>NC_087357.1:79057072-83857072 GCF_030014295.1 Loxodonta africana | reverse complement strand
ATGATCACTTTCTAATTTCTAACAACCACTAAACAGCACTTCACTGGGGACTGTTTAGCTGCCCTCATTGTTTCGCCATTAAGTACTTGGTTGCTTTCTTTCCAATCATGGATGCAGGCTAGCCTTACAACTCCCAAGTCGGCCCCTATGAGGGACTTGTCTAGCATACCTGTTGTCATGTGGATGCTGCGGTCCTTGCAGGCTCTGAATGTGACCAGAGCCCTCGGTCACAGAGCCAAAGTCCTCCTGACAATTGTGGCACACAGAACAGCTGCCCCAGTTCAGGGGGAGCGCTGTGCTGTCAGCCAGGGCCTGGCAGCTGGAGGAGGGCTGGGTCCTAACCATGGACCCCTGCGCCTCACTTGGGCTGGCCACAATGCAGTCTCTGCCCACTGGATACCCTCAAGTGCACCATCCTTCAAGCATGCAAAAGTCAAGTGCAAAGGTAATTGTTACCCCACAGAATAAAATAAAATCCTTACCGAAATATCTGGCTGCAAACGTTTTTCTTTTGCTGGAAGCTGTCGGCAGCATAATGAAGCTGGCAGTCAACGTGCAAATTTCTTCTATATCCTTTTTATAAAGAGCCAACCACATCCTCAAACAGACAAGCTAATTCCTGTTTTCCAGTAATAGATCAGCATCTATAGAAAAGAAATATATTTAGAATGCCCTTTATCTGGTGTTCTCTTGGATTTCAAACAAGCACCTCACTATAAGGACTCAGCCCCTTAATGAAATGTGCCCAGGGACAGTGGGGTGGTCATCGGCAGTTCGTCGGCCTCTCAGGGTGGCAGCTCCTCAAATCTGAAAAATGGGAACAACAGTGGCAGCTGCCTCTCAGAGTGACTGGAGATCAAGGAGGCGGTGGATGTGAAGGGCTTTGTGAACTGCAAATCCCTCAACACAGGTCAGGTGCTACACCCTCTTCTTACGCTGTTGTTAGATGCTGTCAAGTTGGTCTCTGACTCATGGCGACCTCACGCACAACAGAACGAAACGTTGCGCAGTCCTTCCCCGTGATGTGCAGGCCATCCCCACGATGGCTTGTGGGTCAGACCACTGGGATACATAGGGTTTTCATTGGCTAATTTTTTGAAAGTAGATTGCCAGGCCTTTCTTCCTAGTCTTAGTCTGAAAGCGCCACTAAAACGTGCTCAGCATTGTAGCAACACACAAACCTCTACTGACAGACGGCTGGCGGCTGTGCGTGAGGTACTCTGGCCAGGAATTGAGCCCAAGCCTCCTGCATGGCAGGTGAGAAGTCCACCATTGAATCACCATGGCCTGACTTTTTTAGTTAGCTGACCTGGATTTAAGGGGAAGCTGTGTTTCCCCGGAAGCCTCGAAAATGGGCACAGACAACAGTACTACCAATGTGCCCTGTGGCTTTGAGGACGCCTATGTGACCTCCTGTGATGTTTATGGCAGTCCTGCTAGTGGGGGAGAGTAAGGACAGGCCCCCATTTACAGCAGACAAACAAAGCTCTTTCAGAGTCCTGTTGAACTGGCTGCTCAGTGCCAGCTTTGAAGATTTGGCATAATTACTGTGTAATTTACAGTTGTGAAGAAGTGGAAAGAAAAATCCTGACGATGAAACAGCCCGATGACACTGATGCGGCCCTCAGACACCATTGACTCAGTGGTCCCAGAAACCAAGGGAAAGGCAGGCTCCACCAACAGCAGGTACAATGTCATCCCGCTTAAAGGGATTTGGTGCCTGTATGGGCTGGGGACGTACACCTGGAAGGACACACACCTAAACGTTCTTCCGGCAGTTCTTTCTGTTTGCTTTGCTCCCCTGCCTTTGCCAAGTATCACGTCTGTAATCACAGAGCCAAGCAATGTTGTAAAGATAACGTTAGCATAACCAGAGTTGTGGTCCGCAGGCTCCTCCTGGGCAGTAGGAAGCCGGGAGAACTCAGGCTGCCCCATGGGGAGAGGAGGAGCCAGCCTGTGGTTGCCGAGCTGCACCCACGTGGGATATGGTGTTGGAGCAGTGTCTCTGTGGAGGGCCTGCCCATAATTTAGTGTGTGTGTGCGTGCATGTGTGTGTACATGTGTGTCTGCATACCAAATGTGTATATGTGTGTACATGTGCGTGTGCGCATATGGGAGTGTGTCCATGTGTGAGCATGCACACCTGAATGTGTTTACGGGTGTACATATGCCTGGGGATACGTACATGTGTAAGTGTGTGCATGTCCAAGTGTGTATAAGTGTGAGGTGTGTATACGTGTGTGCGTGTGTGCAATGCACTTGTGCATGTGGGAGTGTGTGTATGTGTTAATGTGTGTGGGGCTGCCAGGGGTGTGCTTTCTCCAAGTCTGTTCCGTCTCGCCTGAGCCCTTCTCACTGGGCATTCTGGAGGTCGCAGCTTACAAAGCCTTCCTGCCCGTATCCTCCGCCCAGGCCTGGAGACAGGGCTGGTGGGGGTGAGAGCCAGGGGACGGCCAATGACTGGTGGCCTTGTAAACAAGACTTCTTTAATGCATGTTCAGCACTTTGCAGCAAGGAGGCAGAAGTGCCTAGGGCAGGTGAGGGAGAGGACAGGGAGGGGAGCCACACTCAGATGGTCCCTGGCAGCTCTGGCTTCCTGGGCTGCCCACTCAGCTCCTACTGTGCCAGGCACCCCTCCAGGCCTAGAACACAGCAGCGGCAGAACAAAGTTCATTTGCTGTGATGTGCTCACTCCAGAGGGGAGACAGTAAGCAAGGTAAATGAGTAAAAGACACAGCGGGTAGATGCAATAAACACAAGGCAGAAAAACAAAGGGATGGGAGTGATAGGAGCAGTGTGGGCAGGGAAGCGAATGAAAACGGCAGGAAGACCTCATTGAGCAAGAAATAGTGGCGGGGGTGGGGAGGGGGTAAATGAGTAGGGATTTGTCAACCACGGCCAAGACTTCACAGCTTACTCTGCTCCGGGTTTTGGGTGCCTTGTGAATACATGTAGGGTCCCTGGCTGACTGGCTGCCAGTGAGTGGCCCACCAACACAGGTCACAGCCCATGCTTGGTCTTGCCTTGGGAGACCCGTTAGACAGACCTCCTGTTAGGTTCTCCTGGCTAATGGAAGCTGACCAATGGCCCAGGCCCGGGGAGGGAGCCAAGCTGCGCCTCTGGGGAGTTACATGGGGGGGGGGGGGCTGGGAGATGAGAAGCCTGTCATGGATTGAATTGTGTCCTCCAAAAATGTCTGTCAACTTGGCTAGGCCATGATTCCCAGTATTGCGTGATTGTCCACCATTCTGTCATCTGATGTGATTTTCCTGTGTGTTGTAAATCCTATCTGTATGATGTCAATGAGATGGGATTAGTTATGTTAATGAGGCAGGACTCAATCTATAATATTAGATTGTGTTTTAAGCCAATCTCTTTTGAGATATAAAAGGGAGAAGTGAGCAGAGAGACAGGGAGACCTCATACCACCAAGAAACAAGAGCCAGGAGGATAGTGTGTCCTTTGGACTCAGGGTCCCTGCAACGAGAAGGTCCTGGACCATGGGAAGATTGATGACAAGTACCTTCCCCCAGAGCCAACACAGAGAGAGAAAGCCTTCCCCTGGAGCTGGCACCCTGAATTCAGACTTCTAGCCTCCCAGACTGTGAGAGAATAAATTTCTTTTTGTTAAAGCCATCCACTGTGGTATTTCTGTTATAGCAGCACTAGGTGACCAAGACAGAGCCCAAGGGCCAGAGCTAAACTGTGCTCCAAGAGAGCAGCAAGGGTCAAACCCTGAAATGCCAAAATGCCCTTGAGCCCAAGGGAGTGGCAGTTTGGCTTGCAAAAACCTGAGTGCAAAGCTGAGAAGAGAGGAGCCCTGAAAGACAGAGTCAGAGATGGGGCCAGACAAAGAGCTACAGGAACGAAACACAAGTCTGAGTACCTGGGGGCTGGGTCAGACCTCAGGGACCCAGAGTGATGAGTCTCTGTATTCTCTGAGCACATGGGACTGGGTGTATGACAGAGGGGACTGAGGGCGTGAGGGGAAGAAGCCCCCAATGCCAGGACCTGTTGTAGTCAGGGCTTTAGAATTAAAAGCTCTGGATGAATTTGGACGTGCGATTTAAGTAGGGTTGCCTGGTTTAGCAAATACAAATACAGGAAGCCCAGTTAATTTTTAAATGTGTGTTCCAAATATTGGACAGGATATAGTTTTACAAGGAAAAATTATTCATTGTTTATCTGATTCAGATTTAGCTGGCAGCCTGTTATTTTATCTGGCAATCTTATACCCTCTATGTATTCATTTTCACTTTGGTCAAAAGAGAATAGCAATGCCATCACATTGCAGGAAACAAAAAAGCCAGTTTTAACTGGTTTGAAAAGTCATGGGGGTTTATTGCTCCCTCGATGGGCAATTCCTCATAATCTGGACTTCAGGCATGGCTGGATCTAGAAGCTTGACAATGCCAACCAAATCTGGGTTTCTTTCATTTCTCCTGTTTGCTTCCTGAAGTATCTGCTTCATTCTCAACAAGGTCTCCTTATTATTATTATTGAAAAATGCTGCTACCAGCTATCTGCTTCCTCTTTCACGTCCAATAGGAAGAAAGAATTTATCTTCCAGCGTCTCTCTCAGAAGTGCTGGGAAGTGTCAGCTCTCTACTCTCTTAAACATCTCTGGCCTCATGGCCTTGATTGGGACACAAACCCATCCTCGAATCAATCCTGATGGTCAGGGAGTGAGAAGGGCTGAGTGGCCTAAGCTGGCCTGATCCCATTCTGGAGCTGAGTGGGGTTGGCTTCCCACAAAGTACCTGAGCTGGAACAGAAATGAGGTGGATACTGGAATAGATGCCAGGACACTGTGACCAAGGGACTGGGGGAAGCCCCCCAAAACACAATCTAGGGATGAAATGAACGAGCCTGACATGGGAGAGTGAAGAGTATGGAGGGGGTCTGACAGTGACAGTCCTTCCCCTCTGGCTTAGCTACTGCCCTTTCTTTCTTCCTCATCCTCCCTGTGCTTCTGTCCTTCTCCAGTTCAGGTCTGTGACTCTGCCTCAGCTCTGCTATCACAGCCAAGAGTCCCCTTTGGGAGACATGAACGGAATTCTGTCCTGGCTGTGCCTGTGCCCTGGGCAGGGCCCCAGCCCTCTCTGGCCTCCACTTCTCCATCTGCACAATAGGTGTGTGTGTGGGGACACACGATTATACCAGGCGGGCTCTAATTAGAGGCATTCTATCTGGACCCACCTCTGTGACCGCCCTGTGTGGGCATCTGCTTTGGGGACAGCATAGGTGGGAGGGCAGGAATGGAGCGCTCTGCTCATGGGCAGGGGGTGGGCAGCCTCAGGGACAGAGGGGACGGGAGAATTGCTCTCCAGTCACCCTGCCTTCATTGCTGCCATGGTCACCGGCAGGTCACACCCCGCAGCTAAGATGGGCAGTGCTGGCGCTCCGCTCCCACCCTGCTGAGCAGCATGGAGTACACACGGTGGCATCACCAGGGTTGGTGTCACCTGGAGCAGTAATGCATGGAGTAACTCCCCACCCCACGGTAACTGCCACAATACTGTAGTCAAAACACCAGAAATTTTGACAGAATCAGCAACCACAAAAGCACCAGCGGCAAGAAAAACAGCAGCACATGCTGGTAGCAGGTACAGATGATACAACACGACTTGAAGTGTCCTAACAACTGAGCAAGAACGACAGCTCTGCCTGGAGCACGGTAGAAGGTTCGACAGGTAAATCAGCACTGAGTTTCAGCCTTGTAGGTATATTGATACATGCAGGCTGGGCTGGCAAATTTTTTTTTGTTGTTATAACTAACTACAGGGATATTTTCATAAAAAATAACAAATATCTGCTGAAACACTGCACGAAAATTTTATAGACAGTCATTTTGTTGTCATCCCTTCTGACAGTGTCACCAGGTGTGGCCTGCACCCCACACCCCTAGTGATGTCGCTGTGAACAGCATCACGGAGGGCAAGCTGGGTGACGTGCATCTCTGGGGATGACTCAGCCCGGAGCAGCTCTGGCTGGCACTGGCCAAACCAGGAATGCGGGTTGGGGGGTGTGCTGGGAACACCAAGTCTTCCTGGCCTTGAGCCAGGATACCCTGCATCTGGCATCACCCCCAACCCCCGCAGGCCAGAGGAGGTGCTGGCATTATTAATGACAGCCAGCAGACATTAGGCACCAACGATGGCCCAAACCCATTAACCTGGCACCTAACTACACCCCGAGGTGGGCATTACAGCAGGACTGTGAGTCACCCCAAGGCATGCAGTTTAACAAGGCGGAAGTGGGAGGATTCAAACCCAAGTTGCCCTGGGGTTCGCTGCCACCCCATCCCACTGGGTCTCGCATGCGAGTTCTGGGCTTTCTCGAGCCTGGAGGGACTGCCCCAGCGGTTCTGAGACGTGGCTGAGGGTGTGAGTGAGTGTGTGTGTGTCTCTCTCTGTGTGTGTCTCTGTGTGTGAGTGTGTGTATGTGTGTGTGTGTGTGTGTGTGGTGGTCCAGGATTCCGGGAACGCTCCTGGTGTCATCCGCTGGGTCTGCTCACCTGGTTCGTAGGGAGCCGGCACCTCCGCTCCCAGCCAGGAGCCCGCCTGGGCACCTACCTCACGATCCTGCCTGGGGGTGCACCCCGGCTCCCTCCCTCCTCTGCCCACCGCGTGTTGGCCCTGCCTTGGGCCCCCCATGTGACAAGCAGACCCTTGAGGCGGGCAGGGCCCAGATGAAGTGGCCCCAGCTTAACATCATCGGTCAGCATCCAGGCTCCTGGCTCCTCGGTGTCTGGGGATGCGCTGACGGTCCGGCCTTGCTGACGCTGCTGCAGCCTGGGCTCAGGAGCCTTCTCCCTGTGCCGTTGACCGCTGCCAGGAAGGGCCCTGCAGGTGCTCTGCGGCCACGGGCTGGGGCTGACCTGGTGCAGAGCGCCCCCTGCTGGGAGCCAGGGCTCTGCCGCCTGCGCTCTGGCCCACTGGTGCAGAGCGCCCCCTGGTGGGAGCCAGGGCTCTGCCGCCTGCGCTCTGGCCCACTGGTGCAGAGCGCCCCCTCCTGGGAGCCAGGGCGCTGCCGCCTGCGCTCTGGCCCACTGGTTCAGAGCGCCCCCTGCTGGGAGCCAGCGCACTGCTTTCCGCGCTCCAGAACATCGACCCCGCCGCGGTCCTAGCTCGCTCCATTCCCAGGCTGGGATCCGCAGGCTCCTTCATCTTGCCCCCGGCCCCAGCCTCACCTTCGCCCTAGGGCCACGTGCTGCTGGCAGGACCTGTGGGATTCCCGGGGGCTTTCCACACTGTATCTAACTCTGGGCAACTGTAATGGGCACACCTGGCCCAGAACTGTCTTTGGTATGAGGGGAGGAAGGTGGGCTGAAGAACATTAGCAGGGGAGGTCCCTGACGGGGCGAAGGGGACCTTTGAGCCACTTCCCAAGGTTCCAGCATCACGCGTCTCCACACTTAATACTTTGGGAAACTGAGACCAGAACGTTTCAGAGCATTTCCCAAGGCCGCAGAGCTACAGGAAGCATTGGTGGAATTTGAAACCAAAACCGCTGATTCCAAAGGTCTGGAAAGCCCAGGCCAAGGAGGAAGCAGGCAGGAGACCTTCACAGACCCGGCTCCCCATGAGGTTCTGGTGGCTGAGAGCACCTCCCCTGAGTAGACCTGGCCTCGGTGCGGCCACCGCACTCCCTGACGAAGGCAGAGGTGGTGGTCGTGGGCTAATGGCCCCAGAAAGCCTATCTTGGTATCTGGGCAGAATGGGGGCTGCGGACTCTGTCAGTCCAACCTCAAGGAAGTGACGATGGCGGAGGCCAGGGCCTGAGGCAGGCCTGAGGCAGTGCTACCCACTGCTGTCACCACCCTGAGCACTCAGGTGCCCACCCACCACTTCTTGGAAGGCCCTTGGGCATTGGCAGGGCTGGTGTGGCAGAGAGAAGGAGCTTGCACAAGTTGGGGGCACACCCCGCAGGCAGTGGGTCTGAGTCCCTTCCTGTCCCAGAGGCATAGTGCAGGATGCCCGAGAAGCAAGGTGGTAGTGTCCTGTCCTCAGACCCCTTGATCCCATAGCTATGGGGACTTGGCTAGAAAGCACCAATCCAAGGTCTCCTCTGTCCTTGCACCCCTGAGGTCCAGGCATGCTGGGGAAGCAGCGAGCTGCAGAGGAAGGATCGAAGGCCTGGAGCCAGCAAACTGACTTAGCTGAGCCACTTCTTAGCTGAGGGACTGAGTCAATTACCCAACTTCCTGAGCCCCATTCCCCCCATCAAAGGAGAATAATGACGCTGTGGACTCTATGGTCTACTATGAGGGTGAAGTGAGGTACTCGTGTAAGGCCCTCGGCCAAGGCCAACTCACAGTGGGTGTTCCAGGTGCATCTCCTGTGGCCGTGGTGCTCTTTGTGCAGCAGTGGCCGTAACAGGACCATTATGGGTTTCTTTCCTTCACTGCCGCCACCATCAGCAGTAGCTCAGGCAGTGTTTGGTTTTCAAACTTGGTTTCCATCGCATTTTTTAGAATTCTGTATTTTAATTTACACGATAAATTAAAAAGTAAGCCATTGAGATTAATTTAGGCAGTTGCTGTGTAAGAATGCTGTGGCAGGGGTGTCTGGCCTCCTCTACGAGGAGGAAAGAGAATCAAGGCCAACAGGCAAGGCTGATTGCTATCAGGTGGAGGTCAGACATACCTCCTCTTGCCCGTCCTTTTACCACTTATGACACCACCTCTCCCTCCCCTGGCACCCTCACCTTCTCTGCTGGGCTTAATAATTCATTGCAATGGTCACACAGAACTCACAGACGATACTCACGGTTTTGGGGTTTATCAGGGAAGTAACAGGTTCAGGATCGCTCAGTATAGAGTTCTTCCCTCTGGACAGCCTCTTCCCAACCGTGCCTGCAGGCCTCTGCCCTGCTTGGGTAAGTGTTACACAGCTCTTTTAGCTCTGCCGATAAGCGCCCCCCTCTGCCAGTAAGCCTTGGCCTGAAGACAGCTCTAACTCCGGGGGTCTGCAAACCTAGCTCCACCAAGTACCTGGAAGCACCCTACTCCACCAGCAAGTCTCCTGCCCAAAGGCACTCAGTTTTCTTGCTCGGTGGGTTGGGAAACTCACCGTGCCATCTCCTGCTGACCTCCTGCCTCTGCTGCCACTGTTTCTCTGCCACCATTTCTTGCAATCTCTGGTGTTACAGCTCCCTCTGTCTCTCTCAGTCTCTTGGTTCCAGGAGCTTCTCAGAGCAGGGTTCCCAAGTCCTTTGGGACACGTGCAACTCCTGGCTCTTCTTTCTTGGTGGTGGTGAGATCCTCTCTTGTGGTTTCTAGGATGGCTCGTTTTAAGCCCAGTGGGATGGCAAAACTGACCAGTCCCCTTATCAGGGTGTTGTATACCTCAGTTGCATAGTCCCACCTGTCGTTTGGTGGGCACTACAAAGACGTGGCTAGAAGGGCCATATTAGGTAATTCGGTGCAGCACGTGCCGTGGAGTCAACGCTGACCCCTGATGACCCCATGTGTGTCAGAGCAGAACTGTGCGCCACGGGGTTTTCAATGTAGGTCACCAGGCCTTTCCTCCGAGGTGCTTCCTGGTGGACTCAAACGCCAACCTTCCAGTTAGCAGCTGAACATGTTAACCATCTGCACCACCCAGGATGGCCACCTTATAATCAAACAAATACTTCCAGGTGGTTTTAGGGCCTGAGTTTGCATTTGTGTTTAAAATCAAGTGGGCAGCAAGCAGCCAAGAATGTCTTTGTATTTACCTTTTAGTATGTTAGACCCTGGTGAAGTGAGGTCCTCTTGGAGTCCTTGGTGGCCAGCAGCCAGGTTGTGGCAGCTCCTTGAGGCCTTCCCAGGGCCCCCCAGATAACAGGGTGGGACCCGGAACCCTAGCCAGGAATCTTGAAACTGCTGTGATATTTGGGTCCTATTTATGTAGGGGCCAGTGGTCTTGTAAGACCCCAGAAATCAGAGTGGCCGTGAGGGTCTCGGGAGGCCTCTTCTCAGCCAGCTTTTGAGTCTCAGCAGTCACAGGTTATGGCCACTACCACGGTGAAAATCACGTTTAATTCGGTCCTTGTGATTTTTGTTTGCTTGTTTTTAAGTAGAAAAGTTGTTTTGCTTTTTCAGCCATTTTAAGTTGCAAGCATCAGGAGACTGTATATTGTCCAGGGATGGTTTCTCCTCTTTTCGAAAAGGAGTTCACCTTACCTAGAAAGGAGCCCTGGTGGAGCAGTGGTTAAAGTACATGGCTGCAAACTCAACGGTCAACAGTTCAAAAGCACCGACTGCTCCATGGGAGAAAGATATGGCAGCCTGCTTCTGTAAAGATTTACAGCCTTAGGAACAGTTCTACTCTGTCCTATAGGATTGCTATAAGTTGGAATCAATTTCACGGCAATGGGATTGGTTTTACTCAGTAAAAGCAACCCTGAGCTGACCTTCCTGTCTGTAGTTGGCAAGTAGGGCCACAAGATGGCGAACTCAGTCCACCTGTTACGGCTTTAATTTTTTTTTTAAAGCAAGGATTTGTCACAGTCTGAGGAGGCCTCTCAGAGGTGGAGGGGCTCTGCAGGCCTCAGGGGGCCCAAGAGAATCACATGTATCTAAAGCACCCACAAGAATGACAGAACACGTGTAGGTTAGGATTAGGGTGAGGTGAGAGGGGTAAAAAAAAACAAACAAAAAACCCAGGAACAAATTTTAAGTGCCTCGCTTGCCTCACCCTAGTCCAGGCCACAGGCCTACTGGACTTGGGATGTGTCTATGAGGAGCAAGGAAGGGACTGGGGAATGGCCTCATAAGACCTTAGGAGAGAAAAAGATGCTTTGACCTCAGCCCCGGCAGGGTCCACATGGGACATAGCAGGGACACTAAGCCCTCAAGTCGGCCCCAGGGGGTTGACCAGGATAATCCAACCTGCTTTCTGGGGCGGGGGGATTAAGAGGAGTGGACAAGGCACCGCACTAACCCAATTCCATTCCGAGGGAGGCCAGCAGGGTGTGGAAGGCGCCACGTGCTGGTGTCCGGCTGAGGTAAAGTAGCCCCAGTAGAGGTGTGGGAGGCAGTGGACTGTGGCAGATGGGTTCTTGCCCAGGGCCTGGGTCCTCAGTGTCACTGACACTGTCTCAGGAGAGCCAATGCAGTCAGCAGTGTGGTCCGTGGGCGCCGTAAGAAGAGAGCTGAACCGTGAAGAAGGGCGTGGAATGCCAAGTGCAAAGGACAAAGACATCCAGCCGCTTTGGTAAACACCACTGTGTATCGAAGAAATGAGAATGGTGAACAAGGTGGAGCTCGTATAGCACACAATACAGTAACCAATGTGAATACAATAACCTGGGAGATAAGAGTGGGTAGAATTAGAGCATTGAGTCTCCTGGGTGCTTGAGACTAACTCACAACAGAAATACATTCACTGTAAAGATGGCATGGAGGGGTGTCTGACCTCCTCTAACCTCACAAGGGGGAAACAGAATTAAGATCAACAGCCCAAGGCTGATTCCTGTGAGGCAGATGTCAGACACAGCTCCTCTCTCCAACCTTTTTACCAATGATGACACCAGCTCTTCCTCCCACACACTCTCTACTCCTCTGCTGGGTTTGATAATTCGTTGCAATGGCCACACAGAATTCACAGACCATACTCACAGTTGTGGGGCTTATTAGGGAAGTAACAGGTTACAATTCAGGATCAGGAATGACTCAGGCTACATTTCTTCCATCAGGACAGCCTCTTCTCAGCCGTGACTGCAGGCATACCTCTGTCTGGCCCCTTAGCCTCTTGGCCCCTCTGCCTGGTCTCTGCTCTGCTCAGGCAAGTGTTACAAAGCCCCTTTAGCTCTGCTGTTAAACATCCGGAGGTACGACATTCTGCCAGTAAGCCCCCCGCCCAAAGGCGCTCTCCTTTCTTGCTCTATGGGCTACGAAGCCTGCTACAACATCTCCTGCTGGTCTCCCGCCGGTCTCCTGGTTCTGCCCCGTCTGCTGCCACCGTTTCTCTGCTGCTGCTTCTTGCTGTCTCTGGTATTACAGCTCTCCTTCTCTGTCCTGGTTCTGCTGCCCCTGTCTCTCTTCCGTGTTATATTCTTAGTTATCTAGTGCTGCTATAACAGAAATACCACAAGTGGATGGCTTTAACAAACAGAAATTTATTCTCTCACAGTTTCAGAGGCTAGAAGTTTAAATTCAGGGGGCCAGCTATATGAGAAAGCTTTCTCTCTCTGTCAGCTCTGGGGGAAGGTCTTCTTTGTGTGTCTTGGAATCAATCTTCTGGTTCTACGAGCTTCTCGGCCCAGGGAACCTGGGTTCAAAGAACAGGAATAATGGGCACTAAGCAAGTCAAAATTAAGCAAGTCAAAATATAATGGATACAGTACGTAGTTTAAAGTTTTCTGGTAGCCACGTTATAAAAGGTAAAACAAAACAAACAAAAAAAACCAGATGAAATTAATTTCATTTTAAAATTATTGTATATCATTTAATGGAATATATGCAAAATATTTTCCTTTCAACATATAATAAATGTAAAAATTAATAATAAGTCATTTTACGTTTTTATTTTCATACTAAGTCTTCAAAATCTGGTATGTATTCTACATTTAGAGCACAGCTCAATTGGGATGCTAATTTTCCACTAGAAATACTTCACCTGTATTTGTATCTCACAAAATTTACAGTTCAAAAAGATTTACAAACCAACTCATTACAAGCATACTTAACTGAATTATTTATCATTTTTTAAATTTAAATTAATTGAAATCAAATAAAATTAAAAATTCAGCTCCTCAGTTGCAATCTTCAGATTTCAAATAATCAGCAGCCACATACAGCTAGTGGCTACTGTGCTGGATAGCACAGCTCTATACATTTCACAGTTAAATATACGTGTTAAATATTTAAGAGTAATAAGCAAATAATAGAAGTAGAATATTTAACTTTCAAACCAGTAGAGGGAGATAAAGACAAAATAAGAATACTTAACCAATTCAACCGTAGGAAGGAAGAAAGGGAGAAAAAAAAAAAAAAAAAGAGAGAAAAAAGAAAAATCATGGTCAATACAAAAATAAGAAGATAAAAATAGGCATAAATATATATCAGTAATCATAATGAGCTCACAAATTAAAAGACAGAGGTAATTAGGTTGGATTTTTCAAATCCAATTATAGCCGTTTCTCAAGAGACACACCTAAAATGTAAGAACACAGAAATATTGAAAAGAAAGGACTGGAAAAAGATAACAGGCAAATATTAAGTAAAAGTAGTGTAGCATAGTAATATTAATATGAAACAAGATAGGCTTTAAAGAAAAGCTTTATTGAGGGTAAAAATGGTTATTCCAAGATGATGAAAGGAGCAATTCACCAGAGAGATTGCAGAAGTGTTGAAACTGCGTACACCTAACGGCATAGCCTATGGAAAAGGAAACAGGCCGTGATAAGTAGGAGCACTGCACTAATTCACAGTCCTAGTGGGAATTGTATAAAAACATTGTCAGAAACCTATAGACTAAACACAACTTTGCTGCAACAAATTAGTAAGGAAATAGAAGATTTTGAACAACACAATAAGCAACTTTGATATTATAGACTTATGTCGAAGCCTGTGCCCAAGGATTGTTTACAGAAATTGAGTGTTGCCACTTCACAAAGGAAGTCTCAACAAATTAATACCAAAAATTCAATATTATTCAATGTTCTCTGACCTCAATGAAATAAAGTTAGACAAAAGAGATAGCTAAAAATAAAGGACATACACCTAAACACTGGAAAACAACTGTTAATTTGTGCCTCAAAGGAGGTATTGGAATGAAATTACAGACTGTTTGGAATTGAATGCAATACAAATAAATACCACATTTCAAGATTTGTCATATGCACACAACATAGTATCTTGAGGGAAATTTACAGCCTTAAATACATACGTTAAAAACAAGAGAGACTGAAAATTAACTGAACATGCAACTAAGAAGTTAGAATGCAATGATAGTTTGTTTTTACTTATTAATTTTCATTTATTTATTATTGTGCTTTAAGTGAAAGTTTACAAATCAAGTCAGTCTCTCATACAAACTTATACATGCCTTGCTGTGTACTTCTAGCTGCTCTCCCCCTAATAAGACAGTACACTCCTCCTCTCTACCCTGTATTCCCCATGTCCTTGTAACCTGCTCCTGTCTCCCTCTGCCTTCTCATCTCACCTCCAGATAGGAGTTGTCCACATAGTCTCATGTACCTACTTGAGTCAAGAAGGCGACTCCTCACCAGCGTCATTTTCTGTCTTACGGTCTAGTCCAATCCCTCTCTGAAGAGTTGGTTTCAGGAAAGGTTCCAGTCTTGGGCTGACAAAGCATCTGGGAACCATGGCCTCTGGGGTTGCTCTAGCCTCAGTCAGACCATTAAGTCTGGTCTTTTTATGAGAATTTGAGATCTACATCCCTCTGTTCTCCAGCTCCATCAGGGATTACCTGTTGTATTCCCTGTCAGGGCAGTCATTGGTGGTAGCCGGGCACCATCTAGTTCTTTCTTTCTCAGGCTGATGTAGTCTCTGGTTTATGTGGCCCTTTCTGTTTCTTGGACGCGTAGTTACCTTGTGTCCTTGGTGTTCTTCATTCTCCTTTGCTCCAGGTGGGTTGAGACCAATTGATGCATCTTAGATGGCTGCTTGCTAGCGTTTAAGACCCCAGACACCACTCACCAAAGTGGGATGCAGAATGTTTTCTTAATACACTATGTTATGACAATTGACCTAGAAGGCCCCTGAAACCATTGTGCCCAGACCCCGTCCCTGGTATTCTGGCCTTCAAAGCCTTCCGTTGTATAAAGGAAACTTCTGTGCTGACCTCTTCTGTATTGTGTTGTCTTTCTTGTTACCTAAAATAGTTCTCGTCTACTACCTAATTAGTGACTACCCCTTTCCCTCCCTCCCTGCCCTCATAATCATGAAAGAATATTTTCTTCTGTGTTTAAACTTTTTCTTGAGTTCTTATAATAGTGGGCTTATACAATATTTGTCCTTTTGCAACTAATTTCACTCAGCATATTGCCTTCCAGATTCCTCTGTGTTATGAGATGTTTCGTGGATTCATTGTTGTCCTTAATCATTGTGTAGTATTCCGTTATATGACTATACCATAATTTATTTATCCATTCATCTGTTGATGGGCATCTTGGTTGCTTCCATCTTTTTGCTTTTGTAAATAGTGGTGCAACGAACATGGGTGTGCCTATATCTGTTCATGTGAAGGCTCTTATTTCTCTAGGATATATTCCAAGGAGTGGGATTGCTGGATCGTATGGTAGTTCTATTTCTAGTTTTTTAAGGAAGTACCAAATAGATTTCCAAAGTGGTTGTACCATTTTATATTCCCACCAGCAGTGTATAAGTGTTCCAGTCTCTCCACAACCTCTCCAACATTTATCATTTTGTGTTTTTTGGATTAATGCCAGCCTTTTTTTGTTGTTGAAGTGTGGAGATATCTCATTGTAGTTTTGATTTGGATTTCTCTAATGGCTAATGATTGTGAGCATTTCCTTATGTATCTGTTAGCTGCCTGAATGTCTTCCTTGTGAGGTGTCTGTTCATATCCTTTGCCCATTTTTAATTGGGTTATTTGTCTTTTTGCTGTTGAGTTTTTACAGAATCATGTAGATTTTAGAGATCAGATGCTGATCAGAATTGTCAGAGCCAAAAACTTTTTCCCAGTCTATAGGTGTCTTAGTCATCTAATGCTGCCATAACAGAAACACCACAAGTGGATAGCTTTAACAAAGAGAATTTTTTTTTTTTTCTCACAGTCAAGTAGGTTACAAGTCCAAATTTAGGGCATTGGCTCCAGGGGAAGGCTTTCTCTCTCTGTTGGGTCTGGAGGAAGGTTCTTGTCCTCAATCTACCCCTGGTCGAGGGGCTTCTCAGGCACAGGAACCCCAGGTCCAAAGGACGTGCTCTGCTCCTGGTGCTGCTTTCTTGGTGGTGTGAAGTCCCCAACTCTCTGCTTGCTTCCCTTTCCTTTTATCTCTTGAGAAATAAAAAGTGGTACAGGCCCACCCCAGGGAAATTCCCTTTACATTGGATCAGGGAGGTGAACTGAGTAAGGGTGTTGTTACAATCCCACCCCAATCCTTTTAACATAAAATTACAATCACAAAATGGAGGACAACCACTCAATACTGGGAATCATGGGCTAATCAAGTTAATACACACATTTTTGAGGGTACATAATTCAACCATGACAGTAGGTAAACTTTTCACTCTTTTGGTGAAATCTTTGGATAAGCACAGGTGTTTGATTTTTAGGAGCTCCCAGTTATCTAGTTTCTTTTCTGGTGTTTGCTCATTGTTAGTAATGTTTTGTATACTGTTTATACCATGTATTAGGGCTCCTCGTGTTGTCCCTATTTTTTCTTCCATGATCTTCATCGTTTTAGGTTTTATATTTAGGTCTTTGATTCTTTTTGAGTTAGTTTTTGTGCGTGGTGTGAGGTACGGGTCTTGTTTAATTTTTTTTGCAGAAGGATATCCAGTTATGCCAGTACCATTTGTTAAAAAGACTGTCTTTTCTCCATTTAACAGACTTTGGGCCGTTGTCAAATATCAGCTGCTTGTATGTGGATGGATTTATGTCTGGATTCTCAATTCTGTTCCATTGGTCAATGTAACTGTTGTTGTACCAGCATCAGGCTGTTTTGACTACTGTGGAGGTATAATATATTCTAAAATCAGGTAGTGTGAGGCCTCCCACTTTGTTTTTCTTTTTCAGTAATGCCTTACTTATCTGGGGTCTCTTTCCCTTCCCTATGAAGTTGGTGATTTGTTTCTCCATCTCATTAAAAAATGTCGTTGGTATTTGCATCGGGTTGCTTTGGGTAGACTACATATTTTTACAACGTTGACTTTTCCTATCCATGAGCAAGGTTTGTTTTTCCGGTTATGTAGGTCTCTTTTCATTTCTTGCAGTAGCCTCTTGCAGTTTTCTTCGTATTGGTCTTTTACATCTCTAGTTAGATTTATTCCTAAGTATTTTATCTTCCTGGGTGCTATTGCAGATGGTATTGATTTGGTGATTTCCTATTTGACGCTCTCTTTGTTGGTGTAGAGGAATCCAACTGATTTTTGTAAGTTTATCTTGAATCCTGACACTCTGCTGAACTCTTCTATCAGTTTCAGTAGTTTTCTTTAGAATTCTTTAGGGTTTTCTGTATATGAGGTCATATCATCTGCAAAAAGAGACACTTTTACTCCTTCTTTGGCAGTTTGGATGCTCTTTATTTCTTTTTCTAGACTAATTGCTCTGGCTAGGACCTCCAGCACAATGTTGACTAAGAGTGGTGATAAAAGGCATCCGCTGTCTGGTTCCCGTTCTCAAGGGGAATGCTTTCAGACTGTCTCCATTTAGGATGATGTTGGCTATTGGCTTTATATAAAGGCCCTTTATTATGTCGAGGAATTTTCCTTCTATTGCTATTTTGCTGAGAGTTTTATCATGAACGGGTGTTGGACTTAGTCAAATGTTCTTCTGCATCAGGTGATAAGATCATGTGATTCTTGTCTTTTGTTTTATTTAAGTGGCGGATTACACTGATTGTTTTTCT
Source organism: Loxodonta africana (assembly GCF_030014295.1). Lineage (NCBI taxonomy): Eukaryota > Metazoa > Chordata > Mammalia > Proboscidea > Elephantidae > Loxodonta > Loxodonta africana. Next base: position 83,839,528 of record NC_087357.1, on the reverse strand, counting down.
AATGCAGAGCCAATCCTGCATACCTGATATGAATCCCATTTGTTGTTGTTGTTGTTAGGTGCTGTCAAGTCGGTTCCAACTCATAGCAACCCTATGCACAACAGAATAAAACACTGCCCGGTTCTGCACTATCCTTACAATCATTGTTATGCTTGAGTCCACTGTTGCAGCCACTGTGTCAATCCACCTCCTTGAGGGTCTTCCTCTTTTCCGCTGACCCTGTACTTTGCCAAGCATGATGTCCTTCTCCAGGAACTGATCCCTTCTGACAACATATCCAAAGTATGTAAGACTCAGTCTCATCATCCTTGCTTCTAAGGAGCATTCTGGCCGCACTTCTTCCAGGACAGATTTGTTCGTTCTTTTGGCAGTCCACGGAATATTCAATATTCTTCACCAACACCACAATTCAAAGGCATCAATTCTTCTTCGGTCTTCCTTATTCATTGTCCAGCTTTCACATGCAAATGATGTGATTGAAAATACCATGGCTTGGGTCAGGTGCACCTTAGTCTTCAAGGTGACATCTTTGGTCTTCAACACTTTAAAGAGGTCCTTTGCAGCAGATTTACCCAGTGCAATGTGTCTTTTGATTTCTTGACTGCTGCTTCCATGACTGTTGATTGTGGATCCAAGTAAAATGAAATCCTTGACAGCTTCACTCTTTTCTCCATTTATCATGATGCTGCTCATCGGTCCAGTTGTGAGGATTTTTGTTTTCTTTATGTTGAGGTGCAATCCATACTGAAGGCTGTGGTCTTTGATCTTCATTAGTAAGTGCTTCAAGTCCTCTTCACTTTCAGCAAGCAAGGTTGTGTCATCTGCATAACGCAGGTTGTTAAAGAGTCTTCCTCCAATCCTGATGCCCTGTTCTTCTTCATATAGTCCAGCTTCTCGTGTTATTTGCTCAGCATACAGATTGAATAGGTATGGTGAAAGAATACAACCCTGAAGCACACCTTTCCTGACTTTAAACCAATCAGTATCCCCTTGTTCTGTCCAAACAACTGCCTCTTGATCTATATAAAGGTTCCTCATGAGCACAATTAAGTGTTCTGGAATTCCCATTCTTCGTGATGTTGTCCGTAATTTATTATGATCCACACAGTCGAACACCTTTGAGTAGTCAATAAAACACAGGTAAACATCCTTCTGGTATTCTCTGCTTTCAGCCAGGATCCATCTGACATCAGCAATGATATCCCTGGTTCCACGTCCTCTTCGGAAACCAGCCTGAATTTCTGGCAGTTCCCTGTCGATATACTGCTGCAGCCGTTTTTGAGTGATCTTCAGCAAAATTTTGCTTGTGTGTGATATTGATGATATCGCTCTATAATTTCCACATTTGCTTGGATCACCTTTCCTGGGAATAGGCATAAATATGGATCTCTTCCAATCAGTTGGCCAGGAAGCTGTCTTCCATATTTCTTGACACAGACGAGTGAGCACCTCCAGCACTTGCATCTGTTTGTTGAAACATCGCAGTTGCTATTGCATCAATTCCTGGAGCCTTGTTTTTCACCAATGCCTTCAGAGCAGCTTGGACTTCTTCCTTCAGCACCATTGGTTCCTGATCATATGCCACCTCTTGAAATGGTTGAATACCGACTAATTCTTTTTGGTATAATGACTCTGTGTATTCCTTCCATCTTCTTTTGATGCTTCCTGCGTCACTTAATATTTTCCCCATAGAATCCTTCACTATTGCAACTTGAGGCTTGAATTTTTTCTTCAGTTCTTTCAGCTTGGGAAACACAGAGCGTGTTCTTTCCTTTTGGTTTTCCATTTCCAGCTCTTTGCACATGTCATTATAGTACTTTGTCTTCTCAAGCTACCCTTTGAAATCTTCTGTTCAGTTCTTTTACTTCATCAATTCTTCCTTTTGCTTTAGCTGCTCGATGTTCAAAAGCAAGTTTCAGAGTCCCCTCTGACATCCATCATGGTCTTTTCTTTCTTTCCTGTCTTTTCAATGACCTTGTGCTTTCTTCGTGTATGATATTCTTGATGTCTTTCCACAATTCGTCTGGCCTTCAGTCACCAGTGTTCAATGTGTCAAATCTATTCTTCAGATGGTCTCTAAATTCAGGTGGGATATACTCAAGGACATATTTTGGCTTTCCTGGACTTGCTCTGATTTTCTTCCGTTTCAGCTTGAACTTGCATATGAGCAATTGATGGTCTGTTCCACAGTCAGCCCCTGGACTTTTTCTGACTGATGATTTTGAGCTTTTCCATTGTCTCTTTCCACAGATGTAGTCAGTTTGATTTCTGTGTGTTCCATCTGGCGAGGTCCATGTGTACAGTTGCCGTTTATGTTGGTGAAAGAAGGTATTTGCAGTGAAGAAGTTTTTGGCCTTGCAAAGATCTCCAGCATTGTTTCTATCACCAAGGACATATTTTCCAACTACTGATCCTTCTTCTTTGTTTCCAACTTTCGCATTAAAATCACCAGTAATTATCAATGCATCTTGACTGCATGTTCGATCAATTTCAGACTACAGCAGCTGATAAAAATCTTCTATTTCTTCATCTTTGGCCCTAGTGGTTGGTGCATATATTTGAGTAATAGTCATATTAACTGGTCTTCCTTGTAGGCATATGGATATTATCCTATAACTGACAGCATTGTACTTCAGGATAGATCTTGAAATGTTCTTTTTGAATCCCACTTGGTCATGGTGAATGATTTTTTTGATATGTTTTTGAATTCTATTGGCTAGGATTTTGTTGAGGATTTTTGCATCTAAATTCATGAAGGCTATAGGTCTGTAATTTTCTTTTTTAGTGATATCTTTACCTGGTTTTGGTATCAGGGAAATGCTGGCTTCATAGAATGAGCCTGGTAGAATTCCATCCTTTTCTATGCTCTGAAATACCTTTAATAGTAGTGGTGGTACCTCTTCTCGGAAAGTTTGGTAAAATTCTTCAGTGAAGCCTTCAGGGTCAGGGCTTTTTTTTGCTGGGAGTTTTTAAATTACTTTTTCAATCTCTTCTTTTGTTATAAGTTTATGTAGTTGTTCTACCTCTGTTTGTGTTAGTCTAGGTAGGTAGTGTGTTTCTAGAAATTTGTACATTTCTTCTAGGTTTCCATATTTGTTAGAGTACAATTTTTCATAGTAATCTGATATGATTCTTTTAATTTCAGTTGGTACCGTTGTGATATTGCCCATCTTATTTCTTATTTGGATTATTTGCTTCCTCTCCTGTTTTTCTTTTGTCAATCTGGCCAATGGTTTATCTGTTTTGTTAATCTTCTCAAAGAACCAGCTTTTGGTCTTGTTAACTCTTTCAATTGTTTTTCTGTTCTCTGTTTCATTGAATTCTGCTCTAATTTTTATTATTTGCTTTCTTCTGGTGCCTGAGGGTTTCTTTTGTTGCTCTCTTTCTATTTGTTCAAGTTGTAGGGATAATTCTTTGATTTTGGCCCTTTCTTCTTTTTGTTTGTGTGCAGTTATTGCTATAAATTGACCTCTGAGCACTGCTTTAGCTATGTCCCAAAGGTTCTGATAGAAAGTGTTTTCATTCTCATTTGAGTCTATGAATTTCTTTATTTCATTCTTAATTTCTTCTATAATCCATTTGTTTTCGAGCAGGGTATTTGTTCAGTTTCCATGTGTTGGATTTCTTTTCCCTGCTTTTTCTGTTGTTGTTTTCTACTTTTATGGCCTATGGTCAGAGAAGATGCTTTGTAATATTTTGATGTTTTGAATTCTGTTAAGGCTGGCTTTATGGCCTAATATGCAGTCTAGCCTAGAAAATGTTCCTTGTGCTTTGGAAAAGAAACCATCCTTGGCTGCTACTGGGTGGAGTGTTCTGTGTATGTCTATGAGGTCAATTTCATTGATCGTGGGTTTTAAATCTTCCGTATCTTTAATGAGCTTGTTTCTAGATGTTCTGTTCTTCACCAATAATGGAGTGTCTAAGTCTCCTACTATTATTGTGGAGCTGTCTATCTTACTTTTCAGTGCTGTTAGAGTTTGTTTTATGTATCTTGAAGCCTTGTTCTTGGGTGTGTAAATATTTAACCTTGTAATATACTCCTGGTATATTGTCCCTTTAATCATTATGAAGTATCCTTCCTTATCCTTTGTGGTGGATTTAACCTTAAAGTCTATTTTGTCAGAAATTAATATTGCCACTCCTGCTCTTTTTTGATTGTTGTTTGCTTGATACCTTTTTTCATCCTTTGAGTTTTAGTTTGTTTGTGTCTTTAAGTCTAAATTGTATCTCTTGTAGGCAGCATGTGGACTGATTGTGTTTTTTTTTTTTTCCCACTCTCCCACTCTCTGTTGTCTCTTTATTGATGCCTTTAGTCCATTTATATTCAGCATAATATGGACAGGTATGACTGCTGTCATTTTGATACCTCTTTTTGTGTGTTGTTGACAGTTTCTTTGTACCACTTAATTTTTTGTGCTGAGAAGTATTTCTTCGTAAATTGTCTTTTCCTCTTTTTCATTGTTGTTGATTTTGCTTTTTCTAAGTCTTTATGTTTTTCTTGTATTTTATTTTGATATTTAGGATTTTTAGTCTTCTTTGTGGTTACCTTACTATTTACCCATCTTTTTCTGAGTTTAAACCAAATGATATCTCTCTATATTGCCTTGACTTCGTCTCCATATGAAAGACCTATGATTTATTTTTGTGATTTCCTTATTTGGATTGATATCTGGTTGCTCTGTCCTGTGTTTTAGTCTTGGGTGGTTATCTGATATTACTGATTTTCTAACTAGAGGACTCCCTTTGGTATTTCTTGTGGTTGTTGCAAATTCCTGTTTATTTGGAAATTTCTTAATTACACCTTGTATTTGAGAGGCAGTTTTGCTGGATATATGATTCTTGGCTGGAAATTTTTTCCTTCAAGGCTTTGTATAAGTCATCCCATTGCCTTCTTGCCTGTATGCCTTCTGCTGAGTAGTCTGAGCTTAGTCTTACTGACTTTTCTTTGTAGGTGACTTTTTGTTTATCTCTAGCCACTCTTGAAATTCTCTCTTTATCTTTGGTTTTGGCAAGTGTGATTATAATATGTCTTGGTGATCTTCTTTTGGGACCTACCTTGTGTGGGTTGAGTTAGCATCTTGGATAGATATCTTCTTGTCTTTCATGATATCAAGGAAGTTTTCCGCCAACAAATCTTCAATAACTCTCTGTATTTTCTGTTTTCCTTCCCTGTTTTGGTACTCCAGTGAATCATAGGTTATTTCTTTTGATAGAATCTCACATGATTCTTAGGGTTTCTTCATTTAAAAAATTTTTTTTATCTGATTTTTTTCGAATATATTGGTGCCAAGTGTTTTATATTTAATCTCACTAATTCTGCCTTCCACTTCCTCAGTTTTGCTCCTCTGACTTTCTATTGAGTTGTCTAATTCTGAAATTTTATTCTTAATCGTCTGAGTTTCTGATTGCTGTTTCTCTATGGATTCCTGAAGTTTATTATATTTTTTCATTATGCTTTTGAATAACCTTCTTAATTTCCTTGACTGCTTTATCTGTGTGTTCATTGGCTTGTTCTGCATTTTGCCTGATCTTGTTCCTGATGTCTTGAAGAGTTCTGTATATGAATCTTTTATATTCTACCTCTGGTAATTCCAGGAATATATGTTCATCTGGAAGGTTACCTAATTCTTTGTTTGAGAGCCTGTTGAAGCTATCATGGTCTGCTTCATTATGTGATTTCATATTCACTGTTGTTTCTGAGCCATCTATAAGTTATTTTATTAATGTATTTTATGCTTTTTTTTACTATGTTTGCTTACTGTGTCATAGCTTCTTGCTTTGTTTTGTTTTGATATACCCAAATAGGCTGCTTGAGTAAGCTAGCTTGACTATTTTTGCCTTTGAAGTGCTAATGTCCTGTCACCAGATGGCTAGGGCAGTTACCAGGTAAATGAGCCTAGGAGTCCATTCATTTTTCTTGTACGGATTCAGCTCAGGCGTCCAGGTAGTCAGTCATCAAGTGTGTGGTGCAGGCTGTCACCTACAGTCTTAGAGGAGCAGTGATGATTGTTTTACTCCCAGGTTTCCAGTTGCAGCAGGGGGTCACACTCTTAGCAAGGCAGGGGGCTGACAACCATCCCTTGAGTGTCTGTGATGAAGGCATGTCCCTGTTCCCTAGAGTGCACAGGTAGGTGGGCTCTGCAGCCATACCGTAGGTACCCAATGCTTTTATCTCTAAGGACTGGGAGGCACCACTTATCCTTGGACCCCTGTCATGGGTGGCTAGGTGGCATGGGTGGAGCCACCAGTCCTGAGTCCCCAGATGTGGGTAGGTGAGTACCCTGTGTTATAGGCAGAGTGGTGTCAAACGTCAGAAAACCACCTCTCCACTGCAGAGCTGAAACAGTTAATGTCAGGCTTCAGGCACATACACCATTCTAGTGTGGCAATAAGGGCCTAGCTGCTGAAATCAACCTACACAAGTCCATGCAGGAGTGAAAGGCATTCAAAGTTTGTGATCTGCTTGTGCCTGGACAGGAGCCACTTCTGCCTTGGGTTTGCAGCATATGGGAGCTGGCAGATTATTTTTACCCCATTTTTTAATTTGTTCCTTCTCCAAGGCTGGAGAATGGCTCAGGGTGCGCAGTAGGACCCATTCAGGCCCAGGGAAATTCACGGTCACTGAAGCTGGCTTGGGGCCTGGGGCAGAGGGAGGAGGGATCTGATAAATGGGAGAGAGTTCTTCCAAAAGTTTTACTATTTAATCTGCACAGTAAATTAGATGCAAGCACTTATCTTTGCCAAAAGTGCTGTTCTTCCGGTTCCGGAGGCGTAAGTAGACTCTATGCCACTGGCTCTCTGTGGCTAAGGGAACCGCATCCCAAACACTACTGCCAGCCTCGTCATGGTCATGCCAGGGGATTGGGGCTGAGGGGCACCGGTTCCCGCCAAGTCAGGTCCAGCAACTGCTTCCTGTTCTGGACCGGCTCTTCCTCCTCCTGCCACTCAGTCCAGTTTCTTAACTTTGGCTTTGATATTCAGGGCTCCTAGCTTGTCATATATAATTGATTCAATTTTTTTTTTTGTCTGTTTGTTTTTTGGTCTTTGTTGTAAGAGAGACCACTGGAAGTATCTGACTACTCTGCCATCTTGGCCCCGCCTTCTGTTTATTAATTTTTAACAAGTTTAGCCTTGAAGGGGATTAGAGAAATAGGTTCTCTAGGCTCTACACACTTTCTAAATGTTGGAGCTTCCCAGAGCTTAGGCCTGGGCCCTTTCTCTCTTGCATGTTCTCCCAGGTATCTTACTCATTCCTATCCTTCGATGTTGATGACTCCTGAGTTTATATCTTCAGACTGGATCACTCCTCGAAGTTCCAAGCTTCCCCTTCTGGCTGCTCCTTACCCTCACCCATTGGCCTCTCAAATCTGACATGTTCACAACATGTGCCCTGATCTGTCACAAATTTGTTTCTCCTCTCCATGTCAGCAAACGGGGAAATGAGGGTCATACTTGATTTTACCTTCTGATCCATTCGGTTAGTTAGCCTTGTGGTTACTTTTATCTCTAAAATATATCCCAAATTCATTCTTTTATCCCTATTGTCATCCTAGAAAGGCCATTTCTTGCCTGGCCTTGTATAAGAACCTCCTTAGTGGTTTCTGCACACAGACCATTCTCCACACAGCAGCAAAAAATGAACTGGAGCTTGCCATTTCCCTGCTTAAAGCATTCCATGGCTTCCCACTGCTGAGTCTCAAGTTCAAGTCCCCAGCCAGGTCTCAGAAGGTCCTCATGAGGGGCCCTTGCCTGTCTCTCCACCCGCTTATGTCCCACCCTCCTCCTCCGCATTATGCTCTGAACATATGGGGCTTGTAGCTCCTTTCTCACTCCAGGGCCTTTGCACCTGCTTCTCCCTCTTCTTGAAATGCTGCCCCCCACTTCCTCAATAAATACTTCTGAGTTTTTATATGTTTGTTGAATGAACAAGCAAATTCTAGCTTGTTAACATGTTGTTAGCTGTTAGTTGCAATTGATTTTGCTCCAACTCATGGCGACCTTATATATCAAAATGTTACCTGGTCCTGAGCCATCTTCATTATCTTTGATCTGTTTCAGCTCATTGTTGTGGCTGTTGTGTTAATCATTTTATCAAGGGTGCTGTGGTAGCATGCATGTTGTTGTGATGCTGGAAGCCATGCCACTGGTATTTCAAATACCAGCAGGGTCACCCATGGTGGACAGGTTTCAGTGGAGCTTCCAGACTAAGACAGACTAGGAAAAAAGGCCTGGCAATCTACTTCTGTAAACTAGCCAAAGAAAATTTGTGGATAGAGACTGTTAAATCTTTTTTCTCTTTTCCAAATGTACTGAAACTAGGGTTGGACAAACTCACATAGTGGCCTCACGCACAAAAACCCCTGTCTCTTTTGACCTTCTTGATATACACAAAACATTTCTGCTGACTCACAGCTTTACTCTATGTAGGCACTCAAATGTTCTGAATTGGCATTCGTCAGACCCTCTGTTTCTTCTGGTAAGCTTAAATTTTAATTACTTTGTATACCTTGTCTTTTGAATGACTTAATAAAACAATACAATTAACATGGCCAGCTGTGACTTCAAAGTAACGGAAAAATCTCTGTGTTCTGTTTTCTTCCTCTTCTTTTTTCTTTCTCTCTGTCTACCCTTTGTTTGCTATAAAAAACTCTTGGCTTGCTTTTGTTCAGGGAAGAATCTTCTCATTTTGCCGGGAGACTTGCTTCCATCCATGGATCCTTTCACAAACAAATAAACTCTATAAAATTAACTTTATCAGAATATTTTTTAAGAACCCACTGCCATCGAGTTGATTCTGACTCTTAGCGACCCTATAAGACAGAGCAGAACTGCCCTACAGAGTTTCCAAGGCTGTGAATATTTATGAAAGCAGTCTGCTACATCTTTCTTCCGTGGAACAGCTGGGGGGTTTGAACCACAGACATTTTGGTGAGAAGCTGAGCATTTTAACCACTGCACCACCAGAGTTTTTTGAAGTTTAGAACAACAGAACGTGTTAAATAGGGATTCGTTATCTTATTTCATACCTGAGGACCATGAGGTCAGAGAGGCTAAGTATATTTTTCAAGGTTTTTTTTGTTGTTGTTATAAAATGAATCTAATTGTTCCAGCAAAAACTTAGCGATGATTTCTGATTGAATTATCTGGAGTCTCACATACACAGTCTTGAACGCACCACCGTGACCGGGGTCGGGAATATTCTCACTTGATGGGCCTTGGTTGTGTGTCCACCCATTATTGAGGGGTGGGATCAGCTCCAACCACCCCAGGTGGACTGAGAATGGGTCAGAGAAGATTCTCCAAGGATAGCCAGGCTGCTGTTATCCATGGAAAGAAGGAGGAACACCAACAGGGTGATTTGTTCTCATTTGCTCAGCTGGCAGGCCAGTCAGTGCCAGGCCTGGTCCGGCTCCTGGTCCCTACTCCTCTCAGTGATGTCCTGATACCTGGGGATTGCAGGTTCCCAGCGGCCTGCATGTAGCATACTCTTGCAGGCCTGGAGCAGCACTGCCCACCCAGAAGGAGCACCAGCAATGGCCTGGCCTGCTGGGGTCAGGCTGTACTGCACTTTCTCTCCAGGTGCTCCTGCTCTTGCTAGGAAAGACCCAGGCTGGACCCTGAGCTACGTGTGCCTTGTTCAGGCAGAGCGAGGGCCTGCTCATCATGATACCCTCCTACCCCTTTCTCCTAGCCCAGGAGCCCTGCTGGCCCAGATGGCCCCAGCACCTGCTCCCAGCTCCCATCCCCCAAATCTGCTCAGCCAGCCTGTTCTTTTCATAGGAGCTTGGGGCTTCAGGGAGCTCAGGGGGGAGGAAGGGAAAGTGCTCCTGTGGATTGTGGGTGTGGTGAGCCCGTGCTCAGCCTGTGCGATCTCCAGCTTGTGGCTGAGGCATCAATAGTGGCATCTGTAGATGAGGAGGGTGAGTGGCAAGTCCAGGCTGCCCAGTCAGAACATGGAGAAGCCTCGTTCAAAACACAGACACCGTCTGCGCACTGCTTCTGTCTCCTTCTCAGCAAACACTTACCCAGTACTTACACAAATTGAGTGCTGCTGAAAGAATATCACAGAAATCAGCTCATTAAATCCTCCCAACCAACCTGTTTACAGATAAGGAAACTGAGGCTGTGAACTCAGCCAGTCTTAGTCCTGAACCCCTGTGATAGCTGCCATGCTGATCATATATAATGAATCTTGAAATTCAACAGTGAAAAACAATCCAATTAGGAAATGGGCAAAGGGTATAACAGAAATTTCACCAAAGAGGACTATACAATGACCAATAGGCACAGGAAAAGATGTTCAACGTCATTAGCCATCAGGGAAATGAGAATGAAAACCACATACTTTTAGGATGGCTAAAACAAAAAATAGTAACAACACCAAATGAAGGCAAGGATGCAGAAAAAAGCAATCACTCGTTAATTGCTGGTGGGATGTCAAAGGGCACAGCCCCCATGGAAAACAGTTTGGCAGTTTTTAAAAAAAACCAAATACGTAATTAGTGTAGGACCCAGGAATCACACTTCTGGGCATTTGTCCCAGAGAAGTAAAAACTCACGTTCTTACAAAAACCTGTACATGAATGTTTACAGCAGCTTAATTCTTACAGTCCCATACTGGAAACAATCAAAATGGTTGTGGTGAATGGTTAAATGAACTGTGGTGATTCACACCAGGGAGTACTACTCAGCAATGAAAAGGGATGAAGCATTGATACATCCAGCAACTTAGATGGATCTCACGGGCATTAAACTTGAGAAAAAAGACAATGTGAAGTACAATCACACTCCATGATTCCATTTACATAACATTCTTGAAATGACAAAGCTGTAGACATGAGACGCAGGTTGCTGGTCGCCAGGGGTTAGGGACCGAGAGGCAAGGAGGTGTGTGCGACTATAAAGGGGTAGCACCAGGGAGATCTTTGTGGTGAAGGAACAGTTCTGTGTTTTGATTGTGGTGGTGGTTACACAAAGCTACACACTTGATAAAATGGCACAGAGCTATACACACACATTGTACCACAACAAATTCCCGTTTTTAATATTGTACAGTAGTTACATGTCATCACTGGGGCACACTGGGGGAAGGGTACATGCGGCCTTTCTATACTATTTTTATAACTTTCTGTGACTCTATAATCATTGCAAAATAAAAATAATAAACAGAACACAAATTAGAGAATATTCACTAGTATAAACTATGTATATTCCTAATTTACCATGTATACATATAAGAAGATATTAGTAGGATGCTAAAATTATGAAAATATGTATTATTATTATAATTTTAAAGATTAATCTAAAAAATCAAAAGCCAAACTATGTATGATGATTAATGAATATGGTAGTTAAGGTTGTATGTCAGTTTGCTGGGGCCACGTGTCTGAGAGGCTTGGCAGTTATGTAATGACGTAGTCTGGCAGTTACACAATGATGTAATCTGTTATGAGGCATGATGAGGTCATGTTAATGAGGATTAGAGTGGGATGTACCACCCTTACTCAGGTCATGGCTCTGATCCAATGTAAGGAGCTCTTCCCTGGGGTGTGGCCTACATTACTTTTCATCTTACAAGACATAAAAGGAGAGAGAAGCAAGCAGAGAGAGAGGGACCTCATACCATGAAGAAAGAAGAGCTGGGAATGGAGTGTGTCCTTTGGATCTGGGGCCCCTGTGCTGAGGAGCTCCTAGACCAGGGGAAGATTGATATACCTTCCCCCAGAGCTGACAGAAAGAGAAAGAGAGAAAGGGAGGGACCTCCCACCACCAAGAAGGAAGAGCAGGGAGCAGAGTGTGTCCTTTGATCCTGGGGTCCCTACGCTGAGAAGCTCCTAGACTAGGGAAAGATTGAGTGCAAGACACATGGAGATCTCCAAGAAATGCCAGGCCCACAGACACTGAAAAGAGACAAGGACCTTCCTCCTAAACTGTGAGCCACAGAGAGAGAAAGCCTTCCTTGGAGCTGGCGCCCTGAATTTGAGCTTCTAACCTGCTAAATTGTGAGATAAAAAAGAATTCTCTTTGTTAAAACCATTGAGTTGTGGTACTTCTGTTATAGCAGCACTAGATGTCTAGAGGAGCCCTGGTGGTGTAATGGTTAAGAGCTCAGCTGCTATCTAAAAGCTCAGGGCACTACAAGCTGGCTTCTTTTTTAACTTAGCTTTATAAATTAAGCATTTCCACATAGTATTAAAAATCTCATCTGAAACAGCCTGTTAATGACTGTATATTTTATTTTGTTGTTGTTAGCTGTCATTGAGTGAAGCCCCAACTCATGGCGACCCATGTACAATGGACTCAGACTGCTGTGATCCATAAGGCTTTCACTGGTTGATTTTCAGAAGTAGATTTCCAGGCCTTTCTTCCTAGTCTGTCTTCATCTGGAAGCTCTGCTGAAACCTGTCCAGCATCATAGCAACACTCAAAACTCTACTGAGAGACAGGTCGTGGCTGCTCATGAGGTGCGTTGGCTGGGAACTGAGCCCGGGCTTCCCTTACAGAAGGTGAGAACTCTACCATTGAACCACCACTGCCCCTAATATTTTATTTTAGAGTTTCCTTAAGATTCCTTCTAATATTAGCTGATACCCCTGCTGAAAACACCTGCCCATGTGAAGGTTTGCTTTTCTATCTATGTTCCCATATCATTCTATCACTTATAAAAGTATTTGAGGCAAATACAAATACAGAAATAGCCCTTCCAGAATATTGGGTCGTTTCTTTAGGATAGATTCCCAGAGGGGTAAATGGAATAAGTTTCGGGTTTTCCATAAGAAATGTCTGCAAGCAAAAGGCAGTCAATCTTTCTGAGTGATACGGTCACATCCACCACATTTAGAGCAATCGTCCTCACATTTTATCGTTCTCCTGGAAACGCGGAGAGATACTTCCACGTGGGCCAAGTCGGTTGTAGTGAAACTGCCTGTAAAAAATTTTCTCAAAACTTGAAGCTGTGGCTGAGGTCTGAGAATTCGAATGTGCTCCTGGGGCTCGTCCCTCAGGGTGGGTGTGGGCAGGAAGCAGAAGTGGCTTCACCTCCCAGCCAGGTCTCCTACTTCAGAATCAGGCCAGCCCGAGCAGCTCCTTACGGTTCTTGTTTCCCAGGGTCTCAGGGGGATGCCCCGGCTGTGTGGGCACGATGGGTTGTTTGGTAATTGGTTGTGGGGATGCAGACATCACCCTTAGGGAGTAAACACTGCCATTGGCCTTAACTTCCTCTAGCCTGCCCATCCTTACAGCCAAGATCTCATCCAAGGCTCAGAACGGTTCCATGAGGCAGGGGTTGTGGCATCACCAGGCCCATTTTAGAGATGCGTGGGGTGAGTGACCTGTCCTGTGGCCCTGCTGCTCCCCAGCCTTTGGTCCACTGATGAGTCCTGTAGCCCTTGAGACTGCGCTGGCCCAGGAGCACAGGAGGAGGTGGGCTTCTCTCCATTTCCTCTCACTTTCTTGTGTGAGTGGTGAGAAGATGAGCAAGCCTCTGAGACACGGTGCGCTGGTAGAGGTTTAACAACTGGCAGTCCAAAAATGGATGTGTGTGTGTATACACATATTTATTGAATGTACGTTGTCATTAGTTGCTGTTGAATCAGCTTCGACGTGTACAATAGAAGGAAATGCTTCCTGGTCCTGTGCCATCTCCACGATCTTTGGTGTGCTAGAGTCCATTGTTGTGGACACTGTGTATTTTGAGTGTATCCAACCTAGGGGGCTTATCTTCCATCACTATATTGGACAATAGTCTGTTGTGATTCATGGGGTTTTTATTAGCTAATTTTCAGAAATTGATTTCCCAGGCTTTACTTCCTAGTCGGCCTTAGTCTGGAAGCTCTGTAGAAACCTGACCACCATGGGTGACACTTCTGGTATTTGAAATACTGATGACGTAGCTTACAGTCAAGGACACCCCATGCAGCAGTTCTACTCTATCAAATGGGGTCACTATGAGTCAGAGTCCACTCGACGACACCCAGCAACATGTGTCGTCGAGTCCATTCTGACTCAGAGTGACTGCATAAAAAAATCCAGTGCCAGTGACTATATAGGACAGAGTAAAACTGCCCTATAGGGTTTCCAAGGAGCAGCTAGTAGATTTGAACTGCCGACTTTTTGGTTAGCAGCCAGCCACTGTACCACCATATATGTATATATACATACATAAACACATGTACATATGTATATACACATGCATATATAATGTATATATATTTTTATAAATTTTACTGATACAAAGATGTGTAGCACAATTTACAAAGCTTGTGGAGTGACGGGCCCTATCCCTGCCCAAGCCTGTGGAGTGATGGGACCTACCGCTGCTCAAGCTCAGGAATTGAAGAGTGTCATTCCTGTCCAAGCTCAGGGAGTGATGGGTCCTATTCCTACCCATGTTCACCCACATGTTTGTAGCCAGAACAGCCTAGTTTGCTCCACATGAACCAGGGCTGCTTGGCCTCAGTGATTGGGCTGAAACAGGGGCTGACCCACTGTCAGCTAATCGTAGTCAGTGACCATCTCCCACCCAGCCACATCTGGCTGGTCCAGATGTTCATCAGTCCAGAGAAGTCGGAGGGAGTGGAGTGCATCTGTCAATGGGAGGCTGGCTCTGGGAGAGAGAGAAGACACAGAGCCATCAGGGTGCGTTCTGTCCTGAGGACTGTGAACGGGGAGGAGATCCTGGGAAGAGACAGATGAGTGACTGGAGTGAGGCAGAGAGATAGGCAGGGACAGGAGGAGCAGGACTTCCAGCCGGCTTTTGGCTAAGCTGGTCATTTGTTTCCTGTGCTTCGGACCACAATGCTGCCCAGTTGAGTGCATGGGAAGCAGCAAGGCTCCAGTTGACACTTTCTTGGGTGTCACTAAGGACCAGTGGAGAGCTTTCCCATCTCCAGAAGCTGTGTCTCTGTTCCCTGCCTTCCCAAGTGACTGACCTGCCATCGAGTTACGTGAAGTTGTTCTCTCTCAGCGCTTGCCCAGGGTATCAATTCCAGCTCTCAGCAAGTCTTCAAGGTGGTACACCAGCTTCTCAGGTGCCACTGTCCCTACTTCATCTCCTGGTTACCATCCGGGAGAACTGAGCGCAGCTCCACCCAGGGCCTCTTGTCTTCCCCTCCAGGACCGGCTCTGGACAGTCCCCAGTCTGCCCCCCGCACCTCACTGGGGCTCCACCTTCCTGCCCATTTGCTTTCAGTTGCTTCGGTACCATCTCCACTCTCTCTGCAATGAAGGGGGGTGGGCACGTTGCTTTCGAGGAGTTTGGTACTGTCATAACTCCTTTCTTCAACTAGAAAGTAAATTCTTTTCAGACCCTCCCAGTGCAGAAACCATCTGTGCCTATCATCAGTAGCTGTTGAATAGACACCGACTATCGTGGCCCCATTGTGTCAGAGTAGAACTGTGCTCCAGAAGGTTTTCAGTGGTTGATTTTCAGAAGTAGATCACTAGGCCTTGCTTTTGAGGTACCTTTGTGTGGACTTGAACCTGCAAACTTTTGGTTAGCTATTGAGTGTATTAATCATTTGTACCACCTAGGGACGCCATCTGTACTTAATAAGACTTTTTTTTTTTTTTTTGGAAGTAGAAAAGTGGCCTCTACTGGATTAGGAAGAATTTTTGAAAGGGCCATCACCCAAAAGTCTTGACCACTCCCCCCTGTGGCCTTGTAAAACCATCCTTCTGCTGCCATCTTTTTCCAAGACAGTCTGGCCCTGCCATGGGCAGTGGCTTTTGGGTGCTACACATGCAGGCACCTTGCCCCTCTTCTCCCCCTGCCTGACTCCTCTTTCTTCTTCCTCACCCCTCATTAGGTGGCAGCTCCTACAGACATGGGTAACCTGGTGTGCTGACTGGAGGGTGTCCACAACTTCTGCTACACAACCCTGTGGACTTCTTTTAAGTAGGCCTCTGGGGGCCCCATGCTTCACTGCACAGCTGTGTCTGCTCCTGCTGTAGCCACCCCGCCCTTCCGCAGGTCTTATGGTTCCACAGCCTTGAACCTGGCATCTTTAAGCCCCCCACTCCTACCCTCCACCCCAAGCTATTTCCCCATTTGTGCCTTTTTTTTTTTTTTTTAGCATGTATATGATTGTGTTTTTAACATGTAAACAGCAAAATTCATTTGGCTTTTATCCAGTTGTGAGAAATGGATCCAATTTTATTTTTTTGTTACAATTATCCAGTTATCCCAACACCACTCATTAACAGTCCATATTTTCCCCACTGATTTGAAATGTTACCTTTGTGTATACTAAACGTGCATTTGTAATTGAGGCTGTTTCTGGATTTTCTGTTCTGTTCCATTGTTCTCTCTGTTTATCCACAGGCCAGTGATACACTGCATCCATGATAAAGAATTTAGGTAAAATTTTAATTTCCAGTAGACTTAGGCTTTCCTCCTTGCTCTCTCTCTTTCAAAAAACTTTTTATTATGGAGAAAAATAACGGTATAGTGAACCTTATGTATTCAGTCATAAAACTTCAACATTGATGAACAGTTTGTCATTTTTGTTTTATTTATACTTCTACCTACTCCCTGCTTCCACTTGATTATTTTCAGTTTTAAAAATTTACGCATTAAATGCACCAATCTCAACTGCAGGATTTTGACAAATTGTTCCATCTGTATAACCTACACTCCCATCAAAAGAATCATTTCATTGCTCCAGGAAGTTCCTTTGTGCCCTTTCCAGCTTATACCCCCTTCCCAGAGGCAACCATTGCTCTGATTTTTTAAATCATAAATTAATTTTACCTGTTACAGATTTCCATATAAATGGAATCACACTCTGTACTTCTTTTGTGCACACCTTCTTTCACTCAGCATCTGTGTGAGATTCATCCATGCTGAAGAATGTGTTAGTAGCTGGGTCCTTTTATTGCTGAGTAGAATTCCATTGTACGAGTAGCGCAGGATTTTTTTTTTCAAATTCATTGTCCAGTTGATGGAAACTTGAGTTGCTTCCGGTTTCTTTTAACCTACTATGAATGAAGCTACTATGAATATTCATGTGCAATCTTGGTGTGGATATGTGCTGTCGTTCCTCTGGGGTAAATACCCAGGAGGGAAATTGCTGGTTCATATAATAAGTGTGTATTTAAGTTTATAAGAAACCGCCAAACTCTTTATGAGGTGGCTGTGTCATTTTATGTTCCCACCGGCAGTGTGAGGGCTTCAGTTGCTCCACGTTTTTACCTGCATTTGGTGTTGACGGCCTTATTAATTTTAGTCACCCTAGAGGATGTGCTGTGGTGGTCTAATGTGGCTTTAATTTTCATTTCCCTGGTAATTTATGATGTTGAACACCTTTTCATAGACTTTATGGCCATTTGTATATATGTAAATGTGTGTGTGTGCGTGTGTGTGTGTGTGTGTGTGTGTGTGCGTGAAGTGTCTACTCAAGTCTTTTAATCATTTTCTATTGGATGGTTTGTCTTTGGATCATTGATTTGTTAGGGTTCTTTATATATTCTGAACATGACCTTGGTCAGATATATGATTTGTGAATATTTTCTCCCAATCTGTGATGTCTTTTCATTTTCTTAACAGTGTCTTTTGATTAGCAGAAATTTTTAATTTTGATATAGTCTAATTTATCAGCCTTTTTTATGGTTATTGCTTTCTACATCCTGTCCAAGAAATCTCTGCCAATCCCTTTGCACAGATCTTCTCCCATGTTTTCTTCTAGAACGTTTATAGCTTTAGCTTTTACATTTAGTGTAGGAAATACCTTAAGTTTATTTGCTATGGTATGAGGCAGGGAATAAGTTATTTATATTTTTATTATGGATATCCATGATGTTCCAGCACCATTTCTTGTTTAAATATAATTTTATTTATTTTATTGTTGTTGTTGAGAATACACACAGTAAAACATACACTAATACAACAGTTTCTACAGGTACCATTTAGTGAAGTCAATTACATTCCTGGAGCTGTTAACCATTCCCACCCTCCTGTTCTGAGCTGTCTCCCCATTAACATCAGTTCCCAGCACTATTTCTTGAAAGAACTTTTGTTTCCCCTGAATCGTCTTTTGAAATGTTCCCTCACCTTCCTTATTGCCAGCGACTGTACTGCATTCCTCTCCAGACTCTACTTCCCTCCCAAGCCTGCCCCTGCTGACATCCTCACGTTGGTCCCGTTTCAGGCCCTCCTTTCTGGCAGTGCTCACGTCAGTGCTGTGAGAGCGTGCAGGCGCTCGGAGCTGAACTGAAGTTTCGGTTGTCTGTTCTTACTTCCCCAAATAAAACCGTTTTGGCATGACAGGTGCACGGGTGGGCACGGTGGTCAAGATTGTCACTGTGTGTGTGATGTCCATGAACTCCCCAAAGACAGACTGAACCACCCTAGGCAGCCTGCGTGGTGCGAGGCCTACGGCGGTGTTGAGCAGAGGGCTGCTGAACAAGTGCGAGTAGGTCACAGAAGGCCTTGTCCAATCCCGCGCTGAAGTTCACAGCCTTAGTGTTGCCAGCATCCCCCTCACCCACCAAAGATAAATGAAGTTAGCCTGAAGGACTCGGTCCTGGCAAATCATTATGCTAATTGAAGTGGATTGAATGGCCTTGTTTAACTGATTGGTAGCTTATGGTTCTGCTTTATCCTTTCGATGGGCTTCTTTTGAGTTTTATATCAACACTATGAATGTGGAGTTGTGATTCTACCTTCCAGCTCTTTTTGAAAATTAGAAGGGTGTTTGGCCATTTGTCGTTTCCCAAACTCATCTTCCAGTCTCCAAGTCTCCTGAGATCTCTCCAGGCAATTTACAACCCTTTCCTCAGGTTCCCTGGGCCCGAGAGGCTATTTCACAACTGCTCCAGGACCACGTCCTCCAGCTCTGAGGAAGTGCAATCTGCTGGTGGATTCCCTCTCCTTTTCTGGAGTCTGTCATGATCCTCACAGGGAATGTGGAAATAAAACCATCTTCAAAGGAGCTGCTTTTTCTCTCCAGCTTTATTAAAACTCCCCATTGCTAGGTAAACCGCCTTTTCTTCTTGCTCTCAAGATAATATAAAAATACATTGTAATAATGAAATGGAAAGTGCTTATGATGAATTAAGTGAAAAAAACAAAACAAAACAAAAACCAGGATAGATTATGAAGCAGAGTATAAGGCATGATTCTAAACTTGTTAATAAAAAATCTCAAATACACTTTGGTATACTCTGAGAAAAGAACAAAACACTATTCTCACATGACTATTGCGCAGCAGGTAGGGTATTAGTGGGTTTTATTTTTTTCTTTATGCTTTTTTGCACCATGTAGAAAACGAACATGCTTTATTTAAAAGCCAGAAAAACTTAACTTTTTTGCATATTGCCCCAAGGATAAATCATAAGCTCTCTGAAGAGAGAATGGCAGAGACCGACAGCCTACCAAAACGCATTCTCTCCAGGGAATGTACTACACTTCCCAGGCTTCCTCGCAGTTAAATATGGCCATGTGGCCACAGCCGCCACTCAAGTCAATTCCCGTTCCTGGCGACCCCAGGTCTGTCAGGGTAGAGCCGCGCTCCGTAGGGTTTTCAACGACTGATTTTTTGGAGGTAAATCACGAGGCTTTTCTTCTGAAGCACCTCTGGGTGGAGTCAAACCTCTAACCATTCAGCTAGCAAGGGCACATGTTAACTGTGGTACCACCTGGAGACTATGTCACTTTCAGAGTGGGCTTTTATGAGGGCGAGTGTGTCTCGGCCGCACTCTTTCCTCTTTTGCCAACTAGATGCGGATGACGACAAGGCTCTAAGGGACGAAGGAGTCACTATGTGGAAAAGAAGAACCATCTGCTCACCTGAACGACTGCTCTGGACTGCTACACATTCAGGAAATCACCTGCTTTGGCGTTTGAGTTGTCACGCTTTAGGTCTATCTGTTAGCACTCTAGCCTGCCCTAACAGAGGCTTTGTCTTCCTCATCTCTGTTCAGGGCCTAGCCTGGACCTGGCAGAGTAGATAGATGGGCAATGCGGGTTTGTTGATTACAAGTAATCTTTGACTTTCCTGACATTTTTGTCACAAAGCCATAAATAAAATATGCATTCTGAATTTATTACAGTTTCTATAGAGTTGGTAAAGTACTATTTCCTGTAAACCTTCAGACACTTGCAACGGTATAATTGCGTTTTCCTCCTCCAGCTTTTGTGTGACCATGGTCATCTATGTTCTGTCTACGTGCGTGCTACACTTCACAGCACACTGTTACAGTGTTTGCCTTCAACAGTCATGGACTTCTAAAGAAATGAAGAGGAGAAAAGAATGAGAGAAGGAGAGAAAAAATGCGGAGTTTGCTTATATTTATGCACACATTTACCATTTCCTACTGCCCTTCTTTTGTTTCTGTAGATACAAGTTTCCATGGGGTGTTTTTTCCCTTCAGCCTCAAAACTTCAGAATTTCTTGGAGTGGAAGTTTGCTGGAGATGAATTACCTCAGCTTTCATTTATCAGAAAATTAGTTTATTTCATCCTCATATTTTCAAAAATATTAATTGGTTATAGAATTCTGGGTTAACGATTTTACTTTTTTCTTTTAACACATTGAAGATGTCTTTCCGTTGTCTTACAACCACCACTGTTTCTGATGAGACATCAGCCTTAAGCTGTGTTTTCCTCCTGTACGTAATGTTTCTTTTCTCTCTGACTGCTTTTAAGATGATATTTTTATTTTTGGTTTTCAGTAGTTTGACTATGATGTGGCGAATCGTGGTTTTCTTTTTACTCATCCTGCTTGGGGTTTGCTGACTTTATTATATCTGTAATCTGCTGATTTTTTTTTTTTTTCTTTCCAACAAATTTGGGAAATTTTCAAACATGATTTCTTCAAAAAAATTTTTTTTTCCTGCTTTATTCTCTCTGGGACTCCAGTTACACATATTTTATACTGTTTGATACTGTCCCAAAGGCAACTGAATTTCTGCTTATTTATTCTTAAACTGTCTGTAAAATTTTCTTTTTAAATATACTTTTCAATTCTAGAATTCACATTAGAATCTTTTTATATTTTCCATCTCTTTGCTGAAATTCTCAATCTTTTCAATTATTTTAAGTTCTTGAATATATTTTTAATAGCTGCTTTAAAGTTCTTGTGTGATAATTCCAAAACCCAGTACACCTTAGCCCTGGTGGCGTAGTGGTTAAGAGCTACAGCTGCTAACCAAAGGGTTGGCAGTTCAAATCCTCCAGGCGCTCCTTGGAAACTCTATGGGGCAGTTCTACCCTGTCCAATAGGGTCGCTATGAGTCAGAATCAACTTGACAGCACTGGGTTTGGTTTTTTTTTTTTTTGGTGGTACATCTTGGGGCCTGTTTCTATTAACAGTTTTTTTTTTTTTCTCCTCGTTGTGGGTCGTATTTTCTTACTTCTTCATATTTCTACTAATTTTAATCATATGCTGGGAAGTATAAAAAAAATTTTTTTTTTTTTTTATGGCTGTGCTAGTGAAGGGAGGCTGAATTATGTTTTCTTTTTGTAAAAGATGTTGAATTTTGTTCTGGCTAGCAGTTTAAATTACAGATACTTTTGATTTTGTCAGGTTGCTTTTATTCTTTGTTAGGGCTATTTTGTTTCAATTTTGAACTTGTTGCTATGTCATGGTTCCTACTTTTCAGGGTGTCCGTTATTTTTCTGTGGTCTTTCTGGGGTGTAAGCTGCTCAGTGAGATCTCTCCACTCTGAACGGGATGGGATCCCAACATTTCCTAACACCCTACAACCTCGGTTACCTCCATTCAGCCTTGAAGTGGATGAGCTCTGTCAGGACTTGTGGAGTCTCACCCTACGCGTATACAGGCAGTCCTTGGCCAAGCACACTCAAGAGGAATCCTCACACAGCTCACCCTTCTCTGGCATCCTGCCCAGCAAACTCTAGTCCCTTCAGCAACCTAGAACTCTGGTTTATACCTTTTCAGCTTAGTGAGACCACAGTACTGTTGGGATTCTATCTCCCTGCACCATGGCAGGAAAGCACCCCTGGGAAGAAAGCTGGGCAATTATGGGGCCACCTGGCGTGTTTCCCTTATTTCAAGGACGATAGTCTTGTGCTGCCTGCTATTCAAAGCTTGAAAATGGTTGTTGTGTGTATAATGGTTGTCCTGTCCTATTATACTGTTGTTTTCAGTTTAAGGGCGTGTCCTATACCAGTTACCCTGACAACTGGAAGCAGAAGTATGGTTGCTATTTTTGGACAATGTTTTCTAAATCATAGATTTTCACATTTCTTCTCAACAAAAATAGACGTTTACATGAGCAGTAGTTATTTCCTGGGCTGCTGCACTGTTTTAGCATGGACAACTCTCTCAATAATAATGAATCACACATCTGTACAGCTCTTTTCACTGCTTCTACCCTTTTGCAACTGTTACTTGATTTGTTCCTTACAACATCCCATCAGTCCCATTCCACAAATGAGAAACAGACATACCAAGTCTGAGTTACTTGTCTCAATATAGTGGTGAGAATTTCAAGTCAGATTTTCTAACTCCAAATTCAGGGCTCTTTACCTGCCTCCAGCTGGATGTCCAGAATGATCTCCTGGTGAATAGATGGCTGTAGGACTGGCTGTGTATACGTGTTCCAGTGGAGCTCCGTGAGCCTTCCTCCCACACAAAGACTCTCCATATTATCTCTGAGTATCCACAGTCCTTGGCTTGTCCCAGTGCCGGCCATTCTTCTTGTTTCTACAAAATGCTCCAATATCTCATCTTTTCTCACCAAACCAGTAACCAGTTGTTGTTGAGCCGACAGTAACTCATGGCAACCTCATGTGTGTCAGAGTCGCGCTGTGCTTCACAGGGTTTTCAATGTCTGATTTTTCAGAAGTAGGTCAACAGGCCTTTCTTCTAAGGCACTTCTGGGTGGACTCACTGCCAACCTTTCAGTTAGCAGCTGAGTATATTAACCATTTGTATCACCCAGGGACTCTACTCTTGACATAGGTCTCTAAGAGTTAATATGTTGTAGATTTTATTCCAGATTTCCTATGAGACAAATACTTTACTCCAAACATCCCCCACGTTCTCCCGCTCTTGGCTTGTCTGGCGGGCATTCCCCACATCCCTCCTCCCGTACAGTGCCCTTTTGTCCAGTGCAACTCCATTCTGTGCCAGGCCTGCCTATCCTGGCAGGAGCTGATCCCCAGGTCCAGGAGACCAGCCTCTGCTAGCCTAACATCTGCAGTCAACAAAAGCAGCTCTCTCACTAGGGAAGAGTCTTGTACCAGGTGCTAAGAAAGTCAACATTTTCCGGTATGACAGTACACTCTACAGCACAACCATGGATTCTAATTTGTTGCTTTGAAAAGTATGGGACCCATTCTGGCTTGACAATGTGATGCTTATGCTGCTGTGCAAAACTGTGGTTTCTCTCAGGTGGCCCCAGTGCCCTCTTGCTGTACCCTTCCCACTTCCTTTCGATCCATGGACAGTGGAATGAAAAGTAAAAATGAGAGCAGGGATCTTGCACCTCCCACCCCTGCCAGGGAATGGGCATGGGGTCAGTATGGGCATGCTCCAGATCTTAAGGTAGACCAGTCTCATATTGTGGCTGCTATCCACTGGTAGGAAACCCTGGTGGTGTAGTGGTTAGGGCTATGGCTGCTAACCAAAAAGTCGACAGTTCAAATCTATCAGGCACTCCTTGGAAACTATGGGGCAGTTCTACTCTGTCCTATAGGGTCGCAATTAGTAGGAATCGACTCAACAGCAATGGGTATCCACTGGTAAGGTTGAGTTGGTGAGAGGTCTGAGGTTTCATAACTAATGTTGTTTGAATCTTTTAACCAGTCTTGGAGGCTTTTTCCCTCCATAACCGACGATTCTGCCTCTCACTGGCAGGTACTCCAGTGGTCAGTTAGTCCTGTGAACTTGAAGCAGATGACGAGCTGGCTGGGAGTTTAAGGATCAGGGATTCATGTGAAAAACAGTTTTCGTGCTTCTGTTAAGGGTGATGGGAAAATTTGGAAATGGTAAGAGTTGAGCAACAGGATAAACATTGAAATGTATGCGTGAAGAATGCTGATAAGACAAATGATTGGTTATACATATATAAAGAAAAAGAAGAAAAAACCCTGCTCTTGTTCATATGGCAGCCGTCTTTTCAGAGCCCAGGAGACCCACTCTTTGAATGGACATGCTGTGTGGGTGACAGAGGGACAGATGATACTATGGAAATGTTCAACCTAACATGTACTGAAGGAAGAAGTCCAAGCTGCTCTGAAGGCATTGGTGAAAAACAAGGCTCCAGGAATTGATGGAACATCAATTGAGATGTTTCAACAAACAGATGCAGTGCTGGAGGTGCTCACTCGTCTATGCCAAGAAATATGGAAGACAGCTTCCTGGGCAACTGACTGGAAGAGATCCATATTTATGCCTACTCCCAAGAAAGGTGATCCAAGCGAATGTGGAAATTATAGAACAATGTCATTAATATCACAAGCAAGCAAAATTTTGCTGAAGATCACTCAAAAACGGCTGCAGCAGTATATCGACAGGGAACTGCCAGAAATTCAGGCTGGTTTCCGAAGAGGATGTGGAACCAGGGATATCATTGCTGATGTCAGATGGATCCTGGCTGAAAGCAGAGAATACCAGAAGGAAGTTTACCTGTGTTTTATTGATTATGCAAAGGCATTTGACTGTGTGGATCATAACAAACTATGGATAACACTGCGAAGAATGGGAATTCCAGAACACTTAATTGTGCTCATGAGGAACCTTTACATAGATCAAGAGGCAGTTGTTTGGACAGAACAAGGGGATACTGATTGGTTTAAAGTCAGGAAAGCTGTGCTTCAGGGTTGTATTCTTTCACCATACCTATTCAATCTGTATGCTGAGCAAATAACATGAGAAGCTGGACTATATGAAGAAGAACGGGGCATCAGGGTTGGAGGAAGGCTCATTAACAACCTGTGTTATGCAGGTGACACAACCTTGATGTTGAAAGTGAAGAAGACTTGAAGCACTTATTAATGAAGATCAAAGACCACAGCCTTCAGTATGGATTGCACCTCAACATAAAGAAAACAAAAATCTTCACAACTGGACCAATGAACAACATCTTGATAAACGGAGAAAAGATTGAAGTTGTCAAGGATTTCATTTTACTTGGACCCACAATCAACAGCCATGGAAGCAGCAGTCAAGAAATCGAAAGACGCATTGCGTTGGGCAAATCTGCTGCAAAGGACCTCTTCAAAGTGTTGAAGAGCAAAGATGTCGCCCTGAAGACTAAGGGCGCACCTGACCCAAGCCATGGTATTTTCAATCGCATCATATGCATGTGAAAGCTGGAGAATGAATAAGGAAGACAGAAGAAGAGTTGACACCTTTGAATTGTGGTGTTGGCGAAGAATATTGAATATATTATGGACTGACAAAAGAACGAACAAATCTGTCTTAAAAGAAGTGCAACCAGAATGCTCCTTAGAAGCAAGGATGGCGAGACTGCGACTTACATACTTTGGACATGTTGTCAGGAAGGATGAGTCCCCGGAGAAGGACATCATGCTTGGCAGAGTACAGGGTCAGTGGAAAAGAGGAAGACCCTCAACGAGGTGGATTGACATGGTGGCTACAACAATGAGCTCAACCGTAACAACGATTGCAAGGATGGCACAGGACCAGGCAGTGTTTCGTTCTGTTGTGCATAGGGTCGCTAGGAGTCGGAACCAACTCGATGGCACCTGACAACAAGATACCCAAAGGAATGCAGATTTAATACTGTGGTTTTGAGAATTTCATTCTATCATTTAAAATTTCCTTTCACCATTGTCTCAGTGTTTTCCCCATGTTTGCCATCTGTCCTAGGGTCTTCACTTGATCTGTGGTGTAAGGTAAATCTGAGGATGGACGAGGAGGGAATCCAAGTGGAAAGCTCTCCATGGGCTGTTGGGGAGCCCATGCCATGACCAGGGCTGCATGCTAGACACACCTGAGATTAGATGCACCTGAGAGCCATCACTAGCCTCATTTTGGCTGCGGCTCAGAGAGGATGCGTGAGTGCTGATGGTCACACAGCTAGTGAGTACAGACACAAAATTGGATCTACGCTATGGGGCTGCACCTTTTCTTTCTGACTTCCCACCCCGCACTTCTCGGCCAGCTAGTCACCACCCCAGCACTCAAGCCTCTCTGCAGCCGCTAGGGAGTGGGCAGGATCAAGCATCTGCTGACTCTCCACTTCTGCTTTCTCCAGGAAATGAGCAGAGACTCAGCTCGAGTGATTCATAGTGAAATGCTGCTGGAGACCAACAATGCTGGGCCGCATGCTCCTCCCCCAAGCCTGGGGGGCTACAACCAGGCATGGGATGCAGGTGCCATCTGAGGTCTACAGGCCCTGACCCCACCACTCCAGGTAGGCCACCTTGCTCTCAGCCAAGCCAGGCCAGCTCAGAGGCAGGCATGGGAGCCCCATCTGTCAGAGTGGGGCCTGCCGGCTGCCTGCCAGGCAGGCTGAGTGTGGGAGCTCTGTGTGACCCCGGTGCTGGTCTGGGTGTATGGATGTGGAGGGGAGGTGAGCTGATGAACAGGAAGTACATGCAGTGCGGGCGGCCCATGTGGTCAGGGCAACTCTGATGCTGGTGTCTGCTGGGGCGTCTGGGACCGCTGAGGTTTGCCGAGCTGGGCTGGGCTCTGGCCCCACTCGCCATCATCTGACCTCGGGTCAAGCCTTTTCTCACAGTTCCTGCTGAGGAAGGTGAGCTGGCCACACTGTAGAAAGGCTGGACACTGACCTATGCAGAGTTGCAAAGGGAATGGACAGACAGGGCTGACCTGGGACTCTCCCCCTATCAGCCCAGGATCCAGGCCCCTGGGTAGGCCCACCTCAGCCTGGGCACCAAGAGACCCTGTCTTCTCTCTCATCAGGAGTCCAGGTAAGCAGGTGCCTCTTAGGACCTCACCTTCCTCATCAGAACTACCACATCAGACCATTAAATAGGTAACATTTCATGAATAAGCAGGACCACCTGACTCATCTGGAATGCTGGCTTCTTATCTCCTGAAATGGAAACTTACAGAAGGTAGAACCAAGCCTTTTCTAACCTCTCCTAAGCCATAAAGAGGTTAATGTGATCACGAATGCTCAGGGTTTCATGTATGATCCTTTCCATGTAACACTTTCATTCCGATATAATTTTCTGGGTAGTTATACATTTAATTATTCAGAAAGTATTTTCTGAGAGACCACTCCCTGCCAGGAGCTGTTCAAGGGGAAGGGGCATTTACATCTTAGTGTTGGGAGAGGAACTTCAGCAGATGGATATCTGTCTGTAGGCGACCAGTGCCATGGGCTGAAGTGAATTGGAGCGAAGGGGACCCGGAATGCTTGTGTGCACGTGTGTGTGTGTATCTGTGTACACGCGCGTGCAGGCGGAGAGGGGTGGGAGGGAGGATATCACCCAGTGGGAATCCCTGGGTGGTGGAAAATGTTTATATGGAAACCTGATGGAAGGAAGGGGCTGAGCCACGTGGTTTCTGGAGAAGTGATGTTTGGGGCAGAGAGACCAGAGAGGTGGTCAGGAGGCTGGGGCATGGCGGAGGCCAGCCTGGAAGAGTGGAGTGAGGGGGTGTGGGGCCAGGAGGCCCACAGGTGGGAGGTCAGGTCGGCGAGGGCCTTCCTACCCAGGGTGAGGACCTGGGATTGTGCACCCAGGCACTTGGGAAGCTTTTGGAGGGGTTTAAACAGTGGAATTACATGACATGATTTACTTTAGAAAAAAAAAAAAAAGCTTTCGTTAAATGTAGAGGAGGTAGAAAATAAAAATTTAGAAAGCATGTACAAGCTGCAGGGAATGAAAAGAACATAAACCCTGTGTACTGACTCCTTAGGGTTTGTTTTGTTTTGTTTTTTAACGTTATTTTAACTTTATCTTCATCTTTGAAGTCCTCTGTGTGCCCTTCCTTCTCTTTTCTCCCCAGAGGCAACTGCAGGTCTGAATTTCGGGTTTATCGTGCCTTCTCTTGCGCCTCTTTATCGTTTTGTACACATATATTTAAGTTAATAAATACATACGCTATTTCAGAATCAACTTGACGGCAACAGGTTTATTCAGGTTTTTTTTTTTGTACTTTTGTACTTTATAAATATGAAATTAAATATTCTTTTGAGGCTTGCTTAATTTGCACAAAATAACGTTTCTGAAATTTCTTTATATTGTTGCATGTGCCTCTAATTCATTTGTTTTAACTGCTGTATTCTGTCATGTGAATGTACCTCAATATAGTTCTCTAAGACACTGCTGATGAACACTTGGCATCCATTTCCAGGTTTTTTTTTTAATTATAAATAGCGCTGCTATGGCTATTCTTGTATGCATACCTTGGGACAAGCGTGCAATAATTTCTCTAGGTCCTATGCCCTAGGAGTGAAATTGCTGGGTCATAGGAATAGTTATATCTTCAACCTAACTGGGTGATTAAAAAAAAAGGTGCTGTCCAGGTTACTTCAACTCCTGGTGAGCCCGTGTGCGTCAGAGTGGACCTGTGCTCCGTGGGGTTTTCAATGGCAGATTCTTTGGAAGTAGGTCTCCAGGCCTTTCCTCCGAGGTGCTTCTGGGTGGACTCAATCCTGTAACTTTTCAGTTATCAGCTGAGCTTGTCAACCATTTGCGTTACCCAGGGACTCCTAATGGATGATAAAAAATTTGTTTTCCAAAATTACAATGTCGTTTTACCCACCTATCAGCAATGGATGAACGTTGCTCTTGCTCCACGTGCTCACCTTCGTTTGATGCCAGTCCAGTGGAAATAAATAGCTCACTAACAATGTTTTTGTTTGCATTTCCTGAATTACTGAAGTTTAGTATCTTTTTATATGTTTATTGGCCAGCCTAGATTCCTTTTCCTGTTCAGATATTTTACCCATTACTCTATTGAGTTATCTGTCTCTTATCTCATTGATTTGGTATAGTTTAAGGCATATCCTGGTTACTAACCTATTGTTCATTTATATATGTTGCGTATATCTTTCTCTTGTTTGTGTCTTGCCTCCTTACTTTCTTGGTGATTTCTATTAATAAGAGAACTTGTTAACTTTAAAGTTTAATTGCTCCATCTCTTCCTTTGTGATATACATTTTTTTATGTCTTGTGTAAGAGATCCTTTTCTACTACCCAAAAGCCATTGCCATCAAGTTGATTCCAACTCATACAAAATTATTCTCATTATCATTTTCAAAAAAAGTTATAATTTTGCCTTTTACATTTAAATCTAAAGTCTACCTGGAAGTGATATTTCTGTGTGGTGTGAGGTAGGGGCAACATTTTATTTTATTTTTTCCCATATGGATAACCAAGAGTCTTACCTCCATTTATTTATGAGGCCACTTTTCTACTATAATCACTAATCCACAATGATAGTTCTGCCATAAATCAAGTTTTCCCGTCTATGTAGGTCTGTTTTTAGGCTCTCTATTCTGTCAACTTGTCTATCCCTTTGCCAATCCTATATCGTATTTTCAATTATAGATTTATAAGCTTTAATATCTGGATGGAAAGTAACCCCATTTTCTTTCTTCTTCAATCTGTGTTAACTATGGGTACTTTACTCCATATAAATTTTAGAATCAGCTTGTCAGGCTCTATCAAAAAATGTGTTTAGATTTGATTGGAATTGCAATTTGGGGAAAATTGGTATCTTTATGAAATGACTATTCCAATTCATGAATATGGTTTGTCTTTCCATTGATTTATGTCTTTTTTTTTTAAAGCATTTTAATGAAATGTTACAGTATTCTGCATTAAAGTAATGTATGTCTTGCACAGATTTATTCCTAAGTGGCTTCCTTTTTTAATGTTATTTTAATTATCCTTTAAAATACGTCTTTTGACTGTTGCTGATGCATACTTGCATTTTAAAGAAAAGGCCTTAGGGCTCTCATATGGGGAGTAGAATGTAGGGGAGCAAGGGAAGAAGCAAGATTAGATTGTGGGGAACAAGACAAAAGCAAGGGAAGAAGCGGAAGGTGTTGTAATCACCCAGGCTGGGATGGTTTTTCCCAGAGCGACAGCAGTAGAGATAATGACAGGTGGTCAGGGCTGTCAGATTCTCTACATATTTTGAGGGCAGGATTTAAAGATGTTTTAGGGGCAGGGTGGGGGAGAAAGAGAAGTTAAAAATGACCCCAGGGCAACAAGAAGGATGGAATTGCCACTTAGTGCGCAGGGCCAAGGCAGGAGGAGCAGATCTGGAAGACGATGGTTCTGCAGGAATATAAGTTTGTGCTTCCTAAGGTGGAGATGCCTACTAGACACCCAGTGGGGGAATGAAGACTTGGAACCCTCCTCCCCCATCCAAGTGACCTTAGTGATAGAAATATAAGGCACCTTGACAAACCAGGGGACAGAGAACAGAAGCCATGTGGAGGACGGTAAAGGGGAAAATGAGCTTCTCAGAGTTCCTTGAGCCACACTGTGGAGATACTACCATTTTACTTGCATTTATGATCTCCCTTCAATCATTGTAAACCATCCAAATGCCGACAAATGGTGTCTCCAGGCAACATCCCTAAGCCCTTGGCTTATGGTCACATTTGAAGTATCTGCACATCTGTCATAGACTTCAAAGAAGTAAGTCCCAAAGTCTAGACCTGTGCTGTCTAACACAGCGGCCACTAGCCACCTGTGATGCAGAGCACGGGAAGTGTGGTTAGTTCTAACTGAGATGTGATCTAAGTCTTAGATGTGATCTAGGTCTTAGAGATAGTAGAAACAACAACAACAAAACAAATGTAAAATACCTCATTAATACTTTTAAGACTTGGATTGTATATTAAAATGATAATGTTTTGGATATATTGGATTGAATAAAATATATTTTAAAAATCAATTTAACCTCTTTATTTTTACTTTTCTAATGTGGGTACCAGGAAATTTAAACTTACATATGTAGCTTGAAGTTTTGACTGGCTTGGGCAGCATACCACTTGCTCCCTGGCCAGAGGTTTTGGTGAGGAGCCCAGTTTAAGAAGGATGGACAGTTAGGTGAAAAGCCGCTGCCTCAATTAATTGCAAATAAAAAGAACATATGAAAGGGTAAAAAGAATGGATATAGTACCTACATCAATCCAGGCACAGGCAGAACACTTTGAATCTCCTTTCATCTTCACGATCACCCTGAGATCAGCTTTAATACTTCTAATTTACAGATGAGAAAATGGAGGCTCAGATTGGTGAGGTTCTTGGCTGTCTTCATACAGTACCTAATTTGACCTGATTTTAAAGCTTGTGCACTTGGCATTAGTCCACACCCCACGGGGACATTGGTGGCTCAGTGATAGAATCCTTGCCTTCCATGAGGGAAATGGGTGTTTGATTTCTGGCCAATGCGCCTTACGAGCAGCTGCCACCCGTGTGTCACGGGAGGCTTATTTGTTGCTATGATGCTGAACAGATTTCAGCAGAGAATCCAGACTAAAACCAGGAAGAAAGCCTTGGTGACCAGCCAATGAAAACCCTGTGGGTCACAACAATAAGATCCTTAAGTGATCATGGGTATGACACAGGACCAGGCAGCCTGAAGTTCCGTTGTGTATGGGTTGCTATGAGTCAGGTGCCAACCTGACAGCAGCTAACAACACCACCACCAGTAAAGAGTTCAGGAAATGTGCCTGGAGAGGAAAAGCCCACGTTTGGCAGGTGAGTGAAAACTGTTCTTACCCTTTGGCCCAACGGTTAATCTCGGTTTTGAGAATTCATCTTCACAGACATTTCACTAGAAACAAACAGCCGTGGATTCGTTCCCTCTAGCGTTACTTATAATAGCAATAGAGACACTCCAAGTATCTGGTTATAAGGGAGTGACAGAGCCAATTACAGGCCATCTGCCAAGAGGATGCTTTGTGGGCGTTAAACGGGATAATTTACAGACAAGGGCAACACGGAACATGTTTAGGGTAAGATAATAGTTGATTAATCCAGTTAAACTGTTTTTCAATTATGAGTAAAATATGGTTGGATGTTTTGGGGTTTACAATTAACTTTACTCCAAGAATCCTTAGCTCCTGAGAGAGAACCTCTAAAATCTTGGAATTTCCCCAGTGATTAAAGTGTCTTATTTACAAGGACAGGAAACCCTGGTGGTGTAGTGGTTAAGTGCTACAGCTGCTAACCAAAGGGTTGGCAGTTTGAATCCACCAGGTGCTCCTTGGAAACTCTATGGGGCAGTTCTACTCTGTCCTGTAGGATCGCTATGAGTCGGAATCGACTCGATGGCACTGGGTTTGGGTTTTGGGTCGGTATTTACAAGGACTTCAGATCACATCTGAAGGTTTATGCTCAGGTGCTCAGGAGGGGGCTGGCCAGGCCAGAAAGACCTACCATGTGATATTATCAGCCCATCCTCAGGGGAAGGGGGCTGATTCAACCAGTCTTGCCTATGTAATGAGGTTCCATTAAAGGCTTTGGACATGGAAGCTCCAGGGGCTTCCTGGTTGGTGAATGACATCAATGCACATGGGAGGGTGGTTCCCTTTCTCAAAAGCTCTGTCTTCAGAACCCTCCCAGAACTCACCGTATGTCTCTTCATTTGTATCATTTTTTCTATCAGAAAGCTGTAATCATAAGGATAGCACTTTCCAGAGTCTATGAGTTGTTCTAGTGAATTATCGAACTGACGGGAGTAGTGGGAGCCAGCAGGCCAGAAGTGAGGGGGCAGTGGGGACACCTGAACTTACAGCTGCTGGTGGAAAAACCTTGAATTTGTAGCCAGCAGGTCAAAAATGAGGGTGTCATGGGGGACTTCCAAGCTTGCAGCTGGAGTGTGAGGTCTTGGCCGGATTTGGCAGTCTTGAGGACGTTAACTGGCAAGGTCTGACCTAGCTCCAGGTGGTTAGGGCCTGAGGAAGAAGCGCTGCATGTGCAGGAGGCATCAGGACGGAAGTGGAACAGAGGGAACAGGCTTGGTAATAAATTGATTTAGAGTCATAAATGCATCTGTAGTCAGAGAAGTGGGATTTGATTTGATTTTCCCAGCCGATGTGAAAGTAGTAAGCAAAAAATAAAAGAAAGTACTTGTGAATTTTTGTGTTTTAAATACAATAATAAGAAAATTGCTCAAATAGCTCTCTAGTATCATCTTTTTAAAACAACATGCACAAAACGTAAAAGAATATACAACCAAGATGAGTAAATGTATCTACGTATGAAGAGATTGTGCTCTAGCGGGAATCAGACAGCAAGGTCCCCATGCGCAGAGGGTGGCAGGATGGTAAGTGGCTAAACTGATTGACTGCTAACCAAAAGGCTGGTAGTTGGAAACCACCCACAGCTCCATAGGAGAAAGATGTGGTAGCCTGTTTCTGGAGAGATTTATAGTCTTGGAAACCCTGTGGGGTTGCTATGAGTCGGAATCACCTTGACGGCAGTGGGTTTTGCTGGAATGAGCCAGGAGGAGTCATTGTGTGGTGCTAATTGCTTACACGCTCCATTGCTAACTGAAAGGTTGGGGGTTGGAGTCCAATCAGAGGTGCCTTGGAATCAAGGCCCTGATGATCTGCTTCCAAAAAAAATCAGCCATTGGAAACCAGTTCTACTCTGACGCACACGGGGCTGCCAGGAGTCAGAATTGACTCCACAGCAGCTGGTACTCATACTGCTGCCTCAGGACGGAGAGGAGGTAGCGACAGGACACCACAGTCTTCCTCACACGTTGGAGTCTCCAGACCCAGGGGTGTCGCACCCGAGGCATGTGTAGCAGCTGCATGGCTGCTCTGCCATAGTTTTGAGGGG
The DNA here is from genome assembly GCF_030014295.1 of Loxodonta africana. Lineage (NCBI taxonomy): Eukaryota > Metazoa > Chordata > Mammalia > Proboscidea > Elephantidae > Loxodonta > Loxodonta africana. Next base: position 83,805,810 of record NC_087357.1, on the reverse strand, counting down.
CTGTGAAGGTCAAGAAAAGGGCCAAGAAACTCAGTGTGGTCATTGTCCAGGTATTCAAAGGGGAAAAATAGGAGTACTACCCTGCAATTAGAACGCAGGTTCTTCTCATTTTATTTTCCTTTCACACTCTAAGGCCTATGACAAACTGACTATATCAGGGTAACTGGGTGGAGACTTGTCTGCATCCTGGGCCTGGGGGGGAGGACAGGCACACCTCAGAAGGGGTGCTACGGCTTCTCCTTGTGGGAGCGGATCTCCCCACCAGTTACTGGTCTAAAATATTACCTTCATTCCAAGAAATGCCTCTCTCCTCACACAATTTACTGTGTCTGAGTAGTCTTACTTTTGATATGTACATTTAATATGATGATTTTCCACCTAAAATGTTGTGATTAGATAATTGGGGGCATTTTATAATTGACAGAAACTTAGATTTGAGGAACTACAGGAGTGAGAAAGAGAAAACATATTCCTGAATATAAGGAAGATTTAAAATACAGGTAGTCTCCGACTTACGAAGGGGTTCCATTTTCCGACTCCGTCATAAATCACTTCTAAATGGACTATGTCTTTTTTTTTTTTTAGTTTTCATTATTATTGCCTTTTATTATCAATATCTTTATAAATCTGATCTTTGAATGTCTGTGAGTGAACATCTGAGAACGATAACATCAGCCAATTATGAGCTGCAGCCTTGCATGTAGTACAGATTACTAACAATAAGATGTAAAAAAACAAAACAAAAAAGACAGTCATAAGTGCCATTGGTTGTAACTCAAATATGTGGAAAATTGGGGACCACCTACATATATACGTAAGAGTGTGTGTGTATACACGATAACGTAAGGGAGAAAATGGTGACTGTTGCAGCAATAGGTACTGGGGAAAAATTATAAATGTGGAACTACAAAATGTGGGCTTCCTTTCTGCCTGATTCCACAAACCGTCCTTATATGAATCGTTTTCACCCCTGAGCGTCCGTGTCCTCCCTGTACAACAGGGGTGGCTGTACCCACAATTTAGGCTTTGCAGTTCCGTTGTAATTACTAGTGACGAGGCTTTGACAAGTGGAAAGTGCTGTAACGTGATGGTTGCTGTTGCGGTTGTTAGCTGCTGTGGTGTTGGCTCCCAACTCATGACGACCCATGCACAACACAGCAGAACGAAACGCTGCCCAGTCCCGCACCCTCCCCATGAGAGACTGTTCAACACACCACTGCGATTCACAGGGCTTTCACTGACTGATTTTTGGAAGTAGGTCACCAGGCCCTTCTTCCCGGTGTCAGTCTGGAAGCTCCCCTGAGACCTGTTCAGTATCACAGCAACAGCCCTGAGGTGCACTGGCCGGGAGTCACACCTGGGTACCCTGAATGAAGGATGAGAGTAGTGGCAGCTGTTTCAATCACAGGGTGGCCCAGTGCTGGGAGTGGCTCGGAGGTTGGGGAAAGGAGGAGTTTTTTGGTTGGGGCATTGGGGAAGCCTATGCCCAGCATAACCCGTGAGCTGCATTTGGAAGGACGGTGGCATGTGGACATGTGGAGTGGGGTAAAGGGCCTCCCGGGCAGAGAAGACAGTCTGAGCAAGGGTCAACAGCCAAGGCAAAACGAGGTATTCATTTTGTCTAGACCCCATTGCGGACTCAGTGGGAAATGAGGCAGGGAAGGGGGCTGGGTATTAACACTGAAAGCTTGAACACTAGGCCAAGAGTTTCCCCAGAGGTGATGGGGGCCAGTGAAGATATGTGAGCAAGAAAGGGACAGCCTGGGAGAGGAGCCCCCAAGTCTGACCAGTGTGGAGGAGGGAGCGGTGGGCATGGGGTGTGGGCACTGGTGAGTCTGGAGGCAGAGCCCAGCCATGGCAAGGCCAGGGGAGAGGTAAGAAGTGGGGAGGGAGGACAGGGCTGGCCCAGCCTGTGTGGCCAGAAGGCCCCACAAGGGGAGTGGCACCTCAAGGACCTGTCTTATCCATCTATCCGGCATCCCGAAGGCCCTTGGCTCCTTCTCCTCCCGTCTCCTGGGTACTCAGGAGAAATAGGTCTTGGTTTAAAAATATTTCTAGCACAGCAAGAAGTTCACTAGTTTATAAGTGGCTCATTCTAGTTAAATGTCCACCGGTCCAAGGACAGATCTGAAGTCTCTGAATACAATCTAGTTTGAGGAGCAGACCTTCACTGCAGACAGACCCTAAAGGAACATCTATGCCAAATGCCTTGTTTTTCAGGTGGGGCAACCGAGTCACAGATTAGCAAGGAGCTTGTCTCAGGGGTGGAAGCCACTGCCTCCCAGCTGCCAGCTCTTCACTGCTTTTCATTCCAGGGGAACAGCACTGTGGGGCAAGCCTGCATCTGAAAGTGCTCTGTTCCTCATTAGCCGGGAGAAAGCAGAGTTTTCTGGATCCATAGAGGACGGGGCCCAGGGCACTAGTGGCTCTCCTATGTCCGAGGTAGGCAGCCTGCACCCTCGCTTTGCTGTGTGCTTAAGTCCTTATGTGATCCATACTCCCAGGTACTGTTCGAAACTTGAATTAATAATTTTCATGTTTATTTTCTGACCAAATTATATCTGAAATTTAATAAGACCATTTGTGTGAGCTAACCGAGTCATTCTTAGAATGTTTTAATCCTCTCAACATGTGGCCTTAGAAGTATAAAAGCTGCTTAAAAAACTATCCGTATGAGACCAAAAGGTCAACAGTGTCTCTAAAACGAAGATGAGAAGACAAGGGGTCAGGGAAGCTGGAGCACTGGAAATGGAACAACCAGAATGCAATTAAAGAGAACGTTGACACGTTGTAAAGAACATAACTGATGTCACTGAACTTTGTGTGGGAACTGTCAAATAGAAACCTAATTTGCTGTGCAAACTTTTACTGAAAACACAATGAAGTATTATTTCATTAAAAAAAGAAATGTAAGGACCGCTAAGGAAACCCTGGTGGCGTAGTGGTTAAGTGCTATGGCTGCTAACCAAGAGGTTGCCAGTTCGAATCCTCCAGGCACTCCTGGGAAACTCTATCAGGCAGTTCTACTCTGCCCTATAGGGTCGCTATGAGTCAGAATCGACTCGACTGCAGTGGGTTTGGTTTTTGGTTTGTAAGGAGCGCTGTGGGGTTCTCTGCAGTTTCCCTTTTTCTGGGAGCTGGGATGTGAGGAGCAAGGGTGGGGCAGGGAACCGCACAGCGGCCTGGTGCCGTGGACTGGCCCTCTGACGCCCTTCTCCCTCCTGTCTCCTTTGAACAGGTGCTCGCGGCCACACACAGTTCATCCTGACCTCTCCCATCTCTGTGGCCTTCTGCCCAGAACCTTTCTCTCACTTGTGACTTGTCTCTGTGGCCGGTTTCCCCTCCCCTCAGGCTCCTTCTCAAAAGCCCCTCGCATGTCCTGCGTCCGCCCTGGTCTTACCACCAAGAACCAGCACAACAACAAACCTCCCCCTTAGCAACGGATGGCTGCTTTGACGGATGGCTGCTTGACGGTGGTATTGCAGGCTTCCCACTGCAGTCTCCCTTTTCCTGCCTCCTCACCCCAGGGGACTGTGAGCACCTGGAGGGCAGGGTCTGGGCCCCTTGGCAGGCCCAGCATCTAGCAGGGCCAGTGTACACCATCCAGTTGTGGACCGAGGGCTGTGCCGTTAGCCTGGCATTCAAGGCCTCTCGAATCGGCCTTCCTCCCCAGACCCTCAGCCCCCCTGTTCCCTGTGCTCTGGCTCCAGGAAGCTATGCACCTCTCTGAACTGCCTGGGGCACTCCCACTTTGTTTTGAGAGCATCTCCTCCTCCTCACTGGGTCCCCACGATAGGCACCATCTCTTCTGAGTAGACTCTCAGGCCAGGACTCCTCTCCCCAGCTGGGCTCTGAGCCCCCTCTGTGCCCTCACAGCCAGGTACCTCCCTGCCCTACACCTACCCCACCCTCCCAGGGTAGGGACCAGGCTGGTTTTGTTCTCTCAATGCTTAGTAATCAGGTGACCCACTGCAGACAGAAAGCTGAGCCCAGTTGTAGCCTCAGCCGATGTGCCTTAGCCTGGAGAGTAAGTGACTCACATTGCTCCCAGTCTGGATGGGCTCTGGCCTGTGGTCTCGGGGATCCAGCTCTTCCACTGTGGAGTGGTGGGGCCACAAGGTCTGCTGTGGGCACACCTGCTTGTGGTGTGGCCCTGGTTGGGTAGCAAGCCTAGTTCTAGAATGCCTATGTACAAGGCATGGCAGCATTTGCAAATATAGCCAGGGAACCCCGCAGTGCTGCCAGCAGCAACAATTTCCATCTGGTACCTGGGGCCCGGGGATGTTTTCTTTCCACTGCTACCTGCGGTGTGCAGAGCAGTGTGTGAGGTGGAAGGGGAGACCTTTGGAGTCATGAATGTCTGGATCGGAACCTTGACTCTGATGCTTGTTAGCTGCTTGATTCCAGATAGGTTGCTTGTTTTCTCTGCATCTTAAGTTCTCTGGTTCTTGACTTTCCCATCGGTATAATGGGGATAACAGTACGTGCCTTACAATTTTTATAGGATTAGAAGCGTCTAACTGATGTTTCTGACAGCAAATGTGCGTCCAGTCATGCTGTCCTATTCAGACAGAATTTCCTTACATTTCCGTGGTGACCCAGCTGTCAATAGCTGCCACACTGGAGAGGCCTGTTGTGTTATGGAAGCTGGGCCTTCCTGGTCCCTGTGACATCACAGCCCCATGCCTTGTGAGAGCAGTGGTAGCTCAGCCAGAGCTAAACTGTGAGGGTCCAGCCTGGGGAACCGCTCCCCGGCTGTTCTGGTAATGTGGAAGTTGGTACACATACTGAGATACAAAACTGGGCCCCTTCTGCAGAACATGTTGAGTTCCTGTATTCTGCTGCATTTGCAAAAACCACAGAGGTGTGTGCTGGGCAGGAGAGCAAACACATACTGGAATTAGAAAAGGGAAGTCCCTAGGGCCGGACGTGGAAGGTTCTGCCTGGCTTGCTACTGATCTGAGTCACCATCTTAGTTTTCGGGGTAATTCCTGAACTTCTGGCAACAATCCGAGCTTCCCCTTCTCCTCTTGAGTCCTTTGAGGTGGGTTTTGGGGCTTGGGCTCTGCCATTCTCTGATTGTGGACACACCCCACCTCCCCTTTTGGCCACCACAGCAGAGCACAGACACTCGGCATTGGGCTTCCTGGGGGAGCTGGGGTTTGGGGCAGACCAGGGTAATTGCTGGAGAGCTGAGTGAGGCCAGGAGTCCCTGGGTGGTGCAAACTGTTAACACGCTCAGGTGCTAGCTGGGAGGTTGGAGATTCGAGCTCACCCAGACGTGCCTGGGAAGAAAGGCCTGGTGATTTACTTCTGAAAAACCAGCTACTGAAAACCCTGTGGAGCACAGTTCTGTGGCACACACAGCTCTGTGACACATACAGGATTACCATGAGTGGGGATCTACTCAACAGCAACTGGTTGGTTGACTGGTCGCAAAGGCCATTCCCTGGTCCTTGCCCTGCATCCTCCTTTGCCCTTCTAGTCCCTGTCTGCTTGGAGGTCCTTGCTTCTGTCTGCCCCTGACTGTGGTGTCCCCTGAGCCCTGCACATGCATGTCCTTGCACCTCAGCCACTCTTTGGGGGCCGAGTTGCTGCATGTGGTTTCCACCTTTGGTGCTCAGGACAACTAAATTGACACCTTCAGCCTGTTAGCGTCTACTTCCCAGGCCAATGCCTCTATAGTCCTCAAGTTAGTCCACTGTCCTAGCTGAATGTCCACCCAAACCATTTCTTTTTGGGGAAAGAACTGGAGCCTCGACAGACTCAGCAGCCAGGCCTGCTCATAGGAGACACAGGAGAGAAGCTAGGCCCAGGGTGGGTCCAGGACATGAACCCTAAAGCAGTGGCCCAAGCCCCAGAGCAACCCTGAAGGGCCATGGGGACACTGACATCCAAGGGGCTCAGAAGGAGGTGCAGGCAGGAGCCTCGAGGTCACATCGCCTAGATGGGGAGGGGCCTGTGTTGTGACTGTGGGTGCCAGCGGGGGCCTGCAGGCTGGGTCAGAGGAACAGGCAGGCTGGGATGACCTCGCACGTGTGGGACATACTCTCACATACATTCATTCCTACAACACTGTGAAGAAGATCTCACTCCCATCTTACAGCTGAAGAAACTGAGGCTAGGAGAGGTGACGTCACTTGCCTGAGGCTGCATGTTAGGAAATGGCAGAGCTAGGATTCCAGTCACATCTGCATCAGCCTGCCTGTGGAGTTAGGGAGGGCCAAGCTGCGGCCACAGAAGCCAGCTTTTATTCTGCTCTTCTCCTGTTTGGGACCTTCGGCATATCCCCTGTCCCTGGAGTACCAGTCTAAATGTGCCAGCCTGGCTTTGCTAGACCTTCCAACTTGTTGCTCTTATTGCTAGGTGCTGTTGAGTCAGCTCCAAATCATGGCGACACTATGTGCAATGGGACAAACGTTGCCTGGTCTTCTGTCATTCTCCATGATTGTGGACATGTTTGAGTCCATCGTTGTTGCTGTTTTGTAATGCCTTCCAGCCTAGGGGGCTCATCTTCATTGCTCTATCAGACAGTATTCTCCTGCGATCTATAAAGTTTCCATTAGCCAATATTTGGAAGTAGATTACCAGGCCTTTCTTCCTGGTCTATCCTAGTCTGGACGCTCTGCTGAAACCTGCCCACCATGGGTGACCCTGCTGGTGCTTGGTGTTGCTTCCAGCATCACAGCCACATGCAAGCTACCCTTCCCATCATCCCACCGCTGCCTTTGTCCCACCTAGAGAGCATCTGCTCACATGTCTGCCTCAAACTGAATTGTTCCCTGCCCCAGGTTCTGTTTCCTTTGCCTCCCTCTGAGAGGCCCTTTGCTGAGCGGGTTGCCCCGCCTGTCCTGCATCTCCTCCTTAGGCTCATTGTCCCACAGCCTGGCTCTGCAGGCGCTCAGGAAGGGGAGCCCCACGTGCCCGCTTCTGCCCTGTGCCATCCTGCAGCATTCTCAGGCTGTACGCTGCTTTCAGACGAGGAGCGGCACCTTGGAGAGTTGCCCGTGAGATTCCACAGTAGAAGCTGTGGGGGACACCAGGACTGCCTGATGCCAAATCCCACACGTTGTCTGCAGTGCTCCTAGCCGGGGAGACTGCACACATCTCCTGGAATTTCAAGAAGCTTTTGTTTCATGCTGTTCTACCTGGGGGTGAGAGGATTCGAGGCTCTATGCTGAGGCAGGACAGAGAACTTGTGAAGCGTTCCTGTCCCGCTCCTTTGGTGGCTTCGTGTGTGCAGGTCAAGCCAGGGTACTCTTTAGATGCCCTTTTGAGCGGCAGGCGGCAGCCTCACTTCCCGTGTTTTACTGACACCGGCTTTCCCTTGAGTGGGTTGACCTGTCCACTGCTTTCATGTCCAGCACTCGTTCAATTTGCTTTCGGCTGTGGAGGTAGTTTGGAGGACGTGGCTTTTCATCCACACCTCAAATACAGCTCTTCTTTTGCCGCATGCTTCTAAGAAGGCCACAGGCTGATACTGCCCCTGCCACCCAGTACCTGCCCTTATCTGAGAGTGGCTTATGTTCAAAGGGTACTTTCCTCCTGCCCCTGACCTCTGACTTTCTGAGGAAGTTTGGTAAGAAGGAGTATGTCAGCTTTGGAGTCAGGCAGTTGAACTTGCTTGGTGGTTACCATGGGAAGCTAGCGTACCTCTCTCAGCCTCGTTTTCACACCTGTAGAAGGCTGCTGGAATCCCTGGGTGGTGCGAACAGTTAATGTGCTTGGCTGCTAATTGAAAGGTTGGAGGTTCAAGTCCACCCAGAGGCACCTCAGAAGAAAGGTTTGGTGATTTACTTCTGAAAAATTAGCCACTGAAAACCCTGTGGAGCACAGCTCTGCTCTGACACACATGGGGTCATCGTGAGTCAGAGTCCACTCCCTGGTAACTGGTTGTAAAAAAGTTGCTATTGTTCACTGTCTCACGGGGTGTTGCTGCAAAGGCAAAGATGGTGCAGAGATAAAAAAAAGGGGAGTTGTTATACAGTAAGCTCTCAGTGAATGGCGTTATCACTAGAATCAAATATGTATTTGTATTTCCAATATATGTATTTTAGCCAAGGGTAAAAAGCCCCAGCTTCTTGCTTTTCTTTTCTTTTCTTTTTTAGTGCTCTTTCCAGCTCAGCATGTTATTTATTTACTTTAAAGTCAGGTTCACTGATGTATTAATTTGCATACTATAAAATTTCCCCTTTTTAGTGAGCAGTTTTGACAAATGTAGAAAGCCACGTAACCACCACCACAGTCAAGATATAGAACGCTTCCTCCACCCCAAAGCTTCCCTTCTGCCCTTTTGTGGCCACCCTGCTACCCCCAACCCCTGGCCATCCCTGATCTATTTTCTTTGCCTTTTACAGAATGTCATATACATGAAACCATGCACTATGTAACTTTTTAGGAGCTAGCTCCTGTCATGTGGCCTAGTATCTTTGAGATCTATCCAGGTTTTTCTTGCATCAAGAGTTCATTCCTTTTTATTCCTGAGTAGTGCTCCTTGAGGGGTCACTCGTGGTTCAGTGGTAGAATTCTCCCCTTCCAGGCAGGAGGCCTGGGTTTGAGTCCCGGCCAGCACGCTTCGTGCACAACCACCACCCATCTGCTGGTGGAGGCTTGTGCGTTGCTGTGATGCTGAGCAGGTTTTTAGCCGAGCGTTCAGGCTAAGATGGACTAGGAAGAAGGGCCTGGTGGTCTACTTCCAAAAATTTGCCAACAAAAGCCCTATGGCTCACAACGATCTGATCCACAAGTGATCACGAGAATGGTGCAGGACTGGGTAGCGTTTCACTCTGTTGTGCACAGGGTCGCCACGAGCCAGAGGCCAACACGAGCCAGAGGCCGATTGGACGGCAGCTAACAGCAACACTGTTCCATGGTACGGATGTACTGGAGTATTTTTTGTTCATTTGGGTTGTTCTCAGATTTTGGCAACTATGAATAGAGCTGTTATGAATATCCCTGTACAGGTTTTAGAGTGAACATGTTTTCATTTCTCTGGGGTCTACACCCAGCAGATTGCTGTGTCATGTGGTAAGAGCGAGTTTAACTTTCTAAGAAACTGCCAGTTTTCCAAATGGCTGTACCGTTTTGTGTTCCTGCCAGCAGCGAGTGAGGGTTTCTGTCACTCGGTGTCCTTGCCCACACGAGATCGTATCACGCACATTTCCCTGATGGCGAACAGCGCTGTCCGCCGCGGTGCTTTTTACTGACTGCTTTCTGCTGCCTGGTGAGATGCGGACGTGGCATCCACGTTCCTGCTGTCTCCCTCTTTCCTTTTCAGCTTGGGTTTAACATGTAAGGTCTTCTCATTTATGTGAAATGATGGGGGAGAAGCCAGCAAGGCCTTTAAAGGAAAACGACTGTGTGTGTGTGTGTATGCATGTATATATATATGTGTGTGTGTGTGCGTGTGTGTGTGGAGAGCTCAACGTTAAGGCCAGGTTCTTGTTGACACAGGGGCAAGTTTTTTTGGATCTGCTGACATACCAAAAAAAAAAGTCTTGCCATCCGATTCTGACTCATAGCAACCCTATAGGACAGAGTAGAACTGGCCCATAGGGTTACCAAGAAGCAGCTGGTGGATTTGAACTGCTGACTTTTTGATCAGCAGGCCAGCTCTCAATCCTTGCGCCACCAGGGCTCCTATTCTATTCTGTGTGCATCTGGTTTGCGGCTCCCTCAGCTTGGGGCTGTGAGCTGTTTTCAGGGTTGTAGATGGCAAACGGCTTGTCTCTGGCGAAAGGAATAGTCACACATGCTGACAAGAAAGGGAGAAGAGATTGTAATTTTTAATTTTATCACAGTAGCTCTTTGTCTGCAGGAGGGAGCTTCTCTACAGAGCGCCTGTGCCCCAGGCTCTCCCTGAACTGCCCAGTTAGAGGGTGGCTCCCTTTGCCTTCGTCCTCCATTTTCCCTAGAATAGCTTCTTGGCATCTTCGCTCGGGGAAGAAAAGCAAAAACAAACAAGCTCCAAAACCAAACCAGTTGCTGCCAAGTCAGTTCGGTCTCACGGTGACCCACGTGTGCAGAGTGGAACCGGGCTTCTCAGGGTGTTCAAGGCGATGCCCTTTAGGAAGCTGACCACCAAGTCTTTCTTCCTAGGCAACTCCGGCTGGGTTCAGGCCATAACCTTTCGGTTAGTAGCTGAGCGCTTAAATGTTTGCACCACCCAGGGACTCTATTTTAGTTCCAAGGACTGCCTGTAAAAAAAAAAAAAAATCACCAAGCAAATCCTCAGATGCCTTCTACCTGCAAATCACTCAACGGAAAGGGATGAAACCGTCAGCCAAAATGCTTACTTACGGCCGGAACAGCAACCACCACTGCGGTGTCTAAGCCCCCAATGTTGACCTCTAGTGCCCCAGCTGTCGACAGGCTGAGCCTGTGGTCTGGAAGCAGGACACAGCACAACTGCAACAAGGCTGTGTATGTGCCGGGGTGGGCGACAGTGGCAAAGTGGACGGTAAGGACACCCGGAGAGCTGGGTGCTGCTGGGCTCCTAAGGGAAGCCCTCCCTGCCAGGGTCACTACAGACTCGTCATCTGGTTACTTCACGAGCTGTTAAAGAGGAGGGCCTTCCTCCAGCAGCCCACCGCACATGGCCCGTGGTTCTCAGCCACTCAAGGGCCTTTGCAGCCACTCTTCAGGGAGTCATAGCCTGGCTTCTCCTCCGTGGTCAGTGCACACATGGCAGAAGGGTGCAGCTGAGACCACCAGGGCCACTTTGATGAGGAGAAACCAAATTCCAGAGAGGGGAAGTAAGCCGGTCCAGGTGACACAGCACAGAGCTGGGAGAGGAAGCTCTCCTGGTGGTGCCCCCACCCCCAGTGCTTTGCCTCCCGCTCCTACTTTGCGGCTGCACCATGTGGGCACTGTTTTTGCAGAGCTGCCTCTGTGCTGCCTGAAGTAGGCCTGCAGGAGAGCCCCGCTTTAAGTCTGGGAGCTGGGGAGGAATCTGGCAAGCATGCCCCCTGCCCGAGCCATGCAAAGTGGGCAGGGGCTGGGAGCAGCCTGGCTGGGAGAGGAGATGCCTCCTCTGCCTGGAGACCCTGGGACTCCCCACAGCCTCCTGTCCTGTCAAGGTCCTGCCAAGGCCAACTTTTCCTCCATCTCTCCCTAAAAGCCATCTTTTCAGGAAATGTTTCTAGGCTGGTAAGCCCTTGATTGAGCTCAGCCTCGTGTGTGTGCAACAGGCTATGGGCTGTGAAGCAAAGCCTGGGCCATAGACAGATCTTGGGGGATTTGGCTTCAGCCACCAACAGGCTACTGGACCCTGGGCAAGTCCCTCTGTCCGCCAAGCCCAGGGCCATCCATGGTCCAAGGCTGAGAGCTTCGATGTCTTTGGATGGTAGGGAGATGAGGTGAGGTGGAACACATACATGCCTGCAGAAAGTCGTTGTTGTTAGTAGCTGTCAAGTCAGCTCGGAGTGAAACGTTGCCCAGTCCTGCTCCGTCTTCACGGTCGCTGGGATGGCTGAGTCCACTGTTGTGTCTACTGTCTCCGTTTCACTGAGGCTCTCTCTCATTATTGGTGGCTCTCTACTTTATCAGACACGATGTCCTTTTCTAGCGATTGGTCTTTCCTGGTGACGTGTCCAAAGTAAGCCAGTCAAAGTCTTGCCATCCTTGTCTCTAGGGAACATTCTGGCTGTGTTTTTTCTAAGATTGATTTGTTTGTTCTTCTGGCAGTCTACAGTATATTCAATATTCTTCACCAACACCACAGTTCAAAGGCACCAGCTCTTCTGTCTTTCCTTTTTGTTACCTAATTTTTGCATGCATGTGAGGCAATATTTCATTCCGAGCTGACTCGACAGCAAATAATAACAACAACTTTGTGCAATTGAAAAGGTGGGTCGGACGTACCTTCGTCATCCGAGTGACTTCTTTGCTACTGCACAAAGTAAAAGAAAAGCCAACCACTGACTTTTCAAAAGTAGATTGCCAGGTATTTTTCTGAAGCAGCTCTGGGTAGACTCAAACCTCCAACCTTTCAGTCAGTAGCTGAGCACATTAATTGTTTGCACCACCAAGTACACTGCACAAATAAGTGCTTGTCCTTCAATGCTCACTGGGACATAGGCCAAGCACCGATGTAACCCTCTTGGCACCCTATTAGGAGGTCTTGCTATCATCCCATTTTACAAATGAGGACATTGAGCCAGGAGCAGCTTCAGTCCCTGGGCCTAAACCAAGCAGACTCAAACCCGAGCAGATCTAGCTCTAGAGTCTGTGTTTGCCACCATCACACTGCGTGTGTCACTGGAGGACACAGCCTCTCACAGGACCCCGGAGGCTGGGGCTGGAAGGAGATGTTTGTCTAACTTGTGGATGGCTTTAAAGAATGCCCTGAGCTCCAATGCCCACAGGACAGGGACCAGGGTGAGGTGAGGGAGGGTGGACCCCGCAAGTGTAAGGTGGGACTCTGTCTATTTAAAATTTTGATATTTTTTTCACAGAGGATTTTTTTTCCCTTTTTTTTATTGTGCTTTAAATGAAAGTTTACTGTTCAAGTTAGTTTCTCATACAAAAATTTGTACACATATTGTTATGGGACCCTAGTTGCTCTCCCTATAATGTGACAGCACACTTCTCCTTTCCACCCCGAATTTCCTGTGTATATTCAACCAGCCCCTGTCCCTTTCTGCCTTCTCATCTTGCCTCCAGACAGGAGCTGCCCATTTAGTCTCATGTATCTACTTCAGCTAAGAAGCACACTCTTTATGAGCATCATTTTATGTCTTATAGTCCAGCTTAATCTTCGTCTGAAGAGTTGGCTTCGGGCATAGTTGTAGTTTTGGTCTAACAGAGAGTCTGGGGACTATGTCTTCTGTGGTGACTCCAGTTGCAGTCAGACCATAGAATTTCAGTTCTGTGCCCCACTTTTCTTCTGCTCTGTCAGGGACTCTCTGTTGTGTTCCCTGGTAGGGTGGTCATTGGTGGTAACTGGGCACCATCTAGTTCTTCTGGTCTCAGGCTGATGGAGTCTCTGGTTTATGTGGCCCTTTCTGTCTCTTGGGCTCATAATTTCATTGTGTCTTTGGTGTTCTTCATTCTCCTTTGCTCCAGGGGGGTTGGGACCAATTGATGCATCTTAGATGACCCCAGACGCCACTCACCAAAGTGGGATGCAGAACATTTTCTTAGTATACTTTGTTATGCCAATTGACCTAGATGTCTCCTGAAACCATGGTCCCTAGACCCAGCCCCTGATACTCTGTCCCTCGAAATGTTTGGTTGGTCACAGAGGAATTTTTTGGCACTAATATTAATTTTTTAAAAATATTGTGTTAAAATATTGTCTATTGTGATTACTGAGTTTTGGGCACTTCTTAAATCTTGTGCCCAAGGCAAGTGGCTCACTTTCCTCACCCTAGCCCTGGCCCTGCACAGGACTTCCCAGGTGACTCTCACCCCCACTTGTACCTTTTCATTCAGAATAAAAGAAGGTGCTGGGTTTTCTCTAGGGCCCCTCTTGGCAGTGCAGCTGTGCCCTACACAGCTCTGAGAGCCTGGCCCTGTCTCCTTTCCCCACAAGCAAGACACAGCAGGAGCAGGGCAACTGGCAGAAGGCCAGAGGTGGGACAGCCACAGCTCCACATTCCAATCAAATGACTTCTCCACACTCTTTCACAGAACCACTTTTGTTAGAAACTCTTGTTTTTCAGAAATCTCTGTCTATCTGAGGGAACTCAAATCAAATGTTTCACTTCAGTAGACAGGTCTTCTTTAGGAGACCTGAGACAGTTTCTTACATTCCACAGACGGTCCGTCACGTTACCTTTTGTGTTCTGTCCTGACACCGACTTGGACTTAGTGTCCTGGAGATGTGGCAGGTGGCAGGTGCTCAGAAATAGGCCACTGAATGAATTGGCTAGTCGCACCTGCAGTGTGGCCACAAAATGAATCTTATATAACATAGACAACATGTAGCTTGGGTGTAACAACCATCCATGGGTTTGGTGGCTATGGGTGGACTTTGGGCTGGCTGTCTTGGTGAGTGGCAGGGCAGCTTGATTGGGACATAGTGACTTTCAGAGTTTGGGGAAATCCAAGTAAAAACCTTGACATGAGAAAAAAAAAAAAGAACTTGTTCAGAAGAGGAGTCTGGGGTAGAGAGAGAGATTTGTGCATCATCAGCATATAAGTTCATTCATTCATTTATATGGTCATTCACTTATTCAACAATGTCTCACAGAGCATCTACTCGGTGCCAGCCCCTGTTATAGGCACGGCATTCTTGCCTACCTGGAGCTAGTATTTAGTGGATATACAGCTCCAGGGCTTATCAATAAAGCCAGGGGAGTAGCTGAGATGTCCCAGAGGGAACCTAAGAAACCCAAACATTCTACAATCTAACTCCACAAACCAGCTGCAGGGACCCCAAAGGGACCGAGTGTCACACAGACAGAAATGTGCTCTGCTCCTCATGCTATAAGGTACACAGTGAGAAACAACAGAAATGCCAGTTTTTCTTCAATCTATCAAGTCAGCAAGGATTTTTTTAAAAAGCAATAATTAGTGAGGAAGCGTGAGCGCTCCTATGCTGATGGCAGGTGACCTATAAACTGATACGGTGTTCCTGGAGAGGTCATTTGGAAATGTGCGTCGAGAGCCTAGAAAATTCACCTACATTTACACCCAGCTATTTGGTGGTGTAGTGGTTAAGAGCTACAGCTGCTAATCAAAAGGTTAGCAGTTCAAACCCACCAGCTGCTTCTTGGAAACCCTGCGGGGCAGTTCTACTCTGTCCTATAGGGTTGCTATGAGTCAGAATCGACTCAACAGCAATGAGTCTGGTTTTGGTATTTCCTTTTAGGAATGTATTACAATCTGTTACTTAATTGTGATTACATGGAAAGACCTGGATGGGAGGATTGTCACTGCAGTATTGTTTATAGTAGTCCGTATCAGAAACCACTTAAATGAGTAAGTGTGTGGGATTAGTTAAATAAGCAACTAATGTTGTTTTACAGGCCACTGTGCAGCCCCTAAGAATGAAGATGTAAAAGATCTTTAATGACATGGAAAATATCCATGGTATATGGTTATGACGAAAAAGAAAGCTATGAGCTGATTTATAAGAGAAATGGATTGAGAGAAGATATTTGTGATTTTTAAAGCCAACAAATGACTAGTCTGTAGAATATACCAGGGACTCTTACAAAGCAAGAAGAAGAGGATGGGCAAAGTAGTCAATTCACATAAGAGGAAAGCCAACAGGCTAAGAGATGCTCATACTCATTAGCAATTTAGAGAAACACAAATTAAAATGACAATGTTACTTCAACCAAGTTGGCAAAACTTAGAAAGCTGGGTGGTGCTGAGCATGGTGGCGATGGGGTGGCAGCCCTGATGTGCTCTGCAGAGCCAGCCTTCTGGAGGGCTTACTCAGCGTCCCTGCTCCTGTGTGCACACCAGAGTCAGCAGGATGTAGCCCTGTCAGGGAACTCATTCTGCGACACCCACAACAGCACCGTGTGCAGTCACAGGAAATCACTGGTAAAGCAGGCATGTGGCTGCCCACTGAGAATACTGGGCAGCAGTTCGAAGAGACAAACTTGATAAGTACAGAGCCACACAGCTACGTCTGAAGACACAATGTGAGGGAGAAAAGGTAAGCTGCAGAAAAGGGTCTGTAGCGAGATCACTCAGGTTAAAAAATGCCTGCATACAGAAATCATGCATCATGTCTTAAGTCTGAGAAGGACCCAAGCTAATGGAATGATACCTATCAGATGTGTCAACCAGGTGGGAATGGTGGCCTGTGGCACAGTGGGTGGGGAAGAAGGGAATGGGAATGGTGGTCCAAGGGGATAAATGAATTAATGACCAAAGCCAGGGAGGGCCCTGCTCAAATAGCAAAGAGGCTGTGCTAGCACTGAGGGCTGTGAGGAAGCCCACTGCCTGCCCCTGAGGTTCAACCCCTCAAAGAAGGAAAAAACACACAAAACTCCACAAATTCCCAGCCAATCAACCAACCAACAAAAGTAAAAGTATAAATAAAAAATGTACTTAAACAATATTAGGGGTATATTCTTATTAAGCTATATGGACTGGACAGATATACACTGAAATATCAACTGTTAATTTCTGGGTAGTGGGCTTATGGGCAATTTTGATATTCTTCTTGATATGTTGTTCCTTCCCAGTTTTCGACCCTGACTGTACATGGTTTTTGTAATAAGGAAATGGTTCTTAAAATGAGTCCTGAGAGTAGACGTGTGTCTGATGGGAGAGGAGCCAGAGACACAACAGAGTTATAGACGGAAAGAGTGAAAAAGTTCTGAAGCAGAGTGGTTAGCCTGGACGCATGGCGTTGAGCTAACTTTTATTTGAAGCCTGCAAGTATTTGCATTCTGGGTGAAAAACAAGGCATGATGTGTCTTCTCGGCAGTGGGGCCAAGAGCAAAACCGTAGTTGGCCCACTCTGTGTACCTGTCCATCTGGTTGCTACCCTGTGATTGTCAGATGCTGCCCAGACTCCAGGGCTGGGTTCCCACATCACATGGGGACCTCGTGGTTAGGGGTTGGCTTCTTGCAGGGCGCCAGGGTGCTCTGATTCTCCTTGGAGTTTCCTTTACTCCTGACGAATAAACAACAGCCTACAAACCATTGTTATACTGCGAGTCAACGGGGACTCACCTAAAGGGCTTAACTATCGAAAAGTCAAGGACATGAGTAAAGGTACATCCTCAAGGTTATCTGGCTAGTAGGTCTTTGCTATTTTCTTCCCAGAGGCTCTGGTCCTTTACACCTGCTGACCTGAGTTTCCAGGCTTACACACGTTCCGCCTGTGTGCAATTATAGAAGAGTTCCTTTACGTTAGCTCAGGGGTTTAAAGAGTCGTTTGGAGGACAAAGTCTTTTAAAGACTGAGTGTGAGCCAAACAGTGCTGAGAATAAAGAGTCTATGTCCTTTTAAACTCATGTGGTAGAAGGAAGTTACGATTTTAGGTGTAGAAACCCATGCTTCTCTAAAAGCCGGGGAAATATTTACACATTTCTCTTCCATCTATGCAGTCTTTTAAAAGAGGAGCAACATCAGATAATTAAAACCAACACACAAATAGGCTTTGAGGCTAAAGGTTTGCATTTCACCTCGATTTCTAGCTGCCAGAGTGTTTTGGCTTCGCTTACATAAAGAGAAAGAAACAACCCATCTCTCTGTATATGCTTGTAAGACAGTCTGCATAGGAGCCAGGCACAGTTCCCGACATGTTAGATTGTCAATATGTTAGTCACATTGAAATCATAACCTTTTTTAAAAAGTCTTCCTTATTTTCGGTGGTTTCAGATTCTTAGAGGAAACGTCTTCGGTAGGACCCGGACTGAATGAATGCCCTGCCCTGTCCCACAACCAGTTTCATCAGGAAGAGCAGTGGCAGGAATTTTCACTGTGTGTTGTTCAAAATTCAGTTCTGCTTTGCCAAGGCATGGAGGCAGAAGACATTGCAAAGGCTGGAGACAGAGCACCGGATCCAGGCTCCAGCAATGATGGCCGGCCTGAGAGTGTGCAGGCTCATTTCCCACATGGAGGGCAGTCCCCCGGCCCCGATGCTCTCTGGGAGGTGCTAGAAGGGAAGTTTCTGGAACACAAGCAAGAGGTTTTCAGGACCCCAGATGAATGCCGGAAGAGCCTGCTGAGCCTTCTCCCCCTGTTCCTAAAGGTCAGTATTTTGATTTTTGAAACTGTGAGAAGATGGTGTGGTGCTCTGGGGGACACTTCTCCCATGAACTGGAGTCTAAAGTTGGTGGCTTTAATGTCATCACAAGTGGCCTTGGATTGGCTGCTTGGGGGAGAGGGTTGTGGCATTTAATAAAGATGGCAAGCGAGGTTCAGCCCCAGGGTGGAAAGGGGCTTGGGAAGGATGGATAGTTGGGTGCTGAATAACAGTGTCTCTTTAGCTAAAAAATCACACTGTTTAATATAAGCCCAGCTTGGGAGCCAGAAAAAAGACCAGCTTCTTTGAGAGCTCAGAAAGGAATATGCGTTCTGACGCCTGAGCTCCTGAGCTTGCTAAAGCAGCTGCCGCCGCGTTGACGTCGACCCCTGGCCACCCCGTGGGTAGCAGAGTAGAGCTGTGCTCCGCAGAATTTCCAGCTGCTGGTCTTTTGGAAGTAGATCACCAGGGCTTTTTTCTGAGACACCTCTGGGTGGACTTGAACCTCCAATCTTTTGGTTAGCGGCTGAATGCTTTACCCATTTACAACGTCCAGGGACGACTCCTGAAATTGCTAGCACCCCTAAACTCCAGTAATGTCAATGCCAAAGTGTGGGAGGACCAGAAAGACCTTCATCGAATTGTGCCAGTAATGGAAACTGAGGCCTGGTCAGCAGGGAGCCACCAGAAGCAGTGCTCCCTTCCTTGGTCACAGCACAGGAGGGAAGCACCACTTGCCCACTGGGCTAATGGCGGCTAGCGGCAGCTTGGGTGTGTGAGATCTCCTTTGCAGTCCCGGAACAGAGCTCCTGCCAGTGAGGTCTGCCCCACGGCTGAATATATCCAAGTGCAGTTGCAGAGCTAAAAAGGCACCTTTTTCTGAAGACTTTGTTTTCACTTGACTGTTGATTTGGGGTTGTTATTATTATAAAAGCATATAACCTGTTGCCACTGAGTCGGTTCTGACTCATGGCAATCCCATGTGTGTCGGAGGAGAACTGTGCTCCACAGGGTTTTCAGTGGCCAATTTTTTGGAAGTAGCTCACCAGGCCTTTCTTTTGGTTAGCAGCCGAGTGTGTTAATGCTTGCGCCACTCGGGTAACTTACCGACCATCAATTCATGATGTTCCTCAGTGTTTTTGACTTGTACCACCATCCTTCCCATTTCACGGGGAAACTACTGGAACAGAAGAGCTGGGTTAGGAGAGGTGGCTCAGGTTTCTCATCCCTAGCCCTGCCTGCATGCTTATGTCCCAACCATAGCTTCCAGGAGGTAGCTCAGCCTCACCAAAGCACCCAGACAACGTGCCTTATGGAAGGACCAGTGTGAGTGCCCCAGACCCTTCTTGCAATTCTCTGCTCAGCTGCTGGCCTGGACTGTAGCTTTCCCTCCTGGGCCACCTTGGTTCTGAAGAGAAGCCTGCACCCGACAGCCAGACTTGTAAATCCATTTTTTAATTCTACTTTAGATGAAGGTTTATAAAACAAACTAGCTCTTCATTAAACAGCTAGTACACACACTGTTATATGACATTGGTTAACAACCCCATGACATGTCAACACTTTCTTCTTGACCCTGGGTTCCCCATTGCCGGCTTTCCTGTCCCCTCCTGCCTTCTAGTCCTTGCCCCTGGGCTGGTGTGTCACTTTAGTCTTGTTTTGTTTTATGGGTCTGTCTAATCGTTGGCTGAAGAGTGAACCTCAGGAGTGACTTCATTACTGAGCTAAAAGGGTGCCTGGGGCCAACTCTCAGGGTTTCTCCAGTGTCTTTCAGGCCGGTAAGTCCGGTCTTTTTTCGTGAGTTAGAATTTTGTTCTACATTTCTCTCCAGCTCTGTCCAGGACCCTCTATTGTGATCCCTGTCAGAGCAGTCAGTGGCGGTAGCCAGGCACCATCTCGTTGTACTGGACTCAGTGTGGAGGCTGTGGTAGTTGTGGTCCATTAGTCCTTTGGACTAATCTTTCCTTTGTATCTTTAGTTTTCTTCATTCTCCCTTGCCCCCCAAAGGGGTGAGACCAGTGGAGTATCTTAGATGGCAGCTCAGAAGCTTTTAAGACCCCAGACACTACTCAGCAGGCTTGGCAGTTCTTTGCCTCGCTGCATGGTTTTGACTTGAGACCTGATTCGTTTGTTCTACAAACACTTACTAAGCTCGTACGCTCTGTCCCAGGGTCTGGGGATGTGGCAGCGAACAGGACGGAAGCGCTGCCTCATGGAGACTACCGTCTAGAGCACAGAACACTCAACAGCACCCAGGGTGTGCTTTGTTTGGCTTGTGGAGGTTAAAAATGAATTAGTGGCCATTTTCTCATAATTGGAAGTTTTCACACGAAAACCTGATTTCCAGATTCACTTGGCAGTTTTTGTGTATGTGGTTCATACCAAGCCTGACAATCCCTGGATGGAGATGGCGACACCCTTTCAGACGGTCTTGGCTTCTCCAGTTTACCACGGCTCCGTTCCCTCATCCTTGGCTCTCAGCCCGCTTTGCTCATTGATGTGATCTTACCTGACAACACTGGTGCTTTCAACCCCTACACAGCAATCTCTACTAGAACTTTTGGCGAGAACTGCTAATGCACTTGGTTCTGCTGACCAAAGATTGGAGGCTCAAGCCTATCCAGAGGTGCCTGGGAAGAAAGGCCTGGCAATCTACGTCCAAACTATCAGCCGTTGAAAACCTGATGGAGCGCAGTTCTACTCTGACACACCTGGGATTGCCGTGAGCCAGAGTCAGCTCCGGGGCAACTGACCCTTAACACTGGTCTGTGTCCCCAAACCCCGGCCGCGGTCCCTGAAGTGCAGTGACCTCTGCTTAAACACGTGGGCTCTCGAGTCCAGCAGCCCAGGGCTCAAGTCCTGGCTCCGACACTTTTCGGCTGTGTGTCCTGCAGCGTATCACTAAGTATTGCTGAGCCTCAGTTTCCTTATGTAAAGTGGGATCACTTACACTTCACTGGGAGACCCCGAGGGTGCGATGAGTGGGTGATTGTAAAGCTCACGGCGCAGACAGCAGGCACGCCCCCGGTGCCCTGCCACCAGCCACCAGAACATGAACACATCTGTGCCTGGACATTTGAAATCCCACTGCCCACTTCCCAGAACACTGACACGATCTCTAATCTTGGATCTCTGGAGTCCACCTCTGATGAATCCTATAGAAACAGAAAGTTTACTTAAACTTTATATTCTTCTATTAAATTCTACATATCAACAAGCCCACTGTTTCTATTAAGTTCTGATTAATAAAACTGCCAGAATCCAGAGCCTTTAGGCTCCCTAATTATGAGTTGGATGTGCCAAGGAATGTGGGGAAGATGGAAGGTTGTTTGTACAGGTGCACCACTACCTCCAGTTGCCATGATTTGGCTCTGCCTCATGGCAGCCTCGTGTGTGTCAGAATAGAACCGTGCTCCACAGGGTTTTCCACTGCTGGTTTTTTTGGAAGTAGATCATCAGGCCCTTCCTTCTGAGGCATCTCTGGGTGGGCCCAAACCTGCAAACTTTCAATTATCAGCCAAGTGCTTAGCATACCTGGAAATAGTTCACCTGAAGACACGAGCCAATGAAATCTTGGGGAATTGGATGTCCAATAGCGGCCTTCCCTGTGGGGGTCAGTCAGAAAGGAAATTCTCATTTAGACCCAGCTGGTGCCCCCCAACGCCCCTTCACCAGGCTGCACACATTCTTCTCTGTAGGCAAAAAAGGAGCTCTTAGCCAGGGCAAGTTGGACAATGTCTCGATCCTCATCTAGGTCAGATTCTACTAACCCTGTCTATTTTTTTAAATCTCTCTCTCCTCCCTCCCTCCATCCCTCCTTTTCTCCCTCTCTTCCTTCTCTCATCCCTTCCTCCCTTTCTTCTTCCCTCCCTCTTTTCCTTCCTCCCTCCCTCCATTCCTTTCTTTGTTTGTATCGCCCCGTTCTCTCTTTCACCTGTGCTAATCGAACTGTGTTTTAACAATGAGGCCCAGAAGAGTGAAATGTCCCGCTAGGTTCAAGCAGTTAGCAAGGGTCAACGCCAAGACTAAGCCCAGGCAAGTGGTCACTTTCACTGACACTAATGAGGTGACAGTCACCAAGCTCTGACGATCTAGCCTGACATCTTGCTTAGTGCCTAAAAGCACTGTGTCACCAAGCCTCCCTTGAAAGCAGGGGCTATTTTTAGCCCAGTGTTATAAGTGAGGAAAGAGAGGCTTAGCGATGTTGCATAACTTGGCTAAGTTTCCGGGTTGTTAGTGGTGGAGCAGAACTGACTCAGGCCTTCTGACACAGGCCCGTGTTGTTAACCACTGTGCTCCCGAGAGCCATTCTGGGGGTGGTAGGGGGCGTGTGTCTAACGCTTCTCGATACCATGTTTCTCTAGGCTGTGACTCACTGGGCAGGCAGCTTCGCCTGGCTAGGTAGGACCTTACCTTCCCCCCGGGGCACAAAATGAACGCACTTCCCGCACAGGCAGTGTTTGAACAGCTGACCCAGGGAGTTGCGTCACACAGGAGGAACACAGAGCGGAGGTCCTGTGCAGTGTGGAAAGCAATGCTCTCAGGAAAGATTCATCCGTTGTTGTTCTTTTCCTGCCAAAAGCCTGGGGCGTTGCTTTTTCTGGAATCCTTCCCATCACAGGACCTCAAGCAGAGGAGAAAGCACTTCTCCAGAAACATGGCTGGCACTGCTGGACTTCGCCATTTGCTGCGGAGGAGGAATGGGAGCCGTCTCAATGCTCCTGTTGGGGAGGGACATTCCAGGATAATAGAATGGGGAAAGCTACAGCTCTGGAAGTTGTTGTTGAAGAAACCAAGCCAGCTGCCATCAAGTCAGCTCCAACTCATGGCAACCCTACCTGTGTCAGAGTAGAACTGTGCTCCATAGGGTTTGCAGTGACTGATTTTCAGAGGTTGATTGCCAAGCTTTTCTTTTGAGGCACCTCTGTGTGGACTCTAACCCGCGACCTTTCAGTGAGCAGCTGAGTATGTGAACTCTTTGCATCACCCAGGGACTCCTAGTTGTCACAGACCGCATTTGAAATATGCACTTTGAGCTAGAGCAGGCAGTGAAGCAGAGAATCCCCAGCAACCTGTATAAAACCCCACACTGGCTGGCATGGACAATCTGGAAGGTAGGGCAGCACCAGAAATAAAGGAAACCTGCAGATGCGGTAGGGTAGAGAGGTGGCGAATTGGTTCACATTCCTACCTTCCAGAGGTAACGTCGATGTTCTTCCCTTTGAACCTGGATGAGTTTGTGCTTCTCGGCTAATGGAATAGGCAGAAATGATGTTATACACGTTTCCAGGCCCAGGCCTCGAGAAGCTCACAGCCTCCTCTTTCCTGTCACTTAAAATACTCTTAGTACCCAGCTGCCATGCTGTGAGGAAGCTCAAGCACCCTTGTGTAGAGGCCTGTGTGGAGGGGAGACAAGGCTCCCGACCTGGCAGCTGCGCTTGCTGCCTACAGTCAGCCCCAGCTTGCCGGACGTCTGAGTGTGCTGTCATGGAAGTGGATCTCTTAGGCCAGTTGAGCTGCCCCCGCCGAGCTGAGTGGAACAGAGGAAAGCGACTTCTGCCGAGCGCTGCCCAAACTGCAGATCTATGAACAATATAAATGATTGCTGTTATTTTAAGCCACTAGATTTTGGGGTGGTTTTTTATGCAGTAACAGATAACATGGTGAAGAATCCATCCATTCTCTAGTGCTGGGAGATTGGAATTAGTGCTAGCTTGGTTGTACTCGGGGGTGAACGTGTGTGTGTGTGCACGCATGTACATGGGTGTGCTCTCTTGGGCTAACTGTCCAGTCAGTGGGGCAGCATTCACGTCACTGAGTGTGTCACATTCTCCTAAAAACCAAGTGTGACTCAATTGACAATTGAATAAAAATTTCAGTTGCCGTCGAGTTGATTTCAATTTATGAACATTCCATGTGTGTCAGAGTAGAACTATGCTTAATGGGTTTTCAGTAGCTGATTTTTTGGAAGTAGATTGTCAGGTGTTTATTTCAAGGTGCCACTGGATGGATTTGAACTCCAACCTTTCAGCTAGCAGCAGAGCATGTTAACCGGTTGACCATCCTGGGACTCCTAGATAGAAATAAAAACATGAAATAAAGTAACAAGAATGACCAATATCTTCAAGTTTGGTGTCCCACGAGTACCAAACCTGCTGCCATTGTGTCGATTCCGACTCAGAGCAACCCTATGGGACAAAGTAGAATTGCCCCATAGGGTTTCCAAGGAGTACCTAGTAGATTTGAACAGCCGACCCTTTGGTTAGCAGCTGTAGGTCTTAACTGCTGCGCCACCAGGGTTTCCCCCCATGAGGACAGTGAGGGTAAATACCACTTCTTGTCTTCTCATGTTTTTACCCCACCTTGGGCTGGGACCTGAAACATCCTGTCATGTGGAAACATTTTTGTTGGTTTTGCAAAGTTTTGATGCACTACTTTAATTTTTTTTATTTACAAATGGAAGGGTCAGCTGTGCTACGCTAGTAGGGAAAGTTCTTGTGATGTCTCTGAAATGTTTCGAGCTCACTTAAAGGCAAAATTCTCAGACTCTGCAGTACTGGAGGCGCAGTAACATCGAAGTCACGCTTGGAACCAGCCAGGTTCTCTTTGTCATATAAAAGCTGAGTTTTTCTCCCCATCTCCTAAAGAGCCTTTATTATGCTTTATCTTCCTCTGGAGACCAGAGGCAGCATGTTCTTTCTTCCATGTGAAGGGACAACCACAAGGCATTACGGTGCAGCTTCAGTAATGTTAGTAGATAAAAGTTTTTTTTAAAATATTGAGCAATAATCTCCCAGCATGCAAGTCCTACTTTGGGACAAAATTAGGTCCTTTTGGAAGCTGCCTTAACTCTTTGGGGTCTCAAAGGTACCATTTAGTCAGTGATTGCCTCTGTGTATCAAACAGCACCCCAGTGGCCTGAAAGAGTTAACGTGGCCTCCATCGCGGTCCCAGGAAGAGGTCGGAGTGTTGGGAGATTCGGCTCAGTGTACAATTACTGTTCTACTCACAGTGGCCCAATTTGCTTTATTGTGGAGTGCCTCCTGGAGTCCCACTGCTCAGGAGATGCGTCTATACTTCTGAGTCAACTGCCTGTAAATTGGTCTTTGAGGGGTTTGCCAGTGCAGGAGAGGCACAGGAATTTGTCAGAAAGACGTGGCAGTGTAGCTCAATTCTGGGGAGGGGAACAATCTAACACAGAAGTATCAAGCCAGAAGGACTGACTTTTTCTTCCCAAAGATTAAAGTTTCCCATGATAGCTGGTTTCCAGGTGGTAGTCACAGTTTCTTAGATGTGCAAATGCTAGTTGGGTATTGCCTTTATTTCCTAGAGCTGCAGTAACAGAAATACAAGTGGATGGCTTTAATAAGCAGAAAATCTAGGGGAAGGCTCTCTCTCTGTCAGCTCTGGGGAAAGGTCTTTGTCTCTTTTCAGCTTCTGTTGATCAGTTCCTTGGAGATCTCCACGAGCCATGTGTCTTCCCCTGCACTTGTGCTTCCTTCTCTGTGCCTTATCTGCTCTTTTTGTATCTCAAAAGTGATTGGATTAAGACACACCATGCGCTAATACGTTCTCATTAATATAACAAAGAAAGTCTTATTCCCAAATGGGATTAGGCCCACAGGTGTAGGGATTTCAGATTCATGAACATGTATTTTGGGGGCACACAATTCAATCCACAATATTCTACCCTTCGCCCCCTACAATTTATGTCCCTCTCACATACAAAACACATTCGTCCTATCACATCGTCCCAAAAGTCTTATATCAATTCGGTGTCCAGAATCTCACGTTCTGAATCATCTAAATGAAGTCTGGATGAGAGTCTGAGCATATTCCATCCTGGGGCAAATTCCTTTCTGTTTCTTGACTTGCGAAGTCTAGAATACAAGTTATCTGTTTCCACAGTGCAATGGTGGGGCAAATGCAAAGTAGGTATTCCCATTGCAAACGGGAGAAATCACAGGTACCAATCAAGTCTACAGCCCAGCGGAACAAATCACATCAGTTCTCAAGGCTTGAAAATAATCCTCTATTCTCTGAGGCCCTCTGGGCAACGGCCCCACCCTCCAGACTCTGGGTACTGGCCACACTCTCCGGATTCTGGGTGAAGGCCCCTCTGCCGTGGGAGCCAGCCCTGCCTTCTAAGCTCACTGGGATGGCACCTCTGCTTCCTTAGCACTGGGTAGCCACGTTCTCCTAGTCCGTCTGTGTGGTGACCCCCCACACCTCAGCCCCTGGTGGCTCTGTTCTCCTGGCCCTTGGACATGGCAGTCATACCCCCTTAGCTTTGGCTGGCAGCCCCTTTCTCTTGACCCACTTGAATGGCAGCCCCACATTCTGGAACTGAGGTGGTAGAGACCGGACTCTTTGAAGCCTGGGAGACCATGGCACCATCCTTTGAAACTTACAGGACTGTGGCTCTACCCTTTGAAACTAAGGCAGCCCTGCTTTCTATGTTCTTTCCAACAGTTCTGCTGATCTCCCTGGACGGGCTTTTCGTGGAGGACAACAAATGTTTGCCACCAAGTAGTGCCATTGGCCTGTGTCCTGCCTGTAGAATTCCAAGAGGCAGACAACTTTCCTTCATTTCATATTGTCTTTGTCCCCTTCAGTCTCAGCTCAGTTTTTCTGCTGAGGCAGTTCATTTGATCCATCAGTCACAGGATTAATCTCTTTAACAAAAGATTTTGTAGCCATGTCCTTGGTGAAGGTTCTCGGACACATGTTTTTTCCAAACTTTAATTTTCCAAATCTTTAAGTTCTGTTTTAATTTTGCACAGTTCATTTTAAGTCCATCTTTTTCCTCTTGTATTTTGCTATAAGCAGCAAGGAGAAACCATGCAGCCCCTTTAAGATCTTGCTTAGAGATTTCCTTGACCAAATATCCAGGTTCATCACTTACAAGTTCTACCTTCCACTAAGCCTTTGAACATAATTCAGACAAGTGCATAAAAAGCCTCACCTTCCCTCCAGTGTCCAATTGTATGTTCATCATTTCCTTTTAAAGCCTTACCACCAGAAGCACGTTTAACATCGACATTTCCAGGAACATTCTGTTGATGGAGCCATGTGTATTCTCTAAGATGATAGAGATTTCCTCTATAGCTCTCCTCACGTCCTCTGAGCCCTCACCAGAATTGTCTTTGATGTCCATAATTTACCAACAGTCTCTTCAAGGCAATCTAGGCTGTTATATTAAATAAAAAAAATTTTTTTTTTTTGTTATATTAGGCACCTTAAATTCTTCTATCCTCCACCCATTACCCAATTCCAAAACCACTTCACGTCTTTGTTATAGCAGCACACAAATTTTTTTTTTTTTATAATAACTTTTATTAAGCTTCAAGTGAACGTTTACAAATCCAATCAGTCTGTCACATATAAGTTTACATACATCACACTCCCTACTCCCACTTACTCTCCCCGTCTTGAGTCAGCCCTTTCAGTCTCTCCTTTCTTGACAATTTTGCCGGCTTCCCTCTCTCTCTATCCTCCCATCCCCCCTCCAGACAAGAGTTGCCAACACAATCTCAAGTGTCCACCTGATATAATTAGCTCACTCTTCATCAGCATCTCTCTCCCACCCGCTGACCAGTCCCTTTCATTTCTGATGAGTTGTCTTCGGGGGTGGTTCCTGTCCTGTGTCAACTGAAGGTCTGGGGAGCATGGCCGCCGGGATTCCTCCAGTCTCAGTCAGACCATTAAGTTTGGTCTTCTTATGAGAATTTGGGGTCTGCATCCCACTGATCTCCTGCTCCCTCAGGGGTCCTCTGCTGAGCTCCCTGTCAGGGCAGTCATCAATTGTGGCCGGGCACAGCACACAAATTTTTGTCTTCGTTTCTTAGTGTTGCTATAACAGAAGTACCACAAGTGGGTATTTAACAAATAGAAATCTATTTTCTCACAGTTTAGCAGGCTAGAACCCCAAATTCTGGACACCAGCTCTAGGGGAAGCCTTTCTCTCCCTGTCAGCTCTGGGGGAAGGTCCTTGACTCTTTTCAGCCTCTTTTCCTCAGTTCCTTGGCAATCTCCATGTGGCTTGTTCCTTTCCCTCTGTTTGTGGTTCCTTCTCCATGGCGGATCTTTTCTTTTTATACCTCAAAGGTGATTGGCTTGAACATACCCTACGCTGATATGGTCTCATTAATTTAACAAAGAAAGTCCTATTCCCAAATGGGATTACATCCACAGGTATAAGGGTTTAGGATTCACAACATGTATTTTTAGGGGACACAATTCATTCTATATCAGGTGTGTTCATGTATGCATGAAAATTTCACCTCTTGTCTCTGCCACTTCACTAATGCTTTACGCTGAAGCTCTGGTTAAGCTTTGATTTCTGTGAACAGGGGTGCTGGTGGTATAACCTCACCAGATTGTTGTGAGGATAATGCACGTGAATGCTTAACCCACTATCTGGCCAAGATTAATACTCAAAATTTTGGCCACCATGACTGTATATCATAAGTTTCACGATCATTTGTTCCCTTATAAAATAATTGTTGATGGTCTACTATGTACAACAGTCTTTAACAGTGATCTAGCATTTTTGTTGATTTGGCAAAGTTTTGATGTACTGCTTTTTTTTTTTTTTAACAAAGGAAAGGGTCAACAGTGTCCATTTAGAGGGCCAAATGTGTGTGTGTGTGTGTGTGTGTGTACACCATACCCGTTGTCGTCAAGTGGATTTCTACTCATAGAAACTCTATAGAACAGAGTAGAACTACCCCGGGGGGTCTGTCTGTCTGTCTGTCTGTCTGTCTGTCTGTCTGTCTGTCTGTCTGTCTGTCTGTCTGTCTACCTACCTACCTACCTACCTACCTACCTACCTACCTACCTACCTACCTATCTATCTATCTATCTATCTATCTATCTATCTATCTATCTATCTATCTATCTATCTATCTATCTATCTATCTATCTATCTATCATCTGTCTACCAAACCCATTGCCATTGAGTCGATTCCAACTCATAGTGACCCTATAAGACAGAGTAGAACTGCCCCAGAGGGTTTCCAAGGAGCACCCAGTGGATTTGAACTGCTGACCTTTTGGTTAGCAGCTGTAGTTCTTAACCACTATGCCACCAGGGTTTCCATAAACATGTGTGTGTGTGTGTAATAAAACTTGTGAAACTGAAAACCAGAATCTGTGTAAGGTGGAAACCTGTCAGAGAAAGGAAAACTAAAATATTTTCCACTGATAGAAAGCTATAGAAAAGTGGTAAAACTGTACCCTGTCAAAGGCAGAAAACTTGCAAGACCTGGAAAAACAAGGCAGTCCCGCTGAGTTCTGGCTCTCGCAGGTTTCACTATGTATATATGTATTTCAGGCTGTATTAGTTTCTCAGGACTACGATAACAAAGCACACAAAGTGGGTATCTTATTCTGGAGGCTGAAGTCTTGATTCGGGGTATTAGCAGGGCGATGCCCACTCCAGTGGCTCTGAGGGAAGATGCTTTTGCGCCTCTCCCAGCGTCTGGTAGCCCAGAAGCTCCTTGGCTCGCAGCTGCAGCATAATTGTCCACACATGGCCGTCTTCCCATGCGTGTCTCTCTGCGTCTCTTCTCTTTCCTATGACACCACTCAGATTGAATTAGGACCCACCCAACTCCAGTATGACCTCATGTTAACATAACTGATAATATCTTCAAAGGCTCTATTTCCTAACAAGGTCATGTTCACAGGTGCCAGGGCTAGGACTTCAACATGTCTTTTTGGGGAACACGCTTCAATCCGTAACACAGACACATACAAAGTTTTGCTTAAAACATAGTAAACACCCAAGCACTAACTACCCAGCATAAAAGAAAGAAAAACATTTCAGATAAACGAAAGTTGCCTGCGTGTGCATTGTAGAGCCACTCCCCTCGGTCCTCCTCCAGTGGCAACTGCTAACCTGAATTTGGGGCGAATCATTTCCCTGTGTGCCTGCTTGTACTAGATGCGTATATATCCACAAGTAATAAGCTGTATAATTTCACAGGTTTTTGTGAAATCATACTATATTATACTTTTATAACTTGCTTTTTCCACTTAACCTTCTATTTCTAGGGTTTGTCATGTTGATACATATAGCTCTATTCTTTTTCAGTTCTGTATGGTATCCCATTATACAAATATACCACAACTTATTCATCTGTTGTCCTATTGATGCATGTTATTTTCCGAATTTTCACAGTCACAAATAATGCATAAATGCTTCTCGTGCAAGAGCAATTTCTCTAGAGAATATATTTAAAGCGGAAATGCTGGGCTTTAGGGTGTGGCCTGTGTTAGTGACGGTACTCCAGAAAAAGAGAGTCAGTTACGTGTGTGTGTCTACGTGCATGTATGTATGTATACACAGAGAGAGAGCTTACATGATTGTAGGGACTGTCAGGTCCAAAATCTGTAGGTCAGGTGTCAGACTGGAGACTCTGGCAGGATTCCTGTGTTATAGTCTCTTTTTTTTTTTTTACATTTATATATTTGATACATATATAATTTTTTAAAATTGAATTTTAGATTAAGGTATACAGAATAAACTAGTTTCTCATCAAACAGTTAGTACACACATTATTGTATGACATTGGTTAACAACCCCACGACATGTCAACACTCTCCCTTCTCAACCCTGGGTTCCCTTTTACCAGTGTTCCTGCTCCCTCCTACCTTCCAGTTCCTGCCCCAGGGCTGGTGCGCCCCTTAAGTCTTGTTTTGTCCAATGGGCCTGTTCAATCTTTGGCTGAAGGGTGAACCTCAGGAGTGGCCTCATTACTGAGCTGAAAGGGCATCCAAGGGCCATACTATCAGGGTTTTTCCAGTCTCTGTAAGGCCAGTAAGTCTGGTCTTTCTTTTTGAATTAGAGAATTTTGCTCTACATTTTTCTCCAGGTCTGTCCAGGACCCTCTATTGTGATCCTTGTCAGGGCAGTCAGTGGCGGTAGCCGGGCACCATCTAGTTGTACTGGGCTCAGTCTGGTGGAGGCCGTGGTAGATGTGGTCCATTGGTCCTTTGGACTAATCTTTCCCTTGTGTCTTTAGTTTTCTTCATTCTTCCTTGCTCCCGAAGGGGTGAGACCAGTGGAGTATCCTAGATGGCTGCTCACAGGCTTTTAAGATCCCAGACGCTACTCAGCTAAGTAGAATGTAGAACATTTTCTTTATAAGCTCTGTTATGCCAGTTGAGCTAGATGTTCCCTGAGACCATGGTCCCCACAGCCTCCGGTCCAGCAATTCGGTCCCTCAGGGAGTTTGGATGAGTCTATGGAGCCACCGTGGCCTTGCCTTGCACAGGTTGTGCTGGCTTCCCCAGTATTGTGTACTGTCTTACCTTTCAGCAAAGTTACTGCTTATCTTTTGTCTATTAAGTGTTTTTCCATCCCCACCCCTCCCCTCCCCTCCCTTGTAACCATCAAAGATTGTTTCTTTTTGTATGTAAACCTTTTCGTGAGTTTTTATAGTAGTGGTCTCATAAAATATCTGCCCTTTTGTGATTGACTTATTTCACTCAACATAATGCCCTCCAGATACATCCATATTATGTGATGCTTCACAGATTAACCTTTGTTCTTTAGCTTTGAGTAATACTCCATCCTTGATTTCTTCTATTACCCAGTAGTTTTTAAGCAAGAGGTTGTTCAGTTTCTGTGTGTTTGATTTTTTTCCTTTCTGTTTCTGTTATTGATTTCTACTTTCATGGTGTTATGATAAGAAAAGATACTTTTTATTATTTCAATGTTTTGGATATTGTTAAGTTTTGTTTTGTGGCCTAAAGCGTGGTCTATTCTGGAGAATATTTCATATGCATTGGCAGAGAACGTATACTTTGCCGCTGTTGGGTGGAGTGTTCTGTTTAATGTCTGTGAGGTCAAGCTGGTTGATTGTGGCATTTAGATTTTCCGTATCTTTATTGAGTTTCTTTCTAGGTGTTCAGTTCTTTACCGAAAGTGCAGCGTTAATGTCTCCTACTATTATTGTGGAGCTGTCTGTCTCTGTTTTCGATGCTGTTAGAGTTTTTTTTTTTTTATGTATTTGGAGTTCTGTCATTGGGTTCATATGTGTTTTTTATGGTTATGTCCTCCTGGTGTATTGACCCTTTAATCATTGTATTGTATCCTTTCTTATCCTTTATGGTGGATTTTGATCTAAAGTCCATTTTACTGGAGATTAATATTGCCACCCCTGCTCTTTTTTGGTTACTGTTTGCTTGATGGAAACCTCAGTGTTTGCTCTTTAAGGTCGTTAACTGATTGGATGAGGCCCACTCATATTGTGGAGTGTAATCTGCTTTACTTTAAAAGTTAATCACATGTAAATACCTTTGTAGCAACATCTAGACTCATGTTTGACCAAACAAGTAGGCACCGTAGCCTAGTAAACTTGACACATAAAATTAGTTATCACATTGCCCCTTTACTTTATAAGATTATGTTAAATACTTCATCAAAGAGGTTCTTTCAATTTACACTATTAGTCAAGCATGAAAGTTCCTGTGATCCCACATCTTCTCCTATATTTGGTTTCATCAGCATATAAAATATCTCATTGTAGCGTTAGTTTGCATTTTCCTAATGATTTGTGATTTCATTTTCTGTAAAATGCCTCCTTGTTTCCTTTTCCTGTTTTTCCCTCCCTACCCCCTCCTCCCTCATAACCATCAAAGAGTGCTTCTTTCTGTGTGGAAACATTTTCCAGTGTTTTTATCGTAGTGCTCTCATAGAATATTTTCCTTTTGTGATTGACCTATTTCACTCAGCGTAATGCCCTTCAGATTCATCCATGTTGTGAGATGTTTTGCAGATTTATCATTGTTCTTTATTGTTGCACAGTATTCTGTTGTATGCATGTACCATGATTTATCAATTCATCTGTTGATGGACATTTAGGTTGTTTGTGTCCTTTTTGATTCCTCTGAGAAAGGAGAGAAGAACTCTTGGTTTGGGCTGAGGAGGGAGGCAAGGTGGTTCTGGTGCCTGGCTTTGTGGCACTGACATCTGTATCAAATTTTGATGGGCTCCCTGTTTGCTGCCTTTCAGGCTTGGGAACATTCTGTGGGGATCATCTGCTTTCCCAGTATCCAAATGTTGGCAGAGGACGTGTCCCACCAGCTTGCCCAAGACATACAGAAGGCCCTTGCTGGGAAGCCTGCAGGTAAGAGAACACATTTGCTAGAGAAGACTTTCTGGAGGGCAAACAAGAAGCCTGGTCAGCTCTGAAGGCCCTCCCAGGCCTCTGGGTAAGCCTATCTCTATTTTCTAGTGGAGTTTTATAGAGTAGTGCTTTCTAAGCTGCACAATAAACTAATTCCTCCACTGAGTAGAATCAGTTCCCATGTTGGGAATGAAGGGGAAGGCTTGCAGAGGAAGGAAGAAGGTTCGGCTACTCCTGGGAGGGAGAGACTCTGCTTTTATCCATTCTTCCCCTTGATCTATACGCAGACACACACACACACAGAAACAACCAGGACTAGTGTCTTCTGTGGGGAGGAAGTACTAGCAAAGGGTTGTTGCCTGAGTGTTCAAGAGATAGCATGGTCCGGAAAAGACAGAGTCCAAAGTATGTTATGTGCTGTGGGCTGTACTGAGTTGAATTTTCCACTCTTTTGAGCAGACCTTGGAGGATGGGCAGAAGTTTACAATGGGCGTGGGGTTGGGAGGAGGAGAGAATTCCAGGGGGAGGACCAGCTTAAGCATGGTATGGATTTTAGGAATCTTGGCGTGTCAGGAGCTGTGTGATGCAGGTGTGAGGCAGGAGGAGAAGCTTCCGGATTGTAGGAGTCCAGTCGCTGAGAAGTTTGTTCTCATTCATTGGGCAATAGGGAGCCACTGATGGTTGTTGAACAGGGGAAGTGGCAAGATAAAGACTGTCTTCCAAGGAGATTAAACTGGCAGAATGTGAAATATTTGCTATAAACTCAGGTGGGGCCGGGGGATGTGGGAAGGAGGCAGGGGCCCCCTAAAGATGCTAAGACACATCATGGGCATAGAGGAGCCCCTGGGTAGATGGGGAGCTGGGTGGCAGGCCCCACTGCACTCACCACTGGTCAATTTTCTTCCCTTCCTGCACCCTTGTCAGAGCAAGCGCGAGCAGTTGCTGGGCAGCTGCTACAATGGAAGGGGGATGTGGATCAGGGTGGCTACCTGCTCCTGAAGTCGGCATATGTGCTCACAGGGACAGACTCGGTAAGTTCCAGGCCCCATCATCTTCTCTCCTGGACCTTCCTAGTCACTGTGCAGGGGGTGTCTGAATGATGGCATGTCCTGAGAGTTCCTGTCTTTTCATGAAACTAATTGTCTCTTCTTCCCTACTCCCCTTCCCTCAGAGAACATATAGTTCAGAGTCTGAAATCCAGGTTTGATTCCTGCCTTTTCAGTTGTTTCCGCTCTCTGCAACTCAGCTGTGTTGCTTATTTTAGGGGCTGAGGACAATAATGGACAATAATAGGGATAATGGCCCTATTACCCTCATTATTGTGAGGATTAATAGTGACTGCTGTTTTTTGATTTTTTACTGCAGAATGAGGGTGGTGGGCTGGAGGCTGATACCTAAAATTAACCAAAGGACAACGTGACTTCTCTTTGGCATAAATTGCCAGGACGCCTATCAGGCACAGTGACTTGAAACACAGAATGAGTCTTTTCTGCCCCTGGGAAAGGACAGTCTTCAGTCTGAGTGGTGACAGATAAATCTGGGGGCTTGTTTTCCCAAAGCAGTAAGAGGAAGGGGTGGTTGGCGATAGACAGTGCAGCCAGCGTAGCACGCAGAGGGCAGGGAGGCAGACGCCCAGAGGGACAGGCTGTCGTGGCAGAGCCAGGTGTCAAACAAAGGGGCTTACTGCCCTGCAGTGGAAGCTTTTGGGACAAGAGGTTAGAACAAACTACTTGCCTTATGTTCAGAATTCTGGTCTAGACTATACGTTCTTCCTTTTTCTTTCCCTCATTTACCCACCACGTCTGTTAGGCTGGTCAGTCTGCAGGGAAAGCTCTACTAGACTGATCGTGCACTGCTGAGTGCCCACACGAGCTCACGTGTGCATGCATGCACAGAGCTTGTAGGCTGGTCAGTCTGCAGGGAAAGCTCTTCCAGGCTGATTGTGCACTGCTGAGTGCCCACACGAGCTCACGTGTGCACCCAGAGTTTGCAGCCACTCTGACCATGGTGGAGCTGCAGGCAGAGCTGGTGCAACGAAGGCTGAGGGAAAGTTCACGCCAGGCTCATCTCCATTCTGCCAACTTCATGTCTTCTCAGCCTCTGTCTGATAGCACCTGGGGCTGCTGAGCTGGAGTGTGGCTGTCTGGAATAACAGCCTTGCCTCTAGGGCCACTTTGGTCTTGGCGAGGTCTTAGATCTGGGTGAGGAGATGGGCAGTGGCCCGATCAGGCCCTTAATTCAGCTGTTCATGGACTTTGAATCAGCCACCCTCCTGACTGAGCTCCCAGTTCACTAATCAGGAGCCAACCGACTACAATCTGCCCTGTGAATTGTTTGGATGCCCTTGTTTCTACTCTGCACTGGTCTCTCCCTCTCCCACTCCCTCCCTCCCACTTCCCTCTACCCCTCCCTCCCTACCTTCCATCAGCTATTTCATAAAGTAACTTAACATTTATTGAACACACAGCAGACACTTCACCTAAATTTAATCTTCACAGTCACCCTGGGTGGGACACCAGGGGCGGATTATTTAACAGGCAAGGTAAGCATGGGGCTTACTTTCCTTACCAGATCGTCTGTAGTAAACAATTTCCGTGAGTTTCACCACATCAAAGATGTTATGAAACACATGTGAAATTGTTCACTACAAATTAGTGCTTACTCTGCTTACTGGGTCACCTGCCCTTGTCCAAAACCCACCGCCGTTGAGTCGATTCTGACTCATAGCAGCCCTATAGGCCAGAACAGAGCTGCCCCATAGGGTTTCCAAGGCTGCGTCATAGAGGCAGACTGCCACATCTTTCTCCCACGGAGCAGCTGATGGGTTCAAAGCTCTGACTTTTCCGATAGCAGCCAAGCACTTTAACCACTGTGCCACCAGGTCTCCTCTGCCCCTGTCAGAGATTTGTAACTTTGAAAAGAGGCTTTGATTCTGTGGGAAGGTGCCATGGGGTTGGGAGAGAAACAGTTGCCAGCCATACATAGAAGCAGAATGTTCCATGTGGTGAAAAAAGTGAAGTTGCTCACTACAGATGGTCTGGTAAGCATGGTGCTTACCTTGCCTGTTGGATAATCTGCCTGGGTGGGGCACTAGTACTGTCTCTATTTTACACTTCAAGCCCAGAGAGGGGAAGGAACTGGCCCCAGGTCCCGGCTACAATGGGATCTGGTGCTGTCCATCTGAGCCTGTAGCTGTGTGTCACACTCTGTCCTCAAGTCATGTCCCCCTTCCCTTCCAGGAGACGCTGGGCCGAGTTGCCGAATCTGGGCTCCCAGCCCTGCTTCTACAGTGCCTTTACCTCTTCTTTGTCTTTCCTTCGGAAAAGGATGAGATTCTGGAGAGCAACCTTCAGGTTCAGAGGATGTTTGTGCAGGTGAGTGAGAGGAGGGGGTTCTCTTCTGAGCTGGCCGAGCCCTGGCTGACTCCCGAATGCTTCTCTGAGATGCTTTCCTCCCCTCGGCTGCCCTGGCTGCCCAGAAACCCTGAGGCACCTTTCTCAGCCCCAGTTCTGAAGCTCCTCTCTTCTGCTGGAGTGCCTGGTTCACCCTTCCCCCACTCTGCAAATGCCTGGGGACCCTGTGTGATTGGATGTAGGTTTTCTGCTAGTCCCCTCAGCTCGTTATATCGTGGCATTAATACCCTCTCTTTTGTTCTCTCTTAGAAAGACATGTTCCTCTTCCTTCCAATAGCCATCTCCTCTACTTGGCTACCCTGCTTCACCATCCCACCCAGCTACTTCTCCTCTGGTCTGCACTCCTGGCTCCTGTCTACTCTTCCTGGCATCTGGAATCTCCTCTCTGTCTCTGGCCCCTTCCGTTTGATCACAAGTATGCTAAAGTCCCGCTTGTAAAAAAAATAACCAACATTTTCCTAAGTACTTAGTATATATCCAACACAGGGCCATGTGCCTCCTATATGATCTCTGTCATCTCTCACTTTGACCCCAGGATGTGTGTAATACTGTTATCCTGATTCTGTAAGTGGAGCCTTTAAGGTATGGGAGTAAGCATCAAGTCCGGGCAGGGGCACAACTAGGGCATGGCAGGTATGGCAGGTGTTTCACCATCCCTGGGCGTGTGGCACCACCGAGCAGGCTCGGTTAACCTGGTGCGGCCTGTGGCGTAGGTACAGAAAACTGTGCCTAAGGCAGCACTGAAATCGCACCGCTGTCCGAACGTCTGACCCCTCTCTTTTAGATGACCTTACCATAACGTTAGCTAAAAAACAAAAGTTAAGCTCGTGCATCTTTTAAGTAACACGTTGCCGTGGTTGGGGAAGGACACTGGGCCATACTGGGTGAATAGAAACTACTCAGTGGCACCATGCACCCAGGACCAGGGTAATACCCTAGATACACCACTGAGTCCAGGGTCACAGAGATAGTGTGCAGGGGAGCTGGGACGGGCCCCGAGGCATCTGGCTCCAAGTTCACTCACAGATGTGATGCCACCTCCCCCTCCTCTCAGAAGACGTTCCAGGTGCCAAGCATCAAGAACAACTTCTTGTCATTGCCATCTTCCCTTGCCTACCCAATGAACCAGGAGTGCTTTTAGCATAACTTCTCACTGCCTTCCCCTGTCCCCTTGCTGGAGAACTTCTGCTTCCTTAGCTTCTGAGCTGCTGCATTCTCCAGGGCTCCCCCTGCTCTCTGACCCTGAGGTGGGTAGAAAGCAAGGAGCACTGTGTGTCTCACTCACTTCTGTAAGGCCAGGGCCCCGGGCAGTGTCTCACAGCTAGAAGCACCTGATCGTAGACAGGACATGTGTCCGCTGTATGTATTTGCTCACCTTAACATTCATTTTGAACTAATTTTCAAGCCAGAATTGTCATCATCTGAGTGTGTCACATGCATTCTGACTGACATCACTTAGGGTGGGTGTCTTAGTTACCTAGTGCTGCTGTAACAGAAAGAATGAAAGTAGGTGGCTTTAAAGAACAGAAATTTATTCTTTCACAGTTCTGGAGGCTAAAGGCCCAAATCGGGGTGTTAGTCATGTTGATTCCTTCCTTGGCTCTTTGGCTTGTAAATGACCCTCAGGAGACATCTATCTTTCCTCATTTGTACATGTGCATTTCTGTGTCTATGCTGCTCTTTATATAACTCAGAAATGATTAGGCGATTGATCACGTAACAGTAGATTGCCTTGTGGAAGATGATCACACTACATTGGATTCCACTGTCAGGAATAGGGGTTAGGATCCCAGCATCTATTCTGGGGAGACATAATCCGCTCCATAACAGTGGGTTACCCTCTGAGCAGCATTGTTGGGCCCAAACCCATTGCTGTCGAGTCATTGGGCATCAGGTGTTATTTGTCCATATTTGATTACATTCTAAGTGGTGGCCAGGACACAGCCCTTGGTACTTTAACAAACTTTTGTCTCAGGGCTTTCCTGTGCCCTGCACTGAAGGGGTGCAAACCTCTGTCTCCATGGTCCTTTCAATCTGCTGGAGAGGAATGTGAGCCACAGGTGATAGACTGTATCTGGTTTCCAGAAGGGTTTGTATTGTTTCAGTCAACAAATATATACTGAGCACCCACCAAGGGGTCAAAGCCTTGAGCACAGTGTCCTCACTCCTAGAGGGTAAAGTTGGCCAGGAAAGCCAGATGGTGACAAATAATCACATGACTAAATGTGAAGTTACCAATTTTTTAAGTGTTGTGAAGGAAAAGTCAAGAGTATCTGGGAAATTATGAGAAGGAGGCCTTATATTAGAGAATAAATGGAGGCTGTCCTGAGTACATAACATTTAATCAGAGACCTGAGATTGACAAGAAATCAGAGAAGATGGCATGGCCTGGTTGGGATGGAAGAGGGAAAGGAAGGCCATCTAGGTCAAGGGACCAGGAGAGACAAAGTGAGAACTTGATCATACTGGCCACACCTACCTGCCAGGGAGGCTAGAAAGTGTAGTCATAGCTTAGCTCCCTGGTTGCCCGGCTTTGACTATATTGCCATGCTTGAAGGGGCTAATGGATTTCGATGGAAGGAACTCAAGATATTTGTCAAACTGGAAGAAAGTCAGGGTGACTGGAGCCCCAGGAGCCTAAGGGAGAGCTGTAGGAGACCGAGTCAGAAAGGAGGCAGGGCTAGTCCACGCTGGACTCTGCAAGCTATGTTACCTTGTCTGGCTTTTAACCTGATTGGAGAGGAATGTGCTGGAAATCCCGGTGGCAGCCATTGGGAGACTGGATTGGTGGAGGCCCAGAGCCCAGTTAGGAGGGGTCTTAGCGTCCTAGGGCCATTGGGAGACTGGATTGGTGGAGGCCCAGAGCCCAGTTAGGAGGGGTCTTAGTGTCCCAGGGCCATTGTAACAAGGAACCACAAACCGGGGGTCTTATGTGCATGGGAATCTATTGTCTCACAGTTCGGGAGACTGGAAATCTGAAGTTAGGGTGTTGGCTGGGCCATACTGTCTTCGAAGGCTCTGGGGAGGATCCCTTCTCCTCTGTGTCAGCATCTGGTAGCTTCAGGTGTTCTTTGACTTGTAGCTGCAACTTCTTGTGGCCCTCCTTCCTCTGCATGTCTCTCTGTGTCTCTTCTTCTCTTATATAAGAACACAACTCAGATGGGATTAGGACCCATTCTGCTCTGCTATGACCTTATGTTAACTGATAACATCTCAAAGACCCTCTTTCCAAACAAGGTCAGGTTCACAGGTAGCAGGGGTTAGAGCTTCAACATAAATTTGGGGGAGGGGGTACACAATTAAATTTATAACAGAAGTTTATAGGGTAACTCTCAAGATCTTATGGAGAAGTAGAGTTTGAGTGCCAACCAGGGACACAGGAACACATCTCTCTTTTTAAATAGCACTTGTGCCCTCTTACACTATACCTTAATTGTTGATACCATTTTGCTGCCTTTCTATATAAAAAGACACGGTCTAAGTCAGTTACTTCTGTGTTCTTCTGATTTGGAAAGGATAACAACTACTTGTACAAGGATCATGAGTTCAGACTTGATCCCCAACCCCTGTTACCCAGTGCATGCTGGCCTGGGACAGAGGTTACCATGCTCAACACTGTCCCTCCTGCTCAGGCATGGCCATCACTACTCCGGAAAAGCAGGGAATGATCCATCACAGAAAGATGGTTTCCTGACCAGAATTTCCTTGGCTTCTCCCCACCCCCCACCCCAGATGTTGCTCAACATTTGCAGTGAGTCTCAGGGTCTAGAAGGACTTGTCTCAGGAACTGAGCTCCAGTCTCTATTGATTGCCACGACCTGTCTTCGGGAGCACAGCTGCTGCTTCTGGAAAGAGCCCACCTTCTGCGTGCTGAGAGCAATCTCCAAGACACAGAACCTCAGTATCATCCAGTACCTGCAGGGTATGTCCCCAGGAGACCAGGTGTGGGCCGAGGGCCACAGCAGAGCTTTCCTTGAACTCAGGCGAAGACTAGGCCCACTTCCTATGAGACCATGAGGTTGTCTCGTAGCATCAATGTAGGGTCTATACTGGGACTAGGGGAGACATGAATGAGCAGGGCTCTCATTGATGCCAAACTATGTCCTGTAGATGACCCTACACTGCATGCTCCATTCATAAAATTGCTTTTATTGTTCATCTTGATGCTTCTTTCCTTTTTCCCGTTGCTCCTGCTGTCATCTGGGCCTGCAGAGCTCAGCTCTCAGGATGACATTTGCTGTGGGGAAACCTTCTCTGATCCAAGAGTCAGCAGAAAGATGCTTGAGTTTATTCTCATTCTCTTCCTGATATGCAGCTTAAAGGGGGGTGAGAAGAAGGCTGTGCTCCACAGGGTTTTCATTGGTTGATTATGTACAGTTCTACCCTGACGCATGTGGCATTGACATGGTCAGAATTAACTCAGGGGCAACTGGTTTGGTTTGGATTTTGGAGGGGAGTGCTATCACCTCTGAGCTGAATGGGGTATATTTTCTTCTGGCAGCCATGGATTGTGTTAAGATTTCCCTCCAGAACCTCTCCAAGCTTGCAGACACGTTCCCGGCTCCAGACGTGAGCGAGGCTGTGGGGCTCATCTTGGGCTTCGTGAAGGATTCCTACCCCATCTCTTCAGCTTTGCTCCTGGAGTTCGAGAATGGGGAGGGCTACCCTCTGCTGCTCAAAGTGTTGCTTCGGTAAGTGGCTGTGCTTGGTAGGGAAGAAAACAAAGCTGCTTTGGAAGAAGACAGACAGTGATGCTTCTCAGCATATACATCTCCATAGGATGTGGCTAGGGAGACCTCTAATTGCAAAATAATTCAATGCGAGACATTGATGATTCAGTGGTTGGATTCTGGTCTCTCACGTGGGAGACTCAGGTTTGATTTCTGGCCGATGCAACTCATGCACAACTACCTCCTCTCTGTCAGTGAAGGCTTGTGTGTTGCCATGCTGATGAACAAGGTTTCAGTGGAGCCTCCAGACTAAGACGAACTAGGAAAAAGGGTCTGGTAATCTACTTCCAAAAATTAGCCATTAGAAACTCTGGGAAGCACAATGGCCCAGTTTGTAACTGATCATGGGGATGGTGCAGGAAGAGGCAGCATTTCATTCTATTGTGCATGGGGTTGCCATGAGTCTGGGCTGACTTGATGGCAGCTAACAAACTCAGTGTGCAGCCAGGTTTGGGGCCACTTTACTGGAGAATCAATATTTTGCTGAAGGGTGATGTTAGTTTTATCGAGTCCAGTTCGTGTCCTACACAGATCCCCTTGACATGTTCCATCTCCATGCTGACCAATTTGATTTCCACCAGTCAGAACCTGCATCTCTGTGTGGCAATGCTGTAACCTGCTCTGCTGGGTGCTTGGTAGGGGCTGGAGGTGCCAGGGAATTAACAACCCCCAAGAGCATCCCTCAGCCCATGATTGACAGGCGATGATGGATAAATACCCAGCAAATTTGCCCCCTGAGTGGGATAGCACTATGCTGTCTCCTAGAGTTCACCACAAGAATTATGTTCCTGTTGCCCTATGTGTACTTGCTTGATAAAGCTCCCATATTGACTTCCTTCTATTCCCTGTTTCTCATGGCCTCTCTCCTACTGTTATTTTCTGAGATCAATTCTCAAATAAATTACTCGCTGTCAAATTCTTGACTCATGGGAAACCCAAACGAGAAAGACACTTCTGCTGGGTTATTACCTTTACCCTGACTTACCATTCCATCTTCAGTTTGGGTCCCAGGATTGGATAGAACCAAGGTATGGAAAGCAAAGAAACTCCTTGATGGTCCAAACTCTTCCACCCATCTTGGGGAAGCTTCTTAAGGGCCCAGCCAAATGTAATCCCTTGGGCTTTGCTCTGTGACTATGAGAAACCCTTCATCTCACCACTACACCTCATTGATTTCAACATAGAGACATGCAGAGTCTAGAGGAGGGGACTTGGATGAGGGTCTGAAGTCCCACAGCCTCCAGAAGGATGTGATTAAGTGACAACACCCAGAGAGACTTCCTGCAAAGGAATGCTAGGAATAAAAGTTCCTGTGGATACATAAGGGCTACTGTTGTGGTTTCTAAAAGGTATCACGAGTTAGGAGTTTAGCTTCCAACCTTTTCATAGGGTACCTCTCCTCTTACCCCTTCTTCTCATGTAGTATCTTTAGAAATCTTAGGGTACCTCTCCTCTTACCCCTTCTTCTCATGTAGTATCTTTAGAAATCTTTGCCTAGAATCTTTCTTTAATGGCTGTT
This sequence comes from Loxodonta africana, assembly GCF_030014295.1. Taxonomy (NCBI): domain Eukaryota; kingdom Metazoa; phylum Chordata; class Mammalia; order Proboscidea; family Elephantidae; genus Loxodonta; species Loxodonta africana. Next base: position 83,763,352 of record NC_087357.1, on the reverse strand, counting down.
CAAAGACATACATAGGGCAGGAAATTGGAACAGCTGTATTTAGGATGGGAGGATCAGGACATACTTGGTTAATTCCAGCATCTTGGCCAGGTAGTGTTAAAGGGTGAGGAGCTTGATCTACGGTGGAGGAGGTAGGGCTGAGGATGTAGCTAGAGTCTGAACCTTCACAGTTGCCGACTGGCTTTGCCCGACTCTTAGATTTTCCTGTCAGTGCCTAAGTAAATGAGCAGCTGGGTCCTGGGCCTAAGTAGATGCCACTTTGGCTTTTTACAGCAGACTTATCTTCCCACGGTCTTGCCATCTATCAATCCTTTGTCCTCAGACTAGTTCCATCTTCACTGGTCTTTAATTTTATTGGGTCTCATCTTTGGTGGCCTTAATGCGTCTCTGTTGACTCAGAACACGTGTGGGTATCCATGTACTGTCAACCTGTTGGAATATCCACCTGGGGCTTCCTATTACCTTTGGAATCTTCGGGTTGGTGTCTTCCAAGATCTGCATGACATCGTGATTGAGGTTCTACCTTATCACAGTGTCGCCGTTTTAGTCAGCACTGGCCATTTTGAGAGAGAGAGAGATAGACAGACACAAGCACCCAATACTGAGTGTACACAAGGCTGTTGACTAACCTACCGCACATTTTACATTTGTCTTGGCCACAATTTCCTAGCTATTGTGATCATGGAGGACAGTGCTTTAGCAGTTTTCGACATTTCTTTGGTTAAATGGGTGATTAATTTACACCAGAAACGATCTTGTTCCTAGAAGTGTTGGGAAGGACCCATCTGAGCCCACTGGTTTTTCTTCTGCCTTAATTGAAGTCACTGAAAGCACTGACTCTTGAAATGGCAGAGCTAAAAATCATTCTTTAGAGGTCTCCTCAATGAGAAGAGTAAGGTAGCCCACATACCCATAAGTAGCTAAAAACAAAAACAGTACTCAACCTGAAAATAAACATAAAGAAGTCTGATAAAGTCCTATTTTCCTCCATGGTGTCTACTTTGTTGCCTTATAAAAGTATTACCTCTTTTGTTTTGGGGGTTCTCCAGCTCTGCTGGTACCCTGAGCATGGGCCTTTTGGACATTCGGCCCTGGAAAGTAGCCTTCCTGTAAGTAGATGCTGCAGCTTTAGATTTAAGACTGATATTTGGGAACAAAGTGATGCTCATCCAAGCACCCCCTTGCCTTTTGATGCTGAGCTGCCTCTGGGGTGAGACCTTTGGGGTCTTTCCCAGAGTCCCCAACCTGCACTGCCTTGCTTCCTATGAGGAGCACTACAGCAAACTTGGCTGCTTTGTCCAAGAAGTCCAGGGAGCTGGCCTCGTTGTCTCCACAGGTACGATGGGCTGTCCCAGAGTGAGGTGGACCCCCACCTGGAGGAGCTCTTCAGGCTGGTGATGTGGCTGACCACCTGTGGAAGGTCGGAGCTGAAGGTCTTTGACAGCATCACTTACCCACAACGTGAAGGCTTCAAGTTCCATCACGAGGCTTCTGGTAGGTCCTTCTTGGGTCTCTGATCAACCTGCAACATTTGATGCTGTGCCCTGCCTGACAAGGCCACATAGGTCTTCTCCTGAAACTTTGTACAGAAAAAAAAAAAAGAAAACATTTTGCACCTGTTAATGCTCGGTAGGGTCTGATTCCGTTGTAACATTTCGGGAGATCATGCCCAGATTAAAAACATTCTCCCCCACAGATTTTTCCAGATGCCCAACCTCAGCTTCACATAACGAGGAAGTTTCTCTTGGATGTGACTTACAGGGAACTTTAAGTCAAAGATAATAAACTCAAGTAACAGAGGCCTCTGATCTCCACCCACCCACCACTTCCTCTTGTATGGATTACCGTGTAGCATTTGCTTACTTGATGGGGACAGATGACCTTGACATAGCCACCGAGGGTCAGAGTCACTGCCTTCTCAGAGCTTTGAGATATTGATTATTGATCGATTGAGTTCCTCAATCACATGCCTGGATGCTTTCTGAGGCTCAGTAAACGCATTGGGCACAGTGAGGTGTGGAGGGCCCACTCTGCTGGGTTAGTTAGGAAGCCCTTCCAGAGAAAACTGTATCTATTCAACAGCTTTTCTAGAAACAAAACTGACTTTTCTTAGTAATTTTTAACATCATTTGATTATTAATTGATTGAAAACAATCCTCTAGCCCAACACTGTCTAATGAAAATATAATGTCAGCCTCATATACAATTAAAAAAAAATATCCGATTGAGATTTTGGTGAAAGTTTACATAGCGAGTTAGGTTCCCACTGGAAAATTTCCACACAAATTTTTCAGTGATATTAGTTACATTTATCACAACGTGTCAACATTCTCTTTAATTGTGTTGTTTGTTCCATTTTCAGTACTCTAGTTTCCCTGCCCCCTTATCTTACCATCTTTGCTTTTGAGTAACTGCTGACCTGTTAGTCTCATACTGATGGTTTTTAAGTAGTGCACTGATCTTATGGGTATTATCCTTTATTTTGTGTGCCAATCTGCTAGTTCACTAAAAGGGGATCTCAGGGTTAGGCTCAGTTCTAGAATATCTCAGGGTGATAGTATCAGGGAGTCCTCTGTTCTCTACTGTTCTAGGTTGTCTGGCTTTTTTTTTTTAAATAAGAATTTTAGTTCTACTCCACATATTTCTCTCATTCTCTCCGGGACCATCTATTGTGTCTGTAGTCAGAACAGTCAGTGGTGGTAGCTGGGCACCATTGGGTTCTTGTCTCAGGTTGTAGCTCCTGTAGACTTGTTTCTTCTCTGAGCTTGTGCTTACTTTCTTCCTTTTTTGCTGCTGGTGAGTGGAGACCTGCAGTTGTGTCTTAGATGGCTGCTCGTAAGCTTTTCTGGCCCCAGACGCTACTCACCTCACTAGGATGCAGGTCATGGTCTTTGTGAACTATGTTACGCCAATTGACTGAGTTGTTGCACGAGACCATGGTCCTAAGCTTTCAAACCCAGAAAATCAATCTTGGAAGGTGTTTGGTTACATCTGTGGAGTATCCATATTTGTATCTTCAATGAATATATGTGTCTGCACCCACATATTAGTATTTACACGTACTTCTATCTGTTTGCACCTATATACACACCTGTACCTACCCGTATACCAATATGCCTATCCGCATCCATATGTGCTCAAACACTCATTTTTACTTTGGTTGTGCTGTGCTCAATACATCCATATTTGGTGTCACTCTTCTCATCACCAAAACAAAAACAAAACAAGTCTCTATGATCTAAAGCACACTTTCCCCTCCCCATCTCCCTGGTAACCACCAATGAACATTGGTCTCCATATATCTATTCTTGTCTCCTTATAAAAGAGGTATCATACAATATTTGTCCTTACATGCTTGACTTATTTCACTTAGCATTATACCCTCCATGTCCATTCATGTTATGTTTCGTGGACTCATCATCGTTCTTTATGATTGCATAGTATTCCACCGTATGTTTGTACGACAATTTGCTTATCCATTCATTCATTGATGGGCACTTCAGTTGTTTCCATTCATTCGCTATTGTGAATAAAACAGCAATGAACATAGGTGTGTATATGTCTGTTTGTGTCATTATTTTTAGGTTTCTAGGGATATCATTGCTGATGTCAGATGGCTAGTGGCTGAAAGCACAGAATACCAGAAAGATGTTTACCTGTGTTTTATTGACTGTGCAAAGGTATTCAACTATGCGGATCATAACAAATTATGGATAACATTGCAAGAATGGGGATTCCAGAACACTTAATTGTGCTCATGAGGAGCCCGTACTTAGATCAGGAGGCAGACATTTGAACAGAAAAAGGGGATACTGTGGTTTAAAGTCAGGAAGGATGGGCATCATGGTTGTATCCTTTCATCATATTTATTCAATCTGTATGCTGAGCAAATAACACGAGAAGCTGGACTATATGAAGAATTCGGCAACAGGGTTGGAGGAAGACTCATTAGCAACCTGTGGGATGCAGATGATACAACCTTTTCTTGCTGGAAGTGAAGAGGACTTGAAGAACTTGCTGATGAAGATCAAAGACCACAGCCTTTATTATGGATTACACCTCAACATAAAGAGAACAAGCATCTTCACAACTGGACCAATAAGCAACATCATTATAAATGGAGAAAAGATTGACATTGTAAAGGATTTCATTTTACTTGAGTCCACAATCAACACCCATGGAAGCAGAAGTCAAGAATCAAACAACGCACTGCACTGGGCAAATCTGCTGCAAAAGATGTCTTTAAAACTGTTAAAAAGCTAAGATGTCACTCTAAGGACTAAGGTGCGTCTGATCCAAGCTATGGTGTTTTCAATTGCCTCATATGGATGTCAAAGCTGGACAATGGATAAGGAAGACTGAAGAAGAATTGATACCTTTGAATTATGGTGTTGCTGAAGAGTACTGAACATACCATGGTCTACCAGAAGAATTAACAAATCTGTCTTGGAAGAAATACAGCCAGAATGTTAATTAGAAGTGAGGATGACGACACTTCGTCTCACATACTTTGGACATGTTATCAGGAGGGACCAGTCCATGGAGAAGGATATCATGCTTGATAGAGTAGAGGGTCAGCAAAAAAGAGGAAGGCCCTCAACAAGATGGACTGACACAGTGGCTGCAACAAGGGGCTCAAGCATAACAATTGTAAGGATGGCGCAGAACTGGGCAGTGTTTTGTTCTGCTGTGCATAGGGTTGCTATGAGTCCGAACCAACTCTACAGCACCAAACAACAACAACAACAAGGGTACATACCTAGGAGTGGGATTGCTGGGTCGTAAGGTAGTTCTGTTTCTAGTTTTTTGAGAAAGCGCCATACTGTTTTTCATAGTGGCTGTATCATTTTACAGTCCCACTAGCAATGGATGAAGATTCTGATCTCCCCACATCCTCACCAACATTTGTTGTCATCTGTTTTTTAAACCAGTGCTCCTTTAGCTGGTGTAAGATGGTATCTCCTTGTAGTTTTGATTTGCATCTCTCTAATGGTTTTTTTTTTAATGGCTAATGATCACAAACATCTTTTCATATGTTTGTTGGCTGCTTGGATATCCTCTTTGGTGAAGATTCTGTTCACGATCTTTGTGCATTTTGTGGTTGGGCTTTCTCGTTGTTGTTGTTGCAATTTTCTATAGATTTTAGAGGTTAGATCTTTATTGGATAAGTCGTTTCCAAAGATTTTTCCCCCAGTCTGTAGGTTGTCTTACTTAGTTTTTTAATAAAGTCTTTCGATGAACCTAAGTTTTCAATTTTTATGAGGTCCCATCTATCTGTTTTGTCTTCTTCTATTTTTTTTTTTTTTATTTGTGGATTTGTTATCCTATCTTTTTTTTACAAAAGATTAGGTCTCAGAGTTTTCTCCCAGAAATTTTATAGTGTTAGGTTTAATGTTTTGGTCTTTGATCCATTTTGAGTTGGTTATTGTGTAGGGTGTGAGGTATGGGTCCTGTTTAATTTTTCTGCAGCTGTTATCCGGTTTTGCCAGCCACATTTATTGAAGAGGCTGTTTCTGTCCTACTGAATGGACTTTGACCCCTTGCTGAAGATCAGTTGTCCGTAGATGGCTGGGTTTAACACTGAGTTTTCAATTCTATTGCACCGGTCTATGTGTCTGTCACTGACACTATATCAGGCTATTTTGATTACAGTGGCTGTATGGTATGTCTTGACATCAGGGAGTGTGAGGCCTCCTGCTTTGTTCTTTTTCTTCAATATTGCTTTGGCTAATTGGAGTTTCTTTCCTTTCCATGTGTAGTTGGTCATTAGTTTTTCCATCTCAGTAAAGTATGTCGTTGAGATTTGTATCAGCATTGAATTGTATCTGTAGATCGCTTTAGATAGAACTGACATTCTCACTATATTAAACCTTCAATCCGTGAGCATGGGGTGTCTTTCCATTTCTGTAGGTCTCTTTTATTCTCTTGTAGTGGTGTTTCATAATTTTCATTGTATGTCTTTTATGTCCCTGGTTAGGTTTATTCTTAGGTATTTTATCATCTTGGGAGCTATTGTAAATGGTATTGTTTTCTTAATTTCTTTTTTGGAGTAGTCTTTGTTAGCATAGAGGAACCCAACTGATTTTTTGTGTTGATCTTGTACCCTGTAACATTGCTAAGTTATTCTATTAGTTCCAGCAGGTTTCTTGTGTAATCTTTATGGTATTGCATGTATACAGTCATGTCATCTGCACATAGGGATAGTTTTACTTCTTCCTTTTCAATTAGGATACATTTATTTCTCTTTCTTGTCTTACTGCTCTGGCTAGGACTTACAGGACAATGTTTAATAAGAGTGGTGATAATGAGCGTCCTTGTCTCAGTGCCATTCTCAAAGGGAAGCCTCTCAGCCTTTCTCCGTTGAATATAATGTTGGATGTTGGTTTTGCATATATTCCCTTAATTATGTTGAGAAACTTCCCTTCTATTCCTATTTTGCTGAGAGTTTTCGTAAGGAAAGGGTGTGGAATTTTTTTTGAATGCCTTTTCTGCATCAATTGACACGATCTTTTGGTTCTTTTCCTTTGTTTCATTTATGTGGTAGGTTGCATTGATTTTCTAATGTTGAAATATCCTTGTAATCCTGATATGAATACCACTTGATCATGGTGTATTTTTTTTTTTTTGATGTGTTGCTGAAGTCTGTTGGCTAGAATTTTAATGAAAAATTTTGTATCTATGTTCATAAAGGATATCAGTCAGTAATTTTCTTTTTTTTTGTGATGTGTTTGCCTGGTTTAGGTATCAGAGTTATGCTGGCTTCAGAGAAAGAGTTTGGCAGTGTTCCTTCATCTTCTATCTTTTTGAAGAGATTGAGTAGGATTGGTGTCAACTGAGTGTTTGGTACAATTCTCCAGTATAGCCGTCTGGTCCTGGACTTTTTTTGTTGTTGTTTTGTTGTTGGCAGTATTTTTGACGTCTTCAATCTTCTCTTTTGTAATGGGTCTGTTTAAAATTTCTCCTTCCGTGTTAGTTTGGGTAGGTAGTGTGTTTCTAGGAATTTGTCCGTTTTCAAAATTGTTGCAGTACAATTTTTCATAGTAATTAGTTATGATCTTCTTTATCTCTGTTGGAGCGATTGTAATGTCACAAATTTCATTTCCTAATTTGGTTATTTGCTTCTGTTGTTTTTCTTTTAACAGCCTAACCAGTGGCTTGTCTATTTTATTGATTCTTTAAAGAACAAATTTCTGGTTTTGCTGATTCTTTGTATTTTTCTCTGTCATTTATCTCTGTCCTGATCTTTATTATTTCCTTATTTTCTGATAGATTTTGGCTTCTTTTGCTCTTCCTTTTCTATTTGTTCAAGTTATTGGTTTAAGTTAATGATTTTGGATCTTTCCTCTTTCCTAATATAGTTATTTATTGGTATAAATTTCCAAGTGCTGCTTTTGCTGTGTCCCAAAGGTTTTGATATGTTGTATTTTCATTTTCCTATGATTCTCCCGGGTCTTTAAATTTCACTTTTGATTTCTTCTATGACCCAGTAGATTTTTAGTAGTGTGTTATTTATTTTCCATGTATTCACTTTTTCCCCTTATTTTTCCTGTTGTTGATTTTAGCTTCATATTGTTATGATCAGATAAGATGCCTTGTATGATTTCAATCTTTTTTAATTTGTTGAGACCTGTTTTGTGTCCTAGCAAAGGGCCTATTCTGGAAAATGATCCGTGTATGCTGGAGAAGAATGCACATTGTTCTGATGCTGGGTGGGGCTTCCTGTATGTGTCAATTAGGTCCAATTAGCTCACAACTTTATTTAAGTTCTCAATGTCCTTAGTGATCTACTTTTAAGATGTTCTGTCCATAATTAAAAGCAGCGAGTTGAAGTTCCCTACTATTATTGTGGCATCTATTTCTTCTTTCATATTCATATTTGTTTAATAGATTTTTATGCGTTGCTGTTAGGTGCATATATATTTATAATTGTTACGTCTTCTTGCTGGATTGGCTTTGCATATTATTTTATTATTATGTTATCTCCTTTATCTATTGTGATAGATTTTTATTTAAAATCTATTTTATCTGTTATCAGTGTGGCCATCCCTGCTCTTTTTTTGGTTTACTGGTTACATGGAATATTTTTCTCCATCATTTTATTTTCAGGCTGTTTGTGTCCTTATGTCTAAGATGCTTCTTATAGACAGCAAAAAGATGGATTATGTTTTTTTAACCATTCTGCCACTCTCTGTCTTTCGCATGGGGCATTTAGACCATTTACATTTAAGGTTATTACTGAAAATGTAGTGTGTTTACCTCACTCATTTTGCCTTTTTTTTTTTTTTTGAGTGTTTTGTAACTTCTTTGTTTTTTTATTATGATTTTCTTTTTTCTGTTCTTGTTTGTATTTGGCTGATTTTTTGTGATGAGCTTTTTTGCTTTCTTCCTTTTCTTCTGAATGTTATTTTCTCCGTGACTTTTTAGTGGTTACCAGATGTACTACGTCGTATAACTTACAGTTGTAACAATATTTAACATGAAAAACAGTTAACATACAACCTTAACATGATAAATCCATTCCGGATATGCCCCTGCCTCCCCCACTTTTGTTAGTCTGTCTCCATTGACATTAATATACAATTAATATTCGATAAGTTTACTTTGTGCTTATTCCTTATAAACTTGATATTGTATTGTTTATGGGATTTAATTACTGAGTTTATTCCCTGAAAATATCATATACTTGGTCCTTATGACTGTCCATGTATTTGTGTTTTTGAGATCTTTCTCTCTTATTTATTTATGTATTTATTTCCTGTGTATAGGCACAAGTATTTATTTTATGCTCTTGTCTTTCCATTTGGAGTACTCTATTGAGTAATACTTGCAAAGCTGGTCTTATACTAGCAAAATCCCAGAGCTTCTGTTTGTTTGGTAATGTCTTGATTTCTCCTTTGTTTTTGAATGACAACTTTGCAGGATAAAGAATTCTTGGTTCGCAATTGTTTCGTTCAGTATTTTATATGTCACTTCATTGTCTTCTGGCATCTGGAGTTTCTGAGGAGAAATCCTCACTGGTTCTTATGAAAGACCCTTGATATGTTATATTGTGATTTTCTCTTGCTGTTTTCAGAATTCTCTCCTTGTCTTTGGTTTTCAAGAATTTTATAAGGATATGGCACCAAGTTAATCCTTTTGTGTCTGTTCTGATTGGTGTTCTTGTAAGTTCCTATATTGGCAGGCTTGGTTTTCTGTACAGGTCTGAGAAATTCTCTCTGATTATCTCTTGGAAAATTGTTTCTATGCCTTTATAGTTGTCATGGTGGTCTGGGGTTCCAATAATTCTAATGTTAGATTTCTTAGTTGAATCCCATATTTCCTTTTGAGCAGTTCACTTTTCTTTGTTCTTTTCTCTTGAGACTTGATAAGTTCAGTTATTTTGTCTTTTAGCTCATTTATCCTCTCTTCTGCCTGTTTGACACAATTGTTGAGTGTTTCTCTTGCTGTTTCTAATTCAGTTGCTTTATTCTTCGATTCCAGTAGTTCTCTCTCTCTCTCTCTTTTTTTGATGTTTTCAGTTTCCTGTTGAGTCTCTTATTTTGTTTCTCTATTTGTTTCCTGATCTCCACTAGCTTGTATTTTGTGTGTTTTTGCTTTCTTCAAACATTTGCCACCGTAGTCTGAAAACGATCAATTCTTTCTGCTAGGCTAGCCTCCATATGAGAAGTTTCCTGTTCTTCATGTTTCACTTGTGATTTGTCCTTCTTTTCTTGTGATTTTGTGTGTTTTACTACTTTTTTTGAACTTGAGCCATTTTCTTATCTTTTTGTTTTTACTTTAAATTTATATTCTGGTGTTGTGGGAAATTTTTCTGATTGGGCTCCCTGGTAGCACAGTGGCCAACCCCCCCGCTGCCAACCTAAAGCCTGGGGCATCCACTCACAAACCACTCCATGGGAGAAGGATACAGCAGCCCACCTCCACAAAGACTGCTCTGGGACTCCACAGGGCAGCTATACTCCCCCCCACAGGGCCTCTATGAGTCGGAATTGACTCACCAGCAGTGGGCTTGGTGTCGTCTCCTAAGAACCACTGGAAGGCACTCTTATCCTTAGGTTTTTTTTTTTTTGCGGTGCTGATTCAGTCACCCTGCATGCTTGATCTCTGGAATTCAATATGCATGCACAGGACAGGGGGAAGATTTAGCTGGTCGTAGATGCTGACATAAGTGGTGGGGCTCAACTTTCCTATGGTGAAGTTGGGGCCTGTATATGTCTTTCCCTTATAGGCACCCCTCCCCTGCACAGGCTCTCCCATGATGTACCGTTGTGGCACCAGAGCCAGCTGTTTTCCTCTGTGTTGCTTGTCAGTCTGAAGTATTCCCCTCACCTTATTACCCTTGCAGTTCCTCCAGGTCCTAGTGCCCGTCTGTCTTGGCCTCAGAGAGATTCATCAGCACATTCCCACGAAGACATGATCTTCCTTCATCCCCTCCCAACTGCACAGCCCACTAACTCCCCGAGCCAGTTTATACCCTTAAAAAATGGGCTCACAGCTTCCTTGGATTAGCTCCCTTTCTGTGTTCCCTGTTTGAGGTGTTTCCTAGCCCCATCCCAAAATGTTTGTGATGAGTGAGTGCTCCCAATGTTAGGGGGTGTATTCTCCCAGCTTCTGTGCCATCCCTGCTCCTCCCCTCCCTACTTCTGGACTCACACCAACTCTCCAATACCTCAGCTGCCATCTGGAGATCTGAGATCTCAGTCTATGCTTGTTTTTATTTGTTATTCAGTGGATTAGTTGCTGGGGGAGTAAATGGTAGTGACCACTCACTTTACCATTTTGCTCCTCCCCTCACATGTCATTTGAAGTATTCTAGTACCCATATTAAAAAATATAAAAAGAAACAGGTGAAAGTAATATATTATTAATATATTTTATATGTTTTTATATATACTAGTTGCAGCTGAATTGACTCTGACTCAGGGCAACTTCATGTATGTGTGTCACAGTATAATTGTGCCCCATAGGGTTTTCAGTGGTTGATTTTTCAGATGTAGCTCACCAGGTCTTTCTATCAAGGTGCGTCTGGGTAGACTCGAACTTCCAATCTTTTGGTTAGTAGCCGAACTCATTAACCATTTGCACCACCAAGGGGCTCCATGTTACATATAATATATTATATGCATATACATGCATACATATATGTATATATATATATACATACACAAGTATATACACATATGGAAAACCTGGTGGTGCAGTGGTCAAGAGCTATGGCTGCTAACTAGAAGGTTGGCAGTTCAGATCCACCAGGTGCTCCTTGGAAATGCTGTGGGGCAGTTCTACTTTATCATTTAGGGTTGCTATGAGTCAGAACTGACTTGACAGCAATGGGTTTTTTTTAATATATGTATACATACACATGCATACATTTATATAAATATTTAACCCAATATATCCAAAATATTACCATTTCTACATAAAAATAAATACAGTTGTTCACTTTTGGTGTGTGCTAAGGCTTTGAAATCCAGTGTGTACTTTACACATACAGCAAACCTCACATTTCAAGTACTTCATTAGACACCACCACACTTTGGGCAAAGTAGCTTTAGTTTTACTCATGCCCTGGGCAGTTGACTTTTCTGATAGACATTTATCCCCAGGAGCTAGAAAATACAACCTTCGAATGTAATTACCTAATTTCTAGACATAGGCAGGAAAGATGACCTTCAAAATCATTATTATTTATCATCTTCAGGGGCAACTGTTAAGAATCTTCAGGCCTTCCAAGTCCTACAGAATGTCTTCCTCAAAGCCAATGACCTTCACCTCTGCTCACAAGTCTTGTCGGTCATCAGAACGCTGTGGAACTGGAACGCACGAAACTTTTTCCTGCTGGAGTGGACCCTGCAGCCTATCTCACAGTTTGTAGAGCTCTTGCACCTGAAACCGGCCCCAGTGCAGATGCAGTTCTTCCAGCTGCTGGAGGCTCTGGTGTTTGAGCTGTACTACGTGCCACATGAAATCCTGCGGAAGGTTCAGCGCCTGATCAAGGAGAGCCCTGAGTCACCCTGTACCCTTGTGGCCCTGCAGAGCATCCACAAAATCACAGGCGGGGACCCATTATTCACTGACATCTTCCGGGACTCAGGGCTCCTGGGCCTGCTGCTGGCCCAGCTGCGGAAGCGAGCCAAGATCATGAGGAAGTCAGGTGTGGCTGAGGAGCACGAGGAGGGTGGGAAAATGGGTTGGGGGTCAGTGTTAGCCAGGCCTGGGTCTGTATGTCCCCTCCACATATCAACATAACAGAGACAATGATGGTGCCCATGTCATTGGGCACTGTGAGGGCCAAAGAAGATACCCCTGGAAGCACATGTTTCCCAGAGCTACTTCTCAGAGGTACAAAGAAAAGGTGCCTCCTACCTTGGTGGCATACTGGTTAAGGGCTACAGCTGCTAACCAAAAGCTTGGCGGTTCAAATCCACCAACTGCTCCTTGGAAACCCTATAGAGTAGTTCTACTCTGTCCTATAGGGTTGGTATGAGTCAGAATTGACTCAATGGCAACGGGTTTTTTTTTTTTTTGGTTTTATATTCTATAACTGACCCGATATTTCTCATGTAGAGGTGAGTGTCACTTTAAACAGGTTCCTTGGGTTCAGAAATCTCCTGCCCCAGATATTGCCTGGGTATATAGACGTTTGTTTATATAGATGGAGGAGGGGGGCATCAGAGAGCCAGACAAGCCCTCAGTGATACAAAAAGGAGGGGAGCTTGAAGAGGCCTGGGACTCTCTGGGGCCTGCTGGGGTGACTGGGATACAGTCACCTTATTCATCTAGTGCAGTTGGGGCTTGATGGTCTTCTACTTGGAGTCTGGACTACCAGGGTCTTGTTGCCCTTTGAGTCTTGGCCAGGCCCTGTACACCTACTGGGCTGTGCACTGTGTCTCCTTGGCAAGGTCCCCTCGACCCTACCTCTCCTCTACCCCCATTCCTCTCAACCTCAGTGACCTCTGCCTCCCCTGCAGGGCATTTAGGGTTCCTCCCATCCATGCAGGAGCACAGAACGATGTAGGATGCTGGCCTGGGCTGCCTAACCAACCATGTGCCATACATCCTGCTGGGGCCACCAGTAAGTTGACTCTGAGTCATGGTGATCCCCTGTGTGTCAGAGTAGAATGGTGTCCCATACAGTTTTAAGTACCTGATTTTTCAGAAGTAGATTGCCAGGCCTTTCTTTCGTGGTGCCTCTGGGTGGGCTTAAACCTCCAACCTTTCAGTTAGCAGCCAAGGGTGTTAACTGTTTACACCACCCGGGGACTCCATGTAGTCCTCTGAAACACTCATCGCCACTGAGCTTCAAATGGGAGGGAGGGTGTAAAGTCCCTTTTGGGTTCCTTTCAATCTGTCTACACCTGCTTCTGGGATGCCAGCCTGGAGGAGAGATGCCTGACACATGTGTCTGACCACTGGCCCCTCCCCGCTTCCTGCCTCTTCTCTGTCTGCACTGCCTGGAAGGGCCGGGTGCCCTTTAACCATTGACTGCTTTTGGAATTCTATTTAAGGCACAGCCAAAGTCATTCATCTGTCTGCTTCTTGTAACTCTCTAGAGGAAGAAGCTGAAGGAGAGAATGTGGGCATGAAACCCAGAGATCCCTGGGCTGGGATCCTGGCTGAGTCACTCAGGAGGTGAGGGGCCCTGAGCAGCTTACTTAACCTGTCTGAGTCTGTGCCTGCCTCTGTAAATGGGAGTAATAATATCTACATTTTGGAAATGTGGTGAGAATTAAATAAGGTAATACCTGAAAAGCATCCATTGCTGTGCCAGGATCAAGGTGCTCAAATATTTGCCGCTTTATCCCTGTAGGCTCTGTGCTACTGCCGAGGAGACTGAGTTGGACACTCAGGAGGAGGTTAGATACCTTAGGGAGGTCAGGGACAAGCCAGGCCTCCCTGGTCTTGTTTGCAATAGGATGAGGACTGAGGGAGGCCTCTGGGCCAGTCCCAGAGAGTATGTTGTCATCTCTGCTTTCTGTTGCTTGGTAACCTCTTGCCTTAAATCCTACCAGGAATGAAGTTAACATATTTTATTCCTGTCTTGCCTTGGCATTTAACTGAGAAGTCTTTACATAGCCTTTTTGTCCAGTGTTTCTGTGCTATCTTAATTAGGTATTGCTTTTTTTGTTGTTGTTTAATAGGCTTTATTTTTTACAGTACTTTTATAGGTTTGCAGAAAAAATTTGCAGAAAGTACAGAGAGTTCCCATCTATCCTACCCCCACACCCACAGTTTCCCCTATTACTAACGTCTTGCATTTGTGTGATGCATTTGTTATAACTAATTAACCATAAAAAAGTTAACCATATTTATACATTATTATTACCTGAAGCCATAGTTTACATTAGGCTCATTCATTGTATTGTATAGTCCTATGAATTTTTGACAAATGTATAATGCCATGTGCGCACCATTATAGCACCCTACGGCATTGTTCCACTACCCTAAAAACGCCCTGTGCTCCACCTAGTCATCCCTCTCTGCTCCCTCTAAGCCCCTGTCAACTTCTGATTTTTTTTTAAAAGTTTTATCGTGGTGAATACAGATACATAACAAAAAACTTGCCATTTCACCTTTTTTATATGTACAATTCAGTGACATTATTGCTTTTTATCATGTTGTACAACTATCCCCACTATTCATTTCCAAAAAGCAGCCTGTTTTAGTCATCTAGTGCTGCTATAACAGAAATACTACAAACAGAAATTTACTTTCTCATAGCTCAGGAGGCTAAAAGTTTGAATTTGAGGTGTCAGCTTAAGAGGAAGGCTTTCTCTCTCTGATGGCTCTGGGGAAGGTCCTTGTCTCTTTGAGCTTCTAATCCTGGGTAATCTTCATGTGGCTTGGCATCTCCCCCATCTCTGCTCTGTTCACTTGTTTAATCTCTTTTATATCTCAAAAGGGTCCCTGTGAGTCGCTATCATAGAGTCGCTATCATAGGGTTGCTATGAGTTCGATTCGACTTGACAGCAATGGGTTTGGTTTGGTTTTCGTTTTATGTATCAGAAGAAATTGACTCAAGATATACCCTACACTAATCCTGCCTCATTAACATAACAAATACAGCCCATTCCCAAATGGGATTATAACCACAGGCATGTTCTTGTTGTTAGGTGCCATAGAGTCGATTCTGACTCACAGCAACACTACGTACAACAGAATGAAACACTGCCTGGTTCTGCACCAGCCTCACAATCATTGCTATGTTTGAGCCCATTGTTGTAACCACTGTATCAATCCATCTCATTGAGGGTCTTCCTCTTTTCGCTGACCATCTAGTTTACCGAGCATGATGTCCTTCTCCAGGGACTGGTCCCTCTTGATAGCACATCCAAAGTATGTGAGAAGTACAGGCATAGAGGTTAGGATTTACAACATATATTTTTGGGGGCATAACTTAATCCATAACACAGCTAACATTGACTTGCTTTTGAATCCAATCCCAATCCTATGGCCATTATCAGAAGAATTGAAATTTTGGTGAGCTGATGGCTCCAGTCTTTATGCTTTCTATTGTTAAATGTTTCTCTCTGTTTCTTAGATATTTTGTCTCCTGGTTAATAAGTTCTACTTTTTACTCATTCATTCATTGATCTATTTATTCCCCAAATATGTGTTGAGCTTTCAGTTTGTGTCAGACACTTTTTCTGGCATTGGGATTCCGTGGTGAACACAGGAAGCCTGGCTTTGCCCTCATGGATCTAGTGGGGACGGCTGTTTATTTCAGACTGTCTCTCTCTTCTCCATGACTCCAGCGTGAGCTGCCAGTCCACCCTACAAGGTGCTAATAGCAAACTATAAAAGTGGCCAGAGGAAAATCAAGGAGGCAGGACTTCAGACTTCACATAGAGAGTGGTATTCAAAGCATGGTCCTCTGATCAGCACCATCCCCTGGAAGCTAGTTAGCCCCTACCAGATCAATGGAGTCAGAACTCTGGAGATGGGACCCAGGAATCTGGGTTCTAACAGTAAGAGTTCCCGGGATTCTGATATGCTCACATTGGATCACCCATTCTGTAGGGGATGGTTGGGTTACATCTTGTGAATTGGGATGCACAGTCCCAACTAATGGAAGCATTATATTCATGTTTTCATAAGAGGATTGAAAGCTATTAAAGTCAGAGATTTTGAGTAAAACCACACACATTAGCTTCCTAGGGCTGCTGTAACAAAATACCACAACCTGGGTGGCTGCTAAGTACAGAAATTTATTGTCTTACAGTTCTGGAAGCTGGGAGTCTGAGACCAGGGTGTCGGCCACGTTGATTTCTTCTGAGGATTTGAGGGAGAGTCTGTTTCATGCTTTTCTCCTAGCTTTTGGTAGCTCAAGGCACTCCTTGGCTTGCAGCTGCAGGGTCACATGGTGTCCTTCCTCTGTCTTCTTGTCTCTGTGTATCTGCTCTCCTTTTTAAGGACAGAAGTTGTAGAGGATTGGGACCCACCTTACTCCAGTATGATCTTGTGTTAACCTAACTGGTAACATCTTCAAAGACCCTATTTCCAAACAAGGTCACACTCATAGGTACAGGGGTTAGGACTTCAGAAAACCTCTCTGGGGACACAATTCAATCCATAACACCACATGTACTTTTAAAAGACTTTTTTATTGTTTCTTAAATATCACAGGAAACACAGAGTTCATCCCCGGCGTACAGGATCCAGAAAGAGAGCTCACCTGCTTGATGCTGAGGACTGTGGCTATGCTTCTTGAAGGCTCAGTTCGGAATGCAGGTAAGGATAGCACTAAATGCACCTTGCTACTACTTGGTAAGGCACCAACTAGTCCCCGGTTATTTATAACCAGTGTTCAAAGGCTTTATCTGTGGAATAGCTCACGCTAGTGTGGCTAATGTCCATTTGCTGGTTGACTTACAGTGAACATCAGCAAACTGGTAGACCCCTTGGTTGACACTTTTTGCTCCTAAGGTTGCTAAACAATGTTGGGGAGCAAAAAACAATGCTTAATCTAGCATTTCCTAAATTTATGAGACCACAGAGCCTCCTTTTTCAAGAAAAATATATATTAATATCCTGCTGCACCAACTATAGATTACTTTTTTTAATCAGAAGAGTAAAATACAGGCAAAGGAAGCTAGTCATTTTTCAGAGACAGAGTTCTGATGCACTCCCAGCCCATCAAGGCTGTAGCAGCTCCATGCATCCAATGTCATTCGCTTCCTAAGATCGTGTGGCCACCAGCCATATATATATATATATACACACACATATATACACAGATACACACACAAATATATATACACAGACACAGACACACATATATATATACATAGACACACACACATACACATATATATACACAGACACACACACACATATAAACACAGACACACACACATATACATATATATACACAGACACACATATATACATATATATATACGGAGACACACACACATATATATACACACACATATACATATATGTACACAGACACACACACATATACACATATATATACACAGATACACACACAAATATATATACACAGGCACAGACACACACATATACATATATATACACATATATATATACACAGACACACACACATATACACACACACATACACAGACACACACACATACATAAACACATACATATACACAGACACACACACATATATACACAGACACACACACATATATATACACACAGACACACACATATATATACACACACATGCATATAGACACACACATATATACACAGACACACACATACACACGTATATATAAACACGCACATACATATACACAGACACACACACATATACACACACACATATATGTACACAGACACACACACAAAGATATAACAAACGCACATAGATATATGCATGGCGTATACACGCATATGTAATACGTGTGGCGTATACACACATAGGTAACGCGTGTGGCGTATACACGTATATATAACACGTGTGGCGTATACACGTGTGGCGTACACACGTATATATTATAACATGAAACAGATGCACCGACAACATTACAGCAGTGGGCTTGGTAATTTGGGGCACCTTTATCTACGCCAAATGTGGAAAATTACTCGTCGTCGCAGAGGGCCTCTAGCATTATTCCAGAAGGATGTCCTGGAGGCGCAGTTAAAATGTTTCTCCAGGCCTCACTCCCAGAGGATTAAGCAGTAGTGGGTCAAGGCAGAGCTCAGGAATCTGCCGTTTAAAACATCTCCCAGGTGATTTGCCTGTAGGTGGCACCTGGCCGAGCTTGGAGAAACCCTGCTTTACGGAGGCCGCTGCTCAAATCCACATCAAGCCATTTGAAGGGTCAGGGTACTTCCTGGTTCTTTCCACCTGTGACTACCGCAAATATCAACACTGCAGAAGAAATTCTTAGGATAACTTTTAAACCAAATATATCACCAGCCAAATTTCTTTAATTTACTCTTGCAGAAAATGATCTAGGAATTAAATATGTTCTTAAATTCTGGTTTGCTTTCCAAAACAATTTTAGCCAAGAAGAGAGAATTTCCATGACCCTGAGTTAGGGAATACTAGGGAAATAAAAGGCAGGATAGCTAGTGAAAGTTCGTATGACTTAGATTTCTTTAAAAAAAAAAAAGGAAATTAAAACATTTTTGCTTCAAAAGTGGAGTTCTCACTGGAAGAGAAAGCTGTTTTTCTTTTTTAAATCTTAGCTCTGCGGTTTCTCTTTCCCTCTTCCCATTTTAACCGTAGTTATAGGTTACATAACGAAGTTACTAATGGGCAGAAAAGAAACATCAATACATAGCAAGACAAACTTTGAGAACGGTGAGGAAAGGCTTTCTTGGGATAGAAACTAAGATGCAGACCCTGTGGCTCTAGCGCCTACTGTTTGTCTGGCCCCCAGCTGTTCTGAAAGACCACGGCATGGTGCCCTTTATCAAGATCTTTCTGGACGACCAGTGCTACCGCGGGGCCTCGCTCAGCATCCTGGAGCAGCTCTCCGTCATCAACGCAGAGGAGTACATGAGCACCGTCGTGGGCGCCTTGTGCTCGTCCACACAAGGGGAGATGCAGCTGAAACTGGATCTTCTCAAGGTGATTTCAGGTCTCCTCTGTGTTGGCTTTCCCTCCGTTCTGTAGCAGACGTTAACCACTGTGTAAGGCAGGGAAGTGCTACCAGCTGTGGCAAGTAAGTCCCAAATTCCTAGTACCAGCCTCTGGGGTAGCAGCTGACTGTGTTACTGCTTACACCACCCAAACCAAACCAAACCAAACCAAACCAAACCAAACCAAACCAAACCAAACCAAACCAAACCAAACCAAACCAAACCAAACCAAACCTTGACCTCGACCCTGACCCTGACCCTGACCCTGACCCTGACCCTGACCCTGACCTTCACCTTCACCTTCACCTTCACCTTCACCTTCACCTCAACCTCAACCTCAACCTCAAACTCAGCCTTAACCTTAACCTTAAATTAACCCTAACCTTAACCTTAACCTTAACTTAACCTTAACGTTAACTTAACCTTAACCTTAAATTAACCCTAACCTTAACCTTAACTTAACCTTAACCTTAACTTAACCTTAACCTTAACTTAACCTTAACCTTAAATTAACCCTAACCTTAACCTTAACTTAACCTTAACCTTAACTTAACCTTAACCTTAACTTAACCCTAACCTTAACCTTAACTTAACCTTAACCTTAACTTAACCTTAACCCTAACCTTAACTTAACCTTAACCTTAACCTCAACCTCAACCTCAACCTCAACCTCAACCCTAACCCTAACCCTAACCCTAACCCTAACCCTAACCTTTTAACCTTAACCTTAACCTTAACCTTAACCCTAACCTGTTGCCATAGAGTCAATTCCGACTCATGGTGGCTCCATGTGTTACAGAGTAGAACTGTTCCATGGGGTTTTCCTGGTTGTAATCTTTACAGAAGATTGCCAGGCCTTTCTTTCATGGTGCCTTTGGGTGGTTTTCAACTGTCAACCTTTAAGTTAGTGTTTGAGCACAAACTGTTTGTGCCACGCAGGGCTTATTTGCACCACCCAGGGATTCAAAAAATCCTCAGTCACTTAACACAATGGCAGTTTCTTTCTATACACATTGCAGTCAATGATCAGAGTGTCACTCGGGGACATCTGCCACCTGGACATCAAATTCAGTCAACAGGGAAGGAAAGACAGCATGGAGCATTGCACAAAACATTCTCTTGTTCAGGCCTGATATGGGCGCATGTTAACTCCAGCCAAGTTTTCTTTGGGCAGAACTCAGCCACATGGACTCACCTGGATGCAAGGGGTGCTGGGCAATGCAGTCCCTGCTGGGCAGCTCCTTCCCAGCAACACTAAACTATGGAAGCGGGGCTGGTGGCCAACCAGCTGCCTTGACCAGTCAGTCATGGTTTATTCTACCAGCAGATACCAGGCTGATATGCCCAGGACATAGAGTTGAATGAGACACAGCCTTGCCATCTGGGAGCACATATGTAGTGGCGACCCTAAGTAAGCCATGGTACGGTGCAGTGCGGTAAATGCCCGGTTTACAGGCTGCTACAGAAACAGAGAAGTAGGAGAGACCAACACTGCCGTACATGACTAGGAAGGTTCCCAGAGCAGACATCTCTCACGTTAGTTACCTGCTGATTACCTGTCCATGATGCCTCTTCCATGTGTCTCACCTGCCTCTGCTGCTTGTACTTTAGGTGGCTTTTTTTGCCTTCCTTGCTATTGCAGGTCTCTAGTCTCCCATTCCTGCCAAAATAACCCACATTTTAATTTAAAAAAAAAAATCACGTCCATGGCACGCAGAACTGGACATACTGCATCGAATGACCTTAGTCCGAGCAGGGAAGTTGCTCCACTGGTAGGACTTGACACCTGTTGATGTCACATAGGCGTTAAGTGGGAAAAGGAACAGGAGGCCGTCTAGGTCACTGCAGCAGTGGGTGCCAAGGGAAAGGTGAGACTGGGGCTTCATGTTCAGGTAACAGAGAGCAGTGTGTATTCTGTCATTTACAATACTGTTAATGATCATCGAATTGTCTTAAGATAGAGAAAAGTATCATCGCCACCATCCCTATGCCTCACAACTTTCACAATTTTGTTGCTTTGCTCCTTTTCCACCCCTCTTGTTTTTTTTTTTTTTTGTCTTTGTGGGTTTTTTAAAAAGCTTCCCTTTTCTTATGTTTTATGAGGACTGGGAGAAGAGCAGAAGTAAATTCTCATACCCTCCAGAGATTTGACCTCGTGGCCTCTCACGTATTTGTGCAATACAACCCGTATGGAACCAGTGCTCAGGTGTCACTAACAGGCCATACTTGATCACTGGTGAATGTCTTAAAAACATCAAGCTTCTCTGACTTCCAAAAGTTAGCCAAACCGTCAGCCTTGCTTAGCCATGTGTATGTCTGCACCAACCATTCTAATATTTGGAGACTGGTGTTTGGTTTATTTTACCTGCTTTATTCCTGTCGTGAGCCCATGGCAGTCATTGATGTCCGCTGTGTTCCCTGCCATCCCGTGGACTGGCCTGCAGTGCCTGGGTGAGCCCCCTGAGAGGCGCATCCACAAAGCATGCGTGCCCACAGTTATCACCGTTACCACCGTGCTTCACAGACGCAAAACCGAAGCAGCAATTCAATGACAAACAAAACAAAAAGCTCCGTTGCTGGTGAGTCAATTCCAACTCATGTGGCCCCGTGTATTACACAGTAAAACTGTGCTCCATAGGGTTTTCTTGGCTGTAATCTTTACAGAAGCAGGCCACTAGGCCTTTCTTCCAAGGTACAGCTGCGTGAGTTCGAACCGCCAACCTTTTGGTTAGTAGTTAAAAGCAAACTTTTAGCACCACCCAGGACCTTGATTTGATCACAGGGCCAAAAAATCAGTGAAGGCCATTTGTATAAAACAAAAAGGGAAGCTACATGTCTTGAAAGGGACTTGAGTCTCATGATTACGTGAGGTAAGGGGATTGAGAAGGAGATGGAAGAGTAGAGAACCAGGGAGAGATACACCAAGAGTCAATAAAGGCTTAGAGTTGGGAAGGACCTTAGATTCACATGGCCTGGTCTCCTTATTCTACCAGCAGAGACAGACGTCCAGAGAGCTCCTCTGACTGAGTTAAGATCATATCGCTGCTCGGTGGCAAGGCTGAGTACGAATCTAAGGCTGGTTATTGAACACCTAGTGCTCTTCCGCTTCACACTGTTTGCTGAGTTTTCCTCATATGTCTGTTCAGCTGATTCACCTCTGCCTCGTCCTGTGTGGAAGAGGTAAGGCAGGGCCAAGGTAGTCAGGTGAACAAGCGAAATCCGCATCTGTGTCTGACGTTTTCATGTTCAAAGTCAAACAGATCCACAGAGAGAAAGGTTTTGTTTTCTCTAGTTTTACTTGACTAGGAGAGTAGAAGTATTTTTGTGTCCAGTAGAGAAGCGAGAAGAGAGTGGTTTGCTTTATTCACAGGAATCTCACCTTGTCTACTCTGTAGTCCAGGGCACCTTATTGGAATGTCAGCCCTTGAGTAATAGGACTGAATGTCTAGACTTAGCAATGTGAAGCCATTATGGTGTTTTACACATTCAATATCATTTCAGAACCATACTATCAAGAGAGCACGTAAGTAAGAAATACTGAGTAAGCTTATTTAACAAAGTCATGCCCTGTGTTCAATGTGGCATCTTCTCACTGGGTGCCAAGTCACCGTGGGCCATCTCAGGGGTACCCAGGAGCTGCACAGCTCTCTAAGGACCAGGATTGTTAACATGTTGCTGCTCCGGCGGGCAATGGCAGGGGGTGATGGGCCCATGAGCGTTGTTCCCACCAGGACTGTTAACACATTGCTGCTCCGGCAGGCAATGGTGGGGAGTGATTGTGCCAGGAGCCTTGTTCCGAGGCACCCACCAGTGAGTCACATGAGCAACCATGGATGCTTGCTAGAATCTGGTTCTAAATCATCTTGGAACTTCTTGGAACTTGATAAACAAAGGTGTAAAATGAGGCCTTGAGCTGGATCTCGCTTTTTCGAAGTTGAGAGCTGGCTCTGCTCAGGGGACTATGCCTGTAGTGTAAGATGTAAGATGGGGCTCAGGGCTGAGTGCTGGAACATGGGAACCTGAAGGCAAGGGCCCAGATAGTACCCCACCCCCATAAAGGTTTGTTATCTAAGAAGTGCACCCACACCTTGCCTCCCCCCACCCCCCCGACACTTGTTTCCCTTCCCAAGGCAGAATCAGCCAGCTGCTCGTAAGAAAACAATACCGGTTGCCGGGGGGTCCACTCCAATTCGTGGTGACCCCATGTATGTCAGATTAGAACTGTGCTCCATAGGATTTTCAGTAGCTAATTTTTTGAAAGTAGATTTCCAGGCCTTTCTTCTGAGGTGCCTCTGGGTAGACTCAAACCTCCAGTCTTTCTGTTCGTAGTGAACGTGTTAACTGTTTGCATCACTCAGGATTCCAAAACCCCCCATTAACACCCAACTTAAGGGATTTGTTTCCAAAACTCAGTGGCGCTTCCACACCAATATGTTTAACTTCCGCACTAATTCTGGCAAATAATAACTGAACTAAAGCATAATGTAGGCAAATGCATTTCCTCTCTCCAGCTGGTGGGGCTGTGATTGGGTTACGCACAAATGCAGATTGATTTGCTAATACACACTTAGCCGTTCAACTCTGAGCGCGATTGAATTACCTCACCAGTCTTCCAGCAAGACACAGAGAAAATTATGAGGAATAACAGATAATAGAATGTGAAATAAATCCTGTTAGCCGTAACCTAGTTAGCGCTTTGCCACAGACATCCGTTTTATAGATTCAAGCCGCAGGAATACTAACTCAGAGATGGTGACGTGGTAACTGAGTTAAGGATGAGAAAATGTGCTTAATGCTGACCTTTCTCGAAATGTGTCAACCGGAGCCTGATTACTTGGACTCCGCTGATTAAATTTACTCCCGTCTGTGGACTTGCCAGGCCCCGTGACGCATGATCATGCGAAGCTGACTGGCAGTGATGGAGACCCGCCTCCTAGGCCCACAGTCCCTGATAAATTGTTTCCCGACGTAGCACCGTATTCATTTTCCTTTGTGATAGAAATGTTTCTCTTTAGTCGCTATGAAATTAAGGCTTTCTAATTGGATTTTGGACTCTTTACTTTATGACTCTACAAATATGAAATTAACCCCATCCCAAGAAATAATAGAGCAGTCTAAGTTCTAATGAGATTATTCCCATTTTAGATAATGACTCTAAATTAAATAAATCAAACAAAGCAACAATTAAGGGCAGCCATTTCTTCTGCCTCCCCTCCCTCCCAACATGAGGAGAAGAAAATACACAATCTAGGAATTACAGAGGGACAGGCCCTCTGAGAGACACATATTATAATGTGGACAGTTGTTTTGCTTTATAAAATATCTACTTCCGATACTCTCTGAGTGGTAGAATTCTTTTGAGCAGTATCTGGGATCAAGTTGGAAAACTGGAAGGTGGTTTCTTGAGGGAAGAGGGAGGAGTTAGGGGTCATCGAGCACTCAGATGATTGCCTATAATCTGTTTAGTTTTATTTTTTTAATCAATCTCCCGTTTTGGCTTTTGTTTTGCTGTATGTCATGTGCTAAATGAAAGAACTTCATTCCATTTGCCTAAAAGAATCTCCTAGTAGTTTTTGGAGTCCCTGGTAGTGCAAATAGTTAAAACACTCAGCTGCTAACCCAAAGGTTGGAGGTTCAGGTCCACACAGAGATACCTTGGAAAAAAGGCCTGACTATCTACATCTGAAAACCAGCCACTGAAGACGCTACGGAGCACACCTCTACTCTGACACACATGTGGTCGTCACGAGTTTCAGTTGGCTTGATGTCAACTGTTTTCTTGTTGTTTTTTTCCAGTGGTCTTAGAAGCCACTAAAAGCACTCACAAGTTTATACAGGTTAGCATGCCTTCCCAAGAAGCCACAGCTTAAGATTTCCCATCTCTGTGATTTATTTATTCTTCATAGCACGAGTCACATGACCAGGTACAGGTCAGAGTCCCACAATGCACTGCTTGCTTCGCCACGCAGTGGTGTGCAACTTTGTATGTGGATTGTTTCCTGACAGGAAGAGACCACTGCCACCATACACACTCCAAAGCTAGAGCAGGTTTCCAGCTCAGTCAGAGGAATGGTGCCTGGCTGGGAGTGAGCTGCTCACCAGGACAGGCCTGGATCCAGCACAGCTGTCTATAGCTTTTCCTGCCTCCCAGAGGCCCTGGGGCTGAGGACGGGCAAGCAGCTGCTCGTGATGCTGTCTACGTAGACAAAGGGCTTCCCAGTCTAGAAAGCACAGCTGTTGCTACACCACCAGCGTCCACATTTACTGAACATCACCCGCCTGGAAGGATCTACTCTAACAAGCTCCGTGTTTCTCTTCAAGGACAAGTTTACAAATATCAATCTTTCCTTGCTCTTGAGCCAATTAAGAATGAGTTAGGCCCTCACCAGAGAGGAGAGCCATGTCACGGCCAAGGCATCCTCAGTGTTTTATTCTTGCCTCCAGTTTAGTGGGTGGGTTTCTGGCATTCTGGAACATCCGTTTCCCTGAGGTCTAGCCTGTGACTGAATGAAGACCCTTTACTGGGCAGCTCTGATGCTGAGTTTGTTTCAAAGAGAAAAATGACAATTCGATTTCCACATGGTCTTCTCTCTCTCGCTCTCTTTTTTAAATTGTGCTTTAAATGGAAGTTTACAGTTCAAGTTAGTTTCTCCTACAAAAATTTATACATACATTGTTATGTGACTCTAGTTGTTATCCCTATAATGTGATAGCACACCCCTCCTTTCCACCCCAAATTTCCCCTGTCCATTCGACTAGCTTCTATCCCTTTCGCCTTCTCATCTCAACTCTGGACAGGAGCTGCACGTTTAGTCTCATGTGTCTACTTGAGCTAAGAAGCACACTCTTGACAAGTATCATTTTATGTGGTATAGGCCAGTCCAATCTTTGTCTGAAGAATTGGCTTTGGGAATGATTTCAGTTTTGGGCTAACAGAGGGCCTGGGGGCTGTGTCTTCTGGGGTCCCTCTAGTCTCAGCCAGACCATTAAGTCTGGTCTTTTTATTAGAATTTGAGTTCTGCACCTCACTTTTCTCCTGCTCCATCAGGGACTTTCTGTTGAGTTCCCTGTCAGGGTGGTCATTGGTGGTAGCCAGGCACCATCTAGTTCTTCTGGTCTCAGGCTGATGGAGCCTCTGGTTTATGTGGCCCTTTCTGTCTCTTGGGCTCATAGTTTCCTTGTATCTTCGGTGTTTTTCATCCTCCAGGTGGTTTGGGACCAATTGATGCATTTTAGATGGCCACTTGCTAGCTTTTAAGACCCCAGTCATTTTCTTAATAAACTTTGTTATGCCAATTGCACACAGTTGTCGCTTGATCTGTGGTGGGTAACCGCTGATCTAACCACCATAAGTCCTACGTATTGTTTTTCTGTAACTGAGAAAAGGTCAATTGACCTATGTTGATAAGGATGAATTTTTCTACCTCACTTTGTATTATTTGTCCATAATTGTGGCCTTCTGCTTTTTATAGGTTCTCCTAGTTACTACAATCTTTGTTTTATATTTTGACTTCTCAAAATGTCATAGAGGGGTCAGTGGGAGCCCTTTAAGCATCCTTTGTCACTATTTCTCTTCATCTTTGAGAGAATCCTCGTCTGTTTGTATCACAGCAGTCCAGGCTTGCCTGTATTCTCCTGTCTCAAACACGGGCTTGCCTGCCTGGCAAGCAGCCTTGTTTTCTGTGGTGGCGCACGGTATTGTCATTAGTTGCTGTAGGGTCAGTTCCGCCTCACGGTGAGCCCATGTACAACAGAAGGAAACATTCCCCAGTCCTGTACCATATTCATGATCTTTGGTATGCTTGAGTCCTTTGTTGTGTCCACTGTGTATTTTAAGTGACTTTTAATCTAGGGGACTGATTTTCCAGCACTGTGGTGTAGTGGTTAAGGACTACAGCTGCTAACCAAAAGATAGGCAGTTTGAATCCACCAGCCGCTGCTTGGAAACCCTATAGGGCAGTTCTACTCTGTCCTGTAGGGTCACTATGAGTCAGAATCGACTCGATGGCATCGGGTTTGGTTTGGTTTTTATTTTGGGCAATATTCTGTTATGATTCATAGGGTTTTCTTTGGCTAATTTCCCAAAGTAGGTCACCAGGCCCTCCCTCCTAGTCTGTTTTAGTCTGGCATCTCTGCTGAAACATGCCCACTAGGGGTGACCCTGCTCGTGTTTGAAGTACTGGTGGCATAGCTTCCAGCATCATAGCCACATGCAAGCCACCACAGTAGGACAAACTGACAGGTGGGTGGTGGAAGTACAGTGGTAGAGAGCAAAATTTGGGTGGGAAGGGCATGTATTATGTTGTGTCAGATGAACACTAGTGAACATTGGGATACGAGCACTTTAGGGATACAGCTGAAAAATTACCTTCCTCTTAAAAAGTGCACGATTTCATATTTAACTGCTACTTGTAACTGTACTAGGAAACCCTGGTGGCATAGTGGTTAAGTGCTACCACTGCTAACCAAAAGGTTGGCAGTTCGAATCCACCAAGCACTCCTTGGAAACTCTATGGGGCAGTTCTACTCTGTCCTATAGGGTCACTATGAGTTGGAGTCGACTCGACGGCAATGGGTTTGGGTTTTTGGTTTTGTAACTGTAGTAAGTCTCTATATGGCTTTACTTGCGAGCCTCCCTCACCTTTTCTTGTGAGCTGCCAGTTTTTTCTTGGTCCACTGGCTTCCTTGTACCATGCTGTAGACTGTCATCCTAAACTCTAATTGGAAGTTTCTCTTCTATTTTTTCTCTTTGAAATTTGTCTTGAGCATCCTGGAACTGATCCAAATTGTGCCTGCCCAGATAACCCCCTTTCCTGTCTCACTAGAGTGTTAAATATCTGGGAGGAAAAACAACTTAAACTGTCTCCAAGAGCCTACGAATGAAACCACAAGAACCAAGTACTCTCTAATATACACACACATGAGATGCCTGCATCTTACATGGAGTCCCACGCAATTTATATGAATAATAAATAAGTAAATGTAGAAAAATACAATTTATCTAAATGCAGTTTATCTACAATTTATTTAAAATTGTCTGTAGATTCTTCACTTTTATGTGAAAGCGTTAGCATGGCAAGTTGTTGTTGCTGGGTGTCATCAGATCAGTTCTGACTCACAGCGACCCCACAGGACAGGGTAGAACTGCCCCATAGGATTTGAACTGCTGACCTTTTGCTTAGCAGTCGAGCTCTTAACCACTACACCACTAGGGCTCCAACATGGCATAAGAACTTCTTAAATAAAGATTTTCATCACTTTATTATCAGATGAACCCAACATTTCAAGATTGTCAGAAAATACAATCAAATTAACATAAAAATTATTAGACATTTAAAAAATTTTACCCCTAAATTTTCAGTGGAATCAATTTAATTGGTCTGTGGCCAAAAGGTTGGCTGTTTGAATCCACTGGCCACTCCTTCGAAACCCTACAGGACAGTTCTAATCTGCCCCGTAGGGTTGCTCTGAGTTACAGTCGACTCGCCAGCAGCGGGTTTAGTTTGGGCATGTGCAGAAGCTACTGGATGGACTGGGTTTGGGTTGGTTTTTTTTTGTATATAATTTTCACATCATTTTCTGGGTTTTACAAGAATCAGCCTGTTAACAAAAACCCAGCATATTGAGCTAGAATACATTTCAGTTGCAATTTTACTTCTCATTCTTGATGTATTTTGTATTCTCGGTATATTTACATATTATCCAATAGGAACGCTGTACTGTATAGTTTTTTGAAAAGTAAGAATGATATACAGAGTAGTCAGAGAAACCTCTTGTGTAAAAATTATTAACCTTTGAATGGGCAAAAATATTTCCTGTCTGTGCCCTCAATTTTGTATTCTAGGGTAATGTACTGCCACCATAGAAATGAACCACAGCCTGTCCTTCCAGAAAATGTGGCTATTTGTGGTCTTAAAAGATGGCTTGGTGTGGGTGACAGTTTTATCAAAATCCCAAATGGGCCGATCTGGAATTGGGCTTCCTGTGCGGGCCTGCAATTACTTCTTAATTACCCAGTTATGTCTGTGGTTATCCTCAGTTACGTGGTAACAAAGGCCTTACTTAGATTTAGATTAATTATCCACCACATCCAAGAAAGCCTTGTTAGTTGTTGTTGTTAGGTGACACCGAGTCGGTTCTGACTCATCGTGACCCTGCGTACAACAGAAGGAAACATCGGCCAGTCCCGCTCTGCCCTTTAGGGTAGCTATGAGTCGGAATCAACTTGATGCCAGTGGAGAGGTCCCTGGATGGTGCAGACGATTTGTACTATATGGTTTGCACTATATGGTTTGCACTATACTACTAATGTAAAGGATGGTGTTATGAACCCACCAGCAGCTCCATAGAAGGAAAGCCCCATGATCTGCTTCCATGAAGAGTATAGCCAAGAAAACCCTATGGAGCTCAGTTCTACTCTGACACGCATGCAGACTCTGTGAGCCGGAATTAACTAGACTGCAACAGGTTTGGTTTAGTTTATCTGCCACACCCAGGCCATTCCACCATCACTTTTTCTAAGAGTCAAAGCCCTGATTTTCCAGAGTGGGAAGGCCAGGACACTTGGGCCTCTCTTGGAGGGAGAGCTCATTTGGGGTTTCCATGCAACCCTCACCCCCCAGTTTTTATACGGTATTTATTTCCTCAAAGACACATTTTTTTTCTAAATTCAACTTTACTCATTCTAAATAACTAATCAGCCAATTGTTTAACTAATGTTGGTACCTTTTTCTTTTCCTGTACTTGACTTCACCTCTGCTTAATAATTAAAAAAAAAAAAAAATTTTTTTTTTTTTTTTTTAAATAATGCCCTGCCCACCCCAGTGCTTCTAGAACATTTTCCTTCACATCATTTTCAACTTTTCCTAAATAAGGTGGTAGGGATGGGCACTTAGAGCTTCAGTTCCCGACTTCTCAGTGCAGGAAGCTAAAGTAGTGCAGGAAGAGAGGGGAAAGAAACAAGAACATCCTTGCAAAGAAAAGTAGCCCTGGGTGTGCTACTAGGCATGCCTCCAGCTTCTCCCTCTGCCTCACTCAGCAAGTTCCAGCAAGGTTCTCTCCTAGTCAGCACTGTACCTGACACACAGGACTTTTTATACTTTTACCAACGGAAACTTCACTTCTCAATCATGCATTTTTTTTCCCCACTTATAAGTCACTTTTTCAGTTTCAAAATGTTTGAGATCATTTTCTCTGGACACCATTTCCTATTTAATTCCTTCAATTGCACAAACAGAAGCTCAGGTCCACAGCTTTCTTTTCTGCCTCATGAGTAGGAACAGCAAGATTAGCCCGCACAGATAAAAATAGATTTACCCACATTTAAACATAAGTTTTTCTTTTTTGGATCAGCTTCTCTTTTTTTCTTACTGTGATGGTTACGGTTGTGTGTAGTCAGTCAGTTGAAAGGGTCTGTTTTGGGGGTTGTGGCCTGCATCAAATATATATAGACATTCTGGCAAAGTTCACTGGCTTTGTTCACTCTGGATCCTGCATCTGACTCATCATCATTTGACCTCTGGTTCTTGGGGCTTGAGCCAGTGACCTGCCATCTTACCTCCCGATCTTGGATTCATCAACCTCTGCAACCTGTGAGCCAGAAGCCTACCGTATCACCTGCTGATCTTGGGTTCGTAAGCCCCTGCAGCTATGAGAGTCAGGAGAAGCCTACAGCCTCACACTTGATCTACAGACTTGGGACTTTTCAGCCTAAGACATTTGGTAATGAGAGTGATTCTAGAGAAACAAAATTGTAAGAATGAGTTGTCTAAATTCATTCTTAAGTCTGGTCAGTCATAAAAGGTTGATAACTCTGCTTCCAGTAATAAAGAGGACACTGCTAGTCCATGGCACGAGGTGGCAATAGAAATATGCAAAATATCACCACCAATAGATCAAGTAGTGAAGAGAGGCAAGGCTCTGGGTGATCATGTGTTTGATATTTTTCTACAATTTTTGTCAGAATGAAAAGTATAAGGAAAATGGTTGGCTGAAACTACTGTCACTAGACAGACTGGTGAAAGAAACAGATGAGCTTAGGGCTTCAGAGTTAAAGCTCAAGTGCCACATAAAAAACCCTCAAACTTGCTGCTTGTGCCCTGAAAGAAAATCTTATTTCTTGTAGTAACAAAGCTCATATTGCTGAAAATCAAACTCAGAGTCTTATCACAAGAGTGGCTGAATTACAATGCCACTTGAATTCCTAACCTCAAATGACATCTGAAGTTAAAGTCAGGGTATTGATTATGAAGAAATGTGATTCTGTAACTTGGGATGGGAACATATGGGCAGATAATCAGGAAGCTGAGGACACTGAGCCCCTAAATTCCATTGAATCCCTCCTGCCAACAAAACCATTAAACCCTCGCCTCCCAGCTGATGAGATTAACCCAGCTGTGTTTGAAAAGCCTTTGAGATATTGCATTCAGCACATCTGAGTCATGGTGAGGGGAGGCGTCTGAGTCATTGCCTGGGGCATTGCCTGAGGCAGATGCCTTACGAAACATTGCTGAATGTTCTCAAAACACATCTCCACTACCCAGTTTTGCTTTTAGACCTATAACTAGACTTCAGCCCCAGTGAGCCCTAAAAGGTGAAGTACAAAGTGTACCCAGGAAGAGGTATGCTATACTCCAAAGAACTGCTTGACTTTTCTAATATG
The DNA here is from genome assembly GCF_030014295.1 of Loxodonta africana. NCBI lineage: Eukaryota > Metazoa > Chordata > Mammalia > Proboscidea > Elephantidae > Loxodonta > Loxodonta africana. Next base: position 83,731,623 of record NC_087357.1, on the reverse strand, counting down.
TACAAACAGAAACCTGGGGAATATGTGTGGGAATTGCTTTTAAGGGTGGGATAGTGGTGCAAAGAACATACAGTTGGATCAATCTGAGTTTATTGATATGGGCCCACTAAGCACAGGTTCAATGTTTCAACTCAAGAGGTTAAGAAAGGATCTAATAGTTTATTTGATTACGTCACTGAAGAATGGATTACACAGTGGCCTATACTAGATCAAGTTGAAGTAGTAGACCTGCCTTGACATACTGTAGAAGAAGGTAACCAAAGGCTTAAGAAATTGGCATGTTAGAGGGGATTTATTAGGTTAGACCTGCAGACCCACCCATGGAGTGCCTAGAGGACACACATTTTACTACAATGGTGGAGGCAGCCCCAGCATCCTTGAAGACTGCTGTGATTGCTATTTTATGTAAGTCAGATTTGACCGTGGGAACTCCCGTAATTGAATTAAGATAACCTTAACTTAGCTGCCCATCATGAACTGGGTGTGGTCTGACCCACAGAGTCACAAAGTCAGATGTGCACAGCAGCACATCGTCATTAAATGCAAGCAGTATATACAAGATCAGGCTCAAGCAGGACCTGAAGTCAGAAATAAGTTGCATAAGGAAGTGGCCCAAATACCCATGGTCTCCACTCCTGTCACATTACCTTCCATCTCCCAATTTGAACCTAAGGCCTCATGGGTAGTTCTTTATGATCAGTTGACTGAGGAAGAGAAAACTCATGCCTGGTTTATAGATGGTTCTGCATGCTATGCAGGCACCACTCGAAAGGGGACAGCAGCAGCACTACAGCCCCTTTCTGGAACCTCCCTGAAGAACAGTGGTGAAGAGAAATCCTCCCAATGGGCAAAATTTAGAGCCATGCACCTGGTTGTTCACTTTGCTTGGAAGGAGATATGGCCAGATGTACAATTGTATACTGATTCATGGGCTGTGGCCAATGGTTTGGGTGGATGCTCAGGGACTTGGAAGGAACATGATTGGAAAATTGGAGACAAGGATTTATGTGGAAGAGATATGTCAATGGGCCAAGGAAATGAAGACATTTGAGTCTCATGTGAATGCTCACCAAAGGGTGACCTCAGCAGAGGATGATTTTAACAGTCAAGTGGATAGGATGACGCATTCTGTAGAAACCAGTCACCCTCTTTCCCCAGCCACTCCCATCATTGCTCAATGGGCTCATGAACAAAGTGGCCGTGGTGGCAGAGATGGAGTTTATGCATAGGCTCAGCAACACAGACTTCCACTCACCGAGGCTGACTTGGCTACATCCACTGCTGAGTGCCCAATCTGCCAGCAGCAGAGACCAACACTGAATCCTCGATATGACACCATTCCAAGAGGTGATCAGCCAGCAATCTGGTAGCGGGTAATTACATTGGACCAGTTCCATCATGGAAAGGGCAACATTTTGTTTTTACTGGAATACAGGCTTGCCTTCTCTGCCACAATGCTTCTGCCAAAGGTACCATCTGTGGATTTATAGAATGCCTTATCCACCATTATAGTATCCCATACAGCATCACCTTGAATCAAAGGACTCACTTCACAGCAAAGCACACCAGTGGGCCCATGCTCATGGAATTCACTGGTCTTTCCATGTTCCCCATCATCCTGAAGCAGCTGGCTTGGTAGAACAATGGAATGGACTTCTAAAGACACAATTACAGCTCCAGCTAGGCGGCAATACCTCATAAGGTTGGGCAGTGTTCTCCAGGAGGCTGTATATGCTCCAAACCAGTATTCAATATGTGGTGCTGTTTCTCCAATAGCCAGGATTCATGGGTCCAGCATCAAGGGGTGGAAATGGGGGTGCTACCACTCACTATTACCCCTGTGACCCTTCTGTAAAATTTTTGCTTCTTGTTCCCATGACCCTATGCATTGTAGATCTAGAAGTGTTTAGTTTCAAAGGGAGGAATGCTCTCACCAGAAGACACAATTCTGGTTCCATTGAACAGAAAGTTAAGCATACCACCCAGCCACTTTTTGCTCCTCATGCCTGTGGATCAACAGGCAAAGAAGGGTGTTACTGTACTGGTTGGTGCAGTGCAATGAATTTCTTTTGTATGGCCTTCCTTGCCATGGTCTTGTAACTCCCACCCAGGTGATTGGAAGGGACTGTGAAGATAGGGTTATTGTGGCCCACTAAAGGGATTGGTCCGTTTTTGCCATCCCACTGGGCTGGAAGTGACCCATCTCAGAGGCAGGAAAGGAGAGGATCCCACCACCAAGGAAGAAGAGCCAGCATGTCCTTTGGACCTGGGATTCCTGGGCCAAGAAACTCCTGGTACCAGGAGACAGAGAGAACTGTAATACTGAAGATGGAAAGAAGTGGCAGTGGGAAGAGAGACTGGCAGGAGACAGCACAGTGAGCTCCCTGGCCCATGGAGTGAGAAAGATAAGTACCTGGGATGCTTCCGTGGACTTATTGGCAGAAACTAAAAGAGCTTTGTAACACTGGGCCCTGAGTAGGGCAGAGGCTGAGGGGTCAGGGAGATGTGTGCCTGTGGCATGGCCAGAAAGAGGCTGTCCTGATGGAAGAACTGTATCCTGAGCGTTCCTGAGCCTGAATTGTAAACTGTTCCTTCCCTAATAAACCCCATAATCGTGACTATGGTCTGTGAGTTCTCTGTGGCCATTGCAATGAATTCTCAAACCCAGCAGAGAAGTAGAGAGCGCTGTCGGAGGGACGGTTGGTGTCCACATTGATAAAGATGGCAGCGAGAGGAGACATGTCTGACCTCTGCCTCATAGGAATTAGCCTTGGGCTGTTGATCTTGATTCTCCTTCCTGCTTGTGAAGTTAGAGGAGGTCAGATGCCACCTCACACCATTTTTACAGCTGGTGTGATTCATCCTGATTACAAAGAGGGAAATCATATTAACATTACATGATGGAGGTAAAGAAGAGTACGTTTGATTAAAGGAGACCTCTTAGGACGTCTCTTAGTACTACCATGCCCTGTGATTAAAGTCAATGGAAAACTACAGCAACCCAATTCCAACATAACTACTAATGCCCAGACTCTTCATAAATGAAGTTTTGGGTCACCTCACCAGGCTAAGGTGACCAGCTGAAGTGCTTGCCAAGGGTAAAGGGAATACAGAATGAGTGGTGGAACAAGGTAGTTCTAAATGCCAGTTACAACCATGTGACCAGTTTCAGAAATAAGGATTTGTTATGAGTAACGGGTATGAGTCTTCCTTCTTTGTATGTGTATATTAAATATTTTTTTCTTCATCACTTACCAAATCTAAAATGTAAATGGGGCTAGTGCATTTTCGGTTATACGTATGTTAGCTGTATTATGTTAGGCACAAGTATAATTTAGTAATTGTCTCTATTTAGAAATTTTGTATGGCTTAAAGAGATGTGTACTGGCTTAAGGAGATGCGTATAGGTGCCAAGTAGACAAGAGGTGGACTGTGATGGTTAAGGTTGTGTGTCAACTTGTCTGGGCTGTGATTCTCAGTGGTTTGGGAGTTATATAATGATGTAATTTGGCAGTTATGTAATGATATAGTTACCCTCCATTTTTTGATATTGTGTAATCACCTCCATGATATGATTTGATGTGATCAGCAAATCAGTTGCAAGAGGAGTTTCTGGGAGTGTAGTCTTCATCCAATATATATGGACATTATACCACAGTTCACTGGCTTTTGCTTGCTCTGGATCCTGCATCCAGCTCTCATCATCTGACCTCTGGTTCTTGAGACTTGAGCCAGCGGCCTAACATATTACCTGCTGATCTTGGGATTCCTTGGCCGCCTCAGCCTGTGTGAGTCAGCAGCCTGCTGATCTTGGATTCATCAGCCTCCATAGCCCATGAGCCAGCAGTCTGTTGTCTGACCTACTGATTTTGAGTTCGTCAGCCCCTGAAGCTATGTGAGTCAGGAGAAGCCTCCAGCCTGAAGTCTGACCCACGTACACAGGACTTGCCAGCCTCTACAACTGCACGAGCCATTTCCTTGAAATAGATCTCTCTCTCTATATATACATACAGGCATTACATATATGCATATACATACTTCACTGGTTTTGCTTCTCTAGAGTATCCAGCCTAAGACAGTAGTATTCCACTGTATGTATGTACCACATTTTGTTTATGCATTCATCTATTGATGGGCATTTAGATTGTTTCTACCTTTTGGCTATTGTGAGCAGTGCTGCAAAGAACATTGGTGTACAAGTGTATTTTTGAGTCTCTGCTTTCAAGTTTTTTGGGTTTATACCTAAGAGTGGAACTGCTGGGTCATATGGTAGTTCTACTTTTAGTTTTTTGAGGAACCACCACCCTGTTTTCCACAACAGCCATACCATTTTCCATTCCCATCAGCAATGAATAGGAATTACAATTTCCCCACATCCTTGCCAATATTTGTTCTTTTCTTTTTTTAATTTAACCGTCCTAGTGGGAGTGAAATAGTATCTCATCGTGGGTTTTTTTTTTTTTTTAATAATTTTTATTGTGCTTTAAGTGAAAGTTTACAAATCAAGTCAGTTTCTCACACAAAAACCCATATACACCTTGCTACACACTTCCAATTACTCTCCCTGTAATGAGACAGCCTGTTCTCTCCCTCCACTCTCTCTTTTCGTGTCCATTTCTCCAGCTTCTAACCCCCTCCACCCTCTCATCTCCCCTCCAGGCAGGAGGTGCCAACATAGTCTCAAGTGTGCACGTGATCCAAGAAGCTCACTCCTCACCAGCATCCCTCTCCAACCCATTGTCCAGTCCAATCCATGTCTGAAGAGTTGGCTTTGGGAATGGTTCCTGTCCTGGGCCAGCAAAAGGTCTGGGGACCATGACCACCAGGGTCCTTCTACTCTCAGTCAGACCATTAAGCCTGGTCTTATGAGAATTTGGGGTCTGCATCCCACTGCTCTCCTGCTCCCTCAGGGGTTCTCTGTTGTGTTCCCTGTCAGGGCAGTCATCGGTTGTAGCCGGGCACCATCTAGTTCTTCTGGCCTCAGGATGATGTAGTCTCTGGTTCATGTGTCCCTTTCTGTCTCTTGGGCTTGTAATCGCCTTGTGTCCTTGGTGCTCCTCATTCTCCTTTGATCCAGGTAAGTCGAGACCAATTGATGGATCTTAGATGGCTGCTTGCTAGCGTTTTAAGACCTAAGACACCACTCTTCAAAGTGGGATGCAGAATGTTTTCTTAACAGATTTTATTATGCCAATTGACTTAGATGTCCCCTGAAACCATGGTCCCGAGACCCTTGCCCCTCTATGCTGGCCTTCAAAGCATTCAGTTTATTCAGGCAACTTCTTTGCTTTTGGTTTAGTCCAATTGTGCTGACCTCCCCTGTACTGTGTGCTGTCTTTCCCTTCACCTAAAGTAGTTCTTATCTACTATCTACTTAGTGAATGCCCCTCTCCCACCCTCTCTCCCCCCTCTTGTAACCACGAAAGAATGTTTTCTTCTCAGTTTAAACTATTTCTCAAGTTCTTATAATAGTGATCTTATCCAATATTTGTCCTTTTGCAACTGACTAATTTCACTCAGCATAATGCCTTCCAGGTTTCTCCATGTTACGAAATGTTTCAGAGATTCCTCACTGTTCTTTATCAATGCATAGTGTTCCATTGTGCGAATATACCATAATTTATTTATCCATTCATCCGTTGATGGGCACCTTGGTTGCTTCCATCTTTTTGCTATTGTATACTGTGCTGCAGTAAACATGGGTGTGCATATATCTGTTCATGTAAAGGCTCTTATTTCTGTAGGATATATTCCAAGGAGTGGGATTGCTGGATCACATGGTAGTTCTATTTCTAGCTTTTTAAGGAAGCACCAAATCGATTTCCAAAGTGATCGTATCATTTTACACTCCCACCAGCAGTGTAGAAGTGTTTCAATCTCTCCACAACCTCTCCAACATTTATTATTTTGTGTTTTTTGGATTAATGCCAGCCTTGTTGGAGTGAGATACAATCTCATTGTACGTTTGATCTGCATTTCTCTAATGGCTAATGATTGTGAACATTTTCTCATATATCTGTTAGCTACCTGAATGTCTTCTTTAGTGAAGTGTCTATTCATATCTTTTGCCCATTTTTTAATTGGGTTATTTGTCTTTTTGCAGTTGAATTTTTGCAGTATCATGTAGAATTTTAGAGAGCAGTCGCTGATCAGAAGAAATGTCATAGCTAAAAACTTTTTCCCAGTCTGTAGGCAGTCTTTTTACTCTTTTGGTAAAGTCTTTGGATGAGCATAGGTGTTTGATTTTTAGGAGCTCCCTGTTATCTAGTTTTTCTTCTGCATTCTTTATAATGTTTTGTATACTGCTTATGCCATGTATTAGGGCTCCTAAAGTTGTCCCTATTTTTTCTTCCATGATCTTTATCATTTCAGATTTTATATTTAGGTCTTTGATCCATTTCGAGTTAGTTTTTGTGCATGGAGTGAGGTCTGGGTCTTGTTTTCATCTTTTTGCAGATGGATATCCAGTTATGCCAGCACAATTTGTTAAAAAGACTGTCTTTTCCCCATTTAACTGTTTTGGGGCCTTTGTCAAATATCAACTGCTCATATGTGGATGGATTTATGTCTCGATTCTCAATTCTGTTCCATTGGTCCATGTATCTGTTGTTGTACCAGCACCAGGCTGTTTTGACTACTGTGGTGGTATAATAGGTTCTAAAATCAGGTGGAGTAAGGCCTCCCACTTTGTTCTTCTTTTTCAGTAATGCCTTATTTATTCAGGGCCTCTTTCCCTTGCATATGAAGTTGGCGATTTGTTTCTCCATCTCATTAAAGAGTGTCGTTGGGATTTGGATCAGAATTGCATTAAATGTATAGATCGCTTTTGGTAGAATAGACATTCTCACATGTTAAGTCTCCTTATCCATGAGTAAGGTATGTTCTTCCACTTATGTAAGTCTCTTTTGGTTTCTTGCAGAAGTGTACTGTAGTTTTCTTTGTATAAGTCTTTTACATCTCTGGTAAGATTTATTCCTAAGTATTTTATCTTCTTGGGGACTACTGTAAATGGCATTGATTTGGTGATTTCCTCTTCGATGTTCCTTTTGTCGGTGTAGAGGAATCCAACTGATTTTTGTATGTTTACTTTGTATCCTGATACTCTGCTGGACTCTTCTATTAGTTTCAGTAGGTCTCTTGAGGATTCCTTAGGGTTTTCTGTGTATAAGATCATGTCATCTGCAAATAGAGATACTTTTACTTCTTCCTTACCAATCTGGATGCCCTTTATTTCTTTATCTAACCTAATTGCTCTGGCTAGGACTTCCAGCACAATGTTGAATAAGAGTGGTGATAAAGGGCGTCCTTGTCAGGGTCTCTCCATTCAGGGTGATGTAGGCTGTTGGCTTTGTATAAATGCCTTTTATTATGTTGAGGAATATTCCTTCTATTCCTATTTTGCTAAGAGTTTTTATCATGAAGGAGTGTTGAACTTTGTCAAATGCCTTTTCTGCATTAATCGATAAAATCATGTGATTCTTGTCTTTTGTTTTATTTACGTGGTGGATTACATTAATTGTTTTTCTAATGTTGAACCGTCCCTGCATACGTGGTATGAATCCCACCTGGTCATGATAAATTATTTTTTTGGTATGTTGTTGAATTCTATTGGTCAGAATTTTGTTGAGGATTTTTGAGTCTACATTCATGAGGGATATAGGTCTATAATTTCCTTTCCTTGTGGTGTCTTTATCTGGTTTTGGTATCAGGGATATGGTGCCATCATAGAATGAGTTTGGTAGTATTCAGTCCTTTTCTATGCTCTGAAATACCTTTAGTAGTAGTGGTGTTAACTCTTCTCTGAAAGTTTGGTAGAACTCTGCAGTGAAGCCATCCGGACCAGGGCTTTTTTTGTTGTTGTTGTTGGGAGTTTTTTGATTACCTTTTCAATCCTTTCTTTTGTTACGGGTCTGTTTAGTTGTTCTACCTCTGTTTGTGTTAGTTTAGGTAGGTAGTGTGTTTCTAGGAATTCATCCATTTCTTCTAGGTTTTCAAATTTGTTTGAGTATAGTTTTTCATAGTAATCTGATATGATTCTTTTAATTTCAGTTGGGTCTGTTGTAATATCGCCCCTCTCATTTCTTATTCGGGTTATTTGCTTCCTTTTCTGTTTTTCTTTTGTCAGTTTGGCCAGTGGTTTATCAATTTTGTTGATTTTTTCAAAAAACCAACTTTTGGTCTTGTTAATTCTTTCAATTGTTTTTCTGTTCTCTATTTTTATTTCATTTAGTCCTGCTCTAATTTTTATTATTTTTCTTCTAGTGCCTGAGGGTTTCTTTTGTTGCTCTCTTTCTATTTGTTCAAGTTGTAGGGATAATTCTTTGATTTTGGCCCTTTCTTCTTTTTGTATGTGTACATTTGTTGATATAAATTGACCCCTGGGCACTGCTTTCGCTGTGTCCCAAGAGTTCTGATAGGAATTGTTTTCATTCTCATCGGATTCAATGAATTTCTTTATGCCATCCTTAATGTCTTCTATAATCCAATCTTTTTGGAGCAGGGTATTGTTCAGTTTCCAAGTGTTTGATTTCTTTTCCCTGCTTTTTCTGTGATTGATTTCCACCTTTATGGCCTTATGGTCAGAGAAGATGCTTTGTAATATTTCAATGTTTTGGGTTCTGGTAAGGCTTGATTTATGACCTTATATGTGGTCTATTCTAGAGAACGTTCTATGTGCACTAGAAAACAAAGTACACTTGGTGGCTGTTGGGTGGAGTGTTCTGTATATGTCTATGTGGTCAAGTTGGTTGATTGTGGCCTTTAGATCTTCCGTGTCTTTACTGAGCTTCTTTCTGGATATCCTGTTCTTCGCCGAAAGTGGTGTGTTGAAGTCTCCCACTATTATTGTGGACCTGTCTATCTCACTTTTCAATGCTGATAGAGTTTTTGTATGTAACTTGCAGCCCTGTCTTTGGGTGCATAAATATTTATTATGGTTATATCTTCTTAGTGTATTGTCCCTTTAATCATCATATAGTGTCCTTCCTTATCATTTCTGATGGATTTAACTTTAAAGTCTATTTTGTCAGAAATTAATATTGCCACTCCTGCTCTTTTTTGATTGTAGTTTTCTTGATATATTTTTTTCCATCCTTTGAGTTTTAGTTTGTTTGTGTGTCTAAGTCTAAGGTGTGTCTCTTATAGGCAGAATATAGACGGATCTTGTTTTTTAATCCATTCTGCCACTCTTTGTCTCTTTATTGGTGCATTTAGTCCATTTACATTCAGGGTAATTATGGATAAATATTTATGAATTTAGTGCTATTATTTTGATGTCTTTTTTTGTGTTGAGTTTCTTTTTCCCACTTTTTATGTGCTGAGTAAATTTTCTTTATGTATTGTCCTTTCCTCATATTTGTTGTTGTTGATTTTGTTTCTGCTGAGTCTGTATTTTTCCCTTGTGTTTTATGTTGATGAGTAGGATAGTTTGTCTCCTTTGCAGTTACCTTATTATTTACTGCTATTTTTCTAAATTTAAAATTAACTTTTATTTCTTTTTATCACAGTATCTTGCTCTCCATATGGAAGGTGTACAATTACATTTCTTAGTCTCTCTTTATTATTTTAATGTTGTCTTCTTTTGTATAATAACATCGCTGTTACCCTGTTTTGGGTTTTTTTTTTTGTTTTTATAATCTTGCTTTGTTTTTTTGTATTTCCCTGTCTGGGTTGACTTCTGATAGCTCTGCCCAGGGTTCTAGTCTTGGGTTGATACCTGATATTATTGATTTTCTAACCAAAGAACTCCCTTCAGTACTTCTTGTAGTTTTGGTTTGGTTTTTACAAATTCCCTCAACTTGTGTTTATCTGGAAATGTCTTAATTTCACCTTTGTATTTAAGAGACAGTTTTGATGGATATATATGATTCTTGGCAGGCAATTGTTTTTCTTCAATTTTTTAAATAAGTCATCCCATTGCCTTCTTGCCTGCACAGTTTCTGCCAAATAGTCCAAGCTTATTCTTGTTGGCTCTCCTTTGTAGGTGACTTTTCGTTTATCCCTAGCTGCTCTTATAAATCTCTCTTTATCTTTGGTTGTGGCAAGCTTGGTTATAATATGTCTTGGTGACTTTCTTTTAAGATCTACCTTATGTGGAGTTCGATGAGCATCTTGGATAGATATCTTGTCATCTTTCACAATATCAGGGAAATTTTCTGCCAACAAATCTTAAACAATTTTCTCTGTATTTTCTGTTATCCCTCCCTGTTATGGTACTCCAATCACTCGTGGGTTATTTCTCTTGATAGAGTCCCAGATGTTTCTTAAGGTTTCTTCATTTTTTAAAATTCTTTTATCTGATTTTTCTTCAAGTATATTAGTGCCAAGTGATTTATCTTCAAGTTCAGAAATTCTAGCTCCTACTTCCTTATGTTGCTCCTCTGACTTTCTATTGAGTTATCTAATTCTGTAATTTTATTATTAATTTTCTGAATTTCTGATTCCTGTTGTCTATGGATTTTTCCAGCTTATTAAACTTTTCATTATGTACCTGAATAATCTTTCTAATTTGTTCGGTTGCTTTATCTGTGTGTTCCTTGGCTTGTTCTGCATATTGCCTCATTTCCTTCCTGATGTCTTGAAGGGTTCTGTATATTAAAGTTTCGTATTCTGCATCTGGTAATTCCAGGAATGAACTTTCATCTAGAAGATCCCCAGATTCTTTGTTTTGAGAGCTTGTTGAGGTGATCGTGGTCTGTTTCTTTATGTGACTTGATATTGACTGTTGTCTCCGAGCCATCTATAAGTTATTGTATTAGTTTATGCTTGCTTACTGCGTCGTAACTGCTTGCTTTGTTTTGTTTTGGTATACCCCTATGGGTTGCTTGAGTGAGCTAGCTTGATTATTTTCTCCTTTGGAGCTCTGACATTCTGTCCCCTGATGGCTAGAGCTGTTATCAGGTATATCAGTCTAGGAGTCCATTCAGTTTTCTTGTATGAATTCAGCTTAGGTTTCCAGGTAGCTAATATCAAGTGTGTGGTACAGGCTCTGTCCTACAGTCTTAGAGGGGCAGGGGTAATTGGCGTATATACCAGTATCTGATTGCAGCAGGGGTCACACTCTGAACAAGGCAGGGGGCTGAGAATCGACCCCCAAGTGTCTCTGAGGAAAACACGTCTCTGTTCCCCAGAGCATGCTGGGGGGTGCGTTATGCAGAGGGACCATGGGCACCCAAAGTTTGTGGTTGTAAGGACTGGGAGGTACCAGTTATCTTTGGACCCCTGTTGCGGGTGGCTGGGTGACCTGAGTGGAGCTACCAGTCCTTAGGTCTCTGATGTGGGTAGGTGAGGACCTTGCTTAATAGGCAAAGCAATGTCAAACGTCAAACACCCACCTCTCCACCGCACAGCTGAAATGGTTGGAGTTTGCCAACGAGGACCTATTCTTCCAAAATAGGCCCACACAGGTCCATGTAGAAGGGAAAGGTGCTCAAGGTCCATGGACGGTTTATGCCTGAACGGGAGCTGCTTCTGTCCTGAGCTCCCCTGATTAATGGAGCTAGCAAATTATCTTTTCCCCCAGCTGCAAATTTTTTCCTTCCCCAAGGCCAGGAGGATGGCTCTAGGTACTCACCAGGGTCTATCTCAGGCCCAGGGATTCAGCCGCTGAGGCCGACTTTGGGGTGGAAGTGGCGCGGTAAAATATACGCAAGTACTTAGCTTTTGCCAAGAGCGCGCCTTTCTCCTCAGGTTCTGGAGGTGTGAGTGGGCTGTGTGGCTGGCTGCTTCTCCCTGAGGAAACTGCGGCCCATTGCTAGTAACAGCCCGCTGCCACCGCCACTGCAGCTCCAGGAATGGTGCCTGAGGGCTCCCCGCCATTCAGGTCTGGTAACTCCTCTCCACTTCTGAACGGCCTCTTCCTCCCCCTGCCCCTCAGTTCATTGTCTAAGCTTGCCTTTGAAGCTCAGGGCTCCCAGCTTGTCACAAATATACTCATTTCACTTGTTTTTTTGAGTCTTTGTTGTAAAGAGGACTTGCCGGAAGCACCTGTCTATTCCGATCTTGGCTCCCCCTCAGATAAGAATCCTCATGGTGGTTTTGATTTGGCTCAGATGGGTAATGATGCCAAGCATCTTGTGTTTGTCACCATTTGAATGTCTTTTTTGGTGAAACATCTATTCAAGTTCTTTCCTCATTTTGTGATTGGGTTATTTGACTTTCTGTTGTTAAGTTTTCAAAGCTTTACATGTATTTTAATTATTAGATTTTTGTCATATATATGGTTTCTGAAGATACTCTCTTAGTAGGTAGCTTGTTTTTTTCCCTTTTTTTGAGAAAAGTCTTTTGATGAGCAAAAGTTTTTAATTTTTATGGGCTGTAATTTATTTATTTTGTCTTTTGCTATTTGCTCTTTTGTTATTAAATTAGATAATCCATTGTTGAAAGCTAGGCCTGACAGCATTGTCCCTACTTGTTCTTCTAGTAATCTTATGATTTTAGTTTGCACATTTAGGTCCTTAATCCATTTTGAATTTGTTTTTGTGTATGCTGTGAGGCATGGATCCTGTTTCATTTTTCTGCATGTGGAAATCCAACTTTCCCAGCACTAGGTATTGAAGAGACTCTTCTTTCCCAATTGAATGGGCTCATCAGCCTTGTCAAAAATCAGTTGCCCATAGTGTATGGGTTTACTCTGGACTCTCAATTCTATTCCATTGTTTTGTGTGTCTATTGTTGTACCAGTACCAGATACTTGATTACTATAGCTGATTATAAAAAAAAAAAACAAAAAACCATTGCTGTCAAGTCAATTGAGACTCATAGTGACCCTATAGGATGGAGTAGAACTGCCCCATAGGGTTTCCAAGGAGTGCCTGGTGGATTAGAACTGCCAACCTTTTGGTTAGCAGCAGTAGGTCTTCACCATTATCCCACCAGGGTTTCCGTAGCTGTATAGTATGTTTTAAAATCAGAAAGTGCATTGTTCTTCACTTTCGACATTCTTTTAGCTATTTGGGGCCTCTTGCCATTCCATATAATGCTGAGAATTGGTATTCCTATTTCTGTAAAGAAGCTGTTGGAATTTTGATTGGGATTGCATTGAATTTACAGATCACTTTGGGAAGTATTGATATCTTAACGATATTAAGTCTTCCAATCTGTGAACATGGAAGATCTTTTCATTTATTTAAGTCTTCTTTAATCTCTTTTAGCAGTGTTATATAGTTTTCATTGTATAAGTCCTTCACGTTCCTGGTTAGATTTATTCCTAGGTATTTTATTCTCTTTGATGGTATCGTGAATGGAATTGTTTCCCTAATTTCCCTTTCTGTTTTCTCATTGCTGGTGTATAGAAACCCAACTGATATTTGTTTGTTGACTATGTACACTGCAACTTTGCTAAATTCCTCTATTAGCTCTAGGAGTTTGAGAAATAGGTCCTTTTACAGACTGTAAATTGAAGGAAGCAAATTTGCTATATCCATTAAAAATTTAAATCCATGTAATTTTAATCCAGCAATTCCATGAATTAAGGCAAAGCTATAATTACAGGATTGAAAAGGTATCTCACATATACTATTAAGTGAAAAATAATTTGCAAAATAATACCTAAACCAGTTATCCTCGAGTTGATTCAGATTTATAGTAACTCCATGTTTGTCAGAGTAGAACTGTGCTAAAGATCTCCCTCCTGGATTTTGCTCATGTTTTTCTCTTTGGTATTTCAGTCTCTAATTCGGATCCTGGAAACTCCCAAGGGTCATGCTGCTTTCAGAGTCTCCAGCGGATTTAATGGGCTGCTGTCTTTGCTGTCTGACCTGGAGGGGTCTCTCCAAGAACCCCCACTGCAGATGTGGAGGCTGGTCTCCCCTAGCGAGACCCTGGACCTGGTCTTCCACACCCTCTGTGCCATGTCTGCAGCACTGCACCTAGACCCTGTCAACAGTGACTTCTTCCAGAGGAACGGGCTGTTTGAGAAGCTGGCTGAGGATATCTGCCTGCTGGGCTGTTTTGGAGTCCTGGAGGAAGAGGGAGCCCTGCTGCCATCCTGGGTAGACACAAAGCCCAGGCCCTTTGCTGATTTGCAGAGCGCTGCCTTTTCTTCCACCAGCCCATTGCCATCCAGGATACGGACTTGCCTCCAGATCCTCAGCTTTCTGGACAGCATGGCCAGCAGCACCCTCCATCTGTGGTGTGACCTGAGCGAGTCCCCGAGGGCCGGGCTGGAGCCCGTTATGGATGCCCAAAAAAGAGAAGCTGGCAGTAGCCCCAAAAGCAGCTTCCAGCGGTGGGCAGACCTGGAGGAAAGGTAGAGCTTTGATTCCTTCTTCTGAAATCAAGGGTTGTCAGTGTATGCTCTGTCTCCCATTTCTTACCTTAACATCCTGGGCACGTTCAGGGCATATGGAGCCTGGTCCACAAACTTGGGTGTGTAGACATGGTGCATGACTTTATTTTCGTTAAATCAAGTTAAATCTGACTCTATGCTCTCCCACCCTGAGAACTGGCAGAAAATTCAATCTCAATCAATACAGGGCTAGGAAATTGCTGTTTGGTCACATAAGAACCAAGGCGGCTTACACGATGCCAAGAAACCTGGGAAGGATCCCTGCTGAGATGCTCACTTTCTGTGTTTGGATCTTTGCTGATGCTGGTTGTCCTGGTGCCTGGGATCAGTTTCCCTGGGTGTGCCTGGGAACCTCCTCCTTCCAGCATCCAACCCAGTCACTACAAGGGAGTGAGATCAGGTCTCGTGACTTGCAGGACACAAATCTCAGCATCCTTCTCAATCATGGGGACTCTTCCTGTTCTTTCTTGCTGCTTGCACTTCCCCTAACTCTTGTCACTTCTGCAGGCCGATCGCCTCAATGAACTCAGAGTTTTGTAAACAACTTTTTAATTTTAACTCTGTAATATAGAATTTCACTGAAGTAAGGGAGGACAAAGAACCACTTTTCTCTTGGAGTGGAATGAAAAATGAAAGAACACAACAGCAATAACAGGCATTTTTTTCATTCCTCTAACACAGTAATGATAAAACACAAATTAATATTGCAATAAATTATCCTACCTACCCCGTTTCCAAGTCATATTGCCTTTGAACACCACAGTGCACTTTCCTGCAAGATATCGCATGTTTTAATTCAAAGAGAGGCCCCGTTTGTCAAACTTCAATGTTGGGGGTTGGTTGGGGTGAGGGATGTATGTTAAATCTCCAACTACCAAGATGATTGTGTTTTTCTTGTTTCATTGGTTAATCTGGTAAATTAATTGTTTTTCTAATCTTAAATTCCTGCATAAACAAGGTTGTTCACAATATATTTATTGCTGAATTTGATTTGCTAAGTTTTAAAAGGACTTAACAAAAATCTATGTTTGTGCCAGAGTTTGGTTGTTAACAGTCTTTTCCTGACTGTTAATTATGCTGGCATCATAACAGGAGTTGAGGAGCGATTCCTCTTATTTTCTGGAAGAGTTTATGTAAAGATTGTCTATTCCTTAAATATTTGATAGAGCTTGACGGTAAAATCTTACACACCTGGTATTTTCTTGTGAGATAATTCTTGTGAGAATAAGTTTCTCTTCGTTCTTAAATCACTTTTGGTAAGTTTATTTTCCCATTTCATATAAGTTTCCAATTTATGGGCATGAGGTTATTCACAATATCATCTTAATTTTTTATTCCCTGTTGCATCTGTAGTGCTGTCCCTTTGCTCATTTCTAGCATTATTTATTGTATCTTTGCTCTCTTTCTTCCCCTGCATTTTTGCCAGGGGTTTATTTATTAATGTCTTCATGAACCAACCTTTGGCTTTTTCTGACTCTTGTATATACATTTTCTATTTTGTTAATTTTTGTTCTAATTATTTCCTTCTTTCTCCTTTCTTTGGGTTTACTCTGGTGTTCATTTTCTTAATTTGGGTGGTTAGGAGAGAAATTTTCAGTCCTCCTTTTAAAGACAAATTTCAATGTAAGTACTACAAGTTTTTATTACATCGCATCTTCAATATTATTTAGTAGTTAATATTTTCTAATTTCTCTTATGGTTTAAGTTCACGACTTGACGGCACTGGGTTTGGGTCTGGTCATAGGTGTTTTTGAACTTTAAATGTGAAATGTTACAGAGATCTTCCAGCCATTTTTTTGTTATTGACTTCTAACTTTATCTTGAGAAAATTTAGACTCTATGATACTCATTCTCTGAAATTAGTTGAGGTTGCTTTACAGCCACTAATGTGGTAACTTTCACAAATATTCCATATATGCTTCAAAAGGATCCATATTCTCCATTGCTAGGTTCAATGTTCTACTTATGTCCATTAGATAAAATCTGTCACTGTTTCGTCCAAATATCCTATATTGTTGTGCTTTTTAATCTGGTTGACATGTCAGTGACTGAGAAAGATCTATTAAAAATCTCCCACGATGATGCTGGATTTGCTAATTCCTGCCAATTTTTGTCTTACAAAGATTTGAGGCTGTTAAAGTCGCACATATTTAGAACTTTTATGTCATTTGTGGAATAAAACATTTCATTGTTATATGATGATCTTCTTTATCTCTAGTAGCACATTTTTCCTTAATAACAACTGTTTAATAAGACTACATCAGTTTTCTTTTGGCTAATAAGTCTCCGGAATTTATCTTTCATCTTTTTGCTTTTAACTTTTCCATGTTCTTATGTTTTAGGTATTTCTCTTGTAAACAATATAGAGCTATTTTTGTTTTGTTTTGAATTCTAAAGTAGCTTTTTTTTTTGGCCATTTAGCTGGAGAATGTGCTTTGTTTGCGTTTTTTATAATATATTTGAAATTACTTCCCTTTTGCTATTTTCTATTTGTCCCACTTTTTTCTCTTTTACTTGTCTTCTTCTGAATTACTTAAATTTTTCTTTTAATTTTTTTCATCTATTAGTTGGAAACGTATACTTTCTATGATTAGAGTTTTAGTGATTACCCTGAAATAATTCAACAGGCATCCTCATAATGCTTCAAGTTAAATGTTATTTTTATCCCCTTTCCCATTAATATGTAAAGACTTTAAAACTCTTAAGTTCCATTACCACTTTCTATGATATATTACTCTCATGCAATATTTTACTTTTATCTTTTTTAGTTAACCCATCAAATAAGACATTTTTTATTAGTGTTTCATGCAATGTTTATTTAGGCTTATCTTCATACTTTTCAGTATCTATGTTCACCATTCATTCTTACATCTATACCCTTCTATCTGAGACTATCTGCATGTAGTGCATTCGTTATAATTTTTTTTTTTTTTACTGAGGATCTGTTTGTGCTAAAGCAGGTGCCTCAGTGGCACACATGGTTTGTGCTCAACTACTAACTTAAAGGTTGGTGGTTGAAACTCATCCAGCAGCAAAACAAAGGCCTGGAACAAAACCTTCTAGAGTAGTTCTACTCGCTCACTCGCAGGGTATCCATGAGTTGGAATCAACATGACAGCATGGATTTGGTTTGTTTTTTGTTTGTATTAAACATTCTTGGTTTTTATTTGTTTGAGAAAGTCTTCATTTTATTCCCATTTGATGAAAGATAGTTTTTCTGTGTACACATTTCTCAGTTAATTATTTTTTTGCATTACATAGAAGGTGGGACTCTGTGTTTTGGTTTTCATCATTGTTCTCATTGTTCTTCTTTTGCACATGTGTCTGTCATTTCCCGCTGCCTGCTTTTAAGATCTGCTCATCATTCCTGTTCGGGAGTTTTATGTGATATGGCTTGATGTGGATTGTATTTAAAACGTACTCTGCTTGAGATTTGTTGAGATTTCTAAATCTGATAATTATATCTTTCATCAATTTTAGATATCGTCTTTATTATCTCTTTTCTGTCTTTTATTTATTTATTTTTCCCTTTATATCCTTCTGGAATTCCAATTGGATGCCTGTTTTACTTTTCTATTCTATTGTCGATTTAATTTCTCTTTCACATTTTCCACCATTCTCTCTCTGTGCTGTGTTCTTGTTGGTTTCTTTTGCTCTCACTTCTTACTCATCAAATCTCCTTTCACGTGTCTAATCTGATGTTTAATCTGGCCATTTAGGTTTTTTTTAATTTTAATGATCATATTTTACATTTTTAGATATAATGTTTGGTTATTTTCAAATTAACTTTATGATTTTATAGTCTTTTTCCTTGCTTATGTTTGCCTGTCTTTTATTTCTTCAAACATATGAATCATAATTATTTTTTCTTCTGTATCTTTTAAGAGTCTGATCTAACAATATGTCGTTTTTGTGGCTGTCATTGAAGTGACTTGTTTCCTTGTATGATTTACGCTTTTTGGTTGTGGTTTACGATTTCTGATTGTGAGTCTTGCTCTAAGACTATCCTTTTCCTGGGATCCACGCAGACCACCCCTCATTCTAGCCATCCTACCTTTCTGCAGACATTGGAATGCCTTTTGCAAACCATGCCTTGGCCAGATTCCCAGGCCCTGCTCTTCATGCTTGGGAAGATTTCCCTGTCTGAGGTGTCCTGATCTCTATATTCCAGAGATGCTCACTGAGGATGACTGTACCAACCACCCCGACAACATGCAGGTTAATTTGGGTTCTAGTATTTGGCATTTGCTCAATTTATTCTACCAACTTTCAGAGAGCAAGGAAGTATTTGTTAGCACTGGAAGACATTTAGTAAGTGGTACTGGGTGATGAAAAGTAATAAACTTATTAAATGTTTCTGGGGCTGAGCACTAAACATTTTCCAGTACCGGTTGCTGTCAAGTTGACTTTGACCCATGGTGCTCCCATGTACTTTAGGGTAGGACTGTGTTCCATAGGGTTTCATGGCTGACTTTTCAGAAGTAGATCACCAGGCCTTTTTTCAGAGGTGCCTCTTGGTGGACTTGAACCTCTCACCTTTTGGTTAGCAGTTGAGTGTGTTAACTGTTGTACCACCCAGGGACTCCACTAAACATTTATTTCCATTTAATTCTTCCAAAATCCTGGAATTTTACAAATAAGGAAACAAGGCTTAGAAAGGTTAAGTAATGTGGCCAAAGGCTGCATATGTGGTAAATGACAGAGCCAGAACTCGAACCCAGATTCACCTCCACAGCCTGTCTGTGTGTGTGTGTGTGCATGTGTGTACTCTTTCTGTCTTTTCCTGATGCTTCCAAAATAATGGTGGTAGTTTACCAAATGTCCTGACACCGTAGTCTTCAATTTAAACTTAGAATTCTAACCTATAGTTTACATCAGCGCTGGTACTGTAGAGATAACTCCTGTTTCAAATGTCATTCTGGTTTCGCCATGAGTATATAATTTTTAAATTTGTTAAGAGTCAGATTTCAAAAATACAGACTTTTTCCTCATTAAAAGAAATACATCACCCTTGACCTTCCCTAACGGCCAGAGAATAGGAAGCGAAACCTCTGCCTCTCATGAGAGTCTGTGGGGTAAAGGGCAGGGCAGCAGGCTGGGACTGAGCCCACCACTACCGCTGGGTCTCCTTGGGCAAGCGCTTCACTCAGCGTCTAGTTTCCGAGGCGGAGGGGAAGAGGCTGTGGGTCTCGGAGCCTAATGGGCTTGTTGCACACCTTAGTGGTTGTGTCCCTTGGACCTGTTGCTGTATCACTCTGAGTTTCAATTCCCTGATTTGAATGCAGGGATAATAATAGTATCTATGCTGAAGGCTGCTGCAAGATGAGGATTAAAGATAATGATGGTAGTGGTCCCAGTGCTCATGGCAGCCATTTACTGGGCACTGTGTGCCTGATTCTCTGCTCAGCTTTCTCACCAATCTGTTTCATTTAATCTTCATAGCAGCTACAATTTAAGTAGCATTTTCTACTAAACAGAAATTATATACAATGTCCAAAATATTTATGTAATTTCTGAAACATATAATATACTCTCCATGTAACACACACTCACACAGTCATACAAACACTCACACATGGACACTTACACAAACACTACAGACACACTTACCCACACACACACACTGACTCACGAATACACACTCATGTACACACTCACATACATATATGTCTCATGCACACACTCATGTATATACACCCACATAGGAACATATACATATTCACACATACATATGCATACCTATGATGTCTCATACACACTCACACATACACATCTCTCACAGATATATATGAGGGTAGGTCAAAAAGTATTGCTACAAAATCAGAGAAACCTTTATTAAACAAAAATATCAAAATGTGAAGGTATTGTTTCTCGATATATCCTCCATTTAGGTCTCTGTACTTCTGAAGGCAGTGTTTCCTTCTCTCTAACCCCTCTTTCAAGAATTCTGCACTCTTCAGTTTACATCACATCAAAAGGGCAGTTCTGGTGTCCTCAAGGGACCCAAATCATTTTCCTTTTAAATGTTGAGTTTTGGGGAAAAAAGAAGTCTGAAAGGGCAAGATCAGGGTATAGTGTGGATGGGGTAAGGTTTCCTGATGAAATTCTCGTAGGACAGCCCTCGTACCCTCAAAGAATGAGCAAGTGTATTGTCATGATGGAAAAAATCTCCCTGCACAACTTTCCTGGCCTTTTTCTCACCAATGTGTTTTCAGTTTTCTTAAAATTTCTTCATAATAAGTCCCCAAGATCATCCTGTGTCCTTCGGGAAAATCTATCAAGATTACCACTTTGAAGTCCCAAAAAACAGTAGCCATAACCTTCTGAGTGGTCTTTCCTCTCTTGGCTCATCTTTGAGGCCTTCCTGACCTTCCTTAGAATGCTCGATCCATCTAAAAACTGTTGTTTTATGTGGGGCAGCATTCCCATAAACTTGTTGCAAGGCTTCCATGATCTGGGAAGATGTCCACTTGAGTTTTGTTAGAATTTGATATGAGCCCTGACCTCAAAATTGTTTTTTTTTCCATGGCACAGAAAGTGTCCTTTTTTTTGAAGGCAATGTAATGAGACTAAGACAAGTGTATTACTGAGAGAACTTGTCTGCAGCCATCCACGTTTTGTTTGGAATAAACCCATGCATGTATGAACTGGAACTCAAGTAGCAATACTTTTTGACTTACCTTTGTGCGTGTGTGTGTATGTGTGTATGTATATGGTATGTCTCATACACACACACACACACTTAGATATCAGGTACCAAACCAACCCCATTGCCACTGAGTCGATTCTGACTCATAGTGGCCTTATACGACAGAGCAGAATTGCCCTTAGGGCTTCCAAGGCTGCCACATCTTTTTCCTGAGGATCGGCTGGTGGGTTCAATCTGCTGACCTTTCGGTTAAAGCTTTAACCACTGCTCCACCAGGGCTTCTTCAGATATTGTGTAATGGTCCTCAAAAAATGGCAGCTGTGTTTGTTATTAAGACTATGCCACCCTTCCTGGGTATTTTCCAGGCCCCTGATACCTGGGATGTATGACATGCTTCTCAGCCAGCGAATCCGTGCAGGAGGTCTGAAGAGGCAGGTGGAGAGTGCCAGGCTGTGGCAGGCCTTGCACACTCACACTCTAGGCCATTCTGGTTTAATCCTGGAGCCATGAAGGTCTTTGAGCAGGGCTGCGGCATGATGGGATTTGGAGGTTAGAAGGACCACTCTCTACCACTGGGCCTCTTCAGAAGTGGGGCTACCAATGCCTCTTCACTGCCAGAGGGTTAGGTCCTGCCTTAGCTTTTGACCTCTCCCAGCTCCTGCCAGTCCTTTTGGGTGAACTTTTACTCTTTATGTCAGCAAAAGCAACCACCCCCAGTTACCTTAAGCCGGATGCTACTTATTGCTCCTATTGATGAGGTTGCATTGTTTCCACAGGACTGGGTATGCACCAGGCAGTGACATGGCTTCAGCGGTTGCTTTGCACGCCAGGCCCCTTGTCTCCCTCATCTTCCCCTACTGCTGTTCATCCTGCAAAGTTGTCCTAATCTGTCACAGGCCCCAGAGCGCCATGCAGGGAGAGAACCCAAGGCCAGCACTTTCCAGCATGTGCAGAGTTGGGGCAGGACAGGTGGTGGGGGTGAGTGACTTCAGGAGGCAGGGGAGTCTGGAGTTGTCTGCTGCCACTTGCAGCCTTGCTTGGGGTCTCAAGCAGCATGAGAGTACTGGGGAATGCAGAATTCCATGGAGCAGAGGAAATGACAAATCAAAGGAAGAATGGGGCAAGGACCAGATGCTAAAACACTGCCGTCAGTTTGTTGCCCGGCCACTGTTTTCCATCCCTCTATCTCTCCCACCTCCATTTCTCCTTCCAGCACATTTGGGACTCCCTAGTCAGTCACATTTTGCCAGTGTGCTCAGCTCTCTTCCCTTTGTCCTCAAGTATCCATCAGCTTGCCAAATACCTGCCTTCCCCATACTGTACCTGTGCATGTGAGCAGGGACACGCCACTCAACAGCCAGGGAGCCGCCAGCGTCCGCGAGCACCAGCCTCGATGGGGCCCTCAACATTGCCAAGCATTTCATATGCCTTCCTTTCCACTCTTTGTAAGTACAAAAAAATCATTGCTGTCTTTTTTCCTGAGGGAAAAAAATAAATAAATTACAGGGAGTCTCTAGGTGGTACAAATGGTTAACATGCTTGGCTGCTGTCTTAGTCACCTAGTGCTGCTATAACAGAAACACCGCAAGTGGACGGCTTTAACAAAGAGTTTATTCTCTCGCAGTCTAGGAGGTTAGAAGTCCGAATTCATGGTGCCAGCTCCAGGGGAGAGTTTTCTCTCTGTGTTGGTTCTGAGGGAAGGCCCTTGTCATCAATCTTCCCCGGTCTAGGAGCTTGTCAGCTCAGGGACCCTGGGTCCAAAGGACATGCTCCACCTCCCGGTGCTTCTCTCTTGGTGGCATGAGATTCCCCTCCTCTCGGCTTGATTCTGTCTTTTATATCTGGAGTCAAAAAGATTGACTCAAGCTACCTTATGCTGTAGATTGAGTCCTGCCTCATTAACATAACTGCCCCTAATTCTGCCTCATTAACATCATTAAAAAAAAAGAAAAACATTGCTGTAGAGTCAATTCCAACTCATAGTCACCCTACCGGACAGAGCAGAACTGCCCCATAGGTTTTCCAAGAATGGTTGGTGTATTTGAACTGCTGACCTTTTGGTTAGCAGCCAAATACTTAGCCACTGTGCCATCAGGGCCCCTATTAACACCATAGAAGTTGGTATTTACGACACTTAGAAAAATTACATCAGATCACAAAATGGAGGACAACCACACAATGCTGGGAATCATGGACTAGCCAAGTCTATACACATTTTTAGGGGACATAATTCAAACATAGCAGGTGCTAACTAAAAGATAAGAGGTTTGAGTCCACCTAGAGGCACCTCAGAAGAAAGGCCTGGCAATTTACTTCCAAAAAAACAGCTATTAAAAGCTCTATGGCTTTCTACGCTGACACACATGGGACCACCATGAGTTGGAGTCAACTAGATCACAACTGGTGGATGAATTTAAGGCACAGATATGCAAGAAAGGATAACTTTATTTTTTAGTGACTGATCTTAACCTCTCTCTCAAGCCCCCATTTCTGATCAGAAGCAGAAAAATCAATTTCATCAATTCAAGGTATTTCAGTCATTTTTGTTGTTGTTGCTGTTGAAAACGCAGTCTGTTTCAGGAAACAATCTCTCATAGGCAAAGTTCTCCCCGTACTCCCTTCTCCTTCCACATTCTCTGTCTACTTTCTGGAAGGCTATGGTGCTATTCCGGAATCTGTCTCTGGGTCTCCTCCCTTCTCCTTCCACATTCTCTGTCTACTTTCTGGAAGGCTATGGTGCTGTTCCGGCATCTGTCTCTGGGTCTCCTCCCTTCTCCTTCCACATTCTCTGTCTACTTTCTGGAAGGCTATGGTGCTGTTCCGGAATCTGTCTCTGGGTCTCCTCCCTTCTCCTTCCACATTCTCTGTCTACTTTCTGGAAGGCTATGGTGCTGTTCCGGCATCTGTCTCTGGGTCTCCCAGCAGGTGTTTCTTTCACCTGACCCTCTCTGCTGGTGGAGTGTGGTGCTGGGTCTGCTGACATCTGACTGCTGCTCACTCATGTCCAGTGGACTCTTGCATACCCCAGCCATAGATTCCTCCTGACTTTTACGGCCCTGGTGTAAACTCCTAGGCCTCTAGGCCTGGTGCTTGGATTTTAAGGACAAATAAACTTTTTTTTTTCTGTCCCAAGTACCTGCTTTTACAATTGAAAGCTGGCTTTCAAAATTTATTTGGAATTTAGAGCCCAGAATTTGGCTTCTCTATTTTTTGCTCATTTTATTTGTGTCACCCTTTCTGAAATAATAGGATACAGTTTCAAGGTGTAGTTTTCATGGAAAAGACTTTATAGGATGCCGTCCACTGAACCAACCAGCAGGTCTTCCGCAGTGTGTCTCCGTCCTTCCCTCCAGGCCACGGGGCTGGGGACCCTTCTCCTATAAGATGCCAATTCCCCCATCTGGACTGGATTTAACGCCTCTCCCCCACATTCCCAGGAACCAGTGATTTGTTCTCCCTTCTGTGGCGCCATCTTTGCTTATGTTCCAGGTTCTCCCTGTAAAACACAGACACAATAATGAAACCAATTCCTTCTACCCTGCTTCCTGCCTAGCCACCACTTCCTTTCTCTGCTCGTCTTCACAGGCCAACCTCATAACCCGGTTGTGGGACATTCATTCATTCACTCATTCATTCTTTCCACACCTGGAACCCCTCTGGAGATACAGGGAGATGTTCCAACCTTCACAGGGCTTTCATTCCAGCTGGGAAGGCCAGTGGTAGCACAAGTGTCAGTCGCACACTGTCAGAGAACATTCAGTGCCCGGACAACAATGGAGAGGATGAGGGGACAGAGAGAGGGAGCAGGAAGGGCAGGGTGGCCGTCAGCAGGACAGCGTGCGTGGTCATGCTGTTTACAGCTAGCGTCCTTTCTGACTCATGTTCAAGCTATGCCGGATTTTGAACATTTTAACCCTCACAGGACTGGGGTAGATATCACAGCTGGTAGTCAGGAAGGTCTTTCTAATGAGGTAGCTTTGAGCAAAGGCCTGCAAGACCCATGCTCATGCCTCCTCCCCTTCTAGAGTGGCTTCTTCCCCATACTACCACTCTCTAATTCAGCCTTCATCTTCACCGACCTTCTGTCTGATCCCAAGGGTTGGTGGTCCTTCCTTGGGACACTTTCTTCCCCTGGCCTTAGGACAGCCCAGGCTCCTACTTCCCTGCTGGGTACTTCGTCCCCTAGGCCTGTGCATTCTCCTCTATCCCACCTTCAAACAGAGGGGCTCCTCAGGACTCACTCGGAGACCCCTTCCCCACTCTCCTCACTCCCTGGCGCGTGCCCCAGAGCTTCAAGGAACATCCATGCTGGTGACTCCCAAACCCAGTCTTCTGTCCTGTGTACTCCAGGCCCACAGTCCAGTTGCCTTTGGGAAGTCTTCATCTGGCTACCTCACTGGCACCTCAAATTCAGCAAGTCCCTGAGTCTTTACCCCTTCAAGCTCTTTATTTTAGTAGTTGCGCCACTGTCCACTGAATTGTAAAACCAAGAAATACGAGCCATTCTTGCTCAATAGCTTCCTGTCCCCCATCCCTGCCCAGCCAGCCCATCATTCACTAGGCCTGCTGACTTCATTTCTTTCACGTGCAGAGTCCAGGCTTACTGGTCTGGGTGCTGAATTAGTTTGGATAAGCGTGTGTGTGTGTGTATCACTTACAACGCTTTCTGACACAGTGTTATATAAGTGTAAAACAAACAAAAATCCAAACCCCTTGCGGTTGAGTTGATTCCGACTCAAGGCGACCCCACGTGTTACGGAGTAGAAATGCTCCAAAGGGTTTTCTTGGCAGTATTCTTTATGGGAGCAGACTGCCAGGCCTTTCTTCCATGGCGCTACTGGGTGGGTTTGAACTGTCAAACTTTAGGTTAGAAGATGAACATAAACCATCCGTGCCACCCCGGGACCGACATAAGTGTTAGCTGTTATTTTTTATTATTGTTGGTAGTTTTATTTCTCCAGACGAAGCCTTCATCATTTCTCACCTAATCAACTGCTCACCTTCTGCACTGCTTCCAGCAGTGCTTCAGCTTGGCAGTCACACTCACACTACCCAGCGGCCTTACTTAATTTAATACTGTGTTCACTTAGCTTTATAAAAGGACATGGGACAGGACTCACAGCAGAAACAGCTCCTTCATCTCACCAGGAGGCCCAGCAGCAACCCACATACCCAACTTCTTTTGCCCCCTCCACCCATTCCCTCACACATGGCATAGATGGGTGCAGTTGAGAGCCAAGAGTCATGTGGGTCACCCCAACACAGGGAAGGGGTAGCTATGGTTTTCCATGGATCCTTTACACTGTTCTGATCACCAGAGCCCACCAGTCTAAGGGCAGTGCATGGACAGGGCTCTCACAGGAAGCCAGGGAGACACGCCCTTGGACAGTTTTCAGAAAAGGATCCTGTGAAAAGGCAGCCCAAGGTCAGGCTGAGGTGAGTCTAGGCCTGATGGTCACTGTACTCATAGTCTCCTTGGGTCACCCAATCCATTCTCACACAATGGCTACACTGGCCTTTGAAAGCACAGATATGGTCACACAATTTCCTTCTTGAAAGCCTCCGAGGGTTTCCCACTGCCCTCCAGAAAGTCAGATGCATAAGCATGGCTCCTTGTCCGCGGTATCTCTGCTCCCAGCCTCCCTGTGCCCTGGGCCTGGTGGTGTTCCTGTCTCAGACTTCCCACAGGCCCTTTCCTTTTCCTGGAATGCTCTTCTGTGTTTGCTTCATCTGGACACTTCCTGCTTGTGCTTCATATCTCTGTCGAAATGTCACTTCTTTCAAGAAGCTTCCCCCAGCTCCCCATTCCCGTCTGCCAGGCTAATCAAGGGCCTCGACCTCACATTTTCTCCACACCCTCAGCACCAATCAGCTGGAATTCAATGATTAATTGGGTAACAACCAGGGCTTCTTATTTTTTTGTGCATTTTTTCACGCTTTAGCATATCTGAAACCAGGATGCACGCTAATACTGGTGGAGTCAGAAATACCCCAGCCCTCTAGTTGTCTCTTTCCTCACCTGCTAATCAAGTGGGGGTGTATCTCGCAGCCACTGGCTTCTTACCATTGAGGAACTATGCAGTGATCGAAGTTCTCTTTCCAGGCTTGAATGGTCAGCTCCATGCAAGCTTCCAATTCACGAAAACAGTGTGCTTCTCCATTTATTTAGGCCTTTGACTGCTTTCATCAGCATCTGGCATTTTCTGCGTGTCGATCACGTATTTTATTAGGTTTGTACCCAAGTATTTCATTTTTGGTACTATGCTAAATAGTATTTTAAAAAAATTTTTGTTTCCAATTGTTCACTGCTAGTAGATAGGAATATGATTACTTTTTATGTGTAGACTGTGTATGCTGAGACCTTGATAAACTCACTTCTTAGTTCTAGGAGCAATTTTTAAAAAATAGATTCTGGATTTTTTTTTTCTTTTTATGTAGACAGTTATGCTGTCTGCGAGTAGCGACACTTGGGTTTTCGTTTCTAATCTGTATGTCTTTTGTTTACTTTTCTTCCTTATTCCACTGCCTAGGACTTCCAGCATGATGTTGGATAGAAATGGTGAGAGTGACCACCCTGGCCTTGTTTTCAGTCGTAGGGCAAGGGCATCCGGTCTTTTACCATCAAATATACTAACTACGGGTTTTATATAGAGGCCAGTTATCCAGTTATGGATGACCCTTTCTCTTTTAAGTTCACTGAGAAATTTTTTTATTATAAATAGATGTTGAACTTTTAAATACTCTTTTCTGCATCAATTACATGATAATACAGTTTTCTTCTAGTTTATCGGCATAAGGGACTACATTTCCTGATTTTTAAGACCACTTGGCCATGGTGCCTTATCATTTTATATATTTCCAGATTTGATTTGATAATAGTTTGTTGAGTTTTTTTTTTTTTAAACATATGTTCATAAGGAATATTTGTGTGTAGTTTTCAGTCTGGTTTTGGCATTAGGCTAATTCTGGCATCATAAACATGAGTTAAAAAGAATCCCCTCTTGTATTTTTTTTGAAAGAAGTTGTCACTGCAAAAAGAAAAAGGAAACAAACAAGAAAGAACAAAACAAAACAAGGGAAAAAAAGGCCCCAAGGACCCCACCCACATGGTGTCCTGGGCTGGAGGAGTGGTTCCCCAGTTAAGCGTGGCTTCACAGCCTTTCAAGAAGAAGCAAAGATGGCACATGGAGCCAGGTGTTTCATAGAAAGGAGGGGGAGGTAGTAGGAGGCACAGAAGAAACCAAAAGAGATGAAAAGAAGTAATATGAGCTCAGGGGTCTGGCCACTGTGGCCAGGGCAAATCCAAGCAGCCTGAGGCCAAAGCAGTTACCTCCCAGCCAAGAGACTGTGGCTGGTGGGAAGCAGAGGAGGCCGAAGTGGGGGAGGAAGGAAGGGGGAGCTAGAAAAGCGTATATCGCTCGTTACTGGGTGCTCTGTCTCCTGCTGGAAACTTCGTGAAGCTGCTTTCCTGTACAACCTGTCCGCAGATATTCGACGTGAGTGGGGCAGATCCAAGAGGCACGGATGCTGAATTTCTCAGCTGGCCGAGCCACGGCAGCCAGCCAGGAAGCTCGGAGGTGGACCAGCAGGGAGAGAATGGGGGGTGGGAAAGCCTGTATCGTTGGTTACCGAGTGCTCTGTCTCCTGCTGGAGTTCCCCGAAGCTGCTTTCCTGTGCTCCCTGTCTGCGATCCCCGAGCTGGAGTCCAAGATGGTGGATCTGTGCTGTTAGCTGATGGGGCCCTCTGCATGTATCTCTCCTCGCTGTCTGTCCTCTGTCAGTTTCTTGTTCCATTCAGGGCTTGGCTGAGTTCTCTCTCTCTCTTCATTTGGTACTTCACGTTCCAGGAATGATGTTTGTCTCTGTTTCACTTAGTTTTTCGAGTCTTTGCTGTGGAGGGACCGCATGGTGCTTCTGTCTGTGGCGCCATGTTGGCCAGAAGTCCCTATTCTGATATTTAAAAAAAAAATATATTTTAAATTCTAAGTTTTCTGATTTTCAAGGGAATTGTACTTGTTAGCAGGAGCTCTGGTAGCTCATTGGTTAAGCACTCTGCTGCTAACCTAAAGTTTGGTGGTTCAAACCCACCAGCCGCTCTGCAGGAGAAAGATGTGGCAGTCTCCTTTCATAAAGATTACAGCCTTGAAAACTCTATAGGGGCAGTTCTACTCTGTCCTGTAGGGCTGCTATGAGTCAGAATCTACTCTATGGCAATGGGTTTGGGTTTGGTTTATACCTGTTAGCTTTGCACTGGGTTTTTTTTTTTTTCTTCTAGCAACTAGCGTAGTGTAAGTGCTACGGCTGCTAACCAAAGGGTCAGCAGTTCAAATCCACCAGGCGCTCCTCGGAAACTCTATGGGGCAGTTCTACTCTGTCCTATAGGGTCGCTATGAGTCGGAATCGACTCGATGGCACTGCGTTTGCGTAAGAACCACTAGAAGGCACTCTTAGGTTTTTTTTCCAGCACTTGTCAGAAGTTCTGCGTGAGATTTCATCTGGGTGCGGAAGTCTCCAGGTACTTGTTCTGGCTGGTTCTCCCTGAGGTGGCTGACTTTGCTGGTGTGTTAGCCCCCACTATCTTGTAACGTTTTGGCTGTGGCTCTGAGGGTACCCCTGCGGTGGATTTCCTTTACCCCCTTACATGGAGTTTGGGATGGCTTAACCTCTGCAGCTCAATGCGCCCTTGTGGGGGGGTTTTCACTGGTCATGGACACTGGTCTAAGTGGTGGGGCTTGGTTTTCCTGAGGCGAAGGTTTGGAGCGATTTGTGTCTTTCCCTCACTGGCACCCCTATATAGGCTCCTCTTTCACCTCTGTCCACTGTAGTCAGGAAGTCAGTTGTTTCTCTGTGTGTTGCCTGTCTGAGTGTATTTCTTGCCCTGGCTAAATGCTGGGTCATGCGATTTTTCAGTCTGTGTAGGTCCTTCTGCTTTGGAACTCTATCGCAACACCTCTGTCTCCCTTTCTCCACCTAAGTGTGCAGCCTGCGAACTCCCACAGCCATCTACATCACCTTGTTTGGGCTCCAGCTTCTCATTTTAGCTCCCATCTTGTTCTTTGTTCTCTGTGTTGCCCATCTCTGTCCCAGAATGGCTGTCATGAGCCGAGTCCTCCGGGTGCCAGCGACTGGGGCCTCTCAGCTTCGGTGCTGCCTCCACTCCTCTCCTTGTTTCTGGACTCACCTCCGCTCTCCAACACTTCGTCTGCTGTATGGAGTTGTTAGATCTCAGTTTGTGTTTGCTTTATTTGTTGTTCAGTGGGTTAGTTGCTGGGGCATAAATGGGGGCAACTCTTGCCCCTCCGTTCAGATAATACATAGTTTTTTTTTTTTTTCCTGACAATTTGTGTCTATTAATTGGTTTGTTAGACCATTTAAATTTAATGTAATTATTGATATGTTTGGATTTAGGCCTACCATCTTATTATTTCTTTTCTCCTTGTATCCTGTTTTATTGTTCCTGTTTCCCTTTTTCTGTTTTATTTATTTATTTATTTAGGATTATTTGAATATATTGTTGTATTCCATTTTAATTTATCTATTAAATTTTGACTATGTCTTTTTGTATAACTTTTTAGGTGCTTGTTCTAGAGATTATAATATACATACTTAAGTTTTCACAGTCTACTTGGAAGTAATATTAATTAAAATATTAATAACAGAAATATTTTCCACCTGTATCTATCTCCCTTTATAGTCCTCATTTTATGTTGTAGTTGTCATATATATTATATGTAACACAGTTTTTGTTTTCAACCATCACATGTATTTTAAAGAATTTAAGAGGAGAAAGATAATCCATTATATTTATCTAACAATATACAATTTCTATTGTTCTGTCTTTATTCCTGAAGATACAAGTTTCCTTCTGCTGGTATTTCCCTTCCATCAGAAGAACTTCTTTTACTATTTCTTTTAAGGTAACTCTCATGACAACATTTTCTTTTAATCTTCCTCCATCTGAGAGTGTTTTTATTTGTCTCCCATTCTGAAAGACATTTTTGCTGAATATGGAATTCTGGCAGTTCTTTTTAGTACTTAAAAAATTCATATTCCTTGGTCAAGTTGTGCTGACTTCCCCATTTCCCCAGTATTCTGTACTGTCTTACCCTTTGCCAAATTTACCACTTATCTATTGTCCAGTTAGTGTTCCTCCACTCTCCCTTGGGATCATAATAATGGGCTGAGGTTTGGGGACCATGGTCTCAGGGGACATCTGCCATCAATTGGCATAACACAGTTTATAAAGAAAATGTTCTACATCCTACTTTGGTGAGTAACATCTGGGGTCTTAAAAGCATGTGAGTGGCCATGTAAAATATTCCACTGGTCCCACCCTGTCTGGAGCAAGGGAGAATGAAGAAAACCAAGGGCATAAGGGAAAGATTAGTCCAAAGGTCTAATGGACCACAACAGCCACAGCCTCCACCAGACTGAATCCAGCAGAACTAGATGGTACCTGGTTACCATCACTGAATGCTCTCACAGGGATCACAATAGAGGGTCCTGGACAGAGCGGAGAAAAAATGTGGAACAGAATTCTAACTTACAATGAAGGACCAGACTTACTGATCTGACAGAGACTGAAGAAAACCCAAGAATATGGCCCCTGGGTACCCTTTTAACTCAGTACTGAAGTCACTCCTGAGGTTCACCCTTCAGCCAAAGATTAGACAGGCCCATAAAACAAACAATAGTACACGTAGTTCAACCATGTATATGAGACTAAATGGGAACACCAGCCCAGGGGCAAGGACAAAAAGACAGGAGGGGACAGGAAAGCTGGACAAATGCAAATGGAGAACCCGAGGTTGAGAACGGGAGAGTGTTAACACATTGTGGGGTTGGCAACCAGTGTCACAAAACAATATGTGTATTAATTGTTTGATGAGAAACTTATTTGCTCTGTAAACCTTCATGTAAAACACAATAAAAAGAAAAAAAATTATATTCCCCTGCTTTCTAGTGAGAAATCCACAGTCATTCAAATTGTTGTTCTACCATGTTTTGTTTGTTTATTTTTTTTCTTGGCTGCTTTCAAGATTTTTTCTTCATTTTTAGAGTTCAGCAGTTTGATTACGATATGTCTGGATGTTGATTTCTTTGAGCTTATTTTATATGAGTTTTGAGAAACTTCTTGAACCTGTAAGATTATGTCTTTCGCCAAATTAGAAGAAATAATAGCTAAAAATTTCCTGAATATTCTCTTCTTACACTGTATTCTTTTTCCTTTCTTTCTGGGTATCCAATGGACAGGAATGTTACATCTTTTGGTGTTGTCACACGTGACCTTGAGGCTCTATTATTTAAACAAAAACTTTTTCTTTATGTTGTTCAGACTGGACAATTTCAATTGATCTGCCTTCAAGTTTACCACTCTTTCCTCTCTCATCTCCATTCTGCTAATGTTCTCATTCAGTGAGGTTTATTTCAGTTATTATAGTTTTTAGTTTTTAAGTACACATTTAATTATTTTTTATAGCTTCTGTTTCTATACTGAGACTTTATATTTTTCCATTGATTCAAAAGTTTTCACCCTTATCTATTGGAGTTTGGTTAATAATAGTGCTTTACATCTTTGATATTTCAACATCTGTGTTATCTTGGGAAACCCTGGTGGTGTAGTGGTTAAGTGCTACAGCTGCTAACCAAAAGGTCAGCAGCTCAAATCCTCCAGTTCTACTCTGTCCTGTAGGGCCGCTATGAGCCAGAATTGACTCAATGGCAGTGGGTTTGTTTTGGGTTTGGTGTTATCTTGGTATTGGTACCAATATCTCATGTGGTAATTCTCCTTTACCACATGAGATATTGAGATTCTCTTGGTTCTTTATGTGCTGAGTAATTTCAAATTGTATCCTGGGCATTTTGGATATTAATCTTATTTTAACAGGCAGTTGACCCAGTTAGATTTAGGTTTCAAGTTTCTATCCAGCTTCTCTGGGCTGTGCTTCCAATACTGGTTCTGTTTTCAAAGCCTTTGCAATGCTATTTGATCTGCCCCCGTTTGGCCTGTGCAGTAGCCAGCCTTAAGTGGTGGTCTACCCGACTGTTCAGCTCTCAAAGCCTTTGGTATGTAGTTTAGGGACAGATCCATTCATGCACAGCTCAGAATTGAACCCAAAAGTTAATACAAAATGTAATGGTCTTTCTCAAGTCTCTTTATCATTTCCCTAATACTTTCTTAGGGACCATCTTCCTGCTTCTTTGCTAGAAAGCTGAGGCTTTAATTTCCCTGCATGACTCTGGGACCCAGTGGTGAGAGGCTAAAGAGAAAAAAAAAAAAAAAAAAAAATGGAGATTTCACCCACACTCTCAGGGCCATAGTTCCTCTGGTTAGAGAGGAATTCTCTTCCCAGAGAGTTTTAGACACCTGCCTGATCACTTCCACTGTCAATGTTAATGCTGATGCCAGATTGCCTGGAGTCTGAGGTGGGAAAGAAGGGGAACTCAGTAAGAAGATCCTGAGGTATTTCCTCTCTGTTCTTTAAGAGGCACCTTTCATGCTTCTTAGGCCAGAAATAGAGGTCTTCTCCTGGAGCTTTTTCTGTCCTGTCCACACCTGGTGCACCGCTCCAGGTTTCAGGCTGCCTTTGAGTCCATGCTAGGGGATACCAAAAGGAAAAAATCCAGGAAAGTTCTTGCCAGTTCCATGGTGCTTTGAGCTCTGGTTTTCTTCTTCCAACCATTTACTTTGCAGAGTCCTCAGAGAGTTGTTCCATGCATTTTGTCCAAGGTTTTGTGTTGCCTTCAATGGGAAAAACATAGTGAAGTGTGCTTATACCATCTTGATTGGATCCTCGAAAGTGTGGAGTGTGTGTTTAATATAAAGTGAGAGGTTCTCAATCTCCCACTTATCTGGGGGAGGAGAGGAGAGAAGATAACCACGGAACTAGCTTCCATTGAACATCAGCTGTCAACTCTGACTGTCTTAGAGCATAAAAACATTATTCTACAGGTCTCTATGAGGAACATATGGTATCATTGGATCCATTTTGCACTGGGAAAGTTAGGATCGCTTTAATTAGTTCAAGATCCTATAGATAATAAATAGTAGCCTGAGGATGTGTATCCTGCTCTGTCTCAGAAGGAAAGATCCAGAAGGTCCTGTGAAAAGAAGAGACTAGAAGGGACTCTGAGAGTGATGCCCTTCTTTCCTTCTCTTGCAGGACGGAAGACGGTGATGCTGCAATCTTGCACCCCGGGATGGTGTGTATCATGGTGAGGCTGCTGCCCCGGGTGTACCATGAAGATCACCCCCAGGTACTTGCTTTGCCTTCTTGACATAATTGATCATTTAAGCTCTTTCTGACCTAAAACTCCCTTTTTCTTTTTGCCTTTGCTCTTGGTAACCCGTGCATTAGCAGACCCCCTGGACCCCGTCTTGGGAAATACTTCCTGTGGGGAAATGTCAGTGTGTCTGAGACCCTTGACTGATTTATGCCCACCCTTCCAAAGCCATTCAAAACAGATCACTTCTGTCATTGAGGCAACCTTCTAAAAACAACACTTAGCTTGGGGCAAGTGCTGGGTTCCAAGCTCAGCACTGGGCTCTGGTGGGTGTGTGCACCGGAAGTCCATCACTCCTCATGAATCCATTCTGCCCACGGGGTCCACCATGCTCCTGGCCTCGTGCTGTGTGTGGGACATGCAATGTTAACAAGATGGACACAGACATGTTCCTCATTGCGCCTCCATCTCTGCTGGGGACTGGGGGTTTGTAATAATGCAAATGGGCTTTAAATAAATAAACTCACAAATGAATATGCAATTACAAGTTGTGACAAGGGATACTAAGGGGAAAAACTGGGTGCTGAGAGAGAATGAGTGGAGTGGGGGACAGTCCTAAATACATCTTATTTAAATGGTGGAGTAGAGGTCAGGGAGACCATCTCCTAGATGGTGACATCTAAACAGAAACCTGAAGAGGAGCAGAAGTGAACCAGGAGGGGAAGAGCCAGAAACAGACCCTGGGGCAGGAACCCAGCGGCAGAGCAGAAGTGCAGGGTGGGGCATGGAGAGGTAGGCTGGAAGCCAGGGCTTGGAGCTTTATGCCAAGGCCAACTAGAAGCCTCCCAAAGTAGATGCAAGGAATGACATCTTTTTATTTTGTATTAAGCTTATCACTTTGGCTGATGCATGGATGATAGACTGGAAATGGGGGCTTGTGTGGAGTAGGTAAGGGGAAACCAGTTAGGAAGCTATTTCCACAGTCTAGGTGGGACAGGACTGGGGGGATTAGAGGGATGTCTGTGGGAAGGCGTGAACGAAAGGAGGAAGAGACCTGTCTTAGTCTCCTAAGCTGCAGTAACACAAATACCACATGTGAGTGGCTTTAAAGAACAGAAACTAATTTTCTCACAGTTCGGGAGGCAATAAATCCAAATTCAGGATGCTGGCTCTAGGGGAAGGCTCTTTCTGTCGGCTCTGGAGAAAGATCCTTGTCTCTTCCAGCATTCCTCGGCTCCTTGGTGTCCTCCCGTTTTTTGCTTCCTTGTCTCTGTGGCTGTGCTACTCTTTATAATTCAACAGGACACGCCCTATACTGGCAGGGCCTCGTTAACACAGCAAAGAAAACCCTTTTTCCAAAAGAGATTACATGCACAGTTACAGGCTTCCAACACATATTTTGGGCGGACACAGCTCAATCAGTAACAAGGCCTATTCAGAGATGGGGCCACAGGGCCCTGGGATGAATGGGTCTGGGGAGTGGGAGGAGGGAGCACCCAAAGGCAACTCCCAAATTTCTGTCTTGGCAGAACTGAGAACCTCATTGGAGGAGGCAGGTTTGTATGGGAAACCATCAAGTAACAGAACAAAGCAAAATCTAAATATGAAAGATAAATATTTTAGAAGGTTTGAGAAAGAGAATGAAATGGCTGAGGAAGACCTAACAAATGTTCCACTATAGGTTAGATTTATTACAGGAAGTGGAATGAGTTTAACTGAGCACTTACTATTTACCAGACATTGCTTATTGAATCCTCGTGGCAGTTTTGTTGGGGGTTATTACTGCTTCCAGGAGACCCTGGGCGTCCCAACGGTTAGGCGCTTGGCTACTAACCGAAAGGTTGGCAGGTTGAATCCGGCCAGAGGCTCCTTGGAAGAAAGGCCTGAAGGTCTGCTTCTGAAAGATCACAGTCATTGAAAACCTCACGGAGCACAGTTTTACTCTGACACACACGGGGTGGCCATGAGTCGGAACTGACTTGACAACAGCTGGTTTGGTTTTCTAAAAAGTTTTTATTATTGTCTCCATGCTAATCAATAATGAAGTATGGGCTTGGAGAATTGAAATGACGTTTGAAGATAGTTGGTGGATCTGGCCCTCCAAAGTGGTGGTTTTCACAGGAAGAATGTCGGGAGCCTGGCACACTGACAGTGAGGGGCCCCATTTTGCTTTGGCCAGAATTTAAAGGAGGAAATGACCCCTAGTTGGCATTAGTAGTGATGGCATGAAAATGACCATGACCTAGTAAAATACTGCGGTCCCTCAGAGGTCAGAGAGAGAAGTGGAACAGAGGAGCCAAGATCCTTGATGGGGAGAGGGCAGGGGAGGGAACTGGTTTCACAGAGGAAATCCCGTACCGTTTGGTACAGGATTACAAAAACAGCTAACCAGCTTCCATGCCAACATGCCTCTTTGGTAACAGGACTTTTTGTTCTGACCCCTGGTCATGTGCTGGGAAGTGAGGACAAAATGATTAGGAAATGAACGGAGAGAAATATAGTAGTGAAATGAAATGCATTTTATAGTTTTAAACATTTGCAGAGAAGAAGTGAGTAGGCCAGAATAAAATGGGTGTAATTATCCGTCCAGTTATCAATTGCTGTGTAACAAACTGTCCCCCAAATTAACCACAACCGTTTTGGTATCTCTCACAGTTGTGTGGGTCAGGAATTTAAACAAAGCTCAGCAGAGTGGCTCCTCTCTGACTCAACATGATGTCTGCAGGGCTGGCCCATCCAGGAGGACCTCTTCACTTGTAGAGATGGCACCACAGCAAGGCTGCCTCAAATGGCCAGGGGCTGGCTGCAATGACTCACCTGGGGTTCTAAGTCTGGGGCCTTGACTCAAGCTGTCAGTGGGATTCTGGGGCCTCCTTCATGGAGCCCTCTACATGTGGTCTCCACAGGTGGTGTCTCCAGTGGACCCTCTAGCAGATTCCGTAACAGCTCAGGATTTGCAAGAACTCAAAAGCCAAAGCAGCTAGGCGCTCCTAAGGCTTGGGCCTGGAACAAGCTGTTGTTACTTGCACGGCATTCTGTTGGTTAAAGCAAGTCACAAGCTCAGCTCAGAGGAAACGGCTTCCCATGCTGTTGTGAAGGGCAGGACAGGGGAATGGTGGGGACATCTTTAAAGACTAGCCACCATAATTGTCATAAGTGTCCAATTGCTGGATGGAAATACTTGATCCCTAAATCGAATGTCTTCTAGCCAATGAGTTACCTAAACTCTGGGAGCTTCCCTTCTTTACCTTGGCATTCAAGTCTCGGACCCTGCCTGGAGCACATTGGAAACTAAGACACACTGGGGAGTGTTATTTCATCCATCTTCACACCAGCTCTGTAAGTATATACAGCTTCCCGTTCTGCAGTTGCATGGTCCTCAGGAAAGCTGTGTAAGTTCCTAAGGTCATGGGGCTGTTGAGGGAAGGCCCTGAAGATGGCTCCCCACCCACGCTCAGTACACGTGGGATGAGTGGATTTCTCAGCTCTGCAGCTCTTGCAGAATGAAGGGCCGTGCATTCTGGGCTGTGTATACTTTTTCAGGTGAAATCTCCTCGATGTGAGCAAGTTTACCCTCCTTAGCTGTGTTTAGGACAATGCAATGTATTCGCAACGAGAATGTCCAAGCGGGTGGTTTAGACGATCTTAACAGCGGAACAGGAACTCGTTCTGCCAAGACCCACGCTATGGTGACCGAGGAAGCGACTCAGAGCCGCAGTGGCATGTCCTGCTGTTTCCTGTGTGCGTGGAAGCCCCCCACGGATGAACCCGAGTTCCAGATAAACCCCGGAGTTGTCACGTCACCACTGCGTGGGGAAGAACTTTGGTTTTTTGCTTAGTCTGTGACGGTAATTGGACAAACTGAGTATGCAAATGAGAATTCTGCTTGGTAGTTTACTTTTTCTCTATTCAGGTCACAATAAGTAATTTAGGAAAAGTCTAATTCTGCCTGAATGCCTCTCAAATATGCAAATGAAATGTAGTGATGCATTTTCTCAAATATTTTCTGCGTGTGCCAAATCAGCAGCTATTAAAAGTTGGATAATTATAGTAATTAATTTCTGAAAGGGGAGACAAAGCTCATAACAACAAATAGAAGAGTAAATCAGAAGAGAAGTGAGAGCAGGCAAGAAAATGCTGAAACGAAACTGACTGCAGGATTTTGGTGCAGGAGAAGGTTGCCTGAAAAGTTCCAGCAGATGGCAGTGTTACTAAAAAGATGGGAAGCAAGTGCCCACGCAGCCCCCCTAGGTCTTTGACTCGTCAGCGCTCCCCACACTCTCACCACTGTGCATCACGCAGGAGCCTCCCTACCCCTGGATGAGCAGGCGGTGACTGTCCTGGCACACGTGTCATTTTAAAGACAACTATGTAAATAACCATGTGGGCGTTCTGATTTATTCCCAATCGTGGCCACATTAAATTTGTTCTGTTCACAACCTAAAGGTGTTTTTCCCCCTTTATCGCGTCGGCCCTGAGAGCTGCTCTTGGAATCAGATAATCCAGCTGTTTTCTGCCTCTTGCATCAAGACCAGTGTTTAAAATCGGGCTGTGGGAATTTTACTGTGATTGTTAATGACTTAAGCACAAGGCAAAAATGGAGTCCAGCTCAGTTCTCTGAGCTGAGCTGGCCCGGGAAAGAAATAGCTCATTGGGAAGTAAGATGCTTTTCCGTTCCAGTGTGCTCAGCAGCCATGGGGTCTTGCCACAGGGATATGGCTCTTGGACTAGAACATTGCCCAGCGTTGAAGGGCTTTCCAGTCCAAAGCATCACTCCCCCTCCACGAGGGCTGTGGCCTTCAATCAGTCCTCCCCATTCCTTTGCCACCAAGTTGATTCCAACGCATAGCGACCCCATGTGTTTGAGAGTAGAACTGCTCCATAGGGTTTTATTGGCTGTAATCTTTCTGAAGCAGATCACCAGGCCTTTCTTCCATGGTGCCATTGGGTGGGTTTGAACTACCAACCTTTAGTAGTGAAGGACAAGCCACTTGCACCAGCCATAGCAGAGGAATATTTGCTTGCTCACATGGGAACTGTAACTCGGGGCGGAGAAGCCAGATCCCATTTAGCAGAGGTGGAACTCAGCCTGTGTTCGAGCATTGCTTCTGTGAATAATTACCAGACACCTTCTACATACCACTGAGGATTCAGAGGTGAACGTGATGGGAACTGTCTGGGTTTGAGGGTGGTGAGGATGAGCGTAGAAGGTGGTAACACAACGTGCTGATGGCCGTAAGAGAGATTTCCCCGCAAGGCCTTGGGGCCCAGGGAAGGGAAAGCCACAGAGAAGTGGGAACACAAAGAAAAAGGGAGATGAGGAAGGCAAAACAGAATCAACAACAGCAAACCGCAGAGATGCACAAAGATGCCTGTTTGGGAACCTCCAGCAGTTCAGCTGAGCTGGAACAGACCGTGGGGGTGGAATGTCAGTGCGTGGGGCTAGAGAGGTGCCAGCTGAAGCCACATCACAAAGGGCCTTGGACGTCATGCTAAGAAGGTGAATTTTGATGGGTTACCATCTGTTGTCAGCATCGTCGTAATTGTCTTCGTCATTGCTTCACTTAACAAACACTCACCATGTGAGGGCAGAGCTCCGGCTATGAAGACTGCAGGCCTTGGTCAGATGTCAGGTCTGCCACCTCAAGTCACGGGCCATTTGGCTCTGGGGGGAAATGACTTGACCTCTTTGATCCTTAACTTCCTTTGCTATTGTTGGTGTTGTTGGTTGCCATAGAATCAGCTCCAACTCATGGTGACTGGTTTGGATTGAATTGTGTCCCCCAAAATGTATATCAGCTTGGCTAGACCATGATTGGTATTGTGTGG
Source organism: Loxodonta africana (assembly GCF_030014295.1). Classification (NCBI taxonomy): domain Eukaryota; kingdom Metazoa; phylum Chordata; class Mammalia; order Proboscidea; family Elephantidae; genus Loxodonta; species Loxodonta africana. Next base: position 83,691,634 of record NC_087357.1, on the reverse strand, counting down.
TTGTCCTCCATTTTATGATTTGATGTAATTTTCCCGTGTGTTGTAAATCCTGACCTCTATGATGTTAATGAGGCAAGATCAGAGACAGTTATGTTAATGAATCAGAACTCGATCTATAGCATTAGATTGTATCTTGAGTCAATCTCTTTTGAGATATAAAAGAGAGAATTGAGCAGAGAGAAGTAGAACCTCATGCCACCAAGAAAGAAGCACCAGGAGCAGAGCATGTCTTTTGGACCTGATGTCCCTGTGCTGAGAAGCTCCTAGACCAGGGGAAGATTGATGATAAGGACCTTCCCGTAGAACTGACACAGAGAGAAAGCCTTCCCCGGAAGCTGGCACCCTGAGTTAGGACTTCTAGCCTCCTAGGCTGTGAGAGAATAAATTTCCATTTGTTAAAGCCGTCCACTTGTGGTATTTCTGTTATAGCAGCACTAGGTAACTGAGATAGTGACCTTATGTACAACAGAACAAAACATTACCTGATCCTGTGTAATCTGCACGATGGTTGGTATGTTTGAGCCCATTGTTGTAGCTACCGTGTCAATCTCCATCTCATGGAGGGTTTCCCTCATTTTCACTGACCCTCTGCTTTACCACACATGATATTCTTTTCTGGCGATTGGTCTTTCCTGATCATGTGTTTAAAGTAAGCAAGACGAAGGCTCGCTATCCTTGTTTCTAAGGAACATTCTGGATGTACTTCCTCCAAGACTGATTTGTTAGTTCTTCTGGCAGTCCACAATATATTCAATATTCTTCTCCAACACTACAATTCAAATGTGTCATCTCTTCTTCAATCTTTCTTTTTCATTGCCCAGCTTTCACATGCATATGAGACAATTGAAAAGACCATGGCTCAGGTCAGGAACACCTTAGTCACCAGAACGATACCTTTGCTTTTCAGAACTTTAGAGAGGTCTCTTGCAGCACATTTCCCCAACATAATATATTATTTTATTTCTTGACTGCTGCTTCCATGAGCATTGACTCTTGATACAAGTAGAATAAAATCCTCAAAAATTTCAATTCTTCACCATTTATCCTGATGTTGTTCACTGGATCAGTTGCGAGGGTTTTTGTTTTCTTTTTTTTCAGGTGTAATCCATACTGATGGCTATTATTGTTAGCTGCCACCGAGTCGATCTCAACTTATGGTGACCTCGTGTGCAGAGTAGGATTGCCCTTTCAGAAGCAGATCACTGGGCATCTTCTGAAGCACCTCTGGATGGATTTGAACTGGCAACCTTTTGGCTAAGAGTTGCTGTTTGTTCCAACCAGGGACTCCTAGAGCATAGGAGTAATAATGTCCCTTTCCTTGTGGGTTACTGGGAGGACTAAGAAGGCTTGCCTGAATACTTAGCATGGAGAGCAGAGCACACACAGCAGCTTTGCTAAATGGCGTCGCTGCTGTTATTAGTTGCCAAAAATGTTGCACCTTATCATTTAATCTTTATAATTGCCACGCCAGGTGGATATCAGTGTTCCCAATTTGCAGATGAGGACTTGGAGCTTGTAGCAATTATATGGCAGAGTGAACATCATTGCCAGGTGGCAGCCTGCCCGACCTGAGGCTCCTGGATCTCTTGCCCTTGCACCGAGCAGCCTTTCCTGTAAGGGAGTAGTTTCGGTTAGAGGCCACTGGAAAGTGATGACGTGATCAGACCTGGGATTTAGAGGAACCACTGTTGGGGTGTGTTCCAGGGCCTCTAGGCTGCTGTAGAGATTACTGCAGCCACGGAAGCCTCCTGCACAGCCTGGTGGGAGAGAAAGATCAGGTTCAGGGCTGCACTCGTGGATCAATTCATTTGTGTCTACATTTGGAAAAGGTGCCATTTTCTGGAATTACTCTGTATTTCAAACACATTGTACTAATCATGCGGGTTTCAAGTAACTAAAATATTGACAGCGTCGATAGCACTGCATGGTGCCGTGTAAGGGCAGGCTATTTGAAAAGAGAGCCATTTCCTCCAATGAGGAAATTGGTAAAAAGGATCTTTGCTTTGTTAAATTATAACACACTATAAATTTCAAAACCAAATATGCTGCAAAAGACCTTTTTAAAGTTTTGATAAGTAAAGATGTCACTTTGACTAAGGTGCCCCTGCCCCAAGCCATGGTCTGTTTAATTGCTTCATATGGATTTGAAAATTAGACAACGAAAAAGGAAGAGAGGAGGGGAATTGATGCATTTGAATTGTGGTGTTGGTGAAGAATATTGAATATATTGAGGACTGGCAGAAGAACAAACAAATTAGTTCTGGAAGAAACACAACCAGTTCGCCTTAGAAGTGAGGATGGTAAGACTTTGTCTTGCTTGCTTTGGACACATCATCAAGAAAGACCAATGATTAGAAAAGGACGACATGTTTAGTAAAGCGGAAATCAGTGAAAACGAGGCAAGTGCTAAATGAGGTGGACTGACACAGTGGCCACAGAATGGACTCAAACGTACCACCAGTCATGGTGATGGTTCAGGGCCAGGCACATCTCCTTCTGTTGTACATAAGGTTTCCACGAGTTGGAGCCAACCGGGTGGCAACTAACAACAACAACAACAGAGATTCCAAACATGTTGAACTTCTAAGTGTCCTATGCTTTTCCTCACTGTACCCTATCCCTCCAAATACTTCATTATTTCTGAGTACAAAGTCTAAATCCTGGTCAAGATCCAGGTGACTTCTCAGGGTAGCCTCTGAAATAGACCAAATAAACATGATCCCACACAGAGATGAAGGGGATAAAAGAAAGAAGAGATGCTATGGGGTGGAAGTTGAAATATAGGCCATACAGGTAACACAGATGAGTGAATCATGTAGAATGCTCATGTAAAGAGAGAACTAACTCTAACAGAACAACAGGCATATCAACAACTCGTCATGTAAAACACATTGATGAGTCGTATTTATCTAGCACATAGTGTTTACAGTTTTTATCTTAAAGATCTGAGGTCGCTTAAACTCTAGCATCACTCTTCCAAAATCATTAAATGAAGAATATTTTAACAAAATTGGGACAAATGACTCATCCAAATTGAGTAACTCAACAGAAGTCCCTTGTTGTGGCAGAATGATTGGAGAAGCAAACTCAGGTCGTTGGGTGATGTTTGTGTCTATCAGGATGGTGGTGTTAATGTACAGGAGATGCCGTGGACCGATGGACCTGAGGGCCCATTCCTCCTGGAAGGAACTTGTTCTGGGGGACCCAGCCCCTCACTGGGGTTAGGCTACCACCACCAGCTCCATCAAGTCGATTCCAATTCATGGTGACCCCGTGTGTGTCAGAGTAGAACAGTGTTCAAGAAGGTTTTCAATGGCTGATTTTTGGAAAGTAGGTCACTAGACCTTTCTTCCCAGGTGCCTTTGGATGGACTCAAACCTCCAACCTTTTGGTTAGCTGCTGAACATGTTAATCATTTGCACCATCCATTATTAATGCAGGTCAGAAAATAAAGTGGAAAAGAAAGAATGAAGAAACATCCACAGCGGGACAAGGTCAGACTCGAGGCTCGACTCAAGTGGAGAAGGCAGAAATCTTCCAGGCTGCCCCATTATTGCTCTGTGATCATGTGCAGGGTGGGTCTGGTCTGCTGACCAGCCTGGTGACCCTGCCAGGTTACCGCGGAGTCCTAATTGAACCACCATCCCCTTGCCTGTGCTGGGAGTAATATGTGTTAGGAAAATCAATTCATTTGTAGGAGGAGAAACCAGACTGGCTTCCTGCTACTGCTCATATTTTCACTAAAACCCCATTTTACTGGAACCGACATTAAAAAAAAACAGCACATTTTATTCAAAACAAGGCAATATTGGTATTGACAGAGCCGCAGTGATAATGAGGCGATCAATGTTGCCTCCTCCATTATGGGGAACTGAGCAGATTTCGGAGTAAACTTGTGGCACCATTAGACGAGATCAGCATTTCTCCCCTTTGAAAACTTTCTTTTTTAAAAAATTTACATTTTAAGTATTCCCGCTCTAGTGAAAACAAAACAAAACAAACCCAAAAGTCTCAAAGGTGGACATTCCTTTTTGCTTTGAGAATAGTGAGGAAGAAAGAAGGCAGAAATACAGGCTCTGGTGGAATGCAGGTAAGGGCACTGAAAATGTCGTAAGGAAGATCTGGGGAGATGACGTTGAGGCGTTAGGGTAGGCACATGGAAGACCTTCTCAAAGTAGAAGGGACGCAACTGTTTAGTGCAAATTAACTTAGGCATTTCTGCCTTTGGTTGCCAGTCCCTTTTGGGGTCCATGTGTCCACCTGCCAGCTCACCCTGGCTGTGTAAATGCAACCTGTACAGGAATGATGGTTATCTCCCTCTAAGGGATGAGAGACCTCTCCTTAGCATCAGGGATGTCATGTCCTCAGGCTAATAGAAACATTGGCAAATGGTAACATTTTGGAATGTAGAAATCCTGCCTGATAGGATGTGCACCTGAAAAACCAATCTAATATAGCACACTTCCCCCAATTTTTTCCCCAGTGGCTGTGCTCTTTCAGAAGTAGATCACCAGACCCTTCTTCCAAGGAGCCTCATGGCGGGTTCGAACCTTAGCCTTTCCATTAGTAGCTGAGTGCTTATTTGTTCACGACACCAAGGATCTCCTTGCCCCCCATCTTTAAATCAGAAATGTTACCAAAAGACGTCTTAAAGATAGGAATTTCAGTGTGATGCTGTCAGTTTGAGGCAGGAACTACAGTTGTCATGTATTTGGAACGCAGGTGGGAGGAAGTAGAATCGTGAGCAGTGTTAACTATTCATTGTTTTAAAAAAGTCTAGAAACCGGTGATTAGCATTATAAATATTTTTCCCATGCATTTTGATCCTTGAAGCATGTATACTACAAAATGGTAGCAGCTTGTTGAAGAATTGCATCTTACTTGTTTTCTTTCCCTCAGTGATACAAACAACTCTTGCCCGTCTCTAGACAGGATTTCTCCCCAGCTGACTGTGCATATGGAAGTAGTGGGGTCTGGGAAATGCCTGAGGGGCTTCAGGAAACCCTCTCCACCCCTCTACCCTGTTGTTGTTGTTATGTGCTGTCGAGTTGGTTATGACTACAACACTGCCTGGTCCTGCACCATCCCCACAATTGTTATGCTTGATCCCATTGTTGGAGCTACTGTGTCAGTCCATCTTGTTGAGGGTCTTCTTTTTTGTTAACCCTAGCCCTAACCCTAACCCTAGCCCTAACCCTAACTCTAACCCTAACCCTAACTTTACTTTACCAAGCATGATGTCCTTCTTCAGGGACGGGTCCCTCCTGATAACATGTCCAAAGTACGGAGATGAAGTCATGTCATCTTCACTTCTATGGAACGTTCTGGCAGTACTTCTTCCAAGACAGATTTGTTTGTTCTTCTGGCAGCACACGGTATATTCAATATTCTTCACCAACAGCATAATTTAACCTCCACGCCGAACACTGTAAATTCTCAGTTTCAGCACGTCTCACACTGTGTAGAGACTGTCAACTCACCTCTCTCACCTTTACTCTGTGATTTCCTTGTCAGCAGGGACAGTGTCTTGTTCATCTTTGAATTTCTAGAACTTTACCGAGAACCTGACATGGAGAAGACATTTAATGCTTGTTTGAGGAGAAAGGGAAGAAAGGAAAGCAGAGAAGAACTCCAAAAAGGATTTCATGGACAGTGTCAGTAGCAGATGGTCTATGAGTTGTCCAAGGTTCTGGAAAAAGACAGTGAGACTAGAGCTCATTCCTTATTGTTCTTGGCTGCTGTCCACTCAGCCCCTGACTTGTGGTGACTCCATGCTCAACAGAGCAAAATGCTGCCCAGTGCTGCCCACCCCTGTGGTGGGTTGTAGATTGGACCATTGTGATCCATAGAGTTTTAATTGCCTGATTTTCAGAAGTAAATCACTAGGCCTTTCTTCTTAGTGTGTCCTAGTCTGGAAACTCCACTAAAACCAGTTTAGCATCATGGCAACAGGCAAACCTCCACTAATAGGTGGTGGCTGCCAATGAGTTGCATTGGCCGGGAATTAAACCCCGGTCTCTTGCATGGAAGGTGAGAATTCTGTCACTGAACCACTGTGCTGACTCCTAGTCCTCATTAAAAAAAAAAAAAAAAAGGAGATTATTCAAATAAATGCTTTTATGGTTATTCCTGCCTTTACTTTGGTGGACTAACCAACAGATAATTTATATTGTCATAGATCTTTTTTTGTTGAAACCACAAATTAGGAGCAAAGGCATAAAATACGAAAAGGATGCCAGTGTCTCAAGTTGGAAGTGGTATGAGACACTCAGGCACGTGGATCTCAGGAGAAGGGCCATGAGGGAAACAGGATGGTGCAGGGGAGGGGCTGATTTGCTGTCAGCTGACATCTAGCTTCAGCCTGATCCCAGGGGGAGCTCTGGAGCAGGAATTGTACCACTGAGCCTCAGGGAAGCCGACTTCATTGGCTGTGGTCTGTTGTGCATCTGTGTGTGTGTGTCTGTGTGTGTTATGTAACCTCCTAGGCAAGGCAGCTCCCTCTTAGCTGAGGACAGCCCACCAGAGAAGGGACAGCTGTGATGGGTGCACCCTCCTGGAGTAGGTGGAGTAGATGGGCACCAACACTATCAGCTATAGCAAGGAAAATTCCATGAAGGTCAATTGGTATCACTCTTGTTACAGACAACATCTCGTATGACAATAAAAGAGAATGTGGACAGTTCCTAAGAGTTTTGATAAAGGAAATGCTCCTTTCCCACACTCTAGCCAAACAATTTATTTATCCATGGAGTACTGGGGATTCCAGGGTTTTATCTCTTGATCAAGGAAACTGAAAACCAAACCCATCCCCCCGAGTCCATTCTGATTCATGGTGACTCCACGTGTTACAGAGTAGGAGTGTTCTGTAGGGTTTTCTTGGTTGTAGTCTTTATGGAAGCAGATTGCCAGGGATGCTCCGTAGGGTTTTCTTGGTCGTAGGTCTTGATGGAAGCAGATCGCCAGGGATGCTCCGTAGGGTTTTCTTGGTCGTAGGTCTTGATGGAAGCAGATCGCCAGGGATGCTCCGTAGGGTTTTCTTGGTTGTAGCCTTTGTGGAAGCAGGTCGCCAGGTTTTTCTCCTGCCAAGCTGCTGGGTGGGCTCAAACCACCAACCTTTAAGTTAGTAGTTGAGCACAAACCATTGGCACCTCCCAGGGACTTTATCAAGAAAGGAAAATTGTAAAAACAGTGTACTGTATGCTTCAGGGAGCATAAAGGGAGTGAAGTAGCCTGGGATCTAGGAGGGGTGAGAGAAAGACAACTCTCTCTGTGGCAGAATGTGCTCCAGACATACAAGCAATGGAGAGAGGGTGGACAAGAGCGTGAGGAATCCTGGAGGGTCCAGCAGAGGTATCAGCCAAGACTCCTTGCAGGGGCCTGTACTTAGCTGGTCTTTAAATGCTGGGCTGAGCCTGCTATGTAAAGGTGGTGAGGCATCCGTCTGGCAGGGAGGTGTGCTTTGCTTGTACTGCCACATGAATTCCACCCTTAAAGCCAGGGGTTGCAGACCCCGAGGCCTATGGAGAGAAAGCAGGAGCTGTGAATGAGTGATGTCTACTGACCGGGTGTGGGGGCCCAGCAGCAGGTCCAGCCACTGTCCAGCGCCAGCTGCTTCTCAACACAGAGAGCAGAATTTTTTGTGTTTTGAGAGGAGCCATGTGTCTGGATTTTCATGTAAAATTTTCATATTTTTAAATCGGAATTAATTCAGAAACTGCTTAAACATTGTGTGGGTCACAGAAAGCACATCTCTGGGGCCAACTCAGTGTCCCCTGCCAGTGCCCCCTCCGTTGTAAACTGTCTGCTTGTGAGTGGCTGAGCCCAGCACTCACTTCCTTCGGGAACTGGCCCCAGGGGCCTGCATTCTAGGTGAGGAGGGCATACAGAGTTCTTGAGAGAATGGCACATGGTGAGGATGGGCTATTGAGGTCATCTGTTTGCCCCATGACACTTCAAGCCAACCCTGCTCACACATGTTCTGACATCCAGGGTTCATACTTGTTTCCGGTACCTTTCAGCTTTCCATGGAGATCCAGCACTCCCTGGCTGGCCACCTGCAGGCCCTGGTGAAGTCAGAGAAGAACCGCCAGGTCATGTGTGAGGCAGGCATGCTTAGCACCCTCATGACCGCCTGCCACAAGGCCCTGGTCACCAGCAGCCACCCCCTGCACCTCAGCCTCATCAGAATTTTTGAGAAGCTTGCCTCCCAAGCCATCACACCTGACGTGCTAAGGTACTGTGAGCTGTGCACTGGATGCTGGTGCTGAGCCCCAAGCACCGTATTTATTGCTGCAGATGAACACTGGGCAGTGAAGAGTTAGTGGGGAGTCCGATGGCTCTCCCACCCTGTTCCAGCATTCATCAGTAGACGCCCACAGATGAGCACAGGCTCTGTGCCCCAGCGTGTGTGGTGCTGGGACGACTGTGCCAGCAAAGTAGACATAGCCCTCCTCTTCTGGAACTGAGTGTCTCGAGGGAGAGATGGACATTAATCAAAGGGTCATATGGCAGACTACAGAATCATGCCCTGGGAGATACTCAAAACTGCAGTCAGGAGATTGAGGGGCTTCAAGGAAGAGAAGCTAGAACTGAGTTCTGAGGCTGGCAGGCACAGTAGGGGTGGGAATAGAACACAAAGGTGTCAGTGGGTGGGGTTGGGGCTTTGAGGGACTGATGGTGGCTGCAGGGAACGGGGCGTGAGGGGCAGTGGGCAGGTGGGCAGGAGGCACTGCAAAAGCAACCACAGGGAACCTGAACTAGAAGAAGAAACAAAGACAGTGCTTGGCTACCTCTGGGTGAGGCCCTCTGTGGGTAGCGCCTTGGTGAGCAGCCCCTCTGTGGAGCCACATGTTTCTGGGAGAGAAGGTGCCCTGCACGGGTGGGAGCGGACATAGTAGACAAAAAGGCAGAGAAAAAAATGGCTGCAGGGTAAGGGGTGAGCATCTTCTAAGTACCTGTGACCTGGCCACCCCTCCCTAGTGCTGTAGGGTATGCTGGGGTGGGGAGGGAACTGACGACAGCTCCCCCAGCCAGCAGGTATGGGACTCAGGGGTTGGTCAACATGGGAGAACCCAGGGCCAGGTCAGTCTTCTCCATCCCCAGGGAGTGCAAGTTGGCAGACAAAACCACTGTGCTGAATCGACCTGTTCATTCAATTCCATTAGAGACTTACAAACAATGTGTAATAAGGTTACTATCCAGGAAATTCATTTTCTTCATAAGGCCCAGTTTGAGGCTCCTTGCTGGCCTCTGGTTAGATCAAAACCCCTACATTCATGCGCTCTCTGGTCTTGGTGCCAGGATGGCTTGCAGAAAAGACCCTCCAGGGAGAGTGAGCAGAAGCATGGAAGGGCTGGGGTGCTGACCACCCAGCACTGCACATCTTGGTAAATGGTCGGGAGGCATTACAGAGAACTTTTGCCTAAAAATGTCTTCATTTGCTTCTCTTTTATGTTATGATATCAGACAGTTTCTAAGCCTTGGAATCCCCCCACCTGTGCCAGCTGCTATGAAAATTCTCAGTTCATCGGGTGTGCATGGAGGTGGCCCTGGATACTCAGGTGAGGACAGAGGAAAGGGTAGGTGCTTATTAATGGGAATTTAAAAGGAAGGTGTAGTTCTCAGCAGACAGATTGAAAAACAGTTTTGCACAATACTCAGTGGAGCAGATAGGGAAACCTGGGTGGCTGGTGGTTGCTGGGGAGAGCACCAGGCATGGAGGGGAAGGCTGAGTGCTGCCCTCCTTTATAAGGCAGGGGATCGTGAGCACATCCTTGATGGCCCCTGGGGCCCCACGTAATGGAGACAAAAGGGTGCTTCCCTCCGAGCCAGTGCAAGTGGGAGCGCCCAGGGCTGTGCGTGCACAGAGGCCATGGTGACGGCTTTCAGAGAGAGTCATAGCTAGGCCTAGGAAGGCACCCCAGGTTGCGGCCTGCCCCTGGGTGGATGACGGTGCAGGGAAAAGAAGGTCATGGATAGGTTGACTGTAAGGCCGTGTAGGACATTAAGGCAAGAAGGCCTGGTTGAAAAGCAAGGGTGGAGAGTTGGGCTTGGGGAGGCAGCCTGAAAGTGAGTGGGAAAGCTTGCAAGCAGACCGCCGGCTCTGAAGCGGAAAGCCTTGGGGGTGCCTGTGGAATGTGCTGGCATGAGGGCCAGGGCATCTGGAATTAAAGGGAAAAGTGGAGAAGTAGGTTGTCACCATAGCTCACTATTATCACAGTTAGCAGAGGGCTCAGGTGGGAGGGCTGGGGTTAGGAAGGCCTGGTGGCTTTGCAGAGCCCCTTTCAGAATGCGGCAGAAACACAGGGAATTGGGTGGTGCTAATAGTTTGTACTTGACTACTAACCTAAAGGTTGGCAGTTCAAACCCATTCAGCAGGGCCGTGGAAGAATGATCTGGTGATGGGCTTCTGTAAAGATTACAGCCAAAAAAACTCCATGGAGCAGGTCTAGTCTGTAAACATGGGGTCACCATGAGTCGGAGTCAGCTTGATGGCAGCAGGTTTGGGTGTGTTTGTTTTTTGGTCATCAGAAAAGGGGTGTGAATGTGTTGGGCAAGCCTGCATCTCTCTTGTTTGCTGCCTTAGGGTCTGCGGCAGCTGCGCTCGGCACTGTGGAGGGCCCCACAGACGCTGGCCCTGCGGTCTCGCAGGCCCTCAAGCCCTCGGCAGCCACCCTCCAGGCAGTGCTGAGCCTCATCTCCATGACCTCCCCCCGCAACCTGCAGCCTCAGAGGGCAGCCCTGGCTCCGTCGTTTGTGGAATTCGACATGTCCATGGAAGGCTATGGGTAAAGCAAGCTTTGTATGTTTGTATGTTTGAAGTGCATTTTCATAATGTCACAATGCCTCAAATGAATTATACTGTCCATTACAAACTTGTCATTCCCATCAGCTCTTGGTACGAAGCCAAAGAAGATGACTGGGTTGTGGACACCCTCCATGGCTTCAGGGGCAGTGCTTCCGGCCGTGTAGTCTCAGGACCCTGTCCTGGCCATCAGTGTGGCTATATTCCAAATGCCCTCCCCTCCTGCCACCAATGAGAAGTCCCCCATTAGGGCCCATCCTGCCAGCCCGTGGTTGTCACAGGCTTGGGCCCCGCAGTCCAAGGGGAACAGAGGCCTCTGGGCAGCGCAAACAGGGGAGGGTCAAGGCCCCAACTAGCTGTGTCCATGAGAGAAGTTTGCGTGCAGCACAGTGATCTGAAGATGCATCTTGTTTTCCAGCTGCCTATTCATTCCTACCCTTTCTACGGTTATGGGCACCAGCACCGAGTACTCAGTCTCCGGAGGGATTGGGACAGGTAGGTACTTCCCAGATGCTGTGGCCCCCTGAGCTGCCCTTTAATAGTGAGTTCTGGGTAGCCTTGGGTTCAGATTTTCCCTTGGCATCTCAGGGGAGCATGAGCCTTCTCTTTGTCCTGAGTATCTGTCGATGAGTTGCCCTGCAGGTGGTGAGCTCGTTCATGCCCTTTTTACGGTAGGGGTGGCCTGCCCACTGCGTGTTCTATGTCCCAGCACGCTGCTCTGTAATGTTGACACACTGTGTAGGTGTGACTGGGTTGCTGAGCCTGAGCTGTGACACATTTTGTTGGTTGACATGGGCTGAAATGTGTCTACCCTGCCTTCTTCCCCCTCTTTGAAGAGCAATATGAATTCTGTGCTGATTGCTACCCAGGAGTAGTACTGAACTTGGCAAGTGGCTCTCAGGGGCTGCCTGTGGCCATGGCGTGCTTTGCACAGTGTTGTGCTCAGCTGAAAACCCACTGGCCATGAGCAGCATAAACACCCACGGCTGCCTGAGGCCAGCATGCCCCGCTACGAGGGCAGGAGGGGTGGTGCTGAGAAGCCATTGTCTTCATGGCCCATCAGCACATGCAGAAAAAGCCGCTGGTTCTGCCGGCTCCGTCTGCACTGTCAACCCTGTTGGGGGCAGCTGGGCCAGGTCAGTGCCCTCCACCCTTGGGTTGTGTACATGGCCCAGCTTTAGATCAGCTGGCCAGGGAGACAAAAAGTTGATGGGTCCCAGTGGTTGTGGCCCTTTCTCTATTCCCTTTTGCGATGGTTAAGATTGCGTGTTGCCTTAGCTGGGCCATGTCTACAGAACCCAGCCTGAGACGCTTGTCAAGGCAGCTTGTGGTGATAGGTAGAGACAGACTTGGAGTCAGGCATTGAAGGCCCGAGGTAAAGCTCAGGTAGGCATATTGCTTGTTTTCTGTGAACCTCCTTCTGCTACTGTGAATCTCAAAGCTGGCACTCCCCGCTGTGAGGCCAGGATAACCCACTGCTTGAGTTAGGGGAGGCCTGGAGCCAGCACGCAGGAGGCCCATGGTGCAAGCCGAATCAGAGCTGCAGTGAGGGTGAACCTGCTCCTGTACAGGTCAGAGCCTAAGGGCGTGTTTGTGTTCTAACCCCAGGTGCTGCCAGACCCTTCCCTCCCCCCGGGGGCCTGACCTTCTCTTGCTGGTTCCTGATCTGCCGGCATGGTGTGGCCCCTGGCGGCCACCCGCTTCGCTTCCTCACGCTGGTACGCCACCTTGCCAGGACCGAGCAGCCCTTCATCTGCCTCTCCATCAGCCTCTGCCCTGATGACTTCTCCTTGGTGGTGTCCACGGAAGAGAAGGAGTTCCAGCCCCTTGGTAAGCTTTGGGAATCCAATGACAGTTTCACCCACACTCAGGGGGATAGGCACAGTTAGATGCTCCCAGCGTACGCGGTTAGAAGCCTGGAGGCCTCCACTCTTCCCAGTCTTTTAAAATTGCTCCCCTGAGTTCTCCACCTGGTGAAATGTTGAAACAAAAATTTGTTGAGTGCCTGTTGTAGTCCAGGAGCTGGGTTATCACTCTAGGCAGACAAGTCCCGGCCTCAGCATGGCTTTGGAGGCTGGGTTTTCCAGAAACTCAGCACTGCCCTGGCAGAGTGTCACGCATGGGACTTGGGCTTCATCCTGCTGGGATGCAGGCTGTGTCGTCTCCAGAGCAAGGTTTGTGAAGAAAACACAACTTAGCCAGACCTGTGGCATTGGTGGCAGTGGTAGAATGCTTGCCTTCCATGTGTGACACCCAGGTTCGAGTCCCAGCCAGTGAACCCCAGGTACAGCCACCACCCACCCATGAGTGGTGGCTTGCATGTAACTTTGATGCTGAATGGGTTTCAGTGGAGCTTCCAGACTGAGATGAACTAGGAAGAAAGGTCTGGTGATCAGCTTCTGAAAGAGCAGCCATTGAAAACCTTATGGAGTTCCACTCTGACATACATGAGGTTACCGTGAGTTGAAATCAACTCAATAGCAACTGGTTTGGTGGCACAAAGTAGAGCTCAATGAAACACCCCTGTTGTCATCATCTTTGCTTCAGAGAGGAAGGGCTAGGCAGTGGCTACAGAGGTGAAAGCCCCTGCTGGGGCACCTAGGACACCCTTCCCCAGCACCCCTGGCTTGCTGCAGCACCTACTGCATGTGAAGTCCAGCATTCGTACTCTCTTCCAGATGCCATGGAGCCCGAGGATGTTGCTGAGCCTTCAGCGGGACGCCAGCTCCAGATCAGGTGTGGGCAGCTGCTGGCTTGTGGTCAGTGGCATCACCTGGCTGTGGTGGTCACCAAGGAGATGAAAAGAAATTGCACTGTTTCCACCTATCTGGATGGACAGATCATTGGCTCAGCCAAGGTGAGAAGGTTCTCTGAGCTGAGCATCTGCACTTGGCTGAGCTTCCCTGCTGTACCACCCCAGAGTGGTTGGTGGCTAATGCAACCCCACCTCTCTGGCTAGGATATTTGGCTGAGCTCAGGCATTAAAATGGGTGTAGGTCACACATTTTTTTTAGGTCACACAGCCAGGGCAGAAGGCAAAAATTGGACAAGACCTGTTGTTGTTGTTACGTCCTGTCAAGTTGGTTCTGACTCTGTGTACAACAGAAGGAAACACAGCCTGGTCCTATACCATCCTTGTAATCTCTGTTATGCTTGAGCCCACTGTTGCAGCCACCTTGTCAGTTCATCAAGTTGAGGGTCTTCCTCTTTTTCACTGACCCTCTACTTCACCAAGCATGATGTCCTTCTCCAGGGACTGGTCCCTCCTTATAACATGTCCAAAGTATTTGAGATTAAGCCTTGCCATCCTTGCTTCTAAGGAGCATTCTGGCTATACTTCTTCCAAGACAGATTTGTTTATTCTTTTGGCACTCCATGGTATAATCAGTGTTCTTTGCTGACACCGTAATTCAAAGGCATCAATTCTTTGGTCTTCTTTATTCATTGTCCATCTTTTGCCTACAAATACTGTGGCTTGGGCCAGGCACACCTTAGTCCTGTAAGGATAGTTATTAAAAAAAAAAAAGAGTAGTTGCCGTGGAGTCAACCCTGACTCGTGTTGACCCAATGTGTGGGGCACTTCTGGGTACATTTGAACTTCTGCCTTTTCGGTTAGCAGCTGAGCGTGCTAACTGTTTGCATCACTCAGGAACCCCATGCAGGATAGTTATAAGAATGTCTCAGTCTCCAGAGGAGTCCTTGGCTATAGCAAGAAAGCCTTCACCCTATGAGGTAATGAGTTAAGAGGTGCTTATTACAGGATATGGGCTTGTTTTAGGGAGGGTTTCAAGAGTTGGAGGTCTTTTTCAAATTGGGTGCTGTCAGAAGGGGAACGCTTTGGTGACCTCCAGGAGGCTGGAGGAATGGAACAGAGCTAGGGTCATCATTGGAGGTCCCTCGTGTTGGCTGGGAAAGGGATGTTTGGTCATTTTTGAGGTCTTTGTCTTTGCTCTGTTCAGGCATAACTACAGAGTGGGTTTGTATTGGTCTTCCTTTACAGAATATGTTCACAGCGTATGCAAATATTCTGTGAAATTGTTTATGTTCATTTACTTTGAGGGTAAGTGGTGTGTTCTATTGATGTTTGTCCCTCTCTTGCACCTAGCACACCGTGTGCACCTGGCACAGGGCTGGCACACAGTAAGCATGCAGAGAACACTTGATTCTTTGAGTATAAGTTATAGCCACAAGAAGTCATGTGAACTGACTGGAAGTCCAAGGCTGGGTGAATTGGTATATGGGTGAATACCCAACCCCAGGGGTCAGCTAAGCCCATGTCAGGCAGCAGGGAGGTTGGGAGTGGTATGATACAGAGCTCTGGATAGAGATATGCCATGGAGAATGACTAAGCCCCGAGTCTGACAGAGCTGACTGTCCAACATGATCTCAACAATTTGGGTGAGGACCAGCAAGTAAAATTTAACAGAGATAAACATAAAGGTCTGTACTTACATGGGAGAGATTCAGCTTAGGTTGTGGATGACCCAGCTTAACAGCTGTTCTCAAAATATTACAGCCTTTGTTTATAGTCCCAGGGAAAGGTAAGTTAAACTTGGAAAGGTGGGGAGTATTTCAGCAGTCTGAGTTAAGCAAAATGATTTGAGAACAATTTGAGACTTTATAAGTTTCAAAGTCAGCCTGAATGGTGCAGTAAGTATATACTGCAGGAATTTGGAAAGAAGGGAGGAGCAAGGTGGGCTGGAGCGGTAGGAGAGCAAGGAGTCTGCCTGGGGACAGAGAGAGGAGAGCTTAGATGACTGCATTCTCAGCACGACTTGGTGGCTAAAAATTGGTTTATTTTTATTTGAAAACCTCCTTTAAATGGTAGAGCAAAAAATATTTTTGAAATTTCCTGAGCTTGCTTCTGAAAATATGTATTTATATACATATTCATGTGTGTATTGATTTTATAGTCCGTATAAAAATAGTATAAGGACATTTTGAAGTAACTGGAGAAAAGAGAAAGATTGCCCACGTTCCTTCCCCCTTACCATGATTTGTAGTTTCTTTCTTCTTTTTTAAAAATATCTGTGGCCTCACTGTAAAGGCAATTTTGTGTCCTGCTTAGTTGATTTGTTGTAAGTTGTTGTCCGGTCCGCTCCATCTCATGGCTACCTTATGTGTAACTGAATGGGAGGCTGCTTGGTCCTGAACCATCATCACCTCTTTGGGAGGCTGCTTGGTCCTGAACCATCATCACCTCTTTGCTATGTTTGAGTCCATTGCTGTGGCTCTTTTGTCAATGCATCTCATGGAGGGTTTCCTTCATTGTCATTGACCTTCTTCTTCACGAAACGTAATGTTCTTTTCTAATGATTTATCTTTCCTGACGACAGGTTCAAAGTAAGGAAGCCAAAGTCTCGCCATCTTTGCTTCTTCTGGCAGCCCACAGTGTATTCAATATACTTTACCAACACAATTTAAATTCGTCAGTTCTTCTGTCTTCCTTTTTCATTGTCCAGCTTTTTTGTGTGCATACAAAGTGATTGAGAAGACATGGTTTGGTTTAGGTGCTCCTTAGTCATCAAAGTGACATCTTTGCTTTTTAAAACTTTAAAGAGGTATTTTTCAGCAGATTTCCCCAATGCTATACGTTCTTTGATTTCTTGACTGCTGCTCCCATGGAGACTGATTGTAGATCCAACTAGAATGAAATCCTTGACAACTTAATTGTCATTAGCTCACTTAATATACTATCATTTAAAAATTTTTTATCTGCAAGGGCTTTGCTATTATTATTTTAAATTTGTAAAAATCTGTTAACCGTTTTTCTTTTCTTTTATTAACATTCTGATTTGTACTGAGATAATCGTAGATTCACACGCAGGTGTAGGAAATGATACGGGGAGACCCTGTGTACCTTCCACCCAGTGCCCATCATCTTGTAAAGCTGTAGTACAATTATCGCCACTGGGAATTAACATTGATAAAACCTGCTGATCTTACTCAGCTTTTCTTACTCGTGTGTGTGTGTGTGAACTTTTCTATACAGTTGTATCACATATGTAGGTTTGTGTATCCACCACCACAGCCAAGATACAGAACATTTCAAATCACCATATAGATCCCTCATTTTGCCATTGTGTAATCACACTACCGCCCATCCACGTCTTCTCTCCTCCATCCCTGCCCCTAGTCCTGGCAACTACTGATCTAAAATGTTGTCATTTCAAGAATGTTATAAAAAGGAGTTGCACAGTGTATAACCTTTTAGAACTGTTTTTTTTCCCACTCAGCTTACTCTCTGGAGTTTCATCCAAGTTGCTGCTTGTATTACTAGTTTATTCTTTTTATTGCTGAGAAGTATCCATGGTGAAGGGAGCTCTGGTGGAGCAATGGTTAAGCACTAGGGTGCTAACTGAAAGGTCAGTTGTTTGAACCCACCAAGCACTCTGTGGGAAAAGAGACCTGTTGGTCTACCTGTAAAGATTATAGCCTAGGAGATCCTATGGGGCAGTTCTGCTCTGTTCTGTTTTGTAGGGTCACTATGGGTCAGAATAGACTCAATGACACACAACAACGGCATTCCATGGTGTGGATGTACCACAGTTTGTGTGACCATTCATGCACTGAAGGACATCTAGGCTGTTTCCAGTTTTAGACTATTATAAATAAAGTTTCTATGAATATTTGTGTACGGGTTTTTGTATAAACTTAAGTTTCCATTTCTCTGGGATAATTGCCTAAGAATACAAAAGTTTAGTTTTATAAGAAACTGCCCAACTGTTTTCCAGAATGGCTGTACCATATTAAATTCTCAGCAACAATGGATGAGCGATCCAGTTTCCCTGCTTTTGGTGTTCTCGTTATTTTTTATATTAGCTGTTCTGATAGGTGTGTAGTGATATATTGTGGCTATATATATCCCACTTTCCTAACAGCTAATGATGTTGAACATGTTTTCCTATGCTTATTTGCCATTTACATATTCTATTTGGTGAAATGCCTCTTCATGTCTTTTGCCCATTTTCTAATTGAATTTTTTTTTTAACTGTTGAGTTTTAAGAGTTCTTTATATATTCTAGACATTAGTCCTTTGCTGAATATATGGCTTTTTTTTTTTAAGTAATTTCTTCTGGTCTGTAGCCTGTTTTATCATCCTCTTTACATAGGCTTTCATAGAGCAAGCATTTTTAGATCTGATGATGTCTAGTTCATCAACTCTTCCTTTTATGGATCGTGATTTGTATCCTGAAGATCCTGAAGATTTTCCCCTATTTTTTCCTAAAAATTTTCTAGTTTTACATTTGTTTGTGATCAATTATGAGCCAGTTTTGGTATTAGGTGTGAGGTTTAGGTTGAAGTTAATTCGTCTGCCTGTGGATGTCCAGTTGTTCCCATACCATTTGTTGAAAAGGCTATCCTTCCTCCATTGAGTTGCTTCTGCGCCTCTGTCAAAAATCAGTTGAGCATATTTATGTAGGTCTATTTCTAGGTTCTCTATTCAGTTCTATTGATCTGTGTTTCTATCCCTCTACCAATACCACACTTTCTTAGTTACTGTAACTATATAGTAAGCCTTAATACCGTGTAGAGTGTTTCCTTGCACTTCATTCTTCTTTTTCAAACTTATTTTAGCTATTCTGGAGCCCTGGTGGTTCAGTGGTTAAGAGTTGGGCTGCTAACCAAAAGGTCGGCGGTTCAGATTCACCAACCCTCCTTGGAAACTCTATGGGGCAGTTCTACTCAGTCCTATAGGGTTAGCTGTGCATTTCCACATAAACTTTAGAGGTAGCTTGTCTATGTATACAAAAATAACTTGCTGAGATTTTAATAGGATTGCAAATAGATCAATTTGGGGACTATTGCCATCTTAACAATATTAAATCTTCCAATCCATGAACACGATATGTCTGTCCATTTATTTAGGTCTTCTTTGATTTCGTTCATCAGTGTTTAGTTTTTTTTTTATTAACTTTTATTGAGCTTCAAGTGAACGTTTACAAATCAAGTCAGTCTGTCACATATAAGTTAATATACATCTTACTCCTTACTCCCACTTGCTCTCCCCCTAATGAGTCAGCCCTTCCAGTCTCTCCTTTCATGAAAACCTTGGAAGCCTCCAACTCTCTCCATCCTCCCATCCCCCCTCCAGACAGGAGATGCCAACACAGTCTCAAGAGTCCACCTGATATTATTAGCTCACTCTTCATCAGCATCTCTCTCCCACCCACTGTCCAGTCCCTTTCATGCTGATGAATTGTTTTCGGGGATTGTTCCCATCCTGTGCCAACAGAAGGTTTGGGGACCATGACCGCCGGGATTCCTCTAGTCACATCCAGACCATTAAGTATGGTCTTTTTATGAGAATTTGGGGTCTGCATCCCACTGCTCTCCTGCTCCCTCAGGGGCTCTCTATTGTGCTCCCTGTCAGGGCAGTCATCGATTGTGGCCGGGCACCAACTAGTTCTTCTGGTCTCAGGATAATGTAGGTCTCTGGTTCTTGTGGCCCTCTCTGTCTCTTGGGCTCTTAGTTATCATGTGACCTTGGTGTTCTTCATTCTCCTTTGCTCCAGGTGGGTTGAGACCAGTTGATGCATCTTAGATGGCCACTAGTTAGCTTTTAAGACCCCAGACACCACATTTCAAAGTGGGATGCAGAATGTTTTCATAATAGAATTATTTTGCCAATTGACTTAGAAGTCCCCTTAAACCATGGTTCCCAACCCCCCGCCCTTGCTCCGCTGACCTTTGAAGTATTCAGTTTATCCCGGAAGCTTCTTTGCTTTTGGTCCAGTCCAGTCCAGTTGAGCTGAACGTCCATGTAGTGAGTGTTGTCCTTCCCTTCACCTAAAGCAGTTCTTTTCAGCTAATTAATCAGTAAAAAAAATCCTCTCCCTCCCTCCCTCCCTCCCCGCCTCGTAACCACAAAAGTATGTGTTCTTCTCAGTTTATACTATTTCTCAAGATCTTATAATAGTGGTCTTATACAATATTTGTCCTTTTGCCTCTGACCGATTTTGCTCAGCATAATGCCTTCCAGGTTCCTCCATGTTATGAAATGTTTGACAGATTCGTCACTGTCCTTTATCGATGTGTAATATTCCATTGTGTGAATATACCACAATTTATTTACCCATTCATCTGTAGATGGACACCTTGGTTGCTTCCAGCTTTTTGCTATTGTAAACAGAGCTGCAATAAACATGGGTGTGCATATATCTGTTTGTGTGAAGGCTCTTATTTCTCTAGGGTATATTCCGAGGAGTGGGATTTCTGGGTTGTATGGTAGTTCTATTTCTAACTGTTTAAGATAACGCCAGATAGATTTCCAAAGTGGTTGTACCATTTTACATTCCCACCAGCAGTGTATAAGAGTTCCAATCTCTCCGCAGCCTCTCCAACATTTATTATTTTGTGTTTTTTGGATTAATGCCAGCCTTGTTGGAGTGAGATGGAATCTCATCGTAGTTTTAATCTGCATTTCTCTAATGGCTAATGATCGAGAGCATTTTCTCATGTATCTGTTAGCTGCCTGAATATCTTCTTTAGTGAAGTGTGTGTTCATATCCTTTGCCCACTTCTTGACTGGGTTGTTTGTCTTTTTGTGGTTGAGTTTTGACAGAATCATATAGATTTTAGAGATCAGGCGCTGGTCGGAGATGTCATAGCTGAAAATTCTTTCCCAGTCTGTAGGTGGTCTTTTTACTCTTTTGGTGAAGTCTTTAGATGAGCATAGGTGTTTGATTTTTAGGAGCTCCCAGTTATCTGGTTTCTCTTCATCATTTTTGGTAATATTTTGTATTCTGTTTATGCCTTGTATTAGGGCTCTGAACGTTGTCCCTATTTTTTCTTCCATGATCTTCATCGTTTTAGTCTTTATGTTTAGGTCTTTGATCCACTTGGAGTTAGTTTTTGTGCATGGTGTGAGGTATGGGTCCTGTTTCATTTTTTTGCAAATGGATATCCAGTTATGCCAGCACCATTTGTTAAAAAGACTATCTTTTCCCCAATTAACTGACACTGGGCCTTTGTCAAATATCAGCTGCTCATACGTGGATGGATTTATATCTGGGTTCTCAATTCTGTTCCATTGGTCTATGTGCCTGTTGTTGTACCAGTACCAGGCTGTTTTGACTACCTTGGCTGTATAATAGGTTCTGAAATCAGGTAGAGTAAGGCCTCCCACTTTCTTCTTCTTTTTCAGTAATGCTTTGCTTATCCGAGGCTTCTTTCCCTTCCATACGAAACTGGTGATTTGTTTCTCTATCACCTTAAAAAATGACATTGGAATTTGGATCGGAAGTGCATTGTATGTATAGATGGCTTTTGGTAGAATAGACATTTTTACTATGTTAAGTCTTCCTATCCATGAGAAGGTATGTTTTTCCACTTAAGTAAGTCCTTTTGAATTTCTTGTAGTAGAGCTTTGTAGTTTTCTTTGTATGGGTCTTTTACATGCTTGGTAAGATTTATTCCTAAGTATTCTATCTTCTTGGGGGCTACTGTGAATGGTATTGATTTGGTTATTTCCTCTTCGATGTTCTTTTTGTTGATGTAGAGGAATCCAAGTGATTTTTGTATGTTTATTTTATAACCTGAGACTCTTCCAAACTCTTCTATTAGTTTCAATAGTTTTCTGGAGGATTCCTTGGGTTTTCTGTGTATAAGATCATGTCATCTGCAAATAGAGATAATTTTACTTCTTCCTTGCCAATCCGGATGCCTTTTATTTCTTTGTCTAGCCTAATTGCCCTGGCTAGGACTCCTAGCACGATGTTGAATAAGAGCAGTGATAAAGGGCATCCTTGTCTGGTTCCCGTTCTCAAGGGAAATGCTTTCAGGTTCTCTCCATTTAGAGCGATGTTGGCTGTTGGCTTTGCATAGATGCCCTTTATTATGTTGAGGAAATTTCCTTCAATTCCTATTTTGGTGAGAGTTTTTATCATAAATGGGTGTTGGACTTTGTCAAATGCCTTTTCTGCATCAATTGATAAGATCATGTGGTTTTTGTCTTTTGTTTTATTTATGTGGTGGATTACATTAATGGTTTTTCTGATATTAAACCAGCCTTGCATACCTGGTATAAATCCCACTTGATCATGGTGAATTATTTTTTTGATATGTTGTTGAATTCTTTTGGCTAGAATTTTGTTGAGGATTTTTACATCTATGTTCATGAGGGATATAGGTCTGTAATTTTCTTTTTTTGTAATGTCTTTACCTGGTTTTGGTATCAGGGAGATGGTAGCTTCATAGAATGAGTTGGGTAGTATTCCGTCATTTTCTATGCTTTGGAATACCTTCAGAAGTAGTGGTGTTAACTCTTCTGTGAAAGTTTGGTAGAACTCTGCAGTGAAGCCGTCCGGGCCAGGGGTTTTTTTTGTTGGGAGTTTTTTGATTACCGTTTCAATCTCTTTTTTTGTTATGGGTCTATTTAGTTGTTCTACTTCTGAATGTGTTAGTTTAGGTAGGTAGTGTTTCTCCAGGAATACATCCATTTCTTCTAGGTTTTCAAATTTGTTAGAGTACAATTTTTCACAATAATCTGATATGATTCTTTTAATTTCAGTTGGTTCTGTTGTGATGTGGTCCTTTTCGTTTCTTATTCGGGTTATTTGTTTCCTTTCCTGTATTTCTTTAGTCAATCTAGCCAACGGTTTATCAATTTTGTTAATTTTTTCAAAGAACCAGCTTTTGGCTTTGTTAATTCTTTCAATTGTTTTTCTGTTCTCTAATTCATTTAGTTCAGCTCTAATTTTTATTATTTGTTTTCTTCTGGTGCCTGATGGATTCTTTTGTTGCTCACTTTCTATTTGTTCAAGTTGTAGGGAGAGTTCTCTGATTTTGGCTCTTTCTTCTTTTTGTATGTGTGCATTTATTGATATAAATTGGCCTCTGAGCACTGCTTTTGCTGTGTCCCAGAGGTTTTGATAGGAAGTATTTTCATTCTCGTTGCATTCTATGAATTTCCTTATTCCCTCCTTGGTGTCTTCTATAACCCAGTCTTTTTTCAGGAGGGTATTGTTCATTTTCCAAGTATTTGATTTCTTTTCCCTAGTTTTTCTGTTATTGATTTCTAGTTTTATTGCCTTGTGGTCTGGGAAGATGCTTTGTAATATTTTGATGTTTTGGATTCTGCAAAGGTTTGTTTTATGACCTAATATGTGGTCTATTCTAGAGAATGTTCCATGTGTGCTAGAAAAAAAAGTATACTTTGCAGCAGTTGGGTGGAGAGTTCTGTATAAGTCGATGAGGTCAGGTTGGTTGACTGTTGTAATTAGGTCTTCCGTGTCTCTATTGAGCTTCTTACTAGATGTCCTGTCCTTCTCCGAAAGTGGTGTGTTGAAGTCTCCTACTATAATTGTGGAGGTGTCTATCTCACTTTTCAGTTCTGTTAAAATTTGATTTATGTATCTTGCAGCCCTGTCATTGGGTGCATAAATATTTAATATGGTTATGTCTTCCTGATCAATTGTCCCTTTTATCATTATGTAGTGTCCTTCTTTATCCTTTGTGGTGGATTTAAGTCTGAAGTCTATTTTGTCAGAAATTAATATTGCTACTCCTCTTCTTTTTTGCTTATTGTTTGCTTGATATATTTTTTTCCATCCTTTGAGTTTTAGTTTGTTTGTGTCTCTAAGTCTAAGGTGTGTCTCTTGTAGGCAGCATATAGACGGATCATGTTTCTTTATCCAGTCCGAGACTCTCTGTCTCTTTATTGGTGCATTTAGTCCATTTACATTCAGCGTAAGTATAGATAAAGAAGTGTTTAGTGTTGTCATTTTGATGCCTTTTCATGTGTGTTGTTGATAATTTCATTTTTCCACTTAGTTTTTTGTGCTGAGACGTTTTTCTTAGTAAATTGTGAGATCCTCATTTTCGTAGTGTTTGACTTCATGTTTGTTGAGTCGTTACGTTTTTCTTGGCTTTTATCTTGAGTTATGGAGTTGTTATACCTCTTTGTGGTTACCTTATTATTTACCCCTATTTTTCTAAGTAACAACCTAACTTGTATTGTTCTAGATCGCCTTGTATCACTCTCCATATGGCAGTTCTCTGCCTCCTGTATTTAGTCCCTCTTTTTGATTATTGTGATCTTTTACATATTGACTTCAATGATTCCCTGTTAGGAGCATTTTTTTTTTAGTTAATCTTAATTGTTTTTTGTGATTTCCCTATTTGAGTTGATATCAGGATGTTCTGTTTTGTGACTTGTGTTGTGCTGGTATCTGATGTTATTGGTTTTCTGACCAAACAATATCCTTTAGTATTTCTTGTAGCTTTGGTTTGGTTTTTGCAAATTCTCTAAACTTGTGTTTATCTGTAAATATCTTAATTTCACCTTCATATTTGAGAGAGAGTTTTGCTGGATATATGATCCTTGGCTGGCAGTTTTTCTCCTTCAGTGCTCTGTATATGCCGTCCCATTCCCTTCTTGCCTGCATGGTTTCTGCTGAGCAGTCTGAACTTATTCTTATTGATTCTCCCTTGAAGGAAACCTTTCTTTTCTCCCTGGCTGCTTTTAAAATTTTCTCTTTATCTTTGGTTTTGGCGAATTTGATGATAATGTCTTGGTGTTTTTCTTTTTGGATCAATCTTAAATGGGGTTCGATGAGCATCTTGGATAGATATCCTTTCGTCTTTCATGATGTCAGGGAAGTTTTCTGTCAGGAGATCTTCAACTATTTTCTCTGTGTTTTCTGTCCTCCCTCCCTGTTCTGGGACTCCAATCACACGGAAGTTATCCTTCTTGATAGAGCCCCACATGATTCTTAGCATTTCTTCATTTTTTAAATTCTTTTATCTGATTTTTTTTCAGCTATGTTGGTGTTAATTCCCTGGTCCTCCAGGTGTCCCAGTCTGCATTCTAATTGCTCGAGTCTGCTGCTCTGACTTCCTATTGTGTTGTCTAATTCTGTAATTTTATTTTTAATCTTTTGGATTTCTACATGCTGTCTCTCTATGGATTCTTGCAACTTATTAATTTTTCCACTATGTTCTTGAATAATCCTTTTGAGTTCTTCAACTGTTTTATCAGTGTGTTCCTTGGCTTTTTCTGCAGTTTGCCTTATTTTGTTTGTGATGTCTTGAAGCATTCTGTAAATTAGTTTTTTATATTCTGTATCTGATAATTCCAGAATTGTATCTTCATTTGGGAAAGATTTTGATTCTTTTGTTTTGGGGGGTTGTAGAAGCTGTCATGGTCTGCTTCTTTATGTGGTTTGATATGGACTGCTGTCTCCGAGTCATCACTGGGAAACTAGTTTTTCCAGAAAATCCACTAAAAAAAAATGCAGTCAGATTCCTATCAGAACTGCCTTTGGAGTATAACCGCCACCTTGTTCCCTGTAAGGATGAAAGTCTGAGATTTGGATCATATATGCTTGGCTGTAGCTGGTTCTGTGTTTTTAGTCCAATTAGGGGTGGATTTTTGGTCCCTGGGTTTTTTGTGTTTCCTTCTCTCGGGCCGGAAGAGTGGGTTAGGAAAAGACCAAAAGAAAAAAAAAAAGGGGGGGGGTGGGGAAGCAAAGCCGCCGCGGAGCCGGAGCCGTTCTCCCTCTGGCTCAGGAAATTCCAATGTTAGTGAAGCCGCCTGGGGAGGGTGGGGGAGGGATCAGAGAGATAGGAGAGTAGCACCTCAGAATATAGCCAGAGTTGCTTGTCTTGCTTGGAATGACTATTTTATCTGAGATTCCCGAGGGGCGTGTCGCCTATGTGTGCTGGCTGTGTGGAGATTGCCCCCAGGGATCTGGCCCACTGAAGCCGTGGTCAGATCCTCTGCTGCCAGTCCCACACCCAGCGTCAAGGATCCCCTGCTGGGACAGTGCACTCCCGATTCCAAAATCAGTCGCTGCCTCCCGGGAACTTCTTGTCCCGCCCGCCGCATCGTGGAGCCACTCTCACAGACCGGCTGGGCCCCCTCCCGGGGTTAGTTCAGGGGAGTGGAGCAGCTCTCCGTGCTTGCGCCTTGACAGCGCCCAGTCAAAAGCCCGGCGGCAAGATTCCCCAGCTGGGACGCTGCTCTCCCAGCTCCAAGACAAGTCACTGCCTCCCGGGGACTTCTCCCACCGGCTGCGTTGCCACGCTGCCTGTGCGAACCGGCTGGGCCCCCTCCCGGGGTGAGTTCAGGGGGGTAGGGCTGCTCCCCTTGTTTGCGCCGTCAGATCCCCTGGGCCCTGCCCTAAATCGGGCGCCAAAGGTTACCTGACTGGGACGCTGGCTCCAGGCTCCGAAAACAATCTCTGCTTCCCCGTATTTGTTCATTTTCCGTCTCTAAATCTGTGTTTGTTGTTCAGGGTTTGTAGATTGTTATGTATGTGATCGATTCACTTGTTTTTCCGAGTCTTTGTTGCAAGAGGGATCCGAGGTAGCGTCTACCTAGTCCCCCATCTTGGCCCCGCCTCCTCATCAGTGTTTTATAATTTGCAGTATATAGGCCCTCGACATGTTTTATTAAGTATGTTATTTTCTTTGGATCTATTATAAATAGTATTATTTTCAATTTTAGTTTTTGTGTGTTCGTTGTTAGAATATGGAAATTCAATTGATTTTTTTATATTTTTCTTGTATCCTGAGACCTTGCTGAACTCATTTATTAGTTCTACGGTTTGTGGTTTTTTTTGTTAGATTCCTTGTGAATTTCTATGTAGACCATTGTGTCCTCTGCAAGCAGAAGCAGTTTTATTTCTTCCTTTGCAATCTGCATGTCTGTAATTATTTTTAATAAAGCAAATTTTATTAACGTGGCAATATTAGACATTTAGATTCTCGGTGGGATGGCTGGGGCAAAAAACATGAATATTTTCATGCCTCTTAATATTCCTTATCAAATTTGTTTCCAAAATCGCAGTACCAGTTTTTCACTCCTACCTCAATTTTGTAAGCTCTTTTGCTGCATACTTTCCAGTTTTGAGAGTTATTTGCTTGTTTAGTTATTTATTCACTTATTTATTTTTTTAGACAAAATCAGTTTTTACTTGAAGAGGATAAAGCACCTCGTGTTATATCAGTCTCTATTTATGTGATTAATACTGAGGTTTAACATGGCCCATCCTTTTTATTTTAACAGATGTTGTACATTCAGGCCCTACCAGGACCTTTCCTTTCAATGGATCCATCTTCATTTGTGGATGTGTATGGATATATTGCTACCCCTAGAGTTTGGAAGCAAAAATCGTCATTGATTTGGCGTCTTGGCCCTGCATACCTTTTTGAAGAAGCTATCTCAGTAGAAACTCTGGAAGTTATTAACAAACTTGGCCCAAGATACTGTGGCAGTTTCCAAGCTGTCTATGCCCAAGGTATGGAGTGCTCTGATTCACAATGTTCTTGCTGATGTTATTTTTTAAATGGACATCCAGTTATTTGTAGTATATTTATAACAAATAAACTCAGCAAAGGTCAGTCATTAGGGAAGGCTTCTGTAATTGGGTCATTATATATTTACAACCCAACACAAAAAGTCACAGAAAAGGAAATGACAATATCCTTTAGGTTCCAACTCCAAAGTGCCTAATGCAGGAGGGTAGGTGGGTAATACCATCAGTGAAGAAAGAGAGAAGAGAACGAGATAAATCAGTTACATTTCTTTTAATGAAGAAGCTTTTTAACTAAAGTACACTGTTGTCTTCAATTATTAAACAGGCAGACAAAACATCCACATTTTCTTTATTGATTGCTGGCTGTTCAAGCAGGGAGCATTGCTCTTGTGCTCTGTCAAGTCAAGAGGGTCAGTTCCCATCGGAGTAGAATGATAAATAAATCAATGTCGGAAGCCTTGGACATGGTGAGGGCAGTGTTTGTCTTGAACTTCATTTCCTGTGGCAAATGACACTGACCAGAGTACTCTTCTACGAGAGTTAACGTGATAAGCTTAGGTCTAGACTAAAGTTTCACTGACTATTTTCATGCCAGAGACAGTGGTGATTCAGTGGTGATTCTTCCATGTGAAAGACCTGGATTCAACTCCTGACCGCTGCAGGTAATACACAGCCACCACCCACCTGTCAGTGGAGGCTTGCGTATTGCTATGATGCTGACCAGGGTTCAGCCAAGCTTCCAGACTAAGATGGACTAAGAAGAAAGGCCTGGCAGTCTAATTCCAAAAAATCAGGCAATGAAAATCCTATGGAACACAATGGCCCGATCTGCATCTGGTCTTGGGGATGGCACAGGATGGGCAGCTTTTCATTCTGTTGTGTATGGGAACTCTACGTGTCAGGGCTGACTCAATGACTGCTCACAACAACAACAGCGACAATTTAATGCAATGTTTCTCCAGTAGCAGATGTCCTCTTGTAAACCGGAGGGCAGCTCATGGAAAATCTTAGCTCTCTGAGGCCAGCCTACTTCCTTTTTTATAAGCTGGCTTTCTTGTCACTTAGCCTTTTGGTTTCGGGAGTGACGTTATATCCTTGATGGAGGCTTTATGCTCTCGTAATCCCAACCTGGAACACCTGTATTTTATAGAGGGTCAGTCTTGTGAGATTTCTCACAGTTTTTCTGTAAGTGTCAGAGAAATGCAGGAGGGAACAAAACATATAACATACAAGCATCCTCTCTCAATATTAGTTTGCTGTGTAGCGATAGAGCTTGTTCTTCTGAGAACTGATCTCTTTTGCAGCAAGACGAGACTGCAAATGAGTAAAGATGAAAGGCATGTTGTTTTAGGAGAGGACTCTGATGATGAAGCTCTGGCCCTGGTCGCAGAGGAGAGGGTTTCCTTTGGACTTCACGTAGCCAGCTCATCCATCACCAGCGTGGCAGACATAAGACACACTTACAACGAGGTGGACAGCCGCCTGATAGCCAAGGAGGTACGCCTTCTAACGTCATGTGCCGCTCTGTTTTTGAATCTTGATTTCATGGCTTGCTTCAGCTTTCAGCGCTTAAGCAAATAATAATTCATGCTTGCACCCGTATAGGCAGATATACATAGGCAAACTTCCCAGCTCATTCATGGAAATCTCCGTACGTCTCCCACCCTTAGCATCTCACTAGACTAAACTTTTTGCTTATAATCACTCAGAGGAGAAAGAAGGTACTCTCCATGGCAGAGCAAGAACAAATGGAATATTTGATAAGCCTTTTATAGCCTGAGAACACTATTGAACTTCCCTTTGTCTGGGTGCCACTGACTCACCAACTCTGAAAGATGTTCTTTGAGGTGCTGTGATTTTTTTTTTTTTTAGAACAGCAAACTTGTAAAACAGTAAGCAGATGAATTTATAGACAAGGATGCTATTAGATTTACTATTTCTTAATTTTTGCATAAAGAGCTTTTTTGTGAAGTGCTGGTGAATTTGGGCTAGTTTGTTTACATCATCTCCACCTTCTTGGACAAAGTGCCACCCCCCTTTACTGAGGATGGAGACCAGGGACTAGACCCAGCTGAGTACCAGTACCATGCCTTACCTTACCAATGGTGCATCCCCTGGGGAGGGGGCAGGATTCTCTTCCTTCCCTCCTGCAGCCAGAGAAGGCTGGCGCTTGCAGAATCTGGATGACAGAGACTGTGAAGGTGGCTGCTCTTGTCTGGTAGCCCTGTCTCATCTCAGGTGTCCCCGGCCCTCCTCACTCTCTTTAATGCCTCATTGTGAGCACATGGGACATTGACGGAACCAGTGCTGCTTCCTCGTAGTTGTGCCACAGCCTGGGACACAGGGCACGTGAATCAAATTTTGGCTTCCATCCCCCTGACTTGGGCTCGGTTATAATCCATTCACTGACCATCACTTCCTGAGTGCTGGCAGCGGCTCGTGCACAAGACGCTTCCCGCCCAGGAAAGTTTCTAAGGACTAATTGTTGCCCATTTCCCTAGATGAACATTTCATCCCGTGACAATGCCACGCCCGTGTTCTTGCTAAGAAACTGTGCTGGCCACCTCTCAGGCTCTCTTCGAACCATAGGAGCGGTTGCTGTGGGCCAGTTAGGTATGCAAGGCTGAGAACCTTGACTGTTATTTGGGGAGGAGGGCTGGTGTTGTCATCGCTTGTGCAACCTGGGAATTCTGGAGCAGCAGGCGGGGAGGAGCATGTGGGGGAGCCAAATACTGAGGGTCAGCGGAGAGGTGGCCCCATGAGCATGGGAATCAGTGTCGACATTAGCTAGCACTGCTGTAACAAAAAGTGCCACAGGTGAGTGACTTTAAAAAACAGAAATTTATTTTCACACAGTTCTGGAGGCTGAAAGTCCAAGTATGGTCTCCGCCATGCTGATTGCCTGTGTGCCTCTCCTAGTTTCGGGTGGCTGACAGCAATCCTTGCTCCTTTGCTTGTAGACAGGTCCTCACGTGGCATCCGTTTTCTCCTGTGCGGGTGTCTGTGTCTCATCTGCTGTTTTTATAAGGTGCTGCTCAGCAGTGACTAGGTTTAGGACCCAGCCTACTCTGGTATGACCTCACTGACACATCAAAAGAAAGCCCCTTTCCAAACAGGGTCATATTTACAGGTATAGGGGTTAGGGCTTCCATATTTCTTCTTGAGGGCACACAATTCAGTTCATAACAATGAGTTCACATTGCCACATTGGACACCTTGGCAGTGAACTCAGCTACTGACCCAGCTGGAGTCTGTCTAGTGGGAGCCCATGTCCATGTGGGCAACTGGCCTTGAGCAACAAACAGAGACTGCTTGTTGCTGTGCAATCTGGAGAGAGCAAAGGGTCCAGTCCAGTGGGACCTAGAGAGCAGGCAAGAGCTGGAGGTCATCAGAGCAACGAGGAAGCTGAGGCTCAGAGGGAGCTTGGCTCATTGGGCATTCCAGACGAAAGGCAGAGGGTGGCAAGTCTACTTCTACGTCCCACCTGCTAGGACTGTGACTGCACAGCCGGACAGGCCTGCTGCTTAATACTTGAGGTCTTTTCTATGGTGCTGTCAAATTTGCCGACAGTGGCTGGTGCCTCAATGCACCTGCACCATCTGAATCTTATGGGCTGCTTTTGTCTGAAATCTTATGGGCTATCTGAAATCTTATGGGCTGTTTCAGCCTCCCAATGGCCCAGAAAGGATTCTGCACAGCATCTGTCAGTGACCTAAGACTTTCAGAAGCCACCCCGCCCTTGCACCCTTCCTGTCCCACGTGTGGTGACAGTGGCACTGGCTGTTCCTCACCTTGTATGCTGCTGGGGATTTCCCATGGCAGTGAACCTGGGCCTTCCTGATGAGATGCCTCTTTGTCCCAACAGGAGTGAGGGTGTTTCACTCCAGCCCTGCGGCCAGCAGCCTGGACTTCATTGGAGGGCCCGCCATCCTCCTGGGCCTTATGTCCCTGGCGAATGATGACCACAACATGTATGCAGCTGTGAAAGTCTTGCACTTGGTCCTGACCAACAATGCCATGTGTGACCGCCTGATGCGGCACATCTCTGGGTACCAGGTAATCTGACCCTCTCACTTCAGCTGGGTTGCCTCAAGGGGGTGTCATAGTGAGCAGCAGGGAAGAGTTTCCCTTGTCCCAGTGTACTGTCCATTCAGTGGAACTTCTGGGGAAAGACAACCAAAAGCCCCTGGGTCCTGAGGCCAGCATATATAGAGCAGGGCCAGGTGACCACCAACCAAAGAAGAGGTTAATGCAGGCTGAGGATGCTCACTGACTATGGCTACTGACAGCTTTCACTGAATTCAAGAATAACTTATGGTTCTCCCCTTTGACTCTAGCTTGATGGATAAGGACCTAGGCCCTGGACCCAGATTACCTGGGCTTGAATCTGTCCCTTCCTTTAACTTGCTATGTAACCTTGGATAAGTTATGCTCCCTGTGTCTCAGTTTTCTCACTTGTATGAAATGGACTATCATAGCTCCCTGTCTTAGGATGGGTTCTCTAGAGAAGCAAAACCAGTGAAGCACATCTCTCTCTCTCTCTATGGACACACAGGGAGAGAGACAGAGAGATTTGTGTCAAGAAAATGGCTCACGTGGTTGTAGAGGCTGGAAAGTGTCAAGTCCATGAGTTAGGCATCAGGATGGAGGCTTCTCCTGACTCATGTAGCTGCAGGGGCTGACAAACCCAAGATCAGCAGGTCAGATGGCAAGCTGCTGGCTCAAGTCCTAAGAGCCGTAATTCAGATGATGACGAGCTGAATGCAAGACCCAGAGCAGAGCAAAAGCCAGTGAGCTTTGCCAGAAAGTCCATATGTATTGGATGCAGGCCATATACCCAAGGAAACTCCCTTTCAACTGCTTATAGCAGATCTCATCATCATGGAGGAGATTACATTATATCAGATCTCATCATGGAGGCGATTGCATCATTATATAACTGCCAAACCCCTGAGAATCATGGCTCAGCCAAGTTGACACACAACCTTAACCATCACACTCCCATATCACAGAGATGTAATGAGGTTTAGTTGATGGTGCCTGGCCCAAAATAAGTGCTCAATAAACATGAGCCGTTGCTAGTTCTTAAACTCTTTGAGCTTCAGTTCCCTAATTTGTAATATGGGAATAAACAGCAGTTAATTCATAGGGGTATTGTGATGACTGAGTACATAGAACAGGGCCTACCCATAGTCACTGTGATGAGTGTGTTTATTGTGATTGTTATTGTTACTCGCTAGTCGTAAAGTCAGATAAGGCATGGTCGTTACCCTCAAGTAACTCATTGCATGGTTGGAAGCCTTCCTATCTCTTTGGTCCTCAGGCCAGAAGAAAGCTGTGTGCTATGTCAGGTACACTCCCTCACCAGGACTACAGCCATGTATGGATAACAAGAGTCTTCCACCTGCCTCTCTCTCTTAGCCTATTCTCTATATGTGTGTCAGTTATAGTTTCACATTGCAGATCTAATGATAGCTGTCTCTGGTGTAATCCTTCAAATGTGCCCCATCACTGATACAATATTCCAAACTCCTTAGACTGGGATTGAAGGCTTTTCAAAACTGGCCACCCCTTGTCCTTTCAGAGCCATCTCCCACTCAGCAAGTGTTTCACACCATGATCTTCTGCCTCCCCAAATCCTGCATCATCATGAGTTGCTCACTCAACACATTGTGCAACTTTGTGTATGTGTGGTCTCAGCTGGGAGTACCATCTCCCTCTCTGCCCCGATGAACTTCTTGCCTTCCTAGGTCAAGCTCAAAGGGCAAGAGTGATACTTTCTCTGACCTCCTGTGCTGAGTGTGGACCCTGTCCTGGGCTTTCTTGGCCCTGTGCACCCCCAATTCTAACTGCTGTCACACTGTGCTGTGAATATTTTTCTCTGCTAGTCTCCAGATCTTCTAAAGATCTGGATTGTTCCTTATTCTTTGCCAGTGTGCTACTGACACCAAGTTGACACTTGGGAATAAGTGAAAGGGTGTGACTGGGTGTATATTGTTGCCAGTTGCTGTCAAGTTGGCTCCAACTCATGGTGACCCTATGTACAACACAACAAGATGTTGCCCCGTGCTGTACCATCTTTATGACTAGTGGCATGTTTGAATCAATTGTTGTGGCCAAGATTTCTATTAAAACTCAAGAATTGGGTTCTTGGTATATAAAACTTTGATTATATTGTTAAGGATAGTAGTAATGGGATTTGTTCCAGTTCAGCATATGAATATCTGCTGTGGCAAGAGATTATAATAATTATTTCAACCATTCCTAAAAAGGTACAAAACAGTTTCTATTCTCATGGGTATATCTAGAAGGGTAAAATTTATAAAGTACCATAATAAAAAGCAATAAAGTGTCCAAAATTCCCTTCAAGGACTACCACTCTCTGTGACTCTCCCATAAATTCTGAGCTTCTTACAGGGCCAGGACTGTCTTAGGTTCACCATCGCCTCCTCACTGCTTAGTGCAGGGCTTGGCATGGCATGAGTTCTCAAGGAGTGCTCATGAAATGAATGCAATGCAGAGAGAGAGAGAGAGAATGCTAGAGAGGTGCAAAGGTAGCTAACATGTGAGCAGGGGAGTCAAAGAGAGTCACCTAAAAGAAAGGCAGCCAGGAGGGTCCTGAAGACTGGGTTGACTGAGTTTTTCAAGGAGTGATGGTAGAGAAAAGGAGTGGTCCATTGGTAAAATCTATTTATTAAACTTTTATTGTGTTAGGCACTAGGGATGCAGGGAACCGACTCAGCAGCACGTAACAACAACAATAATACTGTCTCATTAACATAACAAAGACAACCCATTCCCAAATGAGATTATAACCACATGCATAGAGACTAGGATTTACAACACATGTTTTGGGGGGGACACAATTCAATCCATAATACCAGATGACATGGATGGGAATACAGACGACATGGGCGGGAATCCAGACGGCATGGTTGGGAATCCAGACGGCATGGTTGGGAATCCAGATGACTTGGATGGAAATCCAGATGACACGGTTGAGAATTCAGATGACATGATTGGGAATTCAGATGAAGTGGATGGGAATTTAGATGATATGATAAGCATACAGGAGACATGTATGGGAATTCAGACCCTGATGGATGCTGGGAAGCCTGATTTTTGTGTGGCCAACAGAGACATTGGTGTGGGGGGATCCACAGTGTTAGTCTCTGAGACAAGTGTGGGCAACTGGGCCAATTGTGGGATCCCAGTGCCTCCATCCTGGTGTGGATCCTTATACACTGTTAACTTTCCATGGATGGGCACCAGAAAAAGACCCATCTGGTGACTGCAGCCATAAGCTGGCTGGGTGTAGTAGAGCTCATGGGTAGGTAGTGGCTTGCTGGTTGGTTATGGGTGTAAGATCCACTAAAGAAAAATGAGAAAGAGCACTCAGAAATATAGAAGGAAATAAGGAGAAGGTGGCATTCTGGAAATCAAATGGAAGAGATTCAGAAAGGAGCAGGAAGTCCCCCAGTGAGAGGTCATGTCACACAAGCACAGACAAGTGGACGCTGTTCAGGAAGTAGCCACAGAAGCTGGTCATACTTTTTTTCTGAGGCACAGGAGCAAAGCATGGTAGCACCTGAGACCGGACAGTTTCAGACTGGATTTAGCCAATGTGCTGGTAGGAACAAGGAGGTAGAAAGGAGAAGAAATTCTACAGATATGTTTATGAAGAAACCCTTTTGTGCTTTCATGTTTTCAGATAATGACATTTCTGTTGAGAAAAAAGACCTCACTCCTAAACCACAGAATTTTTCAGCTAATCCTCTCAATTGCTGGTACTGCTGAGCTGGGCTTCAGATCATCTACTATTGCCAACGTTGGAATCTTCGAGCATGTCCTCTGTGATTTTGAGGTAAACTGGAAATTAGCCCTTAGCTTTTAAGAAGTACGTGTGATGACAAAATACGGTAGGAAATTATGGAGCTTCTTTTAAATGCAGCAGGTCAACTTTCTTGATAGTCATGAGTAGAGGGAAAACCATAAAGACTCTGGAGCCTACAGCCTTGGTTTATAATTAAATCCTACCATGTATAGGCTTTGTGGCCTTGGGTAAGCCTGTTAATCTTTCTGAGCCCAGTCTTTTTATGTGCGAAAGAAGTGGATTTTTAAAACTCCAAAGTACTGTATACGTATGAAGGTTTTTAAAAAAATAACCCCAATTCCTTTGGATGGTGCTTTGCTGTTTCCAAATGATCATGAAAGACTGAAAGCTACTGATGGATGTGTGAATGTAAGTGAGGATTAATACATCCATGAAGCATCATTTACAGAGCACCCAGTGGGGTCGTGTACTGGCTGTGTCGTGGAGATACGGTGATGACCATGACTCATGCCTTCCACACAGGGAATAGGCCTGAGATATGGCCTGAGGACAACACAGTGTGCTAGGTGCCATATTAAGGCAGGCTCAGAGGATCTGGGAAGTGGGAGTGGGATGATAATCAGCTCAGATCAGAACAGTTTCCATAGAAGAAATGACTCTGAAGCTGAGTCTGGCAGAATGAACTCAGTGGGCAAAGAACATTCTGGATGGAGTTGCTATTGGAAAATGCTTAGGGATGAGAATAACCATGGGAATTCTAAAGGAAGTGCCTTGGTGAGCACCATGCCAGTTTGTGCTGGTTGCTGCCGAGACTGCAGCGGGAGGGAGAGAAGATAAGCCTAAGGTGCTAAGCTGCATGGTATGTCCTTTAACTCAAATGTGCTGGTGGTCCGTGGGAGTACATCAGAGTTTCAGACTGGAATGTGTTTCTTTTCTGTTATAAAATTAATATATTCTTATTATAAAATATTTTTAAATTATAGGAAAGTAAAGAGGGAGCAATTCCTATTTTCAAGATCCAGACAATTGTTATCAATATTGGATTCATTCCCTTCTTGTATTTTCTATATATAATTTTTTTTATCATAATCATGATCAAACCATAGGTATTATTTTGAGTGCTACCTTTTCTCACATAGCACAAACATTTAAGCAATTTTATTACAAACTATTGCAGGCATTATTTTGAGGTCAGAGTGACACTCTACCTTGTGGAGATTTCCTGGTTTCTTATCCATTCCCCTATTGTTGAATTCTTAGATTATTCCTCTATGTTGTTCTTCTGAGCACTGTAGAGATAAAGAGGTATAACAAGAGGGGTGGGCAGAGGAGGGCACCTGCTCCCATGATGCAAGTTCAAAGGGGCACCAGATGAAGTGTGGAATGACATTCTGAGGTACCAAAAATATTAAAGGCACATGACTGAGGCAGCCAGATTGGTGGTGGTGGGGGGGGGAGTTCTGCTGTTGCATCACTGCTATCAGTGTCTATTCATCTTGAAATTGGGGGAGAGCAACTTAGGGATTGCCTCTGGGCTCTAGTAACCCTCACTAAGCCCCTCTAAAAACACTCATTGCCATCAAGTCGATTCTGACTCACAGCAACCCTACAGGACAAAATAGAACTGCCCCATAGAGTTTCCAAGGAGTGCCTGGTGGATTCGAACTGCTGACTTTTTGGTTAGCAGCCATAGGTCTTAACCAGAGATGGCATTTTTTGAGCATGTGTTCCCCTTCCACATTTAGAAATAGAATAAATTATCACAGTGAGGTAGGGTCAAGATGGTAGAGTTGTCAGATGCTTCCTGTGATCCCTCTTATAACAAAGATAAAAAAAAAGAATCAATTATATATGACAATCTAAGAGCCCTGAACATCAAAGACAAACTTAAATAAATGGATTTAGTGACGGGGGAGGAGAAATGGTTCAGAAGCAGCGAGAATTTGCCAGACCTGACCTGGCCAGAAACGGTACCCTACAGACTGGATTGGCTAGTGCACTGGGGGTAAAACAAGCGGTGGTGCTTGGGATGTGTTTTCCACATCAGGAGAGACCAAACAGCAGAGAATCTACTCAAGCCTCCAGAACCAGCAAGAAACAGCATTCAATCCGTAAAAGATAACCGAAAGCAATGGCTGCCTATCGTTCTGCTGCAAAACCCACCCACCTACGTGCTCTAGGGAACAGAGACATGCCTTCCACCCAGACACTTAGGGGCAGCTGTCAGCCCCCTGCCTTGCTCATTGTTTGACCCCCCTACTGCATTCAGACACCTTTGCCTACACCAATCACCCCTGCCCATCTAGGACTGTGGGTGAGAGCCTGCAGAACACACTTGGTGACTGACAACCTGGATACCTGAGCTGAATCCACACAAGAAAGGTAAATGGACTCCTGGGCTACCTAGTAATAGCCGGACTACCTAGTAACAGCTTTAGCCACCTGGAGACAGGATGTGAGAGTTTCAAATACACTAATAATCAAACTAGACCACACAACCAGCCTATCTGGGCATATCAAAACAAAACAAAACCAGAAACTAGGACAGAGTAAGCAAACATAAAATAAATAAACATGATAACTTACTGATGGCTCGGAGACAACAGTCAATATCAAATCACACAAAAAAGCAGACCATGATGGCTTCAGCAAGCCACCAAAACGAACAATCATGAAACATTCTGGAGGAAGAGAACTTACTGGGATTACCAAAGGTAGAATTCAAAAGATTAATATAGAGAACTCTTCAAGAAATCAGGAAGGAGATCAGGGAAAACACAGAACAAGCCAAGGAACACACAGACAAAGAAATAGAAGAAATTAAGGAGATTATATAAGAGCATAATGACAAATTTAACAAGCTGCAAGAACCCATAGAGAGACAGCAAACAGAATCCAAAAGATTAACAATAAAATTTCAGAATTAGACAACTCAATAGAAAAGAAAGTCATAGGTGCAGAATTGAGGGAATGGAAGTCAGAATTAGTGAGATTGAAGATAAACCACTTGACACCAACTTATTTGAGAAGAAACTAAATAAAAGAGTTAAAAAAAATGAAGAAACCATAAGAATTAAAAAAAAATTTTTTTTTTTCTATCAAGAGGAATAACCTACAAGTGATTGGAGTATCAGAACAGGGGAGGTAACAGAAAATACAGAGAGAATTGTTGAAGATTTGTTGGCACAAAACTTCCCTGATATCATGAAAGATGAGAAGATATCTATCCAAGAAGCTCATTGAACCCCGCACAAGGTAGATCCCAAAAGAAAGTCACCAAGACATATTATAATAAACTTGCCAAAACCAAAGATAAAGAGAGAATTTTAAGAGCAGCAAAGGGTAAACGAAAAGTCATCTACAAAGAAGAGTCGATAAGACTAAGCTTGGACTGCTTAGCAGAAACCAAGCAGGCAAGAAGGCAATGCCATGACATACATAAAGCTTTGAAAGAAAAAAAATGTCAACCAAGAATTCTATATCCAACAAAACAGTCTCTCAAATCTGATGGCGAAATTAGGGTATTTCCAGATAAACAAAAATTTAGGCAATTTGTTTAAACCAAACCAAAATTACAAGAAATACTAAAGGGAGTCCTCCAGTTAGGAAATAGATAAAATCAGATAACAACCCAAAACTAGAACACAGGACAGAGCAACCAGATATCAACCCAGATAGGGAAATCACAAAAGAAAATCAAAGCTAAAACACTGAAAATAGGGAAACAGAGATGTCAATATGGAGAAGATGACAACATTAAAACAAAAAAGAGGGACTAAATAATGTAGTCATAGATCTTTCATATGGAAAGGAAGTCAAGATGTTATAAAGAAATAAAATAGTGGTTTAAACTTGGAAAAATAGAGGTAAATATTAAGGTAACCACAAAGGAAACTAACGATCCTACACATCAAAATAAAAAACGAGAAAAACATAAAGACTCAGCAAATACCAAAATCAACAACAATGAAAAAAAAATACATGAAGAAAAATGACTTGGCACAGAAAATTAAGTGGAACAAAGAAACTCAACAGCACACAAAATGACAGCACTAAACTCATGCCTATCAATAGTTATGCTGAATTTAAATGGAATAAATGCACCAATAAAGAGACAGAGAGTGGCAGAATAGATTAAAAAAAAACCAAAAAAACCCATGATCTGTCTATATGCTGCCTATAAGAGACATAGATTAAAAACACAAACAAACTAAAACTCAAAGGATGGAAGAAAATATAACAAGCAAACAAGAATTAAAAAAGAGCAGGAGTGGCAATATTAATCTGTAACAAATTAGACATTAAAGCAAAATCCACCACAAAGGATCAGAAAGGGCACTATACAGTGATTAAAGGGTCAATGTACCAGGAAGACATAACCATAATAAATATTTATACACCCAATGATATAATACATAAAACAAACTCTAATAGCATTGAAGAGAAATAGCTCCACAGTAATAGCAGGAGACTTCCACACACCACTTTTGGCTAAGGACAGAACATCCAGAAAGAAGCCCAATAAAGACGCTGAAGATCTAAATGCCATAGTCAGCCAACGTGATCTCATAGACATACACAGAACAGTTCACCCAACAGGAGCCAAGTATACTTTCTTTTACAATGCACGTGGAACATTCTCCAGAATATACCACATATTATGCCACAAAGCAAGCCTCAACAGAATCCAAAACACTGAAATATTACAAAGCATCTTTTCTGACCATAAAGCCATAAAAGTAGAAATCAATAAGAGAAAAAGCAAGGGGGAAAAAAAAAGTCAAATCATGGAAACTGAACAACAGCTTGCTCAAAAACTACTGGATTATAGAAGAAATTAAGGACAGAATAAAATTCACAGAATCAAATGAGAATGAAAACACATCCTGCCAGAAAGTTTGGGACACAGCAAAAGCTGTGCTCAGAGATCAATTTATAGCAATAAATGCACACATCCATAAAGAAGAAAGGGCTAAAATCAAAACATTAACCCTGCAACTCAAACAAGTAGGAAGAGCAGCAAAAGAAGCCCTCGAGCACCAGAAGAAAGAAAGTAATAAAAATTAGAGCAGAATTAAATGAAATGGGGAATAGAAAAACAATTGAAAGAGTTAACAAGACCAAAAGGTTATTTTTTGAAAAAATCAACAAAATTGATAAACGATTGACCAAACTGACAAAAGAAAAACAGGAGAGGAAGCAAATAACCGAAATAGGAAATGAGAAGGGCGGTATCACAACAGACTCAATTGAAATTAAAAGAATCATAACAGAATACTTTGAAAAATTGTACTCCAACAAATTTGAAAATCTAGAGTAAATGCACAGATTTCTAGAAACACAGTACCTACCTAAACTAACACAAACAGAGGTAGAACAGCTAAATAAACCTCTAACAAAAGAAGAGATTGAAAAGGTAATTAAACTCCTAACAACAACAACAAAAAGCCCTGGCCCTGACAGCTTCACTAGAGAATTCTATGAAACTTTCAAAGAATATTTAACACCACTACTATTAAAGGTATTTCAGACCATGAAAAGGATGGAATACTTTAAACTCATTCTATGAAGTCAGCATAACCCTGATACCAAAAGCAGGTAAAGACACACACACACACAAAAGTACAGACCAGTATCCCTCATGAAGATAGATGCAAAAATCCTCAACAAAATTCTGGCCAATAGAATTCAACAACACTTCAAAAAAAAAATTCACCATGACCAAGTGGGATTCATATATTTGTACATTCATACATTCATCTAATGTTCAACATTAGAAAAGCAATCAATGTAATCCATCACATAAAACAAAAGACAAGAACCACATGATCTTATCAATTGATGCAGAAAAGGCATTTGACAAAGTCCAACACTCATTCATAATAAAAACTCTCAGCAAAATATGAATAGAAGGGAAATTCCTCAACATAATAAGGGGCATTTATACAAAGCCAACAGCCAACATCATCCTAAATGGAGAGAGCCTGAAAGCATTCCCCTTGAGAATGGGAACCAGACAAGGATGCCCTTTATCACCACTCTTATTCGACATTGTGCTGGAGGTCCTAGCCGGAATAATTAGGCTAGAAAAAGAAATAAAGGGCATCAAAATTGGTAAGGAAGAAGTAAAAGTATCTCTATTTACAAATGATATGACCTTATACACAGAAATACTTTGATTTCCAATTTTTGGCATAATATTTCTGTGTATAAGGTCATATCCATTAATAATCAGAACCTGGAACGTATGAATTATGAATCTAGGAAAATTAGAAATCATCAAAAATAAAATGGAACTCATAAACATCAATATCCTAGGCATTAGTGAGCTGAAATGGACTGGTATTGGCCATTTTGAATCGGACAATCATATAGTCTACTATGCTGGGAATGACAACTTGAAGAGTAATGGTGTTGCATTCATTGTCAAAAAGAACATTTCAAGATCTACCCTGAAGTACAACGCTGTCAGTGATAGGATAATATCCACATGCCTACAAGGAAGACCAGTTAATACGACTATTATTCAAATTTACGCACCAACCACTAAAGCCAAAGATGAAGAAATAGAAGATTTTCATCAGCTGCTGCAGTCTGAAATTGATCGAACATGCAGTCAGGATGCATTAATAATTACTGGTGTTTGGAATGCAAAAGTTGGAAACAAACAGAAGGATCAGTAGTTGGAAAATATGGCCTTGGCGATAGAAACAATGCCAGAAATCGAATGATAGAATTTTGTAAGACCAGCGACTTCTTCATTGCAAATACCTTCTTTCATCAACATAAATGGCAACGATACACGTGGACCTCACCAGATGGAACACACAGGAATCAAATTGACTACATCTGTGGAAAGAGACGATGGAAAAGCTCAATATCATCAGTCAGAACAAGGTCAGGGGCTGAGTGTGGAACAGACCATGAGTTGCTCATATGCAAGTTCAAGCTGAAACTGAAGAAAATCAGAGCAAGTCCACAAAAGCCAAAATATGACCTTGAGTATATCCCACCTGAATTTAGAGGCCCTCTCAAGAATAGATTTGACACATTGAACAGTAGTGACCGAAGACCAGACAAGTTGTGGAATGACATCATACATGAAGAAAGCAAGAGGTCATTGAAAAGAAACAAAAGAAAGAAAATACCAAGATGGATGTCAGAGGAGACCCTGAAACTTGCTCACGAACGTCAAGCAGCTAAACCAAAAGGAAGAAATGATGAAGTAAAATAACTGAACAGAGGATTTCAAAGTGCTGCTCAAGAAGACAAAGTAAAGTATTATAATGACCTGTGCAAAGAGCTGGCCATAGAAAACCAACAGGGAAGAACACGCTCAGCATTTCTCAAGCTGGAAGAACTGAAGAAAAAATTCAAGCCTTGAGTTACAATAGTAAAGGTTTCTATGGTAGAAAATATTAAATGATGCAGGAAGCATCAAAAGAAGATGGAAAGAATACATAGAGTCATTATACCAAAAAGAATTAGTCATGTTCAACCATTTCAAGAGGTAGCATACGATCAGGAACCGGTGGTACTGAAGGAAGAAGCCCAAGCTGCTCTGAAGGCATTGGCAAAAAACGAGGCTCCAGGAACTGACGGGATATCAATTGAGATGTTTCAACAAATGGGTGAAGCACTGGAGGTTCTCAGTCATCTATGCCAAGAAATATGGAAGACAGCTCCCTGGCCAACTGGCTGGAAGAGACCCATATTTATGCCTATTCCCAAGAAAGGTGATCCAACTGAATGAGGAAATTATAGAACAATATCGTTAACATCACACGCAAGCAAAATTTTCCTGAAGATCATTCAAAAGTGACTGCAGCAGTACATTGACAGGGAACTGCCAGAAACTCAGGTTGGGTTCAGAAGAGGATGTGGAACCAGGGATCTCATTGCTGATGTCAGATGGATCCTGTCTGAAAACAGAGAATACCAGAAGGATGTTTACCTGTGTTTTATTGACTATGCGAAGGCATTTGATTGTGTGGATCATAACTGATTATGGATAACGTTGTGAAGAATGGGAATTCCAGAACACTTGTGCTCATGAGGAACTTGTATATAGATCAAGAGGCAGTTGTTTGGACAAAACAAGAGGATATTGTATGGTTTAAAGTCAGGAAAGGTGTGTGTCAGGGTTGTATCCTTTCACCATTCCTATTCAATCTGTATGCTGAGCAAATAATCTGAGAAGCTGGACTATATGAAGAAGAATGGGGCATCAGGATTGGAGGAAGACTCGTTAACAACCTATGTTATGCATATGAGACAATGTTGCTTGCTGAAAGTGAAAAGGACTTGAAGCACTTACTAATGAAGATCAAAGACCACAGCCTTCAGTATGGATCATATCTCAATATAAAGAAAACAAAAATCCTCACAATTGGGCCAATGACCAACATCATGATAAACGGAGAAAAGATTGAATTGTCAAGGATTTCGTTTTACTTGGATCCACAATGAACAGCCATGGAAGCAACAGTCAAGAAGTCAATTGACACATTGCATTGGGTAAATGTGCTGCAAAGGACCTCTTTAAATTGTTGAAGAGCAAAGATGTCACCTTGAAGACTAAGGTACGCCTGACCCAAGCCATGGTATTTTCAATCGCATCATATGCTTGTGAAAGCTGGGCAATGAATAAGGAAGACCAAAGAAGAATTGACACCTTTACATTGTGGTGTTGGCAGAGAATATTGAACGTACCATGCCCGGCCAAAAGAATGAACAAATCTGTCTTGGAAGAAGTACAACCAGAATGCTCCTTAGAAGCAAGGGTGGTGAGACTGCATCTTACATACTTTGGATGTGTTGTCAGGAGGGATCAGTCCCTGGAAAAGGATGTCATGGTTGGCAAAGTACAGGGTCAGCAGAAAAGAGGAAGACCCTCAATGAGGTGGTTCGACACAGTGGCGGCAACAATGAGCTCAAGCACAACAACGATTGTAAGGATGGTGCAGGACTGGGCAGTGTTTTGTTCTGTTGTGCATAGGGCCGCTATGAGTTGGAGATGACTTGTTGGCATCTAACAACACAACAACAAGTATACACAGAAACCCTAAAGAATCCACAAGAAAACTACTGGAACTAATAGAAGAGTTCAGCAGAGTATCCGGATACCAGATAAACATACAAAAATTGGTTGGATTCCTCTACACCAACAAAGAGAACTTGGAAGAGGAAATCACCAAATCAATACCATTTACAATATTCTAGAAGAAGATAAATTACTTAGGAATAAATGTAACCAGAGATGTAAAAGACCTGTACAAAGAAAACTACAAGACACCACTGCAGGAAACCAAGGGAGACCTACATAAGTGGAAAAACATATCTTGCTTATGGATAGGAAGACTCAATATTGTAAAAATGTCTATTCTAGCCAAAGCTATCTATAGATACAATGCAATCCTGATCCAAATTCCAATGATATTTTTTAATGAGATGGAGAAACAAATCACCAACTTCATATGGAAGAGAAAGAGTCCGTGGATAAGTAAAGCATTACCGAAAAAAAGAACGAAGTGGGAGGCCTCACTACCTGATTTTAGAACCTATTATACTGCCACAGTAGTCAAAACAGCCTGGTGCCAGTACAACAGATACGTGGACCAATGGATCAGAATTGAAAATCCAGACATAAGTCCATCCACATATGAGCAGCTGATATTTGACCAAGGCCCAAAGTCAGTTAAATGGGGAAAAGATGGTCTCTTTAACAAATGGTGCTGGTGTAACCGGATATCCATCTGCAAAAAAATGAAACAAGGCTGATAGCTCACATCATGCACCAAAACTAACTCACAATGTATCCAAGACCTAAATTTAAAATCTAAAATGATAAAGCTCATGGAAGAAAAAATAGGGACCACGCTAGGAGCCCTAATACATGGCATAAACAGAATACAAAACATTACTAAGAAGGAACAAACACTAGAAGAGAAACTAGGTAATTGGGAGCTCCTAAAAATCAAACATGCACATCCAAAGACTTCACTAAAAGAGTAAAAAGACAACCTACAAACTGGGAAGA
Source organism: Loxodonta africana (assembly GCF_030014295.1). Taxonomy (NCBI): domain Eukaryota; kingdom Metazoa; phylum Chordata; class Mammalia; order Proboscidea; family Elephantidae; genus Loxodonta; species Loxodonta africana. The sequence goes on along the minus strand of NC_087357.1, from coordinate 83,646,695 downwards.
AAATTTGGCTGTGACATATCCGTTCAGGGCCTAATCTCTAAAATCTAGAAGATACTACAAAATTTCAACCACAAAAAGCCACGTAACCCATTTTAAAAAATGGGCGAAATGGATGAACAGACAGTTTGTCAAAGAAAACATTCAGGTGGCTAACAGATACATGAGGAAATGCTCACGATCATGAGCCGTTAGAGAAATGCAGATCAAAACTACAATGAGATTCCATCTCACTCCAGCAAGCCTGGCATTAATCCAAAAAACACAAAATAATCAATGTTGGAGAGGTTGTGGAGAGACTGGAACACTTACACACTGCTGGTGGGAATGTAAAATGGTACAAGCACTTTGGAAATCGATTTGGCCCTTTTTTAAAAAGCTAGGAATAGAACTACCATATGATCCAGCAATCCCACTCCTTGGAATATATCCTAGAGAAATAAGAGCCTTTACATAAACAGATCTATGCACACCCATGTTCATTGCAAAACTGTTCACAATAGCAGAAAGATGGAAACAACCCAGGTGCCCATCAACAGGTAAATGGATAAACAAATTATGGTATAGTCATACAATGGAATGATAAAGAACAACAATGAACCTGTGAAACATAACATGAACGAATCTGGAAGGCATTCTGCAGAGTGAAATTAGTCGCTAAAGGACAAATATTGTATGAGACCACTATTATAAGAACTCACGGAAAGGTTTTAACACAGAAGAAAATATTCTCTGATGGTTATGAGGGTGGGGAAGGAGGGAAAGGGGCATTCACTAATTAGGTAGTAGACAAGAATTATCTTAGGTGAAGGGAAGGACAACACACAATACAGAGGAGTTAAGCACCACTGGACTAACCCAAAAGCTGAGAAGTTTCCTGAATACAAGCAAACAATTTCAAGGACAGTGTAGCAGTGGACATCTAGGTCAATTGGCATAACGAAGTTTATTAAGAAAACATTCTGCATTCCACTTTGGCGAGTGGCATCTGGGGTTTTAAAAGCTAACGAGTGGCCATCTAAGATGCATCAATTGGTCTCAACCCAGCTGGTGCAAAGAAGAATGAACAAAGACATAAGGAAAATATTAGCCCAAGAGACAAAAGGGGGCATATAAACCAGAGACTCCATCAGCCCGAGACTGGAAGGACTAGATGATAGCCAGCTATCACCAATGCCCACCCTGAAGGGAACATAACAGAGAATCTCTGATGGAGCAGGAGAAAAGTGGGATGTAGAACTCAAATTCTAGTAAAAAGTCCAGACTTAATGGTCTGACTGAGACTGGAGGAATCTCGGAAGACATGACCCCTGGACTCTCTGTTAACCCAGAACTAAAACCATTCCTTAAGCCAACTCTTCAGACAAAGAATAGACAGGATTATAAGACATAAAATGATACTGGTGAGGAGTGTGCTTCTTTGTTCAAGTAGATATAGAAGACTAGATGGGCAGCTTCTGTCTGGAGGTGAGGTGAGAAAGCAGAAAGGGACAGGTGCCAGTTGAGTGGACAGGGGAAATCCGGGGTGGGAAGGGGTGTGCTGTCACATTATAGGGATAACAACTAGGCTCAGATAACAATGTGTGTATAAATTTTTGTGTGAGAAACTAACTTGAGCTGTAAACTTTCACCTAATGCATAATAAAAAAAAGAGAGAGAATAAATTATCACAGTTGATTACGAAGGTAAAAGCTTTATAAACAAACTTTTGGGTTGTTGACCAGTTTTGCCAAGCTGCTGGCATGTAAGGATGGTAGCTGAGAGAGTGATACGTTCATATTTCATCTTGGATGCATTACTCTGGTAGCGCAAGCTGGGGGATCAGTCATGAGATTGTTGTAGAAATCCAAGTGGAAAATTTTGAAACCTGAACTGAGGCAAAGGCTGTGGGATAAAGAGGAGGATCAATGAGGACATCGTCATTCAAATTAGAAGTGATTCAGGATAGAATGATGATGAAAACAGTGTGTTATCAAAATCTGAGAGGACACTACTGAAAGCAAGACGTAGAGGGAAATGTATGGTCATGAGGTGTGTATTAAAAAAAGAGGAAAAAATAATGAACTGAGCATCAAAATCAAGAAGTTAGAGTGAGAATGAAATAAAATAACTTAAGATTGACTCAGAAAAAGAAGGAAGAAAAGTAAAGACGAGAACATAAGCCCAGTAATGTCAGGGCAGGGTTGTGGCCATTATGTTTGGCAATTAGAGGTCATCTAGGAGCTCAGGGGAAATAGAACAGTGGGGTCAGAAAGAAGCCAGAGTGGAAGTGAACTCAGAGTGGAGGGAGGCTGGCAGCAGGCGAAGTCAGTGGGGTTTTCAAGAATTAAGGAAGAGAGAAGAAAATGGAGGAGAAAGTTTCAGGCCTTTTGGTTTTGTACGTTAAGGTGGGAGAGACGTGACTCATCGCAGGCTGAGTGGAAGGAGGCAGAGAAAATGGAGCACTTCAGACACTGCTGTTGCTGTTAGCTGCTGCTGAGTTGGCCCCGACTCATGGTGATCCCATGCACAATGAAATCCATCGTGACCCATAGAGTTTTCACTGGCCGATTTTTGGAAGTAGATCACCAGGCCTTTATTCCTAGTGCATCTTAGTTTGGAAGCTCTGCTGAAGCCTGTTCAGCATCATAGCAACATGCAAGCCTCCTCTGACAGATGGGTGAATGAGTCAACTATTGCTGGATCAAGTTCTTAAAGGAGACAGGGTTTGCAAATAAGAGGGTGGGTGTTAGGAGAAGTAGTGGTGTCCACCACGACAGCTTTAAGGCAGGCAGGACAGGAAGTTGAAGGCATCCACATCTGAGGCTTCTTATTTCTTGACGAGGTGGAAGGCCAGATCATTTCTGGGAGTGAGGTGGGGAGAGAGTGTGGTTTGACATATTATTCATTTGAAATTCAAACAAATCTCACACAGACATCTTGGTTCAGTCCAGGGCCTTTGTGACACAGGATAACAACTGAAGGACTCAATTGTCTGTGTTTCCCAAAATGTAGGTGTTTGGTATTACGCAAAGTAACTTCTGGAAGAGCTAGGCAGCCGTTCAAATGGGTTATGGCAACTTCTTACTGTCCTGATGTTCTGGAAAGGAAATGGGGGTTATACTTTTGTGGGAACGGTGAGGGGGTGCAGCAGACCAGACTGGTGGGTTCACGTCTTACCTTCTCAGTTCTCCCAGTTCCCAGCACATTGTTTGCTGAATGAGTGACTGTCTTAATGGATGGATACTCTGAGAATACAGGGCTCCTGGAGTCCCACAGGTGTGTATGTTAGTGGGCTGTGCCTAGCTACCTGTACCTGCCGTGTAGGCACATCAGCCCGTACCAGCTGTCCCAAAGGGCAGCATGTCACCTACCTCTGCAGGTACCTGGGCAGTGGACTCTCCTTACTCATTTACCTTGGCTTACTTTGCATCCAGTCTTTTAAAAAAATTTAATAGATCCTTAACAAGTGCCTACCCTGTGGCCTGTGTGTGCCAGGCCCTGAGGACTGGAGAGTGATGGCCCTGCCTTCATGGCCCTGCTGCTAAGCCTGTGTTTACTGGGGCCCTGCTGCATCCTCTCTTAAGTAAAAGGACAATGCTGTGGCCATGGGTTAGTCTCAGGTGAGGTGGGTATGCACCCCATGGATGACTGCTCTGCAGGGGATGCCTGTGAGGGACCACAGCACAGGGGGAGGCAAGGATCCAGAATCCAGCCTCTGCTAATTAAAAACAACGGAGAAAAAAAAAAAAACAAACAAAAAACAACAGGGCGCTGGGCAAGTTATTTAGTCTCTCTAAGCCTTATCTGTACAACAGAGACGATGTTATCACTTTGGGACTTTGTATGGTAACTTTTGTCTCCAGTAAATAGCATGATTTCTAAATGTGAGTTGTTTTATTTGATGCTACACGAGTGGACTCTTGTAGCCCCATGTATCCCCCTGTTACATTTGGGCTTTAGTAGCTGTCAGCATTTGGAGATGAAAACAATAGAGCTCTTTGATAGGGAACTGAGAGTGAGTCATGAAAGCACACCATCAACCTGCCCCAAAGAGCCTGGTTAGTGACTGTGTTTTGTTTAATATGAATTAAAATGACCTGAGCGATAAGCTTTACTCCAGGAATCTCAGTGCATCTTACATACGCGTGTCACTCACAGTTCTGTTGTGAAAGAGAAGGGAACCTGGGTTGGGGTTCAGGTTTTATAGAGGAGCGAATGGAAGACAGTGTTGCATTCACAAGCTAGGTGCTATGGTTGGTTTAGCTAAAAACTGCAAGCTGGAACCCTGGCTTATGATTCCAGTCCTACCACTGGCTGGTGGTGATTGGGGCCTATCAGTCAACTGTCTGTCTGGGCCTCCATGTTCTCACCTGTAGAGCGGAAATGCTGGCATGTGCCTTACAGCGTTTGGTGGGTATGTGAGCCGGGCAGACCTGGGAGATGCTTGGTGCATGTTTCCTTGGTTGGAATCAGAGCCATAGCCAAGTGACGACAGCAGCAGAGATGGGAGGGAGAGGAAAGGTGTCTGAGCTTCCCTCTGGGATATGCGTTCCGAGTACCAGAAGGGCTTGCATGATGGCAGAACCAGGAACTCAGGCGGGTGGTTGCAAGGCAAAGGGTGCCGGGTCAAACATCCGGTATTCCCGCACTGCCCAGAAATCCTTCTCCGCATGTGTCTGGGCTTCCCAGTACATTTGTTCTGTCTTACAGCTCTGGATGAATACTGCAGACAATCTGGACCTCACCCTCTTTTCCCATCTGGTTGAAATCTTTCAGTCACCCAGGTAAGCTGGGCTCTGCAGCCTGGGTGTTAGAACTAAAGGCTTCATGCAGGGTACGGGGACTGGGGCACGGGGGAGGTGGCAGGATGGCCAATGAATCAGCAGCCGTGGCCCACTCCCTCCTCCTAGGGCACTCAGTCCTTGGGTGGGAGCACGTCCCTCTCAGGGGCTCCCATGCATGGGACTGGGCTGTCTCCTTGGGGGAGGGGGAGTCTTGGGCAGCAGAAGGGCAGGGGCTGGGGCTATCAATGTGGTCGCCAAAGAACCCCCTCCTCCATGCCCTGTTTTGCTTCCCTGACCACTCTTCCTCTGACTCTTAAGTCACTTTTTAAATTAGTTGGAGCTCTTTTGGTTACAAACCAAAACCAAAATCAAACCTGCTGCCATTGAGTCAATTCCAACTCACAGCGACCCTGTAAGACAGAGTAGAACTGCCCCATAGAGTTTCCAAAGTTGTAATTTTTATGGGCACAGACTGCCACATCTTTCTGCCACGGTGTGGCTGGTGGGTTCAACCAGGGCTTCTATCTGGCTCAGTACATTCCAGTTTAAACCCCTGCTGAAAATTTGCATTTCTGACAAGTTCACAGGTGATGCTAATCCTGCTAGTTAGGGACCAATTCTGAGAACCACTAGTTGAGCAGTGGTTCTCAAAATGTATTATATGTAAGAATCACCTGGGGATCTTGTTAAAATGTAGATTCTGATTCAGTTACCTGGGGTGGAAATGCAAATGACCAGTTTGAAGCCCTGGTTAGCAGCCAAGTGCTTAGCCACTGTGCCACCAGGGCTCCTCCTTTTGGTTGCCAGTGGCAGAAATATAACTCAAGCTAGCTTAAGGAAGAAAGAAAAGAAGGAAAGTGGGAGAGAGAAGGAGAGAGAGGAAGAAAACAAACAAACCAGTTGCCCCTGAGTCAACACCGACTCAGGATGTCCCCATGTGTACAGCATAGAACTGTGCTCCACAGGGTTTTCAATGGCTGATTTTTCAGAAGTAGGTCACCAGCCTTTTCCTTCAAGGCACCTTTGGGTGGACTTGAGCCACCAACCTTTCGGTTGGCAGTTAAGCCTGTTAACCATTTGTACCACCCAGGGACTTCAGGAAGGGAGGGAGACTGGATAAAGGGTGAATTTATTGGCTTGTAGAATTGAACGAGGTAGCTTGTTACACACGGCTGGATGGGGCTGACACTGTTTTATCTGAACTCCACACCCTTCCCGTCTGTAGTGGCTTCATTATCTTGGGCTCCTTCATGTGGCAGCATGGGGCCGCTGCAGGGCCTTAGAGCACATCCTAAGTTAGCAGAAGGAAGGCTTTTTTTTTTTTTTTTTTAACTCAGTAGTACTGGCAAAAGGATTGTCTCCTTGGGCACGCTTGGGCACATCCCATTCCTGGTCAGCCTGTGTGCTCTCACCCAGGCCTGCGCGTGCTTTCCCGTCTGCAGTGAGTGGAGGTGAGTCAGACAGGGGCTGCCCAGGGAACACCAGGGCTGTGGTCAGAGTAAGGGAGAAGGGGGTCGGGAAGGCAACCTATCAGATGTCCTCACCACACCCACGCCCACCTCCCTACTCACAGGTTTAGCTGCTTCAGTGATTATTTACATCTCCTGTGACTTTTGACGATGTTTCAAAACATCTTTTTTATTTAAGCTCCCGCCCCGTTTTTGAACATAGATTATAAACCCACCGTGTTGCTGCCGTTGTTAGTTGCCACGGAGTCAGTTCCGACCACAGCGACCCGTGCACAGCAGAATGAAATGCGGCCCAGTCCTGCACCATCTCGCCATCACTGGTGTGCTTGAGTCCATTGTTGCGACCACTGTGTATTTCCAGTGCCTTCCATCCTAGGGGCTCATCTTCCAGCGCTGCATTGGACAATGTCCTTTTGTGATCCATGGGGTTTTCACTGGCTCATTTTCCGAAGGAGATCTCCAGATCTTTCTTCCTAGTCTGACTGGAAGCTCCACTGATACCTGTTCACTACAGGGGATCCTGCTGGTATTTGAATACCTGTGACACAGCTTCCAGCATCACAGCCCCCACAGTATCGCAACCTGACATTAGGATGGTCGACCCAGTTCTTGGTGCTGTAGATTTAGAGAAAAGCACGACTCAGTCCTAGGAGAAATTACACAGAAACCCATGCTGCTCAGAGCTTGGGTAGGAAGGAGTACAAAAAGCAGCAGGAATGTACAACCAGAAGGAGGGACATATTCCCTGGCGAGCTAAGTGTAACTCGCCTGCGAAACTGGGCCTAGTTCTGCCTCTTTTGTGTATTAGGGATGTGGAGTGTGGCAGAACGCAACATGTGAAGGCTGCAGATATGACTCAAGAGGAGCAGACCACTTGAAGTCACCCTCTTCTACCTTTTTTCCCACTTTCCACTTTGTACCTGTACCTGTTTTTTGCTAAGAGACAGACATTTACCCTGGGAGCTGTTTTCTTTGGGGGAGTACAATTTACAGGAAATTATCTTTGTGATTATCCTATGAAGGGGGATGTGGATTCTTCAGTTCTGTCTCTATCCCCTTTGACTCCTGGCATGGCGCGTTCATCCACTTTGTGGTTTGAGGAGGGCAGGAAGAGCACACACACCCAGACAGCCTTGCGGAGGCCCGGGCTCCTGGCTGTTGGGAAGTGCTCCGTGGTCACATGCGTGTCTGCTGTCTTTGTTTTGAGTTTTCTGAGACCAGCATTAGTTTTCCCTAAGGCTCAGAATTTAAGTCAATAATTGGGGGTTTGTCTCTGAAGGCGTTTTCCGGTGGTGGAAGGCAATAGGGAGGCTTATCCCTGAGCGATAAGGCCTTTGGCAGACACATATTTGATGGGTGTCTGACAGTATTTTGGAAAATCATCAAGAGAGGATTGGTGTTAGAGGGCCATGGAACAAGCCCAGCCTGGAAAACCTTTTTAGCAGAAACACAGCAAATTTGGTTATTTCCAGTAAAAGCTTTTACTGCCTCTGTCCTGGGCTCACCAGGGAAGGACCCAAGAATGCTGAAGTTGCCCACCAAGCACAGCTCATACCCAAGCTCGTCTTCCTGTTCAATGAGCCAAGTCTCACCCCGTCCAAGATCCCCACCGTCATTGCTATCCTGGGCCACCAGCTGAGGGGCCACTTCAGCCTCCAGGACCTGCTCAGGTACCGCACCAAGCTGACTTGGGGATGGGAAGGACTCAGAACCATTTTACTAAGGGAATGTGGCCCAGCTCTTTCCTAACCACGTTCACCCCAGCATCAGTGCAGTGGCAGAGTCTGTGTCCTTGGAACATTCTAGAGGTTTCTGATGATGTCTGAGAGTTGAGAAAAGTAGGGGGAGGGGGTTGCTAGACTCAGGATGGGGTGGGTGGTTTTGCCTACGATGCAAGAATCCCCATGAGCACAGCAATCTTCATAAGGGCCAGTGACTCAACATGCCTGGCTCTTGCAGACTTCCCGAAGGACTTCTCCAGCTGCCACCACTTTTAGCCCATTCTTCCCTCATCATTACTCTAGTGGCCAGAGTTAACTCCTTTGGTGAAGCCTGGCAGATTTTACGACTGTCTAGAAATATTGTATTGATCAGAGAGTAATGTAATTCCCCTTAAGCTCTTGCTTGAAGCCACACGGGGTAAACCTGGGCAGGAGACACGTGCTGAGCCCCCATTAAGTGTGCCTTCTCTCCCTATTACATACAGGGTGGCGCTGTTTATCGTGTATACTCTCAAGCCTTCATCAGTGAGCGAGAGGCACATCTGTGTAGATGAAGTCCTGGACCTCTGCACACCTGGTGAGAAGACCTTCCCCATGCCGTACCCCTCAGCTGCATACTCTGTGGGGGCACTTTGCAAGAGGCAGGCTCTGAGACAAAGAGAGGGGAAGGTACCCATGGCCCAGCATTTGCCTGTGATGCTGTAGGTCCATGATTAGGGTCACAAATCAAATAGAATTATGTAGTCCTGCTTCAAAACCTTCAGTGGCTTCCAAGGCCTCCAGAAGGAAATCAGTTCTCGTAGACCAGCACTGGGTCCTTCGTGCTCCAGCCCCTGACTGCCTTCCTGGTCTAATGTCCTCCCCATGAGCTCCAGCTTCAGGCACTCTGGGAAAGTCATCCTTCTATGCCTTCGCATTTGCTGTTCCCTCTACAGGAATGCCTTTTTCTGCCCCCACCCTGCCTTTCTACCTCACCCTATCACACTAGACACAAAAGTCATTTCCTCCATAGAGCCATTTCCAGTCCCACCAAGCCAGAGTCAGTGACAGCCTGCACATCTATAGCCCCTTTGGGCTTACTTTAATAACCAAACCAAACACCAAACCTCATTGTCATCAATTCCAACTCATAGCGGCCCTATAGGACAGAGCAGAGCTGCCCCACAGAGTTTCCAAAGAGAGCCTGGTAGATTTGAACGTCTGACCTTTGGGTTAGCAGCTGGGCTCTTAACCACTGCGCCACCAGGGCTCCACCTTAAACACAGGTTTGTGATTTATTTCTTTGAGTGTCTCTCTCTCCAGCCAAATAAAGAACAGTAGCTACGTCTCATTCAGTATCCCCACTACGTCGGGAAGGGGTGAAAGGGACATTAGTAACCTCATTGTCCCAGAATTTCTGGAACTGTGCTAAGATGGGAGATAATAGCCACATGTGGCCATTTAAACTTAAATTACTTAAAATTAAATGCAATTAAAAATTCAATTCTTCCATCACACTATGCACATATCAAGTCCCAATAGCCACATGTGGCTAGCGGCTCCTGTATTGGAGAGTGAAGATACATAACATTTTTATCTTTACAAAAGATTCTCTCAGAGAGCGTTACTCAATCTAGATAAGTTGTACTCATCATCTCTTGTTCTTAGATCAAGCCTGAAAAGTAGAAATTATTATTCCCATTTTATATATAAGGAAGCTGAGGCTCAAAGAGATTAAGTTCTTAATAAGAGATGGAGCCAGAATCCACACAGAGGAAAATCTGACTCCACTGCCCCAAGCTGCCTCATCAGTCGAGATCTGCAGCACGCATGTGTCCTGAATTGGCCAACCAAGGGGATGGATGGATGAATGAATGAATAACAGGACAGCTGTGAGCTTACTTAGTGTGCCTGCCTTGCATGGCCTCCATTCTGAAACTTCTGTCTAACTAAGCCATCTTACCTTAAACCATTTTTATTGTGTCCTTGAGGCTTTGACCACACTTCAGAAGTTAGCTTTCTTCTTCTACTGGATCCATATCCCTCTTGCTACAACTCAAGCTCTATTTTTAGTGATACAGTTGGGCTGGTTATAACATCGGTGTCAGAATGGGGCAAGGGGTAGTCTAGAAGCAAATTGAAAGCAAGAACCCAGAGAAAAGGACCTTCACCTCTCTGCTCCCAATGCCTTGCATAACACCTGGCACATAGTAGGTACTTGATGAATGTTGACATCTATGATCATTAAAAAAAAATTCTTCTATGAAATGACAGATTTGACCTTATCATTTTTAGGATTTTTTGGAGGATGGAAGAGAGCATTGAAGAAACATCTAATTAAAGAGAGCTTTAGAACATTTCCTGAAATTCTTTTGAAGCATTGCATTGCAGCCTGGAATTGAGTGCCAAAATTTTGAATCTCATCCATGCCCAATTCCTGGGTGAACTAAGCACTCGGTGGTTAAGACAGTTTACTGCGGCAGATATTTCGTCTCTTTTACATTCATTTTCTCTCAAATCTGAATCTTCCTTTTTGTAGCTGGAAGCCAAACATCTGGAAAGACAATCCGGCTCAGAAACCAGTTGCTGGAGATGCTGCTCGGTGTGCTGTCTTCTCACCACCTTCATCTGTCCTCCGAGTAAGTAGCACCAGGAAGAGGGATTTGGCATGAGGTGGCCTCATAGAGGGTGCAGTATTAAAACCTTTCTTTAATGAAAAGTATAGCATCTCGGAATCAGCGTTCTGCAGCGTGTTTCCTGCATGACTCAGAAAGAAAATTATATTCTCTCCACCCAATAAACCAGACCTTGCCCTGAGATATTCTGATGCAAATGTTAAGTGCGCGTGAGGAACTAGAAACAGATTTGGTCTCATTACCGTAAACTCTTTTTGTCACCATTGCTATTGTGTAATGGTTATTGCTTTGGCAGTTGTGACAATTGCTGATTTTGATGTCCTGGACTTGGCAGAGAATAGGATGGAGAAATGGTTAGCCCAAATAACATCTATCAAAGAAAAAGCTTGCCAAATTCTACTGCTGTTTACTGTTAGTTATTTAGTTATTTTTTTCCAAGTAAAAAAAGAAGTATCTGCCTTCTGTTAATTTTCAAAATAATACATAAACATAAGGCTGATTATGAACTCTCCCGCTAACTGTCTGCTTCCCCTCCAACCTTGGAGTCATTCATTCAGCAACTATTTGTTGAGGACCTGCTGGATACCAGGCGTGGTTTCAGTACTGAACAAGGTAGTGCAGATTCTTGCTGTCACTGAGTTTACATTTGTCTGTGGTGTGTATGGGGTGAGACAGAGTCAAGCAGCCTTGAAAATAGTCTTTGGAAGTTTACCAGCCTACAAGTCTTTACATTCCTAGGATCAAAAGAGTAGAACCGGAAGATGCCTTGGAGATGAGCGATTTCAGCCTTTATTTTTGTCTTTTTGACTGGGAATGCAGCATAGTGGTTAAGTACCTAGACTGTGGTGCCTAGACCTGCTGTGTTTGAATCCCAGCTCTGTCCCAAGTGAGCCCCGGAGAGAATTGAAAGCATCCGTGCCTCTCTTGTACTCATCTGTGGAGGATCAAAGCAGGGCCTGCCACATGGTTCTTGTGAAGAGTAAGTGAACTAACGTGTGGCTAGCTAGCACTGAGACTGGTCCTGGAATACGGTAGATACTTGGTAAGCTAGAGCTGTCATCATCATCATCATCATCATCATCACGTCACTGAGGACAATGAACAGAGCACATCAAGAGCTCTTCCACAGTTACTCAGTCAGTAAACATCAGAGCCTTGACTCCTTGTCCAATGCTCCTCTCACTGCTCCCCACAGCCTCCACTGGACACCAGCTAAACCCTTATTGGGTGAGTTTGGCAGCTGGCACCAGGAACACTGTGTGGCACAAATGGCCCATCCCTGGCTCCCATGAGGCTGGGCCCGTTGCTGAGGTCAGGGATCCTCCTAGATTGGCCGCCCATCTCCCTTCCTGCCAGTTGCCTCTAGCAAATCTGTCTTCTCCAGACTCATCATTTTAAAATTCATTTTCAAAAGTGGCATTTAGTCATATTTTTTGCCTAAACTGATTAAGATGCATTAATATTAAACTATTCCATTCAATTCAATTTGATCAGTCCCTTTAAAAAGGAAGGCAAATAATCATTATTTATGTTTTATAAGACTGTATTGTGGTAATTAAACTCGGTGGGTTGTTATTCATATACTGCATAGGTATGAATGTTAGTGAAATGGAACTATCAAGGGCTGTGCATGTTTTTGTATCTGTTGATACAGAGTTTCCAATTGCTTTGAAAAGCTTTGGCTAATTTATACCACAGTCGTTAATAAAGGTATGTATCAAATTCACAGTAATCTTGCCAGGATTTTACTTTTATCATCCTTTTGAAATAATACTAACTTGGAAAAAATAATCCAATAACTAACAGTAAATAGCAGTAGAATTGGGCAGACCTTTTCCTTGATGTTATTTGGACTAACCATTTCTCCATCCTATTCTCTGCCAAGTCCAGGACATCAAAATCAGTAATAGTCACAATAATACCTAGTGGTCCCCAAAAGTTAACCTTTTACCTCTCTTAGATGTGTAGTGGGATTGAGCACTGTTTGTGTTTTCTGGACTTGTCCTTTGCCCGTGGCCAGAGATGTCGTTTATTGTGTTCTCCCCCAGGAAAAAGGAAGAAACTTTTCTGAGCCTGGGGCCAGACTGGTTCCTGCTTCTTGTGCAAGGTCACCTGCACCCCAGCACCACCGTGCTGGGGCTCAAGCTGCTGCTGCACTTCCTGTCAAACCCCACGCTCCGGGGGCGATTTAGAGAGGGCATGCCCGCTGGATCCTGGGTGGAAAACAGCACCGTGGCTGTGGATATCATCATGAGTGAGTGCTCCGTGAGCTCCTGCACCATGCATCCAGGGTTCTGGGTGAAGACCTAATTAAACTTCTCCCTGCTGAAGACCTTGGTAAGGTCATGTCTGACCACTGACTCCAAGGTTTCCATGGTCAGGACTCCCTCCGTGGCCTCACCACACTTCAGCCACAGGGAGCTTCTTTCCAGTCCTCAAAGGCTCCTTAGCTCTTTTCTTCTGGGGCCTTTACACCCCATTCCTTCTGCCTGGGGTGTGTCCCCTGAACCCATAGTACCAGCACACCTCTCTGGCTGACGTGGATTCATCCTCCAGGTCTCAGTTCAAATGCCACTTCCTCCAGAAGAGGAGGGATCCTACTTGAATCAGGGCACCTAGTATTTCCCTTTAAGGTGCCTATCACAGTTCATAAGTATACATGTATTTGAGTATTTAATTGCCTAATATCTGTCTCTCCCACCACACTGTGAGTTTCCCATCCTGAGTTCTGTGTATTTTGTCCAAACACTGTTTGCCCTTACCGCCTAATACAGAATTGCCTTCCAGTTGACCCCAACTCATGGCCACCCCATGTGTGTCAGAGTAGAACTGTGCTCCGTAGGGTTTTCAATGAATGATTTTCTGAAAGTAGATTTCTAGGCCTTTCTTCTGAGGTACCTCTGGGTCGACTTGAGCCTCCAATTTTCCAGTTAATAGCTGAGTGCCTTAACTGTTTGTGCCACACAGGCAGTATCTGTTTTTGAATGAGTCAATGAAGAAGCATGTGGGGAACAGGGAAGGAATTACTGTCGAGCACTTTCTTGTGCTCATCTGTGTGTGACAGTATTTCCACCCAGTGTTTCTAAGGGACGGGAGGGTGGCAGAACATTTCCTCGTGTGTCTAGCCCCCACCTTGCCCAGAACAGCAGTTGTTCTCAATCACTGGATTTTTGCCCTTTTCCCCCGGCCAATAGACAACTTGAAGAGTCCCCCTGCCACACCTGAGCAGAGCCCCTGCCTGCTTCCTGGGTTCCGTGTGTTGAATGACTTCCTGGCCCACCATGTTCATATTGCTGAAGTCTACCTCATCGTGTCTGCCTTCTTCCTGCAGACCCCACTCACAGAGCTGACCGACCAGCCCAAAGTAAGTTCTGGGGGTGTTGCTGGGAGTTGGCTTTCTGACTTCATGGGATCCAAGGCATCTCGTTAAGTCTCTCCCCCCTTCAACTCTCTCCACCTTTTCAGACTCGTTTTTGTATCCTGGTCCCCATCCCCCCACAGTCCTACCCCCTTGGTTAGCTCTCTGCATGCCCTCCTATTGGCACCTTGGTGTCCCGGGCCACTGTTCCTGACAGTCCTCCCAGCAAGTCTCTGATTGAGGTCAGTCCCACTTTTCAATCACATGGCAATGGGGTGACGTGTGGAGGGGAGTCGTTGCCACCACAGACTCAGAGGCTCAAGTCTCAGTTTGTGCCTTCAGAAAAAAAAAAAAAAAATCAGTCCCTTTTCCTTGGTGACCCCCCTCCTATTCCAAGACATCTTAATGTAAACCTCATATACTTTTGAGTCTTCTACCCTTTATCAGGGAGCCCTGGTGGCACAGTGGTTAAGAGCTAAGGCTGCTAACCAAAAGGTTGGCAGTTCAAATCCACCAGATGCTCCTTGGAAACTCTATGAGGCAGTTTTATACTCTCCTGTAGGGTCGCTATGAGTCAGAATCAACTCGATGGCAATGGGTTTACCCTTGATCAGAGGACTTAGCTGACAGTGGAAGTAGAGGCCACCCATGGGGGGCATTGCCTCGGTACCCTGCCCTGCGCCACCTTTCTGCCTGGGACCTTCCTCACGACCTGTTCTGCACTGTCAGTGGAAGAGGGCTAATTTCCAAGACTGGTTTCTTCCCCTGGCATTTTGATTCCTTCTACTACTTTCCCAAGTGACCTCACCTTGTTGTTATCCCCCCTTTCTTCCTTATTTTCTTTATTTCTTCTGTATCTGCTTTTCTATTGATTCTTTCTTCGTAGACCGTAAGTATTTTCAACTGTGTCCCACCTAAAACCAAAAGCTGCCTCTTCACTCACACTCTTGACCAATGACTACCCTCTTCACCACTCTTACGTCCTTTCTTGGCCAAATTTCTTAAGGCATGTATGTTCTGTGTACAAAGTTTTCACCATCTCACACCAAACCTAAGTCTTCAGTAGCTCCCTGTTCATGAAAGGTTAGGTCTCAAGCCCATCACTAGCAAGCAAGACCTTCCATGATTGGGCCACTGCCTTTTCTCCTCAGCCCATCTTCACCACTCACCTGCCCTTTTTGCTGTGACTATCTGGAACTACCTTCCCAATAAGACCAGCTAATTTGTACTTGCCTTCCCTGTGCCCGTACCAATACCTTCGTACCTTCATCTCCCACCTTCATCTGCTTGGTGGGTGTCTCTTCCTTCAATATTCAGCTCAGGTGCTATCTCCTGGCTTAGACCTCCTAGACAGAGAGGGATAATTTCCTCTTTTGTAGCTCAGCATATCTTTCACCTCGTTTGGCATTGCCATGTTTACAAGTTTGCCTCCCTCCTTAGATACTGAATACCTCAAGAACTGACCGCACCTTTTGCTCACTCTCCTTGGCACCTGTCAAATAGCAGACTCAGAAGTAGTTTCCTGGTCTTAGTTGAGTCCATTTAAAGTGAACTGAACTGAAATAAGGGAGGGGCATGGCTTTGAAAATAGAAAGGTAAAAATTCACCTCTGTTGCATAACCTTATGTTTGATAGATGTAAATCTTGATATATGCTAATAGCATTATATATTATACTTCAAATAAAATTAATATATTCCGCCAAGCTCATTTTATTTCTCCGAGAAAACATGGTAGGAAACAGACATTTGGTGAATGTTAGGACCTGTGATAGATGTTTTACCTATTTTATTTCACCTGGTATTTATAATAATCCCATGGGGTAGATAATGCAATTTTCATTTCACAGAGAAGGAAACGGAGCTGCCAAGAGTCTGAAAGCTTGCCAGAGCCCAGGCATGAAAGAAGCCAAATCAGGTCACACTGAGTCTAAACCCCTGCACTCTGCACTGCACTCCCACGTTGTCCTCAGAAACCTTTGGATTCTTCATATGTCTTACATGATATCATTTATTAAAATTCACTGAACTTGCTTAGGACATGGAGTACTTGTGATGTCAGACCAAAAGAACCAAACCTGGTGCCGGGTGCTGCTGGGTCTTCAGCTCACTCTTAAAACCAGTTGCCATGGAGTTGACTCGGACTCATGGCGACCCTGTATGTGTCAGAGTAGAACTGTGCTCCATAGAGTTTTCAATGGCCAATTTTTCAGAAGTAGATTGCCAGGCCTTCTGAGGTGCCTCTGGGTGGATTTGTACCTCCAGCCTTTAAGTTAGCAGCTGAGCATGTAGACTGTTTGCACCACTCAGAGACTCCTAGCTCCTTCTTAAAAAAACAACCCCTTGCTGTCGAGTTGATTCCGACTCATGGCGACCCTATAAGACAGAGTAGAGCTGCCCCATAGTGTTTCCAAGGAGCACTTGGTGGGTTTGAACTGCCGACCTTTTTGGTTAGCACTTAACCACTACGCCACCAGGGTTTCCACCTCCTTCTTAGAAATGTATATATATCCCTATGCAACAGCTACTGGGCTTGAATTCTCCATGAGGACCAACCACCACAGCTGCTTCTACTCTGTTCTGCCCTTCTCCTGGGTGCCCCAGGGAGATGAGAGGCAGTGCCTGTGAAAACTGGTCCCTTGGTATATAACCACAGGCTTTCTTTGCCCCCTTCTTCTCCTTCAGGACAGCCTCGAGGCCATGACTCAGTGGCTACTGCAGAAGCACTACAGGGAAGAGGTCCTCCGGGCTGGCCTGTGCTTGGAAGGTGCCCTACTGCTTCTGGAAATGCTGAAAGCCACCATGAACCAGGTGAGATCCTGTTCTCTACACACACCCAAGGAAGAGCAGTCAGAAGAGTGGCCTTGCCTTTTCCCAGATGCTCTCACGTGATGCTGTCAATTAGCATCACTGGTCTGACCCTTTGATAGAAGAGGCAAGATGAATCCTAGCGATGACTTAGATATGCAAGGGGAATCCCAGCTTCTTCGTCCCCAGTGAGTTTATGCTGTCTTGCTGGGAGATAACTGTTTTCCATTTGTTAAAGCATTTGGCTTTCTCCACTGAGACACTTAGTGCCTCTAGTCAAAGGAAGCATTTCTGAGCAGCTGTACTAGGTCAGGCACTTCAGGGCAGGTAGAGGAGGAAGAGGGTACTCCTCCCTCAAGGTGCTCACTTCCACTAGGACAGTAAAATGTGACGTAGAAAGTAAAACATGGTGCTGAGAAGAGAGGTTGCCACCAACCATCAACATAACCCGGAGTGGTTTTCGGAATGGATAGCATTTGATCTGAGCCTTCCAGGTCCGTTAGAGGTGGGTGGAGTGGCATTTCAGACATGGAGGTGTGTGTGTTGTATGTCTTTATGTCTGCGAGGTGGGACAAAGGCCATGTGGGTCCATGAACAGGAGTAACTGTCATCCAGGTCAACAAGAACTTCAATGAAAGGCTGAAGAATTCCGACTTCATTCCGTAGGCACCAAAGACAATTGGAGGCTTGATTGCGTATGGAGAAACTTTACTGCTTTTGTAAAGTGATACATGATTATTTAAAAAATTTAAACAAAAGAGATAAGTAGAAAGTGAAAATCACCTGAGATGCACTCACCTGAAATGACCACTGTGAACTTTAGTGGGATAGCCTACCAGAAAAGATACTTCTCCCAGATTGTACCCCATCATTGGAGAATGAGGCCACATGCCTTTTGTCTTTTTCCCTCAACCTGTTGTGGACATCTGTCCATGTTAATAAACAACGATGTGAATCATCTGATTTACACATGGAAATGTGCGCTGTTTTTCTGTGTTTTCATTTTTATGAAAAGTCTGTCATGAACTTTGTTGTGCACTCATCTTTTTTCTCTTGTTTGATGACCTTATTGGTGCAAATCCTGTGACATAGGACAGCAGGCATAAGTGTATTTCACACCCTTTTGTTTTAGATGCCATCTTGCACAAGAGTGTTGACCCTCACAGTCTTCACAACTTAGCCAAACGGTTCATGAACTTATAGTTGATTTCTTTGCATTAGTTACCATCATTTTCACTGTAAGTCTCAATGGCTTCTGTTAAAGGGCATAGGTTTATTAACCATCTTATTTTATTGTGATTGCCTGTTTATGTCTTTCACCAATTTTTGGGGTGTGTCTGTGTGCATACATGTATATATTTATTTAAATTTGTTTGTAAGAATCCCTTATATTATATATTCTTTATTGTAGCATCTTTTTTTTTTTTTTGGCTTATGTTTTGTTTGTAGTTTACATTTTTATGGAGTTAAATTTATCAATACTTAGCATATGAGGGCACTATGGCAAAGTGCGTCCAGGAGCGGGCTGTAGATCCCCACTTCCTGGGTTCAAATCCCAACTGTACCACTTCCTACATCTCTACCACTTGACCTTAAACAAGTTACAAGTAACTGAGCCCTCTAAGCTTCATATGTATTTACAAAATAGGGATCATACTGATTTCTTTTTCATGGAATTTCTTGGGGGATAGCATAGAACAATTTACATTGTCTAGCACATAATAAGCCCTCAAAAAATTCTAACTAATAGTACTTTAATTATTATGGTTGCTAATTTTGTGACTTGTTTAGAAAGGTCTTTTCCTATTTCAAGATTATAAGCGTATTCACCCATTTTAGGTATTTTTATGGTTTTATATTTTATACTTAAATCATTTATTACAAGTCAGGTAAAAATCTGGCTTATTTTCTTCCTTAGATGTGTAGCCAGTTAGACCATTGTTAAATAATACATCATTTTCCCACCAATTAAGACATTTTTATCATAAGCTAAATTTCTGTATATATACTGTGGTTTACTTTTTTTACCTGTCCTGATAATTGATCGATCTGTTTTTGTACCAACTTTTTAAAAAATTTTATTTTATTTATTGTGCTTTAAGTGTATGTTTACCCATCAATTCAGCCTCTCATACAAAAACTTATATACACCTTGCTGTGTCCTCCTAGCTGCTCTCCCCCTAATTAGACAGCACAGTTCTCCTCTCCACCCTGTATTCCCCATGTCCCTTCAACCAGCTCTTTTCCCCCTCTGCCTTCTCATCTTGCCCCCAGACAGGAGCTGACCACATAGTCTCATGTGTCTCCTTGAGCCAAGAAGCTCAGTCCTCAACAGTATCATTTTATATCTTATAGTCCAGTCTAATCCCTGTCTGAAGAATAGGCTTCGGGAACGGTTCTGGTTTTGGGCTAACAGAAGGCCTGGGGGCCATGACCTCCAGGCTCCCTCTAGTCTCAGACCATTAAGTCTGGTCTTTTTATGAGAATTTGAGGTCTGCATCCCACTGTTCTCCTACTCCATCAGGGCAGTCTTCCATTGCAGCCGAGCACCGTCTAGTTCTTCCAATCTCAGAGTGATGTAGGCTCTGGTTGATGTGGCCCTTTCTGCCTCTTGGGCTCGTATTTACCTTGTGTCTTTGGTGTTCTTCTTTGCTCCAGGTAGGTTAAGACCAATTGATGCATCTTAGATGGCTACTTGCTAGCATTTAAGACCCCAGACGCCGCTCACCAAAGTGGGATGCAGAATGTTTTCTTAATACATTTTGTTACGCCAGTTGACCTAGATGTCCCCTAAAACCATGGTCCCCAGACCCCGGTCCCTGCTACCCTGGCCTTTGAAGTGTTTGGTTGTATTCAGGGAACTTCTTTTCTTTTGGTTCAGTGCAGTTGTGCTGACCTCCCCCGTACCGAGTAGTGTTGTCTTTTCCTTCACCTAAAATAGTTCTTGTCAACTATCTAGTTAGTGAATACCCCCTCCCTCCCTGCTCACCTTTGTAACCATCAAAGAATATTTTCTTCTGTGTTTAAACTATTTCTTGAGTTCTTATAGCAGTGGTTTCATACACTATTTGTCCTTTTGCCACTGACTTATTTCACTCAGCATACTGACTTCCAGATTCCTCCGTGTTATGTTTCACAGATTCATCATTGTTCTTAATCATTGCAGTGTTCCATTATGTGAATATACCATAATCTATTTGTCCATTCATCTGTTGATGGGCACCTCGGTTGCTTCCACCTTTTTGCTATTGTAAACAGTGCTGCAATGAACATGGGTGTGCATATATCTGTTTGTGTAAAGGCTTTTATTTCTCTAGGATATATTCCAATGACTGAGATTGCTGGATCGTATGGTATTTCTAGTCCTAGTTTTTTAAGGAAGCGCCAAATTGATTTCCAATGTGGTGTACCATTTTACATTCCCACCAGCAGTGTATAAATATTCCAGTCTTTCCACAACCTCTCCAACATTTATTATTTTGTGTTTTTTGGATTAATGCCAGCCTTGTTGGAGTGAGATGGAGTCGCAATGTAGTTTTGATTTGCATTTCTCTAATGGCTAATGATCGTGAGCATTTCCTCAGGTATCTGTTAGCCACCTGAATATCTTCTTTGGTGAAGTGCCTGTTCATATCCTTTGCCCGTTTTTTAATTGGGGTCTTTGCATTTTGTTGTTGAGTTTTTGCAGTATCATATAGATTTTAGAGATCAGATGCTGATTGGGTTTGTCCTAGCCCAAAACTTTTTCCCATTCTGTAGGTAATCTTTTTACACTTTTGGTGAAGTCTTTGGATGAGCATAAGTGTTTGATTTTTGGGAGCTCCCAGTCATCTAGTTTCTTTTCTGATGTTTGTGCATTGTTAGTAATGTTTTGTATACTGTTTATACCATCCATTCGGGCTCCTATCATTGTCTCTATTTTTTTTTACTACGAACTTTATTGTTTTAGATTTTATATTTAGGTCTTTGATCCATTTTGAGTTAGTTTTCATGCCTGATGTGAGGTATGGGTCTTGTTTCATTTTTTTGCAGATGGATATCCAGTTATGCCAGCACTATTTGTTAAAGAGACAGTCTTTTCCCCATTTAATGGATTTTGGGCCTTTGTCAAATATCAGCTGCTCATAGATGGATGGATTTATGTCTGAATTCTCAATTCTGTTCCATTGGTTTATGTATCTGTTGTACCAATAACAGGCTGCTTTGACTACTGTGGCGGTATAATACGTTCTAAAATCAGGTAGTGTGAGACCTCCCACTTCATTCTTTTTTTCAGTAATGCTTCATTATCCAGAGACTCTTTCTCTCCCATATGAAGTTGGTGATTTGTTTCTCCATCTTATTAAAAAATATCATTGGAATTTGTATCAGGATTGCATTGTATCTATAGATCATTTTGGGTAGAGTAGACATTTTTACAATATTGAGTCTTCCTATGCATGAGCAAGGTATGTTTTTTCCACTTATGTAGGTCTCTTTTGATTTCTTGTAGCAGAGTCATGTAGTTTTCTTCGTGTACATCTTTTACTTCTCTGGTTAGATTTATTCTTAAGTATTTTATCTTCTTGGGGGCTACTGTAAACGCTATTGATTTGGTGATTTCCTCTTCAAAATTCTCTGTTGGTGTAGAGGAATCCAACTGATTTTTGCATGTTTATCTTCTATCCTGATACTCTGCTGAACTCTTCTATTAGTTTCAGTAGTTTTCTTGAGGATTCTTTAGGGTTTTCTGTGTATAAGATCATGTCATCTGCAAATAGAGATACTTTTACTTCCTTGCCAATTTAGATGCCATTTATTTCTTTATCTAGCCTAATTGCTCTGGCTAGGACCTCCAGCACAGTGTTAAGTAAGAATGGTGATAAAGGGCATCCTTGTCTGGTTCCTGTTCTCAGGGGGAATGCTTTCATACTCTCTCCATTTAGGATGATGTTGGCTGTTGGCTTTGTATCAATGCCCTTTATTATGTTGAGGAATTTTCCTTCTATTCCTATTTTGCTGAGAGTTTTTTTTATCATGAATAGGTGTTAGACTTTGTCAAGTGCCTTTTCTGCATCAATTGATAAGATCACCTGGTTCTTGTCTTTTGTTTTATTTATATGATGGATTATATTAATTGTTTTTCTAATGTTGAACCATCCCTGCATACCTGGTATGAATCCCACTTGGTCATGGTGAATTATTTTTTCGGTATGTTGTTGAACTCTATTGGCTAGAATTTTGTTGAGTATTTTTGCATCTAAGTTCATGAGGGATATAAGTCTATAATTTTCTTTTTTGTGCTGTCTTTACCTGGTTTTGGTATCAGTGTTATGGTGGCTTTATAGAACGAGCTTGGGAGTATTCCATCCTTTTCTAAGCTCTGAAATACCTTTAATAGAAGTGGTGTTATCTCTTCTCTGAAAGTTTGGTAGAGTTCTCCATTGAAGCTGTCAGGGCCAGGGCTATTTTTAGGGGGGAGCTTTTGAATTACCTTTTCAATCTCTTCTTTTGCTATGGGTTTATTTACTTGTTCTACCTCTGTTTGTGTTAATTTAAGTAGGTATTGTGTTTCTAGAAATTCATCCATTTCTTATAGATTTTCAAATTTGTTAAGAGTACAGTTTTTCATAGTAATCAGATATGATTCTTTTAATTTTAGTTGGGTGTGTTGTGATATTGCCCATCTCATTTCGTGTTTGAGTTATGTGCTTCCTCTTCCGTTTTTCTTTTGTCAGTTTGGCTAGTGGTTTATCAACTTTGTTGATCTTTTCAAAGAACCAGCTTTTGATCTTGTTAATTTTTTCATTTGTTTTTCTGTTCTCTATTTCATTTAATTCTGCTTTAATTTTTATTATTTGCTTTCTTCTGGTTCCTTTTGTTGCTCTCTTTCTATTTGTTCAAGTTGTAGGGATAACTCTTTGATTTTGGCCCTTTCTTCTTTTTGTATGTGGCATTTATTGATATAAATTGACCTCTGAGCACTGCTTTAGCTGTGTCCCAAAGGTTCTGATAGGAAGTATTTTCTTTCTCATTTGATTCTATGAATTTCTTTATTCCATCCTTAATTTCTTCTATAACCCAGCCATTTTCAAGCGAGATATTGTTTAGTTTCTAAGTGTTTGATTTCTTTTCCCTGCTTTTTCTGTTATTGATTTCTACTTTTATGGCTTCGTGGTTAGAGAAGGTGCTTTGTAATATTTCGATGTTTTGGATTCTGTTAAGGCTTGCCTTATGACCTAATATGTGGTCTGTTCTGGAGAAGTTCCATGTGTGCTGGAAAAGAAAGTATACTTGTCTGCTTTTGGGTCAAGTGTTCTGTATATGACTATGAGGTCAAGTTGGTTGATTGTGGCTTTTAAATCTTCCATGTCTTTATTCAGCTTCTTTCTGGTTGTCCTGTCCTTCACCCAAAGTGGTTTGTTGAAGTCTCCTACTATTATTGTGGAGCTGTCTATCTCACTTTTCAGTGCCGATAGAGTTTGTTTTATGTATCTTGCAGCCCTGTCATTGGGTGCATAAATATTTAATATGGTTATATCCTCCTGGTATATTTTCCCTTTAATCATTATATAGTGTCCTTCTTTATCCTTTGTGGTAGATTTTACTTTAAAGTCTATTTTGTTTGAAATTAATATTGCCACTCCTGCTCTTTTCTGATTGTTGTTTGCATGATATATTTTTTTCCATCCTTTGAGTTTTAGTTTGTGTCTTTATGTCTAAGGTGTGTCTCTTGTAGGCAACTTCTAGATGGATCATGGTTTTTTTTAATCTATTGCGCCACTCTCTGTCTCTTTATTGGTGCATTTGGTTCATTTACATTCAGCCTAATTATGGATAGGTATGAGTTTTTTTTTTTAATGAGTTTAGTGCTGTCATTTTGATGTCTTTTTGTGTGTCGTTGACAGTATCTTTTTTCCACATAATTTTTTGTGCTGAGTAGTTTTTCTTTACATATTGTCTTTTTCTCTTTTTCATTGTTGTTGATTTTGTTTTTGCTGAGTTTTTGTTGTATTTTATTTTGATGTGTAGGATTGTTAGTCTTCTTTGTGGCTACCTTATTGCTTACCCAATTTAAACCAGACTTTTATCTCTTTATATCATCTTGACTTTCTCTCCATATGAAAGATCTATGACTGCATTTTTTAGTCCCTCTTCATTGATTTAATGTCATCTTTTATGTAATGACATTGCTGTTCCCTCTTTTGATTTTTTTTTTGGTCTTGATTAATTTTTGTAATTTCCCAATCTGGATTGCTATCTTGTTGCTCTGTCCTGTTTTCTAGTCTGGGGTTGTTATCTAATGTTATTGATTTTCTGACCAGAGAACTCCCTTTAGTGTTTCTTGTAGTTTTGGTTTGGTTTTTGCAAATTCCCTAAACTTTTATGTGGAAATGTCCTAATTTCACCTTAATATTTGAGAGACAGTTTTGCTGGATATATGATTCTTGGCTGCAATTTTTTCCTTCAAGGCTTTACATATGCATCCTGTTGCCTTTGTGCCTGCATGGTTTCTGCCGAGAATAGTTTGAGCATATTCTTATTCACTCTCTTTTGTGGGTGACTTTTCATTTATCTTCAGCCACTCTTAAAATTCTCTCTTTAACCTTGGTTTTGGCAAGTTTGATTATAATATGTCTTGGTGACTTTCTTTTGGGATCTACCTTATGTGGGGTTTGATGAGCATCTTGGATAGATTATCTTCTCATCTTTCATAACATCAGGGAACTTTTCTACTAACAAATCTTCAATAAACCTGTATTTTGTGTTCTCCATCCCTGTTCAGGCACTCCAATCACTCCTAGGTTGTTTCTCTTGATAGAGTCCCACATGATTCTTAGGATTTCTTCGTTTTTTTTAATTCTTTTGTCTGGTTTTTCTTTGAATATTTTGGTGCCAGGTGTTTTGTCCTCAATCTCACCAATTCTGACTTCTCTTTCTACAAGTCTGCTCCTCTGACTTTCTATTGAGGTGTGTAATTCTGAAATTTTATCGTTAATTTTCTAAACTTCTGATTGCTGCCTCTCTATGGGTTCTTACAGCATATTAAATTTGTCATTATGGTCTTGAATAACCTTTTTAATTTCCTTGACTGCTTTATCTGTGCGTTCCTTGACTTGTTCTTCATTTTGCCTGATCTCCTTCTTGATCTTTTGAAGAATCCTGCATATTAATCTTTCGTATTCTACCTCTGGTAATTCCAGAAATATTTCTTCATCCGGAAGATTCCTTGATTCTTTGTTTTGGGAGTTAGTTGAAGCGATCATGGTCTGCTTCTTTAAGTGATTTGATATGGACTGTTGTCTCCGAGCCATCTATTAGTTATTGTAGTAATTTATTTTATGTTTGCTTACTGTGTCCTAGCTTCTTGCTTTGTTTTGTTTTGATATGCCCAAATAGACTGCTTGAGGGCACTAGCCTGAGTATTTGCACCTTTGAAGCTCTAATGTCCTGTTGCCAGATGGATAGAGCTGTTACCAGGTGTATGAGCCTAGGAGTCCATTCACTTTTCTTGTGTGAATTCAGCTCAGGTGTCCAGGTAGTTGGTCACCAAGTGTGTGGTGCAGGCTGTCTCCTATATTCTTAGAGGAGCAGGGGTGATTGGTGTAGGCCCAGGTATCTGGTTGTAGTAGGGGGTAATGCTCTGAGCAAGGCAGGAGGCTGACAACCATCCCTTGAATGTCTGTGAGGAAAATGTGTCCCTGTTTCCTAGAGCACACAAGTGGGTGGGTTCTGCAGCCAGACCATGGGCACCTAATGCTTTTGGCTGTAAGGACTGGGAGGCAAAACTTATCCTTGGACCTCTGTTGCTGGTGGCTAAGTGATGTGGGTGGAGTCATCAGTCCTTAGGCCCCTGATGTGGGTAGATGAAGACCCTGCTTAATAGGCAGAGTGGTGTCAAATGTCGACACCCCCGCCCCCCGCCTCTCCACCACACAGCTGAAGCAGTTGAAGTCAGATCTCAGGCATATACACTGCTGCAGTCTGCCAACAAGGGCCTAAGCTGCTGAAATAGGCCTACACAGGTCCATGCAGGGGGGAAAGGTATTCAAAGTCCACGGGCCATTTATGCCTGGACAGGAGCCACTTCTGTCCTAAGCTCCCCATGTTAGTAGGGCTGGCAGATTATCTTTTCCCCCAGTTGTGAATTTATTCCTTCTCCAAGGCCAGCAGAATGCCTCAGGACACTCAGCAGGACCTATCTCAGTCCCAGAGAAATCAACAGCCACTGAAACTGGCTAGGGGGTGGGGGGCACGATAAGATATACGCAAGTACTTAGCTTTTGCTGAGAGTGCCGTTCTTCTCTGGTTCCAGAGGTGTGAGTAAGCTGTGTGGCTGGCTGCTTCTTCCTGAAGGAAGCTGTGGCCGAATGCTTCTACTAGTCCACCACAGCCACTCCTGGGAATGGTGCCTGAGGCATCCTGGCGATTCAGGTCTGGCAACTCCCCTCTGCTTCTGAACCGTCTCTCCCCCTGCCACTCAGTCCGTTTTCTAACTTTGCCTTTGATGTTTGTTTCACTTGTTTTTTCAGGTCTTTGTTGTAAGAGGGTTCACAGGAAGCGTCTGGCTATTCCACCATCTCGGTCCTGCCTCCTCCCCCATTTTTTTAATTTGTTCCTTCTCCAAGGCCAGGAGAATGGCTCAGCGTGCGCAGCAGAACCTGTCTCAGGCCCAGGGAAGTTGACAGCTACTGAAGCCATCTTGAGGGCTAGGACAGAGGGAGGAGGGATTGGATAAATGGGAGAGAGTTCTTTTGCAAGGGATGCTATTCAATCTGTGTGGTAAATTAGACGCAAGCACTTATCTTTTGCCGAGAGCACTGTTCTTCACTGATTCCAGAGGCGTGAGTAGACTCTGTGCGGCTCGCTCTCTCTCCCTGGGGAAACTGAGCCCCAATCACTACTGCCAGTCCTGCTACAGTCACTGGTCAGGGGATCATGCCTGAGGGGCACCGGTTCCAGCCGAGTCAGGTCTGGCAACTTCTCACCACTTCTGTACCATCTCTCTGTCTCCCTGCTGCTCGGTCCAATTTCCTAACTTTGCCTTTGATGTTCAGGGCTCCCAGCTTGTCATATATATAATCGATTCACTTGTTATTTTGGGTCTTTGTTGGGATCACCAGAAGCATCTGACTGCTCTGTCAACTTGGCCCTGCTTCTTCTCTGTTTTTTGTACCAACTTTTAACTATTGTAACTTTATACTTTCATCTTGTAGGGCAAATCTCCCCTTATTATTCTTCTTTTCCCAAATTATCTGTTGTGCTTAGGATAATTTTTTTTCAAATAAAAACTATGTAGAGGTTTTTGTCGATATTGTATTAATCCTACTGATTAAGGGTAGTTGTCATATATAATATTGGATTTACCCAATAATAAATTCTGTCTCTGCATATGTTTAAGCCCAATTTTTATCACCACTGGTAGAATTTTATGGTTTCTTTCACAAAAGTTCTGTGTATTTTTGTCAATGTTTTAAGACATTGCATAAATTTTGCTAATGCCAACATGACATTTTCTTCATTAAATTTTCTAACACGTAATTGTTTACATGTAGGAAAGCTACTGATTTTTGTATTTGAGCTTTACAACTTATCACTTCGCTGAGCTTCCATTGTATTGATATTATAAATTGTTTCTCTTGGGTTCCAGATATGCAGTCACATATTCTACAAGCAATTATTATTTTATCTTATTCTTACCAAAGTTCACACCATTCATGTCATTATCTTGACTAATTGTTATGGCTAGTGTTTCCTTGAAAATGCTACACAGTATAGGAAGTTGTAGGTGTCTTCATCTTAGTTATGATTCAGTGAAGAAAGTCTGGGTTTCATCATTAGCATGATGGTTTCCGCTGTTTCGATGTATGCATGGGTGTGAGCACAGTACATATCTCTTTGTGTGTATGATTGTGCTAAGGAAGTACACATTTACACTTGTTGCTTTTTTTTTTTTACAAAAATGTGCATTAATTTTTTATTAAATACTCTTTTAGCATATAACTAGATGACCATGTGCTTTTTTTCTTTTAACCATCAGTGAATTACATCTATAGATTTTCTTGCATTCTTGCAAAGAATCTCACTTAGTTACTATGTTCATATTCTTTTAACAAATCTTCCTTATTCTGTTTGAAATATTTTATTTATGACTTTGCATGAAGATTTATAAATGACATAAGGCTGTAGTTTTCCTTCTGTTGTATCTTTTTCAGGTCTTGGTATTAGTTTTGTACTAGATTTGTATTTTCCAAAAGGGCTTTTCTTCTTTATATTCAAGAAGATGTGAAATCTATGACTCTTATGCTGTTTAAATCATTTCTATGAAATTGCATGAATTTCTTCCATAACTATTGGCTCTTTTAAGTTTTTAAGTGTCTTCTTGACCCAATTTAAATAATTCATACTCTAAAAATTTTCTATTTATTAAATTTTCACAAAATGGCCCCTTTTAATTCATTTAATTTTCTGTGTGATTATTTCTCACTCTTAATTTTTCATTTGCATGTTTGTGCTCTCTCTCTACCCTGCCTGTCTTGTTAATTAATGAGCTGAAGACTCATGGATTTATTTAAAGAATCGGCTCTGGGATGTACATATTATTCTCCAGATTGTTTTTCTTGCTATTTCTAAGATTTTGGCATTTTCACTTTTTAAAAAATTATTTTCTAGAATTTCTGCAATTGCATGTTTAAAGAACTTTTTGACTTTAAAATATTCATGTGATTGGACTTTCTAATTTTAACTTATGTTGTCTATTTCTAGTTCTATTTGTCATGACCAGAGCGCATGGCCTCTGCTTTTCCCATCTTTGGGAAATTCATTCATGATTCCATTATAAGCCCAAGTGTCATCAGTTTTTTGGGTGCAGCATAAGGAATCCATTACCTAGCTTATCATTTAACGTTTCTAAAAATAAAGCAAATAAAAGGAATGGCGAGGAAGCATTTAAAATAAAGAAAATATACAATATGCCGAGAGTTGTAAAAAACTAAGAACAAATATTTATATTTTAACAAGAAACATAAAAAGGATAAACTTATGTATTAAAAATGTGTTTTCTAGACTGAGTCAGAAACAAGACCCAACCTTTTGGGACCTAAAATATACGTCTACACAAAACTTGAGCGGCTCCAAGATTGGCAGGAAAAGAATAAACAAATACAGCAAAGATAAATACATGATATGAATGCCAGGCAGAGTCAGGTTCAAGGCCAAAGAATTTTTAAACTTTAATAATTTGGTGAAACCCGATGGCGTAGTGGTTAACTACTACAGCTGCTAACCAAAAGGTTGGCAGTTCAGATCCACCAGGCGATCCTTGGAAACTCTATGGGGCAGTTCTATTCTGTCCTTTAGGGTCGCTATAAGTCGGAATTGACTCGACGGCAACGGGTATGGGTATGGGTAATTTGGTACAATGAGGATGTCTGTCCTGAAAGCATCATGTACCAAACGTAGTAGATAAGCATAAAAATATAAAAGCCAAATTCTGGAAGTATAAGAGAAAAAGGCCAAAAATTTAATTGTAATGAATAACTCAAGCATACATTTCTCAGTTTTTTATTTTATTTTTTGGTTTTGGTATTATACCCTGGTCAAGTGCTAGCCACTCTCCTGACCTCTCTCACAATGATTAGTCTGCCTGTTCTTAAACTTCGTATCAGTGGCATCACTCTTTTGTGTCTGGCTTTTATTTCTTTTTTAAAACCAAAGTATTGTTTTATATTTGCTTAGTTTTCTCTGTCCCTATCACCAATTCTTTCCCCAGACTTCTCTTTTTTTTTTTTTTAACTTTACTGTGCTTTAGATGAAAGCTTGTAGCTCAAGTTAGTTTCTCATTAAAAAATTTACATACATATTGTCTTGTGACATCGGTTACATTCTTGAATGTGACAGCACTCTCCCCCTTTCCAGCCTAGGATCCCTGTGTCCATTTGTACAGTTTTCCTGTCCATTTCTGCCTTCTCATCTTGCATTTGGGGAGGAGTTGCACATTTGGCCATGTATAATTGATCAAACTAAGATGCGCGTTCCTTACGTATGTTGTTTGTTTTCCATGCCTGTCTGAGATGGTTAAGCATTTGGTTAAGCATTCGGCTGCTAACCCAAACGTCAGCAGTTTGAATCCACCAGGTGCTCCTTGGAAACCCTATTGGGCAGCTCTGCTCTGTCCTATAAAAAAAAAAAATAATTCAGAATTGACTCATAGGCAGTGGGTTTTTTTTTTTTTTTTTGGTCAGTTCTGAGGAGGGTATCTGGGGGTCACAGGCTCAGGGGCTTCTCCAGTCTCTGTCAGACTAGTAAGTCTTATCTTTTTTTGTGAATTTGAATTTTGTTCTATGTTTTTCTCCAACTCTGCCCGAGACTTTTTTGTGATCCCTGTCAGAGTGGTCAGTGGTGGTAGCTGGGCACCATCTAGTTCTTCTGGCTCAGGCTGGTGGAAACTGTGGTTTATGTGCTCCTTTAGCCCTTTGGGCTAATATTTTCCTTATGTCTTTGGTTTTCTTCATTCTCCTTTGCTCCGTATGGAATGGGACCAATAGATATATCTTAGATGGCTGCTCATAAGCTTTTAAGACCCCAGATGCTACTCACTGAAGTGGAATGTAGAACATTTTCTTTACGAGCTATGTTATGCCAATTGACCTAGATGGCTCCTGAGACTCTGATCTCCAGCCTTCACCCCAGCAACTGTGTCCCTCAAGGTGTTTGGATGTGTCTAGGAAACTTTTATGACTGCCTTTGTCAAGTTATGCTGACTTCCCCTATATTTGTGTGTTGTCTTTTCCTTCACCAAAGTTGACTCTTGTCTACTATGTAATGATTTGCTCTTCCCATCCCCCCCATCCTCATAACCATCAAAGAATGTTTTTTTTCTGTGTGTAAACCTTTTCTTGAGTTTTTATAATAGTGGTCTCATACAGTATTTGGTCTTTTGTGATTGACTTATTTCACTCAGCATAATGCCCTCTAGATTCCCAGACCCATCCATGTTGTTTTGAGGATTCGTCATTGTTCTTTATCACGGTGTAGTATTCCAGTGTGTATATGTACCATAATTTGTTTATCCATTCATCCATTGATGGGTACTTAGATTGTCTTCATCTTTTTGCTGTTGTGAATAGTGCTGCAGTGAACATGGGTGTGCATGTGTCTATTCGTGCAATGGCTCTTATGTCTCTAGGATATATTCCTAGCAGTGGAATTGCTGAATCTTATGATATTTCTATTTCTAGCTTTTTAAGGAGGCCCATATTAATTTCCATAGTGGTTGTACGATTTTACATTCCCACTAGCAATGCATAAGAGCTCCAATCTCCATGTAACCTAGCCAACATTTTTTTTTTTTTCATTAATGCCAGTACTGTCTGGGTGAAATGGTATCTCGTTGTAGTTTTGATTTGCATTTTTCTAATGGCTAATGATTGCAAGCATTTCCTCATGTGTCTGTTAGCTGCCTGAATGTCTTCTTTGGTGAAGTGCCTGTTCATATCCTTTGCCCATTTTTTAATTGGACGCTTTGTTGTTGAGGTGTTGAAGTATTTTGTAGGTTTTAGAGATTGGACCTTTTCCAGATATGGTGTAGTCAAAATTTTTTTCCCAGGTTGTAGGTTCTCTTTTTACTCTTCTGGTGAGCCTTTGATGAGCATAAAAGTTTAATTTCTAGGAGCTCCCAGTTATCTAGTTTCTTTTCTGGTGTTTCTCAATTGTGAGTTATGGTTTGTATTCTATTTATGCTATATATTAGATCCCCAGCATTTTGCCTATTTTTTTTCTTCCATGATCTTTATTGTTTTAGGTTTCACATTTAGGTGTGAGGTATGGATCCTGTTTCATTTTTTTACAGATAGACATACATTTATGCCAGTGCCATTGTTAAAGAGACTGCCTTTTCCTCATTTAACGGACTTTGGCCCTTTGTCAAATATCAGCTGCCCATAGATGGATGGATTTACATCTGGGTTCTCAACTCTGTTCCACTGGTCTGTGTCTGTTGTACAAGTACCAGGCTGTTTTTACTATTGTGGCTGTATATATATATAAAAAAAAGTAGGTTCTAAAATCAGGTAGTGTGAGGCCTCTGACTTTGTTCTTCTTCAATAATACTTTATTTATCAAGGCCTCTTCCCTTTCCATGTAAAGTTGGTGATTGCTTTTTCCATCTTGTTAATGAATGCCGTTAAAATTTGGATCGGGATTATATTTTATCTGTAGGTCATTTTGGGTAGTATTGACATTTTCACAATGTTGAGTCTTCCTATACATGAGCATGGTGTGTTTTTCCATTTATGTAGGTGTCATGGATTGAATTGTGTCCCCCCAAAAATATGTGTCAACTTGGTTAGGCTATGTTTCCCAGTATTGTGTGGTTGTGCTCAATTTTGTGATTATAATTTTATGCTAAAGAGGATTAGGGTGGGACTGTAACACCAGTGTTACTCAGGTCACCTCCCTGATCCAATATAAAGGGAGCTTTCCTGGGGTGAGGCCTGCACAACCTTTTATCTCTCAAGAGATGAAAGGGAAGCAAGCAGAGAGTTGGGGACCCCTCATACCACCAAGAAAGCAGTGCCAGGATCAGAGCACATCCTTTGGACCCAGGGTCCCTGCACCTGAGAATCTCCCTGACCATGGGAAGATAGAGGACAAAGACCTTGCTCCAGGGCCGACAGAGAGAGAAAGCCTTCCCCTGGAGATGACGCACTGAATTTGGACTTTTAGCCTACTTTACTGTGAGAGAATAAATTTCTCTTTGTTAAAGCCATCCACTTGTGGTATTTTTGTTACAGCAGTATTAGATGACTAAGACAGTAGGTCTCTTTTGGTTTCTTGCAGTAGTGTTTCGTAGTTTTCTTTGTATAGGTATTTTACATCCCTGGTTAGATTTATTCCTAAGTATTTTATCTTCTTGGAGTCTATTGTAAATGAACATTGATTTCCTGATTTTCTTTTCGAGGTTTTCTTTGTTGGGAAGAGGAATCCAACTGATTTTTGTATGTTAATCTTGTATCATGCCACTTTGATGAAATCTATTAGTTTCAGTAGGTTTCTGGCAGATTCTTTGGGATTTCCTATGTATAGGAGCATATTACCTGTGAATAGGAATAATTTTACCTCTTCCTTACCAATCTGGATGAACTTTATTTCTTTTTCTTGCCTTATTGCTGTAGGTGGGATTTCCAAGCATGATGTTGATTAAGAGTGGTGATAAAGGGTACCCTTGGCTGGTTCCTGTTTTTGAGGGGAATGTTTCCAGTCTCTCGCCATTTAAAATGATATTGGCTGTTTCTTTTTATATAAATGCCCTTTATTATGTCAAGGAATTCCCTTTCTATTCCTATTTTCTGGGAGTTTTTATCAGGAATGAGTTTGGACTTTGTCAAATGCCTTTTCTGCATCAATTGAGATGAGCATATGATTCTTTTATTTATGTAGTGGATTGTATTGATCAGTTTTCAAATGTTGAACTGTCCTTACATACCTGGTATGAATTGCACTTGACTGCGGTGTATTATTATTTTGATATGCTGTTGAATTCTATTGGCTAGAATTTTTTGAGAATTTTTGCATCTATATTCATGAGGGAAACCCTGGTGGTGTAGTGGTTAAGTGCTACAGCTGCTAACCAGAAGGTTGGCACTTCAAATCCACCAGGCACTCCTTGGAAACTCTACAGGGCAGTTCTATAGTGTCGTTCGCTATGAGTCAGAATCGACTCGACGGCAGTGGGTGGATTTTATATTCATGAGGGATATTGGTCTGCAGTTTTGTTTTTTTTATGTGGTGTCTTTGCCTGGCTTTGGTATCAGGATTATGCTGGCTTCATAGAATGAATTCGGGAGTATTCCTTCCTTTTCTATTCTCTGAAATAGTTTGAGTAATATTGATTTTAGCTCTTCTCTGAAAGTTTGGTAGAATTCTCCAGTGAAGCCATCTGGGCCAGGACTTTTTGTTGTTGGGAGTTTTTTTTTTTACTACCTCTTCAATCTCGTCTCTTGTTATGGGCCTGTTTAGTTTTCTATACCAGTTTTTCTTAGTTTAGGTATGTAGTGTGTTTCTAGAAATTTGTCCATTTTCTCTAGGTTTTCAAATTTGTTGGAGTACAATTATTCGTAGCATTTTGTTTTCATCTTTTCATGTCAGCTTATTCTGTTGTAATATTTCCCATCTCATTTCTTTTTTGAGTTATTTGCTCCCTCTCCTGTTTTTCTTTTGTCAAATTGGCCAGCGATTTTTAGATTTTGTTGATCTTTTCGAAGAACTAACTTCTGGTCTTGTTGATTCTTTCTATTATTTTTCTGTTCTTTATTTAATTTTTTTCCTGTTCTAATCTTTATTTCCTTTCTTCTGGTGCTTGAGGGCTTCTTTTGCTGCTCTTTTTCTATTTGTTTGACTTGTAGGGTTAATGTTCTGATTTTGGCCTTTCTTCTTTTTTATTTGTGCATTCATTGCTATAAATTGATCTCTAAGCACTGCTTCTGCTGTGTCCCAAAGGTTTTGGTAAGATGTGTTTCCATTCTCACTTGATTCTACGAATTTTTAAACTCCATCCTTGATTTTTTTCTATTACCTGTAGTTTTTAAGCAAGGTATTGTTCAATTTCCATGTATTTGATTTTTTTCCTTGCTGTTTCTGCTATTGATTTCTGCTTTTATATGGCATTATGATCAAAGAAGATGTTTTGTATTATTTTGATGTTTTGGATTTTGTTGAGGCTTGCTTTGTGGCCTAAAATGTGGTCTATTCTGGAGAAGGTTCCATGTGCGGTGGAAAAGAATGTATACTTTGCTGTTGTTGGGTGGAGTGTTCTGTGTATGTCTATGAGTTCTAGTTGGTTGATTGTAGCATTTTGACCTTCTGTATCTTAATTGACTTTATTTCTAGATGTTCTGTCCTTTACCAAAAGTGGTGTGTTGAAGTCTCCTACTATTACTGTGGAACTGTCTATTTCTCTTTTCAATGCTGTTAGAGTTTGTTTTATGTATTTTGGAGCCCTGTCACTGGGTGCATATGTATTTATTACGGTTACATCTTCCTGGTGTATTGACTCTTTAATCATTGTATAGTGTCCTTCCTTATTCTTTATGATGGATTTTGCTTTAAATCTATTTTATCGCAGATTAATTTTGTCACTTCTGCTCTTTTTTGATTATCGTTTGCTTGATATATTTTTCCATCCTTTGAGTTTTAGTTTGTTTATGTCTTTGTGTCTAATG
The DNA here is from genome assembly GCF_030014295.1 of Loxodonta africana. NCBI lineage: Eukaryota > Metazoa > Chordata > Mammalia > Proboscidea > Elephantidae > Loxodonta > Loxodonta africana. Next base: position 83,611,763 of record NC_087357.1, on the reverse strand, counting down.
TGTGTCTCTTTTAGACAGCATATAGATGGATCGTGTTTTTTTTAATCCATTCTGCCGCTCTCTGTCTCTTTACTGTTATACTTAAGCCATTTACATTCTGTGTAGTTATCCACAGGTATGAGTTTACTGCTGTCTTTTTGTCGTTGTTGATTTTTTTTGTGGTGTTAGTGGTTTCTTTGTAGTGTTTAATTTTCTTTTCTGAGTTTTTTTCTTTATTCTTTTGTTATTGTTTATTTTGTATTTATCAAGTCCTTATGTTTTTCTTTTTTTTTTTTTTTTTTTTTTTGATGTGTAGGTTTCTTGGCTTCCTTTACAAAAAAAAAAAAAAACAAAACAGTTACCTTGAAATTTACCTTTATTTTCCTAAGTTTAAACCGGTCTTTTATTTCTTGGTGTCACCTTGACTTCCTCTTCATATGGAAGCTCTGTATACTGTTTATTCCCTCTTTTCTGTTTTGATGTTGTCATTGCTTACATATTGACACCTCTGGTTCCCTATTTTTAGTCTTTTAGCTTTGTTTTATTTTTGAGAATTCTTAATCTGGGTTGCTATCTGGTTGCTCTGCCCTGTGTCCTAATCTTGATTTGTTGTCTAATGTTGTTGGTTCTCTAGCCAGAGGACTCCCTTTAATATTTTTTGTAATTTTGGTCTGGTTTTTAACATATTCCATTAATTTCTGTTTCTCTGGAAATGTCCTAATTTCACTGTTGTATCTGAGAGAGAATTTTGCTGGATATATAATTTTTGGCTGGCAGCTTTTTTCCTTCAAGGCTTTATATATGTCATCCCATTGCCTTCTTGCCTGCATGATTTCTGCTGAGTAGTCAGAGCTTAGTGTTATTATCTTTCCTTTGTAAGTGACTTTTCATTTTTTCCATAGTTGCTCGTAGGATTCTTTCTTTGTCTTTGGGTTTGGCAAGTTTGATTATGATATGTCTTGGTGACTTTCTTTTGGGGCTATCCTGCGTAGGTTTCATTGAGCTTCTTGGATGGATATCTTCTCATCTTTCATGATATTAGGGAGGTTTCTGTCAGTAAACCTTGAACAATTCTCTCTGTGATTTCCATTATTCCCCTTTTCCCCACTGTTCTGGGACTCTGATCACACATAAGTTTTTCTTTTTGACAGTGTTCCACATAATTCTTAGGCTTTCTTCATTTTTCTTCATTCTTTTTTATGATTTTTCCTAAATCAAATTGGTATCAAGGGATTTGTCTTCAAGCTCACTAATTCTGACTTCCATTGCCTCAATTCTGCTCCTATGTCCTTCTATTGAGTTGTCTAATTCTGAAATTTTATTGTTAGTGTTTTTAATTTCTAGGTGCTATTTTTGTATGTTTTCTAGTAGCCTATTTATTCTGTCATTTTGTTCTTGTATTGTTTTCCTGAATTCTTCTGTTGCTTTGTCTCTGTTTTCCTGGGTTTTGTTTGTGTTTTCCTTGATCTCTTTCTTGATGTCTTGGAGAGCTCTGTCTTTTGAATTCTTTATCAGGTAGTACCATTACCTTATTTCCTTCAGAAGGTTTTCTGGTTCTTTATTTTGGTCACTTCCTGGAACCATCTTGTCCTGTTTCTTCATGTGATTCGATATTGTCTATTGTTTCTGAGGCCTCTAGAAGTTATATTTATTTATCTATTGTATGTTTGTTTACTGAATCCTGAACTTTTGTTTTGATGTACATGAGTAGGCTGGACACGTGTGCTACCCTGATGACTAATCTGACAGCACCGAAGCTCTCACCTCCTGTCTCTGGGTGGCCAGAACAGCGACTAGGTGTATGAGCATGGGTTCCTGTTCGCTGTTCTTATGGGATTGCTGAGGATGTAGGTGGCATTTTGGTGAGGTGATGTATCTGTCCTGATGGTCACCTCGCTGTGGGTGCTGGGGGTGTTCTTCCTGGTCATTGTGTTGTGTGTGCACTCTGCTGCTTACCAAATGGTCGGGGAAAAGGTGTCCAGTTTGTCAGTCACCGGGTGGGTGGTGTGGAGAGTGTTTGGGCAGAGAGGGCTGTGTGGAAGTGTTCAGAGCAGGCACAAGCCTCCAGTTGCAGTAGGGGTGATGTGGTGGCGGGGCAGGGGAGTGGTGAGACAAGGGCCTGTCAACTACCCACGGGTACCTTGTTAGAGGACATGCCACTATCTACTAGAGTGCATTGTGGGGGAGGTTGTGCAACAGTCCTCAGGCGCCTGCTACCATTGGCTGGAGGGATTGGGGGACACCACCAGTCCTCAGGTCCCTGTTGTGGGTAGCTGGATGGAGTGGGCAGCACTGCTGACCCTCAGGCCCCCAGTATGGATGATTGAGCTTCTGTCTTAGGGGGCGGGGTGTTGGTGAATTCCACAGGTCTATAGCTCCCAATTAGCTGCTGCAGGTGAAGTGGGCGTCGGTTAGGAATGCTTCCTACCTTGTCCCAATACGGCCGCACTCTTCCGGCTTGGCCAGTAAGGCACTGGTATGAGTGATCAGAGTGGGTGGAGGGTGGTGCAAGTCCCTGGACCCCCTGCACCAGTGGCTGGCCAAGAGTTCTCAGCTTAAGGGTCGTGGCAGTGTTGAATGCTGCTGGGCTGGTGTGAGAGTAGGGTGGGGAGTGGGACAGGGGAGGGAGTGTTTCTTGGGCTTTGGAGCTCTGATGGGGGGCTGGTGTGCATGTGGTGGGTTGAGTGTATGCACTAAACTTTCGCAGGGCTGGAATCACTCCTGGCTGACTCTAGGGTTGCATGCAGAGTTGCTCCTGCTTAGCTGAACAGGATGGGATGAGTTTCAGGGGGATGCCGCTGCTTGTCTCAATTGTCCACGCTGTGCAGGTTCTGCTAGCAGGATGCCGGCAATGCGTAATTCTCTGTTTCCACTGTTTTTAAACTGTCTCTCCTAACCCTGGTGGCATAGTGGTTAAGTGCTACAGCTGCTAACCAAGAGGTCGGCAGTTCAAATCCGCCAGGCACTCCTTGGAAACTCTATGGGGTAGTTCTACTCTGTCCTATAGGGACGCTATGAGTCGGAATCAACTCGACAGCAGTGGGTTTGGTTTTTTTTGGTTTCCTCCTTCCACTTGTTGCTCAGGCCAATTCTTCATCTTTGTCTTTGATACTTAGGGTCCCTAGAGTGTCATATATATTCTATTCACTTGTTTTTTTGGGGGTCTTTGTTGTTTTTCAGAGGGACAACACAAAGTGTCTGACTACTCCACTTTCTTGGCCCTTTTCCTATGTCTGGCTTCTTTCACTCATCATTGTTTGTGGAATTCACTCATGTTTGTGTGTATCAGTAGTTCATTCTTATTTATTGTGAGTAGTAGCCTATTGTGATAATAAATGACTGTACATTTATCCATTCTGGGTTGTTGCTAGTTTGGAAATATGAATGAAGCTATGAGCATTCTTGTACATATCTCTTGGTGGGTTTATGTATTCCTTTCCTTTGTGTGTACACCCAAAGCAAAATTATAAGTCATAAAGTATACACATGCTTAGGTTTAGTGGATATTGTCAAACAGTTCTCCAAAGTGGATGTGCCCATTTACACTCTCACTAGCAATTATTCCTGGTATATTAAAAGCAGAGGATACCAGAAGGATGTTTACCTATGTTTTATTGACTATGCAAAGGCATTTGACTGTGTGGATCATAACAAATTATGGATAACATTGTGAAGAATGGGAATTCCAGAACACTTAATCGTGCTCATGAGGAACCTTTACATAGATCAAGAGGCAGTTGTTTGGCTAGAACAAGGGGATACTGATTCGTTTAAAGTCAGGAAAGGTGTGCATCAGGGTTGTATTCTTTCACGATACCTATTCAATCTGTATGCTGAGCAAATAATACGAGAAGCTGGACTATATGAAGAGGAAGGGGGCATCGGGGATGAAGGAAGACTCATTAACAACTTGCGTTATGCAGATGACACAACCTTGCTTGCTGAAAGTGAAGAGGACTTGAAGCACTTACTAATGAAGATCAAAGACCACAGCCTTCGGTATGGATTGCACCTCAAACATAAAGAAAACAAAAAAACTCACAACTGTACCAATGAGCAACATCATGATAAACAGAGAAGAGATTTAAGTTGACAAGGATTTCATTTTACTTGGATCCACAATCAACAGCCGTGGAAGCAGCAGTCAAGAAATCAAAAGACACATTGCATTGGGCAAATCTGCTGCAAAGGACCTCTTCAAAGAGTTGAAGAGCAAAGATGTCACTTTGAAGACTAAGGTGCACCGGACCCAAGCCATGGTATTTTCAATCACATCATATGCATGTGAAAGCTGGGCAAAGAATAAGGAAGACCGAAGAAGAATTGATGCCTTTGAATTGTGGTGTTGGCAAAGAATATTGAATATACCGTGGACTGCCAAAAGAATGAACAAATCTGTCTTAGAAGAAGTACAACCAGAATGCTCCTTGTAAGCGAGGATGGCAAGACTGCATCTTACATACTTTGGACATGTTGTCAGGAGGGATCAGTCTCTGGGGAAGGACATCACGCTTGGCAGAGTACAGGGTCAGCAGAAAAGAGGAAGATGCCCAATGAGGTGGATTGACACAATGGCTGCAACAATGAGCTCAAGCATAACAATGATTATAAGGATGGCGCAGGACTGGGCAGTGTTCTGCGTGCATAGGGTCGCTATGAGTCGGAACTGACACGGCGGCACCTAACAACAACGACAAGCAATTATTCTGGGAGAGTTCTGGTTACTCCATGTCTCTGCCAATGTTTTACATTATGACTTTAGTCATTCTATGTGTGCAATGATACTTTGAAATAGACAGAATTATCCCAATTGTACTGATGCAGAAACGGAAGCCGTGGTGACTAACTCACTCCAGGGAGTTTGGAGAGCAAGGGTGTGGTGGAGGCAGTGTGTTTGTTCAGAATTAGCATAACATCCAGGTCACTGCTGTGTGTAAGAACCTCCAGGGATCCCTGTTGCCCAAAACATCAAATCAAATTCCTCTTCCAAATGTCTGAGTCCTCTATATCTGACACCCCCCCACCCATTTGACCTTATCTCCCAGATTATGCTGTATTTACTCTGTGGTGATGTTGTTATTAGTTGCTGTTGAGTCGAAAGTCACTGTGAAAATAATCATGAATCACTAAAATATCTCTTTTAATCCTCACAACAACCTTATGAAATAGGTCATATTATGATCTTAGCTTTACATAGTTGGAACTGGAGGTGTATAGAGGTTAAGCAACTGGTCCAAAGGTACACTCTTAGTAAGTGGTAGAGGCAAGATTCTAACCTAGGCAGACTAACTCCGGAAAAAAAAGCTCTCTTAACTCTCACTCTCCTCTGTGCACCTAATATTGAGCTGTGAAGACATGGTAAAGCTAGCATTGCAACTCAGATGCAGATGACCAGCAACAGTGCCTCTCCGCCCATCTGCTCCAGCCACACCAGACTTTCCTGGTGTCCTGTAAGAGTGACTTTAGACTGCTCTCTTGTTGTTCCGTGTGCATTGCCTTTCTTTCTACAACTGAATTTAAGTTTCCCAGTGTGAGGTGTGGGTCCAGCCACTTGGTAGCTACCTGGTAAACAAGATGCTCCAACTCAAGCAGACTGCACAAGGACTAAACAGCAAGTTGGTGGGAAAATGAGGAAGCCATGGCTGTGAGGAGCTGGAACTGGGTGACTGGCCTTCCAAAGGAAGGGCCTGATGTCCACACTGTAGTGTCCATAGGAGTAGACTGAATGTCACTCAGCCTTGACGTTGGCGTGGCTATGCAGGGAATGTCCTGATGACAGTTTTCAAGTTCCAGCTGTTCATTTAGGACAGAGTAGGCCCCACACAGCAGCTGGATACATTGGAGCCAGGGTCCATCTCTGGAGTGACTGGGTAAGGGCTGGTCAAGCTAGCTGGGCTCCAGTAGGACACTGGATCATAGGGATTCAAGGCAGAGGCCCAGCCATGTGGCCAAGGCCAGGTGGGGGAGAGGGGTGATCAGGTGCCCAGGCCACAGCAGACAGCTGGGTACTGGCTCAATGCCACATGATTCATTCGAGACCCCTGGCTGGTGGATATTGGGCATCTCAAGCCCTGCCAACCGCAGACAGGGTTTACCAGGAATTAGCCAGGGCAGGATCTATAGCTAAGAGCATCAGCACTGATGGGAAAGCAGAGTTCAACTCTGATGCTGATCGGTAAGTTCCTTGTGCACGTAAAGGCTTGTCTAATCCCATAGAGGCCATGTAGGGAAGACAGCCAGACTTTACAGCCAAGCTCCCCTGCCTGGGGTCCATTCCTGGTTCTGTCCCTTACCCACAGGGTGACCTTTGGCAATTACTTAACTTTTATGTGCCTCAGTTTTCTCATCTGTAAAATAGGGGTAAACATAACACCTTCCTCAGAGGGCTGTTGTGAAGGTGAGAAGAGTAATATCTATAAAGCCCTTAGAACGATGGTTGCACATATTATAAGCAGTTCCCATCCAGTCAAACTCATGTGCATCAGATTAGAACTGTGCTCCACAGGGTTTTAAATGAATGATTTTTTTGGAAGTAGATCACCAGGCGTTTCTTCCAAGGCCCATTTGTGTGAACTTGAACCTCCAGCCTTTCAGTTAGCAGCCAAGCATGTTATCCATTAGACCACCCAGGGACTTCCCAGAACCGGTTGCTGTTGAGTGCTCATGCTGACGCCATGTGGGTCAAAGCACAACTGTACACATATTAAACCATTCCCCACATGTCAGCGAGCATCTTGTGTTGACCCATAGTCTTAGATGTCATGTAATAATGTGTCTTGTTCAAAGTCTCAGAGAGTAGGTCTTCCTCTAGGTTTCAATTGCTCTTGCTTAGTTACGCAGCCTCGAGTCATACGCCCATGCCTCAGCCTCTCATGAAGTGTGTCTTTAGCCCTTGGCAGGTTCTGCAGGTGGCACCTGGGAACAGACCTTCCCGGCCAGCATGGTGCAGTTCCTGGGCCTCGTCCACCGTGCCTACTCCCAGGACCCCATGTGGCATGCCCCGGAGTTTCTCCAGACCTTGGCTGCAATCACCTTCCCTTTGAGAATCCAGAAGGTAGGACCAGCCCCTGCCCTGCCCCAGTGAGAATAAGTACCTCCTCATTCTCCAAGGGCAAAAGCAGAACTCCTCGCCCAGCCCCCCAAATTAAAATACATTTTAAGGCAACTTGACTGGAACATTAAGTAAACAACTTGGGTAATTTTCCTTTTCTTGGCTGCGACGCAGCTCGAGGTCATTTTCGGCTCTGAGATTCAATAATTTTTTAAGTTGTTAGGAATCTTAGTAATGAGAAATTTGATGGTAGATCAAGTTCAATTCTATATGGAATACTTGTGCACTGATAATGTGAAATAACAAATCTCATTCCAGGAAGCCTGTTGCCTCTTTACCAATGCAGTGAGATGGGGTGGGAGACAATACGGGAATGATGTCCTGGTTTCTCTTGCCTTCAGGACCCTCAGGCCATGACTGCACACCTCCTTTCAGTTGGAGGGCTTTGCTGAGGCTGGGGAGGGCCGAGAGTGACTTGGGTCTTGGGGCAAAGGTGTGAGTGTTGGCAGGCAAAGAAAGGGTTATGGAAAGAGGGTATGATTTTGAGGTGTGAGCCAGCCCCAGCAGGTGACAGGGTAAGGCTAAGACAGGACCATCGTAGGACTCGGAAAGGATAGGAAGCATGTGGGAGCTGAGAAGAAAGGAGGAGATCTCTGAAACCGAGGGCCCATGCTGCAAGCGGGGCCTAGGACAGACAAGGCTGGGGCCTGGGGCCTGGGATGAACAAGGCTGGGGCATCTTAACACAGTTCTCAGTAGTGAAGAGCACCCAGGAATTATTGTGCAGGAAGCCTTGGAAAGTCAAGTATAGAAGGGAAGGCAGAAATCTGGTTGTCCACCCACTTTGGTAGATTAGGAAACCAAGCCCGAGAGAGGGAGAGTGTATGAGCTGGTGAGGCCTGTTTGTAGACTGATGACTGTAGCTGAAGGAACATGCCAGAAAGACAAAAATGTTAAGTAGAATATTTACAATATGTACCCAGGATAGTGCCGGGCATGTAGTGGTTGCTCTGTAAGCATTTGCTAAATGACCTAATGAGTGAATGAATATGCCCTTAGCTAATCTCTGTCTGAGCCCTGGTGGTGCAGTGGTTAAAGCGCTTGGCTGCTGACCAAAGAATTGATAGTCTGAACCCACCAGGGGCTCTGCAGGAGAAAGATGTGGCAGTCTGCTTCTGTAAACATTACAGCCTTGGAAACCCTATGGGGCAGTTCCACTCTGTCCCGTAGGGTCGCTAGGAGTTGGAATTGATCAACGGCAGTGGGTAATCTCTTTCCAGATATGTATTTGTGGTGACAGCTACTGTTCGCTGCATACCTACTGTTCACTGAACACCTAGGACACATCAGGCCTGAGCCTGCCCGGAGAGTTCACGGTAATATCTGTAAGCTGGTGCCGTGAAGAAGAAACTGAAATTCTGAGGGACAAAGTGGTGCTGACCAGTGTTCGGATTAAATAGGGATGATAAGACTTGCCTCACCAAAAATTTGTGAGAATGAAATATGCCATGTTTTATGTGATTCATAAATGACAAAGCCAAGATTTATATCTAACTCCAACCTAAAGCCCAAGCATTTTCCGTGACAGTCAGTGTAAAATAAAATTAAATGGCCAAATAAAATTTAAGACCAGTTTTAGCAAAAGGATTAAATAGAAAGACTAGATTTGCAAAAAGATAAAATGGTTTTAAAATGGTTTGATGGATTGATATCAACTAATGTTTCTAGAAGCATTCTAGAAAAGTAAGGTGGGGGGATATGCAATCAAGAGCAAAGGAAGGCACTGCAGGCGGCAGTGGAGGGGCGGGGAGTGGAACCTGCACACAGAAGCACGTGCAGCCACTGGGCCTGGCAGGAAGGAAGGACAATCCTACAGGCTCCCTGTCACCATCTCCCAACACGGGTCTTGTGTAGGGGCTGAGGCCCTGAAGTCCGTTGACTGACATTCTCAACCCAAACCCCCACCTCTGCCCCTCACACCCACAGTCAGAACATGCCATCTGCTGAGCTGGGTTCCAGCTGGCTTCCCAGCAGCTGTATATACATTCTGACCCTGGGTTCTTCCTCCCCATGGGAGGTCGACAGTTTCTGCCTAGGGGAGGGCCCAGCCCAAAGTCACCTACTCAGCCGACCGCAGCAGAGCCAGGCCCTGTCTTGGTTTCCTGGCTCCAAATCCAAAGCTTTTCTCCACCCCTCCTTGCTTGTTCCAGCTCCGAGTTTGCTCCACAGCAAGCTTTGTTGTACAGAAAACATGACAGACCCTGTTCATGCAGAAGGCTGGCCAAAAGGCTTTGATTTGTTTTGAATTTATATGGCATCTTTCCAGTCAAGGCCATCCGGAGCCAATTAATGTAGTCACCACTCCCCTAGGTACCATTAAATTCATTTTATGGCTTAATTAAGAATGGCTGCATTAATTTTATGAATGAGCAAAGGGAGGTGCCAACAGAAGAACTCGCATGAAAAGTTCACGGGGCTGGGAGGCAGGAGTCCCTGGCCGTGTGTCCTTGGATGTGTCATTTGGCCTCCTAGCACCTCCATTCCCTCCTGGATGTACCTGGGCAAGGATTCATTCCTGTCTCATCTGTTTCCTGTGTTTTTATAAATATAAAGTGAGGAAGTGAATCCAAAGCACCATGGGGACTTAGATGAAAGAGCTCACTGAACTCCTCCTTTTCTGTCTTTCTCACCTGAGGGTCCTTTCTGTCAACATCAGCCTGGCCTAACCAGGCAGGAAAGGTGAGGTCTCCACCAGAAGACAAAAACTGACCTCTTTTGACCATATTTCAGGTGCTGGACCTGGGCCACATACAGTATTCTTCCATTCCATTCTCACAAATCCTTTGTAATAACATTGTTATTATCCCCATTTAACCCATGAGGAGTTGTGGCACAGAGGAGTGAAGCGACTTGCCCAGGGCAATTCTGGGCTTCCTCTCTGAGCACCACAGGCCTCTGTGATACCGCGGCTTCGCTTCTTTCCATGACACCAGCTTGTCTCACGTTCAGAGAGCTCAGAGGGCTACTTTATAAGCAATGGGACATGGGCAAGCACCTCACTCCTTGGACCCTCAGTTTTCTTACCTGTGAAATGGTTACAATGACCATCCCACTTGTGCACATCTCAGAAGTAAACATGAAAAGACTGATGCAGGGCAGGCCACATATGTTGGGGTTCTTTTGTCTTTGAGGGGGCCGTGGCTGAGTCTACCTGGAATGTTAGCAGTCCTGGGGCTGCGGCCGAAGGTCGCAGTGATGCAGAAGATCTCCAGGCTCCTGCCCGGAAGCAGCTGAGGGAGTTCACACAGCTCCTCCTGAGGGGCCTTCTGAAAGCGGCTTCCTCGCCCAAGCAGTGGGTGCCACTGGAGGTGCTCCTGGAGGTGGGTTGCAGGGGGCCTTGTTCAGCCATGTGCTGTGGGGGAGGCCTGGGGGCGGTGAGGGGATGGCAGGAGCCAAGGTCTCAGGTGCTAGCTCAGGCTACAGAGGTGTGGTGTTAAGGGGGTCCTCCTGAACCGCAGACCCTCAGTTACCGGGAACTCACCAAGCAGCTAGCAAACAGCTGGCTTAGGGCAGGGCTTAGCCAGGGTCCCTAGAAACAGGGTCCCTAGAGATGGTCTCCATGGAGACTGTCTGCAGCCGAGTCCCAAGGACCACAAGTGTGCAACCTGTGCCATAGGGTTGGCCCCACTTTGAAGCACCTTCCAGGTGGTCATTGGCTGCGGACTCCCTAGCCCCCTCACCCCAGGAGGTGGATATCACCTCCTAGGTGAGACAGTTTGGTCAGCCACAAGAAGGGGGCAGTGGCGAGCTGTGAGCAGCCCATGCTCATGGCAGCTGAGGGATGGGTGCAGCGGCAGGCAAGGGGCCTGGTGGGCAGCAGCAGCGCCCACTGCAGTGCCTGAGTGGACGCAAAAACTGTGCAGCTGCTGACTCAGCCCTGTGTTGTGCTTCCAGGCCTCTCCTGACCAGGCCACCAGCCAACAGAAGCAAGACTTCCAGTCTGAGGTCCTGCTCTCTACCATGGAGATATTTCGCATTATGAATGAAGGCAATGCACCGGTACCGGGAGGTGAGTGACAGGCCCATTTCCCTCTGACACGTGGCTAATGGCAGCGGAACAGGAAAGCACGAGTGTCCTGCCAGCCACAGCCTCACATCTTAGAGGATTATTGGAACCTTAGAAGGCATCCGATGCCACCCTCCACCTGAGGCTTCAGGCCACTCTGAGGTAGAAAGCTCTCTGTCTTCTGAGCTGAAGTCTCTTCTCTAGCTTCAACAGAGATTTTACTCCTTCCCAAAAAGGCAGTCAAGACTTTAACTGGAGGGTGGCATTCTCTCACTCAGTGATTTCCTCTTCGTTCCTACTGCCCTGACACAGAACAGGGGTTCAGAAAATGTTTTCTTGTAAAAAGGTAGCTGGATGAAGACTCTCTCTTGGCCCTAGGAATTTAAGATTGAGGCTTCATCCAGAAGGTTTAATTCCAGGGCATCTGTACCTTCTTGACCAGATTAAAGAAAAGCCCTTCATGTGGTTTCTGAGCCATAGAAATCCCAACTGACATAACTCATCTTCCAGACTCCTCCACGTCTCACAATCTGTGACCCTCACTTTGTGGTCCTTCTTGTGGGGTATCTGGAGGGTGATGGGGAGCATGGCAAGCCTCGCTGTGGGGTCACATCTTGCCTCTCTCCCTGGAGAGCAGTAAACTCTGGGCCAGAGTGAGACTCACACCTCAGTCTAGGTTGTAGGATTGTTGTGATGATTGACAAGATGGCTGCATCCAAGTCAGAGCACACTGTTGCCATGATGGTTGGCACTGAGACAACAGCTTCACCCCATCCAGTGTAGCAGAGGGTCCTAGGTCCCCATGCACCTTCTCATTTACCATAAATTCATTCCACCTTCCTTCCAGATGGCCACTGGAAGAAATGCTTCCCCTCACTTGCCATCTCCCTACATGGCTTTTCACCACTGACCAGGTCATTCAAGATTAATTATTTCAAATAAATATGTGTTCATTGGGCTTCTTTTATGTGTACAAGTCTCTGTGTTTGAGAGCAATCTCATTACTGGGAGAAGTGACTTCTCATACTTGGCCTTCTCCCCACCCTAGGCGATAAGGAGCCTCAACCAAATGCAGAAGCTGCTGCTGCTCCATCCCTCGCCAACATCTCCTACTTCACCCAGAAGCTGGTGGAGAAGCTGCACAGTGGGATGTTCACAGCCAACCCCAGACATATCCTTCTCTTCATCACAGAGCACATCATGGTGGTAAGGACCCCAGGGCTGCCCAGGCCTGGCCTCCTGCCAGCTGACCAGCATTCTGGCTCTGTGTGATGAGCTCTTGGCTGTTGACCAGTTGGTCCAGCTGGACCTGCCTGCCTTCCTGGAAATAGACTCTGAGACTGGGTGGGAGGAAGGAGGAAGAGTTTGGTGGCCCAGGTTGTGCCTGGAAGCTGTTGAAAGCCTGCAGAGATGTGTTTCAGTGACTGGGATCTCAGGCCTGCACACCTGAGAGCCGCACCTTTGGGCTTGTGATAGTTGATGTAACCTTAATTATTGTTACTCCCCATCAACAAGGAAACATGAGCTGGGACAGGGCAAAGAAAGTCTGTATCTCCAAAAGGCCAATTGCATTTCTTCCGTAGTGTCTGCTCCATTGTCCTATTTGTGCTTTCCTGAAACTGAGGCCAGAATCTATTTTTACGTAGACTCTCCAGATAGGTAGACCTACATACACGCCCATATGTGCAAATACATGCCTATAGATGATATACTCTTCTGTGTGTGTGTGTGTGTGTGTGCACTCACACACCATTATACAATCTCAACATTTTAGGTTTCAACGGGGCTTTTTTTAGACCCTCACCTCCCAAAGAGTGCTGGAAACCTTTCCTGACAAACTGCCGTTCGCCTTTCGCTTGAACCCTGTTAGTGAAGGGAGCTCACTGTGGCACAGGCCTCCCCACCCACCGACGCACCCGGGGTTGTTGGCAAACGTCTGTGGTTGCAGAGACAAACGCAGACCTTCGTGCAGGCAGAGCATGACGTCACCCCTGCTGCCTGCGCCCTGATGCCTGGTGTGTGAGGACCCCCCCCGCCCCCACCGCGCACCCCAGGACGGCCTCAGCACGATTTCCAGGGCCCTTGTCTGTCCAACCAATGTCAGGGCCAGCCAGGCCTGAAAGAAAGTCTTCAGAAGGCTTCTTCAAGACTGACTCCAGGAGGGAGGAATAGCCCTTGTCAACTCAGAGGAAGGTTAAAATCAGATGATTAGAAAGTTGTGCTGAAGACAAAGCTGCTGCTCATCTCTTCAGAACCCAAACAAAACAAAACAAAAAACCCCAAACCAAACTGTCGCCACTGATTCTGACTCGTAGTGACCCTAGAGGACAGAGTAGACCTGCCCGATAGTGTCCAGGAACGGCTGGTGGATTCAAACAACCGCCCTTTTGGTTAGCAGTGGATCTCTTAACCACTGTGCCTCAGACTGAGCAGTGGGTGCTGGCTGAGCCTGCCCTGCCATCTGGGGTGCCTAAGACCCCCAGAGCTCTTCTTCTGAGTGTGAGTAGTGTGCTCCTGCTGAGGCAGGTGGAGGACAATGACAAACACGGGATTCCCAAATTCCAACGGGGCTAAGCCAAACACAGCTTCGTTATTACAAACACTTGCGTTACTATGATGTTCTGAGTGGGTCGTCTACCATTCACAAAAACCTTTCTAATAGCCTGAAAAAAATTGGACTTCCTGTTCTGTGAACTCTTCTAGTGAAGTCAAAGATAAGTATGAACCCATCAGTGTAAAGGTTGCAGTCAGGACCTCCTGCCTCCTCCCCATCTAAATTTCTCATGACCAGAAACCCATGGGACTCCCTTCTTTAGACAGCGGCTCCTTCTGTGGTAGGACATAACGAGGCAGTCAAGACTGTGGGCTTCCTGAGGCTCTGTTGTGACACTCGCTGACCACGTAGCCTCTTTTACCTTCAGTCTCCTTATCCCTAAAGTGGGGTAATCTCAGTGTCTCCATGGAGTGGCTGTGAGGTTTAAATGAGGCAATGGATATAAATACATGCAAAATGCTTAGCTCCATACCTGGAACATTGTTAACACCCAGTACATGTTAACTATTTAAAAATGTTATTATTAAATATTAATAATGACAGTTGCCACGGAGTCCACTTTGACTCACGGAGACCCCATGTGTGTCAGAGTAGAGCTGTGCTCTGTAGGGTTTTCAATGGCTGATTTTTTGGAAATAGATGGCCATGTCTTTCTTTTGTTTTAAAAATTAGGCACTGTTAATAGCATGTCCTTAGATGCTGGATGTCAGCCTTGTTACTCATGTGTCAGAAATCCCTGGTCCCCAGGCCTATTTTCCATTTTAGAACCTTGGTGAACTTTTGAAATTTTTGTGTTTTTTTTTTTTCCACAGGTTTTTTGTAAACGGAAATGTTTGAATTGCCTTTATTGATCGTTAGCTTATATAGAACCCCAAGGGGAGAGGAAACTAGTTCTATTTGAATTTTAGAAATGTGTCACCTTTTGATCACATCATTTTTACATTTGGCTGGGTCAGTATCTAAATCACTGCTCACAAGAATGTGTGCATGTGTGTCTTTTATTTTTATGCCCTAGGTCATTGAGAGTGCCTCTTCTCAAAGGGAAGCTGTCCTCAGCGCTCTGTATAGCAGTTTGAATAAAGTCATTCTGTATTGCCTTTCCAAGGCTCAGCAGTCCCTCTCCGAAGGCCTCAGCCTTCTCAGCGTCCTGGGCTTTCTGCAGGAGCACTGGGACATTGTCTTCGCCACCTACAACTCCAACGTCGGTTTCCTCCTGTGTCTCATGCACTGCTTTTTGCAGCTCAACTCGAGAAGGTAAGGGCCACCTGCCCGTTTCCTTGCTCAGCAGTGGTACAACCAGAACAATAAGCCTTACAGGGACCCTTGGTTGAGGTTGATATAAAGATACAATCTTTTTGTTTATCCGGTTATTCAAATTATATGCAATGTCTGATCATATGGTTAGTCATCCCCAAATTGTCCATGTGGCGAAGCAGCTAGAATCATCATGAAATAATAATTTACCCTATTTCCACGATTCCAAGACACCACTGGTTGTAAGCTATTTCACTGATGTAATTTTTGAGGCAGAAAAATTCCAATATTAGGTGCCCATATCGATTTTACGATGCAGCCAGATTTCAGAAATGTGAACATTTCATAAATGTAATATTAGAGTGGAGAAATAGATAATAAATATATGGTATTAAATTTTATCATGTAAGCCAGGAATAATTTTGCTTAGAGAAAGGATATATATACATACGCATATATACACACGCACACAAATGTGCAGTGAAGCCTGTGAGAACCTTATGGGACTGCCTTGTTTTTTGGTTTTTGCAAGTTTTCCACCCCTGACAGGGCGTAGTCTATCATTTTTCTTTTCTTTTTTACTGTATTTTAGGTGAAGGTTTACAGAACAAACTGGTTTCTCATCAAATAGTACACACATTGTTCTATGACATTGGTTAACAACCCCATGACATGTCAGCACTCTCTGTTCTCAACCCTGGGTTCCCTATTACCAGCTTTCCTGTTCCCTCCTGCCTTCTAGTCCCTGCCCCAGGGCTGGTGCTCCCCTTAAGTCTTGTTTTGTTCCATGGGATTGTTCAATCTTTGGCTGAAGGGTGAACCTCAAGAATGACCTCATTACTGAGCTGAAACGATGTCCAGGGGCCATACTCTCAGGGTTTCTCCAGTCTCTGTCAGGCCGGCAAGTCTGGTCTTTCTTTTTGAGTTAGAATTTTGTTCTACGTTTTTGTCCAGCTCTGTCTGGGACCCTCAATTGTGATCCCCGTCAAAGAAGTCAGTAGTGGTAGCTGGGTACCATCTTGTTGTACTTGACTCAGCCTGGTGGAAGCCATGGTAGATGTGATCCATTAGTCCTTTGGGCTAATCTTTCCCTCGCATCTTTGGTTTTCTTCCTTCTTCCTTGCTCCCAAAGGGGTGAGACCAGTGGAGTATCCCAGATGGCCGCTCACAGGCTTTTAAGACCTCAGACACTACTCACCAAAGTAGAATGTAGAACATATTCTTTATAAACTATGTTATGCCAGTTGAGCTATATATTCCCTGAGATCATGGTCCCCACGGCCCTCAGCCCAGCAATTCGGTCCCTCAGGGACTTTGGATGTGTTTATGGAGCTATCATGACCTTGCCTTGTACACGCTGTGGTGGCTTCCCCAGTATTGTGTACTGTCTTAGCTTTTACCAAAGTTACTGCTTATCTATTAAGTGTTTTTCCATTCCCACCTCTCCCTTCCCTCGTAACCATCAAAGATTGTTTCTTTTTGTATGTAAACCTTTTCATGAGAATTTACAGTACTGGTCTCATACAATATTTGTCCTTTTGTGATTGACTTATTTCACTCAGCATAAAGTCCTCCAGATTCATCCATGTTATGAGATGCTTCACAGATTCATCGTTGTTCTTTATCATTGCATTATACTCCGTTGTGTGTATGTACCACAGATCGTTGATCCATTCATCTGTTGATGGGCATCTGTGTTGTTTCCATCTTTTTGCTGTTGTGAGCAATGCTGCAGTGAACATGGGTGTGCATGTCTGTGTGATGACTCTTATTTCTCTAGGATATATTCCTAGGAGTGGAATTGCTGGATCATATGGTATTTCTATTTCTAGCTTTCTAAGGAAGCGCCACATCATTTTCCAAAATGGTTGCATCATTTTGCATTCCCACGAGTAGTGCGTAAGAGTGCCAATCTCCTGGCAGCCTCTTCAACATTTATTATTTCCTGTTCTATTGATTCGTGCTGGTAATGCTGGGGTGAGATGGTGTCTCATAGTGGTTTTTTTTTTTTTTTTAATAACTTTTATTAAGCTTCAAGTGAACATTTACAAATCCGATCAGTTTGTCACATATAAGTTTACATACATCTCACTCCCTACTCCCACTTGCTCTCCCCCTCTTGAGTCAGCCCTTTCAGTCTCTCCTTTCTTGACAATTTTGCCGGCTTCCCTCTCTCTCTATCCTCCCATCCCCCCTCCAGACAAGAGTTGCCAACACAATCTCAAGTGTCCGCCTATTATAATTAGCTCACTCTTCATCAGCGTCTCTCTCCCACCCGCTGACCAGTCCCTTTCATTTCTGATGAGTTGTCTTCGGGGATGGTTCCTGTCCTGTGTCAACTGAAGGTCTGGGGAGCATGGCCGCCGGGATTCCTCCAGTCTCAGTCAGACCATTAAGTTTGGTCTTTTTATGAGAATTTGGGGTCTGCATCCCACTGATCTCCTGCTCCCTCAGGGGTCCTCTGTTGTGCTCCCTGTCAGGGCAGTCATCGATTGTGGCCGGGCACCAACTAGTTCTTCTGGTCTCAGGATGATGTAGGTCTCTGGTTCATGTGGCCCTTTCTGTCTCTTGGGCTCTTAGTTGTCGTGTGGCCTTGGTGTTCTTCATTTTCCTTTGCTCCAGGTGGGTTGAGACCAATTGCTGCATCTTAGATGGCCGCTTGTTAGCATTTAAGACCCCAGACGCCACATTTCAAAGTGGGATGCAGAATGATTTCATAATAGAATTATTTTGCCAATTGACTTAGAAGTCCCCGCAAACCGGGTTCCCCAGACCCCCGCACTTGCTCCCCTGACCTTTGAAGCATTCATTTTATCCTGGAAACTTCTTTGCTTTTGGTCCAGTCCAATTGAGCTGACCTTCCATGTATTGAGTGTTGTCTTTCCCTTCACCTAAAGCAGTTCTTATCTACTGATTAATCAATAAAAAACCCTCTCCCACCCTCCCTCCCTCCCCCCCTCGTAACCACAAAAGTATGTGTTCTTCTCAGGTTTACTATTTCTCAAGATCTTATAATAGTGGTCTTATACAATATTTGTCCTTTTGCCTCTGACTCATTTCGCTCAGCATAATGCCTTCCAGGTTCCTCCATGTTATGAAATGTTTCTGAGATTCATCACTGTTCTTTATCGATGCGTAGTATTCCATTGTGTGAATATACCACAATTTATTTACCCATTCATCCGTTGATGGACACCTTGGTTGCTTCCAGCTTTTTGCTATTGTAAACAGAGCTGCAATAAACATGGGTGTGCATATATCTGTTTGTATGAAGGCTCTTGTATCTCTAGGGTATATTCCTAGGAGTGGGATTTCTGGGTTGTATGGTAGTTCTATTTCTAACTGTTTAAGATAACGCCAGATAGATTTCCAAAGTGGTTGTACCATTTTACATTCCCACCGGCAGTGTATGAGAGTTCCAATCTCTCCGCAGCCTCTCCAACATTTATTATTTTGTGTTTTTTGGATTAATGCCAGCCTTGCTGGTGTGAGATGGAATCTCATCGTAGTTTTAATTTGCATTTCTCTAATGGCTAATGATCGAGAGCATTTTCTCATGTATCTGTTGGCTGCCTGAATATCTTCTTTAGTGAAATGTGTGTTCATATCCTTTGCCCACTTCTTGATTGGGTTGTTTGTCTTTTCGTGGTTGAGTTTTGACAGAATCATGTAGATTTTAGAGATCAGGCGCTGGTCGGAGATGTCATAGCTGAAAATTCTTTCCCAGTCTGTAGGTGGTCTTTTTACTCTTTTGGAGAAATCTCTAGATGAGCATAGGTGTTTGATTTTTAGGAGCTCCCAGTTATCGGGTTTCTCTTCATCATTTTTGGTAATGTTTTGTATTCTGTTTATACCTTGTATTAGGGCTCCTAGGGTTGTCCCAATTTTTTCTTCCATGATCTTTATCGTTTTAGTCTTTATGTTTAGGTCTTTGATCCACTTGGAGTTAGTTTTTGTGCATGGTGTGAGGTATGGGTCCTGTTTCATTTTTTTGCAAATGGATATCCAGTTATGCCAGCACCATTTGTTAAAAAGGCTATCTTTTCCCCAGTTAATTGACACTGGTCCTTTGTCAAATATCAGCTGCTCATACGTGGATGGATCTATGTCTGGGTTCTCAATTCTGTTCCATTGGTCTATGTGTCTGTTGTTGTACCAATACCAGGCTGTTTTGACTACTGTGGCTGTATAATAGGTTCTGAAGTCAGGTAAGGTGAGGCCTCCCACTTTCTTCTTCTTTTTCAGTAGTGCTTTGCTTATCCGGGGCTTATTTCCCTTCCATATGAAATTGGTGATTTGTTTCTCTATCCCCTTAAAATATGACATTGGAATTTGGATCGGAAGTGCGTTAAATGTATAGATGGCTTTTGGTAGAATAGACATTTTTACTATGTTAAGTCTTCCTATCCATGAGCAGGGTATGTTTTTCCACTTAAGTATGTCCTTTTGAATTTCTTGTAGTAGAGCTTTGTAGTTTTCTTTGTATAGGTCTTTTACATCTTTGGTAAGATTTATTCCTAAGTATCTTATCTTCTTGGGGGCTACTGTGAATGGTATTGATTTGGTTATTTCCTCTTCGGTGTTCTTTTTGTTGATGTAGAGGAATCCAAGTGATTTTTGTATGTTTATTTTATAACCTGAGACTCTGCCAAACTCTTGTATTAGTTTCAGTAGTTTTCTGGAGGATTCCTTAGGGTTTTCTGTGTATATAATCATGTCATCTGCAAATAGTGATAACTTTACTTCTTCCTTGCCAATCCGGATACCTTTTATTTCTTTGTCTAGCCTAATTGCCCTGGCTAAGACTTCCAACACGGTGTTGAATAAGAGTGGTGATAAAGGGCATCCTTGTCTGGTTCCCGTTCTCAAGGGAAATGCTTTCAGGTTCTCTCCATTTAGAGTGATATTGGCTGTTGGCTTTGCATAGATGCCCTTTATTATGTTGAGGAATTTTCCTTCAATTCCTATTTTGCTGAGAGTTTTTATCATGAATGGGTGTTGGACTTTGTCAAATGCCTTTTCTGCATCAATTGATAAGATCATGTGGTTTTTGTCTTTTGTTTTATTTATGTGATGGATTACATTAATGGTTTTTCTGATATTAAACCAGCCTTGCACACCTGGTATAAATCCCACTTGATCAGGGTGAATTATTTTTTTGATGTGTTGTTGGATTCTATTGGCTAGAATTTTGTTGAGGATTTTTGCATCAATGTTCATGAGGGATATAGGTCTATAATTTTCTTTTTTTGTAATGTCTTTACCTGGTTTTGGTATCAGGGAGATGGTGGCTTCATAGAATGAGTTGGGTAGTATTCCGTCATTTTCTATGCTTTGGAATACCTTTAGTAGTAGTGGTGTTAACTCTTCTCTGAAAGTTTGGTAGAACTCTGCAGTGAAGCCGTCCGGGCCAGGGCTTTTTTTTGTTGGGAGTTTTTTGATTACCTTTTCAATCTCTTTTTTTGTTATGGGTCTATTTAGTTGTTCTACTTCTGAATGTGTTAGTTTAGGTAGGTAGTGTTTTTCCAGGAATTCATCCATTTCTTCCAGGTTTTCAAATTTGTTAGAGTACAATTTTTCATAATAATCTGAAATGATTCTTTTAATTTCATTTGGTTCTGTTGTGATGTGGTCCTTCTCATTTCTTATTCGGGTTGTTTGTTTCCTTTCCTGTATTTCTTTAGTCAGTCTAGGCAATGTTTTATCAATTTTGTTAATTTTTTCAAAGAACCAGCTTTTGGCTTTGTTAATTCTTTCAATTGTTTTTCTGTTCTCTAATTCATTTAGTTCAGCTCTAATTTTTATTATTTGTTTTCTTCTGGTGCCTGAAGGATTCTTTTGTTGCTCACTTTCTATTTGTTCAAGTTGTAGGGAGAGTTCTCTGATTTTGGCTCTTTCTTCTTTTTGTATGTGTGCATTTATTGATATAAATTAGCCTCTGAGCACTACTTTTGCTGTGTCCCAGAGGTTTTGATAGGAAGTATTTTCATTCTCGTTGCTTTCTATGAATTTCCTTATTCCCTCCTTGATGTCTTCTATAACCCAGTCTTTTTTCAGAAGGTTATTGTTCATTTTCCAAGTATTTGATTTCTTTTCCCTAGTTTTTCTGTTATGGATCTCTAGTTTTATTGCCTTGTGGTCTGAGAAGATGCTTTGTAATATTTCGATGTTTTGGACTCTGCAAAGGTTTGTTTTATGACCTAATATGTGGTCTATTCTAGAGAATGTTCCATGTGCGCTAGAAAAAAAAGTATACTTTGCAGCAGTTGGGTGGAGAGTTCTGTATAAGTCAATGAGGTCAAGTTGGTTGATTGTTGTAATTAGATCTTCAGTGTCTCTGTTGAGCTTCTTACTGGATGTCCTGTCCTTCTCCGAAAGTGGTGTGTTGAAGTCTCCTACTATAATTGTGGAGGTATCTATCTCGCTTTTCAATTCTGTTAAAATTTGATTTATGTATCTTGCAGCCCTGTCATTGGGTGCGTAAATATTTAATATGGTTATGTCTTCCTGATCAATTGTCCCTTTTATCATTATATAGTGTCCTTCTTTATCCTTTGTGGTGGATTTAAGTCTAAAGTCTATTTTGTCAGAAATTAATATTGCTACTCCTCTTCTTTTTTGCTTATTGTTTGCTTGATATACTTTTTTCCATCCTTTGAGTTTTAGTTTGTTTGTGTCTCTAAGTCTAAGGTGTGTCTCTTGTAGGCAGCATATAGATGGATCGTGTTTCTTTATCCAGTCTGTGACTCTCTGTCTCTTTATTGGTGCATTTAGTCCATTTACATTCAGGGTAATTATAGATAAATAAGTTTTTAGTGCTGTCATTTTGATGCCTTTTTATGTGTGTTGTTGACAATTTCATTTTTCCACATACTTTTTTTGCTGAGGCGTTTTTCTTAGTAAATTGTGAGATCCTCATTTTCATAGTGCTTGACTTTATGTTAGTTGAGTCGTTACGTTTTTCTTGGTTTTTATCTTGAGTTATAGAGTTGTTATACCTTTTTGTGGTTACCTTATTATTTACCCCTATTTTTCTAAGTAAAAACCTAACTTGTATTGTTCTATATCGCCTTGTATCACTCTCCATATGGCAGTTCAATGCCTCCTGTATTTAGTCCCTCTTTTTGATTATTGTGATCTTTTACCTATTGTCTTCCATGATTCCCTGTTATGTGTATTTTTTTTTTTTAATTAATCTTAATTTGTTTGTTTTTGTGATTTCCCTGTTTGAGTTGATATCAGGACGTTCTGTTTTGTGACCTTGTGTTGTGCTGATATCTGATATTATTGGTTCTCTGACCAAACAATATCCTTTAGTATTTCTTGTAGCTTTGGTTTGGTTTTTGCAAATTCTCTAAACTTGTGTTTGTCTGTAAATATCTTAATTTCACCTTCATATTTCAGAGAGAGTTTTGCTGGATATATGATCCTTGGTTGGCAGTTTTTCTCCTTCAGTGTTCTGTATATGTCGTCCCATTCCCTTCTTGCCTGCATGGTTTCAGCTGAGTAGTCAGAACGTATTCTTATTGATTCTCCCTTGAAGGAAACCTTTCTTTTCTCCCTGGCTGCTTTTAAAATTTTCTGTTTATCTATGGTTTTGGTGAGTTTGATGATAATGTGTCTTGGTGTTTTTCTTTTTGTATCAATCTTAAATGGGGTTCGATGAGCATCTTGGATAGATATCCTTTCGTCTTTCATGATGTCAGGGAAGTTTTCTGTCAGGAGTTCTTCAACTCTTTTCTCTGTGTTTTCTGTCCCCTCTCTCTGTTCTGGGACTCCAATCACCCGCAGGTTATCCTTCTTGATAGAGTCCCACATAATTCTTAGCGTTTCTTCATTTTTTTAAATTCTTTTATCTGATTTTTTTTCAGCTATGTTGGTGTTGATTCCCTGGTCCTCCAGATGTCCCAGTCTGCATTCTAATTGCTCGAGTCTGCTCCTCTGACTTCCTCCTAGTGTGTTGTCTAATTCTGTAATTTTATTGTTAATCTTTTGGATTTCTACATGTTGTCTCTCTGTGGATTCTTGCAACTTATTAATTTTTCCAGTATGTTCTTGAATAATCTTTTTGAGTTCTTCAACAGTTTTACCAGTGTGTTCCTTGGCTTTTTCTGCAGTTATCCTAATTTCATTTGTGATATCATTAAGCATTCTGTAAATGAGTTTTTTATATTCTGTATCTGATAATTTCAAGATCGTATCTTCATTTGGGAAAGATTTTGATTCTTTTGTTTGGGGGGTTGGAGAAGCTGTCATGATCTGCTTCTTTAAGTGGTTTGATATGGACTGTTGTCTCCGAGCCATCACTGGGAAACTAGTTTTTCCAGAAAATCCGCTAAAAAAAAATGGAGTCAGATCCCTACCAGAGTTCTCCCTCTGGCTCAGGCTATTCAGATGTTAATGAAGCCGCCTGCGTCCAGTCCAAATCCCTGCGGGATGGTTCCCCGGCTCGGACGCTGCTCTTTCTGCTCCAAGACCAGTCACTGCCTCCCGGGGACTTCTCCTACCGGCTGCGTCCCACGCCGCCCGTGGAACCGGCTGGTCCCCCTCCTGGGGTTAGTTCAGGGGGGTGGAGTAGCTCTCTGTGCTTGTGCCGTACCTGAGTGGTATGCTGGCTCCAGGCTCTGGAAACAATCGCTGCTTCCCCGTATTAGTTCGTTCTCCGTCTCTAAATCTGTGTTTGTTGTTCAGGGTTTGTAGATTGTTATGTATGTGATCGATTCACTTGTTTTTCCGTGTCTTTGTTGTAAGAGGGATCCGAGGTAGCGTCTGCCTAGTCCGCCATCTTGGCTCCGCCCCCCTTATAGTGGTTTTGATTTGCATTTCTCCATAGGGTAGGGTCATCATGAGTCAGAATAGACGTGACGGCAGTGGGTTTGGTAATGGCTAGAGACTGTGAGCATTTCCTCCTGTCTGTTGGCTGCTTGAGTGTCTTCTTTGGTGAAGTGTCTGTTCATTTCCTTTGCCCATTTTTTAATTGGATTATTTGTCTTTTTGTCGTAGAGGTGTTGGTTTTTTTTTTTTTTTTTTTTTTTTTTACAGATTTTAGAGATTAGACGTTTGTCTGATTTGTAATAGCCAAAAATTCTTTCCCAGCCTGTAGGTTCTCTTTTTACTCTTTTGGTGAAGTCTTTTGATGAGCATACATGTTTAATTTTTAGAAGATCCCAGTTATCTAGCTTATCTTCTGGAATTTGTGTGTTGTTGGTTGTGGTTTGTGTCCTGTTAATGCCGTGTATCAGGGCCTCTAGCGTTGATCCTATTTTTTCTCCTGTGAACTTCCTGGTCTTTGATACATTTTGAGTTAGTTTTTATATATGGTGTGAGGTATGGGTCCTGTTTCATTTTTTTGCAAATGGACATCCCACTGTGCTGGCACCATTTGTTAAAAAGACTGTCTTTTCCTCATTTGATGGACGTTGTTGAAGATTGGTGACCATAAAAAAAAAAACTGTTGCCTTCGAGCCAGTTCCAACTCATAGCAACCCTATAGAACAGTGTGGAACTGCCCCATAGAGTTTCCAAGGAGCGCCTGGTGGATTTGAACTGCTGACCTTTTGGTCAGCACTTAACCACTACGCCACCAGGGTTTCCATAGGTGGATGGATTTATATCTGGGTTCTCAATTCTGTTCCATTGGTCAGTGTATCTGTCGTTGTACCAATACCAGGCTGTTTTGACTACTGTAGCCGTATAGTAGGTTCTGAAGTCTACTGCTTTTGTATCACTTACAATTAGTGGAAAATATTTGCGTTTTCCTTCTATGACAGGTTTCCGCCTTACACAGGTTCTGGCTTTTGCAGTTTTTACTATATATGATATAAAATGACACCCATAAGTACACTTGCCTAAGGAACTGTAATAAAAAGCTATTAAGTTAAGCTTATTTATATCCTTGTCTTGGAGTACAAAGTTTGAAACTTTGCTGGATCTCTCTGTTTGCGTGCAGATCTCCTGTGTGGTGGTGTTTACATACCATGCATTGCCTCAGTGTCTCAGCCTCACACTGCCTGGACCTACTATCTGTTATTAATAGGACCAAGCTGAGGGTAGAAAAAAGAGGACTATGGAATATTATACTTTGCTGTTTCCCTTTCCTTCATCATACTTACCCCAGGACAGATGATAAGTCTGATCACCTGGGAGAAAAAATCTCAAAATCTCAAAAATTCTCTACACTTGTCTATTGATCATTACAAAACACTAAAGTTGACTCGTCTTGTCACTTCCTGGGAAGCACTGGGAAATATTCCTCGCCTAAAGGAGGCGCTTGCCTTTTTATTTTTATTTTTTAAAATAGAAGAATCCATTGTCAGTGTGTAGATTAAATTTAGGGAGATCATTTTTTTCTTTTCTATATCTCGAGAATTAGTGGCACAAATAGTTAAGCGCTATGCTACTGAAAGGTTGGTGGTTCAGACCCACCTCAGAGGCTCCTTGGAAGTAAGGCCTGGCAGTTTGCTTCTGAAAGGTCACAGCCTTGAAAACCCTACAGAGAAATTCTACTTCGTGCAGATGGGGTTACTGTGAGTCGGAATTGACTGAAAGGCAACTAGCAACATAACAACATAGGTAAGCAGTGTGGCGTGCCAGTTAATCTGTGTGCTTGAAATGACATCCTCTCCGGATTCCATTCCTCTGGTTTGTAAAATGGCCCCAAGTCCAAAGCTACCACTTTATTCTAGGAATTTCAAGAATGGACATCGGCATATACTAGTATTTTTCACTTCCGTGTTTATCATTTCCTGTCCAGTCTACAAGTCTTGGGTTGTGCCTATTGTGCTCGCGAAACTGAAGGCATCTCTGGGGAAGGGGACCCGTGGAAAATTTTTTTTTCAATTAAAAAATTTTCTATTGTGTTTTAAGTGAAAGTTTACAAATCAGGTCAGTCTCTCATACAAAAATTTATATACACGTTGCTATATACTCCTTATAAAAAAAAATTATAGCAACGTGTATATAAATTTTTGTATGAGAGACTGACTTGATGCGTAGTGGTTAAATGCTACAACTGCTAACCAAAGGGTCAGCAGTTCAAATCCGCCAGGCGCTCCTTGGAAACTCTGTGGGGGCAGTTCTACTCTGTCATATAGGGTCGCTATGAGTCGGAATCAACTCGACGGCACTGGGTTATATACTCCTTGTTGCTCTCCCCCTAATGAGACAGCACACTCCTTCCCTCCACTCTCTCTTTTTGTGTCCATTTGGCCAGCTTCTGACCCCCTCTGCCCTCTCATCTCCCCTCCAGACAGGAGATGCCAACATAGTCTCATGTGTCTACTTGATCGAAGAAGGTCATTCCTCAGCAGTACCATTTTATGTCCCATAGTCCAGTCCAATCCCTGTCTGAAGAGTTGGCTTTGGGAATAGTTCCTGTCTTGGGCTAACAGAAGGTCTTGGGCCCATGTCTCCAGGGTTCTATTCTCAGTCAGACCATTAAGTCTGGTCTTTCTACAAGAATTTGGGGTCTGCATCCCACTGCTCTCCTGCTGCCTCAGGGGTTCTCTGTTGTGTTCTCTGTCAGGGCAGTCATTGGTTGTAGCCAGGCACCATCTAGTTCTTCTGATCTCAGGCTGATGTAGTCTCTGGTTTATGTGGCCCTTTCTGTTTCTTTGGCTCATAATTGCCTTGTGTCTTTGGAGTTCCTCATTCTCCTTTACTCCAGATGGGTTGAGACCAATTGATGCATCTTAGATGGCCGCTTGCTAGCATTTAAGACCCCAGATGCCACTCTCCAAAGTGGGATATGCAGCATGTTTTCTTAATAGATTTTATTATGCCAATTGACTTAGATGTCCCCTGTAACCGACACATGGAAATTGACACGCCTTGGACCCCAGGAGCACATAGGCCACGGGGAGCCTGATGTGTAAACTGCTGGGCCCCACTTAGAACCTGGCTACATAAGATGTGGGGCTCTTGGCAAAATTAAAGGGCGGGCTCTTGTTAAAAAAATTACTAAGAATTTCAAGATGGTTACAGCAGAGCATTAAGTCAAGCACAGGACCCTTCTAAGTTTGGGCTCGGTGGGACTGCCCAGGCCACACACCTATGAAGCCAGCCCTGGCCCATTCCAAACAAGGTGAAATCAGTGCCAAATGAAGGCGTACAAATAATCAGTTTTGAAGATTGAGAAACCAGGAGAGAATTCAGGGAGGCTGTTGAGAGAATGGATAAGATTTAGTAAGACAGAAATACAGAGAAGGCATTTCTCCTATTCTCCAAAATGACATTGCATAATATCTATGGTGGAAGTTGTCATCAGGTGGTAGTTTTAACTAGATTAGATAAGATTTCCCATGTTGATATGTACTGAGTTTGGGGGATGCATTAATAATAAAGAACAATAGAATGATCACGAGGAGACTAAAGTTTATAATGAACAACCTCTTTTCTACCAGCTACCCAGAAGGATTTGGATTGGAACCCAAACCTAGAATGACTCCTTATCATCAAGTCTTTCTTTCCCCAAATGATGAAGTGAGAGGAAAAAGAGGGGAAGACTTCCTAAGTTTGAGTGATGGTACATTTCATTTGCTCTTAATTTCGGGAAGTGGGTGGTATGGTGGTAAAAGAGGCACTAAGAAATCCCAGAATAATGTCAAAGAACAGGAACATAAGGTGGTAGAGAGTAAAACTGGAATGCTCTTTGAGTATTAGAAATGGGATGGAATGAATGGATAGATAGATGGATGAATGGATGGATGGTTGGATTTATGGATGGGGGAAGATGGATGGATGGATGGATGGATGGATGGATGGATGGATGGATGGATGGATGGGTGGGTGGATAAATGAAGAGAAAGCTGTGTGGGGCTTGGTTAGACTAGGAACTTGTTGTACTTACTGGAATCCAAGAGGCCCTCACTATAAGTTATCTCTTCAAATTTTATTTGAACCATTAGACACAGAAACTGGCAAGTTATCTCTCCTGGCTCAAGCCATTACCTGGCTACCTCTCAGCTTTCTACCCTAGAAAATCAGAACAGAGTAAATGAACACATTGATTTCTTTGAATTTTTGGCTTGATGGAGTTTATTTTGGGGCTTACAAATCTCAAATCAAGTTAAAGGGATTGGCAATTGGTAAAAAGATAGCACAGCCAGATCCATGTTTTTGAGAGGCTGCTGTCTCTTGATCCAGGAAACATTACTAGACCTTCTACCACTTTGGTTTGCAGACTGTGCCACTTACCTTGTGATGTCTTGTGATATAAGATGATGGGCACAAGGATCGCTTGGTTCTGGCCAAATTGGTGCCCAAAGACAGTGCTTAAAACTCTTGTGACTTAATAGTTTGTTCTGACAGTGTTAATTACAACATGAACACATATACGCTCTGGGATTTGGCCAGTAGAGCTGGACTGAGCAATCTCCATCTACCTAGAGTAAGAAAAACAGACTCAAGAGGTTGGTACCAGAGGGGGCGCTCAATGACCCCAAAACCCAAAACCAAACCCAGTGCCATCGAGTCGGTTCCAACTCCTAGCGACCCCATAGGACAGAGTAGAACTACAGCATAGAGTTTCCAAGGAGCCCCTGGCGGATTCGAACTGCGAACCCTTTGGTTAGCAGCCATAGCACTTAACCACTATGTGGGTTTCCCAAAGACCCAAGATCAGAGAAAATATATGCATGGTTTGGGGGATTATAGGTGTGGGTCACATAGGGCAGAGCTGTCTTGGTAGAGCTGACCATATCTGGGCAAGTCCAGGCCACTGAGATGAGTGGTTATGGGAATCATGGTTCAGAGCAAGGGAAAGAGGACTTGCTGGGGTTCTGCAGATCCAGGCACAGCCTTGGGTTTGTGTCTGTTTCCCTGAGGGACCAACGTGAAAGGAATGCTGGGGGAAGCTGTTTTGGGGTTATTTGGTTACCTAGAGTTCACAGTAGGAATCTTTCTGTCTGGTATACAACAGAGTTGGGGGTTGGGTAAAGAGACTTCCTGAGCCCATCAGCCATGTTTCCCAGACCTGGAGATGAGAGGCAGGGGAGGACTTGGTGCCAGCAGTTAGAGGCATGGGCCATCTCCCACTGAGGTTGGTGGCATTGCTGTCAGTCCTGTGGCTCTGTCTCCTCACTGCCTTCCTGCCAGAATTTGCAAGGCTGGGTGAACTTCAAAAAATTATGTGGTAGGATGTGAATAAAAGCAGCCATAAAACCCATCCCCTGACCCTCTCTTGGAGAAGCCCTGAGGCCAACAGCATTGTGTAATGTCTTCTCTCCTTTAGTCCAGCACAACATCCAGAGGATGGTGAGGACTCTCTGGCAGCAGCTGGTGGCACAGAGGCGTCAGGCACTGGAGGATGCCTTCAAGATTGATCTGTCTGTGAAACCTGGAGAAAGTGAAGTGAAGATTGAAGAGGTCACTCCGCTCTGGGAGGAGACCATGCTCAAGGCCTGGCAGCATTACTTAGGTCTCTGTCCACTTGGCTCTAGGGAATGGGAGCTCCTGGTTATCATACAGCCAGGCCCTCCAAGACTCCGTTTGGGGCCTGGAGCCTTTTTCCACCTAGACCCTCTTTCTCATACTTTCTGTGGGTGGGATTTGCATCACTGCAACCTCAGGTATATTATTCACAAAGAACAAATGCTGCTTTGCATCTGTGATGAAAGGAAGGCCTCAGGTGGCAACCACACCATCAGATTCCAGTAATCTCTTAGAGGGAAGGACCACTATGTGCAGGGCTGTGGCCCCCACACTGCAGCTTGGGGTTCTAGTCCCCACTCTAGTATTCACCTACCAGCTTTGCAACTTTGTACCACATCATGCAGTGACCTTGAGCCGCACGTTCCTCATCTCTCAAGTGAGAGTTTTCATTGCACGTGTATTAATGCCCCTTGCATTCTCTCAGTGACTCAACATTCCCACCCTCATGTTAGGCAATGCAGGTGCAGGAATGAGGTTTTAATTTTGTTTTGAGGGTGTCATTGCTGTCCAAATTTTGGCTTATATACTTGTTTTAAGACTTTTACCCATTGCTATTGAGTCGATCCCAACTCAAGCATCACAAAATTCACAGCGATTTATTTCCATGTCCATTGTGTCATGTCCAGTGTACAGAAGTTTTACTTAATTGGCTTTCCAAATTAGTCATGACAGATATGTTCATACATACATACATACAGGTATAATTTGAAGTCAAAATGTCAGATCGTTTCATGGAAAAATACAATTAATTAAGACATATTTACCTATACACATTTACTGGAATAAAATGGTAAGATGGATAGTGAAGCTTACAAGTGGTTCTCCTTTTTTCAACAATCATATATATTGAACACTTCCTATATTCCAGACTTTGTGCTTTAAACCCATCGTCTATAATCTTCGTGATACCCCACTGAGGTTAGATACATTTTACAGAACGAGAAAGCTGAGGCCCAGGAACTTTAGCTAACTTGTCCAGTATTTTGATGCTAGAGAACAAGTCTCAGAACTTGGGTTTTAATCCAGGTTTGAGTGACGCCAAAGCCCACACTACATTTCTTAGCCCAGGGAGCTTCAGAATATGGCAGTGCCATCCTGTGGCCTTGGCTGTGTCCCTTGTTGGAGGAAGGCATGCTTGGCTCGTGGGCCTGGCTGGCCCTTTGAAAGCCAAGCCAGCTGTAGAACTAGTGAGTGCTCTTTTCCTTCCTTCACCTCCTGACATTCTTTGCTTCGCCTTCCCGCAGTATCTGAGAAGAAGACGCTGGCCAGTCGTTCAAATGTCACTCACCACAGCAAAGTCACTTCATGGAGTGGGAGCCTGTCGTCAGCCATGAGACTGATACCCAGCCGGCTAGCCAAGGACCCTGAGTGCAAGGCAGAGGTGAGCCCAGACTCCTCCCTTTGAAAAGCGCTGGGCATCAGCCTCAACCACATGGGTCGTGTCTCCTCTGCTGTCACTAAATGCAATCTAATTCCGTGTCCTTTTGAGCATTCAGGGTTACCCATGTGGCTTCCCAATTGAGGCTACATCTAGGGAAGCCAAGTCTTAGCCTAACTTTAACTAAAGGGAATATAAACAAACGAACCAGTTGCCACCAAGTCAATTTTGACTCACGACAACCTCATGTGTGTCAGAGTAGAACTGTGCTTGATAGGTTTTTCAATGGCTGATCTTTCAGAAGTAGATTGCCAGGACTTTATTCCAAGGTGCCTCTGAGTGGACTCAAACTGCCAGCCTTTTGGTTAGCAGCAGAGCACTTAACCATTTGCACGACTCAAGGACCTCAAAGTGAACATGGGTTCCCTGTTACTGCCAGGAGCAGGTGCTGCTTATGGCATTAAAAAAAATCTTGTTCCCAGCATCCTCTCGAGTTACTTTGTTCAGTGGGCACTAGTCCAGGGCTCACCAGGAGCTGGGTGTGTTACCCCAGCAAGGGAGGCAGAAACAGTGGGGCCGTTTTCAGGAAATGAAGTGTAGTGTTGGACTCTTAGGACTGTGTGGGGCCAAGGTGTGGGATTTTTCCCTCCCATTTCTCTACAACTACATAATAAAAAAATAATAAGTTACCCTAAAACTCAATGGCATAAACAAGGATTTGTTACGATCGTGGACTTTGTGGTCAGAAGTTCGGAAGACTTGTCTCTGCACCATGTTGTCTGGGACTCAGCTGGAAGGCTCGGTGGCTGGGGGCTGGGATTATCTAAAGGTTCATTCACTCACACGGCAGGTGGTTGATGTGGGCTTTAGTCTGCGGCCCTCTCTGGGCTGCAACACCTACACCATGGCCTTTTTATGTTCTCTGCACTTCCCTACAACACGGCAGCTGGGTCTCAAGGACTACTCTCCTCAGAGCAAGAGCCTTATTGCCTTTTATGAGCTAGCTTCAGAAGTCACATTCCACTTGTCAAGACAGACTCAAAGTTCTGCTCAGGTCTGAGAGTAGGGAAACCCTACCTCTGGGTCGGGGCTGGCAAGGTTCTGGAAGAGCATATGGGACTGGAGGTATTGCTGCCAAATGTCCTAATACTGGGGTCACCGACTTATATTCAAAGGCAGACTGTTCACTGAGTGGACCTGGACAATAGGGATAGCAGACCTTGAGCAGTTTACTTA
Source organism: Loxodonta africana (assembly GCF_030014295.1). NCBI lineage: Eukaryota > Metazoa > Chordata > Mammalia > Proboscidea > Elephantidae > Loxodonta > Loxodonta africana. Next base: position 83,579,816 of record NC_087357.1, on the reverse strand, counting down.
ACTTCCCTGGGTCTTTATCTCCTTACCTCCATTAAGGAAAAATAACTTCGGGCACCTTGGGGAAGGGAAAGGCAGCCGATTGATACCTGATACAATTTGAGCTCTCGCAGCTGATGGATACCTGACACAATTTGAGTTCTCAGCCCATGTAACTTTGGAAAGTGAGGTTGACTCTGATTCCAGCTTGTTCAGAATCTGCATCTGTCGTACACTGTATGAGGCCTGCTGTGGTGCTGTGATCCGTGAGCTGACTGCAGGGGTCCCACTGTATGAGGGCTGCTGTGGTGCTGTGATCCGTGAGCTGACTGCAGGGGTCCCACTGTATGAGGGCCGCTGTGGTGCTGTGATCCATGAGCTGACTGCAGGGGTCCCACTGTATGAGGGCCGCTGTGGTGCTGTGATCTGTGAGCTGACTGCAGGGGTCCCACTGTATGAGGGCCGCTGTGGTGCTGTGATCCGTGAGCTGACTGCAGGGGTCCCACTGTACGAGGGCCGCTGTGGTGCTGTGATCCGTGAGCTGACTGCAGGGGTCCCACTGTACGAGGGCCGCTGTGGTGCTGTGATCCGTGAGCTGACTGCAGGGGTCCCACTGTATGAGGACCGCTGTGGTGCTGTGATCCGTGAGCTGACTGCAGGGGTCCCACTGTATGAGGGCTGCTGTGGTGCTGTGATCCATGAGCTGACTGCAGGGGTCCCACTGTATGAGGGCTGCTGTGGTGCTGTGATCCGTGAGCTGACTGCAGGGGTCCCACTGTACGAGGGCCGCTGTGGTGCTGTGATCCGTGAGCTGACTGCAGGGGTCCCACTGTATGAGGGCTGCTGTGGTGCTGTGATCCATGAGCTGACTGCAGGGGTCCCACTGTATGAGGGCTGCTGTGGTGCTGTGATCCATGAGCTGACTGCAGGGGTCCCACTGTATGAGGCCTGCTGTGGTGCTGTGATCTGTGAGCTGACTGCAGGGGTCCCACTGTATGAGGGCTGCTGTGGTGCTGTGATCCATGAGCTGACTGCAGGGGTCCCACTGTATGAGGGCCGCTGTGGTGCTGTGATCCGTGAGCTGACTGCAGGGGTCCCACTGTATGAGGCCTGCTGTGGTGCTGTGATCTGTGAGCTGACTGCAGGGGTCCCACTGTATGAGGGCCGCTGTGGTGCTGTGATCCGTGAGCTGACTGCAGGGGTCCCACTGTATGAGGCCTGCTGTGGTGCTGTGATCCGTGAGCAGACTGCAGGGGTACTGCTGCTGGATGTTGGCAAGAATTAGGAGCTGAAGGCTGCGCACAGGTACCTAGGAAGTCTGGGGAAGTCAGGATACTTTTCATGTTTCAGGCATTTGGAGAAAAAGCCTAAACAGAAGAGAAGAGAGGAAAGGAGCTTGATTTGGCTCGATTGCCCAAATGGTGTTCAGAACTGTGTCCTATTCAGGCTTTTATGCCCATTGCCAGATATGGCATTTGGCTCATTGAGGTCATCGTTCAGTAGGTTTGTTGACTGAATGAATGACTTATTTAGATTTTATAACAGCTGCATCAGACAGGTGTCATTAGCCCTGTTTCACAGATGTGGAAACTGAATCTAAAAATGAGTGACGGGCTTTGCAGCAAGGCAGAGGTGGAGCACGACCTCAGATGATTCACAGAACGTCGCAGAGCCCCCGTTCCCTGAACGCAAGGCCGGGACTCTCTGTTTGCCCACTCACACACAGGAAAGCACTGGGGAAACTGAAGTGCCTAGAAATAGAAACTTCCATTTGACCTTACAGCTCTTCCCTGCCCAGGGGAAGGCTATCACATGGGAGGTACGGTTGTAGCAGAGCCCCTGGAAGTTTCGGCATCCCCACAGCTGCCCTCACACTTGACCCTAACCAATGCCATTTGTGGCTGGAGGGTCCTGGCCCTTCTTTCTTTGCCTTACCCTGGAGCTTCCACTCCTTGACCGGGCCAGCATTGTTCCTAGGAGGTTGGGTCAGTCTGGCTGGGGAACTAGGGAAGGGACAGCCACGGGGCTGGGAGTGGACATCCCTTTATGGAAACCCTTCTGGCCTGCTGGTGCTGCCCCTTTCCAGGTCCCCTCCCCTATCCCCAACTCCCCAGCTTGCTGTCATTGGCACAGCTCTCAGCTGCTGTATCTTGGGGAGGTCGGTGGAAAACCAGCTGACCTGAAAGCTCTTGGGAGCGCTGCAATGCTTGGGGACACGTAGATTTACCAAACGACTGGTAGTTGTTCTTGGCTGACGCTGAGTGATCTAGAAGGCGTCATTTTCAAGACTGGCTCTGTCTTTTGGAAAGGCAGGCTGTTGAATTGAGGCCTCATTCATTCATTCAACAAGTATTTACTGAGTGCCATCCCTGTACCCTGCTCTAAGCACAGAAGTTATAGTCCAGAATAAAGCTGACATATTCTCCGTTTTCCTGGAGACTGCATTTCCAGGGTGAAGGCAAGCAATAAACAGGTAAATAAATTCACAGTGTTGGGTGGTGATAATTGCAATAGAGAGAAACTGAGCGATGGGTGAGATGCTGACGAGAGGACCTCTGTGCTATTTATATGGAGTGGTCATGTCAGCAAGCCCTCCCTGGCTTTGTAGCAGAGGTGAGAAGTAAGGAAAAACATGAGCCCATGACTTCCTGGGAAGGAGTGTCCAGGCAGAGAGAGGAGGTGGGCAAAGGCCCTGAGGCAGGCATGTGCCATGGTGTTCCAAGGCGCCAGAGGCCAGTGTGACTGGACTGAAATTCATCAAGGCAGCTCAGCTTTCTGAGCAGCTGCAGGGAAGTCCCCTTAGGTTTAGTGCCAGGAACAACTGCTTTTCCACAGCTCATGTGGACAGCAGGGGTTTTGCAACTGTGTTCCTCTTTGACCTGCACACTAGGAAGTTCAGGAGATTAAGCGTGGCCCAGTCTTGTGGAATACGTTTCTGCAGCACACACACAAACATGGGCACACTGGCACATACACAAGGACTCACACATGTACATACATGCACATAGATATAATGCACATGTACGTGTGTGTACATGTGCGCACACACACACACGTACACATGCCCCCCCACACACATGCCCTCTCCCTGGCCTCACTCTTTCCATTTGACCCCCATTTTACCTTCAACCTGATTCTTTACTCTTTTTGCAGCTTATTCTATCTTGTGGATTTTTTGGGCAAATTATTTTTGAAATAAAGTGGCCTATGTTTTCATTAAAAAAATTCGCTCTGTCTTTGCTTACCACACCCCCTACCCGTAGCTGAGCTGGGCTGGGCACAGAGCCTGGCACCCAGTATTTCTGCACAGCACAGAGGGGGCACGCCCCTCCTTCGCTGAGCTGAAACTCAGCGGCCCCAGCCTGTGCATCCGTCACTCCTCTTCCCAAGACATCTTTGTTACCAGCACAAGGCAGAACTTCTCAGGTACATGTGTGTGCTGTGATGTCACAGGGTGAGAGCATCAGCTATTTGCCCTGGGGTCTGTTTAATTATTTTTAAAAATTAATTTTGATTATTGCAGTTGATTACACCTCAGTGAGCAATGTAATTGATATTTTCTAACGTATCCCAAGGAACATTTTGTACAACACGCTTTTTGTTGTTGAAGGTTAAAGACGCCGTTATTGGCTTTTCCCTAAATATGCCCACATCATTAGTTCCTCCAGCGAGAAGGTTGCCATCTGGAAAAAGCAGCGTGGAGACATTATTCAGGCACAAGTGCATGAAATTGGTGTTTCTCTGTCTTCTGTCTCTCTTCTGGAGAGAAGAGGCTTGTAATTACAGGAGTTGGTACTGGAGAAAACATTACTCATTTGGTGTTATTCCTTATCATGTCAGTGGCTGACAGCTCCGCAGCACTGATAAATTGCTCCTTAGAGTGCGACATATGATGGACAATTCATAGCTCCTCTCACCTGGCTTTGTTTTCGGTAGAGAACTTTCTTTTTCTTGGCAGATGAGTCTAACTTTGAGGTGAGGCTGACAGGATAAATGTTATTTCTTCTTTTTCCCCCTGGACCCCAGCACAGTCTATGCCGGGCTCGAATTGTGAAATCACTGTCTCTAGCAGAGGAAAGGCCGTGGGTGTCGGCCTGTCGAACAGATCTGGGGACCTTGGCCTCCTTGAGGCCAACAAAGATCAACTGAGGGTGTTATGGAAGCCACGCCATTGTGTCCATCCACACCTTGGAGAAATCCAGGGTGTAAACTGTGGCCAGCCATTCCTCTTCATAGCAGTGGACGTGACTTTGCTTACCAAGGAAAGTCTGAACTTTCTTGGTTTAAAAAACAAAAAAATGCTTAAAAATATCAGCAACCAATGTTGGGTTGTTAGTTTTGACGTATGCACCATGGTGATGCCAGATACTAACATTAGAAGCACCTGGGTGAGGGGTACCGCGAGCTCTCTGTACTATCTTCGCTACTTTTGTATACATCTAAAATTATTCAGAAGTACAAGGCGTATTGTCATCTGTTTAAAAAAAATAAAGCTCTAACAGACAGAAAATAATAGGCACGTGGGAGCTAGGGCCGGGGGGGAAGCGGTCTGGAGGAACAAAGCTAAAGCTGAGTCTGTAAGCGTATGTGGGTGTGTAGCATGTATGGGTGTGCGGCGTGTGTGGGTGTGCAGCGTGTGGGTGTGCACTGTGTGTGGGTGTGCAGCATGTGCCAAAAGGAACATTCCAGGTGAAGAAGATCATGGTCATTGTGCAAGGGTAGGGGGACCGGTCTGAGGCGGGGCATGGACCAAGGCCAGGTTGGGGGTGCTGTGGGCTGGCTATACAGCCTGTGTTTCCCCACAGGTGGGGGTTAAGCAGGGCAGGGTGGTTCTGCTTCTGGAGGTTAGATGAGAGGTTAGGGTCCCTGGGGATGGTGGTGGCTGGGGGCCTATAGCATAGTTCCAGCAGGAGCTGGTGGGAGCTACCATGAGATCTTAGCCATGGCGCTGGTCAGAAGTAGTGACAATCAGAGAGCACACAAGAGAATTCCGGTTAAGAATGAAGGCACCGGCTCCAGCCTTTTAAATCAGGCCGAGAGGAAAGAGGCCCCCCAGGTTTGGGAGGTGTGTGATTCAGATGCCTCTGACGGACTCTAAAATGACGATTTCTTGGTGGAGCTGTTAGGACCCAGAGCCAGAGGAATGGATTTGAGGGTGCAGGACCTCTTCTACTGTACAAGGGCCGGGAACCCCAGTGGGTAGATGCAGCCCCCCAAGCTCATGTCTTGTTTAGCAGAGCCTGAGCTGGGTGTCATCCCCTCTCCTGGGGTCAGCCATACATGTGGCGATGGTTGTCCCATGAAGGGGTCTGTGGGACCCCAGGAGAGGAGGGAGACCCACACACTGCCCTTGACCCAAGCTTGGGGAGCTCATGAAGGAGCAGGACCCCCGTGGAAGACAGCTATGTCCTAGTTTCCACCATGTTTCTGTGGCTTCTGCAGGTAGTTGAGCTAACTTCCACCTGCTCTTTTCAAAAGCTAAATGGCACACAAAGGGAAGCCAGGGCCACTGGAGAATCCCAGAGAGAATGGAAAGGTACTAGAAGTGAGAGTGTGACCCACTGGAATTTCTGAATACCAAAGACAAACTTTCGGCAGAAATTCCTGGCAAGGACAGGAGAGTACTAACGTTTTCCCCAGGGGTTCCTCTAAATGCAGGCACACCTGTGCCCACTAAGAGCACCAGTGCCTCCTGTAAGACCAGCCGTGCCCTCGCCTGAGGCCCAGGAAATATCAGAGGCTGGCCCTTGTGTGGGCAGGACGGCTGTGGGTCTGCTGTTGGCTACTGTCCTGACGGTGTGCCCAGGCCCCTTTCCAGCCTGCATGAGGCACCTTGCTCTGGGGGAGGACAAGATGTTGGCTGAGACCAGCAACATGCAGCCAGCCCTGCCCAGTGCAGCCTCGACTGAGGCCCCCAGCCAGGGAGATGACATTTTTGGTCATTGTTCTGAGCACTACAATTTTTAGCAGGCACAGAAATTGAGAAGAGAACCTAATGACCCCTATGTATCTCTTCATCACTTTAACAGTTGTCAACTCACGGCCAGTCTTGTCTCTTCTGTATTGCTGCCCCCTTTCCCCTCTACACTGAATAGTTCTGAAGGAATATCCCAGACGTCGTATCATTTCATCTGTGAGTGTTTCGGTATGCTTATTTCCTTCTTAAAGAAATCATGAACCCTAGTAAAGGTTGTAGCAAAGAAAGTGAGTGTGCAGAATTGGAGGGTGTTAGTGACCAACACCTACGCTCCTTTATCAGCTTGTTGTACTGTGGTGGCTTGTGTGCTGCTATGATGCTGGAAGCTTGCCACTGGTGTTTCAAATACCTACAGGGCTACCCGTGGTAGGCAGGTTTTAGTAGTGCTTCCAGACTAAGGCAGACGAGGAAGAAAGGCCTGGTGATCTGCTTCTGAAAATTAGCCAATGAAAATCTTAGGAGCACAATAGACTATTATAGTGGTGGAGGGTGAGCCCCCTAGGCTGGAAGGCACTCAGAATACTCAGGGGCCACGAAAATGGACTCAAGAGTGCCAACAATTGTGAAAATGGCACCAGGCTGGGTAACGTTTTGTTCTGTTGTACATGGGTCACCGTGAGTCGGAGCTGACTCCGTGGCAACGAACTGCAACAAGCGATCACCGTGGAAGTGGTCAGGCATTTCCTGGCCTTACTTTGCTTCGTGTTTATATTTTTTCCCTGCTGCTGAGGCTGAAGGCACGTTAGTTCAGAGAAGCCTTGCTGCTGTTTCAGCAAGAAGGAGCGTGAGACCTGGTGATGATACCAGTGCTTCCTAGCTGAATGCTTTGGCATGTCCACGTCCCAGGTGCGCACCTCAGCACCTGCGGCTCACGCCCCACATCTCGCTTACTTAGGAAGGAAGTCTCAGCAGTCAGGAGGGCCCCAGGTGAGAAGACAGTTTTGAAAATAGAAGGGAATAGGTTTGGAAGCGAAGGAGCAAGCAAATGGAAAGTGAGAGCTTAGGAACTCAAAATGCAAACAGAAGTTGGAATTCCCAGAAAAGTTCTATCGTAGAAGAGTTCAAGTCAAAGATCTTTAAGAGGCTGAATGAAATTTTAAAAATCTGAGATTCCGAAATGGAGTTACATGGAATGTTTTTACTTAAACTTATGGAAAATTCAACATAGTGTCTGTGGCAAGAAAAAGGACTTTCCCAGGAGATGACTGTGACGCTCGGAGAGAAGCGCGGAAGCAGGTTGCCTAAACTGGGGGTGGGAGTGGATTAAGACCTGTGAGGACTTGTGAAATTGAAGGGGAATGGGCACCTTGAGAGAGTTGGAATCTCTCTCTGGGATGACAGGAAGGCAGCAGGACAGCTGTGTATCAACAAATCAAGAGAGGAGCAGGCTAGGACAAACTCTTAGAAAAGAGAGGGTAACTCAGGAAATGGGAAAACAGGCATTCGAGACCTCTGACTTTATAAGAAGTCACAACCTGTATTGTTGGAAAACTCAGTTGTGTTAGGTAGTGGGGCAAGTCTTGTCTTCAAGTAATTAGATGAGACAACCTGTTAGAGGGATAAGACCACTCAGAAACAAATGTATGATTAAAAAAAAAAAAAACACTTGGAAAGTCTGACTTGCTGTTACTAATGTGAGAACTGTTAAGACCTGCTAAGTGCAATCTTGGTTTTCTTCATTGTGGTGGGCAAGGCTTCCAAGGACTGACTTTCTCTTGATGCTTTTTCTGAGATGACTGACCCTAAAAATAATGCCACTCCACCCGGCCTGGCCTTGAGCTGCCCAGACTGGGACTATTTCCAAAAAATGACTTGCATTGTGCTTCTGGTTGTGGTGGTATCTCGGGAGAAGAAAGAAAAAAATAGTTAAGTTCAGTATTTTATTTTTTAAACCTCAGAAAAGTTTCCTTTTTCCTTTCCGTTAAAAGTCAAGTCTATGTATTATACTGTGGGATCGCTATAAGTCAGAATCAACTCGATGGCAAAGGGTTTGCATATTATAGCTACTGGCGTTGCAGGCAGCTGTGCCTCCGCGCCACACCCAGGATGCACCGGGTTCAGCATCCCGGGATGGAGGAGGTGGGGAACGCACCACAGGGGAATCACAGAAGTGCACTCAGGTCAGGGGAGATCGGGGGTTGAATTAGCCCTTTCGATTTTTTTCCTGGTGCTCTGGGCACTAAACCAGAATCCTCTCTTTTGTTTCTTCTCTTCTCTTGCCAAATGTGTGCATGTACGTGTGCGTGCCCACACACACGCACACATGCGTGCACACACACACACACACACACGCAATCCTATTCTGCAAACTAGCGATGCTAGAGCCCACTTGTCACACTAGTGAGAGGAGAGCAGGAAGAAGTGGATCTGAACAAGACACTCCACCCAGACCTGAACACGGTCCTCACATCAGAGGTTTGGAAAAGGCCAGCATCAACATAGCACTTAATGTCCAGAGTGTGTGGGAAGAACAACTACGGGCTGGCCGGGGAGATGTGTCTTCCTTTTCCCATTTTGAGGAAGTCTTTGCTGTCACCGGTCTATCACCCCTGTGACAGGAGTTTGAAAGATTGAAGGAAATGAACAAAGCAAACCCCGATACCTTCAGTGATGTTTCTTTACCAAGTGAATCATTTGCGAGACATCTTTATCTTCATAACAGAGGGATAATTAACATCACTAATTATCTAATTAAGTTCATTAAGCACCCACCAACAGTGCACTGTGAAGTTGACATTATGTTCTATTGTCAACAAATGCTTTTGATTTCTTAGGAAGTAATTAAAATGTAAATTAGCATGCCATCCTATGCACAGGGGAAGTTTTGAATCAGATATTCATTTTAAATCTGCTTAGAGCAACAGAGTTTTTTTTTTTTCTTTAATAAAAGCAGGCATTTTGCTATTAATGATATATATTGAAGTCACTATTCTGTTATTCAACATTTAGATCATAGCAAAATTGTGGTAATACAACACAGAGTGCTTAGTTAATACATTTGTTACGTCTTTTGTGCCTTTTTCCTTATTTGATCATTATATTTGTTTATGATCATTTTTGTTTATTTTTAGTTAATATATTTTGTGCTTTTTTTCTTATTTGATCATTTTATTTAATATGTGTGTCTTTTTTGTTTTAAAATATCACAACTAATAGCTTGTGTTTTTTTGAAAATTTTTCATAAGTCATGTTTTAAACCCTCTAGCTGAGGCTGCCTTTAAAGGCATGTTAGGGAAGATCTTGTGCTGAGTCGTTCCTTCCGGCTTAGCCTGGGGAGCATAACAAACAACTCGCTCTGCCGAGTTATACAGGAGCCGGGGTGCACACATCACAGCTGCCGTCCTCGCTCCAAGGTCACGTCTTCTGTGTTTTAGAGCAGCCTCTTGGTTTCTGATGAAATGTTGTATGAATACGGTCACCTTGATTATTAACCTAAATTAGGACCTTTACTGAAATATCCCAGAGCCCTGAACATCTGCTGGAAAAGAGGTGCCCCTAGACAGAAGCCACAAATCCAAGACCCAAAGGTTTTCATTTTTTACAAACCCTGATGGGATCTTGGAGGGTCCTTTGTTACTAAAAGCCAGTCGCCATCTTGTCAGCTCCCACCCTTGGCGACCTCAGGTGTGTCAGAGTAGAACTGTGCTCCATAGGGTCCTCAATGGCTGATTTTTCAGAAGCAGATTGCCAGACCTTTCTTATGAGGTGCCTCTGGGTGGACTTGAACCACCAACGTTTTAGTTAGCAGCTGAGCATGCTGACCGTTTGCACCACCCAGTGACTCCTCATTTACTAAACTGTATGGTTTATTGGGAGAGTCCCGTGGGCAAGCTGTGCAGGTTCAGACATGAGGAGGCAGGGCGTGTTGAACTTGGAGCTCATGCTGGCTGATTCAGGCGAGGAGGCGTCATGGATGCTATGGTACCTCCTCACCCCTTCTTGAGTGGTTTTTCCAGGGAGTGGATTTAGGGGTTGCTGGATTCAGACCCCTCAGTTAGTGTGAATAAGATTTCAGATAAATACAAGGAGAATTCCATGGCCTGGAACGCACTGTCCCTGGTCCCTTTTGAAGCATCCCTGTCAGGCTTGGCTGTGGACAGAGCCTCCTGAGCCACACGTGACCTCATCCTTGTGGGTGTAGACAGATCACCTGAGGCTGCCATCCTGGGGCAGGCAGGGTGCAGGCGGGTGGGCAGGTGCTGGCTTCCTGCCGTGAGTGTGGTGGGTGGAGGCTGGCATGACTGCGGGAGCAGCAGCATCTGAGGGGAGTGCTGACCCCTGCACAGTACCGTACCCCTCATAGACAGGGCAGGTGGGCCCCAATTCCTTCTAACTCTGATCAGCAAGCCCTGAGCTGTGGCTGGTCTGCATCTGCCTGAAAGGGGGGCTCCTTGTTTCATTTGTCCAGAGGGGACTCCTTTTTCTAATTCACGCAAAGGAGAGTGGTAGGCTGGCAGAGGCCCTGAAAGGACCAAGGATTCCATCACTAAAATCTGATGACAGTGATCGTCTCCTCATGTGCAGGAAGTACTCAGCTGGCAGAGAGTTTTCTTTACCTGGATTTTTCTCTCAAGTATTTGTTCTTGACATTTGTCTTAAAGCATAGTCGGCTATGCCATGCCACACAGGAATGCAGTGTCCATGCAATAAATTCATAATCATAAGTATACAAATGGTTAACACTCACCTGCTAACAGAAAGGCTGGAGGTTTGAGTCCACCCAGAGGTGCCTTGGAAGAAAGGCCTGGTGATCTGCTTTAGAAACATCAGCCATTGGAAGTCCTATGGAGCACAGTTTTACTCTGGCACGCATGGGGTTGCTTGAGTTGGAGTTGACTCAACGGCCGAAACAAAAAAACCTATCAATATTAACCCATTGCATGCTGTAGCTTGTTGTCCCTGCCAGTGGCACCCCTCCTCATCTGGAGTTGGCACTAACCGGATGACTCCATCCGGAGTTCTGCAAGAGCCCTGAACTATCATGGGCTCAGCCACCTGAAGGTGGCTCAGAGTGCTCTTTTAGTCATTCTGCCTCGCAAGAAATGAAACTTAATTGGCTTGCTTTTGACGTGATAATACTTTAAACCCTTCTGCATGAACAGACACTAGGCTATACAAGTTCCATGAGTCAATGGAATATTCTTGACCTAAGGTCATGACGGCTGCCTATGGAGAGGCTCATCATGCTTTGGGAGGTGCTTGGTAGCCGATGCTTAGTTCTTCTCCAGAGACCTCTGCCTGAGCAGAAGCATCAGGTCCAAAGTTGCTAGCTAACCAGATCTTCTCGCCTCCTCCTAGCTGTTTATTGATTTTCTTGCCTTTCTCTCTTATAGCGACTTAAACCCAGTGCCATCGAGTCGATTCCAACTCATAGCAACCCTATAGGACAGAGTAGAACTGCCCCATAGAGTTTCCGAGGAGCGCCTGGTGGATTCGAACTGCCGACCCTTTGGTTAGCCGCTGTAGCACTTAACCACTACGCCACCAGGGTTTCCATAGTGCCTTACTTTGTTATAAAATCAGGCTAGTCATGTTTATATACTATATGTGATGGCTGTCGTGGAGCACTATTTTAGGTATCTTAAGATCCAAGACTGCAGCTCAACTTACAGTATTTAATGTACATAATAACTATACAATCGAACTACACAAGAATTTACCTAGTAAGCACAGCATTCCTTGCCAAGAATATAGAGATCAATGGCACACAGCCCCTGTAACTAAGGAGTCTTTGTAGTAACTATTTACAGCCCTGGTTAGAGGATATCCCAGAAGAATGGGTTACTGAAAAAAGTGTATGCATATCAAGATTTTGTAAATTAATTTAAAGTTAATTAAGAACCTGGCATTTTAAAGAAATCCTGGGTTAAATCCTTTTGAAAACTGAAGGCAGTCTTTACTTTAAAGTGTAATTATACACAAGAATCTATCTGAGGTTCAGATTTTTGTACATTGGATTTCCTAATGTGAGGTATACCTGCACTTTCAAAACCAGAGTCGGGGGAGGGTGTCTCATCATCCCAGGAAATGCTCCCAGTTCTTAACATTTATGACTTATGGGGAAAGGCATTTCTTTTGTTTGTTCCTTCCTCTAAATTTAAATATTTAAGACTCAAATGTATGCAAAATGCTTTAGAGTTCAAAAGACAGAAGTGTCCCAAACTATATAAATTACAAGGCGGCAGATGGTCCTGGAGTGGAGAATCAGCCCGGTCCCTCCTGAGGCGCGGCTGCCATTCACAACCCGCTAGGCCCACACTCCCAGCTTGGCCGCGAGGCGCCTGTCGCGTGAGTTACAGCCGCGGGCTCGCCCTGGGACCCATCTATTATGAAAAACAATTTTGGTTAATTAAAAAAGTCTTTCAAAGTCTCAGAACAGAAAGTTCTGAAATTTCCTTTGCTTTGTGGTTGTTCGTGGGGGTTGGTGGGAACTGGCAAGGCTGCTTGGCCCGGAAGAGAGGAGAGACTGAACGTTGAGGAGAGGGATGGGAGAAAGTGGAAGAAAGCTTCCAAGGCCAGGCCTGGGTGACCTGAGAGTGAGGCTCAGGGGCCCCTGGGTGCCAGGTTGTCTACTAGTCTCATAAGGAGCGGTAAGGTAATAGCTGAAGTCTTTTTGTAAAAGGAAAAATGGAATCGAACACAGGCAACTGTGTGTAGCATTGATTCTTGTAAATCGCTACTGATTTGTGAACTTCCCTGTGCCAGGACCTGTTATACGGGCTAGGGTTGTAGCTGAGCAAAACAGCTGAGGCGTCTGCTCTCTGTCTGGGGATACAGACTGCCAAAAAAAGAAAAATAGTGGCAGATAATCTGCAGGAAATGGATGATGTGATAAATGCTGAGCCATGACTGCTATAGACTGGAAGGTCAAAGAAGGCTTCTCCAGAGAAGGAACCATGAAGCTGACAGAACAGGGTAGAGCTCTAGGACAGGACACAGCTAGTGCTAAGGCTCAAGGGGGGAATGAGTTTGGTGTATACAAGAAACAAGAGAGGCAGATATTGCTGGAGCAGAGTGCTCAGAGAGAGGCATGGTCCAGGAGGAGGTTGCCTGGGGCCAGTTGTCGAGCACTGTTCCAAGTTCCATGTTGTTATTAGTTGCCAATGAGTTGGCTCCAACTCACGGTGACCCCATGTACAACAGAACAAAATGTTGCCCAGTCTTGCTCCATCTTCATGATTGTTGGTGTGCTCGAGTCCATTGTTGTAGCCACTGTGTATTTTGAATGCATTCCAACTTAGGGGGCTCATCCCCCAGCACTCTACTGGGCAATAGTCTGTTGTGATCCATGAGGTTTTCATTGGCTGACTTTTGGAAGCAGATCGCAAGGCTTTTCTTGCCAGCCTGTCTTAGTCTGGAATCTCTGCTGAAACCTGTCCACCGCGGGTGACCTGCTGGTGGTATTTGAAATACTGGTGGCATAGCTTCCAGCGTCACAGCAACATACAAAGCCACGGAGGTATGAAAACTGACAGGCGGGTGGTGGCCAAGTTCCATCGGGGATCAGAAAATGTCTCTATCTGCCTCTGTATCTCCATCTATGTCTGTTTCTCTCTCTCTCATGTATTAACACCAGTTCCTGCTCTGAACATTCCCTTCTTCAACATTCTACACATATTCACTGATTTTCTGCCATATGCCCGGCCCTTGGATTAAGGTTGAGGGATGCTGATGAGAAAAGGCACGTTCCAGGACTTGAGAGTCCCACTTTCTAAGCAGGTAAAGTCATTACAGTATTATTAGAAGGCATTAGGAGGTGTAAACTGCAAGACGTGCCCAGGAGAGAGAGGGCCTAAGGCGAGCTGGGGAGAGTGAGGAGGGCTTCTGGGAGGAGCCTGAGCTGAGATTTGGAGGAGTAGGGGGAGGAAAGATGTAAGGGCAGGTTGGTGGTGAGGGAGGGGGCCATTCCAGACAGAAAGGGACACAGTCATGAGTCACTAGCTGCTGGAGTATCTTGTGCAGTTTATCTTAATTCTGTGTATTTATTTATATTCTGACTCACTCCTCAGAGTATTTATGATACCTTTTGATGAGGATGCATACAATAAAATAAAGAAATGAGATTAAGAAAAATAATAAGGGAAGGAAGTCAGTTCCTGGGGAACGAAGATCATAAATATGCAGTCTATAAAGACTTACTGTTGAGCGTCAGTATTGTGCCCAAGCACCTGTCTGCCATTGTGGAGTGGGAAACAAGATGGTTCAAACGTTGATTTCACACCCATCAATTATGCATCAGCCAAGGGCTGGTTCTGTCCTTGAAACCAAGGACATAGGGAGACCAGTGCAGAGGGTCCTTCCTGGCAGCTGGCTCAGCCCGCCTGCCTGCATGTCACCCCCACTGTAAATTTTTAAAGATCAGATGTGATCATCACACACCCCTGATTAAAAGCCACCATTTGCTCCCATTCTGCTCAGGAGAAAACTCAGGCCTGTTACCCAGGTATTACCAGGAGCCTGACCCTGACCACCACAGTCCTGCAGCGTCTCGGCTCCAATCAGACCCAAGTCTGTGCTTTGCAGTAACGCACCCCGCCTTCCCCCTTCTCTGTACATGGGTGAATGTGGTCCACTCTGCCCGGAAGATCCTCCGCTTCCACAGGACCTGCTCCTTCTCCTGTGCTTTAGGGACACTGCTCCTTCTGAAAATCCCCTACGCCCAACCGTGTGCCTGCTTGGCCACAACTCCAGGGCTCCTTCTGTGGAAGATGGATTTGCTTATTTATCTCCCTCAGTAGACTTCTGTTTTTTTCCTTTTAAAAAAATTCCATTGTGGTGAAATATACATAACAAAACATTTGTCAATTCAACCATTTCTAAATGTACAGTTCAGTGACATGGATTTTGTTCGCCACGTTGTTAACCATCACCACAGGCAGACCTTTGTGTTCCCGGGGAGCAAGCCTCCAGGCTAGAGCAGGGGCTGGGATTGTTGGCTGAAAAGAGGCGGTAAGGAAAAAATCCAGGCCTATCGTTTTTTTTTTTAGGTTGAGGTAAAATTCACATAACATAAAATTAACAATTTTGAAGTGTTCAATTTATTGGTATTTAGTATATTCACGATGTTGTGCAACTATCATCACTATCAAATTCCAAAACGTTTTCATCACCCTGGAAGGAAACTCTGTGCCCCTTAGCGGTCACTCCCCATATGCCCCTCACCCCCTACCCCCACTACCGTCCCAGACAAGCACTCATCTGCCTCCTGTCTCAATAGGCTTACCTATTCCGGAAATTTCCTATAAATGGAGTCATACAACATGTGGTCCTTTCAAAAGCTCAGCCTAAGGGAAGGCCAAGGCTGGTATTCACCAGGCTATTGGTGAGCCACATGCAGCCGAGCAGTGGGCACCTCCTGGCAGGGGCCCTGAGTGGGCCGGGGTGGAGTGGTGTGTGGCACATCTGCGAAGCAGGGATGAGGTCCATTAGGTGGCGCTCAGGAATCTCCTGGTGTGGACCCCAGGTTAGGCGACTGTGCTGTGGCTCCTCCACGTTAACCACAGACTTGCAGACTTCTGTAGGCTGACAGCAATGGGCAATCCTGGTGAAGGTGGCCTTGTCTCCCTCCATAAAGCCTAAAAAAGGAATCCCCACCATAAGCACTAGCCCTCATATGTGATCTGTCTTTGAAATATCAGTTACAATACCCAGGTTGCCTCGGTGCTCAGCATTAAAAATTAAAACCAAACTAATTGCCATGAAGTCATTCCCAACTCTTGGCAACCCCATGTGTGTCAGAGTAGAACTGTGCTTCATAGGGTTTTCAGTGGTTTGGTCCTTCAGAAGAACACCACCAAGCCTTTCTCTGAGACACCTCTGGGGGGACTCAAACCACTAACCTTTCTGTTAGTAGTGGAGCACTTAATGGTTTGTACCATTCAGGGACTCCAGGCTTTATTTGGGGTGAAAGAGCCTCATGTCTCAATCTGTGTTCAGGGGAAGATATTTCCATAGGTGTCAGCCCTGACATAGGTTCGCACATCCATCTTCTGTCCAGGCCCCGTCCTATAATTCCTCACCCCTGCCCCTCCCCAAAAGGTGTGAGTCCTAGTGAGCATTTCCCGAGGCCAAGTCTGACAGAAACAGAGTGAGGATGGCATGTCTCAGGTAAGACCAGTGTGGCAGCATTGCCCACGTATCTCTGAGCCTCATGGAGCCCCTGGAACCCAAGGAGGAAGGCGGAAGAGGAGGGAGAGTGGGCTTCCTGGAGAAAGGTCAGTTAATACCTGCGATTTTAAAGCTTTCATCCTTTGCTACACCAGAGTGTTTTTTTTTTTTTAAGTTGTCGTTTTCCATATACTCATGACAATTGGATTTAATAAAAACATCACAGTTCAAAAAAGACAAATTAGAAACAACTGTTCATCTTAGAAATTAATATGTGAGTGAATTTAACAAGAGATGAATTGCACTGTGGTTAGCTGGTCCCTCCTCGCCCGTTCCAGCACCAGTTGTTCGCCATTTTTGCTGGAAATATGATTATTACGGTGCAGTATGATGGATCACTTTTATATAGCCTTTCTCACCATAGTCTTGTGACTCCTACAAAACAGTTGGGTGGGACTATGCAAATAAAGTGCTTGTGGCCCACCAAGAGGATTGGACAGCTTGCTAATAATGCAAATAAGGTACATGGCACCTTTGTGGGGGTGGGGCCATGCAAATAAGGTGTATGGAACCCTAACAATGGGATTGGTCAGTTTTACCATCCCGCCAGGCTTAAAATGAGCCATCCCAGAGGTGGAAAGGGGATCTCACTACCACCAAAGAGATGGGAGCAGAGCACATCCTTTGGACCTGGGATCCCTGCACTGAGAACCTCCTAGGTCCAGGAGGCAGAGAGAGAGAGAGCCGTAATGCTGGAGACAGTGCAAAATGGTGAGAATCAGTGCCAGAGAAGTGACAATAGCAGGACCAGGAGACCAGCGAGGGATGGCACAATGGGCTTCCTGGCTCACAGAGCAAGGTGTTTACAGTGGGTGTGCTGACCCACCAGTGAGAGAGCTGAGCACCTTTGAGTAGGAGGCTCCCTGGCAGAGTGGGATGCCTCTCGGCACTTGTCAGCAGAGCAAGGGAGTTAGGTTTGCTGACCAACAGAGTGAGAGAGCTGAGTGCCTTCAGGCCAAGGCTTGCTGGCAAAGTGGGGTGCCCCTGGGCACTTATTGTCAAAACTAAAGGGCTTTGTAACCCTTTGCCCAGTGTGGCAGAGGCTTGGCCAAGGGGCCAAGAAGCAGAGAGAGGCCACAGAGAGTGGCCTCCCTGTGGGCGTGGCTGAGAAGAGGCTGTCCTGATCGAAGAACTATATATATTGAGTCGTGCTTGATCCTGAATTGTAACTTATTGCTTCCCTAATAAACCCCATAACTGGGAGTGTGGTCTGTGAGTTCTGTGTGGCCATTACGAAGAATTATCAAACCTAGCAGAGAAGTAGAGAGTGCTGTGGGAGTGATGGCTGCTGTCAGAACTGGTAAAAAGTTTTGGAAAGTAGAGGTATGTCTGACCTCTCCCTCACAGGAATCAACCTTGGCTTGTTGATCTTGATTCTCCTTCCCCTTTGGGAAGTTAGAGGAGGTCAGATGTCCCTGCCACACCATTTTTATATCTGGTATTGCTTGATATTTATTGAGAATCCAGGGGCTGTGTCTACACAGCAGAGAAAAGTGTAATTATGTGGACAAGTCAGAGAAAAGACTGTCCCCTGGCCAAATAGAGATGCCCAAAGACCCTTTGACTGTGACTGCTGCTGATGCGGAACACAGGCTGTTCTGCCTTTGGCACACAATATATCATCTTTTTGATGGACTGCCGACATTCTATAGGTGCACAAATAGATACCACACATGATTCACCAGTAAGCAGGGGACACATTTTATTCATTGTTTTCTCATTAACTGCTTCTATGTTGAGAAGACAATGAAATAAAATGTATTTGGCTGCTAACCAAAAGGCCGGCAGTTCAAATCCACCAGCCACTCCTTGGAAATGCTATGGGGGAGTTCTACTCTGTTCCATAGGGTCACTATAAGTTGGAATCAACTTGACAGCAATGTTTTTTTTTTTTTTTAAACCACTTAACTAAAACCCAAGTCTCCACTAAGGACTTACATTTAAAGGTAGTCTTGGCGGCTTATGTGGAAAATGCATAATAGAAAAGCCATTTAGGTCACCTGTTTATTAAAAGTTTGCAACCAGCAAAATCCTGTATTTCAGGTGGGTTTAAACGTGAGAGTGCGAGTGAGGCCAGAGCTGCCAGCACCTGACCATGGTCCTTTGCAGGTGCCAGTGGCTCGGTTTGGGCCTCATTGATCTTGGCCCCTGTGGAGTGTTCTACTCCAGGCAGGGACTGGCCAGCTGCAGAGAATTGCCCAAGAGTTGCAGTGATGAAGGTCTATGGGCTTCATTTCAATCCTTCAAGTGTTGACTGATGGCCTCCAACTGCCAGGCCTGGGAACAGAGAAGGGACAAGGCCCCCGAGGAATTTATTCTAGTGAGGTTACTAGCGGGAAGCTGGTCACTGTGATACAGAGCACTGCCTCTGCAGGGTTTACACTGGGCCCTGGGAGCCCGGGGGAGGCATGGTGGGAAAGAAAAGCATTAGTAACACTCACTGTTTTACCTGATAATGACAAAGTGCTCTCACAGGCGTGGCTTCCTCTGTTGTTCCCTGCTACCCGACTACAGTGGTACTGTTAATCAGCTCCTTCACCCTTTCCATCAGACAAGTGAAAAAGCAGGCAGGGTGACAGCCAAGGAACATGGCAGTGGCCTGCATACAGGCAGCTTCCCCAGCTGCTCAATAAATGGAGATCACCTGAGTTTAACTTGAACATGTGGGTTGTTGCTTTGGCCAGAGAAAGTCAAATGTTAAAGGAGTCTAGATTTGACACTAAAATCCAACAGCATGGTTATCGCTTTTCCTTTATGGGGTTGTTTATTAGTGAATATTTAGAAACTTAAAAAAATTATGAAGGAGACTGCCTACAGTGGAGTGATGAATTATATGGGGTTAGATTTTAAAAGTGGAAATCAAGTATAGTCAACAGTATTCTTGAAATTCCCTTAAATTAGTTATAAAGAACATAACAACTGTGGTTTTGTAAATTTGGTACCAACCAAAAGAAAAAAAAAAAATTCTCTTCGAGTGGATTCTGACTCATAGTGACCCTATAGGACTGAGTAGAGCTGCCCCAAAGGGTTTCCAAGGAGCAGATGGTGGATTTGAACTGCTACCGTTTCAGTTAGCAGCCAGAGCTCTTAACCACTGCGTCACCAGGAACTACCAGGCAGCTTTTCCACCATTTGGGGAACTGGTTGCTGATTCTTTGCTTAGTATCAGTCAAAGTGGTTGCCTTATGTAATTTTAGGGGATGAGACTTACCAAAAATATTTGTCTTTAGAAACTAGAATTGTCTTCAGTATAATGTGGTGTTTACACCCAAGAGAGATGTGAAGACTGTCCAACTGGAGAGCAATGGGCTCGTGCTCTCCATCCTGGGTCCATGACAGGCCATCAGTTGAGAGGTTGGGAGAATTCCATTTTTTTTTTAATTAAACGTTTTGTTTTGAAATAGTTTTAGATTTACTAAAAGCAGCAAAGATAGCACAGATAGTTCCCATATACTCCTCACCCAGCTTCCCTTGTTGATAATGTCTTATATTACCATGAACATTGGTATATTACCACTAACTAAACTCCTAGACTACCACTAACTAGACTTTATTTCCATTTCACCAGTTTTTTCACTAGTGTCCTTTTTCTGTTCCAGGATCCAATCCAGGATACCACATTACATTTAGTTGTTATGTTCCTTAATCTCCTCTGGTCTGTGCCAGTTTCTCAGACTTCCCTTGTTTTTGATGACCTTGACAGTTTTGAGCAGTGCTCAAAGGTATTTTGTAGACTGTTCCCCAGTTTGGGTGTGATTGATGTGTTTTCATGGTTAGCCTGGGGTTATGGATTTTTGGAGAGATTAACACAAAGGTGAGGCGCCCTTCTCATCACATATCAGGGTACAAGATGTCCGTAGGACATAGCTAGGTATTAGTCTTTGTCACTTGGTTAAGATGGTGTTTGACAGGTTTCTAAACTGTACGGCTACTCTTTTTTTTTTTTTTTCCATACTTGATTCTTTGAAAATAAGTCACTGGTCTAGCCCACCCTCAAGGGCAGTGAGCAATTAAACTCTACCTCCTGGAGGGGTTGTCTCTATATATATTATGTGAAATTCTTCTATAAGAAGATTTGTCTCTTTTCCCTCATTTACTTATTTATTCAATGTTTTATTTATATCAGAAAGGCTCCTGCTTATTTATTTTATACTTTGGGATCTAATACGAAGTTATTTATTTTGTTGCTCAAATTGCTCCACCTTTTTGCTCATAGTATTTATTGATCTTCTACTAACTTCCCCTGTAGCTCTCTTGATCTCCTTTTCACTGACCACTAATAGGAACCCCTGTGAATTATATGTGTTTAATGCAATTCCACTATGAGTCTTCCTAATGCGTTTGGTGTCTGTGTTAGGAAAAGTTAGGTTGTGCTGCAGTAACAAACACCCCCAAATCTAATTGGCCTAAAATTGTTTTTAGCTGCTGTCGAGTTGACTTCTGACTCATGGCGACCCCATGCATAATGGACCAAAACAGTGGCCAGGTCTGGGTCATCAATGTGATGGGTTATTGTTCAGACCGTTGTGATCTCTGTGGGTTTTCACTGACTGATTTTCAGAGGTATATCTCTAGGCCTTTCTTCCTAGTCCATCTTAGTCTGGAATCTCTCCTGAAAGCTGTTCAGCGTCATAGCAACACACATGCCCCCACTGACAGATGGGTGGTGGCTGCACGTGAAGTGCCTTGGCCGGGAATTGAACCCAGGCCTCCCAAATGGAAGGTGAGAACTCTACTATTGAATCACCAGTGCCCCTACTGGCCTAAAATAGCAAAGGTTTATTTCTCACTGGTGCTACAAGTGCGTTGTGAGTTGGCTGGAGGCTCTGTTGTGCCTTATCCTCACTCGGTGACACTGGCTGACAGAGCACCCGCTATCTAGAATGTTGGATATTGCTATGCAGAGGTTAAAAGAGAGAGCTTAGCAAATTGCTCATGGGTCTTAAAGCTTCTCTCTGGCCTCGTCTAGCTCAGAGCTACCAGGAAAGCACAATCAATCCACGCACTGAGAAGAAGAGAGAACTGGAAATAATTGGCAAATGGCATTCATAATTAGCACACTGAATTTTCTTCCAGTTTTTCTTTTCTATGCAAAATATACAAGATTTGATTGTTATTATCATACCATCTTCTAACCTCTTTTAAATCTTAATATATCAAGAGCTTGGTCTTGTATCATTAAATCTCTTTGACGCCAGGGTTGCAGTGAATGATCGTGTAGGTTGTCTGCAAGAGCCTCTGGCCGAGGTGGCAGAGGAGGCTGAAACTCAGCCTTTGCTCCACTTTCCCTGGCCGGTGTCTGCCCCAAGGGGACCAAAGGTGCTGTATAGGCTAGTGCGGCCCCTTGTGAGAGCATTCGTAATGACTGCATGGTACTCGGGCATAGTGATTAACCATCATTATTGAACCACATTTGAATGTTTAAAATTTTTTTTTTTTTTTTGCTACTATAAATAAAACCCACTGTTGAGTTGATTCCGACTCATAGCGACCCTGTAGGACAGAGTAGAACTGCCTCATAGGGTTTCCAAGGCTGGAAATCTTTACAGAAGCAGACTGCCACATCTTTCTCTCGTGGAGCGGCTGGTGGGTTTGAACCACTGACCTTTTGGTTAGCAGCTGAGAGCTTTAACCACTACCCCACCAGGTTTCCTCTACCAGAAATAGTATGGTAAAAGATGTTGTCCCCTGAGTTTTGTGTGTATATCTTATTATTTCCTTGGGATTAATTACTAGCAGTGAAAATGATGAGTCTTAGTACGTGGCGGCTGTAGTGCAGGTGAAGACTCAGCACTCCTCACTGCTGAGTCTGGTCCCAGTGGGTACAGTGGGTACAGTGCAGTCCTAAGAGGCCAGGACCTACTACTTTAATCTTGCACCACATTTGTGAGCAGGATCTGAGCTGTTGGCTTTGATGTTGGCCTTTCGCATCTTGCACGGCCAGACAGCTGTAATTATAGGACTAATGATGCTTTAAACAAATCAGTGTAGTTCCTGTCATCAGTGTACAGCAGGGACTTCCTGGGGGACAGCTCAGGCAGTAGAGCCATCAGCAGATGGCCACCCTCAGGGGTGCCCTTGGCAAAGGTGGGCACCACCAAGCTGCAGGCAGCTCACTTAGAGGTGACCCTCTAGGTGGGATGCACCCACTGGGTCATGGCTGTGCCCCATTACCTGTTCCAAGATCTGACCTGTATCCTGATCCAAATCTTTCCCTACGGAGGCACTGGTAGAACAGGGCACAGGCCTGTAAGACCACATCTGCTTTCTCTCTCAAATCTCCAAATGGTCTTTCGAAGCTCTTTGTTCTACATCAAAGGTTCTCAAATGCTGTAATGCACTGGCAGTCGCTAAGCACAGGCGATTTAGCTCCAATAAAGGATGCAGAGCTGTGCTCTGAGTTTGTCCCTGATCAGCATGTCACACCCCCTGCTATCCAGGCAGATGGGCCTCTGCCCTTGGACTGACCCAGTCACCCTCCTCCTATCTCCATATCATGAGTGCTGCAACTTACCAGAGCATGAAAGGACCAAGAGTTGGTGTACACAAAGGCCAGTGGGAAATTAATGTCTACATAGCAGTGTGGAAACGTACATGGTAGAACCACCCAAGATGGCGGAGCCTAAGAAATCAGCTTCCAGCTCTGCCACTTCTGTATTGGCTGAGTCACTTATCCTTCCTTGGCCTCCATTTCCTCTTCTATAAGATGGAGACGATCACAATTTAGATTTGTCAGGAGACTAAATATTAAAGGCGATAATGCATATAAAAACTCCTTTGTCAGTTGTAAAGTGCTATATATATGTATTAGTTAATTTGATCTAATGATGAGAGAACAGACCAAAGGAACAATAAATATTTGGGTTATTAATACCTTTAGGTGATCAGTTTATGTGCCCTTTGTCAGTATCTTTTCATATTCCTCCAATTTACCGTTCCAAACCATTCAGTTCAAGACTGCTTCTCAGCTCTCACGGGAAGCTGAGTGGAAGCCTCAAAGTAGAAGCCATCAAGTGTGAACCACATCCCTTTCCAGTATTGCATTTAAAAGTTCATCCACATCTGCACCCACACTCGCCTTCTTCCTCCAGCCTCCAAGCATGAAGAACCCTTCCTTCCCCTTTGTTCAGTCAGCCTCTCCATGGGCTCTCTTCTCCTGCCGAGCCTGCGCCATCACTGATCTTTCTCTTTCCTTTGTTTCTCAACCCTGCTCCTTCTTTCTTTCTTTCTTTTTGTATATTATACTGATAAAGTTTGTTTTGGTGTCCTTTTTGTTGCTGTTGTTGAGAATATACACAGCAGAACATACACCAACTCAACAGTTTCTGCACGTACAATTCAGTGACATTGATTATATTCTTCAAGTTGTACAACCATCCTCACCCTCCTTTTCTGAGTTGTTCCTCCCCCATTAACGTAAACTCACTGCCTCCTAAGTTTCCTATCCATAAGGTTTAAAAAAAAAATTATTTATTTATTGTGCATTAAGTAAAGCTTATAAATCAAGTCAGTCTGTCATACAAAAGGTTATACATACCTGGCTATGTACTCCTAGCTGCTCTCCCCCAGTGAGACAGCACACTCCTCCTCTCCACCCTGTATTCCCCATGTCCATTCAGCGAGCTCCTGTCCCCTTCTTCCTTCTCATCTTGCCTCCAGACAGGAGCTGCCCACATTGTCTCATGTGTCTGCTTGAGCCAAGAACCTCACTCCTCGCCAGTATCATTATCTATCTTATAGTCTAGTCCAATCCGTGTGTGAAGAGTTGGCTTCAGGAATGGTTCCAGTCTTGCCTGCCCTTTCTTTCTAAGGCCGAGCTTCCTTCAGCCTATTAATGTACCTGAGTCCTTTCCTTCCTATTTTAGTTTGTGGCCCTGCATTCTTTCTTCTCTCTTTCAGAGTCAAGCATCTGTCTACCTCTGTGTTTCCACTTCCTTATCACCAAATCTCTAGTCAACCTATTGCTGTCTAATCATTCCTTTAAAATAACTCTTGAAGAGTTGCCAATTACCTTCTACTGAAATACCCAGTGGACATTTTTCAGGCCTTATTTTACTTGACTTCTCTGATATATTCACTATTGCTGAGACACCTTGGTTTCTATGACATTTCTGTTTCTGATTTTCCTCAAACCTCCCTATCCCTTCTTCCCCTGGCCTAAACTTCACTGGTGTTCTCAGCATTTCTGAACCTAGCCCATCAATCTGCTCCATGTACTTAGTCTCCTTAAGTGATCCTACCATCTCTCAGGGTTTGTGTGTTGCCAGATTGTGAGGACTCACAAATCTGTGCTGACTTTGGATCTCTTGCCTACGCATTATTCTGGGGATATCGAGCTCTACCACTGACACTCAGAATTCACCATGTTCTCACGTCACTCCGGGGCATTGGTGGTTCAGTGGTAGAATTCTCAATTTCCATGCAGGAGACCAGGGCTCTATTCTCAGCCGAGGTACCTCACACACAGCCGCCACCCATCTGTCAATGGAGACCTAAGTGTTGCTATGATACTGAACTGGTTTCAGTAGAACTTCCAGGCTAAGACAGATTAGGAGGAAAGGCCTGGTGATCAGCTTCTAAAACTCAGTCAACGAAAACCCTATCGGTCACAACAGTCCAATTTGCATGATCGTGGGGATGGTGCAGGACGGGCAGCATTTCGTCCCATTGTTCATGGGGCTGCCATGAGTTGGGAGCTGGTTCGATGGCATTTAGCAACAACAGCTACAATAACAGCATCATTTCACTCAGATTTCCTTTTTCTCTTGTTTTCCTGACCTATTTTAATTTCTCTTAAATTATCTAATATAATTCATGTTGCTATGAAAATCTGAAATTGTGGAGTAATTCTAGTCCTCTCATATAATCACCTAATCACACCAATTTTGCTTTTTATATAGTTCTTGAATTAAAAAAAAAAATTTATTGTGCTTTAAGTGAAAGTTTACAAATCAAGTCAGTCTCTCATACAAAAGTTTATATACCCCTTGCCATAGGCTCCTGGTTGCTCTCCCCCTAATGAGACAGCACATTCCTTCTCTCCACCCTCTATTTTCATGTCCATTCAGCCAGGTTCAGACCCCTTCTGCCTCCTCATCACCCCTCCAGACAGGAGTTGCCCACATAGTCTCATATGTCTACTTGGTGCAAGGAGCTCCCTCCTCACCAGTATCATTTTCTATCCCATGGTCCAGTCCAATCCCTGTCTGAAGAGTTGGGTTTGGAAATGGTTCCTGTCTTGGGCTAACAGAAGGTCTGGGGGACTATGACCTCCGGGGTCCCTCTATTCTCAGTCAGACCATTAAGTCTAGTCTTTTCAAGAGAATTTTTTTTATCCCACTGCTCTCCTGCTCCCTCAGGGATTCTCTGTTGTGTTCCATGTCAGGGCAGTCATCGGTTGTAGCCGGGAATCATCTAGTTCTTCTGGTCTCAGGCTGATGTAGTCTCTGGTTTATGTGGCCCTTTCTGTCTCTTGGGGTCGTAATTACCTTGCGTCTTTGGTGTTCTTCATTCTCCTTTGCTCCAGGTGGGTTGAAACTAATTGATGCATCTTAGATGGCCACTTGCTAGCATTTAAGACCACAGACACCACCCTCCGAAGTGGGATGCAGAATGTTTTCCTAATAGATTCTATTATGCCAATTGACCTAGATGTCCCCTGAAACCATGGTCCCCAAACCCCCGCCCCTGCTACACTGGCCTTCGAAGCATTCAGTTTATTCAGGAAACTTCTTTGCTTTTGGTTTAGTCCAGTCTTGCTGACCTCTCCTGTATTGTGTGTTGTCTTTCCCTTCACCTAAAATAGTTCTTGTCTACTATCTAATTTATTTATTTATTTATTTATTTATTTTCACTATCTAATTAGTGAACACCCCCTTCCTTCCTCCCTCCCCATGTCTATTACCATCAAAGAATATTTTCTTCTCTGTTTAAACAGTTTCTTAAGCCTGTATAATGGTGGTCTCATACAATATTTGTCCTTTTGCAACTAATTTCATTCAGCTTAATGCCTTCCAGATTCTTCCATGTTATGAAATGTTTCACCAATTCATCATTGTTCTTTATAAAAAAAAAAAACAAAATTTTTTTTTTTTAATAGATGCATAGAATTCCATTGTGTGAATATACCATAATTTATTTATCCATTCATCCATTGTTGGGCACCTTGGTTCCTTCCATCTTTTTGCTATTGTAAACAATGCTGCAGTGAACATGGGTGTGCATATATCTGTTCATGTAAAGGCTCTTATTTCTCTAGGATATATTCCAAGGAGTGGGATTGCTGGATCATATGGTAGTTCTATTTCTAGCTTTTTAAGAAAGCACCAAATTGACTTCCAAAGTGGTTGTACCATTTTGCATTCCCACCAGCAGTGTATCAGTGTTCCAGTCCCTCCACAACCTCACCAACATTTATTATTTTGTGTTTTTTGGATTAATGCCAGCCTTTTTAGAGTGCGATGGAATCTCATTGTAGTTTTGATTTGCATTTCTCTAATGGCTAATGATCATGAGCCTTTCCTCATGTATCTGTTAGCTACCTGAATGTCTTCTTTAGTGAAGTGCCTGTTCATATCTTTTGCCCATTTTTTAGTTGGGTTGTCTTTTTGTTATTGAGTTTTTGCAGTATCATGTAGATTTTAGAGATCAGACGCTGACTGGGTTTGTCCTAGACAAAAACTTTTTCCCATTCTCTAGGTAATCTTTTTACTCTTTTGGGGAAGTCTTTGGATGAGCATAGGTGTTTGATTATCAGGAGCTCCCAGTCATTGAGTTTCTCTCTTGGTGTTTGTGGATTGTTAGTAATATTTTGTATACTGTTTATGCCATGTATTAAGGCTCCTAGAGTTGTCCCCATTTTTTTCATGATCTTTATCATTTTAGATTTTATATTTAGGTCTTTGATCCATTTGAGTTGGTTTTTGTGCAAGCTGTGAAGTATGGGTCTTGTTTCATTTTTCTGAAGATGGAAATCCAGTTATGCCAGCACCGCTTGTTAAAGAGACTGTCTTTTCCCCCATTTAATGGACTTTGGGCCTTTGTCAAATATCAGCTGCTCATACGTGGATGGATTTATGTCTGGAGCCTCAGTTCTGTTCCATTGGTCTATGTATCTGTTGTACCAGTACCAGGCTGTTTTGACTATTGTGGTGGTATAATATGCTCCAAAATCAGATAGTGTGAGGCCTCCCACTTTGTTCTTCTTTTTCAGTAATCCTTTACTTATCCAGGGCCTCTTTCCCTTCCATATGAAGTTGGTGATTTGTTTCTCCATCTCAGCAAAAAATGTCATTGGAATTTGGATCAGAATTGCATTGTTTGTATAGATCTCTTTTGGTAGAATAGACATTTTTACAATGTTAAGTCTTCCTATCCATGAGCAAGGTATGTTTTTCCACTCATGTAGGTCTGTTTTAGTTTCTTGCAGTAGTGTCCTGTAATTTTCTTTGTATGGGTCTTTTATGTCTCTGGTAGGATTTATTCCTAAGTATTTTATCTTCTCGGGGGCTACTGTAAATGGTATTGATTTGGTGATTTCCTCTTCAACGTTCTTTTGTTGGTGTAGAGGAATCCAACTGATTTTTGTATGTTTACCTTGTACCCTGATACTCAGCTGAACTCTTCTATTAGTTTCAGTAGTTTTCTTGAGGATTCTTTAGGGTTTTCTGTGTATAAGATCATGTCATCTGCAAATAGAGATACTTTTACTTCTTCCTTGCCAATCTGGATTCCCTTTATTTCTTTATCTACCCTAATTGCTTTGGCTAGGACCTCCAGCACAATGTTAAATAAGAGTGGTGATAAAGGGCATCCTTGTCTGGTCCCCGATCTCAAGGGAAAGCTTTCAGACTCTCTCCATTTAGGATGATGTTGGCTATTGGCTTTGTATAAATGCCCTTTATTGTGTTGAGGAATTTTCCTTCTATTCCTGTGTTGCTGAGAGTTTTTATCATGAATGGGTGTTGAATTTTGTCAAATACTTTCTCTGCATCAATTGATAAGATCATGTGGTTCTTGTGTTTTGTTTTATTTATATGATGGATTACATTAATTGTTTTTCTAATGTTGAACCATCCCTGCATACCTGGTATGAATCCCACTCGGTCATGGTGAATTATTTATTTGATGTGTTGTTGAATTCTATTGGCTGAATTTTGTTGAGGATTTTTGCATGTAAGTTCATGAGGTATATTGGTCTGTAATTTTCTTTTTTAGTGGTGTCTTTAAGTGTTTTTTTTTTTTTTTTTTACCTAGTTTTAGCATCAGGGATATGCTGGCTTCATAGAATGAGCTTGGGAGTATTCTATCCATTTCCATGCCCTGAAATACCTTTAGCAGTAGTGGTGTTAACTCTTCTTGGAAAGTTTGGTAGAATTCTCCAGTGAAGCCATCAGGGCCAGGGCTTTTGTTGTTGTTGCTTGGAGTTTTTAAATTACCTTTTAGATCACTTGTTATGGGTTTATTTAGTTGTTCTACCTCTGTTTAGGTAGGTATTGCGTTTGTAGAAATTCATCCATTTCTTCTAGGTACAATTTTTCGTAGCACTCTGATATGATTCTTTTAATTTCAGCTGGGTCTGTTGTGATATTGCCCATCTCATTTCTTATTTGGGTTATTTGCTTCCTCTCCTGTTTTTCTTTTGTCGGTTTGGCCAATGGCCTTGCTAATTTTTTCAAAGAACCAGCTTTTGTTTTTCCTAATTCTTTCAATTGTTTTTCTGTTCTCTATTTTTTTTATTTCATTTAATTCTGCTCTAATTTTTATTATATGCTGTCTTATGGTGCCTGAGGTTTTCTTTTATCACTCTGTTTATGTTTGTTCAAGTTGTAGGGATAATTCTTTGATTTTGGCCCTTTCTTCTTTTTGTATGTGTGCATTTATTGATATAAATTGACCTCTGAGCACTGCTTTAGCTGTGTCCCAAAGATTCTGATAGGAAGTGTTTTCATTCTCATTGGATTCTATGACTTTCTTTATTCCATCCTTAATGTCTTCTATTATCCAGTCATTTTTGAGCAGGGTATTGTTCAATTTCCAAGTGTTTGATTTCTTTTCCCTGCTTTTTCTGTTATTGATTTCTACTTTTATGGCCTTGTAGTCAGAGAAGATGCTTTGTAATATTTCAATGTTTTGGATTCTGCTAAGGCTTGCTTTATGACCTAATATGTGGCCTATTCTAGAGAATGTTCCATGTGCACTAGAAAAGAAAGTATACTTGGTTGCTGTTGGGTGGAATGTTCTGTATATGTCTGTGAGGTCAAACTGGTGGACTGGGGCATTTAGAGCAGTTTGTCTTTATATATTGTCTTTTCCTCTTATTCGTTGTTGATTTTGTTTCTGCCGAGTCTTTACTTTTTTTTCTTGTATTTTATTTTGATGAGTAGGATTGTTAGTCTCCTTTATGGTTACCTTAATATTTACCCATATTTTTCCAAGTTTAAATCTAACTTTTATTTCTTTATATTGCCTTGACTTCCTCTCCATATGGAAGATCTATTACTACATTTCTTAGTCCCTCTTTATTGTTTTAATGTTGTCTTCTTTTACATAATGACATTGCTGTTTTCCTGTTTTGAACATTTTTTTCTTATCTTGATTTATTTTTGTGATTTCCCGGTCTGGGTTGACATCTGGTTGCTCTGTCCTGTGTTCTAGTCTTGGGTTGATGTCTAAATATTATTGATTTTCTAACCAGAGAACTCCCTTTATCATTTCTTGTAGTTTTGGTTTTGCTTTTAAGAATTCCCTAAACTGTTTTTCTGGAAATGTCCTACTTTCACCTTCATATTTAAGAGATAGTTTTGCTGAATATATGATTCTTGGCTGGCAGTTTTTTCCTTCAATGCTTTATATAAGTCATCCCATTGCCTTCTTGCCTGCATAGTTTCTGCTGAGTAGTCCAAGCTTATTCTTATTGACTCTCATTTGTAGGTGACTCTTTTTTTCATTCTTATCTGCTCTTAAAATTCTCTATCTTTGGTTTTGGCAAGTTTGATTATAATATGTCTTGGTGACTTTCTTTTGAGATCTACTTTATGTGGAGTTCTATGAGCATCTTGGATAGATACCTTCTCATGTTTCATGATATCAGGGAATTTTTCTGCAAAAAATCTTCAACAATTCTCTCTGTATTTTCTGTTATCCATCCCTGTTCTGGTACTCCAGTTCCTTGTAGGATATTTCTCTTGGTAGAATCCAACATGATTCTTAGGGTTTCTTCATATTTTTAAATTCTTTTCCTGATTTTTCTTCGAATGTATTGATGCCAAATGTTTTAACTTCATTATCACTAATTCTGCCTTCCACTCGCTCAGTTCTGCTCCTCTGACTTTCTACTGAGTTGTCTAATTCTGTAATTTTATTGTTAATCTCCTGAATTTCTGATTGCTGTCTCTCTATGGATTCTTGCAGTTTATTAAATTTTTCATTATGTTCTTGAATAACCTTTTTCATTTCTTCAACTGCTTTATCTGTGTATTCTTTGGCTTGTTCTGTGATTTGCCTGATCTCCTTCCTGATGTCTTGAAGAGTTCTGTACATTAATCTTTTGTATTCTGCATCTGTTAATTCCAGGAAGACACCTTCATCCAGAAGATCCCTTGATTCTTTGTTTTGAGAGCTTGTTGATGTGATCATGGTCTGCTTGTGTATATGATTTGATATTGACTGTTGTCTCTGAGCCATCTATAAGTTATTGTATTAGTTTATTTTATGTTTGCTTACTGTATCCTAGCTTCTTGCTTTGTTTTGTTTTGATATGCCCGAATAGGGTGCTTGAGTGAGGTAGCTTGATGATTTTCACCTTTGAAGCTCTGACGCCCTGTCAGCAGATGGCTAGAGCTGTTATCAGGTATATGAGCCTAGGGGTTCATTCACTTTTCTTGCATGGGTTCAGCTCAGGTGTCCAGGTAGTTGGTCATCAAGTGTGTGGTACAGGCTGTGTCCTACAGTCTTGGAGGGCCAGAGGTGATTGGTGTAGGTACAGGTATCTGGTTGCAGCAGGGGGTCACACTGTGAACAAGGCAAGGGCTGAAAACTGTCCCCCGTGTGTCTGTGAAGAAAGTGCGTCCCTGTTCCCTAGAGCACCCAGGTGGGTGCATTCTGCCGACAGACCAGGGGTACCCAATGGTTTTGGTTGTAAGACTGGGAGATACCAGATCTCCTTGGACCCCTGTCATGGGTGGCTAGGTGATTTGATTGGAGCCACCAGTCTTTAGGCCCCTATTATGGGTAGGTGAGGACCCTGTTTAATAGGCAAAATGGTGTCAAACATTAAACACCCACCTATCCACTGCGTAGCTGAAATAGTTGCTGTCTGCAGACAAGGGCCTATTCTCCTGAAATAAGCCCACACAGACCCATGCAGGGGGAAAGGTATTCAAAGTCCACGGACTGTTTATGCCTGGACAGGAGCTGCTTCTGTTGTTAGCTCCCCAGTTTAGTGGCACTGGTAGATTATCTTTTCCCACAGTTGTGAATTTATTCCTTCTCCAAGGCCGAGAGAATGGCTCAGAGCACTCAGCAGGACCTGTCTCAGGCCCAGAGAAATTGACAGCCACTGAAGCCGGCCTGGGGGCTTGGGGTGAGGTAAAATATATGCAAAAAACTTAGCTTTTGCTGACAGCGCCATTCTTCTCTGGTTCCAGAGGTGTAAGTAGGCTCTGTGGCTGCCTGTTTCTCCCTGAGGAAACTGCGTTCAGAGCCACGCCTCGGTTGCTCCCAGGAATAGTGCCTGAGATTTCCTGGCAATTCAGATCTGGCAACTCCTTTCTGCTTTGGAACCATCTCTCTCTCCCTCTGCTGCTCAGTCCATTTTCTTACTTTGCCTTTGATATTCAGGGCTCATAGCTTGTCACAAATATAATCATTTCACTTGTTTTTTAAGGTCTTTGTTTTAAGAGGGATCACCGGAAGCATCTGACTACTCTGCTCTCTTGGCCCCGTCTTTCCGTAGTTCTTGAATTTAACTCTTTCACTAATTCCACCATTGCCACAATTCAGGGATGTGCGAACTTTCATTTGTGCTGTCTCACTTGTATCCCAAATGGTCCCCCAGCTTCCAATCTTGCCTTTATTCAATCCATCCTCCAAAGTGGAGCCAGAGTGAGCTCTCAAAAATGCTCAGCAGGGCCTATCTCAGGCCCAGGGAAATGTGACCATACTTAAAACCACTCATTGACTTTCCAACTGCTGCAGGATAAATTCCTCTCTAGCCTTCTATATTCTAGCCTATTGCCTTGGTCTTCATGCTTTATATTTAATTGTAGAAAGTTGTCTGAATGTATGCATGCTGGTTTCAAGTTGTATAACTTTTCTCACTGTCTTTTCACCTTTCTTTCCTTGATAAACTCTTACTTATCCTTCAAAATTAAGCTCAAGCAATGTCTCACCAGGGAACCTTCTCTGAACACTTGTTTCATGCCAAGATCCCTCTTCTGTGTTCTCATGGTGTTGTGTGCAAAGCTGTCTCAACATTGGCCATGCTAGGTCATTACTATCGATCCCTGCCATGAAAAACCAGATCTGGTGCCCGTCTTTATACTCCAGTGCCTGGAAAACAATAGGTGATTGGTAAATATTCTGTGAACTCAAAAACGAAGAGTAAATTTGAAGCCAGAAATGGATTATCTGAGCAAATATATAAAGAACCCTAGGCTGCAGTTTTTGTAGACAGTATATTCATTTAAAGAGTTAAAATTGTTTATAACTAAATTCATACAATATTTTCTATAACTCTTAATTTTGAAGAAATCATCAAGGTCAGTTTTTCCAACTGCTAGTATCCATGCCCCATAGTCCAATGTCTTGTATCCAAATAGTCTCTTGACTTTCCCTGACACTTTGTAATTTACTGTTATTTTCATTCTACTATCTCATCCTTGTTTCACAACATCTCTGCAGAATAGACAAAACAGGTACTATTAACCTTATTTCATAGGTGGTAAAGCAAATTTCAGGACAACTAAAAATAAATTTGCCCATGTAATGTGGCCAGTAGGGACCCAAGACCAAGGTTTCTGGACTTCTATGCTTTCTACCTCTCACACTCTCATTTTTGCAATACTCAGAACAACGTGCAAGTCCAAATATTTTTTATATATATGCCTCCCTGAAAGTCTTTACCCTGGTCCCAGTTACACCTCCTGGGGCCATTCTAACAAGCACCATCCATCTTAGACAGGATGGCATATTTTCTATTTGAAGGGAATGTCTTTGTGTCCAAATGTCCCCCAAGAGTTCTCTTGCTGCATGTCTCCAAGGCATCATATTAGAAAGAAGTCTGGGCTTTTTCCTTAGATGTAGAATTAGTCAATTTTGTCAGCATTTTATGTCATTTGCCATGGTTGTGATAGTTGCTTTACTTATAAAGGCATATAAACAAAGTAGCAGCAATATAAAAGAAAATGTTGCAAAGGCAAAAAGAAAGAAAGAAATCACCCTATTCCCACCACTCCAAATCAGTAACTGGGTTATTATTATTATGTTGTTTCATTTTAACATTTTGAGTCTTTGTCAATAAATACTTTAAAAATTTTGTTGAAGTATAATATACATGGAAAAAAGTGATCAAATCAGAAATTTATAGATTGGAGAATTTCAACAAAGTAAATTTGTGACCACCACCAGATCAAAACATACATTAATGACATCCTAGAAGCATCCCAGCCCACACCCTGTTGCAGTCATTAACCCCCTTCTCACCCAAGATAGCCCATTTTCCTGGTGTTGAAGGCCATAGTTTTTCACATTTTAAATTTTATGTGAATGAAATAACATAGCGTACACTCTTCTTGGTCTGGCCTATTTCTCTCCGAATCGCGTGTGTAAGGTGTGTCCATGTCAGTGCGTGAAGCTATGGTTCACTCATTTTCACAGGAGTGGAGCAGCTGCTCTCAAATGTTTCAGTTTTAGGACCTCTTTACATCTTAAAAATTACTGAGGATGCCCAAAAAGGTTTTGTTTATGTGGACTATATCTGTTGACATTTATCATGTTAGAAACTGAAACTGAGAATTTTAAAATGCATGTGTTAATTTATTAAGAGGTAATAAACACATTACATGTAAACACGAATAGCATATTTAATGAAAAACAACTACATTTTCTATACAAAATTCTGAATTTTATATTTTTATTTAAATCTAAATTTAACTAAAACAAAAGCAAATTGTGAGAAGAGTGGCATGGTTTTATATTTTTAAAAATGTCTTTAATATCTTGTTTAATAGAAGACAACCGTATTGTGCTGTCTACTTCTTTATTCAGCCTGTTGTAATCTGTTGTTTTGGTTGAAAGATGAAGAAATCTGGCCTACTACAGATGTGTAATTAGAAAAGGAAGAAGTGTTTCAGCAGCCTTTTTAGAAAATTAGAGATACTCTTCTTTGATACCACACCAAAACTCTACAGGTAGCAGATTCTTAAAAGTTAACTTGAATCACTTATCAGTGAAACTTTTGTATTATATTACATTAAAATTATTAATCTATGTTGAACTTTGAATGGATATCTTAACCCACATATGATTTTGTAACATCATGCATGGGTCATTTAGAAATTTTTGTTTCCCAGAATTTTATGAATCTCCCAAATTTGATACATTTTATTATGTAATAAAAAAATTATGTTCATATCACGACTGATGTTATCAGAAAAACCTTTAGCTAGTGGCAAGTTGTTAAGCTCATAGAAGGAGATACGAGTTCTCCAAAATTGCAAATTTTATCATTGGCAACAAATACTGTCCAATTGCTTTCTTTGAGATGACGGGTTGACGTTATTTGTTTTGAAGAAAATATCCGCCAAGTATTCAAGTCTACTTTTTTCAGTGACATAAACGAGTACTATACACATGGACTGCCAAATACATAGGAAACAAATCGACTACATGTGTGGAAAGAGACAATGGAGAAGCTGTATTCAAAGTAGAGTCAACCTTAATGATACAGGTGGAGTCAAGCTTTTGGGACCTTCAGTTGCTGATGTGGCAGAGTCAAAATGAGAAGGGAGAGCTGCAAACATCCATTAATAATAGGAATGTGGAATGTATGAAGTATGAATTTAGGAAAATTGAAAATAATCAGAAATGAGATGGAACACAAACATCGATATCCTAGGTATTAGTGAGCTGAAATAGACTGGTATTGGCCATTTTGAATCAAACAATCACATTGTCTCCTATGTGGGGAATGACAAATTGAAGAGGAATGGTGTCGTGTTCTTCGTCAAAAAGAACATTTCAAGATCTATCTTGAAGTACAGCACTGTCAGTGAGAGGATAATATCCATACCTACAAGGAAGACCAGTTAATATGACTATTATTCAAATTTACCCACCAAACACTAAGGCCAAAAATGAAGAAATTGAAGATTTTTACCAACTTCTGGAATCTGAAATTGATTAAACATGAAATCAAGATGCGTTGATAATTACTGGCAATTGGAATGCAAAAGTTGGAAACAGAAGTATTGGTAGTTGGAAAATATGGCCTCTGTGACAGAAACAGTTCTGGAGATCGTATGATAGAATTTTGCAAGACCAATGACTTCTTCACTGCAAATACTTTTTTTCAGCAACCTAAATGGCAACTATACATGTGGACCTCACCGGATGGAAAACACAGGAATCAAATCAACTACATCTGTGGAAAGAGATGATGGAAAAGCTCAATATCATCAGTCGGAACAAGGCCAGGGGCCGACTGTAGATCAGACCATCAATAGCTCATATGCAAGTTGAAGTTGAAGTTGAAGAAGATTAGAATAAGTCCACCAGAGCCAAAGCACTACCATGAGTGTATCTCGCCTGAATTTAGAGACCATCTCAAGAATAGATTCGATGCATTGAACACTAGTGACCAAAGACCAGATGAATTGTGCAATGACATCAAGGACATCATACGTGAAGAAAGCAAGAGGTCATTAAAAAGACAGGAAATTAAAAAAAAAAAAAAGACCAAAATGGATGTCAGAAGAGACTCTGAAAGTTGTAAAAGTGAGTAGCTAAAGTGAAAGGAAGAAATGAAGTAAAAAGAGCTGAACACAAGATCTCAAAGGGCAGCTCGAGAAGGCAAAGTTTTATAATGAAATATGCAAAGATATGGAGTCAGATAACCAAAAGAGAAGAATACACTCAGCATTTTTCAAGCTGAAAGAACTGAAGAAAAAATTCAAGCCTCGAGTTGCAACATTGAAAAGTTTTACAGGGAAAATACTGAACAACACAGGAAGCACCAAAAGAAGATGGAAGGAATATATAGTCACTGTACCAAAAAGAATTTTGTTGACATTCAGCCATTTCAGGAGGTAGCATATGATCAAGAACCAATGGTATTGAAGGAAGAAGTACAAGATGAACTGAAAGCATTGAATAAAAACAAGGCTGCAGGAATTGGTGAAATACCAACTGAGATGTTTCAACAAATGAATGCAGTGCTGGAAGTGCTCACTGGTCTATGCCAAGAAATTTGAAAGACAGCTACCTGGCCAACTGACTGGAAGAGATCCATATTGGTACCTATTCCAGAAAGGTAATCCAACTGAATGAAAAAAATTATTGAATAATAGCATTAATATCACGTGGAACTAAAATTTTGCTGAAGGTCTTCAAAAGTGGTTGCAGCAGTAGTACATTGACAGAAAACTGCCAGAAATTCAAGCTAGATTCAGAAGAGGATGTGGAACAAGGGGTATCATCGCTGATGTCAGATGGATCCTGGCTGAAAGTAGAGAATACCAGAAGGATATTTACTTGTGTTTTCTTGACTACGCAAAGACATTCAACTGTGTGGATGATAATAAATTATGGAGGGCATTGCAAAAGACTTAATTGTGCTCATGAGGAACCTGTACTTAGACCAAGAGGCAGTCGTTTGAATAGAAAAAAGGGATAGTGTGTGGTTTAAAGTCAGGAAAGGTGTGCGTCAGGGTTGTATCTTGATCATACTTACTCAATCTGTATCCTGAGCAAATAATCCTGGAAGCTGGACTGTATGAAGAAGAATGCAGCATCAGGATTGGAGGAAGACTCATTAACAACCTGTGATGTGCAGGTGACACAGCCTTCCTTGCAGAACCTGAAGAAGACTTGAAGCACTTACTGATGAAGATCAAAGACTACAGCCTTCAGTACCGATTATACCTCGACATAAAGAAAACAAAAATTCTCACAACTGTACTGTCAGGGATTGAATTGTGTCCCTCCAAAATATGTGTCAGCTTGGTTAGGCCATGATTCCCAGTATTGTGTGGTTGTCCTCCATTTTGTGATTTTTCAGTGTTATAAATCATAATTTCTGCCTGTGGTTAAAGAGGATTAGGGTGGGATGTAACACCTTTACTCAGGTCACATCCCTGATCCAATGTACAGGAAGTTTCCCTGGGGTGTGGCCTGTACCACCTTTTCTTTTATCATACAAGAGATAAAACAAAAGGGAAGGAAGAAGAGAGCTGGGGACCTCATACCACCAAGAAAGCAGTGCGGCAAGAAGAGTGTGTCCTTTGGACCCGGGCTTCCTGAGCAGAGAAGCTCCTAGTCTAGGGAAAGATTGATGATAAGAACCTTCCTCTAGAGCTGACAGAGAAAGCCTTCCCCTGGAGCTGAAACCTTGAATTTGGACTTCTAGCCTACTGGACTGTGGAGAATACAAATCTGTTTGTTAAGGCTATCCAGTTGTGGTATTTCTGTTATAGCAGCACTAGATGACTAAGACATGGACCAATAAGCAACATCATGATAAACAGAGAAAAATTGTCAAGGATTTCATTTTACTTGGATCCACAGTCAACACCCATGCAATCTGTAGTCAAGAAATCAAATGAATGAAGAAAACTAAAGATAAAGGGGAAAGATTAGTCCAAAGGACTAATGGACCACATCTACCATGGCCCACACCGTATTGAGTACAGTACAATAGATGGTGCCCGGCTACCACCACTGACTGTTCTGACAGGGATCACAATAGAGGGTCCTGGTCAGAGCCAGAGAAAAATTTAGAACAAAATTCTAACTCAAAAAGAGAGACCAGACTTGCTGGCCTGACAGAGGCTGGAGAAACCCTGCTGGTATGGCCCCGGACATGCTTTCAGCTCAGTAATGAGGTCACTCCTGAGGTTCACCCTTCAGCCAAAGATTGGACAGGCCCATAAAAAG
This sequence comes from Loxodonta africana, assembly GCF_030014295.1. Classification (NCBI taxonomy): domain Eukaryota; kingdom Metazoa; phylum Chordata; class Mammalia; order Proboscidea; family Elephantidae; genus Loxodonta; species Loxodonta africana. The sequence goes on along the minus strand of NC_087357.1, from coordinate 83,541,544 downwards.
TCCAGACTAAAGGAGCACACCAGCCCAGGGGCAAGGACTAGAAGGCAGGAGGGAACAGGAAAGCTGGTAATAGGGAACCGAAGTTGAAAAAGGAGAGTGTTGACATGTCATGGGGTTGTTAAACAGTATCAGAAATCAATATATGTACTAACTGTTTAACAAGAAACTAGTTTGTTCTGTAAACATTCATCTAAAGTACAATTTAAAAAAAGGCAATAAGAAAAAAAAAGCAAACAACACATTGCACTGGGCAAATCTTCTGCAAAAGACCCCTTTCTTGTTAAAAAGCAAAAATGTCACTTTAAGGATTAAGGTGCGCCTGACCCAAGCCACGGTGTTTTCAATTGGCTCATATGCAGGTGAAAACTGGACAACGAATAGGAAGACCGAAGAACTGATGCCTTTGAATTATAGCGTTGGCGAAGAATACTGAATGTACCACGAACTGCCAGAAGAACAAACAAATCTGTGTTGGATGAAGTAAAGCCAGAATGTTCATTAGAAGCAAGGATGGCAAGACTTCGTCTCACATACTTGGACATGTTATCAGGAAGGACCAGCACCTAGAGAAGGATGTCATGCTTGGTAAAGTAGAAGGTCAATGAAAAAGAGGAAGACCTTCAAAGAAATGGATTGACACAGTGGCTGCAACAGTAGGCTCAAGCATAACAACGATTGTGAGGATGCCGTAGGACCAGGCAGTATTTGGTTCTGTTGTACATACGGTCGCTCTGAGTCGTAATCAACTCATCGACACCTAACAACAACAACAGTGTAAATTAGCCCCTTTACCAAATTGCAATTAAAGAAACTTAGAATATTTTATTCACCCCTTCCATATTTTGTTATTTTAATTTCTCACGTAATACAAAGTCCATAAGATATTGCTATTATTATTGATGTTGTTTTTTAACAGTCAAAAACAACAAGAACAACAATAATAATTAGTATGTATTTAAAAAAAAATTTTTTTTTTTTTTTTTTTAAATAGTTTGTAGTGGTTAAGAGCTATGGCTGCTAACCAAAAGGTCGGCAGTTGGAATCCATCAGGAGCTCCTTGGAAACTGTACGGGGGTCGCTATGACTCAGAATTGACTCGACAGCAATTTTTTTTTAATTCATTTAGATTTCTCCACATATTTACACTTTACATTGCTTTTTATTTATTCAAAATATAGAATCATTTTCACTCTGCCTACTGTTTTGTTTAGTGAAGTTCTGTTGGTGATTCATCCTCTCAGTGTTGTTGACTTGAAAATGCTTAATTTTGTCATTATTTTTGAAGGGTATTTTCACTGAGTAGAGAATTTGACATTGGCAGTTATTTTCTTTCAGCACTTGGAAGGTATTTCATTGTCTTTTGGCTTCTACTGTTTCTTGAGAGGTCAGCTGTCATCTTTATTCTTGCTTTTTTAAAGGTAAACCTACCTTTTTCTGTGTTTTTGAAGATCTTTGTCTTTTATTTTTACAGTTTTTCTGTGATGAACTTATTTGTGGCTTTCTGTTTAGGGTTTGTAGGGCTGCTTAAATCTGTGACTTGATGTCTTTCATTTATTTGGGAAAATTCTCAGCCTTTGACTTTTCATATATTACTTCTGCCTCTTTCTTTCTATCCTTTCCTTTTGGGATTCCAATTCTATGTATGCTATACCTTTTCTCCATACCCCATATGCCTCTCTCTTTTTTAATATTTTTCATACTTTTATCTCATCATATGTTTGCAAGGGTATTTCTTCAAGTTCACTCATCTTCTGTTCAATTGTGCCTAATCTGCTGTTGAACTCGCCTATGGAATTTTTAATTTCAGTTAATTCATTTTTCAGATTTAAGATTTTTATATGATTATTTTTCAAAGATTTCAGGTCTCTGGAGAAATTCTACATGTACTTTCTGGCGCCTATTCCCTCCATTATTTTAAGGTTCATGTCTAATATCTCTGTACAAATGAATGTTTTTATTGTCTATTTTTCTATTGGTCTTTTTTTTTTTTTTTAATTGGTAATATCTGGTAATTTCTGCTTGACTGCTGAACATTCTGTATGAAAATTCTAGACTAGAGGCTACAAGTGATCTCATCTTTCTCCAGGGAGAAGTTTCTTTGCCTTCTGATGTATGGAGTAGGGATCACCTTAATGCAGTCATGGGTTGAGCTAATTGGAGACTGGATTTCGTTTTTGTAAGACCCGGCCTATTCCCAGTCTGCCTTTATCCCTATCTTCATAGATTTTACTTAGAACCCTCCTTCTGTTGCTTTTTTACAAACTGAGACTCCTGGAAACTTTGCATAGCTTCTCAGCCTCATACTGCTTTTGAATCAGTAGTAGTAAAGAAGAACATCAAGGCAGGAAGTTTGGCTTACTTCTTTGTATTGCCCTATTTCTGAGATCTTGGCCCCTAATGCTCTGGACGCTTTGGTAGTTCTGAACTTCAGTTTCTATCTCCTCAGCAGCCTGAGACTGCCTAACGCTCTGGTAAGCTTCTCTGCCTTTTAGACTCCACTTTCCACCCAGCTTCTCAGCCTGTCGTGCTGTTTTCAAATTTGAAAATATTTCAAGGGTAAAAGGCATGAAATATTTTGGCACACCTCAGAAAGTTTCCTTTCTCTCCAGAATCTTGGCTCCTTAAGTTTTATTTGTCTTGGTACTTCTCAGCTTTCTTAAAGAGTAGAATTGCCCCCATAGGATTTTGAAGGAGCAGCTGGTGAATTTGAACTGTTGACTTAAAGCAGGTTACTCACATCTAAATTTTCTAGTTGTTCTTGGCAGGAATGTTGATTTGTTATAAGCTAGCTCATCATAGCCGGAAATGGAAGTAATCTATGAACATGTATGTGAGAGTGTGCATATGTGAGCACATTATCATAGTTGAAGTCCTTAGTTATTGGTTGTCATTGATTTGACTGACAAATCATGTAACCATTATTCCCCTCCCCGCCCCAGAAATTTATAAGAGTAGAGAACTTCTTACCTAGAATCACACTAGTAATTAAGCCATGACTTGTTTTCTTTTTTCTCCAGGGTTTTGTGTCATGTATAGAGAGCTATAGAAGGAAAGGACAGGAGCTATATGCATCTTTATACAAAGATCATGTGCAGGTAAGAAACAAAACGTTTTCTTTCTTTTCACAGTAGACTGGAATCCACCTTGTACCTGAACTAAAGGCCCAAAAGGGCCTTTGTCTGAGTTCTAGATTATCGAAACCAACAATTCACCTTGAATATATACTAAAGAACCAGACTGGCCTTTGGTCTCAGTTCTAGATTGCCTAAGCCAGCAATAGTTCATCAGTGATTCAGGCCTACCTGCATGACTTGTGCAGTGGGATTTGGGTTCACATGGTCAGGAGCGAGGAGATAAGCAGCTTGTTCTCTCAGTCATCTCTTCATTCATCCACTCAGTAAGTAGATATTGATTCCCAGGAAACCTCAGACCCTGGGCTGGCACACAATTATAAACACAACAGAGGTGGGTCTTGCTCCCAAAAAGCTTCCCTGGGGAGGAGAGATATACATTAAAGGACCTCATGACTCAGTAGACAGTCATAACCTGTGGTGAGCACTAGACAGGGAAAATACAGGAAATAATGAGAGATTATAATGGATAGTGACTTAACTTGAGGTGTCAGAGGCCCTCTCTGGAAAGCGACCATAAAATCAGATCAGAAGGAGGAAGAATATGGGACAAGATAGTTGGGAGAGGAGTGTTTTCGGCTCAGGGACAAGCATGTATGAAGGTGCAGTGGCAGGAGAGAGCCAGATGTCATCAACTAACTGGAAGAAGAACAGTGGCACTAGAACATGGTGGGCTGGGAATGACAGTGGCACAGATGGGGCAGGGGACAGAGCAGACAGTGCATGAGACCGTGTTGGGTTTTGTGCACCTACCCCAAGTGCAATTGTTGCCACTGATACGGACAGGCTTAGAGATTTAGAATACCGCTGTCGATGTGATTTGTGCAGGGTCTAGGAAAAGAGCATCTTCCTTCATGCAAGTCTGTGCCTATTTGAATCCCTTTCTATGACTATGGCCTGAGTCTCAGTGTCCCCATCTCTAAAATGGGATAATACTCCTAACTGCAAAGATTAAAGAGCGAGTATACAGGACCCAGTGACTGGCTGAGAATAGATGCCCCAAATGTGGTTATGGCATGGATAAAAGGTTCATTTTTAGTTAGTGTTAATTGTTGTTAGCAAAAACAAACAAGTGATCCCTAATAACAGAATACAGCACACAGCATGAAAACTTTAATAATTACGTTGTCTACTGAGCAATTTCTGAGTACCAAATCCTGTGTTAGGTATTAAAAATGCAGACTTTATAGTGAATACAGAAATAGCCACAAAGCAAGGTAATGAGGCCCATACTAGGATGTTCTACTTTGAGGACAAGAGCAATGGGGTGTAAGAAACCATTGTGTGTGCCTAGGGTGGGGTAAGGGTCAAGAAATGATGGAATGGGGGTGCCAGGAACAAAATAGGCACTGATCAACATCAGCCAAGTGATGTGTTTGAATCCCTTCCATATAAGCTCAGTTGGGTGTCCACAACATGCCCCTGGGAATAAAAAATGTGTGCCTGCCCCTCAGAAGTAGTCTGGCAGCACAGCCTCCCAGGCGGTCATAGGAGTAACGAGAGGAACAGTGTTCAGCAGGAGAGGCAGGTGGTGGGAAGAGGTTAGGGGTCAGCAGGTGTGTCTGGTTTCTCCAGACCCTCTTCTTGCAGAAGGGCTTCGTGGGGGATACCTCCCTCACCCCCAGCCTTGCTGACTGCCTTGCACAGCTGGGTGGGTGCCTCGCTGGCTTTTTGGGATGTTGTCCATGCCCATTAGAGGGACGCTTGTACATCAGTGACGCATCACCTGTGTTTCCTGTTTTCATTCAGGACTAGCGATGTGGCTGATAAATTCAGTTGCCATCAGGGTAAAAACAGGATGAACTGTATATGACTGCATCCTTTATTTATGGACATCTTCGGCATACTTGTTGCATTTTGAGGCAGATGGTATTGTTTATCTAAACTTCCAAATCACTACCTACTCAAGAGGGTGGCTATTTCTGTCTGGTTGGAAGAACCTGTACAGTCTTGTCATGATGAGGAGAGACGTGCTCTCTGGTTTTCCTGGGGGTTTCTGCTGACATTCACAACACGGCAGGTTCATATGGTAGGAGGACTGGGGAAAGGGCCAAATTGCACTGAGGCTCCAAGCCCAAAAGAAAGGAACGCTGATGTCCAGGAGCCTCTCCTGGGACCTTAATCTCGTCAGTGCCCCTCTCTTTGGCAGGACCACATTGGGTGCACCTGGTAAGAAGCACTCCTTGAACTACATGGGGACTCACTGGGGTTTAGGGAGTACTTGAGGTAGCCATGCAGAATGTAACTGTTTATTGAGGTATTTTCCAAGAAAATCAGCATTTTGAGGCTAAGCCACAAGATACTCTCCTAGTGTTTAAATATTTAAGATGGATTGCTCTGATGTTTAAGAGATTGCAGAAGCAATTACTGTCTGTCAGGAGATGATAGGATCTGATTGCCCTTATTCCCATGCGGGCCCCACTCTACCTCCAGGAAAGACAAGCCTAAACTCTGGACTGAACTCAGGCTTGTGGAACCTGCCACGTTCTTCAGGCAGTGCGTCTTACTGGGTGCACCCAATATGGTTCTGCCAAAGAGGGTCAATGATGAGATTGAGGGTCCAGCCCACAGAGTGATAGATACAGTCCACATAAGAGTTCTCTAACCTGAGACCTCACCCCACCATCGGAGGTTGCAGGAACCCACAGCCTGAAAGATAATGTTACTCAGGGTCCTGGAAGTTAACCCAAGCACCCTTCTATACCAAGAACCTGAAAGATATCATTACTCAGGGTCCTGGAAGTTAACCCAAGCATCCTTCTATACCAAAAGCCTGAAAGATATCATTACTCAGGGTCCTGGAAGTTAACCCAAGCACCCTTCTATACCAAGAGCCTGAAAGATATTGCTCAGGGTCCTGGAAGTTAACCCAAGCATCATTTTATACCAAGAAGTATCAACAGCAAGTGGTGCTGCTCTGATATTTGGTTTTCTAAATTGCTCCTTACCCCAGAAGCACCGATAAAAACAGTTGCCTTTACTCTGGCCCTGCCTACATTCCCCCACCCACCCCTGTGCCTTGTCCAAGTTATATTCTTTCTCTTCTGTTTGGCCCAGCTGTTCTAGCTCTGCTCCGTCACCTACCTAGGCCATCCTATTCTCATAGCAAGACCTCAGCAGTATTCACAACAGATATGCTTCATCCTGCCTGTGCTGTTTTTGTTTGTTTGTTTTAAATAAAGTCTTTACTCGTTTGAAGCTCTTTGCAAGAGGCCTGCCACCCCACGCGTGGTCTTTCTTTTAGTATGTGTGGGACCACTGTCTTGTCTCACGCTCTTCTGGGCTCTCTAGGGTCTGACTGGCTGGTTCCTGCTCAGTCTCCGCATATTCATTAGGTATCCATCAGAGCTCCTTCAGATGCAAGTATTAGAAACTCAACTCAAGTTGGCTTAGGCAACCCATGCAATGTTTGGATTTGTGTTACTGGAAAATTCAGGGGAAGAGCAGGCTTCAGGCAAAGCTGGATCGGGGTATTCAAAGTCCACTCTAAGGAATCTCTGTCTTTCTATCTCTGTATCTGTCTTTCTTTTTTTCGTCTCTCTCACACACACAGACACACGTAAACATACATGTGTGTACCTATAAGATTACTAATGAGTTTGAGGCATAAGGGCATATGGATGAGAAAGAAGTGAGTCTGAAATAAACCCATGCTTTGTTCACCAAACTGTACATCCTGGCATGAAGACAAGCTCATGCACAGCACAGGCAACCATTTTCAAATTTGCACAAAGACATTGTTGTCTTGTTACCAGGCTGATGTCTGTAGGGTAGGATCTGCCTCAGGACAGGGGAGAGGACCTCTCCTGATTCACACACAGGAGCCATGTGGGCTGGAGCTGGGGGCCCTGAGTGTACATGTGCTTGTCCAGTGCTCTGCTCTGTTTCCATGAGTTCATAAAGCAATAATAAGCCCCCAGGAAAGGAATCCAGCACATAGGACCAAGTGAAGGCTGTGAAATCAGACAGACTCAGTTTAGTTCTCATTTTGGCCACCTCTTCCTCCTTGGGCAAGTCACTTCTCTCGAAGACTTAGCTTCTTCATAGGGAGAGTGGTGCCACTGACTAGATTAAATGAAATAAAGAAGGTGAAGTGCTCAGCCTAAAGTGTGGTGAAGTGTTTCTTTTTATTTATATTAAATTTACGAGACTCATGCTTCTTGGCATTAGTACTGTCACTTTCCAGTTTTCTGAAAAATTAAAATTTAGAAAAAATACCACCTAATCATCAAATAATTGCAAAAATTTACCCCACAGAAAAAGGCACCTCTACTGTCTAAGCTGACTTGAAATGTTTCCGTGACAGGTGATGTACAGAACTTTAGGGTGGCATACAAAAGCAGTTTGAGGGATGTCTGTGTATATTATATAAAATTTTGCATTTTACTTGAATGGAAGGTGTAACAGTCAAGGACACATATACAAACTCTGAAGGTTTCGTAAATATTATAAACAAATATAAACCAGTTGCCATCAAGTCTCCTTCAGCCCATGGCAAGCCCATATGTGCCAAGTAGAACTGTGCTCCACAGGGTCTTCAGTGGCTAATTTTTTGGAAGTAGATCAGCAGGCCTTTCTTCTGAGGCACCTCCGGGTGGACTCAAACCATCAACCTTCCATTAGCAACCGAGCCCATTAACCATTTACATCACCCAGGGACTCCTCATAGTTATCAGGTGGAGTTATTTTCATCAATTTGAATGTTTCGCTTTGGTGAACATTCTAGACTCCTTGAACATTCTAGAATAATATATTAAGATTGGAAAGGCCCTGAGAAATCATCCAGACTAAACCTGTCATTTAATAGTTGGAGAATCTGAGGTCCAGAAATGAATATAATCAATGCCACTAACTTGTACATGTAGAAACTGTTGAATTGGTGTATGTTTTGCTGTGTATAGTTTCCACAACAACAAATTGGATAAAATTTAAAAAAAAGAACAAAAGCCTTGTGGATTGCAATGATTCGATCCACAACTGACCATGGGGATGGCACAGGACCGGGCAGTGTTTCATTCCATTGTGCTTGGGGTAACCATGAGTCAGGGGCCAACTCGACAGCAGCTAACCACAGCAACAACAACCTTGAAAAACAGTGCTGAAGATACTTCTTCCATTTTTCTGGACTGGAGGTGTGATGGAAATTAGCAGACCTGCCAACGATTGAGTTAGGCAAGTCATTCCCATTTCTGGACCTCAGACTCTTCAGCGTGAAGAGGTGTTTTTCTCAAACAATTTGGAGACTCTTCAGCAGGGGAGGTTTGTGGCCAGCTTGTGAGAACAGTGCTCCAGGGTGACGGCTGCACTTCTGCTTCTCAGAGACGGAGATGTGGCCGCACCAAGGCAGCCAATGCCTGGGCCAGGACCAAGGAGCAGCTCTTCGGGGAGCTGGGCTTGTGGGGCCAGACGGTGGGAGCCATGCCCTGCTCGCAGTGGGAGCTGGACTGGCGAGAAGGACCCGCTCGCATGAGGAGAAGACTCGGACGGCGGTCCCCACTGCAGGCCCAGAGCCAGGCAGCGCACAAGGTAAGAGTCTGACGCAGTGGGACGAGCAAGGCTCTGCTGTTTTGAGGCAGAAAGTGTGTTGGAGCTTTCCTACCTCATTTTCTCCAGTAGTCTTCATTTTTAGAACAGTTTTAAGTTTACAGAAAATGCAGAGACTTCCCATATTCCCCCCCCACCCACACTTCATTTCTCCTGTTAATACTTTGTGCTCCTCTGATACATTTACAATTGATGAGTCAATGTTGATACATTATGGTTAACTAAAGCCCATAGTCCACATTAGGGTTCACATCTGTGTTCTGCTGTCCTAGGGGTTTTGACAGATGGTAATGTCATGTATCCACCATTAGAGGATCGTGCAGAATGGCTTCACTGCCCCCAAAATGCCCTGTGCTCCACCTAGTCATACTTCCCCTCCCCTAACTCCCTGGCAAGTACTGATCCTTTCACTGGCCCTATTCTCATTTTAAAAAAATAGTATTTTTTTGTATTTTTGGTGGAAGTGCATGTAGCATAAATGGGTCATTCTGTTTTTATGAAGATTCTGTGCTGTGTGCTTTGGGGGTGCTACATGGCGGGCATGTAGGAGTGCGGGCACGTAAGAGAGGTGATATACGACATAAATGTGCGTGAGTATCATGATTTATTTTCCATGTTGCATAACAGAGGAGAAGAGTCATTAACCCTCCTGGGTACACAGAAGGGACTCCATGACCACGTGCTGAATGAATGAATGAATGAATGAATGAATGAATGAATGAGTGAGTGGTACATACCCACGTTACTGAGCAGCACCACTCTGACATCCACCCAGACCATGGAGTCATCTGGACACCAGTATCTGAAAGAGCTGGATACTTGCTTGCCCGAGTTGTTTGTCACTGAGCAGCCATAACCAGCCATACTATGGGCATTATTGCTGAAGCAAATCCCATAACATGTTTTATAATGATAATCTCTTGAACTCAGCTCTTTCTGCAAGCTAAAGCTGGTGACCTACTTAGTCCAAACAATATTGAATCTGCATTTGGTTTCCAGGCACTAGAACCTGGGTGGTCTGTAGGAGTCTGTAGTCATGAAGCTTGAATTCTGTGCTGTTGGACTCACATTTTGCCTTTTAATGGATGATAAGCCAATTAGATTCATTTTCTAGTGAATATAGAAAAATCTGTTAATAGTTTTTCATGCTTTCATTGAACAGTCATAATTTAAGATATTCTAAAAGGCAACCTTCCAGACACAGAGACGCTGGGGATTTCTTTCTGCATCTGCTCCGAGTTATAATGTTGGTGTTACTCTTTAGTCTATAACCCCAGAATCTTCTATCTGCACTAAAAATCCTTTATAAAACCTAAGAAAAACAATTACATTTCATTTCTGCAGTAGAACTTCCATTTTTAAAATAATTTTTATTGTGCTTTAAGTGAAAGTTTACAAACCAAGTCAGTCTCTCACACAAAAACTCATATACACACTCCCAATTACTCTCCCCCTGATGAGACAGCCCACTCTCTCCCTCCACTCTCTCTTTTCCTGTCCATTTCGCCAGGTTCCAACCCCCTCCACCCTCTCATCTCCCCTCCAGGCAGGAGATGCCAACATAGTCTCAAGTGTCCACCAGATCCAAGAAGCTCACTCCTCACCAACATCCTTCTCCAACCCATTGTCCAGTCCAATCCATGTCTGAAGAGTTGGCTTTGGGAATGATTCCTGTCCTGGGCCAGCAGAAGGTCTGGGGACCATGATCACTGGGGTCCTTCTACTCTCAGTCAGACCATTAATCACTGGGGTCCTTCTACTCTCAGTCAGACCATTAAGCCTGGTCTTACGAGAATTTGGGGTCTGCATCCCACTGCTCTCCTGCTCCCTCAGGGGTTCTCTGTTGTGTTCCCTGTCAGGGCAGTCATCCATTGTAGCTGGGCACCATCTAGTTCTTCTGGTCTCAGGATGATGTAGTCTCTGGTTCATGTGGCCCTTTCTGTCTCTTGGGGTCGTAATCGCCTTGTATCCTTGGTATTCTTCATTCTCCTTTGATATAGGTAGGTTGAGACCAATTGATGCATCTTAGATAGGTGCTTGCTATCATTTAAGACCCCAGACGCCACTCCTCAAAGTGGGATGCAGAATGTTTTCTTAATAGATTTTATTATGCCAACTGACTTAGATGTCCCCTGAAACCATGGTCCCCAGGCCCCTGCCCCTGCTATGCTGGCCTTCAAAGGATTCAGTTTATTCAGGAAACTTATTTGCTTTTGGTTTAGTCCAATTGTGCTGACCTCCCCTGTACTGTGTGTTGTCTTTCCCTTCACCTAAAGTAGTTCTTATCTACTATCTCATTAGTGAACGTCCCTCTTCCACCCTCCCTCCCTCCACTCTCTCGTAACTACAAAAGAATGTTTTCTTCTCAGTTTAAACTATTTCTCAAGTTCTTATAATAGTGGTCTTATACAATATTTGTCCTTTTGCAACTGACTAATTTCACTAAGCATAATGCCTTCCAGGTCCCTCTATGTTATGAAATGTTTCACAGATTCCTCACTGTTCTTTATCGATGCGTAGTATTCCATTGTGTGAATATACCATAATTTATTTATCCATTCATCCGTTGATGGGCACCTTGGTTGTTTCCATCTTTTTGCTATTGTAAACAGTGCTGCAATAAACATGGGTGTGCATATATCTGTTTGTGGAAAGGCTCTTATTTCTCTAGAATATATTCCAAGGAGTAGGATTGCTGGATCGTATGGTAGTTCTATTTCTAGCTTTTTAAGGAAGAGCCAAATCAATTTCCAAAGTGGTTGTACCATTTGACATTCCCACCAGCAGTGTGTAAGCGTTCCAATCTCTGCACAACCTCTCCAACATTTATTATTTTGTGTTTTTTGGATTATTGCCAGCCTAGTTGGAGTGAGATACAATCTTGTAGTTTTGATCTGCATTTCTCTAATGGCTAATGATTGTGAACATTTCCTCATGTATCTGTTAGCTACCTGAATGTCCTCTTTAGTGAAGTGTCTATTCATACCTTTTGCCCATTTTTTTAATTGGGTTATTTGTCTTTTTGCAGTTGAGTTTTTGCAGTATCATGTAGATTTTAAAGATCAGTCGCTGATCAGAAATGTCATAACTAAAAACTTTTTCCCGGTCTGTAGGTAGTCTTTTTACTCTTTTGGTGAAGTCTTTGGATGAGCATAGGTGTTTGATTTTTAGGAGCTCCCAGTTATGTAGTTTTTCTTCTGCATTCTTTATAATGTCTTGTATACTTTTTATGTCATGTATTAGGGCTCCTAACATTGTCCCTATTTTTTCTTCCATGATCTTTATCGTTTTAGATTTTATATTTAGGTTTTTGATCCGTTTTGAGTTAGTTTTTGTGCATGGAGTGAGGTATGGGTCTTGTTTCATTTTTTTGCAGATGGATATCCAGTTATGCCAGCATCATTTGTTAAAAAGACTGTCTTTTCCCCATTTAACTGTTTTAGAGCCTTTGTCAAATATTAACTGCTTATATGTAGATGGAATTATGTCTCGATTCTCAATTCTGTTCTGTTGGTCCATGTATCTGTTATTGTACCAGTACCAGGCTGTTTTGACTACTGTGGTGGTATAATAGGTTCTAAAGTCAGGTGGAGTAAGGCCTCCCACTTTGTTCTTCTTTTTCAGTAATGCCTTATTTATTCGGGGCCTCTTTCCCTTCCATATAAAGTTGGCGATTTGTTTCTCCATCTCATTAAAGAATGTCATTGGGATTTGGATCAGAATTGCATTAAATGTATAGATCACTTTTGGTAGAATAGACATTTTCACATGTTAAGTCTCCCTATCCATGAGCAAGGTATATTCTTCCACTTATGTAAGTCTCTTTTGGTTTCTTGCAGAAGTGTACTGTAGTTTTCTTTGTATAAGTCTTTTACATCTCTGGTAAGATTTATTCCTAAGTATTTTATCTTCTTGGGGACTACTGTAAACGGCATTGATTTGGTGATTTCCTCGTCAACGTTCTTTTTGTTGGTGTAGAGGAATCCAACTGATTTTTGTATGTTTATCTTGTATCCTGATACTCTGCTGAACTCTTCTATTAGTTTCAGTAGTTTTCTTGAGGATTCCTTAGGGTTTTCTGTGTATAAGATCATGTCATCTGCAAATAGAGATACTTTTACTTCTTCCTTACCAATCTGGATGCCCTTTATTTCTTTATCTAACCTAATTGCTCTGGCTAGGACTTCCAACGCAATGTTGAATAAGAGTGGTGATAAAGGGCATCCTTGTCTGGTTCCCAGTCTCAATGAGAATGCTTTCAGGGTCTCTCCATTTAGGGTGATGTTGGCTATTGGCTTTATAAATTTTTTTTTTTTTTTATGTTGAGGAATTTTCCTTCTATTCCTATTTTGCTGAGAGTTTTTATCATGAATGAGAGTTGAACTTTGTCAAATGCCTTTTTTGCATCATTGATAGAATCATGTGATCCTTGTCTTTTATTTATGTGATGGATTACATTAATTGTTTTTCTAATGTTGAACCATCCCTGCATACCTGGTATGAATCCCACTTGGTCATGGTGAATTATTTTTTTGATATGTTGTTGAATTCTGTTGGTTAGAATTTTGTTGAGGATTTTTGCATCTACATTCATGAGGGATGTAGGTCTATAATTTTCTTTTCTTGTGGTGTCTTTACCTGGTTTTGATATCAGGAATTTGATGGCTTCTTAGAATGAATTTGGTAGTATTTTGACCTTTTCTATGCTCTGAAATACCTTCAGTAGTAGTGGTGTTAACTCTTCTCTGAAAGTTTGGTAGAACTCTACAGTGAAGCCATCCGGACCAGGGCTTTTTTTTGTTGGGAGTTTTTTGATTACCTTTTCAATCTCTTCATTTGTTATGGATCTATTTAGTTGTTCTACCTCTGTTTGTGTTAGTTTAGGTAGGTAGTGTGTTTCTAGGAATTCATCCATTTCTTCTAGGTTTTCAAATTTGAGTATAGTTTTTCATAATAATGTGATATGATTCTTTTAGTTTCAGTTGGGTCTGTTGTAATATCGCACGTCTCATTTCTTATTTGGGTTATTTGCTTCCTCTCCTGTTTTTCTTTTGTCACTTTGGCCAGTGGTTTATCGATTTTGTTGATTTTTTCAAAGAACCAGCTTTTGGTCTTGTTAATTCTTTCAATTAGTTTTCTGTTTTCTATTTCATTTAGTTCAGCTCTAATTTTTATTATTTGTTTTCTTCTGGTGCCTGTGTGTTTCTTTTGTTGTTCTCTTTCTGTTTGTTCAAGTTGTAGGGATAATTCTTTGATTTGGGCCCTTTCTTCTTTTTGGATATGTGCATTTATTGATATAAATTGACCTCTGAGCACCACTTTTGCTGTGTCCCAAAGAAAACTTCCATTGTTTTAAGTTTTGTCAGCAAACATCTGGTGGTATGTACTATTTTTTGTCAGTTATTGGAAAACTTTTTAAAGGTATTTCTTAAGTTTTTTAACAAAAAAATTGCCATTTCAGCATTTTTTACATGTACAATTTAGTGACTTTAATGGCTTTCCTCATGCTGTGCAGCCATCAGCATTTTCCGTTTCCAGGTTTTTCCCTCACCCTTACAGAAGCTCAGCAACCCAGCCATGACTCCCTCTTCCCCTCCCTCCTGCCCCTGGTAACTGCAAATAGACTTTGGTTTCTATGCATTTGCCTATTCTAGATATTTCATGTAAGTGGGATCATACAATATTTGTCCTTTAGTGACTTACTTCACTTAGCATAATGTTTTCAAGGTTCATCCATGTTGATGTTTAGCATTTTTTCTGCAATAAATTTCTTAGGGAATGCAGGCAGGAAAAATAAGTAGCCTGCCCACTGTGCAGGTGGCAAAGCCAATGGCTTCCTATAAGACCTACTCCCTGGTCACTCGGGCTGCTCAGTCCCAGGTCCTCTCCCTGGTTCCTTTTCCGGTGTGGCCCAATGGACATCCAAGATGCTATTTAATCCCATCTTGGCATCATCTTGGGAAATTACTGTAAGTCCTACTTAATGGATGATTGTGGGTTTTTCCCCCTTTGACTCTGGAACATCAATACTTGCATTTTATAGTGTTCCTTTAGGATTTAGCATTTCTCTCCTCTTGCAGCTGAGTCTTGAGTGTGTGTGTGTTTGTGAACCAGTGGAATGGGGAATGGGGTACATATACAGTATCTGGGATTTAATTTGTCTTTTATTTGGTCTTATTTCAGGAAAGCCAAGAAAGAAATGATATTTCTCAAACAAATGCTGGAAACAAAGGTATTTAGTTTCTTTAAACTTTTTGTGTAAAAACTAAACCAATCATTAGTTTATGTAATATCTCATTAAAGGTATTAAATTTAATATTTTGAAAGAGTAGGTAGTGCTGAGACTCTTTCCATTACTCTGCCCTCCAGAATGAAAAGCAGCCTGTTCTGGACCTAGATACACCATTAAGGAAACCTAAGTTGCAACAATAAGAGTTTTTTCTAGGAGTTGTTTCCCAATTTGCTGTATCAGGGAGAACTTTAAGTGTCCCCAACCAAGAAAATACATGTTCACTAAGTGACCCAAAGCACGGAGGAGGAAAATAGGAACATGGATGGTATAGATATTTAATATATAAAATGTCCAGCTGCTGAAGAATAACAGCTGAGAGCATTTTGGATGTATTAATATATTGATATATTCAATATGTTTCTATAGATAAATGGATATTTAGATGAATCTCCGGGAAATTACCGATTCATGCGGGTGAATTTTGAAATGTTTCCCAGTGGTCCCTTGAGAGCTGCAGAGCAGCCAGGCCTGGGCACACCAGGGCCTTCCAGAGTGAATAAACTGGAGGTGTATTGCCACACCACGTGGCCGGTACAGACATGTGCATCAGGGCCATGGTGTACATTTTCAGAGGCAATGAAGAGGTACACCGAGAGAGTCACTGTGTTTGTATCTCCCCTGGAACCTTGCCTTGCACCTAAGTAGCTCAGGTGCCTGCTGCATCCATCCACCAGGCTGTCAGAGGGCTCATTCCAAAACTGTGTCTCCTTTTATGCTGTTGTAGATGAACTGACACCAAAGGAAGTCGAGATTGAGAGAGAGGAAGTGGCGGTAGACTGCACTCGGCTGACGTTCTTCCCTGCCTTACATGAAAGTCTGCACTCGGAAGACTTCTTAGAACTGTGTAGGGAAAGACAAGTTATTTTACAGGAGCTTCATGATCAAGAAAAGGTAATACACCCATCAGGATCATCCTTTAGGTAGTGAGACATGAGAGAACTAAGTAAGAGTCCTTCACTCACATAGGAGGCAGTATCTCCATTCACTGTAAAAGCTGCCAGCTAAATAATCATCGAGCGAGAGGAGCAGGCATGCCCTTAAATTTGTGGGGCCTGGGGCAAGGGTGCTGTGTCAAAATATCTGAAAGTTATAACTCAAGCTAACAAACTGTTAAATGAAGTTTGCTCTAACTTCCTACCTTGACCATCACAACAACCTAGGAGGCCTGTTTCAAATGTAGGATTCTTGACCTTCTTGTAATTTGGCATCTTGGTCTTCTGCCTACACACTGACTGCCATAAGGGATCCAACCCTCACTTTGAGGGGCCCTGGGTACATGCATTTGAACACCCCGACCCATATGTCCATGCTGTCCCCATACCTCTTAACCTGCAACCAGCCGTTTCTTGACCACCACTCAGGCCTGGGGGTAAGCACAGTGTGGTGCCTCAGCCATCAAAAGGGTAGATCTGGAGGTGAAGTCTGCGTAGGCCCAGGGAGCAGACTCAAGGTGTGTGTGTCTCTTTGGCGTGGCTGGATAGGGCTGGAGGTAGCTCCCTAGGGTATGGGGCCCAGAAGGGGTCCCTCTTACCCAAGTCTGAGTATTGTATGGAAGACCAAGCACATGCCTTAGAGTAAAACAGACCTGAGTTCAAGCCTCAACTTGGCTGTATACTACATGTCATGTTATTTAAATTTTGTGAGTCTCAGTTTTCTCGTCTTTAATATGGAGCTTATAGCAACCGTTTCATAAAATTCTTGCATGATGTAAATGGGATAATGGAAGTAAAGGGACTAGCTCAGATCCAGGCACATGTGAGACGCTCATTAAAGACTAATTTTTTTCCATTTCCAAAGGTTGAGTGGTTTAAGGGTCTCACAGATAAAGCAAGCTGTTCTGTAAGGGATGCATGTGAAGTTGAAGTCCCAGCAAAACAGCGACATAGACAGGCAGAACAGACAAGCCATGTGGGGATGACACAGAGATGAAAGCATGAAGCAGAGGGCTCATCTGGGCCCAGGGTGGACATGCCACGAGGATGAGGGTGGATCTGCATGGAGACCCACGGCATGAGCAGTCCCAGCTCCTGGGAGCAGGTCATGAGCTCAGACAGCCTGTGACAGACATGAGAGCGAGCAGAGACTAAAGGGTGGCCTTCCCAGGAAAGGTTACTTGCAGAGACTCCTGGGAGGGGTTAAGCTGGAGTTTGCAATTTCCAGCAGTTGGCCAGCAGGGCTGAGCAGAAGTGCGCTGACAAGATGAACTGTTGCATAACTTCAGGCAAGTTGTCTAGCTGCTTTCAGATTTAGTAAGAGTTCAGGTAACACCTCATTGCTGTCAAGTCGATTCCGACTCATAGCAACACTGTAGGGCTTCTAAGGCTGTAAATCTCTATGGAAACAGTCTGCCACATCTTTCTCCTGCAGAGCTGCTGGTGGTTTTGAACCACCGACCTTTTCGTTAGTGCTTGATGGCTTTAACCACGGTACCTCCAGGCCTCTTTTCAGGCAACATAGGCCTGTAAAAACAGTGTCCTTCTTATACCTGCATAACCCAAAGCTTCCAGACATGGAGCACATTTGTAAGTCCCAGCACACCTAGCCACCCAGCTGCAATGCTCTGGCCATTTGACACGTTGGCCAATGATGATGGGCAGTCTTGACCTCCTTGCTCTGAGATCAGGAGAACTGGTCTCTACGTCATCAATGTCTCCACTGCCCCCTGCATCAGCTTCTTCCGTTGCTCCTTGCACAGAATTACCTTCATTACTTCACCTGTCTGCCTCTCTCACTACACTGACACACCTTAAAGGAGGGCTCTAAAGTGTCTAATCCCAGACAAGCCAGGAAGAGCCATTCGGTAAATGGTGATACCAAAGCCAAACCCACTATCGTCAAGTGGGTTCCAACTCACAGCGATGCCATAGGACAGAGTAGAACTGCCCCACTGGATTTCCAAGGAGTGGCTGGTGGATTCAAACTGCTGGACTTTTTAGTTAGCAGCCAAGCTCTTACCCACTGCACCACCAGGGCTCCAAATGCTGATGAATGAAGATTTTTAAAATTCATGTTCATTTTGTTTTGATTATGAAAATAACGTATATCTATTGTGTGGGATGTAAAAAAAAAAACAGATACTAAAACATATTACATGTATCTATACATCATATATACACATACACACTACGTACAATATTATTTGTATTACATATATACACACATACACATATAGTCCGGCTGCTGAGGAATAACAGCTAGTAACATTTTTTGTGTGTGAATATATATATATATGTGAAGCTCTCGAGCTGCAGTGGTTAAAAACTCAGCGCTAAGCAAAAGGGCAGCAGTTCGAATGCACCAGCTGCTTCTTGGGAACTCTATGGGGCAGCTGTGCTTTGTCCTATAGGGTCACTAGGAGTTGGAATCAACTGGATGGCAAGGGGTTTTTTTGAGTTTGTCATCTTTGGTTGTGACAAGTGGCAAAGAGACCAGGGATGCAGCTAAACATCCTGCAATCCCACACAGCCCCACAGCAAAGAATTATTTGGCCCCAAATGTCTATAGTGCAGCGGGTGAGAAGCCCTGATATGAAAGACACACAGTGAACGGGTGCTGGGTCCCCAGGTCTTCCTCCTGCTTTCCTGACAGGAAGGACTGCATCACGTGTCTCCACTCCGACTCTTTGATGTGATAAAAAGACAGCGGTGGCAGTGCTTTGGTTTCATTCAGTGTATTTGTTTCCTACAGCTGCTGTAACAAATTACCAGAAATAGTGGCTTAAAACTGTACACATTCATTCTCCCACATTCTATAGGTCAGAGGCCCCAGGAGGCTGGAATCAAGGTGTTGGCTGGCCTAGGTTCCTTCCTGGAGGGTCTGGGGCTGAATCCTTTCAGGGCTCCTTCAGGGTGTTGGCAGAATTCAGCTCCATACTTCTATAGGACTGAGTCCCATTCCTTGCTGGCTGCCGGTGGAGACTGTTGTCAGCTTCCAGAGGCTGCCCTTGCCGTGTGGTCCCCTCCCTCCATTTGCAAAGCCAGCAAGGCCTGTTCAGTCCTTCACACTCTTCAAGCCTCCCTGACTCCTCGGCTGTCTTCTTCCCTCACATCTCTCTGATGGACTCTTCTGCCTTCTCTTCTCTTGTTAAGGGCTCATGTGGTTTTATTGGGCCCACCAGATTATCCAGGATAGTCTCCCCCTTAAAGTCAGCTGATTGATAGCCTTAATTCCATCTGCAGAGTCCCTTCCCAGCCATACCTGGGTCAGTGATTGCATAACCAGGGACGAGACTCTTGGTGGGACATCTTGGGGACATGCCTGCCACATTTGGTGTCACTCAGGCCCATTTCCCACCTTAATCCATGTCCTCACTTTCAGAGGAGAATCTTAGCAGGCGCCTGACCCTAGTAATGCTTTCCAAGGCCAGCCTGGTTGGTCCAACATTGACCGGGCTGGGCTATGACAAGGTCCAGGTTCTGCAGTAACAGCAGAGAGCTAGTCCCAGCCCTGCCTCTTGGTGTACTTGTTCTGATTGTTAAGAGTCATGCTTTTGCTTATTGTCCCATGCAGTGACATTTCTCTTGGGGTCTTACTGGGAAAGCAAGGGCCTGAGGTCCATAGGTGATGAACAGTCCCAGCCCCTAAGAGGCAGACAGACCAGATGAGGCTGCTCCCATCCTTCGCTGTCTTGTACTTAAGCTTCAGTCTTCCTCAGTCTCTGTGTCAGGCTGTGGGAAACTGCCAGAAGTGGCAGACACTGTGATATGACAGCAGGGATCTTGAGGTGGTTCTGGCAGGAGCATTGCAGACCCAGCAGGTGGGAGAACGTGAGCGGTCCTGTTGTCACTTAGTGTCTGCCTGCCTGCCTGCCAGCCTGCCATCCTTCCACCTTCCTACCTGCCTGCCATCCTTCCTTCCTTCCTCCCTGCAT
This sequence comes from Loxodonta africana, assembly GCF_030014295.1. NCBI lineage: Eukaryota > Metazoa > Chordata > Mammalia > Proboscidea > Elephantidae > Loxodonta > Loxodonta africana. Next base: position 83,521,707 of record NC_087357.1, on the reverse strand, counting down.
GTCTGCCATCCTTCCTTCCCTCCTGCCTGCCTGCCTGCCTGTCTGCCATCCTTCCTTTGTTCCTGCCTGCCTGCCATCCTTCCTTCCTTCCTCCCTCCATGTCTGCCATCCTTCCTTCCTGCCTGCCAGCCTGCCATCCTTCCACCTTCCTACCTGCCTGCCATCCTTCCTTCCTTCCTCCCTGCATGTCTGCCATCCTTCCTTCCCTCCTGCCTGCCTGCCTGCCTGCCATCCTTCCTTCCCTCCTGCCTGCCTGCCTGCCTGCCTACTGACAGGGGCTATCCTTGGGGGAGCCCGGAGGAGTGTGGGAGTCTGGACATGTCACACGATGCACAGGCAAGATAATTCTTGCCATTCTGTGGACACCCAGAGGGACTTCACATTTGCCCTGTGCAGGAGTTCTTTGATTTGTTCTATTGGGCTGTGCTGTTGCCTCTAGTTTCATGGTAAACTGGGGGAGACTTTTTTCCATTCAGCTTGGGTTTTCCCCAGGCACGTCTGCTCCCGGGAGAAGCAAGTAGGAGTGGAAGAGACAGGTCAGTGGCCACACATGGGCAGACTCCCTGGGGCAGGGGAGGGGAAACTGGAGTGGACGGAGCCTACAGGCAGAACTTGGGGGATCAAAGCACCACCTAGTTCCAGTCCAGCCTCTACAACTTACCGAGTGAATGAGCCTCATTTTCTCTCTCTTTGGAGTGGGGCCACCCTCCCTTGCTCACCAGTCTACAGCAGAGATGAGTGAAGGCTGTGTATGCCCGCTAGCTACTATGTGCCTGGCACAGACTGAGCTCTCGGTGGGCTATATCTGCTGGTATCCTGTTGCCCTCCCTGTCCTTTTAGTAGTACCTTAGGGTTCTGCCTGCATGGTGCACATGGATAAGCGCTTGGCTACTAATCCAAAGGTTGGTGGCTCAAGTCCACCTAGGGGCACCTCAGAGGAAAGTCCTGATGACCTGCTTCCGAGAGATCAGAGCCATTGAAAACGCCGTCGATCACACATCTGGTGTCACCATGAGTCAAAATTGACTCATTGGAAACTGGTAGAGTTCTCCCGGCTCTAATAAGGAAAGAGGAGCCATGTAAGAGTCCTTGTAGATAAATTATGGCCCCAAAGAAGTGGGAAAGAGCCCTTTCAATGCAAATGGCTTCAGATGCTCTCTGAGCAGGTCCTGTGAGGAAGAGAAATGCACGTGCTTGGGGAAATGCTGTAGTGAATTCATGGGCACAGTGTGAGGCTCTGAGGGATTCGAAAGGCTCTGTTGTCGCACTGAGATGGTGAAGGATGAGAGAGAGGGTCAGAGTGGAGCCAGTGAGAGCTCTGACAAACACCACTCCCCTTCTTCAGGTCAGTTACCAAACTCACAAAATGCAACGTTTTAAGGGAAAGAGGGAAGTCGCTGGGTTTGGGGCTTGGGCTGGTGTGTGGTGAAAGCAGGAGGCCCCTGAAATAAAGGCACGAATGTGGGGAGGGGGAGTTGTTTCATTGCTGTTATTAACAAAAGTGCTGTAGGCGAATGTCTGAGCCTTTCCTAAGCCTGCACACACACAGCATCTCGCTGAGCCTTCCCGAGGTCGATGAGGGTGGCTTTGTCATTTCTGTCTTAAAAAAAAAAAAAAAAATGTCTTAGAGATGACAAAAATGGAACCTGGTGTGGAAGGAATGGCTGGGATCTGGTTTCAGATTTTTCCTACCCTAAACTTCATGTGGGTTTTTAATCTCTCTGTTCTCTCCCAGCTCACTGTGTTGGACAAATTATGTAAACTTCCCTCCACCCCATCTTTCTGTCACCTTCCTATGCTGGGGCTTGGAGACGATGACCCAGGCCCCCGTGGCTCTTAATAACCTTTTGGGTTCATTCTGGTACAGGCTGGCAGCCAGCTCCTAACCCAGCCTAGCTCCTCGTCCATACATGCATGGTTTCAAGGATAGGAGCTGGGGCCGCAGAAGGAAAGGTTGTTGCACTGACCCAGAGAACAAGAACAGATTCCAGCAAAGGTAGCCAAAGTGTGCCCCTGAAAGGGGTGTGTGTGTGTGTATGTTTGTGTCCGTTGTATTCCCAGGACTGTACCATGGAGAATATACCATGCAGGACCCGTGTAGCAAACATTGGTTGGACACTGGAAATCTCCCTAGCTTGGATGTCTTCATAAGACCATTTGGCCAGGTACCTTTTCTCAATTTAGAAGTGACAACATTTCCACAGAGGGAGCATGATGGGTGTGTGTCCGTCCCCAGAAAGCCCAGGTGACCTGCCTTAAAGAGGCCATCACATAAGCTGGGTAGGCAGCCCCAGAGCTGAGAGCCCATGGCTCCTCCTCCCGCCACTGCCTAGCTTGGAATTGTGAGACACAGCCCATGAGACGCACCAGAATGTAACCCCCTTCATGGTGTCTGGGTGCCCTGTCCCCACCAGAGACCTCTGGGGCTGCAGCTCTCCATGGCAGGAAAACGTACAGTTCTGGAGCTCAGGATGGCAGGAACTTAATTCATTTCTTTGTGTGAACATTTGAGCCCTGGTCGCCTCCAGCAAAACCTGGGACAGTAATTATTCAGTTATTCTTTGTCACCTTTGCATCATTGATTAATGATTCCCAGAACCAGAAACTCATTTCTCTGCAAACAGCTCCATTTGATGTGAGCAATGGTTTATTTAATATATGTTAATTGTGGGTCCGTGTCAACACTCTGCAGCCTCATGGTAGCAGCCTTAACAGCTACCGCATGGTTGGAGATAGTCCCCCACCCCTTCCAGGCAGCTGCTCCGCTTGGCAGAATGGGCTTTCCCATCCAGTCCACGAGTCAGGAATCAAGTGAAGGTTTGTTTCTGCTGTTGTCATACTTTGTCATTACATGACAAGCTAAACGTCTAATCCTTTTCCATATAAACTCCATGTAAAAACATGAGTTTGGTCTTGGTAGAGACAACCCAACCCACAGGGAGATACTGTGCTCTGGGCAGCAGAGACTGGTAACCCCCACAAGCCCTTCCCAGGTGTTTCAGCAGAGGCCATTTGTAGAAGGTGCAGAAATATGCTCATCTTTCCATTCAGCAGCTGCCCATCTGGGCAGACCCCAAGACATGTGGCCCTGCCCAGCACCCTCCTGTGACTCTCTTTGGCATGATTTGTACACAGGCTAGTCCTGGGCTGACCTTGTCTGTTTCCCTGGACTCCCCTTGCCCTTACACCCTCACACACACTCCCTCTCACAACACTGACATGCACACATTCACACACATTGTCTCATGACACAGGTACACACACACTCACACACACACTCATGCACACACTCATTCCTAATTTTTTATTCTAATTGTACAGACTGCTAATACTCTCCAAACACCTCTAGCTGGTTCAAGACGTTGTGCTTCTTTGTCTTCTTAACTCCTAACCTCAGTCTTGGAGTCACGTCTTTGGGAACCGTTCTCTGATGCCACCTCTGCCCCCTCTCCTGCCCCAGCCTGCTCAGACCCCTCCTCTGTGCCCCTCCCCAGTCTCCCCTATTAAACTGTGGGCACCCTGAAGACAAAGCCATGTGTTGCCTATCTTTGTGCCAAACATAGCGTAGGGCACACAGTAAACACTCAGTACCTAGTTGTTAATGAGTGAAGGAACGCACAAAGGATGAGGGAGTTACGAACAATGTGCGCGGGGCACACAGTACACACTCGGCACCTAGTTGTTAATGAGTGAAGGAATGCACAAAGGATGAGGGAGTTACGAACAATGTGCGTGGGGCACACAGTACACACTCGGCGCCTAGTTGTTAATGAGGGAAGGAACGCACAAAGGATGAGGGAGTTACGAACAATGTGAGTGGGGCACACAGTACACACTCGGCACCTAGTTGTTAATGAGTGAAGGAACGCACAAAGGATGAGGGAGTTAGGAACAATGTGCGTGGGGCACACAGTAAACACTCAGTACCTAGTTGTTAATGAGTGAAGGAACGCACAAAGGATGAGGGAGTTACGAACAATGTGCGTGGGGCACACAGTACACACTCGGCACCTAGTTGTTAATGAGTGAAGGAACGCACAAAGGATGAGGGAGTTACGAACAATGTGCGTGGGGCACACAGTACACACTCGGCACCTAGTTGTTAATGAGTGAAGGAATGCACAAAGGATGAGGGAGTTACGAACAATGTGCGTGGGGCACACAGTACACACTCGGCACCTAGTTGTTAATGAGTGAAGGAACGCACAAAGGATGAGGGAGTTATGAACAATGTGCGTGGGGCACACAGTACACACTCGGCACCTAGTTGTTAATGAGTGAAGGAACACACAAAGGATGAGGGAGTTATGAACATTGTGCGTGGGGCACACAGTAAACACTCAGTACCTAGTTGTTAATGAGTGAAGGAACGCACAAAGGATGAGGGAGTTATGAACAATGTGCATGGGGCACACAGTACACACTCAGCACCTAGTTAATGAGTGAAGGAACGCACAAAGGATGAGGGAGTTATGAACAATGTGCGTGGGGCACACAGTACACACTCAGCACCTAGTTGTTAATGAGTGAAGGAACGCACAAAGGATGAGGGAGTTATGAACAATGTGTGTAGGGCACACAGTACACACTCAGCACCTAGTTGTTAATGAGTGAAGGAACGCACAAAGGATGAGGGAGTTATGAACAATGTGTGTAGGGCACACAGTACACACTCAGCACCTAGTTGTTAATGAGTGAAGGAACGCACAAAGGATGAGGGAGTTATGAACAATGTGCGTGGGGCACACAGTAAACACTCAGCATCTAGTTGTTAATGAGTGAAGGAACGCGCAAAGGGTGAGGGAGTTATGAACAATGGAACCTCATCTTTCGTAGCCTAGGTGGCATGCATGGGTCAAGTTTGTCAAAGTATGGTCTTCAGATTACCTGCCTCAGGATCACTCAGGGCCTCACTCTGCACCTACTCTGAGGATGTAGCCTGGGCATCTGCATTTTAACAAGCTGCCCAGATGATTGTGATACATACTAACCTTTATGAATAAATGCCCCAGATGATTGTGATACATACTAACCTTTATGAATAAATGCCTTACAATATCCAGAGCCCCCGGGCAAGAAGAAACTTGCTCCAGTTTCCATCAGTAGCCATCGAGCAAATCCTTAGTGAGCACACTGCTTTGAACAATCTTCGGACTTGCAATACATTTAACATTCTGCTGATGCCACTAAACAAGATCAAAGCTACTGCCCTTTCCACCTGGTCTCCGAATCTGGAGAAAGGCTCGGAGCTCAGCTTTTTGCAGGCCCACTTGTGGAAGTGGCACAGGTGGGCAGGCAGGGGGCATCCCTGCTCCTTGTCTCCACCTGGAAGGATGTGCTGACAGAATGAAACGCACACAGTATCTTCATTTTGGTATTTGTTCTTGTCTCATTATTACATTTTTTTTGATTACTAATGTGACTGAGGACTCCATCTAAAAGTGATCACAGAAAAAAAAAAAAAAAACAGATGCCAGAGTTCACGGCTATAGGTCTGTTGCTGTTGTATGCCATCAAGTTGGTTCTGACTCATAGGGACCCTATATGACAGGGTAGAACTGCCCCATAAGGTTTACTAGGCTGTAATTTTTAGGGGAACAGATCATCTGTGGAGCTGCTAGATTCAAACAATCGACCTTTCACTTAGCAGCCAAGCACTTACCATTGCACCACCAGGGTTCCTTACAGATAAGAGGTAGCCAACATACATGTGACTTAAATAGCCTCTCCTCATTTTGATACTTAATTTTTTTTCTCAGCAGATTGTACTCTTTTCAAAAACGAGGATACTTATTCCATATGCCAATACTAGTAAAAGTGTATTGATAGGCAAGCAAAAGTTGTAAGAAAGGGGAGATGTGAGATATCTGAGCAGGGCTAAAGTGTTTTTTATAGCAGATTCACTCCCAGCCTGGTCCCCTGCTGCCTTTTACACGAAGGTAAGAGAATGCTCACATTAGCTGTTACTGGGTCTTCATAAACTCCTCTGGACCTCGGTCTTCCCATCTATAAAATCAGGGTATGGCATTAAATTGCGGACTACTGATGCCAGAAAGGACTTCAGAGAGCCCCTGACAGGTGCAGACCCTGAGGCCTTCTAAGAGAGCGTTCAGGCATGTGCTGCCCTGGAATGTCGGAATGGAGGGTTCTCCCATAACTCCCGGTCCAGCTTTTGTAGATCTCCCGACAACTTGTTCGTCTTCATGCACAGAACCAGGTTTGACCACATACTGAGTTACCCACCCACCGGCCAGGAGTGACAACATGTCAGCTAGCCCATCTTCAACGAAGATCCACCCTTTTTCAGTGATCAGTGGAATCATGGCATGAGAGATTTCTTAATCATGAATAAACTTGGGGATGGAGCCAATGAACAATGAGGAAATGACCTATTACCAGCTCTTAAATGGAAGAGCTGGCAATAGCTCATTTGGGTTCTCAAGATTTTAAAATGCCGTTTCTGTCCTAGCAGAATCAATTTTTTTAGCTATTAACCCAGTTCTCAGCAGACATTTTTCTTGTGGTTTGGATTATTCTGGTTGTTGCTTAAGTCTTCACAAAGGAAAGCATCAGGAGAACATGTGATTGTGCTCTGAGAGGCTCTGCAGGTCCCACGGATCTTGGGCGGATACTGGGGGGAGAGTGTGGCATTACCGGAGGGAGAGGCCTTGCAGGTACAGAGACCAGGGCTGGGCTGTGGCTCCACATCTCACTCTGTGAACTGGAGGAAGCTTCGTGCCCCCCTGAGTCTCATCTGTACAAAGGGCACAACAGAGGTGAAGTTTAAACAGCCCGCCATGGCCCACTTACCAGTGCTGGTGGGGTAGTAACCTGGTGCCACCTTGCTGGAGGGCAGTCTGGGTGTTGCTATCAAAATTTGACATACCTACACCCTTTGGCTTGTAATTTTACTACTAGAAATTTATCCTACAGGCTCACCTGTGTGTTCAGAATGACACGTACAAGAATGGTCATTGGAGCATTGCTTGCAACGTCAAAGCATTTCAAAGCAACCTGGATCAATAGATTGGTCGAATACATTGCAGTATGTCCATGCAAGGGAATAGTCTGCAACTATTCCTAAGAATGAGGCAACTCCCTAAGAAGTGATTTGGAATGCTCTCCAAGATAGGTTGTTAAAGGAAAAAAAAACTAGATGCAGATCAGAAGTATATAAACATACCATTTGTGCAAAGAAAGAAAAGAATATGTATAAGATATGCTTACGTGTTCATAGAATCTCTTTGTAAGAATATACAATAAACTGGTAGTGGTGGGGAAGGGTAGGAGGGAAAACGGGAGATGCCACAGGGTAGGCATTTATCCACCATCATTTCCTGTTTTTCCCTTCTCATCTTTCCATGGTCTGCCTAGTGGAAGTTTCTATCAGTCCTATCTCGTTCAGATACACTCACTTTTCTCTCTCAGTCACCCCATTCCAAGCCACCATATTCCTCCACTGAGCCATCGAGATAGCCACAGGACTCCTTCCACTTTTGGACTTTTCCAATCTATTCTCCACCCAGCAGCCAGTGTGACCTTTTAAAAACAAGACCCCTCACCCTGTGGCTTTCTGTTGAAACCAGAATAAAACCCAGTGGCCTAACTGAGGCGTGTAAGACCCCATACAATCTGAGAAATCCTACGTTTCAGCCTCATCTCTGCAATACTGACCTCTTCTGTTTCACAAATATGCCCTTCCTGCTCTTAGCCTCTGCATTGTGCATTCCCTTTCCCTAGAATATTCTTTTCTCAGCTTTTCTGTGGCTGCCACGTTTCTATTCCTCAAGTCTCAGGACCTATGTAAAATAGGGCCATCTCCATGTTTCTCTGCCTTCTCGTTGTTGTTGTTGTTTGTTGTACAGTCAGCTCCAATTCTTGGCTACCCCTTGTATAACAAAACAAAATGCTGCCCAGTCCTGCACGATCTTCATGATCATTGGTATACTGGAGTTCATTGTTGCCCTCCAACTAGGGGACTCATCTTCCAGCACTATATTGGACAATATTCTGTTGTGATCCATAGGGTTTTCATTGGCTAATTCTTGGAAATAGATCACCAGGCCTTTCTTCCTAGCCTGTCTTAGTCTGGAAGCTCTGAAGAAACCTGTCTACCATGGGTGAAGCTGCTGATATATGAAATACCAATGGCATAGCTTCCAGCATCATTGCAATATGCAAGCTATCACCGTATGACAAACTGACAGATGGGTGGCAGGCCTCCTCATTATCAGCCTGCAAGTGTGGAGCCAACTCGGCACCATAGATGCCCTATGCATAGATGCACTATGCTGTCTGCAGCAAAGACCCCAAAAATTAAGTAAATCAGATATAAACATTAATCCTGGAATCCTAAGCATCAAATGAAGGAATAAAAATCTCGATCAAACACTGAATGGAAGAAGAAACTGATGGAAAACAGAGAATGAGAAGAGATATGGAGTGGAGGTTCCCTGCTAACTAACACGGCACAGTGTCACCATTTTGGAACACAGTCAGCAAGGACCCTAGGCAGGGAGTACGGGAAGGCAACTTCATGGAGTTTCCAACAGGAGACAGGACCTGGCAACCAGAGAAACATACTTTCCTGTCCTTCATCCTCCTGCCCCATATGCTGCCTCTGCGCCTTCCTGATGGCATGTAAGATGGCTCAGCTAAAGAGCCACAGGCTGGCTGTCACCAGGTCTGCCCTACTCCTACTGACTGGCTCCGACCGCACCATTTTTTTCTTACCTTTCTTCCTTTTCTTTCTCCCTCCTACCTAGCCATGTATGCCACTTCTACCTCTTCCCACTGGGCCACATCATATTGCCTTGGCTAGAGAGCCAGCGGCCGGTCACTGCCCTGGGCCTGCCTTATCCCCACCTGCTGGCTCCCGCTATGCCATCTTTTTTTTTTCCCCTTTCTTCCTTTTCTTTCTCCCTCCCACCTAGCCCCATATACCACCTTCCCCGCTTCCTGCTGAACCATGCCATACCACCACAGCTAGAGAGCCACCAGCCCACTGCTACCCAGGTCTGCCCCGCCACCATTTGCCAGCTTCTGCCATGCTGCTATTTTTTTTTTTTTTTTTTTGCTTATTTTTCTTTCTCTTCTTTCTCCCTCCCACCTAGCCCTGTATGTCACCTCCCTCCCTTCCAACCGGCCCTCAGGTCTGCCCTGCCCCCATTCGCTGGTTTTTAAATTTTATTATATTTTTTAGTTTAATTTTCTTTTTCTTTCTTTTCTTTCTCTCTCTACCTAGTCCCATACACTACCTACCCTTCCTTCTCCCAGACTCCATACCCGTGCTGAGGCTAGACAGCCACTGGCCTGCTGCTGCCCTGGATCTGCCCCACCCAACCAAGCAATTCCCACTGTGTCACAATTTTTTTCTCTTTATTTTCTTTCTCCCTCTCACCTAGCCCTCCCCTGCTCCTGCCACCTCCCCATCTTCTCACCAGACCCTGCTACACCATTGTGGGTGGAGAGCCACCAGTGCACCAGCTGACCAGTGCCCTCCGTCTGCCCTGTCCACACTTGTAGCCCTTTCCATGCTGCTAGTTTTTCTTTTCTTTCTTTTCCTTCTCCTTCCCACCCAGCCCAGTACATCATCTCCCCTCCCTTCCCACCTGACCCTGGGTCTGCCCACCCCCACTGGTTGGCCCTTACCATGTCGCCGTTTTTTCTCCTTTTTTCTTTTCTCTTTCTTCCTCCTACCTAGCCCCATATGCCACTTCCCCTTCCCTCTGGCCACCACCATGCTGCTACAGCTAAAGCGTCCCTGGCACTCAAGCTCTTCTGCCACATTGGTCCCACACTGCCCCTCACCTCCTGCCACTCAACCAATTGCTGATCAGTGGGAGGCAAGCCTCTACCATTCCCCCTTTTACTCCCCTGCCTATCTGGTGAAGAGTTGTGACTGCTCCCACACTGCTGGACCAACATCAAGAGGCAGACAGCACCTGCCCAGTCTGCCCTCAGCCACCTTGCCAAACTAGTGTACAGGTAAGCGGGTTCGCCCTGCCTGCTGCTGCCTTGCCCGCCTGGACAAGGTAGTGAGAGCTATCCTGCCCACAGATGAGCAAGTGGCAGAGGATGGCTGGCACACTCACTCTGATATACCAAAACAAAATAAAAAAGCAGGATGAAACAAATGAGCATACAATCAATCAATAAAATAATACCTAAATGTCTCAGAGACAGCAGGCAATATCAGAACATAAAAAATCTGGATAAGATGGCTCCAGCAAATGATCAAAATAAAGAACCAGATGATATGCTGGTAGAAGAAAGGACAGCAGAACTACCTGATATACAATTCAAAAGACTAATACTTAAAGCTCTCCAAGAGATTAGGAAAGAGGTCAAGAAAAACACACATAAAACCAAGGAAAAGTAATCAAAGTCATGGAAAACACATACAAAACCAATGAAAATGTAGCCAAAATCAAGGAAAACAGACAAAGCAATAGAAGAATTCAGGAAAAAAAATACAAAAACAAAACATCGGTTTGCTTTTTTTCTCTCAGCATGTATCATGATTTGCAGTTAATTAATTGGTTGATATATGTGTCTCTTACCCACCTCCCCACACAGGATTTTCAGCTCCATTAGGGCAAGGTTTTGTTTATCTTGTCCACTCTGTGCGCAGTGCCTCCCACAGGACCCGGATGCAGTAGGTGCTGAATTCATAATTAACAAATTCACTATCAGGATGAATGAATGAAATTGGAAATGAGTCCATGTTGCACTCTGTGGCTCCCAGGATAATGTGAGGGCCAGCTCCTCTGGAAAAAGTGGAGGAAGGCGAGGTCCAGGAGATCCAGCTACATGTAGCAGGTGTGGTTACAGGAACCGAGACTCTTGACTCATCCTCACTTAGGATCAACAGCTTGGTCCTGACTGGTCCTAAACCGTAGTGGGTAATGCTTATCGTGAAACAAAACCCTTGGTGAATCTTTGCTTCTGGCTTTAGGACTGGCTTTAACTCATCCCATTTGACTCAGGAGTTGCGTAAGTAGTGTTGAGGGCTAGTTTTCCAGGTTTCGCCTCATCCTTGCTTAAAGTGAGCAGGGAGCTTAGATCCAGTTCCAGGCTCTGCCTCTTATTAGAAGTGGTTGATCTTTGGTGAGATTCTTACCTCCCCAGACCTGATTTTTTTTTTTTTTTTTTCTCCATCTCTAAATTAGAGTAGTAAAACTTAACCTCACCCAACTGTAAGGGTTATATTGGTTAACATGTGTCAAGTGTTTATAGCTGTCATAAAGTAGCAGTCAAAAAAAAAAATCTTTCTTTTGTGTAACTGAGATTAGCACAGAATTTCCCAGAGAAGATGTTGGCCCTGGCTTCACCTGTGGTCCTTCCTGATCCATTCTTCTATTTTCTAGAATTCATCTATTCACACATTCATTCCTTCAGAGATTTCTTCAGCAAGCACCAACTTAGTCCTTGCTACATGCAGTACTCTAGGCCAAGGTCATCAGCCAAGACGTTGTCAACGTCAGGTTCCCAGGAAACCCGTTCTGAGTCAGACATGTGCATGTAGGGTATTTATTCAGCATCCACCAATGTGAGGGAGTGAGGGAAGCAAGACTGGGTAGCTGGGAGAGTGGAACCACAATGCAGTCGCAGCAAAGGGAGCTGTAGCACTGGATGGTCCTCCAGAGTTGTCCTGAGCTGAGGCAAGAGGGCAGGCTTTCATATTCCACATTGACAAATTGTTGGACACATACTGGTCAGCTGGGAAGGGGGTGTGAGTACTTGGGCCAGGTACTCTCTTCAGTGGAGGTGATTCTGGAAAACTGCCTGCATTTCCAGCAGCTGAGTGAATGCAGGTGTCAATCCATAGGGTGGGATTGGACAGAGCACTATATATCCTCCACACACTCCTCAGATTACCCTTGGGCTTGCAGAAGCAGCTGTTCCTGTCTTACGCTTGTGGTTTAGGCAGACATGGGTTCTAGTCCCAGTCCAGCCACTTACCAGCTGGTCCCTGGACAAGTGCCTCTACCTCTGAAACTGAGGGGTCCCTTGTACCTTGTCAACTTTCCTCACTGTTGACTGTGGAACACTTTGCGTGGTTGTGGAGGGGCTTAAAGATAGAGGAAGAATGATAGCTTGCTTAATACAACAGAAAACATTGAACCCCACACACACTGGTGGGGTGGGTGCTGTTGGGTAGATTAAATAATTACACAAGGTGCTGTGTGTCACAGTGGCAGCTGTGATGCTCTTAGAAAGCCATGCTGTTACTCTTGCGATTCTTACTACAACATCCAAGTGGCAGTGAGTGGCCCAGGTGCTGCTTCTTCCTGGGCATGGGTTGCGTAAGTGGCCTGACTCTGGTGCTCTCTCCTCCTAGGTGTCACTGAAGTACTCCCTGGTGATCGTGCAAGGGCACTTGGTCTCGGAAGGGGTCCTTCTCTTTGGCCACCAGCACTTCTACATCTGCGAGAATTTCACGCTGTCTCCTGTGGGTGACGTCTTCTGCACCCGCCACTGCTTGTCCAAGTGAGTCCTCTTTTCTCTCAGAAGATTCTTCCCTGAGCCCACACTTCCTTCCCAGCTACTCCGGTTCTTACCTCTCCTGGCCTTAGGCTTAGGTGTGAGCTTGAGATGGACCGTGAGATAAAGCAGAAGAAACTTAAGGTCTGGACATCTCTAATTGTGATCCCCAAAGCTAAAATCTGGGATGGTTGACAATTGGGCAGCTCCTCAGACCTCTCCTGACATGAAATGGGGTCTTTCCTTAGGGCATTTAGGTACTTGAATCCAGGTGCCTGCACTTATTCAACAATGTGTTGATTGCTCATTTTACTAAGACAACAGGCACTGCCCCTCTACTCTGGGGCACGCTAGTCCAACTGGCAGTGCAAACAGGGTCTTTTAGAAAGAGTTTGGAGCAGACTATCACCATGGGCAAGGTATGTGTTACAGGGGGGTTCCTCAGGGTTCACTGGAGAGGTGACTGTGGCCGATGGTGAGGAAGGGCTACTTGAGGAGGGGGCTAAGGTCAGGTCTTAAAGGATGGGTGAGGTTTGGGTAGAAATTTGAAGAGTCGTTTTTACATCCACCACTGCCAGTGGCCATCGGCAGGAAATTCAAAGTTTCATCTTTCAGATCAAGCATGTTCAGTCTCTTTGGGTTCAGTCAGAGCTTATTGATCAGGTGAATTGTGTTTTCAAGGTACGTCCATTCAAAATCAAATTGACCATCTTTTCACTTTTGCTAGAAGTCCAGTTGCCAGGTTGTATATTTTTACTTTTTCACTGCATATGAAGACATCTGATTGAAGATGCCTTTATCCAGAGGCGGACCTTGCCATTTCTGGTTAGCCAAGGTTCAAATGATGACAAGATGGCCTCCTAGCCCAGTGGCTGTCCTGCTGGCTTCTGTCAGAATCCCTGCAGGGCAGTGACATCACTAGTGCAGACACTGTGAGAGGGAGTGACACCAAACGACTGTCTATAAAATTTTTGTGCAGTGTTTCAGCAGAAATTTATTATTTTTTATAAAATATTCCTGTAGTTAGTTATAATAACAAAAACATTTTTCAGAAGCCCAGATAATGTGTATCAATATACCTATAAGGCTAAAATTCAATGCTAATTTACCTTTTGAACCTTCTAATGCGCTCAGGTCAGAGTTGTCATTATTATCCAATTACTATGATGCTTCAAATCAAGTGGTTTCATCTTTGTGCTATCAGCACGTGCTGTTGTTTTTGTTAGTGCCGTTGCTTTTTTTATTTTCATTTTATTGTGCTTTAGGCAAATTAGTTTCTCATTCAAAAATTTATACACAAATTGTTTTGTGACATTGTTTGCAGTCCTCACAAAATGTGTCAGCACTGTCCCTTTTCCACCCTGAGTTTCCCGTGTCCATTTCTCCAGATTTCCTATTACTTCCTAGCCTTCTTATCTTTGCTTTTGGGCAGGTGTTGCCCTGTTGGTCTCGTATACTTGATTGAACTAAGAAGCATGTTCCTTATGTGTGTTATTGTTTGTTTTGTAGACTTGTCTAATCTTTGGCTGGAAGGTGGACTTTGGAAGTGGCTTCAGTTCTGAGTTAGCAGGGTGTCAGGGGGCATACTCTTGGGGGTTCCTCCAGTCTCTGTCAGACCCGTAAGTTTGGTCTTTTTGTGAATTTGAATTTTTTCTACATTTTTCTCCTTCTCTGTCCAGGACCCTTTATTGTGATCCCTCTCAGAGAGGTCAGTAGTGGTAGCTGGACCATCTCGTTCTTCTGGGTCAGGCTGGTGGAAGCTGCGGTTCATGTTGTGGATTCGTCCTTTGGGCTAATAGTTTCCTTGTATCTTTGGTTTTCTTCCTTCTCCTTTGCTCCAGACAGGACGGGACCAGTAGAGGTGTCTTAGATGGTCACTCGCAAGCTTTTAAGACCCCAGATGCTACTCACCAAAGTAGGATGCAGAACGTTTTCTTTATGAACTATCTTATGCACTGCTCGTGTTTTAATAATTGCTGATTTTTGCAAACTTTCTGGTGTTTTACCTACAATTTTGTGGTAATTAGCCTGGGGGGGCAGGCGGTGACTCCATGAGTTACTGCGCTGGGTGCTGGAGGGCTTGTTTAAACACATATTTTTGGGCCCTACCACCCTCATTTCTAATTCAGTAGGTCTAGGTTGAGGCCTGAGACTTTAGTAAGTTCCTAGCTGTGGCTGGGAGCCCTGGTGGTGCAGTAGTTGTGAGCTCGGCTGCTAACCAAAGGGTCAGCAATTTGAATCCACCTGCTGCTCCTTGGAAATCTTATGGGGCAGCTCTACTCTGTCCTAGAGTGTCACTATGAGTCAGAATCAACTCGGTGGCAGTGGGTTGGCAGGTTGGTTACTGATGCTAAAGCTACTGGTCCAGCCATACTTTGAGAACCACTGTTTTAGACCCTTGAGAGAAGAACCAAAGTCTTACCTGCTAATAACTAAGAATTTCAGCTCCCAATTGTCATGTCATTTCCAACCTACGTCAGGAAGCAAGAGTTGAAGGAGTGTGGGGAAATGGATGTCAGACCAGACTTCTTTGATTTAGATTTGTTTTAGAATGCTGGGCATTTTCCTTTCTGCTAATTTCCATCTTTTGTTCATACTGAACATCCACCGATTGCTGTGTGTCTTCTGTGCTTTTCCAAGGCAGGATGATCATAATTAATACTTGGCAAGCACACCCCATCTTGTTGCTCATGCTTTATTGATACTCATCAGTATGGACAACGTGTCTGCAGACTTGCCTTTCAGAGTGAGGATGAAAGCTTTCTACTGCACCTGTGTGCGTGGCTTGCCCGTGTGATGACTTGCATGATCTGTTGCTTCCCTCTTCACCTCTGGTTTATATTGAGTTAGTGTTAGATAGCATCCTATTGATTAGGTACATTGCATTTATGAGGTACATCTAATCATGACCAAAGTGACCGTATCTGCACTTCCATAAAGGCCAGTTGTCAGATTGCCAGTACTCTGTACTCCCTTGATTTGTAATGACAAAGGGGACTTCCTGTCTGGAAGTGTACTTTTCTAGAGTGCAAGTACAGGGGCATAGTAAGAAATAAATGACTACCCTGGAGTATCACTTGGGAATTGCGTAGGTAATTTTAGTCACCATGCCTCAAAGAAGGGTTTGTTAACCAGATAGTGCTTTCTTTCCTGGGCCTTGTCTCATGCCCTAAGAAACTGCTGGCTCTCATGTGGTTCTCAAAGACGGTCTATTAGATCATGTCAGATCAATGGGGCATACGTCTTATTTTGACCATGGAGACTAAGGCAGATACATAAATAAGCCTGTTAAAAATAAAGCTAAGTCAGCCCTGAAATCGTTCTCTAAAAGACTGCCATCAAACTGAGTACAGTTGAGCATTAGACCTTGAAAGAAGCTCTCTGATGTACCATAAAAATATCCCAATTAAAACTCAGGAAAGATCCAACTACTCCACTGGTGATTGGATCTGTGTACTTTGGAACTTTGCTGAGAAACTAAGAAGCTTCCAAGTAGGTTAGATTTTGCTCGTAGTGGGACCTCTTCTTGGCTGACTAGGGGGCTGGTTGTGGCAGTCAAGCTCACAGGTAGAGCATTTGATTCCCTTGTTGGGACTCAAACCATTCCCCTGGCTCTTCAAGAGACAACTTTTAATCAGATTATTTCCTCCAAATCAGTCAGCAGTTTTAAGCCATTGTTTCTCTGTTTAATTCAACTCAGTAAATATTTATTGAAGGTCTATCTTTTGCCAGGCACTGTGCTAGACTTCATAGATGCAAAGAGATGAATCAGATGTGGGCTGAGTCTGGTAAAGAGTTTATGATCACGTGAATGATTCCAGATATAAATTCTGGCAATAATTGGATAAATTACTTCAAATGTGAGGCGTATCAAAGTACATTTTATTCTGAAATCTACTTCTAACATCAAAGAGCATGTCAGCCAATATCACAATTATAATTTAATACACCGTGATTTCCCTAGTTTAGAATACTGAAAGTTATACTATGACAACCTTGGACAATTTGTGTATATTATGATAGCTGTCATGCAAAAGAACTGTGAACACATGCAATGAACTATGGCAACAGCTCAACCTAAAGAAGAGCATGAATCAGCTACCCCCTTCTACCTATTAATCTTGGAGATCTGAATTCAGATTTGTTGCTGAATTAAAACCAAAGGATATATAACCAAAACAAAACCAAATCCATTGCTGTTGAGTCCATTTGAACTCATAGCAATCCTATAGGACAGAATAGAACTGCCCCATAGGGGTTCCAAGGGTATAAATCTCTATGGAAGTGAACTGCTACTCTTCCTTCCACAGAACAGTTGCTGGATTTGAACCACCAGCCATGTAAGATGTAGTGTTGGCAAAGAGAACAACACTGTGTGAAAGTGACAGTTGTGTGAATAATGCTGCATAAGACAGAACCCCAATTTGGATTTATATCAGTGAATAATGTTGTATATAATTGGCCTTTCTGAGGATTGGGGCCTGCCTAATGATTCTCGCCCTATATGTTTACTCAATCCCTAATGGGTGGGCAAGAGCACAGAGTAGAAAAATGACAGTTTTCCATCTTAAAACACCTTACTATTTTCCAGAGCATTCTCCTTCATGCTATCAGTGTTACAGAATCCTAGCTAGGAAGCCTCTCAGCCTCAGGGGAGAAAAGATATTGTCACTGAAACAGCTTGGGTTTTAAAGTCAGAAGGCCTGGATTTGAATGCTAGTTCCACCTTTTAATAACCATATGACCTTGGAAAAGTCACTTCTCTCTGGGTTGCAGTTTCCACAATTATAGAGATAGATATATGGATGGATGGACGGACAGACGGATGGGTGGGTGGATGGATGGATGGATGGATGGATGGATGGATGGATGGATGGATGGATGGATGGGAAGGTGAATGGTGGAGGGAGGGAGGGAAGGATGGCTAGAGAGAGAGAGAGAGAGATGATAGATAGATAGATAGATAGATAGATAGATAGATAGATAGATAGATAGATAGGTAGGTAGGTAGGTAGGTAGATAGATAGATAGATAGATAGATAGATAGATAGATAGATAGATAGATAGATAGATAGATAGATAGATAGATAGATAGACAGATAGATAGATAGATAGATGGTAAGTAGATAGATGATGGATGGGTGGGTGGATGGATGGATGGATGGATGGACGGACGGACGGACGGACGGACGGACGGACGGATGGATGGATGGATGGATGGATGGATGATGCCATGTTGACTTTGACTCATGGTGACCTTATGAACAGCAGAACAAAACATCACCTGGTCTTGAGTCATCTTCATGATCACCGACATGTTCAAGTCCATTGTTGTAGCTACGATGTCAATTCATCTCACCAAGGGTCTCCTTCACCATCGTTGGCCCTCTACTTTACCAAACATGATGTCTTCCCCTAGCAACTGATCCCTCCTGATGACATGTCCAAAGCAAACAAGTTGGACAGTGTTCTGTTGTGGTCTGTAAGGTTTTTATTGGCTAATTTTTGAAAGTAGATTGTCAGGTCTTTCTTACTAGTCTGTCTTAGTTTGAACACTATGCTGATCCTGGGTGATCCTTCTGGTACTGAAAATACCAGTGTCATAACTTCCAGCATCATAGCAACACATAAGCCACCACAGTATGACAAACAGATAGGTGGTGGTTCCTCATTTATAACATTGGGGATAATAATAACACATGCTCGTTGGAAACATGTACAGAGGTCAGGGGAAGATGTGGAGAGCAAAGGGCCATGAGCAAAAGTCTGCCCCGGAAAGCTCCCTTACAGCCTACTGGAGAGAGAAATCAGCTGACTGTGTAGCTGAGCATGGACCACAAGCTCGCAAAGGAGTCACTGGTGTCACTGCCTCCTGGACCTTGACTTGGGATGTTGTTTGATCTAAACCAAGAACAGTAACTAGAATTATCACCATCCCATAGGGAGCCAGAGTAGTTCAGGGGAAGTTCATTTTAGACTCAGAAAGACACGTTAGTGTTGGAAAAAGGGCCTCCAACAGGAACGTGTTTGAATTAAGGCGTCCAGGCAGAGATATCCAGAACCAAAGTCACACTTTGTATTTGTTCAATCCTACAACGAAGTGGCTTTGGTAACCCAGAGCTGGGGGCCTGAGAGGGTTGTTCTGGAAAGGGCAAGAAGGGCTGTGAAGGGCCTGAGTCCACATCCTTGAAGTCACTGTGTAGGGGGTGAGTCCCTCAGGTACATTTCCTTCTGCGCAGCCTTGACCATCCTGCTTAGTCCAGGCTCTCAGCACTACAGTGCTGGGCCACCCCCACTCACTCACTGATGGGAGAAGTCCTCCTGGTCTGAGTGATGCTGATCTCTTGGCCTGTCCCAGAAGTGTGGCATGGAGCCCTATGGATTCCCTGTGGGCTGGGCAGGAGGACTGCACTCTGAGCTGGGGTGGGGAGGAGGGGAAGCACAATCTCACCACCCATTCCCTGGCACCTTAGGGCAGAGCTCTCTCTGCTCTTGGCTCACTGGGTCTGTGGCGGACAGGCAGGAGGGCTAGGGTGCTTGGTTGGGAAGCCCTTCATTAAAAGGGCTGTTATCAGAAATTTTGTGGCAGTGCACATAATTGACAATCACTTCTTAACCCAGACATTCAGAAATGCAGCTATCACTGAACTCAATTTTATTCCTCAAGCCCCCATTGATGGTGAAAAACTTCATCTTACTATTCAAGGCATTTCAGTTCCTCACTGTGTATAAACTGCTCTCTTTTGGATAAATGTTTAGTTGTATTTATGATTCTTCCTTTTGCCTCCTCTCCCCTTCTTCCCACGGGGGGTCATGCTGACACCTGGGTAACGGTGCCTGGCTGGCTGGGGCATCCTCAGTTCTTGCTGGTGTCTCCTACAATGTTGCTGACTCTGGGCATGAAGCTTTGTTGGGGTCACTGTCTTCCAGCCCTGCCGCACATCCCTTTGGGGGCTGGGGTCTCTGTCACTTTCTCCCGTGCTGTGCTGGCCACCGCCTTTGGCATGGCTGGTCTAGTCCCAGGCTCCATGCTGCCTAACACCATGATGTGTGGTGGGGCTTGTACGCTTGTCGTCTTTCTACACTATGTTCCAGGAGAGAAGCCCTTCTGGCCTGAAATTTCTTCAAACATACCTGGGGTTTCTGTTTCAGTTTTGACCCTTGGAGGAGGAAAGATACAGGGAGATCCCCTTAGACACCATCAGAAGCTGGGATCATGGTCTTCCCCTCTGACTCCCACCCTGCCTCCTGCAGGCCGTGCTCCGTTCCTGGGGCAGGATAGCCTCAGGGGTCACACACAGAGCTCTGCTCTTTAGCTTTTGCACGCTGTCTGTGGCCAAATGCTCCAAGCTTGCTTCTTGCTATTCAGTGCCTGTCTTTTGGAATGTTGAGATTACACCCGCACCCTTCTCTTACTCAAGCCTGCATCTTGCAAATAACGTGAGCTCTGGCTTTCAGACTCTTGTTTCTACTGTGTGATGAAGACATCTGTTTAGAATGCAGTGGGCTTCTTGGACCCAGGCTGGGTATTCCCAGACCATCTAGAAAGCTCTCAGGGCTGCCAAAAACGTGTAAGAAATGGGTCCAGAGTACAGAAGAGCCACATGGTTAGTACCAAGACGTCACCTTTCAACACCTGGGACACAAGCTCCACTCGCTGAAGAGGAGGGGCCATGTCACAAAGACTCCTGTGGTCTAGGCCTGGGGCTGGGCAGGCAAGGTCCCTCTCACTGTCCCTACAGCCTCTCTGGTGGTCTCTCTGCTTTTGTCTGCTCCTCTCCCTTTTTCTCACTTATGGTTTCAGATCCTTCCGTCTTTGGCTTGCTCCTGATCTTTGTGGTTATCTCAACTTCCCCCATTACATCAAAGATCTTACTGCACACCTTCACCACTGCCCTGGCATTTCTGTACTTCTGTACTTAGGAGGAAGGGGCTGATTTGTGCCAGTCCTTGTCATGGTCACGGGCTACACCTGACTCAGGTTACTTTTTCTGTCCTCTTGGCCCTGGGCAGGGGAGTGAGGTCTTTGACAATAAACAACACCACCTGGCAGAGGGACCAAGTTATGTGGGTGGGGCAGACATCCTGTGGCTCAGACTGCCCACTGCTGGCCTGGGATAGGCCACTCAGGACCCAGGCCTAAATCACCCTACTCTCAGGAAGGAGAGGAGATTGGACTCCTCCCAGGTTCTCTGACCTTGGTTTATGATCATGCCACCTCCTCCAGGAAGTCTTCCCTGACTACCACCACCATTGGAACCATTGAGGAAGCCTTCTCTCATTCACCCCTGTGATAGAAGCTGTGCTGTCACCTGTTGTCCCCTCCCCCAGAGAGGCTTGACATCCCACCCTACTCCTCGAGGGTGGGGTGGTTGTCTGTGTCTGTTGTGACCAGTGCCAAATCTGACATCAGCAGGTGCTGAGACAGGGGTTCTCTGAGAACAGAGTGGCTGGAACCCTGATGGGCAGTGACCAGAGGGCAGGGCGGCAGGGGAGAGGTCCATTAGACATCCTCTTTAATGGATGCTTGGATGCCCACACCCATGTCTTGGTTGCTTTCCAGCATCAGCGATCCGTTCATTTTCAACATGTGCAGCAAGGACAGGTCCTGTGACCATTATGCGTGCCAGTGCCACAGCTACTCGGACATCAGGGAGATTCGCCGGACACGCTTCCTTCTGCAGGTATGCCCATGGGACAGAGGGGCCAGCTGGTTCACAGGGCATGCTACCCCATGCCACTGAGGCCCCAGTCTCACTAAGGAGGGACCCGCCCTCATGGCAGCTTAGCACCTTTCCTGACCCAGAGCTCTGACTGTGGCTGCCCTCCTTCTCCACTCCGCTCCTGGGCTGCTGGGCTTCTCTTACTGTGTCCTTGAGGGTCCAGCCTCTTTGCCCTGTTTTCCCCTGAGTCACCACAGAGCCGCCGTGCAGACTTAAAGATACAGGGCAGGGCAGCTGCACTGTGTCATGAAGCTGACCACTGAGGTTGGAGTCCCAGCCTGTCCTGGTCTGAAAATTCCTGGCCCACCTGGCCACCCAGCTCTGCTCCAACTCTGTGATGCTGGGTGCCACCTGCCCTTCTCCCTACCCTTCTCACCCACCTGCAGGCTCCTGGTCATTTCTTAGGTCCCGTCTTGCCTTCATCAGCCCCGCTGCGGCAGAAACAAGGCTGTGTCTCTATCTCCCAAATAGGTGCCCAGGGACCTCCTTGGTTGGGGAGGAGGAGGGGCAAAGGTAGGCCCTGTCCGCAGGGTCTCTGCTCTTACAAGTCTTCCATTTGTAAGTCCCCTTCTGGGTCCTGAGTGCATTAGTCCATCAAGGGACCCTCGTGCAGGAGGCATTGTTATTATCCTTTGAAGTGGAAGCTTGGAGAGGCCCTTCAGAGCTGGTTCAGGAAGCATCCGCTGCCTTGTGCACAACGGCTCAGCAGGCGCTCTGGTGTCTGGGCATCTGGCCAGCCCTCTCCCTCCCTGCACCCTGCTTTTGACCAGGAAGTAGCTGGTTCTCACTCAGCCTAACCTTAGGGGCTTCTGTGCAAGGACAGTGAGTGTAACAGAGACGAACAGTGGAAGCCTCCTCCCCTGAGGGGTCTGGGTTGTGGGAATGAATCTGGGCTTAGGGGGCCGAACTTGTGGGCCCAAGCAGGGCTCTGGCACCTGGCATGCTTGAGCCCCCTCCAGCTTCAACTTCCCCTTCAGTAAACAGCTGACCATGACTTTTCTTTTCCCCCACTACATGTAGTACTTATCACATTTTTGGGGATATAGTACCAAACCTGTTGTCATCAGGTTGGTTCCTGGTGATCTGCTTCCATAAAGATTATAGCCAAGAAAACCCTTGTGTTCTACTCTGCACACATGGGGTTGCTACGCGTCAAAATCGACTGGACAACACCTAACAACAACCCCACATTGCTGCGGCAATGAAGCCACATTAAAATGGCTCATGAAAATAGACTCAGCAGAACGCCCTGTGCCTAGGAGGCTGTCTGGTTAGGTTGTTGCACCACCCTCCTAGGTCCCCTAGTGTTTCTGGTAAGGTGGCCCTCCTACTCAGGAGACCAAACCCCAACCGGGAAGTGAAGGCCTCTGAAAGTGTCACTGGGCACTTTCTCCCTGTCTTACTTACCGAGTGCTATGGTAGAATAATACACAGTAGGTGGCTTTAAAGAATAGAAATTTATCTCCTCACAGTCGTCGCTGAGTGCCATCGAGTCGATTCCGACTAACAGCGATCATATGGGACAGAGTAGAACCGCCCCACAGGGTTTCCAAGGCTGTCACCTTCCTGCAGCAGATTGATTGCCACAGCTTTCTCCTGAGGAGCGGCCGATGGGTTCGAACAGCTGACCCTTCAGTTAGCAGCGGAGCGTTTAACCACTGTGCCACCAGGGCACCACCAGAGGCTAGGAGTCCAAATTCAGGGAACGGCCTCCAGGGGAAGGTTATTCTTTGTTTCTTTCAGCTTCTACCCAATCTAGTAGTTGGCAATTATTGAAGTTGCTGGGCTTATAGACTCATCTGCCTCTGTTATTATATGGAGTGTCCCGTCCCCCCGCCCCCCCAACCCCATGTTCCTGTTTTCCCTTTTCATAAGAGACCCTTCAGAACGGATTAGGTTTAGAAAACACCTTACTCTGTGTGGACTCATTAGCATTACAAAAGAAAAAGCTCCATTCCCAAATAGGGTCAGGGTAACCTGGACAGGGGTTAGGATTTCAACCTAACTTTCTGTGGCCACATTTCAATCCCTGACAGTCCCCCTATCCAGTCCTCACTTGTCCTGGGAGGGATGCCGCAGCCACAGGAGCTAGTGAGGCCCTTCCACCCCGCTTCCTGCTGAAATGGCCAGCCGTCTACCCCCTTGGATTTTATACTCCTGTGGGATGGATAGGAAGGGCTGCCTGACACAGAAACCCAAATGACCCACCCCAGCTGCTCTGTCACCTGGGGCATTGCCATTCTAGGCACTGCAGAGTTCCCTCAAGGAACATCAGGAGGAATAAAAGGGGTTTCTCTTTGTAGGACATCTCCCTGGAAATCGTTTTCCAAAACGGATATTCCAAGTTTCTTGTCTTCCACAACAATGACCGGAGTAAGGCCTTCAAAAGGTAAGACCTGGGAAATTTTCCTTTCTTAGAAATTGGTTATGAACCGAGAGCAGAGGAACAAGGCTGCTAATATCTGTTCTCAGGAGAAATGCCCTTAACCTGCAGCAAGCGGTATTTAGGTTAAGCTTGAGGAAGAACTTCCTGACCCAGAGAGCTACTGAATCATGGAACAAAGTATAGAGAAAAGGTACAGAAGTTCCTTCTCTAAATCGTGGGAAGCAGACTCCATTTTCCTTGGTGTTGTTTAGGACCATAATGATTGAAGGGAGACAAAAAAATGCTCATACATAAAAGATTTGATAAACTGGATGTTCAATGGACCTTCCCGATTCTCCAAGTACATTTTTTTTTTTTTGGCTCAACCTTTCTTTTTGAACCCTGGTGCCTATTTTAGTTGTTCCAATGGCATATTTTCCTGGAAAGAATTCCAAACAACTGAATTACCCACTTCTGCACTGAACATATATTTTTCTTGACGAGCAAAGCCTCCTATTTCAGTTTAACAATAGATTAATTAATCTAAGAAAATTAAGCTAGTGTGTACATTTTTTAATACTAATGGTCACTTTTATTATTATTAAAGTTAGAAATAGGCAAAGAGATTTGGTGTAGGAAATCTAGAAAGGACAGAAAGGAAGGCAGGTTTTTAAACACAAAGAGACCAGAGGATGGTTGGATTAACAGCTGGAAGGGCTCTGTCTCCTCCACTTTGGGCTGGAAGCTCTAAGCTGTGATTTGACACCCCTCGCCTGGGAAACCCCATTTTGTGCTCTGAGTCTCCAGCCTTGCATTCATGGTGTTTCTGCCAATAATTGGCACCAGGACCAGCTCTTGGGTCCAAGGGGCAGTGCTGGAGTGTAGGAAACAGCTCCAGATCTTGGTGCACCTCCCTTCGCTCAGGGGAGCCTCCTGCTGGGGTTCTCCCAATGTTGTACTGTTAGATTACTTCTGAAAATTGGCTGCAAGGTCCGTTTTAGCCCAAATCTAAAAAATAGACACGCAATGCTGAACTTCAGACTCATTTTCCCCTGTGATTTCTATCTATTAAACGTTTTCAAAGTTTAGAAGCCTTGTACCTCCCTGGCTCAGGCAGCAAGTGTTGCCCACCCCACCCTGGGAGCACTGAGTTAAAATGGCGCTCGTCTCTGGAGGGACAGGCTGGAAGGTGCAGCAGAGCTGAGATTGTCCACCTTGATATTAAGGGCTTGGCACAGAGGAGGCACCTAAGAAAGGTGCGCCTTTTAACTATTGCTTAATTATTACCCTTGTCATTAGTAAGGCCAGAGTGTGTGATACCTGAACGTGCTGAGAGGGTGCCTCAATGGTACCCCGGCCAGGCGACCATGACCTGAGGCAGGATGGGGTGTGGAGGGCAAGAACAAGCCCCACCTCTTGGCAGACTCCACAAGTGTTTCCAATTGCTGGATGAGTGGGCTCTGCTCACAGAATTATCCCTCTCCCCCACCTTTTTTTTTTAGCTTCTGCTCTTTCCAGCCCGGCTTGAAGGGGAAAGGCGTCCCAGAGGATTCCCTCAACCTAAGGTAAGGAGGCGGGGCTGCGTCAGCCGAGCCTTCTGACCTGGCCTGGCCCTGCTCTGATGTCCCTCATTCACCTGATAGTGTTCAAGAGAATTCATGCAAAGAGCGTCTGTTTGCTCCCCCTTTATTTCCTTTCTCCTGTCCCCATACATCCTTCTTCCTGCTCCAAAGTCCTTCTGCCAATTCAACCTCTAAGAACAGATTTGATGTCCCATGTGCTCTGTGCCTTTTTCACACAAAAATGGCAGGACACAGCTCTTGGCCTGTGGTGGTTGGAGCCAGTTGGCCAAGAGGGATGTTGACCCATGCCCAGCTGGGGGTCAGGCCCTCATGTGGGGGCAGGTGCAACCCCAGGTCTGCCTTCATATACCCAGAGGCTCTGAATGCTCAGAAACTAAGCCGATGTGTGATGGTGTGCTGATCAGATACTAATTTATGAATCTGTAAAAGGAGGAACCATTCCCAACACTTGAAATGCTACAACCTATCCAGGGCCCTCTTTACAAGCACCCAGTTCTCTGAAGAGCCAATTCAGGGTCAGCAGGAGCTTTGTTTATATTAGGAATGAGAATATCAGAAGAAGAAGGGGGCTGCAGGCGGGGGGAGGGGAGAAGTATCTCTAGGAGTGGTATTCAGAATATTTTTAAGTATGGAATAGGTACCACAATGCATCCAAAATTATCTATTGATATCTTATTATGTGCTTATTATATGTGGTGCTTGCTGCTTCACAGAGCAGTAAACAAAATAATCAAAAAGCCCTCTGATCTTATTGAGTTTACATTTTCATGAGGGCAAAAGAGAGTGAACAATTTAAATGAGTAAAATATAAAGTATACTAGATAATGATAAGTATGAAGAAGAAAAAATATAGTAGATAAAGATGGGGATTGGAATCTTGAATGGGCCAGTGAGGGAAGCCCTCACCAAGAAATAACTTTTTAATTAAGACTTGGACAAAGTGGGGGAAAGCAACACAGATAACTGGGGAACGAGCATTTCTGGCTGAGGGAGCAGCACGTGCAAAGGTCCTGTGGGGGAATCATGGTTGGCATGGTCAAGGGCAGAGTGGTTGGGGTAGAGACAGTTAGTGGGAGGGAGGTGAGAGAGTCACATGTAAGCCTTGGGGTCATGGTAACGGCTTTGGCTTTTACTCTGAAGAAATGCAAAGCATTGGAGGGTTTTGAGCAGAGAAATGATGGGACCTGACTTATATTTTTAAAAAATCTCTCTGCCGTGTCAAGAAGGGTCATAGTAGGTCCAGGGCAGAAGCCGAGAGCCAGTTAGGAGTCTGCTGCATTCACCCAGGTTAAAAATGATGGTGGCTTGGACTAGGGAGATGGCTGCAAAGAAGGTGTGTAGTGGGCGGTTATGGACCTGTTTTGAAGATACGTCTGAAGGAATCTGGTGACAAATCAGGTGTAGGATATGTGTTTGAGAGAGAGGACTTAGGATCAGACCAAAGGATTCAGAGCAATTGGAAAATGAAATGGGAGTGTGGTGGATATCAGGAGTTGTGTTTTGAACATGTTCGTTTCAAGATGCTTGACAGACCTCTAGGTGGAGAAGTCATGTAGGCAACTAGATGTATTATGGAGTTCAAGGGAGAGGTCTAAGAGAGGCCTGGAATAGTAGTCAAAGCCATGAGACTGGATAAGACCATTCAGAGAATCTGTGCACATGGGAAAGAGTCCCATATGCCTTGCCCTGTGCTGTGCCAACATCTAGAAGCCAAAGTGACAGGGAAGAACCAGCAACAGAGATTAGGAAGGAGTAGCCAGAGAGGTAGGAGAAACTGTGGATGTGGGAGATATCCTGGAAGCTGTGTAGAGTGTTTCAAAGAGGGAGTGTTCAGCTGTGTTGCTGAAATGCTGTGGATGGGCCAAGTAAGGTAAGGACTGAGAAATGAACATTGAACTTTGTAATATGGAAGTCATTGATGACGTTGAGAAGACCAATCAAAGTGAACAGCAGCAGCAGAGGTTCCCTGCTGTGCAGATATTAACCCTTGAGTTGACAGATTGTGGGGAAGTCCACTGGGCAGCAGTGGGTCACTGGAGGTGGGATGGGGGAATGGCAGTTTACCAACTGGAATGGAATATTTCAATTGTGCGTATCAGCTGAATATCAGCCCTGTGTTCTCATACTGCTTGTGTTCCATATAAGCCTTGATATCCACAATTGGACTTCTCAGCACTTACAGTGCAAGTGGGATAAAACCGCTCTAAACTACCTGAAGCAGAAAAGAGGACTCATCACTTCACACACCTGAAAATGTCGGGAAAGATCTAGTTGCAGATGTAATGGATCTCCAGGCTCAAGTAGGCCTACAGGAAGCAATATTCTCCATCTCTTAGCAAGGATTTCCCCTGGGCTGGCTTTGTCCTCAGCAGGCTTTCCCAGCCCAACAGCATCAATGCCTCCAACAGCTCCAGGCTTAGAGTTAACCAGCTAGGGATCCTAGCACACGGGGAGTGGGGATGCTCCACCCCAGTGGTTTCAGCAACAGTCTCAGACCTGATTTTCATGTGCCCATCCCAGAACTAATAACAGCACTTTCATGGGCCAGTTCTGGGTGGCATGTCCACCCAGTTCTGGGGGTGGGGTCAGGCCCACCAACGACATAGAACAGATTGAGGGGAGGGTAGTTCCCCATGAGAACCAAGGTGCTATTATCAGAAGAGGGTGAATAGTGATATGTCCACAAACCAGGCAGCCACCACTGCCCCAAACAGGGAGCACTCTTAAGGGCCACAGGTCTGGTGGACTGCACGTCCTCATTCTCTCTCCCCAGAGAAGTACAGCATCCACTGTGACACAGATTGCTTCACTGGGCCCTGTTTGTCTCTCATATCACCCTCTTATAAATGTTATGTGAAGTTACTCAGCAACCATGTGGCTGTGCCCATGGCTGTGAGCAGCACTTGTCCATTCCTGCTCTATTGTGTTCAGAGTCTTGGGGGTGCTTTGCCCTAACAATGCAAGCTTTCATTCCCCGACCTCAGGATAGTGTGGGGAGAGGGGCAAACAGAGGGGAGAATAGCAGAAGAGGATCTCAACTGTAGTTATGGCCACGAAGGTGGGGTAGGTGAAAAGATGGCTACCAGGTGGTGGGAAGATGACTCTCTGGCCTAGAGAATCAGACGTTTGTCAGTCATTCCTCACTCACCCCTTGTGATAGCCCAGGCACCAAGCTGGGTGTCAGTCTGCACCTGTGGACTGCTGGGCCCACTGCTGGCTTTATTTCCATTGCATTTATTTTTTCCCACGGTAGCCATCTTAGCCCATGGAAGCAGGTTCTATCAGGGCCATTCTGTGTGCTACCTGGGGTAGTCCTAGCCCAGCTCCAAGCATGGAGGCCTGTGGGAAGAATTCTGGGGTCAATTGAGAACAGCGCATGGTGCTCCAGAGAAATGCTAATATAAGCTCCTGGAAGGAGAACCTTAATAAAACGAGGAAGCCACTGGTCCTAGGCTCTGAGGTGACCCAGGCAGGCCAGCGCCCGTGGTGACAGTGTCCTACAATAGTCAGCTGTGGGCTCTGAGATTACACTGACTTGGGCCGGAGCAGGGGTTCAATACATTGTGATCCCTTTGCCTTATTTTAGAATCACCTGCTGTCTTTTAGGCATTTTCATGGAACAATCAACCAGAAACAGGTACTGTCCATGCTCTCAGCTCTTTTGTGTCTCTTATTTCCAGCCCTCCTCTCACCAGCCTGCGTGGCTTTAGGAGCTCCAGGCTGGCAAGTACTGACCGCCAGCCATGGGAGGGCTTGACTGCCATTGTCAAGTACATGGGATGAATCTGACCATTTTCTACTTGAATCTCCAGGGCAATGCCCTGTCCATAGAATGCATCTTGAAAACATTTATCTCTTTGTTGGGTTCCTTGAGTGAGCACTAGCTCCTCTTCTTTGAAGGAGAGGAGTCTTCTGTCTGAGGGATCTCATTGGCACAAGATGCTCGGCCTGGGCTATAGGTTCTGGTGTCTTCAGCCTCCACAGCCCTTGATGACTGATTCGGACCCTCTGTGCGCCATCCACCCTCAGGCCTCCCTTCCCACATAAAAATGAGAGCTTTCAGGTACCAGAGCTTTGCCAACAATTCCCGTGACAATGTTTGCCTCCATAACTGTAGACCAAGGAGGCTCCGGGCCTAGATCCTAAGTGGGAAATGATTGCAGAGCCAGGGTGAACCTGGGATGGATAATATATTTTGTGTCACTTCCTGGTATCAGGCTAGGCCATTCTGAAGGCAACATTTGTCATGATCAGACATACTGTGGGGTGCAACTGTCTGCTAGTCTACAGCGGCCTCTAACACAGAGCCACCTGGAGACCACAGACAAGCACCTGATGGCTAGGAAGCTCCCTGGTGTTAGACACAGGCAGGATCTGCTGAAATGGGAAGGGACCATTGGAAAACTAAAACAGCACCTGAACTGTTCATGAACATGCCTAAAACTGGAAAATTCACATGTGAGCAGACACACACATTGCTGTTGCTAGCTGCTCTCAAGTTGGTCCCTGACTCATGGCAAAACCGTGTACAACGGGGTTAGACCATTGTGATCCATAGGGTTTCCATTGTCTAATTTTCAGAAGTAACTTGCCAGGCCCTTTTTCCTAGTTCATCTTAGTCTGGAAGCTCCGCTGAAGCCTGTTCAGCATCATAGCAACACTGAAGCCTCCCATGACAGGTGCTGGCTGTGCTTGAGGTACATTGACCGGGAGTGTTGCCCTTAGACATGCTTGTACCCTTCCAAAAGGGTTGAAAACAGCTTCAAAATTAAATACGACGTACAATAATCCTTTAAAAATTACCGAGAAACCTCTTTAAAGCAGAAAACAATAGATGTTATCAGGTACCTAAAATGATGCAGTTACTCTAATTGTCCTGAAACTAAGAAAAAATAATCATGTGGGGTTACATCACTTTCCTGTGAAAGATAAAGGGAAACAGGTTTTTTTTCTGAGATTTGTTTCTAGAACATACTTTCTCTTGGTACTGAATATCAAATTTGTTCTTGTCTAAAGGATGCTGTTGTTGTTAGGTGCCGTCAAGTCGGTTCCGACTCACAGTGGCCCTATAGGACAGAGTAGAACTGCCCCATAGGATTTCCAAGGAGCAACTGTCTGAAGGATAGTGGGCAAAAAAGAAGGCAATTTCCTTCTTACAAAATATGCGGACGAGTGCCACAGAATGTGATTTTCTGCATCAGCTCTCTGTGAAAGTGGGGTTAACTTCTGGACTTATTTCTGTACGGATGTACCTTTGGAAAGCTGGTGTGATCTGGCTTAATTATATTGCTTCTCAATGATCGTAGTTCATATGGAGCCTACAGTTTAGAAACCTCAGAGAAATTCAAGGCTGGAATGTCCCCCCTCCTCAATCTCTGGAGCCCACAGCACACCCTGGGCAGTGAGCTAGAGAGCACCCTTCCAAAGCCTTGTCCACGGACAAGACCTAGAGTGCCGACCCACTGTGTTACAGAGTCAAAGGGCCCCTGCTCTGGGGGAAGCTTTGGGAGTGACGGCACTTGTATTCTGGGCCTGATTATAACTAACCCAGCTGCTGTCAAATCAGTTCTGACTCATGGCGCCCCCTTTGTGTCAGAGCAGAACTGTGCTCTATAGGGCTTTCAGTAGCTGATTGTGAAGAAGCGGATCACCAGGCCTTTCTTCCAGGTGCCTCTGGGTGGACTCGAGCTGCCAATCTTTCAGTTAGCAGGCAAGTACGTTAACTGTTTACACCACCCAGGGACTCCTGCTTGTAACTAGGAGTTTGTAACTCCTGAGATATAATGGTTAGAATGAAATTAATTTTTTGGCACAAAGTTCTACAGCTGAGTGTTTTCAGGATTTATTATTTCTATCTGACTCAACGGCACTGGGTTGGGCTGGGTTTTATTATAGTTTATCTTTGAAAAGTAATAAAAGAGAAAGAATTTTTTAAAAATTAAAAAATCAGCTATAAGGAACTTTGACATTCTCATAAGAAGAATGCTCAGCCTCAATTAGCAGCCTCCTCCTCCTTGAAGTACACCGTGCACAGCGAAGAGGTAAAATGTCGAGTAAACTCACCCCGTTTCCACCCCTTCCATCCCACGCCCCAGAGTCCCTGAAGTACCACCGTGCACAGCGAAGAGGTAAAAAGTCGAGTAAACTCACCCCCGTTTCCACCCCTTCCATCCCACGCCCCAGAGTCCCTGAAGTACCACTGTGCACAGGGAAGAGGTAAAATGTCGAGTAAACTCACCCCCGTTTCCACCCCTTCCATCCCACGCCCCAGAGGGTAGCACTGTTGACCTCTGGGAGGACAGAAGTCTGTAATGGTCGTGATGACTGGTCAAGACAACTTTAGCTCCATAACTAAGTGGAGAGATGTGCCCCTTTGGCTTCTTGGTAAAGCAAAGCCTGGGGGTGCGGCTGTGGGGACTTCTCCACCCATGCCTTTAAGAGCAGGAG
Source organism: Loxodonta africana (assembly GCF_030014295.1). NCBI lineage: Eukaryota > Metazoa > Chordata > Mammalia > Proboscidea > Elephantidae > Loxodonta > Loxodonta africana. Next base: position 83,490,103 of record NC_087357.1, on the reverse strand, counting down.
TGACAGAGCTGGAGGGGAGTGGAGCAGCCTGGTGGGGCACAGACACAAATGCTAAAACAACAGCTTTTCACACATACGCTTCACCTTGCTGCGAGCGCCAGAGCCAGTGACCTGCAGCCAGCTCTCCCCAGGTCCTGCTCGGATCTCAGGTTCTGGTCCCATTCCCCATGTTACTCCTTGTCTGTCTTGCCCTACGAGACCCGCAGCTCCTCTCAGCTCTACCTTAGCCAGACCCATGTCCAGGCCGGAGCCTGCCTCAATCCCTGTTCTCTGCACCCAGTCTCTCCGTTTCCCTTCCTCTCCATCCAGCTGTGTTGCTTCCATAGCCACGTTGTTCCGCACCACCATACTGGTGTGAAAGAACATGGGCATGAACGGAGGAAAGAAGAATTCAGCAAAACGCTGGTTCAAGGGTCCCCCACCCCACCTGTGCCTAGCCACCTACAGAAGACCTGAACAGGGATAGAGAAGCTGTACATTCTTCTTACTTTTTTTTAAATCATTTTAACATCTTTCTCAGGAATCTGCAAGGAAAAGATTGATCTAGATAATTTTAGATTAGCTCAGTGAGCTGAGCTTAAAGTGCTCTTTCTCCAAAGATGCCTTAATTCTTCCGGACCCTTCAGGAAGTGCAGCTCTGGGTCGACCGGGTATGTTAGGGTCTCACTTCAGACAGTGCAGCTCTGGGTCGACCGGGTGTGTTAGGGTCTCACTTCACACAGTGCAGCTCTGGGTCGACTGGGTGTGTTAGGGTCTCACTTCACACAGTGCAGCTCTGGGTCGACCGGGTACGTTAGGGTCTCACTTCAGACAGTGCAGCTCTGGGTCGACCGGGTGTGTTAGGGTCTCACTTCAGACAGTGCAGCTCTGGGTCGACCGGGTGTGTTAGGGTCTCACTTCAGACAGTGCAGCTCTGGGTCGACCGGGTGTGTTAGGGTCTCACTTCAGACAGTGCAGCTCTGGGTCGACCGGGTGTGTTAGGGTCTCACTTCAGACAGTGCAGCTCTGGGTCGACCGGGTGTGTTAGGGTCTCACTTCAGACAGTGCAGCTCTGGGTCGACCGGGTACCTTAGGGTCTCACTTCAGACAGTGCAGCTCTGGGTCGACCGGGTACCTTAGGGTCTCACTTCAGACAGTGCAGCTCTGGGTCGACCGGGTGTGTTAGGGTCTCACTTCAGACAGTGCAGCTCTGGGTCGACCGGGTACGTTGGGGTCTCACTTCACACAGTGCAGCTCTGGGTCGACCGGGTGTGTTAGGGTCTCACTTCAGACAGTGCAGCTCTGGGTCGACCGGGTACCTTAGGGTCTCACTTCAGACAGTGCAGCTCTGGGTCGACCGGGTGTGTTAGGGTCTCACTTCAGACAGTGCAGCTCTGGGTCGACCGGGTACGTTGGGGTCTCACTTCACACAGTGCAGCTCTGGGTCGACCGGGTGTGTTAGGGTCTCACTTCAGACAGTGCAGCTCTGGGTCGACCGGGTGTGTTAGGGTCTCACTTCAGACAGTGCAGCTCTGGGTCGACCGGGTACCTTAGGGTCTCACTTCAGACAGTGCAGCTCTGGGTCGACCGGGTGTGTTAGGGTCTCACTTCAGACAGTGCAGCTCTGGGTCGACCGGGTACCTTAGGGTCTCACTTCAGACAGTGCAGCTCTGGGTCGACCAGGTGTGTTAGGGTCTCACTTCAGACAGTGCAGCTCTGGGTCGATCAGGTGTGTTAGGGTCTCACTTCAGACAGTGCAGCTCTGGGTCGACCGGGTGTGTTAGGGTCTCACTTCAGACAGTGCAGCTCTGGGTCGACCGGGTGTGTTAGGGTCTCACTTCAGACAGTGCAGCTCTGGGTCGACCGGGTGTGTTAGGGTCTCACTTCAGACAGTGCAGCTCTGGGTCGACCGGGTGTGTTAGGGTCTCACTTCAGACAGTGCAGCTCTGGGTCGACCGGGTGTGTTAGGGTCTCACTTCAGACAGTGCAGCTCTGGGTCGACCGGGTACCTTAGGGTCTCACTTCAGACAGTGCAGCTCTGGGTCGATCAGGTGTGTTAGGGTCTCACTTCAGACAGTACAGCTCTGGGTCGACCGGGTACCTTAGGGTCTCACTTCAGACAGTGCAGCTCTGGGTCGACCGGGTACCTTAGGGTCTCACTTCAGACCGGGTGTGTTAGGGTCTCACTTCAGACAGTGCAGCTCTGGGTCGACCGGGTGTGTTAGGGTCTCACTTCAGACAGTGCAGCTCTGGGTCGACCGGGTGTGTTAGGGTCTCACTTCAGACAGTGCAGCTCTGGGTCGACCGGGTGTGTTAGGGTCTCATTTCAGACAGTGCAGCTCTAGGTCGACTGGGTGTGTTAGGGTCTCGCTTCACACAGTGCAGCTCTGGGTCGATCAGGTGTGTTAGGGTCTCACTTCAGACAGTGCAGCTCTGGGTCGACTGGATGTGTTAGGGTCTCACTTCAGACAGTGCAGCTCTGGGTCGACCGGGTACCTTAGGGTCTCACTTCAGACAGTGCAGCTCTGGGTCGACCGGGTACGTTAGGGTCTCACTTCAGACAGTGCAGCTCTGGGTCGACTGGGTGTGTTAGGGTCTCACTTCAGACAGTGCAGCTCTGGGTCGACCGGGTGTGTTAGGGTCTCACTTCAGACAGTGCAGCTCTGGGTCGACCGGGTGTGTTAGGGTCTCATTTCAGACAGTGCAGCTCTGGGTCGACTGGGTGTGTTAGGGTCTCACTTCACACAGTGCAGCTCTGGGTCGACCGGGTGTGTTAGGGTCTCCCTTCAGACAGTGCAGCTCTGGGTCGACCGGGTACGTTAGGGTCTCACTTCAGACAGTGCAGCTCTGGGTCGACCGGGTGTGTTAGGTCTCACTTCAGACAGTGCAGCTCTGGGTCGACCGGGTGTGTTAGGGTCTCACTTCACACAGTGCAGCTCTGGGTCGACCGGGTACCTTAGGGTCTCACTTCAGACAGTGCAGCTCTGGGTCGACCAGGTGTGTTAGGGTCTCACTTCAGACAGTGCAGCTCTGGGTCGACCGGGTGTGTTAGGGTCTCACTTCAGACAGTGCAGCTCTGGGTCGACCGGGTGTGTTAGGGTCTCACTTCAGACAGTGCAGCTCTGGGTCGACCGGGTGTGTTAGGGTCTCACTTCAGACAGTGCAGCTCTGGGTCGATCAGGTGTGTTAGGGTCTCACTTCAGACAGTGCAGCTCTGGGTCGACCGGGTGTGTTAGGGTCTCACTTCAGACAGTGCAGCTCTGGGTCGATCAGGTGTGTTAGGGTCTCACTTCAGACAGTGCAGCTCTGGGTCGACCAGGTGTGTTAGGGTCTCATTTCAGACAGTGCAGCTCTGGGTCGACCGGGTGTGTTAGGGTCTCACTTCAGACAGTGCAGCTCTGGGTCGATCAGGTGTGTTAGGGTCTCACTTCAGACAGTGCAGCTCTGGGTCGACCGGGTGTGTTAGGGTCTCACTTCAGACAGTGCAGCTCTGGGTCGACCGGGTGTGTTAGGGTCTCACTTCAGACAGTGCAGCTCTGGGTCGACCGGGTGTGTTAGGGTCTCACTTCAGACAGTGCAGCTCTGGGTCGACCGGGTGTGTTAGGGTCTCACTTCAGACAGTGCAGCTCTGGGTCGACCGGGTGTGTTAGGGTCTCATTTCAGACAGTGCAGCTCTGGGTCGACTGGGTGTGTTAGGGTCTCGCTTCACACAGTGCAGCTCTGGGTCGATCAGGTGTGTTAGGGTCTCACTTCAGACAGTACAGCTCTGGGTCGACCGGGTACCTTAGGGTCTCACTTCAGACAGTGCAGCTCTGGGTCGACCGGGTACCTTAGGGTCTCACTTCAGACCGGGTGTGTTAGGGTCTCACTTCAGACAGTGCAGCTCTGGGTCGACCGGGCACGTTGGGGTCTCACTTCAGACAGTGCAGCTCTGGGTCGACCGGGTGTGTTAGGGTCTCCCTTCAGACAGTGCAGCTCTGGGTCGACCGGGTGTGTTAGGGTCTCACTTCAGACAGTGCAGCTCTGGGTCGACCGGGTGTGTTAGGGTCTCACTTCAGACAGTGCAGCTCTGGGTCGACCGGGTGTGTTAGGGTCTCCCTTCAGACAGTGCAGCTCTGGGTCGACCGGGTACCTTAGGGTCTCACTTCAGACAGTGCAGCTCTGGGTCGACCGGGTACCTTAGGGTCTCACTTCAGACAGTGCAGCTCTGGGTCGACCGGGTGTGTTAGGGTCTCACTTCAGACAGTGCAGCTCTGGGTCGACCGGGTACGTTGGGGTCTCACTTCACACAGTGCAGCTCTGGGTCGACCGGGTGTGTTAGGGTCTCACTTCAGACAGTGCAGCTCTGGGTCGACCGGGTACCTTAGGGTCTCACTTCAGACAGTGCAGCTCTGGGTCGACCGGGTGTGTTAGGGTCTCACTTCAGACAGTGCAGCTCTGGGTCGACCGGGTACGTTGGGGTCTCACTTCACACAGTGCAGCTCTGGGTCGACCGGGTGTGTTAGGGTCTCACTTCAGACAGTGCAGCTCTGGGTCGACCGGGTACCTTAGGGTCTCACTTCAGACAGTGCAGCTCTGGGTCGACCGGGTGTGTTAGGATCTCACTTCAGACAGTGCAGCTCTGGGTCGACCGGGTACCTTAGGGTCTCACTTCAGACAGTGCAGCTCTGGGTCGACCGGGTACGTTGGGGTCTCACTTCAGACAGTGCAGCTCTGGGTCGACCGGGTACCTTAGGGTCTCACTTCAGACAGTGCAGCTCTGGGTCGACCAGGTGTGTTAGGGTCTCACTTCACACAGTGCAGCTCTGGGTCGACCGGGTGTGTTAGGGTCTCACTTCACACAGTGCAGCTCTGAGTCGACCGGGTGTGTTAGGGTCTCACTTCAGGCAGTGCAGCTCTAGGTCGACCGGGTACGTTAGGGTCTCACTTCAGACCGGGTGTGTTAGGGTCTCACTTCAGACAGTGCAGCTCTGGGTCGACCGGGTGTGTTAGGGTCTCATTTCAGACAGTGCAGCTCTGGGTCGACTGGGTGTGTTAGGGTCTCGCTTCACACAGTGCAGCTCTGGGTCGATCAGGTGTGTTAGGGTCTCACTTCAGACAGTACAGCTCTGGGTCGACCGGGTACCTTAGGGTCTCACTTCAGACAGTGCAGCTCTGGGTCGACCGGGTACCTTAGGGTCTCACTTCAGACCGGGTGTGTTAGGGTCTCACTTCAGACAGTGCAGCTCTGGGTCGACCGGGCACGTTGGGGTCTCACTTCAGACAGTGCAGCTCTGGGTCGACCGGGTGTGTTAGGGTCTCCCTTCAGACAGTGCAGCTCTGGGTCGACCGGGTGTGTTAGGGTCTCACTTCAGACAGTGCAGCTCTGGGTCGACCGGGTGTGTTAGGGTCTCACTTCAGACAGTGCAGCTCTGGGTCGACCGGGTGTGTTAGGGTCTCCCTTCAGACAGTGCAGCTCTGGGTCGACCGGGTGTGTTAGGGTCTCACTTCAGACAGTGCAGCTCTGGGTCGACCGGGTGTGTTAGGGTCTCACTTCAGACAGTGCAGCTCTGGGTCGACCGGGTACCTTAGGGTCTCACTTCAGACAGTGCAGCTCTGGGTCGACCGGGTGTGTTAGGGTCTCACTTCAGACAGTGCAGCTCTGGGTCGACCGGGTACCTTAGGGTCTCACTTCAGACAGTGCAGCTCTGGGTCGACTGGGTACCTTAGGGTCTCACTTCAGACAGTGCAGCTCTGGGTCGACCGGGTGTGTTAGGGTCTCACTTCAGACAGTGCAGCTCTGGGTCGACCGGGTACGTTGGGGTCTCACTTCACACAGTGCAGCTCTGGGTCGACCGGGTGTGTTAGGGTCTCACTTCAGACAGTGCAGCTCTGGGTCGACCGGGTACCTTAGGGTCTCACTTCAGACAGTGCAGCTCTGGGTCGACCGGGTGTGTTAGGGTCTCACTTCAGACAGTGCAGCTCTGGGTCGACCGGGTACGTTGGGGTCTCACTTCACACAGTGCAGCTCTGGGTCGACTGGGTGTGTTAGGGTCTCACTTCAGACAGTGCAGCTCTGGGTCGACCGGGTACCTTAGGGTCTCACTTCAGACAGTGCAGCTCTGGGTCGACCGGGTGTGTTAGGATCTCACTTCAGACAGTGCAGCTCTGGGTCGACCGGGTACCTTAGGGTCTCACTTCAGACAGTGCAGCTCTGGGTCGACCGGGTACGTTGGGGTCTCACTTCAGACAGTGCAGCTCTGGGTCGACCGGGTACCTTAGGGTCTCACTTCAGACAGTGCAGCTCTGGGTCGACCAGGTGTGTTAGGGTCTCACTTCACACAGTGCAGCTCTGGGTCGACCGGGTGTGTTAGGGTCTCACTTCACACAGTGCAGCTCTGAGTCGACCGGGTGTGTTAGGGTCTCACTTCAGGCAGTGCAGCTCTAGGTCGACCGGGTACGTTAGGGTCTCACTTCAGACCGGGTGTGTTAGGGTCTCACTTCAGACAGTGCAGCTCTGGGTCGACCGGGTGTGTTAGGGTCTCACTTTAAGCTTGACTTTTGTGTTGTTAGTTGCCTTGGAGTTAGTGCCAGCTCATGGTGACCCCACTTACAACAGAATGAAATGCGGCCTGATTCTCTACCGTCTTCTGAGTTGTTGGTATTCTTGAGTCTGTTATTGCAGCCACTGTGTATTTTGAGTGTCTTGCAATTTAGGGGGCTCATTTTCCAGCACTGTATTGGACAATCCATAGAGTTTTCATTTCATTGTTGAATATTTGGGAGTAGATTGCTACACCCTTCCTCCTAGTCTAAGTCTAACCAAACCAAACTCACTGCTATCACGTCAATTCTGACTCATAGCGACCCTACAGGACAGGGTAGAGCTGTCCCATGGGGTTTCCCAGGAGTGGCTGGTAGATTTGAACTGCCGGCCGTTTGGCTGGCAGCCAAAGGTTTAACCAGTCTTAGCTTAGTGCCTCATGGATTAGCACTTGGCAGATGTACAAGAATCTGTTGATTGCTACATCTAGGTGGTACAATTTTTTTTTAAGTTTTTAATTAAAAATAGTTATAGATTTACAGGAGGTTGTAAGAAGAGTACAGAGAGGCTCCATGTACCTTTCACTTAGTTCCTCCAAATGTTTATATCTTATGTAGCTCTAGTACAATATTAAAACCAGGAAAGTGGCATCAGTACAATATGCTTGTATAGTTCTTTATGTTATTTTGTCACGTGTATATCCATGTAATCACCACCACAGTCAACATACAGAACTATTTTATCACTTCAAAAATATCTCTGGTACTACCCCTTTAAAGCCACACCCACTCCTTGCCACCCCGCACTGTTCCTCACCCTCGCAACCACTAATCTCTATAATTTTATCATTTTGAGTATGTTATATAAGTGGAGTCATAAAGCAGGTGACATTTGAAGGTTGGTCTTCTTACTGAGTGTAATGCCCTTGGATACATCCAAGTTGTTGTGTATTTCAATAATATGCTCCTTTTTATTAGTGAGTAGTATTCCACAACATAGATCTACTACAGTTTAACCATTTACCCATTTAGGGACATTTGGGTGTTTCCATTTAGGGGGCATTTACAAATAAAGTAGACCATTTACATTTAGCAAATTATCGATGTTATAATATGATTAATATGTTATAATTTCCTCTATATTCACTAAGAACTACATAAAATATTTCCCAAAATCATTTACACACACGGATGGCCTAAGACAAAGAGAAGCAAAGTGAACTGGAGAAGCAAGTCAGTGGCTTGGCTAGATCAGAGAGCCTGGACCAGAGTGTTCCCCTGGCCACACTTTGTCTTCTAATTGAGGGCTTCTCCTCTGCAGAGCCGTTCATTCATGTGAATCTTCAGTTTTTGCCATACACTACTCTAGGGAGTTGACTGAGAACCTGGGAAATGGAGACACAAGAAGCTGAGGCACTTGTTCCAAGCATCAGACACAAAACACAAGCAGAGGCAGAGGTCACATCCACACTGGGGTCACCAGGATCACAGTCGACTTTCAGAAAGGGCAGTAATTGGGTTAGCATGAATAGGGATTTTGTTCTATTTGAGGATAGAGAAACTCCGTGGTTTTCCAATGAAGTATTGATAGGCTTAATACAATTCCAGTAGGTAAGGTTGACCATGGTGTTTTAGAGCATTTATCTTTCCAGAAAAGGAAATAAAATGCAGGAGATGATTCCTTACTGGTCTCTATCTCCAGCTGTTGCTTCATCCTACTGCCAGGGTTTCCTTGCTAAAAAGATGTTGAACTAAAATTTATTCTGTACAAGTCAAAACCCAAATTATAAGTCTTGATGAAGTTAAATGCATTTAAAACCTCTTCTTAAGACATTGCTAAAAGAATGAAAGCACCTAGATGAAGGATGGCAAATAAATTTCATCTTGCATACCAACCAATCAATTGATAGAAATCCTGGGGAGCTTCCTGGAGAAGGACTTTGAGTATGAGACCTGATCCAGTGGGAAAATGTGCTGAGATGGGAGTGGAGGGACAGACCCAGAATCCAAACCAAGACCCTTCTCAGATATACAGGTGGGATCTGAACCAGAATCTTAGTGCCTATTATTTAATGATTCTTTTGAATGACCAAGAAGGGCACATTATTTCTAAAGAAGAAAGTGTCTCAAGTTGAAGGAACTGAAGTGGATATTATCCAAATAAGTGACCACAACTCTGTGTCTTGATCACATGCCCTTGAATGGATTCAGCCCCTCTTGGATCAGAGATGAAGCAGCTAAAATGGGAGGATAGCTACCCAATGGACATGTGCAAGGCCCAATGTACAAATGGTGACCCCTGAGCCAGAGAAAGCACTTCACTGACATGGTTGTTCCATTAATCTTCAGAAAATCTTCTGATAAATCACTTCCGATATTAAATGAAGATAAAAATATAAAGGATAATAATGCTGGCAAGGATTCAGTAAATCTGGTTCTCCAATATACTCCTGGTAAATATATAAATTTGTTTAAACCTTTTATAAGCTACTTAATGTCAGATCAAAAACATGAAAAAAATCATACTTTTCAACAAAATATTTTCCATAATGCAACTATACTAAGGAAATAATAGTTAAAAAGGTTTTACTCATGCAGGTTCTCATCATGAATTATTTCTATTGGTGAAAAATTAGAAACAACTTAAAGTTTCAACAGCAACTTAGAGTATCCATAAGAATAACTACCTTGCAGATGTATTAAAATATGGTTATTGAAAGCATAGCCTGTACGTAGATCAAGGGGCAGTTGTTCAAAGAGAGCAAGGGGATACTGCATGGTTTAAAGTCAGGAAAGGTGTGTGTCAGGGTTATATCCTTTCACTGTACCTATTCAATCTGTATGCTGAGCAAATAAACCGAGAAGCTGTACTGTTTGAAGAAGAACGGGGTATCAGGATTGGAGGAAGACTCATTAACAACCTGCAATATGCAGATGACACAACCTTGCTTGCTGAAAGTGGAGATAACTTGAAGCACTTACTGATGAAGATCAAAGACCACAACCTTCAGTATGGATTATACCTCAACATAAAGAAAACAAAAATCCTCACAACTGGACCAATAAGCAACATCATGATAAATGGAGAAAAGATTGAAGTTGTCAAGGATTTCATTTTACTTGGATCCACAATCAACAGCCATGGAAGCAGCAGTCAAGAAATCAAAAGATGCATTGCGTTGGGCAAATCTGCTACAAAATACCTCATTAAAGTGTTGAAAAGCAAAGATGTCACCTTGAAAACTAAGGTACACCTGACCCAAGCCGTGGTATTTTCAATCACATCATATGCATTCGAGAACTGGACAATGAACAAGGAAGACTGAAGAAGAATTGACACCTTTGAATTACGGTGTTGGTGTAGAATATTGAATATACCATGGACTGCCAAAAGAACGAACAAATCTATCTTAGAAGAAGTGCAACCAGAATGCTCCTTAGAAGCAAGGATGGCGAGACTCCTTCTTACATACTGTGGACAAGTTATCATGCGGGATCAGTCCCTGGAGAAGGACATCATGCTTCGTAAAGAACAGGGTTAATGTAGAAGCGGAAGACCCTCGAGAAGATGGATTGACACAGTGGCTACAACAATAGGCTCAAGCATAACAACGATTGTGAGCATGGTGCAGGACTGGGCACAGTTTCGTTCTGTTGTGCATAGGGTCGTTATGAATCAGAACCAACTCGACGGCACCTACCAACAACAATTAAGAGCATGTAACAATATGGGCTTAAAAGTGGGGAGAAAGAATGACATAAATGCTGTAATTTTAACTACATGTAAAATGTAGTTAAAATTATACACAGAAAAATAGCTAGTAAGGGAAGTCTTCCAGTATTTTAGCTGGCTTAAAATGTAGAATCATAGATACTTTAAGCTACTATATTTAAAACTAAATTATGATTTTCTTTCTTTTATGATGGAAAATATTTAATAAAGAGAAAACAACTAAAATGGTGAATTTGAGTATCTTCATTGACTTTAGATATATGGTAGAATTGTCACAGCTAAGCATTGCACAGGAAAATAAGCAATGAGGAGTGAAGAAATTAAGTGTTATGTCTACTATGGTTTACAATGTTAAAAAAAAAAAAAAAGAAAAAAAAAAAGATAATTCCACTGAACTGTTGGATTCCTTTCGTTGTTCTTCCATTGACTGCTGTAAAACTTGCTACCAACATGAGAAAGTCCATGACATTAGGAAGAAAGAAAAAAAAGAAAGAAAAAGCACAGTTGGAACCAAAATGGCAGAATAAGAAGCTCTACACTCCTGTCCTCATACGGAAAAATTGAAGAAAGTACTAGGCTTCTCAGAAATCCAGTGAACAGTTGGGGAGTCACAGCAGCTGGGCAAAGCCTTGTCAGAATGGTAGGAAGACTCCGAGACTCTTTTTTTTTTTTTTTCAACATTGGCTTGTGCACCACCCCTGCTCCCACTCAGCAGCTGACTTGAAGTATCAGTGCATTTCCAGGTTGGGATTTAGTCTCTGGTTTTGGAGTGAACAGGTCACACCTTATTAGCAAAGTATGGTGTTTGCCTGTTCAAATCAGTTGAGTGACAGTCTAAAGGATTGTAGCAAAGCACCTATCTGTTTCATCCATTTTGGTGGTCACTCAGGGTGGAAGAGCAGTAGACATAGTCTGAGGCATTGTAAGGGAAACTGAGAAGTCTGTGCCTGCCTGGAGCAAAAGAGGATAATTGAGATACTAGGGTCAAAACCCCAGGGAGAGGATTTCTTTGAGAAACTATGGCATTTAAGGGCAGCCAAGTGTGTATAATTTGGAGAGCTACACATATGCTCAGGGCAATACCATACCCATAAAGGCCTGAAGTAATCCTAAACTTTATCCTTTGGTGGATTGTTTGGCTCAGTGTAAGCCTGGCTAAGGATTGTCCCAGGACAGAGCCATTCTACAAAGACTGCAAAAAGTGTTTTGTTTTGTTTTTTTCCAAATGTTTTTTCTTTCATTTGTTTCTGCAAAAATAGTTTGGAAAGTTACTAAGCTAACAGATTCCCACACCTCCAACAATGGAAAAAGAGAGGAAAGTACAAAGGGAGAGAAAGAAAGAAAAAGCATCTAGCAAACCTTGAGGAAGGAGGTGGATCCTCGTTCTAGAGTTTCCACATTATACAATTCAAATGTCTTCTTTTCAACAGAAACAAACAAATAAACACAACACATGCAGGAAAACAGGGAAGGATGACCCAGTCAAAGGGACAAAATTAATTAACAGAAACCATCCTTGAGGAAGATGAGACACTAGACTGACTAGACTTTAAAACAGCTGCTTTAGATATATGCAAAGAGCTTAAGGAAAACACAAAGAATTAAAGAGAATCAAGAGAACAATGTATGAACAAAATGAAAAGAGAGAAAATATAAAAAATAAAATAAATTCTGAAGCTGAAAAGTACAGTAACTAAAATTAGAATTCACTAGAGGGATTCAGCACCATATTTGAGATAACAGAAGAAAGATTGAGTGAACTTGAAGGTAGAACAACTGAAATTATCCAGTCTTAAGAATAGAAAGAAAAAAGAAAACTAAAGAAAGACCAAGAGACCTGGGGGACATCATTATGCAGACCAATATACAGATTATGGGAGTTCCAGAAGAAGTGGAGAAAAAGAAAGGGAGAGAAAGAATATTTGAAGGAATAATGACCAGAAACTTCCCAAATTTGATGAAGAGCATGAATGTTCACATACCAGAAGCTCAATGAACTCTGAGTAGCCAAAGCACAAGGAGATCCATGTTAAGACACATGACAGTCGAACTTCCAAAAACCAGAGATAGAGAATCTCAAGAGCTGTAAGAGAAATGCAAATAATCACATACAAGGGAGCCCACATAAGACAAGGTGTCAGTTTCTCCTCAGAAACCATGGAGCCCAGAAGGTAGTGGGATAATATACTAAAAGTGTTGAAAGGAGAAGAAAAAAAAAAATCCCTGTAACTTAAGAATCATGTACCCAGCAAAACTGTCCTTCAAAAATGAGAATGAAATGAAGACATTCCCAGATAAACAAAAGCTGAGAGTTTGTTACTACCCAACCTTCCCTAAAAGAAATGCTAAAAAGTTGTCCAGTTTGGAAGGAGAGGACACTGGATATAAACTTAAAAAAGCTGTATGAAAAAATAAAGACCTTTGGTAAAAATAATTTCAAAAGCAAATACAAAGGTCAGTTTTGCTGCTTTTTTTGGCGTGTAATTGTATTATGTTCTACATGATACAAAAGACAAAAGCAAAAATAATAGTTATAAAATAATGGTACTGGGCACATAATATATAAAGATATAATTTGTGATATCAGTATCATAAAGGGAATGGTATACGAACAGTGTTTTTGTATGATATCAAAGTAAAGTTAGTATCAATTTAAATTACATTGTTAGAAATTTAGGTTGGGTAACATAATCCCCATGGTAACCACAAAGTAAATTTTTAAAGAAATATACACAAAAGGAAATGAGAAGGTAATGAAAATTATTCACTGTAAAAAATCAACTAAACACACAACATGTAAGCATTTGAGGAAATAAGGTACACAAAATGTACAAGACACACAGAAAACAAATGGTAAAATGATAGAAGTCATTCTTTATTGGTAATTACTTTAAATGTGAATGGATTGAACTCTCCAATTAAAAGGCACAGATTGACAGAATGGGTAAGAAAACATGACCCAACTATGTTCTGTCTACAAGAGATTCATTTTAAATTAAAAGGCATGAATTTTAAATCAAAAGACACAAATAGGTTGAAAGTGAAAGGATGGAAAAAATATTTCATGCAAATAAAAAACAGAAGAAAGCTCAGGTGGTTGTATTAATATCAGACAAAATAGACTTCAAGTAAAAAAACTGTAATAAGAGACAAAGAGAGACAGGATATACTGATGAAGGAATCAATTAATCAAAAAGAAATAACCGTTATAAATACACCAAGCAACAGAGCCCCAAAATTTGTGGAGCAAACACTGTCAGGACTAAAGGGAAAAATAGACAGTTCAACATTAATAGTTGGAGACTTTGATACACCACTTTCAATAATGTAGAACATCTAAAAAGACCGATAAGGAAAGAGAGTACCTGAACGACACTATAAACCAACTAGATCTAACAGATATTTATAGAACACTCCATCCAGCAATAGCAGAATATACATTCCTCTCTAGTGCACATAGATCATTCTGCAGGATAAACCATATATTTGGTCACAAAACAAGCCTCAATAAATGGAAAAACACTGAAATCCTGCACAGTATCTTCTCTGGCCATAGTGGAATGAAACTAGAAATCAATAATAGAAGGAAAATTGAAAATTTCACAAAAATGTGGAAATTAAACAACACACTATTAAAGAACCAATTATTCAAAGAAGAAATCACAGGGGAAATTAGAAAATACTTAGACACGAAGTACAACACACCAAAACCTACGGGATGCAGCAAAGGCAGTACTCAAAGAGAAATTCATAGCTTTGAATGCCAACATTAAAAAAGAAGAAGGATCCCAAATCAATTACCTAACTTTACACCTTGAGAAACTAGAAAAGGAAGGGCAAATGAAGCCTAAAGCAACCAGAGAAAGGATATAATAAAAATTAGAGCAGAGATAAATAGAGAATAGAAAAGTAATAGGGAAAATCGAGGATACCAAAGGTTGTTTCTCTGAAAAGATAACCTAACTGACAGATCTCCAACTACACTGACAAAGAAAAAAGATGCTAGAAATGAAGTGGTGACATTACTACCAATCTTACAGAAAAAAAAGAAAAAAAGACTATTATAAGAGAATGCTATGAACTATTGTAGGCCAACAAACTAAATAACCTAGATGAAATGGATAAATATCTAGAAACTCAAAAACTATCTAAATTGACTCAAGAAGTAGAAAATCTTAACAGACCAATAACACATGAAGAAACTGAAACAGTAATCAAAAACCTCCCAACAAAGAAAAGTCCAGGGCCAGATGGCTTCACTGGGGAATTCTAAAAATCATTTAAAGAAAAGTCAGCACCATTCTTCTCAGACTCTTCCAAAAATGGAGGAGAAGGAAATACTTCCTAATTCATTTTATGAGGCCAGCATTATTCTGATACCAACGCCAGATAAAGATACTGCAAGGAAAGAAAACCACAAACCAACATCCTTATGAACAGAGATGGAAAATCCTCAACAAAATACTAGCAAACAGAATACAACAGCATATTAAAAGGATTATACACCATGACCGAGTGGGATTTATCCCAGGAATGCAAGGATGGTTCAACATAAGAATCAGTAATAAATCAATGAAATATACCACGTAGGCATATGTGGAAGCAAAGGGGGGAAAATGATCATCTCAACTGATGAAGAAAAGGCATTTGACAAAATCCAACATAATAAAAGTACACAGTGGTGAAAGACTGAAAGCTTTCCATGTAAGATCAGGAAGAAGACAAAGATGCCTGCTTTTACCACTCCTATTTAACATTATCGTGGAAGTCCTAATAAGAGAATTATTAGGCAAGGAAAAAAAAATTAAAAGGCATCCAAATCAGAAAAGAAGTAAAACTATCACCATTCACAGATGACATGATCCTATGTATAGAAAACCCCAGAGACTCCTTCAGAAAGCAGCTAGAGCTAATGAATGAATTCAGCAAAGTGTCAGGGTACAAAGTCAACACGAAGAAATCAGCTGTGTTTCTGTACACTACCAAGTACATCATCATCTGTAGAATGTACGATTCTTTAGAAAGTTAAACATAGAATTACCATAAAAAAAAACCCAGTGCCATTGAGTCGATTCCAACTCATGGCGACCCTATATATGACCCACCGATTCTACTCCTAGGTATACCCAAAAGAATTAAAAGCGGTGACTCAGGTACATGTACACCAATGTTTATTGTAGCATTATTTACAATCTTCCAAAGGAAGAACAACCCAGACGTCCACCAACAGATGAATAGTCAAACAAATAGTAGGCCGTATACCATTGTATGTGGTATGTATATACAATGCAGTATTATTCAGCCACAAAGAGAAATGAAGTTCTGATACATGATGCCATATGGATGAGCTTTGAAAATGTTATGCTCAGTAAAATGTCAGACACAAAAGGACGAATATTGTATGATCTCTCCTACATGAAATATCTAGAATAGGCAAATGTATCAAGACAAAAAAGATTAATAGTTACCAGAGCTGGGGGGAGGGGGAGATGGGAAGTTAGAAATTAAAAAATAAAATACGAAATAAAATTTGAAAGTCTTCCTAAAGGTCTCTTCCTCTATCCTTTTCCCAGTTAGTCCAAAGAAGATTGCCAGCCATCATGAGGGCTGATTCTACTGCTGTCAGTTCTGCCAAAAGATTTAATGTGGCTAGGGACACTGTCCAGAGTGGTATTTCAGCTTTAAGATGCATTGAACTCTAGTTCTTGGAGAAACCTGATGTCTATCAAGTGCTTACTGTGTCTCTCACCCTGTGCTACCTGCTTTACAGGTGAGGGAACCAAAGCTAAGGAAGGTGCCCAAGCTGACAAGTAAGAGGCAGAGTTGTCATGAACCTAGATCTATCTGACTCCAGGTCTTTGGATTTTCTCTGTGCCAGTCCAGTCCTGCATACCTCAAAGCCCTAATATCATAAATTCCTCAGACAATGAAGTTCTACTTCATGTTCTTTCAACTGGTCTCACCTGCATGCTGTAGAAGGCAAGCTAAGATTTTCCCAAATGGATACACTTCCTACACCTATTAAGGTATTTATTTATTGAATGCACCAACCCATGCCTGTCCCCGTTCTTTCTCACTCCCACAAGGATCTGGAAAAGCACTGGACATAATAAGATGGGAATGCCACCTTCTTCATCCACGGCCGGTCAGGATTTGGTTGGTTTAGCCTAGAAAGCACCTAGGGCAATTTATAAAAGAATAGATTTAAAAAAAGAGTACTGCTTTGGGCCAAAGAGGCTACCTGCCAATACCTAATGAAAATACCTGCCTATCTCTGTGGCCCAACTTTCCCCCTATCCAAGACCAAATGCCTCTCTGTCCTCCTACTAACCCATGCTCTGAGATCTCTGATCTTTGAAACCCGAGAATAAGCCATAGAATAAGTTCTATTTTGGAGCTGGTGGTTGCTCCCAAAATACTGTATCTGCCTGGTCCACGGTCTGTAAGCAGGAGAGTTCTGGTGCAGAAGTGAGATGACAGTCCCCTTCCTGACTCGTACCAGTACGTGTAGGTGTGTGCATACAGAGAAGAGAGAAATGTATAGAATGACAGGGAACCAAAAGCCCTCAGTCAACAAAATCACAAGCAGAGGAGGCAGGAAAAGGTGTTTTATGGGCTTGGCTGAAGAAGCTGTAGCAGTAACAGGGGGAGCCCTCGATTTCCTGTGGATGTAGCCACTGCTGTCTTCCCTCCCTCCCTTCTCCCCTCCTGCCTCAGGGTCAGGGTCCCCGGTCACCTCCAGTCTTCCTGAGACTCCTTGGCCATGGAGTTGGGTGAAACAAAATTGGAAAAGATGGGTTTTCTTGGTGGCGCTGCGGCCATGCTCTTGATTCTATTCAGCTTGTCGCGGGCTTGTTGACATTTCCTCAGGCAAGGCCCACACAGATCCTTCTCCTCCACCAGATATAAGCTCTCCAGCCTTTTGATGGAATCTAGGAAAAGCTGAGACTCCCCTTCCTTGGGAAAGGGGTTTCGCTTTGTGTTGAGCTTTTTCAGCTTGGGGAGCTTGCCGATGCTATTGGGGATGCTGTTGAGCAGGTTGTCGAAGAGCCCCACCTCATGGAGCTCCTTCAGAGCACCCAGCGTGGTGGGCACACTGTCCAGGTGGTTCAAGCCCAGATTCAGAGTGCGGATGTTTTTGAGCTGGTTGAGCTCCACGGGCAAGCCGTTGGTGGTCAGCTTGTTGTTACAGACGTTGAGGTACAGCAGGGTGCCCATCTGGCCGATGGACTCAGGGAGCCTGTCGATGTAGTTGCTGTGCAGGTCCAGCCAGCGCAGGTTCTGGAACTTGGAGATAGAGTCCGGGATCTTCTTGATCATATTTCGGCTAAGGTCAAGCTCGTCCACATCATTGAGTCGCAGAATACACTTGGGAAAGGTAGTAATTCCCATCTTGCTCAAGTCAAGGCGTTTTCTTCCATCAAATGTGATTTTGATGCAATTCTTGGCCACATTTAGTGTGATCTTCTTGCCCTTGGGGCCTTTGCCTCCCTTGGCCATGTTTAGTAAGAGGGTGTGTTTAATGTATGTTGTCTGCTTGGTTGGTAATCAGTTTGAAGAAGTCACGTGAAACTGCTAAAAGATAAACTCTGATAAAAACAGAAAAAAAAATCTTGTTAGGAGATGATGTAAGTGCATCCGAATCCCCCCAAATCATAAAGCTTTGCTCTTGAATGCTTAAAAGGGGAGAAAGAGGATAGTGGAGAGAATTAGACAGGGTATGAGCAGAAGTAAAGCAGCAAGTAATCTTCAGCAAAGTGCGTGCCCTCTCCAGGCCTCAGTCTTCCCAGACCTAAAATGGGGGTTGAAGAGTTGGCCTGGCGAATGCCTAAGGCCCCTCTAGATGTGCCATTCCCTGATCTTATGATTCTCCCCACTGTCCTAGATTTTCACATGTCTTCCCGTAGGAGTACACAGGTGTGTGTTTTACTGGATATCTGCCACTCCCCAGGCCCCCGCATAAATCTAGTGTTTCCTTAAAATTAGAGTTATTACATGAGTTCCTTGGTGTGGAGCTGCTAAGCTCCCAGCAGCAACATGAGCTGGGTATGAGAGAGTAAGGCAGGAGTTAAGAACAACTTATTACATCCCACTGTACCTTCTCAACCTAGAGGGACTAGCCAGGGGGCTATTCTAACTACAGAGCAACAGAAGTAGTAAAGAAAGATCTTTCCCTCAGGCCACCAATGTCAGCAAGGACACAGAACAAGGTTTCTCAGTCTCTGCTCTATTGACAATTTGGGCCAAAAAATGGTTTGTTATTGGTAAGATGTGGAGGGGAGAGGCTTGCCCTATGCATGTTTAGCATGTTTAGCAGGAGAAGGCCAGAAGATTTTACCCACTACTGTTAGTAGCCAGTTGGAACAACCAAAAATCTCTCTAGACTTTGCTAAATGTCCACTGGGGGGCAAAAATGCTTCCAGGTGGGAACTGTGGATATAGAAGGACTAAAGATCATCAACCACCTGGATCTAACTGACATCTATAAAACAGTCTACCAGGACCAACAGAATAGACATTCTTCTTAAATGCATAGGGGACATTCACAGAGGTAGCCTGTATTCTGGATCATGCAGTAAACATTCACACATTTAAAAAGAGTGAAATCATACGAAGAATGTTCTCTGAAAGTGATAGCATTAAATTAGGAATCAGGAACAGAAAGGTAACTGGAAAAACTCCAAATAGTTAGAAATTAAACAACACACTTGTAAAATGACCTGTGAGTCAAAGAAGAAGTCTCAAGGGAAATTAGAAAATATTTCTAACTAAACAAAAATAGAAATGCGACATATTAAAATGTGTGGTATATGCAACTAAAGAATTGATTGGAGGACATTTTATAGCTCTAAATGGTCACATTAGAAAGAAGGAAAGGTCTCAATGAATAATCTAAATGTCCATCTTAAGAAACAAAAATCCTGTTGCCATCCAGTTGATTCTGACTCATAGTGACCCTATGGGACACAGTAGAACTGATCCATAGAGTTTCCAAGGAGTGGCTGGTATATTCAAGCTGCCAACTTTTGGTCGGCAGCCAAACCCTGAACCACTGCCCCACCAGGGCTAAAGTATGCATAAGGAGGAAATAAAAAAGATAAGAACAGAGATCAATAAAATTGAAAGCAGAAAGAAAATAGAGAAAATCGATAAAACTGAGAGCTGTTTTTTTTTTTTTTTTTGTAGAGATTAATAAAGTTGATAAATCTCTAGCCAGGCTGACAATGAATAAAGAAAAAGGCACAAATTATAAATATCAGGAATGAAACAGATACACAATTATCAGAAAAGAACCCACAGATATTAAAAGGACAGTAAGGGAATTTTTTTTTTTTTTTTTTTTTTTAAGGGAATACTACAAACAACTCTCGGCACAAACTTAGATGGAATTAACCACAAACTACCAAATTCCACCCCTGAGAAATTAGAAAACCTGATAGATCTATATTTTTATTAAAGAAATTGAATTCATAGTGGAAAACCTTCTAAAAAACAAAACTCCAAGGCCAGATAGTTTCATTGGTAAATTCTACCAAACATTTAAAGAAGTAATACCAATTCCACACAATCTCTTCCAGGAAATAGAAGAGGAAGCAATCCCCAACTTCATTTCTAAGTCCATTACACTGATAATAAAACTAGACAGACAATACAAGGGGAACTACAGACCAATATCCCTTATGAAGTAGACACAAAAATCTGCAATAAAACATAAGCAAATTGAATCCAACAAATGCATAATATATGACAAGCATGTATTATATTGAACGCTACTGACTGAAGACCAACCAATGAGTTGTGGAATGACATCAAGGACATCATACATGAAGATAGCAAGAGGTCATTTAAAAGACAGGAAATAAAGAAAACACCAAAATGGATGTCAGAAGAAACTCTGAAGCTTGCTCTTGAACGTAGCGTAACTAAAGAGAAAGGAAGAAATGAGGAAGAGCTGAACAGAAGATTTCCAAGGGTGGCTCAAGAAGAAAAAGTGAAGTATAATACTGAAATGTGCAAAGACCTGGGATAGAAAAACAAAAGGGAAGAACAAGCTTGGCATTTCTCAAGCTGAAAGAACTCAAGAAAAAATCCAAGCCTCGAGTTGCAATACCGAAGGATTCTATGGAGAAAATACTGAACAACACAGGAAGCATCAAAAAAGGATGGAAGGAATACACGGAGTCACCATCCCAAAAAGAGGTCTACAGTCAACCATTTTAGGAGGTGGCATACAATCAGGAACCGTTGGTGCTGAAGGAAGAGCTCCAAGCTGCACTGAAGGAAGTGGCAAAAAACAAGGCTCCAGGAATTGATGCAATACGAATTGAGATGTTTCAACAAACAGATCCAGTGCTGTAGTGCTCGCTCATCTATGCCAAGAAATTTGTAAGCCAGCTACCTGGCCAACTGATTGGAAGATATCCATATTTATACCTAGTCGCAAGAAAGGTGATTCAACTGAATACAGAAATTATTAATATCGTTAATATAACACGCAAGTAAAATTTTGCTGAAGATCATTCAAAAGCAGCTGCAGCAGCATGTCAACAGGGAACTGCCAGAAATTTAAGTGAGATTCAGAAGATGACGTGGAACCAGGGATATCATAGCTGATGTCAGATGGATCCTGGCTGAAAGCAGAGAGTACCAGAAGGATGTCTACCCGTGTTTTATTGACTATGCAAAGGCATTTGACTATGTGGGTCATAACAAATTATGGATACATTGTGAAGAATGGAAATTCCGGGACACTTAATTGTGCTCATGAGGAACCTGTACTTAGAACAAGAGGCAGTCATTCCAACAGAACAAGGGGATACTTCGTGGCTTAAAGTTAAGAAAGGTGTGTGTCAGCGTTTTCCTTTTACCATACCAATTCAATTTGTATGCTGAGTAAATAATCTGAGAAGTTGGACTATATGAAAAGACTGCAGCATGGGGATTGGAGGGAGACTCATTAACAACCTGCAATATGCAAATGATACAACCTTGCTTGCTGAAAGTGAAGAGGACTTGAAGCAATTACTGATGAAGATCAAAGACTACAGCCTTCAATATGGATTACACCTCAACATAAAGAAAACAAAAATCCTCACAACTGGACCAATAAGCAACGTCATGGTAAGCGGAGAAAATATTAAGTTGTCAAGATTTCATTTTATTTGGATCCACAATCAACACCCATGGAAGCAGCAGTCAAGAAATCAAACAATGAATTGCATTGGGCAAATTGGCTGCAAAAGACCTCTTTAAAGTGTTAAAAAGCAAAGATGTCACTTCAAGGACTAAGGTGTGTCTGACCTAAGCCATGGTGTTTTCAGTCGCCTCATATGCATGCAAAAGCTGGACAATGACTAAGGAAGACTGAAGAGTTGATGACTTTGAATTATGGTGTTGGCAAAAAGCACTGAATATGCCATGGACTGCCAAAAGAATGAACGAATCTGTCTTGGAGGAAGTACAGTCAGAATGCTTATTAGAAGCAAGGATAGTGAGACTTTGTCTCACATAGTTTGGGTATGTTATCAGGAGGGACCAGTCCCTGGAGAAGGACTTCATACTTCGTAGAGTGGAGGGTTGGTGAAAAAGAGGAAGACCTTCAGTGAAATAGATTGACACAGTGGCTGCAAAAATGGGCTCGGTAATAACAATGATTATGGTGATGGTATATAGGGTTGCTGTGAGTCAAAACCGACTCGATGGCACCTAACAACAAACAACATGACAAGCAGGTGAGAACACCAGTTTCCTTCAATATTTGCAAATTAATCAGCTAAATACAGCATATTAAGAGACAAGAAGGAAAGAAAATACATGACTATATCAATTAATGCAGAAAAAAATATTTGACAGAATTCAACATTCATTCAACGTTGGCAGTTTGCATCCACCTTGTAAACCATATGGGGGCAGTTCTACTCTGTCCTATAGGGTTGCTATGAGTTGGAATCAACTCAACAGCAATGGAGTTTTGTTTTTTTTTTTTAATTCAAGACTAAAAATTCCTAACCAACAGTAATAGAAGGGTACTTCCTTAACCTGATAAAGGACATTTACCAAAAAATGTACAGTTAATATCATACTTACTAGTGGAAGAGTGGATGCTTTCCCCCTAAGTGCAGGAACAAGACTAAGAGGTAAACTCTCAGACTCCTTTTTAACGTTGTATTGGAAATTCTAGCCAGTGCAGTAAAGCAAGAAAAAGAAATAGATGGCATACCGATAGGAAAAAATGAACTAAAACTTCCGCTATTCACATATGACCTAATTATCTACATAGAGAATCCCACCAGATTTACAAAAACACTCTTGGAACTAAAAAGTGAGTTTAGCAAGGTCACAGGATACAAGGTCAACACACAAAACTCCATTACATTTCTATATACTAGCAATGAACAATTGAAAAACAAAATTTTAAATATAATAATACTTCAAAAAATGACATACTTATGTATAAGCTTAGGAAAAACTATACAGGATTTCTGTGATGAAATTACAAAACACCGATGAAAGAAGACCTAAATAAATGGAGAAACATACCACGTTAAAGAGTCGGAAGACTCAATGTAGTTAAAACGTCAGTTCTCCTCCAAGTTGATCTAAAGACCAATCCAATTCTAATCCAAATCCCAGCAGGATTATGTGTATACACGAACATACAGGTTCTAAAATTTATATTGAAAGGAAAAGGAACTAGAAGCCCAAAATAATTTTGAAAAAGAATAAAGTTGGAGGATCCATGCTGCCTAATGTTAAAACTTACTAGATAATTACAGAAGTGTGGTACTAGTGAGAGATAGACACAGAGATCAAAGGAACAGAATATAGAGTCCAGAATAGAATGACCAAATACTGCCAATAAGACCAATGGATTTTTTTTTAAAGTTTGAAAACAATTTAATGAAAAAATGATGATTGTTTCAACAAATAGTGTTGGAATAATTGATTATCTATATGCAAAACTTTTAACCTTAACCTAAAAACCTTATACAAAATTAACTTAAAAATGGATCACAGATCTGAACGTAAAACTATAAAACTTTTAGGAGAAAATCTTCATGACCTTGAGTTAGGCAAAAGCACAATCCATAAGAGAAAATATTGGTAATTTGGACTTCATCAAAATTAAAAATTCTTACCCAGTGGGGGAAAAAGAACTGTTAAGACAATGAAAAGATATGCTGCAGACTGAAAGAACATATCTGCAAATCACATATCTGACAAAGGGCTGGTATCCAGAATATATAAAGAACTCTTAAACTCAACAGTAAGAAAACAGACAGCACAGTTTAAAAAAATGACCAAAAGATTTAAGAGACATTTCACCGTAGAAGATATATGAACGGCAAATACACCTATGAAAAGTTGCTCAGCATCATTAGCTGTTAGGGAATTGCAGATTAAAATCACCATGAAATACCACTACACACCAATGTCTAAAATTTAAAAACATAAAATCTGAGAGTACGAAGTACCAAGTGTTGGTGAGGAACTAGAGCAGCTGGAACGCTCATACATTGCTGGCGGGCATGCAAAATGGTAGAGTCACTCTGAAAAACAGTTTGACAGTTTCTTAAAAAACTAACCATACACTTATGTGACCCAGGATTCTCTAAACTAGGTATTTACCCTAGGGGGAAAATATGTATCTTCACACAAAAACCTGTCCCCATGTGTTTGTAGCTGCCTCATCCATAATTGCCAAAACTGAAAAAACCCAAATGTCTTTCAATGGATGGATTAAGAAATTGTGGTACATCCTTAAATGGAATACTACTCAGCATAAAGAGGACAAAACTATTTATGTATATAAGTTGGATGAGTCTCAGAAGCATTTTGCTGAGTAAAGAAGTCAATGTCAGAAGGATGCATTATGAATGATTCCATTTATATGACATTCTGGAACATCTAATACTATAAGGGACAGAAAACAGATCAGCAGTTGCCAGGGATTAGGGGTGGGGGGAAGGTCTGACTACAAAGAAGCAGCATCAGTGGGTTTTCTGGGGTGATGGAACTGTATATCCTGACTGTGGTGGAGGTTACATGAATCTCTATGTTAAAGTCAGCAAACTATACGCAAAAAAAAAAAAGCAATTTTACTCTAAGTAAATATAAAAAATAATTTTTAGAAAACTTTAAAATGTTGTTGTTGTTAGGTGCCATCAAGCAGTTCCGACTCATAGTGATCCTATGCACAACAGAATGAAACACTGCCGGGTCCTGCACCATCCCCACAATTGCTATGCTTGAGTCCATTGTTGCAGTCACTGCATTGATCCATTTCATCGAGGGTCTTCCTCTTTTTTGCTGACCCTCTACCTTACCAAGCATGATGTCCTTCTCCAGAGGCTGATCCCTCCTGATAACGTGCCCAAACTATGTGAGACGTAGTCTCGCCATCCTTGCTTCTAAGGAGCATTTTGGTTGTACTTCTTCCAAGACAGATCTGTTCATTCTTTGGGCAGTCCATGGTATATTCAATATTCTTTGCCAACATCATAATTCAAAGGTGTCAGTTCTTCTTCAGTCTTCCTTATTCATCGTCCAGCTTTCACATGCATATGAGGTGATTGAAGATACCGTGGCTTGGGTCGAGCGCACCTTAGTCCTCAAGGTGACATCTTTGCTTTTCAACACCTTTAAAGAGGCCTTTTGCAGCAGATTTGCCCAATTCAGTGCATTAGGTGATTTTTTGGCTGCTGTTTCCATGAGTGTTGATTGTGGATCCAAGTAAAACGAAATCCTTGATAACTTCAATCTTTTCTCCATTTATCATGATGTTGCTAATTTGTCCAGTCGTGAGGATTTTTGTTTTCTTTATGTTCAGGTGTAACCCATACTGAAGGATGTGATCTTTGATTTTCATCAGTAAGTGCTTCACGTTCTCTTCACTTTCAGCAAGAAAGGTTGTATCACCTGCATATTGCAGGTTGTTAATGAGTCTTCCTCCAATCCTTATGCTCTGTTCTTCTTCATATAGTGCAGCTTCTCGGATTATTTGCTCAGCATAGAGATTGAATAGGTATGGTGAAGTATACAACCCTGACACACACCTTTCCTGACTTTAATCCATGCAGTATTCCCTTGTTCTGTAGGAATGACTGCCTCTTGGTCAATGTCCAGGCTCCTCATGAGCACAATTATCCCCATGCTTTGAAATGTTATCCATAATTTGTTATGATCCACACAGTTGAATGTCTTTGCATAATCAATAGAACATAGGTAGACATCTGGTATTCTTTCAGCCAGGATCCATCTGATATCAGCAATGGTGTTCCTGGTTCCTCATCCTCTTCTAAATCCAGTTTGAATTTCCGGCAGTTCCCGGTCTGTATACCAATGCAGTTGCTTTTGAATGATCTTCAGCAAAATTTTACTTGCGTGTGATATTAATGATATTGTTTGATAATTTCTGCATTCGGTTGGATCACTTTCTTGGGAATAGGCATAAATATGGATCTCTTCCAGTCTGTTGGCCAGGTAGCTGCTTTCCAAATTTCTTGGCATAGACAAGTGGGCATTTCCAGTGCTGCATCTGTTTGATGAAACATCTCAATTGATAGTCTGTCAATTGCTGGAGCTTTGTCTTTTCCCAATGCCTTCAGTGCAGCTTGGACTTCTTCCTTCAGTACCATGAGTTCCTGATCATATGCTACCTCCTGAAATGGTTGAAGGTCAACCAATTCTTTTTGGTATAGTGACTCTGTATTCCTTCCATCTTCTTTTGATGCTTCCTGTGTCATTCAGTGTTTTCCCCATGGAATCCTTTGGTATTGCAACTCGAGGCTTGAAGTTTTTCTTCAGTTCTTTCAGCTTGAGAAATGCTGAACGTGTTGTTCCCTTTTGGTTTTCTACCTCCAGGTCTTTGCATATGTCATCATAATACTTTACTTTGCCTTCTCGAGCCTCCCTTTGAAATCTTCTGTTCACCTCTTTTACATCATCATTTCTTCCCTTTGCTTTAGCGACTCAATGTTCAAGAGCAAGTTTCAGAGTCTCTTCTGACATTCATTTAGGTCTTTTCTTTCTCTCCTGTCTTTTTGATGACCTCTTGCTTTCTTCATGTATGATGTCCTTGATATCATTCCACAACTCATCTGGTCTTCAGTCATTAGCGTTCAACACATCAAACCTGTTCTTGAGATGGTCTCTAAATTCAGGTGGAATATACTCAAGGTCGTACTCTGGCTCTCATGGACTTCTTCTAATTTTCTTCAGTCTCTTCTTGAGCTTGCATATGAGCAGTTGATGGTCTGATCCACAGTTGGCCCCTAGCCTTATTCTGACTGATGATATTGAGCTTTTCCGTCATCTCTTTGCACGGATGTAGTTGACTTGATTCCTGTGTATTCCATCTGGTGAGGTACACGTGTATAGTTGCCATTTATATTGGTGAAAAAAGGTATTTACAATGAAGAAGTCATTGGTCTTGCAAAATTCTATCACTCGATTTCAGCATTGTTTCTATCACCAAGGCTACTTTTTCCAACTACCGACCTTTGTTTCCAACTTTTGCATTCCAATCACCAATAATTACCAATGCATCCTGATTGCATATTTGATCAATTTCAGACCACAGAAGTTGGTAAAAATCTTCAGTTTCTTCATCTTTAGCCTTAGCTGTGGGTGTGTAAATTTGAATAATAGTCACATTAACTGGTCTTCCTTGTAGGCGTATGGATATTATCCTATCACTGACAGCGTTTTACTTCAGGATAGATCTTGAAATGTTCTTTTTGATGATGACTGCAACACCATTCCTCTTCAAGTTGTCATTCCTGGCATAGTACACCATATGATTGTCTCATTCAAAATGGCCAATACTAGTCCATTTCAGCTCACTAATACCTAGGATATCGATATTTATGTGTTCCGTTTCGTTTTTGACAATTTCCAATTTTCCTAGATTCATACTTCATACATTCCAGGTCAGTTTTCAGAAAACTTAAGAATACCTTGGACTGTTTTCTATTCTTTTTCTATCACTCTTACCATAACTGCTTGCTCAGCTTACCTGGAAATTTGTGACCTCTCTACCCCCCACAGAGTCCTGTTCTGCCCTTTAAAGGGCATCCAAATGCACACCGTCTGGGTACTGCTGTGGTATGATTATACAGCATGCCTCTCTACAATGTGTGTGCGCAGGGACCATGTTGTGTACACTGTGGGGAACAGCTATTCTCAGGTGGCATGCCAGAAACACTGTTCTATTATACTTGAGACTAAGAACAGGGAAGCTTGCGTTCTGATTTTATGTTTATGAATGACTTCCCCTTGATAGTGTTGCCTGGTTTAGTAAATAAAAATACATGATGTGCAGGTAAATTTGAACTTGAGATGAACAATGAGTAGTTTTTAGTGTATGTATGACCCAGATAGTGTTGCTGTTTCTGTGTTGTTTGGCAGCCCTATCCCAGGGGCCTGAACAAGTAGTGAAGTTTCCTTTGTCCATGATCCATATTAGGGACTAATTTAAGCCAAGTCCACATGTTTATCAAACATTCATCCATTTTTTCACTCATTGAATCCAGGTACTGTGTGCTTGCTATATATTCATTCACTGAATTCGTGTACTGTGTGCCCGCTGTATATTCACTCAATGAATCTGTGTACTGTGTGCCTGCTATATACTAATTCTCTATGCTACACAAGCAAGCAATTAACAGACCCAGCACCAAGCTCAAGGCGGTAAAATCTAGATTGTCACCAATTCTGGTCTCTGGATTCCCTCAAGCACCCAAAAGTTTTAGTAGTCCTTGGTGTTTCTTACATTTAGGATAAAGCTCAGCTCAGGGAGGCCAAACACACCAAGCATGGGTTAGGGGGAACCGAGATGGGCAGTGGTGCTTCCAGTAGACTAGAAATCCGGCTAGTTGGGTCCACTGACCTGCTCCCAGCAGCACACTCATGTAGTGATAAGGAACCCTCTCAGCTCTGACTGATGATGGTGAGGAAGCTATGTGAGCTGTGTGTGAAGTACTCCATCCAATAGGCCCTCTGAATGTTAACAGAGATGCAGTGCCCCTTAAGCAATAACTTTTGTTTTGATCTAAAGACCAATGCAATTCCAATCAAAACTCCAGCAGGCTTATTTCTATACATGGACAAACAGAAGGCTGACTGGAATAACGCACTTCACCTCTACCCCAGAGAGCCTGGGTCCCCAGACAGCCTCAGGCCTTCCCTTCATGCTTCTCCTCAAGGCCACCCTACCCTGGGCGGGGACTCTTGTTCTTGGCTATGGAAGGAAGGGGTCTATTCGGACCCCCTAAAGTTGCTAGAAACAGATCACTAAAGCACTAGAAACAGACCAGTGGCAGGGCCCCTGTCTCAGAGTCACCAAAGGCCAGGGACAGCCCTTCTGTCATTCAACTCTTTGTGGCCAGCATCCTGCCCAGGCCTGCCAATTGAGGAGGACAATAAGTGTTGGCAAAAGAAGTTTGATCTCTTGATATAACTCAAACTGGTTAGATGGCCTATTGTTATCAATTCGTAGAATTGTTTAATGTCAGAATGCGACCAACCCACACAAGGAGGGATGACAATAATAGAGAGAAAGAGCTGTAAATAGATGAGTAGATAGAGAGAGAGAGATACATGCATGGCATGAATGGATGGGTAGATGGGTGGATGGATGGATAAATGGGTTTATAGATAGATGATAATCTCATTTCACATGAACAGTGTAGAAATTCAAATATAAGAGGTTTCTAAATCTATTTTGTCTTTTTGTCTTGTAAAATTGTTTTTCATCCTTTGGAAAAACTGGACCCGTTGATTTGACTTTAATTTCTAATTAATTTTTCTATCTAGTTGTCGTGAATCAAACAGCATGGTAGGACACCCCATGGATATTTAAATTAGAAATATAATGGCTGTCTATATTTTAATGCCACTGAAATATCTGCAAGCATTTTCCTGTTATAAAATTATTACCATCACTCTGATGATAGGACTTATCTGGTACTCCACACTCGTGTATCTTTAACTACATTTTTAAATAAGACTGACTTTGTTTCTGCATATCTGGTATCTCTAAATATTTTGCTAACATGTTCTCATGATGGTTTTTTCATTTTTTTGCCTGATACATTGAGACACAGGACAGACACACAGTAGGACTGAAATTCCCAAAGTCACTGCCATTTCATAGCCAGTGCCTGGGACTCACTTGATAGGAAGCTTCATGCCATGCAGATAAGAAATATCTTTTGCTCGTAGAACATCTCTTAAGAGAAATACATGCGAACCGTACCAAACAAATTCACTCATTCAAAAGCAATTTCATTTATTCTGCCTCTTGACCCTCATGATACCCATCCCCCAGGCAGATCATGGGTTGGCCTTCCTTCTGCTGTGACTTCGCATGTGGCTTCAAATGCCTCATTCTCTGTGCCCTCCACCCCTTCCCCAGATGGGTCTGCTTGCTTCCAAGTGAGATGGTGTCGCACCTTCTCAGGTGCAGTGAAGAGGGATGGTGGAAAAGTGGGCAGTGGCTCTGGGTCCTGTCTGTAGAGTGGGTGTGTCTGGGGCCTCTGGCCAGAGCTCTGCAGTCGGCACTGGTTCTTCACTCAGGTAGACTGGGAGGGGGAGAGGGAATCACCATTATCCAGCACCGCTCTGCCAAGAACTGTGTGCTGCTACTTCAGGTGTTAACTGGTTTTGGAAACATAAACTCATGTAGGTACAAACACAAAGTGGATTTATTTTTTTGATTAACTGCCCACAGCTGAATTACCCTGAACCCTCCTTTCCTGTGGGTGGAAAGACAGTTGCTAGGAAGGGGGCAGCCTGGAGGCAGAAAGACCGAAGAGCTCACATTAGCTCCACAGAGCTCTGGCAGTGTTGGTGAGGAGACGTGGACAGATGAGATTTAGAGAGCAGAGGCTGAAGTTTATAAGAACTCCCAGGTTTTGGGGGGTCTCTGACATCAATTTTGGAAATGCTACAAAATGTTGAGAGCCACTCCATGGCAACAGGTCTAGGTCAAATATGATTTACTTCTGTGTCTTAGCACCAGTGTGGCCCTGCACACGTGCTCCCCAGGAAGCTGTGGTCTGTCCAACTGTCCCCTGCCCCCTCAAGGGTAATAAGAATTCAACTTTCATTTGGAGCAAAAGTTCCCAGGGGGTCACATGGCCCAACAACAGAAGATTATGATTTCTTATTGATTTAATAGCATTTTTATCTGGTAATTCCAAGTGTACTCTGTTTTAACTGGATTTGTTAAAAGAACCAAAGGGAATAGGTGCCTTACAATTAAAATAAAATGTTAAGATTATTAGTTTAAGGAACAGACTAGATGTGCCTTGTTCATCAACTAACACGTTCAAAACACACAAACACAAGGGAAAGTGGAGGAAGTGTAGATAATCGTGGGGCGCCTTAAGCGTTAATGCAGCTTAAGCTGACGTGCTTTCTGCACTGCTCCTGCCAGTCAGACACGTTTTTTCTGCCCCTCACCACCATTCCACCTTGTGCAGGTCAGGAAACTGAGTCTCAGAGAAGCCACTTGGCCAGGTGAACAGGACACAGACTTCAGACCCAGGCATTACTTGCCAAGTGATGGCAATAAAAGCAGGAAGTGCTTTATTTGGACAAGACAGGCATTGAACGTTTCCCAGATAGGAACAGTCGCCCATGTGTTAGTTGTCTTTCTGTTGTATGTAAAGGTGCTCGATAGAAATAGGCATAAGTACTGTAGAAGGCAGGCTGTGGCCACAGGCAGAGGGGCTTTGAGGCAAATGGAGATGGGTCCAGCCTCACCTCCACTGCTGACCTTGTTTTAATCACATAACGTATCTGACCTCAGTTTACTGAGCTACAAAATAGAGAAAGCGTAATGAATCAGGGGTCCTTGTAAAGAGTAAGTGAGGTTACAATCAGGCAGTAAGTGACTTGCATGCAGTAGGTGCTCAATGAACGGTAACTGCTGCTATAACAAAGGAGCGAGATTGTATGACAACCAACAAATACTGCCGGATTCGTCCAATAGCACCAGATTGTCTCCCTCAAATTAGCAGTCCCTGGACAGTTCACTGGTTGTTAATACCAGATTTAGGACTTGGGGAACAATCTCTGCTAATTCCCAAACACAAAGTCATTGCAACCTTTTAAACACTTAGAAATTACAAATAATAATAATAAAAGGAAGTTAATGATGGCAATAATAGCAACTTGTAGGTATGGTTATCCTTTTACGCACTTTTAACGTCTAGAGCTCCCTACAGCCCAAGCTACTCACCTATCCAACCATCCATTTAGCTATTCATTCATACAACAATTTTTATTTGAGTCAGGAGATAATTCAGTGAACAAGACAAACACCATTTTCTTTCTCATGAAACTTTCATTCCAGTGGGGGCAGGAAGCAAATCAAGAAAACAAACAAAACCAAGATCACTTCAGTTGGTGTAAATGCTGTGAAAAAATAAAACCCATTGACGGGAACACCAGGGACAGGAGGAGAATGTTGTAGGGGTGGCTAATTTAGATGAGGGCGGTTGGGAAAGTCCTTCCTGAGAAGGTGACATTTGAGCGGGGAGCTGAGAAGCAGCCACATGGGAAGGTCTGGCAAAGAACATTCCAGAGAGAGGGCATACCAAATGCAAAAGTCCTATCAGAGGGGAAGAACTTGGGGCTGGTATGGTTGGAGCACAGAGCAAGGAGGAATGGGTAGAAGTTTAGGACAGAGAGGTGGGCAGGGCCTGCATGAGCGTGGACCGTGGGACCTGGGGCAGATGACCAACTGTGGATATTTGGAAGGATTACTCTGGCTGCCATGGGAACAGTGGAGACAGAGGGGTGAGAGTAGATGGAGGAAGGTGAGAGAATGGAGGACAGCCGTGTGTGCTAAGGGGCAGTGGTGGAGGAGGAGAGACTGCAGGCTTTAGGATATGGGGCAGGAGCAAGTCTGTAGACAGTGTCCTGGGTGGTATATGTGGGTCAGGCAAGGGGAAGACTCAAGAGCAGGCAGAAACTTCTAGTGGGCCTTGGCATTTTCTGTCTACTTTCCTCGTTTTTGTTGAGTGCCGGCACTTTATGGGCATTATCTTATTTAGCCCATCCACCCTCACTTTACAGATAAAACCCTGAGACCTTGAGTGCCTGTCCCTTGTCAAAGTCATTACCATCTGCTCAGTCTGTGGGCTTAAATGCTGTTTGGCTTTTCCACGAGAAATTGACTTTTAATGTGCTGCAGTAAATTTGATTCTTGGGACAGACAGAGAAGCTCCTGAATCATCGCGTTCCCCAGACTCTGGCATGAGTGGGACTGGGTCCTGCATGGGGCTTTTATCCTCCACCAGGCAAACGCATACTGATGGATCGTCTCTCACGGAAAAGAAGCCATGCACAGGTTGTCATCCCTGGCTCTGGGGGTGAGATGAGATCCATTATTGGAGACTGGAAGAGGGCTTGAGATCTAAAACTTGACCATAAATTGAATTGGCATTGAACTGAAAATTGGCAATGGATCTTGCCAATTTGGAGGAGGAGAGTGGTTCAGTTGCCCCTACCAGTGCAGAGAGACCTGGAAAATCACCCCACTTTGGCTCTCCCCCACCTTCCTCAGGTCACCAGCCTAATGGCATTTGAGAGCAGTGGGGGACACTTGTAGCCCAAGAAGAAGCTGGAGCCACCAAGCAACAAGCACTAACAAACTGGCATCTAGACATGCCTCGTCCCTGTCATGTCACCTCCTTCTTCCCCAGAGACTGAGACTAACACTCCAGAAGGCTGTGGAAACTGCCCCAGCATGCAGCTGTGCCGCTTCTTAGATGAGTGATTTTTCACACGTTCCTTCTCCTTCCTAAGCCCTCATTGCAACACACAGGAGCTGTTACTCAGTTCTTGGTGCACGTGACATCCATACGGGTTACAAATGCATTCGGAACCTACCCTATCCCAGACCCTCTGCAAAGCAAGACACTACAGGCATCACTGTGAGCACATTTAAATTAGATTCCTGTCTTCAGACTGTGTGTATGGACTACACTAATGACCTCACACAGGCCAGGCGTTTTACAAACAGAATTCCAGTTGCTGTAGAATTGACTCTGACCGATGGCACCCCCGTGTGTGTCAGAGCAGAACTGTGCTCGGTAGAGTTTTCAGTGGCTGATTTTTTTGGCAGTAGATTGCCAGGACTTTCTTCTCAGGTGCCTCTTGGTGGGCTTGGGCCTCCAACCGAGCATTTTAACAGTTTGGACCACTCAGGGGCTTCACAAAGTTAAAAAGTAACCCTTATAACTGCCTGGTGAATTGGTTTTTATCTCCACTAGCAGATGAAATAACTGAGGCTCTGAGAGGCCAAGTATAAGTTGTGCAAAGTCACAAAGTCTCTGTGCAGGGGCTTCCTGTTCCCCGTTACACCTATCAGGCGAATAGAGACATGAGGCGTGTGTTCTAGTAGGTTCCACGCCGGGTCCCTCCTCCCAAGGCCCAGCCCCAGCCTATACTTAACTTATGGCTAATGGGTTCCGATGTTTAGGAAACCTGTATTGTTGTTAGCTGCTGTCAAGCTGGCTTCCAACTCATGGCAACCCCATGCACCAAGGAATGAAACATTAGCTGGTCCTGTGCCAGCCCCATGATTGGTTGTGGATCAGACTGTTGTGATCCACAGGGTTTTCATTGGTTGATTTTCAGAAGCTGATCACCAGGCCTTTCTTCCTGGTCTGTCTTAGTTTAGAAGACTCCGCTGAAACCTGTTCGGTATCATAGCAACCCGCAAACCTCCACTAACAGACAGGTCGCGGCTGCGCCTGAGGTACGTTGGCCAGGAACTGAACCCGGGTCTCCCACATGGAAGGTGAAAATTCTGTCACCGAACCGTAAACCACACTCAGCATGAGACGGACTGCACTACGAAGCCCACTGACCAGGCAGGTCTCTGCTCAAGTTACTTTAACCGGTGTGAGCCTCCTGAAGGAACCACTAGCCCCATTCCAGCTTTCTTCGAAGGGTGATTGTTTGGGTGAAGGCAAACAGTGCAGCCAAAGGTCTCCAGCTGCTGGTGGAACAGCAAAATACTCAAGGAGACACAGACTTTGGAAGGAGAATCAAGTGGGACCCCCCAAGCCCCACTGACTTGCATGCTTCCACTCCCCAGCTTGCCTACGGCCCCCTCAGGCACCAAGACCCCACTGGGCCCTCAGCTCACTGCCCTTCCTCCCTGGGGCTCCTGGCAAGTGTCCTTTCCTGAATAATGAATTAGCCTGCGTCTGGGATTTGTAAATAAAGCACACCAAGAGAGCTGACATTTCCAAAGTTGCTTACTCTAAGGAGGAGAGAAAAAAGCAGAGTTTGAAGCAGATGATGTTTGGCGAAGTTAAAAATAAAGCGTTAAATGCAGGACCACCACCAGAGCAAAACTCACCCAGTTTGTCCCAGTTCCTCTTCTGACTGTGAAACTTTGTCACCTGGCAACAAGAGGCTTGGGAGGTGGAGTTATTTAGCATAACCTTGATGCCAGCCTACAAGGTTGAATAACATGACAACAGCTGAAAGTGTCTCTGGGAGGCCTCAGCTTCCTGTTAGCCCTGCCTTCCCTGTGAGCCTCGGGATTCTGGCTATTGAACTGTTATTCCTGGGTTTGCCTAACACTGTAGTGGGATAGCGTTTATAGTATCAGGACAAGGCCAGCTCTCATGGTGACCCACCTGAGGTGGAGGAGCCCTGGTGGTGCAGTGGCTAAGTGCTTGGCTGCTAACCAAAGGTCCTCGGTTCAAACCCACCAGCAGCTCAGCAGAAGAAAAGACCTGCTCCAGCAAAAGGATACAGCCTAGGAAACTCTGCAGGACGGCTCTGCTCTGTCCTATAGCGTTGCTAAGAGTCAGAATCCACCCCGTGCCACACAACAGCAACGTCCGAGGTGGACATTGCCAACAGGAAAAAAGTCAAACGCGCCTTTTATAAAAAAAAAACAAAAACAAAAATCTTAATTCAGCAGCATTCAGTGCCGTAAAATGTGATTTGGCTTCCTTGTAATTTGTCCAAGTATTTTTTCTGCTCTTGGTTTTTGCGAGGGCTTCCTTTTCTCTCTTTATCTATTTGAATTTATTTCTTTGCAGTTTTGTTTCTTTTTACACTTTGTTTACACAATTAAAGCACAGTAATGTTTATGAAAACAATTCTGTAACCCTTTTTCCTTGATGACTTTTACGCCCCTAACGTTTCTGAAGTCTGCGTTTGCACGAATGCACCGCGCTGAGCCTGGAGGGGCTCGCGTCTCCTGTCGTTTCCACTTCAGAGCTATCACGAGAAAGACTACGATGAAGACATTCGTGCATTTACAGTCTTTATTTTTAGTTTCGTTTTTTCATTAAGTTAGATCCTCAGAAATTGAGAAAATTAGCAAAAGAAAATTAAATTACTATGCAATAATAATATTGTAGAAAAACTGGAAATTGCATGTGTAAATAGAAAAAATACTCTAAATTGTACCACTCAGATATGGATTAGAAAATAAATAAAATAATTAGCAAATACATAAAATAAAACAAATAATTTTAAATCCAAAATTAATCCAAGCATAAAGGTAAAATACCAAACACAAAATGAAATAATTTAAATTGAGAAATAAGTCATAAAATTAGAAGTGATTTATGCTATAGTATGTACTATAAAAATTTTAAATATATGAATACCATCACTATTTTATGGTTTTTAATCCTAAATAAAATGAAACAAATAATTTAATTTTGCAAATAAATGGAATTAAATGAGTTGGGAAATGAAGATAATTAGGAAACTAAAAATCCCAGGAAATCCCACTTCTCAGTTGTATTCCTGATTAGAATATACATAAAAGTGCACAGTTTAAATTAGAAAATGATAATATAAAAATCATAAAATATAGATAAGCAAAAATAAAATCAATATTTCAAATAAGAAAATACATACAAAAAGATAAAAGCATTTTGAAATGCAAATATGTAAGCCTACCTACAGGGCTCGAGAAGCCTCATGGAGACTTTGTTAAAATTAAAACCTTCTAGACTTCTAAACGTTCGTGGCATGGATGTGCAATTCAGTAATTTGCTAACGCTTGTTTTTTAACTGAATGGTCTGAAATTACACTTAGTTTAATTATTTGTTTGTCAGGTAGCTGCCTTTTAATCCAATCAGGTATAAGATCTTGCTGTTATCGTCTCTTTTTCCCTGGTCTTTAGAGTCAGGATACCTGGGTTCGAACTCTGCTTCCACCAGTTACTTTGAACAGCTCGGTCATGTTAGTCCTTCGCTGAACGCCTGCTCTGTGCTGGGTCACGGCTTAAAAAGCCAGTCGCCATCGAGTCAGCTCTGACTCATGGGGACCCGGTGAGTGTCATGGTAGAACTGTGCTGCACAGGATTTTCAACGGCCGAGTTTTCGGAATTAAATCAGGCCTTTCTCCTGAGGCACCCCTGGGTGGACTCGACTCACCCACCGTTAGGTTAGCAGCTGAGTATGTTAACCGTTGCGCCACCCAGGAACTCCAGGCCTTGGGTTGGGCACAGGCAATCCATTACATGTGTCTCTGACACACCTTACTTCCATACCTGTTCCCCAGCTGTACACGGAGATGACAGCTGTTTCATGGGGTCCTTGTGAAAACTGGGCAGTAGGTGAAAAGTCTTTGCAATTTGCAAGGTGTTAGTCGTTAGATTTTATTATTAGGTCTAGAGCTATATGGAGGGTTTCTGCGTTTAGAGAAATGAAGGAAAACAGAAAGTTACAACAGAAAAGGTTAATTCTCTGTTAATACAGGAGGGAATCTATGGTTTGAAAGAGTGCCTGTCTCCTCGTGGGTTTCTACTGACCTTAGCCTATATCTGAAAACTGGAGTTCAAGTTAACCCAGATTTGCTCCTCTGAGGAGAAAAAGTGGGGGAGAGGGAGTGTGTTTCCAGCACTGGTCTCTCGGCATCCCTCACTGACAACTGCTCATACCACACACATCACAGGCAGAGGAGAATCTCATGTGTTCCCGTCCTGGGAGCCTCACCCAGGGAACAGCTGTGCAGAACACACCCGTCAGTAGACACGCGTTTCTCAGTTTGCTGAGATGAGGGAATTTTCTTCTCATTGTGGTCCATGCTTTCCTGACACCTCTTAGCCCAGGAACCCAGATCCCTCAGCTACTCATTAACCCATTTCACCACACCCTCATAACTGTTCTGTAAATAGGTCACACAGGAGAGCCATCAGGATTCTGAAATGTGTCTGCTCGGGAGCCCAGGTTTCCCTGTGGACCCTCCTGGGATGTCTGCCAGGTTATTTTCTCAGAGCATAAGGGTTAGACCTAGCCCCCTAGTCCCAGAGGTAAAGAGGATGGGCAGAGACACCTCAGGTCCCTTCCTGGACCAGGAGGAGGCAGCTATGGGCCACACTTGCCGGGAGGGTTGGGCCTGGGCCAGTCCACCATCCCTGAAGGCCTACCTACAGGGCTCTAGAAACCTCACTAGAGAACTGAGTCTTTGGGATTTGCCTGTAGCTCACCACTCACTACCATGCACTCTGGGAGCCTGGCTCCAGAGTAGGGTGGCGGTGTTAGTCCCAAGGGGCAGGATCAAAGGTGTGACTAGGAGGCCAACCCAGGGGACTGACATTGGGTAGCTTGAGGTGTGGACAGACCCAAGGCCACGAGATAGCTGTGCTAAGCTTCTATAGGGCTCCTAGAAGCTGAAAGGTGTGAATTTGACTCAAAATGAAGCAATGTGGATAAAAATTGCAGCTTAAAACAAGGATGAACTTCAGCTTATTCTAGCTGCAGACCCTTGAAGCCCTAATATGGAGAAGTTAGACACCTGTCCTGCGTGGGGGGTTGAATATGATCTCCTCTGTGGGCCCACCTAAGCTGAAGTCACCTTCAGGTCAGGCAGGTAGCCTCCCTAGCTCTCTTTCTTTGTTTGAGTTCTTAGTTCTTCCCAACTAGATCCCAAGTTGCCTGAGGGCTGTGACTCTTTCCTGGTACCCCATACTGACATCCAGGCAAACCCTGCTCCTCCCACTAGTGGATTGGAGGGTTGACAAGCAGGTAATCTAACTCAGAGGTCGCACAATTATTCTAAAGTCACACAGGAAGGTCTTGACCTGGAAGCAAGCCTCACTTTTGCCACTACACTCTTCTTCCTCCTAGAGCAGAAAAGAGTAGACTGTTCTCCTGAACAACTATCAACAACTATCAGTCAGGCTATCCAGGGAGCTCCATGCCCACACATGGACTAGCCTCTTTTCAGATCCATGATGGCATTTAATCTCATGGAACACCTGTGTGTTTCAAGGAGGTGATAACGGAAGCTTAGAGAGGGTTAGAGTCTTGTCCAATGCCCCAGTCAAGGAGTGGTGGAGATAGTATTTGGACCCAGGTTCTGCTAACTCCAAAGCCAGTGCTGTGGCCCCAGTGGCTTCCCCAGTCCTCAGGAAGGCTTTGTAAAGCCATCTGTGGCATCTTCTCTCATTTAAAACTTACACCCTCATGATGAAACAATGCAGTTTACCAACTTTTAAAGAAGTCTTTTTAATTCGTCACAAGATAGTTAAAAATTCACTTAGACCACTTCGAGAGTTCCATAATTGCCTTCAGAGTCATACGATTTAAAAATATACATACATGTATTTTTGAAAGCCAGAACTCACTTTTGGTCCAGTACCTGGGCAGTGTGGGAGTGGTATCTTTCTCAGACAGTGGTGGACATGAGGATCTTCCTTGGAGCTCATAGCCGACGAAACAACAAGTGGGCTGGTGAAGTGCCTTTATCTTCTGCACACGTTCTGCCTGATGACAACATCACAAAAGCCACAGATAAAATTCTAGAACCCTTTCTGAAGAGGAAGATGGCAGAGACGGCCTCTCTCTTTCCTGACCCCTCCCCTGTCAAACTTCTTAAAATGAAGTAGCAAAATTGGCAGGTTTCCTCACGCCAGCTCCCCACCGTTGTAGCTCTAGAAGACTCAACACGTGTCTTTTTCAGACGGTGCCCCTCCCGGGCCCTGCCCAGGCTCTGTGCTGGCTTGTAAGGCCAGGTTGCCCTCCAAACAGGGAGCGGCTGCAAGGTCTCATACTGTGCAGCAGAAGCAAATTTTCACTTGAGTCTTTGCAAACTAAAGCATAAATTTGACCCTTTTTTGCCTCCATTTTTTTGTTCCGATTTGTGTGTGTGTGAGGTGGGGAAGGCTGGATAAAATGGGCCACATAGATGACTTTTTTAATAGAGGGAGAGAGGTAGTTCCCAGCCCAGTGGTTGCTTTCTGCTTAAGGAAAAGCTGCCAAGTAAAGGCTTGAGTGCAGAGGGCTGGGAGGGCTGGAAGAGGCCCATCTGGGACAGATGGCGTAACTGGTGGAGCCATTATGGGAAGATGAAGGAGTTTCCCCTGCTCAGATACTTGGGCAGCCAGGCCACAAGCATTTTCATTCCATCCCCTGGGCCTACCCCAGGTCCTTCACGTGGAGTGTGGTGTCAGTGGGCACCTGTAGGGGACTGAGGCCATGGACAGCATGAAGGGATGATGGCCATATGGGAAACGATTTGGTTTGGTGTAGCATCTTGAGCAAAGACCAGGTCTTGGGAGAAGGAGAGCCCCACGGAGACAGAAGGGCAAAGAAACAGACCTGGAAAGGTAACAAAGAGATGCCACAGAAGCTGAGGAACTGGGCCCTTCCAAGCCGGTAACGAACGAGTGTCCTGGCTGCACAGGAGAGATTTCTGGTGGCAAGGCCCAGGGCTTACACCCTTCCAACATGGAATCTTATTGAACTTTTAAACCCTTACCTCCCAGCTTGGTCAAAAACGGTGTTTTGTCTGTTCAATTTCAATTTCTTAATTCTATTCATAGAACTATAAATTGGTACAACTTTAAAGAGAGTAATTTGGTAACGTGGAGCAAAATTGAAATGCACTATTTAACCCAGTCGAGCCACGGCTAGGAGCTTCCATGATTACACTCACCAAATGGGAGAGTTATCCAGTAGTGGTCATGGAGGCGTGTGGGTGAGAACAAGTGCAGGACCAGGCGAAGGCCACACCATAAGGAAGCCTTGGTACAGGGCTGCTGAGCTGCCTGAGATGGGATGGGAGTGAGCTCTGGGCACTGGAGCTACAGGCACCGCCAAACACACAGAGCAGAGCAGAGAACTGTGTGAATGACGTGGGCCCCTGTGTGTCGAATTGCGGAAAGTCTGTAAGCATATACGCAGGCATCTGGGTAACATGTTTCTGGAATAATACACCAGCAACTGTTAACTGTGGGCACTTCTGGAGTGAGACCAGGAGTTTGAGACTTCAATTTGATGGCCTTCTGGAAATATGGTTTGCATTTTTTTTTGCTACGTTTACTACCAGTTGCCATCAACTAGACTCTGACTCGTGGTGCCACCGTGTGCAGCAGAGCAGTAGTGTGCTGTGTAGGGTTTTCAGTGGCTGTTATTTTTGGGAAATACATCGCCAGGTCTTCCTTTTGATGAGCCTGTGGGTGGGTTCAAACCTCCAACCTTTTGGTTAGCAGCTGAGCATGCTAATCATTTGTCCTACCCAGAGATTTTACCACATACGTGTATTTCACATTTAAGAAGAGAGAAGAGCAAAGAAAAACAGGCTGTGGACTTGGGAGTCCCAGGGTGTGGCTGAGAGTGAAGACCAGCCCTGCTTCTGTGTTCCCTGAGACCTCTCCTCAGGCTGCACACCTAGCCATGTACCCTGGTGTCCCGTAAGTGTGGTGGTGTCTGCAGGAATGTAAACTGCAGTCAGGCAGGGCAGGGGCCAGGAGGATGTGGGCAGTGGTCTCACTGCCCTGCCTGGAGCACCGCTGTGTTGTGGGGGGCAGGTGGAGCATCTGCGGCTCTCCTGAATGACCTGCCGCCCAGAGCCAGGGGACTCCCCGCTTCCTCCATCCCTCATGCCTAGAGATCTGTGCTCACCTCCGTTGTTTTCTGTTCGCAGGAAACACCCCGG
The DNA here is from genome assembly GCF_030014295.1 of Loxodonta africana. NCBI lineage: Eukaryota > Metazoa > Chordata > Mammalia > Proboscidea > Elephantidae > Loxodonta > Loxodonta africana. The sequence goes on along the minus strand of NC_087357.1, from coordinate 83,448,932 downwards.
CTTGGACAGAACCATGCTGCAGAGGTGGCAGGTATGGTTACTTCTTCAGAGGACTCTGAGTCTAAGGAAGCCCCCAGGAATGAAATTAGAAATTTGCTCAGGCCCCTATGGTGGAAGAAGTATGTGTATTAAAAAAAGGGGGGGGGGATCTTTTTTTTATTTTTTTCCAAAAATGTCCCAAATATTTTTCTCAGAAAATCCCAGTGATTGAAGGAGATGCTTGGGCATTTGAGTCAGAGCTGAGGAATGAGTGCAGTGTGTGTGTGGGCACACATGTGTGTCTATGTGTGTCTTGTTGTTCTTAGGTGCCATTGAGTCAGTTCTGACTCCTAGCGACCCCACGTATAACAGAACGAAACACTGCCCAGTCCTACGCCATCCTCACAATCATTTTCATGGTTGAGTCCATTGTTGCAGCCACTGTGTCAATCATCTCATTGAAGGACTTCCTCATTTTCACTGATCCTCAACTTTACCAAGCATGATGGCCTTCTGCAGGGACCGGTCCCTCCTGATGACATGTCCAAAGTATGTGAGGTGAAATCTTGCCATCTTTGCTTCTAATGAGCATTCGGGCCTTACTTCTTCCACGACAGATTTGTTCATTCTTCTGGCAGCCCATAGCATATTCAATATTCTTCACCAACACCACAATTCGAAGGCATCAATTCTTTTTCAATCTTCCTTATTCATCCAGCTTTCACATGCGTATGAGGCGATTGAAAACACCATGGCTTGGATCAGGCTCACTTTACTCCTTAAAGTGATATCTTTGCTTTTTAACACTTTAAAAAGGTCTTTTGCAGCAAATTTGCCCAATGCGATGTGTTGTTTGACTTCTTGACTGTGCCATCAGCATTGATGGTGGCTTTGAGTAAAATGAAACCCTTGACAACTTAAATCTTTTCTCCATTTACCATGATGTTTGTTGCTTTTTGGTCGATTTGTGAAGATTTTTGTTTTCTTTATGTTGAGGTGCAATCCATACTGAAGGCTGTGGTCTTTGATCTTCATCAGTAAATGCTTCAAGTCCTCTACACTTCCAGCAAGCAAGGTTGTGTCATCTTTATAATGTAGGTTATTAATGAGTCTTCCTTCAATCCTGTGCCACATTCTTCTTCATATAGTCCAGCTTCTTGGATTATTTGCTGAGCATACAGACTGAATAAGTATGGTGAAAAGATACAACCCTGACACGCATCTTTCCTGACTTTAAACCCCACAATATCCCCTTGTTCTGTTGGAACGACTGCCTTTTGGTCTAAGTACGGGTTGCTCATGAGCACAGTTAAGTGTTCTGGAATTCCCATTCTTTGTAATGTTATCCATAGTTTGCTATGATCCACACAGCCGAATACCTTTGCATAGTCAATAAAACACAGGTAAACATCTTTCTGGTGTTCTTTGCTTTCAGCCATAATCCATCTGACATCGGCAATGACATCACTATGTGTGTATTATATGTGCGTAAATATGTATGTGTGTATGCGTGTGTGTACGTGTGTATTTATGTGTGTGTGTGTGCATGCACTGAGTACCTCTGTGTATATGCTCATGTCCCACCCAGAAAGGTGTGCACATGTATGTAAGATGCACACAACATGGAAGGGGCATGGGTGTTCATGTCTTGTTCTAGGGAAGACACTTGTGACTTCCAGCCTGAATGAGCTTGACAGTCAGCTGAGGGTTTTCACTGGAAGGAAGGGACCCCAAGGGGGCAGTCCTAATGATCACATGGCAATAAGAAAGTGGCTCTTGGTCACCCATTTCTGTAATCCCTTCCCAGTGTGCAGGTCAAAGAAAGGAGAGACCATAGTATATAGGTCTCATATGAGAGATGACATTTATATGGGACTGCTACTTCATCCATTGGCCCTGGTGATTTTTTCCCAAATACCGTTCCTGTCCCCATTGGTGACTGGTAAGACAGAAGGCCTCTAGGATTGGCCATTATCCCAATAATCAAGGACAGGGAACAGGCAGCTCTAAAAGTCCTGGAGGAAGACTTGGAGAACTCAGTCTGTCAGCTGGTGAAGACTTCTTTCTCTGTTGCTAAGACATCACTTAGTTTATTTTTCTAATCATAAATGGGTCAGCAGTAAGTTTACCCACAGCATTTGTACATTTAATCGTTTTGAGCATTACATCCAACGGTTAACACAAAAGATGTTTTATCCTTGGCTTTGGACTGCTAAGCTGTACTTTCTTTCCAGACAGACTTAGCTTCCTAAATATATTTGCTGCAGCTCCTATTGAAATTGTGTGTGTCACTGAGTCACCTCTGGCTAATGTCCAAGATGCATGGGAACAACCAACTTGATACATTGCCTGTTCTGACCTTCAGAGAGGGGGACTCCTGCTGAGGGCTGAGAGCTAGGCCCCTATGGAGGTCAAACACATTTAGCTTGTCTTTTTTTTCTTTTTCGTCTCTTCTGGTAGAAGAAGGAAATCAGCAATTTTGAGTATCTCATGTACCTCAACACTCTGGCTGGGAGGACCTACAATGACTACATGCAGTATCCAGTGTTTCCCTGGGTTCTCGCTGACTACACCTCAGAGGTAAGGGATTCCCATGGAACAATGTGCAGGTGTGCTGGGGGTTTCTTGCCAGCTAACCAGCACAGACTAAGCGAGAATGCAGAGACTACCATGAGGTTCACTACTGGCCTGGGCCCAAGAGCTGTTGGTGTGCGGGTCCCTTGTCTCATGGAGGCCTTTGACACTTGACTGCCTGCGTGCAGGTCCCAGCCCCACCTGTGGGAATGTGGGCAAGGCTGTGGTGGTCCACATGAGTAGTACAACTGCTAACATGATCTGAAGAGAGCTTCTTGGCTTACTCTCTCCCGTGAAGACAACTGATCCCCATATATTGAGATACTGCCATGGCCCAACACTAGTGCTGAGCTACAGTCACAAGTGAGGTGGGCTGCAGGGTTTGTTCTAGAATCTACAAGGAGAGAGAGAGGACTATTCTCCGTGAAGATGATTACCATAACTGAGATGATAGCATCAGAGTTCACCCAGGATCTGGACTGAGACACATAGTGCTAGAGAAGGCTGACGGCAAGACCAGGTCATTCATCTCTCTTGGTCTGTGTCCCTGGACCTCAGCAGGCAAGGGAGGAAGGAGGAGATGTGGGGACTATGAGAGCCCTGGTGGTGGTGCAGTGGTTAAAGCTGACCAAAAGGTCAGCGTTTCGAAACCACCAGAGGCTCCTTGGGAGAAAGATGTGACAGTCTGCTCCTGTAGAGATGTACAGCCTTGGAAGCCCTCTGGGGTCACTGTGAGTCAGAATGGACCGATGGCAGTGGATTTGGGGTTTGGCAACTATGAAGCTCTGTTCTCATGCGGCAGAGTCCGCTGGAGCTGTAGCAGTTGCCCCTTTAAATGAGCGAAGGTCTCTGTGTCTCTGTCACTTGCTGGGGTCTTACAGTGCCCTGCTCCACTCTTGCAGCTGCCTGGCCTCTGCAGGCTTCTGAAACTGTGGCACACCTCACTCCCCCATGGGAGCTGAGGTGGAGTCTCTGCTAGCAAAACAAAAACCAGTTGCCATGGAGTTGGCTCCAATTCACAGTTACCACGTGTGTCAGAGTACAGCTGTGCTCCGTAGGGTTTTCAATGGATAATTTTAAAGAAGATCATAAAGAAATGAAGGGGCCCTGATGGCGCAGTGGTTGAAGCACTAGGGTGCTAACCAAAAGGTCAGTAATTTGAACGCACCATCTACTCCATGGGAGAAAGATGTGGCAGTCTGCTTCCATAAAGATTTACAGCCTTGGAAACCCTATGAGGCAGTTCTACTCAGCCCTATAGGGTCCATATGAGTCGGGATGGACTCAGTGGCAGTGGGCATGAAGAAATGCTTCCTTCTATAAAGAAATACAAAGACTGAGGGACTACGTGCAGCTCGTGCTAACATACGGAGCATCTCTGCTCAAAGAAAATGTCTCTACTTACACCTTGCTGTTGTTTTTAGGTACTGTCCTGTCGATTCTGACTCATAGTGACCCCATAGGACAGAGCAGAACTGCCCCACAGGGTTTCCGAGGAGCAGCTGGTAGATTCGAACTGCTGACCTTTTGGTTAGCAGCCAAGCTCTTAACCACTGGGCAGCCAGGGCCCCATTTGGCCCCCGAGAACTCTTCATTTTTCCACAGTTCTGCACCTCCAAGGACAGAGGAAGGGGAGAGCATTCTGTTTCCACTGCCGGGAAGGGAATGAGCCTCCGGAAAATGAGGACGATCCTCTCATTTCCTCCCCAAAGAGATCCCTTCTAACTTCCTACTAAAATCAGTGCGATTCTAAGCAAGCAGCCAGAACAATTAAATTCCTTTGTGAGGGCAGGAGACAAATGCCTTATAGAGAACAGGGATTCTTTTTAGACCCTCTTTCTGGTAACTGGAGAAGATCTCCTGAGTTGGGTCAACTTGGAACAAGTTTACCGTGAACCCAATCTTTCCCTCCTCCTATACTCCGTCTCTCCCGTGTTGTCTTTGTGGATCACTGACTCCGTGACAGGAAAACCCCTGCATGCCTTCTAATCACCAGAGGGGGCCAGACCAAATGACCATAAACCAATAAAGAGAACCATAAAACTAAACAGCGTGGCTCCCGGAGTCTCTCTGGGCCTCACAAGGGTCTGAAGGGAGTTAACTCAACTGTACATTTGCCTTCTAGACTTTGAACTTAACAAACCCCAAGACTTTCCGGGATCTTTCGAAGCCCATGGGGGCTCAGACCAAGGAAAGAAAGCTGAAATTCGTCCAGAGGTTTAAAGAAGTTGAGAAGACTGAAGGTGGGTAGATTATAGGCTGATTTTTCTGCATGCCTAGAAATTATAGTTGGTAACAATTCCGGCAGTCCCCCAGCCTGCAGACAATTACATGTGAGAAGAGAATGTTCAAATGCAATGGTTAGCACCTAGCTACGTGTAACAATCACTGAGGAGCTTTTTAAAAATACTGATGTCCAGGCTTCACCTCTAGAAATTCTGATTTATATAAGGCTCTAGTGGCGCGGTTGTTAAGTACTCACCTGCTAACCAAAAGGTTGGTAGTTCGAACTCACTAGCCACCCTGCAAGAGAAAGATGTGGCAGCCTGCTTCCGCAAAGATTACAGCTTTGGAAATCCTATGGGGCAGTTCTACACTGTCCCATAGGATCACTATGAGTTGGAAGCAGCGCGATGGCAATAGGTTTTGTTTTTGGGTTCTGATGGCGAGGCACAGCTCAGTTGATTCTAATATGTAGCAGGGACGCAGAACGATGGTACTAAGAGCTAATATAACTTCATGCCTAGGGACAAGTAAAGGCAAAGGAACTAGCACTGGTTTGGTGCGGGCCAACCAACCTGCATTACTGTGTTATTTTTGTTGTTGTCAACTTTGACTCCCTTTGACCTTGTGTGCAACAGAACGAAGTGCTGCCTGATCCTGCGTCACAGCTGCAGTCACCACCATGTTTGAGTGCATCGTTGTGGCCACTGCGCCAGCCCATCTCTCTGAGAGTCTCCCTCACCCTCACTGGCCCTCCACTTCACCAAATCTGATGTCCTCCTCTAGCAATTGATCCCTCCTGATGATGTGTCCAAAACAAATGAGTCAAACAGTGTTATGTCATGATCCATAAGGTTTTCACTGGCTAAGTTTTGGAAGTTGATGAGCAGGCCTTTCTTCCTAGTCTGTCTTAGTCTGGGAGCTCCGCTGAAACCTATCTACCATGTGTGACCCTGCTCGTATTTGAAATACCGATGACATAGCTTCCAGCATCATAACAACACACAAGCCATCTCAGTACAACAAACTGACAGACAAGTGGTGGGCTTTCCTGTACACAATGGCTCATTTCACAGGGAGGAAAATTGAAACTCAGAGTATAAACAATTTGTTCAAATTTGTTAACAGAGCCTGTTAAGTGGTGGGGTTTGCAGTTGTCTGACCCTGGAACCTGTTCCCAGACTTCGGTCATCTGCACATCACCGTTAGAATTTTCATCACATCCCCGAGCCCTCTCTACTATTATTGCCTTTATGTTTTTCTTTAGGTCTACTCCCTTCTTTAACTTCAATATATGTATTTTTAAAAGAAGTTTTCATCATGCATTTGATGCTAACTGTATTTTTTTTTTCTAAAACACATTGAAAGACATATATAAACAAGAGGCCTCCACTTATGAATTGTGACAGTCGCCCTGAGAACAGTGGTGGCACACTCTGGGGAGGCTCAGCCTTTGGGGAGTGGGTTCATGGGAGGATGAAGAGGCTTCTGCTGTACTCGTCACATCCCAGCCCCTGGAAGGCGGCCTGGCCGCTGCCCACCACCACTGCTCTGCGTGGGGCTTGGGCTCAACCCCACTGGGGGACGAGGAGGAAGTAGAAGGGATGGGCAGGCACTTACTTACCTCCTCCTGGGGTTAAAGCTGAATCACCCGTGACCCCTCCGTACCCCCACCCCCAAGGCACTGCTCTCCTGGCTGCCACGGCCACAGCTGGAGCCTCTCCACAGAGGCTCCAAAGGACCGAGCCCACTGCCGTGTGCCAGGCAGGGCTCCCTTAGGCACTAGGCACTATTCTTACCCATCTTAGCATTGGTGTGCATTAAAGGGCCATATACTGGGGTTAAGGGGCCTTGCACAGGACACCAGCAACCCCTGGACAACTCTGATTCAGAGAACTTGCACTGGGTGTGGAGTGCAGTGAGGTGGCTGAGCAGACATTTTAGGGAGCTGGCCAAGGCCTCTGCTATCTGTGCCACCAGTTCAGCCACTTTTTATTGATGGCAGCAGGCCTGTCATTCTCCCTGGCTTCCTCGTCTGTAAGGTAGGGATAATAAACAGAACTGATGCATATGGTTGCCATGCTGATGCAGGGACACAGAGCCTGCACAAGTGCTCCAGAAGGCAGCACCCCTGTCCCTGGGTGCTGGAATGCTCCAGTCACATGCTGCTTCTGCCTTGGCTTTCCTGCCTTGGGCTTTCACTGGATAGGGCACAACAGAGGCAATTATCTTTCAGGTCCCAAACCTGCCTGTGCCCCCATCAGTCCAGGGGATAAGAACACCTATGCCCCTGCTCACCCTGGGGTGTCACTGACCTAACCTGGCTCCACTGCCCACAGAGAAGAGAACTAAACGAGCGAGAGCTGGAGGTGCAATTGTAGGCATTCTGGGGTCTTCTACATACCCTTTAAGTCAGAAAACCAGAACACCGCCTCCCCGGGAGTCCTCGGCTGTGGCCTTCCCAGGGCCTGGGTCTACCCCGTGTCTTTCGAGGCAGACCCCTGAGGCCCTGGGTGGTATAGCTGCCAGGTCTTGAAGGAGCTTTTCACCTGTGGTGGCTATTGACCAAAATACAATGACATCTGCCAGTGGAGTGGGGAGGCTGCTGGCCTGCAGATGCTCTGTGAAGCCAGGCCCTCGTTCACTGTCCCAGACTGCAATGTGGCACATGGCCTGTGTGTGTGCATCTGACCAGCACAGATGTGGTTGCAGCCCTTAAGGACTGTCCTCTCATTGCAGGAGACCTGATTGTCCAGTGCCACTACTATACTCACTACTCCTCTGCTATCATTGTCGCCTCCTACCTGGTCCGGTTGCCACCCTTCACCCAGGCCTTCTGCTCTCTGCAGGTGAGTCCCCCAATCTTTAGGTGTGTCTTACAGCCTAGGAGCTGGGTTTGAACAAGGAGGCCACCTCCCTGATAGAAAGTCCATCTTCACCCACAAATCCCACTTGATGTTTGCCCCGGAATGACGGGCTGCCCAGTGAGGCAAGCTGCTCCTCTCAGTTACAGCTGTGCATCTGCCCGACAACCTTGTGAAAGGACTCCAAAATGTAATGAATAACAGCTATGAAAAAATACTTAACATAAATACTTTTTAGTGGAAAAGGAAAAGCAGATAGTAAAGATTGCAAAGGTAGGAAGTCAAAAATTAGAAAAAGAAATACGAAAAAAATGAACAATGAAAAGAATATGACTCGACATCAGAATGCACCAAAGCTATGCTAAGGACACGCTGAAAGGCTTAAAAAGACAAACAAAATATTTGAAGACTTAAACAAACAACTAAACCAAAGAAAGAAACCAACCCATTTATTAACAGAGCATCATACCCCCTTAGGGTTGCCAGATTTAGCAAAGTAAATAAATAAATAAATGCAGGACATCCACTTAAATTTACATTTCAGATAAATGACTTATACTAACAAGTTATTTGCTGTCTGTCTGAAATTGGCGTTTAACTGGGCCTCCTGTATTTTATTTTATCTGGCAACCCTACACCAGCTGGATGTGAGTCAGTACCGACTCCTGAGTGGGCAGGGTTGTCCAAGGCAGGGGGGCATTCCTGGGACAGAGTCCCTCATGGGCAATGCTGTGAGGGCACTGAGTAGCAAGAGACCCCCAACCTCTCACCCTTCCTCTTCTACTTGAAAGTTCAAGTTCTTTTGCGCTCTTCCTTTCCAACCCAGTCTACTGGGATCCTGCTTTCGCGTACCCGTTAGTCCAGGGTCAGAGCTTTAGTACGAAAAGCCTTCGGCAGCTCAGTGCAGCTGGCTGGTTCAGCCAATTCCAAAGTGAATAGACCACACAACCTGGCATTACAACGGTCCTGTGGAAATAAAAGCGTTGGCTGCAGGTGGTTCCCAGGCCAAGGCGGGGGCAGCTAGGTATGGTAGCCTCAAGAGCAAGCACAGACTTGCTCGAACAGCTAAGCTTCATCAAGGAAAAGAATGGATGTTCCAGGAACGGTGTTTTGGTCTGATCTCACCAGCAAGGTCACTCTTTGTGGTCGCTCATAGGACCTTGACCCTGAGAACTAAAGACTACCCTGGGTCAGCACTAAAGCCAAATCCTGGGGCCTCAGCAGGAATAGGTAGGCAGGGCAAGACACTGTTTCTAATTAGAAGCAAAAGCCCTCCTGTCTTCTGTTTCTTGGCACAGACTTCTCTGTACTTGACGGCATGCTTCGTCTAGACATTGTATAATCCCCTCACCTTGGAAATTCACTCAAAAATAATAAGTGTGCTTCCCTTGAGTCTTTCTCAGGCAACAAGCATTTTAAGTAAGTTTGGTTTGGAGAAAGAACGGTCCCAGAGCTGCACCCCATGCCAGGAATCCCATCCAGATGTTGCTCATTAATCCATGAGAAATGATCATCACCCTTGACGATGACAGTGATGGATTCCATAGTTGCTCTCCACCCAGGGACTTCTGGATGCTTTAAAAGTTTCCCCTTGCCGCTTAGGTTCAATGCATTGAAGCCAGAACCCCCAGCTTCTACCCATTGCTAAGGGTCTGCTTCCACTGGAAGGAGACAGTATGAAATGGAAGCAGTGTCAGCTCTGAGATCCACATCCGAGCTCTGCCACGTAATAGACAATCTGCTGCAAGTTATTTTACCTTTGCGAATGAGCGTAAACTGTACACATCTCACTGGGCTGTTGGAAAGATTAACAGATTCTGTGGGAAAAGTCCCCAGCCCAGAGCTTGACACCATGAGGTGATCCATCACTGTTAGTTCTTCCTCCTTCTCCAACTGGTCAGCTCTAATCTGAGCAGGAGGGAACTGGCTCAAGCTGGTTTCCTTTGGTTGAAGCCAATTCAAGACAGTCTGGACTTTCCACGTGAGCTTGAGCCAGACTAAACAGGTATGCTGTGAACTTTCTAGAAGATTTGGGTTAAGGCCACTTTTAATTGAGTCACAACTAGTTTAGACAAGTTTGGTTCATTTGTGACCAGACCAAACTGGTTTGAGAGGGCCTAAGTTTTTTTTTTTTTTTTTAAGCCAGGGTGAGTGAGCCCTGGTGGCACAATGGTTATGCACTGTACTGCTAACAGAAAAGTTGGCAGTTCAAACCCACCCGGTGGCTTATACCAAAAAGTTACTGATTGTCTCTCTGAAATTCAGATTTAACTGGGTCTCCTGTATTTTATCTGGCAACCCTACAGCAGCTGGTCCTATGAAGATTATGGGCTAAGAAACCCTGTGACGAAGTTCTATTCCGTCGCATGGGGTCACTGTGAGTCAAAATCCACTTGGTGTCACCTAATGACAACACAAAGCAGGGTGAGGCGGTCAGAGCCAATTATAGGTGATTTTATGTAGCTCAGACCCAGCCAGATTAGTTCACGCATTTTGACTGTGTGTTTCAGTCTCTCATGTGACTCCCTGGGTGTCCAGGGTTCAAATCTGTCTGTAGCAGGCGGGCCTCTCTGTGTTGAAAGCATTTGGGCTCTTTCCATGTGCTTCTGGGTTGTTTTCACCTTCCCACTCTTAGTTGGAGGTGCTTTGGCTCTCTTTGGACAGGTTTTAACTGACAAAAGATGAACTTTAGTTCTCAAATACAAAGGCTACATCTATGACAAATGGCCCCCTCCCGTTGGTAGTCCTGGGGCCTGGGCAGACAGCTCTGACGTCTTCCTAAAGTTGGGTTCCTCCCACTACGCCATGCCCCCTAGAGGACAGCCAGTTCCTCGCTAAAGGGCTCTGCGTTGCCCCCGTGTGGTGGCAAGGAGAAGGCCTCCCCAGGTTCTTAGCAGCTGGAGCTGGCTGACTTCCAGCTCCTACCCAGGGGTGGGGAAGAGCAAGCAAGGAGGCGAGGGGGCAGAGTTGGTACAGTGAGGCCTTCTCCGTTTATCTGAACGCAGGGAAGAAAGAATGTGGGTCATTTCCAAAGCCAAATGTTGATGGGAGTCAACACAAAGAAAGGGCCCATTTTTCCCTTGTGCATGAAGCAAGGTGCCTCCAGCCTCTTAGCGTGAATTATCCAGAGCTGAGGTTTGTGGTAAGGCCTGCGGTCAGGGCCAGCGTTTTGTCTCTGCTATACCTGACTATTTCCTCTCTGGGACTCTGTTTCCTTGTTTCGAAATAGAGGAGGGGTGACACGATCATCTCCAAAGGCCCTTTCTTAACGGCACCAGCCTCTAAGGCTCATTCAGCGCCTCCTGTGTGTCTGGCTGGGACTAAGCCCCTTACCTGTGTTATCGTCCCGTTTAGCCCTCACCAGTGCGTGAGAGGGTGCTGTGATTAGTCTTCCCTTTCCTGAGCATGCGGGAGGCCACGTCCTGGCCTGGGGTCCCACAGGAAATATACAAAGGAGATGAGATGGTGATACTGAGGCTAGAGCACTCCAGTAAATAGAAAAGCCAGGCCTGCAGAGGTTGTCCAGAGGGGACACAGTGCTCCGGGGATATGGACATGTGTCGTTCTCAAGGTCTTATTGTCAGCACAACACTGTGGAGTCCCTGTGCAATGTCACACACCTGAGCCGTGTACCATGGAGGTGTGCACTCTGTGACGTGTGGGCGCCGTGGCACCAGGGGGTTGAGGGCGGGGTGGCGTGTGCACATGAGAACCTGGCTGGCACAACCCTGGCACCCAGCACTGTGTATCTGTGTGATGAGGTGTGACAACTGGCGGGGCAGTGGTTTCGGAGCTCTCCCCACACCACGGCTTGTCCACCACAGAGTTTGTGGATGGTGTGGCTGGCACCAAGAGCTCCCCATGAAGCCCAAGGACTGCCGTGGGCAGGTACTAATTCCTAGGGTGGAGCACGCTTTATTTCCCTCATATTTCAATGTTATTAAGTTTGGGCAAATCTTCTAATTGATGCATAACTCTATGGTTCTGTGTTTGTTTTTCTGCCCCAAACATGTAATTGTTGTTCATGTTAGCTGCCATCAAGTCAGCTTCAACTCCTGATGACCCAGGTACAGCACAACAAAACTGCCTAGTCCCGAGTCACCCTCCTGATCACCGCACGTTCCAGTTCATCATTGTGACCACTGTGCCGATTCGTTTCTCTGAGGGTCTCCTCGCCCTCGCTGGCCCTCGTCTTCACCAAACGTGATGTTCTCTTCTAGCCATTGATCCCTCCTGATGATGTGTCCAAAGCAAGCAAGTTAGTCAGTGCACTGTTGTGATCCATGAGGTTTTCACTAAGCCATGCTGAAACCTGTCCACCATGGGTGACCCTGCCGGTATCTGAGTGGCAGAGCGCCTAGCATCACAGCAACATGCACACCACCACACTAGACAAACTGACGGCCGGGTGGGGGACTAATTACTACACTGACGGATTCCTAGAACCCAGAAAGTACAGTATGCGTGCTGCGTGACCTGAGCAGGTGACAGCTGCAGAGTGTGACCCAGGCAGGTCTGTGGTGGGCTCTGTTCTCCCCGTGCCTTGAGGCCTGAAGCTGTGCTCTGCCTGGGCGAGGGCCTTGTCCACCCATCACAGCTCCAGGTGCCAGCGGTTCTCCAAACTCTTGGTCACCTGCAGCCAGTCTGTGAGCAGCCAGGAGGACACGCCCCCACAGAGCCTCAGCCCCGGCACCCATGTTGGCCTGTGTGAGAGCGCTGGTTGCTTTCCTGCCCGAGCTCACACCCCGCCGAGGTGGGGCCGAGCCCGGCAGCCAGCACCCCGGTGAGGAGGCAGCCTCTGCTCCTGCTGCTACGGCTGCATTTAATAAGGAACAGAAATCAAGTGCTGTGTTAATTAAGTCACAGCCCATGCGAAGTCAGCTGTTACCAGCAGTGGGGAAGGATTTTCCGAGCCACCTGAGGTGAGCGGGGCTGGTTCTGTGTAAGGCATATGCTCACAGCCACAGAGAGTGTGGGCTAGCTGGCGCTTGGCCTGCCCCAGCCCCAGTGTAGGAGCTCCGGGTTGGTTTCAGCCCTGGTCACAGAGGAGGCTGTGCAGGGCACTGCAAGGAAGGCAGAGCTGCTGTGTCTGTATCGTCCAGTAGAATGGCCGCTGGGCCTCCTCACTCACCGCTCCATCATGTCAGGTGCCTTAGAGGCCAGTAGCTTACCTCCTGGTGCCCACCATGTCACAGGGGTACAGCCTGGCCTGCACAGCAAAGTGAGAACAGTGCCGCATGGCAGAGATTGCTGAGAGGACTGTTATCAGGCAGCATAGGAGGCAGGGTCTGTATGGGACAAAGCAGTGCCTTGACAAGAATCCTTCAGGCTCGCCAAGGGTTTGACTGAAATAAAAATATGATTATTGTCATAGATACTCAGTAGTAGTACTAGAAAAAACATGTGTAATAGAGTCAGAAGAGACCCTGGGTGCTGCAAAAGTTAACATGCTACTAACTGAAAGGTTGTAGGCTCGAGTCCTCCCAGAGGTACCTTGGAAGAAAGGCCTGGAGATCAATATTTGAACAATCAGCCATTAAAAACCCTGTGGAGCACAGTTCTACTCTGACACGTATGGGGTTGCCATGCATCAGGGTCAATTCGATGGCAACTGGTTTGGTTTAAGAGAGTCAGACAGACCTGGGGTACAATCCTGGCTTACAACTTTCTAATGAGTCGCATTGAATAATGGAGCCTCATTTTCCTTTAAAGGAAAGTCTGATTCAGTGTGAGAAATGTTTGGCTATTTTTAACACTTCACAGATGACCACTCTACTTGCCATTTGGAAAGCATGTTTTTCAAAATGCCTTTGTGAGTGTTTTATTTATTTAGTAAAAGGTCTCATCCTACAGGACAGGAAAGCTAATGGCTACCCTGAGGGGAGCCCCACCTCAGCTGAGATCAAGATGGAGTAGACAGCTGGACTGTTGCACAGGGCTCCCAAACAGCGTTAGAGCAACGGCTTTTAGCTTAGTGAGTGTGATGTGAAACCAAAAAAGAGAAAACTTGGTGTTGAGTTGCTTCCGACTCCTAGCAGCCCTCTGTGACAGAGTAGAACTGCCCCATCAGGTTTCCAAGGAGCAGCTGGTGGATTCACATTGCCAACCATCTGGTTAGTAGCCGTAGCTCTTAACCACTGCACCACCAGGCCGCCAGGGTAGGATGTTAGGGCCGGGCATTTTCCTGAAGACGTCCGTAGAATACGAGTCCAGCTCTCTCATCCTGTATGTTTCCGCCTTTGTTCCCCTGGTGTTATCATGACCTCAGAACACCCTGCCGTATGCTCTCGTTTCCCCATTCCCATCTGTCTCCGTCACCTAGTGCTGCGGTAACAGGAATAGCACAAGTGGGGGCTTTAACAAACAAATTATTTCACACTTTAGGAGGCTGCAAGTCTGAACTCGGGATGCCGGCTCTAGGGGAAGGCTTTCTCCCTCTGCGGGCTCTGGGAAGTCCCTTGTCTCTTTTCCAGCTTCTCTTCCTTGGCCCCTTGGTGATCTGCATGTGGCACGGCCTCTACCTTCCCCCATCTCTGCCTCCTCCTCTCTGCCGAATCAGCTTGCTTTATATCTCAAAGACGATTGGCTTAAGACATACCCTACAGTGATATGGTCACATTTACATAATAATTAAAACTGTGTTCTCAAATGTGATTACATCCACAAGTCTAGGGATAAGGAATTACAACACATATTTTGGGGGGACACAATTCAATCCATAACACCATCCCATGGGTGCTTAGACTTCCCTCCCTCCCACCCATCCCAGTCACTAGGGGCTCTCCACCCACTCCCCATTTCCCTCATGCCCCACCTTCTGCTTCCGATCCCTTCTCCTTTTTCTCCTTTGCCCTTGACCTTTCCTCTTAAATACTTGATTACCTCCCACATACACACTGAGACTGGAGCCAAGCCCAATTCCTCCCCGGTCCCAGTCTTTGAAGGGAAAGGGACATAGAGGCTAGATCCCTTCATTGCTGCTTACAACCTGCCTAGTCCTGCATCAGGACCTGACACACACACACAAAGACCCACACTGCACATAAGCACACAGACACACACACACGCACACACACATTATTGCTTTCACACCCACAGCAACCGTCCATGTTTACAGATGAGAGTACGGAAGGTTGACGAGATTAAAAAACTCACTCAACGCACACTGCACGTAAGTGGGCTCTGAAATTCAGACCAAGTGAGCCTGATTCCAAAGTGGAGATGATATCCCTGATAGCACCCAGCCTCTCTGATGGAGAAAGGACGCCAACTTAGATCAGCTGCCATGCGGACAGGGTCCTGTAAGTGAATTGTTTGCGTGGGGTACTTTTAAGTTTACTGGAGAAAAAAATGTCTGTAATGAAAATGGGTTGTCTGTCTGCTCCTGGAACTAATCCCGTTATCTAGATATGGCAGTGGGTTGATTTGGGTCAGACCCACCTGGGAGGAAGAACAACTTTCTAGCATATATTATAAAAACATCTGTGTGTTTGAGTGTCCTTGAGCACATGCACGAAGCCCTGGTGGCGCAGCGGTTAAAGCGGTCAGCTGCTAACTGAACCGACCAGCCGCTCCAAGGGAGAAAGACGTGGCAGTCTACTTCCGTAAAGGTCTACAGCCTTGGAAACCCCATGGCGCAGTTCTGCTCTGTCCTGTGGTGTCACTATGAGTCGGAATCCACTCGACGGCAACAGGTTTGAGCACACGAGGTTACTGAACTTCTCGGGGGTGTGTGTCGAGAGCTGAAAGATTTTTCCAACACATTTTCTCTGCCATACTGAAGAGCGGTTTATCCAGACCCACAAATAGAAGGGACACTGGTGCACATGGAATTTTGGTCCTCAAATGAAAGAAGCATTGTCTTTAATACAGTTTTACAAGTAGAACGCTCCTTTCAAAGTTGTTTCCAGTTTTCATCACATGTACAATAATTACGGACATTTCTCTGATTTTAATTAATTTCAGTGTCCAGCAACAGCACTTGTCAATTGTTTTCCCTTCTGCTTCACTCTTAATTTTTATTCATCTCTTAGAAAAAAAGTTGTTGTCGTTAGCTGCCATTGCGTTCGCCCCCAGCTCGCAGCAATTCCATTACCACTTGCAGATTTGTCAGTTGTGATCCACAGGGCTTCCACTGGCTAATTTTCAGAAGTGGGTCACCAGGCCTTTTTTCCTGGTCCATTTTAGTCTGGAAGCTTCATTGGAATCTGTTCAGCATCATAGCAATGTGCAAGCCTGCACCAACTGACAGGTGGTGGCCGCACACGAGGCGTGTTGGCCAAGAATTGAAGCCCAGGTCTCCCACACGGAAGGTGAGAATTCAGCCACTGAAGAGGTGTTGATAGTTGCTGGTGAGTTGGCTCCGACTCATGGTGACCTTGTATGTAGCAGAAGGAAACATTGCCCGGTCTTGCACCATCCTCACAGCCTTTGGTATGTTGCAGTCACTGTGTCAATCCATGTTACAGAGGGTTTCCCTCATTTCTGCTGACGCTCTGCCAAACATGCTGTCTTTTTATAGAGCTTGGTCTTTCCTAACAATGTGTCCACAGTAAGAGCACCTCTTAAAGTATTTAAACTGAGGAACAATACCTAGAGTTATATTTCTGAGCCGTCGAATATTAAAAATATCTTTCTGGTGTCTTTATATATTAGTGATGGACAAAAAATCCAAAGACTGTAACCTTTTGCATCAGACTCCATAGCCTTGGCTTGTAGTCTCCTAGCTTTAATGTCACGTGGGAAAGCCTTCTGCCCATAAGGGGTTGTTCCTTTGTTGATAAGAATAACTTGATATTATTGCTTTAGTCTGTTTGTATACAAAAAGGATTAATCACTCTTGACAGTCAAGGATATCTCCAGAACCTGCTCAGGAATAGATCCTGGTTCAGTAATTCTGCCTGGTCATTTTGTTTTCTTCCAGTCGCTAGACTTAATTCTGCTGGTACTTCATTTCATTTTGTTTTGGGCTTTCTTATGCAGGCGCTCTGTACACCTCAGTGGTGCCTCTCTCCTCTCCCTTGCTTCCCCTGGTCTTCTCTTCCCTTTCTCCTTCCCTCCATTACGGAGACACAGCTCCTAGCTGGCAGCCACCAGAGTTTATGTCAACCCACAGACTTACTCTGTTAGTAACAAAGGAACTCTACTTTTTCTTCTAGGGAATTTGGCATTTTCTTTTGTATTGCAGAAGGGAGAAAACCCATTAATTTTGAAACAAATGTATGCAAATATATTTATTAATATAGGAAATAAGAAAATCAGTTATTGCTTCCCTTATAAATAATACAGGCTTAAGTTTTAAAGATATTACTTTTGCTAAAATGCATTAGACAGCAGTGAAAAAAATAACATTTTTCTTTGTGGTAATATCTTTAACCAGATTTGCAGCCCTAACAGTATTTCCTATGTATATATTATTTTTATTTAATACAGGTAATCTTTTTATTACCAAATCATATTCCTTCTCAGGAGATTACCATCAGTGCTCATAAAAGCTGCAAAAGGAAGAGGGGACCGTGAGGAAGCATCAGTCTCCAGCAGATGCAGCGCTCTGTCTGCAGATTAAACACACAAAGCCCTTAATACGCTTCTACGAGGGCCTCGTTAGGTTCAGATTTATTTAGACCACCACCCTGCCCCGAGATTCAGCTTCCATTTCAATATGAATTCAATGGTGGACATCAGCTCCTAGCTCGAACTGAGAGCAAGGCAACCTGGGGGGAAAGCCGTGTCCTTAAGTTTCCTGTGCACTGTTTTGCTGAGACCTCGGAGGTAATGGAATCTCTTGGTGACCCTGACCCTCTGCAGGGAATAACCCAAGGATCTCACTTGATCCCCTGTTCTCACCAGGAAAATTACCAGTCAGGCCTTTCCCAGCAGGATTCCTAAGTGTGAACGTCTCAGATGTGTGGTGTCTTCTCCCCTGTCAGAAAGAGCTAAGCCCCTGTGGCCACACACAGTAGATGAAGCTTGTCTAGATCCATCTACACCTGAACTCGCTTCACCCCACGATTCCCACAGTAAACTGGCACAAGGGCAAGGTCTGACCTTGGAGTCGCCTCCATGGGTGTGGTCTCAGGTCTGCCATCTACTGCCATGACCACTAAACTTCCAGGAGCCTCAGTTTTCTGGTCTGCAAAATGAAAATACCAATTCCTACCTAATGTAACCACCGTCGAGATTAACAGAGAATATTTATGTATTTATAGTGTGAAGTTCCAGAGAGTAATTGAGTGAATAAATGCATGGAGAAGTAATCTCACACGTGCATGAACTGATGAATGAACATATGTATGTAGGAGTAGGCAAATGAGCAAGTACGTTATATCTTTATGAAAGTATAGCCCTCTGTACAAATGGCACACGGAGTGGATGAATGAATGGGTGAATGGATGAATGCCCACCTGTGCCTGTCCACCTGAAGGCTGAAGCCCATGCCAATGACCAGCCCCTTCTCCTCACAGGGTGGAAGCTTTGATGTGGCGGATAGAATGTTCCACAGTATGAAAAACGCATGGGAGTCTGCCTCCAGGGAGAACATGAGCGACGTCAGGGAACTGACCCCGGAGTTCTTCTACCTGCCCGAGTTCCTAACCAACTGTAATGCAGTGGAGTTTGGTAAGCGGAGGGCCTGGACGAGGCCAGGAGGGAGTGGGCACAGTGCAGGCCAGTCCCTCTATCAGCTGTCTGTCACCCTCATCAGTGTCTTTGCTGAGCAAGTAAGCAGATAGACCCCAGTGTGGTTGGCGTGAGGCCACCACTGGGTGGCAGCACCAGGATGGAAGGCCAGAGCTGTGGAAGGACGCTGGACCCCAGGCCGCCAGGAGAGCTCTGAGCATGGTAGCCCAATGACCTTTCTCCTGAGCATCCCCAGGCCACAGGTCTGCAGCAAGGAAGTGGCCAGCAAAAAGGGACCTGACTAATAGCCCAGGTCTGACGCTGCTCTGTTGTGTGACCTTGGGCAGTTCCTGCCCCTCTGGGGCCCGTTTTCCTCCAGGGTAAAACAAAGGGCTAGTGTGTACCCTGAGGAGAGCATCCTTCCAGGGACGGCAGGCTCTCCTGAAGCAGATTGCCGTGTGGCACCCACGGGCAGTTGCACTCAGGCCTAGCTCCCGGGTGATCCGTGCGTTCTTAGTGCTTCGAAAGAGGGCCAGAAAGACCGGAAGGCCACAAGCGTGGGTCCTCTGGTACCTATGTGGGTACCTTAGGAGTCTCCACTGACAAATGTCTGTGAGACCAAGTCAGGGTGACTCTAGGAGTGTGGTTGGAGCCTGGGGCAGGGGTTGGGCAAGCTCTCTACCCAGAGGCAGGAGGCAGCTGCAGGCACTGGCCTGGGTGGGAGTAAGCCTTGTCCCCCAGTGCTCCCCGTCCTTGGGTCACTCCTTCCTCCCTCAAACAGCACACAGGCGCACGCTCCCCGAGCCAGCCATGGCACACTCCTCTTGTGCGAGGGTTTTCAGCCTGGACGTGTGGAGCGTTTAAAACAGCTGCATGCCAGCCCAGGCCCTGCCCAGCCAGTCTGATTCCAGGATCTTGGCCAGGCTGGCCTTGGTAGTGTCCAGAGCCTCAGATGCCTCAAGCGCATCAAAGATGGGAGAACGAGACAAATATAAAAGGACGGTGACCACATGTGGTATGGGCTACGAAAGAAGTAATTCAGGGACTCTGGAGGCCAAGAGGAGGGGCAGCTCACCAGCCTGGCGGATCAGGGAAGGTTCCAGAGGGAGGAACACCCAACCGTGTTTGGGAGGTCAGGCTGGGGTTATCTGTGAAAGAGGTGAGGGACACAGCAGTGAAATGACATCACGTACAGAGGATGGAGGCTGACCAGACCTTCGGGAGAGCTTTGCTGACCATTTACAATGCACCAGGCATAGAAGTTAACAAAACCAATGTGGGCTCTGCTCTCATGGGGTTATAGCTTAGGGAGGAAAACAGAAAAAAGCAAGTAAGCAAACAGGTAAGGTTCCTCGTACTAAAATAAGGGATGTTGATTTCTATATTTGTAAATAATCTAGTAAATGTTTAAAGTTCTTATTTCCTCCTTCATTTATTTATTCAACAAAATGGAATAGTCCAAGCACCCAGATAAAAAGGCATAATAGAGTGGGAGGAAGGCATACAAACAGTGATGATACTATGATATTAAACTAACATTTTTTTATAGAAATAGTGAATCCAGAATTAACACTGCCAGGGAAGTAAGGAGGGCCTTGTGGTGGGGACAAAGACCTAAAAGCTGAGTAGGAGAACTCCAGGGAGACGAGAGACAGGACATTCCAGGCAGACAAGCCTTCAGCAGTGTGACGGGAGAAGGGCACAGCTCACACCCTGACCTAGGCAGAGTCAGCAATCCTGGATAGCACAGTGTTTGCATATCTTAATCCCCAGCCAATTCATGCTTCCATTTATCAGACGCCCCACTGTTTCTCATCCCACTCAGGCTGCATGCAGGATGGGACGGTGCTGGGGGACGTGCAACTCCCTCCCTGGGCTGATGGAGACCCTCGGAAATTCATCAGCTTGCACAGACAGGTAAGTCAAGCTGGGACACTTTGGAGCCCCTGGCTCAAGGGAAGGTGTCTAGATATGAACCTTAGCCTCACCTCAGTCTCCATGTAGGCTTTCTGTCCAAGTGGAGGGTTCACATCAAGTACTTCTCAAGCTCTTGTTCACTGAGTATAATGCCTTCCAGATTCATCCATGTTATGAGATGTTTCACAGATTCATCGTTGTTCTTTATCATTGCGTAGTATTCCATTATTTGTTTATCCATTCGTCCGCTGATGGGCACCTAGCTTGTTTCCATCTTTTTGCTATTGTGAACAGTGCTGCAATGAACATGGGTGTGCATATATTTATTCTTGTAACACCTCTTATTTCTCTGGCATATATTCTAAGGAGTGGGATTGCTGGATAGCATGGTAGTTCTATTTCTAGCTTTTAAAGGAAGTGCCAAATTGATTTCCAGTGTGGCTGTACCATTTTACATCCCCACCAGCAGTGTATAAGTGTTCCAGTCTCTCCACAACCTCTACAACATTTATTAGTTCGTGTTTTGGATTAATGCCAGCCTTGTTGGGGTGAGATGGTATCTCACGGTAGTTTTGATTTGCATTTCTCTCATGGCTAATGATCATGAACATTTCCTCATGTATCTGTTAGCCACCTGAACGTCTTCTTTGGTGAAGTGCCTGTTCATATCTTATGCTCATTTTTTAATTGGGTATTTGTCTTTTTGTTGTTGAGTTTTTGCAGTATCGTGTAGATTTTAGAGATCAGTTGCTGATTGGGTTTGTCCTAGCCAGAAACTTTTTCCCAGTCTGTAGGTAATCTTTTTACTCTTTTGGTGAAGTCTTTGGATGAGCATAGGTGTTTGATTAGTAGGAGCTCCCAGTTATTGAGATTCTCTCTTGGTGTTTGTGCACTGTTAGTAATATTTTGTGTACTGTTTATGCCATGTATTAGGGCTCCTAGCATTGTCCCCATTTTTTTTTTTTCATGACATTTATCATTGTAGATTTTATATTTAGGTCTTTGATCCATTTTGAGTTAGTTTTTGCACAAGCTGTGAGGTATGGGTCTTGTTTCATTTTTCTGCAGGTGGAGATCCAGTTATTCCAGCACCGTTTGTTAAAGAGACTGTCTTTTCCCCATTTAATGGACTTTGGGCCTTTGTCAAATACCAGCTGCTCCTAGGTGGATGGATTTATGTCTTGTTTCTCAATTCTGTTCCATTGGTCTATGTGTCTGTTGTTGTACCAGTACCAGGCTGTTTTGACTACTGTGGTGGTGGTGGTATAGTAGGTTCTAAAATCAGGTAGTGTGAGGCCTCCCGCTTTGTTCTTCTTCTTCAGTAATCCTTTACTTATTTGGGGCTTCTTTGAAAAGGGGTACAAATTTTGAGTTAATGAAAATGTTCTGCATCTTGATTGAATGCTGGTTGCCTGATTGCATGCAATTGTCAGAATACATGGAACTGTACATTTAAAAATGGAGAAGTTTTTAATGTGGATTATACCTAAAAAAAGGAGCTCTGATGGTGCACTCATCTGCTAATCAGAAGGTCAGCAGTTCAGACCCAGCAGCCACTCTGCGGAAGAAAGACGTCGCGATCTGCTTCTGTAAAAATTCACAGCCTTGGAAACCCTAAGGGGCTGTTCTGCTCTATCTTATAGGGTCGCTGTGAGTCTGAATTAATTCGATGGCAATGGATTCGGTTTGGCTTATATCTAAAAAGAAAAGAATTAAGGTCAGATCTAAGTATTGACAAGAAACCTGTGACTTTTCCTCCGTTCATCTCTCTTGGCAAGAAGAAAATTCATCCTTGATTTATCTTTGCCGCTGGAACCCAGAGACAGCAGCCATTCCTCCCACACTCCAGTGGTCTTGGTACCTGGGCTAAGACAAACTTGACATGCAGGCAACAGCAGCCCTCCCCCAAGATGTTCTCAGAAAGACTCATCTCAGGTCTGGAGTGTCTGGGCAGGCCTCACTGCAGGTGTGTATGTGCTAGTTGAGGAAACAGGCTAATGAAATAACTCTCCAAATAACAGGGAAACTGAAACCAAGAAAAGTGCTACAAAGGAGAGACATATAGTGCCATGAGATTAAGTTAGGGATATATGTGATCGAAGGGAACTGGATGGTGATGAGGACAATGGGGAGAGTTCTGCTGTGGAGAGAAGGTCTTGGAATCCAGGTTGGAGTGAACGAGGAAGTCAATGATTGATGTCAGTGAAAATAATGAAGCAAGAGCCTCCAAAAACCATCTCCTCCAGAAAAGCAGCAAGAACACTGTTAAATATTGCCTAAATTAACTTTATCAGAACTCTGAAAATTAACTAAAGGATTGCAGCAATCTAGGCGGTACTTATTGGAGACAAATGACTGAATCATTGTAGGAACACCAGGTTTTGTGCTGTTCAAACTTACCCTACTCCCATCTCCCCTCCACGCTCCATAGTCATTTTGAAAATAAATAGTCCACAATCACAGTGAAAGCCAACAGCCTGAAAGTCACTGGAAGTAGCAGAATAGAGTTGGCTCTCCTTCAAAGCTCTGCTCCCAGAGAATCGCCATTATTTCATCTGTCTAGTGGTTCCCTAGAACACCCCACTCACAAGCCTGTCTTTATTTGACCTGAGAGCTAACCTAGTGCACAAAACCTTTTCTCCAGGTGCATTTGTTGAAAACAACCAGAGGCTGCCTGAAATGGTGGCTAACAGTCTGGGTAAACAATAATCTAACCAAAAAGTTTAAAAGCAAAAGCTGGAGATAAGATGTCCATAGGAGGCTTTGAAAAACTCTAACACATTTCTGGGAATCTAGAAGACCACATGTGTGTTTGGGGTGTTCTCATGTCTGAGGTCATGTGCATATTCAGGAATGACCTAAGAAGACTCTAAGCTCTCACTTCTGTTGACTAACCTTGAAGCTCTGAACAAGCAGACAGTCCAGGATAAGGAAGAGTTTTAAACTGCCTGAGTGTTGAAGTCATGCCCCAAAATGCACACAGATACTCTTGGCAAGGGTGGGAGAATTATGGATTCCAGGCATTTAAGGAAATCTTTGTCCAATCATTATTTGACCACTAAGCTAATTGAGTAGAGACTTCAATGGCCACACTTAAGAAAGAATACACACTTTACAGAACTAATGTAGAAAAGTCCCTAAAACATGCAAGCAACCAACAAAAACAATAAACAGCAGCAACAACAACAATAAACCTTGGGGGAGAGGGGAAAATCTGTCTTCCAGAGTTGCCACATTATATTATTGAAAATGACCAGTATTCAACAAAAAAACTATGAGGCATGCCAATAAACAAGAAAGTATGGTTCACACTCAGGGGGAAAAAAAAAGCAATCAATAGATGCCGATTAGGAAGCCCTAATATTAGACTTACAAAGACTCCAAATCAGCTATTTTAAAAATATTCAAAGAACTAAAGGAAATCATGTCTAAAGAACTAAAAAGAGTATAAGAAATAAAAAAATAGAAGCACAAAATATAGAATATCAATTAAGAGATTAAAACAAGTAGAATTTCTGAATTAAAGGTACAGTAATTGAAATGAAAATTCACTAGAGCATGTTTGAGCAGGCAGAAGGAAGAATTAGTGAACGTGAAGATGGGTCAATTGAGATTATCCAGGTTGAGAAACAGAATGAAAAAAAAAATGAACACAGCCTCACAGAACTGTGGGACGCCATCGAATATACCAACATATGAATAATGAGAGCCCTAGGAGGAGAGGAGAAAGAGAAAGGGGCAGAGAGAATATTTGAAAAAGTAATGGCCTAGAACTTCCCAAATTAATGGAAAGTTTTAATCTACACATCTAAGAAGGATAGATACGCACCTAAATACAACATAATTAAACTGTTGAAAGACAAAGACAAATAGAAAAAGTTTAAGGAGCAAAAGAGAAGCAACTCATGTACAAGAGACTCTCGGTAAGATAAACCCACTGCCATCAAATCAATTCCGACTCATAGCAACCCTATAGGACAGAGTTGAGCTGCCCCATAGTGTCTCCAGGGCTGTAAATCTTTACAGAAGCAGACTGCCACATCTTTCTCCTGCAGAGAGACTGGTGGGTTCAAACCAACAAGCTTTTGGCTTGCAGCCAAGCACTTTAACCACTGTGCCACCATGCCTCCTTCTCGGTAAGATAAGCAGGTAATTTCTCATCGGAAACCGTGGATCATAGAAGGTATAGAGATGATATATTCAAAATGCTGAAAGAAAAAAGACTGACAACCAAGAATTCTATATCCAGCAAAAATATCCTTCAGAAATGAAGGAGACATCAGACATTCCAAGATATACAAAAACAGAGAATTTATCACTAGAAGACCTACCTTACCAGAAACAATAGTCTCTGAGGCTAAAATGAAATGAAAGGCTGCTAGACTATAACTTGAATCCACATGAAGAAATAAAGAAAGCGAATGATGGTAAGGAAATCAAGACAGTCAGGATGGATAACAAAAGTTTTGACTGTGGTGAAGGGAAGGTTACAGTTTTAGTTTTAAATTTTATTGAAAGATTCGATTGAAAAGAGAAGTTGAATATACATGAGAAGAAGAAATAATTTATTCCTGAAAAAGCAGGATTTGGAATCTGAAACACAGGTAAGGGGTTAGCTTTAGGTAAGAGGAGGGACAGCTTCTGGACTTCAACAGGAGAAAAGCAGGTCAGGAGGATGCAGATAAAGGAAGATTTGTATGCATTGTCAAGAAGATGTGGGAGTGCATAATTGCTGGCTTCTATTTTTCTGTGAAGTAGGAGGTATGACCAGCTGCTGAAAGTGGATGGTGGGGGAGATCATAGTTGAGAAGAGTGTAGGAAATATAGTCTTCGTGAATATATTAACCGTGAGTTGACCAGAGAACGATATCTGAATTTTACTGCAATGCTGGGGGTCCACTTGAGATTGATAACCAAAAGTTATAGGGTAAAATTCAGCGGTAAAAATAAATGAACTATCAAGCTATGAAAAGACACAAAGGAACCTTAAAGAAATATTGCTAAGTGAAAGAAGCCAATCTGAAAAAGCTACTTACTGTATGATTCCAACTATATTATAGAAAATTTAAGGCAAAATTATAGAGACAGTGAAAAGACCTGTAGTTACCAGAAATTCAGGAGGAAGCGGGGAGGGATAAAAAGAGCACAGGGCATTTTTGGGACAGTGAAACTGTTCTCTGTGATACTGTAATAGTGGACACATGATATTATGAATCTGTCAAAACTCATAGGACTGTACAATATGAAGAGTAAACCCTAATGTGAACGGTATAATGTAATTAATAATATTGTATTGAAATTGGTTTCTCAGTTGTAACAAATGTACCACATGAATTTGAAATATTGATAATAAGAGTATGCAGGCAGGAGAGGAGATATATAGAAACTCTATTTCCTGCACAATTTTCCTGTAAATCTAAAACTACTCTTAAAAACAGTCTATTTTTTAAGATGAATGAATAAATTATAAGGATTATCATTGTCCACCTTGTATGATATCCTCCATCTACCTGTCTCCAGGTAAGAAGGCAGAACATATTTGAGATTGTCCAGAGAAAAGACAGAGGTACACATGATTTTGAAGCATTGACCAGAATGCTATTGAACTTATGGATCACCAAATCTAAGCTGGATAAAGATATAACTGAGCACAAGAGAGTGCTGGTAGCTTACAGGGAAGTAAAGGAGCTAGGGGACTGAAAGTTCTGATGAGATGGAAGAACAGTCTTAGGAAGTAGTTAAACAAGAAGAGAGCATGGCTGTCACCAACTGGATGTTTGAGTAAGTGGTTTGAAGATGGAGAAGTTGTGGACCAAGGTGTGTCCGTGGAATGTGTGACTTTAGATAGAACAGAGATAAAAGTCGTTGGAGAAGTGGAGCTTGAGGAACTGAGAGGCCAGATGTTGAAATCCCTGAGGATGGGAGATCTCAGAGAAGAAGACATGGTCAGGAGTTACCATCTTCGATGAATGAGGAGAATAGCAGAAAAGTTGGTAGATGACAGCAGTAAGGATAAGGATGGGGTGGAGTTAAATCTCATGAACCTCAGAGGAGCAGATCTTTTTCCTCTTTTAACAAGAGGGAAGAGGAGAAATGGTCTGGAGGTACCAACAAGGAGCAAGGAGGACACCAACTTCGTCTTCTGGTCCCAAGACATCTAGGCTGTAATCCAGTAGTAGCCATCCCTTGAAGAGGAGCTGGTGCCTTGGGGGAGTGCCAGCCTCCACAAAAGAAAAGGAGGCGGAAGGTATGCTCAAGAAGAACTCGAGGATATGAAAAATGTGCTTTCTTACAAAAAGGGCCCAGTGGAGAGGTCAGATGTCCTGACCCGTGACCTCCCCCCCACCGCCCGCCAAACCCTGCTTTGTTATAGTAGTCATCAACAAAATCTTTCATATAAACATCTCCAGAAGACTCTTAGGTGTGCTTCTGGCTGTATGGTAGACCCAAGGAAGCCACACCATTCACCATCCCTCATACGACGTTACCTGAGAGTGGCCTTCTTGGCCTTAAAGTCACTATAGCCATGTTCCTCAGAGACGCTAACCTGGCACAGGTGGCCTGGCTTCACCAGGTATAGGGCTGAATGTCCTCCAGAGATGAACAGGAGGAATCTGAATATTCCCAAACGAAAGCCTTTGGATTGTGGGAACCTGGCCTGAACTCAGGCTTTGCTCAGTAGAAATGGTGACTGCTCCTAGGCGGACTGGGAAGTGCAGGCCCTGGCCCACATTTTCTCTTGCACGTGTATGGCTCTTGTTAAGAAATATTGCCAGCCTGGGTGTCCTAATCTGAGCTAATGCTATCCCATCTGATCTGCATCTGGAGGATCAACTATGTTTGAACTCCTATGCTAAATTCTGTTTCCTGTTAGATGTCCCTTTAGTTAGAGGCAGACATCTCTGGCTTCCAAAGGAATCCTTGTTCCCAAGCAGGGGATGGTTAGGCCCCACGGGGAGGCTGTAAGCTCAGAGCAAGGCTCATGGCTGAATCTGGAAAGTCTCTTATCCTCCTGCCTGGGGCAGTAAGCCCAGTGTGGGCTAATTGTGCATGGGCTCACTGTACATAAAATGTTCCTCAAGGTCATCACACACTTGCCCTTAGGTGTCTGGATAGACAGAGATTTCTCAATGAGGGAACTTCATATTCCCTAGGATTCTGTTCTTTCTCTTCCAGATACAATATAGGAAGGCCCCACACCCAAAGTTAATAATTTCTAGATACTAGAGTGAAGCAAGAAGTCTTCACTGGGTGGTACAAATGGCTAACGTGCTCTGCTGCTAACTGGAAGGTTGGAAGTATGGGTCCACCCAGGGGCACTTCAAAAGAAAGGCCTGGTGCTCTACTCCTGAAAAACCAGCCGTTGAAGACGCTGTGGAGCACGGTTCTACTCTGACATAAAACGCTGTGGAGCACGGTCCTACTCCGACATAAAACTCTGTGGAGCACGGTCCTACTCCGACATAAAACGCTGTGGAGCACGGTCCTACTCCGACATAAAACGCTGTGGAGCACGGTCCTACTCCGACATAAAACGCTGTGGAGCACGGTCCTACTCCGACATAAAACGCTGTGGAGCACGGTTCTACTCGGACACACACGGAGTCACCGTGAGTCAGAATTGACTCCACGACAACTGGCTTGGTATTCGGTTTGAGTGAAGTGAGATCTGCTCAGGGAGCCTGGTTGTTCCCTGGGAGGTTCTGAGGCCTGGAAGTTGGGAGCTGGGAAGGCATGTGTCATGGATTGAATTATGTTCCCCCAAAATGTGTGTATCAACTTGATTAGGCCATGATTCCCAGTATTCTGTGGTTGTCCTCCATTTTGTGATTATAATTTCATGTTAAAGAGGACTAGGGTGGGATTGTAACACCCTTACCAGGTCATATTCCTGATCCAATGTAAAGGGAGTTTCCCTGGGGGGTGGCCTACACCAACTTTTATCTCTCAAGAGATAAAAGGAAAGGGAAGCTAGCGGGGGGGGGGCGGGGGAGGGGGGAACCTCATACCACCAAGAAAGCCATGCCAGGAGCAGAGTGGGTACCTTGGACCTGAGGTTTCTGTGCAGAGAAGCTCCTAGTCCAGAGAGAGAAAGCCTTCCCCTGGAGTTGACACCCTGAATTTGGACTTTTAGCCTACTTTACTGTGGAGAAATAAATCCCTTTGTTAAAGCCATACACTTGTGGTATTTCTGTTATAGCAGCCCTAGATGACTAAGGCAGTAGGTTAAAAAACACACCCAAGCCTGGCCCCGAAGTGGGGTTTATTATACCTGCCAGCAAAAGCTTGCGTTAATGAAAACAGAAAACACGCGTACAACACCAAGCCATCGCTTGCTTCCTAACACTTACGCAGAGCCTGCTGTGCACCAGACATGTACACCATTTAGTCTTCACATAAACCCTTGGTCATTTCCCCATTTTATAGATGCAGAAACTGAGGGGCAGAGTTGTTAAGAAACTTGAGGGGCCACACTCGGATTCAGATAGAGGCAGTCCTTCCAGAGCTTGCTTCCCCGGCCCCTGCACTCAGTCTCACCTCCCCATACTCTCTGGTCAGGTTCAGCTCTCCCTCCTTCATATGTCAGATCTCATCAGAGACCCAAGGATTAATTTTCAGACTAGTCACTCAGGTTAGATATCACTCCCAGACCAACACTACGTAAACCAAAACCCAAAACCAAACCTGTTGCCATCAAGTTGATTCCAAGTCATAGTAGAACTGCCTCATAGGGTTTCCAGGGAGCGGCTAGTGGATTTGAACTGCTGTCCTTTTGGTTAGCAGCCAAGCTCTTAACCACTGTGCCACCAGGGTTATTTTAGGAAGTAGATGAACAAGGGCGGTGGGAACAGTCAGATGGGTTATGCCATTAACCAAAGGCAGGAATAGGAGGCCTTCCGTTTGTTGACATGTCTGCCTGCTGGAACCTGGTCCAGCGCAGGGATTGTGCTCTTCTCTCCTGTACAGAGCAGTATCCTCAAGCACATGCCCCCTTTCTGTCTGTGCAGAGGGTTCCTGGACCTGGGAAAGGCCTGTGATGTTCATGCCCTTTGGGTCTTATTTCCAGGCTCTGGAAAGTGACTTTGTCAGCGCCAACCTCCACCAGTGGATAGACCTTATTTTTGGATACAAGCAGCAAGGCCCAGCTGCAGTGGAAGCTGTTAACACCTTCCACCCCTATTTCTATGGTGACAAGATGGACCTCAGCAGCATCAGAGACCCACTGATCAAGAGCACCATCCTGGGCTTTGTCAGCAACTTTGGACAAGTGCCCAAACAGGTACAGCAGGTCGCTAGTCTGGCTTTCTCGTCAAGTGTGTGCAGAGTGAACTTGGAGAGCGGGTAAGAGCATTTTCTCCTGGGATGGGGGCAGGAGAGAAGACTGGAGAGGCAAGGTGGTCCCCAGGTATTTCCCTTGCCTTAAATGTTAGAGCTTTGCTCCAGTTGCCACTTGATGACGAGGAAGATGTTAAAGGCTACGTTCGTCTGTCACGTATGTGACAGGCCCTATGATAAGTGTTCTCTACATGGTATTTAATTCTTTCTATGTGGATCTACTCTACAGGGTCAGTGTGAAGATCCGGTGAGCTAAGACATATAAAGTACTTGAAAGCAACTGAAATATAATTAGAACCAGTTGCTGTCTTGTCGGTTATGATGCATGGCAACCCTGTGTGGGTCCGAGTAGTACTATGTTCCATAGGGTTCTGTTTCAGGGACTGATTTTTCAGAATTAGATTGCCAGGCCTTTCTTCTGACTCACCTGTGGGTAGGCTGGAACGTCCAGCTTTTCAGTTAGCATTAACCATTCGCACCATCCAGGGACTCTGGAATATAGTTATTACTCAAAAAGTGTTACTTATTAGTGTGATTGATCCATTGAGCCTTCTCATCAGCTCTGAGTACAGGGATTATTCTACCTTTTACACATCAGAAAACAGAGGCTCAGAGAGGCTCAATAGTAATATGCCCGGATTGCACCATGAGCAAGGGACAGAGGCAGCACCCCAGCCCCATCTGGCCGGCTCCACACCCTGCACTATGTGGCCCCAGGGGTGAGACACCTGAGTTCGGCCCCTGGCCCCTGGTGAAACCGCAAGTCTCTCCCAAGGCTGTCTGCTCCACTGGCTGCATCCCCTCTCAGGATAGTTGCTGGTGATTTGAGGTCATGCCTTCCTGCCGATGACCTGATGAAAGGTGTGGCTCTTACTCAGCTCACTGCATTTGCCGTGTTGAACCCCAAACTTTGGTTTGACATGGAGATACTCTGTGCCTGCACACAGCCTCTGGGTTCAGAAGCGTGGCCCCGTGGGCTGTAGTCTCAGTCTGGGCAGTCAGCAGCCTTGCTGGGAGATGAGTGCAGGATCCCAGCCACTCCTCCTCCCAGAGCAGTCCCGGGTCAGGCCGTTCCGCACAGGTGCCCACTGCGTTTGGATGGGCTCGGAGCTCAGCTCCTCTGCCACCTGGCCTGAAGTTGCGTGCTCAGGTTTGCGTGGCTCATGGCACGGGGACCATGAGAGGACATGAGAGAGACCTGGAGGACGGACAACACAGACCAGTGTGGGTTCACTCAGGGCGGGCTTTGTGGAAAGAAGAGAATGCAGGAAAGGAGCTGGGGTAGCCGATTGGTTTCATTTCTTTAATTAAAAAGAATACGATAGATAAAGCAATAAAACAACTCAAAGTCTTAGTCAGCACCATCCACCTGTGCCTGTTCCTTGGCGTTTTCACAGTCCTTGTCCACAAGCAACAACCTTTTCACACCATTGCAAGCATGGAACACACACAGGTTTATATTCTGGTTTTAAAAAAAAAAAAAAACGGTATATCCTTTGAGTTTCTTAAAGATGTTTCTAAGTGGTCATCAGAATCAATTCCCAAAAGCAGCCCAGTGTGAAGCCATGAGCACGTTGCTGGAGGACAGACAGAGCACTGTTCCATCACGGGCCGTACTGTGGCAAGCCTTTACGGGGGCCCAGCCTGCAGGTGCTGTGGTCAGGCTTCGTGGGGAAGAGTGTTCTCTGTCTAATGCGCCTTTCCGCTGGCACTCATCGCCACCCAGCTGTACCAGCGAGCCCAGCATCTGGTCAAGGCTGAGTGATGGGCCAGGCTGCTCCGAGCACAGGCACAGAGGGCGGGCTCAAGGCCCCAGACTTCCCAGGAGTGCAGTCGAGGAAGAGGAATCAGAGAGCTGGAGCTGCAGCACCCATGCCCCCTGGTGCAGCAGCAAGGACTCAGCTAGGCGGCATGGCCTCGTGCTTCTGCGTGCTTTCCCTGGTTATGCAAACAGGCTGGCATTAGTGACAACTGAGGCAGAGATCTCAGACAATGAGAATTAGAAAGGCCACTAATGGCATTCGCCTGTGCTCCTTAGAATAAATGCTGTTAAAGACTTCTGTATTTATGTCCAGATGGATGAGCCTACAGAGAGATGGTAAGGGAAGGGGAAAAAAAAAATCTGCAAAACAGCTCAAGTGCCTGAAGAAAGTCATGTGATCTAGGGCCACTGTGACTCAGTGATGTGCAAGGCGGCTCTCTAGGTACCAGGGGTGCTCCACTGGGTTTTCCGCTTCCCAACCAACTTCAGGGAGAGGAAAGAGACAGCTTTGGCAGCCAGGAGGTTCTCTGCCAGCTGTGTGCAGTGTGGCCTGGGGAAGGAGCTGCCCCCCTCTGGCCCCAGACCCCTGCCTGCACTGAGTTTGTGGGTGCAGACCCGTGCAGTCAGCACTGACGGTGACTGTGCAGCTGTCTGCGCCAGGAGGCTCCTTCCTGGGTGCCTGTCCCTTAGTGACCTGTGTACTGAATATCTGTACCCTTGCCCCCAGCTCTTCACCAAGCCCCACCCGACCAGGACTGGCTCAGGAAAGCTGTCACCTGGAAGAGATGTGAACACGCCCACAAGCCTTCCGGGCCACCCCCAGCCATTCTTCTACAGCTTGCAGTCTCTGAGGCCCTCGCCAGTCACAGTCAAAGGTGAGTGTCTAGCCCTTCTGGTCAGGTGCCCAGTCCACGGGTTGGCCCTTCAGTGAACAGGCGTCCCTCGAGGTTCAGGAGCACAGACCTGGGGAAGATTGTGTCTTCAGTCGGGTGGGAGCTGGGGGCTCTTCTACTCTTGGAGGGGTCTAGGATCCACCTCTGTTAGACCAACTTCAACATGTCTATCTCTCGCTCTCTTACACACACACACACACACACACACACACCTTCTTACACCCAGGTGAGTGGGAAGCCCCCAGGTCTCCCGAGAGAGAGTCCAGCTCTGAACCTTGGTACCTGTGGTCACCGTGGCCCCTAAACATTCAGCTGGCCATGGAGCCCACATTTCCGAGCGTGTGCTCTGGGGCAGATAGCCCAGCAAGCCCCAGCCCTACTGTGAGCCTCCGGGCACCATAACAGGGCAAAATGAAACCATGCACACATATGGCGGTGCGTGGCAATGCCCCGTGAACACCCTGATCGTCAGACTGTCTCTTTCTGACACAAGTCCAGTGGCTTTCTAACTGCCGCAAAGCCAGATAGGGACAGTCACCCAGATGGGGACAGAAGTGCTGGTGGGCTGGCTCTCAGGGTTGTGGGTGTGGAGTCTGATGGCTGTGCCACCCCAGGGAATCCCACCAAGTGGAGACAACATGGGTATCCTAAGGAGTGTAAGGTCACATTCATGGGGGCAGGAGGGGGGTTAGTTTGTCCTTTCCTTGACCATGCTGCACCCCCAACCCTACTGATTATGGGTCAGCCACTCCCGACTCTGGGAACCATGCATCCATCTACCCCAGGGCTGGGTGTCTCTGGCCACATTGTAAGGGCTGGGACAGTCAGGCATGGCCCTGCATCTTTAAGCGTGGCAGCACGAGGAGAGAGGGGAGCTCCAGAGCCAGTCAGGGGAGCACCCCGATGGTGCAGGGTGAGCCTTCCTGGGACTCAGCTTCCTAATTTGTGATGTGGGAAAGGCAATGCCACGTCCTCAGACTGCTGTGACAGCGCTGTGAGGTGGCGTCTCTAACCTGACACAAAGCCAGAGCACAGACAGAAACCTTGCGGGTGCTTATGTTGTCTGAGCACGCCGGACACTCTCTGAGCCTTGCCGTTCTTACTCTGCAGGAGAGGGGATGTCCCCAGTCATATTCTTGGAGTCTGACCCCTGCTTCCTGGGTAGGGTGGGGTCTGGAGGAGATGGGCTCACACGTATCACCCGGCGCAGGCCTGGGAGGAAGGAGCCACCCCGCCACGTGGTGTGGGCCTCCTCACAAAAGCAGGGCAGCCTCCATCTTTGGAGCCTCTCAGAGGACAGGTCCCGCTCTGGGTGCCCCACATCCCTGCCTTCTCTGTCAGTCCTCACAGCAGCCCTGCCGGAGGGTGTCATCTTCTTCACAGACAGGGCACACCTACAAGGAGAAGGGACTGGCCGGGATAATGGGGGCTGTCCACCTGGGTCCTGTCTCCAGGCATAACTTTGAGAGAGAGGAACTGAGAAAAGGACAGGTGTGCTGACCTGCCACAGGACACCCTCACAGTGCAGGAGCAGCTGCCTAGCTGAGGGCATGGATGCCTTCTGCTTTGGCAACCTGGGCCCCTCTTGCCTTGCCATCATCGTAGGAGGCACTGAGGGCCCGCATGGCTGCACCCTCAGTGTGTGCCCATGGCAGAGGGGGCGCTGAGGACCTAGAACTCTCAGGGAGGCACAGGACCCTTGGGCCTGACACTGGGAGCAGCTCATGTGCCCCTGGTGAGCTCTCTGACCACGGCAAGGGCTTGGTCAAGTTCAGTCAGCCTTCTTCTGGCTTCTGTGTCCTGGTAGGGCCCAACCGGACTGGGTGTGCCCTGGCACGTGAGTTCCACCATACTGACTGGGAGCAGATATGTACCTCTTCTCTCTAGGCTCCGAATCCCCCAAGGGAGCCATCGGTCAGATCGTCCCCACGGAGAAGGCCATCTTGGCGGTGGAGAGGAACAAGGTGCTGTTGCCTGACTTCTACAATAGGACCTTCAGCTGGGGCTTCGACGATTTCAGCTGCTGCCTGGGCACATACGGCTCTGACAAGGTGAGAAGGCCGCCAGGGGAGGGTGGCCCTCAGGACCCTTGGCACTCTGCTCTGCTAGGTGGAGGTGGTCAGAGGGGCCACAGCTGCCCAACCCTACTTGCTTGGTATGGCTGAGCCCAGCCCTGGCCGTGAGGCGTGCCTGTGACCCTGCAAAGGCCTTTGTCTCAAAGCCACGTTTCAGGGAGTCACACCTACAAGTTAGCAGTTAACACTCACTTCCAGAGCAAGTCTCTTTGCTGGCTGGTTACTTGTCACATCGAGCCTGCCCAGACACTTCTCAGCCTGGGGTGCATCCTGGGGGCTTCTCCTGCCCAGTCCTGGCTTAGAGAACAGATACCAAGTGTGCCACAAGACCCTAGAAGCCAGCCATCTGGGTACTTGTCCCACCCCCTTTAGGCCTCTTGCAGTCTCTGCCTGCTTGATGTGGCCCCTCCTCATCTCTCTAGCCTCCCCTCACACCCCCTACCCCCCTACCTCTCACCCCACCACACCACATTGGACCAAGTCCTGGCCCACCTGGCTTTTACACCCTCCCACACCTTCCCGTCGTCTTCAGGAGGCAGCTATCCAGTCCGGACCCGATGCTGCCTCTTCCCAAGAGCTGTCCCTAACCTCCCCAGGCCTGGGTTTGGTCACCAGGGCCTGGCCCAGCACAGGTCTCAGTAAATGGATCCAGAACAAGTATCACCACACGCGACAGGACAGCAGCACCCACGCTTGCCTAGGTCACTCTGTCCCGCCCCACCCCAGTCCTGAGCTGGCCCTGGACCAGTGCTTAGCCCACCTGTCCCCACAGGTCCTGATGAAGTTTGAGAACCTGGCCACCTGGGGCCGCTGCCTGTGCGCTGTGTGCCCATCAGCCACAATGGTTGTCACGTCGGGAGACAGTGCTGTGGTGTGTGTATGGCAGCTCTGCATGGCCAGAGGCCAGGCGAGAGGCCTGCGCCTCAGACAGGTACAGCCCTCGGGCACAGGAGGGCAGTGAGAGGCCGGGGGCTGGCACAGGGACTGGGGCGGGAGCTGCCTTCATTCTCAAGGTGGATTCGACAAGCACACAGAGTGGGTGCCTCCCCCAAGACACCCCTCGATGGGAGATTTCAGGCTGCACTTGGCTGCTCCCTTTCACACGTAGGGGAGATGCACCATGTTATATTTCTGAGCATTTGCATGAGCTGGACACCATGCAAGCACTTTTAGGTGGATTCCCTCATTACAACTCCTCAGCCCCTACTGTTACCCCGTTGCCATCAAGTCAATTCTGACTCATAGCAACCCAACAGGACAGAGTAGAGCTACCCCATAGGGTTTCAGGGCTGTAATCTTTACGGAAGCAGACTGCCACATCTTTCCTCCGTGGAGTGGCTAGGGGGTTCAAACTGCCGACCCTTCAGTTAGCAGCTGAGTGGGCTCCTTTACCTTCTCTGTTGTCGTCCATGCCTCGTAGGTGAGGAAGGAACAAGGAAGGTCAGTGACTTGGCTATCACAGCCAAAATGGGTGTGTAGCCACAGAACAAACCACAGGCAGGAGGCAAAGGATCACCACTCCTGAGAGCAACCATAGTGATGCCTACTGTTGGCTGAACCCCCAAAATACCCCAGGGGCTCCCTGTGCCTTGCTCTTGTACCTCATGCCCACCACCACCTGTCTGTCAGTGGAGGCTTGAGTGCTGCATGATGTTGAACTGGTTTCAGCGAGCGGCCAGGTTAAGACAGGCCAGGCAGAAAGGTCTGGTAATCAGCCAATGAAAACCCCGTGGATCACAATGGGCCGATCCACAGCCTATCAGTGGGAATGGCACAGGACCAGCAGAGTTTCCACTATGAGTCAGGGGCCTACCGGACAGCAGCTAACCATGACAGCAAAGCACCCATGTTATTCCTACTTTCTGAAGAGGAAACAGGCTCAGAAAGGTTTCAGCCTGAGTTTTAGCCCTGTGCTTTCTGTCTGAGGACTCTTGAACTTTCCCGAGAATATCTTAAGGACACGTCCAACTCTAAAATGCAATTCATTTTTACTTCTGATTTTAAATTAGCCATGCAGCCCCCCAAATCAGAATAAACCCTACAAAAATCACCACTGACGAGACTTTTCTAAATGAAAACATTTCATTGGACTGGCCCTGGCTTCTCTGAATGATTTCCAAGTCTCTCCTGTCTCCTCCCAGCTGGCCCACACACGTGGGTGCTCCTGAGTTAGATGAACCAAAGGTCCGTTTGAGGGGGGAGGCCTCCCATTGCCTGAAAATTTCCTCACTCCTTTGGGCTTGTTTTTTGTTTTTTATTCTTGGCCTAAGTGGAAAGATGAGTCCCTAGGTGGGCAGTTAATGCACTCAGCTGCTTACTGAAAAACTGGAAGTTTGAGTCCATCCAGAGGTGCCTCAGAAGAAAATCCAGATGATCTACATCCAAAAAATCAGCCACTGAAAACCCCAGCGGAGCTCAGTCACTCTGACACACATGGGGTCACCGTGAGCTGGTTAAAGCAGAGAGAGCGTATCGCCTTCCTGAGAGGTTTCCTGCCCGTGTAGACTCCCTGAGCCGTGGTCAGTCACTCTGACACACGTGGGGTCACCACGAGCTGGTTAAAGCAGAGAGAGCGTATTGCCTTCCTGAGAGGTTTCCTGCCCCTGTAGACTCCCTGAGCCGTGGCCCGGAGGAGACCTCCCCGCTGCCCCAGGCGCCACTCAGAAGTGAAGACACTCCGTAAAAGCCTCGGTATTGATGCTATAAAATATAATTTATCACCCTCTCCTGGGTCCAAATCAAGAGATGAAGGTTTGGGGAATCCCACATGCTCTTAGCTCCAGACAAAATAAAACACTTTATCATCTACCCATGGAGCCTGCCGTGACCTTGACGACTACCAGCCTCTCAGCAAAGGGGCACTTCTGGAACTACAGTTAGAGAAGTCATTACTAAATAGCCTTGAGAACATTTGAAAAGTGTTTTATTTTTAAAGATATTACACGATTAAAACAAAAATTTCCAATTCACTTCAAAATAGAGTAATTCCCTAGACTCCATCCTCAAATATGCATATTTATGCCATTCCAAATGAAATGGAATGCATAAACATCAATATTCTAGGCATTAGTGAGCTGAAATGGACTGGTATTGGCCATTTTGAATCAGACAATCATATAGTCTACTATGCTGGGAATGACAACTTGAAGAGGAATGGTGTTGCATTCATCGTCAAAAAGAACATTTCAAGATCTATCCTGAAGTACAGCACTGTCAGTGATAGGATAATATACACACGCCTACAAGGAAGACCAGTTAATACGACTATTATTCCAATTTACGCACCAACCACTAGGGCCAAAGATGAATAAATAGAAGATTTTTATCAGCTGCTGCAGTCTGAAATTGATCGAACATGCAATCAAGATGCATTGATAATTACTGGTGGTTGGAATGCGAAAGTTGGAAACAAAGAAGAAGGATCAGTAGTTGGGAAATATGGCCTTGGTGATAGAAATATGGAAGATAGCTTCCTGGCCAATTGACTGGAAAAGATCCATATTTATGCCTATTCCCAAGAAAGGTGATCCAACCGAATGTAGAAATTATAGAACAATATCATTAATATCACACACAAGCAAAATTTTGCCGAAGATCATTCAAAAATGGCTGCAGCAGTATATCGACAGGGAACTGCCAGAAATTCAGGCCGGTTTCAGAAGAGGACGTGGAACCAGGGATATCATTGCTGATGTCAGATGGATCCTGGCTGAAAGCAGAGAATACCAGAAGGATGTTTACCTGTGTTTTATTGACTACGCAAAGGCATTCGACTGTGTGGATCATAACAAATTATGGATGACATTGTGAAGAATGGAAATTCCAGAACACTTAATCATGCTCATGAGGAACCTGTGCATAGATCAAGAGGCAGTTGTTCGGACAGAACAAGGGGATACTGATTGGTTTAAAGTCAGGAAAGGTGTGCGTCAGGATTGTATCCTTTCACCATACCTATTCCATCTGTATGCTAAGCAAATAATACGAGAAGCTGGACTATATGCAGAAGAATGGGGCATCAGGATTGGAGGAAGACTCGTTAACAACCTGCGTTATGCAGATGACACAACCTTGCTTGCTGAAAGTGAAGAGGTCTTGAAGCACTTACTAATGAAAATCAAAGACCACAGCCTTCAGTATGGACTACACCTCAACATAAAGAAAACAAAAATCTTCACAACTGGACCAATGAGCAACATCATGATAAATGGAGAAAAGATTGAAGTTTTGAAGGATTTCATTTTACATGGATCCATAATCAACAGCCATGGAAGAAGCAGTCAAGAAATCAAAAGACGCATTGCATTGGGTAAATCTGCTGCAAAGGACCTCTTTAAAGTGTTGAAGAGCAAAAATGTCACCTTGAAGACTAAGGTGTGCCTGACCCAAGCCATGGTATTTTCATTTACATCATATGCGTGTGAAAGCTGGACAATGAATAAGGAAGACCGAAGAAGAGTTGACGCCTTTGAATCGTGGTGTTGGAAAAGAATATACCATGGACTGCCAAAAGAATGAACAAATCCGTCTTAGAAGAAGTACGGCCAGAGTGCTCCTTGAAGGCAGGGATGGCGAGACTGCATCTCACATACTTTGGGCATGTTGTCAGGAGGGATCAGTCCCTGGAGAAGGACATCATGCTTGGCAGCGTACAGGGTCAGTGGAAAAGAGCAAGACCCTCAACAAGGTGGATTGACACAGTGGCTGCAACAATGAGCTCAAGCATAACAACAATTGTAAGGATGGCGCAGGACCGGGCAGTTTCCTTCTGTTGTGCATAGGGTTGCTATCAGTCG
The DNA here is from genome assembly GCF_030014295.1 of Loxodonta africana. NCBI lineage: Eukaryota > Metazoa > Chordata > Mammalia > Proboscidea > Elephantidae > Loxodonta > Loxodonta africana. Next base: position 83,409,896 of record NC_087357.1, on the reverse strand, counting down.
GAGCCGACTCGACAGCACCTAACAACAACAACATACTATTCCAACAACTGTGTACAAATTTTTACCTGGCCATTTTCACCTAGCCTGTCAAATTGCTTCCATTTTCCTATAGTCGCTGTAACTTACGTTTCAGTTGTTCCCTATTATCCCATTCCTGTTAAATTACATTTCAATTTTTCTGTTATATCAATACACCAGTCTAATAAACCATTTCTTCTAAAACTAGACAATTGTTTCCAAGCTTTAACTATTAGTGCTGTAGAAAACATATAAATTGTTGTTTGCTTCTGACTGTTTCCTTCAGATAAATTTCTGAGAAGTAGAATTACTGAATAGTGGCATAATGCTTCCCAAAACCATTCTACAGTGTCACAGTGCCACTGACAATTAAGAGTGCCATTCTCTCCACATTGGGAATTATTTTCAGAAGTTTTTTTTTTATTTTTTGCTACTTTAGTTAGGTGTAAGATAATATAATGAAGTTATCTTATCGGCATTATTCTGAAAATACAAAAGAGCTGGTCGAGAACAGATTTAAAACTACTTCTTCAGTCCAAAACCCTGTGAATCGCAACAGGGTTGCGATTGTAGTCTGGAACGTAGTCTGGAAGATGAGCCCCTTCGGTTGTGAGGCACTCAGCTTACACAGAGGCCACAGTGGGCTCCAGCACAGCAATGGTGGTGAACATGGCACAGGGCTGGGCAGCATTTCCTTCTGCTACATATGGGCCACCATCAGCCAGAGCTAACTGGGGGGCACTAACAACAACAATTTGTCTTGACTCCTAATGCACTAAGACACAGTTCTCACAGTGTGACACCCGACCAGCAGCGTCATCTGGGAGCCTGTTAAACATGTGTCTCCTTGGGCCCTACCCAAGACCTATGGAGTCAGAAGCTCAGGGGGTGGGGGCCAGCACTGGGGTGGCAATGCTCAAGTTTGAGAACCCTCCTACATTAAGGGAACCTCAGAAACACGCCAGCCCCTGGAAACTAAACCGTGAAGAAGACTGGGAGATCAGGTCACAATTAAAAAGATCAGACTTTTGAAGTTGATGGGCCCAGGTTCATACCCAGCCTGGTCACATAGCAGCAGAGTGATTTAGGGCCTCAGGCCTGACCCTTAGGGTTTGGCTTCTGCGGGGTCTGGCCTGGCCATGTATGGTTGTGTGTCCAGGTCTGGCTGGAGGACGTCTCCCTGTGGATGCATCCCCGAGGGGATGGGGAAGCCTTCCAGACCCACTGGTACCCCAGGCCCACTGCTACTAGTAACACACGGTCTCCATCACAACCACCCGAGGCTGTCAGCTGAGGGCAACCTGAGGTCCTCTGTGCACACACACGTCTCTTGTGCTCTGGAATCAGCCAGAGAGGTGACGGAGATGGCTTCTGGAAACACGATCCACCTGGCTTACCTGGTGGTAAACCCCTGCCCCCAGGACAGACGAGCCTGCCCACTCACTTAGGCTGCGGATGCAGAGGGTCATTTTTCAAAGCTGTCACTTTGCCCAGTCACAGCGGTTAAGAGCTCTGCACGACTCTGGCTTGTCCTCCCTGGCAGATGGTGCTGGTAGGCTTCTGGGCATCACCCACGAAAGATTTTGGATGTCTTTGGAAAATGGAAGCTGTCTAAGTGAATTGATGAAAGCAGAGGATTTGTCAGGCACTTTCTGATTCTCCTCCCAGAACAAACTCCCAGAACTGAGGACTCGGTTCTGACCACAGGAGCTGAGTGACTTCTAGGAGCACGGGGAAGGGAACCTGGCCCAGGGGCTAGGGATGCAGAGACAGATGTTCTGAGTCAAAAGGCCTACATGAGCTGTTCATGAACGCAGCCGAGCCTGCCAGGAGTGAGGGGCCTGCGTGTGGCATGTGCACTGCCCACCCAAGGAGGGCGCGTTGTCTTCAGACTAGCCAGAAACTAAAGTGTTCCAAAGCACCCAGTACCCCACCATCTTGAAAGGCAGAAGAAATCAATAAAGGAATTGTTGTTAGTTACCATGGCAACCTTATGGCTAACAGAACGAAACACTGCCTGGTCCTGTGCCATCTTCGTGATTGTTGGTATGCTGGAGTCCATTCTTGCTGATGCTATGTATTTTCAGTGCCTTCCAACCCACGGGGCTTACCTTCCCGTACTATATCGGACAATAGTTTGTTGTGATCCATAATGTCTTCATTGGCTGATTTTTGAAGGTAGATCATTAGCCCTTTCCTCCTAGTCTTAGTCTGGAAGCTCCGCTGAAACCTGTCCACCAAGGGTGACCCTGCTGCTATTGGAAATATTAGTGGCATAGCTTCCAACATCATAGCAACATGCAAGCCACAACAGTACGACAAACTGACAGATGGGCGGTGGCAAGACACATAAGGGGAGTACAAAGCATAAGAAGGGTGCTGGTGTCTGCTTGGGCTGTGGTATAAAGAGCTACTGACTATTCCCAGCTGGGCCTCAGCCCTGGAAATGGATGGGACTGACAGTCCATACATGGACAAACCACACACACACAGACACATACACACAAGCGCATAGGCTTGGGGATAACTGAACCTCTCTAAGTCTCCATTTCCTCATCTGTAGCCCAGCAGTAAATGAAGGACAGGATCATCCCCTCAAGTAGCTGAAATGAGGGGCCTCTCTCATAACTGGTATCTCCTGTCCCCAGGCCTTGTACGGACACACGAAGGCTGTCAAGTGCCTGGCGGCATCCATCACCTTCAGCCTCCTGGTGAGCGGTTCCCAGGACTGCACCTGCATCTTGTGGGATCTGGACCACCTTACCCACGTGGCCCGCCTGCCTGCCCACCGGGAGGGCATCTCCGCCATCGCGATCAGTGACGTCTCGGTGAGACATTGCTTTCTCGGTGCCCGTGTCCTGGTGTCTGTAATCCAGCATGGTAGACAACTTCCTGAGAGAAAGCCCAGGGGCAGGGAGGCGCTAAGCACCCAGGATGTTGAGCAGGCCCCAAATGTGTGGCAGAGCACAGCCATCAACACGTGCAGTGCTGGGTCTAGCTCTTGTTTTTTGCTGGAGTTGTGGGAGGAGTCTGTTCCATGATGGCCACCAGAGAGTAGGGCCAGGGAGATCCAGCTTCAGTGAAGGTCTTCCTGGGCTTGGCTTAACAAATTCAGCTTGTTGACTGCAAATCAGTATCGTCTTGGCAGGTTCCTCTTACCACCATGGCAAGAAGGATCTCTGCTAGTCCATTCATGCTGGATATCGAAGCAAAGATGAGCCTTCCTGGGACTTGTGTGTGTGTGTGAGAGAGAGAGAGAAGGTGGGGAAGGCTTCTTGACTTGGAGAAACCACACCCCCCCAAGACATACACGTATACACTCTGCCGTGAGGTGAGGGACAGATGACAGAAAGAACATTCATGGACTTTGGAGATTCATGAATCTGATTTCAAATTCCAGCTGTGCTACTTACTGTCTGTAGGAACTGGGGTATCTTCTCTGGGCTGTAAATGGAACTGTAATATCTACACCATAGGGTTTTTGTTGAGATTAAAGAGATAATACACATAAAGGGCCTGGTGTATTTATGTGCTCATGTCTTACCTCATTCTGCAAAAGATTTAAGCTGACATTGCCTGCATAGAATAGGTTCTCATCAGTGGTAGCTGTCACTATTATACTTGCTCTTTTTCACTGTGGAAATTCTCTCAAGCTGGAGGCTCCATTGTGGGACGTAGGGTTCCCTGAGGATGCAGAGGCTTCTGTATCTGGTCATAGAAAACCCCAGGGACCCAGGGCACGGGTGGAGCTGGTAGGAAGGGCCTCATAGGAGGAGGAGATGACAGAAGTGCCACTGTAGCAAAAGATGTGTCCTAGGTAGGCTTGAATTCAGGGTGAATATTGGATGGGTGGGTGGATGGATGGATGGATGGATGGGTGGATGGGTGGTGGGTGGGGGGGTGGGCAGATGAATGGATAAATAACTGGGTGGTTGGGTAGATGGATTTATGGGTGGATTAATGCGCTGGTAAGTGGTTGAGTGGATTGGAGGATGGATGGATGGTGGTTAATGGATAGATGGGTAGATCTATTGGGGAAGACACCAAACCCTGATCTGGGAGAATGTAAGGAATTATGTCCTGAGACCTCAGAGGAGACAGGCACCAGGACAAATTCTCCTGGAGCCAACTGAGTTAAGTGCCTCCCTGGCCAAGTGCTGGGTACTGGGCACAGAGGTGATCAGACATGAGCCCTGGCCTCAAGCAGACTATACCAAACAATTCAGGAAGTACCATGATGGATGGCCTAGGGGTCTGGGGAAACCCACAAGTGGGGCACTGAGCTCCCTGCCTACATGGCTATGGCCCCAGCTGGCTCCGTGGGTCTTCAGTGACAGTGGCCACTACTTAATGGGGCACAGCATAGACAAGGACTTGAGGAGCAACGATTCTAGACATGAACTCTCAGGGTACAGTGGGGACATGCTCCTCAGAAATTAGCAACTCAGGAACACTGTCCAAGTCCATGAGCTATTTGCAGTTGTCTGAGCCTCTGCCCCTGCCTTCCACTGGAGAAGTCTAAAGCTTCTTCATGAAAGTAAGGCTAGCTGTCCCGGTGCAGGTCCAGTGTCCAGAGCCAAGGGCAGTCTCCATCCTGGTCTTCTATGCCATTCAGTATCTGACCAGGGAGAGTTTTGTGGAAGGAGCCCAAAGGGTGAGCCACTTAGTGTCTGCTGGGAAAAACAGTATCCAAAGACATGATTATATTTTGAAAAGAGCCAAGAGTTTGCAGTTGGCTGAGAACACGGCTGACCTATGAGTCGGCTTGGAAGAAGTAGGTGCCTTGGAGAGTCCTGGGGTACCTGGGTTCAGAGGATGGTAGGTTGAGGTGTTCGGGTGTACAAACTGGGTGGCTAGGTAAGTGTCAGAGGGCCAGGCAGTGACGCCAGCTTGTCCTGCTGCAGGGCACCGTGGTCTCCTGTGCTGGCGCCCATTTGTCCCTGTGGACTGTCAATGGACAGCCCCTGGCCAGCATTGCCACAGCCTGGGGCCCAGAAGGAGCTATAACCTGCTGCTGTGTGTTGGAGGGGCCGGCATGGGACACAAGCCATGTCATCATCACGGGGAGCCACGACGGCATGGTCCGGGTAGGTGTGTCTTGGGCGGAACTGGGTCACGGTACCAGAAATGGGTTGCTCTCCCTTCTGCTGACTTCCTCCAGGGGTCTGAGTCTGCAGTCACACATTGGAGGCCATGCCAGACCAGGTGCCCACAGCAAGTGAGGGCAAGGCACAGCATTTAAGCCAAGGCTGGTCCCTGTCCTCTAGACTCAGAACACAGGAGAAACTGTGCAGAGAGGCACCAGCACGCAGGCCAACCAGGGGCTGGGCATGGGAGTGGGGGCGGGGGCTATGGCTTCCCAGGCTTCTCGGGCTTCCTGGGCTTCCCAGGATGGCAGCAGGGAGGGCAAGGGGGTGCTAGCTAGGGAAATACTAATGAACTAGCCATTGGGTCTCTTCCTGCAGGTCAGGGCAGGGAAGATGCACTAACAGACAGAGGGGTGGGGAGCTGAACCCCTCCAAGCTACAATTTTGATCAGCCAAAGTGTTCACAAAGGGAAACTGAAGCCTAAGTAAACTTTTTTCCTGAGAATAAATTAGCGTCTTCCCTCAGGGCCTGCTCCCTTTCCCGGCCCAAGGCATTTTCTCTGTTTGGACAGATCTGGAAGACGGAGGATGTGAAGCTGTCTGTTTCCCAGCATGCGGTGGCAGAGGGGCCCACAGCTCAGCCTCCAAGCCCAAGAGGTACCTGCCCGCTCGGGATACAGCTCGCCCTGGCCTGGCCCCAGCCTTTCCTTCCCCCTCTGCCCTCAGCCCCAGGCTGTAGCTCCCCGCAAGCCTGTGGAGCCCAAAGAGGCTGAGAGGCTCTTGGGGTTGCTGGCAGGCTTTCAGAGGGGAAGGGAATGATGCCTTGACTGTGAGCTGCTGGTGGAATGTGAAACAGGTGGAGAAGCCCTGTGGTGTCTCGGGCCTCCACAGCTCTGTGATGCTCCTTGGTGAAGGACAGGGGCTGTGGTAGTTCTCAGGGGCTCCTGAGCTTCAGGAGGGGGAGCTACACTTTCCTGTCTCTGCCTGGATGATTCTCAAATGCCAAACTCCACAGCCCAGGCCATAGGGCCAGCTGGCTATTGGCCTGGACAGCTGGGCCACAGACAGGAACAAAGCAAAGCCTTTGCTGTTTGCCCAGAAAAGAGGAAGTGGTCCCAGCCGGCCCCCTAGACCCTGGCTCAACCACACAACTCTCTGTTGAGAGGCCCTGAGCGTTGTCTGCTTCAGAGTCACTAGGCTGTTTACCAAAAATGTAGATCCCGGGTCCTGTTACTCAGCCCAGCCTGCTGAAAGGACTTTGCCATTTGGAGTCGGGGGGAGGAGATTGCATGTCTCCGAAGCTTCCAGGTGAGTCACGGTGTGCACCACAGTTAGAGATCCACACTCTGGAGAAAGCCCTCTTTGGGTTGTAGAGGATGGGACTGAAGTGAGAAAATCTGTCCCATCCCTGCCACCAAAGCCACCGCCCCCACCACCACCATGACCACCATTTAGGCGCCACAGTGGCAGAGGGCTGGCGGCAAGCAGACTTCACTCAGAGCGTTGTACGTGCATCCCTTACTTCTCACAGCAACCTTACAAGGTACACACTGTTACACCTGTGGGTCAGATGAGAGACTGAGGCACGGGGGGCTCAGTAACGTGCCCGAAAGTACCCAGCGAGTATATCACTACCGTCATCGCCACGGCTGCCACCGTAACAGCCACAACCACTGCCCAAATGGTGGCCACCCCAGAGAACGCCACTGCTGCTGTAACCTCCACCGGCACCACCCCCACGGAAGCCACCCCCACAACAATCACCAACGCTGTCCCCCCCCGCATTACCAGTACAGCCGGCATGGGTCCCCACCGTCACCCTCACCTTCTCTAGTGCAGCCAACCTTCCGTCTGAGCTTCGTCATCGCCAGAGATTGTCTCTTGCTCTCTGGCCCAGAGCTGAGACATCTTTCCTGGGTGCCTGTGATGAAAAGAGATACGTTAATATGGAGCGAGAATTCTTCTGTGATTACAGCCTTCGGGTAGCCCCCTGCGTGCTTCGCATTCCGGAACCTGTTAGCATCCACAGAAGAGAATGTCCTGGATTGCTGGAGGCTGCCTTCTGAAAAGAGAAACTGTTTCAATCAGTTTTAAAATGCTTCACACACTCCTTGACTCCTTCACTCTTGAATTCTTCCTCCGTGTGAGCAGGCGCTGGCACGTGGTCAGCCTTTCCTCTGTGGCAGGGCCTGTGTTCTGCCTTGGGAGCCCTTTCCGTAAAACATCATCATTACGGGGCCCCGCAACAGCCTGGGCTGATGCGGAGCAGTGATCCCACAAGCATCTACAGCTGCATCCAGCCACAGTTCATAGGTCCTAACGTCTCTAGGATACTTTGGGACCAGGACATTGGAGGCTCAGTGGGAGAATTTTTTCCTTACATGTGGGAGACCTGGGTTTGACTCCTGACCAGTGGAGGCTTGTGTGTTCTATGTTTCTATGAGGAGGCTTGCTATGGAGCTATGGAGCTTCCAGACTAAGATGGACTAGGAAGAAAGGCCTGGTGCCCTACTAATGAAAACCCTGTGGTCACAAGGGTCTGATCTGCACTCAGTCATAGGTACGGCACAGGACTGGGCACTGTTTAGTTCTGTTGTGCTTGAGATCTCCCTCGGGGCTGGCTCAGTGGCAGCTAACACCAACTTTGAGACCACAGGAACCAGTCCATCTCAGCATGAAAAGGAAGAAGTGTGGGGCTGTGTATTCTCAGGAACTCTAGGCACTTCGTATGAGAGCCGGGGCCGAACTCTCCCCTCTCCTCACCACCCAGAGCAGACGCGCGCATGGTCCTCGTTCTGTGGTGAGCACTAGAGCGCTCCGTTTGAGTCTTGGGCTCAACTGCCAGTTTCTGCAGCTCTCAAGGCCCATCAGGCTAAAGGCATTAATTAGCTCAGCCCATGGTTGATAATGGATGTCTGGGAGAGAATGCTGGGTGGGTGGATGTGCAGATGAACAAAAGACACATTAGGACCGTTCCCCGGGCTCTGGAAGTGCCAGTGACTCTGCTTCTGTCCAGGATCAACGGTTGTGACGAGGCTGTGCTCGTTGGTAAGGGGCCTGGAGAAATGAGAGGCCCAGCTCTGCCACCAGCAATTTCTCTAGCCCTCAGCCTCCTCCTCTTTCACAGAGAGGTACTTCTATTCCTCACGTGCAGAGTGCTGATGTCAAAAAGCACAGACACAGACAAGAATCTGTTCGACAAAATGTAGGTCATGGTGACCATTTTCTCAGACTCCTGTGAGTTCCTTGTCTCCAAACACACTAGCTGGTGACATTAGAAAACTTACAAGATGGTTTCAGACCAACAGGGGGCCCTAGGTCCACACCCCACCTCTCCCGACGGTCCTGATCTGAGGTCACCGCTGCCTCCAGAATGAACTGCCAGGGCTCTGATTACAGTGCAAGGGAGGGTTCTGATGCAGTGACGTCAGGGCACAGGCACAGCCACAAAGATCAGCCCGGGCCGGTTTAGAGTTAACAAACCTCCGGGCAGGTATTGCAAACCTAGTCCGTGGAGTTCTTTAATAAGGAAGCATGTTCTAATATTGCTAAAACAATTTTGTTGTACAGGAACCAGGTTTGGGCACGACACAGGGCATTTTCACACGTGCCCTCTTGTACGTATATTGCTGCATCCCTCAGATGTCGAAGGCGCAAAAAACTAGATCTTTGAAGCCATTAAGGGTACTGCATTTGTGGGCAGATAAAATCTGATTTCTGCCTTGAATTCATTTGTTTGTCATTTGCAGCAGGAACCAACCCAGTTGAATACAGTTTATTTCAGGGATCACTCTGTAGATTGGGACTCAATCTGATACATTACAAGTGCTGGAGAAAAGCTTGTTTGGAGTTGTACACAAACTTGAAAATGCCTGGTTCTGCTTCAAGGTGGCTCCGTCTGCACCTGTCTGCACCCATCTTGCTTTTCTTGGCGCACAGGCCTGTCTGCACACAGAGGTGGCCACCTGGGGATCACTGGGGCAGCAGTGTCTTTCCAGCCCTGATGCTGCTGGAGGCCTTGCAGGGCTGTGTCCCACTGACTGTCTCTCCATCCCACTGTCCATGTGGAAGGAGTCACTGCCTGTCGCCAAATGCCATCATTAAAATGAGTGAAGTACCAATCATCGAGTTATGTTTTTTGAAAAAACATTCTCAGCATTTAGTTACTGGTTGTGGTGAGAGGATTTAGATAAGTTGATAATGCCGACTTTATGCAATTTATTTTTACTGGGCAATTACGGGCTGCATTACGTCCTGGCAGCAAGGTATTGTGGGGTATCTTATTAAGCATAAAGCCAGTAAACACTGATGAACAATTTTGCTGAACTAGGCATGCAATTTAGAAAGCAATAATACACAAATCCAATTTGGTACACAATGGATACCGCAGCACGTCAGCACATGTAACTATCACAGCCTGCAAATTAAATTGGGACGGCTCTTTTTGCAACAGCACAGGCCAAGATTAAATATATTTTCCCCCTCAATTTAACAACTTGCTGACCACAAATATAAATATGTGCCTGTGTGTTTGTATTCCTTTGTACAGATGTGCACATGTGTGAAGCCACTCAGGGTTTTCTAAATATTCTCTTGGACTCTGCCCACAGGTCACAGGTGGGAGAAGAATCTGGCCCTGTGCCGAGAGCTGGATGTCAGTGTCGCTTTGACAGGGAAGCCCAGTAAGACCAGCCCTGCAGTGACAGCTTTGTCTGTGTCCAGGTAACCACCGCCTGGTTTCTCCAGGCCTCCAGCAGAGGGCGCCGGGGGGGGGCACCTCTAGGCAAGCCCAGACGCCCTGGGCTTGGACCGCTTTGCCTGGGAGGCCGCCTCACTGCAGGACCCAGGAGGGTTCCAGGCACAAGAGACAGACGAGGTGGCCATGCAGGGCTCCAGGAGATGTTCTTAACACACAAATGCTCTTGCAAATGCACTTGCTTTCTCTCCCTCATCAGTATTATGAATTCATAAAGTAATCTAAAAAGTAGAATAGAATATATTGTTTTGTAATTTTATTCTAAAGAGGGACTTTTGCCCTGAGTTCCAGCACCCAGGTACCATTTGGTTTAATGACTATTGTACATTAACAGAACATGGCTCTTGAGTCTCCGAGTTGACGTGAGGCAATGGTGGTTCAGGGGTAAAAGTCTCACCTTCCGTGGAGAGGACCTTGCTCCGTTCCGGCCAAGCACCTCACGCAGACACTGCCCGTCTGTCAGTGGAGGCTTGCGTGTTGCCGTGATGTTGAGCAAGCTTCAGCAGAGCTTCCAGACTAGGATGGCCGTTCTCTGATTATGGGCTATTCCAGGACCGGGCAACTTTTCATTCCATTGGTCATGGGATTGCCACAAGTTAGGGGCCAACTGGACAGCAACTAACAACAATATAGAATGACAAGTGTATAATCAAAAAAAAAAAAAAAAAAAAAAGCCAAAGCCATTGCTCTTGAGTTGATTCTGACTCATAGGGACCCTGCAGGACAAAGTACGACTGCCCTGTAGAGTTTCCAAGGAGCACCTGGTGGATTCAAACTGCCAGCCTTTTGGTTAGCAGTTGTAGCTCTTAACCACTACGCCACCAGGGTTTCCTCCCTGTGTATAAAGAATTTTAACCCAGTGGAGGTAGTTACTATTACTAACCCCACCTACAACTAGGAAGTTTAGTCTCAAGAGGTTGCTGGCTTTCAACAGCCATGTTCTTTCCTTCTTCACGGCCGTGGAGTAGTCCATTCTGGTTTCTGTCAATGGAACTACACAGCATTTCAGGAGCCAGGCTGAGGTGGGTGGGGCAGGGGAGGGCCTGGGAAGGGGCAGGAAGAGGCCAGTACTGACTGCTCTGTTTTGCTGGAGAACTTGAAATCCGTTCTGCCCTGAGGACTGGCTCACAGGTGATGTTGGAGAGAAAAAAGGCAGGGCCTGGCCCTGTTCCTTGGGGCCTGGGCTTCTGGGAGCTTCCCCTGAGTTCTTTGGGACCCATTACTCACAGCTTGAAAGTTCCCTAGGGTCTCACCCTCCTTTCCCCTTCTCCAAGGAGATGAGGCTGGGTGTGGGCTGTGGGTCTAGAACTGAACCCCTGTGTTGCAGCTTCCCAAGTGAGGGACTCAGACTTATCCTGACACCTGTCTTTCCATTCTCTTCCCAAGGAACCAGTCCAAGCTCCTGGTTGGTGATGAGAAGGGGAGGATCTTCTGCTGGTCTGCAGATGGGTAGGGGGAAGAGACGGCACTGGGCCCTCCTTGGGTGCTCTCTGAGGGCAGTGGCACCAGGTGAAGTGCGACAGGATGCAGGGCCTGAGCCGGCTACAGAGGGAACCTCGGGGCCTCCCCTTCCTCCCCCATGGCACCAGAGCCCATTGGACTGGCTCCATGGCCCCAGGAACTCCACCTTTGAGTCCAGAAGAATGTGCCTCTACAAGATGGACAAGCACGCATTCAGGGGTCTCCCAGCAGCTCGATGGTAGAAGCTGAAGCCACACTTCACACCAAGTTACTCATGAGCCACCTTATCAAAGGGTTTATTGCACTGAAAAAAAATTGGGTTGTTTACTGGAAACTGATGAAAAATAGGTATTGTCTTTATTTTATTAAAGTAACTCTTTTCCAAACGTGAGAAGTCTCCTGAGTTTAAAATTATCACCATTTTCCATGTGGGTATTTGCATCTTCATATTTAGAAAGACAGAAAAGCCCCAGGGAAGCACAGCCCACCTTCGGGGTGTTTCTCAGCCCCCTACCTCCTCTTGGGAACTGGCTCCTCCCTTTGTCTTGCTCTTAGTGGATGGGGTCATGGGTGTGAGTGGCCACTGCTAAGAAGGCTGGGCCACAGGGTGCAGGCAAGAGTGAGGCCCAATCCTGGCACTGGGAAGTTAGCCTGCCGGCAACACACCTGCCTCAGTGTGCCTGCCCCACCTCTGCCCCTCCTGGCCTACCTGCCTGTCTCATCTCTGCCCCTCCTGGCCCACCTGCCTGCCCCACCTTCACCCCTCCTGGCCTGCCTGCGGGCCCCGTCTCTGTACCCACAGCAGGTGGGGGATCCCTACAGGCTTTGGCTGGGCAGGCTCTCCTAGTGCCCACCCTTACACAGAGGCCAAGGACCCCAAGTCCAGGTGTTGGCTTTACTGTGAGCTCACCCTAGGAAAATCTTGACACTATGCAACTTTTGTTTTCCATCTGCAAAATGCATGGCTGATGGGGTAGTCGAGCCCTGCTGAGGAATTCCGGGCACCTGCTCATGCCTGCAGTTGGTCCTGAAGACATCACATTCAATCGAAGTGTCTCCTCCATACCCCAAGTCTTCCAAAACTCCTTGAAAGGAAATCCACCTGCTCTTCAGTAAAATCCAACTCAGGTAGGCACGTGAGGGTCAGGAGGTGGCCAGGCTTCTGAACTTCCACTCCTGGCTTAGTTGCGTAAGGCAGCAGTAACAACAAATACCACAACTGAATAGACTGAGAGAACAGCTCCAGAGGCTAAAAGTCAGATCAGGGTCTTGGCTGTGTGGATTCATTCTGCAGAGCTCTCTTTCCTGGTTTCTGATGTCTGCCGGCAAGTCTTGACGTTCCTGTACTTGTAGCTGGGTCCTCACGTGGCATCTGTCTCCCCTGCATACGTGACTCTGTGTCCATTCTGCTCTTTTGTAAGACATACTCAGAAGCGATTAGGTTGAGGATATACCCTACTCTGATATGAAAACCCGTATTTCCAAACAGGGTCATATTTACAGGTACAGGGGTTAGGACTTCAACATAACTGTTTTGGGGACAAAATTCAATTAATAACAACTCCTCTTCCCAGGATTTCTTTTCTACAAGACAGTGGGGATATGAGTCCTTCCCGTATTTCTCTAAGCCCTACAGAGACCTGAATGGGATGTCCCCACCCAGTTTAGCTCAGAGCCAGGAATAGCAAGAAAGCAGACTCAGTGTCTTAGGACCCTGGGTCATCTGTCCTCCAGAGATACAGCGAGTCAACTTAAATATTTTGAAAATCTGGGTGGTTTTTAACTATGGCAAAAATGGTGAGTGATGGGCAGTTAGAAAAAACTGATGTCTCTGAGTGTGCTGAGGTCTTCGCCAAGGGGATGGTGGTAGGGGGAATGCATCCCAGGTCCAGAGCAACCCTCCTGGGTGAGACCCAGAAGCCAAGGATCTCACGGCCCCTGGCACTGTCTGCAGAAGGCATCAGCACACAGTCCATTTGCAATCCCCTAGTCAGCCTGGACTGCAAGGGCCGCCTATAAATTTAAGAGCAGAGAGCGCCACTCCCGGGAAGGCCAAGAAGCAGGGTCATAAATAACCAGGCTGGACCTGCAGTCGTTTCTCCAAATAGGACTCGCAGCGTTTACCAAGGCCGGAGGGTCTGCTGGCCAGAGGCTGTCTTGGGTTCAGTCATCCAACAAGCATTTCTCCAGGACTGCCTCTGGCTCGCCCGTATCGGAAGAGAAGAGGGCGTGCACAAACAACTGTAACCTGAGGGAGGACGGCTAACGCCCCATGCCCTAGGGAAGGCACGGTGACATCCTGGCTGAAGTAGGTGGCCCTAGAATAAGACCTGGCCGGCAAATATGCCTCGGCCTTGTTGAGATGGAGAAGGGGCTTTATAAGAAGTGGGGGTGGTACTGGCAAAGGCAGGCTGTGCTGGGGAGGAATGAAAAATAAGAAAAGGTCTCAGGCAGCTTGGAGGCCGAGAGGCGGGGCTGCCATTGCTATGGGGCTGTGGGGGTGGGGGCCAGGCGACAGGCAGGGTGAGTGCGAGTCGGGGGACCACCACCCCACGGGGCTGTAGCCCAGTGCTCAGCTCACAGGCGGTGCTCCATGAGGGTTGTTAAGATGAGAGAGATGGTGGGTGACACTCTGAGTTGTGGTCCTGGGAGTATAAAGCAGGAATGGCAGCAGGTCAAGGGAGTAGCCCCTCAGGGGTGGGGCGAGGCCAGGTGGTGGAGAGCTGGGAGGAACTTGAGGAGACCCTGAGGGATGTTATGGCCCAGGCTATGGCTGGGAGGATGCCAGCGCCCACGGTGCAGCAGCTGAGTGCACCCATGGAGCTGGGTGCCTGCAGGGTCAGAGCTGTGGGCTGAGCAGGCCCCTGTGGAGGAGGCTGGGAGGAAGCAATCACTGCTAAGGCCACTTCAGAGTGCCCATCTCAGCGAGCTGCAGCTGGCTGCCTGGTGCAGCCTCCTTCCTGGTGGCCATAAAGCAGGAGTCCCCACACTTCCCCAGGCCTCTAGGAGCAGCTCTCCGTTTGCTTAAGGAAGGGGAGCTGTTCCACACAAAGTCCGAGGGAGCAGAGAGACACCATGGGGCCCTTCCAGATGAGCCCAGCTGCAGGGCCCAAGGGTCAGAGCAGAGTACAACAGGTGGCCAGAGCTAAGGGAGGCTCCACAGGGCAGGACGGGGATGGGGAGAAAGGCCCAAGCACGGCGGAGGGAAGTGCCTGAAGGTTCCGGCCTCATCTGTAACATGAGGCCCCTCGGGCCTGGGTGGATACAGAAGCCCTACCTTTTGGGCTGCAGCACCTGATAGGTGTCAGTGATGAAGGGGTGGCCAGGGCAGAAGGACCAAGGATGAGAGCAGGACTCAGTGCTGAGGCCCCCATCACAGTGGAAATGACAGGGGCCATGGGGAGAAGCAGCGTGATAGCTCTCAGAGGCCCAGAGCCAAGGACTCCATGAATGATGGGCCTGTCTGGAGGGCCAGGCCCAGGAGACAAGGACCCGTGGGGTGCAGGAGCCAAGCCCAGCCACGGGACAGCAGCTTGATACTCGCAGCCCAGGATCTGAGGACAGGCATGCACAGCGAGGGGCAGTCAGTCCCTGCTTAGTCCCCACTTCCTGCCACTTCTGCCTCTCTTTCTATAACACTGGACCCTGACTGGTGTCAGCACAAGGCTTGTGAGACTCAAATCACATCTGCTCATTGTATTTTATGGAGGGAAAGAAGCAGATGACAAACCGCCTGTCCCAGACGTGATGCAGTCTTTCCATCCATCACTTATTATTCACTCATTCATTTTTCTTGCTGAGCCTGTCCCTGTGCCCCACGCCACTCCGCTCCGGCCCAGAGACATCAGTGTGTGGGCTGGAGTAGATGCCAGGACACTTGATAAGGGCAGGCGTTTTGTCAGGCTGGAGCCAGGCCCCACACTTTGGACTACATTGCTTCAGAAATATCTGATATGTTAGTTTGGGTCTCCTGGCCCCGCAGAATCTGCATGTTTAACCATCTCCTGGTGAGGCTGATGGAGCCCTTCCACTTGGGGAAATTCTGGAGCAGACAGCAGACTGGACTGGGTCTCAGGACCGGGGGCTTGTAAGGCGTTCTCCCAGCCTCTGGGGTCAGGGCCCCATAGTCCATTCACTCTCTCCTGCTCAGCTCTCTCCCAGCTGAGCTTTGCCCCATGAAAGCTTCATAAACTAGGAGACGAGACCCCGCCCCACCCCACCAAGGGCCCGATGCCCACCTCCACCGGCGAGGTCAAAGCCATAGCTCCCCTACAGGGCAAGTCCCCTCTCTGTCCCCCACCCAAATAAACCCTGCTTTCCGTGCATTCCTCACTCCGACTGCTTTCCAGGGGCCTCTCTCAGCCCGCCACACCCCCTGTGAGGACACGGCAGGGCACCCAGTGAGGCTAGGTGCCCCTCTAATGGCAGCACTCAGAGAGGGGCGGGGGGTCTCCGTGTGGATTTCAGAGAGGAAGACCAGCACCCAGGGGTGCACTGATGTCAGCCCAGGAAACGGCTCCATCCACTGCAGGCTCAGCTGGGCCTCTCCATCTGGCTACACGGCATACTTAGGCTAAAAAAAAAGCATTTGTTGCTTCTCTGAAATTCTAATTCAGCTGGACGTCCTGTACTGCCATTCCCTGGACCTTTTAGAGGCAGGGGATGCCAGCAACTTGTTGTGGGCTGACATGCAGCAGGCACTCGGAGTGATGGCTGAGTGGTGTGGAAGGAGCTTGAATTCAGCAGTGGAGGATGGAGGAGGCCCACCTGGAGCTCTCTGCACTGCGGACCAGGTTCCTGGGCTGCTCTGGCCCACCCAGGCCCCTCCTCGACCACTCTCTGCACTACCCACCAGGTCCATGGGCTGCTCTGGCCCACCCAGGCCCCCACTCGACCACTCTCTGCACTGACGACCAGGTCCCCTGGGATGCTCTGGCCCACCCAGGCCCCCACTCGACCACCCTCTGCACTGCCAACCAGTTCCCCGGACTGCTCTGGCCCACCAGGCCCCCTTTCAACTGCTCTCTGCACTGCCTGCCAGGTCCCCTGGGCTGCTCTGGCCCACCCAGGGCCCTCCTCGACCACCCTCTGCACTGACGACCAGGTCCCCTGGGATGCTCTGGCCCACCCAGGCCCCCCCTCGACCACTCTCTGCACTGCAGACCAGGTCCCCTGGGCTACTCTGGCCCACCCAGGCCCCTCCTCGACCACCCTCTGCACTGACGACCAGGTCCCCTGGGCTGCTCTGGCCCACCCAGGCCCCTCCTCAACCACCCTCTGCACTGACGACCAGGTCCCCTGGGCTGCTCTGGCCCACCCAGGCCCCCCCTGCCCCGACCACTCTCTGCACTTCCGACCAGGTCCCCAGGCTGCTCTGGCCCACCCAGGCCCCCACTCGACCACTCTCTGCACTGCCGACCAGGTCCCCTGGGCTGCTCTGGCCCACCCAGTCCCCCCCCCAACCACACTCTGCACTGCTGACCAGGTCCCCGGGCTGCTCTGGCCCACCCAGGCCCCCCCTCGACCACTCTGTGCACTGCTGACCAGGTCCCCAGGCTGCTCTGGCCCACCCAGGCCCCCCCTCGACTACTCTCTGCACTGCTGACCAGGTCCCCGGGCTGCCCTGGCCCACCCAGGCCCCTCCTCATTCATTCTTTGATAGAAGCTCTGTCCCCTGGAAGCCACTTGTGACAGACGCTGCCTCCCTGACACAGCCCAGAATCCAGGAGTGAGGAGTCCTGTGAACCCAGTTGTGGGGCCTGCAAGAGCTCAGGGATTGGATTTGCTCACATTAAAATGCAGCCGAGCAGGGCACATTTGGGGAGGAACAGACTCTTCATATGAAAATCCTGATGAAATTTATTTAGCATCAAATCAAATCTCTCTCAGCCAAAATTGGTTTTGGTCTTGGGTACACGTCACATGCTCAGATCAGGGGGGGTGTGTGTGTTCGCGTGCTCACATGTACTCACGTTGCTTCCGACTATGTGGGATGCTTCATAACCTCCTCAGTAAACAGGGGGCCTCCATATGGTCTCCTTCCCTCAAGTCCCTGGAGGCTCAGAAAACACTGCTGCCTGGCTGAGATCTCTCTTCGGCTCCCAACCTGGTAGGTACAACAATATGCCTTTTCCAAAACCCTTCACTGCCATTTGGTGGAAATGTGTTGTAACAGGTGAGCTGGGCCCCAAATACTGGGCAGTCTGCAGCCTGTTGTCTCTACCAGGCATCGGGCACCGACATCACTGTGATGACTTTACCTTAACATCCACCTGTTCATTCATTCATCCACTCACTCACTCATTCTCTAGCATTCCTCAAGGACCTGCCGAGTGCCCCTCTATGCCAGGCTGGGAGCCCGACTGAGGGAACCTGAGTCCCGGACATGGAGGTCTGAAATGTAAACCCTGAGAGTCTACGGCCATCAGGGACCACACAGGTCCTCTAACTGGGGCCCATGGAAACGGTCTTATCTAAGGCCACATAGAAGTTCAGAGGCAGAACCAGGTGAAGATCCCAGGCCAGAGCAGCCCCTCTGCTCAGCCACGTGGCCTCATGCTTCTCAGGACTAGGCCAGGGGCAGATGGGGGCCTGAGCCCAGCCCCTAGACACTCTCCAACACCTACCCAAACCAGTGCTGTCGAGTGGATTCCAACTTACATGCCTAGGTTTCCTCAAATGAGCTTGAGAGCAGCTGCTCCCAGGGAAATAGAATGGGCTTGGATGCTTTGGGAAGGATCAGAAAAATGGGTCAGAATCTTGGTTTCAGAGAGGAGCCTGGATACCTCCTATTACAAGGAGCTCACCACCGTGTCTTCCCCTGTAGCTGCAAGGTTCACACTCACTTTGAACACAGGTCACTTTAGTCCCTCCACCTGCAGCCTCAGGCCTCTGGAGCCCCTCAGGGCAGAGGCCCCACCTCCTCCCAACACTTCCTTCACCGGAGAGGTGCTTCATTACACCCATGCAGGTGGTTCTCTGGGGCTTCACATCCCCTCAACCTCAGTTGTTTGAGATTGTTGTTGGCATTTTGCAAAATAAGAGTGACAGTTACTGACCTCACAGGTTGTTTTAAAGATGAAATGAGCAATATGTGTAAAGTGCCAACCACAGAGCCAGTGAGTGCTCAGGAAAAGCTAATTATTATTATCAGAGTAGTTTCTCACACAGGACCTGATAAGAGAATAATGACTTTTCTGCTCTTTTCTTCCCTCCGCTCTCTGAGAAATACCCCCCAATCAATCAATGTAATCCCACGTTCTTCTCATTCCCATACCACCTTCCTGATTTTTCTTCACTACCTGTATACTTATGTTCTTCATATTTATCTTTATATTCACTCGCTTTTAAACTCCAACCTCACCCTAAGCATTATAATATCTGTGAAATCACTGGTTTGATGTGCAGTCTGTATTTTCCTAATTATATGAAAATAAACTTCTAAAATATTGAAAACAACATTCTTGCCTAAAACTATCTCATGAGCCTCCCAAGGTTCCTGAAACCTGGGTGATGCAAACATTAAAATGCTCAGCTGCTAACCAAAAAGTTGGTGGTTCAAGTCCACCTACAGGCACCTTGAAGAAAGGTCTGGTGACCTACTTCTGAAAAATCAGCCAATGAAAACCCTATATGGAACACCGTACTCCTCTGACACACACAGGGTCGCCAGGCATAGGAGCCGACTTGGTGGCTGCTGGTCCTTACCCAAGTTCCGGGTGGGGCAGGCCTTGTGTTTGCCCAGGGAGGAAGGTAAGCTTGAGAAGCAGCACTTGCCCAGGAGAGGCCCTGGGGATGCCTGCCCAACCTGGGTTAGCAGAGCCAGAGGGAAGGAAGGGACCGGCCCCAATCCCAACCACATCCCAAGGAGTGCTCTCCACTGCACCCCCCAAGAGGAGGCAGCAGAGGGGCTGTGGTCCATATATGGAGCTAGACCTCTGGGTTCAAGGCCTGACTTCTTTTCATGCGCTGGGGAACTCTGAGGAAATTGGTTAATCTACTAGAAACTTGGTGTCTTCTTCTTTAAGTGGCAATCATAGTACCTACCTCATAGCGTAGTTGTGAGGATTTAAGGAGATTATCATACGTGTGAGGTGTGAGCTCTAGTGCCTGGAACATGGGGAATTCTAAATAACATCATAGTAATAATAACAATACATTGCATTATTATTTTATTATTAACATCTGATCTTTGCTTGGCCACAGTCAGGAATAGGACTCCATCCGACTAGTTGCTCAGTCCAGAAACCTTTGAGACGATACCCCACATCTAATCTCCCAGGAAATCTTGTCAGCCCTAAAAAGCAATCATATTAAAATTGAAATGTCAATACCATTCAGAAGCATATTAAAAAAAATACGAAATATGTAGAAATAGGACGAAAATGTGCAGGATCTGAAAACTACCCTGAAACCTACTCAGCATTGCTGTGAGAAACAAAAGACCTAAATAAATATAGGGACATATTCTGGCCATGAATCCAAAGGCTCAACGTTGTTAAGATCCCAAAACTGATCTATAGATTCGATACAATATCAGTCAAAATCACAGAAGGATTTTTTTGTAGAAATTGATTACCTATTCTAAAATTCAGATGGGAATGACGAGAACCTAGAATAACCTAGATAGCCAAAACAACTTTGAATGAAGAACAAGGATGGAAGAGTTACGCTATTTTATTTTGAAATTTATCAGACAGCTATGGTAATCAAGACAGTGTGCTACTGACATCAGATACACAGGTAGAACAAAAAACCCACCCACTGCCGTCACGTCGATGCTGCCTCACAGTGACCCTATACGACAGAGCAGAACTGCCCTATAGGGTTTCTAAGGCTGTAAATATTTATAGAAGCTGACTGCCACATCTTTCTCCTACAGAGCAGCTGGTGGGTTTGAATAGCCAACCTTTTGGTTAGCAGCTGAGTGCTTAACTGCTGTACCACCAGGGCTCCTGATAGAACAATAAGACACAATGACCCAAGACAGACTCACATATGGTCTCAAAGCAATTCAGTGAAGAAAAAAATAGTCCTTTCAACAAATGGTGCTGGAACAAGTGGATAGCCATATACACAAAATAATAATTAAAAAAAAAGGATAGATGATCTATACTTCCCACCATAAAGAAAAACTGATTTAAAATGGATCATAGACCTAAATGTGAAATCTAAAATTAAAACTTCTGGAAGAAAACAGGAAAAATTCTTTGCGACCTGGAGTTATTGAAAGAAGTCTTAGGTACAACACCAAAAGCATGATCTATTAAAAAAAGAATGATAAATTGGAGTTGGTCAAATGTAAGATCATCTGTTATTTGAAGGATACCTTTAACAAAATGAAAACACAGGCCATAGACTGAAAGTATTTGAAAATCACATATCTTACAAAAGACTTGTATTCAGAGTATACCAAAAATAAAAACCTCTCAAAATTTAATAATAGAAAACAAACAACCCTGTGAAAATATGGGCAAAAAATTTGAACAGACATTTCACCAAGGAAGATATATGGATGACAAAGAACTCATGAAAACTTGCTCAACATCATTACTGTTGTAAAATGCAAATAATAACCAGATCATGTGCCCCGACACTATAAAATTGGCTAAAATTAAAAAGACTGACGAGACCAAATATTGGCAATGATGCAGAGGAACTAGAATTTTCATACACTGCTGGTGGAAACATAAAATGGTGTAAACACTTTGGAAAACAGTTTGACAGTTTCTAGAATGTTAAACATACACCTACCATGAGATCTAGCCATCTCACTTCTAGATATTCACTCAAGATTAAAAAAAAAAAAAAAAACCATTGCCGTTGAGTCAATTCTGACTCATAGCGACCCTATAGGACAGAGTAGAACTGCCCCATAGAGTTTTCAAGGAGCGCCTAGTGGATTCCAACCGCTGACCTTTTGGTTAGCAGCTGTAGCCCTTAACCACTATGCCACCAGGGTTTCCCACTCAGGATTAGGAGTCAGCAAATCACGGCCCTGTTTTAATGCTGTTCTCCAGCTAAAGACGGTTTTAGCATTTTTAAATGTTTGGGGAAAAAATCAAAAAGGAATAATATTTGATGATCTGTGAAAATTATATGAAATTCAAATTTCATTGTCCATAAATATAAAGCTATAACAGGACACAACCATACTCATTCATTTATGTATTTATATGGAGCCCTGGTAGTGCAGGGGCTAAGCGTTTGGCTACTAAGCAAAAGGTTGGCAGTTAAATCCACCAGCCGCTCCTTGGAAACCCTATGGGGCAGTTCTACTCCATCCTATAGGGTCGCTATGAGTCAGAACCAACTTGACAGCACTGGGTTTTTTTAATAGTGTATGTGGCTGCTTTCATACTACAATGGCAGAGTTGAGCAGTTACAACAGACTATATTACCCACAGAGCCTAAAATATTTACAGTTTGGTCCTTTACTGAAAAGGTTTACCAATCCCTGTCCAACAGAAAGGAAATTATATGTCCATACAACAACTTGTACATGAATGTTCATATCAGCTTTATTTATAATAGCCAAAAAACTGAAACAATTCAAATGTCTTTCAACTGGTGAATTATAAACAAACTGTGATACATCCATACAACAGAATACTACTCAGCAATAAACAGGAATGAACTATTGTGCAACAACATGGATGAACCTCAAAACAGTTATGCCGAGTGCACTACTGAAGAAGAATAAAGAGGACTAACACTGCCTGACTTCAGAATCTACTATGCAGCTACAATAGTCAAAACAGCCTGGTACTGGTACAATGAGAGAGACATTAACCACTGGAACAGAATTGAGAACCCAGATGTAAATCCATCCACCTATCGTCACCTGATCTTTGACAACGGCCCAAAGTCAATCAAGTGAGGAAAACTAGACGTCCATCTGCAAAAAAATGAAACAAGACACATACCTCACACCATACACAAAAACTAATTCAAAAAGGATCAAAGACCTAAATAGAAAACAAAAAACTATAAAGATCACAGAAGAAAAAATAGAATCAATGCTAGAGTCCCTAATACACGGCATTAACAGGATAAAAACCACAATCAATGACACACAAACTCCATAAGATAAGCTAGATAACTGGGACCTTCTAAAAATTAAATACCTATGCGCATCAAAAGACTTCACCAAAAGGGTAAAAAGCGAACCTACAGACTAGGAAAAAAATTTTGGCTATGACATATTTGACAAAGGTCTAGTCTCTAAAATCTACAGGAAAATCCAACAACGAGAAGACAAATAACCCAATTAAAAGATGGACAAAGACAGAGTAGCAGGGGTGGGGGTCTGAGGACCACGGTTTCAGAAGACATTTAGGTCAATTGGCATAATAAAATCTATTAAGAAAACATTCTGCATCCCATTTTGGTGAGTAGTGTCTGGGGTCTTAAACACTAGCAAGTGGCCCCCTAAGATGCATTCATTGGTCTCAAACCACCTGGAGCAAAGGAGAATGAAGAACACCAAAGACACAGGTAATTATGAGCCCAAGAGACAGAAAGAGCCACATAAATCAGAGACTCCATCAGCCTGAGACCAGAAGAACTAGATGGTGCCCAGCTACAACAGATGACTGCCCTGACAGGGAACACAATGGAGAACCCCTGAGGGAGCAGGAGAGCAGTGGGATGCAGACCTCAAATTCTCGTAAAAAGACCAGACTTAATGGTCTGACAGAGACTAGAAGGACCCAGGAGGTCATGGTCCCCAGACCTTCTCTTAGCCCAGGACTGGAAC
This sequence comes from Loxodonta africana, assembly GCF_030014295.1. NCBI lineage: Eukaryota > Metazoa > Chordata > Mammalia > Proboscidea > Elephantidae > Loxodonta > Loxodonta africana. The sequence continues at coordinate 83,386,816 of NC_087357.1, read as the reverse complement.
CATTCCCAAAGCCAACTCTTCAGACAGGGATTGGACTGGGCTATAAGACAGAAAATGATACTTGTGAGGAGTGAGTTTCTTGGCTCAAGTAGACACATGAGACCATGTAGGCAACTCCTGTCTGGAGGTGAGATGAGAAGGCAGAGGGCGACAGGAACTGGCTGAATGGACATGGGGAATTCAGGGTGGAGAGAAGGACTGTGCTGTCTCATTAGGCAGACAGCAGCTAGGAGTACATAGCAAGATGTATATAAGTTTTTGTATGAGAGACTGACTTGATTTGTAAACTTTCACTTAAAGCACAACGACAACAAAGAAAATGGACACTTCACCAAAGAAGACATTTAAGCAGCTAACAGACATATGAGGAAATGCTCGAGATCACTAGCCATTAGAGAAATGCAAATCAAAACCACAATGAGATACCATCTCACCCTGACATTACTAGCACGAATCAAAAAAATAAAAAAATAACAAATCTTGGAGAGGCTGGAAGAGATTGAAACTCTTATGCACTGCTGGCATGAATGCAAAATGGTACAACTATTTTGGAAAATGATATGGCAGTTCCTTAGAAAGCTAGAAATAGAAATATCATATGGTCTGAAAGCATTCCCCTTGGGATCAGGAACCAGACAAGGATGCCCTTTATCACCACTCTTATTCAACATTGTGCTGGAGGTCCTAGCCAGAGCAATTAGGCTAAATAAAGAAATAAAGGGCATCCAGACTGGTAAGTAAGAAGTAAAAGTATCTCTGTTTGCAGATAACATGATCTTATACACAGAAAACCCTCAAGAAAACTACTGAAACTAGTAGAAGAGTTCAGCAGAGTATCAGGATACAAGATAAACATCCAACATTCAGTTGGATTCCTCTACACCAACAAAAAGAACATTGAAGAGGTAATCACTGAATCAACACCATTTACAGCAGCCCCCAGGAAGATAAAATACTTAGAAATAAATCTTACCAGAGATGTAAAAGAACTATACAAAGAAAACTACAAGACACTACTGCAAGAAACCAAAAGAGACCTACATAAGTGGGAAAGCATACCTTGCTCATGGATAGGAAGACTCAACATTGTAAAAATGTCTATTCTACCAAAAGCCATCTATAGGTAGAATGCAATTCTGATCCAAATTCCAACAACAATTTTAATGAGATGGAGAAACAAATCACCAACATTGTGTGGAAGGGAAAGAGGCCCTGGATAAGTAAAGCATTACCGAAAAAGAAGAACAAAGTGGGAGGACTCACTCTACTTGATTTTAGAAACTATTATACTGCCACAGTAGTCAAAACAGCCTGGTACCAGTACAACAACAGATACATAGACCAATGGAACAGAATTGAGAATCCAAACATAAATCCATCCACATATGAGCAGCTGATATTTGACAAAGTTACAAAGTCAGTTAAATGGGGAAAAGACAGTCTCTTTAACAAATGGTGCTGGCATAACTGGATATCCATCTGCAAAAAAATGAAACAAGACCCATACCTCACACCATGCACAAAAATGAACTCAAAATGAATCAAAGACCTAAATATAAAATCTAAAACGATAAAGATCATGGAAGAAAAAATACGAGCAATGTTAGGAGCCTTAATACATGGCAGAAACAGTATACAAAACATTACTAACAATGCAGAAGAGAAACTAGATAACTGGGAGCTCCTAAAAAGCAAACACCTATGCTCAACCAAAGACTCCACCAAAAGAGTAAAAAGATTACCTACAGACTGGGAAGAAGTTTTTAGCTATGATATTTCCAATCAGCATCTGATCTCTAAAATCTACATGATACTGCAAAAACTCAACTACAAAAAGACAAATAGCCCAATTAAAAAATGGGCAAAGGATATGAACAGGCACTTCACTAAAGAAGACATTCAGGTAGCTAACAGATATGTGAGGAAATGCTCATGATCATTAGCCACTAGAGAAATGCAAATCAAAAATAAAATGAGGTTCCATCTCACCCCAACAAGGCTGGCATTAATCCAAAAAACACAAAATAATAAATGTTGGAGAGGTTGTGGAGAGATTGGAACACTTATACACTGCTGGTGGGAATGTAAAATGCTATAGCCACTTTGGAAAACGATTTGGCACTTCCTTAAAAGCTAGAAATGGAACTACCATATGATCCAGCAATCCCATTCCTTGGAATATATCCTAGAGAAACAAGAGCCTTTACACATACAGATATATCCACACCCATGTTTATTGCAGCACTGTTTACAATAGCAAAAAGATGGAAGCAACCAAGGTGCCCATCAACAGATGAATGGATAAATAAATTATGGTATATTCACACAAAGGAATACTATGCATCGATAAAGAGCAATGATGAATCTCTGAAACATTTCATAACATGGAGGAATCTGGAAGGCATTATGCTGAGTGAAATTAGTCAGCTGCAAAAGGACAAATATTGTATGAGACTACTATTATAAGGACTCAAGAAAAAGTGAAAACACCAAAGTAAATATTCTTTGATGGTTACGAGAGTGGGGAGGGAGGGGAGGACGGAGACGGGTTTTCACTAATTAGATTGTAGATAAGAACTATTTTAGGTGAAGAGAAGACAACACACAATACAGGAGAGGTCAGCAAGACTGGACTAAACCAAAAGCAAAGCAGTTTCCTGAATAAACTGAAGGCTTCGAAGGCCAGTGTAGCAGGGGTGGGGGTTTGGGGGCCATGGTTTCAGGAGGCATGTAAGTCAATTGGCATAATAAAATCTGTTAAGAAAACATTCTGCATCCCGCTTTGGAGAGTGTCATCTGGGGTCTTAAACGCTAGCAAGCAGCCATCTAAGACGCATCAATTGGTCTCAACCTACCTGGAGCAAAGGAGAATGAAGAACATCAAAGACACAAGGTAATTATGAGCCCAAGAGACAGAAAGGGACACACAAACCAGAAACTACATCAGTCTGAGACCAGAAGAACTAGATGGTGCCCAGCTACAACCGATGGCTGCCCTGACAGGAACACAACAGAGAACCCCTGAGGGAACAAGAAAGCAGTGGTATGCAGACCTCAAATCCTCATAAAAAGACCAGGCTTAATGGTCTGACTGAGACTAGAAGGACCCCAGAGTTCATGGTCCCCAGACCTTCTGTTAGCCCAAGACAGGAACCATTTCCAAAGCCAACTCTTCAGGGAGGGATTGGACTGGACCATGGGATAGAAAATAATCCTGGTGAGGAGTGAGCTTCTCGGATCAAGTAGACACATGAGACTATGTGGGTCACTCCTGTTTGGAGAGATGAGAGGGCAGAGGGTGTCAAGAGCTGGCTGGATGGACAAGAAAATAGAGAGCGGAGGGAAGGAGTGTGCTGTCTCATCAGAGGGAGAGTAACTAGGAGTATATAGCAAGGTGTATGTAAGTTTTTGTTTGAGACACTGACTTGATTTGTAAACTTTCACTTAAAGCACAATAAAAAAAAAATTTTTTTAGAAAAAGGAAATATCACATGATCCAGCAATTTCACTCCTAAGAATATATCCTAGAGAAATGAGTCGTCACAGAAATGGACATACGCACACCTGTGTTTATTGTAACATTGTTCACAATAGCAAAAAGATGCCCATCAATGGATGAATGGATAAACAAACTGTTATACATACACACAATGGAGATTATGCAACGATAAAGACAATGATGAATCTGCGAAGCATCTCACAACATGGATGAATCTGGAGGGCATTATGCTGAGTGAAAGAAGTAAATTACAAAAGGACAAATATTGTATGAGACCACTACTGTAAAAACTCATGAAAAGGTTTACACACAAAAAGAAACAACCTTCAATGGTGCTGAGGGAGGGTACAGGTGGGAATGGAAAAACACTAGGCGATAGGTAAGTGGTAACTTTAGTGAAGGGTAAAACTAAATTAAAATTTAAAAAATAATTATGCTGAGTGAAAGAATCAGAAAAATAAGAAGAGTATGACTCAATTCTACAAAATTACTAGTCCACTGACAAGTAATTACCATCTGTAGCCTAGGAGAGGAGCAGCCCAATCCCCCAGGTTCTGGACTGTTGACTTTTGTGGCTTTGGGACCAGAACAGAGGTCTAGCATTTGAGAGGCTAAGTATATCCTGCAGGTATGTTCTGCTTGGACTGTGCAGCCAAACATGACTTCGCTCTGAATACCTTGCGGGGGGTCTGAGTAGCGCTTCCAGTCTGCAACGGACCTGTCATTTCCTATTGCTTTGTTTTTTGCAGACTGCTTTAGGTGTTCACATTACTAGGTGGCCCGAGACCCATTTTAATTCACCACCATTGGACCAGCATCTTGAGAAAGAACTCAGGGCTTGGGAAGCACATAGAAGCCTACATCTGGCTATGCCCAGGGAAAGGCAAGCTCAGGCCTCCTTAGAATCAATAAGTGATTATAAAAATTTCTAAACAATTCCCTACAGTGACTCCCTATGCCAGGCACCTTACCTTCATCCATAATTATTTCCTCAAGCACCTACTCTTCCAGGCGCAGGGATACCACAGAGAACGGGACAGTCCCTACCCTCAGGGAGCTCAGTCTAGTCGAGGAGGCAGACGAGGCAACAGTAAGATTAGAGCTGGTGTGAACTCTGGGCAGGTTCTAGCTTTCCTGTGAGATGGAACATCAAGGGATACTTGAGGGAGGGCGGTGACAGGCACCCTGCAGAGAGGGTGACAGTGAGCTGAGAGCAGAAGGGCAGAAGCATCCAGGTGCACACCATCTCGGTGAACCCTCATGGTCTACTGCTCAGGAACTGAGGCTCAGAGAGGTTAAGGGACAAGTCCCAGGCGAAGGGATCTGGATTCAGGCTGAGTCTACCACTACCTAAATTGCCACTTGAGGTTTCTGAGGGGAAACTCACCAACACGTATTCTGGGGGCATGCCTGCCTGGCTCCACTGTCCTCCTTTGGCTCTAGAGCGGACAGCTCCCCTTTTCCACTGCCCTGACTTCCAGGAGTCATGGCCTCCCCTGTGCTCCCATGCTGCATGTCTGCCCTCCCCAGGGAGGTCACATCACTGATGGGAATCTGACTGCTTTGGTCTAGGGCGCTGGTGCCAGGCACAGGGGTGCTGATGCATGGCCGTGAAGTGGACCCAGGTTAGGCCCCTCTCAGGCCAGGCTGCCTCAGGAGGGCTCCTGGTCTGGGTGAGGGGGCCTGTGCAAGGATGTGTATAGATCCGCCCCTCCTCTTCCTGCAAGGACCCCCAAAAGTGCCCACCGGCTACTTCCAGACTTTCCCTGGCTCCCCAGTGCCCCCTGCTGTCTCTACCCCATCACACTGGGTTGAAACTCCGTTTCCCTGCCAACCCTAAGCACCTGTGAGATCTTCAAGAACACAGATGACGTCCTGCTGCTTTATCTCTGTCTGCCCTGCCTAGGGACTGGCACCATGGGGTGCCCCACACAGGTGCGAGGAGTGAGTGAGTGAGTGAGTGAGTGAATGGCGAAGTGAAAGGAGACCCTGAAAAGTCTACAAAGATGTTTTGTCAGGGTCTTGCCAAGAACTTCGATAAAAACAACAACACAAACAAACAAAAAAATCTTACTATACACAAAATAGAACCGATGCCATCCAGTCGATTCCAACTCATTCTGACCCTATAGAATTTCCAAGGATGCCTGGTGGATTCAAACTGCCGAACTTTTGGTCAACAGCTGTAGTTCGTAACTACTGTGCCACCAGGGTTTCCACACACAAAATAGAAAGGGAAAATCTGGAGGAAATTCTTGCAACATACGGCAGATGACAGTGATTATCAATACATAAAGGGAAATTTTTGAATATTTAACACATGAAAAATATTCCTGATATATGCGGAAATGAACCCATTGCCATTGAGTCGATTCTGACTCATAGCAACCCTACAGAAAAGAGTAGAACTGTCCCATAGGGTTTTCAAGGAGTGGCTGGTGGATTTGAACTGCCAGACTTTTGGTTAGCAGCCTGAGTTCTTAACCATTGCACCAGGAGGTTACAAAACAATGCACATTATATAATCTAATTTTTGTTTTTAGAAACATATGAATAAAAATATACTATAAAAAAAGTCTGTGTGGAAAGCAACGTCAAGCAGCAGTAACTGAGCTCAGGCAGGATACCGCCTGCCGTGCTGTGGGCCACACTCCTTGGCCTGAGCCTGGCAGACCCTCAGCTAGGGACGAAGAATGTGAGGCCAGGAATAGCTATATAAACAGAGGCAAAAAGGGAATGAATGAGAGAAGGAGAAAGGTGGGTGGGAATATCCTAGGAGCAAGGGGCTGCAGACTGGCCAGCTGACTATGCCCCTCCTGGGACAGGGCCTGGGTAGGGAGCAGAGAGCCTGGCACCCAACTAGACATACTTAAAATGCTCCCCCCAAAAACAAAACAAAACAAAACAAAAAACCCAAACCTGTTGCCATCGAGTTGATTCTGACTCACAGAGACCTTAAAGGACAGAGTAGAGCTGCCCCACAGAGTTTTCAAGGAGTGCCTGGTGGATTTGAACTGCTGCCTTTTGGTTAGCAGACATAGCTCTTAAGCACTACGCCACCAGGGTTTCCACTGGAGCCCTAAAAATTGGCAGGCTCACTGCAGCACTGTCAGCCAGGAACAGCAAGCCCTGATGAAGATGTGGCTTGGAATAGGACAACCTGGGGCTTGTCTTTGCTCATCACCAGCTGAAGAACTCAAGGAAAGTTGTATAGCCTTTCTGAGCCTCAGTTTCCAAATCTGTAAGATGCCAATAGTCATACCCACCACACGGGGATTGTTAAAACACCAACAGCCATTGAATTGACTCCGACTCATGCAGCCCCATACGTGTCAGAGCAGAACCGTGTTCCACAGGTTTTTCAATGAATGATTTTTTGGAAGTAGATTTCCAGTCCTTTCTTCCAAGGAACGTCTGAAAAGAGATTCAAACCTCCAACCTTATGGTTAGCAGCTGAGCACTAGCCAGGAGGCTGTTGGGAGGATTAAAACGTATCACTGCAATGCACCCAACACCCTCGGTCAAGCGCCGGAGCGGTGAAGCTAGCCTCTCTGGGGCCACGTTCTCCACAAGCCTTGTAGTGTGTCTAGCCTAGAATCATGGGCTGCCCAGCCCCCTCCGCGAATGTCCCGACTTAAAACTGGCCCCTACCTCTGGCTTTCTGTTCATCCATGATACACTCAGCAAATACTCATCGAGTGATGACTATGAGTCCCGTGGAATCCCTGGGTAGCTCAAACGGCTAAGTGCTTGAATACTCTGCTGGGAGGCTGGTGGTTTTAACTAGCCAGAGGCGCTTCGGAGGACAGGTCTGGAGATCTGCTTCTGTCAGAACCTTTAAAACCCTGTGGAGCAGTTCTGCTCTGCACACACGGGTCTCCATGAGTTGGAATCAACTCAACAGGTCCAGCACGTCAAAGCACTGGACACATAGCAGTGAATCATAAAACCCTCGCCCGTAAATAGTTGCACTCTACATGGGGGGACAAAGAAAACACACATAAGTAAAATGCCGAGTCAGTAAGCTACCACTCTAAAAAAAAGGCAGAAAAGGGGCAAGGAAATATCAGGGAGGACAAATTTGTGACAGAGTGGTCAGGAAGATAGATGATAGATGGATAGGTAGACAGACAGGTAGGTAGGTAGGTAGCTGCCATCATTTCAACTCCAACTCATGGTGACCTTATGTATAACAGAACAAAATGTTGCCCAGTCCTGCACCATCCTCATGGTCATTGGCATGTTCGAGTCCATCAGTGTGGCCTATTGTACCAATCCATCTCACCGAGGGCCTTCCTCACCCTGGCTGGCCCTCTTCTTCACCAAACACGATGTCCTCCTTGAGCTAATGACCCCTCCCGATGACATGGCCAAAGCGAGTGAACCAATCTTCTGTTGTACTCCATAGGGTTTTCACTGGCTAATTTTTGGTAGTAGATCACTAGGTCTTTCTTCCTAGTCTGTCTTAATCTGGAAACTCCACTGAAACCTGTCTACCATGAGTGACCCTGCTGGCACTTGAAATGCTTCCAGCATCACAGCAACACACAAACTACCACAGTCCGAGCAACTGGCAGATGGGTGGTGGAGCCAGGAAAGGCCTCCCCAGTAAGGTGACATTTGAGACCTAAAGTAAGTGAGGTTGTGGGCCACGTGGGTGTCTGGGGGAAGAAAACTGCAGGCAGAGGGACAAGTAAGTGCAAGTCCCTGAAACAGGAGCTCGCTTGCTGGGAGAGACAGCCGGGAGGCACAGGAATCAGAGGGAGGGAGAGCAGCAGGGAGGAGGTCGGAGGGGAAATCAGATCATCCCCCAAGGTGCAAACCCCAAGGTCCCCCAAGCCCTTTGGGCTGCAAACATGGAGAGAGGAGGGCAGCCTCTAAAACTGATAACAGAAGGTACCAGGTGATCCCGGCCTCACACCATCTTACACCTGGGAAGGTAACTCCTGGCTTTGCCATACGAGGCAGAGTGTCCTCCCACTCACGAAGGCCCATATCCTGGCTGTTCCTTGGGTCCCAGTGGCCCTTCGCATGTTATGTGTGAAATCTGTCCCTTGAGTCAGGGGCACAGTGCCGTTGGCATTAACCGAGCTCGGAGACCCACTTCAAACCACCTCTCTCCTCGTTTTGCTGGAGGTTGGGCCCCTGGCCAGGATCCACTCTTGATTCTCTCTAGAACAGCAGCATCCTCCACCAGGGAGAAATCCCAGCTGCAGAGCCCAGGGCCGTGTGTGGGGATGGCTGTAAAAATAACTCAGATTGTGAGCTTCGCCATTTCCTGTACAACACATAATTAGGTTAGATAAGAAACTAGCTGTGTCTAAGTGCTATAAATGTCTATATTAAGCTGTTTTGAAAGTGCCGAGCACTTTGACATTTGAGAGTTCACAGTAATTGAGGTATTGAAATAGAATTGCTTCTGTTATTTAAAAGGTCATTATCATCTTCAGCTAGATATATGAGGACTATTTTCCACTCTAGTGAGCCGTTCTCTCTGGCACAATTAGTATCGCCTGAGCAGAGGCCTGCTGGGGAGACTCCCACCCCGCAGCCCCCGCCGGAGGCCCAGGGTGGGCATTAACTCACAGAGTGCAAGAGGTGCAAAGGGAAGTCTCTGCCACCAAACTCCAGCCAGCCTCGGGGAGAGCCACAGCTGTCTGTCTGTACCTACTGGGTACCTGCTCTGAGCTGGTGTTTTACAGGTATGTGTATCCTGTCCCCACAGGAAGCCTTCAAGGAAGCCATTATTGTCAGCATGTTGCAGGTGAAGAAATTGTGGTTGACCTTCTGAAGGGAGGAGGAAGCGTGTGGCTGGTGGGTCCAGGATGGGAGACGAGACTGACCACCATTTACTGATTGCTAGCTCGTTTAAACCTCCTCACCGTTCCAAGGAGGGCAGTGGTGGTTCGGTGGTAGAATTCTCGTCTGTCATGAGGGAGTCCCGGGCTAGATTCCGGCCAGTGTACGTCATGTGCTGACCACCCGGCTGTCAGTGAGGGCTTGCATATTGCTATGATGCCGCACAGGTTTCAGTGGAGCCTCCAGACTAAGATGGACTAGGAAGGTAGGCCCGGCGATCTCCTTCCGGAAACCAGCCGATGAAAACCTATGGCTCACACTAGCCCGATCTGCAACTGATCACGGGGTTGGCACAGGACCGGGCAGCATTTTATTCTGTTGTGCACAGGGTCACCATGAGTTGGAGGCAACTCAACAGCAACAACCATTCCAAGAGCCATCATATCCATTTCATAGATGAGAAGACTGAGATCACAGAAGTTAAAACTTGGAAACAGCAAGCACATTCCTGTGAAAATGCTTTAAACTCTGGGAATTCTGAGACCATCACCCAGTACCTGAACTGCCTTCTCTCCACTCCCCGCTGCTCAGAGCTCTGGCCTCTTTCTATCACGGCCTTGCCCTCCTCCAGCCTGCTGAATGCTTGTGCCTTTAGGGCTCCTCTCAGAGGACAGAAACAAGGGTGGCCTCAGCTGTAGTGCTCAGAATGGGCTGACCTGGGATGGAGACTGCTGGGAGAGGGTGTTGGCTCAGAGGAGAACCAGGTTCCGCCACCCTGAGGCCTGGCAGGGGTGCTGAGCCAAATAAGTATCAATCAAATAAATCAATTATTGAGTTCAATAAATATAATGCTCTTAATTACAAATAAGATACCTAATTTAGTGTCTAATACTAGATTATTTTCCAAGGAAACTCTATGGGGCAGTTCTACTCTGTCCTGTAGGGTCGCTATGAGTCGGAATCGACTCGAGGGCACTGGGTTTTTTTTTTTTTTTTGGGTTACTAGATTATACCCTTGTTTATCATAAATGTAATATATCACAATTTCTAAATGTCCCTCGAAGAGAATCTCGGCTTCCAGCAGCATCTGCACACACCTGAGCCTCTCCATTCTCTTCAGTCACCTGGCACTCCTGGGAGGCTCCAGACGAGGCGCAGAGCTCCAGCTGCGTCCGAGAACACGCCTACTGGAACGCTCCACCAGAAACACCAAACCTGGTTTTGCTCCAGTTGTCATTCAGTCCACCTCACTCTCTCTCCCTCCGCCAATTATTGAGTTAAATAAATAGAATGTTCTTAATTACAAATCAGATACCTAATTTAGGTATTTCTAAATGTCCCTGGAAGATAACCTGGACCCATGGCTCCAGGAGGGATAAGTGGTGTTGACAAGTTGGCCGATGCATATTTAGTGGGTGCTCACTCAGCGCTGGGTCCCTCCCCCGTGCTGGGCATCAAGGAAGAGTTTCTTAGGAAACACGCCCCCTAGTGCGGGCAGTGCTGCAGGTGGCTCCTGGGAGGAGCTCAGAGGTATGGTGCAAAGTCCTCCATTCCATGTTCGCCCTACTTGGGCTCATCCGTGCCTAGAAGTTCTATGTCTTTTTTCCTTTTTTATTGTGGTAAAATATCCACAACATAAAATTTGCCATTTTAACCACTTCTAAGTGTACAATTCAGGGGCATTAATGATATTCACAATGTTGTACAACCATCACTAGTAACTGCTTCCAAAATGTTCCATCACTCCAAACAGTAACAATTCCCTAGTCCTCTCCCCCCAGCTCATAGCAGCCTCTAATCTACTCTTTCTCTCTATTCGTTTCTCTATTCCAGATATTCATGTAAGTGAGATCATACACTGTTTGTCCTTTCGGGTCTGACCTATTTCACTCAACGTAATGTTTTCAGGGTTCAGCCATGCTGCGGCACACATCAGAACGTCCTTCTTTTTTATGGCTGTTTACCTTCCCATTGTATGTTAGCACCACATTAAAAGTTTGCTTTCTTTTTGTTGCAAACTGTTAGTTTGTAAGATGTAGAATCCCACCGAGTTATTCAGAGGACAATAGGGAGGCTGGTAGAACAGTACGCAGGGTGGGGCAGATAGTGACGGGGCGGTATTAAGTATGAAAGTCAACTTGATAAGGATGAGGAACACGAGGGGGACAAGCCAGGCCAGGGGGGTGTAAGGAGATGGTGGGAGACATTTCTGCTTCTGTTAAGGAGCTAAGGAGGGCTCCAGTGATCTGAGATTAGCCCTTCCTCAGAGAGGCTACTTTAAAAATGTGTGGAATTTGGGGGAGAAACAGAATACACAATGAATAGCCTCTGTACACGTAAGCAGTTTACAGATATAAGCTACTCTCACTATCTTATTCTGGAGCCAACTCGACAGCAGCTAACAAGAGGAACATTGCCTTATACTGGAGCCAGATTTGACCTGGGCAAGTAAAATGGCGCCTTTTTTTTTTTTTAACCCACCCAAGCCTCTACACGTTAGCTTAAAACTGTGTAGATATAGGTGTCTGGTATAAGTTTCGCAGTCTAAGTTTCGCAGCTGTGAGCCCAGCCGGGCCTTCTGGTATCTTCTTAGAAGTGGAGACTTTGTCCCCAGACCAAAGACTTCAGCTGAGCTGGGGCCAGCTGGGGAGTTCTGAGTCTGTGGGGCTAGCCCTGAAGTGGCTTCCTGGCCCAGCACTTACATAACCCACTCTGCTTCTCTGGAAAAATATACCAGCTCCTTCTTATCCCATGGAGAATGGGGTCTCTGATAGCCCCTGAGGGGGAAGACACCCCGGGATTCCCATCAAGGCCACCCCTAGGCCTGCCTACAGCCAGAGGGGGGTGCCAGCCAGCACAGCTGGGTCCTACACCCTGAGACAAGCGTGTTATTTCAGGTTGGTCTCTGATGGAGCCTGGCCGAGGGGCTGCCAACGGGATAAATATAGCAGTGCCTTTTGTTGAATGCTGGAAGCTCTCAACAACGTGGTTTTGGGCAGAGGACTTGGATGTCTTTAGGGAAAAACAAAATCCATAGGAAAAAAAAAAAGCCCCTGTCATGTGTGTTATGTTTTTTAGTTGACTCCATTCCTGTTGAGAAGTGTGTATTCAGTCTGTGATGGAGACACTGCAGTAACGAAGCAACAGGGTTTTGCCCCCAGTGTGGCTCACTGTCTCCAGAAGAGACACATCCTATTCACCAAGAAGTATAGCCAGGATGCTCCTTAGGCAGGACGGCAAGACTTCCTCTCAGATACTTCGGCATGTTATCAAGAGGGACCAATCCCTGGAAAAGGACACCATGCTTGGTAAAGTAGAGGGTCAGCAAAAAAGAGGAAGACCCTCAATGAGATGGGTTGACACAGTGACTGCAACAATGGGCTCAAGAATGACAATGATTGTGAGGATGGCACAGGACTGGGCAGTGTTTCTTTCCGTTGTACATGGAGTTGCTGAGTCAGAACCGACTCAACAGCCCCTAACAACAATGACAACAACAACATTCATGAAGGGAGAACACTTGGAAGGAGAAAGGCAAGGAGTGAGGAGCATATACCTGGAGCCTAGGGCTGAGAGTCTAGGTCAGGGAAGGTCCCAGGGAGCAGGGACAGGCACAGTGAGCTGAGTGTCTACACAGGGCACATACATGTGTGCAGCTGTGTTTGTCCCCTGTCTGAGCTGGTGTGAATGCATCACAATTTATTTAACCGTTGCTTCTTGATTGTTTAGGCCATTCCACTTTGCACTGCTTTGCTACTTTGAACAGTGATTCACGAACATTCTTGACTGTGTCTCTGACTGCACACCTGCATGCATTTCTCTAGGCTACAAATCTAAGGGCGTAAATGCTAGGTATTCAAATGATCACTTATCATTAAATATCAGAACCTTTCTCAAGTGTCTGCAAGAATTTACTCTGACCAGCAATGTAAGAGAGGTCCTACTAATCCACCATCTCTCCAACACCTGGTACTGTCACCTGGAACTTCCATTGGTCAAACGTGGTATAAAACAACCTATCACCATACAGTCAGCACTCCCAGCCCAGGGCCTATGGGGGCTCATCCCTGAGGGCAGCCCCCACCTCAGAGCCCTGCACTGCCTCGTCCCGCCCTGCCACGGTCCTCCTCACTCTTGCCATCTTGGTCTGCTGTCAAGTCTAAGTTTCGTAGCTGTGAGCCCAGCCGGGCCTTCTCCCATGGAGACAGAGCTGCTTGGCACAGGAAGCCTCTCAGTGGTAACTCTTTCAATCCTGTAGGCCCTGGTCATTTTTCAAATGAGGAAGTTGCAGGTCAGAGAGCTTACCTGGCTTCTCAAGGACACACAGCAATTAAAAGGCAAATGCAGGATTCGGACCCAGATCTTCCGAGTCTAAATCTAATGTTTATGTTACTGAGTCACCAAGGAGAAAAGCCATGACTCCAGCAAGTCACTGCAAGTGAGGAAAAATAATTCCAGGCATCTAACTCCATTTGGGGAATCTCACGCTAAGCCAGAGGGAATGGCTTGGACACACTTTGTTAGTTTATACCACTTACAGCACATGACACAAACCACCATTTCACTGGCAAATGGAAAAAAGGGACATGGAGAGAGGAGAAAGGAAAGAATGTAAGAAGACAGAAGAGACACTGGACCAAAGTTCGATTAGGAAGAAAATGTATAGGATTGTAAAGACCTTCTGAGGCAGAAGCAATGGACCTGTGAAGGAGTACGGTGGAGAAGCACATGTGTAGGGTTAGTGGAATTGAGTGAACCCGTTACCTGTTGCCATGGAGCCGATTCTGACTCATGGCAACCCCATGTGTTAAAGAGTAGAACTGCTTCATAGGGTTTTCTTGGCTGTAATCTTTAGGAAAGTAGGTTGCCAGGCCCTTCTTCTGCAATGCCACTGAGTAGGTTCGAACTACCAACCTTTAGGTTAGTAGTCCAGAGCAAACCATCTGCACCACCCAGGGACCTTAGGAATTGAGTGAGGCCCTCAAGTTCTCAGTTATGGCCACCAGATGGTGCTGTCAATCCCACATAGCGTGGTTGTTCTCCAGAGTCAGCCAAAGGGGGAGGGATAAGGCTGGGAGAAGAATGAGAAGAAGCCTCCAGGAGTGACGTGTAGGGGTAGGGGTGAGGAAACACGGTGTTGCCATCACACCATGCATATTAACTCAGGAAATCCCAAACCCTGGATTAACACAGACTCACTGACACCCCTTTCAGCCAGTCATATGTTACTGTGCTCTTTCCCAGTCAAAGTCATCTGCACCTTCCCATGCCCCTCTAGCAAAAGACAGGAGGTCGTGAATTATTGATTGTCCCCATCTTTACTCAGATTTCTGAAATAAACCTTGTGGACAGTTATTTGCTTAAGTTCCAAATTTTTTGCATGAATTTCCAACCTGTCAAAATAAAGAGGACAAATAAAAGCTGAAAATAACCAGACCACCAAGCTCCCTTCATTTGGGATTAGAGTGGGAAGAATTCCAGAATTTCAGGACTTTAAGGCAAAGAGTTTTCTCTGTGGTGTGTCTTCTTGTTCTTTCTGCTACCCCTTGGGCATACCAAATTATCCATTTTATTGCAGCTTTTCTCCTAACTTCTGAATGGGCTTTGTTTCCTAAAGAAAAGATAAGGTGATCTCACATTTGAAATCCCATGGCTCTTCTCACCTCCCAGGCAGCCTCTGGTTCCTACAGTCTCCCAGGCGGGGCAGACAAGGGCCCTGACGCTCCTGTTCTCTGGGATGTGCATGGCACCTTCCCATGAGGAGATCTGCATGCAGGTGGACATCTGCAGCCTACAAAGGCCCCCGTCCTCAGCCTCCTGGCAGGTTCTTGTTCCTCCACAAGGGCTCTGTTCACATGGACACTTCCTCCAAAAAGTTTTTCCTGACCAAAACTCTTTCCTCCTTCTGGTTTCCAGAGTATTTTGGGATTACTTCCTTTTTGGGTCTTACACCAGAACACTATGGAGCACAGGATTGGCGTTGAGTTTGAATCCAGCACTGCACTGGACTATGTGGCCTTGGGAAAGTCACTTAGGGTCTCTGAACCTCATTCTTCACAGCCACAAATGAGCAACAATGCTGCCTCCCTTCCAGGGTTGCTGTGAAGCCCCTAGCACCGTGCCCATCACATGGGAAGTGCTCTGTGAACAGACCTTGCCCACTTTGCCCACTGACTGTGCTTCTTCACGAACACATTTACATCAAGGCCCAAAACATAGTATGTGTTCAGCAAAGATGGGTGGCACTTGATCTCAGAACCTACTGTACAGCCACGGTAGTCAAAACAGCCTGGTACTGATACAACAGACACATAGACCAATGGAACAGAATTGAGAACCCAGACACAAATCCATCCACCTATAGACAGCTGATCTTTGACAAAGGGCCAATGTCCATTAAATGGGGAAAAGACAGTCTCTTTAACAAATGGTGCTGGCAAAACTGGGTGTCCGTTTATTAAAAAAAATGAAACAGGACCCATGTCTCAAACCATGTGAAAAAAATAATTTTAAATGGATTAAAGACTTAAAGATAAAACTTAAAACTATAAAGATCATACAAGAAAAAATAGAGACAATGCAAGGGGTGCTAATACATGGGATAAATAGAATACTAAACATAACTAAAAACGCAGAAACAGCAGAAGATGAACTAGATAAATGAGACCTCCTGAAAATTAAACACTTATTAAAAAACTTCTCCAAAAGGGTAAAGAGAACCTGCAGACTGGGGGGGGATGGGGGTGGGAAATGGCTACGATATATTTGACAAGGGCCTATATCTCTAAAATTTACAGAAACCTTCAACACAAAAAGACAATCGAATTAAAAAATGGGCAAAGGATATGAACAGACACTTCATCAGATAAGACATTCAGGTGCTAAGAAACACATGAAGATTGATCTCAACTCACCTGGAGCAAAGGAGAATGAAGAACACCAAAGACACAAGGCAATTATGAGCCCAGTAGACAGAAACGGCCACATTAATCAGAGACTACATCAGCCTGAGACCAGAAGAACTAGATGGTGCCTGGCTATAACTGATGACTGCCCTGACAGCGAACACAACAGAGAATCCCTGAGGGAGCAGGGGAACAGTGGAATGCAGACCTCAAATTCTCATAAAAAGACCAGACTTAATGGTCTTTGTGAGACTAGAAGGACCTCGGAGATCACAGTCTCCAGACCTTCTGTTAGCCCAAGACAGGAACCATTCCCAAAGCCAACTCTTCAGAAAGGGATTGGACTGGACTATAAGATAGAAAATGACACTGGTAAGGAGTAAGCTTCTTGGCTCAAGTAGACACATGAGACTATGTGGACAGCTCCGGTCTGGAGGGGAGAAGAGAAGGCAGAGAGGGACAGAAGCTGGCCGAATGGACTCGGGAATACAGGGTGGAGAGAAGGAGTGTGCTGTCTCATTAGACAGAGAGCAACTAGGAGTATATAGCAAGGTGTATATAAATTTTTGTATGAGAGTCTGACTTGATATGTAAACTTCCACTTAAAGCACAATTAAAAAAAGGAACACATGAGGAAATGTTCACGATCATTAGCCATTAGAGAGATGAAAATCAAAACTACAATGAGATACCTTCTCACCTGGACATTACTGGCACTAATAAAAACAGAAAATAACAAATGTTAGAGAGGTTTGGGGAAGATTACAATTCTTATACATTGCTGGTGGGAATGTACAATGGTACAACTCTTTTGGAAAATGATATGGTGCTTCCTTTCTAAAAACTAGAAATAGAAATACCATATGACCCAGCAATCTCACTCATTGGTATATACCCTAAAGAAATAAGAGCCGTGACATAGATAGACATATGCACACCTGGTTCATTGTAGCATTATTCACAATAGCTAAAAGATGGAAACAACAGATGAATGGATTAACAAACTATGGTACATACACACAGTGGAATACTACACCAAGATAAAGAATAATGACTAATCCATGAAACATCTCACAACATGAATGAATTTGGATGATATTATGCTCAGTGAAATAAATACTACACAAAGATAAAGAATAATGACTAATCCATGAAACATCTCACAACATGAATGAATTTGGATGACATTATGCTCAGTGAAATAAGTCAATCACAAAATAAGTCATTCTCCTTTGCTCCAGGTGAGTTGAGATCAATCTTCATGTGTTTCTTAGCACCTGAATGTCTTATCTGATGAAGTGTCTGTTCATATCCTTTGCCCATTTTTTAATTGGATTGTCTTTTTGTGTTGAAGTTTTCTATAAATTTTAGAGATATAGACCCTTGTCAAATATATCGTAGCCTTCTCTTCTCCCCTCCAGACCGGAGCTGTCCACATAGTCTCATGTGTCTACTTGAGCCAAGAAGCTTACTCCTTACAAATATTATACGAGACCACTATTACAAAGAAACAAAAAAAAAGGAAGAAAAGGTTTACATACAGAAAAACAAACAAACAAAAAACAACTTTGATGGTTACCAGTGATGGGAGGGCTAGGGAGGGAAAATAACCAAATAGATCCAAGCCACTTGTTAACATTGGAGAAGGGAAAGGCAATGCATAATATGAGGGAAGTCAGCAAAACATGACCAATGCAAGGGAGAGCACTGAGAGGAACTCAAGAACAAAGGGTAACAATGGTAATTACAGCATAGACAGTACTGCAACAACAGTATTAACAAATACTAATTTATAATGGATACACAAGTAGATAGGTATGCCAAGAGGTGTGGGAGGGTGTAAGGGAACAGACTCACCTGCAGATATAGGTTTGGTGGTGGATATTCCTGCATCTATAACTGTAGGTGCTGCTTATATATTAACACAGACAATAGAGCACACAAGGGCCACAGTCTGGGCAAGTTCTAATACATAATCAAACATCTCACAGGACGAAGTTCCTAGGCTCGAAGGCGAAGAACCATAGACTTGGGGGACATCTATGTCAATTGGCACAATATAGCTCATAAAGATAAAGTTTAGCATCCTACTTTGGTGAATAGCATCTGGGGTCTTAAAAGCTTGCAAATGGCCACGTAAGATGAAATTATTGATCTCTTACCGTCTGGAAGAAAACCAAAGACTCAAGGGAAAAATTAGTCCAAAGGACTAATGGACCACAGGAAGCACAGCCTACATGACCCCAAGACCAGAAAAACTAGATGGTGCCCAGCTACCATTACCAACTGCTCTGGAAGGGATCACAACAGGGAGTCCCGGACACAGGAGGAGAAAAACCAGAACAAAAAATCCAATTCACAAAAAAGACCAGACTTATGAATCTGACAGAGACTGGAGGAACCCCTGAGACTATGGGCCTAAGACACCCAGAGCCCACCTTTTCCCCAAACCATAGACAGGCCCATAAAACAATAATGACTGAGAGGAACGTGCTCCTTAGAACAATCAATTATACAAGGTCAAAAGGGCAACATTTTCCCAAAAGCGAAGATGAGAAGGCAGGAAGGGGTAGGAAATCAGGAGAAAAGAAAATTGGGAACTCAGGGTGGAAATGGAGAGGATGCTGACACATTGTGGGGAATGAAACCAATATCATGGAGCACTTACGTTCAAACCATCAAATGGGAAACTAATTTGTTCTCTAAACTTCACCTAAAGCACAATTAAAAACAAAAAGCTAGGTGGCACTGAAGGTTGACCTCTGAAATGTCCCTTGAGGGAGTTAAGCTTATCCTGTTTGATGATTCCACCCACCAAAAGGCTGACCCAGCTTATTCTAGCTGGAGGTGGCCACCTGCTACCTTCCTTTGGGTTGGCCATCCCGCCTCTCCTTGATAAGGTTAGGTGATTATTACCTCAGGGATCAGGAGGTAAGATGAGGCCATGGACAAGAGGAAGGGCACAAGGAATTATAGACAAAGAAGAGGAAACCTCAGTTCTAATCCAGATGGCCATTAATGATGTTTTGTGACCTAAACTCTTCTTTGAATCATGGCTCTGTTTGTAAAATGGAGAGGAATGGAAGGGAAACTTAAGTAGGCAATCTCTCAGGTCACTTTAGGTGACAGCATTCAGTAAAGAAGTCATTTTCCTAGATCCCAAGTCATTATCTTCTTGTGACTGGGGAGCCCTGTGTTGCCAGCATGGGGTAGAGATGACCTCTGTCACTCTACAGTAACACACTACTCGAGTTTCATTTACCTGGAGTAGGAGCAAGCTCAGTCTTCTCTTTGGTTGTCCCTCCATTGACATGACAGGCTTACCTGCGGTGTCCCAGTGGTTAGACCAGGTTGTGCACACCCTGCGAGTGTAGACAAAATTGAGACTTATCTCCTGAGGGCTAGGAGACTCCCATTCCACAACTGCTGCCCCTGATGCAAGTGGCTCCAGAACTTGCCACCACTGTTCTGCCATGGGTGTTGCTACCAAAGCCAGCAGTCTTACGAACCCTAGGAGTCACTGTGACTGCCTGGGCTTCCTGATCCTGGAGCTCTTGCTCTAGATATTGCTGAAGTCATAGCTGTATGTCTGCCTGTGGAGATCTTGTCAGTCCCCAGGGCCATGGTCCCAGATCACTGCAGGCTCTGAGACTAGCCGCCCCTGCTGGTACAGGCCATGCCCATAGAGAGATGCCCCTTCCTGAAGCCATGGATGCCCCAAAGGCCTGAGCAAGTAAGGAGGGAGGGACAAGAGGTAAACCAGAAAGGTAGGCAGGGGCCAGGTCACAAAGGGCCTGGATACTCTTCTTGGGAGGTGAGGCTGTCTGCTGAGGGCAGCTGGGATTAGGGTTTCAGGCAGCAGGAGCGACCTGGGCAGTCTGCAGCAATCTGGAGGATGGGCTAGACGGCAGGAAGACAGGTCAGGGCTAACTCTGTGGTCCATGAGAGGTGGTCAGAGCTGACAGAAAGCAGGAGCAGAGGGAATGGTGGGAAGGGGAGGTGCCACCGACGTCAGGGAGACATATATCAATAGGATTCCAGCTCTGTCAACCTGGGCAAGCTACCCGGGCTCTCTGAACCTCTCTGCTTCTTCATCTTCTAAATGGGACAGAATCACATTGACTGAAGTGGGACAATACAGAAAAAGGGTATGGTGCTGGGCATCTGTCTTGGTCATTTAGTGCTGCTATAACAGGAATACCACAAGTGGATGGCTTTAATAAAGAGATGTTTATTTTCTCACAGTAAAGTAGGCTAAAAGTTCAAATTCAGGGTGTCAGCTCCAGAGGAAGGGCTTTCTCTCTCCGTCAGCTCTGGAGAAAGGTCTTTTTCACCAATCTTCATCTGGACTAGGAGCTTCTCTGTGCAGGAACCCTGGGTCTAAAGGACGTGCTCTGCTCCTGGTGCTTCGTTCTTGGCGGTATGAGGTCCTCCTGTCTCTCTGCTCACTTTTGTCTTTTATATCTCAAGAGATTGCCTCAAGACACAATCCAATCCTGTACACTGAGTCCTGCCTCACTAACACAACTGTCGCGCATCCTCCCTCATTAACATCACAGAGGCAGGATTTACAACACGTAGGAAAATCACACAATACCAGGAATCACGGCCCAGCCCAATTGATACGCAGACTTTTGGGGGTACATAATTCACTCCGTGACAGCATCTTAAATTTTTCACATATAAGTCAGCAGTAATTTTCAAATAAAATCTACTGCTCATGACCTACATTTCAAAGGACACCCTATCTCCAGCTTTAGTCACAGACCTGCCTTAGCCACCATTTTAAATGGTGGTGTTTGTAGGAGTCCCTGGATAGAGCAAATGGTGAATGCACTCGGCTGCTAACCAGAAGGTTGGAGGTTTGAGTCTACCCAGAGGCAGCTTGGAAGAAAGGCCTGGTGATCTCCTCCTGAGAAATCAGCCATAGAAAACCCTATGGAACACAGTTGTATTCTGACACACATGGGGTTGCCATGAGTCAGAACTAACTGAACTGCAACTGGTTTTACGGGTTTCTAAGGGGTCTTTTAGAAAACTGAAGAGAGCTACAGACCCTCACACACAACCCACAGGTATACATGCCAATCCCTGGGTGTTCGTGGTTTCCCTAAGGTCCACCTGTAGACCCAGGAGTCTGGGGTTGTAAACATACTCATAAACAGGAAGCAATCATAACCTACCCACCCCTACCAGCTAGAAAGCTGTAATAAAGCAAAAAGCCCCCACAGCTCCGGCCCCCACACAGACCAGCCACTTAATGGGCTTTTCTCCTGTTTGCTGACGGAAGGCACCTGTAGTAAAGTTTAATGTGGAAGAACAAGGTGCATTTAACCAAAGCTGTAAATATCTCTAATTCTATTTCAAACTACAGGGTGCAGTACATTAACATTTAACAATCAGACACGAAATTGGTGTGAAGCTAATCGAGCCAGGTTTATTAGAAAGCAGGCACCAAGTCAATCTTTTATCAATGACAACAGAAGCGGCAAACACCGACACGGCCACCCCTCGTACCCACCCTAGTCATTAATTAACAGTCTTCTCCAAACCACCATCCTATGAAAAGCCACTGATGGCTCTGGAAAAAGAGCCTGAACAGATCAGACATAGCTCACACCAATGTCCCTTTGCCTTGTGCACTTGGGGACTGTGTTCCCCAGCAAAATAAACCATTTTTAAAGATGTGAAATGTACAATTAATTCAGAGTGAGCAAAGGTTCAACCTCTACCCTACTCAAGACTGTAGAATTAACACTGCTGGGCCCTTCCTCCTTCAGGAACCTCCCCGACGTGACTTTCTCTGGCTCCCTCCAGGCCCTGAGTGCTCCGTCTTCTCTGATGCCCTGAAGGGCTCCTCGCCTGCCCCTGGACGCCGGTTGGTACTCTTCACAGCCCGTGTGCCTAGGTACTCTGCTCTGCTCTGCTCATTGGGTGGCCTCTCCCTAGGGACTCTGCCCACTGTCAGGGCCTATGCACTAAGGACCCCTGCACCCCCCTAATGAACTCCAGAGCCAGACTTCCAACAGTTCACATCTAAGTCCCTGGGTGTTACAAATGGTCAATGTGTTTGGTGGCTAGTCAAAAGACTGGTGGTTGAAGTCCACCCAGAAGTGCCTTGGAAGAAAGACCTGGCAATCTACTTCCAAAAAATCAGCATTGAAAACCCTATGGGGCACAATTCTACTCAACTCAAGTGCAACATATGAATCAGTATTGACTCCACGGCACTGGGTTTTTTTCACTGGGTCAAGCACAACTGGGTTTTTACTCAAAGTGTGGTCTGAGGACCAGCTGTATCACATGCCCTGTGAGCTTGTTGTTGTTAGGTGATGTTAAGTCGAATTAGACACATAGTGACCCCATGCGACACAGTAGAACTGCCCATAGGGTTTTCTTGGCTGTAATCTTTATGGAAGCAGGTTGTGAGGTCTTTCTCCTGTGGAGCCAAAAGGTTGGGTTTGAACGGCCAACCTTTCAATTAACAGCCCGGTGCTTAATCGTTTCTGCCACCAGCACTCCTTCAGGAGCTTGTTGGAAATGCAGCATCTCAGACCTCATCCCAGACCTGATGCTCCAGGTGATCTGTGCACACGTTAATTGTTAAGGTGCACTCATGTATGTCCTTATCCATCCAGGCATCCTGAAGTAACTCAAGCTCCCCATGTCCATCTCCCAAACCAAGAAATCCATCTTTGTTTTCCATCTCTGTCAACAACCTCTGTCCCACACATGAGAGTGACTATCAATGTCCCATACCAGTCATAGGCTGCCTCACCTTGTAATGACACAGTGTTGGGTCACCCTCTGACCCCAGCCTCCTATCTCAGGGTTACTGGAAAAACAAGAAGCTCTATGTGGAAGCTAGCCTAAATAGGGCCAAACGAGAAGGCTGGCTCCATCAGCCAGGCTGTGGCAGGGCCCACAGGCGTCCCCACCCTGTGCCCTTCCCCCATCTGCAGCCAGCACTTCTCAGTACTGCTCCAATGCTGCTGGTGTCCCTACCCAAACCCGAGGGTTCCCCTCCTCTGGGAGAGCATCAGTCCTGAAAGTTTGAGGGTGTGTCTTCATTGAGAAGAGCAGCCTTGGAGTCTGGAGAGGGTGCGCTAAGTTAGACAGACCTAGCACAGCAGGAGCTTATGGCGGCAAGCCCAGCGGTCCTGTGATGTACGCAGAGCCTGTGGGTAAAGTTGTCTGGTATCATTGTGTGTGTGTGTGTGTGTGTGACTCCCCCTGTGCTGGGGAGCAACTCTGATACATACTGTAACACAGCATCACAAACTGGGTAGTTGAATATGATAGAAATTCATACTCTTACAGCTCTGGAGGCTAGAAGTCCAAAATCAAGGCGTTGGTAGGGCTATGCTTCCTCTGAAGACTCTAGGGGAGAATCCTTCCTCGCCCCTCCCGGCTTCTGGTAGCCCCAGATGCTTCTCGGCTTGTGGGAGCATAACCCCAATCTCTGCCTCCATCTTCACATGGCTGTCTTCCCTGGGTGCCTGTGTCTCTTCTCTTCTGATGAAGACAGAAGCCATATTGGATGAAGGGCCCACCTGCTCCAGTATGACCTCATCATAACTTAATACATCTGCAAAGACCCTATTTCCAAATAAGGTCACATCCCAAGGTTCCAGGAAGAACATGAATTTTGGATGACGCTACCCAAACCAGTGCACCATATTCGTCAGAATTCTTTGTTACAATCTAACTAGCTTGACCAGAACCAGGATTTAAATAGGAGGATAATGGGGTAGTTTATTGAATCAAAGCAAGATCTGAAGGGAAGAGAAGAGTCTAAGAGATTTTATGGGCTGGAAGCTGGGATTCTGTGCTTCCAGGACATTCTCTTCCCTGCTTCTTTTTCAGTGTCTCTTTTCATTCTGGAAGGCCTCTCCGCTTGGAAGGAGACATGGCTGGAGGCAGAGCTGATACACAGCATCCCAGCGTAGCTGCCTGAAGGAAAGATAGTTTCTTCCTTCCAAAGATTCTGATTAGCTTCAGACCAGGCTATTAGCACACATTACATCCCTTGTGGCCTAGGGCATGGATCCCCTACGTGGCCCAGTGAGCTATGGTCACGCATACCAGGGCCAAGGGCTGAGTGGTGGGCAAGGCCACGAGCAGTCCCTAAAAGCATCAGCTGGCTTAATGCTTAGATTGGAAGGGAATCTCTGGGCTTATAAACGTGCGTGCCAGCCAACCCAGCTGACTATGCACTAAAAAAATGGCAATGCTCAAGTCCTTTTCACTCCAGCAAAGGTCAGAGAGGGTGGGCCTGGCTCTTTCTCATTTGCCACATAAGCTAACAGTCGTAATGGTTTAGTGAAGACGGGATCCTAAAGGGTACAGCGCTTTCCTCCAACCGCAGTTGCTTTAGTTCAGGGCTTGGGCTTTGACTGGGCAAAGGTGGAGCACTCCTTTACACCCCTTGCTTCCTGTGACAATCCCAAGCCATGTGTGGCTGAGGCCACATCTGCCACCCATCTGGGGGTAGATGTACCATGCCCGCAAGAAGCCATGACTTCCTGAGCAACATGTTCATATTTGTTTTAACGTCACTTAGACGTACATGTAGTTGTCTATTTTGAGAACTACTCAGTATACACTCCCACAGATGCCTTAGAGCAGAAACAAGCTGAAGAACTTATCCCCCTTTCTGTGTGAATGGCACATGTCATTCAAACACGCCAGCTGACACATTTCCCCTTACCTACCTTAAGAAATACCAGTGCATGGTTAGTGGTATACTTGATAGCAAATGAGTGAGCAGACCCACTTTTTAAGCTTATGGCAAAAATGTCCACGTTTATCACCTCCAAGAAGCACCAGGTATAGACCATCCATGTCTCCATTTCTGAGCAAAGCTTGGACGGTTTGTTTTTGGAGACAATCGTGGGACAAGCTCTGCTTAAATGCTGCCAGTAGCTTCCACTACTCCCTTGGAAAGCATTTTAAGCAGAAGATAATGGTTTTTTAGGAGCCCTGGTAGCTCAATGGTTAAAGTGCCAGGCTGTGGTTTGAACCCACCAGCCCCTCTGTGGAAGAAAGGTGTGGCAGTCTACTTCCGTAAAGTTTATAGCCTTGGAAACCCTATGGGGCAGTTCTACTCTGTCCTACAGGGTGACTATGAGTCAGGATTGACCCAATGACAGTGGGTTTGGTTTTGTTTTTTAATGGTCTTTTGGCCTCTTTTTATACTACAGGACTGCAAGGCTCCCACTCACGAAGCTTAATGTAGATCTGTGTAGCCATTGCCAGAGCCTGAGAGGAAAGGCTAAACTGCATCTATAACAATGACCTTGTTAGATTCGGATGGCTACTAGCCCTTAGAAGCATTTGCTCTTCTCAGTGGGATGCGCTGACTTCCACAGTGATGACACCAAGCTCTAACTGGATTGGAGGAGGTGAGAGTGGGGGAGGTGAATGAAGTCCAGCTTGCTCTGCAGAGGCCTGGGGGCCTAGGAAGACACTGCCTCCTATGCCATTCCTCTCTCCCCACCAACTGCTTGACAATGTCCCCTTTCCACCCCCACCTAGAACCCCCAGGCCCCACCAGCCCATAATGCTCTTCTCTGCAAGTCAGGGAAAACACATATCTTCCTTCTTCAAAACGCTGAAAAACTATCTGTTGACAAATTGCCATGATAAACACAATTGAAAAAGGAGACCTATGATGATTATGGAAACCCTGGTGGCGTATTGGTGAAGCACTATGGCTGCTAACCAAAAGGTCAGCAGTTCAAATCCACCAGGTGCTCCTTGGGAACTCTATGGGGCAGTTCAACTCTGTCCTGTAGGGTCGCTGTGAGTCAGAATCAACTCGACAGCAGTGGGTTTGGTTTTTTTGGTTTTGTGATGATTATGACGTGAATGGTGTGTTAACCATATATCCTGCCCTCCCACACAGATGCTCTGGGAGGTTCTAGTGAGTTCTTCCAAATGGCCTTTCCTCCTCAAAAGCCACATGCTTTACTCACTATCTCTGAGGCACAGCAGCCAGGGCGGGAAGAAGCTACAGACGCTGACCAGGGAGGCTGGATTTCGTTTTCGCAAAGGGAGGCCATTTTTGTGTCCGGAAAGTCACTGTTGTTAGTTGTTGTTGAGCTGGCTCTGACTCATAGAGACCTTACGTACAACAGAACAAAACCTTGTCTGGTCCTGCACCGTCTTCACAATCTTTGGTATGTTTGGAGCTACTGTTGTAGCCACCGTGCCATCTCATTGAGGGACTTCCTCTTTTTTGCTGACCCTCTTCTTTACCAAACATGATGTCCTGCTCCAGTGATTGGTTCCTCCTGATGATACGTCCACAGTAAGTGATCCTTGCGTATAAGGAGCATTTTGGCTGTGAGTCCTCCAACACGGACTTGCTCCTTCTTCTGAAAGTCCAGGGTGTATTTAATACTCTTCACCAATGCAATTTGAATGCTCCCAATTTCGATTCTTCCCAATAAGCCATGCAAGGTGCTTGGATTCCATGTGGGTCTTTGGAAAAGTTACTGTAAGGCTTAGTGGACAAATGTTTACTTTGTAAAGCTATTGCAATGAAAGACTTAAATAATAGAGGCATTCGCACTTCGCAAAAGCAGGCTGGCTTTAGCATGAATGCCAACACAGCGCATCTGTGTAGCGATTTATACATTGCAGAATGCTGTAATATTCATTACCCCATTTTATCCCATTTTGTGTTCACTTTTACACAAACATGGAGTCTTGGGCTATTAGGAGACAGGAAACTTTACTGAGGTCATACAGCTATAAAGGGGACACGACTCAAAGCCAAGGTCATGTTTAAAGTATATTTACCATATATACATGGTCCATTAGCTAGCCCAACGATTTCTGTAGTGTGCGGTAAATCCCACCAGAGAACACTCACATTGGGAATTACCCGTAACAAGGCCATCTCCAGGATACGCTCTTTCAGGTGCATCTTCCTTCAGCGAGTCCAAGATCGCTGCATTTCTTGCAAGTATACAGAGCAACTTCCACATGGAATATTTGTACTCCAGGAGTGCCCGACCCCCAAGCCCCTGAAACTTGTTAGCATTCACACAACCCCATCCTTTGAAAAACAATGACTACTTATCTACCATCTTACACTTTGGCCTACAACCCCATTTCCTCTAGCTATATACTATGTACTTGATATTACAGATACGGGAAGAGAAGGTTAAAATTAAGATTAAAAAAATGTTTTTTTAAAAAACCCATGGGCGGAAGAGCAGATAAAGGGATTTGGCTCAGCAGAAAATCTCCCTGGTGCTCTCAGAACCAGAGTTCTCACCGCTCGGGGCTCAGGCACAGAGAAACCTTGTCCTGGTAGATTCATCCAAGGTCCATGGTCCTGATTCTTCGGTGGAGAGCACCCCCGTACCTCTTCTAAGGCATCTGGAATGCAGTTAGAAAGGGCTCCCACCACACAGAGGGTACTCGTGAAAATACAAAAATAAGGACTTTGTTTCCAAGGTTTCATAAATAACTGGGGTGGCAGGTATATTAAATAGGACCACTGGAGAAGATGTGGTGTTACAGCTTGTTCTCCTCAAAGAGGATCTGGGCATAGACCGTGCTGGTGGGGACGCCCTGGGCTGCGTGATGGGGCTTAATCAGCTCCAGCTCTGCGTAAGTCAAGCTTTCCTCAGCAATCTTGGGCTGTAAGACAAAACACAACAAAATTATAGCTGACCACAGGGAGCTCTATAGCTTTCATTCATTTACCAAGCATGCATTTTTCCAGCATTTTGAGGACTCAAAGGGGAACAAATGCAGAAAAGTTTTAAAGAATAGCATAATTAATAAAATAGATCTTTCACTGTCTTGTACAGAACACTGTGCTCTGCAAAGACAAACTGTAACTTATTTTCAAACCGACATAGAACAGTCACACACACACAAAAAAATGATTAAACATTAGGCCACAAAGAAAACTTTAATTCTGAAAAGTAAAAATAATGTAAATAATTTCTGGTCAAAAGGAAAAAATACAGATAGAGACAGAAACAAACAAAAAATCTTAGAGATTAATAATGAAACCTAAAAAACTAGAAGTGCTAAACCCAACCAAAAACTTACTGCCTAGAATATATTTTTAAAGAAATGATTTAGCTTGTATAAAACCAAAATTGCAGACTATCTTGAAAATAATTATAAAGAAAGTATTACTTACCAGAACCTAAATAATATGGCTAAAGCAGAGCTCAGAGAAAACTTCATTAGCCGTAAGCACATCTACTCCTCACTTATCAACTACCTCGTTATCTGACATTTTGCATTTATGACAATAGTGAAAAGTCTACTTTCTGACTGGTTTGCACGTTAATGATATACCTCTGGCAGTAACGACTCCTGAAATGTGAGGCAATGGTAACGCTGGCTGTGATGGTTAAGGTTATGTGTTAATTTGGCTGGGCCACGATTCTCATAGTTTGGCAGTTATGTAATGATGTAGTTGTCCTCCATTTTGTGATATGATGTGGTCATCCTCCGTTTTCAAATAATGCTGCTTCTCACATAATGACCTGGTCTTTGGAACCTAACCATGTCGATAAGTGACGAGTGGTTGTATTTATATTAAACATCCCTGGAAGTGCAAGGGTTAAGCATTCAGCTGCTAACTGAAAGGTTGGTGGTTTGAACCCACCCAGTGGCTCCACAGGAAAAAGACCTGGTGATGTGCTCCCATAAAGATTACAGCATAGAAAATCCTATAGGGCAGTTCTACTGTCACATGGGGTTGCTATGAGTTGGAATCAACTGAACAGCACCCAACAACAAGTAATTATACTAAATATATAAATTAAATGAATTAAGCATTCAATTCAAAAAGTTAGAAAAAGAACAGAACACATGAAAGAAAAATAGAAAGAAGAAACCAACAGAAATAAAATCAGAAATAGTAAAATAGTAGAATTTATTAAAAATTATTTTAAAAATCCAAAAGCTGGTGCTTAGAAAGCACCAATAAAACTGATAAAAAAGGAAAAAGAATAAATGAACAATATTAGAAATGAGAAAAGGATAAATGAAATGAAACTTAAAAATCTAAAAAGACTACTTTGCTCCTTGTTGCCAAAAAATTTGAAATACAGGATAAAACAGATAACATTCTAGAAAAATATAAATTATAAACATTAACTCCAGAAAATATGAATATACTAATATTACACATACACAAAAGAAAAAAAAAAAAACCATTGTTGAAGAGTTCTCTCTCAAAAAGCACCAGGTCCAGGAAATTTTATAGGAGAATTTCTAAAAGAAATTCCTTTAAGTTACAGATAATTCCAATTTAATTAAACTGCTCCAGAGCATTAAAAGACAGAAAAGAAAAACATTTCATGTATTTTAGAACAACCTTATTTGTTAATATAAATTATAAATCAAATTCCCTCAGAGAAGACGCAGAAGCACACTAATAGATAAGCATGTTCAAGTTTCATTAATTCCAGGAATGCAAAGATAGTTCAATATTAAAAAAAAAAATGATTAATATAATTAATAATAGTTATAGATCAAAAGAGAAAAATCATATAGTTATCTCTATAGATGCTGGAAAGGCATATAATAAGATTTTAAAAAAAATTTTGTTAAAAAGTTTTTTAATAAAGTATGTTTTTAAAGATGATTAAGGAACACTCTTGAAATGAATAATTGATGATTCAGCTCTAGGGATAATAAAAACATAAAGTTGCAATTAAAATACTGTGGTACTGGCAGATACCTAGACATAAATATCACTGGACTGATGATAAAGTCCAGAAATTGACTCAAATATTATTTTTTAATAAATGGCATTAGAACGCTTGAGTAGTCACGTGGAGGAAAAATAAAATCACGTTCCTGTATCGTTCTTTACACCCAGGTAAATTCTAGATGCATTGATTTTAAATGACAGACATAAACCCATAAAGTGCTGGAAGAACACGTGGAAACATTTTTGAAGCTACTCTGAGATACAGGAGGTGTTTTAAAGTATGACACAGAATCCAAGAGCAGCAGAAGGAAAGACGTACACATTTTCATGCTGTATGGGACAAAATAATCCCTAAATAAAGTCAAAAGACAATTGAAAAAATGGGGAAAATATTTGCAATTCATATCAAAAGGACAGTTTCTCTTACAACCTAACAAAGATAATGACCAACAACCTATCCAAAAACTAAGCAAAAGACAAAAGAGAGCAGCGACAGTTAACAGAAGAGGAAATACAAATGGCTCTTAAACAAGTGAAATGACACCCAACCTCTCTAATAAGAAGGGAACCGCAGTTTAAGTCACACTTCCACAACAATTTTTGTCTTCAGGTTGCCAAATATTAAAAAAAAAAAAGAAAAAAAAAGTTGCTACAACAAACAGGTCCTTTCGGACGTTGGTGGGAGTATTTATTGATGTAAGCAAACAGCTGGAAGCACCTGGATGGACTGATCGGTGCATTCATACAAGGGAACATACAGTGCAGGCTTTCACAAGAATGGGTGTGCTGTGCAGGTACAATACATTTTACTATCATCTGTATACATACGTGTGCACTTGCATATTTTATATTCAGAGAAGCCCTTGGAAAGAGACAGAAGAAACCAAGAACTGTTAACCACGGTTCCTTCTGGGGGAAGCAGGATGCACGGCTGGGGGCAGCGGTGAGAGGGCAGCTTACCCTTTATTGTATACATTTTTCAGGTACCTTTTGAATTTTGTAGCAGGCACATGTATGTAAATAATACTTTAATAAATTCATAATTTGAAAAATGAAAACTGGTCGTTAATTTACAATCACAAAGACACATGACTTTCAGGTAAGCAGACAAAAAAAAAAAAAGCAGACAGGTTCTCTATAAACTGGAATTTTAGATTTAGGATTTTTTTAATTTTTGGTTTCAACGTTGGTTTTGCTGTTGTTTTCTTTTGATTTTGCTTTTTTTGTGCCCTGGTGGCGCAGTGGCTAAGAGCTTGGCTGCTAACCAAAATGATGGCAGTTCGAATCCACCAGGTGCTCCCTGGAAATCCTATGGGGCAGCTCTACTCTGCCTACAGGTCGGAATCGACTCAGTGGCAACGAATTTATAGTTTATCTCTCAAGAATTCAGGACAAATAAATCATTTACCCACCACCTGTCTGTCAGTTTGTCATACAATGGAGGCTTCCATGTTATGATGTAATACGCCACGGGTATTTCAAATATCAGCAGGGTCACCCGTGGTGGACAGGTTTCAGCGGAGTTTCCAGACTAAGACAGGCTAGGAAGTAAGCCTGGCGCTTTACTTCCAAAAATCAGCCAGTGAAAACCCTGTGGATCACAGTAGAATGCTGTCCAATATAGGACTGGAAGACGAGCCCCCAAGACTGGAAGGCACTCAAAATACACAGTGGCCGCAGCAATGGACTTGAGTACACCAGTGATAGTGCAGATGGTGCAAGACCAGGTAACCTTTCGCTCTGTTGTACTTGGGGTCTCCACGAGTCAGAGCCAACTAGCCGGCCACTAATAACAAAACCACTTACACTCAATTACAGCTTCTAAAAAAGAATGCCAAGAGCAAAAAGCATCTTTTTTTTGAGATGGACCAGAATAGGGGCAGGGAGCAGGAAGCAAAGAGAGGATATAAAAAACTCCTAAAAGCCAGGCCCTACTGGTCAGGGGAGGTGCCAAGCCATCTTCACAAACCATCTAGCCAATGCCAAATGTCCAAGTTAAGGAAATTCATAGAGATGAGCCTGCCTTCTGCTTGTCTTCTGACACCAGAAGTCTTGGCATTGCTTCTTAGACCCCCCTCCCTGTATCTTACCAGCCAGCGAAAACCCTGTTTACATTCTGCCTTTCAGTTTAATTACATTTCGCATTACAATGATTCCATTTAGAAATGCCATGTGTCCTCAGCTAAGCACACAAAACTCAACTCATGTAAATTTTAGAACCAAGATTTATGAAATCTTATTGTCCAGGTGTTTTATTACATTACCTTGAAATTGCATTGTTTTCTAGTGTAGATTATCTGTTTACTCTTAAGTTATTCCATTAGGTTTGGATATGAAAAATAACACTAGCTTTCTCAATACAGGTCACCAGGCTGGCTTGGCTGATGTGTTGTTTTCATACATTTTTATGATGTTCCTATAGTAAACAAATTTAATAAGGCCAAAGCACACTAAATAAATAATTGCATCTAGAAAAGCAATAAAAACAAATAAAATTAGTACTTTCATAAGTGGAAAAGGTACTTCAATTACTGCTACAAGCAACAACCCACCATAAAATGTGTAGAATCATTTCCCTTATGCATATTTCTGGAATATAATAATTTGATTGAAGATATGAGGTGGCACACAGGAGGCCCAAGCTGAGAAGTGTACACAGTTTCCAACAGAAGATGCAGAATATCGGTCCTTGGGATCTTTAAGGAGCCGATTGTTCTTCTGGTGTACACACTCGGCTGTAGCCATCAACCATGTGTTCAATTACCTTTCCCTAGCTTTTTAAGTGGAAATAATTTCCTAACAGCCAAGGCAAATTCATAACCCTCACCAGTTCTCACCAAGCTACCTTTCTTTGCACTGAGGTTTTAGCAGAAGGCATAGGTACATCTGAGAATTAGTTAAAAAAAAATACATACATATATATACACACACACTGGCATAGGAGCAAGACTGGGCAAGGCTACAGGACTGGAACTAAAACCAGGAGCCAGGAAGAGAAGGTAATGGGTTAAAGCAGAGCCAGGTCGAAGGACCCGCTGCAGGGACCCGCCTGTTTCAGGTGATGCGATTCCACTCTATCTGGACGGCACAACCCGACCCGGCTTCAGCTAAGGAATCCTTCCTGGCATTCCTGGCATCTACAGCAGCTCAAAAGCTGGAGTACGGCCAGTGATCCCTAAAGGTGATGGAGCGAGCACTTCTGTTAGCGCTGGCCCTGCCAGCCACGGGCACGCAGAATGACCCACCTCGAGCCCCCATCCTCCTCTTGGGGATGGAAGAGGTGCAGAAGTATTAGGGGCATTAGCACTCAAACTGCAGACTTAACTAACCCTGAACTGGCTGTTCACGAGCACTCATGAGACAGCATGAGACTCCCCTGGAAACACAAACGGAACTGCCCACAGTAGCGTTTCCAGGCCTCAGGCCTGAAGCTTTACTCTCAGATTCAGATGCTGCTGTTCTCACTGGAAAGCAAGAAGGGGAAGGGACAGAGATGGGCCAACTGCTGGAAGTCCCAGCAGGCCCCTTTGAGAAGGTTCTAGAACTTTCTAAATATGTGAGAAGTAGCTCCACCATTTCCTCTTCCATGGAACTATTTGTTTTTACTTTCCTTTCAGCCAGGCTGCAGAGATTTCTCGTCCGTGTCTCACTGTATTCATGTTCAGAAGGCGGTGGTACAGTGCAGAATTCTCACCTTCCATGAGGGAGACCCGGCTTCCATCCCTGGCCAATGCACCCATCTGTCAGTGGAGGCTTACGTGTTGCTATGGTGATGAACAGGCTTCAGTGGATATTCCAGACTAAGACAGATTAAGAAGAAAGGCCTGGCGAGATATTTCCAAAAATCAGCCAATGGAAATCCTGTGGCTCACAAGGGTCCAATTCCTCTGTGCAAGGGGTCGCCACTAGTCAGGGGCCAACTCAATGGTAGCTAACAATGAGAACAGGCCTGATGCCAGCCATTCTTCCCTCTGCTATGAGCTGCACCCTGGAAGGGGGAATGCAGAAGCCATGGCCCCCAAGTCTTCATGGATGAAGACACGGAAGACCTGAGGGAGAGGGGCTGGCTCTGCTGTCAGGTTGTTGGTCTCCAGCCTGGGCCCCCTGCACTCTGTGCCCTCCCTGAAGCCACCTCTTTCATTACCACGCCACATCTGATGACACAGGAGAGGCAAAATGGCACACAGAAGCTCTCCTCGGAAAGAGCCCTGGGTGAGGTCTGGCACATGTCCTACCTCAAAGGGCTCCTGGGGTGGGGAAGTGACAATCCATGTCTCTGTGCCCACCCCTTCTGGGTCTCTTGTTCCTTCCCAGTGAAAAATAAATACACTAGATTTTGAGAATGAAAACCAAGGCCAGCATGCTCAGGGTGGCTGAGAGGAAAGAGACGATCTGATCTTTGTGGCTCCCTAAACCACTGGACCAGCTTGGGTCTCCCCAGGGTCTCCAGGTTCAGGTGGCTGGAGGTTGACACTCACCCGCTACACCGCCCAGATGTTCTCTCAAGTGCAAGGCTATGGGGCTTTTCTGTAATGTGTATATTCAGAAAGGGCACCTTTTTGTAATCTATACAAAGGAGCCATATGGGCTAGCAGTGGCCGGGCCTATGCCCAGGTATCTTGTTGTATAAGACAAATAAATGCCAATCTATTTCAAGATAAGGTGAGACACCTCAACTAAACCAAGAGTTTGTGAATCCAGGCTTCTAGTATCAGGTGGGATGTCCTCTCTGGTGCCTTTCAACAATCACGGTCCCCTGGAGCCTGTGGCCCATATGCCTAAAAACTCCAGGGTCTTGCCCACCAGGTGAGAGGGATGGGCTGGGCAGAAGAGATGGGTGTATTCCTTCACAGCAGAGGCCCCTGACACCCCTTGGAGGACTTTTCTGACTCATTGTTTGGAATATCTAAGAGATTATCTATCAACGGAGCCCTGGTGGTGCACTGGTTAAGAGCTCGGCTGCTAACTAAAAGGTTGGCAGCTGGAATCCACCAGCTGCTCCTTGGAAATTCTGTGGGGCAGTTCTACTCTGTCCTGTAGAGTCATTATGAGTCAGAATCGACATTACGGCAACTTTTTTTTTTAATCCATCAACAAATGTTGCAGGTTGAAAGCCACCAAGAGAAGGCATTAATTTAGTTGAGACACCCCGCCACTGCTGTGTGGGCCTATTTCAGAAGAATAGGCCCTTGTTGGCAGACTCCAACCATTTCAGTGGTGCAGTGGAGAGGTGGGTGTTTGATGTTTCACATTGCTTTGCCTATTAAACAGGGTCCTCACCTACCCACATCAGGGGCCTAAGGACTGGTAGCTCTACACAGGTCACCCAGTCACTTGCGACAGGGGTCCGAGGATAACTGGTACCTCCCAGTCTTCACAACCAAAAACACTGGGTGCCCATGGTCCGTCTGCAGAGCCCACCCACCTGCACGCTCTAGGGAACAGGGATGCGCTTTCCTCAGAGACCCTTGGGGGTCAGTTCTCAGCTCCCTGCTTGTTCAGAGGGTGAACCCCTGCTGCAATCAGATACGGGTATATATGCCCATCACCCCTCCCCACAAGACTGTAGGACAGAGCCTGTACCACACACTTGATGATCAGCTACCTGGACACCTGAGCTGAATTCATGCAAGAAAGTGAATGGACTCCTACACTGATATACCTGATAACAGCTCTAGCCATCTGGGGACAGGAGGTCAGAGCTTGAAAGGTGAAAATAATCATACTAGCTCACTCAAGCAACCCATTTGGGTATACCAAAGCAAAACAAAGCAAAAAGCTATGACAGAGTAAGCAAGCATAAACTAATACAATAACTTATAGATGGCTCAGAGACTATGGTCAATATCAAGTCACATAAAGAAACAGACCATGATCACCTTAACAGGCTCTCAAAATGAGAATCCAGGAGTCTTCTAGATGAAAGTGCATTCCTGGAATTATCAGAGGCAAAATACAAAAGATTAATATACAGAGCCCTTCAAGACATCAGGAACGAAATGAGGCAATACACAGAACAAGCCAAGAATACACAGATAAAGCAACTGAAGAAATTAGAAAGCATATTACAGAACACAATGAAAAACTTAATAAGCTGGAAAAATCCATATACAGACAGCCATCAGAAATTCAGAAGATTAACAATAAAATTACAGAAGTAGACAACCCAATAGAAAGTCAGAGGAGCAGAATTGAGCAAGTAGAAGCCAGACTTTCTGAACTTGAAGATAAATCACTTGGTACTAATATATTTGAAGAAAAATCAGATAAAAGTATTTTAAAAAATGAAGAAATCTTAAGAATCATGTGTGACTCTACCGAGAGAAATAACCTACGAGTGATTGGAGTACCAGAACAGGGAGGGATAACAGAAAATACAGAGAGAATTGTTGAAGATTTGTTGGCAGAAAACTTCCCTGATATTGTGAAAGATGAGAAGATATCTATCCAAGATGCTCATCGAACTCCACATAAGGCAGATCTTAAGAGAAAGTCACCAAGACATATTATAACCAAACTGGCCAAAACCAAAGATAAAGAGAGAATTTTAAGAGCCGCTGGGGAAAAAAAAAAAAAATTTTTTTTTTTTTTTTAGGGATAAACGAAAACTCACCTAGAAAGGAGAGCCAATAAGAATAAGCTTGGATTACTGGGGAGAAACCATGCAGGCAAGAAGGCAATGGGATGATTTATTTTAAAAATTGAAGGAAAAAAATTGCCAGCCAAGAATCATATATCCAGCAAAAATGTCTCTTAAATATGAAGGTGAAATTAGGACATTTCCAGATAAACAGAAGTTTAGGGAATTTGTAAAAACCAAACCAAAACTACAGGAAATACTAAAGGGAGTTCTTTGGCTAGAAAATCAATAATATCAGGTATCAGCCCAAGACTAGAACACTGGGCAGAGCAACCAGAAGTCAACCCACACAGGGAAATCAAAAAAAACTAAGCAAGATTTTAAAAAAAAAAGCTCCAAGAAATGTAATCATAGATCTTCCATACGCAGAGGAAGATACAGCAATACAAAGAAATTAAAATTAGGTTTAAATTTAGAAAATAGAGGTAAATACTAAGGTAACCACAAAGGAGACAAACTATCCTACTCATCAAAACAAAATACAAGAAAAAAATAGAGACTCAGCAGAAACAAAATCAACAACAATGAATATGAGGAAAGGACAATATATAAAGATAATCTACTCAGCACATAAAATTCAATGGGAAAAAAACCGTCAACAACACACAAAAAGACATCAAAATGATAGCACTAAATTCATATCTAGCTATAATTGTGCTGAATGTAAATGGACTAAATGCACCAATAAAGAGACAGACAGTGGCAGAATGGATTAAAACACACAATCTGGCTATATGCTGCCTATAAGAGACACACCTTGGACTTAGAGACACAAACAAACTAAAACTCAAAGGATAGAAAAAAATATACCAAGGGAACAACAATCAAAAAAGAGCAGGAGTGGCAATATTAATTTCTGACAAAATAGACTTTAAAGTGAAATCCATCATAAAGGATAAGGAAGGACACTATATAATGATTAAAGGGACAATATACCAAGAAGATGTAACCATATTAAATATTTATGCACCCAATGACAGGGCTGCAAGATACATAAAACAAACTCTAACAGCATTGAAAAGTGAGATAGACAGCTCCACAATAATAGTAGGAGACTTCAACACAACACTTTCGGTGAAGGATACGGCATCCAGAAAGAAGCTCAATAAAAACACGTAAGATCTAAATGCCACAATCAACCAAATTGACCTCATAGATATATACAGAACACTCCACCCAACAGCAACCAACTATACTTTCTTTTCTAGTGCACATGGAACATTGTCTAGAATAGACCACATTTTAGGTCATAAAGCAAGACTTAGCAGAACCCAAAACATTGAAATATTACAAAGCATCTTCTCTGACCATAAGGCCATAAAAGTGGAAATCAATAACAGAAAACACAGGGAAAAGAAATCAAACACTTGGAAGCTGAACAAAACCCTGCTCAAAAAAGACTGGATTATACAAGACATTAAGGATGCAATAAAGAAATTCATAGATTCCAACGAAAATGAAAACACTTCCTATCAGAGCCTTTGGGACTCAGCGAAAGCAGTGCTCAGAGGTCAATTTATATCAATAAATGCACACATCCAAAACAAAGAAAGGGCCAAAATCAAAGAATTATCCCTACAACTTGAACAAATAGAAAGAAAGCAACAAAAGAAACCCTCAGGCACCAGAAGAAAACGGATAATAAAAATTAGAGCAGAACTAAATGAAATAGAGAACAGAAAAAACAGTTGAAAGAGTTAACAAGACCAAATGCTGGTTCTTTGAAAAAATCAACAAAATTGATAAACCATTGGCCAAACTGACAAAAGAAAAACAGAAGAACCAAATAACCCAAATAAGAAATGAGATGGGTGCTATTACAACAGACCTAACTGAAATTAAAAGAATCGTATCTGATTACCATGAAAAATTATACTCTAACAAATTGGAAACTACAAGAAATGGATGAATTCCTAGAAACACACTACCTACCTAAACTAACACAGAGATAGAACAACTAAATAGACCCATAACAAAAGAAGAGATTGAAAAGGTAATCAAAAAACTCCCAACAAAAAAAATTCCTGGCCTGGACTGCTTCGCTACAGAAAACTTTCAGAGAAGAGTTATCACCACTATTACTAAAGGTATTTCAGAGCATAGAAGAGGACGGAATGCTACCAAACTCATTCAATGAAGCCAGCATACCCCTGATACCAAAACCAGGTAAAGACACCAAAAGAAAAGAAAATTACAGACCTATTTTATATCCCTTATGAGCTTAGATGCAAAAATCCTCAACAAAATTCTAGCCAATAGACTTCAACAACATATCAAAAAAATAATTCACCATGACCAAGTGGGATTCATACCAGGTATGCAGGGATGGTTCAACGTTAGAAAAACTATAAATGCAATCCTTCACATAAATAAAACAAAAGACAATGAATCACATGATTTTATCAATTGATGCAGAAAAGGCATTTGACAAAGTCCAACATTCACGATGAAAACTCTCAGCAAAATAGGAGTAGAAGGAAAATTCCTCAACATAATAAAGGGCATTTATACAAAGCCAACAACCAACATTATCCTAAATGGAGAGAACCTGAAGATTCCCCTCGAGGTCGGGAACCAGATACGGATGCCCTTTATCACCGCTCTTATTCAACACTGGAAACCCTGGTGGCGTAGTGGTTAAGTGCTACAGCTGCTATCCAAAAGGTCGGCAGTTCAAACCTGCCAGGTGCTCCTTGGAAACTCTATGGGGCAGTTCTATTCTGTCCTATAGGGTTGCTATGAGTTGGAATCGACTCGACGGCAGTGGGTTTAGTGGTATTCAGCATTGTGCTGGAGATCCTAGCCACAGCAATTAGACTAGATAAAGAAATAAAGGGCATCCAGGTTGGCAAGGAAGAAGTAAAATTACCTCTATTTGCAAACAACATGATCTTACATACAGGAAACCCTAAGGAATCCTCAAGAAAACTACTGAAACAAATAGAAGAGTTCAGCAGAGTATCAGGATACAAGATAAACATACAAAAATCAGTTGGATTCCTCTACACCAACAAAAACAACAATGAAGAGGAAATCACCAAATCAATACCATTTACAGTAGCCTCCAAGAAGATAAAATACTTAGGAATAAATTTTACCAGGGATGTAAAAGACTTATACAATGAAAACCACAATACGCTTCTGCAAGAAACCAAAAGAGACCCACATAAGTGGAAAAACATACCTTCCTCATGGATAGTAAGACTTAACATTATAAAAACGTCTATTCTACCCAAATCAATCTATACATTTAATGCAATTCAGATCCAAATTCCAATGAGATTCTTTAATGAGATGGAGAAACAAATCACCAACTTCATATGGAAGGGAAAGAGGCCCCTGATAAGCAAAGCGTTACTGAAAAAGAAGAACAAAGTGGTAGGCCTTACTGCACCTGATTTTAAAACCTATTGTACTGCCACAGTAGTCAGAACAGCCTGGTACTGGTAC
Organism: Loxodonta africana; assembly: GCF_030014295.1. Lineage (NCBI taxonomy): Eukaryota > Metazoa > Chordata > Mammalia > Proboscidea > Elephantidae > Loxodonta > Loxodonta africana. The sequence continues at coordinate 83,346,827 of NC_087357.1, read as the reverse complement.
AACAACAGATACATAGACCAATGGAACAGAATTGAGAATCCAAACATAAATCCATCCACATATGAGCAGTTGATATTTGACAAAGGCCCCAAAACAGTTAAATGGGGAAAAGACAGTGTTTTTAACAAATGGTGCTGGCATAACTAGATACCACCTGCAACAAAAATGAAACAAGACCCATACGTCACTCCATGCACAAAAATGGGCTCAAAATGGATCAAAGACCTAAATACAAAATCTAAAACAATAAAGATCATGGAAGAAAAACTAGGGGCAATGTAAGAGCCCTAATACATGGCATAAACAGTATACAAAACATTACTAACAATGCAGAAGAAAAACTAGATAACCGGGAGCTCCTAAAAATCAAACACCTATGCTCATCCAAAGACTTCACCAAAAGAGTAAAAAGATTACCTACAGACTGGGAAAAAGTTTTTAGCTATGACATTTCCGATCAGCACCTGATTTCTAAAATCTACATAATACCGCAAAAACTCAACTGCAAAAAGACAAATAACCCAATTAAAAAATGGGCAAAGGATATGAACAGATACTTCTGTAAAGAAGACATTCAGGTAGCTAACAGATATGTGAGGAAATGCTCAGGATCATTAGCCACTAGAGAAATGCAAATCAAAACTACAATGAGATTCCATCTCACTCAAACAAGATTGGCATTAATCCAAAAAACACAAAACAATAAATGTGGAAGAGGCTGTGGAGAGACTGGAACAATTATACACTACTGGTGGGAATGTAAAATGGTATAATCACTTTGGAAATTGATTTGGCACTTCCTTAAAAAGCTAGAAATAGAACTACCATATGATCCAGCAGTACCACTCCTTGGAATATAACCTAGAGAAATAAGAGCCTTTACACAAACAGATATATGCACACCCATGTTCACTGCAGCACTGTTTACAACAGCAAAATGATGGAAGCAACCAAGGGGCCCATCAACGGAGGAATGGATAAATAAATTATGGTATATTCACACCACGGAATACTACGCATTGATAAAGAACAGTGATGAATTGGTGAAACATTTCATAACATGGAGGAATCTGGAAGGCATTATGCTGAGTGAAATTAGTCAGTTGCAAAAGGACAAATATTGTATGAGACCACTGTTATAAGAATTCAAGAAATAATTTAAACAGAGAAGAAAATATTCTTTGATGGTTACCAGAGGAGGGAGGGAGGGAGGGCGGGAGAGTGGTATTCACTAGTTAAACAGTTGATAAGAACTACTTTAGGTGCAGGGAAAGACAACACACAATACAGGCGAGGTCTGCACAACTGGACTAAACCAAAAGCAAAGAAGTTTCTAGAATAAACTGAAAGTTTCGAAGGCCAGTGTAGCAGGGGTGGGGGTTTGGGGTCTATGGTTTCAGGGGACATCTAAGTCAATTGGCATAAAAAAATCTATTAAGAAAACATTCTGCATCCCACCTTGGAGAGAGGTGTCTGGGGTCTTAAACACTAGCAAGCAGCCATCTAAGATGCATCAATTGGTCTCAACCCACCTGGAGCAAAGGAGAATGAAGAACACCAAGGACATAAGGTAATTACGAGCCCAAGAGACAGAAAGGGCCACATAAACCAGAGACTACATCATCCTGAGACCAGAAGAGCTAGATGGTGCCCAGCTACAACCAATGACTGCCCTGACAGAGAACACAACAGGGAGCCCCCGAGGGAGCAGGAGAGCAGTAGGATGCAGACCCCAGATTCTCATAAAAAGACCAGACTTAATGGTTTGACTGAGAATAGAAGGACCCCTGTGGTCATGGCCCCCAGACCTTCTGCTGGCCCAGGACAGGAACCTTTCCCAAAGCCAACTCTTCAGACAGGGATTGGACTGGACAGTGGGTTGGAGAGGGATGCTAGTGAGGAGTGAGCTTCTTGGATCAGGTAGACACTTGAGACTATGTTGGCATCTCCTCCCTGGAGGGGAGACGAGAGGGTAGAGGGGGTTAGAAGCTGGCGAAATAGATATGAAAAGAGAGAGTGGAGGGAGGGAGCCAGCTGTCTCAGTAGGGGGGGAGTAATTGGGAGTGTGTAGCAAGGTGTATATAAGTTTTCGTGGGAGAGACTGACTTGATTTGTAAGCTCTCACTTAAAGCACAATTAAAAAAAAAAAGACAAAAAAAGAAAAACCCACACGTGGTGAAGTAGACTTTTTAGGTATACACGGCTATGAATTTTAATTCATGTATAGAGTTATGTAACCACCATGACAATCAGGATACTGAACAGCTCCATCAAACTCCCTAACACCACTGCTCTGTGCTCCCAACTTCCCTCACACCCTAACCGATGGCAACCACTGATCTGTTTTCTGTCACCACAGTTCTATCTTTTAGACAAACCCAAACCCAGTGCTGTCGAGTCGATTCTGACTCATAGCGACCCTATAAGACAATGTCAGATAAATGGAATCATACGTTATCTAATCTTTTGGGATTGTATTTTTTCACTGGGCATGATTTCTTGAGATTCATTTGAGTTGTTGTGTACAACAATAGACTGTTTCTTTTTATTGTTGAGTAGGAGCCCTGGTGGTGCACTGGTTAAGAGCTCAGCTGCTAACCAAAAGGTTGGCAGTTCAAATCTACCAGCTGCTCCATGGAAACCCTATGGTACAGTTATATTCTGTCCTAAAGTGTCACTATCAGTCAGAATCACCTTGAGGGGATTTTTTTTTTTTCCAGTATTCCATCGCATGAATGTATCACAGTTTGTTCATCTATCACCTTGTCTTGGTTATCTCGTGCTATTGTAACAGAAATACCACAAGTGAATGGCTTTAAGAAAGAGAAGTTTATTCTCTCATAGTCCAATCGACTACAAGTCTGAATTCACGGCACCGGCTTCAGGGGAAGGCTTTCTCTCTCTGTCGGCTCTGGAGGAAAGCCCTTGTGATGCATCAGTCGTCCCTTGGTCTGGGAGCACCTCAGCGCAGGAACTCCGGGTCTAAAGGATTCACTCTGCTCCCGGCACTGCTTTCTTGGTGGTATGAGGTTCCCTTGTCTCTGCACTCACTTCTCTCTTTTATATCTCAAAAGAGATTGGCTTAAGACACTATCTCATCTTGTAGATCTCATCAACATAACTGTCGCTAATCCATCTTAATACATCATAATGATAGGATTTACAACACAGAGGGAAATCACATAAGATGGTGGACAATCACACAATACTGGGACTCATGGCCCAGCTAAACTGACAGATATTTTGGGGGGGACACAATTCAATCAATGACACGCCTGCTGAAGGATATTTGGGCTGTTTCAAGTTTTTGGCAACTTGCTATAAACACTTGTGGACAGAATTCTGGTGACATTTTCATTCCTCTAAAGTAAATACCTAGGAATGAGTTTACTGGATCAAAGGGAAAGCATATGTTCAATTTTATAAAAAAAACAACTCTCAAATGGTTTTGTTCAGAGTGTCTGTACCATTTAGCCCTCAACCAGCAACGTATGAGAATTCCAGTTGCTCCACATCCTTTTCGGCACTTGGTTTTGTCAGTATTTTTTCCTTTAGCCATTCTGCTAGGTGTTAGTGGTACTGTAATTCCCTTTTGACCGTCTTTAAGGAACTTGCAATCCTAGACTTGAACTCAAGTGTTCACTCACAGCTGCTAGGCCAGATGAATTTCTCACAGAAGAGTTGGAAAATGGTGATCAGAGATAGTTACCTAATGTAGTGATGGGACCTGTTGGATCTGGATGTAACAAAATGAATACGCAAGTTTAGAACTTGAAATACCATGTTGTGTTTCTGCTCTGTGAATGGTGAGACACTGACAGCAGACAACAGCCTCCTAAATGGACCGACTTCTAATTTCAGCCTTCATGCCACCTGTTTGAGAGTGATGTTGATGGAAGGTATGTCCATGGGGAAGGAGATTCTTGGTATGGCTCTCTCTCTCCTGATGCTGTAGAGTTGATTTCTACCCACAGCGACCCTATACGACAGAGTAAAACTGCCCCATAGGGTTTCCAAGGAGCACCTGGTGGATTCAAACTGCCAACCTCTTGATTAGCAGCCATAGCTCTTAACCATTATGCCACCAGGATTTCCTTGGTGTGTCTAGTATTAGAAAAGCCACCTCCAGAGTACTCACAAGTTGTACATCTTTTTGGAACACACAACACTCCAAGCTCTTAACAGGTAGTTTCTGCATGTTTCACTTTATGGGCAGGTTCCGAGTTTCCAAGCCAAGAGTCGATGTTCCTACCGAGAGATTTCACGTTCCCTTATGCAGACTCCTACGAAACACTTCTTCATAAAGACCACAGTTGGGTGTGCAAGTGGAATTAAGCTGCAGGAATAAAAGAAAAATGCAGCTGCGGCCACTGCAAGTTCTCCAGTGTCGGAAGTTCAGTTGGGTAATAGCATTATCACAGCAGCAGGTCAATAAGTAGGACGTGGGGATGTTTACAATAACGTCACCTTGGAGTTAAAAATGTGATTGCACTTCTGCAGACGTGCACTATCGGGAATCTATTTACCCAGGAGAGAATTACATATTATCAGGGGCAGACTTCCTCTTCCCCTTTAAGGTAAGTGCTCATTTTTTATTCAACAGAGAAGTACCTGGTAAAAAGACTCTCCCCTAACAACATCCACTGCACAGAAAAACATGTCCACCAAAGGAGTTGAGGCTGTGCATTAAGCAAGTCCTACTTGATGCATGGTCCTCAGTGAGCCTCTGTAGTTGCAAACTCAGGAAAGAAAACTATGTCACAGTCCCTAGCAGTCCAATTAGAATCAACATGAGGCCTTGCCTATGCGCTTGGCTTAATTTTGAGTTCCTCGGGTCTGCCAACTGGCATACTTATTTATATTTAAACATCCTATGAAAAGGGAATATAGAGTTCTCTCTTGTGCATGTTAAATAACAATACCAAAAACCAAACCCAGTGCCGTCGAGTCGATTCTGATTCATAGCGACCCTACAGGACAGAGTAGAACTGCCCCATACAGTTTCTAAGGAAAGCCTGGCAGATTCGAACTGCCGATCCTTTGGTTAGCAGCCATAGCACTTAACCACTACACCACCAGGGTTTCCTAAATAACAATAAAAAATAAAAACAAGCAAAATAAAACCTTTCCAGCACAGAGATAGTAAATGAAGGCATAAGAGAAGTAATCCAGGTGTGACTCTGGAGGCAGCACTGTGTGAGTCCAGATGCCCATTGACTGGGCACCACCCGACACAGTAAGGGTTCAGCAGATGTTAGCTGACTCTTACCATCTCATTCCATCTTCACACCAGAGCTGTGATGTACTAAACCAATTGCCCACTTCACAGATGAGGAAACAGGAATATCAGGCAAAGGAAAGGAACGTGTATGGAAACATAAGGACACTGCATAGAAATCTGCATATGCATAGGAAAAGGCCTGTCACCTGCTCAAGGTCACATGGCCATTTCCAGGTAGAGTAGAGATTCAGGTCATCCAGCCACCTGCCCGGGGACCACACTATGCCCCGCAGACGGGCAGTGCCCAGCACCAACAAGTGCACAGTGAGTGTTGGCCACCACGGCTCTGACGTGAATTCCTTGTGTGCCAGTGAGCCAGGCAGCAGACAACAGTGCTTCCTCAGAAGCAGACGGGAAGGCATCCCTGGCAAAATTCATGAGTGGTTTCAGAACAGCCCGCACCACGCACCGGCAACATGGGCATCAACCGAAGGGGAAGCCAAGGAGAATGGAGCTGGCTCTGCCCTCATCAGAGACCAGAGGGGCCGGTTTGGTGGCGAGGGGAGGCAGAGGACATCAGGGCACATAACCAGGAGGCGCTCCACGGGCAGACAAAATGGAACCATCACTGAGCCGAGGGGCGATGCCTCAGGTGATTCCTCTCCTCTCTTCCTCAATGTCACCTCTTCAAGACTCTCAACCTCCAAGACTGGAGCAGGTGGCACCTCTGCCAGCATGGGATGGAGGTCACACAGGTATAGGCTCAGCTTTGACCAGGCTGCCTGTCCTGATTGGAGGTGCCTGCTGGACAGGTTGAAATATCAGACTAGGTGCGGTCCAGGAGAATTTTCTGAGTAATCGTCGGGGCCGCTTATCAGTGCTACCCCTCCCCATCTCCTTGTGGCTGAGTCCACTGGTCCACTGGGACCTCTGGCTCTAGCAGCATAGCTCCTACGGATTGACATGGCATTCAGAGGGGAGGGCTGGGATTCAGCTGCACTTCCCCCAGTCCAGGATGCAGCTGTGACTGCTGACTTACGTGCATGTCTACATCTGAGTCAGGGTCTTGAGATCGGGCCCCAGGCTCTTGCACAACATCCTCTAAGGCACAACATCCCCGCCTCCTCTGCTGCCTCAGCCGTCTATAAGCCTTGGGATTCTATCTTCCCAGATCCCTACCCCAGTGACTCCGTGTGGTTACCCAGTGACAAATGGCCAATATCCCAGTGTTTGTTCTATAGGGCTCTAGAAGAAACAGAAAGGTGGAAACAAGATCTGGAACTCAGGAGAGAAGCCTTGGATGCAATTTCGAAGTCCTATCCAGGTTTGCTGGCACCTAGGAGTTATATGAAGTCACTCAAATCAAGAGCAGAGCAAATTCACATCAAGCTCTTGTGTCTGGAAGATACAAAGAATGTTTAGCAAAATGTATTCCCAGAAGGAATCTGACATGACAGAAAGTCACATGCCCAGGCTAATTGCTCTGGGAACAGACAAAAGTGACCAACTGCAGATTCCGCTAAAGCCGTGCACAGAGAGGCCCAGGGTGAAATACCATCATCTAAAAGTGCTCAGCTGCTTAGGGCGCTGCAGTCGTCAGACAAACGAGTGTCTCTCGAGTTCACCATCTTATGTTTTGGAAGCTGAAATGTGGTTACAGATAATGCCGTTAGGTAGGATCCTGATACATGAAACTTTTCATAGTCCTACGTTCGGCGACCGCTCGCTCCCATGATCTAATACAATGATTCATTTTCTCTTCCCTGTGGACCACAGATGGTCATATTCCCAGCTGCTTTCCAAAAGTACTTTTCCTGGCAGTATTATTCAAGAGGATATTTATGCTTAGAAAAAGAAGAGAGTGTTTGCTTTTCTACTCCTACATAAGGGTTCAGTCAGAGAGTTCTGGGAATTTACTGTAATTTTTTAACACTTTCCTAAATTTATCTGATTGTGGTAAGTCTGTTGTTGCTTAAGAGCATGGACTAGGAGATAGAAAGAGAGCCATTTTCTAGCTGTGTGACCTTTCGACAGTTACTTAACCTCTCTGGGCCTTGTTTCCTCATCTGTAAAATGGAATAGCAATAGTACAGATACCACAGGGTTATTTTGAGGATTAAATGCATTAACACATGCCGTGCATTTAGAAAAGTACCTAGTAGGTATATAAAAAATACTAAACAAGCGTTCTGTCATTATTAATCTTATTAAAACCAAAAACTAAACCAAACCCATCGCCATCGAGTCGATTCCAACTCACAGCGACCCTATAGGCAGAGCAGAACTGCCTCATAGGGTTTCTAAGGCTGTAATCTTTACAGAAGCAGACGGCCACATCTTTCTCCCATAGGGCGGCTGGTAAGTTCTCACCGTCACTGATCAATTTACCACTGTTATTATTTGGAGTCCCTGTAGTGGTACAAATGGTTAATGAGTTTGGCTGCTGAACAAAAGGCTGGAGGTTCGAGTCCACTCAGAGGCACTTGAGAAGATCTACTACCAAAAAAATCAGCCACTGAAAGCCCTATGAAGCACAGTTCTGTTCTGATACACATGGGGTCACCATGGGTTGGAACTGACTAGGTGGCCACTGGTGATGATTATTATTGTTGTTGCTGATTACTGATAAATGTTATTTAACTATTGATCCCTCTGAAACCCTTTGGGCAGAGAGAAGACACTCAGAGACCCTTAAGGAAACATCACATGCCCAGAGGCTGGCAGACACCACAGGGCCTCAGGCTGGGGCCAGATAAACGCAGGGATTTTTGTTCTAGCAGTGGGAAACAATACTCCTCCTAAAAACATAAGTCAAACCATGCCCTGCAAAACAGTCTCCAGTGTATTCTCCTCTCACTTAGAATAAACTCCAAACCCCCATCAGGATGACCAGACCCTGCATGATCTCGCCCAGCTGCCCCTTCTCTCGCACGCCACTCCCCTGCTCAGCCCGGCCCAGCCACACGGTCTCCTGCTCCCTGGACACACCTGCACAGCGTTCCTTGCTCAGGGCCACCCCGGGCCTTGCCCTGGCTGGGATCTTCTCCTCCACATCACAGCATGGCACGCTGCTCCAATGTGGTCTTCCGCCCACTAACTAGAGAGTCGTAATAGCACCTAATGTTAACTTAGTGCAGCAACAACACTGTGTGGAAGGTACTCTTATCATCACCTGCAGTTTACACATGGAGAGACTGAGGAAAGACGTGTCCACCATTAGCAGTGACTGTCACACTTACTCACTGCTGCACGCAGGGTGTGCTGGTCAAGGTTTAGCAGTGGGCTCTCTAAGAAAAGCTCCTTGTTCATAGTGTTTGCTGGTTTCCCTGGGTGAATACTCCCGCTATGGCTGATGGCAAGCCAAGGAGGAGACTGGTTCTCCCAAGCCCACCTCTGGCTGTATGCCTAGTTCCTAGAGACACCTGGCCAGGTATGACCTGGAAGTAGATACTCAATAAACATTTTTTAAATGAATGTATAAAGCAAGATGAAATAAACTGCTCAGTCTGACGCTGCCATTAGAAACCTTCCAGGAGACATCACAGGCCTCAGAGATGCCAAGAAGGGACCCTCTCCCCCCATGGAACTCTCTTCCCTCCCTCAGCTTCTCTAGAAAACAAATGCCGGGGGCTTCCCTGAGAATGCTCGACAGGGTAGTAGGACAACTGGATTTTACTGCTTGGAGTTCTACAAAATCTGTGTATGGATTTCAATTCAACAGTTGAAGATAGATAGGTACATAGATAAAAACAAAAACTCACTGCCATTGAGTGGATTCCAACTCATAGTGACCCTATAGGTCAGCGTAGAACTGCCCCATACAGTTTCCAAGGAGTGGCTGGTGGATTCAAACTGCCAACGTTTTGGTTAGCAGCCATAGCACATAGCTACTAGGCCACCAAGGTTACCATATAGACAGATAGATAGACCTAAATATCCATCAGCTGGGAATTAATTAAAGAAATGATGATCCTGTAACCCTTCACCATCATTAAAAGAACAGGGTAGATCTTGATGTACTGACATAGAAAGATGTACCTGATATATTGGTGGTGAGAATAAACATTCAATGTGTAAACATTCTGCACAGAATTGTCCCCGTTTTCAGGGACCTGAGGTACAGAGAAATGGATTAACCATAATCCCTGGTCATACTGTAAAAATGGCGTGGGGGCGGTGTCTGATCTCCTCTAACTTCACAAAGGGGAAGGGGAAACAAGAGCAACAGCCCAAGGCTGATTCCTATGAGGCAGAGGTCAGACATGCCTCCTTTCTCCTCCATCTTTACCGATTCTGACACCAACCGTCCCTCCCACAGCGCTCTCTACTTCTCTGCTGGGCTTGATAATTCATTGCAATGGCTACACAGAACTCACAGACAATACTTACAATTATGGGGTTTGTTACGGTAGTAACAGGTTACAATTCAGGTTCAGGAATGCTCAGGATACAGTTCTTCTGTTAGGACAGCCTCTTCCCAGCCATGCCTGCAGGCACAGCTCTCTTTGGCCCCTTGGCCTCTACCCTGCTTGGGCAAGTGTTACAAAGCTCTTCTAGCTCTGCCAATAAGTGCCCAGAGGCACCCCACTCTACCAGTAATCCTCAACCTGAAGGCGTTCAGCTCTAGCTCCATAGTTGGCAAACCTAGCTCCACCAAGTGCCCGGAAGCACCTTACTCTTCCAGCAAGCCTCTGCCCAAAGGCACTCAGCTTTCTTGCTCTGTAGACCGGGAAGCCCGATGTGCCAGCTCCTGCCACTGGTTCTCTGCCACCGCTCCTCGCCGTCTTCAGTGTTACAGCCTGTCTTTTGGCCTTCTGGTGCCAGGATCTTCTTAGCTCAGGAATCCTGGGTCCAAAAGACGCACAAGCTCTTCTTCCTTGGTGGCGGTGAGCTCTTCTCTCTGCTCTGGAATTGGTTCTTTTTTAAGACAAAACTGACCAATCTCCTTCGTGGGCCACAACTGCCTTATTTGCACAGTTCCACCCAATTACTTGGGTGGGAGTTACAAGATCGTGGCTAAAAAGGCCACACAAAGTGATCCATCACACTGCACATGCCCACCCAGATCGCTCATCAATTCTGTGTGAACTGTGTTTACGCATACATGGGATACAGATATAAGCTTGTATATACATAGAAAGGAAACCCTGGTGGCGTAGTGGTTAAGTGCTATGGCTGTTAACCAAGAGGTCGGAAGTTTGAAGCCTCCAGGAGCTCCTTGGAAACTCTACTGGGCAGCTCTACTCGGTCCTATAGTGTCACTATGAGCCAGAATCAACTCGACGACAATGGATTTGGTTTTAGGTATACATAGAAAAGTGATCCACTGCACCGCACATACCCACGCTCATCGCTGGTGGATTACGTGTAAACTGTTTTTAAGCACACACGGGATACAGACATAAGCTTGTATATACGTAGAAAAAGTATGTATAAGAATATAAGCCTAATTGCAAACAGTGCTACTCAGAGAAATAAGAGCGTAAGGAAGGAATTCAGCTTTCTGTTTTAATAAATGCAGAACATACACCTTCCTGATGGTTCTGAGTTGCCAGTTGCATTCCTCCACCCCTCCAGGAATCACTGTTGCTGATTTTATCGTGTTTTGACCACTCCGGTGAGGTCAGGACAGAAAACAACTGAAAACCACTGGGCTTGCACTTTACCGAATGTTTACGAGGCAGCAGAGGGCAAGAGGGAAGAGCAGGGACCTTGGAGCCAAGTGCCTGGCGAGATGCAACTCGGCCACTTGTAGGTGGGTGATCTGGTACTGGTACTTGATGCTGTATGCCTTCCCTTCCTCATCTGTGAGATGGAGATAATAAAATGCCTGGCTCCGGGTTGTGAGAGGGTGAAATGGGCTCACGCTGGCAAGGCTCCAGGCCAGCGCCCAGTGGAGGTGCTCTAGAAGGGTGTGCCTCCTCCCCCTCATCAGCACCGCCTCCACCATCATGGGTGGAGCACACGAGCCGTGCAAGGCACAAGTCAAGCACCAAGACCTAGTCTAAAATAGCAGTAGGTATGACTGACCCTTTTCAAAATTCACACTGTACGTGGTGTGGGCAATAAGGCACGTATCGTTGAATTCATAACATTCTGTTCTTTATCTTTCTATGGATATCTGTACCATAAATCTATGAGGCTGTGTCTTTTTGCCTTGTGGTCATCACATGTGCTTTTTGCTTACAGTTCATAAACTTAGCTTTAGGAAGCTGTACTAATAAATTAGACTTGCCTGGGCTAGGAAAATCATCCCCTGAAACACACCATTAGCTTGTTATGATCTCAGAAGTTTACATAGACATTTTCTTCCTGATATTTGACATCTACTCCGATGACAGATATGTGGATTATTTTTTTTCTCTCTTTTTTCCTAAATGGAAATTTGTTCCTAGAATTCTCTATTTGAGATTGAAAAAGTCTCTTAATGACAACTTTGAAGTATCTTGTGCTCAAAAAGGAAATTTTAAATGAAATAGGCTTTAAAAAAAATCAAATTTGAGCACAAATGATATTGTTTCATGACATTACAAAAATGGAATAGAGCGAAAAGTAAAAAAAAAAGAAAAAGAAAAATTCCCAGCAGAGCAATGATCGTAACAACGGAGCTCCCAATAAAGGCAGCAAATCAGCTAGGCTGAGCTAGAAAGTTAGCACCAGCTCCTTGTGTGCCCACTACGCACAGATGGGACCAGGGCCTTCCCAGACCCTCACTATCCCCGGGGTTGTCTGTGTTCTCAGGGCAGCCCATAAGGGCCCTTGGGGCATGGTGGGCCTGTATGCCCAGGTGTGGTCACCTCTGGGGCAGGGTCTGGGGCTGGGCCTGGTGGAGCTCAGGCCTGACTTAAGCCTGGACTGCTCTCCAGCCCAGCTCACTTCTCTGCTATGTGTCCACCTTTGCTGGGTGACACCAAGCCTCCTGTCTCCCCAGCACCTAACACACTGCGTGTTGCTACTGCATAAATGCTCAAGGAATGAATAAGTGAGAGGATGGAAAAGTGATGAGGAAGAGCCAATGAGGCATAAGACCAGAGCAACACACAGTGCTCAATTACAAAGCCACCTTCCTCCTCCAAACACAAAACCACATCCCTGTTCTAGAGCAACTTCTGGAGAATTCCCATTGTCTTCCAAAGGGGTGTCCTAAGGCGTGCTCGGGGGCAGTGGTGGTTCAGTGGTAGGATTCTCACCTTCTATGCGGGAGACCCAGGTTCTATTCCTGACCAATGCTCCTCATGCGCACTGCCATCAGTGGAGATTTGTGTGAAGCAGTGACGCTGAGCAAATTTCAGCCAAGTATCCAGACTAAAATGGGCTAGGAAGAAAGGCCTGGTGATCCACTTGAAAATCAGCCAGTGAAAATCCCATGGGTCACAACAGTATAATCGGCAACTGATCGTGGGAATGGTGCGAGACTGGGCAGCACTTCATTCTGTTGTGCCTCGGGTCACCCTAAGTTGGAACCAACTCAACGGCAGCCAGCAACAACAAAGGAGTGCTTAATGTGCTCGTAGTCTTAATTTAATGACTTCCCCAGAGGCAGGGCTAAGAAGGTGGAATAGTCAGGCACTTCCTGTGGTCCCTCTTACAAGAAAGACCCAAAAAAACAAGTGAATCCTTTACATATGACAATCTAGGAGCCCTGAACATGAAAGACAAAGTTGAGGAGTTGAACTGAGTGGCAGGGGGAGGGAGAGACAGTTCAGAAGCAGCGAAGAAGTGCCAGCCCTGACCTAGCTGACCTCTGCAGCCTGGATCATCTGGCACATGTGGGCTGAGGCAAGCAGGAGTGCTCAGGATGCATTTTACCATGTCAGGAGAAACCAGGGATGGAGAGTCTGCACCAGCCTCCAGAGCCAGGTGGAAGTGGTGCTGGATCTGCGAAAGTGAAGTGCAAGCATCTAACCTGCCGTATGGGATCAAACTAGCCATTTTCCCCTGGGACTCCCCTAATGGAGAAGTGCCTCTCTTCCCCTCACCTGCTCCCTCCCTGCTCTGCTCCGGTGCCACTTCAGCAGTGTTCAGCGGTTGCCACAGCCCCTCGGCCAAAAGTGGGGTCCCTCACACCCAACCCAGTCTCCAGCTTTGGGGCAGGAACAAATAAAAAATGAGCAAATGAAAAAAATAAACTGCCAGCTCTCCTAACCTGGGAGCTCTGGACTAACTATGCCCCAAACAGTCTCACAGCTTTATAAAATCACCATGCCCCCTAAGCCAGGAACTCAGGGCAGGCACTGCCCCTTTACCTAGGCACAAACATAAGAGGTCTATGGACTTTGAATGCCTTTTACTCCTGCCTAGGCCTGTGTGGGCCCATTCAACAGCACAGACCCTCATGAGCATAGTATAACAGGGAATATACATGAAGCCTATTTTCAACTGCAACAGCTAAGGGGGAGTGGCAGACTTGTGACATTTGACTCCACCCTGCCCATTAAGCAGGGTCCTCATCCACCCACAGCAGGGACCTGAGGACTGGTGGCTAAATCCATATTACCTAGTCATCCATGACAGGGGTCTGAGAATAAGTGGTGCCTCCTGGGGCTTACAGCCAACAGCACTGAATACCTGAAGTCTGGCTGCAAAGCTCACTCACCTACACACTCTGGGGGACAGGGACACACACTCAAGGGCAGCCATCAGCCCCTACCTTGCTCATCGCATAACCCCCTACAGCAGCCAGATAACTGTGCCTGCTCCAATCACCCCTACAAAGCTCTACCCATATAGGACAGTAGGTGAGAGCCTATACCACACGCTCAGTGACCTGAGCTGAATCCACACAAGACAAGTAAACGGACTCCTTGGCTTACACATGGTATCAGCTCTAGCCACCTGGTGACAGGACATGAAAGCTTCAAAGATACCAATAATCAAAGTAGCTCACATGTCCATTGGGGCATATCAAAACTAAACAAGACAAGAAGCTAGGGTACAGTAAGGGAACATAAAATAAATAAATAAATATAATAACTTATTGATGGCTTGGGGACGAACAGTCAATATCAAATCACATAAAGAGGCAGACCATGATGGTTCCAGCAAGCCACCAAAACAAATAACCAGGAAACCTCCTGGAGGAAGAGAAGGTCTTAGAATTATTGGAGGTAGAATTCAAAAGATTAATATACAGAGCTCTTCAAGAAATCAGGAAGGAGATCAGGTAAAACACAGACCAAGCCAAGGAGTACACAGACAAAGCAATTGAGGAATTTAGGAAAGCTACACAAAAGCAGAATGACAAATCAAACAGGCTGCTAGAATCCGAAGAGAGACAGCAAATAGAAATTCAGAAGATTAACCATAAAACTTCAGAATTAGACAACTCAATAGAAAGTCATAGGAGCAGAACTAAGGCGATGGAAGTCAGAACTAGTGAGAGTAAAGATGAAGCACTAGACATCAACTTATTTGAGTAAAAATCAGATAAAAAAGAATTAAAAAAAAATGAAGAAACCCTAAGAATTATGTGGGACTCTGTCTATAGGAATAATTTATGAGTGACTGGAGTACCAGAAGAGGAGAATGATAACAGAAAATACAGAGAGAATTGTCGAAGATTTCATATTGTGAAAGGTAAGAAGATGTCTATCCAAGAGCCTCATCAAACCCCACATAGGGTAGATCCCAAAACAAAATCACCAAGACACATTACAATCAAACTTGCCAAAACCAAAGCTAAAAGAGAATTTTAAAAGCAGTTAGGGATAAATGAAAAGTCATCTATAAAGAAGAGTCAACAAAGCTCCGACTACTCAGCAGAAACCATGCAGGCAGGAAGGCAATGGGATGACATATACAAGGCTTTGAAGGAAAGAAACTGCCAGCCAAGAATTACATATCCAGCAAAACTGTCTCTCAAATAGGAAGGCGAACTTAAGGCATTTCCAGATAAGCAGAAATTAAGGGAATTTGTAAAAACCAAACCAAAATTACAAGAAATACTAAAGGGATTACTCTGGCTAGATAATCAATAATATCAGATAACAACCCAAGACTAGAACACAGGACAGAACAACCAGACACCAACCCAGATAAGGAAGTCACAAAAATAAGCCAATCATAAAACACTGAAAATAGGAAAATAGAGGTGTGAATATGTAAGAGACGAGAACATTAAAACAAAAAAGAGGGACTAAATAGTATAGTCACAGAACTTTCATATGCAGAGGAAGTTAAGGCAATATGAAGAAATAAAATATTGGTTTAAACTTAGAAAAACATAGGTAAATTTTAAGGTAACCACAAGGAAACTAACAAATCTACACAACAAAATAAAAAAGAAGAAAAACATAAAGACTCAGCAAATACAAAACTAGCAACAATGAAGAAGATGAAAAGAAAATACATAAAGAAAAATGACTCAGTACAAAAAATTAAGTGGAACAAAGAAACTGTCAATACCACACACACACAAACACATCAAAATGTCAGCAGTAAACTCATACCTATCAATAATTACACTGCAAAATGACATAAATGTACCAGTAAAGAAACAGAGAGTGGCAAAATGGATTAAAAAACACGATCTGTCTACTTACTGTCAATAAGAGGAACATCTTAGACACAAAGACATAAAAACTAAAACATGATCAATGCAAAAAAAATATCAAACAAACAATAATCAAAAACAAGCAGGAGTGGCAATATTAATCTCCAATAAAATAGACTTCAAAGCAAAATACACCCTAAAGGATATGATATATATGGATTATAGAAAGACAGTATATATTGATTATAGGGTCACTACACCAGGAGGACATAAACATAAATATACACACACCCAAGGACAGGTCTCCAAAATACATAAAACAAACTCTAGTAGCATTGAAAAGAGAAACAGACAGCTCCACAATAGTAGTAGGAAAATTCAACACACCACTTTCAGTGAAGGACAGAACATCTAGAAAGACATTCAGTAAAGACAGAAGATTTCTAAATACCACAATCAACCAACCTGATCTCATAGACATATACAGAACACTCCACCCAACAGCATCCAAGTATACTTTCTTTTCCAGTGCACATGGAACATTCTCCAGAATAGACCATGCATTAGGCCACAAAGCAAGCCTTAACAAAATCCAAAACATTGAAATATTACAAAGCATCTTTTCTGACCAAAAAACCATAAAAATAGAAATCAATAATAGAAAAAAAGAGGAAAAAAATTGAACACATGGGAACTAAACAACACCTTGCTCAAAAACTCCTGGCTTATAGCAGAAATCAAGGACAGAATAAAGAAATTCATAGAATCAAATGAGAATGAAGGAAAACACATCCTACCAGAACCTTTGGAACACAGCAAAAGCAGTGCTCGGAGGTCAATTTATTAAAATAAATGCACACATCCAAAATGAAGAAAGGGCCAATATCAAAACATTAACCCTACAACTCACACAAATAGAAAGAGAGAAGCAAAAGAAGCCCTCAGTCACCAGAAGAAAGCAAATAATAAAAAGTAGAGCAGAAATAAATGAAATAGAAAACAGAAAAACAATTGAAAGAGTCAACAAGGCCAAAAGCTGGTTCTTTGAAAAGATGAATCAAATTGGTAAACCACTGGCCAAACTGACAAAAGAAAAACAGGAGAGGAAACAAATACCCCAAATAAGAAATAAGATGGGTGACAGCACAAAAGGCCCAACTGAAATTAAAAGAATCATAACAGAATACTATGAAAAATTGTGCTCCAAAAAATTTGAAAACCTAGAAGAAACGGACACATTTCCAGAAACACACTACCTCCCTAAACTAACACAAACCAAAGCAGCAAAACTAAATAAACCTATAACAAAAGAAGAGATTGAAAAGGTAATTTAAAAAACCTCCCAACAAAAAAAAGTCCTGCCCCTGACAGCTTCACTGAAGAATTCTACCAAGCTTTCAGAGAACAGTTAAAACCACTACTACTAAAGGTATTTCAGAGCATGGAATACTCCCAAACTTATTCTATGAAGCCAACATAACCCTGATACCAAAATCAGGTAAAGACATCACAATAAAAGAAAATTACACACCAATATCCCTCATGAACATAGATGTAAAACTCCTCAACAAAACTCTAGCCAATAGAATTCAACAACATATCAAAAACATAATTCATCATGACCAAGTGGGATTCATACCAGCTATGCAGGGATCATTCAACATTAGAAGAACAATGTAATCCATCACATAAATAAAACAGAAGACAAGAACACATGATCTTATCAATTGATGCAGAAAAGGCATTTGACAAAGTTCAACATCCATTCATGATAAAAACTGTCAGAAAAATAAGAATAGAAGGGAAATTCCTTGACATAATAAAGAGCAGTTATACAACACGATCCTAAACAGAGAGAGAGTCTGAAAGCATTTCCCTTGAGAACGAGAATCAGACAAGTATGCCCTTTATCACCACTCTTATTCAACATTGTGCTGGAGGTCCTAGCCAGAGCCATAAGGCAAGAAAAAGAAATAAACAGAATCCAAACTGGTAAGGAAGAAGTAAAAGTATCTCTATTTGTAGATGATATGATCTTATACACAGAAAACCCTAAACAATCCATAAGAAAACTACTGGAATTGATAGAAAATTTCAGCAAAGTATCAGGACACAAGATAAACACACAAAAATCAGTTGAATTCCTCTACAACAACAAAGAGAACACTGAAAAGGAAATCACCAAATCAATACCATTTACAATAGCCCCCAACAAGATAAAATACTTAGGAATAAATGTAACCACAGACGTAAAAAACCCGTACAAAGAAAACTACAAGACACTGTTGGAAAAAACCAAAAGAGACCTACATATGTGGAAAAACATACCATGCTCATGGATAAGAAGACTCAACGTTGTGAAAATGTCAATTCTACCCAAGCGATCTACAGATACAATGCAATCCCAATTCAAATTCCAATGACATTTTTTAACGAGATGGAGAAAGACATCAACAACTTCATATGGAAAGGGAAGAGGTCCCAGATAAGTAAAGCATTACTGAAAAGGAAGAACAAAGTGGAAGGCCTCATTCTACCTGATTTTAGAACCTATTATACCACCATGGTAGTCAAAACAACCTGGTACTGGTACAAAAACTGATACATAGACCAATGGAACAGAATTGAGAAGCAAGACATAAACTCAACCACCTATGAGCAGCTGATATTTGACAAAGGCACCAAGTCTGTTAAATGGGGAAAAGACAGTCTCTTTAACAAATGGTGTTGGCATAACAGGATATCCATCTGCAAGAAAATGAAACAAGGCCCATAACTCACACCATGCACAAAAACTAACTCAAAATGGATCAAAGACCTAAACATAAAATCTAAAATGATAAAGATCATGGAAGAAAAAATAGGGACAGTGCTAGGAGCCCTAATACATGCTATAAATAGAACACAAAACATTACTAACAATGCATGAACACCAGAAGAGAAACTAGGTAACAGGGAGCAATTAAAAATCAAACACTTATGCTCATCCAAAGACTTCACCAATAGAGTAAAAAGACAACCTACAGACTGGGAAAAAAAATTTGGCCACAACAAATTTGATCAGGGTCTAATCTCTAAAATTTACAAGATACTGCAAAACCTCAACAACAAAAAGACAGATAACTCCATTAAAAAACGGGCAAAGGATATGAACAGTCACTTCATCAAAGAAGACATTCAGGCGGCTAACACATACATGAGGAAATGCTCACGATCATTTGCCATTAGAGAAATGCAAATCAAAACTACAATGAAACACCATCTCACCCCAACAAAAAATACAAGGCTGGCACTAATCCAAAAAACACAAAATAGAACATGTTGGAGAGGTTGTGAAGAGACTGGAACACTTATACACTGCTAATGGGAATGTAAAATGGTACAACCACTTTGGAAATTGATTTGGCGTTTCCTTAAGCTAGAAATAGAAGTATCATAGGATCCAGCAATCCCATTCCTTGGAATATATCATACAGAAATAAGAGCTGTCACACGAAGAGATATATGAACACCCATGTTCACTGCAGCACTGTCCACAATAGCAAAAAGATGGAACCAACCTAGGTGCCCATCAACAGATGAATGGATGAACAAATTATGGTACATACACACAATGGAATACTACGCAACGCAAAGAACAATGATGAATCCGAGAAACATCTCACAACATAGATGAATGTGGAGGGCGTTATGCTGAGTGAAATTAGTCAGTTCCAAAAGGACTAATATTGTATGGGACCACTACTAGAAGAACTCAAGAAAACATTGAAACACAGAAGAAAACATTCTTTGATGGTTACAAGGGTGGGGAGAAAGGGAGACAAGAATTCACTAACTAGGTAGTAGGCAAGAAACACACAATACAGGGAAAATCAGCACAACTGGACTAAGCCAAAAGCTAAGAAGTTTCCTGAACACAACTAAACACTTTGAGGGACAGAGTAGCTGGGGCTGGGAGTATGGGGACCATAGTTTCATGGGACACCTAGGTCAACTGGCATAACAAAGTTTATTAAGGAAATGTTCTGCGTCCCACTTTTGAGTGGCATCTGGGTCTTAAAATCTTTGAAGCGGACATCAAAGATGCATCAATTGGTCCCAACCCACCTGGAGAAAAGGAGAATGAAGAACACCAAAGACAGAAGGAAAATATGAGCCTAAGAGACAGAAAGGGCCACATAAACCAGAGACTCCATCAGCCTGAGACCAGAAGAACTAGATGGTACCCAGCTACCGCCACAGACCATCCTGACAGGGAACACAGCACACAATCCCTGATGGAGCAGGAGAAAAGTGTGGAGCAGAACTCAAAATCACGTAAAAAGACCAGGCTTAATGGTCTGACGTAGACCGGAGGGACCCCCGAAGCCATGGCCCCAGGACACTCTATTAACCTAGAACTAAAACCATTCCCGAAGGTCACTCTTCAGAGAAAGATTAGACTGGACTATAAAACATAAAATAATACTGAAGTACGTCCTTCTTAGTTCAGTCAGATTCAGGAGGCCAAATGGGTGGCTCCTGTCAGGAGACAGGATGAGAAGGTGGAAGCAGCAGGAGCTGGCTGGATGGACTAGGGAAACCCAGGGTGGAAAGGGGCAGTATGCTGTCACATTGTACGGATTGCAATAGTGTCACACAACAATATGTGTACAGATTTTTGTATGAGAAATTAACTTGAGCTGTAAACCTTCACCTAAATCACAGTTAAAAAAAAAAGACTTCCTGAAAGTAACCGCTTCATCTGACCCATCTTTAATGGAAGCCACTCATGCCTCCACCATCTCTGTTGGCCTCTGAAGCAGCTGAGAAACATCAAGAGAAACCAAGCAGCTCTTTGTGAGTACGGCAAGACAGCAGAGGGACTGGGGACCCGCCGCGTGACTTCTGGGGGAAATGGCTGGCCATTTTCCAGGGTCAATAAACTCCCTGATACAAGACGTGCCCATTTCCGCTTTGGAGGAGGGTGCATCTTGCCTCCCTGATGATACCCAAACAAGGCCCCGGGTGCCTGCTCTCTCAGAGCTGGAGGAAGAACCAGGAAACCAAACAACTTGTGTCTTCCCTCCTCTCGCCCCTTCTGAAGCTTCTGTGTCGATTCTTCCCTCCACACATAACTCCCTGTGACAAGGATGGGCTGTGCATGTGCGCCAAGGGGAGCATAGAGTTTTCATCTCCATAAAAATGGTTCTAGCATGGTACAAGCACATTGTTTATTTGTTTCCCAAGGCTTTTACTTGGGGGCAATATATTGTACATATGGTCGTTTTTGTGGGTTTTTTTTTTCCTTTTTAATTTCAAATCGAGATTATGAGCATATTTTAAGCAGGTTAATATATCCTTTTCACGTAAAATTTAACTGAAACCAGTCCTGGCACATTAACGACAACAAGAGAAATTCTCCAGCTTATTATAAACATCCTTCAAGAAACCTGAAATGCATGTCCTCTGGAAATAATTTTGTTGGGATTTGGGTTATTATTAAAATCCTCTCAGAATTCCATCACCAGTGCCTAATGTGTTTCGAAGCCCTTTTGTGCTACTGATCAGAGCAAAATTCTTTTCAGCTCTGGCGGTGTGGTGCATTCTCAACAGTGAAAACAGAGCTGGGGGAAGGGGCTTCCTTGACATCAGGCAGAAGTGGCTCAGCGTGTGGTACCTCAGTCCTGGGCTACGATTCAGTGGTTGTGAGCACACAGATGGACAGGCAGGTTCACAAGGCAGGTGCCTCTGAACTATGACTAGATGAACTGCTTCCTTTCTGTCCATTTTGAGTGCTCATATCTTTGGGTTTCCCTACTAGGAAGTAGGTTTACCGTGGACTTTATCGAGACAGAGTTCTCTCCCTGTGATGGGTACTAGGAGATCATGAGGCAGAGATACACTCGCTGAGGTGGGGATGAGGTTTTCAGGAATGAAGGAGAGTCACAATACTTTAGAGAAGCATATTTCCATGTTTCATGTTTGTTGATAAGTAAGAAAACCACCACCCTCTCTGTTGGACTGAATGCTTTTACTAACATTTAAGCAGCATCCTCTCAGCAGAGTGGACAGCCATGACTCTGTGTCCTCATAACATCGACCCAGGTCTCAGTGGAGCTTGCAGACTAAAACTAGGAACAAAGGCCTGGCAATTTTGAAAATTAACCAATGAAAGCCTTATGGATCACAACAGAACATTGTTCAGCTCACTCGCTCCATCAAGAAGCATCAATTGCTAGAGGAGGACATCATATTTGGCGAAGCAGAGGGCCAACAAGGGTGAGGCTGGCCCTTGGTGAGATGGACTGGCACAAAAACTGCACTGGTGGACTGGAACATGTTAGCAATTATGAGGATGGTGCAGGACCAGGTAACGTTCTGTTCTGTTGTAAAAAACATCGCCAAGAATTGGAGTCAACTCAACGGCTGATAACAACAAATTCAGTGGGTCCAGAGTGAGGCCTGAGATTCTCATTTCTAACAAGCCCCCAGGTGATGTCCACACTGCTGGGCCATGGACCACACCTGGAGTAGTGAGGACTTAGAGCTCCAGTCACAAATCCCTGCATTCATTTGTTTATTGACAGGACAACCACTGGCTGAGTAAGCACTTCGCATATTCCAGGTCCCCTACTGAGGACACAGTGATAAACAAGACTCACCCTCCATGACTTCAAAAGCAGCTCCCATTGTCTGTATTATTTAAATTTTCTAAGATGTATGATTTTTATAGTATTAAAAATGTAGAAGTCATTTTGTAAATGGTTCTAGTGGAAGAGATAGTCAAGTCAAGCAGGTAAACATGACTTCAATGCAAAGGGAAGGGCTGAAATACACTTAAGGCCAGGTGGCCTGGGAGCCCCAGCAGAGGCACTGAGAACACACCAGCCTGTGCCATGTGGACTTGCCTTACTGAAATAAGCAATTTGGTCTTTTCCTCCCGGTTCTGTAGACCCACCCAGTAACTGACCTTTACCGGGATTGGCTACGGGCCCTGCCTGGTAACTGACCTTTATCTGGATTGGCTGGAAACTACCCAGTCTGATCTTTACCTGGATTGGCTGGGGGGCGGGGGCCTTCCCAGGAACTGACCTTTACCCATATTGGCTGGGAGAGCCCCACCTAGTAATTGACCTTTACCAGGATTGGCTGGTGGGCTCCACCTGGTCTGACCTTTCCACACACTGGCTGGGGGGCCACCTGGTGTCTAATGAAAACCCTAGGACAGGAGGCTGAGGTTTCCTGATCTACAAGAGCACATCCTTTGGATACTGGGTCTTTGCGCTGTGACCTGCACAGACCTAGTAAACCTGCGATGCAGATGGAGGCAGCAGATGGTACCCAGATGGTGGCAGCAGAATGTAAAGACCGACTCTGGCCTAAGCCCACCAGTAGCCAAGCCTACGAAGTGACATCACTGTGTTTCCTGGGTGAAAGTTTCCTGATGGGTGAGAATGAACAAGTTCTCAGAAAGGCCAAGCATGTTTCCTTTGAGAGGTAAGCAGGTTTCCTTTTAGATATTGAGGCCCTGTGCTGGGAACCCTCCCAAACCTAGCCCTTTGCATATATTCATTTCTGTTTATATCTTTTTCTGTTATTAAAGTTGTTATTGCAGTTCTGTTGTTTCCGTAAGTTCTCTGTGACCCATTCAACAAATTATCAAGCCCAGTAGAGTAAGAGTGCTGTTGGGGGAAGAGGTGGTATCAGAAATGGCGGACAAGTTGGAGAATGGGTTTGTGTGTGTTCGTTTGTTTGTTTTGACCTCTGTTTCATAGGAACCAGGTCCATGCTAATTCTTAGCATCAGGGCTGTCCTTTCAGTTGGTGTCCCAGAAAGTTCTATTACATAGGCAAAGGGGTGGTAATCCTGTAACACACTGTGGCAGGCATGTAGGAGAACAGGGACACATCTGAGGAGTACTGAGAAGTAACCGACTGACGGGAAGCCCCTGGGTGGTGCACAAATGATTAAGCGCTTGGAAAGTTCAAATCCACCCAGCACAGCTTCAGAAGAAAGGCCTGGTGGTCTGCTGCTGAGAGCACACAGCCTGGAGAGCAGTTCTACTCTGCAGCCAAGGGGGTTGCCATGAGTCTGGCTTGATGGCAACTGGCTGGCAAAAGACCAGTGGACTTGGGATGAGGGAGAAGAACACACCTGATGGAACTGCCCTTCCCTGAGACAGGAGCAGCCCAGGTGGGGTAGGTTTGGGGGATGGCAATGAGTTTGGTGTGTATGGTGAATCTGAAGTGCCTGTGAGACATCCAGGGGTGGGACCTCATCAGTGTTCAGCAAGCCTGGAACTGGCTTGACCCCAGGTTTGGGAAACAACGGGCTGTACAGGTAGTCATTGCACCTCTGAGAGTGTTGATTCTCCCAGGAGGAGAGAAGCCCAGAGAAAGCCAGCACTCAATGAAGTGAAAGGAAGAGAAGCCGGCCTAACAATCTGGAGAAGAACAAGAACCAGGAGGAAAAGCAGTCAGCTGTTGTGATGGGAAGTAACACACCATCACCCCCTTAGCAGCCTCAGTGTCATAGAGGGTCAGACACAACAGATTAATGAAAAGTGCCTGCGACAGTTGGCAATGCAAGGGTTGCTGACGCGAAGGGGCATGACTACGATGTCTGGGTGAACCTAGATTTGTGGACAGGAGGGGCTGGAGGAGCCAGAGGTCTCAAAAAGGTGATGTGTGAACTCAATCTTGGAGCGGGGGCTGGTAGGAGGACCCCTCCCACACGGGGTCTGAGTGGAATGGAGAGGATGTGGGAGAGATAAGGGACACTGAAAAGGTCTTGGGAGACACAACGCAGGCCAGGACGCCACTCAAAGGAAGTACTTCATCCTGGAGGCAAGGGGGAACCATAGAGTATGTTAAGCAGGGAAACGACATGGTTGGAATTGTTTTAGAAAAATCCCTAGGCAGCAATGCGGAAGATAGATCAGATGGGGAGAGACAGGATATGAGACCCACTGGGGAACTTGTGGTAATTAAGCCCACAATGTTCCTGATTTTTCCATGTCTTCAGTCGCTTGCTCACAGGATTTTATTTTCTCCTTGGAGAGCAGGGGTGGCCTGACCCTTCCAACTGCCCCACTGACCTAATTACAGAAAGGGAGAAATTCAAGGTGGTTTACTGAAGGATACTTTGGTGAGGAGGGCCCTGACTCTGAGCTCAGGCATGGAGGGACGTATACCAGTTATTGGCCCTAAGGACTGCACTCGCTTCTCATTTGGCTCGTTTTGGGATGCTGGCTACCCTCCTGCCTTCTCTGGTAACAGTCATGGTTCCTCTTTGTTTTTCTTTAAACACTTCCACATCACAGCAACTGTTTTCTCTTCCTCCACTTGGTCTCTAAATCAATAACTGACCTCATGTAATAAAAATGAAGTGAACGTGCTTGGGCTTTCTTGGGTTCTCTGGAAACAAGGAAGCAATGAAGGCTTTTCTGGAAGTGTGTGAACTACCTCAGAGGTCCCAGAAGCTCTGCCTCGGGGCAGGGAGCCAGAGGGAAGAGACTGGGGTCCTCAGAAGGATTCAGAAGGTCTGTGAACCAGTGCCCACTCCTTATCCCCAAATTAAAGGAAAGCTGTGTCGGCATCTGCTAGAGGGAGCATTTTCAGTGTCTGTGAAAGTCTCACCTCCGCCCCCGCCCCGCCCCCCAAAGATCAACACCCACTGATTTACTGAAGTAATGACCATCTGTAAATGTTTAATGTTAGAGGACAAACAGGTAGCTTTGCTAGACAGCCAGAAAAAGCCTGTGAGGTCAATGTGGCATTGTTAACCTGACTCACAGAATTTTGAAAGCAAGTTGTTGAGCTGAGTTGTTTTGTCCAAAATGGGGGCGGGGGGGGTGGAGTTTGGATAACTTGATTGTAAAATGTCTAAAAGACCTTTTGTGTGTTTTTTTTTTCCTATGTCCTATTACTTTTTTGAACCATCCTACCATTGGTTATCTCCGGCACATATGTTACTGTTCACTGAGTCAGCCCAGACTCTCAGAGACCAGGGACCCCATGTACAAGGAACAAGATGCTGCTCTGTCCTACGCCATCGCCACGGTTAGCTGCAGGTCAGACCATTCTGACCCACAGGTTTTCTGGCTGATTTTCAGAAGTAGATCTCCAAGTCTTTCTTCCTAGTCTTAGTCTGGAAGCTCCACTGAGCCCTGTTCAGCACCATACCAGCTACCCAAGCCTCCACTGAGCCCTGTTCAGCACCATACCAGCACCCAAGCCTCCACTGAGCCCTGTTCAGCACCATACCAGCTACCCAAGCCTCCACTGAGCCCTGTTCAGCACCATACCAACACGCGAGCCTCCACTGAGCCCTGTCCAGCACCATACCAACAAGCAAGCCTCCACTGAGCCCTGTTCAGCACCCTACCAGCACCCAAGCCTCCACTGAGCCCTGTTCAGCACCATACCAGCACCCAAGCCTCCACTGACATGGGTGGTGGCTGTGCACGAGGAGGTACACTAGCCAGGAACTGAACCTGGGTGTCCTGGTTCAGTTCCTGGCTAGTGTACATGGAAGGTGAGAATTCCACCATTGACCTACCAATGCCTTGTGCATACACTTTTTCACTAAGTGCTATGTCATCTTGGAAACACAAGGGAACATTCCCTCTCGTTAATGCCTTTGGGGTGATAACACCAAGGTGCACACTTGCCACTTCTGCCTGAGGAGTCAAGTTGCACCCAGGAGTTGGTGTGTGCGCATGACATGAATTAGAGTGTGAGCCTCGAAGCACCTAGCACAGAGGCTGGGACACAGGAGGTGCTAAATAAGGAACGTTCTTGCCATCAGCTATTCCTGTCCTCACAGCCTTTCCCAATCAAGGTGTTAGTGGAGGTAGGCAGGCTGCTTTATTGGGGTGGGCATGTCTCGGCATCATTCTTCAAAGGGGTTGCCTATAACCACCTCAGCAAGCCCCATGCTATGGAGACTATGGCAGAATTAACATGTAAACCAGGCTCCAAAGGAAAGATGCCTCCAACGTATTTTCTAAATTACCCGCCAAGGTCTGTGAGTCAACAAGTAGCTATCGACTTCAGTTTCAGCTACCATCAAGACTTATTGATCTGGGAGATAAATATCGACCGAACTGAAACCGAGGTCAGTGCTGGCCTCCTGGGAAAATAAATCTTGATATTCTCCAAAACCTGCAGAGCAGGCCTGGTATTTTTTACTCTAAACTGCTAGTCAGACAGAGGCCCGCTGGGGTCAGCTCTTGTCTTCACCGTGCACTGTTACAGGTGTAAACTGGCTTCTAAATGGATTTGTCTCTGGAAAATTTGGTATAAAAAAGTTTAGGTCTCTCCACATCTTAAATGATCAAGGAGCAATTGGTATTGTGAAAAAATGTTATTGAGACTACTTCCACACGCACAAAAAAAGAATCCTTTTGAAATGCTATGTTGTTGTTAGCTGATGTCAAGTCAACTCCAACCCGTGGCAACCTTCGTGCAACGTTGCCCAGTCCTGTGCCATCTTCACAGTCGTCAGCGTTTTCGTTGGCTAATTTTCAGAAGCAGATCACCAGGCCTTTCTTCCGAGTCCTAGTCTGGGAGCTCTGCTGAAACTTGCCTACCATGAGTGACCCTGCCGGCATTTCAGATACCCGTGGCATAGTTTCCAGCATGAGAGCAACACAGAAGCCCCCAAGGTATGACAAACTGACACACGGGGGTGGTGAAATGCATGTAACTGCTCTGATTTACTTTCTGTGAAAACAAAGCATTTCCTATGCTGAATCTCCATCCAGAGAAGCACGCCAGATCAAACAAATGGACAAAAAATCAACAACAACTTGCTACTGGGACCAGGGTAATTTTTGCAATGTCTGTTGAATCCAGTCTGTTTAGAAGTGGCCAAAAACTGCCTAAGACAACATTTTGTAGTCAATAGGCATGCACCTGATTTTTGGTTAATGGATAAAGGAAAGGTGGGGCCCGCCAGGCTGTGGACTAAAGAAAGTCGTTTCCTAGAGACTGGTGGTACTCACAGCGGCCAGTCCTGGGGTGGCAGCAGTGTCCCCTGTGGGTTGTAGGATTGTGACCCCTTTTCTTTAACAGTGTTGGTAGGTGGCTCAAGCAGTTTGCAATGGGCAGTTCAAACCCACCCAGAGGCTCTGCCAAAGAAAGACCTGGCAAACTGCTTGCGCAACGATTATCGTCAAGAAAGCTCTATGGAGCAGTTCTACTCTGTAACACGTGGAGTCACCATGAGTTGGGACCGACAGCAACAGGTTTGATTTTTTTGGTGAGTCCTCACGTGCAAAAACGGAGGGAAAAAATCTTCCTGTGAGGACTAAATATATGAATGCAAAAACCAAAACAAATAAACCAAACCTGTTGCCGTTGAGTCGATTCCAATTCATAGCAACCCTAAAGGACAAAGCAAAATTGCTCCACAGGGTTCCAAGGAGTGCCTGATGGATTTGAACTGCCGACCTTTTTGGTTAGCAGCCATAGCTCTTAATCGCTACACCACCAGCGTTTCCTGACATGCAAAAAGCAGTCTGTAAATCCTTGGGATATGTCAACGGAACATCAATAAACAACTGCTTTTGTTATTATGAGAGGTAAGAGACTGGGCCAGAAACAGCAGGTCCTGAGCAACTTAGAAAGCAGGGAAATTGGAGGCATAGTCACTCTTGAGGTTGTTGATAAATATTAAAATTAAGAAAAAAATTTCAAAGAACACACACACATTTCTCAGAACATAGTGGGAAAAGTTTATGAATCTAGAATTCCAATCACAGGCAAACTACTCAAATGCAAAGACAAATAAAGATATTTGGGGGAAGACATTTAGGACTCGAGAAAAAGTAAAAAGTAACAAAACTAGTAAAACTTAGAGTTAAGTTTAAATTGTTCAGAAAGTGGTGACGTTCGATTAAATCAGCAATGACCGTTGAAATATGAGACATAAAGTAAAATTAAAAAGAATCTAACAGATAAAATTGGATCCATTCCTAAATTCCAAATGGATCAGAGAAGTTCAGGCCAAAATAAATAAATAAAACTACATAGAAATCTAACTTTAGCCTTTCTAGGGGGTGTGCCATGGTATTCTTCATGGTTTTAACTTGCATTTCCATGATAGAATTTTTTTTTTTTTTTTAATGAGGTTAAGTACATTTTCATGTGTTTACTGACTGCTTGTAAGTCTTCTTTTTCCAAGTGCCTGTTTAGGTCTTCTGCCCATGTTTTATTGTGTTGTCTTTTTATTTCTTATTGATTCAGAGGAGCTCTTCATATATGATAGATGTGAACATTTTATTAGATGTATATATGACATATATCCTCCCCATCCGTGGCTTGCTTTTTCATTCTTTTATTACTATCTTTTATTGAATAGAAGTTCTGAATTTTAATGTAATTAGTTTTTAAGTCTCCTCCTTTATGGTTGGTGCTTTATGTGTCTTGTTTAAAAGGCCTTGTGTAGCACAAAGTTATAAAGATATGCTATCTCAAGAAGCTTTATTGTTTTGCCTTCTATACTTAAAGCTGTGATCCATCCCTAATTACTTTCTCTTTGTGGCGTGAAGCAGGAGTCATGGATCATTTTTCTCCTATGGATATCGAATTGGCCCATCACCATATACCAAAAAGAAAACCCCTTCTTCAAAGCACTACAGTGTTACTGTTGTCATAAATCAAGTGACTGTATATATGTTGATCTGTTTGGGGTCTCTGTTCTTTTGGTCT
Organism: Loxodonta africana; assembly: GCF_030014295.1. Lineage (NCBI taxonomy): Eukaryota > Metazoa > Chordata > Mammalia > Proboscidea > Elephantidae > Loxodonta > Loxodonta africana. The sequence goes on along the minus strand of NC_087357.1, from coordinate 83,317,417 downwards.
ATTTGTCTATTCTTGTGCCAACACCATATTAATTGTTGCTGCTGTTGTTCATTACGTACAGTCAGCTCCAACTCACGGAGACCTTATGTAACGGAAGGAAATGTTGCCTGGTCCTGCACCATCTTTATGATCTTTGGTGTGCTCAAGTCCATTGTGGCCACTGTGTATTCTGAGTGTCTTCCAACACATACCAGACAATATTCTGTTGTGATCCTGTAAAAATGGCATGGTGACAGTGTTGTCCGACCTTCTCTAACTTTACAAGGGGGAAGGAGAATCAAGATCAACAGCCCAAGGCTGATTCCTGTAAGCTGGAGGTCAGACATGCCTCCTCTCTCTGCCATCTTTACCAATTCTGACACCAACCGTTCTTCCCACGACACTCTCTACTTCTCTGCTGTGTTTGATAATTCATTGCAATAGCCGTACAGAACTCAGAATACTCACGACTTTATTAGGGAACTAACAGGTTACAATTCAGGTTCAGGAATGCACAGGATACAGTTCTTCCATGAGACAGCCTCTTCCCAGCCGTGCTTGCAGCCACACCTCTCTCTAGCCCTCAGCCTCTGCCCTGCTCAGGCAAGTGTTACAAAGCTCTTTTGGCCCGTCAGTCTCTGCCCTGCTTGGGCAGGTGTTACAAAGCTCTTTTACCTCTGCCAATAAGTACCCCGAGGCACCCCACTCCACCAGTAAACCTCGGCCTGAAGGCCCTTGGCCTAGCTCCATGGGTGGGAAATGTAGCTCCACCAAGTGCCAGGAGGGACCCTACTCTGCCGGCAAGCCTCCTGCCCAAAGGCACTCAGCTTTCTTGCTCCATGGGCCAGGAAGCTCGCTGAGTCGTCTCTGGACGTTCTTTCCTGTCGCCATTTCTCTACCACCACTTCTCGCCATCTTCAGTGTTACAGCTCTCTCGCTCTGTCTCCTGGTTCCAGGAGCTTCTCAGCACAGGGATCCCAAGTCCATGGGACACATTCCACTCTTGGCCCTTCTTCCTTGCTTGTGGTGAGATCCTCCCTTCTGCCCTGGAATTGGCTCTCATTTAAGGCTAGCAGGATGGCAGACTGACCAGCCCCCTCGGTGGGCCACAGTTACCAGGATGGCAGACTGACCAGCCCCCTCGGTGGGCCGCAGTTACCAGGATGGCAGACTGACCAGCCCCCTCGGTGGGCCGCAGTTACCAGGATGGCAGACTGACCAGCCCCCTCGGTGGGCCGCAGTTACCAGGATGGCAGACTGACCAGCCCCCTCGGTGGGCCGCAGTTACCAGGATGGCAGACTGACCAGCCCCCTCGGTGGGCCGCAGTTACTTTATTTGCACAGCCCCAGCCAGTCACCTGGGTGGGAGTCACAAGACCATGGCGAGAAAGGCCACACAAAAGCGCTCCACTGCATCACAGATACACGAGGTTTTCATCGGCTCACTTTTAGAAGTAGTGTGCCTCAGTCTGGAAGCTTCGCTGAACTCGTCCGCCATGGGTGACCCTGCTGGTTTTTGAAATACCAGTGGCACAACCAACAGCGTCACACCAATGCGCAAACCACCACCACGTGACAAACTGACGGATGGGGGTGGCTATACGGATTACCGCAGCGTTAAAGTAACTCTTGGTAATTGGTATGCAAATCCTTCACTTGGCTCTTTTCCTTCAAGATTCTCTTGACCCTTTGCAATACATATGCATTTTAAAATAGGTTTGCAAGTTCCTTTCTCTCTCATACACACACACACACACACACACACACACACGCAAAACTGCTCCACGGTATAAACAACAAAATAAATCACAATATAATTGGATTATAACTCAATTAATCATAATTAAATATCTATACATATACTTTCTTGTAAAGAAATCGGTGAATTTATAAATGACGAAAAGCGGCAGCTCTTTCTTAGAGAAAAATTCTAAATAATAAATGCAGAATGAGCGAGGGAAAGAGAAAATCACCATTGTACCCCTCGGGAATAACTGCTGCAGGGAGGCTCCATTGGTGAATGTTAAAATTAGTGGGCAGAAATTTCAGGAGAAACAGGATATTTGCATAGCCTTAAAGTATCCCCTTAAAATTTTAATTACTGTGGTAGTTTAAACGTGTGTCCACGAATTCTTTGATACTCCTTCCTCCCTTTAGGAAGTGGAGGTTAATTCTCTCCTTGACTGTGTCTGGGCTTAGTGATTCACTTCTAACAAATAAAGTATAGGAGAGGAAACAGAGTAATTGTATTGTGAAGAAACCTGGCAGATACTTTAACCACGTGACTAAGACTATCATGACCATTAATAAGACATATTGCCATCGTCTGCCTCCATATGATGGACAGAGAAGGAAACATCTCCTCCGTGCGTTTCTTCCCCCAAATCCGTACCCTCATTCTAATCTTGTGCCAAGAACACCTCAGAGAAACCCAGACTAAGGGGCATTCCACAAAATACCTGAGCCCTACTCTTCAAGAGTGTCAAGGGCATAAAAATAAAGGTCATAAAAATGTCATAGACTGGAGGACAGTAAGGAGGCACGATGACTAGATGGAATGTGGACTCTGGAACAGAAAAAGGACATGAATGGAAAATCTGGTGAAGCCTGAAGGCAGTCTGGAGCGTCAGCAGTCATGACGCGCCATGTTAAGTTCTCAGTTTTGGCGAGTGCACCACGATTGGTTATGTGAGATGTTAGCACAGGGAAACGGGGACACAGGAACTCTGAACCATCTTTACCACTCTTCTGTAAACCTAAAATTATTTAAAAATAAAAAGCCAGAAGAAATATTTTCTGAATGGTTTCTCTGCATTCTCTTCAGAGTGATTATCAGGTCAATTTATATGTATTTTATACATTTCTGAGTAAAGCTTTTTTTTTTTTTTTTAACTAGCATTTATAATCCATTTGGATTAAAAAAAAAAAAAAAGTCACTCTGGCAATTAAGTATGGAGGAAAGCTGACTCAAAAGTTGACCTGAAATGGGAAGATGAGACAAAGTCTTTAAGACAAAAGAGCCCTGAGCTTTCATCCTGTTTTGCGTAGGTAAAAGTACTCTCTGGCTGTGAGTGAGCTTAAGGCTTGAGGGGCAGTAATAATAAAGGGCACGGTTACTCACCAGCGCGACTTTCCTCTGTGGTTTCAGCAGCTTCGGTTTATGGAAGGTGGTGGCTATTGGAGCTGTGGAAACAGGTCAAGTCTGTATGTTGGGTGTCTCACTGTCAACCACCATGCACCATGAGTAGGCAGACTCTGGAGACTCGCAGGCCCCTTCCTGTCCCCATGGAGGAACTCCAGTGTCTGACCTCTATCTATCGGGAACCCCTCAAGAGGGCAGTCCTCCCTAATCTTCATGTGTCATCTCCACTCAACAAGGTCCTCAGGCCAGCTCTGCAAAAGCACTGGCGGGTACCGAGGGATCAGGGCTGTGGAAGAGCTGAGGCCATGCCTTCCCTGAGAGGCTCCCTCCTGGTTGCACACTAACACCATCAATGCACTGACCTCCGATCTTCACAGGAGCCTTATAAGGTAGTCAGGGAGGTTCTTAACCAAAACAAAACCAAACCCAGTGCTGTCGAGTCGATTCCTACTCACAGTGACCATATTGGACAGAGTAGAACTGCCCCATAGAGTTTCCAAGGAGCGCCTGGAAGGTCTTAGTGTGCCCATTTTACAAGGAAGAAACCAAGGCTCTTCCCACAAGGCCATATATTCAGTACCTAGATGAACTTTTTTTTTTTTAGATGAACTGTGACTTGACCTTGAAAATCAGGCAAGCTCACCTCAGGGCAGGCACTACCCTTTAAGTCTCTAGGTCTCATTTTCACCTTCTGTAAGATTATGAAGCCCTGGTGGTACAGTGCTTAAGAGCTCAGCTACTAAGCAAAAGGTGGGCAGTTGGAATCCACCAGCCTCTCCTTGGAAACTCTATGGGACGGTTCTACTCTGTCCTGTAGACTGCTTAACATCTACTCTAGATTAAATAAGAGCAGTGTAATGCTGGCCCAGAGCAGTGTTCTCTGGTCCCTTCTCACACCTCCCTAGCACATCCAGGCCTTCCTGCCCCTTCTTTGCCACAGCATGCCTCAGCCTTTACCACCACAGGGCTCCAATGGTTCCCAGAGGGCCTCCCGTGAAGCCACAATTCAAAGATGACATTTCTTGGGTCTCGTTATTGAATCATTCATCTGGGAAACCCTTGAACTCCCAACTATATTTCAAACCATTTGAGGCGTGAACGGCCCCCACATTGGTCACTGTTGTTTTAGCCACTACCTGCAGACAAGCCTCAGTTCTCTGGAGCAGTTCCCTCCAGCAGGGGCACCCATCTTTGTCAGTCAGGTTCCTTTAAATGGTTGCTGCAGTCATAGAGGAACCCTCATTTTCACCCCAGAACACATCTGAGGTCACCAGGTTTGCATCTTTACCAAACCAGAGGGCCTTCTTTCACTTGAATAGGCCAGGATGATGCTGACACCCCTGCCCTCACCCCACCATGGACAGAGCATTTTAATAGCTCAAAGGGAATGCCACCTGGATCCAACCTGTGGATGTTGACCCTTCCACTGCTAAAGTCTTGCTGAAGCCTTACCACCTCCGGCCCCACCCAGGGACGGGGCTGAAGGGCTGAGATGCTTGAGTACCATATGTTCAGAATCTAGAGAGAGTCTCAGACTACAAGATGCCATGTCCTCCATCCACCTATTGCCATCATCCTTATCCCAATACCCTGGTACCGATTAAGGCGGCGTCCACGTGGGAAGTTGCTGGTCGGCTGCCTACCTTTGGCCGGGACCGCAGGAGGAACATCAGCCTTCTCCTTCCGCCTTTTGCCCTTTTTGGGCTGCAGTGGGGCCAAGCTGGTCACACTGGTGACAGTCTCCCCCGAGCTGCAGAAGAAAAAGGTCCTAGTGAAGCCATACACATTGCTCCAAAGGGGAAAGGTAAAGAAAGCAGCAGTTAGTAGGCACTCCCTGGGTGCCTGTGTAAGGTAGGGTCATCTTAGACCTGGACTGGAGGTCTGGTACTGATTCTGGACCAAAATAACTAGTTGCCTTGGTGGCTCATAATCCGTAGACAAAAAACCTCCCGTGCAACCTGGGGAGCTGCGCCTGGAAGCCTCTCAGGCCTCACAAAATCATTTTGATCCTCCTGGAATTCAGATTTCTGGGTTCACGGAATCAGGGTGACCCACACGGGCCATCTGCCCTTAGGCGTCTTTTTGAACCTTGGGGGAACTGGTTCCCTGGAGTCCCCTTCAGGTCAAACAATAGCTTAGTGAGCAGCTGAGAGGAGAGTTCTGCCTTGGGCAGTGGGTTCCTTTGGAAAATTTGAACGTGCAGCCAGCTTTGAGAAGCAGGAACTCCAGGGTCTGACTAGAGGCTGTTTTAGGATTTATGGCATGTTCTTGGTGACTTTCTGTAACCTGCCTTGTGCTTCAATGTTACTGTCTGAGAAATTAACATAACAATGACCCATATAACCTGCTTTCACTGTCCCCTCTTCAGATAGCCTTCTCAACATGTTTGGGTGACACTGCCCATTTTGATTCGTATCTACCCACAATAAATATACTCTGTTACGCCAATTTTTGGTATTTGTCTAGGCAATTAAGGTTTTTGACAAGCTCCCCACAGCTGCCTGGCTTTCTTCTGCTGCACAGTATTTATTAAGGCTGATGTGAGTTCACCGTGGGCAGTCCTGTGAGTCCAGTTATCTGACCCTATGCAATCCATGCAGTGCCAGATTTTTTACGTTATCCATGATAACCCAAAGAGATGGCAGTGATAAGCTTTATATTTCAGGCAAGAAAACAAAGGCTCAGAGATGCTGTCTCCCTCTAGATGACACTGTTAGTGAACATCAAACACAAAAGCTGAAAATGCAGACTCTCCTGATGTGAGATCTGCCCTTGGTACTACCTGGGGAGGGAGGGGAGGATGGAGTCCATCAACTTTCTTGAATGGCCATCAGTCTTATTTCAAATGTATGCCATCGGCTCAAACGCCCCACTCAGAGCCCCTTTAGAATCCCCTGCCCTCAGGCACAGGTTCCAGCCTTGTAGGTACAATTATTACCAAGAGGGGATATCGCCCCAATACAGAATTTCTAGAAATCTACAAGAATAAGACCAACCACCCAGTGTTAAAGTAAATGTTATAAACAGGGTTTTTACCCAGAAGGAAAGTCTTCTGCGTATGAAAACATGCTGAAGCGGCCCCATGAAAGAGGGACCCAAGTTAAAACTTACTGCAATTCCTTTTTCACGTATCAGAAAGGCAAAAATCCAATTCTATGCGAAGCACTCATTTGGCAAGGGTGTAGAGAATCAGGCACTCCAAGCATGGCCGGGAGGGGAATAAACCCTGCTTGAGCCGGAAACAATCTGCCAGTAACCATCAACGTTGCAGAGTCATGTGCCTTTTGACCTGACAATTTCCCTTCTGGGAATTTATTCTGTGGACATCCTTGCACATGTATGAAATGAGGTCTGTATAACATTAGTCATTACGGAGCTGTTTGTAATAGAATAGATTAGAAACAACCCAAATGTCTACCAGCAGGGACCGGTTAAATAAATTATGGTGAATCTGTACAATGGGATCCTCTATGGCTGTAAAAAGGAATAAGGAAGCTCTGTACATACCTGATAAGACACACGGGTAAATGAAAAAGCTAGATGTTGACAATGTATAAAATGGGCCTCTTTTTGTATAAAAACAGAAAAAATAAGTGTGTCAGTACTTGCTTGCACATGCATAAAGACACTCTGGGAGTACTCAGAAGGACTCTTAAATAGTGGTTACCTAGAATGGGAGCACTGAGGAATTAAACAGAGGGGAGACAGGACAAATTAAACACAAATAAATACATACATATATTTAACAAAAGACAGGTGATTCTAATGTGCTCATGTTGTTGTTGTCGGGTGCCGTCGAGTCGGTTCCAACTCACAGCGACCCTGTGTACCACAGAAGGAAACACTGCCTGCTCTTGCACCATGCTCACAATCGTTGTTATGCTTGAGCCCACTGTTGCAGCCACTGTGTCAATCCGCCTCGTTGAGGGTCTTCCTCTTTTCCGCTGACCTGTACTCTGCCAAGCATGATGTCCTTCTCCAGGGACTCATCACTCCTGACGACATGTCCAAAGTATGTAAGATGCAGTCTCGCCATCCTTGCCTCTAAGGAGCATTCTGGTTGTACTTCTTCCAAGACAGATTTGTTCGTTCTTCTGGCAGTCCGTGGTATATTCAATATTCTTCGCCAACACCACAATTCAAAGGCGTCAGCTCTTCTTCGGTCTTCCTTATTCATTGTCCAGCTTTCACATGCATATGATGCGACTGAAAATACCATGGCTTGGGTCAGGCGTGCCTTAGTCTTCAGGGTGACACCTTTGCTCTTCAACACTTTGAAGAGGTCCTTTCCAGCAGATTGACCCAAATGCAATGCATCTTTTGATTTCTTGACTGCTGCTTCCATGGGTGTCGACTGTTCAGCCAAGTAAAATGAAATCCTTGACAACTTCAGTCTTTTCTCTGTTTATCACAATGTTGCTCATTGGTCCAGTTGTGAGGATTTTGTTTTCTTTATGTTGAGGTGTAATCCATACTGAGGCTGTGGCCTTTGATCTTCATCAGTAACTGAGCTTTGTCAGTAAGTACTCACTGATGAAGATAATATAGTCATAGAGATTTAAAAACAAATAAAGACTGAGTCACACATTGTGGGTATGGAATCAGATTTATATTAAAAATTAGATGTCTTACTTGTATTTCAAGAGGCCGGCACTGGGTTTCTGGTTGGGTTTATCTAGGAACTGAAAAACTCCTGACCCAAAATTAATCTGCCAGCATTTTTTTCCCCTCTCTTACCCAAAGTTGCTAATTGACTTTTCTTTTCTGTTACTAGAGTAACAATAACAAAACTATTAACTTGTAATTTAGTGAAAAAGACTCATTCATTTCAATTTCTAGAGGCCTGGGGACTGCAGGTGGGTGGAGGGCCAAAACTTCCTGGAAGTTACCTTTTTAATGTTAACTTAGTCATTAAATATGTACTGCATCGCCATGGAAACTTTTATTCTTTAAACATAAGTTATTTTAAGTTTCTGTGAATTCTCCATTCTCTGGAAGCAGGCTGCTCTTGCATGAGGGGAACTTTCCTTGAACTTGCAAATTGTTTATGAGATCATAGAGCAATCAATTGCTATGTGATTATATTTTTTAACATGGGAAGAATTCCAAGAATACAGTTGCCACTGAGTTATCCCCAAAGATGGCTTATTTTGTCAGGAATAAAAATTCTAACTGGCCATCGCTTTAGAGTACAAGGTCAATTTGTGTAAATTCACAAATAACCAAAAGGGATGTGAGTTTACAAAACTGTGACCTTTAAGAGCAAACAAGACATTAGAAACTCTCAGAGTTGCTTAAATATACAATCACTTGTACAGCTCTGTCCTGAGATTCTTAAACTCTTGAAATGTTTATTTTCTCCCATTAAAAATAAAGCATTTTCATGTTTTCAAACAGAAATACATGGAGATGAAAGAAAAGGAGTCGATTATAGTTCTGTAGCTAACATACTTCCAGTCTTTTAGCTCTTCCTTGAGTTTTATACGTTGTTTTTTATCATACTGTGTATACAATTTTGCACTTCCCTTTTTACTTAATCTATCATTTTTGCACGTAGCTATATGCTCATGCTATTCCCAGTTTATTTACACATTCCCTGACACTTGAGCATCTAATTTGTTTCCACTTTTGATATACAAATAACACTGTCGTAAATACTTTAGTGCACAATGGTTTTCCATTCTTAGACTGTCTGCCTTTAAGTTAGTCTTAGATCTGGAATTACTAGGCCAAGGAGAGAGAATATTTTTAAGGCTTTTTAATACCTACTGTCAATTTGATTTCCAACATGGTAGAGCTACTTTGTAGCCACGCCATCAACAAATAGCGGTACTTATTCTGCGACTAGGAGCCCTGGTGGGACAGTAGTCAAAGCGCTCTGCTGCTAACCAAAAGGTTGGCGGCTTGAACTTACCAGCCACACCCCGAGATAAAGATGTGGCAGTCTGCTTCTGCAGAGATTACAGCCTTGGAAACCCTATGAGGCAGTTCTACTCTGTCCTATAGGGTCACTATGAGTTGGAATCCATTCATCAGCAACGGGTTTGGTCTTTTATTTGGTATTCTGCAACTGTGAGATACAAATGGTAACACCGTCAGTAGCTAATGGAAAGGTGGGAAGTCTGAGTCCATCCAGAGGAGACTCGGAAGAAAGTCTTCATGATCTACTTCTGAAAAATCAACCCTTGAAAACCCTATGGTGCAGTTTTACTCTAACACACATGCGGTTGCCATGAGTTGGTGTCAACTCAACAGCACCTGGTTGGCTACTGGTTGGTATCTGGCTGCCTTCTTTAACACCAAGTTTATCAATTTAAAAAAAAAAAAAAACCTCATTTAATGAATAAAAATATCATCCTTTTTTGAGGGCTGGGGACCATGCTCTTGGGGGACATGTAGCTCAATTGGCATAACATAGTTTATAAAAAAATGTTCTACATTCTACTTTGGTGAGTAGTGCCCGGGATCTTAAAGGCTTGTGAGCAGCCATCTGAGATATTCCACTGGTCTCACCCAGTCAGGAGCAAGGGAGAATGAAGAAAACCAAAGGCACAAGGGAAAGATTAGTCCAAAGGACTAACGGACCACAACTACCACGGCCTCCACCAGACTGAATCCAGCACAACTAGAGGGTGCCCAGCGACCACCACCAACTGCTCTGACAGGGATCACAATAGAGGGGCCCAGACAGGGCTGGAGAAAAATGTACAGCAAAATTCTAACTCACACACACACACAAAGACCAGACTTACGGGTCTGACAGAGATGGGAGAAACCCTGAGAGTATGACCCTTGGACACCCTTTAACTCAGTAATGAAGTCAGTCCTGAGGTTCATCGTTCAACCAAAGATTAGGCAGGCCCATAGAACAACACGAGAGTAAAGGGGCACACCAGCCCAGGGGCGAGGATGAGAAGGCAGGTGGGGACAGGAAAGCTGGTAATAGGGAACCCAAGGTTGAGAAGGGAGAATGTTGACATGTCGTGGGGTTGGCAACCAGTGTCACAAAACAATATGTATATTGTTTAATGAGAAACTAATTTGCTCTGTAAACCTTCATCTAAGGTACAACAAAAAAATTAATTTTAAAAAAGATGGCATCCTTTTTTTACCTGTATTTCTGTGATTGCTAGTGAGGATGAACATTTCCCATGTGTTTCCTCATTTATGAATGATGTGTGGATGTCTTCAGCTATTACTTATTAGGGTGTTGAGTTTTTCTTATAGTTTTGATGAACCTTTAACATTAATCCGACATATTTATTGCAAATATTTCCCGAGTCCTCCGAATTTTATATTTTTGTTAAATGCAGAGTAGTTTTTTAAATTATTTTTTCTAAAATTTGTTGATATTTTCCTTTCTTCTTGTCTTACGCTGGGTTCTCTAGAGGAGAAAAACCAGTAAAGCATATAAGTATAGACACAGCAAGATTTATATCAAGGAAATGGCTCATGCAGTTGTAGAGGCTGGAAAGTCCCAAATCTGTAGGTCAGGCTGGAGGCTTCTCCTGACTCAGGTAGCCACATGGGCTGGAAAACCCAAGATTGGCAGGTCAGATGGCAGGCCTCTGGCTAACAGGCTGTGGAGACCAATGAATCCCAAGATAGGCAGGCAAGACAGCAGGTAAGCTGCTAGCTCAAGTCCCAACAACCACAGGTCAGACGAACAGCAGCTGCAGGATCCGGGGTGAGCAGAAGCCCATGAGCCCTGCCAGCAAGTCCACCTATACTGGATGCAGGCCACACCCCCAAGGAAACTCCCTTTCAACTGATTGGCTACTCACGGCAGATCCCAACATGGAAGTGACTGCATTATGTCGGATCTCATCACAGAGATGATTACATCATTATATGACTGCCAAACTACATCATCACTGCCAAACCACTGAGAATCATGGCCAAGTTGACACACAACCTAAATGATCACACTTCTCTAGTGTCTGAGCTCAGAAAATTCTCCACAAATGCACCTCACGGAATCAAATAATATTTCTACTTCTCTCTTCTTGGGTTTAATTTTTTAGCCCTTTAATAATATAAAATAAAATTTTTGGAACACTTTTATACAATCTTATTGTCTTAGATGGGGCTCTCTAGAGAAGCAAAACCAGTAAAGTGTATAAGGATATATCAAGGAAATGTCTGTAACATCCCAAGTCCGTGGGTCATGACAGAGGCTTCTCCTGATTTATGTAGCCAGGGGGGCTGGCGAATCCAAGATAGGCAGGAGAGAGAGCAGGGCCATTGCTCACAGGCTGTGAAGATCGATGAATCCCAAGATTGGCAGGCAAGACTGTAGGTAAGCTGCTAGCTCAAGTTCCAAGAACTGCAAGTCATATGAACAGGAGCCAGCTGCAGGATCCAGAATGAGCAAAGGCCCCCGAGCCCTGCCAGATCACCCACTCACACCCAATGCAGGTTACAAGTCCAAGAACATCCCACTTCGACCGACTGGCTACTCACAGCAGATCCCATCATGGGGGTGATCACATATCAGATCTCAACATGGACGTGACCACAATATCACGAGACTGCCAAAACACTGAGAATCATGGCCCAGCCAAGTTGATACACAATCTTAAGCATCACACTTAAGTCATCATGCTTAGGAAGCTGCAAAAGATTTGCTTTGTGATCACTGTTTTCTTTCAAAACAATAAGACTGAGCTAAATTACATTTACTTCTAATTCGTACTTCAATAATGTGACAATTTGTCACCACAATGACATCTGATAAGCAGTTTTTCTCTTGGCTGGTAATGATTTTGGAATAAGAAAGTCCACCTTATCATTCACTCACGAGAAAAGCCAGACTGCATCTTAACGCAGGGATGTGGTTGTCTCAGGACAATGGAGCAATCATGGCTAGAGCCACCAAGTTCAAGAATGGTGGAAAAACAGGCTCCGAAACTCCCTTGAAGTCAGAGCACTGTGTGACCTGAGAAGAACTGCTGTTTGTGGGCAGCTCATCTCTGACTATGGCTGTCTCCCTGGCTCTGAGCAAGTGCCGAGCAGGACGCAACACACGTGGCCCTTCGCTGTGAGACACCTGCGGGTCTGGCCTGGCCACCTTCCAGTAAGACGTGTCCTCATCCACGGAGGCTCTGGTTCAGGGAATGAGCACTGGACAAGGGACAGGAGCCTAAGCTAAATGTGGTTCTACTCAGGCTATATGGGTAACCCTGGGCAAGTCAGTCACTTGGCTCCCCTGCACCTCCATCCTCCAGTCTGTAAAATGGGAAGACTTACACTAGCTATCTATTGCACAAGGGTATTACGAGGGTCAGATGAGATAGTGTGGCCTAAACCAGAATGGGAAGGAAATGGTTAAATACAATTGACCCTAAGCTCCTGAAGGTGCAGTGCAGGATGTTTCATGGGTCAACCCAGGAAGGATGATGCTGTCACTTGGGTATTTCATGGTGCCTGCCATGTTTTGGCCCTGAGGGGAGGGATGCAAGCTTCAACTTAAAGCTTGATCAGAAAATCTTTCTGCCAAAGACAGCACAGCGTGCTCTGCCCTTGCCACAGATTCTGCAGTACTGACTGGATTCCTACAGTCAGAGCAGGCAGGCTGTGATGGGAGAGGCTGGGGCACTAAGCCTGCCCCAGACACCAGGGAAAGCAGACAACCTACATCTGCAGGTTGGATGAATCGTGATCAACTACATTTTGCAGCAACTAAAGTTACTCAAAATGAGAAGAAACAGCTGCAAATATCCATTAATAACCAGAATCTGGAATGTACAAAGTATGAATCTAGGAAAATTGGAAATTGTCAAAAATGAAAAGAAATGCATAAAGATCGTGATATCATCCTAGGCATTAGTTTATAAAATGGACTGGACTGGTACTGCTCATTTTGAATCAGACGATCACATGGTCTACTATGCCGGGAATGACAACTTGAAGAGAAATGATGTCGTATTCCTCATGAAAAAGAATATTTCAAGATGCATCCTGAAGTCCAACGCTGTCAGTGACAGGATAATATCCATACACTTACAAGGAAGACCAGTTAATATGACTATTATTCAAATTTATGCACAAACCACTAAGGCCAATTGAAGATTTTTGCCATCTTCTACAGTCTGGAATTGATCAAACATGCAGTCAGGATGCACTGGTAATTACTGATGATTGGAATGTGAAAGTTGGAAACAAGAAGGAACGGTAGGTGGAAAATACGGCCTTGGTGATAGAAACGATGCCAGGGATCACACAATAGAATTTTGCAAAACCAGTGAATTCTTCATCACAAATACCTTTTTTCACCAACAAAAGGTGACTGTACACATGGACCTTGCCAGATGGAATACACAGGAATCAAATCAACTACATCTGTGGAAAGAGGTGATGGAAAAGCTCAGTATCATCAGTCAGAACAAGGCCAGGGGGCGGCAACTGCAGATCAGACTGTCAATTACTCATATGCAAATTCAAGTTGAAACTAAAGAAAATTAGAACAAGTTCACAAGAGCCACAAGAGAAAGAAAGACCTAAATGGAGGTCAGAAAAGACTGTGAAACTTGCTCTTGAATGTCTAGTAGCTAAAGCAAAAGAAAAAAATGATGAAGTAAAAATGCTGAACAGAAGATTTCAAAGGGTGGCTCAAGAAGACAAAGTATTTTAACGACATGTGCAAGGACCTGGAGATAGAAAACCAAAAGGGAAGAACATGCTCAGCATTTCTCAAGCTGAAAGAACTGGAGAAAAAATTCAAGCCTCAATTTGCTATATTGAAGGATTCTACGGGGAAATATTAAACAACGCAGGAAGCATCAAAAGAAGATGGAAGGAATACACACAGCCACTATACCAAAAAGAATTGGTTGACATTCAACCACTGCAGGATGTAGCATATGATCAGTAACCGATGGTACTGACGGAAGAAGTCCAGGCTGCACTGAAGGCACTGGAGAAAAACAAGGCTCCAGGAATTGACGGGATACCAACTGAGATGTTTCAACAAATGGATGCACCACTGGAAAGTGCTCACAAGAAATATGGAAGACAGCTACCTGGCCAACCAACTGGAAGAGATCCATATTTATGCCTATTCCCAAGAAAGTGACCCAACTGAATGTGGAAATTAGTGAACAGTATCATGACAATCATATGCAAGCAAAGTTTTGCTGATGATAATTCAGAATCTGCTGCAGCAGTATATCAACAGGGAACTGCCAAATTCAAGCTGGATTCATGAGGACATGGAACGAGGGATATCACTGCTGATGTAAGATGGATCCTGACTGAAAGCAGAGAGTACCATAAGATGTTTACCTGTGTTTTATTGACTATGCTAAGGCATTCAACTGTGTGGATCGTAACAAATTGTGGGTACCATTGTGGAGAATGGGAATTCCAGAACACTTAATTGTGCTCAACAGGAATCTGTACATGGATCAAGAGGCAGTCGTTCGAACAGAACAAGGGGATACTGCATGGTTTAAAGTTAGGAAAGGTGTGCGTCAGGGTTGTATCCTTTCACCATAGCTAATCAATCTGTATGCTGAGCAAATAATCTGAGAAGCTGGACTACATGAAGAAGAACGGGGCATCAGGATTGGAGGAAGACTCACTAACAACCTGCGTTATGCAGATGACACAACCTTGCTTGCCGAAAGTGAAGAGGTCTTGAAGCACTTACTAATGAAGATCGAAAACCACAGCCTTCAGTATGGATTGTACCTCGAAGTAAAGAAAACAAAAATCTCACAACTGAACCAATAAGGAACATTATCATAAATGGAGAAAAGACTGAAGTCATCAACGATTTCATTTTACTTGGATCCACAATCAACACCCACAGAAGCAGCAGTAAGAAATAAAAAGATGCATTGCAATGGGCTAATTAGTTGCAAGAAATCTCTTTTAAGTGTTAAAAAGCAAAGATGTCACCCTGAGGACTAAGGTGTGCCACCCAAGCCACGGTGTTTTCAGTCACCTCATATGCATGGGAAAGCTGGACAATGAATAAGGAAGGCCGAAGAAGAATCAATGCCTTTGAATTCTGATTTTGGCGAAGAATATTGAATATACCATGGACTGTCAAAAGAATGAACAAATCTGTCTTGGAAGAAGTATTTTGAGAATGCTCCTTAGAAGCAAGGATGGTAAGTGGGCATGAGTGAGCCAGTCACTTAAAAATTTGTGCCTCTAAACTAGGGCTAGAGGCATGGTGGTTCAGTGGCAGGATTTTTGCCTCCCACGTGGGCGACCTGGGTTCAAGTCCCAGCCAATGCCCCTCGTGCATAAGTATCACTCGTCTCTCAGTGAGAGACTGCTTGTTGCTATGATGCTGAACAGGTTTCAGAGCTTCCAGACTACACGGGACTAAGAAGAGAGGCCTTGTGACCTACTTCCTAAAATCCATCAGTAAAAACCCTGTGGATCACAACAGTCCCCACAACCAATCACGTGATGGTGCACGACTGGGCAGCATTTTGTACTGTTGTGCCTTGGGTTGCCACGAGTCGGGGCCAACTTGACAGCAGTTAACAACAGCAACACACTAGACCTAAGAGTGTCTGGGAGTAGAAGAAACCAGCAGCACAAATTGAGCTGATTCCGCCACAGTTGTAACTAAGAGTCACATGTCCAATCGCACTCTACCATGAGAACTGTATGTGAAGAAGCCAGAGCGCACTCCTGTGAGCCCCGGTGGCTTTGGCATTCAGACCCTCACCCCTTCCTCTACCATCTCCTAACCAGCACATGGCTGGCCTACCCCCAGCCTCTCTATGGGAGAGACTCAGAGGTGCAGCTGTCATGGTAAGTGGTTTCATATGTCCAACCTTTCTCCTGAAGACCCAAGGTCCAGAGTCATCTGTGGGCCTCGACATATGAACGATGAGTCAAAATGCTACCATAATGTCTGTCTAACTCGTTCTGGTTGAGTGAGTAAGGTGTCCTCATCCCCGGGCCCAAAGCTCTGTCGTGCACTCCAAAGGCTCTTTGTTGTCTGAACTGGGACTACTAAGGAAACCGAGATTGTTCCTAAGACAGAAGATGTTGACGCAGAAAGCCCTTAGCGGGGCCCAGGGAGGCATGTCAGTTCTGGCTCTGCTGACTGCTGCCTGGCCTGCTCCCTGGAGCCATCTCCGTCCCCAACTCTCTTCCCACACGCTTTCTTTGAAAAGTTGTTGCTTCAGTTGATCCATCTTACCTTCAAAAATGTCAATGAGCTTCCTTCATTGCTGCCTACCTAGCTCAGTTCTGGCAAAGAGAATGCCTGACAGGTCCCAAGAGGGACACGTCTGTTCTTGGCCACCTTTCCACAAAGGATTCACACAGCACACTCACCACCCTACACACCTGCACCCAGCAGCATTATGTCTGCAATGCCGAAGGCAGAAGATGGCTCAAAACAGCTTTAGGGGCAAGTGGATGATCCTTTTAAATATACGAAAAAAGTTATGAACAACTAGAAGTGGCCCCTGCCAAGGTCGCCTGCCACTGATAAAGGCCAAGGGCTCATGTAAGTAGGGCAAATTTCCTGATGTCTTCTTCCAGCCTTCTGACCTTGCTCCATGGGCTTCCCCTGCCACATGACAGGAGCTGCTAAAAAGTTTCGTAACTTTGCTTTCAAGATGGATGAATGGTGTCGTGCAGTCACAGAGGCTCCCTTTAAATAACTCTTTGCCATTAAGTAAATTAGGGCATGACAAGCACACTTAACAACCAGCCCCGTCATTACATTACTGTTATTATTATTATCTTTATTATTATGGGCTCTCATCTCCGATTCCTTGGCTCCAGGGGCCGGGCACAGGCAGAGTTCTTGGCAGCCTGCCCAGGCTGGGTGCCCGGGGAGACCCTCCTGACCCTTGAGGTCACTGGGTAGGATTTCCTGCTGTTTCTCTCACATGGGCTTTCTGCATACACATTCTAAAGAGCATCATAACAAACCCCGCTCCTCTGGGAGGTGTCTCCCGGCGGCTCCCTGTCCACAGCCTCCCCATGACCTTTTATAATGGCTGGTTTATACCACCCAGGAGGCGCTGCTGGGGCCTCCTGGCAGAGTCCCACACAGAGAGATCCTCTGACTGCCACCTTCAGGAGGTTGGTCCTTTGCAGTTCCTGCCAGTTCTGTGAGGTCTGAAGCAGTCTAATGTTCTTGTTTGTGGCTTTAACATCTCTGAACACTGCTGACCGTAGTGAGATGGGAAGGTGCCTCAGCAGTATTTCGTGACCCCAGGCAGCATCCTGGTTTTTGTTATAATAACAACAGCCAGGGAGAAAAACACTGGGTTTACCTTCCTGGCGTCCACTCCCCACACCCAGGACTGAAGCCATGAGTCTGGGTGGGAATGACCCTTCCCGTGTGGCACAATCTCACCCCAAGCCACCGTCCTTGATTCCGGCTGGTCCAAAAACAGTGAGGGGCGGGAGTTCTGTTACCAGTTGGAAAGAGAGAAGACAACTCCTTCATGTGGGCCATGGGGTGAACCCAGGTGAGCCCACACCTGCTGGCACCTGTTTCTTCCGAAGGGAGCCTTCATGGAGGCAGTGCTACCGAGAGGAGTATGGGGAACGGAAGTCACAACCCTGATGACATGAGGCCCACCCACTGCAGCATCACCTGGTAGATGAGCCAGCAAAGCCCTTACTGGGTGGGACACCTGAGCTAGGTTTTCTGTCACCTGGAGTGAAAGGTTGGTAACTGATATGGAGTGCTGGTCATTTATCTGAGCACGGACAGTTTTAGTAATGTTCTTCATCTAGGGAGAGTAATTTCTACCTTGCAGGGTTTTTATGAGGATTGGAAATAAATCCCATAAAGTGCTCATGGGCACACCATGAGCGATTATTAGGAATTAGTGCACAGCATTATGGCTTCACTGAATCCTCTCCACGACCCTGAACGGTACAGAGAGCAGACTAGTTTATACCCATCTCCTGAAGGAGAAAACATTCTCAGCCAAGCTGAGTGATCTGCCCAAGGTCACAAAGTTGGTGGGTGGGGCAGCCAGACGAGCACTAAATGCTTTTTGTTGTACAGGGAGGCACAACCAGGCCTGCCCTGAGGGGGTCCACCCCTGCACAGTGTGGGGTGGGGTATGGCTGCTCAGAGATGACGTCAAAGATGCAGAAGGCTGGAGGGCAGGCACAGGCCACCGTCCCTGTCCTGGCCACCCGGCTCGCTGGGCGAATGTGGGCAGAGGAGGCCATACAGCGTGCATGTGGGCTTAAAAGCCCATCAAACAACACAGAATAGCTGGCCCCAGCACACTGCTATTTAGGGTTCTTGGCCTGCTTTGAGACTGAAGGCCCTCCTAAAAACATAACTCCCAAGAGGAGGGTGTTCCAGGGGAGTCCCTGTAAGCTGCTGATGCCAAATCCAGTCACTGTAAAGACCACCCAACACGGGGCCCTGGACACAAGGGTACTGGTAGTCAGTGCTACCCTCAGAGGCTGCCGGCCACCCCAGAGTCAGGCGGTGAGACAGAGCTGTGGACGTGCCCAGCATTCGCAGCTCTCCTCTTTCCGCTTCTTCTGTCACCCTGATTTCTGCTTCCGATGGCCTCCTTCCTCGTGTCCATGCCAGCATTCCAAACACTCACAATTACATCCAGAGCCAGTCTGCTGGGCTGGTGACCCTCGCCACTCCCCCACTCACCAGTGAGGTGGCCTCAGCACATCACCAAGACTCTGGGTATCAGTTCCTCATCTAGAAAAGGGGGTAATGGCAGCACCTACACCTGGTGGTTGTGGGAACTGAAGGGACCCATGTCCATGCTTAGTGCCCAGAATGTGACATCCCATAAAGGCCGCCGTGGCTGCTGTCTGAAATGACTGGTACCATCCCATGGGCATCTGGCCCGGGCCGAGCCCTGCAGCCTCCTCTCTGGCCTCTGCCCAATTCTGCTGTGATTTTCACCCGCTTACCAAGTTTCACCCTCCACCTGCTGTACTGTTCCCTGCCGCCTCTGCCTTGCCCTCTTACTCCACCTTCGGTAAGAAGAAAACTCTCACTTGACCTCCAAGATTTGGTCTGAATATCACCTCCAGGAAGCTTTCCTAACAGCCACAACCCCCAGAGACAGGGCGGCTTCTCTGGGCACCCTGACAGTTCTGTGCGCACCCCCAGGATGGCTGCTGGCACTTTTACTCCTCTGTCTCCCATGCGTCCCTGGATGGTACAAATGGTTAAGTGCCTGCTATTAAAGGTTGGCAGTTGGAACCCACTAAGAGGCACCTCAGAAGAAAGACCTGGCAATCCAGTTCTGAAAGGTCACAGCCTTGAAAACCCTGTGAAGGGCAGTTCCACTCTGCAACACATGAGGTCACCATGAGTCAGAATCGACTTGACAACAAGCAGTTTTTGTGTGTCTCCCGTTAGACAAGGGCCTCTTGAGGGCACGGGCTGTGTGTTATTTCATCTTTGTTCTATAGGCCTTACAAACTATCCAATACAGATGAAGCACTCAATAAGTATTTTTTTAAAAACCCATTGCCAGTGAGTCAATTCCAACTCACAGCGGCCCTATGTGACAGAGTAGAACCGCCCCACAGCATTTCCAAGGCTGTCAAACTACGGAAGCAGACTGTCACATCTTTCTCCCACAAAGCGGCTGGCGGAATCGAACTGCTGACCTTTCAGTTAGCAGCCAAATGCTTTAACCTCTGAACCAGCAGGGGTCAGTTAAGTATTTAATGAATAATAATAGAAAACATCTGCATGGAGCTCACTATTTACCAGGTATGTTCATGGCACTTTACACAGACCACTCATGTAATCAGCCCAAAGACGTCATGAGCTAGGACAGAGAGGTTAAGAAACAAGCCAAGGGCACACAGCAGGCCAGTGACCGAGTCAGGGTATGAATCAAGGAAACCTGGTGCCGGAGCCGTAACCATGCCAGTATATTGCCTCTGACTGAAGGAACAAATGCTTTGTACCCAATATTATGAAAATAAAACAAGTAGTTACATGTCCAAAAAAAAAAAAAAGCCGTTGTCGGTGATTCCGACTCATAACAGCCCTATAGGACGGAGTAGAACTGCACCGTAGGTTTTCCAAGGAGCTGTGGTGGATTCAAGCTGCCGAACTTCGGGTTAGCAGCCAAGATCTTAACCACCGTGCCACCTGGGTTCCAGTTACATGTCTAAGTTGGGAGCAAACCCTTAGATTTTCTTTGAAATTGTATCTCTGCCTTTCCTCTAAGACCTTGAACAAATCACTTATTAATCAAATCCTATACTTTGATTGCCAGCGTATATTTAAAGATCTCTGATGGTTTATAAACGCCTGAAAAATGCTTTAAACTGAGCTCATAAAGCACGGTAAAACTGTGCCTGTAACTTATCCAACATAGAAATAGTCCGCGCCTCTGAGTCTCCTCGATCGTTGATAAAGTGGAGGCCCCAGGAAGGATTAAGGAAGCATAGACAACTGCGGCTGTTGCTTCTGCGGGCGCTGGTAGCTGAATATCCGCTGCAATCTCTGCCATCTGCCAAGTACTTTATGATCTCACACTCCCAGGAAGAGATCAACCAGAAGGTCAGGGAATGTACTGGCTGGTGGTTATCTCTTCGTGGCACCTGACTGGCTTCTTGACATCAGTCTTCAACTTGACCTTCAGGAAAGAAGACATCCCAGAGCCCCTGAAGAGGCACCAAGGTGTAAGACCCACCACCACCGTACGCTGTTGGAGGGATTTCTTTTTTTATTTTTTATTGTGGTAAATATGTAGGCAACAAAACTTTGCCATTTTAGCAATCTTCACGTGTACAGTCCAGTGACATTAAATACATTCATCATGATGTCCAGCCACCACCATTACCCAGTCCAGAGGGATTTCATTTAAAATCTGGTCTCAAGACTTTGTGGAGCACTTGCTTACTTACCAGTTGACCTGCTCTCAGGCCGTGTTCCCCAGACAGGGTGTGTTAAAATTGTGCGCAACCCCTCACATGGTTGTTCAACCCTACCCTCTGCATCGCTCCCACGCGAAAGCAAGAGTTCCTCAACCCTGACGGTCAGGGCCACCCAACCCAGGGGATGGCAACAGAGGCACCAGCTCTCCACCTCAGGAACAATACACATTCAAGGTGAGACCTTTTTTCTTCTTTTCAACATTTCTGAGCAGGCCAGGCAGTTCCCAGAGTTTGCGCTTCTGCTCCAGTCATGTGGAAGGCCCCCTCACTGTGGCCTCAGCACCAGCCCGCGGCCTCCTCCTGATGGGCCCCTGCCCGCCCAAGGCCTTCCGCTCTGGGCACCTTGCCCTGCTCCTGTGTTTCTGCCCATTCTCCCTCATGGGGAGGTGGCAGGAAGATGGAGGTGGCATCACAGATAAGGACATTTGTCCTCGTCATAGCTTGGGACTCCAGGCAGGGCAGGGCTAGAGGAACTGCCAGGTCAAGTTAGGAGTTATGGCAAGAAGTGCCCGGTTCACTAGCCAGGCACCATGGCGGGGAGTCAGGCCTGTGGTTCTGTTGTGGAAGATGAATGTGAAGTTGGCAGGGAACACTGCCAGGTGAGTGAGGGCCAGACCTGGCCCAGCAGGCACCTGAGGTGCAGGTGGAATAAAGGCAGGTTTACCAGAGGAGATCTGGAGTCTGGCCCAATAGGAAACATGCCCACAGGGAGAGGTGTGACTCAGATGCCCATCCAGGCTCATAGAAGGTACCCATTGTGGAGGGCATGAAGGACCGGTGTGACTCAGTACCCATCCAGCCACATGGACTGTGCCCAGTGCGGAGGGTGGTGAAGGAGCAGTGTGACTCAGGTACCCATCCAGCCTCACAGACGGTGCCCAGTGTGGAGGGCAGTGAAGCAGTGGTGTGACTCAGCACCCTTCCAGCCTCATAGATGGTGCCCAGTGCAGAGGGCAGTGAAGGAGTGGCGTGATTCAGTGCCCTTCCAGCCTCACAGACGGTGCCCAGTGTGGAGGGCAGTGAAGGAGTGGCGTGATTCAGTGCCCTTCCAGCCTCACAGATGGTGCCCAGTGCGGAGGGCAGTGAGGGAGTGGTGTGACTCAGTACCCTTTCAGCCTCACAGACAGTGCCCAGTGCGGAGGGCAGTGGGGGAGTGGTGTGACTCAGTACCCTTCAGCCTCACAGACGGTGCCCAGTGCGGAGGGCAGTGAGGGAGTGGTGTGACTCAGTACCCTTTCAGCCTCACAGACGGTGCCCAGTGTGGAGGGCAGTGAAGGAGTGGCGTGATTCAGTGCCCTTCCAGCCTCACAGATGGTGCCCAGTGTGGAGGGCAGTGAAGGAGTGGCGTGATTCAGTACCCTTCCAGCCTCACAGACGGTGCCCAGTGTGGAGGGCAGTGAAGCAGTGGTGTGACTCAGCACCCTTCCAGCCTCACAGATGGTGCCCAGTGCAGAGGGCAGTGAAGGAGTGGCGTGATTCAGTGCCCTTCCAGCCTCACAGATGGTGCCCAGTGTGGAGGGCGGTGAAGCAGTGGTGTGACTCAGCACCCTTCCAGCCTCACAGATGGTGCCCAGTGTGGAGGGCAGTGAAGGAGTGGCGTGATTCAGTGCCCTTCCAGCCTCACAGATGGTGCCCAGTGTGGAGGGCAGTGAAGGAGTGGCGTGATTCAGTGCCCTTCCAGCCTCACAGATGGTGCCCAGTGTGGAGGGCAGTGAAGGAGTGGCGTGACTCAGTACGCATCCAGCCTCACAGATGGTGCCCAGTGCAGAGGGCAGTGAAGGAGTGGTGTGACTTAGTACCCTTCCAGCCTCACGGACAGTGCCCAGTGTGGAGGGTGGTGAAGGAGAGGCGGCCACTGGAGCAGGGCCCAGCCATCATCCCTGACCTCTGGTACCCCAGGGCCAGGGAGACCACTCTAATGCCCCCAGACTGTGTGATGTCCCTGCCGCACTTCCAGCCCGCCTCCAGGAGTTGCTTGCTACAGATGAGAGGACAGGCACGGCATCAGAGGAAGCTTCCCCTGTGGTCATCGAATCCTGGGAAACACTGGAAGGCTGCCCTCCACAGCTCTGTCTACCCCCAGCCACAGTCTGAAATGCCGCCACCACCCTAGTCCTCGGGGCCTTACAGGGATACATGCTTTAAAAAAAAAAAAGCTTTATTGATAATTTACATGTCATTAGATTCACTGATTATAAGTGTTAACTACATAATTTTTCATAAATTTATAAATGTGTTGCCATCACTATAAAACATTTCTGTCACCTCAGAAAGTTCCCTCTTGCCCATTTACAGTTAACCTTCACTCCCTCAAGGACAGGGACTGACACAGTGGTTACAGCAAGGGGCCCAGGCATAACGACAATTATGAAGATCTCCCAGGACCAGGCAGTGTTTTGTTCTGTTGTACACACGGTCGCTATGAGTTGGAACCGACTTGACGGCACCTAACAACAACCCACTCTCAGCCTCAGGCAACCACTGATCTACTTTCTCCATTCAGGTAACCCCCAACTTAAGACGGGGTTCTGTTTCTAGGACTCCATCGTAAACCAATTCTGATGTAAGTTAAATACCTAATTTTTTTTTTTAGTTTTCATTATTATTGCCTTTTCTTATTAGTATCTTTATAAATTGTAACAGCGAACATCTACAAGTGAACATCTGAGAATGATGACATCAGCAAATTACACACTGCAGCATATTACCAACGACAAGATGTACAGTTTGTTGTAACTCGAATACATCGTAAGATGGGGACTTCCTGTGTATGAATTTACCTTATCTGGACATTTCATATAAAGGAAATCATATACTGTGCAATTTGGGGTGGAGGCATCTGGCTTCTCTCACTTAGCGTAAAGTTTTCAAAGTTCATCCATGTTGTGGTATACATCAGCAATTTTTTCCTTTTTATTACTGGACAGTATTTCATTGGACACAGATATCAAATTTTGTTTATCCATTCACCAGTTGACGGATATTCAGATTGTTTCCAGTTCTGAGTTGTTATGGATGAGTCAGCTATGAACAACTGTGTACGTACGTCTTCGTAGACTCCTAGGAGTGGAATTGCTGGGTCATAAGTCTAGGAGTCCCTGAGTAGCACAAATAGTTAAGTCCTTGGCTTCTAACAAAAAGGTTGGTTTGAGGTGCCTACCCAGAGGCACCCCAAAAGAAAGGCCTAGTGCTCTATGCCGAAAGGTCACAGCTATGAAACCCCTGTCAACAGTCATTCTACTCTGAAACACACAGGGTCGCCACGAGTCGGAATCGACCTGATTGTAACTGGTAAGTTTATGGTTAATGTTTTAAGAAACTGCCAAACTGTTTTCCAAAGTAGCTGCACCATTTTATATTCCCACCAGCAGTGTGTAAGAGTTTCAGTTTCCTCACGTCCTAACCAACACTTGACACTGCCTGTCTTTTTGATCATAGCCATTGCAATGCGTGTGCAGTGGTATCTCACTGTAGTCTTAATTTGCATTTCCCTAATGGCTGAGGAGCCCTGGTGGCTCCGTGGTTAAAGGTCTCGGCTGCTAACCAAAAGGTTGGGGGTTCGAAACCACCAGCCACTCCATGGGAGAAAAATGTGGCAGTCTGCTTCCGTAGAGATTTACTGCCTCGGAAACACTATGGGGTCGCTTTGAGTCTGAATCGACTCAACAACAGTGGGTTTTTAATGACTAATTACACTGAACATCTTTTCATGTGCTTATTAGCCAATCACATGTCTTCTCTAGTCAATTTCAGTCAAATCTCTATTCAAATCTTTCCTCCATTTTTAACTGTTATTTGTCATCTACTCTTATTGAGTTGTAAGAGTTCTTTACATACTTTGGACACAAGTCCTTCATCAGGTACATGATTTGCAAATGTTTTCTCTCAGTCTGTGGCTTGTCTTTTCATTTTCTTAATGGTATCTTTGGAAGTGCAAATGTTTCTCATTTTATCAATTATTTCTTTTATGAGTCGTATTTTTGGTGTCACTTTGCCCAACTCAAGGTCACAAAGATTTTCTCATGTTCTCTTCTAGGGCTTTTATAGTTTTAGCTCTTACGTTTAGGTCTGTTATCCATTTTCAGTTAATTTCTGGTATAATGTGAGCTAAGGGTCTAAGTTCATGTTTTTGCATATGGATGACAAACATTCCAGCACCGTTTACTGAAGGCACAATCCTTTCCCTACAGAATTGTCTTGGGGTCTTTGCCAAAAAGCAATTTACCACATATGTAAGAGTTCACTTCTGGATTCCCAGTGATGTTCCATTGATCTACATGCCTACCTTGCATCAAATCACGGTGTCTTGATTATTGTAGCATTAGAATAACTTTTGAAAACAGGAAGTATAAGTCTTCTAACTTTGGTTTTTGTTGGTGTGTTTTTAATTTCCATGTAAAGTCTAAAACCTGCTTGTGAATTTTAACAACAAAAAATCTGCTAGAAGCTTGATAGGGGTTGCAGACTTTATAGATTGATTTGGGTAGAATTACTGTCTGACATTACCAACTCTTCCAATCCACACCCACGGAATCCCTCTCCATTTTTTAAGATCTTAAATTTCTCTCAGCAATGTTTTCTAGCTTTACAAGTCTTGTACTTATTTTGTTTAACGTATTCCTGAGTATTTTATTCTTTTTGATGCTATTGTGAATGGAATGATTTTCTTCATTTTGTTTCCAGGGTTTCATTGCTAGTATTGATCTGGTAACTTATTCATTCTTCCACCCTCCAGTGTAATGTTGAGTAAAAGTGGTGACGCTGGATATCCTTGCCTTGTTCCTGAATTTAGGAGGAAAGCATTCAGTCTTTACCATTAAATAAGACGTTGTCTGTGGGATTTTCATAGATGCCCTTTACCAGGTGGCATACATGCCCTTCTATTTTTAGTTTGCTAAAAATTTGTATCTTGAGTGGGTGTCGGATTATCTCAAATTTTTTTTTTTTTGTATCTGTTGAGGTGATCGTGTGGGTTTTTGTGCTTTATTACATTAATATGATGTATAACAAAATTTTCAGATGTTAAACCTTGCAGTCCTGGCACAGATCCTATTTTGTCATGTTGTATAACCCTTTGTATATGTTTCTGGATTTGGCATAATGATATTTTGTTGAGGATGTTTGTGTCTAGGTTCATTAGTGATATTGGTCTGTAGTTTTTATTCCTTGTAATGTTCTTGTCATGTTTTGTTACCAGGGTAATAGTGGTTTCATAAAAAGACCTAGAAACTATTACCTCTTCCTCAATTTTATGGAAGTGTTTTTGAGGTATTGATATTATTTTTCTTCAAATATTTGATACACTTCATAAATAAAGCCATCTGGGTCCAAGCTTTTCTTTGTGCAAAAATTTTTTAGGTTAACAATTCAATATCTTGACTTGTTACAGATTTATTAAGATTATCTATTTTTCTTTAAATTAGTATTGGCAATGTTTCTTTCTAGGAATTTTCCCATATCATCTGTCTTAGGCTGGGTTCTCAAGAGAAGCAAAACCAGTAAAGAGTATAAATATAAAAGGAGACTTATACCAAGGAAATTGCTCACGCGGTTGTAGAGGCTGAACATCTGAAATCCATGGGTCAGGCTGGAGGCTTCTCCTGATTCACTTAGCTGCAGGGGCTAGCGAACCAAGATCGGCAGGTCAGACAGCAGGGCTCTTGCTCACAGGCTGTGAAGACTGACCAGTCCCAAGATCAGGCAGTAAGACTATAGGTAAGCTGCTAGCTCAAGTCCCAAGAGCCGGAGGTCAGACGAACGGGAGCCAGCTGCAGGATCCAGAGCGAGCAAAAGCCCACAAGCCTTGCCAGAGTGTCCGCATATATTGGATGCAGGCCACACCCCCAAGGAAGCTCCCTTTCGACTGACTGTCTATTCACAGCAGATCCCATTATGGAGGTCATCACATTTACCAAATCTCATCGTGGAAGTGATCGTATCATCATAAGACTGCCAAGCTACATCGTAACGGCCAACCACTAAGAATCATGGCCCAGCCAAGTTGACACACAACCTTAATGACCAAATCATCCATGTTGTCTAATTTGTGAGAGTAAACATGTTCATAGCGTTTCCTTTTAGTTCTTTTAATTCTTGTAGGCTCAGTAGTGATGTCCCCATTTTGATTCCTGATTTTGGCAACAGCGTTTTTGTTGTTGTTGTTTTAATTTTTGCCCTGTCTCTTTTTCAGGAATTGTCTAGCTAATGGTTTGTCAATTCTGTAGATCTTTTCAAAGAATCAGTGTTTGCTTTTACTAAATTTTCTTTTTTTTTTATGTTTTCTATGTCACTGATTTCTGTTCTAATCTTTAGTAGATCCTTTCTTCTGCTTATTTTGAGTTTCAGTTGCTCCTCTTTTCCTATTTTTTTTTCTTTAAAGGGAAAGCTTAGGTTATTGATTCGAGAGCTTTCTTCTCTAATATAGGCATTTAACCCTCTCAGGACTAGCATGTATATAGCTCCCACTTACTTTTTGTACCTTTGGGGTTCACTGGGAGGCAGCTGTCCCACTGACAGTACATTCTGCCAGCAGGCAAGGTCCTACACAAAAGTTTGAAATGGAAAAAACAGGTGTGTGCTGCAAATTAGCTTTTACAGGGTATTTGATGAGATGGTGCTGTATCACTGAATATTTAGTAGGAAAAATATAAATTTTAAATTTTTTTATTTGGCACACATATGTACCTCTGGACTCCGAGGATACAATTGATGGAATGAGGCATAAAACAAAAAGCATACTACCTACCAAAAATTCAGACACGCTCAAGTATTCAGCATGCCCTCCATTAATGAAAACACATGGTATCAAAAAAAAAATCAAAAGGAAAAAATAATTGGGTTACAAATTAAAGCCATAAATTGTCCTCTAAACACTGTTTTAGCTACATCCCATAAATTGTGATATGTTGTATTTTCATTTTCATTCAGCTCAAAATATTTTCTAATTTTCCTTGTGATTTCATCTTTGATCCCTGGATTATTTAGAAGTGCATTTCATTTCCAAATACTTTGAGATTTGCAAGTTTTCTTTCTGCTGTTGATTTCTATTTAATTATATTGTAGTCAAAGAACAGACTTTGTATGATTTCAAACATTTTAAGTTTATTCATATTTGGTTTATGGACTATCATATGGCCTAACCTGGAGAATATCCCATGTGACTTGAAAAGAATAGATATTATGCAGTTATTGGGTGAGTATCCTTATATGTCAGTTAGGTCAGGTTGGGTGATCTTCTTTACACTTGTCGATTTTCTGCCTAGGTGTTCTATCAATTTTTAAAAGTGGGGCACTGAGATTTCCAGCTATTATTCTAGAATTATCTATTTCCTCTTTTAGTTTTCTCAGTTTTTGGTTCATGTATGTTGAGGCTCTGTTGTTAGGCCCATATACATTTATAATTTTTATATCTTCCTGATATATTGACCCTTTTGTCATTATGAAATGTTCTTTGTTTCTAGTAATATTTACTGTCATAAATTCTATTTTGTCTGATATTAATTTAGCCACACCACCTCTCTTACTGTCACTGTTGCATGTTATATCTTTTTCCATTCTTTTACTGTCAACCTTTTTTTTTGAACATTTTATGGGATCCACAATCAATGCCCATAGAAGCAGCAGTCAAGAAATCAAAAGGTGCATTGCATTGGGCAAATCTGCTACAAAAGACCTCTCTAAAGCGTTAAAAAGCAAAGATGTTACTTTGAGGACTAAAGTGTGCCTGACCCAATCCCTTGTATTTTCAATCGCCCCATGTGCACGTGAAAGCTGAAAAATGAACAAGGAAGACCAAAGAAGCATTGATGCCTTTGAATTATGGTGTTGGGGAACAATATTAAATAGATCATGGACTGCCAGAAGAACGAACAAATCTGTCTTGGAGGAAGCACAGCCAGAATGCTCCTTAGAAGCAAGGATGGCGAGACTTCGTCTCATGTACTTTGGACATGTTATCAGGAGGGACCAGTCCCTGGAGAAGGACATCATGCTTGGTAAAGTACAGGGTCAGGGAAAAAGAGGAAGGCCCAACAAGCTGGACTGACACCGTGGCTGCAACACTGGGCTCAAACATAGCAACCATTGTGAGGATGGTGCGGGACCAGGGAGTGTTTCATTCTGCTGTGCATGGGGTTGCTATGAGCTGGAGCCAATTCAATGGCACTTTACAACAACTTTCACCCAATCTGTGTCTTTGAATCTAAGCTGTATTTCTTGCAGACAGCAAGTAACCGGATCTTGTCATGCTTAGTGCGGAGGAGCAGGGAGAAATGGGTCTACACCATCCTTTCTGGACTCAGGTCCCAAATTCAATTTTAAAAATCTAGGAGTTTGTAATATCTCCTGTAACTATTAATGTAGCCTGTGAGGTATATTCCACCAGCTAAAAGGCTAGTATCCTCACACATATTAAATTACTAACGGTCACATTTTGGAAGAATGGGACATAGGACAAGTAAGCCTTGGTGAAAAGGGATTAGGTGTGTTTGTGGCCAGTAAGGTATCAGAGTGGCTCACTCAGCTGCTTGCACCATCATAAACCTACCGACTGACAAGGGCAGCCCTTTAGGTACACGTGCTAAGCCTCTCAGCATACATGTTGGGCCAGTACGAGACACGTGTTCTCTGAACACTCTGGGAGTAACAGCCAGAGTCTGGAACTCGGAAACACATGAATGCATGCAGAACACAAATTTTCAGACTAATTTGTGCATTAATGTGGCAAATATGTTGTATACTAATTAGACAAACATATGAATTTAACCAATTTCTTGCTAATACCAAAAGAAAGTAAAATAGAAGAGTCTCATTTGATTTAAAAAAAAAGAAAGAAAAGAAAACATTCCTACCTGTTTTGAGGGCATTTCACCAAATAATGTCTCACTGTGAAAGGAAACAAACAAAAAAAAAGATGGTAAATGAATGCTACGTCAGATCAATACGCTCCTGGAGTTACCAGGAAATGCAGAGGCTGAGACATCACCTGGTGTAGGCACAAGCCAACTACAAGGGCTTTCTTACTTCTCTTTGGGTGGGTACAGCAGAGCCATAGCACAGACAACACATGACCTGATGCTGTCAGACCCCTGGATCTAATCAGACATGAAGCCATTAACCCCACACTTCCCCGTTACATAACCCAAAACAGTTAGTTTGGGGCAGGCCAAGTAGGGTTGGGTTCTAACCTCAAGAGTCCTGGGGTAACACAGTTAGCCAACTTCTGAGCTGTTTTAGTTAGGATAAGATCTGCTTGCAGGAATCTGGGCCAACCTGTTCCCACTTAGAAGCTCCTCACTGTGAAATGGAGCTCATTCTCTGATTAGCGCCCTTGCAGAGGTAAGAAAATGCCCTTGGGAAAACAGTCTTAGAGTAAGACATCCTTCCACAGTAGGTCTCCTTGAGGAAAGCCAACTGACTAGCTGCAGAGGAAAGTAAGGATACCCAGGCACTTATCCCGACAAGTGTCCAATCTGAGATCTTGCAGTTGAGTTCACCTCAAATAGAAGGAAAGCTGAAACAGCCGGAGGAGCCACAGGGGTTCTGCAGCAGACGGCTGTCAGAGGCCCCCAGTGATTCACGCCTCCCTGGATCTGTCCCCGCCCTTACACAGTCTTCTCCTATAGTGACTCTGGGCTTGGATACATGGCTTGCTTTGTCAATGGGACATTAGCCAATGTGTCACAAGCAGAGACTTCAAGGCACTTGTGCTCTTGGGTTTGTCCTCTCCCTTGTTGCTGGGGGTTCTTCTGCTACCACATGAAGAGCCTGGAAAGATGAGACCACACGGAGCGGACACCAGCGCTCCCGGCTGAGGGCACCTGACCAAGTCCCCAGCTGATCTCACAGTGACTGCAGCTCCATGTGTAGCTTCAGCTGCCCCAGCGACCCACGGAAGTGTGAGTAAATAAAATAGCTGCTGTTTTCGTCTACTACATCTGGGATCATCGGTCACATGGGAACAGGTAACCAGTGCAGGTTCCGTGCGAGGATGATGGCGTCTCAGACTTAGGGGAGCACTACAGGTTTATCTGGTCAAACTCCCTGCCAATACCCAAACACTTTCTGCAATTCCATTTACTGAGCACCTACTGTTTACTGGGCAGTTTGTAAATGCAACAACAATACTACGACCACACCGGTGGGGGGAAAAAGAGAAAAAAACATTTGCTATTGAATCAAATTCCAACTCAGGGAGACCCCAAGTGTGTCAGACTAGAACTGTGCTCCAAACAGTTTTCAGTGGCTGAATTTTCTGATTTGTCCTAAGTTGATCAACAAGCCTTTCTTATGAGGTGCCTCTGGGTGGACTTGAGTCCCCAACCTTTCAGGTCAGTAGCTGATTGCGTTAACTGTGTGCCCCAGCCAGGGACTCCTAACCAGTTGCCGTTGAGTCCATTCCGACTCATGGAAAGCCCACGCGTCAGAGTAGAATCGTGCTCCATAGGGTTTTTTGTTATCGTTGCTGTTATAAATATATACATAGAACATGACATTTCCATATGTCTTTCAATGGCTGATTCTTCAGGGACAGTTTGCCAGGCCTTTCTTCTGAGGTGCCTCTGGATGGACTCGAACCCCCAACCTTTCAGTGTATTAAATGTCTGCACCACTCAGGAGCTCCTAACAACCACAGTTAACATTTATTGAACATTTCATTTATGCCTAACACTAAATCCATTGCTGTCGAGTCAATTCTGACTCATAGGGACCCTGCAGGACAGAGTAGAACAGCCCCATCGGGTTTCCGAGGCTGTCATTTTTATGGGAGCAGATTGCCACATCTTTCTCCTGTGGAGCTGCTGCGTGCACCGCCAACCTTTTGGTTAGCAGCCAAGCACTTAACCACTGTGCCACCAGGGCTCCCATTCTATAAATCAGTGGTCTTCAAACTAGGGTCTGCATAACTCCTGGTCATTCCCAGGTGACAGTTTTAAGGTAATCAATGCCCAGATCTTCATCTTCCATACATATTTTTCCCTAAAATTGATCCTCTGGGAATGGCCAGGTCTGGCTGCACTCCTTGTCCTCCCGTCCCTTCGCATCACCCTTCCTCACTGGATGAGATCCAGGTACACCTCTCGCCCACCGGAACGGTTCTATGGGAACTGTCCAGGGTGTAAAGTCTTGAGGCAACAAAGAAACAATTCAAGATTTTGGTGCCTGTGTTGAGAAAGTGAATGACTATTGACTGGGCAACTAAGCCTTCACAATGCAGAGCTTCCCAACATTTTGATTTTAACAAGGACTGAATAATGACCTAATCCAGCTGTCAGCTGGCTGAGTATTAAAAATCATCTTTGGTGACAGATCATTACGTGACTTTTGACATATAACATAGGAGAAGGCAGTTTCAGGTACTGACCGTGACAGCAAAACTTCGCTCACCTGTGCCTCTGTTTACACTGAACGAGGTTTCTCAGAGGCAGCTATGAAAACGCAGGAGCAGAACTGATGCTGAATTCTACCCCGAACAAATCTACCCAAAGGTGTATGAATTAAAAACAAAAATCCATCTCAATAAAAACACATTTCCAATAAAATTTTACATCTTAGGATTATTAATTATTTACCTAAATTTATAATATGTTTGTGTGGTTTTGAAGCAGTTTACAGTGATTGTCCACGTCTTACTAACTGCACAATATTGACAACTCAACCCAGAAGAACTAGTTTAACACGTACAGACTGAGATGGAAACAAAAATTTCTTGATTTAAGTTTATACTCATATTATTTTACAACATGATCAATAAAGGACTTTCAAAATAGAAAAAAAAAAATTGTATTAAAACGGGATAAAACTCCGTGGGGGAAGTAGGCTGAAGGTAAAATAAAATTTCAAAGAGAAAATATAAAATTTCTAACAAAGCTTCTTCATGGAGTCTTTTAAATAAATGAAAAAACCAAACCAAGGCCATTGCCATCAAGTGGGTTCTGACTCACAGAGACTGTAAGACAGGGTGGAACTGCCCCATTGGGTTTCCAAGGAGCAGCTGGTTGATTCAAGCTGCTGACCTTCTGGTTGGCAGCTGAACGCTTAAAAAAATAAATGGAGGTAGCTATTAAAGCCACGGTATTTTGATGTAAAACACAGAGGTAGCCATTTTATTTTAAGATGTCAATATTGGTGATGCTCTGGAAATTATATCCTTTGCAACAATCTACATTTATGATTACAAAGTTCAGATGTCCGCAAAACAACGTGTAGGAGTGCGTAGTTTTGAAATTATTTTAGGGGCTATGCAAGCAAAAATGTTTGAAGACCAAAACTTTGTCGTCTAATGTCAACTTTATAATGAGCTGGTCCTCCTTCCCATTTTACAGTGGAGGACACCAAGGCACAGACAGGTTAACAGCTGGCCACGCTCACATGGC
Organism: Loxodonta africana; assembly: GCF_030014295.1. Taxonomy (NCBI): domain Eukaryota; kingdom Metazoa; phylum Chordata; class Mammalia; order Proboscidea; family Elephantidae; genus Loxodonta; species Loxodonta africana. The sequence continues at coordinate 83,284,039 of NC_087357.1, read as the reverse complement.
TGGGAAGTGGTCGAGCCGGGCAGTCTAACTCCAGAGCGTGCTCGTAGCTACACTACGACATTCTCAGCAACACCAGGAAGGCAGGTGTCAGGCCTCCTATGGATAGAGAAACTAAGGCTCACAGGGTAAATGGTCTGTCCAGTCTCCCAGCTGGAGCTGGGACCAAAGAGCTGACCTGTGGTTCAGGAAGTCACGTTCAGGGGCAGGTGGCCAGTGGCCTAGAGATCGGGAAGACAGGGAACAGGAGGGCAACTGGGGCGGTGGGGTGACTCTCATAACAGTAGGCATTGGTGGGGGAGCTGACTAAGAAGGGGCCAGAAGCTGGTGGGACAGGCGTACAGGGCACAAGGAGATGGGGTCTCAGCCTGAGTGAACGCAAGGCCAAGGTTACCACTAATGAAGAGGGGCCACCCACAGGACCAAACATGATTCTGGACATTTGAGGACTAGACTCTGCCCAGAATCACCTTCAAATATACATAGTATAATCAGGGTTGACTACATCAGTGTGTTCCATGTCTTTGTCTGGATACCTGAGAAGCTGACCTTAAGGCAAGGATTCACATGCAAAGAGTTTATGTGGGTAGTGATCCAGGTAGCCTCAGCGGGAGTGGGGGATTGAGATGGGGAAGAGAAGGCAGCCAGTTGTCAAGCCAGGAACCCCAGGGCCACGGGCCAGGCACCAGCAAAGCAACTGTCCTTCACGGAGATGAAGAGTTGGACGTGTTTCTTTGAAATGCTGATCTTAGTATGTTCAGGACTTTGAAGCTCAGAAAGGAGGGACTGTTTTTCTCACCACTCCTGACAAGAAGACAACTGTGAACACCAGGCCCTTGAGTCACTCTTTCTCTGTCCCAGCCTCCACCATTGAGGCCATGCTGCTCACACCCCCACCCCACGTCCCTGGTCCCACACAGCGTCCCCTAACCAACAGGCCTTGCAGAGACTCTGAGTCAGGATGTTTGGACATTCCCACTCTGCTCCCAGAACCTTTCACACTCACACTGAATGCTTACTGCGTCCCCAGCACCGGGCCCAGCGCTGTGCCTGGAGTGAACGCCCAGGAAGTGTCTGCAGAATGAACAAAGGGCTCTCCAGCCTCATCTGGTCTGGCAAAGGCAGAGAGCCACACAGCCCTGAGAAAGCGCCAGGCCTGTATTTGGGGCCAAGCCCACAGCTCTCTGCCTGCATTTCCATGCGGGGGGGAGGCAGGTACAGAGTGCGCCCCTCCCTTCCTGTCCGGTCCCTTCCCAGCACCAACTGGGCTCTCACCTGCCAAGCCCAAGAGCCCTGGCCCCACTTCCAGGAAACAGCCTTGCCTTCAAACATGTTACTACCTGGCCAGCAGTTAGGAGGCCAGGTCAAACCCTTCTCTCTTGTCACCAAATGGAAAGCCGAGAAGGAGAATCAAGTTTTCCGTTTCCTGTTCCCTTGGTACAAAGAGCTGCTTTATGGCCACATCCACTCAGCATGTAACGCTGTTTATCTAGGGCCACACGGTCCAGTACAGCAGTCACGAGCCACGGGTGGTGCTGAACTGTGACTAGTCCAAACTGAGACGTGCCAGAAGCACAAAACGCACGCCGGATTTCGATACCACGTCAGAAATTTTTATGTTGATACTCATTGATGTTTTGGATATACTGAGGTAAATAAAACATTAATTTAACCTGTTTCTTTTGACTTTTTAAATCTGACTACTAGAAAATGCCACTACCTGTCAGTTTGTTGTATATACTGTGGCAGCTTATACATTGCTGTGATGCTGGAAGCTATGCCACTGGTATTTCAAACAACAGGAGGGTCATTCATGGCAGAAAGGTTTCAGCAGAGCTTCCAGGCTAAGAGAGACTAGGAAGAAAGGCTTGGCAATCTGCTCCAGAAAATTAGCCAATGCAAACCTTATGGATCACAACAGAATATCGCCCAATATAGTGCTGGAAGATGAGCCCCCTAGGTTGGAAGACACTCAAAATACACAGTGGCCGTAACAATGGGCTCAAACACACCAATGATCACGAAGATGGCACAGGACCAGGCAATGCTTTGTTATGTTGTATATAAGGAGTAGAAGCCAACTCAACAGCAGCTAACAAGACCATCTAGAATATGTACAACTACACACGTGGTCCACATTATACTTCTACTGGGACAGTGCTCAAAGAGGTTCTCAAGAGTCACATGGCTTTGGGCTGCCCGGAGCATGGTGTGGTCAGTGTGGTCATCACAACTTCTGACCACTGATGATGAGAGACCACCAGGAGAGGGAACCCAGGGGTGTCAGCCAGCTGCCCACAGCCAGCACCGGCAGCCACACAATGGAACGAAGAGCGTCTTTCACACAGGCCATCTCCCCTGAACCTCGCAACAGCCCTGCAAACAAAGGGGAGCTCTTATCCCCACTTTAAAGGTGAGAAGCCTCGGGGCTCAGGATGCTTATTTGGGGCCTGAGAAGACCTGCTTTGTAAGTAAAGGAGCTTGAATCTGAACTCTACGACAGATACTGAGGAGCCTTGCAAGCACCTCCAGAGGAGAGGCTTCTTATCTCAAGGCACTGAATGAGAGAGCAGCCACTCCTCCAACACACACTCACACACTGGAGAAAATACCTGCATCTGAGGAGTGTCAGAGGACAGAGTTCGTGCCCAGACTTGTCCAAGTATCTCTCTGCAAGCCAGTGAGCCCTCTCATCCTCTCTGAGGCTCTGGGCTCTGTCTCTCTGTCCTCCCTGTCCCCACCCACCCCAGCCTGGGCCTCTCCTACTGGCTGTGGAGTGGCATACAGCCTCCCACCCCCCACCTGTTTCCTACGATTTCCAGAAGAAACAGCCACAGGCCCTTTTGATGTCATTGCTACAGGGAATCAGGAGAGCAAGCCTGCACAGGGGGTCAAGTCACAGAGGCTTCACAGGCCTAGGAGGTCCTGCCATCCTGTCCCTAGTTCTAGCTAACACGAGAGTACAAATAAAGAGGTCGGGTCACCTGCTTCCCTGTCTGATTCTAGGGTGCCTTAAAAGCTGTGTTTCCGTAGAATTGTTGGGGCCACCGCTGGGCAGTGAGCCTGGAGGAATATCCAAAGAAGCAAAGGCTTTTGGAAACCACTAAAAGAACTCAGGGCCTCAACCCCTGGCCACCAGGTCTGGTGCTTCCAGGATGACTCAGGGCTGCACAGGCCATGTGATGGGGCTGTGGGCACTGCTGGCCCTAACCGGGCTCTGGAGGCGACATGGAGAAGCCAGTCTGTGTCTGGCAGACAGCACATGGTCCATTAACTCCTGCTCACCTAGACAGCAGGTACCCAGAAAAAGAAAGCAGAACAAGGCCTGTGGCGAAGGCCGAGGACAAGGAATATGGCCCCAGGCTCCCAGTATGGGCTTCTTGATCTCAGGGTTGCCCTGAGAGACAGCAGCTGGGCCCGCTCATCTGATGTGCTCTTTTCAGATGGGTCTTGCTGACCAAGCAGGAGAGTAGGTGCTGGGCTCAGCTCTGTTTCCCACATGGGCCCCTGCTGTGGCTCACACGCACTCTTTCCTGCACGAGGTGAGGATGCGGAAGGCCCAACACGCATTTTGAGTAGAAGACCTAGGAACTGTCACTCTAACAAGGGGGTGTGTGTAGTCACTGGTGCCTAGTAAGCCAGGGCCCTTCTCACACTAAACGTTGTTCTAAGCACTTTATCTACCACCCATCTGTCCATACTGTGGGGGCCTGGGTGTTGCTGTGATGCTGGAAGCTATGCCACCAGAATCTCAAACACCAGTAGGGTCACCCATGGAGGACAGGTTTCAATGCAGCTTCCAGACTAAGACTAGGAAGAAAGGCCTGGTGATCTTCCAAAAATTAGCCAATGAAAAGCATATGAATCACAACAGAATATTGTCCAAATCACTTGCTTTGGGCATATAATTGGGAAGGACCATCCACCAAAGCGGACATAGTGTTTGGTAGGCTAGAAGGCCAACAAGGACAAAGGAGACCCTCGGTAAGACTGACTGGCACACGGGCTCAAACACGCTGGCCATCGTGAGGACGACGCAGGGCTGAGTAACGTTTGGTTGCCACCTGATCGCCAGTCACCAGGAGCTGGAGCTGGAGCTGACAGCAGCGAACAACAAGAGTTTATACATATTAATAGTTTGAATAAAGACAATGCAGGGTTGTTACAACGCAATGTGCACATGTGTCATCTTAATTAAAAACTGTCAGTGCATATCAAGTGCTTGTAGGTCCACAGATGGAGAAATTCTACTCACTCCAGGAACCCTTTCCACTGGGCCTGGCCCTGGGATTCCTGGAAGCCTTGCTTTCTCCTGCTGAACGACACAGCATCACACTTGGGGTAGTTGCTCAAAGCCTTGGTTGTCAGCAGGGCTCTCTGGGGGTGTTCCTGATGGCCACACTGATGGGGGTAATGCCTGAGAGTCAGCAATATGCAGGGCAGTCCCACAGAGGAAGAGTTCTCCCACATGACTTTGGGATGACCCCCTGACAGTCACGAAGGGAAAAACCTATTCATTGTTTTCTGAGCCTGGGACCTATGCCTACTTTACACAGAGACACAAGGTATGTTTTTGCTCCATTTTAATATGTGATGAATTTATAAATGAAATTGTAATGAGTGTAACTACTGTGAAGATCAGGGCAAGAGTGTTTATTTGAAACTTTACCAACAGTTGGGGTTTTAAAAATTCCATCACTAAGGGCAGGGCCACTTAAGGCAGACTCACCTGCGCCAGCCTGTACTTGTCCTTGTCATGTGGCTACTGGGTCTGTGTGCGTGTGTGTATGAGTCCCTGGGTGGCACGAACATTTCAGCGATTGACTACTAACTGAAAGGTTGGTGGCGCAGATCTAACCAGAGGTGTCTCAAAAGAAAGGCTTGCTTTCAAAAAGATTACAGCCTTGAAAACCCTATGGAGCACACTTCTACTCTGTACACATTGGGTCATCATGAGTGATAACTGACTCAATCACAACTGGAACATACATACATATATATACACATATCTATGATAGGATAATATCCATACACCTACAAGGAAGACCAGTGAATACGACTAGTATTCAAATTTACACACCAACCACTAGGGCCAAAGATGAAGAAATAGAAGATTTTTATCAGCTGCTGCAGTCTGAAATTGATCGAACATGCAATCAAGATGCATTGATAATTACTGGCGATTGGAATGCGAAAGTTGGAAACAAAGAGGGAGGATCAGTAGTTGGAAAGTATGGCCTTGGTGATAGAAACAATGCCAGAGATCGAATGATGGAATTTTGCAAGACCAGTGACTTCTTCATTGTAAATACCTTCTTTCACCAACATAAACGGCGACTATACACATGGACCTCACCAGATGGAACACACAGAAATCAAATTGACTACATCTGTGGAAAGGGATGATGGAAAAGCTCAATATCATCAGTTAGAACAAGGCCAGGGGCCGACTGTGGAACAGACCATCAATTGTTCATATGCAAGTTCAAGCTGAAACGGAAGAAAATCAGAGCAAGTCCATGAGAGTCAAGATATGACCTTGAGTATATCCCACCTGAATTTAGAGACCATCGCAAGAATAGATTTGACGCACTGAACACTAGTGACCGAAGACCAGACAAGTTGTGGAATGACATCAAGGACATCATCCACGAAGAAAGCAAGAGGTCACTGAAAAGACAGGAAAGAAAAAAAACACCAAGATGGATGTTAGAGGAGACCCTGAAACTTGTTCTTGAGCGTCGAGCAGCTAAAGCAAAAGGAAGAATTGATGAAGTAAAAGAACTGAACAGAAGATTTCAAAGGGCCTCTTGAGAAAACAAAATAAAGTATTATAATGACACGTGCAAAGAGCAGGAGATGGAAAACCAAAAGGGAAGGACATGCTCGGCGTTTCTCGAGCTGAAAGAACTGAAGAAAAAATTCAAGCCTCGAGTGGCAGTAGTAAAGGATTCCATGGGGAAAATATTAAATGATTCAGGAAGCATCAAAAGAAGATGAAAGGAATGCACAGAGTCATTATACCAAAAAGAATTAGTCGATATTCGAAGATGGTGGACTAGGTAGACGCTACCTCGGACCCCTCTTGCAACAAAGACTCGGAAAAACAAGTGAATCGATCACATACCTAACAACCTACGAACCCTGAACAACAAACACAGATTTAGAGACGGAAAACGAACAAATATGGGGAAGCAGCGACTGTTTTCAGAGCCTGGAGCCAGCGTCCCAGTCAGGTAACCTCGGCACTGGGCTTCTGGGCCCAGGGAAGCTGAACTCAAAACTCTTGTGACAGCGCAAACAAGGGGCGCAGCCCTACCCCCCTGAACTGACCCCGGGAGGGGGCCCAGCCAGTCTGCGCAGGTGGCGTGGCGATGCGGCTGGTGGGAGAAGTCCCCGGGAGGCAGTGACTGGTTTTGGAGCCGGGAGTGCAGCGTCCCAGCCGGGGAACCTTGGCGCCGGGCTTTTGACTGGGCGCTGTCACGGCGCAAGCACGGGGCACAGCTCTACTCCCCTGAACTAACCCCGGGAGGGGGCCCAGCCGGTCCGCGGGGACGGCGCGGGGCGGCGACGCGGCTGGTGGAACGAGAAGTCCCCAGGAGGCGGCGACTGATTTTGGAGCCGGGAGTGCAGTGTCCCAGCAGGGGAAACTTGACGCTGGGCTTTGGACTGGCAGCGGAGGATCTGACCACGGCTTCAGCGGGCCAGACCCCCGGGGGCAATCTCCACACAGCCAGCGCACGTAGGCGACACGCCCCTCGGGAATCTCAGATAAAATAGTCATTCCAAGCAAGACAAGCAACTTTGGCTATATTCCGAGGTGCTACTCTCCTATTTCTCTGAACCCTCCCCCACCCTTCCCAGGCAGCTTCATTAACATTGGAATTTCCTGAGCCAGAGGGAGAACGGCTCCGGTTCCGCGGTGGCTTTGCTTTCCCCCTTTTTTTTTTTTTTTTGGTCTTTTCCTAACCCATTCTTCCGGCCTGAGAGAAGGAACCACAAAAAATCCAGGGACCAAAAATCCATCCCTAATTGGACTAAAACCACAGAACCAGCTACAGCCAAGCATATATGATCCAAATCTCGGACTTTCATCCTTACAGGGAACAAGGTGGCGGTTATAATCCAAAGGCAGTTCTGATAGGGATCTGACTGCATTTTTTTTTAGCGGATTTTCTGGAAAAACAAGTTTCCCACGTCTGATATCTCTGCTTATCCAACAGAGCCCTAACTGACCCACAACAGGGAACTGAGGGCTGAAGCTCCCCCCAGACCACCTACCCTCTTGCCTTAGGGATCTAAGGAGAGTGACACCTACCAATCAGTAGAGGTACTTGCTTTGGGGGCCTAAGGTACACCTGCAGTGCCCTCCCATCACGGTGCTATAGGAATAGAGACACACCCACCTCATTGACACTTGGGGGAAGTCTGTCAGCATCCTGCCCCCCCGGAGGGTGAACCCCAGCTGCTAATAGAATCTGGTGCACACAACTATCACCACTACTTCTCGAGGTGGATAGGTGTTAGGGTGCACCACACACTTCATGACCCAAAATCAGATTCTACTCAAGAATAGTGAATAGACTCAGGCATATATATCTGGCAACAGCCCAAACCAGCTGGTAATAGGTCATAAGTAAGTCAAGGGCTACAACAAACAAGACAGCACAATCTAGTAGCCCATCCACATATATTGAAAGAAAACAAAACAAGATAAGACTCAGTGAGCAATTATATAATAAATCACTACTATATTTTTTTTTTATATCTTAGTGATGGCTCGGAGACAGCAGCCGATATCAAACCACATAAAGAAGCAGACCATGACAGCTTCTCCAACCCCCCAAACAAAAGAATCAAAATCTTTCCCAAATGAAGATACAATCCTGGAATTATCAGATACAGAATATAAAAAACTAATTTACAGAATGCTTCAAGACATCAGAAATGAAATAAGGCAAACTGCAGAAAAAGCCAAGGAACACACTGATAAAACTGTTGAAGAACTCAAAAAGATTATTCAAGAACATAGTGGAAAAATTAATAAGTTGCAAGAATCCATAGAGAGACAGCATGTAGAAATCCAAAAGATTAACAATAAAATTACAGAATTAGACAACGCAATAGGAAGTCAGAGGGGCAGACTCGAGCAATTAGAATGCAAACTGGGAAATCTGGAGGACCAGGGAATTAACACCAACATAGCTGAAAAAAAATCAGATAAAAGAATTAAAAAAAATGAAGAAACCCTAAGAATCATGTGGGACTCTATCAAGAAGGATAACTTGCGAGTGATTGGAGTCCCAGAACAGGGAGGGGGGACAGAAAACACAGAGAAAATAGTTGAAGATCTGCTGACAGAAAACTTCCGTGACATCATGAAAGACGAAAGGATATCTATCCAAGATGCTCATCGAACCCCATTTAAGATTGATCCAAAAAGAAAAACACCAAGACGTATTATCATCAAACTTGCCAAAACCAAAGATAAAGAGAAAATTTTAAAAGCAGCCAGGGAGAAAAGAAAGGCCTCCTTCAAGGGAGAATCAATAAGAATAAGTTCAGACTACTCAGCAGAAACCATGCAGGCAAGAAGGGAATGGGATGACATATACAGAGCACTGAAGGAGAAAAACTGCCAGCCAAAGATCATATATCCAGCAAAACTCTCTCTGAAATATGAAGGTGAAATTAAGATATTTACAGATAAACACAAGTTTAGAGAATTTGCAAAAACCAAACCAAAGCTACAAGAAGTACTAAAGGAAATGTTTTGGTCAGAAAACCAATAATATCAGATACCAGCACAACACAAGGTCACAAAACAGAACATCCTGATATCAATTCAAATAGGGAAATCACAAAAACAAATTAAGATTAATTAAAAAAAAAATGCTCATAACAGGGAATCATTGAAGTCAATATGTAAAAGATCACAATAATCAAAAAGAGGGACTAAATACAGGTGGCATAGAACTGCCATATGGAGAGTGATACAAGGCGATATAGAACAATACAAGTTAGGGTTTTACTTAGAAAAATAGGGGTAAATATTTTTTTTTTTTTATTAAGGTAACCACAAAGAGGTATGACAACTCCATAACTCAAGATAAAAGCCAAGAAAAACGTAACGACTCAACAAACATAAAATCAAACACTATGAAAATGAGGATCTCACAATTTACTAAGAAAAATGTCTCAGCACAAAAAAGTATGTGGAAAAATGAAATTGTCAACAACACACATAAAAAGACATCAAAACGACAACACTAAACACTTATTTATCTATAATTACGCTGAATGTAAATGGACTAAATGCACCAATAAAGAGACAGAGAGTCTCGGACTGGATAAAGAAACACGATCCGTCTATATGCTGCCTACAAGAGACACACCTTAGACTTAGAGACACAAACTAAAACTCAAAGGATGGAAAAAAATATATCAAGCAAAAAAGAAGAGGAGTAGAAATATTAATTTCTGACAAAATAGACTTTAGACTTAAATCCACCACAAAGGATAAAGAAGGACACTACATAATGATAAAAGGGACAATTGATCAGGAAGACATAACCATATTAAATATTTATGCACCCAATGACAGGGCTGCAAGATACATAAATCAAATTTTAACAGAATTGAAAAGTGAGATAGACACCTCCACAGTTATAGTAGGAGACTTCAACACACCACTTTCGGAGAAGGACAGGACATCCAGTAAGAAGCTCAATAGAGACACGGAAGACCTAATTACAACAATCAACCAACTTGACCTCATTGACTTATACAGAACTCTCCACCCAACTGCTGCAAAGTATACTTTTTTTTCTAGTGCACATGGAACATTCTCTAGAATAGACCACATATTAGGTCATAAAACAAACCTTTGCAGAATCCAAAACATCGAAATATTACAAAGCATCTTCTCAGACCACAAGGCAATAAAACTAGAAATCAATAACAGAAAAACTAGGGAAAAGAAATCAAATACTTGGAAACTGTGAACAATACCCTCCTGAAAAAAGACTGGGTTACAGAAGACATCAAGGAGGGAATAAGGAAATTCATAGAAAGCAACGAGAATGAAAATACTTCCTATCAAAACCTCTGGGACACAGCAAAAGCAGTGCTCAGAGGCCAATTTATATCAATAAATGCACACATACAAAAAGAAGAAAGAGGCAAAATCAGAGAACTGTCCCTACAACTTGAACAAATAGAAAGTGAGCAACAAAAGAATCCATCAGGCACCAGAAGAAAACAAATAATAAAAATTAGAGCTGAGGTAAACGAATTAGAGAACAGAAAAACAATTGAAAGAATTAACAAAGCCAAAAGCTGGTTCTTTGAAAAAATTAACAAAATTGATAAACCATTGGCTAGACTGACTAAAGAATTAGTCGATATTCAACCATTTCAAGAGGTGGCATATGATCAGGAACCGATGGTGCTGAAGGAAGAACTACAAGCTGCTCTGAAGGCATTGGCAAAAGAAAAAAAAAAAAAAAGGCTCCAGGAATTGATGGAATAGCAATTGAGATGTTTCAACAAACAGATGCAGCGCTGGAGGTGCTCACTCGTCTGTGCCAAGAAATATGAAGACAGCTCCCTGGCCAACTGACTGGAACAGATCCATATTTATGCCTATTCCCAAGAAAGGTGATCTAACCGAATGTGGAAATTATAGAACAATATCATTAATATCACATGCAAGCAAAATTCTGCTGAAGATCATTCAAAAACAGCTGCAGCAGTATATCGACAGGGAACTGTCAGAAATTCAGGACGGTTGCAGAAGAGGACGTGGAACCAGGGATATCACTGCGGATGTCAGATGGATCCTGGCTGAAAGCGGAGAATACCAGAAGGATGTTTACCTGTTTTATTGATTATGCAAAGGCATTTGACTGTGTGGATCATAACAAACTATGGATAACACTGTGAAGAATGGGAATTCCAGAACACTTAATTGTGCTCATGAGGAACCTGTACATAGATGAAGAGGCAGTTGTTCGGACAGAACAAGGGGATACTGATTGGTTTAAAGTCAGGAAAGGTGTGTGTCAGGGTTGTATTCTTTCACCATACCTATTTAATTTGTATGCAGAACAAATAATATGAGAAGCTGGACTATATGAAGAAGAACGGGGCATCAGCGTTGGAGGAAGACTCATTAACAACCTGCGTTATGCAGATGACACAACCTTGCTTGCTGAAAGTGAGGAGGACTTGAAGCACTTACTAATGAAGATCAAAGACCACAGTCTTCAGTATGGATTACACCTCAACACAAAGGAAACAAAAATCCTCACAACTGGACCAATGAGCAACATCATGATAAACGGAGAAAAGATCGAAGTTGTTAAGGATTTCATTTTACTTGGATCCACAATCAACAGCCATGGAAGCAGCAGTCAAGAAATCAAAAGACGCACTGCAATGGGCAAATCTGCTGCAAAGGACCTCTTCAAAGTGTCGAAGAACAAAGATGTCACCCTGAAGACATGACCTGCGCCTGACCCAAGCCGTGGTATTTTCAATCACATCATATGCATGTGAAAGCTGGACAATGAATAAGACCAAAGAAGAGTTGATGCCTTTGAATTGTGGTGTTGGCAAAGAATATTGAATATACCATGGACTGCCAAAAGAACGAACAAATCTGTCTTGGAAGAAGTACAACCAGAATGCTCCTTAGAAGCAAGGATGGCGAGACTGTGTCTCACATACTTTTGTCAGGAGGGATGAGTCCCTGGAGAAGGGCATCATGCTTGGCAGAGTACAGGGTCAGCGGAAAAGAGGAAGACCCTCAGCGAGGTACATTGACACGGTGGCTCCAACAATGAGCTCAAGCATAGCAACGATCGTAAAGATGGCTCAGGACCAGGTAGTGTTTCGTTCTGTTGTGCATAGGGTCGCTATGAATTGGAACCGACTCGACGGCACCTAACAACAACAACATATATGTGTGTGTGTGTGTGTGTGTATATATATATACATCTGCATGTATATCATGATGGTATTCATATATATGTATAAAGATACATTATATATATGTGTGTGCGTGTGTGTGTGTGCGAGCGTGTGTCCCAATTGCAGTCAAGCTAATTATAACTCATGATGATCCAATGTGTGTGGAGTAGAACTGCGCTCCACAGGGCTTTCAAGGCTGTGACCTTTTTGGAAGCAGATCTCCAAGCCTTTCTTCCAAGGCATCTGTGGGTAGATTCAAACCACCAACCTTTTGGTCTGGGGGACAGAGAGAACCTGTAGAAGGTTAGTGGTTTGAATCCACCCAGTGGTGCAGTGAGAGAAAGGACTGGCAATCTGCTTCTACAGAAATTACAGCCAAGAAAATCCCGTGGAGCAGCTCTGCCTCATAACGCACGGGGTTACCATGAGTCAGAACTGACTCAATGACAATGGGGTTTTTTTTTTTTTTCTTGGTATGGAGTGTCTGGGTGGTGCAAACTGTTCACATGCTCAGCTGCTAACCAAAGACTGGAGGCTGGTGTCCACCCAGAGGCACCTCAGAAGGAAGGCCTAGTGAGCCACTTCCTAAAAATCAGCCACTGAAAACCCTGTGGAGCACAGTTCTATTCTGACACACACAGGGTCCCTGTGAGTCAGGGTCGACTCAACAGCAAGTAGTACTGGTGCGTAGTGTGGAAACCCTGGTGGCGTGGTGGTTAAGAGCTACGGCTGCTGACCAAACACCAAAAGGTCGGCAGTTCAAATCCGCCAGGCGCTCCTCGGAAACCCTATGGGGCAGTTCTACTCTGTCCTATAGCGTCGCTATGAGTCAGAATTGACTCAACAGCAATGGGTTTGTTTTCTTGGTTTTATAGGTATATATATATATACATACTTATTTAGCCTTTATGTCAAATGTCAAATATCAGGAAATATTGCTTTCTCCGAAATTCAAACTTACTCAAAAGAAGTAGGTGCAAAACAAAAATCCATTTTATTGTACTGTAAATTACTTTCCTTTAATTACAGTTAGTGCATTAAGTTGATTTTTATAGGTATAACCCCAAAACCCACTGCCATCGAGTCGATTCTGACTCCGAGTGACCTTATAGGACAGGGCTTTTTTCAAGGCTGTGATCTTAACGGAAGCAGAAGGCCACATCTGTCTCCTGCAGTGCAGCTGGTGGGTTGGAACCGCTGACCTTCTGGTTAGCAGCCGAGGCGTAAACCACTGCGCCACCAGAGATCCTCTTACGGGTACAGGTAGCATACGTTATCTCTGAGTTTCACTTCAAAATAGCCATGGGATCGCTGTAAAAGGCTTGTTGTAAGGAGGCTGCTGGCTGGGGTCAGGTCAGGAACAGCAGCAGCTGGGTTCATTAGACAGGCACACTCTCCAGCCCATCCCAGACGTACTGAACCAGAATCCGCAACCTAGCAAGTTCCCAGGTGAAGTGTCTGCTCCAAAAACTGTGAGGAGTGTGTTTTTAGGCTCCAGTGGCCAGTCAAGGGGTAACCTCAGCCCAGCGGCTGATTATCCAACAGGCAAGGTAAGCGCTGTGCTTACCTTGCTTACGAGATCATCTGTTCTGCTTCTAGGTATGGCTGGCATCTGTCTCTCTCCCAACCCCACAGCAACTTCCTGCAGAATCAAAGCCTCTTTTCAAATGTACAGGCCCTGACAGGGGCGAACGACCTCGTCAACAAGGTAAGTACGGGCTTACTTGTGCTTACTTACTAATCTGCAGGGAACAATCTCTCGATGTGGTGAAACCCACATGAAATTGATCGCTACAGATCTCACTGTGCTTACCTTGCCTACTGGATAGCCCTCCCCTGCCCAGGCACCCTCTGAACAGTCCCTGCCTGGCTCCACAGGGCGGCTGGGAGGTGCCGACTCCGAGGGCGGCAGGGGCAGGGCCCACCCTGCAGTGGCATGAGTTGCCCCAGACCAAGGCCCAGCTCCCCGAGGAGCTGCAGGGCCAATAAAGAGCCATTGGGGAGGGACCTCAGCAACAACAGCCACAGGAGGGCTGAAGGAAAGGCCCTTGGAAAGGCAGCTCTGAAGTGCCCGCGGCTTGCTTTAGGAGACTGAATGGCAGGTGTGGACTCGGGCAGGGCTTGAGCCCCACCACCACCTTCTTATTTCAGAGCTTTGTAACGCTCCCCGGCTGCAATCTGTCAGATGGAAGCGACCCGCTGCCCTCCCAAGTGGTGCCGGGGATCTCAAGGGAGCGTGAGGAGCCTAGTGAGGGGTTGGCCCCCAGCAGATGCTCAGGCAATGCTCTCAGCAGCTCAGGAGGGCTTTTGGATGCTGTACACAGGTACGTAGAGGCAGTCCGGTGTCCACTCCAGTGGGGTAAAGATGGGGAAATTCTGGGCTCTCTGAGACCACAGCGTGTGTCCCAGCCTTGCCTTTCTTGGCTCTGGGGGAGAAGGGGATGTCTTCTGGCTCTAACCACTGTGCTTTGTCTCTCTGCCCCTGCTAATGCCTAATGGGGCCTGCAGCTCACGTAGATCTCTCTCTCACACCGCTGAGCCAGGCCAAGGTGCCTTCAGAGCAAAACATGTTAGAAACTGCCTATGTGGCTTCCAAACTCCAACAGCTGGAGCAAAGCAGCTGGGAAACAAACCCATCCAACCACCATTTGTCGAGCAGCTGTCCTGAGCCAAATCCCAAGGATGGCAGATCAGACGCACGGTTCCTGCCCTCACGAATCGTCCTTTTGAAGGGAAGCAAATGTGTCTGCACCTGTGACAACATGTGCCATGAGGTGGTACAAGAGGGTTCCAAGTGGGGCATTCGTGATCAGGTGGGGCTGCACCGAGGAGGGCCTCTCAGCTGGATTTTGGGAGCAGCACAGGGTGGTTGAAAGGGCGTGGGCTTTGGAGTAGAAGGATCTGGGCTCCAGCCCGTGCTTTGTCACCAAGTAGCTGAGTGCACCAGGCCCTCTCCGTGCGCCTCCCAGGGGCCCCTCACCCTTCCCCACCCTGCTCTGAGCCCTGGAAGTTGACCTCTGTGGAGCAGCTCTGAGCTGCCCTGCCCTCTGGCTTCTGGTGGTTTCCACAGAGGGGAGGGACCTGTAGGAGACGGGGGTGGCGCTGAGGAATGTGCGTGTCTGGCTCCTTCTGCCTCTCTCCATGCTCGGGGCTCCTGTGGTGAACCCTCCCCCAGGGCCCCAGCCCCACAGCCCCAGGAACCACACCCTCCCCTGCCCTCAAGGTCTAGGGTGAAACAGCTCCCAGGAGGAGCTAGTTCCTAGGTGCACCGCCTTGCTTCCTGGTTCCCTTGGCCCTGCCACACTCCTGGAGCCAGTCCCCTCTGTCAAGGCTGCTCAGGTTCCCTGTTTCAGCATGCCCATCAGCCATGACCATGGAATCTGATACCTCCCAGGTTGATGACCTTGGGCTAATAACAGTAACTAGTATATACAGTGGTAGCCATTTGTTAGCTTAACTATGGGATACTTACTATGAGCCAGAGTGTGTCAAGGGTTTTGCACACTTTTTTTTTTTTTTTAACTTAATCCTCAACGGTCCTGTGAGACAGGTGCGGGACAATTTCCCGCGTTTTTTGTTGAGGAAGAGTTGGTGCAGAGGTAGGTCACCAGCTGGTAAGTGATCACCATTTGAGTCAGAGTCAGCCTAACTACAGAGCCAAGCTCTTACCCCTGTCATCCCCAGGAGCCACAGTGACCCTGACTGATCTGGGAATGCTGAAGGAGGGACCCAGGTGGGGCACGTCAGACGAGGTACAAGAGCCACTGGCGAGATGTGGGACCAGAGAAAGCGGACATCATTCACAGGGAATTCACAGAGTGAAGCCCTGAGAACCGTAACCACTAAGGAACCAAGGGAGACAGGACAAGACACTGAGGTCAGAGCTGGGAAACAGGGACACTGACAAACAGGAGACTGGTGTGAACAGTCATAGGCCTGGACAGGAGAGGAGCAGGGAGGGCAAGGCTCTCTCGGTCCACCTGCCTGTCAGGCCCAGCACCAGGTGATGTCCTTACACCATGAATGCACACAGCCACCTTCAATCCAGGGAAGGCGGGGTTGGCCCAATTTCACCGAAGAGGAAACTCAAGTTCAGAAAATGAGGAAACTTGTCCCCAAACTCAGTCTTAAGTGGCAGAGCCAGGATTCGAGCCCAGAGTCATCTGACAAGCACAGCCTCTTTTGGGGAGAATGAGCAAGATCAGAAATCTCAGAAAGCAAGGAAGGAAGGAATGTCGACAAAAAGAGGAAGTTGAACAATGTTAGCAGCGGTCACATTTCATTTCAGCAGAGCCTGCGGAGAAACAGAGGCATCAGTGGGTCCGTGGCGAACTCTCGCCCTCCGTGAGGGAGGCCCAGTGGGTCCGTGGCGAACTCTCGCCCTCCGTGAGGGAGGCCCAGTGGGTCCGTGGCGAACTCTCGCCCTCCGTGACGGAGGCCCAGTGGGTCCGTGGCGAACTCTCGCCTTCCGTGAGGGAGGCCCAGTGGGTCCGTGGCGAACTCTCGCCTTCCGTGAGGGAGGCCCAGTGGTTCCGTGGCAAATTCTCGCCTTCCGTGAGGGAGGCCCAGGCTCGATTCCCAGCCAGCACCCCTCAAGCACAGCCACCACCTTGTCTGTCATTGGAAGACCGGGTGTCGCTGTGATGCTGAGCCGGTTTTCACAGACCTTCCGGAATCAGACAGACTAGGAAGAAAGGCCTGGTGATCTATGTCCAAAAATCACCAAACTTCAACACCAGTGAAAAGCCTGTGGGTCACAGCAGAGCCTGTCCAAGACACGAGTATGGCACAGGACCGGGGATGAGGTGAGTTGGAGGCCGCTGCTGTGGCGGCTAACAACAAGAAGGGGAGAGCATCTTCTCCCACCTATGGGCCTCTCTGCCCCCCAGTCACAGGAAATAATCCCCGAATCACTGTGCATGTCCCAGCATCCTCTGCCTGTCTGTGGTTTGTCTGTGCTCAGAACCAGGCCTTCAAACACTGCCCCTCCCCAGATGGGAGAGTACCAGTTTTCTTACCTCGGGACTTCCTCTTACTGAACACTGACTGCCAGATGATAACCAGAGTGAAGAGGAGGACGCTGAGGATCCCGACACAGCACACAAGGACGGCGTACACATAGATGTCTGAAAGGCAAACACAGGGTGTCAGCACATACGGGGAAGCCCGCCGCCCTCGGCACAGAACAGGTGAGGGACAAGGCTTTAGAAGTTCCACTGCTACACAATCAAGACCCTGTGGAACTGGCAGAGGGACACACAGAGCAATGGAACAGAGTACAGTACCCAGAAACAGACCCGAACAATATGCCCAACTCAGTTTTCACCAGAGCTCAATGGCAGCAAGACAAAAATGAACCTCAACCCAAATCTCACACCTTACGTGATAATGAATCAAAGTTGATCACAAACCTACATGTAAAATGTAAAACTAGAAAACTTTTAGGGAAAAAAAAACCTCTTCAGGATCTAGGGCTCAGCAATGAGTTCTTGATACCAAAAACAAAAACAAAAAAACCACGGTCCATAAAATTAAAAATGGATAAATCAGACTTCATCAAATTCAAAAATCTTTGCTCTGTGAAAGCCCACGTGAAGAGGATGAGGAGGCAAGCTACAGACTGGGAGAAAATTGTTGAAAACCGTGAATCTGACGGAGGACTAGTACCTGGAATGTATAAATAAGTCTCAAAACTCAACAGTAAAAAAAAAAAAATCCAGTTAGAAAATATAGCAAAGATATGAGCAGATGTTTCACCCAAGAGAATACACACATGAAGATGTTCAATGTTATTAACCATTAAGGAAATGCAAATTAAAAACCACAATGAGATAAAAATACAAACACATCAAAATGGCTCTAAAAGAGTAGGAAAAAAACCAAATGCTGGTGAGGATGCTGAGAAACCAAACCCCTCACACATTGCTGGTGGGAACTCTGCCAAAGGGTTTGGCGGTTTCTAACAAAAGTACACACGCAGCTTCCGTATGACCCAGTAACTACGTTCCTGGGAATTTAGCCCAGAGAAACGAAAACTTAAGTTCACACGAAAACCTGCATGTGGATATTTATAGCAACTTTATTCATAAAAGCCAAAAAAATGGCAACAGCCCAGATGTCCTCCAGCAGGTGAATGGTTAAACGAATTGTGGAACAGGCTTACCATGGAATACTACTTGGCAATACAGAGGAATGAACACAATGGTACACACTGGTACAAATCACTGGATAAGTCTCCAGGGAATTATACTGAGTGATAAAAACCAATCCCAAAAGGTTACATAACGTAAGATTCCATTTATAAAACATTTTTGATAAGACAGAATTATACAAATAGAGAAGAGATTCGTTGGCAGGGGTTAAGGAGGGGTGGAGGAGGGAGCAAGGTCGGGGGGCTCTAAGGAGATGTTTTGCTTCGTGACTGTTATCAATGTCGGTATGCCGGTTGTGACATTGTACTGGAGCTCTACAAGGCGGTCAATTGAGGGAAACTGCAAGGGGAGCCTAGGATCTCTCCGCATTAAGTCTTAAAACTGCATGCGATTCAACAACTATCTCAAAATAAAAAGTTCCTTTTTTCAAGTCCCAGCAGCTAAACCATGTTCATATACATACCATCCTTAAATGCCAATGGTCAACATTATCGTCAGTCTGACCAATAAGATCCCAACGCTGCTCAGAAGGAGAAGAGGGAAGCTTTCAATGCAGAGAAAAGCTGCAGATGTTTGAACTTAACAAAAATGTCTCTCTGCTGACTTAAAATTTCTTCAGTTAACATTCGTTGTCAGTCCTGTGCAACCTTTTGCTAGATACCAGAGACACAGAGATGAAAACCAAGTCTTCTCTTCAAGAAGTTAAAGGACGACATGGTAACTGCAACAATAGAAATGTGTGCCCAGTACTAGAAAGGGACAGAGGAGGGATGCCACCCAGCCTGGGGAAGCTGGATGGCTTCCAAGAAGGCTGGAGTTCTTGACGTCATGTTTAAAACAACAGAATATATAAAAAATTTATAGAGAAAAGAAGTCTCTAGCCCTTCCATCACCCTGAAATGGCTACTGCTAACATTTGGTGTGTAACAGAGAGAGATGGTTCAGTGATAGAATTCTCCACTTCCATGTGGGAAACCCAGTTTCGAATCCTGGCCCGTTCGCCTCACGAGGAGCCACTACTCATCCACCAGTGGAGGCTTGCACGTTCCTATGATGCTGAACAGACTTCAGCAGAGATTCCAGACTAAGACGGACTAGGAAGACAGGCTTGGCAACCTACTCCTGAAAAGCAGCCAGTGAAAACCCTGTGGACCACAATAGTTTGATCCCAAACTGATCTCAGGGGTGGTAGGGCCAGGCGGTGTTTTGTTCCCTTGTGTATGGGGTCACTATGAGTCAGAGGCCAACTCGACAGCAGCAAACAGCAACACACACACAAATGTATATTTTAACTGAGATCATTCAGTCTCATGCTTTGCTTTTTATTCAATCTCATTTTCTCATCAGCCTCGACTCAAAAATTGATTCTGAACTGCTTTGAAAAATACGATAAAAGTGTATCATCTTAATATATCATAAGTGATTTCACAAAATCTTATTCTTGGCTATTTAAAGTGCTTCTAATTGTTCCCCATAACCAATGATTCTATGATGAGTGTTCATAAACTGAGACCTTAATGCATTTTTCACATTACATCCTTAAGCTCCTAGAAGTGAAATCGCTGAGTCAGTGGGAAGGCGCCTTCCTCGAGCTCTCAGGACCTGGACAGGCAGTTTAGGTAAGAGCTGAAACTGAAAACACAAGCAGCCAGGGGTTGTGGGAGGCTGGCTTCCCGGGCGTGTCTGCAGAAGCAGATAAGCCTCACAGTCAAGGAAAGAAGGGCAAATGACGGGGAAGCAGACATTGTGGGGTGCCTTCCGACCCCCTCCTCCCTGGTCCAAGCCCCTAGGAGGCCCATGTGGCCTCCGTCCTTGGAGTCCCCGAGATCCTTCTGTGTTCTTAGGGTCAGTCAGCTTTTTTAGCTATGCTAGTTTGAGTGGGTTTCTGTTACTGGCTACTTAAGAAGCCTGGACTAAAAATAAGGAAAAACCATGGGGCCAGGTTGGAGAGGAGAGAGCAGGAGAAGCATATGGGACAGAGAAAACATCTCCCACCAAGGGAGCAGGGAGCAAGCAGGAGAACGGAGGAAAGCACAGCGAGTGCTGGTAGAGCCAACAGTGCAGAGCACTGTAAGAAAGAACTCTAACAGCATCAAGCACAACTGGAAAGTCCCCATTGGGTTTTCCCATTAGCAGCCACTGGGAAGGTCCAGGGGGAGCTGTTTACGTGGGATGCTGGGGGCAAAAGGCAGATTAGTGCCGTTGAGGAGTCAGTGGACACGAAGAGGCTCAGACGGAAATGAGCAGGTTCTCAGATAACTTAACTCAGAGCTGCCTTTCTACATGGACACCCCGATCTCTGATGTGTGGGCTGTGGAGATTAACAGGGTGGAGAACGGCACGAGTGGGACGCCTTGGGCTTTCCTGGAGACCACATAAAGCCAGAAACGGGACTCCTGGATTCTGGGACAAGACAGTTTACAGGAAACTACAGGACTGGGCAGAGTGCGCAAGCTGGATTCATGACAAGACGGTGAACATATGCCCCACTCACAGATCGCTGGGCAGTGTGCTCCGGGAACAGGACAGCGGGGCCCTTTGCTGGCACTGGGGGATGGTACACAACACAGTCGCATGGCCAGGCAGGGAGACAACATGGTGGACACAGCATCTGCCCAGAAGGAATTCAGATGTGGGCCTGAGGCAGAGTCCTTGGGCCGTGCAAAAGATTAAGGCACTGAGCTAGCTGCTAACCAAAGGGCTGGAGGTTTGAGTCCACCCAGAGGTGGAAGGAAGGCCTGGTGGTCTAAAAAAAACTTCCAAAAAATCAGCAGGAAAACCCTAAGGGGCACAATTCTACTGTGACACACACGAAGTCACCGTGAGTCTGAGTGCGTTCTACAGCAACCGGTACTGGGTCACTGGACACACCCCAGTTCGCACAGAAGAGAGAATCTGGCCCAAGAGGCAATGGCAATCTGCCTTCGTTTTTATTTTGGTACAGAGAGAAAGCGTGTCTTCCCAAGGTCTCTGTGCTACAGGAGCAGAGTGGTCGGCCCTGCGAGCTCACTCTTCATCCTGGCTCTCTCCTTGGCTTCAGGGTTGTGGGAACCAGGGATAGTCATGCCGAAGGCGAGGTCGCTGTGGTACTTGCCCTCTCCCTGGCTCCCCCCACAGCAGGCTGCAGACTTCGGTGGCTGGCTGCGCCCTGGGGGTGGTGGGGAGCTTCAAAAGGCCTGCACTATGGCTTCGGATCACCACCTCAGCAACTGGGCACAAAGGAGGCTTCCCACAGGCACCAGGGCTACAGAATCCCAAAACATCTGGCCTGTCCAAAGGCCCGGCATCTCTGCCAAGCACGTGGTCCCCTGGGCTTTGAGACTGGCCAGCGCATGTGAGTCTCCATGGGTACAGGAGCTACCGTGGCTCCTCACTATCATGTTCTTAAACCTTTAAAAGCAGCACCTAGCGGGAGAAAAGCTGGCAAAGTACACCTGAGGTTCCCAGATCAGACAGCAGCCAGTACCCAAAGCTCGGATGGTTTTCTTTCTGTTCCAGGTTCCTTTTGCTGCATAAAGATAACTGCCCTGCTGTGTCCACTCAAAGCACGGAAACCCCCTTCCCTGGCTCTCCCTGTAAACACAGGTCACAGCCTTCTAAGGCTCCAGGGGCCCGTACCTAATGGCGGCCCGTGAAAATCATGTGCCGTGTATGATGGATGGCTCTCAGGCAGGAGCGGCTCAGTGCTGCCAGGGCTTCTGACTTTGCCTTCAGCTTTCATATAAAAATCATTCTAATTCAAACTGTCAGCTCAACGGTTTTAAACCTCAAAACAGGCCAAACAAGTCTTGTCCGTAGGCGAAATACAAACCTTCAGGGCCACATTTTGACAAAACATCTGCACTTACCCAAATCTGGAACTAGTTTCTAAAATGCCAGCTCTCCCTGCACACCTGCTCTAAGCCGACTG
Source organism: Loxodonta africana (assembly GCF_030014295.1). Classification (NCBI taxonomy): domain Eukaryota; kingdom Metazoa; phylum Chordata; class Mammalia; order Proboscidea; family Elephantidae; genus Loxodonta; species Loxodonta africana. The sequence continues at coordinate 83,262,007 of NC_087357.1, read as the reverse complement.
CTAAGAGTCTGGTTACAGTCGCTGAATCCACTGGCAGCTTGTCTCTCGCCATTCAGCTTCAAAAGGCACAGATGCCATTTTTAGACTCAAATGCAAACCGCCATGCAGAAAATGTCACCCCACGCCCCCAGCCCAGGTCTCCCTGAAGCAGATGGTGGGGTGGGCACGCTGCTGTGGATGCAGGCGTGGTAGGGAGGCCGAGGCCGGGTGCACAAAGGGTCAGCATGGCAGCTCCCACCCCCCCGAGAAGCCGAGCTGCCACAGCAACAAGGCAGAGCCCGGAGCTGCCTCAACAAAGGGCAGACGGCACCTGTTGCTGGGCAACCCTGCTCCCAGCAGAGGCATTCAGCACCACTTTCCAACATGGTGGCCCTGACATTCCTCAGCACAGTCCAGGAAACCAAGTACCCCCTGGCCCCTTGAATCAAGAAACTGGACATAGCTAGACTGTTGGGCAAAGAGCACGCTTTTCGAGTCAGAGTCGACATGCCCAAAGTAAACGCCAATGCCTAGCAGATGGCAGTTTCTGTCCAGAGAAGTATGTGCACTGCCACTATTTTCATCCAGCTTGTAATACCATCTTGCTGGGGAAGAAATACCTGAACACCAGCCCTGAGGGATTTCAATTTTCTCCAGTATCTTGCTGAGAGGCCTGACAATGCTGTTTTTGTGCAGCAGGCACATGGCCAGGCCCAACGAAGCCCCGGGAAAATGGATATCCGTCTGCAACCCTGTTGTGGCTCTCCCATCCAGGAACAAAAGGGCAAAGGCCTGGGAGCACGCACCAGAGGATTTCAGCGCTGCCACTGACCGGGCCAGAAGCTGCAGCTGGGTTAAAGAAGCAGAACGTACAGGCGCCACCACGCAGCTGCCAACATCACAGGAAAAGAACAATTTGGAAGCAGCTGCCCAGACGCATTAAACAGGGACAATCCCAGGTCTGCTTTTCTGAAACAACCGAATCCTCTCTGTTGAGAAGAGAGTGCAGACTGGCCTACGGATCTCATGTAGAGCTGGGTCAAGGGTTAAGTCTGATATTCTAGCTACACGTGAGTTATAAAATACTGTTAACTTTACAAGGTGTTTTTAAAAAACATTTTAGAGGTGTTAATTATGCTGCCAAGTGTGTCAAGACTAAATGCTGCAATTCTCCCAAATATATAAAATCTTGTTTTTTCTACCACTGTATTTCTCAAAATATGCACCAGGTGCTTTCATTCCTTCTATCAGAATCTCAGGGCGGCACCCAGAGCCAGGCTGCTAAGACACTCCCCAAGAGATTCTTAAGCATCTGATAATAAATGGGGCTCCCACTGTCAGATCTTGGGGACCCCCTGGACCTTCTCATGACCCTCCTCATTGCAGCACCTGGGCCATGGTGCAACTCCAGAAATGTGGGGTAAATCAACTGAGTCATCTCAATTTTACTGACTAGCAAATTAGAAGAGTAGCCCTTGTTTCTTCTACTGCTTTATTCTAGGAGGACTAATGTCACTTTCATCTCCTTGCCAAAGGATAGGCATTCCCTGAATGAGAGAATAGGGAAGGACTGGAGAGTATTTTCCTAGGAGAAAGAGGCCATCAGAGAATACGAAGAAGAACAGCCAGGGAATACAAAGGGTCTTTGTTGGAATGAAGTGCAAACTGAGAAACGAAATATTTATGACTAGAAAACCATACAGCAAACTGCAACAGCCTATATGTGTGGCACCTTATGATCTGCAAACTTTGTTCACAACTACAGTTCAATTTATCTAAGGGAGGAAGTCCCTCAGTCTTCTAGTTATTGGAAGAGTTGGGTTTGCATTAAAGTGTTCTCCCTCTAAGTCCATCTCTCCCTCCACCAGCCACTACATGATGCCTAGTAAGCAGGAGAGCCGAGCTGAATCCCAGTGTTCTCCTTTTGGTCCAGCTCTCCTTCCACCACACCCTGCTGGGTTAACCAAGGGAGATGGCAAGCTCCCAAGGAACACCAGCTCTTTAAATCTTTTTAGCAAGGTCATCATTCATCCACAAATTCCATGCCTTCACAAGATATAATCCTTTACAATTTCCTGATGACCTTTTAACATTAATCGGTCTTTACTGATCAATAACTCTGCCTGAGAACTCACAAAGGAGTACATTCTTTCTCTGCTTATGGCAGAAACTCTCTGATGCTTTGTGTAATGTCTGTGAACTTGCCTTATTCTAAGACAGGGTCTTTTTTTTTTTTTTTTTAATTGTGCTTTAAGTGAAAGTTCACAGCTCAATTTCTCATACACAAATTTATACACATATTGTTATGTGACCCTAGTTGCAATCCCTATAATGTGACAGCACACTCCCCCTTTCCAGCCCAGGTTTCCCGTGTCCATTCAACCAGCTCTTGTCTCTTTCTGCCTTCTCATCTCTCCTCCAGACAGGAGCTGCCCATTTAGTCTCAGGTAAAACAAAAAAAAAGAGTTTTTTTTTTTTTTATCTACTTGAGCTAAGAAGCACACTCTTCACGAGTATTATTTTATATTTTATAGTCCAGTCTAATCTTGTCTGAAGAGTTGGCTTCGGGAATGGTTTTAGTTCTGGGTTAACAGAGAGTCTGGCGACCATATCTTCTGGGGTTCCTCTAGTCTCAATCAGACCATTAAGTCTGGTCTTTTTATGTAAACTTGAGGTGGGTTGAGTTCTGCACCATACGTTTCTCCTGCTCCATCAGGGACTCTCTGTTGTGTTCTAAGACAGAGTTTCTTAACCTAGGCACTCTTGGCATTTGGGGCCAGATAAGTCTTTGTTATAGAATCTGTTCTGTGTTTTACAAGATGTTTAGCAGCATCCTTGTACTCTACCCATTAGATGCCAGTAACACCCCCACAGTTGTGGCAACCAAAATTGACTCCAGACATTGGCAAATGTCTCCTGGGTGGGGGGTGCAAAATCACCCCTGGTTGAGAATCAGCTCTCTAAGTCTCAAACCTGAGAAGTGTGCATCAGAATCACCTAGAGGTCTTGTTAAAACATGGATTAGTGGGACTACCCTCAGAGTTTCTGATTCAGTAAGGAGGGCCAGGGTCTAACAACATGCATTTATAACAAGTTCCCAGGTGATGTTGATGCTGCTGGTCTGGGACCCACTGTGACAGCCACTGTGCTAAGGCAGTGGTCCTCAGTCTGAGAAGTTTTTTTTTTTTTTTTAATTGTGCTTTAAGTGAAAGTTTACAGTTCAAGTCAGTTTCCCATACAAAAATTTATACACACATTGTTATGTGACCCTGGTTGCTCTCCCTATAACGTGACAGCACACTCCTCCTTTCCATCCTGGATTTCCCGTCTCCTGTCCCCCTCTGCCTTTCTGAGAAGCTTTAAACACATACCGACTAAACCAGAATCTCCAGAAACGATCCAGGCATCAGAGCTAATTTTAAAGTTCATGAGGTGATTTTAACACACATCCACGCTTGAGAAGCACTTGCTTAAGGATTTCAAACTGCTTCTAAAACCCCAAATTCCGTTAAAAAAAAAACTTCAGATAAAATATAGTCACACGTATTTTTCATATCACCTGCATCAACCAATTGCTGCTGAGTTGATTCTGACTCATGGCGACCCCGTAGGAATCAGAGCTGAGCTATGTCCCATAGGGTTTCAATGGCTGATTTTTCAGAAGTAGGCCACCAGACCTTTCTTTCAAGGTGTCTCTGGGTGAACTACAACCTCCAACCTTTCAGTCACAGCGGAGCACGTTAACTGTTTACACCATGTATCACTTAAAGATCTCCCTAACATCAAATAGGAATAGGGATCTAGAGCAAAAAAACATATACTAAAAACATCTGCGGGCGTACACCAACCAAAATTTCCATTTTAGTCTAGAGTTAATTTAGGTCAAGAAAACTACTTGACATTATGGTAAAACTAAGACATGAAGGTCCTTTCTTTTTATTCCATTCCTTTCCTTTTATCTAAAAGTGAGACTGTGTCTTATACTAAAAAATATATATACACAAGCTTTACCTTCAAAAAACGCCCAGGCCTCTTTCTTTTTCTCAAAGGGTGAATCTTCGGAAGTTTTGAAGGAAATCACTGCAAGACAAAAACGAAACAGCATGACATAAAGTACAGAAGCTCACAGACCTGGCCCACAATGCAATCCAAAATGCCATATGGCATAAGATGCTTTTCAATCTGTAAAGTAATTTTCACATCTGTAAAACCACATTTACTTGTCACAACTCTTACGTAGGGCAAGGTATGACATCCACTAACAGATGAGAAACTGAGCAGAGGACAGGTGAAGTTAGTTGTCCGTGTTTGAAAGTCAGTAAATGGCAAAGCCAAGACTCAGCCAATTGTCAATAAAAGCCCCAGTTGCTTCCTATTCCGATAAAGATTCCTCAGTGGGAATTCCAGGAACCAAAACATCATTTATTTTACCAGTTTAATGGGAGTATTTCTGAAGTTTAGTGCACTTGCCCCAGTATTCCTAGACAGAGGAGCCTAGGGTCATCCAACGACTCAGGCAGGGTCAGTGCTCTGAGAGCTGTTCTTCATGCAAGACGGTCACACGTAGCAGTCAGCATCTGATCCTGAGATTACTTTGTCTTCTCTCAGTCAGTGGCTGATCACTGAATTTACAGTGCCTGCTTTCAACAGGCAGGGAGACACAGAAAAGCTAAACCTTGAACATCACACTAAGAAGTTTGGAAGCATGGAAAGGTTTTTGTGCAGAGTAGAAACATAATCATAAGTTAAACAAACAAACAAAAAACATAAAACCTGACCTGAATAACAAAGTAAAATGTCAAATCTGATAGAACTACCCGTGATGATAGAAATGTTTTAAATCTCAACTTTCCAATATGGTAGCCATTAGCCCCAAACTGAGCACTTGAAATGTGGCTAGTGTAACTAAGGAACTGAAATAATAATTTTAATTAATTTAAATGTAAATAGACACATGTGTTCAGTAGCTAGCATACTGGACAATCCAAGACAAGAGAATCTAGGACCTGAATAAAAAGCCAATGGTAGTTAAAACAGAAAAGGAAACTAAATGCGGGTCATATAATGAGGAACTGAATCAAGATGAGAGGCAAGAAACATGGCAAAGATGGCCTGGAACTTAACTCTATTTTTTATCCCACCACAAACACCTGTATTATTACTGTCATGTATTTCATTTATGAATTTTCCATCCTTTTGTCTCTCCAGGATACAGTGAATATTTTCTATTGACCTGTCTTCCAGATCACCAATATTCTCTTCATCTGTGTCTAACCTATTGTTAAAGATATCTATTATATTCTTAATCTAATTTATTGTACTTATGAGTTCTAGATTATCAATTTAATAATTTTTATAGATTCTAATTCTCTAATGTCTCCAGTTTATCATATAGTTTCTTGACCATATTAATCATATTATTTTAATGTTCAAGTCTGATAACTTTTGTAACAGCATCACCCATAGGTTTGTTTTTATTATATTGGTTTCATTTGGTTTCACTCCCTTACTATATTGATATTTTGTAATTGAATGCCAGACACTGGGTATAAAAAACTGGGAGGCTCTGGATAAAATTTCAGTTTTATTGTAGGAAGTTTTAGAATAGGGGAAGATCACCTTAATCCAATCAGGGTTTTAACTGCTTAGAGGCTCGATTCCAATTTTTGTATGGTCTTATCGATTTTTGATTTGCCCTTACTCTTAAGGTTATCACCAATGGAAAGCCTGGGGGTATTTGCCAGTCTTCTCAATTTTCATCTCCCTAGCACTGTAAAAATTTCCAAAAGCTCTATTTCCCTCCTAAATATTTTAGTTGCCACTTTATACCTTCTGTGTAGCTTCCCACAACTGCTTAAGTATGACTGAATTTCTTAAAGAATTAAATGTCTCCAACAATTGGCCTACCCTCCCCTCCCTTACCCCCTCCTCTCTCTACATATATGGGAAAGAAAAAAACAAAGCCCTGGTAGCACAGTGGTTAAGTGCTCAGCTGCTAAGTGAAAGATTGGCGGCTTGAACCCACCAGCTGCTCCTCAGCAAAAACATGTGCCAGTCTGCTTCTGTAAAGATTACAGCCTTGGAAGCCCTATGGGGCAGTTCTACTCTGTCCTATAGGGTCACTATGAGTTGGAATCGACTAGACAGTAACGGGTTTTGAGTGTGTCTGTGTGTGCGTGTGCACGTTCTATGGACCAGCAACATGAGTGACACCTGGGAGCTTGTCAGAACAGTGGAATCTCAGGCCCCATTCCAATCTACTAAAACAGAATCAGCTTTTTGACAGATCCTCTGGGTAACTTGTATGCACTTTAAAGTTTGAGATTCACTGATACACATTGCCTGGGTGGATACACTAGCCTGCCACTTGGAGGCCAAATGAGTCTGGGCAAGCTTCCCCGTTTGCAAAACAGTGGTGATAATAAGTGCCTACTCACAGAGTAGGAGTCCCTGGGAGGCACAAATGGTTAAGTGCTGGACTACTAACCAAAAGGCTGGTGGTTCAAATGTGCCCAGAGGTGCCTTGGAGGTAAGGCCTGGTGATCTGCTTACAAAAGGTTACAGCCTTGAAAGCCCTATGGAGTGCAGTTCTACTCTGCACACTTGGGGTCACCATGAGCTGGCATCGACTCGACAGCAACTAATAACAACAACTCACAGGGAATGTATGTGGAAGGATTCAATGAGTTAATACGTATGAGATGCTTAGAACAGTGCCCAAGACCTAGTGAGCTATTCTTACTTACGAGGATGGTAGCTTCCTAAGAGCAGTGAGTTTTGTCTACTTTACACACTGTTGTAATTTCAGTGCCTAGAATGTTCCTGTGTTGTCAGCCCTCTGTCTCAGAGTGTGAATCTTCCCTTGTCCAAATGGTGAACAAGAATGGGTGCCCTGTCCTTGTGGCCAGATCTTCACAGCTACCCATGTTGCTGCCCTTGTAGCAAAGGCAGAGTGCCTTCAGATCACTTTTTTCAGGGGTCTTGCAGGGATGGAAATTGTGGGGTCTTAATTTAATCCAATTATAACTCCCTTTGCATTACTTGGAACAAAGGCAGCAAGTGTCTCTCAGATCTACACATGGAGACATACGCATTGAAAAAGCAAGCAAACTGGGAGTCTAAACTAAAGGGGCTCTAAGCAATGATGATAAAGATGGCGCAGGACCAGACAATGTTTAGTTTCATTATACCTGAGGTCGCTGTGAGCCAGAGCCAACTCGGTGGTAACTAACAACAATGAGCAGGTGATTAGTGTATGCTGCTCATTGTCCCCGGTGCAGAGATGTGGATATTTTATCGGAAAGTGCAGCAACTTTGTTTGCATGGGATGTTTAGCAACACTGGTCATAATCTTTTCTGTTCCTGTAAAAAAGAATAATCTTTACGTAGACTCTGCCAGAGCGTCAGGAATTTTCCCAAGGTTTCTCCATAACTACCTTGTTTCAGCTGCTAATCCTGCCCTATCTCAAACTGAGTTTGATACAGTGTCAAACCACACGTCTGACTTAGTCCACAGGCCATGAGAAAACAACACAGTCCCACGTGGCCAGGCCAACACAAGGGCTTTTTAGTGAACCAGTGAGTCTCCTGACTTTATGAATGCACTTCCCTCCACTGCGGCTCCACACACCTGTTACGGCTTTTCCAGGATCAACCTGTAGACACTGAACGGAAGATGTCACTGAGTGGTGGACAGGATGGAAGATGAAATCCATCAACCACCCAGGGAAGGGTGGCAGATTTCTCAGCCACAGGTTACTTACGTTGGTCAAAGACTTTCTGACAGAAAACAAGTTCTTAACTGAAGAGAATTTGTGATGGTTTCCCATGAGTTTTGTGATCAGAAGGCTGTGGCCATTTAAACAAGAGTCAATAACCCTATACGCTTCCACCAGTATTTGTGTCACTTTGTGGTCCACCCGGACTCACAGATAATAGGGAAGAAGGCAACAAGCAGTCTTCCGTGTCCAGATTGCTGGTTCCTCCTACACCTCAGCTCAGGAGAGCTGAAAGTCCTTGCTCTGACACCTATGGCTGGGGGAGTTCTCAGCCAAATCCCTCAAACGTAGGGGTTCAGTCAGCCTTTTAACCAATGGGTTGTCTTATAAGGTCATGATGGTAGGTGGGGTCTCCACTCCTCTGCATTTGGGTGTCCATGGGTGAGGGGTGGGACTTCTCATCCCCTCCAAGAAAGGAGCATGACCGGAGTCACAGTGCCTTGCTCTCCCTCCGCTCTCACCTCCGCCCACCACCCCCATTCCTGGGGGGCAAAGAGAAGTCCCGGATCCAGGTGTGTGTTCCACACGCTGCTCCCCTCTGGGTGGGGGAATGAGGTAAGGCCCCTATTCAAGATGGCTTCTGCTTTTGCCACATGCTCATGTAGACTGGCTGCCTGCAACCACCTGGTGTGGGGGGTGGGTGCTGTGTGGCCCCTTGGGAAGGGTCTGCCACCCAGCTACTGGGAGCACTGCCAGTTCTGCTTTTCAGAGAGTCCCGCCTAAGGCCACATGTGCACTCTCCTCATCCATCCTTCTTCTGTCAGGGCCATCTCTGACTCCTGGGGTGCAGGGCCTCTAGTCCCCTGCTGGCCCTGTGACGGGGAGCTAGTACAGTTGATCAGAGAAGCAGGGGGAAGGCTAATTGGGCCTCAGGGCCAAACTACCTCTCTAAACACAGCTTTCTCAGAAATAAAGTAGATATTTGGATTTTTGTTTGATCATATGCCGTTTATCAGCTGGTTCAGGGTTCACGGTAGAGAAGAGGAGGTAAGACCACTCAGAAGCTCAGGGCTGACTGATCACTGCTGTGCCACCTCCTCAGCCCCTGCGCCCAGGGGGCAGAGCCTACCTGACTGTTGGTGGCCCAGATGACGGAGCAGTCGCCACTCCTGGGGTCCCCCAGGAGAGCAAAATCAGGTGAAATCTAGGAAGGGGAAGGTAGGCGATCCCCTACACCAGTGCCCCACTGGGAAAAAGTGGGTGAAATTGATGGAGGATCAAACAGTCTGGAAGAATGCAACCCTGAGGTACCCGAGAAAAACTGATCCTACCAGCCTCGCCTCTAGAGGAAGCCGCCTGGAAAGAATGAACACAACAAACCTCAGTGCCAGTCCCCTTTGATCGGACCTGTGGGAAAACCATTACTCAGAGAGGTGTGAAAACTGATAGCCTTGATTCCTGACTGGAAAGAAAGGCCCCATGGTGTCCTGGGGTGGGGGAGGGGGAGCGTTTCACGGGCCATGGCAGATGCCCCCAAGAGTTCACACCAAGGCCTGGTGACAAGCCCTCTGAGCACCACGGGGCCTCTGGTCCCCTGTGTGGTCTCTGTTTTCCAAGGATGCTGATGTCCTTTTTCTGGAGCAGGACTTGTGTTGAAGGACTAAGCCAAGACTTTCACAGGACAAGCTTGGAGAAGGCTCCCTTCCTCACAGAATTATTTCCCAGCCACTCACCAGCACCCCCAAATCCTTTAACAAAGACCTCATAATTAAAGAAGCTCAAATGGCAACTGAGGACAGCAGTCCTCATCATCTTCCATGAGGGAGACTGAGTTTCATTCCCAGACAATCAATACCTGTCTGCCAGTGGAGGCTTGCATGTTATGATGCTGAACAGGTTTCATTAGAGCTTCCAGACTAAGATGGACTAAGAAGAAAGACCTAGCAATCTACTTCTGAAAATCTGCCAGTGAAAACTCTATGGATCACAGTGGTCTAATCCACAACTAAAAATGGGGATGGCACAGACCAGGCAGCATTTTGTTCCACTGGGCATGAGAGGCATGAGATTGCCATGAGTTGGGGGCCAACTGAACGGTGGCTAACAACAACAAATTGCAACTACAGGTTACACCAGAAGTAAGGTACACATTTCTGACACAAAAAGGCCTCCTGAATGCAGGTTCTGATGGAGAGAAAGGCAGAGCGGATCCTGGTTTACAGAGAAGATGAGAAGGCAACAGTGAGTAGTGGTAAGAAGGCAGGAAAAAGGCCCCAGGTTTGGGAGATAAGCCTTCTCCTTTCTGCTTCTACTGCAGGTTACACTGGGCTAAAACACTCTCCCCGAGTCCACAAATCCTGGTTTTAGAGCCCAAAGACTGAGATGTTTAAATCTTACGTGTGCAAGAGAATCATCTGGGACTCTTACTAAGATGCAGGTTCCCAGGCAGTGCCCCTGGCTCAAGGCGTTTCCTCTGGTTCCAGAAATCTGGGGAGGGCCTGGGAGTCTGCACGGTCAGGAATCGCACCTTGCAGGAAATTCTGAGGTAGGAGCCTCCAAGACCACACTCGGAGAAGACCTGCCTTGGACACTCCTGGAGCCCAAAGAGATTCAAGTCAGGAGAAGCCAGTCTCTGGGCCGCGTTCTCCCTTCCAGCCCTGGGAGAGCCCAGAACTCAAAACTAAACCAAATGCCTCTTCCATCTCATCCAGGGAAAACAAGAGTAAAAACAAAGCATAAGGAGTAAGCCAATCACAAAGCATTGTTGCCAAAGGATCCCAAAGGGCACCTTTAAACAGTGAGCCTCCGTGCAGCAAAATATGATGTAAAAAACACATCTTTGGGGACAAAGTTATTTTCAAAAGATGAGAACTGTCTACAATGCAGGATCAAAAGGACTGATGTTGTCCCTGAGTGGTCAACCACCAAACTTGGAACCTGGACAGAATGTGAGCCACCTTCCTGAGAGGACTCCCCCAGCCACCACATCCTATTTCATGCCCTCCCTCCCCTGGTCTGATGTGCAGCCTTAAAGTGCATCACTTCTGAACACACTGTTCTCCTGCTTCATCTCTGTCCTTATCCACCTGCCCCAGCTGAAGGGAGCTCCCTGAGGCCTGGGACTTGCCCACGATTTCACTCCCTGGAACTCCTTGGCACACAGCACACCTCATCACTATTTTGAATGAATGAATTAATGAATGGAATGCATGCGATATCATATTGGTGGGTTAAGGCCTCCCAAGGGGAATTTAGTATCAGGTTCTGGGCCCTGGAACTGCACACCTGGGGTCCGTAATGATGTACGTTATGGCCTCTGAGTTCTGAGTTTCCTACAGAATGGAAACAGGAGGTCCCAGGACCTTAAGCAGAAGGTAATTCTTAAGGTCTCTCAAGTTGAAAGGAGAGGAGCAGAAACTTCAGGCCCTAGTTCCCAGCATGAGCGCCTTCAGGATTTCCACCTAGGGGGTGTAGAAAGATGGAGGGCAGACACCACCCTGCCTCAGGCAGCATTTTGCACAGATCAGTGGGGGAGAAAAACCTAAGGAGACTGAAGAGGTCAGTGATATGAAGTGCAAACAAAAAAATACCTTTAAATAAAATAAAGATAGTCAACACATTTGCTCCAAATTCAAAAATTAATATACTCGGTTCACACTGACCCTTCTTAGTCAATGATGGCATGGTTTCCCAAGGGGAATAAAATCATTAAAATGTAGATGTATATCCACTAATTATAGCTGGATCCGTGCTCTCAAGTGAGAGAACTATAACCCCAGAGACACAGAGGCTGTTTGTTGTTTGCTCTCAGCAGCTCGCCTGTTGCTTCCTTTCCCCCCTTCCTCCGAGATGCAGGCCAAAGGCACTCTCTTTTGGGACTCCAACAAAGCCACATATGTGAATGCGACCTCTGAGTGGCCTGCAAGGAACAGCTGATGAGAAACAGAAAAGCTCCAGCTTTGCCTATTTTAAGCTACTCTTTCCCTTTGCATTTGAAGACAAATTCTAGAAAACAAAGCAAACAAATAAAAGTAGCAAGAAAAATATATTAAATAGACTTCCCATTAACACAAGGCTGTTGGAAAAGAAGTTCACATTCTGGAACCAGCTAATACAAAGGCCATGTTTGTGTCCCAAAATAGCGGTTAGGAAATATTGAAACGTAGGGCTGGATAGCCAGCCCTGTCCAAATACAACTCCAGGATGGGCCTAGGCGTCTGCTCACTACCACCCTCCACTCTGTTACCATTTTAACCAGGCCCTTTATGGAAGAGCTTGGATCACGCACCCATTTTTCCTGAGTTCCCTCTGTGTGCTGCGCACTGTATCCGGTCTGAGGGTGCAGGGTCCCTGGTGTCAAGGTGCCTGGCCGGCTCACCTCTTCAAGCTTTCCTCTCATCACTTCCAGCCCTCACCTCCACCAACTGCAAGTGTGCAACCACCTGCACTGTGTTCCTCTCCTCCACACCTGTGCCCAGCCTGCAGCAGAATTGGAGTCCTGCCTCCTCCACGTGACCTTCCTCCATCCCCCCAAGAACGCACCCTTGTCTCTTCCTTATCAGTATGTACCCCTTCTCCCACATCAGCAGTGGCCGCCACTACGACCCTTTCACACTCTCTCTTTATTAAAAAAATTAGACATCTAGATAACACCTGAGGGAGCACTACGGTTCAGTGGTAGAATTCTCGCCTTCCATGCGGGAGACTAGGTGCCACTCCCGGCCAGTGCACCCCGTGCACAGCCACCACCTGTCTGTTAGCGGAAGCCTGCATGTTGCTATGATGCCAAACAAGTTTCAGTGGAGTTTTCAGACTAAAACAGGCTAAGAAGAAAGGCCTGGCAAACTACTTCTAAAAATCAGCCAGTGAAAACCCTGTGGATCGCAACGGTCTGATCCACAACCAATCATTGAGACAGCGATGGCGCAGGACCGGGCAGCGTTTTGTTCCATTCTGGGTGGGGTTGCCATGAGTCCGGGGCCATGCTGAACCATAGTGCTCCGTCAGATGTTACCCAGATATCTAATAAAGAGAAAGTGTGAAAGGGTCATGGTAGCGGGCACTGTTGACGTGGGAGAAGGGGTACATGCTGATAAGGGAGATGCAAGCTAACACCACCCCTGCCATGTAACGTCTGTTGAGTCTTTACCCATGTCTACATATGTCTCCTTTACAGCAAGAGGCTGTGGGCCTCGAGAGGGCAGGGATCAACCTCTCCACTCTTCCCTCTCTTTGGGCAAAGCCCTGTGCTTGGCAGGCTCAAAAGCCAGGAACTGACACATATTTGTTGAGTCTGAGTTTTTAATCTCTTAAATTCTTCCAAGACCACGGCAGTCGGAGTGAGGGCAGGTACAATGAAGAACTGTTTACGAGCGGTATTTAAATTACACTCCAGTTGTCAATTTGTTCTCTTCCAGTGGCGGGACCTGTTGACACTTTAAACATCATGATGTGTGCTTGCTTAATTAAGCAGTAGAACTAAATGTTTAGTAAATCTCATTCCTAATTATCTGCTCCATGTCTCCAGAGAAAAAGGAATTATTTAGTTAATTTCTTCCACTGAAACTTGAAGCATCAGTTCCCCGTGGTAGTAGCTTCAGACTCAATTATTAAATTGCCTGTAACATTTTGGGGTTAAACAGATGATATATAATTTAATCTTTGCCCCAAAACACTTTTAGGGTAGCAGACAGTCTTTCCACTTGCATTTTCCTCTCCCTATGTCTAAAGCTTACATAATCTTAAATCGAATAACAACTTGGCTTGCTGAACTATGCTATTTGGGGTTAGAGTGAAATACCGATTAAACTGCAGGAGACAGTCTTTGCAAATTGCTTCTATTATTAGTATTTTCACTGCTGATGAAGACATCTCCACCTAAAAGTATGGAGATTAATTTTGGCTCAGAATATTAAACTACTTCTGAGTCTCTAGGTTGCAGAATTGGGCCAAAAAGCCTTTGAGGTTTTTATGAGGTTTTGCACATTGAAGCTGTTGCACACCAAAGAATAGAAGCCTGAAATGAGTGACAACACCACTCTTGTAAATAGTGGGGCCTCAGGGTCCCTGATGGGGAGAGGCCAATGTGATACCCCCAGTCTGACTCCTCCAAACTGGCCTGTCCCAAAGCTCAGGTGCTGCATGGGATGGTAAGGATGTGGGCACCCAGGATTGCTCAGGGGTCTGTCCTTGACCTTCAGCCTCACCTTGGAAACTCCCTGTTGGCACCTGAAGCAGCAGCCAGGCTCAGGTGCTCTCCAGCCTTCCTATATCCACCTGGGCCATTCGTGTGTTTAGCAGCTCTGCAGGTGTGCTTTTTCTGGGGGGATTGGTCAGACTGGTGCCCTTGGAGGACAAGCCTGGGGGTGAAGGGAGTTCAAGAATAATGGTTGTAGTTGTTATGTGCTGTCTAATTGCTTCCAACTCATAGCGACCCTAATATGAGAGAGTAGACCTTCCATTGCAGTTTTTTTTTGTTGTTGTTGTTTTTAGACCTTCCATAGGGTTTCCCAGGCTGTAATCTTTATGGGAGCAGGTTACCAGGTCTTTTCTCCTCAAGAGCAGCTGGTGGGTTTGAATCACCAGTCTTTTGGTTAGCAGCCAAACACTTAACCATTCAGCCACAAGGGCTCCCTAAGAAGAATGGGGACACTCCCAAAGCTTGAGGAGAACAGAGGCAACAAACAGAGGTAGAGAAATTACAGAAGAGGGCAGGAAACCAAACACAAATAAGAGGCTGGACGCCATGGTGAAGGGGTGAGGGAGTGTAGATGGCAGCTGGGATACTGGGAGAGCTCACCCGGCCCCATGAGTTCACCTGCCTGACTCAGAAATCAGTTCTCATCAGCCAGGTCAGACTGGAGCTTCAGACCACACGTCCATGTACCTCCTGGACCTCTCCATGGAAACACCCCAGCCTTTTCATTCTCACTTCCCCCTGGACTAGCTCCACCTCTTGAGTCTGTTTTAGTTGCTGGTACCACCCCACTCATACTTGCAGAGTTAGACCTCTAGTTATCATACCAAAGCTCTCTCCCTCTCCCACATCTTCAGTTATTAAATACTTCTCATCTGACCTCTTAATATCTCTCCATTCCTATTGCCAAATTCAGCCCTTCATTGCCTCATGTCTGGGCAGCTACAAAAGACTCCGCCTTCTCACCCTCTAGTCTGGTCCCCCTAAACCCAGCCCCCAAGTAGCCAACAGAGGGACACATCAAAAGACTTTAAATGTTTCACAAGCTTTCCATGGCCCAAAGCAGGGACAGCCAAAAGTGCCTGATAATAAAAGCACCGATACAGCACGTTAAATATTCGCATTCCCTTCCCAGACCTAATAAACCAGAATCTCCAGGGTAGATGCTTAGGGGTCTGCATTTTAACTATTGTTGTTGTTGTTAGTTGGCACTGAGTTGACTCCAACTCATGGTGACCCCGTATACAACTGACCGAAACACTACCTGGTCCTTTGCCATCTTCACGAACATTGGTGTCTTTGAGACCATTTTTGTGGCCACTGTGTATTTAGAGTGTCTTCCAACCCAGGGGCTCACCTTCTAGCACTATACCGGACAACACTGCTGTGATCCACAAGGTTCTTATTGGCTAATTTTGGCCTTTCTTCCTAGTCTGTCTTAGTCTTAGTCTGGAAGCTCCGCTGAGACCTGCCCACCATGGGTGACCCTGGTGGTATGTGAAACGCCAGTGGCATAGCCTCCAGCACCATAAGTAATACTCAAGCCACCACAGCAAGCCAAACCAACAAGTGGCTGTCTGCTTGGCCCTGGGTGATGACAGGCATGGTTGAGAATACTGGCCAACAAAACAAAGTCTAAGCTCCTTAACACTCAGCATAAGCCTCTGTGGGAGCTGCCCTGCTGGCCCCTCTACATACCTATAAGCCCGCCCACCCGCTCATACTCCAACAATCCTGGCCCGTCTGCGGCTCTCCCCACACATGGTACTCCCCACGCCTTTGTCACTTTGTCCTGTCCACCAGAGCTGCTCTCCCTCCTGTTCCCTGCCCTGACCCCCACCCCAGTACAAACCACCAGCGTCAGCTCCAAACTCACCTTCCCCTCAGCCCTTAAGGGGCTCGGCCCTGTGCATGCCTTCACTACCGCACCTACACTGTGACGTTCCATTTGTCCGTGTCGCTGCCACCCCTTAGACTTATTCCGCGTGTTCCCAAGTTTCCAGCATAGGGTTGACATACAGCAGGTCCTCGATAACATGACCACTGAGAGAAGGGACAAATGAATTCAGCCAGAAGTCCCTGGGTGGTACAACGGTTAATGCACTCGGCTGCTAACCAAAAGGATGGAGGTTCAGCCCCAACCAAAGGTGCTCTGGAGGAAAGCCCTGGCAATCTGCTTCCGAAAACCAGCCACTGAAAACCCTATGGAGCATAGTCTTACTCTGACACACACACGGGGTCACTATGAGCTGGAAGTGACTCAATAGCGATTTTTTTTTTTTTTTTTTTAGCATTGCTGAACACTGTCCTGGATACTCTCTCCTGAGGCGACGGCTTCACTTCCCGAGCACAGCCTCCCTGACTGAGCTGATCCTCGTGTCTCTTCAGGCTGCCGCTCATTTCCCCAGTATCTGCACCACCCTCCTCCAGTCTGAGTCAGTCTTTCTGAAAACGAGGTTCCTGTAACTGACTGTGCTGGACCCATCACGGGCCAGCTGGGGAAGGTCACAAGACACCATCGCCTTCCTTCTCAGGGACACCAGGCCGTGATGACGTGGACGGAAATGACACCAGCTGCTGCTGCTGCTGCTGCTTCACATCCCAGGCGCACGGCTAACCCACCTCCGTGATCCTCCATGTCCTGCCCCAGAGGGTCTCCCTGCCTCCCGCTGACTACTGAAGACCATTTGAGATTTGTTTTCCCCAGACATACTGCTCCGCCATTTTCCAAACTGAATCTCATTTTCTTATTTCCTGCCTATATTTCTCACCTCTCTGGATTCATTTTTATTATGTTCTAGTCCTCAGTATAGAAACCCTGGTGGCGTAGTGGTTAAGTGCTATGGCTGCTAACCAACGGGTCGAAATTCCACCAGGCGCTCCTTGGGAACTCTATGGGGCAGTTCTACTCTGTCCTATAGGGTCGCTATGAGTCGGTACAGACTCGATGGCACTGGGTTTCTGGGTTAGTCCTCACTGACATTAAAAATATTTCCCAATTCTGCATTTTCTGTAAAGTTCATTAGGATGATGGGTGCTCCTTTTTCAATGGCATTAATAAAACAAATGAAATAAAATCTAACATTGACCCTAGTGATTTCCACCGGGAACCTGTCCAGAGGGTCCCAAGGCCACAGGTCCCTTACGACCTTCCCATTCATTTTATCTCTACACAGTGCTTCTCTCCAGGTGACATGGCCACATGGCACAAACAACTGAAAAAACTGCCTAACATTCTTTGCCTTTCCTTCTACCACTTGTAATAAAAACGACACTGACAAGTTCACCTGGCACTACGGTCTCTAATACAGGCCGAGCAGGACCCCATTACCACCTGGACAGTCACACTTTTGCATTCCCCATTATCTGCCGTGACAATGTGCACCATCTGGGCCCAGTAACTATTTAGTTAGGAGTGCCCCCCCCGATACACACAAACCCACGCATAATTCACTTGCAGATAAACAAAATTTAATTCTTCCCCACTCTTCAAAATTCCCAATTCTCCACCATATTTTACTAACCTTCATATTTAGAACATAAATGACAACTTACGCTTTAATTCAAATTCATATACAGGAATCCCTGGGTGGTAGAAATGGTTAAGCATTTGGATACTAACTGAGAGATTAGCAGTTCTAATCCACTCCAAGGTGACCCAGAAGAAAGGCCTGCTGATGGTGGTCTACTTACTTGTGAAAGATCACAGCCACTGAGAACACTGTGGAGCACAGTTCTGCTCTGAAACACACGTGGCTGCCGCGAGCTGGAAGAGCTAGACGACACCTAGGTTTTTGTTTGTTTCATTTCTTAGCCGAACACGTCCATGCGTGTCTCCATGAAAAAAATTTTTAAAAATGACAAATTCATTTATTAGTGTAGATTTAGTCCAGCAATTTACTACTTCTTCTTCTTCTTCTTCTTATTATTATTATTACCACCATACTTGCATCCTCAAGGACATTAGCAGACATTTGGAAAACCCAAAACTACGTACAGCAAACTAAAGTAGAAACACTGCAGATATTGGGGTAGGTTGGTTATTTGGGTTGGTCTTCGTTTTTTGGTTCTTGTTTTTTATTTTACATGACATTTGCTAAGGCATTTCACAAGAAGGCAAGTCAGTAGCTGGACTGTGTAAGGGGCACCTTAGGGATACACACGGATGAGACAGGCTGCAGGTCACGTGCAATTATTCCCTGGACACCCCTGTAACCTGACCCAGTTTCTCTCCCACTCAGAAGAGCATAGCAAAGTATGAGTGATATGAACAAGTGTTATTATGATAACAGGCTTGACTCCACTACAATACATGTGACAGTTTAAGTTCCCAAACTGTTAGACATTAATCAGTGTTCACAACAATTGAGCATGTACCCTGACAAGATCTGCGGGTTTAGTTTGTTCAACAACCCAACAAGTGGTCTTAAATAGAAACACTTTGCAGCCAGTAGGTTCACTGCCCACATTCTTATCACCTCCCTCCCTCAGGAAACAAGAGCCTCCTGCCTTTCTCAAGAAGTGAGCATTCCCAGGTCCCTGAACCCCAGCTAAGGCAAAGTGACACATCCCACAAAATAGGGAAGATGCCAGATGTCTGGAGGCATGAAAGTGTCTTGATTTAAATAAATAAATAAATAAAATTAGGTTATAAACACTACAGGTTGATGAGCATTTTATCTAGCTTGGGCAGGTTTCCAGAATGAACTGTTAAAATATGGGTCTTCATGATCACCTCAACAAGCTCTCAAAACAAAGAATCAAGGGATCTTCTAGATGAAAGTGCATTCCTGGAATGAGCAGAGGCAGAATACAAAAGATTAGTATACAAAGCCCTTCAAGACATCAGGAATGAAATGAGGCAATATGCAGCACAAGCCAAGGAACACACAGATAAAGCAATTTAAAAAAATTAAAAAGATTATTCAGGAACATAATGAAAAATTTAACAAGCTGGAAAAATCCATAGACAGACAGCAATCAGAAATTCAGACGATTAACAATAAAATTACAGAAGTAGACAACTCAATAGAAAGTTAGAGGAGCAGAAATGAGCCAAGTGGAAGGCAGAATTTCTGAACTTGAAGATAAATCACTTGGCAGTAATATATTTGAAGAAAAATCAGATAAAAGAATTTTAAAAAATGAAGAAACCTTAAGAATCACGTGGGACTCTATCAAGAGAAATAACCTATGAGTGACTGGAGTAGCAGAACAGGGAAGGATAACAGAAAATTGCTGAAGATTTGTTGGCAGAAAACTTCACTGATATCATGAAAGATGAGAAGATACCTATCCAAGAAGCTCATTGAACTCCACATAAGGTAGATCTTAAAAGAAAGTCACCAAGAGAGGCAGAGCCAAGATGGCAGAATAGACAGACGCTTCCGTTGAGCCCTCTTTACAACAAAGACCCGAAAAAACAAGTGAAACGAGTATATTTGTGACAACCTGGAGCCCTGAGTATCAAAGGCAAGCTTAGACAACGAACTGAGGGGCAGGGGAAGGAAGAGGCCGTTCAGAAGTGGAGAGGAGTTGCCGGACCTGAATCGCCGGGAGCCCTCAGGCACCATTCCCGGAGTGGCAGCGACGGCGGCAGCAGGGGCGGTGGTCCTAGCGTTCGGCCGCAGTTTCCTCAGGCAGAAGCACCAGCCACACAGCCCACTCACACCTCTGGAGCCTGAGAAGAAGTGTGCTCTCGGCAAAAGCTAAGTATTTGCGTAAATTTTACTGCACCCCCCCCACCCCCAAGCCAGCTTCAGCGGCTGAATCCCTGGGCCTGAGATAGACCCTGGTGAGCACCTGGAGCCATCCTCCTGGTCTTGGGGAGGGAAAAATTTCCAACTAGGGGGAAAAGATAATTTGCTAGCTCCATTAACTGGGGGAGCTCAGGACAGAAGTGGCTCTTGTCCAGGCATAAACCATCCGTGGACCTTGAGCACCTTTCCCTTCTGCATGGACCTGTGCGGGCCTATTTCAGGAGAATAGGCCCTTGTTGGCAAACTCCAACCATTTCAGCGGTGCAGTGGAGAGGTGGGTGTTTGATGTTTGACATTGCTTTGCCTATTAAACAAGGTCCTCACCTACCCACAACAGGGACCTAAGGACTGGTGGCTCCACTCGGGTCGCCCAGCCACCTGCAACAGTGGCCCAGGGATAACTGGTATCTCCCAGTCCTTACAACAAAATCTTTGGGTGCCCATGGTCCCTCTGCAGAGCCCACCCACCAGCATGCTCTAGGGAACAGAGACATGTTTTCCTCAGAGACACTTGGGGGTCGGTTCTCAGCCCCCTGCCTTGTTCAGAGCATGACCCCTGCGGCAATCAGATACAGGTATATACGCCAATCACCCCTGCCCCTCTAAGACTGTAGGACAGAGCCTGTACCACACACTTGATATCAGCTACCTGGAAAAAAACCTGAGCTGAATTCATAAAAGAAAACTGAATGGACTCCTAGACTAATACACCTGATAACAGCTCTAGCCCACTGGGGACAGGACACCAGAGCTCCAAAGGTGAAAATAATCAAGCTAGCTCACTCAAGCAACCCATAGGGGTATACCGAAACAAAACAAAGCAAGCAGCTACGACACAGTAAGCAAGCATAAACTAATTCAATAACTTATAGATGGCTTGGAGACAACAGTCAATATCAAGTCACATACAGAAACAGGCCATGATCACCTCAACAGGCTCTCAAAACAAAGAATCCAGGGATCTTTTAGATGAAAGTGCATTCCTAGAATTACCAGATGCAGAATACAAAAGTTTAATATACAGAACCCTTCAAGACATCAGGAAGGAAATGAGGCAATACACAGGATGAGGCAAGGAACACACAGATAAAGCAACTGAAAAACTCTCAAAGATTATTCAGGAACATAATGAAAAGTCTAATAAGCTGGAAAAATCCATAGACAGACAGCAATTAGAAATTCAGAAGATTAACAATAAAATTACAGAATTAGATAACTCAATAGAAAGTCAGAGGAGCAGAAATGAGCAAGCAGAAGCTAGAATTTCTGAACTCGAAGATAAATCCCTTGGCACTAATATATTTGAAGAAAAATCAGATAAAAGAATTTTAAAAAATGAAGAAACCTTAAGAATCATGTGGGACTCTATCCAGAGAAATAACAAAGTGATGGGATTACCAGAACAGGGAGGGATAACAGAAAATACAGAGAAAATTGTTGAGGATTTGTTGGCAGAAAACTTCGCTGATACTGTGAAAGATGAGAAGATATCTATCCAAGATGCTCATCAAACTCCACATAAGGTAGATCTTAAAAGAAAGTCACCGAGACATATTATAATCAAGCTTGCCAAAACCAAAGATAAGGAGACAATTATAAGAGCAGCGAGGGATAAAAGAAAAGTCACCTACAAAGGAGAGCCAATAAGAATAAGCTCGGACTACTTGGCAGAAACCACGCAGGCAAGAAGGCAATGGGATGACATTTTTAAAAAATTGAAGGAAAAAAATTGCCTGCCAAGAATCATATATCCATCAAAACTGTCTCTTAAATATGAAGGTGAAATTAAGATATTTCCAGATAAACACAACTTGAGGGAATTTATAAAAACCAAACCAAAACTACAAGAAATACTAAAAGGAGTTCTTTGGTTAGAAAATCAATAATATCAGGTATCAACCCAAAACTAGAACACTGGGCAGAGCAACCAGAAGTTGACCCAGACAAGAAAATTAAAAAAAAAAAAAAGCAAGATTAAAAGAAAAAAAAAACCAACACAGGGTAACGGTGATGTTATTATATAAAAGAAGACAGCATTAAAATAATAAAGAGAGACTAAGAAATCTACTCATACACCTTCCATATGGAGAGGAAGATATGGCGATACAAAGAAAAACAAAGTTATAAATTTAGAAAAATAAGGGTAAATAATAAGGTAATCACAAAGGAGACAAACTATCCTACTCATCAAAATAAAATACGAGGGAAAAATACAGACTCAGCAGAAACAAAATCAACATCAATAAATATGAGGAAAGGCCAATATATAAAGAAAATCTACTCAGCACATAAAACCAAGTGGGAAAAAGAAGCTGTCAACACACAAAAAAAGACATCAAAATGATAGCACTAAACTCATACCTATTCATAATTACCCTGAATGTAAATGGACTAAATGCACCAATAAAGAGACAGGGAGTGGCAGAATGGATTAAAAAACAAGATCCCTCTATATGCTGCCTACAAGAGACACACCTTAGAACCTTAGACTTAGAGACACAAACAAACTAAAACTCAAAGGATGGAAAAAAATATATCAAGCAAACAACAATCAAAAAAGAGCAGGAGTGGCAATATTAATTTCTGACAAAATAGACTTTCAAATTAAATCCATCATAAAGGATAAGGAAGGACACTATATAATGATTAAAGGGACAATACACCAAGAAGATATAACCATATTAAATATTTATGCACTCAATGACAGGGCTGCAAGATACATAAAACAAACTATATCAGCATTGAAAAGTGAGATAGACAGCTCCACAATAATAGTAGGAGACTTCAACACACCACTTTCGGTGAAGGATACGACATCCAGAAAGAAGCTCAGTAAAGACACGGAAGATCTAAATGCCGCAATCAGCCAACTTGACCTCATAGACATGTACATAACACTTCACCCAAGAGCAACCAACTATAATTTCTTTTCTAGTGCACATGGAACATTCTCTAGAATAGACCACATATTAGGTCATAAAGCAAGCCTTAGCAGAATCCAAAACACTGAAATATTACAAAGCATCTTCTCTGATCATAAGGCCATAAAAGTGGAAATCAATAACAGAAAATACAGGGAAAAGAAATCAAACACCTGGAAACTGAACAATACCCTGCTCAGAAAAGACTGGATTATAGAAGACATTAAGGATGGAATAAAGAAATTCAGAGAATCCAATGAAAATGAAAACACTTCCTATCAGAACCTTTGGGACACAGCAAAAGCAGTGTTGAGGCCAATTTATATAAATAAATGCACACATCCAAAAAGAAGAAAGGGCCAAAATCAAAGAATTATCCCTACAACTTGAACAAATAGAAAGAGAGCAACAAAAGTAACCCACAGGCAGCAGAAGAAAAATAATAAAAATTAGAGCTGAACAAAATGAAATAGAAAACAGAAAAACAATTGAAAGAATTAACAAGACCAAAAGCTGGTTTTTTGAAAAACTCAACAAAATTGATAAACAATTGGCCAAACAGACAAAAGAAAAACAGGAGAGGAAGCAAATAACCCAGATAAGAAATGAGATGGGCGATATTACAACAGACCCAAGTGAAATAAAAAGAATCATATCAGATTGCTATGAAAAACTATACTCAAACAAATTTGAAAACCTAGAAGAAATGGATGAATTCCTAGAAACACACTACCTACCAAAACTAACACAAACAGAGGTAGAACAACTAAATAGACCCATAACAAAAGAAGAGATTGAAAAGGTAATAAAAAAAAACTCCCAACAAAAAAAAGCCCTGATCCGGATGGCTTCACTGCAGAGTTCTACCAAACTTTCAGAGAAAAGTTAATACCACTACTACTAAAGGTATTTCAGAGCATAGAAAAGGATGGAATACTACCAAATTCATTCTATGAAGCCACCATATCCCTGATTCCAAAACCAGGTAAATACACCAAAAGAAAAGAAAATTATAGACCTATATCCCTCATGAACGTAGATGCAAAAATCCTCAACAAAATTCTAGCCAATAGAATTCAACAACATATCAAAAAAATAATTCACCATGACCAAGTGGGATTCATACCAGGTATGCAGGGATGGTTCAACATTAGAAAAACAATTAATGTAACCCACCATATAAATAAAACAAAAGACAAGAATCATATGATTTTATCAATTGATGCAGAAAAGGCATCTGACAAAGTTCAACACTCATTTATGATAAAAACTCTCAGCAAAATACGAATAAAAGAAAAATTCCTCAACATAATAAAGGGCATTTATACAAAGCCAATAGCCAACATCACCCTAAATGGAGAGAGCCTGACAAGGATGCCCTTTACCACCACTCTTATTCAACATTGTGCTGGAAGTCCTAGCCAGAGCAATAAGGCTAGATAAAGAAATAAAGGGCATCCAGATTGGCAAGGAAGAAGTAAAAGTGTCTCTATTTGCAGATGACACGATCTTATGCACAGAAAACCCTAAGGAATCCTCCAGAAAACTACTGAAACTAATAGAAGAGTTCAGCAGAGTATCAGGACACAAGACAAACATACAAAAATCGGTTGGATTCCTCTACACCAACAAAAAGAACATCGAAGAGGAAATCACCAAATCTATGCCATTTATAGTAGCCCCTAAGAAGATAAAATACTTAGGAATAAATCTTACCAGAGATGTAAAAGACTTATACAAAGAAAACTACATAACGCTTCTCCAAGAAACCAAGAGACCTACATAAGTGGAAAAACATACCATGCTCATGGATAGGAAGACTTAGCATTATAAAAATGTCTATTCTACCAAAATCGATCTATACATTTAATGCAATTCAGATCCAAATTCCAACGGCACTCTTTAATGACATGGAGAAACAAACGACCAACTTCATATGGAAGGGAAAGAGACCCCGGATAAGTAAAGTATTACTAAAAAAGAAGAACAAAGTGGGAGGCCTCACTCTACCTGATTTTAGAACCTTTTATACCGCCACAGTAGTCGCAACAGCCTCGTACTCATACAACAACAGATACATAGACCAATGGAACGGAATTGAGAATCCAGACATAAATCCATCCACATAGGAGCAGTTGATATTTTACAAATGCCCCAAAACAGTTAAATGGGGAAAAGACAGTCTTTTTAACAAATGGTGCTGGCATAACTGGATATCCATCTGCAAAAAAATGACACAAGAGCCATACCTCACTCCATGCAAAAAAAATGAGCTCAAAATGGATTAAAGACCTAAATATAAAACCTAAAACGATAAAGATCGTGGAAGAAAAAATAGGAACAACGTTAGGAGCCCTAATACATGCCATAAACAGTATACAAAACATTATAAAGAATGCAGAAGAAAAACTAGATAACTGGGAGCTCCTAAAAATCAAACACCTATGCTCATTGAAAGACTCCACCAAAAGAGTAAAAAGATTATCTACAGACTGGGAAAAAGTTTTTAGCTATGACGTTTCCAATCAGCATCTGATCTCTAAAATCTACATGATACTGCAAAAACTCAACTACAAGAAGACAAATAACCCAATTAAAAAATGGGCAAAAAATATGAATAGGCACTTCACTAAAGAAGACATTCAGGTAGCTAACAGATACATGAGGAAAGGCTCATGATCATTAGCCATTAGAGAAATGCAAATCAAAACTACAATGAGATTCCATCTCACTCCAACAAGGCTGGCATTAATCCAAAAAACACAAAACAATAAATGTTGGAGAGGCTGTGGAAAGACTGGAACACTTACACACTGCTGGTGTGAATGTAAAATGGTATAAACACTTTGGAAATTGATTTGGCACTTCCTTAAAAAGCTAGAAATAGAACTACCATACAATCCAGCAATCCCACTTCTTGGAATATATCCTACAGAAATAAGAGCCTTTACACGAACAGATATATGCACACCATTGTTTGTTGAAACACTGTTTACAATAGCAAAAAGGTGGAAGCAACCAATGTGCCCATCAATGGAGGAATGGATAAATAAATTATGGTATATTCACACAATGGAATACTACGCATCAATAAAGAACAGTGAGGAATCTGTGAAACATTTCATAACATGGAGGAATCTGGAAGCCATTATGCTGAGTGAAATCAGTCAGTTGCAAAAGGACAAATATTGTATAAGACGACTATTGTAAGAACTGCAGAAATAGTTTAAACAGAGAAGAAAATACTCTTTGATGGTTACGAGAGGAGGGAGGGACGGAGGGTGGGAGAAGAGTATTCTCTAACTAGATAGTAGATAACTAGGTGACGGGAAAGATAACACACAATACAGGCGAGGTCAGTAAAACTGGTTAGTAAACCAAAAGCAAAGAAGTTTCCTGAATAAACTGAATGCTTCGAAGGCCAGCGTAGCAGGGGCGGGGGTCTGGGGACCATGGTTTCAGGGGACATCTAAGTCAATTGGCATAATAAAATGTATTAAGAAAACATTCTGTATCCCACTTTGAACAGTGGCGTCTGGGGTCTTAAATGCTAGCAAGCAGCCAGCTAAGATGCATCAATTGGTCTCAATCCACCTGGAGCAGAGGAGAGAATAAAGAACATCAAAGACACAAGGTAATTATCAGCCCAAGAGACAGAAAGGGCCACACAAACCAGAGACTACATCAGCCTGAGACCAGAAGAGCTAGAGAGTGTCTGGCTACAACCGATGAGTGCCCTGACAGGGAACCTAACAGAGAATCCCTGAGGGAGCAGGAGAGCAGTGGGATGCAAACCCCAAATTCTCATAAGACCAGACTTAATGGTCTGACTGAGACTAGAAGGACCCCTGTGGTCATGGCCCCCAGACCTTCTGCTGGCCCAGGACAGGAACCATTCCCGAAGCCAACTCTTCAGACAGGGATTGGACTGGACAGTGGGTTGAAGAGGGATGCTGGTAAGGAGTGAGTTTCTTGGATCAGGTAGACACTTTGGACTATGTTGGCATCTCCTGTCTGGAGGGGAGACTGAGAGGGTAGAGGGGGTCAGAAGCTGGCGAAATGGACACAAAAGAGAGACTGGAGGGAGAGAGCGAGCTGTCTCATTAGGGGGAGAGTAATTGGGAGTATGTAGCAAGGTGTATGTAAGTTTTTGTGTGAGAGACTGACGATTTGTAAACTTTGGCTTAAAGCACAATAAAAATTTTTAAAAAATAAGTAAAATAAGGGTCTTAAATTAAAAACGGAAAGGCAAATTACTAAGAGACACTCAGTTCATCAGAAACAAGTTTTGGCAAAGGAACACCAACTGCCTTCCAGGTAGGTTTCCTACCAGCAATCATAAGCAAAGTCCTGGATACGTCAAAGCTGGCTCTTCAGCAAGGCAACTGAGAGTGTCTGACGCTGGCCATGTGGACAGTGGAAAACGTGGCCAAGACTGAGGCCCAGATGGTAAGTTCAAATTCAGAATACAGAGTGCAGGCAGATGACTCACTGTCTAAGGCCCTGGCAAGGCGATCAGGTCAGAAAAAGTACTGAGACGTAGATTCATGGACATCACTGAGCAGCAACTGACGACGAGTACGTCAGAAATGATAATAATTATACTGCCAAATATAGATCAACACAAGCCCACAACTTCCCTATACACCACAATAACCAATTTAAAAGCTGTGCAGGTGTCTATGTGCATGCATGTGTGTGCAGAGGGGGGAGGCCAAGGAATACCTTCATTACAACCATAAAACACCGAGAAATAAACATAATGAGAACTGCTCAAGGCTTATGTGAAAAAAATTTTACTGAAAGACTTCAAAAAAAAAAAAAAACCTGAATAAAGGATCATGCCACGTTCCTAGATAGGAAAAATTGTTATTTTGCTTCGATTTAGTGCAATAGAGAGTCCAGAAATGAATACATTTAAAAACAGAAATTTAGCTTACAAAACATGAGGCATTTCAAGACCGAATATTTTAGCTCTTCAACGTATGACGTAGGGAAAATCGGATAGCCATTTGGAAACAAAATAAAATTACCTACTGCACAATTTATATAAAAATGGATTTCAGAGAGAAAAAGGAGTTAAACTTTTTTTTAATTCTTTAAAAGTATTAGAAGAAAACAGAAAACATTTTTACGTGCTTGAAGTGGGAAATACTTCTAAGATTAGTAAAAACCGAGGCACCATATGCATTTTATTAAATGTAAATTACATCTCAATAAAAAAAGGCTACTGGAAAAAATGAATATTATAAAGGAAAAATGACAAATTTGACTACATAAATACTTTAATTTTCCTAAAAATGTAAAATACATATATACAGTAAAAGTAAACATAAACAAAATAGAAAGAAAATTGAGAAAAAAGAAGAAAATTTCACACTGTAGATAACAGCTAAAGAATTAATGATCAGGATATATATATGCACATATATATACATATTTTTATTGTTGCTGTTGAGCTGGTTCTGACTCATAGGGACCCTATGTACAGCAGAACGAAAATACTACCTGGTCCTGCACCATCCTCACAACCCTTGTTATACTTGAGCCTATTATTGCAGCTACTCTCTCAATACATCTTGTTGAGGGTCTTCATCTTTTTTGCTGACCCTCCACTTTACCAAGCATGATGTCCTCCTTCAGCAGCTGATTCCTCCTGATAACATGCCCAAGTATATGAGACATAGTCTCGCCATCCTTGCTTGTAAGGAGCATTTTCATTGTATTTCTTCCGAGACAAATTTGTTTATTCTTTTGGCAGTACATGGCATAGTCAACATTCTCTGCCAACACCACAGCTCAAAGGGGTCAGTTCTTCTTTGGTCTTCCTTATTCAAAGTCCAGCTTTCACATGCATATGAGGCAACAGAAAACAACATGGCTTGGGTCAGGCGCACCTTAGTCCTCAAGGTGACATCTTTGCTTTTCAACACCTCAAAGAGGTCTTTTGCACCAGATCTGCCCAATGCAATTTGTCTTTTGATTTCCTGACTGCTGCTTCCATAAGTGTTGACTGTGGATCCAAGTAAAATGAAATCCTTGAAAATTTCAGTCTTTTCTCTGTTTATCATGATGTTGCTTATTGGTCCAGTTGTGAGGATTTTTGTTTTCTTTATGTTGACTCTCACATCGACCCTATAGCGCAGGGTAGAACTGCCCCATAGAGTTTCCAAGGAGTGCCCGGTGGATTCAAACTGCCAACCCTTTGGTTAGCAGCAGTAGCACTTAACCACTACGCCACCAGGGTTTCCATGTTGAGGTGTAATCCATACTGAAGGCTGTAGTCTTTGATCTTCATTAGTAAGTGCTTCAAGTTCTCTTCGCTTTCAACAAGCAAGGTTTGTGTCATCCGTATTGTGGATGAAAATATATATATTTATACCTACACAATTATCTACTAAAAAGACAGCAACCCAGTAGAAAAATAGGCAAGGTACATGGACAAGCAATTATAGAAGGAATGTTTTAAACAATCAATAAACATATGAAGAGACATTCAACCTCACTAATAATTAAATACAAATTGAAATACTGAAAGGATTTTTTTCCCATTTTTATGATAAAAAATAGAAAAGATTAATAATGTTGAGTGTTAACGAGGCTGCAGGAAAATCGACACTATCACGCAATGATGGTCAGAGTATAAATGTGTAATCTTTCTGGAAAGCATTTTGGCACTGTCTATTCAAATTTTAAATCTGCATAGCCTTAGGCCCAGCAATTCCATTTATAGGAATCTAACCAACAGAAACACTTGGAAATGTATACCAGGACACTGTCTGTATTAATGAAAAACTGGGAATTTCCTAAACACCCACCACAGGCGAATGATTGGATGTGGTGTGGTATTGCCATACTAGGTAGTATCAGCTACAAAACAACACATATAGTATCAACAATGTATATAACACAACAAGTATTAAAAAAAAAAAGCCACTGCCACTGAGTCGATTCCAACTCATGGCGACCCCATAGGACAGACAATTGACCTATACGGTTTCCAAGGAATGCCTGGTGGATTTGAACTGCCAACGTTTTGGTTAGTAGCTGTAGCTCTTAACCACTAAGCTACCAGGGTTTCCCACAAGAAGCATAGTACTGTTAAAACATCTATGTGAGGGTGTGCGGGTGTGTTATGATGCCAGTATATAGGAGAGGGACTTGAAGATAAAAACCAGATTGCTCACAATGATTACCCCCAGCAATGGCAGAGGATCTGGGGATAGTATTGGGACAGGGGAACAGGAGAGACTGACTTCCACATTTTAGTTTTTACACAGCTTGACCGTTCTACGTTGTAATTTTTTTTTTTTTTTTACATATGCCTGTGCCATGGGAGCTTAAAAAAACAGTGGGGTGGCAACATAATGTGTGAACGGTGACAAAACAGAAGCAGCAGGATGCCACAGATGACCTGATGGAGAATAAAGATGAGCGTGGGATCTCGAACAACACGCACAAATAGGACAGGCCAAAGGAGAGGCCTGTCAACCACCTGTCAGTCTGTCGTACTGTGGTGGCTTGTGTGTTGCTGTGATGCTGGAAGCTTTGCTACCGGTATTTCAAATGCCAGCAAGGTCACCCATGGTGGGCAGGTCCGCAGAGCTTCCAGGCTAAGACAGACTAGGAGGAAGGACCTGGTGATTGACTTTCAAAAATCTGCCAGTGAAAACCCTATGGATGAGAGCAGAAGACTGTCTTGATCTAGTGCTGGAAGATGAACCCCCGAGGTTGGAAGGTAACAATGGACTCAAGCACGTCAATCCTGAGGGCAGCGGAGGACCAGCCAGCGTTTCGTTGTGTTTACAAAACCCACATCCCTTTGAGTTGGAGCTGACTCGAAGGTAGCTAACAGCAACAACGACAATAAAGGAAAGTCAGGTAAAGCTTTCCAGAGAGGGCTACAGCACCTGCAAAGAATTCCTACCTCAAAGTCATCCATAGCAAAGGTGCTAATACCACCTCACAAAAATCATTCCCTTCCCACAGCAAGTAGTTATTGAGGGTCAACTGTGCAGCAGGCACTGCTCCAAGAAATCACTGTCACCATCCTCATCATCCTCAAAAAATGTGGATCATGGGAAAAAGGCATGTTCGGTGCTGATGGGAATATAAACTCGGTAAGAATTCTAGGGGTGAACTCAACAGTATTCACCAAGCATTAGATCAGGTATACACACATTTGGACCCAGCAGTGTGACTTCCAGGACTTTCTTCCAAAGACAAAGACATCCATGGAGATCTATTAGGAAGGATTTGTTCAATAACAGTAACTGGGAAGCTAAATTATGGTACATCCACATAACGAAACACAATTCTGCCATTAAAAATCAAGTTGTGGACGCATATTTAACAACATGGGGAAATGAACGTGGCATTTAGTGACGTGAGGAGAGCTAGTCACAGGGCGATATTTACGGTATGACTGAAACAGGTTTTTAATTTTTATTTGTATAAAAATGACTGGAAGTATTTACACTGAAATATTAACTTATGGCTGGGTGGAGACAGGATAAGTAATTTTTATTTTCTTCTTTACACTATTTCAGTATTTTCCATGTTTTCTAGAATTGAACTATGTTCTTTTTGCAACAGAAAACAACCAATAATGGTTGTTTATGGAAATCAGGGCAAACGACAATAAAAGCCAACACTCCTATGGCACTCACTGTGTGCCAGGAACTGTTCTTTACACACATTAACTCAAGTCCGCCTTCATTTGCTGGGCAAGGTGCTTGTAATATGAGGTGGGAAGAGACCACACACCATCCCTCTTTCTGGGAGTGAAAGACAAGCAACTTTATCTCACGTTAAGAGCGTTGCAGGAAGGAAAACAACATTAAGGCTATTGTCAAAGGCAGGTGGTTGGGTAGGGGGTGTAGTATTGAAAGGAAATTTCCAAGAGAAGCTGCCCTGTCCCACGGATGGCTTCAGAAGCCTGTAGGAAGGAGTAAGAACACCAGAAGAGAGGGACTCTCAGTTTGTCGTACTCTGGTGGCTTATGTGTTGCTGTGATGCTAGAAGATAAGCCACTGGTATTTCACATACCAGCAGGGTCACCCAAGGTGGACAGGTTTCAAAAGAGCTTCTAGACTAAGACAGGCTAGGAAGAAAGGCCTGGCAATCTACTTCCCAAAATCAGCCAATGAAAACCCTATGGATCACAACAGAACATTGTCTGATACAGTGCTGGAAGATGAGCCCCCTAGGTCGGACTGTACCACACAATAGCCATGGCAACGGTCTCAAATGTAAGGGTGATCACGAAGATGGCATGGGAGTGGGCGACGTTTCAATCTGTTATACGTAAGGCTGCCATGAGTCTCAGTTGACTGGATGACAACTAACAACATGGGGCCTAGTGGGGAAAAAGCGCTCCAAGAGCACCCCTGAGAGTTCCCATTCGATACTCTTGAACCCAAACATTTGCCCACAGAGCTTTTTACCGTTGCTTATTTTTGTTTTCCATGTCACAACTATTAACACAAGGTGGAGGTTTTGCAAAACAGCGCTTGAGGCCAGATATGCACCATGCCCCTGGAGATGAGCAAAGCAAGGGCCCTGCTGACAGCACCCTGGGGGCCGGAGCCACAGGCCTACCCCCAGTCCTGCCCAGGAAGGGTGCCGGCCCAGGGCTCTGCACACTCACGCCCACCTGGGGCGGACCTGCTCCAACAGAGACAGGCCTAGCGGGCTTTCAGTGTTTACTTGGAGTTATCTTTCCTGAACTCCCTGGCCATAACTCCCTGGAAACCAAAGTGGAACACTCCAGAAGCATGACTGCTGCTTCGTAGACTTTGAATCTTCCCATCAGAAAAACAAAGCCCTGTCAAAGAGGCTAAGGACCTGTGTGAGCAGGAGGCAAAAACACAGCAGAGACACAGCTCTCCTGGGAGGTGGGACCTCTTCCCAGGAAGGTGAGAGATCAGAGGAGGCTGTGCAGGGTACAGGATGAATCAGAGAGATAGAGGCAGACAGCGAGAGACAGAAACAGGCAGGCAGAGAGACTGGGAGAGAGAGAGAGACAGAGGCAGAGAGTGAGAGGCAGAAACAGGCAGGCAGAGAGACAGGGGGAGAGAGAGAGGGGAAGAGAGCAAGAGATAGAAACAGGTGGGCAGAGAGATGGGAAGAGAGAAACAGAGAGGAAAAAGAGGGGAGACAGAGGTAAGGGCAAGGGAGAGGAGGAAGGGAAGAGGGAAGGACAAGAACAGAGGATGGAAGGAGAAGAGAAAAGATTTTTAGAGGAGGGAAGGGGAGGAAGAAGAGGAAGGTGGAGGAAGGGAAAAGGAAGAAAGGAAAAAGAAAAAGGGAGTGGGAGAGGAGAGAGAAAAATAAACTTTTTATTTCCAGTGAAGACTTACAAACTACCTCAGGCTTCTGGAGCAAGTACCCAAATAAATATTTAGGAGGAGCCCAGCTTCACGCAGTGAACGCAGGTTCACATTAAATAATGAGCCAGATGAATGCAGTGAACCTTTTTATACGTTCTAATTTTTAATTGGCAGAGCATGGTCACTGCCAAGAGATTTAGCACAAGGCTCCAGCATATATGGTGATAAAAATGACCTAGTATATAAGACCTTATGTTTCAATGAGCCAAGTGATATTCAGAGTGAAGTCCCTCCACAGCCCTTGGTCATCTGATGTATATTTTGTTTTCTGTGACAGAATACATATTTATACTAATAATTAATTCTTGAATAAATTTCCTTAAGTAGAAATGCACAGTTTAGGTGATATACCATTCTGTGCTTAAGACATTACAATAAGCAAACTCCAAAGACAAGTGAAGTTTGACTACTTTAAAGAATATCTATTTAAATTACTTACTTTAAAATCTCCCTTATTCATACATATAGTATTGAAATATCTTTTCATAACTGACTTTTATCCCTTGAAAAGTGTACCATACTTTCTGGACCCCCTGAGGCTGGAGGACTCCACAAGTCTACCGCCCTGAGATACTCTTTAAACCTTGAAGTGAAACTATCCCCTGAAGTCACCTTTAAACTAAGTAACACTTTAGCTCAAAATGTAATGACTGTGACCTTTGAGTACTGCACTCTTTTAAAAAATAATCTATATGAGATCAAACCGTTGACAGTTGCTCTAAACCATGGATGAGAAGTTTGGGAGGGCTGTGAGTCTAAGTTAACGGGAGTAAAACAACCAGAACAGAAAGAACAAGAATGTTGACACGATGTGAAGAATGTCACTGAACACTGTGTGTAGAAATTGGCAAATGGAAGCCTGTTTTGCTGCGCATATTGTCACCAAAAATAAAATAAAATACATATTTTCAATTTTTTAAAGTTTATCAAAACAATATCACTAAGGCTTTTAACATTACATGCATATGATAAAATAAGGTTATTGTTCATATTTGGGACTATCTGTTTTACTTTTTGATTCTCCTGATCACAATTAAACTGTGTTCAGGCCAGATCAAATTCAAGTTCAAAGCAACCAAAGATACAATTTTAGTGCATAATGGAAAGTCTTATTAAAATCGTGAGATGTGTCTTCTTAAATAGAATATTTATGATAAAAAAATTATAACTCAAATATGGCACTTGGCAGCTAAGACATTCTGGAAATGTGGCCCATACCTCTGGGCCTCTGGGCCTTTGCCCACTTCCTAATGAGTATCTCGTGAGTCTAAGGCTTGGATCAGTTCCTCTGGGCAATGGGTGAGAGCCACCAGCCCGCCCTCCTCCTGGGCCTGCGACTCTCATCCTCATGCCTGCTCCCACAGGTGCCTGGCACTCCCAGTCAGAGAGATCCAGGCTGCACAGCCCCGGGTGGGAGGCCAGGACACAGCACCCCTGTCTTTCAGACACAGAAGAGGCTTTGCCCAGAGGCTGTGTGGGGCAGCGTGGTGGTCAGGCGCTTGCTCTAGTCTGCCCTGGCTTCCACGTCTGCAACACACGTCAGCCCTCATGTCCACGTAAAGACCTATCCCGCATCCCTGTGGCCTGACTCATGAGGCCGTGGTCCATAGGTAAGGCAGGGTGTGCTCTAGCTCCCTAGAGCCATCCTGCCAGCCCCACCTGGCAGACAAGAGGGAGAACCACTGATCCTCCCCAGAGAGAGAGGCCATGCCCTTACCTCTCATTTCTGTAGCTGACGAGCCATTGGACCATGCCGTCCACTTATTCCTGTGCCTGCTAATTTCCTGGACTTTGCAGATGTAATGGCCCTGATCCGCGGGCCGGAGGGTCAGCACAGAGAGCCTGTACAGGGCCCCACGCCGCTCCTCAAGGAGCCGCAGCCGCCGGCGGTTGGCACTGCGGCTGTAGTTGCCGTAGTACTGCACCACCCTCAGCTTGGTCATCTTAATCATCAAGGTTTCCTGGGAGCCAGGCAGCGCGAAGAGCCAGCGCACGGCCAGCAGGCTGTCTCTCCGCCGCTTCTGGGACACATGGCAGTAGAGAGTGGCATTGTCCCCCTCCAGGTAGTCCACCACAGGCCCTGGGGACACGGTGACGTTGAGGGCCCCACAGACCTCTGCGGAGAAAAAGGGAAGGAGGAAGGTCATGGATACTGCCGCCTTTTCCCATATGGAAACACCCCAGGGAATCCCAGGTGGCCAGTGTCCGCGATGACCTGCACTCCCAGGAGGCCAGGCTGCCCAATGGGCCCACACTCACCCTCTGCCTTCCTGAGGACAGAAAGCCGGGAGTCTGCCAGGGTGTGACACAGGGCATTTGGTCTGCATGGATTCCAAACACTGGCATCTGGACTCAGAAGAATTTTTTAAATAGTCTTATTTATAAATAATTTAATTATTTATAAATATTTTTAATATGCTGACATTTAAAGTTCAAGAGATTTCACATAAAAATTTGGATTTTTGAAATCTCTTGAAAGTGTACACTCCCCTAGGTGCCCTGCCTGGCATCCCACCTGAGGCCACGCCACGCAGTGGGTCCCAGAGCTGCCCTGGTGCAGGGCCAGGGCTGCCCTGTAGGACACGGGTCCACAAAGGGCCTTTCTGCACCATGGGCCTGCCTTTCCAGGCCCCTTTCCCAATCTCAGCTACTTCAACCATAGCCCAGACAGAGAAGCAGGACAGCCAGGTGGGGCACTACAAAAATGCTGGTGAGCTAGCAGGTGGGGCACTACAATAATGCTGGCGAGCTAGTACCTGCTGAAAGTGTCTTTGGACTCAGGATCTATGGTCTCAGAGTTGAAGCACAGGAATCAAGACAGGCTCCAGGACAAGGGAGGGACAAGAGACTCTCCAACACCCCAAAATGCTTCTGAGTTCCAGGCCCAACCACTACTTCCTCCCAAGTGGCTTCTTAGTTAGAACCACCCCCAAGGGCTGCCCACCCCACTGCTGCTCTGCTCCCAAAGTGCTCTTGGCAGTGCCACCCCCACATCTACCCACACCAGCTAGACCAGCAGAGCCTCAGAAAGGGTCATTGTCTCCAAGGAGACAATATAAATGGTGTTCCCGAAGACTAGGTGATGTGGCCGAGCTTCCTGGAGCTTAAGGAGGCTCAGTGGTACTCATGGTGGGGCCGTGTACTGGGAGGCATGAGAGGCCGGAGCCCAGAAAAGGATGCTTTGCAGAGAGTGCCCCAGGCCCACTTTCTGTCCAACTGCATCCCCACCCCAGCACAGCCAGGTGGACAAGGCCAAAAGCACCATTCACTGACCACCCCCTGCATAAGAAGGTATACCTGGGAGCATCCCCAAAGGTCGCCTCCTAGTCACATAAGAGGCCTGCACCCCAGATGTCAAAAAGTCACTGAAACCTTGAGCCCTGGTTAATGCTTCAAGTAAGTAGGTGGGAAAGATGAAAAAGAGATCAAGATATGAACACTTGAAAAGGAGACTGTAGCCAACAAAGGTGAGGCTCTGGGAAAAGGAGGGAGAAAGTCCAATAAAAAGTTTTCCTCATTGTGATGTCCAGGCCATAAAACCAACATCAGTAAAAGGGATCATCCCCTTATATGGTTTCCACTACTGATTTAATAAATACCTTGAGAGATACAATTTGGGGGTGAGTTTTCTTTTCTTTTTTTTTTTTTTTTGGTCATCTCTTAGGATTCAGGCACTAGCCCACCAAATGAAATAAGGTAATCTCACCATCTCAAGATACTTAATCACACCCGCGAAGTGCTTTTGCTATGTGCTGTTGTTGCTGTTCAGTGCAGCCGAGTTGGTTCCAACTAATAGCGACCCTATGTACCACGGAACGAAACACTGCCTGGTCCTGTGCCATCCTCACAATCATTGTTATGCTTGAGCCCACTGTTGCAGCCGCTGTGTCAATCCATCTTGTTGAGGGTCTTCTGTGCTGACCCTGTACTTTACCAACCATGATGTCCTTCTCCAGGGACAGATCCCTCCTGATAATATGTCCAAAGTATGTGAGACATAGTCTGGCCATCCTTGCTTCTAAGGAGCATTCTGGTTGTACTTCTTCCAAGACAGATTCGATCTTTCTTTCGGCAGTCCATGGTACATTCAATATTCTTCACCAACACCATAATTCAAAGGTGTCAATTCTTCTTCGGTCTTCCTTATTCATTGTCCAGCTTTCACATGCATGTGAGGAGATTGAAAACACCATGGCTTGGGTCAGGCTCACCTTAGTCTCCAAGGTGACATCTCTGCTTTTCAGCACTCTAAAGAGGTCTTTTGCAGCCGATTTGTCCAATGCAATGGGTCTTCTGATGCCCTGACTGCTGCTTCCATGAGTGTTGATTGTGAATCCAAGTAAAATGAAATCCTTGAAAATTTCAATCTTTTCTCCCTTTATCATGATGTTGCTTATTGGTCCAGTTGTGAGGATTTAAAAAAAAAAAAAAGAAGATTTTTCTTTTTTTTTTTTATGTTGAGGTGTAATCCACACTGAAGGCTGTGGTCTTTGATTTTCATCAGTAAGTGCTTCAAGTCCTCTTCACTTTCAGCAAGCAAGGCTGTGTCATCTGCATACCGCAAGCTGTTAATGAGTCTTCCTCCAGTTCTGATGCCCCATTCCTCTTTACATAGTCCAGCTTCTTGGATTATTTTTTCAGCATACAGATTGAATAAGTATGGTGAAAGGATA
Source organism: Loxodonta africana (assembly GCF_030014295.1). Taxonomy (NCBI): domain Eukaryota; kingdom Metazoa; phylum Chordata; class Mammalia; order Proboscidea; family Elephantidae; genus Loxodonta; species Loxodonta africana. The sequence goes on along the minus strand of NC_087357.1, from coordinate 83,224,370 downwards.
CAACCCTGACACACACCTTTCCTGACTTTAAAACCACGCAGTATCCCATTGTTCTGTTTGAACGACTGCCTCTTTATCTATCTATAGGTTCCTCATGAGCACAATTAAGTGCTCTGGAATTCCCATTCTTTGCAAGGTTATCCATAATTTCTTATGATCCACACAGTTGAATGCCTTTGCATAGTCAATAAAACACAGGTAAACATATTTTTGGTATTCTGCTTACAGCCAGGATCCATCTGACATCAGCAACCATCCGATACCCCTCATTCCAGGTCCTCTTCTGGATCCGGCCTGAATTTCTTGAAGTTCCCTGTTGATGTCCTGCTGCAGCTGCTTTTGAATGACCTTCAGCAAAATTTTACTTGCGTGTGGTATTAATGATATTGTTCGATAATTTCCACATTCATTTGGATCATCTTTCTTGGGAATACAGATCTCTTTCAATCAGTTGGCCAGGAAGCTGTCTTCCAAATTTCTTGGCATAGATGGGTGAGCACTTGCAGCACTGCATTGGTTTGCTGAAATATCTCACTCAGTATTCCATCAACTCCTGGAGCCTTGTTTTTCATCAATGCCTTCAGTGTAGCTTGGACTTCTTCCTTCAGTCCCATGGGTTCCTGATTTTACGCTATCTCCCGAAATGGTTGACTGTCAACCAACTCTTTTTGGTATAATGTCTCTGTATATTCCTTCCATCTTCTTTTGATGCTTCCTTCATCGCTTAATATTTTCCATGTAGAATCCTTCAATATTGCTACTCAAGGCTTGAATTTTCCTTCAGTTTTTTTCAGCTTTAAGAAAATTCGATTGTGTTCTTCCCTTTTAGTTTTCTACCTCCAGGTCTTTGCCCATGTCATTATAATACTTCACCCTTTGAAATCTTCTGTTCAGCTCTTTTACTTCATCATTTCTTCATTTTGCTTTAGCTACTTGACGTTCAAGAGCAACTTCCAGAGTCTCCTCTGACATCCGTTTTGGTCTTTTTTTTCTTTCCTGTCTTTTTGATGACCTCTTGCTTTCCTCACGGATGATGTCCTTGATGTCATTCCACAACTCGTCTGGTCTTCGGTCATTAATGTTCAACGCATCAAATCTATTCTTGAGATGGTCTCTAAATTCATGTAGGATATGCTCAAGGTCATACTTTGGCTCTCTCTCATGGACTTGTTCTAATTTTCTTCAGTTTCAACTTGAACTTGCATGTGAGCAACTGATGATCTGTTCTGCAGCTGGCTCCTAGCTTTATTCTGACTAATGATATTGAGTTTTTCCACAGTTGGTCCCTGGCCTTGTTCTGTCTGATGATATTGAGCTTTTCCATGGTCTTTTTCCACAGATGTAGTCAATTGGATTCCTGTGTATTCCATCTGGCAAGGTCCACGTGTATAGTCGCCATTTGTGTTGGTGAAAAAGGGTATTTGCAATGAAGAAGTAGTTTGTCTTGCGAAATTCTATCATGCGATCTCTGTAATTGTTTCTATCACCAAGGCCATATTTTTCAACTACCAATCCTTCTTCTTTGTCTCCAACTTTTGCATTCCTATCACCAGTCATTATCAATGCATCCCGATTGCATGTTTGATCAATTTCAGACTGCAGAAGTTGGCAAAAATCCTCAGTCTCTTCATCTTTGGCCTTAGTAGTTGATGGGTAAATCTGAATAATAGTCAACCAGTCTTCTTTGTAAGCGTATGGATATTATCCTATCACTGACAGCACTGTACTTCAGGATAGATCTTGAAATGTTCTTTTTGACAATGAATGCAACACCATTCCTCTTTGTCATTCCCGGCAGAGCAGACCATGAGATTGTCCGATTCAAAAGAGCCAATACAATTCCATTTCAGCTCACTAATGTCAATGTTTATGCATTCCATTTCATTTTTGACAATTTCCAATTTTCCTAGATTCATACTTCATATATTCCATGTTCCGATTATTAATGGATATTTGCAGCTATTTCTTCTCATTTTGAGTCGTGCCACATCAGCAAATGAAGGTCCCGAAAGCTTGACTCCACCCATGTCACTAAGGTCGACTCTACCTTGAAGTGGTAGCTCTACCCCAGTTGTCTTTGGAGTGCCTTCCACTAATCTTCTGGCTCTATATCAGACAAAATCAGTGGACCATCGTATTATTTGCTATGTAAAGTACTCTATTCACAGGTTATGGAGATTAGGATGTGGACATCTTTAGAGGCCAGTATTCAGCCTCCCAGTCTCTTACTACCTTAAAAAGAATAGAAAATAAATTCAGAAGAAAGAGGCTGATGATCAACTAGACTCCAAGTTCCTTGTGGACAGAAATGATGTCTTACATTTACAGCTACGAGGGACAAAGCAGGCCCAGAGATACTTGGGAAAAACTCGCAGTTCCCTAAGAGCTCAAGGAAAGACCACCACACTGTCTAGTGCCCACCTCACTGTAGCCAGAGCCATGCAGGGCAAAGGAAGAGGGACTGGCCCTCATCATCATCATGCATCCCACCCACCACATGCCAGATTAAATCGAAAGGCAGAGGTCAGTCCGGGGGACCTCCTCCTGACTGCTAAGGCCCTGGCTGAAGTCCACACTGGCCCCTGGTGAGCACCCATGCAGCCTGGGAACAAGGTGATCCCACACCAACAGGGCCTCGTGGCCAGCAAGCCAGAGGAGAACAGCAGAAACACAGCTGTTGGTTTCCAGAATCTCAGTCCACCTCACCCGCCCCCAGGGGCTCCCTACTAGAGTCAAGAAGAATTGGGGAAGGCAGGAAATTGAAACAATATGGGTGGGCTGAGAGTGCAGTTGGACCCCACGCCCCAGTCTCCTCCTATTAGCGCCACATGAAAGAGGGATTATTTATAGTGACTGAAACCAGGAGAACGTGCCAAGTGCTCCAGTACCCACGGGAGGCCAGATTCCATGCTGGAGGGAAACCAGTAACTCTTCCACTTCCGCAGCCCACTACCGGAGCTCTCAAGAGATGGCTGGACTGACTGAACAATCTCTCCAAGCCCAGCTTTGTATTTCACTTTATCCGCACGCCTCTCTGCTTTCACCTCGCCCCACATTCTCTTAGCATCTGTTTCTCCCACTGAAGTGCAAAGGCCCTGTGCACAGAAGGGCTCATTTCAGCCCATACACCTGCCACCAGCCTAGCTATGTGCGTCCACTTTCAACACCAGTGGATGGTCTGTGTGTGTTGAAACTGTGATGCCCATGGCCCTCACAGAGTATTAAAGCTTTGACAGCGGACACAGCTCTTAGGTCAGGGGATCTCGGAGCCTGCTATGAGGTTTCCCAGCAAAGCCGATGTTCCAGGTAATGCCCTCCCCTTGGTATAGGAGACGGCCACTTTAACCCCCAGTGTGGCTACACACGCTTAGCTGGAAAGATGGCACAGCGAGATGCAGGGGAGAAAACGCAGCAGAGGGTGCAGCACCCAGGAAGCGTTAGCTGGTGGGGTGTCCGTTTAAACATTAAGAGAGAGGGAGTCATACAGCTCTGCTCCACTGCGGTGTCAGGCCCCAGGGTGCTCGGCAGAGAAAACCCCAGTGGGAGTCTGGACGGTGGGGACACAAGGGCAACTCCATGGACTGTGGCAGGCCAACCAGAGCGCAGCATGGGGAGGGGGAGGAAGGGCCCAGGCCTTTTCTTTTTGTATCTCAGGCTGAAGACCTGGACTTCCTGCAGGGCAGGTGAGCAAGCTGGGCAAAGGGGTCCAAGCTGTGTCCCAGGCCCCTCCCAACACCAGCTAAGAGAAAGGAGGTAGCATTTCCTGGCCTGTTGTCGTTAGCTGCAGTCCAGTCAATTTCAATTCACAGTGACTCATGTGACAGGGTAGAACTATACCACAGGGTTTTCTAGGCTGTAATCCTTATGGGGGTCTTTCTTCCACAGTGCCAGTTGGTGGGCGCTGAACTCTTACGCCACTAGGACTCCTTTTTCCTGGCCTAGGAAGAATTGCTGAAGGCATTCTGGCCTGAAGAACGCAATTTCTTGCTGCCTGACTATATTCCAAGGAACTGAGGTGACAAATAGGGTCGGCATTCCTGTTCCCTCTAGCTGATGCCCAGCTCGGTACATTTACTCATTCAACAAATAACTGCTGAGCAACAACCAAGTGCCAGGTACTAAGTAAAGAAGAAAACAATACCCTTGACCTAAGAGAGTGGACAGCCCTCTGGGTAAGGCAGCTGCGAATCAGGAGAAAGATACATAAGTCTGTGACTACCAACAATGTCAAGTGCTACGGAGGAAAAGTGCAGGGCTTAAGAAAATCCTGGTGGGATCCTGATCCAGTCTGCAGGTCAGGAAAGAGATCCTGAGGACGCGGCCACAAGCTGGAGGCTGAGTTCAGCAGTGGTGGGTGGCCTTTCTGGGAGAAGGCCATGCCTGTGCAAAGGCCCTGTGGCAGGCCTGGTGCAGTCTAGAAAGGGAAAGACCAGTGCCCTTTGGTGAGCTGCACCATGACCCAGCAACCTCCACCTGTACATGGACCTCGGGAGGGACTTCCACCCCAACCAGGGCCCCCAAGGCCAATTCTTAAAGAGGAATATGACAAAGATAGTCGGAGACCGACTAAGCCACAGGAGTGGGAACGCCTGTTGCAGTGAACCCCATTCCTTCAACAAGCACATGTTCTGTTCCTGGCAGCCCTGGGTGCTCACCCTGAGCCTTCGAGCCAGCTGGAAAGAAAAGATGAGACAGGCACAGAAACACGTGGTTCTGTCAGGTGGGAGCCCTCAGGGCCTCAGTGTCCTCATCTGAAAATCATAAAAGAACACCTTAATGGGAGTGTAAGGCTCCAAAAGAAAACTTTTTTAAAATACCAACATCACTTCGCATGCCTGAGAGCTGGGGAGGCAGGGCAAAAGGAAGTGAGAGGCACCCTGAGCTGGAAGCAAGGTTGGTCCCAAGCTTAGCTTAGTCTCTGCTGTCGACATAGGTAAATTTTAGTAACTTTGGCACAAGGGGCCACGTATTTTCATTTTGCACTGGATCCTGCAAATTGTGTGGCCGGTACTGCCTACAAGTGGCCCTTAAATTCCCATGGATGAGTTAGAGGGTCAAACCTCTTGTTCAACTTGGACAATGCTGTGGGATAGACTGACACCGTTCTGAAAACAGCCTGGAGGGATGTCCATGTAGCCAAGCACTGCATGACCTGCTCAGCGTGAAGCAGGCTGGGAGGGCCACTCCCAGGTGAGGGGAGCCCACAAGGCATCCCGCCCCGCCTGCCCAGGAAGCAGGGGTGGGAGGCGACGGGAGCCCCTCTGTTCTCACCTGGGCAGTGGTGTCCTGGCGGCTCTGTGCCCCACACTCCCACTGTGCCCTAAAGAAACAGCCCCACTCACTTCAGGGGACCAGGAGCCTCTATGCTGATGAGGACTGTAAACTGTCAGTATCAATCAGAGCGAAAATCTTGTTCAGTAAGAACAATAAGGGGCAGTCTGAATTCATGCCAACTAAATCTCTGAAGGAAACACAGCTGTATGTCTTAAAACTCCACGGCACTAGGAGCCAGTGCTCAGGGAAGGGCAGCAGAGGTGCTTCCAGACCAGCCTGGGGGCAATACGCCTGCATTGAGCACATCCCATGAAGCTCTCTCACCCAGGACAAACACACCAACCTGCCTACGGATCCCACTCACGTTGGCTGGGTGTTACATGTGTGCCAAGCGTGGCTCTAAGTACTTTAGATATAGTTCCTCAGTTTATCCTTATACTATGCTCACACCCATTTTACAGATGAGGGACTAAGAGGCACAGAGACCTTAGCCAACTTGCTCAAGCTCACACAGTAAGCAGCAGAGCTGAAATATGAACCTGGGCAATCCAGCTCCAAAGACCACTCTTAACCTCTACTCTGGACTAAAAAGTGGCTTTTAGTAAATGTTTTGCTCCTCAGTTTGCTTTTCTGTAAAATGAGAGGTGGGACGACTTGGCCACAAAGGTCACACCCAACCCCAGGATGGAGAGGTAGAAGAGTGTGGCAGTTAAGCGTCCAGACATGGCATCAGGTGGCTGCACCAGGGCCACCCTTCAGGACCACAGCGAGGACTCATCTGGGGAGCACTGAGCAGGGCGTGCAGCTGCAGCGAGTGCTGGGCAAGCTGGCTACTGCCATTATTCCTAGATGTGGCCCCAGGTATTGCCACAGCAGGCTCTAAAGGATCTCGGATTCTAATTCTTAAGGCTCTTGAAGTCTCTTTGGAACCTAAGGATACGTTCTGGACCCCCAAAAGTCCCGTCTCTGGGAGGCCCTCCCTGACAGCACCTGCAATGAGGAAAGCCATCAAGGAGCCTGGGGGAGGAAGGTGCAGTCAGATCTAACCCTGGAGAACTCCAGGTCGGGGAGGGCACTGTTATGGATTGAACCGTGTCCCTGAAAAATATGTGTTGTAAACCCTAACCCCTATAATCGCAGTACGATACACAACAGTAAAAAGATGGAAACAACCTAAGTGCCCCTTAACAGATGAATGGATAAGTAAAACGTGCTACACGATTACAGTGGAATGCTACTCAGTGATAATGAAAAATGAGTTCCCAAAACACCTCGGAACATGGATGAGCCTGAAGGACATTACGTTGCAAGAAATGATCAATCACGAAAAAACAAATACTGTATGATCTCATTTTATGAAATGACAAGTTAACACACAGACACGAATGTTCATTAGTGGTTACCAGGGATGGGGGAGGGGCATTTGCTCTCTAGATAGCAGACACTTTTTATTTTTGGTGATGGGAAAGGTAACACCCAGTGAAGGTGAAGTGTACACAGCCTGTCACTAAAAAGTACCCAAGAAAAGAAGGCCTGCTGGGAATTACTATGCAGCATATAATTTTGGAGCAACAGCAAAAACAACCAAAAAGTGTATTGCGAGTGTATACTTATGCATGTAGGCATATACGCCTGTATACAAACGTCAAACCAAATCTACTGCTGTCAAGTCGATTCTGAGTCAGAGCAACCCTACAGGACAGAGTGGAGCTGCCCCACAGGGTTTCCAAGGCTATAAATCTCTACGGAAGCGGACTGCCACGTCTTTCTCCCGCAGACGGGCTGGTGGGTGCATATATGCAGGTGTATGCATACATATATGTACGTGCATCTATGTGACTGTATGCATGTTTGTTCATATACATAAGAAAGCATGTAAGGGGCACAGTTACGGACGCCAGTTAGACACAATCAGACACCTCTCCGGAGTGGATTTCAGGGTGTGAAGGGTCAGGACCAGAGTCTCCAGGAACATGCTGAGCAGTTGGCATAATACAGCTCATAAATTTATGTTCTACATCCTAGTTTGGTGAGCAGTGTCTGGGGTCTTAAAAGCTTGTAAGTGGCCATCTAAAGATACAACTATTGGCTCTACTTGTCTGACACAAAAGAGAGGAAACCAGAGGCTCAGAGAAAAAACTAGTTTACGGGACAAACAGCCTATACTAACTATGAACTCATCTCCCTTGAGACCAGAAGAACTAGATGGTACCCGGCTACCACTACTGACCATTGTAATCAGGGCGACAATAAAAGGACCCTAACAGAATTTTTTTTTTTTTTTTAACAGAATGGGAGAAAAATGTGGAACTGAAACTCAAATTAAAAAAAAAAAAACAGGCCTACTGAACTGGTTGGGACTAGAGGACTCTCCCAGACTATTGCCCTGAAGTACTTTTCAAATCCTGAACAGAAATTAACCCCTGAGGTCACCTTGTAGTTAAACATCAAATTGGCTCCAAAAATAGTGAGTATCATCTGTAAGTACTGTGCTCCTTTAAAAATCACCTATAAGAAACCAAACGGTCAACAATTACTTAAAAACAAAGACAAGAGGGTAAGGGGGCAGGGAAACTAGATTAATGGAAACGGAACAACTAGAACGGAAATAAGGATGTTCACACATTGTGAAGAGCACAGCCAATGTCACTGAACAACTTGTATAGAAATTGTTGAAAAGGAACCTAAAACTGCTGTGTAAACTTACACTGAAAATACAATAAAAAATTATTTAAAAAAAAAAAATCCTAACCCCTGTACCTGTGGTTGGAGCCCTGGTGGCTCAGTGGTGAAGGGCTTGGCTGCTAACCAAAAGGTTGGCCGTTCCAGTCCACCAGCCATTCCTTGCAAACCCTATGGGGCAGTTCTACTTTGTTCTATGGGGTCGCTATGAGTCGGAATGGACTCGATGGCTACGAATTTTTTTGTTGGTTTGTTTATACCTGTGGTTATTATCCCACTTGGGAATGGGTTTTGTTAAGAGGCTATATCACTGTAGGGTGTGTTTTAAGCCGCTCACCTTTGAGATATAAAGAGAGCAGGTTATGCACGGAGAAGCAAGTGAGATGGGGAGGACAGATACCACACCACATGAAGATCACCGAGGAACCACGGAACAAGGACCTTCCCCAAGCCGACAGACAGAGGGAGAACGCCTTCCCCTAGGGCCGACACCCTGAATTTGCACTTCTAGCCTCCTAAAGTGGGAGAAAATACATTTCTATTTGTTAAGCCACCACTTGTGGCTTTTCCACCACAGCAGCACTAGAGAGCGGAGACAGGCACGGCCTCAGGCTATCACCTCAAGGAGCCGCACGCACCAGTATCTGCAGAGGTGGAGAGACCTCACACTCCGCCAGGCCACAGGCTACCTAAGCAGCAGGATCCTGCTGACGGTCCGATATGTGCCCCCTCACGTCCTGCTGACCACACCTGGCTCTACACACATTGTGAGGACTGGCCAGGTCCAAAGACCCCTGTGACTCCCAGTCAGCCCTCCTGCCATCGCCAGCCAAGTCAGTGACTCTGAAAACCTGTGTCCCACAGGGAAGATTTTCAGGATCACTGGAAGCCTGGCTGCTTCACCCTGTTATCCAAGTCCCTCTTCCTCAGACCCTGGTTCAAATTCCATCTCCAACACTTGGGAAAATGGCTTAACACCAGGTCATCAGTTTCCTTGTTTACAAGACAATGGCGGCACAGCACAGGGGCTATAACCACAAGGCCTTGGGCCAGTCTTCCCAGGTTCAGATCCCACTTTCCCCACTTGCAGCCTTGTGACTTAAGGTAAGTCAATCACTAGTCTGTGTCTCAGTAGTCTCATCTACAAAATGGGGATAGTAATAGCACCTACCTCAGAGGTTACTGTCAAGGTTAAATGAGCTAATATTTGTAAAACTCTTGGATATATAAACAGTTGTTCATGTCATTATTACTTTGAAGTTTTGTACTGATTATACAAGATCACGCGTCCCACATGACCCAGTAAGCACCTAGTAGAGGTGGGACGTTAGTGCTGTTATTTAACATTACAGTCATCCCAGCCAGCAAGACCCCATAGCCCTGCGGCAGCCAGCTGAGCAGGGTGCTAGGGAATACAGAGGGAAATTCTTCAGCAACTTCTGAGAGAGCAGTAAAGTCCAGTGGAAGTCATGTGGGCAGAGAGGGTACCCCTAGAGCAGGGGCTCGCCTGTCAGGGCCCCACTTAGTTCCATCGGTGATACCCTACTTCACCAAGCCTGGTCGTCCTAAAACACCCAAGAGCAAGTTCCCAGGCTCCACTTTCGGTCCAGAACAGATCCTGCCACTGGGACTCTGCCTCCTGAGCACTCTCCAACCAGAGCCCAGATGGCCTGCCAACGGTTGACGGTCCCGCCTGCTGTGGAACAAAAACAACTACTGAGGGTCGCGCGTCCCAGCTTACATCTTCCACGCCGAGGCCTGCGCACCGGGAAGGAAAGCTGGCACCGCGGAGTCTCCGCGCCAGCGCGGGCGCCCCGGGCGAGCGGAGCAGGGCCGGCAGCCGCGGAAGGTCGGCGAGTCCCCGGTGCGCCCGCGACGGCGACAGCGCCGACCCAGCCCGCGGCCGGCAGCAGGGACGAGGCCACCTGACAGCCAGGACGGGGCTGCAGGGCCTCGCTGGCCGGGCCGAGCCAGCCCCGCCGGGCCCGCGACGCCCCGCTCCACGAGCCCCCAGACGGCGCGGCCCGGCCCCCACCCTCCGCCTCGGGCCCTGGCGCAGCTCGGCCGGGTCCCCCACCGGGGCGCGGGCAGGGCAAGAGGCCGGCGACGCCACCCCGGCCCGCGCGGCCCCGCCGCCGTCGCCCCCGCTTACCCGGCGCCGGGGCCCGAGCCAGCAGCATGGCGGCCGCCAGGGCCAGGAGCCGCATCTCCCCGGCCACAGCCCGGCACAGTGACGCGGGGCAGCCAGGGGCCCTTCCTCCGCCCGCCCGGACGAGCGCGCCCCGCCCCGCCCCAGCCCCCGCCCCCTCGGGCGGCCGGCCACCGCGCCTGCCAGCGCCTCTGGGTCCCTCACCACGCCGGGGTGACGGATGACCCCCGCAGGGCAAAGCCAGGTTCCGTCCTCCCGTCCACCATGGGTGTCTCCTTCTCACCTGCCCATTTCACAGATGAGAAAACTGAGGCTCAGAGAGGTCCTCGCCAGTGCCAAATGCGATACAGCAAATGTGTAGCTGAAATGTATCTCATTACCCCTCGGGGATGGGAGTTGGGGCTGGGACGGGGGCAAAGTTGGGGAATGGGAGGTAGGAGGAAGACCTCCACTGGACCCCAGGCCTGAAGCTAGCCTGTTGGCAGATTGCTCCAGGGGCGCCTTGGTGAGCCAAGGAGCTGCTGAAAGAGGGAAGAACCCCCTTCTGCTGTCCTGACTTGGACGATGACGTCTATGATGGAGACCCTTGGAACACTGAGAGGCTCCACACGGACAAGTTCAGAGTGTGTGAAATTGATAACAGCAACAGCAAAGCCCATGAGGCGCCAGGGCTTTGGACCATGTCACTGACTCCTGGCTCTGAGAGGCAAATGTCCCCTCGAGCTGTGACACCCTGGGAGGGATCCTTCATCTCCACGTGCCTCAGCTTCCACCATCTGTGCTGTAGGAAAGTGGGTGCCTCCCTCATCATGTGGGGTGTTTAGGTTAAGTGAAAGAATTCCTGTTTATTGGGTGCTATGTTTTTTTTATGCCTGGCACATGAATGTCAGCTGTTATGATTGTTGTTAAGGCCACACAGCCAGGAAGTGGTGACAAGGCCATTCATCCCAGGGAACTCTGAGCCAATGTCTGGTCTCTTAGCCACAGTTGTAAACTTGGGGTGTCAACCTGACTGATCTCTCAGAATCCCAGGCACTTCTCCAGGGTCCCTGGGCCACATGGGGACCTGCCACCGGGGGACCCTCACATGGTACAGGGCCAACCACAGGTGGGAGGGCAGGGCCTACCCTGACCATCAGGGCAGCAGGGCTGCAGGGAGAGGCCCTGCTTCTCAGCCAGGCTGCTGAGAGGGCCTGAGAAGCCCATGGTGAGCTGGTGGCAGGTCCCTGGGTCTGATGCTGAGAACAAGAAATTTCAAGTCCTGTAGGTGGCTTTGGGGGCAAGAAGACCAGTGTGTGTGGGTGTGAGATGAGGGTGGAAGAACAGGACAGGAATAAATCCCTAGAAACCCTCAAATGCTGGGCCCAGGAGTTCGTACTTATCCCAAGGATGGTGGGTGCCACTGAAGGAGGAAGACGAGTCACCACATCCTCCAGGCATCACAGAGGGAGGGCTGCATGGGAAGGGTAGGTTTTGGGGAAGGGACTGCATTGAGCTCTGACCAAAGACCTAATGGAACATGTTGACTATTGGGGTTTGTGACTCAGCATGAGGGTGGGCTGGGAAAAATGAATGATTCCCCCTCACGCTGATATGGGCTGCCTTGAGAATGAACTCATTGCGCAAGGCCAGTTCTCTGAGACACAAGGAGGGCTGAGTACTGAGCCCTAGAAGATTCATTCCTGCCCAGGGCCCAGCATGTGATGTGGGCATCAAGGATACTTGTGGCCTTTGTCAGTGAATTTGAAAATGGAGAAGGGGAGGGGTGGAAGGAGAGAGGGAGAGGAGAGAGGAGGAAGGCAGGTTAACATTTAAGAAACAGCAGACAACCAGACAGCGATGAAAGGGGCTGACAAAAAGAGATGGGTGGGAGCCAGGAGAGAGTGGTCAGCTTTCAAACAGAGGGCATCTTATCCCCAAAGAGACAGCAACAGGAGAGGAAAGAAAAGCCCCAAACTCTCATACTAACCCAGGCCAGGAGGACAAAGGCAAGTATATGAAAAGACAGCACCTTTCTTGTGCGTGTCAGGTTTTTCTAATCAGCAGCCTTTGTGGTGCCAGGGGAAGCTGGAGGTGGGAGCAATATTCATGCCAGGACCCTGCTGTGAGAGGCATCGCCCTGCACCATCCAACACCCTTCATGCTCACCCTAGGGAACGTGCCTTGCCTGCGCTATTGCTCATCTGGTCTCCCTGCTCCACTTCTATTGTGGCCGCTCAATACTTTGAGTCAATCGATACTTTGGGTCTATGGTGGGGCAGAGCCAATTCTTGGAGAGACAGACAGTGAATTCCATCGGAGGGCAGTAATGACGTCCTAGGGGTCTTTGGAAATGTGTGGGGCATTTTTGCATGTTTCAATGATATAGGGACACAGCTGGCATTCAGTGGGCAGTGGCCAGGGATGCTAATGCCCTACAGTGCAGCGGGCAGTTCTGTACAGTGAACGACGGTCCCACACAATGACAGTCGTGCCCCCATTGAGAACAGACCCAGGATGTGCCCTGTACTCTGAAGGCTTTTGGGGATTTCTGACAAGAGGGTTTGTGAGATTCAAGAGCCACGTCCAAGTAGGAACTGGCTGCTGATTGCTTACATCAGACCCGGATCAGCCTGCTGCTTGCGCCCAGCGTGCACGTTGCTGTCTGAGCAGACATCTTCAAGCAGGGCAGCTCCCACCGACCGGCCTGCCTCTCCTCTCTGCTCGGCTTCTGCAGAGGAGTGTCATTCCCCTCTGGACACAACCAGGATTAGCTGAGGGCTGCTTCCAGCTACCCTGGACCAAGGGGGAACCAGGAAAATCAGTTAGGGCTGCCCAGGCTACCCACAAACACTGACCCCAAATAGAGCCAGCGCTGGTCAAAACAGAAACCTGCCTGATGTCCGAAGAGCCCAGGCAGCTGCTAGACCCAACCTCAGGCATCCACCAATGGCAGCCTGGTTGCTTCCCCCGGCCTTCCTCGCTGGCACAGAGGCAAGGATGCAGGGAGCGGGTCCTTGGTGTGGCATCTGGAGGAACCTCCTTCTAAGGCAGAGAAAGCACAGTTGCCCAGTAAGTTGAGGAATATTCCATCCTGCCAACACTTCTTCTCCTCTACCACCCTCCACAAACTTATACACCACTAATGGGATGCCCCATATACAGTTACTGTGGTCTGCAAACAACTGGGAGGACCCCCGTGCCCTTGGCCAAAGAATGGATGGGGTTCTTCTTCAGGGCACTTTTTACCTCTCCTTGGTACCTGCCCATCGGCAAATGTCGTCTTCATTCTGCCTTGCCACAGGCAGAGCCCCTCTCAACCAAAACTCCGAGATCTGATCCCCTTCTTTTTCATAACTGTTATCGTTACGTGTTGGCGAATCTGTTTGGACTCATAGCAACCCCAGTAACAGGGCAGAACTGCCCCACAGGGTTTTCTAGGCTGTAATCTTCACAGGAGCAGATCAGCAGGTCTTTCTCCTGAAGAGCCACGGAGTGGGTTCAACCTGCCAACCTTTTGGTTAGCAGCCTGGCACTTAACCTTTGCACCACCAAGACTCCTTTTCTTTCCCATCCTCCCACCCAAATTCATGTAAGTATTTCTATTCCCTCAGGGACTTTCTCTGCACCCGTAGCTATCTGATGAACTAATCCATGCTAACATGTGAAAAACTGATATTTTCTTAATGTATAGCCTTCCAGGGATATTATTATTCCAATACCAAAATAAAAATAAAAACCCATTGCCATCAAGTCAATTCCGACTGATAGTAACCCTACAGGACAGAGTAGAACTGCCCCACAGGATTTCCAAGGAGCAGCTGGTGGATTTGAACTGCTGACCTTCTGGTTAGCGGCTGTTATCGATTGAATTGTCTCCCCACAAAAAATGTGTGTCAACTTGGCTAGGCCATGATTCCCAGTGCTGTGTGATTGCCCGCCATTTTGTCACCTGATGTGATTTTCCTATGTGTTGTAAAGCCTACCTCTGTGATGTTAATGAGGCATAACTACAGACAGTTATGTTAATGAGGCAGGACTCAATCTACAAGATTAGGTTGTGTCTTGAATCAATCTCTTCTGAGATATAAAAGAGAGAAGTGAGCGGAGAGAGGAGTGGGACTTCGTGCGGCCAGGAGAGACGTACCAAGAGCACAGCGAGTCCTTTGGATCCAGGGCCCCTGCACAGAGAGGCTCCTAGACAGGAAAGAGTGATGATAAGGAACTTCCCCCAGAGCTGGCACCCTGAATCGGACTTCTAGCCTACTGGACTGTGAGAAGATAAATTTCTCTCTGTTGGGGCCGTCCACTTGTGGTGTTTCTGTTACACCTGCCGCCAGACGCTGGGTGTAAGTCACCTCTGTTAGTTGCCCTCGAGTCAGCTCCAACTCATGGCGACCTTGCAGGTAACAGATGCAACATGGCCTGGTCCTGCATCATCTTCAGGACCCTTCCGTCCTAGGAGACTCGTCTCCCGGCACTATATCAGACAATATTCTGTTGTGATCCATAAGGTTTTCGACAGCTAATTTCCTGAAGCAGATCACCGGGCCTTTCTCCCTAGTCTGCCTTAGTCTTAGTCTGGAAGTTCCACTGAAACCCGTCTACCAGGGGTGACCCTGCTGGTATTTGAAGTACTGGTGGCATGGCTTCCAGCATAACAGCAACAGACCAGCCTCCACAGTACTACAAACTGATTGAGGGGAAAAGCAGTGGTTAAAAGCCCATGGAATGAGTGAGGGATGTTCCAGGTGAGTGCTCCCAAAGAGGAGTCCTAGAAGCGTACCTAGGCTGCTAAAAGCTCTCCAGTGGAATTTTTAAAACTTTAGGGAGACTTAAAAGAAAATCAAACACACACACACACGGATTACATGGATAAGCACCTTAAAAACAGCTAGGGCCACCTGATTCCAGTGTCCTTGCTTGCCTTTATGTTGGCAAGCATGGTGACGTCACGTGGTATTACTTACACGTCCACGCTGGGCAGTCATATCATCTTGTCCCCTGGAGGTGAGGACCCATCACCCCCAGAAGAATCTCTGTTGCTTTAAATCCAATAATTTCCAGTTAATTATCTTGGGCTTTCAAGGTAAATACATTGTCTTTTTCTGAAAATGAAAAGTTTCTGTCCTTTATGATATTTTAGATAACATTTCTGTCTCGTGTCTTATTGCACTGGCTGCAACTGTCAGAACAACGTTAAAGGTTGCAATAGTGATGTCTTCTATCTGATTTCAGCAATAACAATTGTAGATTTTTTGCTGTTTGGTTTGAGATATTTATATCATCTAAAGAATATTTTTTCTTAGTGTCTAAAGAATGTATAACAAGAATGGTTATTATATTTTAAAGAATATTTTTTCTTAGTGTCTAAAGAGTGTATAACAAGAATGGTTATTATATTTTAAAGAATATTTTTTCTTAGTGTCTAAAGAATGTATAACAAGAATGGTTATTATATTTTATTACATGTCTGTTATTTAATTGAATATAATTCAGATGCCATAAAATACAGCCTTTAAAGTGTGGGATTCAGGGGTTGTTAGTATATTCACAGAGCTGTGCGCCATCAGCACTGTCTAATTCCAGATTGTTTTCATCTCCCCAGACAGAAACCCTGCACCCGTTACCAGTCGCTCTCTACCCCCTCCGCCCAGCTTCTGGCGACCATTCGACCGTTCGTCTACTTTCTGGCTCTGCATTTGCTTATTCTGGGCATTTCTTATAGATGGAATGATACAATCTGTGGCCTTTTGTGTCTGGCTTCTTTCACTTAGCATAATGTTTTCAAGGTTCATCCATGTTGGCAGTTTGGTTTTATAAACCCCGAGATCAACAATTACATAAAATTAAGGTTGCTAGTTTTATTGCTCTTGTAACTGTGTTTGTATTTAATTTATAAATTTCTTTTTGCTTTGCAGTTGTAAAGCAACTATAAACTGGAGGCATTTTTACCCAATTTGATGTTTGTGTTAATTAAGTAATCTCAGGCAGCATAACTTACCAGCTGTGTCGGCATATTCTTTGCCTTTGAAAAGGACGGTACTTCAGTTTACAAAACAGCACTGTGAAGATTTCACACTCTTCTTTTAAGACAGAGGCCCTGGGTGTTGCCAACGGTTACCTCACTCAGCTGCTGACCAAAAGTCTAGAGGCTGAAGCCCACACAGAGGCAGCTCGGAAGAAAAATGTGGCTATTACCTCCCGGAAAAACAGCCACTGAAAAATCTGAGTCTGAGTGGACTCCGCGGCTACTGGTTTTCTCCTAAGGCAGGTGGTAGCTGGACTCTGTGGCTCCTGAGTGTGTGCGAGGACGGGGAGCAGGGAGTCCCGAAGAGGCACGGAAACAAGCCCTGGGGGTTGTGTGCTCTGCCCCTAGCTAGGTATCAGCACAGCCCAGTGCACAGCAGCACACAACACACACACACACACACACACACGTGCACACTTGATCTGGCTTCTGCTGCCCCACTTTGAGCTCTAGACATGGGATTTTCATGAATCTTTCTGTTTCTTTTTGCCCAGTACATCCAGGTCCTAGTCATCCAGATGCCCGGCTCATTTCCCACCGTGGACCTTCAGGTCAGTCTCACTGAGAGTGGAAGCACTGTTAGCTTAAAAGAGAACCCATTGCAATAGTGCTCTCTCAACCAGCCCCCACTCCACCACACACACATCAGATTCCTTCGGAAAACTCCTGAGAGGTGACTACAGTGCTCTGAGTGCTCGAGGCCAATAAGCCACCTTGTTTGCCACAAATCAGCTGTGTGTTCCCAAATGCATTTACGGCATCCCATTCATTTGAATCAACAAATATTTATTAAGCACTTACTATGTAAAAAAAATGTGCTTGGCACAGTTCTCAGCTCTGAGGACACACAGTGAACTAATCAGATAAAAAAAAATCCGCCCTCATGGAACTTGTTACTAAATTATGTGATTTAATGAAATAATGTGTAAATTGATAGCATACCAATGTGAGAACAAAGTTGTTCCCATGAACACTAAATCAAATTATTTGGAAATAGTTAAAGGTTAGAAACGAACAAACAAAAAACTATTAAATCAGTGTAAGGACTAGGGAAGGAGGACATAAAAATCTCGGCGTCCCACTCAGATTCTTTCTCCAAGTGAAGGAATGCGATTGAAAACCCGTAAACAATCACAATGGGCACGGCTCATGCCAGGTGGATGCCTGGGACTCCAAACTGCAACCTGCACTTAAAGCAAGGGGTTTGGCCCTAACACAAAAGATATACATCAATGTTTTTAAATTAAAATAAAATGTCTAATATTTTTTAAAATAATTTTTGCTTCAACTGATTTTCCAGTTAACCAACCAACTACAGCTTCCTCTGTCCTGACACTGAAAATGCCTTCCAGAGGGAGGGGAGCCTCCCCAGGCTGCGATTCACCCAAGCTGGAGGCCTTGCCTTACCAGGACCCCTGACCAGGAAACGTGGTCCACCTGAGTCTTCCTGGCTGCGCCTTCCTGCTCTGGCTTACCTTTGTCATCACCCACTACTGAGCCCCTCAGAGACGAAAGGACAGTCAGGACTCTGCCCTCTTTGACAGGACACTCAACTTCCCCTACAAGCCTCCTGCCTGAGCCCCCTTTTTGATGCCTGGTTCCCTGTCATTGTGTACTAAGGTCACCCCTAACATCTGCCATTTCTCTGTTTTCCCCTCTAACTCTCTTCTTCAACTTCATCCGATCTATCCCTCACCCCCCTTTAACTCTTTTTATCCTTGAGCGGCCCTGTTGACATGATCTCATTTTCATTCTCTGCTTCCTAGTCTTTACCCTTTCTCTCACCTGAGTTCCCTTGTGTTGGCATCAGCAGAATTGGCACTACCGTGAGTCTCTCTTAAGATCTCACTTACAGCTTATAACCTTGTGAAAAAAGAGAAATGCCTCTAAAGGGGCTTTGTAATTTAACAATTTTGAGTTGGCAGGATCCTTATTTGTTATTAAGTTCCCTTAAAACTAATCAGAACTAATTAGATTCTGAAAGACCAGGAGATGAAAACGTCAAGAGCTAGGTTCTCAAAATGTGCTCTGTAGACCACAAATGTGGACCATGAAGGCACCCAAAATTACTTCTAGCCTGAGGTAATGTTTAAGTAAATGTTTTATTGCTTTTTTATTATGAAAGTCATACTTGCTCAATATAGAAAATTTAGAATATAATGCAAATTCTAGAAAAATAAAAATTCATCAATAACTATCAGAAATGATCACTTTTGACATTTCATTGCACTTGCAACATTTTCATGAATATCTCTTTATTTACTGAAGGGAATATTTTTCATTTTATTAACTAACTGGTTATATTTACTATACAAGGAGGAGCCCGGCTTGCTCAGTGGTTAAGAGCTACAGCTGCTGACTAAAAGGTTGGCAGTTCGAATCCACCAGCTGCTCCTTGGAAACCCTATGGGGCAGTTCTGCTCTGTCCTATAGGGTCACTATGGGTCGGAATCTACTCAACGGCAATGGGTTTAATACACGAGGAAGCTTTTGATATCTGATTTCTCAATTCTTTGACTACCTATTTTTTCACTAATTTTCAGTTAATTCTCTTGGGCTTTCAAGGTAAATTATAATTTTCTGTCCTTCATAATATTATATATGCCATTTTTGTTTCATGTCTATTGCAGAGTTGTAACTTCCAGAATAATGTTAAATAAAAATTGTAATAAATTACATCATTTATGTGATTTCAATGAAAACATTCATAGACTTTTTGCTGTTTGGTTTGAGATAAATATTCTACATCATCTTAAGAATATTTTTTCTTAGCATAACGTTTTCAGGGTTCATTCGTAGTGCAGCACGTATCAGTAGGCCATTCCTTTTTATGGTTGGGCAAATTCCACACGTTGTTTTTCCATTCATCTCTTGATGAACATGCTAGTTGTTTTTACTCCTGGGCTGTTATGAATACTGCTACTATGAATACTTGTGTACAAGTTTTTGTGGAGACGTAAGTGTTCAATTCCAGAATTGCTGGACCATTTGGGAACTCTAGGTTTAAATTTTTGAGGAACCGTTGTTGTTGCGTGATGTCGAGTCATTTCTGACTCATAGTGACCCTACAGGACAGAACAGAGCTGACCTGTAGGATTTCCCAGGCTTTATGGGAGCAAATCATCAGGTCCTTACTCCGGTGGAGCCGCTGGTAGGTTCAAACCGCTAACCTTTTGGTTAGCAGCCAAGCGCATAACCATTGCGTTAGGAAGAGCTACCACACTTTTTCCAAAGTGGCTGTACCGTTTTACATTCCCACCTAATTTCATAAGGGTTCCAATTTCTCCATATCCTCACCAACATTTATCATTGTCCATCTCTTTGATTATAGCTATCCTAGTGGGTGTGCTGGGTAGTGGGTGTGAAGTAGAATCTCTTCGTGGTTTTGATTTGCAATTCCCTAATAACTAATGATGTGCTTATTGGCCATTTATATATCTTCTTGGAGAAATGCCTATTCAAATCCTTTGCCCATTTTTTATTGGGTTATTTATCTTTTTATAGTTGAATTATAATAACTCTTTACATATTCAGGATACTAGGTCTTTATCAGATATGACTTGCAAGCATTTTCTCTCATCCTGTGGGTGATCTTTTCACTTTCTTGATAGTGTCCTTTGATGTACAAGTTTTTAATTTTGGTGGAATCTGATTTACCTATTTTTTTCTTTGTGCTTTTTGGCATCCTAAGAGCATGGCCTAAGGCCATGAAGTTCTACCCGTATGTTAACTTCTAAGAGTTTTATGATTTTAATTCTTATGTTTAGGGCAGTGATCTGTTTTGAGTTATTTTTTGTATATGACGTGAGCTATGGGCCCAACTTCACTCTTTGCCATGTGGATGTCTAGTTGTCCCAGCACCATTTGTTAAAAAGATTATTCTTTTCCATTGAATTGTCTTGGCACCCTTGTCAAAAACCAATTGACCATAAATGTATGGGTTTATTTCTGAACGTTACATGTCTTTTTCATATCTATTGAGATAAAAATAGTCATGACATTTTTCTTTTGTATGAAGTATTCCTTCCTAAAATAAAACAAATTTTGAATTATCTTTACAGTCATGAGATCAACCCAAGTCAGTCACGGTGAATTGTCCTTTTAATGCTCTGTTGAGTTTGACTGGCCCTTCTTTTGTTTTTATAAGTAGACTGGCGTATTGTTTGCTTTCTTAGTGCCATCTTTATCAGGTGTTGTTTTCAGGTTTATGTGTTGTTGTTGTACGCTACCAAGTCGATTTCGACTCAAAGCAACCCAACCCTATAGGACAGAGTAGAATTGCCCCCTACGGTTTCCAAGGCTGTAAATCTTTAAGGAAGCAGACTGCCACATCTTTCTCCCATGGAGCAGCTGGTGTGTTCAGACCCCTGACCTTTTGGTGAGCAGCTGAGCGCTGTACCACCAGGGCTCCTCAGGTTTACGTAAATTTCATTAAATGAATTTCATCTTTCCCTATGTTCTAGAATTACAAAGTAAAAGGGCCTAAAGCGGTTCAAGGTCTAAAAATTTCAAGTTCACTGAACTGTCTGGAAGAGTTCCCCTTACTCACCTTGATGGTAGCCTTATCTGTGGAGGTCCTGGGTCTCTGCATATTGAATGTTTAAACTTCTAATTTGCGTGCTTAACTCAATTGAGTGTACATTGTGTTTTAAAAACAAATCATGAGAGACTGACTTGAGTTGTAAACTTTCACTTAAAGCACAATAAAAACAAAACAAAAAACAAATCACTACCTCAAAAACAATTGTATCTCCTTTTCTCCCATCCATGTCAGCTGAGGTTATTCTTTACACTAAAAGTTTGCTTACCCACGGTTGTTGTCTTTCATTTGTCCTGAATTCCCATTATCTTCCTCCCGGTATTTAGCTGCTGCTGCTAGTTAAAAGACAATACAGGCTGTGGAGTTGCCGTGTTTGCTTTTCTGGACACCGGCACTGGTCTGGACAGTAAAGTGTTGCTTCTCGGGGTGATGGTTAGAGCAGAGGCCTGGAGTCAGGTTGCTTGGCCCAGCTGTACAGACTTCACAAGTTCTTAACTTACCTATTAAAAGGGCTCGTAAGAAAGGATTCAAGGTTGGATCATGGGAAGCCTTACACAATTTAATATTCATAAAGTATGTAGAACAGTGCATGGTCCTACATGAGTTTACAACACAAATACACTTGTTTAAAGGCCTAAAATTCCAGAGCTGAGTGTCATTCTTCACTTTGATTTTTCTCACACTGCTTTTTTTTTTTTAATCGTGGTAACAAAACATTAGCCATTACAACAATCTTCACCCGTACAGTTCAGTGGCACCATGTTCATCAAGTTGTTCAAACATATCCTTATCCATTCCCAATTTTTTTCTTCCTTTTTCTTATTATTATGCTTTAAATGAAGGTTTACAGAACAAACTAGCTTCTCATTAAACAATACACATATTGTTTTGTGACACTGGTTACCAACCCCAGGACATGGCAACACTCTCCCTTCTCGACCTTGGGTTCCCTATTTCCAGCTTTCCTGTTCCCTCCTCCCCTCTAGTCCTTGCTCCTGGACTGGTGTGCCCCTTTAGTCTCATTTTGTTTTATGAGCCTGTCTAATCTTTGGCCAAAGGGTGAACCTCAGGAGTGACTTCACTAATGAGCTAAAAAGGTGTCCGGGACCATACTCTCGGGATTTCTCCTCACACTGCTTTTTAAACTAAAAAATTTTCCACCTCATCTAGTGGTCACTGATTTTGGCTCGATAGCTTCCCCTCCCTTTTGATGGTCCTTGGATTCTATCTGCCTAATGAGCTGCCTCAATAGGGACCTACCAGACACCAGGTCGGTCTTCTGAGAAGAGCCCAACAATGTCTGGGCCATTTTCCCATCTTTTTTGTATTCCTACAGATCCTCTGGTCCCTTTTACAGTGAATGAGCAAAGTATGTGACCTCTGATATCTCTTGAAAATGCTGATAAGATGCCAGCTCCACAGCTGATATCCATTCTGAGATGACCTCCAGGCTTCATGCCACACTTGAACCAGAAGAGGGAATGCAGTCAACATGAAGCCCACTTGAAAAACCATGGCTGTAGTTAACCACACATAAGCAGGTGGCCATATGTCTTTACTTCCATCCTAGTTACCACTCTTCCAGGCCCCAGATCTTTATAACTAGCTCCCATCTGAATATTTCCATTATAAACTCAACATGTTCAAAAGTGGACTGATCGGCTTCCCAGCAAATCTTCCCCTTCTTTGGCATTCCCCCATCTGCAAATGGCACCTCAGGAAGAAACCAGGAAGTCGTCTGAACACTTATACTCCAGCCACCCTCATCAAACACTTGCTGAAATCTATGGTGTCTATCTCCTGACTCTTCCTTGACTTCATTCCTTCTCTGTGAGGTTCTCTCTACTCCGTCCTTGGCTGTACTTGCAAGAGTGGCCTTTAATGAATATAAATCTGACTTTATTAACAGTCTTCAAGAGCTATTCGTAGTTTTTAAGAACAAAAAAATTCAAACTCCATAATTTTGTCTCCAAAGGCCTTTTGACCATTTCTCAGCCTGATATTCACCTGGAGTTTCTCATCTGGTATAACAGAGAACACAAAGCTGCCCTCTTCAAGGGCTGGCTTCCACACATCCACTCAGGATTCAGCCCTCTCTCCTCTCCTTTGATCATCCCCATTTTTTTCTCGCATTATCAGCCTTTCCTTCTCTATTGGATCATTCCCATTGGCTTATAAACTTGCTCTCTGTCTCATCTTTATTTGGGTTTCCTTTTACCCAGCTACAGCCATCATCGCTGTCTTTTGAGCACATTTGCCAGCAGAGTTGTCCGAGGCTCATCTCGGGCAGTTCATCTGGTGTCCGGCACTGACTTGTGCCCTTCTGGCCTCTGCCCCAGTCACCCATCCAGACTACTCTTATCAGAGACGCCATCACCTCCATGTCGCAAAATGAATAGAAACAATTTCGTCCTCTGCTCTTTCCACTGCTCCTTAGCATTTTAACACTGTTCTCCATTCCTTCTCAAAATGACCTCTTTTCTTAGTTTTGGAGACTCCAAAAAACTCTTAAGAAAACTGCTTATTCGGAAAATCCCTAAGAACCACCACCCCCCCCAACACCACCCATTTTCTCTTTGTCTCACAGGTGGCACTCTTTCTATGTCTAAGTGCTAATAGTTGGAGTACCCCAGGACCAGGCCTCACCTCTTCTCTCATCTTTACCCCAGGTCCCTAGTTGACTATCATGGCTTTAAATACGGTACCATCCATGTGCTATTAACCTCCTAAGTTGTTTCCAACCCAGACTTGGCCTTCTGAGTTCTCAATTGTAAACCACTTCCAACTTGACATCCTTACTTGGATGCACTGTTAGCACTTAACTTTAACCATGTCCTAACACCTCTATTACCCATGCTCCCAGAACTTATGCTTGTACATGCACCTGCAAGTGTGCATGCTTACACACACACATACACACACGCACCTGATCTTCCTTCAATGCTCTCCACAGCAGTTACTGCACAGCTAGCCACCTATGTGTTCCTCTAGGAACCTGGGAGGCCACCTGGATAACCTCCTTACTCCCACCCCACCTCCACCATTACCAAGTCCTTTGCATTCTATTCCCCAAATGATATCTTGAATGCCTCCACTCCTCTTCTTCTTGCCTTGTCACTAGTCTTATCCAAACCACCACTGTGTCTTGCTTAGATCTCTGTAGACTCCTAACTGATCTGCACTTCTTCCTTTCTTCTCCTGCCATAGCCCTATAGTCCACGTCACAGCCAGAGTGAGCTTTTTTAAGACACAAGTCTGATCCTGTCACTTCTTTTCTTAAAACCATCTTCACTTAGAATGAGGTGCGTGCTAAGGCAAGATGGTTAGAGAAGGTCTCTTTGAAGAAGTGACATTTATGCTGAGACCTCAGAGATGAATAGGGATTAGCCAGAAGAGTGACAGAGAAGAGCTGAGTTCCACTACGAGGAGAGAGCAGGTGCAAAGGCCTTGAGATATGAAAGAGCTTAGGGTATTTAAGGAAAGAAGGAAAGCCAATGTGACCAGAGCATAACGAGGCAAGCAGGGAACACTAAGAGCTGATGAGGGAGAAGGTAGCAGAGGCTGGACCATGCAGGGCCCTGTAGGTCATGACGCAGCATTTATTCTTAGACATTTATCTCTAAGTTCGTATTTTTTATGTCAGTCATTTTTAATATATATACACATACTCTATTTTCACCCAGTAGCCCTGGTGGTACAATGGTTAAAGCTCTTGGCTGCTAACTGAAAGATCAGTGGTTTGAACTCACCAGCTGCTCTTCAGGGGGAAGATGAGACAGTCAGTCTGCTTCTGTAAAGATTTACAGCCTTGGGAACCCTATGGAACAGTTCTACCCTGCCCTCTATGGTTGCTGTGAGTCGCAATTGACTCGACCACAAGGAGTATTTTCACTCACTGGCCATAAGCTCCACAGAGCAGCATCCAGGTCTGTTTTGTTCACTTTTTTTTTTTCATCGTGTTTTAGATAAAGGTTTACCAAGTAAATTAGTTTCTCATTAAACAATTAATACACATATTGTTTTGTGACATTGGTTGCCAATTTCACGATGTGTCAGCACTCTCCCTTTCTCAACCTTGGGTTCCCCATTACTAGCTTTCCTGTCCCCTCCTGCCTTCTTGTCCTCACCCCTGGGTTGCTGTGCCCCTTTAGTCTGGTTTTGTTTTATGGGCCTGTCTAATCTTTGAACCTCAAGAGTGACTTCAGTACTGAGCTGAAAGGGTGTCCGGGGGCCATACTACTGGGGCCTCTCCAGCCTCTGTCAAACCACTAAGATGTGTGTGTGTGTGTGTGTGTGTGTGTGTGTGTGAATTTTGTTCTGCATTTTTCTCCAGCTCTGTCTGGCACCCTGTATTGTGATCCCTGTCAAAGCAATTGGTGATGGTAGCTGGGCACCATCTAGTTTCGTTGGACTCAGTCTGGTAAAGGTCTTGGGAGTTGTGGTCCATTAGTCCTTTGGACTAATCTTTCTCTTGTGTCTTTGGTTTTCTTCATTCTACCTTGGTCCACATGGGGTGGGACCAGTGGAGTATCTTAGATGGCTGCTCACATGCTTTTAAGACCCCAGATGCTATTCACCAAAGCAGAATGGAGAACATTTTCTTCATAAACTACGCTATGCCAATTCAGCTAGATGTTCCCCGAGACCATGGTCCCCAGCCCTCAGTCGAGTAATTCAGTCCCTCAGGGAGTTTGGATGTGTCTATACAGCTTCCATGACCTTGGCTTGGTCTAGTTGTACTGGCTTCCCCAGTTTTGTGTACTGTCTTACCTTTCACCAAAGTTACCACTTATTCATTGTCTATTAGTGTTTTTCCCTCCCTACCCCTTCTTTGTAACCACCAAAGATTGTTTCTTTTTGTGTGTAAACCTTTTCATGAATTTGTATAGGAGTGGTCTCATATTTGTCCTTTAGTGATTCACTTATTTCACTCAGCATACTGTCCTCTAGATTCATCCATGTTGTATTCCATTGTGTGTATGTTGTTTTCTTCACTTTTACCGCGCCCCCCCCCCATGCTTTGTACAGTGCCTGGCACATAAAACCAAAACTCATTGTCATCAAGTTGATTCCAACTCATAGCAACCCTATAAGACAGAGTAGAACTGATCCTTAGAGTTTCCAAGGAGCACCTGGTGGATTTGAACTGCCGACCCTTTGGTTAGCAGCCGTAGCTCTTAACCACTACGCCACCAGGGTTTCCACCTGGCACATAGAAACCCAGTGCTGTCAAGTCAATTCCGACTCATAGCGACCCTACAGGACAGAGTAGAACTGCCCCATAGAGTTTCCAAGGCGCACCTGGTGGATTGGAACTGCCGACCCTTTGGTTAGCAGCCATAGCTCTTAACCACTTCGCCACCAGGGTTTCCACCTGGCACATAGTATATTTGTTGCTTGCATGAGGGCATATATGTTTCCATCATTCCAGCCAGATCAAGCGGCTGGCGACTCCTCAGACATGGCCTTTTCTGAAAGCCTCAATCAGCTCAGGGGTTTTCAGCCACGGGTGATTTTGTACACACCCCTCCCCCGCCCCCAGAGACCTTCGTTAATGTCTAGAGACTTCATTGGTTGTCACAACTGGAGGGGGAGATCCTACTGGGGAACAGAATATGCCCCTTACAACAAAGAATCATTCAGCCCAAAATGTCAGTAGTGTCAATGTTGAGACACTTTGGTCTAGCTAATTCTACCCGTCCTTCAAGTCCTCTGTGAGCCTCGCCCCCTCCAGAAAGCTTGGGTGAAGAGCTCCTCCTCTGGGTCCCCAAACTTCTTCATGTGATTTACCCCCTTGCCTTGCAATGGCTTGTCCTAGTTGTCTCTCACCGGAACAGCTGAGGGTAGTGTGTCTAACACACGGTGCACCTCCACGTCTTTTACTGAGTGGTGCAGCCTCCCTGAGCTGGAGGGAGGTAACGTGCTTCTGTGACACACTGAGACAGCAATATGATATGGGTGCAACCTCACAGCATGGTTGATTCAATTAGCCACTGTGTCAAAGTTTGAGTTATTCAACTTTAATCCCACTAGCACTATGACAGAACTAGGGCATTAGGAAGGATTCCTAATGATGAAGACAATAGGGCGAAAGCTTCCTGTGTGATCAGCTTTCCTTCGGGTCTTGCTGATTATCCAGCAAGTGCAGAGTCTCTAGATCACCAGCAAAAATAAACACCCATGAGGCCTCCCACTTGTGCCTTCCGGGTACGGTGACCACCACTGGAGAGCTGGAAGCCCTCTTCTCTGCACCCAAGTTTTGGAATAGACTGGCTGCGACAGTGTGCCTGTGGGAGGGCTCCATCCCCCTCTTCTCTAACGGTGCTCCTTCTCTGCACCCACTGGTGGCCTTCCCCCACGGCCTGTGGGCCTCTCTCCCTGCCCTGGTGGCTCTGGTCCTCTGCGGGGGAAGGAGCACCCCGGCGCTGGAGGTGAGAGCAGGACTGGGAACGTGACCTCCAGCTCACTGCTCCTGCTGTGACTGGGGCACTCTGCCGTGGGCCTTAGAACGTTCGCTGCTGTCCGAGGGGTCCTGTTCCCCCTCCTCCGCCTGCTGGTCGTGACCTTGTTCCCGAGCCCGCCTTCTCTCCAGCATCTCCTCGAAAAAAACCTGGCAGCTGAAGCCCTCTTTGACGCCGTGCTGGACATGCTCCAGCAGCGCCTCCAGCGTGGGGAAGACCCGGCAGCAGGCGACGCAGCGCAGCCCATAGTCGGTGGTGACCAGCCAGTCCGGGGGGTCCCGCAGCTCCTGGAGGCGGCAGTCCAGCGGCCCCAGCAGCTCCGACTCCTCCGGCTGCGGGCAGCGGTTCTTGCTGGCTTCCAGGTCCCAGCGCAGGTCCGTGTTGGAAGCCATCTCGAAGGAGGACCCTTTCCTCCTTTGCCTCTTAATGAATTCGGCTTCATAAAGGCGGGGCTTGGTGCTGACCGGCCCGAAGCCGGCCTCGGTCTCCCAGGCCACGGCCACGCCGCGCACGGTCTGCACGTGGGTGTAGAAGGCGCACGCGCTCTGCGGGACCCCACCCTCCTGCTCGAACCTGCCGGAGCAGCAGGACTGGTACTGGGAGTAGGACTGGTACTCGGAGGAGGACTGTGACGGAGGGGTGCTGCTCCAGCTCAGCGCCCCCAGAGCCCTGGAGGAGAAGTAGAGGTCCCTGTCGTGGGGAACAGCAGGCCCGGGCCGAGGAGACTCCTCCCTCTTCATGGTCCCTGAGAAGGAAGGACATTTTCATCAGTGTCCCTAAGGGAACAAGTGCCACCGCCTACCTTCCCTTTCTTCTTTAGGAGCCAAGGACCCGGACAGGAGCCCCTGGGCAGCTAGCACCGCTCCCCGGCCCTGTTCGTTATAAAACGTGGAGAGCAGCGGTGCCTGCCTCCTAGAGTGGCTGTAGGGGTCCCACAGTGAATGCGTGGCTGGCGCAAACCGTTAAGGTGCCTGGCTGCTAACCGAAAGGTTGGAGGTATGACTCCACTCGGAGGCGCCTCTGAGGAAAGGCATGGAGATCAATTCTGAAAAACCAGCCACTGAAAACCCTCTGGACATACATGGGGTCACCATGAGTTGGAGCTGACTGATAGCAACTGGTAAAAATCACCAAAAAATAGAAGACATCCCAGAAGGACACCAACTGGCAGGTAAACCAGGTCAAACCTGTTGCTGTCCCGTCGATTCCATCCCATAGCAACCCTACAGGACAGAGCAGAACTTCCCCATGGCGCTTCCAAGGTGGTGATTTTCACCAGAGCCGAGCTTTCAGTTAGCAGCTGAGCGCTTACCCACTGTGCCACCAGGGCTCCTTAACTGGTGAATAGATAAACACATTGTAACACATCCATACAAGGCAATGCTGTTCATCAGTAAAAAAGAATAAACTACCGATGCGTGCTACAATGTGGCAAAATCTCAAACGCATTGTGCTGAATCAAAGAAGCCAGATTATAAAGACCTCATACCACACTGCGCGTAAATCCCGTTTTTTGGGACATCTTGTCATTGGTAATACGTACTACATACAGTGTTAAAGTATATCAGTAAGACACCCCCAAAGACAAATAAAGATCAAATTTATAAAGATACTGATAATAAAAGACAACAATAATGAAAAAAATGAGGTATTTGAATTATGTCAGAACCAATTTACGATGGAATCGTCTGGGGCAGAACCCCACCGTCAACGTGGAGCAACCTGTATGTCTCATTTAGATGACATTCCAGAAGAGGCACAACTACAGGGACAGAAAACAGATCAGCGGTGTCTAGAACTGGGGACAGGCAGGGAACTGACTGCAGAGGGGCACAAGGGAAGTTCGGGGAAGCCACAAAAATGTTCTTATAAATAATTGTGATGGTTATATGAAGTTATACATCTTTCAAAAGTCATCAAGATGTGCTGTTAAAATTGCCAGAGCTGTATGTAAGCCAATCAGAAACAAGCAAGGCGTGGAAAGGGTGAGCCCCCCACACTGTGATGTGTCTGCGTAACCCTCCCTGGGATTGCCATGTCCTTGAACACTCTTTGTGCCCCAGTCACCATGTCTTAACTCAATGTCAGAACAACCCTAAGAAATTGCATTGTTTTTATTTCCATTTAACAGAGCAGGAAGCTGAGGCAAGTTTAAGCGCCTGGTGGAGCCAGAGCTGGCGCCGGGCCCTGGCCTCAAGAGCCTGAGTTACCCTTAAGGGCTGTCTTACGGCTCCTTCCTACCAACCTTCACAGTGATGCCCTAGTTTAACTTTAATACATTTATCTTAAAGGAATTTTTATATCACTGCTGAAATCACAGGATTGGTATGTTAATTCTGTTTTTTTCTAATACATGCATAGTCTAAATACATAATTATTAATATTTCACATTTTCATCCACATACCTTCTGAAATCACCTTATATGCTCATAACCACAACCTAGATCATTACAAGCATCCCATAGCTAATTTCCTTTGCCCTACCATCTGTTTTTATGGCCAACACTTCAGTAGCAGCGTCAGGAGCAACCTGGCAGCTCCCCGCCAGGTCCTCACTCCTTGCTGCACCCTACATTCCTTCCCTTCAACCCACCTGGCCAACACACCTCCTCACTTTCCACGGTAGACTCAGGGCTGACCAAGCTGAGAGTGGCTCCATCTGATGGTGACTGCTGTCCTGTGTGGTCCACGAAGAGGCGTTTCATGATTTGAAACCCGCACCCAAGGGTCCAGCAGTGCTCCAACTGTCTGGTGAGAGTTTGTTTGGGCGGTGCTGAAGCCCTCCAGGTGGCCCCTGCCTGAGTGGCTGCTGGGCTCCTCATGGTTACTAGGATCCTGGAATCATTCTGTGACCTCATCAGTGACACTGACCGATTCTGTGACCTGTGGCAAGGACAGAGGGACCCAGCCAGGGTGCCAGCAGAGGGTTCTTACCATGGTCTCATCGTCCACTTGGGGCCTTTTCTGCTTTGTGTATGATGGGGGACCTGCAGAAACACAGAACATACAGACACACACTCAGATACTTATACACATGCACACACACAAACTCACACACAGACTCTTATCCACACATATACTCACACAGACACACACACATATACTCACACAGGTTTGTAATCGCTCAGACACGCATACACATAAGTGCACGTAAACACACACATACGCGTAATCATGTACAAAGATAATTAACATAAACACCCATTTAAACACACACAGACACATACACGTAAAAACACACATCCACAGTTAACGTACATAAGCATAGCCACCCACATTCACACAGACACACACCTACACACAAACTAACACACAGATTCACTCAACCACACATAGACATATAGTCATAAACCAGTATCATAAGGAGCCTACTTTCCACTGTGCAAATTGGGGGTGCAGCAGACTGACTAGTGTCCCCAAAAAAGATATGTGCAAGTCCTAACCCTGGTACCTGTGCATGTGGCCTTGTTCGGAAGTAAGGTCTTTGCAGGTGCAGTTGAGCTAAGGATCTTGAGATGATACTGGACTTGGGGTGGGCCTTAAACACAGCGACTGGGGTCCTTATCAGAAAAGGAGAGGATACAAAGACACAGAGGGAAGACGGCCACATGAAGACAGAGGCAGAGACTGAAGTGCTGCTGGCACAAGCCAGGGACTTCAGGAGCCACCAAAAGCTAGAAGAAGCTAGGGGAGATTTTCTCCTCGAGTCTTTGGAGGGAGAATGGCTGTGACGACATCTTGTTTTCATGCTCCTGGCTTCCAGAACTTTGGGAAAATAAGTTTCTGTTGTTTTTAAGCGACCAAGTTTGTGGTACTCTGTTAGGACAGACAGGGAACATACACATTTTGGTACTGGGAAGTGGGGGTACTGCTGTAGCAAATAGCTAAAAATGTGGAAGTGGCTTTGGAATTGGGCAATGCGTGGGAGCTGGAAGAATTTTGAAGTGCTCAATAGAAAACCCTAGATTGCCTTAAAGAGACAATTGGTAAAAATATGGACACGGACGGTAATTCTGGCGAGGGCTCAGATGGAGCAAGCACGGCATAGACAGCTTTGATGGTCTTGGGGAACACGCGTGTGGTTTTGAACAGAACGTTGCTAGAGACAGGAGCATTAAAGGTGCTTCTGATAAGGCCTCAGGTGGAAATGAGGAGCATGTTATTGGAAGCTGGAGGAAAGACAATCCTTGCTAAAACGTGGCAGAAAACTTGGCTAAATTGTGTTCTACAGCTGAATGAAAAACAGAACTGTAAGCAGTGAACTCAGATATTTAGCTGAAGAGATTTCCAAGCAAAGTGGTAAAGGTCCGGCCTGGTTTCTCCTTGTTGCTTATAATAAATTGCAAAAAGAAGGATTAGATAGGGCTGGGACAGATTGTAGGAGTCCCTTACTGCTCTTGGCTACTAAGGTTGGAGGTTCAAGCCCACCCAGAGATACCTCGAAAGAATGGCCTGGAGATCCAGTACTTCCCCAAAATCAGCCATTAAAAATGCTATGAGGGCCCTGGTGGCACAGTGGTTAAGTGCTACAGCCGCTAACCAAAAGGTCAGCAGCCCGAGTCACATGGGGTTGCCGTGAATCGGAGTCAACTTGAAGACAGCTGGTTTGGGGCAGATTGTGTTTTCCAAAGATGGTGGCGTGCATGTATATCTTATCCCACATGTTCTTCTTGCAATGTGATGTTGACATTCTTCCTTCCAGAGGGTGGAGGCAAACCTGGGGGGACTTTAGTAATTGCCTCAACCAACAGAATGCAGAGGAAATGATGCTTCATGGCTTTCAATGTTAAGTCCTAAAAGACATGACATCCTCTGGGTGCTCGATATTGTCCCCCCCAACCCCCCCACGGGCCTCTCCTTTGGACACAGCCACTGTGTTGTGCAGAAGCCCAGGCCACATGAAGGGGCAACGTGTAGCTGTTGCAGCCAGCCCTCCAGCAAAGGTCTCAGCCAACCACCAGACACGTGAGTTGGTGAGCCTCCCGATGATCCCAGCTCCCAGCCCCTGAGTCTTCCAGCTGAGGCCCCGACATCATGGGGCAGAGACAAGCCATTCCTGCTGCACCCTGACTAAATTCCTGACCCACAGAAACTGTGAGCAGGGGACAAGATGTTTTCACACCACTAAGTTTTGGGGTAACTTGTTATACAGTTATAGTAACTGCAACAGCTGCCAAGACAAGCTTTGATTTTTTTCTCTTTAATGTTTAAACATTTTCTAGTGAGACAGCTCAGTCCTTGGTGTCTGCTGCAGGGCCCCTTCTTGGCCCAGTCAGGGAAAACTTGAGGGCCAGGCAAGCACGGTGGACAACTTGGGAGGATGGTTCCCACCACCCATTTACTTATTTGCTCAATCCCAGGACTCACAGCACTTTCAGAATCGTTCACCTATATCCCCAAGGAAAAAATCCATCACAACTAGAGAAGGGTGTTTATGTACAGTTCCTTTTACCACTAACCTTATAATTTCCAGCCCAAACACCATTTGCCGAAGTTACTTAGGTCAGCTCCTTTTGTTCTCCCAGAATCTACATGTGTTCTTTCTGGTTCTTGAAATAATCCTACCAGGTAAAAAAAAAAAAATTGGTAGATACTATTAAAACCTCATGTGTGCCGGAGTAGAACTATGTTCCACAGGATTTTCAAAGGCCAATTTTTGGAAGTAGATTGCCAGGCCCTTTTTTTCGATGTGCCTCTGGGTGGACTCCAACCTTTTGATTTGCAGCCAGCTAACCAACTGCCCATTTTTTTTTTTTTTTCCAACTGCCCATTAGCCGAATGCACCGCCCAGGGAGTCCAGGAATTATTAGACCTATTTAATAGATCGGGAACTTAGGAGACAGGCAAGGACGGAAGGTTGGCAGTGGGGGCCTTCTGGCTCAGGCCCCGTGGCAGGGCTGATAGGGCGACTGTCCCAGTGCCATCTCCGGGGACTGCTTCCCTTCAGTGGCTTGCAGCAAAGCCCCACCAACAGCCAATGGTGTGTAGTTGCCCACCCTCCTCACAAGGCTCTGTCCCGCCCGAACACTTGGACACTTACTGGAGGCCACCCACACAAGGTTCCAGCCCTGGGGGATGGGAGTTGGTTGTTGCCCAGGCCCGCCCACCCCGCTGGGTCTCAGCCCAGCAGTTTTCCAGCTGGTTCCCCACCTTGCCAAAAGCCTCCGTGCTCCACTGCGGGGCCAGCAGGGTTTGTGTGCAAAACCCCAAAAGGACAAGCACAGCACTTTTCAGAGCTCTGACTCTGGGCCAGCTCGCTTCATACGTTGCCTGTGATTACTGAACTGGAGTGCTCTCCAGCCTTAACTTTTCTTCCAAAACACACTCTGCTCACTCTCTATTTTTCTCAGCTGAGAAGAAGGCTAGCAGGAAGAAAACCAGCCACAGCCACAACAGGAAGTGGGGACACCACATCAAATTTTCTTCACTTCTAATTCCAAAGATGGGCTCAGCCATAGTCTCTGCTATAGGGAGAATCATAGCACCCCAGGGCAGATCAAGGTCCAGAAATGGCCTGTCCACTTGGCCCTGGAGCCTGACGTTGCCCGGGGCGCAGGGTCAGTGGTAGCATTTCCTTGGCTGAGCCTTTGGGTAACTGTTATTTTAAGGGGCAGTGTTCCTCCCTCTACACCAGAAAATAGGGCTGCTAAAGGGGAGAACAGCTACCTGGCACCCTCCCCAAAAAACTCCCAAGGAGGGAGAGAGGCAGTTAGCTGCCCCTAGATTTTGCATGTGGACACATGTGGGTTCCAGAGTGGGGGTTTTCCCAGTGAAGGTCAATCAGCCGCCAAGAATTACTGATGGACCTTGTGCTAAGTACACAGAGAAAGTCCCAGGAGATGATGAGGATTGGAATAGGCAAGTATTATCTTTGTAGCTCATTTTCTGTTGCTTCTTGTAACTATTTAAAACCAAGTGACTCAGTTGACTGTGTAAGGGAAAACTCAGCCACAGAGAAATGTCATCTGAAGGAGTCTTCCTCAGGCTCCTTCAAGCAAATCGGGAAGGGAGTTTGGCTTTTGTTTTCCTTTAGACTTAATAACAGGCTGGTTTTTTTTCCGTGGTTTGTTTGGAGCTGTCTGGGGATTTTGCCTTAACCTCAGGGCGCCCACACAAATAGCCCAGGCTGTCTTGTCATCAGGGAGCAGGGCGCCCCCTCGGCTGAGCCCTCAGGCATGTCCCTGGCCATGCTCCAGGCCCCAGAGCCCCAACCTGGCCCAGAGCCTGCCTCCAGCTCAGCTCTTGGCTCAGTGGGACTGTGACTGATCAAAGAAATTTGTGGACGCAGACAGGTCTTCTTCCAACTTGTGCTTCCTTGGAAGGTGACCTTAGCTGGGAGCAAGGAGCTCTCAGCTTCAGGCCGCGCATGTGATATGATGCAGGCGCTGGAAGAGTCCAGCAGCTGGCCACAGCCTCCATCTGTTCTTAGACAGCACGTGAGGAGCTCTGGGAAAAGGGTGGGGTCTTCCCTCTTTAGGTCCAAAATATGCTGCACGTAGCCCCAGCCCCACCAATGCTGTTCTCAAGCCCCAGCAGCTAAGTCATAGTAAGCAACCCTTCCCACGGCGTGGTTCCCAGCCTGACTTGTAGGCTTCCTCCTGACTCTGATATCCCAGACGTCCTGAAGGCTGACAGTGAGTCCCAACATCTTGAAGTATGCAGAAATTGCTCCCACGCAGCCTGGAGCTCACATCCAAGGAATCTGCGACACCCACTGGGAAGCAGCACACGCATGCACAGATAATCCCGGAGCAGGGCTGGGAGGATTTATTTTCATCCCCATGATTAGAATAGCTCTTGCCAAGACCTGTCTTAAGGCGGACTGCCTCCCACCCAGTCCCTCAGAGAAAGTGTCTCCTATGTAGGATGGATGGAATGGAAGGAATGGAGGGATGATGCGTCCTGTGGGGAGGCCCGTGACTGTCCCCGCATACCATCTGAAGCCTTGTAGCTGATCCCAGGCCCTCCAGGAGTGAAGTAGGGGTGGGGTGGAGGGCTTCAGGAAGGCCAGGTCATGCAGTGCAAAACTCCCACAGGAAAGTTCCCAAGAAAGGACCTGAGGCCAAGGCTTGGGGTCCAGAGGGTAAGGCTGTCCCTTCAGCCACCTCAGTGGGCTGCCAGCTCCTCCCTTGTGATGTGTCCAGTGAGGCAGCTTCTCACACTGGCCAGGAGAGCTTGTTTGCACTGCAGGACAGTCAGACATCTTAGAAGAATCCTGAATTTCCACCTTTTTTTTTTTTTTAAAGCCGTTTTTTTTTTACCAGCTAGCAGTTGCCATCGAGTTGATTCTGAATCATGGCTATCCTGTGTGTGTCAGAGTGGAACTGTGCTCCATAGGGTTATTCTCCCCCCCACCCACACACTTTTTTATCGAACTTCACATGAAGTTTACAGAACTAGTTTCTCATCAAATGGTTAGTACACACACTGTTGTATGACATTGGTTAACAACCCCACGACATGTCAACACTCTCCCTTCTCAACCCTGGGTTCCCTATTACCAGCTTTTCTGTTCCCTCCTACCTTCCAGTCCCTGCCCCAGGGCTGGTGTGCCTCTTTAGTCTTGTTTTGTTCCATGGGCCTGTTTAATCTTTCTCTGAAGGGTGAACCTCAGGAGTGACCTCATTACTGAGCTGAAAGGGAGTCCAGGGGCCATACTCTCAGGGTTTCTCCAGTCTATATCTGGGCAGCGAGCCTGGTCTTTCTTTTTGAATTAGAATTTTGTTCTGCATTTTTCTCCAGCCCTGTCCAGGACCCTCTACTGTGATCCCTGCCAGAGCAGTCAGTGGTGGTAGCCAGGCGCCATCTCATTGTACTGGACTCAGTCTGATGGAGGCTCTGGTGGATGTGGTCCATTAGTCCTTTGAACTAATCTTTCCCTTATGTCTTTAGTTTTCTTCATTCTTCCTTGCTCCGGAAGGGGTGAGACAAGTGGAGTATCCTAGATGGCCGCTCACAGGCTCTTAAGACTGCAGATGCCACTTACCAAAGTAGAATGTGGAACATTTTCTTTATATACTATATTATGCCAATTAAGCTATATATTCCCTGAGGTCATGGTCCCCACAGCCCTCAGCCCAGCAATTCATTCCCTCAGGGAGTTTGGATGTGTCCATGGAGCTACCATGACCTTGCCTTCTATAGTTTGTTCTGGCTTCCCCAGAATTGTGTACTGTCTTACCCTTCACCAAAGTTTCCACTTATCTATTAAGTGTTTTTTCATCCCCACCACTCCCCTCCCTCGTAACCATCAAAGATTGTTTCTTTTTGTGTGTAAACCTTTTCATGAATTTTTACAGTAATGGTCTCATAAAATATTTGTCCTTTTGTGTCTGACTTATTTCACTCAGCATAACGCCTTCCAGATTCATCCATGTTATGAGATGCTTCATAAATTCATCATTCTTCTTTATCATTGCATAATGCTCCATTGTGTGTATGTTTGTTTATCCATTCGTGTGTTGATGGGCATCTAGGTTGTTTCCGTCTTTTTGCTATTGTGAACAATGCTGCAATGAACATGGGTGTGCATATGTCTGTTCGTGTGACGACTCATTTCTGTAGGATATATTCCTAGGAGTGGGATTGCTGGATCAGATGATATTTCTATTTCTAGCTTTCTAAGAAAGTGCCATATCATTTTCCGAAATGGTTGTATCATTTTGCGTTCCTACCACCAGCGTATAAGAGCTCCAATCTCCCTGCAGCCTCTCCAACATTTGTTATTTCCTGTTTTTTTAATGATTTGTATGAGTAATGCTGGGGTACAATGGTGTCTCATTGTGGATTTGATTTGCGTTTCTCTGATGGCCAGAGATTGTGAGCATTTCCTCATGTGTCTGTTGGCCACTTGAATGTCTTCTTTGGTGAAGTGTCTCTTCATTTCCTTTGCCCATTTTTTAATTGGGTTATTTGTCTTTTTGTTGTAGAGGTGTTGGATTTTCTTGCAGATTTTAGAGATTACACCTTTGTCTGATTCGTAATAGCCAAAAATTTTATCCCAGTGTGTAGGTTCTCTTTTTACTCTTTTGGTGAAGTCTTTTGATGAGTGTTTTAATTTTTAGAAGATCCCAGTTATCTAGCTTATCCTCCGGAGCTTGTGTGTTGCTGGTTGTGGTTTGTATCCTGTTAACGCCGTGTATTAGGGCCTCTAGTATTGATCCTATTTTTTCTTCTATGAATTTCAGAGTCTTTGGCTTTGTATTTAGGACTTTGATCCATTTTGAGTTAGTTTTTGTATATGGTGTGTGGTCCTGTTTCATTTTTTTGCAGATGGACGTCCAGTTTTGCCAGCAACATTTGTTAAAAAGGCTGTCTTTTCCCCATTTGATGGTCTTTGGACCCTTATGGAAGATCAGGTGACCACAAAAACCCAACCCAGTGCCGTCCAATCAATTCCGACTCATAGCGACCCTATAGGACAGAGTAGAACTGCCCTATAGAGTTTCCAAGGAGCACCTGGCGGATTTGAACTGCCGACCCTTTGGTCAGCAGCCATAGCACTTAGCCACTACACCACTAGGTTTTCCCAGGTGACCATAGGTGGATGGATTTACATCTGGCTTCTCAATTCTGTTCCATTGGTCGATGTATCTGTCATACCAGTGCCAGGCTGTTTTGCCTACCCTAGCTGTATAGTAGGTTCTGAGGTCAGGTAGTGCAAATCCTCCTACTTTATTCTGCTTCTTCAGTAGTGCTTTACTTATCTGGGGCTTCTTCCCTTTCCATATAAAGTTAATGATAAGTTTTTCCTTCTCTTCAAAGAATCGTGTTAGTATTTGGATCGGGATTGCACTGTATTTGTAAATTGCTTTGGGTAGAATTGTCATTTGCACAATGTTGAGTCTACCTATCCATGAGCGCGTTTCTTTTTTCATTTATGTAGATCTCTTTTGGTCTCTTGCAGTAGTACTTTGTAGTTTTCTTTGTATAGGTGTTTTAAGTCCCTGGTTAGATTTACTCCCAAGTATTTTATTTTTTTAGGGGCTATTATAAATGGTATTGTTTCCCTGATTTGTTTTTCATCGTTCTCTTTACTGGTGTATAGGAAGGAATCGAACTGATTTTTGTATGTTTATCTTGTATCCTGCCATCCTGATGAATATTTTTATTAGTTCCAGTAGTTTTCTCATGGAGTCTTTTGGGTTTTCTATGTACAGCATCATATCATCTGCAAATAGGGACAGTTTAACTTCATTACCAGTTTGGATGCCCTTTATTTCTGTTTCTTGCCTTATTGCTCTAGCTAGGACTTCCAAAAAAAATTTTTTTTTTTTTTTAACACTGTGTTAAATACGGGTGGTGATAAAGGGCATCCTTGTCTTGCTCCTGTTCTCAAGGGGAATGTTCTGAGCCTCTCTCCATTAAGAATGATGTTGGCCATTGGTTTTGCATAGATGCTGTTTATTATATTGAGAAATTTTACTTCTATACCTATTTTACTGAGAGTTTTTATTAGGAATGAGTGTTGGACTTTGTCAAATGCCTTTTCCGCGTCAATTGAGATGATCACGTGATTCTTTTTTCTTTCCTTTTATTTATGTGGTGAATTACATTGGTTGATTTTCTAACGGTGAACCATCCTTGCATACCTGGTATGAACTCTATTGGTCATGATGTATTATTTTTTTGATATGATCCTAAATTCTATTGGCTAGAATTTTGTTGAGAATTTTGCTTCTATGTTGGTGGGAGATATTGGTCTGTAATTTTCTTTTTTGTGTGGTGTGTTTGCCTGGTTTTTGTATCAGGGTTATGCTGGCTTCGTAGAGTGAATTTGGAGGTTTTACTGGTGTGAGCTCTTCCCTGAATGTTTGGTGGAATTCCCCAGTGAAGCCATCTGGGCCAGGCATTTTTCTGGTTGGGAGTTTTTTATATTACCCTTTCAGTCTCCTCTCTTGTTATGGGTTTGTTCATATTTTCAACATCATTTTGTGTTATTTTGGGTAGGTAGTGTATCTCTAGAAATTTGTCCATTTCCTTTAGGTTTTCAAATCTGTTGGAGTATAGTTTTTCATAATACTCTGTTATGATCCTTTTTATTTCAGCTGGATCTGTTTTAATGTCCCCCATTTCATTTCTTATTTGGGTTATTTGCATCCTTTAATGTTTTTCTTTTGTCAATTTGGCCAGTGGTTTGTCGATTTTGTTGATCGTTTCAAAGAGCCTACTTTTGATTTTGTTGATTCTTTCTATTTTTCTATTCTCTATTTCATTTATTTCTGCTCAGATCTTTATTATTTCCTTTCTTCTGGTGGCTGTGGGCTTCTTTGCTGTTCTCTTTCTGTTTGTTCGAGTTGCAGGGTTAATACTTCGATTTTGTCCCTTTCTTCTTTTTTGATGTGTGCACCTATTGCTATAAACTGACTTCTGAGGACTGCCTTTGCTGTGTCCCAAAGGTTTTGGTATGATGTGTTTTCATTCTTGTTTGATTCTAGGAGTTTTTTAATTCCATCTCTGATTTCTTCTATTACCCAGTAGTTTTTTAAGCACGGTGTTATTTTCCATGTAATTGATTTTTTTTTTCTTTACTCTTCCTGTTGTTAATTTCTACTTTGATGGCATTGTGGTCAGAGAAGATACTTTTTATTATCTCAAGATTTTGGATTTTGTTGAGGGTTTCTCTGTGGCCTAAGATGTGGTCTATGCTGGAGAATGTTCCATACGCATTGGGAAAGAATGTGTACTTTGCAGCTGTTGGGTGGAGTGTTCTATATATGTCTATGAAGTCAAGTTGGCTGATTGTGCTCTTTAGTTCTTCTGTATCTTTGATGAGTTTCTTTCTAGATATTCTGTCCTTTACCGAGAGTGGTGTGTTGAAGTCTCCTACTATTATTGTGGAACTGTCAATTCCTGTTTCAAGCACTGTTAGAGTTTGTTTTATATATTTTGGAGCCCCATCATTGGTTGAGTAAATGTTTATTATGGTTAAGTCTTCGTGATCGATCATCACTTTAATCATTATATAGTGCTCTTCTTTGTCTTTTATGTCTATTTTATCTGAGGTTAGTATTGCCACTCCTGCTCTTTTTTGGTAGTTATTTGCTTGCTATATATTTTTTTCCATCCTTTCATTTTTAATAAATTTCCGTGTTTGTATCTAAGGTGTGTCTCTTGTAGACAGCATATTGATGAACCCAGTGTTTGTTTTTGTTTTTTAATCCATTCTGTCACTCTGTGTCTCTTTATGGGTGCATTTAGGCCATTTACATTCAGTGTAATTATTGACAGGTGTGAGTTTATTGCTGTCATTTAGTAGTACTTTTTTTTTGTGGCGCTAACATTTTCTTTGTTTCTCTTACTCTCCTGTGCTAAGTTCCTTCTGTTTGTGGATTTTTTTTTATTTCTTTTGTTTTTATAGATTTTGTTTTTATTGAAACTTTATGTTTTTCTTCTTTATTTTGATGAGTAGGTTTGTTAACTCTCTTTGTGGTTACCTTGAAATTTACCGTTATCTTCCTAAGTTTGAACCAGTTTATTATTACTTGGTATCGCCTTATTTTCTTCCCCATTAGAAAGTTCTATACCTATACCATTTATCCCCTCTTTTATTATTCTGATGTTGTCATTTACAGATTAACCTCTCTGGTTTCCTGTTGCAATTCTTTTTGTTTTGGATAGTCCTCAGGAGTTCATTCCTACATTGGTATCTGGCTGGTACAATCTTGCCTCCTAGATTCAGGCTGTGGTCTGATGTTTGTTCTCAGACTGAAGGACTCCCTTTAATAATTCTTGTTTAAGTTTGGTTTGATTTTACATATTCCCTTAATTTCTGTTTATCTGGAAATGTCCTAATTTCACCATCAAAACTTGAACGAAAGTTTTGCAGGATATATTGTTCTTGGTTGGTAGTTTTTTTCTTTCAAATTTTATATATGTCATCCCAATGCCTTCTAGCCTGGATGGTTTCTGCTGACTAATCAGCACTTAGTCATATTGTTTCCCCTCTGTATGTGACTTTTTGTTTTTCTCTAGCTTCTCTCAGGATTTTTTCTTTGCCCTTGGTTTTAGAAGTGTGATTATGATATGCCTTGGTGTTTTTCTTTTGGGGTCTATCCTATATGTGGCTTGTTGAGCTTCTTGGATGGTCAGCTTTTCATTATTCATGATATTAGGGAAGTTTTCTGTCAGCAATTCCTCAATGATCCTCTGTGTTTTCCATCTTCTCTCCCTGTTCTGGAGCTTTGATTACTCACAAATTTTTGCTTTTGATTGTATCCTACATAATTCTCAGGTTTTTTTTCATTTTTCTTTGTTCTTTTTTTCTGATTTTTCCTTGACAGAGTTGTATCCAAGTTTTTGTCTTCAATTTCACTGATCCTGTCTTCCATCATTTCAGACTTGCTCATCAGCCCTTCTAGGATCCTGTCCATTTCTGAAATTTTGCTGTTTATCTTTTGGATTTCTAATTGTTGTTTATGTGTGATTTCTGGTTGTGAATGTATTTTGGCATTTTGTTCCTGCATTACTTTCCTGAATTCTTCCTTTTCTTTGTCAGTATCTTCCATGAATTTGTCTGCCTTTTCCATAAGTTTGTCTACTTTGTCCTCATCTTTGTCTGTTTTTTGCTTTAACTCTTGGATTGCTCTGAATATTAGAGATTTGAATTCCCTTTCAGGTAGTTCTAGTGACTTTTCTTCTACTGGAAAGGCACCTGGTGTTTTATTTTGGACACCTAGTGGAACCATCCTGTCCTGTTTTTTATATGTTTTGATATTCTGAGCTGTCTTCAGGACATTAGGTAGTTATTTTTTGTTTCTTGAGTGTAGATTTGTTTGTTTTGTCCTAATTTTTTATTTGGTTATATCTGAGCAGACGGGCTGTGTGCTCTTTGTTGTTTGCTCATCTGTAGTCATGATACTTTTCACCACCTTGTCCAATGGGCAAGGCTAGTCACTCAGGTACGGTGCAGCAGGGCAGGTCCAGCTGAAGGGGAGAAGCTGGGATGCGTTGTTTGTGGCAAATACTAGGGCCGACAGGGTGGACAGGGAGTCAGGGCTGGGCAGGTTCTGGTAGGCCGTTTCTGTGCTGCTCGGGGGTGTAATATTCAGCACACTGTGCAGGTAGGCAGGAAAGAGGGGGGAGTTGTGATGTGTGGAGCAAATAGGGGTATGGGAAAGAGTAGAGAGAGGAGAGAGGAACGGGGCCAAAGACAAAGGAAAAACAAAAAAGAGTGCTAAGGGAGCTTGCTGTTGGAGTGGAGAGATAAGAAACCAAGAATTGGAGAAAAGGGAAAAAAAAGAGAGAAAAAGAAAAATAATAACTAGATAAAAACTTGGAAAAGAAAAGCCCCCAGGAGTCCCACCAGTGTGGCCTCAAAGACTGAGGAAGTCTTCCAGGCTCCACATCATAGCATGGCTGAGGGGGTATAGTTGTCACACAGCACCAGGTATTCAGGAGACAAGAAAAGAAGGTAAGTATAGATAGACAAGAACTAAGAAATGAAAAAACACAGAAAAGGAAAAAGAGAGAGAAAAGGAAAAAAAAAAAAAGAAAGAAAGAAAGAAGAAAAAAAAAAAGAAATGCTCTCGGGTATCCCACCTATGCGGCTGTGCAGATTGGAGGAGTGGCTCCTAGGCCATGCAGTGCAGCCCAGCTAGAAGGGGCTCCCAAGCATTGAAAAGTAAAAGAAACAAGCAAACAAAACAGAACAAAGCAAAATAAGCAAAAAGAAAAAAAAAAAGCCCCAGGGATCCAGAGTGGTGTCACGGGCCAGGGGAGTGGTTTCCCAGTCAAGCAGGGCTTCACAACCTTTCAAGAAGAAGTAAAGATAGCATACGGAGCCAGGCGTTCAAGAGAAGGGGGGCGTGGTGAGAGGCACAGAAGAAACAAAAACAAGTAGAAAGAACCAACACTAGCTCAGGGGGCCAGCCTGTGTGGGCGAGGCAAATCCAAGCGACCTGAGGCCAAATCAGTTGCCTCCTGGCCAAGAGACTGTGGCTGGTGGGAAGCAGAGGAGGCCGAAGTTGGCGGGGTGGAAGAAGGGTGGGTTAGAAAACACATATCACTGGTTACTTGGTGCTCTTTCTCCTGCTGGGAACTTTGTGAAGCTGCTTTCCCGTATTCCCTGTCCGCTGATCTCCACTGTGGATGGGGTGAATCCAAACAGCACGGATGCTGCACTTCCTGGCCGGCTGAGCTACCACAGCCAGCCAGGAAGCTCGGAGGTAGAGCAGCAGGGAGAGGCTGGGGGTGAGAAAGCATGTATCATTGGTTACCAGATGCTCTGTTTCCTCCTGGGAACTCCATGAAGCTGCTTTCCCATGCTCCTTGTCCACCAATCCCCAACAGGCATCCAAGATGGTGGAACCATGCTGCCTTAGTGATGGGGCCCTCTGCACATATCTCTCCTCTCTCTCTGTCCTCTGTCAGTTTGTTATTCCATTCAGTGTTTGGCTGAGCTCTTTATCTCTTCATTTGACATTTTGGGTTCCAGGAATGACATTTGTCTCTGTTTTACTTAGTTTTTTGGGTCTTTGCTGTGGAGGGATGATGTAGTGCTTCTGTCTATGGCACCACATTG
This sequence comes from Loxodonta africana, assembly GCF_030014295.1. Taxonomy (NCBI): domain Eukaryota; kingdom Metazoa; phylum Chordata; class Mammalia; order Proboscidea; family Elephantidae; genus Loxodonta; species Loxodonta africana. The sequence goes on along the minus strand of NC_087357.1, from coordinate 83,180,732 downwards.
GCCGAAAGTCCACTCCATAGGGCTTTAGTGGAAGTAGATAGCCAGGCCTTTATTCTGATGCATCTGAGTGGGCTCCAACTGTCAACCTCTCAGTTATTGGCCAAAAGCATTAACCGTTTGCAGTACCCAAGGACTCCCTGTAACTATTTTAAGATATAAAGGCCACAAGTTTGTAACCAAAATAAGTAAGATTGCCACTGTGCAGCACACTCAGTCATATGTAAAAACTGAAGGTCAGTGTATTCAGGCATTATTCCTCCATAAGGGTGAAAACATGGCCTGATTTTAACAAGTGCATGGCCAAGGGGGACATCCAGTGGTGAGCTGGAGCAGGCTGGGGTTGGCTAGAGAGAGCTGGTGGTTAAATTTTCAGCAACTTTGCAAGCCAGTTGTTAAACAGCCATTATTAAGATTAAAATCATATAAACTGATAATTAAATAAATTATGTTTTGTAAAAGGGTAATAGATACTAAAACCTCATCACTTTCTAATTATTTTACTCTATTTCACGATACACATTGGAGCTTGTGACCAGTCAGACACAGTTGGAATCAGGAAACACTAAAATCAGGGCTTCCCTGCCCTCCTGACCACCCTCCCCCGCCATCACACCACTGGAGTCTCCCACTGCCACTACCAGAGTCAACAGTTCTGATTGTAAAGAGAAGCCCTTTCCCCCCCAGAGCAAACAAACACATTGCCATTGAGTATATTCTGACACAAAAGTGACCCTATAGGACACAGCAGAACTGCACCATAGGGTTTCCAAGGAGCAGCTGATGGGTTCAAACTGCTGACCTTTTGGTTAGCAACTGTAGCTCTTAACCACCGTGCCACCAGGACTAGTAATTCTAACTTCCTAGAACTTTCCGTAATGCGGGCAGTATCTTAATCCTTCAGGGCAATGCTCAGGGCCCTCCCGCCTGCACGTCTTATGATTTAGAATGGGCGTTTCCACCCATTACTGATGACCCCATGGCAACCCAGAGGGCTGTGTAAAGTGTTCTGTTAGCTCCTGTCAAGTGAGGCGCAGTGAGACAAAATGCTGCCCAGTCCTGGGCCTTCCCCATGATTGGTTATGATCCACAGGGTTTCTGTTGGCTGACTTTTGGAAATAGGTTGCCAAGCCTTTCTTTCTAGTCTGTGTTAGTCTAGAAGCTTTGCTGAAACTTGTTCAGCATCATAGCAACACCCAAGCCTCCACTGAGACGGGTGCTGGCTGCACCTGAGGTGTACTGGCCAGGACTCTAACCAGGTCTCCCACATAGAAGGCAAGAGTTCTGGCACTGAACCACCACCCCCGCTTAAAGTAGTATTCCCCTTTAACAGATGATGGAACTTAGGCCCAGAACACTGAAGGAGATTTTCTGGGCTCACACAGACAATCGGATGGGAACTGGCAACTTGGCTTTCTTGGCTATATTCGATAGATAAAGTAGGCATACTTTATTTTAAAAAAAAAAAAAAAAAGGTTAAGGAAACACCAGGCCAGAGCTAGTGCACTGTGATGGAAAATTAAATTAAAACAAATTTTCCAGTGATATGTAGCAAAAACTGAAAACCTGTGACATGTCTGTCTCAGCAATCCCATTTCTAGAAATGTATCCTTTAAGGAAATTAAGGGTATGCCCAGGATTTCGCTCGCCCATTTTCAGCATAGTGTTTATAATAGTGAAGCCTCAGAACCAACCTAAATGACAAGGCATGAAGGTTGGGTTACATTTGTCGTCTTGCCTCAGCCTCCCTCACCTCAGAACTTGTTAGAAATGCCAGTTCCCAGGCTCCACCCCAGACCTACCGGATCAGACACTGTGGAGGGGGCCCAGGAATCTGTGCTTTAACCAGCCCTTCGTTCGATTGATTCTCATGCTTGCTGAATTTTGGGAACTCTTGGATTAAATAAACGAGGAAACAACCAAACAATGCAATGTGATGTAGTTAATGAAGAACATGAAAGGCCTGTTCACAATATGCTAAGTGGGAGTGTGTATAGCTTAATCTCTGTTACGCAAAACCTAGAATATGTGTATATATGCACGCAGGCACGCACACACAAACATACAAAGTCTAGAATTATGCATACTAAAACATCAACAACATTTATCTTTGTATGGGGAAGGGGCTCCGCCTTCTTTTTGCTTTATTTCCTCATTTTTCTATGATAAATGTGAGTTAATAAGCAATAAATTTCTTTTAACCAGTTGCCTTCAAGTCAATTCTGATTCATGGTGACCCCATGTATGTCAGAGTAGAACTGTACCCCAAAGGGTTTTCAGTGTCTGATTTTTGGGAAGTAGATCACCGGGCTTTTTTTCTGAGAAGCCTCTGGGTGGACTCAAACCTCCAACCTTTCCATTAGCAGCAGAGCGTGTTAACCATTTGCACCACCCGCATAAACCCAAACCAAACTCGTTTCTGTCATGTCAATTCTCACTCATGGCAACACTATAGGACAGGATAGAACCGCCCCATAGAGTTTCTAAGGCTGTAATCTTTACAGAAACAGATTGCCACATCTTTCTCCCGCAGACGGCTGGTAGGTTTGAACCACCGATCTTTTGGTTAGCAGCCTAGTACTTAACCACTGCAGCACCAGACCTCCTTCTTGCACAACCCAGGGACTCCTAAATTGCTTCTAGGTTTAGTTAAATGCCAATGAGGCTGGAACAAATAAAATTTGGGCCCACAAGCAAGATTTTGAGAAGCTCCATGCCTCGTGCCCTGCCGCCCCCAGGACAGTGCACACCGGGTCCCATGGGAGACCTCCTTCAGCATGGGGCTGTTAACAGGCATCAGCCTCTTGCTCCCCAGCCCCTGGGTCAGTAAGCAATATTTGGCTCACTAGGTGCAGAAAACGTGGGTGGTAGGGAATAGTAGAAAGCTATCCCTGCCCATTCAGGGGTTAAAATCTAACTGGCTGGAAAGAAGACATGTGGGAAAGACATAACATTTGTTTGCAAGGAAACAAACAAGGACAAAGGGAGGCCCAGCCAGAGCCTGATCAAAGCCAGCTGGGCCAGCAGGCCAGGCTGCAGGGAAGATCAAGAGCTGGAGGCCAGGGGGACCCAGCCAGGGCAGGGCAGCCTCTCCAGCCACGGGGCTGCCCAAGGGAGCGCTGCCTAGAACCCAAACACCACGTGGGAAGTTGGGGCTGACTGGGGCTTCAGCAGCGTGAGACCGGAACTCTCTGTTCCGGGTGCTGGGAGGAAGGGCCATCCAGGTTCTCAAATATCGGCCAAATGAATGTACACAAGAATTCCCATTATATGTGGTTTACAGTAACGAAGAAATTAGAAATGGTACACATTTTAAAATGGCAAGTAAAACATTGAAAATGATTTCAATCCATTAAAAAAATGTCAAAACATTTAAAAAAATAAAAGGCAAAAAGTATTAAATTTTCCTGGGAAATCATCTATTTTTCTAGGTTTTCAAACTTATTTCTATAAAATTATTCTTTGTGCTTGTTTATATTATTTTAATATTTATAATGTCTGTAGTTCAATAACAATATATGTTTACTTAGTCCCTATTATCTGCTTGGAAACCCTGGTGGTTTCGGCAGCTCTCCAGAAAGGTAGGCAGTTCAAATCCGCCAGTGCTCCTTGGAGACGCTGTGGGGCAGTTCTACTCTGTCCCACAAAGCTGCTGTGAGCTGGAATCGACTTGATGGCAACGGCTTTGGTTTTTGGTATGATCTGCTCGGCACTGTCCTAGGCAAAGCTGGTTGCTGCACAGTTGACCCTGACTCATGGCGACCCCACGTGTGTCACAGCAGAGCCGTGCTCCACAGGGCTTTCAGTGCCTGATTTTTCAGAAGGAGGCCATCAAGCCTTTGTTCGGAGGTACCTCTGGCTGGGTTTGAACCTCCAACCTTTCAGTTAGCAGCCGAGACTGTTAACCATTTGCACCACCCAGGGACTACGAGCTGGGTGCGTTTACCAAACCTTTGTAACTTAGCAAAATTTAAACTTTAAACTCTGTCTCCCGTGGCAGGGCAACTGTTGAAATCTCCGATTAGCTCTTTTCAGCCTTCCAGCTGTTGTTGTCTGCTGAGCTCGGCGTCGCGCCCTGTGCGTATCCAGTTTAGCAGTCTGCCAAGTATTAAGGGAATCTTCACGCAGATTTTCGGTCTCCCTCTCTCAGGTGCCTTCCTTTTTTGGATTGTTCCTCTGTACTTCTTGAAGCAACTGTGGCTGCTTCAAGCCCCAGCCGCGGTTTCCCAGCCCAGTAAGACTGCCGGTTTCTGCTTGAGCTCTACTGCCCTGTGTGCAGTGCAGACTGGGACGTGAGCTCAGGGTTGGCAGCGGGTAAAGGTGGACTCGCCTGCTTTTTTCAAGAGTCAGTTTGCCTTAGGTTTCTGCCTGTGCTTCATGGCTCTTCAGTGCCCTTAAATAGTTGTCTTGTTGTATTTTGTGGAGTTTATAAATTGTTATCAGAAGAAGGGTTAGAACGACACATTACTCTGCCATTCTCCAGAATCCCTCAAAAACCAAAAAGCCAAACCCACTGCCGTCAAGTCGATTCTGACCCATAGCGACCCTATGGGACAGAGTAGAACTGCCCCATAGACTTTCCAAGGAGCGCCTCGTGGATTCGAACAGAAGACCTTTGGGTTAGCAGGCGTAGCTCTTCAGCACAATCCCTCAAAGGTCATTTTTAAGGCACTTTATGATTTCCAAGCTAAAAAATATTTTTTTGTGTACTACTAGCCTTTTCAGTTTTTATTTTATTTTGGTCCATGAATATAGAGCACATAATTTCAACCCTTTGTATCTCGTTCAGGTTATTTTTGTTTCTTTGTAGCCTCTACTTAATACACTTTCCAAATTTGGTACCTTGACATTTAGAAGGGCTGGTGTAAACCTCCTGCTGTTATTTTGAATGTATCCATTGTTTCTTGTGTATATAGCATGTTTTACCTTATTTCAGAGCCGCGGTGTCAGGCACGTAAAGCTTCGTGGCTCTTCCGTTACGCTGGTGGCTTACCAATATCAAACCTGTTTCTCTAGCCCTTGTTGAGCTTTTTAACTTGAATTCGATTTTGTTCCAATATTGATGGTCTTACATCAGTTTTCCCTTTTTGTTAGCATTTGTCTAGTATAGCTTTTTGATACCCTTCTTTTTAATTTTACTATAATTTTTATTTTAGTTGTGACCCTTATAAATAGAATGTCACTGGATGTTTTTAAAAACAAAATGAATCTGTGTTTTTAAATAGATGAATTTAGGGAATCGAACCAATTTACATTTATTTAGTGATCCTTTTTTTCAAATTCAATGAATTTATATATTTTATTGTGCTTTAAGTGAAAGTTTACCATTCAAGTTAGTTTCTCCTACAAAAATTTATACACACGTTGCTGTTTGACTCTAGTTGCTCTCCCTAAAATGTGATAGCACACTCCTCCTTTCCACCCCAATTTCCTGTGTCCATTCAACCAGCCCCTGTCCCTTTCTGCCTTCTCATCTTGCCTGTAGACAGGAGCTGCCCATTCAGTCTCAGGTATCTACTTCAGCTGAGAAGCAGTCTCTTCATGTGTATCGTTTTATGTTTTATAGTCCAGCCTAATCTTTGTCTGAAGAGTTGGCTTCAGGAATGGTTTCAGTTCTGAGCTGACAGAGCGTCCAGGGGCCGTGTCTTCCAGGGTCCCTCCAGTCTCAGACAGACCATGAAGTCTGGTCTTTTCACTAGAATTTGAGTTCTGCACCCCACTTTTCTGCTACACCATCAGGGACTCTCTGTTGTGTTCCCTGTCAGGACGGTCATTGGTAGCTGGGCACCGTCTAGTTCTGGTCTCAGGCTGATGGAGTCTCTGGTTTATGGGGTCCTTTCTGTCTCTTGGGCTAATATTTTCCCTGTGTCTTCTGTGTTCTTCACTTTGCTTTGCTCCAAGTGGGTTGGGACCAATTGATGCATCTTAGATGGCCGCTCGCTAGCTTTTCAGACCCCAGATGCCACTCACCAAAGTGGGATGTAGCACATTTTCTTAATGAACTTTGTTATGCAAATTGACCTAGAAGTCCCCTGAAACCATGGTCCCCAGACCCCTGCTGCCCCTGCTACTCTGTCCGTCAAAGTGTATTGTTGTATTCAGGAGACATCTTAGCTTTTGGTTTAGTCCAGTTATGCTGATTTCCTTGTATGGTGTATTGTCCTTCTCTTCACCTAAGATAATTCTCATCTGCTATTTTTTTTATCTAGTTAGCGAATACCCCTCTCTCTCCCTCCCCACCCTCATAACCATCAAAGAATGTCTTCTTCTGTGTTCAATCCTTTCCTTGAGTTCTTATAATAGTGGTCTCATACAATATTTGTCCTTTCATGACAAACTAATTTCACTCAGCGTAGTGCCTTCCAGATTCATCCATGTTATGAGGTGTTCCTCAGATTCATCGTTGTTCTTTATCATTGTGTAGTATTCCATTGTGTAAATGTACCATAATATGTTGTTGATGGGCACCTAGGTTGTTTCCTGTTGTGAAGAGTGGTGCAATCAACATGGTTGTGCATTTGTCTGTTTGTGTGATGGCTCTTATTTCTCTAGGATATATTCCAAGGATTGGGATTGCTGGATCCTATGGTAGTTCTATTTCTAGCTTTTTAAGGAAGCACCAAATCTATTTCCAAAGTGGTTGTACCATTTTACGTTCCCACCAGCAGTGTATAAGTGTACTAGTCTCTCCACAACCTCTCCAACATTTATTATTTTGTGTTTTTTGGATTAATGCTAGCCTTGTTGGGGTGAGATGGTATCTCACTGTAGTTTTGATATGTATTGCTCTAATGGCTAATGATTGTGAGCATTTCCTCATGTATCTGTAAGCTGCCTAAAAGTCTTCTTTGGTGAAGTGCCTGTTCATATCCTTTGCCTATTTTTTATTTGGGTTATTTGTCTTTTTGTTGTTGAGATTTCGCGGTATCATATAGATTTTAGAGACTAGACATTGATTAGATTCGTTATAGCCAATTTTTTTTTCCCAGTCTGTAGGCTGTCTTTTACTCTTTTGATGAAGTCTTTGGAAGAACATAAGTATCTGATTTTTAGGAGGTCCCAGTTGTCTAGTTTCTCTTCTGGTGTTTGCGCATTGTTAGTAATGTTTTGTATTCAGTTTATGCCATGTATTAGGGCTCCTACCATTGTCCCTATTTTTTCTTCCATGATCTTTATCTTTTTTGATTGTATATTTAGGTCTTTGATCCATTTTGAGTTAGCTTTTGTGCATGCTGTGAAGTATGGGTCTTGCTTCATTTTTTTTTTTTTTTTTCGCAGATGGATAACCGGTTATGCCAGCACCATTTGTTAAAGAGACTGTCTTTTCCCTATTTAAAGGACTTTGGGCCTTTGTCAAATATCAGCCACTCATAGGTGCATGATTTTACGTCTGGATTCTCAATTCCACTCCATTGGCCTATGTATCTGTTGTTGTACCAGTACCAGGTTGTTTTGACTACCATGACAGTATGAAAAAAAAACAAACCCACTGCCATAGAGTCGATTCCGACTCATAGTGACCCTATAGGGCAGAGTAGAACTGCCCCATAGGGTTTCCAAGGAGTGCCTGGCGGATATGAACTCCTGACCTCTTGGTTAGCAGCCATAGCACTTAACCACTACACCACCAGGGTTTCCATCATGACAGTATAATAGGTTCTAAAAGCAGGTAGTATGAGGCCTCTCGCTTTGTTCTTCTTCTTCACTAATGATTTACTTATGCAGAGCCTCTTCCCTTTCCATGTGAAGTTGGTGATTTGTCTCTCCATCTTGTTAAAAAATGCCATTGGAATTTGGATCAGGATTACATTGTATCTGTAGATCACTTTGGGCAGAAGTGACATTCACAATGTTGAGCCTTCCTATCCGTGAGCATGGAATGTTTTTCCACTTATGCAGGTCTCTTTTGGTTTCGGTCTCTTGCAGTAGTGTTTTGCTGTTTTCTTTGTATAGGTCTTTTGTTTCCCTGGTTAGATTTTTTCCTAAGTACTTTGTCTTCTTGAGGGCTATTGTAAGTAGCATTGATTTGGTGATTTCTTTTCTGAAGTTCTCTTTGTTGGTGTAGAGGCATCCTACAGATTTTTGTATGTTTATCTTGCATCCTGGTATTTTGCTGGAATCTTCTATTAGTTTCAGTAGGTTTCTTGTGGATCCTTTCAGTTTTTCTGTGCATAAGATCATACCATCCACAAACAGGGATACTTTTACTACTTCCTTACTAGTTTGGATGCCAGAGGGCTTCTTTTGCTTCTCTCTTTCTATTTGTTCTAGTTGTAGGGTTAATGTTTGGATTTTGGCCCTTTCTTCTTTTTGGATGTGTGCATTTATTGCTATAAATTGACCTTTGAGTACTGCTTTTGTCCCAAAGGTTCTGGTGGGATGTGTTTTCATTCTCATTTGATTCTCTGAATTTCTTTATTCCGCCCTTAATTTCTTCTATAACCCAGTAGCTCTGTAACCCAGTAGCAAGGCGTTGTTCAGTTTCCATGCTTTTGATTTTTTTCCTTGCTTTTTCTGTTATTGATTTCTACTTTTATGGCTTTCTGGTCAGAAAAGATGCTTTGTAATATTTCGATGCTTTGGATTCTGTTAAGGCTTGCTTTATGGCCTAATATGTGGTCTGTTCTGGAGAATGTTGCATGTGCATTGGAAAAGAAAGCATACTTGGCTGCTGTTGTGTGGGTATTCTGTATATGTCTATGAGATCAAGTTGGTTGATTGTGGCATTTAGATCTTCTATGTATTTATTGAGCTTCTTTGTGGATGTTCTGTCCTTCACCAAAAGTTGTGTGTTGAAGTCTCCTACTGTAATTGTGGGACTATCCGTCTCTCTTTTCAATGCTGTTAGAGTTTGTTTTATGTATTTTGAAGCCCCGTCATTGGGTGCATAAATATTTATTATGGTTATGTCCTCTGGGCGTACTGACCCTTTTACCATTATATGGTGTCTTTGCTTATCCTTTGCGGTGGATTTTACTTTAAAGTCTATTTTGTCAGAAATTAATATTGCCACTCCTGCTCTTTGTTGATTGTTGTTTGCTTGATATATTTTTTTTCCATCCTTTGAATTTTAGTTTGTGTCTTTATGTCTAAGGTATGTCTCTTGTAGGCAGCATAGAGATGGATCATGTTTTTTTAATCCATTCTGCCACTCTGTATCTCTTTATTGGTGCATTTAGTCCGTTTACATTCAGCCTAATTATGGATAGGTATGAGTTTAGTGCTGTCATTTTGATGTCTTTTTTCTATCAACAGTTTCTTTGTTCCACTTAATTTTCTGTGCTCAGCCGCTTTTCTTTACATATTTCTTTTTCCTCTTTTTCATTGTTGTTGATTTTGTATTTGCTGAGTGTGTTTTCCTTCGTTTTTATTTTGATGTGTAGGATTGTTAGTTTCCTTTGTGGTTACCTTAATATTTACCCCTATTTTTCTAAGTTTAAACCAATCTTTTATTTCTTTATATCATCTTGACTTCTTCTCCATATGAAAGACCTATGACTACATTTTCTAGTCCTCCTTTTTGTTTTAATGTTGTCATCTTTTACGTATTGATGTCTCTATTTCTCTTTTTTCAGTGTTTTAGCTTTGATTAATTTTTGTGAGTTCCCTATCTGGGTTCGTATCTGGCTACTCTGTCCTGTGTTCAAGTCTTGGGTTGTTTTCCAATATTATTGATTTTCTAACCAGAAGACTCCCTTTAGTATTTCCTGTAATTTTGGTTTAGTTTTTGCAAATTCCCTAAACTTCTGTTTATCTGGAAATGCCCTAATTTCACCATCATATTTGAAAGACAGTTTTGCTGGATATATAATTCTTGGCTGGCAATTCTTTTCCCCTTCAAGGCTTTATATATGTCACCCCATTGCCTTCTTGCCTGCGTGATTTCTGCTGAGTATTCCAAGCTTAGTCTTATTGACTCTCCTTTGTAGATGACTTTTCGTTTATCCCTACCCAGAAAACCCAGTGCCATCGAGATCGTTTATCCCTAGCTGCTCTTAAAATTTTCTCTTTATTTTTGGTTTTGGCAAGTTTGGTTATAATATGTCTTGGTGACTTTCTTTTGGGATCTACCTTGTGTGAGATTCAATGAGCATCTTGGATAACTATCTTCTCATCTTTCATGATATCAGGGAAGTTTTCTGCCAACAGATCTTCCACAATTCTCTCTGTATTTTCTGTTACTCCCCCTTGTTCTGGTACTCCAATCCCACGTAGGTTATTCCTCTTGACAGATAGGGTTATTCCCACATAATTCTTAGCATTTCTTCATTTTTTTAAATTCTTTTATCTGATTTTTCCTCAGATAAGTTGGTGTCCAGTGCTTCATCTTCAGTATCACTAATTCTGACTTCCATTCCCTCAATTCTGCTCCTATAATTTTCTATTGAGTTGTCTAATTCTGAAATTTTATTGCTAATCTTCTGGATTTCTGTTTCCTGTCTCTCTATGGATTCTTGCAGCCTGTTAAATTTGTCATTATGGTCTTGTATAACCTTCTTAAGTTTCTCTATTTCTTTGTCTGTGTTTTCCTTAACTTGTTCGGCATTTTGCCTTCATCTCTTGAAAACAAAATAAAAACTAAAACCCGTTGCCGTCGAGTTGATTCCAACTCATAGTGACCCTATAGGACAGAGTAGAACTGCCCCATAGAGTTTCCAAGGCACGCCTGGCAGATTTGAACTGCTTACCTTTAGGTTAGCAGCCGTAGCACTTAACCACTATGTCACCAGGGTTTCCAAATGTCAGCCCACTGAATTGGCCAGGAATCGAACTGGGGTCAACTGCTTGGAAGGCAGCTATGCTCACCACTATACCACCAATGCTGCACGTTTTTGAAGAGTTCTGTATATTAATCTTTTGTATTATGCCTCCGATAAGTCCAGGAAGTTCTCTTCCTCCGGAAAATTTCATGATTCTTTGTTTTGGGAGCTTTGAAGCCATCATGGTCTACCTCGTTATGTGATTTGGTATTGACTGTTGCCTCTGAGCCACCATAAGGTATAGTTTTTATTTATCTTAAGTTTGCTTACTGTGTCCTAGCTTCTTGTTTTGTTTTGTTTTGGTATGCCCAAATAGGGTGCTCATGTGAACTAGTTTGATTATTGCCACCTTTGAAGCTCTAATGGCCTGTCACCAGGTGGTTAGATTTGTTATTAGGTGTGTGCACCCAGGAGTCTGTTTACTTTTCTTGTATAGATTTAGCTTAGGTGCCCGGATAGTCGGTCACCAAGTGTATGGTACAGGCTCTTACCTACAGTCCTAGATGAGCAGGGGTGATTGGAGTAGGCACAGGTATCTGGCTGTGGTAGGGGGTCACACACTGAGAAAGGCAGGGGGCTGACAGCTGCCCCTGAGTGGCTGGGAGGAATGCATGTCCCTGTTCCCTAGTGTGCATAGGTGTGTGGGTTTTGCAGCTGGACTATGGGCACCCAATGTTGTTGGCTGTAAGGACTGGGGGGCACCACTTATTCTTGGACCCTGTTGCAGGTAGATAGGTGGCATGGGTGGAGCTACCAGCCCTCAGGCCACTGATGTGGGTAGGTGAGGATTCTGCTTAATGGGCAGAGAGTTGTCAAATGTCATGAACCTTCCACTCCACCTTATAGCTGATACAGTGACATTAGGCTTCATGTATATATCCTGTTGTACTGTGCTAATGAGGGCCTACCTGTTGAAATAGGCCCACACAGGTCTATGCAGGGGTGAAAGACATTCAAAGTCTGTGGACCCCTTATGCCTGTGCCTGCCCTGAGTTCACGGCTTAGGGGAGCTGGCAGATTATTTTTCCCTGTTTTTCAATTTGTTCCCTTTCTCAGACTGGGAGAATGGCTCAGGTGTCATGACAGGCCCTACTTTGGCCCAGGGGAAGTGGCAATCCACAATCACTGAAGCCAGCCCCGGACTGGTGCAGAGCGGGGAGGGAGTAGGGAGAGAGGTCCTTCCCAAACAGGGTATTTTTTGATCCATGCGGTAGGTTAGATGCCTGTACTTATCTCTTGCTGATTGAGGACTGCTTCTTGCTGGCTCTAGAGGGTTGAGCAGACTCTCTGCTACTGGGTCTCTCCTAATGTGGAAAACGTGTCCTGAATGCCACTGCTTGCCTCACTGCGCTCATCAGCTGATCTGGCCTCCAGGTTGCTGGTTCCTGCCGGGTTAGGTCTGGCAACTCCTTGCTGCTTCTGAATTGCCTCTCCCTTCCCCTTCCACTCAGTCTGATTCCTCAACTTTGCCTTTGATGTTCAGGGCTCCTAGATTGTCGTACATAATCGATTCACTTGTTTTTTCTGGTCTTTGTTGTAAGAGGGACCACCGGAAGTGCCTAACTACTCTGGCATATGGGGTCCACCCTCTTTTTCTTTCTTTTTTTTTTTAATTGTGCTTTAGGTGAAAATTTACAGTTCAAATTAATTTCTCATTCAAAATTTATACACGTATTATTTTGTGACATTGGTTGCAATCCCCACAATGTGACAGCATGCTACCCTTTCCACCCAGGCTGCCTGTGTCCATTCCTCTAGGTCCTATTCCTTCCTGCCTTCTTGTTCTGATTTGGTCCGGAGCTGCCCATTTGGTCTCTTATATTTTATTAAACTAAGAAGCATGCTCCTCACATGTGTTGTTTTTTCTTTTATAAGCTTGTCTAATCTTTGCCTGAAAAGTGGGCTTCAGGAATGGTTTCATTTCTGGGTTAGCAAAGTGTCTGGGGGCCATAGTTCAGGAGTTCTTTCAGGCTCTGTCAGACCAGTAAGTATGGCCTTTTTACCTGAATTTGAATTCTGTTCTACATTTCTCTCCTTCTCTGTCTTGGACTGTCTGCTGTGATCCCTCCCAGGCACCATCTAGTTCTTCTGGTCTCACACTGGTGGAGTCTCTGGTTCATGTAGTCCTTTAGTCCTTTGGGCTAGTATTTTCCTTGTGTTTTTGCTCTCCTTCAGTCTCCTTTCCTCCAGGTGGGACAGAACCAACAGATGTATCTTAGATGGCTGCTTGCAGGCTTTTAAGACCCCGGACACTAGTCAGCAAAGTGATGTAAAACATTTCCTTTATAAACCTTGTTAAGCCAGTTGACCTAGAAGTCCCCCAAACCTATGTTCCCCAGACATCAGCCCCAGCTGCTTGGTCCTGCAAAGTGTTTGGATGTGTCTAGGAAACTCTATACTGTTGCTTTGGTCCAGTTGAGCTGATTTCCCCTATATTGTGTGTTGTCCTTCACATTGCAAAAGTTGAACCTTGGCTTCTACCTAGTTAGTGATTTCCCCTTCCATTCCCTACCCACCCTTGTAACCATCAAAGAATACTTTTTTTCTGGATTTAAACCTTTTCTTGAAGTTTTATAATAGTGGTCTCATACAGTGTTTGTCCTCTTTTGATGGACTTATTTCATTCAGTGTAATGCCGTCCATATTCATCCATGTTGTGAGATGTTTCCCAGATTCATCATTGTTCTTTATCATTGCATAGTATTCCATTGTATGTACCATAATTTTTTTATCCATTGATCTGTTGATGGGCACTTAGATCGTTTCCATCTTTTTGCTACCGTGAATAGTTCTGCAATGAACATGGGTGTGCATATGTCTATTCATGTGATGGCTGGTATTTCCTAGGAGTGGGATTGGTGGATCATATGGTATTTTTATTTCTAGCTTTTTAAGGACACACCATATCATTTTCCAAAGTGGTTGTATCATTTTACCATTTCCATCAGCAGTGCCTAAGAGTTTCAATCCCCCCACCTCTCCAACATTTGTTTTGTTTTTTTGGATTAGTGCCAGTATTGTCAGGGTGAGATGGTATCTTAATGTAGTTTTGACTTACATTTCTCAAATGGGTAATGATTGTGAGCATTTCCTCATTTTTCTGTTAGGTGCCCAAATGTTTTCTTTGGTGAAGTCTCTGTTCATATCCTTTGCACATTTTTAATTGGATTGTTTGTCTTTTTGTTGTTGGGGTATTGCCATATTTTGTAGATTTTTGAGATTAGACCCTTCTCAGATAAGCCACAGCCAAAATTTTTTCTCACTCTGTAGGTTCTCTTTTTACTCTTTTGGTGAAGTCTTTTGATAAGTGTTTGATTTTTAGGAGCTCCCAGTTATCTAGTTTCTCTTCTGGTGTTTGTGCATTGTTATTTATGGTTTGTCTCCCATTCGTCTGTCACTTTGTTGTACTGTGGGGGCTTGCGTGTTGCTGTGATGCTGGAAGCCATGCCACTAGTATTCAAATACCAAAAGGGTCACCTGTGGCAGACAGGTTTCAAATGAGCTTCCAGACTAAGACAGTCTAGGAAGAAGGACCCAGTGGTCTACTTCTGAAAAGAATTATCCAGTGAAAACCTTATGAATAGCACCAGAACATTGTCAGATATAGTGTCAGAAGATGAGCCCCTTAGCTTGGAAGGCACTCAAATTACAACTGGGGAAGAGCTGGCTCCCCAAAATAAAGTCGACCTTAATGACGTGGATGGAGTCAAGCTTTCAGGGCCTTCATTAGCTGATGTGGCATGAATCAAAATGAGAAGAAACAGCTGCAAACCTCCATTAAGAATCAGAATGTGGAATGTACAAAGTATGAATCCAGGAAACTTGGAAATCATCAAAAATGAAATGGAACACATAAACATTGATATTCTAGGCATTAGTGAGCTGAAATGGACTGGTATTGGCCATTTTGAATCAGACAATCATATGGTCTGCTATGTAGGGAATAACAAATTGAAGAGGAATGGCCTGACATTCATAGTCAAAAAGAACATTTCAAGATCTATCCTGAAGTACAACACTGTCAATGGTAGGATAATATCCATACACCTACAAGGAAAACCAGTTAATAAGACTATTATTCAAATATACACACCAATCACTAAGGCCAAAGATGATGAACTTGAAGATTTTTACCAACTTCTGCAGCCTGCAATTGATAGAACATGCAATCAGGATGCATTGATAATTACTGGTGATTGGAATGGGAAAGTTGGAAACAAAGAGGAAGAATTGGTAGTTGGAAAATATGGCCTTGTTGATGGAAACAATGCTGGATACCACGTGACAGAATTTTGCAAGACCAACAACTTCTGTATTGCAAATACTTTTTTCACCAACATAAATGGTGACTTTACACATGGACCTTGCCAGGTGGAACACACAGGAATCAAATTGATTACATCTATGGAAAGAGACTATGGAAAGCTCAATATCATCGGTCAGAATAAGACCAGGGGCCAACTGTGGAACAGACCACCAATTGCTAATATGCAAGTTCAAGTTGAAACTGAAGAAAATTAGAACAGATCCACAAGAGTCAAAGTACGAACTTGAGTGTATCCCGCCTGAATTTAGAGACCACCTGAAGAATAGATGTGAGGCATTGAACACTAATGACTGAAGACAGGACAATTTGTAGAATGACATCAAGGGTATTATACATGAAGACAGCAAGAGGTCATTAAAAAGACAGGAAAGAAAGAAAAGACCAAAATGGATGTCAGAAGAGACTCTGAAACTTACTCTTGAACACTGAGTAGCTAAAGTGAAAGGAAGAAATGATGAAGTAAAAGAGCTGAACAGAAGCTTTCAAAAGGTGGCTAGAGAAGACAAAGTAAAGTATTATAATGACATGTGCAAAGACCTGGAGATAGAAAACCAAAACAATCTCAGCGTTTCTCAAGCTGAAAGAACAGAAGAAAAAATTCAATATTGAAGGATTCATCAAGGAAAATATTAAACGATGCAGGAAGCATCAAAAGAAAATGGAAGGAATACAGAGTTACTATAGCAAAAAGTTTTCGTTTTTTGGATAGCAAAAAGAATTGGTAGGCATAACCGTTTCAGGAGGTAGCATATGATCAGGAGCCAATTGTACTGAAGGAGGAAGCCCAAGCTGCACTGAAGGCATTGGCAAAAAACAAGGCTCCAGTAATTGATGGATACCAATTGAGATGTTTCAACAAACAGATGCAGCGCTGGAAGTGCTCATTCATCTATGCCAAGAAATTTGGAAGACATCCATATTTACAGCTGTTGTCAAGAAAGGTGATCCAACCGAATGTGGAAATTATCGAACAATATCATTACTATCACATGCAAGCAAAATTTGCTGAAGATCATTCAAAAGTGGCTGCTGCAGTATATACACAGGGAACTTCCAGAAATTCAAGCTGGATTCAGAAGAGGACATGGAACCAGGATATCATTGCTGATGTCAGGTGGATTCTGGTTGAATGCAGGAATGCCAGAAAGATGTTTACCTGTGTCTTATTGACAGTGCAAAGATATTCAACTGTGTGGATCATGACAAAATATGGATAGTATTAGGAAGAATGGAAATTCCAGAACAATTAATTGTGCTCACAAGAACCTATACATAAATCAAGAGCCAGTCATTCAAAAAGAACAAGGGGATACTGCATGGTTTAAAGTCAACAAAGGTGTGTGTCAAGGTTGTATCCTTTCACCATACTTATTCAACCTGTATCCTGAGCAAATAATCCGAGAAGCTGGACTATATGAAGAGTAATTCAGCAGCAGGTTTGGAGGAAGACTCATTAACAACCTGCAATATGCAGATGTATACAACCTTGCTCGCTGAAAGTGAAGAGGACTTGAAGCACTTACTGATGAAGATCAAAACCACAGTCTTCAGTATAGATTACACCTCAACATAAAGAAAAATCCTCACAACTGGACCAATAAGCCACATCATGATAAAGGGAGAAAAGATTAAAGTTGCCAAGGATTTCGTTTTACTTGGATCCACAATCAACACCCATGGAAGTTGCAGTCAAGAAATCAAAAGACCCATTGCATTGGGCGAATCTGCTGCAAAAGGCCTCTTTAAAGTTTTAAAAAGCAAAGATGTCACCTTGAATACTAAGGTGCTCCAGACCCAAGCCCTGGTGTTTTCAATTGCCTCATGTGCATGAGAAGGCTGGATAATGAATAAGAAAGCCCAAAGAATTGATGCCTTTAAATTCTGGTGCTGGAGGAGAATATTGAATATACCATGGACTGCCAGAAGAATAAACAAATCTGTCTTGGAAGAAGTACAATCAGAATGCTCATTAGAAGCAAGGATGGTGAGACTACATCTCACAAAATTTGGACATGTTACCAGGAGGGATCAATCCCTGGAGAAGGACATCATGCTTGGTAAAGAAAGGGTCAGCATAAAAGAAAAAGACCCTCAACGGGATGGATTAACACAATGGCTGCAACAATGGGCCAAGCACAACAATGGTCATAAGGATGGCGTAGGAGCGGGCAGTGTTTTGTTCTGTTTGTTGTAAATAGGGTTGCTATGGGTTGGAATCACCTGGATGACACCTAACAACAACAGCATGCTGTTGTGTGCTATTTATGCCATGTGTTAGGGCCCCTGGAGTTGTCCATGTTTTTTCTTCCATGATATTTATTGTTTTAAATTTTATATTTAGGTCTTTGATCCATTTTTAGTTAGTTTTTGTGCAAGGTGTGAGATTTGGGTCCTGTTTCATTGTTTTTTTAGATGCACATCCAGTTATGCCAGCACAGTTTGTTTTCCCAGTTAATGAAGTTTGGCCCTTTGTCAAATATCAGCTGCTCATAGATGATGTATTTACACGTGGGTTCCCAGTTCTGTTCCATTGGTCTATGTGTCTGTTGTGCCAGTACCAGGCTGTTTTGACTACCATGGCAGCATAATAGGTTCTAAAATCAGATAGTGTGAGGCCTCCCACTTTGTTCTTCTTCAGTCCAGACCCTCTTATTCAGTAATGCCTTACTTATCCAGGGCTTCTTCCCTTTCCATGTGAAGTTGGTGATTTGTTTCTCCATCTTGTAAAAAAATGTCATTGGAATTTGGATCAGGATTACATTGTATCTGTAGATTGCTTTGGGTAGAATTGACATTCACAATGTTGAGCCTTCCTATCCATGAGCATGGAATGTTTTTCCACTTATGTAGGTCTCTTTTGGTTTCTTGCAGTAGTGTTTTGCAGTTTTCTTTGTATAGGTCTTTTGTGTCCCTAGTTAGATTTATTCCCTAAGTACTTTATCTTCTTGAAGGCTATTGTAAATGGTATTGATTTGGTGATTTCTTTTCTGAAGTTCTCTTTGTTGGTGTAGAGGCATCCTACTGATTTTTGAATGTTTATCTTACATCCTGGTGTTTTGCTGAAATCTTAGTTTCAGTAGGTTTCTTGTGGATTCTTTGGGGTTTTCTGTGTATAAAATTGTATCATCCACAAATAGGGATACTTTTACTTCTTCCTTACCAATTTGGATGCCCTTTCTTTCTTTTCCTTGCCTAATTGCTCTGGCTAGGACCTTGGCTGCTGTTCTGTGGAGTTCTGTGTGTACATGTCTATGAGATCAAGTTGGTTGATTGTGGCATTAAATCTTCCATAACTTAATTGAGTTTCTTTCTAGATGTTCTTTCCTTTATCAAAACTTGTCTGTTGAGGTGTCCTACTATTATTGTGGAGCTGTCTATTTCTCTTTTCAATGCCGTTAGAGTTTGTTTTATGTATTTTGGAGCTCTGTCATTGGGTGCATATATATATATATATATATATATATATATATATATATATATATATATATATATATATAATGGTTATGTCGTCCTGGTGTATTGACCCTTTAACCATTATGTACTGTCTTTCTTTTCCTTTAGGGTGCACTTTACTTTAAAGTCTATTTTATTGGAGATTAATATTGCCACTCCTGCTCATTTTTGGTTGTTGTTTGCTTGATATATTATTTCCATTCATTGAGTTTTAATTTTTTATGTCTTCGTGTCCAAGGTGTTTCTCTTCTTTACAGCATGTAGATGGATCATTTTTTATTATTATTAATCTGCTGCTCTGTGTCTCTTTACTGGTATATTTAGGCCATTTCCATTCAGTGTAATTATTAATAGGTACCAGTTTACTGCTGTCACTTTGATGTATTTGTGTGTGTGTGTGTGTGTGTGTGTGTGTGTGGTGTTGACAGTTTCTTAGTTCCACTTAATTTTATGTGCTGAGTTCTTTTTGTTTATGTATTTTCTTTTTATCACTTTCATTACCGTTGATTTTGTGTTTGCTGAGTCTTTATGTTTTTCTTCTTTTTTATTTTTTGGGTAGGTTTGTTAGCTTTCTTTGTGGAAATTTACCTTTATTTTTCTAAGTTCAAACTAGTCTTTTATTTCTTCTTATCACCTTAACTTCCTCTTCACATGGAAGTTCTACTGTTTATTCCTTCGTTTTTGTATTGATGTTGTCACCATTTACATATTGAAGTGTCTGGTTCTCTATTTTCAGTCTTTTAGCTTTGATTTGTTTTTGTGAATTTCCCATCTGGGTTTATAACTGGTTGATCTGTCCTGTGTCGTGGTCTGGGATTGTTGTCTGACGTTGTTGCTTCTCTAACTGAAGGCCTCCCTTTAATATTTCTTGTTATTTTCACCTGGTTTTTACAAAATCTCTTAATTTCTGTTCATCTGAAAGTGACCTAATATTGCCATTATATTTGAGAAGCAATTTTCCTGGATATATATATATAATTCTTGGCTGGCAGTTTTTTTGTTTCCTTCAAGGCTTTATATATGTCATCCCATTGCCTTCTTGCCTCCATAGTTTCTGCTGAGTAGTCAGAACTTAGTCTTATTGGTTCTACTTGTAGGTGACTTTTCGTTTATCCCTAGCTGCTCTCAGATTCTTTATCTTTGGTTTTGGCAAGTTTGATTATGATATGTCTTTTTTTGTGACATTCTTTTGGAGTCTACCCTATATGGGTTCATTCAGCTTCTTGGATAGATATCTTCTCATCTTTCAGGATATTGGGGAAGGTTTTTTTGTGAGCATATCTTCAACAATTCTCTCTGTGTTTTCTGTTATCCTCCCTTGTTCTAGTGCTCCGATCACTTGTAGGTTTTTCCTTTTGATAGTATCTCACAATTCTTATGCTTTCTTCCCTTTTTTTCTCCATTTTTTTTCTGATTTTCCTCAAAAAAACTGGTGTCAAGCGGTTTATCTTCAATATCACCAATTCTGTCTTCAATTGTCTTAATTCTGCTCCTAAGACCTTCGATTGAGTTGTCTAATTCTGAAATTTTATTGCCAATCTTTTGGATTTCTAGTTGGTGTATGGTCTCTCGCAGACTGTTTATTCTTACATTTTGTTTTTGTATTGTTTTCCTGAGTTGTTCTGTTGCTTTTTCTGTGTGTTCCTTGGCTTAATCTGAGTTTTGCTTCATCTCCTTTCTGATCTCTTGGAGAGCTGCATATATGTCTTTTGAATTCTTCATCAGGCAGTTCCATTGCCTTATTTTCTTCCAGAAGGTTTTCTGAGTCTTTATTTTGGTTGCATGTTGGAGCCATCTTATCTTGTTTCTTTATGTGATTCAATATTGACTGCTGTCTGTGAGGCATCAATGTTATTATATTTATTTTTGTTTTACTACATTCTCTCTTTTTCTTTTGTTTTGATATGCCCAAGTAGGCTAGGCATGTGAGCAACTCAGGTTGTTGGTGTCACTGAAGCTCTCATGTCCTATCTCCAGGTGGTCAGAGCAGCTGTTAGGTATGTGAGCCCAGCAGTCTATTCACTGTTCTTGCAGGGTGAGGTTATCCAGGGCACACACAGATGTCTGGGTCATCGGTTACCAAGTGTGTGGTGCAGACTCTCCCCTACAGTCCTAGGCAAGGTAGGGCTGTGTGGGTGTTCAGAGCAGGCACAGGTCTTGGTTGCAGTGTGGAGGGGGGCAATGTGTGGGGCAAGGCAGGGGGATGACAGCTGCCCCTGGGTACCTGGATGGAGAAAGTTTCCCTGTCCCCACAGCACAAATTGGGGTGGATAGTGTAGCTGGTTCTTGAGTGCCCAGTGCCATTGGCTGGAGGGATTGGGAGGCACCACTAATTCTCATAACACTACCATGGGTGGCTAGATGGAGTGGGTTATACCACCAGCCCTCAGATCCCTGGTGTGGGTGGGTGAGACACCTTCTTAGGGGGCAGGGGGGTGTTGAATGTTACAAATCTGTGCTGCCCCTTGACTGCTGCAACTGAAAATGAGCTTTAGGTGTATGCCCTCCTGTTTTATACTAATGACAGCATGCAGTGTTGAACCAGCCCACAAGGGACTGGGCGGGGGTGAGGGGCACTGCAAGTCCATTGACCCCATATTTCAGTGGTTGGGCAAAGGGGCAGGGCCTCCTGACTGACCCTGAGTTCCTGGCTTGGAGGGCATGGCATTGTTGAATACTGCAGGACTGGTGTTGGAGTAGGGTGGGGAGTGGGTGAGAGGAAAGAAGTGCTTCTCTGCTGTGAAGTTCTGGAGAGGGGGGCAGAGGTTATTTTGCTAGCACATGGAGTAGGTTGAGGGCTTGCACGTAACTCTCGCAGGTCTGGTGTCCCTCCCGTTTGGTTCTAGAGGTGCATGTCAGTTCACTGCTGCTTGGTTGCACCAGATTGGGGAGCCTTGGCTTGGGACGCTGCTGCTTGCCGCAGCCCGTGTGTGCTGCGCAGACTCAGCTAGCAGGGCACCAGCGAATCTGTAGTCTGCAGTTTCCTGTTTCTGCTGCCTTTGAATTGTCACTCCTTCCACCCTCAGCTCAGTTCGATTCTTCAGCTTTGTCTTTGACTATTAGGGTTCCTAGATTGTCACATATATTCGATTCACTTGTTTTTTCTTGTCTTTGCTCTAAGAGACATGACAGGAAGCATCTGACTCTTCCGCCATCTTGGCCTCTCCTCACTCACATTTATTTTTATGTACTTTTACTTATTTTTGCCATTTTTTTATTTTGTTTTCTGTTTATGATACTTTCTTCTTTGCTTCTCCTTTTCCTCTTCTTCTTCCCCTCCTCCTCCTCATTCTCTTTCAGTATTTAGTTAGAAAGGTCAGATCTTTTTTTAAAACACTATTTCTTTTGAGGGGGTAGGGACGTAATTGGATTGAAGCTCTCCATTCCTTTTTTTTTTTTTCAATTCTAGGAATGTCTCATGAATTTGCATTACACAAATTCAGTACTATATTTTTCTATCATTAATCAGTAATCTATATTATGCCCCTCTATGATGTAATGCTTTTACTTTTTTCCCTCCTTTTTCTCCCATACTACCTTCCATGTTAAGATTATCTGGGACTTTAAATGTATTGCACTATCATTAGTATTACCATTTTTTAAAGTAACCATAACTTATTTAAGCTTAAATGTAAATTTTACTGGTTCACTTGCTCACTCTCACTTCTTTTATTTTACATATTCCTCTTAAATTCATTTTTTATTTTGTTGAAGTTCATCTTATAGTCATTCTTTCAGAGAGCATTCTTTTTGGAGAGTAAATTTTCTGAGTTTTTGCATGATATAACATGTCTTTTTCTTTTTTTGGCATATTCACTTGAAAGACAGTTTGGCCATAGAATAGTAGGGGACATAATTATTTCCCCTCAGAATTTTGAAAATATTGCTACTTTGTCTTCTTTCATTCAGTTCTGCCAAGGAGAAATCTAATCTCAATAGCATTCTCATATTTTGGTAGGTAATTTAATTTTCTCTGTTCTTGGTCCTCTCGAATTTTACTTTGTTTTTTTTCTGGGTGTGGTTGGCTTTACATTTACCTCACTGGGTCCTTCCTTTTAAGCTGATGTCTATCTATTATCTTTCTTCAGCTCTGGGAAATTTACTTTTGCATTTAGCTCTATGAAAGAGAAAACAGTTTCACAAAATCCACACAACCAAATGGCTAAGCTTGTTAATACCTTGTTTGCATCATTCTTCCCTACCACTCTCTTCCCATGCAGCCTAACCCCAGGGAACAGTGATTTTCTTGCTATTCCTTAGCGTCACCAAGTTCTTTTATACTTCGGAGAATTGGCATGCCAAGTCTCTAAATTCTCTGATACACAGCCCTTCTTGTCCCGGCTGAATCATCACTCTGAACTGCCAATTATGGTTTTCTTTTTCTTTTTCTGATCTCCGGCAGCACTCTACTCACACCTGTAAAATAGTCCCTGGGTGGTACAAACAGTTACTGTGCTGGGATGCTAACTGAAAGGTGAAAGGTTCCAGACCACCCAGAGGGACCTCAGAAGAAAGGCCTGGTGACCTACTTCCACAGCCACTGAACACCCTGTGGATCACAGTTCTACTCTGACACACATGGGATCACCGTGAGTTGGAATCAGCCTGATGACATGCATACAGACACTACTTGACTGGTTTCCTAGGTTAAGGACCACATCTTTGTCATCTGTGTTTTTCCCACAGTGTCTAGAACCATGCTTAATAATAGGTAACATTAATAGAGCATTTACAAGTTTTGGGCACTGTTCAAAGTGTTTTACATGCAATAACTCATTGGAAACTGATGACAGCTGTATGTGGTAGCTTTGTTGTTGTCAGGTGCCATCAACTCAGTTTGGACTCATGGCAACCTATGTACAACAGAACAGAACACTGCCCAGTCCTGTGCCATTCTCACAATCCTTGTTATGCTTAAGCCCACTGTGTCAATCCATCTCCTTGAGGGTCTTCCACTTTTTCATTGACCCTCTACTTTGCCAACAATGATGTCCTTCTCCAGGGACAGATCCCTCCCGTTAACATGTCCAAAGTATATAAGTAGTCTCGCCATCCTTGCTTCTAATGAGCATTCTGGTTGTACTCCTTCCAAGATAGATTTCTTTGTTCTTTTGGCTGTCCATGGTATAGTCAATATTCTTTGCCAACACCATAATTCAAAGGCACCAATTTTTCTCCTGTCTTCCTTATTCAATGTCCAGTTTTCACAAGCATATGAGGCAACTGAAAACACCATGGCTTGGGTCAGGCATACCTTAGTCTTCAAGGTAACATCTTTGCTTTTCAACACTTTAAAGAGGTCTTTTGCAGCCGATTTGCCCAATGCAATGTGTCTTTGATTTCTTGACTGCTGCTTCCATGAGTGTTGATTGTGGATCCAAGTAAAATGAAATCCTTGACAACTTCAATCTCTTCTCCGTTTATCATGATGTGTCTTATTGGTCCAGTTGTGAAGATTTTTGTTTTCTTTATGTTGAGGTGTAATCCATACTGAAGACTGTGGTCTTTGATCTTCATCAGTAAGTGCTTCAAGTCCTCTTTACTTTCAGCAAGCAAGATTGTGTCATCTGCATAATACAGGTCGTTGATGAGTCTTCCTCCAATCCTAATGCCCCGTTCTTCTTCATGTAGTCCAGCTTCTTGGATTATTTGCTCAGCATACAGATTGAATAGGTATGGTGAAAGGATACAACCCTGAAGCACACCTTTCCTGACTTTAAACCATGCAGTATCCTCTTGTTCTGTTCGAAAGACTGGCTCTTGATCTATGTATAGGTTCCTCAGGAGCACAATTAGCGTTCTGGAATTCCCATTCTTCCCAATGTCATTCATACTTTGGTATGATCCACACAGTTGAATGCCTCTGCATAGTCAATAAAACACAGGTAAACATCTTTTTGGTATTCTCTGCTTTCAGCCAGGATCCATCTGACATCAGCAATGATATCCCTCATTCCATGTCCTTTTCTGAATCTAGCTTGAATTTCTGGAAGTTCCCTCTTGATGTACTGCTGCAGCCACTTTTGAATGATCTTCAGCAAGATTTTATTTGCATGTGATAATAATGATATTGTTTGATAATTTCCATATTCGGTTCGACCAACTTTCTTAGGAATAGGCATAAATATGGGTCTCTTCCAGTCAGTTGGCCAGGTAGCTGTCTTCCAAATTTCTTGACAGATGTGTGGGGGTGATAGCTTTATCATCACCATTCCCATTTTACAGATGAGGAAACTAAGAGAAAATTAAGTGACTTGTCAAAGGTCACTTATAGTAATAGTATAGTAAGTGGCACAGCAGGAAGGAATTAGAACTCAGCCATCTGGCTTCAGAGCTGATATACTTAACCATGCTGAATGAGTGATTATGTAAGTAACTAAACACATTGGTAGTTATAGTGTCTAAAAAACATGGATATATATTAAAAAAAAAAAGACAGGTATGGGTGAAGGTAGTAGGTACCTGCCATGATTCTCTAAGAAAGTTTTCTTGTATTCTGTTGTGCCTTATTTTCCTTCAGTGGGTAGTCATTTCCTTATGATCTGTGATTATCAGTCCTACTCACAGCCCACCGACTGAACACAAATCAGGGTCTGAAAAGGGGATCACAAGCCACCACCATAACCTGACTTTGGAAGGCTAACAGAGTTGAAAGGAATATTATCCACAGCAGCAGCAGGTTGGACTTTCTGGATGATGTAGGACTAGAGGCCAGGAGACACCTATTGTTCAGAGTGAGTTCACTGCTGAAAGTTGCAGAGACCTTTGCGCTGAGCTGCAAACACCCCATCAGAACATGCCTTGGGTCATTCTGAAACATGGTTTTAATTCCTGTTGGTCTGTCAGCAGTTGTGCTTGAATCATGATTTGTTTCCAGTATATAAGAACCACCTTCTGATTTAAACTCAGAAAAGAACAACAAAATACAAGAAAACCACATTTTAAAGTCTTCCTTATGGATCTTTTCATGCTGAGATCCATAGGGCAGCTCTAATTCACTTCCCTGGAGAGCTCATACCACCCTGCCAAGAGCTCCTGGCTGTCCACACAAGTGAGCAAAGGTGAGCTTGTCTTTATCTCGGTTGTGGACAAGCAACCCAAATCTATACTTCCTCCAGAGCAAAGCCTCAAGCCAGGGACAGTTTACCCAATTAGCAAGGTATGTGTGGATTTATTCATGCTTACTCACTGATCTGCAGTGCACAATTTCATTTGTTTTTCACCGCATCCAAGATATGAAACCCATGTGAAATTGTGCACTACAGATTAGTTAATAAGTGCAATGAAGCCTGTGCGCACCTTGCTTACTGTTTAATCCAACCCCACTATCCTAAAGCACAGGTGGTTCTGTGGGGCTACCAGCTTGTCATTAATTTGCAGCACTTACTTTGCTTTATTTATAAATGTTTTTTTTTTTTACTAAGCTTACCCAGTTCAAGGAGTCACTGGGTTATACAAACCAGGGCTTCGAACTGGTTCGTTCTGGTTCAAACCAATCCTGCGAATTTGCATTTCCACCCCAGATATACTGAATCAGAATCTACAGTTTAACGAGCTCCCCAGCTGTATCATAAACTGTGAGATCCACTGCTCTACTCGTGGTTCTCAGAGCTGGTCCCTAAACAGAAGCATCACCTGGAAACTTGTTAGAAATGCAAAGTCTCAGCAGGGCTTTGAACTGGAACAAACCAGTTTAAAGTCCTGGTACAAGGAGTTAATGTGGTTAACTGGTTACCAAAAGGTTGGAGGTTCAAGTCCACCCAGATGCACCTGGAAAAAAGGCCTGGTGATCTACTTCCAAAAAATCAACCATTGAAAATCTGAAGAGCCAGAGGCAACTCTAATTTAACTGGTACTCAGTTCAGAGTTAAGTAAGGTTTGTCAGCTATCTGGCTAATTTTATTTATATGAACAACAATAAAGATTAGTGAACACATAGCTTTCATATGATTATAATCAATTTTATGTTAATCTCAGCTTAAAAGAAATATCTCTTCATAAGAAAAACGTCAGACAATTCCCAACAGAGGCACATTCCACCAAATATCTGACCAGTACTCCTCAAAAATGTTGAGGCCATCAAAAACAAGGAAAGTCTGAAAAACTAGCACAGCCTAAGGAATATAACAACTAAATATAATGTGGTTTCTTGGATGGGATCCTGGAGCGGAAAACTAACATTAGATAAAAACTAAGGAAATCTGAATAAAGTATAGCCTTTAGCAACAACGCATCCATCTTTTTGTTCATTAGTTGAGAACAATGCGGCATACTAACGTAAGATATTAGCAATAGGGGAAGCTGGGGTGGGGCGTATGGGAATTCTCTGAACTACCTCTGAAACTTTTCTGTAAATCTAAAAGTGTTCTAAAATGAAAAGTTTGTTTTAAAAAATCTGCAAAGAAATTTGCCCTTAAGAATGAACCCTTCCTTAATCTCACCTTTTCTGAATTTCAGAAGGTGGTAGAACTTGACCAAAGCCATAACCCAGGCTGGCCGCGTCAGACGTTATCAGCGTATGACAGTGCTGTCATACGGTGCTCTAAGAGCTCTAGGTGCGTCACCTCCTGTCAGTCTCACCAAGACCCTGGCAGGCGAACATAACCAGTAGCCTATTTTAAAGTTGAGGAAACTGAGGCATAGGAACTTTGGATCATTTGCCCAGCTCACAAAGCAGCATTTGAACGCATACAGCCTGGCTCCAGCCATGTGCTCCCAACCGCCACCCTGCACTGTTCAGAAATGGAACCTCCGAAGTCTGAGTTAACAAACGGAGAGGAAAATGACAAGTCTTGACAATCCAGGACCCCAAGTGTGCTGATATGTGGGCTGATGCACCTGTCGCTGGAGTGACTTCCCTGGTTCTGAACATGTAGTCTGGTAGCTGGGCCACAGGTTTGTCATACACTGATATGCTCTCATGAAAATCAGATTCTTTGAAGGATGACGAACTTCTCTGACAAGTTTGAGACTCCAAAGAGGAAGAATTAGCCAGCAGGATAGGTCCTGAGCACAGAAGAACTGGTTGTGGATCCAAGGCTCCCATCCCTCTTCCAGCCGGGACCTGCCCCATTTAGGCTTCATGTCCCAGGTACCTCTCCCGCCTTCTGCTAGCATCTTCAAGCTCTGCTCTGGACTTCCTCACTCTGTGTAAGCAACTCCTTCTACGCATTCATCTCAGGGAGAGGAGCCTTACAATTCCTCCAGGCCAATTCTCCCTGCCTTCTCTAACGAATTCTAGAGCATGTTCTAGAACAATCTCTGACAAGTGTATTTTTAGCCTCGTTTCAAAAGTCAGAGCACCTGCAGGAATGTGACTTTCACTTTCTCCAAACGCAGCCGGTCCCTGGGCTTTCTAACAGGCAGCATAATGTGAGAGGCCCAAGACCCGACTCAGAAACCGTCCCGAAGCCTAGCACTCCTCCAGTTCTCCACATCTTAATAAATCGCACCCTCTTCTAACCCAAACCATTATGCAAACCAAAACCTAGGAGTGATGCTTCAGTCTTTTTTCCCTCATCTCCCCCAAATCTATCCATCTGCAAGTCCTGTCATCTCCACCTCTAAAGCCCACCCCAAACCCATCCATGCTCATCACCTTGCTGCCATCAGCCCAATCCAAGCTGCGCTCATCTCTCACTTAACTGTGGCAAGGATGCAACACAGAACCCCAGAGGTGGCAACTGATACTGACTTGTCATGACTTATTTGGAAATCAGAATAACCTCCACCTGCCTAACTCTTCGTCATTTTCAAACTCGGATGATGAAAAGGGAGGTCATTTATTAACTCCTTTAAACCCCCATATGTTTCTTGGAATTCTGTGATATTTGTACTTTTAACACACACAGAGTATATATACACACACAGGTAATTTTAAATGTATTGACTGTAATTTAATTTATACATATTTTAAATTTATTGATATATAGATTTATACATATTTTTAATTTGTTAACCTTGCCAGAAAAGTCTCTCCCATCTCACCTTCTCCTCCAGGTACTGGATCCTGAGGCACCAAACCACAGCTACCCCATTAGATCCTGGCTAGCTGCTGCCCCCTGCAGCCTCCTCGACCATGTTGGGATGGCTTTTCCTCTAAGCATTTGAGTGCTGTCAGCCCCTACCCTCTGGGCAGGGTGTTCTGCCTGCCATGGCGGGCTTTCCAGGACCTGTGTGTGTTTCTGTGGCTCTAGGACCTACTGGAGATGGACAACAGGGTTTGTTCCTGCCCCTGGCCTCTGCAAGTCTATTCCCAAACCACAGTGTGAGGCAGCTGTGTCTCAAAGCCTGAATCACTCAAGCTGTTTCACCAACAGAGAGAATGGGATCTTGTGACTCCTCCTAAACACTTCTGAGAGCCTGTTGGAAGCCCCAGCCCAGTACTAGTCCCATGACGAGAGGCTATTAAGAGGGGCTTCAGAGAGCTTCCAGCAGGACTGCAGCAGATGAAAACCACTGAGCTTAGATTTGGGGTGTAAGCCAGGTAGGCCCCCCAACGCACAATGCCTCCTGGGGCATGCCAGCCTGTCTACCCTGAGGAAAAAGCACTTGTCTTTAGCCGACTTCTCTCTATTCTTCAAACAGGAACATGCGTGTGGGGCTAAAACACAAACAGAGCCCAGCGGCGGTGCCGGGAGAGCGGCGGTGAGGTGGAGGACTCCAGGTTCTCTCAGGTCTGTAGAAAAGGAGATGGTTCCTGAGAGTCCAGGTGCACTCACCTTCCACTTGGAAGTGTCTCTGCTAGTTAAAGTTCTGCTAGGAGAAGCAAATCAATTAGCAGACACCTTACAAGATGGTTTATTTTATCCTAAAAAAAAAAAAATTTTTTTTTTTTTTTTACACACAGAAAATTGCTTATGAGTGTCTTGTTACTGCTTTAGGTTATCAGTTAACAAAGGCGGCTAATGAACAACATTGTTATGGAGTCAGATAAAAGACACACTGAGAATCCAGGCAAATTGTTGTAACAGAGCACTTTGCTGTGAAATAGAGCTCATCATTCTTTACACTTGGAGGGGGACCCAATCCAAGGAGAATCAGCCCACCCGTCCACCTGGAGCTTTTCACTATGCAGTCCCAGCAACACAGGGTTAATATCACAGGGGAGGAGTGTTGACAAGGGTCAGCGACACAAGGTCGATGGCAATAAGAGAATGATGTGGGTTTCCTCAACCTCTGCAAGTCATGCCTGCGTGCATAAGCTATGCACATGGTAATAATAATCACAGAATAATTATATAAGGATAAAAATAATCATTTATATTTGCATAACTCTCTACAAAACACTGAAGCTGCTTCTTCATTTAACCTTTTGTTAGCTCCATTGTTTACTTAGCCCAGAAGATCGGTAGGCCCATTGCGTGGCCATCAAGCCCCTCTTTCATTTCTTTGCACGTCCTCTCACCTCAGTACAGCCCACCATTTCCCCCCTTTGGTAGGTCACAGCCTCCATGCTTCAGTGTCCCTGGATGTTCTTAGGCCTGCGTTTGAAGTAGGATTCTCCTGGAAGCTAAGAAATCAGGCTAACTGTTCTAGAAAATGCTGCTTAACTATCTGTAAGACTGGTGATAAGGAGGCTTCAGTCATGGGTTTGGTTCCCGTTTCCGTGAGCCATTGCTGCGGGTAGGTTCCATTGCCGTGAACCGCTCCTTCATGGGAGCTCGGGATAAATGCTGTGGATTTATTAGCTTAAATCCTTTCCTACATCTAGATAAAGTGTTCATGCCTCAGCATATGCACCCAGAGTCTTGTGGAAGAGGAGCAATACGTTTCTTCAGGGTAGACGCACTGTAGATTCTGTCCCTTCTCCTTCTTGTCTCCTGAATTGAGTTCTTCGTGTAGGTCAAACACCAGCCTTAGCATTAAAATTCAAGAAATCCCCCAAAATGGAAATCATGGGCAGTTTTCCAGACTGCTGAACTACTCCTGAGGAGGGCGCTCTGTTACAGCTCAATTACCTGGGCATCTCTGAAAAAGAAGAGAACTATCTAAAAGGCAACAGAATAACTATGTTGTCACTAGTTGGTGCATGTAATTATGCAACACACAATTAAGCAGTTATGAAAGCATTAATCAGCAAACCCCAGCAAGGCGGGACATTTCCTAGTGCAACATAGAAAGGAACCTGAAAACCAATGTCTTCTGGATAATGGGGTGGGCATTTTTTAGACAGGGCTCAACCTGAATTTTTTTTTCTGTCTGCCAAGCCCAACACCACAAAACCTCACCCAGTTTGGTAACCAGAAAGGAAGAAGCCACTCTCAGGGGTCCATAGGCATATTTGGTTTGTGGGGGGCACTCTCACTTTCTGTAGTTGAAGCATTTGTACATATCTGTCAGGTGCTACCAAAAAAAGCACAATGTAAATAGATCTATGGGGATATAACTGGTAACTGACATCTTAAAATCTGAACTGTAAGCTGTTACAGAAACTTCTTTGTACTAGTGTACCAGCCTGGACAGGAGGGAATGGCAGTATGGGAGATATAAACAAAGAAAAGAGGAATACAGAAGAGACGAGAAGGTCACCAAATCGGACACTGATGCAATAGAGCTTGGGCTGAAAGTGGGGCAGAGACACTGCTGTGGCTATTCGCAGCTAAGACTCCCCAATACCTTCATATAGAGACATTGGGGGCTACACCAACACTTCACTGTAGTGTCACATGACCACCAGCTACAATTATAATAGAATGATATATTTATGCTTAATTGAATGCTGCAGAATGGTATATGTCATTTATTGTGCACACTTAGTCATAGTCTATTGGTATCTAAACTTTTCCTGATGGAAGAAGGAGCAATAACAGCAGAAAGGCAGGGCAGAGTTAAGCCTTTATGGGACAAGCCAAGTCAAAGACCATAAAAGGGACAACAAATACCTACCCCATGTCTGGAGGCCAGAGGCACAGGGGAAAGTCAGGGTTATAGAGCTTAAATGCAATAAACTCAACAATAAAGTAAGTTGGAAACAAACAAGGCAAAGTGAGGGGGAACAGGAGAGAGAAGTGGAGGAAGGGATTTCAAGAGAATACTTCAAATGCCGTTGTCAGGTGTTTGTGCACTTCCCTTAAAAGATGGGGGTTCAGGAGAACTAATGGTTAAGTTTGCTGGTCTGAAGAGCCAGGAGTTGAGCAGAGTTAATCCCTTCTTCTATTGTCTTCATGGAGCCCTGGTGGCACAGTGGTTAAGAGGTACAGCTGCTAACCAAAAGGTTGTCAGTTTGAATCTACTAGCTGCTCATTGGAAATCCTATGGGGCAGTTCTACTCTGTCCTGTAGGATCGCTATGAGTCGAAATTGATTCAGTGGCAACTGGGACCTCGCCAGCACTTGCCCTTGAGATACTGATGCCGGCCAAGAACTGTGGGGATGTAGGCAACCAAGAGAGCAGCTCTTCAGTCCCATCCCTGACAGCAAGGGGACATGACACCTGCTGAGCTATCGCGTGGATAAGGTTGTTCTCTGGAGATGGGTGTATCTGTAGGAGAAGATAAGAGGGGCTCTGATTGGGGTAGCATTTACTGGCTGGGCTATTTGGTGAATTAGGCTGCAGACCAGGCTGGATATCAAGAGAAAGAGCAAGAGATTTCAGACATCTGTGGGATGACAGTGGCTACCTAAACCCAAATCTCTTACTACGTCTTCCAAAAATCATCTAGATCAACAAGGAGAGAAGAACAATGGGAACAAAAACCAAGAACGAGGATGCTCATATATACTGGTTTGCCTGGGACAGTCCCAGGGGATATTCTGTGGAGGCTAAGTTCATGCCTGAAAGGACTCTTGACAAACTCCAACACACATTTCCAATGGAAAAACTCAATAAAATAGAAACTGATGAGTACTTTCTTAACATGATAAAATATGTGTACTTGAGCCCTATAGCCAACATCTTAGTGAAAAACACTAGTAGATTTCCCACCAAGGTCAGGAGCAAGGCAAGTATGCCCACTATTTCACTATTATTTAACATTGGTGGTTTAGGCCAAAGCAGTTAAGGAGGAGAAAACAATTAGAGGCATAAAAATTGGAAAAGAAGATCTACATTTTGGCATATGATATAATATCATGAAAACTCAAGGGAATCAAGGAGAAAGCAAAGACAATAAAAGTGTTCAATAAAATAACCAGCTATAATGTTAACATATATAAAAAAAAATCAATATAGCATCATTGACTAGGTAGGAGACATAATGGGAAACTCCCCTTACCAAAGCACAAAAAACATAAAATACTTAAAAATGAACTGAACAAGAAATGTGAAAAATCCTTAAGAGTAAAATCTTAAAACTCTCTTGAAACACACAAAAACAGACTTGAAAAAATTGCTTTTCTTGGAGGATACTTAATATCGTATAGAAGTCAATTCTCTTCAATTTAACATACAAGCAGAATGCAACCCCAGCAAAAATATAAAGACATTTGTTCAGTAGATAGAGTCTGACACTGAATGGAAAGTTCACATGGAAAATTAACTGTGCAAAAATAGCTAGGCCAGCCCTGCAAAGGAAGAGCAGACAGTAGAACACACCATGAAGCTTCTATAAGTAAAAAAAAGTGGTACTCACACATGAATAATCATAAATACCATTGGAAAATAATATACATTCTAGAAATAGGTCCAAGTACATATGAAAAGTTAGAATATATTATGGTGGCAGCCAGATTCCTGGGGAAATTAGGGTGTTTAAAAAAAAATAATATTGAAATAACTGGATTACCATGTGGGAAAAGATAAAATTGGATCTATAACTCACACTATACACCAGAATAAATGCCAGATATATCAGAGATCTAGGCAAAAAATAAAACTACAAAAGTTCTAGAAAAATATTATGTATATGTAAAAACAAAAATTTAAATATATTTTTATAAAAGGAACACAGGAAGGGTATCCCAGGAACTACTGAAAAGAGTTACCGAAAAGCAGTGGGTGGGAACAGGGTACGGTAGACCAGTATGGGAGCAAGATTTCTCTGAGTTTATCTTTTTGCTTATTTTTAATTTTGAAGCATGTAATGTTTTACGTATTTGAAAATTAAATTAGATTTAAAAATCTGTAAAAGGGAGCATTAAAATAGGATGCAAGCTAAAACAAATGGCCTTAACTCTGTCAAGTGTGTAACAACCACGCAGAGGACTCCTGCTGCACACACTTAGGGGGCTAGATTCTGAGGACCGAAAGAACTGTGAAGAAACCTTCAATTTAGTAAACAGGTCTGCAGTTGGTAGTTGTATGTTGTTGTAATTCTGGAAGTTTTTTGCGTGTGTTATAGGACAAAGCAAATGAGTAAAAATATCTATATGGTTGAGAATCAGGATTTTCATTTTGGAGGAAGCAAGATAGAAACATGGAGTGGGGACAGCTTAGGAAGAGCCCTATGGCATTGAATGTGTGACTTAAATATATGTTTCCTAACTCTGTCCATTGGAATGGCCCAGAAGCAACAAAAGTAACCGTGAGCACACCTTATGCCCAGATCTTGGTTTCTAAAAACTATTCCGCGCTAAAAGAAACCAGGAGTCCTTGGGAAAGAGGGTGGTACAGGTGGGAGCAGAGAGAGTGCAAGGTGAACCTAGAATACGCTGTTGTGTCAGAAGTCTAGAAGTGCCCAAAGACTAATGGGGACCCATCAAAAGGGCACAGGAGCCACTAAAAAGTGACTTACACTAGCCAAATGTGGGACCATTTCAGCATGAAAAAAATCATAATGGAGCAGGTTACAATGCACTTAAGTCCATAGTAATGATAGTCACCAAGCAAGAGAAAAACGGGGGTGGGGGAAGAAAGCCCTTTCCACAGAAGAAAAAAAAAAAAAACCAAAACCCAACGACGAGTAGATTCTGACTCATAGCAACCCTAAAAGGCAGAGTAGAACTGCCCCCTAGAGTTTCCAAGGAGCTTCTGGTGGATTCAAAGTGCCAACCTTTTGGTTAGCAGCCGTAACGCTTAACCACTATGCCACCAAGCTTTCACTGAAGTTAGAGAGTCAGCGTGTTGTAGCCAACAATGCTACTGATTGAAGCAAGGATGGTCTACGGATACAAAATCATTGGGTAAAAGCTGGTTCCTGTCGCCATCAAGTCAATCCCAACTCACAGTGACCCTGTAGGACAGAGTAGCACTGCCCCACAGGGTTTCCAAGGCCGTAATCTTTACGGGGAAACCCTGGTGGAGTAGTAGTTAAGTGCTACGGCTGCTAACCAAAGGGTAGGCAGTTCAAATCCACCAGGTGCTCCTTGGAAACTCTATGGGGCAGCTCCACTCTGTCCTATAGGGTCGGTGTGAGTCAGAATTGACTCGAGGGCACTGGGTTTGGTTTTCGTTTTTTTTAATCTTTACGGAAGCAGACTGCCACATGTTTCTTCAGAAGAGCGGCTGGTGGTTCAAACCACCAACTTTCCAGTTACCAGCCAAGCACCTGACCACTGCGTCACTGGGATATTCACATGGCCTCAAAGCACCACCTTTCAGATTCTCTATATTAATTACAAAGGGGCACTTTTCTCTCTATAAAGCAGAGATCTAGCAGCTGCTTCCTTAACCAAGTGATCCCACGCAGAGGCAGCCTGGAATTACACGCTCCAGACAACGTTGCCTCCGTGGTATTCTTGCCAAAATCTTCAATCTGTCTCTACTCAGGTAGAAATAATCAGACAAATCTGGAAAATGAGGTGTTACGCCATTGCCTTGGGTACTTCAAAATTGAGAATGCCATGGGGAAAAAAGTCAATACTCTGTTAAGCTTAAAAAAAGAAAAAAAAAGACAAAAACAAATGCCGGGTATAAACTTCGAATGGACCTGGGACTGGAAAAATAAGGTTAAAAAAGATATTTTTGAAACAATTGGAGAAATTTGAGTACGGGGTATATAACAGATATTGCTGAGTTATGGAATAATTTTCTCAGGCCTGGAGATGCATTTGTGAGTTCGTAGGAGATGCAGAATGATGCATTTAGGAGTCAGGTCTCAGAACATCTACGCTGCTTTCCAAATAGATCAGCAAAACAGTACGTACAGGGAGATAAAGCAAAGGGGGCCAAACGCTCCTGGGGGAATCTAGGTGAAAGTGGATGAGTTTTTACTCTTTCAGCTTTTCTGTATATTTGAAGATTTTTCAAAAAAGGGTGTGGGGGACAAGAGATTGCCCCAAGCCCTGTCTGACCATCTTGAGAGGGTCCAGCAAGGAGCCAATTCTCAGTGAAGCTGCCATTCTGGGTGCACGCGTGTGGGCAGGAAGGCAAGGATGAGACATAAACCAGTGTCTGCCTGAGGGGCGAGTGCAGGAAACGTGGCCTAGGGGATCTGAGCCATCAAACAATGATTCAGATAAACCCGTGGCCACATCTCCTTCCCTGGAAGCAGCGGTGCGCAGCTGGCCAGCCAAGGTCACCTCACCCTCCTGCAGGCCTTGGCCACAGTACGCTCCAGCCTGTCTACTCGGAGACCCCAAAGCACCAGTGTAAAGCAAAAAAAAAAAAAATTTTTTAACTTTTCTTTTGTAAAGCAAAAATTTGAGTGGATAAAGTATCTTGAGGACACATAAAAGACTTTTGGGAATTTTTTTTTTTTTCATCAAATGGACTAAATTGGCTGTTTGATCACTGTCAAGGAAAAGGTCTTGATAAATGAAAGGGAAATTCAATTATTCTGCTGTTATCAAGCCAGTCGTTACTGAGTCCGCTCTGACTCATGGTGGCCCCATGTGTCAAAGTAGAACTATGCTCCAAAGGGATTTCAACGGCTGGTTTTTCAGAATTAGACTGCCAGGACTTTCTTTTAATGCACCCCTGAGTGAACTTTGACCTCCAACCTTCTGGTTGGCAGCTGAGCGTATTATTTCTCAGCTCTAAGTGGGCGAATGCCTCCATGTCTTCACTTTAAAGCTTGCCCAGGTGTCACCATATCAGGCCTTTCTGCACATGCCCCAAAGAGGTATTGATTCCTCGGCCCGCAATCCTCCTGGTACCAAGTCTTCCAGCCAAGGGCTAGAGACCCCCGCCCGTCAGTGTGCCTGGGGTGACAGAGAGGATAACAAGGGCTGCCAGCGTGGTGGGAGGCGGGTGCTGCCCTCCCAGGAGGAGAGATCACTTTGAGGACTCACCTTTCTGAGGAATTGTGGTTTCGTCTGCAAAACAGAAGAGAATGCTCATTGACTTGTTTTTAGATGACAGAAAGCACATGCAAAGATTTCCTAAGAAAAATGGGCTCCTTGCTCCTAACTGTTTCTTCTGAGTCTAACTTCTTCTGATTCATCCTGACTCCATCTAGTGTTAGTTTCAGAAACTTGAATTGCGCCTTCTCTCTTCCCGAATCACTCCCTCTCTTTGCAGAGGCGCTCTGGCCTGAGCAACTCCCTGCTCTTGGCCGGGCATATAGCGGAGACATGAACCACTGTCCAGCCATGAGTGCCTGCCTCTGCTCCCTCTGCCCCCCATTTCTGCCTTTCCTTCCTCCAGTCGCCCTCTTCCATCCCACACCCCTTCACCCTCCTCTTCCTGAACTTTGCTTCCAAAATATTTGATGCTGGGTAAGTATTTTTAAGTATTGCAGTCATCTCACCTGGGTTATGGAAATTACCTCTTACAGCCCTGATGTATCAAAATACAGGTAGTCCTCGATTTACGACAGGGTTCTGTACAGACCGCTCAATCATGAGTCAGCTCCGAAGTCAGTCAGTCCCTCATTTTTTTAAAGTTTTCATTATCACTGCCATAGCCTGCTATGCAGCAGTGTTTTGAACAGTAAATCATAAAACTGAACATTTGGGAGTGAACATCGGAGAATGAGGACATCAGAAAATCACACACCGCAACACTGTATGTAGCGCGTGTTACCAGTGATAAGATGTACAATTAAAAAAAAAAAAAAAGGTTGTTAGTGTGGTTGGTCGTAACCCGAAGACATAGTAAGTCAGAGACTACCTGTAACGGCAAACGCTCATCCGCACGGACAATCCAGAAGCGCCTCTCGCGGCCTCACGTAGAGGAACATGGACACAGTGACTGTTCATTCAGCAATGCTTTTAAATTGACTTGTGTTTCAGGGTTCACCACAGCACCTTCACACATACACAGGCTGGGGGGTCTTCACAGCCCCTGGATCACTCACCCTCCCTCCCCCCCGCCACTCATCCTAAGATTACGAATTGGGCCTTGGAAAATCTTTCATTCTATGTGAACTCCATGACTAGGATGTCCCTGAAGGAGGAGACTGCAGCCAGCTCTGCAGAGTCCCGGGGCAGTGGAATTTCCAAAGCAAAGCACCTTCACCCTAAGTGACCCTCAGTGGGGGGAACGGGGACTCTGAGTGCCACTGTCTCCTGCAGCCGACTGGCTGGGCCAGCAGTGTGTCTCCAAGCCCTTCCTGTGGCTGGTGGAAGACCACTGCACTGACTGACTGTAGACACAGAATCTCCACTTAGTTAAACTGTCCTGACCATAGAGCTAAGCTTGTCATTGAAGTCTACAGCCACATGCACTGGGGACCCTGGTGACCCCAGCCCAGGGCCTCTGACGTCCTGTAGTGAGCACTGTAGACACACCCCACCATCCAAAACTGATTTCCACCCTGCACTCCCCACAGATGCCAGCTGGACCTCTGGAAGCAATGCAGGTCCTGGGCATGGCTGTCACCTGGTCACTTCCAGTCTCCCTTGGAGTCAGGCCTAGCCCCAGAGCAGATCAGAGCACTGCACCCATGAGCCAGGGCCAGGATGCTTCCTGGTGGGGTCATAACTGCACACTCCGGGGAGCCTGGCATTGTGCCCCTCCCCCCTCCAGGGCTGGAAAAAGAGATGACAGCTAGTTTGAGGACAGGAAAGAGATGCATCTTGGGCACCCAGTGACATCCCAATGGATATAACTCTTGGGGCAACTCTCCCAGAAGCTGATTTGGGTACACTTTGATTCTGCCTCATAGGGGATCCTGTGAAAGATGTTGGAGATCCTGCTAAGGGGCTGAACCACCAAATGGGCCGGGGGGTAAAGTGACCCCCATAGTCCACTGCTTTGGAGACAGGATGCTGGAAGCTGGTGTACATCAGGCCCCACAGCAGAAGCTTGGGCAGGAAGAAGCCAGCAGCCCAGCCCAGAGCCCAGGGACCCACTGTCATCCCAAGGAGAGGCTGTCTGCAGTGGGGGTGCTTGGAATCTGCACCCCATCTTGAATGGTCTGTCCAAACGCCTCTTCCTGCAGAGATGAGTGTCCACTTCAGCTAGAGTGAGAGTGTACACGTGTTTGCACAGAACTGTGGGTCAACATCTGTATTTAAAAGCACCGAGGGGTTCTCAGCCTCCAGCAGTGTTTCTTCCAGGGCACTGGGTGGAGTTCCTCCTCTAAGATGGGACAGTGGCATCCCCCAGCCCCAATTCCACTAGGACTTCCAAAAGTCCCTTAGGGTGCTCCCCCCTCCTTGAGAACCACAGGTACAGACAAGGCGATGGAGCATCTACCTCACCTGGCCATCAAGAGGAGAGTTTGTGGCTGCGCTGGGCCTGAAGACCACTCAGCCCTGATGACCAGATGTCCGCTTTATGCCCATGATTCCGACATAATCACCTCCAGAGCCTCTTCCACCCCCAGAGTGTCCTGACGTGGGTGATAAGCTATATGGTTGCACTGACTACCCCTCAGAACGTCCTGACGTGGGGGGATAAGCTGTATGGTCACCGTGAGTACCGCTTTTCCTTGCCAGCCCAGACCCCTGTGAGGTGACCAGAGGTGACAGTAGGGCAGGGGCCAGGGGAGGGGACTGAAGGAGACAGAGTGAGAGTTATAGAGATGAAGCGACAGAGACAGAAATGCTTGGAGTTAATGGAAAGTGCTTTGGGGCCTTAGAATCAGAAATCATTGCTGAAAACCAGACCACAGGAAGGAGGAGAGAGTCTTGAGAAAGTGATCTTCTCAAGAAAATCAGAAAGCCTAGCAATTATGGCTGCAGGCGTGAGTCAGGAAGGTCTGGTTGGGGGGGGGGCAGGACAGCATGGGGCAGGGGTGGGGGAATAGCTAAGAGATGGGAACCTCTACCACAAGCACTCCCTACACCCACGGCCCACCTGAGCACCGACCCAGTGCTCTTTCCCTAAGCGCGGCTCAGTGCTGCTCAGTCCTGGGCTCAGGGAAGGATTGCAGGGGGACTCCAGACCTCTGTCCTCAGTGCATGGAAGCCTCCAGCCACACGCCCGCCACGTTGACTGGCCAAACCTGCTCCCGCCTCACCTACTTCCCAAATGGTGCCACTACTACCTGGACCCCAAGCCTGAAAACACTGCACTGTCCTGGCTTCCTTCCCTCTTTGCCTGCTGCACCTGTTTCCCATGTCCTGGGCCCC
Source organism: Loxodonta africana (assembly GCF_030014295.1). NCBI lineage: Eukaryota > Metazoa > Chordata > Mammalia > Proboscidea > Elephantidae > Loxodonta > Loxodonta africana. The sequence goes on along the minus strand of NC_087357.1, from coordinate 83,140,857 downwards.
TAGGCCAGCCTCCCCACTTGCTCACGCCTTCTCTTTGGATCTGCTCCCTCCACCTGGCCTTACTCCCTGCTCCCTAGTATTTCTCCCCCAAGCTACTGTAATAAACAAAACACTCCGTCCCTCTGCTGGTCAGAATCCTTCCTAAGCCAGACACAAGTTTCCGGACAGGGCCAGACTCCTCACCTTCCTGGGAAGCATTTGCTCCTGCCACCCTGAACCAAGGCTCCCAAATGTTCCCTGAAGTCGCCCAGGTGCACCTGCCCATCCTGGGCACCCCATCTAATGCGCCCCTCCCCCACTGACTTCTCGTCTTTCCAGATGCAGGTGGGGCTGCAGTCCCAGACACTCTCAGTGCCCCAGGGGTTAGGTGCCCCTCTGCATCCCAGGGCCACAGGCGTTTAGTCCTCACACCACTCCCCACCTTCCCTCTGCACTGCAGCTGTTTGGGACGTGCCCGTCTCTCCCTGTAGACTGGAAGCATCATGTCTTACTTCTCTTTTTTTTTTTTTTTTTTTACCTACCTCCAGCTCCTAGCCCTAATGTCCCTTCAATCAACAAATAATTTTCAGCCCTGGCTAAGTGCCAGGGCTACAGAGATAAAACAGGAGACCCCATCCTCAAGGAGTTTACATTTTACAGGGGAAACAGATAATGAAATTAACAAGTAAATATGTAATATATATAAGTTATAGTAGCAATTAATATAGAGTATATGATAATACGAAGTCCTGGTCGTGTAGTGGTTAAAAGCTTGGCAGTTTGAATCTACCAGTGGTTCTTTGGAAAGCCTATGGGGCAGTTCTACTCTGCCCTATAATGTTGCTATGAGTTGAGATCAACTTGACAGCAACAGGTTTATATGATAATATAATGTAATGTAATACATATAATGCCAGTGGAAAGTTCTATGAAGAAAAATAAAGCTGAGTAAGGGGAAAAGAAAGATTTGCGGGGGAGGGTCTCTTTTAAACAGAGTCCCTGGGTGGTGTAAATGTTAAGCTGTACGCTGCTCACGAAGATTAGCCATTCTAATCCACTCACAGGGCTCTCGGAAGAAAGGCTTGGAAATCTGCTTCTGAAAGATGGCAGCCACTGAAAACCTTTTGGAAAGCAGTTCTACTCTAAAACACACAGGGTTGCCTTGAGTTGAAATCAGTTCGATGGCAACTGGTTTTTTGTTTTGTTTTGGTATTTTAAACAGACCACCTAAATGAATAGTGGCCTTGAACCAGGTGTGTGAAGGAACCCTGGTGGCACAGTGCTTAAGAGCTATGGCTGCTAACCAAAAGGTTGGCTGTTCAAATCCACCAGGTGCTCCTTGGAAATCCTATAAGGCAGTTCTGCTCTGTCCTATAGGGCCTCTACGAGTCGGAATCGACTTGATGGCAACAGGTTTGGTTTTTGAGGGGAAGAGCACACCACATCATAAAAAACAGCAAGTGCAAAGGTCCTGAGGCAAGACTGTCCTCGGAGACATGAGCACTACACAGAAAAGCCTTGTGGTTGAAGCAGGGTGAGCAGTGGGGCCGCACTGTGCTGCTAGAAATGGCGCAGCAGGATGGTGGGAGGAGGGGCTGTGGAGGCATTCTTCTCTCCTACAAAGCCTGGCCCGGTGGAGAGAGGGACTGGGAGGGCAGGCGAGGGAGCAGAAATGTGCCTGGCTAAAACAGGAGGGAAAATGACTCCTTCAACGACTGTCAGCAGTGGCCTTACCTCAGGGCGCTCTTCTTCAGCACGATGGTGTCTAAACAGAAAAAGCAGCATTAGGAAGGCAGTGCTGTGACTCCGGGGTGCAGCCCGCTCAGTGCCCCCAGCCACAGGCAAGCGGGAGGGGTCCCAGCCAACCTGACTTTGGCAGAGCGAAGAAGCTCCAGGAATAGGGCTACGACGGGGGCTGACTGCTCCACTCCTCTTCCCGCATTAACCGCCTGTGTCCCCTGTACTCCCCTGGACCTCCTGTACCCCCACCCTCTATAACAGCCACTGTACCCACTGCACCTCCTGTACCCACTGTACCTCCTGTACCCCCCACCCTCTATAATACCCCCTCTACTCCCCCGGCACCTCCTATACCCCCACCCCCCTATAATACCCCCTGCACTCCCCCCATACCTTCTGTACCCCCACCCCCATAACACCCCCTGCACTCCCCCCACACCTCCTGTACCTCCCACCCCCTATAACACCCCCTGCACTCCTCCCACACCTTCTGTACCCCCTGCCCCTTATAACACCCCCTGCACTCCCCCACACCTCCTGTACTCCCACCCCCTATAATACCCCCTGCACTCCCCCCGTACTTCCTGTACCCCCCACCCCCCTATAACACCCTGTAACACCCCCTGTGCCCTCTTTACCCAGGACCAGTCACTGAGGCTCATTGGCTGGGCACCCAGGTAAGACTGAGCATACCCAGAACCCTCCCCCATTCCTCCCTGACTTTCCTTGCCCACCCCTGTCCTCTATGCCTTGTAGGTCCTGGCCCTCTTGTTAGCTGATGTCCTCAAGAGGTGGGGCTGCCTGGCTGCCCTGTGATTAAGAGGCTATTTTTTCTCCCCCCTTATTTACAGGGATGCAAAATCAACGACCGGCAAATGCCTCTGACAGATCAGCCCCTCCTGCGTTGGACAGGCCAGCGCCTCAAGAAGCCCTGGTGGTCTTGTCTCCTTCTCTCCCTGCCCCAGGTTCCCCCAGCCCTGCATATCTTCCCAGCTAACAATCGCATTTTCCAGAAACACAATTGGCTCCTTCCTCCTCGAACTGAAAAATACATCCTGGAACACCGCATTTCATTTCACTAAGCAGTTTACATGACAGAGGGCGACTTTGTGGGTCACACCTTAGGAGAGGGGGGAAAAATCAATATTGGGCTTTGCAATCAAAACTCACAAACAGCTTAGCATCTGCTTGGAAGATGTGTCCCCATGCAGAGCTACAGGACCCCTCCCCTGATGAGCTACAGGAGTGCTCCCCTGCAGAGCTACAGGACCCCTCCTCTGCAGTGCTACCAGAGTGCTCCCCTGCAGTGCTACAGGACCCCTCCCCTGTAGAGCTACAGGACCCACCCCCTGCAGAGCTACAGGAGTGCTCCCCTGCAAAGCTACAGGACTCCTCCCCTCCAGAGCTACAGGAGTGCTCCCATGAAGCACTACAGGACCAGATAGCCAAGCAGTCCAGCTCTGCTTGTAGCACGAGGCTTCTTTCAGCATGGCTCTGGGTGGAATGTGCTCAGTTTATGAAAAAAAAAAATGCAGTAGACCCACATGATCAGTGCTGGCAGCACCTCCCACCACCCACCCCATGCTGGGATCAATTTTACCTGTTTCATTGGAAATAAAAACGTAAGTTTCTCTCTGAAGCTAGTTTTAACACCTCTGTCTTTTTTCTCCCAGGAAACCTGATTTCCAGGAATACTGAGTGGGTGAATGAAAAAGAAACAGGGAGGGGGGCAAAGGGCAGGAGAGTGAAGAGGGAGGGGGAGAGAGAGAGAGAGAGAAAGGATGGAGAAGGGGGAGAGAGAGAAAAAGAGGGGGAGAGAGAGAGAAAGAGGGCAAGAGAGAGAGGAAGAGAAAAAGGGAGGGAAAGAAGGAGAGGACAGAGAAGGGGGGAAAGAGAAAGACAAAGACAGGGTAAGAGATAGAGGGGAGGGAAGAAGAGGGAGAGAAGAGACAGCCTGCCTGGCTGCCTGGCTCTGTGCCTTCTGGGTTGTTGGTCTCCCTCTGACCAACAGGGTGGAGCCCCTTCTCTGGTGTGGGGGCCCAGCTGCTGGCTGGGAGCACAGAGTGCTTCCCACTGGGCTGTGTCTTTCTGACCTGAGGCGTCGCCATCAAACATGTGCTGCCGGGCTGTGTCTTTCTGATCTGAGGCGTCGTTATCAAACACTTGCTTGCGGATCACGCAAATCTTCAGGGCCAGGAGGCCAGCAGATATGGCGACCCCCAGAACCGTCCCAATGATGGCATATTTGGCATCAGCACCTCACAGAAGGAGAAAAATGGCCTTAACCAGTCACTGTCCTGCTCAAGGTTCTCCACGCCTCTCGTCCATTCAGGACACAGTCTGACCTGTGGGGCCAACCTTCCCTCCACTCTCCAGGAGCAGTGTGGCTCTCACCCGCCTGTCACACACGTCTGCTCCCTCTTCCTGGAGCACCAGCCCTGGTCTTTCAGGTACCCAAGTCATTCATGCCTTTCAAGAATGGGCTCAATGAACACCCCTGACAGAATCTGGCCCCCAGTCCCAAGTGGCTGGTTGTTCATTTGTCTGATGCCTGCCCTTCCTCCTGCATTCCTTCATTCAGTTACTCCTTTATCAGACACAGGTCAGTTACCTGCTCTGTGGTGGGGGATGAAGGTAAAAGATGGGGCAGCCCCGTATCAATCTTTGGGGGAGCCACGGTTTACTGGGGAAGATGACCTGGCAAAGAACTCACTCTTATACCACATAACAGGGCCAGCTGCCCTGGAGGTGAGCCCCTGCAGTGAGAGGATTGGGTGGGTCCTAATGGAAGGAGCAGCACAGCCAGGGCCCAGACCAAGGCAGTGCGTGTTTGGCAGGGAGCCTACGGCAGAACACAGCATACTCACCTGGCACAGTGGACATGGTGGCCTTGTGGTCTATCATGTCCCCTTTGAGGATAGGGACTGGAACTCCCCCAGGCTCTAGCGTAGGACCTTCGCCCCCGGGATAAACTGTTAACCCCACTGATGCACAGGGAACAAAGGTCAGCCCTGCATTCATGTGCCCATGCCTTTTGGGGTGCTCCTTCCTGCCCTTGACCTCACAGAGGAAGCTTGGGCATCAACCTACCAGTGTCAGTGACAGCAGGCTCGCCCGTTGCCAACACTTGAGCTCTTCCAACATCTCAAAGAAAGAAAACACAGAGTCTGGTTAGAATGGAGCTGGCTATGATCAGACCAGGGGCACAGGTCAAACCCATGTTCCCAGCTGCCCCACAACAGGTGCGTGGGGTTAGCCTGGCTTCCCCCTTCCCACTCAGCCACCACCGCAGGAGCATGCAGGTGGGCTCCTGATTGTTGGAGGGCACTTTGGAGATTTGCTGGAAGGTTAGAGCCCTTCCCAAAACCCAGACCAGAATAAGGTTGCATCGAGTTCAATTAAACTAGTGTTTGAACGTGGTTTCCAAGATCCCCACAACCAGAACTCTACCTTCCTTTCCAGCCTCCTCCTGTCATACCCACCCACCAAACCAGTTGCCATCAAGTCAACACCAACTCATGGTGACCCTTATACATATCAGAGCAGAATTGGGTTCCACAGGGTTTTCGGTGGCTGCTTTTTCAAAAGTAGGTCATGGTGGACTCAATTAGCAGCCAGGTGTGACATTGCCCTCTTATTCCATTCCAGTCCCACGAACAGGCGGGTTAGCTCTTTCTCTGAGTCCTTCCCTGCTTGGCATGATCTTCTCCCCTCTCTTCCTTGAACTGGGCTTGGTCACGTGGCACGTTCTCCTGCTCCCCAGACCTGGGGTAGCTGCCCCTCCTGTGTGCCCTCACAGCGTGCTGCCCTGACCCCATCACAACTGATCGTACTCCTATTGATTTCACTATATTCACAGGGCACTTGCTGCGTGCCAGACATTATCCTACGTGCTTCTCAACCAGTAGCTCATTCAACGCGTTTCCTTGCTGGCCTCCCCGCTGGACTGGGAGCCTCCTGTGAGCAGTGCAGACCCCCCCATTCATTGTTTTGCTGCCAACATGGGACACAATGCCTGGCACATGTTGTTGTTGTTAGCTGCCATGGAGTCAGCTCCAACTTATGGCAACTCCACATACAACAGGCTGAAACATTGCCTGGTCCTGCACCATCTTCATGATCGTTGGTGTGCTTGAGTCCATTGTTGCACCACTGCATATTTTGAGTGTCTTCCAATCTAAGGTGCTCATCTTCCAGTGCTATATAAAGCAATATTCTGTTGTGATGCATGGAATTTTTTTTAATTAATTTTTATTGTGCTTTAGGTGAACGTTTACAAATCAAGTCAGTCTCTCATACAAAAATTTATACATACCTTGCTATACACTCCTAATTGCTCTCCCCGTAATGAGACAGCAACACTCCTTCCCTCCACTCTCTCTCCTCATGTCCATTTAGGCAGCTTCTGGCCCCCTCTGTTCTCTCACCTCCCCTCCAGACAGGAGATGCCATCACAGTCTCATGTGTTTACTTGATCCAAGAAGCCTGTTCTTCACCAGTAACGTTTTCCATCCCATATTCCAGTCCAATCCCTGTTTGAAGAGTTGGCCCCTGGAACGGTTCCTGTCCTGGGCTAACAGAAGGTCTGGGGACCAAGACCTCCACGGTCCTTCTAGTCCCAGTCTGACCATTAAGTCTGGTCTTTTTACGAGAATTTGAGGTCTTCATCTCACTGCTCTCCTGCTCCCTCAAGGGTTCTCTGTTGTGTTCCCTGTCAGGGCAGTCATCGATGGTAGCCGGGCACCATCTAGCTCTTCTGGTCTCAGGATGATGTAGTCTCTGGTTTATGTAATCCTTTCTGTCTCTTAGGCTCATAGTTACCTTGTGTCTTTGGTGTTCTTCATTCTTCTTTGCTCCAGCTGGGTTGAGACCAATTGATGCATCTTAGATGGCTGCTTGCTAGAGTTTAAGACTCCAGATGCCACTCTCCAAAGTGGGATGCAGTATGTTTTCTTAATAGATTTTATTATGCCAGTTGACTTAGATGTCGCCTGAAGCCATGGTCCCCGAACTCCTACCCCTGCTTCACTGGCCTTCAAAGCGTTCAGTTTATTCAGGGAACTTCTTTGCTTTTGGTTTAGTCCAGCTGTGTTGACCTCTCCAGTATTGTGTGTTGTCTTTCCCTTCATCTAAAATAAAACTTATCTACTATCTAATTAGTGAAAACCTCTCTCCCTCCGTCCCTTCCTCCCTCCCCTCTCTCATAACCATCAAAGAATATTTTCTTGTCTGTTTAAACTATTTCTCCAGTTCTTATAATAGTGGTCTTATACAATATTTGTCCTTTTGCAACTGACTAATTTCATTCAGCACAATACCTTCCAGATTTCTCCATGTTATGAAATGTTTCAGGGATTCACCATTGTTCTTTATCGATGTTTAGTATTCCATTGTGTAAATATACCATAATTTATTTATCCACTCATCCATTGATGGACACCTTGGTTGCTTCTAACTTTTTGCTATTGTAAACAGTGCTGCAATGAACATGGGTGTGCATATATCTGTTCGTGTAAAGGTTCTTATTTCTCTAGGATGTATTCTAAGGAGTGGGATTGCTGGATTATATGGTAGTTCTATTTCTAGTCTTTTAAAGAAGTGCCAAATTGAGTTCCAAAGTAGTTGTACCATTTTACATTCCCACCAGCAGTGTATAAGTGTTCTAGTCTCTGCACAACCTCTCCAACATTTATTATTTTGTGTTTTTTGGATTCATGCCAGCTTTACTGGAGTGAGACGGAATCTCATTGTAGTTTTGGTTTCCATTTCTTTAATGCCTAATGGTCATGAGCATTTCCTCATGCATCTGTGAGCTACCTGAATATCTTCTTTAGTGAAGTGCCTGTTCATATTCTTTGCCCATTTTTTAATTGGGTTGTTTATCTTTTTGTGGTTGAGTTTTTGCAGTATCACATAGATTTTAGAGATTCAGGCTCTGATCAGAAATATCATAGCTAAAAACTTTTTCCCAGGCTGTAGGTAGTCTTTTTACTCTTTTGGTGAAATCTTTGGATGAGCAAAGGTGTTTGATTTTTAGGAGCTTCCAGTTAACTGGTTTCTCTTCTGCATTTCCAGTAATGTTTTGTATACTGTTTAGATGCATGGAATTTTTATAGTATGATTTTTGGAAGTAGATTACCAGGCGTTTCTTCCTAGTCTGTCTTAGTCTGGAAACTCTGCTGGAACTGTTCACCATGGGGAGCCCTACTGGTATTTGAAATACTGGTGATATAGTTTCCAGCATTATGGCAACACAGTAGGCACCACAGTACTACAAACTGACAGACAAGTGGTGGGCCTCATACGTTAAGCCAGTGCTTGAAGCTTGAGACGAGGACACAGCCCATGATCTGTGGCCACTAGTGCCTGCAGCTGGGCTCTACAGAACTATGGCGGTACTGTGGGCTCATCAGGGAAGCAGCATGTTAATTGGCCACTTACTTGGAGCAAGATGTTGGGTACAATGCTTGTATTACGACACTCACAGCAGTGCTGCATGAGCTAGGCACTGGCACCATCCCCTTGGGTAAACGAGGAACTGGGCATCAAGTACTTTGCAACATGCCCAAGGGTCAGGGTGGCAGAGCTGGAAGGCAAACCCAGCCATCTGAACTGTAGCCCACGCTGTTTTGTGCTAGGCTGTCCTGCCCTACCAGCCTCTGTGGTCTCTAAAATGAATCCAGGGAATCTAACAGAGTAAAACCAAAACTGTTAAGGCTGGAGTGAAATAACAACGCACTGAAGACCAGAGAGGCTGGGGCTGGGATCAGGAGGCTGGGGAGGGGAGATGCTGCACCTGTCAAGCCTGACACGCACACCCCAGCCCCAGGCAGAGGCAGCAGCAGGAAGGGCCACAGCCCCTGCTCCTTGTTAATGAAAGCACTCCTCTGCATTGGGAGAAACCAGGCTTTTCCAGCTTAGCTCAAGACACTGGTCCCCTGAGTGCTGGCACTCAGGAGGGTGAATGACTGAGTGGATACTGCAGTGGCCTTGGTCTCCCAGGAGCAACCAGGTCACGTCTGGTGATCACCCCAATAGTGCCCAGGTGATGGAATCAGGTGAAACTCTACAAAGGACCTCATTTCTCTTTAGGGGCACAGGGATGGAAATCTTAATGGAGTGTAGGGTTTTTCTCATGGCCTAACTTGGTAGACAGGGAAGTTTGGGCATTCTAAAGCCAAAGTACGCAGCCTTGTGTTAACCACAGCTCCTTTGGAAAATCCGGTGAATCCCCCTCTCCTCCAGCATGCTGCCCACAAGGGGCACACCGGCTCACACACAGACTACCCTTCACCCACACACAGCAGGACCCTGATGCTGTCATTTCCCTGAAGCCCTGGGATGTGCTCCTGTACTTTATAGTCCTTATAGTGTTCCTGTACGTTAACCCTACTGCTGCAGCTAGGCTGAAGGCATCCTGAGGTGGGAAAGCTACGAACACTTGCTGCTCACTTATCGACTACCTCATTTTCTGACATTTGGCATAACAGTAAAAAACCTACTATCTGACTATTTTGTGCATTAATTACGTACATCTGGCAGTAATGTACACCGAGGTGTGAGGCGACAGTGATGCTGGCTGTGATGGTCAAGGTTGTGGGTCAACTTGGCTGGGCCATGATTCTCAGTGGTTTGGTAGTTATGTAAGGATGTATTTTGGCAGTTATTGCAATCATGTAGTCACCCCCATTTTGTGACCTGATGTGATCATCCTCCATTTTTGCATAATACCAATTTTTGCAAAACAATTTGGTCTTTGGCACCAATAAGTGAGGAGTGGGTGTATTTAGCATCAGCTAGGGGCTGGACTTTGTGGCCAAGCAAACTAAGGGCTGTGGGTGGGAGCTAGATATCTGGACTGATAGCCCAAACTCAGAGCTATGTGTGCCTCATGCTGCCCTGGTCCCTGTCCTACACCATGCTGGCCTCTGCCTGCCTTGACAGGGACCAGAGAGTGGGGCCCCTGTCCCTCTCACACACCAACATCCCACATGCCCCCACCTTAAGGGTACCCCCAGCAACTGGCACTCTCCTGTGGAGCCTGTGGCATAAAAACTGCATAAGAGCCCAAAGTGAAACTACAGGAGAGAAAGAAGGAGCACAGACTGGGAAGAGGGAGGTCAGAAGCACACAGAGACAGGAGAGACCTACAGAGACACACACAGACACAGGGGCAGGAGAGATATACAAAGACACATACAGAAACAGAAGAGACACAAAAAGATCAGAGAGACACAAAGGTAGACACACACAGAGGCACAGGCAGAGAGACACACATAAAGGCACGCAGAGGAAGATGCACAGGGAGCATAGACCACCAGCGGGAGGCCGGAGAAGAGGTGAGGAGAACTCTCAGGGGCAAAAAGGCTGTTGGCAAAACTGTAGAGACAGTGAAAAGAGCAGTGGTTGTTCAGATTCGGGCAGAGGTGGGGGTGAACGGGGGCACAGGGTATTTTTAGGGCAGTGAGACTATCTTGTATGATACTGAAATGGTAAACACATGACATTATGGTCAAAACCCACAGAACTGTATGACACAAAGAGTGAGCCCCAATGTGAACTACAGATGTTAGTTAATGGTCATGTATCGACATAGATTCACCAGCTGTAACAAACGTAGCCCAGAAAGGCAAGACGTGAATAATGGGAAACGGTGTGCAGGAGGGAGAAGGGGCGATGGGAACTCTCTGTACTTTCTGCACAAGTTTTCTGTAAACCTAAAACTGCTCTAAAAAATAAAATCTAGTTCAATAAAAGACCTGTCCCTTGGCCCCAACCTGCCCCCCTGGACAGACAGCAGCCAACCCCAGCATACTTCCTCATCAACCTCACCCACCAAATGAATCTTGCCAAGCACTGGCTCTTTCTACCCCTCGCTAGCAGGGTTCCCATGTTGGGCTCAACTCAGTACCTCCCATCCCACCTCAGGCCAGGCCCCTGAGACATCACCCCCAGCAGCATTTCTCCTCCTCGGGGAGGGAGGTCCCTCAATGTCTCCCCTTCCTGTGCTCCTGCTAGCTCAGCTCCCAGCCTGAGGCTCCCCACCGGTGGCCCCAGACAGGCTCTCCTGGCCTTCACCTCTGCTTTCTCCAGCCTGAGCTCAGGACCCAGGGCTGCACATAGTGGCTCAGATGGGCTCAAGGCCAGAGGGAGCAGGGCTGGTCCTGGACAGAGCTGTGTACCCTCAGGCTGCATTCCGTCAACTCCAGTTAGCCAACTGGCAGCCACTCCTGCAGCCTTTCTCCTCCTCGAGGGGCGAGGAGGAGGTCCCTCAATGCCTCCCCTTCCTGCGCTCCTGGTCTCCACACAGTCTGACCCTGCGCTATATGGAACCCCTGGGTAAGGATCCTTCTTGTGCATACCAGCTCTGCCTGTCGCTATCCTTGCCTTCTGCCAGGGTCTTGAGTGCAGGGGTCCTTTGTGGCCCACAGAAGCCCTTGAACCCCCACTGTTGATTTCCCCATGCTCTGCAAAGTGGCTGAAGGATGGATGGCTCCAGGAGAGTTTGGATCGGTGCAAGGCTTGGGCTGGGCTGTGGAGTGGTCCCCATGTTCAGACCCACGAGAGGCTTCACACTGCCCTTTCTCTGCTGGGACTCTGTTTCCTGTGCAGCAGAGGAGGGATAGAGCCAGATCCAGGGGGGCTCCAAAGGGGGGTGAGGGGGACTGGTTGTATCAGGCCAGGCTCACTCGAGACAGGGAGGTACAGGAACTCTGCTGACCAGATTTGCTAGGGCAGCAGGAGGGCACCCCATCCTACTGCCACCACCAGCCCCAGTGGCTGCTGTGCGCACCCACCCCAGGCTATCCATGCTGAGCCAGGCAAAGAGAGGAGAGCTGAGGCCAGGAGGCCTGCCTGGCCATGGCCCAGCCCTTACTGCTTCCTGGAGCTGAGAGCAGGAGACACTTTGAGACTCGCATGGAGTCCAGAGGCCACCTTGCTAATGCCCCTTCTGGCTTCTCTGGCCCTTGGTCTTCTAGCCTGGACCCACTCCACGGTGCACATAGAACACCAGCTGTGCAGGAGCTCGCTTGCCTGCCTCCCCCCGACTCACTCAGCATCACTCTTGCTGGCCTGGGATTGCACACAGGATCTCTCAGTGAGCTGTCCAACCAGGGCTGTGTCTGCCCCAGGGTGCCTTGTTCAATGTGCACGAAGGCCCTCTGCAGGCGTTCTACTACAGGGCCACTGCCTCCACCCCAGAGTCCCACCTGGAAGTGCTGCTGCTGCTGCTCAGTGATCTGGCACTGCCCTTCGCTGACCAGGGCCCCTCTCCAGTCCCCCTCTCGGAAGCACCTCCCCAGCCCTACAAGCAGAGCTGAGCCTGCTCTCCACAGGGCTTCCTCAAAAGCAAGGAGCCTCCTACGACAGCTTCGTGTCACATGGGCTCCCAGAAGGTGAGAGGTGGCCATACTGGGCCCTTCCAGGCAAGCAGCGGGCTGCTCCACAGAGAGACACTAGTGTGAGCACAAGATGAGGGACCAGGGCCCAGCCAGGAATCCGGCCTCCCTGGCACTCTGAGCCCTCCATGTTGCCCATCACACCTGTCAGACTGCCCTCCTTGGAGGCTGCCATGTTGTGCCATCCTTATTTGGGCAGCGTCAGGCTGGGTGACTCCCCATTGCAGGAGTGGGCGTGATGTAGTTGGTTTTCTATAAGTATCTGAACTAAAATTAGGCAGAGATCTCCCTAATGTTTGTCAGTCTGTGCCTGGCCATATTCAACTTGGAGCTTAAACACTAGAGAAGAGCTCCTAACTTTAGATCCCATGGATTCCAGGGTTCTCAGCTACAAGAGGGGGGTTGAAATGTCTAGGACATGCTGAGCTAGTAACAGTCACTGTCATCCCTAACAGGGTGCTTGGGGTGGCCCCAGGACCCAGGGAATCCAAGAGCAGCCCATCCCACGTCTCCCCATGAAGGGGCTCGAAGATAACAGGCGGGGGAGGGAGGGTCAAGAATCACATGGATACAAGCTCAGAGAGTCACAGGCAACACTCAGTGCCTCCCTGCGAACCTCAGCTGGAGGAAGCCTTGGTGGGGGTTGGGGGAGGCGACTCTTGCTGTGTGGCCTGTCCTCTTCCCTTACCCTTTGTCTGCTAACAGCATTTGGTTTTCCTCTGAGGAACCACTGTCACAAGACTCCTATGGGGCTGGCTCCAGGATGGACGGAGAACACACCTGACCAATTAGCATATCTCTTCTTCCTGTCAATAGTGATTGGTTGAGGGATGGGGCAGGTGATCCAATTCAGCCAATGAGACTCCATTCTGGGACTTTGAGGAAAACGAGGCTGGCGAGGCCTGGGGCTGGCAGAGCCCCATGGAGACGGCCTGCTGTCACCAAAACACCTTCAGAAGGGCTGAGACCACATCCTAAGACAGCTTTTGAGCCTCTGAGTCCAGCTGTCCTTGAAACACCTCACCCTGTACTTTTCAGACACTTCAGTGAGGACATTTCTTCTTTTTCGTAACCTTACCTGTGTCAGGGAACTGCCATCAGTAATCAGAAGAACCCTGATGACTAGGTGACAGGTCCCTCCTAGGGCATCATTAGAAATTGGCTGGCAAGGTGGAGACGGGGGCAGAGAGGCTGGCTGAGAGTGGATTGCTGCATAGCACAGCCTCGGCTAAGCTGGGCTGGGATCTGCCAGCACTCTGCACACGTGGCTTTCTTGATGGGGTGCCTTCCCCAGTCCCCAGGGAAAGTGCTTACTGATCTTTCAAGGCTTAGCTCAGGAGCCAAGTCCCTGAAAGTTCTCCAGGACCATCCCTGCCACCTGGTCATTCCTCCACCTGCTTGCATTGGCCTGCAGGTTGTTCTGTGGCAGGAAGGGTGCGGATAGCTCCCCTCTAGTCTCAGGGGGAAATGTGAGCCCTCTTGGGACATTGATTCCTGTCCCAAGAGATGCAAGGAGAAGGTGGACGGGGAGAGTCCTGAACTGACAGAGCAGTTACTCCAAAACTACTGAACAGTAAACCTGAAGTGACTTGAAGTGATAAGATCAAGTTTCTAGCACTGAATGACAGTTGGCCTTCAGAGCTGAGCTCAGCCGTAGCTGCCGCTTGCCATCCAGTCAGTTCTGACTCATACAGAGAAAGAAATCAAGTGATAACATTGCACCTGTGACCCTGAGCTGGGAAAACACGTAGCTGCTATTGCAATGCCTGTACCTGCCTCCCCCACCCGACTTTGGCCTGAGTCCAAGCCAAACACAGCTTATGCGGCTGCTGGGAAGGAGGGCAGGGTGGTGGTCAGCAGTGTGCAGTGAAAGAGGGCACCCTGTGTGCAGCTGGGTCCACTGATGGTTCACGCCATGGTTGGACTCCAGGCCTTACTATTCCCATCTGAAAATGGGGGCTTATGACCCTGATGAATAAAAAGGACTAATGAAGCTGGTTCCCTGAGTTCTCACCCTGAGCCTCCCTGTAACAAGAGGTGGCCCAGGAGGTCACAGCAGAACATAAGTCATGCTGTGCTACCTGGGCTAGCTTTTGTGACGTGAGGGTCAACAGCCCCTTCCCTTCCTCGGGGTTCATGAATGTGTCCATTTCTCAGGAAAGTAAGATCAGTTGCCCTGGCCCTTTGACTTCTCCATGGGGTTTGATGCTGGAAATAAGCCATAATTGTATCCACCCAAGATTCAGAACCTTTTCTTCAGCCTTTCCTGAGCAGACAGCTAGAAGGCAGCTGAGGTGCCATGAGTCAGGAAGTGCTCCGCTCAGTGCCTGCCTGGCCCACTCTGTGTCTGCAGGCTTCCAGGTCACTGCTGTCACTGCAGACCCCAGGCTCACCCTCACCTCCCAGCACCTGTCTGCTCTGTGATCTGCAGGTGTCCAGGTCACCGCTGTCACTGCAGACCCCAGGCTCACCCTCACCTCCCAGCACCTGTCTGCTCTGTGGTCTGCAGGTGTCCAGGTCACCGCTGTCACTGCTGACCCCAGGCTCACGCTCACCTCCCAGCACCTGTCTGCTCTGTGGTCTGCAGCCTTCCAGGTCACTGCTGTCACTGCAGACCCCAGGCTCACCCTCACCTCCCAGCACCTGACTGCTCTGTGGTCTGCAGCCTTCCTGGTCACCGCTGTCACTGCAGACCCCAGGCTCACCCTCACCTCCCAGCACCTGCCTGCTCTGTGGTCTGCAGCCTTCCTGGTCACTGCTGTCACTGCAGACCCCAGGCTCACCCTCACCTCCCAGCACCTGTCTGCTCTGTGGTCTGCAGCCTTCCAGGTCACCGCTGTCACTGCAGACCCCAGGCTCACCCTCACCTCCCAGCACCTGTCTGCTCTGTGGTCTGCAGCCTTCCAGGTCACCGCTGTCACTGCAGACCCCAGGCTCACCCTCACCTCCCAGCACCTGTCTGCTCTGTGGTCTGCAGCCTTCCTGGTCACCGCTGTCACTGCAGACCCCAGGCTCACGCTCACCTCCCAGCACCTGCCTGCTCTGTGGTCTGCAGCCTTCCTGGTCACCGCTGTCACTGCAGACCCCAGGCTCACGCTCACCTCCCAGCACCTGCCTGCTCTGTGGTCTGCAGCCTTCCTGGTCACCGCTGTCACTGCAGACCCCAGGCTCACCCTCACCTCCCAGCACCTGTCTGCTCTGTGGTCTGCAGCCTTCCAGGTCACCGCTGTCACTGCAGACCCCAGGCTCACCCTCACCTCCCAGCACCTGTCTGCTCTGTGGTCTGCAGCCTTCCAGGTCACTGCTGTCACTGCAGACCCCAGGCTCACCCTCACCTCCCAGCACCTGTCTGCTCTGTGGTCTGCAGCCTTCCTGGTCACCGCTGTCACTGCAGACCCCAGGCTCACGCTCACCTCCCAGCACCTGCCTGCTCTGTGGTCTGCAGCCTTCCTGGTCACCGCTGTCACTGCAGACCCCAGGCTCACGCTCACCTCCCAGCACCTGCCTGCTCTGTGGTCTGCAGCCTTCCTGGTCACCGCTGTCACTGCAGACCCCAGGCTCACCCTCACCTCCCAGCACCTGTCTGCTCTGTGGTCTGCAGCCTTCCAGGTCACTGCTGTCACTGCTGACCCCAGGCTCACCCTCACCTCCCAGCACCTGTCTGCTCTGTGGTCTGCAGCCTTCCAGGTCACCGCTGTCACTGCAGACCCCAGGCTCACCCTCACCTCCCAGCACCTGTCTGCTCTGTGGTCTGCAGCCTTCCAGGTCACTGCTGTCACTGCTGACCCCAGGCTCACCCTCACCTCCCAGCACCTGCCTGCTCTGTGGTCTGCAGCCTTCCAGGTCACTGCTATCGCTGCAGACCCCAGGCTCACCCTCACCTCCCAGCACCTGCCTGCTCTGTGGTCTGCAGCCTTCCTGGTCACTGCTGTCACTGCAGACCCCAGGCTCACCCTCACCTCCCAGCACCTGTCTGCTCTGTGGTCTGCAGCCTTCCAGGTCACCGCTGTCACTGCAGACCCCAGGCTCACCCTCACCTCCCAGCACCTGTCTGCTCTGTGGTCTGCAGCCTTCCAGGTCACTGCTGTCACTGCAGACCCCAGGCTCACCCTCACCTCCCAGCACCTGTCTGCTCTGTGGTCTGCAGCCTTCCTGGTCACCGCTGTCACTGCAGACCCCAGGCTCACGCTCACCTCCCAGCACCTGCCTGCTCTGTGGTCTGCAGCCTTCCTGGTCACCGCTGTCACTGCAGACCCCAGGCTCACGCTCACCTCCCAGCACCTGCCTGCTCTGTGGTCTGCAGCCTTCCTGGTCACCGCTGTCACTGCAGACCCCAGGCTCACCCTCACCTCCCAGCACCTGTCTGCTCTGTGGTCTGCAGCCTTCCAGGTCACTGCTGTCACTGCTGACCCCAGGCTCACCCTCACCTCCCAGCACCTGTCTGCTCTGTGGTCTGCAGCCTTCCAGGTCACCGCTGTCACTGCAGACCCCAGGCTCACCCTCACCTCCCAGCACCTGTCTGCTCTGTGGTCTGCAGCCTTCCAGGTCACTGCTGTCACTGCTGACCCCAGGCTCACCCTCACCTCCCAGCACCTGCCTGCTCTGTGGTCTGCAGCCTTCCAGGTCACTGCTATCGCTGCAGACCCCAGGCTCACCCTCACCTCCCAGCACCTGCCTGCTCTGTGGTCTGCAGCCTTCCTGGTCACTGCTGTCACTGCAGACCCCAGGCTCACCCTCACCTCCCAGCACCTGCCTGCTCTGTGGTCTGCAGCCTTCCTGGTCACCGCTGTCACTGCTGACCCCAGGCTCACCCTCACCTCCCAGCACCTGCCTGCTCTGTGGTCTGCAGCCTTCCTGGTCACCGCTGTCGCTGCAGACCCCAGGCTCACCCTCACCTCCCAGCACCTGCCTGCTCTGTGGTCTGCAGCCTTCCTGGTCACCGCTGTCACTGCAGACCCCAGGCTCACCCTCACCTCCCAGCACCTGTCTGCTCTGTGGTCTGCAGCCTTCCTGGTCACCGCTGCCACTGCAGACCCCAGGCTCACGCTCACCTCCCAGCACCTGCCTGCTCTGTGGTCTGCAGCCTTCCTGGTCACCGCTGTCACTGCAGACCCCAGGCTCACGCTCACCTCCCAGCACCTGTCTGCTCTGTGGTCTGCAGCCTTCCTGGTCACCGCTGTCACTGCAGACCCCCGGCTCACACTCACCTCCTAGTACCTGTCTAGCCCACTGTGTCTGCATGCTTCCTGGCCACCACTGTCACTGCAGACCTCAGGCTCACGTTCACCTCCGAGCACCTGTCTGGCCTGCTGTGTGTCTGCAGACTTCTTGGTCACTGTTCTCACTGCAGATCCCCAGGCTCACTCTCACCTCCCAGCGCCTGCCTGGTCTGCTCTGTGATCTGCAGCTTTCCTGGTCAGTGCTGTCACTGTAGACCCAGGCTCACTGTTCACAGCCAGAAGCCACCTGAATTTGCTTTTCCTCAACTACCCTTTTCCAATGTCGTTAATGCTCAGCTTGAGCCACCAAATTACAAGCAGACAGGACGTTCCACCACTCTTTCTGTGAGAGGACTTAGACTTTTTAAACCAAGCCTGGCAGAGCTGGGTGGCCCCATAGATAGAAAGCAAAAGAAAACAAAGGAGAAAGAGCAAAGCAGAGACAGCCACCAGGGGTGGCTCAGGGGCACCTCCTTAGTTTCCATCAATACCCCAACCATGGCAAGTGATGCCACACTGTGAAGGGAAGCAATGCACTTGCTCCCTGAACCAGATCGAGACCCCCTGATCTGGCCAGGGGCAGTCCCCAGAGCCCCTGGGAAAGTGGGCAGTAAGAAAAGAATCCCATTTGCAGGTGCATGGGAGGACACAGCAATCCAGGGGTCACACGGGGGTCACCCTAACCTAGCCTGGGGCATCAGGGAAGTTTCCCTGGAGTAAGCATTATTTAGGAGTCCCTGGGTGGTGCAAATGGTTTGTGCTCTACTACTAACCTAAAGGTTGGCAGTTCAAACCCAACCCACCCTGCACCGCTGTGGAAGAAAGGTCTGGCTATCTCTTTCCATAAAGATTACAGTCAAGAAAATGCTATGGAGCAGTTTTACTCTGCGACATATGGGGTTGCCGTGAGTCAAAATCAACTCAATGGCAATGGGTTTGATTTTCGGTTTTCAGGTGGCACAAACAATTGTAACCAAAAGGTTAGAGGTTTGAATCCGCCCAGAGGCACCTTGGGAGAAAGGCCTGGTGCTCTACTTTTGCGAAATCAGCTATTGAAAACCCTTTGACGCACAGTCTTACTCTGACACCTGGAGTTGTCACGAGTCGGAACTGACTCCACGGCAACGTTAAGAAGCATTATTTAAATTAAAACCAAAAGGAACAGTCAGAGCTAGTGAAGGTGAGGGGAAGGCTGGGGGTGGGAAGGGGTGTGCAGGTTGGGGGTGTGCCAGACAGGGGTAGAGAAATAGCAAAGGACTTAGAGGGCTCAGAGACGTGGGCGACAGGGTGTGACAGGACTGCAGCAAGCTAGGGGGGAGCTGGCGTCGGATGAGGCCAGCACTGTGGTGTGGTAAGGATCCCGGGTACGCAGGGAGGAGAGCCCCTGGCCATACGTGCTGCACAGCTCCAGGCTCGTGGAAGGGTCTTGGCCCTTGCTCACAGCTTTCCTATTCCAGTGGCCTCTGTCCTCTCTGCCAGACTGAGCCCCTGCTGTTCTAGGCCAGGTGAGCAGAGGCTCTTGGGCTTTCCAGAGCATCGCCCCCACAGCCAACACAGCCACCCTGGCCAGGAAGGGAGAGCAGGAGTTGAGGAAGCCACATGGAGGGTGGAGAGGCTGAACTGAGGCTGTGAAACACAAGAAGTGCCTGCAGCTTCCAGAAATAGCCTTGTAATTAAGAGGAAACAATAATGGCCGGTGACCAGACTGTATCAAAACTTCTGCCCACTTTGTTTTTCCTGAGCAATCTTTGCTAATTAATTCTTAACGATTCACACACTGGGATTAAAACACTCAGCTCACAGAAGCCAAGCTGGTCGATACCTTTTCAGCCTAATGGAGGGACTGGAGGCAGAGAGCAGGCTTCAGGCCTGAGGTGGAACCGGGCGTTCTGGGCATTCAGAGCTCTTCCAAAGGGGTGAGGCCTCCCAGGGCGTCGCAGGGGGCGTCCCCCTCCCCCACGGAGGTCCACTCTGACCAGGAGATGGTAACACATGCTAATACTACACCACCTGTGACAAGGTAGCCGCTAGAGCCTTGAGGGAGTAAGCCGGGGGCGCAGGAAGCCATGGGCGTGGGGCTCGAGGCTGTCCTCGGTAGTGTGGGTGGTGGTGTCCAGTGAGGACCAGACAAGGGGACCCAAGGCCAGAACTCCCAGCTAGGCCCTACACTCACTGGGGAAGGGTCTGCTCCATCTTAAGCACATCTCTGTTGGGACTGGAAACTTCCCTATGACCCCCGAGTGGGGTGGAAGGAAGAACCAGGTCCCTATTCAGTCACTGTTTACTCAGCTAGCGGCCTTGGGCCAGTGGGGCCATGGCTCTGAGCCTCTGCAGTGGGGCTGGTCACAGAAGCCGCTTGCTGGCCTGCCCACAAGGGTGGACAGGAGGGCCTCCAGACGGAGGGAGGACACAGGCCGTGCACTTGGGCAGACAGGGGTAGTCCTTCCACGAGCACACCCGATAGCCACTTTAGACAGGGTTCTGGAGGCCACGGGAGATGTGCTGTAGAAACAACACTGGGTGGGGCTGGAGCAGAAGGGAGACGCCTGCCCCGCAACGCACGGTTCTCGGCAGTTCTGAGAAGTCACTGTGCCAAGGCCTCCTGAGGCCACTGGACTTTTGAGCCTCAGACCAGAGGGGCCTGTTTTCAAGAGTGAGTCTCCGAGGCATTTCCAGAGTGAGCAGGGGAGTCTGGAAGCCGTGCAGAATGACTAATTAATGATGGTAAAGTACTGTGGGAGAGGAAAGCACTGCGTAACTGCTAAGTGGTGGGGTTATTACTATTCATGCAGTATTCATGCTGTGCTCTCCAGCCTCTGGGAAGCTTCACTCTGGAGTCCTCAGGGACTGGACTGAGGGAGCACGTGCCCAGGGAACAGGGCTGTGACAGCAGCTGGCCTGGCCAGCGGGGAAGGGGCCAAGAGGGTGCAGAGGGGCGGCAGACACGCCACCGCACTGAAGCCACAGTGCTTGGGGAAATGGGACCTTGGCAAAGCCAGGGAGGCCAGATGGAGCCTTCTGCCTCCATTTACCAGGAGAGGGCATCCATGGAGCCCAGCTGTGTGCCAGAAACTGGGCTGGGAGTTCCCACCATTGTCATCTCTTTCAAGTCAGCTCCTAACGCTGCAGAGGAGTCCCTGGGTGTGCTGACTGGAAGGCTGGCAGTTCAACTCACCCAGAGGTGCCTCCAAAGAAAGGCCTGGCCGACTTCTGAAACGTCGCAGCCATGACATTTCTACTTTGCAACACATGGGGTTGCCAGGAGTTGAAATCTACTTGACAGCAACTGGTTTGGTTTGGTTAACATCTGTATTATGTCTAAATATTTACAAGCTATACCACAGGCCAGCCTGCTTCCCACCCTGGGCCCTGCACTCCACTCCCCAGGGATCCCCTGCTGAGGGGTGCAGGTCTTCTGGGCCAAATACGAGGAGCCAGGCCTGGCCAGGACTCCTGGGAAGAACCAGACCCTCCAGGACTCAGGTAGGCCTGACCCAGTCAGATGCCCAGGCAGGTTCTCCTGCCTAACTCCTAGGCTTTCCCACCCAAGTGGTCCCCTAACCAGTCCTCCAATGTAGGGGAAGGAAGCAGAGCTACCTGAGAACCTGGCCTTCTGAGAAACCCATGCTGGTAATTGCAATAAAAGCAGCCCTCCCTCACTCTCCTTCCCAGGGCTGTGGTTTTCCCTCCCCACATGCACACGGCCCCCCTTTCCAGCCCCTTCCCCTGGCACGGGGACAGAGGACACACACAAAGCCCTCTTCCTGAATTCTCATGAACTTTCCCTGAACTTTCAAAATAACGTTCTTACAAGAACAAAAAGAAAAACAATGTCTTTGCATTTGGCATGTGTGCGATGTGTGGGGCCCTCAGAAGCCGGGACAGGGCCCGCTGTGCTGGGGGACGGTGGGCCTCATCTCGCAGGGCTGGGGCCTCCTCAGGCTTACACAACAGAATGAGAGACATCTGGGCCACAGCTGGTCTGCGTGGCTCCAGGGAAGACCTGCACTCCAGCACGGTGGATAGGGGTTGGCCACAGTATTTCATGTGCCTCAACCACCAAGGCTTCTCCATAGCTTGGAGGGCATCTGTTCTCCAGTGCTCTTGGCCTGCTCAGGGAGCCCCTCTGAGTATCTCCAGAAGCTTCCAGGCCTGCCTGTGCAACATACCTTCTGATGGGGCCAGGATGGCTATGACAGATACAGGCTACACAGACATACAGCCCTGTCTCAGGTCTCATGATCGCTACACACACATACAGCCCTGTCTCAGGCCTCACAGTCTCTATGCACACATAACGCCCTGTCTCAGGGCTCATGCTCACTACACAGACACACAGCCCTGTCTCAGGCCTCATGCTCACTACACAGACATAAAGAGCCCCGTCTTAGGCCTCAAGCTCACTACACAGACATACAGCCCAGTATCAGGCCTCATGCTCACTACACACACATAAGGCCCAGTCTCAAGCCTCATCCTCACTACGCACACTGAGAGCCCTGTCTCAGGCCTGATGCTCACTACGTAGACTTACAACCCCGTCTCAGGCTTCATGCTCCCTACACAGACATATAGCCCTGTCTCAGGCATCATGCTCAATACACAGACATACAGTCCTGTCTCAGGCCTCATGCTCACTAAACAGACATACAGCCCGGTTTCAGGCCTCATGCTCACTACAACTACATACAGCCCTGTCTCAGGCCTCATGCTCACTACACAAACATAGAGCCCTGTCTCAGGCCTCATGCTCACTACACAGACACAGCCCTGCCTCAGGCCTCATGCTCACTAAACAGACATACAGCCCTGTCTCAGGCCTCATGCTCACTACACAGACATAGAGCCCTGTCTCAGGCCTCATGCTGACTACACAGACACAGCCCTGCCTCAGGCCTCATGCATACTACACAGACATACAGCCAGGTCTCAGGCCTCATACTCACTACTCAGACATACAGCCCTGTCTCAAGTCTCATGCTCACTACACAGACACACAGCCATGTCTCAGGGCTCATGCTCACTACACAGATACAGTCGGGTCTCATGCCTCATACTCACTACACAGACATACAGTCCTGTCTCAGGGCTCATGCTCACTACACAGACATACAGCCCCGCCTCAGGCCCCATGCTCACTACCCAGACATATAGCCCAATCTCAGGCCTCATGCTCACCACGCAGACATACAGCCCCGTCTCAGGCCTCATGCTTACCACACAGACATACAGCCCCGTCTCGGGACGCATGATCAATACACTGACATACACCCCTGTCTCAGGCCTCATGCTCACTACACAGACATACAGCCCTATCTCAGGCCTCAAGCACACTACACAGACATACAGCCCAGTCTCAGGCCTCAGGCTCACTACACAGACATACAGACGGGTCTCAGGCCTCATGCTCACTACACAGACATACAGCCCTGTCTCAGGCCTCATGCTCACTACACAGACATACAGCCGGGTCTCAGGCCTTATGCTCACTACAACCACGTACAACGCTGTCTCAGGCCTCATGCTCACTACAACCATGTACAGCCCTGTCTCAGGCCTCATGCTCACTACAAAACCTACAGACCTGTCTCAGGCCTCATGCTCACTACACACACATACAACCAGGTCTCAGGCCTCAAGCTCACTACACAGCCTTACACCCTGTCTCAGGCCTCATGCTCACTACGCAAACATATAGCCCTGTCTCAGACCTCATGCTCACTACACACACGTACAGCCCTGCCTCAGGGCTCATGCTCGCTGCGCAAACTTACGGCCCCATCTCAGGCCTCATGCTCACTACGCAGACGTACAGCCCTGTCTCAGGCCTCATGCTGACTACACACACATACAGATGGGTCTGAGGCCTCATGCTCACTACTCAGACATACAGCCCTGTCTCAGGCCTAATGGTCACTACGCAGACATACAGTCCGGTCTCAGGGCTCATGCTTACCACACAGACATACAGCCCTGTCTCAGGCCTCATGATCAATACACAGACATACACTCCTGTCTCAGGCCTCATGTTCACTACACAGACATGTAGCCCGGTCTCAGGCCTCATGCTCACTACACAGACATACAGTCCGGTCTCAGGCCTCATGCTCACTACACATACAGCTCGGTCTCAGGCCTCATGCTCACTACACAGACATACAGATGGGTCTCAGGCCTCATGCTCACTACACAGACATACAGCCCTGTCTCAGGCCTCATGCTCACTACACAGACATACAGTCCGGTCTTAGGCCTCATGCTTACCACACAGACATACAGCCACGTCTCAGGCCTCATGATCAATACACGGACATATACTCCTGTATCAGGCCTCATGCTCACTACACAGACATAAAGTCCTGTCTCAGGGCTTATGCTCACTACACAGACATACAGACCAGTCTCAGGCCTCATGCTCACTACACAGACATAAAGTCCTGTCTCAGAGCTTATGCTCACTACACAGACATACAGCCTGGTCTCAGGCCTCATGCTCAGTACGCAGACACACCACCCTGTCTCAGGCCTCATGCTCCCTACACAGACATACAGCCCTCTCTCAGGCCTCATGTTCACTACACAGACATACAGCTTGGTCTAAGGCCTCATGCTCACTACACAAACATACAGCCCTATCTCAGGCCTCATGCTCACTACACAGCATACAGCCTTGTCTCTGACCTCATGCTCACTACACAGCCATACAACCTGGTCTCAGACTTCATGCTCAGTATGCAGACACACCACCCTGTCTCAGGCCTCATGCTCCCTACACAGACATACAGCCCAGTCTCAGGCCTCATGCTCACTACACAGACATACAAACCCAGTCTCAGGCCTCATGCTCACTGCACAGACACACAGCCCTGTCTCAGGCCTCATGCTCACTACACAGACACACAGCCCCGTTTCAGGCCTCATGCTCACTACACAGACATACAGCCGGGTCTCACGCCTCATGCTCACTACACAGACATAAAGTCCTGTCTCAGGCCTCACGCTCACTACACAGACATACAGCCTAGTCTCAGGCCTCATGCTCACTACATAGACATGTGGCCCGGTCTCAGGTCTCAAGCTCACTACACAGACATACCGTCCTGCCTCACGGCTCATGCTTGCTACGCAAACTTACAGCCCCATCTCAGGCCTCATGCTCACTACACAGACATACGGCCCTGTCTTAGGCCTCATGCTCACTACACACACATACAGTCGGGTCTCAGACCTCATGCTCACTACACACACGTACAGCCCTGCCTCAGGGCTCATGCTCGCTGCGCAAACTTACAGCCCCATCTCAGGCCTCATGCTCAATACGCAGACATACAGCCCAGTCTCAGTCCTCATGCTTGCTACACAGACATACAGCCCGGTCTCAGGCCTCATGCTCACTACTCAGACATACAGCCCTGTCTCAGGCCTCATGCTCACTACACAGACATACAGACGGGTCTCAGGCCTCATGCTCACTACACAGACATACAGACGGGTCTCAGGCTTCATGCTCACTACACAGACATACAGATGGGTCTCAGGCCTCATGCTCACTACACAGACATACAGATGGTTCTCAGGCCTCATGCTCACTACTCAGACATACAGCCCTGTCTCAGGCCTAATGGTCACTACACAGACATACAGTCTGGTCTCAGGCCTCATGCTTACCACACAGACATACAGCCCCGTCTCAGGCCTCATGATCAATACATAGACATATACTCCTGTCTCAGGCCTCATGCTCACTACACATACAGCTTGGTCTCAGGCCTCATGCTCACTACACAGACATACAGCTTGGTCTCAGGCCTCATACTCACTACACAGACATACAGCCCTGTCTCAGGCCTCATGTTCACTACACAGACATACAGCTTGGTCTCAGGCCTCATGTTCACTACACAGACATACAGCCCTGTCTCAGGCCTCATGCTCACTACACAGACATACAGCCCTGTCTCAGGCCTCATGCTCACTACACAGACATACAGCCCTTTCTCAGGCCTCATGCTCACTACACAGACATACAGCCCTTTCTCAGGCCTCATGCTCTCCTCCAGGGGGAAGAACACAGGAGCTTTGCATGTGGAGCCTCAGAAGCCAGCAGTGACCCTGCTCACTTGGCCCTGGACAAAGCCAGACCTTCTTCTCTGCCCTGGTGTAAGCAGTTGCCTCTTTCTGTAAGCCTTTCCCATGAGGCATTGATGATTCAGTTGTTGAATGCTCGCCTTCCATGCCGGAGACCTGGGTTCAATCCCCAGCCAGTGCACTCCATGTGCGGCCACCAGTCATCTGTTCATGAAGGCTTGTGTGTGGACAGGTTTCAGCTGAGCTTCCAGACTGGACTAGGAAGATAGACTAGGAAAAAAAATCTTGGATCTACCCCCAAAGAGCAGCCAGTGAAAACCCTATGGATTGCAAAAGTCTGACCTACAGCCAGCCACAGGGATGGTGTTTCACTCCTCTCTGCACGGGGCTGAAATGAGTCAGGGGCTGACTCAATGGCAGCTAAGCCCCCTTACCTCCAGCCCACCCACTGCATTGCCCCCAAGGCTTTTCCTCCAGGCTGTCCCACACCCCCTGTGGGAGCAGGCCCAGCTTCCTCACAGGGCTCACCAAGTCCCTCAGCCAGCTGGGCTTACCTCTCAGCTTCATCTCTGGTACCCACACCTCAGCAAGGCTATACCCGCTTCTCAGAGCACCGTCGTTCTTTCCCACCCAGATCCGTTCCTACCATAGTGCCTGCAGACTGACTCTGGAAACTGAGTGTCCACTTTCTACATTAATTAAATCACAATCAAGTGCTGCTTACAGGGCAGAAGCTGGGGGGCAGGGGGGTGACCAAACAAGGCAAGATGCTTGCTGTGACAGAGGTCACACAGGATGTGGGGATAAGATCTTAAACAGACATGCATGCAAATAGCTCTGTTATAAAACTGTGAATAGTACTGTGAGAGGGCAATACCATGGCCTCCTAGAAGGAGCTGAGATGCATTTCAGGCAGAGGACAGGACCCCTGAGGAAGCCTCCAGGCAGGGAAGGACTCGGTTCCATGAATGCAGGGAGCAGAAGCACCCTGCCGGAGGCACTGATGGGGTTAGGGTGGCCGGCAGGTCTAGAGAGGGAGGGCCTTGTAGGCCACAATAAAAGCTTAGGTCTTCCTAGCAACAAAGGGGAGCTACTGAGGGATTTCAGCAAGGCAGAGGCATAGTTAATTTGCACTTAACAGGATTCCTCCTCCAGGAAGCCTCCCTGGACAGCCTTTGTGGTTCAGGAACTTCTTCTGTTTCCCTTTTTGCTTCCTTCATTTCAGCACTTAACAAGCTGCATTGCAACTGTCTCCCCAGAGACTGTGAACTCCTTCAGTTTGGAGCCTGACTCACTTATATTTGTGTCCCAGTGAAGAGTTTGGTGAAAATCAATATTTGCTTAATGAAAGAGAAAGTTCCGGAATGTCTGCATGTCCCAGGCATCTGGAGTAGCCCGTGGGCCCAGCTCCAGGCCCTTTGCCTCCTCCCTGGGCAGCGAATTCTTGAAGATGTAGCTCTAGGGGTTGCACAGGCCTCTGAGGTGGGTGCAGCTGAGGTCCAGGCAGAAATTCCCCAGCTGTTCATCTATCCCATTCAGATAAGGAGGGAGAGAGTCTGGTTCATTTCACTAAGAATCATTAGCAGTTTTTTTAATGGAATAAAATTTAATAAAAGGAGCAGCTCAAGCAGGTCTGGTGGGTAAACGAGGGCCTGGGTGTGCCACTGATGCTTACCGTGACTTTAAAGAGAAAGCACAGGCAGCTTAATTTCAGAGCCAGTGGAAATGTCTGCTCACTTGTATGTCAGCCAGGTTGACTCTGGTTTCCAGCTGCCCAGCAGTGGCTCTCATCAGGGGCGTGAGGACCACAGGGATTTCTCTGACAGGTCACCCCTACTGCCTCCCTTCATGGGGAATCAGCCCTCCTCTGGAGTTTCCAGGATCAGGAATGTGCGTCTGGGAGACGTTAGATAGTCCACGTCCCCTCCTCAAAGAACATTACTCCAAATCACCTGTCCCCCAGGATCTTAAAAACTAATTTCAGACTTCTGCCTTCAAAAAAATGTAAATGTCCTTTTCCTTATTCCTCACATTAAGTACAATTAAAAGCCCTGAACATTGTATTAAAAATAAAGAAATAAATAAATAAGAACACTCTGTAATGTGGAGGGAAGAAGGCAGACCGGCTGGGAACCTCGAGGCCCCAGGAACATGACGTGCTGGTCAGTTCCCTGGATTTTCTCTGCCTTATAATCCCAGACTACATGCTGGAGAAGCAGCTACCCAGAAATGCCAATCAGCACATAAAACCCAACAAAAGCTTACTCTCTAGCCAAACTAGGAAAGGGGTAGCTTAACAAGACAGAAAGTTTTTAATCAATAACCATTCTACGCCAGTCAGACAACTCAGAAAACACTGTGGCCCCACCACTGTCTGTTCCACCAAAGGTCAGATGGGAAGCCCAGATTTCCGCTCTCGCCAGAATGTAATAAGCCACCTAATTCCCATTATCTCAGAAAAGGCCAAGTGGGAAGATAGGACTTTCATCCTCAAAGGATGGAAACAAGCCCCTCACCCCGATGGAGATCACATTGGGAAACTGGACTTCCACTCTCTGCTAGAATGATGTCATAGGAGGCTTCAGAGAAGGTTAGCAATAACCATTGCCCAGCAGTGCCAAGGCTGGTCCTCCTCCCAAGGATGTCAGTGGATGCCACATGGGCAGCAGTAACATTTCCCAGCAGGGGTTGTATCAGTGGAGGCCTAGTGGGGATCCTGAACTCCCACCTAAACTGGTAGTAATGAAGAACCCCTGTCATGGATTGAATTATGTCCCCCCAAAAATGTGTGTATCAGTTGGACTGGGCCATGATTCCTGGTATTGCGTGATTTTTCTGTATTTTTCTCTATGATGTTAATGAGGTAGGATGGGTGGCAGTTGTGTTAGTGAGGCAGGACTCAAACTACAAGATTGGATTGTGTCTTGAGGAAATTTCTTTTGAGATATAAAAGACAGGAGCTAGCCGAGAGACAGGGGACCTCATACCACCAAGAAAGCAGCACCAGGAGCAGAATGCATGCTTTGGACCTGGGGTCCCTGTACCTCAGAAGCTCCTTGATCGGGGAGGATTGATGACAAGGAATTTTCCTCTAGATCCAACAAGGAGAAAGCTGTCTCCTGGAGTTAACACCCTGAATTTGGACTTTAACCTACTAGATTGTGAGACAACAAATTTCTCTTTGTTAAAGCCACCCACTTGTGGTATTTCAGTTATAAGAGCACTAGATGACTAAGACAACCACTCTACCACCAGGTTTCAACAGGGGCTGAGAGAGGAAACTGAGCTTCTCTCCCCATTTGGCAGTAACAAGGAGATTCCCTATTTCACCCGCCAAAACAATGTCAAAGAAGGCCAGCTAAACAGAAGGTGTGAATAAGATCCAGAGTCTTATAACATAATACCAGAAACGTTCAGGTTGCAACTGAAAATCACTTGTTCTACCAAGAACCAGGAAGATTTCAACAAGAAAGATAACCAAGGGACACCAATACCAAGAAAACACAGCTGTCAGAATTATCCGATAAGGATTTTAAAGCAGCCATCATGAAAATGCTTCAATGAGTAATTATGAAAATGCTTGAAACCAGTGAAAAAACAGAAAGTCTCAGCAAAGAAATAGTACCTCTAAATAAATAAGTAGGATATAAAGAAGAACCAAATGAAAGCTTAGAACTGAAAAGTATAACGAAATAAAAAAAAAAGAAAAACTCAATTAATTCAAAAGCAGAATGAAGAGAACAAAGGAAAGAATCAGTGACCTTGAAGATAGAAAAATAAAAATTTTCCAATCTGAACAAGAAGAAAATGGAATGAAAAATAATAAAAAGAACATAGCTTCAAGAACCAGTGGGACCATAGCAAAAGATCTAACATCCATTTCTTCAGAGTCCCGGGGGTAGAAAACAAAGAGGGTGGGACTGAAAAAAGAATTTGAAGAAATAATGGCTCAGATTTTTACAAATTTGGTTAAAGACATTCACCTGGAGGTGCAAGAAGCTGAGCAACCTACAAATGAGATACACTCCGGTAAACCCATGGCAAGACACACCATAGTCTTGTCATTGGTTTACATCAGAGACAGAAAATTCTGAAAACTAAAGAAAAAGGAATAATCTTGAAAACAATAAGAGAGAAACAACGCCTTACTGTAGAGGAGAACAATTCAAACGACAGTGGATTTCTCCTCAGAAAGCATGAATGCCAGAATAACGTGGCCCACCATTTTTCAAGTGCTGAAGGAAAACAAATTAATAAATGTCAACCCAAAATGCTGTTAAATTATCCTTCATAATGAAGAGGAAATCAACATATTCTCAGAAAAAGGAAAACTAAGAAAATTAATCACTGGGAAACCTACGCTAAAAGAATGACTAAATTTCTCTGAACAGAAATGATAAAAGAAGAAATCTTTGAACATCAGGAAGTAAGAACACTGGAAAGAGTAAAACTACGGATGAATAAAATGGACTCTTAATCTCTTAATTTTCTGAATTATATGTGACTGTTAAAAAATTATAACACTATCTGATGTAGTTTTCAATGTAGGTAGAATTATAAAAAAAAAAAAAGAATTATAAGACAGTTACAAATGGGAGCGAATAAAAGGACATAAAGAGAGATACAGATTCTACATTTCACCTGAACCGCGAAAATGTTAACATCAATAGACTTGGGTAAGTTACGTATACATAATGTAATACCTAGAGCTACCACTAAAAAAATATGTATGCAAAGCGATATAATCATAAACACTATGCTGTTGCTGTTCTTAGATGGGGTGGAGTCGGTTCCGACTCATAGCGACCCAATACACAACGGAATGAAACACTGCCCTGTCCTGCGCCACCCTGAAAATCATTGCTATGCTTGAGCTCGTTGTTGTAGCCACTGTGTCAATCCACCTCTTTTCCGCTGACCCTGTACTTGCCAAGCATGATGTCCTTCTCCAGGGACTGATCCCTCCTGACAACAGGTTCAAAGTATATAAGACGCAGTCTCGCCATCTTTGCTTCTAAGGAGCATTCTGGTTGCACTTCTTCCAAGACAGATTTGTTCGTTCTTTTAGCAGCCCGTGGTATATTCAACATTCTTCACCAACACCACAATCCATAGTCAATTCTTCTTCGGTCTTCCTTACTCATTGTCCAGCTTTTACATGCATATGATGCGATTAAAAAGACCATGGCTTCGGTCAGGTGCACCTTAGTCTTTAAGGTGACACCTTTGCTTTTCAACACTTCAAAGAGGTCCTTTGCAGCAGACTTCCCCAATGCAATGTGTCCTGATTTCTTGACTGCTGCTTCCTTGGGTGTTAATCGTGGATCCAAGTAAAATGAAATCCTCGGCAACTTCAATCTTTTCTCCATTTATCATGATGTTGCTCATTGGTCCAGTTGTGAGGATTTTTGTTTTCTTTATGTTCAGGTGCAAGCCATACTGAAGGCTGTGGTCTTTGGTCTTCATCAATAAGTGCTTCAAGTCCTTTTCGTTTTCAGCAAGCAATGTTGTGTCATCTGATGCCCATTCTTCTCCATATAGTCCAGCTTCTCGTATTATTTGTTCAGCATACACGCTGAATAGGTATGACGAAAGAATACAACCCTGACGCACACCTTTCCTGACTTTAAACCAGTCAGTATCCCCTTGTTCTGTCTGAACAACTGCCTCTTGATCTATGTACAGGTTCCTCATAAGCACAATTAAGTGTTCTGGAATTCCCATTCTCCACGATGTTATCTATAATTTGTTATGATCCACACAGTTGAATGCCTCTGCATAGTCAATAAAACACAAGTAAACGTCCTTCTGATATTCTCTGCTTTCAGCCAGGATCCATCTGACATCAGCAATGATATCCCTGGTTCCACGACCTCTTCGGAAACCGGCCTGAATTTCTGGCAGTTCCCTGTTGATCTGCTGCAGCTGTTTTTGAATGATCTTCAGCAAAATTTTGCTTGCGTGTGATATTAATGATATTGTTCTATAACTTCTGCATTTGGTTGGATTGGCTTTCTTGGGTATAGGCTTAAGTATGGATGTCTTCCAGTCAGTTGGCCAGGAAGCTGTCTTCCATATTTCTTGGCATAGACGAGTGAGCACCTTCAGCACTGCATCTGTTTGTTGAAACATCTCAGTTGACATTCTGTCAATTCCTGGAGCCTTGTTTTTTGCCAATGCCTTCAGCGCAGCTTGGACTTCTTCCTTCGGTACCATCGGTTCCTGATCATATGCTACTTGTTGAAACAATTGAACATCGACTAATTCTTTTTGGTATAATGGCTGTGTATTCCTTCCATCTTCTTTTGATGCTTCCTGCGTCGTTTAATATTTTCCCCATAGAATCCTTCACTACTGTAACTCGAGGCTTGAATTTTTTTCTCAGTTCTTCCAGCTTGAGAAACGCTGAGCATGTTCTTCCCATTTGGTTTTCCATCTCCAGCTCTTTGCCCATGTCATTATAATACTTTATTTTATCTTCTGGAGCCGCCCTTTGAATTCTTCTGTTCAGTTCTTTTACTTCATCATTTCTTCCTTTTGCTTTAGCTGCTTGACATTCATGAGCAAGTTTCAGAGTCTCCTCTGACATCCATCTTGGTATTTTCTTTCTTTCCTGTCTTTTCAATGATCTCTTGCTTTCTTCGTGTATGATGTCCTTGATATCATTCCACAACTCACCTGGTCTTTGGTCACTAGTGTTCAGTGTGTCAAATCTATTCTTGAGATGGTCTCTAAATTCAGGTGGGATATACTCAAGGTCATATTTTTGGCTCTTGTGAACTTGCTCTGATTTTCTTCAGTTTCAGCTTGAACTTGCATATGAGCAATTGAGGGTTTGTTCCACAGTCAGCCCTGGCCTTGCTCTGACTGATGATATTGAGCTTTTCCATCATCTCTTTCCACAGATATAGTCAATTTGATTTCTGTGTGTTCCATATGGTGAGGTCCATGTGCACAGTCACCGTTTATGTTGGTGAAAGAAGGTATTTGCAGTGAAGAAGTCGTTGGTCTTGCAAAATTCTATCATTCGATTTCCAGCATTGTTTCTATCAAGGCCATACTTTCCAACTACCGATCCTTCTTCTTTGTTTCCAACTTTCGCATTCCAATCACCAGTAATTATCAATGCATCCTTATTGCATGTTCGATCAGTTTCAGACTGCAGCAGCTGATAAAAATGTTCTATTTCTTCATCTTTGACCTTAGAGATTGGTGCGTAAATTTGAATAATAGTTATATTAACTGGTCTTCCTTGTAGGCATATGGATATTATCCTATTACTGACAGCGTTGTACTTCAGGATAGATCTTGAAATGTTCTTTTTGACAGTGAATGCAAGACCATTCCTCTTCAAGTTGCCATTCCCAGCATAGTAGACTATATGATTGTCCAATTCAAAAAGGCCAATACCAGTCAATTTTAGCTCACTAATGCCTAGGATATTGATGTTTATGTGTTCTATTTCATTTACGATGATTTCCAATTTTCCTAGATTCATACTTCATACATTCCAGGTTCTGAATATCAATGGATGTTTGCAGCTGTTTCTTCTCATTTTGAGTCTTACCACATCAGCAAATGAAGGTCCCAAAAGCTTGACTCCATCAACGTCATTAAGGTCAACTCTGCTTTGAGGAGGCAGCTCTTCTCTAGTCATCTTTTAAGTGCCTTCCAACCTAGGGGCTCATCTTCCAGCACTATATCACACACTGTTCTGCTGCTATTCATAAGGTTTTCACTGGCTAGTGCTTTTCAGAAATAGACTGCTGGGTCCTTCTTTTTAGTGTGTCTTAGTCTGGAAGCTCAGCTGAAACCTATCCTCCATAGGTGGCCCTGCTGGTATCTGAATACTGGTGGCATAGCTTCCAGCATCGCAGCAACACACAAGCCCCCACAGTATGAGAAACTGACAGACACACGGGGGCATAAACACTATAGATAAATCAAAATGGATTTTTGAAAAATGTTCAAGTAACCCAAGGGAGGCAGGAAAATGAAAACAAAAATAAATAAAAACAGAACCAACAAAAAATAAAATATAAAATGGCATACCTAAAGTTCTAACATATCAAAAACTGCAGTATATGTAAATGGCCTAAGTTCATCAATCAAAAGACAAAGCTTGGTAGAGTGGGAAAAAAATGACTGAACTGTACACTGTCTACGAGAAACTCACTTCAAATATAGCAATATAGGAAGACTGAAAGTAAAAAGATGGGAAAAGATACACCATGCAAACATTAATAAAAAGATAGTAGGATTGGCTATATTAATATCAGATAAATTTCAGAACAAAGAAAATTATCAGAGACAGAGAGGACATTAAATAATGATGAAAGGATCAACCCACCAAGACATAGCAATCCTAAATGTCTATGTATCAATCAATAGAGCTGCAAAATATGTAAAGCAAAAACTTGTAAAATGGAAAAGAGAAATGACGAATTATGCACAATTGTAGTTGGAAACTTCAACACCGCCTATCATCAATTGATAGAACGGCTAGACAGAAAATCAGCAATAATACAGAAAAATTCAACGACACCATCAAGCAACGGAACCTGTCAACATTTATAGACCATTCAACAGTAGCATAATACACATTGTTTCTGAAGCAACCACATAAGATATGCCAAAATAGACTACGTTCTGGGCCAATCCTCAAAAAATAAAACCAAAAGAATTGACTTCATGTGGAATGTATTCTCTGACCGCAATGGACTCAACTAGAAATCAATCATAAGATAACAGGAAAATCTCCTAACATTTAAAAATTAACAGTACTTCTAAATAATCCATGGGTCAGAAAAAGTCTCCAGAGAAACTTAAAAAAAATAATGTACTGACTGAATGAAAATGAAAACACAATTTTATATACATGGGATGTAGCTAAAGCAGTTATGAATGGAAAGCTTATAGCACTAAATGCTTACATTAGGAAAAAAGAAAATAAAATTAGTAATCTAAGACCCCACCCCAAGAAACTAGAAAAAGAAGAGCAAAACAAACCCAAAGACAGTTTCTGGGTAACACAAACAGTTTGCACTTGGCTGGTAGCCAAAATGTTACTGGCTCAAACACACCCAGCAGCACAGTGGAGGTAAGGCCTGGCAATCTGCTTTCATAAAGATTACAGCCAAGAAAGCCCTACAGAGCAATTCTATTCTGTAATACATGGGGTCACCATCAGATGGAATTAACTTCATGGCACAAGACAACAATATAAATTATGATATACTCATGGGATAAAATGCTATCCAGCTATTAAAATCATCATGTTTAAAAATAAATAAACCCAAAGCAAGCAGGAGGAAATAAATAATATAGATAAGAGCAGAAATCAATGAAACAGAAAATCAATAGAAAAAATCATTGAAACAAAAAGATAGTCTTTGAAAGATCAATCAAATTGACGAACCACTACTAAGACTGACAGAGAAAGAGAGAAAGAAAGAGGGAAAGAGAATACAGCAATGACTAGTATCAGGAATGAAACGGGATATCACTGCAGCACCTGCAAATATCTAAAGGATAATAAGAGGATACTACAAATATCTCTACACACATAAACCTATCGACTTAGGTAAAAGGGATCAATTCCTCAGAAAAGTACAAACTACCACGCACACAAAAAAAACCAAGCCCATTGCTGTCGAGTCGATTCTGCCTCATAGAGACCCTATAGGACAGAGTAGAACTGTCCCCAAGGGTCTCCAAGGAGCCACTGGTGGATTTGAACTGCCGAATTTTTGGTTAGCAGCCGAGGTCTTAACCATTATGCAACCAGGGCAAACTACCACAACTCACCCTATATGAAATAGATGCTCGGAATAGCCCTATAGCTATTAAGGGAACTGAATTCATAATTTAAAAAATCCCCAAAAAGAAATCTGCAGGCCCAGGCTGTCCACGGGAAGATTCTACCAAACATTTAAAGAAGAATTAACACGGATTCTACACAATCCTTTCTGGAAAATATGAGTGTGTTGGTTAACGTTATGTGTCAGCTTGGCTGGGCTATGATTCTCCGTGGTTTGGCAGGCACTACATAATCACCTCCCACTTTGTGATCTGATGTGAGCAGCCAATCAGTTAAAAGGGGATTCTCATTGTGGGTGTAGCCTGCCTCCAGTACATAAATGGATGTTCTGGCAAAGCTCTCTTTCTTTCTTGCTCTGTGCTCTTTGCTCTTTTCATTGCTGACCTCTGGTTCTTGGACTGTAAGCCTGCAGAAATCTCTGGCCTGCTGTCTGACCTGCAAATTTTGGATTTGCCAACCCCCATAACCCTTGAGCCATCAGAGGCTTTCAGCCTGTCTCCTGACACATGGATTTGGGACTTGTGAGCCCTCACAATTGTGTGAACCATTTCCTTGAAATAAATTTATATACAGAGAGTAATTAATAAACAGTCTTTTCAACAAATGATGCCCCAGCAGTTGAATACCTATAGGCCAAAAAAAAAAAAAAAAAAAAAACTTTGACTTAAGCCTCACACCTTATACAAAAATCACCTCAAAATGGATCACAGAATTAAATGTAAAACTATAAAGCTTTTAGGACAGAATCTTAGAGACTTAGGCTTTGGTGAAAAAGAAAAAAATATATATATTTATATATGCTTCACTGGTTTTGCTCCTTGTGACTGCTAAGGTTGTGTGCCATCTTGGCTGGACCACGATTCTCCTTGGCTTGGCAGTTATGATGTATTTTGGCAGTTATGTAATGATGTAATCACCTCCACGATAAGATCTGATATAATGTGACCACTTCCGTGATGGGATCTGTTGTGCATAGCCAATCAGTTGAAAAGGAATTTCCTTGGGGGTGTGGCCTGCATCCAGTACAGGTGGACATTCTGGCAAGGCTTGTGGGCGTTTGCTCACTCTGGCCCCTGCAGCTGGCTCCTGTTCATCTGACCTCTGGTTCTTGAGACTTGAGCTAGCAACTTACATACTGTCTTGGGATTTGTTGGTCTCTTCATCCTGTGAGTCAGAGCCCTGCTGTCCAACCTGCTAATTTTGGGTTTACCAGCCTGTGCAACTATGTGAGTCAGCAGAAGCCTCCAGCCTGACCCAGGGAGTTGGACTTTCCAGCCTCTATAACCATGTGAGCCATTTCCTTGGCGTAAACCTCTCTATATATATATTTATGCACTTTATTGGTTTTGCTTCCCAGCCTAAAACACTCTCTAGAGAGCCCAGACTAAGGCAGTGAGGGAACACTTCCCATTTCCTTTTATGAAGCCTGTGTATCAAAACCACATACTGACCTTTTGGTTAGCGGCTGTAGCACTTAACTTCTCTGCCACCAAGGTTTCCAAATATAGGTGTAAAAACCCTTAATAAAACATTACCAAGCAAAATTTATCAAAATATGAAAAATAATACTCTATAACAAAGTAGAGTTTATTCCAAGAATGCAAGACTGGCTCAATATTCAAAAATCAGTCAGTGTAATCTGCCATATTAACAGACTAAAGAAGAAAAATCAGGTGATCATCTCCAGGGATGCAGAAAAAGTAACAGAATTCTACACCCATTCATGACAAAAATCTCAGAAAACTAGGACTAGAGAGCGACATCCTCAACTTGATAAAGAACATCTACTACAAATCTACAGTTAACATTATACTTAATAGAGAAATATTGAATGCTTTTCCCCTGAGATTGGGGACAAGGCAAAGATGTCCACTGTCACCACTCATTTAACACAGTATTGAAAGTTCTGGAAAGAAAAGGCATACGGATGAGAAAGGAAGAAATAAAACCGTCCCTATTTGCAGATGACAGGATGGTCTATGTAGAAAATCCCAAAGGAACTATAAAATAACTCCCAGAACTAATAAATAAGGTCAGCAAGGTTGCAGGGTACAAGATCGACATGCAAAAATCAATTGTATTTCTACATACTAGTACTGAACATACAGAAACAGAAATTTAAAATACAATAAATACAATAATTCAAGAAAAATACTTAGGTATAACTCTAATAAAACGTGCAGGAGTCATTTGCTGAAAACTACAAAAGTGCTGATGAAAGAAATCAAAGAACATCTTAGTGGAGACACATACCATGTTCATGAAAAACTCAACATAAAGAAGATGTCAAATTTCCCCAAATTTATCTATAGGTTCAATGTAATTCCTATCAAAAGCCAGCAATATTTTTGTAGGTATAGATAAGATTATTCTAAAATTTACATGGAAAAGCAAAGCAACTAAAACCAAAAAACCAAACCCACTGCCATTGAGTCGATTCTGACTCATAGCAACCCTATAGGACAGGTTAGAGCTGCCCCATAGAGTTTCCAAGGAGCACCTGGAGGATTCAAACTGCCGATCTCTTGGTTAACAGTCGTAGCACTTAACCACTGCGCCACCAGAGTTTCCGCAAAGCAACTAGATTTGCTAAAAACTTTTTGGAAGATAAGAATAAAGCAGAAGGAATTGCCCTACCCAATTTCAAGCCTTATCATACAGCTTTGTGAGTCAAGACCGTGTGACATTGGTGGAGGGGTCAGAGAACCAGTGATAGCCCCACATGAGTATAACCACCTGATTTTTGTCAAGCGAGCAAAATCAGTCCAAGGGAGAAAAAATAGGCTTTTCAACAAACGGTGCTCTAGCAATTGAATATTTATAGGCCCAAAAAAACAAAAGTACTTTGACTTAAACCTCGCACCTTATACAAAAATTAACTCAAAATCAATTATAGAACTAAATGTAAAATGTAAAACTATGAAGTTTTTAAAAGAAAATCTTGAGGACTTGGGGCTTGGTATAAAGTTCTTAGACATGACATGAAAAGCATGATCCATGAAAGGAAAAAAAACAATAAATTTGACTTCATTTAAATTAAACACTTCTGCTCTGTGAAAGACCTATGAAGA
Organism: Loxodonta africana; assembly: GCF_030014295.1. Taxonomy (NCBI): domain Eukaryota; kingdom Metazoa; phylum Chordata; class Mammalia; order Proboscidea; family Elephantidae; genus Loxodonta; species Loxodonta africana. Next base: position 83,102,540 of record NC_087357.1, on the reverse strand, counting down.
AAATGAAAGCACAAGCCACAGACGGGGAGAAAATATCTGCAGATCACATATTTGACAAGAACTTGTATCTAAAATGGGGCCCTGCTGGCACAGTGGTTAAGAGCTCAGTTGCTAACCAAAACATTGGTGGTTTGAATCCTCCAGCCAGTCCTTGGAAACCCTAGGGGGCAGTTCTCTGTCCTATAGGGTCGCTATGAGGCGAAATTGGCTCCACAGCAACAGGTTTGTATCTAAAATACGTTAAGAACTCAAAATACAACACTAAAAAAAAAAAAAGGGCAAGCAATCCGATTAGAAAACAGGCAAAAGCCATGAAGAGAATTCTTGCTCCATGAGGGAATTTCTCTTGCTTCCTGGGGGCCCAGCCTCTTTTACCCTCTGCCTACTTGCCCAGACCCTGGTGTATTAGCTTTCTTTTGTTGCATTTGGGATACTCTGTTACATAGAAATAAAAAAAGGAATTCACCAAGAATTCTTTCTCTCTGGAATCCGTACACGATTCTGAGCCATTGTCTTGGCAGGAACTTGAAACAGGGGAAAAGCTGTCAGGAAAGATTTTTACAAAGATCTCAGGGACTAAGAGCCAAGAAATAAAGTGATGGCTTTGACTTGTAAGATGAAAACGGATTTAATTCTCTGTACCCTGGCCCCTGCCATCTTTTCATTATAAATTATGGGAGGGGAAAAAAAAAAAGCCTCTGCTATCTTCAATAATCCTGGCTCCTTCAGTGAAGAATGTTTTAGGCACTGAAACATAATTAAAGTGATATTGTATTTCTTTTATTATCATGATTATAATAATACATAGATTTCAGTGGGTGCTTTCCAACAGAATTAAAATGAAGACAAATGGCTGGCACTCTGGTTAGAATTGGAGTTCACAGGGATATTTTATATGGCAGCTTTTTTTTTTAAAGGAAGATACAGACCTCTAGTAAAATGCCTAGAATTTCCCCGGATATTTTCAATAGCCTTTCTTAGATCAGTATTTCAGCAAGATTTAAAAATATTGATCAGTTGTTATTTAAATAGCAACTAATTTAAGATTGTGACAGCCATGATCTAAAACCAAGTTTTAAGGCTTTTATCATTATGTCAAAAAATGAACCAGCCTTTCCCTAACATGCTTCCTGATGTAAACCCTGAGGAGGACACCCCTCGGTTGTGTAGTTTTCTGACTGGGATTGCACAACCTGAATGTAGTCATTGAGAAGTGTCAGGCAAACCTCGAAATGAGGAATGTCCTATTAAAGCTGGGGAGGAGGCGAGAAGCTGTATCTTCAAGACGATTGGTGTCGTAAAAGACAAAGGCTGGGGACATATTTCAGATTAAAAGACTGAAGAGACACGGTTACTAAATGCAACACCTGCCTCCAGGCTGAAAGCCTGCCCGGGAGGCACAGCAAATGCTATAAAGGACATTATTGGGTCAACTGAAAAAATGGAATGCCGTTAGTAGACTCTATAAAATATTTTGTCGAAGTTAAATTTCCTGAAGTTGTTAACTGTGCTGTGGTTACGTGGCGGTACATCTCTACTCTTGGGAAATACACACTGATGCATTTATGGATAAAAACCAAGCCAAAACAAAACAAAAACCACCCGTGGCGTACACAACTTACTCTCAAATGGTTTAGAAAAAAAGATTACACACACACACACACACACACACACACGGAAGTCCCTGGGTGGTGCGACAGTTAATGTGATCTGCTGCTAACAGAAGAAAGCCTGGTGATCTTCTGAAAAATTAGGCATAAAAACCCTGTGGAGCACAGTTTCACTCTGACACGCGTGAGCTTGCCAAGAATCAGAGTCGACAGAAACAGGTGATACATTTTATATATCTGTATATGGAAAGCTGGTGGTGTCGTGGTTAAGCACTATGGCTGCTAACCAAAGGTGGGCACTTCGGATCTACCAGGCGCTTCTTGGAAACTCCATGGGGCACTTCTACTCTGTCCTGTAGGGTCGCTATGGGTCGGAATTGACGCGACGGGTAACAGTATATGCGTATGTACACACACACACACACACACAGAGAACACATAAGATAAAGCAAATGAAGTAAATTTTTAAAAGTAGGTAAATTATATGAGTGCTCTTTGTACTATTCTTTTTCTTACAACTTTAAGTTTGAAACTATTTTGAAATAGAAAGTTGAAAAACGTTTAAGAAGCAACAAATTCGGTTTTCTGTGATGATACCATCAGCACTGAAAATATAGCTTTTTGGCGTCAAAATGCCTCAGTGTGAACCCCAGCTCTGCCACTTATCAGCTATGTAACCTCTGGTAACCTGATTTAATCTCTTTGCGCTTCAGTTTCCTTTTCTGTAAAACGGGCATGGCTATAAAGAGAGTGTCTGCCTCACGCACTGTTTGTGGAAGGCTTGTGGAAGTGCGGAGAGCAGGCCATAAGCAGGCTAAGCTATCGGGAAGGGGAATTTATTATGCTTTCAAGGAGTGCTCTTTACAAGGAAGAGTATTGGCTTAGGAAAAGCCAAAATGATCCTGTTGGTGGTGGTGGTGGTTGCTGATTGTGACTCATAGCAACCCCATGTGCACAGAGTGGAAGTGCTCCATGTGGTTTTCAAGGCTGCAACCTTTCTGGAGCAGATCACTGGGCACGTCTTCCAAGGCACCTCTGGGTGGTCTTGAACTGCCAACCTTTTAGCTAGCAGTTCCGTGCTTAAGCGTTTGCACTACCCATACGATTCTAAGAAGGAAAAAAGAAGGGACACAGAAGCAGGATGTTACCTACAAGTTTTCAAGATTCATAAGCTATGGTAAATATAACGATGTAACATGATTCAAATATAGGCAGGTACAAGAATCACATGACATAGAAAGCCCATCAATACCTCAGACATTGGGGTACAGGATAGAGGAAGCATTACAAAGCAGGCGAGAAAGGAAAGATGACTCAATAAATGTTATCAGGACAATTGATGTTCCATACAGAAAAAAATAAGTTAGATCTTTCTTTAGGTCATACACAAAAATAAATGTCAAATAACTTAAAGACCAATCATATGAAAAAATGTAACCACTTAAAGTACGAAAATATTTCTTAGATGAGACAGAAAAATCAAACACACAAAAGCAAAAGACTGATAAATTGGGCTGGTAACCAAAGGTAGGTCAGCAGTTCAAATCCACCAGGCGCTCCTTGGAAACCCTTGAGGCAGTTCTACTCTGTCCTATAGGGTCGCTGTGAGTCGGAATCGACTCGACGGCTACGGGCTCGGTTTTTGGTTTGGCACGGCAAAGGATACTACAAGGATAAAAGTCAAGCAACAAACTGAGAGAAGATATTTGTAGCATATAATACAAATAATTAATATTCAGAAAACAACAAGTGAAAGACCAAACCAAATAAACACTGAATGAAAGGTAAATAACAGGAAATTTGCAGAAGAGAAAACCTGGCTGTCTGATAAACTGAGGGAAAACACCTATTGTACTCTCACTTCTTGTTGTTGCTATTGTTAGCTGCTGTCTAGTCCCCCCCTGACTCATGGCAACCCCATGCACGACAGGACAGGACCATTGTGATCCACAGGGTTTTCAGTGGCTGATTTTCAAAAGTAGATCACCAGACTTTTTTCCTAGTGTGTCTTAGTCTGGAAGCTCCGCTGAAGCCTGTTCAGCATCACAGCAACACACAGGCTTCCACTGATGGAGAGGTCGTCACTGTACGGGAGGTGCATTGGCTGGGAATGGTAATAAAAGAATACAATATAAAGAATTTTAGACAATATTTTACAACTACCCAATTGGCAAAACTGCCAAGTCTGACAATATCAAATCTTACTGAGCATGTGCACACCCTCTGGGGGAGAGCAATTTTGCAATATCCACTAAAAAAAGAATTGTGCACCCCTATTTTTTTTTTTTTTTTATGACACAGCAACCCTCTTCCTTCTCCTGGAAAGACACATGTGCTCCAGGGATCGGTCCGAGGGTGTTCTCTGCAGCAGCCATTGTTGAGTAGAAGTGAAAAACAACCTTAATTTCAGCAGTAGGGAAATGGATAAAGAAACAGGTCTGTACAGAATCTTACAGAGTAGTTAACGTGAATAAATTTGACCTGTGTTGTCAAAATGGACAGATGAAGTAGAATGTTAAAAAAAAAAAGCTTTTTAAACACTGGAAAGCTAGAACATTTTAAATGTTTGTTGTTTATTTGCAATTCTTCATTGAATTGACTGTTCATATAATTTGCATGTTTTTATTTGGCTTATTAAATGTAACTTCCTTTTTCCCCTGGGAAGGGCTGGTTTATGTAGACAGGTCAAAAGCAGAAACCCAGGGTAGAACCCCCCTCTTCCTCCATTACTGGCCACACACTGCCTTTAGTGTATACCGAGCACTCTGTTCAGTCTCAGCTGGGTGGTTCTCAAGGTTCCATCATTGTCATTTCCATGTCTATAATGGTATATATCATGCCGTCTGTCTGTCTGGCATGCTAACTCCCAGAGGCCAAGATCCTGTTATCCTCTGGGCTTCACATGGAGTCCTGCTCACAGGACTGACTTTGTCCACATCCAGAGATGGAGAACTGTCTCAGAGACAGACTGTTTGCCTTGAGCCTTGACCCAGCACAACTTTGGGAAAGAGCATCTTTGTGTATAATGAGCAGCATCCGTTGCTTTTTTAGGAAATAACAGTTGATGTTAAAGGAGACTTTGCAAAGTTGGATGACTCTCTCCATCTGTCTGTCTGTCTGTCTGTCTGTTAGTCTTTGGCTCTCTGCCTTGGAGTCTGTCTATCTCACTCCCTTTTCTATCTCTGCCTCTATGCCTGTCTCTAACCATCTCCGTTCCTCTGTCCCTCTTTCTCTTGGTGTTTCTGTGCTTCTCTAGCCTTAGTTTCTCCCTTTCTATTTATCTTTCCTTTTCTGAGTCCTGCTTCTCTCCCTTCTTCCTGCTTTCAGTGCACAGGAATAAAGGTGACTTTAAAAACAGAGCTGCCTGGGAGTAACCAAGAATCCAATTCCCTTTGTGAGAACAGTGATTCACCATTTACTAACCAGCCTCTGCTTGCCTGCATTTTCTCATTTTACGTAATGCTTTGAATTTGACTTAAATTAATTCTCACACAATCCTGAAAGGCAAGCATTACTACCCTATTTTTTGCTTAGAAACTGAAACTCAGAGAGTGTGAGTAGCTTTCTATGGTTTGTCAACAGCAGAGACAGAGTTTAAACTCAGATTGTCCTAGATCCTAAGTCCAGTGCTCTTTTTGTCACATGTTCCCTGCAGCTCAATGGGACGAAGAGGAGCACTGCTCACTGTCTGGTCAAAGTGAGAAAGGCCATCTGTGTGAAGAGACATATAGCATGCTTCTGGGAACGAGCCCCAAAGGCTGCCACTCTTGTTCCATGCTCCCTGTGGCACCTCCTGCCCAGAAGTCCCCTCCGCACCATTTCCACACAAGCACCACTCACCCAGGAGAAGCAGGAGGACTCTCAGGATGCTGGCCACCACGCCCATGCTGCACCTCTGCCCCTGGTTCCTCACAGAGTGTTACGGAGACTGCGTGTGTCCAGAGGCTCCGAGGGTCAGGAGCCAAGCCCCCATGTGATCGGGAAGGAAGCTGCCACCACAGCTGCTGCTCAGTTCCGCTCCCCGAGCCTACTCCAACCAGGTTGTGGGGGGGCCCTGAGGTCTGGCCTCTGCGAGGTGGTGGAGGGGAGCTGACCTCTAGTGAGGACTGCTGTGGCACGCTGGGAAACTGACACCCAACATCTTCTCGGTCATCCTCACCAGGAGCACAGGACCAAGGCACAGTCGGCACAATTTCTGGCCCAAAGACCCACAGCCAGTAAGCCTCCAAAGGGACTGGGAACTGATCCACCCTAAGGTCTGAGCTGGACAGTAGCCCTTCCTGCCTTGGGCAGGGATAGAAACTGCCCCCCACCCCTACCCCGCCCCAGCCCAAAGCTCAGCCCATCCCTGTTACTCTGCCCTTTGGTCATCCAGAGAGGTGACGAATCTCTTCTCAGAATAAGATTTTTAAATGCACAAAATAAAATACGTAGGAATTACAACAGATTTCTGTTATATTGAAATATTGTTATCAACATGTTTAAGAAAAGAAACCTGTGGTATGGGAATGTGTGTGCTTCTTTATTAACACAGAAATAGCAAGATCCAGCAGCAAGCCAGATAACTACCCAAGCTTGAGGCAGTGATACGTGGATCTGTTAGAGGGTCTGCAATGACTGGATGCCATGTAGAGAGGCCTGTGGTCACTACTAGGAATAAAGTCACTGTGGGTTTGTTGCCTGCACTCGTGATGGAAGGAATCACTAAGTTTTCACAGAGGTTAGCGAAATAGAAATGTAGTTTTCCCCACCCAAATTCACAGACCCCAGGCCATGCTGCCTGCCCTGTGGGAACCCTGGTGTTTCTACAGGTTCTCCTAGCAGGTTTGGAGCTACACGTTCCTGTACTTCTCTTTTATACCTGCGTACTGTATTGTCACCACTTACTTGTCAAGCCACCAACTCAATTGTGCAAGGATATAACTTTTTAAAATATAAATCAACTTAGTGACAGTTCTTGAGCCCCGCCCCCTCCAACTGAGGAGGCAGAAATTAAACTTTGTCTCTGGACTCCCTCAGTCAAATCCCTTACAGTAACGGCTACCTCACCTCACACTTCCTGCTAGGCCCAGCACTCTCTTAGAACATGAACTTGATTTGACCCTGATCACAACGCTGTGAGTTAGGTAGTAATGGTGGCCCTCGTTTTTCAAGGGGGTACCTCAGGGGTGTGGATAGTTAAGACACTCAGCTGCTAACCTAAAGGCTGGGAGTTTGAGTCCATCCAAAGGAACCTTGGGAGAAAGACCTAGGGATCTATTTCAAAAATCAGCCATTGAAAACTCTAGGGAGCACAGTTCTAGTCTAGCCCACGTGGATGGTCATAAATTGGAATCTACTTAATGACATCTGGTTTCCTTTTAACCCATTCATGATCTTAGGGTTATATGGTTGCCCACCAAAATTTTCTGCTTCTCAGGTTTGTTGGGAAGCTGCCTTCCCACTGACAGTACTTGCTGCCACAAGGCAGGGCCTTTATGACAGCTTGAAATGGAAAAAAAAAATGGAAGTGTGCCATGAATTACTGCTAATATAGGATATTGTATGAGGTGTAGGCATTTTTGGTAGGAAAAATTGAATTTTAAAATTTTGTCAACATTTGAAAATTTGGGGACACATGTCCCAGGGGGCAATCTGAGGGGAGTCCATTTGTCCCACTGGGCTCTAAAGGTAGGCTTGGGGGAGGGGCAAGAAAAAAAATTCATACTACCTACCAAAATTCAGGCACACTCAATGATTCAGCATGCTTCCATTAATGAAAACACAGGGTATCAACAAAAAATTCAAAGCAGGAAATAATTGGATTTTGAAATTAAGAGGAAGAAGCTAAAACCCAAGAGGTACATGGCCAGCCCCAGTCCCCTCCATGGTGAGTGAGAGGCTGTGCTTAGATGCCAGGTCACCTGTGGAATGGCCTGGGCTGTCCCACTGTGCTGTGCGCTTGGGGAACAGGCCATACCCTGCAAGGTGCAGCCCTGCCACTTTTGCTCCTTCTCAGTATCACATAAGTACTGGTGTGAGGGGAGTGGGCTGGTCGTGAGAAAGGCAGTTAGCTTCATGTCAGTTGCATGCTTCCACCCAGACACACAGGTTTCATATTAAGCACTTGAGATTAGACCTAACCTCCACCAAGGAGTAACCTTTCTTTCATTTCTCCTGAAATTTATGGCCCTTTTGAAATGTATAAGCTTTTCTCCCATTTCATGGAGACATTTGGAGGAAAAACATTTTGCTTTGCTCTAAATCAGCTGTAGGAAGCCTGCCGGGGAAGCGGAGTGGTGAGGAGGCAGTGGCTGGGCACAGCAGCTAAAGAGGAGCACTGGCAGCTGGTTCAGGCCACACCTCGAACCCAGCACCAGGGGCCTCCAGGGCTGCCCAAATGCCTAACATTAGAAACCCTGCTTCCATGGGAGATCACTGATTTTTAAATGTTTACAAATAATTTAAACCCTTTCAAGACCCAATTATTATCTCCTTTGAATTTTTTGTTGATACTCTGTGTTTTCACTGCCGATTTAATGACCAATTTAGAATTTTTGTTACAAAGTATGGATTTTGATACCCAGTATCTGGGATCACGTATGCCCTAGCGGACACTGGAGGTAGTAGCTCCTACTGTTAAGAGTCAGTGCTAAAATTGGGTTTTTAAATTTTATTTCTTGAAAATTTGCAAAACATGAGGTAAAACATGAGGGCACCTAGCAATGACTGCACATACTTTTAATGCTGGTCTCCATCTTAACCTTTTATTGTTTTTCATGAAACTTTTCAAAACATGGTACAATGTTACTCTTTACTGCAAAAACAGTACTTACAGCCCAAATAAATAAAGCCAAGGGATTTTTTTTAATCTCAGGAAAATTACCACTACAGTGCTTTCTTCAGTACTGCAGAAGCCATACTAACAGATCAAATAAATAAAACTAGTGAGATTTGAATCTCAGGAAAGTTACCACTACTATACATTCTTCATTATAACAAAAGTAGTACAAACAGGGAAGAAGCATGAAACAGCTGCCCTGGAGTACTGCAGAACTGCTCACAGGAGGGCATTCCACCTGATAGACGTGGAAGCGTTGACTGGGCCCTAAGATTGAATGGCAGGTAAGAATAACTTATAGGAATTCAGGTCTCTTGAAAAGTACTCCTGCAATGTGTTATTTCTTATTTCAGAGGCATTGTTTACTGTTCAGAAGCTAGAATATCAGGGAGCCAGAAACACTTGGAAACAATAAATGGCATCTGGGAGAAAATGGCCACTGTGACTGAACGAAGACTGTCAATAACTATTCTCAAGAAAAGTGCATTTTCATGAGGAAGTAGCAGCTGGTAAACATAGTGAGGAGGCTTGTCTCAGAAATAAAGGCAAATCTGTCAAAAGTTTAGAAAATTCACACATCCAGGAGGCGTCACCTAAGACAATGCTTGATCTACACAGAAATGAGGCTCTAATGCAGGGTTCTTGAGCTTCACACATTAAAATTGGGCTATCTCCTTTCCAAAGAACTCCAGAGGCATAAAAAGCGGATGGGATGCTGTATGACCTGGGGCAGGTCAACCCAAAACCCGGCATGTAACTTCTGCTTTAGAATACCTCTGAAACCTCCTCAGGCCCTCGTCCTTGCATCTACAGATCCCGAAAGGGAAGCAGCTGCAGCAACTTCTGCTTTTCACTCTGGTACAACCTCCTGAGCCACCAAAAAACCAGGGTCCGCTACTTGCTTGAAGAGAGAAGTGAAAGCACAGTGTCTCAAAATACCCCATGAGCTAAGACCTCAAAAGATGACCTGTTAAACTTGGGTGTGACCCCCTGCTGGTCTTCTCAGTGCGGGTGATGCCCCAGCAAGAGTGGGTGCCCTACTCCATGCTTCTGCACCACCCAGCCCTTAACCTATGACGCGCTTGTCACAGGTGTTGAGATGGCTCCTGCTAGGTGAGCCTGGGGAGGCAGGGGCCAGCACACCTAGCACCACACAGACATAGTAGGGGCGCCAGTAAGTGTCTGTTGTATAAAGGAATCAGTTCATTCACTTAGCTCATACCCAGGCCACCCTCAGCCTATGGAGGCGGGATGTTGGGGAACTTACCTGTGGTTTGGTGAGGCTAACTGCCTGGCCAGTCAGAAGAGAATGAGTCCCTCACCAGGTAGGTCTGATATTCTGGTGAGCAGGTCAGGGTGCTGCCCACTCCCCCAGGATGCCATGCCAAAGGGTCCCTCTGTCTTCCCCCACCCCTCTCCCACCAGTCACAGAGCACATAGGAGTCACTCCACCTGCCTGGACTGCAAGTCAAGAGAAGCTGTTAAGCCTCCACCACTACGGGAGATGAAGAAGAATATATTAAAGACAGGGAAGGTGTGAAACACACATTTGATTTATTGGCCTTATACTACGCACCCAGCAATTAGAAAATACCTAGTCTTCTCAAGCAAACATGCAACATTTACCCAAAAATGACCACATACTGGGCCATGAAGTAAGTCTCAAAAATGTTTTAAAAAAAGGGGGGGGGGGTGATGTACAGACCATGTCTTCTGATCACAATGCAATCAAATTAAGTGACAATAACAAAAATACTTTTAAATTTCCATATATTTGGAAATTTTAAACTACACTTTTAAGTTACTCATAGGTCAAAGAAAAATGATAGCGAAAACTGAAAATAACTAGAACTCAGTAAAAATGAAAATACCACACATCGAGCTCTGTGGAATGCAGGTGAAGTGTGAACTAGAAGGAGCTCTAGCTGGAAACGCTACCTTAGGAAAGAGGGAGGGTTGAAAAGGAATGAGCTAGGCAATCACTTTGAGAAATTTAGAATAGACTAAACCTCTAAAAAGGCAGAAGAAGGTGGCAATAAATATGAGAGGTGAAGTAAATGAACCAAAGGATAAATATTGTAGGACCCCACTTATATGAAATATCAAGACTAGGCAAGTGTATAGAGGCCAAAGTTTGTTTGTGGTTACCAGGGGCTGGCGGGATGGGGAGGAGGATTCCGTGCTTAGGGCACACTGAGCTTCTGCTAAGGATGATGGAAAAATTAGGAAATAATGGTGATGACTGAATGACACGATAAACACAATGTCACTGAATTGTATGTGTAAAGAAGGTTAAAATGGCAAATGTTTGTTACGGACATATTTACCACAATAAAAAAAGAAATGAATAAAGCAGAAAGCCAAAACACAATAGAGAGAATTAACAGATCTTAAAAGTTTGTGGTGGTGGTTGTTGTTTTGTAATCAATAATCTTCCTTTGAGATTAGTTTCCATCCAAGATGGGGAGAATATAAAGAAGTTTGGAATAAACAGTAAAGATGACTGGTTGTTTCCAGTGGAAAGCCATGTCAACATTTCTTTGTTGTTATTGTTTCTTGCCATCAAGCCAGCTCTCATCCATTGGCAACCTCGTGAGGAAGTGAACAAAACGTCACCCGGTCCTTCGGCACCTTCACAGCTGTTGGTATGCTCAAGTCCATTGTTGCAACCACTGTGTATTTTGAGTGCCTTCCAACCTTGTCGTTCATCTTCCAGCACTATATTGGACAATGTTCTATTGTTATCCACAACATTTAAAAGATCGTTTGTAAAAAACTAATAATATGACACACTTCCCACAGAATTGATTGGAGAGAGAGAGAAGACAAAAATAAATTCCATTAGAAGTAAAAGGGCACACAACTACAGAAACAGTAGCAGTAATGGTAACATTAACAATCTTCTACCAATAAACTTGAAAAATAGGATGGACACAGCCTCAGAAAAATACAGCTTACCAAAACAGACTTTCTCTTACAAAAATAAAAGGCAGAGGAATCCTAGTACCTTTAAAAAAAATGAATTATACAACAACCTTGCCACAAAGAAAATACCAGGCTAAATGGTTTTACAACATTTTAAGGAAAAGAAAATTCCAAAGTTAACAAACTAGTTTGGATAATAGGAAAAGAAGAAATATTCCCCAACTCAATCTCTGAGGTGAATATAACCTGGTTACTCAAACCAGACAAGAAGAGAATGAGAAAGTAACAGTCCTGGTAAATGTCCACATTACCACCCAGACAATGGGGGTCTCCCTTCTCCACTTTACCCGAGTTGCAATGAGCATATTGCTGTAGGTCCTGATTCCAGGGAAAAGAGAAAGGCAAAATTTGTAGGCAAACACAGGCAGTGGTTGAAGCCCACTTGTCCGAAGCATTTGCAATCAAAGCATAACGTAACATTGGACCATCATTAGCAGAAGTAATAAGGTAAAGTAAGAATATGTGTGCGCTTGGGGGTGGGCCAGAGGGAATCATACACGTAAATGTAATCCAATCTTACTATAAATACGTATATATGTGTTGCCATTTTAATAATGTTTCCTGATTACAAAAACCACACTTCTGCCTTTACAGACACATGGCTTAATTGCTTTCCCTATCTCTGCATGGCTGCGCACCCTTCTGCTGCTGGCCCAAGAATAATATTGTTATTCTAAATTTTCTCAAATATGGCCAGGTCATGATAAAAAGTATAAAGTCCATTAAGGCACTAAAGCAAATTTCATTATTAAAGTAATCAATCTCAAAATAATGAAACCATCGAAACCCAAAAGCAACTTTCCACCTCAATTTTTTCCGCTGTCACATGGGATCTAAGGAACTGGCAACCCAGTGGTAGGGCTTTGAGGAAGGTGCAACTAAACCCAAGCTCGCCAGCATAGAGGGGACCTGGCTCAGGGAGTGCTGGCCAAAGAGACCTGGACATGGCTTGTAAGAGCCCAACTCAAAAGTTGCTCAGAGAACAGAGCATCTTTCTCAGGCTGGGCATCCAACTTTATCCACATTCAGCCGTCCGCAGGCTGTGTGAGACGATCACTCCTGCAGTTTTTCCATCACAACTGAAAAGAAGAACTTCATTCTCAACACTTATCTCTCACAAGGTTACAGATGTTTGCATTTATAAAATTTGAAAACCAGCAAAAATGCAGGCCATCCAATGCCTGTTTCTTGACGTCAATATTGAGTAAAGGATTGCATGTTAGACTCCTATCTGGGCATCTTGGGTGATGCAGAATACTTCTGAGAGACCACCACCAAATTCTGAGGCTCTCACATTTCCATCTCATTTTCTCAGGAAGAATTAGAATTGTTCCTGGCTTCTCTGCCTGAGAAGTAAGCCTCAACTCATGTACAAATTCTCGGTTTGGAGATAGGATTCTGCCCTGGAGTCTGTGACAAGAATTTTCTGATTTTGCTTGTATTAACAATATTGTTCTATAAGCAAAGATTCTGAAAATGGACTGACGAGAAAAACGTCTTCCTACATGCATAAACCCAAGGATATAATCCAAGGTAATATTTCCACCAGGATAAATTGATTACTAAGCAGTTAAGACTTGGATTGGGGAAGAGTTTATGTAAATGGGGGGGAAAACAATTCAGAAAAGGAGGGTGAGAACGGTTGCACAACTTGAAGACTGTAATCAATGTCTACATACAGAAACTATTGAATTGGTGTATGTTTTGCTATGTATATTTTCAACAACAACAAAATAAAACTAAGTAACTTATTAAAAAAGAATATTTAAAGGGAAAAATGAGCTCAATGTATTTTACTGAAATTACATCACAGAAAAAGAGAAAATTCTAAGGGCTTTGAAAAAGAAAATTTATGTCAATGACAAAGTAAGAAGAATCAGATTGACATCTAATAACTCATCAGGAACAATGGATGCAACCATAAAATGGAGTGCTAAAAAAAAAAAAAAAAAAGGAATTTAAACCAAGAAATTATATCCAGCTAAATTCTCATTTAAATGCAAAGATAAGATACGGATATTTTCAGTCATGCAAAACTTCAGAATCTCTTTGAAAATATTCTTAGACAAAAATACTCCCAAAGGCAAAAAAAGAAATTGGAAATTAGGATGTGGAATCATCAAAAGAATGGAGATAAACATAATTAATTTTTAAATCTCACTTTTCTCCACTTATTTCTCCCATTCCTTTGACTTTTAAAATATTTCTGAACACACAGACACATATTCAGAATTAAAAATTTAGATGATACCAATATAGAGGGGGAGGTTGTAGAGATAGAATACTGGAAAGATATCAGATGGAGGTAAACATTTGTTAAAGTAATTAATTACCTTACTCCAAGGAAGACACAGTAATTGATAACCAAAACCAAACCACACCCATTGCTGCTGAGTCAATTCTGACTCATAGCAACCCTACAGGACAGAGTAGAACTGCCCCATAGGATTTCCAAGGAGCAGCTGGTAGATTTGAACAGGCAATGGTTTGGTTAGTAGCCAAGCTCTTAACCACTATGCCACCAGGGCTCCACAGTCACAGATAAGCTCAAGAAATTGATGAGGAAAAAACCACAGGGCTGGATCATGGTAAGTGAAGAGTAACCATTGAAATAATAAATATAGTCTGTTTAAACTTCAAATGAACAGGAGAAAATTCAGTCTGTCCAATGAGAAGAGAAAGAGAACAAACAAAAACAACAAAAAAACATAGTAAAGAAAAAACATAAAATAGTATGGCAGAAACGAAACATAGCATAATACAATTACAAAGTTAGTGAAATAAATGAAAATGGAGAAAATATCTGTGTGACTGAGTCGACAAAGATTTCTTAAACAAGACACAAAACATAATGGAGAAGATCGATAAATTGTACTTCATTAAAATTAGGACCTTCTGTACATCAGAGGAACCCTGGTGGCACAGTGGTTAAGAGATACGGTAAGCTACAGCTACTAACCAAAAAGTCGGTAGCCGGACTCCCCTTGAGAACGGGAACCAGACAAAGATGCCCTTTATCACCACCCTTATTCAACATTGTACTGGAGATCCTAGCCAGAGCTATTAGGCTAGATAAATAAATGGCATCCAAATTGGCAAAGAAGAAGTAAAAGTATCTCTATTTGCAGATGACATGATCTTATACACAGAAAACCATACAGAATCCCAAGAAAACTACTGAAACTAATAGAAGAGTTCACCAGAGTATCAGGATACAAGATAAACATACAAAAATCAGTAGAATTCCTCTACATCAACAAAGAGAGCTTCAGAAAAGAAATTGCCAAATCAATACCATTTAGAATAGCCCCCAAGAAGATAAAATACTTAGGAATAAATCTAACCAGAGATGTAATAGACCTATACAAAGAAAGCTACAAGACACTACTGCAAGAAACCAAGAGAGACCTAAATAAGTGGAAAAACATACCTTCCTCATGGATACAAAGACTCAACATTGTGAAAATGTCTTTTCTACCCAAAGCGATCTGTAGATACAAAGCAATCCTGATCCAAATTCCAATAACATTTTTTAATGAGATGGAGAAGCAAATCACCAACTTCATATGGAAGGGAAAGAGGCCCCGGATAAGTAAAGCATTACTAAAAAAGAAGAACAAAGCGGGAGGCCTCACTCTACCTGAGTTTAAAACCTATTATACTGCCATAGTAGTCAAAACGTCCTGGTACTGGTACAACAACAGATACATAGGCCAATGGAACAGAATTGAGAATACAGACATAAACCCATCCACATATGAGCAGCTAATATTTGACAAAGGCCGAAAGTCTGTTAAATGGGGAAAAGATAGTCTGTTTAACAAACGGTGCTAGCATAACTGGATCTCCATCTACAAAAAAATGAAATAAGACCCATACCTCGCACCATACACAAAAACTAACTCAAAATGGATCAGAGACTTCAATATAAAATTTAAAATGATAAAGATCATGGAAGAAAAAATAGGGACAACGCTAGGATCCCTACTACATGGCATAAACAGTATACGAAACGTTACAACAATGCACAAACACCAGAAGAGAAACTAGATAACTGGGCTTTCCTAAAAATCAAACACTTATGCTCACCCACAGTCTTCACCAAAAGAATAAAAAGAGAACCTACAGACTGGGAAAAACTTTTTGGCTACAACAAATCCGATTAGCGTCTGATCTCTAAAATCTACATGATACTGCAAAAACTCAACAAGAAGACAAATAACCCAATTAAAAAATGGGAAAAACACTTCCAGGAAACATGGTACCATAGACAGAAGCACCACACTGTCCCTCCACAGCAAAGATCTGAAAACCTAAGTAAAACAGAGACAAATGCCATTCCTGGAAACTGAAGTGTCAAATGAAGAGATAAAGAACTCAGTCAAGCATCGAATGGAGTAAGAAACTGACAGAGGAAAGAGAGCGAGGAGAGATACGTAAATACATGCTGAAGTCCCCACCAGCTAATGCAACACTGATCCGCCGTCTTGGACTCTTGTTGGGGATTGGCAGACAGGGAGCATGGGAAAGCAGCTTCATGGAACTCCCAGCAGGAGGCAGAGCACCCGGTAACCAGAGATACACATTTTCCCACTCCCCATTCTCTGCCTGTGGGTCTACCTCTGAGCTTCCTGGTTGGCTCCGGTGGCTCAGCTGGCCAGGAAGTGCAGCGTCTGTGCTGCTTGGATTCGCCCCATCCATGCTGGAGATGAGCGGACACGGAGTACAGGAAAGCAGCTTCAGGAAATTCCAAGCAGGAGACAAAGCACCCGTAATGAGCCATATAGGCTTTCCTAACCACCCCCTCGCCCCCGACACACACACACCCAGCTTCCTCTGCTTCCTGCCCGCTGCAGTCCTTTGGCTAGGAAGCAACTGCTTTGGCCTCAGGCTCCTTGGACTTACCCTGCCCACACTAGCCAGGCCCCTGGGCTGGTGTTGGTTCTTTCAGTCTCTTTCGGTTTCTTCTGTACCCCCTACAATTCTCCCCCTCCTTTCTCTGGAACACCTGGCTCTGTGTGGCATCTTTGCTTCTTCTTGAAAGGCCGTGAAACCACACTGGACCGGGGAACCACTCGCCTAGACCGTGACACCATGCTGGTGGGATCCCTGGAATATTTTCCCTTGTTTTGCTTTGTTCTGTTTTGTTATGCTTTGGTTTTTTTTGTTTGTTTGTTTTTTCTTTTCACAGCATGGGAGCTGCTTCTAGCCAGGGTGCACTGCATGCCTTAGGAGCCACTCCCCGAATCTGCGCAGCCACGTAGGTGGGATTCCTAGGGGCATTTCTTTCTTTTTTCCCCCTTTCTTTCTTTCTTATTTTCTTTTCTCTTTCTTTTTCCATTTCTGTCTTTCTCCATTTTTCAGTTCTCATCTCTCTACTCTTATCTTCTTGTGGGATACAATCAAAAGAAAAAATTTGTGAGTGAACAGAGTTCCAGAACAGGGAGAGAAAACAGAAAACACAGAGAGGATCACTGAAGAATTGCTGACAGAAACTTCCCTAATATCATGAATGATGAAAAGATGACCATTCAAGAAGCTCAAAGAACTCTATATAGGATAGACCCTGAAAGAAAAACACCAAGGCATATCATAATCACACTGGCTAAAACCAAAGGCAAAGAAAAAGTCCTGTGAGCAGCTCCAGAAAAACAAAAAGTCACATACAGCGGAGAAACAATAAGACTAAGCTCTGATTATTCAGCAGAAACCAAGTAGGCAAGAAGGCAATGGAGTGACATGTATAAAACCTTGAAAGAAAAAGGCTGCCAACCAAGAATCATATATCCTGCAAAACTTCCATTCAGATATGATGGTGAAATTAGGACATTTCCAGATAAACAGAAATTAAGGGGATATGTAAAAACCAAAACAAACTTACAAGAATTATGCAAGGGAATCCTTCAGTCTGAGAACAAACAATATCAGACCACAGCCTGAATCTAGGAGGTAAGTTCGTACCAGCCAGATACCAACATAGGAAACGAACTCTCAAGGACCATCCAAAACTAAAACGATTGCAACAGGGAACCAGAGGTGTTAATCTGTAAATGACAACAATGTCAGAACAATAAAAGAGGGAATAAATGGTATGGGTATAGAACTTTCTAATGGAGAGTAAGGCAAGGCAATAACACGTAATAATAGACTGGTTCAAACCTAGGAAAATAAGGGTAAATTTCAAGGCAGCCACAAAGAAATTAAAAAAAAAACTACACATCAAAATTAATAAGAAAAACTTAAAGTCTCAACAAAAGCAAAATCTACAAAAACAAAAGAAATGGCAAAGAAATCCACAAACAAAAGGAACTCGGCACAGGAGAGTAAGAGGAACAAAGAAAAGGTCAGCACCACAAAAAAAGCACTATAAAATGACAGCAATAAACTCACACCTATCAATAATTACACTGAATGTAAATGGCCTAAATGCACCCATAAAAAGACACAGAATGACAGAATGGATGGAAAAAAAAATGAGGATCCATCAATATGCTGTCTACAAAAGACACACCCTAGAAACAAAGATGCAAATTTATTAAAAATCAAAAGATGGAAAAATATATATCAAGCAAATAGCTACCAAAAAAGAGCAGCAGTGGCAATACTAATCTCAGATAAGATAGACTTTAAAACAAAATCCACCATAAAGGACAAAGAAGGGCACTGTATAAGGATTAAAGGGCTGATCCATGATGAAGACTTAACCACAATAAACATCTATGCACCCAATGACAGGGCTCCAAAATACATAAAAGAAACTCTAACAGCATTTAAAACAGAAATTGACAGTTCCACAATAATAGTAGGAGACTTCAACACACGACTCTCGGTAAAGGGCAGAGCATCTAGAAAGAAACTCAACAAAGATACAGAAGAACTAAAGAGCACAATTAGCCAACTTGACCTCATAGACATACATAGAACACTCTACTCAACAGCTGCAAAGCACAAATTCTTTCCCAATGCATATGGAACGTTCTCCAGAAGAGACCATATCTTAGGCCACAGAGTAACCTTCCACAAAATCCAAAACCTTGAGATAATACAAAGTATCTTCTCTGACCACAATGCCCTCAAGGTAGAAAGTAACAACAGGAAGAGTAAGGAAAAAAAAAAAACCAATTACAAGGAAATTAAATAACACCCTGCTTAAAAACCACTGGGTAATAGAAGAAATCAAAGATGGAATAAAAAAGTTCCCAGAATCAAAAGAGAGTGAAAACACATCATACCAAAACCTTTGGGACACAGCAAAGGCAGTGCTCAAAAGTCAGTTAATAGCAATAGGTGTGCACACCAAAAAAGAAGAAAGGGACAAAATCAAAACATCAGTTACACAGCTTGAACAAATAGAAAGAGAATAGCAAAAGAAGCCCGCAGCCACCAGAAGAAGAGAAATAATAAAGATCAGAGCAGAAATAAATGAAACAGAGAATAGAAAAACAATAGAAAGAATCAACAAAACCAAAAGTTGGTTCTTTGAAAGGGTCAACAAAATCAACAAACCACTGGCCAAACTGACAAAAGAAAAACAGGGAAGAATACAAATAACGCAAATAAGGAATGAAATGGGGGACATTACAACAGACCCGAATGAAATAAAAAGGATCATAACAGAGTATTATGAAAAACTACACTCCAACAAATTAAAAAACCTAGAGGAAATGGAAAAATCTCTAGAAACATACAACCTATACAAACTAACACAAAATGATGTTGAAAATCTGAACAGATCCATAACAAGAGAAGAAATTGAAAAGGTAATTTTTAAAAATCCCTACAACAACAAAAAAAAAAGCCCTGGCCCAGATGGCTTTACTGGAGAATTCTACCAAACATTCAGAGAAGAGTTTACATCGGTACTACTCAAACTATTTCAGAAAATAGAAAAGGAAGCCATATTTCCAAATTCATCCAATGAAGCCAGCATAGCCCTGATACCAAAACCAGGCAAAGACACTACAAAAAAAGAAAATTACAGACCAATATCTCTCATGAATATAGATGCAAAATTCTCAACAAAATTCTAGCCAATAGAATTGAGCATCATATCAAAAAAATAATACACCATGACCAAGTAAGGTTCATACCAGTTATGCAAGGGTGGTTCAACATTAGAAAACCAAGCCACATAATCCGTCACATAAATAAAAGGAAGCAAAAGAATCACATGATCATCTCAATCAATGCAGAAAAGGCATTTGACAAAGTCCAACACCCATTTCTGATAAAAACTCTCAATAAAATAAGTATATAAAAAAAAAAAAACCCCACTGCCATCGTGTTGATTCCGATTCATAGCGACTCTATAGGACAGAGTAGAACTGCCCCATAGAGTTTCCAAGGAGTGCCTGGCGGATTTGAACTGCCAACCCTTTGGTTAGCAGTTGTAGCACTTAACCACTATGCCACCAGGGTTTCCAAAATAAATATAGAAAAGAAATTTCTCAACACAATAAAGGGCATCTATGCAAAACCAATGGCCAACATTGTTCTCAATGGAGAGAGGCTGAAAACATTCCCCTTGAGAACAGGAACAAGACAAGGATACCCTTTATCACCACTCCTATTTAACATTGTATTGGAAGTCTTAGCTACAGCAATAAAGCAAGAAACAGAAATAAAGGGCATCCAAATTGGTAATGAAAAAGTTAAACTGTCCCTATTTGCAGATGATATGATACTATACATAGAAAATCCAAAAGACTGCACAAGACAACCACTGGAACTAATAGAAAGATTCATCAGAGTAGCAGGATACAAGACAAATATACAAAAATCAGTTGGATTCTTATACACCAATAAAGAGAACACTGAAAAGGAAATCAGGAAAACAATACTATTTATAATAGCCTCTAAAAAAAATAATAAAATACTTGGGAATAAATCTAACCAGGGACGTAAAAGACCTATACAAAAAAAACTACAAAACACTACTGCAAGAAACCAAAAGAGAGCTACATAAATGGAAAAACGTACCATGCTCATGGATAGGTAGACTCAACATTGTGAAAATGACAATTCTATCTAAAGAGGTTTACAAATACAATGCAATACCGATCCAAATGCCAACAACATTCTTTAAAGAGAGGGAAAAACTTATTAGCTTTATATGGAAAGGGAAGAACCCCCAGATAAGTAAAGCACTACTGAAGAAGAATAAAGTAGGAGGACTCACACTACCTGACCTCAGAACCTACTTATACACAGTTACCGTAGTCAAAACAGCCTGGTGCTGGTACAACAACAGATAAACGTTGACCAATGGAACAGAACTGAGAACCGAGATATAAGTCCATCCACGTATGGTCACCTGATCTTCAACAAGGGCCCAAAGTCCATCAAATGGGAAAAGGCAGTCTTTTGAACAAATGGTGCTGGCAAAACTGGATGTCCATCTGCAAAAAATTTAAACAGGACCAATACCTCATACCACATACAAAAACTAACCCAAAGTGGATCAAAAACCTAAATATAAAGAAAAAAACCATGAAGTTCGTAGAAGAAAAAATAGGATCAACACTAGAGGCCCTGATACATGGCATTAACAGGATACAAATCAAACCAACAACGCACAAGCTCCAGAAGATAAGCTGGATAACTGGGATCTAAAAATTAAACACTTATGCTCATCAAAAGACTTCACCAAAAAAGTAAAAAGAGAAGCTACAGACTGGGAAAAAAAATTTGGCTATTACAGATCAGACAAAGGTCTAATATCTAAAATCTACAAGGAAATCCAACACCTCTACAACAAAAAGACAATCCAATTAAAAAATGGTCAAAGGGGATCAAAAGACACTTCATCAAAGAAGACATTTAAGCAGCCAACAGACACATGAGGAAATGCTCACGATCTCCAGCCATCTGAGAAATGCAAAACCAAAACCACAAGATACCAGCCCACCCTGCCATTACTGGCATGAACCAATAAAACAGAAAATAACAAATGTTGGAGAGGATGTGGGGAGATCGGAACTGTTATGCACTGCTGGTGGGAATGCAAAATGATACAACCTTTTCGGAGAATGATATGGCATTTCCTTCGAAAGCTAGAAATAGATATACCATTTAATCCAGCAATCCAACTCCTAGAAATATATTCTAGGGAAATAAGAGTCGCTACACGAATAGATAAATGTACAACATGTTTACCTTAGCATTGTTCACAACAGCAAAATGATGGAAACAGCCTAGATGCCCATCAACAGATGAATGGATCAACAATCTGTGGTACACATGCACAATGGAGTATTATGCAATGATAAAGAACAAAGATGAATCTGTGAAGCATCTCATAACATGGATGAATCTGGAGGACATTATGCTGAGTGAAATAAGTCAGCCAAAACGGACAAATATTTTACCAGACCACTACTGTAAAAACTCATGACAAGGCTTACATACAAAAAGAAACAATATTTGATGGTTACAAGGGAGTGGTGAGGTGGGGATGGAAAAACACTTAATAGACAATGGATAAGAGGTAACTTTGGTGAAGTGTAAAACAGTACATTATCCTGGGGAAGCCAGCACAACCTGTACAAGGCAAGGCCATGGTAGCTCCATAGACACATCCAAACTCCCTGAGGGACCGCATTGCTGGGCTGAGGGCTGTGGGGACCATGGTTCAGGGAACATCTAGCTCAATTGGCATTGCAGAGTTTATAAAGAATGTGTTCTACATTCTACTTTGGTGAGTAGCATCTGGAGTCTTAAAAGCCTGTGAGCAGCCATCTAGGATACTCTACTGGTCTCACCCCTTCGGGAGCAAGGAAGAATGAAGAAAACTAAAGACATAAGGGAAAGTTTAGTCCAAAGGACTAATAGACCACATCTACCATGGCCTCCACCAGACCGAGTCAGTAAAACTAGATAGTGCCTGGCTACCACCACTGACTGCTCTGACAGGAATCACAGTAGAGGGTCCCATCCAGAGCTGGAGAAAATGTAGAACAAAGTTCTAACTTAGAAAGAAAGACCAGGCTTGCTGGCCTGGCAGAGACTGGAGAAACCCTGGGAGTGTGGCCCCCGGACATCCCTTCAATTCAGCAATGATGCCACTCCTGAGACTCACCCTTCAGCCAAATCTTGGACGGTCCCATGGAACAAAACAAGACTAAAAGGGTGTACCAGCCCTGGGGCAGGGACTGGAAGGTAGGAGGGAACAAGACAGCTGGTAATAGGGAACTCAGGGTTGAGAAGGGAGAGAATTGATGTGTCTTGGGGTTGTTAACCAATGTCATACAACGATGTGTATTGTTTGATGAGAAACCAGTTTGTTCTGTAAACCTTCATCTAAAGTTCAATTAAGAAAAAAAAAGGGTATAAAAAATAATTTAAAAAACTGGCAAAGATATGAACAGGGACTTCACCAAAGAAGACATTCAGGCGGCTAACAGATACATGAGGAAATGCTCATGATCATTAGCCATCATTGTTGTTCTTAGGTGCCGTCGAGTCAGTTCCAACTCATAGCGACCCTATGCACAACAGACTGAAACCATCCTCACAGTTGTCATGTTTCATCCCGTTGTTGCAGCCGCTGCATCATTTCATCTCATTGAGGATCTTCCTCTTTTTTGTTGACCCTCTACTTTACCAAGCATGATGCCCTTCTCCAGGGACTGGTCCCTCCTGATAACATGTCCAAAGTCTATAAGACGAAGTCTCACCATCCTTGCTTCTAAGGAGCATTCTGGCTTTACTTCTTCCAAGACAGATTTGTTCCTTGTTATGGCAGTTCACAGTATATTCAATATTCTTCACCAACACCATAATTCAAAGGCATCAATTCTTCTATCTTCCTTACTCATCGTCCAGCCTTCGAATGTATATGAGGTGACTGAAAATAGAACAGCTTGAGTGAGGCTCATCTTAGTCCTCAGAGTGATATCTTTGCTTTTTAACACTTTGAAGAGGTCTTTTGCAGCAGACTTGCCCAGGGCAATATGTTTTTTGGTTTCTTGACTGCTGCTTCCATAGGCATTGATTGTGAATCTAAATAAAATGAAATCCTTGACAACGTCAATCTTTTCTCCATTTATCTGGCAGTTCCCTGTTCATATACTGCTACAACCACTTTTGAATGATCCTCAGCAAAATTTTACTTGCATGTGATATTAACGATATTGTTTGATAATTTCCACATTCTGTTGGATCAGTTTTCTTTGGAATGGGCACAAATGTGAACCTCTTCCAGTTGGTTGGCCAGGTTGCTGTCTTCCAAATTTCTTGGCATAGATGATGAGCACTTCCAAGCATTGCATCTGTTTGTTGAACATCTCAGTTGGTGTTCCTTCAGTTCCTGGAGTCTTGTTTTTTGCCAATGCCTTCAGTGCAGCTTGAACTTCAATACCATCCATTCTTGTTCATATGCTACCCGCTGAAATGGTTGAAGGTTAACCAATTCTCTTTGGTACAGTGACACTGTGTAATCCTTCTATCTGCTTTTGACACTTTCTACGTTATTCAATATTTTTCCCATAGAATCCTTCAGAACTGTAACTCAAGCCTTCAATTTTTTTCTTCAGTTCTTTCAGCTTGAGAAATGTCTAGCGTGTTCTTCCCTTTTTGTTTTCTAACTCTAGGTCTTTGCACATTTCATTATCATATTTTACTTTGTCTTCTCCAGCTGTCCTTTGAAATCTTCTCTTCAGTTCTTTTACTTTATCATTTCTTCCATTTGCTTTAGCTATTCTACATTCAAGAGCTAGTTTCAGAGTCTGTTCTCACATCCATTTTGATCTGTTTTTTCTTTCCCGTCTTTTTAATGACCTTTTGGTTTCTTCACGTGTGATGTCCTCGATGTCTTCTCACAACTTGTCTAGTTTTCAGTCATTAGTGTTCAATGCATTAAATCTATTCTTAAGATGGTCTCCAAATTCAAGCGGGATATACTCAAGGTATTTTGGCTCTAGTGGACTTGCTGTAATTTTCTTCAGCTTCAACTTGAACTTGTATATAAGCATTTTGATAGTCTGTTACCTTGTTCTGACTGATGATATTGAGCTTTTCCAACATCTCTTTTCACAGATGTAGTCGATCTGATTCCTGTGTTTTCCATCTGGTGAGGTCCATGTCTACAGTCGCCTTTTAAGTTGTTGAAAAAAGGCATTTGCAATGAAGAAGTTGTTAGTCTTGCAAAATTCTGTCATAAGCTCTCCAGCATCATTTCTAACACCAAGGCCATATTTTCCAACTACCAATCCTTATTCTTTGTTTCCAACTTGCGCATTTCAATCACCAGTAATTATCAATGCATCTTGATTGCATGTGTGGTCAATTTCAGACTGTAGAAGTTGATAAAAAACGTTCAGTTTCCTCATCTTTGACATTCGTGGTTGGTGCTAAATTTGAATAGTAGTCATATTAACTGGCCTACCTTTAGGTTTTATGGATATTTTCCTATCCCTGACAGCACTGTACTTCAGGATAGATCTTGAAATGTTCTTTTTGATGATGAACTCAACCCCATTCCTCTTCCATTTGTCATTCCCAGCGTAGTAGATTGTATGACTGTCTGATTCAAAATGGCCAATACCAGTCCATTTCAGCTCACTAATGCTTAGGACATCTATGTTTATGCATTCCATTTCATTTTTGACAATTTCCAATTTTCCTAGATTCATACTTCATACATTCCAGGTTCTGATTATTAATGGATGTTTGCAGCTGTTTCTTCTCATTTTGAGTCATGCCACATCAGCAAATGAAGGTCCCAAAAGCTTGACTCCATCCATGTCATTAAGGTCAACTCTACTTTTAGGAGGCAGCTCTTACCCAGTCATCTTTTGAGAGCCTTCCAACCTGGGGGGCTCATCTTCCAGCACTATATCAGACAGTGTTCTGCTGCTATTCATAAGGTTTTCACTGGCTAGTGCTTTTCAGAAGCAGACTGCCAGGCCCTTCTTCCTAGTCTGTCTTAGATTGGAAACTCAGCTGAATCCTCTCCTCCATGGGTGACCCTGCTGGTATCTGAATACTGGTGGCATAGCTTCCAGCATCACAGCAACACGCAAGCCCCCACAGTACAACAAACTGACTGAACACTTAATTGTGCTCATGAGGAACCTTTACATAGATCAAGAGGCAGTTGTTTGGACAGAACAAGGGGATACTGATTGGTTTAAAGTCAGGAAAGATGTGCATCAGGGTTGTATTCTTTCACCATACCTATTCAGTCTGTTTGCTGAGCAAATAATCCAAGAAGCTGGACTATATGGAGAAGAATGGGGCATTGGGAGTGGAGGAAGACTCATTAACAACCTGTGTTATACAGGTGATACAACCTTGGTTCCTGAACGTGAAAAGGACTTGAAGCACTTACTAATGAAGATCAAAGACCACAGCCTTCAGTATGGATTGCACCTCAACATAAAGAAAACAAAAATTCTCACAACTGGACCAATGAGCAACATCATGATCAATGGAGAAAAGATTGAAATTGTCAAGGATTTCATTTTACTTGGATCCACAATCAACAGCCATGGAAGCAGCTGTCAAGAAATAAATCTGCTGCAAAGGACCTCTTTAAAGTGTTGAAGAGCAAAGATGTCACCTTGAAGACTAAGGTGCATCTGACCCAAGGCACGGTATTTTCAACGGCATCATACACATGTGAAAGCTGGACAATGAGTAACGAAGAAGGAAGAAAAATGGACACCTTTGAATTGTGGTGTTGGCAAAGAATATTGAATATACCATGGACTGCCAAAAGAATGAACAAATCTGTCTTGGAGGAAGTACAACCAGAATGCTCCTTGGAAGCAAGGATGGTGAGACTGGGTCTTACATACTTTGGACATGCTGTCAGGAGGGATCAGTCCCTGGAGAAGGACGTCATGCTTGGCAGAGTACAGGGTCAGCGGAAAAGAGGAAGACCCTCAACAAGGTGGATTGACACAGTGGCTGCAACAATGAGCTCAAGCATAACAACAATTGTAAGGATGGCGCAGGACTGGGCAGTGTTTCATTCTGTTGTGCGTGGGGTCGCTATGAGTCGGAGCCGACTCAACAGCACCTGATGACAACAGATGATAGTGATAGTAATGAAAGATTATTTTTATTATTTTATACAGTCAAATATCCCCTTCATTCCTCTTCATTCTTTCTTGCATCTCTTAGCTTCCATATGAATTCACTTTTTTTCTTCTTGAAGAACATCCATGATTTATTCTTCAGTGTGAATCTGCTGGTGACAAATTCCCTCAGTTACAACGTCTTTAATTTACTTTTATTGTTAGAGGATGTTTTTGCTGAATATCACTGTATGTCAATAGATGCCATCGTTTTTCTTTACCATTTTTGAAATATCAGTGACTTTTACTGCTCTTGTTTAAAAGTCAGCTGTCAGCATCAGAAAATCCATGTTTTATGTACTCTGAAGCTTACAAAATTTGGGAGATCCTCTTTAAGAAAAATAATGCAAAATGAGGTTTGAAAGTAAATATTTACTTAGAATGAGAGAAGAAATCACAGAAAATGGCAACCATCAAAAAATCTAAAATAATAATAATATTTTTATTAATTGCCTGACAAAATTCTACAGTACTTTTTTCCTCCAATTTTTGTTGCATAGTCTGGTGTCTTTTTGTATCATAATTATTTTACTATAGAGAGAAGGGAAATTTTCCTCTAACATGATTCAGATTCATTTAGTGTTTATAAAAGTTGCTTGAGCACCACTCTTTATCAGTAGCGCAGTAAATATTTGTTTGCGATTGTGGTTAAAATTGGGAAAAACCATATCAAGTTTCTTTCATATGTGAGCTGTAAGAATAGAATAACTTTTCAGAATATTTTCTGGCTTTGTATATCTCAAATCTTTTTTGCTTACTTATTTTTCTCCACTATTTGCATATTTCCAGTGAGAGGAACTGTACAGCATATTCATATAATATGTAACCTTTGGTTCTACACCTTTGTGTGATGGGGGCATGTGAGTCACGACAATAGGCAGTAGGACAGTAGAAGAGTGTTACTGAAATTGTTCCAATACCAGAATTGCTAACAATATATGAAGTTGACCAAGAGCCACATTATGTTACATTAAATCTCATTATATTATAACCCAATAAACCTAAACTAAATGAAACTTCAACTCAACTTTACCTCGACCTGATACAAAGAATTCTGGAACCACTCTAACATCACCCAACACGGTGGCTAGTAAACAGAGGGAAATTGGAATGGAAAAAGACAGCAGTATTAATCAATTATAGTTAAAATATCTTAATAGCACATTTTATTAAAGCCTATGGTCGTGTAAACAGATGCCTTGTAAAGATGTCCATGCAAATGAGGAGACCTGAAGTTTAAGCTTCATTAGTGTCACAGAAATCCATTTAGCCACTCTATCTTATTGTTGCTCTTTTGAAGGTGACTTCTTCTTTTTCTGGTTACTTTTAAGATTTTCTTTTGTTTTTCATATTAACCAATTATACTCGGATGTGTCTAAGTGCTGTTTTCTCTTGTTTGGAGATTGTAGGACTTCTTGAACATGCGACTTGATGTTTTCATTAGTTTTAGAAAACCCATATCTCTTCAGATATTACTTCTGCTTCATTCTCATTATTTTGTCCTTCTGGTACTTAAATTACACATTGTTAGGCTGTATCACTCTATTTCCTGTGTTTTTTACTATACCTTCTGTGTTTTTTATCCTTTCGTCTCAGCATGTTTCAGTCTCAATGTTTTCTTTTAAACTATCTTCTAGTTCACTAATTCTCTCTTCAGCTACACATGAACTGCTTTTAACGATATACCAAGTTCTTAATTTCAGTTATTGAAGTTTTCAGCTCTAGAATTTCCACTTGAATATTTTTCATACTTTCCTAATCACTTCCAAAATTCAAAATATTATATTTCATTTTTTTTTGAACATAGTAAGGTCAGTTCTTTTAAGATCTGTATTCTGGTAGCTCTGTTTTCTGGATTGACTGTAGGTGTGTTTCTATTGTCTTTTGTGTGTGTGTGTGTGTGTGTGTGTTCTTGTCTTCTCATGTGCCTGGTTGTTTTTTTTTATTGACTTGCTGACGTTGTAAATGAAATATTATATAAATTAATTAATATTAAGTCTAGAGTGATGTTACCTCCCTTCAAATGGATTTATGTTTCTTTTGGCAGTCTTCTAAAACACTGGCAAAGCTAGAAAATCCAAATAAAATTTCCAAGATTTAGCCCTTTAGCATATTCACCCAAAACTGGGATGATTACCAGTGACCCTCTTTCCTTGGCAAATTCTGAGTTCTAGCACCTCAGAGATGTCAACCAGTTTCCTCCACTTCTCAGTCTGTCAACACCGTCTCTTCTTGGATTGAAAGATGCCTTTGGGAGACAATTTGTTGCAAATTCCAGGCTCATTTTTGGGGTTTTCTTCTCCCAGATATTATCCTGTGTTTCTTCATTGTGTGATTAGCTCTCTGATGCCTTTAAATAGATGTTTGTAAACATAATTTGTCCAGCCTTTCTAGTCATCCTTACCGGGAGGAAAGGTCTAATTACTTAACCTACATTACTGTAAGTCTAATTCTGCCCAATACAGGCTTGTTACAGCACATGACAATATTGTGACTATGGGGGCACCTTCAAAACTCTTTATTCACAGAGATTAAAAGACTGAAAGCAGACGGATTTCATGAAATTTCTAATCATCTGCTGAGGACTCAAAAGAGTCTGATTATTTATATTAGCATGAATTGATCAGATCTTCCAACCCTGAGTACAAATTCAGGCCACCATCCCTAACCAAACTTCTGTTAGCAAGTCCCTCACTTACGTACAGAAAAATAAGCTAAGATTCTGATAAAACGAGCTAAGATTATCATAGTCAAACAGAGCTTTGAAGGTACATCCCACTCCCTAAGCTCGTTATCTAAGGCATTTCCCTACTCTGCCCCATGTGCGATGCTCTCCTCCCAAAAGATCCCAGATCCTGAGGGGCTGCCCAGTGCCAGGCTTTATTCACCTCATTTCAGACTTTGTAACAGAAGAGACCACATGCTTTCTCTCTCTCCCTGAAGGTCCTCCCCACCTATCTGTTGTAGCTCAGGATATATACATTTAATTAATTCAGTTTTACTTCCAACCTGTACATAGTAGAAGAAGTGTCAGATTTATATGGTGGATAAATAACAAGGATTTTTTCCCAAGAGACTCCATCCCGGTGAAAGAGGGTAACTGTAATTTTCAGCAGTGAGTAATTGTACATAATATAATCCTAAATGATTTTTCTTCCGTAATTTCATTAGAGTTTTGAAATTTAATTAGATTTTAAATCACTCTGAAATAAAGTAGCAAAACACCAAGAGACTGAGAGCAGTGGTTATTTCGTCCTTCAAGGCCACATTCTTGGTCTCAAATTGGCATGTCTTCATTAGGAGGAAATTTGCAGAACTTCTTGATATATTATTGTCTTTCAGAATGGACTCTGAATAGGTCTTTGGAGAGCATTAGAAGAGTACACAATTATTATGCACACTCTTCTTGAGGTTTAAGATCATCTGCCTTGCACATACTTAATAAAAATATGTCTCTGAAGTTGTTTAAGAAACTATGGAGACAGGAAAGACGTTCCTTGAATGCCCAGTGCTGTTTCTGGACTATTAGCAACTACCTGTACATTACGATGCAGTGAGGGGCTGTTTGCTTAACTTTAATGATTATGTAAGGTTTATGGTTATTTTTATTGCTACAACATACAAACTGTCATGGTGGCTGTAATTAGAGGCAAGCTAAAGTGTTGCTGTTACAGTCTTCAGGGACTGAGGAGAAACTACTTCTTACCAACTTTGCCTCTGTGCAAGAGTTGGCAAAAAATGAATCAAACTAAATGAAGAGTTCTTACCCCAAAACAGGTTATGACAGAGAAAAAATGGAAAGAACATTATAACTTCAGACCAACAGCTTGCACCCAATGAAGCTGCAAGGAAACCATCTTCTGCTCCCTGAAACATCCACAGTTGTTGAATTCTCTGAAGACCTGTTCCCCTGTCTTTTTCCAGAGGCCATTCAAGTGGCACGGTGATAGCAGAAATGCTAAGGTGCTTCCACGTATCTCTGCCACAGCTGCTGCCTTTACCGGTATGTCCTTCCAACATCCCAGGCTTCGGATCGAGAAAGTCAGGGCCAATTGAGATGCATAAAGGAAAGTAGACAAAAGTGGGGAGGAGAGGGATTTTGGGAAAAGGGGAGGCATAGGAGGTGCTCCCAAGGACACCTAGGACTAGGACTAGGACTAGGACTAGGACTAGGACTAGGACTAGGACTAGGACTAGGACTAGGACTAGGACTAGGACTAGGACTAGGACTAGGACTAGGACTAGGACTAGGACTAGGACTAGGACCAGGGTATGGGTATGGGAATGTGGGCCCGATGGGAGCAGACCCACAGATCTTGCCACATGGGCAAAACTGCTCAGTGCTGGTCTCTGAGCAAGACTGTGGCAGACACAGAAAACATGGAGCACAGCTCCACCTCCATCTCACACAAATGTGCTGTTTCATTCTCTGCTTCTTTTCTAGACTGTCAGTTCTATGAGGAGCAGTGATGTGTCCAATTCATTTTTTTTTTTTTAATACTATTTTGTTGTGTTTTCAGTGAAGGCTTACATAGCAGTTTGGGTTCCCATTCAGCAATTTTTACATAAGTTGTTCAGTGACATTGGTTACATTCTTCACAATGTGTGAACATTCTCAGTATTTCCATTCTGGTTGTTCTATTTTCATTAATCTAGTTTCCCCGCCAGCTTACATTCTCATCTTTGTTTTAAAGTAATTGTTGACATTTTGGCCTCATATATGCGATTTTTTAAAGGAGCACAGTACCTACAGGTAATATTATTTTTTTAGTCAATTTGTTATTTAGCTACAAGGTGACTTCAGGGATTAGTTTCAGTTCAATGTTTGAAGAGTATCTCAGGGCAATAGTATCAGGGAGCCCTCCAGTCTCAACCAGTCCAGTAGGTCTGTTTATTTATTTATTTATTTAAGAAATCAGAGGACTTTTTTCTCATTTTTCTTATTTCCACATTTTTCTCCTGAATGGCCCTGATTAGAATGGTCAGTAGTAGGAGCCAGGCACCATCTAGTTCTTCTGGTCTCAGGGTAGATAAGGTCGTGGTCATGCAGACTATTTGTCCTATAGGCTAGTTTCTTTTTTGAGTCTTTGGTTTCCTTCTTCCTCTTTTGCTCCAGATGAGTAGAGATCAATAGTTGCATCTTAGATGGCCACTCACGAGCTTTTAAGACCCCAGACACTACTCACCAAACTAGGATGTAGAGCATAACTTTATGAACTGTATTATGCCTATTGGCTGAGATGTCCCAGGAGATATGGTCCTAACCCTTCACACTCAGAATTCCAATCCTGTGAGGTGTTTGGTTATGTCTAATAAGTATCTGTAATTCTGTCCCCATGTGCTTTATTATGTATATGAATATATGTGCACACAGTCACATAGATGCATATACATATACATATGCATACACCTATATATACACACAGAAACCCTGGTGGTGTAGTGGTTAAGAGTTGGACTGCTGACCAAAATGTCGGCAGTTTGAATCCACTAGGTGCTCCTTGGAAAACCTATGGGGCAGTTCTATTCTGTCCTACATGGTCACTATGAGTCAGAATTGACTTGACAGCAATGGGTTTGGTTTTTGGTTATATATACACACATATATACATACCTATATCCATATATGAAGTAGCCCTCATGGTACAGTAGATAAGCGCTCGGCTACTAACTGAAAGGTCAGCAGTTCAAATCCACCAGCTGTTCCACTGGAGAAAGATGTGACAGTCTGTGTCCATAGAGAACAGCCTTGGAAACCCTATGGAGAAGTTCTACTCTGTCCTATAGGGTCGCTATGAGTTGGAATCGACTTGACGGCAATGGGTTTGGGTTATACACACATATGTCTACATACATACATACCCACACATGTATTTTTTGGTTGTTTTTGCTGTTGTTTCACCCAGTTCACTATCGTTGCCACTGCACGCACGGCAATGCCTGGCATAGAGCAATGGCTCGGTAACTGTGGAACGAGTGAACGAATCAGATCGTCTTTTGCCCACTGCCGGTAACACTGCAAACTGAGGCTTTCCTTTAGAAGGTCAGGAGTAAATGGTTAAGCACTCAACTACGGAATCAGCTCAACCCCACGCCAAGGCACCTCGGAAGAAAGGCCTGGTGATCTGCTCCTGAAAGCTCACAGCCTTGAAAACCCTTTGGAAAGCAGTTCTACCCTATATGCCTGGGGTTACCATGAATCAAATTTGACTCTACAACAACTGGTTTTTTACTCAGTTTTCAGAAGGCCAGTTGGCAATTGTGATCAAAAGCTTTAAAATGGGTATGCTCTTTGACACAGAAACTGCACATCTAGGGGTCTTTTCTAAGGAAATGACCTCAAAACACAGAAAACAGCTTTATGCACAAACACACTTACAGCATGAAAAATTAGAAACAACTTAAACATTCAAAAATGAGCATACCAGGCCATGACATACACACTTGGTGGGCTATAGTATAATTAATAACTATAATTTTTTTTAAGGGGAAACATGGAGAAACTCATCGGGGGGGGGGGATGTATTCAAAATTGCTTGCGTAGCACCATCACGAAAATACATAGGTAAAAAAATACGGTAATGACATACAACAAAGTGACAAGAATAGTTGTGTTTATACCGTAAGCTCACGGGAGGATAATGTCCTCCCCACCGCAGCCGCTTTTCTGAAGGTGAATGCCACGGCAGTGGTACCACATCTAAAAGAGCCCTTAGCCTGCTCCACCTCGGTCTCCAGCAAACGCCAGGCAAGCAAGCTCCCTGAGAGACCCTCACAGGAGAAGCGTCTCCTGCTTCCGGTTCCTTGGTGGCTCCTGCTCACAGAAGCCTAATGCCAACCCTCTTCAAAATGTACAGGGGCTTGAAGTCAACGAGCTGAATTGAGCTGTATGCATTTTCCCCTTGCTTTTGAGATTGTATTCAATTTCCTTTTATGCACTTCACCACGGTTCCATTTTTGTCAAACTTCTGCCTTGGGTCCCAGGTGGGACAATTATCTGCCACGCAGCCACTTCCTTCTGTCGTTGCCCCTGGAGTTGTGTTCTCATCACACTCTGTTCTGAGCTGTGCTGGCTTCTGAGCAGTTGGGAAATGCGCTCTCACGTGTCAGACACCATCTCTCAGCCTTGCTGTTGTGGTGCTGGGTGTGGCTTCATCCTTCATGCTCCTTGGAGGCTCATCTCACCAATTATCCACTCTTGCCAAGGGACCCTCTCTCCAGGCCATCATCTCTGCAAGAAGCGAGAGAGAGATAAGCAAGTAGTGCTCGGGGAACTGACTGCACGGAATGAGATCATGAGCTGATCATGAGTTCTAATTAAAAATTGGGGGGTGGGGGTGGGGGTGGGGGATGCAGAGCCCGTGATCAAAAATAGACAAGAGGCAGAGAAGGTGGGCAGAGTTGGGTTGAAGACACAGTTCTCTGAAAAAGCAGCAAAAGAAGCTGGGCCCTGTCTTAAGTGTCTGGGGCCAAGGCCCTGGGGGCCCAGACAGAACTTAGACCCAAAGCAGGGTCCCGGATTTGAACTCTGGCTCTGCCGTTTACCGGCCATGTGTCTGGGCACGGCTGTACCTGTGAAGTGGAGGGGCCATGCTGTCTCCCCCAGTTGTCACAGGCTGTACCAGTCCAGAAGAGAAGTGGCCTACTGCAATAGTTGGGGGCTTCTACCCTGGGACCACACAGCCTGGGTCCCAATCCTGCATTCTCACTTATACACAGTGTCACTAGGGCAAGTCACATAACTTTTCTGGGCCTCAGTTTCTTCGTCTGTGAAATGATGATAACAATAATAAGATCCTTGTGTTGAATGAGCTGACACACATCCGGTGATCGGGGTGATGCTTGTCACACGCTGAGTGTGCGTTCCTCCATCCACTGCAGCGTCTGGCACCTGGCAGGAAGATCCTCCACGGTTCTCACACGCTTGGGTCTACAGACCTCTGTGCTTCCTCCTGGTCCCAACGACAGCTACCGCCTTGTTTGGGCCCACTCTATGCTTCCACCTTCCTGAGCTGGGTGCTTTAGCTCTGTGGCAGCCCACTTGGGTCAGCCTAGCCTCACTCTTGCTTCCCCCTGCCTCCAGCTCACCAGGGCACTCTGATACCCTGCGCCAGGGCTGGCCCCAGCCTCATCTGACAGCACCTCTCCAACACAGATTGTGGAAGGCTGGTGACAAAAACGGCCTTGGTCCTATGACTCCACATCTTCCTCCCTCCTCTGTGGGGCCCTGCAGCTCAGATCAGCTTGCACTGGTTCTCCCTGCACCCCACTCCCCCATGCTGTCCCACCCACCCCTCCCCCGCCCCGCCCCACTAGTGAGCTGGCTCTTGCTCTATACGGCAAAAAAAAAAAAAACCTGTTGCCGTCAAGTCGATTCTGACTCATAGCAACCTTATCAGACAGAGTAGAGCTGCCCCATAGGGTTTCCAAGGAGCACCTGGTGAATTCAAACTGCCGACCTTTTGCTTAGCAGCCAAACCCTGTCATACTCCCACCCGAGAGCAAGGAGGCAGGAATTCCATCTGGTGCCGGCACAGGGCCTGGCCCATGGCAGAGTCTCACACACATCCAAACACTCAACTGAGTTCAGCTACATGTGGACACTGAGCCATGGGGATCCAAAATCCAGGACTAGAGACAGACACTGCCCCAAAGAGGAGCCCTGGTAAGGATATGGCCACTCCCAGGGGAAATGCTAGAGTGAACGAACAACCTAGAGATACTTCTTTTTCTTTGCCTGGAATGAGCAGAGAGAATTTTGCCCTCCTGAGGACCTGCGGAGCAGAAGCCCTGCATTCTCATGATCTTTGCTGCTCCTCAGCAGCAGTGTTTACAATGGCTGTAATACCCTCTGGTTCAGATGAGGTTACTGAGGCTCAGAGAGGCTGAGCAACCTGCCCAGGGTCAACAAAACTCAGACTCAGGCCTGCGTGATTCCCGAGCCCATATTTTTCTCATAACAAAAACCCAGAGGGCATTCATGAGGTTGGGACCAGAAACTAGAAGAGTCTTTCAGCCCAGCTTGGCCACTTTTGCTAAAGCATGGCGTTTGGAGGTGGTGTTGGGATGGGAAATGACTCAAACTCTGCCTGGACCCTGTTGGCCAGCCTTATCCCTGAGTTGAAATACCTAAAAAGTAGGGTGATTCCCTCCTCCAGCTCTGCAGGCATACCCATGGGTGGGTCCTGTCCTCTGCACAGAGGAAACTCCAGGTGTCCCTAGTAGTGCACCTTCCCTCCTCCAGCTCTAGAAAAACTGAAAAGGAACTGTTTTCCCGGTGTTCTGCATTAGAAGCACCATCCATCGGCCCATTGTGGGGCCCTTATTTCTGGGCAGCTTTGATATAAATGCTCCATAATGTGGCAGCAAGACATCTAAAATAACCATAGAGAGAAGAAAAAGACAGTGAGAGGTGTTAGAAATGCTTCTGGAGACTAGAAAAGACACCCTCTGAAGAGAATCCTGAGGATGCATACATCCTCCACACAGCGCTCCTGGAAGAGAAGTCCCTTCTAATCTACTCAGCCTGCTCACAAGGGCCAGGCTTTCAGCAACAGAGATCACCCTGGAGGAGGCAGACCTGGAGGACATCATGCCTACAGCAATTGCTCTGACCACCTATCCACCTCTCAGGGCCTGAAGCCAATTCACCTGTTGTCTGGGTCTTGTGTTAGGAGTTTTCATCGTGGACTTTGCATTGTCTTTCTTCCTGGAGTGGATCTGGTACAGAAGCAATGGCTGTGGATCTGAGTCACTAAGGGGTTGGGGGCAGGGGTGCTTAAAAGCTTAAGTTAGTTGTATAATTGTCTCAGCTATCACCTTACCCAGTGATTTTTCAGTCAGGTCTGCAAAAACTGCTTACCTTTGCAAAGACAGGAGACTGTAAGCTGCAGTTAGTTTGCAGTCTACCATCTCAGGTTAGGCAAGGAGTTGTCTGGGCAAGAAAACTAGAGATCTGAGCTTAACTCTTAACACTAAGAGCAGCTGGGCACAGCCTCACTCACCATTTTGAAGGATCAAATGTCCCATTAGGAAGGACATTGATAATGGTTCCAAGATGGGCTGAGCATAACCCATTGCTTGGAATGATTTGATTTGATTATATTCTTTTTTTCAAAATATACAAACTTATACAAATGAAAAAAATAAATGTACCTATACACTTGTTTATATAAAGGGCTGGAAGCTTGGGTCATATTTTATTGTTTTGGGCCAAAAGCCCATGATAAGATTTAGACAAAAAACAGATAAGCTCTGATCTTCAGAGTGGTTCAGGGTTACAGGGAGCAAATGATTTTTGGAGCACAACTAGAAAGATGTTCAGCATTTCAAAGGAGATTCATAAAAGGAATCATCATAGTATCCCACCGTATTGATTTATCTGGGCTGTCTAAAGTCTCTTTAGCTCAGAGTTTTTGAAGAGCCACTGCACAGCAAGAGTGACTCCAGAAGTAATGCATTTGTCTATGTCAGCTGTGAGAACCTCGCCCTCTGTGCATTGACTTTTGTGAGTGCTACTTACAGCAACAAGGCATTCTGGGTGTGGACGTAGGATAAAAGAGGACATGGAATCCCACTACTTCAAGAATGGAAGTGGCACTGACCCTCCAATGTTGGATGGGGTTAGGGAAAAGCTCTTGATAGATCAAACATGTTCTGTTCTTCGTCTTCAAAAGTATTTCCTGCTACAAGTTCATTTCCACTGTGTAACCACACCTTGAGTGCCTTCTTTATACTCCATCACCCCTGTGCCCCTTTCAACCAGAGGCAACTGATGCTCATGAAAACACTCCCAGGGGAAGATGCACATACTGATCAAGCAGGAAGGGACCTTAGAGAATACCTACGTCCAATTGTCTAGAGATCACCTGGAGAAGGTCATGCCCAGAGATGTGAGGGGATCTGCCCCTGCCCCACAGTTGGCCAATGGTCCAGAGCAGGCTTCCCTACCCCTTGCATGCATTTTATGAGCCCTTGTCTGGGTGATCTCCTTTGCCTCTCTTCAAAGGAGGCAAACTTTTATCCTTCAAAAATGAATTTGATTTGGGAAAAGAGCTGAAAAGTTCACTAAGAGTCAAGTCTGGAACCTAGGTAAGCAGTCAACAGGCAATGCCATTTTAGGAGAGAAAACACAGGTAAGATACTACAGGTTAAGTCAGTCTTTTTCATGGCTTCCTTATGATCAGCACTTCCCTGGAGGACACACTCAGAAACTAGTCTCCAACAAATATGAAACAACCACCTCAAAGTGGCTCTCAGGGTTGCCCTCCGCCAGCCTGTCCTCCTCTCAGAATTTGCCTGGGCTGCAAGGGGCTGCTCCGTCTTCTTCCTCTCCTCCCCATGCACAGCCCAACTCCTCCTTCTGTACCTCATCTTTCCTGAAACACTGCAAGTTTAGAGAGAGAGAAAAGTTTGACTTGATGTGCTCGTAAGGACAGATACTATCTCGCCAGATCTGTGACCTCTCTTCACCTTTCATCAGTGTTACCAAAAACCTAATTCTCCAAGACACAAACCATCAGTCTGAGAACTGAAGCTGTGCTTTTGCTTCAGTTCTTAAATAGATCAAATATGAACTGAGACAATGGAGAGAGACTTAACAGTGAGCAGCCCCGAACAGAATCTTTGCCTGTTCACCTTCTCATGCAGAGCCAAATGGCAGAAAGGGCCAAAGGATGGAGTGGAGGGAGGAAGGCAGACGTATTAGCTCTTGCTGCGTGCCAGGCACTGTGCTAGGCACCTTCTCAGATCCTCCTGTATAGCAAATGCTTCCAGTGTTTCCTTCCACAGCAACCTGTGGTTGTTAGTTGCCACCAAGACAGCTTAGACCCATGGCAAACGTATGTAGAACAAAAAGAAAAGTTGCCCAGTCCTGTGTCGCCTTCACGATCATTGGCATATTTGAGCACATCATTTCAGCTATTGTGTCAATCCATCACATTGAGGTTTTAACTGACCCTCTCTATTTTACCAGACATGATGTCCTGGACTTTCCTGATAACATGTTCAAAGTAAGTGAACCAAAGTCTCACCAACCTCACTTCTAAGGAGTATTCTGGTTATATTTCTTTTAAGACTTTCTTTTCCATTCTGCTGGCAGTCCACGGTATGTTCAATATCCAACGCCAAATTGGCCATCTGAAATTTTGACCCCAGCTGGGGTGGACAGTTCTAAGCACTCTGGGACTGGAGAATTTGTCCGAGTACTAGTAGTTAACACAAGGTGGAACCGAAATCTGGCCACAGAAAACCTGTGTTCTTTCATAACACCATGATGCTTCAAAGGGAAAAGATGATTAACCACATCACCAAGAGGGTTACCCTGGGGTGGTTTGCTCCCTGGAAGTCTGAGGAAGGGCAGCTGCGCTGGAATGAAGCAATATTTCTATGTTGTATTTCCAAGCACATCCTCTAACAGCTTCATCACTTTGAGTGGCTCTTCATGTTCCCGAAGACAGCTCTAGATGTCTCCTCTATTAATTGCCAGAGAGGAAAAGAGAGCTGTCGTATCTGGTGAATGCAGAAATGCAGCCAAATGGCTATTGAGACTCTACTTATGCTAAACGGTGAGCATCTCGTACCTCTAGTCCCATGGCCTCGTTTGGACAAAACAGAGTTCTTCTGCCTCTTAAGTGGCTCACCAACATGCCTGAAACACAGGCCTCATGGCCTGGCTGTCTTCACACAGGCTTCACATATATGGCAGAAGGTGGAGACACTTTGCTGGCTCTTGTGATCACAGAGACCCTGGGGGCCCACCAGTCTGAACATTTTCCATCTTTAGCCTCCCTGCATTGCTGTACGGTCTGTCATTATACATGTTGACCAACTCAATTACAGTGTGCACTCAGAAGACAGTAATAAGGTCCTGCACAGAACAAAAGCAATAGTCGGTGGTGGTGGTGGTGGTAGTGGTGGTGTTCACTGTCATTGAGTTGGCCCTAACCCAAGGCAACCACACGCACAACAAAGCAAAATGCCACCCAGTCCTGCACCATCCCCATAATGGTGGTACATCAGTCCTTTGTGATCCATGGGGTTGTCATTGGCTGATTTTTGGAAATAGATCATGAGGCCTTTCCTCCTTAGTCTGGAAGGTCCACTGAAGCCTGTTCATCATCGTAGCAACACACAAGCCTCCACAGTCTGGATGGTGCCTGTGGATGAGGTGCTTTGGACAGGAATCAAATCCAGGTCTCCCTCATGGAAGGCGAGAATTCTACCACTGATTCGCCAATGTCTCAGGTCATGCTTTTTATGCTTCTTTTGTTCCAGACAGTGTTCTAATGGCTCTTTTGGTATTAACTGATTTGCTTCTCAAAGGGAAAAAACTAAGCATGAAACCCACTATGAGTAGACACTATTAGTGCCATGCATTCTACAGATGAGAAAACTAAGGCATAGAGAGGATGTCTTTCTAAGGCCATACAGTCAGTTGGGAGAGGAGTGGCAGAGCTGGAATGTAAACTCTCATCATCTGATATAGAAGCTGGATCTTAAACACTATTCTCTAATATCTCTGAAAAGGGGTATTGGGTTTAATGGCTGAAAAGAGGAGGTGCACATGGAATGATCTAGCTTGGACAATCCCCACTTGGAACTTGTTGAAGATGTGGTTATGTCTCAACAGTCTACCAATAAACAGCTGGTGACACCATGTCTGATATCATCTGGAAGAACAACCTCAACTCAGACTAGTCCATATTGGATAAGGGGTTTACATTCTCAACTAAAAACCCTACGAGTAAGAAAGGAGGTAGGGAAGGTAAACAGAATCGAAGCTAATTCGGAGCTCTGGGGAAAGATGAACATAAAGCGTTGCTTCTAGTTAGTGGTTGGTAAACATTGATCCAAAAGATACCAGAAGGCTAGGTTACCATCAACCACTGCCTCTTCTCTTATCCTTGCTCTGACTTAATTTTCCAATCTCTAAAGCTAAACAATAAAGATGGAATCAAAAGTGGGGTTAATTCAAGCAGGATAAATACAAGAAAACCACAACTAGACACACCAAAGTAGAACTGTGGTAAACCAAAGACGAACAGAAAATA
Organism: Loxodonta africana; assembly: GCF_030014295.1. Classification (NCBI taxonomy): domain Eukaryota; kingdom Metazoa; phylum Chordata; class Mammalia; order Proboscidea; family Elephantidae; genus Loxodonta; species Loxodonta africana. The sequence goes on along the minus strand of NC_087357.1, from coordinate 83,061,994 downwards.
CATAAAGAAGCTGAGAGAGGTAGTGGGGAAGGCACTTTATCCTTGAGGGAACAATAAGAAGACCGGAAGTCGACTTCTCAGGGGAAATGCTAGAAGCCAGAGGGTAATGGAATCATACCTTCAAAGGTCTAAAAGAAAATCCACTGCAAAGCCAGAATTCTACAGCTAGCAAAAATATCCTTCAAAATAAAAGCAAAATAAAGTTGTTCTCAGGTTAAAAAAAAAAAACAACAGATTTATCACCAGCCGACAGACAACTAGGAGATACCAGAAGGTTTTCTTTTGACAGAGGAAACTGATTCCAGATTGAAACAGAGAGGTTCGAAAAGAATGATGAGCAACAGAAAAAGAAAACACGCGTGTAAATAGAAATGACAATTGACTGTGTAAAACAAGAATAGCAATGCCTTGTGGGACTTGACTATACATAGAATCGAAGTGCATGACAGCAATAGCACAAGAGGTCAGAGGGGGTAAACAGAATTAAAGAATAACCTCTTGCTTTGTACAGGAAGTGGTAACGATATTCATCTATATTAGACTTAATAAGTCAGTGATGCGTGTTGTAATCTCTAGGGTAACTATTAAAATTAGTAAAAGAATATCTAAGAAACCTGCTAATAAAGGAGAAAGAATGGGATAATAAAAGATAATCCTTAATCCAAAAGAAGGCAAGAAAGGAACAGAGAACAGGCAGAAGCAGAAAGAAGTGGCAAAAAGTGTAGTTATAAAGCTAAATATATCAGTAAATACAGAACGTGTAAACAGAATATTTCAATTAAAAGACAGCTCACTAGAGAAAAAACTACACTTCTTACAAAGGACACACTTTATATGACATAAAACCAAACCAAACCCATTGTCATCAAGTCAATTCTGACTCATAGCGGCCCCTATAGGACACAGTAGAACTGTCCCATAGGGTTTCCAAAGAGCAGATAGTGGATTTGAACTGCTGACCTTTCAGTTAGGAGCCAAGCTCTTAACTACTGCTCTACCAGAGCTCCTATATGATATAGAATTGTTAGAAGTAAAAGGACAGGAAAAAATACACTATACAAACACTAACTAAAAGAAAGCTGGGGTAGCTATATTAATACCTATCCAACAAAGTAGGCTTTAAGGCTAGTAGCATTATTAGAAATAAACACGGGCATTTCATAGTAAGAAATGTTTCACCAGAAAGATATAATAATCCTAAGTTTTTACATATAATAACATAGCCTCAAAATATGTGCAACAGGAATTGACGGAATGAAAATGAAAATAGGCAAGTCTGCAAACATAGTGAAGATATTAAAATATCTCCCTTAGTAACTGACAAAACAAGTAGATAAAAAAACTCAGTTAAAAAAAAAAGATTTGAACAACACAGGTAAAAAATATAACCCAACCGACAAATATAGAATATGACATCCAGTCTTCCAAAGCTGTTGCCAGCCCTAGGCTTGAAGGGAGGAGAGAAGGGAATAGTTAAAAGAATCCAAAAGAAGAGAGTCACCTTGAGAGGAGTTGTGACCTTCGGTAAAGGAACAAAAGCCCAGGGTAACTCCACTCTCTTTCCTCCCTCTGATCTCCTTCCAGGACCCCCCACTGGCCGAGCCTTATTGAAAGCCACCATCCACACTGATTGGTCTCCCTGACTGAGAGCAGGTAGAGGACAGGACACCTGAGGGAGGAAGTACAAAAGAAAGATACCCAGCACAGGTGGGCAAAATGAGCCGTTATTTTCTATAACTCAATTTAATTTTTGACTCCTACTCTCGTTTTACACCACCCATCTTCCAGTTTGTCATACTGTGGTGGCTTCATGTTGCTCTGTTGCTGGAAGCTATGCCACTGCTGTTTCAAATACTAGCAGAGTCAGCCATGGTAGACAGGTTTCAGCAGAGCTTCCAGACCCAGACAGACTCGGAAGGCCTGGCAATCCACTTCCAAAAATCAGCCAGTGAAAACTCTCTGAATCACAGAACGCTGTCCAAGACTTCGACTCACTTACTTTGGACACATCATGAGGAGGGGCCAATTGCTGGGGAAGGAGAGAATGTTTTGTGAAATTGAGGGCCAGCAAAGGCAAAGAAAACTCTCAGTGAGATGGGTTGCCACAACGGCTGCAATAATGGACTTAAACATACCAACAGCCATGAGAATGGAGCAGAATCCGGCGTTGTGTTCCGTTACACGTGGGGTCGACGTGAGTCGGAGCCGACCTGATGGCAACTGACAGCAACGACACCCCATTCTGTCTTTTAGAGACACCTCATCTGTTCACTTGCCTACAATCTCGGTCCAGGTGTGATTTCTCAGTCACAGCTGCCGAGGTGCAGCCAGACCCTCGAGCAGCCCCAGCGGGGATCGTCCAAGCCACATCGCTGTGTGCGGATACCCTCGGCTCAGCCACTAGGCCCTGCGTGAATTCACCATACGCCTGTCTAGGCCTCTGCTAGTTCCCTCGCCCCACCAGGGACCCACTGAAAATTCTGGATGCTATGCTGAGCCTTAGGAAATCAAGGAACATGTTGGGGAAAAGGGACAATTCCTTGCCCTGTCACACCTGGGTATACTATACCAACATTTCTCCTCTGTCGCCCAGGCCAGTAGAGGAGATTTTACTAGCTCTTTCCTGGGATATGCTATAGAACATGAGGTACAAGTCCTCTCTACTGTCAGACCCCAAACTTTCTCAGTGGAATGCAAAAGGCAGAGAATCCCCCAACAGACCCCGATTACTTCCAAACACGCTTCTTTGCCTCTGTTTTGAGGGTCATTGTACAGTCTTGGGAGGGACCTGGAGAGTGTAAGACTGGATTGCTTCTCCTTTCAAAGATAATCTGGCTGACATTCATACAGTAGCTCTTGGACTTAGAGTCTGGCATCTCAGTTCTCCATCTCAACTGGACAAGCCCCACCGGGGTTCAGAGCATCCCCAAGTCTCACCGTTACAGAGCAGAAGGAAAATACGCTGGTGAGTGTCTCATGATAACCCCCCTCTCGAGTGGAAAAAGTGTCCTAGCTCACGTGAAGAGCTGGTCCCTCCTCTTGTGTTCTGGATCTCATCCTCTCCCACCTTCTGAAGGTTTGTATTCCTTCTACCATCTTTTTTCTCTCTGACAGCATCAATCTCTCCGTATCTACTTGGTCATTCAGCAGCATACACATGCTGTAGTGTCTCATCTTAAAACCACCCAGAATCCCCTTCCTCTTCAGTACTGTCCTGTTTCTCCACTCCCAGTTAGGAAAACATCTCAGGTAGGCCATTCACACTGGCTTTCTACCCTTTCATCTGCTCTCACACTTCCACTCACTCCAAGTAGGTGTACATCTTCATGGCTTTATTGAAATTACTCTTGTCAAGTTCATCCAAGACCTGCCCAGAGTCAGATCCAAAGATCCCATCTCACTCTTCGTAGTGATCTCTCAAAAACACAGTGGGCCGCTCTTCTGTCTGGGCTCCCAGGACACTACACTGTCCTTGCTTTCCTCTTCTCCCAAGTGGCTGTCTCTCTCAGGGTCATTGGCTGGTTCCCCCCTACTGCGTCCTATCTGTGAACCTCAGGACTTTAGGACCTTTCTGCTCTTCTCATCTACACTCTCTCCAGAGCAGTCATCATCCCTCCTCCTCCAAAGGCAGATTGTTCTCATAAGCATTCTCCAACCATGTCCTCCCCTGACCTTCAGACCTCCTCATCCAATGGCCTTTCTGACCTGTCCACAGCCATTGCCAGCTGGCATCTGAACGGTAACAGGGTGGACCATGCTTCACCCCTTCCCTGAGGTTTTGTCTCTAGGTCTCACCCATCCACCCAGTTTCTCAGTAATGTAGGAGGTGCACGTGTTGGTTTGCTCTCCTTTATGAACAGTCCAAGCCATCATCATCACCATCATCATGAACAACAACAAAAAACCCCAAAGCCATCCACTGCTCTCCTCTGCTAGGATCACCTGGCTCAAATCACTCTCACCTCTGCGGGGGTTATTTTGATACCCCAACAATCTCCTAACTAATGCTTTTCCCTCTCTCTGATCTCCTCTCCACCCAGCAACCACCGTGATGCATAAACATATCAAAAACTCCCCTGCATAAACTCCTTTAAAGGTATGCACTTAGTCTCAGCATAAAATTCAAACTTAATGCCAGAGCTTCTTTATGATACTTTTTTTTCCAGTGATGGTCAAACCTTAAACTCTTACTCTATTTCATAGATCAGAAACTATTAATCGATCAATCAGGGCATGTGATTATGAATCTAAACAAAAAGATCATTGATGAGCCTGAGCCTGTGTCTCCACACATGAGTGGCAGATCTGCTCAATCTTACCTAATATTGGCATGAAGCTACACAAGATGAAAGATAAAAATAAAATAAAGATAAAAGGAATGTTTTAAACTATGTATTCACACCTACTTTCAAAATTTCTCCTAAGTAGAAGAATGCCTGTGGTGGGGAAGATATTTATTGAATTACAATTAAATTCCAATATCTGTTAGAAATGTGAGGCCAAGGGAGAAAGCAAGTTGCCCAGGGACAGGTGGCCAACACATGGCAAACACCTGAAGCATCTCAGTCTTACCAGATCCTAAAGCTTCTTTGCACGTCTTCAAGCTGCTCTCCCTCAGTCTCTGAGGCCAGTGATGACGATGGCTGGCAGCTACTGGACTCTTTACTCTGTAGCAGGCCAGGTGCCTAGTGCTTTACATCCATGATCTCACTGAGTCTCCACAACGATGGGATGTGGTATGTCCTGTGATTATCACCATTTGCACCCAGGGAGTGGTATCACTGACTGCCCAAGTCAGACAGCTGGTACATAGTGGTGCCAGGATTCGAACCAAGTCTATGTGATGCCATAACCCTTGCTAGGAGTCATGCCACTATCCTGCCACCCTTACGGCTCTGGGACCTAAAAAGCAAACTGGCTCCCTGGGAGTACAAGAAGGTGGTGGCTGGCAGACTCCACCCAGGGCTGTGGGGGTCCAGCCATAGGCCACATTGCAGTTCCCACATGCTCAGCCCCCACATCAGAGTGGCTGCGCCCACAAGACCATGCCCAGTGGCACTGGGTCAGGGGAGAGTCCAGTTGGCTAGTGCCAGGAGCCAGTCATCTGCACATGACTACCGCATGCTGCAGGAGACCTAGGTGGGAAGCCAGGGTTGGAACCTTGGGATTCAGGACTTCCTATCACATCTTCCCCTTCACTTCTAAGTTCTAGGAGTCTCCAGAAACATCATGTTATCCTGGGAGGAATGTTATGTCATCAGACCAGACTCTCCTGAGGTGGATGGTCCATCTGGCTCCCCCTTAGCTTGCCTTTCATGCTGGAGCTGTTGTAGGTACCTCCAGTCATCTGTCTAGGTGACATCCTTCTCCAGCACCCTCAGTGTGATACCAAATCCCTTCAGGGTCCAAGGGCTTTTACCCAGCAATGTCCGTGCCCTTCTTGGGAGCATAGGAAGGCTTTCTGCCCTCACTTGCCACCAGGGGCCAGGAGACTACACATGGCTTAGAGCAGCCAGTGAGGGTGGGCTCTGACGGTCAGACGTGGAGGCAGGTGGGCTCAGGCAGGGCAAAGGGGAGAGCAGACCTGGGCAGGTAGGGGATGAGAGGGCTGAGGAGGGCAGCCTGGCGTAGTCCTGGGGCCTGTCCTTCTGCCTGGCCCTGGTACCCACTTCTCCCCCTCCCAGTTCTGTCTGTTTTGAGAAGACTGTCCTCTACACTTGGCATCTGTTTGACTCCTCCCTAACATGCTGTGTGTCCCCAGGAAATGTCTCTGCATTTTCCCGCCCCCTCATCTATAAAATGGGCTGTGTAATCAACCCCTTATCTAACATAACACCCCTCCCAAAGCCCTGTGGCATTCCCCTTTGCAGGGGTGGATTATCCAATAGGCAAGGTTAGCACAGCGCTTTCCTTGCTTACTGGGTTATTTCACATTTTTCACCACATCAAAGATTCTGCTTCTAGGTATGGCTGGCATCTGTCTCTCTCCCAACCCCATAGTACCTTCGTATAGAATCAAAGCCTCTTTTCAAAATTACAATCCCTGACAGGGGCTGATGACCCAATGAGCAAGGTAAGCACAGGTTTACTTGTGCTTACTTACTAATCTGTAGTGAACAATGTCACATGATCCATGTGACATTGTTCACTACAGATTAGTAAGTAAGCACAAGTATGCCCATGCTTACCTTGCTTACTGGGTTATTCAACCCTGCCCAGTTGGGAGATGTGAGGAACAGCAGACACATGAACTGGGTGAGAGGCTAAGGCCAGGGATCTGGGGCTGGGATCTGGGTCTCACTACCTTGCTGAGCAGCTCAGGGCAGGTCCACATCCCAATGTCTAAACAAATCCCTTTTTTTTCTTAATACTAGGTGACCAATGAAATATTACTTTGAAAACATGATATTTGTAAGATTCCTCTAATCAGACAGCTTTGAGCACCAAACCTAAAACTTGTTAACTACTTCCTGGTCATCTTCCATTTACTTCCTAGTCATGCTCCCCTTCTGTGAAGGCAGCCACTGGAGCCTCCCAGGTCAGCTCACAGATAGACCCAGGGAAGCATTCCAGGCAAAGTTGCTATGCTATTGTTGCTTTCCGATAACACCAGGCGGCTCTTACAATCATTCTTAAGTAGATGATGTCAGTCCCAAAGGTTTCTGAGCGAAAGAGGGTGGATGATGCATTTGGGCACTGGGGAACCCCTCCCACATCATGCTGTCCCAAGGAACTCAGCCCTAGAAGGTCAGCAAAGTATAGTACAGGTAGCCACTGGCAAGGAAGACACTGGGAAATGAATTTTGTTGTCTCCCGGGCCAGAATCCCTCCTTGCGGCAAAGGCTACAAGTGGTCAGGCGAGGCAATGCAGACACCAGCCCGTGACTGATTTACTAAAGGTTTGCTTACACACAGTGGCCCTGCCCAAGGGATTTCTGCCAGTGTCTCTTATGCTGACTTCTCCTGCACTCTGAGCAGCCCCTCCCTCTCCTGAGGTTGCTAGACTGTCAAAACCATAGAGCCCTCCCTCTTTATCAGCTCTGCATCTCCTGCCCTCTTGCTGACCAAGACACGCCCTTCTTGCTGACTGTGATGTGTTTGTGGAAATCCACCAATTTCTGCTGCTTCACTGCCTTCTATTTCTACCGACCCAATGTGGCACGCAGACTATTTCCAAACATGCATGACCACATGCAGAACTTCTTACCAGATTTATTTCCTGGTTTTGCTACTTAACCCGCAAGGCCTCCCTCTTTTACTTTTTTTTTTTTTTTTAAGTAGTGAGCATTGCCCTCTTGGTAATATTCTGCCTCCCATCCCTCAAATCCAACTTCACTTCCAATGGCCTCTCCTTCATGAAGTTCTCTGTGATCATACCAACTGGATGTGAGTTCTCCCACATGGATACTTCCCACCCCTACTAGCACCTGGTACCTGCCATACAGCACTTATTATCCTCAGTCCAGAGGTCTGAGCTAATTAACTCTCACCACCCTCTAATCGCAGGCTCCATGCAGGCAGAAGAAGCCTGGTGATGCAATGGTTAAGCTAACCAAAATGGCGACAGTTTGATCCCACCAGCGGCTCTGTGGGAAAAAATACCTGGCGACCTACTTCCGTAAAGATAAAAAGCACACAGAAACCCATTGCTGTCAAGTCGATTGCGGCTCATAGAGACCCCATAGGACAGACTAGAACTTTTTCATGTGGTTTCCGAGGCTGTAAACCTTTCCAGAAGCGGGCTGCCACATCCTTCTCCCATGAAGCAGCTGGGGGGTTTGAATCACTGACCTTTTGGCTAGCAGCCAAGTGCTTAACCATCGTGCCACCAGAGCTCCTTCCATAAAGATTACAGACTAGGGAACCCTGTGGGGGCAGTTCTACTCTCTCATGCATGGTCACTATAGTTGGAATCATCTGGACGGCACCCAGCAACAACATGTAGGCAGAACCTAGACCTTGTTTTCTGACTCTACCACTGTGTCTTACCAGGCCTGCTTTGTAGGAGAGGCCCACTGTGTCTTTGCAGTGAAAGGGAGAGAAGTGGAGAGAGGACAGGGGAGGGGACATAGAACTGAAGTTCTGCAGACATTCACGTGGCCTGGTCCAGCCCTGGCCTAGCTGGAGAGGAGGGAGCATGGAAGCAGGGTCGTGGGAAGACATGCTGAGCCCGCTGTGCTCTGTGCCACGCAATCAAATGCTCAGCTCTGAATGGGACCTGGGGCCCCAGCCAGCATCAATGTTGGGGCCATCTCTTTCCTCTACAGAAAGTGCTCATGCGTGGGATAAGGGACTATGGCCCCATCCATCCATAGAACTCATGCACCTCCCCCAGAACCAGATGCAGGCTCTGATTTGGGGTCTCCGTTAACCCTCCATACCCATCATGTGGGCTTCTCTGGGTGCTGCATGGGTGAACACAATTTAAGGGCACCATCCAACAAGCCACTTAGAGAGTCTAGGGTGACAGGTGCTTTAGCAACCTGAGGGAGTTCATAGTGAATGAGCCTGGGCGGAGTCCTGTACCTCAGGAGAGTGTGCTAGAAGCCCAGCTGCTAAAGTCTGGGGTAAAGAAAAAAGAGTGTGTAGCCGTTAGCTCTCAATGAAGAATGCAATGTAGGGTAGGGAGGTGTGACGTGCCCCAAACTGCAGCCCACAAGAGCAATGGGGTGGCCTGGAGGCCTAGTTACTTCCTGACAACCTGCTGGCTGGGATCTCCCCTGACCCATGTGTCCCACTCCCAGGACCACCCAAGGCCTTCCTGTCTGCCTCCTGTGAAATGGCCAAGGAGTCATCTTCCAAAAGGCCTGAAGTTCCAGGGGGCAGGCAACGGCCTGCTGAGCTTCCGCGAGTGCACGTCGCCTTCACTTACAGGAACAAAGCCATTTGGTTTAAAATCCTCATAAAAGCAGCAATGCTCATTTCCTATATTGGGTTGTATTTCCTAATTATTGTCCCCCAGGAAAACCTAAGGAGAAGGAAAGAGGCAAAGCCGGCGTCCTCGTGTTCATTTGTACATTTAAACGAAGTATGATTAAAAAGCACGCCCTGCACATTTCCTTGAAACACACCTTCCTTCTGCGGACATCTCTTATGAACACAAAGTGGAATCGCTCACAAAAATTATTAGTTCAGCTTGAAAGTAATTGCCACTTATTTTGTTTATAATGCAAGCTCTGCTGGTGACATCAGATTAGACTTAACTGCGTCCTGTTTTGATGCTAACTAATATTGGCCCTAATACTAAGCATAAATAAGTAGGAATTTCTCCTGAGACACCATAGATATTACGTCTTTAATGGAACCTAATAGTCAGAGGCAATCCAATTGCCCTGCTGTGGGATTATAATTATGTGAGCTCTTCTCCCCCTTTTAAATTTCGAGAACAGAGAGGCGCACTGGAAGCCATTAGGCTTTCTCCAGAAACGTAGGGTAAAAATAAAACCGCCCGTGTGCAAACTTCAGCATCGTCCGTTCCAGAAGGGGATGCATTCTGAGCGCTCCCTCAAATGCATTGCCTTTCCCAAGGCTTCCTGGAAGGCTGCTGATGCCACAGGCTGCTGGCACAAGGGTGGGCGTGGGGGGAGCCACGCCTCAGCAGAGGCCAGAGCCTGGCTGCACTCATCTCCTGCACTCGATGGTGATGGGTTTGTATTTTTTTTAATTAAGTGCTTGTCCATGCCTCTAGCCCAGGGCCTGGCCCCATCTCTGCACCTCCAAACTACTGAGAATCTGGGGCCCTGACAAGAGAAACAGAGACTAAGGACTAAAGTTGAAAGCAAGAATATATTTGACTTCCCTTTGAGACCCTGGAGGTAGAGGTTGGGACATGCGTGGTATAAAAAGAGCAGGCTGGGACCTTGACCCTAGGTAGACCTCACCCACACCAAGCTTGGAACAGCAACTTTTGCAGGGGTGAGATTGTATCTCTTCACAGTTTTGATATGCAGCTCTAATGGCTAATGATCGCCAGCATCTTTTCATTTATTTGTTGGTCGACTGTCTTCTTTGGTGGTCTGTTCATGTCGTTTGCCCATTTTTTGGTTAGATTGTTTGTCTTTTTGTTGTTGAATTGTTGAAGTTTTCTATATATTTTAGAGATTAGACCCTTAACAGTTATATCATTGACTAAGATTTTTTTCCCAGTCTGTAGCTACTTTTTTTACTTTCTTGGTAAAGTCTTTTCATGAACATAAGTATTTAATTTTTAGGAAGTCCCAGCTATCTAATTTATCTTCTGTTATTTGCACACTTTTAGGTTTGTCTGATAGGCTATTTACGCTGAAAATTAGGTTCCTTAGTTTTGACCCCATGTTATCTTCCAGGAATTTTATAGTTTTAGCTTTAACATTTAGGTTAACATTTCAGTTAGTTTTTGTGTTTGATGTGAGACATGGATCCTGATTCATTCTTCTGCATATGAATATCCAGTTTTGCCAGCACCATTTGTTAAAGAGGCTGTTTCTTCCCCATCAAATGAACTTTGACGCTTTGTCATAGACGAATGAATTTACTTCTGGGCTCTCAATTTCATTCCATTGGTCTATGTGTCTGTCATTAAACCAGTACCAGGCTACTTTGAATACCATGGCTGTATAGTAAGTTTTGAGATCAGGAAGTGTGAGGCCTCCTACTTTGTTCTTCAGTATTGCTTTAGCTATTTGGGATCTCCTTCGTTTCCATATAAAGTTGAAGATTAGTTTTTCCCTTTCATTAAGGGATGTTGTTGGGATTTGGATCAGGATTGCATTATATCTATAGACTGCTTTTGGTAGTATTGACATTTTCAAAATGTTAAGTCTTCCGATTCATGAGCATGGAATGTTTTTCCATTTATGTAGATCTCTTTTTTTCTTTTAGTTTATTGCAGTAGTGTTCTATAGTTTTCCTTGTGTAAGTCTTTTACTTTCCTGGTTAGGTTTATTATTCATATGTAGTCTATCCTTTTGGGGCTACTGTAACTGATACTGATTTCTTGACTTCCTTTTCAGAGTCCTCCTCGTTAGTGTAGAGGAAACCAACTGATTTTTGTATGTTGATCTTGTACCCTGCCACTCTGCCACTTCTATTACTTGCAGTAACTCTCTTGTGGAGTCTCTAGGATTTTCTGTGTATAGGATCATGTCATCTCTGAATAAGGATAGTTTTACTACTTCTTCCTTTCCAATTTGGATACCCTTTATTTCCCTTTCTTGCCTTATTGCTGTAGCCAGAACTTCCAGTACAATGTTGAATAAGAGTGGTGATAAATGGCATCCTTGTCTCATTCCCCTTCTCAAGGGGAAGGCTCTCAATCTTTCTGTTGAGAATAATGTTGGCTGTTGGTTTTGCATGTATGCTCTTAATTGTGTTGAGGAATTTCCCTTTTATTCCTGTCTTACTAAGAGTTTTTATCAGGAAATAGTGTTGGAGTTTATCACATGTCTTTTCTGTGTTGATTGAAATGATCCCGTGATTTTCTTTCTTTTATTTATGTGGTGAATTAAGTTGATTGATTTTCTAATGTTGCATCCGTGGTATGAATCCCATTTAGTCATAATGTAATATTTTTTTTGATATGCTGTGAATTCTGTTGCCTAGAATTTTGTTGAGAATTTCTGCGTCTATATTGATGTGGGATATTGGTCTGTAATTTTCTTTTTTTAGTGGTGTTTTTGTCTGGCTTTAGTACTGGGATTATTCTTGCTTCACAGAATGAAATAAGGAGTATTCCTTCCTTTTCTATGTTTTGGAATAGTTTGAGTAGGATTGGTATCAGCTCTTTAAACGTTTGGTAGAATTCTCCAGTGAAGTGGTCTGGCCTAGGGCTTTTTTTTTTTTTTTTTAATAACATCTTCAATTTCTGTTTTTCTTTTTCTTTTTTTGTTATGGGTCTGTTCAAATTTTCTACCTCTGTTTGCATTAGTTTAGGTAAGTAGTGTGCTTCTAGAAATTTGTCCATTTCTTCTAGGTTTTCAAATTTGTTGGAGTACAATTTTTTAAATAATATTCTGTTATGATCCTCTTTATCTCAGTTGATTCTGTTGTAATGTCACCCATCTCATCTCTTATTTTGGTTATTTGCATCTTCACATTTTTTCCTTTGTCAGTTTGGCCAGTGATTTGTCAACTTTATTGGTTGTCTCAAAGAACCAGCTTCTAATCTTGTTGACTCTATTGTTCTTCTGTTCTGTATTTCATTTATTTCTGCTCTGATCTTTATTATTTCCTTTTTTCTGGTAACTGTGAACTTCTTTTGCTGCTCCTTTTCTATTTGTTCAAGTTGTAGGGTTAAGCTATTTATTTTGGCCCTTTCTTTCTTTCTTTTTTTTTTTTTTGATGTGTGCAGTATTTGTTATAAATTCTCCTCTAAGCACTGCTTTTGCTGTGTCCCAAAGGTTTTGGTATGCTGTATTTTCTTTCTCATTTACTTCTAAGAATTTTTAAATTTCCTTTTTAGTTTCTCAATGTTTAAGTAAGGTGTCTTTCGGTTGCCATGTATTTAATTTTTTTTCCTTGTTCTTTCTGTTATTGATTTTTAGCTTTATAGCATTATGGGCAGAGGAAATGCTTTGTATTATTTTGATTTTTTTTTTTCCAATTTATTGAGGCTTGGTTTGTGGCCTAAACTGTGGTGATTCTGGAGAATAATCCGTGTGCATTTGAGAAGAATGCATACCGTGCTGCTGTTGGGTGGTATGTTCTGTATATGTCTCTGCAGTCGAGTTGGTTGATTTTGTTATTTAGATCTTCTGCATCTTTCCTGAGTTACTTTCTAGTTGTTTTGTCCATTATTGAAAGTGATGTGTTAGTCTCCTACTATTATTGTAAAATTGTCTATTCCTCTTGCCAATCCTGTTAGTTTATTTTATGTATTTTGGAGCTCTGTCATTAGGTGCATAAATACATTTTTTTTGATTATATCCTCTTGATGGATTGACCCTTTACTCATTATACCTTTGTTTGTCTTTTATAACGGATTTTTATTTAAAGCCTATTTTACCAGAGACTGTTATTGCCACTCCTCCTCCCTTTTGGTTACTGTTTCCTCGATATATTTTTTCCACTGTTTGAATTTTAACCTATTTATGTCTTTGTGTTCAAGGTGTGTCTTTTGTAGGCAACATATTACTGGGTCTTTTTTTTTTTTTAACCTGTTTTTCACTCTCTGTCTCTTGACTGGTGCATATGAACCATTTACATTCAGTGTGATTATAGGTAGGTGTGAATTTACTGCTGCCATTTTGTTATGCTTTATTTTTTTGGTGTTAACGGTTTCTTTGGTCCACTTAATTTTCTGTGATGAGTTCTTTTTGTTTGTGAATTTCTTTTCATATCCTTCATTGTTGATTTTGTGTTTACCAAGCCCTGGTGGCAGAGTGGTTAAGAGCTCGGCTGCTAACTAAATGGTCGGAAGTTTGAATCCACTGGCTGCTCCTTGGAAACCCTATGGGGCTGTTCTACTCAGTCCTATCGGGTAGCTATGAGTCAGAATCTACTCAACTGAATGGGTTTTGAGTCTTATTGATCTTCTTTATTTTGGTGAGTCAATTTTTTTTAATTTTCTTAGTGGTTACTCTGAAATTTACTTTTATCTTCCTAAGTTTAAAACAGTTTGTTATATCTTAATATTGCCTTGACTTCCTCTCTACATGGAAGTTCTATAACTATACCATTTATTCCTCCTTTTTGTTTTGAAGTTGATGTCATTTACAGATTGACATCTCTGGTTCCCTGCTTTCAGTTTTGCAGCTTTATTTTACTTTCGTGAATTCTTTATCTGGGTTGGTATCTGAGTGATGCTGTCATATGTCTTAATCTCAGGTCATTATCTGATGTCATTGCTTCTCTGCCTGAAGGACTCTCTCTAACATTTCTTGTAAGGTTGGTCTGGTCTTTATAAATTATCTTAATTTCTGTTTTTCTGGGAATGTCCTACTTCCATCATTGCATTGGAAAGACAATTTTGCTAGCTTTGTGATTCTTGACTGGGAATTCTTTGCTTTCAGGGTTCTAGATATGCCATCCCATTGCCTTCTTGCCTGATGGTTTCTGCTGAGAAATCAGTGCTTAGTATTATTGGTGCCCCTTTGCATGTGATATTTCATTTTTTTATGAGGTGCTTTAAGAATTCTTTCTTTGTCTTTGGTTTTGAAAAATTTGATTATGATTTGTCTTGGTGCCTTTCTCTTGTGTCTATCCTGTATGGGGTTCATTGAGCTTCTTGAAAGGAAATTTTCTTGTCTTTCGTATTAGGGAAGTTTCCCGCCAATAAATCTTCAAAAATTCTCTCTGTGCTCTTTGTTCCCCCTCCTCTTCTGGAATTCCTATTACATGTAATTTATTCCTTTTGATAAAGTCCCACATAACTCTTAGGCTTTCTCCATTTTTCTTCAATCTTTTTTCTGATTCGTCCTCAGTCAAATTAGTATGAAGGGATTTGACCTCTATTTCACGGATTCTTTCTTCCATTGATTCGATTCCACTTTTATGTTCCTCCCTTGAGTTATCTATTTCTAATATTTTATTATTAATCATATGGATTTCTAGTTGTTGTTTTTGTATGGCTTCTAATTATCTATTTATTTTTTCATTTTGTTCTTGTATTGCTTTCCTGAAATCTTGTAGGGCTTTGTCTGTGCTTTCCTTGATCTTTTGAAGATCTGATATGTAAGTTTTTTAAATTCCTTATTAGGTAGTTCTATTACCATTTCTTCCTCAGGGTGGTTTTCTGCCCTTTTATTTTGCTCACTTGTTTGATTCGTCTTAACCTGCTTCTTCAAATGATTTGTTATTGTCTGCTGTCTATGAGGTATTAAGATGTTTATTTATTTATTTACTGATTCTATGTATATTTGTTTTGTGTTTTTTTTAATTTGTTTAATGTATCCAGAGCTTTGCTTCTTCTATTTCTCTTTAGAATGCCTTTCTTCCTTTGTATTATTTTAATTGTTGTTGCTTTGTGGTTCTGGTCTATATGTGACTTTGGTGGTACCTGTTGGCTGGGCGTGATTTCCTCTTACTAGTGGGTATAGTGGATCTCACTCACATATAAGTCCTCTGCAGTTAGGCCCATATGTCTTCCCTTGCCAGATCGAGTGAAAGTGGAAGAGCAAGTTTATTTCCCTGATATTGGGTGGCAAATGTTGGGTGGTCAGGGTCCCTCCACAGCTGTGCGGGACCATGGGTGTCATGGATTGAATTATGTCCCCCCAAAAATGTGTGTATCAACTTGGTTAGACCATGATTCCAAGTATTGTGTGGTTGTCCTCCTTTTTGTGAATGTAATTTTATGTTAAGAGGATTAGGATGGGGTTGTCACACCACTCTTACTCAGGTCACCTCCCTGATCCAATATAACGGGAGTTTCTCTGGGGTGTGGTTTGCACCACCTTTTTATCTCTTGACACATAAAAGGAAAGAGAACCAAGTAGAGTTGGGGACCTCATGCCAGCAAGAAAGCAGTGCCAGGAGCAGAGCACGTCCTTTGGACCTGGGGCCCCTGTGCCTGAGAAGCTCCTCAACCAGAGGAAAATTGAGGACAAGGACCTTCCTCCAGAGCCAACAGAGGGAGAAAGCTCTCCCCTGGAGCTGACACCCTGAATTTGGACTTTTAGCCAACTTTACTGTGAGAAAATAAACTTCTTTTTGTTAAAGTCATCCACTCATGCTATTTCTGTTATAACAGCACTAGAGGGCTAATACAGTGGGGTACTTCCCGGTTGGTGCTAGAAGCTAGTGCATCCTCTGGTGATCAGGGCAGGACATCTCCATATCTGCTGTGAGGGAGTGTTAGCCAAATGGATGAGGTAAGCCAATTGGGCTTGCACAAATTGGCTTCTCAGTAGGTGGTCGGGTATCAAGGGTTTTCAATGCAAGTGCAGATGGCCTACAGGAACTGTTTGGATGTGGGATATGTGACATTCCAGCCAGGCAGATGTTGGCTAAAGGCACTAGGACCTCCTGTTTGTCATTTGGCAGAGATGCAGATAGTACCCATCAAGATGTGACTGGCATTGCTGTTGAGGTGATGTATCTATCAGCTGGTAACTAGATTGTGGAGGCAGAAAGCATTCTCTACAGTCACTGGGTTTGTCATTGTGTGTGCACACTGCTGGTTGCTGGATCATTGAAGCAAGAGTGCACAAGACACTGGTCACCAGGTGAGTCGCACAGTAACTTGCACTGCTGATCGCCAGGCAGGTGAGGTGGCAGGGGAGGGGAAGGGGATCGCATGCCTCTGGTTACAAGTCTGGCAACAGGAGCACACACTGGTGATCACCAGGCATGTGGGTCAGCTTAAGGTTAGGCAGAGCGGGGAGTAGCCTCCAGTCGTAGGTCTGACAGCATAGAACACGCACCTTGGATCTCCAGGTGGGCGGGGCAGTGTGGGGATGGGTGGAGCAGGCACAAGCCTCCAGTCACAGGTCCAAAGGCATGGAACTGTGTGCCACAGATTGCTGTGAGGGGAAAGGAGGCCCAATGCTGGTAATGGTTGGGGGATGGGGAAGGGAGGAGGGGAGGAGCATGTTCCCCCATCTCTGGTATGAGTGCTGGGGCATTCCCTGCAGAGTGCAGCCAGCCATCAGGACCTGGCCCTGACCAAATGCAAGGAGGGGGAACTGTCCAGAGTCTGGACAGGTGGGGGATCTCTAGCCACTTCTCCAAGGATCCTCCACTCTGCCAGTGCCACCTGCCCAAATGATCAGGGATCGCCGCTGGTGAGTAGTTCTGTCCTGTTTTCTG
Organism: Loxodonta africana; assembly: GCF_030014295.1. Classification (NCBI taxonomy): domain Eukaryota; kingdom Metazoa; phylum Chordata; class Mammalia; order Proboscidea; family Elephantidae; genus Loxodonta; species Loxodonta africana. Next base: position 83,045,269 of record NC_087357.1, on the reverse strand, counting down.
GCTCCCTCCCTGCTCTATGATTGCCTGGATCCCTAGGGCTCTTGCCCACCTTCTTGCACTTTCACTCCCTAGATCCAGTTCATGTTCTGCTCACCTTGCTTTGCTTCAGGTTTGTCCACACCTTGTCTCTGTCTCTTATGGGGGATTCCATAAAGTTGCCTTCCTATGCCCTTCACCCTGGAACACTGTTCACTTTGTCAAAAGACGGCCAACCTGTGATAGGCCAGCTGGCAGGGAGCCTACAGTTCATAAGCCTCCTCGTTCAGTGTTTTCACTCAGTTTCTCCCTTCTTTCAGTGTTCAATCTAATTCTTCATCCTTCTATTTGCTGTTCTGGGTTCCCAGGTTGTCGTCTGTATCTGTTTCACTTGGTTTCTTGGGTCTTTGCTGTAGGAGGAAAGCATGGTGTGTGTGTGACTAAGCTGCCATCTTGGGCTGTTCTGCCCCATCCACTCATTTTTATAGTTTTATATAGATAGGTACAAATATGTCCATGAATAAAATAAATAGTGCTATTTATTTTTGGTGTGTTTTTATGTTCATAATTGGCTGGAAAATGGATTTTTTTTCCTGTGCCTTGGCTTTTTTCACTCAGCATTAAGTTATGGAGACACCATATTGATTCATGTGGCTCAAATTTATGCCTTTGCTCTGCTAAGCAGTCTGATACATTTGCATGAGTTATATTTAATTTATCCTTTTCCCCATTCACACCTACTTTTAGGTGGTTACAGTTTGTTATTATGGCAAACATTATTGCTATGAATAGCTGCAAACATCTCTCCTGGTTTTCACCTCTAGGCTAACACGCCAAATCACTTCTGTCTTCAAAGACATGAAAGCCATTACCCTGAGAAAGATAATTGTTTCACTAGGGCCTATGCCTAAAGTGGAATTTTTGAGTAATAGAGTGTGTACATTTTAACTCCCTTCCTTTTTGTGAATGGCTTTAACTGGCCACGCATATTCCCAAAATAGAGTTCAGAAACTTCAGTGTGCTCTTGAGAGGAATCAGTCAAGAGGCTACATGAGAAACTATTTGACCTCAGCCCACTATTAATATCGGCATAAAACTTTTGTTCCTATGTACTTATATTTTTAATTACAAGAATAATATAACATTACATAAAATGTGAAAAGAGACAAAATGCCATTCATGTAGAATTAGAATATCATGCTTTTGAAATCTCTAAGAGATAATGAATCTAAGCAAAAATCATCGTCAATGGCTGCTAAATGTATTACGTGAAAGGTTGACGGGGGACTTTGTAGTAATAGATGGATCTAGCTGATATTAGCTGAACCCTCTGGTTAATTTGAACATCACTTATGGTGGAAATACCAGACACTATGTTCCTTATAATGTGATGCAATAGGAAGAATACGACACCACCTAGCAAGGGTTCTTTGCAAAACAAAGCTGAACCTAAACATAATCAAGTGTCTGGGTCTAACTGAGAGTTAAAGGAAATCTGGGGCCTGAAGAAAGATATTAACTGACACCTTTTGGATAAATCAAATCCGGAACATGGGAAATTCAACAGAATGAATGGTCCAGGTCTTCTGCAAATGAATGGCATGAAAAGGGAGTGCTATTATCAACTATTTAAATAGTTCAGAGAAACTTATCACCAAACAAAAGGTATGAATTTTATTGGGATCTTGATTAGAACAAATTAACTATAAAAAGGCATTATTTAGAAAACCAGGGAAAACTGAAAAAAGGGTATTAGATAATGCTAAGAAATGATTATTGGTAGCCAAAATGGTGGTGATCGCTTAATCCAAGTTTCCCAAAACAAGGTCCAAGAGAAAAGAATGAAGAAAAAGAGGGGGAAAAGAGGGAGGAAAACATAAAGAACAGGTAAAATTACATAAAACCCACATCTTCTGCATAATTAGAAGACAGAGACTGTCCAAACTTCAAATTATGTGATTGAACAAATATATTGTGGGTTGTTTTTGCTGGGTGCTGTCGAGTCTATTTCAACTCATAGGGACCCACTGTGACAGTAGAACTGCCTGGTAGGGTTTTCTAGGCTGTAATCTTCACAGGAGCAGATCGCCAGGTCTTGGGTGGATTCAAACCACAAACCTTAGTGTTAGCAGTCAAGTCCTTAACCAGTGTGCCACCAGGGCTCATTATATTGTGAGTTAGTGGGAGTTAAATTTATTCTGGTCAGAGATGGCAGCTACAAAAAAAGTGAGGATAAATGAGCCCTGTGGTGGTAGATTGGAAGTAGAGGTATCAGTTCCTTAAATTTGTTGTTGTTGTTGTTAGGTGCCATTGAGTCAGTTCCAACTCATAGCAACCCTATGTACAACAGAATGAAACGCTGTCTGATCCCGCACCATCCTCACAATCGTTGTTATGGTTGGACCCGTTGTTGCAACCATAAATTTAGGGATACATAAATATAGGTATAGGTAGATATACAGACACATTTGTCTGGGTGTAGGTGTATATGTGTGTATGTACATACATTTCCTTGTATGATTCACTGCAAGACTTAGAAGCCATAATACCCCGATAATGATGAACACGCCTAGCAACAAGATCTTAGTTTCTCAGCTAAAAAAATCCAGCACTCGTTGGTGAAAGGAACATGTGTCAGAGAATGAGAAGTACACATGACGCTGGAACATCTTGTGCTAGAAAGCAGGAAAGTCCTCAAAAATTTATGGATACATGTCAAAAGTACACAGGAGTTAGCATGGAGGGCTCTCATTGGCCAAATCTGGGACAATTAGAGCACTGAAAAAAATAACGACAGCAATAGACTACCCCATTGGTTAAATAAGAATCCGTGAGTCCATGTTGATGTCAATCAGTCAAATGAATAAATAAATAAGAAAAAGCTCTTCCTTCCAGTAGAAAACCAGCTAATAAATGTAGAAGATATTTTGAAATTACAAAGTCATCATCTGTCAATCACCATAATAATAATTTCATTCAAGCAACAGTCGTCAATTAAGGCTAAAAACTAGTGGATAAAAGTACGAGGAGTAATAGGATATTTACAGACTTAGAGTGTCTCTCCAAAAGATATTTAGCTATTTCAAAGGGGAAAAATAGTTACTTTATGGTTTCTATGATTAAAGTTAACATTACCAGTAAAGGTATAAATTAAAATTATGTGTCTCCTGATATACAGTCAGTTCCCAGGTTACAAATGTCCAGCTGACAGATAACTCGTACTTAAGAATGGATTGCCACAAAGCCTATTATATTTAAAAAATTTGAGTTAAATATGTATAATGGTTTGTAATAACAAATGCACTCACTACTTTGTGATGCTCATGAAAACACTGCATGGTTTGAAAGTGTTTCTTCAGTGTTTTATATGCATAAAAAGGTATAAATATATACCATACACTATAAAAACTGCATGGGGGCAGAATCTGACCTCCTCTAACTTCACAAAGCGGAAGGAGAATCAAGATCAACAGCCCAAGGCTGATTCCTGTGAGGCAGCGGTCAGGCATGACTCCTTTCCACTCCATCTTTACCGACTCTGACACCAACTGTACCTCTCGTGGCATGCTCTAGTTCTCTGCTGGATAAGATAATTCATTGCAAGAGCCACACATAGCACACAGACAATACGCATGGTTATGGCGTTTATTAGGGAAGTAACAGGTTACAATTCAGGTTTAGGATACAGTTCTTCCATCAGGACAGCCTCTTCTCAGCCGTGCTCACAGGCACGCCTCTCTGGCCCTCGGCCTCTGACCTGCTGGGGCAAGTGTTACAAAAACTCTTTTAGCTCTGCTGATAAGTGCCCAGAGGCACCCTACTCTGCCAGCAAGCCTTCTGCCCAAAGGCACTCAGCTTTCTCACTCCATGGGCCAGAAAGCTCACCATGCCGATTCCTGCCCTTTTTTCTCCGCCACCGCTTCTCAAGCTTTCTCTCTCTCTGTCTCCTGGTTCCAGGAGCTTCTCAGCACAAGGGATCCCAGATCCGAAGGATGCACTCTCCATTCCTGGATCCTCTTCCTTGTGGTAATGGGATCCTCTCTTTCCTGCCTCCAGGGTGGCTCATTTCAAGCCCAGCGGGATGGCAAAACTGACCAATCCCCTTAAAAAAAAAGTTGCAATCAATTCTGACTCATAACGACCCTACAGGACAGAGTAGAACTGCCCCATAGAGTGTCTAAGGAGCACCTGGTAGATTTGAACTGCTGACCTTTTGGTTAGCTGCTATAACACTTAAGAATTATGCCACCATGGTTTCCACCAATCCCCTTGGTGGGCTACAATTACCCTATTTTCATAGTCCCACTCAATCAGTTGGGAGAGAGTTGTGAGACCATGACAAGAGAGGCCACACAAAAGTGATCCATTGCACCGCATGACTAAGACAAACATTGGACTAACTGACACTAAATAAGAACCGTATATACCTGTTCTGACTTACCTACAAATTCAACTTAAAGATAGACTTAGGAACGAATCTGTTTATAACCCGGAGGAGGGGGTGGTGCCTGTAATGCACTGAGGGCACAGTGTCGCTTCTGTGATATTCCTGCCAAAAATGCATAACCTGAATCTAATCATGAGGAAACTCAGAAAACCTAAACTGAGGGATATTCTACAAAATAATTGGCCTGCGGGCTTGGAAAATGTTAATGTTAAGGCAAAGGAAGACCAAGGAATCATTCCAGACTAAAGGAACCTAAAGACACAAAACAACTGAGTGCGATGCATGATTAAGGGTTTTCTTTGGCTATGAAGAACTATTGGATAAAGTCTGAGTAGAGCCTGCATGTTAGATAAAATGATCACATTCAGGGCCAGGTACATAATTTGCAAATCCGGGGGCAAAATAAAAATGCAGACAAGCCCTTGTTCAAAAATTATTAAGAAGTTCAAGATGGCAACAGCAGGACATTAACCAAGCATGGAGCCCTTCTGAGTGTAGGCCCCTGGGCGACCACATAGGTCACAAGTCTGTAAAGCTGGCCTTGATTACTCATCCTTGGCCTTGATTGCATGATGTTAATTTCCTGATTTTTGATCCTTGTATTGTGATTATGCAAGAGAATGTCCTTGTTTTTAGGAAATTGCTGTTGTTAGGTGCCACGGAGTCAGCTCCCACTCATAGCGACCCTATAAGACACGGTAGAACTGCCCCATAGGCTTTCCAAAGAGCAGCTGGTAGATTTAAACTGTTGACCTTTCGGTTAGCACCTGAGCCCTTAACCACTAGGTCACCAGGGCTCCAGGAAATACACACTATTATTTAGGAGTGAAGGGACATCGTGCCTGCAATTTATTCTCAAATGATTTAAAGAAAATGTAGGATGTGTGTGTACGTGGGGGGAGGGGGAAAGGGTCAGTAGAGCAAATGAGATATAGCATTAACATCTGGGGAACGAAGACAAAGGCATACGGCGTTTTTTGTACTATTCTTCCAACTTTCTATAAGTCTAAAATTGTGTCTAAATTTTTTCTAAAAACATACATACACAATAGAAATTATTTTGCTCATTTGATAATGGAATGTTGGTTTTATTTTTTTAATCATTGTCTATTACATATTTTAAATATGTATGAAATAAGTAGTTCAAACAGTTAATAATTATGACATCCAGGTGGTGGAAGGGAGGAAGGAAAACACAAAGAACAAGTAAAACTAAAAAAATAAATGAAAGACCCATACCTTCTACATAATCAGAAGGCAGAGAATGTTCAAACTTCAAATTATGCGGTCGAACAATAGGTGTGCCTCTATGTATGTTTTAAGATTTTCATAATAAAGTTTTTTAAAGAGCCCTTCTTAATGACTCTTGCTTAATGTTATCATTTTTGTGTATTCCCTTCTAGTCTTTGGTGTGATGCACCTATTTTATATGATTTTAACCATGTTTTACACACCATTTTGATCCTGCCCATTTCCCTTTTCATGTTGCCGGAGTCTTCATAGTTTGCCCTTCGATGGCTGTGTGTTAGTTCACTGACCAGATAATATACTGAATCATCCCTCTGGTGTTGAATTGTCACATACTTATAATGTTCCATGCAAATGAATAGTGCTTAGATGGCTTTTCCCTATTTGAGGTCAGTTTCATAGGAAAGATTTCCAGAAGGGGGATTTTTGAGTCACAGACATGATTATGTTTGTGAATCTTGAAGCATTTTCCCGAACCGCTTTCCAAAAAGTAGCACCAGTTTATACTGTATGAGGGTATCCAGCAGGGATTAGCATTCATTTTTAACTGCTGCTTCGGTTGTGTTGCTTGTTTCTTTCTGATTCCTCTTTTGTGAGTTGTTCTGTCTCATTCCTCTGCTGGGATCTTAATGTTCTTCCAAACCTGCATGAGTTCTTCGACTGATAAAGATATTACCTTTTGGATCACATTTACCTCAAATATTTTCTCGGAAAAACTCTTTTTAAATGAAGGAGAATGTGTAGCTCTGCCTCAGTAACTAGATATCCATTACAAAAACCACCTCCCACATTCTCTCTGAGTCCTGGTCAGGTAAATAAAACAAAATATTTATATTCATTTGAGATACAAAATATTATGAAAGGCTTTCTATTGGGATAATTTTCCAAAACCAAAACCAAACCCAGTGCCATCGAGTCAATTCTGATTCATAGCGACATTATAGGACAGAGTAGAACTGCCCCATAGAGTTTCCAAAAAGCGCCTGGTGGATTCGAGCTGCCGACCCTTTGGTTAGCAGCCATACCACTTAACCACTACGCCACCAGGGTTTCCAATTTTCCAAAGACTACAAAATATTCCAAAGTCCCTGGCTACATCTTCATGATCAAAACAACTAACTTTCTAGGTAGAGCCAACACGATGCCATAGACTGACATGCTATGCTAACCCTCTGCAGCAAAGACCCCCAAAAAACTAAGTAAAACAGATACAAATGTCAATCCTGGAACCTTAAGCATCAAATGAAAGAATAAAGAACTAGACACTGACAAGGAGAAATATTGAGCAGAGGTTCCCTGCCAACTAACATGACAGTGTTTCCATCTTGGAACACAGCCAGCAACAACCCAGACAGGGAGAATGGGAAGGCAACTTCATGGAGCACCCAGTAACCAGAGAAACATGCTTTTCCACTCTTTACCCTACTGTCCCATATGCAACCTCCATCCCTTCTTGATGGGCCACAGTGGGCTACTTGGCTAGACAGCCACCAGCCCGCCGCAACCCCGGGTCTTCCCCACCCCACACACTAGCTCCTGCCATGGCATTTTTCCCCCTTTCTTCCTTTTCTTTCTCCCTCCCACCTATCCCCGTATGCCACTTCCACCTTGTCTCAACAAGCCATGCCATGTCACTCAGCTACAGAGCCACCAGCCCACAGCCACCCTAGGTCTGCCCTGGCCCCACCTGCTGGCTCCCACCATGCCATTTTTTCCCCTTTCTTCCTTTTATTTCTCCCTCCTGCCTAGCCCCATGCACCACCTTCACCCCTTCCTGATGAGCCACATTGCACCACCATGGCTAGTGTACCACTAGCACACTGCTGCCCCAAGCCTGCCCAAACCCTACTTACCACCTCCTGTCACAATATTTTTTTAATTTTATTTTTGTTTTTTTCTCTTCCTTCCTTTTCTTTCTCCCTCCCACCTAGCCCAGTACACCACCACCCCCACTTCCTGCAGGGCCATGCCACACTACTGCAGCAAGAAACCCATCAACTGGCCGCCCTCCCACCTAGGCCCACCCCGCTTCCACTCGCCAGTATCTCCATCACCATTTTTTCTTTCTGTTTATTCTTTTCTTTCTCTCTCCCACTTAGCCCCATATGCCACATACCCTCCTCTGCCAGCAGTACCCCACTGTGGCTAAAGAGCCACTGGCCCACTGCCACCCAGGTCCACCTCACCCTCACCTGCCTACTCCTGCCACACCACCATTATTTTTTTCTCTTTATTTTCTTTCCCTCCCACCTATCCCCATAAGCCTCCTCCCCTGCCTTCCTACCAGTCCTCATGTTCACCCTACCCAGACTTGCTGGCCCCCTCCATGCAGTCAGTTTTTTAATTTATTTTTATTATTCTTTCTCTCCCTCTTCCTTTTCTTTCTCCCTCCCACCTAGCCGTGTATGACACCTCATCCCCTTCCCACCGGATCCCACCACACAACCGCAGATATAAAGCCACTGATGCCCTGGCCCATCACTCCCCTGGCTCCACCCCACCCCCACCCACCTGTGGGCCAAAGCGGCTTGGCTAGAGAGACATCAGCTCACAGCTGAACTGTGTCTGTGGAAATTATTGAACAATATCATTTTTATCACACACAAGCAAAATTTTGCTGAAGATCATTCAAAAGCGGTTGCAGCAGTACATCGGCAGGGAACTGCCAGAAGTTCAAGCCAGGTTCAGAAGAGGATATGGAATGAGGAGTGTCATTGGTGATGTCAGATGGATCCTGGCTGAAAGCAGAGAGTACCAGAAAGATGCTTACCTGTATTTTCTCGACTATGCAAAGGCATTTGACTGTGTGTATCATAACAAATTATGGATAACATTAAGAAGAATGGGAATCCCAGAACACTTAATTGTGCTCCTAAGGAATGTGTACATAGATCAAGCCGTAGTTGTTCAAACAGAACAAGGGTATATTGCGTGGTTTAAAGTCAGGAAATGTGTGCATTTTTTGTATCCTTTTCTCATTCTTATTCAATCTGTATGCTGAGCAAATAATAAGCGTGAACATAGATGCAAAAATTCTCAAAAATTTCTAGCTGATAGAATTCAGCATCATATTACAAAAAATAATACTCCACAATCAAGTGGGACTCATACCAGGTAAGCAAGGTTGGTTCAACATTAGAAAACCAATCAATGTAATCCACCACATAAATAGAAAAAAAGAAAAGAATCACATGATCACATCAATCAATGTAGAAAAGGCATTTGATAAAATCCAACACCTATTCCTGATAAAAACTCTCAGTAAAATAGGAATAGCTGTTATATTCCTCAACATAATAAAGAACATCTATACAAAACTGTCAGCCAACATTATTCTCAATGGATAGCAGCTGAAAGCATTCCTTCTGATAACAGGAAAATGGCAAGGATGCCCTTTATCACTACTCCTTCTTAACATTGTGGTAGAAGTCCTAGCTAGAGCAACAAGGTAAGAAAAAGAGATAAAGGGCATCTAAATTAGAAAAGAAGAAGTAAAACTATTCCTATTCACAGATAATATGATCCTATACATAGAGAACCCCAAAGATCATCAAGAAAACTACTGGAACTAGTAGAAACATTCAGCAGAGTAGAAGACCACAAGACCAACACACAAAAAATCACTTGGAATTCTATACACCAATGAAGACAACTTCAAAAAGGAAATCAGGAAATCAGATAAAATACTTAGGAAAAAGTCCAACCAGGGATGTAAAAGACCTATACCAAAAACACTACAAAACACTGCGGCAAGAAACCAAAAGAAGGGCCTACATAAATGGAAACACATACCATGCTCATGGATAGGAAGACTCGACATAATGAAATGTCCGTTCTACCCAAGGCAATCTACAGATATAACACAATCCTGATCCAAATACCAACAGCATCCTTTAACAAGATGAAAAACTTATCACCAACTTTGTATGGGGAGGGAGAAGATCCTAAATAAGCAAAGCATTAAAAAAAAAAAAAAGCATTATTGAAGAAAAAAAAGAAAAACAAAGTAGGAGGCCTCACACTACCTGATCTCAGATCCTACTATACAGTCATGATAGTCAAAACAGCCTGGTGTTGGTATAATGACTGACACATAGACCAATGGAACAGGATCAAGAGCCCAGATGTAAATCCATCCATCTATGGTCAGCTGATCTCTGACAAATGACCAAAGTCCGTTAAATGGGGAAAAGACAGTCTTTTGAACAAATGGTGCTGGCAAAACTGCATGTTCACCTGTAAAAAAATGAAGCAGGACCCGTACCTCACACCATACACAAAAGCTAACTCAAAATGGATCAGACGTAAATATGAAACCTAAAATGATAAAGATCATGGAAGAAAAAATAGGGACAATGCTAGGTGCCCTAATACATGGCATAAATACAATACAAACCATAACTAACAATGCACAAACACCAGAAAAGAAACTAGATAACTAGGAGCTCCTAAAAATGAAACACTTATGCTCATCCAAAGACTTCATCAAAAGAGTAAAAAGAGAACCTACAGAGTGGGAAAAAATTTTTGGCTACAACATATCCAACAAGGGCCTGATCTCCAAAATCTATAGAATAATTCAACATCTCAATAGCAAAAAAACAAATAATCCACTTAAAAATGGGCAAGGGATATGAACAGACACTTCACCAAAGAAGACATTCAGGCAGCTAACATGAGGAAATGTTTATTGGCCATTAAACAAACATTAGAGAAATGCAAATCAAAACTACAGTGAAATACCATCTTACTCCGACATTACTGGCACTAATTAAAAAAAAAAAAAAAAACAGAAAATAACAAATATTGGAGAGATTGTGGGGAGGTTGGAAGTCTTAAGCGCTGCTGGTGGGAATGTACAATGATACAACCAGTATGGATAATGATATGGCGCCTCCTTAAAAAACTAGAAATACCATATGACCCAGCAGTCCCACTCCTCGGAATATATTCTAGAGAAATAAGAGCCATCACATGAATAAACACATGCACACCCATGTTCATTGCGGCATTATTCACAACAGCGCAAAAAGATGGAAACAACATAGGTGCTCATCAACAAATGGATAGATAAACAAATTATGGTACATACACACAATGGAATACTATGCAACAATGAAGAACATTGATGAATCTGTGAAACTTTTCACGACAAGGATAAATCTGTATGGCATTATGCTGAGTGAAATAAGCCAAACACAATAGGACAAATATTCTATGAGACCACTGTTATAAAAAAACCGACAAAAGGTTTACACACAGAAAAAAATCAATCTTTGATGATTATGAGTGAAGGGATAGATGGAGAAAGGAAATCACTAACTAAATAGCAGACAAATTTTAACTTTAGCGAAGGGAAAGACAACACACATTATAGGGAAAGTCAGCACAACGTGACCAAGACAAAGTCATAGAAGTTTCCTAGACACATGAGAACACCTTGAGAGACTGAGTTAACTGGGGCTGAGGGCTGAGGTCCATGGTCTCAGGGGACATATAGGTCAAATTGGCATGACATAAATCACAAAGAAAATTTTCTACGTCCTATTTTGGTGAGTAGTGTCTGGAGTCTTAAAAGCTTTCGAGCAGCCATCTAAAATACATCTGTTGGTCTCATCACATTCAGAGCAAAGGAGAAAGAAGAAAGCCAAAGACACAAGGAAAATATTAGTCCAAAGGACTAACAGACCCATGAAGCACAGCCTCCAACAGCCTGAGCCCAGAAGAACTGCGTGGTGCCTGGCTACCACCAGTGACTGCTCTGACAGGGATCACAATAGAGGGTTCCAGACAGAGCAAGAGAAAAATGTAGAACAAAATTCAAATTCACACACACACACAAAAAAGACCAGACTTACTGGTCTAACAGAGACAAGAGACACTCCCAAGACTATGGCCAATGAACACCCTGCTGATTCAGAACTGAAGCCACTCCAGAAGCCCACCTTTCAGCCAAAGATTAGACAGGCCTACAAAACAAACAATAACACAAGTGAGGAACGTGCTTCTTAGTTTAATTAAGCATATAAGATTAATGGGCAACACCTGTCCAAAAGCAAAGGCAAGAAGGCAGGAAAGGACAGGAAACCTGGATGAATGTACATGGGGAACCTGGGGTGCAAAGGTGAACAGCAAGAGTGCTGACACATCGCAGGGATTGCATCCAATGTCACAAAACAATCTGCATATTAATTTTTTTTGAAGGAGAAACTGATTTGTGCTATAAAATTTTCACCTAAAACACAATAACATTAAAAAAAAGAAAACTAACTTTTAAGAATGACTGATGTGGTCTTTGTACTGTTTTCTTAACAACAAAATCAAACAAATTCGTGATTAATAGAAGTAAGTCATTATGGTAGCCACATAAAGCTACTAAAACCGAAACTCACCGCCGTCAAGTCGATTCCGACTCACAGCGACCCTACAGGACAGAGTAGAGCTGCCCCATAGAGTTTCCAAGGAGCGCCTGGCGACCCTACAGGACAGAGTAGAACTGCCCCATAGAGTTTCCAAGGAGTGCCTGGCGGATTCCAACTGCTGACCTCTTGGTTAGCAGCCATAGCAGTTAACCAGTATGCCACCAGGGTTTCCAAATAAAGCTAATCCATACGAAAAAAGTGACATAGCTTCTATTCCCAAAGGAATAAATGTAAGTCAATTTCTCCAAGGTAGGACTTCTAAATAAATCATTCTGAAACCATAAAAGAAAAGAGCACCAGGGTCTGACACCCAGAGTGTCACAGTCAGCATTCTCTGTTGATCAAGTAGCCCATGTGTAATTAGGACACAACACCATCCAAAGGGAGGCCCTCCTTCCCCTGTCACCCAGGTCTCCCACTCCAGGGCCCATCTATCTAGGTCTTGTCTCTCTTCCATTTCTTAAACCTCTGATACCTTACTAGGCAATTGTATACTAACACGTGGCAAAGTCAGAACTAATGCGGAAAGCAAAGCTTTCATTTGAAAGGCTATCTCCAACTGGGCTCTTGATGGGCTGACGGGAGAGGCATCCATCCAAGTCAAGCCATTCTTTGGCACTCTTCAACTTCTCCACCAGCAACAGAACCTTCCAGAGATAGAACAAACTTCTTCCATTGGAATAACAATGTCAGTACTAGTCCTATTCTGCTGAACATTGTACTAAGAATACGCCGGGAGACAAGAGCTGGGCTAGGCAAAACTTTCTGCTACTAACCACACGCTGGCTGCCTCATTCACAGCTTCTATGCTCTCTCTCACCAAGCTTGAGGTGATACTTAGTAATTCCTTGCTTTCATCGTAAAGAATCTCTTCACGCCAGAAGCATTCTGGGTGGTTCATGGAAACACCGGTTCATACTATACAAGATATACCATGTTAGTTGGAAATTTTCGAGTAGACGTCTTTTCTCCCAAGTGTCCACTTTAGCTGCAACTGGGGAGGCCTTCTTCCTCTTTCTGTCTCCCTCTCTCTCGCTTTCTCTCAAGGTCAACAAACTACAGCCACCTGTTTTTGTAAATAAAGTTTTATTGGAAAGTAGCCATGCCATTCATTTACATATTGTCGACAATGGCAGAATTAGTAGTTTCGACAGACAATGTATGGCCCACAAAACCTAAAACATTTACTAAATGGCCTTTCAAAAAAAGTTTGTCGACCTCTGCTCTAAATCCCCCCAATTACTGGCTCCCACTCCTGTATTTTCACAGGACCACTCAATTTGCCATTCCTTTCTTATTACAGACAGCCGTTCACTATTTTTCTACCTTTGAACTTACATGTGCAAATCAACACGGTATTCCAGCAGACGGAAGCCATTACCCAGAGCATGACAATTGTTTGCACTCAGCAAGCTAAAGGCCTTCCAGTTATCACTCCCACGCTTCTTAGAAGCAAGCAGGGTAAGGAGCTTTATATTTAAGAAAACTACACTTGGATTTGCTGCAATACACGTTATTTCATACAATCTGTTGAGATGCAAACTCAACCTTTATGAGAAAGGCTTTTATGGATTAACAAAATGAAATCTGATCGCTGAACTTCCCTCGGTGGTTCTGACATCAGCTGATGAGCGCTGGCTGTCCTGAGGTATGAAAGGAGGTTTGGGAAGGCCAGTCTGGGTGCAGGAGAGTAGAGCCTAAAGCAGGTGGCGGAGATGCCCAGAGGAGGGAGTTGGTTAGCAGGTTCCCTGCCAATTCAGGGGACTCCAGCTCTACCTAGATTTCTTAGGTGAGGTCCTAACAAATCTCTCTGGGAAAGACAGTGAAGGGAAATGTTCTCTCTGCCAACCCAGCCTGCCCTTTAACCTCAGGCACCACCTGTACTCTTGACTCTTCTAGCAAAGCTGATAGAATTTGGCCACGGCCAAATACTCCAATCCATATGTTATCAATAATAAAGCTGATAGTTTTATTTCTAATTAGCACCCAGTGTTTTTCTGTCAATTGATTTTAAACTTGGTCAAGAAAGAAAGGTCAAATTGATTAAAATGGGAATTCATCTGTCCACACCAATAACAAATAATGAACAAATGATTGAGGAAGAAGAATGGTTTCTGGCTTGAAGTGAATTCTAGTGCTGACTGGTAGGTGTGGAGGAAGTGCAGAGCTGTAGAATCATCACTTAGTAACGTTCAGAGTAAAAATTCGTTTGGGCCAGACTCATAAATGAAAGCTAAATATAGGGGGAAATTTTGACCAGGTTCAGGATATTTGCATGGCTCTCTATGGTATTTGGAAACACTGGTGGTGTGGTGGTTAAGTGCTATGGCTGCTGACCAGGTGCTCCTTGGAAACCCTATGGGGCAGTTCTACTCTGCCCTATAGGGTTGCTATGAGTCAGAATTGACTTGATGGCAGTGGGTTTGTTTTTATATATATATATATAAAATACATGTATATTTATATATATATATAGTATTTGCATGGCCCTGTACAGTATTTGCATGGTCCTAAAAGTAATTATACTGTATAGTAGAAAAATCAGCACCTTGACTTGGCGATCACAATTAACATCCCCACTAAGGAGCTGATGGACATCATGTGGCCCCTGATATGATACCCTGAGAAAAAACCCATTGCCATCGAGTCAATTCAGACTCATAGCAACCCTATGGGACAGAGTAGAGCTGTTCCGTAGGGTTTCCAAGGAGCCACTGGTGGATTCAAACTGCCGATCTTTTAATTAGCAGCCAAGCCCTTAACCACTAAGCCACCAGGGATCTGATGCCCTGAGAAGGGTTCAGCACTACTCATTCAGTATTCTGGCTTAAAATGCATATCCTACTTCTAACCAAGAGAAAACACCAAACGACCACAGAAAGAAGTATAGTCTTATGTAAAAGACAAGAAAACAAAAATATCTCAGATTAAAAAGGGGGTTAAAGAGATATGACAACTAAAGGTAATACTGTACCTAGGCTCTACCCTGGACTAGAGGGGGAAATGCTATGAAGAACATTATTGGGTCAATTGACAAAACAGGAACACAGACAGTAGGTTAAAGTATTATTTATATCCATGTTAAATTTACTGAAGTTGTTAACTGTACTGTGGTTATATAAGATAATATTCTTATTCTTAGAAAATACACATTGAAGCATTTAGGGGTAGAAGACTAGGATGCAACCCATGCCCAAATGGTTCAAACGGAGAGAAAAAAGGAGAGGGGGGCGTGTGGAAGAGACACAGAGCAAAATACCAACAACAAGTGAATCTGGATAAAAGGTATAAAAATATTAATATTCTATGCAGTATTCTTATTCTTGCAACTTTCTACTTTGAACTGTTTCCAAATAAAAACTGAAAAAAAAAAAAAAGAAGAAGAAGAAGAAAAGGAAGGAAGGAAGGAAGAGCAAACAACTCCAGGCTCACAGCATTGGAGGGAAGCAAGTTCATCGAGAAAGTCCCACTTTGGACTCCCTTCTCCAGGTGCCTCAGTCTCGCCACTCATGTTTTCATTGCATATTGAACTTACCTTGCTCTCAGGCTCCTTCTCTCATATTTAATCAGTTTTACAGCCACTCTGTCAACACATTACCTCATAAGCATTGAAGAGGCAGAGGACTGGAGAATGTGTACAGGGGTAGCTAAGACACTGCTACCTTCCTGGAAAAGGCACATCGTCTCTCCTCCTTGTCAGGAATGCCCTCCCATCTCTTGCCCATCCCAATATCTCCCCATCTCTTAGGGGTTAACACCTAGTCCCTATCACTTGTGAGCCCATGTGGAGGGATTGTCCTACCTAAGTATCTTAGCCCTTACTCCTCTCCACAGAGGAGAAGCAAGCTGCATGATTGAAGCATGGCATCGAATGGCCTATGTACTCTTATTGGGCAAAGTGGATTTTTAAAAGATCCTGGCCTTCTTTTCTTTCTCTCCACCTGGATCTGTTCTAGGCAACAATCCTGGGCTCGCCTAGTCTACACACCAAACTCACCCTTGGTGGATGGTCCCAAGGTCTAGGCTGTGGAGGTTAGGGGTCGGGTAGGGAAGAAAGTGAGAGCTGAGAATGGAAGGCAGTAATAATTGTTATTAACTGAACCCCTCAAATCCCAAACTATCTTTGAAGACTTAGTGGGGGCCTATCTTTTCCAAGAACCATTCCCTGACCTCATTCCTTAATAGCTGAGATCTTAGAACTTTTATAGCAAACAAATAAATACCTCCCTACTTGTGCATATTGCCTATGGAATACGAATCAACATGGAGTTCCTTCTGCACAACTTTTCACCAAACAAATTCTAGTATCACTATTACTTTTTGTTGTTGAAGATAATTAGACAAAACAAGACTAGCAGGAAGTGGAGTAGGAATAACTTGTTGTTGTTAGGTGTCGTCCAGTTGATTCCGACTCATAGGAACCCTATGTACAACAGAACGAAACACTGCCTGGTCCTGTGGCATCTTCACAATCGTTGCTATGTTTGAGCCCATTGTTGCAGCCACTGTGTTAATCCATCTTGTTGAAGGTCTTCCTCTTTTTCATGGACCTTACCAAGCATGATGTCCTTCTCCAGGGACTGATCCTTCCTGATAATGTATTCAAAGTAGTTGAGACGAAGTCTTACCATCCTTGCTTCTAAGGAACATTCTGGCTGCACTTCTTCCAAGGCAGATTTGTTCATTCTTCTGACAGTCCATGGTATTTTCAATATTCTTCATCAACACCATAATTCAAATGCATCAATTCTCTTCGGTGTTCCTTATTCATTGTCTAGTTTCTGCATGCATATGCTAGGCAATTGAATATAGCATGGCTCGGGTCAGGCACACCTTGGTCCTTAAAATGACATCTTTGCTTTTTAAATCTTCAAAGGCATCTTTTGTAGCAAATTTGCCCCGTTCAATACATTGCTTGATTTTTTGACTGCTGCTTTTATGGACATTGATTGTGGATCCAAGTAAAATTAAATCCTTGACAACTTCGATCTTTTCTCCATTTATCAGGATGTTGTGATGTTGCTTATTGGGCCAGTTGTGAGGATTTTTGTTTTCTTTACGTTAAGGTATAATCTATAATGAAGGCTATAGTCTTTGATCTTTATCAGTAAGCAAGTAAAGGATAACTTAGGGAGAGTTAAAAGAAGTAGAAAAGATGTAAACGTGAGCATTATATTGCTGTATCTCTCTCCACCCCATCCCAGCCTTTGCTTGACTACAAATGTGTCATCCTACAGAAACCCAATTACAAATGCTCCTAGGTGTCCAGACAATGAGGATTAACCCAGCACTATTTGCAATTATAAAAGACTGGAAACAATCTGAATGTCCCTCTGTGAGGGAATTGTCAAATAAATTGAAGTTTATTTGTAGAGTGGAGTATCATGCGGTCTTTAATAAGGCAGAACTTTGTGTATTCATATGGATAGTTGAATACATATGTTATGATTATTAATAATAGGTATTTATTAATAATTTGTTATATTGTCGATAAATAATAATGTATTATAATTGAGAAGAACAGAGACAAAATACTCTATTTGACATGATCTCACTTATGTAAATAAATGAGAAATAAATATACATGTTAAAGGAGATAGAGATAGAGATACGGATAGAAAGAGACATAGTTTATATGTGATTTGAAAGTTTGAAAGGCTATAAACCATATGTAATGGTTGTTGCCAGGAATTGATAAAGGAAGGGTGTTTGTTTCATTATTGCTGTAACTTGTTGCTCCAAAATTTGTGACTGTAAACAAAAGCTCAGGACAAATGAGTGTTCCTCATTCTGAAGAGTCGCCAAGGACTTGCCAGGGAGTGGTCGGCAATTGGTAACAGACACCTCCTTCAGAGCTTGGGAAGAGGTATCAAATCCACTAATTATCCCAACCCTTACTCCCGCCCATTAAAATCTTAACCCCCATTAAAATCTATATACGCAGAAGCCCAGGGCTGAGAAGAAGGAAAGCCTTGTGGAAACGTTCTCTCCCTCACCAAGCTAAGGGATGGGGGACTCCAAGAGATTTAGGAGCCTACAAAAAGAGGAAATTGGCCCCTCGTTCCCTGTCTAGATACCTGCTTAGTCTTATTCATCTGACCTACACCTGAGCAAGAGAAATAGAGTAGGAAGAAGGCATAAAGTCCAAGAGTGAAGACACCAGCCAAGCAGCCCACACGCTTGTCATTTGTGTAGCAAGTTTTCTGAGGGTCAAGCAAAGCCCAAAGACGCCTGGCTTTGGGTTGTCTGGCCTTTGCACCACCCAAGAGCTTAAGGCACCAAGAGATGGAATGCCAGAAGCAGAGCCTCTGGGGGCTGAGAGGGGAGCCATGGTTGTGGAAGGTGAAGGATTTTGTGCCAGAGCTGGGCTTCCCACCTCAGGGAATTGTGAAGAGTGGAGAACTTGAAGAGAGGCCTCCGAAGAAGTCACACAGACCAGGGTTTGTTCACCTGTTATACCAAATGCATCAACAGCGAGTCAATGTTAGCCAGAGAAGCAACCCAAAAGAGGGTTTCCATCACCTCTCGCTTATGTAGAAAAAAACCAAACAAACAAACTCATTGCCATCAAGTCAATCCCAACTCATGGTAACCCCTTGTGTTATAGAGCAGAACCGGATTCCATAGGGTTTCTTGGCTGTAATCTTTACAGAAGCAGATCATTGGGTTTTCTTTCACAGTGTCTCTGGGTGAGTTTGAACCACCAACCTTTCAGTTAGCAGATGACCGAAAACTGTTTGTGGCACCCAGGAACCATCGTCCCTCCTTGCCCTAATCCTGAAGGAGGAAGAACCAAAAGAGGATAGGAGGGAGAAGTGAAGGAGAGCAGGCCATGCCCTCATCCAAGATGGTACCTGGGCATGTGGTGGGCCTATATGGCCTCATGGCAGCAGGAAAAAGAGACCTCGAACCTGGCTGAATCCTCACTGACTCCTGCAGCAGTGTGATCTGTCATATCTTGACCTGGGGCCGCTGTCCTCTGGGCAGCCATGAATCCCATTTGAACTTTTGGGGCATCCTGCAATTCCTGAGCTCTGAATCCCAGCATTTTCACTCGGTCATGATGTGACACCTACTAGAACCACCCCGAGCTTCTGCTGCCCACTGGCCCCTTAGACCCTCCATGTCCTCTCACTTGAGCACACAAAACTTGTAGGTCCCTGCATGCTCTGCAGGCTGAGGGGAGGGGGCTAGGGCAGAAACCGCCCATGTGTTTCTCTCCTTCTGGGTACACAGCTGAACTACATTGCCCAGCCTCCCCACAATTGGGTGGGGTCATGTGACTAAGACTGGTCAGAGGAATGTGGTAGGTATGGACCCTTGCTGGCCAGGACCCTGAAATCTCTGTGCGCTCTCTTTCTGTGCTGGTTCAGCTGGTCAGACAGAGGATACAGCAGAGGATTCTAGACCTAGGGGCACAGCAGAGCCACTAGATGAAGAGCTTGGGCCCCTGAGTGGCTGTATGGAATGCTCCCAACCAGGAGACCTGCTTCTGGCTCCTCTAACTAGTTGCCTCCTCTGCTCGTGCCACACTGTTGACTCCAATGTAGGTTAACTATGGAGATGGCCTGATGCCTAGCTTCTCTCAAGGCCTACAGCTGCCCCAGGATAATGCCTAGGGAAGTGGCTAGGAATTCCTTATATCTGAGGGTTTGAGAAATGTTTCTAAGCACTCCTAACCCTGCCAAATTTTAACCCTAGAGAGGGAAGATAAAGACCCTGCATTTGGCGAATGTGTCCTCTCTCTTTCTGTCGTTTATTTTCTACAGCCCACCAGGGTGGAAGAGTGACTTTTTACTTCCTTTTCCTGCACAGCAGGGACTATGATTACATTATACCATGAGTTTCTCAACCCTACATCTTTTTGTAACTTTGATGTTCAGATTGGCTGGGCCTAGCTGATAACGCATGAGTTAAAGAGAGCTTACGGAATTTATGGAGTCCCTGGGTGATGAAAACAGCTAACGTGCTCTGTTGCTAACCGAAAGATTGGTGGTTCAAGTCCACGGAGAGGTGCCTTGGAAGAAAGCCCTGGCGGTCTACGTCCAAAAAACCTGTCATTGAAAACCATACGGAGCACAGTTCTACCCTAGCACACATGTGGTCTCCATGAGCTGGAATCAACATGATGGCAAATTATTTTTTTGTTTGTTTTTCATTCTTTTTTTAAAAAAAAGGAATTTATAAGAAGCTTTCTCTCTCTACAAATCTTGGCTTTCAATACTATCATCCTGATTAAAAAAATGAAAATTTTATTTTTAGGGACTCAAAAAAAAAATTAATTTGAAATGTCTGACTTCTTGTTAGGTGCCATCGTGTTGGTTCTGACTCATAGCAACCCCATGTACAACAGAACAGAACATGGTCTGGTCCTGCACCAACTTCATAATCGTTGTTATGTTTGAGCCCATTGTTGCAGCCACTGTGTCAATCCATCTCTTTGACAATCTTCCTCTTTTTCACTGACCCTCTACCAAGAGTGATGGCGTTCTCCAGGGACTAGTCCCTCCTGATAACATATCACCAAGTATGTGAGACAAAGTCTCACCATCCTCACTTCCAAAGAGCATTCTGGTTTATTTCTTCCAAGACAGGCTTGTTCGTTCTTCTGGCAGTCTGTGGTATATTCAATATTCTCCTCCAACACCATAATTTAACAGCATCAATTCTTCTTTGGTCTCCCTTATTCATTGTTCAGCTTTCACATGCTTATGAGGTGATTGAAAACAGCATGGCTTGGGTCAGGCACACCTTAGTCCTCAAAGTGACATCTTTGCTTTTTAACACTTTAAAGAGGTCTTTTGCAGCAGATTTGCCCAATGCAATAAGTCATTTGATTTCCTGACTGCTGCTTCCCTGGGTGTTGATTGTGGATCCAAGTAAAATGAAATGTCTGAGCAGTGGCATGATTTTCTGACTAGTATCTGCCTTTCCCCAGAAACAATGAAACTCATTACTACAGTGGGTGGTGTGGACGATCCTGTCTGTGTTGGTCCCTCAGCCAACTCTTTCTCACTAGACCTTCTATTCTGTAGAAACTGGAAAGCTGGAACTACATTTCCCAGAGTCCTTTCCTGAGATGGTTTCACTTGTGACCTAGCCTCTGCCAAGCTGACATGCCTTCTCATGACTTGGAAATGGAAATGAACAACAATAGGCTATGGCCACACTATAGGGCCTGGTATCTTCTAGAAAGCCTGAAGGCAGAAGCACTAGCTCTTCTCAGCAGCTGAAATGGGATTTTTTAAGCTGCTTGATGCCATGGGCATCCAGCAGTGGGTGGTGGAAGCAGTGACATTTTACTAGAACATTCTGTGTATGGTTGGGCAATTTTCCTGGCTGTGTGGCAGCCAAGTTCATTCCCTGTTTCCCTGGAGACCCTATAAGCAAACTAATATGTTTTTAAAACCCTCTTTCTGATTAAACTAAGTAGTGTGGATTTTGTCATCTTGTTAGTAAGAACTCTTCCAACACAGGTGGGGAGCCCAGGGCATGAACAGTTACTAGAGATGAAAATACTTAAAAAATATTATTCCCTTTAAACATGTTCTGTGAATGCAGGCCAAGTGAATTTATAAGCATCTTGCTGATATTGTGAGGAAGAGAGATCAAGAGTTTCTAAAGAGGAAGAGATGGTAAATAGGAATTAATTATAAACTTTCTTCTATTACAAATTTATAATGTGTAAGAGTCCAATGCTTTTGTCTTTACTTAGTATGCTGTCTTTGTTTTATTGTATTGACAGTAGAAAAAAAAATCTGTGTAAATGCTTCATGGGTTCGTTTATGACTTCAGTCCCCAGCTTTGTTTTTCACAAAAGCTTCTCAACAATGGATTCCCCAGTTATTGGGGTTTCAAGAAAACTCGCCATTAGGGGCGGGTATAGATTCCTAACCCCACATCATCTGGATGGTGCATCCAGCAGTTAATTAAGTATGGCCTGATGATTTAACCGTTATCTTGAGCAACAAAGGGGGAGCTGAACCAGAAGATGTTAAGTTTCTTTTTGGCCATAGCATTTTACAACTTTGTAAATATACTTTCTAAAGCCCTTAAGCCTTGTTTTCTCCAACCAGACTGCAACACCCACGGGTCAGGCACTTGCCCAAGGAAGGGGTCTGGGACCCATGGGCTGTGTCTTAGCTTGGAGATGAGAGAATCCTTTGGTATGGAATACGGCTTCCCAGACCAGAAGAAAGGTGACGCGACCCCACAGCTAGTCTTTGGACAAATCCACAAAGGGAGATGTGAAGAAGATCACAGACTGCAGCCGAAGGAGCCAGTGGATCAGAGCCAGTCCCGGGATAGAGTCAGGCCCCAACATCAGCATTTGGTAACTGTGGAGTCCACCTGAGTCGCTTCATTTCACTGGGTCTGTTGGATTTTTATGAGAATTAACAGATCAGTGGTTTAGCACTTGGCTGCTAGCCAAAAGGTCGGTAGTTTGAACCCACCAGCTGCTCTGCAGGAGAAAAATGTGGCAGACTGTTTGCATAAAGATTACAGCCTTGGTGGAAGCTCCATAGATACATCCAAACTTCCAGAGGGAGCGAATTGTTGGGCTGAGAGCTGTGGGGATCACGGTCTTGAGGAGCATCTAGCTCAATTGGCATAACATCATTTATAAAGAAAATGTTCTACTTTCTACTTTGGTGAGTAGCGTCTGTGCTCTTAAAAGCCTCTGAGCGGCCATCTAGGATACTCCACTGGTCTCACCCCTTTGGGAGCAAGGAAGAATGAAGAAAACTAAAGATACAAGGGAAAGATTAGTCCAAAGGACAAATGGACCACATCTACCATGGCCTCCACCAGACCAAGTCCAGTACAACTAGATGGTGCCTGGCTACCACCACTGACTGCTCTGACAAGGGTCACAATAGAGGGTCCCAGACAGAGCTGGATAAAAATGTAGAACAAAATTCTAACTCAAAAAGTAAGACCGGACCTACTGGTCTGACAGAGACTGGAGAAACCCCCAGAGTATGGCCCCTGGACATCCTTTTAGCTCAGTAATGAAGTCACTCTTGCGGGTCACACTTCAGCCAAGGGCTGGACAGGCCCATAAAACAAAACAAGACTAAAGGGGCACACCAGGCCTGTGGCAAGGACTAGAAGGCAGGAGGGAACAGGAAAGCCAGTAATTGGGAACCCAAGGTTGAGAAGGGAGAGTGTTGACATGTTGTGGGGTTGTTAGCCAATGTCGTAAAACAATATGTGCACTAACTGTTCGATGAGAAGTTAGTTTGTTCTGTAAACCTTCATCTAAAGCACAGTAAAATAAAAAAGATTACAGCCTTGGAAACCCTATGGAGCAGTTCTACTTTGTCTTATAGGGTCACTGTGAATCGAAATCAACTTAATGGCAATGGGTTTTACTTGTTTTTTGTTAACAAATCACAGACATGAAGGCTTTGAATGAGCCATCCTTAAAGTGATGATCATCCTTCGAAGCACAGGGCTTGTGTTAGAACCAACCTGTCCTCGGGGCTTTGCTGAGCTTGCAAGGGACTCCGTGTTTAGATAAACACTGATGAAGTGCACTCTGTGCTCCTCAGAGCTGAAGGATCACCATTCCTACAGAGCTGGGTCTCAGCTTCTCAGCTATTGAAGGATGGATGGTTCACACAGTAGCTGAAGCAATGCTATAACTCTTGCTTACAACTCTCAATGGCATTGCATGGGGAGTAAAATCCCAACTCCTCACACTGATTCTTGGACTCTCTAGAAGCTGTTCCTGATTTGCTCGCCCAGCTCATCCACTCATTCTTTTCTCCCTCACCCCAGGCATGTGGTCCTCTCTCAGTTCCTCAAGCATCCTGAGGAATTTGCTCAGACTAGTCCTTCTCTCTGAGGCATTGGTGGTTCAGTGGTAGAGTTCTTGCCTTCCAAGTGGGACACTGCGTTTGATCCCCATCCAGTGTACCTCAGGGCAGCCACCACCTGTCTGCCAGTGGGGGCTTCGGTGTTGCAATGATGTTGAACAGGTTTCAGCAGAGCTTCTAGACTAAGACAGACTAGGAAGAAAGGCCTGGGCATCTACTTCCAAATATGAGTCAATAAAAACTCTGGATCACAACCAGTTATGGGGAAGGCACAGGACCAGGCAACGCTTTGTGTTGCCATGAGTCAGGCACCAACTCAACGGCAGTTAACAACAACATTCCCTTCTTCTGAAACATGCTTCCACCAACTTTTTGGCTGATCCGTGTTTCTTCATTCTTCAGGATTTTGCTCAAGGAGAACAAAGACTTTGTCTCTCTTATTCACTGCCAAGTCTTTAGCTCCTAAAACTGCCTAGCTCATAGTAGATGCTTACTAAATACTTGCTTGATGAAAACATTTTTGAAGAGAAGTATGGATTCTCACCAGCTTGACTTATTAACATAGAATGGAAATAGTAGTAGTTTTAGCCTTTTCCTTGTCCTCACCTTTCTAGTCCCAGGCTCCCAAGATAATGGCAGTAAATGTAGGAATTCCCACTGGGACTTTTTCTTTATACCATTTCCCTTGGGTTCGCTTGTGTCATCTTTAAAGTGGAAGTCTGTCTATGCCCTGACAGTAATCAGATGCTTACAGCTGGTGTACAGTAAGCCTTTATTTATGCCAGTTTCTCTCCACTTAATAGTCCTGATCCTCACCACAGCCTTGTTGGTTTTTGTATCCCTAACTTTTCATCAGGGGCCCTGAGCTTCAGAAGCATTAGGAAATTTGCTCAAGGTCACCCTTGTTATAAGTTGCACAACCAGATTTTGACTTCAAAGCCAGTACTCCTTCCATTGTGCTTCAGTAGGTCACCATTTGAGGGTGTCCCCAGAAGTGTCACGAAAGTAACACATTATAGAAATACCTTGGGTGTTCCTTACTGGTGAATTGGGGTCGCTTGATGACAAGATTGGATTCCCTGGGTAGCTATGGAGCTTGACTGCTAACCAAAAGGTTGGAGATTTGAATCCGCCCAGAGGTACCTCAGAAGAAAGGCCTGATGGTCCACTTCTGAAAAAATCAGTGATTTAAAAATCTGTGGAGCAGTTCTACTCTGACACACGGAGTCGCTCTGCGTCAGCGCCGACACCATGACAACTGGTTTGCTTTTCCTCTCTCGGTTGAGAAGGTTGGAACGGTGAAAGCTGCAGCTAGCTCTCAGGTCAGAGATGGACCTGAGATCCAGCCTGCACAGGGGCGGCTTGAGTTCTGAGGGGCTGTGTCGGGTGGCTCCGGGCAAGGCCTCTGGCCTCCCTTGACCTCAGCAGTTCCACTTCCAGGCGGGAGAACATGGCTACCAAAGTCTGCTGACAGCTCAGGAGTGCTGAGAGAATTAACTAAGAAATGTTGGGAAGCGCTTGGCAAATGTAAAGTGCTATATAAATGCTTAATAGTAACAACCACCCTGTCAGCCGTCCAATGCTGCTTTTGAGCCCTGTGGTCCCTGTGTAATGATACTAAACCCTATCAAGCGCTTTACAAATAGTAAATAATTCATCCTCAGGGCGCCCCAGGGAAGTGAGAAAGTGTTCCTCTTACTCTGGAGGATGGAGATCTAGCATTTGCTGGGGCTGCTCAGCCAGGAGTCCTGGCAAAGCCAAGTTTGGATGCCGTTGGCCTTCAGGGTCAGGCCAGGCTGGGCCCAGCTGCTGGGAGCTGGGCAGCCAGGCTCCGGGTGAGAGAGAGCCTGCCCTCCTCGGGCTCTGGTCAGGCATTGGTGTGTCAGGCTCTGGAGCTGCAGGTTGTGGCTTGGAAGTGTGGGAGGCACAAGAAAATGAACAAATAGAACCCGGAGACAGAAAATGCACAGGTGGTTTTTGCCGTCAAGGTACTTGGTCTTTGAGTAGATCAGGCACTTCCAGCACCTTGGGGAGGAGGAGCAGCCAAGGAAGGGAGGTGACAGGTTGGGGTGGCTGGAGGGAAAGAATACCAAGAATTCAGCCACCTAAATTAAAGTTCCAAGGTTTTCCTCCAGACAGTTGTACCAGGCCTTGCAGGAGGCCCCTCACTAGTCATGGTTGTGTAAGCTAAGCTTGCCCAGGCTGCAGGGCTAAGCCCAGGTTGTTGGGGCAGGAACACACTCTTCAGGGAGCCTGTTGTGCTGAGGTCAGGTCCAGGGGCATGAAGGACAAGGGTGTCCAGGACATCCGAGGTTAGGCCGAGAAGGGTCAGGGGTTAGAACACTCAGTACTTTTGGGACCTGAATGAGGGGCCCTAGGAATTGAGACCTCAGGTCTCTGAGTCTTAGTTCTGACACTGCCTTCCTCCTCTGGGACCTAGAGAAGGCGGGAAATCTACCTTGGCTTCTTTACCCCGAGAACGGGAGCCAGGCTGTCTGCCTGTCTTTCAGGAGGCAGTGAGGTGCCTGCAGCCTGTGAATGTTGGAGACGGCAAGAAGTCCCTTCACTGTGTGGAAAGCTACAGGGGCAGACAAGAAAACAGGAGAGATGAGAACACTTTGAGCTTCTCCAAAGTAGGACCCTGACTTAATTAAAGATATTAATAACTCCAGCTTCCCTATGGACTCAGTGTGACACAGGATGGGCTTCTTAACCACTCTCCCAATGATAAAATGAGGATAACCATCCCTGTCATTTTGCCACCCGTGTGGAGGGTGATGCCCTGACATGCTAATGGGATCATGAGTCATGGACAACACTTACGTCCCACTTCCCGGGACCAGGGGTGATTCTTGGCATGTTTAACTGCCACATGCACTTCTTCCAGCCCCATGGCCTCAGGGCACCTTCCCCCTCCTCCCCCACCACCACCCCAGGATAGTTAACAGCTTTCTGGGAAGTGGCACTTTTATTGTCATTGTCCCCTACAGGATGGGGCTGAGAGGAAGCCAGTTGAATGCCAACTCATTCCAAGCTGCCTGTTTTACACACAATCTTACGGACCCTCACAACAAATGAACGACAGAGTCAGGTGGGCACCCTGCTCGCCTACTCCAAGCACAATGTTCCTTCTGCTATTCTCTTCTGCCTCCAGAAATCAGGGACACAGCAACAGAGAAAACAGACCACCAGGAACAAACCAGAAAGCAAAAGTGGAGCTACTCCTTCCTGAAATGGCTATGGTGGTGTGAAAAAAAGAGCAAAGACTCAGAGCTAGATGATCCCAGTTTCCTGCTGAGGAGCCAGGGGAGGGAAAGGAAAGGAAAAGGAGGAGTGATAAGATTATGATCAGAGAAAATAAAATTCTAAGTAGAAAAAAAAATGTAACATATCAAATAGGGTCATTTGTTATCCAGTCATTTACTAAATGTTTACCTTTCTTCCTAATTTATTTCTATTGTGATAAACATGTACGTAACAAAACGTTGGTCATGGTGGCACAGTGGTAAAATGCTCAGCTGCTAACTGAAAGGTCAGTGATTTGAGCCCGCCAGCCATCCCACAGGAGAAAGATGTGGCAGTCTTCTTCCATAGAGATTACAGCCTTGGAAACCCTACTCTGTCCTATAGGGTCGCTATGAGTCGGGATCAACTCACTGTCAATGGGGCACATGAACGATGTAGTGGCATTAATTGTATCTATTATGTTGTGCAACCATCACCATTACTGTACTTTTTTGCCAATAATGCACCCACATAAATAACGTGCCTCTGCATATAATGCTTACCAAAATAAGACGCAGAAGGATTTCGAGGTTGGCAAAAAATGTATAACGTCCCTATTATTTCCATGAAAATTCAGTATCTATTCCCACATTTTTCCATCACCCTTAACAGAAGTTCAGTGTCTCCTAAACAGTGAGTCCTTCTTTTTCCTCTGTCATGGATTGAATTGTGTCCCCCCAAAATATCTGCCAACTTGGCTAGGTTCTGAGTCCTGGTATTGTATGATAGTCTACCATTTTGTGTGATTTTCCTGTGTGTCGTAAATCCTATCACTATGATGTAATGCGATTGATTAGTGGAAGTTATATTGATGAAATCTCTTTTGAGATATAAAAGAGAGAACCAAGCAGAGAGACAGGGGACCTCATACCACCAAGAAAGCAGTACCTGAAGCAGAACGTGTCCTTTGGACCTGGGGACCCTGTGCAGAGAAGCTCCTAGACCAAGGGAGGATTGATGACATGGACCTTCCTCCAGAACTGACAGAGAAAGCCTTCCCCTGGGGCTGATGCCCTGAATTTGGATTTGTAGCCTACCAGACTATAAGAATAAATTTCTCTTTGTTAAAGCCATCCACTTGTGGTATTTCTATTATAGCAACACTAGATGACTAAGATACCCTCCCTCTCACCTTCCTCTTGTAACCACTAATAACCTCAGGTGTGTATAAATTTGCCTGTTCTAGATATTTCATGTAAGAGAAATCACACAATATTTGACTTTTGTTTCCTTTTATGTCACTCAGCATGATGTTTTCAACGTTCATTTCTTTTAATGGTTGAAAAATATTCCATTATATGCATGTACCACATTTTGTTCATCCATTTATTTGTTGATGGCCATTTGGGTTGTTTCCATCTTTTGGCTATTATGGATAGTGCTGCAATGAACATTTCTGTATGTTCCTGCTTTCAATTCTTTTGAGTATATACCTAGGAGTAGAATTTTTATATAAGAAAGAACTGTTACAGGTAACTCAACAACAAAAAGACAAACAACCCAATCAAAAAATGGACAAAGGACTTAAAGCGACATTTCACCAAATGGCCAAGAAACACATATTCAACATCACTAGCCATCAGAGAAGTGCAAATCAAAACCACAATGAGACACCACTCAACACTCAGTAAGATGGCCATTCACCACTCGTCTGTCAGTTTGTCATACTGTGGTGGCTTGTGTGTTGCTGTGATGCTAGAAGCTATGCCACCAGTATTTCAAATACCAGCAGGGTCACCCGTGGTGGACAGGATTCAGTGGAGCTTCTAGACTAAGATAGACCATGAAGAAGGACCTGGCGATCTACTTCTGAAAAAAATTGGCCAGTGAAAACCTTATGAATAGCAGTGGAACATTGCTTGATATAGTGACAGAAGATGAGCCCCTCAGACTGGAAGCCACTCAAAATACTACAGAGGAAGATCTGCCTCCTCAAAGTAGAGTCAACCTTAATGATGTGGATGGAGTAAAGCTTTGGGGATCTTCATTTGCTGGTGTAGCACAACTCAAAATGAGAAGAAACAGCTGCAAACATTCACTAATAATCAGAATGTGGAACAACAAAGAAGAATTGGTGCATGTGAATTATGGCGATGGTGAGGAATATTGAACACACCATGGACTGCCAGAAGAATGAACAAATCTGTCTCGGAAGATATACAACTAGAATGCTCCTTAGAAGCAAGGATGGTGAGACTTCGTCTCACGTACTTTGAACATGTTTATCAGGAGGGACCAGTCCCCGGAGAGGAACATCGTGCTTGGTAAAGCTGAGGGTCAGAGAAAAGGAGGAAGACCCTCAATGAGATGGATTGACACAGTGGCTGCAACCACGGGCTCAGACATAGCAACAATTGTGAGGATGGCACAGGACTGGGCAATGTTTCGTTCTATTATACACACGGTTGTTTTGAGTTGGAATCGACTCTGGCACCTCACAACAACAAGATGACCGTGATTTAAAAAAAAGCAGAGAGCAACAGGTACTGCCGAGGCTGTGGAGAAATAGGAACCCTCATCCAATGCCAGTGGAATTGTAAATTGGTACAGCTGCTGTGGGAAACAAGCTGGATGTTCACCAAAAAGTTAAACTAACGTTTCTTGCCTGTCTGCTATGTGACCAGGTCACAAGAGAGAAAATGGCGAACAAGCAGACAGGGCCACTGCTCTCAAGAAGCTGATAGGGGAGACAATCAACCAATGAAACAGAAACAAATGAATAGGGGGGAGGGCGAGTGTTCTGAAGCAGAGGATACACAAGGTTAGAGAAAGCCACATTGAGAAGGTAATATTGAAGTCAACAAAAGAAAAATTAACAGTAAATATTTAACACTCATTAAACTTCATGTTCAAAATGGTGAGGTTGTTGCTAGCTGCCGCTGAGTTGGCATGTACAGAGGGAAAAAAAAGCTGCCTGGTTCTGCACCATCCCCATGATTGGTTGTAAATTTAACAATACTGTGTTGTGATCCATAGGTTTTTCATCAGCTGATATTCGGAAGCAGGGTGCCAGGCCTTTCTTCCTAGTCCATCTTAGTTCAATATTATAGCAACACACAAGCCTCCTCTGATGGATAGTCGGAATAACAGCACCAAAAGCTACAAAGCGCTAGACAGAATGTAGAAATAAAGCGCGAGAAGGGGAACCTTTACTGCGATAGATTTTAACACACATCTTTTAGCCTTTGACAAAACAGATAGTCAAAAAATAAAGGACATAGAAATTTGTTATTATAATTAATAGACAGAATTTAAACTGTGTGCCCTACAGAGACTACTCCTTGTCTAGCATCCTGGGACACTGACCAAAGAATTCACAAATAAAAACCTACAAAGCAGTTTTTATACACACAAAAGTCTAAAACAAATTACAATAAAACTAGAAGTTCATAAAAAGTTTAAAAAACAAATGAAAGCCAGCCCCCAAGGAAACTTTTTTTTAAATCTTAGAAGAGGAGTGAGTTCTTCAACAACTCTTAACCCAGAGTGGTCATATTGCAATTACAGATGCGAGAAAAAGACAAACAAAACCGCTAAATTTCAAAGTTTATGGAATGTGGCCAAAATCGGAAGCAGAAACGATTTTATAACTTTAAGTGCTTTCATTATAAAGAAAAGTATAAAATTGATCAGGGGCACAAGAAGTTGGCAGGAAACAAAAATAAAAACAAATCACAAAAACCTGAGCCTAGGTAGGCAGCCCCAATAGAGATTTAAAAAGTCAGCATGGCAAACAAAACAGACAAACAGAGCTGCCCACCTTAGGAGGAAGTAAGTAATCAACCCTCCAGCTGGTTCTTTGTCTGTTGGGTTGAGGGTGGGGGAATCGCAGTAAGATAGAAAAGTCTGGTAATCTAATCGAGAAAAGCAAGAGATTCACAAATAAATGTAATGCTGTGTGAAATGAGGTACAACAAAAGTAAGGAAATTACAAAAATTATTATGAAACATCACATCAAAATTTACTCCAAAAAGTATGCACGTCCAGATAAAATAGATCAATTTTTCTGGAAAAAAAGCACATTATTAAAATTTGTTTAAAAAATTAGGAGACCTGGGAAAGGCGGAGGGACAACGCTCATGCTGACTTTTTCTCCTAATGTTTCAAAATAACACCTGAAGGATGCACTGTGCCCGGATGACCTTGCCCATGCGTCCAAGGAGAGTTAACACCGTGATATATAAAAGCTACTGAAAAAAATTTTTTACTGGAAGATAGAAAAAAAAAAAAAGGGGGAAAGCTATCCTACTCATTTTTTGAAATGAACAGAAGCTTCTTATCAAAACTTTACCAAGATAGCACAAAAAAGCACCTACGGACCAATTTCCACTCAAGTATGAATACATAGGCTGCATTCAGGACCAGCTGCCTGGGCCTGCAACCTGTGCAGTGACACAGGGCCTGTGCCGGGAAGGACCCCAGGCTTGGTCTTCTGCTGTTATCGCCATCTTGAGATTCTTAATAGTTTTTTAAGAAGCGGCCCCACATTTTCATTTTGCACTGGACTTTCTAAATTATGTAGCAGTCCTAGCAATGCTAGCAAATCAAATATAATACTAAGATAAAAAATAATTTCTACCTTTATCAAATACCAGCAGGGTCACCCATAATGGACAAGTTCAGGGGAGTTTCCAGACTAAGACAAACTAGGAAGAAAAGCCTGGTGATTAGTTTCAAAAATTAGCCAATAAAAATTTTATGGATGGCAAGTAGCCACGACAACGTGCTCAAGCTTAGCGATGATCACGAGGATGGCGCAGTACCAGGCACCTTTCCGTCCTGTTATACATAAGGTCACCACGAGGTGGAGCTAACTCAACAGCAGCTAACAACAACCTGGGTGGAGGTGATTGATCTGAGGGATGCAAGGGTCACATACTAGGAAATCTATCAATATACCTGAGAGCTATGTTATAAAATGATGGTGTTAACAGATACTGAAAAGACATTTCATGAAACTCAACACATAGATGACTTTCTCATACCTCTCAAAAGTGAATGATATGTTCTTGAATGGTAAAAGACGGCCTTAAGCCAAAATAATATTTCATTGTAAAACACCAGCTCCATTAACTAGTTAAGACAGGGAACAGTGGGGCCCCCAAATCTGCAATTCACATAAACAAATTAAAGTAACAAAGTAACAGGAAATGGGCCAGGGCACAGAAACAAAGCCATTCCCCAGAACAGTGGGGTTGGGTATCAGAAAACAGCCCAGAAACTTCCTTACAGTCGTGTTTCAGAAGCAGCTGGATGAAACTAGCCCCAGGGACATGAGCAGAACATCTACCTGTGACCGCTGTGTGACCTTCCACCAGGGGCAGTGAGGGGCTACAGCCGCAGCTGAGGAATCGAACTCGGGGAGTGAGAAACCGCTCAGGTGCAACACCCCATGATGAGTCCTGCTGCGAATCCCAGAGGCCTCTGGGACAGGAGCCATCTTAGAAGGCTGCTGTGTGCGTGCACCTTAGTTAACTTATCCCTGCCCCAAACCGGCTACTTGCTGGGAAACCCCACCTATGCCTCTGAATGAACACGACTCGTTTTCCTGCTCAAGAATTTTTAAAAGCCCATGCAAGGTTTTTGTTCTGTGAGACGGGGGTAAGCATTGGCTAGGCTCTCCTCATCCCTGCTTGCAAGCCTCTTCGATAAAGCTTTGCTCGTGTGGAAAATTCTCTGTGCCTCACCTGCTCATTCTTGACCAGTGAGAGGCAAGAACCTTATTCAATTCTGGCAACAGTTTGGCGAGCCAGGCAGGAGATTGGAGGAGACAAGAGGATCCTTTGTGTCCTGTTCTTGAACCAGAGGCAGTGTGGAGAGGAGAACTGCCTGATGCCGGCAGATAAACAAGCAGCTGCTGAGATTGATTTTTTCTTGCATTTCTCCACCCAGTGAGGACTTCTCCCTCTTATGCCTTGCGGCCCGATCTTAGTTTCATTTTCCTCCCGAGCAAACTTTCTATTCTGTCTGTTTTCCCTTGGAAAAGTGAGGCGCAATAATGAGGACTCAATAGATATCTGAGTGGTGGCTTAGAGTCATTCACCTGGGTCAGGCCACCTGGGAGTCCCCCACGGACAAGTGTCTTGTTCCATGGCAGCTGGAGTCACTAGTGAAGGGTCCCCAGTGTGACGGGTTTTATGACCCTAGGGACCAAGGGATGCCTTCTTAAACCTCAGGGACTAGGGGGCTGCACACCGTAATTACTACTGAAAGGTCTACGGAGGGCCTCCAGTGCGACAGGTTTTCTGACTCTAGGGACGAAGGGACACCTTCTTTTTGACCCCGGGGAGTAGGGAATTTCTGGTCAGCTGGTAGTGCACTCTCGGCAGGAACAGCACCCTGTCCCTTTTCCTCCTCTTTCCTTTCCTCTCAAGCTGGCCTTTTGCCCAGCCACTTGTCTTAGAGTTTGGGCAGACATATGAGTGTGTGGCAGTCATACTTTTGTGTGTCTGGATATTGTCCGTCTCTAGACGGTGCACCCTGTTTCTGGGGGATGGATGTAGACATCTCTACCCGTTTAGATTGAGAGATTGAGAGACTGAAGCTCTGTCTGGTATTGGGGATAAGACATATCTGGAGGATCAAAGCGTAGAGTCAGATATTCCTCGTAATGCGTTAGATGGCACTAAGATCATCCTCATTCCCCCTTTCCCTTTCTGGCTTGTCAGACATGAGTGCTTTGTTTGCCTGTTCATCTTACGTGTGAATCTTATGTGTGACTGGGGCTGTCTGGGAGGTTGAGGCTGCAAGATTCTCTCAGTCACCTCTGTCAGTGTGTTATGTATAATTTGTGTTTGATGCAGAGAAATTACTTGGTGAAAAAAATTCAGGTTAAATTAGAACATACTTATAGAGACTCCTGAGAATTTATTGATTGGGCTGAAGAAAAAATTTTGTCTTAAAATAAATGCAACATTTCCAGAAGGGTAAAAGGGAAAGAAATTAGTTATCTTGAGTCGGAGTCGACTCAATGGCACTGCGTTTTTGTCTTTTAAAAACACCTAGGTTGACTTAAACACAAATAAACTAATTAGAATGACCAAAAAAAAAAAAAAAAAAATTTTTTTTTTTTAATCTTGTC
This sequence comes from Loxodonta africana, assembly GCF_030014295.1. Lineage (NCBI taxonomy): Eukaryota > Metazoa > Chordata > Mammalia > Proboscidea > Elephantidae > Loxodonta > Loxodonta africana. The sequence continues at coordinate 83,010,987 of NC_087357.1, read as the reverse complement.
TTCGGAAATCCTGGTGGCATAGTGGTAATGTGCCATGGCTGCTAACCAAAAAGATCAGCAGTTCAAGTCTGCCAGGTGCTCCTTGGAAACTCTATGGGGCAGTTCTACTCTGGCCTATAGGGTTGCTATGAGTCAGAATTGACTCGATGGCAACAGGTTTGGTTTTACGGGGTTTAATCTTGTCTTCTACTAAGAGTTAAAAGGTAGGTAGGGTGGGGCAAGATCAGGCCTTCTCAGCCCTCAGCCCTAGTCTCCAGGGTCGTATACCTCCAGGGAACCTTTTGAAAGATTTTTCAACTAGGTGGAGACCCTTTTTTTTTTTTTTTAAGACAAACATAAAAGAAATTGCTGTTTTACTGTAGTTATCAGAAATTGGGTGGATCCAATCATAAAAAACAGTAAACAAGTTTTCGCTATTGGAAGAGAACTTTAAGAAACCAAAAAGAAAATATATGTATGTGTGTGTATTTAGGTCTGCTAATGAGTTCCTCACTTCTGCCATTTAAAGGGATGTGCTATAAGAGGTATGCAACAAGGAATGTTTAAGAGGTTTATTGAAAAAAAAGGAAATTTAGTTGATAGTGGTCAAAAGTTTTACCTGTCTGACTAAAGTTTAATGGTTTAATTTATGAGATTTTTAAGAGTTTTAATGTTAAATAGCATATAAAACAAAAAATTAGGTTTCTCGCTGTTAAAATAACAAAGTTTTCTTTGATTACTGAGTTAAAGAGTTAATCTCTTCTTTGTGTAATCAGCTTCAGAGACAAAGGTTCAGTCCGTCACTAGAATAAGATTCCTGAGTCAGAAACCAAACCCCATGGCTTTAGCGAAAAAGAAAAAGCTAAGGCTTTTATTGTAAGCCTCTTGTGTTTTCGCCTAATATTAGGCAGCAAATTATTTCTTTACTGCTAACTTGGTTGAAACTTTTTTTTTAATCTAGCAACATCAAAGCCAATGGATTAAATGAAGAACTCACATCATTTACCTACTATGAAGTTATTTTTATTACTATTCAGGCTACTTAGAGACTTGATAATCTTCGTATATTAGTGTACTCTAACTGTATGGTTTTACATCTCAGATTATTATGTGCTACATCCGAAGTTCTTTAAAAATATGGTTGAGGGTTATATTTAGAAATAGTTTTATCTAAAGTTTTTTTTAACTGATTCTATTTGGTCTTTACACTATTCTTGTAATTAATTTCTATCAGGTCTTTCACTATTAAGAATTATGTTTATAAATTAATCATGGCCATATTAAGTTTTGTCATCTGCAGATAAGTTTTTACTTTGCTGACTTTCTGAAAACATTTGACCAGAATATCTCAACAAAAAAGATGGACTATACTGGACTTATAAAAGGGACTGTGACTAAACTCAATCTAAGATTTCCAGAACTCTTATGCAGATGCTGATGGGTTCACAGACTGTAGTCGGTCCAGTACCAGATGGAACAGAAGTTGACTACATAAGACTGAGTAAATGAAATGATACTACGGGTTTTATGTGAGAATACTGCTGATGTTTTAAAGGTCTTTCCTTCTGGAAATAAGAAATGCTTTAAGGTCCTACTTTCTGGAGATAAAAAAACATTTTCCTCTTTTCTCCTAAATTATCTACCTAGTGGATTTAGATATTGTCACTCTTGAATTAGAAGTTCCTGTTGGTAAACTTGGCAAAGTTGTAAATATCATAACCAGAGAAGTGTCTAAAATCTGAACTGTGATTTTACAAATTAAAATAACATTAGATTTCCTATTAGTTCTCTCAGAACAATTTTGTGCCCTAATAGATAAATATTGCTCTATTTATATTAATATGCAATCGGAGGTTTTGTACAATGTGGTTGCTGCTGAGGCACATGAAAAGCAGTTACTGATGCTGTTTATGCAAAAACAAACACCTCATGAGATTTGTTTTCCTTGGTTCGAAGACCTCAGGATCATAGTTTATATCAGACAATTGGCCTAATACTACTGTTAGTGCTTCTATTTTACCTCCTGATTCACTGTATGGTGCCTGAGATCTTAGAAACCAGATAGTGCCCAATTTATTGGACATTTTTGATCAGAAGATTGTATAACAAGATCAGGATCCAAAGGAAGGAACCATAAAAGAGTTATAATTCTCTTGAAATCCAGATTTCCGGCTTTCATAGAGGTTGAGGCAACCCGCACAGGCCATTGCCTTTGGGTGTCCTTTTGAACCTAGAGCTTTGAGGGAAAAACAAAACAAAACTGGTTCCTGAAGCCACTTTGAGGAAAACAATTGTCCAGATAAACTAGCAAGACCATTTTGCTCTGGGCATTGTGCTTTTTTTTTTGAAGGATTCAGTCTGTTTTGAAAAACTAACTCCCAAGGTCAGTAGAGTTATGTTTAGGATAAATCAATGATCAGTTTAATCAGTCTTCTAAACAATGTTGCATGAAATACCTGTCTAAGGTTTGTAACCGAACTCTCACCCTCTTTCTATACAGAAAATTATGTATCTTAAAGAAATCGGGTTCTCAGAGGAGATCAACCTCATGGCTCAGGCTCCATTTTGTCCTAGATTCCACTTCTGCTTCTGGGTAAGTGATCCAGGACTGTTAATAAGTGAATCAAGGAGGAGCAGCTTGCCCTCAGGGAGAACACTTAGCATGTTTTGGATGGATTAACTGAAGACCACCAACAGGAGAAGTCCAGCCTACATTATATTGCTCATCATGAATTCTCCAATGAAAACCTCGTTGTCACATGTAAGTTTTTCTATATTTTCCATTTTATCTAGACAAACTTTGTGTGTTCCCTTCAAGATATATTTTTATGTGATATATCCACCTATACTAGCTTAGATGATCCTTTTTCAACTGATAGTGAATTTACGCGGACAATTTCTTATTTAGATTTCTGATAAATGTGTGGACAGTACACTTTGGGAACTTTAGGATTCTCTTTAGATATTCATAGTACATATTAGACAGGTAATGTTAAGTTTGTTACCCACTGTAAAACAAGAGTCAGAAGAAAGCCCATTGGTCCAACACTCAGGGTATGGTTGGTAACTTAAATTCCTATTTATGTTGTAGTTAAATTAGAGAAATCTTAAAATAATAATAATAATCAATCACCATGGGACTAGAGGGAAACCCTGGTGGCATAGTGGTTAAGTGATACGGCTGCTAACCAAAAGGTTGGCACTTCGAATCCACCAGGCGCTCCTTGGAAACTCTGTGGGGCAGTTCTACTCTGTCCTTTAGGGTCGCTATGGGTGAGAATTGACTCGATGGCACTGGGTTGTATGGGACTAGAGGCACAACCCAGGTTCATGCGCCATTTTCAGTCTCAGACTTGTTGTTGCTGTTGTTAGGTGCCATCAAGTCAGTTCCGGCTCATAGTGACCCTATGCACAACAGAACGAAACACTGCCCGGTCCTGCGCCATCCTTACAATTGTTGTTATGCTTAAGCCAGTGCAAATAAAAGTTAGGGAGTGTGTCAGAAGACCCTGAGAGGTTTAAGGATGAGCTCATGAAACTCAGCTTAAATTTTAATTTGACCTGGGAAGATGTGATGGCCATTTTAACTCACTCTTGTAGTACGGAAGAGAGGACTAAGATCCTGGCCAAGGCTAGAGAACAGGCAGATGATGCTAACTGCCCACAGCCAACATGTGTTATTTTCAGACCGGGAGGGGAAGCAGACCCTGATGCGGAGCCAAACTGAGATCACAACGGGGATGGTGAGGAAAGAGCCAGACGTTTAGCTGCATGTGTCATAGGCAGGATTCAGAAGTGTGTAGCCAAGCCTGTTAATTATGACAAACCAAAACCAAAAACCAAACCCAGTGCCGTCGAGTCAATTCCGACTCATAGCGACCCTATAGGACAGAGTAGAACTGCCCCATAGAGTTTCCAAGGAGCACCTGGCGGATTTGAACTGCCGACCCTTTGGTCAGCAGCCATAGCACTTAACCACTACGCCACCAGTGTTTCCGTTAATTATGATAGGGTGAAAGAAATTACTCAGACAGTAGAGGAGAACCCAGCAGTCTTTCTCACCAGGCTGACTGAGGCTTTTAGGAAATATACTAACACTGACCCTGAGAGCCTGGAAGGAAAAACTTTGCTAGCTATGCGTTTTATTACCCAGTCTGCAGCAGATATTAGAAGGAAGCTGCAAAATATAGTGGTAGGACCCCAGGCTCCACTCTCATGGCTGGATGAGGAAGTTTTGTTTAAGTCTTTAACAACAGGGACCTGACAGCGAAAGATAAAATGAAGAAAAAGTCCCAATTGTTGGCAGTAGCACTTCAAGGCCCACCTCGAGGTAACCTTACAGGATCCTGAAGACCAAGATCTCCACAAAAATTTCTTCATTGGCCAGTGAGTAATGAGCCAGACCAATGTGGGTATTGCAGAAAAGAGAGGCCATTGGAAGGTGGGTGTCCTAAGCATCCTAAAACAGGGCGCCCAGTTGACTTCCCCCAGAGGCCAGTCCAGGCAGCCCACTACAATGGATGTCCCTCTGCTGGGAGCAGGAAAAGTGACCCTATTGACAAGGCCCAGAGTTCCACTCAGCTCCTGGCCAGAAGACCATAGCTATTTCCACAGCAGAGCCTTGGGTTACTCTCAACGTGGGAGGTAAGGAGACTGAATTTTTGCTAGATATGAGAGCTGCCTTCTCTGTTTTAACCCAAAATCCAGGCCCGCACTCCAGTAGTGACTGTACAGTCACTGGGGTTGGCGGAAGGCCTAAGGTAAGGAACTTTACTTTTCCTCTTTCCCGTGAAGTGGGCCAGAGAACTTTATCCTACTCTTTTCTCTATGACCCAGAATGCCCAGTCACTTTGTTGGGATGGGATCTAATGAGTAAGCTTGGGGCAAAAATACATTCAGAGACAGATTTAGTAGGTGTCAAAAGTGAGAGCCTAGAGTTACTTATGTTATTAGCTAATGCACCCTAACCTAGAGACCAGACATTCTAAGTCAGGTGACCCCAATAGCGTGAGATACAACCACACCAGGGAAGGCAAAAGCTATAGAACCGGTCATTAAGCTAAAACTAAGAGTGCCTTACCTCTGGAGGAAACAATACCCACTAAGCATCAAACCTTTGTTAGAACATTGCCTATTGCATGGATTAATTAGACCTTGTCAATCACCCTGTAATACTCCACTACTCCTGGACCTGGTTATACCAGGGTTTCCGAGATTCACCCCATTTATTTGGAAATGTCTTAGCAAAAGAATTAAGAGAAATATCTTTGCCAGAAAGCACATTATTACAACATGTTGATGATTTATTATTGGCCAGCAGGACCAAAGATGCCTCAGATACAAATACCATCCTTTTATTAATCTTGGGCAAGCCCCAGCCTTAGGACTGCCTAATGTAGGGAAGTCGTCCAAACTATAGTTCATGAGAAACAGGGGTTGCCGTTAGGAGTTCTTACTCAGGGTATAGGGCTGGTCACCCGACCTGTGGCCTATTTCTCCAGACAATTAGACTCAGTGGCCCAGGGCTGGCCAGCATGCCTATGAGCGGTAGCTGCAACTGCTCTCCTAGTAAAAGAATCCTATATACACCCCATCAGGTACAGGCAGTCTTGGAAGTCAAAGGAAATCACTGGCTATCAGTGGCAGGGTTACTCAATACCAGGCCCTCCTCCTAGATTCCCCAGAGATAAACTTAAAGGTGCACTAAACTTTGAAACCTGCCACCTTTTACTGCCCCTCAGAGTATCTGAGCCTATTCATAACTGTATAGAAGTAGTTAATGAGGTCTACTCTACTTATCCAGACCTCCAAGAAAAACCCCTAGAAAACCCAGAGGTTGAGTGGTATACGGATGAGAGCAGCTTTGTCAAAAAAGCCATCCATAAAGCAGGTTATGCAATTGTCAGCCAGACTGGTGTTATTGAGGCAGGAGCTTTACTACCAGGAACATCAGCCCAAAAAGCTGAGCTAACTGCCCTGGTGTGTGTCCTCCAGTTAGGAGAAGTAGAACTTCAAGCTCAGGACTTGGTGCCCAAGCAAATTGGTTATGAGATAACTAGCTAAATTAGCCCTAACTATGTGGGAACAGGTAAAACAATACCTCCCTTCAATAGCTTGGTTTCTCCCCTTCCTGGGGCCCTTAGTAGCAATCCTTTTACTACTCACATTCAGCCCCTGCCTGTTTAAGCTTTTGGTGAAGTTCATATCTGCCAGAATACAATTTCAGAACAAGTTTCTGGTCATGCAAGGTTACCAACTGATTTCCCAAGAAGGGGTCCTGATACTGCACACTAACCTAGATCAGGTAGTGAGAAACTTCTACTCAGTTAGGCAGGAACAATGTCCCAGTCCAGCAGGAAGTTACAGAAGCAGAGACCTCCATCCACATTCCCATAAAGATTTACGAGTTAAAAGTCTCTCGGGGGGAGTAAGACAGGGAACAGATGGACCCCCAAATCTGCAATTCAGATAAACAAATTAAAGTAACAAAGTAACAGGAAATAGGCCAGGGCACAGAAACAGAGCCATTCCCCAGAACAATGGGGTGGGGTATTGGAAAACAGCCTGGAAACATCCTTAAAGTTCTCTTTCAGAAGCAGCCGGATGAAACCTACCCCAGAGACATGCGCAGAACATCCACCTGTGATCACTGTGTGACCTTCCACCAGGGGCAGTGAGGGGCTACAGCCACAGCTGGGGAATCGAACTCAAGGAGCTAGAGACTGTGCAGGCATGACACACCATAATAAGTCCTGCTATGAATCCCAGAGGCCTCTGGAACAGAAGCCATCTTAGAAAGCTGCTGCATGCACACCTTCGTCAGCCTATCCCCACCCCAAATGGGCTACTTGCTGGAAAACCCTACCTATGCCTTGAGTTTCCCCCTTAAGAATTTTTAAAAGCCCATGCAAGTCCTTTGTTCTGTGAGACAGGGGTAAGCATTGCCTACGCCCTCCTCGTCTCCGCTTGCAAGCCTCTTCAGTAAATCTTTGCTCGTGTGGAAAATTCCTGTGCCTTACCTGCTCGTTCTTGACCAGCAAGAGACAAGAACCTTATTCAATTCTGGCAACATAGTCACAATAGCCAAAAGGTGGAAACAACCTAAATGTCCGTCCACAAAGGAGTGGATAAACAAAGTGTGGCATAGACACACAATGGAATATTACTTGCGATAAAGAGAAACAAAGTCCTGATAGAGGCCACAATATGGACGAAGCTGGAAACATTGTGCTGAGTGAAGTAAGCCAGTCCTGAAAGGATGAATACTGCACAATCCCACTTACATGAAATTCTAGAATACAAAAGAGCATAGAGACCAAGGTTTACTAGTGGTCACCGGGGCAGGCAGAAAGAGGAAAAGGGGGGTTCAGCGCCTAGGGGCCACGGAGCTTCTGTTAAGGGTGATGAAAAAATTGGGGAACAGATAAGAATGACGGCTCAGCAACATAGTGAACACAGTTATGTCAGTGAGCTGCGTATGTGAAGAATGTTGAAATGGGAAATACGTTACATATATATTTACCACAATTTTTTCAAAAAAGCCCACTGCTACCAATATCGGTGAACACTGATTGGACAGTTCTGGTCGTGCAAGAAGGCGCGAATAGTAATGGATGGGATGGCTCCAGGAAAAAAAGCGGCAGCATTATGTGATTTGCAGACAAGGTGATTATAAACTAAAAAGACTCAAGAGGATTGGCCAGTTATTTTTTTTTTTAATCAGTAAGACTGTTGAGTGCAAGATAAACATAAACCAGTAACAATTGCTAATACTAGCAATAAAAACTAAAACAGCATAATGAAAAAGTGATTTTGTAGTAGATTTTTTTAAAGCATAAAGTAATAGGAGTAACCATTACAATAAATATGTGTAATCATATGAAGAGAATGACAAAAGTTTACTGAAATACATAATAGTTTAATAAGTGGAGAAAATAAATTGTATATTTCCAAGTTGCCACAGGGTCCCATAGATAGTAGGGACATGGCAATTACGCATGATAAGGACGAGTAAATAAATGAATGGCAACTGCTTTCCAATTAAATATTTAATAAAATTGCTATCAATATACCAGTGGAACTTTTTTCATAAAACAAATATTTATAAAATAATTTTAAGATTTACCTAAAAAATAAACAAGTGAGACAGTTTGGGAGCATTTTTTAAAAGCAAGGGGAATTTGTCCTGCCGAATTTTAAAAGGTATTCCAAAGTTCCAAGAATTAAGTGTTTTATTGGCAGAAAAATTTGCAAGCAGATCAATGGAACAGACTGTGAAAAAAAAAAAAAGAAAAGAAATGTGAAACATATATAAGAATTAAGAATATGATAAAGGGAACATCACACCCAAGGGAAAAGGAAAGCATTAGTCATCAAATGGTTTTTTCATTTACAAATTAAACCTTAGAAAAAAGAAGAAATAAAAACACGTCAATTGATACTGGGATAGTGAAGGCAATTCTAAGATCAGCAATGAAAAATACCATGAAGGAAAATACTGATTAAGTTAAACCACATAATTTAAAACTTATGTATATCAAAAATGCCACATTTAAAAATAAAAGGCAAAGACAAACTAGAAAAGAGTATTTTTAACAAACATGACAAAGGGGTTAATATTCTCATTATTTAAAGTCTTAAAAGTCAAAAAGAAAAACTTATGAAGATGCCAATAGAAATATGGGCTAAATAAATTTAAACAATGATGTGAAATGGTCAGATAGCCATACATACCTGTGAAAAAATGTAGCCTCATTAGTAGTCAATGGAATAGGAATTAAAACAATGAGATACTATTAAAAAGCCAAAACCAAGCTTGCTGCCGACACGTTGATTCCAACACATAGCCACCCTAAAGGACAGAGTAGAACTGTTCCATAGGGTTTCCAAGGAGCAGCAGGTGGATCTAAACTGCCGACCTCTTGGTTAGCAGCTGTAGGTCTTAACCACTGTACTATCAGGCATATCAAATTGGCAATAACGATGGGAGTTATTTTTGTTCTTGTTTTTAACATTTAATGAGACAATTCAATACTGCTGTGGGCCCCTAAAATTTTTGCATTTGTAAATTGTACAAATTTTATGGAAAAAATCTGATACTATGCTTTAAAATATCATACCTTTGATTCAGTGGAAACCCTGGTAGCTTAGTGGTAAAGTGCTATGGCTGCTAACCAAAGGGTCAGCAGCTGAATCCACCAGGCGCTCCTTGGAAAATCTATGGGGCAGTTCTACTCTGTCCTATGGGGTCACTATGAGTCAGAATCGACTCGACGGCAAGGGGTTTGGTTTTTTTTTTTTTTGGTCTCTTTGCATTGATTCACAGTTTTTAGTCAGACAAATTTATTTTTCTAACTTTTTCTTTTGAGATAATTGTGGGTTCACAGGTAGGTGTAAGAAATAATAGCTAGACCCCTCCAGTTTCCCCCAGTGGTGACAACCTGAATGACTATAGTACAATATCACAACCAGGAAACTGACATGGACACACCACTAATTTATTCAGATTTTCCCATTTTACTTGTACTCACTTGTGTGTGTGTTTAATTCTATACATCGTTGTCACACACATAAACCTATGGGACCACCACCATAGGGAAGATACGGAACCGTTCCATCACCACAAGGATCCTGCGTGTTTTATAGCTACAGCACCTCCCTCCCCCTTCCTCAGCCCCTGGCAACCACTAGTCTGTTCTCCATATCTATAATTTTTTTTTCTAAATAGAATATTATATATGTCATCAGACAGGATGCATACTTTTGTTTGCTGTTGTTAGCTGTCATCGAGGCGGCCCTGACTTGTGGTGACCCCACACACAATGGAACAAAATGCCATCTGGTCCTGCACCAGCCCCAATATAAGGTTGCACATCAGACCATTGTGATCCATAAGGTTTTCACAGGCTAGTTTTTCAGAAGAAGGTTTCCATGCCTTTCTTCCTAGTCTGTCAGCTCACTGAAACACGAAAAACTCCACTGACATATAGGTGGTGGCTGCACGTGAGGTGTATTGGCCAGGAATCAAACCCAGGTCTCCCGCATGCAAGGTGAGAATTCTACCTCTGAACCACTATTGCCCCATGTAACCTTTTAGGATTGGCTCTTTGTCACTCAGCATAATTCTTTTGAGATCCACCTAGAATATTGGTTGTGTCAGTAGTTCATTACATTTTATTGCTGAGTAATGTTCTGTCTTAGGCCGCGTTCGCTAGAGAAGCAAAATCAGTAAAGCATATAAATACATAGAGAGAAAGACTTGTATTGAGGAAATGGCTCACACGGTTGTAGAACCTGGAAAGTCCCAAGTCCATGGGTCTGGATAGAGGTTTCTCCTGATCCACATAGCCACAGGGGCTGGCGAAAGCAAGATCTGCAGGTTTGGAGAGCAGGGCTCTTATTCACAGGCTGCAAAGATTGGCAAGTGAAACCACAGGGAAGCTGCTAGCTCAAGTCCCAGGAACCAGCAGTCAGATGAAAAGGAGCCAACTACAGGATCCGGAGTGGGCAAAAGCCCAAGAGCCTTGCCGAAATCTCCACTTATATTGATGCAGGCCATATTCCCAAGGGAACTCCCTTTCATTTGATTGGCTACTCACAGCAGATCCCATCATGGAGGTGATCATATTACTCCACATCTCATTATGGAAGTGATCATAACATCACAGGACTGCCAAACCACTGAGAACCACGACCCAGGCAAGTTGACATACAACCTTAAACCTTACATATTCCATGGTATGGATGCCCTGCGCTTTGTTTAACCATTGACCTGTTGAAGGACATCTAGGTCGTTTCCATTTTTTGCCTTTTATGAATAAAGCTGCTATGAACATTTATGTACAGTTTTTGCAGAATTATTTTTAACAGCCAGAAAATAAAAATACAAATGAACACAACTTAGAATTCAAATGTTCAGTAATAGGGGAATAACTAAATACGTTATGGCAAATTGAATACTTTGGTGTCATTAAAAATCATGTATAAGTGGTTTATTAAATGAGCAAGGCTCTAAGGTACAAATAGAAAATGGTGTTTTCCTCAGCCCCTGCCTTTAAAAATGGAATACCTAATCTCCTTTCTTGCCCCTGGACAACATTTGAGCAGATTCCCTAGCTTTGGGCCACTTTCAGGCATTTGATAATTTGTTTTTCAGATATTAAAAAGCGTAGTGCAATCTAAATCCAAAGCTCCATCTCCCATCCAGTTAAAATCTCTGCCTCCCACCCACTGGGGAAGCAGGTCTTGGTCTGGTCTTCCTTCCTCCAGGCCCCTGTGCCCTCCCTGCTCACTCCGCTGCTTCTGCCTCCTCCTGGGCTAGGCCAAAGAAGGACCAGAGGTGAAGGACGACTGTTGCTATCCTCCCGCCAGCTTGTGTAGCTCTCTCTCCCTGTCTGTCTCTCTCCCTTCGTACATACATGCAGTCTTTGGAGTCGCCTGCCCTGGCTGCCATCTTCCCATTCCCGCTCTGCTCCTGCTTCTGGGTCCAGTCTTTTGGCTATAGTCACCTCACTCTGGTGGGCCTCTATTTGGCGAGGAACCCCTTCCAGATGGCTTACTGCTGACCAAATGATCCTTTCAGCCAGGAAACCTTTGCTCTGCCCAGGCCCAGGAGTGATCTGCTCCCACTGCGCCCCACTTTCTTTGCTCTGCCATCAAGGCAACTCTTCCCAGTCTCTGCCTTTAGATTTTCCAGGTGTGCTTCAGATGCTGTTCTCTGTGCCCACCACCCCACCCCCCTCCAGGACTCTCAGATCAAGCTTTTCCCAGGTTCTCTTCCTGAGCAGCGAGGGTCCAGGACTTTCTACAGTTTAGACTGTATCCAGTTGGCGGAGGATGGAGAGATGTCACTTACCCCTCTCACACAGGCCCTCCTGTAAGAGATTCTCCTAAAGCATCTTTCAGTTGTCTTGAGGCGGGGAAAACACTCCCCTCTGGAGGGGCAACCCCACAACCCTCTATACTTAAAAGAACCAGGGATAACACCAGCAGTAGAATTTTGATGAGAACCACAAAAAAACAAACTTGTTGTAAAGTCATTTCTGACTCATGGTGACGCCATGTGTTACAGAGTAGAACTGCTCCATATGGTTTTCTTGGCTGTAATCTTTGCATAAGCAGATTGCCAGGCCTTTCTTCTACAGGGCCACTGGGTAGGTTCAAACCACCAACCTTTTAGGTTAGTAGTTGTCTTAGGCTGGGTTTTCTAGAGAAGCAAAACCAATAAAGTGTATAAATATAAACAGAGAAATTTATATTAAGAAAATGGCTCATGCAGATGTAGAGGCTGGAATGTCCCAAGTCCGTGGGTCAGGCTGGAGGCTTCTCCTGACTCACATAGCTTCAGGGGCTAGTGAACCCAAGACTGGCAGGTCAGATAGCAGGGCCCTTGCTCACAGGCTGCAAAGACTGACAGATCCCAAAATTGGCAGGCAAGATGCCAGGTAAGCTGCTAGTACAAGTCCTGAGAACCAGAGGTCAGACAAACAGGAGCCAGCTGCAGAATCCAGAGAAAGCAAAAGCCCATAAGCCTTGCCGGAAAGTCCTCCTATATTGGATGCAGGCCACACACCCAAGGAAACACCCTCTCAGCTGATCAGCTACTCACGGCAGACTCCATCACGGAGATGATCACATTATATCAGATCTCATCGGCAAAGTGATTACATCATTATAGGACTGCCAGACTACATCATAACTGCCAGACCTCTTAGAATCATGGCCCAGCCAAATTGACACACAACTTTAACTGTCACAGTAGTTGAGCACAAATTGTTTGTGCCACCCGGACACCATGATGAAAGCCATGCTGGGCACCAATTCTCATGGCAGTCCTACAAGGTAAGTACCGGTAACCTATGTGGAAGACAAGAAATCTAAGGTTCACCAAATTGAGGGGGCATGCCAGTATCATGGCAGGACTTGAACTCAGGACTATCTGGCTCCCAGTCTGTATCATTTCCCCCAAATCATGCTGCCAACTGTGAGCAGCCTCTGTCATAGCAACAGGGGCTGGCAGGCTGTAGGCCCTCCCTAAACCCTGACCAACTGACTCCACAGCTCCACACTTTACAATCCACAAAATGGCCAGCAGTCAGATCCGATCCATGTTTTGTCCACTTAGAAGAGTGTCTGTGCTTCTGTGTGCTGGCTGACCATGAGATCGAGAATTCGTGAGAATGAGGACAGCCTTTTTCTTTGTATCCTCTGCCCTAATAGGTGTCTTCTTCTTGTTGTTGTTAGTTGCCATAGAAAGTAACTCTGACTCATGACCGTGTTATTGTAACAAAACCAGATGTTGCCTGATCCTGCACCATCTTCATGATCATTTAATATGTTTGAGCCCATTGTTGAGGCTATTGTGTCAATTCATCTCATTAAGGACTTCCCTTGTTTTCGTGGATCCTCAACTTTACCAAATATGATGTCCTTCTCTAGCGACTGGCCTTTCCTGATGATGTGTCCAAAGTAAGCAAGACAAAGTCTCGCCATCCTCGCTTCTAAGGAGCATTCTTCTGGCAGACTGTGGTATATTCAATATTCTTTGCCAGCACCACAATTCCAATGCATCAAGTCTTCTGTCTTCTTTATTCATTGTCCAGCTTTTACATGCATATGAGGCAATTAAATAGATCATGGCTTGAATAAGGTGGTGTAAGCGTTCCATAAGTGATCACTAAATAAACAAGAACCTAACCAGTGTTAAGAATTGTGCTCAAAGCTTGACAGGTGCTATATTGAGGAACCTCATGGCAGAGACAATGCTGTCAACACCAACTGTTATTCTCCTTTCCTCCTTAGTTATAGATTCCTCCTATTTTTTAGTCAGGAGACAATGCACCAGCTAAAATTTATTTACCTCCTTTGCTTGTACTTAAAGGTAGTCACATGACTAATTCTGGCCAATGGAATGTAAACAAATTGTTTATGAGAATTCTGGAAAATCTATTCACCTGGGAAGAGCAACCTTCTGCCCCTCCCCATCTACCTCCCTGCGGCTGCTAGCCTGGAACACTGACAGAACAGATGGATGGAGCCTTTGCAGCCCATGTGGGCCATGAGGTGACCTTGAGAGTAACAGCTACACACCGAGGATGTGAAGAAGAAAGAGAGGAGCCTGCACCTGTGACACCATGGAAACGCTTATCTCCAGACATCTTTGAAGTGTGGTCATTTGGAGGTTTTACTATTCTATGTAGCTGAACCTAACCCAAGACAATACAAAGTAACTCAATAATCCTGAAATGTAGACAAGGAAGGTTCAAAGTTGATGGATAAATTTTCTACTCTCTTGAAATGATGGCACTTTGGGGCCTGCAACAAAGTCAGGCTGAATTCTTTGGTACTGCAGAGCACCCAGAAATGTCCTGAGATGTGCTCTTCCCACAAGTGTTGGGAAAAAGTAACGGACACTCAAGAACTGGGGTCAGGACGTAGTGTCCCACAAACTTATTGTTCATGCCATCTCTCTGCTGCCTATGAATGAACAAAAAGGCAAAAGGTTTTTCTAGGCTTAATCTTTATGTGGAAAAGAAAGAAAAAGATATTTAAATACCCCTCTCAGCTGCCTTCAGCTGCAGAAGAATTAAGCACCATTAATTATAGTGGTGATAATTATACAATATATAAAATATGCTATACACATAATAAAAACTACATGTTGTCAAATTATTATCATTTTCATGAGCTCTTGTGGGGTCATTCCAGGATAATGAGGAGGGTTAATAATGTTGCCCAACTAACCCTACCTCCTTTCCGATTCCCTCTGCCCAGATATCTACATTCCTGGACCTCCGTGTCCTCATCTGCAAAATAAGGGGTTTGCAGGAGATGCTCCCCAGAAGCCTTTAGGTCTCCTCTATCCGGCAGTGAACATGTTCTTGTTCTTGGCCCTGGGAAAAATGAGACTATTTCCCTTGGATGTGGGATTCAATTTAGGAAACCGAGAAGGATCTTTACAGCAACACAAAAAGGTCCTTTTCTCAGAGACACACAGCACCTTTTGCTTCCAAAGTTCAAATAGTATGTTGACACTTGTGTAATCCAGTCATGACACACTGGGAAATGCTGAATTCAAGAACCAAAAACTCAAGAAAATTAAGTATTTATTGCCTTATTTGTATGGTTATCAGATTTACTTGCTTGGTTTGGTTTTGCTTAAAATGTAAGCACAGGGGCTGAGACCTTGCAACAGACTAGCCAGAGGCATCTCTGAGCACCTTCCCTGAAACCTTGGACTGCTTCATCCACTGGCTCTGTCCTCTTGGCATAGAACAGGGGCTCACCCTCCTGATGGCTCTGCCTGGATGCTCAGGAAATCCCTTGTAGACAGCAGGGCCCGTCCTTCATTCTGGGATTCTTCACACCCAAGATCAAGTTTGTTCAGTCTGGATGGATGAGCCTCAAATTTTGCTCTTGATCCAGTGACAATCTTCTACCCAAAGGTTAGCCTGGATTGGCGATTCAAGGAAAGGCCTTGAAAGATAAAAAACCTAGCTACCCTCTTGGAGCACTGAAAGATGAATTGGATTTTGTTTGTACCAAAACCAATATCCACCATCCAGATGTCTCCATTCATTGCTCATGAGTAGAGATGAGACAGTGGTGAGGGCTGAGGTTCTAGAATTAGGGACCATTCCTCTAATTCTGGTTCCAGCAGTTACTTTGCCTTTCTAAGCCTTGGTCTTCTGTATATGAAATGGGAATATTCTATCACCATTAACAAATATCTATTTAACACCTACCACATGCTAGTTACGCTTCCAAGATGAGGGGGACATTAAGATGAACGACCACAGATGATGTTGTGGTGTGCCACCTAGAACCCCCTCAAGGAAGGAATTGCTGCCCCAGTGGTGGGGAGTGATCTCAACTGATGGCCTCTAACTGTCAGAAAGGGGTGACCTATCTGCAAAGTGGCCAAGCCCAAGAGCCCATCCTTCTCACAGTGGCCCATCTCCAATGACTGATAAAAGTTGAAGTGAAGCATGAAGAATTGGCCATCTCAACTCAAGTCAGGACAACTTTGAAGAACCATTCTTGCCCCAAAACTGCCCATGGTGCTGACTTAATCATAGCTGTGCCTGCATCACAAATCCATTCTCCCTCTCTCACATCTGCTTCTAGCCACACCCTCCATAGGTGTGGACTCCAAGGGCACTTCTTAATAAGTATCCTGCCGGCTAAACTCCAGAGTCAGCTTCCTGCAGAGTCCAACCTGCAACAAAACAACCTTCCCTCTCTACTTGGGGGGAGAAGCCATACAGCAATTTTGTGAGGACTGTTGAAAGGATCAAATGAGATGTGTGTGAAAATGCTTCGGTAACATTGTTATGGATTGAATTGTGCCCCCTCAAAATATGTGTTGGAATCCTAACCCTGTACCTGTGGACGTCATCCTGTTTGGAAATAGGGGCTTCTCTGTTATGTTAATGAGGTCATATCAATGTAGGATGTCTCCTAAACCTAATTATTCTGAGTTATAAAAAAAGAAAATTAGACAAAGAGCGATATGGCCTCATACTGGGGAAGGCAGACACCATGTGAGCGTCGTCTACAAGCCAAGAACCAGAGAATGCGTGGGCTACTGACAAGGAAGGAGTCAACACACCAAGACCCTGATTTAGGCTTCCAGCCTCTAAAACTGTGAGAAAATTAGTTTTTGTTCTTTAAAGCCACCCACATGTGGTATTTGTGTTACAGCAGCACTAGGAAACTAAGATAAACATCAAATAACTGTTGAATTGTGAGTTGATCTCATTTTTATGTCTAGTGGTTTGAAGTGGGTGGCCTTGTATGGTGGAAACTTCTCTCATGCCTTAGAAGGAACACTTGCCAATCCCCCTGCCTTCCCTATCTCTAAAAGATCATTCTCACTAGCCTGCAAGGGGTGACCAACCCCAACGTGGCTCTGTGCAGGGTCCCCTCTGGGGGCAGGGATGGGGTACTATAGGCACCCAAGGCAATCTCTTGGCTCATGGCTGCCAAGTACTTATCATTAGCGCAAGCCCAGTTCCAGAAGGCCCCAAAAAGGAGAAAGTCCTTTGACCCCCTCCAGCCCCGCCGACAACTTTCCAAGTTTCACAGTGTTATAACCAACTCTGCAGAAGTGAAGTCCTTGGCTCCAAACCACTAATGAACTCCTTCTAGCTCCAGTTTAATTAGTTTTCATTGCAATATTAACGATCCTAACAAACCATTTCAACTTTCCTGTTGCACAGCTGGAATTCTTTTATTTAGCATTTGGTCTCTTTATAGAAGAATCCCACACGCATCTTCCTCCCCACTGGCCCCATCAAGAGGGAATAAGATCACATTCTTACTTTGCTTATCACTTTGGCCAGCCCAGGGACAGTAGCTTTAATAATTTTGAAACTGGGAACATTAAACATATCACAAACTGCCATACAAATAGCATATAACTCCAGGATTTTAATTACGGTGACTAATATATGTACCAATCCTAAATTCTCTGTGGTACCATTAGGCCACACGCACGGACATTACAGGGAGGTTTAAAATTTGCACGAGGTGTGTCATTAGTTGATCCAGAGACCTCACCTGGGACTCCAAATTCATTTGTTAGGCACTTTGGTCTACCCAGCCAAAGAAAGTGCTATTTCCATTAGTGACTGTGAAAAATGATAAAAATCCTTACCCGTTCAGGCCCGTTTGTGTTGAGGGCAGATTTGGCTGCATGGCGGAACAATTAGGCATATGCTGGTGGGTTCCAATGGCCCTTTTCTTGCTTCTCCAATGGAAGAGAGCAGCAGCAGCAAAAGGCAGTGTGGTGGAACCATGGCCCGTCTGCTTCCAGAACTCACCAGCTTGGCCTCAGAGGAAAGCAATCTGGATTTACATGAGCACCCACTGAATCTGAAAGGCAATGCCCTTTCAAGAGGCCCCTGGGTGATGCAAATGGCTACTAACGAAAAGGTTGGCAATTCCAATCCACCCAGCAGAGCCACGGAATAAAGGCCTGGTGATGTACTTCCATAAGCTTACAGCCATTGAAAACACTATGGAGTGCAGTTCTACTCTAACAAACGTGGGGTTGCCGTGAGTCAGAATAGACTCAATGGCAATTGATTTTTGGTTTGGTCCTTCCAGGCAGAGAGTGGCTGCCCTCCTACAAGTCATCTAGGCAGGAACCACTACTGGACAACAGTATCCAGACCTGTCCCCTTGCTTCTGGCCTTTCCTTGTCATCCCACATGACCCCGAACACACACACTGTAGTCAGAAGACTCTTCCTTCAGCTTAGACCATGTCCCTTTCCTACTTACAAAGGTTCTGAACCTGTAGACCTCTACTAGCTACACTGACAAAGGGGAACTCAGGTTCCAGAGCTTCTAATGAGACCAGCTTGTGTCACTGTCCAGAATTTCAAAAAGCCTGGAGCATCCAGTGCCCCTGGCAAGATCTCAATAACCAGTTAGAAAATGGAAAGGAATAAAAGGCCCCATTCACCACCGTAACAATAAATATTTATGAATAAACTTAACATGAATTGTTCAAGACCCACGTTAAAAAAAAAAAACTAACTACTGAATGTTAATAAAGAAAATAAAAGACAAACTGAGAAATAAAGAGATAAATTTTGTTACTGGATGAAAAGTTTCAATCTTTTTAATGTGTCAGCTCTCTCCAAATTGATATATACATTTATTTTAATCCCAAGTAAAATTGCAGGAGGGTTTAGTGTGTGTGTGTGTGTGTGTGTGTGTGTGCGTGTGTGTGAAAATTGACAAATAATACTAAATTTATACAGAAATGCACAGATTTAGCATTACCCAGGTCAATCTTAAAGGAAGAGAATAAGGTATAAGGACTTAACTATCAGATTTCAAGACCTACAGTAAAGCTATAGTAATTAAAACTGTGTGGTTTTAGCATAGGGATAAACAAAGATAGCTAGAATTTTCAGAAAGGAAAGATAAAACTGAGTCACCTACGAACGATGAAAGATTATCCTCACATCAGACCATGCATCAACCACACCGAGTGTTAGACGTTTAAATGAGTAATGCCTTAAAAATTCTGAGAGAAAAATTTATTTAAACCTGAAATTCCATGCCCATATGTTAGGCTGGGTGCTCTAGAGCAACAAAACCAGTGAAGCATATATATATATACATACATACTCATATATAGAGAGAGAGAGTCCTGACTCACTTAACAGCAGGGGCTGACAAACTCAAGATCAGCAAGTAAGATGGCAGGCTCCTGGCTTAAGTTCCAAGAACCAGATTTCAGATAATGACAAGCCGAATGCAAGATCCAGAGTAGAGCAAAAGCCAGCCAGTTTTGCCAGAAAGTCCATACATATAGGATGCATGCCATATTCCCAAGGAAACTCCCTTTCAGGCGATTAGCTGCTCATAGATTATCTCATCACGGAAGAGATTATGGTGCATCAAATCTCATCATGAAGGTGATCACATAAATATACACCCCCCAGACTACATCATAACTGCCAAAGCACTGAGAATCATGGCCCAGCCAAGTTGACACACTACCTTAACCATCACACCATACAAACATGAAATATGAGAAAAAAATAAGGATAATTTTAAAGATGCAGAGATGGGGAAGTGTACATGTCTCACGTTCTTTCAAATGTATTACCTGAGGATGCACTCCAGCAAAACAAGAGAATCAATCAAGGAAAAGTAGGAGGTGATGTACAGGAAGCACTTGAGTAAACCCATGGAAGAAAGGAAGCCAAATGCCCAGTGGCAGCTTCGTAGCAGCCCTGGAAGCCACAAATTTAGGTCCAGTCAAGAGGATGGAGGCTCCAGGAGGGAGCTTGCCAGGAAATTAAAAAAGGACTTGACAGAGAATTTGAAAAAAATAAGACTACAAATAAAACGAAGAGTATGATAATTTTTAAAAAGCTAATTACAAACTCTAGAAAACATCGTGATGCTATTCAAGTTGAGTCTTCGGTAAACGATGTGTTGTCACAATAAGTAAACACTGTTTTAATCATTACCTGTAGATAAAGCAGAAAAGATCAAATCATGGCTGCTAAATAAAATGTGAATTAGTAACCTTGATAATGAAAAACGAAAACACATATAACAAAAGTTGAGGCTCCTTATTCTGAGACAACACAGCATAATTTACTTTTCCCCACTCCTCTCATCTAAATACAACTAAATAACCTGGAAATTATTCAACAAGCAATCATAAAAGAACTCTGATCAACAGAAAGAAAGTGGGCTGGCTGGGGACTTTTGAACTTGAAAAATAGCACTGTGATAAGTTTCCTGGGTTCTGTTTATATGCCCATATCTAGGTGAGAATCCATTCCCTTGCCTCTTCTCACTTCTAGAGGCTGCACGCATTCCTTGAATCATGGCCTCCTTCCATATTCAAAGCCAGCAACAGCCAGTTAAGTCTTTCTCATGCTGCCATCTCTCTGGTTCTCTCTTCCAATTCCCTCTTCCACTTTTAAGGTCTCATGTGATTGCATTAGGCTCACCTGGATAATCCAGGACACTCTCCCTATATTTTTTTGTTTTGTGACATTAGTTGCAACCCCCACAACATGACAGCACAGCTCCCCCTTTCCACCCCAGGATTCCTGTGTTCATTCGACCAGTTCCTTTCCCTTCCTGCCTTCTCATTCCGTCTCCAGACAGGAGCTACCCGTTTGGTCTCGTGTATCTGATTGAGCCAAGAAGCACACTCCTCACATGCATTAATTTTTGTTTTACAGTTCTGTCTAATTTTTGTGTGAAGAGTGGGCTTCAAGAATGGTTTCAGTTCTGGGTTAACAGTGCATCCACGGGTCATAGTTTCAGGGGTTCCTCCAGTCTCTGTCAGACCATTAAGTCTGGTCTTTTTATGTGAATTTGAGTTCTGCTCCACACTTTTCTCCCACTCAGTCTGTGACTCTGTTTCATTCCCTGTCAGGGCACTCATTGGTGGTAGCCAGGCACCGTCTAGTTCTTCTGGTCTCAGGCTGGTGGAGTCTCTGGTTCATGTGGTCCTTTAGCCTCTTGAGCTGATATTTCCCTTGTTTCTTTGGTTTTCTTCATTCTCCTTTGCTCCAAGTGGGATGGGACCAATTGATGCATCTTAGATGGCTGCTTGCAAGCTTTTAAGCCCCAGGCGCCACTCACCAAAGTGGGATGCAGAACATTTTCTTAATAAACTTTGTTATTCCAATCGGCCCAGATGTCACCCAACACTAGAGTCTCCAGACCCCACCCCCAGCTCTACCTATCTTAAGATAAACTGATTAGCAAACTTAATTGCATCTGCAACCTTAATTCCCCCTTTGCCATGAGCACAACACATTCAAAGGTTTTGGTGATTAAGACAGAGACATTTTCAGAAAGCCATTATTCTGCCCATCTCATCTCCCCTCAGCGCTGGAGGCAGACCACTGTGGGCCTGATCTACCTCAGCAGTGACGTCAGCACAGTGAGGGAGGGTCTCCAGAGCTTACGTGTTAAACCTAAACAGGAAAACAACCTGCTAAAATAAAGATTTAAATAGAATCAATAGGCTCCGCCACCATAAAATCAATTCAACAAGTGTTTATGAATTCTCTTGAAACAAATGAAAAACTAGTAAATCTTAGCAAAGAAATACACCCACTCCTCACTTATCAACATGTTTAGGTTCCAAAGACCAGGTCGTCACACAAAAACAAGCATTATGCAAAAATGGAATATGACCACATCAGATCATAAAATGGAGGATGACTATATCATTACATAATGGCCAAACCACTAAGAATCATGGCCTAGACAAGTTCACACACAACCTTAACCATCACAGCCAGTATTACTCTTGTCTGGCACCTCAGTATTAGTTACTACCAGACATACATCATTAAAGCACAAAAATATATAGTAGATTTTTTAACTATTGTTATAAATGTGAAATGTCAGATAATGAGATAGTCGATAAGTGAGGAGTAGTTGTATAAATTTTTTAAAAAATGAAAATTATAGAACTGAAAAACACACGGAAATTAAAAACTCACTGGAAAAACTAAATAGTAGAATAGAGAAGAGAGAAAACAAAATCAATGAACTGGAGGGCAAACAAATAGAATTTACACAACCTAAAGAACAGAGAGAAAATACACTGAAAAAAAAATTTTAGCAGAACCTCAGGGGCCTGTGGGACAATGAAAAAAATCTAATATTATCATCACTAAAGAAGAGGAGAAAGTGAGGGTGAAGTGTATTCAAAGAAAAAAATGGCTGAAAACTTCGAAAATTTGTTGAAAAACATAAAGATTGAAGAACCTGAGCAAACGCCAAATTGGATAAACCAAAAGAAATCCACAGAAGGACACATTATAACTAAACTTCTGAAAATTAAATACAAAGAAAAAAATCGTACAAGAACAAGACAGAAACAAAGCTTTACTTATAGAGAAGCATCAATTCAAATTTTCTCAGACTTCTCATCTGAAACTACAAAGGCCATAAAGAAGTAGCACAACATATTTCATGTGCTGAAAGAAAAGGACCACCAACTGCAAATTCCGTATTTGACAAAATTATCCCTCAGGGAAATTTATACAACTAAATGCTTACATTAGAAAAAAGGAAAAACCTCAAATCAATTATCTAAGTTATATATCAATGAGGCTAGAAACAAAAGAACAAAATAAACCCAAAGCAAACAGAAGGAAGGAAATAATAAAAAATAAGAGCAGAAATCACTGCAATTGAAACAGGAAAATAATAGAGAAAATTAATGTAACCAAAAGCTTGTTCTCCAAAAAAATCATTAAAATTGATAAACTTCCAGCAAGTCTAACAAAGATAAGAAAGGGAAACACAAATTTCTAATATCAGGAAGGAAACACTGGATAGTGCTACAAATCCTGCAGCCATGAAGAAGATTATAAGGGAATGCTATGAACATCTTCACACTCATAAATTTGACAACTTAGAAGAAATGAACCAATTTCTCAAAGCCACAAACTATCAAAACTCAACCAAGATGAAATAGATAACCTGAGTAGCCCTATAGCCACTAAAGAACTTGAATATGTAATTTAAAAGCACCCCAAAAGGAAATCTCCAGGCCTAATGTCTTCATTGGAGTATTTTACCAAATATTTAAACAATTATGTCAATTTTACATGATCTCTATCAGAGAGTAGAAAGAGGAAAAATTTCCTTCATTTTATGTGACCAGTATTACCTTGATACCAAAACCAAAGACATCATAAGAAAACTACAGAACAATATGCCTTATGAAAGTAGAAACAAAAATTCTTAACAAAATATTAGCAAATCAAATTCAACCATGTATAAAAATAACTATACATCATGACCAAGTGGTATTTATTCCAGGTATATAACATTTATTCAACATTTTAAAATCAATCAATGTAATACCCCATATCAACAGGTTAAAAAGGAAAAATTATAGGATCATACTGACACAGGAAAAAATGCTCAAGAAAATCCAATACCCATTTATGATTAAAAAAAAAAAAACACCTCTCGGCAAGTTAGGAATGGAGGGGAACTACTTCGACCTGTTAAGGAGAATCTATAAAAAAAAGAAAAAAAGGTGGGGGAACCTTACAACTAGCATCATATTTAATGTTTTCCCCTTAAGATCAGGAAAAAGACAAGGATGTCTGCTCTCATCACTGCTATTCAACATAGTTACAAAAGTTTTAACCACTGCAATAAGGAAAAATAAATAAATAAATAGAAGGCATACAGATTAGAAATGAAGAAATAAAACTGTCCCTATTTGCAGATAACATAATTGTCTACTTAGAAAATTTTGAGGAATCTATAGAAATAAAAAAAGCCCTAGACTAATAAAGTGAGTTTAGCAAGGTTGCAAGATAGAAGATGAACACACAAAAACAATCACATTCCTATATACTGACAGTGAACATTTGGAAACCAAAATTAAGAACAAAATACCATTTACAATTTCTCTAAAACAAATTAAATACACTTAAGTATAAACTTACCAAAGTATGTACAGGAACTGTATGCTGAAAATTACAAAATGCTAAGAAAATCAAAGAAGACTTAAATAAGGAAGACATACAACGTTTATGGATTAGAAGACTCAATAGGGTAAAGATGCCAGTTCTCCCCAAATTGATCTATCAGTTTAATGCACTCCTTTTTTTTTTTTTATTGTACTTTAGATGAAAGTTTACACAGCAAATTAGTTTCTCATTTAACAGCTAATACACATATTGTTTTGTGACATTGGTTGCTAACCCCCCAACATGTCAACACTCTCCCTTTTCATCCTTGGATTCACCATTACCAGCTTTCCTGTCCCTTCCTGCCTTCTCACCATTGCCCCTGGGGTGGTGTGCCCATTTAGTCTCATTTTGTTTTGTGTGCCTGTCCAATCTTTGGCTGAACGGTGAACCTCAGGAGTGACTTCAGTACTGAGTTAAAAGGGTGTCCAGAAGCCATACTCATGAGGTTTCTCCAGTCTCTGTCAGGCCAATAAGTCTAGTCTGTTTCTGTGAGGTAGAATTTTGTTCTACATTTTTTTCCAGCTCTGTCCAGTACCCTCTATTGTGATCCCTGTCAGACTAGTCGGTAGTGCTAACTGGGCACCATCTAATTGTGCTGGAGTCAGTCTGGTAGAGGCTGTGGTAGTTGTGGTCTATTAGTCCTTTGGGCTAATCTTTCCCTCGTGTCTTTGGTTTTCTTCATTCTCCCTTGCTCCAGATGGGGTGGGACTAGTGGAGTATCTTAGATGGCTGCTCACAAGTTTTTAAGACCCCAGACGCTACTCACCAAAGTAGGTTGTAGAACATTTTCTTTACAAATTATATTATGCCAACTGAGCTAGATGTCCCCCAAGACCATGGTCCCCAGCCCTCAGCCCAGTAATTCCATCCCTCAGGCAGTTTGAATGTGTCTATGAAGCTTCCATGACCTTGCCTTAGTCAAGTTTAATGCAATTCTTATCCGAATCTTGCAAGGTTTGTTTGTTTTGTTTGTCTATAAACAAGGTTATTATAAAATTTATATTGAAAGGCACAAGCCCTCAAATAACTTAAACAATCATAAAGACGAGAATAAAGTTGGAGTAATCATTCTACCTAATGCTGCATTCTTCTTCATATAGTCAGTCTTCTGAGAGTATTTATTCAGCATACAAATTGAATAAGTAAGGTGAAAGGATCCAATCCTGTTGCAGGGTTGTGTTGAAGAAATTGAAGTTGTCAATAAATTTATTGTACTTGGATCAGCCATCAACATCCATAGAAGCAGCAGTCAAGAAACCAAATGACATTGGGTAAATCTGCTGCAAAAAGACCTCTTTAAAGTTTTAAAAAGCAAAGAAACTACTTTTATGACTGAGGTGCATCTGACCCAAGCCATGGTGTTTTCAATCACCTCATATGCATGCAGAAGCTGGATAATGGAAAAGGAAGACGGGGGGTCGATGTGTTCAAACTGTGGTGTTGGGGAAGAATATCGAAAATACCGTGGACTGCCAAGAGAATGAACAAATCAGTCTTAAAAGATACAACCACAATGTTTCCTTAGAAAGCAAGGATGGCAAGCCTTCAACTAATTTACTTTGGACATGTCGTCAAGAAAGAGCAGTCACTAGAAAAGAACATTGTTTTTGGCAAAGTGCCTCTAAGAAAACAAAAGACACCTTCAATGAGATGGATTGACACAATAGCTGTAATGCTGGCCTCAAACCTACCAACAAGCGTGAAGGTGCAGGACCGGGCGATGTTCTGTTCGGTTATATATATAGTGATCATGACTTGAAACCAACACAAGAGCAATTAACAATACCATCACTCTACCCGACATTAAGGATTATAGAGCGATACTGAACAGGACAGCGTGGTATTGGTGAGGGAGGAGCCACACAGATCAGTGAACAGAACACAGAGCCCAGAAATAGACCCGCACAAATATCATCAACTGATTTTTGACAAAGGTGCAAAAACAATTCAATGGAGGCAACATAGTCTTTTCAATAAGTGGTACTGGGACAATTGGACATCCACAGGCAAAAAAAAAAAAAAAAATCATTGGCCTAAACCCCATAACTTGTACAAAAATTAACTCAAAGTGGATTATAGACTTAAATGTAAAATGCAATGATAAACCATTTAGGGAAAACAAAAGGAGAAAACCTTTGTGTCCTCAGGTTAGGCAAAGAGTTCTTACACTTGACACTAGGAGCACAATTCATTCAAGAAAAAACGGTAAGTTGGGCCACATGAAAATTAAAAGTTTTGTCCTGTAAATATCCTGTTAAGAGGATAAAAAGACAGGAGAAAATAATTGCAAACCACTTATCTGACAAAGGACTAGGATCTAGAATATATAAATAACCCTCAAATTCAACTATAGAAAACAATCTAATTAGAAAATGGCAGATGACATGAAGAGATATTTCGTCAAAGAGAATATACATATGGCAAAAAAAAAAAAATACATGAGGAGAAGTTTTACAGCATTAGCTACTAGGAAAAAGCAAATTAAAACCACAAGAAGATATTACCACACACCTATCAGACTGGCTAAGTTAACAAATAGTGACGACACTAAACCTCGACAAAGATAAAGATAGACTGGATCACTCACGCATTGCTGGTGGGGGTGTAAAATGAACATTTACTCTGGAAAACTGTTTGGCAGTTGCTTAGCAAACTAAACAGGCAACTATTATATGACCTAGCAATTGTACTCTTGGACCTTTACCCCACAGAAATGGAAATTTGTATTTACACAAAAACCTGTATATTAATGTTCATGTGAGCTTTACTTACAATAGCTAAAAACTGGAAGTAACTCAGATGCGTAAAATGAGTCACGCAAACTGTAGTACGTCTATATCATGGAATACTACTCCGCGATAATAGAAAGGAACAGACAAGTGCAATAAACTGGGCAGATCTCAAGGGAGTTATTCTAAGCGAGAAAAGCCAATCCCCAAAGGTTATATACTATATTATTCCATTTGTGTAACATTCTTGACAAGACAAAATAATAAAGATAGAGAATGGATTAGTTAGAGGGTGTGAAGCTGCGGGAGGGAAGTGGGCGACATGCAGAATACCTGTGGTTATAAAATAGCTCCATATCTTCACTGTGGTGGTGGTGCCACGAATCTATAAATGTGGTGGTGTTAAACCAAAAAAACCAAACCCGTTGCCATCAAGTCAATTCCAACTCATAGCAACCCTATAGGACAGAGTAAAACTGCCCCATAGAGTTTCCAAGGAGCTCCTGGTGGATTTGAACTGCTGGCCTTAGGTTAGCAGCCGAAGCACTTAACCACTATGCCACCAAGGTTTCCGCGGTGAAGTTACATAGAGCTAAATACACAGATGCACAAATGAGTACAAATAAAGCAGTGGAAATCAATAAGATACCAATTTTCTGGCTGTGATATTGTGCTATGGTCGTACAAGACGTCACTGTAGGGGGAACCTGGGTGAAGGAGATATATGTATATACACATATATGAAGGGGGGCCCTGGTGGAGCAGTGGTTAAAGAGATTGGCTACTAACCAAAATGTCAGCAGTTCAAATCCACCAGCCGCTCCTTGGAAACTCTACAGGACAGTTGTACTCTGCTCTATAGGGTCACTATGAGTCAAAATTGACTCGACATATACACGTATATGGAGGATCTCTCTATGTTACTTCTGATAGCAGCTGGTGAATCTCAATTATCTCAAAATTAAGTTTTTTTTTTTTTAAGTTCAGAGGTAGGAGTAGGGAGGAAAGTTGAACAAAAGGGCAGGGACTCTACGGAGCTTTCCCTTACAAAGTGAAACATCACGTAATCCTGTCTACAGCCGGTGGGTCAAGAAATACATTGGCAGAATCATGACTTAGGGTTGTGAAACTAACCAGTATTGAAACTTATATATTGTGAGAAAGGAGTATGAGAGGAGAAGGAGGCTTAACTGAATTAAATACTAATCTATCACAGTAGACTATTGATAGACAATACCTGATAGTTATAAATATGAAAATTAGAATATGCATTTCTGTTATTTAGAAGTATGGATGCGACGGCCAGAAGAGCCACAAAAAGAACTGAGTTAAAAGTGGTTGCGTCAGGTAACAGTGGGGTAGACAAGGCTGATGGAATTTTTGCATTTCACGTATACAACTCCTTCTTTAGTATTTTAGCATTTGACTGTTTAGTCATGTTCTTACTTGATTTAAAAAAACAGTAAAAAATGTTTCCCAAAGTAGAAAGAAAGGCAGGACTTGAGGAGTACACACATTATGGAGGAGACAATAAGAAGCCTCAGGGGATGTGTTAGGGCACCACCAGGAATGCCAGACAGACAAGAACTTCCAGGAGAAGGAAACAGTCAAAGGGGCTCCACAGAGATATCAGAGAAACCAGACCTGAGAAGGGGTCCCCAAAGGCAACTGTGTGAATGCAGTGAATTTTGCCAGAGCAGCAGTGGGGACGACATCGGTCCATGGCGATGGAGTTGGAGATGAGGACATAGAAATAGCGGTGGAGCACGTTTCCCAGGAGCTTGGCTCTGGAGGGAGGGCAGGAGGAAACCACGTGTGCATTTTGGTGGCCAAGAAAGAGCGTTGCAAGGGAGACGTTGAAACTCTCAGAGGAAGGTAACCTGATGGCCGCTTTACCCTGCGAAAAAGTAAGGTGCTAATGGGGCAGGGGGCCTCCTGCTCCGAGTTTGAGGGAAAATGTGATTAAAAAAAAAAGAAGTGCAGATATTCGTGAGTTTTTAGGTCTGAAGACATGTCGTCATTCTACCAGAGTGGGGCTGGAATGGGAAGAGAAGCTTGTGGTCTTTGAGAGGTGAAGTTTCAGGATAAGTGCTGGAATAAATGTAGGAGCAGCTGAATGAACAAATCCGTGTGAAACCAGGGTTTCTCCCTCTTTTTGTCTCTCCCAATGCCCTCTGTTAAGAACGAAGCTCTTCCTGGGCTCCAAGACAGCCATTGACCAAAGTTCGAGAAAGGCTTGGGTAATGTGGAAAGACTGACCAGTCCCAAGGGAAGCAACACCCCATGTTAGAGATATTTGCCAGTCTGGTAACACCCCTCATCCCATAGTATTGGACACCCCTGGGAGCACCTCCTCATCTCATGGTACACCTCTTGTGCACCACTGCCAATCTCTTTGACCACACCTCTTGCTCTAGTCACTGCTGCCTCAACCTGTGAAAAAAAGTAGGCTTCAATCTGCTTCACAGACCGCACCTCCCTGTACTGAGCCCCACACCACATACGTCTCACTTCCAGTCTCAGAACTTCCTTGGTGTCGGGGAATGTGGTGACCACTGTGGGAATCCACTGAGCCTTCATACAGGTGCAATCCCAAACTGCAAATGTGTTTATATCTGGAGCCACCCTTGACCTGTGGGAGGATGAGAGCCAAAGATGAATGGTTCCCCATTTGAGCCCCAAGGGGACAGCTCTGAAAGGCATTTCAAAGGTTTTTCAGAAGGTTCCTGCCAGATGGAGTACCCATCCCCCTCAGCAGTGGCCACCAACCTAGTTCAAGGCTATCCTTGAAATAGATCTCATTTTTTCTCTGCCCACTCCCCTTGTCCTGCACTCCATATCCCTGGATATTTCTCAAATACACTACCTGCATAAACACTCTGTCTCAGTCTGTGCTGGGAACACCCAAGATAAGACACTTAACAAGGATTTAACAAGGGCTAACAGAATACCGCAACTGAAAGCCTGCCATGTCCCTCAATGCCTCTTAGTAAGGGAAATGCCACCAGGGTTTCCCTTAGTAGAATAGGTCCCCTTTAAGTCATTGGTATCAAGGTAATGAAGTAACAACAGGACAGTTCACAGAGGCACAACCTGCTGCACACTTAGTCCAGCCAAAGTGAAGCTAGCTCAGGCCAGAACCCAGGTCAGTGATGAAAGACAGTAAGTCTAGACAGGGGTACGTTTAAGACATCAACAAAGGGGCAAATCCAAGGTCAGGGTCAGCAGGTGGTAAACAGGTAAGACAACAGAATCCGAAACTCACAAGGAACATTTCTCTGGACAATTTGAGCATAGCCAGTTTCTTCTCAATGACTTCTGACCCACCAAAAGTTTCCTCTAGTCTTAAGGGGCTGCTATCAGACAGAACCCAGCATCTACCACCTGGGCACTTGCATGACCCAGGTAAGAAATGAGATCTTGGGAGTGCAGGTAGCATTTTCCTCTTGCTGACAGACCTGTCTTTGAAAGAAGTAGCCTCTAGGAGGTGATCAGCTGGCCTTGTAGACGAGGTTATGAACTGGTCTGAGAGTTCTGAGATACCTTGCTCACTCCAGAACCAGTAGGGTCTTCCACCAGAACAGGAAGTTTGGTAGGATATGCCCTTCATGATCCAAAGGGCAGGGAACTAACATTAGATGAGGAAGAAAAGTGTCCAGAAATCCAAGGAGAAGTTATGTACTTTGAAGGGCAAGCTGCCATACCTAATAAAGAAAGAGATTTGAGGACATGCTAGCAATTTTTAATAACACAGGAAAGGAGTAGGAGAAGGGACTTCACACATGGCCTTGTATATCTGCTTGCGACAGTGAAAAACTGGATAAAGTCCAAGTGCACCTGAGATCACAGTGCCATCATCCATTCATCCACCCACCCATATATCCATCCACCCACCCATATATCCATCCATCCATCCATCCATCCATCCATCCATCCATCCATCCATCCATCCATCCATCCATCCATCCATCCATCCATCCATCCAAACCATACACCCACCCAAATATCCATCTGTCCATCCATCCATTCATACATCCACCCATATATCCATCTGTCCATCCATCCATCCATTCATCCACCCACCCATCCACTCACCCAAACATATATCCATCTGTCCATCCACCCTTCCATCCAATCACTCAGCAGACCTTCTTGATTGCATGCCACGGACCCACACGGTGCCAGGCCCTGGATGATATCAATGACTATTGCACAGTCCTTGTGGCCTCTTAAAGGAGGCAGTTGCCACTCAGATGTCCCTGGTTAGTGAGGTGCTCCTTCTTGTCCTCTGGTTGCCCCCCACACTTCCCCTATCAAACAGCATTACTATTGCCTGTCCTCTTGTCTGACTTTCCCACTGGGCTATAGGCTACATCATGGAAAGAGCTCATATACTTACATAGACTAAGAAGACACACACTGTCCTAAGCGCCCTGCATGGATTAATTCACAGGAATATATTATTGTCCTACTTCCTATATAAGGAGCACAAGGCTCAGAGAGGTTAAGTGGTTTGCCCAAGGTCACAAAGGCAGCTCAATCCCAGATGCTCTGGCTCCAGAGCCTATACCCTGGAGCATGGCATTCAGTGTCTCCTGGGAGAGCAGGCTGGGCTGCTGAGGTCATTGCCAAATCTTAGCCCCTGACTCACCCAGAGGCTCAGTGTAGTATGGACATGCGCAGCCAGTCAAGCAGCTCACGATGCTATAGGAGCGCAGAGAAGCCTGATACAAAGGCTCCCTGATGGCTGACAAGGAGGTGGCCTGGCAGAGTCATGCCAAGCAGAGAACCTAAACAGAGGGAGCAGCATGTGCAAAGGGAAGTAAGGAGGGAATGAAGGAGAGAAGGAAGGGAGGAGGGAAGAAAGAGACAGGAAGAAGGAGAGCGGAAAGGGGAAGGGAGGAGAGAGGAAAGAGAAGAGGAGATGGTGGGGGGGAGAGGAGAGAGTAAGAGGGAGGAAGGAGGGCTGAGGAAAGGGAGAGGAGGGAGCAGAGGGACGGCAGCTCTGGGCAGAGCTCCGGCTGGAATATGTGGGTGAAAGAGGAGCAGAGGGCTGAGGCTGACTCGTGGGCAGGGCTGGTGTTAAGAGACTCCTGTCCCGAGGGGGTGAGAAATCATAAACACGTGTAAGCAGGAAATGTGACAAGACCAGTTCACATTCAGAGCCTCCCTGGCAGCCTATGTGGTGTGAAGTGGGGCTGAAGCAGGGTACCCGAGGCCGGGAGAGTGGTCAGGGAGAGAAGGTGCTCCGGAACTAGGGAAAGGCTAGCTGGTCAGCAACTCAGCAGGACTGGGAGAGAGGAAGAGGGCAGGGAGGAATGAGTAAGAAGGCCCAGGTCCCTGGCTTAGGTGAATAGGTGGATGGTGCCCCTTCTCCTTGGCACTGAAACAACCTTTTAAAGAGAGCCTACCATGTGCCAATGGAGCCCTGGTGGTGCAGTGGTTAAGCGTTTGGTTGCTAACCAAAAGGTTGGCAGTCCAAATCCACCAGCCGCTCCTTAGAAATGCTATGGAGAGATTCTACTCTGTCCTACATGGTCCCTTTGAGCAGAAATTGACTCGATGGCAACAGGTTTGGTTTGGTTTGGTTTGCTACATGCCAGGTCCTTCTCCCAGCCCTGGAGAAGGACCCTAGCTTCCCAATAGTGACCATGCTGTGAGGTGGGTTTGTTCCCCACCTTACAGAAGGGAAGACAGCCTGCACGTCCCAAAGGCCCAAAGGAGTGAGTGATGAAGGGAACTGACCTGGGATGTCTGTGTAGCTCCAGAGCCCTGTGTTTTTTCCACTGCACCATGGAAATGAATTCAGGTCATCTTCACTCAGCAAGGAACATAACACAGTGACAGCTGAACAGGCTTTGTGAGCATCATAATGGCTAAGCGCCAAGCTACAAATCACACCGCGTCACTGCAAAAGCCAAAATAACAAGTGCCGATGTGTGGTCTGCTTGCTCCAGCTGTCTTAGCTCAACCGGATCTATTGTCGATTCCCTAATCCAACCGATAGCTGGGGCAGCTGACTGCAAAATCGCCTATTGCTGAGTTGGAGGTGACACCCAGCCTGCGACCAAGCTGTTGAATTAGTTGGTGTTAGTTCACCCACTAAAGACTCAGCCTTCAGAGTGCAGCATCACCCCCCCTCCACCACCAACATCCCACTCCCATCCCCACCCCTCCTTCACTGTTCTCTTCTTAGCTTCCTCATTTGACCCATCCCCTGCATGGCCACTCAGTAAATTTCATTCGTGAGAACAGGCTGCAGTGAGCTGAATGGCAGCCCCCCAAAGGTGTGCCCACATCCTAATCCCCAGGGTCCACAAATGTGAATTTATTTGGAAAAAGGATTTGTTCAGATATAAGTTAAGGGCCTGGAGATTTGATCATCCTGGATTATTGAAGTGGTCCCTAAATTCAGTGACAAGTGTCCTTGTAAGACAGAGGTAGAGAGAGATTTGAAGCAGACAACAGACAGAGGGGGAGGCCATGTGACCACAGAGGCTGAGATTGGAGAAGTGTGACCACAAGCCCAGGAATGCCGGCAGCCATCACAGGCTGGAAGAGGCAGGCATCGGAAGCTGGAAAGGGGCACGGAACAGATTCTGCCCTGGAGCCTCCAGAGGGAGAGTGGACCTGCTGGCTTCCAGCTTCTGGTCCCCAGTGAGAAAACGCATTTCTGTTGTCTTAAGCCACCCAGCTAGTGGTAATTAGCCACGGCAGCCACAGGGCACTCCCCGCAGGCTGCTCGCTGCTCTTCGGGATCTCTGACCGCCAAGCAGGAGCGGCTATTTGAGGAGCGCCTGTGATCTCATCCCTCAGGCCCCTGGCGGTGGGGTCCAGCTCGGCCCTTGGCTGAAAAGGGAGTCCCGCAGTTGCATCTGCTCCTTGGGTGTGGAGCTCCGGGCCTGCGCAAGATGAGAAATGGGCCTATTTATAAACGAATGGGGCGTGAGGGCGGGAGCAGGATCAGCAGAGGCTTCACCAAGGGCACGGCGATCTAGTTCCCTTGGGACAGGGGACGCGACAGAGAATAGCAGAGACATGGGAGGAAGCTGGGGGCCAGAGCCGGGGCATTTGGGGCCTCTCTGAGCACGAGGACCTGGTCAGCTTCTGAGGGCCTGAGACAGGAATGCCAGCTGGCTTTCAGTGGTATCTGGTGTCTTGGCGCAGGGCAGGCCCTGCTGGTAGGAGTGGATCCCTCCCCTCTGCTTCACTGCCTGAGGAGAAAGGAAGTGTGAGTGCTGAGGACCGAGACCACGCACCACAGCCGGCTGTCCCAGGCAGTGGTGCCTGCCACTCCAGCCTCCTGCTGCCACGGTGAGTAAACCCCTGCAATCCCCTGTGCAAAGACTGTTTTCAGGGCAGGGCAGGTGGGAGGGGCACGTAGGTTGTCTGAGCCCAGGCGGTCCCATGGAGCTGAGAAGCCAGGTTGTGGGTGGACAGAGACCCTACTGGTGACTGGCTGAGTTGGACCTGGGTCTGTTCTGAGCCTGGCTGGTGTTGGGCACAGCTGGGCCCCAGCAGCCTACCTGGAGGACGTCATGGCACAAACTAACTGATCCGGCTCCTCTATCAAGGTCTGTGCCCAGGCCAGGACCTGCTCTCCGAGGGTCCTGGGCACAGGAGGGACTTCTTGTGGGAGGCTTGGGCCCCCACACCTCCAAGCTGGGTTCATTAGTGATCATGCTATGTGCTCCTGTCTGAGTCTTGTGTGTCGGTGAGCACTTGCCTGGCTGAGTTAGTGTCTGACTGAGGAGTCCCAAGCAGGAAGGAGGGGTGGATGGAGGTGAACTTACCTGCACACATCCAGAGGGATGAGTCCCAGCGAGCTCTGCCCCTTCCTAGCTGTGGAACCTGGGTAAGTCTCATCTCCTCCTCTGCTGAGGGGATAAAGAAGCCTGCTCTGCAGGGCAGCCAGGAGGTTAAACGGAGAGATGGGTGAGCAGTGCTTCTGGTCCCATCCACAGGGACTGGGCTCCAGTTCCAGGTCTCTGGACACCTTCTTGTTACTTTAATCGTTCTCCTGAAGAGAGTTGGCCAGAGCCACAGGAGCCTGGTTCACCCAGCTGTGTGCTAGCCATACAGAGTATACTTTCCGGGCGTGAGGGTGCCAGCAAGAGCTTGCCTAAGGACTCATACCCCAGAAACGGAGAGGAAGGAAAGCATGAGGCTGGGTTAAATGCCAACACATGGTCTCTCCAGGGTCTCAGCGGACGTCACCACCTTCTGCCCGAGGTCTGTGCTCGCCATCCCGCTTAGGCAGAATGAGACTTGTTCCTCCTCCCGACCCTGACCTTCACACACACACACCTCACTGTTTCTCCTAAGCACCAGGGTGACGACACCCAGTCACCCTCTCGCCATGTCCACTGGGCTATGGAGACCTGCTATCTGACCTTTGGCTGCTTCTCTCCTGAGGCACGTCTCGGCTCAGGCTTGCCTCCACCAGCAGCCTCCTGACTGGCCTCTAACCTCACACCCTTCCAGACCTGCCCTGCACCTGGCGCTTGAATCTCCTTTAAAGTAGCTTGGAGAATGTCCCAGCCCTCAAGACAGGGTGATTGTGCTGACTGGGCCATTGGCCTTCTGCCTCTGGAACCTGAGGGGTCCAAGAATGTTCAGTGTGGAGACAGGAAACAGACACCCACCCTGGTATTCCAGCATCCAGAGAAGACCTCTCTTGCCCACTCCATGGGCCCACCCCAGCAATCTCACACACCATGTTCTCAATGCTGGACCAACAACAAGCCACTTCCCCAACACACACACACATTCTCATACATACTCACAGACTCACATGTGCACTTACTCACATTCACACACTCACCCACACACACATTCACACTTACACACATTCACACATATACCACACACACACATTCTCAGGCTCACATTCACATACTTACACATTCACACCATATACTCACACACACACTCACACTCACACACTCACATACACAAACTCACATGCTCCTACCCACCCTCAGACATTCTCACACCCACACACTCACACAACACTCACACTCACACACTCACATACACAAACTCACACGCTCTTACCCACCCTCAGACATTCTCACACACTCACACACATGCCCACACACACACAATCATTTACACCCACACAGACACACACACGCTCATCTGTGAGGTGGCTAAAGAGGGAGGTGGAGAGATGCCTATGCCCACACATCCTGGAATGAGAGCCTTCACATTCATGAATGGCTGAGGCGGAGCTTCCCAAGCACACGTGTCAGTGTCTGTCACCTCCAGCCTAATCCCTACTGGCTCCTTGGAAGGCTCTTGGGAAATGCTCTCCTCAGACCCTCCCTCCACAGCACAGCCTGCCAGGCGAGAGGCCTTGGGGCCAGCAGCAGTAGAGAAAGCCCCCCAGCACGGACACTCTGGCTCTAAGGATGTGGCAGCCCTGAAGCACACTGGGAAGGGTGTGGGCCCCAGGCTGCCACTCCTCGGTGACCCTCAGTGCTGGCCATGCCCCCCAGCCAGCCGAGATTCTGACCTTGAGGAAGCAGGGGGCGTTTGTCAACCCAGGACTAGGATGGGCTGTCAGTCATCTCTGGGGTCCACTGAGGCTCAGGAGGATTTGGAATATGCAAGCGCATGACACTGGGCAAGAAGGGGGCACACTGGCCTTGACCGAGCACTGCCCCGTGGCCATCTCCACCAGTGGTCTCACAGTGTAGACCTGCAGCACAGCCCCGGCACACCTGAGCCTTGGTAGGAGGCCCTGCCTTGCTGGAACAAACCCTCCACCCTGGCTCGGGCCCAGAAGGCAACTCTGACGCTGGTCCAGAGAGAAAGCCATGCTCCACACTGTCTCCTGAGCCCTCAAAGCTGTGTTCTTTGTCGTGCCTGAATGCACCACTCTCCTTGGGCAACCAGGGACCGTCCCATGAATGCTGCCAGAGAGCAGAAACCCAGTTCACCAAGCTCCTAGGTCCAAGCCATCTTCTCCCCGGCCTACTATATTGCTCACTATGAAATAGAGACTGACAGGATGGGGTAGAGGTCAAACTGAACCCAGGCCTGGTCACAGGTTTGGACGGCTATAAATCAAACTGAACCGAGAATAACCTAGAGGTGGGGGCTGGGGTATGAAAATACTCAGGTCTGCAGTAGGATATTGGGGTGAGTTGACTAACAAAGCCCCCTCAGAGGCATCTGGTGGCAGTGCCCATGGGTGGAGATGGCCAGCACTTAGTTGTGAGCTCCATGTCCTTCCCTGGGAAATCCCTCAACCCATTCTCACGTGTTAGTCAGATGCACAAAACAGTGGAATAAGCGATGTCAGTCTTGGAGAGGACTCGCTTGGGCAGTCCCCAAAGTTGCCAGCTCCCAGTCCCTGACTTGAGCCTTACCACAGCTCTGGCCACGCAAGGTGGGCAAGTGCTTACTTGTGGAGGTTGATTTGGGGGTGTCCCTTGGGCCTCAGTGAGGAGGTAAAGCCAACCTGTGCGGAAAGGGAAGAAGCCCCAAAGTAGGCAGAGTGAACTCAAGTCTGCTGGTCCCTACGAGTCTCATTAGGTGGGCAGGTGGGCTGAGACAGCAAGAATCCTGGGCGCCTGCTACACTGTGGGCGTTGGTACCATGGCGGAACTGAGGCTGTAGCCTGGCTTTCGTGGGAGGTAGGGAGATGGCAGCTGGGGGGGGGGGGGTGGCCAGGTGAGCCCCACCCTCTGGAAGGGAAGAATCTGAGGATGAGGTCTGCAGAGTCTGCCTCCAAGGGGACTGCCTGGGAAAGACAGCCAGACAGGAGACAGCCAGGGCCATCTGAGAAACAACACGTTAACGAAAACGTTAAAGCTGACATTCACGCAGACAAAGTACAGTTAGGCCAAATGCCTGGATCAGATTCCCAGCTCCACGATCCACAGCTGTGCTACCTTGGGTGAGGGGTGAAACTGCTGTAAGCCCTGTTCCCTGGCTGCTATGGGCTGAACTGTGCCCCTAAATAGGTATGTCTACATCCTGAGCCCCGGAAACTGTGAAGGTGACCATGTGAGGAATCAGGGGCTTTACAGGTGTAATTATGGAAGTATCTCCAGCCGAGATCATCTTAGATTTAGGGTGGGGCCTAAATCCAATGACTAGTGCCCTTGCAAGAGAAACACGGGGGAGAGACACACAGAGGGAGAGACACGCAGGGGGAGAGATACACGGGGAAGAGACACATGGGGGGAGACACACAGGGAGAGACACATGGAGGAGAGACACACAGAAGGGAACACACAGGGGAGAGATACACAGGGGGGAGAGACACACAGAGGGAGACACATGGGGGGGAACACACAGGGGAGAGACACCCAGGGGAGAAACGTGGGAGAGACACATCAGGGGAGACACACGGGGGAGACACACATGGGGAGGGGGCAGACATGGAGGAGAAAGGCCATGTGGAGACAGAGGCAGAAACTGGGGTTGTGTTGCCACAGGTCAAGGATCGCCAGAAGCCAGCAGAAGCTGCACAAGGCAAGGAGAGACATTCCTCTAGAGAACTCAGAAGGAGGATGGCTCTGCCGACACCTTGATTTTGAACCCTTGGGAGCTGTGAGACAATACATTTTTCTACTCTCACCCAGCGTGTGGTGATTTGTTGCAACAGCCACAGGCGGCCTATAAGGTGGGTTAATAATACCCACTTCTTACAATTGTAGGGGAGAGTTTAAAAAAAAATTCTGTAAAACAAACAAAAAAGAATCTAAGATCCACAGTACAGGGTCAATATAGACTATGTGCATTTATACAAAGGAACATTACACAACCACACAAAGAAGCTTGTGAACATTAACTAATGACGGGGCAAACGTCCACATTATAGTATTGAGGGGGGAACAGAATATCATATCAGAATATAAAATTAAATGTATATGAACCAATTCTTTTAAGTCAGAAAAGGAAAATATAACATGAATCTCCAGGCAATATGATTACTATGTTCTTTATTTTCTTCTTTGTTGTTTTCTGTATTTTCCAAGTTCTTCTCAATGAGTATGTATTACTTTTATTATCAGAGAACAGAGTTGTTCCAGAAATGACTTCTTCCTGAAAATATCAGACAATCGTGCATGTACTGGAGGTCCACTTTCCACCTATAATCTCATTGGATCTTCACCACAGACCCCACATGGAGGTTCTGCTGTTAGGCCATCTTGTAGGTGGGAAAACCAGGCTCAGTGAGGTTACTTCCCAATCACAGAGCTAGTGTGTGACCTGTCTGCCTTCTGAGCCCATGAGCGGGGACAAAAAAGACCAAAACCAGTCGCCATGGAGTGAACTCTGACTCATGGTGACCCCATGTGTGTTCGAGTAGAACCATACTCCATGGGGTTTTCAATGGCTAATTTTCCAAAGTGCATTACCAGGCCATTCTTCAAAGGCACCTCTGCGTGCACTAGAACCTCTAACCTTTGGGTTAGCAGCTGAGCACATTAACTGTTTGTACCACTCAGGGACCACTAAACTGCAGAGACAGCTGGAGCTGGGCTCCACCACTACCTTCCTTCACCTGCCAGGGATGGACCATGTCCTTCAAGTCAGAACAGCAGGGGTAAAAGCCTTAAGGGGCCTCTAGTCAGAAATAAATAACAGCACACAAGACCCTGGAATTTCATTTTCTTGGCTTTAAGTGGAACGAAGGATAAATCATTTCTGCTAACTGTTTTTACCTGGCTGTAGGAAATGATGCATCGCCATCTTTTAAAAAAAAATTAAGCCTTTAATTCCATGGTACATGTAATAAAATGGTGCTTCAGCTCTCCACTCTGAATATATGGCCATCATTTCCTAATTTACTATTTCGACGCTGCTTGAAATGTTCTGAAATTATTAATGTGGCAATATATTCAAGCACAAAAGCCGGCCTTCAGAGGCTGGGAAGCACTCAATTAAAGCAATGGATGTGGGTGTCAGAGGGGACAGCAGCATAGACAGGAGGCCCTTCCATGGAGTTGGAGCTAGAGGGAGCTGGGTCCACAGCTAGTAGCCCCGCCGCTGGGCGGTCGTGTGAGCTTCGGTGTCTATTTCCTCTTCTGGAAGGTGGAGATCGCAGCACCTAATTTACAGGTGTTTTGAGGATGAAATATCGAGTCCCTGGGTGGTGCAAACGATGACGCACTCACCTGCTAACTGACAAGTTGGTGGTTCAAGTCCACCCAGAGGCTCCTTGGAAAAAGGCTTGGTGGTCTACTTCTGAAAAACCAGCCACTGAAAACCTTATGAAGCACAACTTCACTCACATGGGGTCACCGTAAGTTGGAATCGATTCCACAGCAACTGGTTTCAAGGATGAAATAAAGAACATGTGCCATGTACCTGGTTCACAGCAGGCCCTGTGCAAACACCATTTTCCCTTCCCTGGATGGCTAGCTACACCATCATCTCGTGGTTGCCAAGAATGGCAATCAAATAGCACCCTCTTTTTTTGAATTCTTTCACAGTCCTCAAGAGGAGTGGAGAATGCCCCACACAGTCACAGATGCACACACACGTGCATGCACACACAAAGCCCTGGAGTGTCACGCCCCTGTATTTTGAAGAACAGGCCTTTACGAGTAGGGAAATGGCCCCAACGACCCATCCAAAGGGATACCCAGGAGAAGTGCCACAGTAAGGTAAAGGCAGTGTAAAAATGACATGGCGGCAGTTTGGTCCAACCTCCTTATGTAACTTCACAAGGGGAGAAGAGAATCATTATCATTACTGAGGTCTACAGTGTCAGGGGCTCTAGCTCTTTTTGTGGGTCAGCTCAGCAGAGGGGCCCTGGGCAGTCCCACTCACCACACCATCTCTGGCATCAGAGATGGGTAATTGAAATGGTTAATTTTGCCTTTGGCAAACTCATTGGGGGAATTGCAAACCAGTGCTGAGAGGGTGTTTTGGTTTCTTAGGGCTACGGTAAAAAGTGTTACAAATCGGGTGGCTTATAAGAACAGGAATTTATTGTCTCACAGTTCTGGAGGCTAGTAATCCAAATTCAGGGTGTTGGCTGGGTCACATTGTCTCTGAAGGCTCTGGGAGGAAAGACTTCCTTGACTCTCTCAGCTTCTGGAAGCCACGGGCATTCCTTGGCTTGCAGCTGCAGCATCACTCCAGTCTTTGGCTTCACAGGGCCGCCTGCGCTCTCTGTCTGTGTGCCTCTTCCCCTCCTACCCTACTCCAGTATGACCTCATGTTCGCCAAACATTTTCAAAGAGTCTATTTGCAAACAAGGTCATGTTCACAGGTGCTGAGTTAGGACTTCAACTTACCTTTTTCTTTTTTGTTTGTTTGTTTTTGAGGGGACATACATAATTCAGCCGATAACAAAAGGAAAGACATAGGTCAAATACTCAAAAGTGGGCTTTAGCCCTCAGCAAAGTTCCCTTTCTTCACCTGAGTTTGTGGCCTGAGGAAAAGACTACAGCCTCTGCCAAGTCCACGTTTCTATAACTTTTAATGACCACACGTAGAGGAGCCAGGATCCCTGGGCTTGAAACAGAGCCAGGATGCCTGGGTTTGAATCACAGCACCGGTCCCCACTAGCTAAGTGATCCTGAGTAAATTATTTAGATAACAATAGCACCTAGCTCACAGGGTTTGTGTGATTATTAAAATGAGTCACTGCATGGGACTCCCTCCAGGCCATGCCTGGCACATAGAAACATCAGCACGTGTTTGCTATGGTCGCTGTTGGTTGCTGGAGAGTTGGCTCCCACTCATGGTGACTCCATGTCCAGCAGGACAAAACGTTGCCCAGTCCTGCGCTGTCTTCACGATCATTGGTATGCTTGAGTCAATTGTTGTGGCCACTGTATGTTCTGAATGCCTTTCAGCCTA
Source organism: Loxodonta africana (assembly GCF_030014295.1). Lineage (NCBI taxonomy): Eukaryota > Metazoa > Chordata > Mammalia > Proboscidea > Elephantidae > Loxodonta > Loxodonta africana. The sequence goes on along the minus strand of NC_087357.1, from coordinate 82,969,449 downwards.
GGGAGTTCATCTTCTAGCATCATATCGGATGATATTCAGTTGTGATCCATATGGTTTTCATTGGCTAATTTTCGGAAGTAGATTGCCAGGCCTTCCTTGCTAATCTGTCTTAGTCTGTAAGCTCCACTGAAACCTGTCCACCATGGGTGACTTTGCTGGTATTTGAAATATGGATGGCATAGTTTCCAGCATCACAGCAACACGCAAGCCACCACAGTATGACCAACTGACAGACAGGTAGGTGGTGGTTAACTATTGATACTAGCCACATATCACAGTGACTTCCCAAGTTTTAACCTGACCATAAATGCCCCCAACTCCAGTTCCACGGAGAATAGGTGTTCACTACTAAGAGTCCTTCTTGCTTTTTCTCTTTTCCTTGTCCCTCCCATCCAAGCTTCAGCAAGTCCTTTCGGCTCAGGAGCCAAATTCTATCCCAAATGATTCTTCTCAATGGCTCAAATTTTGCAGCAATGGTCTCCTGAGGCCATTGTGCCATCAGAATTGGAGACTTTGATCTTCAAGATGCAACCCACTGGTGTCCACTGTCACTACGGTGCTACACCGCCCACTGGACAGCCTTGTCTCCAGCCCATCTGTTCCCCACCCGCCTTCCCACTGGCTTTGTCAGAGTATGTAGGCCCTGGATCTAAAATTGGAGCAGGGAAGAGGGTGGGGTTCCTCCTAAAAACAATGTCTCCACCCTTTAACTGTGCTCGACACCAATACACAAACCTGATCAGTGCTACTGCAACAACCCAGCGGGGGAGGGGCTATGTGTAGTTACATGCTTGACCTATGATGTTGTCGGGAGCAGAACCACGGGGTTGGGGAGCAGAGGGCAGTGGCAAAAAGACCCCTACCTGTCCTGTCCTGCCCCAGCTGCCGAATCTTGATTGTCTGGTCCAGGAAAGTTTTCATTGTCTGAACACATTTTTAATTTCCAATTTGAGGGAGGTCTTGTAATTTACCAAGTGCTTCTGGCCTGCGAGAAAGAGCCGCACAACAACTTTGTTGGAAGGTAACTGCTAAAATCAGTCTGTTTTTGCAGCAGGAGGAGTTAGGTGCAGGGGAGCTGTAAAGCACCTGGGTCATGGGTCACAAAGCCAGACTGTCGTTCCACACCACTCGGTGCATGCAACAATGGTGGGGCCACGTGTCCAGAGCATTGGGGTTTACAGAGCTCCTGGCTGGGAAGAGCACTCAGGTGGTACAGCAGGGGTGGACGGAAACCCTGGAGAATGCTGCTCCCTGCCTCACAGAGCTTTTGAAAAGATCAAATGAAAGAGAACTTAGAGAGTATACAGCACAATTCATGCCATAACTTTTTCCGCCCTGCCCACAATCCCCAGAATCCTACAAGGTACGTGTCAGTTGATTTGTCCCCATCTTACAGATGAACAAACTGAAAGTAACACTCAGAGAAAGTGATTTGCTGCAAGTCTTGGCTGGGATCTCAGCAACACAGGGCCGAAGACACGGCAATGTCTCCACCTTGGCTGGGATCTCAGCAACACAGGGCCGAAGACACGGCAATGTCTCCACCTTGGCTGGGATCTCAGCAACACAGGGCCGAAGACACGGCAATGTCTCCACCTTGGCTGGGATCTCAGCAACACAGGGCCGAAGACACGGCAATGTCTCCACCTTGGCTGGGATCTCAGCAACACAGGGCCGAAGACACGGCAATGTCTCCACCTTGGCTGGGATCTCAGCAACACAGGGCCGAAGACACGGCAATGTCTCCACCTTGGCTGGGATCTCAGCAACACAGGGCCGAAGACACGGCAATGTCTCCACCTTGGCTGGGATCTCAGCAACACAGGGCCGAAGACACGGCAATGTCTCCACCTTGGCTGGGATCTCAGCAACACAGGGCCGAAGACACGGCAATGTCTCCACCTTGGCTGGGATCTCAGCAACACAGGGCCGAAGACACGGCAATGTCTCCACCTTGGCTGGGATCTCAGCAACACAGGGCCGAAGACACGGCAATGTCTCCACCTTGGCTGGGATCTCAGCAACACAGGGCCGAAGACACGGCAATGTCTCCACCTTGGCTGGGATCTCAGCAACACAGGGCCGAAGACACGGCAATGTCTCCACCTTGGCTGGGATCTCAGCAACACAGGGCCGAAGACACGGCAATGTCTCCACCTTGGCTGGGATCTCAGCAACACAGGGCCGAAGACACGGCAATGTCTCCACCTTGGCTGGGATCTCAGCAACACAGGGCCGAAGACACGGCAATGTCTCCACCTCTGACACTGACTTGTGGCAAATTGTCCAAGAAAAGAAAGCCTGGGGGCGCTACCTTCCCAAAGCAATCTCATCTCTGCCCTGTGCAGAGTCCCATAATTGACCTGAGACTGCACCTGTCAGCGCACTGCGAGCATGAGGCTGCTGAAAGCATTTTTAGCACCTGATTAAAACGGAGGCTTCATTTTCCTGTGCAATTACCAGGCTGCCTCTCACGGTTTCATAGATAGGAGGGAGAGTGATGGCAGACTCTCCTGCCAGCGCTCACCGTGCAGAGCTGGCAGACCGGCCGGAGCTGCTCTGCAGCAGGCAGATTCACCATTGGGGTGGTCATCTGTGCCCTCCTCATAGCTCTGGGCAGCACCAGCTGGAGCCATAGGTTGTCACCTAGGTGCTGGGGGAGGTAGAAAGAAGGGAACGTGTCTGTCTAAAAGTTCTCCTTTGGAAATACCATTCGTTTCATTTCCCAGAACAGCTCTGCTTGGGGAACATGGTTAGCCTCATGGCAAATATATCTTAAGGAAATAAGTAAAAATAAGTCTTACTTTCCTCAACACAATAAAGGGTCCTTATACAAAGCAAACAGCCAACATCATCCTAAATAGAGAGAGTCTGGAGGCATTTCCCTTGAGAACAGGAAAAAGACAAGGCTGCCCTTTATCACCACTCTTATTCAACACTGTGCTGGAGGTCCTAGCCAGAGCAATTAGGTTAGATAAAGAAATAAAGGGCATCCAAATTAGCAAGAAATATCTCTATTTGCAGATGACATAATCTTACACACAGAAAACCCAAAAGACTTCAAGAGAAAACCACAAGGACTAATAGAAAGATTAGCAGAGTAGCAGGATACAAGCTAAACATACAAAAATCAGTTGGATTCCTACACACCAGTAGAGAGAACGATTAAAAGAAAATCAGGAAAGCCATACCATTTTTAATAGCCCCCATTTTTTTTTTTAATAAAAATAAAATACTTAGGAATAAACCTAACCAGGGATGTAAAAGACCTACACAAAGAAAACTACAAGACACTGCTCCAAGAAACCAAAAGAGGCTTACATAAGTGGAAAAACATACCTTGCTCATGGATAGGAAGACTCAACACTGTAGAAATATCTATTCAAAGCAATCTATAGATACAATGCAATTCTGATCCAATTCTAACAACATTTTTTAATGAGATAGAGAAACAAATCGCCAACTATACGTGGAAGGGAAAGAGGCCCCGGATAAGTAAAGTATTACTGAAAAAGAACAAAGTGGAAGGGCTCACTCGACCTGATTTTAGAACATATTGTACCGACACAGTAGTCAAAACATCCTGGTACTGGTACTGGTACAACAACCGACACATAGACCAATGGAACAGAATTGGGAATCCAGACATAAATCCATCCACATATGAGTAGCTGATATTTGACAAAGGCCCCAAAACAGTTAAATGGGGAAAAAACAGTCTCTTTAACAAATGGTGCTAGCATAACTGGGTATTCATCTGCAAAAAAATTAAACAAGACCCATGCGTCACACCATGGCCAAAAACTAACTTAAATGGATCAAAGACCTAAATATAAAATCTAAAACGATAAAGATAGTGGAAGAAAAAATAGGGACAATGCTAGGAGCCCTAATACATGGCATAAAGAGTTATACAAAACATTACTAACAATGCGTAAACACCAGAAGAGAAACTAGATAACTTGGAGCTCCTAAGAGTCAAACACCTATGCTCATCCGAAGACTTCACCAAAAGAGTAAAAATATTACCTACAGATGGAAAATTTTTTTGGCTATGGCAATTCTGATCAGGGTCTGATCTCTAAAATCTCCATAATACTGCAAAAACTCAACTACAAAAAGACAAATAACCCAATTAAAAAATGGGCTAAGGACATGAACAGACATTTCACCATAGAAGACATTCAGGCAGCTAACAGATACATGAGGAAATGCTCATGATCATTAGCCATTACAGAAACGCATATCAAAACTACAATGAGATACCATTTCATCCCAACGGGGCTGGCATTAATCCAAAAAACATAAAATAATAGATGTTGGAGAGGTTGCGGAGAGACTGGAATACTTATACACTGCAGGTGGGAAGGTAAAGTGGTACAACCACTTTGGAAATCGATTTGGCGCTTCCTTAAAAAGCTAGAAATAGAACTACCATACGATCCAGCAATCCCACTCCTTGGGATTTATCCTAGAGAATTAAAAGCCTTCACAGGAACAGATATATGCACACTCATGTTCATTACAGCACTGTTTACAATAGCAAAAAGATGGAAGAAACCAAGGTGCCCATCAACAAATAAATGGATAAATAAATTGCAGTATATTCACACAATGGAATACTACACAATGATTAAGAACAATGGTGAATCCATGAAACATCTCATAACTTGGAGGAATCTGGAAGGCATTATGCTGAGTGAAATTAGTCAGTTGCAAGAGGACAAATATTGTATGAGACCACTATTATAAGAACTCAAGAAAAAGTTTAAACACCGAAGTAAATATGCTTTGATGGTTACAAGGGTGGGGAAGAGGGGAGAGGGGTATCCACTCATTAGATAGTAGACAAGAACTATTTTAGGTGAAGGAAAGACAACACATAATACAGGAGACATCAGCACAACTGGACTAAACCAAAAGGAAAGAAATTTCCTGAATACAACCGAATGCTTTGAAGGCCAGAGTAGCAGGGACAGGGCCTTGGGGACCATGGTTTCAGGGGCCATCTAGGTCAATTGGCATAGCAAAATGTATTAAGAAAACGTTCTGCATCCCACTTTGGTGAGAGGCATCTGGGGTCTTAAACGTTAACATGCAGCCGTCTATGATGCACCAATTGGCCTCAACCCAACTGGAGCAAACCAAAATGAAGAACACCAAAGACATACAGTAAAGATGAGCCCAAGAGACAGAAAGGGCCACATAAACTAGAGACTCCATCAGCCTGAAACTGTAAGAACTAGATGGTGCCCGGCTACAACCGATGACTGCCCTGACAGGGAATACAACAGAGAATCCCTGATGGAGCAGGAGAACAGTGGGATGCAGACTCCAAATTCTCGTAAAAAGACCAGACTTAATGGTCTGACTGAGACTAGAGGGACCCTGGAGCCCATGATCCCTGGACCTTTTGTTAGCCCAAAGCTGGAACCACTCCCAAAGCCAACTGTTCAGACAGCGATTGGACTGGACAATAAAATAGAAAATGATACTGGTGAGGAGTGAGCTTCTTGGCTCCAGTAGACACACGAGACTATGTGGGCAGCTCCTGTCTGGAGGTGAGATGAGAAAGCAGAGGGGCACAGGAGCTGACTGAATGGACATGGGGAATACAGGGTGGAGAGGAGGAGTGTGCTGTCTCATTAGGGGGAGAGCAGCTAGGAGTACATAGCAAGGTGTGTCCAACTTTTTATACCAGAGACTGACTTGATTTATAAACTTTCACTTAAAGCAAAATAAATCATTTTTTTTTTTAAAGTCTTACTTATAAGATCAAAGACCACAGCCTTCAGTATGGATTACACCTTAACATAAGGAAAACGAAAATTCTCACAACTGGACCAATAAACAACACCATGATGAATGGTGAAATAATTGAGATTGTCAAGGATTATTTCATTCTTCTTGGATCAACAATCAAAGCCCAGGGAAGCAGCAATCAAGAAATAAAATGACATATTGCATTGGGCAAATCTGCTGTAAAAGAACTCTTTAAAGAGCTAAAAAGCAAAGATGAAGCTTTGATGACTGAGGTGCGTCTGACCAAAGCCACAGTATTTCAGCCACCTCACACGTATGTGAATACTGAACAATGAATAAAAGAAGACTGAAGAAGAATTGATGTATTTGAATTGTGGTGTTCGCAAAGAATATTTAATATATTACGAACTACCAGAAAAACAAACAAATCTGTCTTGGAAGAAGTACAGCCAGAATACCTCTTAGAAGCAAGGATGGCTAGATTTCACCTCACTTGCTTTGGACATGTTATGAGGAGGGGCCAGTCCCTGGAGAAGGACACCGTGTTTGGTAAAGTAGAAGGCTAGTGAAAAAGAGGAAGACCCTCAGTGAGATGGATTGACACAGTGGCTGCAACAACGGGCTCAAACGTAGCAACAGTTGTGAGGATGGTGTGGGACTGGGCAACATTATGTTCTGTTATATTTAGGGTTACTATGAGTCGGAGCCATCTTGACGGCACCTAACGATGACAACATAAGACTTTCATTGTAGCATTTTCTAAAAAAGCCAAATAACATCCAACAATCAGGCTAAGTAAATCTCACAGTACAGAGACTAAGAAGATGACCTCTGGCCCCGAATTACACAGCCAGCAGCGTGACAGGGAAGGGATTCAAACCCTGGCCTTGGCCTCTAAACAGCCCCCTCTCGTACACTACCCACCACAGAGAACCCTGTGTTGTCTTTTTTCTTAATTTTTAAAAATTCTTATTGTGGTAAAATATACATTAAAAAAGTTTGCTATTTTAATCATTTTTGAGTGTATGATTCAGAGATATTAATATTAATCACATCTGCCATCACCACTATCCATTTCCAGAAGTTTTTCATCTCCCCAAACAGCAACTCAGTGCCCCTTCAGCAAGAACTTCCGTTCCCTCCTCCTCTAGGCCCCGGTTGCCACTAATAAGCTTTTGTCCCTACACACTTGCCCAGTCTAGATGTTTCACATAAGTGGAGTCGTACAATATTTGTCCTTTTGTGTCTGACTTATTTCATTCAGCGTAGTGTTTTCTAGGTCCATTCATGCCCTAACATGTATCAGGACTTCATTTCTCTTTTGGCTAAATAATATTCCATTGTATGGATATGCCACATTTTATTTATTCGTTCATCTGTTGATGGGCTCTTGGATTGTTTCCACCTGCACATGTGATCACCACGAGTCAGAATCAACTGGATACCATGGATTTGGTTTGGGGTTTTTTTTGGTTGCCTTTTAAGAGAAGCAGGGACAGCATTCACCCAGGCTTTTTCCCTCTGCTTGCGAGGCATGCGTATGCCACCACCAGCAGCCCAATTACCCAGGAAGAGGCCCCTGGCCTGGGCGCTACTGAAAAGACCACAAGACCAATCCATCTGCCGGCACGTCCTCCTGCACGGCACCTCTGCGTGGGACCTCAGTCATCACTGGGGACGCTTCCATTTACTTGGAACTCCCATCTCCTACCTCTCAGCTGCCAGATATGCTCAAAGAGGCAGACTTCCTCACTCTGATGGCAGTGGCAGCCATTTGGCAATATGTGAGCATAACCTGTAGCCGTCGAGCCAATTCAGATTCATAGTGACCCTGTAGGACAGAGTAGGACTGCCCCATAGGGTTTCCAAGGAGGGGTGGGGGTTTGAACTGCCGACCTTTTGGTTCACAACCAAACTCAATCGCTGCACCACCAGGGCTCCGTAATATGTATGTACGCAGAGTTCAATAATGTTCGTCTCATGTTTGCAAATATATCTTAAGGACATAAGTAGAAATAAGAATGTCTTTCCTGTAAGAATCTTCACTGTGGCATTTTCTAAAAGAGCCAAATAACGTCCAAAAACCAAGCTAAGTAAATCCCATAGTATGGAACATTAAACCATTAAAAATAATGTTTCTGAAGAATTCGTAATATAAAGTTTAGTGGCAAAAGAAAGATGCAAAACTATTCAAAGGGTGTGAGCACAAAAACAACAAAAAATTGTGGAAAACAAGAAGTAATTCACAGAACTATCGGTGGAGTTTTTGTTGTTATTGTTGTTTTGTTTTTTCTTACTTTTTTTTATCCATGGGAGTCCCTGGGTAGTGCAGTTAATGCGTGTGGCTGCTAACCCAAGATTAAAGGTTCAAGTCCACCTAAAGGTACCTCAGAAGAAAATTCTGGTGATCAGTATCTAAAAAACCAGTCATTGGAAGCCCTGTTGAACACAGCTCTCCCTGACACACACGGAAAGTCAGAGCCCACTCACGGCAACGGGGACTGGGACTGGTCTTTGTTCACAAGTAAAACATAGTCTATAAGCAAGGAAGTAAGGAGGGAGGGGAGTAAAGAGGAAAGAAAGGTGGAAGGGACAGAAGAAAAAGGAAGGAAGGAAAGAAGGAAGGAAGGAAGGGCAGAGGAAAAATGAGAGAAAGGGCAGGAAGAATCCTTTGGTCCTGGAGGCAGAACACAGATGGGTCTTGACCCTTCAGCTTTCCAATGCACCTTCTTATTCCACCAGCTTTCTGGATTCCTCATGGTTTTAAGCTTGTGACTCATCACTCCCTCTGTCCACACACGTTTCCCCAGGGAGGGGAGATCATTTTAACGCTGTCTCAACCCCCCACCCTCCCCAAAACACAGATGTCAAGCCAGCTCCAGGGGAAGCCTCCTTCGGTGGTGCTGCGTCCTCGTACCTCAGGCGCTTTTTCCTGTTGGCGCCGACCCTGCCCCAGCCACAGTCCAGGCAGAGCTTCTCCGGCTTCACCGTCCAGCCACAGTCCAGGCAGAGCTTCTCCGGCTTCACCGTCCAGCCCCGTAGTGCTCACAGCGACGGGGAGAGCCCCAGCCTGTGAAGGCGCCGACCTCCACCAGGGAACAGAGCCCTGAGCCTGGTGGGTTGGCTCTGACCCACCGCATCTCTGTCCCTCTTACCCAGAACCAGGGGGTCCTGGGACTGCTGGCGGAGTGAGTGGATACTTCCACTGGCCCATTTTCCATGCTCTTTGGAGCTTTAAATGGGCATATGGGTTTCTCCAGGTAACGATGGTGGAGTTTCCATGTATTAGATCGCCCCACAGGCAGAATGGTCAATATTGACCCTATTTTGGCTTCTAGGAGATCATTCTAAGAGCCATTGCAGAAATGAGGACCAGGATTGGGGTTTGCCGTTCACACTCTGCCTAAGCGCCTCCACTCTCGGGGCTTCAGTTTCCCCAAGTGTAGAATGAACAGGTGCGATTACCTCTGGAGGCCCTTCCATGATGTTGTTCTATGACTTCGGTGAGGATCCCCCTTGCAAAAAAACACTGCCATCGAGTCAATTCCAACTGCCCCCAAAGAGTCTCCAAGGCTGTAACCTTTACAGAAGCAGACTGCCACATATTTCTCCCTTGGAGCTACTGGTGGATTCGAACTTCTGACCTTTCAGTTAGCAGCCAAGCACTTAACCACTGCACCACCAGGGCTCCTTGAGTGAAGATCACTTGAATATAAAATGAGTTATCAACACTGAAATATCTTCCAAATATGAGACATTTTAGAAGATATATTTTATGTTTTTGTTTTTTGTGTCATACACAGTAACATCTGGAGCCCTGGTGGCTCAGTGGTTAAGAGTTTGGCTGGTAACCAAAAGGTCAGCAGTTCGAATCCACCAGCTGCTACTTGGAAACCCTATGGAGCAGTTCTACTCTGTCCTACAGGGTTAATATGAGTTGGAATCGACTTGACAGCAATGGGTATAATAACGTCTACAAAGAATTCAAGGTAAGAATCTTAGAAAATTAGACTTAGATATAAGTAGAAATCAGCTTCTTAAAATCTTTTTGGTCGCATGACAACACAGAGTCTGCACCACAAGCTTACCCATGCATACACACACACCTTCACACACGTGCATGCACATGGATGCACACACAGACTTTCAGCCACACACATGCACACATAGTCACACGTACACTCTCACACATGCATACAGACTCACGCTCACATACTCACACACAGCTGCTTTAGTCTTCCTGGGGAGGGATCGTTGAGGAATGAGGGTAAGGACTCCCTGCCCCGTGCACTGGGCTCTGAAGGCAAAGAAGCCTCCGGGCCCAGCTTTCCGTTGCTTCAACCATCTGCCTAGACAAAAGAGGTGGGGTCTGTCCAAGGAAGCTTCACGCGAAGGCCACATACAACATGTTACGGAGCTGCTTTTTACTAAGTGCCCACCTCAGACTGAGTATGGAGCTAAGGCATCAACATACACTGTCTTATTTAATCTGCAGATAACCACCAGGTCCATATGAGTATGCCTACTTCACAGATCACACAGCTGAGGCTGAGAGTGGATAGACAGCTTGCCCACAACCCCAGAGCTAGTAAGTGACCAACCAGGACCTGGAAGCCCAGTGCCACCTTTTCTACGTTCTAGACTGTCTTTCATGTGGGCGGGGTGAAGGGGCAGCATTCCTCACGAGTGGAAAGCATTTCCTGAGGCCACAGTCCTGTCTTTAACTTTTGTTCCGCTTGAAGTCCCTCACTCTGGAGGCTTCCTCTCCCTCCTGGGCCAACCTGGCATTTCTACAGCAATCTCATTTAAAACAGTTCCTGAGGGCTTAGTGGTTTTATCTCGCTTCAATTTAAAAATATGGTCAGCGGCCAAGCCGTCTTCTGCCATGCAGACTTCTCCCTGATGCCTTTGGCGGTGACATCATATTTATGCCTGACTTGCCTCATTACGCAATCCTTTGTTTTACAGAGTTGTTCCTTTTTACTGTAATTTAGAATCCTAGACCCTAATTTGGCCAACAGACAGTTTTTCTTTTGGTGAGTTTTGTCTTGTTTTTGAATGTATCTTGGTGGGGGGTTATTTATGTGTTTATTGGCCAAATATAACCTTAATTTATATGACAGAAATATGTGTATGGCGTATGCTCAGTTCTCTCACTGCCGGCTCTCCGCGTCCATTGCAGTGCTGTCAGAACCGGGGGTGAGCTTGTGAACCTATGGCTCTGGGCCGTGTCCTTACTGATGCCTGTGCTCTCCGGGCAGAGTTCATGGGTTCCTGGATCCTCCAGAATCAGGAACCCTGGGCCTGAGTTCCAGCAACACCTATCATTTACTGCTTGACTTTGACAAGTCATGCTGCCCCTCTGAGCCTCAGTTTCCCCTCCTATGAATGTGGAGGCTGAGGAGGTAACATGTGAAAATGCTTTGTGAAGACCAGTGGTTCTCAAACTCCAGTTGGCAGGAGCATCCCCACAGGGCTTGTGAGCACACAGCCTTCTGGTTCGCCCCCAGTGCCTCTAAGCCGGTAGAGCAGAGAAGGTGTGCTCTCAGCAAGCTGCAGAATGATGGTGAGGCTGCCCGTGATGTGGGAGCAGTCTCCACCATCCACCCAGTACTGATGAAGAGCCAGTGCTGTGCTTGACACACAAGGCATTGTTCTGATGTACCAGGACAGCGGTTTACATCCCCAGGAAGCCACCCCTCACCACCTCTTCATGTCCAGTAAGGTCGTGCTTCCTGTTCCAGACAAATGTCACTAGTGGTGTTTTAAAAACAAAACAGATTCTTAGGTCCCAATCCAACTGGCTGCCCCAGTTGCCATCAAGTTGCCTCCAGCCCATGAAGACCCCATGTGTATCAGAGTAGACCTGTGATCCATAGGGTTTTCAACAGCTGTGACCTTTCAGAAGTAGATTGACAGGCCTTTCTTTCAGGTGCCTCTGGGTGGACTTCACGTCCAACCGTCAGGTTAGCAGCTGAGCATGTTAACTGTTTGTATCACCCAGGGACTCCACCTGCTCGCCAACACTCCAGCATAGCCGGGGGGAAATGCTCTGCAGTCCCTCTTCTCTCTGGTCTCCCTTCCTGCCTCCTCACTTCTTTCCCCACTGTGGGCTACTTCTCAGCTGAAAGGACTTGCCAGGCCATGAGCTTATGCTGCAGTGAAGCCATTCTTGGTCCCTCGGCTTCTTCCAACCCCAGTGCCTGGAACGCTTTGTAGAATAAAAGAATAAACCAATGACTGCCAAAATGAAGGGGTTAATGAATGAAGGACGATCGTAAATGCGTTCCCAACATGGGTACGTACACCGTTATGACCAACTTTCTTCCCTTACGATTTCCCTACTAGATTATTTCTGTGATTTGGAAGAGAGTGACAAGTCTTCTGGGTTCTCTGGAGCCTTCGGTAGGTGGTTTTGAAAACCAACACATGAACATCATGCTGCCCTTAGCACTAGCCCTGACATGCACACGTGGTTCAGATATGATCCATTTTATGGGGAAGGGCACCCGTGCATTTACACAAGACAGCATGTTTGAAACAGCACCTGCGGAGCATTACAAATCATGGGTGTCTGGGCCCCATCCCTGCGTTTCTAATGTAATTGGTCTTGGGTGATGCTCAGCCATTGGAGAGGTTTAGCAAGCGTCCCAGGTATAGCTGGTGCGCAGCCAGGCTGGGAACCACGGCTTTAATCCAGGAACTTGCTTCCACCGTGCAGTGTCCTTCGGGGCGGAGGTGGGCCTAGCAGCCCGTGTAAAGGCAGATGAGCACCTTGGCTTCCTTCTGATTTCTCTGCTGCTGGGTAATGAGGGCCCTACTGTGAAACCCAGTGGAGGCCTTGCTACCTTCTTTGACCCTTGCCCTGAGGCCACTAAAGAAGTTTCCCCAGAAGTCTTTCTTCCCAGGCTCACGAGAATTAGGAGGTTGGGGGGATGCCTAACCCTCATGGAAAAGGTACTGTCACATGTTATTCATGAGGACTATTTTACTTTCATGGAGTCCCTGGGTGGTGAAAAGAGCTAACGTGCTTGGGTTCTAAGCAAAAGGTTGGAGGTTCAAGTCCACCCAGAGGTGTCTCAGAAGAAAGCCTGGTGATATACTTCCAAAAAATTAGCAAAGGAAGTCCTATGGAGCACTGTTCTACTCTGACACACATGGGCCTGCCGTGAGCTGGAGTTGACTAGACAGCACCTAGCAGACAGCAGGCAAGCCTCACGTCGGGAACTGGTATCTGGGAAGCCCGGGGCTATGGCCAGGCCTCTTCTGTAGCCCCAGCTCCTGGCACACAGTAGGGCCTCAGCTAGTGCAGGCTTTGCTGTGTCAGAACAAGGCTAATTTTAAGACAAGAGGAGGATGAGCCCAATCTGGCCCTGGGATGCATTTAATACTGCAGACCAAGCTGCGGGGCCCTCCTGCCCCCACGGGCCAGGAGGAAGCCTTCGCCCAGCTCACCCAATGGTCTAGGAGGTCCTGCCCCTCATCTGGGACGTTGGGGGACAGCCCCTCGCATGCCCGTCTCAGCCGGAGATGAATAACTTTCATTTCACTCGGACTGAACACTGACACTCTGCCCTACTTCTGATGGGCGTCCTTTCTCAGGCTTGCTCAGGGAAGACAGAACCCATTAAACTCCCCCTCACTGCTCCCCCAGGAGAGGCACTGAGTCCCCGAGGCAGCCGGCTGGGAGCTCTTCAGGATAAAGACTCATCTTACGTGAACCAGGGACTGGCTTATAGTAGGTCCTTAATAAATATTCAATCATAACCATCTTAATTACTGAATTACATCATGTCTGTCTTAGGGTCAGATATAAATAAATAATGCCATAATAATAATGAGCCTCTAACAGAAGCCTGCGCAGTTGGAGTCCCCACTACCACACAGGCGGTTTGAATAAATCTGGGAGGATTTCATATTTCACGAAGACATATCTGCTCACAGTAGGTGAGCGTTTTGGAAGATAAGCCTGATTTCGTATTCATGCGGCAGAATGCTTCCTGCCTTTCTGTTTTATGTCCTGTTTCAAGACTTAATTCAATGCAACGTAGCACTCAGTCCTCCAGGGTGTTTGAGGGTGTCTGTGGGCAGTGGAGAAGGGGTGGCAGGCCTGGGAATCACAGGGACGAGTACTCCGACCTGCTTTAGGTGAGATGACGACGGAGGTTGGCTTTGCTGGGACTCAGTTCCGTGTCTCCGAGTCAGCCTAAGCCATCCTCTGCTTAGAAAAAGCAGAGCTGCAAATTCAGAATTCTCCGTGCACAAGTTCTGTAAATGCATGAGGTCGGCCAGCAGAGGGTACCTGCCCTGCCTGCAGGGACAGTCTGCTCCCTCCAGCCAGCTGCTGCCACGCAGATTCACACACAGGGTTGCCTGATTTTTCATTTCAAAAGGACCAGAGGTCAAGATATTTCCAGGAAACCTCCTGATATTAAATGTTGCCATCGATAGCTGCTGTCCAGTCAGCTCCAACTCGCGGTGGCCCTATGTACAGCAGAACAGAACATTGCCCAGTTCCATGCTGTCGTCATGGCCGTTGGTGTGCTTGAGTCCGTTTTTGCAGCCACTGTGTGTTTAGAGTGCCTTCCAACCTAGGGCTCATCTTCCAGCACCATTTTGGACAATTTTTGTTGTGATCCACAGGGTTTTCTTTAGCTAATTTTCTGCAGTAGGTCACCAGGCCTTTCTTCCTAGTCTGTCTAAGTCTGGAAACTCTGCTGAAACCTGTCCATCATGGTGAACCCCACTGGTATTTGAAATACTGGTGGCATAGCTTCCAGCATCACAGCAACACACAAGCCACCACAGTACAACATGCCGACAGATGGGCAGCAGTAAATGTTACTCACCAATTCCGATTATTTTAGAACAAAACCCACCTATGGTCCTTTGGGCCACATCTGGCCATGTGCTACACTGGGCAATGCCGGCTGCAGAGAGACCTGCAGCGGTGGCCCACAGCTGGACTTCTGGAGATGAGAGCCAGGGCAAGCAAGCAAAGCCTGTGCTGGTTCCTTCACAAAAACCTGGGAAGGCCAAGAAAGCACATGGTCTGGAGGTTAAGACACCAGCTCTGTTGTTCACTGTACTGGCCTTTCCTGTCTCTGAGACCCCGATGGACCATACAGGGTACCAAGGCAGCACTTGGCCTTTCACAGACGGCTGCACTGAGAGTCACTGTGGGACAAGGTGGTGGGAAGCCCTTTGCTGACCAGACAGCACCATGCGTGGAAGTCCTGTGAGAGCTTCACAGCAGCCTGAATCTGGGCCTCTGGAAGCTTCTGGAAGCAGGGCTACTCTCGGGAATTAGGACCTTTATGTCAGATATCAAACATGGAAGGGAAATGGTGAGAGTGCAGTTTGATTTCTGGCCAATTCACCTCAAGTGAAGCCATCACCTGTGTATCAATGGACACTCGCATGATGCTATGATGCCGAGCAGGTTTCAGAAGCTTCCAGGTTGGCATAGACTAGGAAGTGGGTACCAAGTCGATGGCACCTAAAAACAACATACACACACACACACACATATACACATGTATATTTTCAATATTTTTCTTTACATAAATATACAAATTTTCACATTGATACATAAACTTCATTTTTACTTGGTTATTTACCTATCATAAACATATTCTCCTATTTTACTTTATTACCAAATTTTTAAGGGGGTTACAGTTGTTGCTATTAGGTGCCATTGAGTTTGTTCTGACTCATAGTGACCCTGTGTACAACAGAACAAAACACTACCCAGTCCTGCACCATCCTCACACTCGTTGCTATGTTTGAGCCCACTGTTGCAGCCACTGTGTCAGTCCATCTCACTGAGCGTTATCCTCTTTTTCGCTGACCCTCTATCAAGCATTATGCCCTTCTCCAAGGACTGGTCCCTCCTGATAACATGTCCAAAGTATGTGAGATGTAGTCTCGCCATCCTTGCTTCTGAGAAGCATTCTGGCTGTACTTCTTCCAAGACGAATTTGTTCCTTCTTTTGGCAGTCCATGCTGTACTCAATATTCTTCGCCAACACCACAACTCAAAGGCGTCAATTCTTCTTCGGTCTTCCTTATTCACTGTCCAGCTTTCACATGCATAGGAGGAGATTGAAGATACCACAGCTTGGGTCGGGGCACCTTGGTCCTCAAGGTGACATCTTCGCGTTTTAACACTTTAAAGAGGCCTTTTACATTTGCCAGTGCAGCATGCTGTTTGATTTCCTGACTGCTGCTTCCATGAATGTTGATTGTGGATCCAAGTAAAATGAAATCTTTGACAACTTCAATCTTTTCTCCATTTATCATGATGTTGCTCGGTGGTCCAGTTGTGAGGATTTTTGTTTTCTTTATGTTGAGGTGCAATCCATACTGAAGGCTGTGGTCTTTGATCTTCATTAGTAAGTGCTTCAAGTCCTCTTCACTTTCAGCAAGCAAGGTTGTGTCATCTGCATAACGCAGGTTGTTAATGAGTCTTCCTCCAATCTTGATGCCCCGTTCTTCTTCATATAGTCCTGCTTCTCAAATTATTTGCTCAGCATACAGATTGAGTAAGTATGGTGAAAGGATACAACCCTGACACACACCTTTCCAGATTTTAAAATGGGTTTTTAACATCTCCTTGTTCTGTTCAAACAACTGACTCTTGGTCTATGTACAGGTTCCTTGTGAGCACAAATAAGTGTTCTGAAATTCCCATTCTTCCCAATGTTATGGATAATTTGTTATGATCCACACAGTCTAATGCCTTTACATAGTCGATGAAACACACAAGATCCACCTGACATCAGTGATGATATTCCTCATTTCATGCCCTCTTCTGAATCTGGCTTGAATTTCTGGCAGTTCCCTGTTGAGGTACTGCTGGAACCATTTTTTTAATTATCTTCAGTAAAATTTTACTTGCATGTGATATTAATGACATTGCTCAGTAATGTCTACGTTCCATTGGATCGCTTTTCTTTGAAATAGGCACGTATATGGATCTCTTCCAGTCTGTTGGCCAGTGTAAAAATGGCGTGGCAGGGACATCTGACCTCCTCAACTAACTTTACAAGGGAGAAGGAGAATCAAGATCAACAGCCCAAGGCTGATTCCTATGAGCTGGAAGTCAGACACACCTCCTCTCCCCAATCTTTTTTCCAATTCTGACACCAACTCTCCATCCCACAGCACTCTCTACTTCTTTGCTGGGTGCAATAATTCATTGCAAGGGCCACGCAGAACTCACAGACCACACTCACAGCTATAGGGTTTATTAGGGAAGTAACAGGTTACAATTCAGGTTCAGAAATGCTCAGGATACAGTTCTTCAATCAGGACAGCCTCTTCTAATCCGTGCCTGCAGGCAGGTCTCTATCTGGCCCTTGGTCCTTTGGCCTGGCTTCTGCCCTACTCAAGCAAGTGTTAACAAAGCTCTTTTAGCTTTGCCGGTAAGTATCCAGAGGCATCCCACTCCACCAGTAAGCCTCGGCCCGGAGTGCTCAACTATAACTCCAGGGGTTAGCAAACCTAGCTTCACAAAGCGCCCAGAGGAACTCTACTCTGCCAGCAAGGCTCCTGCTCAAAGGTGCTCAACTTTCTCCTTCCATGGGCTGGGAAGCCCACTGCACCATCTCCTGCTGTCCTACTGCTGTTCTTTTGCCTCTGCAGCCACAGTTTCTCTGCTGCCACCTCTCCCTGTCTTCGGTGTTACGGTGCACTCTCTCTCTCTCTTTCGGTCTCCTGGTTCCATGAACTTCTCAGTGCAGGGATCCCAGATCCAAAGGACACACTCCACTCTTGCCTCTTCTTTCTTGGTAGTGTTAAGATCGTTCCTTGCCACCACTGGGATGGCGCGTTTTAAGCCTAGCGGGTTGGCAACACTGACCAATCGCCCATTAGGGTTCCATACACCTTATTTACATGGTCCTACTCCCACAAAGGTGCCATGCACGTTTTTTACATTATTAGCAAGCTATCTAATGCCCTTGGTGTGCCACAAGAACCTCATTTGCATTGTCTCACACAGTCATTCGGTCGAAGTTACAAAGATTATGGATAGGAGGGCTGTATTAAGTAATTCACCGCACCTCAGCCAGGTAGCTGTCTGCCAAATTTGTCAGCATAGAAGAGTGAGCACTTCCAGTGTTGTATCCATTTGTTGAAACATCTCAATGGATATTTCGTCAATTCCTGGAGGCTTTCTTTTCACCGGTGCCTTCAGTGCAGCTTGGACTTCTTCCTTCAGTTCCATCAGTTCTTGATCCTATGGTACCTCCTGAAATGGTTGAATGTCGACGAATTCTTTTTGGTATAGTGACTCTGTATATTCCTTCCATCTTCTTTTGATGCTTCTTGTGCCATTCAATTTTTTGCCCATAGAATCCTTCAATATTGCAACTCAAGCCTTGACGTTTTTCTTCAGTTCTTTCAGTTTGAGAAATGCTGAGTGCGTTCTTCCCTTTTAGCTGTCTAACTCCAGGCCTTTGCACATTTCATTATTGCACATTCTCCTATTTTAAATGTTACTTTATCACCTACTTTCTAAGGAGACTATTGACAATAATTTATTTAACCAGTGTCCAAAGTTGGACGTTTGTTTGTTTCTGATATTGTGTGTACCTGCCAGTGTTTTGGAGATGTTGGTCTCCTGGAAGCCACTAGATATCAAGTAGCCCCAAGTGAGGTCACCAGACAGACTGGAGTCTGTGGGACTGGCCAGATAGGCCGAGGAGCCACCTCCTCTGCCACTGGGCCCACGGACAGTGTTAGATGGCCCGGAAAGCTGGCAGAAGAGCCCCTCCCACTGTCCTCCTTTCTCCTTCCCTCCCTCTTTCCCCCACCTCCCCCTCAGGTTGTTCCCTCAGTTGTTTTTGTATGTCAATTCCAACTCATAGCAACCCTATATGACGGAGTAGATCTGCCCCATAGAATTTCCTAGGCTGTAATATATTTAATCTTTATGGAAGGCACCCTGGTGGCACTCAGCTGCCAACCAAAAGGTTAGCAGTTGGAACCCAGCCTCTCTGCGGGAGAAAGCTGTGGCAGTCTGCTTCAGTAAAATGACAGCCTTGGAAACACTAGGAGGCAGTTCTACCCTGTCCAATAGCGTTGTTACAAGTCGGAATCGGCTCCACAGCAACGTGTTTGGGTTTGGAATCTTTACGGGAGGAGGCCACTGAGTCTTTTCTCCTGCAGAGCAGCTGGTGGGTTCAAACTGCTGACCTTTTAATTAGAGCTGAGCACTTAACCATTGTGCCACCATGGCTCCTTGTTTTCTCTATGTACCTACCCGTTCCCCTATGCACTGCATTACTTTGAAGTCCCAAATTTATATTACTTTATTCATAAATATCAGTGCAGGTATCTCTAAACAATCAAGCTTCTTTTTTCAACATAATACCATCATCACACCTAAAAAATTATCAGTGATTCTTTAATTTTATCAAATACCCAGTCCACGGTCCAATTTCCTGAATTGTCTTATAAATGTTTACTATAAATAGTCTGCTTGACTCAGGATTCAAACATGGTCTATTTATGGCATTTGATGGAAGTGTATTTTATCTTCAGTGTATTTTAATCTGTAGGCCTCACCTGCTTCATTCTCAACAAGTCATTTGTTAAAGAAACTTGTCTCTCGTCCTGTAGAGTTTCCCATGCCCTGGCTGACTGCATCCCCATGATGTCCTTTGATAGTCCTCTGTCCCTATGATTCCTACAATCTGATAGCTAACTCCAGGCTTGTCATAGTTACCTAATGCTGCTGTAACACAAATGCCGCTAGTGAAAGGCTTTAAAGACCAAAAATTTATTTTCTTACAGTTCAGAAGGCTAGAAGTCTGAATTCATGGCACAGCTCTAGGGGGAAATCCTTCCTTGTCAGCAGCCCTAGAAGTTCCTATGAGTCCTTGGTGTCCCTTGCCATCACTGGGCATGTGGATGCATCTGTTTGCCTCCTCCCCATCTGTGTCTCTTCAGCTCTTTTCATAACTCAGAAGTGATTAGGTTTAGGATCCACCCTACACTGGTATGACCTCATTAACATAGCAAAAGAAAACCTCTATTTCTAAACAGGGTCATATTTACAGATACAGGGGTTAGGTTTTTAAGACATATTTTGGGGGGACACTTTTCAATCCACAATACCAGGTGTAGATGCTTGTTCTTGTGTAGCTTTGCTTTATGGGTTTTTGCGGGGGGGCGGGTGCAAATATTCTTCACAGGTGATGTGCATTTTCACAGGGAGCCCATTGATGGTCCTCATCCAGTATTTGGCGCCTTTCCACTTGTCAGAAGAATGAAGCAGTTCCCTAAGATCCTCCAAAGGCAGCCTCTGAGGGTTGTTTGAGTTTTTTGTTTTTCTGTATCTCTATGAATTCAGGGATTTAAACATATGCAATGTGTTTCAGCCCACTGCAGCTTTTATTCTCGTTGGTGTACAAGCTCTCCCATGGTTTACTAGTGAGAGCTTCTTCAAGTTCTTTTCACATGATCACAGTAATTTTTGCTGTTCTAATATAACCATGTGTTCCAGATTCTCCTGAAGCATTCCCTGCTCTAGACCTAGAATAAACCATTTTTCCAGGGAACTCTTGTTCTTTTTTGGTGAGAAATGATATTCAGAGACAAAAATCCATGTGCAAAGGATGTTGCTATTGTGTTGGTCATTGTTTCTGGGCTCTTCCAGTAGGAAATACTTTTTATTTATAGAGAAAGTATCTCAAGAGCTCATATGGCTATTCAAATACTGCCAATTCACTGACTCTGTATTTGCAAATTCTCCTGTTAGTGGTGCTTTTGTGGTCACGTGCACAGAGCAGCAAAAAATGGATGTCATCCGATGCGTGCGTTTCCAGCTGAGGTCAAACAAGGCAATGTTCTGCCTTCTTGTTTCAGCTCTCACACTGTAAAACAAGTGTCCTTCTCAAAGTCTACTTGGTGCCACATTTTTTGCTTTTTTGTGGGTGATTTTGCTGTTTAAAGTGACGCCCAAGCATAGTCCTGAAATGCTGTCTAGTGTTCCTAAGTGCAAGAAGGCTGTAATGTGTCTTACAGAGAAACTACTTATGTTGGATAAGTTTCATTCAGGCATGAGTAATAGTACAGTTGTCTGCAAGTTCGATGTTAATGAATCAACAATATATATTAAATCAGGAGTCTTTAAATAGATATACACATGAAAAAGGCTATGGATTGATCTGTTGCCAGAAATGTCGGGAACAGAGACTCACAGGAACCTAACCCCATATTTGTCCTAGAAGCAATGGTTCAGTATTCACTAATTCAGGGTCTGCAGTGACTTTACAGAACATGCCTCCTGCAAACACAAGATTCAACCGTATGTGAGTACAGTGTTTTATGTAACATTTTGATTTTATTTTTATATCTCTGCTCTCACCCTAAATAAATTTTGATTTCTAATGACATTATCATACTTTCTAATCTGCTTTATCTGGATCAATATTTCAGCTTAATAATGCTGATATTATTGACAATCACTCATGAGAACAATATGTTGACAATGAGAACAGTTTTTTTTCTTTTGTAGTTACACTGCAAACTTTATTTTACAGTTAATTTAGTGTTAGAGTACATCCCTACTATGAGTGTTACATCAAATTACTGTATTTTAGAATCATCTGAAATAATTTCTGTGTGAAATTGTGCCACTTACATGCTAAGTTCATTTGTTTCATTTTTCTCTCAACTTTTATGGACCCCCTTTCTTTCCGTTTTGATTTAATTTAGCGTTATAATTATTGTAGATACTTACATGGTTCCAAGTAACCAATCTATAAAACTAGGTAGATTCAAAGTCTAGCCCCTATCCCCGTCCCCACCACCCTATTCCCACCCTTCCCCACCGGTAACCATTTATATTTTTTTATTTATTGTTTTGGTTATCTAGTGCTGCCATAACAGAAATACCACAAGTGGATGGCTTTAATAAAAGCAAATTTATTTTCTCACAGTCTGGAAGGTTACAAGTTGAAATTCAGGGCATTGGCTCCAGGGGAAGGCTTTCTCCCTCCGTCGGCTTTGGAGGAAGGTCCTTGTTCTCAATCTTCCCCTGGTCAAGGAGCTTCTCAGGCGCAGGGACCCCGGGTCCAAAAGATGTGCTGTGCTTCTGGTGCTGCTCTCTTGGCGGTATTAGGTCCCCAACTCTCTGCTTGCTTCCCTTTCCTTTTATCTCTTGAGACATAAAAGGTGGTTCAGGCCACACCCCAGAGAAACTCCCTTTGCATTGGATCTGGGAGGTGACCTGAGTAAGGGTGGTGTTACAATCCCACCCTAATCCTCTCAACATAAAACTACAATCACGAAATGGAAGACAACCACACAACACTAGGATTCATGGCCTAACCAAGTTGAGACACATTTTTGGGGGGACATAATTCAACCCATGACATTTACCCTTCCACTTCTATTTTAGTATAAGAAAACACGTATAAATGCACAACTATTTGTGTCTTCTTAAAAAATGGTAGCATGCCATACCCATGTCTCTCCTCTTGTCCTGGAAATTACTCACTGTAAATGTAGCTAGATGCCCCAAGTTCTTTTCTATGGTTGTGTGGTCTGCAGCCCCACGGTCCTCAGCCCCAAGCTTTTAAGCTTTTAATCAGTGCAGACCTGCTGTTGCCCTCCGACCCAACCACGATAGGGCCAGTGTAGTTACAATTTGCCTGTTGTATCTATTTATGTATAATCTCTCTGTGCTAAGCACTTGCATCATCTCATTTAACATTTGCAATAGTTGTAGGTACCGGTTTGTAGGTACCAAACTGAAGTTTGGAGAAATCAAGTCACAGACCCCAGGCCACACAGCTGGCATGGAACCCTTGTATCTCTGAGGCGAAGATCCATGATCTTAGCAGTTCAGCCATGCAGGCACCCCTTGACGTGCCTCCCAAAGCTCTTGGTAGCTCTGGCAAGTATCAGAGAAGTGAGGAGTGAAAGTGCAGAAGTGGATCTAATGGCACCTGTGGTCCATGTTTGAAGGCTTCTGGGAGGCAGCATGGCAGGATAAAAGCATACGTGGGTGGGCACCAGAATCCCTGAGCTCGAGCTCCAGCCTCGCCTTTTGCTACTTCCATGACCTTGGGCCACGTACTTAACTGCTTGGGCCTTAGCTCTCTTGCCTGTGTATCATCTCCATGATGCAGTGAGGGTGAAGGGAGCTTATGTGAGAAGGCACCTGGTAGTGCCTGGCCCCAGTAAGCGCTCAACAAATACGTGTTGAATCATGGAGTTGGAAGCAGCTCCCAGTGAATAACCCGTAGCACCTGAGTCTGTGCAGCTGGTCTATTAGGAGGTGGTCTTTCTCCCAAAATGGAGCTTCTCCAGGTGGGGCTCCCAGACCAACAGTATCAGCCTCACTTGGAAATTGGTGAGAAAAGCAAATTCTCAGGCTGCACCCAGACCTGCTGGATCCGAAAGTCTGAAGGAGGGTCCCGGCCACCTGTGTCTTAACAAGAATCCCAGCTGTATTGAGAACCACTGCTCTCAGATACTCCCAGCACCCCAAGTCCATAAAGGCAGGGAGGGGCAAGGCAGTCAGGCCTCCCCCAACATCCAGGGCTCCCCCTTGCCTTCGCTCACACATATCTGGTAAATATCACTTCTGTGTCAGACACAGGGACAGTGGGGAAGAAGGCAGACAAAGTAAAATCCTCCTGGAGCTTGCATCCTAGGTGGATAGAGCGTGAATCTAAAACAAACAAGCAGGATGGTTCCCGCAAGTGGTCAGTGTCATGAAGGATATAAGCAGGGTGGCATGAGAGAGACATGGGGGCCAGTGGTGAGGGATGGTAGACGGGGGACCAGGAAAGCTCTCTCTGAGAAGGTGACACTTGAGCTGAGGTTTGAATGAGGAGGAAGCAGCCACGTAAAGATCAAGGCCAAGTGTCCCAGGCAGAGGAGCCAGCACTGAGGCAGGTTTGAGAAGAGTAAGGAGGCCACATGACTGGGGCCAGTGGGTAGAGCACTGATTCTTATCTCGGTCCATCTCGAGGTTTAAACAATCCTGCTTCCCCTGAGCTTTTCCTCACCCCAGTGCTCGGGAGGAGAACAGCTCTAGCTCACCTCGAGCTTCCCCCACCACCCGGCTGCTCTGCGAGATCCCCCCGCCACACACACAGACCGTCCAGTGGTGCAGGAGAAGCCCGTCCACAGGCAACTGAGTGACAAGGCGCCACAGAAAAGCACAGCCTGGGGTAACAAGGAGACCGAGCCTGAGACCAGATCTGCCGCCATCGTGTAATCTGGGCAAGTTATGTCTCCCCTTTGACCTCGTTCTGCATCTAAAATAGAGCTAAGGCTGCCTCCCTCCCAGGGTGGTTGTCAGGGTCAAAATACAGCTATGCATGTAACCCCGGACCCGGCCTAGCCTAGGTTCTTGGAAACAGGAACAATCACCCTTGTTTTCATCAATAGGAAGTTTAATCTCTTCAGGTATAGTGTTGTTAGGAACCCCTGGTGGCATAGTGGCTAAGTGCTATGGCTGCTAACCAAAGGGTCAGCAGTTTGAATCTGCCAGGCGCTCCTTGCAAACTCTATGGGGCAGTTCTACTTTGTCCTATAGGGTCACTATGGGTCAGAATTGACTCGATGGCAATGGGTTTTTAATGGGTTTAGTGTTGTATGGATGATGGAAGAAGCAAATAGGAACATCACTAGTGACTCAGGGAGAGTTGTCAACTTTGCCGCCTAGCATCTGCACCCTGAGCAGCTGCGGGCAGGGAGGCTGGGACGTGATAAGAAGCAGTGCCCACCCCAGGAAGGGCCAGGCCTGACACGTGTAGACGGCAGGAGGGACGGGGCCAGGGGTCCAGAGGAAGGCTAGCCCTATGCTGTCCAGCAGAAATACAGTGAGAGAGGGTCATTTTAAGTCATCTAGTAGCCACATTTAAAACACGAAAAGAGACAGGTGAAAACAATCTTAGTCATAAATGTAACCCCAAATGTTCAAAAGATCATCATTTCTACATGCAGCCGTTGTTATTGTTGTTAGGTGCCATAGCGTTGATTCCGACTCCTAGCAACCCCACGCATAACAGAGTAGAACTGCTCCTCAAGGTTGTCTTAGCTGTGATCTTAACGGAAGCAGATGGACAGGCCTCCCTTCTACAGTACCGCTGGGTGGGTTTGAACCACCAACCTTTTGGTTCGCAGTCAAGCACAACCCGTTTGCACCACCTAGGGATTTTGTAAAAAACATAGAATATCATTAATAAGCTAGTTTGCTAGTTCACGTTTTTTTTTTTCCTACTAAGTATTTGAAATTCAATGTGTATTTTACTCTTACAACACATCTCATTTCAGCCTAGCCACACTTCAAGTGCTCCATAGCCACAGATGGCTAGTGAATTGGACAGAGCAGCTATAGGGCAGGGGCAGCAAACTATGGCCCAGGAGCCAGATCTGGCCTGCTACCTGTTTTTGTACAGCCCCGTGTGCTAGGAATGGTTTTAACATATTTAAATAGTTGGGGAAAAATCAGAACAAGATTATTTTGTGGCACGTGAAGATTATATGAAATTCAAACTTCTGTGTCTATAAATTAAGTTTTATTGGAGCACGATCAAACCCGTTTGTTTAAATATTGTCTGTAACTGCTTTCATACCACGATAGCAAAGCTGAGAAGTTGTCACAAATGTTGTGTGGCCTGCAGAGCTGAAATATTTACTATCTGGCCCTTTACAGAAAAAGCTGGTCAACCCTGCTGTAGACATCAATACACCTCCCTCAGCTCCTCCTGACAATGGGTTTCCAGATCTCTCAGTTTGGAAAGATGAGTCGTGGAGACCACAGGGGTGCTGGGGGGCTGGACCTCTCAGTTAATCACCACGGGTTTGTTCATGCTGGGTGTCATTTTAATAAACTGTGTTTCCTTCAGCACAGAGTGCAGGCTCTGTTCCTTAGCTAGAGAAACTAAACTTAAATTCAAACCTAAGTTCTTTGTTGTTGTTATTATTGCTGATAAGTGGGCTCAGAGCAACCTTCCATATAACACAACGAAACATTGCCCAGCCCTGTGCCATCTTCATGATTGTGGGTATGACGGAGTTCATTCTTGTGGCTATTGTGTAGTACCTTCCAACCTATGGGGTTCATCTTCCAGCACTATGAAATCTTAAGTTCTTTGATGAGGACTTGCAAAGTTCTAAGTAAAGAATCCCGAAGAAAAGGCTCACAAGAGCCTCCGGCCAGGGTGACCTTAAATGGATTGTGACAGTCACGATCCCAGGACCAGGCTGATTGGACTGGAGGGCAGCAACTATAGAAGGGGCTTCAGTGGCTTGACAGCACCAGCGGGCTCAATGGGCTGTTTCCAAGCTACACACAGGGCCCCATCCCATAAATCCAGGCCCTCTGAACTAGGCACTAGACACACATACCATCAGGCAAGATTCCTTCAAAGAGGCACCAACTCTGTGTACCTGATAAGGAATTCCAGTCCAGTCCAAATGGAGGACCTGATAGCCTTTCAGTCAGCCTGGGCTCCAGAACTGCCCACTGCCCCAGGGATACACCGTCTGCCGTCAGCTCTGATGACACAATTTTATTGTACTGACAACCGAGACACAGCCTCCCCTTGGTTCCCAAAACTCATCAGTAGCTAAGGAGGTGCCCCAGGCGGACTTGCTGTCTCACCAGCGGGAGGCATGGTAAACAGGTAGGTGGAAGGAGGCTGTGTCACTGCACTGGGCTGGCAAGGTAGTCAGCCAGGACAAACGGAGGAGAGCAGGCTGGACTGGCAGGTGGACAAACCTCAGTGCCAGGGTCGGCTATGGGACTGTGAACACACCCAACACCTCTGCGGCCTCAGCCTCCTCATCTGCACGGAGAGACACCCTCTGCCATCGTACAAGTGTGTAGGGGATTGATGAAGAAGGCACAGAGAGCACTCCACACTTCGGATGTGCTCAGGAAATGTCGATCCCCCTCAGCTTGTCTTCCCCTAACTCCCGAAAGGGAGATTCATGGGGATAGAATATCATGGTGCCAGGTGCTAAGACAAAGGCCATGCAGAGACCTTGTGAGTTAATT
Source organism: Loxodonta africana (assembly GCF_030014295.1). Classification (NCBI taxonomy): domain Eukaryota; kingdom Metazoa; phylum Chordata; class Mammalia; order Proboscidea; family Elephantidae; genus Loxodonta; species Loxodonta africana. The sequence goes on along the minus strand of NC_087357.1, from coordinate 82,942,655 downwards.
TACACAGGGACTTAGGGCACAGGCAAGAGCTCTCGAAGTGTTGGCTGGCATTATTATCTTATTGTTTCTGTTGCTGTTATGCCATCCCATAATTTAGATGGAATGGTCAGAAAGGGCCTCCCTGAAGAGGTGACATTTGAGTGACGTTTGAATAGAGAGAAGAGGCAGCCAAGAAAAGATCAGGAGCAGAGCGTTCCAGGCAGAGGAACAGCACCTGCAAGAGCCCTGAGGCAGGATTAAATAGCATGCTTAAAGAGGAGCAAGGAGGCTTTCTACCTGGAGAAGTTTATGGACATTGCTCCTAAGAGAGCTGAGTACTCATGAGGAAATTTCTCAGGGGCCTCCGGACAAGAAGTCACACAACCAGGCCCCTAAGCTCGAAGAATCAGGTGACTGGCCCCAAGTCATTTGCAGGGATGTGAGTTTCAAGCACCAGAAGCAGAAATTGGCCTGAAGCACCCATATGACATTACCCTTATGAACAGCTTTAGAACATGTCTGAATAATACAGGCAGTCCCTCCTGGGTGGCATAAATGGCTAACATGCTCGGCTGCTAACTGAAAGGTTAGAGGTTCAAGTCCTTCCTGAGGTGCCTTAGGAGAAACGCCTGGTGATCTACTTTCAAAAAATCAACCATTGAAAACCCTATGGTGCACCATTCTACTCTAACACACATGAGGTGCCATGAGTTGGAGTCAATTCAATGGCAACTTTTTTTCTCTCAATTAATACGGATACACAACCAATTAAATTTGCTATCAGATGAAGTTAACCATCACTGTACAAGTCAAAGCAGCATCCAGGCAGTTCCCCCAACGCAGTCAGGCACCTATGTGGCCCTCTGCAGTGTTTTGGTGCTACTGCTGAGTTTGGCCAGTGAAGTCACAGTGCAACGGTGACACCACCACACACCGGAGCCTGAGGACAGCTTTATTTACGCTCTTGCAGAATGTGCAAGCGGGCCTTGTTTTTCTGGGCAAAGAGGGAGCCCGCTGGCTCACATAGCATCCATGAGTCTACATTTAGAATCGTGTCTTCATTCACATTCTTTCCACGCAGCTCACAGCTTTGGACGGAAAGACAGTGGTCACTTTGCCTGGGCCAGTTCCTGGAAAGGTTCCAGCTCCGGCTCCTGTGGACCCCGAGTTGTTGATCTGGAGTGTGTGCACTGTGCTGGAGGGGGGTCCCACACTGCCACCGGGGCTGTTGCAGATGTGAGGTCCCCAGTTTGGGGCAGGTAGAGGCCTTCTCTGGGAGAAATCAGACTCTGCAGTGGTCAGCTGTGGTGAGGCAAATGGAAGGATCCCACGCCAAGCTCCAGGAATGCCTTCTACCAGGACAGGCTCCCTGTGGAGCAGAGTTCTACTCTGACACACACGGAATCACCGTAAGTCAGAGTCAACGTGACAGTAATTCATTTGTTTGTTTGTTTTAATTTGTTTCAATGTGTATCAGGAAAAAACTTCAAATCCATGATTTTGTAGATATTGTTGTTTACCGTCAAGCTCTGTTTTAAAAGTAAGCAGATTTGAATTCTGCTCAAAGAAACCTAGTAACTAAATGATTACACGGATGGTTGAGAATGTGGCAAAAATCATAAAAATAACCAATAAATGTCTAGTATTTGGGAGCTTGGTGATAAACTAGCATATCCCCGTCAATGAACGTCTTTGATCTTCACGACCGTGCAGACGACAGGCGCTCTGTCCGTCTGAGAGATGAGTAAACTGAAGGTCAGGGGGCTTGAGTGATTTGGCTGGTGTCAAATAGCCGAAAGCAATGGGGCAGGGCCCCCAAATCCTGGGTCCTTTATTTTTTTTTAAGTCTGGCTCACGTCTGAAGTTGATCCTTTTCATTTGCCAGACGGGCTGGTGTTGGTGTTGACGAGCCGAGAAGGTTGGTGGGAGGGATAAAGTGGATAAGTTCACTTTGGGCCTCCTGGAACCATCTCTGAGCATTGAGCAGTGTGCAGGAGACCTGGAGCCAGCTTCTAAATTCCCAGGGCAAAAAGTAAGTTGGAAGGCTCCTGAGAAGAGGAGGGCTCAAACCTTCCTCCCAACAAGATTCCTGGTTGAGATCTGACGCTACCATCTTTCTGACTCAGATTGAGCTACGGTGTGTAGACCTCGCTCCCTGTGGTCCTGGCAGCCAGCAGGTTCAACAGTGCAGGTGGTGCCAGGTCCTCAGTTAGGGCTGAGAGAGGCCCCTGCCCTTGAGGAGCCCGCAGGGTGGGAGGGGCAGAGCACTCAAGAACACTCCTTGGGAGTGTGGACGTGCTGTGGGGGGCAGACATCCAGGGCCACACACAGCACGGTCACTGCTGTTTTCCCAGCCCAGGGGCAGGGGAGCAGGAGAGGGGCTCTTAGAAATAAAGAAAAGATCTGAACTAAGCCCTGGCTCCTGGGGACAGAGGAGGGAGGAGGACTAAGGAGGGTGTCCTGGGGAGGGCCTGGCGTGAGCAGAGGAGTGGAGGGTGGAAGGGGTCTGAAGGCCTGCAAGCACTTGGGGAGCAGGTGACACCAGGCCATGAAGGGCAACCCTTGGGAACACAGATGGGGAGTCCCTCTTGGGTCCAGCACTTGGACCTCCCATCAGCCAGCAATGACCAGCTCGTAAGGCGAACTTACCTTGCCTCTTTCTTTGCCTGCTATTTCCCAGTCTCCTGCCATCCTCATCCCAAAGCCCCAGCCTGGCCTCCCCCCAGCCTGCAGCCAAGCGTGTTATTTTGCTCCAAAAGGACGGGCTCCTTACTCGAGGAATGCAGGCTGAGGTCGTCCAGAGCCGATGATGAAACAGGCTATTTCTGCCCGGCCATCAGCAGCTCTGTGCTGGCTCCCAGGCACACACGCCCGTGTTTTTAATGTCTCCTTAAACAGACACTTCCCTTCGTGCCTTGAGATGTGTTTACTTGAATCTGGGTGCTGGAGCAGCTTTAGAAATGGTTTGGGGTTGAAGTTGGGATAGCGGTTAGGGTCCAGCTCAGTGGCCAGCAATTTCTCACTCCCCAAGTTATCTATTACCCTGGCCGATCTGGAGGTAAAAATAGCTGCTGAGGCTGTTTGTTTAATCTGACTGTTACTTGACACCACGCGGGTGTTGCAGTGCGGACTGTTTGCCTCGTCCGCACCAAGAGCACCACTCGGGCCCCAGGCCGGGTCTGTACTTGGATGTGCTGCCCCGACTTCCAGGGTCCTGCACTTTTGGACACGTAACTTCCTCAGGTGGGCAGGTTTTGAAGAGTACATAGTTCAGATCTTGAATCCGGTCCCGTCTCCTCTTTGGGCAGCCCATCTAAGGAGGGGAGAAGAAGTTTGAGTGTCGGGCAGGGCCAGCTGCTGGCTGCCGGAAGAGTCGGGTGTCCCGCTCCTGGGAGGGCCTGGAGAGCAGCGCAGCCATGTGGAGAGTGCAAGGTAGGGTGCAGACGCTTGTCTGGGTCCTTGGCATGAGCATGGAGGCCACTCACTGCAGGCAGGAGTTCGCCATTAGACACACAGGGCTCTATGTGCCTGGCACCGTGCAGGGACGGTGGTGGGGGCAGGTAACGGGTTCAGATGTGTGTGCTGTGTGTGCTACTGCATGGTCCATGGGGTTGGGAAGGGCCGGTTTGCAGGGAGGGCTAAGCTGTTCCCACACACGCTGTGTACATGGGGATCGTGCCCCTGTGTGAGCCATGCCCACACATGCTGTATACATGGGGACTGTGCCCTTCTGTGAAGCTGCTCCCACACAACCTGTATACATGGGGACTGTGCCCCTGTGTGATATGAAGCCATTCCCACATGTACTGTGTACATGGGGACCGTATACATGGGGACTGTGCCCCTGTGTGAAGCCACTCCCACATGAGCTGTATACATGGGGACTGTAGCCCTGTGTGAGCCGCTCACACACTCTGTGTACATGGAGACTGTGCCCCATGTGAGTTGTTCCCACACACGCTGTATACATGGGGACCGTGCCCCTGTGTGAGCCGCTCCCACACTCTCTGTATACATGGGACTGTGCCCCTGTGTGAACCACCCCCCCCACCCACTGTATACATGGGACTGTGCCCCTGTGAGAAGCCGCTCCCACACCCGCTGTATACATGGGTACTGTGCCCCTGTGTGAGTCACCCCTACACGCATTGTATACATGGGGACTGTGCCCCTGCGTGAGCCACTCCCAGACATGCTGTGTACATGGGGACTGTGCCCGTGTGTGAGCCACTCCCAGACATGCTGTGTACATGGGGACTGTGCCCCTGTGTGAGCCACCCCCACACGTGCTGTGCACATAGCGACTGTGCCCCTGTGTGTCGCATGTGCAGGCCCTTAGCTCCCACGTGGCCATGTGGGCACAGGCCTGCATATGTGCCTAGGTCCCTGTGCTGTCCAGTGGGGGACCTCCTGGCCATATATTTTAGGATTGCAAGAGACTGGCTCTCTTGTCTTCCCCAGCGCTGAGTCAGGTAGGATGTATCATAAAATGCTTATGACAAGGGGAAAATCACTTTTTTGAAAATATTGGCCCATGGACTCCTAGGGAAACCCTGGTGGGCTTCCAAGGAGCAGTTGGAATCCACCAGCTGCTCCTTGGAAACTCTATGTGGCAGTTCTACTGTGTCCTATAGGGTCACTATGAGTCAGAATCGACTTGACGGCAATGAGTTTGGACTCTGAGAACAATTGTGTCCCCAAGATGAGGTTCTCCCACACCTTAGTGGTCCCCAAACCAGACTCCCACAGTGTGGGCACAACCGAGTTAAAAATCATCTTTTTTCTAGTGATGAAAAGCAGTATTATGTGAGGAAAGCTAGATAACCTTAAGAAAAGTTATTTAGGACTTTAAAATGCCCCTATAATTATAGGACGTCTACAGAGCATATTAAACAAACTTGCATGTTATATGAGGTCAGTTTACAATAGTGGTTGGCAAACGAGGGCCTATAGGCTAGACACCTGTTTTTGTAAATAAAGTTTTATTGGCACACAGCCACACTTGTTTGTTTACATGCTGCCCATGACTGCTTTCACACTGCAACCGAAGAGTGGAGCAGTGCTGACAGAGGCCATATGTCTTGCAAAAACAAAAATATTTTAATACGTGGCGTTTTACAGACCCTACTGTACAAGAACACTCCTTGAGAAGGGTAAATTCAGTGCAAAAAAAGCGGTGACTCTTCTGGTTGCTAAACTAGCCTGTGAATAGCCCCAAAGCCTTATGCCCCTGCCCTGGGTCAGTTTTCCAAGCCTGGCTGGTACAGGAAATGTTCAGTTTGCCATTGGGGTGCCGTGAAGGATGGCTGAGCAGTGGAGTCACCAAACGCACAGCGTGGCAGGGTGGCTCAGCTGGGAGGGCAGATTGTGCTTATCAGGGTGGTTTATAAATAGTCACCTCTGGGTGACCTGAGTCCAAGCGTGTCTGCTCCTGGGGCTTTGGGGTGGGAGCAGTTGAGCTTGCTCTGTGGGGACGAGAAGCTCCGGGGGGTAAGAGCAGCTTGCTTCCTCAGGAAGCAGATGAGGGCCGGAGGAATGCCATGCCCATAGTGGAGGAGCCTGGATTCCCTGGAAACTCAGGAGAGCTTAGCAGAGACGCGGAAGGCAAGAGAAAAGGAAGGCATGCGTCCTCAGGGAAATAATACATCCACACCAGTGTCTTTTCAACCAGGACACAGCTCGTGTCTGTGTCTTCTGCTTCCTTGCTCCTGATCCTACGGAAATCCTGGAGACCCTGACAAAAGAGGGGAAGCCCCACGTCTTGAAATAACCCTATTCCTACAATCTATGCCAGTAACTGAGACCTACCAAGAGAGCCAGGGCTGGACGTCTTCCTTACTGGCCCTTGGGAGCTCACACTATCTGCCCGGGGCTACGAGAGAGAGAGCTGCCTTGGGGAGGACTGGGTATCATCCTCACCTCAGGCACACAGCACTGTCATCTCTCAGCAGCATATGAGGAAGTTGGAATGCGCCTTGGTCTGACTTCCACTGGAGGGTTCAAACCACATTTTACCAAATCCAGCCAGTTCCTCACCTTGAAACTAAATCTTACTTTTTATTTGAGTTGGAAAAACTCAAGACACCTCCATAGATTCTATTTGGTTACAAGGGGTCACCTGACGTGAGCTGCAGAGGTAGAGGAGGTGAGGGGAAGGTAAGGGAGACAGGTCAAGGCACGTGGGTCAAGACCCAAAAATGGATCATGTGGAGCACCGCTGAGATGTGTCATCCCAATGTAAGTCATCAGTATCATTCTGGAACATTCCCTGGGGGACTGCTTGTGGGACAAATGTTGTTGTGAGCAATAGGTGGACTCCTGATGCCAAGGAGGAGCAGAGCTCACCTGTGATGGGAGCGTGGGGTCAGCTGGCCTCGGTCCTTGGTGGAAGCCTGAAGACCACTCTGTACAAAGTGTATTTCCTTCCGAGCTCATGCCAGTGAGTGAGAATTGGAATGTTTGGGAATCCAGCAGGAATGGCATCGGAAGAACCAATAAACGGTGAGTGGCTTTCCTCCCAGGACACGAGAGCCCAATTTTCTTAGTATGAGAGGAAGGGAACATTCTTCTTGACGGGGCATGTGACAGTGGGGTGCCTGACTTGGGGAACTTCGGTCTCTGCCCCGCCGACCCCCAAAGCTACAGTACGGGTACGGAGGACGTGAGCGCTGCCCCTGTGGCCAGGGCCCTGCACCATCTCCCAGACTCCACTAAGGTGGACCCACAGGCTGCAGCGGGAGACCAGGGACAACTTGGGGTCTCTGGGTTCCTGGGTCCGGTCCCCTCCTCAGTTGGTCCCTTCTTCTCCTGAGAGGCTGCTGCTCCAGGTGGTCCGGAACCCTGTGACCAGGGCTGCCAAGGGCCTGTGGGGCTGGGATGTGGGAGTGATTCAGCCTCACCCATCTCACATCTCCCAGCCTTCACCAGATTGTACAGATAGCAAAGGGAGAGGGGAAACACCTTGACTTGCTTGAGAAGCCTTTGGGAGAGTTTCCAAAACTCTGACTGGGCCCCACACATAGAGTCAGCTGGGTGGGCCTGTGGTGACCCACCGCACTCCATCTGCAGCTGGACTTTAGATTTGCACCTACATCCTTCCTGCCCCCTGGAGCTGCCCCTTGACATGCCCTGTCTGGCGACAGCCATGCCATGTGCCATGACCACCCACTCATCCACTTTCTGGCTCTGTGCACCCTTCCTGAGGGAGGTCAGGACTGAATTCTACAGAGGTCAATGGGTCACAGTTCAGATCTACTGAGCTAAAACCCACTTTCTTCCCTTCAGCTCAGCTGACCAGAGCCATTCCCACCACAGCCATTGTTGGTTGTGCCCCTCCTGTGTGCAAGGCCCTTCCTTAGATGGTCTGCTTTTAGCCTCAATCATCCAGCCTGCTGGGTTCTGTGATCCCTTCACAGAGACAGGAGCTGTGCTTCAGAGAGGTTAGGTAATTGCCCAAGGATGCACCGTTAATGAGGGCTGAGACCTGAATCCAAAGCCCATGTCTTATCCTAACTGCCTCACTATAACTGAAGCTCACGTCAGCAACCAACAAATTCACCAGAAAGGAGGCCATACTGCTCAGCAAACAGTCACATCTTCCTTAGGAAGACACTTGTGCCTACAGAGGCCGCAAACATCTCTTTGTCCCCTCAGACTTTCCGGAAGACCCCTTGTGCCTACAGAGGCCACAGGTGTCACCCAGCCCCTCAGACCTTCGGGAAGCTGCCCTGGGGTGGAGATTCTGCACAGCTCCCAGGAGGCCTGCTGGAGCAGGCTAGCAGGGATCTGGGGACAGCCAGATTTATATTCACAAGCCAGCTCTGCTGCTTCTCAGTAAGCCCTCTGGGCCTCAGCTTCCTCATCCGCACAATGGGAATAATAACAGTCCCCATCTCAAAGGGGCACTGTGAGCGTTAAATGAGAAGATGTGTAAACAACACCTGACATATGGTAGAAATAGAAGACATGCTTTCTCTTCTCAATTGTCCTATTTTGTGATTTTTCTCTAACTGAGGTCATTGGTGGCTCAGTGGTAGAATTCTCGCCTTCCATGAGGGAGACACAGGTTCAATCCCCAGCCAATGCACTTGAAGTGCAGCCACCACCCACCCGCCAGTGGAAGCTTGTGTGTTGCTATGATGCCGAACAGATCTCAGCGGAGATTACAGACTAACAGACTAGGAAGAAAAACCTGGATTTATGCCAGAAGATCAGCCAATGAAAATCCCCTGGACCACAGTTTTATTCTGCCACACACGTGGGGTTGACATAAGTTGGGGGCCAGCCTGGTGGCAGGTAACAACAATCTCCACCCTGGATCACTGCTTCCCAGAGGTGGCCAATGAGAAACCCCGAGAGTCAGGAGACAGCTGATTCCTACTCACTACTCGTCTGCAGAGCAGCTGGCGCCGTGCAGGAGTGACCTCAGCCCACAGTGACCTTGGGATGCTTACACAGCATTATCACCTCCCCTCTGTGCCGAGAAGCGTTGGACTCTGTGCACCTTTAGAGCTTGAAGTAAAGGACCTAGCCTGGCTCCTCGTCATGCAGATGAGAAGGAAAGTGAGGTACCCACACTCCACAGCAAGGTGGGGCCTCCTCCTGATACTTCAGGGCTCGCTCACATCCGCAGACGCCTTGTTCTCCACACACGCACCTCACTGCAGCCCCACCAAAGGAAGAGAAGGAAAGTTAAACCTTTAGGTTTTCACTCATAAGTCTGAAGGGCAGGTGCCTAAATTGTAACTGAGCAGTTTTTTCTGTACTGGGGACCACTTCTGGCAGGGCTCAGGTAACTGAAGACCTCTTTTCAAGGGGAGCATCACTGACTGACACTGTGAAGTGGCTCGAGCACAAACAGACCTGAGCTCTGTCCTAAGTAGGAGGGAGGCGAATGGCACCCGAAGGCAGAGATACCAGGAACAAGAGGGCAAACCCAGGCAGTGGGTCCAAGGACAAGGAAATTCTGGGGTGGGGGGCGTGGATCTGCTCCATCACTTTACCTTGCTTCTCTCTGCCTTTCACGTCAGGGAATTGCAAAGTCATCCCAGTGCCCCTGGTGACCCCACAGCAACCAAGAGTCTTTCCCCCTGGCCCTGATGAAGCAAGTTACCTGGGGATGCTAGTGACAACATTTCTTGGGTAGGTACAAGGTGCCAGTCACTTCACAGACACTCATACATGCTCCTCACGATAACCCCACAACGTAAGTGCTATTATGAGTCTAATTTTACAGATGAGGAAGCTGAGGCACAGGAGACTTTGTAATCTGTCCAGGGTCACACACAGCTAGCAGAGGCAGGGTTCAAGCCCAAGGAGCCTGGCTTCCGGCCATGCCCTTTGCACTGCATTGTACTGCCCCTGTCTGGGCACTGGAAATGATGCAAACCACATTTAGTGGGTACTTACTGTGAGTCGGAATCGACTCAATGGCACTGGGTTTTTTGTTTTTTGGTTTTTTTTTACTATAGGGTCACTATGAGTCAGAACCCACTCAATGGCAGTCGGTTTGGGTTGTTTTGGTTTTTTTGTTTTACTGTGTGCTCGGAGTCCCTGGGTGGCACAAACAGTGAACACGCTCATCTGCTAACTAAAAGGTTGGAGGCTCGAGTTCACCCAAGTGTGACTCAGAGGAAAGGCCTGGTGATCTGCTTCTGAAAAATCAGCCATGGAAAATCCTGTGGAGCACAGTCCTCCTCCGAAACACACAGGGTCCCCATGAGTCGGAGTCAACTCAATGCAACTATTTTTAACTGGTACTGGAAGCTGGGCCTTGACAGCCGTGAGCTCATTTAACCCGTTCGGTGATCGCATCCGTGGGTGTTATCACTGCAGCAATAGGTATGAGACTCGATCCCTCCCCTGTCAGCTTCCAAAACCCAAGACCTTTAATGCTGGAACTTTCCATTCATTGAGTACTTACTGTGTGAGCCTGTTTTGGTCACTCTACATTTTTGAACTTTACTCTTCACAACTGCCCAGCAAGATAGGTTTTACTGCAGATGGACTAACTGATCTAGGTCCTGGACCTGCCTGGGTCTCAGTTTCTCCATCTAAAATTCCTTTGGCATCATCGCTACCTAACTGCCAGGTTGCTGTGACAATTGACTAAGATCACAGATGCAAAGTGCCTGACAGGTGTAGAAGTTCCACCATGGATGGATGCCTTGAACTGCCCAATATGAGCTGGTGTTCAATCCTTGCTCTTCTAGCTCTGCTTCTCGGGCTGGGTCACCCAGTCTGGTGGTGCCACCTTTCAGATGGGGAAATTGAGTACATAGAAGGCAGAGAATTCTGCAGTGCCCCTGCGCTTCTGCGCCTGGAGCCTCCTCCCTCTACCTAAGCCTGGGACACTCCGGAGCTGCTCCACAGCCCTGGGCTCCCCTGCCTGAATGGCCTGGCTCTCTCCCCAGGAGACAGTTGCTGAGGGCACCTCCACTCCCAACACACCCAAGTGCCTCTTATTCCTGGAGCCCCTTCAGTGGCTCCACTCTAGACAAGGCTGTCCAAGGTGGAACCCAGCCCACTGGGTACAATTCTTCCAGCAACAACCACTTCATACTCCACAGAGGGCTTCCACAAGCATCAGTCCCCCAGACGAAGTAGGGATGATTTTACCCATTTTACAAGGACAAGACTGAAGCTCAGAGAAGTTGACTCGTTTGAAGTCTGTCCCCACCATCCATCTATCAGTTTGTCATACTGTGGTGGCTTGTGTGTTGCTGTGAAACTGTGCCACTGGTATTCCTAACACCAGCAGGGTCATTAATGGTGGACAGATTTCAGCGAAACTTCCAGACTAAGACAGATCAGAAAGGAAAGCCTGGCGATCTACTTCAGAAAATCAGCCAACGAAAACCCTATGGATCACAACAGAATATTGTCCAATAGAATGCTGGAAGATTAGCCCTCTAGGTTGGAAGGCACTCAAAATACACAGTGACCATAACAAGGACTTAACACACCAACCATCATGAAGATGGCACAGACTTAAGCAACATTTCCATCTATTGTATGAGTCAGACTCACAGCTGACTCAACAGCTGCTAACGACAACAGCAGTCTGTCTGATCCCAAAGCTCTCAGCTGGAGGGCCGTGTGCACAGTCAGTCAGGGCAGGGCAGGGTCAGCTGGAGGGCCGTGTGCACAGTCAATCAGGGCAGGCAGGGCAGGTCTTTGCCCTCCAGGCACTGAAATCCCAGGTGGGATGGGGTGCAGGGAGTCAAAGGGCCTCCTGTGGCTGTAGGTCTTGCGAATGCACTCCAAAGAGGCCAGACAGGATGAACCAGGGGTGTGGGGGCTGTGGGGAGGCCAGAGGCTCCCTGAAAGAGAGCAGTGCGGTGCTGAGCAGAGGTTCTCAGCCTGCAGCAGGTGTTTCAGAAGCTCCTGGAGGAGGCTTCTTAAATGCAAGTTGCAGGGAACACCCCACTCTAGAGATGATCTCTAAGGTGCCCAGAGCCATAGGTTTGAGCCCACCACCACCAGGTATTAAACCTCCCCGAACTCCACATTCCTCTTTGGTGAAGAGTAAGAATAAGTCCTACCTCACCAGGTTGTTGCAAGTAGTAAATTAGATAATAATAATAATAAACATGAATCACTGATACTAGATTATATGAAGTGCTTGCTTTGTATTAGGTGCTCAGTAAGTGAGGATCTCTCTCCTTCCTTCCACCCTTCCTTCCTTCCTTCTTTCCTTCCTATTTAACCCTGTGCTAGGGGCTGGGAACACAGCACTAAAAAGAAAGGCAAGGCCCACCCTGGGAGCCACCACGGGGGGAGAGCAGGGATAGGAGGGCCCTCCTGCCCTCCCCCACATGACTCTAGTCAGACCCTGCCTGTCGCTGCATGTGGGCCTCAGGTCGCCATTTCTCCATCCAGATCAAAATCTAGCGTCACCATACACAGGGCAGCTACAGACTAGACTTTATCAAGGATTCCTGGAGTTTCTGATCTAGGACTATTTTTAAAAACTCTACAGATCATAATTCATTAGTGGGTTATGAAATCACTTGCTAAACTATAAACAGAATTTTTAAATAAAAGAATGGAATAGAATAGAAGAAAACAGAACAAAATAGAAAAACAAGAATGGTACGTATAAAAAGGCTGTTTGTTTCATGAAACTTTCCCTTGACGGAAATGTAATGCAGCTGTATTTCTTACTATGGTTGAGGGAAGAGCAAGTTGGAAAACTGCCCAGGGAGACAGGCCAAGGAAAGACACGCACATAATTCTCTCACTGCCCAGCAGCCCTGCACAGGTGTTCCCTGGCTGGGGGTACCCTGGACCTGGTGGGCAGGTCAGCTCTTAGTAGGCCGAGATTCTCTCGGGCAGTGCCTGCTTCAGGGCCCAAGTTCATGAAGCTTCCCTCCCTGAGCCCTCTTCAGGTGGGAGGAACCCTGGGAGGGTAGAGAGCCAGGATCATTTTTTATTGACTCTATTTCACAGGTGTAGAGGTTAAATGACTGGCCCCAGGCCACACTGTCTTAGAACTAGGACTTGGGTGTAGGACTCTTTCCACTGCCCAGAACTACCTGTTTGATTCCTGCCTCCTGTCAGTTCCCTACCATTTCTAGAATCCAGGGCAAGATGCTCCTGGGAAATGTGGAGGGGATGAGCAAAACAAGCGCATGAATGGATGAAAGAGTGGATGGACGGACAGACGGACGGACGGACAGACGGATGGACGGACGGATGGATGGATGCATGGATGGATAGATGGATGGGTGGGTATGATGGATGGATAAATGAATGATGCTCCTCCAAATGTTGGGCTAGTGCTATCTCCTTGATTCTATAACCATAGCTTTTAACCTGGGGAGATTTTGTCCCCAGGGACATTTGGCAATGCCTGGTGATATTTTAAGTTGTCACAACTTGGGGGTGGCATCAAGTAGGTAGAGGCCAGGGATGCCACCAACCAACCTACAATGTATGAACAGCCCCCACAACAAAGAAGTATTTGGCCCCAAATGTCAATTGTGCTGAGGTTGAGAAACCTCATTACATAACAACCCCACAAGTAGAATAACATGAGATGTGTTTTTGCAGAGGAGAAACCTGAGGTGCTCAGCAAATGGGGAGCAGCACCAAGCTTTACATCTCAAGCCCAGGTGGGACCCACCACTTTAGCAACTCTGCATGTCTGAAGGGGCTGACCTGGCCTGGCCTGGCCTGGCAGTGGGCTGGCACCTGGGGTTTGGACCAGGTCTGGCAAAAGAGGTCAAAGGGTCAAAGGTTGAGAGGCAAGCCTGTTTCTGCTAGTCTGTCTCTTCTTTTTTCCTCTTGGACAATAGGCATGGTTGACCTTTACCCTGGCCTTGGGAAAGGCATAAGAGGAGGGAAATCAGAGTTGTTTGGGCCATGTCCTGTCTAGCCCCTCTACCCATCTCTCAGTTTGTCATAGTACTGTGGTGGCTTGCATGTTGCTATTATGCTGAAAGCTATACCACTGGTATTTCAGATATCAGCAGGGTCATTGTCTTAGGCTGGGTTCTCTAGAGAAGCAAAACCAGTGAAGCATATATGTATATTTATATATATGAAGAGAGATTTATCTCAAGGAAATTTATCTCATGGTTGTAGAGGCTGCCAAGTCCCAAGTCCACGGGTCAGGGATCAGGCTGGAGGCTTATCCTAACTCACGTAGCTGCAGGGGCTGATGAATCAAATATGAGCAGGTCAGACGGCAGGCTGCTCGCTCACAGGCTTCAGAGGCTGACAAATCCCAAGATCAGCAAATAAGCTGCTAGCTCAAGTCCTAAAAACTGGAGGTCAGATGATGATGAGCCAGTTGCAGGATCCAGAGAAAGAACTTTGCTGAAACATCCATTTATATATGGGAGGCAGGCCGCACTGCCAAGTAAACTCCCTTTCAACTGATTGGCTGTTCAAAGCAGATCTCATCAGAGAGTTGAATACATCATTACATAACTGCTGAACTACATCGTAACTGTCAAACCACCTAGAATCATGACCCAGCCAAGTAAATACACAGCCTTAACCATCACAGTCAACTTGTCAACTTGGCACCAGTACACACCTCCTTCAACAATACATCATCCCTAAATAAAGACAATTATAAAGTCATACTTGCGCTTAACATGATACAACTAACATGTCTACAACTGAAGACGCACCAGCCCCGTTTATACCTTAGATTTTATAAGTGAAGAAAACAAAAATATTTGATGCACACATACAAGGAAGAAATACTCATAACAATTACAGTCTTCATTTCTGCAACTGGTCATGTGGTCATAACTGGTATTTAAAACTACCTTCTTCCACCACCCATTCCGTATTTCCTTTGCCCTCAGCAAGCACCTCAGCTGGCCGTGGTTCTTTGCCTGCTGGGGTGCGCCAAAACTTCATTCCTGAAGGCTCTGGGCCATTAGCAGTCATGTTGGAGTTGGGTTGCTATACTTTTCCATTCAACATTATTTCACATTTAATACTAGTGATCACATGAGTCGAGGAATGACAGTAAGGGCATCATAAATGAAGAGGCCATTGAAAAGACAGGAAGGGAAGAAAAGACCAAAACGGATGTCAGAAGAGACTCTGAAGTTGCTCATGAATGTAGAATAGCTAAAGGGAAAGGAAGAAATTGTAAAGTAAGAAAATTGAACGGAAGATTTCAAAGGACCGCTTAAGAAGACAAAGCAAAGTATTATAATGAAATGTACAAAGACCTGGAGTTAGAAAACCAAAAGGGAAGAAAACACTTGGCATTTCTCAAGCTAAAAGAACTGAAGAAAAAATTCAAGGCTCGAATTGCAATAGTGAAGGATTCCACAGGGAAAATAGTAAATGACACAGGAAGCATCAAAAGAAGATGGAAGGAATACACAGTCACTGTACCAAAAAGAATTGGTTGATGTTCAACAATTTCAGGAGGCAGCATATGATCAAGAACCAATGGTTCAGAAGGCAGAAGTCCAAGCTACACTGAAGGCATTAGTGAAAAACAAGGCTCCAGGAATCGATGGAATACCAATTTAGATGTTTCAACAAACAGATGCAGCATTGGAAGTGCTCATTCATCTACAGCAAAAAATTTGGAAGACAGTTACCTGGCCGACGGACTGGAAGAGATCCATATTTGCGCCCATTCTAAAGAAAGGTGATCCAACAGAATGCAAAAATTATCGAACAATATCATTACTATCGCATACAAGTAAAATTTTGCTGAAGATCATTCAAAAGCAGTTGCAGCAGTACATTGACAGGGAACTGCCAGAACTTCAAGCTGGATTCAGAAGAGAATGTGGAAAAAGGGATATCATTTCTGATGTTAGATAGATCTTGGCTGAAAGCCGAGAATATCAAAAAGATGTTTACATATGTTTTATTGACTATGCAAAGGCATTCAACTGTGTGGATCATAATAAATTATGGATAACATTTCCAAGAGTAAGAATTTCAGAACACTTAATTGTGCTTGTGAGTAACCTGTACTTAGACCAAGAGGCAGCTGTTCAAATAGGACAATGGAACATTTAGTGGTTTAAAATCAGGAAAGGTGTGTGTCAGGGTTGTATCCTTTCACGATACTTATTCAATCTGTATGCTAAGCAAATAATCTGAGAAGCTGGACTATATGAAGAAGAGTGGGCCATAAGGATTGGAGGATGATTCATGAACAACCAGTGAAATGCAGATGATACAATTTTGCTTGCTGAAAGTGAAGAGGACTTGAAGCACTTACTGATGAAGATTAAAGACCACAGCTTTCAGTATGGATTACACCTCAGCATAAAGAAGACAAAAATCCTCACAACTGGACCAAAAAGCAATATTATGATAAACAGAGAAAATATTGAAGTTGTCAAGGATTTCATACTGGGATCCACAACCAACACCCCTGGGAGCAGCAGTGAAGAAATCAAACGTCTCATTGCATTCGGCAAATCTGCTATAAAAGACCTCTTTAAAATGTTGAAAAGCAAAGATGTAACTTTGAGGACTAAGGTGTGCCTGACCCAAGCCTTAGTGTTTTCAATAACCTCATATGCATGCAAAAGCTGGACAATGAATAAGAAAGACCAAAGAAGAAATGAAGCCTTTGAATTATGATGTTGCAAAGAATACTGAATATACCGTGGACTGCCAGAAGAATGAACAAATCTGTCTTGGAAGAAGTACAGCCAGAATGCTCCTTAGAAGCAAGGATGGTAAGACTTCATCTCACATACTTTGGACATGTTGTCAGAAGGGACCAGTCCCTGAAGAAGGACATAATGCTTGGTAAGGTAGGTAGGTGGTCAGTGAAAAAGAGGAAGATCCTCAAAGAGGTGGATTGACACAGTGGCTGCAACAATGTGCTCAAGCACAATGGTTGTGAGAGCGGTACAGGACCAGGCAGTGTTTCGTTCTGTTTACATAGGGTCACTATGAGCTGGAACCACCTAGACAGCACCCAACAACAGCATGACCTTGAAGGTGTATTGCTCACCTTGCCAGCTGAGGGCAAACTGACTCTGGTGGTCCTTCAAAGCAGGTATGGAGAAAAAGCCATTAACCGGTTCAGTAGGGGCATATAAGGTGCCAGGAGCTGTATTAATTTGCTCAAAAAATGAAACCACGACTGCAACAGCAGCTGAAATTGGAGTCACCACTCGGTTAAGTTTTCGATAATCCACTGACATTCTCCAAGATCTGTGTTTCGCACAGGCCAAATAGGCGAGTCGAATGGGGATGTGGTGGGAATTACCACCCCTGCATCCTTCAAGTCCTTGATGGTGGCAGTAATCTCTGCAGTCCCTCCAGGAACGTGATGTTGCTTTTGGTTTACTATTTTCCTAGGTAGGGGCAGTTCTAATGGCTTCCACTTAGGCTTCCCTACCATAATAGCCCATACTTCACATGTCATGGATCCAATGTGCAGGTTCTGCCAGTTGCTGAGTATGTCTATTCCAATGGTGCACTCTGGAGCTGGGGAAACCACTATAGAACCACTGAACCCACTGTGAGATGAACCTGAGCTAATATTCTGTTAATAACCTGGCCTCCATAAGCCCTCACTCTGGCTGGTGAACTGCAGTGACATTTTGGGTCTCCTGGAATTAGTGTCAGTTCAGAGCCATATCCAGTAATCCCCGAAAAGTCTGATTATTTCCTTTTCCTCAATGAACATTCATTCTGGTAAAAGCCTGTAGATCCTTTAGGCTGAGAGAAGGGTTAACAGTATAAATTTTTGGAAGCACAGTGGAGTCCTTCCTCAAGAGAACCCCCCACACACACCCTTCATTCAAGGAGTTGCTCAAGTCTGGGAATTGGCTGAGGTGCCGTGACTCTCTATTTTAGCAAGTCAAGTTGAACTGTCACTTGAACTAGAATTTTTCCACTTTTACAGGTCAAGTAAATATTTAGTATATTTTCCATCTATTTCACTCCTAGGGACACCACGACTAAGTAGCCAATGCCATAAGTCCATAAGAGTCAGACTATGCTGATTACTGCTTTGACTCCAAGTCCACTACAGTAACCATGCCACCTTCTCTTTGTTGATTGAATGCCCTCACTTGGCCCCTGCCACCACAGGTTCCAATCAGCCCCATTGTAGTTAGGTGCCTTAGTTCACTTAGGGCAGTTCCTACTCTCAACTCTGACCTACATAAAATAACAATCATAGCAGTCTTCAAGGATGCTGGGGCTTCCTTCATAAATTTGTTCCTCACTGTTGTGAAAAAAGATGTGTCCTCTAGGTACTCCATGTGTGGGTCTGTGGGTCTAACCTGATAAAGCCACTCTAGCATGCCAATTTCCCTAAGCCTTTAGATACTTTCTTTTATAGTATATCAAGGCAGGTCTGGTACTTCGACTTGATTTAGTGTAGGCCACCGCATAATCCACGTTTTAGTGAACCAACCAAATAAACCATTAAATCTTTTCCTAACCAGCTGAAACACTGAATGAAGAATCTGTGCTTAGTGGGCACATGTCAATAAATGCAGACTGATCCAACATTATGTTCCTTGTGCCATTATCCCACACCCTTAATAGCCATTCCTGCACATATTCCCCAGGTTTCTGTTTGTAAATATTAGAAATCCCAAGCAGTTCTTTTAGAGTACAGCGTACCTCCTCCTGGGTCACACTTTGTGCTTTATCTTTTGGGGATCACTGAGATTTAAGTCTAGTTATAGGTCTAGAGGCAAAAATGGGTGGTGGGGATGTGTTCTGAGAACATTCAGCAATGTTTTGTAAGACATCTGTCTCAGGCAATGCCCCAGGCAATGGCTCAGATACCTCCCCAGTGGTTGACTCAGACAAAAGCTCTTCAGACACAGCTGGGTTAATCTCATCAGATGGGGGTGGATGGGCTACTGGTTTTACTGGGGAGGGTTGCTTAGAAGACAAAGATGGAGTAATCTCTTCAGAAGGGAGTGAGAGGACTGGTTCTGCTGGCAGGAGTGATTCAGCAGAATTTAGGGGCTCAGTGTCCCCAGCTTCCTGATTGTGTGCCTATACATCCCATCCCAAGTTTCAACATCACATTTCTCCCAATCAATGCTCTCATTTTAATTTTAGCCACCATCTGAGGTTGGGAATTCAACTGGCATTGAATTTTAGCCACTCTAATTTTTTTTTTTTTTTCTGATAAGACTTTTGGTTTGGTTTTTGGCAATATTAGCTCTTTACTACAAGAAATAAGGCTTTTTTTCAAGGCACATGTGGCAACTTTCAGGTTGCTTATACGGTGCTTGAGCTGTGATTCTGAATCCCTGAGCTCATCTCTTTCTTTCACCCCTTTATCTAGTGAAAGTAGGACTGACCTACCAGCTTCCTTGTGCTTATCATTCTGAAAAAATTGTAGAAAAGTATCAAACATATGATCACCTAGAGCGTCATCTCTCACCAATATTTGATCTACTGGTGATGATATTTTGCGTATTTCTATTGCCATCTCATGCCATGAATTACTTTACTACTGGAATCAGAGTCATTAACATCTTTAAGACTAACCAGACTCGAGAACCAATTTAGAAAATTTATCCTTACAATTTTGTTTCTCTAGACCCACTCTCAGTACCAAATGTCTTAGGCTGGGTTCTCTAGAGAAGAAAAAGGAGTTAAGTTCATATCTAAATCTATATATATCCATATATATATCATATATATCTATATATATCCATAGAGAGAGAGAGAGATGTACACAAAGGAAATAGCTTACGTGGTTGTAGAGGCTGGAAAGTTCCAATTCCATGTGGCAGGTGGCAGGCTGGAGGCTTCTCCTGACTTATGTAGCTGCAGGGGCTGACAAACCCAAGATCAGCAGGTCAGACAGCAGGCCACTGGCTCATGGGCTATGGAGGCTCACGAATCCAAAACCAGCAGGTAAAATGGCAGGCTGCTATCTCAAGTTCCAAGAACCAGAGTTCAGATTATGACAATCCAGATGCAGAATCCAGATAGAGACCCTTGTTGGAGCATCCATTTATATCCTGGAGGCAGGCAACATCCCCAAGGAAACTCCCTTTCAACTGATATGGCTGGTCATAACAAATCTCATCATAGAGTTGATTACATCGTTACATATCTGCCAAACTACATAATAATTGCCAAACCACTGAGAATTGTGACCCAGCCAAGTTAACACACAACCTTAACCATCACAGTCACTCATGGTGGACAAGTTTCAGCAGAGCTTCCAGACTAAAAAAGACTAGGAAAAAAGGCCTGATGATCTACTTCAGAAAATTAGCCAATGAAAACACTATGGATCGCAACAGAGTATTTTCTGATATAGTTCTGGAAGATGAGTCCCTAGGTTAGAAGGCATTCAAAGTACGCACTAGCTACAACAATGGACTAGAGCACGCCAATAACATGAGGATGATGCAGGACTGGGTATTTTGTTCTATTGTGCATGGGGTCACCATGAATCAGAGCCAATTCAATGGCAACTGAAAACAACCTGTCTAGTCCAACTCTTTTCTAT
The DNA here is from genome assembly GCF_030014295.1 of Loxodonta africana. Lineage (NCBI taxonomy): Eukaryota > Metazoa > Chordata > Mammalia > Proboscidea > Elephantidae > Loxodonta > Loxodonta africana. Next base: position 82,922,728 of record NC_087357.1, on the reverse strand, counting down.
TCCTGCTTTTAGCCTTGATACCAGGGCAGTCATCACTGGAAAGATAAATTGGGGCCCCTCTGAGCCCAGGACAAGCAGGAGAAAGGGTTCCTTGTCTGGAGTCCAACTGGCTGATGAGGCTGAGCCCTTGGGGCTGAAGAGAGCTCCCAATGGAGCCTGCCTTCAAGAAGCCAGGATCTGCTGGGCCTGAGCGCCTTCTTAGGGGAGAGAGGGGCACCTGACGACATGGCCCTACCTCAGCCCATCTGGTCACAACATCCAAGGAGTGACTCCCCAACAACGACAATATGGCCAGAAATGGTCAGAAATGGTATGAAGATGTGCTGCGAGTAACTCATGTGTTAGCTTTCACAGAGTGAGACTTACCTAAAAATCTTTATGGAAGCACATGCAAGGGCCTGCTGGGATCCCGGGCTGCCAGGGCTGCCTGCACCCCTCAGGACCAATCACGCACCTCTGCCCAGAGTTGACATCAGCAACCTCAGGCCGGCAGCTTGAAATCAGTTGCAGAAATCAGCAAGGGCCACAGGTCAGGGCTTCTTTCCCCCAGAGAGCCAGCTGTTAGGCAGTGAGCAGCTCACCTGGGTCAGGTACAATCGCCAGGCATCAGAGAACAGGAAATGGAGTGGGAGGGGACAGGTACTGGGAGACACCTGCATCCTTTCCCTCTTCTGTCTCTGTTTCTACAGATCTTGCTCCTCCCTCTTTCTGGGGCCCCTCCCCCAGGTCTGTGATGCCAGGTGCTAGACACCCTCATGTTCTCGGGATCTCTGGACTAAACCGGGCCCAGACTTGCCCTGTGCCAGGTGCCCTGCCTCTAACTGCAGACAAAGCCCTAGGGCTGGGCAATGCTCAGGGGCTCTGGGGAAACAGCCTATCAATGCAGCAGGTCTGCTACCCAGGCCAGAAATCAGACTCAGCCTGGGGTGAGGTCCATGGAGGAGTTCTGTCACCTCCAGCTCTCTCTTCCAAGAGCAGAGCCACACCTGTGGCTGTCGCCACCACTTGCTCACCAGCCAGCTCTGTGAGGCTGGCCAGCCCAAACGAGCTCGGTGTCCCGGGCTGCTGCAGGCCCCCGGGCTCTGGGGCCACCGCACAGGACACACCTGCCAGGCCACAGCACTTTCCTGGGCTGGACAGAGCTGCTCAAGAGCCCTGGAGAAGGCTGAAAGCCTCGGCTTTCACAATCTAGGTACTAGACGGGGCGGTCAAGCCAGGCCAGGTCGGGCTGCAGGCTGACCCCACCTTGTTTATAAATTGTGACAGGAAGCCAAATAGGCTGACTTGGGTGTGTAACAACTTGTGTGCAAGTCACAACTGTGTTTTACCTGCCTGGAGGCACTGCCTGATGTAAGCCAAGCAAAGATAATCAAGGCAAATATGCATTTACAAAGCACTGCCCTCCCTCACTTCATCCCAGTTCCACGAGACAGGTCAGCCCTCCTCATGGCCAAATCTCAGCACCCAGGACAAGCCAGCCCATGGTAGGTGCTTGATGGATAGCTGTTGAGTGGAGGAATGCATGAATGAATGATGAATGAAGGAATGAATGAAAAATCTTTTAGTTTGGGTTATGAAATCTCATGTTTTCTTCAAGCGGAATATAAATAAACTTAAAATTTCTGACTTCCAAAATCAGAAGTGGCTGCGAGGACAGAGTCATCCATGTAGCTTAAGCGCTGGCTGTGGGCCACGTGCAGGAGACGGGAGGTTAACCCGGAATTTCCTTGGCGTTCCAGCTGAGCTTTCTGGAAGAACAAGTGAGCGCAGGCAGGTGCAGCAGGGGCCTGACACCTGCTTCTCCACTTCACCGCCCATCCTGCCCCGTCTCTGCAAGGACCCCAAGTGAGGAGGCTGATCTCGCCATGCCGTCCTTTACCTTGTAAAACATGGAAAGCAGACAAATGCGGTCCTTTGAAGCAGACACACCAGAGGGCTGCTGGCAGCAATGCAGGGAGGTCAAGTGCTGGCCCAAGCCTGACCAGCCCGTCACAGGCCCGGAGCACAGTGCTGGTGTGGGGCTGGGGTGGACATGCTGGGTGTCCGTGCATTCACCGGCAGCACGCAGTCCCCATCTGCCCGCCTCTGATACCTATACCCACCACGTTTAACTACACTGGACCACTCCTCAGGACTGCCCTCTTCGAGGTCTCAGGAACAACACACAAGGAGAGCAAGGGAGGCTATTCCACTTTGTTGGGCCTCTGGGTGTGATAAAGCTGCCCCTGTCATCTCCTGCTTCCCCTCCACTGAGAAGTGAAAACACCATTCAATTAGTGTAATTAAATCTACCCCAAGATCTCAGGCTCAAAAACCACATATAGGCAAGTGGTCAGGCCCAAGCAGCCAAGCAAACCCCAGTGGCTTCCTGTCAAGAAGACGGGCAGAGGAAGAAAGAAGACAGAATGGAAGCCTGTGCCACTGCTGGAACGGCGCCCAGGCTCCTCCAAGCCAGCCTCCCACAGCACCAGAGCCCCACTCAGACAGCAGGGACCCAGGTCTGCTGGCTTATACAACAGTTCTACACTTGTGTTGTCGAGACAACCTGAGCTGAGAAGGTTGTTAGGACTTCAAGAGAAAAGAAAACCCTTCTGGGCCCTTGGATTCTCCCATGGCCCGCCATGACTTCCATCCCAGCCCGTGGGAGTGCAGGTAACACCTTCCTGCAGTGACAAGGGACCCATCTGGGTTCAGGGCTCCACTCTGGAGATGGCACAGGGGTGGTGATGTAGCCCGAGGACTGGCTGGGAATGGGGCCAGCCCCCAGCCTGGTTCTTGTTTACCTGCTGGTGAAACACCCAAGCCCTGCTCCTCCCTGGGCCTTTACTTCTCCACCCAGAAATTGTGGCACTGAGGCTGCCCAACCCACCTAACAGGGGTTGTGAGGCTCAGACAAGGCCCTGGATGCCAACCTGTGTCATGACCTGCAATGTGACATGCAGACACAAGCCGTCACTGTCACGGCTGCTGTTCCAGTGTTGCCTCACTAGACTGGCTTCCTCTGACATCCCTATCAACTGTCCTGAGAGTCAGGAGGGTCCTAACAACTAACTCTGTGGGTCCTAGAAGCTGGTTGCCAGATAAAATCCCGGATGCCCAATGAATGCAAAGTTCAGACAAGCAACAAATAAATTTTGGCATTAGTATGTCCCAAATATTTATACTAAAAAATGGTCCACTGTTTATCTGAAATCTACATTTCTCTGGGTATCCAGTATTCTTATTTGCTAGACCTGGCACCAGCCATGCTGGGCCACCAACCACTTCCTCCCTCGCAGGGCGCTAACAGAACCACACAGACCTGGGTCCAAATCCAGCTCTGTCGCTCACCAGTTGCTAGACACGGGACATTCACTTTTCTTCTCTGAGGCTCCATTTTTCTCGCCTCAGAAACGGAGCTGACAATCCACAGCCCGTGGTAATTACAGTCCCTGGGCTGGGGCCAGTCAGGGGTCTAGTCTGTGGGACTATCTATCGTACTTCCTCAGGAAAGGTCAAAGCCGTGTGGAACTTGAGACTTCAGCTCGCTTACTTTGGACACATCACCAGGAAAGACCAATCGTTAGAAAAGGACGTCATGTTTGGCAAAGCAGGGGGTCAGTGAAAATGAGCAAAACCCTCGACGAGATGGATTGACACAATGATGCACTTAAACATACCGACGATGGAGAAGACGGTGCAGGACCAGGTAGTCCTTCATCCTGTTATGCGTAGGGTCATCCTGAGTCAGAGCTGAGTCAGCAGCAATCAACACGTGGCACTCACTGTCCCTGCGTGGTGCAAATGATTAACACGCTCAACTAGGAAGCGGGAGGCTGGAGGTTTGAGTCCATTCAGGGGTACCTTGGAAGAAAGGCCTGGTGATCTACTTCCAAACATCACAGCCATTGAAAACCCGAAGGAGCGCAGCTCTACTCTGACGCACGGGGAGTCACTGTGAGTCAGAAATGACTCGACGGCAGCTGGTTGCTGGATGTGGCACCCAGATGAGCAACTGTAAGTGAGCATCCAGAGCAGGGCCCTCCTCTGGGATGCTGGGGGCACTGTCTCTGCCCTGGAGGCTCCAGGGAGACCAGCAGCTGAGATGCATAGTCCTGTCAGGGCCCACAGGGACAAGGCCGCTCAGAATGCCCCAAGGAGCTTCTGCCCATCTGTCCACACCCCGCACGCTGGCACCAAACGTCTGTCACCATATCCTTGCTGCCCAGAGAGAGGACTCGGCCCCAGCAACTGAAAACGTTTACAGGTGGCTACCACGTACGAGACGCTACGTCAGTCAAAGCGAGCCGGCTGGACAACCTCCCTCCATACAGCCCAAAGCCCCCCGGGGGAGATGGAGTCATAGCAGGTGAAGTGGAATCACACAGTGCAGGTGACTTAAAGAAAAAAAAAAAAAAGATTCTTCAGGGGATGGGAGAACAGTGGAGGCATGGTCAGCACTTGCTGACCAGAGGACGTCGAGAGACACTCCAAGCAGAAGGACTGCCACGCAAAGGAGCCATGCCAGGACACACCTGGACCCTGCAGCTCCCTCATGCAGTGAACGGTGGACCTGGGGGGCAGAGGGCACAGAAGGAGAGAGGTCAAGCTCGGATGGGAGGAGGTGGCCCCAGAGTGTCAGGCATAGGCATTCAGATATACACAGTTTGTAAGGGATGAGGAGAGAGAGAAAACTCGCGTCTACAAAAAGCAGCACATTCTGGTCTGTGGTAGTTCTACAGCGCTCACTGTGCAGCGAGACTTGGGAAAAGCAGCACTTGAGAAAAAGTTTCAGAAGAGTTAGAATTCAGTAATGACTGTGCAAACGTAAAAGGCCCACGTGGTGCTAACAGCTTGAGCTCAACTACTAACCCACCCAGTGGCACTGTGGAAGAAAGGCCTGGCAACCTGCTTCTGTAAAGATCACAACCAACAAAACCTTAAGTTCTACTCTGCAACACAAGCAGTCACCATGAGACAGAAATGACTTGACGGCAAGAGGTTTGGTTTTCGTTTCTGTGCAAAGGAGAAGCACCGGCTAGTGCAAACAGTTAAAATGCTTGGCTGCTGACCAGAAGGTTAGCGACTGAAGTCCACCCAGAGATGCCTCGGAAGAAAGACCTAGCGATCTGCTTGCGAAAAATCAGCCCTGAAAACCCTGTGGAGCATGGTTCTACCCTGACACACGCGGGGTCGCTGTGAGTCGGAATCGACTCAGCAACAGGGGGTTTCGTTTGGGTTTTGCTCGACCCTGATGCCAGCTTGACTAGTGGCCAGAGTAGGCGAATGCAAGTGCCGGTGAGTTTCCCAGGGTTGCTCTGACAACACAGGGCAGATGCCGACATTCTGGCTGCTGACACCACCATTAGGTAAAATAGATTCTGTAATAACCATTCACCATATGGCTGTAAACAGGACCACAGTTAGCGTACCAATATTTGCTGGATACTGACACTTCAGAATGAATCAAAACAACCCCTAACTTGGAGCTCGGAGTTGGGTTAGAGAGACAAATGGGTAAACGGAGGCAGCCAGGAATTCCCTTCTTACTGCTCCCTGATGTAAATGTTAGTCAATGTTCACTGAAAACTCGATTCTACTTGAAACAGCATGTGCCATGGTGTGAAGGCTGGGAGCGGTCAGAAACAGGCTCTCAGAACACTTTGGACCACCTGGCTCCACGTCTTACCACATTTATAAAAACCAGTTGCTGTAGAGTTAACTTGGATTCATGGCAACCCCAAGTATATAAGAGTAGAATTGTGCTCCATAGGGTTTTCAATGGTTTATTTTTCAGAAGTAGGCTGTCAGGCGTTTCTTTTGAGTTGCCTCTGGATGGACTCAAACCACCAATCCTTTGGTTAGTGGCTAAGTATGTTAACTGTTTGCACCACTCGGGGACTCCTATCACACTTACAGAAACGTTATATATTCTAAGACTTGAAATTGAAAAGCAAGTTAAATTCTCCTGGATTCAAGTTCACTAATTTGAAATTAGTGATAATTCTGTAATCTTTGGACTATAGTTGATTTTCCGATAAAATAAGTTCTGCGAAGCCAATCAAGAGTGAGTAATATTATGACCAAGATGGGGGGATTCGTCCATTTATTTAATAAATATTTCCTGTGTTCCTGTACTCTATGGGACATGATGAGGATGAACTGGAGAGCAAGACAAACCTGGGCCCCACCACAATGTCACACCCATCTAGCAGGAGACAGACGTTCAACAGCAAAACACCCTGTTAAATACTTAATTACAGGCATGGTAAGTGCTGCAAAGGAGATGGCTGTAGCTATAAGAGATAGTCTGAGGATGCACGTTGTTGAAGGGACACATGAACTGGCTTCTGAAGCATATTTAGAAGTAAACTAGGTAAAGGGGAAAAGATGGAGGTAAAGAATTCCAAGCAGAGGTAACAACATGTGCAAAGGCACTGAGGCAAGGAAAAAGTTGGAAAAACATCAGTGTGGCTGGAAAGCCAAGAATGAGGGAGAAAATAGTCTAAGATAAGGACAGAATTGGAGGCTCCATGTTGAGGAGATCGGTTTTCATTCTTTAAAACTCAGAAGCCATTGAAGGGCTTTAAGCGAGAGGATGACTTAAACAGATTTGATTTTTAAATGGATACGAACTATTGCATCAGTCCAGGAGAGAGGTGATGGCAGCCTGGGCCACGTGGTGACAGTAGAGATGGAGATAATGCAAAAGAGAGCTTCAAAAGACGAACTCACGGGACTTGAAAATGGATTGAATGTGAGAAGTCACTGGGCGGAGGCAGAGGGAGAAGTCATGAATGACTCCCAGATTTCTCGAATCCCTGGAGAGAGAAGAGGCTGTAGAAAGATCCAGGTTCACTTTTACACGTGTGAGTCTGAAGTGCCTGTGTGCCCAAGGAGCCAGTGGATACCTGGGTCTGGAGCCCAAGAAATGGTCTGGGTTAGACATGCTGTCAGCGCATAGATGTTCAAGGAAACAGTGAGTGTGGATAAAATTGCCTATGTGGAAAATGTAGAGTGAGAAGAGAAGTCCCAGGAGTGAGAAGGAAGGGAATCCCGTATTTGGTGGTCCAGGAGAGGAAGACAAGAGAGGGAGAACAGCCAGACAGGGAGCGGAGGACTAGAGAGCATGGGTCCCAGAAGTCAAGGTAAGAGTCTGTCTCAAGAAGATAGTGGCCTGCCTAGAGAAAGGTAATTGCAACTTGGAGGTTAAGTCAGATGTGGAGCAAAAATTACTCATTGGAAGATCCATTTGGAAGGAGTGGGGTGGGAGGAATTACCAGCAGAGAGAAAGGGTTAGGGAAATAATGGAAGCTATGGAGAAGATGGAGAAGATGGAAGCTTTTAAGAGAACAAACTATTTTTGAAGGCTATAGACTTTTTATAGACATAAATAGGAATTTGCCATGATATGATTAAATATTCATTTTTGTTTCTATGAACTCATTAGAGCAGATTCCAAGACCTTAATTGTGACATGGCTTGGCAATATACAGTTTGTCCTCATTCTTGTTAGTTGCCATTGAGTCAGCTCCAACTCATAACAACTTTAGGTACAACAGAACAAAACTTTGCCCAGTCCTGCACCATCCTCCTGATCCTTGGCATGTTTGAGTCTATTGTCGTGACTAGGTAACCATACCCTTTTTTCTAAAAAGTGTTTCTACGAGCCAGTGTGATCATTAAGGGTATGTGTCCATTGGCTGGGCCATGATTCTGGGTGGTTTGCTAAGTTATGATGTAGTTTGGCAGTTGTATGATGATGTGATCACTTCCATGATGAGATTTGATACCGGATCTCCATGATGGGATCTGCTGTGAGCAGCCAGTCAGTTGAAAGAGAGTTTTCCTTGAGAATATGGCCTGCATCCAATATAGGTGGACTTTCTGGCAAGGCTCAGGGGCTTTTGCTAGCTCACTTTCTGTGGACACGTCATCAGGCAAGATCAATCACTAGAAGAAGATACCATAGTTGGTGAAGTAGAAGATTAGAAAAACAAGGGAAAACTCAGCGAGATGGATTGACTCAATAACCACCACAATGGGCTCAAACACACCAGTGATCATGAGGATAGCACAGGAATGGGTAATGTTTCGTTCCGTTGTACATGAGGTCAGTTCAGTGGGAACTAACAACAACAAATGTTGATGTGTTCAGTGTAAAAAGCAAATAAGGCCACCTTCCTGGGCTAAAGGACCTTTCTTTCTGGTTGAAGAAAGAAGAAATCATCACTTCCTAAGACACACAGGCTATAACATACGATCTGTGATAATAAGGCATGAGCTGTGGAAAAGATAAACCCAGCTTGCTCTGGGAACACGAAGGGATGCTGTCTAAGCCGGCCTAGGGAGTTGGGGTGGGGCTAACCTTATGGTGGTAGACACAAGGCACTTTTGTGATTCTCTAAAGAAATTATCCCACAAATTCAAGTTATTATGATTATTAATATTGTTAATAAACTACCTTGGAATAGATTAATAACCTGGAGCTCTGAGCTGGGGAAGGCCTTTTGAAAGCCCTGATGGTCTGCATTTAAAATTTGCATAGTGGATTTATTTTAATTAGTTTACACTTCATTCTGAGCACTCTTAAAATTCTCCTGGGCAGCTTTTTTGTTCTTTTAGCTGTCAAGATAGATACTCAAGCCTCCTGCCAGCAATAAATCGAACACTGTGCTACTTCTTGCTGAGTGGACTCAAGTTTGGCTACTCCAGATATCTTTACTGCAAAACTTGAGTTATTAATTCAAGTGGTCAGATTTTACTAGCAAGAAATAATTCAAAACTAGGTCAATCATATTAGGAATCCCAAAGGCTTCTGAAGATTTCTTGGATCATAGGCACATTCATGAATATTAGAAGGGATATAAATTGACTCTATTTTGGTTTCCACCAAAAATGCTCATCTTTAGAATTGAGTTCAAGTGTATAGGGTAGTTATTTTTAACATTTAAAGACACCTCTTTTGTGCATTTGTTTCCTCCTCCTTTCATGTATTCATTCATCAAATGTCCATTGAATATCTTCCACACATGGAACATGTGCTTGACTCTTTGATCAGATGGACTCCACTGAAATTATTTTTCCTCTTCTTTCTAGATGGGCAGTGATGGCACCAAATATAAGCATGAACAGAAGTTTTAAAACTACAGATCCTAAGACCCATCAAGGCAAACTCCAGTATCTCCCTCTCCTGTAACAGGTATGGACCAACATAAGAACCTGCATCTAGAAAACTTTCTGTTCTTGACCTCCATGCTGAATGGTTCCAGTGGGTGGGGTGGGGGAAGGGATGAGGCCAACTTTATGATGGTTCCATCTGACTCCAAGTGAACCAAATCAGTATCTAAACAAAGCTAGTCATAGTGGGGGGATCCCCCTTTTTCCCTAGGTAGAAGGAACTTGGTTATTTCCTAAATGCTTTAAATAACAGTGGACCTCTCACTACTGCTTGAAATTATGACGAAGACCAGAGATCAGTCAGGGTTCTTTGGCCACAAGCAACAGAAACAGAACCTGGACAAACTGAGCAGAAACAAATAATGATTGGAAGGAATTGGGCATCTCATAGATGTGGTGTGAAGGCTGAGGATCCAGGCTGGGAAAGTTCTGGGACCAGGCAGCTCCCAAAGCGCACCAGGAGCTCTGTCACTGGAAGGAACACCTGGAGCCCATTTTCCACCCTTGCATCCATCCCTCCAGTCAGAACACAGAGGTCCGGGAGAAAACGGAGTGATTGGCCTGGCCTGGGTCTCAACTCTGCACATGGCCAGGGGCACTTTGGCAGGTACCTTGATTCTCAGCCCCCCAACACTGAACACCATGAGGGAGAGGAGATTCCCTAAAAGATATCAAATGCTTTCACTCAAAGGAGTGAAGTGGAAGCTGAGTGTTCCAAAAAACAACAAAGATCTGCTACGGTAGGGAGGGTTTCCCATCACCTGTCTGTCATACTGTGGCGGCTTGCGTGTTGCTGTGATGCTGGAAGTTGTGCCATCAGTATGTCAGATACCAGTGGGGTCATCCATGGTAGACAGGTTTCAGCAGAGCTCCAGACTAAGACTACAAAGAAAGGCCTGGTGACCTACCTCCAAAACTTAGCCAAAGGAAACCTTTGGATCACAACTGAACTTTGTCGGATTCACTTGCTTCAGACACACCACCAGGAGGGATCAGTCACTGGCGGAAGACAGCCTCTTTGGTGAAACAGAGGGCCAGCGAGGGCAAAGGAGGTCCTCAGTGCGATGGATTGGTGCAACAGTCATGGTGGCGAGCTCAAACATGCGGGTGATCACGAGGATGGTGCAGAACTGAGCAACTTTTTGTTCTGTTGTACGTAGGTCACCATGAGGCAGACCCAACTGGATGGCAACTATCTATTTATCTAGAGAGTGTTTCGTCAGAGAGGGTGGGGTGGGAGGGGTGTTTACTTGATTCTGAGGTTCTAAACACAGATCTCTAACTATCCAATGTTCTTAATGTGGAAGTAGAGAAACGCCATTCTTACTGAGTTCGGTCATTGTCAAGAGCAAACTCCCAGCATTGGGACCAACTAAGCAATCTTGCCATCAGCATCCAGAGACTGCTTTACTATTGGTTAGGGCCTTGAGAAGCAGGAAACCTGACTTACAGCGGCTGAAGCAAGTAAAGTTCCCTCCCATCCCCGCCACACACACATCCACACCTAACAGGAAGTCCAGCAGGAGGAGACGCTGGCACAGACCCCCTCCTCACATGGGCCATGGAGGGCCCAGGACAGCTCTGTCCACTCCGTATCCTGGCAAGTTGGCCTGTGGTCTTCCAGTCTTGTCCCTCAGGTTGCAAAGTAAAGGTCTCAGTTTCAAGAATCATGTCTGCTCTCGGAGCAAGAAGAAAGGGCAAGAACGGAGTATTCCTTCACTGAGATAGGCAGGAGCGTTTTCAGAAGTGTCTTCTTCCATCCCTTCGGCCAGAACTGTGCCACATGAGCTGCATGGGAGTCTGAGGATGTGTTCAGCTTTTACAGCTCTGATAGTGGAACTGGGTGAGGGAGAGGAGGGTGGGAAAGAATGTGAGGTCAGCCAGCCAGCAAGGTCAGCCCCCCACCCTAGCACAGGAGCGGACTCTGTCCCCTTCCCTGTGGTCTTCTAAAAGGCTTGTTCCGTAAAGAGTCTGTGGTTTCCAAGGCTGGGCTGCAGAGCACATTAAGAGAACAGGTCAGTTGTTCTTCATCAGCTGACTGAATTTGCTAGAACTCAGGGCGCTCTCTTGTCTCCAGCAGCCCCAGCTCAATCCTTTCATCCATAAGGGCACATCAGCCTGCCAACAAGTCAGCATTTGAAACTCACCGATGGCAATGGTCCAGGGACAGGAAATAATAGACCCCAGGACTGGAGCATATCAGCCTCATCCCTGGGCTGGGGTCCTTGCAGGATGCAGCACAGGAGGAACATGAAGACCCTCGCAGCCACCCCCTGCCACAGGGGGGCAGGCATTATGAACTGAATTGTGTCCCACAAAATACGTGTTGAAATCTTAACCCCAATACCTGTGGATATAATCCTGTCTGGGAATAGGATTTTCATTGTTATGTTAATGAGGCCAGATCAGTGTATGGTGTGTCTTAAATCAATCACTCTTGAGATATCAAAGAGTGGACCAGGCGCAGAGAAGGAAGCACGCCACAGGGAGACTGTCCCTTGACAGTCAAGGCAAGTCTACAGAAACTGAAAGACATCTTCCCCCCGAGACGACAGAGAGAGACCTTCCCCTAGGGCAGGTGCCCTAGATTTGGACTTTTAGCCTCTAGCTATGAGAAAATGTCTGTTTGTTAAAGCCACCCACTTGTAGTATTTCTGTTAAAGCAGCACTAGGAGACTAAGACGGCAGATGGGGCAAGCCGGTGGTCCCTCAGCAAGCAGCAGAGCAGGGCTCCAAGGACTCCGTGCACAGCTCCACCTCCCTGACTCACAGTGAGCACTGCCAGCCTTGTTCCTCGGGCAGCCAAGCGGGGAGAGAAGGGTGGAGCCCTGCCCTTGGATAGTGGGGCTGCTGTGTAACCACATTTCATCTTCCTATTGAAGATTCTGAAGCACCCTGCCAGCTGTTCCTGGTTGCAAACGCACACGGCACTTGCTGGGCCCACCGCAGAGTCTGAACTTGCTAGTTAGTACTGTTTTTCAAGTACTCCTTGATGTGCCACCTAGCCCAACCATCTTGGTTCCCTGGTGCTGCTCCAACAGAAATACCACAGTGAGCAACTTTAAAGAACAGACATTTTCCCACAGTTCTGGAGGCTGAGTGTCCAAATCCGGGTCTCAGCTATGTCAGTTCCTTCCTTATCAGTAGTCCTGGGTACTCCTTGGTTTCCTGACAACCCTCACATGGCATCTGTCTTCCCCCATGTGTCCCTCACTGTCTAATACGCTCTTTTCAAAACTCAGAAGTGATTAGACTTATAACCCACCCTACTCAGGCATGATCTAATTAACATAACTAAGAAAACCCTGCTTTCCATAAGGTTTTCACTGTCCAATTCTTTCAGAAGTAGATCACCAGGTTCTTCCTCTCAGTCTTAGTCTGGAAGCTCCACTGAAACTTGTCCACCATGGGTCCTAGGAGAAGAACATCATTCTTGGTAAAGTAGAGGGTCGGCGAAAAAGAGGAAGACCCTCAACAAGATGGGCTGACACAGTGGCAGCAACAATGGGCTCAAGCATAGGAAGGATAGTGAGGATGACGCAGGACCAGGCAGTGTTTTGTTCTGTTGTACATGGGGTCTCTTTGAGTCAGAACCAACTCGATGGCACCTAAGAACGACAGCAACAAGAAAACCCTGTTTCCAGACATGTTATATCCACAGCTACAGAGGTTAGGATTCCAACCCCTACTTGAGGAGACATAGTTTAACCCATACCACCATGCTGGACACTGTTGTAGGGACTGGCAGTCCTCCCAGTCGGGGTCCCAACACGAGGCAGAATCCACAGACAGGATTTGGAAGGGAATGTAATCAAGGAACAGCAACAAAGGTGGAGGCAGAAGTAGGAGACTCAAGGACTCTACTCCCAGGAAGAGTGGAGAGGCATCGCCACCACAGCCTCAAGGGGCAAAGGGGCAGCACTGCTGGACCAGTGAGGGCTGGTGCCCCGGGGCGGGGGCATCATCACAGAGAACCGTGGTAATGCCAGGACATGCACTGGAGCATGGAGGGGAAAAAACCTACTGCCACTGAGTTGATTCTGACTTATAGCAACCCTGTAAGACAAAGTAGAACTGCTCCATAGGGTTTCCAAGGAGTGGCGGATGGATTTGAGCTGCTGACCCTTTGGTGAGCAGCTCTTAACCACTGTGCCACCAGGGTCCCACAGAGCACAGAAGGGAGCGGGGGAGAAATACCATGGATGCTCATGCCCCCCTCCAGTTCCCACAGAGCCTCCGTCTGGCCAAACCCCACTGCCATTCAGAGAGTTAGGGAGCCCAGGTGGTACGGGCCACAAGGCTGTCCCCTCCTGAGTGGGTGCAGGATGAGGGACAGTGAGAGAACAGCTAGCACAGGAGCCCTGGAGCTTAGTCTAATGAGGGGACAGGCAACGAAGAGTTGATTTAATTTTAGACCAAGCCCAGTGCCTTGAAGAAGACAGACAGTGCTCTGGGAGTGACGGGGAAGAGAGCATCACGTGGAATGGTCAGAGAGGATCTCTCTGAACTTGAGCACAATCGCCCCTTGGGCCCACCGTGAGTTCTTGCACGGAGCTCTAAAGTTGCACATCCTGGTCATGTTGTTGCTAGGTGCTGTCGAGTTGGCTCCAACCCTTGGCGACCGCATGTACAACAGAAGGAAATGTTGCCCCCATCCTGTGCCATCTCCATGATCACTGGTACGCACGGGTCCATTGTTGCAGCCGCTGTGTATTCTGAGTCCCTTCCGACCTTATAGTGGTCATCTTCAGCACCATATCACACTATATTCTGTTGTGATTCGTGGGGTTTTCAGTGCTGGATATTCAGAAGTAAATTGCCAGGTCTTTCTTCCTAGTCTGTCTTAGTCTAGAAGTTCCGCTGAAACCCTTCCACCGTGAGTGACCCTGCTGGTATTTGAAATACTGACGGCATAGCTTCCAGCATCACAGCAACGTGGAGGCCATCACAGTATAACAAATCAACATATGCTAGTGAGCTCCGTTCACATCCTGTGTTTATTTCTTCTGCAGAGAAAAAAATTCCCACGTTGCAACTGCATCGGGCTGACGGGGAGACCTGGTTTTGAGGGAAGACGGCTGCACCCACGTCTGCAGAGCCCGAAGTGCTGGCCAGCCGGCTAGCAGTCTCCCGTGCAGGCAGGCCATGCAGGGCAACAAGAAGGGCACCGATGGCTTCAGCGACTCCTCGAGCATTGGGAGCCTGCTGGACGACGCAGACCGCGAGGTGAGCAGCCTCACAGAACGTGCCTTCCGCAGCCTGTGCATCTCTGAGGACACGTCCTTCAGCGAGTCCCCAGACCTCACCCGCCAGGTGCTCGGGAGCCTCCACCAGGGGACCGTGAGCCACACCCAGAGGAAGAGTGGCATCTGGAGCCAGTTACCCTCGCAGGGCACGGAGCACACTGGCTGGGCGGCCACGTTCCAGCAGTTACCCAAGTACGTGCAAGGAGAGGAGAAGTACCCCAAGGGCAGCCCCCCGCCAACGCCAGCCCAGAGGAGGCTGGAGGTGCCAGTTTCTGGCCTGAGGAGCAGCAACAAGCCACTTTCCAAAGTATCGTCCCTAATTAAATCCTTTGACAGGCCAGACAGCCAGCGTGGTGACAGCAGACCTCCCCCAAGCAAGCCTCCGGTTCTAAAAACCGCCCCCAAGTTTGCCCCTCTTCCAGAAAGCGGTGTCAACTTCTGCTTTGATTCAGCCTTTCTGACTGTCAGGAGGGTGCCCGCTGAAGTCTCCAGCACTCACCATAGTGGTCATCAGCCTGTCAGCAAGCATGGGGAGCAGGAGTCCCCAAAGAACCTCGAAACAGCCTCTCACTGCTCCAGCAACTTCCTCTCAGCCTCCAACGATGCCTCCAGCTCCTTCGAATCCAAGTTCCACTCCCCAGCCCACAAGTCAGCCAGGGGCGAGCCTGGAAGAGGCAAGGAGTGGGCTCCAAAAGGGACCTTCCTTCACAGTGAAAACAGTGCTTTTGAGTCATGGAGCACCCACCAACCACGGCTGCTAAGGAGAAAGGACCCCACTGAGGGGGTCCCAGAAAGCAAAGGGCCCAAACATTGCCAGGACACTCCCCTGCTGAGAGAATCCCACCCACTTGAGCACAAAGCGTCCCCCAGCCACGCACAGGCTGACTGCAGTCAGGAAGAGAGTAGGTTGCCCACTGGGGCTCTCTCCACATCCAGACCCTGGTGCTCAAGGGACCCTGGAGCTCAGGTGTTCACCATGGAGGGAAAATCTTCTGGCTTCCAGCCTGACCCTCAGGAGAAGCCAACCCAGGCTCCATGGAGAAAACCAAAGACTGGCAAGGGAAGAAAAGAAAGTCTACAAAATGCTTCAGAAGAAAAGAAACAACCTCACAGGAGGGACCCCCCTTTGTATGCAAAGCAGACCCCCCAGGGACAATTTCCTGAAGATGAAGCTCCTGACAAGCCTGTGGACTCCCGCCAACATTACACTCCCCCTTTTAACATCAGCAAGCTTCTGACACCCGTCATACCCACCAAGCATGTCCTGGATTCGTTGAGCAATCAGCCAGCAGAGAGGACTCCATCACCTCCAGGACAGCCCAATGGGTACCAGGAGAAGGAGCCAGGGGAGGACCAGTCCCGGGACAGTTACAAATCCAAAGCCCCCAGCCTTCTGTTCAATCTCAAGGATGTTCGCAAGCGTGTGAAAAGCACCTATAGTCCCAACCTACTCTTGAAAGGCATTGATGAGAAGGCCAGAGATAAGGCAGATGGCAAGCAAGAGACTGTTAGCAATGGTGTCACCCTTCCTAACGGGCTTGAGGACAGTCCTGCAAGCCAGCTTTCTAAGGAGAGAACATCAGATATCCTTACTGCATCATACGTCAGCACCCAGAAGGACCCTAGAGCCGACCCCAGTGGGTCGTCTGCAGATAACTACTTAACTCTTAGTTCACCTCCAACTACTGCCAAAGCCTCCTTCTGTGTCAATGGGGAAGCTGCTGAGACAGGCAGCTATGAGAAGGATGATGTCCACAGGGAAGCGAAGCTGAGCCCCACCAGGCCAGGCTGTGGCTCGGACTCTAGTCAGCATGGCCTCAGGAAACACCTCTCTCTGAAGATTTGCAGGCAAGAACCTGAGGCTGCAAAGACTGCTGAGACACTGCAGACCCACCAGATGCAGAATGGGATCTCCAGATCAGTCTCCCAAGACACAGAGCCCAAACGAGAGGCAGGTCTGTTGAACCCAAGCTCCCACCAGAAGCCCTCCCCGGGCCCCCTTTCTCCGGAGGAGGAAGACGTGTTTTATAGCGACAGCCAGTCTGATTTTATGCCAGGCCTCCAAAGCAAGGCCAAATTCAGCACCAGTTCTTCAGATCAATCCTTTGCCTCATTCGAGGACCAGCAGAAGACATGGTGTGTCGAGAGCCGGCAGGAAGACAGGAAGAGCGACATGCGTGCAAGTGACAGTCAGAGGTACGAGAAGGAACGAGTGACGCTGAAAGATGGGCAGCAGCTCTGTGCCTTAAGTAACGGACGTGTGTGCATGGATGAGAGCACCAAGGGGGAGAGCTTGCAAAGAGATGGTGAGAGTTTGTCTGGAGGGAGACCAAGGAGATCAACAGAAGGAGCAAATTTCACAGGCTCTTGGGTTGGGGGAAATAAGGATACGGCCCTTTCACATGCCAAAGACTTGACAGCTGCACCATCTTCCACTTCCAACAAACACATACTGTTTACAATTAAAGACAACACCCTCAGGGCCACCCCTGTGATCAAGCCCATCCTGCTGCCCCTCCTGAGGACTGTGTCCTCGGAGGACTCACCCGCTGGTGGCCACAGAGAGGCAGAATCGCCCAGGCCAGGTGAGGATGCTGGTGCCCCAGAGGGCCAGGGAATTCATGGCACCCCAGCACCTGCCCACCCACTGCCCACTGATCCGCAGGACACACACCAGAGGCCCTCAGCCCACCAGGGCCCAGAGGACCACCAGCAGGCCCCCGTCATGGCCAAGACAGAGGCTTTCCAGCCAGCCATGAAGGGGGCTATCCCATCTCCTCCACTGGTGGGAGAGGGTGAAGGGATGAGGCCACTCCCAGGTGTGGCCCCTGAAGTTATGGGGAGCAATGGCAGGAGGGGCTCCACAGACCAGGTGAGGCTGGATGCTCCAAGGTGCGTCCCCAAGATCACTTTCCTGAAAGATAACACAGAAGACGGGCTGCCCCCACACCTGTTGGGAAGGTGTGGGGAAGAACAGACACAAGGTTTCAGAAGTAACTTTTTGTCCACTCCAAGAGCAGGGGCTCCGGGGAGAAGACAGGTCCCTGGTGAGGTGGAGACTTTGCCCAACCGTGGCTCCCTGGAGGCGGGCAGCGTGTGCTCTCCCACTGCCAGTGGCGTTTGGGACGAGGCCTCCCAAGCCCCCAGCAAGCTGGGCTTGCCGCTGCAAGAGGAGCCTCCCTCTGCTAGCCCCTGGGCCAGCCTTGGTCCTGCGCCAGTCACCCGGAGGGAGGACCTGACCCACGCCCTGTTGTGGGAAGAGGGCTCTGACGCCCAGCCAGAGCCATCTGCAGAAGATCTCAGGCCTCTCTCTCCCAAAGGCTCCCTGCTGGCCGTGGCTGCCAGCTCAGCAGGCCTCCCAGAGAGACTGGAGCTGCCTGTGCAGCCAGAGAGGCCAGTAGGCAAGCCACCTGCAGTCCCACCCAAAACCGAGAAGGCACTGCGGCGGGCAAAGAAGCTGGCCAGCAAGAGGAGAAAGACAGACCAGGGTCAAGGGCGGCCTGGCGAGCCCAGGGAAGAGAGGCCATGGCCCGAGGACTCAAAGCGGGCTGAGCGGAGGCCACCATCCCCCAAAGAGATGCCACAGAAACCCAGCTTCCCCTCAGTCCGGTCCCTGCCCCCACCCGTGCACCGCCACTCTGTGTCCAGCTTCTCAGAGCACAGCAGGAGGCAGGCCAGGGTGCCTCAGTCGGCCAAGCCCCTGCCTCCATACCCTGTCACACAGAAGGTCCTCCAAGACCCCCAGTCTGGGGAGTACTTTGTCTTTGACTTGCCACTCCAGGTGAAAATCAAGACCTTCTACGACCCAGAGACCGGCCAGTATTTCAAGGTCCCAGTCCCATCCTCAGCAGGGGGGTCCCCAGAGTCATCCCCGGCGGACGCACCAGTTGACCCCCTCCTGCTGTTTTCTGGCTTCCAGCGCCTGACCGTGACAGCCTTGACACCCCTGCGGTGCTCCTCCCAGCTCTCCACTCCCACCTTCTTGTGGCCTAGCCCTTCTGCCACCACTGAGGGGGCTGCTGTTGGGCACCAGGGCCCCTGCGAGACAGGACTACAGCGTGCCCCT
Source organism: Loxodonta africana (assembly GCF_030014295.1). Lineage (NCBI taxonomy): Eukaryota > Metazoa > Chordata > Mammalia > Proboscidea > Elephantidae > Loxodonta > Loxodonta africana. The sequence continues at coordinate 82,904,257 of NC_087357.1, read as the reverse complement.
CGGGCCTCCAGAAACTCAACCCAGAATGCACCCAGCCAATGCCCCAAGGGGCCTCCCCATAGCCCGAAAGAGGAGGGCAGGGATACTCCAAGCCTGGAGATCATCACCATCAATGACTTAGAGGACTTTGCCACTGAAGGCATTTCCTGAAAATTAAGGCAGACTAACACTCCTCCCCAAATAAGCCCAGAAGAGTTTACTCCCCCCATCCTAGAGCAACCACCGTCTCTCACACACACACACATGCACGCACACACCCACACAGGTACACATATTTGCGTGCATACACACACACACACACATACAGGCATACCTTGGAGATATTGCAGGCTCAGTTCCAGAACACCACAATAAAGTGAATGTTGCAATAAAGCAGTCACACGAATGTGTTTGCTTCCCAGTGCATATAAAAGTTATATTTACACTATACCGTAGTCTCTTAAGTGTGCAATAGCATTACGTCTAAAAAAAACAATGCATATACCTTAATTAAAAAATACTTCATTGCTAAAAAGTGCTAAGCATCATCTGAGCCTTCAGCAAGGCAGAATCTTTTTGCTGGTGGAGGGTCTTGCCTCGACGTTGATGGCTGCTGACTGATCAGGGCAGTAGTTGCTGAAGGGTGGGGTGGCTGTGACAATCTCTAAAAATAAGACAGTGAAGTTTGCCTCATTGACTGACTCTTCCTTTCATGAAAGATTTCTCTGTAGCATGCGAAGCTGTTTGATAGCATTTTACCCGTGGTAGAACTTCTTTCCGAATTGGAGTCAGTCCTCTCAAACCCTGCCGCTGCTTTATTGACTAAGTTTATGTAATATTCTAAGCCCCTCGTTGTCATGTCAACAGTGTTCACAGCATCTTCACCAGGAGTAGATTCCATCTCAAGAAACTACTCCCTTTGCTCGTCCATGAGAAGCAACTTCTCAGCCTTTGAACTTTTATCCTGAGATTACAACCATTCAGTCACATCTTCAGGCCCCACTTCTGATTCTAGTTCTCTTGCTCTTCCCGCCACATCTGCAGTTACTTCCTCCACTGAACTCTTGGGCTCCTCAAAGTCATCCCCGAGGGCTGGAATCAACTCCTCCCAAACCCCTGTTAATGTTGATATTTTGACCTTGTCCCAAGAACCATGAATGTTCTTAATGGCATCTAGAATGGTGAACCCTTTCCAGAAGGTTCTCTGTTTACTCTGCCCAGATCCCTCAGAGGAATCACTATCTATGGCAGCTACAGCCTTATGAAATGTGTTTCTTAACCAATAAGACTTGAAAGTCAAAATTACTCCTTGATCCCTGGGCTGCAGAATGGATGACGTCTTAGAAATGCTGAAAACAGCATTAATCTCCTTGTACATCTCCATCAGAGCTCTTGGGTGACCAGGTACATTGTCAATGAGCAGTAATATCTTGAAAGGAATTTTTTTTTTCTGAGCAGTAGGTCACAACAGTGGGCTTAAAATACTCAGTGAACCATGTTGTAAACAGATGTGCTGTCATTCAGGCTTTGTCGTACCATGTATAGGGCACAGGCAGAGCAGATTTAGCATAATTCTGAAGGGCCCTAGGATTTTCGGAATGGTAAATGAGCGTTGGCTTCAACTTCAAGTCACCAGCTGCATTCGCCCCTAACGAGAGAGTCAGCCTGTCGTTTGAAGCTCCGAAGCCAGGCACTGACTTCTCCTCTCTGGCTGTGAAGGCCCCAGACGGCGTCTCCTTCCAGCACAAGGCTGTTCCGTCCACCCTGAGAATCTGCTCGTGCAGCCCCTCATCAGTTATCTCAGCTGCGTCTCCTGGCTAACTCGCTGCGGCTTCTACATCAGCGTTTGCGGCTTCACCTTGTACTTTTATAGGATGGGAGTTTGCTCGCTTCAAACTTTTCTTCCGCAGTTTCTCACCTCTCTCAGCCTTCATAGAGTTTAAGAGAATTAGGGCCTTGCTCTGGATTAGGTTTGAGCTTAAGGGAATGTTGTGGCTGGTTCGATCTCCTACCCAGACCACTGAAACTGTCTCCATAAAAGCAGTAATTCTGTTTCACTATCATTCGTGTGTTCACTGGAAGAGCTGTTTTCACTTCCTGCAAGAACTTTTCCTTTGCATTCACAACCATTTGGCGCAAGAGGCCTAGCTTTCAGCCTGTCTCAGCTTTCAACATGCCTTCTTCCTCACTAAGCTTAACCATTTCTAGTCTTTGAGTTAAAGTGAGAGACATGTGACTCTTCCTTTCACTTGAACACTTAGAGGCCGCTGTAGGGTTGTTAACTGGCCTAATGTCAATATTGTCGTGTCTCAGGGAATAGGGAGGCCCAAAGAGAGGGAGAGAGACAGGGAATGGCTGGTTGGTGGAGCACTCAGAAGACACACGTTTATTAAGTTTGCCATCTTATATGGGCACGGTTCGTGGCACCCCAAAACAATTACAATAGTAACACCGAAGATCACTGATTACAGATCACCGTAACAGATAACAACAATAACGAAAAAGTTTGAAATATTGCAAGGATTACCAAATTGCGACCCACAGACACAGGGAGCACATGCTCTTGGAAAAGTGATGTTTGAAGTATCACTTGCTTGATGAAGGGTTGCCACAAACCTTCAATTTATTAAAAAAAAAACTCAGTATCTGCGAAGTGCAATAAAGTGAAGGGCAACAAAACGAGGTATGCCTGTACATGTACGCAGGCACACAGGCATACATACATGTGCACGTGTACATATGCGCATGCATGCACACACGCACACATACATGCATCCACACATAGACACCACCACATACTTAGCCATTTGTGATTCCCAAAGTCCAACAGGATGTGGGCAATTCTGAGAAAGCTCAACACTATGGGCTCCTGTGGGGAAATCCCTCTGCTGGAGAGCACGTCCTCTCCGGGGTCATTGTTTGCATGAACGGTCTCTCTGTGCCTTTCCCAAACCCCTTTCACTTCCTTCACCTCCTCCTGTCCACCTTTCTGTCCTTCTCTCCTTGCCTGTCCCCTGGACCACTGCCTCTAACTCCAGGGTCCTGCCTGACTCCCAGGACTGCTCTGCTTCAAACCCCCATCCCACCCCTTCTCCGGGTCAGAGTTCACAGTGGGCATAGCCCCCAAGGCACTCAGAAATGTCTTGCTGGGGGAAGCACCCCAGACAAGCAGGCTGCAATAAGATAAAGGTCATGCGGCGAACACACAACACCTGGCACACAATCACAGCACAGACAGGGAGGCTCCACCCCAACGCAAAAACACCACTACTCAGTGTCCATGGCCTCTCAGGCGACACTGGCTTAAGACTAACCAAAGGCAGTGAGACACCTTGTTGAAGTGTTTATTTGCATAGAAGGGTTTTCATTACATGAGGAACCTTTCTTCTGAAGGCTGTTTTCTGATAAAGAAGAGGCTACCTTTGAAAAAAGTGAAACAGTTTGCAGGTGTGGTTCTGTCCCTACCTCCTGTCTTTCTCTTACAAGCACAGCAGACCGGCCCGGCATGTGGAGTCTTCCATCTCTGAGCCCTCCACCGAATTTGGGGCTAACTTGGCTCCCTCCCAGCCCAGCATACCCTCCTCACCCCTTTCACCCTGCTGATGCTTCCTCTGGTAGGACCAGGAACGCAAAGGTGAGGACATACAATTCCCACCTCAGGACAGCCCAGGGACAAAGAGTCAGCCTGACGCCCCCCCATTCTGCAGAAGACAAGTGTCCCTACTCGGTGACTGGCCCCTGTGCCCTAGCCTCAAAAGAAAATGCCATTTTTCCGGAGTCCCTGGCCCTTGGAATTTGGTGGGAACTATGTGGATCAAATCAAGGTAGCTCCTTTGGGGGCAGTCAGGGTCTGTGAGTAGGTACCTACAGTAGGAAACAGTGCTGGGAGGGTGGAAGGAAGACCCTTTCTGTAGGCTTCCGCCAGCAGCTTTTGCTGAATCCTGTTAATTCTCTTTCTGTGGGAAGGACCAGGGCAAAAGCACCTCTCTCCTTTAGGAACCCCAGCAGCTGAGGGGACTGTGCTGTCCCAGGGGACCAGGCAAAATGCCCAGCCCTTGCTATGTTCACAAGTTAACCATAGTGCAAATTGTTAACAGGTTCAGCTGCTAACTGAAAGACTGGAGGTTCAAGTCCAACCAGAGACTCCTCCAAAGAAAGGCCTGGCCAGCCACTGAAAATTCTACGGAGCACTGTTCTACTCTGACAGGCATGGGGGTCGCCATGAGTCAGAGTGGACTCGGTGGCAATTTGCACTCTGTTTGCAGAGATGCTGTTAAGGCTGGGAAGATGGGGCACCCACATCTCCCCAAGTCCCCAACTCACACTCATGCAAGAGCTACAAACACAGTCGGGTCAGAACACGGTTCAGGATTTTAGACATATTCCTTCGTCCCAACAAACGCAGCCCCTCCTTAACTTCACTGTGAAAACACTGCATGAATTCCCAGACCCAGTGCCGTCAGGTCTGGCTACTCCGAGAGCGGCTAGTGGAGGTCAGGCTGGTTAGTGTCAGGGAAAGGTTCAGAGCGGTCACTCACTGCTGTGCCTGGCTCTGCCACCTGGTCACCAAGTGGCCTCTCCATCATGCTTCCATCTTACTAAAAATGAAAAAGAATGTCTGCTTTGAAAATTCGTGGAGGCTCCAGAAAAAGAGCTGCCTAACAGAAGGAGACTCCCTCAGCTAAATAATGGTAGAGTAATATATGTCCCCACAAGGAAAAATATCCCATTAGCGAGCATATGTTTGGGGAAGCAGCCGACTTCTGCCTTAATTCTGGAGCAGAAGCAATGTAGACACAGCTAAGAACATGAAGGTAGATACTTGGGAACTGGATGTTTAACATCCGCTCCTATCAGAGAGCGGGTTCCCTGCACATCTGTTTCCCCAGGAAGTCAGTGTGAGGGCCTGAGTCCATGGCAGTGAAGTGCTCTGTGTTCTAGGAAAGAGATCATGCCCCCAGAGGGCAAAACTTACCACCCAGAGATGGTTGCCTCCAGAGGGCAAAACTTACCACCCAGAGATGGTTGCCTCCAGAGGACAAAACTTCCACCCAGTGATCGTGCCTCCAAAGGGCAAAACTTACCACCCAGTGAAGACCAGCCCACATGACCTTCTCCTCCTGATGTCACTAAGGGGTGACCATGTCTGCCTCCTCCCTCCCTTCTTGCCTCCCTCCATCCTTCTCTTTTTCCCTCTCATCCCTCCTTCTCCTTTTCCTCCCCTTTCACTGCCCCCCCCCTTCCCTGTTCCCTCCTTTCCTTCCTCCCTCCCACAAACATTTGCAGTCCCTGCTCTGTCCCGGGTACTTCACTGGGGGCTGAAAATACAGAACACCTGGTCTCAGCCCTTAAGGACAATTACAACCCTATGTGGTAAGTAATTCAATAGGGTTCTCTGAGGGGCCCCACTCCATCTGGGAGGAGACGGGGGCCTTCTGCAGGAGATGGCACCTGAGCCCAGGGAGCAAACACAAGGTGGTGCATTGCTTATGGAGAAACCAGAATTTCCCCAGCACACTTTTAGCCATACTTTTATTTTGGGCTATCAAACAAAGATAATGTTTATTAAATATGAATAGACTCCTTCTGCCATAAAAAATATATTTCCCTAGCTAATTGTTTATTAGCATTTCTCAGCAGCACAAGAGCTAAGCCGGTGTGGCCTCCCAGAATAGACCTTTGCTGGTATGTCCTTAGCTTCTGAATGATATTTCCCTCATCTGAGTTGCCCAGAAACACCACCATTTCTACCATTGTGTTTAATAGCATAGTGGTAAGAATTATGAAAATACATCGATTGTGAAAATGGTAGATAAAGACCATGCCCACAGCTTCTATTTAGTGTATGAGTCTTCACTGTGAGTCATGGCTCCTCTTAAGGGGGTAACACACACATGAAGCAACTCAAGGGAATGGCAAACCTTCTGGGCCATTCAGCTGAAAGTGATCAAGAGCTGTCATTGTTGAGCACCTACTGTGTGCCAGCCCCAGTGTGGGGAGCTTTAAGGCCTGGTCTCCGTTCTCCCAGGAAAGCAAGGAGGGCAGAGCTAATGAGCCTCATTTTACCAAAGGGAAACAGGGACACTGGGAAGCGAAGTGCCTTCCCAAGTCATGCGGCCACTGGGTGAGGAGCCAAGACACTGGCTTCTTGGAGGACCCTCCCAGCCGCCCACCATCACTTCTCTGAGTGTGGCCCGTGGACCAGCAGCCTCCATATCATCTGGGAGCTTGTGAGAAATCCAGGATCTTAGTCTGCATTCCCACAAGACATCTAGGTGGCTCATCCACATGTGAAGCTTTGAGAAGTTGGGCATCAGAAGACTCAGAGGGATGTGCTGGATGACTTCAAGCCTGTGTCACTGCCCTGTGCAAGGGGAATTGCAGGGAGCTGACTTCCACACAATGTGACAAGGACACCTCAAATGATTAGAGCTCTGTGGAGTGAATGACTTTGGGAAGTAGACAGCTCCCTGCCCCTGGAGGTGTGCAATAGAAACTGAAACAGTGATGGTTCAGATGTTCAGAGGGGCCTCACAGGATCTTGTGCCAAACATAACCCTGAGACCCCTGCTGCATTTGGGCTCCAGAGTGAGATGTCTTGTGTCCACAGTCTAAACAGTCTATATGCATTTTATATGCATGTATAAACGTCTAAAATACTTTTGAATATAAAAGATGAGCCCTCTGGCAAACCCCAAATTCTATGCATTTGAGAAACATTTTGGCCCCGATGACCCAGTGAACGTGTCTTGTGTGGGCCTTGCCCATCTTTCAGATATGCAGCCTAGGTGAGCACAGAGCAGTCTGACCCTGGCGCCAGCACGGACACAGAGTCGTCAGCACCCCAAGGCCTGAACATGCTTCTTCAGCTGCCCCTCAGCAGGGCCATCCCAGCCAGAATTCCCACCAGCAGGCCTGGAGCTGACATGAATGGTGGTCCTCCATCATGAACTTGCCTCCAGAGCAGGGGTCCCAGACCTGTGCTGGCTTAGAATCACCCAGGTCCTTGTTAACACACGCTTTGCAGCCCCACTCTAAGTCTCTGTCATCAGACTGTCCAAGTGCAAGGAATGGACAGCTGTGGATGTCAAAGTTCATGGGAGATTGTTGCACAGCCTGGCTTGCAAACACTTCTGCAGAGCAGGGTCCTGAACCTGGGCTGTCCAGGTGCCCAAGTGCTGCCCTTGTCCAGAGGTCTGCCCAGAGGAGACCCTTCCATGGAGACTAGGAGGAGGAGGGTCAAGCCTGAGATCAGTGGTGGGCTCCCTGGGTGATGCAAGCAGATAACACACTTGGCTACTAACTGAAAGGTTGGCAGTTTGAGTTGACCCAGAGGCACCTCAGAAGAAAGGCTTGATAAATTACTTCTGAAAAACCGGTCATTGAAAACACTATAAAGCACATTTCTACTCTGACACACATGGGTTCGCCGTGAGTCAGAGTCAGTTCGACAGAATTCACTCCACTCCACCTTCTCCAGGGAAAGGCAAAGCCCCAGTCCAGGAAGTGGTAGTGGACCAGCTGCTTTGGCCTTTTGATCCCTGACCCACCATCTTGCTTCCCTGTGCCTGGACTGCAGCCCACAGTGGGGAGAGGGAAGGTGTCATTAGGAATTAAGCTGATGGGCCCTGGGGCTCTGGCCAACACAAGTATTTGTGGACTGAGGAGTTACACTGACATCATCTCTCCCAAGCCAACAGCCCAGCTCTCCTGGGTTCTTCATTTGCTCCTACTGAAGTTTTAAGTCTTTAGTGTCTTCATCATTCTCCTCGAGCCTTGGCTGATTCTGGGCACTGGCTGCACTTGCTGCCACTTTTCCAATTCTTCCATGTCACCACACTTCTCCTGGGTCTCAGCCCCTGCTCCAAGTGCACATGCTTCCTCAACATCCCCACAGCAGGGCGGTCGGAGCTCTTCAGAGTCCTTCCTTTCTCCCTTCATGACAATACCATCACCTGCTTCCTTACTCATGTCTCCCCATTGTCACTCCTTTATTCCTCTTAATTTGGGAGATTTTTGACTGTCCTAGGTTACCTGGTCAATCCCTTTATATCCCCACACTTCCACCAGCACATTCTTCCTTACTGTTCAAAGTTGCTTCCCTAGCTTCCAGAAGATGAAAGCTCCAGGAAACCGAGTCAAGAATAAAATGTCCTGTTTCTATCAGAGACCTCCAGCCAGTGGTGTCCCCAGCGATGCACCCATACTGCCCTTTCTTGCACCTGTAGCCTGTGGTGTGACCTGCCTTATTAGGGTGCACCTGCAGAGTCCTCGTCCAGCCAGTGTCTGTGGCACCTGCATGAGGCAGGGAATTTCTGTGGCACTCCCCATCTGTTCTCACTCACACACATTTTACCCCATTTCCACTGCCTGAAGTGCTGATTTCCCAGAAGATGGGTACCTCTGAATGAAACATTTTGAACAGCATGAGGTATCCCATTTGCCCTTGGAAGGCTCCAGTGGTGGTGCTGGACTAAAAGAAAGGGCAGCCTCCTCTAGGGCATAAGCTCAGACTGAGTGTCCACAGCCTCTGTCATGCACCTTCTCCTGTAGACAAAGGGCAGGGCCAGCACAGGGTGGGTGGGCTTCAGAATCTGAGCCAGATGGCGGAAGTTTGGCTGGCCTGCTCAGTTTCACTGGTAAAAAAGAGGCCCAACGAAAACAAAGGAAACCCTCCATGAAATGGACTGACACGAGAGCCACGACAATGGATTCAAACATGCTAGCATCATGAAGATGGCGCAGGACTGACAGACATTTCATTCTGCTGTACGTGGGCTGCCTTGAGTCAGCTTGACAGCAACTACAAGCCCAGTTTCACAAGCTACATTGCCTCACTCTTGAAATTCCAGAGAAACTAGCTCCTGACCCCACAGAGAAAAATGGAGGGAAGGGAAGCTCCAGGGTATAGTCTCCCCCCAAGGTAGGCCTCCCTCTTCCTGGCTCCCATTCTCAGTGACTGCACTACCAGCCACCAGGTTGCCCAAGCCCAGGTCCTGGGAACTATCCAACTGCTCACCATCTCTTGCCCCCAATTCAATCAGACCTCAAGATCTATCAATTCTACCTCCAAATATGTATCGATCCACCACTCATCTGTACCCCCACCATCACCCTCATCCCAACAACCCCATAACATTCTCACTACCCCCAGTTCAAATATGACCCCTTTTCACACCATTGTTCCCACAAGGTAGCCTGAGGCTGACTAACACACAGCTCTGATTCTGTCATCCTTCTGCTGAAAATGCGTCAGGGGCTCTCCGTGACCTTAGGAAACAGTCAGACTCCTTCACATGAAGTACAGGTCATCAGGAGCAGGGACTTCAGTCCTCTCCTGCCTCAACTTCTGCCTGTCCTTACAGGTCCCTTAGACTCCAGCTAGACCCACCTGCTTTTAGTTAACCACATGTGCCTCTTCCAGTCCTTTGCACATGCTGCTCCTACTTAGAACTCTCTGTGGCTGTGTTAAAACAGGTTTGCAAACTCTCTGACTCAACTTCCATCAGGAGGTGAGGTCTGTGTTCCCTCCACTACTCACCTGTGGTCAACAGAATGGAGGGGAACGGCACTGTGTGACTCCCAGGCCTGGTCAACGAGTATATACAACTCCCCCTAGTCTCTGTGGACAAGCACTCCTGAGGTTTTCAGCCATCTCATAAGCAGTCCAATGCCCTGGGGTCATGCGCCATGTAAAGCCACACTAGTGCAAATGGGGAGATTAAATGGAGAAGCCCTGAGATGATAGGAAAAGAGAAGGAGCAATGCTTGGCCAGCCCAAGCTGCTCTTATTCTCTCTGTTCCAGCTCCAGCCACCAGGTGGCTGAGCCAGGACCACCTCATCAAGCCCTTCCTAGGTTCCTGACTCACAAATCCATAAGAGATAATAAAATGATCATTGTTGTTTTAAGCCACTAAGTTTCAGAGTTGTTTATTACACAGCAACAGAAGACCAGAGCACTCTGTTTCCCAGATTTCCTCCTCTCTCCACCCTGCTCTCCTTGCCAGCCTTCTCTTGTCCAGTTCCAGTGTATACTACCATGTCCCAACTCAGGCACCTCTCCTCTAGGAGGCCTTACCTCTTGACCATGCCCTTGCACTCTGAGTGTGCCAGCACAGTGCACCCCCCACCACAGCATCTATTGTGATGTCCTGGCTCACTGCTCACCTACCTCATCCATGTGACAGTCAGTTCTAGAGAAAGGAACTTTGCCTGGCCAGGTTATCACTATATCCCCAGTGGCTAACACAGTGCCAGGTACAAGGCAGGCCATCAGTAAACATCATTTAATTCAATGGAATTCTTATTTAAAAGGGTTGAAACCAGTAAAAACAAGCTTTGCAGACAATGCCATTTTAACTGTATTTCCTCACTTTTCTCCACTGGTTGCTTAGCACCATGTGGATGAGCTCCTAGTCCCAACCCCGACTGGGCCCAAAGTCCTCTTGATACCTAGTAGTGGGAGAGGGGTACATTGCACCCCACAAATGAGGTCTCTGGACCTGGAGGCCCAAGAACAGATGCTCCACAATGTAACGCATAAGTCAGTACTCACATTTAACTAATGTTCTTTGATGAGGAATTCCACACCTGCCAACACAAGGAAGCCAAAAGTCTTGCCTAACACTCACAACCGGATCCAAAACTGAAATTAGAAACAAATTGTTGTTTGGTTTTGTGGTGATGAAATGATGAGGACATTAGATAAATTGTATTAAGTCAAGTGGTGAATGTGTCTGACTTCCGTGATTATTACCACAGGGAGGAGTTGGCATCAGACCACAGTCTTCTGAAGTATTTCATCATGTTTGGTTGCCAAGTGGAAATGCCAGATTAGTATAGATGGGATTTTAACTCATAAGTCACTGAAGAAAAATCAAGGGTGCTATCTTTTAGGACCAGAAGGGTAAGTTAAGTAGTGGTTTTCTCTCTCTCCTCATTCTCCCTCAATCCAATTAAACTGTCTAATATTATCTCATATTATCAAGCATCAAGTTTTAGAAAATTCTAGTGAAGATACTGCTTGGCATCTTATTTTAATTAATTCCTCAGTAATATTTTGAAACAGATTACTCAAAGTTCTTGGGAAGTCAAATCAGCCACTAAGAGATTTTTCGAATGCCCCAAAAAGGTCCAATATCTTTTTTTAAAGGATGTTTTGAGGCTCCAAAAACTTGAAACCAGTACCTCAGCTAAGTACATCCATTAAGAAAAGCTGATCATGTTTCTTCCCAGATTATGTTATCTTCACGGACATGGTCAGCTCATCCAGCCCTGAAAGAGACCTTCCTCACTTACATTCTGTATGGAGGAATGGGTGAGGCAGAAGCAATATGTCTTCCAAAAAAAAAGCCCAAGTCATATTTGAATTTAATATGAGTCCTCCAGCCTGGTGGCAGAAGATGTTGAGGGGAAAAGTTTTTCTAGGTAGACCTGACCCCTATATTGATGGTCCTGGAGAAGATTTTACAAGGCCAAATAAAACTCTCAGTGTGACTTCTCTCTGCCATCCAGGCATGGATCCAAGCAAACCAGTTGCGAGGTGCCCATCCAAAGTGGCTTCAGTATACTCATCCAGTTAGCTCACCTTGATCTAAATCAGGAGCTTTGGGGACTTTTAACAGGAACTTAGTATCAAAAGCAATCTGTTTATGAATAATTTTATCACATTCCATGAATAAGATCTTAATTGAATTTACCAAGCACTTAAATTAACTATCATAACTAAACTACACAATGTGCGAGCACAATTCTACCTTCCCTCTTTCCATGAAATAACTGTTTTAAGGCAGTGGAAAATAGACAGCACAAGACTGGGATCCTGGAGACAAGGGAAACAAAAAAGATGAGCCTTGTGACTTTACCGGCTTACTCTCTAGAGGTAATTTCTAGGCTGCATAGCAGGAAAGGGAACTCTAAACAGAAATGTGGTCTAGCTGAGTTGAGGACATTAATATTAGAGTTTGGGGAGGTCAAGAAAGCTAGAATTTGCAGCTCAAAGTACTGGAAAAGAGGGAGCTACTCAGAAGAAAAGCTCTGGAAATCAGCAGGCAAGTCCCCTCAAGTCTTTGGCTGAGTACTAATATGCATGTGTGTGAAAGAAAACCATTAATTCCAGGAAAAGAACCACCCAATGTTCACATCATGCTGGGAATAGTTCATGTCCCACTAATCAGTGTGTAAACAACTCATAACAAACAGCACTGGGTAGAATCTTCAGAAGTGTATCACCTTAGTAAAAACAAAAACAAACCCATCACCCTTGAGTCAATTCTGACTCATAGCAACCCTATAGGACAGAGTAGACCTGCCCCATAGGGTTTCCAAGGAGCAGCTGGTGGATTCAAATTGCTGACAAATTGATTAGCAGCCAATCTCTTAACCACCAGGTCTCCATCACCTTAGTAAAAAAAAAAAAAGGGGGGGGGATAAAATAAGCCCTAGAATAACGTCTGCACTGGAGATGTCCTTAAGAACTTTGAAAGTGAGTGTCACAGATTGAATTATGTCCCTCCAAAAATGTGTGTATCAATTTGGCTGGGCCATGATTCCTGGTATTGTGTGATTTTCCTATATGTTGTAAATCCTGCCTCTATGATATTAATGATGGAGGATGGGCAGCAGTTTTGTTAGTGAGACAGAACTCAATCTACAAGATTGGATTGGGTCTTGAGGCAATCTCTTGAAATATAAAAGAGAGAAGTAAGCAGAGAGGCAGGGGGACCTAATACCACCAAGAAAGCAGCACCAGAGCAGAGCACGTCCTTTGGACCTGAGGTCCCTGCGCCTGAGGAGCTCCTTGACCAGGGGAAGATTGATGACAAGAAATCTTCCTCCAGAGCCAACAGAGAGAGGAAGCCATCTCCTGGAGCTGACATCCTCAATTTGGACTTGTAACTTACTAAACTGTGAGGAAATAAATTTCTCTTTGTTAAAGCCATCCACTTGTGGTATTTCTCTTATAGTAGCACTAGATGACTAAGACAGTGAGCCTTTAAAGCTGTAGTGTCAAATATGGTAGGTGCTAGCTATATGTGGCTATTTAAAATTAAATGCAATTAAAAATTTAGTTCCCTGTTTCAAAGGCCAGTATACCAGGGGCGGGGGTTTGGGGACCATGGTTTCAGGGGACATCTAGATCAATTGGCATAATAAAATCAATTAAGAAAAAATTCTGCATCCCACTTTGGAGAGTGGCATCCAGGGTCTTAAGCGCTAGCAATGGGCCATCTAAGATGCATCAATTGGTCTCAATCCACCTGGAGCAAAGGAGAAGGAAGAACACCAAAGACACAAGGTAATCATGAGCCCAAGACACAGAAAGAGCCACATAAACTAAAGACTACATCAGCCTGAGACTGGAAGAACTAGGTGGTGCCCAACTACAACCAAAGACTGCCCTGACAGGGAAAACAACAGATAATCCCTGAAGGAGCAGGAGAGCAGTGGAATTCAGACCCCAAAACTCTCGTAAAATGACCAGATTTAATGGTCTGACTGAGACTAGAAGGGCCCCATAGGTCATGGTCAGGACCTTCTGCTAGCTCAAGACAGGAACCATTCCCAAACCCAACTCTTCAGACAGGGATTGGACTGGACTATAAGACAGGAAATGATACTAGTGAGGAGTGAGCTTCTTGGATCAAATAGACACATGAGACTATATGGGCAGCTCCTGTTTGGAGGGGAGATGAGAAGCCAGAGGGGGTCAGAAGCTGGCTGAATGGGCACAGAAATACATGGCAGAGAGGAGTGTGCTGCCTCATTAGAGGGAGAGCAACTAGGAGTATACAGTAAGGTGTATATAAATTTTTATGTGAGAGACTGACTTGATTTGTAAACTTTCACTAAAAGCGCAATAAAAAAATTTTTTTTTAATTTAGCTCTCAACTGCATTAGTTATATTTGAAGTGTCCAATACCCACATTTGGGTAGTGACTACCATTTTGGACAGCACAGATTATACAGCATCCCTGTCAAAGAAAGTTCTAAGGATCTAACTGATTCCAAGTAACTTATCTGCACATCAGAAAAAACAAAACAAGCCCATTTAAATATACACAAAAAATCTAGCAACTAGCAATATAAAAATCACAATGTTCACTATCCAATCAAACTTTATCAGGCATGAAAAGAAGCAGGAAAATAATAACTCATGAACAGAAAAAAAAATATTCAATAGAAACAGACTGAAATGAAAGAAATTATAAACTAGTAGACAAGGACTTTAAAACAGGTATTCTAAATTCACTCTAGATGTTCAAGAATGTAGAGCAAAACTTGAACATGATGAGAAAATAAATGAAAGATCTTTTAAAAATAATAACCCAAATGGAACTTCTAAAGATACAAAATACAGTATCTGAAATCAAAAATACACTGGATAGGGTTAACAGCAGATTAGATAATTAGGACAAAATATCAGTGAACCAGAAGATGTAGCAATAGAAACTATCCAGAATGAGACATACAGAAAAAGACTTTAAAAAAATAATAAAACATCAGTCCCTTGTAGGACAATATCAAGAGGTTTAATATACATTCAATTCAAATTACAAAAGGGGAGCAGAAAAAAATCAAAGAAATAATGGTTGATTATTTTCCAAATTTGGTAACAAAGACAAACCCAGAGATTAAAGACACTCAACAAACTCCAAGTAGGATAAACCTAAAGGAAATCATGGCAACAAGTGATAAAAAGAAAATTTTTAAAGTAGCCATAGAAAAAAGGCATATTACATTCAAAATAACAAAGATAAGAATTACAGCAGACTTATCATTAGAAACTATGCAAGCAAGAAGACAGTGGACCAACATATTTAAAGTATTGAAAGAATTGCCAACCTAGATTTTTTTGTCCAGCAAAATATATTCAAAAATAAGTTAAATAAATGCTTTTTAGACAACATCCAGAACACTTGCACAACATGAAATGTAAAAACAAATTCCTCAGGCAGAAGGAAAATGATAGCAGACGGATGTCTTAGAATCTGGGAATACGCTAAGAATTAAAAGCTCCTAATTTTTTTTTTTTAAGATAAATATGTGGGTAAATAAAAGAACAGTTTTCTCTTATTTTTAAATATATTTAAAAGATAATTTTTTAAGCAAAAAACAATGTGTTGTGGGGCATATAGCATAAAGAGAGATAAAATTTATGTCAACAGTAGCACAAAGAATGAAAGGAGGTAAAGAGAAGAATATTGCTGTAAAGTTCTTATGCTATAAAAGAAGGGGGATAATATTATTTGAAGTTCACTGTGACAAGTTAAAAATTACATTGTATGCCCTAGGGCAACCACTGAAAAAGTAAAACAAAGACATAGCTAAGAACCCAATAGCGGAGTAAAATGAAATTACAGAAAATAATTCAACCAAAAGAAGGGAAAGAAAGACCAAAAAAAGAAAATAGATATGATGAATAGAAACACAAAATAGATAATTACACTAAATAGAAATTATCCAAACACCCCATTTAAGAGGCAGAGATGGTCAGATTGGATTTTTTTTTTTAAAGAAAAAGCAAAACCCAATTAAAACCTGTCTACGAGACATTCACTTTAAAGTTACAGATAGTTTAAAAGTAAAAGCACGAAATATGTACATACGTACATATATATAATGATAGCACTAATCAAAATTAAACTACAATGCTTACATTAATATTGAAAAAAGTAAATGTCAGAGAAGAAAAACATTACCAATAAGAAATGAATTGATTATATAATTATAAGCATCCTAATTGTTTATGCATCTAAAAACAGAGTTTCAAAATACATGAAGCAAAAAGTGATAGAATGGCAAGGAGAAACAGTAAAAGCCACAATTAGATTTCAACAATCCTGTTCTATAATTGATGGAATGGGTAGACAGAAGAATCAGTAGTGATATGGAAGACTTGACAATACTATCAAAAAACCTGACCTAATTTACATCTATTTAACATTTCAACCAAGAACATCAGAACAAAGACACTTTTCAGGTGCACGTTGAACGTTTACCAAGATAGACCACATTTTGGGATATAAAACAAGTCTCAATAAACTTGAAAGGATTTAAATCACAAAAAGTATGTTCTCTGACCAAAATAAAATTAAATTAAAAATCAATAACAGAAATATTCATGGAAAATGCCAAAATATTTGGAAACTAAATAGCACACTTCTAAATACCCTATGGGTCAGAGAAGAAATCCAAAGGGACATTAGAAAGTATTTGAATTGAATTAAAAAAAAAACTAAAGTGTGTGGGAAGGCATGAAAGCAGTACTTAGAGTGAGATTTGTAGACTAAAATGCCGGTATTAGAAAAGAAGGACTTGAATCAATGACTTCAGCTTACACCTTAAGAAACTAGAAATGGAACATCAAATAGGAACCAAAGTAAACAGAAGAAAGGAAAAAATAAAGATTGATGAAAATTAAATAACAGAGAAAAATCAGTAAAAAATAAGTTAATTGTTTGAGAAGATCAAAATATTGATAAACCTCTAGCCAGACTGATGAGGATAAAAAGAGAACAGACACAAATTGCAAATATCAGGACCAAATAGGGTTTATTCCAGAAATACAATGTTGGCTTAACATTTGAAAACCAAATTTTAAAAAGAACCTCAGCCTATACTTTACATCTTATACAAAGCAATTCAAAACTGATCATAGGCTTAAATGTGTCACCTAGAATTATAAAAATTTTAGGAGAAAATGTAGAAAAAATTCTATGTGAGCTTGAGTTAAGCATAAATTTCTTAGATTCCACAGTAAATGCACATCCATAAAGAACTGGAGTTCAGCCATGTTAAAAACTTTTGCTCTGTGAAAGGTGCTATTAAAAGAATAAAAGCAGAAGCCACAAAATGAGAGAAAATATTTTCAAAATACATATCTGACAAATGACTTGTATATATAATATATAAAGAATTCTCAAAAATGAGAAAACAAACAACCCAATAAAAATGGGTAAAGGAGGTGAGGCAGAGCCTAGACAGATGCATTATGCTGTCCCTCTTCAGCAAAAACCCAAAAAAAACTACGTAAATCATACAGACATCAATCCTGGAACCTAAGCATCAAATGAAGGAAAAAGAACTAGATCAAACACTGAATGGAAGAAGAAACTAAAGGAAAATGGAAAACAAGGAGAGATACAGAGTGGAGGTCCTCTGGCAACTAACATAGCAGAGTGTCCTCATCTTGGAGCACAGCCAGCAATGACCCTGTACAGGGAGTATGGGAAGGCAACTTCACGGAGCTCCCAACAGAAGACAGATCACCTAGTAACCAGAGAAACACACTTTCCCATCCCTCTTCTTTCTGCCCTATATACTACACCCGCCACCGCTCCTTCCTGACAGGCCAGGACACTCCGCTCAGCAAGAGAGCCACTGGCCTGCCATCAGCCTGGGTCTGCCTTGCCCCACCCACAGGCTCCTGCCACACCATTTTTCCCCCTTTATTACTTTTCTTTCTCCCTCCCACCTAGCCCTGTATGCCACACCTACTCCTTCCCAACAAGCCATGCTGGGCTGTTCAGCTAGATAGCTAACAGTCAGCCATCATGCTGAGTCCACAGTGCTCCCACCCACCACCTCCTGCTACACCATTTTTCCCCTTTATTTCTTTCCCTTCACCCTCCCACCTAGCCCCTATGCCACCCACACTGCTTCTCACCAGGCCATGCCACATTGCCACAGGTGAGAGCCACCAGCCTGTCACCATCTTGGGTCCTCCCCTCCCACACCCACCAGCTCCCACCATGCTGTTTTTTACTTTTTCCTTTTCTACCTTTTCTATCTCCATCCCCACCTAACCCCATAAGCCACCTCTACCCCTTCCCACTGGGCCTTGCTACACCACTGTGGGTAGAGAGCCACTGGCTCACTGCCAGCCTGAGTCCACCCCACCCCCACCCACCAGCTCTCACCACATCATTTTCTGTTGCATTTCACTTTCTTCTTTTTCTTTCTCCCTGCCACCTAGCCCTGTACACCATGCCCACCCCATTCTGATGGGCCATCTGTGCTACCACAGGTAGAGAGCTACTGGCCTGCCATCACTCCAGGTCCCTCCCACCCCCATCTGCCAGTTCACATCATACCAGTTTTTTCCATTTCTCCTTTTCCTTTTTCCTTCCACCTAGCCCTATACCCCACCTATACCCCTCCGCACAGGGCCATGTCATGCTGCCTTAGCCAGAGAGCCACCAGCCTGCCACCAGCCCAGGTTCCCCTGACCCCACTCACTATTGCTGCGCCATTTTTTTCTTTTTTCCCTTTTTTCCTTTTCTTTCTCTCTCCCATCTAGCCCTGTATGCCATCTCTACCCCTTACCACTGGGCCATGCCACACCATCATGGGTAGAGAGCCACCAGCCCAGTGCCATCTAGAGTCTGCCAAGCCCACACTCACCAGCTCCTGCTGTGACTTTTTTTCTTTTTCTCTTTCTTCCTTTTCCATTTCCACCCCATCTAGCCCCATAAGCAACCTCTGCCTCTTTCCACTGGGCCACACCACACCATCGTGAGTAGAGTCATTGGCCTGCTGCCAGCCCGGGTCTACTCTGCCCCACCCACCAGCTACTCAGATTTTTTTCCTCTTTCTCTCTCTTTTCTTTTCATTCTACCCCCCACTTAGAACCATAAGTTACACCCCCTTTCTGTCAGCCCTTGCCATGCCATCATGCCTACAGCATTCCTGGCTCAGGCCTGTCGCCACACCAGGCTTGCGCTGCCCCTCCCCTCCTACCGCTCAACCAACTGCTGAATGGTGGGAAGCGAGCCCACAATACTCCCCATCCAACACCCGCATATATCTGGTGAGGGTCTGTGATGCTCCCACACTGCTGGGCCAACATTAGGAGCCAGAGAGCACCAGCCCAGTCCACCCTCAGCCACCTCACGAAACCAGTGTACAGCAAAGTGGGATAGCCCTGTCTGATGCTGCCCTGACCATCTGGACAAGACAGTGAGAGCTATCATGCCCACAGATGAGCAAGCACCAAAGCACACCTGGCCAACCCACCCTGACATATCAAAACAAAAAAAAGATACAAGACAAAACAAATAATTATACAATAAATAAAAAATAATAGCTTAATGTCTTGGAGACAGCAAACAATATCAAAACATATAGAAGTGCAGAACAAGATGGGTCCTGCAAGTGACCAAAATAAAGAATCAGATGACATTCCTATAAAAGAAAAGGCAGTGAAACTACCTGATCTGGAATTCAAAAGACTAATATTTGGGGGTCCTCAAGTGATTAGGAAAGAAATTAAGGAAAACATAGACAAAACCAAGGAAAAAAACAGGCAAAATCATGGAAAACACAGACAAAACCAAAGAAAAATAGCCAAAATAATGGGAATCACAGGCAAAATCAAGGAAAAAAAAATAGCAAAAATCAAGGAAAACATAGACAAAGTAATAGAAGAATTTAGGAAAATATATGAGAACAAAATATCAAAATAAACAAACAATTAGAAATCATACAATAATAGCAACTAGAAATTGAAAAGATAAACAACAAAATTTCAGAAATGGACAGCTCATTAAAAGGCATTAGGAGCAAACTTGAAACAAAGGAAGACAGAATCAGCAAGACTGAAGACAAAAATTCATGGAACCCACTTTGTTTGAGGAAACATTACAGAAAAGAATGAAGAAAACTTAAGAGATATGTGGGACAAAATCAAGAGCAAAAATTTTCATGTGATCAGAGTTCCAGAACAGGGAGAGAAAATGGAAAACACAAAAAGATTGTTGAAGATTTCCTGGCAGAAAACTTTCCAAATATCATGAAAGATGAAAACCTGACCATTCAAGAAGCTCAATGAACCGCATATAGGATAGACCCCAAAAGAAAGTCGCTAAGACATATTATAATCACAGGTGAAAAAAACCAAAGACAAAGAAAGAATCCTGAAAGCAGCTCAAGAAAAACAAAAGGTCACTTAAAAAGGGGAAACAATAAGACTAAATTCTGATTACTCAGCAGAGTATGTGGGCAAGAAGGCAATGGGATGACAAATACAAGATTTTAAAAGAAAACAATTGCCAACAAAGAATAATATAGCTTTCAAAAACTCAGATACAATGGTGAAATTAGGACATTTCCAGATAAATGGAAATTAAGGGAAATTGCAAAAACAAAACCAAACTTACAAGAAATATTAAAGGGAGTCCTTCAGTTACAGAACCAACAACATCAGGCAACAACCAGAGCCTCGAACACAGGACAGCATCAGCCAGATACCAACCTAGGTAAAGAACTCTCAATAATAAAACAAAGCTAAAAGACTTAAGACAGGGAAACAGAGACATCAGTCTATAAATAACAACATCAAAACAATAAAAGGGGGAATAAATGGTATAGGTATAAAACTTGTAAATGGAGAGGAAGTCAAGGAGATATCAGGTAATAAAAGACTGTTTTAAACTTAGGAAAATAAAGGTAAATTTCAAGGTAACCACAAAGAAAGTTAACAAAACTACTCATCAGAATAAAAAAGAAGAAAAACAAAGTCTCAGTAAACACAAAATCTATAATAATGAAAGAAAAGAAAACAAAATCCACAGAGAAAAGGAACTCAGCACAGGAAAGTAAGAGCAATAAGCAAAATGTCAGCACCACCAAAAAAAAAATGCACACACACAACAATATAACAGCAATAAATTCATATCTACCAATAATCATACTGAATGTAAATGGCTTAAATGTACCTATAAATATATGAACAGTGGCAGAACTGATAAAAAAAAAAAAAAAAAGCACAGCCCATCAATACACTGTCTTCAAGAGAAACACTTTAGATTCAAGGACATAAATGTACTAAAAATCAAAAAATGGAAAAAAATATACCAAGTAAACAGTAAACAAAAAATGGTAGGTGTGCCAATACTAATCTCAGATAAAATAGACTTTAATGCAAAATCAACCATAAAAGCCTGCCCGTTGCTGTCAAGTTGATTCTGACTCATAGCAAGCCTATAGGACAGGGTAAAACTACCCTACAGTGTTTCCAAGGAGCAGCTGATGGATTCGAACTGCTGACCTTTGTGGTTAGCAGCTGAGCCCTTAACCACTGTGCCAACAGGGCCACCAAAAAGACGAACCACAAGAACAACAAGAACAGAAAACCAAACCTGTTGCCACTGAGTCAATTCTGACTCACAGCAACCCTGGAGGACAGAGTAGAACTGCCCCATAGGATTTCCAAGGAGCAGCTGGTGGATTTAAACTGCCAACCTTTTGGTTAGCAGCCAAGCTCTTAACCACTGGGTCACCAGGGCTCTATAAAGGACAGTGAAGGATATTACATAATGGTTACTGGGGCAATCCACCAAGAAGACAAAAGTTTAATAAATATCTATGCACCCAATGCCAAGGCTCCAAAATAGAGAAAACAAATTCTAACAACAATGGAAAGAGAAATAGACAGTTCCACAATAATAGCAGGAGACTGCAACACACCACTTTGGGTAAAGGACAGAGCGTCTACAAAGAAACTCAACAAAGATCTAAAGGCCACAGTCAATCAACTTGACCTCATAGACATATACAGAACACTCCACCCAACAGCAGCAAAGTATACACTCTTTTCCAATACACATGGAACGTTCTCCAGACTAGACCACATTTTAGGCCACAAAGCAACCCTCAATAAAATCCAAAACTTTGAGATGATACAAAGCATACTCTCTGATCAAAATGCCATTAAAGTAGAAACCATTAACAGGAAGATCAAAAAAAAAAAAAAAAAACACACGAACACATGGAAACCTAATAGCACTTTGCTTAAAAACAACTAGATAATAGAAGAAATCAAAGGGGAAGTAAAAAATTCCTACAAATAAATGAGAATGAAAACACATCATACTGAAACATTTGGGACACAGCAGTAGTGCTCAGAAGCCAATTTATTGCAATAAATAGGCACATCAAAAAAGAACAGGCCAAAATCAAAACATTAGTCCTACAACTCAAACAAAATAGAAAGAGAACAGCAAAAGAAGCCACAGCCACCAGAAGAAAGGAAATAATAAAGATTAGAGCAGAAATAAATGAAATAGAGAACAAAAACACAATAGAAAGAATCAACAAGACCAAAAGTTTGTTCTTTGAAAAGGTCAATAAAATAAAAAAAAAATGGCCAAACTCATGAAAGAAAAACAGGAGAGGATGCAAATAACCCAAATAAGAAATGAGATGGGAGACATTGCAACAGACTCAACTGAAATAAAAAGGATCATTACAGAATACTATGAAAAGCTGTACTCCATCAAATTTGAGAACACAGAGGAAATGGACAAATTTCTAGAAACACACTACCTACCTAAACACAAGCCAAGATAGAAAATCTGATCAGGCCCGTAAAAAGAGAAGAGATTGAAGAGGTAGTAAGAAAAAAAAAAAAAAAGAGGTAGTAGAAAAAAAAACCTGGCCCAGATGGCTTCACTGGAGAACTCTACCAAACCTTCAGAAAACAGCTCACACCAGTTTTAATCAAACTATTTCAAGACATAGTAAAAGAAGAAATAGTCCCAAATTCATTTGACGAAGCCAGCATAACCCTCATACCAAAACCAGGCAAAGGCAACACAGAAAAAAGAAAATTACAGACCAATATCTCTCATGAATACAGATGCAAAAATTCTCAAGGAAATACTAGCCAATAGAATTGAAAATCATATCAAAAAAATAATACACCACAACCAAGTGGGATTCACACCACGTATGTGAGGATGGTTCAACATCAGAAAATCAATCAACGTAATCCACCACATAAATAGACCAAAGAAAAGAATCACATGATCATCTCAATCGACACAGAAAAGACATTTGATAAAGTCCAACACCTGTGTTCCTGTTTAAAACTCTCAATAAAATAGGGATAGAAGGGAAACTCTTCAACATAACAAAGGGCATCTGTACAAAACCAGCAGGCAACTTCATTCTCAATGGAGAAAGGCTGAAAGCATTCCCGCCTGAGAATGGGAACAAGATAAGGATGCCCTTTATCCCCACTCCTATTTAGTACTGTGCTGTAAGTTTTAGCTAGAGCAACAAGGCAAGAAAAAGAAATAAAAGGCAGCCAAATTGAAAAGGAAGAAATAAAATTATCCCTGTTCACACATTGTACGATACTATGCATAGAGAACCCCAAAAGATTTCACATGAAAACTACTGGAACTAATAGAAAGATTAAGCACAGTAGCAGGATTCGAGAGTAACATACAAAAAATCAGTTGGATTCCTACACAATAATAAAGAAAACTTAGAAAAGGAAATACCATTTATAATAGCCCCTAAAAAGATAAAATACTTAGGAATAAATCTAACCAGGGATGTAAAAGACCTATACAAAGAAAACAACAAACCACTACTGCAAAAAATCCAAAAGAGACCCACATAAATTGAATCATTATGGATAGAAATGCTTAACATTGTGAAAATGTCCATCCCACCCAAAGTGATCTAATGCAATCCTGATCCAAATATCAACAGCATTCATTAACGAGATAGAAAAACGAATCATCAGCTTTATTTGGAAAGGAAAGTAGGCCCGGCTAAGCAAACTATTATTGAATAAAAAGAACAAAGTAGGAGGCCTCACATTACCTGATCTTCTAACCTACTATACAGCCACAGTGGTCAAAACAGGCTGCTACTGGTACAACGACAGACATGTAGACCAACAGAACAGAATCGAAAACCCAGATGTAAATTCATCCACCTAGGGTCAACCAATCTTTGACAAAGGATCAAAGCCCATTAAATGAGGAAAAGACACTTTTTAACAAATAGTGCTGGCGAAACTGCATGTACAACTGTAAAAAAATGAAACAAGACCCATACCTCACACTAGTCACAAAAACTAACTCAAAATGGATCAAAGACCTAAATGTAAAACCTAAAACAATAAAGACCATGAAAGAAAAAATAGGAACAACACTAGGGGCCCTAATACATGGCATAAATACAACACAAATCAAAACTAACAATGTACAAACACCAGAAGAAAAACTAGATAACTGGGAGCTCCTAAGAATTAACATTCATGCTCATCAAAAGAGTTCACCAAAAGAGTAAAAAGAGAACCTACAGTCCGGGAATAACGTTTTGACTATGACATATCCTACAAGGGTCCAATCTCTAAAATTTATAGACTATTTCAACATCTCAACAACAAAAAGACAAATAATCCAATTAAAAAATGGGCAAAGGATATGAACAGGCACTTCACCAAAGAAAACATTCAGGCGGCTAACAGACACATGAGAAAATGCTTGTGATAGTTAGCCAATAGAGAAACACAAATCAAAACTACAATGAGATACCATCTCACCCCGACATTACCGGCACCAATCAGAAAAATAGAAAATAGCAAATGCTAGAGAGGTTGCAGGGAGATTGGAACTCTCATGCATTGCTGGTGAGAATGTAAAATGTTACAACCACTACTGAAAATGATATGGTACCTTCTCACAAAAGCTAGAAATAGAAATACCATGCCATCCAGCAATCCCACTCCTGTGAATACACCCTAGAGAAAGAAGAGCTGCCAAACGAATAGATATATGTACACCCATGTTTGTTGCAGCATTATC
This sequence comes from Loxodonta africana, assembly GCF_030014295.1. Classification (NCBI taxonomy): domain Eukaryota; kingdom Metazoa; phylum Chordata; class Mammalia; order Proboscidea; family Elephantidae; genus Loxodonta; species Loxodonta africana. Next base: position 82,879,672 of record NC_087357.1, on the reverse strand, counting down.
CACAACAGCAAAAAGATGAAAACAACTAAAGAGTCCATCAACAGATGAATGGATAAATAAATTATGGTACATACACACAATGGAATACTGCTTAATGATAAAGAATAATGATGAATTCGTTAATCATCTCCCAACATGGATGAATCTGGAGGGCATTATGCTGAGTGAAATAAGTCAATCACAAAAGGACAAATACTGTATGAGACCACTATTATAAAAACCCAAGGAAAGGTTGACACACACACAAAAAAACAATCTTTGATGGTTATGAGGGATGGGAGAGGTGGTGAGGAGAAACCATTAACCAGATAGTAGACAAGTTAACTTTGGAGAAAGGAAAGACGACACACAATATAGGGAAAGTCAGCACAGCTTGACCAAGGCAAAGTCACAGAAGCTTCCCAGATATATCTAATGCCTTGAGGAACTGATTTACCTGGAGATGAGGGCTGGGGACCAGGATCTTGGGAGACATCTAGGTCAATTCACATAATATAGAGAATTGTAGTTCATAAAGAAAATGTTCTACATCCTACCTTGATGAGTAACATCTGGGGTCTTAAAAGTTTGCAAGCAGGCATCTAAGATACATCTCTCACATTTAGAACACAGGAGAATGAAGAAAACCAAAGACACAAGGAAATCAGTCCAAAAGACTAACGGACCACATGAACCACAGCCTCCACCAACCTGAGCCCAGAAGAACTAGATGGTACCCTGCTACCACCACTGACCACTCTAACAGGAACCATGGTAGGGGTCCTGGACAGAGCAGGAGAAAAATGTAGAACAAAATTCAAATTCACAAAAAATGATCAGATTTACTGGTCTGACAGAGACTGGAGGAATCCCCGAGATTATGGCCCCTGGACACCCTGCTAACTCAGAACTGAAGATACTCCCAAAGCCCACCTTTCAGCCAAAGATCAGACAGGCCTATAAAACAAACAATAACACACCTGAGAAATGTGCTTCTTAGTTCAGTCAAGTACAGGAGACCAAATGGGCAACACCTGTCCAAAAGCAAAGATGAGAGAAGGCAGGAAAGGACAGGAAAACTGGACAAATGGAGACAGAAAACCCAGGGTGGAAAGGGAAGCAGGGAGAGTGCTGTCACATTGCGTGATTGCAACCACGGTCACAAAACAATTTGTGTATAAATTTTTTTGAAAGACAAACTAATTTGTGCTGTAAACTTTCACCTAAAACATGATTAAAAAAAAACTTTTTTAATGGGCAAAGGATTAGAACAGATACTTCACCAGAGAATATAAATGAATGGCAAATAAGTACATGAAAAGGTGTTCAACTTTATCAGTTGTTAGGAAAATGCAAATTAAAACCACAATTAGATACCCATACACACCTACAAAATGACTAAAATAGAAAAAAAAAACTTACAATAGTAAGTGCAGAATGACTGGAATACTCACATACTGCTGGTGAACACGAAATGGTATAATCACTTTGAACAGTTTGGCAGTTTCTTACAACATTAAACATACACTTACCATGTGGCTCAGCAGTTCCACTTCTAGGTATTTACCCAAAAGAAATGAAAACTTACGTTCACATAAAAACCTGTACCTCAATGTTTACTCACCCCAGACACCCAAATGTTCTTCTACCGGTAAATGGATAAACAGCCTTGTGTAACCACGTAACAGAGTACTATTCAATGAGGAAGAAACAGCACCAGTGACTCAAATACAGTTTGCCAAGAGAAAAGAGCCATACTCAACAGGCTACCTGCATACTATGTGACTCCACCCACATGACATTCTAGAAAAGGCAAAACTTTGGGAACGGAGAACAGATCAGCAGTTGCCAGGAGCTGGGGTTTAAAGAGAGTTTGACCTTAAAAGGACTCAAGAGAAATTGGGGATGGTGGTTGATGGAAATGTCCTGTATCCTGGTTGTGGTGGTGGACACAGCTACTCATTTGTTAAAACTCATAGAACTCTGCACTTAAAAGGATGAGTTTACTGTAAGTTAATTATACCTCAAAAAAAGAAAACTGAAAATGAGACAGTATTATTACACACCCACCAGAAGAGCTAAAATATAAAAACTGTCACACCAGAGACTGGCAATGGAAACCTTCTTGCACTGCTTGTAGGAGGGGAAACCTGCACTATCCCTTTGAAAACAAAACCATCCGGCATCATCTGCTTGAGCTGATCACACGCGAACACAAGTACAGTCGACACGATGGGTGGGTCTCCTCAGCCGTGCTGAGTGACAGAAGCTAGACTTTAAATCGTGTACGGTGTACAATTCTGTTTCTATATATTCAAAAGCAGTCAGAATAATTTAGGATGGGGGGGGAAACACACCGAACTGTTGCCATCTATTCTGACTCGTAGCAACCCTACAGGACAGAGCAGAACTGCCCCATAGGGTTTCCAAGGAGTGGCTGGTGGACTCAAAGTGTCGACCTCCTGGTTAGTAGCCAAACTCCTAACAACTGTGCCCCAAGGAGGGGGAATAATTGAAAGGGAGCCATGGGAAGGAGTCTGCATGATGGTGACATCATTTCGTTTTCCTTGACGGGGCAGTGATTACACAGGGGTGTTTACTTTGTGATAATTCATTGAACTTTATGAGTCAGGCACTTTGCTGCTGATGTGTTACGCATGTCAGCTACAACCAGTTATAATGAAATATCTCTGGCCCATCAGGTAGGTAAAATATTTAGATATCTAGATAATAGGTAAGTAGGCAGGCAGACGGGAAGGATCTAGATACAGGTATAGATATAGGTGGAGTCCCTGGGTGGTGCCAGTGGTTAACATGCTCAGTTGCTAACCAACGGCACCCAGTGGTGCCTAGGTAGGAAGGTCTGGGGATCTACTTCTGAAAAATCAGCCACTGAAAACCCTACGGAGCACAGTTACGCTCTGATACACGTGGGGTTGCCGTGAGTTAGAATCAACTGGACAGTTAATGGTTTATAGACGCAGATATGGGCATACAGATGTGGACACAGACATGAACACAGATGTAAATGTGTAACTGACACTACCTTGTTTAGAGAACACGGGGTCAAAAAGAACACTCACACTGCTTATAGCCCTGTCAACTGATACAACTATTTGGGAAGCAATTTGGAATTGTCTAAAAAAAGCAGCTACACGGTAAATCTAATCACTAGGTGACTATCTGAGAAAACCTCTTATGCTCAAAGCGGCCTTCTTTGGGTGGTCTAGACACGGCACTCCTGCCCCTTAGAGGTGAAGTGCTCCACCCTGTCCCCTGCAGAACCTTCCCCAACAGCTCCACGCTCTTCCGCAGGTTCTGCCCTCGCTGCCCTCTCACTGAGAAGCTTTACTATGAAAACATGAATAATTACCCATAGAAATAATCTCACGCTTCAACTTGGTGTTCTCTCAGTATTTAAAAACAAAACAAACAAACATGTTTTTAGAGGTTGTTTGTAACTCAAAAAATTAAAACCAAGCAAAACAAACGAGTTGTCGATCACCAGGATAATAGAAACACGCGGCACAGGATATCGCTACAATTGAATACTATACAGCAGGAAGTGTGAATAAACATAATCTGTGCGTAAAAACACAGACGACTCCCACTGGTTCAATGTTCCCAGGAATAAAATCAAACTGTAGGAGAAAGCAAGAGAAAGAGAAAGAAAGCAAGCGAGACAGCTAGTGGGAGTAGCCATGTTAATATCAGTCAAAATAGATTTCAGAGCGAGGAACATTGCCAGGGATAAAAAGGAACATTTCATAATGATAAAGGAGCTCATTAATCAGGAAGACATAAGGGTCCTAAATGTGTATACACTTAGTAACAGCTTCACAGTACATAAAGCAAATTAAACTCACCATGAAATAACCCATCAGATTGGCAAAAATCATAAATTCTGACAATCCCAAGTACTGGCAAGGTACAGAGCAATGGGAATTCTCATCCACTACTTGTGAGAGTATCAGTTGGTACAAACAGTGGATTAGTTATCCATTGCTGCATAACCAAATACCACCAAACTGAGTGGCTTAAAACAACATTTATTTTCTCACAATTTCCCTGGGTCAGGAACGCAAGAGTGGCTCAGCTACAGCTTCTGGCTTCTGGGTCGCATCCAGGGGTCGGCCACAGGGGAAACCCTTGAGTTGAGCTCTCCATGAGAAATCCTCCTGGGGGGTGGGGACCGGCCCTCAACAGCACAGTGCCTAGTGTGAGCAAAGCTGGGGTGTCCGGCCAGAGTTGTCCACAGCAGCAGCGCAGGAGCCAAGGGATCTGGGCTCATAGCATTCCTGGGGCCAGGGGGCGTCAGACCAGGTCTTACCATGGTCCCCAGCCCCCATGCGATGGCCCCCACCATCCCTAGCTGTCACTGTCTGGTTTGTCACCTACCTCTCCTGCACCCTGGTCCACTCTGCTCTGCTCCAGCCACCCTGGGCTTCTGCTATTCCCCTGAGGCTCCTATGCTGCAGCTTCAGGCCCTTTACACAGCTACTTCCTCTGCCTGGAAACTCCTTCTAGACCTCCACCTGGCTCCTCCACGCACCTCTTCGGAGGCTTCGCTCCTAGTGCATCTTCTCAATCAGGTCTACTGGGACACCTTAATTAATGCCACAACCCGCCACTGCCCAGCCTGCTCCAGCATCCAAGGAGTGGCTGGTGGACTCAAAGTGTCGACCGCCAAGCCCCCACTTCTTCCTCTTTGTGACTTTTTTCACAATGCTTGTCACCTTCTAACAAACCATATAATTTAGGATTAAATCATGTCTGTTGTTTATTATCTGTCTCCCTCAACTAGAAAATAATTCACAGGGGGAGAAATCTCTTTCTGTTTTGTTTTTTGTTGTATCAAAATACGGAGAACATAGTAGATACTCAACGTTTATTCAAGGAAAATTGGAAGGAGGTAGAAGGGAAGGAGGGTGGGAGAGAGAGAAGGAGGAAGAAGAGAAGGGATGGAAGAGAGGGGAGGAGAGACGGAAGGAAGAAGGATGGAGTAGGGAAGTAAGAAAAGAAGAAAGGAAGGAGAGAGAGAGAGATGAAGGGGTGGGAAGGGGGAGGCAAGGACCAGGGGAGAGCAGGCTTGGAGTCTTGGCGGTGCACCCATGGGGCAGAAAGTTCTTGCTGCGAAGAGGGAGCTGTCAGGGCCTGCCCCAAATCCTGGAACCAACAGGGAAAGAAAGGACTGAGGGTCTTGACTGAGCTCCCAAAGTGTGCCAAGGGAGTGACAGATGTGAGTGAGTTTGGCCTCCGGCAGTAGAATTCCAGCCACAAAACAGGGTCAAGGCTTATGCAACCCGTGAAGAGACCAGGTGGCAGCAGGTGGGACCCCTCATCCACCCACCTGGACCTGGACCTGGGCAAGGCCACCTTGAAGGCCACGGTCAGAGCCAGGGGTGGACAGGCTGTGGGCCTCACTGGGGGAGCTGTTAGAACCACAGTGGGATTGGAGCTTCTCCCTGCTCATCCATAGACAGTCAGACTAGAGGTCGGCATTGTGGGGTCCCAGCATGAAGCCACATCCCCTGGGAAGCCAGGACTCCTCTGGGCAGGAACCTGAAATCACAGCTACCAGCGGGGAGGTCACAGGGTCAGACCACACCATGTGGTCAGAAGCATGATTCCCCAAGCAGGGAGAACTTTCCCTGTGTCAGGGACGGAAAGGGTGGTTCCACAGACTGGAGCTGGATCTGGGATTGTCCCCGGTGGGGATGACTGAGGCTGCTGCCAGGGCTGAAGGCCAGGGAGCTGGGCTGAGAGCAGGAGGATGTGGTCATGGCAGCCTCTGAGCTGAAGGAGGGGCCATCTGCCCCAGGTGACAGGTCTGTCTACCATCCATTTCCCTGTTTGATGAATGGCGCAGATTGCGTTTTCCAAAAATGCCGCAAAAATATTTCCCATCCCTATACTCTTCTGGAAACCTGCCATTCCCTCATTAGGAGGTGGAGTCCATGCACCCTCCCCTGGCCCCTGGCAGGGTTTTCTCAACTCAGTGACTACAGTGGGAGTGACTCTGTGACTTCCAAGCCTGGGTACAAAAGCTGATACCACTTCTGCCTCTCTCTCTCTCTTTCCCCACTTTGGAGCCCAGAGCTGCCAAATATGAAATCTGAGCCGCCATGCTGTGAGGGAGCACAAGCTAGTTCACGTAGACAGCCCACCTGGAGAGACCCTGAGACTTCTGCAGCCAACTTGGCAAGAGTCCGTGGCCTGAGCAGAGGGGTGGGGCACTCCTGCCTATTGGCCTCCACTCACATCCATACAGGCAAAGCCCCCACTGCCCACCTGCCTCATCCCTATACCTACCCCCTACCTTCTCTGTTAGGAGCTGCAGGTGAATCAGGAAAGAGGCGTCATGCCTGGGCAGCAAGGCTAGGATGTAGAATCCCTCCAATCTGGCCCTGGGCTCAGGTCCTGTGGGCTCTGGGCAATGCCAGACACACTGCAGCCACTAGGGCACAGCACGGATGCCAGACTCACCCCCGGCTGGAGAGCTCCTCAACATCTTGCATCCTGGAACATGGGTTAGGCCGGCAGCAGTAGTGGATTGGGCAATGGGGCAGCCATAAACTAGCCACAGCCACAGGTCTGCTGAAGGGGCATCTCCCCAGCTTCAAAAATTCTCCTAATAATTTGATGTAAGGAGGTGGTGCTGGGGTGGGGATGTGCAGGGCAGGACGCTCAGAAGGGGTTGTGATTCTCGGTCCCCCCTAAATGAGAGGAGAGGGAGGAAAGCATGAAGCTCCCTCGGTGAGGGCTCCTAATGACAAAGGGGCTTGCAGGGGTGTCTGGAGGGCAAGGCTGAGGCCCAGTATGACCAGTCTCAGGTGTTGGGGTGGCTGGGTGACTTGGGGCTGCTGAATGAGGAAGGCCAGTGGTGGGGGGCCAGACTCCTGCCCCCATAAAGCCCCTCACCTTCAAATTCACCCAGGCAAGTAAACAGAGATGAATCTTCCCCATAAAGAGGGACTCTGACTGATGCCATTGCTAATCGCTGGCAAGAAAACTGCTAAATAAGGAAGTGAGATGGAATGATAAATCCAGGGAAGGATGCCCAACAGGACAGTTAGACGGACAGACGAGCATTCACCCACAGACACCACCACCAGGCAGGTGTCAATAATAAAATAGACACGGAGGTCAGTTGATAATAAGGGAAAAGGGGACCCCTGGCCTCCTCCCCAATAAATTCTCACCTGTGGCATTGGGCTCTGACAGCAGTGCTGAGACTGGACAGGCTGCAAATAGTTCCCTGAGGGGAGGTCCCCCTCCTCCAATGGCTCCTACGGCCAGCTTACACCGTGGTCCAGCTCCTCCTGTCCACATTTTCATGGCAGTCTCCCCACTATTGCTGTGTAACAAAGTACCCCAAAACTTAGCCGCTTAAAAAACAGCGAACATTTATTATCTCACAGTTCCTGGGGATCAGGACTTCAGTGTGGCTTAGCTGGTGCCTCTGGCTCGAGGTCTCTCAGGAGGTTACAGTCAGGCAAGCTGTCGACCGGACTGCAGTCTCATCTGGAGGCTATGGGGGAAGCCACGTTTCCGGGCTTATTCATGCAGTCTCTGTTCCGCTCAGGCAGAGGCTTCCCTCGGTCCCTCACACACAGCCCTCTGCACAGGACTGCCTCAAGCCATGGCAGCTGGCTTCCTCCAGAGTGAGCTGTCTAAGAGAAAGAAAAAGCATGCACCCAAGATGGGAGCCACCCTCTTTTTACAGCCCAGTCTTGGAAGAGACATCCCAAAACTTCTATTCATTAGAAACAAGTCACTAAAGCCATTCTACATTTAAGGGGAGGGTTTACACAGGAGTCAGGGTGCATTGGGGGTCACCTTAGAGGCTACCTACTACACCCATGACATAAGTGCATGGGTGACAAGATGGAGCTGAGAGGCAGGTGGGCCTGCCAGGTAAGAGAAAGCCACATAGTCAAAGAGGATAAAAGGGAGGGAAGGGGGAAGAAAAAAAGGGGGCGGGGGAGGGGAGGGAAGAAAGAAGGGAAGAAAAGAGAGAGGGAGGAGGGAATGAAAGCAAGGAAGAACAGGAGAGAGGGAGGGAGGGAGGGAAGGGGCGAGGTGAGAAGGCAAGGGGTGGGAAGGGGATGAGTAAGGAGGGAAAGAAAGAAGAAAACTTTCATTTATAAGATGAAATCTTTTCCCCAAGTTGTTTTTCATTTCTCTCTGCAGGAGGTATGCTCAGAAAGTAACAAGGAATTTGGGGACATGAGCCCCATCTGCCCCTTAATTCCCTGTAAGCACTGACTGCTACAGATACGGTAATAACAAAAAGCAGGCGGAGTGAAGAGGACCCCAGGAGAAGATGGGACAGTGACTGCTGTGGCCAGCAGCCCCGGTCTGGCTGCTGTATGTCCATCCTCTGCTCTCTCACTCTACCCCGACCCAAATGCCCCACCCCTGCCCCTACAATAGGGGTTGGCTGAGGAGAAACAGGAGCTACCATTTCGGGTAACTGCAAAGGTCAACGGGCCTTTCACCCTGGGAGCCAGGGCTCTCTTTATGGGCCCTGGTGCCTCTGCACAGTGGTAAGAACAAAGGAGAAGCTTTTCAAGGCATAAACTGACCAGCCTGGCCCGATGGCCTCAGGGTCCTCCCTCTATCCATAGGGCTCTGTCTCCCCTGGCCCCCACAGGCTCCTCCCAGGACAGCGCTCACTTTGCCTGGCTCATGGAAGGAAAGAACCCAGAAGGAACTTGTCCCTTGACTGGGATGGCACAGGGAGCCGGCTCAGCAGAGCCACCTAGAGAAACAGACATGGATGTAAATGAGACTTGATCATGGCAGCATTCATTCCCTGGAGTAACTGATGATCACTTGTCTGCAAGGGAGGTGGAGCAGACTGGCTCAGAGCCAACAGAGCACCCTCTGCTCAGGACTTCCCCAAATTCTCAGAGCTCTCCTCCCCTTCTTATCCCCATGTCTGCCACCTCCCACCCACACCCAAGGAGGCCAGGGAGGGACGGGCCAGTGTCAAGGTCTCCTCACTGTGACAGAACAGCAGGGGGCTGGGAGGCTGAATCCAAACACACCTCTCAAAGGCACCACAGGTCCCTCTCCACACCTCTGCACCTCATCCCACCACACAGTCTCCCTGCCCTCTGGCTGTCATTTGGGCCATGCGGAACTGGCAGGGAAGCAAGGTGACAGGAAGGTGAGGTGGGGGTATTTATTCCCCTGGCTCCCTCCCTGGGAGGCCACGGGCTGCAGGCTGGCAGTGGCTGGATTCCTCTTCTGAAGACCAAAGCTGCTGTCCAGAGCCCTCTCCAAGTGACAGGCCCAATGGCCCCAGCACACACTCCACCCTCTGTCCCTCCAGGCCCTGCGGCAAACACTATCCCCTGTTGGTCTTCCTTTACCCTGCCTACACTCTTGAAAACAGCTCCTTTATTAAGCTCTCCTCAGTCATCCCACTGAAGTTGCTGCCCGGGCTCTGACTAACAGACCGTTGGGGTCAGCCGAGAGCTGGGAGCTGGGTGGAGACAGAGCAGGAGTGAGAACTGGACAGCAGAGGAGGAGGAAGGCTCAGGTGATAGAGGAGTGAGCTACCCAGGCCTATCCAGTGACCATGCCTAGGTGTCCAGCTGCCTTCATGGGCTGAGGTCAACGTAGAGTCTGCTCCTGTGACTCCACCGGGCCACTTAAGTCTGGTTTCACTGTGAAGCTGCCAAGATGTGCAAACAAGTGAGATGCACTCATTCACCAGCTCAGTCTGGCCACTGCTAATTGTCCACAGTTCCCCTTAACCAAGTGCTTTTAATACTTGTTCTTTCACCCAGCTCGCTTTTTTATTTAAATAAAGTATTCCAAAAAGAAACATGATCTTAAAGTTTGCTGTGCCAGTTATTTCTTTCTTAATACTTATTAAAATTAATATACACCTAAGTAACAATAATTTGAATACACAAATCACAAAAAGAAAACAAAAAAATGTTTCCCAAGCCACTAATGTAAGGCAGCCCATGCTCTGGGAAGCTCTGCTCCAGTCCCATTCTCAGGAAACCCAACTGAATTACAGTGAGGCACATGATTCCTGCAGCAGCCTTGGAGGGGCGGGAAGTGGGATGCCTGGCTCTCCAAGTTAGCAGACTGAGAACCGAGCCATGTGCTTTGGGGTGGGCAAAGCCGAGGACCGACTTCTACCTGGAAACCCTCAGGGAAGGTTACCATGCAGTTAACTGGCCAAGCGTCTGGATGTTCTTTGTTGGGAGAGTAGTCTGCCATGGCCCTTGAGGCTCTCACCTGGACTGCCTAATCAGAAGCCATGGCCCTGAACATTCCTGATAACAGAGGCTGGGAAATGAGCCTTCTTCTGTCCAGGTTTCTTCTTCCTCCTTCCTGTTATGGGCCTATTGTTCTGTTTACGTGTGTGTGTCATTCGGCACCTGGCCAACCCTGCTACTATATCTGTTCCCAGTAAGGAAGAACCAGGGTCCTTCAACTACAACACAAGACCACTAGCCCTGCATCAGCTGCGGGGAGTGACACGGGTACAGGCTTCTCTATGTGAGTAAAGCACTGTTCCATCCAATGCTCGTGTGTAAATTGTGTCTTTGCTGGCGACCTTGGACCTTGACTCTATACTCTTTTCCCTCCAACATGGCAGGAGGGCCCCGACCAGTGTGGTGCTCACTGAGTACCACGCCTCTACATTGGGACAGCAACACAAGAAAGGAAGTGTGGCAGAGGGATAGGAGCTTGGGCTTTGGCATCAGATGACCCGGGTGAAAACTCTGGCAGTACAAAGCACCAGCCCCATAACTCTGAATAAACCATTTAAACCCTCTGAGCATCTGTGTTTTCATAAGTAGAGTGAGAAAAATCATGCCAACCTTACATATTTGTGTATCAGAAATAGTATGTAAGAAACATTTTATTGAACACCTGCCACATAGATGGTATCCAAAAATAATCTCTATTTTTCTAATTAAAAAAAAAAAGTCTACCCAGCAAAGTTTAATTTTCCAACATTTCCCTGTAATTGTGCCTGGTTCACAAAGCCTCTCCCCGTCTGGCCCCAGTCAACGTTCCCAACCTGCTCCCCCCGGCCCACTCCAGTTCTCCTGCCTTTATTCTTTTCACTTGGGACTACATTGACTCTTGACATGAACCTCAATTTCACACCAGCAGAATTTCCATGAATCACACTGGAACTCCAAAATCAACTCTCTCCTGCCAGAGTTAGACTCTGGAACATCAACCAGCGACTGGACATCTTAAACCATACAGTCGACCGTTCAGCGTCTGCATGTTTCTCAACCCAGTCGTGTCTGTTTTACACTGGACTAGATAAAAATGTGTAGATAGAGAGACAGACAGACAGACACTGTCAAGTCAGCTCCAACCCATGGCGACCTTATGTACAACGGAACAAACATTGCCAGGTCCTGCATCATCCTCATGATTGACAGCGTGTTCAAGTTCATTGTTTCGGCTACTGTGCCAATCCATCTCTCCAAAGGTCTCCCTCATTCTCACTGGCCCTCCACTTCATCAAACATTTGTCTTCCTCCAGTAATTGATCCCTCTGAGGACATGTCCAAAGCAAGTATGTAGAACATAGTAAAGCTTTCATCAGCTAGTTTTTGGAAGTAGGTTGCCGGTCTTAGTCTACCTTCATCTGGAAGCTCCACTGAAACCTGTCCGCCGTGGATGAACCTGCTGGTATTTGAAATACCGGTGACATAGTTTCCCACATCACAGCAACTCACAAGCCGCCACAGTACAACACACTGACAGATGGATGGTGGTATACAGCCTGCATTACTGGCCCTTATTATCTTAAAAAAAAAGAAAGTGGAAAAGGGGAAATTAAGCTGCTAGAATTAAAGCAGGGAAAGATTAAAAACCAAGAGATACGCTGCTACCAACAAATCTCTGATTTCACTTTGACAAGTGCCCATTGGACCAGTCTAGTCAACTGGGTGTCCATCTGTGGAAAGGATAAGCCAGTTAAACAGCATGGGCAGATGCTGGGAGGAAACAGGGATGAAATCTTCTAGAGTGGAAATGCATCCATGGAGGGAATGGAGAGATCTTTTTTTTTTTTCTTAATTTTTATTATGCTTTAAGTGAAAGTTTACACATCAAGTCAGTCTCTCACACGAAAACTTATATACACCTTGCTACATACTCCCAATTACTCTCCCCCTAATAAGACAGCCCGCTCTCTCCCTCCACTCTCTGTTTTTGTGTCCATTTCGCCAGCTTCTAACCCCCTCTACCCTCTCAGCTCCTCTCTAGGCAGGAGATCCCAACATAGTCTCAAGTGTCCACCTGATCCAAGAAGCTCACTCCTCACCAGCATCCCTCTCCAACCCACTGTCCAGTCCAATCCATGTCTGAAGAGTTGGCTTCGGGAATGGTTCCTGTCCTGGGCCAACAGAAGGTCTGGGGGCCATGACCACCGGGGTCCTTCTAGTCTCAGTCAGACCATTAAGCCTGGTCTTTCTATGAGAATTTGGGGTCTGCATTCCACTGCTCTCCTGCTTCCTCAGGGGTTCTCTGTTGTGTTCCCTGTCAGGGCAGTCATCGGTTGTAGCTAGGTACCATCCAGCTCTTCTGGTCTCAGGCTGATGTAGACTCTGCTTTATGTGTCCCTTTCTGTCTCTTGGGCTTGTAATTACCTTGTGTCCTTGGTGTTCTTCATTCTCCTTTGATCCAGGTGGGTTGAGACCAATTGATGCTAGCAAGATGGCTGCTTGGTAGTGTTTAAGAACCCAGATGCCACTCTTCAAAGTGGGATGCAGAATGTTCTCTTAATAGATTTTATTATGCCAATTGACTTAGATGTCCCCTGAAACAATGGTCCCCAGACCCCTGCCCCTGCTACACTGGGCTTCAAAGCATTCAGTTTATTCCGGAAACTTCTTTGCTTTTGGTTTAGTCCAGTTGTGCTGACCTCCCCTGTATTGTGTGTTGCCTTTCCCTTCACCTAAAGTAGTTCTTATCTACCATCTAATTAGTAAATACCCATCTCCCACCCTCCCTCCCTCCCCCCTCTCATAACCACAAAAGAATGTTTTCTTCTCAGTTTGAACTATTTCTCGAGTTCTTATAATAGTGGTCTTATACAATATTTGTCCTTTTGCAACTGACTAATTTCACTCAGCATAATGCCTTCCAGGTTCCTCCATGTTATGAAATGTTTCACAGATTCATCACTGTTCTTTATCGATGCGTAGTATTCGGGAATGGAGAGATCTTTACAGGGAGTCGGCTTTAGAGGAGCATCCCAGAGGGAGGGGAAGGGGTGAGTTGGTACAGCGCAGGGCGTTTTAGAGCAGTGAGACTATTCTCTGTGACTCTGCAATGGTGGACACATGACATCGTGCATTTGTCAAACCCCTAGGACTGTACGACACAGAGTCACCCCGATGTGAACTACAGGCTTTACTTAATAATGTATCAGTGTTGGGTCATCAGTTGTAACCAATGCACCACAGAAATGAAAGATGTTAATATAGGAGACCCTGTGCAGGGTGGACAGGCTCATATGGTAACTCTGGACTTTCTGCACAATTTTTCTATAAACCTAAACTGTTCTTAAAAATCAAGTCTACTAAAAAATCTCTAAAGATCATTTCAGAGGCAGAACCATACACACTGATAAGGGGCACTCTCCAAAATATGTACTTATGGTTATCTAAGTGAAAAAAAGCTAAGGCCACCATGAAATGCTACTGTGTGTGGATGGGGGATTTGTACCCATGCACATCTCTGAAAGGACACACAGAACCTGGTGGTGGTGGGCACCTCTGGAGAGAGGAACAGGGGCAGGGAAGGTCCACAGTAGGGAGAAGACATAATTTACCCTGCTTCCATTTGCTTTTCACCACGTGATTATAGCTGGTAGCGTAATGATTCAAAGGTAGAGAAAATTCCCGAGTCCAGACGCTATGCTTATAGCTTGTCACAGTTTCTTTTGCCGAGAGAAGGCTGGCATTTCATCTTCTCTTGGCAAATTGTTCCAAAAAGCTAATAAGACATCATCAAAGTCAACTTCACACTTGCCTACTCATTCCTTTGCAGAATCCCCATCAGCAAGACTTTCCAAATCAAAATCATTTCTTCTCTCTCACAAACATAACAGTATGCTGTCTGGCAGAACAAAGAGCAAGAAAGTTCTTTAGAAGCTAGTTACGTTGCAGATAGTTAGTGTTTATTCTCTATATGTAATGTTTTAAATCATCATGAATATACTGTTGAACACTTGTTTTTGTTTGTTTTTTAAGCACGTAGCCATTGTATGACCCCGTGTTGTTTTTAGCTGCCATTAACTCCAGCTCATGGCAACTCTATGCTCAACAGAATGAAAGGCTGTCTGGCCTTGCATCGTCCTCACAGTCGCTGGTTTGTTTGAGTCCACTATGGCAGTTATTGTGCCAACCCATCTCACTGAGGGTCTCCCTCACCCTCCTTGGCTCTTTACTTCTCCAAACTTAATGTCTTCCTCCAGCAATTGGTCTTTCCTGAGTCGGACAGTGTTCTCCCGTGGGTGTAATGGTCTCAAAATGAAAAGAATATAGTGATAGAGAAGACATGAATAGTTGCTCAGACTTAGGGTTGGAGGGAAGGTATGACTGTAAAGAGGCTTAGAGAATTTCTCTGGGGTGATGGCGCTGTTCTGTATCCTGAGTGTGGTGATGGTTACATGACTATATACAGATTATAACATTTCATTTCATAGAACTATACAATCCTACCTCCCCTAAAAAAAAAGTGAATGTGTGTCCAAACTGGTGAAATCCAAATAAGGCCTGTAGTTTACTTAGTAGCACCGTTAGTAGCATTGTTGGTAGCTACCGTTGGGTTGAACCCATGCACAACAAAACAAAATGTTGCCCAGTCCTGCACCATCGCCATGATTGGTTGTAGATCAGACCATTGTGTTCCGTAGGATTTTCATTGTCTGATTTTTTGAAAGTAGGTCACCAGGTCTTTATTCCTAGTCTGTCTTAGTCTGGAGGGTCTGCTGAAATCTGTTCAGCATCACAGCAGCACACAAGCCTCCACTGGCAGGTAGGTGGTGGGTGTGCATAAAGCATTGGCTGGGAATCAAACCTGGGTCTCCCTCACGGAAGATGAGAATCCTACCACAGAACCATCAATGCCCCCAATAGTAGTACTTTACCAATATCAATTTTCTGATTTTGGGTACTTGTAATTATGCCATAGTAATGTCCAGTGATATCTTTGGGGGAAGCTGCATAACAGGTACACGAGAACTCTCTATTATATTTCTGAAACCTCTGTGTGAATCTAAAATTATTTTGAAATAAAAAGTATTTTTAAAAACACATCAATATTGGAAAAGTTAAGGTATTTTGTAGTTTTCTGGAAACAGAACCCTCTTTAAAATATATAAGCTGTTTGGTCTTGTGCATACTTTCATACCTTCACAGGTGCACTCAGGAAAAGCACTCTGCTCTGTGCACTTGGTCCTCCAAGGTCGCCACACTTTTGGATCCCTTTCACTCACAGTGGCTTTTCCATCTGCCAGAGTGTTTTTCTCCTGACCTCCCCTGTCACCACCGGAGATAGCTCTACCCATCCCTACCCTACAGCAGTCATAGCAGCCAGAGGGTGCTGGGCCCAGAGCTCTGAGTCATCTCATTCCACTTAAGCCTCATGGCCTCCATTTTACAGATGAGAAAGTTGAGGCCGGGAGAGGGCAAGGAGTTTGCCAAGGTCCCACAGCCAGTGAGTGGGGCTGGACCCCAGATTCAAAGCCAGATCTGGAGGACATCTCAGTAGGTCGGCCACCGGCCAGCCCCTGAAGGGCTGCCCCCTGAAGTTTGGCCTCTTGGAGAAAGTGTGAGCCAAGCCAATCAGGATGCCAGACCTAATTCAGGGCTGTGGACAGAGCAGCTGTTCTGAGTCCCTGGCGGCCTCGGCCACACTGCTCTTAGGTTCCCGGGTAGATAAAGCACTCCACTTAGGAGAAGCTCTCTCCCGACTCAGGCCATTAGCTCTCTGACTCCTGGAAAAACCATTTGGCCAACGCTGACAGATGTGGCCATTATACAATCACTTAGCCCTTCTCACTGCGGGGTCCAGACCTTGAGGGGTGGAGGGCCCGGGAGGAGAAAGGGAATCACAAAACCAGGGGGAGGGGCCGTGCAATTCACTTCCTGTCAGCTCTGCTTGTGCTGGGCACGCACTGACGCAGCAGAAGGTGGCATCAGAGGGAACGGTTCCACGTGCTGCCAGGGGCCTTGTCCTCTCGAGAGATGCTCACAAACCACCTTCAGATGCATGAGCTCCCTTGATCCCACAACTCTGTGAAGCCAAAATTATTATTATTTCCATTATGCACATGAAGAGGTGAAGCACAGAGAGGTTAAGTAGCTTGCCCAAGGTCACACAGCTAATTAGTGTCAGAGAAGGATTTAGTTCAGGATTTAGCTCTGATTCCCAGACTTATGGCCCTTCCCTTGCCCCACATTGTTTGACCCTATAGCTTCCTCCATGTCTCGCTTGGAGCCTGTGCCCCTGAGGTGTTACCGTGTATGAAGAACCCTGTGATGCTAGAAGCTAGGTCACTGGTATTTCAAATTCCAGCAGGTCACTTACGGTGGACAGGTTTCAGCAGAGTTTCCAAACTAGACAGACAAGGAGGAAAGACCTGGTAATCTACTTCTGAAAATCAGTCAGTGAAAACCCTATGGATCACAACAGAACATTGCCCAATACAGTGCCGGAAGATGAGCCTCCTAGGTCGGAAGGGACTGAAAATACCCAGTGGCCGCACGATGGACTCGAGTGAGCATAACAACAATCAAGAAGATGGCACAGGACCAGGTAACACTTCATTTTGTTGTACATGAGGTTGCCACAAATCAGAGCCAACTCAAAGGCCACTGACAACAGCCTCAAAGTAGAGCCTCCAGGGCTAGAGCAAGGGCAAAGGCTGCTCGTCTGAGGGAAGTCTGAGGCTTCAGCCTGCCATCCAAGGACACCTGTCCCATTGGCAGCAGCGATGCGAAGACCAGAGGCCAAGCAGCCTCAACCTGGAGGGTCCCTCAGCTTGGGTAACTTCATGCTACACCCCCAACTGTGTCTGGACCCTTTGCTCAAGTGGATATGAGCCCTCCCACCCATGAGCCCCAGGGCAGAGTTCTGCAGGCATTCAACAGCTGCCAAGACAGCAGCACAGGCAGCTCAGAGCAGAGGTGACTGTGACATGGGGACATCCAGCTGATGCAGACCAAGGGTCTGCACCACAGCTTGACAATGTGCTCCTGGTCCCTGCCCAGCACTGGACCAGGCTGCATCTAGCAGAGTCCAGGGGCCAGGGGGGCCAGAAGCAGGCGAGAGGGGTGTCCAAGTACTAAGTAAGAGTGTTAAAGAGTGCTAAAGGTAAACAGCCCATCTCCACACACAGTGGGCTGTGAAAAGATGAGCCCAGCAGGGGCCATCCTCCCAGCTCAGGGGCTGATGGCAGACAGCAGCAGCAGGAGAACACTCAGCTGGAGGCTCAGTCTCCTCGGTCCATCGGTCCATCCAACGGAGCCAAAGAGGAGGAGACCCACAGCATGTCTCGGGTACCATCCAGCGCAGCCAAAGAAAGGAGACCCACAGCATGTCTCAGGTACCCAGTCGATGCTGTTTTCCACTAGGGTGTCTGCTTTGTCTTGAGGTGGCTCAGGAAGAGGAGGCTTGAAAGTCCATGTCAGGGCAGAGGCAGCCCAACCCTAAGGAGCTCCTCATGGCTCAATCAGGGGGATGGAGCCTGGTTTAGCCAAACCTTCTACCCTTCCTCCTGCATGGGGCTGAGCAGGCATATGGGCCTGGCTTTGCCGGGACAGCAGCTCATGCTGACAGAGAGAATGAGGCAGCTAGACGGTCTTGGATGTGAAGACCCCAAGCCCCTCACACCTGGCAGCTCAGCACTCACTGCCCGGTCCTTGTACCTTGAGAACAGCAGCTGATTGCTGGGGCCCTGCTGGTTTAAACTGGGAGAGGAAAACTCTGGTGCCATTGGGAGGGGTCCGGACCTGGATGGGCAGTTAAATATGGTTCAAGGGGACACCTGGGGTATTGCACAGCCCCAGATCCATGTGCTTCCAGAGTGAGGGGCCTGGGTACACCAATAGCCTTCCATACTTGTACAAGAGGTCACAGGAGCTGCCAGATAAGGTAATTGACCAAGTCCTGGTGAAAAAAACAACCAAACATTGAATTCTCTAGAAGCATGGCTGACATGCCCAGGAGTAGAGCCTGAAAATACAGCTGTGTTATCATCCTTTACAAATGAATAACTTAAGTCTCTGTAGTCTCTGTCTTTAAGGAATGTAAATCGCACCCTTTGGGTTAACCTTCCTCGAAAGGGGCCGTCTCACCATGTCTGCGCCCTTCTCTGACTGTGGCACCAGCTCTCAGGATGGGGCTATTTTGGTTAAGAGCATGTTCTATAGGCAAGCAAAACCCAGCTCACACTGCTGTGTGACTCTAGGTGAGCCACTTTACCTCTCTGAACTTCAATTCTCTCTTATGGGAAATGATAGCACCAGCCTCGCAGTGCTCTTTGAAGATTAAATAAATCAATGTCTATACGGTGCCCGGCACAGAGGAAGTGCAAAACAGGGTAAGACCAGCCCCTTGATGGACGTGCTGAGGCAAGTTAACCCTGAGGATGAGATTTATGTTTCTTAAAGACTTATGCTATTCCCAGATCATAGTGTCCAGCTGTCTCTGACAACTGTTCCCCACACAGAGCTGGGCCAGGCCACCACGACTGATTGGACCAGAGGTGGAACCTAACCCAAGCAGGGCCAGTCAGATTCATGCCTCCAGAGGTCTGGCATGGAGTTCCCAACACCACAGTACATCTCTGGCCGAAACTTGAGTGGCTTTGTAAGGTCAGGAAGGAAGAGGCAGCTAGGCGCGTGATAAAGCTGGGAGAGCAGAGCTGCAAGAAAAAACAGAGAAAGGAGGTGGGGCCCCTGCAGCCTGCTGTCTTCCGTGTGTCCCCACCAGAGTCCTGGCTGCCCTGGGTTCCATGAGATGCCTTGTAGGCTTCCCTTAAGGTCACTTTAGCTTCAGCTGCTCCAAGGGTTTCCATGACATACAACTAAAAGAACCTTTACCGAGACCTTCTCTTCCTCTCCCCACCCCACACACCTGCCCTGCAGGCTCCCACCCAGGCCACAGCCAACTTGGCCAGCACAAACCGGGCCCTGCGAGCCTCCACTGCCCTCTTGGACCTTGGAGACTGGGTCCAATTAATTTCCTTTATTTCTTTATTAATCACTCGACTTGTGACAGGCAATGAGACCCACCTTGCCCCTCCCCATCCAGAGACAACTAGCCTTGAAATGCTGGAGACTTGTCCAATCTTATCTTCAAAATGGGAACAGTCATTCTTTCCTCGTGGGATGATCACTGGGATTAAATGACTCACATATGTAAAGGTCTGAGGTAATAAACCAGTGGGAGTCTTCATGTATACCTGGGCCAGTGCTGTTGCGGTCGACTCTGACTCATGGCGACCCCACGTGTGTCGGAGGAGAACAGTGCTCCGCAGGGTTCTCAAAGGCTGATTTTCCAGAAGTAGGTCCCCAGGCCTTTCTTCTGAGGTGCCTCTGAGTGGACTCAAAGGCCAGTCTTTCAGTTAGCAGCCAAATGCATTGACCAATGCTGCCACCCAAGGATACAAGCCTCCATATGTCAGGATCGTTTATTAAGAGAGATCCTTTTCCCCAGTTGAGAGGCCAGGCACTGGGAACTTCTAAAAAGCCCCAGCAGGGGGACAGAAAAGAGAGTCTCTGAGCCCCCCAGTACCAGAGCCACCCGGCAACTCCCTGCATCCCTTGCAGTTCTTCCTCCAGCCCAGAAGGCCCTGGTCCCCAACGAGACTTGGCTGCCGCCCCAGTTATGGTATCAGTGCTTTCTCCTCTCCTTTCCCATAACTTGGAGTGCATTAAAGGAACTCTTCAGAGTGCTTCAACTAATAAATGAATAACAATAACTAATCAATCAGTCAACCCCTGGGGCCTGAGCCTCCTTCCCAGACAAAGCCCACTGTCTTCGTATGGCTCCATCATGAACTTCTGCAGATGGGCCACCCCCAGGCTCTAAGGAGGGCAGTGTTCATGGAGGACTGGGCACTGCCAGAAAGGGGGCTCCCCCAAGTGATATAGGGGACAGCAAGGCCATGGCCGTCTGTCCTGGGACAGAAGGTCTGACTCCTGTAGGTGCCAGCCCTGAAGAGAGGGCCCTGGCCTGCACAGGGGCCCCTAACTTGTCCCAGCATCTGCTAAAAGGCTTCTGAGCCTTCTTCCAGGAAGGTTCCAAAAGGTTTCCATTTGTATCCTGGCCAAAGTGGAGGATTGGAGATGGTAGACTCCGCCCAGCCTCGCAGCCCCAGGGCCAGGAGAAACAAAGAGAGACCCTGAGCTCAATGTATTTGTTTTGAACACTTCTAAATTTATTCGGATATTTAAACAAATAGAAACTACACCATGCAGCAGTTACTTTTTGCTTTTCTCCAACAAAACTAAGAACTCAATATCTCTGCAGAGCTTTGGGTTTGTGTTTTTTTTTTTTCCTTTTTCTTTCTGTAACATCAGGCAGACTTTTCGGTGTTATTCAGTTTTGCACAGTCACTAGAGTGTCGCGTCATGAATTATTAAATCAGTGCTTCGTGGTAATACATAATTTCTTATCAATTATTCATGCTAATGTGTGTGTAGTTTACTTAATTGTGTTATTGACGATCAAAAGTAATTTCCTGAAAGTCCTCAAGGACACAAAATTTAATCAGCGTAACTACTTTTCAGATGCAATGCTGTTAAGTATTCTTAATTTGCTCAACAGTTCACTTATTTATGTACCTTTCTGGAGGAAATACGAGTTTAATCAAACAATTAGATTGAAGAGTTAGTGTACATAAGGGCTTGAGCTTACATCGTTCAACCAAACATTCGTAATTACAGGGAAACGGAAGAGACTTTGCCGCTTTTTGGCAAGTCGTTTCATCTTTGTACTCCACAAGCAAAATACAGCAGGAAGGAGGGCTTGATTTTTTTTAAAGGAGACGATGTATTTTATCAAATGCTTTTCAGTACTCAGAGGGGAGGCACGATACACTTAGAAGTCTTACTGGGGGGAGACTTCAGGAGGAAGGGTAAAAAGGGGGTTGGGGATCTGAAGGTAAAACCTTTGATTATAAGAACTGCAATGAGAACAGTCACAGTAACAATCGCTGTTTGGATGGAAACACCTTTGGTGAGCCCAGGACGGCCACCACCCAGGCAGCAGGCCCCTTGCTAGGGAGTGGCCGAGCTTACCCTATTGCACTTTTCCCTTCCATCTTCGAGTTTACTATCACAAGAGCGGAGGCAGACACGCTAGACCAAAACAGCAGTCTATGAAAGCCAGCCCTTCAGAGTTACTGCTCTTTACATCACAAGGAAGCCCTCTTCCCCACGCTCCATTTCTGCAGACACACTGTGCCCAGCTCATTTTCCTACATTGTTTTCCAATAAAAAAAAAACACCACTGAAGAGCCCCCTCCCCATGCCAGAGCTGAGGAAAGGCAGTTGTCCAGATGCATAATGACTCCAGATGGAGAGGAGCCGCATTCAAGTTAGTCAACTTCCCGCCGACCTAGAGGCAGGGACTGGAGGTGGGAGCTTCTGTTGTGGGACCCGCATGTGCTGCAGTGTCAAGCGCGTGGCTGCTGTTCATGGAAGGATGACCTGTCTGGTTGGCCTGGCTGCCCTGGTCAGACATGCCAGTGGGAACTCTGAGGGACAGGCCCACAATGTACCCCTGGGACAGGCTGGGTCCTGTTGGCCTCCTCACCCTACAGCTTCTCAGGCTGCCTTCAAACCAGCCACAACCAACATCCCCCGAGAAGAGAAGGAAGGACAATGCTGTTCGTCTGGGTGGAGGGGAACAAGAGTTGGTTGGGATGACACCAGTGTCCTGGTCCTAAACGTGTATCAGGGACAGTCCCATTTCATATTGTGAGAACTTCAGCACTGGGCCTTCTCCCAAGGTTGGCCCATGCCAGGGTCCTTTGGGTTGACAAGACCTTCAGAGGGAGGCCCAGGATGGGGCCAGGGAGGGGAGTGGAGTAAGCAATTCCACCTCCCCCTAAGGCTCCTGGGTCTGAATGGAAACTCCAGGGGTCACACCATAATGGGTTCCAGTGCCCCAAGTGCCACTGAGGTAGCCCAGCAAGAAATGGGCTGTCACCCAAGAAGCCACCCAGGGGCAGCACAGCTCTATGGCAGGACTTCAGATGGACTGGGACAGGACCAGGGGAGCTAACTGTGGGTCTCTTTTTCTCTTTCCAAGTCCAAGAGGAGGGCCCTGGGGCAGCAGGCTCCTCCTTGCTGTTCTGAGAGTTTTCCGCAGGGGCTGAGGCTGGGAGAAGCATGGGCAAGGGAGGGCACTCCAGGCTCACACATCCTGGGCCTCATACGCTCTTCTCACCCTCACTCTGTTCCTTGGCGGGAGGGATCTTGTCCTGACTGCCATCTGGGGGCGCCAGCTTGGCCGCGGGACTGGGGCTGCTGCTGGTGGACGGCAGGAGGTTGGCCGACTGCAGGACAGCTTCCGAGTGCTCGCGGGCCTTCATACGCAGGGCGGCCACACTGGCCGTGCGGTTACTCTGGCAGCCGTAGGTGGGGAGGAAGGACAAGCCCATGGGGTCCGGGACACAGCAAGAGCATAGTGGGCCCCCTGAAAGGAAAAAACAGCAGGCTTCAGCACCGTCCACAGACTATCTCTGGAGCTTGGGGTGGACAGAGGAGCATCTGGGGACCTGAAGGAGGGACAGATTTATTCTGGTAGGTTCCAGACACTAATGGGAGAGGTAACAAGTGTTCAAGACCCCACAGACACACAACCCAAGAGATGTAGTTGATAATCCCAAGGATTATCAGGGCCTAGGGCTTGGCCCGGCTCCCTCACGAACAGCTGTATGGTCTTGAGCCAATTCCTTGGATTCTCTAATCCTCACCTTCTGCTTCCATAAAATGGGGTAATACCTACTTCCCAGGATCATTATAAGGATTCAATGAAGCAATCTCTCACTCCCCAAACCATGTGCAGAGGCACCCCTAAAAACCCGCTACAGGAATATTTCACATTCGCAAACCACCATGCAGTACAAACTACTAGCTTGAGGGAGTTCACAGCTTCAGCATTAGGGCCCACTGCATTCCTTTTAACCATGTCACATCTTCTGAAGCTGACTTCTGCCAGCATCACACAAAATTCAAGGGGCACGTAAAACAAGGGCAGTGGCACTTAACTGTGCTCATGAGGAACCTGTACATAGATCAAGAGGTAGTTGTTCAGACAAAACAAGGGGATACCACATGGTTTAAAGTCAGGAAAGGTGTGTGTCAGGGTTGTATCCTTTCACCGTACCTATTCAATCCATACGCTGAGCAAGTAATCCAAGAAGCTTGACTATATGAAAAAGAATGTGGCATCAGGATTGGAGGAAGACTCATTAACAACCTGCATTATGCAGATGACACGACCTCGCTTGCCGAAAGTGAAGAGGACTTGAAGCACTTACTGATGAAAATCCAAGACCACAGCCTTCACTATGGATTACACCTCAACATAAAAAAAAAAAAAGATCCTCACAACTGGACCAATAAACAACATCATTATAAACGGAGAAAAGATTGAAGTTGTCAAGGATTTCATTTTACTTGGGTCCACAATCAACAGCCATGAAAGCAGCAGTCAAGAAATCAAGAGATGCATTGTACTGGGCAAATCTGCTGCAATGGACCTCTTTAAAGTGTTGAAGAGCAAAGATGTCACCTTGAAGACTAAGGTGTGCCTGATCCAAGCCATGGTATTTTCAATGGCATCATATGCATGCGAAAGCTGGACAATGAATAAGGAAGACCAAAGAAGAATTGATGCCTTTGAACTGTGGTGTTGGCGAAGAATACTGAATATACTGAGAACTGCCAAAAGAATGAACAAATCTGTCTTGAAGAAATACAGCCAGAGTGCTCCTCAGAAGCAAGGATGGCGAGACTGCATCTTACAAACTTTGGATATTTTGTCAGGAGCAATCTGTCCCTGGAGAAGTACATATGCTTGGTAAAATATAAGATCAGCAGAAAAGAGGAAGACCCTCAATGAGATGGATTGACACAGTGGCTGCAACAATGGGCTCAAGCATAACAATGATTGTGAGGATGGCACAGAACCAGGCACTGTTTTGTTCTGTGGTACATAGTGTCACTGTGGGTCAAAACCAACTCAATGACACCTAACAACAACAACAAGGGCGTTAAAAAGTTGGAGGTTCAAGTCCACCCAGAGACACCTTAGAAGAAAGGCCTGGGGATATACTTTCGAAAAATCAGCCGTTGAAAACCCCACGGAGCACAGACCAACTCTGACACGTATTGGGTCGCGTGACTTGACAGCAACTGGTAGGAGTGTCATGAAAGATAGCTGAGCTCCCACAGGTACTGCAAACAGAGGAGGTTTAAGAACCTCTGAAAGAACCAGTTTGGAAAGTACTTTGCACAAGGTCTCATGTGTAGAATGGGCCTAAGAGAGACTGCCTGGCTCTGAGCCCGGCAGCAGTGCCGTGTGGGCCATTCAGGAGCAGAGCTGCAGGCCTCTCTGCCACACCAGCACAAGGAGTCCCCAACAGTGCTGGTTCACTCACTCGTGCCATCACACATTTATCCAAGGAGAAGTCTGTGAGCACCAGGCACTGTGTCAGGCCTTGATGAGCTCGCAGGAGTCCTGAAGAAAGCATACAGCAGGGAGTCCCCCAGAGCCCAGTCCTGAGACATCCATGATTCGAAGTTCAGGGTGTTGGGTGCTGTACAGAAAAGTGCAGACTGGGCGGGGGGAGTGTTGATGTCCAGAATGAAGGCATCCAGGGTGTCAAAGCATGGAGTGAAACAGAGCTCACTTGTTCCAGAAGCAATGGGAGATTCACACTGACCAGAGTTTAGTGACCACGGCAGGGGAGGAGGGGTGGAGATGGGTCAAAGGGTCACCAGGGTTAGAATGCTGTGCAGTCATGGCAGACAAGGGAAAGGAAGCCCTTCTCAGGTTTTGAACAAAAGAGTCTGATCTTATCCACAACAGGGAGAGTGGAGGGTGGCAGGGGTGCAGGCACAGCCAATGGTGAGTGGACCAAAATGGCGAGAGTGAGGTAGTATGAGGTGGTTGGTTTGGGTTCACGCTGAAGGCTGGAGCCTGAGTGCACTGCTGAGGGCCTAGAGGTGGCAAACGAAAGGACTCACAGTTGTGCCTAGACCCTGCCCTGAGCATCTGAGTTAATGGGGCACCACTTTCAAAGTGGGGAAAAATAGAGAAAGGTTGTGGGGGAGGGGGATGTCAAGGGTCCAGCCTGGGCCCAGGAACTCTGAAGTCCTGTTGGCCTGGCCATAGGTGCTCAGCAGTGCTGACGTCACCCTGTCCTTAGCCGGATACCCACGGGCTGCAGCCATTTCACCACCAGGCAGGTGTGGACGAGAGCAACTACAGGAGCCGCAGAGACCTTCGCCCAGGCCAGGAGGTGGATTCAGCTGCCAGCATGACATGACTGGAGAGATTCTCTAGCCCTCTTGGCAGGTCAAGCGCAGGCCTCCAAGTGCAGTCTCTGAAGGAGATGCCCATAGTCACAGCCTTGGTGTCCTGACCAGGGTGGACAACTCCCGAGCAAGCTCTGACCAGGGCAAGAAGATGGTACGTCCTGGCCTTCCAATGACACCTGGAATTTTGTGCCTGTTCCTGAGACCCCATATGAGAGCCCAACCACTTTTTCCATCTGGCCAGGGAGGGGCAGCCAGACCAGCCTCATCCTCCGCCCAGCCCTTGGCTCTTTCTGTAAGTGCTCACAGGCTGGGAAGCAGCCGCAGTGCAAATAGGGAGGACTTTGGGACCAAAATCTGTATCTGTTGAATGAGAACCAAATTCCTCCCTGTGGCTTCCAAAACCTGGCATGGTCAGGACCCATCGCCCTCTACAGTCCCTTCTTGTGTACCACACAGGTCCTCTTTCAGACCCTCCTCACCATCACCATCCTCCTCATCACCGTGATCACCATCACACAGCAAACCCTCACAGTGGAGCTTTACTAACTACAGCACATGTGTGTGCACCAGGCGTCATCTTCACAGTTCTGTGAGGTACGTTCTACTGTGATCCCCTTTTGCGAATGTTAAGACTGAGGTCAGATGGCTGGTTCCTTGTCAAAAGTGGCAGAGCTGGACTTCATGTCAGCAGAGCTCCATGCACCCCCAATCACTGCGCTCCTCTGCCTTAAAGAGGACAACGTGCTCCCCACCTGGGGACTTTGCTGGGCTCACCTATGGGCACTCCAGCCCTGACCACCCTTCCATGGCCAGCTCCTCCCCCCTTTAGGGCCCCATTGAATCATCCCCTCTCAGGGATCCCCGTGGTGGCGCCCATCCCAGGTCAGGCCCCTAGTTATGCTCCATCAGGACACTCTGCTCATGTCAGTCCCAGCACTGGCCACAGCCTGTGCTTCGGTTTCTAATGGTTTGTTTACTTGTTTATTGTCTGCCTCACTCATGGCTGTAGGCTCCCACCAGGGAGGTTCCTTCTCTGTCTTGTTCACACTTTATCCCCAACAAGGAGCACAGCCAAGCCCCTGGGAGGTATGTGTGTGGAGGGAAGTGAGGGGAGGGGAGGAGAGGGAGAAGGAAGGAGGGGAGAGAGAAGAGGGAAGGAAGCTCTAGAGGGTGAACTCTAGAACTGCAAGAAGGACCCACTGTGGACTGACATGAGGAGAAGCCCCAGAAGCCCTTTCACCTCAGCTCTGTGACCCTGACTTCCAAGCACTGCTGGAATTGGAGAGCATCCCTCATTTACCTGCTTGGGTATATGAACAATGAAACCTCTTAGGGTGGTATACAACACCCCCCATTATCCACAGCTGCCTCCTGGTCCAATCACCTTCATCCCCAACCTCCCCCCCGCCCACTTGCTCCAGCCACAAAGACTTGCTTGTGGTTGCCCACTTACCCCTGCTGGCCTCTTCCCCTGTCTCCGTAGCGGATCCTGCTGGTTCCTCCTGACTTAGTGGAGGCAGCTACTTATCTGCGAGCTCTCTCTAACCACAGCGAGCCTCCCCAGACTTGTTCCTCTGCACCTGACCCCCACACTGCCTCCTCCAGCCTCCAGCCAGCCTTGAATATCTACAGCTCCCTGGGGACTCTGACCCTCACCCACCAGAGCACCCTCCACACCCAGCACTCCACTGCCCATGGAGGTGCCTCCACTGTCCTTCAGGCCCCTGGGTTCCTTGTCATCTCCTTCTGGAAGCTTCCCTGGCCTCCTCACTGCTCTGCCCCTCCTCTGCATTCTCCCTGCACCCTATCTCTCCCCAGACACGAGCCCCCAGGCCGGGACTTACAGTGTCTTGTCATTTCAGCAGCCCAGGGCCCAGCACAGAGCCCACCCTGGCACCAGAAACAACTTGTATGTGAATGAATGAGTAGACCACAGCAAGACCCCAGGTGGAGGCGAGTGGCACCATGGCTCCAGCTCACAGAACATACAACGGAGCCCCTTCAACAAACCAGTGGCATGCCACGGACACTGAGTCAGTGGACTTGAAGCCGGAGCCCCTGACTTCAGGCCCAGGCCAAGCCTCTCTCTACCACTCTTGGCTGGTGACATGGCAGACATGGTAGAATGCCGCTCTGGTTACAAATTTCTGAAGGGGCCCCACACCAGGCTCAGAACCAGGAGTACCTGGGCCCCAGACCCACCGCTCCCTCAGCAAATGAGCTTTGAACTGTTTCCCACAATTCTGAGCATGGTCTAGAATCCTCCCATCTACTACTGTGATCATGATTTGGGGGCCTGAGAGGCCACCTGGGTCTAGCACCCACATGCAGAGACCAACCTCAGCAGCATCAGCCAGAAGTCCCCACACTCCTCTCCCAGGACAGGCTTTCCCATGAGGGCTCCAGCACTGTCCAGTCCTTCAAGCACATTCAGGCCTCTCTCTCTTGCTCTCGAAGCCTGCTCTGAGGCAAAAGGAAGCTCACTTTACTGGCGCTTTATCATGTTGCCCACCACCATCATGGCGTCCTAAGAGGTAGGCATTACTCATTCCCACTTTGCAGGATGGCAAACCAAGGCTCTGGGAGGAACTGGCCCAGGGTGGCCCAGTTTATGCAGAGGTGGGACTAGGACCTTCCAGCGGCTTCTGCTCTCCTACAGGGTGGCCAGGGATTTAGACGCAGCTGTTGTCTCCTGCCTCAGTTCTGATGAGGGGTCGATGCAGTAGATAGCAGATACAAAGATGACTGTGAGAAGGAAAACAGATGCCAATTGACAGGGAACTGCGAACCAGATCCACACCCCCAGGACTCCCCGCTGGCCTTTCATCTGGTGAGAGGCAGGGGAAGACAACTAAGGCCTGGTCCCACTGACAGGGACACACAGGAGGCTGAATTTTGTTAAATCCTGAGTCTCAATTCCTCCACTTCTCCTGGTGACAATTCCACAGACTCAGTGCACACCAACACCAGTCACAGAAACAGTAGTACACTGACACCAGTCACAGTCACAGCCGCACACTGACATCAGTCGCAGACACAGCTGCACACTGACACCAGCCACAGACACAGCCGCATACTGACACCAGTCACAGACACAGCCACACACTGACACCAGTCACAGGCACAGTCATGCACTGACATCAGTCACAGAGACACAGCCGCACACTGACACCAGCCACAGACACAGCCGCATGCTGACACCAGTCACAGGCACAGTCATGCACTGACATCAGTCACAGAGACACAGCTGCACATTGACACCAGTCACAGACACAGCTGCACGCTGATACAGGTCACACACACAGCCGTACACCAACACCAGTCACAGACACAGCCACACACTGACACCACACGCTGACACCAGACACAGACAGCCACATGCTGACACAAGTCACAGACACAGCCACACGCTGACACAGGTCACAGACACAGCCGCGTACTGACACAAGTCACAGACACAGTGGCACACTGATACCAGCCACAGACACAGTGGCACACTGATACCAGCCACAGACACAGCTGCACACCGACACCAGTCACACACACACAGCTGCACAGACACAAGATGCTGACACCAGACACAGACAGCCACACGCTGACACCAGTTACAGACACAGCCACACACTGACACAAGTCACAGTCACAGCCACACACTGACACCAGTCACAGATACAGCTCCATGCTGACACCAGTCACAGACACAGCCACACACTTACACAAGTCATAGACACAGCCGCATACTGACACAGGCACAGCCGCCCACTGACACCAGACACTGACACCAGACAGCCACACGCTGACACCAGTTACAGACACAGCCACACGCTGACACAAGTCACAGACACAGCCGCACACTGACACAGGTCACACACACAGCTGCATACTGACACAAGTCACAGACATAGATGCACACTGACACGTCACAGACACAGCCACAGCCACAAAGGAGGGTGGAAGTTTTCACTGTGCTGAGAAGGAAGGTCTATCACCATGAGCCCCAGCGGCCATCCTGAGGCCAAGGGCTGCACTCTTACAGGGAAGGTCCTTTCCCCACACACACACCATGGCCCCAAGTCTCCCTCCCAAATGAGCTCACACATGAAGACATTTTCAGACGAAAAGACCAACATATTAAGAATAGAGATATCTCTTGGGAGTGGTGTTGCCCAAGATTTCTATTTTCCTCACTGTGTTTATTCAGAATTTTTCTTGTTTTTCTACAATGAACATGAAATTTTTTAAAATACAGAGGCATAAATTTTATTTCAAGTTAACATTTAAAAGAGGGGAGACTGAAGACGAATTCCTTGACACTGTGAGGGGTGGGCTGAAAGGGCTGGGAAGCTCCACTCTGACATATGGGGAAGGTCAGCAGGCTGGGAGCTGTTGGGGGACCTGAGGGGAACAACAGCTCGGTCAGCCCCAGGCAGCTGGCCAAGTCAGGCCAGGCCGAGAAAGGGGGCTCCATGCATCTTAGGCTGATCCTTGCCCCAGCCAAGGACCCGTTCCTGTGTGAACATCAACCAGTGAGTCAGGTGGTCTGTGACCAAAAGATGGACATGATGTTCTGCAGGGGCAGAGTGCCATGTGGACAAGACAGGGCCTCCTCCTCTGGACTCCAGCCCTGTGTCTGATAGGCCACACCACAGCCAGCTCCCAGGACACCACCTTCCTGGCCCCCAAGGCCCAGACTCAGAGGCTAAGAGAAACGTACTAACTCACAGAATCAAGGATAAGGAAGGGAGACAAGTCTGTGGAGACGACCTAGTTCACCCGCCGCCCATACAGGGAGGGAAACTGAGGACCGGATAAACCTGATGACTCTGGGAGGCTCTAGTGTCAGAGCTCTAAGGGCCCCATGCAGGGTGTACCTTCTTTCCTCATCTGCTGCCCAAGTCTGAACAGCGATCAAAGTGTCCCCCAAAGGGGACTGACGCTTACAGGTAGACTCGTAAATGTCCAAACAGCCATATCCAAGAACGACGGTACTGGGGCACTGGGGGTCTGGAGGGAGGTCTCCAGAGGACTCCCTTCCACGCCGTGCCCCGCCCACCCTGCCCCGCCCCACGTGAGGACATAGAAGACATGCTGATTAGATACAGATGCAGGCAAGACTGAGAGAGACAGACTGACCTGTATACTAGACAGGGTCAGAAGCAAGTGAGGAGACAAATTTAATGGGATGACGTTGAGCCGGGAATGTGGAAAGTCCGTCATCTGCCTCCTAGAGTACAACTGTTCAGAGGGAGATGCAGCTCAGCAGCCCTGCATGTGGTAAATGGGGCTTTATGGTGAGCGTGCTGTGGCCCAGGCACCATGAGCTGCCTTACAGAGGCAGAACCTGCAGAAAGTAAGGCCTTCTCTGGGTGGTGCAAACGGTCAACACGCTCAGCTGCTAAATGAAAGGTCCACCCAGAAGCACCTCAGAAGAAAAACCTAGCAACCTACTTCTGAAAAACCAGCCACTGAATACCCTGTGGAGCACACGGGGTCACCACGAGTCAGAGTCAACTTCGCAGCAGCTGGTTTACAGTCTCCTCCACTCCAACCACTCCTAACGTCTCCCATCAACAGATTTGTCCATCACCACCCCAGGAAAAGGAAGGGGTGGGAGTTACAGTGTACGGGGCACACACACAAGTGTATAATGTCATTCAGGCTTCTCAACTACCCCGAAAGTAGGTGTTATCATTCAAATGGAAGCGGCAGTTAAGAAATCGAGTGACGTATTACATTGGGCAAATCTGCTGCAAAAGACCTCTTTAAAGTGTGAAAGAGCAAAGATGTCACTTTGAGGACTAATGTGCACTTGACCCAAGCCATGGCATTTTCAATTGCTTCATATGCATGCGAAAGCTGAAAAATGAATAAAGAAGAACATTAGAACCTATATACTGCCACTGTAGTCAAAACAGCCTGGTACTGGTAGAACAACAGATACATAGACCAATGGAACAGAATTGAGAATCCAGACATAAATCCATCCACCTATGAGCAGCTGATATTTGACAAAGGCCCCAAAACAGTTAAATGGGGAAAAGACAGTCTTTTTAACACATGGTGCTGGCATAACTGGATATCCATCTGCAAAAAAAATGAAACACTCTATTCACAAAAACGAGCTCAAAATGGATCAAAGACCTAAATATAAAATCTAAGATGATAAAGATCATGGAAGAAAAATAGGGACAAGGTTAGGAGCCCTAAAACATGGCATAAACACTATATAAAACATTACTAACAATGCAGAAGAAAAACTAGATAACTGGGAGCTCCTAAAAATCAAACACCTATGCTCATCCAAAGACTTCATCAAAAGAGTAAAAAGATTACCTACAGACTGGGAAAAAGTTTTTAGATATGGCATTTCTGATCAGCACCTCATCTCTAAAATCTACATGATACTGCAAAAACTCAACTGCAAAAACACAAATAACCCAATTTAAAAATGGGCAAAAGATGTGAACAGACACTTCACTAAAGAAGATATTCAGGTAGCTTTTTTTTAACAGATATATGAGGAAATGTTCACGATCATTAGCCACTGGAGAAATGCAAATCAAAACTACAACGAGATTTCATCTCACTCCAACAAGGTTGGCATTAATGCAAAAAACACAAAACAGTAAAGATTGGAGAGGCTGTGGAGAGACTGGAACACTTATATACTGCTGGTGGGAATGTAAAATGGTACAGTCACTTTGGAAATCGATTTGGCACTTCCTTAAAAAGCTAGAAATAGAACTACCATATGATCCAGCAATCCCACTCCTTGGAATATATACTACAGAAATAAGAGCCTTTACACAAACAGGTATATGCACACCCATGTTCACTGCAGCACTGTTTACAATAGCAAAAAGATGGAAGCAACCAAGGCACCCATCAACGGATTAATGGGTAAATAAATTATCGTATATTCACACAATGGAATACTATGCATCGATAAAGAACAGTGATGAATCTCGGAAACACTTCATAACATGGAGGAATCTGGAAGGTATTATGCTGAGTGGAATTATTCCATTGCAAAAGGACAAGTATTGTATAAGACCACTATTGTAAGAACTCAAGAATTAATTTAAACAGAGAAGAAAATATTCTTTAATGGTTACGAGAGGCTGGAGGGAGGGACAGTGGAAGAGGGGTATTCACTAATTAGAGAATAGATAAGAACTACTTTAGGTGAAGGGAAAGGCAACACACAATACAGGGGAGGTCAGCACAACTGGACTAAACCAAAAGCAAAGAAGTTTCCGGAATAAACTGAATGCTTCCAAGGCCAGTGTAGCAGGGGCGGGGTTTGGGGACCATGGTTTCAGGGGACACCTAAGTCAATTGGCATAATAAAATCTATTAAGAAAACATTCTGCATCCCACTTTGAAGAGTGGCATCTGGGGTCTTAAATGCTACCAAGCAGCCATCTTGCTAGCATCAATTGGTCTCACTCAACCCACCTGGATCAAAGGAGAACGAAGAACACCAAGGACACAAGGTAATTACAAGCCCAAGAGACAGAAAGAGCCACATAAAGCAGAGTCTACATCAGCCTGAGACCAGAAGAGCTAGATGGTGCCCGGCTACAACGGATGACTGCCCTGACAGGGAACACAACAGAGAACCCCTGAGGAAGCAGGAGAGCAGTAGGATGCAGACCCCAAATTCTCACAAAAAGCCCAGGCTTAATGGTCTGACTGAGACTAGGAGGACCCCGGTGATCATGGCCCCCAGACCTTCTGCTGGCCCAGGACAGGAACCATTCCCGAAGCCAACTCTTCAGACATGGATTGGACTGGACAGTGGGTTGGAGAGGGATGCTGGTGAGGAGTGAGCTACTTGGATCAGGTGGACAGTTGAGGCTATGTTGGCATCTCCTCCCTGGAGGGGAGATGAGAGGGTAGAGGGGGTTAGAAGCTGGTGAAAAGGACACAAAAAAAGAGAGTGGAGGGAGGGAGCAGGCTGTCTCATTAGGGGGAGAGCAACTGGAGGTATGTAGCAAGGTGTATATAAATTTTTGTGTGAGAGACTGACTTGATTTGTAAACTTTCAATTAAAGCACACTAAAAATTAAATAAATAAAGAAGAACAAAGAATAATTGATGCGTTTGAATTATGGTGTTGGCAAAGAATAGTGAATATACTGTGGACTTCCAGAAGAACTAACAAATCTGTCTTGGAAGAAGTACAGCCAGAATGCTCCTTAGAAGCAAGTATGGTGAGACTTGGTCTCACATACTTTGGACATGTTATCAGGTGGGACCAGTCCTGTAGAAGGACATCGTGCTTGGTAGAGTAAAGGGTCAGCAAAAAAGAGGAAGACCCTCAACAAGGTGGTTTGACACAGTGGCTGCAACAGTGGGCTCAAACACAGCGGCGATTGTGAGGACGGCCCAGGACCGGGCAGCTTTTCATTCTCTTGTACATACTAGTCAGAACTGACTCAATGACACCTGACAATAACAACAACAAAGATTAAAGGGTTTAAGAGACTTTCCTTAGATCCACTGCCAAGACTGGAACCCAAACCATGTCCATTGCCAGACAGATCAAAACATTCCCACCCAAGCCATCTGCTTCCTGCCCCTGGGCCTGCCGCGTTCTTCTCCAGATCTTCACATACCTTGCTCTCAGCCCAAATGTCCCTTCCTCAGAAATGCCTTCCCTGTCCCCCAGGTGAAGTGCCCCACCACGAGGGCCCCAACACACTCGTTAGACCCTTCACTGCACTTCTCACATCCAATACAAGCCATTTATTTTCTTTTCTGTTGTTTCTCTTAACTCATCCCATAAAAGCAAACACCTTCCACTTTGAAGAGTGGCATTTGGGGTCTTAAACGCTAGCGAACAGCCATCTAAGATGCATCAATGAGTCTCAACTCACCTGAATCAAAGGAGAATGAAGAACACCAAGGACACAAGGTAATTATGAGCCCGAGAGACAGAAAGGGGCACATGAACCAGAGACTACATCATCCTGAGACCAGAACTAGATGGAGGACAAACAGAGAGAGGAAGGAGTATGAAAGGAAGACAGGAAGGAAAGAAGGAACAAAGGACTAAAAAGGTGAAAGACCTGAGGCTGGTGAGAGGGAGTCACCAGCCACATGGCTATGTGGTCACTGCCTCCAAGTATCTAAAGGTGGTTTTTCAGAAGTCATGTGCTCTCTCTAGGTGGCCCAGAGTGGGATGGAAGCAAACGGTGGGGGCTAAAGGAAGTGGGATTTTTTTTACTTCGCCACCAGCATGCTATGCGTACACTGTGGGCTCTCCGGAGATGAGGAGCTCCTGCCCCCTTGGTAAGGATGCTGTCGAGAATCTTCACGCATGGAGAAGTATATGGACTATTTGACAATTTTTAAAATCCCTTTCAACAACAACAACAAAATCTGTGTTTTTACAACGGGATGTGAATTATGAACTCCAGTTCTACTTACAACTTCAGCATATTGTTTTCAGGATTTCCATTCATTGCAACTAACTTAAAATGTCCAATGACCAGCATGTCCCTTAGATTCCATAACCATTTTTTTAACAAATGAAAAATGATTCCACAAACAGGATTCCTGTAAAGCTAACGCTTGCTCTCCGTTATCCCACAGTACCAATAGCATCATTAGGCTTCTCCATACGCTACCTGCTGGTACAGCCTCATCTACCCTGAGCAACTACTAAAAAACTACGTGAAATGAGTTCCTTTATGTAGCCTTTTGCCTTGGTTCTTCAGAAAACCAGTTTGAGAGATTTTTCCCACAAGCCCTGAGGAGTTTACCTTTGCCCTAGTTTTCTACTCCGGAGGGTTTGTTACTTTTGTCCAGGTTGATTGACATTTCCGGGGTAAGTGTAAACAACTTGGTTTTGATACATTTTGTCCAGTCCTGGGCTGCGGTCTGCAGGCATTGGTCAATAGACTATGCATGAGGCAAGCTTTAGCTTACTATGCAAATGAAGTATCTGTAGCTTACGGAGGGGGATTGGTCAGTTCATGGTCCTGGTGGGAGTGCCATGTCTTGAAATTGACAAGGAGTTCCTATATTTAAGCAGCCAGGCCCAAGAGGTTTTTGAGACAGAAAGAAGCAGGAAGAAATAAAAGGAAGAAAGAAGAGAGAAAAAGCCGCACGAGAGAAGGGAAGGAACTTTCTAAAAGAGCTGTAAGAAGTGTCCAGGACTGTAACGCCGAAGATAGCAACAGGCCCAGAAGGGGCCCAGCAGCAGAGCCAGTGGCGGCAGATGGCAGGACCAAGAGAAGCCTGTCCTAAGGGGGCCGAGAGGAGGCCTGCGTGGCCAAGAGGAGTTGAGAGAGCTGTCCTGCACTGAAGAAGGGAGACTTTGCCTGCATGCTCCCTGATCTAGATCCTGAGTTGAAGCCTGTTGCTTCCTTAGGAAACCACTTAACTGTAGGTATGGTCTGTTAGTTCCGTGTGGCCATTGTAATGAATTATTGAAGCCAACAGAGAAATAGAAAGTGCTATGGGTGGATGTCTGGTGTCAGAAATGATAAAGAAGTTGCGAAGTAGAGGTATCTTGACCTTTACCCCATGGAAATTATTTTTGGGCTGATCCTGGTAATTATACCCCCCGAAGTTAAACAAGTTGTGACACTGCTCCTACTCTCACCATTTTACAGGGGGTTTATTAACAAATATTTTCCCAGTAGAAATCCAGAGCCTGAAGCTCATGTGCTTTGCCCATAAAAATATGCTCAAGGCCCTCACCAAGTAATTCAAGAGTCTTACTTTAAGCACGTTTCTAACATAAGTTGTCTGACTTGCCACAAACTGGAAGGAAATGTGGCTGCTCGTGACAGACATAATGATGGATATACCATGTTTATGAAAATAACACGCACCTTCCACATTTATTTGCCAGCCACACCCTCCCCCTGTGACGTATTTTCATAAACATGCTATGCTACATTTTTTTACAGCATGTTAAAAAAAAGGTATAGCAGTGCTTATGAAAATACCTCCGGGGGTGGGGCGGAGCTGGCAAACAAACATAGAAGGTACACGTTATTTGTGTAAAACATGGTATTGAGAAAAGACAAAATTTTATAAAACTTAATCAAAAATCTCAAAATGCACAGTAACCCAAGGCCATTTAGTGTAGGGACAAGCAATGCAACACATCTTAGCATGACCTGAAGGCCTCACTGACCCACAGCAGGGACTGCTCATCAGAATTATAACAAGAGATGGTATTCTGAAACCACAACGGCCCTGCAGCTGTGTTGGGGACAATGCTGAGTCTGCCACCGAGAGCCTCACGATGTTGAAGAAAACATTCTAGAAAATGTCCACCTGAAACCAAGTCATCATTGTCAAAATTCTATAAAATAAACAACTTGGAAAAGGAGAGTGAGAATGGTTACAGGACTCCAAGAACGCAATCAGTGTCACTAAATGCTACATGTAGAGACTGTTGAATTGATGCGTGTTTTGCTGTGTATATCCTCAACAATAACAAAATTAATAAAATTATATTAAAAAAAACTTTCATTATACTGTCACAATCGAAATGAATAAAACCTCAAAAGAGTAATTAAAAAAAAAATCCTATAAAATGAGAGTAACAGTAGGAAGTCTCTAGGCCCAAAAGCTAGGCACAGCCTGATGAAGGGTGGCGGAGGGGGCCGTTTTGACATTTGCTCCCCGGCCCCATCGCTAAGCAGCCATGGGGCTACTTTCATTCTTTCCAAACTCTAATTTCCTCATCTGTAAAACGGAGATTATAGCACCTACTTCGGGGCTAAAGTGTATAAAGCTTGTTTTTAGTTGCCATGGAGTCGATTGTGATTCTCAACAACCCCACGTGTTACAGAGAAGAACTATTGCACAGGATCTTCAAGGCTGTGACCTTTTGGAAGCAGATCGAGAGGCCTGTCTTTGGAGGAATTGGCAGCCTTTGGCTAGTCAAGCACTCAACTGCTTGCACCACCCAGGGAGCCATTATTTCCATAACCCTATGCAAATTAACACTCACCTGTCAGTTTGTCAGACTGTGGTGGCTTGACTGTTGCTATGATGCTGGAAGCTATGCCACCAGTATTTTAAATACCAGCAGGGTCACCCATGGTGGACAGGTTTCAGCAGAGTTTCCAGACTAAGACAGACTAGGAAGAAAGGCCTGGTGATCTACTTCTGAAAAATAGCCAATCATATTGTCAGATACAGCACTGGAAGATGTGCCCTCTAGGTTGGAAGGTACTCAGTACACCCAGTGGCTGCAACAATGGACTCAAACACACCAACAATCGTCAACGATGATGCAGGACAGGCAATCTTTCATTCTCTTGTACATGGGGTTGCCACAAGTCAGAGTTAACTTGCTGGCAACTAGCACCAACATGCAAGTCAAAGAGAAATTTTAAGTCACAATTCATAGCTTATTCTAATTTTCCATTTGATTCAACAACCAGCTGAAGAACTAGATTGTTCTGAGTGTCCTCAAGGAGTAAACCCAGAACCGGCTGGTGAAATTTGCAACAAAGCTAAGTTTTTTTGCAATAACCATTCTACCAGCCTGCGAAGTGCTTAAAGAATCTTACGCTAAGCACGTTTCTAACACAGGTTGTCTGACTTACAAAACCGCCACAAGCTAGGAGGAGATGTGGCTGCTCATGGACGACACAATGATGGATATATGAGAGACAAAACGTTATAGAAGTCAGCCTGCATTAGACACAATCCCTACACCTCTCTCCACAGCTCTTCCTTGGGAAGCCTTTCCTGTCTGACCAGGAAGAATAACTCATTCTGCCATCAGAATGCTGAGAAGTACATCAAACAAACTTTAAAAGCCTGTCGTTTAGTTATTACTAGATGCCCAAACTAGGCGCTCAGAAGAGAGTAGCAGTTTTCTGTTTTTTTAATTTGTCAAAAAGTGATAATCATGAATACTTTGAAAATTAAACTAGGTACAAAGGAGATATGACATATAGCAAGAAAAAAAAAACTGTAAATAACCTAATGGTCTAATAATGGGAAATTTGCTGACTCATCACCCATATAGAACGTGTGGTAGCTATTGCAAAATTGTATTACAGGAGAACATTGAGTGCCATGAGGAAATGTTAATAAAGCAGGCTAAGAAGCGGTAAGTCAATATGGTCTCATTTTGATGTGTGTATGTATAAAATATGTATACGCACATACATGCAAATACAGGCAGTCCCAATTTATGACATATTCAAGTGACAACGAACTGTACTTACAGCTGTCTCTTTTTTGGTTTATGGTTGTTTTTGTACATCTTAGGGTTAGTAATAGGTAGGACATACAATGTTGCATAATTCGCGAATGTTACCATTCTCCGACGTTCATTCACAGATGTTCAAAAATCAGATTTATAAAGATACTGACAATAAAACACAATAATAATGAAAACCAAAAAAAGGGGGCATTCAAGTTAGAACTGACCTAACGACAGTCCTCAGAACAGAGCCCTGTCGTAAGTCAGGGGCTACCTGTACGTGTACGTAAATATATACATACATGTGTGCACACACATACGCGTACCCAGATGGAATAATATGTATGCATGTTTGTATACACTGTGTATACATTTACGTACACGTACAGGTAGCCCCTGACTTTTTTTTATGTATTTATATACATTCATATTTAAAAATAGAAAATGTAAAAAAGTTTAAATTTATGAATAATTTATTAAAACAAATTTATTTGTTATATATATATGAATATATCTATTTTAAAATGGAAAAGAGAAGTACTGACACAAAAACATCCATAGTGGTTTCTGGGGGCTAAGGTTATGAATGATTTTTTTTTTCCTTTGTGGTTTATTGTATTTTCCGGTTTTTCTAAACTGACCAGGTACTACTCTCATAAAACGGATGTCCGTTTTCTGATCTCGATTCTATCAGATGATGGGAATAGATGTTTCCCTTTAGAACAAAGCTGCACGGAACTCGCTAGGAAATATTGTGTCTTCGTCAGCTAAGACTCCAAGATGGCTAATGACTTCCCAGAGTGGGTGCTGACTGGCAGGCAAGGGGCTGAGGGCTCACCAGGAAGAACTTACCCAGGAGCACTTACGCCCAACTCCTGGTCTGGGGAGATCAAAGCCGTTGAGTACCTTTGCATGGGACCTGACCAACTCACCAGCCAGCAAAGACCTTCTTTCCTCTGTCCATGCCAGCATTTGCCATCACCAAAGTCTGATAGTCCTGGCCCTTATATGCAGCCTAGGAACTGTTCTGTTTGGAGAACATACTACCTTCTGGATGTTAAATTAAAACACACAATTAGATTTCCATTAAGTTACAGCAAATTCTGCTGAATTGATCTAATCGGCCTGCCTTCCTATCTGACATCATGCTTTAAAGGTTGGCCTGAACATAAATACTTAATGTAATAAATACAGTCTGAAATATTTGATCTCATTGGCAGTTTAATTGATCTACTACAGAGACTGACAGGAAAAATCAAGTTAGCTCTGTCTCGTCTCTGCTGACGGCATATTTTCCCCGGAAAGGTAGGTGAACAACAATTTTCGTTTCAGGAGGAACCCTGTGCACTGCTTTCTCTTTGGAAGGTTAAGGGCAGCACAGTGGAACGAGGACATGAGTCCCTGAATTTACGTGTTGTTCAAGATGAATACCGTAGTCCATTTCTTTTTGCTTTATAGGAAAAAAATAAAAATAAACAAACATGTTTGTGAGTCACAATACCAGTGCCTCATGCTCGCATGGAGTGTTTACACAGGAATTAATCAAATGCCCAAAAGGAAAATCCCAAACAGGAAGCACATCATCTACCTCGGAGACCCTGGCGTACATTTTCCTGTCCTTCTTTGAGGCTTTGTATCACCTTTTCACTGTGAATTGTGTTTGTTTTGCATACGCCTCTCTCCCAAATTTGCGTGTAAGGTCTCTACCCCACCCTCGCCCCACATTCCTGATCCAAGGACCAAGCTGTCCTGATTTGGCACAAAGTAAACATTCAACCAAAACCTGGAGGAGGAAGGAAGGGAGAGAAACCCTCTTTTTTCCCTAAGGAGCTGGTGTACCTTAATTCCTTACATCATCATCAGGTTCTAAGTTTCCTCAATGGCCTGTGGAAAGAAAAGCTGTGGCCATGGCAAAGTTATCCAACCTGATTAATGCCAAAACCCCCAGGTTAATTGGGCAGCTGCTCTGATGGGCTTGACCCTGCATTCTGCTCTCTCACAAGGACGCTCGCTTTCTGGTCATTTGGATTAGCTCAGCAAACACTTAAGGAGAGGAGCTGGCTCAGCCAACCATCCCAGCCAAGGCCTGGGCTTTGATACGGTCTTGGCCAGTGCAAGTGGCTCTATTTTGCTTGGCTGTCTTTGAAATAAATAATGGCAGCACCTGAATCCAAGACCCCTAGCACAGTAGGCACAGCGGCAGGAACACGTGGTCTGGGGAGCCCATCAGGGCAGTGCAGAATGATGCCAGTGAGTACAACGCCCCTTCCTTCCAGCCTCAGCCAGGACGCTGGACATATCCTGGCTGCTGCTTCTGCCGGCTCTGGGCAGGAGCCAGAGCCTCTGCTCAGCTCCCTGTGCTCCAGGGCCCCCATTGATCAGCAGGAAAGGCAAACCCATCAGCACCCATAGGAAATGGCTTCTAGAAAGTGAGTTGCAGTTTTTAAAGCCAGAAAATGACAGTAGGTGCTGGAAAAGGAATAGAATCAATACCAGGTGTGGTAGACTGGAAGGTGGGACACCTGGGTCCTCTAACAGACATACTGTGTGACTTTGGGTAGGACCGTGCCCTCTCTGGGCCTCAGTTTCTCCCACTGTGTCCTGCAGAAGCAATGGTAACATGCTGATGAGGAGATTCCTTACAAATCTTAACTTCTGGGATTCTCTAGCCCTGTCCTCTGGACATCAAGATGTGGGTGTAGGGCTTCTCAGCAAGGCATGGTGGGGTTAGTGCTACCCCACCCACTTTCCCCATGAAAACTCATCTGCTCCCCAAATATCTTCACCCTCAGACATGAGTCAGCACCCCAGGGCGCTGTGCTCCTTCCCTGGTGCATCTGAGCCGCCCACACACCACAGGCCATATTGAACTGTGCCTCAGAGATGGGGAGACTCTCCCATGGGGAGCAAAGACCAGCAGGAGCCAGGATGCTCTGCTCCAGAGAAGCCACCTTAGAAACCCAAACCCTCACCATCCCAAGAGACCTCCTGGACTCCATCATAACAACACACAGCGTTTATTGGACACTTCAGTGTGGC
Organism: Loxodonta africana; assembly: GCF_030014295.1. Taxonomy (NCBI): domain Eukaryota; kingdom Metazoa; phylum Chordata; class Mammalia; order Proboscidea; family Elephantidae; genus Loxodonta; species Loxodonta africana. The sequence goes on along the minus strand of NC_087357.1, from coordinate 82,837,897 downwards.
ACAGAGCCATGCAAGACGTGCCACAGGCACATACCTGCCATAGATATGGCTATCGTGATCCTCATTTACAGGTGAGGAGACTGAGGCAGACTCTAAGTTGAGCCACTCCCGAGAGGGGAGGCAGGGTTGGGCCACGGCTGGTCTGACCCTAGAGCCTGGGCTCCCCCAGGATATAAGGTGCTCCTCCCCCAGAACTGTGCTCCATCCGGACCTCAGGCTCTACTATGCTCATGCCACTCTCAGCCTAGAATGCCTTCACCCAGCAGCCATTCCTGCAAGCCTTCAAGCTCAGCCTGAACACCCCCCCATTCCTAAAGACAGAGCATCGCTCCCTCCCCAAACTTCACATGCCTTTTCTTGCCTCTAGAAGAGCACCTGACTATGACCCATTAGACAGAAATTCTTTGTTTTTCTCCAAGCCCAGCCTCCAGCCTGTGAGCCCCTTGCAGTAGAGATGTGTCTAATCCATTGGTGGATGCCCAGCCATTGGTTCAGAGTCTGACAAAGCGCAGTGCTCAGGGGGCCGAGTGAAGAACAAGAGGTCCCAATGCTTTCCGGGGTCCAGCAGGCAGCCAGCAGCAACAGGGCCAGGCCGGTCCCCACTGAGTGTTTTTCCCAGGCCCAGTTTATGCAAACTTCGTTCCATTTCATTCTATACTAGACTCTGCTAGGGTGAGAGTGGCTTGGAAGGACCTAGAGGTGGGTTAGATATGGCCACTACCATTACAGTACTTGTAATCAGGACTGGAAGGTAAGGTGGTTCAAAACATATGCTCCCAACTCATATCATGGAGCCACTGTGGCTTTGATACCTGCCACCAAAAATAACCAAACCCATTGCCGTCGAGTCGATTCTGACTCATAGTGACCCTATAGGTCAGAAGAGAACTGCCGCATAGGGTTTCCAAGGAGCGCCTGGTGGATTCGAACTGCCAACATTTTGGTTAGCAGCGGTAGCTCTTAACGACTACACCACCAGGGTTTCTGGTACCTGCCACAGTCAGTCTCACAGATGGCCTTCAGTGAACCATACCTCCTCGTCTTCACGCCCTTGTGCAGTCTCCTCCCTAGCATCTAGGCTGACCCTGTGACCTGCTTTTATCAATAAGATGCAGCAGAAGTGACACTGCCAGTTCCGGGTTTAAGCCTCAAGAAGCTCTGGCATCTTCTGCTTTTGCAGTCTTGGGACCCAACTGCTATCCATCCCTAGCCCAAGCTAGCCATGGGAAGACACCACGTGGAGAGGAAGAGAGGTCCAGCCTTCCAGTCATCCCTGTTTCACTTGTAAGTGAAGCCCTCTCTTATGTATGAGTCCCAGCTGCCATTTGACTACAACCTCAACCTTGAGAGAAACCCTAAGCTAAAGCAGTGGAAGAACTGCCCAGCTGAGCCCAGTCAGTCCTCTGACTCATGAGACGCAATAAAACAGCTGTTGTTTTCTTACACCAAGTTTTGGGGTAACCACTGTTAAGTCAAGCAATACCAAAACCTGAAATGGAGATTATAAGAAAAGAAAATTACAGGCCAATCTCCTCATGATCACAGATGCAAAAACTCTAAACATTAGCAAACTGAATCCAGCAATATATTAAAAGGATAACATGTCACATCTAATTTGGGTCTATTCCAGGAATGCACGATTGGTTTAACATTAAAAAATCAATCAATGTAATTCACCGGATTAATATATTTTTTTAATTATGTGATGTGATCATCTCAACAGATACAGAAAAAGTATGCAATGAGATTCAGCATCCACTCAGATCCATGATTTTTTTAAATAATAATTAAAACTCTTAAGAAACTGGAACAAGAAGAAAATATCTTTACCTGAAAAAGGAGTATCTAAAAAGAAAGACAACAAACATGATGAAATATTGAGCACTTTCCCTAGAGACCAAGAATAAGACAAGCTACTTCAAAAAGTCAAAAACAGAATTGCCATATGACCAACAGTTCCACTCCTACGCATATTCCCAAAAGACTTTAAAACAGGGACTCAAACAGATACTTGTACACCGATGGTATCTTCAGTATTATTCATGGTAGCCAAAAGGTGGGAACAACTTAAGTGTCCATCAACAGATGAACAGATAAACAAAATGTGCCATACCCATACAATGGAATAGTATTCAGCCATTAGGACAAATGAAGTCCTTGATACATGCTAGCATATGAAGGAACCTTGAAAACTATGCTGAGCACATTGAGTCAGCCATCAAAGGATAAATATTGTGCAATGCCACTTACATGAAATATCTAGGATAGGCAAATGCATAGACATAAGTTTACAAGTGGTGGCCAGGGGCTGGGGGCAGGTGGGGTGGAGAGTTACCGCTCAAGGGGTACAGAGCTCCTGCTCGGGATGATGGAGATTGTTTGGGAATACACAGGGGTGACAGTCGCCCAACATGGCGAATGCAATTAATGCCACCAAATTGTACACTTGAAAATGGTAAAAATGCTTCATTCTGTAGATTTTACCACAATAAAATTTTTTTAATTCCCAAAAAGTAAATTAAAAAAGAAAAAGGCAAGGGTCAGTCACAAAAGACCACGTATTTTATGATTCCGTTTGTACAAAATGTCTAGACTAGGCAAATCCATAGAGACAGACAGCAGATTAGTGCTGCAGGGGCCTGGGGGAGTTGGGGAAAAATGGGAAGTGCCTGTACATGGGTACAGGGTCTCTTTTTGGGGTAACAAAAATGCTCTAAAATTGACCGTGGTAATTGGTTGCAAAATTCTGTGAATCGACTAAAGATCATTGAATTGTACACTTTAATGGATAAGTTGTATGATGTGTGAATTTTATCTCAATAAAGCTGTCATAAAAAAAATGAAGAAATAAGGCAAGGATGCCTGTTCTCATCACCTCTATCCAACAATGTACTGAGTCTTTGCCAGCAGCACAGACAAGAAAAATTAATAAAGTGTAAGGATTTGAAAGGAAGAGACAAACTGTTTATCTGCAGATGATATGATCATGTGCGTAGACTATCATAAAGGACCTACAGCAAAGCCTACGTGCACACGTAAATCTCAAAAACATAATGCTGAGCAAAAGAGGCCATAAAAACAAAAAAAAAACAGTGCCGTCGAGTTGATTCCGACTCATAGCGACCCTATAGGACAGGGTAGAACTGCCCCATAGTTTCCAAGAAGCGCCTGGTGGATTTGAACTGCTGGCCTTTTGGTTAGCAGCCGTAGCACTTAACCACTACACCACCAGGGTTTCCCCACCAAAGATAGGTGTAAGAATTTGGCTAGGCCATGATTCCCAGTATTGTGTGATTGTCCACCATTTTGTCATTGGATATGATTTTCCTGTGTTGTAAATTCTATCTCTATGATGTTAATGAGATGGAATTAGTGGCAGTTATGTTAATGAGGTAGGACTCAATCTACAAAATTAGATTGTGTCTTAAATCAATCTCTTTTGAGACAGAAAAGACAGAAGCAAGCAGAGAGATAGGGGGACCTCATACCACCAAGAAAGCAGTGCCAGGAGCAGAGCGTGTCCTTTGGACCTGGGGTTCCTGTGCAGAGAAGCTCCTCGACCAGAGGAAGATTGATGACAAGGACCTTCCTCCAGAGCCAAATGAGAGAGAAAGCCTTCTCCTGGAGATGGCACCCTGAATTTGGACTTCAAAATCTACTAGGCTGTGAGAGAATAAATTTGTTTGTTAAAGCCATCCGCTTGTGGTATTTCTGTTATAGCACTTGATGACTAAGATAAGTGGTAAGGCTTAAACACCAGCATGGGGGTTCAGTGTTGGGGAGTAAAAGAGATGGAAGGAGAAAGGCGATCATTTCTCAACCTGGATGGTGCTTACATGTTCTTGTTGTGTCCCTAGCGAGTCGATTTCAACTCATGTGACCCTATAGGACAGAGTAAAATTGCCCTATAGGGTTTCCTATGCTGAAATATTTATAGGAATATATTACTAGGTCTTTTCTCCTGAGGAGCTGCTGGTAGGTTTGACCCTCCAACCTTTTGGTTAGCAGCCAAGTGCTTAACCATTGCACCACTAGGGTTCTTCGGTGCTTACATAGGTGTTTAAAATCATTCATTAAGCTCTATATTAATGTTGTATGAGTTTTTCGAACAAATGTTATATTTCACAATAAGGCAGTTTTTAAAATTCACAACACAAAGAAAAATCCAATTAAAGAGAAAAACCAAAACCAAACCCACTGCCACCGAGTCAATTCCGACTCATAGTTGACCTAACCCTATATATAGGACAGAGTAGAACCACCCTGTAGAGTTTCCAAGGAGCGCCTGACAGATTCAAACTGCCGACCCCTATGTTTAAGAGCCATAGCACGTAACCACAAGGCCACCAGGGTTTCTGACTAAACGAAGAGGAGGAAAATGCTTTCAGGGGCTTTGAGGAGGAAGCTGTCGCCTCCAGCTCTGGTTCCAACCCCTGCTGAGAATTTGCAGTTCTAACAAGTTCCCAGGTGATGCCAATGCTGTTGGTTAGGGACCAATTCTGAGAACCACTAGTAGAGCCAAAAACCAAACCCATTACTGTCAATTCCAACTCATAGCGACCCTATAGAACAGAGTAGAACTGCCCTATAGAGTTTCCAAGGAGCACCTGGTAGATTCGAACCACCAACCTTTTGGTTAGCAGCTGTAGCTCTTAACCACTACGGCACCAGGGTTTCCCTTAGTAGAGCAGCGGTTCTCAAATTTTATTGTAAGAATCACCTGGGGGTCTTGTTAAAATGTAAATTCTGATTCAGTGTATCTGGGGCGGAAATGCAAATTCTCAGCAGGAGTTCACACTGCAAAGAACCAGTTTGAAGTTCAGGTTTAGCCTTTGTGGGTGAACATTTAGTGATAAATAAAGCAGTCTCCGTTCTCTCTAGGGACTTGCCCTGACAAAGGACAAGGGCTCCTCTCTCCCACACCCACCACCTCTGCCTTCCTCCCCACTGCTGCGCCCCCTGCAGGAGAGCAGAATGTGAGCCCACAGAGGGGAACGGAGTGCATCCTGGAAGTTCTCCCCTGGCAGCTGTAATTATTTCCACCTCACACCCAGCACTGCGAATCACAGGTTAGAGGCAGCCGGCTAAGTGCATGGGTGAAAGCCTGGCTGCCTGTGGCTCTCTAGTCTCCCAGCTGCACCGCCTGTCCGGCGGCCAGCACTTCCCCGGGACAAGCCCCAGCGCCTCCCCCAGCCATTAATAATCTCCTCTGCATTAATGAATTGTGAACACTGGGCTGGCCAATAAGGCAGGGCAGGAAAACTCTTTGTGTTGCAAAGGCTTTTTCTCTGAGCACACATTATTGTTATGCAAACCCTCCCCGCCTGGGGTAGAGGTCTGCTGCCTTTTTATTTGCATTTCCGTGAAACGCCCAGTCATAAAACCTGCAGCGAGCCCAGCCCCTTCCCTGCCTGGGTGCTCTCTAAGCAACCTCAGGGCAAAGCACACTGCCCACATAAAGGCCCCTGGAGGAAATGGGTGCTCTGAGCAGAAAATCCTATAGCAACAGAAAAAATTCCAAACATTGCCAAAAATTGAAGCAACGGGGGCAACAAGGAAATGGTGAGTCTTAAGCTGCAATAAAATGCAGAGAAATGGGAGAAGTTTGGGGAAAGCAGTCATTTCTTTAGTCCTTTAAAGTTAAGTAGGACCTGTGTGGCAAGGAGAAGGAACATGTTAACAATAATAGCATTTGTCAGGCACCCCAGCTGAGACCCTGCATGTGCAACACACATAACACACCTCAGGCATTACTCTGGGACTATTCGACTCTGGAGCACTGGGCGTCTGCCCTTCCCCTCCAGCCTTGCTTGGGAGGCTGCACAGGGTAACCTTTGCCCCGCATCCCAAGCCTCTGGCCTGGAGTCACAGGAGAGCCACACCCAGAGTGCTATTAGGGCTGGACCAGAACCGCAGGGGCCTACCCTTGCTGCCTTCATGCTTGTGTTCCCCACCAGGACCACCGCTCCTAGGGAGGGTGTTAGAAACTCTAGTTTGGACCTGAGAACTGAAATCAGTTTTGATTCACTTCTTCTGTGTCGTTTGCAAGTTTCCACAGACCTGGATAAGTGGGCTGGGATGCCTGGGCTGGAAGGGGCCCCGGACTCAATTCACATTAGTCCAGGACTCTGGTGGTCCTGGTGAGTCCAGGCCCTCGCTCAGGGCTCCCTCCCAGGTAGATTCACAGCTGTCCTGTGTGCTGGGGACAAGGGCGTGGGTCCAAGTGCCCTCTTTGTCCCTCCACCAGCAGGTGCTGACCCAGAGGAATGAATGAAGAAATAGTGTCTGGGTGCCAGGCAAGGAGGGGGTGAGGGCCCATCGGGATCCCGTGGTGAGCAGCCTAGACCTCAAAGGGGAGACCTGGCTGAGTAAGTCGAGTTTGAGCACATGGCCTCAGTTTCTCATTTGTGAAAGGAAGAGTGGGCTCAGACCAGCCAGGTGCCTTCTAGCACTGGAGTGGCTGAGGCTCCTCCCAGCAAGCAGAGGCTGTCCCTTGTTGGCCAGCAGCCCCAGTCCAGGCCAGAGAGAGAGAGGGGTGGCTGCCTCTGAAGATGGGGGTCACTCCTGTCTGGGGCCTAGGCCAAGCTATGACCTTAATTCCTGCAGCTTGGGGAAGCCTAGGAGAAGAAGTAGGCTGCATGGTGACAAGGCCGTCCTGGCCCCAACCCACGGGTTCCATACCACAATGGCGCATGAACCTGGCTGTGGGCAGAGGCACACGTTTCGTCCCCTGGGACCTGAGGGGGCCTGGTCTCCCAGCACCTTCCAGCAAACACCCTTGGGCTGGCCCAGCCGGCTCAGAGGCAGCCAGAGACTTCCAGCTCAGAGTACCTTCCCTGCAGAAATGCCCACGTGAGTCAGATGGCTTTTAGAACAACGTAAAGAGATCCCAGCCGTCACCACCATTAGCGCAGAGACCCCAGCTGCACCTCCTAGCAAGGCCTCTCTGCACCTCCTCCTCTGTGTGAAGCTCACTGGGCTGTGTGCAGACTCCGTGAGATCACAGCTTAGCTGGCCTTGCAGGGACAGACGAGCTTTCCAGTGCCTGTCCATCTCCCCTCCCTTCCGACATGGCCTAGTTTGCCAGAGACTAAGAGGCCAACTGCTCCACGAGGCCACAAGGCCAGGGTGTCAGAGGGGCCAGACCAGGGTGCCAAGCAGGACTGCATGGGGGTAAAGGGCCTGAGGAGGTGAAGGCAAGGGAGAAAGTGGGGATGGAGGGGCGGGGAAGGCTGCAGCTCCCCTGCTGTTTTAATGGAGCTCACAGACCCGCAGGCCAGGCTGCATCTGAGCCCAGGCTTGCCAGTTTGGCCCAAAGACTTGAAGACAACATTTTAAAAATGGGACTATTTCCAGTAAAAATCCACATTTCCAGCTTCTCTTGAAAGTCAGGAAATCTGGCAACACGGCATCCTCACTCCACTGGGCCAGTCTGCTGAGCGGAGCAGCAGCTGAGCAGCTGGCCCCTGAGACGGACAGGGCCCCCACCCTCCGCTGCCTCACCCTGGCCCGGACAGAGAGCACCCCGGCCCCCTGGACAGAGCACCGCGCCCCCCGCCACGCCCCGGCCGCCCTGCTTGCCTGGCTGTTTCTTACAGTAGAGAAATATGTCTCTGACCCAGGCCCCCATCAGCAGTGGGAAAAACAAAGACAGGCCGAGAGGGCCGTGTGTTTAAAGAGAAACGAGCAAGAGTTCATTTTGATTTGAGGAAGCAAAGGCCATTCCACACCAACTCACTGCACTCGTGGTCGGTACCCACCTGGTCTGGAAACATCTGAAAGTGTCACCAGCTCTAAAACAAGTCTGCCCCCAATGCCAAAGCGGCCCCACACAACGCACAAAGGTGTGCCCACGCGTTGGTAGACGCCCTTGGTGTTTCAGCCACAGCTGCAGGGTCCACACGCCCCAAGGCCATGGGCAGCCAAGGCAGCATCAAGGGAAAGTGTGGGTCCCAGCGAGACAGGCGCAGGGTCACAGACCAACCAGAAAGGCTTAAGAAAGGGGCGGGCAGCAGGGAGAAGAAAGGAGGGGAAGGGCTAGAGAAGGGAGCTGGGGCAGAACAGGCAGGAGACTTTTCGCGCGAGCCCCTCCCACCAGCCCAAGGCTCTCTGCCTTCTGGGTTGGTGCCCAGCTGGGAGCACCGACTGCACAGGGAGTCAGGAGTGTGGTTCTGGCCCCCAGCTCTGCCTCCGACCGGGCACTGCCCTGGGTGCCCCTGCTCCCAGCCACAGCTGCTCTCCCGCCCACACTGCCTGGCAGTCTGGCTCAGCCCTTCCTTCAGCACCTCGGGCCTCCACCCATGGGCTCCCGCAGCAAAGAGACCTGGGGTAGTCATGGGGCTGGAGTAGGGTGAGCGAAACGCATTTATAGAAGTGGTTACTCTCAGGAGCTGCACCTGCAGGCTTTGATGGGGGATGCTGGGATTGCCCCTTTGCCAAAACTGACCCCTCAGGTGATGCCCAAATCCACTGGTCATCTCCTTCTGGGATGGCCCACCTCTGTAGTGCCCATCAGCCCACTGTCCTGAGGTCATGTCCTCAGGCCGCTCCGTGGGGCTCCACCTGTCCCCTGTCCAAGCACCTGGACCCTGGAGCAGAAGGAGGGACCCTGGGGTCTAGTCTGGGGCAGAGCTGAACTTGGCTGCCCACCCAGCCTATGGAGCAAAGAGATTCACCCAACTCCCCAGACAGCTCACAAGTGGCTCCAGGCCCCGGGGAGGCCAAGTTCAGAGGCCCAGCCTGCTGCTGTGGAAAGCCCAAAGCCAGGAGCCTGGCCTTCAGGGACCTGCCCTGACACCCTCCGCCTTCCTTCTTGCACTGAGCATAAACTGCCCCCTGCCTCCTTCATCCTGGAGACGCCTGGCCCTGGGTGACACGGCACACACTGCCCCCTGCCTCCTTCATCCTGGAGACGCCTGGCCCTGGGTGACACGGCACACACTGCCCCCTGCCTCCTTCATCCTGGAGACGCCTGGCCCTGGGTGACACGGCACACACTGCCCCCTGCCTCCTTCATCCTGGAGACACCTGGCCCTGGGTGACACGGCACACACTGCCCCCTGCCTTCTTCATCCTGGAGACACCTGGCCCTGGGTGACACGGCACACACTGCCCCCTGCCTCCTTCATCCTGTAGACACCTGGCCCTGGGCGACTCGGTCAGGCTCTCATTCAGACTGAAGAAACCACATTTGCAGTGTAGGCTACCATGCTCCACGTGTACATCTGCCCACCAGCTGGAGGAGCTCTTCAAAGGCAGGGAGGCCTCAGGCCCTCACACAGGACAAGCAGGAGATCCTGCAGGATGCCAATCCCGTTGCCTACGTCTCAGGAAACTCATTTGTTTACTCAGAGAAAACGCTTACAGTCTGCATCTGCACCCCACTTCCCAGACCTTGCAGACAGGAGCCCCACGTGGGAGCACCAGCACCTGCTCCTCCAGGCCCACCTGGGGCCCAGCCTGGTCTTGGCCACAGGAGGAATGTTCTTAGGAGACACTGGATGGGCCCGTTCATCCAGTAGAGCTCCCCAGAAACCCCAGGGGACAGCCTACAGCGTTCCTCACTCTGAGCCTGACAAAAAGCCCCTAAACATTCCCAACCTTCAGACAGTAACAGGCACTAAGAAGACAGCAAACCTTGGGAAACCACGGACACTGACGGCTCAGGCCCCTGACATCAGGAGTCCTCGGCAACAGCAAACGGGCAAGACAGCTCAGGCCTCACCAGGAGGTGCTGCTTAGCACCTAAAACCACTACCAGTTAGAGGAAGGACTATGTGAACAAGGAGAGTGGCAGTTTTTAAAATAAACGCCTCCTGGACAAGCCATTTGGTCAAGTGAAACCATGCTTTCTACTTCCACTTACGTCACTGGCCATGAAAAGTCAAACACAGTCTCGTGTGTGAAAACCCGTGCTGTCCGTAACTCTGGCTATGATTTACAGCAGAGAAAGGGGCTGCGCTGTCTAGGCGTGCAAGATTGACCCAGAAGGTGGGACAGTCAGACGGCCATCTCCATCATCCCCACTGGGACGAAGCCAGCCAAGCCCAGCCCCTCTCGCCAGCCGGCCCAAAACTTACCTTTTAGGGAAGCAACGTGTGACAAGGCCTGGGCATATGTGGCTGTGTTCAGGAGGGTCCCTGGCAAGCAGGAGGGGAAGAAAGGTCCCGTGGGACCCACTGTTCGCCCCAGGCTGGCAGAGAAAGAAAATCACACTGAGTCCCTGACCCATGACGCGGCCCCTGACAACAGCCTCCCGCAGCCAGCCTCACCTCTGCTGGGCCTCCAAGGCATCCTTCTTGCTCCGGGCCTGGTCCCCAGGGGGCGGGGAGTTGATGTTTCTCACCGGTGGAGGTGTCACCTCTGCCATGGGCTCCTTGGCACCGGACTCCTGATCTGAGGCCCCTCGCTCCGTTTTCCGCCACTTGGCTCTCCGGTTCTGGAACCAAACCTGAGTGCCCAGTGGAAACACATACCCAGCAGAGGCAGAAAACAGAGGAGGGAGCAAGAGTGGAAACGCATACCCAACAGAGGCAGAAACCAGACAGAGGAGGGGACAAGAGTGGAGACATACCCAACAGAGACAGAAACCGGACAGAAAAAGGAGCCAGGGCCCGAAGCACACGTCCTTGACCCCTCCCCAGGGCTCTGCAGCACCTTGCAGCCAGGTGCATGGTAAGCAGAACCTTCTTGCTCCAAAAGGCCTCCCAAAGCAGGGCTCTGGGAACTGCAGCTTCTGACCCATCAGTGGGTCAGAAAATCAATTTAGAAGGCTGCAGCAGGTTTTGTCTTTTGTTTTAAGAAGTGTTAAAAAAAAAAAAAAAAAAAAAAACTGAAAGCATTCAAATATATTTCTCATTGGAAGGGTAAAAATGTTCCATCTTTGTTCTGTAAACCTTCATCTAAAGTACAATAAAAAAAAAAAAAGTGTTCCATCTTGTGGAAACTATCTACACTGACTTTCATGGAAGTAGATTATATGATGTGAAATGGATTTCCTACTAGGGTCACGGTCAAAGCAGTTTGTAAAACACTGCCCTAAGGTTTCCTCATCAAAAGTCCTCATTCACTCTTCTGGCAAGCTTTATCTGAGTGCTCTCTTGTGTGTCAAGCCTCACACCTGGGATTTAATCCTGAAGTCACCCAATTACACATCATGACAAGTTCATGACCATCAGCCCAGTGTACCTACTAGAAACACCGACTCCAGAATTCCAGGCCTGTGTAGACCCACTGCAACTCTGTGAGGTAGGTAGTTCTAATATCCCTATTTTACAGATGAAAAAATTAAGCGCAGAGAGGCTAATTCACTTGCCTGAGGTCATCAGGATTTGAAGCCCTGTGTCCTGGCTGGGAACCATGATCCAAACTGCTGAGGGATAATAGTGGTCACCCCGAACATTGTTAGGAAGATGACACAAAACACTGAACACAGCCCTCACCAATCAACCATCTCCATCATCCTCAGGTTAGGAGGCAGCTTTGGATTCACCTGGCCTAATCACCTTCAATGGACTTGACGGCATTGGGGGTGTTGGTTTTAAGCACCTTCTTGGAAACCCTGGTGGCGTAGTGGTTAAGCGCTACGGCTGCTAACCAAAGGGTCGGCAGTTTGAATCCGCCAGGCACTCCTTGGAAACTCTATGGGGCATTCTACTCTGTCTTATAGGGTCGCTACGAGTCAGGTTTGGTTTGGTTTGTTTAAGCACCGTCTTAAAGGCTGGTGTGAAATGCTTTAAGCTTTGGAAACCAAAAGTGCCTTTGCAGAAGGGCAGCCTACTAGAAGTCAGGCAGCCCGGCCCCGAGGTGTCCCCCCCTCCTACCCCCAACACCCCACCCCTGCTTAGAGGTCAGTGAAATCCCGCTGTTCTTTGTCCCATCCAGCAAAGCCTCTCCCTTCTACTCCTGGAAGATGACCCCCGGCTTAAAAAAAGGCTTGGCCAGACTTCCCTCCTGTTCCCTCAGGAGGTCCTCTCCTCTCCCCTGGATGGATGCCGACATGTCAGCCACCCTGGTGAAAACCTGGGTCCCCAGGCTGAGCCCACCCCACTCTTCATTCTCATTCTCCCTTAACTGGGTGTCTTTCTTTTTTAATTTAGTTTGCTTTTAATTGCACATATCAGCAACCATTGAATAATGATTTTATCTATATTCTAAATTTAGGGCAGTTAAATGCAAAGCAAAATGCAGACACTTTCTTGCGTCTTAATTGAATGAAGGTCACAGCTATAACAACATTTAATTGAGCTATTTTTCATTATCATATTCTAATGACTTTGCACTGACAGTTTGCCTGCTTCTGAGGAAGGAGCGTGATGGAGTCGTTTATTTCCCTATTTAGTTATTGTTTGACAACATCAGCTTCGATTAAGACCCTGCTTTATAGAACATTAATCATGTTTGAATGAGCAAGGGGTAGAAATGTAAACACATCTCCCTTCCCGCCGCGGAAGCCCGAAGCCCCTGTCCCCACACGGAAGCTCACTAAACAAACGCTTCACAGCTATTGTCTGTTTGCATAATAGCCAACAACGGCCTGAACAACAATTCCCGCTTGAATTGTCACCACCCCTATCTCACCCTTGCACCTTTCAGGGAGAAGTTATGGTCTTCCACTTCTGAATGCTCAATAATTGTGTCATTTATCTCAATTTGCAGTTCAGTCTTTAGGCAGCTATTGGCAAGCTGGCATTAAAAAAAGAAAGGAGAGACGTCGTCCTGGCCAAAGGAGATTTTCATTTCCAAATAATAATCAGTTTAATTTGCCTGCCTCTGACCAATGATTCATGTTCTGATTTAATAATCAGGATCGCATAATCTGATTATAGGGGAAATAATTTGTTTACAACCCCCAATTTACTGCTCAGAATTCCATTATTTCTCTCCAGCCATTGGTTTTTAAGAGATACTAACGTGACCCAGGGGAGCCGAAAGCAAACTATTATATTTCCTACAATTAGATCTTTGCATAGCCTTAACCCCAAGCCCCTACATAAAAAAATAAAATAAAAACAGCATGGAGGAAACCCCATAAATAAAGTGAATGTATAATTGTGCTCAAAGAACAGCTCGCCGGGAGAGGCGGCTCTGTGAATCGGTTCCTCCCGAGCTCGGGCACAGATGCTGGGCTCGACGGGTTTGTGCAGTTAAACGTAATCACTGTGTAGCTCCTGTAAAGAGATGCTGCTTCCAGACGGTCACTGTGGGCCAGGCTCATCTCCAGGGCCCTCCCTTGCACTATGGCCCCTTAAAGAGTTTTAAATTGCACATGTCCTTTGGATCCACTTCGTTGAAACCATCGCATATTGAGGAAAAGTTGGCCGTGATGCAATTTCTGGAAAACAGCTCCTACCCTGCTTCCCATCTGAAAACTCGGTTCTCTACGCTGACCCGCCTTACCCTAGAGCGGTCAGGGCTGCTTTGAGAAGAGCATCTCAGTTCTTTTTTCTTTTTTTCCAAAGCAAGGAAATGGATGTGCATTGATGTAATTTAGTACCTTAGAGACGCGGACAAATTAGTGTAGAACATTATCACTAGTTAATTATGAATGACCGATTAATCAACCTAATCTAATATTCCACATTATGTTGATGTTATTAAAGTGCATCATGAAAATGACAGATAGTCTTCATTTGCTTTCTTTGGCCAAATGTGCACTCTGCAGTCATGATGTCAAAAAAAAAAAAAGTTTGCCAGATTTAATATGAGAGAGTTAAATAATTAACAAGGATGCTTACCTGCACTCTAGCTTCTGTGAGGTTTATTTTCATGGCTAGCTCTTCTCGGGTGAAGACATCTGGGTAGTGCGTTTGGGCAAAAACTGCCTCAAGAGCTTCCAGCTGGTAAAAGGAAAGCCTATTTACTGGGGAGAGCTGTGGCTGGGTGAAGGGAAGCAGATGCGTATTCCAGGCGCTACCAGTGAGGAGGAAGCAGTTCCACAGTCAAATGGGGGAAGGGGAGTAAGGAAAGGGCTGTTTGAAAAGATCCCACAGAATGAAAATCTCAACCACGGATGACTTAGGAAGGAGCTGGACTTACTAACAACCTCGGTGCTCTCTGAGTAAGAAGGAATGAGAGAGGAGTAGGTAGTTATACCCATTTCCGTTTAAACCCATTTGTAGGAATCAGGAATCTAAGGATAGCATTGTGAATGAGTCATTCAGCAAACTTCCTCTGTCGGGTGGAGAATGGAAAAAACCCGAGATGCCTTCACTGTGTCAGTCCTACAGAAATCCCTTTGGGATATTTGGGTCCTCATCCCAATTGCTCCAGTTTGCTCCAGGACTAGGACAGAGGCTGGTCTACAGAGCCCTGGCTTATTGTGAGGTTCACATTATATCGCTGATATTGAAATATTCCCCAGATATAAAACTAAGGCAAATGGGACAGCCATCTGCCCTCCCCTCAAACAGATCCCTTGCCATATACATTGCTCAAGAAAACAAAGATCCAGTTAACATAATCAGTTGGCCTTATTTTAAAAGATAAGCGTTGCTCAAACTCGGATGTTTGTGGAGGCAGGAAGTAGGCAGTTCTCAGAAGGGGAGGCGTTGTTACCTGCTGAAGAGTGAACGTTGTCCGGTTCCGGCGCTGTTTTCTGCGCAGAAACCCGTCGTCAAAGTCCCCCGTCGAGTGGCTGCCGAAGGACGCAGTGCCTACTGGGAACAAACCGGGTCAGCCCCCAGCGGCCAGGCCATGCAGGTGTTCAGGGGGCTCCAACCGCAGCCCCTCCAGCTCGCCCAGCTCTCTCTCTCCCAAAATTGCGCTCTCCGCTCCTGTTATTGTGAGCAACCAGCTGCTGCGGGGTCAACTTCAACTCATGGCGACCCCAAGCGTGTCAGACTAGAACTGCACTCCACAGGGTTTTCAATGGTTGATTTTTCAGAGGTAGATTGCCAGGCCTTTCTTCTGAGGTGTCTCTGGGTTCACTGGAACCTCCGACCTCTTGGTTAGCAACCAAGTGCACTAACCATGCATCATTCAGGGACTCGTCCTCTTATTAAGCCCCCTCTTTTCATCCCTTTCATGTTCTCTCTCCCTCTTGTTCTTTCATTCTTTCCCAAAGATCTTTGACTTTAGGCCCAGCTATGCCTACTTCATAAGAATCCCTGGTGGTGCAGTGGTTAAAGTGCTCAGCTGCTAACCAAAAAGTCAGTGGTTTGAACCCACCAGCTGCTCTGTGGGAGGAAGATGTGGCAGTCTGCTTCCGTAAGGGTTATAGTCTTGGAAACCCTATGGGGCTGTTCTACTCTGTCCTGTGGGGTCACCGTGAGTCAGAATCGACTCAGCAGCGGTGGGTTTGGTTTTGGTTTGGATGCCTACTTCTTAGAAAAGGTGGTGGCCTTAACCCCCAAGGTGGCCACTTCTTGTGAAATTCTGGATTCTGAGCCAGGAGGGCCATTGGTTTGAGGTGGAGCCTTTGTCTGTCCTCTGGCTCCCAGCTGCACCCCTGCCCCAGGCTCCTTTAGTTCATCCCCCTGCCTCTGACCTTGGAATATGAGCATCTGTATCCTTGGCCAACCTGTGAGTCCACTTCCCCTTATTTCTCTGAGCAGCAAGAGTTAAAGGCTGGGAATTGAGGAGGATGGAGGAGCAAAGAAAACATCAAGAGTTTGCAGTACTTTCCCCCTAGAACTGCAGGATCCTAGGAGGTAAGAAGTTTATAAATGAATATTAATTACCATTTGTCACAGCTCATCAGCACCATAGTGGATCTGTTATATAGATGTCAATTAACAAAAGATGTGCACCAATAGCAGCTGTCCTGAATTCCAAGTAGACTTAGGTTGGGCTCACTCTCAGAGGACACCCCACCCTCTGGCCAGGCCTTATAAAGGAGAGACAGCTCCCTCTTCCCTGGCAAAGAAAGGCATTGTCCTCTCTGGCAGCCTCCAAAGCTTGCTGTAAAGCCAGAACGGAGTTTGGCCCCAAACGTGCATTCAGACCGTTTTCCAAATGTGCACGGTTTACTTGATAGTCCACAATGGCTTCTTAGGAAAACAAATGAGCACGTTTCCATTAACCAGCGAGTGCTTCACCTGCCAGGGGCTCTGTCATCAGGATCTCTGCACTTCCAGCCTCAGGAGCTTACCTGCCGAACTGCCCGAACAATATCCCTCAAAAGGACCTCGGCCTGGGAGAAGCAGTCCTTCCGGCTTTCTAAAATTCTCTCTTCTAAACAGACTCCCTCCTATTTGTCGTTGTACTCTTCAGAGCCACGGCACCCCCATTCTCTGCCAAGCCTTCCCCCCCAAATCACACTCTTCTTCAAAACCCTAGTCACAAACATTTCTCTCTAGCTCATGGAAAACTTACAAGGGAGCACCTCAAAGCAATCTTATTGCCAATATTTTGCAGGAAACCTAATTGTCTCCTTCTGAAACAGCAAGTGGCTGGTGAGGACAGAATGCAACCTCGGAGGCTCTCCAATCACGGTCCTTCCCAGAACTCTAACTCACACCTGGTGGCCCACATTGCTCCACGACATATACACAGAAACACACAGAACACCTTTAAGTGAAACACTACATGTCAATTTTTACCTCACAAAGGCTGATGGCTCATCAAATTAGTGAGAAAGAAGATGACCAACCTAATATAAAACTGAAGGAAAATGGGAATAGGCTTTTTGCTTAAAAATAAATATAAGTTTGATAATGTTATGAAATGCTAAACCTCACGGATAATTAAACAAGACAGAACAACAAGAAATACTATTTTCACCATCTTGGGGGGAAAAAATGGAGAGTATTATGATCTCCAGAGCAGACAGGGGTGCAGGAAACGTGCAGTCCAGTCACCAGTTGTGGGGGCATCAATTGGTGCCACCTTTTTAGAGGGCAATTTGATAATATCCATCAAAAACAGTATTTAATTATGAATGTCCTTATTAAAATGTGCCCAGATAGAGAGACAAGAACGTTCCTGGCAAGGCCGTACTGTTGGCATTCCCTGAGCAGGTATGTGCAGTAGCTTTTATTTCCTATCTGCAACGTTATCTGAGGGCTGAGATTATGAGCCCTGCTTTGCTTTCTTCTTTCTGCCT
Organism: Loxodonta africana; assembly: GCF_030014295.1. Lineage (NCBI taxonomy): Eukaryota > Metazoa > Chordata > Mammalia > Proboscidea > Elephantidae > Loxodonta > Loxodonta africana. The sequence continues at coordinate 82,820,853 of NC_087357.1, read as the reverse complement.
CTCTATGTTAATAAGAAATAAAAACCAACAGCTGACAGGCTCTTGCGAGCTGTCATTGTCCAAAGCCTGCTCTCAGGTTTTCTGTCTGCTGCAGATCACCTCCTCCCTGGCAGCATTTACCTAAAATAAACACTGCAGTGTGCAAAACCGGCATAGAAACTCATCTGTAAAGGGATAAAAAGGCTCCTGAAGACCGATCTCCTGTCCTTCTGGTCATATCAATCAGAATCAGTGCCTGGGTGGAAGGCACAGGGGTGAGGATAGAAGATACCCTGTGGGCTGAACTGGAAGCAGCAAGCTGCTTAGTGCCCTGTGCTCCGGCTCTCCCTAAGTGACTTCTGAAACCTGCAGGGCCTTCACTTTCAGACACGAGGAAACCTGCCACCTGCTAAGTGTCCAAGCCTCTGCCCTCCCACTTGACCAGAAGTTGGGCCCCCTGGGCAGTCATTCCAGACCAGGGGTTCAGAGGCACAGAGAAGGCTCACCCGTACACCTGCAGATGGCCCCTCCATCCTGGGATACATTGTCCCAGGTGCGCCTCTCTTCTCTGTTCATAAAACCCACCTGTCTGGGTCCTTGGAGGCCAAAAGGGGTGAATTGCAGATAAGTGCTCAGGCTTCCCTTCTCCAGGATGTTCCCAGAGCTGGCAGCGTCAACACTGGTCCTCACTATCCTTCTTCAGAAAACCCTGCTGAACTCTTAAGATCTTTTACGGGAAAACTACCCCGCAAACTTTCTGAAATCACTGTGCACATTTGCCAGCTGAGGTGAGGCTCTGCTGCAAGTAACCCGATGATCAGGCCCTCACTCTCATTTCCTTTTTGTCCTGTCCCATGTCTCCTTCCACTCCTTTGACTCCAAAATTCCCCCACCCCACAAATAAATCAAAGGGGTAGGTTACCAAAGTCCAGTCCTAGTATTGCAACCACCAGACATCCCCAGACTGAGGAAGGTGTGTTAAAGGGTCTACAGCAGCCACAATCACCCCCCCCAACACACACACAGGTGGAGGGCCCCCTAGGCCCTAGGTTAGGGCACCCCCTTCCCACCACCCCACCCCTACTTAACAATCGGGTTTCTAAGCAGAAATTTCTTCCAAGGCCTGGAGACCCTCAATGGCATGAACTGTCCCTTGAAAGTTAGGAAGGGTGGGGAGTCCTGGATATCTGGGGCCGAGGAGAAGCCAGGTGGGAAGGACCACCCGGCTCGGGGCTGCACGGCGGGCACCCGGGATGGACCGTTGAGTGGCCCAGACTTGCCGAGTTGGCGGGACCAGAGCAGTCTCGCCTTCCGCCCCCAGCGAGAACTGCCCAGGAATAGGTTCCCGGCTTTCGGTCGGGCCCAGGACGCGGCAGCCCAACTGCCGAGTCCGTCTCGGCTTTCCGGGATGCTGGCAAAAAAAACCCGTGAAAGATTGATGCTGCCCCCTGGGCAGGGGCCCCGATTAAAGGCGTGACACCAGCATCTGTGCTGGGAGCATCCGGACGGTCCCCGCGACGCGCGTAGCCTAGGGCCGCCCCGGCCCAGGCGGGGAGGGAGGTGGGAGGCAGGTGGCGGCGGAGCGGAGGCTGGAGCCGGGTGTGGGCAGGGGGCCCGGGCAGCCCTGCTCACCGCCTGGCGGCTGCGTCCCTCGCGAGCTGAGGACTTCACCACCCGCCAGTCCCGCTGCCTCTCGGGTCCCTTCCCGCCGGCGCCGGCCTAGCGGAGCCGCCCAGAGACTCGTCGGCCCCGGGCGCGGCGCTTACTCACCCTCTAGCTGTGGCGGACAGTGGAAATAAAACATCGCCGACGGCCGGCTCGGCTCGACCGCTGGGTCTTCGGAGGTGGTCGCGGGACGGACAGGCGCGCAGCTCCGGCCTGGCTGCAAAGCAAACAGCGACAGAGCCTAAATCTCCCTCTTCCTGAGACCCAGCCGGGACCTGGGGCGCACCGGACGCTCATCTCCTGGAAAAATCTCTCCCAAAGTCCTCACCCACTGCCGAGTCACGAGGGGAAGTGGCAATGTCTTCGCCAGCCGATCCCCTCTGCTGGGGTCCACCTCCCCAGCCTTGCTCCCGCCCCTGCCCAACACCAAACTCCCGCGGTCGGCTTCCCGTTCTCAGGGGTCGCTGCCACAAGCCCTGCAGCCTGGGCACGGCAGCCGAGGCCGGCGGGGGCGCAGGGCCACCTGCGTGCCCAGCAGCTCGGGTCAGAAGGCAGCCGAGCCCCCAGGCCCGGGCGCGCCGGGCCGGGTCGGCCAGCAGCCGCGCGTACCTCGGCGGGCTGGCGGGCGGGCGGCGGGTGAGGAAGGCCGGAGCGTGACCGCCTCCCGTCGACACTCCCGGCTCTGCCGGAGGCGGGCGGGGCTCGGCGCGGCTGGCGCCCGCAGGATCAGGAAAGTGACTCGGGAAGTGGCCAGATGTCTTGCTGTCTGTCTACAGCGCGCGCCGCCGCTCAGCACTCGCCTTTATAATCTCACGCATAATTGGCCTTAATCTGATTATTTCCAGCGCTGTCTACAGCGAGTAACTTGGATAGGTCTATTGGGCCTTACAAATGGGCCACGTGGTGTTAAAAAAAAAAAAAAAAAACAGTCATTTCTCAGCAAACATCAGGAAGGTTTTTCTTCTCTTCTTTTAAAGCGGAGGGAAATAACCACCCTTCCACCCTCCCCCTTCCCAAAAAAGAGCATTCTTTTCTAAACACTCCGGCCCCTCCCTTGCCCCCTCTGACTCAAACCTTCTTTCTCCGGGAAAGCTTGAATTTGGGCTCGTCCTTGTCAGAGGCCCGGCGGCCGTGGGGCTGCGAATTGAAAAAGCGCTGCTAATTGTCGCCGCCGGATGGGTTTTGGGGGGACTCTTTGCACACGGCTTCCCTTTCCAAGCGATCGTACAAAAGGAAAGTTTGATTTTGTTCTCAGCAAGGGGTCCCTGAATTTATGTTGTTTCTCGATGCAAATGATATGCGGTGGGACCCTTCGCAATTACTTTTAAAACGCATCCGAGACAGACACTCAGCGGAGAGAGACCGCCCTTCCCTCTGCCTGGGTGAAAATTAAACTCTAAAGTGCCGGGCTGAAATTTTCAAGTCCGGGGCGCGGGATTGGATCAAATCACATAAACTGCAAAAAAGGCAAGTCTGATGGCGTATAATTGGTTCTGTAATGGCATTACACCAGGATAATAGCCCGTTACGGCCCCCTGCACTATTAAGTGCTTCCCTGGCGGAAAGCCTTTATGATATTAAAGGGGGAATATAATGATATTTTAGTTATTAAATGCGTGTAATTAATTTATGCACCACTGAAAATAAAGTTGGTATTATGACCCACTCAAGATGCATCAGAAGATGCAAGTCAGACAACTGTTGATAGGTTCTGGTGTCTGTGTTCCGTCTAGACTGCTGATTTTATTTTGGGACGATGGCTTCTTGGACAGACTGCATAAATTGAATATTTTATAAACATTTTAATGTTGTGTTTGGGAGCCTCGGAGAGGCGGTGGGTCGGGTCCCCGCAAGGCCCGGGAGCCAGCCTTGATCTTAAAGACACAGCGCATTGGAAACAAAAAGCCTGGCGGGCCGCACGTGGACACCCGCACCGGCGAGGCGCGTCGAGCTGGAGCGCTGTGCGCACCCCTCCGAACCCTCCCGAAAGAAGGCGCCTCTCCTGCAGAGGCAAGTCAAGGCCCGTTGGACCTGAAGCGGCCCCTCCCGGGGTCAGCCCGCCCCGGAGAGGGAAGCGGGCCCAGCCGCGCAGAAGGAGCCGGCTGGAAACTGGGGCTTGTTCAGAGCAGAGGGAGTCCGCGACGCCAGCTCTGCCAGGACTACCGACTCCGCGAGTCCAGGCTGCGGGACTCGGGGAAGCACGCAGTCAGGTCCTGGAGGCGAGTGCTGCGGCAGGCGGGGGCCGGCGGGGCAGAGGGGCGGAGAGCGCGGTTTCTGCTTTACACAGAGAGGGCTGGAGCCCCGGAGCAGATCAGCGTTCTCCGTCCGGGCCAAGAGTCCAGCTCGCGCTCGCGCTTACGGTGTCTCTCCCTGTCTCCCTCAGAGAACCCCTGCTCTCTGGAGCCCTTCTCAAGAGCCTAAGGTTGCCCTTACGCGCCCGAAGCTTCTAAAAGCCTCCTCAGGTTGCTACCCGCCTGCGTGCCCTGCGCGCTCCGGAGCAAGTGAGGTGAGGAAGGCGTCCAGGCAGGCTCGGGGGAGATGCTACGGCGCACCTAGGTATCTATGCGGGAGCCCTCCGCACTCGCAGTCCAACACTGGGAGCCTCTGGGCCCCAGAAACCAGCAAGGCACAAGTCAAGTCTCGGCTCCCCATCCTTGACCTCCTCCGAAGCAAGTCACCACCAAGGCCCGGAGGTGGACCTGGCTGGCTCAGGGTCTGCGACCGGTCAGAACCCTGGACAGCGGCATCGGCTCCACCCGGACAGCGCGGAAAGACGACGCTCCCAGAGCTCTGCCCGGGCCCTGCGCTGCACCGCGGTGGGACCCGCCCGGCCCGATTCCGATCGTTCTGGGACCAACTCCAGTCCTCTCCCGATCCAAGTCTGTGAAAGTTACTTGGGACTCGCGCTCAGCGCTCGCAGCAGTGACCGAACTCTCCGCGGCCCAATGCAGGGCTCCCGTCCCGCAGCTACAGCGGGAGGTATCCTGCGGTCCCTCACTGCCTGGCTCGGATCCTCCCTGGGTCCTCCGACGCGAGCCTGGCGGCTTCCCCCGCGCGACAACCGGCTGTACTCCAGAAAAACACCAACCTCGCGTAGGACTAGGAGCCGGCTCGGGACCCTCGGCCTCCCCTCGCCCAGCGTCTCTCTCCGGGAGCTAGGAGGCTGGGCTCCCTCCTGTTGAAAAACAGCGAATAAACAAGCAACCAAACAACCTTAGAAACGAAACTTTGATGACGCGATTCCCCCTTTTTTCCCAATTGCTTCCTACGCTCTGGCCTCAGGAGGCGACTAATAATATATTCATTATCATCCCCCTCCTCCCAAAAAAGGCTGTTAGTAAGGAAAAGTGTTCTTTTCTCCCTCTTAAATCTTGTGCAGCAAAACGTATTTCCCAATTAACCAAATTCTCCGATCTGTCCCGCTTGGACACTCTGATAATTTACAACCTGAAAGTGTACTTTCTTTATCTAAAGACCAAGGTGACTGCTTTTAATTTTCTCTAACCTCTTTACACTTGATGTTCACCAGACTCATAACGTTAATTGGCTTCATATACGGATCATCAGTTTAATGAAGAAATAAATCCTGTGTTGCTTTATGTTTTAACAGTGATTGCTTTAATGAGGAATGTGACGTGTCCCAAAATCAAAGCTGCAGGAGACATTAGAGGGGGGTTCCATTAGGATGGAAATGCTTATTTAAAGTTAAAACCATGGTCATGTCAGATTTCAACAGAGCCTCACATCTCCCCCACCCTCCCCACCCCACCTGGGGTGCTTCCAGCCTCTGAGGAGACAATTCTGTGGTCCTCAACAGTCCTTTGCTGAGTATTTAACACCCAAAAGCTGCAGAGGCTGCCGTCTGGATAACCATCCTTTTCTGGAACTAAATAGGGTGCACTGATTTACCTCGGGTCCAGCAGGGCAGAGTAGAAGTTCAACTTTCAAGGTTGTTCACTTAAAAAAAAAAACATAAAGTGGATCAAGAGTGACTCTCTTCTCCCAAAATTTGTGGCCAGATTTTGTTGGGGAAGCAGCTCCTCTAGTGCCATCCATCTTGGAGCTGAGAATTCTGAGTCTCAGCTCATCAAAGCAGACAGTCCTGGCCCAGGCCAAGTGGCTTGCTGACCAGTAGGCTCCGGCCCCTGAAAATGTCTGCAAAGGGTGCTCTGGGCTCCGGGGTGGTGGGAGCTTTACTGCTGTACATCAATTAAAAGGAGAGAGAATCTGCTTTCTCTGATGGGTGTTTGATTTTTCTAATTTTAAGCTTGTTCTAGGAAGGGAAAGCTGTCATCTCAAAAGCACCGAGAGCAGCAATAAAATGCTGGAAATTGGAGCATCTATACATGTAAGCCCTAAATTGTCTTTCGGCTGAATTATGAGAGATCTTAAATTGATTCCTGAAAAGAGTATCGAACCAAAGCAAATCCCACTCCTTAGAAAATGTGGGGTTTTAGGTGGAGGGCTGATGTTTCAAACATCACACATGGTAGTCATTTCTGATCTTTTGGTTCTGTTTTAGGAAAACTGGGGAAACATTTGCAGGCTCCACTGTCAACATCGTTCTAGCCCAAATACATGAATATATGTTGAACTTGACCTCTCTGCTGTGCTCAGAAGGGATTTTCCCAACCTTCCCCTTTAAACTTTCCATTAACAGAAACAATTGTAGTAAGTATGGTTTCAGTCCATAATAATGGCATAAATGAAACAAAATACTTCAATTCTCAGGGAGAAAAAAAGCCACACTGAATTCCTAATTATGTGTTTTGAGAGCGTCCAGGCGATTTGCTGTGCTGTTGTTTTGTTGTTAAGCAGCAAAAAGCCTCTCTAGTGCTATCCCTGGGGTCCACAGCTTTCCTGAGGCAGGAGGGACAGCGTGTGTGTGCTCAGTGTGAACACCACAAGCTCTCGACTTGTCGGCAAATCTATTGTCGTTTTGTAGTTTTGGAAATTGCCAACCAAAGCTTAGGGTAGCTGAACACCATAGAGGATGTGAAAAAACAGCAGTTAATTGAAATTTCAGATGAACAGGGGACTTATGAAGAGAAAATATGTATATACAACAAGGGATAGATATGCATTTTATTATCTTGGAAATTCACCATAATTCACTAGTTATACTGCCAGACAAAAGTAATAGCGTTTATTAAACGCAAGCCACCTTCCAGTCACTTCACCTCCAGTGGCTACAGGACAGAGTGTATTCTCGTGTGGTTCCCATGGATCCCACAGCCTCAGCCCCAGCCCTTTGCCCTGTCCGAGATCAAGGCCTCCTCATCCTCATGAGGCAGCAGGGTGGAATTAGGCCCCACTGTGGAGTCCGTGGAAACCCTGGTGGTGTAATGGTTAGGTGCTAGGGCTGCTAACCAAAAGTCTGGCAGTTCAAATCCACCAGGTGCTCCGTGGAAACTCTATGGGGCAGTTCTACTCTGTCCTATAGGGTCACTATGAGTCGGAACCGACTTGATGGCAACTGGTTTATGGGCAGAGTCCACACAGAACTTGCTTCATTCAAAGCAGGCTCCAGTCCTCACGGGCTGTATGAGCTTGAGCAGGTCACTTACTCTCTCAGGGCCTCCTGACTCCCTCTGTGACGTGGACTTACCAACTGCAGTGTCAGCCGAAGTGTTCCAAGATGGTGCTTGAGCTTCTGACAAAGGTGACGGAAAGCCTTGGAAATGGTAGTGGTCATGGCTGCACATGACGAAAGTAAACTGGGTATGGAAAAATGTTGAAATGGAAAATGTTTTGTTTTGTTTTATATATATACTTACACAATAAAGATTAAAGTGCTGGGCACAATGCCTAACACATAGTAAACACTCAGTAAACGCAAGATACAACTGCTCTTTTATCTTTATTGTTGTCTTATTAGTGAGGCTTTGGTGGCTTAGCAGTAGAACTCTCTCCTTCCATGCAGGAGAGCCAGGTTCAGTTCCCAGCCAGTGCACCTCATGTGCGTTGTCTCAGGGTGGTGCAAATGGTTCAGCCCTTGACTACTGGTTGAAAGGTTGGCTGTTCAAATCCACCCAGAGGTGCCTTGGAAAACAGGTGTGGCTAGCTGCTTCTGAAAGGCCGCAGCCTTGAAAATCCTACGGAGCCATTCTACTCTGCACACACGGGGTTGCCATGAGCTGAAATTCACTCAACGGCAACTAACGACAAGAAGAAGCAACTCATGCACAGCCGCCACCTGTCTGCCGTTGAAGGCTTGTGTGTTGCTATAACGCGAGCAGGCTGCTGCACAGCTCCGCACAGCTTCGGCACAGCTTCCGCACAGCTTCCAGACTAAGACCAACTAGGAAGAAAGGGCTGGTGATCTACTTCAGAAAATCAGCCAGTGAGAAGCTCATGGATCACAGCAGTCCAACCCGCAACTAATCACGGCAATGGTGCAGGACCAGGCAGTGTTTTATTCTGTTGTGCATGGGGTTGCCTGAGGCAGGGACCGACTCAACAGGTAATAACAACAAAGATTGTTTTATTTTATTGTTGTTATTATTGTCTGTCCATTACTGTGGTGTCTAACGCTCAAGTTCCTGGCCCTACTAAGGGCCATGTTCCTGGAGAGGTGCTACCATGAGTGCTCTGGATACCTATCCATGGCCCCCTGACTGCTGGCTATCGCAAGGAGAAGCCCCCTTGGGGAGCAGCACCATCCTCAGGAGAGCTCCTCTGTGTTCCCTCATCCTGCCCCTGCTTGCCAGCCACCATGCTTGCTTGCTTACGTTTCTCCATTCTTCACGCTTGAAAGCCTAAACGAAGGACTTTTGGGCTGAATCAGAGGTATTTTGGCCAATAGAAATGTAGAAGTTTAAACTGATGGCCTTTAGACAGGGCATGTCAGCTCCACTTGGCCACAGGCCCCACTCCTCCATACCCCCTACACCAGTTCACCAGTCCTATATGTGTGACCTACCTGGCTCCTACAGGCATCTGACTTCCCCACTCCTGACATAAATTCTGTGTGAATCTGTCACCATTTCCTGGCTGATAATGACTTTTTACCAAGAGTTAGGATGAGAATGGGTGTATTGAGGGAGACCAAGTCCATCACCTCTGAAGTCTCAGGGTCTAGTTCAGTCCATTTCAACAAACACTTGCCTAGTACCTAATCTGTGCTGGGGCAGGAGACACAAACTGGGCTCTTGGCCTCAGGACCAGCCCCTAGAGATTCTGGCTAGGAAAGGAGATGCAGGTACCAGGAAGAAGGGAAGCTGGCACCTCCTGGAAACCACACCAGAAAGCACTGGATTCACTAGGACAGCTGCCTCTCAGAATACAGCCCTCCCCCAGGAATGGGGTGGGACTGTCACACCCTCTCTCCCCAGAGGCCGTAAACAGTCCCTCTCTGCTCAGTGTGCAAGCCATCACCCAGAGCTGAGGGACCTTGATAGGGCTCAGCCATCAGTCTCCTGCTTCTCAGTGCTAGCTGCTGTGAAAATCTCAGGGCGCTGGGCTACACACGAGTCTGGAATCCAGGCTACTGGTGCATTTGGCTTAGGGGGCTCAATCTCTAGGATCCAACATCCAGGACTATTCTGATATATCTGCTGAAGTTGCTGACTGGGAGCAAATCTTTCTGTAAACATTTGTCAGTAAGAGTAGCTGACTATTAACAAGATGGTGACCCTGTTCTGTTTGTGGCAACGGGAAATTTGGCAATGATTATGGGTGATGGTTGTACAACATGATTAAAGTAATTGATAGCACTAAACTGCACACATGAAACATGTTGAATTGGCAAACGTTGTGTTACATATTTTTTACAATAATAAACAAAATAAAAAGATGGTGATAAAGATTCCCTAATAAGAAAACAAAATCAATCCAAGCAAATCTCAGATATGATCAGGCCAAAAGAAGAAGAAAGGTCTTTGTCTCCAAATCAAAATGATCTCACCAATAAACAGCTAGGAAAACTAACTTGGAATGTCAGTTCTTTGGCACAAAACAGCTCTGAGTACAAATTAAAGATCAGAGTGGTAGCATGTTAGGAGTGGGTTCAGGGAGTTGAAGTCCTGCCAAGCTGGAAAACAACAAAAGCAGGACTGGAACTCAGCGGTCCCCACCCCCTGACTCCAATCCCAAGACACACCCTCTTCAGTAAAGTAGGCTTTCCCTGAAACAAGCTACACAGTAGATTGCCCATGTTAAAAATGTGATAAATGGCAGGAATTTAATTGAAATGACTGTTGAAGGCATGAGATAAGTCTGATACATGAATGATTAGTAAACACGATGAAAGTCTTCCAGTCTTTAACAGATCTGAATCACGCAAACAGCTACAGTGGAAAGAAAGGCTTTAAATTGGAGGAACTGGGGTCAAATTTGGGTCCTTTGAAAACTTCAGTTTCTTTGTCTACAAGGTAGGGTTGAAAATGCCTAGGTTTCAGTACCTGACCTGCAGTCATCAGTAGCTTATTTGCCTATTCTTCTCTGTCTCACACACACAGTAGGTGCTTAATACCTGTCACTTTTCTGGGATGACCTTGCTAACCTGGCTTTGCAGGGCCCTCCCTGTTCCCATCTGACCAGCCCCACCTGCCCGTGGTCAGGCCCCAACCTCACCTGGAATCAGCAACATGCACGCATCCCTTCACCTTTGAGCTCTACACTCCAGCTGTCTGGTTCCCTATCTGTGATTTGGTTAGTCATTGCCTTGCCCAGCATGGGTAGGCCATGTGAGCGCACGCGACTTCTCAGCACACTCCCACCCCTCCCAGTGGCCTCAGCCTCACCCAATAGCAGATTCTAAGACAGGCTCACTTAGGTCCAGCATAAATATTTATTGAATGAAATTGACTGGTGTCTGAGAAGCCTGGTGTGGGCAATCCCCACCCTTCAGCCCAGCCAGTTGCAATCTGCCTGCAGCCGCTGTAGGCCAGCCTGGTGAGGCCATTATCTATCCATGGCTCATTTCTTAACCCTCTCCACAAATAGCCGTGAAGCACTAATTTAGTGCCAGGTGACGTGTTGGGGATGCACCTGTGGGCGTGACTCAGATGTAGGGAGGGTGGAGTGTTGAGAGAGCTTCTCAGAGCCAGCGTTCTGCAGGCCGCCACAGCCAGGTCTCCAGTGGCAAGCAGGGGTCCCCAGGCTGCACCCCCTGAGAGGACACCAACTGTCCAGAAGCTGCCCTCACAACCCGCAGCAGCTCAGGCCCACGAAGTCACAGGCAGAGCAGGAGCCGCAGCATCCTCCCTCCACAGCATCCCAGAGCCCAGCTGGGCAGGGGCAACTGCAGCAGGAGGAGGGCCTGGCCTCCATATTTGCTAAGACAAGGGATCCCCAGCACAGCCCCCCAGATGACCTTCCTATGGCCCACACATTCTCCTTCACCCTCCCATTCCTTCAACAGATGCTTACAGAGAACCATGTCTGGGCCAGTCTTACAATGGGGCAAGAGAAGAGAGGTGTCTGTTCTTTCACAGTGTTTACAACCTTTTGATATATTTGTGCATTTTTTTTACTAGTACTGTCTCCTCCACTAGACTGCCACCACTCATCTGTCAGTTTGTTGTATTGTGGTGGCTTGCGTGTTGCTATGAAGTTGGAAGCTATGCCACTGGTACTTCAAATACCAGCAGGGTCACTAGGCAGCTTCCAGACAAAGAAGAAAGGACTGACAGTCTACTTCTGAAAATTAGTCAATGAAAACCCTATGGATCACAACAGAATATTGTCCAATATAGTGCAGAAATATGAGCCCCCAGGTTGGAAGGCACACAAAACACACAGCAGCCACAACAGTGGACTTGAGCATTCCCGTGATCACAAAGATGGCAAAGAACCAGGCAACATTTTGTTCTATTGTACATGGTTTCCCCATGAGCTGAAGCCGACTCTATGGCGACTCACAACAGCAACAACTAGACTGCAGATTCCTTGAGGATAGAGAGCAGTTCAGTTTGGGCTTATATAGACTCAGCACTTAGCTCAATGACTGGCACACAGTAGGCATTCAACAAATGCCCGTTGAATGCATAAATTAGTGAGAACACCCATGGCCTCAAGCCATAGAGGACAGAGACATGAGCAAAGACCTCGGCTGTTGGTGCCTGGCACAGAGTGGGAAGCAAGCCCCTCTGCCTTCAGAGAAAGTGGGCCCAGTGCTGGCCTGTGGCCGCAGTCCTCTCTGGGACGAGGCAGAGCACAAACACAGGCGTGAATTAAAGGGGATGACAAGGACACACCTCACAATGAGCACAGTGACGCGAGGCTGGCAGATCTTGGTGAACACACTATCCAGTTGAACAGGAAAGGCCACCACCGTGGGAAAACACTTCTTCCTAACCTGTTTCCCCAAACTGCTCACAAATCATTCTAGACCCTTCTCTTCCCCCACTCTGCAGCCTGACGTGGTGGAACGAATGTGGTGTTCGTGCCCATGGTTCCTGCTGCTATTTCCCAGCTCTACAACTCTAGTCATCTCACTTTTTTCAATATCATTTTCCCCATCTGAAAAAGAGAAATAATTCCCACCCTAGAAGAAGTATGTGAAAGTACTTTATGAAACTGGAATATTCTCCATTGATGTGGTAATGGAAGACAGCCCTTCCACTTATCCCCTTCTGTCCTTATTCCAGAAATGCTCCTCTTTTCTGGCTCTCTCTGTCTCTCCCTTCCTTCCTCCTTCCTTCCCGCCCTCCCTCTCTCTCTCTCTCTCTCCTTCTTTCTCTTTCTCCTCTGGCTGTCTCCCCTCAGCCCTAAAAACTCTCCCACTCAACCGCCTGGCCAAGATCTGCCAGTGTCTATGCTAAACCCTGCTGTGCCTGAGCGATGCCTAGTTCCCCCTCTCTCTGCTGTAGCTCACCTTAGAACATCTGAGTGGCACTGACCCCACGGCCTCCACCTCTGAAAACAGATAACGGTGCTTAGGGGAGAAGGGGAAGAAGTGGTAAATGGCAGAAGGAGAGGAGACCCTCGTTCTTACTTTACACTGAGGTCACCAAAAGTTGTTTTGTCTGGCCAGAATTGGTATTGGTTTTGTTTTGTATTGTTTAAAATGTGGGATCTATTGTACAGAACACCAGTGACTACAGTTCACCCCCGACCCTTTGGTGACATCTTGCCCCTTCCTAAGAGGATGGCTCCTGTGCCACACCTGAAGGGATCTGAATTTACAATCCCTAAGAGACTTTTTTTTAAAGCACTTGGCTTAGGGCTGACTTTCCTTTTTATTGTGCTCTTCAGGAAAAAGCAGCCTAAACAAAAAATAATCAAAGAATTAAATGTTAAAATGTTTTTTTAAAAATTAAAATCATCCATAATCACACTACCTAAGACAACCATTAACATTTATTATGTGGCTTACCAATGTTTTATATAAATTTATTATATGCATACTTTTTAAAGAAAGAAAAAGGTACCACACCGTTACCTGGTTTTGTAGTTTTTATTCACTTAGTATATTGTGACTGTCTTTCCATGTCATTAAATATTCTTCTACAGTATTCTTAGTGGTTCTATACATAGTTAGGCTGTAAGTCCAGTTGTTGTAACAGAGATCCATAACAGTGGCTTAAATAAGACACATTTATTTCCCTGTTAGGTCAACGTCCAGTCTGGCAAGGTGACTCCACCCCATAAGAATGGCAGGGCTTTCTTCAGTCAAGCTTTTCCAGTGTCCTAGGGTGTGACCCTCATCTACATGATCCAAGATGCCCCTCACCATGTCCGCATTGCGCCTAACAGGGAGGTTAGGAAGGAGAGTGGAAGACTCACTCCTTCCTTTGAAGAACAAGACCCAGACTTTGCACACGGCCACTCTACTCTCATCGCATTGGCCAGAACTTAGTCATATGGCCACAACTAGCCATTATGGAGACTTAGAAGCATGGTTTGTAACTGGATGTCTTTGTGCCCAGATGAATATCAGGGAGTCTATTACTATAAGGAAGTTCCTGGGTGGTGGAAACTATTAATGCACTCATCTGTTAACTGAAGGGTTGTAGGTTTGAGTCCACACATAGGCACCTAGAGAGAGAAGCCTGGTGGTCTACTTCGAAAACAAATCAGCCATGAAAAACCCTGTGGAGCACATTTCGCTCTGACACACGTGGAGTCACCATGAGTCAGAATCAACCCGATGGCAATTGGTGCTGGTTTTATTATTATGAGAGGAAGGAGGAAGTATATTGGAGGAAAACTGTCATTATCTGCCACAATCGTGTTGTATTTGGGGAACTATTATAGGATATTAATACATCCATTGCTACGTTCTTGAGTTTTCAATAAGGAAATGATTTATTCAGAGAACAACCATATTTAAGGCTCTCGACAATGATGTGCACTGCTTCCCATATCTGTGAAAGCCCATTGATGGCCGGTATCTACATAAATATTTTCTCTTATGGCTTCCTTTCTACCTTGAGCGCCTTTCTGCTCACCATCCTTCAATAGGGGGACCAGCCTGTACGTGTAGTTGACATCAGTGACTGTATCCTAGAGCTGAAAACCACATGTATAACTCATATCCCCCAGACCTCTGTGTCAGTGCCCTCTACCCCTGGGGATGCAAGGTTAGAGCCAGGCAGGGTCTCAGGAACAGCCGGGATGTCAGATACTGCTGAGGAAAGAGGTCTGGGAAGAAGCACCTGACTTCACAGGCAGACACCTGGGGAGAGAGGCTAGTTGGGGGCAGAGGCCACAACCAGGAAACCCGATACTACAGGACACTGGGATTGGGAGCTGGAATGCTGTGGAGGCAGGTCCTGGAACAGGTATGAAGTCAGGCTTTCTCTTCCAGGGCAAGGGAGGCAGTGGTGGGTGTCATCAGAGACATTCACATGGTCAAATAGCAAGGGAGCCAAGATCTCAGACCTCCTGCTGAATTCTCTCCAAGGCAGGGTCATCTAGCAGCTTCTTCAGGACCTCCTTTGAGTCTACTCAGTTTATTCCTCTGGGTTTTAGAGAACTGCAGTTAGCAGGTGGGGCTCTCTTCTATGTATCATGCTTCTTGGGTCCCCGGATAAACCCCATAATAACGTAAATTCAGATTAGCAACTGGTGCCTTAAAGGGAGGAGAGTGGAATGAGGAGGGAGGCTGGGTAGGAGAAACAGTAGGCAACCCCATCTTGGGAAGCAGGAAGTGGATGTGGGGAGTCTTGGAGTGGGCTGAGAAAGGGGTGCCAACTTACTTGGCCACTTTTTTTTTTTTAATATTTTGTGTTTTTTGTGAAAGTTTACACAGCAGATTAGGTTCCCATTTAACAACTACTACACAAGTCGTTTAGACATCGGTTACGTTTTTCACAACGTGTTAACATTCTCATTAGTCCCTTTCTGGATGTCTCACTTCTGATAGCCTGGTTTCCCTGTCCCCTTACCCTTTCATCTTTGTTTTAGAGTCCTTGTTGACCATTTGGTCTCATGGAGATGATTTTGTAAAGGTGCACAGTACTCACTGGTAGTGTTCCTCATTTTGCGAGCCACTCTGTTGTTTAGCTAAAAGGTGATCTCAATGAGTAGTTTCGGTTCAAGGTTTAGAGAGGGTAGTAGCCTTAAGGAGTCCTCTAGTCTCAATGGTTCATTAGGTCTGGACTTTTTAAGAATTTGAGTTCTGCTCCACATTTTTCTCCCCCATGGCCCTGATCAGAACGGTCATTAGTGGTAACCAGGCACCCTCTGGCTCTTCCAGTCTCAGGGTAGATGAGGCCATGGTTTATGTAGATAGTTAGTCTTGGGGCTCTGGTGGTGCAGTGGTTAAGTGTTTGGCTTCTAACCAAAAGGTCAGCAGTTTGAATCCACCAGCCACTCCTTGGAAACCCTATGGGGCAGTTCTACTCTACCCTACGGGGTCGCTATGAGTAGGAATTGACTCAATGCCAACGGGTTTTGTTTTGTTTTGGTTAGTCTTGTAGACTAACTTGTTCTCTGAGTCTTTGGTTTTCTTCTTTCTCTTCTGCACTGGACAAGAAGTGACCGATAGCTGTCTCTTACATGGCCTCTCACAAGCTTTGAAGACCCCAGATGCTACTCACCAAACTAGTATTTAAAATGTAAACTTTGTGAACTATGTTATGCCAATTGACCAAGTTGTTTCACAAGACTATGGTCCTAAGTCTTCACACTCAGAAAACCAATTCCATGAGGTATTCAGTTATGTCTAAGAAGTATTTGTAACTGTGTCCCCTATGTGGTTTGTTATACATGTGAACATACATGCACACACACATGTACATTCATATACATATAGCTACATGTGTACATGCACACATATACATACCTCTACAGATATATGCATACATACTTATGTCACCACACATATGTTTTTTGGTTGCTGTTGCAAAATTATATATGTCCTAGCATTTACCAAAAAGTCCTTGTGTGCGTGTGTGTGTGCGTGTGTGTGTGTTCTTCTTAGTGACAGCATTTATCTTGGTCAAGCTGTGCGCATTTCACCCACATTCGGTGGTACATTTTCCATCACCAAAAATAACAAGCGTCTACTACCTAAAGAGTGATTTCCCCCTCTCCCGACCTACACATCCCCGGTAACTACCAAAGAACACTGGTTTCTGTATATTACTCCTGCTGTCCTGAAGTCCGCCAAGGAGAATAGCCCCCGTGTATGGAAGCCAGAGCCAGCAGCTGCCACCAGGTGGCACCAAACTGCAAAGGGAGCAGCTCCTCTCCAGCCACATAAGGCTGAAGGCCAGGTCCCAGTTCCTACCAAGGCCCTGGCCCAGTGGGGGCGCATGACACGTGCAAATGTTTGTGAGTTGGAGGATGAGGATGGATGGGTGGTGGGACAGACAGGAGGATTTGACTTCCCACACAGTGCTTGAAGTAGGCAGTGCTGATAGAGCTTGAGAGTCCCCCACAGAGCTCCACCTCAAGAAAGGACATTCCCAGATACCTCTGCCTCTGACTCCACCTGGGGTGCAGAGCCTGGGAGAGGGTCTTTGCTGCACACATTGGTGGAGACCAGGTCTACCCTCTGTGCTAGGGAGTCCCTGGGGTGTCCTCACACCCTGCTTTTTACCCTGGGGCAATCAAACAGAAAACTCCTTCCTGTACCCAGTCCCTCCCCAGCCTGACCAGCCCTGTCAGCCACCTTTCCACCCTTGTCCTTGCTATTCTATCTGGGAAGCCCCCCTCCAGATGTCCTTCAAGACTCTGGCCTTCATTCTTTCACCCACTGGCACCACCACGGCCCAGTCCCTACACCCATCACTCTCCATCTCTCATGCTTTATGTTCCTTCTTAGCTGTTGAAACCCTCTGAGGTATTTTATTGGCACGTTTTCCTGTCTCCCTCCCTGGTGGCAGCAGGCTCCATGGTGCCTCCTGGTGCCTGGACAGTGCCTGGCACACAGCAGACTGCTCATTCATGGTCGGCAGCCCCTGGTCACCAGCCAGGTGGCCCTGTGCAGGACTCCCCTCCAAAGGAGAGTTCATTACCCCTGAGAAGTGCACCTTCTCACTACCAAGGCAATGCTCCTTTATTACACTTCTAGCTGCAAGTCCTGGCTTCCTCAGCTCTGCACCTTCATACTGCAAACCTCATTTCCTTACAAAGTCTAGGATAAACACTTTCAATATCCCTTGTTTTAATTATTGATGTTTAATGGTCCATAATGGAACTATGGCAAGGGTGCACAAAAGGAGATAACTCAGAGGGTCCACCAGTGCCAGGACAGCGGCAGAGCACAGATCCCCATGCGGGCTCCTCTTCCCATCACCCCATTGCTTGTTCATCCACCTCTGCCTTTGGCTCTGAGCCTGCACCCTGGCATGATGTCTGCCCTCCTGGAGAGCCACCAGGCACCTGGGGACCATGGGCAGAGTGGATAGCCCCCATCTGGATTTCACCCCCATTCTCATGGAGCTGCTGGTAACTTTTTAAAATAATTCCTGGCAGCCTGAAAAGCCACACAAGAAGGTATCGTGTTGTTTTACCTTGTATTTCTTTCATTTGTATGGGGTTAAGCAGTTTATCATTTTATACCAATGATTTGTATTTCTTCTTTGTTTTTTGGTACTTCTTATTCTGCGCCTAGAGGAGTTTGTCTGAGTGGTTTGGGAGAGCCTTTGCCTGCTAAGATTTTGATTGTTTTTTGTCTGTGTTGCAAACGTTTTTCTCAGTTTCCTGTGTGGTGGTGGCTGTCTGTCCAGTCACTTGCTGTGGGCCGAGAGGCTGGCTCCATGGCCCCTGTGCCACCACAGGGTCCCACGGCATGAGGGGACAGGCCCCAGGGCCATAGTCCACAAGCCGAGGGAGGCGGCACGCTCACTCCTTGGCACTGAGCCCCTTCCACTGTGTTCTCCGGACCCCGGGAAGGGAGGCCTCCTTCTCCTCCCCCACCCCCAGGGGGATCCCCCTCTCACCCGCCTTACCCCCCAGTCGCCCTCCTCCTCCCTGCACACCCCTGCCCCCGTCTTCTCCAGCCTTGTTAGCTGCGGTTAGGTTGGCCCCCTACTCACAGTGACCAAGCGCACAACAGAATGAAACATTCCTGCCCGGTCCTGCATGGCTGTGAATTGGACTGTTGTAATCCATAGAGTTTTCACTGGCTGATGTTTGGAAGTAGATTGCCAGGCCCTTCTTCCTAGTCTATCTTGGACTATTTTAGCCCTGAATTTAGGCTCCTGGATTCTTTGCTTCTTTGTTTCTGCTTTAGGAGGGGACTGGGGGAGGAAAACACAGCCCTGGGGTACCAGTGAGAGAATTAAAGGGCAAGGGAACATGTAGGAACAAACACACAGGTCAATACTGGGAGACACCCCTGATGTGGCGTTGTGACTTTTGCTTGTGTTTATGGTGTTTTTGGTAGAAAGACTTCCAAACATCTCAGTGGCAGATGCATGAGAGAGAAGCTGATCTCCACCCGGGTCTGTAAACAGGGGCTCCTTCCCCCACCCCACCACCTGACTGAGGGTGGAACCTGGGAGGGTGTGTCAGGCTATAGAGAAGGCGGGGGACTCTGGAAAGAGCTGAGGCCTCAGCCACCACCTCGGCTTCCAGAGCTGCATCTGGCTGTTCCCAAACTTCCCCTGACCCTGGAGGGCTGGAGCCTTCTCTCTGGAGACTTCATGACTCGCTGGCCCTGGGCTGGCCCTGGGCTGGGGAAGGGAGAGAGGGGTTGCACTCAGCAGCCAGCCCTGGGGGGCCTGTCTGGCTCCTCACTTAGCCCTGGAATTATCTGGAGAAAATGAGTATCAATTTTGCTTCCATTTATTCAATCAAAAACTGTCCCTGAACACCACATATGCCCGGGAGGCCCAGCCAGGCCTGAGACAGGTGGTAGACTGTGTGGGTCCACTGAGGAACCCGCTGCCATGTCTTCCACGAGGACAACCCATGCTCCTGCACCCTCGCTCCTGCTTTGTTGAGTTTTCACTGCAGAACAATGCAGCCTCTCCCTCAGGTGGGCTCAGGGAACACCCATGGCCAGCAGCTGAGGGACCATGGGGCCTCTGACTGCCACAGGCTCTGCAGGCCCCAGACCCCACGACAGTCAGAGAGGCAGGTAAAGCCACAGGACTGCAGAGTGGCCCACCAACGCTGCCCCATCCCCATCACCGTGGACCGAGCTGGGACTAGAACCCGGGTCTCCAGGCCCAGGAGTCGGGGCAGAACAATGATGTGCTGGTCTGGCAGGACCCTGCTGAGACACCAGGAGAAAGAAGAGGATCTGAGCCCTGGGAGGGGAGGTTACTGAGCAGGGCTGCCAGTCATCCAGCACCTGGTCTGAGCTGGGGGCTTGCTATTCAGACAGCAGGCCTGCACATATTCCACCCTTCGCCCCCAACCCCTCACCTGGGAGAACTCCTACTCATCCTCCCAGACCTGGGGTTCTCAACCAGAGTGATTTTGTCTCCCAGGGGATGTTGGCAATGTCTGGAGACATTTTTGATTATCATGACTTGGGAGATGGTGCTACTGGCATCTAATGGGTAGAGGCCAGGGATGCCATTAAATATCCTAACTGCACAGGACAGCCCCACACACATAACAATCCCCTAGCTCAAAAGGTCAGCTGTGTTCCAGGCCCAGCTCATCCATTCATCCATTGTTCATCCAACACGGATTTGCTGAGTGTCAGCTATGTGCCAGCTCCAAGGTCACCTCCTTTAACATGCCTCCATGACCCTCCTCTTTGTCCCATTATCTCCCCCAGGCCCTCATTAATTCACAGACGTGTACCCAACCCAGCTCTGTGCCAGCCTGGGCGCTGCTAGGCAGCCTGGACTCCCACTAACATCCTTGCCACCTTTTATGTTAACGAGTGTTGGTTTTGTCTCCCCCACTAGAGATGTCTCTTTCTTTTCTATTTGCTTATTGTACCATTCAATGGGCTCAAACATAAAAACCATTGTGAGGATGGCGCAGGGCCAGGCAGTCTTTCATTCTGTTTTACATAGGGTCACTACGTGTCGGAACCAACTTAACTGCACTTAATAACATTGCACCATCCACTCCTCCATAAACCCTTTGAGAGATGTAGTATTCCCACTCTTTACAGACAAGGGGCCTGCAGCTCACAGAGGGGAAGGAATTGTCCAAGGGCCGTGTAGCTAGCAGCTAGTGTCAGAGCTGGGGCTCAAACACAGGTCTTTGACCACATCCTCAGTGTGTGGAGGGCTGGAACCTGACTGTCTTCATCGCTGGGTCTTGAGGGCACTGAGAAATGGTCCTTAAGTTGAATCTTAAGCTGTTTGGGAACCACAAGTCGGGAGAGGCCTCGGCGGCCAAGCAGAACCTCATTGCTGTAACTTCTACAGCCTGGGCAGGAACATCCCTCCTGAGCCCTCCGTGCTTTCCCTGTTCAGACACACGCCTCTCCCGGCCAGTGTTCTGTGCTACCCAGACCAGAGACACACCTACCCTCTTCTTGTAAGATTTATCCATTTATGAATTTGTGACCTTTGGAAATTGATTAACTTCTTTAGGTCTCAGTATTCCCATGTTTGGGGTCCCAGGGTGGTGCAAACAGTTAAGCACTTGACTACTAGCTGAAAGTTGGCAGTTCAAAACCACCCAGAGGTGCCTCGGAAGACAGGCCTGGCGATCTACTTCCAAAAGGTTCTGGCCTTGAAAACCCTAAGGAGAAGTTCTGCTCTGACACACATGGGGTTTCCATGAGCCAGAATAGACAACAATTATACTCATCTTTTAAAATGGGATTTTAAAGCCTTTTCAATTTAATCATCTATTTCTTTTTTCAGGACCACGTGTAAATCTCTGCCTTAACCCTATGACTTACCTTCTTTCTACCTTATTGTTGCTAGCTGCCGTCAAGCACTGACCTCATACACAATGGAAGAAAACATTGCCTGGTCATGAGCCATCGCCATGGTCATCTGAAGACCAGACAATGTTCCATTGTGGACCACAGGCTTTCATGGCTGATTTTCAGAGGTAACCCCCATGGTCATCTGAAGACCAGTGTTCCATTGTGGACCACAGGCTTTCATGGCTGATTTTCAGAGGTAATCCCCATGGTCATCTGAAGACCAGACAATGTTCCATTGTGGACCACAGGCTTTCATGGCTGATTTTCAGAGGTAATCCCCATGGTCATCTGAAGACCAGACAGTGTTCCATTGTGGACCACAGGCTTTCATGGCTGATTTTCAGAGGTAATCCCTGTGGTCATCTGAAGACCAGACAGTGTTCCATTGTGGACCACAGGCTTTCATGGCTGATTTTCAGAGGTAATCCCCGTGGTCACCTGAAGACCAGACAGTGTTCCATTGTGGACCACAGGCTTTCATGGCTGATTTTCAGAGATAGATCGCCAGGTCTTTCTTCCCAATCTATCTTGGTCTGGAAGCTCCACTGAAGCCTGTTCAGCATCATAGCGACACGGAGCCCCCGCTGACAGACGGGTGGTGGCTATGAGTGAGGCGGATTGGCTGAGAGTATGTATTTTTTAACTTTTTATTCTGGCGAAATACATATAACAAAACATTTGCCATTTTAATCATTTTCACGTGTACGATTTAATGACATTAGTTACCTTCACTATATTGTGCAACGATCACCACTATGCTTTCTTTTAAAAGTAATTTTAACTATTTATTTTCCTATATAAAATCAACATGCCTTCATTTTTAGAAAATTTAGAAGCATAGTTAAGTGAGAAAAAAAAAAAAAAAAAACCACACTTGATCTCACTAGCCAGAGAAAAACAACTGTGAACTGGGACGCACTTCCTTCCAGTGTTTTTTTCTATGCAATATTTGTAAACAAAGCTAGGATCACCCTTTGAAGCCTTCTGTAACCAGTTTGCTTGTTTGTTTGTTTAGTCCAACAATACGTGGCACACGTCTTGCTATGAGCACCGTAGTCCCCACAGACAGAGCCTTCGCTGCTATGAGCACCGTAGTCCCCACAGACAGAGCCTTCGCTGCTATGAGCACCGTAGTCCCCACAGACAGAGCCTTCGCTGCTATGAGCACCGTAGTCCCCACAGACAGAGCCTTCGCCTGCCCCAGGTCCCGCCTGTAAGGAGCTTGCCGTCCTGTTAAAATCAGAGCTAGTGGAGACTGTTTCTTCCCACTGTCCCCACCTTCTCCCCCTGGGCATCGGAGCCAGGGAGCCACTGCCCACAGTGGCAGCCACAACTGTCCACAGTCATGTCCGTGTACTGCCGCAATACCACCACCTCCTGCTCGTTGAAGTACAGGAGATTGATGGAGGTGAGCTGGTTGGGGACACAGGAGGGTCTGGAGATGTTGGGGTTCACCCTGACGTGGCAGAGGAAGGACAGGAAGGAGGCATAATTGGAGGCGTTGCTCCTGTGGCCCAGTGGGCACAGGCATTGGCCCTTGCAGTAGTTGACCTGGCAGCTGGGAGGTGAGGTGACCCAGTTGCTCCAGCCAGTGGTCTGGAAGTCCACGTACGGCGGGTACCTCTGGCAGCCCACAGGCCTCCTGGACCTATGTCTCACGCTTCGTGGCCGCCCGAGGTGGCCAACAGCGTAGTTTTAAGATGGATCCTCCAGTGACAGATGCTCTTGCTCTAAGTGCAGCCAAGGAACTGTGGGGGCACCCAGAAGGCTGCTCAGCATGGTGGTCTGCACTGAACCGTGGTCTGAGCCCTTCTCCCCACACCCTGTCTCCCAGCCCACACATGTCACCTCTGCCCTCAAGGGGGAAGTGACCACGAGCAGGACATGACCAATGACCAAGCACATCTACAGCTTCGTGGGTGCTGGCCCCACTGCTCTGTGCTGAGTGGCTGCAGGCAATAGCACTTGTGGGCCAGACACCAGTCTGTGTGTTCCCTATGCCTTGACTCATCCAATTCACCCAGTGTACCAAGAGAGGGACTGAGACCGACCCGCTATATAGAAAAGCAGTGAAGGCTTAGTGGTTGAGTAGGTTAACCATGTCATCAGGGGGCAAAGGGCAGAGCTAGGATCTGAGCCCGGGCAGTCTTGCTTTATAGTTTATGTTCTTAACCCTACAAAGTCCTGTCTCCTCCTGAACTGTCTGTGCCTCAGTTTCCTCACTTGTGAAATGCAGACAGCACTACCTACTTGGTAGGATTTAGTTGCTGATGTCTTCAGAGAAGGAATATGGAGGGTGCTGCCTTGTGGGCTGTGAACTGGCAGCATCGCAGGGCTGTTGCTCAGGTAGGTACCCTGGGTCTCGCTGACGAGGCTGCCACCCTACCCCCCACACCCCCACCATGCACCCTGTGTCTGATGCCTTCCCTGTTTGTCCAGGAGCCTGGGGAGCCCACTGTGAACAGAGCTTTTCCCAGCCTTACCTGGGGCCCCTTCCCACTCAGGCTGAGCATGGAGTCACCTAACCAGTGGGCAGGGGGAGTAGTCCTTGCAGGGTGGGGGGGTCTTTGTCCTGGTTCTTGGTATAGATGACCAATAAGGAGTTTCTGTTGTCTTTCCCATTCCGCCTCCGGTCGATTCCATCATAGCCATAAGTCAGCAGCTCACCCACGTTCTTTGTGGTCAGCACCAAAAAGCTCCTGGCCAAGTCCCTGCCCTGGATCCAGGAGGCCACCTGTGAACATCTGAGTGCCAGGGTCCAAACCAGGAGGAGTTAAACAGGATGGCCCTGCAGCCACGCTGCCGTGACTCAGACCCAGGCTCTGGTTCTTACTAGCAGAGTGGCCTTTTTGCGCCTCAGTTTTCTCATCTGTACGATAGCAATAATAGTGATATAAACCTTGTAGCCTTGCTGAGAGCATTAAATGAGATCATGTAGAATGGATGAGTCATCTTTCCTAATCCAAGCCAACTTCCCCCCAGCTGGGCTGTATCAGCATCAGCGTTTGGGGGATGTCAAAGTGCCCCGTGGTATTCAGCCCCAAGCCTACAGATACGGCACAGGGTTTCCGCGACTCCATTCACCTTCATCGCACCTTCAGTGTTTTATCCAGGTTCTATACTGACGGAACATTTTCCTATAAATACCTCACATTTGTAACCAAAATTTTATTTTAAATGCATACTTTATAACACTAACATAAAACAGTATCCTTGTGTCCATGAAGATAAAGTTAAAATAAATACATAATTAAAATGATACTCCATTACAAGGAGCACACTCAGAACTTAGTCTCCAAATGCCATTTCCCACCAAAATAGGAGGCTGACTTGAAATTTTTATGTAGGTTTGACATTATTTCAGAGTTAAAAAAAAAAGAATAAGGACTTCTGAGAGAAATGGTTGATTCCAGCTGGGGCAGGGAAAGTACTAGATGAACCTGATCCTTCTTGTGCCAGAAGGTAAGGAAGGGGCCAAAAAATGACGGGAACGTGTCGGAAGTCCACAAGAGAGCTTCGTGGAGGTTCTGGCCGAGTCTGGGAACATCTGAGCATCAAAGTGAATGATTACACTAATGAATTATAATCTGTTGAATAAAATAAAATGCAGGAGTCCATTCTGACATAAATAAGTAAACACGCAGAGATGGCTCTTTCTGACAGTAAATGCCAATAATAAATGTAGAAGGAATTACTAAGTTAGAAAATCATTTGGCAAACAACATAGTAATAATTGATTCAGGCAAAAATCATTAATGAAGGCTAAACCCAGTGGGTGACAGTTTGATGAGGAACATGTTGTTTACGTAATCTCGAATGTATTTCCCCATAAATTACTTACTGAGTTGAAACGGGGAAAGAGTAACTTACAGAGAAGCCTGGTGGAGCCTGCCTTACCCAGGTGATCAAAGTCAGCATCACCAACATATCACGTGCCTCCTGATACATGCCCTGGGAAGGGTACACCACCAAGCCGGCTACAAATGCCCTACCTAAACCTAATCACAAGGAAACATTAGACAGGCCCAAACGGAGGGCCATTCTGTAAAATATCTGGCATAGTCTTCTACACTGAGAAGGCCGTGAAGGCCGAGGAAAGACTGGGGAGCTGTCCCAGATTAAAGGAGACCAACAGCCTTGGGACTGAATGCAGTATGTAGTCCCAGTACGGACTGTGTATTGGATACCAGTACCAATGCTAAACTTCCTGATGGTGATAATTGCCCTGTGGGTACCTAAGAGACTGTCCTCGTCCTTAAGCAATACATAAGGAAATACTTAGGGGAAAACAGGCATGATGTGTGCAACTTACTCAAACGTTTAGGAAAAACATGTGCGTGTGCAGAGAGAGGCAAGGGTTGTCGTTGTGTGCCATTGAGTCGACTCCGACTATAGCGTCCCTACAGGACAGAGTAGCACTGCCCCATAGGGTTTCCAAGGAGTGGCTGGTGGGCTTAAACTGTCAACCTTTTGGTTAGTAGCCTGAGCTCTTAACCCCTGCGCCACCAGGGCAAGGGGGGGGCGAAAAATAGAGCGAGGAATTGACAACAAATGATAGAGTAAATTTGGTAGAAATATAAACAGGTGGTGAATCTGGGTCCAGGGCAGAGGAGAGTTCTCTCTACCTCTCCCACAACTTTCCTGTAAACTTGGAATTATGTCAGATAAAAAGATTTAGAAAATTATTACTGTTTATCTGTGTGCTGGGAAACCCTGGTGGTGTAGTAGTTAAGAGCTATGGCTGCTAACCAAAAGGTCAGCAGCTCGAATCCACCAGGCGCTCCTTGGAAACTCTATGGGGCAGTACTACTCTGTCCTATAGGGTCGCTATGAGTAGGAATCAGCTTGAAGGCCACGAGTTTATTTGTTTGTTTGTTTTTAACTGTGTGCTTACCCAGCTCCTCTGCTTTGGGAAACCCTGACAGAGTGAAAACGATATGGCAAACAGCCAGGAGCCAAATCCCACCCAGAGCCAAATCCCATGGCAGGTCATGATTGTGCTCTCCAGGTCTGAGCTTCCAGTGGAGCTAACTGGAGCCTGTCAGCCTGGGCCTGAGGTTGTGGAGAGTCTGCGGAGGCTCGCATAAGGCCATATACATGACAGAGAAGAGAGCGCCTGCACATAGCAGGCCCTTGACAGCCACTTCCCTCACCCCCAGGCCCCTCCAGCTGGACCACTGAGCCGCCCCCCCCTTACCTGGTGGAGAGGAGGCTCCCTCGTTTGGACTCAACGGTGGAGCTCAGAACCTTGTGCATTTCCACCTAGGAACACAACCACTGGCCGAGATTGAGCTCACGGTCCCAGGGAGAAGGAGCGAACCAGCCCACAATGCCATTAAGACCCAGATGCCAAGAGGTGTCACAGCCATTTACTACCCGCCAGCCAGAGACCTGGCCTCCTCCTCCTTTCTGGAGAAGGATAAGGATCTCTGACCTGGGAATCCTTCCAAAAAACTGACCCAAGACGAGAGAGGGAAGAAACTCCTCGTGCCAGGAATGTCCCCAGGCACTGTATGCACAGCAGAGCGGGGAGACAGAGATGTTAACTATGGTTCATCTGCATGATGCACTCTTACTGACCAATAACATTCCTAATGTGAGAAATGACCGAGCTAGGACACCAAGTGAAAAAAAATAATGCATATAGTATGATCTACTGTGAAAAATATTCACAAGAATAAAAGACTGGAAGGAAATAATGGAGAGGTCAATCGGGGTTGC
Organism: Loxodonta africana; assembly: GCF_030014295.1. Lineage (NCBI taxonomy): Eukaryota > Metazoa > Chordata > Mammalia > Proboscidea > Elephantidae > Loxodonta > Loxodonta africana. The sequence continues at coordinate 82,794,242 of NC_087357.1, read as the reverse complement.
ATGCGGGGTGTACGATCATGAGCGTTTTTACTCATTCTTTACACTCCCGCGGGCATGTGTCCTGTCTCCTCTTTCCCCAGAGAATAAAATCCAGCTCTTCAGCTGCCATCCGAGACCTTCTCTGGCTACCACCGCCCACAGCTCACCTGGAAACACGACCTGCCCTGTTCCTGCTGCTCCCTCTCCTGGCCGCTGAGCCGACTCCCACTCGTGGTGACCCCATGGTGATGCCATGGTGACCCCGTGTGTCACCAGAACTGTGCTCTGTTCCCTCTCCTGGCCGCTGAGTCAACTCCCGCTCATGGTGACCCCATGGTGACCCCGTGTGTGTGTCACCAGAACTGTGCTCTGTAGCATTTTTCATGGCTAATTTTTGGAAGTAGGTCACCAGGACTGTCTTCCTAGGTGCCTCTAGGTGGACTCAAACCAACAACCTTTAGGTTAGAGCCAAGCACGTTAACCGTTTGCACCACTCAGAGACTCCTAGAATACCATCTCTCTATCAGGCTCGACCCCAAAGGCAGGAACACCTCTGCTCCAGCTCGCTGGTATTCCCAGCATCAGGTGACACCCAACTTACAGCAGGTGCTTGGGAGATGGCAGTGAAATGAACGAGTGAAACACTGCCTTCTCCTCAGGCCTCCTCGGAACCCCTGCTGGGATTCATCCCTCTGTCACTGAGACCCTCACCAGAGCTTTGGTTCGTTCTGCCTCCCGATAGTTCATTTTGAGCCTGTCTCTCCTCCCACCCCAGATTAGGACTTCTGAGGACAGAGCCTCTCATTTATTCATCCTCAGAGAATAGATTAATGATATGTTCAGCTGACAGTCAATAAACACAACCAGATGAAAGAGAGAGGCGGAGGAAGAGGGAGGGAAATGAAAGGGTGTATTTTGAGACCAGTTAAATTCACCCGTGGGTGGTGCGAACGGTTAAGCACTCAGCTACTAACCAAAAGGTCGTCATTTGGAACTCACCCAGAAACACCTCAAAACAAAGGCCTGGTGATCTGCTTTCAGAAGGTCACAGCCTTGAAAACCCTATGGAGCACAGTCCTACTCCACACACATGGGGTTGCCGTGAGTCGGAATAGCCTTGACAGCAACGACCTTGGTTTTCTGGTTTTTAAATTCACCCCAGAAACCCCGGACACCCACCCTGAGTGGCTCTATGAGGAGACTGCAGAAGACAGCATAGGCCCTACTCCAGACCCCTGGCCAGCCCACCCATCTCCTTCATCTACTTTGGAAGGAGGCCCTAAACCCAGAGAAACTTCCCTCTGTGGTTCTCTCCCCCTCTGGCCAAGCGGAAACTCCAAGGGAGATGCATTCAGACAGGCTAAAGCCAGTTCCCTTCCCAGACACCTTCTCTCTGGCCACCTGGGGACAACGCAGGTGAGGAGTGGTCTCCCCACCCATCTACCTGCCCCTGGCGGGCATGACCACTCTGCAGCCCCACTCACTCTGTGGTACAGTGAGCCCGGTTGAGGGTGGGGGTCTTTCGCACATGCTGGAGTTTGAACACGTGGAGCTCCGCTCTCAGAACCTTCTCCTGCTTGCCCACTGAAGAGACGTTGAAGAAAAAATGGGAATGGTTTCTGTGCGCTGCAGAAGACAGGAAGGGCAGGGAGAGCCCATGGCCCTTGCCTCATCCTTGCATAGTGGCTTGGGAAGAAGGATAAGATACACGGTGGTCAGCCAGGGGCAGAGAAGAGCTAGGTCCAGGGGTAGCTACAGGCCCTACAGATGGGGAGGCCTGGCTTCCCAGCTTCCCTACCCCGCTAATCCCCTTCCCCCCTGCAACCTAGTTCACCCTTCTCCTGGAAGCATCATGCCATGTTGCCTATGAGGATGTCTGGGTCCTTGGTGATCCCGTTGGGGTCAGCTACCCTCTGGAAGAAGTCAAGCATAAAGCCTGGCGGGCATTGGGGCAGGCCCTGAGCATGGCCAAGCTCCTCCATCATGAATAGGTGCTCCATCTCCTGCGCCAGCTTCTCCTCCTTCCAGGCCTGGTCCCTGGCGGCAAGCACCCCCAGGCCCAAGAGAAGCAGACCCAGCCACGCCCAGGGGCCAGGCCACCCATCCCTGGCAGGAAGAAGCGAATCTGCCTCGTTTAGGGACAGGGTGGGGATGGGCGTGCTCTGAGGCCTTGGCTCTTCCTGTGTCTGGACCTCAGTTTCCCCTTCGGCAAAGAGCCCCTTGAAGCTAGCTACAGAAGGTATCTGATGGGCAGTCTGAGGCTGTGAGCAGGATGCCAGCAAAACACAAGCACCAAATATTAACTAGTTGAAAGTATTTCAGATTGGATATTTCAAAACAAATTCCAAAGTGAATAAGGGCAGGTTAGTTCTGTGTGGGCCTCTCCATGCTTCCATTAAGTGGCATTTTTATCTTGAAGTTAATTACAGGGAAGGGGCATTATGGGTCCTTATGGGCCTTGTCAGAAAAATCCCTGGGTCTTGGTACCCCTCGTGGAGGCATTAGTGGAGTGCCCACAGGAGTCACCCCTACAGGCAGAACTGGGGTGAGGGTCCTGGGTCCAGACTTGGTGACCAAAATCAGTTCTCAAACCCTGGCTCTGCCACCCACCAGTGGAGGGCAAGTCACCCCTCTTTGCTGTGCCTTAGTTTCTCCATTTCCAAATGGGGACTAGTTGTTCACTTCCAGGCCTGCCATACAACACATTCCTCCACCCACTTGACAAAGTCCAGCTGTGTGGGGATGGAGCTGTCTGCCAGGGGCATTAGGCCAGCAGGGTTTGTCTACAGCTCTGCTAAGAGGCTTGGTCCTACCCCAGCTTTGGCTCTTGCCATGAGGAAATTGCCTGAAACAGCCTCTTGTTTCCAGAGAACCTCTGAGAGTCCAGCTGGAAGAGGCCTGGGCCTGGGGCAGTGCAGACACCACCGAGCTGTAGAGAGGATTCAACACGCAGGGTTAGCAGGGCCCTCATCCCACCCTCACCACTGAGGCAGGAGGAGGAACCTGTCACCACCCCACACACCCTGAGGCATTTGCCCAGCATCCTCTTAGCCCTGGGCATTGACTGTCCTGGGTGGAGCCTGGAGCTGCTGGGAGTGGCCAGTGCCCAATGCCCATGTCTCAGAGCCACAGCCGGCAAGGTGCAGCCGGTGGTGAGTAGTGGGGCGAGGGCTCTAACCCCGCCGGGAGCTCTTCCGGGATGAAGTCACTGCCGAGGCTTGCAGTTGGCTAAAGGCGCCAGACAGCCCCAGGACATTAGGGCAGAAGCCAGACCAACCAACAGAGGTTTCCTGGTGCTTCTAGTGAACCTCTAGCCCCTGTTCCCAGTCAGCCACTCAAAGCCCTGCCAGAGGAAAAGGTTCTGAATGACTTTGGTATTCTAAAAAACTATGGAGCTGTCATCCTGAGAAAAAAAACCTGCACCTCCTTGTATTACAATACGGCTTAGCATTTGAAGTCACATATATTTTTTTTTTATAGGGGGGGGCTCCATTTTCAGACCTGTCCTTGGGGCCTCTGAAGTCCTACCTGGCCCTGGGGGCAGTCGCTTGGAGGAGAGTCCAGAGCCCACCGTTCACCCTGGGTATTTCCACAGCCCAATCTAGCGCCAGACCCTCACAGGGTAGGTGCTTGACAGAGAACACGTTTGAACGATGGACAAGGCAAATGCAGCCGTGAATCCTCATAAGAGCATTATCGTTCCTTTTCGCAGACGATGAGTTTGAGCTCAGATCATGTGCCCGAATTTACAGGAAGGTATGTCTGTCTGACGCCAAACCTCGTTCTGTTTACTCAACCAAATTAGCTCAAGAGTCACAGCACAGTTCCCATATTTCCCCTGAGTCAGCGAGGGCTAGACTTTGATTTTATCGGCCAGTTTAAAAGACACTGAGGACCAACGAGGTCTGCCAAACTTTTATGTTGCCAAGTCAGGGAATTTGAAAGAACCAACGAGAAACCCCTCCTTCCTAATGCGTGTGAGGATGATTACTGTTGTTTTGTAAAAGCAAGACCATGTTAACACCAAAAGTCAGGCCGGTCAAAATCTCCAAATCCAGGACTGTCCTATTAGGAAAAGACACACGGCCACCTCCTGCCACCATCGTCACGCGGCACCTGAGGATGGTAAGGTGAGTCACATGCCAAAAATTGAACGTAAATACAAGGCAGAGCAAGAATTTGAAGCCGAGCTCTCCGAGTCCATGTCTTGCCCTTAGCAGCAACCACTACTGACTTCTGTATGTACCTGGCACTCACGGTCAAGTCCACAAAGGCTCACAGCAGCCAGGCAAGCAGACAGGTGACTTCATCCATAGGCCTCTGTGGTTACAGGAGTGGTCTGGCACGTGGCGCGGAGAGCGCTGCTCTGTCCTCTCTCCCATAGTCGTTTGGGACATGCCCAACCAGCATTCCCAGTGACCTAACCTTCCCCTGGTGGTATTGACCAGGAAACCAATGGTCATAACAGCTGCTCCCTCCTCCAGAGCTGGCAGCTGCTATACAAACACTCTTTGCTTTAAAATTTTTTTTAAATAATATACATACGTCTATATGTACGCATTGAAACCTTACAGATAAAACAAATGTTTGTCTGCTAAATGTTTGTCAGTCCTAATTCCATTTTGTTCCTGATAAATAAACACTGTTGTTGCTTGGTGAGGACTCTCCAGACTCAGCCACACACGCGTAAGTACGTAAGGAAGAAGGGAGTTCTGTGTGCATGCACGTGGATAGTTTTTAATGTTTTATCTTGAAACAATTTCAATCTCAACGGAAGAGCTGCCAGAAAAGTACGCGAAGCTGCCACCCACCCCCCACCCAAAGCCACCACTTGGAGAAGTCACTCAATCCTGTTCTGTCCACACACACCATGTTTTCCTCAGTCATTTAAGAAGGAGCTGTGGACATGATGGTGACCTGCCTCCCCGAAACAGTTCAGCACACGTTTCACAGTCCAGCTGTCAAATTCAGAAAATTTAACAGTGGCATGACGTTGATATCTAGTGTCCAGCCTGTGTTCAAATCTGAGTGCTAAGTTTTCCTTCGCCCCTGGGTCCTGCATGACATTTAGTCCTGTGTCTTCTTAGTCTTCTTCCATCTAGAACAGTTACTCAGTCTTTCTGTCTTTCATGAGATCGATATTTTTGAAGCACCCAGAACAGATTTTTTTTAGAAAGTGTTTTTATTTATTTATTTATAACAGAAATGGTTTTATATTGTAGGTACTGTTTCACAACAAGCTTATTCCCACTTAGCTGTATATTTTCGAGATATTTCCACATCAGTAAATAGCAGTTTAAGGAGCGATGGTGGAACAATGGTTTAGCATTCAGCTGCTGACCTAAAGGCTGGAAGTTTGGATCCTCCAGGAGCTTCACAGGAGAAAAGACCTGGCGACCTGCTCCTGTAAAGATTAAAACCAAACCAAATCACGGAGCAAAATGGTGGGTTCAAACAGCCGACCCTTTGGTTAGCAGCTGAGCGCTTTAACCAGTGCATCACCAGGGCCCCCTTTTAAAGATTACAGCCTAGGGAACTCTAGGGGGCAGTTCTACTCTGTCCTGTCGGATCACTATGAGTCAGAACCAACTCGACAGCACACAACAACAACAGACACAATCCACCACAGTCTTCTTTAAACTGCTGCATAGCATTCAGTCCTGCAGTCCCTGGGGGGTGCACACAGTTAACGTGCTGCTAACCGAACGTTTCCCAGTTCAAGTCCACCCAGAGAAAGAAAGTCCTCGTGGTCTACTTCTGGAAAATCAGCCACTGAGAACCCTAAGGAGCACGGTTTTACCCAGACACGCACAGGGTCACCATGAGTCAGATTCGACTCCGTAGCAACTGGTCACTGGTTACAGCATTCAGTAGCACGGCCAAACCGTCGTTTGATCGCTCCCACACTGGTAAGCTGTAGGTTGCAACAATTTTCAAATAAACGCCCTTGTACATGCTTCTTTGATTACTTGTCTGTGTGATTACCAAGAACAGAAACCTAGACTTAGAACCGCTGGGCCAAAGGGCATGTTCATTTTTAATCTAAACAGACATAGCAAAATTATATTCTAAATGCTGTGTAATTTACACTTCCCTCAAATAAAAAAAAAAAAAATTTTTTTTTTTTTTTTTTCAACAGATAGCAAGCACACCTCTTCCCCACGTGGTGGAAATTGTCGACCTTTTGCTCTTTCTCCACGTAGCAGCTAACACGTGGAGATCCGCACAACTGCGGTGGTCTCTGCTCTGCCGAGACTGGGCCTCTTTTCAGGCACCCAGCCATGTGGACTGTCCTGTTGGTGAAGTGCCTGCACCTAACCTTTTCCCACTCTGCTGTTAGTTTTTTTCTTCTCGTTCCGTCACTGGGTTTCCGTATTTTGGACACAGATCCTGGGTTGTAGGTGTTGCAGAGGTTTTCCCGACCTCGCCTCTTCTTCTCTCTGCTCCTAGTGTCTGTTGTTGTCCAGAAGTTCTAAGATTTCAACAGTCACATTTATCCATCTTTTCTTTTATGTCTTCTGTGTTTTATATTTTCTTTTGTGTAAGTGGGTGTGTCGTGCTTTTGAAAGCCTTTCCTATTCTAAGTTTATACATTAATCATTCAATAATTTCTCCTAAGGCCCTTTTTTTTTTAACATTTGGTTCTTTAATTTGAAATTTTGTTTTACATGATTATCTATTATTTTTAAATATTCATCTAGGTTTCCAGCACCATTTATGAAGTAATTCATTTTTTTTTTTTTTTTTTTTTGGCCACATCAAGTGTATACCAATTTCCCTTGTGTATGCCTGGGCTCTTACTGGGCTCTATTCTGGTTCAGTAATTTTTTTTTTTTTTCCTACACCAATTGACATTTTTATCCGTGTTAGTATTATCTCTTTAACTTCGTAATCTGTTTGGCTGACAGGGCTGGTCTGCCCTTGTTGGTCTTCTTTTTGAAAGCTATCTTGGCTACCTCCACTGCCCTGCAGCCCGGTGCAACTAATTGGGTGGGGGTCCCAGAAGGGCCCCAGAGGGTGGAGCCGTCCCTAGGACCCGGCCAGTTCTCCCAGCGTGAGATCAGGCGGTCCAGCTCTGATGCCCGAGGCTGAGTTTCTGTGCTGGGAATTCCCCTCCTCACTCCTGAGTCACAGCTGATCAACGGTCGCTGACAATTAGCATAATCCCACTTAATCCCTTGGCGGGAATTTGTATCTTCATACCCAGGGGAGACACCCAAGGGCCAGGCAGCACCCCCTGAGCCAAAAAGGAAGCTTGAGTAACATCCAGGAACCCAGGAAGGTCCCAGAGCAGCGGGTACAGGGAGAGAAATGCTGCCAGGCCTGTGACATTGAATCTTTGTTTTCACAGAGTCTGAAGACAGCATGGGGCACAGAGACTAAAAAGGACTTGCCCCAGGTCACCAGCAAAGGGCTTCTGACTCCTGCCAGGGCTTCCCTCCTGTTGAAAAACGCCCAGGTTTCCTCCCAGGTGGGCTACTGCCCCCCGCCCCCCGCCTGGGCTGGACACTGGCCTGGATGTGGAGCCCCTTATCCCAGTGCTATCCTTGGTGGAGATGCCTCTTGCTTCTCACTCTGCTGTTCTCGACTGCACCCTCGCCAGGAAACCCTCACTGTCCCTTCCACGCAGCCCTGACCCCAGCTCTTCCTCAGGTCCCCTGTCCTATCCATCACCCAACTGCCTCCCTTTGAACCACAGCCCTACCTCTTACTAGGCAAACTATAAGCCTCTCTGTGCCTCAGTTTCTTTGCCTGTCCAATGCGACAACAGTCATAATGTCTCATAGGGTCATTGTGACTATTAAATAAGGCAGCTGGCATGTGCTAAGATTTGCGAGCCTGTTTGCTGTCCTCGCCAGTATCACTGTTCTTGGCCACTGGATCCTTCAAAATGCATAGCCTCCCCTTTCCTCTCAGGATAAGAACTGAGGTCTGCTGGGACTGGCAGAGCCTGCGTGGTCCCCCCGACTCCCTGTAACATCTTCCCGCACTGTTCTGCCATTTGGGAACCTCTGCCTCCTGGGGCCCTCTTCCCACACCGCCCCCACACTGTCGGTACCACCTCTTGCTCCCCCTGCTGACCTCCCCAGCACCCCCACCCCAGCTCTTACCACACTTGCCACTTTCCTTCCTGGCCCCTTTCTCAGGTGCGATGCCCCAAACTGGAGCCCAGCCATGCCTTTTTATGCCGACTCTGGGCCCAGGGCAGGCACTCAGCAAAGCCTTAAAGACTGAAGCAACCCATGCCCTGGCAAAAACCAGGATTTCTTCTAAACAATCCATTCTGAACACAGTTGGACCTATCTGAGTGCTGGGGTCCATTAAACGAATGCATAATCATTTCATCTATTCACCCATTTGACAGATCTGGGTGGGTCACCCTGTGAGGGGAGTGCCAGGCCCAGAGCACAGGCTCAGGAAATGCCTGAAGGATGAGTAAGCAAAGGAATGAATCAGTGTGAAGAAGCATGAATGAAGAAGGAGTAAACACAGGAAGGAAGGGTGAGAGGCTCCTGGTTCCTAGCCCTATGTGCCCGGGGCTCACCTGGCCTCAGCAGAGACAATCTGAGGTATATAGCAAGGGGAGGCAACACCTCTGCAACCGCTGACTTACCTACTTATCCCTGCCTCTTCCCAACTGGATTTGAGCCCCGGGAATGGTGATGGTGTTAGCCTGGGAACAGAACACCACGTTCCTGAGGGCGAGGAAGCGAGGGGCTGGAGGGGGTAGGAGGAGGAGCTGGCCACTGACTGAGGGAATAGCCATAACCCCCATCAGGGGTGAGCTCCCTGTCACCAGAAGCTTTCAAGTGCAGGCTGGGTGAGAAAGAGCATTGTAAAAGGGGTGAGTAAAAGGTTTGTCTTTGTGAGTCTTCGCGTTTTAGTTGCAGGCACACTCCAGATGTCATATGGCCTCAATCTTTGTGGCTTCCCAACCTCGACCCCTGGCGTCACCAGCACAGCTCAGAAAGCTGCAGTGGGCTCTGGTGCCCCTTTGGAGCAGAGGTCTGAAAGCTTTGAAGTAAAGCTAGCAGCAGAGCAGGAAGTAGCTGGGCCCCTCAAGACCCAGCCCGTGGGAGCCTGTCGCCCCACCCCCACCCCATGGCCTCTGGGGGCCCAACTTCAGAGAATTTGTAAAATAGTAGTAGAACAAATAATCTCCACACACCCTTTGCCAAGAGTCACCATTTGTACCACATGTGCTGTGTCCTGTTTGCTTTCTCTCTCTTTCCTAAACCTACATGAGAGAAGGTCGCCTTCCTGGTACCCCTTTGAGCCCCCAACGTTTCAGTGCGTATTTCCTAAGAAGAGGGAATTCTCTCACATAACCACAGCTCAGGGATCAGAACCAGGAGACTCAGCATCAACGCAATGCTCTCAGATGAGCCACAGGGCTTAACCCGAGTTTGTTGGTGGTCCCCAAAATTTCCTCTATGGCACCACTTCCTCCCAGTCCAGCCCACACTCCAGGGGCACACACCGCCATTGGCTGTCGCGTCTCTGGAACAGCCTCTCGACCTCACTTTGCCTTCCATGATACTGACATGTCTTAAGACTGCAGACCGGTTGTCAGCACACGGACCCCTCTTTTAGACTCAGGCTCTGCATCCTTGGCTGCTTGCTACCCCAGTGATGGGTACCCTCTCGCCTGTCACATCTGGAGGCATGTAATAGTCGTCCAAATCATATGGGTGATATTAATTTTTTAGTGCTTCATTTTAGAGTAGTTTTATATTTGCGGAAAATTTTGCAGAGAGTTCACTATACCTTGCTCCTCCCTGTACACCATTCCCCCATTATTAACATCCTGCATCTGTGTGGTAACTTTGTTATAACTGATGAACATTAATATTACAATGTTGTAATTGACTGGTACACTAATGTTAACTAAAGTCCACACTTTACATCAGGGTTCACTCTGTATCGTACAGTCCTGTGGATTTTCCCAAACGCATGATGTCATGTGTCCACCATTACAGTGTCACGCAGAATCGTTTCACTGTCTCAAAAACGTCCTACACTCCACCTAGTCATCCCCACCCCACCCCCAAGCCCTGGCAACCGCTGATCTTTTCACTGTCTCTCTAGTTTCAGCCCACCACCCTTCTGTCAGTTTGTCTCACTGTGGTGGCTTATGGGTTTCTGGATGCTGCAATCTATGCCACTAGTATTTCAAATACCAGCAGAGTCACACGTAATAGACAGATTTCAGCAGAGCTTCCAGACTAAGACTACAGAGAAAGGCCTGGCAGTCTACTTCTGAAAATTAGCCAGTGAAATCCTTATGGATCACAACAGAACATTGTGCAACTCACTTGCTTTGGACAAGTCATTGGAAATCAGTCACTAGATGAAGACATCATATTTGGTGAAGGGGAGGGCCCATGAGAGAGAGGGAGACCCTCAGTGAGATCGACTGGCACAATACCCTCAATGATGGACTCAAACATGCTTGTGACCATAAGGGTGATCCACGACCAGGCAACGGCTCTTTCTATTGTACATGAGATCACCGTGAGTCAGCCAACTCAGCAACAACTATCTATATCTACCTACAGTTTTAGTCGTATTAATTTTGATTACTTGGTCAAGAAGTGGTCCCATATCTCCACTGTTGTTGTTGCTAAGTGCCATCAAGTTGGTTCTGACTCCAGCAATCCCATGTACAACCGTTATTGTTACGTTTCTTTGATAACTAGTAAGTGGTTAAGTGCTCAGCTGCTAACGGGAAGGTCTGCAATTGAACCCACCAGCCACTCTTTGGGAGAGAGATGTGGCCATCTGCTTCCATAAAGATGACAGCCTGGGAATCCCTATGGGGCAGCTCTACTCTGCCTTATAAGGTCGCTATTGACTCGATAGTAACCGGTTTGGTAATTAGTAAGCAATTTGTGGGGATGTACTTTGAACATGTAAATATTCTTACCTCATCAAAGTACTGCTTCTCTGGATTTAGCATCTACTGGTGGCTCTTGCCTGAATCAGTTTTTTCTAGGATGGCTGCAAAATGGTTTTTGGGTTTTTTTGTTGTTGTTTTGTTTTGTTTACCCCACATTTATAAGTTGGCATTCTACTATAACCAATTTTCCTTTTCCTCTAAGTATTTACCTATTTATTATCTATCTCCTATTTAATATCCATGTGGGTTCATGGATTCTTATTTTATTTAATAGGTTATAATCCATTACTGCCATTATTTATTTCAATGCTGATGTTGTCACAGTTTGGCCAGTGGGGGACTGTTTAAGCTGGATCCTGTGTCCTTTAATGCATCTCTTATTTTGGGGGCACGTCCTTACTTGGCACAAGATGTTACAAGCTCATCTTGTATTTAACTTTCCCAAGCCCTGGAACAAGCCAAGAGCCCGGCTCCTCTTAGTGGGGACGGTATTTAAAGGCTAAGGTCAGGGTATTCAGTGTGGGCTTGGCTCTCTCAGCAAGAGTCTTCAGACCTGGAGGCAGGCACTGGGTTCTGCCCTCAGCCGCTCTGCCCCAGCCTGATTCAGTCTGGCCCCTTGACTGCGTCAGGCTAGCACTCTTCCCACAGGACCAAGGGGCTGACTCCAGAAGGTGGGTGTCCGGTCCTTGCAGGACCATGGGGGCTGCCAGACCAGGACTGCCCAGAACAAGCCCAGGCTCTGCTTCCAGCAGCCCAGGTAGAAAGGCTTAATGGGGAGAAAACCAAGTGGTGAGGGATGTGGGGGAGGGGTCAGTGTGAGAGGGGCTCTATTGGCTTCTCTGTGCCAAGTCCACCTTTGGGAATATAACAAACCAACAAGCTCCCTGCTGAGAGCACGGATGCTAGCCCCCCACCCCTGGACCCCTCACCACTGGCCTGGCCAAGGTCCCGGGCCCTGGCCCTGGTGCTTACCCATCAGAAAAGTCCAGAGCAAGTGGAATTTCTGACAACTGTCCACTTTCTCCATCCTCCAAGCCTGCCCCAGCCCACTCTGAATGGGTCTTATGTCAATGAAAATTTGGGGTCCAACTCACTGAAGGTCTGTGTGTGGTTTGAAGAAATGAAGGAATCCCTCAGCGTGATGGGGATCAACTTCTCGTCTTTCTTTAAATTTGATTTCAATATTTTAAGAAAGGAATATATGTATCTAGTTTTAAAAGTCAAATACTAACTAAAACTTAGAATAAAAAAATAGCATCCTCTGTCTCCTTTGGGGTGGGGGCAGGCAGGTGTCTACACTGGTCCTCAAATGTTGGGCCCTTGATTGCCCACTCTTATGGCAGTGTGAGGAGGCCTGGGTTGTTGGCTGGAAGCTGTGTGCAATGAGATTATCTGTTCCTTGAAACTGTAAAAGCCAGGAAGGCCTGAGGCAGGACCTGCCATTCACCGGAGGACTTGAAAGGGCAGAGTCCTCTTTCTGGGTCATTCAGGTTTTCCACAGAGGAATCCACCAATTTCCTGCCTTGGGGGTTAATCTGGCTACGGAGATTCTGGGCCCAAGTTGAAGAAGGTGGCTTGGGTCTCACTATGTCCACATAGACTTTCACTGGCCCTCCTTAGACCACTCTCCACTGTGTCTGGTCCCAAAACCCAGAGCCCTTCAGACCCATTTCCTCCAGAGGGTAAACAGACATCCCCACTCTGGGAAACGAGAGGATCTGGGAATTCAGCTGCCCCTTATTCAGACTTGGAGACAATTCCCTGGGTTCAGCCTGCAGCTACACCTGAGCCTTCCTGGCCATCATCAGCCTATTGCCTCCCTCCCCCTTCAACTTTATCCTGCTATGTTCTCCACTGCCCTGCTCCATCTGTGCTGTGTGCTTTGAATTTTGTTGTTGTTGTTGTTGTTGCTGATAATATATTATTTCTCATTTGTTATTTTCTCTCCTGCTCTCTTTGCCCTTGTGAGTTTATATCATGGGGTTTCAGGAAGGAGGGGAGATAATTGAGTGTTCAAGCTGCCCTTTCTAACTGGAAGCCTCTGGTTTGTTTTCTAAGTTGCTGCTCTGGGCATAAGTAGCCACATTTGTAAGCCAGGAATGCTGAATTTCAGGCGTCCAGAAGATCTCTAAAGCGTTGATGGCCGTGTGCCCCGAGAGTGCTCCGCAGGACAGAATTATGCAGTTTTCGGTGGACTATCTCTCATTGCTTCACAGTAGAACAAGACAAAACACTGTGGATGGAAGTAGGGGCAAGGTCTGTGCACTGCTATTGCCATAGTGACGCTAAAGGGAGCTCTGAAAAGAGAAAAAGAAAGTAACTCCCTTCTCGTGGGCTCAGTCACATGCCCCCTCATCCAGCACTGCCGAATATAAGTGGACATCTTTCTGAATTTGCAGTAGGGAAAGGTTTTTAAAACAAGACATGGCAAGCACTAACTATAAAAAAAGAAAACCAAAACTATAAGAGATTGATAAAATTGGCTATATCAAAACTGAGAATCTATGTTCATCAAAATATACCTTAAAGAAAAAGAAAAGACACATTACAAACTTGGGGCAAACATTTGTAACACAGATAGCCTCCACAGGATTAGTGCCAAGAATGTATGAAGAATCCCTACAAGTTAATGAGAGACAGGCAAACAACCCGATAAAAATCAACGGGAAAAAGCAATGAACAGGAAAGGAAGCACAAATGAAGAAATGTTCAAAATCATTACTAAAGAAGGAAAATCAAATTAAGAGCAGGATGAGATTTTATACACATTTGATTCACAAAAATTAAGAAGTCTAACAACATAAAGTACTAAAAATTATATGAATCAAGAGGATTTCTTATCCATTCCCTGAAGGGGTATCATTTGGTATAATTCTATTCCTGGTTATACGTCCAAAAGAGTCTTACCCATAAACACCATCCAAAATAAGAATGTTCATTGCCACATTATTTATAGTACAAAAACCGGGAAATAATCTAGTGTCTTTCAATGAGCGAATGGATAAACAAAATGGCGTATCATACCATGGCGAAAATTAAAGTACAGCTTACACGAAATAATATGCCAGAAACACAGCAATATAATATTGACTTTAAAAAAACAAATCCCAGACCCACAGGGTCCCTGGACCATAGTTTGAGAGCCACTGATCTATGCCACACCCCTGCTTCCGAGACTCCAGTGGTTGGTACGACCACTTGGAATACACATTCGGCAGCAACAAGTGAACTTGAAGGCGTGCATGCCTGGGACCCTAGCAATTCTGCTCCTTGGGGCACACCTTAGATGATAACTGGTGCACGTGTACACCAGAAATTCACACACAAGAACGTGCATTGGAAATTATTGGCTTTCACACCTGGGAAGCAACCTGAATGCCCTTCAACAGGAGAACTGAAAGTTAAATTATGCTACATTTATACAACATTATACGATAGCTAGAAGCGTCAGTAAATAAGTCCCCAAAACAAAATTGAATGAAAAAAGCAAGTTGTGGAAGAAAATGATCAGTAGGAATCCATTTGGTTAAGTTAAAAGTACGCAAGACAAGGCTACGTATTATTTATGGATATACACATACGTTGATGGACAGACACAAAATTGAACATAGTGTTTATCTACTGGAGGCAGAGAAGGAGATGAGGAAGGGAGGAGGCATAAGCGGTTTTAATTGTATCTGTGATGTTTTAGTTCATAAAATAATATTAAGTATATGTATCTGAGTTTGGAGCTCTGGTGGTTCAGTGGTTAAGAATTCAGTTGCTAACCAAAAGATTGGCAGTTCAAATCCACCAGCTGCTCCTTGGAAACCCTATGGGGCAGTTCTACTCTGTCCTATAGGGTCACTATGAGTTGAAGTTGGCTCGATGGCAATGGGTTTGGTTTCTTTGGTTTTATCTGAGTTTTAAAAATTCCCAGAATATTACGTACTGCAAGACGCTCGTTTAATTAAATTAAGAACAGCTAAAAATAACATACCTTTTAGGAACACACACACAAGCAAGGGAATGGAAAACGCAAGATTCAGGAAAACAGTTATTCGGTTAGGGGAGAAAAGGGGATGAAAGAGGGGAGGAATTAGTAAGCAGTTACGAGTTCCTCGCATTTGGGTAGTGGGCTTACTATCACATAATAAACAAAACAGTGACGAGCTTCTTGCACCAAGAAGTATGACTTACCCAAGTCTCAGCATCTGTGCTCCATCAGAAAATTAACATAGTTACCAAAGAAATAACAGAGAGCATGACAAAACCCAGAAGCTGGTTCATTGAAAACACTAATAAAACAGACAAACCTGGGGCCTTTTCATTAAGGTGAAAGAAATGAAACCACAAAGACAATCTTAGAAACACAAAGGAACATAATTACAGGTACAGTCAAGACTCAAACAATTATTTGAGAATAAGGCGAGCAAGTTTATGCCAATAAATATGAAAGTCTGGGTAAAAGGAATTTTTTTGTACAAAAATGTAACCTACTCTAAGTAACCAAGAAGAAATTGAAATCCAGAATAGATTCACGCTAATTTTTTAAAAGTGAAATTAGTAATTAAAACTTTTTCACAAACACAGACTTTAAAACAAGTAGGTCGTTCCAAGTTTCCGAGGAGCCAACAGTCGTATGGAAATTGCTCCGAGTTGACAAAGCAGAAATTCTTCCCCAATTCAATATATGAGACGAGACCAGTGCAATCTTGCATCAAAAACCAAACACAAAAAGATATAAGAAAGGAAAATTGCACCCAAATTCATTTATGAACACAGATGCAAATATCCTACATAAAATAGTGGCAGATTGAATGTAACGGGACATAGGAAAAACGTGACAAAATAGGATTTATCACAGGGACACAGTCATGGTTTCACCCCAGATAACTCCATCACAGTAAAACCACAACCACCTCAAGAGATGTACGCAGAGACTTCGATAACACTCAACACCCATTTCTGATAACAGCTCTCAGTAAAATCAGAGAAGGAAATTTCCTTAGCCTGATAAAAGCCAGTTCTGAGACCCTAAATCAAACAGCACACGTAACAGTGAAACTGTAGAGTCGTTCCCTTTAAAACCAGGAGTAAGAATTCTCTACAAAGGAAAACCAAGACCTTTACAGATAAAACTATAGAACCAATGTCTTACGGATTTAGTTGCAACCGATACACAATTAAGAAATGTAATTTTTAAAAAGGTGTTATTCGCAATCGAAATAAAATCTACAGATACCTTTGAATAAATTTAACAAAGATGTGTTTGAGCCTTTATTGCTAAAGGTATAAAACTTTACCGAAGGCTATAAAAGAGGATCTACATAAATGGAGAGTATACCGTGTTTGGATAGATTATTCTACAGCATAAACATAGCAATTCTCACTAAATTAATCTATAAATTTCCTGCAATTCTAATTTAAGTCTTAGCAAGATTTTTTATAGAACCTGACTAGCTGATCTTAAAATTCCAATGGGAAAAAAAGAGTCAAGAACAGCCAAGTCAAATCTGAAGAAAGAAATTGTGGATTTTCTATTCTATACATCAAGATTTATCATAATGCTGTAGAAATTGAAACAGGATGTATTGGTGCTAGGTAGACAAATAGCACAGACACAGAAATATACACATATATATTCTCTAGTGTATAAAATCGGGAAAGGTGTGCATCAGGGTTACGTCCTTTCACGCTGCTTATTCAGCCTGTATGCTGAGCAAACAATCCGAGAAGCTGGACTATATGAAGAAGAACGGGGCATCAGGATTGGAGCAAGACTCATTAACAACCTGATATTATGCAGACGACACAACCTTGTTTGCTGAAAGAGAAGGGGACTTGAAGCACTTACTGATGAAGATCAAAGACCACAGCCTTCAGTATGGATTGCACCTCAACATAAAGAAAGCAAAAATCCTCACAACTGGACCAATGAGCAACATCACGATAAATGGAGAAAAGATTGAAGTTGTCAAGGATTTCATTTTACTTGGATCCACAATCAACAGCCATGGAAGCAGCAGTCAGGAAATCAAGACACATTGTGAAAATCTGCTGAAAAACATCTCTACAAAGTGTTGAAAACCAAAGATGTCACTGTGAGGACTAAGGTGCAGCTGACCCAAGCCATGGGGTTTTCAGTTGCCTCATACGCATGTGAAAGCTGGACAGTGAATAAGGAAGGCCGAAGAAGAGCTGACACCTTGGAGTTATGGTGCTGGAGACTGATGACTATACCACGGGCTGCCAAAAGAAAGAATGCAACTGTCTTGGAAGAAGTACAGCCAGAAAGCACCTTAGGAGCGAGGATG
The DNA here is from genome assembly GCF_030014295.1 of Loxodonta africana. Taxonomy (NCBI): domain Eukaryota; kingdom Metazoa; phylum Chordata; class Mammalia; order Proboscidea; family Elephantidae; genus Loxodonta; species Loxodonta africana. Next base: position 82,777,067 of record NC_087357.1, on the reverse strand, counting down.
GCAAGACTTGGGGCATGTCGTCAGGAGGGAGCCGTCCCTGGAGAAGGAAATAATGTTGGTAAAGTGCAGGGTCAGCAAAGGAGAGGAAGACCCTCAAAGAGATATATTGACACAGAGGCTGCAACAACGGGCCCAAGCATAGCAGCGATCACGAGGTTGGCACAGGACTGGGCAGCGTTTCGTTCTGTCGTGCGTAGGCTCGCTAAGCATCAGAATGGAACTGACGGCACCTAACAACAACATGACAGTATTCTGCATATTTTTTAAAAATGTGCTAAATAATATTATATTTCATGTATGAAAATATACATATATAGTCAAAGTGTCAACTTGAGAAGAGTAGTTACCTCTGGGGAGAGAGGAAGTGATAAGGGGATACCATTGTCGTTTGCTGCCATTGAGTCGGCCCCGAGTCACGGTGACCCCATGCACAATGAAACAAGATGCTCCCTGGTCCTGGGACATCCCCACCATCAGTTGTGGACCAGGCCGTCGTGATCCATAGGGTTTTCATTGGCAGAGTTTTCAGCAGTAGATCTCCAGGCCTTTCTTCCTAGTCCATCTTAGTCTGAAGGCCTGAAACTGTTCAACATCAGAGCAACACAAAGTCTCCACGGATTGATGGGTGGTGGCTGCACTTGAGGTGCCTTGGCTGAGGACGGAAACAGGGTCTCCTACATGGAAGGTGAGGATCCTACCACTGAACCACCAATGCCCCCACGTAAGGGATTAAAAAAGGATAAGACTGGTTCATTCCTTTTGTCACTTTTTTTTTTTTTTAAGAAAAATAGTCTGAGACAAATTTTGCATAATCTTGATTTTGGGCAAAAGATACATGGGTGATCTGCCATAATTTAAAATAATAATTACAAATCCCTCCATTTATCTTTTTTGCCTTCAAGAAAGAGTATAAGCCAAATGATAGGTAACTGAAAACAAATAAGAATTTACTCAGAAATGGAGGGGATGCAGAGAAAAAGCACAACCCGTTTGGTGGTGGGTTTATGAAGGAGGGTGTAGCCCAGGGAATGAGGCTTGACTGGGGCGGGGCTAAAATCTCTGAGAGAAGAACCCTGTCAGCTGCAGGCTGGGAGCTGGGGTGCCAGGAGGAGCAGCAGCTGGAAATGGCCAAAACCCTCAGGAAGGCTTATTAAAAATATTGTCTTTCCACCTTGACATCCCAGAAACATTTCTGCTTCCAAACTGTACTTATCAAATGGAGAAGGGAAGCTTCTTTTTAATGTAAATTATAATTATTCTAAAAATGCGATAATTATAAAAGTATGACTAAAGGAAAAGAGTGTTAAACCCGCATTGTCCTGGTAGTAAAACCAGAACAGCTGTTTGCATTTTTCTCTCTTCCTTTCCCTCTTTATCCCTATAGAAACCCATTTTGCACAGTGTACAGTTTTGCATTCTGATTTCGTAACACTAAAGCAGTGTTTTCCAGGTTGTCCCACAGTTGCCAGGGTCTGCTCCCCCGTCCTCGCCAGGGTAGGTCGCCCGTTCCTGGGTCCCCAGGCATGGGGGGGGTGCATGCCCTCCTTCTGTCCCTGGGTCTGTTGGTCCCACCGATGTGCCCCACATCAGTGACAGCACCTCTTCAAAGCGGCAATTTTCCCGCTTAACAGACATAAGGACTGTTTGTTTTCTGATTACTGACTAACAACACAGGAGATAAGGCAGGAATATGAAAGAAAGCAGCCGAAAAGGGGGCTTGCAGTTCACAACTGTTGGTCAGATGAGCTGCGAGGCTCCCATGAAGGGGAAGCCGTAGGGCCTCTTTGCTGGTTCACCACAGCCTTGTTTTCATTCCTCCACAGCCTTCTTTTCCTTCCTCTACAACCTTCTTTTCCTTCCACCATGGCCTTCTTTTCCTTCCGCCACAGCCCTCTCTTCCTTCCTCCACAGCCTTCTTTTCCTTTTTCAACAACCTTCTTTTCCGCTTTCCCTTGCACCCACCCTGGGCATTTGTATCCAAACAAAACTTCCGCCTGGTGGGTTTTTCCCAAACCAGAGAAAAACAAACTGAATCTCTGAGTTCCAAAAGTATGACTTTTTCCCCACCAGGCACGGGGGTTAAGCAAATGCCTGGTTTCCCTAATTTGCATCACTGTCCTCCAAATTAGAGTTACCCCGAGTTTAAGCCAGGGCTTCCAGAGAATGTGGGCCACGCCTCTCTGACTCTGGCCTGGGCATGGGGTCTGGACACAGACTGTGAGACCCGGGCCCTGATACCCGGTCTCCTAGTTTACATGGATTGTCCTGAAAAACAAAGTGAAGTTGTAGGCTTCCTTATGCAGTAATCCGAAGGCCACCCAAATCCAGTACACAGAAAGGACCAACTAGAACTGCCCCACAGCTTTTCCAAGGCGCGGCTGGTGGATTCCAACAGCCGACCTTTTGGTTAGCAGCTCAGCTCTTAACCACTGCGCCATCAGGGCTCCTCAATTTGAAGGCAGAGGGTACCAAATTCGCTGTGAAGAAAAAATGATAAATGGTGGTGGCCAATATTAAGATACACGGCTTCTTCAAACAAGGTTCAAAGCTAAAGAGCCGCCCTTTCTCTGCCTCCAAGGGAACTACAACAAAGCAATTGAGAAATACTTTTGATAGTGAGGACGCTAGTGAGGTGCTGTAGTCGAATTTTACTGCGTCTTAAATCCAGAAATTAACCAAAGCGATAATCTCAGTTGAAGTGGTTCCAGTTTTTTTTTAATCTGAAATCCACAATACCTGTCGGGGAAACGAGCAAAACAAAAGGTTTTCTGATCTGAAACCCCAGTACACGTGAAGGAAACTGGAACAAAAGGTTTCGGGAAAGGGCTCCCTTCCACAGCCTCTCCTGCTTGAACCTCAAACGTGGCAGGTGGTGTGATCGTAGAACTAGGAAGAATTTCTCCGTTAGAATGGACTGAGACTACTTTCCTGTCACCCTTGGTATATAGTTCTTTAGATTCTTCCCCCTCCCTAATTTTCCTCCTATTTCTAGTGAAAGATATTTTTCCATTTTATTTTCAGGTTGCTTACTCAGCAAGATGTAATTGTTACTCTCCAGATAAGACAATTTCAAAATTCTCCAGCTATTTGAGGACTTGAGAATTAAAATATATTCAGTAGACTGAAAATGTTAGAGTGTAATTTCCTTTTTTTTTTTTTGGTCTCTAGATGTTTTCATTCATTTCTGACATTCGTGCCAGTGGGGATATAAAATGTACCCTGGGTGTGATTTGGTTGGCAAGAGGTTACTTCCCCTTCTCCCTTTTCACAAATGATGTTCCCAGCTGTTTCCCAGAAGACATTGAACGGGAAAACGAAATGTAACTTCTGAAAGAACAATTTGCCATTTGAGCCAGAAAGTAAGATTCAGATTTAAAAAAAAAAAAAAAAGTATGTTCCAAAATGACCTTGCCTGAATTAAATGTTTAACATTTGGAGGTAAATTAGCATCATTATATAAAGATTGGATCAAGTGGTAGACTGAGCATAAATGCTCAACTCTCCTTCCAAAAAAACCCGAGACGACAGAAAAATAAAAAAAAATACGTTGCTATTAGCTGCCATCAGGTTGGCCCCCAACTCATGGCAACTCCATGCAAAATGGAACAAAGCTCTACCCAGTTCTTCATCATCCCTGTGATTGGTTGCAGATAGGACTACTGTGACCCACAGGGTTTTAAATGGCTGATTTTCAGAAGCAGATCGCCAGGCCTTTCTTCCTAGTTTTTCTTAGTCTGGAAAGTTCGCTGAGGTGCATTGTCTGGGAATCAAACCCAGGTCTCCCCCACGGAAGGTGAGAATCCCACCACTGAACCACCACTGTCTCAAAATAAATATGTATATATATAAGTGTTTGTATATAATTGTCTGATTTACATACATGCATTAGTGTTGGAAGACAAGAAAAGGAATACCATTGGTAAATCAGAAATTTTAGAGTTCCTGAAGACAGACACAGTGGGTTATATAATGTCAGAAACCACAGATGCAGCAGATGATGGTGGCCCAGGTGGGAGTACCTGGGAGGAGAGGTGTGCTAAGCAGCCGTTCCAGGAGCAACAGGTAATTGTGTTAAAATCAGCCAGAGATTGGGCCCTCTCACCCTCACCTTTGCAAAGCAGTGGCCCTTGCCCATCCCCACCACGGGCCCTTAGCTCGAGCACTTGGACAGAAAGGCTTTGCCATGACCCTAGTGGCTGGAAGCAGCTAGGAGAAACAGGAGCCCCCACACACTGAGACTGGCTTCTGGAGCTCCTTCCTCCTCAGCAGCTCAGCACAGCTTTCTCCACCTGCTGAAGGAGGCTACCAGGTTGTTTTCAACAACGGCTAGCAGTTTTACTTTCCCACCAGCCGTGTATGTGAGTTCTGGTTTCTCCCCATCTCTGCCAATGCTTATCATTTATTTCTTATTCCAGTTTTGGATTTTTTATTGGAAGCGTTTAGAAATACAATTGATGTTAGCATATGGATTTTGTATACTGCAAACTTGCTGGACTCGTTTACTAGTTCTAATAGTTTTACCTCTGGGTGTCGAAAACGGCTACATGCTTGGCTACCAGCCAAAAGGTTGGTGGTTTGAACCCACCCAGAAGCGCTTTGGAAGACAGGCCTTGTCCTGAGGAAGAGTCTTACAGACTACTCCACACGATTTGTGTCTTTCCACAACGTCTTTATTAAATGGTTTGTTTTTAGATTTTGCATTAATGTCATCAATTCATTAAGCACAAACACATATTAGCAGGTTCTTGGCTTTCCCCAATGCCAGAGATCTCAGATCACCAAAGTGGAGGGGAGGGGGGACGGGAAATGAAAGAGACAGGACAAGCTTAAGGCAAGCGAGGACAGCAATTCGATGGTGCAGTTTGATGACGCCGTTCGATGGCTGGCAATGATCTCCAGTCTCAATGGTTAGCGATGGTCTCTGAATCACGTGTAGCTTCCTGCGGGCTTGTGAGCCTGGTATTAGGAGGGTCCATGAGTAACCCTCGTGACCACTCTGTTCAACGTCTCTTGAACTTAGGAGTAGCCCGGGATGAGCTGCCGCTGCCCACTGCTTCTTAAGTTCTCAGCATATGATCAAGAGCCAGATAGTAGGAAGGTCTACGAGTAAGTCTGGGACGAGCTGCCGCTGCTCGCTGCTTCCTAGTTCTCAACATACGACCAAGAGCAACATGAATTTAGGAGTAGCCCAGGAAGAGCTGCGGCTGCCCACTGCTTCCTAAGTTCTCAACGTATGACGGAGTGGCTCTGGGAGGCCCCGGGCACTGTCGTCTCCTTCTGTTGCTTCTTTTATACTTGTTGGAGCTCTTTGAGCTCATCTGGTTGATATTGATAAAGTCCAAGGACGTTATGTGGGTTTCTTCTTGATAAAGTCTGTCAGTCTCTCTGGTTGTCCTGATATGACTATCTTCCTCAGTCCAGCCCACAATGTCCTTTTATCTCTTGAGCCTGCTCTCCACACTTGTCCAGACATGTCCCAACATGTCTCTTGAGCCTGCTCTCTACAGGCCTGGAGATCTTTTCCCGAAAGGTCACAGCCTTGAAAACCCTATGGAGCAATTCTACTCTGCACACACGGGGTCACCATAAGTCAGAATCAACTTGACAGCAACAAACAACAACAATTTTTAACTGTTTCCTTTGGATTTCCTATTTACAACAACATATCTCCAAATAGAGATAGTTTTACTTCTTTCCTATCTGCACACTTTTGCTTATATTCTCACCCAATTGCCTAGGCTAGAACCTCCAATACAATGTTCAAGAGAAGTGGTGAGAGTAGACATCTTTCTCTTGTGCCTGATCTTAGGAAGAAAGCATTCAGTCTTTCACCATGAAGTATAATGTTAGCTATGAGTTTCGTGTGGATGGCTTTCATCACAATGAGCAAGTTCTGTTCTACTCCTACCATGTTGAATGGTATTATGAAGGGGTGTTGAATTTTGTCAAATGCTTCTTGTCTATTGAGTTGACCACGTGGTTTTTGGCCCTTATCCTACTGGCACGGTATATTACATTGACTTCTGTTCAGATGTTAGACCAACCATTTCTGAGTGAAATCCAATTTGTCACGGAGTATAATCCTTTATACATGTTGCTGGATTTAGTTTGCTAGTATTTATTGGGTATTTTTGTGTTTATGTTCACAAAGAATATTGGTCTACACTATTCTTTTCCTTTGATGCCTTTGTCTGATTTTGGTATTAGGGTCTCATAGAATGAATTGACCCCTGTTCCCTTGTCTCTCTTTTTTTTTTTTGAATAATTTGTAAAGAATTGGCATTACTACGATTCTTTTTCTTTTTAAGCGTTTGAAACAGTCACCAGTGAGGGCATCTGGGCTTGAGCTTTTGTTTTTGGGCAGTTCCTTTTTTCACTATTACTAATTTAATCTCTTATTGTGAATATAATCAGATTTCCTATTCTCCAGTAAGTTTGGGTAGTTTGTGTTGTTCCAGGAACTTATCCGTTTCATCTAGATTATCTAATTTGTTAGTATACATTTATTCATAATGTGTTCTTATATTCCTTTTTATTTCTGTAAGGTCTGTAGTAATGTTCCCTCTTTCATTCCTGATTTTAGTAATATGAATCTTCTTTTTATTTTTGTTCAGTCTAGCTAAAGTTTTTTCAATTTTGTTATCTTTTCAAGGAACCAACTTTTGACTTCATTGATTTCCTCTACTGTTTTTCTAGTCTCTATTTCATTAGTTTATGCTCTAATCATTATTTCCTATCTTCTACTTGCTTTGGGTTTAGTTTGGTATTGTTTTCCAGTGTCCTAAGGTGAAAAGTTAGGTTATTGATTTGGGATCTTCTTTTTTAAATGTAGGTATTTACAGCTATAAATTTCCTGCTAAATACTGCTTTAGCTGCATTTCATACGCTTCAGTATGCTATGTCTCCATTTTCATGGATCTCAAAATATTTTCTAATTTCTCTAATTTCCCTGTGATTTCTTCCTTGATCTATTAGTTATATAGGAGTGTGTTGTTTCATTTCTACATAGTTGTTAATTTCCCACATTTCTTTTTGTTATTAATTTCTAATTTCATTTTATTGTGGTCAAAGAACATACTTTGTATTATTTTATTCTTTAAAATTATTGTGGCCTATTTTATGACCTGGTGGGATAAATGATTTGTGATTGACTACTAATCTAAAGGTTGGGAGTTTGAACCCCCCGCCCCCAATAACTTCGTGAAGAAAAGTCTACCAATCTGCTTCTGTAAAGATTACAGCTAAGAAACCCTATGGAGCAGTTCTACTCTGTAATACATAGGCGGCTATAAGTCAGAATCAATGCGATGGGAATGGGTTTGGTTTTTAACAGTCTATTCTGGAGACCTTTTTATGTGCATGTGTGCTACTGTAACAACAACAAAAATACCACAAGTGCGTGGCTTTAAAGGACATAAATTTATTTTCTCACAGTTCTGGAGGCTGTAAGTCCAAATCAGGGTCTCAGCTGTGTCGATTTCTTCTGTGGTTCTCTCTAGTTTCTGGCGACTGCCATAATCCTTGGCATTCTTTGCTGCCTGTAGGTGCATCTGCCTGTCATCACATGGCACATCTTTTTATAAGACATCACTCAGTAGAAATTAAACTTCGTACCCACCCTACTCCAGTATGACATCATTAATATAACAAAAGAAAAACCCCTATTTCTAAACAAGGTCATATTTACAGGTAAAGGGGTTAGGACTTCCACATTTAAGTCTTTTGGGGACACAATTTAATCCATAATAATGCACTTGAGAAGATGTGTATTCTGCTGCTGTTGGGAGAATTGTTCTATATGTATCTGTTAGGTCTAGTTTGTTTATAGTGTTGTTCAAGACTTCTATTTCATTGTTGATCTTTTACCTGGTTGTTCTATTCATTATTAAAAGTGGATTATTGAAGTCTCCAACTAATATTATTTAATAGTAGTTCATCAGTTCTTCAATTCTGTAAGTTTTTGCTTCATAAATTTTGGGATTCTGGAGTTAGGTGTATATGTGTTTAGAATTGTTAAGTCTTCCCGATGGTCAACTCTTTTGTCATCATGAAACATCTCTCTTTATCTCTAATAGCTTTTTGTTTTAAAGTCTATATTGTGTTTGCGTGATATATCTTTTTTCCCATCGTTTACTTTCAACATATTTGTATCTTTGAATCTGACACTCTCTGCCTTTTAATTGTATTGTTTAATCCGTTCACCTTTATTGTTATTGTTGATATAGTTGGACTTAAAAACCACCCACTGCCATTGAGTCGATTGCAACTCATAGCGACCCTATAGTGGCCCTATAATTGGACTTACATCTGCCAATTTACTTTTGTTTTCTATGTCTCATGTCTTTTCTTCTATTCCTCCTTTATTGCTTTCTTTTGCATTAAGTACTTTTTATTGAAACATTTTTATTCCCTTAATAATTTTTTCACTATACGTATATATATATCTGGCTTATAATTAATTAATTAATTAATTTTGGTAAAAATATACGCAACAAACCTATTCCCATTCCACAGTTTCTAGACATAATAATCAGTGACATTTGTTAATTTTTCACATTGTGTCAACATTCTCACTATTTCTCTTCTAGTTGTTTCACTTCAGTTTACTTAACCTCCCTGCCTCCCAACCTTCTCTCTGTGCTTTAAAATAGCTGTAGTCTTACATATATATATATTAAGTAACACAACACTCAAGGGTGACAATCTTTACTCTTTGAGCTAAAATATTACTAATTTTAAAGAGGACTTCAGGGAATAGTTTCAACTCCAGGTTTGAAGAACAGCTCATGGCCATAGTTTCAGGGACTCCTTCAGACTCAGTAGGTCCAGTAAGTTTGGATTCTTTAAGAGTTAGAGTTCTATTCCTTATTTTTCTCCCTTTACCAAGAGTTCTCTATTATATTCTTGATCAGAACATTCAGTAGTGGTAGCTGGGTACCATCTAGTTCTTCTAGCCTCAAGGTGGAGGAGGCAGTGGTTCATATAGACAATTAGTCCTATAGTCCAGTTCCTCCTCTGATGCATGAGTTTCCTTCTCTTTTGTTCCAGATGAATAAAGACCAATAGCTGCATCTTAGATGCCCACTCATAAGCTTTTAAGTCCCCAGAAAACACCATACTGGGAGGTCGAACTATATTATGCCCATTGACTGGAGTGTCCCCACAAGACCATGGCCCTAAGCCTCCCAAACCAAGAGAAGTAACATGAGGAGATTGGTTATATCTAATTAGTATCAGCATCTGTAACCCCCCTCTTTTTAGTGGTTGTTGTTATTCTTGAGAAACTGTATACAACCTAGCATTTGCCCATTCATCCCTTTTCCTTAGGTACAGATTACTGACATTAGTTACATCAGTCATGCTGTGCAAATTTCACCCATATTCAGTGCCGTCCTTCCCATTTCTACAAAGAAAAAGCGACTACTACCTAAGGAATACCTCTCCCCCCTCCCCAATTATATGCTTTTTTAAAACTGTGCTTTAGATGAAGGTTTACAGAGCAAATTAGTTTCTTATTAAATAATTAATACACACACAGTTTTGTGATATTAGTTGCCAACCCCGTGCCATGTCAACACTCTCCTCTTCTTGACCTTGGGGTCCCCATTATCAGCTTCCCTGTCCCCTCCTGCCTTCTCATACTTGCCCCTGGGTTGGTGTGCCCATTTAGCCTCATTTTGTTTTGTGGGCCTGTCTAATCTTTGGTTGAAGGGTAAACCTCAGGAGTGACTTCATTACTGAGCTAAAAGGGTATCCGGGTGCCATACTCTTGGGGTTTCTCCAGTCTCCATCAGACCAGTAAATCTGGTCTTTTTTTCTGGGTTAGAATTTTTTTCTACATTTATCTCCAGCTCTGTCCAGCACCCTCTATTGTGATCCCTGTCAGAGCAGTCGGTGGTGGTAGCTGGGCACCATCTTGTTGTGCTGGACTCAATCTGGTGGAGGCTGTAGTAGTTGTGGTCCATTAGTCCTTTGGACTAATCTTTTCAGTGTGTCTTTGATTTTCTTCATTCTCCCTTGCTCTAGATGGGTGAGAACAGTGGAATATCTGAGATGGCTGCTGACAAGCTTTTAAGACCCAAGATGCTACTCACCAAAGTAGGATGTAGAACATTTTCTTTATAAATTCTGTTATGCCAGTTGAGCTAGATATTCCCCAAGACCATGGTCCCCAGCCCTCAGCCCAGTAATTCAGTCCCTCAGGGAGCTTGGATGAGTCTATGGAGCTTCGTTGACCTTGCCTTGGTCAAGTTGTGCTGGCTTATTTCCTGCTGTTTTTGTATTTTTAGTTATGATTTGGTTCCTATTTATGCCATAGATTAGGGCCTCTAGCATTGACCCTATGTTTATTTCCATGATCTTTATAGATTTTGGTTTTATATTTAGGTCTTTGATCCATTTGGAATTAGTTTTTGTGTATGGTGTGAGAAATGAGTTCTCTTTCATTTTTTTGCAACTCAACATCCAGTTTGGCCAGCGCCATTTGTTAAAAAAGGTGTCTTTTCCCCAATTAATGAAATTTGGGCATTTGCCAAAGGTCAGGTGACCATAGATGGATGGTTTTACATCGTGGTTCTTGATTATGTTCCATTGGTCAATGTTTCTGTCGTTGTACCAGTACCAGGCTGTTTTGACAACCGTAGCTGTATAGTAGGTTCTGAAGTCAGGTAGTCAGAGGCCTCCTACTTTGTTCTTTTTCTTCAATAATGCCTTACTTATCCAGGTCCTCTTTCCTTTCCATATAAAGTTGATGATTAGTTTTTCCATCTCATTGAAGAATGCTGTAGGTATTTGGATTGGGTTGGATTGTGTTTGTAGATTTCTTTGGGTAAAATTGAAATTTTCACAGTGTTGAGTCTACCTACACATGAGCAGAATTTGTTTTTCCATTCATGTAGCTCTCTTTTGGTTTCTTGCAATAGTGTTTTGTAGTTTTCTTTGTGTAGGTCTTTTATGTCCGTGGTTAGAGTTATTCCTGAGTATCGTATTTTTTTAGGGGCTATTATAAGTGGTATTGTTTTCCTGATTTCATTTTTGTAGTTCTCACTATTGGCGTATAGGAATCCAACTGATTTTTTTATGTTTATTTTATATCCTGTCACTCTGCTGACTCTTTCTATTAGTTTCAGTAGTTTTACCAGGGAGCCTTTAGAGTTCTGTATGTATAGTATCATATCTTCTATGAATAGAGATAGTTTTATTTCCTCCTTACCAATTTGGTTGCCGTTTATTTCTTTTTCTTGCCTTATTGGTCTAGCTAGGACTTCCAGCACAATGTTAAACAGGAGTGGTGATAAAGGGCATCATTGTCTTTTTCTGTTCTTAGGGGGAATGCTTTCAGCTTCTCTCCATTGAAAGTGATGGTGCCTGTTTGTTTTGTATAGATGCCCTTTATCTTGCTGAGGAATTTCCCTTCTATTCCTATTTTGTAGAGAATTTTTATTGAGAATGAGTGTAGGGCTTTGTCGATGCCTTTTCTGCATCTATTGATTTATGTGGTGGATTATGTTGATTGATTTTCTAATGTTGAACCATTCTTGCACACCTGGCATGAATTCCACTTGGTCATGGTGTATTATTTTTATGATATGATACTGAATTCTATTGGGTAGAATTTTGTTGAGAATTTTTGCATCTATATCCATGAGAGATATTGATCTGTACTTTTCTCTTTTTTGTGGTGTCTTTGCCTTGTCTTGGTATCAGGGTTATGCTGGCTTCATAGAATGAATTTGGAAGTATCCCTACTTTTTCTGCGTTCTGAAATAGTTTGAGTAGTACTGTGTGAGTTCTTCCCTGAATGTTTGGTAGAATTCTCTGGTGAAGCCATCTGGGCCAGGGCATTTTTTTGTTGGAAGTTTTTTTAATTACCTTTTCAATCTCTTCTCTTGTTATGGTTCTGTTCAGATTTTCTACCTCTGTATGTGTTAGTTTAGGTAGGTAGCATGTTTCTAGAAATTTGTCCATTTCCTCTAGGTTTTCAATTTTTTGGAGTATAGTTTTTTATAATACTCTGTTATGATCCTTTTTATTTCATTTGAGTTTGTTGTAATGTCCCCCATTTCATTTCTTATTTGGGTTATTTGCTTTCTCTTCTGTTTTTCTTTTGTCACTTTGACAAGAGTTTATCGGGTTTTTTTTATCCTTTCAAAGAACCAACTTTTGGTTTTATTGATTCTATTGTTTTTCTATTCTCTATTTCATTTATTTCTGCTCTGATATTTATTATTTCCTTTCATTTGGTGGCTATGGGCTTCTTTTGCTGTTCACTCCCTAATTGTTTGAGTTATAAAGCTAACATTTTGATTTTATCGCTTTTCTTTTTTGATGTGTACATCTATTGCTATAAATTGACCCCTGAGTACTGCCTTTGCTGTGTCCCAAAGGTTTTGGTATGATATGTTTTCATTCTCATTTGATTCTAGGAATTTTTTTTATTCCATCTTTGATTTATTCCATTACCCAGTGGTTTTTAAGCAAGATGTTATTCAGTTTCCATGTTTTTTTTTTTTTTCCTTGCTCTTCTTGTTATTAATTTCTACTTTTATGGTGTTGCAATCAGAGGAGATGCTTTGTATTATCTCATTGTTTTGGATTTTGTTGAGGTCTGTTTTGTGCCCAAAGATGCATTCTATTCTGCAGAATGTTCCATGTGTATTAGAAAAGAATGTATATTTGCTGCTGTTGGGTGGGGTGTTCCATATATGCCTATAGGGTCAAGTTTGTTGATCATGGCCTTTAGATCTTCTGTATCTTTGTTGAGTTTCTTTCTAGATGTTCTGCCCTTTACTGAGAGTGCTGTGTTGAAGTCTCCTATTATTGTGGAACTGTTTGTATCTCTTTTCAGTGCTATTAGAGTTTGTGTTATGTATTTTGGAGACCTGTTATGGATGCATAGATATTTATTATGATTATGACATTATTCGGAAACCCTGGTGGCATAGTGGTTAAGTATGGTGAATACTCCGTTTGATTCTTATATAATGTCCATCCTTGTCTTTTATGATGGATTTTGCCTTAAAGTCTATTTTATCTGAGATTAGTATCTCCACTCCTGCTCTTTTTTATTTGCTGTTTGCTTGATATGTTTTTTCCATCCTTTGAATTTTAATATATTTATGTGTTTGGTTCTAAGGTATGTCTCTTGTAGACATCATATTGATGGTTCATGTTTTTTTATCCAATTTGTCATTCTCTGTCTTTTTACTGGTGTATTTAAGCCATTTATGTTCAGCGTGATTATCAATAGGTGTGAGTTTATTGCTGTCATTTTGTAGTACTTTTTTTGTGGTGCTGGCGTTTTCTTTGTTCTGCTTACTCTCCCATTCTGAGTTCCTGTTGTTTGTGGAATTTCTTTTCATTAGTTGGTGTAGATTTTGAGTTTACTGAGACTTTGTGTTTTTCTTCTTTATTTTAGTGAGTAGGTTCATTAACTCTCTTTGTGGTTACTTTGAAATTTACCCCTATCTTCCTAAGTTTGAACGAGGTTTTATTACTTACTATCACCTTGATTTTATCTCCATTTGATCACTCTATATGTACACCATTTACTCCCCTTTTATTGTTCTGATGTTGTTGTCATTTACAGATTGACATCTCCGGTTCCCTGATGTAAATCTTTTAGTTTTTTTTAATCCTTGAATGTTCATTACCTAGGACGGTATCTGGCTGATGCTGTCCTGTGTCCTAGATTCAGGTTGTTGTCTGATGTTGAAGTTTCTATATGCGAAGGACTCCCTTTAATAAATCTCGTAAATTTGTTTTGGTTTTTACATATTCCCTTAATTTCACCATCATATTTGAGTAAGAGTATTGCAGGGTATCTTTTTCTTGGCTGGGAATGTTTTTCTTTCAAGTTTTATATGTCATCCCACTGCCTTTTTTCCTGCATGGTTTCTGCCTAGTAATCAGAGTTTAGTCTTATTGTTTCCCCTTTGTATGTGAATTTTCATTTATCTCAAGCTGCTTTCCAAATTCTTTCTTTGTTTTTGGCGAGTGTAATTATGATATATCTTGATGACCTTCTTTTGGGGGTCTATCCTATATGAGGTTTGTTGAGCCTCTTGGATGGTCAGCTTTTCAAAAAAAAAATTTTTTTTTTGAGATTAGGGAAGTTTTCTGTCAGCAAATCTTTAATGATCCTCTCTGTGTTTTCAATTTCACCTCTGTTCTGGAACTTTGATCACACGCATATTTTTGCTCTTGATTGTATCACACATAGTCCTTAGGTTTTTTTCCCCCAAAACCAACAGCCAACATCATTGTAAATGGAGACTGAAAGCATTCCTCCTGAGAATAGGAACTAGAGAAGGATACCCTTTATCACCACTCTTATTCAATATCGGGTTGGAAGTCCTAGCTAGAGCAATAAGGCAAAAAAAAGAAAAGAAATAAAGAGCACCCAAATTGGCATGGGAGAGGTAAAACTATTCCTATTTGCAGACAATATGATCTTATACAATAAAACTGCAAGGAATCCAATGACAACTACTGGAACTAATAGAAGATTGGAGAAAAGTAGCAGGATACAAGATTAACATACAAAAATCAGTTGTATTCCTCTACACCAACAAAGAGAACTACGAAAAGGAAATTAGCAAATCAATACAATTTACAATAGCCCCAAGAAGATAAAATATTTAGGAATAACTCTAACCAGGGACATAAAAGACCTATACAAAGAAAACTACAAAACACTTCTGCAAGAAACCAAAAGAGACCCACGTAAGCGGAAAAGCATACAGTGCTCATAAATAGGAAGACTCAACATTGTGAAAATACCAATACTACCCAAAGCAATCTACTGATACAATACAATCCTGATCGAAATTCCAACGGCACTCTCTATGAGATGGAGAAATAAATCACCAACTTTGTATGAAAAGGCAAGAGGCCCCAGATAAGTAAAGCATTATTGAAGAAGAAGAAGAACAAAGTGGGAGGCCTCACACTACCTGATCTTAGAATCTACTATACGGCCATGGTAGTCAAAATGGCCTGGTACTGGTACAACAACAGACACATAGACCAATGGGACAGAATTGAGAACTCAGACATTAATCCACTCATCAATGAGCAGCTGGTATTTGACAAAGGGCCAAAGCCCATTAAAAGGGGAAAAGATATTCTCTTTAACAAATGATAATGGCATAACTGGACATGCATGAAACAGGACCCATATCTCACACCATACACAAAAACTAATTCAAAATGGATCAAAGACCTAAATAAAATTTTAAAATTATGAAGATTATGGAAGAAAAAATAGGGACAACTCTAGGGGCCCTAAACATGGCATAAATAGTATACAAACCATAACTAACAATGCACAAACACCAGAAGATAAACTAGATAACTGGGAATGCCTAAAAACTGAACACTTATGCTCATCAAAAGCCTTCACCAAAAGAGTAAAAAGAGAGCCGACAAACTGGAAAAAGTTTTGGTTATGACATATCCGATAAGAGTCTAATCTCTAAAACCTATAAAACACTTCAACTCCTCAATAACAAAAAGACAAATAATTGAATTGAAAAATGGGCAAAGAACATGAACGGACATTTCAACAAAGAAGATATTCAGGCAGCCAGCCTGAAAAAAAGGATATCCTCATGATCATTAGCCATTAGAGAAAAGCAAGTCAAAACCACAATGAGATACTACCTCACCCAGCAATACTGGCACTAGTCCAAAAAAATTCAAAATAACAAATGTTGGAGAGTTCTCAGGGAGATTCAAACTCTTATGCACTACTAGTGGGAATGTAAAATGGTACAACCACATTGGCAAATGATATGACGCTTCCTTAAAAAGTTAGAAATAGAAATCCGACTCCTAGGAATATACCCTAGAGAAATAAGAACTGTCACACAAATAGACATGTGCATACCCAGGTTCACTGCAGCACTATTCAGCATAGCAAAAAGATGGAAACAGCCTAAATGTCCACCAATAGGTGAATAGTTATACAAATTATGGTACATACACAATGGAATACTATGCAATGATAAAGAACAATGATGAATCTGTAGAACAGATTCACAACATGGATAAATCTGGAGGGCATTACATTCATTGAAATAAGTCAATCACAAAAGGACAAATATTGTATGAGACCACTATTATAAGAACTCAAGAAAAGGTTTACATACAGAAAATACAAATTCTCTGATGGTTAAGAAGGTGGGGAGGTAAGGGAAGGGAAAATCACTAATTAGATGGTAGACAAGTATCAACTTTGTGAAGGGAAAGACAACACAATATAGGGGAGGTCAGCATGGCTTGACCAAAGCAAAGGCATAAAAGTTTCCTAGACACATCCAAACACCTGGAGGGACTGAGTTGCTGGGGGTGGGGCTGGAGACCACATTCTTGGGGTCATCTAGGTCAACTGAAATAACATAGTTCATTCTATAGCCCACTTTGGTGAGTAGCATCTGGGGTCTTAAAAGTGTGAGAGTGGCCATCTAAGATACATCTACTGGTCCCATCCTGTCCTGGGTACAGGAGAATGATGAAAACCAAAGACACAAGACATATATTAGCCCAAAGGACTAAAGGACCACATAAGCCAGAGCTTCCACCAGCCTGACCCCGGAAGAACTAGATGGCATCTTGCTACCGCCACTTACTGCTCTGGCAGGGATCGCAACAGAAAGTCCCAGACAGAGTGAGGGAAAAATGTAGAACGAAATTCAAATTCACAGGAGAAGGCCAAACTTACTGATCTGACAGAGACTGGAGGAACCCCGAGTCTATGTCCCCTGGACACTCTGCTAATCCAGAACTCCTAACTCACCCCCAAAGCCCACTCTTCAGACAAAGATAACACAGCACTATAAGACAAACAATAACACATCTGAGGAAGGTGCTTATTAGTTCAATCAAATATACAAGACCTATGGGCAACTCCTGCCCAAAAGCAAGACAAGAAGGCAGGAAGGGACAGGAACTGGATGAATGTACACAGTCAACTCGGGGTGGAAAAGAGGAGTATGCTGCCATTGTAGGGATTGCAACCAATATCACAAAATAATATCTGTATAAATTTTTGAATGAGAAATGAACTTGAGCTATAAACTTTCACCTAAAGCACAATAATTTTTTTTTTTTTTAATGACTCTGGGCTGTTAATAAATCTCAAAAATCTGTCATTTTCCCCCAGTCTTTCTCACCATGCACATCAGGGACTTAGCGCTCTTTCTGAAATGTGCTTTGTGATCAGTAAATGTTAATTATTGTCACTCTTATTATTGTTGTTAGCTGCCCTCTAGTCAGCCCCCAACTCACAGTGACCCCACACACAATGGGATTGGACCCTTGTGACCCATAGGGTTTTCACTGGCTGATTTTCAGAAGAATATTGCCTTCCCTTTTTCCCCAGTCCATTTCAGTCAGGAAACTCCACGGAAATCTGTTCAGTTTCATAGAAACATGCAAGCCTCCACCGACAGATGGGTGGTAGCTGTGCAGAAGGTACGCCGGCCAGGAATTGAACCACGTCTCCCACATGCAAGGTGAGAATTGTACCCTTGAACCATCACTGCCCCACAGCACCATCTTTACCAAACAATTAAACAGGACATCACCAGTAATGGGACAAACAGGCATCATGTGCCTCTTGATATGATGCAATGAGGAGGACACAGCACCTCTTCACGGGATTCCTATCGAGAGTGTACCACCTGAATCTAATCATGAGGAAACAAGACAAACCCAAATTGAGGATTGTCTACAAAGTAACTGACCTGTCATCTTCAAAAAGGTCAGGGTCACGAAAGTCATGGAAATGTTGAGGGACTGATCTAGCCTGAAGGAGACTAAAGAGACCTGACAACCACATACAATGAGTGGTCCTGGATAGGATGGGAAGGGACAGAGGGAGAGAGGGAGGGAGAAAGGGAAGGAGCGAACAAAGAGCCATAAAGTATATTAAACATCTTAAACACACAAATTACCTAAATTGACCAAAGAAGAAGTAGAAAATCTCAACAGACCAATAGCAAGAGAAGAGATTGAATCAATAATCAAAAACCTCCTAAGAAAAGTCCGGGATCAGATGGCATCACTGGGGAAGTCTACCAAACATTTAAAGAACAACTAACGTCAATATTTTTCCAAATTCTTCCTAAAAAAATAGAAGAGGAGGGAAGACGTTCTAACTCATTCTATAAGTCCAACATTACCCTGTTACCAAAGCCACATAAAGACACCGTAAGATAAGAAAACTACAGATGCTTATGAATACATATGTAAAAATCCTCAACAAAATACTGGCAAATGAAATCCAACAGCATATTGCATCTCACCATAACCAAGTGGGATTTATCCCAAGAATATAAGGTTGGTTCAACATAAGAACATCGACCAATGTAATACTTCACAATAATAGAATAAAGAAAAAGTACCACATGATCATTGATGCAGAAAAGGCATTTGACAAAATCCAACATCCTTTCATGATAAAGTACTCATTATTAGAAGGAGCAGAAGGGGAATTCCGCAACACGATAAAAGGCATTAATGAAAAACCCACAGCGACTACATCATACTCAATGGTGAGACTGAAAGCTTTCCCCCCAAGATCAGGAACAACACAAGGAGCACTGCTCTCACTTCTGCTAATCGCATTGCACTGAAAGTTCTAGCCAGAGTAATTAGGCAAGAAAAAGAAGAAAAGAGCATCTAAATAAAAAAGGAAGAGGTAAAACTATCTCTATGCACAGATGACATGATCCTAGATACGGAAAATCTCAAAGATTCCACAAGAAAGTTACTAGAGTTAATTTAAAAAATCAGCAAATTTTCAGGGAGCAAGATCAGCACAGAAAAATCAGTTGTGTTTCTATATACTAGAAATGAGCCATTAGAGAAGAAAATTAAGAAAACAATTATCTAAAAAAGACCAAAATATCTAGGAACATGTTTAACCAGAAGACGAAAGACTTGTACACTGAAAACTATAAACCGTTGTTGGAAGAAATTAAAGAAGGCCTAAATAATGGAAAGACATCTGTGTTAAAGGGCTGGAAGACTTAATATTGTTAAGAAAGTCAACACTACCCAAAAGGGCCTACAGATTCTCACAATCTTTATCAAAATTCCAATATCATTTTTTGCAGAAATGGAAAAGCCAATGCTCAAATTTATGTGGAATTTCAAGCTATAGTAATCAGAATAGTATGATACTGGTATAAAGATAGACATATAGGCCAATGGAATAGAATTGACAGCCCAAAAATAAACCCATATCTATGACCAATTGCTTTTTGACAAGGGTGCCAAGTCCACTCAATGGGGAAATAAGAGTCTTGTCAAGAAATACTGCTAGGACAATTGGATTTTCACATGTAAAAGAGTAAATAAAGGTGGACTCATAACTCACACCATATACAAAAATTAACTCAAAATAAATCAATGCCCTAAATATAAGAATTAAAACCACAAAATTTTCAGAAGAAAACTTAGGAGCAAGGCTTCAGAAACTTGTATTTGGAAACAGATTTTTAGATATGATATCAAAAGGATTAACAACAAAAAACCAAATAGATATATTGGACTTCATCAAAACCAAAAACTTCTCCTGTGCATCAAAAGATATTACCAAGAAAGTGAAAAAACGACCTACAGAATTGGAGAAAATATTTGGAAACCATATATCTGATAAGGGTTTAATAACAAGATTATGTAAAAACTTCTACAACTCAACAACAAAAAAGACAAATAATCCAATTAATAAATAGCCAAAGGACTTGAATAGACACTTTTACAAAGAAGATATGCAAATAACCAACAAGCACGTGAAAAAAAGGTGTTCATTATTATTAGGCATTAGGAAAATGCAAATCAAAACCACAATGAGATACCACTTCACACCCACTATGGTGGCTATTAGGTAAAATGAAAAATAGCAAGTGTTGTTGAAGATGTGAAGAAATTGGACCCCTCATCTGTTGCTCATGGGGGTGTGAAATAGTACAATGCTGTGGAAAACAGTTCGGCAGTTCCCCAAAAAGTTAAACATAGAATTACCATTTGATCTAGCAATTTCACTCCTAGATATGTACTCAAAAAAATTGAAAGCAGGGACTCAGACACGTGTGTACCATGGTTCCTTACAGTCTTATTCACAAGAGCCAAAAAGTGAAAACTATTCATGTGTCTATCAACAGATGAATGGATAAACAAAATGTGGCATATACAATGGAATATTATTCAGCCATAAAAAGGAATAAAGTTTTCATACATGCTAAGACATGGATGAACCTTGAAAACATTACCCTAAGTGAAATTAAGGCAGACACAAATATTATTGCATGATCCCACTCATAAGAAATACCTGTTGTTGTTGTTGTTCTTAGGTGCCCTCAAGTCAGTTCCAACTCATAGTGACCCAGTGTACAACAGAATGAAACACTGCCCTGTCCTGTGCCACCTTCACAGTTCTTGTTATGGTTGAGCGCTTTGTTGCAGCCACTGTGTCAGTCTAGCTCGTTGAGGTTCTTTCTGCTACTCCTGACCCTCTGCTTTACCAAGCCTGATGTTCTTCTCCAGAGACGACTGATCCCTCCTGACAACATGTCCAAAGCATGTAAGGCGAAGTCTCACCATCCTTGCTTCTAAGGGGCATACTAAGGTTGTGCTTCTTCCAAGACAGATTTGTTCATTCTTTTAGCAATTCATGGTTTATTCAATATTCTTCGCCAACACCACAATTCAAAGGCGTCAACTCTCCTTCGGTCTTCCTTACTCACTGTCCAGCTCTCGCATGCATAGGAGGTGACTGAAAACACCCTGGCTTGGGGCAGGCACCCCTTGGTCTCCAAGGTGACATCTCTGCTTTTTAATGCTTTAAAGAGGTCTTTTGCAGCAGGTTTGCCCAATGCAGCGCGTCTTTTGATTTCTTGATTGCTGCTTCCGTGGATGTTGATTTTGATTCCAAGTAAAATGAAATCCTTGACAACTTCAATCTTTCTCCATTTATCATGAAATACCTAGACTCGGCAAATGCATAGAGACAAAACGTTATTACTGGTTACCAGAGGAGGAGGGGAAATAAGCAGGTATTGCTAAGGGGCACGGAGTTTCTCTTTGGGCTTATAAAAAACTTTTGGAAATAGTGCTGATGGTTGTACAACACAGTGAATATAATCAATGTTAATATACTGTACACTTCAAATTGTTTAAAATGGCAAAATTTTTGTTATATAAATTTTACCACAAAAAAATCCAAGAATATAAAATACTTTAATAGGTTGAGACCTGCCATGATACTAATGTGAAAATTATTTTAATTGGAAAGTATATTATCTTCAAATTAAATATAAACTAATGTAAACTCAGGCAAAAGGGCAACACAATTTTGGTGGAACTTAAACAGATTCTAAGATCTATCTGGAACAGAAAATACACAAGAATAAGACAAACAATGAGGAGAAGAAAAAAAAAGAAAGAATAATTGCTCCATAGATAGCAAAACATAGTACAAAGCCAAATGATAGCGGGGGAAAAAAAGATCCATTGCCCAGAAATAAAGAACTTAGCATTGGCATTTCAAGTTGGCAGGGAAAGAATGGAGTATTCAGTTTTAGTTGGGACAACTGCCTTTCCACTTTTGTCTGGAGAGAATCCTAAAAGATAGATAACCCTTAGGAAAATCAGGCAAATAAGACACAGTGGAGGATCTACATGTGGCCAATAAATATGAAAATGCTTGATTTTATTAATAGTCAGGGAATTTCAAGTTAAAACAAGTTATTTTCAAACATTTATGGGGGAAAAAAAACTACCAAAATTAATTCTACCCAGTGTTGGCAAGGGTAAGGAAAAATGGGTCTTTTTTAATTTTATTTTGTTATTGTTGAGAGCACACACAGAAAAACATACACCAATTCAATAGCTCTGCGTGCACAATGTGGTGACATTGATTACATTCTTCGAGTTGTGCGACAATTCTCACACTCCTTTTCTGAGTTGTTCTTCCCTCATTAACATAAATTCAGTGCACCCTAAAGTTCATATCTAATTTTTCCAGTTGCTCAAGGCAGACATTTTTTACTAGTTAAGCTAAACTATTGTAAAAAAGGTTTGCTTTAGCATTATGCCCTGTTAAGACCTATCTATATGGGATCAAATTAACAACAGCCTCTACAAGTTTTGTGTGTGTGCGTGTTTACTTTAATTGAAAGTTTACAAATCAAGTCAGTCTCTCATACAAAAATTTGTATACACCTTGCTGTATACTCGTAGTTGCTCTCCCCCTAAGGAGACAGTGCACTCCTCTCTACCCTGTATTTCTGTGTCCATTCACCCAGGTCCTGTCCTCCTCTGCCTTCTTATCTCCTCTCCAGACAGGAGCAGCCCAAGTAGTCTCACGTGCCACTTGAGCGAAGAAGCTCACTCCTCACCAGTATCATTTTCTATCTTATACTCCAGCCCAATCCCTGTCTGAAGAGTTGGTTTTGGGAATGGTTCCAGCCTTGGGCTAACACAAGGTCTGGGGACCATGACTTCCGGGGTCCTTCTAGTCTCAGTCAGACCATTAAGTCTGGTCTTTTTTTGAGAATTTGAGGCTATATCCCACTGCTCTCCTGCTCCATCAGGGATTCTCTCTTGTGTTCCCTCTCAGGGCAGTCATCGGTTGTAGCTGGGCACCATCTAGTTCTTCTGGTCTCAGGCTGATGTGGTCTCTGGTTTATGTGGCCCTTTCTGTCTCTTGGGCTCATAATTACCTTGTGTCTTTGGTGTTCTTCATTCTCCTTTGCTCCAGGTGGGTTGAGACCAATCGATGCATCTTAGATGGCCGCTTGCTAGCATTTAAGACCCCAGACACCACTCAACAAAGTGGAATGCAGAATGTTTTCTTAATAGATTTTATTATGCCAATTGACTTAGATGTCCCCTGAAACCTTGATCCCCAGACTCCACCCCTCCCCACCACACACACACTACTCTGGCCTTTGAAGCATTCACTTTATTCAGGAAACTTTTTTGCTTTTGGTTTAGTCCAGTGTGCTGACCTCTTCTGTATTGTGTGTTGTCTTTCCCTTCACCTAAAATAGTTCTTGTCGACTAATTAGTGAATATCCCTCTCCCTCCCTACTCTCATAACCATGAAAGTATGTTTTCTTCTGTGTTTAAACTATTTCTTGAGTTCTTATAATAGTGGTCTCACACAATATTTGTCCTTTTGCAGCTAATTTCACTCAGCATAATGCCTTCCGGATTCATTGATGTTATGAAATGTTTCATGGATTCATCATTGTTCTTTATGGATGTGTAGTATTCCACTGTGTGAATACACTGTAATTTATTTATCCGTTTATCCACTGATGGGCGCTTTGGTTGCTTTCATCTTTTTGCTATTGTAAATAGTGCCGCAATGAACATGAGTGTGCATATATCTGCTCATGTGAAGGCTTTTATTTATCTAGGATATATTCCAAGGAGTGGGATTCCCGGATCATATGGTAGTTCTATTTCTAGCTTTTTAAGGAAGCGCCAAATCAATTTCCAAAGTGGTACCATTTTACATTCCCACCAGCAGTGTATAAGTGTTCAATCTCTCCACAACTTCTTCAACATTTATTATTTTGTGTTTTTTGGATTAATGCCAGCCTTGTTGGAGTGAGATGGAATGTCACTGTAGTTTTGATTTGCATTTCTCTAATGACTAATGATGGTGAGCATTTCCTCATATATCTATTAGCTACCTGAATGTCTTCTTTAGTGAAGTCGTGAGCCATTTCTTGATATAAATATCTCTCTCTGTCTCTGGGTATATATATAAACTTTACTGATTTTGCTTCTCTAGAGAACACAGCCTAAAACTGAGAGTGATTCTAGAGAAACAAAATTGTAAGGATGGGATGAGTTTTCTAAATTGATTCTCAAGTCTGGTTAGTCTTAAAGATATTGATGACTCTGCTTCTAGTAGTAAAGAAGGCACTGCTAATATGTGGCATGAGGTGGCAATAGAAATATGCAAGATATCACTACCAATACATAAAGTATTGGTGAGAGGTGAGGCTCTGAATGACCACAAGTTTGATACTTTCCTATAATTTCGTCAGAAAGAGAAGTACAAGAAAGTTGGTTGGTCCTACTTTCACTAGACAAAGTAGTGAAAGAAACCAATGGCTTCCGGGTTTCAGAGTCACAGCTCAAGCACTGCATAAATGACTTCAAATTTACCACTTGTGCCCTGAAAAAGAGCCTTACTTCTTATAATAATAGAGCTAATATTGCCGAAAACCAAACCCGGAGTCTTATCGTAAGAGTGGCTGAATCACAACGCCAATTGATTTCCCAACCTTGAATGGTGTCTGAAGTTAATGTGAGAGCATTGATTGGGAAGAAATGGGATCCTGAAACTTGGGATGGGGGCATATGTACAGATAATCAGGAAGCTTGGAAGACTGAGCCCCTAAATTCCATTGACTCACTCCTGCCAACAGAACCAGCCTTCTTACTCCCGTCTGAAAAGATCCCTCCATCTTTGTCTCCTAAGCCACCCTTCCCAGTAAAACCATGAACCCCTTCAACCCCATCCGATGAGACTAACCCAGCTGTGTCTGAAGGGACTTTGTCTGAGTCATTGCCTTTGAAGGCATCTGAGTCATTGCCTGGAGCATCACCCCAGGCAGACGCCTTAAAAGACATTGCTGAATGGTTCTCAAAACATTTCCCCACTGATTTTGGCTTCTAGACCTATAACTAGACTTAAGTCCTGGTGAGCCCCAAAAGGTGAAGTACAAAGTGTAACCCAGGAGGAGGTACGCTACACTCTGAAAGAACTGCCTGACTTTTCTGATATGCACAAACAGAAACCTGGGGAATATGTGCGGGGATGGCTATTTAGGATGTGGGATAATGGTGCAAGGAACATAAAGTTGAATCAGGCTGAGCTTATTAATAGCACAGATTCTTCATTCAGTGTTTCAACCGGAGAGGTTAGGAAAGGATCTAATAGCTTATTTAATTGCTCTGAGGCATGCATTACGCGGCGGCCTACGCTAAATCAAGCTGAAGAACCAAACCTGTCTTGGTATACTGTAGAAGAAGATATTCAAAGGCTTAGGGAAATTGGCATGGCAGAATGGATTTATCAGGTTAGGCCCACAGACCCACACATGACCAGAGAACACATCTTTTACCACAATAGTAAGGAACAAATTTCTGAAGGGAGCTCCAGCATCCGTGGAGACTGCTGTGATTGCTATTTTATGTAAGTCAGATTTGACAGTGGGAACTGCCCTAATTGAATTAAGACAACTACAATGGGGCTGATTGGGCCCTGTGGTGGTAGGGGCCAAGTGGCAGACTCGATTGACAGTGGGCATGGTTACTGTAATGGACAGCACAGTCAAAGCAGCAATCGGAATATTCTGATTCCTATGGACTTAGAGCAGTGACTAGCCAGTCATGGTGTCCCTAGGAGTGAAATAGATGGGAAATCTACCAAATATCTACTTGATCTGTACAAGCAGAGGAATTCTAGGCCAAGTGAACAGCAGTCTGACTTGAATCACCAGAATAGAGTCACAGCCTCTCAGTCAATTCCCAGATGAGCCAGTTTACAGGCCCACAACCCCTTGAATGAAGGGAAGACCAGGCCCCCTAGAAGAAGGGCCCAACTACACTGCCAAAAATTTATACAGTTAGTCTTTCTTCCACCCTTCCCCAAAGGGGTCTACGGCATTTACAAGAGTGACTGTTCAATGGGAAAAGGAAATAATCAGAGTTTGGGGGAGTACTGGATACTGGCTCTGAACTGACGCTAATTCCAGAAAAACCAAAATGTCACTGTGGCCCACCAGTCAGAGTGGGGCATGTGGAGTCAGGTTATTAATGGAGTCTTGGCTCAGGTTTGTCTCACTGTGGGTCCAGTGGGTCCCCAAACCCATGCTGTGTTGATTTTCTGAGTTCCAGAACACATAATTGGAACAGATACACTCAGCAACTGGCAGAATCTCCACACTGGATCCTGGACAGGTGGAGAAAGGGCTATTATGGTAGGAAAAGCCAATTGGAAGCCATTAGGGCTGCGCCTACCTAAGAAAATAGTAAACCAAAAACAATGCTGTATTCCTGGAGGGATTGCAGAGATTACTGCCACCACCAAGGACTTGAAGGATACAGGGGTGGTGATTCCCACCACATCCACATTCAACTCACCTCTTTGGCCTGTGCAAAAAAAAGGTGGATTTTGGAGAATGCCAGTGGATTATTGAAAACTTAACCAGGTAGTGACTACAATTGCAGCTGCTGTTCCAGGTGTGGTTTCATTGCTTGAGCAAATTAATACACCTGCTGGTACCTGAAACACAGTTACTCAACTGGGCAATGCCTTTTTCTCAGTTCAGGTTTCGAAGGAACACCAGAAGCAGTTTGCCTTCAGCTGGCAAGCGCAGCATATACCTTCACTGTCCAACCTCAGGGCTATATCAGTATCAACTCTCCAGCCCTATATGATAATTTAGTCTGCGGGGATCTTGGCTGCCTGTCCCTTCCACAAGACATACCGCTGGTCCGTTACATTGATGACATTATGCTGATTGGACCTAGTAAGAAAGAAGTGTTAGTGACTCTGGACTTACCGGTAAAACATTTGCATGCTAGAGGTAGGAAATTTATCCAACAAAAATTCAGGCACCTTCCGCTTGAATGAAAATTTCTAGGGATTCAGTGGTGTGGGGCTTGTTGAGATATTCCTTCTAAAGTGAAGGATAAGTTATTGCATCTGGTGCCTCCCACAACTGAAGAGGAGGCAACATCTGGTGGGCCTCTTTGGATTTTGGAGGCAACATATCCTGCATCTGGGTGTGCTGTTGTTGTTAGGTGCCATCAATTCAGTTCCAACTCATAGCGACCTTATGTCCAACAGAATGAAACACTGCCTGGTCCTGTGCCATCCTCACAATACTTGTTATGTTTCAGCACATTGTTGCAGCCACTGTGTCAACCCATCTCACTGAGGGTCTTCCTCTTTTTTGCTGACCCTATACTTTACCAAGCATGATGTTCTTCTCCAGGGACTGATTCCTCCTGATAACATGTCCAAAGTATATGAGACGTAGTCTCAACATCCTTGCCTCTAAGGATCATTTTGGTTGTACTTCTTTCAAGACAGATTTGTTCATTCTTCTAGCAATTCATGGTATATTCAATATTCTTCACCAACACCACAATTCAAAGGCATCAATTCTTCTTTGATCTTCCTTATTTATTGTCCAGCTTTCACATGCATATGAGGCTATTGAAAACACCATGGCTTGGGTCAGTCACACCTTAGTCTTCAAGGTGACATCTTTGCTTTTTAACACTTTAACCAGGTCTTTTGCAGCTCTGGCTTATTTATCAAGTGACTCAAAAAGCTGCTAGTTTTGAGTGTGGCCCAGAACAAGAGAAGGCTCTGCAACAGGTTCCTGCTGCTGTGCAAGCCACTCTGCCACTTGGGCCATATTATCCAGCTGATTCAACAGTGCTTGAACTATCAGTGGCAGATAGAGATGCCGTTTGGAGTCTTTGGCAGGTCTCTATTGGTGAATCACAGCTCAGACCCTTAGGAGTTTGGAGCAAAGCCCTGCCATCCACTACAGATAACAATTGTACTTTTGAGAAACTTTTTGTCTTGTTACTGGGCCTTAATGGAGACTAAATCCTTAACCATGGGCCATCAAGCCACCTCGCAGCCTAAGCTGCCCATCATGAACTGGGTGTTGTCTGACCCACAGAGCCATAAAGTCAGACGTGCGCAGCAGCACTCCATCATTAAACGGAAACGGTATATATGAGGTCAGGCATAAACAGGACCCGAAGGCATAAGTAAGTTGCATGAGGAAGTGGCCCAAATGCCCATGGTCTCCACTGCTGTCACAGTAGCTGCCCTCTCCAAGTCTGCACATATGGCCTCATGGGGAGCTCCTTATAATCAGTTGACTAAGGGGGAGAAAATTCGTGCCTGGTTTACAGATAGTTCTGTGCAATATGAAGGCACCACTTGAAAGCAGGCAGCGGCAGCACTACAGCCCCTTTCTGGAACTGCCCTGAAGGACACTGATCAAGGGAAATCTTCCTAATGGGCAGAACCTCAAGCAGTGCACCTGGTTATTCATTTTGCTTGGAAGGAGAAATGGCCAGATTGTGATTGTATACTGATTCAAGGTGTTTTGTTCAATGGTTTGGCTGGATGGTCAGGGACTTGGAAGGAAAATAATTAGAAAACTGGAGACAAGGAGGTATGAGGAAGAGCTATGTGGCTAGACCTCTCTGAATGAGTCAAAGAAGTGAAGATATTTGTGTTTCGTGTGAATGTTCACCAAAGTTTGACCTTAGCAGAGGAGAATTTTAACAACCAAGTGGATAGGATGGCATGTTCTGTGGAAGCAAGTCATCCTCTTTCCCCTTCCGCTCCCATCATTGCCCAATGGGCTCATGAACAAAGCAGTCATGGTGGCAGGGGTGGAGGTTATGCATGGGCCCAGTAACCTGAACTTCCATTCTGCAAGGACAACTTGGCTACAGCCACTGCTGAGTGTTCAATCTGCCAGCAACAGAGACCGACAGTGAGTCCTGGATAAGGTACCATTTCTCGAGGTGAACAGCCAGCAACCTAGTGACAGGTTGATTACACTGGCATACTTCCATCATGAAAAGTGTAGAATTTTGTTCTTCCTGGGATAGACACTTACTCTGAATACAGATTTCCCTTCCCTGCAAGCCATGCTTTTACCAAAACTACCAATCGTGGACTTACAGAACGCTTTATCCACTGTAATGTCATCCCACACAGCATCACCTCAGATCAAGGAGCTCACTTCACAGCAAACGAAATGGAGCAACGGGCCCACGCTCATAGGATTCTCTGGCCTTACCACATTCCCCATCATCCTCAAGCAGCTGCCTCGATAGAACGATGGAATACCCTTCTAAAGACGTAATTATGATAACAGCTAGGTGACAATGGAATCCTGGTGACACAATGGTTAAGTGCTTGACTGCTTTCCAAAAGGTTGGCAATTCAAATCCACCAGCCGCTCCTTGGAAACCCTATGCGACAGTTTTACTCTGTCCTAAAGTGTTGCTAAGAGTCGGAATTGACTCAACGGCAATGGGTTTGGTTTAGGTGACAATACTTTACAGTGTTGGGGCAATGCTTTTCAGAAGGCTGTATATACTCTAAACAGCATCCAGTATATGGTGTTGTTTCTCCCATAGCCAGAACTCATGAGTCCAGGAATCAAGGGGTGGAAATGGGAGTGGCACCATTATTACCTCCAGTAACCCACTTGTAAGATTTTTGCCTCCTGTCCCTGCAACCCTATACTCTGCAGGTCTAGAGGTCTTATTTTGAAAGGGAGGAATGCTCCCACCAGGAGTCACAACACTGATTCCATTGAACTGAAAATTACAAATGTCACCCAGCCACTTTGGCCTTCTTGTGCCTCTGGATCAACAGGCAAAGAAGAGAGTTACTATATTGGCTAGTGTGATTGATCCTGATTACCAAGGGGAAAATGAATTGATATTACATAATGGAGGTAAAGAAGAATATGTCTGGAATAAAGAAGATCCCTTAAGATGTCTCTTAGTACCACCACACCCTGTGATTAAAGTCAATAGAAAACTGCAGCAACCCTATTCTGACATGACTACTAATGTCCCAGACCTTTCAGGAATGAAGGTTTGGGTCACCACACCAGGAAAAGAACCATGACCAGCTGAGGTTCTTGCTGAGGGCAAAAGGAATTCGGAATGTGTGGTGGAAGAAAGCAGCTGTAAACATCAGCTAGCATCTATTGCAGAAATGAGTACTGTAACTGTTGAGTTTTTCTTCCTTGTCTGTGTGCATCAAATATTTTGTTTTCTTCACTTATAAAAATCTAAAATGTAAACAGAGCTACTGCGTTTTTGGTTGTACACATGTTAGTTGTATCATGTTAGGCATAAGTATGACTTTGTAATTGTTTTTATTTAGAGATTGTGTATGGTTTAAGGAGATGTGTATACGTGCCAAGTTGACAAGGGGTGGACCCTGATGGTTAAGGTTGTGTGCCAGCTTGACTGGGCCATGATTCTCAGTGGTTTGGCAGTTATGTAATGATGTAGTTACCCTCCATTTTGTGATATAATATAATCATCTCCATGATGTGATCTGATGTGATCAGACAATCAGTTGTAAGGGGAGTTTCCTCGGGGCTGTGGCCTGTATCCAATATATATGGACATTTTGTCAAAACTTGCTGGCTTTTGCTCTGCTCTGGATGCTGCATTTGGCTCGTCATCATCTGACCTCTGGTTCTTGGGACTTGATCCATGGCCTGCTGTATTAACTGCCTATCTTGGGATTTGTCGGCCTCCGCAGTCTGTGAGCCAGCAGCCTGCCATCTTATCTGCCAGTCTTGAGTTCATTGGCCTCCACTGCCCGTGAGCCAGCAACCTGCCATCTGACCTGCTGATCTTGGGCTTGTCAGCCCCTGCAATTAACGTGAGTCAGGAGAAGCCTCTAGCCTCACACCTGACCCATGGGCTTGGGACTTGCCAGCCTCTACAACCACATGAGCCATTTCCTTGAGATAAATCTCTCTCTCTTTCTAGGAACCCAACCTAAGACAGCAGTATTCCATTGTATGTATGTACCACATTTTGTTTATACATTCATCTGTTGATGCGTATTTAGGTTATTTCCACCTTTTGGCTATTGTGAATAGTGCTGCGATGAACACTCGTGTAAAACTCTCTTTTTGAGCCTTTGCTTTCAAGTCTTTTGGGTATATACATAGGAGTGGAATTGCTGGGTCATATGGTAGCTCTATATTTAGTTTTTTGAAGAACTGCTACACTGTTTTCCACAACACAACAGCTGTACCATTTTCTATTCCCCCAGCAATGGATCAGTGGATAACGGTTCCAATTTCCCCACATCCTCACCAACATTTGTTATTTTGTTTCTTTCTTCCTTTTTTTTTTTTTAAATCTTAGCCATCCTAGTAGGAGTGGCAATATATCCCATTGTGGTTTTGATTTGCATCTTGCTGATGGCTAATGATGATGAGCATCTTTTCATGTGTTTGGCAGCCATTTGAATGCTATCTTTGGTAAACTGTCTGTTCAAGTCCTTTGCCCATTTTATGATAGGGTTGTCTTTTTGTTGTTCAATTGTCAAAGTTTTACATATATTTGGTTATTAGATTTTTGTTGAACATATGGTTTCTGAAGATATTCTCCCAATCAGTAGCTAGTCTTTTCACTTTTTTGGTAAATTCTTTTGATGAACAAAACTGAATTTTTTTTTGCATTGCTTCTTTTTTTTTTTTTACTGTAATTTAGGTGAAAATTTAAAGAGCAAATAAGTTTCTCTTTAAATAGTTAGCACACAAATTTTTTTGTGACACTGGTTGTCAACACTCTCCCCTTCTCCACCCCCCAGCTTCCATGTTTCCATTCATCCAATTTTCCTGTCCCTTCCTGCCTTCTTGTCTTTGCTTTTGGGCTGGTGTGCCCATTAATCTCCTGTATGTTATTGAACTATGAAGCACGTCCTACACACGTGTTATTTTTGGCTCTATAGACCTGAAGGATGAACCTCAGGAGTGACTTCAGTACTAAGTTAAAAGGGTGTCCAGGGGCCATACTCTCAGGGTTTCTTCAGTCTCTGTGAGACCAGCAAGCCTGGTCTTTTGCATGTGTGTGTGTGAATTTGAATTTCGTTCCACATTTTTCTCCCACTCTGTCTGGCTGGGACTCTCTATTGTGTTCCCTGCCAGAGCAGTCAGTGGTGGTAACCAGGCACTATCTAGTCATTCTAGGCTCAGTCTGGTAGAGGATGTGGTAGCCATGGTCCATTAGTCCTGTGGACTAATCTTTCCCTTGTGTCTTTGGTCTTCTTCATTCTCCTTTGCTCCAGCTGGGATGGGACCAGTAGATGTATCTTAGATGGCAGCTCACAGGCTTTTAAGACCCCAGTCACTACTCACCACAGTGTGTAAAACATTTTCTTTATACACTATGTTATGCCAATTGAGCTAGATGTCCCCCAAGACCATGGTCCCCAGTACTCAGCTCAGTAGCTCAGTCTCTCAGGGTGTTTTGATAAGTCTATGAAGCTTCTGTGACTTTGCCCTGGTCAAGTTGTACTGATTTCCCCAGTATTGTGTACTGTCTCACACTTCACCAAAGTTATCACTTATCTACAATCTAGTTCGTGTTTTTCCCTCTGTACAATTCCCCTTCCTTGTAACTACCAAAGATTGTTTCTTTCTGTGTGGAAACATTTTCATAATAGTGGTCTCATACAATCTTTGTCCTTTTGTGATTGACTTATTTCACACAGCATAATGTCCTCCAGATTCATCCATGTTGTGAGATGTTTTGCAGGTTCATCATTGTTCTTTATCTTTGAGTAGTATTTCATTGTATGTGTGTACCATAGTTTGTTTATCCAATCATCCATTAGTAGGCATTTCAGTTGTTTCCATCATTTTGCTATTGTGAATTGTGCTGCAATGAACATGGGCGTGCATATGTCTATTTGTGTGAAGGCTCCCATTTCTCTTGGATATATTCCTAGGAGTGGAATTGTTGGATCCTATGGTATAAAAAAAAAAAAAAAAAAATTCATGGTATTTCTATTTCTAGCTTTTTAAGGAAGCGCCATATCATTTTCCAAAATGGTTGTTCCATTTTGCATTCCCACCAGCAGTGCAAAAGTGTTCCAATCTCCCAGCAATCTGTCCAACATTTGTTATTTACTGTTTCTTTGATTCGTGCCAGTAATGTCAGGGTGAGATGGTATCTCATCGTAGTTTTGATTTGCATTTCTCTAATGGCTAGTGATTGTGAGGATTTCCTCATGTATCTTCTTTGATGAAGTATCTGTTAATATTCTTTGCCCATTTTTTAAGTGGATTATTTGTCTTTTTATTGTAGAGGCTTTGGATTTTCCTATAGATTTTAGAGAGTAGACCTTTGTCAGATACATCATAGCCAAATTTTTTTCCCCTGTCTGTAGGTTCTTTTTTACTCTGTTGGTGAAGAGTTTTGATGAGCTTGTGTTTAATTTTTAAAAAAGTATGGAACGCTTCATGAATTTGCACATCATCCTTGCACAAGGGCCATGCTAACCTTCTCCATATCCTTCCAATTTTAGTATTGCGCTGTTGAAGTGAGCACCAAAAGTTTTTATTTCTTACAAGGTCCCATTTATTGATTTTGTCTTTTGCTGTCTGTGCTTTTGTTATTAGATAATCCATTGTTGAAAGCTAGGCCAAATTGCTCCTGCTGGTTCTAAGAATTTTATGGTTTTAACTTGCACATTTAGGTCCTTAATCCATTTTGTATTTTTTGTGTGTATGGTGTGAGGCACAGATCCTGTTTCATTTCTCTGCATGTGGAAATCCAATTTTCCCAGCACCATTTGTTGAAGAAGTTCTTCTTTCCCCCATCAAATGGACCTTTGTCAAAAATCAGTTAACCATAAATCTGTGGAATTTATTATCCAGACTCTCAATTCTATTCCATTGGTCTATGTGTCTATTGTTATACCAGTACCAGGCTGTTTTTCTTTCTTCGTTTGTTTTGTTTTGTTTTTTGTTGTGTTTTAAGTGAAAGTTTACAGTTCAAGTTAGTTTCTCTTACCAAAAATTTATACACGCATTGTTATGAGACCCTAGTTGCTTTGAACACCAGATTTCCCATGTCCATTCAACCAGCTCCTGTCCCTTTCTGTCTTCTCATCTTGCTTCCAGATAGAAGCTGCCCATTTACTCTCATGTGTCTACTTAAGCTAAGAAGCACCCTCTTTATGAGTATCATTTTATGTCTTAGAGTCCAGTCTAATCTTTGTTGGAAGAGTTGGTGTTAGGAATGGTTTTAGTTTTGGGTTAACAGAGAGTTCAGGGTCCATGTCTTCCAGGGTTCCTCCAGTCTTGGTCAGACCATTAAGTCTGGTCTTTTTACTAGAGTTTGAGTTCTGCACCCCAATTTTCTCCTGCTCCATCAGGGACTCTGTTGTGTTCCCTGCCAGAACAGTCATTGGTGATAGCCAGGCACTATCTAGTTCTTCCAGTCTCAAGCTAATGGAGTCTCTGATTTATGTGGCCCTTTCTGTCTCTTGGGCTCATATTTTCCTTCTGTCTTTGATGTTCTTCATTCTTTGCTCTGGATGGGTTGAGACTAATTGATGCATCTTAGATGGATGCTTGCTAGCTTTTCAGACCCCAGATGCCACTCACCAAAGTGGGATGCAGAACATTTTCTTAATAAACTTTGTTATGCCAATTGACCTAGAAGTCCCCTGAAACCATGGTCCCCAAAACCCTGCCCCTGCTACTCTGTCCCTCAAAGTGTTTGGTTGTATTCAGGAGACTTCTTAGCTTTTGGTTTAGTCCAGCGGTGCTGACTTCCCCTGTATTGTGTGTTGTCCTTCCATTCACCTAAGATAATTCCTTTTCTACCTAGTTAGTGAATACACCTCTCCCTCCCTCCTTACCCTCTTTACCATCAAAGAATGGTTTCTAGTGTGTTTAAACATTTTCTTCAGTTCTTATAATAGTGGTCTCATACAATATTTGTCCTTTTGTAACTAATTTCACTCAGCATAGTGCCTTCCAGATTCATCCATGTTATGAGATGTTTCACAGATCCATCGTCGTTCTTTATTGTTGCATAGTATTCCATCGTGTGAATATACCATAATTTGTTTATCCATTCATCCACTGATGGACACCTAGGTTGTTTCCATCTTTTTGCTATTGTGGACAGTGCTGCAATGAACATGGGTTTGCCTGTGTCTATTCTTGTGAGGGCTCTTATTTCTCTAGGATATATTTCAAGGAGTGCGATTGCTGGAGCGTATGGAATGTCTATTTCTAGCTTTTTAAAGAAGTGCCAAATCGATTTCCAAAGTGGTTGTACCATTTTACATTCCCACCAACAGTGTATAAGTAGTCCAGTCTCTCCAAAACCTCTCCAGCATTTATTATTTTGTCTTTTTGATTAATGCTAGCCTTCTTGGAGTGAGCTGGTATCTCTTCGTAGTTTTTATTTGCATTTCTCTAATGGTTATTGATCATGAGCATTTCCTCATGTATCTGTTAGCTGCCTGAATGTCTTCTTTGATGAAGTGCCAAATCATATCCTTTGTGCATTTCTTGATTGGGTTATTTGTGTTTTTGTTGTTGAAGTTTTGGTGATTTCCTTTTCAAAGTTCTCTTTGTTGGTGTAGAGAAATCCATCTTGTGTCCTGAACTTTGCTGAAATCTTCTACCAGTCCCAGTAGTTTTCTTGTGAATTCTTTGGGGTTTTCTGTGTATAAGGTCATATCATCTGCAAATAGAGATGCTTTTACTTCTGCCTTACCGATTTGGATGCCTTTTATTTCTTTTTGTAGCCTAATTGCTCTGGCTAGGACCTCCAGCACAATGTTGAATAAGAATAGTGATAAAGGGCATCCTTGGCTGGTTCCCAATCTCAAGGGGAATGCTTTCAGACTCTCTCCATTTAGGATGATGTTGGCTGTTGGCTTTGTATAAATGCCCTTAATTATGTTGAGGAATTTTCCTTCTATTCCTATTTTGCTAAGAATTTTTATCATGAATGGGTGCTGGACTTTTTCAAATGCCTTTTCTGCTTCAACTGATAAGACCAGGTGGTTCTTGTCTTTTGTTTTATTTTTGTGGTGGATTACATTGATTGTTTTTCTAATGTTGAACCATTCCTGCATACCTGGTATGAATCCCACTTGGTTATGGTGAATTATTTTTTTTTGATATGTTGTTGAATTCTATTGGCTAGCATTTTGTTGAGGGTTTTTGTGTCTATGTTCAAGAGGGATATTAGTCTCTGATTTCTTTTTTTTGTGGTGTCTTTACCTGGTTTTGGTATAGGGTTATGCTGGCTTCATACAATGAGTTTGGGAGTATTCCATCCTTTTGTATGCTGTGAAATACCTTTAGTAGTAGTGGTGTTAACTCGTCTCTGAAAGTTTGGTAGCATTCTCCAGTGAAGCTGTCAGGGCCAGGGATTTTCTTTTTTTTGTTGGGTTTTGTGTGGGCTTTATGTGAAAGTTTACAAATCAAGTCAGTCTCTCATACAAAAACTTATACACATCTTGCTATGTACTTCTTGCTGCTCTCCCGCTAATAAGACAGCACACTCCTCCTCTCTACCCTGTATCCCCCATGTCCAGCCTTCTCATCTTGCCTCCAGACAGGAGTTGCCCACAAAGTCTCATGTCTCTACTTGAGCCAAGAAGCTAACTCCTCACCAGTATCATTTTCCGTCTTATAGTCCTGTCCAATCCCTGTCTGAAGAGTTGGCTTTGGGAATAGTTCCAGTCTTGGGCTAACAAAAGGTCTGGGGGTCAGAAGCAACCAAGGTATCCATCAATGGATGAATGGATAAATAAATTATGGTATATTCAAACAATGGAATACTACATATCGATAAAGAACACTGATGAAATCTGTGAAACATTTCATAACATGGAGGAATCTGGAAGGCATGATGCTGAGTGAAATTAGTCAGTTGCAAAAGGACAAATATTATATAAGACCACTATTACAAGAACTCGAGAAATAGTTTAAACAGAAAAGAATATATTCTTTGATGGTTACCAGAGGGGGAGGGAGGGAGGGAGGGAGAGGAGTATTCACTAATTACCCAACCCATTCACTAATTAGACAGTAGATAAGAACTACTTTAGGTGAAGGGAAAGACAACATACAATACAGGAGAGGTCAGCACAACAGGACTAAACCAAAAGCAAAGAAGTTTCCTCAATAAACTGAATGCTTCGAAGGCTAGTTTAGCAGGAGTGGGGGTTTGGGGACCATGGTCTCAGGGGACATCTAAGTCAATTGGCATAATAAAATCTATTAAGAAAACATTCTGCATCCCACTTTGGAGAGCAGTGCCTGGTGTCTTAAACACTAGCAAGTGGCCATCTAAGATGCATCAATTGGTCTCCACCCACCTGGAGCAAAGGAGAATGAAGAACATCAAGGACGCAAAGGACAGAAAGGGCCACATAAACCAGAGACTACATCAGCCTGAGACCAGAAGAACTAGTTGGTGCCCGGCTACAACCAATGACTGCCCTGACAGGGAACACAACAGAGAATCCCTGAGGCAGCAGGAGAGCAGTGGGATGCAGACCCCAAATTCTCATAAAAAGATCAGACTTAATGGTCTGACTGAGACTAGAAGGACCCCGGAAGTCATGGTCCCCAGACCTTCTGTTAGCCCAAGGCAGGAACCATTCCCAAAGCCAACTGCTCAAACAGGGATTGGACTGGGCAGTGGCGTAGAAAATGATGCTGGTGAAGAATGAGCTTCTTGGATCAAGTAGACACATGAGACTATGTTGGCATCTCCTATTTAGAGGGGAGATGAGAGGGCAGATGGGGTCAGAAGCTGGCGGAATGGACAGGAAAAGGCAGAGTGGAGGGACGGAGTGTGCTGTCTCATTAGGGAGAGAGCAATTTGGAGTGTACAGCAAGGTGTATATATATTTTTGTACAAAAGACTGACTTGATTTGTAAACTTTCACTTAAACCACAATAAAAATTTAAAAAGTCCAGGGGCCATGACCTCTGGGGTCCCTCTAGTCTCAATCAGATCATTGTCTGGTCTTTTTACTAGAATTTTGAGATCTGCATCCCACTGTTCTCCTGCCCCATCAGGGATTCTCTGTTGTGTTCTGTCAGGGCAGTCATCAGTGGTAGCTGGGCACCATCTAGTTTTTCCAGTCTCCTTCACCAAAAGTGGTGTATTTAAATCTCATACAATTATTGTGGAGCTATGTATCTCTCTTTTCAATGCTGTTAGAGTTTATGTATTTTGGAGCCCTGTTGTTGGGTGTGTAAATATTTATTATGGTTATGTCCTTCTGGTGTATTGACCCTTGAACCATTATGTAGTGTCCTTATCCTTTCTGGTGGATTTTGCTTTAAAGTCTATTTTGTCAGAGATTAATATTGCCACTCCTGCTTTTTATTGATTGTTGTTTGCTTGATATATTTTTTCTGTCCTTTGAGTTTGTGTCTTTTAAGTCTAAGGTGCATCTCTTGTAGGCAGCATATAGATGGATCATTTTTTTTTTTGTATCCATTTGGACAATATCTCTTTATTGGTGCATTTAGTCCATTTACATTCAGCGTAATTATTGATATGAGTTTAGTGCTGTCATTTTGATGTATTTTGTGTGTGTGATGTTGACAGTTTTTTTATTCCACTTAATTTTCTGTGCTGAGCTGTTTTTCTTTACATATTTTCTTTTCATTGTTGTTGATTTTGCATTTACTGAGTATGTTTTTCTTGTTTTTATTTTGATGTGTAGAATTGTTGCTTCCTTTGCGGTTACCTTAATATTTACCATGGTTTTTCTGTTTAAACCAATCTTTTATTTCTTTATATCATCTTGACTCCCTCTCCATGTGAAAGATCTATGACTACATTAATCTTTTTGTTTGTTTGTTTTAATGTTGTCATCTTTTACATGTTGACATCTCTGTTTCCCTATTTTCAGTATTTTAGCTTTATTTTTGTGACTTCCCTATCTGGGTTGATATCTGGTTGTTCTATCCTGTGTTCTGGTCTTGGGTTGTTCCTTGATATTATTTTCTAACCAGAGGACTCTCTTTAGTATTTCTCATCATTTTGGTTTGGTTTTACAAATTCTCTGAACTTCTGTTTATCTGGATATGCCCTGATTTCACCACCATATTTGAGAGACAGTTTTGCTAGATATGTAATTCTTGGTTGGCAATATTTTTCCTTTGAGGCTTTATAGATGTCATCCCATTGCCTTCTTGCCTGCATGGTTTCTGCTGAGTAGTCTGAGCTTAGTCTTATTGACTCTCCTTCGTAGATGACTTTTCACTTATCCCTAGCGACTCTTAAAATTCTCTTTGGTTTTGGCAAGTTTGATTATAATATGTCTTGGTGATTTTCTTTTGGGTCTACCCTTTGTGGGGTTCGATGAGCTTCTTGGACAGATATCTTCTCATCTTTCATGGTATCAGGGAAATTTTCTGTCAACAAATCAACAATTCTCTCTGTATTTTATGTTATCCCCCCTGTTCTGGTACTCCAGTCACTCGTTGGTGAGTCCCAATCACTCCTGATAGAGGCCCACATATCTTACGGTTTCTTCATTTTTTTAAATTCTCTTACCTAATTTTTCCTTAAGTAAGTTGGTGTCAAGTGGTTTATTTTCAATCTATTTCTGTCTTCCATTGCTTCAATTCTGCTTCTATGACTTTCTATTGAGTTGTCTAATGCTGAAATCTTATTGTTAATCTTTTTGGATTTCTATTTACTGTCTCTCTATGGATTCTTGCAGCCTGTTAATTTTGTCATTATGCTCTTGTATAACCTCCTTAAGTTCCTCTATTGCTTTGTCTGTGTTTTCCTTGGCTTGTTCTGCATTTTGCCTGATCTCTTGAAGAGCTCTGTATATTAATCTTTTGAATTCTACCTTCGGTAATTCCAATAAATTCTCTTCCTCTGGTAGGCTTCTTGAATCTTTGTTTTGGTGGCTTGCTGAAGCCATCATGGTCTGCCTCTTAATGTGATTTTATATTGACTGAGCCATCAATAAGTAATTCTATTTATTATATGTTTGCTTACTGTGTTCTAGCTTCTTGTTTTGTTTTGATATGCCCAAATAGGCCAGTTGTGTGAGCTAGTTTGATTATTGGCACATTTGAAGCTCTAACATCCTGTCACCAGGTGGTTCAAGCTGTTACTAGGTATGTCAGCCCAGGAGTCCATTTACTTTTACTGATTTAGCTTAGGTGTCCAGGTAGTCAGTCATGAAGTATGTGGTGCAGGTTCTCACCTACAGTCCTAGACAGGCAGGGGTGACTGGAGTAGGCACAGTATCTTGCTGCAGTAGTGGGGTCACGTGCTGAGCAAGGCAGGCAGCTGACGGCTGACTGTCTGGGGGGAAAGTGTGTCCCTCTTCCCTATAGTGTGTAGGAGGGTGGGTTTTGCAGCCAGACTGTGGGCACCCAATGCTGTTGGCTGTAAGGACTGGGAGGCACCACTTATTCTTGGACCCCTGTTGCAGGTGGCTAGGTGTCATGGGTAGAGCCACCAGGCCTCAGACCCCTGATATAGGTAGATGAGAACCCTTCTTAATGGGCACAGTGGTGTCAAATGTCATGAACCTACCACTCCACCTTATAGCTGATACAGTTGAAAATAGGC
The DNA here is from genome assembly GCF_030014295.1 of Loxodonta africana. Taxonomy (NCBI): domain Eukaryota; kingdom Metazoa; phylum Chordata; class Mammalia; order Proboscidea; family Elephantidae; genus Loxodonta; species Loxodonta africana. The sequence continues at coordinate 82,736,855 of NC_087357.1, read as the reverse complement.
TTCAGGTATATACCCTGTTGTACCATGCTAATGAGGGCCTATGCTGTTGAAATGGGCCCACACAGGTCTATGCAGAGATGGAATGCATTCAAAGTCTGTGGACCCCTTTTGTCTGTGCCTAAGCAAAGGGGCTGTGCCTGCTGAGTTCCCAGCTTAGGGGAGGTGGCAGATTATTTTTTCCTGTTTATCTGTTCCCTCTCCAAAGCCAGGAGAATGGCTCAGGGCATGTGACAAGTCCTACTTCCAGGCCAGGAGATGCGACAATCGCTGAAGGTCCCAGGACCCAGTGCAGAGCAGGGAAGGGTCAAGTAAATGGGACAAAGTTTCTTCCCAAAGGGGGTGTTTTTTGTTCCGTGCAGGTTAGACTTAAAACACTTGTCTTTTGCCAAATGAGCACCACTTTTCACTGGTTGTGGAGGCTTGAGTAGACTCTCCGTCACTCGGTCTCTCCCAATGTGGAAAACGTGTCCTGAGAACCGCTGCTTGCTTCACCACATATGCCAGCCAATCCAGCCTGCAGGGTGCCAAACCCCGCTGGGTCAGGTCTGGCAACTCTTCGCTGCTTCTAAACCATCTCCCCCCCCCCGCCCCACTGCAGCTCAGTCCAATTCCTCAACTTTGCCTTTGCTGTTCAGGGTTCCTAGACTGTCATACATAATCAGTTCACTTTTCAGGTCTTTGTTGTAAAAGGGACCACAGGAATCATCTGACTACCCCGCCATCTTCTGTACCAGGCTGCTTTGATTACTGAAGCTGTATAGTATGTTTTAAAGTCAGCAAGTGTGAGACCTCCTTTTTCAACATTTTTTAGCTATTCAGGGCCTCTTGCCATTCCATACAAAGTCAAGGATTGATTTTTCTATTTTTTAAGAAAGTTGGTTGTTGGAATTTTGATTCCATTCAATCTATATTGCTTTGGATAGTATTGACATCTTGACGATATTGTCTTCCAACCCATGAACATGGAACATCTACTTAATATCTTTTAGGAGTGTTTTATAGTTTTCATTGCACAAGTTCTTCATATCCCTGGCTAGATTTATTTCTAAGTATTTTATTCTCTTAGATGCTATTGTAAATGGGATTGTTTCCCTAATTTCCCTTTCAAATTTCTCATTGCTGTTGTACAGAAACCCAACTGATTTTTGTTTGTTGACCGTGTGCCCTGCAACTTCGCTGAACTCCTCTATTAGCTCTAGAAGTTTGAGAAATGGATCCTTCTATGGAGTGTAAATCGAAGGACGCAAAATCATTACATCCACTAAAAATTTAAATCTACCTAATTTTAATTCAGCTATTCCATAAAGGCAAAGCTGTAATACAGGATTGAAAAGATCTCACATATAATATTAAGTGAAAAGTTAGTTGCAAAATAATACCAGAACCAGTTGTCCTCAAGTTGACTACAACTCCTAGTGACTCCATGTGTCAGAGCAGAACTTTTGCTCCATAGGCTTTTCAATGGCTATCTTTCAGCAGATGTGCCAGGCCTTTCTTCCAAGGCACCTCTGTGTGGACTCAAACTGCCCGCCTTTCAGTTAGGCAAAATAATAAGGATGGGATAATCCCATTCATGTAACACACATATAAAATCAGCTGCTGTAATAAAGGCTCCAAAAGACAGTGGTTTAAATGAGTCAGAAATTTATTTCATGCTCAAGTAACCGATCAGCAGAAAGCAGCTGAAGACTGGTCTGGCAATTTGTACATCCAGAGCACCTGATTTCTATCACACTTTCATTGGCATCCCAGTCAGCAAGATGGAAAATGTCGAGTGGAGTATACCCTCAGTTCCTTATTTAAAGGACCAGTCTGGAAGTTTTTCCCACATTCCATTGCCTAAAACTTAGTCAAGTAGTCACAACTAACTCAAGAAAGGGGGGAATGAGTCTAGCTCAGCAGCCGTGTGTCCAGGGAAAACTCACCATTTCACTAGTAAACGGAGAAGGGGAAACAGACATTATGGCAGTAGTCTCTGCCTTATGTACTGATGCTTGTAAATGTCCAGAAAATAGCCTGCAAGAATACACACCAAATAGTACTAGTGCTAGAACAGGAGATTAGTGTGGGGAGACACAGTATTGTTTGAAATTTTTTACAGTAATGATATATTCATGAATTAACAAATTGAAAAGATGTAGTATATTTAAAAAATTTTTTATTTGTAGCCTAATACTTATAGAGATATTAAATACATTAAATCTATCTACACTGTACACAGCTTTTAAAATTCCAAAAACTAATTTTATCTAAGTGTAAGTTATGCTACATTGCTAAAAACATGAAAGTATTTTTCATTAAGTCCCTCAACCAGGGAGGAGTGATGACAATATTTATAGATATGCACATGGAGACACAAGCAGAGCAGTGATCTACCCAAGGTCATGGCATGTCAGTGGCAGAGCTGAGTCAAGAACTGTGATCAGGACCACCTGCTCTTCCTGCATCATAACTTCTGACAGTATTTATCAGGAGAAGGCTTCAACTTCTCTAGTTCAATATCATTTAGATTTTAGATAATATAGAATAATAATTGGATATGATGTAATAGAATAATAATAATAGAACACTTCACAGCGGTGAGCTGGATCAGTATTTCACCCCAAGAACAGGGGGATACAATTTTCTTATAGGCTAATGATTACAAAAAAAAAAAAAAATACAACTTCCTAGAAACAAACCAGTTATTACTTTTGAGTGCCCCCTGAGCTGAGTACTCACATTTAGGATTTATTGACTTGTTAAAAAATCCCTACCGTTAGAAGAGTCTGATCAAAAGGGGGAAAATGAAGAACAGAATGTCAAATTTTCATAGACTCCAGACTTCTTGGAGCCATGAACGTTGATGAACCCCTGAAACTACTGCCCTGAGATGCTCTTTCTAAAACTTAAACCAAAAATATTCCCTGAAATCTTAAAACCAAATGATAGTTTAGCTTAACTAGTGAAAAATGTCTGCCCTGAGCATTATGTGCTTTTAAAAACCACTTATATGGAACCAAATTGGTATCAGTGATTTGAAAGGTCAGACAGGCACCTTAGGGGGCAGTGAATTGTTAACGCAAGAGGAACAACTCAGAAAAGGAGGGTGAGGACAGTTATACAATGAAGAATGTCATCAATGTCACTAAATTACGGTATACAGGTAGAAACTGCTGAATTGGCGTTATGTTTTGCTATGTATATTCTCAACAACAAAATAAATAAAATTATTAAAAAAAAAAAATCCCTTCCATGACTTCTAGATAATGATGGAAGGATAGAGAAAAATAACTTCCTTAATATTCAATGAATCAAAGTAAAACAGAAAAAAAGCCAGAATCCAAAAAAAGAAACGGAATATTCTGGTGGGAATCCTGACGCCTCACTAGGCCGTATCTTGTCTAAAGGGAGTGATTCGTGGCACAAACTAATAAAATCTCAGAGCAGAGAAAGCAAATCCCAAACCCTCCAATCACAGCACAGACACCCATGCAGCAACTCCCCCTCAGCCCACCCCACACCCGACTGGTCCTTTAGCGCCAATATAAAAAAAATTCTGAGACTTCTACAAACTTCTAAACGAGCAGTAACGTGCTCCCTGATCACTTGTTTTAGGTAAAGAACAAATGTGTTCTAAGGGGTAATTATTAGATCCTTTTCTGACATAATTCATAGTGGGGGGAAAAAAAAGAAAGAAATCCAAGAATTTTCCACTTTACTCAGCGTTATTAAACATTTTAAGTTCTGGGGGAGAGTTTCTTCTTCCTTGAAGCTGTAATTATGAGGTAGTCGTCATTCAAAGGAAACACCAAGTGCAGCCAACTTCTGTCGACAAAACGTGATGATTAATCACAAGATTAATAAGCCGAAACTTCCATTATAAAAAGTCAACTAGAAGTTTTACGAGGGAATGTTAATTAGCAGTACTCTGGCTTCAGCTTCCAAATCCCTTCACCACCTGAAGTTCTATGAAAAGTGCAGAGATTTCTCAATAGCTCCCGGAACACACAAGACTGTGATGCCGACAACTTGGCCTCAAACCCCTGCAGGATCTCCTGGGTGCTGGCCTGGCCGTCAACACGCGCCTGAAACGCAATGAAGTTTCTTATTTCTACTAGGAGGTCATCATGTTCTGTGGTGGGAGGCGGAGGGGCAGAAGCCTCGAGAAGAGGCACATTTTCACTTTCCAAACACTCTGGCAAAATCAGGTGGTTTCTAGCTCTCATCTTAGCCAAGAGCGACGACGAAGTGGGAGCCCTGGACAGAGAGTCTGCATCCTCTGCTTTTCCACTAAAATGTTCGGGAGCCTTATCTTTCTTCTCTTTCTTCATAGCACCATCCTGGAGAAAGAAGACAGTGGTATTTATATGTTTAATTTCTAATTTATGCCCCAATTACTTCCCAAAAGGCTCTGAGATGCCATAAAATATACACACGTGGCCAGGGTAGTGAAGCTAACAGAGAAAGGAATGAGAATCCAGCTAATAAAAGGGAAGAAGGAGAGCTAAGAATCAAAATCGACTCGTTATAAAAGAACATTTACCTCAAAAACAAAAAAGAAGGAAAAGCTATAACATTTACTTCCTCATCATTTTGAAGAGTAAAGAGTAGAGGGAGGACAGATAAGCAGGAAGGCCTGGCTAAGCAAGGGTCCTGGGAGGTCCGACTTCCCCAGAAGCACGACTCCCTTCTGCTTCTGAGCTCTTCTCCGTCCTCACCCCAACGTTGCCCTGACCTAGGCACTGTGGATACGGAACAGTAGTCTGGGTGTACCTACTTTACTTCACCTTTAAGTCTTCTCACTTTCTTACAATATGCTTCATATGTTTCCTTAAAACAACACAAATCTGACTTTGAAAAGCTCTCAATCCCTTCTCCTAAAAGAATATAGAAAGTCAAAGAGGTTCTCTCTTCCTAGATGTGCTCATATTGATCTAAAGTTAGGTTCTGGTGGCTTTTTTTAAATCACTAACGTAACTCCTAGGCAGAAGAGACCAGGGAGGCTCTTTAATGATAGGCTTTGGCCTAGTTGGCTAGGTTCAGGAGCACTGCTGCTTGCCTGAGCACTGAATCTCGATGACGCACTGCTGCTCGCCGGAGCAGTGAACCTCGATGGAGCACTCCCGCTTGCCAGAGCAGAGACCCACGATGGAGCTCTGACCCTCGATGGAGCACTGCCGCTCTCCGGAGCACAGACTCTCAATGGAGCACTGCCGCTCGCCGGAGCACTGACCCTTGATGGAGCACTGCTACTTGCAGGAGCACAGACCCACGATGGAGCTCTGTCCCTCGATGGAGCACTGACCCTCGATGGAACTCTGAGCCTTGATGGAGCACTCATTCTTGATGGAGCACTGACCCTCGATGGAGCTCTGACCCTCGATGGAGCTCTGACCCTTGATGGAGAACTGACCCTTGATGGAGCACTGCTACTCACCAGAGCACTAACCTTTGCCAGAGCTCTGACCCTTGCCAGAGCTCTGACCCTCAATGGAGCTCTGACCCTCGATGGAGCACTAACCCTCGATGGAGCACTGCCGTTCACTGGAGCACTGACCCTTGCTGGAGCACTGCCGCTCACCTGAGCGCTCACCCTTGATGGAGCACTGCTGCTCGCCCAAGCACTGACCCTCCATGGAGAACTGACGGTGTGCAGGATGCTGCAGAACAGAGGGAGGCGCTGCTCCAGCTATGATGAAATTATGGGTGACAACACTCCAGGCAGTTTTCTGGGTCTTCATTTTAGAGAACATGGTCTCTGATGCTGGCCCTTCACCTCTGGTCATGACATGCTGCATCGGCAGTGACACACACATCCCCGATCCCTGTGCTGAACCTCTGAAATATTACTACATGTCCTGGATTAAAGACTTTGTCTTCTAGGAAGTTAGCAGGCCCTCTTAGGTTCCCATGGAAGCGCTTCCTAACTGAGAGCTCACGACACCAATACATCAGGGCGTCATCACGCCAGTGGTAACCATGCTCCTGTTACATCACAATCAGGTCAAATTTCAAGGCATTTCAATCAAGCAGGTCTCACTCGGGAAAACGCACATGGGCATCATCTTACCTGGCATTTCTCTTTTGGAGATATTGAAGAAGGATGCTGCACAGGGAAGTTAGAATTCCTCTTCTGACCAAATCTGCTCCTACATACGGAGAATTACAGTAGATACAACACACGTGTGTACTTCTGTGACTTAAAAGATGAACAACTAAACCACACCCGGAAAAATTCTCATCCACAAGGTTATCCTTTCCCAGTCATGGGCTTTCTGCTCCGGCTGCCTAGATCCCTCCTCTGTACTCTCCTTGCTGCATCCTGGGGAGCAACAACTGCTCAATATCCTCCTTCAACATGCGATGGAAACCACCCTCCAATTCTAGGTAGGAAAATTATTCTCAAAGAGCATACTGAAAACTAGAGTAATTACTGATTGTTGTAAACTGGCTAATTGTCTTATTAAAGTTTAATGATTATTCTGTTTTTAACGACACCATCTTCTACTTCCCTGGCTCACCCAAATCTGGCTGATTACAGCTCAGCTCACAACCCTCCCGGAGGGTTTTCCTCGGCTCCAGATACTCAAGGGTAGGCAGCCACACCTGCCTTGACTCTATCTCGGGCATGAACACCGGGCCTCCTCACGAGCAACGGGGCAGCAATCTCTTACTTCATTCCTGCCGGAGCACCAGAAATCCCCTGCTGGCCTGTCCAGGTGGGCACTCCAGACAGTGCTCCCAGACACCGCTGACGAGACAGCCTCAGTGCTTTCAAGGCGTCCTGGGCCACTCGTGCGGCCTCTGCCTCCACCAGCACGTAGTCAGCACTGGTCCCATCCACGATGGCATCATGCTTCACGACACTGTGCACGCCGACTAACAAGAAAGGCAACAGCACAAGTGACCCTTGCGTTTTTATAAACACCAGCATACTGCTCTGTCGTACTCTATCGTGATGGAGACAGAAGAACGAATACTTTTAGCTGCTATTTACTGAGTGACTGTGTGACACAGGGACTTTACAGATGTTGTTTCTGTTAGCTCCACCACACCCTACAAAGTGGAGATTATTACTATCCCTGCATTAAAGACCAGTGTACAGTGAATCTGCCAGGGTCCCTTGGTTCAAAGGTGGCAAAGTTAGGATTCAAACCCACTGCTGGCTCAAAGCCTGTGTACCCTCAGTGTTTTTCCACATAAAAGAATTTTCCAAATACTATAATTGAAACCTAAGGCTTTAATCACAACTTTAACATTTAGCCTCTTTCCTGCCGCTACCTGGAAATTCTTAAAATCTTCTATTAGCAATCTCTTGAGTTAAGAGAGAACTGCAAACTGGAATTCCCGAATTTCTAAAACATAGTGATCATAAGAACACACCAGGAGGTGGGGGCAAGACGGCGGAACAGACAGATGCTTCCAGTGAGTGAGCCCTCTTAGAACAAAGACCCAAAAAAAAAAAAAAAAAAAACTGAAACAATTATATTTATGACAAGCTAGGAGCCCTAAACATCAAGGGCAAAGTTACAAAACGGACTGAGCGGGGAGTTAGAGACAGTTGAGACGCAGAGAGGAGTTACCAGACCTGAATCACCAGGAGACCTCAGGCACCATTCCTGGAGCAGGTGTGGCAGGCCGGTACTAGCGTTCAGCTGCAGTTTCCTCAGGGAGAATCAGCCAGCCACACAGCCTACTCACACCTCCGGAACCAGAGAATAACAGCGCTCTCGGCAAAAGCTAAACACTTCTGTATATTTTACCGCGCCCTGCTGCCACCAAGCCGACTTCAGCAGCTATTGGTTTCCCTGGGTTTGAGATAGGCCCTGTCGAGCACCTAGAGCCATCCTCCCTGCCTTGGAGAAGGAATAAATTCACAATTGGGGGAAAAGATAATTTGCCAGCTCCACTAACATGTGGAGCTCTGGACAGAAGTGGCTCCTGTCCAGGCATAAACAGTCCGTGGACTTTGAATACCTTTCCCCCCTGCATGGAGCTGTGTGGGCCTATTTCAGGAGAATAAGTCCATGTTGGCAGACTACAACTGTTTCAGCTGTGCAGTGGAGAGGTGGGTGTTTGATGTTTGATACCGCTTTGCCTATTAAAGAGGGTCCTCATCTACCCCCATCAGGGGCCTAAGGACTGGTGGCTCCATCCAGGTCACCCAGGTCACCTGCGACAGGGGTCCAAGGATAACTGGAACCTTCCAGTCCCTACAACCAAAAACGCTGGGTGCCCATGGTCCGTCTGCAGAACCTACCCACCTGTACCCGCTATGGAAGAGGGACGAACCTTCCTCAGAGACACTTGGGAGATGATTCTCAGCCCCCTGCCTTGTTCAGTGTGTGACCCCCCGCTGCAACCAGATACCGGTACCTACACCAATTGTCCCCGCCCCTCTAAGACTGTAGGACAGAGCCTGTACCACACACTTGATGATCAGCTACCTGGACAACTCAGCTGAATTCATACAAGAAAAGTGAATGGACTCCGAGACTGATATACCTGATAACAGCTCTAGCCAGCTGGGGACAGGGTGTCAGAGCTTCAAAGGTGAAAGTAATCAAGCTAGCTGACTCAAGCAACCCATTCGGGCGTATCAAAATGAAACAAAGCAAGAAGCTAGGATACAGTAATAAAACATAAGACAAGCTAATACAATAACTTATAGATGGCTTGGAGACAACAGTCAATACCCAATCACATAAAGAAAAAGACCATGATTGCACTTCAACAAACTCTCAAAACAAAAAATCAAGGGATCTTCTACATGAAAGTGCCTTCCTGGAATTACCAGATGCAGAATACAAAAGATTAATATATAGACCCCTTCAAGACATCGGGAAGGAGATCAGGCGATATGCAGACCAAGCCAAGGAACACACAGATAAACCAGTCGAAGAAATTAAAAAAGGTATTCAGGAACATAATGAAAAATTAAATAAGCTTAAAGAATCCATAGACAGACAGCAATCAGGAAGTCAGAAGATTAACAATAAAATTACAGAAGTAGACAACTGAATAGGAAGTCAGAGGAGCAGAACTGAGCAAGTGGAAGGCAGAACTGGTGAACCTGAAGATAAAGCACTTGGCACCAATATATTTGAGGAAAAATCAGATAAAAGAATTAAAAAAAAATGAAAAAAGCTTAAGAATCATGTGGGACTCTATCAAGAGAAATAACCTACGAGTGACTGGAGTACCAGAACAAGGAGGGTAACAGAAAATACAGAGATAATTGTTGAAGATTTGTTGGCAGCAAACTTCCTTGATATCGTGAAAGATGAGAAGATATCTATCCAAGATGTTCATCAAACTCCACATAAGGTAGATGTGAAAAGAAACTCATCAAGACATATTATAATCAAACTTACCAAAACCAAAGATAAAGAGAATTTTAAGAGCAGCTAGGGATAAATGAAAAGTCACCTACAAAGGAGAGTCAATAAGAACAAGCTTGGGCTACTTGGCAGAAACCATGCTACCATGCAAGAAAGCAATGGGATGATTTATATAAAGCACTGAAGGAAACAAACTGCCAGCCAAAAATCATATATCCAGCAAAACTGTCTCTCAAATATGGTGAAATCAGGACATTTCCATATAAACAGAAGTTTAGAGAATTCATAAAAACCAAACCAAAACTGCAAGAAATACTTAAGGGAGTTCTTTGGTTGGAAAATCAATAATATCAGGTATCAACCCAACACTAGAACACTGGACAGAGCAATCAGATGTCAACCCAAACAGGGAAATCACGAAAATATATCAAGATAAAAAAATGCTTACAAGAGGGAAACAGCAATGTTATTATGTAAAAGAAGACAACATTAAAACAATAAAGAGGGACTAAGAAATGCAGTCATAGATCTTTCACATGGAGAGGAAGACAAGGCAATAGAAAGAAATAAGTTAGATCTCAATTTAGAAAAATAGGGGCAAACATTAAGGTAACCACAAAGGAGACAAACTATCCTACACATCAAAATAAAATAGAAGAAGAAGAAAAAAAATAGATGCTCAGCAGAAACAAAATCAACAAAAACAAATAAGAGGAAAAGACAATATATAAACTACTTACTTAGCACAAAAAATTAAGTGGGAAAAAGAAACTGTCAACAACACACAAAGACATCAAAATGACAGCACTAAATTCATACCTATCCATAATTACACTCAATGTAAATGGACTAAATACACCAATAAAGAGACAAAGAATGGCACAATGGATAAAAAAAAACACGATCCATCTGTATGCTGTCTACAAGAGACACACCTTAGACTTAGAGACACAAACTAAAACTCAAAGGATGGGAAAAAATATACCAAGCAAACAACAATCCAAAAAGAGCTTGCATTAATCCCAAAAACACAAAATAATAAATGTTGGAGAGGTTGTGGACAGACTGGAACACTTATATACTGCTGGTGGGAATGTAAAATGACACAACCACTTGGGAAATCGATTTGGCGCTTCCTTAAAAAGCTAGAAATACAACTACCATATGATCCAGTAATCACACTCCCTGGAACATATTCTAGAGAAATAAGAACCTTTACACAAACAGCTATATGAACATCTACGTTCACTGCAGCACTGTTTAGCAAAAAGATGGAAGTAACCAAGGTGCCCAACAACGGATGAATGGATAAAATATGGTACAGTCACATAGTGGAATACTACGCATTGATAAAGAACCATGATGAATCTGTGAAACATATAACATGGAGGAATCTGGAAGGCATTATGCTGAGTGAAATTAGTCAGTTGCAAAAGGACAAATATTGTATAAGACTACTATTATAAGAACTTGAGAAACAGTTAAAACAGAGGAGAATATATTCGGGGAGGGAGGGAGAGGGGTATTAACTAATTAGATAGTAGATAAGAACTATTTTAGGTGAAGGGAAAGACAACACACAATATAGGAGAGGTCAGTACAACTGGACTAAACCAAAAGCAAGGAAGTTTCCTGAATAAACTGAACGTTTCAAAGGCCAGTGTGGCAGGGGTGGGGGTTTAGGGACCATGGTTTTGGGGGACATCTAAGTCAACTGGCATAATAAAATCTATTAAGAGAACATTCTGCATCCCACTTCGGAAAGTGGCGTCTGGCGTCTTAAATGCTAGCAAATGGCAATCTAAGATGCATCAACTGGTCTCAACCCACCTGGAGCAAAGGAGAATGAAGAACACCAAAGATACAAGGTAATTATGAGCCGAGGAGACAGAAAGGGCCACATAAAGCAGAGACTACATCAGCCTGAGACCAGAAGAACTAGATGGTGCCCAGCTACAACCAATGACTGCCCTGACAGGGAACACAACAGAGAGCCCCTAAGGGAGCAGGAGAGCAGTGGGATGCAGACCCCAAATTCACATAAAAAGACCAGACTTAATGGTCTGACTGAGATTAGAAGGACCCCAGTGGTCATGGTTCCCAGACCTTCTGTTAGCCCAAGACGGGAACCATTCCCAAAGCCAACTCTTCAGACAGGGATTGGACCGGACAATGGGAAGATGATGATACTGGTGAAGAATGAGCTTCTTAGATCAAGTAGACACATGGGACCATGCTGGCATTTCCTGTCTGAGGGGGAGATGAGAGGGCAGAGGCGGTCAGAAGCTGGCCGAATAGATGCGAAAAGAGAGAGTGGCAGGAAGGAGTGTGCTGTCTCATTACGTGGAGAGCAATTAGGAGCATATAAATTTTTGTATGAAAGACTGACTTCATTTGTAAACTTAAAGCACACACACACACAAAAAAACACCGTATCATAATCCACGGGATACATTTAATGCAGTGATCAGAGGAAAATTCATAGCTGTAAACAATTATGTTGATAAAAATGAGAGAAAAAAAATCAATTAAGTTTTCAACTGAAAACTATAAAAAGAAAAAAAAAAACCCAACGAAGAAAGTGATAAAGATAAATGTAAAAATTAATGAGGCAGAGAAAAAAAGCAACCATGGATCTAATAAATCCAAATCCTGGTTTACTGGAAAAAAAAAAAAGGCCCTAAAAGGTATTCAGTTTCACTTATAATAAAATAAATGCAAATCAAAACCATATTTCTCACCTAGCAGATTGGCAAAAATTAAAAAGTATAACACACTCTTCTGGCAAGGCTGTGGGTAACAGGTACTCTCGCATACTGCTAGTGATAATATGATATAAACCTTACAGAAGAGAGTTTACCATTATCTTAAAAAAAAAAGAAAACCACGTAAGTGTTCACCTTTTATCTTCTAGGCATTTTTCATGAAGATATTCTTTCACAAGCAGAAGACTGTTTATTGTAGCGTGGCTTGTAACTGAAAAAGCCATAAATGAGCTAAACGGCCTTATGTTAATAAACCATAGTACACTGCTCTAGCTATAAAAAAGAATGAGAAAGCTCTCTGTGAACTAATATGGTGATTTCCAGAATATATATGTATGTTTTTAAAAAGGCATAGAAGAGTATATATTATGCTACCTTTTGTGTAAGAAAGGAAAATACACGTTTATCATTTTCACACACACACGCCAAAACCACAGAAAGAATAAACCTGAAACTACTGAGAATGATTATCCCTGGGGGTTGGGAGGTGGGACTGGGAAGGATGGGGTTGGGCTGCGAGAGTTACACATCTCTGAGAATATGTTATGTATAGTTTTTACTTTTCTGACTATGTTAACGCCTCACATATGTCCCCCAAATAAAACAAAATCAACAAGGATGGGGTGGGCTCCTAAAGTAACATACACAGAAACAAATGAACCTAACCATAGTTTAATGGATAACACACCACAACAAAGGGGGAACAGAATCCACCCAAACAACCCTTGAACAGAGTATTTTGACTAGACACTCCACCACAAATTCGTCAGTTTGCTGTACTGCGATGGCTTGGGTATTGCTGTGATACTGGAAGCTATGCCACTGATACATCAAATACCATCATGTACAGGTTTTAGGGGAGCTTCCAGACAAAGGCAGACTAGGAAAAAGGTCTCAGCGGTCTACTGAAAAAACTGGCCACTGCACACCTTATGAATAGCAGCAGAACACTGTTTGATATAGTGTCAGAAGGTGAGTTCCTCGTATCGGAAGGCACTCAAACGGTGACTGGGGAAGAGCTGCGTCCTCAAAGTCGGGTGAATCTTAATGACGTGGATGGAGTCAAGCTTTCAGGACCTTCATTTGCTGATATGGCACGACTCAAAATGAGAAGAAACAGCTGCGGACATCCATTTAATAATCAGAATGTGGACTGTACGAAGTAGGAATCTAGGAAAATTGGAAGTCAACAAAACTGATATATACCACATAAACATCAATATCCTAGGCATTTAGTGAGCTGAAATGGACTGGTATTGGTCATTTTGAATTGGACAATCAATATGGTCTACCATGCCAGGAATGACAAATTAAAGAGGAATGGTGTCATATGCATTGTGAAAAATAACATTTCAAGATCTTTCCTGAAGTACGATAATGTCAGTAATAGGATAATAGCCACTCCCTTATAAGAAAGACCAGTTAATATGATTATTCAAATTTACACACCAACCACTAATGCCAAAGATGAGAACACTGAATTTTTTAAGAACTTCTGTAGTCTGAAATTGGTCAAACATGCAATCATGATGCACCAATAACTACTGGCAACTGGAACACAACAGTTGGAAACAAGGAAGAAGGATCAGTAGTTGGATAATATGGCCTTGGTGATAGAAACAACACCAGAGATCACATGATGGAATTTTACAAGACCAATGTCTTACTGCAAATACATTTTCTTGACAACATTAAGTGGTGACTATACACATGGACCTCACTGGCTGGAAAACACAAGAATCAAATTGATCACATCCATGGAAAGAGATGATGGAAAAGCTTAAAATCATTAAGTCAGAACAAGGCCAGGCACTGACTGCAGAACAGATCATCAATTGTTCATATGCAAGTTCAAACTGAAGCTTAAGAAAACTAAAACCAGTCCATGAGAGCCAAAATATGATTTTGAGTACATACCACCTGAATTTGGCGACCATCTCAAGAAAAAGATGTGATACACTAAACACTAATGACTGAAGACCAGTCGAGCTATGGAATGACATAAAAGATATCACACATAAAGCAAAAGGTCATTAAAAACACAGCAAAGAAAGAAAAAACCAAAATGGATGTCAGAGGAGACCCTGAAACTTGCTCTTGAACGTCGAGCAGCTAAAGTGAAAGGAAAAAACGATGAAGTAAAAGAGCTGCACAGAAGGTTTCAAAGGGCAGCTCGAGAAGATACAGTATTATGATGACATGCGCAAAGACCTGGAGATAGAAAGCCTATGGGAAAAACACGCTCGGCATTTCTCAAGCTGAAGGAAGTGAAGAAAAAATCCAAGCCTTGAGTTGCAATTTTGAAAGAATCTACGAGCAAAACATTGAATGACGCGGGAAGCATCAAAGAAGGTGGAAGGAATACACAGAGTCACTGTAGCAAGAAGAATTGGTTGATGTTCAACCATTTCAGGAGGTTGCATATGATCAAGAACCAGTAGTATCGACATGACGAAATGCTCATGATCATGAGCCATTAGAGAAATGCAAATCAAAACTACAATGAGATTTTATCTCACTCCAACAAGGCTGGCATTAATCCAAAAAACAAAAATCGATAAATGTTAAAGAGGCTGGGGAGAGACTGGAACACTTATACACTGCTGGTGGGAATTTAAAACTGTGCAACCACTTTGTAAATTGATTTGGTGCTTCCTTAAAAAAGCTAGAAATAAAACTACCATATGATCCAGCAATCTCACTCCTTGGAATACATCCTAGAGAAATAAGAGCCTTTACATGAACGGATATATGTACACCTGTGTTCACTGCAGCACTGTTTACAATAGCAAAAAGATGGAAGCAACCAAGGTGCCCATCAACGGATGAATGGATAAATTATGGTATAGTCACACAATGGAATATTATGCATTGATAAAGAACCATGATGAATCTGTGAAATATTTCATAACATGGAAGAACCTGGAAGGCATTATGCTGAGTGAAATTAGTCAGCTGCAAAAGGAGAAATAGTGTATAAGACCACTATTATAAGAACTTGAGAAATAGTTAAAACAGAAAAGAATATATTCTTTGATGGTTACCAGAGTGGGGAGGAAGGGAGGGAAGGAGGGAGAGGGGTATTCACTAATTAGATAGTAGATAAGAACTATTTTAGGTGAAGGGAAAGACAACACACAATATAGGTCAGCACAACGGGACTAAGCCAAAAGCAAAGAAGTTTCCAGAATAAACTGAATGTTTCTAAGGCCAGCGTAGCAGGGATGGGGGTTTGGGGACCATGGTTTCAGGGGACATCTAAGTCAACTGGCAAAAAAAAATCTATTAACAAAACATTCTGCATCCCACTTTGGAGAGTGGCGTCTGGGGTCTTAAACGCTAGCGAACAGCCATCTAAGATGCATCAATTGGTCTGAACCCACCTGGATCAAAGGAGAATGAAGAACAGCAAGGACACAAGGTAATTATGAGCCCAAGAGACACAAAGGGCCATATAAACCAGAGACTACATCATCCTGAGACCAGGAGAACTAGGTGGTACCCGGCTATAACTGATGACTGCCCTGACAGGGAACACAACAGAGAACCCGTGAGGGAGCAGGAGAGCAGTGGGATGCAGACCCCAAATTCTCGCAAAAAGACCAGACTTAATGGTCTGACTGAAACTAGAAGGACCCCAGTGGTCATGGCGCCCAGACCTTCTGTTGGCTCGGGACAGGAACCATTCCCAAAGGCAACTCTTCAGACAGGGATTGGACTGGACAATGGGTTGGAGAGAGATGCTGGTGAGGAGTGAGCTTCTTGGATCAGGTGGACACTTAAGACTACATTGGCATCTCCTGCCTGGAGGGGAGATGAGAGGGTAGAGGGGGTTAGAAGCTGGCGAAATGGACACGAAAAGAGAGAATAGAGGGAGGGAGCGGACTGTCTTATTGGGGGGAGAGCAACTGGGAGTATGTAGCAAGGTGTATATAAGTTTTTGTGTGAGAGACTGACTTGATTTGTAAACTTTCACTTAAAGCACAATAAAAACTAAAAAAAAAAAAAAAAAAAAAGAACGAATAGTATCGAAGGAAGAAGTCCAAGATGCACTGAAGGCCTTGGTGAAAAACAAGGAATTCCAATTTCTATGCCAAGAAACTTGGGAGACAGCTACCTGGCCAGCTGACTGCAAGAGATCCATATTTGTGCCTATTCCAAAGAAAGGTGATCCAAAAGAAAGCAGAAACTATCAAACAACATCATTACCACCACATGGAACTAAAATTTTGCTAAAGATAATTAAAAAACAGTTGCAGTAGTACATCGACAGGAAACTACCAGAAAGTCAAGCCAGATTGAGAAAAGGGCATGGAACGAGGGGTATCATTGCTGACGTCAGGCAGATCCTGGCTGAAAGCACAGAATACCAGAAAGATGTTTACCTGTGTTTTATCGACTATGCAAACGCATTTGACTGTGTGAATGACAACGAATTATGGATAACACTGCAAAGAATGGGAATTCCAAATAACTTAATTGTACTCATGCAGAACCAGTACACAGACCAAGAGGCAGTTGTTTAAACAGAACAAGGGGACAGTGCATGGTTTAAAAACAGGAAATGTGTGCCTCAGGTTGTATCCTTTCACTATACTTACTCAATCTGTATGCTGAGCAAATAATCTGAGAAATTGGACTATATGAAGAATTGGCAGAAGACTCATTAACAACCTGCGATGTGCAGATGACACAACCTTGCTTACTGAAAGTGAAGAGAACTTGAAGCACTTATTGATGGAGATCAAAGACTTCAGCCTTTAGTACGGATTATATCTGAACATAAAACAGAAATCCTCACAACAGGACCAATACCCAATATGATAAATGGAGAAAAGATGGAAGTTGTCAAGGATTTCATTTTACTTGGATCCACAATCAACACCCATGGAAGTAGCAGTCAAGAAATCAAAGGACGTATTGCTTGGGCAAATCTGAAGCAAAAGACCTCTTTAAAGTGTTAAAAAGCAAATATGTCACTTTGAGGACTAAGGTGTGACTGACCCTAGCCGTGGTATTTTCAATCTGCTTATATGCGTGTGAAAGCTGGACAATGAATAAGGAAGACCAAAGAATAACTGATGCGTCTGAATTACGGTGCTGGCGAAGAATACTGACCATACCATGGACTGCCAGAAAAACGAGCAAGTTTGTCTCGGAAGAAGTACAGTCAGAGTGCTCCTTGTAAGCAAGGATGATTAAGACTTAGTCTCATGCACTTTGGACATGTCATCAGGAGGACCCAGTCCCATGAGAAGAATATCATGCTCGGTAAAGTAAAGGGTCAGTGAAAAAGAGGGGGATCCTCAACAAAATGGACTGACATAGCGGCTGCATCAATGGGCTCAAACATAGCAACAATTGTGAGGATGGCACAGGACAGGGTAGTGTTTCATTCTGTTGTGCACAGGGTTGCTATGAATCTGAAGCGACTTCACGACACCTAACAACACTTTTATGGTAAACATGAAAAGAAATGTAAACAAATATTGAACTCTAGTTAGTATTTTTTTTTTTTTTTTGCAGTGGTTGTTGTTAGTTGTCACTGAGTTAATTTCAATTCATAGCTACCCCTTGTGTGCAGAGCTGAACTGCTCCATATGGTTATAAGGCTGTGACCTTTCGGAAGGAGATGGATCACCAGGCCTGTCTTCTGGGGCATCTCTGGGTGGTTCCAACCATCAACCTTTCAGTTAGTAGTCAAGTGCTTAACTATTCGTACCATCTAGGGACTCCTTTTGCAGTGGTATGGGTTAATAATTTTAGAACTACTATCTGTGCACCCTATATAAATCAATAAATTGAGAATAATGGCCAACAAGTTTCTCATTTTTGGAGAAGTGCTATAAATACAGAAAGGGTCTTATGGTGTTGAACTAAAATTAAGAGCTAACAGTATGAACTCATGGTTTTCGTTACTCTTCCCCAGAGTTTTACTGAGGTATCATACACCTATTTAAAGTATATTAATTTGGTAAGTTTTAACATATGTACATGTCTGGGAAATCTTACTACAATCAAGATAATGAGCACATCTGTGGCCCCAAGTTTCCTTGTGGCCTTTGAAATCCCATTCTCCCACTCCACGCCAATCCCTCTATTTCCAGGTGACTACTGATCTGCTTTCTGTCACTACAGACTAGTTTGTAAGTTTTTGGAATTTTTATATAAGTGAAATCACAGAGTGTATTTTTTTTTTGTCTGGCTTCTTTTACTCAGTATAATTATTGAGATTCACCCATGTTGCAGCGTATGTCAATAGTTCACTTCTTTTTTGTGCTGAGTATTATTCCACTGTAGGGCTACACCAGGGTTAGCTTAACCATTCATGGGCTGATGGACAGTGGGTTGCTTCCAATTGTTGACTACTCCTACAAACATTCACATACAAGTCTTTGGACATGTGTTTCCACTTCTCTTGGGTAAATATATACTTAGAAGTGTAAAGCCTAGACCATATAGCAGGTGTATTTTTAATTTTTAAGAAACTGCTAAGCTGTTTTAAAAAACGGTTGCACCCTCTTACATTCCCACCAGGAGTGTATGTGAATTCCTACTGCTTCACATCCTCATCAAAAAGACTGGCAGGGTCAGTGATTTTCACTCATCTGTTACTCCCCATGGTCTGTTACTTGAATCTATTATGACTGGCAAGTCAGGTAACAAAGCTCCTCAGGAAAGCTGTTAAACTAGGCTTTCACTGAAAGCCTGACTGCGTCGTCTGCCCGTCAAATGCACAGGCCTAAAAGCGCAGGTATCTACGTCAGCTCCTCGGGGCTCTTTTGTTTTTGGCTTGGATTTTAGTTTCTTCCTCTGCTGCTCAGACAGCTGTGCTGTTGTAAGGGACCTCCAAGTGAGTGGACACTGTAGGCTGACGGGGAAAAAAATTAATAACTAAATTTACATACCATAATCACTTATAAATTTTAAGTTTTATAATAAATAGCAAAAAGCCCAGAATTATTTATATTATTTTTGTTAAAATGGCATGTAGAGAAACTGGCTATTGACATTCAGGTAGTACAGATCAGTTTGAAGCCTGTAGCTCCCCTATCAGCAGTTATAAGCACTACTGTTTTAAGTTTCAAATTCTCCTCTAAGTCTTCAGAAAAGAGGGCTTTTGGAATTTTCAAAATGCCAATGCATCTAAAACAGGAATTTTAAAAGGAAAACTGTTTTAGGTTTAGAGCCCACTCTACCATCATTAAAGGCAGCAACTTCTAGAAATACTCGCTCTATTTCTAGCTCACCTATGGAAAATGCATCAAAAGGATTACCTGCTTTTTTGAAAAGCTTTTCCAAAACATAATCATCATTGTTCCGGTCCTTCACCTCACTCTCGTTTGCAATGTCTTGCTTCTGGTACTGCCTTTTCTTCACCAAGTGTGGAATTCGAGTTCCTTCAAACTTGGCGTCTCTGCAATGCTTAGAGCGCTTAGGCTTCTCCTCCCGTCTCAGACTTTTCTCCAGGGTCTCCTCTTCTACCACATCGTGATGTTTTGTTTTTGACTTGTGCTTATAAAAATGATTCCCCACTTGTCCGTTCTCCGCAAGAGGCTCTGTCTGAACCTGGCGGCTTTCTCCGGTACGGGGCAGACCTTGCTGTTCACCAGTGCTTTCCTCAGCACGTGTCCCACATGTTTTACTGACTCTTGGAGAATCTGAACATTCCCTGTTTCCACTAACCATCAATGGCTCCTCGAGTCTGGGAACTGTATCTACCTGCAAATATTTCTCTTCTAAAAGTGAATCGCTGCTAGTTAGAGCATTGCCTGTTTGAGGGTCACCTTTCACAGGATCGCCGTACTTAGAAGTTGCCACATGTGCTTCCGCTTCTACAGACTTAGGTTTTTCTTCAGGTGACGTGGCATCATTTGCAGATATATTAGAATCTGGAAATCTTTGACATTTCGGAACGTCACGGTCTATCCCAAAGGCCGGTGGCATTTTTCTTTTTAAATGGCGTTTGGGTGTCTGAACATCTGAACCAGTTCCTTTAAAGGGGAAGAACACAGTTAATGGTTTTCTCTTGCAAAGCTGTAAGGTTTATGGCTTTAAATTAAGTGATTTTATGTAATACCTGCAAAAATAGCACTTGTCTCAGTGCTCTGGGATGGGTCAGGGCTGGTCAGGGTGAACAGCTCATAAAGGTCGTTGGATTTGAAAAATCGCCTTTGTTTGGGATCTTTTAGCACTCTATTGGTTAAAAATTGCTTGAAGATTTGACTAAAAAGATAAAAAATAAACTGGTATTAAACAATGTTTAGCTCTACCCCAAAATCTGAGTTATAAAACAATATAGAAGAAATATGTTAACTGCAGGTGCATAAATGTCTAAATAATCCCCCAAACTTTTAGCCTTTAAAAATCACAATTCAGGAATTACACAGTACTTCAGGTGGGTTGGTAATGCAAAGTTAGAGAATTTAAATGGGAAATAACACCTTATTTACATCCAATGAGCGTTTTCAACCTCCAAGAGTCACCACATTTCAAGAAGCACCGTTTTACACAGCACTCACATGACTCTCAGCCTCTGAGCTGGAAGGGCTGAGTCCCCCTGACTTGGGGACCTGGGGCCCCCTGCCCAGCCCTACTTGGGAACACCTTATGATGGGCTCAGGAAACTATTTCCTGTGCTTTCGAAGATTTCCCTATGACCCAGCTCCCCCTGCTGAGCCAGCCTCTGTGCGGAGGCACCACACCATCATCGGTCTTGCACAGATACCTCCACAGAGCAGCCCAGCCCCTCCCAGTTGCTTCTTCTTCAGGCTAAAGCATGGATCTCTAAGAGGATGCTCTTCTCTCAACATGACTCAACTTGTCTCCAGCCCTCTCTCAACAAGGGTCCTCGAAGAACATGCATCATTCCAGGAGTGGCTTGGCTGCATGTGTGGATTGCACCCCCAGGTCCCCCAAGTGAGGAGCTGAGGTAGAGCCCCAAAATAAAATCTTTGTGGGGGAGGGTGAGAAGCTAGCAGTATCTTGACTTTACTGCTGAACTTACCGTTGTCTAAAATGCCCTAGTCATTACACAGGGAGCCGGGGCAACGAATAGGGGTGCCACCTGGTCAGCCTCTCTCCAAGGGACAGTGGAACCGCCAGGGCACACACATCAAGTATACCACATGTGAAAATACCAACACATCAGCATTTCAAGTTTGTCACTTTAAGACATTTTCTGAAAAAGGACGCATGCTATACTAGGTAGGAACGTTTCTCTCAAATAACAATATCAAGTTTACACGTAAGTGGTCCTCAAAGTTTAAGGTAAAAATGATCAAGTTTGAAGAAATTAAAAAAAAAAAACACACAAAAGCCACCTAAGCTTATTTAAAGGAAAAAAAAAAAGAACTCACATCCCTTACGTTATATCAACTATTGCTCTAAGATACTTCGGTTCAACACTTGAACAAAAACACTTCTAAAAAATCCCTGGCTCAAAGCCCTGGTGGCCTAATTTCCATATCCTCCACGTGCTGCAGCCAGGAGAGCAGAGGTGAGTACTGACCGGTGGTAAATCTTCTCTTCAATGGTGCCTGCAGTTAGAAGCCTGTACACAGTCACCTGCTTCTTCTGGCCTATTCTCCATGCTCGCTCCCGGGCCTACAGCAAAGAGACACAGCTCAGCAAACGCCCTTCCACAGAGCAGGACTGAAAGGACTGAGCGGAACAACGATGAGCCAGGGGATTCCTTTCACTCTCAAAGTTAGAATTTTGGCTAATGAGGCTGAGCACATCGAAGGAGTCTATTAAGTAGGCTATCAGCCAGGCAACAAAGGTAGGACCGAGACATCTTCACTTGAAAAAAAATGGGTGTTTGTAACTTCACATATTCCCTTTTTACCCCAAATCTAGCAATGAATGCTATGGATAAACTGCTGAAGTCTCTCTGTGATTCTGGAGGGTGCTTTTCATCACAATGAAGACTAGGAAAAAAACCAAAGACACAAGCCGTGTGCTGAAGCTAACTAGAACATCAAAAGACAATCAAGCGCTATCAGTTAAATCCTATTTCTACCGGTACACTAACAAACAAACATACCTGTGTGTCTGTGCTTGGATTCCAGTCGGGGTCATAGATGATGACTCTGTTTGCTCCCGTCAGGTTGACTCCTATGCCGCCCACGCGTGTGGTCAGAAGAAACACGAATATGGATGTGTCCTAGAGGTAAGACACGACACGCGGTATGCACACTGAGGACATGCGACAGCTCCTGGCCTCTGGGTTCACCTATTCTAAGCACGGTAGTCCTCCCAGTATAAGGGATCAGTTACACTAGAGAGCTCTGGAGAATCAAGATCCCATCTCACAGCCCTCTCTTCCAGTGTCGCTAATCTTATCAATACTTAAAAATTTGGTTTTAAAGAAGGAATACACATTCTCTGCTTAAATATGCATATGCTCACGTGCACACCCACATGCCCAATAGTCCAGAAGATTCAGAAATGGACAGAGTTAAAAGCAAAAAATCCCTTTCATGGCCTGTTGAATCGCAGGTATAAACACCACTCAGTTTGGTGTGAACGCTCTCATTCCTTTTCCTCTGCACTAAAAAAAACACGCTGGTGAGTCAACCCCGACTCATGGCAACCCCACGTGTGTCAGAGTAGAACTGTGCTCCACAGGGTTTTCAACGGCTAGTTTTTTGGAAGTTGACTGCCAGGCCTTCCTTTCGAGGCGTCTGTGTGGACTTGGACTTCTGCTCTTTCGGTTGCAGCAGCAGACGTTAACTGTGTGCCCCCCAGGGATGACCCCTCTGGGCGGAGCAGCATTATTTGGCTTCACATTTACTCGTTACCTCATTGTACCGTGTAATCAGCGGTTGTCTTGAAGCTATTGTAGTGGTACCGTCCATCTTGAGGTAGGAATACTTTCGGGCTCTTAGGAATACTTCAAGTATGTCCAGCATCTGTTTGGGGTGGAATGAGAGAGAAGAGTTTACGAATCCCATAAACAGCCCCAGAGACTGCTTCTACATTTGCGTCAACAGAGTCACACCTTCACCAGAACAACTTCAGTTCTAAGGGGTTTCTTGCTTTAAGGCAGATAAAGATAACTGGTATAAGAGTATAGCTGGTATTTCCCTACTGTTAATTCTTCCAAGTTCTGTGAATAATCTGGCATTGATTTTGTTCTGGTCCAAACTGACCTACCCACTAACCATCACATGGTTAATCTTTAAGAAACCAACTTCTGGGACCATCTCTAGAGAACAATCTGAGCTCCCAAAGAGATCTGCAGGCTGCCACCCATCTTTAGAATTAAGAGATATAAGTTATAAAGAACCGACTCATTCCTTGTATGACGTCTGTTCACTCACCTGTCTTGACTGAGAAAACAGCAATACTCGCTGGCCCTGCTTGTGCCATATTTTCAACAAGGACTCAACGACTATCATTTTCCCAGAGCGTTTCCAGTACCCAAACTGATCTTCCTCTGATTCACCATCCGGAAGGCCTGTGAGATGCCTGGGACCCCCAGAAAACAGATCTGGGTGGTTGCATATTTTCCTTAGGGCTACAAGTCCAGAGAAAATCTATGGTGTAAAAGAACACATGAACTCAGATTACCCCGTGTCAGGCAGTATTCACTTAGGAAGGAAGGGAAGGAGGCTGGTCAATGTGTAACACAAGATAAGTCTTCACCAGCTTCTCAGCTGATGCCCCAATCATAGCATACTAAGAGTTGGAAGAGATCAACCTCCACTTTCTTTTCCCATCAGGACAAGTTCTCTGGAAAAAGAATTCTTTTGGACCAAGCATGTCTATAGGGGCCATACTCGAATGCTGAAAATTTATTTTTCCTCACTAGAAAAAAGGTTATGCAGTTCATACCATTATAAATTTGATATAAAAAACTGACTCATCTTTCACACATCATACATCAAAAATACACCAAGTTAGATTTGGAGACATCAGTCATGTAACT
This sequence comes from Loxodonta africana, assembly GCF_030014295.1. NCBI lineage: Eukaryota > Metazoa > Chordata > Mammalia > Proboscidea > Elephantidae > Loxodonta > Loxodonta africana. Next base: position 82,712,835 of record NC_087357.1, on the reverse strand, counting down.
TCATCAAACACACTTAATATTACATTCTCAAGTACCTCACTACAAGTTCTGTAGCTTAGTATATAAGTCAGAGACTGAAGTGTCATTTAGCTTTATGCTTTTATTACATCAGAAAACGTATTTGCACGAAAAATGCAATAATGGGAATGCTGTGGAGGATGGCGTCAACAGCAGAAGGGCACAGGAGGCCAGGCGTGGTGCCAGCCCCAGCAGGGCATGAGGGAAACTTTAACCGAAGGCTCTTTCACAGCTTTCAGAGGACGGCTCAAACTAAGCCACCAGTAAAGCTCAAGCAGGAACATAAATCACAGATTAAGCCAATCATCAAAGGGTTTGCTAGTTTTAAGTGGTAAACCACAGTTAACAATAAAGGATCTGAATACGTCAGGAGCACGTCAAACTCCCCATCCAGCCATCTCTAAGTTGCTTTTCCTCCTCTTGGCCTGTGCTGTTCAGTATAGTGCCCACCACTACAGGGCAACGGAGCCCATGAACCGTGGCTAGTCCTATCAGTACAGTGCCCACCACCACAGGGCGACGGAGCCTGTGAACTGTGGCTAGTCCTATTTGTATGGTGCCCATCACCACAGGGTGAAGGAGCCCGTGAACTATGGCTAGTCCTATCAGTACAGTGCCCACCAGCACAGGGCAATGGAGCCCGTGAACTGTGGCTAGTCCTATCAGTACAGTGCCCACCACCACAGGGCAACGGAGCCCATGAACTGTGGCTAGTCCTATCAGTACAGTGCCCACCACCACAGGGCAATGGAGCCCATGAACTGTGGCTAGCCCAAACTGAGAAGTGCTCACTGTAAATGCAAAATACAGTCCCACTTTGAAGGACTTAGTACAAGCATTTTAAAAAATATTTCATTAATAATTTTTTATTTTGATTACATAATAAATTGATATTTTGATTATATTGGGTTAAATAGAATACTTTATCAAAATTAATTTCACCTGTTGTCATTTTACCTTTTTTAACATGATTACCAAAAACATAAAGTTACCTGTGTGGCTTCCATTCAGCATCTATTGGACAGTGCTGACCTAGATCCATCTAAGCTTCCCAACTCTGAGGCACATGAAGAAATTAAGGGGTGACAGATTTCGGAGAGATGAACAGATGCCATTGTTTACGAACCTCCCAGAGATACCAATGACAGACAAAATAGTGAGAGATGGTTAAAAGAACGGAAATTACTTAATCTGGGGAAAAAAAGCATCCAGATTCTACAGAAATGTCACCATTCATCCCTTTGTCCACCTGAAAGCACGTAAGGCAGACAGTGTGCAAAGGACATGGTGCACTGCCCCCAGGGGGGACAAATGACCCTGGGCCACAGGACCAACCTTAAAGAACACGTGAGGATGAGCCCGCTGACAGAAGGACCTATCCACAGCAGACTGCACTTCAAAGGCCAATTCTGAAAGGATCTCTCAGAAACAATTCTACCTCGACGACAGCAAGGAGAGCCTGGCTGCATTACCATACGTGCCTGTCAGTTTGTCGTACTGTGGAGGCCTGTGTGTTGCTTTGATGCTGGAAGCTATGCCACCAATATTCAGATACCAGCAGGGTCACCCATGAAGGACAGGTTTCAGCTGAACTTCCAGACTAAGACAGACTAGGAAGAAGGACCCGGCAGTCTACTTCTGAAAACCACTAGCCAGTGAAAACCTTATGAATAGCAGCGGAACACTGTCTGAAAGACAGCTGGAAGATGAGCCCCCCAGGTTGGAAGGCACTCAAAAGATGACTGGTGAGGAGCTGCCTCCTCAAAGTAGAGCTGACCTTAATGATGTGGATGGAGTAACGCTTTCTGGACCTTCATTTGCTGATGTGGCACGACTCAAAATGAGAAGAAATAGCTGCAAACACCCATTAATAATCAGAACCTGGAATGTACAAAGTATGAATCCAGGAAAATTGGAAAACGTCAAAAATGAAATGGAACGCATAAACATTGATATCCTAGGCATTAGTGAGCTGAAATGGACTGGTATTGGTCACTCTGAACTGGACAATCATATAGTCTACTATGCTGGGAATGACAACTCAAAGAGGAATGGTGTTGCATTCATTGTCAAAAAGAACACTTCAAGATCTATCCTGAAGTACAATGCTGTCAGTGATAGGATAATATCCATACACCTAAAAGGAAGACCAGTTAATATAACTGTTATTCAAATTTACCCACCAACCACTAGGGCCAAAGATGAAGAAATAGAAGATTTTTATCAGCGGCTGCAGTCTGAAATTGATCGAATATGCAATCAAGATGCATTGATAATTACTGGCGATTGGAATGCAAAAGTTGGAAACAAAGAAGAAGGATCAGTAGTTGGAAAATATGGCCTTGGTGACAGAAACAATGCCAGAGATCAAATGATAGAATTTTGCAAGACAAACGACTTCTTCATTGCAAATACCTCCTTGCACCAACATAAACGGTGACTATACACATGGACCTCACCAGATGGAACACACAAAAATCAAATTGACTACATCTGTGGAAAGAGATGATGGAAAAGCTCAATATCGTAAGTCAGAACAAGGCCACAGGCCGACTGTGGAACAGACCATCAATTGCTCATATGCAAGTTCAAGGTAAAACTGAAGAAAATCCGAGCAAGCCCAGGAGAGCCAGAATATGACCTTGAGTATATCCCACCTGAATTTAGGGACCATCTCAAGAACAGATTTGACACATTGAACACTACTGACTGAAGACCAGACGAGTTGTGGAATGACATCAAGGACATCATCCATGAAGAAAGCAAGAGGTCACTGAAAAGACAGGAAAGAAAGAAAAGACCAAGATGGATGTTAGAAGAGACTCTGAAACTTGCTCTTGAGCACCGAGCAGCTAAAGCAAAAGGAAGAATTGATGAAGTGAAAGAGCTGAACAGAAGATTTCAAAGGGCCTCTCGAGAAGACAAAGTAAAGTATTATAATGACATGTGGAAAGAGCTGGAGATGGAAAACCAAAAGGGAAGAACACGCTTGGCGTTTCTCAAGCTGAAAGAACTGAAGAAAAAATTCAAGCCTCGAGTTGCAATAGTGAAGGATTCCATGGGGAAAATATTAAACAACACAGGAAGCATCAGAAGAAGATGGAAGGAATACACAGAGTCATTATACCAAAAAGAATTAGTCTATGTTCAACCATTTCAAGAGGTGACATATGATCAGGAACCAATGGTACTGAAGGAAGAAGTCCAAGCTGCTCTCAAGGCATTGGCGAAAAACAAGGCTCCAGGAATTGATGGAATATCAATTGAGATGTTTCAACAAACAGATGCAGCGCTGGAGTGCTCACTCGTCTTTGCCAAGAAATATGGAAGACAGCTTCCTGGTCAACTCACTGAAAGAGATCCATATTTATGCCTATTCCCAAGAAAGGTGATCCAACCGAATGTGGAAATTATAGAACAATATCATCAATACCACACGCAAGCAAAATTTTGCTGAAGGTCATTCAAAAACGGCTGCAGCAGTATATCGACAGGGAACTGCCAGAAATTCAAGCTGGTTTCCAAAGAGGATGTGGAACCAGGGATCTCATTGCTGATGTCAGATGGATCCCGGCTGAAGGCAGAGAATACCAGAAGGATGTTTACCTGTGTTTTATTGACTATGCAAAGGCATTCGACTGTGTGGATCACAACAAACTATGGATAACGCTGCAAAAAATTGGAATTCCAGAACATTTAATTGTGCTCATGAGGAACCTTCACTGAGATCAAGAGGCAGTTGTTCAGACAGAACAAGGGGATACTGATTGGTTTAAAGTCAGGAAAGGTGTGTGTCAGGGTTGTATTCTTTCACCATACCTATTTAATCTGTAAGCTGAACAAATAATACGAGAAGCTGGGACTATATGAAGAAGAACGGGGCATCAGGATTGGAGGAAGACTCGTTAACAACCTGCGTTATGCAGATGACACAATCTTGCTTGCTGATAGTGAAGAGGACTTGAAGCACTTACTAATGAAGATGAAAGACCACAGCCTTCAGTATGGATTACATCTCAACATAAAGAAAACAAAAATCCTCACAACTGGACCAATGAGCAACATCATGATAAATGGGGAGAAGACTGAAATTGTCAAGGATTTCATTTTACTTGGATCCACAATCAACAGCCATGGAAGCAGTAGTCAAGAAATCAAACGATGCATTGCATTGGGTAAATCTGCTGCAAAGGACCTCTTCAAAGTGTTGAAGAGCAAAGATGTCACCTTGAAGACTAAGGTGCGCCTGACCCAAGCTATGGTATTTTCAATCACATCATATGCATGTGAAAGCTGGACGATGAATAAGGAGGACCGATGAAGAGTTGACGCCTTTCAATTGTGGTGCTAGCAAACAATATTGAATATACCATGGACTGCCAAAAGAAGGAACAAATCTGTCTTGGAAGAAGTGCGGCCAGAATGCTCCTCAGAGGCAAGTATGGCGAGACTGTGTCTTACATACTTTGGACAGGTTGTCAGGAGGGATCAGTCCCTGGAGAAGGACATCATGCTTGGCAGAGTACCAGGTCAGTGGAAAAGAGGAAGACCCTCAACGAGCTGGATTGGACACAGTGGCTGCAACAATGAGCTCACGCATAAGGATGTAAGGATGGCGCAGGGCCGGGCAGTGTTTTGTTCTGTTGTGCACAGGGTTGCTATGAGTCGGAATCGACTCAACGGCACCTGACAACAACAACATACTTACTGAACAGACTACACCCACAGGTATTACTGAGTACTGCCAACAGCTATAATGCTGTCATTTACCTACAGAAAATTTTATAAAAATAATTCTTCCTCATGTACCTGCTAACCCCAAGAGTGCAGGGCTGTTTTCCCTATATCCTGTATAGGATCACCAATCCCCGCAGGACTCACTGACCCGTTAGTGATGTCCTTCCACTAGACCACACAGCGTGGGGTGTGGAAACTGAACCATGTCTCTTACTTCTGGAAGGGCTCCAGATTAAGTTAAGGTTCTCACTGAAGTATTTCAAGAGGGTAACAGAGTCTCTGACCTAGTGGCCAGCACATGCATCTGTGTAAAACTAATGCCCAGGTTCCAGCAGACAGCCTTGGCCCCGCCCACAAGACTTAGGTCCTCTGTGTACAGTCAGCTCTCTGCATCCGCACCTGTGGATTCAACCACTGTGGATCAAAATTATTCAGGAAAAAAAAAAGTTCAAAAAAGCAAAACGAATTTGCCGTGCAGTGAGCACCATGCTGAATCCAAGTGAATGAAGGGATGTGTCAGCATCCCCTGCTGTAGCCTCCCACCATCTCACAGATCCTCAGTCTCTCTCCAGCACTCCTTGTTTCCGCATTGTTTGCCTTGTGTCTTGCCATTGTTCCTGGAACGGGATGGTGCTCTATAACAAACATCTACACAGCATTTATGGTGTGTCAGGTACTGCTGTAGCCTTCCACCATCTCACAGACCCTCAGTCTCTCTCCAGCACTTCTTGTTTCCGCATTGTTTGCCTTGTGTCTTGCCACTGTTCCCGGAACGGTATGGTGCTGTATAATGAACATCTACACGGCATTTATGGTGTGTCAGGTACTGTAATTCAGAGACGACTTAAAGTACACAGGAGGATGTGCATAGGTTACATGCAAACACTACGCCATTGTATATAAGGGACTTGAGTATCCACGGATTTTGGCATCCGCGGGCGCTCCTGGAACCAATCCCCCACGGACACCAAGGGATGACTGTATTCCAACCAACTCATTCTTATTTACAGTGCTTTGGGATACTGTGGTGTAGGAAAAGTGTTCTAGAAAGCCAAATTCTATTACACTCCCTATTATTTTTACAATGGGGCTTTTCCGAGAGGATACTACCTAGTAACTTCTGAATTCTGGGCAATAGAAAGCAAGCTTTCTCAGTATCAGAAAGAGGGACCATACAGGAACTCCTTTTACACGCTGGGTCAGTGCGATTTGGGGATATTGTTGTTGTTGCTGTTAGGTGCCGTTGAGTCGGTTCCAACTCATAGCAACCCCATGTACAACAAAATGAAACACTGCCCGGTCCAGCACCATCCTCACAATTGCTGCTATGTTTAAGCTCACTGCTGTAGCCACTGTGTCAATCCATCTCACTGAGGGTTTTCCTCTCTTTCACTGACCCTCTGGTTTTGTCAAAGTACATGAGACAAAGTCTTGCCATCCTTGCTTCTAAGAGCATTCGGGCTGTACTTCTTCCAAGACGGATTTGTTCATACTTTTGGCAGTCCACGGTATACTCAATATTTTTGACCAACACTGTACTTCAATGCATCAATCCTTCTTTGGTCTTCCTTATTCATTGCCCAGCTTTTGCATGCATATGAGGCGACTGAAAATACCACATCATCCCTCATTCCACACTGGTGATATTAGAACTAGAGATTATATCTGGTTTCTAATATCATAGTGGTTCAAAAACTTTTACTGGGATATGCAGTTCCTTTAAGAAGCTGATGAAAGTTATAAATCTCCCCGGAATATATAATTTTGGTCATAATTTCTGTGAAAACCCAACGACATACCCAATGCCTACTCATTTATCAAATAAGAAACTTCTGGAGTAAGAAAAAATACATGGGCTTCATAGTCAAACTTAAGTCTGAATTCTAGCTCCACAGCTTATTCACTGTGCAACCTGGGACCAGTTACATAACGTCTCTGAACCTTAATGTTTTCAAGCTGTGGCTTGATATCTATTACACGAACTGCCGGTGAATGAACTGAGATAACATTATATGAAAAGCCTAGAACATTCTAGGTACTTAAAGGTTAGCTTCCTCTCCTAACCACTTCTCTTGGAGCACAATTCACATCTTCAGATGGCCGGAATCTGCTCTTTGGCTGACCTGCATCTCTCCGTTAAGAATCCTGTAAACTTCTTTGGAATCAATGAAATTCTGATAGACTTCATGCTGTTCATCTGTGAGACGGCAAAATAAAACCTACGGGGGGAAAAACAAACAAACTATAATTTCCAAAAAAATTTCTGATTAAAATAGCAAAAAAAAAGTCCTCATCAAAAAAGCACGTTGTTTGCAATTTTAACAATGTGCCTATAATTAAAAAAAACAAAACCAAAAAACTGGTTATACGTTTTATAGCTGAACAGAGACAAGGCCACTCCCCTCACCAGCCCTCTCCATTTCTCAAAGGCCCTCACCACAGCCACTTCCACACACCTGACCAGGGGCCACAGCCTCGCAGAACTGTGACCACACTCCTTAACCTTGTCACACACGTGAAAATCAGAATGAACGAGCAGGTACGCCTGTGCTTTAAGAATTTTTGTTAACTCCTGGATTTACTGACCTGTTCATTTTTATCTGGTAAAGAAAGGCTCATTTTGACATCTGACTTCATTCTCCGCAGCAGGTATGGATTTATGGTATCTCGTAAGACACATGCACACTTATATGCAGTTTTAACCTTTAATAAGAGAATAAGGGGAAAAAAAATCACTGTTTTAGTAATACATTTGTTCTTACCTCCCAGCTGATTTCCACTGCTTAAAAAAAAAAAAAAAAAGACCAAAGGTTGTAGAAAATTGGTTGACACAGCTGGAAGAGCCAGCATAAGTTCCATACGCTCCAATGGGTGGTAGCTTTCATGTTATTATCATTAGTAAAGAGATTCCTCACGTTAACCGAAACGAAACAGAACAACAAAATGGAAAACTGGTAATTTTTGTGCCTTATTTCTCTTCTTGTTTGCTTTAGTTATTATTACATAGTTAAGCCCTAAAGTAAAGATTCATTTGGTTCTTGACCACTCTCTAGGGGAAAAATGCTTTAAAATGAATCTCTGTTTATAATCTTGTATTCTCCAAAAGCTACAAAGGAACGGCTAATCTACAAGACTGAAGATCAAAAGCTAACTCCAGGGCAAAGGACAGTACTGGGAGCCACCAGATAATAAGCAGAGATTACTGCCCACTGGAGACTGACGAGAGTAAGTTCAATAAAATCCCTATGATCCCAGAAATGGAAGGTCACACTGGCCTAAAACAAAGCATATGGTTCTGTAATGGAGCACGGCCACATGAGATGGGTTTTAACTGTACAAAGGCCCACAACCCAGGAAAACCACTCCCTTTGCAATTCACTTAAAGGCAAACAAAGAATTCAATAAATTATTGATACTTAAAAAAAAACCTACATAGGCTTAACAATTTAGTAAATTACTATTTAATGAAACAAGAAAAAGTCTACCCAAAGTTTAAGAAAATTAGCTGCAAAATAATAAAAAACAAAAAAAGCTTGGCCACAATACAGAAAAATTCATGTTAAAAAAATTTTTATAAGATCCCAAGAACACCTCACTTGAGTCCGTATGCATGTATGTGTGTGGGTTGTGTGTACGTAAATAAAAAAAAACGTTTTGCTTGAATTAACACGTAATAACAAAGAAGTTCAACTAAATCAACAACCTTTAGCTATTATGTAACCTCTTAAATGTGTCGTTCAGACATGGATAAAAATTTCCTTTAAGATGATAAGGCAGATGTTATGATTTATAATGCAGAGATTATTAAATTTCAGAATTTAACATCACAGCCCTACCAAAAAAGAAAATATATTGTTTAAATTCTTATAAATATATGCAGTGTGTTAAAAAAGTTCTTGCCTCTCTCTATAGACTCCCAACTCCAGCCAACATTTCTCTCCTCCAGAAGGAGTGAGCTGGTCAGTGACGCTGGGTAAACTAGGTGTGTGCTCACAAGCAGCCGGCCTCTTGGCTCTTGCTCTGTCCTGCGTGTCCACCCTGTGAAGAGCTGTTCCTCTGCCCTCTCCCTCCTCTGCTCCTGGACCATGGTGGTGAACTCACAACGGTCACAGCCCAGTGGCTGGAGGCTGGTCTGCTTTCCACACCTAACTCTCCCAAGGAAGATCTTAAGATCCAGACTAGGGTGGGCCGGGGGAGCAGGGAAGAACAGGAATAAGAACAGAATAACCAGCTGCTGTCAGACGACTCTGACTCATTTGGCCTCAGGTGTGGCAGCGGAGAACTATGCTTCATACGGTTTTCAGTGGCTGATTTTCCATAAGTTTCAGAAGTATATCACCAGTCCTCTCTTCTGAGGTGCCTGTGGGTGGACATTAACTGCCAACCTTCCAGTCACTGCCGATCACGTTAAGCGTTTCCACCACCCAAGGACTCCAGGAACAGAATACCCACTGCTGCCGAGTCGACTGCGACTCGTAGCGACCCTGCAGGACAGAGCAAAACTGTCCCATATAGTTTCCAAGGCTGTGATCTTTATGGAAGCAGACTGCCACATCTTTGTCCCGAAGAGCAGCTAGTGGGTATAAACTGCTGACCTTTCACTTAGCAGCTGAGCTCTTTAACCACTGCACCACCAGGGCTCCTTGAGGAACAAAATAGGAAGCCCTATTTCAGCCTTGTTCTTCCGCAACCCTACTGGACAGAGTAGAACTGCCCCAGAGGGTTTCCAAGGAGCAACTGGTGGATTTGAACTGCCAACCTTTTGGTTAGCAGCTGAGCTCATAACCACTGTGACACCAGGGCAACGAAGTTGATCCTTTGTTTCATTCCCACCTGGCTCCTGTGTCTGTCTGTTAGTCAAAAACACATGATGGCAGATGCAGCTGAATGTCTGTAACAATCACCCCCAATCACTCCTCCTCCCCGCGCTGTGCACCTGGCACCTAGTTGAGTGTGCCCACGCTGGGGTAGGTACAGCCCCAGCTCTGCCTCCTCAAGAGCTGAATAACCTCAGGCGAGACTCGTAAGAAGTAAGTCTCAATAACTTTCAGCATGAAATGAAGAGGTTCAACTAGGTGGCTCCTCTGGTTCTTTTTAGTTCTTAAGTTCCTTGCACACAGTTAACATACAAATTCCAGAAGCAACCCATATTTTTAGCTGGTAATACTCTTCCCCCTCACCTTCATCTGCTGTCCAGAAAATCTTTCTTGACCCCCACAAGCTCTGATTACTGCAGCTCTCCTGATCAAAGTCCTCACTACACTGCTGTCTTAGTCATCTAGTGCTGCTATTAACAGAAATACCACAAGTGGATGGCTGAAACAAAGAAAAGTTTATTCTCTCCAGTAGGCCAGAAGTCTGAACTCAGGGCACTGGCTCCGGGCGAAGGCTTTCTCTCTCTGTCAGCTCTGGAGGAAGGTCCTTGTCATTAGTCTTCCCTTGGTCTGGGAGCATCTCAGTGCAGGAATTTCGGGTCCAAAGGACGTACTCTGCTCCCAGCACTGCTTTCTTGGTGGTATGAGGTCCCATGTCTCTCTGCTCACTTTTCTCTTTTATGTCTCAGAGAGACTGGCTTAAGACACCATCTAATCTTGTAGACCTCATCAACATAACTGCTGCCAATCCATCTTATTAACATCATAGTGACAGGATTTATAACATGTATGAAAATCTCATCAAATGACAAAATGGTGGACAATCACACAATACTGGGAATCATGGCTTAACCAGGTTGACACATATTTCTGGGGGACACAATTAAATCTATGACAACTGTACTGTAGTTATCTTTTCTTTGTCACACTCCCCACTGCCCACCCCTCACTAGACTCCTTTTAGCCCCAGCCTGACACAATATCTGCCAAATGACTACCTTCTTGTGATTCAACAATGCAAGGGAACCACGCTCTTAAACAAAAAGGAGCAAATACACGCAACAAGCCATAGTTTTTCGAAATAAGTCTATTGCCTACTTTAAAAAAAGGTTCTGTGTGGGACATGTTACCTCTGCTCCCAAGGACCTTACGACCTAGAATGGAAAAAAGGTAATGACACAAACTCATGGCACAACGACTTCAACAAAGAAACAGACCATATCTGCATGGTCTCTAAGTATCTTCCCACAATTTACTTATTAATTCCAAAGGAAAAACAGTAACTTCACAGTTTAGAAATCTGGCAAACACCACCTTACCCAAGTAATCAGAGTTAACCACCACCAGCCATGGCACACACTGGCAGCATGTGCCTCTGGATTTGATGCCCCAAGACACATCACTTCCGTGAAAGTCCTGCCAGAACTGAGTTAACCTGAATCTAATCACGAAAAACATAAGACAAACCCAAATTAAGGTATATTCTACAAAATAACTGGCCTATCATCTTAAAATATGCCAAGGTCATGAAAGGCAAAAAAAAACAACTAAAGGAACCATTCCAGATTAAAGGAGACTAAAGAGACGTGGAAGCTACTGGAACAACTGGCAAAATCTGAATGTCTACAGATTAGGTAACAGAATCTTAACAGTGTTAAATGTCCTCATTTTGATATTTAGGCTGTGGTTATGTACGAGAATGTCCTTGTTCTTAGGAAATAGAATAGTTCCCCCTCTTATCTGAGGTTTTGTTACCCATGGTCAACTGTGGCTCGAAAATGTTAAACAAGTCCGTAGCATGACGAAATCTCACACCGTCCTACTCCGTCATTCATGTAACTTTTATTGTGGAATATTGTTTTAACTGTGCCATTTTATTATTAGTTACTGTTGTTAATCTCTCACTGTGCCTAATTTACACATTAAACTTTATCATAGGTATGTATGGATAGGAAAAACAGTAAATATACGGCTCAGTACTAGCCGAGCCTTCAGGCATCCACAAGGGGTCTTGGAACGTATCCCCCGCCAATAAGGGGGGACCATTGTACACACTGAAGCATGTGTAGGAATCAGGGGTATGATGTCTGTAACTTTCCAATGATTCAGAGAAAAAATTAGCATTAATTTGTGTACAAAAATAGAGAGGCAGAGGAGAATGGTAAAGTAAACGTGGCAAAATGTTAGCAAAATGCCAACAACTGGTAAATCCACGGGAGTTTTTTTGTTTTACAATTCTCTCAACTTTCTGTTAAGTTTGAAATTACTTCAAAATAAAAAGTTTAAAAAAAAGGAATGTTATAAACGAAAGACAACAGGGACTCAGAGAAGGAAGAGAGGGCCCTTACTCACAAAGTTAATTAAAAATCAAAAAGTTAATTAAGAATAGTTGTTGCCACTTCTTTAATTTTAGAGGCCTAAAATTATTATTTTTGAACATTTTATTGTGGTTTGGGTGAAAGTTTACAGAGCACATTAGTTTCCCATTCAACAATTTGTACACATTTTGTTCCGTGACATCAGTTGCAATCCCCTCACTGTGACCGCACGCTCTACCCACTTCCTCCCTGGGTTCCCCGTTTCCATCCTCTCATCTTTCCTGCCCCTTCCTGCCTTCTGAGCTTTGTTTGTGGGCAAATGCCGCCCTTTTGGTCTTGTGAGGTTGATTGTTCTGAGAAGCACGTTCCCCATGGGTGTCACTGTTCACTTACGGGCCTGTCTCTCGTTTGGCTGAAAGGCCATCTCCGGGAGTGGGTTTAGTTCCAGATATGATGAGTGTCATAGTTCTGGGGGTTCCAACAGTCTCTATCAGTCCAGTAAGTCTGCTCTTTTTTATTAATTTGAATTTTGTTCTGTATTTTTCTCCCACTCTGTCCAGGACCTTCTATTGTGATCCCAATGAGAATGGTAGTGGTATCTGGGTACCATTTAGTTCTGGTCTAGTGGAGGCTGTGACTCGTGTGGTCCATTAGTCCTCTGGACTAATTATTTCTTTTGAGTCTTTGATTTTCTTCATTCTTCTTTGCTCCAGATGGGAAAAGACCACTAGCTGTATCTTAGATGGCCACTAACAAACTTTTAAGGCCCCAGTCGCTACTTGCCAAAGTAGGATATAGAACCCTATCTTTATGGAGTATGTTATGCCACATGACCTAGATGTCCCCTGAGACTATGGTCCTAAGCCCTCAAGCCCAGTATCCCAGTCTCTCAAGGTGTTTGGTTATGGCTAAGGAGTTTTCATAACTGTGCCCCGTGTGCTCTATTATATACAGGGATATATTTGTAAAACATACAAAAACGTATATAGAAATATCCTCTGCCCAACCTATATATGCTTGCAGGTATACTCCCATACGTCCTCCTATACCTATTTAGCTCACATATCTACCTATGTATCCACTCATAAATCGTTTATTACTACTGTTATTGCAGGACTGTATATGTAACAGTATTTACCATTGTTTCCTTTTACTCTTGTGTTCCTCCCAGTGTCTTCCTTTACCTTGGTCATGTTGTGCTGCCATCCTCCTTACTGTGTATTGCCTATCTCTTCACCCAAGTGAATACATGTCTACTGTCTAGTTAGTGGAAACCCTGGTGGTGTAGTGGTTAAGAGCTACAGCTGCTAACCAAAGGGCTGGCAGTTTGAATCCACCAAGTGCTCCTTGGAAACTGTATGAGGCAGTTCTGATCTGTCCTATAGGGTCACCGTGAGTTGGAATTGACTCCATGGTAATGGGTTTGGGATCCAGTTAGTGATTTTCCCTTCCTCCCCATCCCATCCCTGGTTATCATCAAAGAATGTTTCTTTCTGTGTGTAAATCTTTTCTCATATAATATCTGTCCTTCTGTGATTGACTTATTTCACTCAGCATGATGTCCTCCTGGTTTGTCCATGTTGTGAGATGTTTTGCAATTCATTGTTATTCTTTAATGTTGTGTAGTATTCCATTGTGTCTATGTGCTATAATTTGTTTACCCATTCATTCACTGATGGGCACTTAGTTCGTTTCTATCTTTTTGCTACTGCGGACATAGTTGCAATAAACATGAGTGCATGAGTGTGTATACATCCATTCATTTCACCACTCTTATTTCTCTAGGATATATTCCTAGGAGTGGGACTGCTGGATCATACGGTATCTCTGTTTCTAAGATTCTTTTTCTAATTATACTTTCCAAAACATTGGAACTTTTCTCTAGGTGGAACGCTTCCCTTCTAGCTTGACCACAACCTGTCAGGTGCAGGCCCCACCTGAGTAGGGCTTCGCAGAGGCCCCACCCTCATCATGGCTGGAACCCCCTCAAGCTTAGTAGACATCCTTTCTTAGTACTTTACTACCAATCCGAAGTGCAAATGCCCAAAACTGCCCTCCCATCAGCATCACCTCCTGATGGCGGTTCCGGTGCAAACCCATTCTACCAGTCACCTGGGCCTAAAGCCACGGGTCTGCTGCAGCAGCCTCCCATCTCCCGAATTTCCTTTACTGGTCTCCACATCCTGATTGCTCTGCCTAAAAAATGCCACCTGGGCCTCTTCTCTTCCTCTTCTTTCTCAGGACCATCCTCCAAGTCTAGGTCCCAGTCCCCATCACCCTTACCCTCATCAATTCCTGCAGGTCCCCTCCTGTACGTGCCCTGCACCCTGAGTAACCCTCCTAGGATAGCGCTACCCCCCGCCTCCGGCTCAAACCTTCAGTGGCTCCTCACTCAGCGCCTCTGCCTCTGCCTCCCTTCCAAGCTCTGTCAGCAGCATCCACAGCCTTCCCATGGCTCTCCCATAAGCACCTCCACCCCAAAGGAGTGGTCTCGTCACTGCCCACGGCCACAGAGCATGGCTGCGGTCACATCTGTCCCTCATCCAGAATGCCCTTTCTCCTCTTGGCCCATTTTCCAAGAATCAAGTTAAAGTATGCACAGCTCCTAAGTGTTCCCAGAAGAATCCAGTCCTCCCTGGTGTCCTACTTTCTAAGCTTCACACCACCTTATAAGATGCACTACCCGGATTTGCACTGCTATATACTGTCCAGGACTGATTCATTACTGATTTATAATTTCTGACAGCTCCAGGAACAATCAACACCAAATCATTTAATTCTATTTTTTATATTTTATTCTAAGTGAATATTTTACGTGATTTTAAAAACCTCATCAGGAAACCCTTGTGATTTTAGCAGACACCAGTTTACAAACCTGACTATTCCCCTTAGATCCTGGATGACTCAGCTACAAGGCTATTTAGTAGAAACATTTTAAATATTAAGATGCCAAAAGTATTACCTGCCTAGTAGTTACCTGCACTGGGGAAGCGTTTGAATACCCCCCCATGGTGATGGGGACAGAGAACTGCTCCATGAATACCGGCAACGTTCCTAACTTTCCCGGGAAGACAAAGTCAAAGAGCGACCACAGCTCTCGGAGGTTATTCTGCATCGGTGAGCCCGACAAGATGATGCGATGAGGGGTGCGGAACTATGTGGGGAAAGAAAATACCGTAACAATTAAATTCACCTTTCAGCAGAGAACCATCGTTCCTATCCCAGACACTCCTGCACGCTACTGTTGTTGAACACATTTGTGTCACTTCAGTTTTTATGTCACTTTGGTCCTCTCCAAAAGACAGACATTTCTGTAATTATAATTCTTCAATTACATACAGATGAAAAAACGGGGAAAAGCGTTTTCTTCATGTTCAAGGCGAGTAATAAGGAATAGGGTTGGATCTGATAACATTCTAACAATCGGCTGCGATAAGAGACATTAAGTAATGTGAGCAGTTAGAGTGAAAAAAATAAGTGCAATAATAAGGAATTTTTTACATTATGACAACAATGTGTATTTTATTTATTATTAATATTTTTTTAAAATGTGTATTTTAAATTTCTTACGCAAAGGCACCAAACCAAAAAAAACCAAACCCACTGCCCTCAAGTCGCTTGCGACTCCTAGCGACCCTATAGGACAGAGTAGAACTGCCCCATCGAGTTTCCAAGGAGCGCCTGGCGGATCTGAACTGCCAACCTCTTGGTTAACAGCCGTAGCACTTAACCACTATGCCACTAGGGTTTCAACGCAAAGGCCCAAGATTCAGTCACTATGTTACTAAAAGCAGACGGTTTAACCAGCGGGAAATCCCCGTTAGAAGAGGCCGTACCTGTTTGCAAGCAAGGGTAATGGCAGCATTTGGGTTTCGAATTTTGTGTCCTTCATCCAAGATCACGTAATGCCAGTCGTGCCTGCTAATGTCATCCTGCATCAGTCGAATGTAGGAGTAGGAAGTGATCAAGATTCCATGATAACGAGCAATATCTCGAATTAGTTTCTCCTAAAACCACAATAAAATGATAAAGTCAATTTTAAATAAGTTAAATAAGTGTGACTCTTAAAGTGATGACTTTTCATCATAATTCAATCCAAAGCATTTTGTAAACACATACAAATATGAACATAAGAAGTATAATCATAATTACACTGTCAGCACTGGAAGTTTACAGTTAATTCGCCAACTGGTTAACACTGACTAACACATATCCACTGATGTAGGAGCCCTCAGAATAAGACTAGTAAGAGTTACAACATGTAAATACTTACCTATTTTTATTTTTCTAAAACATTCGTTGTGTCCATCCTTATTAAACTTAAAACAAGGTAAATGGAAAGGGATTTAATATTTTAAAGCAAAAGAACAAAAACGAAAGAAAAGCCCAGAGGACAAGAAGATTAATCTAGGAGTTCTAACGATGTTTAGCATGAATTCCAGGACAGAGTGGAAAGGATATAGAAGCAGTAATTTTTTTTAAACGATAGAAGAAAAATTCCATAAAATGAGGACAGACTTGAGTCTATAGAGCAAAACACCCCACAGAGTGCCAGGAAGAAACATGGAAAAAAGACATACACCTAGGCATATCCTACTTAAATATCTGAGTCCAAAGATACAGAAAAATAAAGAGAAAATGCCATAGCTTCTAGTCAGAACAAAACAGGAAAAGGAAGGTTCCCTACAGAGGAAAAAGAATCTGCCTGGACTGGGCATCTTTTCTGTAACACTAGAAGTGTCAGAAAGCCAAGGGAATGCTATGGATTGAACTGTGTTCCCCTCAAATAAATTTAGTAAGCCCTAACCTCTATGCCTGTGGTTACAATCCCATTTGGGAATGGGTTGTCTTTGTAATGTTAATGAGACAGGAGTGTCTTGAGTCAATCTCTTACAGAATATCAAAAGAGCAAATCAGGACAAGCAAGCAGAGATAGGAGAAGACTGAGGCCAAGCCACAGAGAGATCTCCAAAAACAGAAGCTAAAGAGACAAGGGCTTCCCCCAGAGCTGACAGAGAAAGAAAGCCTTCCCCTAGATCCGGTGCCGGAATTCAGACTTACAGCCTCCTAAATTGTGAGAGAATGAATTTCTGTTTGTTAAAGCCACCCAATTGTGGTATTTCTGTTATAGAAGCACTGGATAACTAAGACAGAATATCTTTACGTAATTCTAAGGGGGGAAAAGGGTGGCCCCTGGAATTCCGTATCTAACCAACTAGCAGTCATACTTGACAGAAACGTAAATATATAAATTCCACTTCCAGACATGACCCAAAACAAAACCCACTGCTGTCGAGTTGATTCCAACTCATAGTGACCCCAGACACAACAGGACTCAAAAGTAAACTGCCTAGAGATTGGTGGTGCAGAGAGTTAACGTTCTTGGCTAACAGAAGACCCAGAGATACCTCAGAGGAAAGGTCTGGTGATCTACTTCCAAAAAAACAGCCACTGAAAACCCTATGGAGCACTGTTCTATTCTGACACACATGGGGTTGCCACCAGTTAGAATTACCTTGACAGCAACTGATTATATCCAGACAATGGGGCGGTGGAGTCATTAAAAGACCAAGATAGCTTTACATGGACTGAAAAGGAGGATGCAGGATGCCGTAAGTGGAAACGGCACCCCGCAGAACAGCACACTGTGGTGGTTCACAGCCCTGAGCGCTCCAGAGGTAGTCCCCGACTCAGGACATATTTGAGCTATTTTAAAACGCACTTACAATTGTTTTTTTTTTGGGGGGGGGGTATATTTTATCTTTAGTAATGGAGTCCTGGTGACACAGTGGTTAAATGAAAGGTCAGCGGTTCAGACCCGCCAGTCACTCCATAGAAGAAAGATGTGGCAGTCTGCTTCCATAAAGATTTACAGCCTTGGAAGCCCTACGGGGGCGTTCTACCCTGTCCTACAGGGTAGGTGGCTGTGAGTCTTAATCAACTCAATGGCAATGGGTGGGAATCATCAGTAATATGTATGTAAGTATATATTAAAACATATTTGCAAGTTTATACGTAATGTTTCCAACCCCAAAGACAAAAAGATGGGATTTATAAAGGTACTGGTAATAAAAGGCAATAATAATGAATAAGTTAAAAAAAAAAAAAGAGGTGTTTGATTTATATCAGAACTGACTTGCAACAGTGTCGACGGAATTCCGTTCTAAGTTGGGGACTTCCTGTACATCCTACGAGATACATTTCTCATAGCACCTCTTTGAGAAAGGACATCGGCACTGTGTGACGAACCGTCACTGTGAAGATGAGGAAACTGGCTCAGAGATCGTAAATAGGGTACCAGGTCGTGCTGCTGTCAGCGGTGGAGTCAGATTTGAATGCAGAAAGGCAGTCAGCTCCAGAGCCAGCACTGCCAAATATTAGGCTACACTGCCGCTTATTAAACCATAAAAGAAAAAAGTTTAAAAGGGGAAATTGTATTTAATATACAATTATTTCTTAAAATAAATCAAAACATAATAGTTAAGCCTAAATGAATACTAAAACATTGTTTTAAATATTAACGCAACTTGTTACGAAAAGGGAGCCCTGGTGACACAGCAGTTAAGAATTTGGTTACTAACCAAAAGGTCAGCAGTTTGAGTCCACCAGCTGCTCCTTGGAAACCCTATGGAGCAGTTCTAGTCTGTCCTAAGGGTGGCTGTGAGTCAGGATTGTCTCAACGGTAATGGGCTTGGTTAAGAAAGGATTCTAAAATACAAAAAGGTATATATATATATATTTTTTTTTTTTTTAATAATTTTTATTGAGCTTTAAGTGAATGTTTACAAATCAAGTCAGTCTGTCACATATAAGCTTATACACACCTTACTCCATACTCCCACTTACTCTCCCCCCAATGAGTCAGCCCGCTCCCTCCTTCAGCCTCTCCTTTCGGGACCGTCTTGTCAGTTTCTAACCCTTTCTACCCTCCCATCTCCCCTCCAGAGAGGACATGCCAATACAGTCTCAAGGGTCCACCTGATACAAGGAGCTCACTGTTAGTCAGCATAAAAAGGTATATATTTTTAAGTGATACTATAATTTCAGTTTAGTTTAACAAAGGTTAGAGTAAGATTAGGGGAAAATAAAAGTGTACAAAAAACTCATATTATGCAAGGATGGAAATGGGGTTAATATATACTGTTTAATTCTTAAACTCGATAGAAATATATGTTCAAATACATTTCTAAAAAAAATATTAAGCCTATCTACTGACTAACAGTTGCATTTCAGCATGTATTGTTGTTAGATACTGTCAAGTCCATTTTCAACTCAAAGCAACCCCCTGTGACAGAGCAGAACTGCCTCACATGGTTTTCTAGGCTACAATATTCACAGGAACAGACTGCCAGGTCTTCCTCCTTAGCCACTGCACAACCCTGCACCACCAGGGCTCACTAAAGGTAGTCCCTGGCTTACGGTGTATTCACGTTATGATGAACTGCACTTACGACCATCTGTTTTTCTTCTTTTTGGTACATCTTATCATCAGTAATATGTACTATGTACAGTGTTGCAGCATGTAATTTGCTGCTGTTATCATTCTCAGATGTTCACTCACAAATGTTCAATATTATGATTTATAAAGATCCTGGTAATAATAATGAAAAAAAAAAAAAAGAGATTCAGCTTACTTCAGAACTGACTTATGACAGTCGTTGGAAGGGAATCCTGCTATAAGTCAGGGACTACCTATGTTAGAAAAGAAATAGAATGTAGAACTATTAAACCAGTAAGAGGAAAAAGTAGCAGAAAACAGCAAAAATCAGGAAAAGAAAATATAATAGAGAGAGTAGGTTTAATATTAGCCATATTGGGGTGTCGCCTGTGAGAGTGGGTTATAACAAGACCTCCCAATAGCAAGCAAGACGTTCAACAGACTTGCACTGATGGCTGAAAATAAGGGAATTATCAATGACATACTAAGGAAATGCAAACAAAAAGGGCAGGATTGACAATGTAAATAGCAGACAAGAAGAACTCAAGAGAATAGAGAGACTGCTTCATATTTTAAAGGAGACAACATGCTGACAGAGGAGAGTCATGACCCTCCACCTATCAAAAAGCACCACAACACAACAGAAAAGCAAACTCTAGAAGTGTATGGACAAAGCCACGTGGCCAAACCCTGCTGGGAGGCCCAAAGACAGCCTCTCTCAGAATCTGACGGATCAGAAGAGACAAATGAAGACTAAAGAAAGTTAAAAGTTTAAAAATTAGGGTATGAAGGATTTGGATATCACCATCGGCGAGCTCCTTTTAATAGCTGTCATAAGAGTTCTAGATCACACAAAAAATACTCATTCTGCTTCAATACTCTATTAAGAAAGACTTAAACTAATGCAGTCAACTCAAGCTGCTAAAAAAGAGAGAACAGGATAAAAACAAAAATTAGTTGTTCTTAAAGAAAAAAACTGGTAACACTGATAAAGCAAAAAACTGAAAGACCGAACAAAATAGACAAACCTGTGAAAAAGCAGGACCAAAGACAAGACTCAGATACACAGCATTAGAAGGATCAGAAGGACGAGTTCAGATACAGAGAACACGAATGTCAGCCAAGTACCAAGTGTGACTTAATGGTGCACAAATCCAAACAGTTTGATGAAAGACAATTTTCAAAAAGCAAAATAACAAAATGAACTCAAGGAAAGTTAGACAAACCGAACAGATGAACAAAGAACTTGAAAAGGATGTTACTCTCAGCCCACCGGAAGTGTACCAGACCCAAATGGTCTCATGAGGGAAAAGGGAGAGACGGTTCCTGTTATCCAACTGTTCCCACCCACAGACAGACGGAATGCACCCCAGATCGCTGCTGTAAGACTCAGAGCCTGGTTTTCACAGTGGACGGATGCAGCATCCCGCATATGCCTATACATCCCCGTTACTTTACAGATAAAACCTGGCAAAACCATAAGTCTAAGAAGGCTTATCGCATGAACACAGGAAGAGCTGACTATTAAAAAACCTAATAACATTATTTGTGTATCACAATCTTAACAATTTTATAAATTTAACATCTTCAAAAATAATTACACTAGTATTACTTAATAAACTAGGATTTGACTTTTTCTTAAATCAATAGAGTATCAAATGGTACAAGACCCAAGAAAATTTTGAAGGAAAAATATAAAGAGGGGGAAATTATCCTCTCCCTATGTCTTAATATACTAGAAACTTAATACAACTGTGTTGGAAAATAACTACAATACTTGGTACTATTAAAGATTCAACAGATGATAACTATGTTGTTATTATTATTTTGCCATCTTCCCACTTATAATTTTCAATGACTGCACAATACTGCACTGAAGGCCACACCTGATTTAAACATTTTATTATTTTTTACCTTACGATGATGGCACAGTAAGCACCTCAGGGCACACCGCCTCACCATATACACATATCTTTTCTCAGGACTGGTAGTCAAGCCCACTGCTCCCTCACTCCACGGCAACTCCATCGCCACCAGCCCTGTCTCAACCGGTGAGCCTGGTGAAAAGGGCAGGCTGACCAGAAGCTCACTGGGCCACCTCCCGCGTCACCCAGCCAGGCCTGTGGCGACTTTTAGAGCCAGAGCCGATTTCATGTTCCTCCATATCTAAACTGTCCACCCGGACGCTGGGTAGGCACCTACGCCAACTCGATTCCCACTCTCGCCTCCAGGAGGGCAGTGACTGTCAGCCCACGACAGCAGGTGGGGGTGAGGTGACAGCAACATGAAACGGGAATACACCACACCGGACTCCAGAGCCACGTGTGTAGGCAGAGATAAAAGAGAGGTGAAAACTACACCTGAAATGCAGCAGAAGCTGAATCACCGCTCCCTTCTGTAAAACGTCCACTGTGTTAGAGCCCGACCCTGCAGACCGGCTGACTGAACTTGCTCGCAGACCCCACAACTCCTAACTGCTGGCTACACGACTTGCCATCAGCCTCTACAGGATACAACGCTGCCCTGAATTTTGGACACCACTCAGGGCGCAGCTGGGAAGCTGAACTACACGTGAACAAATCAGCTATCAAGACTCTCGAATACATAATGCCAGAAAATGTTTAGCTTTTTTTGCTTGTTTAAGGATTCAAGTTTATTTGGGGAAAATTCTGTAATGTTAGGCTATAGAAACACAGAATTTATACCATGTTCAGAAAGAACTCAAAACAAACACTAACAAAAACTAATAAGACGCTTTAAAAAAAAAAAAGAACAAGAAATTTTTTTTTAAAACGTCCTCATTAAAAATACAACCTCTACTTATCAGCCACCGAGTAGAAACACACCTCAGACTGCTTCTTTGCACCCTATGCGATCTCAGAATTCTGTAACTGCCTGAACTGGAGTTTCAGTAACGGTGAATTGTTGAATATTATGGACATCTCTATCCAAACGCTTAAGACAAATCATCTCGGGCGGTTTCAAATTAAAAGCTTGTAAAGTATGTAACCTCTCCTAGTTTTTGCAATTAATAGGGTACATCTGCAATTAGCCTGACTTACTGAACGCAGTGCTGCTGTCATTAAAAACTGTCTGTGCAAGTGCCGCTGTTATTACGGAGGCTCAGGAGACCAATCCCTCCTAGAGGGCAAACAGTGGACTGGTAGAAAACAGCAGCCATAAATCACACTGTCAGGCGGGGAGAGCTGCGGAGCACAGGCACATGAAGGCCATTCACGGTAAACACAGCACCGCAGCTTCCTGGGCAGGAGTTACTGCACCTGTAATTAATTAAAATTTCCTTCAAGCTAAATCTTTAATAAACAAGGATTTGTGCTGACAATGAAGAAAAAAAGGACCCGGCAACATAATTTTACAATATACCGCACAGAACAAGCCTAACATCTATCATTTCTTGCATCAGGTGTACACACCGTCTCTAAAGTTAACAGGAATTATACCATTTTGTGTTATAGTCTGTATACTTGGAAGGTGGTTGGGACATTTAGGATGCTTGGGGGACCATGTGGCCCTTTTCTACCTTTATGTATGTTTTTTACTTGACTCTCCCAGTTTTTTAGAAAGCCAAGTCTGTGTGCACTAGTGTTTCAAAAAACAGGCCTTTTTAAAGAGCATACAATGGTATTTTCATCAAATGGTCACATTTTTGTGTGGTCTGTTTTTTAACCACACACTGCATTCCTAAAAAGAATTTTAATATTCTATTTCATTGTTTCCATCTGGGGCCAAATATATCTAGACGTGAGAAAAAAAGTCTAGATGTTGACTGAAGTGGTCATTCATGAATATTTTTGGCAAAGCAGGTGTGAACCTTCTCTCTTGGATAGATTTACATTGAATCGTTCAGAGCCGCCTCTTCCAGCATCTCTCCTCAATCCCTGAGATGAAGAGCCTATAATATTCTTTGTTTTTAACAACAGTAAGAACTACCTGAGTAAATATTACATGCTGGGGACCACACTAAGCTCCTCATACACGCATACTAACGCAATAATTTCTCACAAGAAGTCCAGTACTGTTACCCCATTTCACAAGTGACGAAACTGGGTTCAGGGAAGCTAAGTGACTTGCCCAACATCACAAAGCTATGAAATGGCAGAACCAAAATCCAAGCCTTGGTCTGGTAATTGTAAAAGCTATGCTTTTAAAATTTCATACTTTAGTTGTTTTTCCTACTTATGATTCTAACTGGCATGACCAGAATGAGATTTAAAAAATGAATTACCAAAGACATTTCACAGTATTTCTAGATTCTACATAGCAGAAATAGGTCTGGGAGAGAGAAAGTGATAATTATATAAGCAAGAGATTTCTAATTACACATCTTTTAATAAACTGGAAAAAAGGACCCTTAAGCACTAAATAAACTTTAAAACATAGTGCTAAAGTGCTGCCATCCACTATGAACTACGTAAGTTATCACAAAACTGTTGTCTCTTAGCATCTTTTCATTGCAATACTGCTAGCTTTTCAAGGCCACTCAACAACGTCATATCCATTTTTTTGAACACAAACAGCATCAAACACTGGAATATGGTGTTTATAGTCACTCAACAAAAATATCTGAACAAATATTAATTGGCTCTTACAATAATTTCTCTATGTTAGAGAAAAGAGATCATAAAAACCAGAAAAAGGAAATCTTACATCCTAATAAATGATATTCAGTTAACCGTTAGGAAGACTCAGAAGCCCGCAAGTTTTCTTATCCGATTTGACTGGTTGAAAATATCAGCTGGATAATTTCTCACGACTGCTGGGTGTTCACCTGGTAATTTTAAATTATGATGCCAATTAAAAAAATACTAACAAAGGTAACATGGGATCAAATGGTGAGAGAGACAGAAGGCTCAAAGGCAATCTGGGGGAAAAGGACGATAAATGTGCTCTAGTTAGAAATTCTTTGATCATTTGGTGTCTACTCTTTAAATAAAAATTTTATAAAATGCTAAGTCACACTAGTCACAATTCATTAGGAAAAAAATCTACTTGAATGATGAACAAAACAACTCTGATATTACTCTTCCAAGTATTTCTAGAGTGAAATTTTCTTCTCTTCCCTTCTCCCTCTAGCATCGAATGGCCTGTGTCTGAGCATCGGTTTTAAATTCAGAGAGGACAGTGAGTGGGTACAGACAGCTGACCCGTGGGGAGAAGACATCTCAGCTGTAAGGATGGAAAGGAAGCCAGGCATTACATTCCAGGTTAGCAGAACAGAACGGCCTGGGGAGAATATTTGAAACACAAATGACAAATGTAAACCCTACAGCAAACGTAACACACAGACGTAAGCCAGGAAGTGTGTGCGGGGTGGTGCGCAAAGGTCCGTACACACAAATCAGAAAGGAAGAAGCAGAGGATGCACTTGGGCAATTTAATCCAGAAGCCAAAGCTGGAACCTTGGAAGTGTCACTGATAAGTCCTATGCAGAGCAAACACGGCAATTCATCATCTGTGATGATGACACACCGAGGCCGTGTTAACAGTTCCTTTGTGCAAGAATATGGCTTTTCCTGAAAAGTTAAGAAACTTCGAGTTAAAGTCCTTAGGTAAACTGTAAAAAAACCTGAAGGAACAATCATCCGTGTGCCTGTATCTATAAATGCAAAACAATCTCAGAAGATGGAACAATGGTAACCACAAGTGAAATACCTGCTGTTGAAGGTTTTGCCCTCCAAACAAGCTAAGGAAGCCAAGTCTCACCAGCGGCTTCACTGCCAACTCTACTTCCACTCATGAGTCGATTGATCTCAGAGCCCACTTACCTGAAGGTAGTTCTTCATGTTTCAGTAACACAGGGAAGGAAGGTAAGCCATGATTTAGGTAAAGGTGTGAAATACACACTTCACTAACACAAAAGAGAATTAAAAAATAAAGAGGAACATATGAAAATTTTGCTTTTTTCAGACAAACTACTGAATCCTGCTAAAGGCTTTTGTAATACAAAATACAGAAATGCCAATGGACAATGGAAACCAAAAAAGGAATTAAATTGTTGTTAATAAGGGTTACAATAATTTAGAGTTTAACTAGAAAAAAAAAAATCAAAATTCTTTTATTATTTTCCTGATGCCCTGGTTTCCTATCACAGCACGTACCCTACTTCACTAATGACCTTAACTCGGTCTGTTTTCCACCTTTCATTTAAAATTCAGGACAAAGTCAGTCAGCTTAACAACAGCCCCTATAAGCAAGATTCCATCTCACCTAACTGGAGCTTCCACATTAGAGACATTTCTGATGCACTTCTATCAAAAAAAGTTCCGCTTAGCCAGGGATCATGGACAAAATAAAAATTTGCAGGAAAAGGAGTATCAGCAAATCTATGGATGGAGTTCAGAGTCTCACGTGTCCACCTCAATGAGGCAAACATTCAACAGTTCTTTGCACCCAGCACTCTTTTCACGAGGGTCCACGAGAGCTCACTCAGGAGTTCAAAAGACTCAGAAAAGAAAGAACTCAAAACAAACGCATACTCTTTGTCAATAATGTAACCTGCACATCCACAGTGAAAATGTGTGTCTTAGTTACCTAGTGCTGCTATAACAGAAATACCAAGTGGACGGTTTTAACAAACAGAAATTTATTCCCTTACAGTCTAGGAGGCTAGAAGTCCAAATTTAGGGAATCAGCTCCAGGGGAAGGCTTTCTGTCTCTGTCAGGTCTGGAGCAAGGTCCTTCTCATCAATCTTCCCCTGGTCTAGGTGTGTCTCAGAACAGGGACCCCAGGTCCAAGGGACGTGCCCTGCTCCCGTCTCTGCTTTCTTGGCGGTAGGAGGTCCCACTCCTCTCTCTGCCTACTTCCCCCTTTTATATCTCAAAACAAATTGACTCAAGATACAACCTAATCCCGTGGATGGCATCCTGACTCATCAGTGTAACTGCCTCTAATCCTGCCTCGTTAACATCATAGAGGTTAGGACTTGCAACACACAGGACAATCACATCAGATCACAAAATGGTGGACAACCACACAATACCGGGAATCATGGTCTAGCCAAGTTGATACACATTTTTGGGGGACACAATTCAATCCACAACGATGTGTAATTAGTATTTGCTCAGCAAATGTTTACAGGGCACTAGGGATACTTAAACAAGTAAGATACAGCCCCTACTCAGAGCTCACAGTCTAGATGGTGAGACAGAAAAAACAATGGAAAAAACCACAATGCAACATAGTAAGTTCTGCCCATAGACGCACAGATAAACCTCCTTTTTGATAACAAAACTGTAAATAAGTGAGGAAATACAACTTTCAAATACACTATACAAATATAGTGATTGTAGTTACAGGATAATCAAGGATTCAGAGAAAAAGCAACTTAATTAAAAAGCAACAATACAAATTATTTAACATTCTCAAAATGGCATGTTGCTTCTTTTGTTCAATAAAAGATGTTCTAAAGGAATATTAACAAATGCATTTACTAATTAAACTTATTATTTTACTTTTTATATTCACATTCTTAAAGCTGTTTAAAGCTGCTAATGCCCCCAGTCCAGCCAGGAGCTGCTACGTAAGCCGCCTGGTTTCTACTCCGATTTACTTTGTTAGGTGGTGGCGCCCTGTCGGTGTCCAGTTTTGTGACTGTGGACAACAAACATGTCACAACACCACAAAGTGCTGTTAGAACAATAAATATACTCATCATTGCTTTGAAAATACAGATTTCTAAATTTAGCCAGTAACAATAGAGTGATTTTAAAAAATGCATAAAAGAAACACAGGAACGTACCTCTGAAAAAGTCATGGATCAAAGAAAAAACAAATTATAAAATGGAGGGCTTTAAACAAAACAAAAAGGTACTGTATCATTATAAACGTTACCTTTTTGTGGGTATAGGAACCGGTATCATGCAGTATTGCCACTCTGAACGGAGGCCACCACGTGTGAAATTCTTTCACCCACTGATGCATCACTGTCGTTGGACAGACAATTACAGTTGGACCTAACCCCTCGAACCTGCACCCAAAATATTCAAGAAGAAAATACAATCATGAAAGACAGTAGTATACTGAGTGATCATGCCCTTCTCCCACCCAACCCTTCCCCCCTAAAAAATCTTAACAGTTCAAAAAAGAAAATGCTAGCTATGGAAATTTACTGGTATTTCCTGGAAAGAGAAAACTTTTGAGGTTAAAACCCAGTAAGTGAACTCTCTACAATCAATAATGGATGCAGGTGTTCAGAGAAAGCTGCAAGGCATTACAAGATAACATCTATGGTAAGGAAAACCAAAACTACGTAACAAAAATTGCTTTCTCTTCCCTTCTAGTCCACGTCCGGGAAGTTATCAGACAGTGTTATCTCAACCTAAGGGAACAGCAGAGCATCATAAATGTGTCTGAAGCTTTACAGTCTACCCCGAGACTCACCCACAGAACTCAATCTTCACAGCGCTGGGAAGTGGCAGGCTAGGACTACCTCCAGGGACGGGGGGGGGGGGGCTCTGAAGGGCAGCATGCCCAAGGCACCGTGGCTACAGGTGGTGAGCAACCACCAGAGCTACACCGTGCTTCTGCCGCTGCTCCTGCTCCACATGTTAAGGCCCACGGGACGGACACCACAATACTGCTGCCTGCTGCAAAGTCCATACTGAGAGTGCTGACTAGCAATGCTCCCATGGAGAGTGGCTTATCCGTACAGTGCAAGAGCCTCAAAAATAGTCACAGGGTGACCCAGAAAGCCCAATGCAAAGACTTAGGTACGGCATACACATTGCAGCATTATCTATACTGTAGAAAAAGTGGACAGTGATGTTGTTGTCGTTGTTAGGTGCTGTCGAGTCGGTTCCGACTCACAGCGGCCCCGACTCACAGCGGCCCCATGCACAACAGAACGAAACACTACCTGGTCCTGCGCCATCCTTACAATCGCTGTTAGGCTTGAGCTCATTGTTGCAGCCACTGTGTCAGTCCACCTTGTTGAGGGTCTTCCTCTTCTCCGCTGACTCTGTACTCTGCCAAGCATGATGTCCTTCTCCACAGACTCATCCCTCCTGACAACATGTCCAAAGTATGTAAGATGCAGTCTCACCATACTTGCCTCTAAGGAGCATTCTGGCTGTACTTCTTCCAAGACAGATTTGTTCCTTCTTTTGGCAGTCCACGGTATGTTCAATATTCTTCGCCAACACCACAACTGAAAGGCGTCAACTCTTCTTCGGTCTGCCTTGTTCATTGTCCAGCTCTCACATGCATATGATGTGATTGAAAATACCACGGCTTGGCTCAGGCGCACCTTAGACTTCAGGGTGACATCTTTGCTCTTCAACACTTTGAAGAGGTCCTTTGCAGCAGATTTGCCCAATGCAATGCATCATTTGATTTCTTGACTGCTGCTTCCACGGCTGTTGATTGTGGGTCCAAGTAAAATGAAATCCTTGACAACTTCAATCTTTTCTCTGTTTATCATGATGTTGCTCACTGGTCCGGTTGTGAGGATTTTTGTTTCCTTTACGTTGAGATGTAATCCATACTGCAGGCTATGGTCTTTGATCTTCATTAGTATGTGCTTCAGGTCCTCTTCACTTTCGGCACGCAAGGTTGTGTCATCTGCATAACGCAGGTTGTTAACGAGTCTTCCTCCAATCCTGATGCCCCGTTCTTCTTCATATAGTCCAGCTTCTCAGATTGTTTGTTCAGCATACAGATTAAATAGGTATGGTGAAAGAATACAACCCTGACACACACCTTTCCTGACTTTAAACCAATCAGTATCCCCTTGTTCTGTCTGAACAACTGCCTCTTGATCTCTGTAAAGGCTCCTCGTGAGCACAATTAAGTGTTCCGGAATTCCCATTCTTCGCAGTGTTATCCATAGTTTGTTATGCTCCACACAGTCAAATGCCTTTGCATAGTCAATAAAACACAGGTAAACATCCTTCTGGTATTCTCTGCTCTCAGCCAGTATCCATCTGACATCAGCAATGAGATCCCTGGTTCCACATCCTCTTCTGAAACCGGCCTGAATTTCTGGCAGTTCCCTGTTGATATACTGCTGTAGCCATTTTTGAATGATCTTCAGCAAAATTTTGCTTGCGTGTGAATATTAATGATATTGTTTTATAATTTCCATATTCGGTTGGATCACCTTTCTTGGGAATACGCATAAATATGGATCTCTTCCAGTCAGCTGGCCAGGAAGCTGTCTTCCATATTTCTTGGCATAGATGAGCGAGCACCTCCAGCGCTGCATATGTTTGTTGAAACATCTCAATTGATATTCCATCAATTCCTGAAGCCTTGTCTTTCGCCAATGCCTTGAGAGCAGCTTGGACTTCTTCCTTCAGTATCATCAGTTCCTGATCATATGCCACCTCTTGAAATGGTTGAACATCGACTAATTCTTTTTGGTATAATGACTCTGTGTATTCATCTTCTTTTGATGCTTCCTGCGTCATTTAATATTTTCCCCATAGAATCCTTTGCTATTGCAACTCGAGGCTTGAATTTTTTCTTCAGTTCTATCAGCTTAAGAAACGCCAAGTGTGTTCTTCCCTTTTGGTTTTCCATCTCCAGCTCTTTCCACATGTCATTATTATACTTTACATTGTCTTCTCAAGAAGCCCTTTGAAATCTCCTGTTCAGTTCTTTTACTTCATCAATTCTTCCTTTTGCTTTAGATGCTCGACGCTCAAGTGCAAGTTTCAGAGTCTCCTCTAACATCCATCTTGGTCTTTTCTTTCTTTCCTGTCTTTTCAGTGACCTCTTGCTTTCTTCATGGATGACGTCCTTGATGTCATTCCACAACTTGTCTGGTCTGTGGTCACTAGTGTTCAATGCATCAAATCTGTTCTTCAGGTGGTCTCCAAATTCAGGTGGGATACACTCAAGGTCATATTTTGGCTCTCATGGACTTGCTCTGATTTTCTTCAGTTTCAACTTGAACTTGCATATAAGGAATTGATGGTCTGTTCCACAGTCGGCCCCTGGCCTTGTTCTGGCCAATATTGAGCTTTTCCATCTTCTCTTTCCACAGATGTAGTCAATTTGATTTCTGTGTGTTCCATCTGGCAAGGTCCATGTGTATAGTCGCTGTTTATGTTGGCGAAAGAAGGTATTTGCAATGAAGAAGTCGTTGGTCTTGCAAAATTCTATCATTTGATCTCCAGCATTGTTTCTATCACCAAGGCCCTATTTTCCAACTACTGATCCTTCTTTGTTTCCAACTTTCACATTCCAATCGCCAGTAATTATCAATGCATCTTGACTGCATGTTCAATCAATTTCAGACTGCAGCAGCTGATAAAAATCTTCTATTTCTTCATCTTTGGCCCTAGTGGTTGGTAAGTAAATTTGAATAGCAGTCGTATTAACTGGTCTTCCTTGTAGGCGTATGGATATTATCCTATCACTGACAGCACTGTACTTCAGCACAGATCTTGAAACGTTCTTTTTGACGATGAATGCAACACCATTCCTCTTCAAGTTGTCATTCCCAGCACAGTAGACCATACGAGTGTCCGATTCCAAATGGCCAATACCAGTCCATTTCAGCTCACCAATGCCTAGGATATCGATGTTTGTGTGTTCCGTTTCATCTTTGACGATTTCCAATTTTCCTAGATTCATACTTCGTACATTCCACGTTCTGATTATTAATGGATGTTTGCAGCTGTTTCTTCCCATTTTGAGTCATGCCACACCAGCAAATGAAGGTCCCGAAAGCTTTACTCCATCCGCATCATTAAGGTCAACTCTACTTTGGCACAGTGGCTAAGTGCTATGGCTGCTAACCAAAGAGTCGGCAGTTCGAATCCACCAGGGTCTCCTTGGAAACTCTATGGGGCAGTTCTACTCTGACCTATAGGGTCGCTGTGAGTCGGAATCGACTCAACGGCACTGGGTTTTTTTCTACTTTGAGGAGGCAGCTCTTCCCCAGTCATCTTTTGAGTGCCTTCCAACCTGGGGGGCTCATCTTCCAGCGCTATATCAGACAATGTTCTGCTGCTATTCATAAGGTTTTCACTGGCTAATGCTTTTCAGAAGTAGACCGTCGGGTCCTTCTTCCCAGTCTGTCAGTCTGGAAGCTCCGCTGAAACCCATCCTCCATGGGTGACCCTGCTGGTATCTGAATACCGGTGGCATAGCTTCCGGCATCACAGCAACACACAAGCCCCCACAATACAACAAACTGACAGACACATGGGAGAAAGGGCTGATAATGCTTTCAGATAGCACAGGTGAGTAGTCAGGAGCACTGCCCTGGTCAGATCCCAGCTTCTGTATATGCTCGCCATGTGATGTCAGGCACATCGTTTAACCTCTCTGGACCTCCCTTCTCATCTTAAAAAGAGGATAATAACAGCACCTATTTTTTTTTTTATTATCAGATTATTATGAAGATTACATCCTTTAATATCTATGAAGTGCTTACAACAGTGCCTGGCATATAGTAAATACCATGTAAGGGTTTGTTAAATAAGATGGAATATCACATAACCATTAAAAACGGTTTCTGAAGAATAATTGATGATACGGAGAAATGCGCATAAGTTGAAAAAAACAAGAACAAAGATTTACGGAATCACCCCAATTCACAGACATGCAGGTAGAGCGGGAGACTTTCACGGCCACTCTCTCAACATTCACGTCACCTCTTTCTTTCCTACCAGAGTCACACATCTGTGCAGCACCCCACTTCCTTCCTGTAGACACATGCTTTATGGGACTCTAACCACTGTCTGGCGACGGGGAGGAGGGGAGAAGCAGGTATAAGGGTCCATCTGAAGCCTTCTAGGGACAGGCACTTTCCCGGCAATAATCACCAATCAGCAAAGCTAAGGGGGAGGACTTATACTCTAAGTTAGGGGAGTCTCACCTCTTGCTTTATCCTGCTGCCTGTGAACGAGGAGGCCTACAGCTCAATGGTCACTGGGCAATGGAGCTATGGTGCCAAGGAGATCTCAAGGAGAACTGGCCTCAGGAGGAGATCAAGTACCTGGGCCCCTGATGACATCACTGAGCTGCTGATCCTGTTGCCTCTACAGCCCACCCTTTCTGAAGGTTTCCAGGTATATCATAAATTTCGTTTAACCCAGTGTGAGGCCAAGTTTTATTCACCTGCAGCCAAGGTATCCTAACACATTATACACCACAGAGAGCTGTCTAAGTCTCCACTCACCCTGCCTCCTTCCCTCCTGTTCTAATGGAGCAAGCTCCTTTTCTTGTCTGAGGCCAATACCATTACCTAGGCTCCTGAAACCACATCTCCACTACATCAGTGTTCCCGTGCCCTGTAGCCACTTTGTCTTCAAGCTTGCTGAGGGTTGGATGCTAGTCGTGCACAGAAGAAAATGAAGCAGAAGTCAAAACCATCGGTGGGAGCTGTGAGCTGACTCACTCAGCTCACGCTACAGAAGGCAACTGGGAGCCAAGGCTGACTGAGGCAGCCATATCTCCCACAGCCTGTCTCTCCCCCATTCAGGAGCAGCCACCCGCACTGTTTAAATTGTCACACTCCCCCTCCCCTGCCTTTTCTGGCCAACAAGTATGCTGAATATGTGAAATGTGTGTATATTACTACAATGTCCACACCTTCCCTGTACTGTCTCATTAACTCCCAAAGTTTCAACTCCTGTCTATACACTGTTATCAGGTGCCATCGAGCCAACTCCAACTCACAGCAACCTTATGTATGACGCGACCAGTCCTGTGCATCTGCTGATGGCTCCATCTACGTCTCCAGCCCAGATTGCCTTCCTGAACTTCCAGCCCACCACCCGTCTCTCTATCCAACAGCCAGCTAAAAGGCAACACGCATCACCCCCCAGACCCTTGCCCTGTGTTCCTAGTCCACCTGAACTTCCCACTAACCACCCGTCTCTCTATCCAACAGCCAGCTAAAGGGCAACACACATCACCCCCCAGACCCTCACCCTGTGTTCCTAGTCCACCTGAACTTTCCACTAACCACCCGTCTCTCTATCCAACAGCCAGCTAAAGGGCAACACACATCACCCCCCAGACCCTCGCCCTGTGTTCCTAGTCCACCTGAACTTCCAGCCAACCACCCATCTCTCTATCCAACAGCCAGCTAAAAGGCAACACACATCACCCCCCAGACCCTCGCCCTGTGTTCCTAGTCCAATGAACAGAATCGTCACTCATTCTCCAGGCACTCCAATCGGAAATTGGGGCCTCATCCTTATCACTCCCTCTTGTTCTCTACCGCATCCAACCCACACCTAGATCATGCCACTTCTACCTCCTAAATCCCACTCACAGTCATCCATGTCTCTCCTCCTAACTGTCACTACTCCAGTTCAGGCTACTACCATCTCTCACCTGGATTACTGCAACTTCCAGCATGATCACTACCAAAAGAAAAAAGAAAAAATCTGAATGTCTCATCCCTTTGCCTAAAAGCCTTCAATGGTCACCCACTGCTCTCAGGACAGAGTCTAACCCTCTGAACCTGAACTATGAGACCATGAGCATCTGACTTCCGCTCACCCCTCTAGCCTTATCTCTCTCACTTTTGGTTATGGATTAAATTGTGTCCCCACCAAAATATGTGCTGTAAATTCTAACTTCTACGCCTATGGTTATAATTCCATTTGGGAATGGGTTGTCTTTGTTATGTTAATGAGACAGGGTTAGTATAGAGAGTGTCTTACATCAACCTCTTTTGAGATATAAAAGATTAAACAAGCAATTGAAAGAAGGAGAGATAGAGAGATGCCAAGCCACATAAAGATAACCCAGGAAGGAGAAGCTGAAGAGATAAGGGCCTTCCTCCAGAGCCGACAGTGAGAGAAAGGATTCCCCCAGAGCCGGAGCTCTGAATTTGGACTTCTAGCCTCCTAAACTGTCAGAAAATAAATTTGTTTGTTAAAGCCATCTACTTGTGGTACTTCTGTTACAGCAGCACTGGATAACTAAGACACTTCCCTAACCCCACCACTCGTACCCACGATTCAGCATCCCGCCAACTCCAACTTTCTTCAGTTCCTAGAAGATGTGTACTTCTTTAGCTTCTCCTCTCTGTGTTGCTCCTGCTTAGCCTCTTATCCTAAGTAAGCTCTGTTCACCCTTCAGATCTCCGTGGGGATGTCACCTCCTCCACAAAGCCTTCACTGTCCTTTTCTCTTCAGGTGGGCTAAGGACCCTTCCTGGTGCATCTATGATATCTAGTACCCTACAGCAGCCCCATCACATGACTTAGCACCCCCATTCTAATTGTTTATATTCCTTCTGAGCTCCATGAAGGCAGAGACAGCCTCTTTTGTGATGGCAATGCCTAATCCACCGTGCCTGAAATATTAAAAATCACCTTGCACATACCCGAAAGATAATCTGTAATCCTAACAGAAAAACAGGGAAATTTTAGTCAAGCCGTATCTTAGATAAAGTTTACCCTTGCACTATGTCCAAAAGGATGCTACCCCACGCCCTTGGTGACTCCAGTGTGAGACAATGCCTCCATCCACTTTTATTTCCTCTCTACCTCTCCCCTACAATCACGGCCATTCACCCTGCTTAGCGGGGACTTAGTAGGAAGGGTCCAAAAGACAAAAAGCCAGAGGCTACAGCAGGTTATTACATCTTCTTGTAGAAATTCCAAGCCATCATTCTCACCAAGGGGCGGGGAATACACTAAAGTGGTTCTGTGCAGGTACCACCTCCAAGTTCCCTGGAAGAGCAGTGACTCAGCCCTGCCCCTTATGTGACAATGCTAAAAAGAATTAAATGGACTAGCTCCTCTACGCTCTCCAAGGGGAATAAAAGCGTGTGATCTCAGTATGTACTTAGCAGGGATTAGGAAACAACCAACGAAAGGCTGTCTAAAAATATGAAAACAAACTCACACTCAAATAAGCATAAATACTTTTTTCCCGGTTATACAACATTTTTTCTTTTTAACACACCTTCTGTAAACTGCCACAGTGAGGATTCACAATTTGTCATTCATGGTCAGTATTTTATTCTGGCTAAACATCTATGGGCATCATTACGCCCTTTAACTTACGCTGTTCTCCCACTGATATAAGAACACGGGGATTTTTATATGGAGCTGAATTCTAGGCGCGGCCCTAGATGGCTCCTGAGCCACAGCAGGGGTAATAAAGTCCATTAACTGCCTCATAAACTGAAGTACTCTTTTCCAACCTTCAATACCAGTGAGATGAGCATAAGCAATGGCTAAATGTACTAGAGTAATTAGCATCAATTACTAAACTGGCTACAATTCCTTTCATCTTTGACTATCACTGATTATCTAATGAATTTAGGACAAGCCAGTATCTCCACGGTCAAAGATTTCAGCTGGCAGGATGGAAATCCACTACTCAGAGTCTAGAATGTAGCAGGAATTACAAATAAAACATTCACCTTTGAAAGTTTATGAACTTTTTCAGGCCACTTACTCATATTTAGGAATTTACTAAATGACATCCAAGATGTTAAAACCCAAACTGAAGTCTGAAAGGCAAATAATTTATTTCCTCTCCATCATAAGATTCAGGGAAACTGTCAATATAATAAGGAAGCCCTGATGGCACAGTGGTTTGAACCCACTAGCTGTTTTGAGAGAAAAATGACCCGATGATCTGCTCCCATAAAGCTTACAGCCTAGGAAGCCCTACGGACATTTCTACTTTGTCATATAAGGTCACTATGAGTTGAAATCCATTGACAGCTCAACAACAGCATCAGAATAATATGAATGAAAAAGTGAAAACAAGGTAGCATATTACGAACCAGGAGCATTAACCTACATAACATACTTCTGGGGGTCCCTGGGTGGTACAAATGGCTAACCACTTTGCTGCTAACTGAAAAGGCTGGTGGTTCGAGTCCACCCACCCATCCACCCTGAAAGACAGTCCCGGTGACCTACTTCCAAAAACTCAGCCACTGAAAACCCTGTGGATCCAGTTCTACTCTGACACACACGGGGTTGTTATCAGTCAGAACTGACTCAACAGCAGCTGGTTTGGTATTTAGTGTGCTTCTGTCTCCTTTAAAACAAAGACACATACAAAACACAGAAAGCACTTCTTTTTCCACCAGACGCACTACCCTAGTGTTCATGATCCTTAAAATTGCTCAAATTGGGCCCCAAATATCTACAGCTGGCAAGACTTCAGGGAAAATGCACGTAGTCAATAAAAGCAATGTTAGCTTACACAGAACTTCATTTGATATCAAGGGCTGACAATTTTTCTTTAGGACACACACAGAGAACTCCAAAATCACTTAGTGTCACAGGACATGTCATAAAATAGTTATGAACATGTTATAAAATTCACTCTGGCACATTTAAGGAGAGGCACTACGGTCCTTAGCACACCCCTATTCATAAATAGCCCAGTTGTTTGGCTGATATATAACCACATTCTGGGAAGCCATTTCTACAAATACTATTTTAATAAAGAGATCTGGGCTATAATCCAACATGCCATACTATTTCATTATGGAGAAGAGGAGATGGGCATTGATAGTTAATTGATTACAGCTGCTGCTCATTATTAGCCCTGACTTCACTCCTAGTAGGACTGTCACTACTCAAGAGAGTACGTTTTAATTTTTAGATCAAAAAACTACCCTGCTGGGATGACTTTAGGTTTCCTAGGCCCAGAGTATTAGAGCCCACACAAGCTTCATGATAACATGAAGGGAAGGGGAGGGAAGAAAAGAGACAGGAAATAAGAAAATCCCAGAACCATTTAAGGAAAGAAAGACAGTCCTAGAAACCATCTGGGGTGGCTTGGGGCATTTTGGTTGCCAAAAAAAAAAAAAACTTGGTAAAGAGTCACAGACACCGAAGACTTATTAAGAATATAGCAAATATTTTTAAAATACTAAACTAATGACAGCCACGGCTAAGAAAACACTAAATGCCCATTTTCAACTTTGACTTTTCCTTTGGGTTGGAAAGTTTTCATGTATTTCCAGGCAAAACATGAGAGAATTCTAATATGTGAAGAAAATGCCCCGCTTCTGTACAACTCCTTTATAAACAACAACAAAACATTCAGCATTTAAACTTCTCCAAATACTTTCTCCCCTTACATCTATGTAAATACAACTGGGTTTCTTTAAAACATTGTACAACATCAAAGTCCTCTCACAAAAGTGTTGATCTGCGAAATTAATGAAAGGGTAAGGAACAAAAACAAAGTACTAAACTCTGCAAACTAAAACACTGTTCCTGACTCAATACTTGACAGTTTACATCTGGCTATCTGCTGATGAACCCAAAGAGCAGGACCTCACTGCTGCCTCGACTTCAGGCACGTCACCACTATTTTAAAGTTGTCTCCAAGCCAGGTCTAGTGAGTGGCCAAGGCTTCAACAACCCAACAATCTGATAAGTATCTCGCTGTTACTTACTGGATAAGCCTACTAAAACCCAAGGGCTCTTGGATCATCTGGGCTCAAGAATAAATACTCTACATAATTTATCCAGTAACATGTTTACCTAAACTGATTTACACAAAGGAAT
Source organism: Loxodonta africana (assembly GCF_030014295.1). Lineage (NCBI taxonomy): Eukaryota > Metazoa > Chordata > Mammalia > Proboscidea > Elephantidae > Loxodonta > Loxodonta africana. The sequence goes on along the minus strand of NC_087357.1, from coordinate 82,674,974 downwards.
TTACACCTTAAAATACGGAGATTCTCACAGCACTTCAAGATAAAAGTATTTCAGTCCCACCATACTTAACACAGATTAAATGCTTATTATTTCAGAATACTAAAACCCCAATAGTTTATTTAAACTTCTTAAGAAAATAAGGAGCCCTGGTGGTGCAGTGGTTGAGAACTATGGCTGCTAACCAAAAGGTCAGCAGTTCGAATCCACCAGCTGCTCCTTGGAAGCCCTACAGGGCAGTTCCACTCTGTCCTACACAGAGTTGCTATGAGTTGGAATTGACTCAATGGCAATGGGTTTTTAAAGAAAATAAAGATTAAAATCTAAACATAGTTTTCTTTGTTTTTGGATAGCCATTTAGGCTTTGGGCTTAGAATTTATGTAATATTCTCAAAGATTGGGGAGGGGAGTAAAAATCATACTGAGCAGACTATTTTAGAAAGTAACCTCATTTTAAACAGAAAAAAGAGCTATCTATAAATGCTGTAACCCATCCTGATTATAAAGGACATTCAGGAGAATGGTTTCTCCAAAGCCAGCTTCTCCGACTTCCCCCATGAACAGACTTTGTACTTACTGTAATGCTCACCTGGTCTCCTGCCAGAACAAATATTTTAATGTAAAATTTAATAAATGGAACTAAAGTTATTACGTCTAATTTAAAATTCCATATTGTGTAAACTATTGATATTAACATAATTGAGTTTGTAAACAGTCCATTTGTAGAAGCTAACCTTAGACATCGTATTGACCCAAAATATCTAGTGGGGCTCATCTGCAAAATGAAGCATCAATGCCTGGAATTCATTACAAGTGTTACATGTTTAATTTCTCCTGCCCTACAGCTCTATTGTCTCGTAAAAATTTTCCTTTGATGTCCCCCACTAAAAGAATTAAAGGAATATTGTAATTGAAATGTCATCAATAATTCACCAGACCCTCCTCCACAGCAATACATCTGATGAAATATTAATTGAGCTCCACAGACTGACAGTCTGCAGAGGAGCACTTGCCTGTAATTTGAACCACGAGTCCTGATCTTGCTGTAGCTCAGACCTGCCAAGAAGGCAATTATCTGGATGGTCTTGCCCAATCCCATTTCGTCTCCCAGAATTCCTCCTGCCTGCTGGCAGTGCAATTCCCACAGCCACCTAACACCTGTCTGCTGGTACCTACAACAACAAACACCAACACGGAAAAAGAAAATAGCAAATGTTGGATAATACAGATCGTAACAGAAAGTATTCATGAATTAATCATTTGGCTAGGTTCTAGTACTAGTCACAGCAACATGCCGGATGTGTGTTTTACATGAGTATTATATTTATAAGGTCATACATTTTTGATCACCTAGGCATAAAATCACAAATTTTTCTTTATAGAACATTAACACATTTCTAATTAAACTGATAGATGGGGTAATTAGGGGCTATTTCATTTCTTTTTCAACATTAGAAATAGCTTGGTAAACAAGCATAAACTTATTATCTTTTATTCACCATCTTTCTGGAAAAAAAAAAAACAAGTATTTTTAGTTTACAAAGTTCCATTAATTTTTCCACAAAAAAAGGGGCACTAATGTTTATTTTTGCAATCTGACTAGCATCAAAAGAGCAAGAGAGAGGACATTACAATTTACAGCTTATACTGTTGAGAAGTCACTTGGTAATCGTATTATTCTTTCATATGAAAAATTAAATTAAATTTTAAGGTCATAAACAAGTCTGAATAATAGGCTACTCTCAAAATTAGCACGTAACAGACGATCGTTATATTACAAGCAGATACAAAAAAGAACAGTTTGAAGACTCAACAATACAAAATGAAATAAAGGCTATAGAAGGTCTTTGACAGGCTAACTTGGAAAAGGCCTTTTTAATATTTTAAAATAAAACTTGATTCAGGGATTTTATCATAGATACAAAAAGATCAAAGCTATTAGCATTTTAAATAAGGACCGTAGGTCAAGGGGAAATAATACATTCCCCTGTCCAAAATAAACAAACAGATAAATAAATAGCATAGGAGCTGGTATTTTCCCTTCTCCATCAACAGCATCTTTAATCTATACCCCCTAAAAGAAATAAAAGGAATACTGCAAAAAAAATTTTTAGGAGCAAAAGGAAGATTTAACATTATGGAATGATATGAAGACTGTGACCCATGTAAAAAAACAAAATATACTTAAGTTAAAAGGCAATGAAAACTAAGACAACAAGGCTAATTAGCGCCCACATTTAAAGAAAAAAATTTGCTGTCGTTGCCGTTTTACTGCCCAAACACACGTCATCTGCCGCCTGATCTGTCCAGCTGAAGTCTCACTTCGGATTTCAGTTCACGGCGAACTAGTTTGACTTGACCTTCTCTCAGTAAAGATGCCATATTTAACGCCCCCCATCACCCCACAGTATTTTGGAAATCAGTTCTGAAAGTCTGACTCTAACTATTGTTATTATTATCTATCATATAAAGAAAACAGTGAATAAGAATTCACTGCTTATTAAATTTGCTATAATTGTTCCATAATTTCCACATTCGGTTGGATCACCTTTCTTGGGAATAGGCATAAATATGGATCTCCTCCAATCAGCTGACCAGGAAGCTCTCTTCCATATTTCTTGGCATAGACAAGCGAGCACTTCCAGTGCCACATCCGTTTGTTGAAACATCTCAATTGATATTCCATCAATTCCTGGAGCCTTGTTTTTCGCCAATGCCTTCAGGGAAGCTTGGACTTCTTCCTTTAGCACCATCGGTTCCTGATCACATCCCACCTCTTGAAATGGTTGAATATCGACTAATTCTTTTTGGTATAATGATTGTGTATTCCTTTCATCTTCTTCTGATGCTTCCTGCGTCATTTAATATTTTCCCCATGGAATCCTTCACTATTGCTACTCAAGGCCTGAATTTTTTCTTCAGTTCTTTCAGCTTGAGAAACGCCGAGCATGTTCTTCTCTTTTGGTTTTCCATCTCCAGCTCTTTCCACATGTCATTATAATACTTTACTTTGTCTACTTGAGCAGCCCTTTGAAATTTTCTGTTCAGCTCTTTTACTTCATCATTTCTTCCTTTTGCTTTAGCTGCTTGACATTCGTGAGCAAGTTTCAGAGTCTCCTCTGACATCCATCTTGGTCTTTTCTTTCCTTCCTGTCTTTTCAATGACCTCTTGCTTTCTTCATGTACGATGTCCTTGAACTGCAGTGTTGCGGAACAATATTGAATATACCATGGACTACAAAAAGAATGAACAAATCTGTCTTGGAAGAAGTACAACCAGAATGCTCCTTAGAAGCAAGGATGGCGAGACTGCGTCTTACATATTTTGGACATGTTGTCAGGAGGGATTAGTCCCTGGAGAAGGACATCATGCTTGGCAAGGTACAGGGTCAGCGGAAAAGAGGAAGACCCTCAACGAGATGGACTGACATAGTGGCTGCAACAATGAGCTCAAGCACAACAAGGTTTCTAAGGATGGTGCAGGACCAGGCAGTGTTTCATTTCATTCTGTTGGGAAAGGATCACTATAAGCCAGGACCGACCCGACGGCACCTAACAACAACAACGACAAATTTGCTAAGTATAGTACATACACAGTGTAAAGTGAAAACAAAATGAAGTCTAGTATGACTATAAGATCATTTAACTCAGGAAGGGTAGGTTCTATCAATACATGGTGTGCAGCCAGAGAATAATGGCTACCACTTAGGAGCCTACGGCCAGGAGGCACTAGGCCAAGTGCTTTGGCTCACAGCCTCACAACAACTCCAAACAGAGATTATCCGCCCATATTATAGTTGAGAAAACAAAGGCTCGAAGAGGTTAAGTAACTTGTCAAAGGTCAGAAAAAATGGGCAAGCCAGAATTCAAATCCAGAACCACCTGGTTCCAAAGTTTACTTTGGAGATAATCTAGGCCACTGGTTCTCAATCAGGGGAAATTCTGCTCCCCAGAGAACACCTGGCAATGCCTGGAGACGTTTTTGGTTGTTACAAGTGGGAAAGTATAATTGTCACCTAACAAGTAGAGGCCAGAGATGCTGTTCAACATCCTACAAGGCGCAAGGATGTTCCCACAACAAGGACTTACCTGCCTAAAATGTCAAACATGCTGAGGCTGGGAAGCCCTGACCTGGAACAAATGCAAGCTCACTGAGCAGGTACACTGGAATAATCTCTGCTTTGGAAAAATATACATTCTAAAAACAAGCGCTCCAAATGGTTTTGACGTAGTCTCCAGAGTCACTAAATTCTAGCCAACTGACCTCTGTTCTTGAGGTTCAGAACAATGATGGGACCAGCTCCTTGGGGTACAGCTGGGACCAAGGTCTCTCAGGGGTCATCCCAGTGTTGGGCCACTACACCACACCGCCTCCAGCCAATGAGGCCCAATACTTCCCTGTGTTTGGATCCAATCAACTTAACTAAAACAGCGAGGACTGGGAGAAGAGGTATTGAGACATCATAAGGGGAATAAGATGCAGGACTAGTATGGTATCTAGAAGGAGTCTGGGAGGGAGTCAGGACATCTGGACTCTATGTGACCCAGGACAAAAAGTACCAGTTTGCTGGGTGTGTTTCCTCATCTACAAATGTCATCTCCAAGGACTTTCGAACAGCACACGATTGTGTGTTTACAGGAGGATGATTAGGACTGAAGAAATGACTTAAAACATCTACTGGGCAGCCCCGTAAGTCACCTCACTAAGTGGAAATCCCCAACAACCAGGGACACTGCACAAACATGGGCAAGCATGGCCCCTTCTTCCCACCCACAATGAGTGAAGACTCTCAGGCTGCAGTTTAAAGGAATTTTACTTGCACATTAAAGTTGCCACACACACAGGTAGTTACGAATCTCTGGATGAGCAGGTAGGGAGTCTGAGGTCTGGCTCCAGCAGTGCCACTTACTGACTGATTTTACCGTTTTAATTTCCTAATAATAAACACAATAAAACAAATATATAGTTTAAACTAAAGTAGGTTTTAAAATCTAGTTTTCAGAACCTTTGAGAAGCAGATAAAAAAGGCTTTTACAAGTTATTCTACAACAGTAAAAAAAATTACTGTGCCCTGCTATCCCCATCAGATGGCCTTATCACCAAACAGCCACCGTTAACTGGTATCCCGTGGCACTGTCATGTTAACCCAAGGTGGCATTCGCTACTGCAACTGAAAGTAAGGTCAAAAGGTAGAAGTTGGTCATCTGATTGCTTAATCATGCAGATGAACGCACTTGCGGGGCAAACTTTCAAAACAGAATTTTAGAAGTTAAACATTATCTTGCAGAAAATAGCACTTAAATGGATAATTGTACCTTCTATCTCCCTTGGGGACAACTATGCTCTGTTAATTTAATTCCACAGAGTGTGGTAAATACAGTAAAAATACATCTACAGTTTAAAATTAAATAAGTTAAAACCTAATCACAAGAGAAACGTAGACTCTAACAATCCTATTAATTTTTTGATATGACAGAAGAAATAGAAGTTTTATAACCTTTATAAATATTTAAAACACTGTTTTTATAGAAAAGAAAACAACAAAATAGTTTCCAGGAATGTGCAATTAAGACTAATTAAAAAAAAAAAAACATGTATTTGTATTAACTACTAGAGGGTTAAGACACTGAATCCCGTCTGCTTTCAGTAAGCAAAGACTGGTTCTAGTAACAGTGAATTTTCCATGCTAGAAAATCTGACATTTAAACAAAAACACACATTCAACTTGACTCTTCAGGATACCTGCCAAATCACTTACCTACAAATGCAGAAGTACTCTGTCTCTGTTAAATCAATTTAATCTATAATTCGGGTATCCCTTTTGCTAGTACCACACTCACACTACTTGGACTGTTCCTTAACAAGCAACCACTTTAGAGAAGATGAAGAGTTGCCAGTAAATGTTGTCTTTATTTACCTTTCATAGTTAATTTTCATCTGGGAGAAGCAATAAACAAAGTAGCCACCTCTCACGGCTACAAAACAATTAGTCTGCAAAATTAGCAGTGCGATTCAAATTTGAACTTTTAGACAGCTTTCCGCCTTGTCGGAGCCCCGGTGGCACAATCGTTAAGTGATACGGCTGCTAACCAAAAGGTCGGCAGTTCAAATCCACCAGCCACTCCTTGGAAATTCTACAAGGCAGTTCTACTCTATCCTCTAGAATCACTAAGAGTCGGAATTGACTTGACAGCAACGGGTTTGGTTTTTGTTTTGATCACCTGCCTTGTCACAGCAACCTAACCAAGTCACTTCCCATCTTTAGGATTCAACTTTCCTATATGCTTAGTGGGATAAAACAGCTACCCTCCTGCACCTCCTTGCTCTGCACACAGAACAATTAAACTATAAGATAAGCTCTTTGAGACGAAGTATAAAAGCATGTTATTTTTAAATAGACATCTTGCATCAGCTTAGGGCATGGCTGACAGCTGAAGCTCAAGACAAAGCAGCTTGGATCCTGCTCGCAACTACCAAGTGATGACACCAAGGAGACAGAAAAGAAGCTGCTTAATGGTTTAACTTCCTATACGCATCTAAGAAGGTTTCCTAAAGTATGTTGTTAAGTAAGTCCCAGGAGTGAGGAGACTGAAAACGTTCCTCAGTGTTTATACTCATCATCAGAGACTCATCAGGCCTCGTATAGGAGGGGCACACCATCTATCAGGCAGCATCCGGTTTCCACTGTGCCTGCCACTCTATGTTAGAAACGTAGTTTCAAACAGCAACTTAATCCTGAAGGTGTCTGACTATACATGCTCCTCTTCTGGTGGGAGAACATTTACACAAAATATTTAGATACCCATTTGGTCAGCTCAAAAGTATTATACCCTTAGGTACAGTAGAAGACAATTAGAAAATAATCTCAACAGTTTTTTTTTTTTTTTAATTTCCACGTAGAAGTAAAAGCCCCCACCCCATTTTGATTTTAACACTCAATTCATCCTATTAAATTAACCTGACTTAAGGAATTAGGGGTTGGTCCCTTAAAATTACTAAGAACAACAACAACAAAATTTAACACAGACGGCTTTTAAATGAGTTGCTCTTAGTCAGCTGAAATAGGCCCATATAGATTCATCAGTTTACAAACACACCCAATATGCACTTCAGTCAATTTATTATCATCTAATTTTAATGAACAGCATGTGGCTAAAACATCATTTGACAGTGCCTATATTTGCAATAAATTGCTGCAGGTACCTTAAGGCCCACAGGTAACTGCTGTGTAATTTTTAAAATATTAATTTGTACATAATGGCTTGATGATGAACACAAAGGACACAGCACACAATACATACTTAAAGAGCTTTCTGAACAGGAAACCTGGCACTTTAAAACCTTCGTCAAATTCAGCATCGCTGTCCTCAGAACTGTCCTCCAGCGTTAGACACTTCTCTTTGTCCTGCAGTCGCAGTTTATTCCATCTCCTACGTGAAAATTAAAATTAGGTTTCAATTATTTTGGTCACAAAAAGACTAAAACACATAGTACTAGATAATGTAAAGAAAAAATAGGCAAAGCAGAATGTCTTAGGTTTTTACTGCCATAATTAACCAAAATGCTGATATTCACAAAAGAAAACCAATTCTCCTTTCCTTCCTTCTCAATTCGGTTCTTACTGGAATCATTACGGCTGCTCTAGAAGTATTTCTGCAAGGCCCGGCACTCACTCGTGAAGCTCCCTGCCTCTCCTCTGGCCACCCTCAGGGCGGCTTCCTCTGCTGGCCCCTAAGGCGCACGACTGAGTTCTGGAAGGGGTCTGGCGGATGTCTTGGTGTAACTAAACGTCTCCAAAGCGGGCAATGGAGTGTAACAAAAAATAGATTTTATTTACAATTACCTTTTCCGTGCCAACGATATGATAGTCATAGCACAAAACAGCATAATATTTTGGTCAAAACTGCTATAGATCAGATTCACATATTGATTACTTAATGGGGGAGGGACCCACAATACAAACGTAATAATTATACCACTTAGAAAAAATGTGTTCAGTGAAAAAGGCCTAAGTTATGAATCCAGCAAGGTGATGCTTTTCAAATATAAAATAAGGTGAAACATTTACATCTCAGAAGACTGACGCCACGTATTTTTAACAAAAGAATTATCAGTAGTCTAAAGATTTGAAGGACTTAGCAATAAGTCCATTGTTAAGAAAGTACAGCCATTTAACCAGAGTAATTTTGCATTCATGTAACTACAATTAACACTGGTATCATGATTAAAAAAAAAAAATCACAAAGGTCAATAGCCTCATTCTACTCACTTTCAAAATCAAACAAGAAGGCGACTTTCTTCTAGCAGGCATGCAACTGACACTCTGCATTCTCCAGAGTGGCAGAAATGGAATAAAGCAATACAGTAAATGCCTTCCAAATAAAAGGCTCAGAGGAGGGGAACGAGAGCAGCAGGGTATGCCGGAAGGCATTTATCTGGAACTGGCTACGCCAGAGTAATGACGCATCTAAGGGAAAGCAAAGGACAAAGTGAAAGGGTAATATTGTAGAAATAAACCACACACTACCCAGCTGGAGCTACGGTATGTTTTCCAGCATCAATTACAAAACCAGCACCGAGGCAAAATACAAGTGTGACAGGCAGTGCCACCCAGGTACCTGCTGGAGGACCTTGAAGCAGAAGTCTGATAAATTCCTGCGCTGTTGGAAATTTCAACTCTGCAATGTAACAAAACAAAATAAAACCAACAAACAAGAAGAGCTGAGACTTAACTGTGATCAATGAGGAAGGACTAGTCGATGATCTGAAATTGTACCCCAGGGCAGGAAGAGAGCTTGTAAGGTCACTGAGCCCGCTGGCAACTTCCAGAGTCGGAGCACAAATGAGAGAGGAACCACGTGGCCGAGTCTAAGGGAACCGCTACCATATAAACACAAGGCTTTTCTGACATAAAAATTTTAATGATCCTTTGCACTTAACTTCTAACGACAATCTGTTATCTCTATTATTTTTCTTCCTTGAACATTATCTCCACGCAATTGATGAAATGTAGTACCTCTAGGTGGCTACGACAGTCTCTGCTAATGTTCCGAGTTTCATGCTACCCACAATTTTACTTAGGTACAATGGTTTAAAGATGTGGTTCTCAACCGGAGCAATTCTGACACCCCCATCCTCTCCCCAAAACAGGACATTTGACAATGTCTGGACACATTTTTTGGCTGTCACATTTTTGGAAGGAGGGGACATGCTACTAGTGTCTAGTGAATAGAGGCCAGAGGTACTGCTAAACATCCTACAATGCATACGACAGCCCTCCCCCCTCCACAGAATTATCCAGCCTCAAATGTCAACAGTGCCAAGGCTGAGAAATACAGCTATCCCTTACTATTGGAACTTAGAAACCAAAAAGAATGAACATACATTTCCCCGATGTATACATCTGAATTCTTGCTACTGGTTAGCTGAAATTCAGGTGGCCTGCAGTTTCAGGTAATGAGATATTAATCGTTTTTCGGAATCCAAATTCTGACTACCAGAATTCAGGAGCAAACAGATCTGCACGACAAAGAATATTTGTTCTCGCAAATTTGTGGGTAACAGGAAACTCGGAAGAAGAGCAAAAACAATCACAGCCACCTAAAAATACTTCAGTTTGTGATCACTCAAAGACAGTTCTCCAAGGGGGAAAAATACCACAAGATATTGGCTTTAGGAGACTGACACAGAAAGGTCATTAAATATTTTACATATTAAAAATCACATAAAAATATCACATAAAAATATCACATATTAAACTTAGACTCAGCCAATAAATCATTGTGGCTGTTAAATTTCCCAACACATCACTCTGCATCAACAAGGTTTCGGCTTCCTCCTTCCCCTCCCTTCTAAAATACACCAGCACTGAGCTGTCCACAGAAGCCAGCACCCAGGAAACCACATAAACCACTACAAAAACGACTGCCTTCCAGAGCCTTCCGCTCCGTGAAGAAAGACAAGAAGAACCAAACGTTTGTTTAGTTTAGCTAAAGGCTGACTAGCGGTGGGGAGGGAAAATCATTACTGTCTGCAAGCGTCTGAATGACTGCGAAGACAAATCACCCTAGTAGGCCCATACACACATATTAAGGACAGAAGACATCAGGGTTATAAAACCACACGTACACGCGGCTCAGGCTAAGAGAGATTCTTCTGTTATAGAAAGTAATAATTCCTCAAGCGGCTTGTGGCCAAAACGTACCTGACTGTCTACAAACACTGCGCAGAGAAGCGGTTCTGCATAGAGGTGCTGATCAACCAAAAAGCGACCGACACGCTGGGGACACCTGCACGCTGGGAGAGATGATGTCTTCCCGTCCTAGGCTCAGTCGAGGACTATAAAGGTGCTCTCCTGAGTGCTCACAGGCCTGTCCTGTGACAAGGCTGGTGGAAGGGAGATTCTGGGGCAGGTGTAAACTGGGTTTGACGCACGCAATAAAGACAAGGCTGAAGTACGGCACCTGCACTCAGGCGGTCTGGGAATCAAGTCCCGACTGCCAATTAGGAGATTTTAACCCTCAGCAAATGATGTGATCTCTTTAGTGCCTCAGCTTCCTCAACTGTGAGGCAAGAGGAAAGCAGCACCTACCTGACTGGGTTTGGGGAGAATGAAATAAGGGGCCACATGTAAAGCACTCAGCACAAAGGGCTTAATGAATGAACATACCATTATACGTGATCATATACGAATGTGTCACTAACATTGTCAGTAAATCCTCACAACAACCCTGCAGCCAGTACTGTCACCATGTCAGAGGTGCAATGCACCAGAAACATCCGTCGGACCCACCTGAGCATATACATCAGAACAAAACTCTCAGAGTTTACCAAATTGATGCTCAATAAATTATTAACGTGAAGAGTGTGATCACTATATGAATAAAGATACCTAGCCTTCAGAAGGTACGTGCTGGGATACGGCAATTTCAAAAATTTAAAAACTGTCATAAAATGAAGCACAGTCAGTAACAAAAATTAGATACAGAATGGTTTAAAATTGGTTAGGTGTGGGGTCAAAGTTAAGATCTGTGTCCAAGTAATTAAAAAAATCTTCAAAAATAAAAATGGCCCTAAAACGTCTAAACTCTGTTATTTCAATAAATAAACCAGAAAACTGATTTCAAGAGGCGGGGGTGGAGGAGGTGGGGAGGCAGTAAGTAGTCCAACAGTTCAGTATTTACGTTTTTAGAAAAGAAAAAAAAACTTTTTAATTGTTCTCCACCCTCTCATTTTACAAAATCCACACATGTAATAGTCACAGCTGCAACCAAATAAACAAAGTGGGCCTGGTGCTCACTGGCAAGCGTTCCAGCTCCTCTGACAACTCCCATATCCAGCCACTGCGCCTCCACTGGCAGCCACTAGAAGAGAAGCCAGCAATAAACATAAACTTGGAACTCACACCGGATGCGGGCAGAGAGAACACTCCCTGGCTTCCCCACAATCCGGCAGGAACACCAGCCTGGCGGGGCTCTGGGGCCTGGGCTGCTTTTGCAACAGTGATCCGTCAGAAGCTACGGAGTCTGGGGGCCAGACAGCCAACAATACGTGCAGCATAACCAGCTCGACTGCCCCAGGAACCCTTCCTCCAGGTGTAAGCTACTGACTGGGGCACCTTGTCGGCGGAACACCAAGATACACCTGAGAGCCAGCTACTGCCATTTACAGCTACTGTCTCTTTGGGTAATTTCCAGCATACCAAAGAAATTCAAAACACACAAGCAGAAAAACATGGCTGGCCACTATTATCCGTATCTGTGGCCTTCCCGTCTCCATACAGCTTCAGTTCTGTACTGTCCCCCACCCACACACCTCGGGGCCCTCAGGCCTCCATTCAAGCAGCGCCTCCCAAGGAAGCCTTCCCTGATTATCCCAGAGAGTTAGGTATCCTGTTCTCCAAGCACCCTCTCACCTCACGGCACCTGGGGCATGCCTGGTGCCCCTACCAGAGCACTTACCAGGTGTTAGCATGCTGTAAAATTCCTATCTGTCTCCCCTGTTAGGTGGGGAGCCACCTGAGGAAAAAGACTGACAATCATTTTGTATCTCTAGAGATTCGCCATGATACCTGCCTCATGGCAACCACACGATAAACAATGCATAAATGAAAGAAGTTCAGATTTGAGGTGGCGATAAGGAAGACATCAGGGACAGAAAAACATGGCCTGAAAATGGTCAAAGTGGGCCACCCAGAACAGAGTTCTGGAAATTTCCTATCTATCTTATTTACAGTTTACTTACTGCTGCATTTTCCTATTCCTCTACCCACATGACTTAATGCTAGCTGTATCTACTGGACAGACATGGTTAAGGTTCACCACAAAGAATGACCCACTGGAAATGGCAACTGTAAATAGTCTGCCCAAAGTCAAAGAATAAGAAGTCCTAGTTTGGGACAAGCTTCTCCAGGGGCTAATTAGGAATCAATGGACAAAAAAACTCATAGTAACTCTATATGACAGAAAGTACTCCACAGAATTTCCAAGGAGCGCCTGGTGGATTTGAACTGCTGACCTCTTGGTTAGCAGCCATAGTACTTAACCACTGTGCCAACAGGGTTTCCAACCACTATGCCACAAGGGTTTGGTGTAGTGGTCAAGTGCTATGGCTGCTAACCAAGAGGTCAGCAGTTTGAGTCCACCAGGCGCTCCTTGGAAACTATGGGGCAGTTCTACTCTGTCCTATAGGGTCGCTATGACTCGGAATCAACTCGACGACAGTGGGTTTGGTTTTTTTGTTTGTTTGTTTGTTTGGACAAAAAAAATTCAACTTCTAGTGAAAGAATTCCTCTTATGACAAAAGAGAAAAGAAGCTGAAATAGCTGTAAACTACACTTACGTTACTAGAAAGTAAATCATCTTATGCTCCCACCTTCACATTCTTCTACTCTAGACTTGTCATCATCACAGCTGGAACCCAAATAAAACAAAGTGAGTGTGTTATTCACTGGCAGGTTTTTCAGCTCCTACAGTCCCTGTCAGACTGCGGTGGCAGCCACCTAGCAGACAGCCCAGTAGGAAACACAGATTTAAAACACCCACTGAGAAGTAAAAGTTGGAGGTAGGCAGAAGGTGCATTACAGCGGGGGGAGGGGGGAGCGAACTTTATCAATGTCACCGGATGTTGCTGCACTAATTTCCTCAGTCCCAAAATGAGCCAAATAAAATAACAGTTTCTTATGAGGACTGATTGAGATAATATTTACAATATACTTTGGAAGCTTTTTTATACTAGATAAACATCAGATACTATTTATAATTACTGGCAAGAGATCACGTAACAAAATTAAGTTGAGAAATTTTAGTTAACTACAGGTTAAATGGAAACCCTGGTGGCATAGTGGTTAAGTGCTACGGCTGCTAACCAAAGGGTCAGCAGTACGAATCCGCCAGGCGCTCCTTGGAAACTCTATGGGGCAGTTCTACTCTGTCCTATAGGGTTGCTATGAGTTGGAATCTACTCGACAACACCGGGTTTTTTTGGTTACAGGTTAAATGTGAATAAATAAGAAAGATCAAGACATCTACTGCAACCCTGGGCAGGCATGAGTTAATTCAGCCCCCAAGATGCAGAAGGCAGCCCTGGGACTCCATCCTGCTACTAGTCAGTAGGTATGCCATCCCACGTGTCCAGAACAGCAAGAGGTGGGGAAAGCCAGTCATATGAGGCACAAGAGGGCTCTGGAACACCTACCTTAGAATGGACAGAACTGTGAGCAACCAAAATGTAATCCTGACCTACCTACACTCACAACCCATGAGTAGGCTGTGAGGTTTTTGTCCCCTAGGCAGATGTCTAGTGCCCCCTAGTGTGTTCAAAGGAGAAATAATTTACTTCTCCCCCAACACCCCCCAAAATGAACCAAATCCATTTACATGAAGTTGATTCCAGCTCAAGGGGACACCATGTGTTATAGAGTAGAACTGCTCCACAGGGTTTTCTTGGCTATAATCTTGTTGACGCAACTCTGGTGGTGTAGTGGTTAAGTGCTATGGCTGCTAACCAAAAGGTTGGCAGTTGAAATTCACCAGGTGCTCCTTGGAAACTCTATGGCACAGTTCTACTCTGTCCTATAGGGTCACTATGAGTCGGGACTGACTCGATGGCAATGGGTTTGGCTTTTTTTTTTTTAATCTTGATGAAAGCAGATTGCCAGGCCTTTCTTCCACAGTGCCACTGGGTGAGTTCAAATTGTCAGCCTTCAGGCTAGCAGTCGATTGCAAACTCTGTGCTACCTCTCCCCACACAAAGAGTAATAATGCTGTACTTTCGCTCACATAGATATGTTATCACTAAACCCAAAAACCGTAAGTGGGCCTTAATTCTATATATAAGAAGTGTACACAAGGTATGAAAAACATAGCACCAACAAGACTAAGTTTACAGCAGCTGATGCTTTGCCTGCATACTAACACCAACTGCTGCTCTGCCTTTTACTCTTTATATATACTTATAAGCTCTTCTTCGTGGCTCTCACGTACCCATTTTTTTCAAGCAGCTACTGCCCTGATGAAATCTCTGTAATAATTGTTTTAGCTAGGGGGCATGTGAATAACAAGAGTAGCTGTATTTACTGAGTGCCTGAAATATACCAAATGTTTTACACGTACCCTTTTGTAACCCCCGTATTATCCTTTGAAGGTGCTACACCGACCCCCACTTTAGAGATGAAGAGAGTACGTACACTGCGTGAGGCCCCATAACCACTAAGTGAGGCCCCATAACCACTAGGTGAGGCCATGGCATTCTGGTTCCTGGGCCTGCGCTTTTTAATCCTTATGCTATACACTGCCTCCGTGAGTAAAGTCTGCCAGCTCTGGCCAAGTTTTGTTTTGAGATCATACATATACACATATGTTACACACATATACATTTAATTCAGAGTCAGAAAACAAACACTAAGAAACAATAACAGTTACAAATGCTCACTGTGTGCCAGGTGCTGTTTTAAGTATTTTACACTCATTGCCATCAAATTGTTTCTGACTCATAGCGACCCTCAAGGACAGAGTAGGACTGCCCCACCAGGTTTCCCAAGGTTTATGGAAGCAGACTGCCACATCTTTCTCCCACAGAGCAGCTGGTGGGTTCGAACCACCAGCCTTTCAATTAGCAGCCCAGCACTTAAGCACTGTACCATCAAGGCTCCTTTTAAGTATTTCACATGTATTAATTCCTTCAATCCTTATAGCCGCAATGGTCCCTCCCTCCTTCCCTCTTTCTCACTCAGTTTTTCAGTTAAGGAAACGCAGGTAGGGAGAGGCAAAGCAGCCTGCCCCAGTTCAGCAAGGAGTCAGTGGTGAAGTCAGAATCTGAACCCAGATAATCCGGCTCCAGAATCTGAGCCCCCAACTGTTATACAACATCGACTCCCAAAAAGTATTTTCAACCAGCGGAATGAAATTAAGCGCCCAGAAGTAAGTCCACACGTCTACGGCCAGCTGATTTTCAACAAGGGCACCAAGTCCATTCAACAAGGAAGCAACAGTCTCTGGGGCAACTAGATCTCCACCGCAAAGGCATGAGCCGGACCCACTCCTCACACCGTATGGAAAACTTAACTCGAAATGGATGAACTGCCTAAATTTAAGAACTAGAACTCCTAGGAAATAATAGCCTAGGGATGAAGCTTGAGGACCTTGCTTTTGACAGTGGAGTCTCAGATATGATACCAAAAGCAAGAGCAAAAAAAGACAGAGTAGATAAATTGGACTTCATCAAAATTAAAAACTTTTGTGCATCCAAAGACATTATCAAGAAAGTGAACAGACAACCTACAGGATGGGAGAAAATAACTGGAAATCATGTATCTGACAATGGCCATAAGAAATGACTAAATAAATACACGTGGTACGTACATACGATGGAGTATTATTCAGCCATAAAGAGAAAAATTCTGATACATGCTATACCATGGATGAACCTTGAAAACATTATGCTGAGTGAAGTAAGTCAAACAGAAAAGGACAGGTGTTGTGTGATCCTACTGATACAGAATACCTAGAATAGGCAAATGCGCAGAGACAAAAAGTTGTTAGTGGTTACCAGGGTCTGGTTATCAGGGAGGGACGAGAAATTATTGCTTGAAAGATACTGAATTTCTGTTTGGGGTGATGAAAAACTGTGGGAAAGGCGGGTGATGGTTGTACAACACAGTGAATGTAATTAATGCCACTGAAATGTACACTTAAAAATGGTTAAAATGGCAAAAGGTTTGTTATACATATTTTACCACAGTAATAATAAATCAGTTGAGAGGAGAAAAAAGTATTTTTTGAGCTCCCTGAAGCCACCCCTTTTCTCACAGTGCCAGTCAAAAGGTCAACAATTATCTCTCTTGATCGCCCCACAGTGAAAACTGTAAAAGAACCAACCAAATTCTAAAACTTCAAATTCTGTCTTAAAAAAGGTCAGTGCAAAGATTAAAGAGGGGAAAGATGACCTTCATTTCTGTGAAATAAAGTGATTCCCTCCCACCTCAGCACTGTGCGGGCTAAGTCAAAACCCACTCTTCACTAGCCACCTGCGGACTTTTCCAAGTAAAAGCAAAACCGGTTTAGAAGGTCTTTTGACCACACATGATCCAGGCTGAGCACTCACACAAGATAAACTTAATACCAGGGAAATCGATGTACACAGATGCTTAAACAACCCACAAAAAGACAAAATACACACATTAATGGGAGCTGTCAAATATTAGCAGCCTCCGGTCCTATAATAATAAAATGAACATGCTCTCTCCAAAACGTCAGTCCCATTTCGAGCTGCTTGAAATTAAAAGACGATCAGACTGGCGTCGTTCATGCTGCAGCGGTCACTGACCTCAGAGCACTGGCCGTGAGGGAAAAAGCGAGAGATCATCCCAGTTCAATCACTCTTAACATCGGGTAAAATTTAAATCTCAAGATCGTTCCCCACTCATTGCAATTTCTGTGAAAGAAATTCGACATCAGAAACACAACGAGTAAAATCTGATTTTTTAAAATATACTCAGGCACCAAGCTGGGTATTTAATACGGCTTGCAATTCTTAGTGCAATAGGTTTTTCTCTTCCAGACAGTTAGGAATCCCTTACAGATTAGTCTAATTTGCTAAATTGAGACACTCAGTGTTTTACTTTTCTTATCTGCCTTTTTTATGGTCTATCTGGGTGAGCTTAATTGGCACATCTGAGCAGATGGAACACCCTCAGTCAGGGCCCAGCCTCACAGAGTAAATTAAGACTGTTGCTGACAAGTATGCAACCGAGCTGAGAGGGGAAGGTGTGTGCAGAGCAGGAAACAGAATCCGTCTTCATCTGTGTCTTAGCTTTGTCATTTAAAAGAAGTCAACGCGCTCTCTACGAAAACATCCTTAAGGGAGTAACTTTTCCTTCTTTCTTTAAAATATAGAGTCCTAGAAGAAGAAAAAAACAAACACAGGCTTATTTCTTAAGGAATAAATTAACTCCCAGAAACTGATTAGAACAATCGTCGTATCATTGTATTTTTCAGGATCAAATCTGGATTTAAACTTTTACGAAATTCAGAGGTTCAGAGATGGACTTGTCTGGGTTTAAAAGAGTAATGCAAATCAAGCTCTGCGATGTAATTTGGCCTTTGCTTCCTTGGCCTTTGCTTCCGTATAGCCTCAAGGTCCTGAATCTCCACGGAGTGGAAACAAGGATACAGTCAAGGACAGAGGGGGACAATACCAGTGCAAACAGGGTCAGGAGCCAGCTCTAGGCAAAGGGAAGAGGAAGAGGCTCCATTAAGACTATAAAAATGGAGACAGGATGGTTAGGACAGCAGTGGTTTTTGGATACATGGCCTTTAGCATTGGTTGGGGCTAGGAAGGCAACCCAAGAGATGCTGGAGTTGGTCCCCATCAAACGATGGTAGAAACCAGTCACTGAGGCAGTGATGCTCTTTCAAGTCCATCGCACCAGACCAAGCTGGTGGGCTTCATTCCCACCTGACCCAAACCATCTTTAGACCTCTTCCCCTTTTTGAGGTCCCTCTACTTACTCGCTACGAGATTTTGGGCAAGTTACTTAATCTCTCTGGGCTCTGGTTCCTATTTCCTAGGTGGCTGTGAAGGTTGAACCAAATAATCAATATAAAGTGAAGCACCACCACATGGTAAGCACTCAGTGTGATGGTGGTTGTTACACAATCTCACAGACGCCAGCCTTGTTCAGCCCGTCGAGGCCTCCACACTTCCACATCCATTAGATTCTAACATTTATCCTACTTCGCTTGACTCCTCGCAGTGTCTGAAAACGCTGACAGCCTCCCCCTCCTCAGACTATGCACGTATACAACATCAGGATCCAGCTTACCCCTGGCCACAGAAGTCCCCGTGCTCAAGTGGGAAGACACTGAAGACTGTTATTTGCCAGAGGATAAGCCTTGTAGACTCTGAGTAGATACACTGTAATATTTACAACAAATGGAGCCCTCATCAGACCTTTCTGCCAAAGTTATTCGTGTAAAATATGGAGCAGAAGAAAAACATTTAGGATCAAAAATGTATTAAAAACCAGTTACAACAAAAGGAATCATGATTACAGATTCAGGCGACACAGGGCCATGAAGCAAATTCTGTCCTCATTCTTACCACACTCATCAGGTCTTCTAGACTTCCTAGCAATCTCCCCAAATCCTCAACCAACTCCCAGGTCCCTGGCTTGGGCTTTGGCTTGGTTTCCAGTCCACGGAGGTGGAGGTGGCCATGTGCTGATTTCTGGCACCACCTGGTGGTCACACCTGGATACTGCCCATTCCACCCAACTCAATAAATGGAAGAAAGCTGACATTTACACAGCTGGGTCCTGGCTTCAAATTCCAGCTCTACCTCTCAACAGTCAAACCCCGGGGAAGTTGATTAACTTCTCCAAGCCTCACATAATTGAGATATCTCATACAAATAATATTTATCTTCTAGGGTTGTTGTGAGAATTTAACTTTGAAGAATCATGACAAAATGCATGTACAGTCTACTATTACTAGAGCAATACAAAGATATGTAGGCATGGGGTTAAAGGGTGGAATGAAGTATAGAAAAACCAAAACAGTACAGGAGGAGGTAGTTTTCTTCATCTTAATATTGTTATCATATTTTTACAATTAAAAAAACAAGGAAACATCGCAAGTGTTCAAAGGTGAGGGGCTGGGTGGATGGAAAGCCTTCAGACCATTTGAGGGGAAACTCCAAATCGACTTCTGCTGTGATCTCAGCAGTCCGATGCACCAGGTCATCTGGGGAGACTCAGGCACCACCTACGGAAGAGGCTGCTTCTGAAAACTGACTGCAGGAGGGGATGGGGATTTCTCCCAGCACCAATACCAAGCTGACTTTGGGTTAGAGGAAAGAAAAAAGCACGGAAATTCTCAAACCCCAATACCCTTATCAACAATTCTTCCCAAATGCCTCAGAGGCCTCCTAAAAGGGAACAAAACAGTTCTTTCTCAACAACCCCGTTGCCATCCAGTCGTTTCCGACTCATAGCAACCCTAAAGGACAGAGTAGAACTGTCCCATTGGGTTTCCAAAGAGTGGCTGGTGGATTCAAACTGCCATGCTTTTGGCTAGCAGCTGAGCTCTTAACCACTGTACCATCACGGCTCCTTCTAAACAAGGGTCTGTGAAAATGAAGAAAGTCACAGACCTCAACTCAGAAACTCTGAGAGCTAGGTCAAAGCACAAGGGCAGTGCCAGCTCCACCGAGCCTGACCTATGTGCCACCTCACACCCTCC
Source organism: Loxodonta africana (assembly GCF_030014295.1). NCBI lineage: Eukaryota > Metazoa > Chordata > Mammalia > Proboscidea > Elephantidae > Loxodonta > Loxodonta africana. The sequence goes on along the minus strand of NC_087357.1, from coordinate 82,655,237 downwards.
GGGCTGTGCCCAGGAACCTGTGTTCTAAAGGTCCCCCTTAGATGATTCTGATCTAAGTACAGCATTTAGGCAGATGAACTGACCCTGAGATTCCCCTCCAGCCCTTGTCCCGCGTAAACACAACTGTGCAGGTACCTCAAACAGGAGTCTAGAGACACTGACGACAAACTGATTCTGCCAAAAGCCATGTCCTTAGACAGGAAGAATGCATAAATGAACTGACCCTGAGATTCCCCTCCAGCCCTTCTCCCACGTAAACACAACTGTGCAGGTACCTCAAACAGGGTTCTAGAGACACTGATGACAAACTGATTCTGCCAAAAGCCACGTCCTTAGACAGGAAGAATGCATAAAATCAGCTTATGTAAACCAAGCAGTCCTAAACAGCATCATCTGGGAAAGCTTTGTAAAAGCCTGATAGCCCCAGGCTAGACTTACTGAACCTGAGCCTCCAGTGACAGGGCTCCCAGAGGGTCTGGCAAAATCAGTCTGCGGGTTCAGAACCTTTGTTTTAGTCTGCTCATTGCCAAGGAAATATGGGCTGTTAGGTTAGCAATGCAATAATAGCTGGAAAACAGAATAGAATAAGAGCTTCAGAGTATGGATTTAAGTCAAATGGTAAACGCTAGCCCTAGTCCTGCCAGTGAGCAGAGACAAAGGCTTCTTTGTAAGTGGACCCTCCCATTCAGAACATATCCTGACCTATGCCACCAGTCTGACCCATGCAATACTGATCCTGACTGACTGCTGCTGGGCTAAGAGGCAAGAGCTAGAGACACTGTGTGTTGGTTTTGGTATCTCAACGCTGGCAAACAGCTAACAGGAACGCTGCTGCCGCCCCTTCCTGTGCCCATGGTAGACATCACACATGTGTTACGGCACTCTTTCCCATGGACCCCAAACTGGGCCCCAGTCTCCATCTGAACAAAGCAGATCAGACCACCACTACCAAGAGATGGGACCCAGCCGGCTGGTAAGGAAAGGTCCACGTGCCCCCGCCCCGCCACCCCATCTCAACACTGACAGATTAGAAATCAGGAAATCAGGGCTCCTTGTAGGCTGCTGCCACTACACCAACCTCCACGGCATGAGACCCCTAAGGAAAGAATGCACCTCCAAAGCAAAGCATGTTCTTTCCTTTTCAATGATGCCTCTGCAGTTTTTAAGCAAATGTGGAAACGTTTTTATTTACACTCATCAATGTATCTGAACTACTCAATAAACAAGGCCCTAGGCTGGGATGCAGCTTCCCCCATGACAACTTCCCTAATTACTTTGGTCTGAATTTATGTTTGCCTACACACTTGGTTTAGACCCTCTTTGTGCTCAAGCCCCTAATCCTTTGCCAGAAACCTTAGGACTCAGTCCTACAATGCAGATATGCATTCATGCAGTGAAAGCAGATATGAAGCAATGGGAGTTGGCCTCACATCTCAACTGGGACAGGAGTCAAACTACCAACAGTGAGGAGGGAACAGGAACCGAGAACAAGGCACCACTGATCTCCACCACCTCGCAGCAGCAGGTACACACAGGACATGTCTGCTCTGCTGGTCCACTCCGGGCTATCTGGGCTGAGGGGGCTGGACACGGGACACATCAGTGCCCACCAGGGACACGCATCACACAAACGCCACACGTGTGTTATTCCTTAGTAAGTCCTTATTTGGCCCCTCAAGCTCCCAGGCTCTGCTTTCTAAAGCTGCAGTATTATTTTAGGAATGAGCTAAACCTCACAATTGAGAGCCGTTATCTTAATGGAAACTTCAGTAGCGTGCACACATGCGCGCGCGCGCGCGCACACACACACACACATAAAGTCTTCTAAGACCTGCATACCATTGACACGAATAAGGACTGACAAGAGTATTTATTTCTAAGAAATGGCACGTCCATCTTGGTGTGTTCACAGAGGTATGAAAACCAGGGAAACTGCCACTGAGGAGACGGCCTCCAAATGCAATTTTGTACACAAAAGAAAATAGGGTTAAAAACGTGGGGAAGTTTGAAAAACGCTTAAGACTTTAAAGGCTAACCAGAGACAGCAAAATCACGAGCATTATTACCCCGTCCCAGACAAGGTTAAACTGTGGGGAAGGCTCGGCCTGTAGGAAAGGCTCGGCAGGAGACGCCCACTGTGCATCGGCTAAGGACGCCTAGTTAGGGTTAACTCAGAGCCAGGGAAAGGCTGAGGGCTCTAAAGGTGAGAGAACAAGCGGTGAGATGACTCAAAGTCACCGCCTTTACTTCCAAGAGTTACGCTCAGTATAAGGTGCCTGGCCTGGGTATATAGTCCTAAAGTCTGATCAGTAAGGAAAACTCATTTTCTACGTTGTAAACTATATGGCTTTATTCTGATCATCCACCACCACACCCTTGCTAAGCAATAGCCATAAAGGTCGTCTTCTTCATTCATGGGAACACCATTTTAATTCCCATCAGTCTACAAAGAAAAACAAGTAAAATATACAGAAGAGTGACTGGCAGTTCTAACGTTCTGAATATGCTTCTCAGTCCTGAAGGTTTTATTTTCTTGTAACATGTCCCTAGTCAAAAAGAACCACAGGAGATTTAGAACAAACATTTCAATACGGATATCTGCAATTTAGAAGCCTTAATACCGCAGTCATAAAATTTTAAGTGGTATAGTATTTTGGTGATAATTAGAGTTATTGGTATTTCTAAAATTCATTTGAGATTTTACTGTAACTTTAACAAAAAAATGGCTTAGGGCATGGTTTTGGAAACAATAAGTTATTTTACAATCTTAACATTGTTAAGAAAAACTGCCATGAATTTTAAATAAACCCCTATTTAAAATTCAATCAAAATAAATTGCACTTGATCAAAATACCGAGATATTTAAAATATATTTAATATTTACTCGATTCAATGGGAAGAATATACCATTCCATCTATAATCAATAATTTGAGATGAACCCTTTTATTAATTCTCTACAACAGTTAAGAGAAACGCTGACACTCTTCACTGTTCATGAGTGAGCAATATTCCTCAGACAACTTCACCAATATTACACGTGCAAAATAACTTCAAAGTTACAAGGAGAAATGACAAATACAAGTGGCTCCTCGACTTCACATCACTACATGAGGTAGTGCCAGAATGTGAACCCATCAGCTCTGAAGAACTGAACTCAGGCCACAGGTCATTCCTGCAAATACATTAGGTTTTTTAAATTATCTTTTAAAAGCACAGTATTTTTTTTTTTAAATAATTTGAAGACCTAATATATTCATCTCACATACTTTGGACATGTTATCAGAGGGCACTAGTCCCTGGAGAAGGACCTCATGCTTGGTAAAGTAGAGGGTCAGTGAAAAAGAGGAAGACCCTCAAGGAGATGGACTGACACAGCGGCTGCGACAATGGGCTCAAGCCTAACAATGACTGTGAGGGTGGCACAGAACCTGGAAGTGTTTCGTTCTGTTGTATACAAGGTCACGATGAGTTGGAACCGACTCGACAGCACCTAACAACATGTACCAGGCAACGTGTTAAGTATTTTATTGTATTAATTCATTTATTCTTGACAAAAATCCTGTGAAAACCTGTATTATAGCTGCCCCTTTTTATAGATATACAGGGCTGCTCTACTCTGTCACTATGAGTCGGAACCAACTTGACAGCACCTAACAACAACAGTATGTCTACTACAAGGCTTTTAAAAACATCTACTTCAAAAATGTTATAGAATGTGTGTGGATCACTGAACAGGGGCCATCAGCAGCTCTAAATAACAGGAAAAGTATGAGGCTAGTCTTTATTCACTGAGGACAGTAGAACACTATGACAAATATAATGAACTAGGTCTCCACAAATGAAGAAATAAGAAAAAACTGCTGAGGAATGAGAAAAAGTCATCCCAGGAGCAAATATAAAAGAATAATCTGCTAATAAAGTTAAACAGATTGTTTCTTCACCCTGAATTTCTTAGAGTCCTTAGCAAGCAAGCAAGACTAGTCATGCACCAGTGTAGTGTGCAAAGTTACACTGGAGAAACCTCCAAGACGCTGTTCCGCACAGCTCACAAACCATGTGGCAGCGCACGGTCTTGATCTCAGGCACACGTGCATTCACCTTCTCTTACGCGTTACCTGCATCATGTATGACGCACGGTCTTGATCTCAGGTACACGTGCATTCACCTTCTCTTACGCGTTACCTGCATCATATCCCGACCAAGTCACTGAAATAAAGGCAGGGCCAGCCTCCGGATAAAAATTACCACGAGATGGAAGCAAGCTGCACACTAGAAGCACAACGAAAAGGAAGCATGCTGTTCAGTAGAACAGTAAAAAGGAAGCTTGCCGTACACTAGAACAGTGAAAAGTAAACACTCCATATGCTAGAAGAGTAAAAAGGAAGCACATTGTACACTAGAACAGGGAGGAGGAAGCGCGCTGTACACTAGAACAATGAAAAGGAAACGCTCTATACACTAGAACAGTGAGAATAAAGCACGCCGTACACTAGAACAGTGATAAGGAAGAGTGCTGTCCACTAGAACAGTGAAAAGTAAACACTCTGTATGCTAGAAGAGTAAAAAGGAAGCGCGCTGTACACTAGAACAGTGAAAAGGAAATGCTTTATACAGTAGAACAGCGAGAATGAAGCGCACCGTACACTAGAACAGGGAGAAGGAAGCCTGCCGTAAACTAGAACAGGGAGAAGAGCGCCATAAACCAGAACAGTGAGAAGCAAACACTGTACACTAGAACAGCGAGAAGGAAGCGCGCTGTTCACTAGAATAGCGAGAAACAAATGCTCTGTATGCTTGAACAGTGAGAAGGAAGCGTGCTGTACGCTCGGACAGTGAGAAGGCAGGGCGCGCCGTACAGTAGAACAGGGAAAAGGAAGTGCGCTATACACTAGAACAGCGAGAAGGAAGCAGGCCGTACACTGTAACAGCGAGAAGGAAGCATGCTGTACACCAGAACAGGGAGGAGGAAGCACACCATACACCAGAACAGGGAGGAGGAAGCGCGCCGTACACCAGAACAGGGAGGAGGAAGCGCGCCGTACACCACAACAGGGAGGAGGAAGCGCGCCGTACACCACAACAGGGAGGAGGAAGCGCGCCGTACACCACAACAGGGAGGAGGAAGCGCGCCGTACACCAGAACAGGGAGGAGGAAGCGCGCCGTACACCACAACAGGGAGGAGGAAGCGCGCCGTACACCACAACAGGGAGGAGGAAGCGCGCCGTACACCACAACAGGGAGGAGGAAGCGCGCCGTACACCAGAACAGGGAGGAGGAAGCGCGCCGTACACCAGAACAGGGAGGAGGAAGCGCGCCGTACACCAGAACAGGGAGGAGGAAGCGCGCCGTACAGTAGAACCGCAGTGAAAAGGAAGCACGCTGTACGCTAGAAGCAGCACAGTGAAAAGGAAGGGCATATTACATCACCTATCTACAGTTTTGGCACTACAGTAGTTTATAATTCTGCAGATCAGGAGGGTCTTAAGTAAGTAAACTTTTTCTTTCATACACTTAGCTCTTTTTTGAAAGAAAGTCCTCGAAAATGATTTAAACACCTTCCTGTTTTGAAATTAAAAAAAAAAACATATACACAACATAAGTCAACTGTTTCCTTTTCCTGATCCTTGATCAGCATGACCGTCCTCAGTGTAAAGGTGCTCAGCTCAGGCTTCAGGCCATTGCTCGTCCCCTGCCCTAGCTCTTCCCCTGAGGTTTTCTTCCCCTAAGCTTTGCCCCCCAACTCTGAATGAAGACCTAGAAGTACAAGCACTTTGTGTGCATCAGCTCTGCGGAGGTCCCAGGGTGTCCACTGGTTCCAGCAGGCTGAGGCTGCAGGAAGTCCAAAGTATGGATAAATTTGGGGGTGGGGAGAATAATATATTAGACTGTATCTAGAATTCTAATTTAATAAACCTGCTGCGAGACAAAACAAGCAGTACAAGCTGTGTGCGGTCCCTGCAGACTGACCTTAGGCGCTGCTGGTAATAATCTTCGTTTCCATCGTCTCGCCATCTCGCTGCCTTGCGGCCTGCTCCTCCTGCTTCAGTTTCTTCTCCAGAACTTGGGATAAAGTCTTCATCAAGCTCCCGCACCGTGGCTTTCTTCTGCCGTTTCCTACCTTTGAGCAGAGGCTTCAGTTCATAATCGGCGCCACCTTCAGGCAGGTTGGCCTCGGCCACCTGGTCTTCCTCCTCTGCCTCAGGTAAGTCCTCAGATTCTTCGCTCTCAGAGGCTCCATCTCCTATCTGGCCGTCTGCTTCCACTGGTTTCGCTCTCTTCAGCAATCCTACTTTCCCCTGGAATTGAAGAGCCCTCCTCTGGAGTTTCCTGATATGCTTTTTCAAGCGCTTCTCCGTTTTTGAGGGAACTGCACTTCTCTCATTTTGTTTGTTTTCACTTTGTGTTGGATTCGACTCAGAAGTAGCCAAGGCCTGAGCTTTCCTCCTCACTCTTTTATTAGAAGCTTGCTTCTTCCTTTCAAAAGACAATTTTGCTTGATCTGCCAAATACTTTTCAAAGCCTGATGCTTCATTGAGCATTAGTCTTCTAGGCTTCTTCTCCTGTTTCTGAGGGATCTGGGTACCAAAAGGCGTCATCTGGCCAGTGCGGACGAGCTGCTCCCACGCAGTCTCCTGAGCAGGCATGAGCATGCTGCCCAGACAAGATGGCCCCGGCTCTACAAGAGCAACGACAATGCATGGGCGTGAGCACAGGTTGCCCAGGAGTACACCGAGAAGAGTCACTTACTCAGTGTATACTGAACTTATTGCCGTGGAGTCGATTCTGACTCATAGCAACCCTACAGGACAGAGTAGAACTGCCCAATAGGGTCTCCACAGCTGTAATCTTTACAGGAGCAGGCTGCCAAAACTTCCCCCCACAGAATGGCTGGTAGGTTTGAACTGCAGACCTTTCCGTTAGCCACCAAGCACTTAATCACTGCGCCACCAGGGCTCCTTCCAATATATACTACCCAGTTCAGGCACCTGCAAATAACTCACGTTAAAAAAAAAAATCACTGATCTACCAAACCACAGTACATGTGGAGAAAAGTACACTTTATTACAGTATTTGTCATGTACACTTAACGTATTCCTGTTCAAAAAGATTTCTCAATACCTTTTTTTGCAAAATATTGCTTTATAAACATACTCCCCTGTGCATCCAAAGACAGACCTACGGATATATAACACACAGACATAAGTAGATGAATTCAGCAATGTGCTGCCTTACCCATGAGAAGTAGCCTATGAGGAAACAGTCTCCCAAATGTCCCTGTCATTGCCGATACCAGCATTCAGATGGACTCAAATTCAAGAGATGGCAAAACCGAAAACTGACATCCAAAGTACCACCATGCGCCCAAGTAGGAAAAGCCTAACTTCAGCTCTGCCCTGCTCAATATGCTTGTCACCACTCACAGGTGGCTATTTAAAGATTCAGTTCCTCAACTGTACTGGCCGCATCTCCGGTCCCTGACAGCCACACGTGGCTAGTGGCCATCATACTGGACAACACTGACACAGAACATGTCCACCCCTGCAGAAAGGTCTAGTGGGCAGCACTGTATTAGATGTAAGAAGCTGACTGAGGGAATGAATTCAAATTGAAAGTTATGCCATAATAAGTATAAAGCAACCTAGAAACAATCCCACTTTCACTGGCTGAGATTAATCTCTGGCAAAATTAGTTCGCCATACAGCCAAAACACCAAAAGAACTAATGGCTTCATCAGAAGGAATCCATACCCTAAAATGCAGGATTCTTACAGACCAGATTTTCATGAAACTTGCAATGAAGTAAAACTTATACCCTAAAAGTACAGTTCAATGAACTGTCAGAGAGAGCATACCCACGCGCCAGCATTCCAGACCAAGGGACAGAAATTACCAGCACCCCCGGATATGCCTGTTGTGGCCCTTCAAGTCACTACTTCACCCCAAGAGTCATGGCTACCCCGGCTCCTAACACTACAGATGACTTCTGCCTGGCTTTTAACTTTATGTAAATAGAAATGTTGGTACTCTTTTGTATCTGGCTTCTTTTGTTCACCTTATACTTGCAATATTACACTTGTTGAACGTAACTGGAGTTAGTTGATTCTCATTGCTGTTGTTGTTGTCGTTGTTAGGTACCGCTGAGTTGGTTCCGACTCATAGCAACCCTGTGCACAACAGAATGCAACACTGCCCAGTCCTGCGCCATCCTTACAATCGTTGTTATGCTTGAGCTCATTCTTGCAGCCACTATGTCAATCCACCTTGTTGACGGTCTTCCTCTTTTCCACTGACTCTGTACTTCGCCAAGCATGATGTCCTTCTCCAGGGACTGATCCCTTCTGACAACATGTCCAAAGTATATAAGACACAGTCTCACCATCCTTGCTTCTAAGAAGCATTCTGGTTGTACTTCCTCCAAGACAGATTTGTTCGTTCTTTTGGCAGTCTATGGTATATTCAACATTCTCCGCCAACACCACAATTCAAAGGCGTCAATTCTTCTTTGGTCTCCCTTATTCGTTGTCCGGCTTTCACACGCATATGATGCGACTGAAAATACCATGGCTTGGGTCAGGCGCTCCTTAGTCTTCAAGGTGACATCTTTGCTTTTCAACACTTTAAAGAGGTCCTTTGCAGTAGATTTACCCAATGCAATGTGTTATTTGATTTCCTGACTGCTGCCTCCATGGCTGTTGATTGTGGATCCAAGTAAAATGAAATCCTTGACAACTTCAATCTTTTCTCCATTTATCATGCTATTGCTCACTGGTCCAGTTGTGAGAATTTTTGTTTTATGTTGAGGTGCAAGCCATACTGAAGGCTGTGGTCTTTGATCTTCTTTATTAAGTGCCTCAAGTCCTTTTCACTTTCAGCAAGCAAGGTTGTGTCATCTGCATAACGTAGGCTGTTAATGAGTCTTCCTCCAATCCTGATGCCCCGTTCTTCTTCACATGGTCCAGCTTCCAGATTATCTGCTCAGCATACAGACTGAATAGAGGTGAAAGGATACAACCCTAACGCACACCTCTCCTGACGTTAAACCAATCAGTATCCCCTTGTTCTGTCTGAACAACTGCCTCTTGATCTATGTAAAGGTTCCTCATGAGCACAATTAAGTGTTCTGGAATTCCCATTCTTCACGGTGTTATCCATAGTTTGTTATGATCCACACAGTCGAATGCCTTTGCATAGTCAATAAAACACAGGTAAACATCCTTCTGGTATTCTCTGCTTTCAGCCAGGATCCATCTGACATCAGCAATGATATCCCTGGTTCCACGTTCTCTTCTGAAACTGGCCTCAATTTCCGGCAGTTCCCTGCTGATATACTGCTGGAGCCGTTTTTAAATGATCTTCAGCAAAATTTTGCTTGCATGTGATAATGATATTGTTCTCATTGCTAACATTCTATTATATGAACATATTACAATTTTTCCATTCCACTGTTAATGGACATTTGGGTAGTTTCCAGGTTTTACTAAGGAGAACAGTGTTACTGAATATTCTGGTATACGTCCATTGGGAATGATGTACACAATTCTTTTGATATGTTAAACGGTTTTCTAAAGTGGCTGTATTAATTTTCAGTTACACCAACAGTATCTGAGAGTTCCATTGTTTCCATTCTTGCCACTCCATTTTAGCTCTTCTGGTACATTTGTAGTGGTATCAAACTGTGGCTTTAATCTGTATTTCTCTGATGACTAATGAATTTGAATACCTTTTCACAGGTTTATTGATGTTTTCGATAGCTTCTTTCACAAAGAAAATGTTTAAATATTTTGCCCACTTTTCTCTTTAGCTGTCTGCCTTCCTAAAAAAATTGATTTCTAGGAGCTCTTTACCCATTCTAGATACAAGTCCTTCAACTGATAGATGTATTGCTAATATCTTCTCCCATGCTGCACCTTGCCCTTTCACTCTCTCAACGCTATCTTTTGATGAATAGATGTTCTTTGTTTCAATGCAGTCCATTCAACAAATCTTGTCTTTACAGTGAGCATTTTTGTATCCTGTCCAAGCAGTCTCTGCCTACCCCAAGATCACAAAAATGCCTTCCTATGCTGTATGCTCAGAGCTTTGTTTTACCACTCATATTTGGATCTACAATTTATTTGGAATTTATTTTTGTACGTAGTGTGAGGGGTCAAAATTCATTTTCATATGGTTTAACCCAGCATCATTTATTAAAAACACCATTCTCCATTCTCCTTCACTGCACCAGACTATCTCCCTTGTCATAAATCAAATGGCCATTATGGGTGGCTCTCTTTTCTGGACACTCTTTTCTGTCCCACTGGTCTCCCGCCTATCCTTCTGCCAATACTGTACTGTCTTCATTACTACAAAACCTGTTGCCATCAAATTGATTCCAACTCAGAGCAACCCTATAGGACACAGCAGAACTGCCCCATAGGGTTTCCAAGGAGCAGCTGGTGGATTTGAACTGCCGACCTTCTGGTTAGCAGTCATGGCTCTTAACCACTGTGCCACTAGGGCTCCTTCATTGCTAAAGCTTTAGAACAGGTTTTGATATTTTGTTCTTCTTCAAGGTTGCCTTGGCTATTTTTGGCCCGTTGCATTTCCATGTAAATTTTAGAATCAGCTTGCTAATCCTCCACCCCAGTCCACTGCCCTCCCCCCCGCCCCCCAAAAAACCTGAAATTTTTATTGGGGTTGCAATGAAATCATAGACTGATAGAAGAACTGACATCTTTACAATATTGTATCTTCCATTCCATGGCCAGAACGTACCTTCCCATTTTTTTAGGTGGCCTTTCTCAATGACATTTTATACCTCTCAAAGTAGAAAGCACTGCAGAAAACTACATTTTTTGTTAAGACTTCTTTCTAGGTATTTAATTTTTATTGTATTTGGCATCTTCATTAAATTTCATTTTTTTTTTTTGCTGGTACACAGAAATACAACTCATTTTTATATGATGACCTTGTATTCAATGATATTGTAAAATTTACATATTAACTCCAATAGAGCGTTAGTTGATTTTTTTAGATTTTCTACACAATCATGTAGTCTGTAAATACTGATGATTTTATTTCTTCTTTTTCAATCCACATGCCTTTTCTTTCTTTTTCTTCCATCACTACGTTGGCTAAGAACACCCAGTACAATGCTGAACAGAAGGGGTGACGGTGACCACAACTGTCTCGTGCCAGACCCGTCTCATCCCATGTCACAGAAGGCAAAGCCAATTTTTACAAAGTTTCTTGTTTTCCAATTTATCTTCACTGGATCTAATTCTAGGAAAGGATTCCTTGTTAGGTAATCCTCACAACAACCTCCTGAAATGGATCACCATGTAGAGAACAGGGGAAAGGAAGCCTCAGGGAAGCGTGAGAGCAGAGTAGTGAAGGTCAGCCACATTTAAGCCTATTTTATGGATACAAAACAGAGAGCTTAAGGAACATCACCAAGGTCCATACCTAGGAAGAGCAGAGCTGGGCACACAAAGCCTGGGCTCTTAGACGCTAGGTTCTACAGCCTCCCCACACAGGGCTCAGAGCACCATGGAAGGAGAGAGCGCATAGGGGGAGGGTGACGAGAGACACCACAAATCTTAAGGGTTTGCTCATGTCCAGATAGAGCTATGTTAGTAACCAGGGCTCAGAAAAAGGTCCAGGCCAGAGGTCTACAGATTGGTTAGGTACCAGAACACCGAGACTACAGAAGCCACGGTGAACAGATGAGATTATTCAGGGAGAGGATCGAGAAGACGGCTCCTAAGAAACCCTGACAAACATCAACATTTCAATAAGGCCAGAACAGCTGGCCATAAATAACTGAACAGAAGTAGTCAGAAGACTGAAAGGAAAACCAGGGGAGAGAGGGATCCAAAGGGCTCAGGAAGTGTCAGGTGCTGTAGAAGGCCAAGACGGACAAAAGTGAAAGGGGAGTTTGGATTTGGGAAGGTAACTATTAACCCAAGGCAAAGCTGGACTAAAGCAGCAATATGAGGTGAGAGACAGTAGAAGCTTTTAAAACAGCCAGAGAGGAGACAAAACTGCTCCCAGTGAGAACACAGCACTCAGCAGCAGAAAGCACTGGCCGCAGGCCTAGTGAATTCAGACTCTGAACTTTAAAAGCGTGTCTCTCTAATATTTTTTCTATTGCCTCAATGAATTCTTCATAATTCTCTTGTCTTATTTTAATAAACGTCTGGAGCAAGTAGAAAATATCTGCTTGAAACTCTTAATACTAAGAAGACAATCTATATTTCAAACTGTAAATAACTAAGCAGCTACAAATAACCTCTAGTCTGTCTACACACACACACATACACACACACACACACACACACACACGAAATGACGACACATGTTTAGTTCCAGAGCCTACATATTTTTCCAAAAGTTTTTTCAAAAGACAGCCATTCAAGGCAGTGACACAGGCAGGCGGTATGGACATCGTATAACTGGAATGAAGACGCCTTTTCTTAGAAAACAAAACGGGTGGTTGGAAAGTCTGCTAAATATGTCCCACAAAGATACGTGAGGGCAATTCTATGAAAGCTGACTGATGATGCTGGGCTTACAGTATGTTATTCAATCAAGATGTTAGTTGTCTTTATCAAATTAACTGCATAAAACATGTTAAGATTTCTAATTTATTAAACATAATACTAAATGTACACCAGTAACCTCTAGTGAATTAAGTTAAAATTTTACTTTCATTCTCTAAAAACCCCATATGACTTAAAAGATTTGCTTCTGCAGGTGTGGAGACTGAAATTTTCCTAAATTCATTTTGACAGTAAAGACGAATAAATGTATATTCCTCAAAACCTAGCAGAGACTGAAGAGATACCCTCCACTGGGTAGAGGCATCCGGTGTGAATTCAGAAACACAGAGAAACGGCTCACAGAACCCTCACCTGCATCCTCCTCCAAACTGGCAAGATCCATTTCAATATTCACCTCTGCTCCCCCAAGGATGGCCTGAAGGCGTTTTTGTTTTGCCGTGATCTTCTTTAGCTGTTGTTCCTTAAATGGCAAATATTAAATACAGAAAACAGCAATGAAGTTACTGCTAAATACAAAAGACAGCATTACAAACGTAAACACTTTAATCAAGAGTAAAATAGAAACGAAACAGAAATTTCGTATCTTTTCACACTACAAAGAGCCTTGTTAGAGCAGCTGCCACTTTCCCAGCAGCAACCAGGTCTCAAGGCATTCCCATCAGGTGGGCCCGCGGTCCCCACACGCTCCCCTGACCGAAGCAGCTCACAGCTTCACATGCACCCAAGCGCTGAATTACAAACATACTGACTCGCACTGATTTGGGAGGTGACACTGTTCTCCTCTGTTTTTCCCGTTAACACACTGGGTAAACTAGGAAACACCTATTTCTAATCTTAGCAGTCAATGAGCTATGAGGCCTATGGGCTGTAGGGATAAGAAACAAGCACAAATGTTCACACGGTTTAAAAAGGCAGCCCCTTTGATGACCTACCATATTTATGTTTCACTATAAAGTATTCAAATCCATCACAAAATTTAGAAAGAAAAATATATTTTACCCTACTTCATGGGTATATGGCCACTCCCACAGCCTCCCCCACTAACTGGGCCTGTGGTACTTGGTCTTCTTCCCAACGGTCAAGAACGTCTAACCTACAAACAGGAGCGTGGGAGGAGGAGAAATCCCAAACAAGAGCGTTACACTGCAGTAACTGGCAATTCACATTCCCTTGCAATCTCTCTCTCTGCAACATCACATTTAAAATGGCCTCTCCCTTTAGTCTATCTCTAAACACAGTTGCTACAGAAAAATACAAATACGTAACACAAAAATATGTAATTATGTCAGACTAGTACCTAACTGGCCTAAAATCTGACCTTCCCCACCCCTTGAAATCCCAGCCCATCAAAAGCCCAAGGTTAGAGAGAGCCTGTACACATAACTCACGTGCTCCCACACAGGCCAGATGTCCCCGCTGGGAGGGAACAGAATCACCTCTAACCTTTGGGCTGCTACGTGGAGTTGACTGAGCAGAAGATGTTGGGGTAGTGAAGATAATTGGCTGGATAGTGGAAAGCAAAAGGAGTTTTGCTTTCCACTACCCAGTCTATAGATCAAGTCTATACATCCTCTCTTCAGTGACATGGTTAGGTTGTTACGTGAAATCGGTGTCATGCAAAAATGGAGGATGATCACATCAGATCACAAAATGCAGGACTGTTATCACTACATAACTGCCAAACCACTGAGAACGAAGGCCCAGCCAAGTTGACACATAACTTTAACCACTGAAGCCAGCATTACTCTTGCCAGACATACATCGTAAACGTGCAAAAGAGTCAGTAGATTTTTTACTACTGTCATAAATGTGAAATGTCAGGTAACGAGAGAGTCGGTAAGTGCGAAGGTGTATACACACCCCCACTACTAGAATGTAAATAGAAGATTCAAGGACTCCGCCTGCTGCAATGGATCAATCGCAAGCCAAAGACACGTGTTAGTCATTGTGGACGGCAGAACTGAAATGATCAAAACTAGTCATTCCTATCTACTGCAAAGTATTTTCATAAACTGCTGCATAAATCCTGAAATATGCTTCAAACCTCACAAAGCTGTACATAAATCCTAAAACATCCTTCAAACTCACAAAAGTGTATATAATTCCTTAAAAAAAAAAAAAAGGTTTCAAACCTCATAAAAACAATGGCATAAGTAACACCTATTCCCTACCCTTAAATTCTACAACCCTAAGTGCAGCCCCACTGTGGCCGTGTGATGACTGTAAGGTCTCAGGTGATGATCCCTGAGGGGGCCAGGTCCTATGGCCAGCAACCATGAGTATCAGCAGGAAGCAGAGTGGTGTAGATAATCAGTGTGAGCGGGAGCTAAGCAGGGCAACAAGCAAGTTCATACAGAATAAAGAAACTGAGTCCGATGCCAGCACACCCCACAGAAGCCTGCGCAGGCTGAAGGAAGCTGGTGAAGCAGGAAAACTGCGAAAGTGCACTGAGGGAGGAGACAGGCAGAGCCAAAGCAGGAGCACATTTGCAAATAGGGGGGTGTGTGTGTATTTTTTTTAAAGCTGTGTAACAGAACATGTTAAAGGGAAACAGCTGAAAAAATTACACATACAAAAGCTATTCAATATTTCTGTACTGCAATTTTAAATATTTGCTTCAAATCTTGTAAGTACTTTCAGAATACTTACTAAATCATTTAATGAGCCTAGACGATGGCTTTTTCAAAAACACAAAACTCAGTATGTTATTTTAAATCACCTTATTGTACTTCTGTCGCTTCACAGAATCTAGTTTCCTGTTGATGTCTCTGCTGGTGGTAGCTTGAGGGCTAAGCTGTTCAATAATTTTATTGATTTGCCTGAGCGATGTTGTGCATGACCTGAAAAATAAGAGAAATTGTCTTGTTCCCACTCTGGTAACATTTTTATAATATAAAAAGAGAACTAGTAAAAACATAAAAAAAAAACCCTTTCCTTCTTATTAACTAAAAGATAAGAGAAACTCAAGCAGAATGCATATTCTTGTCATCATGAATATAACCTGAAGGGTCATCAGAAGTTTGAGATTGACGGCTAGTGTTCTTCATTCCTCTGGCTGATTTAAATCAGCTCATTACCACTTGTAGGCTGATTCACTCAGTCAGCATTTCTTTAAGTGCCTGATTTATTCAAGACACTGTACTAGGACGATGTGCACTAAGTTGTCCCTTTTGTATGAAGAAACACACACACAGGTTTTTAAAGTCTATTATGGAAACCTCCTAAAGTTTGAAAAAGTCCTAGAAATGTTTAAACATTTACTTATGTTAGTTAGATATCTGGGTCCATATTTTTATTTCACACAACTGGAAGATTTATTGACTGTAGCATTATACTTTGTGGTGAAAAGGAAAAAAAATCAATTTATGAGAAATTACTCCCAAAACAGACCACAGAATTATAGCTTCCAATTTTCAAAATACAAATTCAATCTTCTTGACACTTGTGTAATTTGCTATTTGTATCCTTTGTGAATTTCGGAATAAAATTTGTTTTCCAAGAAAGTCACTGGCTGCCTCGGGCCCCACGTGTCACCATCGTCTAAGGCTACCTGGCCGTGGACTCCGCAGCACCCTCCTACCTGCCACCTCTGTACAAAATGGACACAAGGAGTAGGGGTCCTAAACACACCTGAAGGTCCGACTTCAACTGTGTAAGAACACCTGCTACTACTGCGAGGAGCACCTCAAACAACTGTCTTTGGAACTGGGAGTGGGAAGGGGATGTGGGTGACTGATGCAGAGGCCCACTGAACCCTCCATGCCCCTGCTTCCTCACCCCTACTTTAGCCCAGGGCAGAGCGTCTCCCCACCCCCGCCATGTGTTCTGCTTACAGAACCCAAGTCCATTTCTCCTCTAAATGACAAATAGTCTGACTTCTGCCTTAACCATCTGCACGGAACTTCCCGTTTACTTATGGAGGCCAAAGTAGGAAGGAAGAAAGGACACGGAGGGAGTTCTTTTTTTCCAGCTATTTCTCTTTACTAGTAGGAATTCAAACATGAATAGTGTCAAAGGACGGAATATCCCGTTTAGGGACAGGAGGCTGGAAAGAAGCCACAGGACAGAGAATGATTTGTAGGCAGGGATGTGTTCCCGGAATCCCGACTCAGTGGACACATCAGAACTTCAGATGCACTTCTCCAGAACCATTTTATGCACGTGCCGCTAAGTTCTTCGAACAGCACTTTTCTTCAGGGTATTATGGTAAAACAGGCTCTTGAGCCACACTGAGCCCTAACTACTGTGTACGACGTTGCTCTGAGAGAAAGAGGGGGTGTTCAATCACAGGGGTGATGGCTGCCTTTACAGACTTTTATCCCCTCCAAACAAGAAGTTCTATAAATCTCCCAAATTTCTGGAATACCACAGCTTTCTACTATCCAAGTTTCTCACAGACTGTAGAAAGAAATGCTGGTACACACTCACGTGAGGTCGTCCAGGACCGACCGATACTCCTTCTCTGCGTCGGCAAGCTGGGCCGCACGGCTGGCTTCATGGATGGCGTCATCCACCTGCTGAAGCACACCCTGCTCCAGCACTTCCTGGTCATAGACGTCCACACCCAAACCCCGCAGTTCAAGGGCCTGGGCACTCCGCTCCACCGCCTGGATCTGGTGCCTGTCTATCTGCAACAAGGCTGGCCCTCTCCTCGGAGCTCCCAGGGCACCACCCTCAGCCGAGGCGGACAGCCCATCACCGGAGGAGCCCAACGGGCCCTGGGCCAAGGCTGAGAGCCCATCACCAGAGGAGCACGACGGGAGGCTCTCCTCCAGCCCTGTGTCTGGCACGCCATTTCCTTGCTGGACTGCCATTTCTTCATCCTGGCTGACAGGCTGACTTTGTAAACAGCCTTGCTCCTGAGTCCGACCTAGGTGGGGGAGTCTCTCGTTTGCCATACTCCAGACTACCTGAAAGGAAAAAAAAATGATAAGCCTTCTGGTTATACAGAATTGATGTTTATACAGTTTCTCAGCTATTTTATAACTAAGGCAAACTGACTTCTCAAAAGATCAAGTAACAACCCTCCAATTATATAAATTCAAGTTTCTACACGTAAATTTTCTTACAAGGGTACAAACTATATATTTTCTTAAGTACTGGTAATAAATAGGAAAAATCAACAAAAAAAGAAGAAATGCAGCGTCATCCACAAAGGACATGCAGGTAGCCCGCTAACAACGCCAGCAACCAGAGTCCTGAGTGACACCCCGAGCCTCCAGAACAGCTGAAGACACCTGGCTGCCGTCAGCCAATTCGGCAACTTCACTGCGTTAGGGCACAAATGATCTGTATTACAGTGGCATCATGGTCAACTGTAACGTACAGGCTTAGCGATGCAAGTGAAGCACTTCTGTACAAATCTGACATTGGAAACTTCTTTAACATCTACTCAAATAAAGAGAAACTTTAAACAAGAGATAATCACACTACCCAAATCAGAATCTGAGAAAGATTAAAATATTCTCAAAAATAACTCTACTTCAGTATGCAGTATCATTTCTCACCCATCGGTTTGGCAAGAATGTAAAGTCTGATAATATCATGTACTGACCAGGGGGAGAACCCATTCACAGACACTACTGGTGGGAATGTAAGTTAGTAAAACCATTTTAGAGGACAATTTAGCAATATTTATCAAAATTTTAAATGCACATGACCTTTGCCCCCCAAATTCCAAGTCCAGGTATTTATTCCAAAAAATACTCACGCATGTGTACAAGAATGCTTACTTTGCATGCTTTTAATAGTTTAATGGGTCCATTACAAAGTTCCAACAGTACTGATATAAAAGCCGTGTTAAATGAAAAGTCACATAGTAGGGGCCCATTTTTGTTTAAAAAATTTTGTATCTGCAGATACGTGTATGAAAAAATCTGGAAAGATGCATCCTGAACCTACAACAACGGTGGTATGAGCAGGCACCAAAGGAAAAGCGAGGAATAAAGGGGAATGTCCCCGTTTTACCACACATGCGCTGGAAGTGTCTGAATGGGAACGCACTCACCGCATTACCTGTGTGATGATAAAAAACCCGAAGCCAAACCCATTGCCGTCGAGCCGATGCCGACTCACGGCGACCCTACAGGACAGAGCAGAACTGCCCCACAGAGTTTCCAAGGAGCAGCTGGTGGATTCAAACTGCTGATTTTTTGGTTAGCAGAGCTAGCCGCAGCTTGCTGTAGCTTTTAACCGCTATCTAATAAACGCGTTACAAATCAACAAAGCAACCAAGAGACAGCTTTGCTTTGTATTTAACCATGAAAACTAAGGTTTCTTTCACCACTGAAATTTCATTTCTATGAAACAACCACCAGTTAAAAAACCAGCTGCTGTTGAGCTGACTCCAATTCACGGAGACCTTATCTGCGTCAGAGCAGACCTGTGCCCCACGCTGTCTTCAATGGCTGATTTTTCAGAAGTAGACTGCCAGGCCTTTCTTCCAAGGTACCTCTCAGTGGACTCGAACCTTCAACCTCTGGTTGGCAGCCGAACACATTAATCACTTGCACCATCCAAATACTCTGAAATGACCACAAGGTCCCTCAATGGAGCCCGTTTATTCCTCTTTAAAGAAAACAATCCTAGCACTATAAATAAAAAGATGCCATGAAGACAGCTCCAGCCCCTGGATGGAGGAGAGCGTGTCAGTAACACAGTGGAGGCCTGGACAAAAGACCACATGAACAGTGGAGGGAACAAGGCATTGTATCTAGGGTTCAAGAAGCATCACGGAGAAGGGAAGGGTGGAAGGCCAGGCTCAGGGTCTGATACACAGCAGGTGCTTAGTATTTACTTAAGGGAAGTAAGGGGCAGAGGAGTATAAACTAAAAAAAAACCTGGTCTGGGCAACTGCGTCACAGGTGAATTCAGTCACAAGAATGGAAATCTCTGAAACAGAGCTGATGGTAGGCTGCGAGAGGAGTCTGTAAGCCGCCAGTCACATGCCCAGTATGATGGTAGGCTGCGAGAGGAGTCTGTAAGCCGCCAGTCACATGCCCAGTATGCAGTCAGAAATGCCAATCTGGAGCTCCAGAGAAAGGTCCCGACTAGACTTGGATGTCATCACAGAGTGAGCAGCCTCAGTGTTTCCAAGGGCTACAATAGGTACCAGAGATCGTTTTAGATGGTAAGAGGAGGCTACCATTGAAAAGGCTAAAAGTGAACAACCAAGTGAGAAAGTTACTCCTTTTTAGGCCCTTTTGACTATTTTCAGGAAAAAGGATCAGCCTGGTGTTCTATCATTAGCTAGTCTACCTTTTCAACAGAGAGGGCAGGATTCTGGCTCAGATCCTTCACGTTGCTGTTGCTAGCTGCTTTTGAGTTGTCCCCAACTCATGGCTACCCCATGTACAAGTGAACAAAACACTGCCTGGTCCTGTGCCATCTCCCTGATAGGTTAGGGGTCACTGCTGCAATCCACTGAGTTTTCACTGGCTGATTTTCAGAAGCACATCACCAGGCCTTTCCTCCTGGTCTTAGTCCATAAGCTCCACTGAAGACTGTTTAGCATCACAGCAGCACGCAAACCTCCACTGGCAAAAGGGTGGTGGCTCACACGAGGGGACTGGCTGAGAAGTGAATCTGGGTCTCCCGCATGGAAGGTGAGAATTCCACCCTTGAACCACTAACGCCTTCGTACCTAGCTGGAATTTAAAAATTCTGTTTTCGTTTTTCTTATCTGTATGTGAAAAAGGATTCCTTTTAAAGTTAAAAAAAAAAAAACTATCAATTCAACCAAACATATTAATAGTATTGTAGTACAAAGGCAAGGTAAAAAACAATGACATTTGGGGAAAACTTCTAATAATAAAAAAGGGGCAAGAAAGAATGGTCAAAACTGGAAAATAACATGGCAAGTTACCATAAGGAAGCCAGAAAGGGGCCAGTGGATTGGGAAACTAGCAGGTCAGTGGTTACCTTAGTAAAACATGCTTCAGTGGAGCAAACGGGACAAAACCCAGACTGCAGTGGATTAAGATGTGAGTAGGAGATGGGGAAATGGAGGCTTGGCTGTGTACAAGAGACACCTGGAATGAAATGGTTATAATGGGTTGGGACAATAGAGGGAAGTTAAGGCCACAAAAACTAGAGAATGTAGTAACTGGAAGAGAAATCGGGAGACAACATACAGAAAGTTGTACAAGAAGAGATAAGAGCCAGGAAAGATCAAGAACAGAAGGCACAACATATCCTTCTCTGACTCCAGCAGGGGGACTCCTGATGTACCTAAACTTGTGGATGGAAAGGAAAAGTGGACTATAGAGAAAATACCCCATATGGAAGGAAGTTCGGGCATTTGCTGAGTCAGGGAACCAAGCTGGGAAGGGGGCTAGAGAAGAGTGACAGTTGGGAATAAATGTCACGCAGAAAAGCGAGCTGATAGAGAACAAACGGGTGAGGTGCAATGGGCCCACCTGAAGTCGGATCCCAAAAACCTAGATACACCAACAATCACGAAATCTGTACAATTTCCTTCCTTAGTAATTAGCAGTCTTGGAGGAAATGTCACTTGGGGTTTTTCAGATTAGAAGTGGCAGAAGGACAAAAGGGCCATGGGGCTGAAGATGCTGAGAAAAGCAGATGAAGTAACTGACATCTGGATCCAAGCTGGACAGGTTAAAGAAGAAGCACCCAGAAGGGGACTGGACTCAGGAGAAAGAAGAAGAGGTCAAGACCACTGGGAGTCAGGCTGTGGCCTGAAAGGCCAGTATCCTGGGAGTGAGAATTGGGAACCAGGTGTCTGTCATCAGAAGGTAAAGTTAGAGTTTCAGAAGTGAAACAAATCATACACTCAACAAATATTTATTGAAAGTAAATTGCAGCAGGCAATGTACTAGGTTGGGGCCCCACTGGCAAAGAGGTTAAGAGCTACAGCAAGCTATGGCTGCTAACCAAAAGGTCGGCAGTTTGAATCCACCAGGTGTTCCTTGGAACCCTATGGGGCAGTTCTACCCTGTTCTATAGGGTCGCTATGAGCCGGAATCGACTTGATGCCAATGGGTTTGGTTTGGGATTTAATGCACTAGGTTAACTAGTTTCTGGCCCCATAGAGCTTAGAGTCTCTCCAGAAAGACACACATTAAAAAAGTCACATGTATACATATGCAAATGTAACTGCTAAAAGTATAAGATTGTTTACCACAAAGTAACAGAGGAACCTCATTTACATTGTGGAGGTAGGTGTGAGGTCACGGAGGCCTCTCTCTGATAATGTGACATTTAAGCCAATTATCTGAAGAATGAACAGGAGTTAATCAGGTCAAAAGTGGTGTGAACATCTCGCAGGCAAAGAATCAACATGTGCAATTCATAAGACTAGAAAAGAGCTGGTGCATTCGGAAAAATGGAAGAAAGATGGAACACAGTGAGTTTTTTTAACTTACACAAGTAACTTTGAGTTAAAAAAGCTAATAAGGACTCCACTCATTGTGTAAACCCTACAGAATATCTTCTAATGGTCTGCTAAGCTTAACTATCAGAGCAAATAACAGTCTTCCTATCCTCTCCCTTGAAAAGCAAAGACGTCACCTTGAAGACAAAGGTGCATCTGACCCAAGCCACTGTATTTTCAATCGTGTCATATGCACGTGAAAGCTGGACAATGAATAAGGAAGACCGAAGAAGAACTGACACCTTTGAATTGTGGTGTTGGCAAAGAATATTGAATATACCATGGACTGCCAAAAGAATAAACAAATCTGTCTTAGAAGAAGTACAACCAGAATGCTCCTTAGAAGCAAGGATGGCGAGACTGCATCTTACATACTTTGTACGTGTTGTCAGGAGGGATCAGTCCCTGGAGAAGGACATCATGCTTGGCAGAGTACAGGGTCAGCGGAAAAGGGGAAGACCCTCAACGAGGTGGACTGACACAGTGGCTGCAACAGTGAGCTCAAGCGTAACAACGATTGTACGGATGGCGCAACACCAACAATCCTCTCCCTCGAGCACCGGGGCGTCCGTGGCCAGGGGCGAGCTGCATTCTGGTGAGCAGGGCTTGGCTGTGTTAAGTGCACAGCTCTAGGGGAGGGCAAGGCGGTGCAGATGGAGGGGCAGACAAGGCCAGATGGCACCGGGCTGGGAAAACATGAGCGTCAATTTTACTTCAAGTGCAATGGAGTGACTCCGCAGAGTTTTAAGCAGGGCGACGATGGCATGACTAATCTGTGCTGAAAGGGATCAGCTGGGCTAGTCCACGGAGAACAGACTGGAGGAAACCATTCCGGAGGTGAGAGTGGACATCGGGGTGAACGGGGCCGGGTGAGAGGGCCACAGCTCCGACGTGACTCCAACGGCATTCCCCGTTCTCCTTCAATCACAACTCCAACCGAGATCAAACACGCCCGGGCTATGCTGCCCCGAGGGCCTGACACCAAGGCGCAGAAGCTGATAAGAACGGAAAAAGGGTCAGCTCTGCTAACTCGCCGGCCCGCCGGGCCCCCAGCCGCCCAGGTGAGCGCGCGGCGACGTCACTTCCGGCTGCAGGTGAGACGAGCCGAAGGCGCGCGCCGCGCCCAGGGCCGCTCCCGATCGTCCGCGCCGATGGCTACACCGAGGTGGCAGAGCCCGGGGCCCGGGACGGGGTCCGCGGCCGCCCGGGGAGACCAAGCAGGGGCCCAGACACCGCCCGCCCGACATTCAGTCGGCTGCGCGGTTACTCACCTCAGAGCCGCGCAGCTCGGCCGTCGCCGCCGCCAGAAGCCGCGGAGCAAGACGGGATCGCCGAGGCGCATGCGCCGTCCGGTCCGCCGGAAGCACCGCCCCCAGCAGGGACGCCGACTCGGGCTTCCGGGGACGAAGCCGGGTGGCGCATGCGCAGGTGTGCGGGGGTGTTTGCAACCGGCTGTGAAGCCAGGTAGTTGGAAGAAAAGAGCCCTTTATCTGCGGATCTGGTGGGAATATAGGGTGTACTGACTAGTTGTGTGGCTTTGGGTTAGGCTGGTAGAAATACCTCGCTAATAAGGCGGTTATAAGAATTAAAAAAGACCCTGCAAATGTAAATGCTTACAATTAGCCATGAAGTATAAAGAGAAAATAAGCTTGAGAAGGGGAGCTAATTCTATTAAGTGCCGCATATTTCAAGAGTCACGTGCAGTAGGAGTTATCACCTCTCTTG
Source organism: Loxodonta africana (assembly GCF_030014295.1). Lineage (NCBI taxonomy): Eukaryota > Metazoa > Chordata > Mammalia > Proboscidea > Elephantidae > Loxodonta > Loxodonta africana. The sequence goes on along the minus strand of NC_087357.1, from coordinate 82,631,575 downwards.
GACACCTGGCACATCCGTCAATGGGCGAAGAATAGGGAGACGTTTTATCTATACGTGGGCCCGCGCTCCGCCTTCACCCACGAGGTGCCTATGGTGGGCCTACATAAATGAATTGTATCAATCATTTAATTTCTGTCCTCAGCTCTCAGAGGTAGGGAACATTTTGAACCAGGTGAGAACTTTAATTTGGAGCATTTGAAGAAATAGTGTCTCTACGTAGGTTCAGAACAGAGGCGAGAGGTTGAGCTTTATCAGAGGAAACACTAAACCCGTGATGGATGGTGGCTGAACCACCGGGCAGCTCAAGAAGGTGAATTATACATGAGCAGGAGCCACAAAGTCCTATAGGCGTGGAGGTGGCTGGAGGAAGGATATTTGGGGCCTGGATAGGTAAACGCCTTCCTCATTTAGAAGCTTGAAGTCGGACAATAGGAAAAAGGGGTTGGGAAGCAGATTTGGTACCAAAAAAAACCCCGTTGTTGTACAGTGGATTCCAACACATTGTGACCCTAAGGACAGAGTAGAACTGTCCCATAGGGTTTCCAAGGAGTGGCTGATGGATTGGAACTGCCGACCTGTTGGTGAGCAGCCAAGCTCTTAACCACTGTGCCATCATCTCTCTCCTGTCATTGGTGCCAACCTACAGCTGCCTCAGGTCATCTCACATAAAAATGTAATTTTTTTTTAAAGGAAGGAAGATGCTAGTAATCTCTTGAATAAAATTCTGAAAATAGAAAGACAGTTGTTAGGGTATTCTAAGTTTTAAGGCTTGAAAATGGAAGCAGAGTTTTCTCCCCAGATTTATAGTGTCTCCCAACTGTTTTGAGAAAGAGCTCCCCTTTATAACACATAGATGCTACATTGAAACTGGGTAGTTGAGGAGAGTTAATAACAACTTTAAGGAGCTCTGGTGGCACAGTGGTTAAAGCACTCAGCTGATAACTGAAGGTTGGTTCGAATCAGCCACTCTGCAGGAGAAAGATGTGGCATTCTACTTCCATAGAGATTTACAACCTTGGAAACCCTATGAAGCCGTTCTACTCTGTCCTGTAGGATCACTATGAGCCTGAATCGACTCCTCAACAGTGGGTTTTGGAATAACGACTTTTATAATGGGTAAGGTTTAGGAAATCAACTGAGGATGATGCTAACCCCGGGGCTAGCAAGGAACGTGGAGCTCTTCCCATCCCTGGGCAACGGGAGGAGCATTTGACAGAGGGAATGCGTCAACCCGTGGTCACCCAGCACGGGGAGAGCTGGGGAACCAATTCCCCAGACCTCACTTTCCTCCATTTTGTCATCTACTGGTGCCTCCCCTTGGCAAAAACCAACTGAAAGCCAGAGGGCAAGGGAGCCTGTTGATACTATCCAGGGACATCAGCTTTCTAGGGCACAGAGCTGAATGGAGAAAGATGGAGGGTGCGTTTGGAGCAACAAACAGAAACTATACATCGTAGCACACGCAGTTGTAATTATCCTTTTAGTATCCCTTTAATTTGGAAAAGGCATAATGATAGAGTCATTATTAATTCAGTAATGCTTTTCAGACTGATTCTTGGTAATTAAAGAACCTACATACTTTTCTCTAAGCCAAGTTTCCCCTGACCTCTCTACCCTGAGAGTGGCAACATCAGATTGTGATAATTTATGTGCCCATCTGAATACGAAGACCCCTCTCTTCACTTGCACACCCCATCTCAGTTATTTCTGGAGTTTTCAGGATGTGTCTAGCATGTGTATCTGCTCAGACCTCCTTCATTTCTGCTGCTCTTGAATCCTCTTGAGGGGGACGTCTGCTGCTGTTGCTTGCTGCCATGTGACTGTGTCATCATATGTGTGCAGAGGAGCTCTGCTAAAGCCACCCCCTGGTTGGCATTCTCTGAGATTCTCTTTGAGTCTGTTTCCAGGCCATGATGGGAAGTAGACACCCCTCTGTCACTCTGCCTCACTTTGTCACCTGAGCCCACAGCTATGCTTGTACCCCGGTCTCTCAGATCCCCCTTTCGCCTCTGCATCTTACATGAGCACATGTTGCTCCAATGACAACCACCATACAGTACCGAGAACTTGCTGTTCAGGCTTCCATCCAGTTTCTCTCCCAGACGCACACACATGCATCCTTTATTCCGTCTTCAGCATTTCCTTAAAAACATGCAGATGGAATTGTGGAGGCTGAGTCTAGAATTTCATCCGACGTGTCTGACTTCCAGTTTAAGCCTCAGGAAATCTCCCGGTGGTTTGGAAGCTGTCAGCACTTACTTGTGGGACTCATTATTTATTCAGTCTTCAGACTGCTCACTGGATGAACGTGTGGGTACCCAGCTCCTTTGCACAGAACTGTCTGGATGATCCATGAAGCCAGAACCTAGAAGGCCTGAGATGGACTATAAGGAGCTGATGACTCAGCACCAGGTTGCCCAAAGTGCCCAGGTTCAGGTCAGGGTTTAAAAAAAAAAAAAGGTGGGCAGGGGGGCAGTGTACCAAGGACCAGAATGGGATAAACCAGTTGTCAAGAAAAAAAAAAATGTTCAAAGGGTCTCCTGTTTCTCCAAATCTCTTCAGTAAGACACCAAACCTTTCTAAGAAGGGAAGTATTCAGAGAATTGTTTGAGTTGACGACAGCTTCTAGATGATAAATCCTGTCTTCTGCTTGATCTTTCAAAAAATGCAAAATTGGAGAAGAAATTTCCCCGTCTATGGTCATCATGAAAGAAAGGGAACATAGGATTGAGCTGTAAACGGCTTCCTTTAATCCGAATGCTCTCAGGGATGTGGTCAGCTTTCATTTCAGCAGATTCATCTTATTGATTTTATTGAGTGGCTACTATGAACCAGCGGGAGCCTTGATGGCATAGTGGTTAAGAGCTCAGCTGCTAACCAAAAGGTCAGCAGTTCAAATCCACCAGCTACTCCCTGGAAACCCTATGGGGCAGTTCTGCTGTGTCCTAGACGGTCACTATGCGTAGGAACTGACTTGACAGCACCTGACAACAACAACTAAGAACCAGGTACTCTGTCGGATGTAGAGGACACAGAGGTAAACAATGCAGACACGGTTCCTGCTCACATGGGACTTATATTGTAGCAGAGGGAAATAGTGATAAATGCATTAAACAAATACAAATACCATAAAGTAGTAAATACTATTAAGGAAAATAAAATAGGATAATGTGATAGTGACTGAGATGCCACTTTAGTGGGTGTGAAATGGTATCTGAGTAAGGCTATCTGAATAGGAGACATTTAAGCAACAATCTAAATGACAGGAAGAAACTAGCCATGTGGAAATCAGGCAGAAGAAGATTCTCGACAAAGGGAATAGTAGTGCAAAGAGTAAAGGAAAACACAAACTTGACAAGTTTACAAACTTAGAAGTTGATCCATTGTGGCTGAAGCAGAGATAGGCAGGGCCAGACATCTAGATTTCTGTAATGTAGGTTGGAATTTGAATTTTATTCTAAGTACAAGACAAATCTATTGGGGGTTTTAAGTAAGGATGTCACATGATTGGATTTACATTTAAAAAATATTACCCTGACGTAACGATAGACATATTGATCAGTGGAACAGTATTGAGAGTCCAGAAATAAATCCATATGTCAATGGCCAATTGATTTTCAACAACGGCACCAAGACTACAATGGGGGAAAGAATATTCCCTTCAACAAATGGTGCTGGGACAACTGGATATCCACCTCAAAAAGAATGACATTAGAGCCCTACCTCACATCATAAAAAAAATTAAAATGGATCAAAGATCTAAATGTGAGCACTAAAATGCAAAACTGAAAACAAATTTTGTGACCTTGGATTTGGCAACGAATTCTTAGATATGATACCGAAAGCACAAGCAACAACAATAAAATAGATAAATCAGACTTCATCAAAATTAAAAATTTTTGTGTATCAAAGGACTATCACGAAAGTGAAAAGACAACTCTCAGAAGGGGAGAAAATATTTGCAAATCATATTTCTGATGGAAACCCTGGTGGCGTGATGGTTCAGTGCTATGGCTACTAATGAAAAGGTCGGCAGTCCGAATCCGCCAGGTGCTCCTTGGAAACTCTACAGGGCAGTTCTACTCTGTCCTATAGGGTCGCTATGAGCCAGAATCAACTCGATGGCAGTGGGTTTGGTTGGTTTTATTTCCGATAAGGATCGAATATCCAGATTATAGAAAGAGCTCTTAAAAAATAGCATCAAAAAGACAATTTAAAAATGGGCAGGGGATTTGAGCAGACATTTCTCAAAAGAAGATACACAAATGGCCAACAAGCACATGAAAAGATGTTCAACATAATTAGCTGTTGTTACTAGCTACCATTGAGTTGACTTTGACTCATGGCAACTGTCTTAGTCATCTAGTGCTGCTGTAACAGAAATACCACAAGTGGATGGCTTTAACAGTTTATTCTCTCACAGTCTAGTAGGCTGGAAGTCCAAATTCAGGGTGTCAGCTCCAGGAGAAGGCTTTCTGTGTCAGCTCTGGAGGAAGGTCCTTGTCGTCAAGCTTCCCCTCAACTAGGAGCTTCTCTGCACAGGACACACTCTGCTCCCGGAGCTGCTTTCTTGGTAGTATGAGGTCCCTCTACTCTCTGCTCGCTTCCCTTTCCTTTTATCTCTTGTAAGATAAAAGGTGGTGCAGGCCACACCCCAGGGAAACTCCATTTACACTGGATCAAGGATGTGACCTGAGCAAGGGTGTTACATTCCACCCTAATCCTTTTTAACATAATCTAATCTTGCTTCATTAATCTTGCTTCATTAACCACAGGCAGAGATTAGGATTTACAACACAAAGGAAAATTTTATCAATCACAAAATGGAAGACAACCACACAATACTGGGAATCATGACCTAATCAAGGTGACACGTATTTTGGGGGGACACAATTCAGTCCATGACATTCCACCCTTTGGTCCCCAAAAATTCATGTCCTTGCCACATGTAAAACATATTCACCCCATCAAATCATAGCAAAAGTCTTAAGTTCAAGTCCAAAAATCCAAAAATTCCTCTTCATCTGTGACATATAGAATATAAGTTATCTGCTTCCAAAGGTACAATGGCAGAACAGGCACAAGCTAGACATTTCCATTACAAATGGGAGAAGTTGGAGGGAAAGAAGGGATAAAAGACACCAAGCAAGTTAGTAGAACATATTACATTAGCCCTCAAGGTTTTGAAAATAATCCTTGGTTCTCTGAGACCATTTACACAATGGCCCTGCCCTCCATACTCCAGGTATTGGCCACACTCTCTGGATTCTGAGTGAAGGCCCCCAAGCCCTGGGCTTCAGCTCTGCCTTCCAGGCCAGCTGGTGCAGCAACTCTGCTGTCTCAGCTTTAGGTGCACCATTTTCCTAGTCCATCTGAGTGGCAACTCCGCCGTTAGAAACAGGAGAGGCCATGACTCCACCCTTTGAAACCCCACAAGTCATGACCATACCCTTTGAGACTGAAGGAGCTCAGCTTCCTGTATTCCTTGTCTCTTCAACTTCTGTTTCCTGGTTTCTTGGCCTCTTGGCTCTTGGGCCTCATCATCTGCAGCTGCCCTGCTGGGGCAAGTGTTCCAAAGCCCTGCAGCTCCACCAATAAGTGCCTGGAGGCACCCCACTCCACCAGAAAACTCTGGCCAGAAGACGCTCAGCTCTCTTGTTCTGCAGGGTGGCTCCAGTGGCATGTTGCGCTGGTCTCTTAGTTCTGCTGTGGCTGGTCCTCTGCTGCTGTTTCTCTCCATCTGCGCCTACTCTGGTGTTAGCAGTTCTCCTGACTTCTGTCTGAGTTTTCTATCCATTCACAGTTTCAAAACTGCTTCCATATTTTAGGTATCTGTTAGAGCAGAACCCCACTCTTGGTACCAAATTCTGTCTGAGTCATCTAGTGCTGCTGTAAAAGAAATACCACAAGTGGATGACTTTAACAAACAAGTTTATTCTCTCACAGTCTGGTAGGCTAGAAGTCCAAATTCAGGGCATCAGCTCCAGGGCAACCTTATGTACAGTAGAACAAAGTGTGGCCTGTCCTGCATCATCCTCACGGTTGCCAGTGTGTTCGAGTCCGTTGTGACAGCTGTTGTGCCAATCCATCTCATCGAGGGTCTCCCATGCCTTATTGACCCCCTACTTCATCAAACATGATGTCCTTCTGTAGCTATTGATCCTCCTGATCTGTCCAAAGCAAGCAAGCTGGACAATGTTCTGTTGCGATCCAAAAGGTTTTTCTTGGATAATTTTTGGAAGTAGGTTGCCAGGCCTTGCTTCCTAGTCTGCCTTAACCTGGAAGATCTGCCGAAACCCGTCCGCCATGGGCAACCCTGCTGATATTTGAAATACTGGCAGCATAGCTTCTAGCATCATAGCAGCACATGAGCCACCACAATACAACAAACCGACAGATGGGTGGTGGAGTTAGTCATTAGGGAAACGTAAATCAAAACCACAATGCAATGCTGCTGTACACCACCTGGATGGCTATAGTAAGAAAGACAATAACAAGTACTGGCAAAGGTGTGGAGAAATTAGAACCTTCATACATTGCTGGTGGCAATGTAAAATGCTGTAGTTCTTTGGAAAACCGTTTGACAATTCCTCAAAAGTTAAATATAGAGTTACCATATTTTTGTTGTTAGGTGCAGTTGAGTGGATTCCGACTCATAGCGACCCCAAGGGACAGAGTACAACTGCCCCACAGGGTTTTCTAGGCTTTAATCTTCATGGGAGCAGTTTGCCAGGTCTTTTCTCCTTCAGAGCCACAGGGTAGGTTAGAATCATCAACATTTCCATCGGCAGCTGAGTGCTTAAATGTTGTGCCACCAGCGCTCCTTCAAGTTACCATGTGGCCCAGCAATTCCACTCCTAGGTATATAACCAAGAGAACTGAAAATATGTGTACACACAAAAAGTTGTACACGAATGTTCATAGCAGCATTATTCTTAACACCCTTAAAGCAGACACAACCCAAGTGTCCATCAGCTGACAAATGGACAAACAAAATGTGGTATTAAAAAAAAAAACAAAAAACACGTACCCTATGAGTATAATGGGTACTATTCAGCCATAAAAAGAGTGAAATACTGATTCATGCTACAACATGGATGAGCTTTGAAAAGGTTATGCTGTGTGAAAGAAGCCAGGCATAAGAGGCCACATATTGTATATTTCCACTTATGTGAAGTGTCCAGAGCAGGCAAATGCGTGGAGATAGAAAGATTAGTGGTTGCCAGGGACTGGGGAAAGGGGACTGAAAAGTGACTGCTAACAGGTATAGGTTTGTTTTGGGGGTGATCACAATGATTTGGAATAGTGATGACGGTTGCACAATTTTGTCAGTATAGCAAAAAACCACTGAATTTTACACTCTAAAAGTGAATATTACATGTGAATTATAACTCAAAAGCTCTGGTGCATTGGGTATTGAACTCTTATTTCTCTTGGAAATCTTGTGACCACTGCCATGTGAACGAGCCCAAGCTGGGTAATGGGAGAAAAGTCATTCCTGTCCCCCAGCAAACATCAGGCCAACCTCAAGACGTGTGAGTGATGCCTTTCGGCCCCAGCCGAGTCTTTAGCTAGCCTCAGGGATCACTGAGGTAACCCGGACCAGAGAAATTCCTAGCCGACAATTCTAGAATTTTAAGAATTAATAAAAATTGGTTGTCTTCAGCACTGTGTTTCGGAGTGCTTTTCTAGGCAGTGTCATGGATTGAATCATGCCCCCCCCAAAATGTGTGTCAGCTTGGCTAGGCCACGATTCCCAGCATTGTGTGGTGGCCACGATTCCCAGCATTGTGTGGTGGCCACGATTCCCAGCATTGTGTGGTGGCCACGATTCCCAGCGTTGTGTGGTGGCCACGATTCCCAGCATTGTGTGGTTGTCCACCATTTTGTTGTCTGATATGATTCTCCTATGGGTTGTAAGTCCTAACCTCCGTGATGATAAAGAGGCAGGGTTAGTGGCAGTTATGTTAATACGGCAGCACTCCATCTACAAGATTATGTTGTTACCTAAGTCAATCTCTTTTGAGATATATGTGAGAAGCAAGCACAGAGAAAGGAGGACCTCATACCACCAAGAAACAAAGACCAGGAGAATAACACGTCTTTTTGACCCGGGGTCCCTGCACTGAGAAGCTCCTAGACAAGGGAAAGATTGATGACAAAGACCTTCCCCCAGAGCCAACAGAGGTGGCACCCTGATTTCGAACTTGTAGCCTCCTGGACTGTGAGGGAATAAATTTCTTTGTTAAAACCAGCCACTCATGGTATTTCTGTTATAGCAGCACTGTATAACTAAGGCAGGTAGCAAAAGGCAACTGATATGGAAGGGGACCCAGAAGGCTGTCATGATCCTCAGTGCCAAAGATGTAGACGAGAGCATGGTGGCTCCTTCTGAGGACTCTCAGAACTGGAGAGGGCCTGCCGTTTACACAAAGGACACTGGACAGCTAGCAGTGCCCTGCACAGCCACACACAAAGCCAGCAGATCCACAGACTTCGAAGGCTGCACAGATTGCCAGTACTGAAGGAGATGCAGGGATGAGCAACCAAAGAGAGCCATTCCTGCTTTCACTGAGAGCAGGTGGTCAGCAAGTGGGACCCTTCCTCACACCTCCCCTGTGTACTGCCAAGAGTGAACACAGACACCTGGGGCAATGGTGAGAGGAGGAGGGGAGGCAGGGAGGGCAGGCCATAGCACTCTCCTCTACCAGAAACTGATTCGGAAGACCAGGGAGAGGATCATAACCTACCCCCTGCCTCAAAAAAAAAAAAAAAAAAAAAAAAACTTGTTGCCATAGAGCCAATTCCAGGTCATAGAAACCCCATGTGTGACAGAGTAGAACTTTTCCACAGGGTTTTCATGGCTATAATCTTTACAGGAGCAAATCACCGGGTCTTTTTTCTGCAGTGCCCCTGGGTGGGTTCAAACTGCCAACCTTTAGTTAGTAAAAAAAAAAAAAAAACTAGTGCCATCGAGTCGTTTCCGTTAGTAGTTGAGGGCAAACAGTCTGCACCCCCAGTGAGTCAAATATTTACTGTGAAGTACATAAAGGTTTTAACCTTATATTAGAATTTGGCCTAACTTACCAAACTTGACCTGGTATATTACCTGGCAGGAGATCAGGTTTTCGTTCCTCTGAACTTTCAGGTACAGAAAAAGGCCCTGAGAAAGCAAAGTTGATGGTAGCTAAGGGTTATGGTGGTGGAGGGATCACGTGTTTGCACATTGCTGGCTTAAAACAGCCCAATTCAGCTGGTTATATTCTCTTATTCATTTTTACTGCCTTAGTATTTGGGACCTGCAATGTGTCTGGCCCTTGGAAAGTGAAGGGATCAACACCTGAGTCTTGGCTCATGTTCTTTTTCCCTTTGGGTTTTCAGACTGGTGATATTCTTCAAGTCCTCCCTGATTGAGCTCACTTACCACCCGTTTTATAACCTTTCCCAGCACCACCTTCGGGCTGAGTGAAGTCCTGATTGGGGGACCGGGATCTCTGCCATCCCTACAACTCAGCCCTTTTCCTTCAGAGACACAGAATGTCACCCCACCCTGTCCCCTCTCCCACAGCACCCCAAACTGTCAGATGCTGCAAATAGAAAGCTATGGTCACTGCCTCTCACTGCATCAGCCCCTGGGAGGCTGCAGACCTCAGCCCCTCTGGCTGATTCGAGGTTGTAGAAGGTTGGGAGGCTCCAGGAACCTGCTCAACCTGTGCCTCATCTCCCCTGCAGGAGGCCCCACCCACCACCTTTCTGTGGTCCGTGGTCAAAAATCAATAGCTTTCTCAAGGTGCTTTTTCAGACTTCCTGCTCTGTGTTGGCAAATTGTTAGTTTGTGGTGGCATAAGTAAAACTCAAGGGTTTAGTTAGAGCTAATGAATGCTTTTTTTTTTTTTTTTTTAATGAATGAGTGTGTGGAGACCAGCCTGGCCGATTCGCTCTCTGAGCTTCGGCACAGTAAATAAAGTGTCGCTAGTGGGTGGAAGGGGGCCACAGAGCGCTTCCCCACCCTGCACGGTTTGCAAGTTGGTGGAATCCCCAATGTTCCTAAGAAATTGCTGAGTGCAGGTAAAGGTTCAAGCCAGAGGCAGAGCCCAGTTTCAGCATTCACAGCGTTCAACCCTTGTGTGTGTGGGGTGGGGGTGGGGGTGGGGGTGGGGGTGGCGGGGGGGGCAGCAGAAGGCAGGCAGAGGGGAGGCTGGTGGGTGAATGACTGCAAAACAGGCACAGACATGATGCCTTCTCTGCACATCTGCAGCACAGACTCCCCTAAGGCCACGGTGTTCACGGTTCAGAGCAACAGACACAGGATATGGGCAGTGGGACAAGCATTTAGTGGGCAGGGATCGGGGATTCTAACGTACTGCAATATGCAGGATGGTATTTCAAAAGGAAGAACTTTCCCCCATCCCACTTGACTTTCAAATGCTTTCCCAGTTGAAAAACATGTTTATAATGATTTGAGCTTAGATCGGAACTCCACATAAACATAAAATCCTGTTGGCACGGTTTTACTATGTAATAAGCTTTCCAGAAGAACAACTACCGTGTAAAGTGAAGTGAACTGGTACCTTGTTTGGAAGCATTTTTTAAGTCATGTCATTGATAGCAACGCTCCTCCTAGTGTCCACGTCTGTGGTACACGTGGTGCCAGTCTGCACTGTAGCTTGTCAAATTCAAGGTGATCCTATATGCCAGTACAAGCATCTTACTATTCATTTGTCTTCAAGTGTAGGGCTGCCCAAGTATTTACATATTGAAATGTATCTCATCTTATAAATTAGTTTTTTCCTTTTATTTGTTGTTGCTGTTGTTAGGTGCCATCGAGTCGGTTGCGACTCATAGTGACCCTATGCACAACAGAACAAAACACCGCCCAGCCTTGCGCCATCCTTACAATCATCGTTATGCTCGAGCTCATTGTTGCAGCCACTATGTGAATCCACCTTGTTGAGGGTCTTCCTCTTTTCCGCTGACCCTGTGCTTTGCCAAGTATGATGTCCTTCTCCAGGGACTGATCCCTTCTGACAACATGTCCAAAGTATATAAGACGCAGTCTCACCATCCTTGCTTCTAAAGAGCATTCTGGTTGTACTTCCTCCAACACAGGTTTGTTCATTCTTTTGGCAGTCCGTGGTGTATTTAATATTCTTCGCCAACACTACAATTCAAAGGCGTCAATTCTTCTTTGGTCTTCCTTATTCATTGTCCAGCTTTCACATGCATGTGATGTGATTGAAAATACCATGGCTTGGGTCAGCCGCACCTTTGTCTTCAAGGTGACATCTTTGCTCTTCTACAGTTTAAAGAGGTCCTTTGCAGCAGATATACCCAATGCAATGTGTTATTTGATGTCTTGACTGCTGCTTCCATGGCTGTTGATTGTGGATCCAAGTAAAATTAAATCCTTGACAACTTCAATCTTTTCTCCATTTATCATAATGTTGCTCATTGGTCCAGTTGTAAGGATTTTTGTTTTCTTTATGTTGAGGTGGAATCCATACTGAAGGCTGTGGTCTTTGATCTTCATGAGTAAGTGCTTCAAGTCCTTTTTACTTTCAGCAAGCAAGGTTGTGTCATTTGCATAACGCAGGTTGCTAATTAGTCTTCCTCCAATCCCGGTAAGGTTTTCACTGGCTAATGCTTTTCAGAAGCAGACTGCTGGGTCCTTCTTCCTAGTCTTAGTCTGGAAGCTCAGCTGAAACCTGTCCTCCATGGGTGACCCTGCTGGTATCTGAATACCGGTGGCATAGCTTCCAGCATCACAGCAACACACCAGCCCCCCACAGTACGACGAAATGACAGACACGTGGGGATTCCTTTTATTTAGTTAAGGCATTATCGGATTTCAGAAAACTGTGCGTGTGTGTGTGTGTGTGTGTGTGTACCGGATGTTATGAAATATTTCCGATAGAAATAGGTGAACTGGATCAGATGAGCCTGAGGACCACTGCTCTAATCTCTTTCACATGGGGACGTTAGTGGTTAAGTGGTAGAATTCTCACCTTCCGTACAGGAGACCCGGGTTTGATTCTTGGCCAATGCACACCATGTGCAGCCACCACATCTGTCAGTGATTGTTGGCAAGTTGTTATGATGATGAACAGGTTTCAGAGGAGCTTCCAGGCTAAGACAGAATAAAGACCTGCTCATCGCCTTCTGAAAATCAGCCAGTGCAATATTTATGGTTCAAAATGGTCCAATCTGCAAACCATCGTGGGGATGGCACAGGACTGGGCACTATTTCGTTCCATTGTACACTGGTAGCCATGACTCTGGGCCGACTCAATGGCAGCTAACAACAACAACACAGTTGTCTTCTATACCAACACACGACCGTGAGAATTACCGACAGAACTTTGGAGAAGGCTGCCGTTGCTCCTCCTGTTCCCTGCCCCACCTTCCCCTCAGCTCTGATTAAGGCTCCAGAAGACTACCAGAGCCATTTCTGGGCCCCTGGTGCAGCTCATCAGCCTGGGAAAGTTTCTCCCAGGTCCAAACACTCCACCTAGCTGTCTGCCCCAGCAAACCCCACAACTACTCCAGCCCAAGAGTTTTTCCTTACTGGTTTTTCTTACTCTTTCACTTCCTATTATGTCCAGGGGTGGGGTGCCATCAGGGTAGGGGTCCTAGACCTGACTGGACACTGGGGGAGTGTGGTAGGCAGGATTCAAAGATGACCCTAAGATTTCCCACCCCCTAGTGGACACACAAGAGCCCTGGCGGCACAGTGGTTAAGCACTTGGTATCTGGATCAAGATTACATTATATTTGTAAATTGCTTTGGGTAGAATTGTCATTTCCACAATGTTGAGTCTACCTATCCCTGAGCATGGTATGTTTTTCCATTTACTTGGATCTGTTTTGGTTTCTTGCTGTAGTGTTTTGTAGTTTTCTTTGTATAGGTCTTTTACATTCCTGGTTAGATTTATTCCCAAGTATTTTATTTTTTTAGAGGCTATTATAAATGGTATTTGTTTTCCTGGTTTCCTTTTCATCATTCTCTTTATTGGTGTATAGGAATCCAACTGATTTTGGTATGTTTATCTTGTATCCTGGAAACTCTGGTGGCATAGTGGTTAAGAGCTACGGCTGCTAACCAAAAGGTCAGCAGTTCGAATCCACCAGGCACTCCTTGGAAACTCTATGGGGCAGTTCTACTCTGTCCTATAGGGTCGCTGAGTCAGAATCAACTCGACGGCAATGGGTTTGGATATCTTGTATCCTGCTACTCTGCTGAATCTTTCTGTTAGTTCCAGTAGTTTTCTTGTGGAGTCTTTTGGGTTTTCTATGTATGCAGAAACCCTAGTGGTGTAATGGTTAAGTGCTACAGCTGCTGACCAAACAGTGGGCGGTTCGAATCCACCAGGCACTCCCTGGAAACTCTATGGGGGCAGTTCTACTCTGTCCTATAGTATTGCTATGAGTCAGAATTGACTCAACCGCAACGGGTTTGTTTGTTTGTTTTATGTATAGTATCATGTCTCCACAAATAGGAACAGTTTAACTTCTTCATTGCCAATTTAAAAACCAAAAACCCTTTGCCATCGAGTTGATTCTGACTCATAGTGACCCTATTTACCAATCTGGATGCCCTTTATTTCTGTTTCTTGCCTTCTTGCTCTAGCTAGGACTTCCAACACAATGTTAAATAAAAAATACAATGTTAAATAGGAGTGGTAAAAATGGGTATCCTTGTCTTGTTCCTGGTCTCAAGGGGAATATTTTCAGCCTCTCTTCATTAAGAATGATGCTGTGGGACGCAGACCCCAAATTCTCGTAAAAAGACCAGACTTAATGGTCTGACTGAGAAAGATGCCGGAGGTCATGATCCCCAGACCTTCTGTTAGCCCAAGACAGGAAACATTCCCAAAGCCAACTCTTCAGACAGGGATTGGACTGAACTATGGGATAGAAAATGACATTGGTGAAGACTGAGCCTCTTGGATCAAGTAGACACATGAGAATATGTTGGCATCTCCTGTCTGAAGGGGAGATGAGACGGGGGTCAGAAGCTGGCCGAATGGACATAAAAATAGAGAGCAGAGGGAAGGAGTGTGCTGTCTCATTAGGGGGGGAGCAATTAGGAGTATATACCAAGGTGTATATAAATTTTTGTATGAGAGACCGACTCAATTTGTAATCTTTCACTTAAAGCACAATAAAAATTAAAAAAAAAATGATGTTGACCGTTGGTTTTGCATAGATGCCCTTTACTATGTTGAGAAATTTTCCTTCTATACCTATTTTGTTGAGAGTTTTTATCAGGAATGGGAGTTGAACTTTGTCAAATGCCTTTTCTGTGTTGATTGAGATGATGATGTGATTCTTTTATTTATATGGTGGATTACGTTGATTGATTTTCTAATGTTGAAGCATCCTTGCATACTGGTGTGAATCCAACTTGGTAGTGGTGTATTATCTTTTTGATATGCTGCTGAATTCTATTGGCTAGAATTTTGTTGAGAATTTTTGCCTCTATATTCATGAGAGACATTGGTCTATAATTTTCTTTTTTTGTGGTGTATTTGCCTGGTTTTGGTATCGGGTTTATGCTGGCTTCATAGAATTAATTTGGAAGTATCACTTCCTTTTCTATGCTCTGGAATAGTTTGAGTAGCACTGGTGTAAACTCTTCTCTGAATGTTTGGTAGAATTCTCCAGTAAAGCCATCTGGGCCAGGGCCTTTTTAGTTGGGAGTTTTTGTTTTGTTTTGTTACCTTTTCAATCCCTTCTCTTGTTGTGGGCCTGTTCAGATTTTCAACATCATTTTGTGTTAGCTTGGGTAGCTATTGTGTTGCTAGAAGTTTGTCCATTTCCTATAGGTTTTCAGATTTGTTGGAGTATAGTTTTTCATAATACTGTTATGATCCTTTTTATTTCAGTTGGGTCTGCTGTAATGGCCATTTCATTTCTTATTTGGGTTATTAGCATCCTCTCCTGTATTTCTTTTGTCAATTTGGCCAGTGATTTGTTGATTTTGTTGATCCTTTCAAAGAACCAACTTTTGGTTTTGTAAATTCTTTCCATTATTTTTCTATTCTCTATTTCATTTATTTCTGCTCTGGTCTTTATTATTTCCTTTCTTCTGGTGGCTATGGGCTTCTTTTGCTGTTCTCTTTCTATTTGTTCAAGTTGTGTAGCTAATGTTTTGATTTTGTTCCTTTCTTCTTTTTTGATGTGTGCGTCTCTTGCTGTAAATTGACCTCTGAGGACTGCCTTTGCTGTGTACCAAAGGTTTTGGTATGATGAGATTTCTTTCTTGTTTGATTCTAGGAATTTTTTTATTCCATCTCTGATTTCTTCTATTACCCAGTGGTTTTAAACAGGTTGCTATTCAGCTTCCATGTAATTGGGTTTTTTTTTTTCCTTACTCTTCCTGTTGTTAATTTCTACTTTGATGGCATTGTAGTCAGAGAAGATTTTTTGTTTTATCTCAATGTTTTGGACTTTGTTGAGGGTGTGTGCTTTGCTGCTCTTGGGTGGAGTGTTCTATATATGTCTACGAGGTCAAGTTGGCTGATTGTGCTCTTTAGCTCTTCTGTATCTTTGTTGAATTTTTTTCTAGATGTTCTCTCCTTTACCGAAAGTGGTGTATTGAAGTCTCCTACTATTATCGTGGAACTGTCAATTTCTTTTTTCAGTGCTGTTAGTTTGTTTTATGTATTTTGGAGCCCTGTCATTGGGTGTGTAGATGTTTATTATGGTTAAGTCTTCACGATGGATCATCCCTTTAACCATTATATAGTGCTCTTCTTTGTCTTTTATGGTAGATTTTGTTTTAAAGTCTATTTTATTTGAGATTGGTATTGCCACTCCTGCTCATTTTTGGTAGTTATTTGCTTGAAATATTTTTTTCTATCCTTTGATTTTAAATAAATTCACATCTCTGTTTCTTGTAGACAGCATATTGATGGATCCTGTTTTTTTATCCATTCTGTCACTCTGTGTCTGTTTATGGGTGCATTTAGGCCATTTACATTCAGTGTAATTATTGATAGGTGTGAGTTTATTGCTGTCATTTTGCAGTGCTTTGTGTGTGTGTGTGTGTGTGTGCGTGTGTGTGTGGTGTTAACATTTTCTTTGTCCCTCTTACTCTCCTGTGCCGAGTTCCTTTTGTTTGTGGATTTCTTTTTCATTTCTTTTGTTCTTTTAGATTCTGTTTTTATTGAGACTTTATGTTTTTCTTTATTTTGATGAGTAGGTTTGTTAACTTTCTTTGTGGTTACCTTGAAATTTACCCTTATTTTCCTAAGTTTGAACGAGTCTATTATTACTTGGTATTGCCTTGCCTTCCTCTCTATTAGGAAGTTCTATACCTATACTGTTTATTTCCTCTTTTATTGTTCTGAAGTTGTTGTCATTTACAGAATAACCTGTCCGGTTCCCTGTTGCAATTGTTTTCATTTTGGATAGTCCTTAAGAGTTCATTTCCTAGGTTGGTATCTGGCTGGTACAATCTTGGCTTCTAGATTTAGACTGTGGTCTGATGTTGTTTGCTCTCAGACTGAAGGACTCCCTTTAGTAATTCTTGTAACTATGGTTTGGTTTTTACCTATTCCCTTAATTTCTGTTTATGTGGAAATGTCCTAATTTTACCATCATATCTGAATGAAAGTTTTGCAGGATATATTATTCTTGGTTGGCATTGTTTTTCTTTCAAGGTTTTATATATGTCAGCCCATTGCCTTCTTGCCTGCGTGGTTTCTGACGAATAATCAGAGCTTTGTCTTATTGTTTCTCTTCTGTATATGACTTTTTGTTTTTCTCAAGTTGCTCTCAGGATTTTTTCTTTGTCTTTGGTTTTAGTGAGTGTGATTATGATATGTCTTGGTCATTTTCTTTTGGGGTCTATCCTATATGGGGTTCATTGAGCTTCTTGGATGGCCAGTTTTTCATCATTCATGATATTAAGAAAATTTTCTGTCAGCAATTCTCAGTGATACTCTCTGTGTTTTCTGTTTTCTTTTCCTGTTCTGGAACTCAGATCACTTGCAAATTTTTGCTTTTAATTTTATCCCACATAATCCTCAGGGTTTCCTCAATTTTCTTCATTCTTTTTTCTGATTTTTCCTCACAGTTGTATCTAAATGTTTGTCTTCACTTTCGCTGATCCTGTCTCCCATCATTTCAAACCTTCTCCTCAGCCCTTCTATGACACGGTCCATTCCTGAAATCTTGTTGTTTATCTTTTGGATTTCTAATTGTTGTTTTTGTATGATTTCTAGTTGTGAGTTTATTTTGGCATTTTTTTTTCCTATATTATTTTCCTGAATTCTTCTATCTTTTGTCTGTATTTCCCATGAATTTGTCTGCCTTTTCTATAAATTTGTCAATTTTTCCTCATTTTTGTCTGCTTTTTGCTTCAACTCTTGTATTACTCTGAATATTAGAGATTTGAATTCCCTGTCAGGTAGTTCTAGTGCCTTTTCTTCTACTGGAAAGTCATCTGGTGTTTTATTTTGGATGCCTACTGGAACCATCTGTCCTCTTTTTTTCTTAAATATGTTTCGATATTGTTTGCTGACTTCAGGACATTCAGTAGTTATTTTCTTTGTTTCTTGATTGTAGATTTGTTTATTTCATCCTGCATTTTTGTTTTATTTGGTTATGTCTGAGCAGGTGGGCTGTGAATTCTTTGTTGTTTGCTTGTCTGTAGTTGCAATACTTTTTACCTCCTTGTCTGATGGGCAGGGCCACTCAACTATGGTGCAGCAGGGCAGGACCAGCTGAAGGGAAGGGGCTGAGATGGGTTGTTTGTGACAAATACTAGCTTTGACAGGGTGAGCCAGGAATAAGTGCCAGGCAGGTTCCGTTAGGCTGTGCCTGTGTCACTTGGGGGTGTGATGTTCAGCGCACAGGGCAGGTAGGCAGGAAAGGGGGGAGGTTATGATGTATGGAGCTAATATGGGTATGGGAAAGAGGAGAAACAGGAGGCAAAAACAAACAAACAAAGGAAAAAGTGTTAAGGGAGCTTGCCAGTGGAGTAGAGAGATAAGAAACTGAGAAATGGAGAAAAGCAAAAAAGGGGGAAAAAAGAAAAAGAGAAAAAAATAACTAGATAAATTTTGGAAAAGAAAAGAAAAGCCTCCAAGGTCCCACCAGTTCAGCCATGAAGACTGGGGAAGTCCTCCCAGGCTGCACAGTATAACCTGGCTAGTTGGGGCATAGATGTCACACAGTACCAGGTATTCAAGAGATAGGAAAAGAAGGTAAGTATAGGCAAGTGAGAACTGAGAAATGAAGAAGGACAAAGAGGGAAAAAGAGAGGAAAAGAAAAAGAAAGAAAGGAAAAAAATTCCCGCAGGGATTCTACCTATGCAGCTGCACAGATTGGGGGAGTGGCTTCTAAGCTGTGCAGTGCAGCCCGGCTAGAAGGGGCTCCCAAATGTGAAAAGACAAAAAAAACAAATAAAACAAAGCAAGTGAAAAAAAAAAAAAAACAGGGATCCCACTAGCGTGGTGTCTTGGGCCAGGGGAGTGGTTCCCCAGTCAAGCGGGGCTTCACAGCCTTTCAAGAAGAAGCAAAGATGGCACACAGAGCCAGGTGTTCAAGAGAAAGGAGGGGAAAGTGGAGGGAGACACAGAAGAAACCAAAAGAGATGGAAAGAAGCAACATCAGCTCAGGGACCAGGCCAACGTGGGTGGGGCAAATCCAAGTGGCCTGGGGCTGATAGCAGTTGCCTCCTGGCCAAGAGACCATGGCTGGTGGGAAGCAGAGGAGGCCAAAAGGGGGTGGGGAAGAAGAGTGGGTTAGGAAAGCATATATCACTTGTTACCAGGTGTTCTGTCTCCTGCTGGGAAATTCGTGAAGCTGCTTTCCCATACTCCCTGTCCAACGATCTGCAATGTGGGTGGGGCAAACCCAAGTGGCAAGAGAACTTCCTGAAGCTGCACTTCCTGGCTGGCTTAGCCAGTGCAGCCAGCCAGGAAGCTTGGAGGTAGAGCAGTGGGGAAAGGATGAGGGTGAGAAAGCATGTATTGCTGGTTACTGGGAGCTCTGTTTTCTGCTAAGAGCTCCATGAAGCTGCTTTCCCATGCTCCCTGTCCACTGATCCCCAACTGGAGTCCAAGATAGCGAATCCATGCTGTGTTAGCTGATAGGGGACCTCCACACATAGCTCTCCTTGCTCTCTGTCCTCTGTCAGTTTCTTATTCCATTTGGTGTTTTGGCTGAGTCCTTTATCTCTTCATTAGACACTTCAGGTTCCAGGAATGATGTTTGTCTCTGTTTTACTTAGTTTTTCCAGGTCTTTGCTGTGGAGGAATGGCATGGTGCTTCTGTCTATGGCACCACGTTGGCTAGAAGAGCTTCTGCCTTTCTTGTAACTGCATTCCAACTAAACTTCCTCCCTCTGCCCATCCTGCTGCCCTCATTATCACAAGGTGTTCTTCCCAAAAGCACTCCCCAATAAACTTCCTCTGTGTCAGAGTCCACTCCCAAAGGAACGTGACCTAAGTTGGAGCTAGGAGTGGTCCAAGGAAGCAGACTCTGAAATGAAATTGTAGTGTTGTATCACCCACTGACTGGCAATGAGGGCCCCAGAGCTGGGACAGGTCGGGTAGAGAGCCCTTAGTATGCTGGAGCAGGGTGATTGTTCAAACTTAACACCAAACATGAACTAGAATGAGACACTAGTGAAAGGATATTGCACTGGCAGGTACAACATCTCAGACACCTGTGAGATTCAGGAGAAGGGATCATTATAAAGACAGTGGAATTGGTTGGCTGAGTGCCAGTGAGGCATTGAAGCAAGACTGTGAAAGGCTGAGGATGATTAATCATCAACTAAATACATAGAGAGTCAGAGGGCCTCACTGGGAACATACAACTTAGAGATTCTTATCTCTTGCAGAAAAAGCTGAGATGAGGAATTAATTATAAAAGTAGTGAAACTCCAAGGAAGGTTGAATTCTCAGCCCCAGGAAGTTTCCTATGCTGCATTCAGAGCTAGAGATGGAAAGGTGGGGGTCCAGAGACTCAAGATCGGTATTTATGGGCTGATGCATTTGAACTTTGAAACCCGGTGTCCTTCTGAACTCTTGAGTCATTAGAAGTGGCCCACTACTCCTTACTAAAGGCTAGGACTCCCCCTTACTTAAAGACAAGGGGAAGGTAACTTCCTTGCAGGATAACACACATCTCCTCAAGATCTAGCCCCACTTTCTATGCTAACCACGAGACCAAAAACTGGAGGCAAGTCACAGCATAACCTGTCCAGGAGAGTGCTGGGTCTAGTAAGGGAGAAAAGGGATTATATGCCAAGGGAAATGTAAGATCTAGCCGACATATACCAACAAGAGCTGGGAGAGTGTGGCCAACGGGACCTGACCTACAGAGAGCTATGGAAATAAGGCAATTATAGAACATGGAACTTCTAAGAACAAGAGAGGTGGTCAGTCAATGAGGTTACTGATTGATCAAGTGAT
Organism: Loxodonta africana; assembly: GCF_030014295.1. Classification (NCBI taxonomy): domain Eukaryota; kingdom Metazoa; phylum Chordata; class Mammalia; order Proboscidea; family Elephantidae; genus Loxodonta; species Loxodonta africana. The sequence goes on along the minus strand of NC_087357.1, from coordinate 82,611,145 downwards.
ACAATTTTTAAAAATCCGGGAAGAATAAGTAGAACCCTGAGGGCATCTGCTCCAATAAAAAGCCACAATCTTTTGTCCAGTTTCTGTGTCTGAGTCAGTTTTTGGACCTGCAACCCACTGACTGAAGGAGACACCTGGGTTTCCTTAGGTGCTCTATCTTTTACAGGTCAATCCCTTGTTTTTCCATTCCCCTGCTGTAGTTCATAATTATTTATATTGAATTCTCTGTATTCATACTCAAATTACTGTGTGACTTCTTTCTCCTGATTGGCCCCTGACTGATACAGAATTGGTATCAGAAATGGTTTTGTCTCCCATCCTCTAATTGGCATATGTCTTATAAGGCATCTTAAGTACTTGCTACTTCCTGCCCACCAGATCCAATCAGCATAATATTGTCAACGTAGTGGACCACTGTGATATTTTGTCTAGTGTCAAGATGATCAAGATCTCTGTGGACTATAATATGACAGAAAGCATGAGAATTGATATAGCCCTGAGGTAAGAATCAGCAAACTGGTTCTGGTGGTCCTCATAAATTGGTATGGAGATAAAATTATTAGCCAGGTCAACAGCTGCATATCAAGTGCCAGGAGCCGTATTTATTTGTTCTAGTAAAGCTATACATCTGGGACAGAAATTGAAATTGGAGTCACCACATGATTAAATTTAAAATAGTCCACAGTCATTCTCAAAAGTTCTTCTTACTTCTGCACAGGCCAGACTGCTGAGTTAAATGGAGATGTGATAGCAATCACCACTCTACTTCTTTCAGTCTTTTATGGTAGCACTAACTTCTATGGTTCTCCCAGGGATTTAGTATTGCTTCAGGTTTGCTGTCTTGGAGGCTAAGTTAGTCCTTAGCCATTTTTTTTCATAATGGTGCCCACCTCATAGCTCAAAGAGTCTGTGTGGGGATTCTACCAGTTGCTAAGTATGCCTATTCAAGTTATGCATTCAAGAACTGGGAAATAACTACTGAGTGAGTCCATGTACCAACAGGGACTACTGTGAGTCAGACCTGGGCTGAGATTCCATATATTACCTGACCAGCATAAATGCCCACTTTGCCTGAGGGGCAACTGTGACATTTTGAGTCCCCAGGAATAAGTGTCAATTCAAAGTCAGTGTCTGGTAATCCCAGTAAGGTCTGAGAATTTCCTTTTCCCCAAAGCTATGAGGGAAAGCTTGGATTAAGATTCACAGTGTATATTTGTGGCAATGGTGCAAGCATCTTCCTCAAGGAGACCTGACCTCTCCTTCAGTCAAGGGACTCCGAGTGTGTGAATTGACTTAGGTTTAGAAGCAGGGAGAAAGGTAGTGACTCTCCACTGTAGTGACACAAGTCAGATTTTTGGCCATCAAACCTAGAGTTTTTTCTGTTATATGGATCAAGGGATATTCTAGTGGGCTGCATATTTATTTCATTCCTAGGAATACAATGACCAGTGAATCATTGCCAAATATCTCTGGGGGTCTGCTAGCCTGGGATCTCATTTCCATTGAAATTGGGACACTCTTCTTAATGGCCACTTTCCCTGAAGTCATAACTGACCTATAATAGAAAGCCACCACAGAGCTTTTCAAGTGCTCTGTTCACTGATGTATTTCTCAATGCTTTGGTGAAGGGGATGTCTTCTGGGTTTCTCCTGGAACACAGGTGCACATGGTAAATCCAATTCAACATTCCAATCTCCCTAGCCCTTGGATTACTTTCTTCGCATCAAGTCAGGCAGCTCTAGCATCTCAACTTCATTAACTATAGGCCACTGTTGAGTCCAAGTTTGAGTCACCTCCGACTGCGTGAGCTAAATCCAGAATCTCTAGTAAGTGTACTCACGTCACTGAATTAAGTCCGATCTAGTGTTGTATTTGGCTCTCCTTGGTCTAATGCACTTAGAGCCCACTCCCACACATGTTATTCAGGTTTCTGCCTATATATATTAACAAAACCTTGTAAATCTTTTGGTGTATAAGCTATTTCCTTCTGTGTCACCGTGTGTACCATTACTCTGGAGCATGCTGATGTTTCATACTAGTTATAGGTCTAGCGGCAACAGGGGATGGTTGGGTGAATCTTGAGGAGAATGGGCATCCCCTTTCAAGGCACCTGCCTCAGGTGAGGTTATCACAGGGTTTTCAAGCAAAGGAAGGCTAATCTCTTCAGACACCAGGGGGCAGGCTATTTCCATTGCATAAGGGAGGCTCAGATTGATTTGAAGACTCAAGAATGTCAGTTCCTCTGGGTCCAAACAGATGCTCCCATTCCAAGTTTCTGAATCCCATTCTTTGCCAATCAATGCCCTAGAGCAAGGTAATGCTCACAGCAGCTGCAGTGAGCCTAGGGCCCTCTTCAGGCCCTGAAATACTCCAGCCTGGGGTGAGGGAATACAGCCCACATCCTTGAACTCCAGAGACCAGCTCTGGCCAGAGTCCATGGGGTTGACTGCATCTGATTCTGCGGCTCTCCTCCTGTCTGATGAGGAAAGCCTCAGGAACTACGAAAGTGTGGAGAGCATTGGAATGTAAGCCTGTGGGACTCCAAATCCTTTGCTTTTCTCTCTGTGTCCCTGGCAGGAGGACCTTAGGGATCAAGAAGTGCACTGGGGACTATTTTTAAGGCTGGACTTTGAGAAACATACAGTAGGTAAACATGGCAGTGGTTTTTGTTTTGTTTTGTTTTTGTTTAGTAGCTTCTCCCTTTGCTCTACAGTATTTTTTCTCTATTCTGTTTTTTTTACTTTTAACAATTTTTATGTAACTACAAAAAGAAAGTTGGAAGAATACAAAGAATTTCTGTATATCCTCCATCCAGATTTCCCATATAAGAACATTTTATGATACTTGCTTTTCCTTTAGCATTCTCTCTCCCTCTCCATGTGTAAATATATATATCTTGGACTGAATTATGTCCCCCCCAAAAACGTGTGTATCAATTTTGCTGGGCCGTGATTCCCAGTATTCTGTGGTTGTCCTCCATTTTGTGATTGTAATTTTATGTTAAAGAGGATTAGGGTGGGATTGTAACACCCTTACTAAAGTCACATCACTGATCCAATGTAAAGGGAGTTTCCCTGGGGTGTGGCCTGCCCCATCTTTTATCTCACAAGAGATAAAAGAAAAGGGAAGCAAACAGAGAGTGGGGGACTTCATACCACCAAGAAAGAAGCAGTGCCAGAAGCAGAGCGCATCCTTTGGACCCGGGGTCCCTGTGCAGAGAAGCTCCTAGTCCGGAGGAACATTGATGAGAAGGCCGACAGAGAGAGGAAACCTTCCCCTGGGGCTGATGCCTGAATTTGGAGCTTTCTCTTTGTTAAAGCCAACCACTTGTGGTATTTCTGTTATAGCAGCAGTAGATGACTAAGACAATATGTATATCTATAAATTATTTGAGAGTAAATTGCAGACCTAATGCCCCTTTGCCACTTAAAACTTCAATGCATATCTTCTAAAAACAGCACATTTTCTTATCAGAGTGAGAAGTTATTATTGACCTGATACTATCTGTTTATCTAAGATGACTTAATACTACCGTATTCAAATTTTACCAAGGCAAAATAAAAAATATTCTGGTCCAGGATCCATTCCAGGATCACACATTGCATTTAGTTTTTTTTTTTTTTATAGTACATAATATTTTTTAACTATGGCATGATACTCTATCAGTGTGAGCCTGGACTGCACTGTGTTCTATGGCCTGTTCATGTGCTCCATTTGTACACAGTCTGGGGGCACAAAGGGAACTTTAGGTACTTTCAATTTTGTTTGGCACTTATTAAATAGACAGAGAGCTGGCGTGTGGAGTGGGCTGGAAATGGGTCTGGCTCCCAGCTCCCAGGGACCAGAAGTATGCTGAGAGGCAGCTTCCAGGACCTCCAGACCAGGTGACACACGTCTGACCCCTCCGTCCCTTGGGAAGCTCCTCTCCTCTTTCACTGTTCATCCTCAGTACACTGCCCTGGGTCTGGCCAACATCTGCTTTCCTTACATTCACTCCACCTCCTGGCTATTTCCCCACTATCAGCTTGACCCATCCTACATACTAGAAATAATCATTGTGAATTGGTAGTATTTTTCAAAAATGTACCTTGTTTCACATTTCCCACTTAAAAAGATAGTATTTTATTTGCATCTGGCTGTTCTAGCCTTTGAGTCCTTACAAAAGTTATATAGTGAGGGAGCAGTTGTCCCAGGTGGGGAATAATCCCAGTTTAACAAAACAATATGCGAGAAAAGAATGCAAAACCCTCTCCAACAATTAATGCCTTGGGTTCACAGCCTTAATTAAAAAAAATTAAAAATCCTTGTTGGGGATGAGTGTTAGGAATCACAGCCCATGTGGCATGTGTTGTTTTCTGATGGGTAATGAAATTGAGGCCTTTGGTCCAGCAGAGAAAACACCCGGTTCAGCAAGTTTCCAAAGTGGAAGCAATTTGGAAATGGTTTGGAGGAGATCAATTCCCTGCGTAAAGGTCTAAACAAGCCCAAACTAGAGCTTTCTACACAAATGATTAGAAAGAAAGCAAAAATTTCATCAAAGCAAAGGTGTGCGTGCAACATATTAGCCCCTTGGTGTCATTTGAAGGAAATTAATGCAGAGGGCCAAAGAGATGGTGTCTGCAATATGCAATGTTCCGGACACCTGCCTGTGAGTTTGTTCCCAGTGTAGCAGAAACAAATGCTCCAGCAAGCCTTCTGGGAGAAATAAGACGTGTGCATGAGTAAGATTAATCAGTGGAGCTAGTGTTGACCTAATGAGTCATCTTTGCCGTCATAAAACTTGAAAAATACAAGCTTGTATCCTATCAGACCTGAGCAATCTCAGAAGAAGCAACACAGATCTGCCCAAGTGCCCAGCAGGGCAGGGGACAGCTACTGGGCACAGGAGGCTTGGCAAAGAGGCAGCTGCATGATGGGTTTTGCTAACCTAGCCTGGGTCTGTTTCTGTGAGGAAACTGGGTATGGGTGCTGGGTGGGAAAAAATGGAGGTCTAGAGGCTCATGCACCTTTATCCCTTAGGAACCCTCTTCCTCCTAGTCCAATGAAGCTCCCGTAAGGGATCGTGTCTGCATCCAAACTGACTGCCAGCCAGGGTTCCCCTGGGACGCAGCACAAACTTCCAGGAAGTTGGAGGAAGGAGCATCATGAAGCACAACCAGGACCAACCCCACTGTGTCTGCCTTTGGACTCGGATGCAACTCCTCTGTGTTCATGTGTGCTCTCGGTCCTTCCATGCAGCATTTACACTTTATCCTTTTGACGATTCTTCATTGTTTGTATTTTTCACACTTCTCTGATGAATACGCTTGAGATCCCAAGTCACACAGCAAGTACAAGGTGGAGCTGAGCCTGAGCTCACCTGAAAGATGCTCTTATTTCTGCTCCAAGCAGGACTCCCATAAGGCAAGACCTTCAGAAGTTTCCAGGCCTGACACACCCATTGCTGCTGCCTCTCCACCCCATTTGTCACCAGATCACTTGGGCCAGCCGTCACCTGGAAGGAGCCCTGCCTCTCTGCCATGCGTCTGCACCTCCTCACACACCTTCTATACTTTCCTGAGCCGGAAAGCCTCTTCATATCCCCTCTGCTCACCCCAATTGCCCCTGGACTCAATCAAGGATTGTCTCAGCTATGGTGCTGTCCGCAAATCACAGTCCCTTTAAGAGGGTGGTCCCTCTTACTCAGTGCCTCTGGTGTCCCCACACTTGCCACCTTGGCCATCAAAATGCTAAGCCTCTTCCTCAGGGAATGGTATGTTACACGGCAAGCATGTACTCCCCAGGTATCTCTGGGTCTTAGAAGCTTGAGATGCTGAAACTCCCCCTTCCCTTTGTTGTTTACTTCCATCCAGATGGAGACAGCAGAACCTGAGGTCCCTAAAGACGATGCTGTGGTTAGAGCCTCCTGAAAGAACAGCCAGGCCGCTCTGCAGCCTCAGCAGCAGCGGTGGAGCCCACACCACCTCCTGCCAGTGCTGGCGCCTGCACCTCCAGCCCGCTGCATACACTGCTAGCCCTGTGCCTTTCTTCAGGGCTCGGCTGTAGTTGAAAGGTCGTGGGCATACACCTCCTCCCCTGAGAGACTGGTCCTGGGGCAGTCCTTGGCAAAGGCATCAGATTTGGTCCTCTTTCTGGGACCATCTGTGTGCTCTCTGTTTGTCTTAGTTACTTAGCACTGCCATAACAGAAGGGGCACAAGTGGGTGGCTTAAAAGAACAGAAATGTGTTTCCTCAAGTTCAGGAGGCTAGAAGTCTGAATTCAGAGCGTGGCTTAAGGGGGAGGTTTTTCTTTGTCAGTAGCCTCATGAGATCCTTGGCGCTCCTTGGCATCTGTCTTCCCCCCTAGGTGTGCTTCTGTGTTTATTCTGCTCTTTTTATAACTTACAAGTGATTAAGTTTAGGTTCCACCCTACTCTGGGTCATATTTACAGATACAGGGGTTAGGATTTCAACACGTAGTTTTGAGGGTCACAATTCAATCCATGACACTGTCCATGCATAGAGCTAGAAGAGAGGTTTTTCATATTCTTCCTCACTAGAGCCATTGAATGTGTGGAGACGCACAAGCTTGGGAGCAACTCGCCTGGGTTTGTGTCCTCACCTGGTGTGTGTCCTTGGCAGGTGAAGTAACATCTCTGAGCCTTGGTTTCCTCATCTTTCACTCACTCAGTGAATGCTTGCTTGTGCCTACTATGTGCCTTCACTATTCTAGGCACTGAAGATACAACCGCAAATAACAAAAACTCAATTCCTACTCTCTAGGAGGTTACATTTTCACAGGGGAAGGAAGACAAACAATAAATTAGTAAACAAATCGATACATAAGTCCAAAAAAAGAGAAAACCAAACACGTTGTCAAGTCGATTCCGACTCAAAGCGACCCATAGGACAAACAAAAACTGTCCCATAGGATTTCCAAGGAGTGCTCAGTGGATTCGAACTGCTGACCTTTTGGTCAGCAGCTGAACTCTTAACCACTATGCCACCAGGGTTTCCAAGATAAGTCCAGGTGGTGACAAATGACATTAGGAGAATCAAGGAAGACAATGTGATGAAGTGGCCATGACTGGACAGACCTTGTCCAGAGGGACCTCTCTGAGAAGGGGATATTGGAGCTGAGGCCTGATAACCAGGAGGAAGGTAGTCATGAGAAGATCTAGAGTCAGGTGACTGCATTGCAGAGGGGAGCAGAGTTCACAGTCGCCTGAAGTCAAACAAAGTAGACAGATTTAAGGAGCAGAGGGAGGCAATCGGAGATAGCGGCTACAGGGGGTGGTATGCAACCAAGAAGCGGGCAGGAGCTGGGCCATGTACAGTCTTGTGGGCTACAGAGAGAAGTTTGAGGTTTATACTAACAGAAATAGAGAACTAGAAGCCACACTATACAAAGAGGAACTCAGCATCGGGATTGAAGGAAGACTCATAACAACCTGTGATATGCAGACAACACACCCTTGCTTGCTGAAAGTGAAGGGGACTTGGAACACTGATGAAGACCAAAGGCTACAGCCTTCAGCATCTATTACACCTCAATGTAAAGAAAAAAATCCTCACATCTGGACCAATTAGCAACATCATGATAAACGAAGAGAAGATTGAAGTTGTCAAGAATCTCATTTTACTTGGTTCCACAATCAACGCCCATGGAAGCAGCGGAAGAGAAATCAAATGATGTATTGTATTGGGCAAATCTGCTGCAAAAGACCCCTTTAAAGTGGTAAAAACCAAAAATGTTATTTTGAGACTAAGGTGTGCCTGACCCAGGCCTTGGTATTTTTTAAATGCCTCATACGCATGCACTGAATAAGGAAGACTGAAGAAGAATTGATGCCTTGAATTAAGGCGTTGATGAAGAATTTTTATTTTTTATCTTGCTTTAGTTGAAAGTTTACAAATCAAGTCAGTCTCTTATATAAAAAGTTATACACACCTTGCTGTGTACTCCTAGCTGCTCTCCTCTTAATGAGACAGCGCATTCCTCCTCTCCACCCTGTATTCCCCGTGTCCATTCAACCAGCTCCTGTCCCCCTCTTCTCATCTCGTCACCAGACAGGAGTTGCCCACATATTCTCAAGTGTCTACTTTAACCACAAAGCTCACTCCTCACCAGCATCATTGTCTATCTTATACTCCAGGCCAATCCCTGTCTGTAGTGTTGGCTTCTGGAATGGTTCCAATCTTGGGCTTTCAAAGGGTCCGGGGAGCATGACTGTCAGGGTCCCTCCGGCCTCTGTCAGACCATTAAGCCTGGTATTTTTATGAGAATTTAAGATCTGAATCCCACTGTTCTCCTGCTCCATCAGGGATTCCCTGTTGTGTTCCCAGTCAGGGCAGTGATCGGTCGGTCGTAGCCAGGCACCATCTAGTTCTTCTGGTCTCAGGCTGAAGGAGTATCTGGTTTATGTGGCCTTTTCTGTCTCTTGGGCTCATCTTTAGCATATGTCTTTGGTGTTCTTCATTCTCCTTTGCTCCAGGTAGGTTGAGATCAATTTATGCATCTTAGATGGCCTGTCGCTAGTTTAAGACCCCAGACGCCTCTCACCAAAGTGGAATGCAGAACATTTTCTTAATACATTTTATTATGCCAATTGACCTAGATGTCCTCTGAAACCATGACCCCCAGACCCCCGTCTCTGCTACTCTGGCCTTTAAAGTGTTCAGTTGTATTCAGGAAACTTCTTTGCTTTTGGTTTAGTCCAGCTGTACTGACTATCCCTGTGCTGTGCATTGCCTTTCCCTTCACCTAAAAAAATTTGTTTACTATCTAGTTAGTGAATATCCCTCTTCCTCCCTCCCCACCCTCATAACCATCAAAGAATACATTCTCCTGTGTTTAAACTTTATCTAGATTCTTATAATAGTGGTCTCCTACAATACTTGTCCCTTTGCAATTGATTAATTTCACTCAGCATATACCTTCCAGATTCCTCCATGTTATGAAATGTTTCACAGATTCATCGTTGTTCTTAACTGTTGTGTAGTGTTCCACTGTGTGGAATACACCATTATTTATCCATTCATCTGTTCATGGGCACCTTGGTTGCTTCCATCTTTTTGCTATTGTAAACAGTGCTGCCCCCTACATGTCTGTCAGTTTGTCGTACTGTGGGGGCTTGTATGTTGCTGTGATGCTGGAAGCTACGCCAACGGTATTCAGATACCAGCAGGGTCACCCAAAGAGGACAGGTTTCAGTTGAGCTTCCAGACTAAGACAGATTAGGAAGAAGGACCCAGCAGTCTACTTCTGAAAAGCATTATCCAGTGAAAACCTTATGAATAGCAGCATCTATGCCAAGAAATACGGAAGACAGCTTCCTGGCCAACTAACTGGAAGAGATCCATAGTTATGCCTATTCCCAAGAAAGGTGACCCAATTGAAGCAAAATTTTTCTGAAAGTAGTTCAAAATGGCTGCAGCAGTATATTGACAGGGAACTGCCAGAAATTCAGGCCAGTTTCAGAAGAGGACGTGGAGCCAGGGATATCATTGCTGATGTCAGAGGATCCTGGCTGAAAGCAGAGAATACCAGAAAGATGTTTACCTGTGTTTTATTGACTATGCTAAGGCATTTGACTGTGTGGATCATAACAAATTATGGATAACATTGCAAAGAATGGGAATTCCAGAACAATCAATTGTGCTCATGAGGAACCTGTACATAGATCAAGAGGCAGTTGTTCGGACAGAACAAGGGGATACTGATTGGTTTAAAGTCAGGAAAGGTGTGCGTCAGGTTTGTATTCTTTCACCATATCTATTTAATCCGTATGCTGAGCAAATAATCTGAGAAGCTGGACTATATGAAGAAGAACAGGGCATCAGGATTGGAGGAAGACTCATTAACAATCTGCCTTATGCAGATGTCACAACCTTGCTTGCTGAAAGTGAAAAAGACTCAAAGCACTTACTAATGCAGATCAAAGACCACAGCCCTCGGTATAAATTGTACCTCAACATAAAGAAAACAAAAATCCTCACAACTGGACCAATGAGCAACATCATGATAAATGGAGAAAAGATTGAAGTTGTCAAGGATTTAATTTTACTTGGATCCACAATCAACAGCCATGGAAGCAGCAGTCAAGAAATCAAAAGACTCATTGCGTTGGGTAAATCTGCTGCTAAGGACCCCTTTAAACTGTTGAAGAGCAAAGATGTCACCCTGAAGACTAAGGTGCGCCTGACCCAAGTCATGGTATTTTCAATCACATCATACGCATGTGAAAGCTGGGCAATGAGTAAGGAAGACCAAAGAAGAGTTGATGCCTTTGAATTGTGGTGTTGGTGAAGATTATTGAACATACCATGGACTGCCAAAAGAACGAAAAAATCTGTCTTAGACGGACTACAACCAGAATGCTCCTCAGAAGGATGGCGAGACTGCGTCTTACATACTTTGGACGTGTTGTCAGGAGGGATCAGTCCCTGAAGAAGGACATCATGCTTGGCAAAGTACAGGGTCAGCGGAAAAGAAGAAGACTGTCAACGAGGTGCATTGACACAGTGGCTGCAACAACGAGCTCAAGCATAACAACTATTGTAAGGATGGCACAGGGCCAGGCAGTGTTTCATTCTGTTGTGCATAGGGTCGCTATGAGCTGGAATGGACTCGATGGCACCTAAAAACAACAAACAGTGGTACAGTGAACATGGGTGTGCATACATCTGTTCGTGTGAAGGCTCTTATTTCTTTGGGGTGTATTCCAAGGAGTGGAATTGCTGGGTCGTTTTTTTTATGGCAGTTCTACTTCTAGATTTAAAAAAAAAAAGATTTTTAAGGAAGAGCCAAATCAATTTCCAAACTCAGTGTATCATTTTACATTCCCACCAGCAGTGTATAAGTGTTCCAGTCTCTCCACAACCTCTCCAACGTTTATTATTTTGTGTTTTTTTGGATTAATGCCAGCCTTCTTGGGGTAAGAAAGAATCTTCTTGTGGTTTTGATTTACATTTCTCTAATAGCTAATGACCATGAGCATTTCCTCATGTATCTGTTAGCTTCCTGAATGTCTTCTTTGGTAAAGTGCTTGTTCATATCCTTTGCCCATTTTTTAATTGGGTTGTCTTTTTGTTGTTGGTTTTTTGCAGTATCATGTAGATTTTAGAGGTCAGACGTTGATTGGAAATGTCATAGCTAAAAACTTTGTCCCAACCTTTTTACTCTTTTGGTGAAGTCTTTGGATGAGTACAGGTGTTTGACTTTTAGGAGCTCCCAGTTATCTAATTTCTCTTCTGGTGTTTGCACATTGTTAGTAATGTTTTGTATACTGTTTATGCCATGTATTAGGGCTCCTAGCATTGTCCCTATTTTTTCTTCCATTATCTTTACAGTTTTAGATTTTATATTTAGGCCTTTGATCCATTTTGAGTTGGTTTTTGTGCAGGGTGTGAGGTATGGGTCTTGTTTGATTTTTTTGGAGATGAATATCCTGTTATGCCAGAACCATTTGTTAAAGAAACTGTTTTTTCCCCCATTTAACTGACTTTGGGCCTTTGTCAAGTGTCAGTTGCTCATATGTGGATTTATGTCTGGATTCTCAATTCTGTTCCATTGGTCTATATATCTGTTGTTGTACCTGTACCAGGTTGTTTTGACTACCGTGACGGTATAATATGTACTAAAATCAGGTTGTGTGAGGCCTCCCACTTTGTTCTTTTTCAGTAATGCTTTACTTATCCAGGACCCCTTTCCCTTCCAAATATAGTTGGTGATTTGTTTCTCCATCTCATTAAAAAAAAGTCACTGGTATTTGGATCAGGATTGCATTGTATCTATAGATAGCTTTTGGTAGAATAGACATTTTTACAATGTTGAGTCTTCCTATCCACGAGCAAGTTATGTTTTTCCACTTAAGAAGGTCTCTTCTGGTTTCTTGCAAAAGTGTCTTACAGTTTTCTTTGTACAGGTCTTTTATGTCTCTGGTTAGATTTATTCCTAAGTATTTTATCTTAGGGGCTATTGTAAATGGTTCTGACTTGGTGATTTCCTCTTTGACACTCTCTTTGCTGGTGTAGAGGAATCCAACTGATTTATGTTTGTTTATCTTGTACCCTGATACTCTGCTAAACTCTTCTATTAGTTTCAGTAGTTCTCTTGAGGATTCTTTAGGTTTTTCTGTGTATAAGATCATGTCATCTGCAAACAGAGATACCTTTACTTCTTCTTTGCCCATTTGGATGCCCTTTTTTGCTTTATCTAGCCTAATAGCTCTGGCTAGGACCTCCAGCACAATGTTGAATAAGAGTGGTGATAAAGGACATCCTTGTCTGGTTCCCAGTCTCAAGTGGAATGCTTTCAGTCTCTCTCCGTTTAGGATGATGTTGGCTGTTGGCTTCGTATAAATGCTTTTTATGTTTAGGAATTTTCCTTCTATTCCTGTTTTGCTGAGAGTTTTATTTTTTTTTTTTATCATGAATGGATGTTGAACTTTGTTGAATGTCTTTTCTGCATCAATTGATAAGATCGTGTGGTTCTTATCTTTTGTTTTATTTATGTGATGGATTACATTGACTGTTTTTCTAATGTTGAACCATCCCTGCATACCTGGTATGAATCCCCTTTAGTAGTGGTGAATTATTTTTTTGATATGTTGTTGAATTCTACTGGCTAGAATTTTGTTGAGGGCTTTTGTGTTTATGTTCATGAAGGATATTGGTCTGTAATTTTTTTTTTTTTTTTTTTATGGTGTCTTTACCTGGTTTTGGTACCAGGGTTATGCTGGCTTCATAGAATGAGTTTGGGGGCATTCTATTCTTTTCTATGCTCTGAAATACCTTGAGTAGTAGTGGTGTTAACACTTCTCTGAAAGTTTGGTAGAACTCTGCAGTGAAGCGGTCTGGGCCAGGGCTTTTTCTTTTTTGGGAGTTTTTTTGATTACTTTTTCAATCTCTTCTTTTGATATGGGTTTATTTAGTTGTTCTACCTCTGTTTGTGTTAGTTTAGGTAGGTAGTGTGTTTCTAGAAATTTGTCCATTTCTTCTATATTTTCAAATTTGTTAGAGTACAATTTTTCATAGTACTCTGTTATGATTCTCTAATTTCAGTTGGGTTTGTTGTGATATCGTCCATCTCATTTTTTATTCAGGTTATTTGCTTCCTCTCCTGTTTTTCTTTTGTCAATATGGCCGATGGTTTATCAATTTTGTTAATTTTTTTCAAAGAACCAACTTTTGGTCTTGCTAACTCTTTCAACTGTTTTTCTGTTCTCTATTTGTTTTAATTCTGCTCTAATTTTTATTATTTGCTTTCTTCTGGTGACTGAGGATTTCTTTTGTTGCTTTCTTTCTATTTGTTCATGTTGTAGGGATAATTTTTTTTTTTAATTTTGGCTCTTTCTTCTTTTTGTATGTGTGCATTTATCGCTATAAATTGACCTCTGACCACTGCTTTAGCTGTGTCTCAAAGATTCTGATAGGAAGTGTTTTCTTTCTCATTGGATTCTGTGAATTTCTTTAGTCCATCCTTAATTTCTTCTATAATCCAATCGTTTTTGAGCAAAGTGTTGTTCAGTTTCTGTATGTTTTATTTCTTTACCCTATTTTTCTATTATTGACTTCTAGTTTTATGGTCAGACAGGATGCTTTGTAATATTTTGATGTTTTGGATTCTGTTAAGGCTTGCTTTGTGACTTAATATGTGTTCTATTCTAGAAAATGTTCCATGTGTGTTGGGGAAGAAAGTATACTTGACTGCTGTTGTGTGGACTGTTCTGTATATGCCTATAAGATCAAGTTGGTTGATTGTGGCATTTAGCTCTTCCATGTCTTTATTGAGTTTCTTCTGGATGTTCTGTCCTTCACTGAAAGTGATGTGTTGAAGTCTCCTACTATTATTGTGGAGTTGTCTCTTTTGCTTTTCAGTGCTGTTAGAGTTTGTTTTACGCATCTTGAAACACTGTCATTGGATGCATAAATATTTAATATGGTAATATCCTCCTGGTATATTTTCCCTTTAATCATTATATAGTGTCCTTCCTTATCCTTTTTCATAGGTTTAACTTTGAAATGTGTTTTGTTAGAAATTAGTATAGCCACTCCTGCTCTTTTTTGATTACTGTTTGCTTGATATATTTTTTTCCATCCTTTGAGTTTTAGTTAGTTCGTGTCTTTAAGTCTAAGTTGTGTCTCTTGTAGGCAGCATATAGGTGGATCATGTTTTTTTTTTTTATCCATTCTGCAACTCTCTGTCTCTTTATTGGTGTATTTAGTCCATTTACATTCAACATGATTATAGATAGGTATGAGTTTAGTGCTGTCATTTTGATGTCTTTTTTGTGTGTTGTTGATAGTTTTTTTTCCACTTAATTTTTTGTGCTGAGTAGTTTTTCTTTGTAAATTGTGCATTCCTCTTTTTCATTGTTGTTGATTTTGTTTTTGCTGAGTCTTATGTTTTTCTTGTATTTTATTTTGATGGGCAGGATTGTTAATCTCCTTCATTGTTACCTTAGTATTTACCCCTACTTTCTAAGTTTAGACATAAATTTTATCTGCCCATATCACCTTGATTTCCTGTCCATATGAAAGATCTATGACTACTTTTTTTAGTCCCTCTGTATTGATTTAGTGTTGTCATCTTTTACATAACAACCTTGCTGATTCCTTGTCTTGAGCATTTTTTTTAATCTTAATTTATTTTTTTGACTTCCCTATCTGGGTTGATACCTGGTTTTTCTGTCCTGCGTTTTAGTGTTGGGTTGATATTTGATATTATTGATTTTCTAACTAGAGAATTCTCTTTAGTATTTCTTGTAGTTTTGGTTTGGTTTCTGCAAATTCCCTAAACTTTTGTTTATCTGGAAATATCCTAATTTCGCCTTCATATTTGAGAGACAGTTTTGCTGGAGATATGATTTTTGGCTGGCAATTTTTCTCCTTCAGTGCTTTATATATGTCATCTTGTTGCCTTTTGCCTGCATGGTTTCTGCCAAGTAGTGCAAGAGTATTCTTATTGACTGTCCTTTGTAGGTGACTTTTATGTTTATCCTAGCTGCTCTTAAAATTCTCTCTATGTCTTTAGTTTTGGCAAGTTTGCTTATAATATGCCTTGGTGACTTTCTTTTGGGATCTACCTTGTATGGGGTTCAGTAAGCATCTTGGATAGATATCCTTTCATTTTTCACTATGTCAGGGAAGTTTTCTACTAACAAATCTTCAACAATTCTCTCTGTATTTTCTGTTATCCCTCCCTGCTCTGGTACTCCAGTCCTTTGCACGTTATTTCTCTTGATAGAGTCCCACATGATTCTTAGAGTTTCTTCAGTTTTTAAAATTCTTTATCTGATTTTTCTTTAAATATATTGTTGCCAAGTGTTTTATCTTTAATCTCACTAATTCTGACTCCCAGTTCCTCAGTTCTGCTCTGCTGACTTTCTACTGAGTTGCCTAATTCTGAAATTTTATCATTAATCTTCTGAATTTCTGATTGCTGTCTCTCTGTGGATTCTTGCAGCCTGTTAAATTTTTCTTTATGATCTTGAATAATCTTTTTAATTTCCTTGACTCCTTTATCTGTGTGCTCCTTGGCTTGTTTTGCATTTTGCCTGATCTCCTTCCTGATGCCTTGAAGAGTTCTGTATATTAATCTTTTGTATTCTACATCTGGTAATTCCAGGAATACATCTTCATCTGGAAGATTCTTTAGTTCTTTGTTTTGGGAGTTCATTGAAGTGATCATGGTCTGCTTCTTTATGTGATTTGATATCAACTGTTTTCTCCAAGCCATCTATAAGTTATTGTATTAATTTATTTTATGTTTGCTCACTGTGTCCTAGCTTCTTGGTTTTTTTTTTTTTATTATTATTTCATATACCCAAATAGGTACTAGAGTGAGCTAACTTGATTATTGGAGTCTTTGAAGCACTAATGTCCTGTCACCAGATGGCTGGAGCTGTTACCAGGCTAGAGCTTAGGAGTCCACTTACTATGCTTGTATAGATTCAGCTCAGGTGTCCAGGTAGTCGGGCACCTAGTGTGTGGTACAGACTGTCACCTATGATCTTAGAGGAGCAGCGGTGATTGGTGTATGCACAGGTTTCTAGTAGCAGCAGGGGGTCACACTCTGAGGAAGGCAGGGGGATGTCAACCTTCCCCTGGGTGACTGTGAGGAAGGCATGCTTCTGTTCTCTAGAGCACTCTGTGGGTTGGCTCTGCTGCTGTACTACAGGCACCCAATGCTTTTAACTGTAAGGACTGGTACACACTGTTTATCCTTGGACCCGTGTCACGGTGGCTAGGTGGTGTGCGTAGAGTTATCAGTCCTCAGACCCCAGCTGTGGGTAGGTGAGGGCCCTGTTTAATATGCAGAGTGGTATCAAACGTCAAAAACCTGCCTCTCTGCCACATAGCTGAAACAGTTACAATCAGACCTCAAACAGATTTTCCCTTGCAATATAACAGCCAGATCCTATCTGCTGTAATGGGGCCACCTGGATCCATGCAGGGGTGAAAGACAAAGTCTGTGGACCAGTTGTACCTGGGCTGGAGCCACTTCTGCTCTGAGTTTCCAGATTAGGGGAGTTGGCAGATTATTTTTCCCCCGTTGTTAATTTGTTCCTTCTCCAAGGCCAGGAGAATGGCTTAGATAGATCAGCAAGACCTATCTCAGGCCCAGGGAAACCAACTGTTAATGAAGCTAGATGTAGCAGAGGGAGGAGGGATCAGATAAACAGGAAAGAGTTCTTTCAAAAGGAGGAGATATTCGGTCTGCATGGTAATTAGACAAAATCACTTATCTTGTTCCAAGAATGCCGTTTTATCTCAGATTTCGGAGGCATGTGTGAAGCGCCAGGAGGTGGGGGCTGTGCTACCTCACTTGCCTTCTTTTGCTGAAGCAGCTGCGGTCACACCAGGGGACCAGGCATGCGCCACTTCACTTGCCTTCTTTTCCTGAAGCAGCCATGTCCCCGAACACTACTGTCAGCCCCGCCGCAGTCACACCAGGGAATGAGGAGTGAGGTGCTCCCACCAACTCAGCAACTCCTCGCTGCTTCTGCACCGTCTCTCCCCCCCTTGTCACTCAGTCCAATTTCTCAACTTTGCCTTTGATGGTCAGGGATCCTAGCTTGTCATATACATATAATCAATTCACTTGTTTTTTCAGGTCTTTGTTGCAAGAGGGACCACTGGAAGTATCTGAACACTCCGCCATCTTGGCCCCATCTCCTCTGTTTTGACAAAGATTATTGACTATACCATGGACTGCCAGAAGAACAAACAAATCTGTCTTGGAAGAAGTACAGCCAGAATACTCCTTAAAAGCAAAGATGGTGACACTTCATCTCACATACTTTGGGCATTTTATCAGGAGGGACCAGTCCCTGGAGAAAGACATCATGCTTGGTAAAGTAGAAGGTCAGCAAAAAAGAGGAAGGCCCTCAACGAGATGTGTTGATGAAATGGCTGCAACAAAGGACTCAAATATAGCAAAGATTGTGAAGATGGTGCAGGACTGGGCAGTGTTTTGTCTTGTTGTACATAGGGTTGCTATGAGTAAGAACTGACTTGACAGCACCTAGCAATAACAACAGAGAACTACCGGATGGTTTTTGGTAGAAGAACAATCCCAGACTTAGGTTTTCAGAACTTTGCTCTTTCTGCCACTTGATGAATATGGGGGTGAGGTGGGGGAGGTGGAGTAGAAGCAGGGTGACTATTTAGGTGGCTGCTGCAGTTTCCCAGGAGGGAGGTCGGGGTGGAAGTAACGGAGATAAAGAACAGGGACAGACTTGGGATATGCTTTGGAATAACTTGATAGATCTTGCTGATGGATTTAATGAGGTAGTTAAGAAAAGAAAAGTTAAGGATGAGTGTAAGAATTTTTGCTTGCACTCTAGCTGGGCAGAGATACCACATACTGAGATGGGGAAGACTGGGAGAGATGCAGATATATGCAGGTGGGGGTGGGAACAGGAAACTCTTTTGGCCAGATTACCTTTGAGAGACATTTTAGACAACCAAGTGGAAATATATATGTATATATGTATGTATGTATATATGTACATATGTATGTATGTTGTGTATGTGTGTGTGGAGAGAGAGATTGATTTACTTCAAGGAATTGGGTCATGTGATTGTGGGGACTGCCAAGTCAAAAAATCTGTAGGTAGTCAACAGGCTGGAGACTCTTACTGGCTCATGTGGTTGTGGGGGGCTGGCAAGTCCAAAATCTGTAACTTAGGATGGAGACTCCCTGCAGGCTTTCATCCCAAGATCCGTAGGTCAGGTGACAAAACCAGCAAAGAGAAAGAGTTCTGCCGAATATCTACTTATAATCTGGAGGCAGAACACACTGTAAGGAAACTCCCTTTTCAACTGATCGATTGATTACATTAGGTTGCATATGGAACATGATTACATTACATTATGGAACAGTAACTAGACGAGTGTTTGGTCAAACCACTGGGAACCATAGCCTAGCCAAGTTAATACATAAAATTAACCATCACATCAGAATATGGATGGTATATGAAATCATGAGACCAGAAGAGAGCACCTTGAGGCAATGTGTAGTAGACAAGATAGACCAAGCTCTGGAGCCTCCAACATTTAGAGGTCAATCAAGGAGAAACCAACAAAAAGACTGAGAAAGGACAGGCAACTTGGATAGGAAAGAAACTGGGAAAGAGTGATGTCATGCAAACCAAGACAGGAGAGTCTTCCAAGAAGCAAGGCATGATCCAGTATGTTTATGCCACTTCATGTGATGGCTTCAAGGACTGAACAAATACTGTATATGAAAGCACTTATGGGGGCTCACCGTAACTGTTGCTGTTAAAAGGATTGTTATTTTTCCCCTCAGAGTCCACTGATCTCATGAGGCTGCCTGTGTTCCCCTGTGGGCCACTCTGTTCCAAATTGAAGTGACTTCTATAAAATGAAGAGCAATTATAGTATTCTTCCCCTCCTCTCATGAAGTCCAGTAGAAATTGTTCATGGTCATTGGGAAACAGGAAAATTTCAATGAAGTGAATCCAAAAGGATCCAGTGGGAGAGGAGACTGGAAAGAAGAAATGAAGAGGTTACGAACACAGTGCCTGAGAACCAGAGTTTTCACCAAAGATGCAGAAAACAAGACATACCAAAAAAAGAGCAGACGATTACTTCAAACTTCATTAGAACAATGGGACCAAACATTACCTAGTTAGTCCTGGTTGCACATTGATTGATAAAATGGATTATTAATAAAGAAGTTAGATTGACAGAGAGGTCTGAGTAACCTCTTGGGCTTTCTATAAAAGAGCATGCAATATGAAACCAGTATTTCAAAAGGTAAAACAGCGCAGTCCTCTCCAAAGATCTCTATTGCTTCTCCAGGTCTTGAACAAGTCACAATAAAAGATTCAAAACAACCATGACCTTTAGGTGCTTGAGTGACCCCGTGTGTGCATGCATGCATGCCTGTGCACATGCATGTGTGTGTGTGAGAGAGAGATCAAACGCACAAAAGAAAGTCAGAGACAGAGATCACAAGTCAGATAATTAAACTTGGAGATTAATTAACCTTCTAAAAATCAGATTTCCAGAAATAGTTCTGTATCATAAATCTTTCTAAGTCTCAGCTTTTTTCTCTCTCTCCTTCCAAGTGCTTGTTGTTGCACATACAACTCCACCTGGCTAAACAAGATCCCACATTGTATTCTCTATAGTAAGCAAATAGAAAATTCAAATAAATTGTGCAGATTATTTAGAATTCTCATTGGTCCCTAAACTGGTCCCAGTATCTCATCTGTTTAAAAAGATCAAGGCTCAAAGGTAAGAATTAGTAGCCGTTGCTCATGCTTGCTAACCTAATTGTCATCTTCGGAAGGAAGTACAGAAACGCCTGTGGGGTTGGCCCTGAAATTTCATAACCAACTCTACCACATCAGAATTTCACACAGTCCTTACAATCAAACAGCTTAGTTCTCCTTGTCTTGCTTCTTCATTAAATACCACAGTGCTACCCTGACTTGTTCTTGTGTCCACTCCAGCTCTTTGGCTCATTCCTGAGTGGCTTTTTCTCTGTCATTATACTCCACCCTAGCAACTGGTTGTGTTCTCCAGCCTTTCCCTGGTCCCTTGTTCTCAGCTTTGTCACCCTGTGGCTGGTGCTGGCACTTCAAAGGGACCTTGTTCTGGTTTTAATCGTCTAATAATTCACTAACCTCCGCACCAGCCCGTCATCCACTCACTCGCCCACCAACTCATTCATCCATCCAATGAACATTTATTGACCAAACACAAAATCCTGTGCTTGATGCCAGATATTTAAAACAAAACAAAACCAGATGCTAGAAATTCAGGAATAAATGAGAAATTTAAAACAAAACAAAACCAGATTTCTAGATGGAATAACAAGGGCTGGATTTATTCTCCCTCCTGAAACAAACAAACAAACAAAAACACATTGAAAATGTAGAGAAAATGGTTTTCAGTACATCGAAAACATCAGGCAACAAAGGACAGTGATCCCTAGGAAATGGGAAAAAATTGAGACGAGCCCTACAATTGTGCAAGATTACCACACTACAAGAGGGGCCAGGTGGTAAGGAGAGAGAAGGAACAGAAGGAAAGAACCCAAATAAAACCCAGAAGACTCCCTGAGTTTGAGGGCATGGAGCTGAGAGTTCAAGGTGGCCAAGACAGCTAGAGTTCACAGGACAGAGTACCG
Source organism: Loxodonta africana (assembly GCF_030014295.1). Taxonomy (NCBI): domain Eukaryota; kingdom Metazoa; phylum Chordata; class Mammalia; order Proboscidea; family Elephantidae; genus Loxodonta; species Loxodonta africana. The sequence continues at coordinate 82,590,498 of NC_087357.1, read as the reverse complement.
GAGAGAAAATTACACAAAGCAAAAACTCTAGGGACTTACAAAGAGTGTCGCCTGAGTATTTAGCAGAGTGTTGATCAGTACATATGTGTAAGGAAATTACCCAGGTCAGGGGAAAGAACCATTCAAAAGGATTAGGGGGAACAATGTCCAGCATTCACAGAGGGCCCAGAATAGTGACTGTTGTTACCTACCAGTCAGAATGGAAAACTTCATAATTCACAGTAAGAGTACGCAGGAAGTTCATGCCACAGTAGTGTGAAATAATCAGTCCCAGACTGGGCACTTCTCCAGACCCACCTAACAAATCATAAAATCAAGACTTGAAACATCAAACATTCTCTAAGTAAATTAAATATATCTCAGAACAAAATTTAAGATGACTTATAGGAATACAAAATTATTTAGCAATCAGTAAACTCCACATGTCTGGCAACCAATCCAAGATTATCAGTCACTCAAAGAAGCAGAAAAATGTGATCCCTAATGAGGGCAATAATCAATCAAAAGAAAATGACACAGAAATAAAACAGATGTTAAAATTAGCAGATAAGGACATTAAAACAGATCTAACTATACTCCATATGAGAAAAAAGTTAAGTAGAAACAAGTTATAAAAAACAGTCCCAACTCAAATTACAGAGATGAAAACTATAATGCATGAGATAAAAAATACTCTTGATGGGGTAAATGACAGAGTAGAAATTGAAGATTAGTGAATTCAAAACATCACAATAGAAACTATCAAAAATGAAACACACAGAGAAAAATGAACTAAAAAAATGAAAATAGCACCAGTGAGTTGTAGGACAACCTTAAGCAACCTAATATATGTGTAATCGTGGTCCCTGAAGGACTGGAATAATGGAAAAATATTTGAGAATAATGGCAAAAAATTTTCCAGACTTGATGAAAACTATAAACATATCTTTGAAGCTCAAAAAACCTCAAGCACAAGAGACATAAAGAAAACTACACCAAGGCATATCATGATCAAACTGCTCAAAACCAGTAATAAGGAGAAAATCTTAAAAGCATCCAGAGGAAAAAGAAGTGTTACACGCAGGGGAAAAAAAATATGGTTGACAGCAGATTTCTCTTTGGAAATAATGCAAACAGGAAATACAGTGGAACAGGATCTTTAAACACTGATTTTTTTTAAGTAAATCTAGAATTATATACCCAACGAAAACATCTTTTAAGAACAAAGGCGATCGACCAATGTTCACGGCAACACTGTCACAATAGCTAAAATGTGGAAACAACCTAAATGCCCAAGAACAGATGAATGGGTAAGTAAAATGTGTTATGAACATACAATGGAATACTACTCAGCTTGTAGGAGAAATGAAGCCTTAATACTGCTACAATATGGATGGAACTTGAAAACATTATACTGAGTGATATGTCAATCACAAAAGGACAGCTATTATATGATCTCACTTACACAAAATAACAAGAAAAGACAAATGCACACAGATAAAAGTTTATTAGTGTTTACCAAGGATGGGAGAGAGAGGAAAAGGGGAGATTAAAGGAGATGAAAAATTGCATTGATTAAGGGTAGGGTTGCACAGCCCATTATTGCACTTGCTGTCAATAAGTTGTACACTGGTAAAGAGTTGAATTGATAAAAGTTGTGTGATAGATATATTTGGAACAATGACAAAAAAAAAAAAAACAGTAGCTTCTGAGGCTGCTTATGTTCAGCTAAACACCTCATGGGATTTGGTTCTCTGGCTTGGAGGTTTGGGATCACGGTTTCATGGGATATCCCAGTTAATTGGCTGAATAATGTGCTTAGTGCTTCCATTCTACCTCCTAGTTCATTGCTTAGTGTCTGGGGTCTTAAAATCTTGCAAGTGGCCATCCAAAGCACAACAATTGATCCCTATTTGCCTGGAGCAACAGAGGATGAAGAAGAGTCAGGAATAAGAGGAGGATATGGAATATGTAGATAATTGCATCCATGAACAGCTGCCACCTTTGCCATGAGACCAGAAGAGCTGGATAGTGCCAGGCTACCATTGCTGAACGTTTTGATCAAAGATTCTATAGAAGAATCCTGATAGAAAGGGACTAAAATGAAGAATAGAATTCAAATTCTCATGGACTCCAGATTTTCTGGATCCATGGAAACTGGATGAACCCCTGAAACTATTGTCCTGAGATAATCTTTAAACTTTAAACCAAACATATCCCCTGAACTTTTCTTAAAACCAAGCAATGGTTTAGCTTAACTAGTAAAGAATGTCTGCCTTGAGTACTGTGCTTTTTAAAAAGATCTATCTACACAGGATCAGATTGACAACAGCAACTAGGATAGGAAACTTAGAGGAGAGTGAGTTCGTGTTGGTGGGTGAGGAAAAACTCAGAAAAAGAGGATGAGAATGGTTGCACAACTTAAAGAATTCAATCAATGTCGCTGAATTGTACATGTACAAAGTGTTGAACTGGCATACACTTTTTTGTTTATATTCCCAACAATAGCAAAATACAAAAATTAAAAAAGAACAAAGGTGAAATACTTTCTGACATATGAAAGGCTGAAACAATTCACCAAGGGTAAATATATAAGACTTTAATTTTTTAAATTGCTTTAAAAGATAGCATTGTTTAAACAAGAATGATGACAGTATCTTGTGAGGTTTATAACAATAGTAAAAAGGCCAGGAGAGAAAAATGAAAGCATGCTCTTATAAGGCTTTTATACTATATGTCAGGTTTCTCAAGCACAACTGTATTGATGTTTTTGTTAGGTGCCCCGGAGTCAGTTCCAACTCATAGCAATTCTTTGTAAAACAGGACAAAACACTGCCTGATCCTGCACCATCCTCACAATCATTGCTATGCTTGAGCCCATAGTCGCAGCCACTGTGTCAATCTATCTCATTGAGGGTCTTCATCTCTTTCATCATTTCTCTACCAAGCATGACCTCCTTCTCCAAAGACTGGTCTCTCCTGCTAACATGTCTGTCTTAGTCATCTAATGCTGCTATAACAGAAATACCACAAGTGGATGGCTGTAACAACAAAAAAAAAAAGAGAGAAGTTTATTCTCTCACAGCCCAGTAGGATGGAAGTCCAAATTCAGGGCGCTGGCTCCAGGGGAAGGCTTTCTCTGTCGGCTCTGGAGAAAGGTCCTTGTCATCAGTGTTCCCTTGTTCTGAGAGTATCTCAGCACAGGAACCTCAGATCCAAAGGATGCACTCTGCTCCCGGTGCTGCTTTCTTGGTGGTATGATGTCCCCAACTCTCTGCTTGTTTCCCTTTCCTTTTATCTCTTGAGAGAGAAAAGATGGTGCAGGTCATACCCCAGGGAAACTCCCTTTACATTGGATCAGCGATGTGACCTGGTAAGGGTGTTACAATGCCACTCTAATCTTTTTAACATAAAATGACAATGACAAAATCGAGGACAACCACAGAATACAGGGAATCATGGCCTCACCAAGTCAATACTCACTTTCCTGGGGGGACATAATTCAGTCCATGACAATGTCCAATGTTCAGAGTATATGAGATGAAGTCTCGCCATCCTTGCTTCCAAGAAGCATTCTGGCTGTACTTCTTTCAAAACAGAGTTGGTCGTTCTTCTGGTAGTTCATGGTATATTCGATATTCTTCACCAACATCATAATTCAAAGGCAGCAATTCTTCTTTGGTCTTCCTTACTCATTGTTCATCTTTTGCACGGATATGAGGCAATTGAAAATGCCATGCCTTGGGTCAGGCACACCTTAGTCCTCAAAGTGACATCTTTGCTTTTTAACACTTAAAATAGGTCTTTCCAGCAGATTTGCCCAAAACAACACGTCATGTGATTTCCTGACTGCTACTCCACAGGTGTTGATTGTGGATCCCAGTAAAATGAAATCTTTGACAACTTCGGTCTTTTCTCCATCTACCATGATGCTGCTTATTGGTCCAGTTGTGAAGATTTTTGTTTTCTTTATGATAAGGTGTAATCCATACTGAAGGTTGTAGTCTTTGAACCTCATCAGTATGTGCTTCAAACCCTCTTCATTTTCTGTAAGCAAAGCTGTGTCATCTGCATATCGAAGGTTATTAATGAGTCTTCCTCTAATCCTGATGCCGTGTTCTTCTTCATATAGTCCAGCTTCTTGGATTATTTGCTCAGCACACAGATTGAATAAGAATAGTGAAAGGACACAACCCTGATGCACAGCTTTCCTAATTTTAAACCATGCAGTATTCCCTTGTTCTATTTGAACGACTGCCTCTTGGTCTATGTACAGGTTCCTCATGAGCACAATTAAGTGTTCTGGAATTCCCATTCTTTGCAATGTTTTCTATAACTTGTTATGATCCACACAGCCGAATGTCTTTGCATTGTCAATAAAATACAGGTAAACATCTTTCTGATATTCTCTGCTTTCAGCCAGGATCCATCTGGTATCAGCAATATCTCCTGTTTCACATGCTCTTCTGAATCTGGCTTGACTTTCTGGCAGTTTCCTGTTGATGCACTGCTGCAACCACTTTCAAATTATCTTCAGCAAAATTTTACTTGTATGTGATATTAATGATATATTCAGTAATTTCCTCATTCTGTTGGATCACCTTCCTTTGGAATGGGCACAAATATGGATCTCTTCCAGAAGGTTGGCCAGACAGCTCTCTTCCAAAATTCTTAGCATAGACGAGTGAGTGTTCCTAGTGCTGCATCTGTTTGTTGAAACATCTCAGCTGGTATTCCGTCAATTCCTAGAGCCTTGGTTTTTGCCAATACCTTCAGTGCAGCTTGGACTTCTTCCTTCAGTACCATCAGTTCTCGATCATATGCTACCTCTGGAAATGGTTGAATGTCAACCTATTCTTTTTGGTACAGTGACTCTGTATGCCTTCCACCTTCCTTTTTTAAAAATTTTATGTATACATATACATTTTTTAAATTGTACTTTAGATGAAGGTTTACAGAACAAACTGGCTTCTCCTTAAACGGTTAGTACACATACTGCTTTGTGACATTGGTTACCAACCCCACAACATATCCACACTCTCCCTTCTCGATCTTGGGTTCCCTATTACCAGCTTTCCTATCCCCTTTTGCCTTCTAGTCCTTGCCCTTGGGCTGGTGTGCCCCTCTAGTCTCATTTTGTTTTATGGACCTGTCTAAACTTTGGCTGAAGGATGAATCTCAGGAGTGACTCCATTACTGAGCTAAAAGGGTGTCCAGGGGCCATTCTCTCAGGCCTTCCACCTTCTTTTGATGTTCCCTGCATCATTCAATATTTTGCCCATAGAATCCTTCAATATTACAATTCGAGGCTTGAATTGTTTCTTCAATTCTTTCAGCTTGAGAAATGCCGAACATGTTCTTCCCTTTTGGTTGTCTACCTCTAGTCTTTGCACACTTCATTATAATACTTTACTTTGTCTTCTCGAGCCACCCTTCGAAGTCTTCTGTTCAGCTCTTTTACTTCATCATTTCTTCCATTCACTTTAGCTGCTCTACATTCAAGAGCAAGTTTCAGGGTCTCTTCTGACATCCATTTTGGTCTTTTCTTTTTTCCTGTCTTTTTAGTGACCTTTTGCTTTCTTCATGTATGTTGTCATCCCACAACTCGCCTGATGATGTTTAGGGCCTGAAAACTCATTGGTGTAAAGGGATGTCCTGTGTATTATAGGATTTTAGCAGCATCCCCAGCATGTACCCACTAGACATCAATTTCAACCCCTCTCCCCCTAGTCTCCAGACATTCCCAAATGCCCTCTGGGAGACAAAGCTGCCCCTAGTTGAAAACCACTGCTAAATGTGAAACACTTTGATATCATTTGGATGCAAACTGTAGTAAGTTAAAGCTGTATACCACAAATTTTAAAGCAACTACTAAAATAACAAAACAAAAGTTATAGCTAATAAGCCAACAGAGGAGATAAAATTGAAAACTAGAAAATATTCAGTCCAAAAGAAGCCCTGGAAAGAGTTAAAAGGAAACAAAGAATAGATAAGATAAATAGAAAACAACTGATAAGATGATACATTTAAACCTAACCACATAGGAAAATTAAATTAAATGTAAGTGATTTAAACACCCAATTAAAAGACAGAAATTGTCAGGCTGGATTAAAAAAGCATGACTGAACTACATACTGCTTACAGAAAACACACATTATATATAAAAAAGAAATAGATTAAAAGTACAAGGATTTTTAAAAAAAGATGACCATGCTAACACTAATTGAAAGAAAGCTGGAGTAATTGTATCAATATCAGACAAAGGTTTCAGAGCAAAGAATAATATCAGGGATAAAGAGGGTCATTTCATAAAGACAAAAGGGCCAATTAACCAAAAGGATATAGGAATAGTCAACATTTATGACCCTAATAATGGAGCTTCAAAATACATGAAGTACAAACTGATAGAGCTGTGATGAAAAATAGACAAATGCACAATTATATTCAGAAATTTCAATATTTCTCTCTCAATAATTGATAGAATAAGCCGACAAAAAGTCAGCAAAGATAACTAGACTTGAAAACTATCAACCAACTTGGCCCGATTGACGTTTATAGAATACTCTACTTAACAAAAGTAAAATATTCCTTCTTCTTAAGTGCACAAGTAACATTTACCAAGATATTCTGTGCTAGAAAATAAGTCTCTGTGCCCTTCCCTCCCTGTTGGCTCTGCCCAGCTGTGCTGCAGCTGAAAGAACCAGCCCTGCACCCTCCTTCCCTGCCAGCTCCACCTTACTGCACTGCAGCTGAGCACATCCATGATCATTGCGCCATATTCACAAAAGCAAAAAGATGGAAACAGCCTAAGTGCCCATCAACAGATGAATGGGTAAACAAATTATGGTACATACACACAATGGAATACTATGCAACGATAAAGAACAATGATGAATCTGTGAAACATCTCACAACATGGATGAATCCGGAGGGCATTACCAAAAAAAAAAAAAAAGAAAGAAAACCAAACCCATTGCTGTTGAGTTGATTCCTACTTATAGTGACCCTATAGGACAGAGTGGAACTGCCGCATAGAGTTTCTAAAGAGCGCCTGGTGGATTCTAACTGCCAAACCTTTGGTTAGCAGCTGTAGCACTTAACCACTATGCCACAAGGGTATAAGGACAAATACTGTATCAGACCACTATTATAAAAACTCAAGAAAAGGTTTACACACAGAAAGAAACAATCTTTGATGGTTTTGAGGGAAGGGAAGGGAGTGAGGAAAAATCACTACCTAGATAGTAGATAAGTGGTAAATTTGGCTAAGGTAAAGGTAGTACACAATATAGGGGAAGTCAGTACAACTTGACCAAGGCAAGTCATAGAAGCTTAACAGACACGTGCAAACACCCTGGGGGACTGAAGTTACTGGACTGAAGCCTGGGGACTTTAGTCTCAGGGGACATCTAGGCCAATTGGCATAACATAGCTCATAAAGAAAATGTTCTACATCCAACTTTGGTGAGTAACGTCTGGGATCTTAAAAGCTTGAGAGTAGCCATCTAGGATACATCTACTGGTCCCATTCCATCTGGAGCAAAGGAGAATGAAGAAAACCAAATACACAAGGGAAGTATCAGTCCAAAAGACTAATGGACAACAAGTACGACAATCTCTACCAGCCTGAGCCCAGAACAACTAGATGGTGCCACCACCAACTGCTCTGACAGGGATCACAAAAGAGGGTCCCAGACAGAGTAGGAGAAAAATGTAGAACAAAATTAAAAAAAAAAGACCAGGTTACTGTTCTAACAGAGACAGCAGGAACCCTCTGGCTATGGCCCCTGGACACTCTTTTAACTCAGAACTGAAGCCACTCCCAAATTTCACCCTTCTGCCAAAAATTAGACAGGTCTATAAAACAAACAGTAACACACATGAGGAATGTGCTTCTTAGTTCAAGCATGTATACAAGACCAAATTAACAACATCTAAAGCTTTAAAAAAAAAGGCAAAGGCGAAAAGGCAGGGAGGGACGAGAAACGGGACAAACGGAGATGGGGAACCCAGGGTGGAGAAGGGGAGACTCTTGACAATCACAGGGATTGCAACCAATGCCACAAAACAATTTGTATGTAAATTGTCAAATCGGAAACTAATTTGCTCTGTAAACTTTCACCTAAGCACAGTAAAAGGAAAATAAATCTCAATAAATTCAAAATGATTTAAGTCATACCAAACATGTTCCCTGATCAAAATGGAATTAAATTAGAAATCAATACCAGAAAGATATCTGGAAAATCCCCACATATTTGGAAACTAAATAACACACTTCTAAATAATCCATGAGTCAAAGAAAAAATGCAAAAGGGAAATAAGAAAATACTTTGAACTAAGTGAAAATGTAAACACAACATATCAGAATTTGTGGGATACTGACAGAGCAGTTCTGAGAGGTAAAATTACAGCTCTAAAAATCCGTATTAGAAAAGAAGCCTATGTGAAATCAATTACCTTAGCTTCCACCTTATGAAACTAGAAAAGGAAGATAAAATTAAATCCAAAGTAAGCAAAATAAAGGAAATAATGAATATCAGAGAGGAAAGTAATCAACTAGAAAACAGAAAAACAATATGGAAAATCAATGAAACTAAAACCTGATTTTCTGAGATCAATACAAGTGATAATCTTCTAGCCAAACTTCTAAGGAAGGAAAAAAAAGGGAGAAGACACAACACACCAATATCAGGAGAGAGAGAGCTTTTATTATTACAGGCCCTACAGATATTAAAAGGGTAATAAGGTAATGTTAGGGTTGGCATGGCATGTCTTTCTCCATCTCTTTATAATGTCTGTCTTTTTATTTAACTTGGTTTCTTGGAGACAACATAATTGTCCCACAGGTCTCGTTTTTTTTATCCACTCTGACAGTCTCTGTCTTTTAATCGGTGTATTTAGACCGTTCACATTTAAAGTGATTATCGATCTCTCTGGATTGGTATCTGCCGTAACTGTTTTCTACTCACTGCCCTCGTTCTTTATTTTGGCTTTTTCTTCCACTCTTTTTCTGTCTTCTCTGGTTTTAAGTGAGCATTTTATATGATTCCATTTTCTGACTATCTTAGTATATCAACTATAATTTAAAAAGATATATTTCAGTGGTTTCCCTGGGGTTTGCAATATACATTTACAACTAATCTAGTACCACCTTCAAATAACACTGTACTGCTTCTCAGGCGGTGCAGCTATCTTGTAAAAAATATTCACAATTCCTCCCCCCACCATCCCTCATAGCATTGCTGTCATTCATTTCACTTATCCATAAACTGTAATCACCCAATATATTGTTGCTATTATTTTTAGAAAACGGTTGTCTTTTAGATCAATTAAGAATAAGAATAATACAGCATTTTCCTTTGCCTTCATTTATTCCTTCACCTGTGCTCTTCCTTTCTTTATTTAGATTCACATTTCTGAGCTTATATAGTTTTTCTCGTCTCTGAAGAAATTCTTTTACCATTTGTGAGGCAATTCTGCTGGGGACAAATTCCTCCGATTTTTGTCTGTCTGAGAAAGTCTTTATTGTCCCTTCACTTTTGAAGCATAACTTCACTGGATACAGAATTATACGTTAGTGGTTTTTTTCTTACAACTCTTTAAATATTTCGCTTCACTCTCTTCTTCCTTGCATGGTTCTAAAGAGGAGTCTGATACAATTCTTATCCATTCTCCTGTATAGATAAGGTGTTTTTTTTTCCTCTGGCTTCTTTTGATAGTTTGTCTTTGATTTTCTGCAGTTTGAATATGACATGCCTAAATGTCACAGTTACCCCGTGCTGCTGTAACAGAAATATAACAAGTGGGTGGCTTTAACAAACCAAAGTTTATGTTCTTATGGTTTAGGAGGCTTTAAGTCCAAATTCAGGGGCCCAGTTCCAGGGGAAGCCTTTCTCTCTCTGTTGGCTCTGGAAGAAGGTCCTTGTCTCTTCTGAGCTGCTCTTGGGGGATCTTCATGTGGCTTGGCATGTGTCTTCCCCATCTTTGCTCTCCTCACTTGTTTAATCTCCTTTTATGTCTCAGAAAAGATTGAGTCACGATACACCCTACACTAATCCTGCGTCATTCACATAACAAAAGCTCATTTCCAGATGGGATTATAACCAAAGGGATAGGGGTTACATTTTGGGCAGACATAATTCAATCCACAGCACTAAGTGTAGGTTTTCGTTTATTTGTTTGTTTGCTTTTATCCTGCTTAGTGTTCCTTGAAATTCCTGTACCTGTGGTTTGGTGCCTGTCATTAATTTTGGAAATTCCTTAGCCATTATTACTTCCAATATTCCTTCTGTTCCTTTCTCTCTCTTCTTCTTTCATTATTCCCATCCTTTTGTAATTGTCCTGCAGCTCTTGGATATTCTGTTCCATTTTTTTCATTCTTTTTTCTCTTTGCTTATCTGTTTGGGAAGTTTCTACTGCCATATCTTCGAGCTCACTGATTCTTTGGCCATGTCCAGTCTACTGAGGAGCTTATCAAAAATACCCTTCATTTCTGTTACACCATCTTTTATTTCTAGCATTTCCTTTTGATTTTTTCTAAGAGTTTTTATCTCTCTGCTTACATTATCCATCTAGTCTTGCATGTTGTCCACTTTTGTCATTAGAACTTTAGCATTTTAATCATAGTTATTTTACGTTCTGATATCCTGATACCAGTCTGATATTCCCCAAATCTCTGCCATCTGAGTCAGATTCCAATGCTTGGCTTATCTCTTCAGACTGTATTTTTTGCCTTTTAACATGTCTTATAATTTCTTGTTGAAAGTCAGACATGCTGTATTAGGTAAAAGGAGCTGAGATAAATTGCTCTTTAGTGTGAAATGTTATGCTTATCTGTCTAGAATTTGACTGTTTTTACTGTTTGGTGTATTTTGGTATAGAGGCTAAAATCCCCTCTAATGTCCTTGCTTTCGTCTTCCTTGTTGTCTTTGGTTTCCCTAGAGACTCTTCTTAAATGGAGTCTGCTGCTTGCTGTTCTTTCAGCTTTAATCCCCTGTTTATCTAACGGGAATATGTGGGGCGAGGGGACATGTTCCATGATCCTATGATAAAGTCTTATTCTTTTAGTGAGCCTGCCCTGGGTTGTGATTTTCAAAAGTGCTTCTAGATTTTGCCCATCCCCCACCTTAGGTAAGATAAGAAGGCTAGAGGGGACTGGACTTAGGTATTTCTCTTCCCCCACATTGAAGGCTAGAGGTGGCTGGAGTTGGATAGCTCCCCTTCCCCAAGTCAGTCAGGCTTCATAAAACCCAAGTCAGTTAGGCTCTGGTAACACAATTTCCCTTAAAGGCAGGCCTTGTTAAGGAGAACAGAGAGATCTGGGCTTACTTCAAAGTAGTTATTTTCCCCTCCCCCTGTTGGAAGCATGAAGAGAATTTTCTCTGAGCTTCACAGTGATAACCTAGAGGGGGTCCTGGAGGTAAAACTCATGGAAGTGTGGGGGTTCCTCTAAGATTGCTCCCCAGAATTTTTAATTCTCAAGCTGGTCTATACTGAACCTTCAGCAATTTTTCAACTGCAGTCTAAGTGTTTCTATTGGTACTGGCTTCAGCTGGGGCTTTCTTCCTCTGGATTTCTGCTCCAGGTAAGCTGTGATTCTCTGTAATCTGTCTTCATCTCTAGCACGTGGGGGCAGCAGTTTGCCCTATAACCTCAATTCTCTGATGGATATAAGAAGAGCTATTGATTTAGTTTGTTCTGCTTTTTTCTTGTTATAAGATGTGAGTGATGACTTCCAGACCAGATACTGGAAGTTTCTCTACTTTCACTTTTAATGCAATCTCATCTAATTTTATATCTTTAGTTAACAGCTAAATGCCAATGACTCCATGACTTTTTTCTCCAGCCTGACCACTCCTCTGAGCTCCAAACATGTATATTCAGCTTTCTACTCAAGAGTTCCACTATGATTTCTAATAGATATTTCAAATTTAACATGTCCAAAACGAATAATCTGTTTTCCTCCCACTCATTTAAACAACGAGTCCCTCTCTCAGGCTTCCCTGGCTCAACAAATGATACCAACTTCTTCCAATTGTCTTGGACTAAAAACCTAGGAGCCATCCTCAATTCTAATCCAACAACAAATTCTCTTTTCTCACCTTCAAAATATATGTCAAATCTACTCTATATCTCCACCATTATCACCCTTGTCCAAGCCACCATGTCTTGCCTGAATTTCTAAAACAGCTTCTTTATTAATATTCCCACCTCCACTCTTGCTCGCCCTTATCATTTATCCTAGTGACATAGATATTTAATTCTCACAGAATATATACGTGCTCCTTCACACTTTCAGGCACCTTTGTAGCTGAGCAGGACTGTGAGCAGAAGTGATGAAGGTACTACCAAACTGAAATAATAAAAAGCTCCTGTCTGACCCTCCCACTCCTCATCTTCTGCTACAATGTTTGGTCGTCCTGAAGTTTACATATTGAGATAAGCCCTCCACCAGATAAAGCCAACCTCAGCTTAGAAGGGAACTTCCCCAGAGAGTCACCAGACCCGCAGTAGACGTTGTAATATCAAGAAATAAACTTTTATGCATTCAGACGCTGTGACTTGGGGTTTGTTACTGCACCACAGCCTATCTTATCCTGACTAATACAACCCTTTACACAGCAAAATTGAGAATCAGCTTTTTAAATAAACTGGATTCAAAGAATGTAAGCAGAAACCAACTTCATACTTTTTCTCATCTACCTTTATACCTACTGTGTAGCCTATTATTTTTGTAACCCCTGGGTAAAACCTTAGATGCCATAACTTTTCCAGTTATACTTAGATAGTAGGAAAATACACCCTTGGTTTTGGCACTAAATATCCAGTCCAGCATAATAATTACATAATTCCATTTCATTCGTTTCATTTGGGTCTATTTTGCTTAAATTCATTCAGTTTAAAACTACTTCCTGGCTTAATTCTTACCTGTTTCAGACTAGGAAGCCTGGAAGAAGGGGTATGTGTGAAGAGAAACGTGGTTGTCTTCTTCACTATTTCCTAGCTCTACACCCACCACCACCACTGGCTAGTAGGGGTTGAACCCGGAGGGAGAGATAATTTACAGAAAGACACACAGTCAGTCCATGGTCATCTGGTACAAGTAACCTCAGGATGCCAAAGGTATAATCGCTGGTGTTTTCTTTTATTAGGTGATTATGTAGATTCAATAGGAATTCCCTGCTGGAGCCATCTGCTTAAGAGCCCAATAGGAAAATGGCAAAAAAAAAAAAAAGACTGGAGCCTTGGAATCTGGAGAGGTAACTCACTTTCCCTTTCCAAAGATACAACCCAGATAAGGCGGGGACCCAGCTTCAATCATAAAGCTGGAGCAGCAGTTCTCAAAACGTGGTCCCAAACCAGCAGTGTCAGCATCATCTGGAAACTTTCTAGAAATCAAGTACTCGAATACACACCGGGCCAACCGCATTAGAATCCCTGGATGTGGAGCCCAGCTGTGTTTAATAAGACCTCCAGGTAACTCTGATGTATTCTCTCGTTGGAGAGTCATTGATCTGAGATAATCCCTTGAACAGTGTTTCTCAAATATTAGAGTCACAAGGGAAAATTTAACAAATACAGATACCTAAGTCCTACCCTGGAGTCCTGGCGGCAAAGTAGTTAAGAGTCACAGCTGCTAACCAAAAGGTTGGCAATTCAAATCTGCCAGCCACTCCTTGGAAACCCTATGGGATGTTTCTACTCTGTCCTATAGAGTCACTATGAGTCAGAATCAACTCGATGGCACACAACAACAACATCAGGTCCCACCCCTGGAGTTTCAGATTTGATTGCTCAGGGATGGTACCTGGGCACCAGAATTTTAAAAATCCACCTGGTGATTTCAGTGTGCAATCAAGGTTGAGAACCACTTACCTGTAGGATGGTAAAGACTTAGGATTAAAGGAATCTAGATCTCTGAATGGCCACATGAAACATTCACTTGGGACTGAGGTGTAGGAGAGAAACTTCTTTGTTCTTTAAGTCACATAATTTTTGGGTGTCCTGTTCCAGCAACTTTAGCTTAACTAGTACAGGGCTATGCAAGGATGTAGCTCACAGTTGTGGTCCCCCAGACCCCCGGCTTTGTTCCACTGTGTCTTGTCTTGGTCCACTTAGATAGGCTGTCCACCTTAGCTTAAGCTCCTGGTACCCAAACCCCAGCTCAGGCCCACCTGATCTATCTTAACTACCATGGGAAGGGCTTCAAGCTAAGAGAAAGACTGATACATGGGGGAAAATAGAGGAGACCGCAGGTTTACATGAGCTGAAAACAGATGAAAGAAGAGAGTAGGTGAGCCCAAGAAATTGGAGGTCCTTTTCAGAGAATAGGACCCAGCAGAGAAATGAATCCAAGGTGGATGCATGGGCGGGCAGATACACTGCTAGACAAGTCAGTGAATGTACTATCGCTCCTTCAAGCAAGGCAAAGCTGACTCAGGAAACATAGAAGAAGCAAATTCAAATCTCTAATGAAGGCAAGCTACAGTCCAACTCATCCTTATCTCCTGCAGTTCCTGCTCTGCACTTCAGCTAATGCTATTCCCTCTGCCTGGAATGCTACCTTCCAACCTGGTGGCGAAACGGTTAAGAGCTACAGCTGCTAACAAAAAGGCCAGCAGTATGAATCCACCAGGCTCTCCTTGGAAACTCTACGGGGCAGTTGTACTCTGTCCTATAGGATCGCTATGAGTTGGTGTTGACTTGACCACAACGGGTTTGGTTTTTCTTTTTCTTTTTTTTAAGCTTCAGTGTGAAGAACTCCAGCTCAGGCTGAGGGCTCGTGTGCTATGGGGGATGCCGAGGGATTAACTCAGCCTCAGCTTCCCTTTCTGCCCTCTCTCACCACCCAGCCATCTCCCTCCAGCCCTGCTTAGCTCTGCCTGGGTCTCTCTGAGAGGGCAGGGGCCCTGTCACGTGAGCTGTGCCTCCTCCTGGAAAATCATTCCCCTCTCGCCTAGATCCTGTTCTTGCATCCATTTGAGGACCCAGGAAAGAGGATCTACTACATTGTATGGGAAAGTTTCCTCCTCCTACCGCTATCTGGCTATTGAGAGATTAGTTCTCCAGCTTCTTACTTGATCTCTCTCCTCCCCTTCAGGACATGTAGCATCATTTTGCTCTCTTTGGGATATTCTAAAAGCCAAAGAAATAATCCAGACCACCTCTCACAAGCAAGAGGAGTAGCATCACCTAATGTCAAAAAATTAAACCTACAATAGGGTGTGTGCACACATCAGCTGAAAGTTGATCCCAGGAGAGGCGGGCGGGGCTGCTCTTTGCCCTGTCTGCACTTCCATAGGGTTTTTAGTGACTGATTTTTCTGAAGTAGATCAGGTCTTTCTTTTGCAGTGCCTCTAGGCGGACTTGAACCTCCAGCCTTTTGGTTAGCAGCATGCTAACCGTTTGTACACCCAGAGATTCCCTACCACCACAAACATTCTGCATAAAACAACCCCAAACTCAGTGGCTTACACTGACCAGTGTTTATTTCTCTCTTCAACTGTGGGTCCACTGTGGCTCTGCCGGGCTCAGCAGGGACGAACTCAGTGTGGCTCCAGGCTGGCATCACCAGCCCCCAGGGCAGGACCTTCTCACAGAGAAGGTAAAGCACGAGATTCTAAGCCAAACCACCAAGCACCTGAAGTCCTCTGATGATAATCCCATAAGCCAAAGGAATCGTAAGGCCAAAACCAACTCCAGTAGGGCAGGGAAGGACACACCTCCCCCAGGGAGCCGCGGCAGGGGCAGAGGAGGAGAGGGTGTGTACACAGTACAGTCTATCACGGAACTCAGCGAAGAGCTAGTCTTTTTTTTGTCACCCCCAGTAAATCATGAGAACAAATGAGGAGACTGGATATCGCACTTTTGTTGACCTCTGCCCTCGCCCCCAGCAGCTGGCTCAGCACCAAGCTCACAGTTTGTTAATGAAGGGATAAGGTGATTTCAGGCAAGGACAAATAAAGGCCTGCTTCCTTGCCCCAAAACTGGAGAAGCCAACCAGACCACTACATTTCAGAGACTCCCTGCCTCGCAGGTCAGCAGACACATTTGTCCTAATCTTCTCCACAGGGCCAAACCCTCCCAAGGGCTGGGGTGATTGATGCATGGTCTTAGATCAAAGGGAGTCATGCTGTCTAATACAGCCGGGAAACCATTCTTCTCCAGGGAGCGGACTGACAATGGACTGTGCGTTATTCTTAAGCCAGGCCCACCAAGACCTGCGTGTCTCTTCTGAAAGGGGGTCTTTGAACTCACTCTGAGGGGGAGGGTGCGTATCTTCTGCCTCAAACAGATGCTTGAAAATCTCTTTCTTTAGAAATCTTGCTTGGTTGGTTTATGGGCCACCGAACCTCAAATTCCGTATATAATAAAAACATGCATAATTTGTTTTTAAAATTCTACTTGCTTAATTTTTTGGTATATGTCTCAATAAAAAAAGGGGAGGAGCTCTTTACGCCCCCAACCAGGCTAAGGAATGTTTTATGGTGGTCACCATGGACTCCCAATTTCTGCCCATAGAAGAACAATAAAGGTCAGAACATTCCCACCTTCTGCTGGGACACTTTCCCAGTTGTCCTTAGTGGAACTTGACTATGGCTGCAGGAAACCACCATGTCCACCACCATGGCCAAGCAAGCCCACCAGCTCCATGGACTAGGATCACAGGGATCACCTTAGGATCCCACCTGTACCTGCAAATGAGGCCTAGGTGTTACTTGGAGCTGTATGGGACTGGGAATAACCCTCATGCTGCCTTCTGGCTCTGGAGGACCTGCTATTTCCATTTCAGAGAGAACAAAACCATCAAAGGCAGTCTTTGCAGGTCCTCAAATGCCTAGTATGTGCCAGGTGCTTTACAGACGTGATCTTACCTAATTGTTAGGAAAACGGAAGTCATTGATGTGCTCAAGATCGTACAGTAAATGGCAGATCCTGAATTCAAATCCA
Source organism: Loxodonta africana (assembly GCF_030014295.1). Classification (NCBI taxonomy): domain Eukaryota; kingdom Metazoa; phylum Chordata; class Mammalia; order Proboscidea; family Elephantidae; genus Loxodonta; species Loxodonta africana. Next base: position 82,573,569 of record NC_087357.1, on the reverse strand, counting down.
AGTCTCCCATCTCTAATATTTTCAGGTTTGCTGGTTCTTCTCAGAAAGAGGTCAGTTCATAACCCTGAGGTGACCCAGAGAGAGCAGGAGATGTTGACCCTGGCATTTTAACTCCGGTGACATTCTGACCAAATTGCCTGAAAAAAAGAAAGATTTATTGGGAATAATCAACAAAAAGTACAATAGGTAAAATAGCATCAATAAAATTTTTAATTGGCTAAAAATACTTAGAGATAGATGATGGATAGATGGATGGATGCATGAATGGATGGATAGATGGATAGACAGATCGCTGCCTCCAACTTAACTCCAGCTCAAGGTGATCCTATATACAACAAGGTGATCCTATATACAACAGAATGAAATGTTACTGGGTCTTGCCCCATCCTCACGATTATTGGTATGTTCAAATCCATTATTGCAGCTATTGTGCCAATCCATCTCACTGAGGCTCTCCTATGCCCTCACTGGCCCTCTGCTTCACCAAACATGATGTCTTCCACCAGCAGTTAATCCCTCCTAATGACATATTCAAAGCAAGCAAGTTGGACAATGTTCTGATATGACCCATCAGGTTTTCATTGGCTACTTTTCAGAAGTAGATTGCCAGGCCTTTCTTCCTAGTCTGTTTTAGCCTAGAAGCTCTGCTAAAATCTGTCCAAATACCCATTCAAATACCTTGCTGGTATTTGAAATGCCAGTGGCGTAGCTTCTGGCATCACGGCAACACACAGCCACCACAGTAGGGCAAACTGAAGACAGGTAGTTGAAAAAAATAGATAAATTAATAATAATTACCACAGCCCCTAAATAAAACTCACAGAGGAAGAAGTTATATTGTAAAATTTGACCCCAAAAGTTTCAGATTCCCCCCTCGATACTTTTTTTTTCTTTGTTGTTAGGTGCTGTTGAGTCAGTTCCAACTCTTAGCGACCCTACGTACAATGGAACAAAACACTGCCCAGTCCTGCACCATCGTCACAATTTTTGCTATGCTTAAGCACAGTCCATCTTGTCGAGGGTCTTCCTCTTTTTTGCTGACCCTGTACCTTACCAAGCATGATGTCCTTCTCCAGCGATTAGTCCTTCCTGATGACATGTCCAAAGTATGTGAGACGAAGTCTCGCCATCCTTGCTTCCTCTTAGCATTCTTGCTGCACTTCTTCCAAGACAGATTTGCTCGTTCTTCTGGCATTCCGTGATATATTCAGTATTCTTGCCAACACCACAAATCAAAAGCATTAATTCTTCTTCAGACTTCCTTATTCATTGTTCAGCTTACACATGCATGTGAGGCGATTGAAAATACCATGGCTTGGGTCAGGTGCACCTTAGTCTTCAAGGTGACATCTTTGCTTTTTAACACTTTAAAGAGATCTTTTGCAGCCAATTTGCCCAATGCAATACATCATTGATTTCTTGACCACTACTTCCATGGGTGTTGATTGAGGATCCAAGTGAAATGAAATCCTTGACAACATCAATCTTTTCTGTTTATCATGATGTTGGTTATTGGTCCAGTTGTGAGGAATTTTGTTTTCTTTATGTTGAGGTGTAATCCATATTAAAAAGTCTGTGGTCTTTGATCTTCCTCAGTAAGTGCTTCAAGTCCTCTTCACTTTCAGCAAGCAAGGTTGTGTCATCTGCATAATGCAGGTTGTTAATGAGTCTTCCTCGAATCCTGATGCCCTGTTCTTGTTCATGTAGCCCAGTTTCTCGGATTATTTGCTCAGCATACAGAATGAATAAGCATGGTGAAAAGATACAACTCTGACTCACACCTTTCCTGACTTTAAACCACATAGTATCCCCTAGTTTTGTTCAAACCGCTGCCTCTTAGTCTATGAATAGGTTCCTCATGAGTACAATTAAGTGTTGTAGAATTCCCATTCTTTGCAGTGTTATCCATAATTTATTATGATACACACAGTCAAATGCCTTTGCATAGCCTATAAAACACAGGTAAACATCTTTCTGGTATTCTCTCCTTTCAGCCAAGATTCATCTGACTTCAGCAATGATAACCCTCATTCCACGCCTTCTTCTGAATCTGGCTGGAACTTCTGGCCGTTCCCTGTCTATGTATGCTGCAACCACTTTTGAATGATTGTCAGGAAAATTTTACTTGTGTGCGATATTAATGGTATTGTTCAGTAATTTCTGCATCCTGTTGGATCACCATTCTTTGGAATGGGCACAAATGTGGAGCTTTTCCAGTTGGTTGGCTGTCTGCCAAATTTCTTGGCATAGATGAGTAAGCACCTCCTGCAATGCATCTGTTTGTTGAAATGTGTTAATTGATACTCCATCAATTCCTGGAGCCTTGTTTTTCACCATTCTCTTCAGTGAAGCTTGGACTTCTCCCTTAACTACCATTGGGTCTTGATCGTATGCTATATCCCGAGATGGTTGAATGTTGACCAGTTCTTTTCCGTACAGTGACTCTGTGTATTCCTTCTATCTTCTTTTGATGCTTCCTGCTCATTCAGTATTTCCCCCATTGAATCCTTCGATATTGTAACTTGAGGCTTGAATTTTTTCTTCAGTTCTTTCAGCTTGAGAAATGCCAAATGTCTTCTTCCTTTTTAGTTTTCTAGTTCCAGGTCTTTGCACATCTTATTGTAATACTTTATTTTGTCTTCTCAAGCCCCCTTTGAAATCTTCTGTACAGCTCTTTTACTCCATCATTTCTTACATTCCCTTTAGCTGCTGTACATTCAAGAGCAAATTTCAGAGTCTCTCCTGACATCCATTTTGGTCTCTTCTTTCTTTCCTGTCTTTTTGATGACCTTTTGCTTTCTTCATGTATGATATCCTTGATGTCATCCCACAGGTTGTCTAGTCTTTGGTCATTAATGTTCAATGTGTCAAATCTATTCTTCAGATGATCTCTAAATTCAGGCGGGATATACTCAGGGTCGTATTTTGGCTCTCACGAACTTGCTCTAATTTTCTTCAGATTCAGCTGATGGAAAACACAGAAATCAACTCAACTACATCTGTGGAAAGAGATGATAGAGAAGCTCTATGTCATCAATCAGAAGTAGGCCAGGGGCTGAGTTGGGAACAGACCATCAATTGCTTCTATGCAAGTTCAAGTTGAAGCTGAAGAAAATTACAGCAACACCATGAAAGCCAAAATATGCCTTTGAGGTGTCACATGAATAGACACATGCACACCTATGTTCATTGCAGCACCATTCACAACAGCAAAAAGATGGAAACAACCTAAGAGTCCATCAACAGGAGAACGGATAAACAAATTACGGTATATTCAAACAACGCAATACTACGCAGTGATAGAGAACAATGATGAATCTGTGAAATACCTCACAACATGGATGAATCAGGAGGGCATTATGCTGAGTGAAATAAGTCAATCACGGAAAGACAAGTATTGTATGAGACCTCTACTGTAAAAGGTTTACACACAAAAAGAACCAATCTTTGATATTTATGAGGAAAGGGAGGGGCAGGGAGAGAAAAAAGTTGAAAAAAGGTATTTGCAATGAAAAAATTGTTGGTCTTGCAAATTTCTATCGTGCCATCTCCAGCATCATTTCTATCACTGAGGCCGTATTTTCCAACTATCAACTTTTGCTTCCAACTTTCACATTACAATCCCCAGGTATTAAGCAATTTCAGACTGCAGAAGCTGGTAAAAATCTTCAATTGCCTCATCTTTGGCATTAGTGGTTGATGAATAAATTTGAATAATAGTCATATTAACTGGTCTTCCTTGTAGGCGTACGGATATTGTTCTATCGCTGACAGCGTTGTACTTCAAGATGGATCTTGAAATGTTCTTTTCGACAACAAGTGCTACACCATTCTTCTTCAATTTGTCATTCCCAATATAGTACACCATATGATTGTCCGATTCAAAATGGTCCATACCAGTCCATTTCAGCTCACTAATGCCTAGAATATTGATACTTACACAGTCCATTCCATTTTTGACAATTTCTTAATTTCCCTAGATTTGTACTTCATACCTTCCATGTTTTGATTATTAATGGATATTTGCACCTGTTTCGTCTCATTTTGAGTCGTGCCACCTCAGCAAATGAAGGTCCCGAAAGCTTTACTCCATCTACATCATTAAGGTCAACTCTACTTTGAGGAGGCAGTTCTTCCCCAGTCATATTCTGAGTGACTTCCAACCTGGGGGGCTCATCTTCCAGCACTATATCAGACAATGTTCCGCTGCTATTCATAAGGTTTTCACTGTGCTTTTCAGAAGTAGACTGCCGAGTTCTTCTTCCTGATCTGTCTTAGTCTGGAAGCTCAGCTGGAACCTGTCCTCCATGGGTGACCCTGCTAGTATTTTAAATACCAGTGTCATAGCTTCCAGCTTCACAGCAACACGTGAGCCATCACAGTGGCTGCCTGTCAGTTTGTCTGTCTGTTACATTGCAGGCAGGGTCCTAAGCTTTTTACACTTTTAAAAAAATAATAATTTTATTTAGGCGAATTTATTTATTTAGGTGAAAACTTACAGCACAAGTTAGTTTCTCATTCAAAAATTTATATACAAATTGTTTTGTGACATTAGTTGCAATCCCCGCAATGTGACAGCACCCTCCCCCTTTCCACCCTGGGTTCCCTCTATCCATTCTTCCAGTTTCCTTTCCCATACTACCTTCTCGTCTTACTTTTGGGCAGGACCTACCCTTTCGGTCTTGTGTACTTGAATGAACCAAGAAGCACGTTTCTCAGGCGTGTTACTGCTTATTTCCTAGGCCTGTCTAATCTTTGTCTAAAATGTGGGCTTCGGGAGTGGCTTCAGTTCTGAGGTAGCAGGGTGTCCAGGGGCTGTAGTCTCAGGACACCAGTCTCTGTCAGACCAGTAAGTCTGATCTTTTTTTGTTTGTTTGTTAATTTGGATTTTCTTCTACATTTTCCTCCTGCTCTGTCTGGGACTCTCCACCGTGTTCCTTCTCGGAGGGGTCTTTGGTGGTAGCCTTGCACCATCTAGTTCTTCTGGGCTCAGGCTGCTGGAGTCTCTGGTTCATTTAGTCCTTTGGACTGATATTTTCCTTGTGTCTTTGATTTTCTTCATTCTCCTTTGCTCCAGATGGCATGGGACCAATAAATGTATCTCAAATGGCCACTTGCAGGTTTTTAAGACTCTAGATGCTACTCATCAAAGCAGGATGTAGAACATTTTCTTTATGAACTACGTTATGCCAGTTGACCTAGATTTCCCCCAAGACCATGGTCCCCAGCCCTCCGTAACTCAGTCCCTCAAGGTGTTTGGGTGGCTCTGGGAAACTTCTATGACTTTGCAATGGACACTTTGTGCTGAATTCCCCTGTATTGTGCGTTGTCTTTCCCTTCACCAAAGTTGACGCTTGCCTGGTATCTAGTCAGTGATTTTCCCTCCCCACCACTTCCCTCCCTTGTGACCATCAAAGATTGTTTTTTTCTGTGTGTAAATCTTTTCTTGCTATTCATAAGGTTTTCACTGGCTAATTCTTTTCAGAAGTAGAGTTTTTATAATAACGGTCTTATACAATATTTGTCCTTTTGTGACTGACTTATTTCACTTAGCATAATGCCCTCCCGATTCATACATGTTGTGAGATATTTCACAGACTCGTCATTGTTCTTTATTGTTGTGTGGTATTCCGTTGTGTGTATGTGCCGGTTTTTTTTATCCATTCATCTGTTGATGGGCACTTGGGTTATTTCCACCTTTTTGCTATTGTGAACAGTGCTGCAATGAACATGGGTGTGCGTATGTATATTTGTGTGACTTACTCATTTCTCTAGGATATATTCCTAGGAGTGGGATTGCTGGACCATATGGTATTTCTATTTCTAGATTTTTAAGGAGGTGCTACTTTTTTAAAAAAATTGTGCTAAAAATATACACACCAATACAACTTCCACCTTTACAATTCAATGACATTCCTCACATTTTTCATATTGTGCCACCATTTTTGCTATCTCGGCAAGGATTTTTAAAGCCCCATTTTTTTAAAGGATAAATCAAATCTTCGCTGAGAAATTTACAAGGTGAAGAATTTATCCCTGTGAAAATATTTTCAGTGAAATAAAAAGTAAAATGAACAGCTAGGTGGGTGAACGTGTAATTGACACAACCAGAGGAAGAGCATGTCATTCTCAACAGTGACCAGACGATGGCAGCAAAGACCAGCGAGGGGTCATCCCCCAGCAGCTGGTTCTCAAAGGGTAGTCTCCCGACCAGCAGCCAGTTACAAAGAAAACAGGAGGTACAAAATACTCTCAATCAAGGGCAAGTACAGCTCTGCTGAGAAATTGTTAAAGCCCCGCTGGGAACGTACCTGAAATACAATTCCCAAACCCAGTGAATCGGAAACCCAGGAGTGGGGTCCAGCAATCTGTATTTTAAAAAGCCCTCCAGGTGATTCGAATGCAGCTAAAGGACCACCACCTGTCTGTCAGTCTGTCCTACTGTGGCAGCTTGCAGGTTGCTATGATGCTGGGAGCTATGCCACCAGTATTTCAAATATCAGCAGAGTCACCCACGGTGGACAAATTTCAGTGGAGATTCCAGTCTAAGACAGACTAGGAATAAAGGCCTGGTGACCTACTACGAAAATTAGCCAGTGAAAACCCTATATGGATCACAACAGGATATTGTCTGATAGAGCGCTGGAAGATGAACCCCTTAGGTCGGAAGGCACCCAAGATGTACGGTAGCCACAACAAGGGACTGGAGTATACCAATGGTCATGAAGGTGGTGCACAACTGGGCACTGTTTCGTTTTGCTGTAACAGAAGGTCTCCATGAGTCGGAGTTGACTTGATGGCAACTAACAACAACCGAGTTAAGAAACACTACCTTTTGGTAAACTTTCCTGCAAAGTACAGCTCAATTTCTCCAAAATTAGCAGGCATTCCTGTCAGAGTTGATTACATGTTTATCTTGCCAGATCCTGCCTAGCCTCTAGACTGTTTCTTTATGAAAGAAATAAAACGCCTGCATCCAGCTCTGAACCGTGATAGACAGGGTCCGAATCTTGTGTCTGCAAGGAGGACCCCAGGCTGGCCCCCTTAGTTGATGTCTTCCTGCTGCAGCCCAGTCTCCAGCCTCGCCCACTGCCTCTTGCCTTGAAGCTCCCACACAGATGCCCTGGAGACAGGGCTTTTTGCCTTTGCCTGGGGGTGTCCTCTTGGGAAGGGACCCCACGATCAACAAGGGACCCCAGGGAACAGGGTCTACATTTCCGAGCCCTGGTTCCTCCCAACTCCGGCTCTGGAGGTCAGACATTACACGCCACGGGGTTCTCACTCCATATTTTCCACGTTGACAGACCAGAGGGAAATCCAGGCCTGACCTTCATATTCCAGCTCTGCCCTGGTTTCTCCTGTGACAGCACAGCTTGGGCCATGCCCAGAGTCATGCCCACAAGAGTATCCCACCAGGGAGGGAGGACTGGCAGGGAGCGAGGTGTGTGATTACACGAAGATGATATTGTTCAAAGTGCCCTGACACGAAAGTCTGGGTGCAGCAGCCAAAAGAGCCTGGGCTCTGGAAGAGACAGACCTGGACTCTGTCCCAGCTCCAGCACTTTCTGTAGGACTTGGAAAGTCACCAAACCTCACCGAGCCTCAACTTCCACATCTGTAAAATGGAGTCAGTAGTATAGCTCTCACGGTTCACTAGGTGAAAATGTCAGGCACGGAGCCTAGTGCATAGTAGGCACTCGGTGAGTGGCGCTAGTCCTCCTTTCCCTCATGAAGCAGCGAGTGTCTGGCAGGATATGAGCAGAGATTGTTGCCCGTTTTGCCAGATAGCAGAAGCGGAGATTACAAACTGCAATGCCCGCAGGGTGCGGGAGGCTGACAGCTGTGCTGTGACTAGGTGGGGCCCGAGAAGAACTGGAGACCTTGTACCCCATCTAAAGAGCTGGGGCGGGGCTGCCACTCACCTCAGTGGGCTGTTGCCAAGTAGAAATGGGGACCTAGAGTGGTCAGGAGAAACTGGAAATGTGGGCTTTGAGGTGAAGCCCAGGCTGACTTGCCACCTAAGGGCTTCTCTAGGAGAGGCGACCACTGCCATAGGTGACTCCCAGCTCTGACAGGAGGAAACTCCCCCTGGAGGCCTTGGGGGTTTCATCCGAGGAGAGAAGAGCCTGATCCTGGCCCCACAGAGCCGAGTTTGCATCTTGTCTCCACCACAATAACCAATACAAGCTTCTTTTTCTCCATCCGTGAAATGGAGCTAATAGTAACAACTGAAGGAGCTCTGGTGGGTCAGCGGTTACGTGCTTCTCTGCTAACCAAAAAGTCGGCAGTTCAAAGCCACCAGTCGCTCCACAGGAGAAAGATGTGGCAGTCTGCTTCTGTAAAGATTGCAGCCTTGGAAACTCCACCTGAGTAGGAAATGGAGACTGAGTCAGGAGTCCCAGAGTAACGCAAGTAGTTAACGCACTCAACTGCTAACTGAAAGGTTGGCTGTTCAAGTCCACCCAGTGGTGCCTTGGAAGAAAGGCCTGTCTATCTACTTCTGAAAAATTAGCCACTGAAAACCCTGCGGAGCCCAGTCCTACTCTGACACACATGGGGTCGCCATGAGTTGGTCAACTTGATGAGAACTAGAACTGGTCTCTGAGTCAAAGTGAAGTCTGGGGTGTCCCCAGAGAAGCTGAGGTGTCCCAGTCTCACATGATGTCAAGCAGCAAAGTCTCTGTAGGCTCTGATCTTTCTCCACACCTTGCCTTGATGTGGATGACCAAAGCAGTGCTCACAGAGGTAGTCCAGCTCTGATGTCACAGTGCTGGTGAAGAGCCTGTGTGCCGGAGCCAAGAGGGCCTGGACACTGCCCAGCTCTGCCACTTCCTGCTGTGTGATCTTGGGCAAGCGCTTAATCTCTCAGTTTAGGGATGAATACAGACCACCATCCTTTATCTGCGATTTCAAAATCTGAAACTCCAAAAGCCAAAATATTTTTTGTAACTTATGTGACCTAAACTTATTTGGTAGCAAAACCTGACCAGAACTGACAAGGGTCTTGTCTTAGTTATCCAGTACAGCTATAACAGAAATACTGCAAATGTATGGCTTTAACGAACACAAGTGTATTTTCTCACCTTTTGGGTGGCTGGAGGTCTGAACTCAGAGCACTGGCTCCAGGGGAAGTCTCTCTGTCTGCTCTGGGGGAAGAAGGTCCTTGTCTCTGGGGAAAGGTCCTTGTCTGTGGAGGAAGGTCCTTGTCTCAGCTCCTCTAATGCTCTTCTTGGCATTTCGTGGAGGTCTCCACATGGCATCCATCTCTCCCCGCTTGTCTCACTTCTCTGTGTCTGTTGTGTGTTACGTTGATTTCGATTCCTAGCGGCCCCATGTGACAGAGTAGAACTGTCCTGTGGGTTTCTAGGATGTACTGTGTATGGGAGCAGGTCACCAGGTCTTTCTCCCACAGAGCTGCAGGCTGGGTTCAAACTGCCAACTTTCGGTTAGACGCTGAACGCTTAACCATTCTGCCACCAGGGCTCCTTCTCTGTGCCTAAACTGCTCCTTTTATACCTCAGAGTGAGTACATTTAAGACACAGACTACGCCGATGTAGCCTCACTAACCTAACAAAGAAAACCCTACTACCAGTTGCATCCACAGGTACAGGGGTTAGGATTCCAACACATATTTTTCTGGACACAATTCAGTCCGTAACAGGTCTATTTGCAGTCTTTATTGAGCCTATGAAGTGTGAATATGCACGCATTTCTCTGTGAAAAATATTGTATTTGATTATGGAGTGCCTACCCCAGACCCTCCTGGGAAGTTATAGAAGATACAGCATGCGCACCATCTTGTCTTCCTAAAGTGTGAAAGATTCTGAATTCCTAAGCCCAGCAGGCCCAGCTTCAGATGAGGGTCTCACAGGTGACTGTGGGGCAGAGCAGGTGTTGTGGATGAAGCTGTTGTCGGCAGCGGACAGCATGTGGAAAGTCTCAGGAAAGTCGGCAGTGATGATCGGCTCCGGAGCAGTGGTGTCATCCTTCCCTCCCCACGTCCCCCCCGGCACCCCTCCTTTCTCAGGGCTCCCGGGAGCCGTGCTGCTCCCTCTGGACTTCGCCAGCCCTGTGCTCTCCTCACTGGGTGAGCACCTCCCACAGGACAGGCAGGTCATCAGCCTGGCCTCCCCAGGTAGCCCCAGATACCACTTGGTCAGCCCCAGCCCTGCCTGGCCTTCCTCTGCCTCCCAAATTCAGGAACTCTGCCAACCGCACTCTTTGATTGCAGCTTTCTCCTTCCCACCCTGCCCTCCACACCCACCCTGAAGGGCCGAAGGGCCGATTGAAGGGAGGATCTCATTCCTGACTCAGTGGAGGACCCATCTCTCCCATTGCTACAAGCTGGGACCAGCTCGTTCAGTTTGTCCTCGGAACTGAAGGCCTGGTGATTCAGCACAGTGTGAGGCCTAGAGGCTCCTCCTGGTTGTCCCTGGGACTTCTGGGCCTCCCTGAAAAAGCCATTCAAGGACCCCTGTGGATATCACGATTAAGCATTCAGCTACTAAACAAAAGTTTGGTGGCCGGAATCACCCAGAGGCGCCTCAGACAAAGGCCAGGAGATCTACTTCCGAAAGGTCATAGCCCCTGAGAGCCCTGTAGGGCACAGCTATGCCCTGACGCACACGGGGTCACATGATTCTAAACCGGCTCCACGTCAGATGGTCTGTGGGCCTCCTTTGCTTCCATGTGTGGCCCTCCCCAATCTGGCTCACATCACGAAGGACACCGCCTTGTCAACGTAATAAAACTGGGTGTTTTCCCCTTTTCAGTAGCTCAGGGTGGGGTGTCAGCCACAGATGGTGACCTCATGATGCTCCCCAAGATGCAGCCCACCCAGGCTTAGTGCTCCAGGGCCAGGCGTGACCACCTCTCCCCCAGGGAGGGCTGTGGTCGGGCTCTGTGACGCGGTCACCAGCCTAGGCAGTCATGAACAGTGTGGGAGCAGCTCAGGAAGGCAGGGCCACAGCCCTACGGGAGACTGGTCCAAACTCCCAGCCAGAGGGAAGGCCAGCATCTCTAAGATGGTTTTATTGGAGGAAAACAAATTTGCACCTCTCTGACCCTGGACAAGCCAAAATGAGGCCTGGAAGGCCGGTGACTCTGGGATCAGAGGTCACCAGTCCAAGGCCAGAGGTCAGTCTCCCTGGGCTGAGGTCATGATGCAGGTCATTTGAGAAGAGTTTCAAGTGTCTTTGCTGGTCCCAGCCGTGAATGGATGGCCTGCCTCCTGCTCCTCTCTGTTTCCCTTCCCAAAGGCACACGGCATCCACTCAGGCTTGCCGTGGACAGCTGACTCCCTCATACAGCCCACTTTCCGCAAACACCTCTGCCTCTGAGTCCTCCTGAGTGCAGACTTTCTCCAGGGACACCGTCTCTTTCTAGCCTCCCTCTGGGCTAATTCAACAACCCCCCAGCCTTTGATTGCCAGCACTGGCACACATCCAGGACCTGGCTCCCTCCAGTCCCCATGAGAGGACATGAGATATATGCAGCCATTGCTTCCTGTCGGGGACTATCGCCCAGACCCACCTGAGGGAGATGGCCCAGAGGTCTCTGCTTTAACGTGTGTGTGTGTGTGTGTGTGTGTGTGTGTGTGTGTGTTTTGCCTCCCTCCCCTCCTTCAAGGGCAGCAGTGGGGTCAGACATGGGGAGGACCTTCCGGCGGGGTCATCAGCTCTCCTCCCCTCCAGCCCAGCACTGGGCCACGAGGTGGGGGGTTCTCCCCACTTTCTAGCCTACATTGACATTGAGCTCCGCATTCCGCATGTTGTTTCCCTCTCTGGGTGGGAATTGGAAGAAAAAAATAACCCATGTCCTCATGAAGCGTCCATTCCAGGGAAAGGAGACAGACAATAACATAATAAATTATGCAGGATGTCAGATGGGGACAGGTACACTGGGAAAAACCAAAGCAGTGAAGGTGACAGGCATGTGGGGCGTGGAATTTCAAATAAGGAGGACTGGGAAGTCTTCTTTAAGAAGTGAAGCCTGGAAGGAGATGAGGGTATGCGGTGGGCAGAGTGGTCTGCGTCCCAGGCAGAGGAGAGAGCAGGTGCAAAGGGCCTGGGGCGGGATGGGGCTGGCACACTGAGGACCACCAAAGCCTCAGGAAAGGACCACAGGGCCCCTGTGAGGATGTGAAGCTGGCATCGCCAATCGTCAGAGGGCAGTAACTGCGTAAGAGGTCACCACATCAATGCTCACTTACTGGTTTGCTTTTTTTTTTTAATGTAATTTATTTTATTTTTGTTGTTATTGAGAATATACACAGCAAAACATACACCAATTCAACAGTTTCTACTTGTACAATTCAGGGACATGATTACATTCTTCAAGTTGTGCAACCATTCTCACCCTCCTTTTCTGAGCTGTTCCTCCCCCATTAACATCAACTCCTTGTCCCCTGAAGTTCCTCTCCGATCTTTCCAGTTGTTGTTGTCAATTCGCTCCCATAGAAATAGATCTTAAAAGCACGTAATGCTCAAGGCAGACATTCTTCACTGTTAAGCTAAACTGTTATTTGGTTTTAAGACAACATCAGGGGATATTTTTGGTTTAAGGTTTAAAGACTATCTCAGGGCAATAGTTTCAGGGGTTCATCCAGTTTTTTAAGGTAATGACACTGGGTGCTGTGAGGTAGAAATGGTGCCTTTCACAGCTGGGGAGAGTGGATTCTGGCAGCATTCTTCCAGAAGGCCATTTGGATTGTCCCTCAGGTGGTATGAAAATGGCCCTACCTTCTGGACCAATAATTCTACATCCTTATGAAAAATCCCAAACATGGGAATTCTTATATTGACCCCTTCACATTAGCCGTGGAGAGCTAACTGGAGTCCCCATGCCCTGCATGCCATCCCCCCAGTCCCCGGGAACTGCACCTTTGTACTCCACTGCTGCCTTTGGCCACTCCCCTTGACTTCCCACCTGGAGAACCTGCCTTAGTCCCACAGTGCCGGTCAGGACGCATCTCCCTCCCAGCCTTCCTACAGGCCCTCCATGCCCTGCCCTTCCCCAAGACCCAGCCCCAGGAAAAAGTCCTCTTCTCCCTTTCTTTTACAAGTGCCCTAGTCCTGGACCAGGTGCCTCTCCTCCCCACCTACCCGTGTCTGAAGTCAGCTGGTCTGACAGAGAAGGAGGGCACAGCTTGGGGAGCTCTCTCCCAGCATGAGCTAGAGGGTCTTTTCTGGCAGCCCTCCACCTAGGACTAGAGCCTGGGCCCCTGTTGAGCCTCTAAGAGGGCTCAGGGAGTCCCCACCCCTCACCAGCGATGGCCTGGCCCTGCTGGTTCTCCCTCCCTCTGGTCACCAGGGGAAGGGACAGAGGTTTTCTGAGCTAACCATATGTGCAGACTAACCACTGCACTAGTGTTTAGTCTGGAATCTGCTCAATATCTGGGATCAGTTGAGAAGAACTTTCCAAGTCATGCCAGCTGCTGCCAGATGACATCTGAGAAGTTCAAGTGAGGAAATGGCACCCGTCCTCCCATTGCTCTATTACTCAGCAATCCACAGATCTCAGGTCAGCCCCTGTGGGCACCAGGGCTCACGGAGGGTTGAAGCATTGCCTGCAGAGACCTTGTAGCCCAGAAGAGACAGGCTCGGTTCTTAAGAGGGTTCACTTGTGTGTGTCATCAAGAATGAGTTTGAAACTAGCTTTAAATGAAGCGAATCAATAGCAGTTTAATTACCGGGGAAACAGTGTCTGGTTATTTGTCTTGATACTCAGAGTGGATCGGGTTCCAGCCGAGTTTAATGCCAGGCTGACTTTCTCTACCGCACCATCTCCAGCTGCGTGTCTGCCTGGGCCCATAGTGCCGCACTTCAGGCCGTGTGCGGAGATGGGGCCACACCTACATTCACCTCTCAAGTCACAAAGTCTCGCGTTGAAGCCCCTCCACTGTTTGGAGAATTTTTCAGGAAATTGCTCTCCCCCTCGGAAAACCTGAGTCAGGCCTCACTGTACAACTCAGTGGACGTGGCCAGAGTTAGGCCCAGCCGGGGTGCTCCACAGCCAGCTGTCTGTGCTCCAAGTGGCCCCGATCGTTCAGTCACAATGAAGGCACTGTCTCCAGCCACTCTCACGGGTGCCCAGACCCCTCAAGTCCTCCCCTTTCAGGGCTCCCACTTGTCTGGCAGTATGGACACACCCAGGCACCGCAGCACACCAAATGTGCTGTGACATCTTCGTGCCTTGGCAAGAGGGTGAGGACTCCAGAACTCACTTCTCTGCGTGTGAGCGCCCCCACTTGGATGTAGCCTCCTCCTAACGCAGCTGCAGCGGGTGCTGGGGACACAGTGCTGAGCTGCAGGTATTGACTCAAGGGGGCCATAGATGATGTATGCAAAGCAGAGGCCGTCGCAGGGAGTGATCAGGAGAGCCATTGTTCTGCTCTCTGCTCATCTCCCAGCTCTCAGGGGATCCCTGCTTTGCCAGTGGCCCCTTCTGCTCCACTGTCCTTGTCCCAGCTTTGCACCTTGAACACTGATTGCAGATGAGGAGAGGATCCTGACACCACTCACGTCAACATAGGAAGGTCCAGTGAGCAGCGAACCATCCATCACCCCTGGAGGGGCAGAGCGGCACTCTAGGCAGGGTCACCCCTGCAGGTGAAAGTGGACCCCTACATGCAGTGGTAGAGGGGAGGGCAGGTGGAGCCTTGGGAGCCACTCCTGCCTGGAGCCATCTTCCCTGTTCCAGTTTGGTTTCCTGAACTACCGAGTCACTCTCATTCCCTCATCAACCATCAAAGCCTTCTTTGTGGGAGTTAGAAACATGCTGTGGGACCATGCTGCTGGGGTTCAACTCTAGCTCTGTTGCTTCCTAGCTGTGTGACCTTGAGTAAGTTCTTTAACTTCTCTGTACCTCAGTTTCATCAGCTATAAAACGGGAGAAAAGAATTGTATCAGCACAGTAAGTTTGTTCTGAAGAATAAATGAGTCAATGCAAAGTTTTTTAAGCTGCAGGTCACCAGCCATTCCTTGGCTATAAAATCACACCAGTGGGGTATGACCAGCTCTTAACATAAGCAGAATAGAAAAAGAGTGTGCCTCTCTCGGGAGGGCTCCATATCACATATCCATACATGTATGTGTGTGCGAATCATCTGTGGGTGTTTCTCTGCCTCTTAGACCTGCCCAGGGCTTTGGAGATGTTAGATGGTGTCATGGATCGAACTGTGTCCCCCCAAAATATCTGTCAGCTTAGCTGGGCTATAAGTACCAGTACTGTGTGATTGTCCGCCATTTTATGTGATTTCCCTATGTGTTGTAAATCCTATCACTATGCTGAAATGAAATGGATTAGTGGCAGTTATACTGATGAGATCTACAAGATTAGATGGTGTCTTAAGCCGATCTCTTTGAGATAAAAAAGACAGAAGCAAGCAGAGAGACAAGGGGACCTCATACCACCAAGAAACAGTGATGGGAGTAGAGCATGTCCTTTGGACTGGGGTTCCTGTGCTGAGATGCTCCCAGGCCAAGGGAAGACTCATGCATCAAAAGGACCTTCCTCCAGAGCCAACAGAGAGAGAATGCCTTCCCTAGAGGTGGGACCCTGAATTCCGACTTCTAGTCTACTGGATTGCGAGAGAATGAACTTCTCTTTGTTAAAGCCATCCATTTGTGGTACTTCTGTTACAGCAGCATTAGATGACTAAGACAGATGGATTAAACAGGCCACAGGGGCAGGGGAGCTCCAGCCCAGATGGGGAGAAGGCACACTGCAAGCCTGACAAGTCCTCCTGGATGGAGGCATGTGCTGGTGGGCCGAGGCGCTCCCCTGGTGAGTGCCCAGTCTGCTGGGAAGTGGGAAAACTTCACTGAGTGCAAGATTTGGGTTAAACATTGAAGAGCACACGGACAACAGCAGAGCCAGGATTTCAGGACCCAGGTGTTGAGAGGCAGCGTGGAGAGGGACTGGGTCCACCCATCCAGGGCCTTGGAAGCCATGTAAGCTTGTGAACTTGACCCTCAGGCCAAGGGAATTGAAACAGAAGATGACAAATTTAACAAATATCTACTGAATGCCTACTCTGGGGAAGATTTATGTTTTAAATCTCTCTGTTCTGAAAGCGCCTGAGGGATCAGGACTTGGAGGCAACACTGGAGATGAAAGGCCACTGCAGCAGTCCTGGTAGGGACAGATGCTGGAATGTCTAGGGAAGGAGGAGACAAAGGGTGCCTGTCCCCTCCATACCTGGGGTGACGATCCCCAACATGCAGGGGATGGAGGCAGCCATGACCCTGCACACAAGTTAGGGGGTGCAGTGGGAAGAGTGGGGTTTGAAGGCAACTGCAGAATTCCACAGGCCCTCAGAGCCTAGGAGCCACAATGCCAAGTGGATGAACACATGGGCATGAGTCAGATAGCCTAGTGGACCTTGGCCCATTACTCAGCCTCCCCGAGCTGCCTATTTCCAATTTCAAAAATGAGGCCAATAATAGACCTTACCTCACAGGGTGTCACGAGGTAGAAAGCCAATCTTCATAAAAGGCTTCTGCTGGGTCTGGTGCATGACCGTGGCTCCCTGACCCTCTGTGAGAGTACAGACACTCCGGCAGTGGGCACTGAAGAGCAGCCCGAGAAAGGACAGCTTCAGTCACGCCAACACAATCATCGAAACTGGCTGGGACTCTGTAGACATCGCTGCCCCTTTCAGGCCAATGCTAAGCCTCAGGAGGGTTAGTGGGTGGCACATGTCCCTGAAGGGCCCGTCTTCTCCAAAGATGGACCCCCTCCTCAGATTTTACAGTCTGCACCCAGAGCCCTTTTGAGAGGAATCTGTCTTATCTCCCCAGGGCTGCCGTAACAGAAATACCACAAGTGCGTGGCTTCAAAGAACAGAAATTTATTTTCTCACAGTTCTGGAGGCTAAAAGTCCAAATCAGGGTCTTCTCTGTCTCAGTCCTTCTGTTGTCCTCTCTCCTGGCTTCTGGTGTCTGGGGGCAATCCTTGGCATTCCTCTGTGTGTAGACAGGTCCTCGCATGGTGTCTGTCTTCCCCTGTGTGTTCCCCTGTATCTGCTCTGCCCTATCATAACTGAGAGGTGATTAGGTTTAGGACTCAACCCACTCTGGTATGACCTCATTAACAAAACAAAAGAAACCTCCTATTTCCAAACAGGGTCATATTTACAGGTACAGGGGTTAGAATTTCAACACATATGGGGGGGGCACTATTCAAGCCATAACATCCCACCCTTTAACCCCCCCAAAATTCATGTCCTTCACATGTGCAAAACACGTTAACCTCCAAAGTCTTAACCCATTCTAACATCAACTCTAAGTCCAAAAATATAATCTTCTGAGTCATCTAAATCAAGTATGGGGGAGTCTCTGGGGATACTGAGGCAAACTGTAGACTGGTGAGACCTAGAATATAAGTTATCTGCTTCCAAAGTACAATGGTGAAGCAGGCATAAAGTAGACAATTCCCATTCCAAATGGGAGAAATTGGAGGAAAAGAAGGGGTCACGGGTATGAAGAAAGTCCAAAACCCATCAGGGAAAATTTCATTAGCTCTCAAGGCTTGAAAATAATCCTCTTTTTTCCTGGGCACGTCTGGGCAATGGCCTTGCCTTCTGGATCCTGGGCATTCGTCATGCTCTTCAGATTCTGGATAGAGGCCCCTCTGACCTGGAAATCAGCCTCATATTCCAGGCCCTGTAGGACAGTGATGCCACCCTTGTCTTTGAGTAGCCCCATTCTCCCAGCTCACTGGCATGGTATCCCCATCTGTTCAACTTTGGGTGGTGGCCCTATTCTGTGGGCCACTGAAGGGCAATCCCATCCATCAAAACTGAAGTGGCAGCAGCTCTGCTCTTCGAAATCTAGGTGGTAGCCCTACCCTTTAAAACCTAGTGAGCAGCCTGAGACCAGAAGATCTCTATGGTGCCCGGCTACCACTACTAACTGTTCTAATCAGGCCCACAACAGACGGACACTGATAGGATGGATGAAAAACGTGGAACAGAATCACAGATTCCTTAAAAAACAAACAAACAAAAAACCCAGACTTACTGGACTGGTTGAGACTAGAGGACTCTCCAAGACTATTGCCCTGAAATACTCTTTAAACCCTGAACTGCAACTAACCCCTGAAGTCATCTTGTAATTAAATAACAAATTGGTTCAAAATATAATGAATGTCACCTGTAAATACTGCGTGCCTTTAAAAATCACCTGTATGAGACCAAATGGTCAACGATTACTTTAAAACAAAGATGAGAATGTAAGTGGACAGGGAAACTAGGTGAATGGAAATGGAACAACCAGAATGGAAATAATGAGAATGTTCATACATTGTGAAGAATGTAACCACTGTCACTAAACAACTTGTATAGAAATTGTTGAATGGGAACCCAAACTGCTGTGTAAACCTTCACCAAAAACATAATAAAGTATATTTAAAAAAAAAACCAAAACCTAGTGAGTGGTGGTTTTGTCCTTAGAAACCAAGGAAGTGGTGGCTCTGTCCCCACACGCTTTTTCTCACAGTCCTGCTAATCTTTGAACTGCTCCCAGAATGGTCCTTCCCTTTCTTGGAGGACAAGAGATGTTTGCAACCACGTAGGTACATTAGCCTATTTCCTGCCCATGGAATTCCAGGAGACATATAGTTTTCCTTCTTTTTGTCCTGTCTCTATCCTTCAGTCTAAGTTGGCAAGGTTTTTGCTAAGATGGCTGATTAGATCCATCGTTACAGGCCTAATATCTAGCAAGAAGGTGTGTGTCCACAGCTTTGGTGTCCTTTCTAGGATAAGTTCTCTTAGTTTTTACCACAAAATTTTCCAGAAACTTAAGTTTTTGTTTTTCGTTTTTCTTTTTTGCATAGTTCATTTCTCAATCTATCACTTTCCTCCCACATTTTACTATCAACAAGGAGAAACCACGCCACAACTTCAAGATTTTGCTTGGAAATCTCCTCAGATAAATACCCAAGTTCATCACTTACAAGCTCTACCTTTCATAAAACATTCTAACATAATTTAGACAAGTTCTTTACCACTTCATAACAAAGACTGTCTTCCTTCCATTGTCCACTAACATGCTCATCATTTCCTTTTAAAGCCTCACCAGAAGCACATTTTAACATCCACACCTCCAGTAACATTCTGTTCATGACAATAGAAGCTTTCCCTACGGCTCTCAATTCTTTCTGAGCCCTCATTAGAATCACCCTTACTGTCCATAATTCCACCAACAGTCTCTTCTAAGCAGTCTGGAATCTCACCATCAAGTGTATCAAAATTCTTCCAGCCTCTACCCATTACCCAATTGCAAAGCCACTTCCACATTTTAGGTATTTGTTAGAGCAGCACACCCACTCTCTGGTACCAAATTCTCTCTTAGTTTGGTAATGCGGCTGTAACACAAATACGTAAGTAGATGGCTTTAAAGAACAGAAATTCATGTTCTCACAGTTCAGGAAGCTAGAAGTCAAAATGGAAGTTGTGGGTCTAGGGGGAAGTTCTTCCATGTCGGTGGCTCCATGAGTTCTTTGGGATTCCTTGGTGTTCCTTGGCAGCCCTTGGCATTTGTCTCCCCCCATGTATATCTCTGTGTCTTTTCTGCTCTTTTCATAACTTAGAAAAGAGTAGGCTTAGGAGCCTTGGTGGTACAGTGCTTAAGAGCTCAGCTGCTAGACAAAAGGTTATCGGTTTGAATCCACCAGCTGCTCCTTGGAAGTAGTACAGGGCATTTCTACTCTGTCCTGTAGGGTCACTATGAATAGCAATCCACTAATGGCAACGTATTTTTTTTTTAGGACCCACATTACTCTGGTATGGCCTCATGAACATAACGAAAGGAAGCCTGTATTTCCAGACAAGGTCTAGTTACAGGTACAGTGGTTAGTATGTCAACACATATTTTTGAGAGGCACATTTCAATCCATAGCAGAACCTGTATTCAGAAGCTTGAAGACAGATGATCCTTAACCTCTGGCCACATTAACCAGGCACATAGGGTTTTCTCGGTTTTTAATAAAGATAATCACCACATACCGATTTGGAACAATTTTCTCCAAAACGAGTATCTTCTTTGGAACTTCCTTAAGGCCTTCTACGTGCCAGACGTTGTGCTATGTGCTGGAGCTATGCTGACACAGGTGTCTCTCTCTGAGCAATCAAGCAGCTTGCAGCCCTGTACAGACACATCTACATGGAGCATTCTTCCCAGACACTCCTCTGTCCCACTGCCTTGTCCTCCCTCTATGGCTGCCTCCTAGGATCTCCCTGCCCCAAACCAACACTTTTCAGGCCTGAAAATGGAGGGACCCCTGGCTGATCAGCGCTTGCTTTTCCATTCAAGAGTCTCCCAAACCAGAAGAGATTGTCAGCAACCTTCATCTGTCTTTCCAACAGAGTCACTTGACTGTAATATGCAGAGTTTTTCTTTACTTTTTGTCTACCTGACTAGGAAATTTTTTTTAGCAAGGCAGCACTGTTCATGTGCCTTTGAGAAGATCTCTGGTTCCCTGTTCTCCCAAATGTGTATATGGGTCCCCCCCCGCCCCAGGAACCTTCCAGCTTCCCACTAAGTTTCCCCTGCCCACTCCAGGCTCAGAAGAATTTTGACACAGTTGAGGAAGTCCTATTATTTTCAAAACTGACGAACCTGTTTTTTCTTCTACTCTACAGTCATGTATTGAGTGTATTTTATGCCAGGTGGTGAGAGGGACCTGTCCGCCTCAGATCCTACCTTCAAGAGTATACAGTCTGTAGAAGAGACAGTCACATGAACACACACCAGTGATGAGATGTGATAAGCACTACAACAGAGGCATGGTGGTGACCCAGAGGAGTGAGACATCGGTTTAATTTGAGAGGTGGACAGAGAGGCTTGATTTGATCACAAAAGATGAGTAGGAGTCATCTAGGCAGATGGGGGGGTGCAATTAACAATGGCCTCCACTTACTTAGCACCTACCATGTGCCAAGCACTTTACAAGAATTCACATTCCATCGATACCAAGCCCTAAGAGGTATCTGCCATTGTACCCATTTTATAGAAGTATGACTGACGTTTGAAGAGATTAAGTAATTTGGACAAAGTCAGACAGAAACTAGCAGAGAAGGGACACCTTTGAAGGTAGCACATTTTAAAGACGAAGGAAACAATGCCCTGAGCATTGAAATAAATGCACTCAAGGTTAGACAGGTAGTAGGTGGTAGAATCCAGAATCAAATCTGGGCATTACAATGAGGCCCTAGAGGTAGATGGATTATACCAACCAACCAACCAGTTGCCATCAGATCGATTCCAACTCATGCAACCTCATGTATTTCAGAGTAGAACTGCACCCCACAGAGTTTTCAATGGCTGTGATCTTTTCGGAGTAGATCACCAGCTCTTTTTTCTGAAGTGCCTCTGGGTGTATTCGGACCGCCAATATTTCAGTTAGTACCCAGGCGCTTGTTTGTGCCACCCAGGGACTCCTAGATGAATTGTATAGACACTTTATGTCAATCTAAAGGATTTAGACTTTCTCCTGTTGACAATGAAGTGGCCCTGGAAGATTTTCATTGGTGTGGCAACCTCACTTCCACTCTCATTTATGCTGTCCAATAAGTATACATCATAAAATCCAACAGTGAAGAAGTGATAATAGTTTTCAGCCACAATAGACAAGTCCACGGGCAAAGATAAACTATTTTTTAAATATTGAGAATTCCTACAAGCCTGGAAGAAAAAGACAAACAACTTAATAGAAAAATGGGGAAACAAAATAACAGGCAGGTCACAAAGAAAAAAAAAAAGAAAATACAAATGGCCGATAAATACATGAAAAAGTACTCAGCCAATTAAAACAATCAAAACAATAACATATATCATTTTTCTCCCATCAGACTGACGAAAATGGAAAAGGGCTGATAATAGCAGGTGTCGGCAAGGGTGTGGGAAATCCTGCACTTTCATACACTGCTTGTGGGAGTTCACATTTAAGCAGCCACTTTGAAGCAATTCAGAAATTTGTTTTAAAATTAAAAATGTGCAAACCCTATGACTCAGCAATTCCACTTGTTGATACATCTTGCAGTGAGGCAATTTCACACATGCACAAGGAGCCTACTCATCACAACATTCTAACACCTAAAAATTAGAAATAGCCTAAATGCCCATCAATAGATATCTGAAAACTTAGTGGTATGTTCATAACTGAAAACACTATGCAGCAATTAAGAAAATGAGATACTTCTATACAGACTAAAATGGATACATTATTGAGAGGAGAAAGAGAGAAGTACAGAATGATACCTATACAGAAACATAAATGTTCATTGCAGCATTGTTCACAGCAGCAAAAAGATGGAAACATTCTAGACACCCATGAACTGATGAATGGATAAACAAACTATGGTACATATGTTGTTGTTAGGTGCTATCGAGTTGTTCTGACTCATAAAGACCCTATGCACAACAGAATGAAACACTGCCAGGTCCTGTGCCATCCTCACAATCGTTGCTATGCTTGAGCCCATTGTTGCAGCCACTGTGTCAAGCCATCTCATTGAGGGTCTTCCTCTTCACTGACCCTCTACTTTACCAAGCATGATGTCCTTCTCCAGGGACTGATCCCTCCTGATAACATGTCCAAAGTATGTGAGACGTAGTCTCGCCATCCCTGCTTCTAAAGAGCATTCTGGTTGTACTTCTTCCAAGGCAGATTTGTTCATTCTTTTGGCAGTCCATGGTATAGTCAATATTCTTCGCCAACACCACAATTCAAAGACGTCAGTTCTTCTTCAGTCTTCCTAATTTATTGTCCAGCTTTCACACACATATGAGGCGATTGAAAACACCATGGCTTGGGTCAGGCACACGTTAGTCCTTAAGGTGACATCTTTGCTTTTCAACACTTTAAAGAGGTCTTTTGCAGCCGATTTGCCCAGTGCAATGTGTCTTTTAAGTTTTTGACTGCTGCTTCCACGGGTGTGGATTGTGGATACAAGTAAAATGAAATCCTTGACAACTTCAATTTTTTCTCCATTTATCATGATGCTGCTTGTTGGTCCAGTGGTGAGGATTTTTGCTTTCTTTATACTGAGGTGCAAGCCATACTGAAGGCTGTGGTCTTTGATCTTCATCACTAAGTGCTTCAATTCACTCTTCACTTTCAGCAAGCAAGGTTGTATCATCTGTATAACACAGGTTGTTAATGAGTCTTCCTCCAATCCTGATGTCCCGTTCTTCTTCATATAGTCCAGTTTCTTGGATTATTTGCTCAGCAGAAAGATTGAATAGGTACAATGAAATAATACAACCCTGACACACATTTTTCCTGACTTTAAACATGAAATATCCTCTTGTTGTGTTTGAATGACTGTCTCTTGATCTATGTACAAATTCCTCTATGAGCACAATTAAGTGTTCCAGAACTCCCATTCTCTGCAATGATCCATAATTTGTTATGATCCACACAGTTGGGTGCCTTAACATAGTCAATAAAACACAGGTAAACATCTTTCTGGTATTCTCTGCTTTCAGCCAGGATCCATCTGACATCAGCAGTGATATCCCTGGTTCCACGTCCTCTTCTGAATCCAGCTTGAATTTCTGGAAGTTCTCTGTGAATATACTGCTGCAGCTGCTTTTGAGAGATCTTCAGCAAAATTTGCTGGCATGTGATATTAATCATATTCTATAATTTCCACATTTGGGTTGGGTCACGTTCCTCGGGAATAGGCAAAAATATGGATCTCTTCCAGTCGGTTGGCCAGGTAGCTGTCTTCCAAATTTCTTGGCATAGACCAGTGCGCACTTCCAGTGCTGCATCCATTGGTTGAAACATCTCAGTTGGTATTCCGTCAATTCCTGGAGCCTTGTTTTTTGTCAGTGCCTTCAGAGCAGCTTGGACTTCTTCCTTCAGTACTATTGGTTTCTGATCATATGTTACCTCCTGAAATGGTTGAATGTTGGCCAATTCTTTTTGGTATAGTGACTCTGTATATTCCTTCCATCTGCTTTTGATACTTCCTGTGTCATTTAATATTTTCCCCATAAAATTCTTCTGTACTACAACTCGAGGCTTGAATTTTTTCTTCAGTTCTTTCAGGTTGAGAAATGCTGAGCATGTTCTTCCCCTTTGGTTTTCTATCTCCAGGTGTTCGTACTTGTCATTATAATACTTTGTCTTCTCGAGCTGCCCTTTGAAATCTTCCGTTCAGTTCTTTTACTTCATCATATCTTCTTTTTGCTTTAGCTACTTGATGTGCAAGAGCAAGTTTCAGAATCTCTTCTGACATTCATTTAGGTCTTTTCTTTCTCTCATGTCTTTTTTTTTTTTAAGCAAAGGTTCATAACTTTATTATACAAAGAAGCATACAATCGTTGAGAGAACACCAAGACCACAGCTAATACTTGATCAAAAGAAATGAGTAGATAATTCACAAAAACAGAAGCAACAAGTTAATAAATATGCGTAGTTTCACATGGCTATCAACTAAAGAAATGTAAATTAAACATCAAAAAGATAGTACATCTATTAAATCATCAAATGTTTCGTCAATTGCTAATATGCCATGTCAATAATAAAAACTAAAATTCAAACCTTCTGCCGTTGAGTCAATTCCAACTCACAGCAACCCTATAGGACAGACTAGAACTGCCCCATAAGGTTTCCAAGTAGCGGCTGGTGGATTTGAACTGCTGACCCTTTTGTTAGCAGCTGAGTTCTTAACCACTACGTCACCAGGGCTCCATGCCAGTAATAGTACAGTGAAGTTGATATTACCAATCATTTGAGATACTAATATAAATTGCAATTTTTAATTTAGAAAGTTATTTGAACATAAAAATAGAGTTTTAAGCAAAATCAGACCTTTGAGCCTGTAAATCCACTCTTCAGATATATCTAGGGCAGTATTACAAGCAGAAAACATACTAAGAACAAGCATGTTTATTGCAGTTATTTACAAGGGACCAGAAGCAATTCTAATGTCAACTAATATCACATATATTGTTGTTGCTAGGTGCCATCAAGTCCACTCCAACCCACAGCAAACCCACGCACAGGAGAGTGAAACACCACCCAGTCCTACACAACCCTCACCATCGTTACCACGCCTGAGCCCGCTGCCACAGCCACTGCGCCAAATCCACCTCACTGAGGGTCCCCCTCTTCCCTGCCAACCCTCCACTCCACCAAGCACGACGTCACTCCCCAGGGACTGGTCCCCCCCCCCACCCAACAACACGTCCAAAGCATCCAAGACCATGTCTGGCCATCCACGCCCCCAAAGAGCCCCCAGCCGCACTTCCTCCAAGACAGACCCTCCCACTCCCTGAAAGCAGCAGCATAAACTTCAGCCTGTCTCAAGTTTTGACACACCTTCCTCACTAAGCTTAAATAATGTCTAGCTTTTGATTTAAAGTGAGAGATGTGCAACTCTTCCACATTCTTCTCGGGTGTTATTGTCTATTTTAAAGCCTTGTCTATTGTTTGGCTGGAAGGCAGTCTCTGGGAATGGCTTTAGTTCCGGGTCAGAAGGGTGTCTTAGGGCCATAGCCTTGGGGGTTTCTCCAGTTTCTGTCAGGCCAGTAAGTCTGGTCTTTTTCATTAATTTGATTTTTTGTTCTACATGTTGTGATTCTATCAGAGCAGTTGGTACTACTAACCAGGCACCACGTAGTTCTACTGCTCTTGGGATCTTGCAGGCTGTGGTTCATGTGGCCCATTGGTCCTTTGGACTAATTGCTCCCTTGAGTCTTTGGTTTTTTTCACTCTCTCTCACGTCTTTTTAATGACCTCTGGATTTCTTCACATATGATATCCTTGATGTCATTCCACAACTCGTCTGGTCTTCGGCCATTAGTGTTCAACACGTCAAATCTATTCTTGAGATGGTCTCTAAATTCAGACGGGATATACTCAAGGTAGTACTTGGTACATATACACAATGGAATACTACACAATGATAAAGAACAATGATGAATCTGTGAAGCATATCACAACATGGATGAATCTGGAGGACATTATTCTGTGTGACACAAATGAATCACAAAAGGACAAATATTTTTGAAACCACTACTATAAAAACTCATGAAAAGGTTTACACACAAAAAGATACAATCTTTGATGGTTATGAGGGAGGGGAAAGGTTGGGATGGAAAAACACTAGATAGACAATAGATAAGTTGTAACTTTTATGAAGGGTAAGACAGTACACAATACTGGGGAAGCCAGCACAGCTTGTCCAAGGTAAGGTCATGGAAGCTGCATAGACACATCCAAATTCCCTGAGGGATCAAATTACTGGGTTGAGGGCTATGGGGCTGTGGGGACCTCTCAGGGAACATCTAGCTCAATTGGTGTAACAAGTTTATTAAAAAAAACTTTGGTGAGTAGCATCTGGGGTCTTAAAAACTTGTGGGTAGCCATCTAAGATACTCCACTGGTCTCACCCTGTCTGGAACAAGGGAAAATGAGGAAAACCAAAGACACAAGGGAAAGATTAGTCCAAATGACTAACACACTACAAGTACTACAGCCTCCACCAGACTGAGTCCAGCACAACTAGATGGTGCCCAGCTACCATCACTGACTGCTCTGATAGGGATCAAACACAGGGTCCCAGACACAGCTAGAGAAAAATGTAGAACAAAATCCTAACTCACAAAAAGACATAAACAAAACAAAACAAAAAGACCAGACTTACTGGTCTGACAGAGATTGGAGAAATCCTGAGAGTGTGGCCCCAGTGAGACCCTTTTAGCTCAGTACTGAAGTCATTCCTGAGGTTCACCATTCTGCCAAAGATTAGAGAGGTCCATAAAACAAAAAGAGACTAAATGGCACACCAGCCCAGAGGCAAGGATGAGAAGGCAGGAGGAGACAGGAAAGCTGGTCATAGGGAATCCAGGTCGAGAAGGGGAGAGTGTTGACACGTAATGGGGTTGGCTACCAATGTCACAAAACAGTATATGTACTAATTGTTTAATGAGAAGCTAGTTTGATCTGTAAACATTCATCTAAATTATAATAAAAAAACACAAAAATATACTTATTTAAACATTAATACTATTTACTGTATATTTTATACAGGTCCACAAAGGTGTACAGGAAAGGGTTTAGAAAGGGCTTGGAAAATACCTATAAAAACAGTTACAGTGGTCATACCTGAAAGAAGGCAGAGGAGACCAGGGTTGGGGGCCAGGAACAAACAGTGATCATGTTCCAATTTCTATGGGAAGAATCCATTTATGTATTACTTATATGATTAGTTTCTATTTTAATAAATGTAGAAATGGATTTAAGAACCACTGGCACATTGGTTCCTTTGCAAAGTGCTCTGGCCAGTGCAAGGTACAACACATAGCAAGTAAGATGCAGGTCTTGCCTCCAAGGAACTCTGTGTAGCACGGGGTGAATTCCAGAACAGGACTACAAGGATATGCAATGGAATTCGGAGGTGGAAGTGTGTTCGCAGTATTTAAAGAGCTGGAGAAGAGTTTACAGCAACCAGGGAAAGGCAAAGTTGGGTAGGGTTCTAGAACCTCAGGCTGAAAGGAGTTCCAGGGGTTGGAGCTCCTGGAGCCTGCCTAGAGAAGGAGGAGAAAACAGAAAATGCAGGGTGGAGCCAAATTCTGGAAGGCCATGGCAGCTGAGAGAAGAGGCTGAACTCACATCCCAAGCAGCAGGGGCCCCTGATGGGTTTGTGAGCAGACTGGGAATGGGCCTGAAATATTACCAAGAAAAGTCTTTTGGCATCTGTGCAGGGGTGGATTAGCCAGGACAGGAGGTAGGGGACGAGTTGGGAAGTAACTAACTGCCACAGTGCAGAGGCAATTGTAGGGTCTGAGCTGGAGCAAGGGCAGGGTCGTCTTGGAGGATTGGAAGTGAATGTAAGGAGTAGAAACCAAAGGGGATTTCAAGGCCACGAAGTCCTCCTGTGATTCATGGGCAATTTCAGGAAGGGAAGCAGGTAGGAGAGGCCCCCTTTCCCTGAGGAGCTGTAGAGAGGAGCTCCAAGGCCTGTCCATAGGGCCAAAGCCATGGTCCCCCTTTTGTTCCTATGAACACATCTGTGTTGGGCCATGTGAGGACAGAGCTGGCCAAGGGCAGCCAGGCACATAGTCTTTCTGGCTTTCAGCCACCAGACTCACAAGCTTCCAGGAAAGGCTGACATGGGCTGCTCTGTTCCTTTGACTCTGAGAATATGAAACCTAAAGTAATTAAGTGATGGTGAAGCCCTCTCCAGGCAGCACCAGGGGCAGGGGAGGGAAGGCCTGGGCAACTGCACCCTATCTCCAGTGCTGGAATCCAAGGCTCCTGTGCTTCACTGGAACTAAGCCTGCACTTAAGTGCTGCCAAGGAGACAAAGAAATAAGCCAGGAGTGGGTGCCCCACCCACACATGCTGCAACCAACACCAAACTGCTTCTCTGCAGAAATATGGCTGTTTCTCCTCAGTGGGGCCAGGTGTCTTGGGGAAGCAACAAATGGCAAGACCCTGGAATTCACTCTGCCCGAGGACCTTCTCAGAAATAAGGCCAGGCTGGGCTGATGACTCCCTCTACAGCAGTGCCCTTCACTACCCACCCAAGACCCTCACACACACCAGCCCTCACCTGGCCCTAGGGCTGGCTGGCTATCCCTATTCCCACACACATACTCCCATTCACCAGGGCTGCCTGGGTCCCCAGTGAGCTCCTCCTACGGCACAGGTCCAGGACGGAACAGACTGTTCCATCAGACTGAGGCCACAGCTGTATCTAGTGGATAAAATGAGAAAAAAGTTGTCAGCCAGAAATCACCAAGCAGTCTCCATCCATACAAAATGACAATTAAGCTCATACTAAGTGTCAGGCATGGGGACATTGGTGATTCAGTGGTAGAATTCTTTCCTTCCAGGAGGGATTCCCAGTCAATTCAGCTACCACCCATCTGCCAGTGGAGGCTGGCATGTTGCTTTGATGCTAGTTTTCAGCAGAGCTTCCAAACTAAGACGGACTAGGAAGAAAGGCTTTGAAATCTATTTCCAAAAGTCAGCCAGTGAAAACCCTATGGATGACAATGGTCATCTGATCGGCAACTAATCATGGCAATGATGCAGGACTGGACAGCTTGTAGCTCCATTGTGCATGGGGGTGCTAAGAGTCAGGGGCCAATCCCACAGCTCCTAACCAACAAGTGTAAGGCACCGAGCCTGATACTTTCAAATAAGTTGTCTCATAACCTTCAGGAGTCCTGAAGCAGGACCACAAAATGGTCAGAGCTGGCTGTTGGAGCTAGAATGCCTGAGTATGAGTCTTGTCTCCACCCACTTGTGAGCTCTGTGACTTTGGGTAAACTACTTGGTCTCAGTGTCCTTGTCTATAAAAAGGTAATATGGACAGTCCCTACCTCATAAGGCTGGTGAGAGGATTAAATGAGATAATACTTGTAAAATGCTAAGAACACTGCCTGCCACAGATTAAGCCCTTCTATGTGTCTAATTAATTGTGCTTATGAGAAACCTCCACTTAGGCCAAGAGGAAGTCATTTGAACAGAACAAGGGGACATTGTGTGGTTTAAAGTCAGGAAAGGTGAGCGTCACGGTTGTATCCTTTCACCATACATATTGCTGAGCAAATAATCCAAGAAGCTGGACTGTATGAAGAAGAACTCACCATCAGCGTTGGTGGAAGACTCGTTAACAACCTCGTTATGCAGGTGACACAACCTTGCTTGCTGAAAGTAAAAGAGCTTGAAGCACTTACTGATGAAGATCAAAGACTTCAGTATGGATTGCACTTCAACATAAAGAAAACAAAAATCCTCACAATTGCACCAATAAGCACCATCACAATAAACAGGGAAAAGATTGAAGTTGTCAAGAATTTCATTTTACTCGGATCCACAATCAACACCCATGGAAGGAAGTAGCAGTCAAGAAATCAAACGACATATTGTACTGGGCAAATCTGCTGCAAAAGACCTCTTTAAAGTGTTAAAAAGCAAAGATGTCAGCTTGAGGACTAAGGTGGGCCTGGCCCAAGCCATGGTATTTTCAATCGCCTCATATGCATGTGAAATCTGGACAATGAATAAAGGAAACTGCAGAAGAATTAATGCGTTTGAATTATGGTGTTGATGAAGAATATTAAATATACCATGGACTGCCAAAAGAACGAACAAATCTATCTTGGAAGAAGTACAGCCAGAACGTTCCTTAGAAGGGAGGGTGGTGAGACTTTGTCTCATACACTTGGACATGTTATCAGGGGGGGACAGCCCCTTGGAGGAGGGCATCATGCCTGGTAAAGTAGAAGGTCAGTGCAAAAGAGGAACGCCCTCAACAAGACAGGCTGACACAGTGGCTGCAACAGTGGGCTCAGGCACGGCAACACTTATGAGGCTGGCACAGGACGCGGCGGCGTTTCGTTCTGTTGTACGTGGGGGCGCTATGAGTCAGAGCTGGCCCAACAGCATCTGACAACAACAGCGTGTATAGTAAGTAAATTCCTTCCTTTACCCATTCAGCTTACATCAAGTACCAGTTATGTACCTAGCAGCAACAGTTTCTATATCTGGTTGAGAAAGGAGAGAAAACTGTTTCCTTGTTATCCTGTGGGATTGGATTGGAAGTTTTTTCTGTAAGGTACGCTCAGACAAGGGAGTTCAGGAAAGGAATTTACCAAGAGGTCAGTTTGGTGCAGTGGTTAAAAGCTGGGCTGCTAACAGAAAGATCAACGGTTTGAAGTTACCAGCTGCCACAAGGGAAAGATGTGACAGTCTGCGAGTAAAGATTTACAACCTTGGAAACACTATGGGGCAGTTCTACACTGTCCTGTGGGGTCACTGTGAGTAGGAATCTACTCGTTGGGTTTAGTTTTCAGTTTAAGGGGAAGCCGACAGGAGCAGGAAGATGGAGGGACCGTGGCCCTCTTCCGAGGCTGGCTAGCTAGCAAGTGGCAGAGCCCGGTGGCCAGCACCACGGACAGCTCCCTGCACTACAAGGCAGAAACTCAGGTTGTCCCCAAGTCCTGCCCTGCTCCAGCACTAACGTTTGGTTGAAGGGCATCCTTGCCCATCCCCCATCCTAATCTCTGGGGCTGCTGATGGATGAAGGTTGCCTTCTGAACTGGACAGTGGGGAGTGAGGAGTTTGTGTCTTTGGGACCTCCTCCCGTGGGTCTTCATCTCCCCCTCTTCTTTACATTGCCAGGGTGTGTCCACTTTGTGGAGCAGCAACAGCACAATGAGGCACAGGTCACAGGGGGCCAGCATGAGGACCACAAGACAGGCTTCAGCCTGGGTTTACATCCAGGTTCTGCTGCTGGTATCTGGGCCTGCCCTCATCTGTAGGACGGGGGAAATATCACCTACATGGCAGCAGGATAGAGTGAGGACTAAGTAAAAAAGCATAAACGATGCTCCTGGTACAAAGTAAGGGCTTAATAAATGAGTTTGCTTCCTGCCATAGGGGTTTGAGGACCAAAGAGGTAGGCCTGAGCCCAGAAGTGACTTGGCTTAATGCTCAGGAACCACCATGAATTATGTGGGCCAGAGGGCTGGGAGAATGGGGCCTGCCACCTTGCAGGCCCTGGGAAAAGTTACTGCTCACAAAGATTTCACTGTTCTCAATCATGGACAGAAAACTTCTGCCTCAAATCCTTTTCCCCCTTCTTGAATCTAACAGGGCAAGCAATAAATAATCATAATTGTTGTAACACTAAAAAATATAGTCATTGTTCTGTAGGGTGGAAGACTGCACCTTTAAAAGCCTCATAACACGAGAGGGAGAAGAACCCAGAGGTCTCAAACTCAGCTGGTCAGGCAGGTGACAGGAATGTGAGAAACTAGCTTGGGGGAGAGGGGGAGGTGGTTGGTGAGAGTGCGTACGCACTGACTAAAGGTCTTCAAATAAAATTTAAGATAATTCTCCTACCCAAACAAAGCCCTTCTGCAGCTCTGGGCCTGCAGAGGGTTGCAGTGAGGGGCCTCTTACCTAATTCCTTACTTGACACAGGCCAAGGCTTGGGCCCAGAGTGGGGCTGTGACTAGCACAAAGCCGCCTATGGGGGCTCTTCCCTGTCTCTGACGGAACTGCAGACAGAGGGCGGTGTGGCCATTGCAGAGCACATGCTGCCAACTCCCTAAGTGGATGTCTTTCTCTGCCTGGGTGGGTGGAAAGATTTGGCAAGAGGTGGCAAGGCTGCTTGCCTTTTCACCCTCATGCTCTCGTCTCCATCACTTCATCCCACAGCTGTCTTAGGGACAGAAGCCAAGTTTCCAACGCCCTCTGGGCCCCACCAGTCAGGACAGAGCCCAGGCTTACAATACCCACCTAACCAGAGGAAGCAGCTAGGAAGCCAGTGTGTCAGGGGCATTTCACCTGCCCTTCACAAATCCCACAACTATAAAATGAAGATAGCACAGGACATTATACAGATAATAACAATAGCAAGTACTCACATCTCTCCTACTGTGTGTCAGCCACCCTGAGCAGCAGGTACTATTATTACCCTGTTTTACAGATAAGGAAACTGAGGGGCAGAGAAGAGAAGTAATTCCCCCAGGCATCCCTAACTTGTAAGTGCCAGAGCCGGGCGTCACCTCAATTGTCTGCCTCTAAAGCCACGTGTTTTGCACTGCACCGTTGTACCCCTGGGGAGTGGGGAGCCCGGCGGGGTGGATCTAATGCTACTTTGCTTTTGAGTCCAGAAGAATGGGGAGGCTCCTGACTCTGGAAAAGAAAGACAGACTAATTTCAGCAACAAAAGCCCCTCAACCGATCCACCTGCTACAGAGCCCCTCGCCTGCCAGCCCGCCCGCGGACCAGGGCACAGGCTCCGTCTGCCATCCAGGGTCAGCTCTCCCCTGGGTATGCATCAGGCCCAGCGCACAGCCTGGGCGGCTCCCGTTTGTCTCTTGAGAACTGGGCGCCTCAGCGGAGCGGCCCTCACGGAAGGTGAGCCTCGGATGAAATCAAAGCTGCTGGGCCCTTCTCGGAGAGTAGGCAGAGCGCCCGCGTGGGGTTTCCTACAGCTCTTAGAGAGGACCCCGGCAACGTCACTCCGGGAGCCCACCCTGATTTTAGAGGCGGCACAATCTAGCTCTGAAGATGGGGGGGGGGGGACCGGGAGAAGGAAAAAGGGGCGGGGCCTCGCGGGAAAGGATAGAGGGCTTGGCCCCGTGGGAAGAGGCCTGGGGAGGAAAGGGAGGGGAGGGGGAGCTGCGGGACCTGGACAGTTAGAGCGAAGAGAAGTCCAGGCTGGGGAAGCGAGGCGGGGCAGTGCGGGACGGTGCCCTGGGTGGGGGCGAGGAGACCTCTCCCCTCCATCTCCAGATGCTTAGTCGGAATTCGCTGCCGTGACAATCTCCCAAAGGGCCCCTTGGTCGGAACCCGGCCCAGCAGTCCCTGCGCCTCCCTCTCCCTTCCCCCGGGGTGAATGGGTCCAGGGGCGGGGCCAGAGAAAGGGTTGGGGGGTCCGTGCTTGGCGCTTCTCTGATCGCAGCTGGCACTTCAGCTGCGAGAACAGATGGACGCAGCCGCGGCTCACCTCGGGGGCTCCCTGCCCGCTGTGTGCCGAGATACAGGCTGAGGCGGAGATCTCGAGCCTCCGGCGCCCCCTTCTCCTGCCGGGCCGCGGGGAGCCGGCCGCCTAGCTCCCTTCCCCTGGGGAGAAGAGCGAGCGTTGACCCCGCGGGTCCCGGAACTGGGGGTAAAGAGCTCGCTCCTCGCGCGGTGCACCCATCCCCAGGGGCTTGGCCAGGACTCTTTCTGCACCAAGACCCCTTCCTGGGGCTTTCAGCCCTGGCACATCTGGGGAAGAGACCCCCGCCCGGCCGCACCCCGCCCTCGGCCCCCGCCCCGCCGACGTCGCATTAGCATGAGCGACGCAAGTGGCCGGGGCACCACTCGGGGGCCGGGACTCGCCGCGTCACAGCCCCGAGTGGAAAGGAAAAAAGAGGAGGCGGCGGAGGAGGAGGCAAGAGCCGACGCGAGGGGAGGGGAGCGCCGCGGCGGGGCGAGGAAGCGAGCTGGCGGCCAGCAGCAGCATGCCCCTCGGCCCGCGCAGGCGGCCTCTTAGCGC
The DNA here is from genome assembly GCF_030014295.1 of Loxodonta africana. Taxonomy (NCBI): domain Eukaryota; kingdom Metazoa; phylum Chordata; class Mammalia; order Proboscidea; family Elephantidae; genus Loxodonta; species Loxodonta africana. The sequence goes on along the minus strand of NC_087357.1, from coordinate 82,539,544 downwards.
GGCGGGGGTGGCTCCTGGCGCGCACCGGGCGCAGCACACTCGGTCTCCAGCCCCGGCCCCTCCGCACGCCCGCCACCCCGGCCGCTCCTGAGTCCAGCGGCTCCGGATCCCGGGCTCGGCTCGGAGCAGCGGCGGCGGCGGCTAGTCGTACCGGATCCTCGCCTTTTCCGGGGTGAGGGGCCATGAGCCTTGCGGCCACCTGAGGCACAGAGGGATCTGTGCCGCGCGGACCGCGCCCTGAAATCTCGCACCTTCCTCTGTGCACTGTGGGGCGCCCGCGTCCCGCCTGGCGGAGGCGTCCTAGGCAGAGCGGTGGGGAGGGGTGGGGGCCATGGAGCCCGCGGAGCCGGCCGGCCAGGCCCGGGCGGCGGCCACCAAGCTGTCGAACGCGGTGGGCACGGCGCTGCAGGAGCCCAGGCGACAGCGGCGCCTGGTGCTGGTCATCGTGTGTGTGGTGCTGTTGCTGGACAACATGCTGTACATGGTCATCGTGCCCATCGTGCCCGACTACATCGCCCACATGCACGGGGGCAGCGAGAGCCTCACACCAACCCCAGAGGTGTGGGCGCCCACCACGCTGCCGCCCACTCCAGCCAATGCCAGCGCCGCCACCGCCAACACCTCGGCGCCCCCGACAGCTGGGTGGCCCTCCAGGTCGGTCCTGCGGCCTCGCTATCCCACGGAGAGCGAGGACATGAAGATTGGGGTGCTGTTCGCCTCCAAGGCCATCCTGCAGCTGCTGGTGAACCCCCTGAGCGGGCCCTTCATCGACCGCATGAGTTACGACGTGCCGCTGCTCATTGGCCTGGGTGTCATGTTCGCCTCCACGGTGCTGTTCGCCTTTGCGGAGGACTACGCCACACTGTTCGCCGCGCGCAGCCTGCAGGGCCTGGGATCGGCCTTCGCAGACACGTCCGGCATCGCCATGATCGCCGATAAGTATCCCGAGGAGGCCGAGCGCAGCCGCGCGCTGGGCTTGGCGCAGGCCTTCATCAGCTTCGGCAGCCTAGTGGCGCCACCCTTCGGGGGTATTCTCTATGAGTTCGCCGGCAAGCGAGTGCCCTTCCTTGTGCTCGCTGCCGTGTCGCTGCTCGACGCGCTGCTGCTGCTGGCCGTAGCCAAGCCCTTTTCCGCCACAGCGCGGGCGCGGGCCAACCTGCCGGTGGGCACGCCCATCCACCGCCTCATGCTGGACCCCTACATCGCCGTGGTGGCTGGCGCGCTCACCACCTGTAACATTCCGCTCGCCTTCCTCGAGCCTACCATCTCCACGTGGATGAAGCACACGATGGCGGCGTCCGAGTGGGAGATGGGCATGGCCTGGCTGCCCGCCTTCCTGCCGCATGTGCTAGGCGTCTACCTCACCGTGCGCCTGGCGGCGCGCTATCCACACCTGCAGTGGCTGTATGGCGCGCTAGGGCTGGTTGTGATCGGCGCCAGCTCCTGCGTCGTGCCAGCCTGCCGCTCCTTCGGGCCGCTAGTGGTCTCGCTTTGCGGCCTCTGCTTCGGCATCGCGCTGGTAGACACGGCGCTGCTGCCCACACTCGCCTTCCTTGTGGATGTGCGCCACGTCTCTGTCTATGGCAGCGTTTACGCCATTGCCGACATCTCCTATTCCGTGGCCTACGCGCTCGGGCCCATTGTGGCCGGCCACATCGTGCACTCACTGGGCTTTGCGCCACTCAGTCTAGGCATGGGCCTGGCCAACCTGCTCTACGCGCCGGTCCTGCTGCTGCTGCGCAACGTGGGCCTTCTAACGCGCTCCCGCTCCGAGCGCGACGTGCTGCTCGACGAGCCGCCGCAGGGGCTGTACGATGCCGTGCGCTTGCGTGAGCGCCCAGTTCGGGGCCCGGACGGCGCGCCGGGCAGCCCGCCTGGCCCCTTAGAAGAGTGTGAGGACGACTACAACGACTGCTACACCCGCAGCTAGTAGCCCGGTTCTTCCTCTGGGTCGCCCCTACGGCCCCAGTAAAGGTGGCTGCCTTGCGAGCGCACTGGCCAACTCCGCCTTAGGGACCGCCCCCTCCAGCGAGTACCCCAGCCCCTCCCCCTTCTTGGCTACCCCTGCCCCAGTTCCCTCTAGGTGCCCCTTTCTGCCCCACCCCCTCGCTTGTCTAACAGGGCGTGAAGCATCAAAGCACGAGAAGCGAAAGTGCTCCTTGCAGGGGTGAAGAAGCGCACAAGCCTACACCTCGGGGCTCCCCTGTAGTAGAGCCATGCGTCCGTCTGTCTTTTCTTCCATTCCTCCCAGTGCCAACTTCGCCCACTAGCACCGCGGTGCCTCCAGCACAAATCAATAAACCATGTCTGTCGGAGACAGAGTCTCTTTCCTGGTGGAAGTGGGCGGCCAGGCACAGGGCCCCGGGCAAAGGGGAGGTTGAAGTGGGTCTCCAAGGCCCAATCCAGGCATGAGCGCGGCGGGCGCCTGGGGAGCCTACGGCTCTTTTGCTACCTGAAAAAGGGAATAGATATTCAAAAGGGGCTCTCACCCACGGAGACTCCTGGCGCACCCCCCTTCCCTGTCAGCCTGTGGGTCCTCACACAGCCGGGTCCTCCTAGGGCCCCGGCAGCGCCGGATCCGACCTAGCTGCGGGAGGGGAGGGGAGCCCGAGGACCCACGTCTGGAGAGTGTGTCAGGCCCCGCCCGTCAAGGACACGCCCTGCACCAGCCCCAGAGCTCAGAAGCTCCCCGCTGGGGTTCACATCGGGCTGTGAGTCCTTCTCGGTCCAGGCTCCCAGAGAGGAGTAGGGGCTGAGCTGTTCCGGGCAGAGGAAGAAAAACGGGCCCCATCTTTCAGGGCTGGACCTCTGGATGAGCGAGTGTGTGGTGTGTGTGTTCGTTAGAGAACTAGCTGTGGTGGGTCTGGGCTCTCCGCGGGAGATCGCGCTGTGTCCCAGCAGGCGGGCGCGGGTTTGAGTAGGAACCCAAGGGCATGCGAGTTTGGGAGCTGGTGCCAAGCGCCCCCGCCCCTCGACCCCGCCCCCACCCCGGCAGTGGAAGCCGCCACCCAGGACTGTCAGCGAAGTCTGTAAGGCCGACGCAGTCCCGCCCGTAGTCCGGAAGCCCCAGGCCGCGTTTACGGCCAGTCCCGGAGCCCGCAGCCTGATGAAGGCCCCAAGGGGTTCGGATTCCAGAGTGGAGAGACCGCGGAGTCCGGGTCCGTCTGTGCGTTAGACCGCGCCTGCGGCGGGTCCGCACTGCTGCTGTGCACGTCTGTTCTTGGTCTGCGTGTGGGGCTGTGGTCGTGTGTGGGGACCTGTCTCTGGAAGGGGGGGGGCTTTTGTCTGGAGGGAGTGTCAGCCTCAGGCTGCGTGTCCCTGTGCACCCCCAAGTCTGTCGTCAGGGTCAGCCTGTCTGTACTACCCCCCACCCCCACCCCCACGGTGCCAGCGGTGATGGGATGGGAAGAGAAAAGGAGAGGAGATCCCGTGGTGATCAGCTAACGGGATGATTATTATTACTGTTTTGAAAGGGACGGCAGCGGGGTTGGAGCCCAGCTGGGGGGGTAGGGAGGGCAGAGGTTTCCTCCGGCCTCCCCAGGGCTGGAGGCCGGGCTAATGGGGTTGGGTGAGCCGGGATGCGAGGATGGGGGAAAGCCGGCTGGGGGCCACTGGCATGGGCGGGCCAAGGTTCTGCGCCCCCTTCTCGGGTCTGGATTCCGCCGTCCAGCTCACGAGCCGGTCCGCGGCGCCGTCCAGGCTGGTCCGAGAGCCCCCTCGCCCCCGACCCCCGGCGGGTAGTGCGAGGCTGGGGCGGGAGAACCGAGGACCCAGAGAGAGAAAGGGGGGAGGGATGGGAGAGAGAAGAAAGAGAGCGAGGAGGCAGGGCGGCGGCGGGAGGGGCGGGGAGGCGCGGCCGGCCAGCTCGGGCCAGTCGGGCGGCGGCGGGCACCGGGCTCAGGCGACAGTCCCCTCCGCCGCGCTGCCGCCGCTCACACCCTGCCCGCGGCCCGGTCCGGCGGGTGCAGCTCGGTGGCGGCCGCCGCGAAGGAGCGGGAGGGAGCAGGTGAGGCGGGCAGGGCGGTGGAGCGCGGCTCACGGGCGGGTGCGGGTGGGGAAGGAGGTTCGGCCCAGGCGCCGCGCTGAGGCTGGGAGGCCCCAGGCCCGGCGAAGCCCTGTGGGTCCCGGGCAGCCGCGGCCGTCGGGGCCAGGCTGAGGGCGGCGGCGGCGGCGGTGCTGCTCGCAGATGAGAAGTTCGGAGGAAGGGCTTGGGGAGCTTGATCGTCACGTCCCGGTGGTTTTCGATCTCACTTCACCTGGACCCCTCCGCTAACTGCCGAGGTGGTTCTTTCTGAGCTCTGTGGGCCTTGCCCAGACCCCCCAAAGTGCTGGCGCAGGGGCGGAGAGCCAGAGGTGGCTGCGGGTGCCAATTCCGAGCGGGGTGGTAGGAGGTCCCTGGAGCGCTCAGACAGCCTGAGCTGCGGGGCCGGGCTGGGACTGGGCTTCCAGAGCAGAACTGGGACCCTTCCTGGCAGCCTTTGAAGCCAGGCCAGCGGGAGCAGGGACTGGACCTGAGGGCACCAGGCAGACAGAAAGAAGCCCTCTGGGCGCTGGTACTCAAGGGCCAAGGAGGAGGGGAAGCTTGCAGGCCGGGAGCAAACGCTCTCCCTTGGCCTCCGCGCTCCACTCCTCAGGCGCTGGGGATACCCCTAAGAAATCATTGCTCTCTGCTATGCCTCTCCAAGATGCAGGGTCTCTGAAGCCAGACTAGTGTCTTGTCTCTGTGGCTCTGGTACCCAGGCCAAAGCAAGAGAAGGCATCGGCCTCGTGGGGCCCCAGGGCTACTAGCGATCAGACCCAGCCCTCACTGCCCCAAGGAAACACCACCGAGCGGGGCCTAGATTCCGTTGCTTTTGCTCTGAGGGTCCAGGCAGTCCCTGTGCTTCGCGGTGCGGCGCGGCGGGCCAGGAGACCCCTGCAGTTCGGAGTGCCCCTGCTCGGTGCCTGCGAGCTCCCTACATTCGCTGACCAGAGACACCAGGTAGCCTCAGGCTCCTCGGTCTTTGGACCCTTGTCATCCACCTTTCTGGATGTTCCACCTTGGAGGGGAACTGGGTGGTGGAATGGGAAAAGTATCAACTCTGGACTCTTGGGGGAGAGTAGGGTTAGGCTCTTGGGGGAGTAGGGTTAGGTGGTGGAAATCCTGTGTGTGTGTCTCTGCAGGCGTAAGTTGTGGGGGATCTCGGCGGGAAACAGGTTGGGTGGCACCGGCAGTAAAAACTGGCCTTTACTCATCTTGACTTCGCCCACTGCTACTGCAACTTCTAAAGTAATTCGAGCTCTCCCCGCTGGGCCAGTGGTCTCCCAGGGCCCCAGCTGCTCACCTTCCCTGCACCTCACTCTTCAGCATCCCCCATATTTCAGCTACCAACACTGGGAGCCTACAGACCAAAGGCTGTCCGAGTCCCCAGCTCCTCTGCCAGGTCCCAGGGTCCTCTCCACTCTGGTCACAGGCTGGACTCCCAATCAGCCCAGGGTGCATCCTGGATCCCAGGGCCTTAAAGATCCCTGTATGCACCCATTCACTCGTTTATTTATTTATTCATACACACGTGCCTGCCTGCATTCCTTTGTTTACTCAGCTAACAAACATTGGTCCTTCTACATGCTGGGCCCCTTGCTAGGTCCCAGAGATGAAGCACTGAACACGGCAGGTATGGTATGACTCTCATGGAGCTCACGGTCTAAAGGGAAGGAGAATGTAATCAGCAAAGCACACACCTATTGGAACTCCCAGGCAGGAACACAAGTGCTCTGCCAACAACCCCTGATGGAGGCGGAGGTGGAGGTGTGGCCAGCTGGGAGTCGATCAGAGCAGGCAAGCCCAGCCCTGCTCTCTCGAACACTGCCCCAAGGTGGTCTCTGGGATGGCTGGGCTGGACCAGGAGTGGCAGCAGCCTTGTGAGAGCAAGTCCCAGGTGGAGACTCACTTCAGGACCCACCCTCTCCCATTTGGGGGTTCAGAGAGGGCATGTAGTCAGGGGGACTGGTCCAGGGATCAGGAGATTTGGGCTGGCCTGCAATATGGTCCCTGTATACTCCTGTCCCTCTCTGGCCTCCTCACAGGTTGGGGTGCAGTAGGGGGTCACAGGTTGGTGATGAAGGGGTCATGGCAAGTTTACGTGGCTGTTATGGTGATAACCCTCCTTCTCTCTGTCCCCAGGTCTGCACCTCTGCTTCCCCAGACCCAGAGTTCCCAAGATGCCCATCCTGGAGAAAGTCCCCCATCAGACGGTGGCAAAACCTGCCAGTGGTGCAGAGGAGCCTGTGAGTGACCTCTGAGGCTCCCCCTCCCCCCATGCCCGCTTTCCGCACGCACATGCCTTGACTCCTAGAACAGTCCTGAGAGGGACTGGCCCCAGCACTTGCCTGGTCCTCAGCCCTGCCCTCTTCCAGGCATGAGGCCCAGGCAATAGCCCTGCTCTGAGCATGCTGAGGGTCCTGGGAGGGCCTGGAGGGGCTGGGAGTGGCCTCAGGGGGTGCTGATGGAATGCTGATGGTGACACCTTCCTAATCAAGGTCAGAAAGAGGCCTTGACCTGGGTCAGGTACCTGTCTTTTCTCCCAGGGCTGCTCACCACCTCCAGTGGGCCCAGCACTGGTGGCTTAGAAGGGTGCTCCCCCTATCCCAAAGCTCATCTCCCCACTCCAGTGGCTTTGAGCTCAATGGGGTTGCTGTAAGGCCAGGCAAGGGGAAGGCTCATCCTCCACCCCAATCTCTGCCCAGCCAGCCCCGCTTGGTGTGGCTGGTTCACCTGGAGCCTTAGGCACACCTTCCCCACTGGCTGGAGATGAAGCCACCGCACCCCAGGCAGGTATCCTCCCTTTTAATCTTCTCTTTTAATTGTGTTTTGGGTGAAAGTTTACACAGCATATTAGTTTCCCATTTAACAATTTTTATACAGACTGTTCCGTGACACTGGTTACATTTTTCACAATGTGTCAACATTTTAATTATTTCTAGACTGTTCTGTTTCCATTAATCTAGAGTCCCTGCCTCTCTTCACCTCCTCATCTTTGTTTTAGGGTAAATGTTGACCATTTGGTCTTGCATAGTTTGTTGTTTATAGGCACACATTCCTCTTGTATGTAACTGCTTATTTTATGGATCAATACATTATTTGGCTGAAATGTGACCTCTGAGATTGGTTTCAGGTCCAGTTTCAAAGGGTATCTCAGGGTGACAGTCTCAGGGTGTCCTCTAGTCACTATTGGACCAGTAAGCATGGTTTTTTGTTTGTTTGTTTTTTTAGTAATTTTGAGTTTTGTTCTACATTTTTCTCCCTTTCCATGTGGGACCTTCCATTGTGTACCTGGTCAGAATGGTTGGTAGTTGTACCAGGCACCATCTAGTTCTTCTGGCCTCAGGCTAGATGAGGCCATGGTTCATGTGGGTTATTAGTCCTGTGGACCAGTTTCTTCTTTGAGCATTTGGTTTCATTCATTTTCTTTTGTTCCAGAAGAGTAGAGAGCAATAGTTGCATCTTAGATGGCTGCTCACAAGCTTTTAAGACCCCAGACACCACGCACCGAACTAGGATGTAGATTACCATCTTTATGAACTGTGTTATGCCAATTGACTGAGTTGTCCCGTGAGACTATGGTCCCAAGCCTTCACACCCAGTAAACCAATACCTTAAGATGTTTGGTTATGTCAGGGAAGTCTCTGTAACTGTGCCCCCTGTGAGAGTAGCACCTCTTATCTCCAAGGCCTGACACATGCTAGTCCCTCTGCCACAAATGCCTTCTTGCCACCCTCCTCCCCCACTTTTGCTTGAAGCCTTGACCATAGCTCTCTGGCTCCTCCCCACCCCACCCCGCCCAAGTTGCTCCCCAAGTTCCATAGGCTCTGCAGTTCTCCAACACCTCTGTTCCTTCTGGTCTCAAGCATGTCTCACCCTTTGGCTTCCTTGAGAGTAGGCCTGTCTCTCCATCATTCCTTCCAAGAACTGATCAGGAAATGTGTTTTTACTGAGACCCCAAAGTCCAAAAACCCTCGTTAGTTCAAGTCCCTGTCTCTGGCCCCAGGCCTTGGCCAGAAGCCACTGAGAGTTTGGGGTGGGATCTCACAGGGCTGGACATAGAATTGAGATGTCCCACCTCAGTCGTTTTTACCTATCGCATGACTTTCTATTACTCTAAGCTGAATCCCAGCTCACTGTCAGAGACCTGAAAAGGGTGGTCTGCTCCTAGAAGCGGTGCCAGGCCACCAGCTGGGCAGGGCTTTCTGTAGATGCTTGTCCACCTACCTACCACTCAACTTCCCCAGTCCCCAAGAGAAGGAGGAGGGTACCAGAGCGCTAGATAGGGATCTGATCCTTCTGGGAGTGGGTTTGGCAGCCTGGGGTGCTGCCCAGACCCATCTGGAGTCATTCCCAGGCCAGAAGCTTCCGCAGTGACCCTGACACCCTCATCTCCCCCAGGGCAGTGAACTGTAGAGACAGGATCAGGCGGGCGGAGATTCTGTTCATATATCAGTGCATACACACACATGACACAATCCTCCGCCTCTGCCCAGGGCTGTGTGGGGTCTCCAGGGTGCAGCCAGTGTGAGCAGACCTGAGACGTGCTCTCAGAGGGGCCCTGCACTTCTGCAGCCACCCCCACCGCCCCACAGAGGAGGAAACTCCTGGTAGTAGGTGACCCAGCAGCAGCCAACTTTTTGAAGATTAACCAAAAATATTAAAAGTTTTCCTATTATGATCAGCTAAGTGAGGGAGAGAGTCCTTGAGTGGTGCAAATGATTAATGCTCTCAGCTGCTGCTAGAAGGACTGAAGGTTCAAGTCCACCCAGAGGTTCCTCGCAAGAAAGTCCTTGTGATCTACTTCTGGAAAACCCTGTGGAGCACAGCTCGTCTTCGTCACACACGGGGCCTCCACGTACATGAACTGACCCCACAACATGGAGCACAGCTCCTCTTCATCACCCACGGGGCCTCCACGTGCATGAACTGACCCCACAGCATGGAGCACAGCTCGTCTTCATCACACCTGGGGCCTCCGCGTACATGAACTGACCCCACAGCATGGAGCACAGCTCGTCTTCGTCACCCACGGGGCCTCCACGTGCATGAACTGACCCCACAGCATGGAGCACAGCTCGTCTTCATCACACCTGGGGCCTCCACGTACATGAACTGACCCCACGACACGGAACACAGCTCTTCTTCGTCACACCTGGGGCCTCCACATACATGAACTGACCCCACAACACGGAGCACAGCTCTTCTTCGTCACACCTGGGGCCTCCAAGTACATGAACTGACCCCACAACACGGAGCACAGCTCTTCTTCGTCACACCTGGGGCCTCCACGTACATGAACTGACCCCACAACATGGAGCACAGCTCTTCTTCGTCACACCTGGGGCCTCCACGTACATGAACCGACCCCACAACATGGAGCACAGCTCTTCTTCGTCACACCTGGGGCCTCCACATACATGAACTGGCCCCACAACAAGTAGCTTAAGTGATGGAGAAGGAAAGGGAGGGGATGGAAAAGGAAGCAAAGGGAGAAAGTGAGAGAATGATCAAGGAGACAGGAGCAATACAGAGGTTGGACAAAGACTGGATTGCTGGTCCCAGCCCTGCCACCAAACTGCTGTGTGACCTTGGACTAATCCCTACACTCTCTGGGCCTCAGTTTCCTTATCTGTAAATGGAACAAAAACCCCTGCTGTGGCTAAGTCACAAAATTGTTGAAAACACAGATGAGATCCTGTGTGAACACAAACAGCAAACGGGGAAGCACAGTGTCCATATGGGGAGTACAGGGTGGGGCTCTCTGCCCAGACTCCACCCACACTCTGGGGGCCCTAGAGATGCCGGCTTTCCTCTTAGGAATTCCTCTAGACAGACAAGGACAGTAAGGATTTAACACTTTATGGCATGCTTATTTGGGGCTACTTGCTGACGTCGTGTAATTCTCTTGCATCCTTCTCTGGTGTCCTAGTCATCTAGTGCTGCTGTAACAAAAGTGCCACAAGTGGGTGGCTTTAACAAACAGAAATTTATTTTCTCACAGTTCAGGAGGCTAGAAGTCTGAATTCAGGGTGCCAGCTCTAGGGAAAAGCTTTCTCTTTCTGTCAGCTCTGGAGGAAAGTCCTTGTCTCTGTGAGCTTCTGCTCCTGGGCAATCTTCATGTGGCTTGGCATCTCTTTCCCCTCATTTCTGCTTCTTAGCTTGCTTGTTTAATCTCTTTTATATCTCAAAAGAAATTGACTCAAGATACACCATCCATTAATCCTGCCTCATTAACATAACAAAGACAACCCATTCCCAAATGGGATTATAACCACATGCATTAAAAAAAAAAAAAAAAACAAACATTGCTGCTGAGTCAATTCCAACTATAGCCACCCTATAGGACAGAGTAGAACTGCCCCATAGAGTTTCCGAGGAGCACCTGCTGGATTTGGACTGCTGACCTTTTGGTTAGCAGCCGTAACACGTAATCACTACACAACCAGGGTTTCCACTCCAGGCATAGAGGTTAGGAATTACAGCACATATTTTGGGGGACACAGTACAATCCATAACAGATAGGAATTGTTATTTCTGTCACATGGATGCAGAAGCTGAGGCTTGGACAGATTGGGGAGAGATTGAGCTCTCTCTTCCATGGATGGACGCCTGGAATGAAATGCCCCCACTTGCATTTGCTAACTCTGGCCTGGATTTAACAGGGAGCTCAGGGCATGAGTTACCTTCCCAGGAAACACAGAATTCTGGTCAACAGAGCAACACTGAGATGTGGCTCCTCCCATCCAAAAACATCACTTGCCTGTGCAAGTCTCTCCTCCAGAGTAGCATCCTATGTGCCCAAAGGATTCATTAGATTCTAGAGCTCCAGTTGGGGACAATTCCTAAATGAAGAGTGACCCTCAGACATCAGTACCAGGGATAGGACTATTTCATCGCAGCCCCATCCTTTATGGTTTATAAGCACCTTCCCATTACGTACCTCTGTGATTCTGTGAGAGGTGAGCTTATTAGCCCCATCTTATAGGGAAAGACACAGGCATGGAAAGGTGAGGTGACTTCAGGCTGGTCAGTGGCAGGTCAGGGTATGAACCCAGGTCTGTCTGATGCCAAGATCAAGGTTTTTTCTCTGCACTTGGTCCCCTCCGGGGGGTTGGGGAGGAGGGAGGCAGCAAACAGGAGCTCTGAAGTTGGTAATTCTGCTGCACTGTGTCTTAGAAACACACAGGTCCCAGGATAGAAAACAAGTATAGGGCAGATGGAGACAGACATTGGGGGCTCAAGCTTCGCCCTTCTCTTCCAGAGCCTACCCAAATTGCCAGTGCCCCCTCTGCAACAGACCTTGGCCACCTACCTGCGGTGCATGCGGCACCTGGTGCCTGAGGAGCAGTTTAGGAAGAGCCAGGCCATCGTGCAGCGGTTTGGGGACCCTGATGGCCTCGGTGAGGCCCTGCAGCAGAAGCTTCTGGAGCGGCGGGAGAAGACGGCCAACTGGGTGGGAGTTGTTAGGCTCCTGGGGCGGTGTGGGTGGCCTGGAAGTGGGCAGACTGGGGCAGACAATGGACCCATGCAGGAGGGGCAGGAGGCAGAAACAGGAGATAGATAGATGGGCTTGGATGGGGGGTGAAAAAGATTACAAGGATGGGGCAGATGGAGAGACAAGATTGGGGGGCAGATGGGAACAGACAGGGAACACGGATGGAGGAGAGATGGGATGGCAAAGGGTAAGAGTGAAGGACAGACCAGATGTGGGGTTGACAGCTAGAGATGGAGACAGAGAGAGGAAGAGATGGGGGTATACATGGAGATGGGGAGAGACAGAGGACAGATATGGGGGACACACAGGTAGACATGGATGGGGGCAGATAGAGATGGGGATGGGGAGAGATGGGGACAGATGGGGACACACAGGGGGACATGGATGGGGACAGATGGAGATAGAGATGGGGATGGGGAGAGATGGGGAACACACAGGGGGACATGGACGGGGCAGCAGAGGAAGAGGTAGGATGGGGAGAGACAGGTGACAGAGATGGGGAACACAAAGGGGACATGGATGAGGCAGCAGAGGAAGAGGTGGGAATGGAGACGAGGTCAGGACAATGGACAGGGATGAGGGGCAGGAACAGGACACACAGAAGGACAGGTGTGGGGACAGGAGTGAAGAACCAAAGAAGCAAGCTGGGAAACCACGAGGGAAGAGGTATGGTGCAGAGATGAGGGACAGGCGTGGTGGATTGTAGTGCGCGTGGGGCCTAGAACATAACTGGGGCTCTGTGTATGTTTGTGGAATGAACGAAATGGGTAATCAAATGAAGTGCCTCAATTGTCCCTTAGGGCTGACAGGACGAGTGCTTGTTGCCTTACTTGGCAGGGGGCTGTGGCCTCTGGGACCAACCGCAAGTGGGTCACGACGCCCGTTCTTCCTTCCCTCCCCGGCAGGTGTCTGAGTACTGGCTGAACGACATGTATCTTAATAACCGCCTGGCCCTGCCTGTCAACTCCAGCCCAGCTTTGATCTTTGCACGGCAGCACTTCCAGGATACCAACGACCAGCTAAGGTGAGGCCAGGTGCTCCTTGGCTCAGAACTTGGGAACTGCGGGTCAGAGGGCCTGATCAATGTCCCTGAGACAGCAGCTGTTCCAGGCAACCTGGCTGGGGAAGAGGTGAGGTGAGGCTGCAATTGATAATGAACACATGACCTTCTACATAATATGTTTATTTGGGGAAGGGGACGCTAGTGGAGGTCATGGTCCCCGAGGCGTCCCCAAGCTGGACTTGACCTGGCTAAGGCCCTGAGCAGAGAGGTGTGTGCCCTCAGACCCCGTTGGTGCTTGCCACTGGTAACATGCTACCCTGTCTGTCTGAGAGGACCTCTGCTGCCCTCCAAAGCCCCTGGCTCTAAATAGAGGCTCCTGAGGGGGGATGGGTCCCTCCCTGCCAGCCTCCGCCATACCAGAGCTCCGCCATCTGCTGCAATTTCAGAGCTCAGTGAGCCGCGCGGAGGGCTGACAGATGATGGTGGGGGCCATGCACGCAGGAGTGAGGATGAGGGGAGGGTCTCCCTGTGGGGGTCTCTCAGAGCCATACCTGAGTCCCTGGTCTCATGACCAGAATGGCACACAGGATGGGGGCAGTTCAGAGGCAGGAGAAGGGACAGGTGCCTACCCCCAGGCTAGCCAGGGCCCACCCCTCATTCTCTGGGGGCGAGGGCTCAGCTAGGCTCAAGCGGCCCCCACCCCCTTCCTCAGCCTGACTGAAGAGTGGGAATGGATGAATAACTTCCGAGAACATTTCTCAAAATTGCATCCAAGGGGCCATTTTGCAGATGCAATTAAGCCCAAACTCATCATCCGTGGACAGTTAAGACAGGCAGTCCTACGGCCCCGTCTCGGTGCCTTTTTCCCAGCACCCACCTTCCTCTTCATTAGCGCTAACCAGTGGGCATCGAGTTGATTCTGACTCGTGGTGACCCCGTGTGTGTCAGAGCAGAACTGCACTCCGGAGGGTTTTTAAGGGCCAATTTTTCATAATCAGAACACCAGGCCTTTCTTTTGAGGCACGCCTGGATGGACTTAAACCTCCGAACTTTTGGTTAGCAGCTGAGTGAGTGTGTTAACCATCTGTACCACCTGGGGACTCCTCATTAGCATTAAAAACCAAAAAAACCAAACCTGTTGTTGACCGATTCCAAAGAGGACCAAATTACTGACTTTCTTGGGAGGCTGGATTCCCCAGAGTCCCAATATCCGCCTTCCAGTCCAGCCCCAAGACTGGCCCCTACCTGTTGCCCTGTGGCCTCACCTGGCTCCCTCTGCCTCATCCACCCTCTGAGTTCCTTTCCTGTCCCCCAGAACTGCCCCACCCCCAGCTCTCTTCAAAGGACCATTTTTAATCCAAGGCCTGTGAAGGGCCGACAGCATCTGGAGGGGGTCAGGAACCAGGTCTGAGTAGTGCACCACGCAGGCCTGGCCTATGGCAGGAGTCCCTGCATTTAAAATGGAGAGGGGGAAGTGGGGAAGAAGGAAGGGAGGGAAAGTGGTAGGGAAGAAGGAAGGAAGGAAGATAAAAAGGGAGGAAGAAGAGAACGAAGGGAAAAAGGGAGGAGGGAAAGAAGGAAGACAGGAGGGAGAGGGAAGAAGAAAAGAAGGAGGAAGCCAGGGAGGGAGGGAAGAAGGGAGGGAGGGAGAGAAGCCCAGGCCCCTGGGAGGCAAGGCTGAGGCCTCATCTCTGTCTACAGGTTTGCGGCCAACCTCATCTCCGGTGTGCTCAGCTACAAGGCGCTGCTGGACAGGTAGGACTGGGCCGGCCTGGGAAGGGAATGTCCTGATTAGGACAGGCTGCCCCTGCCTCTGCCTCCCTGCTGCGGTAGACAGGGAGCTGCCTGCTTTCTGGACCACCAGCATCTTGATGGCCTCTACCCCAGCGGGCCCGACCAGGACCAGCTCCTTTTCCTGGGGTAGCCTCTCCTTCCTTAATCTCTTTAAAATGCCCCCTCCCTCCATGCCTCCTAGGTTTGCACTTGGCATGAGCAGTCTGTCAGGAATCAGAGAACGCATCAGAAGGTAGAGACGGAAAAGTTGGACTGAGGAGATGGGAGTTCAGCCTTGCCACTTGGGCAAGTGTGGTTTCCCTGCCCTGAGCCTCTGTCTCCTCCACCCCACCAAGCTCGAGGGATGGGAACAATGACACAGTGGACACGAGGGTGTTCTGACAGGTGGAGATTGCTCATGAGCTCAGTGCAGTATTACTGATTTTAAGACAAGACCCTGTCCTGGCCAAGGGTGCCTGAGCAGAAGCAAGAGGGAGAGGGCCTGGAGAAGCCAGGGTCCCCGGAAGCAGATAATATAAGGGCATCAGCCCCAAGCAGGGTCCACTTCACAGATGAGGCAGCCAAGCTCAGAAAGGTTAAGTGGCTTGCCCGTGGTCACACAGCCAGGAGATGGCAGAATGAGGAGGGCAGAAGAGGCAAACTTCACTCTCTTTTCAACTTGGGTCCAACTAAGTCTTTGCCCAGCCTTAGGGCAGAGGCTCAGACTCATAGTCACTCCAGGGAAGGACAGGGCCCCGAGACCCATAAAGCAGAGCAGCTGAGGTCTTGGGCCCTGGAGTGCGCAGACCTGAGTTTGAATACTGACAACCACAACACTGGATGTGTCAACCTTAAAAAAAAAAACCAGCTAGAGTCGCTTGTCTTTCCAATGGGAGTAGTAATAGCAGCTGCCTCAAAGAGCACTCCCTCCTCCAGCCCACAACACTGAGTCTCTGAGTCTCTGATTTCCTGTGATTTCCAGTCTCTGATTTCAAAGAGCCTCATCCCTCACAGCATCACAGCTGGGCAGTGGAGGAAGGAGGGCCAGGGCCCTGCCCACTGGGGCTGGGGCCTGTGTTCCATCTATCGCTGACAGTTTAGACCCCAGATTCACATGTGCATGCATGTGTGTGAGTGTGTGTGTGTGCCCAAGTGTGTATGTGTGTGCATGCGTGTGCCAGTGTCTCTGTGTGTACATGTGTGTGCATGTGTGTATGTGTTGCATGTGTGTGTATGTGTGCCTGTGAGTATGTGTGTGTGAGTGTGCATGTATATGTGTGCACTCACACTCATACCGCCATGTACATCCACGCGTAACACCCATGGAGGGTCCTATGTCGAATGACTGTAAATGTCACAAGACTGCAACATTTTCCTGAGTAACTGTTTTGGGCACCTTGATTCACTTGCTCATTCAGTCTTTCACTTTGCAATGCACTGATGCTGGAGAGATAGGGGAAAATAAGGTTCCATCCCAGCCCTCAGAAGGCTCTCAACTACCAGGAAAGACAGACACATCAGCAGACATAACACATAGCTCCATCTTCTCCCTCAAACTTCTGTCAGCTCCCTGGAACATCCCAGCCACTGCAAACTGAACTTGTCCCCAGTGCATCTTTGAATGTCCTCTCAAACCCCCAGCTTGCCCTCACCCTGTCTTGTCAGGTCAATAAATGCACTGACAGGTGGTAAATCCAGAAACCTAGACCTCACCACGGTTCCTCTCCCCCCAGGCCCCTCTTATCTCAGGTGCTCTCAGCCAGTCCTCCAAAACCAGTCCCAGAGCCTCCCTGTCTCTCCTCCCCGTAGTCCACATCACCTTCCCATCTCGGCCGCAGTCTCCTCCCTTGTACTTCATGTGACCCCTTTCGATCCATTCTACACATATAACCAGGGGCATTGAAAAAGCGAAACATAAATGAAATCATGCCACAAAACACTAAAGCCTTCCAGTGGTGTTCATTGCACGGAGAATAAAATAAAAACTCCTTACTTCTACTGACGAGGTCCTGCATGATCTGGCCCTTTCCTACCTCCCTGGCCTTCTCCTCATGCTGCTTCAACCCCACTGGCTTCCTTTCTGCATTCCATTAGTGTTCTGAAATTGGGTGGATGAATGGATGGATGGAAGGGAAACAAATAGAAGGAATGAAGAAAAGAAAAGAGAGGGAGGGAGAAAGGAAGGAAAGATGGTGAACACGAGATATACTGAGACCACAGAGAAAAGCAAACTTTCTGCCTTGAACTCAGCAGGCTTCCTGAAGAGGTGTTGAAGGAGCAGGCTCTTGAAGGTGAAGGAGTTCTCTAAACGGATTAACTAAGTGCAGGGGTGGAGGTGAGGGCATGCCCAGCCAAAATCAGCCCAAGCAAGCGAAGTCCCTGAGGGTCAGAATGGCAGGCCTGCCCATGTGGTCATGAGGCAGGGTGAGAGTGGGTCGATGGAGCTTTGAGAAAATCATGGAGTCTCCATGGGCCTTGAAAATGGGGCACCCCTCTACTGTAAGAAAGCGGGGACTGATCTCTTAGGCTCCCATGGTAATGCAGGTATGGTTTTGTGCCCTGCTTTGCCTGATCCCATGACAGTACGTCCAGTTCTGATTCCCTGTCCCGTCCACCCTCTCACGGCTCCCTCCTCTTACCTGTCTGCCCCTCCAGCCACTCACTCCCCACCGACTGTGCCAAGGGTCAGCTGGCAGGGCAGCCCCTCTGTATGAGGCAGTACTATGGGCTTTTCTCCTCCTACCGGCTCCCTGGCCACACCCAGGACACGCTGGTGGCCCAGAAGAGCAGTGTCATGCCTGAGCCTGAGCACATCATCGTGGCTTGCCGAAACCAGGTAGGCAGACCTTCCCACTGCTGTCCTGCCGGTCAGGGTGGGTCGTGGGGCTAGCAGTAGCCACTCATGCTTATCCCTTTCTGCTGCTTCACAGAGCTCACCCCACGGTGAGCAGCAGTGCAGCGGCCCAGAACTCAGGTCTCCTGACCTTATCAGCCCCATTTCTCTCCACTAATTGGCTCTAAGAACAAGGAGAACCATGAGTTAGCGGATGCTCCCTTGGACTTGCACTTGAGCCCCCAAGAGCCAGGTCAGGTTGGAAGAAGACCCTGCTGGGCTGAAGGTCCTTAACGAGAGCCCAGCATGGTGTCGGCCCCTCTACCCTCAGACCATCACCCAAGCCATGATCTTCCTGGAGACCACGCACAGACAGAGTTACAGAAGGACCAACTGGACGAACCACATGTTGGGCGTGGGCTCAGCACTTACACGCGTTCATGTGATCCCACAGTGATCCTGCAGGCTGGGCCTCAAAATCTGCATTCTCTGTCCCCCGCAGCTGAGGTTTTCAGACTGGGTTCCAGGGGCCAACAAGGGCCCCGTGGGGCCAGGGGGACAAGCTGAGCATGGAGGCTCCAGACCCCTTCTCATTGCCCACCAGACTAGATTCTACATATCGAGACTCCATGTTTCATCTGACAAAAAGGTAGAATTCATTTCGTTTTGTTTTTGCTAAAAAGCACATATGATGACACCCACCAGGTGGGTCCCCTGGAAATTGCTCTGGAATGATTTCTTCTCAGGCTTATCTCACGTTCTTAGCAAGTTGGGAGCTCAGAGAATGTCTGCCATATTAGGGCAGCTGCAGCCCCGTCCCAGGCCTGAAGGACAACCAGACACTTCCCAGTCCACCTCATACCCAGGCTGGCTGGCCACAAAACAAAGACTTTTCTCTCGAAGTCCAAACTAGCCCTTCCCAGCCTCCACCCATCCCAGTCTCCGTCCAGTCCAGGAGTGCTCAAGGAGCTCCTGCTCTGGACCCGGCCACGTGTGCATGGCTCAGGGCTGAGCAGAGGATTCATTCAACCAGGTGAAAAGGGCATCTTGACCTGTGCCAAGGAATAAGACCCTTTGCATCAAAGCTGCAGGCTGAAGCCCCACAGGCTTACACATAAAGCACGGGGACGTATACAAATGTACGTGCACATGTATGCACACAGCCTTTTGTGTATTGATCTTCATTTTGAATCTTTCTCTGCATATTATTCACTGACTGGCTTTTTTGGTCCACTCACCAGTGTGTTCAAGCTAACCCTATATCACTACCTTGAATGAGCTCATTCCTTTTAATTGCTGGGTAGAAATGCCCTGGACAAGTACATTCTACTTAGCCGTCCCCTAAGTGAAGAACACTTAGGCTGTTTCTACTTTTCCACTGTTGCAAACAAGACTGATATGCACATTCTGGGGCAACACGTGGACGTGTCACTAAGCCTTAGACTGACGTATGTCTTTCAAGTACACTTGCCGAGACATAGGGTATGCACATTTTTAGTTTGGATACACATGGCCTTCCAAAAGGGTTTTTTACCAATTTACACTTGTCATGCAGTGTCTGAGAGCCCAAGTCCCCACAAATGCAGTGGTTTTACATAAACTAGGAACCACGAAAACAAACTTTCTTTTAGAGATGTTTGATCTTTGAGTGGGGGTCCAGCTTGGGGTCCAGCACAGTCAACAGCTTTGGGTTGGTCTCCAAATTGCGACCACCCAGAATATGAAATCCCTTGGGGACCTGAATCTGAGTATTCCCTGGCCCAGTGAAAGCTGGCAGTTAGGTCCCGGTGAGGAGTTCTGCAGCCTTGAGTGACGTGTTTGACCTGTTTCCCCCACAGTTCTTTGTCTTAGATGTTGTCATTAATTTCCGCCGTCTCAGTGAGGGGGATCTGTTCACTCAGTTGGGAAAGATAGTCAAAATGGCTTCCAACGAGGACGAGCGCTTGCCTCCAATCGGCCTGCTGACGTCAGACGGGAGGACCGAGTGGGCCGAGGCCAGGACTGTCCTCATGAAAGGTTAGCAGCAGTGCCCGGCTCCTGTCCATGCTCATCCCATCCTCATCCTCCAGGGTCTGGGGCCATGAACTCATCCATGTGGGCCACAGCACAGGACAGACAACCAGTCCTGCTGTCAGTACAGGGGCCTTCTACTGAAGGTCAAATCCTTTGTGCCCACATGTGTCCACCTGCATATCCTAGCTTTCTGGGCAAGGCTAACCAGAGCTGGAATTTTCCGCTGTTCTGGGATGTGGGGTGGGGGCTACATGAGCTGGAGGAAGATGGGCTGCTGTGAAGCCATGCTGGTTCCTGGAGGGCAAGGGTGGTGCTCATTCTGGAGGCCTGGTCACTGGGGATCCAGGATGGAGGCCACCTCTGGAGGGTAGTTGGCCATCTCTATCATGTGATCTCTTGGTACTGAGTCTTTTCATCTTTAAGTGGACCCTTATCCTTCACGCTGGCCGCTGGTCTTGTGAAAGTCTCAAGGCATTCCTGCGAGAAAACCAGTAATCTTCTGAAATTACTTTTCAAATCCAGAGCCAGCCCTGGTCCAGGCAATGGATAGAGTGCCTTCTTCTAGGAGGTGAAGCAAGGCTTCTGCGAGTTTCCTCCCTCATACCCACACACTCTCAAAGGGCCCCGTGTCCTCGCCTTGATTTTTTCTCCCTCTCTGCAGTCTGATTGCCATTCCTTTGATTAACGTTTATTGTGTGTCTCCTTCCCCTTGACTGTGAGGTCTAGGAGAACAGGGACCTTGTCTGTTTGGCTTCACTTGTGCATCTGCTGTACCCTACACGGTAGGGGCCCCGTTGTAACTGTCAAATAGAAGGATGAAGTGTTACTAATGGCACTGGACCCCAAATGTTTCCCAGTTAATTCTTCTTACCTTTAATTAAGGAAACCCTGTGGCATAGTGGTTAAGAGCTACAGCTGCTAACCAAAAGGTCGGCAGTTTGAATCTACCAGGCGCTCCTTGGAAACCATATGGGGCAGTTCGACTCTGTCCTATAGGGTCGCTATGAGTCGGAATCGATTTGACAGCAACGGGTTTTTTGTTTTAGCTTTTAATTATTGGGCACCTGCTGAATGCTCAGTTCTTATAGCAGGCTGCACAGGCCACAGGGAGGTGACATTGACCTTGTTTCCCATGGACTTGACCACCAAGTTGGAAATCAGTAACTCATTTGAAAAAAGGAGCCCTGGTGGCCCAGTGGTTAAGTGCTCGGCTGCTAACCAAAATGTCGGCAGCTCGAACGCACCAGCTGCAACATGGGAGGAAAAAAGCCCACTGCTGTCATTTTGAACTGCTGACCTTTCAGTTAGCAGTTAATCACTTTAACCACTATGCCACCAGGGCTCATCGGGAGAAAAGACTTGATTTGCTCCCCATAAAGATTACAGCCTGGGAAACCCTACAGGGCGATTCTATTCTGTCACATTGGGTTGCTATGCATCAGAATCGGCTCAATGGCATACAACAACAACATCATTTAAAAGTGAGTTCATTCCCATGGGAGATCCCAGTGTGATTCAACCCCACTCCTCTCCCCTCCAGGGACAGAGACAGGCATAATCACTTCAGCTTCCAATATGGTCTACACTTTATTAGAGGCCAGGCCCACGACATCTCCCTCCAGAACTGACCAGGATTGCCCTCAGGCCTGAGTGCTTAGGCGGAACTAATTGGAATTAATTTGTTAATGGCATTTGATCCAGCTTTCTGAATGGAAATGCTGTTTCTGAGGAAGGGCAACAGCAAGGAGGACAAACATGGGCATTCCGTCTGGAAATTCAATTAAGCCAGTTAGCGATGACTGTGTCGTCGGCACTATAGGGAAGCCCTTGCGGGTCCCTGAAGCAACTCCTGTCCACAGAAAAGGAACACAGAGGCCATGCAGGAGACTTTCAGCTTAAACTTGAAAGGTTATGGCAGCTTTGTCTAAAGAGTGAAGATGGAAAGAGATGAATGGAGTCTAGATATATTTTGAAAGTAGAGGCAACAGGAAGGAAAAGAGAAATGAGAAAGGTCCCTAGGGTTTTTCATTTGAGCAACTGAGTGGATAGTGGTACCGTTTACTAAGATGGGAAACAGGATGGGGGAGTGGCTATGGAATAGAGAAATTGTTCCCGAGTATGTTAGGTTTGAGATGCCTTGAGTCACCTAAGTGGAGACGTCAAGTTAGATCTATGTGTCTGGAGCTCAGAGGAGAGGTCGAGCCAGAGAGATAAATTTGAGAGCCATCAGCACATAAGTGATATTTAAAGTCATGAGCCTGGATGAGATCATCCAGAAATGGAAGCACAGGGGCCCTGAGGTCAGGTAGAGAAAGACGTGAAGGGGATGGAGAAAGAGCAGCCAGAATAGTAAAGGGAAAACCAGGAGATGAGTCACAAAAACACAATAGGGAAGAGGGCTTTGGGGAAAAGGAGTCAGCCAGCCAACATGGAATTCTGCCGAGAGGTCAAGGAAGAACAGAACAGAGAGGAGACACGGAATTAGCAACCCTGAAGTCATTGGTGATCTTGTCCAATGATTCAGACTGGTGTAGTTTGAAGAATGAATGATTGGATGCTGATGGGAATGGTCCAATGTTTTTGTTGCCTGTTTTCATCAAGTCAGCTCTGACTCGTGGCGACTTAATGTATAACAGAAGGAAACATTGACTGGTCTTAGCCATCTTTATGACCTTTGATGTTTGAACCCATTGTTGCTGCTATTGTGTCAACCCAGCTCATCAAGGGTTTCTTTCAATTTTGCTGACCTTCTACAAAACATGTGAATGCTGGACAGTGAAATGATTCAATTGCAGAAAGAAAGTGTTGATGAAACAGCCAATAACTAGAACCAGTAAGTGTAGACGACTCTTTTCAGACAATTTGGTATTAAAGGGAGCAGGGAAATGGGGGAGTCACTGGAAAAGGATGGGAGTCAAGTGAAGTTTTTTAGTAGGAAATGTAAGTACATGGCTGTATGCTGACAGAAATTATGCAGTAATAGAAAGGAATTGTTGACAAGGAGAGAGAAGATGAATGGAGGACTGGGGTTCTTTCAAAAGCAAAAGAAGACGGAGCCCAGAGATTAAGAGGCCATTGATTGATGCAGGGAAAACAGAAAACTTGGGACAGATGCCTGTGGGACTTCAGCTGATGGAGGGGGACTCCTGAACGGTCACTTCTCAGGTGGCAGGAGGAGGTATTCTGAAGGCAAAGGAAACTAGTTGCCATCGAGTTGGCTTCATATTATATGGTGACTGCCTGTGTGGCAGAGTAGAACATTTGTCTTTTCTTGTCTTTATATATATGTTTGTATCTTCTTATATAAATGAGGTCATACAATGTTTGTCCTTTTGTGATTGGCTTATTTCACTCAGCATAATGTCTTCAAGCTCCATCCGTACTGTAGCATGTATCAAGACATCATTTCTCCAACTGGCGGAGTATATGTATGTACCACATTTCATTTGTCCATTCATCTGTTCATGGACATTTAAGTTGTTTCCACCTTTTGGCTACTGTGAATAGTGTTGCAATGAACACTGTTGTACAAGTCTCTTTCTGAGTCTCTGTTTTCAAGTCTTTGGGTGTATGCCTAGGAGTGGTATTCCTGGGTCATACGGTATTTCTATTTTTAGTTTTTTTTTGAGGAACTGCCACACTGTTTTCCTCAATGGCTGTACATTTTGTATTCCCACCAGCAATGGATAAGGGTTCCAATTTGCCCGCATCCTGACTACCATTTGTTATTTTCTGGGTTTTTTTTTTTTTTTTCAATCTTAGCCATTCTAGTGGGAGTGAAAAGGTTTTGATTGTGATTTTGATTTGCCACTCTCTGATGGCTAATGATGCTGAGCGCCTTTTCATGTGGTTGGTGGCTATTTGAACGTCCTCTTTGGTGAAATGTCTATTCAAGTCCTTTGCCCATTTTCTGATTGGGTTATTTGCCTTTTTGTTGTTAAGTTGTTGAAATTTCGTGTATATTTTGTCTATTAGATTCTTGTCAGATACATGGTTTCTGAAGATACTCTCCCAGTCAGTAGCTTGTCTTTTCACGCTTTTTTGGTAAAGTCTTTTGATGAACAAAAGTTTTACATTTTTGTGAGGTTCCATTTACTTATTTTGTGTTTTGTTGTTTGTGCTTTTGTTATTAGATAATCCATTGTTAAAAGCTAGGCCTGACAGCATTGCCATTGCTTCTTCTTCCAAGAATTTTATAGTTTTAGTTTGCACATTTGGAAACCCTGGTGGCGTACTGGTTAACAGCTTAGGCTGCTAACCAAAAGGTTGCCAACTCCAATCCGCCAGGCACCCCTTGGAAACCCTATGGGGCAGTTCTACTTAGTCCTATAGGCTGCTATGAGTCGGAATCGACTCAATGGCAACCAGTTTTTTTTCAGTTTAATTTGCACATTTAGGTTTTTAATCCCATTTTGAATTTGTTTTTGTGTATGGTGTAAGGCATGGATCCTGTTTCATTTTTCTGCATGTGGAAATCCCATTATCCCAGCACCATTTATTGAAGAGACTCTTCTTTCACTATTGAAGGGATTTAGCAACCTTGTCAAAAATCAGTTGAACATAAATGTGTTGGTTTATTTCTGGACTCTCAGTTCTATTCCATTGGTCTATGTGTTTATTATTATACCAGTACCAGGCTGTTTTGATTACTGTAGCTGTATGTCATTGTTGTCATTAGGTGCTGATGAGTTGGTTCTGACTCACAGGCATCCTACGCAACAGAACAAAACACTGCCCAGTCCTGTGCCCTCCTCACAATTGTTGCTGTGCTTGAGCCCATTGTTGCAGCCTCTGTGTCAATACATGTCATTGTGGGCCTTCCTCTCTTTCACTGACCCTCTACCAAGCATGATGTCCTTCTCCAGGGACTGGTCCCTACTGGTAACATGTCCAAAGTACATGAGACAAAGTCTCACCATTCTTGCTTCTAAGGAGCATTCTGGCTGTACTTCTTCCAAGACAGATTTGTTTGTCCTTCTGGCAGTCCATGGTCTATTCAACATTCTTCAGCAACCATAATTCAAAGTCATCAGTTCTTCCTTGCTCTTCCTTATTCATTGCATGCGTATGAGGTTATTGAAAATACAGTGCCTTAGGTCAGGTGCATCTTAGTCTTCAAAGTGACATATTTGCTTTTTAACACTTCAAAGAGGCCTTTTGCAGCAGATTTGCCCAATGCAATGCATCGTTTGATTTCTTGACTGCTGCTTCCATGGGTGTTGATTACGGATCCAAGTAAAATGAAATCTTTAACAACTTCAATCTTTTCTCCCATTTATCATGATATTGCTTATTGGTCCAGTCGTGAGGATTTTTGTTTTCTTTATGTTGAGGTATAATCCTTGCTAAAGGCTGTAGTCTCAGATCTTTATCAATAAGTGCTTCAAGTCCTCTTCTCTTTCAGCAAGCAACGTTGTGTCATCTGCCACGTTCTTCTCCGATTATTTGCTCACTATACAGATTGAATAAGTATGGTGAAAGGACACAACTCCGACACACACCTTTCTTTTGATTTTAAACCATGCAGTAGTATCTCCTTGTTCTGTTCGAATGACTGCCTCTTTGTCTATGCACAGGTTCCACAGGAGCTCAATTAAATGTTCTGGAGCTCCCATTCTTTGCAGTGTTATCTATAATTTGTTATGATCCACACAGTCAAATGCCTTTGCATAGTCAATAAAAAACAGGTAAACATCTTTCTGGCATTCTCTGCTTTCAGCCAAGTTCCATTTGACATCAGCAATGATATGTGGTGTACTACATTGATTTAATTTTCTAATATTGAACCATCCCTGCATTCCTGGAATAAATCCCACTTGGTCATGGTGTATGACTCTTTTAATATGCTGTTGAATTCTGTTAGCTAGTATTTTGTTGAGGATTTTTATATCTATATTCATAAGAGATATTGCCCTGTAGTTTTCTTTTCTTGTGGTTTTTTGTCTGGCTTGGGTACCAGGGTTATGTTTGTTTCATAGAATGAATTAGGGACTACTCCTTCCTTCTTTATCTTTTGGAAGACTTTAAAGAGTATCAATGTCAATTCTTCTCTAAATGTTTGGTAGAATTCCCCAGTGAAGCTCTCTGGTCCAGGACATTTGTTGTTGTTGTTGAGAGGTTTTTGATTACTGATTCAATCTCTTCACTTGTTATGGGTCTGTTGAGACTTTCTGTTTCCTTTTCAGCTAGTTTGGGTAGGCTGTGTACGTCTAACAATTTATCTGTTTCATCTAGGTTATACAGTCTGTTACCATACAGGTGTTCATAATATTCTGTCAAATCCTCTTTATTTCTGTCTTAGTCATCCAGTGTTACTATAACAGAAATGCCACAAGTGGATCTGGGAGAAGACCCTGGTCACCAATCTTTCCCTGGTCTAAGAGTTTCTCAGTACAGGGACCCTGGATCCAAAGGACGTGCTCTGCTCCTGGTGCTTCTTTCTTGGTGGCATGAGGTCCCCCTCCTCTCGTCTGGATTCTCTCTTTTATATCTCAAAAGAGGTTGACTCAAAATATAACCTAATCCTGCTGATTGAGATCTGCCTCATTAACATAACTGCCCCTAATCCTGCCTCATCAAAAATCATGGAGGTAGGATTTACAGCACAGGAAAATCATGTCAGATGACAAAATGGTGGACAGTTACACAATTGGCCCAGCCAAGTTGGTAACACATTTTTGGGGGACACAATTTAATCTGTAGCAATTTCTATTGGGTCAGTTGTAATGTCCCCTTTTTCATTTTTTATTCTGGTTATTCGCTTCTTTGTCAGCCTGGCTAGAGATTTGTCAATTTTATTGATCTTTTCAAAGAACCAACTTCTAGTTTTATTGATTTTCTCTATTGTTTTTCTGTTTTCAATCTTGTTTATTGTAACTCTGATCTTTGTTATTTCCTTTCTTAGGCTTAACTTGTTCTTCTCTTTCTAGTTCCTGGAGTTGTTGAGTTAGGCTGTTAATTTGAGATCTTTCTTCTTTTTTTATGCAGGCTTTTATTGCTATAAGTTTCCCTCTGAGTAAAGCCTTTGCCATATCCCACAAGCTTTGGAATGTTATACTTTCATTTTCATCTGACTCTAAGACATTTGTGATCTCTTCCTTGACCCATTGGTAGTTTAATAGCATGTTGTTTAACTTCCATTTTTTTTGTATATTTTCCAGGTTTTTTTTTTGTTATTGATTTCTAGCTTTACTCTGTCGTGTTCAGAGAGAACACTTTGTATGATTTCAGTCTTTTTAAATTTTTCAAGACCTGCTTTGTGATCTAAAGTATGGTCCACAGGGTTTTCAATGTTTTGACTTTTCTGAAGTAGATCACCAGGCCTTTCTTCTGAGGCTCCTCTGGGTGGACTCAAACCTCCAATGTCTTGGTTAGCAGCTGAGCATGTTAACCGTTTAAGCTACACAGAGACTCAGAAGACGAAAGAGAACATATGAAGCAGCCGCTAGGAAACTGGGAAAGAGATTTACTCAGAAACTTAGTAAGATTTCTGGACTATGTTGAGCTCATATTTATGACAGTTTGAGGTCATACATTTTAGGAGAAACTAATTAGTGTTGTTACATGACTTTTGCCCCCACGATGTTCAGCTCCTGAGGATTGGGAAAGGAGAAGATGGGTTGTTGGGTTTAGCCAGATGAATGCAACCAAGGGAGAGGGAGAAGGTATGGTAAGGAAGCGGTTGCAATGTTGGAATCTAAACTGAGTAAGGAGAGAAGTGAAAGACGGGAGGAGGATGGATAGTACAGTGGCCCTCCTTCATCTGCGGTTTCACCTTTCTCGGTTTCAGTTACCGCAGTTTGAAAACGTTAAATGAGTACGTAGCGTGATGAAATCTCACACCATCCTGCTCCATCATTCACATAACTTTTATTATGGTATATTGTTATAATTGTTCTATGTTATTATTAGTTATTGTCGTTAATCTCTTACGGTGCATAATGTATAAATTAAACTTTATCATAGGTATGTATGTGTAGGACAAAACAACTTATATGTAGGGTTCTGTACTATCTGCAGTTTCAGGCATCCACGGGAGGTCTTGGAATGTATCCCTACAGATAAGGGGAGATTACTGTAAAATAAGTTGTGGGCTGGTGGATTTTGGAGATCTCAGTGAGGGCTATGAAAAGCTTTTGAATTAGAAAGTTAAGAGTGTGGTCAGAGTGTGAGAGACTTGAAACAAATTTCAGAGATGGTCAGTTCCTGGAAATGAGAGGTTCAAAGATGTGATCATGGGGTGGTTGGGGCATTGAGAGATGAGAATATTGTCTGGGTCATCCAGATGGATATCAAAGTTGCTGAGAATGATATTAGCAATGATGGGGAGGAAGAAGGTGAACTAGGAGCCTAAATCTCCACAATGGAGAATGTCTTAGTCATCTAGTGCTACTATAACAGAAATACCACAAGTGGATGGCTTTAACAAAGAGAAATTTATTCTCTCACATCTAGTAGGCTACAAGTCCAAATTCAGGGTGTCAGCTCAAGGGTAAATCTTTTTCTCTTTGTCTGCTCTGGAGGAAGTTCCTTGTCATCAAGCTTCCCTTGGTCTGGGAGCATCTCAGCACAGGAACCTCAAGTCCAAAAGATGAGCTCTGCTCCTGCTGCTGCTTTCTTCATGGTATGAGGTACCCATGTCTCTCTACTCACATCTCTCTTTTATATCTCAAAAGAGACTGGATTAAGACCCTATCTAATCTTGTACATCTCATCAATAGAACTGCTGCTAATCCATTTTTACAGACACGTGGGGGAGTCATACTGTGGGGGCTTGCGTGTTGCTCTGATGCTGGAAGCTATGCCACCGGTATTCAGATGCCAGCAGGGTCACCCATGGAGGACAGGTTTCAGCTGAGCTTCCAGACTAAGACAGGCTAGGAAGAAGGACCTGGCAGTCTACTTCTGAAAAGCATTAACCAGTGAAAACCTTATGAATAGCAGCAGAACATTATCTGATATAGTGCTGGGAGATGAGCCTCTCAGGTTGGAAGGCACTCAAAAGATGACTGGGGAAGAGCTGCCTCCTCAAAGTAGAGTCGACCTTAGTGACATGGATGGAGTAAAGCTTTCGGGACCTTCATTTGCTGAAGTGGCATTACTCAAAATGAGAACAAACAGCTGCAAACATCCATTAATAATTGGAACCTGAAATATACAAAGTATGAATCTAGGAAAATTGGAAATCATCAAAAATGAAATGGAACACATAAACATCGATATCCTAGGCATTAGTGAGCTGAAATGGACTGCTATTGGCCATTTTGAATCGGACAATCATATAGTCTACTATGCTAGGAATGGCAACTTGAAGAGGAAAGGTGTGGCATTCATTGTCAAAAAGAACATTTCAAGAGCTATCCTGAAGTACAATGCTGTCAGTGAAAGGATAATATCCATACGCCTACAAGGAAGACCAAGGAAGACCAGTTAACACGACTGTTATTCAAATTTATGCACCAACCGCTAGAGCCAAAGATGAAGAAATAGAAGATTTTTGTCAGCTGCTGCAGTCTGAAATTGATTGAACATGCAATCAAGATGCATTGATAATTACTGGTGATTGGAATGGGAAAGTTGGAAACAAAGAAGAAGGATCAGTAGTTGGAAAATATGGCCTTGGTGATAGAAACAATGCCGGAGATCGAATGATAGAATTTTGCAAGACCAATGACTTCTTCATTGCAAATACCTTCTTTCAGCAACACATGGACCTGTCCAGATGGAACACATAGAAATCAAATCGACTACATCTGTGGAAAGAGACGATGGAAAAGCTCAATATCATCAGTCAGAACAAGGCCAGGGGCCGACTGTGGAACAGACCATCAATTGCTCATATGCAAGTTCAATCTGAAACTGAAGAAAATCAGAGCAAGTTCACGGGAGCCAAAATATGACCTTAAGTACATCTCTTCTGAATTTAGGGACTACCTGAAGAATGGATTTGACACATTGAACACTAGTGACCGAAGACCAGACAAGTTGTAGAATGACATCAAGGACATCTTACATGAAGAAAGCAAGAGGTCATTGAAAAGACAGGAAAGAAAGAAAAGACCAAGATGGATGTCAGAGGAGACTCTGAAACTTCCTCTCGAACAACAAGCAGCTGAAGCAAAAGGAAGAATTGATGAAGTAAAAGAACTGAACAGAAGATTTCAAAGGGCATCTCCAAAAGACAAAGTAATGTATTATAATGACATGTGCAAAGAGCTGGAGATGGAAAACCAAAAGGGAAGAACATGCTTAGCATTTCTCGAGCTGAAAGAACTGAAGAAAAAATTCAAGCCTTGAGTCGCAATGGTAAAGGATTCTATGGGGAAAATATTAAACTACGCAGGAAGCATCAAAAGAAGATGGAAGGAATACAGAGTCATTATACTAAAAAGAAATTAGTCAATATTCAACCATTTCAAGAGGTGGCATATGATCAGGAACCGATGGTACTGAAGGAAGAAGTCCAAGCTGCTCTGAAGGCATTGGCAAAAAACAAGGTTCTAGGAATTGACGGAATATCAATTGAGATGTTTCAACAAACAGATGCAGTGCTGGAGGTGCTCACTTGTCTATGCCAAGAAACATGGAAGACAGCTTCCTGGCCAACTGACTGGAAGAGATCCATATTTATGCCTACTACAGCACTGGGTGGTTTTTTTCCCAAGAAAGGTGATCGAACCGAATGTGGAAATTATAGAAAAATATCATTAATATCACACGCAAGCAAAATTTTGCTGAAGATCATTCAAAAATGGCTGCAGCAGTATATTGACAGGGAACTGCCAGAAATTCAGGCCAGTTTCAGAAGAGGACGTGGAACCAGGAATATCATTGATGATGTCAGATGGATCCTGGCTGAAAGCAGAGAATACCAGAAGGATGTTTACCTGTGTTTTATTGGCTATGCAAAGGCATTCGACTGTGTGGATCATAACAAATTATGGATAACATTGCAAAGAATGGAAATTCCAGAACACTTAATTGTGCTCATGAGGAAGCTTTACATAGATCAAGAGGCAGTTGTTCGGACAGAACAAGGGGATACTGATTGGTTTAAAGTCAGGAAAAGTGTGTGTCAGGGTTGTATTCTTTCACCATACCTATTCAATCTGTATTTTGAGCAAATAATCCGAGAAGCTGGACTGTATGAAGAAGAACAGGGCATCAGGATTGGAGGAAGACTCATTAACAACCTGTGATATGCAGATGACATAACCTTGCTCGCTGAAAGTGAAGAGGACTGGAAGCACTTCCTAATGAAGATCAAAGACCACAGCCTTCAGTATGGATTGCACCTCAACATAAAGAAAACAAAAATCCTCACAACTGGTCCAATGAGCCACATTATGATAAACGGAGAAAAGATTGAAGTTGTCAAGGATTTCATTTTACTTGGATCCACAATCAACAACCATGGAAGCAGAAGTCAAGAAATCAAACGATGCATTGCATTGGGCAAATCTGCTGCAAAGGACCTCTTTAAAATGTTGAAGAGCAAAGACGTCACCCTGAAGGCTAAGGTGCTCCTGACCCAAGCATGGTATTTTCAATTACATCATATGCATGTGAAAGCTGGACAGTGAATAAGGAAGACCGAAGAAGAATTAATGCCTTTGAATCGTGGTGTTGGAGAAGAATGTTGAACATACCATGGACTGCCAAAAGAACGAACAAATCTCTCTTAGAAGAAGTACAACCAGAATGCCCCTTAGAAGCAAGGATCGCAAGATCCTTTGGACATGTTGTCAGAAGAGATCAGTCCCTGGAGAAGGACATCATGCTTGGCAGAGTACAGGGTCAGTGGAAAAGAGGAAGACCCTCCACGAGGTGGATTGACACAGCGGCTGCAACAATAAGCTCAAGCATAACAACGATTGTAAGGATGGCTCAGGACCGGGCAGTGTTTTGTTCTGTTGTGCATAGGGTCGCTATGAGTCAGAACTGATTCGACGGCACCTAACAACAACAATCCATTTTATTACATCATGGTGATAGGATTTACAACACATAGAGAAATCACATCAGTTGATGAAATGGTAGAGAGTCACACAATCGTCACCCAGCCAAGTTGACAGACATTTTTGGGGACACAATTCAATCTATGACAGGGAGTTATGAGGAGATTGGTAGAGCACAGCTACAGGATGAAGTCTAGTGGCTCCCGCTGTGAAGGGAAAGAAGGAGGAGAATGGTTTAGAAGTGAAAAAAGAGAGCAAGGAAGCCCTCACCCCAACCTTCTGGCCACAAGTTGGAGAGTGGAAGAGGCCGTAGGGGAGGTGGGCCCCAAGAGGAGCCCCACACCCCGTGGACGCTGAGGTAAATGGAATGTTTCCAGAGGAGGTGAGTGATACAATAGAGCAGGCAGTCCCAAGGCAGGCATGGTGAAGGGTTTAGGAAGGAGGAAAGGAGAGGTGGTGAGGTCTGTGTCCATTAGGGATCACATGGAACAGGCTTGGGGTTCTGACAGTGTCCCTGTAAATGGATATGTGGCATGAGATGGGATTGTCCTGCTGGTTCCTTGGGGATGGTGGGCAATCACTGCAAACGATAGCTCAAATTCTTAACTTGTGGGAGGCTGCAATGGTTTGGCTACCTGCCCATAGTATTAGGGGTAGAGGATCTCTCTGGTCCACAGTAGTGTCCCAGTTAACATGCGGACTTACAGGTAGAACATTTGAGGGCATCGTAGTCCCCAAGTCCTCTGGGCCGAAGTCCTGAGGTCCTCAGCTCCTTTCCTAGGTCCTGGGATATGACCAGGGCTGGGGCACTGGACCCTAAGGCAGGCGCTGTCCAGCGGGAGGCCTCAACCAGAGACTGATCTTCCCTCATCCTGGCTGAGGGCTGCAATGAAGAGCCTGAGCTTAGAGAAAAGTGTCTGAATCCTCATGCTGCCAACTGAGGCCTACAGGGACAGGGCTTATCCACCCCAGCCGTTCATTTCATCAACCCTCTCTCCTTTGAGAGCCTGCCCTGACCCTGTGCATCACCCCTCACCCCCAAGTAGGACCCTTCTTTTTGGGAGCCACAGGCTGCTCACCCAACCTGACCCTCCTCCACAATACTGAAAGGTGGCAGAGCTCACAGAAGCAAGTTGCCCTCCAGTGGTCAAGCAGGGCTGTCTACCCCCAAAGCCCCTGACCACCACCCTCTTGTGCTCCTATGTCCTCGCATCCCAGAGCCCCTTGCATGGGCTTTCTGCACAGAGCTCACTCAGAGTATTGCACAGAATGAGCGTGGGCACTGTTATTGCTATCAGCACCTGGTCATCCACGGGTGACATAAAGGGCCTTTTTGGGTGCTGATGGGTACAAGACCCATAAGGACTGTCACTGCCCTCGAGGAGCCTATGGTCTTGTTGGGGAGTCAGGAGCAATTAGCATGCTAGGCTGCTAACCAGAAGGTTGGAGGTTTGAGTCTACCCAGAGGGTCCTTGGAGGAAAGGCCTGGTGATCTGTTTACAAAAAATCAGCCAATCATGGTATTTGGTTCCTTGGTTTGGAAGTTTAGGGTCATGGTTTCATGGGACATCCCAGTTAATTGGCTTAATAACGTGTTTAGTGCTTCTGTTCTACCTCCTGTTTTGTTGCGTAGTGCCTGGGGTCTTAAAAGCTTGAAAGCAGCCACCCAAGGCACAACAATTGATCTCTACTCACCTGGAGCAACAGAGGAAGAAGGAGAGTTGGGAATAGGAGGAGAAAAATGGAATGTGTAGCTAATTGCTTCCACGAACAACTGCCTCCCTTGTCATGAGACTAGGAGAATTGGATGGTGCCTGGCTACTGTTACTGAACATTTTGATCAAAGATTCTATAGAAGAATCCTGATCAAAAAGGGGAAAATGCAGAACAGAATTTCAAAATCTCATGAAGTCCAGACTTTCTGGAGCCATGGAGGCTGGATGAACCTCTGAAACTATTGCCCTGGGGTAATCTTTAAACCTTAAACCAAAAACATCCCCTGAAATCTTTTTAAAATCAGACAATAGTTTAGCTTAACTAGTAAAGAATGCCTGCCTTGAGCATTGTGCCCTTTTAAGATCTATCTATATGAGATCAAATTGACAACAACAACTCAGAAGATGAGATGGGAAACTTAAGGGACAGTGAGTTTATGTTAATTGAAGAACTCAGAAAAGGAAGATGAGAATGATTGCACAACTTGAAGAATGTAGTCGAAGTCACTGAATTATACAAGCAGAAACTGTTGAATTGGTGTATGTTTGCTGTGTATATGCTCAACAACAACGATCAAATAAATTATTTAAAAAACCAGCCATTAAAAGCTCTACAGAGCACAGTGCTACTCTTACACACACAGGGTTGCCGTGAATCGGAGTCATCTCAATGGCAACGGGTTGTTAAGACAAGAGTGTCCAAGATAAAAGCCAAAGGAGTGTCTCAGCAAGTCCCTCTGAGGATGCAGAGGCCTCATCCCTCCCACCTGCCATAACCCAGGAGGGCTTCCTATAGGAAGTGAACTTAAGGCTAAAACCAGGTGGGTTTAAGTCAGTGTGACTTAACCCCTGGCTGTATACTGGGGTTGGCTGACTACCTGAGAATTATCTGGAGAGTTTCTTTAAAGAGCCAAAACAAAAACAAATTCCTGAGTCCTCGTGATCCTCACCCAGTTGAGCAGGAATGAGGCCCAGGAGTCTACTTCTAAAGCACCCTGGTGTTTCATGTACAGCCAACTGGGGACCTGCTCATTCAGTCACATTGTGGTTGGCATGCATCATGTTCCTGCTTGATGCTGGGCCCTGTCCTGGGTGCTTTCTGCCCCTTGGTGCTGTAAGTCTTCATTACAACCTGAGAGGAGGGGACTTCATCCCCACAGAACGCAAGAGGAACTTGCATGCCCCAGAGTTCTGGCCCAACACTACAGAGGAGTTAACACCTTCTGATGAAGTGGCAGAGCTAGGGTTAACTTCTAGAAGCATCTGCCCAGAAGCCTGGGCCCAGCAGGTTGGGTGGGTTCACCAAAGGGGCTAAAGAAGAGCTGGGGGTCTCAGAGGGACCTGCACGACCTTTCAGGATTTCCCTCTCACGGAGCCTTCCTGATCCCAGGAGGAGCCAACAGAATTATCCTGGTCTGGAAATTTAATTAGGTACTTGGCCCTGAGTCTAGAAGACAGCAGTGCTTGTCAATTTGTGGGAAAAGGATGGCGGCTCAGAGAGCTCCTGAGCTGCTGGCTTTCCTGGGTGCCTGCCTGGACATCCCAAGCAGCAGACTTGCAAGGCAGATGTTCTGCGTATGCACAGCTCCGTCAACATTTATGTCCAGTTACCAATTAGAGCCGAGCTTGGTCTTCAAGGAGAGCTCTGGCAGAAGGCAGCTGCAGCCACAGAAAGCCTCAGTCATGGTTTGCAGAAGCACTCAAGATGGGGCCATTTTTCTATCTAAATATTGTCATCCAGGGCTTGCCAAGTCTGCTAGTTTTAAAACTAATTACATATTAGCAATAAAAATCTCTCTGATTTAATTGGCCCAAAAATTCCTCCTGGGCTCTTGAGGCGGAATATCTTTCTTTTGCAAGGAGCTGGGGACAATGCCTCCCTCCCACAACAGAAGCGTGAATCATAGGTTTTTACATATTAGGAGGAGTCTCTGGGTGGTGCAAACGATTAACAGTCCAGAAATCAAATACAATATGCACTGGGCGAATCTGCTGCAGAAGAACTCTTTAAAGTGTTAAAAAGCAGAGATGTCACTTTGAGGACTAAGGTGCACCCAACCCAAGCCATGGTATTTTCAATTGCCTCATATGCATGCGAAAGCTGGACAATGAATAAGGAAGACTGGATTAGAATTGATGCCTTTGAAATATGGTGTTGGTGAAGAATATCGAATATACCATCGACTGCCAAAAGAATGAGCAAATCTGTCTTGGAAGAGGTACTGACAGAATGCTCCGTAGAAGGAAGGATGGTGAGACTATGGTTCACACACTTGGACATGTTATCAGAAGGGACCAGTCCCTGGAGAAGGACATCATGCTTGGTAAAGTAGAGGGTCAGCAAAAAAGAGGAAGACCCTCAACTAGGTGGATTGACACAGTGGCTGCAACAATGGGCTCAAGCATAACAACAACTGTGAGGATGGTGCAGAACTGGGCAGCGTTTAGTTCTTTTTTCTGTAGGGTTGCTCTGAGATGGAACCATTCCTTGACTGCTGCTTCCATGGGTGTCGATTGTGGATCCAAGGAAAATGAAATTCTTGATATCAGTCTTTTTTCTATTTAGCATGATGTTGCTTATTGGTCCAGTTGTGAGAATTTTTGCTTTCTTTATGTTGAGATGTCATCCACACTGAAGGCTGTGGTCTTTGATCATCAGTATGTGCTTCAGTCTTCTTCACTTTAGGCAAGCAAGGTTGTGTCATCTGCATATCACAGGTTGTTAATGAGTCTTCCTCCAATCCTGATGCCCCATTCTTCTTCATATAGTCCAGCTTCTCAGATTATTTGCTCAGCATACTGATTGAATACAAATGGTGAAAGGATACAACCCTGATGCACACTTTTCCTGACTTTAAACCAATCAGTATCCCCTTGTTCTATCCGAACAACTGCCTCTTGATCTATGTACAGGTTCCTCATGAGCAGAATTAAGTGTTCTGGAATTTCCATTCTTTGCAATGTTATCCATAATTTGTTATGATCCACACAGTTGAATGCCTTAGCGTAGTCAATAAAACACAGGTAAACATCTTTCCGGCATTCTCTGCATTCAGCCAAGATCCATTTGACATCAGCAATAATATCATTCGTTCCACATCCTCTTCTGAATCTGGTTTGAATTTCTGGCAGTTACCTATTGATGTACTGCTGCAACCACTTTTGAATGATATTCAGCAAATTTTACTTGTGTGTAATGTTAATGATAATGTGATACTAATGATAATTTCCACATTCTGTTTGATCACTTTTCTTTGGAATCGCCACAAATATGGATCTCTTCCAAGTCATTTGGCCAGGTAGCTCTCCTCTAAATTTCTTGGCATAGACAAGCAAGTGCTTCTAACACTGCATCTGTTCGCTGAAACATCTCACTTGGTATTCCATCAGTTCCTGGAGACTTGTTTTTCGCCAATGCCTTCAGTGCACTTTGGACTTCTTCCTTCAATACCATCAGTTTTTGAACATATGCTACCTTCTGAAATGTTTGAATGTTGACCAATTCTTCTTGGTGCAGTGACTCTGTATTCTTTTCATCTTCTTTTGATGCTTCTGGTGTCATGCAAGGTTTTCCCCTTAGAATCCTTCGATATCGCAACTCGAGGCTTGAACTTTTCTTCAATTCTTTCAGCTTGAGAAATGCTGAGCATATTCTTGCCTTTTGGTTTTCTAACTCCAGGTCTTTGCACATTTCAATTCTTTACTTTGTCTTTTCCAGAATCCTTTTGAAATCTTCTGTTCAGCTTTTTCACTTCATCATTTCTTCTGTTCACTTTAGCTGCTCTAGCTGCTCTATGTTCAAGGGCAAGTTTCGGAGTCTGTTCTGACATCAACTTTGGTCTTTGCTTTCTTGCCTGTCTTGTTAATGACCTTTTGCTTTCTTCATGTACGATGTCCTTGATGTCATTCCACATCTCATCTGGTCTTTTATCAGTAGTGTTCAGTAAGCTGCATCTGTACTTGAGATCGTCTCCAAATTCAGGTGGGTTAGACTCAGGGTCGTACTCACTCTTGTGGACTCGTTTTAATTTTCTTCAGCTTGAACTTGTATATGAGCAATTGATTGTTCTGCAGTCAACGGCTGACCTTGTTCTGACTTATGATGTTGAGCTTCTCCATTGTCTTTTTCCACAGATGTAGTCGATTTGATTCCTGTTTATTCCATCTGGCAAGGTCCACGTGTATAGTTGCCGTTCATGTTATTGAAAAAAGGTATTTCCAATGAATAGGTCGTTGGTCTTACCAAATTCTGACATGAAATCTCCAGTATTGTTTCTATTACCAAGGCCATATTTCCCAACTACTGGTCCTTCTTCTTTGTTTCCAACTTTCACATTCCAATCATTAGTAGTTATCAATGCGCTGTAACTGCATGTTTGATCAATTTCAGACTGTAGAAGTTGGTAAAAATCTTCAGTTTCTTCATCTTTGGCCTTAGTGGTTAGTACATAAATTTGAATAATAGTCATATTAACTGGTCTTCCTTATAGGTACATGGATATTGTCCTATTGCTGACAGCATTGTACTTCAGGATGCGTATTGAAATGTTCTTTTTGATGATGAATGTGATACCATTCCTCTTCAATTTGTCATTCCCGGCATAGTAGACCCTATGTCTGATTCAAAATGGCCAATACCAGTCCATTTCAACTCACTAATTCCTCGGATATCAATCTTCAAGCATTGTATTCCATTTTTGACAACTTCAAATTTTCTTAGATTCATACTTCGTGTGTTACATGTTCTGATTATTAATGGATTTTCATAGCTGTTTCTTCTCATTTGAGTCATGCCACATCAACAGATGAAGGTCCCAAAAGCTTAACTCCATCCATGTCATCAGGTTGACTCTACTTGGAGGAGGCAGCTCTTCCCCAGTTGTGTTTCGAGTGCTTTCCAACCTGAGGGGCTCATCTTCCAGCACTATATCAGACAATGTTCTGCTGCTATTCATAAGGTTTTCACTGGCCAGTTTTTTCAGAAGTAGATCGCCAGGTCCTTTTTCCTAGTCTGTTTTAGCCTGGAAGCTCAGCTGAAACCTGTCCATCATGGGTGACCCTGCTGGCACTTGGAATACTGGTGGCATAGCTTGCAGCATCATAGCGACATGCAAGCATGACAGTACAACAAACTGACAGACTAGTGGTAACTGTAAAGATTACAACCAAGAAAATCCTGTGGAGCCGTTCTACTCTGTAATACATGGAGTGGCCATATTCTTGATCATTTAGTCTATAATTAACATATATTGATTCCTACTTTGCTCTTTTTTTTTTTTTAAGTGTTTTTAGGTATTCTATTTCCTTCACTCTTTCATATAAATTTTAGAATAATCTTGTCTATATCTACAAAAAATCTTGCTGGGAGCTTTGTTAAACCTGTATATCAGTTGGGGGAAGTGGCATCTTTATTATGCTGAGTCTTCGAGTGCATGGACACAGTACATCTCCCCATTTATTTATTCTTTGATTTCTTTCATTCTTGTTTTGTAATTTCCAGTGTACGAGTTCTGTGTATGTTTTGTTCGGTTTACGGTGAAGTACTTCTTTTGTTTTGCATGATTGTAAATGGTATTATATTTTTAATTTTGGTATCCACATATTCATGTATTTGTTGCTAGTGTACAGAAATACAATTGCTTTTTGTATGTTGATCTGGTATCCTGCAACCTTTCCGAGCTCAGTTATAAGTTCTGTTGTTGTTGTGTGCCACTGAGTCGGTTCAGACTCATAGGGACCCTATACGACAGAGTACAACTGCCCCATAGGGTTCCTAGGCAGTAATCTTTACTGGAACAGATTGCCTGGTCTTTTCTCCTGCAGAGCCACTGTGCGAGTTTAAATGGCCAAACTTCCAGTTAACAGCCAAGTGCTTAATCTTTTTTTTGGCGGGGGGCGATTTTCAATTATTATTATTATTATTTTTTGTGCTCTAAGCGAAAGTATACAGCTCAGGTTAGTTTCTCATAGAAAAGTTTATACACACATAGTTATCTTACCCTAGTTGCCCCCTCTATAATGTGACAGCACACT
The DNA here is from genome assembly GCF_030014295.1 of Loxodonta africana. NCBI lineage: Eukaryota > Metazoa > Chordata > Mammalia > Proboscidea > Elephantidae > Loxodonta > Loxodonta africana. Next base: position 82,500,698 of record NC_087357.1, on the reverse strand, counting down.
CCTCCTTTCCACCTCGTATATTCAACCAGCTCCTGCCCCTTTCTGCCTTCTCATCTCACCTCCAGACAGGGGCTGCCCATTTAGTCTCATATATCTACTTGAACTAAGAAGCGTGCTCTTCACAAGTATCATTTTATGTATTATAGTCCAGTCTACTCTTTGTCTGATGAGTTGGATTCAGGAATGGTTTTAGCTCTGGGTTAATAGAGAGTCATGGAGCCATGTCGTGGGTTCCTCTAGTCTCAGTCAGACCATTAAGTCTGGTCTTTTTACTAGAATTTGAGCTCTGCACCCCACTTTTCTCCTGCTCCATCAGGGACTCTCTGTTGTGTTCCCTGTCAGGGCAGTCATTGGTGGTGGCCGGGTACCATCTAGTTCTCATGGTTTCAGGCTGATGGAGTCTCTAGTTTATGTGGCCCTTTCTGTCTCTTGGGCTCATATTTTCCTTGTGTCTTTAGTGTTCATTCTCCTTTGCTGCAGGTGGGTTGGGACCAATTGATGCATTTTAGATGGCCTCTCACAAGCTTTTACGACCCCAGACGCCACTCACCAAAGTGGGATGCAGAACATTTTCTTAATAAATTTTGTTATGCCAATTGACCTAGGTGTCCCCTGAAACCATGGTCCCCAGACCCCGCCCCTGCTACTCTGTCCCTTGAAGTGTTTGGTTGTATTCAGGAAACTTCTTAGCATTTGGTTTAGTCCAGTTGTGCTGACCTCTCCTGTCTTGTGTGTTGTCCTTCCCGTCACCTAAAATAATTCTTGTCTACTATCTAATTAGTGAATACCCCTCTCCCTCCCCACCCTCATAACCATGAAAGAATGTTTTCTTCTGTGTTTAAACCTTTTCTTGAGTTCTTATAGTATAGTAGTGGTCTCATACAATATTTGTCCTTTTGCAACTGACTAATTTCACTCAGCATAATGCCTTCCAGATTCCTCCCTGTTATGAGATGTTTCACAGATTCGTCATTGTTCTTTATCATTGTGTCAATATACCGTAATTTGTTTATCCATTCATCCACTGATGGGTACCTAGGTTGTTTCCATCTTTTTGTGTTTGTGAACAGTGATGCAATGAACATGGATGGGTGTGCATATATTCCTGTGACTGATGGGCTCTTATTTCTCTGGGGTATATCCCAAGGAGTGGGATTGGTGAATTGTATAGTACTTCTATTTCTAGCTTTTTAAGGAAATGTCGAATCAATTTCCAAAATGGTTGTACCATTTTACATTCCCACCAGCAGTGTGTAAGTGTTCTAGTCTTTCCACAACCTCTCCAGCATTTATTATTTTGTGTTTTTTGGATTAATGCTAGCCTTGTAGGGGTGAGATGGTGTCTCATAGTTTTGGTTTGCATTTCTCTGATGGCTAATGATTGTGAGGATTTCCTCATGCATCTGCTAGCTGTCTGAATGCGTTCTTTGGTGAAGTGCCAGTTCACATCTTTTGCCCGTTATTTAATTGAGTTATTTGTCTTTTTGTTGTTGAGGTTTTACAGTAACTTGTAGATTTTAGAGATTAGACCCTGATCGGATATGTCCTAGTCAAAAATTTTTTTCCCAGGCTTAACCATTTCTTATTTTTATTTTTTGCAGATTGCTTGGGATTTTCTACATAAATCACCAGGTCAGATGAAAATAGAGACAGTTTTATATTTTTCTTTCTGATCTGTATTTCTTTTGTTCTCTTTTCTTGTCTTATTCCACTGGCCCAAACTTGTAGTAATATGTTGAATGAGAACGATGAGAATGGACATCCTTGTCTTAGTCACGATCTAAGTGGAGAATGTATTCAGTCTTTCACCATAAAATGTGGCGTTAGCATGGTTTCTATAGATGCTCGTTACCAACACGAGGATGTTCCCTTCTATTCTAGGTTTTTGGAGAGATTTTGTCATGAATGGGTGCTGAATTTTGTCAAATGCTTTTACTACATTAAATGATATGATCGTGTGATTTTTTTTTCTTTTGTCTTTTAATACGGTGGATTATATTGATTGATTTTCAAATATTGAACAAAGCTTGCAACCCTGGAATAAGCCCCACTTAGGGTATATAATGTCTTTTATATATTGCTGAATTCTGTGTGCTAATAATACATTGTCATGCATTTTTTAAATCTATATTCATGAGGGATATTGGTCTATAGTTTTGTTTGTACACTCCTTCTCTGGTATCAGTGTAACATTTGGTTCATAAAATGAATTGGAAATTGTTCTTTCTTCTTCCATTTTCTGGAGAGATTGTGTAGACCTGGTGTTAATTCTTCCTTAAATGTTTGGTAGAATTCTCCAGTGAAACCATCTGGGCCTGAGACTTCTTTTTGGGGGGTTTTAAGATTAAAAATTCAGTACCTGTAATATTTATAGGGCTATTCAAATGGTTGGTTTCATATTCAGTGAGTTTTGGTGGTTTTATATTTCTAGGAATTAGTCCATTTAAGTTGTCAAATTTATGTTGTATGGTTATTAATAGTATCGTCTTATTATCCTTTTGATGTTTGCAGGGTCTGTAGTCGTATCCCTTGTTTAGCAATTTGATTGATCTCTCCAAGGAACTAACTTTCTTTTTTCATTGACTTTTCTTTTGTTTTCTGTTTTCAATTTCATTGATTTCAGCTTTTATCTTTCTTATTTCCTTCCTTCAGCTCATTCTGGGTTTATTTTACTCTTCTTTTCCTAGGTTCTTGAGGTGAGGGCTTATATTATTGATTTTAGATTTTTCTTTTTTTCTCATATAAGCTTTTAGTGCTATAAATTTCACCTCTCATCAATGCTTTAGCTGTGTCTCACACATTTTGATATGTTGTATCTTTATTTTCATTCAGTTCAATCTTTTTTTTTTTTTTAATTTCCCTTTCGACTTCCTTTTTGACCCATGGATTATTTAGAAGTATATTGGTTAGTGTCTTAGTTATCTAGTGCTGCTGTAACAAAAATACCACAAGTGGATGGCTTTAACAAAGAGAAATTTATTATCTCACAGTTTAGGGGGCTAGAAGCCCAAATTCAGGGCACCAGCTCTCAAAGAAGGCTTTCTATCTCTGTTCGCTCTGGTCCTTGTCATCAATCTTCCCCTGGTTTAGGAGCTTCTCATTGCAGGGACCTTGAGTCCAAAGGAAGTGCTCCCTTCACGGCTCCTCATTCTGGGTGGCATGAGGTCCCTTCTCTTCTCTGCTGGATTCTCTCTTTTATATCTCAAAAGAGTTTGACTCAAGATACAACCTAATCCTGTAGGTTGAGTCTTATCTCATTTATATAACTGCCTCTAACCCCGCCTCATTAACATCGTAGAGGTTAGGATTTACAAAACATAGGAAAATCACATCAGATCACAAAATTGTGGATAACCACACAATGCTGGGAATCTTGGCCTAGCCAAGTTGACACGTATTTTGGGGGAGGACACGATTCTGTCCATAACAGTTAGTTTCCAAGTATTTGGAAATTTTCTTATTATTTTTATGTCACTTATTTTTTCTGCAATTCCATTGTGGCCAGAGAATACACTCTGTATGATTTCAATTCTTTAAAAATTTCTTAGGTTTGTTTTATGGCCCAGGATATGGTCTATGTTTGCATATGATCCATGGTCACTTGAAAAGAAAGTGCATTCTGCTGTTTTGGGGTCAAATATCCACAGTTGTGGATTTGTCTGTTTCTCCTTTTGGTTCAGTCAGTTTTTGCTTCACGTATTTTGCAGCTCTGTTGTTTGGTACATATACGTTCAGGATTGCTATATCTTCTGGGTGGATTGACCCTCTTTGACTCTGTTAATTTTCTTTTCTCTGAAGTTTGCTTTATCTGACATTAATATAGCTACCCCCTACTTTCTTTTGACTAATGTTTGTATGATACATCTTTTCCCATTCTTTTACTTGTGACCAATCTATATCATTATATTTGAAGTGAGCTTAATAGTTGATATGATAATGCTTGAGTTTGCCATCTTTTTTTGTTTGCTTGTTTTGTTTTCTCTGTTTTTCATTTCTGTTTTCTTTTTCCTGCTTCCTATCAATTACTTGAACATATTTTAGAATTCCATATTGATTGATTGATTGATTTTTAGTGTTTCTATTTGTATTGCTTTTTTTAGTGGTTTCTCTAGGTGTTGCCTTATATACACATAACTTATCACAGTCTATCAGTGTCAACATTTCGCCAGTTCTAGCAAAGTACAGAAATCTTGCGACATTTATAACAATTGTTTTCAGTATTTCCTCTACATACATTTAAAACCACATTAGGCAGTGTTATAATTTTTGCTTCAGCCATCAAACAATTTAGAAAACTCAAAAGGAGAATGAAAATGAATTATATATACCCAGATTTTTACTCTTTCCGTTGTTCTTTCTTACTCCTGTTGTTCCAATATTTTTCTTTTTATTATTCCCTTTCTTTTTAGGAAACTTTCTGTAACTATACTTTTAAGGTACATCTGCTGTTGACAAATTCTCCTACTTTTCATTCATCTGAGAATGTCTTGATTTTCCCATTCTTTCCCGAGGGATATTTTTGCTGGGTATGTGATTCTAGATTGACAGTTCATTTAGCACTTGAAAAGTGTTGTGCTGCTTTCTTCTGCCCTCCACGGGTTGTGTTGAAAACTCTGCTGTCATTCAAATTGTTTTTCCCCTATAGATAAGGTGTCATTTCTCTCTTGCTGCATTCAAAATTTTTTCTTTGTTTTTAGTTTTCAGAAGTTTGACAATGATGTGTGTTGGTGTGGATTTCTTTGGATATATCCTGTTTGTGGTTCACTCAGCTTCTTGAATCTGTAGGTTTATGTCTTTTTCCAAATGTAGGAAGTTTTCAGCCATCATTTATCTGAGTACTTTTCCACACTTCCAGTCTTTCTGCTCTCTTTCTGGGACTGCAATGACACATGTTAGATCTATTTTTCCACAGGCCCCTGAGGTTCTGTTTTTTGTTTTATTTTGTTTTTTTACTATTATTAATCTGTTTTCTCTCTGTTGTTCAGATTGGCTAATTTTTATTATTTAATCTGAAAGTTCAGTGATTCTTTTCTCTTTCTCCTCTGATCTGCTGTCGTGTCCTTGCACTGAGCTTTAGATATTGGTTTTCGTATTTTTCAGTTCAAAATTTCCATTTGGTTCTTCTTATATCTTTCATTTCTTTGCTGAGACTTTCCTTTTTTTTTTTTTTCTGTTTGTTTTCAGTGTATTTATAATTACTTTTTTGAAGCATTTTTATGATGACTGCTTTAAAAATCTTTGTCAAATAACTAACTGTAACATCTCTGTCATCTCAGTGTTGATATCTATTGACTGTCTTTTTTATTCAAGTTGAGATCTTTCTGGTTCTTGGTCTGACAAGTGACTTTCTGTCAAATCCTGGACATTTTTGTATTATGTTATGAGTCTGGATCTTACTTAAACTGTCTTCTGTTTTAGCTGGCTTTTTCTGACATTGCTCCAGTGGGAGAAGAGTAAGCACTGTGTTGCCCTAGGTGGGGTTAGGAGTCCAGGTTCTTCACTTGCTGTCTATTGACACCCCTGGGCTGGGGTAGTGGGGAGAGCTCCCCCTTACTGCTGGGTGGCGGTGGGAGTTCATGCTCTCCATATGGTCTATACTGATACTATGGGGAGGGTAGCTGCTTCTCTGACAACATCAGAGGTTGGGATGCCTCATTACAGCCTGGTGATCATATAGGTCTAAGTTCTGCACTAGGCCTTTGTTGGCATCAGGGTTGGAAGGCAGAGTTTTATCTGTGGTGTTCGGCTAAAGTAGAATGATTTTTGTCTAAAAGTTTTCTTCCTTGCTCAGGTGCCCCTTTCCTGTTCTTTTGGCCAGAGAGAGGACTCTTTTGTTGGTGCTTTCTTTGTTTGGGCTTTTTGTTTGTCTGCACCCATTTGTGTCTCTGTGTTGCTGGCTTCTTCAGCTCCAAGTCTGGGTTACGTGAGGCAAAAAGAAACCCCAGGGAACTCACCACCATGTTTTTCCTTGAGTCTGACACCCCTACTGGTCCTCCTCCCTCTTTCCAGTTTTCAGAGTCTTCCTGTACTTGATTTATATGTGATGTTCAGGATTTGTAGAGGGAGAATTAGGGAAAAGTCTACTTCATCTTCTTTGAAGCAGAAGACCCTCCTTCCTGAGTTCTTTAAAAGAGGCTCTATAAGTCATGCTAAAGCACTTCTGGTTTCCAAGAGCCAGATTTCAACGGACAAGAAATACTTTTGTTGAAATCCTTACAATTGGCTTTGCCTCTGGAAACTGGGAGTATAAAGATTACTCTACAGGCCATACCCATTGAAACATAAGGTCCCTAAACTCAAAAAACAAACTCATTGCTATCAAGTCAGTTCTGACTCATAGTGACCCTATAGGACAGAGTACAACCACCCCAGAGGGTTTCCAAGAAGCAGCTGGTAGATTTGAACTACCAACCTTTTGATTAGCAGCCATAGCTCTTAACCACTACAACACCATGGCTCCATAAGACCCCTGGATGGCACAAATGGCTTGTGCTTGGCTTCTAACCTAAAAGTTCGTGGTTTGAACCCACCCAACAGTGCCATGGAAGAAAGGCCTGGCAATCTGTTTCTGTAAAGACTACAGCCAACAAAACCTTATAGGATAGTTCTGGTCTGTGACACACAGGATCACCATGAGTCAGAATCGACTTTATGGCAACGCATTTGGTTTTTTGTTTTATAGGCCATAGAGTAGGGAAGAATACAGCAAGTGTGATGGCAGGTTTCCCTCTCAAACAGAGGGAAAACCCTTTTGTCTGCGGAAGGAAGACCCTCGGATGGGACTGACAGAGGTTTAGAAGCTCTAAGTACCCGGAAGGAACCCAGTGCCTCCAGCTCCAGGGGCCATGTGAGGGAAGATGGACAGGAGAGTAGAAATCTGAGGCCGTTAAAGACTTGTGCCAGCTTCCCAGGAATTAGACCAGAAAGAGAAAGTGCCCCAGAGAGGACTATCTGTCCAGGTAGACACAGCCGGGGTGTGTGTGTTTGTGTGCGCGGGCATACAGGCACATGTTGGCGGAAGCACCTGTGAGATCTCCAGCTCTCCCAAGGCAGGGGTGCTAAGTGCTCATTTTATCTTTACTCACCTGAGTCACAGTCTGAATGTTTTCAGCCTCCGACAGAAACATCGGGGCTCTCAAAGGTCTTGTGGCCTCTGGAATTTCTGCACTGCCAGAGCTGTCAACTCTAGTGGGTGTGGGTGGCAGAGCAAGCTCCTGCTCTTACCAGCTCCCACTTCTCACTATTAAGTGGGAGCTCCTTGAGGAAGATGGATTTGCCACATTAAGCCAGCCTCAGTGTGCTCAGTGAGGATGTCAGAAGACAAACGGCTCCTGCGGCGTGCCTCCAGCCCACCGCCCAGTGTTTCCATTACATTTGGGCCAGAGTCATGGTGCGTGAGTTCGGCTGTAGTTCATTTTCTGCCTTACACGATAAACTTGTCAGCATTTTGACCGATCAGCTCCTTGTATTCAGGGAGTTCATTTGCAAGGCCACCTGGCTCCCGGGCACTGCTGTCCCTCTCCCATTTCAGTCTGTCTAATGAGCCAGGACCTGGTTCCTGTTGGCTGGCCCTGAGCTTCTGGGCCCTGAGAAGCCTGCATGTCTCCCAGTGGCAAAGAGACATCGGCCCCACCTCACGGATCCCTCTCTTCTGCCTGGAGGTGCAGGGCAGTGCTGCCTAGGGGAGCTGTCCTTTCTGGCTGCCAGCCTCGCACTGCCGCACAGCCTCCACTCACCTGCCTCCTGGCTGGACAGGCTTGCTATGGGCTTCCTGGGGAGCTGCAGCCTGTCCTCTATGGCCCACTCTCCCAGGTCTAGACAAGTGGCTGTTTCTAAGGAGACCTTGGCAAAGGCAGGCACCAAGCCTGGGCCTATTGAACTGACTTGACTGCATGGATTGGGGCAGCGAAGTCCAAGAGGCCTTGAGGAAGGTTACAAGGCCCCTTAGCTGCCTAGGTACCAAAAGCATCCTGCAACTCCAGTCTTCCCTGAACCCTCATCCTAGAGAGGAAGGGGGAACTGACTTGCCGGCCACATGGGGTGACCCTGACATCTCCCTGGGATTTGCAAGTACCAGGAAAAAGATGGATGGGCAGTGAACTTGGAGACTGCTTTCACCAGAGGACACCTGTGGACACCTACCAGGAAACTGGAGAAATCTGTGCAGAGCAGGTCTCCATAAGTGGCTTAGCAGCGGTGTGCTCTGAAGTTGTTGAGGAGACCCCAGGAGGGTCTGAGGGATTACAACAGGCAGGGCAAGTGTAGTTCTACCCCCTCAAGGCAGACTACAGGGGAAGGAGCAGCCCAGGGAGACAGGAGTGAGACCAGGGCCTGGGAGGAGCAGGCAGGGCCTCACTAGCTTGTTGGAGAGCAGTGGGGGTGCAGTTCAGGTGTGACTGGGGCCACTACTGGGCTGTGCTCAGAGCCATGGGAAGAAACTGGCTGGTGGACAGAGGCAGAAGGAGTGGTCATGATTGAGTGAAGACCCTGAGCATGAGGGTGTGGACGCCTGACTTCCTCGGACATGTCCCTGGACCTCAGGAAGGCAGATTTTCAAAGACTCAGAGAGACGATGGGCTTGAGGCTCAACATCTAGGAGTGATGCCTCCAGGGCGGGGGGCGAAGGGGGCTCTGGAAAGAGGAGTTCCAACTCAGCAGTCACAGGGAAAGGCAGGAGCTGAGACGGGTGTAGGGCCACACAGGGCACACCCCGGCAAGCTGCGACCTCGAAGTGTGGTGCAGAAAGGTTGCACAGAGGACCACAGGCCTAGGCTCAGAATCTGAGGGCACAGAGCTGGCTGTGGGAAATAGCAAGAGACCACACTTACGGGCCAAGCCTATCCCAGTGCTGGAAACCACAGGGGGCAGAAAGGGCTGGGACTGCCATCCTGGAGAGAGTCCACAGCCCCTGGATATTTCTCCCTGACAAAGAGAATGGCCAGCAGCTGAGATGAGTGAGGGGGTGCAGTGGCAAACCCACGGTGTTCTCAGTGTAGGAATGTGAGCCCAACATTACCACATGGTAAAAGTTAGGATTAATTTAGCCTCATATGGCAGAAAACCCAAAATAATGGTGACTTAAAGAAAACAGAGGTTTCTATCTCATGTGGACCAGAGGTGAACTGTTGAGAGCCGATACCTGGTGGCTCAAGAGGTCATTAGCAGTCTAGGGTTCTTCATCTCACTGCTTTGCCATGCCTAGAGTGTGGCCCTCATCCTCATGGTCCAGAATGGAGGCTAGAGCACTGGTTATCACACCTCTCTTCCAGGCGGCAGGATAGAAGAAGGTGGGAAGATGGGCAAAGAGCACATGCTGTCTATCTTCCAGGGGGTTCCTTGGAGCTGCAATACAGTGTTTCTGGATCTTCTTGGCTGGATTTAGACACCTGGTTACTGCTTGCTGTAAAGGAAGCTGGGAAATGTAACTTTAGCTCTGGTTGTCCATGTGCCAAGACAAAAACCAGGAGCTCTATGACTATGGGGAGAATAGGTATGGGGTATACAACTAGCAGTCTGTGCCACATCATGCCTCATTGCCTTCAGATATCCATGCACCCCATCTTCCCATGTGTTCACCCCTCTCCTCCCTGATCCTGGGGGCAACCCTGTGCCTCGTCCTGGTACAGCAACTAGCCCAGAGGCCAGAGTCTCTGGGCAAAGTGCAAGCCTCACCATCAGGCCCTGATGGAACTCCTTGTGATTTGTGACCTTGTGATTCTGTCCCACACGCCAGCATCTGATAGTGGAGAAAGAATCCTCCACAATAAAGACTCTTGTTTGAGAGAAGGGAGACCGGGAGACACCAAGCAGGTACCAGGCACGGTGATCAGTCCCACTGGGCAGGCTCCCAAGCCTTCCGTACTGAGTAGAGGCAGTTCCCTGGGGCAGCCCACCTGGCTATCCCCAGGTCTACTCTCAGGGAGGAACCTGCATGTCCAGTGTCCTTGTCCATATTCATCAATTGCCACACCAAGGTGGGCATTGGGTGCTTACCTTCTGGGGACCACACAGTTTTCAAAGCCCCTTCCTGTAGGAACGGGGGCAGAGGTCTGGGTGTTGTTAGGGGTTTAGCGTCAGATGCAGGCCAGGCTTAGGGTCCCTTTGGCAATGCGTCTCCTGCACAGCTCAATGACTACTTATCCATCGAGCTCCATGGACGTGAACCACCCCCAACAAGCTGGCCCTGCAGCCTGGGCCCTTCCCACCCGCCCCTGACACCGAAGCAACAGCTGAATGGCTGTGGGAAGGTAACACCATAACTTCAGAATTTCATGTGAAATTGCCTGATTTTTAAATTTTGACAGCTGATTTGAATGTTTGAAAATTATCATTCAGGACAAATAAAACATCTCTGAACCAGAACTGCCAAGATGGGGGTGGTGTTGAATGGGGAATTTGAGCCACCTCCACTGAGGGGGGCTACCTAGAGGTCTAAGTGTCTGTGGAGGCCTCTGTAGCTCCCTGCACAAATGCACGTGGTCCTGGCAGGCAGGAACCACAGCCTCACAATCTGGGGGGCTCCTGCAGGGGCCCTGAGGGGGAGCTGAGCCACTGTAGTTAGGGAGGGGCTCAGGACAGGGGCAGACATTACTGCCCAGCACTGGGAGTGGGGGTCAGCCTGGCTCTAGATCTGGGTAGCTCTGTGCTCAGGGAAAACAGGGTGGACACCAGCCCTGGAGCGTGTGGGCCTCTGGGAGAAGATCCCAGGCAGGGCAGGTGCTCAGCTCCTGCCTGTCCTGCCCCCCAGACTCCACCAACCGAGACTCACTGGATATGATTGAGCGTTGTATCTGCCTGGTGTGCCTGGACACCCCAGGGGGTGTGGAGCTCAGCGATCCCAACATGGCCCTCCAGCTCCTCCATGGTGGAGGCTGCAGCAAGAATGGGGCGAATCGCTGGTATGACAAGTCCTTGCAGGTAAGTGCTGCGTGAGCCTGGCCTCCCAGTGTACAACACAGCCAGCCCCAGTAGCAGTGTCATGTCTGGCCGGCTCTCTCCCTGGCCTCAGCTACCCAGGATGCTGGACTGCCAGGGCTAGGGGAGCTGAAGGGCATGGAGGTGCTCTACTGGGTCAGCTTCTGCACTGGCCAGGATTCTCTTGGGGCAAGGGGCCAAGCTAAACTCAAATTACCCTAAACTTCTTGCAGCCTGTGGTCAGACCTGGGGCCCATGCTCTTAGCACCTGTCACACACACTGCAATGTGGGTCACGCCAGGGTCATCGAGCACAGCAGTCCCTCCCCAAAGAGCCCTAACGCGTTCAGCAGATGTTTGATGCACAGAGATGTCGGCTTCTTCGCATATCCTCCACCCTGGCCTGGCCATTTCAGCACACCTCCCTCAAAGCCCTGTGAGGAAGGAGCAGCTCAGCATCTCTGTGGAAGAAAAGCCGTAACAGAAAATAAAACAATTTATATATTTTTCATTCCTGTGACATCAGACTAGAAACAAGCTGCCCTGCACATTTATTTGGTCTAGAGAGAATCAACCATGCAGAAGGAGATGAAGGTAAAGTCGGGCCCTTCATCCCTGCTCCCCGCCTTTCCCCCCACTTGCCGATTCTGAGTCTAATCTCATTTGCTTTTAAAGCCACCGCGCTTTGAACGAATGCCGTGTTAAGTGGGCAAACGGTCTCAGTCTTTTGGGTTGCAGCTTGCACATCTGAGCATTCCCAGGGACTGTCTCGTTTTCTTTCTCCCTCCCTTACATTCTGCAGGATCTGCTCTTTATTCATTTGCATATTGATTCTGTTATTTCTGATGAGTTCTCTTGCTGCTGTGCAGGCAATTTTAGCCTCCGCCTGATGCTAATGGCCTGCAATCTTTCATGGAGCAGCTGTGGAAATTAAATAAAGTAATGGATGCCCAGGACCTGGGACAGAGTAAGCCCTGGTAGCAGCTATTTAAAGGCACCATTCCTTCTCCCCCCTGCCTCACCCCTTTCTTTTAGTGACAGGGACAGAAAGCAATAATACGAGGGTGGACACAGCCCCCCTCCCTCCTCCCTCACCTGGCCAAGGGACCTCCTGGTACTGCTCACATGTGCTTACCTGCTGAACCTTTTCCTAGGCTGCACAGATTAATAGCGGGTTGGAGAAGTCAGAGAGGCTGTGTGGACCTGAGTTTGAAAGGTCGAGAGCTAGTCTCAGTACAGGAGAAATAGGGCAGAGAGGGAAGCCCTGTAAGGGATGAGTTTTAAGAGAAACTTTGTGGGAGGTGTATGTGCTTGCTTGTTTGAAGAATGGGACTGAAGTTTCGGGCAACTGCCACCCTCTGGGAGAGCCTGGGGAAAAGACATGGAGAAAGGCCGTTCGGGGTGTGTGCTCTGTTATGGTCTCCCCTCTGCTCCTTGGAGGATATTTCAGGAAAGATTGCCATCGCTTTTTTGTTTGTTTATGGATATTAGATGCTGTGCTGAGATGGCCAACAAGGCAGCCCAGCTTTATTTGGATTACACTTGAAGAACCAAAGCTCGTCCTCATTATTTTCCGCCAGTCCTTTTGTGCACTCTGTGTGTTTCTTTTCCAAGTCAGCTCAACACAGCATTTGTAGAGAGGGGGTCAGAAAGCCATAATTAACCCTGACAGTTTATGTAGATCTTCCACAGGCGTTATCGCCTGTATCAGTCCTGTGAGCTGGGCATTATTAGGCCCATTTTAAAGGAGAGCAAACAGAAGTCTAGAGAGCTGAAGCACCTTGATAAAGGTCACACAGTTGTCAGGAGGCAGCAGCAGAACTAGAATCCTGACCCCAGGCACAGGCATCAAGTTAAGGAATGTCCTTAGTACACCTTTCCTTTACCCACACTACGGGGTATTCCCCCCCGCCCCCCCGAGGAATCTGCATGCCATCCAAATTGAGTAGTTCTCTTTCATTCATTTGTTAAACAAAGCTGTGGTGTGCCTACTATGGGTGGACAGCGGTGTAGATTCTGGGAACGTGATCAACAGTGGCCAAAACCAACAGGGTCCATCAAACACATACTCAGATGAACAAAACTAAGAGTTATGGCTGCAATGAGCCCAATGGAGCGGAAATGGGGCTCAAAGAAGCCTGGAGAGCTTGCCCACAACCTGGAACCCTGTGTGCAGACTCAGCTTGAGCTCATCAAGAGTCACTAGATTGTTTCTATTGGGAAACTTTGGGCTCCACCTTCACTGCCCAGAACATTTATTGGAAGGACGCTGCACAGCTTAGAGCTGCTTTGAGACTCCCATAGTCTCAGGCTGCAGCGATTGTGCACAGCCTTCTTTTTAAGAGATGGTATTTTTGGTGTCCTTGGAGGAGACTGCAAACACTGGTAGCTTAGTGGTTAAGAGCTACACCTGCTAACGAAAAGATCAGCAGCTTGAATCCACCAGGTGCTCCTTGGAAACCCTAGAGGGCAGTTCTATTCTGTCCTATAGGATCGCTATGAGTCGGAATCAACACCAGCAGGTTGGTTTGGTTTTGGTTTGGAGGAGACCTGGTCTGGAGCCACGGGGCTGGTTTGGAATGCTGACCACACAGGTGTCCTGTCACTCCCCTCTTTCTCTCTGCAGTTTGTGGTGGGCAGGGACGGGGTCTGTGGCGTGGTGTGTGAGCACTCCCCTTTTGACGGCATCATCCTGGTGCAGTGCGTGGAGCACCTGCTCAAGCACGTGTAAGTCTGGAGGGCAGGGCTCTTCCGGAGCTGCCACGGGGGCAAAGCCCTGCTGCCATGCTGGGCCAGGGATTCAGGGGGTCACTGGGAGGCTGTGTTAGTCTAGAAAGTCTCCTAGGAAAAGATGAATTTGAAAACCAGCTTAATGTGGTACCATGTGCTTTATCAGTCAGGAGAAGTAGGGGCCAGCTGGGCCAAAGATTGGGGCACTTAGGGAGAGGCATGGCAAAGAATTTTAGCTAAACGGGAAAGTCTGCTTTGGTCCAGGGATGCCCAGATCAATACCTATTGCTTGTCCTGGGTCAGGCCCTACCAACTGATGACCCAGCACAGAGGGGAGGTCTCTGAGTTGGGCCCCCCTTGCCTTCCTCGGGTCGGGTCTTTTTTTTAGCTTCAGACCTAGCCAGGCTGTGAGGGCTTCCCTGTCCCTCAGACATCCCACGTTTCTTCCTGCATTCACCATGTTGCTCATTCTCTACTCCTAGAATACCCTCTCTGCTCTAAGTTCTAAGTCCCTTCCATTCTTTAGGATCACTGAAACTCAAACCAGGAGCCCCTGGGTGGCACAAACAGATAAGCACTAGACTGCTAACCGAAAGGTTGGAGGCTCGAATCCACTCAGAGGCACTTCAGAAGAAAGGCCTGGCAATCTACTTCCAAAAGATCTCAGCCACGGGGCGGGGGGACAACACTTGTAGACAGAACAATACACTTTGCTCCTTAAATACTCCTTTAAATATTGTTTAAGTGTTAGAGGTGTAACGTGGGCTAGCAGGAAGGAAGAAACAGAAATAATGGGTCTTAGAGTCAGATGGAGCAGGATTGAACCTGGGCTCCGCCCCTCGCTCATTCTGGTGGCTTCTCTGAGCGTGTTTCTTCTGTGTGATGGCTGGCGGGCAGCTCACACACACTGAAGCTCCGTGGCTGCATATACCAGCAGTTAAAATGCTGGCAGATACTACCACCTCTCATCTTGCGGGGCCCCAGGATGTCCCCTCTGTGCCTGCAGGAAGAAAAGCACCCAGAAGCTGGTCCGAGCCGACTCCGTCAGTGAGCTCCCAGCCCCCAGGAGGCTCCGGTGGAAATGCTCCCCCGAAATTCAAGGCCACCTAGCCTCCTCTGCAGAAAAGCTTCAACGGTAAGGAGAAGCCTCGGTCTCCTCCGGGGGTGCTCCTCCGGGAGTCACTGTGCCCCCCAGCAGCTGCTGAGGCACCTCGAAATTTCCAAAGATCCCAGCTTCTCCCTGCCTCTCTGTCTGCCCCCCATCATGTAAATGTAGTCAGACTAAAGGGAAGTTACAACTCCCTGGGAAATAACCTTGCTGAAGTAGCCATCATTTCCATAAAATGCAAACGTGAAGCTATTTTTTTCCCACAGGTTTCACCTGACTGAGCAGAGTCAAGGCCAGGAAATCTCCCCCTGCTTTTGGGGGAATAGTAAACAACTGGTTTGAATAGGTTATTTGAATCCAAGCCATTTCAATTTGCTTGAATTTACACTGCAATTTGACAAAAGGCCCTTTTCCCCAAGGAGAGGAAGGCAGTTCAGGCCCTAATGGGCCCAGATAGGAGGGCTGGGGATAGCATGGGCCGTCTGGGGAGGGTACCATGTTCCTGGTATTGAGCCGATACTGGCAAGGTGTGGAGGGAGCCAGAGGCTGGCAAGCAGACCTGGTTCCTAATTGTTCATCACTTCATTCCACACCTTAGCATTGTGACCTGGGGGCAGATAGCTTCATTCATTCATTAATTCCTTCCTTCTTCATTCATTCATTCACTCGTTCATCAAACGTGTGGGGTTCTAGTGAGTGCCAGGCTCTGTGGTAAGGGTCTGGGAACACAGAAATGAATACACCAAGGAATTTATTCTTTAGTGGAGGATACAGACCCCTAGGCCAAAACACATAAGATACAATAAGGTAAGTGCTTTTGAGCCAAACAAACAAAGAAGGCAAGAGCTGAACGGAGCCAGGAGGGTGAGGGGGCTCTGCAGGAGAGACGGGCCCTGAGGAATGTGTAGGAGTGTGTGGTGCAGGTGGGTGGGGAAGAGGGCAGAAGACAGCTTGTTCCGACATGCAGGTTTATAGATGATCCAGGCTGGTTAGGAGGTCAGCAAGGGGCAGGACAGCCTGAGTTGGGCACAAAAGAGAAAATGAGGCTAAACTGTGAAGAGCATCACTGCCCTTACCTTCTGGGGCCTGGCAGTGAGAAGCCCTGGAGGACTTGGAGCAGGGGTTCTGGAAGCCAAAGGGGAGACTTGGTCACAGCTCTGGAGGGCGGGATAGAGTGCGGCCTGACACGGGGGCTGCAAGTCGCTGTGGAGGAGTAGCAGGCTCCCCTGGGGCAGGTGGGGAGGCCTCAGCTGTTCATCTATAAAATGCGCTGATTTGTGGACCCTGACAGGGTTGTTCAGAGGACAAGTCAGCTGCCAGGTGAGTGGACTGGTGGGTCAGCGAATCTTGGGCTAAGGGGAAGCCTGTCACTTTCAGGGATTCCAACAGGTCGCACATGCTAGCAAAGCGCTCAGCTTCTCTTTCCACAGGACAAGGGAGCCAGGAGAGACCTGTGGGTGGGGAGCAGGAGGAGCCTGGGAGTCCTGAGCTGCCCAGGGAAGGGTGGGTAGGTCTGAGGGGGCAGGGCTGAGGGAGAGGTTTCCAGGTGGCTGTGGCAAGGGTTGATTCCGACTCACGGCAACCCTGTGTGTCAGAGTAGAACTAGGGTTGATTCCGACTCACGGCAACCCTGTGTGTCAGAGTAGAACTGGGCTCCAGGGCACTTTCAATGGCTGATATTTCCGTATAGATCACCAAGTCTTTTTTTCACGGCACCTCTGGGTGGACTCAAACCTGCAACCATTCAGTTAGTTAGCAGCTGAGCAAGGGTGGTACAAACAGTGAGGAACAATTCAAGGAGGGGCAGCAGGAAGGGTGAGGGGCTCGGGCTGCCCACTGGGACTATGCAGTCACCCTGCTGGACGTTGCTCCAAATGTCATTATTAAGGATGAAAGGTCAGTCTTGGGGGAGGGGGGCTAGAGAGGAGGGAACCAGAGTCCCAGAGCATCTCGGGGCAGACAGGCAATGACCTGAGGGCGGCAGAGGCAAAAGCTTCTGGGTAAAATGGTTTTCAGTTGCGGCAAAGCCACAGACAACGCACCCGTGGTGACCGTGGCCACCCATCCTCCCTAGGCCTCTTCTCTCCATAGCAGAACAGGGGGAAGAGTCTGCAGACTTCTCGCTGCAGGGAATTTGCCACGTTCCAACAGGACGGCCGATGCCAAAAGGATCCTCAGGGATGTTGGACACACTTTCTCAAACAGACCCAATGAATGACCTCTTTCAAGCCACTTCTGTGGGCGTGGACTTCTAGAATTCTGTTTATGGGCAGTGTTCTCTCTGCCCATACAAATGTCTGTTATTCTCCTGTCCCCCTCCCTGCTGCAGCCAGGCCCACCTGTCCGCCTGTCCCCCCAGAGCACAGCCCACCCTGCCCAGTGAGCCTCACCCTCAGCTCAGAGTCACCCATGGTGTGGTGTGCCTCCACCACTGCTATGTGTCAAGGCCCGTCTCTGACTCCCAGCACATTCCTGGGGCACAGGGACTGGTCCTCGTCTTCAGGGTGCTAGGACATCAACTGTGCTAGAGAAAGCTGGTCAGACTCAGGGGTGCAAGCATTCTGCTCTACATGCAAGCAAAGCCTCTTCTCTTCCTTCCACAGGATCGTGAAGAACCTTGACTTCACTGTTCATAACTTCAACTACTATGGGAAAACATTCATGAAGCAGCAGAAATGCAGCCCCGATGCCTTCCTTCAGGTGGCCCTCCAACTGGCCTTCTACAGGTAAGCCAAGCCTGATGGCAGAATAAGTCCTTGCCAAGTGGGCTAACAGACAAAGTGCTCAAGATCCTAGCATCTAGAAGCACAGTGGAGGGAGTGAGGGCCTTCTGTGGGCCTAGAGGAGGGGAGGATGATCATGGAAAGAGAGGCCATCTGAACTGGACTTCAAAGTGAGAATCCGGCCTCAGATAGGAGAAGGAAAAATGCTCCCATTGAAGGAACTGCCTGAGCAAGGGCCTGGCGGCAGGTGACCCAAAGTGGCTGAGAGCAGAGCTAAGGGTGGGCTACGTGAGCAGTGAAGAACTCAAGGTTGGTGGAGCCAGATCAGGAGCCCAAGGAGCTGGGTTAAGGAGCTTGCTCTTCGTCCTGATTTGGCCGTTACCCCTCCCCTCCAGCTCTCGTAGCTATAAGCTGTTCCTTCCCACTCTTTCCAAACATGATAACTAAAGGGAACCAGATCCATCCAGTTGGGCAAGTCAAAGATTTTGGACTCATCCTTGATTCTTCCCTTTCTCTCACTCCCCACATGCCCATGTCCATTCTCCTCCAAAGTTTCTCTCCAATCTGTCCTCTCCACCTCCACTGCCATCGGCTTCTCCCAGGCCACCAACATCTTCAGAGTCTAAGCTGTAACAGAAATATTTTTAACCTATTCCTAGATTTGGCAGAGACCTTGAAGCTGCCTAAGTGGCAGCCTAAAAGCAGCCAATGACAGCATCCACTTTTGTGCTCAGCATAGTATTTGCCTCTAGGGACCATGAAGATCAAACCAAACCTGTTGTCATCGAGTCAGTCCTGACTCATGGTGACTCCACATATGTCAGAGTAGAACTGTGCTCCATAAGGTTTTCAATGGCTGATTTTTTTGGAAGTAGATCTGCAGCCCTTTCTCCTGAGGCACCTCTGAGTAGACTTGAACCTCCAACCCTTTCGTTAGCAGTAAGCACATTAACTATTTGCACCACCCAGAGACCATCAGGGACCGTGAGACACAGAAAACGTGCCTCTGCCAGAGTCTTCAGGAGACTAGACATGAATGTCTGCACAGTTTATTCACTCATCCCCCAAGTAATACAGCACCAGCAATGCTGAATTAGACATGACTTCCCTGCCCCAGAGCTCAGTCTGTGTGGGGAGGCATGTAGACAGGGCCAAGGTACAGGACCCGCTACATGCTGGGTGACAATGGACAGTCACTACCCCTCTCTGAGCTCTGTGTTTTTCTCTTCCCCTACCTCCAACACCAAGGGGCTTTATTGACTGGTGAGAAAGGAGTGTGCTAGCTGAGGAGCACGGACTCAGCCTATGGGCTTAAGGAAAGAGGCTTTCTCTGGCTAAAGGTGGAGAGGTCACTGCTACTCTGGTCCCAGGAATCAGCTGAGGAGACTCAGTACACATAGGTCTGCTGGAAGCCTGGCTGCCCCTGTGTCTTCTTTTCCTGGGCTGCCATGACAAAGTACCACTAAGTGGATGGCTTAAAACAATAGGAATTTATGGTCTCACAGTTCTGGAGGCTAAAAGTCCGAGTTCAGGGTGCCAGCAGGGCCATGAAGGCTTTGAAAGCTGTAGGGGAAGATCCTTTCTTGTCTCTCCCAGCTTCCAGTAGCCCCAGGCTTCCCTGGCTCAAAGGTGCATCTTCGCATGGTGGTCTTCCCTCTCTGTGCATCTCTCTGGGTCTTCTCTCTCACAAGGACATCACTCAGATTGGATTAGGCTCCACCCTCCTCCAGTGTGTTGGGGCTGTTTTGTTAGCTGCTGTCACATCGGCCCCCAACTCACAGCAATCCTAAGCACAAGGAAGAAAATGCTGCCCAGTACTGAGCCATCGTCATAGTCAGTCATAGATTGGACTGTTGTGATCATAGGGTTTTCACCAGCTGACTTCAGAAGCAGATCCCCAGGCCTTTCTTTCTAGTCCGTCTTTAGTCTGCAAGCTCTGCTGAAACCTGTTCAACATCATAGCAACATGCAACCCTCCAGCGACAGACACGTGGTGGTTGTGCATGAGCTGCATTTGTTGGGAATTGAACCCGGGTCTCCTGCATGGAAGGCAAGAATTCTACCATTGAACCACCAATATGAAGCCCAGTATAGCTTCATTTTAACTTAACTGATAGCATTTTCAAAGACCCTATTTCCAAACAAGGTCAAGTTCCAGATCCCTTGATGGGAGGTGTTGTATTTCAACATGCCTTTTGAGGGGATACACTTCAATCCATAACAACCCTGGAGATGTGGACCTGGGCTGCAGTTCACACCCCAGAACCACTCAGGCCCCTGCCCTTCCCGGAGACATAGGCTGTGCTTGAATTGTTTTAAATAAAGCACAATTCCCTCAAGAGTGTGAATGATTAATTATACAGTTATTACATTCTGTGCTATTAATCAAACGCTCATCAGATTATCACAAAAAAGTCTAGGGTTCCTATTAGATCTGGATTTTTTCAAAGCTACTAGTCAAATTTAAAAATTTTTATATCCACACAGAATCTCAAATATGTCTAAGTGTGCACCCAGCTTTTCACATTAGAGACTCCCCAACATTGATCTTTGGGAAATCTCCTCCAGAATCCTATTAACATTAAGACGAAATACTTTGCCAACCAAAGTCAGGGCTGTAAAAATAAAACCTGCTGCAGCTATCTTTCTTTCAGCGTTTATGTTTCCCCAGGAATAAATTACTGTTTGCTATTTCTACTTCATCTCACGCAGGTGCCACGGGAGACTCATGCCCACCTATGAGAGCGCGTCCATTCGCCGATTCCAGGAGGGGCGGGTGGACAACATCCGATCAGCTACTCCAGAAGCCCTGGCTTTTGTGAAGGCCATGACTGACCACACGGCAGCCACCTCGGTGAGTCCTGAGGAGTCACCCAGAGAAGCTGGCACAGCAGCTGGGGGCTCCTGGATGATCAGCTCCTTTGCTCTGTTTCTTGCTAAGCAGACTCCTAAAACCCTGTGTGCTCCCTCTCTGGTCTGTTGACAGGATTCAGAGAAGCTGCTGCTCTTCAAGGATGCCATCCGTGCGCAGACTGAGTACACAGTCATGGTGAGTGGCATCGCGTGGCCTCAAGCTTGAGCTTATGCCAGCTTGTGGTGCCTGGGCCTTCAGGAGTGGTAGCATGGCACCACACTGTGTGTGAGCTCAGCCACCAGCTGCCCAGTGATGGCAGTGCCACCCCACCGCTCATAGTGATAAAACTACTCTTTTTTTTTTTCCACTCGGATCTTATAAACATACAATGAGTGATTTTCAAATGATGACAACAGTGATAATAATAGCACCTGCTATACAGAGAGAGCACTCTACAGTTTATGTAGCAAGAGAGTCAAATGTGAGGGGGTGGGGCTAGAGCCTGGAAAAGGGTGGTGGCTTGCACACCTTGCACAAGCACAGGTAGAGCAATATTTGTTCCACACCTAGGGCTGGGCGTACCTTCAGGTTCTCCATGTATGTATTTACACTACCTATGAATAAAAATATTTGCTTAAAATTAATAGTGACATCAAAATGGGAAAGGAAAAGTTTCCCTAGGTTGGGGAAATAATTTATTTTCTAGCCCTGCAAAGCTGTCATTTGCATACAAACCACAGAGAATAAGCTACTGCTTGGGCTAGTGATCGACGTGTTAATTGCAAATCATGCCGATATAGCCTTTGAAGGATCATAGGATCTGTGAAAAAGTCTTGACTAAATTTCACTCTGTATACTAAGAACAAGGACATCTCTGGCTTTTAGAACTAGCCAATTTAGACGTTTCTCTAAAGCAGTTGCTAGGTCCCTAATTCACCTGAATAGTGAAGTGCTTGTTCTGCTTGAGGGAAATAAAGCACACTCTTGTGTATCCCACAAGTATTTTTTGTACTCCTGCTTTATGGCAGGCCAGGCGCTGGGTGCCAAGAAATTAAAGATGAAAATCCACATGGCTTGTCCTCTAGGGGGGTTATGCAGATAAGTACAATCCCTTATGAAGAGAGCCCCTGTGGAAGGAATAAGGGGCACAGAGGACAAGCTCTTCACTCTGCTTGGGAACAGAGGATCTGGTGCTTCATATGAAACTTGAAGGATGAAGAGGTGTTTGTCAGACAGACATAGAAAGGGAAGCATGGCCAAAGAAGAGAAAAGCGCATGCGAAAAGGCAAAAAGTCTTGAGAAAATAAGATACATTCAAGGAAAGGCAAGTGGTTCAGGATGCGTTCTTTGCAAGGGAAAGAGAAGAAGGAAAGTTCATGATTTCAGATTTCAGGCAGAAGAAGAATTGGTTGGGGTGGGGGTGTGATTTTCCAAGAGGCAGAGACACTAATTAGGAGTCTATGTAATACTTATGAAGAGTTGGTATAAAGACTGAAGTAGTACTTGGAGTCGCTATGAGTCAGGCCACTCAAAAGCAGCTAACAGCAACGGGGCTGGAGCAGTGGGGGTTGAAGAGACAAACTTCTGATTAAATATGGTGCATTGAACATAAGCATTTACTTTCACACCATCCTGAACCCTTCTAAAACAATAGCAAAGCCATAAATCCATTAAGGCAAATAGAATGGGAAGGGAGGTAACAAAAATTTTAGAACTGGAAAGTAGAACAGATGGTAACTGACTTAGCAGACCAGAGAAAGTAGAAACCCAAGCAAACAGTGGGGGTAGTAGCTCAAGAGCCCAACGAACTGTACTGCAGGACCTCAGGATGGTTCAGGCATTGACATCCACCAAAAGTGGGGGTGCGTGCAGGGCTGAAGAGAAGATTGGTTGATGATCTATACAAGAAGCAGGCCTTCAGATCATCTCCACCACACATGTAGCCAGCCTACTACCTTTCCCCCATCCTCAATGGTGGACTAGACATTATTCTCTGGAGAGATTGAACAAGAGGAACTAGAGACTTGGGGATACCAGGTACAGCTGAGGGAGAGGATACTGTGCAGAAAAAAGGGAGATTAATGAAAGTCTACTTATTCAATAGTAAGTCTTCTAGCCACCCAGCTCCATGGGTACTTTATTAGCACCCTCTCCCCCAAATAGGAGATTAAAAGATTTCTCTTTAGTGAAACTCATCAGGCCAAGAGAACAGACTCACAGCTGCTGACACTTGAGGTACTCCAGTGAAAACACCCAACCAGATCACCCAGCAGTGAAGCCCACCAGTTGACAAGCACATTCTCACACACATATAATTTAATCATCTTTTCAGTGCTTTATTCTTCAATATAAACAGATAGCCATAGATCATTAGACACTGAGGAAAGCTGCTAACATGAAAGACTGAGACCAATATAACAAACAGATATTTTAAAAACAACTCAAAGGAAGTAAAATAATGCGGGAAACAGAAAAAAAATTTTTTTTTTAATTGTAATCGAGATCCTCTATGAGGGAAATTATTGTATTCATAAATAAGAGCCAAAAACCAAAACCCATTGCTATCGATTGATTTTGACTCATAAAAAACCCCACCCACTGCCATCAAGTCAATTCCGATTCATAACAACCCTATAGGACAGAGTAGAACTACCCCATAGAGTTTCCAGGGAGTGCCTGGTGGATTTGAATCACTAACGTTTTGGTTAGCAGCCATAGCACTTAACCACTACACCACCAGGGTTTCCTTTTGACTGATAGCCACTCTATAAGGCAGAGTAGAACTGCCCCATTGGGTTTCCAGTGCTGTAAATCTTTATGGAAGCGGACTGCCACATCTTTCTCCTGAGGAGCAACTGGTGGGTTCAAACTGCCAACCTTCCAGTTAGCAGCTGAACATTTTAACCACTGCACCACCAGGGTTCCTTATACATAAGAACAGAAAATCCTGTAAATCTTTTTCAGGAAATAAAAACAACTCTTGGGGAAAAATATGATGGTTGAAAAAATTCAATGGAAAGATTGGAAGATAAAGCTGAGGTAATCTCCCCTCAATACCAACAAAACAAAGAGGTGAAATATAGAAGAGAATAGAGGCTCAGTTCAGGTGGATGAACATCCCAAATAATAGGTGTTCGGGAAGAGAAAATGGGGTATGTGGTGGTGGTGAGGCTGAGGGAGGGGGGTGAGGGCAACAAAATAATTCAAGAAAATTTCCCAGAACTGAAGGACATGAGTTTATATATTGAGAGAACCTACAAATTCCTTCAATAATAGATTAAAATACTCATACCAAGGAAATTTCACAATATTAAGAGATCCTAAAAGAGAGAGAGAGATCCTAGAGTCTCTCAGAAAGGAAAAATAAATACAAATACCAGGAATCAAAACAGAATTGAATTTGTGAACAGCATCACTGAGGTGGAAAACAGGGAAGAAAGGCCCTCAATTTCTGAGGGAAATTACGTTCAACAAACGTTCTATACCCAGCTAAACCATCACCAAGTTTGAAGGTAGAATGAAAACATTTTCCAACAGACAAGGTCTCAAAAATGTTTATTTACTAAGTACTTTTTCTTATAAAGCTACTGGAGGATGTAAACCACTAAATTGAGAGAATATAGGATAAAATAAGTCATAGGCTCCAAAAAAAATCAGAAGATTCAGCACGAGATAAAGGGACTCCCCAGGATGAAATGAAGTGAGCAAGCTGTTCAACAGACCTAGGGAGCCATCAGTCCATAGAGGAGCAAGAAGTAAGCAGAGGAATGAAATTGATAGACTATCTGATGATATATTTTAATGTATTGAGGGAAGCTTTACACTTCTGGCTGAATATTTGGGAAGCAACTAATAATAGATATTTAGAAAGCTAAGCAAGTTAAAAAAAAAACCTACTATTTAATAATTTTTAAAAATTGTCAATTCTAGGGAAAACAAAAAATTGAAAAAGAAAGGAAATCTAATTATAGTACACTATTACATGGCTCAGTTGTAAATATTTGCATGGTTATAATCATGTAAACACTGAGTGTTGATCAAACAACAGAGTTAAAATGTAACTCTGTTGGGAGAATGGGATAGTGGAAGTGTGTTTGGGGAACCCAACCCGTGTTTGGGGAGAAGGATACAAAAGAGCTAAAGCTTTCTCTTCTACTGTCAGAAGATTATAAGTGAAACTGAAAAAATGCAGTAATGACAGTCTAATCATGTTATTTAGAACTATGGAAGTAAATGCCAAAAGAAATAGCTAAAAGGGTTGAAAGTAGTTACCTCTATAGAATGACAATCAGCAGTGGCAAGGTGATATAATCCATTGGCTTCTTAGGCTTTTTAAACTATATAAATACATAGTTATATGGCCTCATTAACATAACAAAAGAGAACTATTTCCAAATAGGATTCTGTCCACAGGTATAGGTTTGTATTCCAACACCTATTTTGTGGGGGCATAATTCAATCCATAACAAATGGTAATGGAAAAAGGAAATTCCAGTGAAGGACCAAATGTGGTCCAGGTCCCCCATCACAAGCTCTCCCAGCCTCCTATTCTCTTCTTTCATAGCACTTGCCTCAATTTATGATCACGTATTTATTTGTATGAATGATTACTGTCTATGCCCCAATGACACATAAGCTCCATGAGGATTGAGTGTACAATGGCTTTGTCTTTATTGTAGCTCCAGAACCTAACAGCGTCCGACACAGTAAGCACTCAGATTCCCAGAAGGAATGAAAGACTGAATGATGAGCCATTTTACTCATTGCTACTCATGGCTTTAATCCAAACAACCTGTTAACTGAGCGCCAGGTGCTACAGTCAGTTCAGAGATGGTAAAAACAGGGGTGGGTTGACCGCTCCACAGAGCAGCTACTTCTGTGTACCTTCACAATCCAGGGATTAAATTGAGGAAACCACAGAAATTAACTCTACTTCTTACATCAGCTCACAGTTCTCCCCCTCTATCCTAATGGGGTCACATCTAAAACGAACTGTGGTTGTATAGCTTATTTTGTTCCACATATTAGGTGCATTTGGAGTGACTGGGGCCTCAGATTCATCTCTAGGCATTCATTCTCAACTGAAAGGAACAGCTGTCAAAACCCAAAACGTGCCTTGTAACTAAGGCAAAGTCAATTGTGATTGGAGGTTTCTTCCTTTGTGAGTTTTAACAGCAAAATGGCCATCTTATATAACTGGTAAACTCACAAAAGTTTAACTTGTAGAGTCAGCCCTCATGGGGCTTGTGGTGTCATGGGGTGGGAGTGGGAGGTTATAGAGTAATCATTCATTACTCTGATGTTGGCTCAAAGGTTATTGCGAGAAGCCGGGGTGTCCCCCAAATCTCCATCATCCCCAAAGTGACCCTAAATAAACATGTAACTCAAGCAAGAACAATATGCCTACTATGGAAGAGGTATAAAACACTTACTCTTATATGTAGCGTCTGGGGTCTTAAAGGCCTGTGAGCACCCATCTAAGATACACCTTTTGGTCCCACCCCATCTGGAGCAAAGGAGAATGTAGAAAACCAAAGATGCAAGGACAAGATTAGTCCAAAGGGCTAATGGACCACAACTACCACAGCCTCCACCAGACCTAGTCCAGAACAACTAGATGGTGCCCAGCTACTACCACCAACCGCTTTGACAGGGATCACAATAGAAGGTCCCAGACAGAGTGGGAGAAAAATATAGAACAAAATTCGAACTTACAAAAAAAAGACCAGACTTACTGTCTGACAGAGGCTAGAGAAACCTCATACGTATGGCCCCTGGACACCCTTTTAATTCAGTACTGAAGTGACTCCTGAAGTTCACTCTTCAGCCAAAGATTAGACAACCCTATAAACAAACAATAACACACGTGAGAAATGTGCTTCGTAGTTCAACCATGTACACAAGACTAAATGGGCATGCCACCCAAAAGCAAAGAAGAGAAGGCAGGAAAGGACAGGAAAACTGGATGAAATGGGGAACCCGCGGTGGAGAAGGGGAGAGGGTTGACGCATAGCAGGGCTGGCAACCAATGTCACAAAACAATTTGTGTATTAATTGTTTAATGAGAAACTAATTTGTAAACTTTCACCTAAAGCACAACTAAAAAAAAATGTAGCCTAGCCCTAATTCCTTCCACATTCCCTTTCCTGAGGCCCTCCTATACAGCAATTTGGGATTCATCCCTGCTATTTCCAGATAAGAGCTGAAACACCTTGTGATAAAAAGGGGAAACCCTTTCATCATTCCACTAGATTTCCCTTGAGAACATCAAGTAAGCCTCTGGTAAGGTGTCTCGTTCCTGCTTCAAAATAATTTCTTAGATTATGAATCCAGTTTAGTTGAATTGGTTCTGGGCCCATAAAATAGCAGACAAGATTTAAGGACCGGCCTTCCCCACTCTACCCGAGGAGGCAGTGCCAAGGATGGCCAGGTCCACGCACTTCCCATGTAGAGCACCATCGGGTTGTTCATATGTCGGGTCAGCAGCACCAGCTTTGTGTGTGTGGGGAGAGGGAGGGAGTGTGTCAGTGACCTTTAACTGGAACCTCCTGAAGGTAAAGCCCAAGTAGCCCTGAGCTCACTCCATGCATGTGGGAATGCGCAGGCCCAGGAGGGAGCACAGGCCACCACACAAGGCATGAACAGCCGCCCTGGGCGACCGCACACCATCATCGTGCTGCGCCAGTGAACTGGAGAGAGGGGAGGAGGAGGCCAGTGGATCCCCATCACCTTTCCTGTTCTTTGTCCCCAACTCCCAGGCCTTAACAGGCATGGCCATCGACAACCACCTGCTGGCGCTGCGGGAGCTGGCCCGGGAAGTGTGCCAGGAGCTGCCGGAGATGTTCACGGAGGAAACGTACTTGATGAGCAACCATTTTGTCCTCTCCACCAGCCAGGTACAGTCGTAGCATGGCCAGCACTCAGAGGCCATGTGCACTTGGCATCACAAGCTGGCTTTCTGAAGGGCTTACCGCCTGTATGGGTGTTCCGGGGCTGCCGTAACAGAGCACCACAACCTGCACGCTTAAAGCAACAGGAATTTATTGACATTTGGAGGCCAGATGTCCAAATTCAGGGTGTCAGCAGGGCCATGTTCTCTCAGAAGGCGCTGGGGGAGGATCCTTTCTTGACTCCCCCAGCTTCTGGCAGCCCCACGAATTCCTTGATTTGTGGCAGCATCACTCCAATCTCTGCCTCCATCGTCACGTGTCTGTCTCTGCGTCTATTCTTATGAGAACACCAGTCATTTTGGCACAGAGCCCACCCTACTCCAGTATGACCTAACCTTAAAGTAACTAATGATATTTGCAAAGATCCTGCCTTAGTCTCCTAGTGCTGCTATAACAGAAATACCACGAGTGGGTGGCTTTAAAGAACAGACATTTATTTTCCCACAGTTCAGGAGGCTAGAAGTCCAAATTCAGGACACCGTCTCCAGGGGAAGGCTCTCTGTTGGCTCTTGGAAAAGATCTTTGTCTCCCGGCATTCCTCAGTTCTTTGGTGATCTTCATGTGGTGTCTGTCTTCCCCCATTTGTGCTTATGTCTGTGTCTAATCTGCTCTTTTTAACTCAGAAGTGATTGGGTTTAGGACACGTCCTACAAAGGAAGCCCCATTTCCAAATAAGATTATATCCACAAGTACAGGAGTTAAGATTCTAACACATATTTTGGTGGGGGGACACAATTTAATCTACAACAAACCTGACTTCCAAATAAAGTCACATTCATAGGGCTTGAACATACCTTTTGGTAGGATGCAATTCAGCCCCTAACACTAAGAGCCCATTAGTAGGTGTCAGGTAAATCCTACCTCTGCTTCTTATGAGCCATGTGACCTTCAGCAAAATGACTGAAACTCTCAGAGCTCAGGTGTCCCCACCTTCCAAATGGCAGAATCCTAGACTCTACCTTAGCAGAGATGGAGACAGCCTAGGAGCCCACCCAGCCTGAATACCTTTCAAACCATGGCCTAGAAGGTAGCATCCCATCATGGTGGCCACGGGCTCTAAGGCCCCCAGGCTGAAAGTGGAGTTCTGGCTCAGCCAGATGCAACAAAGCAGGTGGAAAGCCCAGCACCATGCCTGGCTAGACAAGGCCCTCCAAGCCGGTCTTGGGCATTATTACAAAGGGCTCTGTAAGCAACAGCCCAGTGAAGATAAGCAGTGCACCCCAGTGTTTCTTAACCAGGGCTATGGCTCGTTCTGTTGGAAGACCACTGTCCCCATGACAGGAAGAGCCCCATTAGAGAGGGGCAACAGTTTAGGAGAGAGAATAACCCATTGCCCTCAGTGGATTCTGCTTCGCCGTGGCCCGTGGGTTTTGGAGTAGAACTTGCGGTGGCCCATGGGTTTTGGAGTAGAACTCGCGGTGGCCCATGGGTTTTGGAGTAGAACTCGCGGTGGCCCATGGGTCTTGGAGTAGAACTCGCGGTGGCCCATGGGTTTTGGAGTAGAACTCTGCACCCGAGGCTTTCAGGGGCTGTGATCTTTCAGAAGCAGATCACCAAGACTTTCTTCTCAGGCACTTCCGAGTGGATTTGAACCTGCAACATTTTTTTAGCCATGTCAAGTATTTAATACAATGTGGGTTCCTTTTCTCTATTATATGTCACTTTTTCTTTTTTTGTTGTAGTTTAGATGAAGGTTTACAGAACAAACTAGTTTCTCATTAAACAGTTAGTACACATATTGTTTTATGACATTGGTTAACGACATGTCAACACTCTCCCTTCTCAAACTTGGGTTCCCTATTACCAGCTTTCCTGTCCCCTCCTGCCTCTGCAACCTGTGGGTTAGTAGTTGAGTACTTAATTGTTTGTGCCACCCAGGGACTCCTAGAAGAGGAACAGCCCCCGTTGTAATTTACTAAACCCCCCTCATCTGGAAAAGACTGGATGTGGACAAAGGGACTGACAAGGTTGTGTTGGCGGATAGAAGCCCGCTCAGTAATTCAGGTTTGCCATGATAGGAGTGAGTCCGCAGACATGAATGAAGGAGGGCAGGGCACAACATTAGTTCTTTAGGAAACCATCCAAGGGCAAAAAGTGCTTCCCACCGGCTTTATGGCCTGCGGCTGTTGCACGGCAAATTTATCTGACAATGCGGTGACTCTTAGCAAGACTAATGGCTTGTTCTGCCCCATTAAAATGGTCAGTGTCTCTTCTGAAGGCCCAAGCACACAACACCACAAACCTGTGTGTTTAAAACAAACCCCACCCTGCACCTGCCCATGAATGCTATTTTCCCCTAGGAGCAGCTCATAAATGTAATTTGAGGTGTGGTGGTTTTTTTCAGCTGCAAAGAAAAATAGCATTTATGACTTGAATACCTTCAGAAACACATTTCCTTGGTATGTGATCCCAGATTACAAAATCTCAGAGCTGTGAATTCAAAGCATATTAGGCGCATAACTAAGACTCCAGTTAATGGCAATCTGTGAAATTCCCAATGCTGGGTAATTGTGCATGGCCAGGCTGTGGGGGGACATCAGACCAGCCAGGCAACCCTGACGGTAATTAAGGATCTGGGGGAAAGCAACAGAGAAGATGGGCCAGACTTCTTCCAATTCGTAAATGACTCCCTCTGGGAAGTCATTTAACTGTCAGGTGCCATCAGGGGCCAGTTAGTAAATTAACTTGATTGCCTCGGTGCCTCCGACGGCCCCAGATGAAGGAGACACTCCACCTAGATGCTGCACCAGCTCACTCCGGGAGCGGCTGATTCCACAAGGAAGGCGTGCTTCCTAAGGGGAGTGGGCTTGTTGCTCCTCTTCCTCTGACCTCATGCAGATGAACCTCTAAAAGATAAGTTAGATGGGCTTCTTTTTATGACCGTAGCTGTGCCCGTTCGTGCTCAGACAATTGGTGGATTTGGTTAATTTGGTCACACACAGGTGGGAGAGCATGAAAGGAACAAACATGAAGTCGAGGCTCCTAGGTTGTCTGAGCACCCCTTGTCATCTGAGTGCTCTGCGTCGTCTGAACACCCCATGTTGTCTGAGCACCCACATTATTCCAGCGCTCCACATTGCCCAAGTATCTCACTTTGTTCCAGCACCCCACGTCCTACCTGGCTCTCAAGTTATATTTCAGAGTAAGCACCCCTGACCTGTCTTCCCCTCCAGGTGCCCACTACTATGGAGATGTTTTGCTGCTATGGTCCTGTGGTCCCCGACGGGTATGGTGCCTGCTACAACCCACAGCCAGAGAACATCCTTTTCTGTATCTCCAGCTTCCACAGCTGCAAAGAGACCTCTTCTACCAAGTTTGCAAAAGCGGTGGAAGAAAGCCTGCTTGCAATGCGAGAGCTCTGCCTCCTGCCCCCTCCTGCTGCGGACAAGCCGCAGGCAGCCAAGGAAAAGGCCACCAGGCCTAGCCCTGACTCCTTCTGCTAGGTTTCCCTTCCCCTATGCTCCACATTCTGCAGCTGCCAGACCCTTCCAAACCCCTGCTCCCACCCTTCATCCAGCTTTCTACAGCCCCCCAATCCTCATGCCCAATTCACGGACTACCTGGAGGCATCACAAAAGCTGGAGTTTTAGGAGAAAAGTGTCCCCCTTGTGCATGGACATCGTCATTTCTTGTCAAGGGGCCCTTTGGCCTGGGCATGGGAAGTGAGCCCAGCTTGGCTCAGGTTGGCCTGGGGGAGGTAGGGCCTGTCCGTGCCCCTCTGGAAGCCTAGCACCTCTGTTCCCCACCAAGCATGACCCGGTCTGTCCAGGTGAGGTTTTTGTACAACCAAAGAATGAGTCACTATATTACTTGCAATATAGTAAGTGAATCACAGAGGAAGGGTAGGTAGGGGCTTTGTTTTCAAGTCCCAGACAGTCCGATCTTGGCATTAAGGATGGCCTCTACTGGTGCAGTGGTTAAGTGCTTGGCTGCTAACCCAAAGGTGGGCAGTTCTAACCCACCAGCCTCTGAGGGAGAAAGATGAGGCAGTCAGCATCTGTAAAGATTACAGCCTTGGAAACCCCTATGGGGCAGTTCTACCCTGTTGTGTAGGGTCACTGTGAGTCGGCATCGACCCGAGGGCAGTGGGTTTACATGGTATACACGCCCTCACACACACACACACTTAAAGCCTAGGTTGATCTAGAGCACACTGACCCGGAACCACGCATGCCTTTCTTCTTTCCTCTCCAAAGGGAGCGTTCAGCTGAAGTCAGAAAATCTAGCTGGGCTGTTCGGAGAGGAAAGAAGCATTAGTCTCTGCTGACCCAGAGTCACTGCCGCTCTCCTCTCTGCTTCCGTGGCCTCAGGGACAGCCAGGGATGGAGGGAAAGGGGCAAACAGCCCAGCAGGGGGTGCGTTGTAAGGATGCAGGGGCCAGCACTTACCAAGGGCCCTGCCCTGTGCTCTTTCTGGTTGTTTTCTTGCTCCCTTTCCCACAAAATGTGCCCCAGAGGTGGCCTGTTACACCTGTGGAGGAGGGAGAGCATTGCTTCAGAGTTTCTTTTTTCTGTTTTTGTTTGCTGGTTTTTAAGAAAACAACTATGACATTAATTTCAGAAAAAGAAAAAAGTAGCCCAAACATCTCTGCTTGGGTTCAGACTAAAAGTGGGGTGGAGGGGCACAGAGCAGGGCTCTTTGCCGGCCTGGGGCCTGAGCAGCAGCTGGCTTGAGAGCGCCTGGGACAAGGGGATGGCCAGGCCCTGAGCCAGCACTAAGGGGGCACCCTGTGTCTGCAGCTGGGAAAGAGCAGGCAGTTCAGAGAGAGTCAGAGTTGGGATTGTCCTGAGGGGCTGTGACGGCAGGGGATACCTTCTGTTGGGGCCTGTTTTCATGGGAAACCTAAAAGGGCAAGGGAAGGGGAGTGGGGAAGCACCCAGAAAGTCAAAATGGCACAAAGCGAAGGGCAGAATACATCCCTCGCCCAGAGGAGGCACAGAGCCCATGCTGACCACTACTGAGAGTTCTGATAGCCACTGCGTGGGGCCTGGCCCCCCAATCCTGCTGTGCTCTGGCCACCCTGGACACTCCCCTGGGCCCTCAAATCTGTAGGTGTCTTTTCTTTCAGCCACTGTGAAAGCACTCTGCACTTTGACCTGGATTGAAGCAGGTCCAGAGGCATTTTGATCTTTGTTCAGCTGTTTAAAAACACAAACAGCTCAAACCAATGAATTCCTTAAGCCTCTGGTTTTGGTTTCAGGCTCAAAGAGAGTTTGGAAATAGGATTTCTATTGGACGGATTGGAAAGATTTGGGCACTGCATTTCAGATGTGTAAACCTGACTGTAGGTTTGTGCTCCCTCCCTTAGGTGTCCCCTCCCCCTAGCCTTTGGGAAGTTGCAGCCAAATGCCCAGGGACCTTACCAGTTTCTGGTAGTCGCTGTCTGCCTGCTTTAAGTAAGTCGAGTCAGAGTCACTTGTCTGTCCTTAACAAATGACCAGATGGAGGCCCAAGCTATCTGGCTTCACTGGATTGATGGGCAGGCAGAGAGCTCAGGCTTTGGGGTGAGGAAGCCAGTTGGCTTGGGCTACAGGACTTAAATACCCAGGGACTCAATTCCCTTCATTGTCAAACAGGGACAAGAACAGCCCCTACTTTGCAGGTGGCGAGGGTCAGGGAAATGTACATGAACAACAGCGAGCAAAGGTGTCCGCTGTTAGGGGATGACACACCTTGCAGGCACTGTTTGGGTGATTTTGCTTTAAAGGATTCACTCTGGTCTACAGGACTAAACTCCTGTCTGCTACTCTCCAAGTACAGGAAAAGGTAACTCTGTGTATTCAGATATCAACCTGTGCACTACAAGGGGCTCTCAGCAGGAGGAGACAACTCCTCTCTCTGAGGAAGGGGCTAGGAGCTGGTCTTCTCCCTTCAGGAGCAGGCTGGTGCACAGGCAACACTGAGCCATGGCCATGGGCATCTCTGCGGGGACCCCAGGAAAGGAGGCTGGTCCGGGTGTCCCCAAAGAGACGGAAAAATGAAGCCTGGCGAGGTCATTTCAGAACTGTGATGCATGATGACAATGTATGTGGCCGCCTTACGATACTGCTAAGTTGACAAAGTAAATAAAGTCGATATTTTAGTTCTATTTTTATAAAATAGTTCTAGATTTATGGCAATATGTACATGTGTGTTTATAGCCTTCCGAGTTTAAGTTATAGTTTTGTGCTTCAAAGAAATAAATGTATGACTAAAGAACTATATATTGAAAGCATTATATTCAAATTACTTAAAGACCATAAGCCTGTACTCAATAAAAAGTAATGCCAAGAAAGATGATGTTGGCCATTTTTTCTCCCCAAAAATGCTATGAAATATTTTTATTGTGAAGACTAGAGCTGGGTCAGCTATTCACTTGCTTTTGTGTGGGGTCTGCCAGCAGCAGGAGCGGTTGGCTTAGAGACACAAGATCAGGCAGAGAAAAGGGAGAGAAGAACGTACTTAGTCTCTCCTACCATACGGCAGGAAGCCATGGGGTGAGTGCGGGTGGACAAGGAGACTTCATGGGGCGTTTGTCATAGGCTGGCAGAAACCTGGGAGTAGAAATGGGTATCTCCACCTGAGTCTGCGCGAGTACACGTAGGCAGCAGAGGAAAGCACCAGGCTAGGAGGCTGGATGCCTGGACTGTACACCCAGCTCTCCCTCCAGCTTGCTATAGACTCTGGTAAGTCACTTCACCTCTCTAAGTCTCAGTTTCCCCAGCTGTAAAATGGAGAATTGATAACCCACACCACCCACTTCCAGGGACGCGGTGAGATGCCATGGGATGGCCGTTGTTGGGAAACACAGAAAGTGATGCAAAAACCGAGCACTCTTCGTGCAGGCTTACAGACAGGTGTGCACACAGGTTCCCTCCCTGCAGGCACACAGGTACGTTCCAAGCAGCAAGATCCCCTCCACAGCTGCGACAATCTGCAGAGCCAGGACAGAGGTGCCTCCAAAGGTAAGCCCCGAATGCCTTCCAATCAGAGCCTAAAAGGAAACTTCAATTGTACAGGGGCGGGGAGCAGGGAAAGGGAGGAACAGGAGCAAAACAACATGGGTTTGCTCTCGTTTATCACACGTGGCTCCAGTGTAACCAGGTACGGAGAGACAGTCAACAGAAAGAGGAGAGTACAGACAGGCACACCAACCCCCAGTATACAAAATAAGGCCATGCCGCCTCGTCTCTGAAGCTCCCCATGAGGTGGATGTTGGTTACCAGTTGCCGCTGAGTGGACTCTGACCCATGTGTGTTAGAGTGCAACTGTGCTGCACAAGGTTTTCAATGGCTGATTTTTTGGAAGTAGATGGCCAGACCTTTCTTCTGAGGTGCCTCTCAGTGTACTTGAAGCTCTAACCTTTAGGTCAGCAGCCAAGCATGTTAACTGTTTGCACCATGTAGGGACTTCTTGAGTGTTGGCACATTCAGGTAAAAATGTAAGGCATACTTTTAACATTAGCAGGCAGTTAACAAGAGCAATCAGAAGTTTCCAAATTGCTCCTAAGCAGTTCTCCTTAAAGCCTTAAAGAGACAGATCAGTGCTTTGGAATCGCTTTATAAAGTCAGCCTACCTTCCTGCTTTTCTCTTTCTCTGCATTTTCCTTCCAAAGAAATCTCTTGAGTCTGCAGGATGACCAATATGTCGTTCCTAAGAAAACCTAACCTCACATCACCTAAGAGGACGTTTCCAAAAGCTCTGTGCTCCCAGTGCTCTCCTTCTTCTTCTGCCATCTGCTTCTCCCAACTCTTTCAAGAGTGTCTCTTCTTATTTCTGTTCCTTACATGTGAATAGACCCAGGGTTCTGCCCTCTTTGGTCTCTTCTCTATTATGTCAAGGAGCAGTAGCCTGAGCTGATGCAGAACGGACCCCTCCACCTACCAAACACAGACATGGAGGGAAATTCCTCTAAACATACAGTCACGTTCAAAAGAAAGAAACCCTCAACATTTCAGGAAAAAAAGAAGGCCGTCCAAGACAGAGCAGTAAGCAGGAGCTAAAGCTGATTCAGAACAGACCAGACCCTGGTGTCGGACAGCTGGGTTCACCCCTGCAAGGGGGGAGGACATAAGCTCAGCCCATGCAAGGTGGGGAGCTGTAGCCAAACACCCTGCACAAAAACAGAGCCTCATGCAAGGGTCCCAACCCTGTAAAAAGGCCTAGAGAAACTCTTCCCATCAGCCTTGACTCAGTGCCGTAGGTGGGGGGGCGGGAGGAGGGATAGGTATCTGTGAGGAATTAAAACCCTAAGCTTGCACACATGTGGATGTGGAGTCTGAATTTCTACAACTGTAGGGTCACTAGGAGTCAAAATCGACTTGACGGCAAGGGGTTTATGTATAACACAGGAACTTCAAGCCAATAATTAAAAAAAGAAAATGGCCTGGGTTCGTAAGATCCGAAAGGTCTCAGCAGAAACAAATACCAAACCACTGTCCCCACCTCTGGACACATCTTGTTGTTAGGTGCCACAGAGTCAATTTTTGACTCATAACAACCCCATGTAACAGGGTAGGACTTCCCCGTAGGGTCATCTAGGCTGTAATCTTTATGGGAGCAGATCATCAGGTCTTTGTCTCACAGAGCCGCTGAGTGGGTTCAAACCGCCGGCCCTTCGGTTAGCAGCCGAGCGTACCATCAGAGCTCTTGGACAGAGCCAAAAAAACCAAACCAAACCTACTGCTGTCGAATTGATTCCGACTCATAGCCACCCTATAGGACAGAGTAGAACTGCCCTTTAGAGTTTCCAAGGAGCACCTGGCGGATTCAAACTGCCGACCTTTTGGTTAGCAGCCATAGCACTTAACTAGTACACCACCAGGGTTTCCTGGATATAGCAGAGGTCCCTAAATAGCCAAAGTGATCTTATAAAAGAAGACCAAAGAAGTGGAATCACACTTCCTGATTTCAAAATGTATTACAAAATTACAGTAATCAAAACAGTCTGGTACTGGCGTAATGATAAACGTATAGACAAATGGAATGAATTAAGAGTCCAGGAAAAAAAAAAGCACATCTAAAGTCAATCAATTTTCACCAAAGGTGCTACGTCCATGCAATGGGGAAAGAAAAGTCTGTTTAACAAATGATGCTGGGATGCTTGGAGTTCCACAAACGAAAGAATGAACCAACGCTGGAAACACAAAACGCCCAGAAGGGGACGAACACTGCGTTAAAGAGGAACTCAGAGCGAAAAATACAAACCACACAAGAAACAACTCACGCAGTGGGAAAAGGCTGTAGATAGCTGATGAATCGGAGAGAAGCTAGAAAATAGATACGTTTAAAATTATTTAAAAAGACAAAAATGCAGCGTGTAGATTAAGAAGTCTGATGTACACGCCTTCTGGAAGGAGAGGTAGGAGAGAATGGGGGAAAGGCACCACCCCTAGAGATGGTGGCTGAGAATATTCCAGGACTGAAGAAACTTATACTTCTGAAACTTGCAGGTCAAAGAGGAAATCATAACAGAAATTTTAAAATAATCATAGTAGAATGATAATAAAGATGCCTTATATCAAAACCTCTAAGATACAGCAAAAACAATGCTTTGCAGGTAATTTATAGCCTTAAATAGGCCAGAAAGGCTAAAAATTGATGAGCTAAATATAACTTAAAAAATAAGAAACAAAACCACACAGTAAGCTCAAGCAAAGTAGAAAAAAACAAGATAATAAAGTTAAAACCAGCTATCAGCAAAAGAGAGGAAAATTAAAAAAAAAATAGCTTTGGTACTTTGAAAAGACTAAGAAAACAGACAAACCTCTGGTAAAACCAATGAAGAAGAAGGGCAGAAATAAATACTATTATGAATTTAAAAATTTCATAACTACTTAAAGCATATAGTAAAAGGAGAGCAGGAGGACACATTAACCAATATGCAAAAATAAATTTTAAAACTTAGATAAAAATAGAAAAATTCTTAGAAAGGTATAATTTACCAAAATCTGATGCAGTTTCTTAAAGAAACTAAAGAAGAAGTTTAAAAGGAGGGGGGCGAGGATATAGAAAATTTTATATATGAGTTACACCAAACTTTCAAAGAAGTGATCATTTCAGTTATATACAAATAAATAAGAAGGTGTTCCCTCTTTTTCCACACTCCTTTATTTTTTCTCAAAGGCTAGTATAACTTTAATACCCAAACCAGACTAGGACAGTATAGGAAAGAAAAGCACAAGCCCATTTCACTCATGTATGTATATGCAGGGAGCCCTAGTGGTGCAGTGGTTATGATCTCAGCTGCTAACCAAAAGGTTGGCAGTTCGAATCCACCAGCCACCAGTCCTTGGAAACTCTTAGAAACTTCTACTCTGTCCCATAGGGTCACTATGAGTCAGAATCAACTCAATGGCAGCAGTTTTTTTTTTTAATATATATGCAGAAATCTTAAACAAAATATCAGCAAGTAAATTCCAAAAATGTGTAGAAAAGATAATACGCCCAAGACCAAGTCAGCTTTATTCAAGAACACAAGACAGTTTAATGTTGAAAGTATCTAAATGTCATTTACTCGTTAACAGCTTAAAGAATAAACATAACAGGATCATTCTAACCGATCATTTAAAAGCATTCAATAAAATTAAACAGTTATCCACAATTTTTAAAAATAGTTCTTAGTAAAATGGAACTAGAAAAAAACTTCCTTACCTGATAAAGAACATCTACTAAAAAACCCACAATAAACATCATCCTAAATATGGAAATGCTAGAAATATTTCCTTCCCTTTAAAATCAGGATAAAAGGAAAATGTACACTATTACCACATCTAGAAACCATTGCGCTGGAGGTCCTAGTCAGTGCAATAAGATAAGAAAAAGAAAAGAAGCACTTTAAAAATAATAATAATTTTAGCCCTATTTTGTAGAGCTGTAATAGAAAACCCAGAAGAATCTACAAATAAATTAACAGAAATAACTTTTAATTTAAAAGATCAAAGTACCTTATATAAGATCAGTATATAAAAGCCAATTTCATTTTATAAACCAGAAACAAACAAAATAAAAATCTATGTTTTAAAATAGTTGTTGTAGTTGTTAGGTGTTTTTGAGTCGATTGCAACTCATAGTGACCCTATGTACAACAGGACAAAACACTGGCCAGTCCTGTGCCATCGTCACAGTCGTTGCTCTGCTTGAGCCCATTGTTGCTGGCACTAATGTCAATCCATCTCACTGAGGGTCTTCCTCTTTTTTGATGACCCTCTACTTTACCAAGCATGATGTCCTTCTCCAGGAACTGGTCCCTCCTGATAACATGTCCAAAGTACGTGAGATAAAGTCTTGCCATCCTTGCTTCCAAGGAGCACTTTGGCTGAATTTCTTCCAAGACCGACTTGTTCATTCTCCTGGCAGTCTGTGGTATATTCAGTATTCTTCGTCAATACCATAATTCAAAGTCATCAATTCTTCTTTGGTTTTCCTCATCCATTGTCCAGCTTTTGCATGTATTCGAGGTGATTGAAACACCATGGCTTGGGTCAGGCCCACCTTAGCCCTCAAAGTGACATCTTTGCTTTTAAACACTTTAAAGAGGTCTTTTGAAGGAGATTTGCCCAACGCTACACATTGTTTGGAAACCCTGGTGGTGTAGCGGTTAAGAGCTACAGCTGCTAACCAAAAGGTTGGCAGTTCAGAGCCACCAGGCACTCCTTGGAAACTCTATGGGGCAGCTCTACTCTGTCCTATAGGGTCGTTATGCATTGTTTTTGTTTTTTTGGTATACATTGTTTGATTCCCTGACTGCTGCTTCCATGGGAGTTGATCATGGATCCAAGTAAAATGAAATCTTTGACAATGTCAATCTTTTCTCTATTTATGATGATGTTGCTTATTGGTCCAGTTGTGAGGATTTTTGTCGTCTTTATGTTGAGGTGTAATCCATACTGAAGGCTGTGGTCTTTGATCTTCATTAGTAAGTGCTTCAAGTCCTCTTCACTTCAACAAGCAAGGTTGTGTCATTTGCATAACCCAGGTTGTTAATGAGTCTTCCTCCAATCCTGATGCCTCGTTCTTCTTCATATAGTTCAGCTTCTCAGATTATTTGCTCAGCATACAGATTGAATAAGTACAGTGAAAGGATGAAGCCCTGACATGCACCTTTCTTAATTTTAAACCATGTAGCTACGGCTGCTAACCAAGAGGTCAGCAGTTCAAATCTGCCAGGTGCTCTTTGGAAACTCTATGGGGCAGTTCTACTCTGTCCTATAGGGTCACTATGAGTCGGAATCGACTCGACGGCAGTGGGTTTTTTTTTTTTTTTTTAGTATCCTCTTGCTATGTTCAAAAAACTGCCTCTTGGTCTATGTACAGGTTCTACATGAGCACAATTAAGTGTTCTGGAATTCCCATTCTTTGCAATGTCATCTATAATTTGTTATGACCCACAGCAGAATGCCTTTGCATAGCCTATATGGACTAATATAACACAGGTAAGCATTTTTCTGGTATTCTCTTCTTTCAGGCAGAATCCATCTGACGTCAACAATATCTCTTGTTCCATGTCCTCTTCTGAATCCAGCTTGAATTTCTGGTATTTCCCTGTTGATGTACTGCTGCAACTGCTTTTGAATAATTTTCAGCGAAATTGTACTTCCATGTGACGTTAATGATAATGTTCAATGACGTACCACATTCTGTTGTAAAAACCATTGCCATCAAGTCCAACTCATAGCAACCCTGTAGAACAGAGTAGAACTGCCCTGTATCGTTTCCAAGAAGTGTCTGCTGGATTTGAACTGCCAACCTTTTAGTTAGCAGCTGCAGCTCTTGACCGCTCTACCGCCAGGTTTTCCCATTCTGTTATAGTACCGAGGAATAAATCTAACAAAAGATATGAAGACCTACATACCGAAAATTATAAAACTTTATTGAAAGATACGGAAGAAGATCTTAATAAAAGAGAGGTATTCTAGGTTCATGAGTAGAAAGACCTCAGAAAGATGTCAGTTTTCCTCAAATTGATCTTTAGAGTCAGTGTAACTCCAGTCAAACTCTCAACAGGGAAATTTCTGCTTCTAATAATGGCAGTTTAGTTAATTTAGACTAAGCTTTCCTACTGAATACCTTTAAAAAATCTAGCACGTATAGTATAAATGTAATCTTCTTAACATAAAAGAGACCAAGTGGGATTCTTAGCAGGTATGCAAGGAAGATTCAACATTAGGAAAGTGATAAATGTAATCCACCACTTAAATAAAATGAAAGAAAAGAACCACACAATCATCTCAATCAATGTAGAAAAGGTGTTTGATAAAGTCCAACACTCATTCCTGATAAAAACTCTCAATAAAAGAGAAATAGAAGGGAAACTCCAGGGTTCCTATGAGTCAGAATCAACTCAACAGCAATGGGTTTGGTTTGGTTTTATACATAACAAACAGATAACATCATTCTCAGTGGGGAGAGGCTAAGAGCATTCCCCCTGAGAACGGGGACAAGAAAAGGATACCCTTTATCATCACTCCTATTTAACATTGTGCTGGGAATCCTAGCTAGAGCAACAAGGCAAAAACAAAAGCAAAAAAAAAAGGACATCTAAATTGGTCAGGAAGAAGTGAAACTATCCCCATTCACAGATCATATGAATCTATACATAGACAGCCCGGAAGATTCTGTAAGAAAACTACTGGAACTAATAGAACGATTCAGCAGAGCAGCAAGATACAAGACCAACATGCAAAATCAGTTGGATTCCTATACACCAATAAAGAGAACTTCAAAAAGGAAATCAAGAAAAAAAATACCATTTAAAATTCCCCCTAGAAAAATATAATACTTAGGAATAAAGCTGACCAGGGACATAAAAGACCTGTACAAAGAAAACTACAAAACTCTACTGCATGAAACCAAAACAGACCTACATAAATGGAAAAACATAACAATACTCATGGGTTTGAAGACTCAACATTGTGAAAATGTCAATTCTACCCAAAGCGATCTACAGATATAATGCAATCCCAATCCAAATACCTACAGCATTCTTTAACGAGATAGAAAAACTAATCACTAACTTTATATAGAGCCCTGGTGGCAAAGTGGTTAAGACCTCAGTCTGCTGCTAACCAAAAAGTTGGCAGTTTGAATCCACCAGCTGTTCCTTTGAAACCCTACAGGACAGTTCTACTAGGTCTTACCGGGTCGCTATGAGTCGGAATTGACTCAACAGCAGCCACAACTGTATATGGAAAGGAAAGAGGCCCTAGGTAAGTAAAGCATTATTGAAAAAGAAGAACAAAGTAGGAGACCCCACACTACTTGATCTCAGAACCTACTATATAGCCATGGTAGTCAAATCAGCCTGGTACAGGTACAACAGACACATAGACCAGTAGAAGAGAACTATGAACCCAGGTGTAAATCCACCCATCTGTGGTCAGCTGATCTTTGGCAAAGGACCAAAGTAAATTAAATAAGGGAAATATAGACTCTTTAACAAATGGTGCTGGCAAAACTGGAGGTCCATCTGTAAAAAATTGAAACAGGACCCATACCCCATACCATACACACAACTAACTCAAAATGGATCAAAAACCTAAATATAAAATCTAAAACAAAAAGATCATGGAAGAAAAAATACGGACAATGCTAGGGGCCCTAACACATGGCATG
The DNA here is from genome assembly GCF_030014295.1 of Loxodonta africana. Taxonomy (NCBI): domain Eukaryota; kingdom Metazoa; phylum Chordata; class Mammalia; order Proboscidea; family Elephantidae; genus Loxodonta; species Loxodonta africana. The sequence goes on along the minus strand of NC_087357.1, from coordinate 82,458,828 downwards.
AATTCAATACAAACCATAATTCACAATCCACAAACACCAGAAGGTAAACTAAGATAACTGGGAGCTTCTAAAAATTAAACACGCTCATCAAAGACTTCACCAAAAGAGTAAAAACAGAACCAAAAGACTGAGAAAAATATTGGCTATGACATATCCAGCAAGGGTCTAAAATTTATAGAATACTTCAACAACTTAATAGCAAAAAGACAAATAACAGAATTAAAAAATGGGCAAAAGATATAAATAGACACTTCACCAAAGAAGATACTCAGGTGGCTAACAGACACATGAGAAAATGCTCGAGATCATCAACCATTAGAGAAATACAAACCAAAACCACTGAGATACCATCTCAACCCGACATCACTGACACAGATCAAGGAAACAGAAAATAGTAAGTGTTGGAGAGGTTTCAGGGAGATTGGAACTCTTATGCACTGCTGATGGGAATGTAAAATGGCCCAACCAGTATGGAAAACGTTATGGTGCCTCCTTAAAAAACTGTTGTTTGTTGTTGTCAGGTGCTGCTGAGTCTGTTCTAACTCATAGCGACCCTATGTACAACAGAACTAAACACTGTCTGGTCCTGAGCCATCCTCATAGTCATTGTTATGCTTGAGCCCATTGTGGCAGCCATTATGTCACTATGTCAATCTATCTCATTGAGGGTCTTCCTCATTTTCGCTGACCCCCCGCTTTACCAAGCATGATGTCCTTCTCCAGGGAGTGGTCCCTCCTGATAATGAGTCCAAGGTAGGTGAAACAAAGTCTCGCCATCCTTGTTTCTAAGAAACATTTGGGCTGTACTTCTTTCAAGAGAGATCTGTTTGTTCTTCTGGCAGTCCATGGTATATTCAATATTCTTTGGCAACACCACAATTCAAAGGCATCAGTTCGTCTTTGGTCTTTCTTATTCATTGTCCAGCTTTCACATGCATATAAGGTGATTGAAAACACCATGGTTTGGGTCAGGCGCATCTTAATCCTTAAAGAGACATCTTTGCTTTTTAACACTTTAAAGAGGTCTTTTGCAGCAGATTTGCCCAATGCAATGCATCGTTTGATTTCTTGACTGCTGCTTCCATGGGCTTTGTTTGTCGATCCAAATAAATTGAAATCCTTGACAACCTCAATCTTTTCTCCATTTATCAAGATGTCACTTATTGGTCCAGTTGCGAGGATTTTTGTTTTCTTTATGTTGAGGTGTAATTCATACTGAAGGCTGGGGTCTTTGATCCTCTTCGCTGTCAGCAAATAAGGTTGTGTCATCTGCATATTGCAGGTTGTTAATGAGTCTTCCTCCAATCCTGATGCCCCGTTCTTCTTCCTATAGTCCAGCTTGTTCTCAGGTTATTTGCTGAGCATACAGATTGAATAAGTGTTGTGAAAGGATACAACCCTGATGCACACCTTTCCAGACTTTAAGCCACGAAATATCTCCTTGTTCTGCTGGAACGACTGCCTCGTGGTCTATGTATAGTTTCTTCATGGGCACAATTTTAACTGTTCTGGAATTCCCATTCTTTACAATGATATCCATAATTTGTTATGATTCACACAGCTGAATCCCTTTGCATAATCAATAAAACACAGGTAAACATCTTTCTGGTATTCTCTGCTTTCATCCAGAATCCATCTGACATCGGCAATGATGTCTCTCGTTCCATGTCCTCTTCTGATTCCAGCTTGAATTTCTGAGAGCTCTCTGATGATGTACAACCGCTTTTGAATGATCTTCAGCAAAATATTACTTGTGTGTGACATTAATGGTATTGCTTGATAATTTCAGCATTTTGTGGGATCACCTTTCTTTGGAATGGGCACAAATATGGATCTCTTCCAGTTGGTTGACCAGGTAGCTGTCTTCCAAATTTTTTGGCATAGACAACTGAGCACTTCCAGTGCTGCATCTGTTTGTTGAAACATGTCAGTTGGTATTCTGCCAATTCCTGGAGCTTTGTTTTTTGCCAGTGTCCTCAGTGCAGCTTGGACTTCTTCCTTCGGTGGCATTGGTTCTTGATCATATGCTACCTCCCAAAATGATTGAATGCCAACCAGTTCTTTTTGGTATAGTGACTCTTTGTATTCCTTCCATCTTCTTTTGATGCTTTCTGCATCATTCAGTATTTTCCCCAAATATCTTTCAATATTGCAACTCAAGACTTGAATTTTTCCTTCTGTTTTTTCAGACTGAGAAATGCTGAGCATGTTCTTCCCTTTCTGTTTTCTAACTCCAGGTCTTTGCACATTTCATTATAATACTTTACTTTGTCTTCTCAAGCTGCTTTTTGAGCTCTTCTGTTCAGCTCTTTTACTTCATCATTTCTTCCATTCGCTTTAGCTACTTTATGTTTAAGAACAAGTTTCAAAGTCTCTTTTGACATCCATTTTGGTCTTTTCTTTCTTCCTGTCTTTTTAATGACTTTTTGCCATTGATTAAGGGTAGTGTTGCACAGCCGATTATTGTGATTGCTGTCAATAGGTGGTAAACCTGTAGAAAGTTGAATTGGCAAAAGTTGTGTGATAGATATATTTATAATAATGACAAAAAGAATAGCTGCTGAGGCTGCTTATGTACAACTAAACACCTCATGGGATTTGGTTCTTTGGTTTGGATGTTTAGGGTCATGGTTTCACGGGACATCCCAGTTAACTGGCCTAATAACATGTTTATTCTGTGCTACCTCCTTGTATGTTGCTTAGTTCCTGGGGTCTTAAAAGCTTGCAGGCAGCCATCCAAGTCACAACAATTGATCTCTATTCACCTGGAGCAACATAGGAAGGAGAGTCAGGAATAGGAGGGAGATATGTAATGTGCAGCTAATTGACTCCATGAACAATTGCCTCCATTGCCATGAAACCAGAAGAACTGAATGGTACTTGGCTACCATTACTGAATATTTTGATCAAAGCTTCTATAGAAGAATCCTGATCAAAAGGGGGAAAACAGAGAATAGAATTTTAAATTATCATGGACTCCTGATTTCCTGGAGCCAAGAAGGCTGGATGAGCCCCCTGAAACCGTTTCCTGAGATAAGCTTTAAGCCTTAAACCAAAAATATCCCCTGAAGTCTTCTTAAAACCAAATAGTTTAGCTTAACTAGTAAAAAATGTCCTCATTGAGCACTATGATGTTTTAAGAACTATCTACATGGGATCAAATTGATAACAGCAACTCAAAAGACTAGATAGGAGCCTTAGGGGCAGTGAATATATGTTAATGAGAGAGGAACAACTCAGAAAAGGAGGATGACAATGATTGCACAACTTGAAGAATGTAATCAATGCCACTGAATTGTACATGTAGCAACTGTTGAATTGGTGTGTTTCGCTGTGTATATTCTCAACAACAACAAAATAGATTTAAAAATGTTTAAATCATAAAAAGTATATATTAAATCAATTCAAAAAATGGGCAAGAAAGTAGAGAAAGCACACGAATTTTTCAATCCTGCTATACTTATAAATAGCTTGGGAAGTGATTAAATAAGATAACACATGCAATGAGCTTAAGGAGCCCTGGTGGTTCAACGGTTAAACCCTTGGCTGATAACAAAAAGGTTGGCGGTTGGAACTCACCCAGCGGCTCCGGCTCCGCGGGAGAAAGACCTGGTGATCTGCTCCCATACAGCCTATGAAACCCTATGGAGCACTTCTACACTGTCACATGGGGTCACTATGAGTTGAAATCGATTCCACAGCATCTCACAACAACATGGGAAGAGCTTAGCATGTTGCTTGACACACAAATAACTGGTCTGTGAATGCTGATTACTGTTGCTATCATCGTTAACACTTAACATACCAGGTGGAAATGGATTTACCCGGCCATGAGGGCCTCGAAGGCAACTAGCCCGCAACCGCCGCACTTTCTTGACACCCGGAGTCTCTGGCACACAGTAGGTGGTTTAGGAACCTTGAAAGGGAGGTCCTGGAGCAATTCAGCAGAGAATTTGGGGTGGGAGGATGCCCGAGACCCACCTTCACCCCAACTTGGCCCCGCCCACCTGCTCGTGACCACGCCCAACCCGCTCAAGGGCAAGAGAGTGGTTGCCTAGCAGCTCGTGTTGCCAGTCACCAGCGGAGGCGGCCAGGGACAGGCGGGCAGCGGGCCATGCCGGAGTACGCGGTGGTCATCATGCGCTACGGACCCTACAGCGCTGTCGGCCTGTCGGTGGAGCACCGCACCTTCCGCCTGCAGGGCTTGCAAGGTGGGCTGTCGACCGCTGGTGGGACGCTCCTGCCGGGTGCGCCCCTGAGCACCCCGCAGGCTGTGCCCTCTGCCTCCATCTCCTCTGTCCTCAGACTCAGATCAGGTGCCACCCCCTCCGGGAAGACTTCCTTGAGCCCGCCGCCGCCCAGGGTGGTTTAGCATGTTCCGCAGTGCTCCCACTGCATCCATAAGAGAGGGGAGCAAACATGAGCAGGCATTACGAACCCGGCTTTACAAAACGTCACTGAGGATCCTGTGGCTGGTAAATGGCAGAGCTGCGGTACAGTCCCTTGATCACCCATTCATGCAACGAAACTTTACTGAGCACCTAGGATGTGTTGGGCGCTCTCCCAGGTTCTGAGGCCATACTGGTGAACAAAGATGTATGTCCTTGAGGTGACCTCCACATTGACTACTAAATCACAGTTGTGCCAAGGTGCTGACAGAGCAGAGGGCGCCTTGGGACCAGTGAGCGGCCATAATTGGGAGAAGGGGGACCTGGAGAGGAAATTGCTGCTGAGCTTTAAAGAGTGAGTAGGAACTAACCAGGTAAAGAGAAGAAACCTCATTCCAGGCAGACGGATTAATATCTGCAAAGGCTAGAGTCGTGAACAGGTGATGGGTTTGTTGAACTCATGAGGGGAAAGTGGTCCAGAATGAGTCTGGAGAGGCAGGCCCAGGCCAGGTCGCTCAGGGCCTTGGACCAAGAAAGAGTTTTAGGCAGGCGATGACACTGTGGCTGCTATGAAGAGAGCAGCTTGGGGGAGGCCAACAGTGGAAGCAGAAAGACAAACTGGGGCCATTGCAGTGGTCCGGGGGAGACGGTGGCTTCTGCTGACAGTGAGGAGAACTTCACAGTGATGGATGGAGGTGTTCTCCACCAACGCTCAGAACACCAGACACAAACCACAATTTCGAGAAACACGTTCCGTTTTGGACGTATTAAACTTCCTGTAGTGAGCCCTGGGGACTCAGTAGTTAAAGCGCTTAGCTGCTAACCAAAAGGTCAGTGGTTTGAACCCACCAGCCACTCCAAGGGAGAAAGATGTGGCAGTCTGCTTCCGTAAAAATTTATAGCCTTGGAAATCCTGTGGGGCAGTTCTGCTCTGTCCTTTAGGGTTGCTACAAGTCAGAGTCCACTCGATGGCAGTGCGTTTGGGTTGTTTTGGAAGCTTCATGCGCCCTCAGCTAGATGGAGGTACTAAGTCAGCTCGGCAGTTCTGGAGTCCAGAGACAAAATCTGAGCGATGGAAAGGTAGGAGTCGCTGACTTGGGGAGCCAGGACTGAGCCTTGCACGCTCCACTATGTGAGCCCAGCCTAGGGTCTTCCAGGCAAGATGTTGTGGGAGTCCAGAGCCCAGCAGTCACAGAAGGTCTGTGGACAAGGTGGCATTAAGTTGAGTTTTGAAGGATGGGTAGGGTTTCAACCAGCGGAGAAGGTTGCTTTACTCAGGGGACTTAAGTCCCTGGGATTCACCAGTTTTCTCAGCAAAGGCAGTTGAGATTTCTGTTGTAAATAGCTCAGTATAAAGCCAAAAAAAAAAAAAAAAAAACCCAAACCCATTGCCGCTGAGTTGATTCTGACTCGTGGTGAACCCACATGTTACAGAGTAGAACTCCCGCACAGGATTTTCGTGGCTGTGATCTTTATGGAAGCAGATTGCCAGGCCTTTCTTCCATTGCACTGCTAGGTGGGCACAAACTGCCAACCTTTAGACTAGTAGTCGAGCACAAACCGTGTGTCACCCAGGGACACTTAAAACACTTTGTAGTTTTGGCGCAAGGACATAGCCTAAATAACTGACTTTTCTCTCTCCCCGCAACAAGGCCCCTCCACCACACCTCCAGCTCATAAAGCACCTTTAGTTGGTGCTCGTTGAATGAGGAGGCTGAGCATTTCTCTGAAAATAAGGTGGACCTGAGGCCTCTGGGAAAGAATCCTCACTCAAAAGATGTCCAAACCCTCTTCTTCTCCCTGTCCTCAACCTCTTAACTTTTACAGACACCTTTAAATTGTGTTCCTTACAGCTGTCACAATCAGCACGACGGTATAGAGTCAACGAGATGAGAGGGACTGACGAAGTGGCTGCAGCAATGGGCTCAAGCATAGCAACGACTGTGAGAATGGCGCAGGACCAGGCAGCGTTTCCTTCTGTTATGCTTAGGGTCGCTATGAGTCAGAACTGACTTGACGCCAAACAACAACAACACATACCAAGTGCTAGATTAAAGCAGAATGTACAAATGAACAGGTCAGAATTTTGTTATAATCCAACATTTACAAGTATTAGGGGGAAAAACCTATCCGTCTAGCCTGTCACCAGATCCTGCTGCTGTACCTGTCACCTCTCCCTGGACCCCTCGGCCCCTCCCTGGCTTCCACTCTTGGTTCTGTGGGTGGTGGGAGGCATGTGCAGAGGTTCAGTAAGGGCTCTGAAGTCCAGGAGCTCTGGTTTTGAATTGGTCTCCACCACTTAGTAACTGTGGCCAAAGTCAAGATCAAGTTATTTACCTTTCTGAGCCCCATTTTACTTATTGGTAAAATGGAATGAGAATCCCTACCTCACTGATGTGAGAGTCCAATGGACATGCATATTAAGCATTGAACACCATGCCTACACACGGTGGGTGCTCAGCAAGCATCGTTGCTGTTCTGGTTCGCTGCCCTTGAGTCGGCCCTTGACTTACAGTGATCCCAAACGCAATGGAACAAAATGCTGCCTGGTCCTGCACCGTCCCCAAGATGAGTTTCAGATTGCACTCTTGTGACAGAATTTCAGAAGTAGATGGATCATCAGGCCTTTTTCCTACTGTGTCCTTACCTGGAGCTCCGCTGAAACCTGCTCAGAGTCACAGTAACGTGAAAGTCTCCACTGACAGATGGGTGGTGGCTGTGCCTGGAATCGGACCTGGGTCTCCCACACGGAAGGTGGGAAATCACCACTGAACCACCAATGCCTATGCACGAGACAAACAATGAGGGGATCTTGCCTGGATTACTGCCCTGGCCTCCTCACTCATCTCCCTGCCACTGCCCCGTCTCCCTGCTGTCGCTTCGCAGCACCACAGCCGGGTGATCCTGTTAAACCCAAGTTGGAGTGTGGTCCTTACTTCTAAGAACATTCCAGTGGCTCCCAGGGTAGAAGCTGAAGGCTGACCGTGGCCAGCGAAGCTCCTTAGGACCTGGCTGGCCTCATTCCTCCCACCACGACCTTCCCTGCCCTCATCGCCCTGCTCCAGCCTGGGCAGCTGCTCTGACAAGAACGATCTTCCCCAGATACCTGCAAACTCTTTACTCTTCGCTCCCTTTCGACCTTCAGCACTTTCTCAAAAGCCACCTTCCCAGGCAGGCCTTCTTGCTCATCCCAATCTAGAATGTCCACACTTCCCTCTGCCTCCCTCTTCCTTATCTCCCATCCCTCCTTTTCTATTACTTTTCAGTGCTGGAACACATCATGTCGTCGTTGTTGTCGTTAGCTGCCACAGAGTCAGCTCTGACTCATGGCCACATCACGTACAGAAGAAGGAAACATCACCCGGTTCTGCGCCATCCTCGTCATCGCTGGCATGCTCAAGTCCAACATTGTGGCCACTTTGTGTTTTGAGTGACTTCCAACCTACGGGGCTCGTCTTCCAACCCTATAAACACCCCGTTGCCATCAAGTCTATTCCGATTCATTGGGACCCCACGTGTTAAAGAGTTCTGTAGGGCTTTCTTGGCTATACTCTTTACGGAAGCAGATTGCCAGGACTTTCTTCTATAGCACCACTTGGTGGCTTTGAACTGCCGACCTTTAGGTTAGTAGTCGAGCACAGGCTGTTTGTGCCACCACAATGTTCTGTGGTGATCTGTAGAGCTTTCATTGACTAATTTTCGGAGGTAGATCGCCAGGCCTACTTCATAGTCTGTCTTATCTGCTCTGCTGAAACCTGGATGACGCTGCTGGTATTTGGCATACCAGTGATACAGCTTCCAGCATCACAGCAATATGCAAGTCACCACAGTGCGACAGACTGACAGGGGATGGTGGTAACACATCGTATGTTTCACTCACCTTGTTGTCCTTCTTTCCCACTTGGATGTATGCCTCAGAGGGCAGAGATTCTCGTCCCTTCTGTTCTCTGCTGAGTCCTAGTGCCTAGACAAGTGCCTCACATCATGAGGTTCAGTAAATACGAGTCAAGTAATGGTGCCTACATGGAGCTGGATGCCAGGACCACGGGAGATGAGGTTGCCAAGGAAGCAAGACAGGATACTGGAGAAGGCTTCTCTGAGGGTGGCAGCATTAATAGCAACCCAAGAAGGATTGGGTGCAGAGTTCACAGAGACCCTGGAGGCACATGTGAGAGGAGAATATCAGGAAGAAAATGGCTACTGGGCACCCAGCTGCTGAACAGGAGTTATCTCAAGAGAGAGAGACTGACCCATGGTTGATGACAGTCCCCCTGCACTGCTGTGGATGGTAAACTGGCAGTCACTTTGGAGGGCAGCATGGTTGTGTCACGTAAACGTGAGCCACAAACTGCAGAGTCCATCTGTCCCAGTTCTCAGGATTGTCCTTACCGAAGCTTCCAAATGCGCAAGGAGACCCCCTGACAGTGAGAAAGTGGAAGTGGCCAGGAAACGGAAGGGCTATGTGAATTGTGAGTCCCTAGAGGTTTGAGCTAGTCTCAGTCAGTCAGAGGTGCAAACGGTTAAGTGCTTGACTACTAACTGAAAGTTTGGAGGTTTGAGTCCACCCAGAGGCTCCTTGGAACTTCCAAAATGTCACAGTCTTAAAAATCCTGCAGAGCACAGTTTTGCTGTCGCACATATGGGATTGCCGTTAGCTGGAATTGACCTGATGGCAACTGGCTTGGTTTTGGTGACATAAGCTGCAGTCCCTCCGCCCATGGAGTGGATGCGACGCAGCCATGAGAGAACGTATGGACAGGACGACATTCCCAACACACGGTGCCTCAGGGAAAACCCAGGGGGCGGAAGTCCACCTATGGTATGAGCCTGTTTCCACTGAAAGCGACAAAGGGAGAGAGAGAGAGAGAGAGGGAAGAATTATGAGTGATGGTTTTCTTTTTTTATTTTGTTCTTTACTTTTCTATAATATCTCCGGTATTTTTTTAAATACCATGAGTTTGTATTACATTTATAATCTGATAAAATTTTAGAGTTTAAAACAACTTTTACCAGCAGAAATATGTTAGAGAAGCAAGTAAGGAGCAGGGTGGCAGTGTCACTCTGCTGAGTGGGGTCGGGAGGGTCAGTGATGCCATTCAAGGTGGTGGCGGGTTCTGATCGCTGAAGAGCGGGCTCAGGAGACAGTGGCGAAGGTGCGACCATAGGGGGTAAAACAGACCAGGAAGTGAAGAGGGAAGGCAATGGATGCAGGCTGGTCTTCCCGCAGTCAGCAAGGGGAACGAGTATTTTGAGGAGATCTAGGGAAGAATTGTTTTGGCTGAAGGAGCCTTGAGTATGTTCAAGGTGTCAGCAGGCGGTTGATTTTAAAAGTTAGCTCTGCACAGCCATGAATAGTAACTCATGTAATACCGGCAGCCGACATTTACTGAGGGCTGATGATAGGGGGGAGGTGACAGGGTGTTAGTAGTGCCAAGCAGAGTGGGGAGCATCTGCCCCCACCCCAGCCTTCAGCCGTAGACCAACACTGATGTCACAGTGAGAACAGAGCCTCGCGCTTGCGGGCCCTCATCTGAAAAACCCGCATCTGAATACTGTGTGCTTTTTTTTTTTTTTTTAAGAATCATAGCCCTTTATCATCTCCTGAAGCCCTGCTGACTTTGGAAACATGCCCAATCTTTCCTGAACTTACCATCACCTTAAACAATATGACCATTTTTTTCTTCCTTTATTATCCACAAATTATAATAGCTTAGTAAAAATGTCCCCACTACCGCCTCGATATTGAGAAGACTAAACAAGTGCTTGATAAAAGATTTGAAGTTACTTCCCTGGCCCTGGTTGCTTCTGGTCTGCTATACGCACGTGTGTCAATGACCCACTAAAGGAACTGGAAGGAATTTAAACTGACCCTTAAAAATAAAACCAAGTAAACTAAACCAGTTGCCACTGAGTCAATTCTAACTCATGGCAACCCTGTGTGTGTCAGAATAGAACTGTGCTCCACAAGGTGTTCAATGGCTGGGTTTTTTTGTTTGTTTGTTTGTTTTGCTTTGTTTTTTGGAAGTAGATCACCAGGTCTTTCTTCCAAGGTGCCTCTGGGCAGCCTCAAACCTCCAACCTTTTGGTTAACAGCCAAGTGTGTTAACTGTTCACACCATGCAGGGGCTGGTTTAAAAGGAAAGTACCTACTGAATTGTACAGTAGAAATTGTTGAATTGCTATATGTTTTATTGTGTATATTTTCACCACAATAAAAAAAAAAAAAGTAAGAGATACCTTTATTTAGCTAGGACCCCCATGGCCAGTCTCCCGCCACAGTCATTAACGGTCTTTGTCGTCACATCTGTGATGAAGGTCTGTCCGTAGACCTTGGCTTCCTAACCTGCAGGGTTTAAATCATCCGCACACAGGTCCAATTCCAAGAGCCCTGAGAGGAGAGAGGCCTTTCCATGTCCATTCAGTTTATCCAGATCCCCCTTGAAGAATGAGGTGCCACTTCAAAAAGGTGTGTGTTCTGTGGGTGGCCTTATAGCTTCTGGTCGATTTTTGCTGGAGCTAAGCCCCTGCCTTTGCAAGGACTTTGTTTCAGGGAGTATATTTATCTGACCTTTCTTTGAATAGATAGCCTATAGCAGCGCACAGGGAGAGACAGGTCCTCCGTGGGGAGAGGTGGCATTTGGGTGAGCTGCAGGAATCCTGGTGCTTCTCTGCATTTTATCCCTTAAGCCTGCACTGGCCACTCTACAGCTGGGCTCAACACATCCTGGGTGGAAGAGAAGGGGACAGACGTCATGGGGGTGGGGGGCGGGTATAAATGCAGACTCTAAGGCAGCTGTCACTTTAGTTAATGAGAATTGCACTTGTCCAAAAACACTGTTGGAAGTGCCCAGTGCACTGATGAGTTGTTTATTCATTGAGCACGGTTGTGGGGGAGGGCATCTGTGGTGAGTGAGACTCATGCCCTTAAGGGCCTGATGAGGATTTCTTCCTGCCTGGCTTGACTTGCTCACCCAGAAGGCTGTTGTTGTTTTTAGCTGACACCACGTCGGCCCCTGACTCATGGCGACCCCATGTACAGCAGAATGAAACACTGCTAGGTCCTGTGTCATCCCCAGGATCAGTCGTAGATCAGACGATTGTGATCCATAGGGTTTCCACTGGATGATTTTTGGAAGTAGATCGTTAGGCCTTTGTTCCCAGTCTGTCTTAGTCTAGAAGCTCTGCTGACACCAGTTTACCATCACGGCAACATGTAAGCCTCCACCGACAGACTATGGTGGCTGCCCATGAGGTGAAATGCTGGGGATTGAATGGACGGCAAGAATTCTACCACTGAACCACCAATCCTCTATGTGAGGCAGCCCCCACTAACTGGCACCCTCCAGCTCCTAGGGTGGGTTGTTTGATGGGTCAAATCTTACATACACCATGCCATATAGGAGTGATGCTCTCCCCATAAAACAAACCCCAGACCCACATGTGATGCGAGGCTTGGGCAACCAGGCCCTGAAGAGACAGAGCCCTGGGCCAGCTGTGCAATCTCAGTGAGCAGCCCCTGGTAGTCCCTGAACCTTCCAGGCCTTAGAGAACCGGGGTTTGATGTTAATAGTAGAGTAGTTCCCTTTGCCCCCAAAGGAGTAAGGTGGAAGTGGAAAAGCTGTTTTGTTCCTGATTTCTCCCCATCAGGTTAAAGTGCAATTCTCAGCAGTGTCTTCAGACAATGGGATGCCACAGTGGAGGCCAGACTAGACGTCCCACTTGCCACTCTTCCCTTCTCCCGAGGGGCTGCTGCTAGAGGACATGTGTGATAACCCCAGAACTCCCTGTCCACAGCCTGCCATTGGGGCTTCCCAGGTGATTAACTGGCCATTCCACACTGGCTGCACTGCTTCATTTAAACTAGTCATTGGTCAGAGCTGAGTGCTTTCTTTCAAGGATGTTTGAGAACAAGCCATTTACTAGGAGACAACATTGATGTGCCAAACAAAAGATGCGGTGTTCTTTCCTGAGAGGTGGTAGCTGGAGCAGGGTCAATTAGGGCCACCCCTGGATGCCCAAGGAGTGCTGTCTTGTTAATGAGGATCTTGCTGAGTCGCTTTCTGAAGTTCCTTTCCAGAAGTGAAATTAAAATCGTGCAATTAAAATGTTCACAGTTGGGGCTGGATGTTCCCTAACTGATTGAGAGGTGAAGAAGTGGACATGCCAACATTTTGAAAAAGCAATTGTTTCCGTAATTAAATGCAATTAACTGGCATAGCTGGCTGCTTTTCCCCACCTAAGACTGATTGAAATGCTGAGACTTTTAAAAAAGTATGCCTCCACATCTAATTTTTCTTTGCATCTCGACCAAAATCCTCACCAACAAGACTACAAAGGTGGTGATTTGGCATATCAGCTCTAACACCAGTGCTAGAGGGTAAGCCTACCAAGGAACCTGGGGGACACGTTAGAGAAAACAGAACTCATCATTTCTCCCAAACCCAAACAGCCGCCATTTGTCAGAAATGAGACCTGGCGATTCTCCCTGGCTGAGCTCTGGGGAGAGAGGCATTGAATGTAAGGTGATAACCAAAATGCAGATTCTATAGGTGAGAATAAAAGTCCAGCCGATTAGCCTTTTTAAAATCATGTTTTTCTGATAATTATACAGTATCTGGAAAGTGCTGAAAGAATAAAGAGAAAAAAGTTCTACATAATCTCACCTTCAAGAGATAATCACTGGGTAATTTATTCCTCTCTTGTCCTGCTCCACATGCATATTTTAATTAATATTAAACACAGATTTTTCACTTATATCACAAGTATTTTTCTTGCTGTTAAATAAGTTCATAAACATTATTTGAAACCTCCACATAAAATCTCATCCTACGGATTTACCATCATTTCCTTGCCTACCTTCTTATTACTGGATATATAAGTTAATTGACAGTATTTTGCTGTTCTAATAATACAGAAGGGAATATCTTGTTGCAAAAATCTCCCTGGGGTTCTGGTTTTTTCTCCTCAGAAAGCTTTCTTTTAAGTGAAATCCTCTGGCCAAAGCTTAGGATCATTTTTTTGAGGCTTTCAGTATGTCCTGTCAGCTTGCCCTCTAGAAAGATGAACAATTTGTAAGACTGCTCAGTCCCCTAAAGCACATCCTGAGTCTTGTAGTCTTGTCCCCACAGGATTGAGCCTTTGCTGGAGATACCTGGCTTAAGAGATAGTGTGGGTCTGGAGGCAAATCTCGACGGAAACCCGATTGGCTCAGCCTCTGTGTGCCCTCCCCACCGCCAGGATCAGGCCCTGGGGGGCCAACACAGGCCAGGTGTCCCCTAGGGCAGCTGATTCCTACCTGTGAGCGGCTAGAGAGCTGACTAGGTGGTCATCCGCAAGGACACCTGCATGCTGGCTAACCTGGAGTTTGCCCCCATCTCGCCCACCCCACTCCCCACCCCTGCCACCTTCTCAGCCGTGCTGGCCGCAGATGGGCACGAAGTCATCTTAGAGAAGATAGATGACTGGAATGTGGTCGAGCTGGTGGTGAATGAAGAAGTTGTCTTCCACTGCAACATCAATGACCTGGAGTTTGGTAAGCCCTTCTCGAGGTTTCCAGCACTTTGCCTTCCCTGGGGAGTCCCTCAGTTTCTACTTGTTGTGGTCAGCTTGTACCCGATCAGCTTGTATCCAATTCAAATCAAGCTTCTTTCCAAGCTTTAACTGCTTACTAAAAGCCCTGTGTCCTGTGGCACATGAACACACAGTAAGTGCTTCATTCAGACTCGGGGGTTTCTTTCCAGGAGACTAGAAGCAGAAGCGGTGACAGCAAAAGTGGAAGTTTTCGCCCTAGGCTTCAAATGACAGGATGGGAATATTGTTTTGTTTTTTTATTTGCTTGTTTGCTTTTTGCACTTTAATAATGTGTCATTATTATTTGCTTTCAAAAGAGTTTTTATTCCATTTTATTATTATATCTAGACTTGCTGAGACACTTAAAGTTAACAGGCCACTAGCGAGTGGCATTGCCTTTAATGGGCTAGGGATTTCCTGCTTTGCCCTGGAGAACCTCTGGCTTGGTAGGCTGGCACTACGCAGGTCTCCCTGTGCTCCAATCCACTAAATCGCTGTTAAAAATTAGTTAACATCTCACATGCATATGATCTTCGCAAATGCACTCCTGCTGGAAGCTCTATGTCTAACATGACATCAAATTGTATATGAAGCTGACCAAAAGAAAATTAATTATATTTCCCTAGGAGTTCCCGGGTAGTGCAAATGGTTAAGTGCTTAGCTATTAACCAAAAGGTTAGCAATCTGAATCCACCCAGAGGCACCTCGAAAGAAAGGTCTGGCAATCTACTTCTGAAAGATCACAGCCATTGCAAAACCTTATAGAGCACAGTTCTACTATGACACACACGTGGTTGCCATTGAGTCAGAATTGACTCAATGGCAACTGGTTTGCTGTTGCTTTTTTTTAGGAGGCGATGGTAAACTGGACCCACTCTGCGAACAGGCCAGAAGAGCCGTGCTAGACGCCTACTGATCTCCTCGTCAGCCCAGTCGTCTCAGAGCAACTGCCACCTGTCCTGTGTGATACAGCCTAAGGTGTCCTTGCCAGGGCCAGGCCAGTCACAACACAGCCACACCAGCCCGTCCTGCAGCCTGCAGGGTGCCTGGTTTCTCACCTGGCTGTAGGGCAACGGGCACCCTCACAAATAATAAAATCACAGCACTGGTAGCATCTCTCAATCTTGACCCATGGGGAGAGCTCTCCAATATCAGGTACACACTCAGCTGAAGGAAATAATAAAATGCAATCTAATAACAAAGCACCATCCCTTACTAATAACGAGTAGTTGCCAGAAGCATTGGCGATTCCATTCTATAGGAAGCACAGAGCAAGGAACAGCTGAAATTAAAGATGGGGGCTGGGGGGATGTAGATATTTGGAGGACTGAATGAAGTTAATGTTGGTGTTTGGAAACCTGGCTATTCCTACACATTTATTTCTTGCTCTCAATGGAATAAATGTTTTAAACTGCTGAAATAACCTTACCAAAAGCCAAACCTTCAGTTATTCTCGTTTAAAAGAAGAACATTATCTGCCTTCTTTTACATTAACCAGCCCAATGGAATGTCCTCAGGAGGCCAGGGGAGAGCATAAAATGGCTTTCCTGTGCCTTGGAAGAAGACACAGCCCTGGAGAGTTAAAGAAGGATTCTGTTTGTGGTCACTGTAAGACTGAGCCATGAGACTGCTTTACTTTCAGGTCCTGTGCACCCAACTGTAGTATATATCCTTAAATGTAGAGCAAGAGACAAGGAGCTCTGGTTAGCTCAACAAAAAACTGCTAACCAAAAGTTGGTGGTTTGAACCCAACAACCACTCTGCGTGAGAAAAGACCTGGCAATCTGCTCCTGTAAAGATTACAGCCTAGGAAATCCTATGGGGCAGTTATGCCCTGTCACATGGGGTCACAATGAGTTGTAACCGACTCGATGGCACCGAACAACAACAACTGAGGAAGAAATAAGACAGAAATGCAGATGTGGATCTAATGATGTTAAATGTGGGTTCTTGGTAAGATGGAGTCACATCTTTTAAAAGAAAGATGATTCTTTAACAAGAGACTTTCTGGAAGCCTCTGTAGAAAGAGAAGAGATTTCAGAAACGCAGAAACAAGCCCCAGGGGAGGTGGCCCCTCCTTCTCCGGACCCTTGCTCCCCTGTGGAGCAATCCTTTCAGTTGCACCGAGTCCTCCCAAGCCCTCCTTTGCACCAGAGATTAAAAGGCCACTAGGGTTTTTACTGGGTTTAGTGACTTCACGAAAGCACTTGTACAAGTTCTTTCTCTTACTAGATGACACCGACTAATACATTGCTGGCAAGTCAGTTCTGACTCATAAAGACTCTGTTGCTGGGAACTCTGGGTTCTGCTCATCAAGACTCCATCCAGGGCCAAAACGACAGAGACCGAGTTGGGGAGAATGAAAGGCAACTTTATTCGTTACCAAGCAAGGAGAAAAGATTGAAGGTGTCAAGGGCTTCATTCTACTTGGATCTACAATCAACACCCACAGAAGCAGCAGTCAAGAAATCAAAAAGACTCATTTCATTGGGCAACTCTGTTGCAAAAGACCTCTTTAAAGTGTTGGAAAGCAAAGATGTCACCTTGAAGATTAAGGTGTGCCTGACCCAAGCCATGGTGTTTTCAATCACCTCATATGCATGTGAAACCTGGGCAATGATTAAGGAAGACCAAAGAAAAATTAACACCTTTTAGTTGTGGCATTGGTGAAGAATATTGAATATATCATGGACTGCCAGAAGAACAAATAAATCTGTCTTGGAAGAAGTACAACCAGAATGCTCCTCAGAAGCAAGGATGGCGAGACTGCATCTCACATACTTTGGAAATGTTATCAGGACTGATCAGTCCCTGGAGAAGGACATCGTGCTTGGTAGAGGGTCAGCAAAAAAGAGGAAGACCCTTAATGAGATGGATTGACACAGTGGCTGCAACAATGGGCTCAAGCATAACAAGGATTGCGAGGATGGTACAGGAACGGGCCGCGTCTTGTTCTGTTGTACATGGGGTCACTGTAAGTCGGAATCGACTGCACGGCACCTAACCACAACAACAACAAGCAAGGAGACAATCAAGGCTGAGTGCCATGCAAGACTGCCTCGAAGGCAGCTTGTTGAGGCTGGTTTATGTAGGCAGGATGAGTTTCAGAATACAAAATGGCTCACACACAGGCACAGAACATTTTGGAATGAGTAAGCATTTTCTAAGGCCTGGGAAGTTAGCCATTTTTGTTCATTAGCATGCTAGCTCTCCACCCAGGTGTGGAGAATTTACCAGGCATGAGGCTGTTAACGAGCTAAAGGTCATCTGGAGTACCAGGATTGAGGGTGGGACCCGTTTTACCAGATTCTGGCTAGCTGGTGGCTCTTTCTTTTCAAAGAAGTTCTGAGGAGAAAAACAACTTCAGGTAATGGGCTGGGTTGGGGGCTGTCCTGAGGAGATAACAATTTTAAGAAAATGGCTCTAGCCCTGTCCTGACTCAGATTTGACTCACAGGCTATGAGTCACTTAGGATTTATTGGAAATACTTAATCCTTGTTGAGAAACTGGGCGATGCCCGTGCCCCAGAGGGATTCTAGATACAGGCAGTCCCCGGGTTGCCCACAAGACATATTCCTGCCTTTAATTTGTAGGGAAACTGAAGAGGTACACACGGTTCTTATTAAGCACCAGTGAAATGTTTATCTTAGTTTATAGGATATATTTTACCTTTTTATGCACATAAAGGAGCCCTGGAGGCGCAGTTGTTAAAAGCTAGCTGCTGACCAACAGGTTGGCAGTTCGAATCCACCAGCCGCGCCTTTGAAACCATATGGGGCAGTTCTACTCTGTCCTATAGGGTGCTGTTAGAATTGACTCCACGGAAACAGGTTTGGTTTTTGTTTTTTAATACATGCAAAACAGTGCCAAACCGCACAATGTTTTCATGCGAGTCACAAAGTAGTGCGTGGTTTCGTTATTAGGAACCATTATATTTAGCTCAAAATTTTAATGTAATGGGCTTTATGGCAGTCCGTTTGTAAATTCGAGTTGTCCTTTAAGTCTGGCGTTTGTAACCCTGGGACTGCCTGTAAACTGGACTGTGAAGTCGTCTGCGAGAAGCCTGTGTCCCCGCACTGCGTCCCGGCTTGGACCAGAGCTAAGCCTCCTGAAGCCTTGGAAAGCCACAGAGGCCACCCCCGCGGGGTGGGACTGAAGAGGGAGGTGGGGAGGCAGGAGGGCTGCACGACTGTCATTCTTCCATATTATAAGTGTTTTTAGTGGTGGGATTGCTTTTTTACTCTGTGTGGGGAGGGAACAATATTTTCAAATAAACATTTAAAATAAAATCAAGAATTCAACATAGAGATCACGTGTCTATTACCTAGCCCCTCAGTGTCGTTGAGTAGTTTGGGAAAGTGAGGAGAACTTTCTCTTTGGAAATGTAATTATTTTTTCAGTCTACAGAAACGTGCAGTCATGCCCATACAGGTCCTTTCTCTGTCCCGCCCCTGTCTCCTGTCTGTTTGAAAACAGCCCTCTCTGCGGAGAAATAGGAAGCTTGATTGCTGTTTCCTGAAGGCAGAAGTGCCCTGTGCATAGCCCAGCTGAACTTGTGGCCTTTCAAAGCCTGTAAAAGGCCGTTTCATTACATCACATTTTAAGTTTTATAAGATGCTAAATCGATTTTGTTCTTATCCGAGCATATGAAGTATCTTTTCAGAATAAAATTAGAAATATAGTTGTCTTACTAGCTTCTAAAAGAAATTTGGAATCTCTAAATTTTTTTTCATCTGGTTTTGAAATTTTTTAAAAAGGTTTCTAGGGGCTTGCCTGGGTCGCAGGGTCCCCAGGTGGCACAAGCGGTTTGCCATCGACTCTAACATAAACATTAGTGGTTGGAATACACCCAGTGGCACCACTGAAGAAAGGCCTGGCAATTTGCTTTGGTAAAGATTAGGGCCAAGAAAACCCTATGGAGCAGTCCTACTCTAACACAGGGGGTGGCCATGAGTCAGAATCAACTTAATGAGAACAGGTTTTGCTCGAGGGGCCTCCCTACGCTCACTGCCTGGGTCCTCGCAGCTGTCCCTTGTCCTTGGTGGTTTCACCTTTGAAAAAAAGAACTTTGTGACAAGGCCATGCCTAAGAAACTCTGTGAAAAACAAGTTCCCAAGGTAAGTTGCTGGGACATTTCAGAGGTCAGAGGTGGAGGGACGACCCTGAATGACCCCTGGTTCCTCAGTACTCCCTTGGACACTTCCCCTAGACAGAGTGATCCCAGGATCTGACAGCCCTCCCCTGTGCGGGTGCCCCGCGGGTATATGACGGAAGGACATGTCAGGTGATGGCACCAGTACACCCTGTGGTGCCAACTCGCCAAGAGAAGCACCAAGTGGCAGAGTGCAGGTGAAAGGCAGGAAACGCTCGCTCAAGCCTCTGGCATAAAGCATGGGGAAAATTTTCATCCCATATTGTTGGGACATGTGAAGAGACGACAGAAGAGAGAAAAGTTGTGGCGACTCAGATACGAATGCAAAGGAGCTCTGGGGGCACGACGGTTAAGCACTCGGCTGCTAGCCAGAAGGCTGGCTGTTTGAGCCCCATCGAGTCACTCCACGGGAGAAAGACCTGGCAATCTGCTCTGTAAAGATTACAGGCAAGAAAACCCTATGGGGCTGTTCTGCTCAGTCACACGGGGTCCCTAAGAGTTGAAAATCGACTTGGCAGCACTCAGTGACAACAACAGATACTAATGTAATGGAGAGCTCCAGAGTGGTCTTGTAGAGCCGGGAAAGCTGCCGCCGTTTCAGGGCCATGAGCTGATGCTCCTGGGAAGGAGACCCGAATTCTCCTCTGGGGGAGCCAGAGGTCATACGCCACAAGGCCTTCGGAAGCCAGCAAGGGCATACCCAGTGGCACTAAACTGGGCTAAGGGAACACGGGGCAAAGGGCATAGTGAACGCTGTGGCCTTTGGCCTCCCTGAGGAGACTGTGGGGAGGGTGTGCAGTGGGCTGGATTGGAGAGCAGGAGGGGCGGGTCGTGTTACCCAGCTTCTGAATTTTTCTAGAAAATTTGGAAATCTGGATTTTTATTTGAAATTAACAGTTTTAAAATGGTGACTTAGCTAAAAACAAAAAACACACAATGACAAACAAAAAGAAAAAAAATAAATAAACGCATCAGTGGCCCATTAGCAAGGTGATCACCCGTTCCCGACTGCCTGGGCCTGTGGCAGGTTGCACCTTTGGACTGGGTGTCATCACGCCTGTAACTCACATGGCCACCCTGTGCATTAGGCCCCAGCCCTCCTGTCCCTAACGGTGATACATGCAGGCTCCTCTTTGTTCTAGTAAAACCATGTGACTCAACTATTTGGTTACGCAAATGAAAAACAAATATTCTCTTTGCAGGCCTTTGCAAAGAAGACATCTGAGAAGCCAAGACCCTAAAACGCCTATTGTTGTGTGCGCTCAGGCACCAGAGGCCAGCTGTAGGCAGAGCTGCACCACCCAGCTTACAGCCGAGAAAGGCTTTTTTTCCAGGCGTGGTGTTGGACAACATTTGCCTGCACAGTTACGTACCTTTGTGAAAATGTGCTTTCCTGTTTGAGTGATCGTTTACAGGAGGCCAAAAGCTGAGACCCAGAAAACTAACAAAGACTGGTAAGTCCCTCCCCCTCTCCACACAGGCGTAGCAAGCTGGGGGAAGCCTGTTCCAGCTTGTGTTACTCATGGCCCTGGTACATAACATGTAAGTCCAAAATCTGCTGGTTCAAAGAATGCACTGCCATAGCAGCCCTTCACCTGCAGATTCTGGGCCCCAGTCCCATTTCTGATTCACTGGGCCTGGGATGGGACCCAGGAGTCTTCAGCTGGTTCTGATGCAAGTAGGCCATCTGCACTTTGGAAAAGGACACTGGGAAATTAGGGTGAGATTATGGCCCTTTAGGTTGTTGTTCCCATCAAGTCAATTCTGACTCACGTGTTGCAGATTAGGACTGCTCCATAGGGTTTTCTTGGCTGTAATCTTAACGGGAGCAGGTTGCCAGGCCTTTCTTCTGTGGTACTGCTGAGTGGGTTCGAACTACCAACCTTTAGGTTAGCACTATCGAGCATAAACATTTGCGCCACCCAGGGTCCTTCAGCTCCGCAGGTAGAGGTGGGGATTTCCCCCTGAAGAAATGGACTTTCCCTCTGCCAGTCATCCTGGGAAGGACTAGAAAGACCATTCCTACACAGATGAAATGGGAAGTTTCTCCTCTCTGGGCCTCATGTTCTCAATCCTGGGCTCCAGGGCGTCCAGAAAGGCTTGGAAATACTCCTGGGCACTGAGAGAAGTTGGTCTCTGGATCATGGAGCTAGGTCGGGGTTAGGCTGGGAAGCAGCCTGTGGCAGGTGCCTAATGACTGTGGCCAGTTGTCCCTGAGCCTTCAGTAGCTCTTGCTAATAGTTACAGCTCCATCTGAGCCCTGAAGTAGGGACTCTTCTACTCTATGTCTACTGTTTGCTGCTGTTGGGTGGAATGTTGTATACATGTCTACAAGTCAAGTTGGTTGACTGTGGCATTTAGATCTTCTGGATCTTTGTTGAGTTTCTTTCTAGATGTTCTGTCCTTTACCAAGAGTGGTGTGTTGAAGTCTCTTACTATTATCGTGGAACTGTCAATTTCTCTTTTCAGTGCTGTTAGAGTTTATTTTATGTATCCTGGAGCCCTGTCACTGGGTGCGCAGATATTTATTATGGTTATGTCTTCACGGTGTATTGTCCCTTTAATCACTGTATAATGCCTTCTTCGTCTTTAATGGTGGATTTTGTTTTATAGTCTATTTCACGTGAGATTAGTATCGCCACTCCTGCTCTTTTTTGGTAGCTGTTTGCTTTTTTTTTTTTTGCTTGATATATTTTTTTCCATCCTTTAATTTTTAGTAAATTTATGTCTTTGTTTCTAAGGTGTGTTTCTTATAGACAACGTATTGATGCATTCTTTTTTTTAAAATCTATTCTGTCACTCCCCGTTTCCTTATGGGTGCATTTAAGCCATTTATGTGCAGTGTGATTTTTAATAGGTGTGGGTTTATTGCTGTTACATTGTAGTCCTTTTTTTAGTGGTGCTGACGTTTTCTTTGTTCATCTTACCCTTCTGTGCTGAATTCCTTTTGTTTGTGGGGTTTTTTTTTTCTGCTTTTTTTGTATTTGTAGATTTTGTGTTTACTGAGACATTTTTTTTCCTTTATTTTGATGAGTACATTTGTTAACATTTTTTGAGGTTACTTTGAAATTTACCCCTATCTTCCTAAGTTTAAACCAGTCTTTTATGACTTGCTAATGCCTTGACTTCCTCTCCATTTGAAAGTTCTACACCTACACTGTTTATTGTCTCTTTTATTGTTCTGAAGGTGTTTCATTTACAGATTAACATCTCTGGTTCCCTGTTGTAAATTTTTTTGTTTTGCTTTATCCTTGGGAGTTCATTATCTAGGTTGTTATCTGATTGATGCTGTCTTATGTCCTAGATTCAGGTTGTTGTCTGATGTTGTTGGTTCTCTAACTGAAGGGCTTTCTATAATAATTCTTGTAAGTTTGGTTTGGTTTTTACATATTCCCTTAATTTCTGTTTATCTGGAAATGTCCTCATTTTGCCATCATATTTGAGAGTTTTGCAGGATGTATTATTCTTGGTTGGCAGTTTTTTTCTTTCAAGATTTTATGTATGTCATCCTATTGCCTCTTTCCTGCGTGGTTTCTGCCCAGTGATCAGAGCTTAGTCTTGTTTCCCTCTGTGTGTGATCTTTTGTTTTTCCCAAGCTGCTGTCAGGATTCTTTCTTTGTCTTTGGTTTTAGTGAGTGTGATTATCATATGTCTTGGTGATTTTCTTTTAGAGTCTATCCTATATAGGGTTCACTGAGCTTCTTGGATGATTGGTTTTCATCTTTCATGATATTAGGGAAGTTTTCGGTCAGCAAATCTTCAGTGATCCTACCTGTGTTTTCCATTTTGTCCCCCTTCTCAGAAATTCCAATCACATGCATATTTTTGCATTTGATTGTATCGTATATCATTGTCAGGGTTTTCTCATTTTTCTTAGTTCTTTTCTCTGATTTTTCCAGGATTTATTTTCAATTTCACTGATCCTGTCTTCCATTGTTTGAAATTTGCTCCTAAAACCTTCTATTACACTGTTCATTTCTGAAATCTTGTTTATCTTTTGGGTTTTTTAATTGCTGTTTTTGTCTGATTTCTAGTTGTTCATTTGTCATTTTGTTCCTGTTTATTTTCCTGAGCTCTTACATTGTTTTGCCTGTCTTTTTCATGATTTTGTCTGTCTTTTCCATGATTTTCTCTCTCTCTCTCTCTTTTTTTTTCCTATTTTTGTCTGCATTTTCCTTCATCTGCTGGAGAACCCTGAATATTAAAGTTTTGAATTCCCTATCAGGTAATCCCATTGCCTTTTCTTCTAGCAGAAGGTCATTTATGTTTTGTTTTGGTCACTTTCTGAAGCCATCCTCTCCTTTTTTATATATATATTTTGATATTGTCTGCTGTTTCTGGGACATTCAGGAATTATTTTCTTCATTTATTGATCATAAATTTGATTGTTTCATCCTGCTTTTTTGTTTTATTTGGTTATGTCTGGGCAGGCGGGTTGGGCATATTTTGTTGCTTGCTTGTCTTTGGGCAAAATACTTCTCACCACCTTGTCCAGGTGACTAGGGCTGGTCACTCAACTATGGTATAGCAGGGTGGATCCAGTGGGGGTGGAGGCATGGGAACAGGTAGTTTGTGGCATGAACTGGGGGTGGTGGGGCGGGGCTGGGGTGCAGTGCCAGGGGACTGTGATAGTACAGCTTGGGGGTGCGGCACTTGGCACATGGTGCAGATAGGCAGGAGGGAAAGGAGAGGATGTGATTGCAGAGCTAAGTTTGTGGGTGAAAGAAGAGAAATAAGAGGAGGAACAAAAGCAAAAAATGTTTTAAAAAATGAAGTAAAAAATACAAATAAAAAGAAAAACAAAGTAAATAAAATGGCAGTGTGGTAGAATTTGTTGGGTGGGGCTGGGGCAGACCCAGTGAGGCCATGTGCTGGTGGCTCTCTAGCTGAGCAGTGTGGCTCAGCCTGTCAAGAAGGGGCATGAGTGGCACACTGGGCTAGGTAGGTGGGAGAAAGGAAAGAAAGGAAAGGAGAGAAGAAACCAACAATCAAATAAAAATAAATAAATGAAAAATAATTTTAAAAATGCAACAACAACAAAAAATATGGGTGGGAGCTGTCTGTTGGGGGTGGGACTGAGCTGGGGTGGCGGTGAACTGATGTCTTTCTCACCTGGTGGCATGGCTTGGCCCATCAGGAAAGGGTGGAGGCAGCACAGGGTCTGGGTAGGAGGGAGAAGAAAAAGGAGAAGTGGAAAGATAAAGAAAAAAAATATGGTGCTGAGGGGAGGCCGTGTGCCAGAGACTCTCTAGCTGAGCAGTATAGCACAGCCTGCAAAGAAGTTGGGGGCAGCACGTGGGGCTGGGTGGATGGGAGAAAGGAAAGGAAGGAAGGGAGAGAGAGAGAGAGAGACAAAATAATAAAACAAACAAACAAACAATAAATAAAATGGTGCTGAGGGACCCAGTCAATGATGTCGGCAAAGACCTGGGGAGGCCACACACAGTGACTCTTTGACTGAGCTGTGCACCAGGGCCCCTCCAGAAGGGGCTGGGGTAATGCACAGAGCTGGGTGGGTGGGAGAAAGGAATGGAAGGAAAGGAGAGAGAGAGAAGAAACAGAAAAAAAAAAAAAGAACAGCCAAAAAATCACAGCCCATCAAGAAGGGTAGGGGATGACACATGGGGCTAGCTGGGTGGAGAAAGGAAAGGAAGGAAGGATGAGAGACAGAGGCAACAAAAAAAGCCAAACAAACAAAAATACAAACCAAAACAAACAAGCTAACAAAAAAATGGTGCTGAAGGGCCCGGCTGGTAGGGGCAGGGCAGACCCTAGCAACAGTGAGCTAGTGTCTCTCAGGTGAAGTGACTGTAACTATTGGCAAGCAATAGAGGCCTCATACAGGGAAGAAGGGTGGGAGGTGGGAAAGCATGCATCCTTGGTTACCACGAGCTCTGTCTGCTGTTGGGAGCTCCCTGAAGTTGCCTTCCAGTACCCCCTGCCTGTGTTCTTTGGTGATTGTAATCCAAGATGGCAAATCCAGCCATGTTAGCTGGTAGGGGACCACCACTCCATAGCTCTCCTCATTCTCTGTGCTGTCAGTTTCTTAATCCATTTGGTGCTTGATTGAGTTCTTTATTCCTTCATTTGGTACTTCGGGTTCCAGGATTGACATTTGTGTCTATTTTACTTAGTTTTCTGGGTCTTTGCTTTTGTCTGTAGTGCGGTGTTGTGTCTACCTCCTATATCATGCTTTTCTTGACATAATGTATCTTGGAGATCCTTCCATAACATAACCCTAAAGATTTGTCTCATTCTTTTGACTGGACTCGTTGTACACTATTGTATGAATAAATTATGATTTATGTAACCAATACCTTATTAGTGAATAGGAAGCCGCTTTCAATTGTTTGTTATTACAATCCACACTGTAAAGAATTTCCTTGTACACATATAAATTTGTTTGTGGTGAAGCATATCTTTAAGATAAATCCCTTGAAGAGGAATCTACTGAATCAAAGAGTACATGCTTTAAGATTCCTGACAACTATTGCTAATTGCTCTGCAGACATTGGGTCGATTTATACTGCCTGCCGTAATGCATGAGCACCCATTTCGCACATCTTCACCAACATGGAATGCTATCACATGTTTTGATTTAGTATCTCAGTTTCAATTTGCATTTACCTTATTATGAGTGAGGTTAAACCTCTTTTCATGTGTTTAAGAACCATTCTTATTTCCTTTTCTGTGAGTTGTCTCTTCATATGCTTTATGTTTTCTCAGTTGGGTTGTTAGTCTTTTTCTTGATGATCTTTGGGAGCTCTGTATTGATTAAAGATATGAGTTGTAAATGATTTTCCTCCTCTGTATTTTAACTTTTGATGCTGTTCATTTCTTTCCAAACTATTTTTTTTTTTTTTAATTCTTATGGAGTTGAATTTATCTATTCGGCTTTTGGGCTTTGAGTCATACTTAGAAAGGCCTTCTTGACTCCAAGTTTACAGAAAATTTCAAGTTTATGATTTTCATTTATTACATTTAAATATTTGATCCATCTGGAATTTATTCTGGGATAAGGTTAGGTTGGAATCCAGCTTTCCTCCAGATGGCTCTCCAGGAGTGCCAACAACATTTTTAGAATAAGCTCTCTTCCCCACTGATATGAAAAGTCCTTCATCATATACGTACTACATTCCTTTATTTATTTGTCAGTTTTTGGATTTCCCTTCTATTTCTTGGCTATTATTGCTTGTTTATATTTCCATATGGACTTTATAATCAGCTTGTCTTGCTCCCTAAAAGTCCTGCTGGCATTTTTATTGCGATAATCTTAAACTTACAGGACAACTTAGGGAGAGTTAATGTTTTATGATGTTGAGTATGCCTATATTATCCAGCAGGAGGGAGGCAGTATGATGAGAAGAGCTTGAACTCAGAAGGCTTTGGAACTGTCTCAAATGTTCCCCACCCTACAACACTCAGCTGACCAAGTCCCCTTTAATACATGTAACAGACATCTCTGCACACCTACTCTGGGCCAGCATCAGCTTAGGAGTAAGTAGTTGGGGCTTCTTCCCATCTCCTTTTGTAACAAGAATTTTTTACCTGCTCAGTGCTACTGTGCTACACATGGCACCTCCCAGTCCCTTTTGGAGCTAGATGTGGCCCAGCAACTAAGTTGTGGCCATGTAAGTGGAGGATCACATGGTGCTTCTTAGGAAAGAGAGGGAACAAACTCTTCCTCCTGTCCCGCCCTCCTTTCTGCTGCCTGCAACACACACTTGATGGCTGGAACACAAACAGCTACACTGAACCATGAGGATCAGGCTAAGATGGCAGAAGGGGCGGTAGGTGAGGCCTGTGTGTCTGGTGAGTGAGGCCTGTTATGTTGGCATTTTCGCTAATATGTTGGTGTACTTATTCTTACTAATTCAGAGCACAGAGACAAAGAAGAGTCCCTTCACTGAGGAGCTCATCATTTTAGGGCTGAGGGAGACCAGGAAGCAAGCATCCTTAGCATGCCATACTTTATTCTAGGAAGCCCCCATGAACTTGTGCCTGGTCCTTTAGGGGCAGGGAGCCAGGGAAGGCTTAGAGGAGGGCATGATGGGTGAGTTGGGGTCTGAAGGCTGAGTAAGATTTTGTCAGCCAAAGAACACAGTGAGAGCATTCCAAGAGGAATGGCCCAAGAAAGGCAGAGAAATGGAAAGGCCATGGGATATGTTGAGGAACGATGAGAAATTTTATGTAACCCAATTGTATGTGTGTGGGATAAGGCTACCAAAACCAGTTGCCATGGGAAAAAAATATATCAAGTGAACAGCCACCAGAAAAGAGCAGGAGTGGCAATGCTAATCTCACATAAAATGGACTTTAAAACAAAATCCACCGTAAAAGACAAAGAAGGCATTATACAGTGATTAAAGGTACAATCCACCATGAAGACATAACCATAATAAATATCTATGCACCCAGTGACAGGGCTCCAGAATACATAAAATAAACTCTAACAGCACTGAAAAGAGAAATTGACAGTTCCACAATAATAGCAGGAGACTTCAACACACCACTCTTGGTAAAGGACAGAACATCTAGAAAGAAACTCAACAAAGATCCAGAAGATTTAAATGCCACAGTCAACCAACCTGACTTGTAGACATATATAGAACATTCCACCCAACAGCAGCAAAGTACACATTCTTTTCCAAAGCACATGGAACGTTCTCCAGAACAGACCACATCTTATGCCACAAAGCAACCCTCAACAAAATCCAAAACACTGAGACAATACAAAGTATCATCTCAGATCACAATGCCATAAAAGTAGAAATTAATGACAGGAAAAGCAAGGAAAAAAATTAAATACCTGGGAACTGAATAGCACCCTGCTTAGAAGCCACTGGGTAATAGAAGAAATCAAAGATGGAATAAAAAAATTCCTGGAATCAAATGAGAATGAAAACATACCATACCAAAACCTCCAGGACACAGCAAAGGCAGTGCTCAGAGGTCAATTTATAGCACTAGATGCACACATCAAAAAAGAAGAAAGGGACAAAACAAAACATTAGCTACACAACTTGAACAAATACAAAGAGAACAGCAAAAGAGCACACAACCACTAGAAGAAAGGAAATAATAAAGATCAGAGCATAAATAAATGAAATAGAGACCAGAAAAACAATAGAAAGAATCCACAAAACCAAAAGTTGTTTCTTTGAAAGGATCAACAAACCATCAGCCAAATTGACAAAAGAAAAACAGGAGAGGATACAAATAAATAAGAAATGGAATGGGGGGACATTACAACAGAATCAACTGAAATAAAAAGGATCATAACAGAGTACTATGAAAAACTATACTCCAAAAAATTTGAAAACCTAGAGGAAATAGACAAATTTCTAGAAATGGACAAATTTCTAGAAACATACTACCTACGCAAACTAACACAAACTGAAGTTGAAAATCTGAACAGACACATGAGAAGAGATTGGAAAGATAAAATAAATAAATAAATAAAACTTCCAGCAAAAAGAAAGCCCTCGACCAGATGGCTTCACTGGAGAGTTCAGCCAAACATTCAGAGAAAAGCTTACACCAGTGCTCCTCAAACTATTTCAAAACACAGAAAAGGAAGAGATGCTTCCAAATTCATTCTATGAAACAAGCATAATCCTGATAGCAAAACCAAGCAAAGACACCACAAAAAAAGAAAACTACAGACCAATATCTGCCATGAATATAAGCGCAAAAATTCTCAACAAAGTTCTTGCCAGTAGAATTCAGCATCACATCAAAAAAATAATACACCACAACCAAGTGGGATTCATACCAGGTGTGCAAGAATGGTTCCAAATTAGAGAATCAATCAACGTAATCGACCACATAAATAAAATAAAAGAATCACATGATCATCTCAATCAACACAGAAAAGGCGTTCGATATAGTCCAACACCCATTCCTGATAGAAACTTTCAATAAAATAGGTATGGAAGGGAAATTCGTCAGCATAATAAAGGGTATCTATACAAAACCAACAGCTTACATCATTCACAATGGAGAGAGACTGCAGACATTCCCCTTGAGAGCAGGAATAAGACAAGGATGTCCTTTATCACCATTCCTATTTAGCATTGTGGTGGAAGTCCTGGCTTGAGCAATAAGGCAAGAAAAAGAAATAAAGGGCATCCAAATTGGTAAGGACAAAGCAAAACTGTCCTTATTTGCAGATGATATGATCCTATACGTAGAAAACCCAAAAGACTTCACCAAAAGAGTAAAAAGGGAAGCTACAGACTGGGGAAAAAAATTGGGCTATGACAAATCCAACAAAGTTCTAATCTCTTAAATCTACAGGAAAATTCAACACATCTACAACAAAAAAGACAAAGAATCCAATTTAAAATGGGTAAAGGAGATGAACAGACACTTCACCAAAGAAGACATTCAAGCAGCTGACAGATACATGAGAAAATGCTCAAGATCACTAACCATTAAACAAATGCAAATCAAAACCACAATGAGATATGATTTCACCCCAACATTACTGGTACTAATAAAAAAAAACCCAGAAAGTAACAAATTGGAGAGGCTGCCAGAAGATTGGAACTCTTACGCACTGCTGATGGGAATGCAAAATGGTACAACCATTTTGGAAAAGGATATGGCGCTTCCTTAAAAATCTAGAAATAGAAATACCATATGATCCAGCAATTCCACTCCTAGGAATATATCCTAGAGAAATAAAAGCCATCACATGAATAGACATATGCACACCCATGTTCACTGCAGCATTGTTCACATTAGCAAAAAATGGAAACAACCTAAGTGCCCATTAACAGATGAATGGATAAACAAACTGTGGTACATACGCACAATGTAATACTACACAACGAAAAAGAACAATGACGAATCCGCGAAGCATCTCACAACATGGATAAATCTGGAGGCATTATGCTGAGTGAAATAAGTCACTCACAAAAGGACAAATATTATATGAGACCGTTACTATAAAAACTCATAAAAAGGTTTACACACAAAAAGAAATAGTCTTTGATGGTTATGAGGGAGGGAAGGGGGGAACACTAACTAGACAATAGGACAATAGGTAAGTGGTAGTACACAATACTGGGGAAGCTAGCACACCTTGTCCAAGGCAAGGGCATGAAAGCTCCATAGACACATCCAAACTCCCTGAGGGACCAAATTTCTGGGCTGAGAGCTGTGGGGACCATGGTCTCCAGGAATATCCTGCTCAACCGGCATAACATAGTTTATAAAGAAAGTGTTCTACATTCTACTTTGATGAGTAGTGTCTGGGGTCTTAAAAGCTTGTGAATGGCCATCCGTCTAAGATACTCCACTGTTCTCACCCTGTCTGGACCAAGGGAAAGGGGATAAAACCAAAGCTCCAGGGAAAGATTAGTCCGAAGGACTAACAGGCCACTACTGCCACAGCCTCCACCTGACTGAATCCCAGCACAACTAGATGGTGCCCAGCTACCACCACCAACTGCTCTGATGGATCACAATAGAGGCTCCCAGACAGACTGGAGAAAAATGTAAAACAAAATTCTAACTCACACACACACAAAAAAAGACCAGACTTACTGGTCTGACAGAGATGGAGAAACCCCGAGAGTTTGACCACCCTCGTGCCTCAGTAATGAAGACACTCCTGGGGCACACCCTTCAGCAAAGATTAGTATAGGCCCGTAAAATAAAAAGACAATAAATGGGCACACCAGCCCAGGGGCAAGGATGAGAAGGCAGGAAGGGACAGGAAGCTGGTAAAGGGGAGAGTGTTGACAGGTCGTGGCGTTGACAACCAATATCACAAAACAACATGTGTATTAAATGTTTAATGAGAAACTAGTTTGCCCGGTAAACTTTCATCTAAAGTACAATTTAAAAAAAAAAAGAGAAGCATGGTACAGAAGAGTATATATACTGTTACTATTTGTGAAAAGAAAAGAATGTATGTATATACATTGAATCTGCGTAAAACGTGGAAAGACTGAACGTAGCCACCTCTAGACAGGAATACCTAGGGTGGCAGAGGGCAGCAGTGATAGGGAGAATTTTCACACTACGCCCTTTCTATTTTTGAATTTGTATTATGTGTACCTACTCTGCGACCTATTCAAAAAATAATACTTAAAAAGTAGAGCAATTGGGTTTAGACTGATAGAAAAACCAGACCTTGGCTTAGGAGAGAGCCATCAAAGACATGAAACACAAGAATCAGCTGAAAGAATATTTAAACTAATGAGAGAATTCAGTATTCAGGGAACTATCCAAAAGTCAGACTCCTCCTCCCTTCAAACTATTTGAACAACTTTAAAAAGAATAAGGAAGATCTGTCTATGAGTCTACCACCCATCTGTCAGTGTGCTAGTCAGTGGCTTATGTGTTGCTAGGAGGCTGGAAGCTATGCCACCGGTATTTCAAATACCAGCAGAGCCACCTATGGTGGACACATTTAAGCTGAGCTTCTAGACTAAGACAGACTAGGAAGAAAGACATGGAGATCTACTTCCAAAAATTATCAATGAAAATCTAATGTATCGCAACAGAACATTGTCCAACTTGCTTGCCTTAGACACATTATCAGGAAGGGATCAATCACTAGAGGAGGATATCATGTGTGGTGAAGTAGAAGGCCAGGGAAGGTGAAGGAGACCCTCGGTGACATGGATTGGCACAATTCCAAGGATGGGCTGGAACATGCTGGTAATCATGAGGATGATGCAGGAACGGTCAGTGTTTTGCTCAAGTCAACTTGGTGACAGCTATCTATCTATGTATCTATTGGTACTGGTTTTGCAAAGATGTCCATAATCACATATTTGTGAACAACTTTGTGGGTGTGTGTGTGGGTATGTATGTGTATACAGTGCATGGGTACACATTTACGCAAGCGAAAATATGTCAGGAAGAATATTCCTGCCCAGAGTTGCCTGAGAGCAAGCTGAATGGTAGAAGGATAGGAGAAAAACTTTTATTTTATATACTTCTATATGGTTTGAATTTTTCACAATGAGCGCATACTACTTCATTAGTATACAATAAAAAATAGTGAAAGTCTGACACTGAGCTGCTTTCCTGCCGTCTATCAAGGTTTGTTTTCAGCACTTTGAACATATCATCAGGAAACCGGAATTGAGGCACGTGAGGACCCCTCCCCTGCTCACCCACCCATTCGAATGGGACATTTGCGTTAGATATACACATGTATATACGTGTGTGTATGTGTCTCAGCTGTCCATGAAGTAACTTCTTTTTATATATAATATTAATGATTGAATGCAAAAGTGGCATATGCCGTTTTGGCGGAATGAGATGAACTGGATTACAAAATTTTCAGTGGGTGCAGGGTACTAAGACTTTTCCTGTATACCACATTTTCTACAAAAATTATATTCCACATATTCTACAGCAAAGAAAATGAGTCTGTGAATTTAGTTGTTTCAGGAATCGCTGTAGAATTCTTTGATCTCCCACAATGAAAAACTGACTTTCACCGATTTTGGTTTAAACCGCTTATACTTCAGTTTGGGGGCTTGTTTTGTAATACATGCTGTCTTAGTCACCTAGTGCAGCTATGACAGAAATACCAAAGTGGATGGCTTCAACCAGGAGAAATGTATTCTCACAGTCTTGTAGGTTGCAATCCAAATTCAGGGCACCAGCTCCGGGGGAAGGCCTTCTATCTCTGTCGGCTCTGAAGGAAGGTCCTTGTCATCAACCTTCCCTTGGTCTGGGAGCATCTCAGCGCAGGAACCTCAGGTCCACAGGAGCACCTCTGCTCCCAGCACCACTTTCTTGGCGGTATGGGCCCCTGTCTGTCTCCTGGCTTCTCTCTTCTCTATCCCAGAAGAGGTTGGCATAAGACACTCTCTGATCTTGCAGACCCCATCAACATAACTGCACTAATCCATCCCCTTCACATCATAGTGATGGGACTTAGAAGACTACAGGGAAATCACACCAGATGACGGATGGTAGACAACCATACAGTACTGAGAATTAGAACCCAGCCAAGTTCACAGATATTTTCTTCTTAATTTTTATTGTGCTCTAAGTGAATGTTTACAAATCAAGTCAGTCTCTCCTACAAAAATTTATATACACCTTGCTATATACTCCTAATTGGTCTCCCCTTCATGAGACAGTCTGCTCCTTCCCTCCACTCTCTCTCCTCGTGTCCATTCCACCAGCTTCTAACCCCCTCTGCCCTCTCATCTCCCCTCCAGATAGGAGATGCCAACATAGTCTCAAGTGTCTACTTGACCCAAGAAGCTCATTCTTCACCAACATCTTTTTCTATCCCATTGTCCAGTCCAATCCCTGTCTGAAGAGTTGGCTTTGGGAATGGTTCCTCTCCTGGGCTAACAGAAGGTCTGGGGGCCATGACCACCAGGGTCCTTCTAGTCTCAGGCAGATCATTAAGTCTGGTCTTTTTACGAGAATTTGGGGTCTGCATCCCACTGCTCTCCTGCTCCCTCAGGGGTTCTCTATTGTGTTCACTGTCAGGGCAGTCATTGGTTGTAGCCGGGCACCATCTAGTTCTTCTGGTCTCAGGATGATGTAGTCTCTGGTTTATGTGGCCCTTTCTGTCTCTTGGGCTCGTAATTACCTTGTGTCCTTGGTGTTCTTCATTCTCCTTTGCTCCAGGTGGGTTGAGACAAATTGATGCATCTTAGATGGCCGCTTGCTAGCATTTAAGACCAGAGACACTGCTCTCCAAAGTAGGATGCAGAATGTTTTCTTAATAGATTTTATTATGCCAGTTGAGTTAGATGACCCCTAAAACTATGGTCCCCAAACCCCCGCCCCTGCTACGCTGGCCTTCAAAGCATTCAGCTTATTCAGGATACATCTTTGCTTTTGGTTTAGTCCAGTTGTGCTGACCTCTCCTGTATTGTGTGTTGTCTTTCCCTTCACCTAAAGTAGTTCTTATCTACTGTCTAATTAGTGAATACCCCTCTCCCTCCCTCCCCCCTCTCATAACCATCAAAGAATATTTTCTTTTCTATTTAAACTATTTCTCGAGTTCTTATAATAGTGGTCTTATACAATATTTGTCCTTTTGCAACCGACTAATTTCACTCAGCATAAATGATGCAGGAAGCATCAAAAGAAGATGGAAGGAATACACAGAGTCATTGTACCAAAAAGAATTAGTCTATGTTCAACCATTTCAAGAGGTGACATATGATCAGGAACCAATGGTACTGAAGGAAGAAGTCCAAGCTACTCTGAAGGCATTGGCGAAAAACAAGGCTCCAGGAATTGATGGAATATCAATTGAGATGTTTCAACAAACAGATACAGCACTGGAGGTGCTCACTCGTCTATGCCAAGAAACATGGAAGACAGCTTCCTGGCCAACTGACTGGAAGAGATCCATATTTATCCCTATTCCCAAGAAATGTGATCCAGCCGAATGTGGAAATTATAGAACAATATCATTTATATCACATGCAAGCAAAATTTTTCTGAAGATCATTCAAAAAGGGCTGCAGCAGTATATTGACAGGGAACTGCCAGAAATTCAGGCCGGTTTCGGAAGAGGACGTCGAACCAGGGATATCATTGTTGATGTCGGATGGATCCTGGCTAAAAGCAGAGAATACCAGGATGTTTACCTCTGTTTTATTGACTATGCAAAGGCATTCAACTGTGTAGATCACAACAAACTATGGATAACATTGCGAAGAATGGGAATCCCAGAACACTTAATTGTGCTCATGAGGAACCTTTACGTAGATTGAGAGGTGGTTGTTCATACAGAACAAGGGGATACTGATTGGTTTAAAGTCAGGAAAGGTGTGCGTCAGGGTTGTACTCTTTCACCATACCTATTCAATCTGTATGCTGAGCAAATAATCTGAGAATCTGGACTATGTGAAGAAGAACAGGGCATCAGGATTGGAGGAAGACTCATTAACAACCTGCATTATGCAGATGACACAACCTTGCTTCCTGAAAGTGAAGAGGATTTGAAGCACTTCCTAATGAAGATCAAAGACCACAGCCTTCAGTTTGGATTGCACCTCAACATAAAGAAAACAAAAATCTTCACAACTGGACCGATCAGCAACATGATAAACAGAGAAAAGATTGAAGTTGTGAAGGATTTCATTTTACTCAGATCCACAATCAACAAACCATGGAAGCAGCAGTCAAGAAATCAAAGATGTATTGCATTGGGCAAATATACTGCAAAGGACCTCTTCAAAGTTTTGAAAAGCAAAGATGTCACCTTGAAGACTAAGGTGCGCCTGACCCAAGCCATGGTATTTTCAATCGCATCATATGCATGTGAAAGCTGGACAATGAATAAGGAAGGCTGAAGAAGAATTGATGCCTTCGAATTGTGGTGTTGGCGAAGAATATCGAATATACCATGGACTGCCAAAAGAATGAACAAATCTGTTTCAGAAGAAGTACAACCAGAATGCGCCTTAGAAGCAAGGATGGCGAGACTGCGTCTTACATATTTTGGACATGTTGTCAGGAGGGATCAGTCCCTGGAGAAGGACATCATGCTTGGCAGAGTACAGGGTCAGCGGAAAAGAGGAAGACCCTCAACGAGATGGGTTGACACAGTGGCTGCAACAATGAGCTCAAGCCTAACAACGATTGTAAGGATGGCTCAGGACCAGGCAGTGTTTCGTTCTGTTGTGCATAGGGTCGCTATGAGTCGGAACTGACTCGACAGCACCTAACAACAACAACAATGTCTTCCAGATTCCTCCATGTTATGAAATGTTTCACAGATTCATCACTGTTGTTTATCGATGAGTAGTATTCCATTGTGTGAATATACTAGAATTTATTTATCCATTCATCTGTTGATGGTTGATGGGCACCTTGGTTGCTTCCATCTTTTTGCTATTGTAAATAGTGCTTTAATGAACATGGGCGTGCATATATCTGTCTGTGTAAAAGCTCTTATCTCTCTAGAATATATTCCAAGGAGTGGGATTGCTGGATCATATGGTAGTTCTATTTCTAGCTTTTTAAGGAAGCTCCAAATCAATTTCCAAAGTGGTTGTACCATTTTACATTCCCACCAGCAGTGTATAAGTGTTCCAGTCTCTCCACAGCCTCTCCAACATTTATTATTTTGTGTTTTTTGGATTAATGCCAGCCTCGTTGGAGTCAGATGGAATCTCATTGTAGTTTTGATTTGCATTTCTCTAATGGCTAATGACTGTGAGCATTTCCTCATGTGTCTCTTAGCTACCTGAATGTCTTTTTTAGTGAATTGCCTGTTCATATCTTTTGCCCATTTTTTAATTGGGTTATTTGTCTTTTTGCAGTTGAGTTTTTGCAGTATCGTGTAGATTTTAGAGGTCAGGCACTGATCGTAGATGTCATAGCTAAAAACTTTTTCCCAGTCTGTAGATAATCTTTTTGCTCTGTGGCTGAAGCCTTTGGATGAGCATGTGTGTTTGATTTTTAGGAGCTCCCAGTTACCTAGCTTTTCTTCTGCATTGTTAGTAGTGTTTTGTGTACTGTTTATACCATGTGTTAGGGCTCCTAGAGTAGTCCCTATTTTTTCTTCCACGACCTTTATCATTTTAGATTGTGTATTTAGGTCTTTGATCCATTTTAAGTTTGTTTTTGTGCGTGGTATGAGGTACGGGTATTGTTTCATTTTTTTGCAGATGGATATCCAGTTATGCCAGCACCATTTGTAGAAAAAGACTGTCTTTTCCCCATTTAACTGACTTTGGGGCCTTTGTCAAATATCAACTGCTCTTATGTGGACGGATTTATGTCTGGATTCTCAATTCTGTTCCATTGATCTAGATATCTGTTGTACCAGTACCAGGCTGTTTTGACTACTGTGGCAGTATAATAGATTCTAAAATCAGGTAGAGTGAGGCCTCCCACTTTTTTTTTTTTTTTTTTTTCAGTAATGCCTTACTTATTCGGGACCTCTTTCCCTTCCATATGAAGTTGGTGATTTCTTTCTCCATCTCATTAAAAAAATGTGGTTGGAATTTGGATTGGAATTGTGTTAAATCTATATGTTACTTTTGGTAGAATAGGCATTTTTACAATGTTAAGCCTTCCTATCCATGAGCAAGCTATGTTTTTGCACTTCTGTAGGTCTCTTTTGGTTTCTTGCCGAAGTGTTTTCTAGTTTTCTTTGTATAAGTCTTTTACATTTCTGGTAAGATTTGTTCCTAAGTATTTTATCTTCTTGGGGGCTACAGTAAATGGTATCGATTGGTGATTTCCTCTTCAATGTTCTTTTTTTTTGGTGTAGAGGAATCCAACTGATTTTTGTATGTTTATCTTGTATCCTGATTTTCTTGAGGATTCTTGAGGGTTTTCTGTGTATAAGATTATGTCATCTACAAATAGAGATACTTTTACTTCTTCCTTGCCAATCTGGATGCCATTTATTTCTTTATCTTGCCCAATTGCTCTGGCTAGGACCCTCCAGCACAGTGTCGGATAAGAGTGGTGGTATAGGACATCCTTGTCTGGTTCCCAGTCTCAAGGGGAATGCTTTCAGGCTCTCTCCATTTAGGATGATGTTGGCTATTGACTTTGTATAAATGCCCTTTATTATGTTGAGGAATTTTCCTTCTTTTCCTATTTTGCTGAGATTTTTTATCATGAATGGATGTTGAACTTTGTCAAATGCCTTTTCTGCAACAATTGATAAAGTCATGTGACTCTATTCTTTTGTTTTATTTATATGATGGATTACATTCATTGTTTTTCTAATGTTGAATCATCCCTGCATACCTGGTATGGATCCCACTTGGTCATGGTGAATTATTTTTTTGATACGTTGTTGAATTCTATGGGCTAGAATTTTGTTGAGGATTTTTGTATTTAAGTTCATGAGGGATATAGGTCTGTAATTTTCTTTTTTTGTGGTGTCTGTACGTGGTTTTGGTATCAGGGATATGCTGGCTTTATAGAATGAGTTTGGGAGTATTCCGTCCTTTTCTATGCTCTGAAATACCGTTAGTAGTAGTGGTGTTAATGCTTGTCTGAAAGTTTGATAGAACTCTCCAGTGAAGCCAACGAGGCCAGGGCTTTTTGTTGTTGTTGTGGGAGTTTCTCAATTACCTTTTTTCAGTCTCTTTTTTTATGCATCTATTTAGTTGTTCTACCTCTGTTTGTGTTAGTTTAGGTAGGTAGCATGTTTCTAGGAATTCATCCACTTCTTCTAGGTTTTCAGGTTTGTTAGAATACAATTTTTCGTGGTGATCTGATATGATTCTTTTAATTTCAGTTGGGTCTGTTGTAATATCGCCCATCTAATTTCTTATTCGGGTTATTTGCTTCCTCTCCTGTTTTTCTTTTGTAATTTTGGCCAATGGTTTATCAATTTTGTTGATTTTTTCAAAGAATCAGCTTTTGGTCTTGTTAATTCTTTCAATTGTTTTTCTGTTTTCTATTTGATTTAGCTCTGCTCTAATTTTTATTATTTGTTTTCTTCTAGTGCCTGAGGGTTTCTTTGTTGCTCTCTTTCTATTTGTTCAAGTTGTAGGGATAATTCTTTGATTTTGGCCCTTTCTTCTTTTTGGATGTGTGCATTTATTGATATAAATTGACCTCGGAGCAGTGCTTTCACTGTGTCCCAAAGGTCCTGATAGGAAGTGTTTACATTCTCATTGGATTCTATGAATTTCTTTATTCCATCCTTAATGTCTTCTATAATCCAGTCTTTTCTGAGAAGTTGACAGATATTTTCGTGGGACACAGTTCAATCCATGATACATGCTATAATTATAAATGAACAAATGAAAAGATGTCATAAAAGAAAATTTAATGATCAGAAAACAAATATTACAACAAATTGCTGTATTTTAAGATAGATCTTTCATCTCTAGTATGTCATAATTAAAAGCATTTCTTTCTATTCTTTGCTCTTACAAATTCTTCAGTGATTTCATCACAATTAAGCTGCCAAACAATATCTACTTCCATACATAATAAGGATAATGAATCCAGTCTTTCTTGAATCATCACTTTTTCTTGTGTCCTGTCTGCTTGGTGTCTACAGGTCTTTGCTTTGGACAACTGGTGTCCTGTCTTGTTGATGCCCTAAGCAGTTGCTTACCTTGCTTATTGGGTAATCCATCCCAGTCAGGAAGGTCCAATTGCTAGAAAATGACATCGAGTTTGGTAAAGTAAAGGGAAACCTTCAATGACATGGATTGACACAATAACTGAAACAATGGACTCAAACATATCAAAGATTGTGAAGAGAGCACAGGGCCAGGCAACATTGCCTTCTGTTAAACACAAGGTTGCCAGGAGTCAGAGTCAGCGCCATGACAACTAACAACAACAAGTCAATTACCGAGCCCTTGCTATGTACCACATACTGTTCTCATCTCCTGATGTACCTGATCTCGTCTACTCACGACAGCCTCACACAGTCGGTCTTTTCACTATTTAACAGGTTGCGGGGGTGGGGGGGAAGGGCTGTGTCTCAGTGGAAGTGAGGGACTCTGACAAGTGGCCACACCTAGGATCAGAGCAGACCTCCATGGGCCACACCCAAGGTTTATGGCTTTACCACCTTCCATTGCCAGAATGGGACTCAAGCTAATTATCCCAAAACTGACCTCTGGGAGTCCACTTCACCAGCAATGTATGATAATGATTCTCCAGCTAAAATGTCCATATAAAATAATGCAGATTTATGCAACAAATTTCAAGGTTCACCAAAATTTAAGCAAGAGTCTTAAAGGAGGCTCAGAGCAGCCAGTGGTCCTGCTCCAAGGCTTGACTAATTCTTGTCTTTAAAGTGTTCCAGCCGTTTAAATATTCATCAGGGACGAAGCACCACTGTGGAAAGGGGAGAGTAAATGCCACAATTCACAATGGAAAAATATCTGAAACTAAGCCTTGATTACTGTACTTTCTGAAGCAAGCAGTGGAGTGGCACTAAAGCCAAGCAGCACAATGACATGTAAATAGTCCATGCCTGCTTGGAAATGGTCTGGGGAGAGATGTATGCTTTCCCTTGTTTTAAAAATGCTTCCAAAACATCTAATAGTAGCTCAGTGGTTTTCTCTATCTAGAAAGAACTCACTGCCTCTGTTTTCAGCTGCCATAAATAATGCCTTTCTCACTCTACTACAAATGTTGGTACTTTATAAGAAGAGACCCAGCATTAAGGCTTTGAAGGTATTTGTCAGTGTTTCTAGGAGTATTTCTGACTGATGCTGTTAGCTGCTGTCGAGTTGAGCTGGCCCCTGGCTCATAGTGACCCTGTGCACAACGGAGCAAAACACTGCCCAGTCCTGCACCATCCCCATGATGTGGCAGGTAAGACCATTGTGATCCATACAGTTTTCATTGGCTGATTTTTGGAAGTAGATTGCCAGACCTTTCTTCCTAGTCTGTCTTAGTCTGGAAGCTCTGCTGAAACCTGTTGAGCATCACAGCAACATGCAAGCCTCTACTGACAGGGGTGGTAGCTGTGTGTGAGGTGCATCAGCTGGAAATCAAACCTGGGTCTCCCACATGGAAGGCAAGAACTCTACCACTGAACTACAAGTGCCTCATATTTCTGTACTTGCATCCAAATATTGGCTCATCCAGTGGTTCTGTCCACAGCCCCTTCTCTGCACACTCTGAGATCATATCTACAACTTGAGCTTTAGCTTCCCAGCATCTTTCTCCCACTTGATTTCTTTGCTAAGGGTTAGACTGCACATTTCAATGGTCTAGTCAGAAAATTTTCATCTTGAAGTGATTTAAGCCAACTCAGATATATTGGTTCATGTAAATGGAAAGTCCACCTACAGCTCTAGTGTGGCTGATACAAGTGATCAGATGAGTGGTAGCAGGACTCTGTCTCCATCTCCTGGCTCTGCTTCCTTCTGCATAGGCTTCATTCTCAGATGAGCTTGCTGAAGTACGACGAGATGACCACCAACAGCTCCAGGCTGACATAGCCCTGGTAGAAAGTTTCACCTTCCCAATGGTTCCAGCAAACAACCCAGACCCTGGCTTTCATTGGCTCGTTTCAGGATCTTCTTTAACCATCTTCTTTGGTTCCACTTCTGAAATACAGCTGTTTTCTCCCGTCTTCAACAACACCAGCCCTAGCTGAGGATTTCGGCGTCTCTAACCTAGGCTGTTTCACTGGATTTCCTATCTTGTTATCTGTCCGTTATCTCCTCCTGCAAACCATTCTCCACATTACTGCTAAATAATATTCCTAAAATAGAAATCCGGCAGTTTCTTCTCTGCACATTTGTTGTTGTTTGGGTTTTGTTTGTTTTTTTGTTTTTAGGTTACCCATCACCAGTCCTGTCCCTATGTTTGAGGACGTCCCCACATTATGGATCTTGCTGGGAGCAGAATCTTGACACGAGCAGGTTACCCACACTTGGTTAACTGGATGCCCCTGCCCCAATCTTGTCCTAGAGCTTGTGACACCAGGATGCCGAGAGAGGGGATAATATCTCACTGTGGCTCCACAGGGGTGGCTGTGTCCAGTTTCTGGAGTTCAGCTAGGGCAATCGTGACAGCCCTCACATCCAACGTCCTGTGAGGTAAACAGTGCAGGCTGCCTCAACAGCAAGGACCATGGGGTTCTCCCAGGCCTGGTTTTGTGGGGTGACTCTGGCTGTACCTATGGTTTTGTGGCCTCTCTTTGCCCTGTCTTTTATCAAGCCTGCTTCTGCAGCCTTCCTGGCAATGAATTTTTTGAGCTCCCTGGTTTCTGTTCAAACAATTCCTTCTCAGCCAAACTCAGCTTTTGTTGCTCACAGCTAAAAATCTTGCCTGAAACACCCTAAATACCTTCAGAATAGAGTCTAGTTGCCTCAACCAGGCATAAGAGACCTTTATGACCTGTGCCTTAATGACCTCTCCACTTGCTCCCTCCTCACCTCATGGCCCTGAGTGACCACCAAGCCAGACCCTTTATACTTACAGGTGGGCCTTTGTCCTCCCATCATCCTCTACTTACCTGGCAACATGCTGCTGCACTCATATGGCTCTTCTTGGCATAATCTTCCCTCATCCTTTCTCTCTCAGCAGTACGTCTGGTGTCCTGTGGCCCTCCCTCTTCACAGGTGTTATAGGAATGCCAGCCCCTAGTATCCATGCCCCTCACGTATTTGTCAGTTTGTTGTACTGTTAGGCTTGTGTTTTGCTATGATGCTGGAAGCTATGCCACTGTTATTCAAATACCTTATAAGTAGCAGCAGAACATTGTCTGATAAAGTGCCGGAAGATGAGCCCCTCCAACTGGAAGGCACTCGAAAGATGACTGGGGAAGACCTGCCTCCTCAAAGTAGAATTGACCTTAATGACCTGGATGGAGTCAAGCATTCAGAACCTTCATTTGCTGGTGTGGCACAACTCAAAATGAGAAGACACAGCTGCAAACATCCATTAATAATCAGAATCTGGAACATATGAAGTACAGATGCAGGAAAATTAAAAATCATCAAAAATGAAATGGACTGCATAAACATTGATATCCTAGACATTAGTGAGCTGAAATGGACTGGTATTGGTCATTTTGAATTGGACGATGATATGGTCTACTATGCCAAGAAGAACAGCTTGAAGAGGAGTGGCATTGCATTCATCGTCAAAAAGAACATTTCAAGATCTATCTATCCTGAAGTACAGTGCTGACACAGATAGGACAATATCCATACACCTAAAAGGAAGACCAGTTAATACGACTATATTCAAATTTACACACTAACCACTAAGGCCAAAGATGAAGAAATTGAAGATTTTTACCATCCTCTACAGTCTGAAATTGATCGAGCATGCAATCAGGATGTCTTAATAATTACTTGTGATTGGAATGTGAAAGTTGGAAAGAGAAAAGAAGAGTTGGTAGCTGGAAAGTATAACCTTGGTGATAGAAACAAAGCTAAAATCACATGATAGGATTTTGTAAGACCAACGACTTCTTCACTGCAAATATGTTTTTTCGCCAACATAAACGATGGCTGAACAACTGGACCTAGCCAGATAGAGTACAGGAATCATATCGACTACATCTGTGGAAAGAGACGGTGGGAAAGCACAATATCATCAGTCAGAACAAGGCCAGGGACCGACTGCAGAACAGACCACCAATTGCTCATGTGCGAGTTCAAGACGAAGCTGAAGAAAATTAGAACAAGTCCACGAGAGCCAAAGTATAACTTGAGTATATCCCACCTGAATTTAGAGACCATCTCAAGAACACATTTGATGGATTGAACACTAATGACTGAAGGCCAGATGAGTTGTGGAATGACATCAAGGACATCATGCATGAAGAAAGCAAAAGGTCATTAAAAAGACAGGAAGGAAAGAAAAGACCAAAACGGATGTCATAAGAGACTCTGAACCTGCTCTTGAACATGGAGTAGCTAAATCAAATGGAAGAAATGATGAAGTCAGAGAGCTGAACAGATTGCAAAGGGCAGCTCGAGGAGACAAAGTATTATAATGACGTGCAAAGACCTGGAGATAGAAAACCAAAAGGGAAGAACGGGTTTGGCATTTCTAAAGCTGAAACAACTGAAGAAAAAATTCAAGCCTCAAGTAGTAATATCGAAGAATATACAGGGAAAATAGTAAATGACACAGAAAGCATCAAAAGAAGATGGAAGGAATACACAGAGTAGCTGTACCAAAAAGAATTGATCAATGTTCAGTCATTTCAGGACATACTATATGGGCAGGAATCGATGGTGGTACTGAAGGGAGAGATTCAAGCTGCACTGAAGGCATTGGCGAAAAACAAGCCTCTAGGAACGGTTTAGGAACTGACAGAATACCAACTGAGATGTTTAAACAAAGCGATGCAGTGCTGGAAGTGCCCACTCGTCTATGCTAAGAAATTTGGAAGACAGCTACCTGGCCAACCGACTGGAAGAGATCCATGTTTATGCCTATTCTCAAAAAAAGTGATCCAACTGAATGTGGAATTTATCAAACAATAACATTAATATCACACACAAGTAAAATTTTGCTGAAGATCATTTAAAAGCAGCTGCAGCAGTGTATGAACAGGGAACGCCAGAAATTCAATCCGGATTCATAAGAGGACATGGAACTAGGGATATCATTGCTGATGTCAGGTAGATCTTGGCTGACAGCAGAGAGAATACCTGTGTTTTATTGACAATGCAAAGGCATTCGACAACAAATTATGGCTAACATTG
The DNA here is from genome assembly GCF_030014295.1 of Loxodonta africana. Lineage (NCBI taxonomy): Eukaryota > Metazoa > Chordata > Mammalia > Proboscidea > Elephantidae > Loxodonta > Loxodonta africana. Next base: position 82,414,594 of record NC_087357.1, on the reverse strand, counting down.
TGAAGAAAGGAAATTCCAGGACATTTAATTGTGCTCATGAGGAACCTGTACATAGATCAAGATGCAGTCGTTAGAACAGAACAAAGGGATGCTGTGTGGTTTAAAGTCAGGAGAAGTGTGCATCATGGTTGTATCCTTTTACCATACTTATTCAATCTGTATGCTGAGCAAATAATCCAAGAAACTAACTATATGAAGAAAAGCTCGGCATTAGGATTGGAGGAAGACTCATTAACAACCTGTGATATGCGGATGACACAATCTTGCTTGCTGAAAGTAAAGAGGACTTGAAGTACTTACTGATGAAGACCAAAGACCACAGCCTTCAGTATGGATTAACCTCAACATAAAGAAAACAGAAATTCTCACAGCTGGACAATAAGCAACAACATGATAAATGGAGTAAAGATTGAAGTTGTGAAGGATTTCATTTTACCTGGATCAACAATCAACACCCGTGGAAGCAGCAGCCAAGAAATCAAAAGACACATTGCATAGGGAAAATCGGCTGCAAAAGACCTCTTTAATGTGTTGGAAAGCAAAGATGTTGCCTTGAAGACTAAGTTGCACCTGACCCATGCCATGGTGTTTTCAGTCACCTCATATGCATGCAAAACCTGGACAATGAATAAGGAAGACTGAAGAAGAATTGATGCCTTTGAATTGTGGTGTCGACGAAGAATATTGAATATACCGTGGACTGCCAAAAGAATGAACAAATCTGTCTTGGAAGAAGTACAACCAGAATGCTCCTTAGAAGTGAGGATGGAGAGACTTCATCTCATGTACTTTGGACATGTTATCAGGAGGGACCGGTCCCTGGAGAAGGACATCATCCCTGGTAAAGTAGAGGGTCAGAGAAAGAGAGGAAGATCCTCAATGAGATGGATTGATACAGCAGCTGCAGCAGTGGGCTCCAGCAGAACAACAATTGTGAGGATGGCGCAGGGCTGGGCAGTGTTTCGTTCTGCTGTACATAGGGTCGCTATGAGTCGGAAGCAACTCAACAGCACCTAACGACAACAACAACAGTATCTGTGTGTGTCTGTCTCCTGGGGGAATTGTGGAGCTCCTCAAAGCAGGAGGCACCTGTGTGCTCCATCGTTGTGCCTCCACTCCAGAGCCTAGCATAGCACCCGTCATGTAGTGAACCCTCCACAGACATGGCAGTCAACAAATGAAGGCTTACAAAAAATAAGCACAAACCGTTGCCGTGGAGTCGACTTATTCATGGCGACCCCGTATGTGTCAAGGTAGAGCTGTGCTCCTTCGGGTTTTTAAGGGCTGATTTTTCAGAAGCATATCACCAGAAATTTCTTCCAAGACACATTTAGGTGGAACAACCTCCAACCTTTCGAATTAATATTTCGTCCTGCTGGGGCTGGACACCACACCTGACTCTTCCTTATGGGGCAGTCTGGTATTCTTCCTTAATTCACGCATTCTGAAAACTGTTTAAATGCCTTAGGAGAAAGCACTTAGCACAAATTTTTGCTGACATTATCTTAGCACCTTCCTTAGGAAATCAGTTGACTTGCTAGAGAAAACTGTCTCCCTCAGGTTCCTCATGGCTGGCAAAGCTCTGAGACTGTGAATCAGGGAGACTCGGTGCTCTGCCGTGGCCACTGTGGTGGACAGTGGCTGATAGTCCTGCCACCCCTCTCCACCTTCTTCCAGTGACAGCCCTGTTATTTCAGGACCTCCACTCCTAGTCGATGTGGTCCCACTGGGACTCCCCACCCTGCCCTGCTGTAGCCATCAGAGCACGATTTCCCATCTCTTGGAACCAAAATGTTTTCCTCTAGACCAGCCACCAAACACACAGCAAGTGCTCAGCGAGATTAAATTGGCCGCGGCTTAGAGCAGCAGAGGGCCTGCCAGGTCTCCGCTCTCCTAGCATGCTCCCTGCACTCCTGCACACCCTGCTCTGTCTGGAATTTGAGTCACTCACTCCTCCCAACACGCATTCATCCCCTCTCCTGCAAGAGCTGACTGTCATCCCCTTCATCTTCCTCTTGGGGCGTCCTCAGGTAAACCCACTCACCCAGAAGAAGAAGTGCACAAAGTAGAATTTATGGAAAAGTCCATGGGGAGCTAAGTGTTGCAAAGGGTTAACAGTGCGTGCTCAGCTGCCAACCAAAAGGTTGGAGGTTTGAGTTCACTCAGAGGCACCTTGGAAGAAAGGCCTGGCTATCTACTTCCAAAAAAAATCAGCCACTGAAAACCCTATGGAGCACATTCTACTTTGACGCACATGGGGCCACCATGAGTCAGAGTCAACTCAAGGGCAAATGGTTTTGGTCCACAGGAAGCGAGGAGCAGGCTTCTGTCATTTACTCCACAGCAAGTGCCCCGAAAGTCCTCCTCAAACAGATAGTGGTGATAGTTGCCCAGCGTGATAGAAGTCATTGATGTCCCTGAACTATACATGTGAAAAAGGTTGAAACGGCAAATTTGTTGATAAATATAGACTCACCACAAGAAAAAAATTAATAAAAAAAAAAGTCCTCTTTTGTCTGGCCCCCACCCGCAGCCAGCCCTGCCCTTCTCTCCTTCTCCCCATCCTCCCAGGGGCCCTGCCTCTTCCCCTTTCCAGAGGCAAAGGCTTCCCTGTTTTCTCCTCAGGCAGACGCACACCTTTCCCACTCATCTCGACCCCAGGCAAAAAATGGACCACAGGCCCGGAGCCTTCACGGTGTCACCTGTTTTGAGCCAAGAAAATATACTGGCTCATCACATATGTTAATGAGTCACCAACAGTCTGTGAACCTGCAAGCCTTGCTGTCTGAGTTTTTTAAATGGTGATTCAGGCTGGCGTGGGGCAGAAAGGGACTCCAGCCCAGGCCCATGTGCCCCGGATTGACCAGGGAAGGCAGCGTGGACAAGCTGTGTGCTGATGAAATGGGGGGAGGGGGAGGCAGTGGAGGGGGCTGAGAACACTTTGATTCATTTTATTAGAAGTGGAGAAGGTATTAGAACACGTCAGAGCTTCTGGCAAAGTTACAGAGATATACGTTGTGGAGTTTTTCCAGAGAAAAATGATTGTAACAGTGATGTGTTTGAGCAAATAGCCTTGTTTTCCAAATGGTTGTTTAGTTTGTCACGGTGATTGCTGCTGTTTTCCAGAAAGCATGACTTGCACGGTCATATGAGTTATGGCCCAGCTCTGGTGTGGAGCTCCACCAGCATGGATGGCAGCTTTGTCGTGCACACACTCCAAAATCTTTTTACTGAACAAGACCATATTGGGCATAGTTATGTATGGTTCAGTTGTGGAGGTTGAGAGCTGTGTGGGAATCCTAGCTTCCTTCTTACCTTCTATACTTTTTGGAAACATAGCTGCTGAAGTCTCAGTTTTTCTATCTATAAAATGGGGAGGTAATAACAGCACATTCCTGGTAGGACTAGTACGAAGATAAAATGAACTAATATAAAGAGCAGAGCCCAGACCCCAATACACAGTTATCAGTGTAGGTGAGCAATTATTATTCTTTATATTTTCCTGTGCTTTCTCGTTTCTACTCAAAGGACAGTGTTACTTTTTTCATCAGGAAGAAAATGAAATCTGGATTTTAAGTTCATCTGCAATAAAGCAACAGCATTTGTTTTCTTTCCCTTCCTTCCTTGGCCCAGCAGCCTGAGAAGGAAATGACTTCAGGGTATTTTCATTTTGCACTTCAGCTGGAAAGAGAGGTGACCAGCAGAGCATGGGGACTTGGATAATTTGTAACATGGTTCCACTCTTTTTCCACTCTAGCCTTGAATCTTTGAGAATTCCTTCCTATTATGCTTTGCATACTCAAGATGAGTTTTCTTGCATATCCAAAGAGAAAATCACTCCCATCGTCCCCTCTCAGTCACCAGATAAGGACAAAACCTAACGAGCACTGATTGGATGCACACGGACCAGCCTGGCTGGGCATTCAGTGACGACCACGGGCTGAGTATTATGCCAGGTGCTTCTGTCTTATTTAATTCCTACAACAACCTCATGAATAAGCACCTGAATCCCAGCTACATGACCTTAGGAAAGTTACTCAGCATCTCTGAGCCTCGTGTCATCATCAGTAGCATGAAAGTGATAAATGCCACACGGGGTGTACCTAGTGCCTTCACGTCAGTTCTGACTCACAGCCGCCCAGGTGTTTCAGAGTGGAACTGCTCCAAAGGGTTTTCAATGGCTTCAATCCTTATGGAAGCAGATCACCAGGACTTCCTCAAGAGGCACCACTGGGTGGATTTGAACAGCCAACCTTTAGGTTAGTAGTCAGGTGCGAATCATTCGTGCCACCCAGGGACCTCCATTAAGGGCACAGTGAGGATTAAAGGTGTTATTAGGTGGAAGGGACCAAGAACCATGCCTGGCAGTAGTATCTGAGAGTACTTGATAAATGTCAGCTGTTATTGTTCTCACCCCCATGGAGTGACAGAGTAAGTAGAATGGGCATTTACAGTTTTTCTGCCTCTCAGCCATGCCTATTTCTTCTGATAACCACAGTCCAATTTCATTTTTAGATTCTTCCCCCACTCGTTGCACACAGTTTTTGGTAGACTATCAATCAGGTACCCCAAGAAAGATACAGATGGCCCAAGAAATGCCATCAAATATTCTTTCCTGGAATTTGACTCTTAAATATAGTGACAAAATGACTGAAAGTGATTGGAAACTGAGGAATCCATCTTGGGAACAGAGGCTGAACCAGGCTACCCATTAGTTCCTGTGGCCTAGATTGCAGATCTGTTCTAGTCACATCCTTCCACTCCATTAAATACTTCCCAGTCTTTCTAAGTGCAAATTCCAAAGGTCATTTTTGTGGCTTACAAAAAAAGAACTCTAGGATGTCCTTCAAGAAATCTTTCTATTTCAAAAATGTAGAACAAAATTCTAACTCACAAAAAAAGACCAGACTTACTAGCCTGACAGAGACTGAAGAAACCCTAAGAGTATGGACCCTGGACACCCTTTTAGCTCAGTAATGAAGTCACTCCTGAGGTTCACCCTTCAGCCAAAGATTGGACAGGCCTATAAAACAAAAAAAGGCTAAAGGACACACCAGCCCAGGGGCAAGGACTAGAAGACAGGAGGGGACAGGAAAGCTGGTAATAGAGAACCCAAGGTGGAGAAGGGTGAGTGTTGACATGTCGTGGAGTTGTTAACCAATGTGATAAAACAATATGTGTACTGCTTGTTTAATGAGAAGCTAGTTTGTTCTGTAAAGCTTCATCTAAAGTACAATTAAAAAAAAAAATCTACTTCAGCACAACTCTCTGGGTCTGAACAGGGAAGGTAATCTGAGATTTCCACAAGATGCAGGTGGCATGTGGAGTGAGATTTGTCATCCACCACACAATTTAGCATCAGAAGTGGGTGATTTTAGCCTCCTTGAACTGGTTTGCACAATTGGTGACAAGGATGGGATTTTCTAGGGGTGGCACTCATATCACACAAACACGAATGTGAAAAGCTGATGGACAAGGCAGGAGAGAGAAGGGAACAAACCAAAACCAAAACAAAACAAAAGCCCTAAAACATTCCATGCAAAATAAACCAGCAAATGAAAATTCCAAAATATAAAGGAGAAGGTGTGCTATGAGTACTAAACAGGATAAAGATAAAAATTTACACCTAGAGAAATTGTAACAAAAACTTCAGAAAGAACATCAAGAGTAAAGGCTATCAGAGAGAAAAGACAGCTTGCTAATAAAGCAACAAGTAGACTGATGGCAGACTTTCTGTCAGTAACAATGAGGGTCAAAGACAATGAAATAATATCTTCACAAGGACTGATGGAAAATAACTGTCAGCTTTGAATTTTATGCCAGCTAAACTATCATCTCTGAGCGAGATTAAACATTTTCCTTTATACATACAATGACTAAGAGGGTTTACCACCTACACAAAAAAAAACGAAAACCAAGCCTGTTGCCGTTGAGTCGATTCTGACTCAGCGACCCTATACGACAGAGTAGAACTGCCCCCATAGAGTTTCCAAGGAGCACCTGGTGGATTTGAGCTGCTGACCTTTTGGTTAGCAGCTATAGCACTTAACCACTACACCACCAGGTTTTCCTACACACTCTCACTAAAATAATTTTGAAAGGTTTTATTTCAACCCAAAGAAAAATTAATCCAGAGGGAAGTTGTGGCACAAGATACAATGATGAATACACAAGGATGTATAAAGCATGTCATTACATTTAATTAACAATAAAATGGCAGTATGGTAATAGAAAATAATTTTAAAATTTAACAATATTGTTCTTAGACAAGAAGACCAAAATGGAGATAATCAATGGATAATTTTCCAAAGTACCCTTGTTAACGAGGTTAGAAATACCAAATAAGATATTTATATGTGTATACCTAAGAATGCATACTAAAATAAATAGAAATATCTTTATCTTCCAAATCAGCAGAGGATACATTAGATATAAGAAAACTTGTATTCAACAAAAGAAAGCATGTCAAAAATGAAAAGATAAGCCACAGTGTGGAAAAGAATATTTGTAATATGTAACTATAAAGGATTAGATTCCAGAATTTATCAAAACTCTTAAAACTCAATACAATAAAGATAACTAATGAAGAGTTTCAACTACTGTATTTGTTATGTTTTATTGTTCTAAAAATATGTAAAGCATGTGTGTCAAGATTTGACCGAGGTAGGTATTTGATGGGTATGTTGGTGTTATTCTCAGATTCTCTTTACTTTTCTGTACATGTTTAAAAAAAAATTTTTTTAAGATAAAAAAGTACCCCAAATGTTGAAGCAGAATCTAATGCGTATTTCTTCGATTCCCAAATCCTTACTTTAACCACCACACTAGAAAACTTGTTGCAACTTCCCGTAAGTGGTATCAGCAGAGGCTTAGCACACCCAGAATGGTGGAAGAAGGGAGCTTGTGGACACTGCTATGCCAAGCAGGGGAGATCTTTGCCTTCTTCCTGGGAGGGAGTTCCTTTCTTTCCACTGCTCAGAAAGAGCTGAAGATTCCATACAGGGTCCGAGGCGTGGTTCTCCAGCTGGCCTCACTGCAGGAGATTAAATCCCCTTCAAGTAGGCTTTTCCCACTGAGCCTCCCATATGCTGTTTAACTACAGGGAACCATGGGCTGCTGCGTAGGGCTCGTGGAGGCGGGAGAATGATGCCACTTGAGCCCCATTCCCACTGGCTCCTCAGGACTGCTTAATCCCCAGAATTTCAGGATCTTTGGACTAGAGATTTCAATAGAAGAAAATCCTGTTCAGCACTTAGCTGGAGGTAGATTGGCAAATTGCAGCGGCATTAGGCCTATTGGATCCTTCAGGTGCTACATCCTACACTTTTTCGTCTACTACAAAAGACCTCTTTAAAGTGTTAAAAAGCAAAGCTCTCACTTTGAGGACTAAAGTGCACCTGGCCCAAGCCATGGTATTTTCATTTGCCTTACATGCATGCAAAAGCTGGACAATGAATAAGGAAGATCGAAGAAGAATTAATGCCTTTGAATTATGGTGTTGGCAAAGAATACTGAATATACCATAATGGGTTGCCAGAAGAACAAACAAATCTGTCTTGAAAGAAGTACAGCCAGAATGCTCCTTAGAAGCAAGGATGGCGAGACTTCATCTCACATACTTTGGACATGTTATCAGGAGGGACTAGTCCCTGAGAAGGACATCATGCTTGGTAGAGGGTCAGTGAAAAGAGGAAGGCCCTCAACAAGATGGATTGACACAGTAGCTGCAACAATGGGCTCAATCATAGCAATGATTGTGAGGACAGCACAGGACCAGGCAGCATTTCATTCTGTTGTGTGGACATAGAGTCGCTATGAGTCAGAAGTGACTCAAGCGCACGTAACAACAACGCACTTTTCAGGTGATTTATGCTTCAAAGCTATAAAATTTATAGAGGTCGCATTTTCAGAGACAACTCAGGAGTCCCAAGTAAGCCAGCTGCCCTAATTTAAAACCAAAATCATGTCAATTCAATCCATGTGTTCAACCCATAGCTGCCTGCTTTCATTGATTACAAAGAACTTACCTCTTGGATGGATCTCAGGGGCATTATGCTGAGTGAAAAGAGCCAATCTCAGAAGGTTACATACTGTATGATTCCATTTATATAACATCTGGGAAATGACAAAATTATACAGATGGAGAATAGCTTGGTGGTCGCCAGGGGTCAGGGATAGTGGGGGGGGCGAGGTGGTTGTGACTATAAGGGGGTATCAGAGGGACTTATTGTGGTGATGGAATAGTTCTGTATCTTAAATGTGGTGGCAATTACACAAGTCTACACACGTGATAAAATGATATAGAACCACATGCATACGTTGTTCCAATGTCAATTTCCTGGTCTTGATAATGTGCTTATAGTTATATAAAAAGTACCCATGGGGAAAATTACGTGAAGGGTATATGGGACCTCTCACTGTATTTGAAATAATCTGTAATTATTTTTTTTTAATTTTGAAAAAAGAACTTAGTTGAGTATAAATTGTTAAACCTATAATCTAAGGGTCAGCAAACTATGACCCATAGCTTAAATTTGGCCCACTGCCTGGTTTTGTATAAGAATAATTTTTGCCTGTTTTTTTTTTTTTTTTGATTATGCTTTAGATGAAGGTTTACAGAGCAGATTAGTCTCTCATTAAACAATTCATACACGTATCGTTTTGTGACATCGGTTGCCAATGCTGCAACATGTTGACACTCACCTCTTCTCTACCTTGGGTTCCCCATTTTCAGTCCTCCAGCTTTCCTGTCCCTTCCTGCCTTTTTGTCCTTGCCCCTGGGCTGGTGTGCCCATTTAGTCTTGTATATGTGGTTGAGCAACGTGTATTATTGTTTGCTTTATGGGCCTGTCTAATCTTTGGCTGAAGGGTGAACCTCAGGAGTGACCTCAGTACTGAGTTAAAAGGGTATCCAGGGTCCACACTCTCAGGGTTTCTCCAGTCTCTGTCATACCAGTAAATCTGGTCCTTTTTGTGAGTCTGAATTTTGTCCTACATTATTCTCCAGCTCTGTCCGGAACCCTCTATTGTGATCCCTGTAGGAGCAGTTGGTGGTGGTAGCTGGGCACCATCTAGCACTAGACGCAGTCTGGTAGAAGCTGTGGTAGTTGTCCGTTAGTTCTTTGGACTAATCTTTTCCTTGTGACTTTGGTTTTCTTCATTCTCCCTTGCTACATATGGGGTGGGACAAGTGGAATATCTTAGATGGCCACTCACAAGCTTTTAAGACCTCAGATGGTACTTACCTAAGTAGAATGCAGAGCATTTTCTTTATAAACTCTGTTATGCCAATTGAGCTAGATGTTCCCCGAGACCATGGTCCGCACAGTCCTCAGCCCAGTAATTTGGTCGTCAGGGAGTTCGGATGTATCTATGAAGCTTCTTTGACTTTGTCTTGGTCAAACTGTGCTGACTTCTCCAGTATTGTGTACTGTCATACCCTTCACCAAAGTTACCGTTTATCTATTGTCTAGTTAGTGTTTTTCCCTCCCCACCCTTCCCCTCTCTCATAACCATCAAAGACTGTTTCTTTCTGTGTGGAAACATTTCATGAGTTTTTATAGTAGCAGTCTCATACAATATTTGTCTTTTGTGATTGACTCATTTCACTCAGCATAATGAGCTCCAGATTTATTCATGTCATGAGATGTTTTACAGGTTTATCATTGTGTTTTATCTTTGTGTAATATTCCATGGTGTGTATGTACCGTGGTTTGTTTATTCATTCATCTGTTGATGGGTACTTAGGTTGTTTCCATCTTTTTGCTATTGTTAATAATGCTGCAATGAATATGGTTGTGCATATGTCTATTCGTGTGACACCTCTTTTTTCTCTACGATATGTTCCTAAGAGTGGAATTGCTGAATCATATGGTATTTCTATTTCCGGCTTTTTAAGGAAGTGCCATACCTTTTTCCAAAATGGTAGTACCATTTTACATTTCCACCAGCAATGCATAAGGGTTCCAATCTCCTAGCAGCCTGTCCAGTATGTATTACTTTCTGTGTTTTTTTTTTTTTTATTCCTACCAGTAATGTCAGGGTGAGATGGTATCTCCTTGTGGTTTTGACTTGCATTTCTCTAATGGTGAGCAACATCATGACAAACGGAGAAAAGATTGAAGCTGTCATGGATTTCATTTTACTTGGATCCACAATCAACAGCCATGGAAGCAGCAGTCAAGAAATCAAAAGATGCATTGCATTGGGCAAATCTGCTGCAAAGGCCCTCTTCAAAGTGTTGAAGAGCAAAGATGTCACCCTGAAGACTAAGGTGCACCTGACCTAAGCCATGGTATTTTCAATCGCATCATATGCTTGTGAAAGCTGGACGATGAGTAAGGAAGACCAAAGAAGAGTTGACGCCTTTGAATTGTGGTGTTGGCGAAGAATATTGAATATACCATGGACTGCCAAAAGAATGAACAAATCTGTATCAGAAGAAGTACAACCAGAATGCTCCTTAGAAGCAAGGATGGCGAGACTACATCTTACGTATTTTGGACATGTTGTCAGGAGGGATCAGTCCCTGGAGAAGGACATCATGCGTGACAGAGTACAGGGTCAGCAGAAAAGAGGAAGACCCTCAACGAGATGGATTGACACAGTGGCTGCAACAATGGGCTCAAGCCTAACAACGATTGTAAGGATGGCTCAGGACTGGGCAGTGTTTCGTTCTGTTGTACATAGGGTCGCTATGAGTTGGAACCGACTCGACGGCACCTAACAACAACAACAACAATGGTGAGTGATTACAAGCATTTCGACATGTGTCTTGTTAGCCACCTGAATGTCTTCTTTGGTGAAGTGTCTGTATATATCCTTTGCCCATTTTTTTAACTGGATTATTTGTCTTTTTGTTGTGGAAGTGTTGGATTTTCCTGTAGATTTTAGAGATTAGACCTTTGTCAGGTACGTCATAGTGAAAAATTTTTTAACGGTTGTAGGTTCTCTTTTTACTCTTTCAGTGAAGTCTTTTGATGAGCACAAGTGTTTAATTTTTAGAAGATCCCTATTATCTAGCTTATATTCTGGTGTTTGTGTATTGTTATTCATGGTTTGTATCCTGTTTGTGCCATGTATTAGGGCCTCTAGAGTTGACCCTGTTTTGTCTTCTATGATCCTTATAGGCTTTGGTTTTATATTTAGGTCTTTGATCCATTTTGAATTAGTTTTTGTGTATATGTGAGGCTGTTTCGTTTTTGTACAGATGGACATCCAATTTTGCCAGCACTGTTTGTTAAAAAAGACTGTCTTTTCCCCCATTTGATGGATTTTGGGCCTTTGATGAAGATCAGGTGATCGTAGGTGGATGGATTTGCATCTGGGTTCTCGGTTCTGTTCCATTGGTCAATGTGTCTGTCAGCTTTCTCTCTTGGCTCTGGAAGGTCCTTGTCATCAATCTTCCCTTGGTCTGGGAGCTTCTTCACACAGGAACCTTGGGTCCGAAGGACGCATTCTGCTCCCGGCTTTGCTTTCTTGGTGGCGTGATGTCCCCCCGTCTCTCTGCTCAATTCTCTCTTTTATATCTCAAAAGAGAGTGGCTTAAGACACAGTCTAATGTTGTAGATCTCATCAACAAAGCTGCTGCTAATCCTCTCCAACTGACATCATAATGATAGGATTTACAACACATAGGAAAACCATACCAGATGGACAATCACACAATACCGGGAATCATGGCCTAGCCAAATTGATACACATTTTTGGGGGGGACACAATTCAATCGGTGACACCTGGTATGAATCTCATTTGGTTGGGATGTGTTATTTATTTATGTATTTATTTATTTATATGATGCTGAATTGTATTGGCAAGAGTTTTGTTGAGAATTTTTCATCTGTACTAATGAGGGATATTGATCTGTAGTTTTCTTATTTTGTGGTGTCTTTGCCTGGTTTTGATTTCAGGGTCATGCGGGGTTCATAGAATGAATTTGAAAGTATCCTTTCCTTTTCTATATTCTGAAATAGTTTTAGTAGTAGTTGTGTGAGCTCTTCTCTGAATGTTTGGTAGAATTCTCCAGTGAAGCCATCTGGGCCAGGAATTTTTTGGTTTTGTTTTTAATTACCTTCTCAATCTCTTCCCTTATTATGGGTCTGTCTAGATTTTCTGCCTCAGTTTGTGTTAACTGTGTATAGGTAGTGTGTTTCTAGAAATTTGTCCGTTTCCTCCAGGTTTCAGGATTTGTTGGAGTATAGTTTTTCATAGTACTCTGTTATGATCCTTTTTATTTCAGTTGGGTGTGTTGTGATGTCTCCCATTTCGTTTCTTAGTTAGGCTATTTCCTTCCTCTCCTGTTTTTCTTTTGTCAGTTTGGCCAGTGATTCGTCGATTTTGTTAATCCTTTCAAAGAACCAACTTTTGATGTTGGCGACGCTTTCAGTTGTTTTCTATCCTCTATTCCATTTATTTCTGCTCAGATCTTTGTTGTTTCCTTTCTTCTGGTGGCTATGGCTTCCTTTGCTGTTCTCTGTTTGTTCGAGTTGTATAGCTAATATTTTGCTTTACTCCTTTCTTTTTTGATATGTGCATTTACTGGTATAAATTGACCTCTGAGCACTGCCTTTACTATGTCCCAAAGATTTTGGTATGATGTGTTTTCACTCTCATTTGATTCTAGGAATTTTTTTACTCCATCTTTGATTTCTTCTATTACCCAGTGGATTTTAAGCAAGGTGTTATTCAGTTTCCATGTATTTGGGTTTTTTTCCCTTGCTCTTCCTGTTATTAATTTCTACTTTTATGGCATCGTGATCAGAGAAGATGCTTTGTATTATCTCAGTGTTTTGGGTTTTGTTGAGGGTTGTTCTGTGGCCTAAGATGTGATCTATTCTGGAGCACATTCCACATGCATTGGAAGAAAATGGTACTTTGCTGCTGTTGTTGCGTGGAGTACTCTATATATGCCTATGAGGTCAAGTTGGTTGACTGTGGCCTTCAGATCTTCTGGATCTTTGCTGAGTTTTTTTCTAGATGTTCTGCCCTTTACCAAGAGTGGTGTGTTGAAGTCTCCTACTGTTATTGTGGAACTGTCAATTTCTCTTTTCTGTGTTGTTAGAATTTGTTTTATGTGTTTTGGAGCCCTGTCACTGGGTGCATAGATATTTATTATGGTTATGTCCTCATGGTAAAGTGTCCTTTTAATCATTATATAATGTCCTCCCTTGTCTTTTATGGTGGATTTTGTTTTAAAGTCTATTTTATCTGAGATTAGTATTGCCATTCCTGCTCTTTTTCAGTTGCTGTTTGCTTGATATTTTTTTTCATCCTTTGATTTTTAATATATTTCTGTTTTTGTTTCTAGGGTGTGTCACTTATAGATAGCGTATTGATGGGTCTAGTTTTTTTAATCCATTCTGTCACTCTCTGCTTCTTTATGGGTGCATTTAAGCCATTTATATTCTGTGTGATTGTTGATAGGTATGAGTTTATTGCTGTTTCAACTTTTTTTTTTTTTTGTGGTGCTGATGTTTTCTTTATTCCCCTTACTCTCCTGTGCCTAATTCCTTTTGTTCATGGATTTTGTTTGTTTGTTTGTTTCTATAGTTTTTGTAGATTTTGTGTTTACTGAGACTTTTTCTCCTTTATTTTGATGAGTAGGTTTGTTAACTTTCCTTGAGGTTACCTGGAAAATTACCCCTGTCTTCCTAAGTTCGAACCAGTCTTTTATGACTTGATATGGTCTTGACATCCTCTCCATTTGAAAGTTCTATACCTACACTATTTATTGCCTCTTTTATCGTTCTGATGTTGTTGTCATTTGCAGATTAACACCTCTGGCTCCCTGTTGTAAATCTTTTAATTTTGTTTTATCCTTCAGAGTTCACTACCTAGGTTGGTGCCTGGCCGATGCTGTCCTTTGTCCTAGATTCAGGTTGTTATCTGATGTTGTTGGTTCTCTAACTGAAGGACTCCCTTTAACAATTCTTGTATAAGTTTGGTCTGGCTTTTACATATTCCTAATTAATTTCTGTTTATCTGGAGATGTCCTAGTTTTACCATCGTATTTGAGCAAGTGTTTTGCAGAAATTATTATTCTTGGTTGGCAATTCTTTTTCTTTCAAGGTTGTATGTATGTCATCTCATTGCCTTCTTGCCTACATAGTTTCTGCCCACTAATCAGAGCTTAGTCTTATTGTTTCCCGTTTGTATGTGACTTTTCATTTTTCTCAAACTGCTCTCAGCATTCTTTGTTTTTGGCTTTAGTGAGTGTGATCATGATATGTCTTGATGATTTTCTTTCTATATGGGGTTCATTGAGCTTTTTGAATGGCCAGCTTTTCATCTTTCATGATATTAGGGAAGTTTTCTGCCAGCAAATCTTCAATGATCTGCTCTCTGTTTCCCATTTTCTCCCTCTGTTTTTGAACTCTGATCACATGCAAATTTTTGCTCTTGATTTTATCCCACATTGTTCTTAGGTTTTCTTCATTCTTTTCTCTCATTTTTCTTCAAAGTGGTATCCAAAGATTTGTCTTCAATTTTGCTGATCCTGTCTTCCATTGTTTCAAACTTGCTCCTAAAGCCTCCTGTTGCACAGTTCATTTCTGAAATCGTTTTATCTTATGAATTTCTAATTGCTGTTTTTGTATGATTCTGGTTGTGTATTTATTTTGACAATTTGTTCCTGTATTATTTTCCTGAATTCTTCCATTGCTTTGTCTGTGTTTTCCCTGATTTTGTCTATTTTTTCCTTATTTTTGTCTGTGTTTTCCTTCATGTTTCCTAATCTCTTGGACAGCCCCAAATATTAGAGTTTTGAATTCCCTATCAGGTATTCCAGTGCCTTTTCTTCTACCAGAAGGTCATCTGGTGTTTTATTTTGGTCACTTACTGGAGCCCTCCTGTCATATATATATATATATATATATATATATATATATATATATATATATATATATATAATGTTTTGATATTGTCTGCTGTCTCTGGGACGTTCAGGAATTATTTTCTTTGTCTATTGATTATGGATTTGTTTCATCCTGCTTTTTTGTTTTATTTGGTTGTGTCTGGGCAGATGGGGTGAGCATGTTTTGTTGCTTGCTTGTCTATGGGCATGATACTTCTCGCCACCTTGTCCAGCTGGGCAAGGCCAGTCACTCAGCTATGGTGCAGCAAGGCAGGTCCAGCTGGGGGAGGTGGGCAGGGGCAGGGGGCAGGAATGAGTTGTTTGCAGCATAAACTGGGTCAATGGGGCAAGGCTGGGGGTGCAGTATGGGGTGGAATCCAGGGATGCAGCACTCAGCTTGTGGTGCAGATGGGCAGGGGGAAGGGAGAGATGTGATGTGCAGAATAGGTGTTCTGTCTTTGAGCACTCATTGAGAGCTCTGTGAAGTTGCCTTCCTGTATTCCTTGTCCGTGGTTCTTGATGGCTGTAGTCCAAGATGCTGAGTCTGCGCCATGTTAACTGGCAGGGGACCTCCACTCTGTAGCTCTCCTCATTCTCTGTTCTCTGTCAGTTTCTTATTTCATTCGGTGCTCGATCGAGTTCTTTATCCCTTCATTTGATGCTTAGGGTTCCAGGATTGACGTTTGTATCTGTTTTACTTAGTTATTTGGATCTTTGCTGCAGAGAGATGGCATGGTGCTTCTGCTATAGCACTATGTTGGCTCCACCTCCAATTTTTACCTTTTTAAATGGTTGAAAAAATTTACAAAAGAACAATAATTTGTGACATATAAAAATTATGTGAAATTCAAATTTCACTGTCCATAAATAAAGTTTTTGGGGGACACAGCCATGCTTATTCATTTATATATTGTTTGTGCCTGCTTTCACATTACTTTAGCAGGCTTGAGTTGTTGCTTCAGAGACTCTCTGACCCTTAAATCCTAAATTATTTACTATCTGGCTATTTACAAATAAAAAGCATGCCAACTCTGGCTCTAGAATAGTTAGGGTTCCGAAATATTAGGGTGGTGCAGTGGTTAAGAGCTCAGCTACTAACCAAAATGTCAGCAGTTTGAATCCACCAGCTGCTCTTTGGTAACCCTATGGGACAGTTCTACTCCATCTTTTAGGGTTGCTATGAGTCAGAATCAACTCAACAACAATGGGTTTGGTTTGGGTTTTGGTATTATTTCACTACTATGAGCAATGCTGAAAAGAAAATCTTTGTACTCACTTCTACGTGAACATGTGTAATAATATTTCTAGGATAAAAACCTGTTGTCATTAAGTCAATTCTGAGTCATAGAGACCATATAGGACAGAGTAGAACTGCCCCATAGTATTTCCAAGGCTGTAATCTTTAGGGAAGCAGACAATGGCTTTAAAACAACTATTATAAATACGTTAAGCAAATTGTCACATACAAGGATCCTCAATAAGATTAAGGGCCAACATCTCCTCAGGTACCTTGGAGATCAGAAGCCAGGGGAATGACGTATTTAAAGTACTGAAAGAAAACTGTAGAATTTTATATCTGGTAAAAATGAAGACATTCCCAGATAAACAAAAACTGAGGGAGTTCATTATGACCAGATCTGCCCTACAAGAAATGCAAAAGAGGGCCCTTCAGATTGAAAGGAAGGGATGCTAAACAGCAGCTGAAAGTCATATGAAGAAAATTTTTTTTTAAGTTTCCAGTAAAGGTAATTTCAGGGACAAATATAAAGGTCAGTTTTATGGTATTTTTGGTTTGTAACTCTAGTAGTTGTGTCCTACATGATTTAAAATAACAAATGCATAAAAACTATAAATTTATTGGCCACTAATTTAAAAATGTGTACTTTGTGTTAACAACATAAATGGGACAGGAGCAATATAGGAATAGATTCTCGGTATACTGCTAAAGTTAAATTGGTATCCATTAAACTAGGTTACTATAATGTTAGAATGTTAAATGTAATTCCCATAACTACAAAGAAAAAATATATACATATATACACAGACACAAAAGGAAATGAGAAAAGAATCAAAATGGCTCATTATAAAAAAAAAAAATCAACTAAGCACAGAAAAGGTAGTATTGAAGGAAATGGACAGAAATGGTATAAAACACAGACACACAAATAGCAAAATGGCAGAATTAAGTCCTCCTTTATCAGTTATTAAATGTAAATGTTTTAAATTCTCCAATGGAAAGGCAGATAGTGGCAAAAGACACACTTTCAACCCAAAGATAGAGTTGAAAGTGAAGGGATAGAAAAATATATCCCAGGCAAATAGTAACCAAAAGAGAGCTGGAGTGGCTATATTAATATCCAGCAAAATAAACTCTAAGTCAAAATCTATTATAAGAGATAAAGAAGGGCATTATATATTGATAAAGGGTCAATTCATCAAGAATATATAACAATTATATGCACCTAATATCAGGGTTTAAAATGTGCCGCTCTAGGAGTATCAGCATTTTCTTACTGGTAGTTATTATCATTAGTAACTCATTATTTTGCATTTCAGCTCTGTCTGTGCTGCTATTCAGCCCATCTATTGAAGTTTTTATTTTGGCAATATTTGGTATTTTCTAAATAGTTAATTTGTTATTTTTAAGACAGTCTGTTATTGTTTCATAGTAGCCATTTCCTCTTTGCTCTCTGAAGTTATCACCCTTCATTTTAAAGCCTTCTGTTTGTTCCATGAACTCTCTTCCCTCCTCCCTCCCCCACTGTTAGTTCTTATGTTTGTAGATTTTGGGGCCAAACTTTGGTTTTCTGCAAAGTCTGGTGATCTTGGTTGCTAATCTTTCTCTAGGAGGTCCCTCATCAGCCTGTCTGCCACTGGGGCAGGGCATGCTACTGGCAGGATGTGCCAACCGTCCAACTGCAGAGCATGAAGGCTCTTCTTCCAGCCCAGGGGTTCAACCCACTGCCCCTCTCAAGGCAGGACCCTGTGCCTGGTACAAGCAGGGAAGGGAGGGGCCAATCCACAGGCTCTTTTGGCTACAGGTCCCAAGGATCCCTCCTGTTCACCTTGCTGCACCCTCCCCAGCCCCCTCCTCCAATTTGATCCATCTTCCTTATGACCTCATAAATTCTAGTCCACTGAAACATTTCCTTCTTGGTTTTCACCGCTACTATAGACTTTTTAAAATATATTTTTCTTGTCATTTCTAGGGATCTGGATCCAGGGAGAGGAGGAGGGTTCTGGAGCCTGTGCTCTTATTACCACTTCCATTGACTTTTCCATTATTACATTGTAGCCAGACTAAGGAAAGATTAAAAACAAGGTCAGCACTTACACCAGGAAATGTAGATTGGAGGAATGTACCTCCATCATGTGACTCTCATGTCTGAAGCACAGAGTTTAAGAGCCACTGTGGGAAGGAGGGCTCTGGGTCCTTTGAGTTCCCAGGCACCAGTCCCACCGGGGGTCTTCCACCGGCTGCATGGAACCCTTTAGTAACAAGCAGCTCCCTCATCCCATCTTTACAGGGCACAGCATAAGGTATATGTCCTTATACTATTCATAACCATCCTCCCTGAATTGTCCCCTACCAGGCCTATTCTCACCGTGGGGCCTCCCAGACCCTGTGATGGTCCTTAGATGCGGGAAGATGGCAACCCACCGGGCAGGGTATCTCCAGACTCAGAGCCCGGGTGTCTCACCGGCTGTGTCCCAGGGCCCTCCCTGCCCACGGCTCCAGCCCAACTGCAGGGAGAGCCCAAACCACCATATTATGCCAGGAATGCATAATGTGGAAAGGGCTTATTTCCCAGGAAAAGCAACATGGTCTTGTGGAAAGATGCCACATCCATACCCATCAATTTCTTGGTGAGTGGCCTTGGGCAAGTAACTGCATGTGAACCTCAATTTCTTCAACTGTAGAATGGGCCTATTCCCACCATTTAAAGTCATGCTGAAGATTAGACAGCATTTAATACTACATGCAATGCACCAGTCAGAGAGCCCCGGATACAAGAGACACACTGTAAATGGCGGCTGTGATTACTTTTTACTTTTTATCACTTAGAATGCTCCTGGAGTGCAACTCAAAGTTCACGGCAACAAGCTGTATTTAAGGCTGAAGAAACATAACACTGTCTTCTCCAGCCTCAGGCTGACTTTTCTTTAGGCTGTCCCACCCCAACCTTGCAGTTATTTCTCTGGGTCTGCTCCACAGAAGGTCCATCTTCCTCGGTTCTTCTTTAGGGACTTCTCTTCCTTCAAATATCACTTCCTCCAGGGAGCCTTCCCTGACCCCCCACCCCCCGCCCCCAGGTTGTGGCCGGCCCTCTGAAACCCTGTGCTTACATCCATCAGTGAACTCGGTGAGCTAGACTGTCCCGTCTCCCCAGATGGACTCCTGAACTTGAAGAGCCTACACACAGGCACATACCTCCCCCCTAGCATCTAGCATATCCAACGGGATGAATGAATGGTGTAGGAAAAGCTAGATAGCCCTCTGTCTCACAGCTTCTCCAGTGTCTTTGGTGGGGAGCAAAACCAACAAAAGGCAAATGAGGGTGATGCCAAGGGATTTAAAACACTGCCTGGTTCTCCAAGGAAATCATGCGACCGAGGCAGATATTTTATCTTCCATGTGTTCGTTCTTTCTCCTATCCCCTGCCCACTCTAAACCACTGCCCCCACCACCACCTCCTACATTAAAACATGAAGACAGAAAAGTCTCTTAAGCATTTTTTTATTTCTCTATTATTTGGTTTTCTACTTTGGTGCACATGAACTGCAGCTGTATTTCACGTGGAAGCTGACATATCTCATACGACAGAACACACATCAATCGCCCCAGCACAGCTTTGCTTCACCTGGCTGTTATTGCTGAAATCTCTAAGACCACAAAGAGAACATTCCTTTGAATCTACAGATGAACAAAGATAGGGGGAGAGGCAGCTGGATCTGCCAGGATGGGTAAGCCCAAAGAAATGGGTCTCCCAGTAGATGTGTTTACAGACATGAATGACAGAGAAGTCACATAGAAAATTCCAGAAAAACTATGAAGGACAGAGTCACATACAAAATTCCAGAAAAACCAGGGCAGCTGGGGAACACTCAGTAACTGACATGCTATCTCTCAGAACCCTCTGGCTTGCTCAGTCCTGACAGAAATAAACACGAAGGCCAAAGTCGGCATAAAGTGGTAGCCAGCTTCTGGCCTCAATCGCTGAGTGAGTGTACGTTATTGCAGGGCCTCCACACAGCCCAGGTGCCCCTCTCCTGGGTGGGAAGCACTGCACCTCCCTGTACCGGCCCCCTCAGCCCCAGCCAACCCCATGGCAAGACTGAGGCAGGCCTTGCCAAACCCTAGAACGTCTTGCCCTCAAAGGCCTTAAGATTGAAGGCAGTGTCCAAAAACTTCTTCAGTGACACCAAGTGTGTGTTCCTGTTTCCTGTGGCCGGTGCAGCTGCTGGGTCACGGCCAACATACCTGGGGAAGGAAAGACAAGGTAAGAGGGGGCTGGGCCCGGCGTTCCCCCACCCCATGCCACCCCAGGACAGCAGGGTGGGAATCTACCTGAGGAAGTTGCAAAGCCTGACTTCCTGCCCCAGCACACTCCCAGCAGGCTGCAGGCCCAGGACAGACCTGGTTACCAACCACAGATCAGGGAGAAGCAGCTGTCCCCTCCATGCCACTGGACCCCAAGACACCCACAGGGCAAGAATGCCATGACCCAAAGGCTTCTGAGTTTCTCATGCTCGTCTCCCATCTTGTCAGGCACCACGCGGGCCTTTGTGTGCATCACACCTCCCCCTGTGACCATCCTGCTCAACAGCTGAGGGCCTGAGGCTCCAAGAGGCTAAGTAACTGGCTTAACCATGAAAAGCAGAAGGTTTGAGGAAGACGCTCTAACTCCATTCTGGCTGCAGAACAGAAACAAATGTTTGCTATTTGGAAAGGTGTTACTGGTGATCCTTGATGCTGGATGGGAAAACCGATCTGTCAGTGACAGAGCCATGGCCACCGGCCTAATCCCTTGGTTTTCAAATACATCCCAGAGAAGGGCAATGGCTAGTTCCTAGCCACACAGCAAATGGGGTGTGCACAGCCTGGACAGGACCTGGGGCTCCTTTCCCTGCCCTGGGTGCTATGGGCAGGCCTGGCAGGGGTGGCAGCGGCCCCAGGTCTGTCCTGTACCAGATGGGCCGTGCCCGGCTCAGGATGGTCATGAAGCGCGGGCTGATGTAGTCATAGTAGCCCATGTTCTTGTGCTCCTCCTGGCACCAGACCAGCTCTGCGCCGGGGTACTTCTTTGCCTCCTGCTTAACCAGGTCAAAGGGGAATGGAGAGATCTGGGGCAGGGAGGGAGAAAGGGGGCATAGCTATGGGAAGGGCAGCATGCCCAGGGCCTAGTGGCCAGAGGAGCCACAGGGCCCCCACCCACCACCCCCACTGGCCCTGGCCCTGTCTGGATACTGCCGAGCACCAGGAGCTGGGATTTGACTGCCTGCCACTCTGGCTGGGCGAGGGGCTCAGACGCACCTGCTCCAGGCGTGTGATGGCCACCTGCTCCTCCAGGCCCTGGCTGCTCCGCTCCTTCACCAGGTCATAGTACACCTTGCCCGTGCAGAAGATGAGCCGGCGCACCTGCTCAGGAGCCTGTGCTGCGGCCCCATCCTCAGGGATCACTCTCTGAAAGCTGGTCCCTTGGGGGACCAATAGAGCATGGCGGGGGCATGAACACCCAGAGGCACCAGCACCCAGGAAAAGTCAGTACCCAGGGGGCATCAGCACCCAGAGGAACACCAGGCACAAAGGGGCTGAGCAACTCTAGAACCAGGCCTGTATCCCCAGCATCCTCAGGCTCTCCCTGGCCCCAGTTTTAGATCTGTGGCTACAGTGGGCACCCTTGAGCCAAAAGATGGAGCAGAGGACAGATGTCATTCTGAGATGTCACAGGGAGGGGAGTAAAGACAGAGGCTGTAGCCATGACAGGGCCCTGGGAAGCATCAGTGTTTCAGGTTAGAGTGGGGGTGTCAAAGGGGCCTGGGAGGGAGACAGAGAAGGAGCTGAGGTCATGCCCCTACCTAATGATGTCATCACCTGCCCCAAACTGCTCCCTCTCAGCTGCGTCTGTCTCCTGCGGGGCACACCACCCCCGCTCCCAGTCTCCATGCCAAAAAGGAGGGGATGCCTTGAGAGGCAGCTGCACGTTCCTCCCTTGGCCCCTGGAGCCAACCCACCATATCAAAGGCTGTCAATTTTTACTTCTAAAAACTAAACAGGCACTTCCTGAGTTCACGCCACATGCCAGATGCCACACCAGGCATGGAATAAAAACCTCCAAGGAAGCTACTCATCATGCCCCCCACCCCAGATGAGGACACTGAGGCCAAGTGAGGCCAGGTGGTCCAATCCCAAAGCACAGCTCTTACCTGCCCACACCGGCAGGGAACTCTGATGCACACAGGCTAGAACAAACTCCTGAGCATGCCTGAGGCCCTACCTGGCCTGCTGGCCCCCACTCCCTTTGGACTGAGCTCCCAGGCAGCTCTGCTCTGAGCTTCGGGGACTCCTGCTCCCCCTTGACTCTCCAGGTGGTCCACATCTCTTCACCCTTCCACTCTTGATTCCAACAACTGGTTCTTCAGGTGTTTCATCTGACCCTGACCCCCAGGTAAGTTAGGCTGAGAGATCCTGGAGGGGTACTGGATCTTGAGAGCCAGTCATGTCTGTCCGGCTCGTGAGTGCACAAATGGATGGATGAATGAGTGACTGATCCCACAAATTCCACCAGACCTAGGCAGACCTCCACCAGGCCTCCTGCTGCTAAGCTCGCCTCCCCTGCAGGTGGCTTCTGAGAGGCCCAGGCACACTCCTCTCGCCCCAGGGTCCAGCCCAAATGACCCCCAGCCAGCTGGCCACCATACCGACCTCCACTCCTGAAGCTGGTGGGCACTGTGCTGGGAGCTGCTACGCGGCCAGCAGCTGCAGACAGGGGAGGACAGAAGAGCCCCAAGAGCCGAGGCCGGGCCGCAGGCTGCCAGGTCCCGTGTCAGAGGCCTCCCCAAAGTGAGCCACTCTGTGCCCCAGTCACGTACCAGACACCATACGGTCAAAGCTGGACTTGGCTTCCGGGTGCCTCAGCAGAGATTTGGGTGTGAAGATGATCAGCTGGAAGGGAAAGACACCCAGCTGCCACCTCTGCCCGCCTGGCCCAGGCCTATTCTCCGGTCCCTGCGATGGAGTCAGGAGGACTCACCGGCTTGCGGAAGGGCAGCAGGATCTGCCGGCGCAGCACGTGGAAGTAGCTGGCCGGCGTGGAGCAGTTGACCACAATCCAGTTGCAGTCGTAGAGCTGGCTCACCTCAAAGTCCTCGGTGAACACCTGAGGGAATGGGGATAAGGCTGGGAGTGACACCCCTGCAGCACCACACAGCCCGGCCCCTCTGGGCACAGCAGGGCAGATCCCTGTCCTGGAGACCACAGGCAGCACTCACGGGGTAGGCATCTGAGTCATCATTGCTCATCTGCAGGAACCTCTCAGGCCTCGCCGAGGAGTGCTCTGGGCCCTGAAACAAACACCAGATGCCCTGGGCCAGCCCAAGCGGGGAGCAGGGTCTGTCACGCTGGACAGATGGCCTGGCCTTGCAGGGACCCTGGGGACAGAGAAAGCAGGGGCACCCAGAGGAGTCTGGGAAGGCTTCCCGGAGGTGGTGACTGAAAGGAGAAGAGCACCCTCGGAGAGGCATGGCCGGAGACCACATGTGTGCTGCATGAATGCATGCGGCAGGAGGAAGAGGTGAAAAGGCCCCTCCCTCAGTGGGGACACCCCACGGACCCCATATCACAGACACCGGCCAGGCCATACCAATCCTCCCTACCCAGCCTGGCCCAAGCTCCACCTCCTGAGAAGCCAGCCTTTACAGCTGGAAGACCCTGAACAAGTCACATCACCTCTCCGCCTCCTGTCCTCACACTCAACACAGGAACTAACGGATCTGATTTCCTGGATTGCTGTGTGAAGTGCTTAGAACAGCAAGTGCCTGCCTTTTAACAAGCCACTCAGAGATAACAGAAGCTATGGTTTGCTGACCAGACAACTAGTCTAAGCTGAGCAGGACCTCAGAGACACCCACTGCAGCCGACAGTCCAGGGCTGGGCAGGGCCAGGCTGTGACTGAACTGGCCTGTACCCATGCCCGCCCCGCCAACTCTGCCTGCCCAGCCAGGCCGCACCCCGACCCTGTGGCCCCACGGCACACTCTGCCCCTTCTCCTCCGTTAGCTCAGGGGCCTCCACCCCTTTCCCTGGTGTGTGGCTGCACAGGCTGGGCATGCCACAAGGGACCAGAGGGCAGGCAGGAGAGCAAGCAGAGGTTCAAATCCTGGCTACTAGCTGTGTGACCCTGGGCAAGCCACTCCACCTCTCTGTGCCTCAGTTTCCTCATCTGGAAAGCAGCAATTGCATCTCCTTCACTGAGATGCTGCCCGCACGTGCCAGTACATAACCACATTACATAACCAGCTGACTTACTCATGGAACCCCACGTGTGTCAGGATAAAACTCTGCTTCATAGGGTTTTCCATGGCTAATTTTTCAGAAGTGGATCGCCAGGCCTTTCTTCCAAGGTAGACTGGAACCTCCAGCCTTTCGGTTAGCAGTTGAGCATATTAACTGTTTCCACCACCCAGGGACTCCGAAACCACATTACACAGAGGGCCTTAGAAGTGCTGGCACAGAGTAACCCTTCGATGCATGCTCTTAATTCTCTCTGGTATTACTAGCACCCCTGGCCCCGTGGCCTCACCATGCCTTCCATGCCATGGGGCAGCAGCAGAACGATGCCATTGTGCCGCACCCACTTGGCCTGGCCAGTGCTGATGAACTGGTCGATGATGCACTGGGCCGTGTTGTGGAAGTCACCAAACTGAGCCTCCCAGAGCACCAGGGCGTTGGGGCTGGCCATGGCATAGCCCAGCTCAAAGCCTGAACAGAAGACACCAAGCTAGAGCCTGCCACACACTGTCACCAGGTGGCACCATCCCCGCCCCTGCCCACCCTTCCCAATGGCTCTGAAAGAGCCCATGGACTTCTGGGGGCTCAAATGCCAGGATTTCTGAACATGCCCAGAGATGCCACCCTCAGCCCTGACCCTATGCACAGCCAGGTTCAGCCATGTCCAGACCCAAAAACCCATTGCCATCGAATTGATTCTGACTCAGAGCGACACTATAGGACAAAATAGAGCCAAACCATAGGGTTTCTGCGACATCTTTCAGACCAGGTGCCAAGTCGAAAGAAGACATGGGGGCTGTCTGCCAAGAGGAGCCCTCAAAACCTGTGCAGGACAGCTGAGGGAAAGGGGCAGGGACAGCCCCAGAGGTAACTCCCAGCTTGGATGGGGAACTCCCAGAGGGGCTGGCTGGACCCCTGGCAGACAGGAAGGATCGGGCCAGCTAATGATTGAGACAAGGGGCCCTGGTCTAGGAGGCAGCCCAGAGCCAGGAGGGGAACAACCAGGCAGGGCTCCTGGGGTGCGGGGCATAAGCAGTGACATATGAGCTCAGGAATCCAAGCAGAGGGACCAGGCCAGGAACAGCTGGTCTAGGGGCCAGTTGATGCTGCATTCCATGGTGGTCTCTGGGGGGCTTTCTGTATGGCCTACTGGGGCTGGTACCCAGGGAAGGGGGTCTAGTACCCACAGAGCTCCACCCAGGCAGGAAGGACCACTCCCTCAGGTTTCCCCAAGGGGCCAGATGGGCCAGGAATCATCTCCAGGTAACCTCAGCCCAGGAAGCACTGCAAGCTCTAGTGAGTGCAGCTGGGCCACTGGGTCCACCCCACAGCCTCTGTGGCCCCTGCCAGGTCCTCGCCACCTCCCTCTCAACCCCAGGCCCAGGACACAGTCAAAACAACACAGACAGGCCACCTTGCATGCCAAGTCCCTCACTAGCCCCCAGGATTCCCAGGGTCCATGGACCCGCAGGTGGAGCTGTGACCTACCCAGGACTCCATATTCCGAGAGGGAGCTGTTGCACACGGTATAGGGGGCCTGGTCAGGCCAGAGGTGGTTCATGGGGACACACGTCCTCCGGTCAACGTCCTGGTCATGGAGGACATGGTGGCGGTGGCTGGAGAGAGAGGAATGAATGGGCAAGGCCCACACCATGTGCGCCAGGCAGCCCAGCCCCCAGCAGGGACATAGCTAGCTCATCACTGGCCCAGGAAGTCTGGCCAGAGTCCCCATAGGGCAGAGATGCCAGGAAGGCCTTGGAAAGCCAGGGCCCCTGGTCTACTCCTCTAGGACGGCCTCAGAAAGCCAAGGCCCCTGGTCTGCTCCTCCAGGCAGCCTTTCCTCTGAGCTGCATGGTCAGTTGGGGGCCTGAGCACTGTTCTCCACTGCTGGAGCCCACAGACAGTGGACTGAGGTCCTGGAGAACAGACTTCAAGTCTCTGCCCCTCTGTGAGCCTTGGCCCTGCACGGAGAGGCCTGATGAGACCTGCCTGCCATGAGGAGCTGAGACAATCTACTGCCCAGGAATGTCCTCACCAGTCCTGCCCGACTCGGGCTTACACAGGAAGGACCCTGGCTGAACCCTGAGCCCCAGCAGGACTAACGGGCAGCTCAGTGGAGTGGCCTCCAGCCTGGTTAGGGCAGGGCCAGCAGCAATTAGTGACCTGATATGAGAGAGGGTACTTGTCAAACCCTGGGAGCCACAACACTATAACTTGTTGACAGGGCAATCCAGTGACTTGGCTCAGCCAAAGGCCCTCTTTCAGCTCCTCAAACGAGGTGGGGGAAGAAGAAAGGGCTGCTCCACTCCAGAGGGCCTGATGTAGACTCTAGAGGGCCCCAAGCAGCATACCTCCAAGCTCTCGATTCCCCCACCTGCTCACTGGGGACACAGCAAGACCCAGTCTGCCAAAGAGGGGGACAGGCCTGAGAGCCCTGCCCTCACCTAAATGTGCCCCTCTCCACGTCCTGCCCGCTCAGCCGCACATGGATACCCTCCTGAAGGAGAGAGCCGAAGGCCATGTACTCTGCCAGCGCCCAGTCCACTGTTCGGTTCTTGGTCATGTCTGCCCGGCCCCGCAGGATGCGAGAAAGGCCTGAGGAAAGCAAGCAATGACCTAGGGCCACCAGCGCCTTGCCATCCACCTTGGACAGCTGCAGCACCAGGTGCCCCCACCCCCTAGCAGCTCTCACCCCAGCCTCCAGCCAATACAACAGTCCCCTTCTTGAGCCCACCATCGACCAGCCACAGGCCCTCCTGTGGGGTACGCACAGACCCACCAGAGCATTCCCAAGGACAGCTGGGATTCCCACCATTAACTTCCTGGGCTTAGCGGGGGTGTGTAGGTGCCTTGCTATTGACATAGGGCTCTCCAGGCTTCCCAGGCAGAGACCACTCTGGTAACAGGCAGGGAGTGCCCCCAGCAGCCAGCTACCTCTCACAGGCTTGCCCGGGGGCAGGAGAGCAGGGAGCAGGTGCTGTCGCCTGTTATTTCTCCTGGCCACTTACAGGCAAGCTCCACACTCCCATGCCATCCTCCCTGTCTGTACAATCCTGCCCACCTTCCAGCCCCACCATGGGATGCCCTCGCTCCCTGCCCTCCTTCTCCCTGAGGCAGGCACGCCCCAGCAAAGGTGTTTGGAAAATCCAAGGTGCTCGACTTAAGACTGGTCACTAAGCCCCAGCTGAGAGGGTGACGTCCAGGCCTGCCTGACTCTCCGCCCGCCCTAAGAGGCACTACTATCACAGGCCCCTCACAGAGCAGCAAGCCAGGCTCTGAGCTGAGCTGACCTGCACAGGGCAGGGCAGGGCAGGGATACAGGACAGCTGGGCACAAAGGCCAGGTTGGGGCAGCCGCCCATGGGCAGCACTGAGTGGCACCGCACCTGTGTGGATCTTGAAGCCCTCCAGGGGCACAGAGCTGGCCACAGTTCCAATGTGGGTCAGTGTGTCTTCAGGAATGCCGGTGGCTGGGCACGTCATGCTTTTGGGCTCCCCGTCCACGTTGAAAAAGCCTGCAGGGCAGACTCCACTGTCCACTTTCAGGCTGGGCATAGGTCCTGGGACCGTCTTCCTGAGACCGAGGGACCCATCCCTCTCCTTAGCCCCACCTAGCACTAAGACTCCACCCTGAGCCTCAGTCTCCCTCCCCTGATCCCACCGTTGGGACCTGTGATGACCAAACAGCCACCGCTGCAGCTCCAGCCTCTACCAAACATCCTCCCTCTGGGCCTGGGCTCCTGCTCTCGCCTGGATCTGGGGTGACAGCTGACCTAGCCACCCCCATTCTAGCCCAGCTTCACCAGCGAGGTGCGGGCTCCTTGTGGAGGGGGCAGCAGGCCTGGAAGGTAGACAGCATGCTTCAGGCAGGGAGGATGGGGCAGGAGCACGTGATCACCCCCTTTCCCAAGGGTCTTCTCTCCCTTGGTGCCCACCCCACCTAACTCAGCCCCATCTTTCCAGGGAACATCCCTCTCCCTCCCTGACCTGGAGAAGCCTCCGGGCCTCAGGGACTGCCCTTGCCCAGGGCTGCTCCAGTCCTGGTCCCCAAGCCACAGTGGAGGGCCAGAGCCCAAGGTCCAGGCAAATCACTCTGAGCTGAAAGCTGCTTGCTCACCCGGCCAGGGGGAGTCCAGCCAGTGCTTTATATCCAGGATCTTCTTGTCCTTGGATCTGCCAAATGCCTCCTCACAGATCCGGTCATACTTGGCGATTTCCTCCTGAAATTAGGACAAAGTGTGGGTTGAGGGAGCAATGCCCTGGGCAGCCAGAGGCTGGGTCTGCCCAGATTTGTAATCCCTGGTTCCCCTCACCAACTTCTGTAACTCCCTCTCCACTGGCCTGCAGGGACCTCATGGCCAGGGTCAAAGTCTCAGAGTTCAGGGGGCTCCTGGTAGGCCTACCGTGTGCTCAGCTAGGGGTAAGAGAGAGACACAAGAAGGACTCACAGCCTCTGCTCTCGAGCTCCCCAAGGTGGGGGACAACACGTTCACAGACATCAAAGCCAGCTCTGGCTACCTCCTACAGGAAGCCTGCCCTGACTCCTGCCTGAGGCAGGCTTCCCTCCATCGCAGCACTCATCACAACAGGCCACTGGTTCACTGGATTCTTGGCCTCCTCCCCACCAGCAAAACCAGGACTCTTGGGGACAGGGACCATAGTAGCAATTTCTTTAAATCCCCAGTGCTCAGCAGTCACCCCAGGGCTCCCCTCCCCTCTACCCCAGGCTCCATCCAAAGCCTGTCCCAGGCACCCACATCCACCTCAAATTCCTGAAGGGTGACGGTGCCCTCAGCAATGAGCCTGTCTGCATACTTCTTCAGCACAGGCACCTGTCTGTGGATCTGCTTGTACATGAGCGGCTGCGTGAACATGGGTTCGTCCATCTCATTGTGGCCACGCCGGCGGTAGCAGACCTGCAGAGGTGGCTGGGTGGCTGAGTCCCTGCCCCAGTCTGTGTGGTTGCTGCAGCACTGGGCCTGCATGGTGCCAAGTAGGGCACGCCCACCCACCCACCTCTGGATGGCCAGCCCCTGGCCTCTGCACAGATTGCTCTCAGGGGTGCTAAACCCTCCCTGTCCGAGAAGTGTTCCTAGACCTGACTGCTGCAGGTGCTGAGATGCATGCAAGGGGTTGGGCAGCCACACCCTCACCCTCAGGCCCCCCCAGGCCACCTGCCCCTCGCTCTGCACAGCAGGGACAGGCATCCACTCCCTTACCCTCGGGCCCCCCCAGGCCACCTGCCCCTCGTTCTGCACAGCAGGGACAGGCATCCACTCCCTTACCCTCGGGCCCCCCCAGGCCACCTGCCCCTCGCTCTGCACAGCAGGGACAGGCATCCACACCCTTACCCTCGGGCCCCCCCAGAGCCACCTGCCCCCTGCGCCCCCGCACAGCAGGGACAGGCATCCACACCCTCACCATTGGGCCCCCAGACCCACCAGGTCCACAACAACATCTTTGTTGAAGGTGTTCCTCCACTCAGCTGCCACACTGCACACGTATATCACTGCCTCTGGGTCATCCGCGTTCACATGAAAGATGGGTGCGTTGACCACACGGGCCACATCAGTGGGGTACGGTGAGGAACGGGCCATTCGGGGGTCCGTAGTAAAGCCAATCTGAAGAAGCAGGAGGAACTGGCAATGCACAGCTAGACAGGCAGGCGCCTGCCTGAGACCCAAGCAGGTCTTTGCCAAAGGGTACATGGGGTATGCGCAGGGGGGACAAAGAAGGTACAGTGTGTGGGCTGCAGTCAGAAACAGCAGCGGCTTCCATGCGGACCAGCCAACGGCAGGGGAACCACGCCTGCTCTCCTTCTCCATAATCATTTTCATACAGTGCAAAGAGTCACTGGGTGGTGCAAATGGTCAGTGCGCTCAGTTACTGAGAAGTTAGAGGTTTGAGTCCACCCAGAGGCACCTCGGAAGAAAGGCCTGAAGATCTACTTCTGAAAAATCAGTCACCGAAAATCCTATGGAGCACAAATCTACTCTGACACACACGGGGTCGTCATGAGTCAGAATCGACTCCATGGCAACTGGTTTAGTTGGGAAGGCAGGCCTGCAAAAATCCCACTCCCACCGGTTATTAACTGTACAATCCTGGGCAAGGTACTTAAATTCCCAGAGCCTCAGATTCCTCACCTATAAAAAGGGCTAAGAAATACCTACCTCACAGATGCAAATAAAGTAGTTAACAGGTTTTATAGGCCACAAGAAGAGCTGTTAGTAGTCACAGCCGCCTCACACAAAGGCACTGCGACCAGGTAAAGCCACAGAGACGAGAGCTGACTACTGGCTACCAGGGGCAAAGGGACAGGGAAAAGGAGTAACTGCTTAGCTGGCATGGGGACTCCTTTTTGGGCAATGGAAAGGTTTGGGAGCTAGCTAGAGATGATGGCTTTACAACATTGTGGATGTACTAAATGCCACCAAACTGTACATTTTAAAATAGTTACATTCATGTTATGTGGATTTTACCTCAATAAAAATTAATGTAAAGTAAAAAAGAAAGGCACTATTATGTTCTAGGACCAATTGGAAACCTTGCTGGTGTAGTGGTTGAGCTTGGCTGCTAACCAAAAGGTCAGCAGTTCAAATCCACCAGGTGCTCCTTGGAAACCCAATGGGGCAGTTCTGCTCTGCTCCCTAGGGTCACTATGAGTCAGAATTGACTCAGTGGCAATGGGTGGGTAAGAACAATTTGTTCATATAGATCTACAAGTAACATCTAATTGCATATCCAATCTCCGTGCTAGGGACTTGCAATATAGGTATCCACTTCATCTTACAATCTTCTCTATGCTTTATATATACCAAAAAGCCTATTGCCATTGGGTCAATTCCAACTCATAGCGACCCTATAGGACAAAGTAGAACTGCCCATAGGGTTTCCAAGAACCGGCTGATGGATTTGAACTGCTGACCTTCTGGTTAGCAGCCATAGCTATTAACCACTGCCCCACCAGGACTCCCTATGCTCCCCATATATTGGGATCCAATTTCACACAGACCAGGAAACTGAGGCTGAGGGGATCAGGCGACTTGTCTGAGGCCACACACTGGGAAGTGGCAGAGCAGGGGGATTAGAAACAGGAGGGTCTCACTCTTCCCACCAAACTGCTGCCTGGATTTCCAGGGATGGACGTGCTGACCAGGAGCCCTCCCCTCACCTGGTTGTTGACGACAACGTGCACAGTGCCATTGGTAGTGTAGGAGGGCAGGTCGCTTAGGTGGAAGGTCTCGTAGACCACACCCTGACCAGCAAAGGCAGCATCTCCATGCACCAGAATGGACATGACCTGCAGGATCAGGATGTGAGCCAGGGGGACCTGCCTTGCCCCAGCCCTGCTCCTCCACTGCTGAGACCCTAAGCCCAGCCCACCAGAGCCCAGCCGCCCCCCCAAACCCACTTCTCCCTCCTGCCTTGGAGCCCAGAATGAGCTCACCTTCTTGCCCTCCAAGTCCCCACGGTAGAACTGCTCAGCCTTTGTCTTCCCTTGTACCACAGGGTCCACAGCCTCCAGATGGGATGGGTTGGCCACGAGTGACAGAGTGATATTCCTATTTGTAGCCCGATTGATCCTCTCATGGTACATGCCCAGGTGATATTTGACATCCCCGGAGCCCTGAAGGTTGAAGACAGGTGGATGGACAGATACTCAAGCCAACAGTTGGCTGGGACATTCCCACGATGCCAGCAAAGGCCTGGGTCCTGCTCTAGGAAGGCTGCACCGTCCCTGACCCATACCTTCTTCTCACACTACTCCCTCATCACACTTCCCCTCACCACCCTTCCGGGCTGGTCTGAGGAGGCTGGTTCCTCCTGGGCCCATAGCACACCATCCCCTCATCAGACTCTGAGTTATTGACCACGGTCCTCGCAGCGTTATCAACTGCAGTGCACCTAAGAAGGGTCAAAGAAGCATGTGGTAAAGAGCCAGTAAGAAGGGGCCAATTACAGCAGACATGAAAGTAATGGAAGGAAGGAGACTCATAAATGGTGCTGAGACCCCTGGCTGGGCCTCTGGGAAAACAAGGAAGCAGAATCCCTACCTCACTCCTCACACCAAAGTGATTTCCTGATAGATCAAAAATGTGCAGAAAAATGTGAAGAAAACATGACAGACATGTTTTATGATCTTGGAGTGTGGAAGAGCTTCCTAAAAATATGTAAAACTCAGCCACCATAAAGATGTCGTTGCTGTTAGTTGCCATGGAGTCAATTCCGACTCATGGAGACCCCATGCTGCAGAGTAGAACTGTGCTCCAGAGGGTTTTCAAGGTTGTGTGTCACCTTTCGGAAGCAGATCACCAGGCATGTCTTCCAAGGCACCTCTGGGTGAGTTAGAACCACCAATCTTTGGCTAGTGGTTGAGTGCTTAACTGTTTGAGCCACCTAGGGAAGACAGCTGCAGTCTAATGAATTTGTCATGGAGGGAGCAAATCCATACACAATGCTGGGGGGGAGGTGGAAACGAAGCTGAGGAAAGTGCTTATAAAATAAATGGAAGCATGGGGCTAGATTTCCTCAACATACAAAGCACTTTCACAAATCAGCAAGATAAATGAACAAAAGCCACAAAGAGGAACTTATGGAAAGAGAAACAGAAACGGCTTTAAAGCATATGAGAAGATATTTAATTGAATTGATGACAAGGAGGTGTAAGTTAAGACAAACTTTTCACCAGTCAGACTGGCAGATTTGGGAGAAGCCATGAGGCCACGGGTGGGCTCACCGAGGACTGGTGGGTAATTGCCTCATACACCTCAGCCATCGCCCAGCAGACAGATATGCTCACTCAGACCTGCATGCAAGCATGCTTGCTACTGCGGCTTCTCTGAGGACAAGTAAATCAGTGCTGCACTCGGAAGCTGTACGTGGGCTGGTGTGAAAATGACAAACTGCCAAGTGAAAGCAGCAGGTGCCAGGCTGTGGCCGAATGCTCCACGGCCTTCTGCAAATCCGGCTGTGCCAGGAACAAGTGTGTGTGTGTCTGTGTGTGTGTGTCTGCATGTCTGTGTGTGTGTCTGCATGTATGTCTGTGTGTGTGTCTGTGTCTGTGTCTGTGTGTGTCTGTGTGTCTTGTGTGTGTCTGTGTGTGTCTGCATGTCTGTGTGTGTGTCTGCGTGTCTGTGTGTGTGTCTGTGTGTGTGTCCATGTCTGTGTGCGTGTCGTGTGTGTGTCTGCGTGTGTGTGCGTGTCTGCGTGTGTGTCTGTGTGTGTCTTGTGTGTGTCTGTGTGTGTGTGTCTTGTGTGTGTCTGTGTGTGTGTCTGTGTGTGTCTGTGTGTGTGTGTCTGTGTGTGTGTGTGTCTGCGTGTGTCTGCGTGTGTGTGTCTGTGTGTGTCTGCGCACCTGCATGGAACACTTCTGGAAGTACATACCTAAACACAAACAAAAACACAGATAGACACCTGCTGCGGTGGAAGCCTCGGGGGGCAGGAATGGGGTCTCACAAGGGAACCTGACTCGCTGCGTTATCTTTTTTTTTTTTCAAAAACAATGATCATATTTTCTTTTTCAATTAAAAGAAGTTAGGCTTATTCCTTGATCAGACCTTACACTTTACACACGGGTATCATCTCCTCGATTCCTCACACCATTCTGGGGCAGGTGCTTTTATTTCCATTTTACAGAGGAGCATGCTGAGGCTTAGAAAGGTGAAGTTGCTTGGGTAAAATGAACAGGACTGTGGAAAAATTCTGGGCTGGGTGCCCACAGGTAGGGCTCTTGTCCCAGCTCTGGGGCAGTCATTTGATGTGACTCAGTTCAACAAGCGAAGCCCCTGTGTAGACCCTGCCTTTGCCCTGCTACCAGCCTGGAGGGAAAAACAGGCAGATACCCACATGTACGGGCATGTACATGGGTGCACATACATACACACACAGCTTTGCACATGCACACACGTGTGCACATGCATAGAAGCACACACTTATGCACACATACATGGATTACACATGGATGTACACATACTTTGATGCACAATCATGCACACACATGCATGCACACATATGCACACATGTATGCACACACATCAGTGCACACGTGCGCACATGTGTGCACATACATGGATGCACATATGGATGCACATACCTATATGTGCACATACATAGGTGCCCAATCATATGCACACGTGTATGAGTACACACACATACATACGTGCACACACATACATGCATACATGCATGCACACACACATGTGCACACACATAGATGCACAATCATGCACACATACACATGTGTGCATATACATGACTGCACATACATATGCACACGAACATATGTGCACAAGGGTGCACATACATACATACATACACACACACACACATATGTGCACATGCACACAAGCAGGCTGGAGAAGGCCAGGGCAGAAACGGTTCTGAGGGCCAGGGAGGCAGGCAGCGCTCTGAAGAAGGGGGCAGAGGAGAGGGGAAAGCAGTGTGATCTGGGGGCCCAGCAGGGGCAAAGGCCTGGGGTGTGAAGCGGCAAGATGTATATGTGACCCCAGAGGGGCTGTGAGCAAAAAAATGTCCCCTCAGCTTTCAAAGAGCACAAGAGACTGTCCTGACTCCCAAGGCAAAACAAATCAGTGAGGGGCAGTAACAGGACTTTAGGCACAGAGGCAGGACCACACTTGCTGCACTGAAGAAGTTCAGGCCAGCCCCTGCAGCTCTGGGCCTCAGTCTCCCCAGCCATCCAGCCAGCCCAGGTATCTGAGAATCACCAGCTCTCAGTCTACAGCACTTGCTCCAAAAGCCCCCACGAGTCTCACGCAATCACCCCCAGCCTCTCACCCGCTCTTCCTCCTGTCCATCTACCTCGGGGGCTGTCTGAGCCTGGACACTCCTGTGCTCCTGACCCAGCCCCTCCCCAGGTCCCTCCCAAACACCCTGCTTCTCAAGGGCTCCACAACCTGGGCTTGGCACCCACCTCATCTGCTGCCTCCAGCTTGGGGTCAAACTGGCAGAAGATCTGCTCCAGGTCCTTGCGGATCACGTTGGCCAGCACGTTCAGCCTGCCCCTGGGGCCAGAGGGGCTGTGGTCTCACTTGGCACAGAGGGCACCTCCCCTCACTGGCCCAGGATCACCACGCCCCCTCAGGGAGACAACAGTCTGCACATCTCAGACCCAGGTAGGTGGGCCAGGCCCTTAGCGCAGGGAACCCACTCACCCCATCCCAAAGCTCAACACAGTACTCAGCCCTTCTCGTCCCAATCTGCCAAAGCATTTCAGCTGCCCACACACATCCCGCCCCCCAGCCCAGCTGCATCTTGGAACAAGATATGGAAAAGGGGGTTCAATCGACCCTAAGAGGACTGTCCTGGGCACTGATGTCTGGGGGGCCCAGAAGGCAGCCAGGAACCCAGAATTCTCCAGCCCAGCCTGAACATCCAGACCATCAAGGGGCATTTTATCCAGGGGTGGGCACCAGTCCAATGCAGTACAGGGGTTGGCTCAGAACGTGCCCCCTACCAGCCCACCAGCAGATACCAGCACTAGGCCCACACAGAACCTTGCCTAACCTCTAGTCTGCCTAGCCCTGCAGTAGAAGGGTAGCCCACGCACAGGTAGGCCTCACTTCTGCTCTCTGGGGATAGGGCTTGGGGGCTACCAAGAGCGCTATGCACAACCTCAGCCCCTCTGGGACAAGCATTCCAGCCTCCGAGTCCCCTCCCCCACTGTGGAGACCTGACCTGGCCTGGAATGGCCCCTTGTCCTCCCAGAGCCTTCCTCAAGGCTGAGAGCCTGCCCAGT
The DNA here is from genome assembly GCF_030014295.1 of Loxodonta africana. NCBI lineage: Eukaryota > Metazoa > Chordata > Mammalia > Proboscidea > Elephantidae > Loxodonta > Loxodonta africana. The sequence goes on along the minus strand of NC_087357.1, from coordinate 82,378,476 downwards.
AGACACTGTACAGGCCCCGATTCTGCCCCTGATTGCCAAGACCATCCCACTCCCCCAGCCCCTAGACCTAAAACTATGTGAGTACCATTCCAACCCAATCCCGAGGATAGTTCTGCCTGACCCCTCTGACCAGACACAGGGTGTTCTCAGGCCCTCAGAGCCAAGAGTCTGTGACAGATAGAGCCCCAGGCTCCTGGAGGCCTTGCCCACAGAATGGGGACTCTCAGCACCTCAGATGTACATGCCCCTCGTGCCAACGTGGCCGCGGGCTGGCCCAACTGCAATCAGTGGCCAAGTCTCCCTCAGTCCCAGGAGGCTTTGCCACCAAAGAACTGTTCATCTGTCCCCATGCCCCACCCAGCAGGGCTCTGACCACCGTGGTCTCTTGCCTCCCAGGCGTCACTCCCTGCTAGCCCTCAGGCTCTAGCTCCAAGGAGCAAGCCTATCAAGTCTTCATCACAGTCCTAGCCAAACATGTGGTCAAGTTTGCAGGAGGACAGAATCCCTGGGTTCAGCTCCAGAAACCTGTCAGGGGATGCCAGCCCTGGGCCACTGGCCCCTTCACAGGTCTCCTTGTCTATAGGAACCCCAAGGAGCACAAAAAACCCTTTCTAAAATCCAGCCCTTTCTGAGGGCAGCAACAACATGGCAAGAGGAGGGTGTGAGTATGAGAGAACCCAGTTATCCCTGGATCTGTGGTGCCAGCCACAGGCCAGCCCTTTGTGTGACAGGTAGGCCAGGGCCCAGGGACTCTGAGAATTTTCCAGGCCACACCCTACCACTCCCAGGTCCCACCAACAACCCTCCTCTGACTCCCATCTCCTTTCTTCTGCCTCAGCCCTGTGGGACTGGAGGAGAATGGGCAAGGCTGGGGGAGGCGAGGGGAGTGGGGCCCACCTGTGAGGCATCCCCAGGATGACGGTCTCGATCCCCATCTCACTGGATTTGTCGATGATGGTCTTCAAGGCAGGAATCATGACCTCACAGCCCTCCAGGCCAAACCGCTTCTCTGAGGACCACTTGCGGGCCAGGAAGTCTTCAAACCTGCATGGGGAGAGAGAGCAGGGAAGAGCTGGGGCCCGCAGGGGCTGTTCATGAGGCAGACTGCTCATGTCCAGGACTAAGGACACTGAAAAGCCACCTCCTTCTACAGAACCTAGGACCCTACACAGACCCCACCTTGCCACCCACCAAGAAGCACAAGGTCAGGGGAAAGGCTTGGGGTCCTCAGCTTAGTCAAAGGCCCTTGCGTGCACTACCCCACGACCCTTCCTAGCTGCCCCCCGCCCCCACTTCACAGTCAAACTTCTCCAAGGAGTCATCTCCATGGGATGCCTTTCGGCCCTCTCCCCTCCCACACACACCAGAAAGCATGTGCTTGCTGAGGCCCCAAGCCCTTCGCTGCTGAATTCGGATGTTAGCCCACCCCCCACCTCCACCCGGAGGCAGGCCGAGGGCTCCTCCAAGCCCTGGCAGCCCTGGGCAGATGCAGCTTTAGAGAAGGTTGATGGGCAGAGCCAGCCACTGCCCCATCCACTTGGGGGTACTGCTGCATGCACTCCCAGCCCTGAGCCATATTTCTGCCCACACATTCCCACAGCCATTCCTGTCCCCTCTGTCCTTGCTCAGGGTGCAGACTGAGCCCCCCGGAGCCCCTGCTGTCATGGTCTCCTGGAGCCCAGCCCTGCCCACCCGCTCAGCTCTATGAGGCAGTTCTCCTTCAAACCACCCCAGCACCTGGTCCCCGTGCCCTCCTGAGGCCCCACACCAGAGACACGGCTGCTCCAGTCCTGCCCTTCCCTAGCAGACTCTGGGGTGCTCCACAGGGCCATCCTCGTGGCTGCTGGCTGACCTCATGGAGCGCACTAGCCGGGCCAGCAGGGTCCGCTTCTCCTGGCTGGAGAACTGCATGATACCAGGGGTCTCAAACTTCTGCCGGATCCACTGGCACTGCTCCACATCGTTGATGAACATGAACTCCAAGCCAATGTGCTGGCAGTAGGTGCTCTGGGGGGACAGGTGGGGTCTCCACAAGGAGTGGGAAGAGGCACCAGGGCCCAGGAATCAGGAACGGAAAAGGCAGCGCCCTCCCTTCCTGGGTCTGACTCTGGGGAGTTCCCTCCAATGGAGCCCGACACACCTGCCTGGGCTCACCTCCAGGCGCCGAATGATCTCCCGCAGAGACAGGGTGCTTTCTGAGCCCCCGATGAAGGTGGTTGTGGGCAGCTGGAACTCCTTATCTAGGTCAGCCTCCCGCAGATCATAGAAGGCTGTAAGGAGGTGCAGCAGAGCCCCAGGCAGCAGAGTGTGAGATCAGGCCTGATGGGCCCAGCAGTATCCCCTGATCCCACCAACAGCCTCCCCAGCACCCTCCCCCAGCTCCCAAGAAGCCCAAGGACCTTCTGTCAGCAGGAACAGTAGACGCATGCAGTGAGGGGCCTGCACAAGTCTCTTACACTTCCTGAGAATGATCCTCAGCTCTGCAAGATTTCAGGTAAGACACCATGCAGTGGTGGGCAAGGGTCAGAAAGGAGCCAGTGGGCTGGCCTCCAGGGCACACGGACCCAAAGGCACCAGCTCAGTCTGCCCTCCAGAGCCCAAGAGCCTTTTCCCCTGGCCAGGTGTGCCAGCTGTTTGGTGCTGTAGGACAATGCGAAAGGGTTAGGATGCTCACCCAACTTATCGATGGTTGTGATTAAATCTGAGGGCACGAAGGAGTCCAGGTCTGCATCCAGAATGCCCAGGGGGTCCAGCTGGGCCACATGGTGGCCCCGGATCTGGGAGAGAGGGGAAAAAGCTAGAGCTGGGACCCAGCAGGACAGATCCTCACCAAGAGTGAGGTTCTCTGCCCCGGCCCTCACTTCCGGCTTCAGAATTCCATGTTTCACATCTCCATCACCCAGTCACTGTACCATTTGCCTATGAGACCCCCACAGGCACTAGAGTGGTGGGAGCTCAACATGGTTTAAAAGTACAACATGCAGCTGGCAGAAAGAAGAAAGGATGCATACACAACAGTGTTCACTGCGGTACTGTTAGTAATCCCAAAATTCTAGAAAGTTCCCAAGTGTCCATCAAGAGAGGACTGGCATATGGATATGGTAAATCCACACAGGGCAGGACTACAGAGCTGTTAAAAAAGGAATGAGGAAAATCTCTATCCACTACTGCAAGGTGATCTCCACAAAACACTGTGAAGTGAAAAAGCAAATTACAGAAAAGTGTGTGTGATATATACATATACACACAAACATTCTTCTGATGTCTGTATACGTACACACACACAAACATCAGAAGAATAAACCATAAAATAAGAAAACGATTATCACTTGGGGAACATCTAGCTCAATTGGAATAACATAGTTTATAAAGAAAATGTTCTACATTCTACTTTGGTGAGTAGCATCTGGGGTCTTAGAAGCCTGTGAGTGGCCATCTAAGATACTCCACTGGTCCCACCCCATCTGAAGCAAGGGAGAATGAAGAAAACCAAAGACACAAAGATAAGTTTAGTCCAAAGGGCTAATGGACCATAAGTACCATGGCCTCCACCAGACTGAGTCTGGCACAACTAGATGGTGCCCAGCTACCATCACCAACTGCTCTGACAGGGGTCACAATAGAGGGTACTGGACAGAGCTGGAGAAATTGTAGGAAAAAATTCTAACTCAAAAAAAAAAAAACAGACTTACTTGTCTGACAGAGACTGGAGAAAGCAAGAGAGTATGGCCTCCAGACACCCTTTTTCCTCAGTACTGAAGTCACTCCTGGGGTTCACCTTTCAGGCAAAGATTAGACAGGCCCATAAAACAAAACAAGACTAAAAGGATACAGCAGCCCAGGGGCAAGGACGAGAAGGCAAGAGGGAACAGGAAAGCTGATAATGGGGAACCTAAGATCAAGAAGGGTAGAGTGTTGACATGTTGTGGAGTTGGCAACCAATGTCACAAAACAATATTTATATTAATTGTTTAATGAGAAGCTGGTTTGCTCTGTAAACCTTCATCTAAGGTACAATAAAAATTAAAAAAAAAAAAAGAAAACAATTATCAATTGAGAAGGGATGAAATAGGTTGTAGGGTTAGGGATAGAAAGTAGATATTTTAGAATATATCTTGCTTGAAAGATTTGACTTTGGAACCTTGTAAATATTTTAAATAATTATAGAGCAAAATCAAATTTTAAAAATCGAAAGTTAAAATGAAACAAAGGGATGAACGTACATCACGACTGACTGAGGGCATATTCCCTAAGGACAGAAGACTCAGAAAAAATCCCTAAGCTCTTTTCTATTGCTAAATTGGTAGTGGTCACATTAGGATTGTTATTCTATGACTATCGTATGTGGGTTGTGGGATAAATCAAATAAGTAATTGTATTTGTGTCTATGAGAACCTCTATTTTTTGACGTTTTAACGGAGACACTGACATAAGAGTGATGAGGTTAAGGAAAATCCCAAGTCCAGAATTTAATGTACCTACAAGCATCAGTAGTATAATGCCATAACATTGTTATCTTTTTTAAAAGTATGTGTTTCCTGGCTGTGACCACTGAAAAGGCCTAGAAGTAATGACCAGACCCATAGCAATGAACACTCCTAGTGGCCAGATTATGGATTCAAAATACCATTTCCCAGTGAAAGAAGCCAAAGCTCCTTGGAGAGCTGGTTGGGGCAGAAAATGTACAAGATGAGCTTGGAACATGTTGTCAAGTCAGATAGCAAGGGTATGGTCCAACACTGCTAGGGCTGTGGATAAGGGCCACATTTCGAGTATCAATAAAGATACTGTCTGTAACAGACTGAGACTCATCAAATGTGTTTAAATTCATGCATTTGTATGGTACTAAAAAAAGAACAAAACCTTCATTGGTCACCTTTGCAGGATGCAAGGAAACCACCTCATAATTGAAAAAAAATCAGAAAGTCATGAGAAAAGAAGCATTGATCCTGCCTTCCCTATACAATTTGTTCCTCAGAATAAAAAAAAGAGTTGACAAAGGGGAGTTTCTCTTAATAGAAGTATTTCAGGTAATAAAGAAGGTACAATAGAATTAGAGTATCACCAATTTTGCAATTTTTAATGAATTAATGGAGTCCTGATGGTGCAAATAGCCAACTCATTCAGCTGCTAACCAAAAGGCTGGAGATTCAAATCCACCCAAAGGCACCTTGGAAGAAAGGCCTGGCAATCTACTTCTGAAATTTTAGCCACTGAAACCCTATGGAGCACAGTTATACTCTGACACACATGGGGTTGCCATGAGTTAGAATCAATGCAATGGCAACTGGTTTTTAATGAATTGATGGAGCTACCATGCCCACTAGGAGAAGAAGCACCCATCACCAACTATGAAGCAGTTTTGAAAAAAGAAATCAAATCGGGATCTGATGCAGCCTCTAAATCTACCAATTTACAGAAATGACATGGAACAAAGGAACAGGCTAAGTGGCACCATGAGGGTGCAATTAGCAAAATCAGACTCAGGGAAACCACAGCACAAACAGCCTGGTTTCTGCATCAGGCAAGCAAGGGACACAAAAAGCTAAACTGATGGAGAGGAGCCTACAGAGTGGAGACCAGCCAACCACAAGCTGTGTGTTTATCTGAGTCCTAATTCAAAGAAACAATAAAAATAAACCATAAGACCAGCTGGCACCAGCGGCATGATCACTGATATGTCGGAGTCCATTCTTGTGTCTTTTGAGTGCCTTCCAACCTAGGGGAATACCAACCAGATGTCTGATGACAGTGCCATCATGTTATTTTTCTTTAAAGAGCCCTTATCTCCAGAATATTTCCCACTGAAATATTCAATGAATGACATTATATGACATCTGGAATTTGTTTCAAAATAATCTAGCCGTCTGTGAAAGGGGGTAATAGAGGAAACAAGATTAGCCATGTATTGATGGGTGTCAGGGTTCACCATTCTCCTACCTTTTAATGCTTGAAAATGTCCATAACAATATGTTAGGTTCTTCCAGCACAGTGTGCAGCTGAGTAAAAGCAGGCTCTGCCTCCCATATCCCTGGGAGGAGCAGCAGCCGATGCGGGAAGCTCCACCTCGTCACCACCACAGGCTGCAGCAGGTGGCTACGCTTTTCTTCCACCTTTGGCAGAAGTTTACCAAGCAAATGCAGAGACTACTGCACTGGGAGGCTGCTAGTGCTCGGTCATGGCTAGGTCAAGGAAGAGGAGCGGAGGAGCTGGGAACCGTGCTGAGAAGAGAAGGCTCCCAAGCAGCATCTGAATGTTAACCACCTGCTGTCAAGAAGATGCTGACTCATGACGACCCCACGGGTGTCAGAGGAGAACTGCGCTCCATAGAGTTTCCAATGGCTGTTTTTTCAGAAGTAGATCTCTAGGTGGACTGGAACCACCAACCTTTTGGCTAGCAGCTCAGTGCATTAGCCATTTCCACACCCAGAGACTGCACTCAAAGGTTACTCTGTATTTAATGTAGTTGTGAGTTGCTGCCAAGTCGGCTCCGCTCCTGGTGCAGCCAACGAAAGGCTGGTCTGCACTACCCGCACAATCACTGGTACGTCTGAGTCCATTTTCGTGTCATTTGAGTGCCTCCCAACCTAGGGGACTCATCCCCCAGCACTGTATCGGACATATTCTGTCATGTTTTATGAGGTTATCACTGGCTAATCTCCAGAAGTAGATTGCCAGGCCTTTCTTCCTAGTCTATCTTAGTCCGGAACCTCCGCTGAAACCTATCCATCATGGGTGACCCTGCTGCTATTAGAAAAACTGGTGGCATAGCTCCCAGGGTCACAGCAACATGCAAGCCACCATGGTAGGACAAACAGACAGACGGGTGGTGCGTATTTAATACGCAGTTTTAGATTTCTTATTCTTCCTTTTCAAAGTCAACGGTTAGATCACTTTCTGCTTCTTTCATCCAGCCATGAAAAACATGATGACAAGTAGGCAGCTGTTTGCTCACACGAGACCCCCGATACATTAAGCACTCAGCCAGTGAGGGGCCAGCCCTGCTCTGTGGCTCCTCCGTCCAGACCGGCTTCAACCCTGGTGGTGCCCAGAGCACGCAGTGCTGGCCCACACACAAAGCCCGCCTCTCCCAGGCAAGGATCCTTGCCATCCCATTTCTGGTGCTGCCCCTCAGCCTGGCCCAGCCCAGTCCTGCAGCGGCTTGCTTGTTCCCCCGTGGAGTCTCTGCCAAGAACCCCGGGATCCCCCGCCCTTCCCTCCACATGGCAGGTTTCCCTGATGAAACACCTTCTGCCCCGATTCCCAGAAAGATCCAACGATTACACTTATCGTGGAGTGAACACCCAGAGCAGCCCTCCAATTAGTCCTGTTTGGTCAAGACCAAGAATTCAGACATCATCAGGAATCTTTCAGAGAGCAGGGGCCCAGCTGGGGACCCACCATGGGAGAGCTCAAGTCTTCAGATGAGAGCAGTAGGCTGTGAGGCAGCTGTTTACTGAACTACTTGTTCATCTCACAAGCACTAATTAAGCCACTGCTGTATATCAGTCCCTGTCCTCTTGGAAGGCACAGTCCAGAGGAGAGAACAGACATTAACCAGGGTCCGTCTACTCAGCTTTCGTTCAACATGCATTTACGGAAACTGACACCAAGTACTCTCTAGACACTTGGACAGACAGATGCGGGAGATAAAGGTACCCTACCCTATAGATCAGCCATTCCACTAGAGGGACCACAAACAAATCAGCGCACACAGAAGTACCAGCGAGCAGTGCGTGCTGTGGTCAGTAACGTGACAGAGTGGCCAGGGGAACAGGTACCACTTGACAGAGAACTCAGAGGCTCTCTGAGCAGATGACACTGGAGCTGAGCGAGAGCCCTCCCCATCAGCCTCAGCCCTGCCTCCCCGCTCTGCACCCTCAGTTCCCCTACCTGGTAGGCCCGGATCAGCGACTGCACTGCCAGGTGGTCCTCCACCAGCTTGCTGGTCTTGGTCCCGCCTGAAAGTGCCGACCTGCTCTTGGGGATGACCAAAGGTGGCTGTGGCTGCACCAGGCCACTAGACGCCTCCTCACTGGCTTTCCGGAAGAAGCTGTCCCAGGACTGGGCAGGGGCAGAAGCAAGAACACAGCCAGGTCAGGACCTGGGAGGAGTGGGGTGGCCCAGGCTGAGCCCTGGGAGGTACCGGGTGCTCCTTCGCCTCCACAGCTCTCCAGACCCTCCCAATACCCTGCTGAGAGGACCCCTCACAACCAGCCTAGGCCCCCCTACAGAGTCCAGTTCTCCCAGGACCCAGCTTGGGAGGAGTGGTCTATAGCTGTGATCCAGGGTGTTCAGAGTAAGGGGCTTCTTGTCGTGGGAGAAACATGCCCTCACATCACCGGCTGGGGAAGCCTTTGCAGGTGGCAACTTGGCAGGCAGGCCCTCCACACTTCCAATGCATCTATCCTGTGGGCCAGCAATTCCGCTGCTGGGATTTACTCTATAGACGTGCTTGTACATGTGCCTAGATGGACATATACGAACATCCCCTCCAGGACAGTTGATAAACACAGAAATGTAAAAACACCTAAATGGTGGTCATCCCTAGGAAGCTGGTTAAATCAATGGTTCTGCATTTAGAATCTGGAAGGGTATGCGGCCTTAAAGAAATAAGGTGCATTTATTACGGCTGATAAGGAAGACCACCAGGATATGTTATTCAGTGAACCAAGCAGAAAAGGACAGGGCTTTCCTACTAGGTGTGTAGAGGCAAAGCAAGCACACATATTCGCAAGCAGAACCCATGGCGGTACCCCCCACACACATTCTCATGCGGTCCTGGGGCACAGTAAGTTGGCCCAGCCTCAAGTGAGAGTGATGTGGAATACCCATCAAAATTAAAGACACAAATAATCTTTGACCCAACCACTACACTTGGGGGATTCATCCCACAGACAGCTGCACACAGACAAGATGATACAGCTACAAGCGTATTTGTTGCAACACTGCTCAGAGCCTCCAGGACTGGAAACAAAGCACACATCCATCAACGGGGACTGGTTAAATGAATCACGACACAGACGTGTAATGGAATACAATGCAGTGGGAGGAAGAACAGTAGGCCTCTTTATGTCAGATGTGGGGAAGGATCATGGAGACAGCTCGCTAAGTGATGAAAGCAAGAAGCAAACAGTGTGTGACGTGCCACTTTTGTGTAGGGAGGCCCAGAGTTACATTTGTAATCCAGTTGCATAAAGGAGTTCTCTGAAAGGGCACAGAAGAAACTAAGACTAGGTTGGGAGGATGGGAACTGAGCAGGCAGGGGACGGACTGGGAGGGTGGCTTGTGGCTGTGTAACTTTTCATGCTCTTTGGTGTTGGCTCATGCGATGTGTTACTTTTCTGGGGGGCAGGGGGAGTGAAGCAGAGGGAGAGAAGCTTCACTTCCCATGTTTCACCCTGCCACCTGACTTTTTTTTAGCCACCAGCGGGTGTTTGTCTTATGAGATCAGTATGTACATAAACCGTTGTACCCCTGCACACTTGCAAGGGGTCATGTGGAGATGGCAGGTCAGGAAAAAAGCATGAACGCACTCAGGCCAGGGCAAGATCAGGCTTCACAGGCATGACCACCACCATAGCCGGTACAGCAGGAGCAAACCAACAGGCTCTTCCCACCCAATGTAAGGACAAGGCTCCTTTGCAAACAGGGGTAGCTGAGGGCCTGGGAAGCAGAGAACCGCCCCCATCCCACAGCAGGCAAGATGCTTTTCCCCACCCCCCTACAGCCAGACCCATGGATTTCCCTCCCAGGCAGTGGGCAGGGCGGGCAGGGGCCAACCTTATGGACACTCTGGGGGTTTTCCAGCCAGGCGAAGTACATCTCCTCCATGTAACTGGAGCCGCCTCCACCTCTGCTGCTGGAGAAGGTGGCCTGGGGCCCAGAGGACCTGCGTTGCCAGCTGACCACCTGGACATCATGTGGGCCCAGGAGCCTTGTGGCCTGTGCACCAAGCCGGGACACCAGTAGCCGGAGTGGACTCATCCTGGACACAGCACCGAGGGGTAGCACATACCACAGAAATTAACATTGCGGAGCCCAGGGCAGAAGGGGACCCTGACAGCTGACATTCCTCAGTCCTACTAGGGGTGGCCTGGGCTAGGAGGCACAAGACAGACGTGAATAGGACACTCAGCCCTCCAGAGTTCACTGGCTCGTGGGACTTGCCAGCTCAAGTAACTCCAATCCCAGCTCCACACCTGCCTTACACAGCCATCTTGGGCAAGTCACTGCCTAGCTGTCAATGGAACTGTCACGCCCCCTCCCAGGGCCACTGCAGAACTAAGTGAGGCAGCTTATTAAGTGCCCAGCACATGGGGGCAGCAGTAAATATATGCTGCCTTGGCTCTAAGTTTCCGCTGTTACAAGCACACGGCACTGCTATGTCTACAGTCACTGTGACCAAAAGTGACCAGTGGCTCCCTCTCACTGCAGCACTGGTCCAGAGAGCTCCCACCCTCCCAGGAGGCTGATGGCCCAGGCCTTAACGGCCCCACTCCACAGAGGCAGAACCGTGGCTCTGAGAGGTGAAGGGCTTCTGAAGGTGAGTGGTAGAGGAAAGACCCCTCCCTTGGCTGACACGCAGGCCCAAGGTCACTGTGGACAGCTAACAGCCAGGGAAGCAAGGACTGGCTGGAAGGCCACTGAAGCTGGTGAAGAATGAGGGCCTGGGGCTCATCTCATCCCCCCTCATTCATTACCTGCCCTTTCCCAGGAAAAATGTCACAGCAAACAGGAGCTCTAAGGACCACCCCCCCAATCCTGGAGAGCCTCCAAGGCTCCTGCCCCAGGCAGTCTGAGGTTGATCCAGCACCGAGGCCCCTGCTGCCTCTGATCCCCACACTTCATCCTACACAGGACACAGATAAAGCCCAACCTCTGCCTCCACTCCACCCCACCCCATGACCATGGGCTCTGAAAGGGCAGGCTCCTCCTGCTCCAGCCCACAGAGGAGCTTCCCCGGAACACCTAGGCCTGAGAGGGGTGCAAGGCCAGAGCCACCCACGGGGACCCCATGGGCAGAAGGTCCCTGCTCTCCCTTGCACAGCCCAGTCCCAAAAAGCATGCATCCTGGGGCACAACTGGCTCCTGGGTCCTGCACCTGGGCTAGGTGTGCTCAGCCAACAGGGCCCCCTCCCCCATCGGCTCACCTGTCAACAACAGCCTGGCCAGCTGGTCCTTCACTAGGGGTCAGGCCCCAAGGCAGGGTAGGGCAGGGCCCTGCCAGCCACCTCTTCCTCCCTCCCTCTCTTTCTCCATCTGAACTCACCTGAGGCAGAAGGGAGGTGGTCTCATCAACCAAGAGATGGGGAGCTACTGTTCAGCAGAAGGTCTGAACAGGAAGAATTAAAAAACAAAAATATACTTCACTGCTGGGAGGGAGGAGTCGGGGTCAGCTGGAGCCTGAGCCCCAAGCACCCCTCAAGTTTCCCTCCCATGTGCCCAGCCTACCCAGCCAGCACCTTTCGAAGCACTGCGGGGCTTGGGCTTGGGATGGGGTTAGACTGCCAGGGTTCCAACCACAGTTCTGCCTCCTACTGCCCCACTCAGCGGGCCACCACACCCAGAACTACTGGCCTGGGGCATCAGAATCTACACCACAGCCCCGTTCTCCAGCAGCCCAGAAGCAGAGAGCTATTCATCATGGGAATAAGAACAAGAGCAAACAGTTATCAAGCAGTGATTCTGAGGCCCACATTGCGCTCATTTAATCCTCTCAGCAATCCCATTAGGTGGGTACTTGTATCAGCCCTGCCTTATGAACAGGGAAACTGAGGCACAGAGAGGCTAAGCTTCTGCCCCAGCTCCCAGGCAGTGAGTGATGGATCTCAGGGTGGTTCCAGAGCCCGTGCCCTCCTTGCTGCAGGGTCCAGACATAAATTTGTGTTCACTACAACACACTTCCCGCCAGCTGCAGCCACAGCCACTCCCTTTGCCACCCCTCGCCCTGTGCCCCTCCGCCCCCCCCCCCCAGGGGAATGGACAGCTCAGGCCAGGGCAAGGACAAATCCTGGCTGTGTCCAGCCTGGCCTAGTACAGGCACATTGCATCTTACAAACACTGGACCACGTGGGGCGGCCGCTAGACACCGCTGTGGCCTTCACCCAGCCTGGCAGGAGGGCAGGCAGCCAGCCACCCACCCCGATCCCTGCAGAGGCCTGAAGACCCAGGCACCCTGGAGTGCTGGAGACAAAGCAGACCTCTGTACCTTGAGCTAGAGGTACAGTCAGCCCTGCTAGGCCCTGCCCACATAGGCGAAGGCAGCAGGGAAGGGCTCAGGAGCCCCCTACCACCAGACCAGTCCCAGAAGACTAACACAAAGTCGCTCTCTAGGTACAAGGTCATGCACTGACTCCAGAACCACAACCGCAGAAAGTCGCTGGCCCATAAGCCACCACCACCCCCCCCCCCCCCCCGCCACCCGCCAGGGCCCTGTCTGAGCTGCTCTGTAACGCTCCCATTTTACAGATCTGTCAGCAGAGGTCTGGAAGCCGGGCGGCAGGACAGCCTGGAATCCCGCTGGGGGTCTCCCCTGGCCTCCTGTTTTGAGAGCTGGATGGGCTCTACTCAGGAGCAAACCTCAAGTCTAGTTCGCTGAACCAAAGAGAACGTAGAGGGCAGGGCAGAAGGACGTGTGCTTACAGCAGAGACACACAGCAGAGAAGGAGGCCCTGAGCCAAAACCCAGAGGTGGGAAAAGTACAAAGGTGGACCAAGCCAGTTCCAAGGCGCCACAGGACCGGTGGGAGGGGCCGCAAGGGCGAGCCTGGAGCCCGCGGTGCAGGGGCGTCGGAGTGGGGGCCGCGAGGTCGGGGTAATGCCTGGAGGGGCCTGCTGGAGCCTAGGGGTTTCCCCACCCCCCACCCCCGCCTCCTGAGAGTGGAGGAAGCAGTCCTACGCTGGCTGTGACCTCGGGCCAGCCCCAGCCTCTCTGGGCCTGTTCCCTCACTTGTGAGCGGAGAATGTGGTTAAAACTGGCTATAAGGGCCTGCCCCCACGAGGTCCTGAGACGTCTTCGAGGCTGCCTCCGTGTCCCCCCCGAGGACCACACGGCGGCAGGACCCTCCGCATCCCAGGCGCTGCTCTCCGCAGCCCCCAGCCATTGAGAGGACGATGAGCAGCAAACCCTCCCCAAGCCACGACAGCTGCGTGGACGGTCGTAGTCTTCAGGCCAGAGGACACTTCGCTGATGCCTGAAATCCCACCGTTAGCTCGTCACTCCTTTATGCCAAACGCTACACTCGCCAGCTCAGACGCGCGCGAAGGGCTGGGGGTCCTTGGGGAGGCCACGGCCAGCCAAGGGCGGAGCCAAGGTCACCCTCCCTCCCCCTCCCCTGCTGCGCGGCCCGGCTCGGCACCTGCGGGCAGCAGCGCCACAGGACTGGAGCGGAGGGGCCGGGCCCCCAAACTGCAGGAGGAGAGAGGAGGCGCAGAGGCCTGGAGGCGAGGGGCCGCCGCGCTCACCCGGCCGGGCGGGAACCGGCGCGGCCGCGAGCTCCGGAGCTGCTAGGCTGGAGGCTGCGCCGAGGGTGCGCGGCGCGCCGTCACCTTTACCTGGGTCACGTGACGCAGCCGCCTCCTCCGCCGCCCGCGAGCGCGCCCCGGAGTCCCCGCGCGTCACGGCGTCACAATCCCCGCCCCCGCTCGGCGCTGTCCTCGGTGCTGAGGGCCCGGGCCTGAGCCCTCCCGGGCCGGAGGGGTGGAGGAGTGAAGACGTTGGAGACCCCCGGCGGGGCCGAGCCCGGTGCCGGCTGGGCCACCTTGGCACACTGCTGAGCATCTGAAGCCCAGCATCCACGTCAAAAGACTAGGGAGAATCTAACAGGAAAATAAGAGGCCGTTTTTATGTAGGAAGGACGGTTTCCGTTTTATCATCTGTAAAATGGTAAACCCGTTGTCGAGGTGATGGAAAAACCGCACTGATTAAAGATAGGGTTGCATAGCCCATTATTGTAATGCTGTCAATAAATAAGTTGTATACCTGTTTTTAAAAAAAAAAAAAAAGTGAGAGAGACAGAGACAGAGAAGCTGCCGAGGCTGCTTATGTACAACCAAAAACCTCACAGGATTTGGTTCTTTGGTTTGGAGGTCTAAGGTCATGGTTTCATTGAACATCCCAGTGGGTTGGCCAAATAACATGTTTAGTGCTCCGTTTGACCTCCTAGGCCTTTAGGTAGTGCCTGCAAGGTGCCATCCAAAGCACGATTGGTTTCTATTTGCCTGGAGCAACCGAGGAAGGAGTCAGGAATAGAGGAGGATGTGAAATGTGTGGCTAATTGCCTCCATGAACAACTTCCTCCTTTGCCAGGAGACCAGAAGAATTGAGTAGTGCCCCGCTATCGTTACTGAGGAAACCCTGGTGGCGTGGTGATGAAGAGCTACGAGGGCAGTGGGTTTGTTACTATTACTGCACATTTTGATCAAAGATGCCATAGAAGAATCCTGATCAAAAGGAGGGAGGGGGGAGCAAGGGAATTCAGAACGGAATTTTACGTTCTCATGGACTCTAGATTTTCTGGAGCCGGGGGGCTGGATGAACTCCTGAAACAATTGCCCTGAGATAATCTTTAAAACTTAAACCAAAAATATCCCCTGAAGTCTTCTTAAAACTGGACAATAGTTTAGCTTAACTAGTAAAAACAAATGTCTGCTTTGAGCACTATGCTCTTTTAAGGACTATCTATATGGGATCAAAGTGACAACAGCAACTCAAAAGATTGGATAGGAGCCTTAGGGAACAGTGAGTTTATGTTAATGAGGAAGGAACAACTCAGAAAAGGAGGATGAGAGTGGTTGCACAACTCCAAGAATGTAATCAATGTCACTGAATTGTACAGGTAGAAATGGTTGAATTGGTATATGTTTTGCTGTGTATATTTCAACAATTACAAAAGGAAAAAGAAAATCTGTTGCCATCGAGAATGAGGATGCTATTAAAATTTCCTCTGCCTCGGACTGTTTTGAAGAAAAAATGAGATAGTGCCTATAAAGTGTTTAGCACAAAGCCTGAAACCCTGAAAATGTTTAATAAACAGCCCTTACTATTGCTGATGCTATTTTTATATAAAAAAAATTTTTATAGTCACTAATGAATACAGTCATAATTTCTCAGTTGCCATCTTACTTCAACACAATTGATTATTCCCTTCTCCTCAATACCCTTTCTCCACCTGGCTTCTGTGACAATACCCCCTCCTGTTTGCCTCCTGCCTCACTGGTCTCCCCTCTCAGATTCCTCTGCTTGTTCTTCTTCATCTCCCAACCTCCTAATATCCAATGCCCTGGGTCTCGGTCCTTGATCCTCTCAGATTCTCTCTTACACTCATTTTCTTGGTAAGCTCATCTAGTCTCATGGCTTAAACACCAGAAATCCAGAGCCTTGTATCCAATCACTTCCCTGATATCTTCCCTAGTGTACTAGTTACTATTGTTGCATAACAAAATCCTACTAACTTAGTGGCTTAAAACAAGACACATTATCTTGTAACTCCTTTGGGTCAGGACTCTGGGCATGGCTTGTCTGGGTCCTTTGCAACGCTGCAATCAAGGTGTCGACCAGGGCTGGGCTCTCATTTGGAGACTCAACTGGTGATGGACCCACTTCCAAGCCCTCTCAGGTAATTGGTAGAATTCAAGAGCCCAGCTTCTTGCTACCTGTCAGCTAGAGACCACCCTCGGCTCCTAGAGGATGTCCTCAGCTCCTGGTCATACGACCTCCTACCATGACCACTTATTTCTTCAAAGCCAGCAGGAGAGATGGTCTCTAGAGACAGTCAGCTAGCAAGACAGACTCTTTTATAAGATAACATGGCGTGTGCCATCCTCACAATCCTTGCTATGTTTGAGCCCATTGTTGCAGTCACTGTGTCAATCCATCTCATTGAGGGTCTTCCACTTTTTCTCTGACCCTCTACTTTCCCAAACATGATGTCCTTCTCCAGGGACTGGTCACTCCTAATAACATGTCTGAAGTACGTGAGACGAAGTCTTGCCGTCCTTGCTTCAAAGGAACATACTGGCTGTACTTCTCCCAAGACAGATTTGTTTGCTTTCCTGGCAGTCCATAGTATATTCAATATTCTCCACCACCACCATAATTCAAAGGCATATATATATATAAACAAAGCCAAACCCATTGCCATTGAGTCTATTCCAACTCATAGCAACAGTATAGGACAGAGAAGAACTGTCTCGAAGCATTTCCAAGGAGCAACTGTTAGATTTGAACTATCAACCTTTTGAGCAGCTGGTAGATTTGAACTGTCAGCCTTTTGGTTACCAGCTAGAGCTCTTAACCACTGTGCCATCAGGGCTCCATGCTTATGTTAAATATATATATATGTGTACAAGTATACATAAAGGAAGAAGCCCAAGCCGCTCTGAAGGCATTGGCAAAAAATCAAGGCCCCAGGAATTGACTGAATATCAATTCAGATGTTTCAACAAACATATGCAACACTGGAAGTACTCACTCATCTATGCCAAGAAATATGGAAGACAGCTTCCTGGCGAAATGACTGGAAGAGATCCATATTTATGCCTATTCCCAAGAAAGGTGATCCAGCTGAATGCTGAAATTATAGAACAATATCATTAATATCACACGCAAGCAAAATTTTGCTGAAGATCATTCAAAAATGGCTGCAGCAGTATATTGACAGGGAACTGCCAGAAATTCAGGCCGGTTTCAGAAAAGGTTGTGGAACCAAGGATATCGTTACTGATGTCAGACGGATCCTGGCTGAAAGCAGAGAATACCAGAAGGATGTTTACCTGTGTTTTATTGACTATGCAAAAGCATTTCACTGTGTGGATCATAACAAATTACAGATAACATTGCAGAACACTTAATTGTGCTCATGAGGAACCTTTACATAGATCAAGAGGCAGTTGTTCGGGCAGAGCAAGGGGATACTGATTGGTTTAAAGTCAGGAAAGGTGTGCGTCAGGGTTGTATTCTTTCACCATACGTATTTAATCTGTATGCTGAGCAAATAATCGGAGGAGCTGGACTATATGGAGAAGAATGGAGCATCAGGATTGGAGAAAGACTCATTAACAGCCTGCATTATGCAGATGACACAACCTTGCTTGCTGAAAATGAAAAGGACTTGAAACACTATTGAATATCAAAGACCACAGCCTTCAGTATGGATTGCACCTCAACACAAAGAAAACAAAAATCCTCACAACTGGACCAATGAGCAACATCATGATAAACAGAGAAAAGATTGATGTTGTCAAGGATTTCATTTTACTTGGATCCACAATCAACAGCCATGGAAGCAGCAGGCAAGAAATCAAACAATGCATTGGACCGGGCAAATCTGCTGCAAAGGACCTCTTCCAAGTGTTGAAGAGCAAAGATGTCACCCTGAAGACTAAGGTGCTCCTGACCCAAGCCATGGTATTTTCAATTGCATCCTGTGCATGTGAAACCTGGACAATGAATAAGAAGGACTGAAGAAGAGTTGACACCTTTGAATTGTGGTGTTGGCGAAGAATATTGAATATACCATGGACTGCCAAAAGAATCACTGTGTCAGTCCACCTTGTTGAGGGTCTTCCTCTTTTCCACTGACCCTGTACTTTGCCAAGCATGATGTCCTTCTCCAGGGACTGATCCCTCCTGAAAACATGTCCAAATTATGTAAGACGTAGTCTTGCCATCCTTCCTTCTAAGGAGCATTCTGGTTGTACTTCTTCTAAGACAGATTTGTTCGTTCTTTTGGCTTGGGTCAGGCGCACCTTAGTCTTCAGGGTGACATCTGTGCTCTTCAACACTTGGAAGAGGTCCTTTGCAGCAGATTTGCCTGGTCCAATGCATCGTTTGATTTCTTGCCTGCTGCTTCCATGGCTGTTGATTGTGGATCCAAGTAAAATGAAATCCTTGACAACATCAATCTTTTCTCTGTTTATCATGATGTTGCTCACTGGTCCAGTTGTGAGGATTTTTGTTTTCTTTGTGTTGAGGTGCAATCCATACTGAAGGCTGTGGTCTTTGATATTCAATAGTGTTTCAAGTCCTTTTCATTTTCAGCAAGCAAGGTTGTGTCATCTGTGTAATGCAGGTTGTTAATAAGTCTTCCTCCAATCCTGATGCTCCATTCTTCTCCATATAGTCCAGCTCCTCTGATTATTTGCTCAGCATACAGATTAAATAGGTATGGTGAAAGAATACAACCCTGATGCACACCTTTCCTGACTTTAAACCAATCAGTATCCCCTTGCTCTGCCCGAACAACTGCCTCTTGATCTATGTAAAGGTTCCTCATGAGCACAATTAAGTGTTCTGGAATTCCCATTCTTCACAGTGTTATTCATAGTTTGTTATGATCCACAAAGTCAAATGCCTTTGCATAATAAAACACAGGTAAACATCCTTCTGGTATTCTCTGCTTTCAGCCAGGATCCATGTGACATCAGCAATGATATCCCTGGTTCCACGTCCTCTTCGGAAACCGGCCTGAATTTCTGGCAGTTCCCTGTCGATATACTGCTGCAGCCGTTTTTGAATGATCTTCAGCAGAATTTTGCTTGCGTGTGATATTAATGATATTGTTCTATAACTTCCACATTTGGTTGGATCACCTTTCTTGGGAATAGGCATAAATATGGATCTCTTCCAGTCATTTCGCCAGGAAGCTGTCTTCCATATTTCTTGGCATAGACGAGTGAGCACCTCCAGCGCTGCATCTGTTTGTTGAAACATCTCAATTGATATTCCATCAAATCCTGGAGGCTTTTTTTTTTTCACCAATGCCTTCAGAGCAGCTTGGACTTCTTCCTTCAGTACCATCGCTTCGTGATCATATGCCACCTCTTGAAGTGGTTGAATATCGACTCATGCTTTTTGGTGTAATGACTCTGTATTCCTTCCATCTTCTTTTGATGCTTCCTGCATCATTTAATATTTTCCCATGGAATCCTTCACTATTGCAACTCGAGGCTTGAATTTTTTCTTCAGTTCTTTCAGCTTGAGAAACGCCAAGCGTGTTCTTCCCTTTTGGTTTTCCATCTCCAACTCTTTGCACATGTCATTATAATACTTTTTTTTGTCTTCTCGAGAGGCCTTTGAAATGTTCTGTTCAGTTCTTTTACTTCTTCAATTCTTCCTTTTGCTTCAGCTGCTTGTTGTTCGAGAGCAAGTTTCAGAGTCTCCTCTGACATCCACCTTGGTTTTTTCTTTCTTCCTGTCTTTTCAATGACCTCTTGCTTTCTTCATGGATGATGTCCTTGATGTCATTCCACAACTCGCCTGGTCTTCAGTCACTAGTGTTCAATGCGTCAAATCTATTCTTCAGATTGTCTCTAAATTCAGGTGGGATATACTCAAAGTCATATTTTGGCTATTGTGGACTTGCTCTGATTTTCTTCAGTTTCAGCTTAAACTTGCATATGAGCAATTGATGGTCTGTTCCACAGTCGGCCCCTGGCCTTGTTCTGACTGATGATATTGAGCTTTTCCATCGTCTCTTTCCACAGATGTAGTCAATTTGATTTCTGTGTGTTCCATCTGGCGAGGTCCATTTGTATAGTCGCCATTTGTTTTGGTGAAAGAAGGTATTTGCAATGAAGAAGTCATTGGTCTTGCAAAATTCTATCATTTGATCTCTGGCATTTTTTCTATCACCAAGGCCATATTTTCCAACTACTGATCCTTCTTCTTTGTTTCCAACTTTTGCATTCCAATCGCCAGTAATTATCAATGCATCTTGATTGCATGTTCGATCAATTTCAGACTGCAGCAGCTGATAAAAATCTTCTATTTCTTCATCTTTGGCCCTGGTGGTTGGTGGGTAAATTTGAATAATAGTCGTGTGAACTCGTCTTCCTTGTAGGAGTATGGATATTATCCTATCACTGGCAGCGTTGTACTTCAGGATAGATCTTGAAATGTTCTTTTTGAAGATGAATGCAACACCATTCCTTTTCGAGTTGTCATTCCCAGCATAGTAGACTATATGATTGTCTGATTCAAAATGGCCAATACCAGTCCATTTCAGCTCACTGATGCCTAGGATATTGATATTTATGCTTTCCATTTCATTTTTGACGATTTCCAATTTTCCTAGATTCATACTTCATACTTTCCAGGTTCCGAGTATTAATGGATGTTTGCAGCTGTTCTCATTTTGAGTCGTGCCACATCAGCAAATGAAGGTCCTGAAAGCTTTACTCCATTCACGTCATTAAGGTCGACTCTACTTCGAGGAGACAGCTCTTCCCCAGTCATCTTCTGAGTGCCTTCCAACCTGGGGGGCTCATCTTCCAGCACTATATCAGACAATGTTCCGCTGCTATTCATAAGGTTTTCACTGGCTAATGCTTTTCAGAAGTAGACTGCTGGGTCCTTATTCCTAGTCTGTCTTAGTCTGGAAGCTCAGCTGAAACCTGTCCTCCGTGGGTGACCTTACTGCTATCTGAATACCAGTGGCATAGATTCCAGCATCACAGCAACACACAAGCCCCCACAGTGTGACAAACTGACAGACACGTGGGGGTACAGGTGTATATATATATATATGTGTGTGTGTGTGTGTGTATGTGTACATATAGATATGTGTGTATGTATATATGTGTATATAAATTTGTTGTTGTTAGTTGATGTCAAGTTGATTCCATCTCATGTGTGCAGAGTAGAACTGTGCTCCAAATGGTTTTTAAGGCTGTGAGTTTTCAGAAGAAGATTTCCAGATCTGTCTCCCAAGGTGCCTCTGGATGGGCTTGAACCACCAATTTTTCAGCTAGTAGTTGAGTGCTTAACTGCTTGTGCTACCTATATATCCTATAGTTATGCACAGAGAGATTTACTTCAAGTGATTGGCTCATGTGATTGTAGAGGGCTGACAAGTCCAAGATCTGTAGGTCAGGCAGCAGGCTAAAGACTTCTGTAGGCTTGCATCCCAAGATCTGTAGGTCAGGAGATGCAAAGAGTGCAGAGTGAAGAGAGAGGGCAAGTTATACCAAAATATCCATTTATAACCTGGAGGCAGAACACATCCTAAGGAAACTCACTTTTCAACTGATTGATTGATTACATTAGCTTACATTGTAGAAAGTGATTACATTATGTTACATTGTATCATGGAACAGTACCTGGACTAGTATTTGGCCAAACCACTGGGAACCATAGCCTAGCCAAGCTGACACCAAAAATTAACCAATAAACCAGTTATAAGTGGTAGGAGCCATGATAATTCACAGGTTTCTTATTTTTATGACCAAAGAGGGTGCCAGTAGAACATCTCAGTGAGCAGGGAAACAGGAGGAGACACAGGTTGTGGGGAAACACAAAGGTTACAAGCGGGAGCCAGCAATGAACCACTTAAGAAAGATGAAGTGTTTCACACAGAGCAGGAAAAATGCCCAGCAAATCAAAAGGCTCTGAGATTCTGAATATATAAATAGACAATGGCTAGACCATATATGAAAATAGAACTCTGACTCATAACCTCTACAGCAGCCACCCAGGAAGCCAGACCACAGCCTCTGCAACAATCAGCCCCAAATGATTAGCACTTGGTCAGTAACTGCTAACTTCCCTAATTTTTGCCCCTACTTCCACTTGGGGGAAACCGTGGTGGCATAGTGTTTGAGAGTTCGGCTGCTAACCAAAAAGGTTGACAGTTCGAATCCTCCAGATACTCTTTGGAAACCCTATGGGGCAGCTCTACTGTGTCTTATTGGGTCACTATGAGTTGGAATCCATTCAATGGCAATGGGTTTGGTTTGGTTTGGTTTGGTTTGGTTTGGTTTGGTTTGGTTTGGTTTGGTTTGGTTTGGTTTGGGTTTGGTTTGGTTTGGTTTGGTTTGGTTTGGTTTGGTTTGGTTTGGTTTGGTTCCAACTCAGGACCAACCAGAGAAAGCCAAGTAGTCTCCCCAAACCAATCACAAGGATGCTCTGCTTCTAGTTATCCCACCTCCAAGTGACCACACCAACAGCCCCCAATCAGGGCATACCTGCTTCTTCCCTTTTCCACTATAAAGCTTTCCCTCTCCCCTGCCTGCTTTTGAGACTCTGCCAAGATCAGATGAGGGTGACTGACCCCCTTGCCAGCTCTGAATAAGTAGCTTCTGCATGTTCTCATCTGAGTGATTTTTGTTTATTTCCCATTTACTCACAAGTGGTCTTCAGAGTTCCTGAGAGAAGACCAGAGCCATGAAGGGAGTGGAGCTGAGTTCCTGAAAGGCATGTGCGGCAGCCAAGGGGCTTTCAGCCTAACTCATGCTCTGCTAATTAGATTGATTAGGGCAATCAAGGCTCCTGTGAGCGTAGCTGCTACTCTCAGAAACCTGAGGGGACTTGAGGTAATGGCTGTGGGCTCTGCAAAGATCTTCAGAAGAAACAACTTTTTCTGCTTTGCGAGTGTGACAGAGTGTAAACATTTTTATTTATTCTATTTGCACAGAGCTTAAATACTACAGAAGAGTGCAGAGTAAAATGGGAAAATCCCCCTTCCTTTTACCCCCACCCCGCCCTTATCCCCCTCCGGAAATAACGACTGGCCACAGTTTTGTGAACATCTTTACAGAGCTTCATGTATTTACATATGTATGTTTATAAAACTGTTGTTAACTGCTATTGAGTCAGCCCCTGACTCGTGGTGACCCCGTGCACAACAGGACTAAACACTGCCTGGTCCTGTGCCGTCTTTATGATCAGTTGGAGATCAGGCTGTTGTGACCCGTAGGGTGTTTATTGGCTGATTTTTTTAGAGTAGATTGTCAGCCCTTTCTTTCTAGACCCTCTTATTCTGAAAGCCCCACTGAAACCTGTTAAGCATCATAGCAACACACAAGCCTCCACCGACAGATGGGTAATGGCTGTGAATGAAGTCCGTTGGCTGGGAATTGAACCCAGATCTCCCGAGTGAAAGTCAAGAATTCTACGACTGAACCACCACTGGCCCCCAATTTGTACAAATACACACTTACGAAAACATAAAATGGGTAACCTGTTAAAACCTGTTGCCCTCAAGTTGATTTCAACTCATAGTGACTCTATAGGACAGAGTAGAACTGCCCCATAGGGTTTCCAAGGAGCAGCTGGTGGATTCGAACTGTCGACCTTTTTGCTAGCAGCCGAGCTCTTAACCACGGTTCCTCCAGGGCTCCAAAATGGGTCACACTAGAATTCCAAGACTTGCTTCTGTTTTTCTTTGTCTTGGAGATCTTTATTTTAGTCTCAGTCCACATGGCACTTTGTCTTAGTTATCTAGTGTTGTTATAACAGAAATAAGACAAGTGAATGGCTTTAACAAAGAGAAATTTATTCTTTCACAGTCTAGGAGGCTGGAAGTCCGAATTCAGGTCACCAACTCCAGGGGAAGGCTTTCTCTCTCTCCCTCTCTGTTGGTTCTAGGGGAAGGTCCTTGTCAGCAATCTTTCCCTAGGAGTTTCTCATCTCAGGGACCTGGATCCAAAGGACACACTCCCCTCCTAGTTCTTCACTCTTTTTTTTTTTGAAAGTCAGCTAGTCTCATCATCACAAACTTAGGCATTTTAAAGCACTTCAGAAAGTGTCAGGAAGTGTAGATTTCTCACCAAATGGATATGCTTCTCCCTGACAGGAGCATTTATGAACACCCATTCACTCACACAACAAAAATTTGTATGAGAGTCCTGGGTGGCGCAAACAGTTAAGCACTCAACTACTAGCCAAAAGGTTAGAGTTTCAAACCCACCCAGAGGCACCTCAGAAGACAGGCATGGTGATCCGCTTCTGAAAGGTCACAGCCTTGAAAACCCTACGCAGCAGTTCTACTCTGCACACATTGGGGCGCCAGGAGTCAGAATCAACTTGATAGCAACTAACAACAACAACTATGTGCCAGGCACTGTTACAGGCCTCAATGAGCAAAACAGCAGATGCACATTAACTCTTTTAAGCCAGTCAGTAATCGATATCCAGCGCTACCCTGGTGACCTCGAAGTACTTGGTGCGTTATTTTCTCATATTCTTACACCACTGATAGGCTATGTAAGTAATTTTTGGCCATCTTTTGTTTTTAGTGTCTATTTTATATCTTTTTTCTATAATCCATTTCCTGATTTTTTTTCTTTTAAATTTCCAACTTCTTCTTTTTCTCTTAGCTCTTTTTTTAAATTTTTTATTGTGCTTTAAGGGAAAGTTTACAAATCAAGTCAGTCTACCATACAAATATTTATATACACCTTGCCGTATACTCCTAATTGCTCTCCCCCTCATGAGACAGTCTGCTCCTTCCCTCCACTCTCTCTCCTCGTGTCCATTCCTCCAGCGTCTGACCCCCTCTGCCCTCTCATCTCCCCTCCAGATAGGAGATGCCAACATAGTCTCATGTGTCTACTTGATCCAAGAAGCTCATTCTTCACCAGCATCTTTTTCTACTCCATTGTCCAGTCCAATCCCTGTCTGAAGAGTTGGCTTTGGGAATGGTTCCTGTCTTGGGCTAACAGAAGGTCTGGGGGGCATGACCACCCAGGTCCTTCTAGTCTTAGTCAGACCATTAAGTCTGGTCTTTTTACGAGAATTTGGGGTCTGCATCCCACTGCTCTCCTGCTCACTCAGGGGTTCTCTGTTGTGTTCCCTGTCAGGGCAGTCATCGGTTGTGGCCGGGCACCATCTAGTTCTTCTGGTCTCAGGCTGATGTAGTCTCTGGTTTATGTGGTCCTTTCCACCCTTTGTGTCCTTAATGTTCTTCATTCTCCTTTGGTCCAGGTGGGTTGAGACCAATTGATGCATCTTAGATGGCCACTTGCTAGTGTTTAAGACACCAGGCATGCTCTCCAAAGTGGGATGCAGAATGTTTTCTTAATAGATTTTACTACGCCAATTGACTTAAATGTCCCCTGAAACCATGGTGCACAAACCCCCGCCCCTGCTGCCCTGGCCTTCAGAGCATTCAGTTTATTGAGGAAACTTCTTTGCTTTTGGTTTACTCCAGTTGCGCTGACCTGTCCTGTATTGTGTGTTGTCTTTCCCTTCACATAAAGTAGTTCTTATCTACTATCTAATTAGTGAAAACCCCTCTCCTTTCTTTCTCCCCCCTCATAATCTTCTCCTTGAGGAAACTGCTTGCCGCAGCAGCTCCTGGGAATGGTGCCTGAGAGCTCCCGGTGATTCAGGTCAGGTAACTCCTCTTCACTTCTCAACTGTCTTTTCCTCCTCCTGCCCCTCAGTTCATTTTCTAGCCTTGCCTTTGATGTTCAGGGCTCCTAGCTTGTCATAAATACACTCGTTTCACTTGTTTTTTCAGGTCTTTGTTGTTGGTTCTTCACTCTTGGTGGTAGCAGGTCCCCCTGTCTCTCTGCTCGATTCTCTCTTTTATATCAAAAGAGATTGACTGAAGGTACAACCTAATCTTGTAGATTGAGTCCTGCCTCATTAACATAACTGCCTTTAATCTTGCCTCATTAACTTCATAGAGTTAGGATTCACAACACATGGGAAAATCACATCAGATCACAAAATGGCAGACACACAATACTGGGAATCATGGCTTAGCCAAGTTGACACACATTTTGGGGGGACAATTCAATCTGTAACATACCCCCTTGTTCTTTTTAATGAGTGTATTGTATTTATTGTAGAGGTGTACAATGACAGTATTAAACTCCTCCTCCACCGAATGGGCATTTACATTCTTTTTTAATTTTTGTACAACAGCAAAAATAAAATTGCCATCTGCATGTCTTTTAGCATATGAGCAACTATTTCTATAGGATCCAAATTTTATAAGTAGTGTAACACTAGGTCAAATGATATGCATATTTTATGTTTTAAAACGGGTGTTGATGCTTCAATGGTAGGATTCTTGCCTTCCTTGTGGGAGACCTGGGTTCAATTTCCAGCCAATGCACCTGAAGCACAGTCAGAAGAGGCTTACATGTTGCTATGATGCTGAACAAGTTTCACTGGAGCTTCCAGACCAGACAGACTAGGAAGAAAGACCTGGCTGTCTACTTCCAAAAGATTAGCCAGTGAAAACCCTATGATCACAATGATCCAATCCCATTGTGCATGGGGTCACCCTAAGTCAGGGGCCACTCGAAGGCAGCTAAGAACAACATTTGAAAAGGACTGTTTATAGTAAGGCCGTCCCAATTTATACATCCCCATTAGCATTTGCGTTCCCATTTCCTTACATCCTTGCCAAGATTAGTTATTATCAGTGTTTTTCATTTGTGTTAATCTGATAGGTCTAAAAAAAATCTTATTTAGTGTTAATTTGCATTAAAATTGATTATAAATGAAGTTTAGAATCTTATATGAATTGCCTATTCATAGTCTTTGCCCACTTTTCTATAGAGTTGGTTATATTTTTCTTATTGATTCACATAAATCTGAATATATTCTGGATAATAAAAAATTGTATGTCATAAGTATTGAAACTGTTTCTTGCAGTCTGTTGCTTGTCTTCCAACTTTGTTTACAGGCTTTTTTTTTTATCTTTTTAAAAAACTTTTATTGTGTTTTAAGTGAAAGTTTATAAGTCAACTCAGACTCTCATACAAAAATTTATAAACACCTTGCTATATACTCCTAATTGCTCTCCCTCTAATGAGACAGCACACTCCTTCCCTCCACTCTCTCTTTTTGTGTCCATTCGGCCAGCTTCTGACCCCCTCTACCCTCTCATCTCCCTTTCAGACAAGAGATACCCACATAGTCTCACGTGTCTACTTGATCCAAAAAGCTAATTCTTCAACAGTATCATTGTCTATCCCACAGTCCAGTCCAACCCCTGTCTAAAGAGTTAGCATTGGGAATGGTTCCTGTCTTGGGCTGACACAAGGTCTGGGGACTACGACCTCTGGGGTCTTTCTAGTCTCAGTCAGACCATTAAGTCTGGTTTTTTTATGAGAATTTGAGGTCTGCATCCCACTGCCCTCCTGCTCCCTCAGGGGTTCTCTGTTGTGTTGCCTCTCAGGGCAGTCATCAGTTGTAGCCAGGTACCATCTAGTTTTTCTGGTCTCAGGCTGATGTAGTCTCTGCTTTATGTGGCCCTTTCTGTATCTTGGACTTATAATTACCTTGAGTCTTTGGTGATCTTCATTCTCCTTTGCTCCAGGGAGGGTGAGATCAATTGATGCATCTTACATGGCCGCTTGCTATCATTTAAGACCCCAGACGCCACTCTCCAAAGTGGGATGCAGAATGTTTTCTTAGCAGATTTTGTTATGCCAGTCAACTTAGATGTCCCCTGAAACCATGGTCCACGAACCCCTGCCTCTGCTACGCTAGCCTTCGAAGCGTTCAGTTTATTCAGGAAACTTCATTGCTTTTGGTTTAGTCCAGTTGTGCTGACCTCTCCTGTACTGTGTGTTGTCTTTCCCTTCACCCAAAACAGTTCTTATCTACTACCTAATTAGTGAATACCCCCTCCCTCCATCCTTCCCTGCTCTCGTAACCATTAGAGAATATTTTCTTCTCTGTTTAAACTTTTTTTGGAGTTCTTATAATGTTGGTCTTATACAATATTTGTTCTTTTGCAACTAATTTCACTCAGCATAATGCCTTCCACATTCCTCCATGTTATGAAATGTTTCACGGATTCATCATTGTTCTTTATCTATGCATAATATTCCATTGCATGAATATACCATAATTTATTTATCTGTTCATCCATTGATGGGCACCTTGGTTGTGTCCATCTTTTTGCTATTGTAAGTAGTGCTGCAATGAACATGGGTGTGCATATATCTGTTGGTGTAAAGGCTCTTATTTCTCTAGGATATATTCCAAGAAGTGAGAATTGCAGGATCCTATGGAAGTTCTATTTCTAGTTTTTTAAAGAAGTGCCAAATCGATGTCCAAAGTGGTTGTACCATTTTACATTCCCACCAGCAGTATATAAGTGTTCCAGTCTCTCCATAACCTCTCCAACATTTATTATTCTGTGTTTTTTGGATTAGTGCCAGCCTTTTTGGAATGAGATGAAATCTCATTGTAGCTTTGATTTGCAATTCTCTAATGGCTAATGATCGTGAGCATTTCCTCATGTATCTGTTCGCTACCTGAATGTCTTCTTTAGTGAAGTGTCTGTTCATATCTTTTGCCCGTTTTTTAATTGGGTTATTTGTCTTTTTGTAGTTGAGTTTCTGCAGTATCATGTAGATTTTAGATTTCAGGCACTGATTGGAAATGTCACAGCGAAAAATTTTTCTTAGTCTGTAGGTAATCTTATTACTCTTTTGGTGAAGGCTTTGGACGAGCATAGGTGTTTGATTTTTAGGAGCTCCCAGATATCTAGTTTCTCTTCTGCATTGTTAATAATGTTTTATATACTGTTTATGCCATGTATTAGGGCTCCTAACATTGTCCCTATTTTTTCTTCCACAATCTTTATTGTTTTAGATTTTATATTTAGGTCTTTGATCCATTTCAAGTAGGTTTGTGTGCATGGTGTGAGGTATGGGTCTTGTTTCATTTTTTTGTAGATGGATATTCAGTTATGCCAGCACCGTTTGCTAAAAAGACTGTCTTTTCCCACTTTTAACTGACTTTGGGCCTTTGTCAAATATGTGGATGGACTTATGTCTGGATTCTCAATTCTGTTCCATTGGTCTATGTATCAGTTGTTGTACCAGTACCAGGCTGCTTTGACTACTGTGGCGGTATAATAGGTTCTAAAATCAGGTAGAGTAAGGCCTCCCATTTTGTTCTTCTTTTTCAGTAATGCTTTACTTATCCAGGGCCTCTTTCCCTTCCATATGAATTTGGTGATTTGTTTTTGCATCTCATTAAAAAATGTCATTAGAATTTGGATCGGAATTGCATTGTATCTATAGATCGCTTTTGGTAGAATAGACTTTTTTACAATATTGTCTTCATATCCATGAACAAGGTATGTTTTTCTACTTATTTAGGTCTCTTTTGGTTTCTTACAGTAGTATCTTGTAGTTCTCTTTGTATAGGTCTTTTAAGATTTATTCCTAAGTACTTTATCTTCTTGGGAGCTACTGTAAATGGTATTTATTTGGTGATTTCCTCTTCAATGTTCTTTTTCTTGGTGTAGAGGAATCCAACTGATTTTTGTATGTTTATCGCCTATCCTGATACTCTGCTGAACTCTTCTTTTAGTTTCAGTAGTTTTCTTGAGGATTCTTGAGGGTTTTCTGGGTATAAGATCATGTCATCTGCAAATAGAGATACTTTTACTTCTTCCTTACCAATCTGAATGCCCTTTATTTCTTTATATAGACTAATGGCTATGGCTAGGACCTCCACCACAGTGTTGAATAAGAGTGGTGGTAAAGGACATCCTTGTCTGGTTCCCGATCTCAATGGGAATGTTTTCAGACTTCTCCATTTAGGATAATGTTGGCTGTTGGCTTTGTAAAAATGCCCTTTATTATGTTGGGTAATGTTCTTTCTATTCCTATTTTGCCGAGAGTTTTTATCATGGATGGGTGTCAAACTTTGTCAAATACTTTTTCTGCATCAACTGATAAAATCATGTGCTTCTTGTCTTTTGTTTTATTTGTATGATAAAAAAAATGGATTACATTAATTGTTTTTCTAATGTTGAACCATCCCTGCATACCTGGTATGAATCCCACTTGGTTGTGGTGAATTTTTTTTTTTTTTTTGATATGTTGAATTCTACTGGCTAGAATTTTGTTGAGGATTTTTGCATCTAAGGTCATGAGGGATATAGGTCTGTAATTTTCTTCTTTTTTTTTTTTTTTTCTGGTTTCTTTTTTTTTACCTTGCTTTGGTATCAGGGATATGCTGGCTTCAAAGAATGAGTTTAGGAGTATTCCATCCTTTTCTATGCTCTGAAATACCTTTAGTAGTAGTGGTTTTAATTCTTATTTGAAAGTTTGGTAGAACTCTGCAGTGGAGCCATTCCAGCCAGCGCTTTTTTTGTTAAGAATTTTTTGATTACCTTTTCAATCTCTTGTTTTGTTGTGGGTCGATTTAGTTGTTCTACCTCTGTTTGTGTTAGTTTAAGGAGGTAGTGTGTTTCTAGGAACTCACCCATTTCTTCTAGGTTTTCAAACTTGTTAGAGTACAATTTTTGATAGTACTCTGTTATGATTCTTTTAATTTTAGTTGAGTCTGTTGTAATATCGCCCATCTCAATTCTTATTTGGGTTATTTGCTTCCTCTTCTGGTTTCCTTTTGTCAGTTTGGCCAGTGGTTTATCAATTTTGTTAATTTTTTCAGAGAACCAGCTTTTGGTCTTGTTAACTCAGTTGTTTTTCTGTTTTCTATTTTGTTTAGTTCTGCTTTAATTTTTATTATGTCCTTCTTCTAATTTCCTTTGTTGGTCTCTTTCTATTTGTTCAAGTTGTAGGGATAATTCTTTTATTTTGGCCCTTTCTTCTTTTTGGATGTGTGCATTTATTGATATAAATTGGCCTCTGAACACTGCTTTTGCTGTGTCCCAAAGGTTCTGATAGGAAGTGTTTTCATTCTCATTGGATTCTATGAATTTCTTTATTCCATCCTTAATATCTTCTATAATCTAGTCTTTTTTTGAGCAGGGTATTGTTCAGTTTCCAAGTGTTTGATTTCTTTTCCCTGCTTTTCCTGTTATTGATTTTCACTTTTATGGCCTTATGGTCAGAGAACATGCTTTGTAATATTTCAATGTTTTGGATTCTGCCAAGGCTGGCTTTATGACCTAATATGTGGTCTGTTCTAGAAAAAGTTCCATGTGCACTAGAAAAGAAAGTATACTTGGTTGCTGTTGGGTGGAGTGTTCTGTATATGTCTACAAGGTCGAGTTGGTTGACTGTGGCATTTAGATCTACCGCGTCTTTATTGAGCTTCTTTCTGGATGTCCTGTCCTTCACCAAAAGTGGTGTGTTGAAGTCTTCCTACTATTATTGTGGAGCTGTCTATCTCACTTTTCAATGCCGATAGAGTTTGTTTTATGTATCTTGCAGCCCTGTCATTGGGTGCATAAATATATAATATGGTTATATCTTCTTGGTGTATTGTCCCTTTAATCATTATATAGTGTCCTTCCTTATCCTTTCTGATTGAATTAACTTTAAAGTCTATTTTGTCAGAAATTAATATTGCCACTCCTGCTCTTTTTTGATTGTTGTTTGCTTGATATATTTTTTTCCATCCTTTTTTTTGAGTTTTAGTTTGTTTGTGTCTCTAAGTCTAAGGCGTGTTTCTTGTAGGCAGCGTATAGACGGATCTTGTTTTTTAATCCATTCTGCCACTCTCTGTCTCTTTATTGGTGCATTTAGTCCATTTACATTCAGGGTAATTATGTTTTTTTAATGAATTTAGTGCTATCATTTTGATGTCTTTTTTTGTGTGTTGACAGTTTCTTTTTCCCATTTGATTTTATGTGCTGAGTAGATTTTCTTTATATATTGTCCTTTCCCCATATTTCTTGTTGTTAATTTTGTTTCTGCTGAGTCTGTATTTTTCCCTTGTATTTTATTTTGATGAGTAGGATAGTTTGTCTCCTTTGTAGTTACCTTATTATTTACCTCTATTTTTCTAAATTTAACACTAACTTTTATTTCTTCCTTCCGTATCTTCCTCTCCATATGGAAGGTGTATGATTACATTTCTTAGTCCCTCTTTATTATTTTAATGTTGTCTTCTTTTATATAATAACATCGCCGTTACCCTGTGTTGGGCTTTTTTTTTTTTTTAATCTTGCTTTGTTTTTTTGGATTTCCCTGTCTGGGTTGACTTCTGGTTGCTCTGCCCAGTGTTCTAGTCTTGGGTTGATACTTGATATTATTGATTTTCTAACCAAAGAACTCCCTTTAGTATTTCTTGTAGTTTTGGTTTGGTTTTCACGAATTCCCTCAAATTGTGTTTATCTGGAAATGTCTTAATTTCACCTTCATATTTAAGAGACAGTTTTCCTGGATATATGATTCTTGGCAGGCAATTTTTTTCCTTCAATTTTTTTAAATATGTCATCCCATTGCCTTCTTGCCTGCATGGTTTCTACCGGGTAGCCTGAGCTTATTCTTATTGACTCTCCTTTGTAGGTGACTTTTCATTTATCCCTCGCTGCTCTTATAATTCTCTCTTTATCTTTGGTTTTGGCAAGCTTGATTATAATATGTCTTGGTGACTTTCTTTTGAGATCTACCTTATGTGGAGTTCGATGAGCATCTTGGATAGATATCTTCTCATCTTTCACAATATCAGGAAGTTTTCTGCCAAAAAATCTTCAACAATTTTCTCTGTATTTTCTGTTGTGTTTTTGGACCCTGTTCTGGTACTCCAATCACTCATAGGTTATTTCTCTTGATAGAGTCCCACGTGATTCTTAAGGTTTCTTCATTTTTTCTAATTCTTTTATCTGATTTTTCTTCAAATATATTAGTGCCAAGGGATTTATCTTCAAGTTCAGAAATTCTAGCTTCTACTTGCTCAATTCTGCTCCTCTGACTTTCTATTGAGTTATCTAATTCTGTAATTTTATTGTTAATCTTCTGAATTTCTGATTGCTCTCTATGGATTTTTCCAACTTATTAAACTTTTCATTATGTTCCTGAATAATCTTTCTAATTTCTTCAGTTGCTTTATCTGTGTGTTCCTTGGCTTGTTCTGTGTATTGCCTCATTTCCTTCCTGATGTCTTGAAGGGCTCTGTACGTTAAACTTTCCTATTCTGCATCTGGTAACTCCAGGAATGCACTTTCATCTATAAGATCCCTGGATTCTTTGTTTTGAGAGCCTGTTGAGGTGATCATGGTCTGTTTCTTTATGTGACTTGGTATTGACTGTTGTCTCCGAGCCATCCATAAGTTATTGTGTTTAGTTTATGCTTCCTTACTGTGTCATAGCTGCCTGCTTTGTTTTGTTTTGGTATACCCCTATGGGTTGCTTGAGTGAGCTAGCTTGATTATTTTCGCCCTTAGAGCTCTGGTGTCCTGTTCCCAGCTGGCTAGAGCTGTTATCAGGTATATCAATCTAGGAGCCCATTCAGTTTTCTTGTATGAATTCAGCTCAGGTTTCCAGGTAGCTGATATCAAGTGCGTGGTACACGCTCTGTCCTACAGTCTTAGAGGGGTAGGGGTGATTGGCATATATACCGGTATCTTATTGCAGGAGGGGGTCACGCTCTGAACAAGGCAGGGGGCTGAGAACCGACCCCCAAGTGTCTCTGAGGAAAATGTGTCTCTGTTCCCTAGGGCGTGCTGGTGGGTGGGTTCTGCAGAGGGACCATGGGCACCCAAAGTTTTTGGTTGTAAGGACTGGGAGGTATCAGTTATCTTTGGACCCCTGTCGCGGGTGGCTGTGTGACCTCAATGGAGTTACCAGTCCTTAGGTCCCTGATGTGGGTAGGTGAGGACCTTGTTTAATAGGCAAAGCAATGTCAAACGTCAAATACCCACCTCTCCACTGCACAGCTGAAATGGTTGGAGTTTGCCAACAAGGGCCTATTCTCCCGAAATAGGCCCACACAGGTCCATGCAAAAGGGAAAGGTGCTCAAGGTCCACGGATGGTTTATGCCTGGACAGGAGCCGCTTCTGTCCTGAGCTCCCCCAGTTAACGGAGCTAGCAAATTATCTTTTCCCCGCAGTTGCAAATTTTTTCCTTCCCCAAGGCCAGGAGGATGGCTCTAGGTGCTCAACAGGATCTGAGGCCCAGGGATTCAGCCACTGAGGCCGGCTTGGGGGCGGGGTGTGGGGAGCGCAGTAAAATATATGCAAGTATTTAGCTTTTGCCCAGGGAGCTGTTCTCCTCAGGTTCTGGAGGTGTGAGTGGCCTGTGTGGCTGGCTGCTTCTCCCTGAGGAAACTGCGGACGAACACTGCCGCCGCCGCCGCCGCCGCTGCCGCCACCACTCCGGGAATGATGCCTGAGGGATCCCCGCAGTTCAGGTCCGGCAACTCCTCTCCGCTTCTGCACAGCCTCTTCCTTCCCCTGCCCCTCAGTTTGTTGTCTAAGCTTGTTTTTGATGCTCAGGGCTCCCAGCTTGTCACAAATATACTCGTTTCACTTGTTTTTTCAGGTCTTTGTTGTAAAGAGGGCTCGACGGAAGCGGCTGTCTATTCCGCCATCTTGGCTCCACCCCACTCCTGCTGTTTTGATTGTTGTTTGCTTGATATATTTTTTCCATCCTTTGAGTTTTTAGTTTATTTGTGTCTCTAAGCCTAAGGTGTGTCTCTTGTAGGCAGCATATAGATGGACTGTGTTTTTTTATCCATTCTGCCACTCTCCGTCTCTTTATCGGTGCATTTAGTCCACTAACATTCAGCATAGTTATGGGTAGGTATGAGTTCAGTGCTGTCATTTTGACGTCTTTCTTTGCGTGTTGTTGACTGTTTCTTTTCCCCACTTAATTTTTTGTGCTGAGTAGTTTAACTTTGTATATTGTCTTTTCCTCTTATTCAGTGCTGTTGATTTTTTTTCTGCTGAGTCTTTATTTTTTTCTTGTATTTTATTTTGATGTGTAGGATAACTAGTCTCCTTTGTGGTTACCTTAATATTTACCCCTATTTTTCTGAATTTAAACCTAACTTTTGTTTCTTTATATCACCTTGTCTTCCTTCCCATATGAAAGATCTATGACTACATTTCTTAGTCCCTCTTTATTATTTTAATATGGTCGTCTTTGTCATAATGACTTCACTGTTTCCCCGTTTTGACTGTTTTTTTATCTTGATTTATTTTTGAGATTTCCCTGTCTGGGTTAACATCTGATTGCTCTGTCCAGTGTTCTAGTCTTGGGTTGGTACCTGATATTATTGATTTCCTAACCAAAGAACTCCCTTTAGTATTTCTTGTAGTTTTGGTTTGGTTTTTATGAAATCCCTAAACTTCTGTTCATGTAGAAATGTCCTAATTTCACCTTCATATACTAGAGACAGTTTTGCTGGATATATGATCCTTGGCTGGCAATTTTTTTCCTTCAGTGCTTTATAAAGTCATCCCATTGCCTTCTTGTCTGCATGGTTTCTGCCAAGTACTCTGAGCTTATTCTTATTGACTCTCCTTTGTAGGTGACTTTTCATTTATCCCTAGCTGCTCTTAAAATTCTCTCTTTATCTTTCGTTTTGGCAAGTTTGATTATAATATGTCTTGGCGACTTTCTTTTCAAGCCTACCTTATGTGGAGTTCGATGAGCATCTTGGATTGATAACTTCTCATCTTTCACGATATTAGGGAAGTTTTCTGCCAACAAATCTTCAAGAATTCTCTCTATATTTTCTGTTATTCCTCCCTGTTCTGGTACTCCGATCACTTGTAGATTATTTCTCTTGATAGATTCCCACATGATTCTTAAGATTTCTTCATTTTTTTTTTATTGTTGTTCTTTTATCTGATTTTTCTTCAAATATATTGGTGCCAAGTGCTTTATCTTCAAGGTCCCCAATTCTGCCTTCTCTGCTCAATTCTGCTCCTCTGACTTTCTATTGAGTTGTCTAATTCTGTAATTTTATTGTTAATCTTCTGAATTTCTGATTGGCATCTCTCTATGGATTCTTGCAGCATATTAAATTTTTTACTATGTTCTTGAAGAACATTTTTAATTTCTTCAACTGTTTTATCTGTGTGTTCCTTGGCTTGTTCTGCATATTGCCTGATCTTCCTGATGTCTTGAAGAGTTCTGCATATTAATCTTTTGAATTCTGCCTCCGGTAATTCCAGGAAGGCACCTTCATTCAGAAGATCCTTTGATTCTCTGTTTTGAGAGGTTGTTGAAGCGATCATGGTCTGTTTCTTTATGTGGCTTGGTATTGACTATTGTCTCCAAGCCATCTGTAAGTTATCGTATTAGTTTATGTTATGTTTGCTTGTTGTATCCTAGTTTCTTGCTTTGTTTTGTTTTGATATGCCCAAATGGGTTGCTTGTGTGAGCTAACTTGATTACTTTTGCCTTTGGGGCCCTGATGTCCTGTCACCAGGTGGCTAGAGTTGTTATCAGATATATGATCTTATGAGTCCATTCATATTTCTTGTGTGGATTCAGCTTAGGTGTCTAGGTAGCTGGTCATCAAGTGTGTGGTACAGGCTCTGTCCTATAGTCTTAGAGGGGCAGGGGTGTTTGGTGTAGGTACAGGTATCTCATTGCAGCAGAAGGTCCGGCTCTGAACAAGGCAGGGGGCTGAGAACCGTCCCTCAGTTGTCTCTGAGGAAAACGTGTCCCTGTTCCCTAGAGCATGCAGGTGAGTGGGTTCTACAGACGGACCATGGGCACCTAATGCTTTTGGTTGTAAGGGCTGGGAGGTACCAGTTATCCTTGGACCCCTGTCACAGGTGGCTGAGTGACCTGGGTGGAGACACCAGTCCTTATGCCCCTGATGTGGTTGGGTGAGGACCCTGTTTAATAGGCAAAGCTGTGTCAAATATCAAACACTCACCTCTCCACCTCACAGCTTAAACTGTTGCAGTCTGCCAGGAAGGCCTATTCTCCTGAAATAGGCCCACGCAGGTCCACACAGAGGGGAAAGGTGTTCAAAGTCCACAGAACGTTTATGCCTGGACAGGAGCCGCTTGTCCTGAGCTCCCCAGGTTAGTGGACGTGGCAAATTATCTTTTCCCCTTCTTGTGAATTTATTCCTTCTCCAAGTCCAGGAGCATGGCTCAGGGCACTCAGATGGGCCTATCTCAGGACCAGGGAAATCAATAGTCACTGAAGCCGACTTGGCGGTGGAGGGTACGGTAAAATATACGCAAGTGCTTAGCTTTTGCAGAGAGCGCCGTTCTTCTCTGGGTCCAGACGTGTGAGTAGGCTGTGCGGCTGGCTGCTTCTCCTTGAGGAAACTGCAGCCAAATGCTACTACCAGGCCACCACAGCTGCTCCCGGGAATGGTGCCTGAGGGATCCCAGCAATTCAGGTCCAGGAACTCCTCTCTGCTTCTGAACCGACTCTCCCTCCCCCTGCCACTCAGTCCATTTTCTAACTTTGCCTTTGATGTTCAGGGCTCCTAGCTTGTCATAAATATAATCATTTCACTTGTTTTTCAGGTCTTTGTTGTAAAAGGGACCTCTGGAAACATCTGGCTATTCCTCCATCTCGGCCCCACCCTACAGAGAAGTTTTGGGGCTTCTTCCTCCTTATTTGAGGACTCACATCTGGCTATTCCTCCATCTTGGCCCCACCCTACAGAGAAGTTTTGGGGCTTCTTCCTCCTTATTTGAGGACTCAGAACTCCAGGTTTCCCCCTCAATTCCAGCTGTACATTTGTTTCTCCTTTCTCCACAATGTGAGGTGTCCTCCTTGGGAGGGGCGAGGTGGCCCCATTTATCCTTTCAGACCAGTACTGGCTGTCATCTAGTGGATTCCAACTCATGGCAAGCACATGTGTGTCAGAGTAGAACTGTGCTCTGGAGAGTTTTCATTTGCTGGTTTTTTGGAAATAGATCACCAGGCCTTTCTTCTGAGGTGCCTCTGGGTGTATTCAGACCTCCAATGTTTCAGTTAGCAGCCAACCTTCTTCCAAGACAGATTTGTTCATTCTTCTGACAGTTCATGATTTATTCAATATTCTTTGCCAACTCTATAATTCAAAGGCATCTATTCTTCTCCACTCGTCTTCACTCATTGTCCAGATTTTGCATGCATATGAGATGATTGAAAATACCATGGCTTAGGTCAGGTACACTTAGTCCTCAAAGTGACATCTTTGCCTTTAATACTTTAAAGAGGTCATTTGCAGCACATTTGCCCAATGCAATATGTCATTTTATTTCCTGGCTGCTGCTTCCATGGGGGTTGATTGTGAATCCAAGTAAAATGAAATCTTTGACAACTTCAATCTTTTCTCCATTTATCATGATGTTGCTTATTGGTCCAGGCATGAGAACTTTTGTTTTCTTTACGTTGAGGTGCAATCCATACTGAAGGCTGTGGTCTTTAATCTTCATCAGTGAGTACTTCAAGTCCTCTTCGCTTTCAGGAAGCAAGGTTGCATCATCTGCATATCACAGGTTACTAAAGAGTCTTCCTTCAATCCTGATGCCACATTCTTCTTATATATTCCAGCTTCTCAGATTATTTGCTCAGCATACAGATTTAGTAAGTATGGTGAAAGGATACAACACTTACAGACATTTTCCTGATGTTAAACCACTCAGAATCCCCTTATTCTGTTTGAATGACTGCCTCTTGGTCTATGAACAGACTCCTCATGAGCACAATTAAGTGTTCTGGAATCAACTTTCTTCACAATGTTATCCATAATTGGTTATGATTTACACAGTTGAATGCGTTTGCATAGTCAATAAAACACAGGTAAACATCTTTTTGGTGTTCTCTGCTGTCAGCCAAAATCCATCTGACATCAGCAATGATATCCCTCATTCTACGTCCTCTTCTGAATCCATCCTGAACTTCTGGAAGTTCCCTGCCAATGTACTGGTGCAATCACTTTTGAAGGATCATCAGCAAAATTTTACATGTGTGTGATATTAATGATATCGTTCAACAATTTCTGCATTCTGTGGGATCACCTTTCTTTGGAATGGGTACAGTTATGGATCTCTTTCAGTCAGTTGGCCAGGTAGCTGTCTTCCAAATTTCTTGACATAGATGAGCAAGCACCTCTAGTGCTTCATCTGTTTGTTGAAATATCTCAGTTGATATTCCATCAATTCCTGGAGCCTAGTTTTTTGACAATGCCTTCAGTGAGGCTTGGACTTCTTCCTTCAGTACCATCAGTTCTTGATCATATGTAACCTCCTGAAATGGTTGAACGTCAACCAGTTCCTTTTGGTACAGTCACTCTGTGTATTCCTTTCACCTTTTGATGCTTCCTGCATCGTTTAATATTTTCCCTGTAGAATACTTCAATATTGCGACTCGAGGCTTGAATTTTCTCTTCAGTCCTTTCAGCTTAAGAAATGCTGAGTGTGTTGTTCTCTTTTGGTTTGCTAACTTCAGGTCTTTGCACATTGTAGTACTTTGTCTTCTTGAGCCACCCCTTGGAATCTTCTGTTCAGCTCTTTTACTTTAACATTTCTTTTTTTCACTTTAGCTACTAGAAGTTCAAGGGTCAGTTTCAGTCTTTTCAACGTTCATTTTAGTGTTTCTTTTCTGTCATTTTAATGACCTTTTGCTTTCTTCATGTATGATATACTTGATGTCATCTCACAACTTGTCTGGTGTTCAATCATTAGTGTTCAGTGTGTCAAATCTGTTCTTGAGATGGTCTCTAAATTCAGGTGGGATATACTAAAGGTCATATATCGGCTCTTGGAGACTTGTTTTAATTTTCTTCTGCTTCAGCTTGAACTTGCATATGAGCTGTTGATGATCTGTCTAGTAGTTGGCCCCTGGCCTTGTTCTGACTAATGATATTGAGCTGTTTCATAGTCTCTTTCCACAGATGTAGTCAATTTGATTCATGTGTTTTCCACCCAGTGAGGTCCAGGTGTATAGTCGCCACTTATGTTGTTGAAAAGAGGTATTTGTAATGAAGAAGTCATTGGTCATGCAAATTATATCATGCAATCCACAGCATGGTTTCTATCACCAAGGCCATATTTTGCAACTACTGATCCTTGTTCCTTGTTCCCAACTTTCACATTCTAATCCCAAGTAGTTTGGCTGTGTGTTGCTGTGATGCTAGAAGCTATGCCACCAATATTTCAAACATCAGCAGGGTTACCCACAGTGGGCAAGTTTCAGAGGAGTTTCCAGATTAAGGAAGAAAGGCCTGGTGATCTACTTCCTAAAATTATCCATTGAAAACCTTGTGCATCACAACAGAATATTGTTCAATACAGCGCTGTGTGATGGGTTGAGTTACGTCCCCCCAAAATATGTATTGTAAATCTGTGGTGCAGTAAGTTACTTAATACGGCCCTTCTAGCCATAGTCTTTGTAACTCCCAGCAAATGACTGGGAGGGACTATGCAAATGAGGTGTATGGAACCCAAATGAGGGGATTGGTCAGTTTTGCAATCCCAGAGGCAGAAAAATAGGATCTCATCACTATCAAGAAAGAAGAGCCAGGAGTGGAGCACACCCTTCAGACATGGGATCTCTATGCTGAGAAAATCCTGGAACCAAGCAAGCAAGGGAGAGAGAGCTGTAACATGGAAGACAGCGAGAAGCAGCTGCACAGAAATGGTGGAAGCAGAGGCAGGAGACCAGCAGGAGACATCCTGGTGGGCTTACCAGCCCACAGAATGAGAAAGCTGAGTGCCTTCAGGCAGGAGGATGGATGGCAGAGCAGGATAACACCAGGCACTCGATGGAGCTAGGTTTGCTAACGCACAGAGCTAGAGCTGAGTGCCTTTGGGTGAAGGCTTACTGGTGGAGCGGGGTCCCTCTAGGTACTTATCAGCAAGGCTAAAGGAGCTGTGGAACACTTGCCTGAGGAGAGCAGAGACCAGGCTGAGGGGCTGAGGGGCCAGAGAAAGACCTGCCTGCTGGAATGGCTGAGAAGAGGCTGAACTGATGGAAGACCTGTACCCTGAGCCTTGCTGAACCTGAGTTGTACCCTGCTACTTTCCTAACAAACCCTGTAACTGTGAGTGTGGTCTATGAGTTCTGTGTGGCCACTGCTATGAATTATCAAACCCAGCAGAGAAGTAGAGAGTGCCATGGGAGAGATGGTTGGTGTCAGAATTGGTAGAAGAAAGGTTGGAAAGAGGAGGTATGTCTGACCTCCACCTCATAGGAATCAGGCTTGGGCTGTTGATCTTCATTCTCCTTCCCCTTTGTGAAGTTAGATGAGGAGGTCAGATGCCCCTGTCACACCATTTTTACAAAATCCTAAACTCTACGCCTGTGGTTATAATCCCATCTGAGAATGAGTTTTCTGTTATGTTAATGAGGCAGGGTTAGTGTCTTGAGTTAATCTCTTACAAGAGATCAAAAGAGCAGATTAGGCAAGGAGAGATAGGGGAAAGGTAGGTGCCAAACCACACGGAGATCTCCAAGGAACCAGGAAATAGAAGTTGAAGAGATGAGGACCTTCCCCCAGTGCCGACAGAAACAGAAAGCCTTCCCGTAGAGCCAGCGCCCTGAATTAGGACTTCTAGCCTCCTAAACTGTGTGAAAATAAACCTCTGTTTGTTAAAACCATCCACTTGTGGTATTTCTGTTATAGCAGCACTAGGTGCCTAAAACACGCTGGAAGATGAGCCCTGAGGTCGGTTGGAAGGCACTCAAAATATGCTGTGGCGGTGGCATCAACAATGGACTCACAATGATGTGAAGACGGAGCAGAACCAGGCAATGCTTTGTTCTGCTGTACATGGGGTCACCATGACTTAGAGCTGACTCAATCACAATTTCTGGGTTGAAAAGGGAATTTATATATCAGCTTTATTTGATATAATTCACAAACTATACAATTATAATTCAATGGGTTTTAGTATATTCAGAGTTGTACAATCATCGCCTCGATCCATTTCAGAACATTTTCATCACCCCGAAAAACTGAAAGGGGAAATTTTACTACTTTAAGAAAACACTTGTTCCAGGAGCTTCAACATATGAAAATCACCTTTGGGTGCCCAGGAGCGAAGCACAGCCTCCTCTGACAACCCTGTGAAGTATGATGAGCAGGGTGGTCAGCTCCACCCAGGATCCCAGAGGCACTTAGACAAGCCTCCCACACCACAACTGCCTCCCACCCGCCTCACCTCCCCCCAGCATTGGGCCTGGACCCCCCAACCTCCAGAGGTCAGGGCAGAGCTGGAACCCCTGCTGGCTGCCAGACTTAGGCATTTGCAGACCCATGCCTGGCCCCAGACACCCCTGACCACAGCTCACAGGTAGCTTGACTCTCAGGTCCCTCTGCCCCAGCCCTCCAGGGCTCTGACGGGCTTCTGTCCCTCTGGGTCCTGTTCAGCAAGGAAAGCTCTCCTCCGATGAGGCCTGAGTGCCCTCCCCACAACCCCGGCTGTGGCTGCCCCCTACTGGGGCACCCAGAGAGGGAGGGAGCTGGTGGCCTGCAGAGCTGGGCTCTTGGGTACCCGCGTCATCAGTGCTTCCCTTTTCTGTCACTCTGGGTTTGCTTTCCCGGTGGCCAACTACCCTGTGGGCGAACCTCTCTCTCTCCCTGGACAAGTGCACAGAGGCCAGCGGATGTCCTTCGCCACCTGCCCGCGGAGCAGTCCCTGAAACAGGGAGCTCAGGAGGCCCTAAGTGGGGGTGGGGTGGAGGGCAAGCAGTCCTTTGGGCTGGGATTCTAAACGATAAGTAAGAACTTTGCAGGCGTGTAAGGGACGAGCGCAGGCAGAAGCAACAAGACGAAAGCACCCGGGCGGCCACCTTCCCGTGGATTTAGGGACTCTGGGGGTGTCTCAGAGCTTTAGAGGGGCTAAGGAGAGAGGGCAGACTGCAAAGGCAGGCTGGAGCCAGGCCCCGACCCGCACCCGGGGCGTGGAGGGACACGATGCAGGGACGGAACCTCAGCGGCTGCCGCAGTGGGCTCGGCCGCGGGACCTCGGCCAGGCGGGTGCCGTCGTGGGTTCCCGGCTCCGGGCTGGCGCGATTTCCCGGGGCCGGCCTCGGGCGCCCCCTGGCGGAGATGCCCGCAGTGTGCAGTGCGCGCCCAGGCCCGGGGGTGGCACGTCTGGGTTCCAGTCTTCCCCACCTCTCCCTATTCCTTCCTGCATTAGCAAGGCCTAGCGGGGAGGGTTTCTCCCTCCTGAGGCCCCGAGCCCTGGGGCACCGTAATTACTGCAGGCACTCGGCACAGCGCGGGGCCGACTAATCAACACCACGCTGCGCCTCTGAGCTAAAGGGCTCTCGGAACAGGTCCGCCTCCCGCATTCTCTCCGCGGGAGCTGCGCTGCTCCGCGGGGCATGTCGCAGAGCTTTTAGTTGAAACCCGCTTCTGGAGGCAAGTCTGCGCCCGCCCTTGATAAACATCCTCGGGGAACATCGGGAAAATGATCTAACCCAGGCCCGGACGCAGGGGAGAGGCGACCTGGGCTGTGAGGCACCGGGCTCAGTTCTGCCAGGCTGTTTCTTGGGCTGTAAAATGTGAGCAGGCCGCCGGAAACCGCACACACCTTGTGAGCTTCCTGTATGGGGTTGGTCCCAAAGACACGTGCTCAGATGGGGCCAGACAGCCCGACAGCCACGCCTGCCCTTGAGAGGACTGCTTTGTCAGGGCCCCATCCGGGTATGGGGGCAAGAAATCAGGGAGGGCTTCCTGGAAGAGGGGGAAAGATGTTGTGGGAGCGTGTTATGGGCGAAGGCCTGGAGGCAGGGACGGATTACAAGCAAGGTACACACGGGCTTACTCGCGCTTTCTTACTCATCGGTAGTGCGCAGTTTCACCTGGTTTTCGATTGTGCACTACAGATTAATTAGTAAACACAATTAAGCCTAGCGTTCCTGGCTTACTGTAGACCTGCACATACAGTACTTGCTGATTAATCCGCCCCCGCCTTGGGGTAAGCGAGGCCCTGGGGTGTCTGGGGGCGGCAGTTCTCTGTGCATGGCAGGTGCCCCGGGGCAGGGCTGGGGTCAGAAGGGAGACATCCGCCAGGCCCGATGCCATGCCCTACCCCGACATTTACGTCCTCGGAGCTTTGGGGAGCCTTGGCAGGCTATTAAGTAGGAGACACCGTGGGGTTTTGTTTTAGGAAAATTAACCTGAAAGCTGGTACAAGAGCGGTAGGAAAGAAGGTGGCGGCCAAGGAGGACGCTCCCCTAGTCCGCGAGAGGTAATGAGGCGCAGAGATAAAGCCCTGCACTGTGGAGGAAGGCCCAAGGAGGACGGGAAAGGGCACCTAAGGTCAGTTGAGGTCGGCTTGGCGGCGGCGGTGGGTGGTGAGGAAGAGTCAAGAGTGCCTTCAGACCCCTGGAGGTGCGTCCAAGGCACCTCACACCTCCGGGGACGGTTACCACCTCGTAGGAAGCCCTGCCCCCATCAGTTCTAGGCCCTAATGTTTCTTTAAGGCCCAAAGAATCGCATTTCCTTATTACTCTGGGAGAACTCACGGCAGCTCACTAGGGAGAGAGATCCAAGCACCCCGGCTATCCTGGTTGTATCAGAGGGCAGGTCACTCCCAGTAGGCTCATGGAGAACCCCTAGTCCTGAAGAAGAAAGGAAGGCAAGATAGAGAGACAGAATGGATAAAACAAAAAAAAATAAAATTGAAGGAGTTAACAACTCAGGCACACAGCAGGGACTCTCAGTTGAGGGTTTTTTGGTTTTTTTTTTTTTTTTCTTCTCCCTATAAGGTTTAATTTTTTTTGTGTGTGTATTTTATTGTGTTTTAGGTGAATGTTTACAGAGCAAAACAGA
This sequence comes from Loxodonta africana, assembly GCF_030014295.1. NCBI lineage: Eukaryota > Metazoa > Chordata > Mammalia > Proboscidea > Elephantidae > Loxodonta > Loxodonta africana. Next base: position 82,334,327 of record NC_087357.1, on the reverse strand, counting down.
CTCCCATTCAACAATTCATACACAAATTGTTGGGTGACATTGGTTACCATCCCCCTATGTGTCAGCACTCCCACCATTCTGCCCCATCTGCCCCATTTCCATCCGTCCAGTTCCCCTGCCCCTCCTGGCCCTCTCATCTCTGTGTTCAGGTAAAGGCTGGCCCTGGTTCCACATTCTCTCCTAATTACCACAGTTGCCATTCCTTTTTGCGTTCCTCTCAGTGTTGTCCTTTGCCTTGGTCACATTGTGCTTACTTCCCCCGTATTGTGTATTGCCTTTCCTTTCACCAGTATTAACACGTGTCTTTTTTTGTTGTTTCTATCCAGTTAGTAGTTTTCCCTGTCTCTCCTTCTCCCTGATAACCATCAAAGAATTTTTTTTTCCTGTGTGTAAACCTTTCCTTATAATAGTGGTCTCATACAATATTTATCCTTTTGTGATTGACTTATTTCACTCAGCATACCCTCTATGGCTGCAGCAGTATATCAACAGGGAACTGCCAGAAATTCAAGCCAGATTCAGAAGAGGACATGGAACCAGGGATAGCATTGCTGATGTCAGATAGATCCTGGCTGAAAGCAGAGAATACCAGAAAGATGTTTACCTGTGTCTTATTGACTAGGCTAAGGCCTTTGACTGTGTGGATTACAACCAATTATGGATAACATTGTAGAGAATGGGAATTCCAGAACTCTTAATTGTGCTCATGAGGACTCTGTACATGGATCAAGAGTTAGTCATTAGAATAGAACAAGGGGATTCAGAAAAGGTGTGCTTCAGGGTTGTATCCTTTTACCATACCTATTCAATCTGTAAGCCAAGCAAATAACCCAAGAAGCTAGACTATATAAAGAATGGTGCATCAGGATTGGAGGAAGACTCATTAACAACCCAAATTAAGATGACACAACCTTGTTTGCTGAAAGTGAAGAGGTCTTGAAGCACTTACTGATGAAGATCAAAGACCACAGCCTTCAGTATGAATTACACCTCAACATAAAGAAAACGAAAACCCTCACAACTGGACCAATAAGAAGCATCATGATAAATGGAGAAAAGATTGAGATTGTCAAGGGTTTTATTTTACTTGGATCCACAATCAACACCCATAGAAGCAGCAGTCAAGAAATCAAGAGAGGGTAGGGCCAAGATGGTGGACTAGCCAGACGCTTCTGGTGATCTCTCTTACAACAAAAACCAGAAAAATCAAGTGAAACAATTATATTTATGACAAGCTAGGAGCCCAGAACATCAAAGGTAAAGTTAGAAAACAGAAAAGTGGCAGGAAGAGAGTGAGATTGTTCAGAAGTTGAGAGGAGTTCCTGGACCTGAATTGCTGGGATCCCTCAGGCACCATTTCCAGGAGCAGCTGTAGCGGGCTGGTGGTAGCACTGGCCACAGTTTTTTCAGGGAGAAGCAGCCAGCCACACAACCTACTCACACCTCCGGACCCAGAGAAGAACAGCGCTCTCTGCAAAAGCTAAGTACTTACTTATATTTTACCTCACCCCCCAACCCCAAGCCAGCTTCAGGAGCTGTTGATTGCCCTGGGCCTGAGATAGGCCCATTTGAGCACCCTGAGCCATGTTCCCGGACTTGGGGAAGGAATAAATTCACGACAGGGAAAAGATAATTTGTCAGCTCCACTAACCCAGAGAGCTCAGGACAGAAGCGGCTCCTGTCCAGGCATAAACAGTCTGTGGACTTTGAATAACTTTCCCCACTGCATGGACCTGTGTGGGCCTATTTCAGGAGAATAGCCCCTTGTTGGCAGACTGCGACTGTTAAAGCTGTACGGTGGAGAGGTGAGTGTTTGATATTTGACATAGCTTTGCCTGTTAAACAGGGTCCTCACCTACCCACATCAGGGGCATAAAGACTGGTGGCTCACCTCAGGCCACTCAGCCCCTGTGACACCGGTCCAAGGATAACTGGTACCTCCCAGCCCTTACAACCAAAAGCACTGGGTGCCAATGGTCCATCTGTAGAACCCACCCACCTGCACGCTCTAGGGAACAGGGATGTGCTTTCCTCAGAGACACTCGAGGGACGGCTCTCAGCCCCCTGCCTCGTTCAGAGCCTGACCTCCTGCTGCAATCAGATACCTGTACCTACGCCAAACACCTCTGCCCCTCTAAGACTATAGGACAGAGCCTGTACCACACACTTGATGACCAGCTACCTAGACAGCTGAGCTGAATCCACGCAAGAAATATGAATGGACTCATAAGCTCATATACCTGATAACAGCTCTAGCCATCTGGTGAAAGAACATCAGAGCCCGAAAGGCAAAAATAATCAAGCCAGCTACCTCAAGAAACCCATTTGGGCATATCAAAACAAAACAAAGCAAGAAACTAGGGTACAACAAGCAAACATAACATAAACTAATACGATGACTTATAGATGGCTTAGAGACAATAGTCAATGCCAAACCACATAAAGAAACAGACCATGATCGCTTCAATAACCTCTCAAAACAGAGAATCAAAGGATCTTCTGAATGAAGGTGCCTTCCTGGAATTACTGGATGCAGAATTCAAAAGATTAATATACAGAACTCTTCAAGACATCAGGAAGGAGATCAGGTAATATGCAGAGCAAGGCAAGGAACACACAGATAAAACAGTTGAAGAAATTAAAAATGTTCTTCAAGAACATAATGAAAAATTTAATAAGCTGCAAGAATCCATAGAGAGATGCCAATCAGAAATTCAGAAGATTAACAATAAAATTACAGAATTAGACAACTCAATAGAAAGTCAGAGGAGCAGAATTGAGCAGAGAAGACAGAATTGGGGACCTTGAAGATAAAGCACTTGGCATCCATATATTTGAAGAAAAATCAGATAAAAGAAGAACAACAGAAAAATGAAGAAACCTTAAGAATCGTGTGGGAATCTATCAAGAGAAATAACCTACAAGTGATCGGAGTACCAGAACAGGGAGGAATAACAGAAAATACAGAGAGAATTCTTGAAGATTTGTTGGCAGAAAACTTCCCTAATATTGTGAAAGATGAGAAGATACCAATCCAATATGCTCATCGAACTCCACATAAGGTAGATTTGAAAAGAAAGTCACCAAGACATATTATAATCAAACTTGCCAAAACGAAAGATAAAGAGAGAATTTTAAGAGCAGCTAGGGATAAATGAAAAGTCACCTACAAAGGAGAGTCAATAAGAATAAGCTCAGAGTACTTGGCAGAAACCATGCAGACAAGAAGGCAATGGGATGACTTATATAAAGCATTGAAGGAAAAAAATTGCCAGCCAAGGATCATATATCCAGCAAATTTGTCTCTAGTATATGAAGGTGAAATTAGGACATTTCTACATGAACAGTAGTTTAAGGATTTCATAAAAACCAAACCAAAACTACAAGAAATACTAAAGGGAGTTCTTTGGTTAGGAAATCAATAATATCAGGTACCAACCCAAGACTAGAACACTGGACAGAGCAATCAGATGTTAACCCAGACAGGGAAATCTCAAAAATAAATCAAGATAAAAAAAAAAAAGCACTGAAAACGGGGAAACGGTGATGTCATTATGTTGAAGATGACCATCTTAAAATAATAAAGAGGGACTAAAAAATGTAGTCGTAGATCTTTCATATGGAGAGTAAGACAAGACGATATAAATAAACAAAAGTTAGGTTTAAACTTAGAAAAATAGGGGAAAATATTAAGGTAACCACAAAGGAGACTAATTATCCTACACATCAAAATAAAATACAAGAAAAAAATAGAGACTCAGCAGAAACAAAATCAACAACAACAAATAAGAGGAAAAGGCAATATACGAAGATAAACTACTCAGCACAAAGAATTAAGTGGGAAAAAGAAAGTCAACAACACGCAAAGAAAGACGTCAAAATGACAGCACTAAACTACCCATAATTATGCTGAATGTTAATGGACTAAATGCACCGATAAAGAGACAGAGAGTGGCAGAATGGATAAAAAAACACAATCCGTCTATATGCTGCCTACAAGAGACATACCTTAGGCTTAGAGACACAAATAAACTAAAAACTCAAAGAACGGAAAAAATATACCAAGCAAACAACAATCAAAAAAGCAGGAGTGGCGATATTAATTTCTGACAAAATAGACTTAAAGTAAATTCAACACAAAGAATAAGGAAGGACACTATATAGTGATTAAGAGTCAATATACCAGGAGGATATAACCATATTAAATATTTATGTACCCAATGACTGGGCTGGAAGATACATAAAACAAATTCTAACAGCATTGAAAAGTGAGATAGACACAATTATAATAGGAGACTTCATCATACCATTTTTGGTGAAGGACAGGACATCCAGTCAGAAGCTCAATAAAGACACAGAAGATCTAAATGCCACAATCAACCAGCTCGACCTTATAGGCATATACAGAACATTCCACTCAACAGCAGCCAAGTATACTTTCTTTTCTAGTGCACATGGAACATTCTCTAGAACAGACCATATATTAGGTCATGAAGCAAGCCTCAGCAGAATCCAAAACATCAAAATATAACAAAGCATCTTCTCTGACCATAAGGCCATAAAAGTCGAAATCAACAACAGAAAAAGCAGGGAAAAGAAATCAAACACTTGGAAACTGAACAATACCCTGCTCACAAAAACACTGGGTTGTAGAAGACATTAAAGATGGAATAAAGAAATTCATAGAATCCAATGAGAATGAAAACACTTCCTATCAGAACCTTTGGGACACAGCAAAAGCTGTGTTCAGAGGCCAATTTATATCAATAAATGCACACATCCAAAAAGAAGAAAGGGCCAAAATAAAAGAATTATCTCTACAACTTGAACAAATAGAAAGAGAGCAATAAAAGAAATGTTCAGGCACTAGAAGAAAGGAAATAATAAAAATTAGAGCAGAACTTAATGAAATAGAAAACAGGAAAACAATTGAAAGAACTAACAAGACCAAAAACCGGTTCTTTGAAAAAATTAACAAAATTCATAAACCATTGGCCAAACTGACAAAAGAAAAACAGGAGACGAAACAAATAACCCAAATAAGAAATGAAATGAGTGATATTACAACACACCCAACTGCAATTAAAAGAATCATAACAGATTACTATCAAAAATTGTACTCAACTCTGACAACCTAGAAGAAATGGTTGAATTACTAGAAACACACTACCTACTTAAACTAACACAAACAGAGGTAGAACAACTAAATAAACCCACAACAAAGAAGAGATTGAAAAAGTAATCAAAAAACTCCTAACAAAAAAAAAGCCCTGGCTGGGATGGCTTCACTGCAGAGTTCTACCAAACTTTCAGAGAAGAATTAACACCACTACTACTAAAGGTATTTCAAAGCATAGAAAAGGACAGAATACTCGCAAACTTATTTTATGAAGCCAGCATATCCCTGATACGAAAACCAGGGAAAGACACTATGAAAAAAAGACAATTGCAGACCTATATCCCTTAGGAACTTAGAAGCAAAAATCCTCAACAAAATTCTAGCCAATAGAATTCAAGAACATATCAAAAAAGTAATTCACCATGACCAAGTGGGTTTCATACCAAGTATACAGGGAAGGTTCAACATTAGAAAAACAATGAATGTAATCCATCATATAAATAAAACAAAAGACAAGACCACGTGAGTTTATCAATCAATGCACAAAAGGCATTTGACAAAGTTCGACACCAATCTATGATAAAAACTCTCAGCAAAATAGGAATAGAAGGAACATTCCTCAATATAAAAAAGGGCATTTATACAAAGCCAACAGCCAACATCATCCTAAATGGAGAGAGTATGAAAGCATTCCCCTTGAGATCAGGAACCAGAGAAGAATGCCTTTTATCACCAGTTTTCTTCAACATTGTGCTGGGTGGCCTAGCCAGAGCAATTAGGCTAGATAAAGAAATAAAGTGCATCCAGATCGGCAAGGAAAAATTAAAGTTATCTCTATTTGCAGATGACATGATCTTATACACAGAAAACCCTCAAGAATCCTCAAGAAAACTACTGAAACTAAAAGAAGAGTTCATCAGAGCATGAGGATACAAGATAAACATACAAAAATCAGTTGGGTTCCTCTACGCCAATAAAAAGAACATTGAAGAGAAAATCACCAAATCAACACCATTTACAGTAGCTCCCAAGAAGATAAAATACTTAGGAATAAATCTTACTAGAGACATAAAAGACTTATACAAAGAGAACTATAAGACTCTACTGCAAGAACCAAAAGACACCTACAGAAGTGGAAAAACATACCTTGCTCATGGATAAGAAGGCTTAACATTGTAAAAATGCCTGTTATACCAAAAGATATCTGTAGATATAACACAATTTCAAACTAAATTCCAACAACATTTTTTAATGACTTGGAGAAAGAAATCACCAACTTCATATGGAAGGGAAAGAGGCCCTGGATAAAAAAAAAAAAAAAAAAAAAAATTTTTTTTTTTTGTATAGCATTAATTACAAGGAAGAACAAAATGGGAGGCCTCACTCTACCTGATTTTAGAACCTATTATACTGCCACAGTAGTCAAAACAGCCTGGTACTGGTAAAACAACAGATATGTAGACCAGTTGAACAAAATTGAGAATGTAGACATAAATCCATGCACATATGAGCAGCTGATATTTGACAAAGGCCCAAATTCAGTTAAATGGTGAAAAGACAGTCTTTTTAACAAATGGTGCTGGCATAACTAGATATCCAACTGCAAAAAAATGAAACAAGACCCATACCTCACACTATGCACAAAAACCAACTTAAAATGGATCAAAGACCTAAACATAAAATCTAAAATGATAAAGATCGTGGAAGAAAAAATAGGGACAACGCTAGGAGCCCTAATACATGGCATAAACGGTATACAAAACATTACTAACAACGCAGGAGAGAAACTAGATAACTGGGAGCTCCTAAAAATCAAACACCTATGCTCATCCAAATACTTCAGCAAAAGAGTAAAAAGACTACCTACAGACTGGGAAAAAGGTTTTAGCTATGACATTTCTGATCAGCGCCTGATCTCTAAAATCTACATGATACAGCAAAAACTCAACTACAAAAAGACAAATAGCCCAGTTAAAAAAATGGGCAAAAGATATGAACAGACACTTCACTAAAGAAGACATTCAGGTAGCGAACAGATACATGAGGAAATGCTCACGATCATTAGCCATTAGAGAAATGCAAATCAAAACTACACTGAGATTCTATCTCACTCCAATAAGGCTGGCGTTAATCCAAAAAACACAAAATAATAAATGTTGAGAGATTATGGAGAGAGTGGAACACTTCTACACTGCTGGTGGGAATGTAAAATGATACAACCTCTTTGGAAATCTATTTGGCGCTTCCTTAAAAAACTAGAAATAGAACTACCATACGATCAAGCAATCCCACTCCTCGGAATATATCCTAGAGAAATAAGAGCCTTTACGTGAACAGATATATGCACACCCATGTTCATTGCAGCACTGTTTACAATAGCAAAAAGTTGGAAGCAACCAAGGTGCCCATCAACAGCTGAATTGATAAATAAATTGTGGTATATTCACACAATGGAATATTATGCATTGATAAAGAACAATGGTGAATCGGTGAAACATTTCATAACATGGAGGAATGTGGAAGGCATTATGCTGAGTGAAATTAATCAGTTGCAAAAGGACAAATATCGTATAAGACCACTATTACAAGAACTTGTGAAATAGTTTAAACAAAGAAGAGAATATCCTTTGATGGTTATGAGGGGGGAGGAGGGAGGAAGAGGGGTTTTCACTAATTAGATAGTAGATAAGAGCTATTTTAGGTGAAGGAAAAGGCAACACACAATACAGGAGAGGTCCGCACAACTGGACTAAACCGAAAGCAAAGAAGTTTCCTGAATAAACTGAAAGCTTTGAAAGCCAGTGTAGCAGGGCAGCGGGGGCGGGGAGGGGGTTGTGGACCATGGTTTCAGGGGACATTTAATCAATTGGCATAATAAAACCTATTAAGAAAACATTCTGCATCCCAACTTGGAGAGTGGCGTCTGGGGTCTTAAACGCTAGCAAGTGGCATCTAAGATGCATCAATTGGTCTCAACCCATCTGGAGCAAAGAAGAATGAAGAACCCCAAAGACGCAGGGTGATTGTGAGCCCAAGAGACAGAAACGGCCACATAAACCAGAAACTACATCAGCCTGAGACCAGAAGAACTAGATGGTGCCTGGCTACAACCGATGACTGCCCTGACAGGGAACATAACAAAGAACCCCTGAGAGAGTAGGAGAGCAGTGGGATGCAGACCCCAAATTCTTGTGAAAAGACCAGATTTAATGGTCTGACTGAGACTAGAATGACCCTGGAGGTCATGGTCCCCAGACCTTCTGTTAGCCCGACAGGAGCCACTCCTAAAGCTAACTCTTCAGACAGGGATTGGACTAGACTATGGGATAGACAATGATACTGGTGAAGAATGAGTTTCTTGGATCAAGTAGACACATGAGACTATGTCGGCATCTCCTGTGTGAAGGGGAGATGAGAGGGTAGAGAGGGTCAGAAGCTGGCCAAATGGACAAGAAAAGAAATAGAGGAGGGAAGGAATATGCTGTCTCATTAGGGGGAGAGCAATTAGGAGTATATAGCAAGGTGTTCATAAATTTTTGGATGAAAGTCCAACTTGATTTGTAAACTTTCACTTAAAGCACAAAAAAAATTGGAAAAAAAAAAAAGAAAGAAATCAAAAGACTCATTGCATTGTCCAAACTGGCTGCAAAAGACCTCTTTAAACTGTTGAAAAGCAAAGATGTCACCTTGAAGACTGATGTGTGCCTGACCCAAGTCATGGTGTTTTCAATCACCTCATATATGTGTGATTTTTTTTTTCATATATGTGTGAAAGCTAGACAATGAATAAGGAAGGCTGAAGAAGAATTGAAGCCTTTGAATTGTGGTGTTGGCAAAGAATATTGAATATACCATGGACTGCCAAAAGAGTGAACAAATCTGTCTTGCAAGAAGTACAACCAGAATGCTCCTTAGAAGCAAGGATGCTGAGACTGTGTCTTACATATTTTGGACATGTTATCGGGAGGAATCAGTCCCTGGAGATGGGCATCATGCTTGCTAAAGTAGAGGGTCAGGGAAAAAGAGTAAAACCCTCCATGAGATGGATTGACACAGTGGCTGCAACAATGAGCTTAAGCATAACAAACGATTGTGAGGATGGCACAGGACTGGGCAGTGTTTCCTTCTGTTGTACATAGGATTGCTATGAGTCAAAACTGTCTCCAGGGCACCTCACAACAACAACAGTCCTATTCCCCTTGACATCGAGTCTATTCCAACTCATAGTGACCCTATAAGACACGGTAGAACTGTCCCCTAGGGTTTCCAAGGAACAGCTGGTGGATTAGAACTGCCGACCTTTTGGTTAGCAGCTGAGCTCTCATCCTCTGTGCCACCAGAGCATAATGTCCTCCACATTCAACCATGTTGTCAGATGTTTCACAGATTTGTCATTATTCTTTATCATCGCGTAGTATTCCATTGTGTGTGTGTACCACGGCTGGTTTATCCATTCATCCGTTGATGGGCACTTAGGTTGTTTCCATCTTTTTGTATTGAGAATAAAGCTGCAGTGAACATGGATGTGCATATACCTATTCATGTCACAGCTCTTATTTCTTTAGGGTCTATACCTAGGAGTGGGATTGCTGGATCATATGGTATTTCTATTTCTAGATTTTTAAGGAAGTACCATATCATTTTCCATGGTGGTTTACCATTTTACATTCCCACCAGCAGTGTATGAGTTCCAATCTCCCCCAGACTTCACGAGCATTTGTTATTTCCTGTTTTTCATTAGTACCATTATTGTTGGGGTGAGATGGTATCACATTGTAGTTTTGATTTGCATCTCTGTAATGGCTAATGGTGGAGCCCTGGTGGAGGAGTGGTTAAGAGCTTGGCTGCTAACCAAAAGGTCGGCAGTTCAAATCCACCAGCTGCTCCTTGGAAACACTGTGGGGCAGCTCTACTCTGTCCTATAATGTCACTCTGAGACAGAATTAAACTCAAAGGCACCTAACGATGACAACAACAATGGCTAATGATTGTGACCATCTCTTTATGTATTTCCTGGCTGCTTGAATGTCGTCTTTGGTGAAGTGTCTCTTCATATTTTTTTCCCATTTTTAAATTGGATTGTTTCTCTTTTTGTTGGTGAGGTGTTGAAGTTTTCTATAAATTTTAGAGATTAGACTCTTGTCAGATATGTTGTAGCCAAAATTTTTTCCTAGTCTATATGTTCTCTTTTTACTTTTTTGGAGAAGTCTTTTGATGAGCATAAATGTTTAATTCTTAGAAGGCTTATTTATCTAGTTCATCTCCTGCTGTTCATGCATTTTTAGTTATGTGTGATGTCTATTTATGCCATATATTAGGACACCTAGCATTATCCCCATTTTTTCTTCCATGATCTTTATAGTTTTAGGTTTTATATTTAGGTCTCTGATCCATTTTGAGTTAGTTTTTGTGTATGGTGTGAGGTATGGGTCCTGTTTAATTTTTCTACAGATAGACATCCAATTTTGCCAGTACTCTTTGTTAAAGAGACTGTGTCTTCCCTACTTACTGAACTTTGGCCCTTTGTCCAAGATCAGCTGTCCATAGGTGGATGGATTTATGCCTGGGTTTTCACTTCTGTTCCATTGGTCTGTGCGTCTATCGTACCAGTACCAGGCTATTTTGATTACCATGCTGTATAGTAGGTTCTGAGATCAACGGTGAGGCTCCTACTTTGTTCTTTTTCTTCAATAATGCTTTACTTACATGAGGTCTCTTTTCTTTCCATATAAAGTTGGTAGTTAGTTTTTCCATCTTGTTAAAGATTGCTGTTGCAATTTTGATCAGGATTGCATTGTATTTGTAGATTGCTTTGGGTAGAATTGACATTTTCACAATGTTGAGTCTACCTATCCCTGAGTATGGTATGTTTTTCCATTTATGTAGGCCTCTTTTGGTTTCTTGCGGTAACGTTTTATAGTTTCCTTTGTATAGGTCTTTTACATCCCTGGTTAGATTTATTCCTAAGTATTTTATCTTTTGGGGGGCTATTGTGAATGGTATTGTTTTCCTGATTTCCTTTTCAAAGTTCTCTTTGTTATTGTAGAGGAATCCAACTGATTTTTGTGTGTTGATCTTGTGTCCTGCTACTTTGCTGAATCCTTCTATTAGTTCCAGTAACTGTTTTGTGGAGTCTTTGGGATTTTCTATTTATAGGATCATTTCATTTGTGAATAGGGCTAGATTTACCTCTTCCTTACTGTCTTAGTTATCTAGTGCTGCTACAACAGAAATACCACAAGTGGATGGATTTAACAAACAAATTTCTTCTCTCACAGTTTAGGAGGCTAGGAGCCCAAATTCAGGCCGCCAGATCCCGGGGAAGGCTTTCTCTCTCTGTCAGCTCTTGGGGAAAGTCCTTGTCATCAATCTTCCCTCTGTCTAGGAAATCCTCAATGCAGGGACCCTGAGTCCAAAGGACATGTTCCACTCTTGGTTCTTCTTGCTTGTTAATAATGAGGTCCCTACCTCTCTGCTTGCTTCTCTCTCTTTTTATCTCTTGTAAGATAAAAGGTGATGCAGGACACATCCCAGGGAAACTTGTCTTACATCGAATCAGGGTTTTGACTTGAGTAACAGTGTTACGTCCTACCCTTATCCTCTTTAACATAACCTAACCTTGCCTCTTTAACCACAGAAAGAAATTAGGATTTACAACAAATAGGATAATTCCAGCAAATCACAAAATGGAGGACAACCACACAATACTGAGAATCACGGCCTAGCCAAGTTGACACATATTTTTGGGGAACACTATTCAATCTTGTTTGAACGTCCTTTATTCTTTTTCTTGCCTTATTGCTCTAGCTAGGACTTCCAGTTCAGTGTTAAATAAGATTGGTGATAAAGGGCATCGTTGTCTGGTTCCCGTTCTCAGGGAGAATATTTTCAGTCTCTTTCCATTGAGAATAATGTTGGCTGTTGGTTTTGTATAAATGGCCATTTATTATGTTAATTTCCCTTCTATTCCTATTTTATTGGGAGCTTTTTATCAAGAATGGGTGTTGGACTTTATCAACTGTTTTTTCTTCATGGTTGAGATCATTATGTGATTCTTTTTGTTTTATTTATGTGGTGGCTTACATTGATTGCTTTTCTAATGTTGAATCATCCTTGCATACTTGATATGCATCCCACTTGGTCATGATGTATTTTTTTTAATATGCTGTTGAATTCTATTGGCTATAATTTTGTTGAGAATGTTTGCATCTATATTCATGAAGGGATTGGTCTGTAATTTTCTTTTTTTGCGATGTCTTTGCCTGGCTTTGGTATCAGTGTTATGCTGGCTTCATGGAATGAATTTGGGATTATTCCTTCCTTTTCTATGCTCAAAATACTTTCAGCTCTTCTCTGATGTTTGGTAGAATTCTCCAGTGAAACCATCTGGGCCAGGGTTTTTTTTTTTTGCGGGGGGGGATATTTATTTATTTATTTATTTTAATTACCCCTTCAATCTCCCCTTTCCTTATTGTTCTGTTCAGTTCTTCTACCTCAGTTTGTATTAGTTTAGGTAGGTAACGTGTTTGTAGAAATTTGTCCATTTCCTCTAGGTTCTCAAATTTGTTAGAGTAAAATTTTTCGTACTATTCTGTTATGATCCTTTATATTTCAGTTTATTCTGTTTTAATCTCCCATCTCATTTCTTCTCCTGCTTTTCTTTTGTCAGTTTGGCCAGTGGTTTGTTGCTTTTATCGATCCTTTTAAAGAACTGACTTCTGGCCTTGTTGACTTTTTTTTTTACTGTTTTTCTGTTCTCTATTTCATTTATTTCTGCTCTAGTATTTATTATTTCCTTTTTTCTGGTGGATTTGTGCTTCCTTTGCTGTTCTTTTTCTGTTTATTTGAGCTGAGGTCTAAGGTTTTGATTTTGGACCATTCTTCTTTCTTGATGTGCGTGTTTATTGCTGTGAATTGTCCTCTGAGTAACGCGTTTGCTGTGTCCCAAAGGTTTTGGTATGATGTGTTTTCATTCTCATTTAATTCTAGGAGCTTTGGATCGATCTTTGATTTCTTCTATTAAACAGTTGTTTTTATGCAAGGTGTTATTCATTTTCCACGTATTTGATTATTTTCACTGCTCTTCCTGTTATTGACTTCTACTTTTATGGCGTTGTAATCAGACAGAATTCTCTGCATTACTTTGATGCTGCGGATTTTGTCGAGGGTTGCTTTGTGACCTAAAATGTGGTCTGTTCTGGAGAATGTTCCATGTGTGTTGGAAAAGAATATATACTTGGCTGCTATTGGGCGGAATATTGTGTATATGTCTGTGAGGTCAAGTTGGTTGATTGTGGACTTTAGATCTTCTGTACGTTTGTTGAGTTTCTTTCTAGACGTTCTGTTCTTTACCAAGAGCGGTGTGTTGAAGTCTCCTATTATTATTGTGAACTCTATTTCTCTTTTCAATGACATTAGAGTTTGTTTTATGGCACTTCGGTGCCCTGTCATTGGGTGAGTATATTTATTATGGTTATGTCCTCTTGGTGGATTGACCCTTTAATCATTATATAATGTCCTCCCTTGTCTTTTATGGTGGACTTTGTTTAAAGTCCATTTTATCAGAGATTAGTATCGCCATTCCTGATCTTTTTTGGTTATTGTTTGCTTGATTTTTTTTCCACCCTTTGAGTTTTAGTTTATTTATGTCTTTTTATCTAACCTTTGTCTCTTGTAGACAGCATATTGATGGGTCGTATTTTTTTATTCATTCTACCACTCTTTTTCTGTTTACTGGTGCTTTTAAGCCATCTACATTCATTGTGATTATTGATAAATATGAGTTTAATCCTGTCATTTTGTTTTGCCTTTTTTTTTTTTTTTTCTTGCGGTATTGACAGTTTTTTTGTTCCGCTTAATTTTCTGTGCTGAGTTCTTTTTGCTTGTGGATTTTTTTGGTATTTCTTTCAGTGTTGTTGATTTTGTGTTTACTGAGTCTTTATGTTTTTCTTCTTTTTTATTCTGATAAGTAGGTTTGTTAATTTTCTTTGTAGTTACCTTGAAATTTACCTTTATCTTCCTAAGTTTAAAGCAGTCTTTTATTTCTGGATATCAACTTGACTTCCTCACCATATGGAAGTTCTATAACTGCATCATTTATTCCCCTTTTTTGTTTTGACGTTGTCAAACATTTACAGATTGATGTCTCTGGTTCTCTGTCTTCAATCTTTCAGCTTTGTTTTGTTTTTGAGAATTCTTTATCTGGGTTGGTCTGGCTGATGCTGTCCTGTGTCCTAATCTCAGATTGTTGTCTGATGATGTTGGTCCTACGTCAGAGGACTCCCTTTAATATTTCTTGTAAGGTTTGTGGAAACCCTGGTGGCATAGTGGTTAAGTGCTATGGCTGCTAACCAAAAGGTTGGCAGTTCAAATCCACCAGGTGCTCCTTAGAAACCTTATGGGGCAGTTCTACTCTGTCCTATAGGGTCGCTATGAGTCGGAATCGACTCGATGGCAACGAGTTGTTTTTTGTTTTACAGGTAAGTTTGGTCTGATTTTTACAAATCCGCTTAATTTCTGTTTATTTGAAAATGTCCTAGTTTTGCCACTATATTTAGGAGACAGTTTTGCTGGGTATATAATTTTTGGTTTGCAATTTTTTTCTTTCAAGGTTTTATATATGTCGTCCCAATTGCTTTCTTGCTTGCATGGTTTCTGCCAAGTAAGCACAGCTTAGTCTTACCAGTTCCCTTTTGTAGTTGACTTTTCATTTTTCCCAAGCTGCTCTCATAATTCATTTTATGTCTGGTTTTGTTAAGTCTGATTATGAAATGTGTTGGTGACTTTCTTTTAGGGCCTATCCTGTATAGAGTTTGTTCAGCTTCTTGAAAGGATAACTTCTCATCTTTCATGATCTTAGGGAAGTTTTCTGCCAGCAGATCTTCAACAATTCTCTCTGTGGTGTTTTTTGCCTCCTTTTGTTCTGGAATTCCAATCACACATACATTTTTTCCTCTTGATAGTATCCCACATAATTTTTAGGCTTTCTTTGTTTTTCTTCATTCTTTTTTCTTATTTTCCCTCAAACAAATTGGTATCAAGTGATCTGACATCTGTTTGGCTGATTCTGCCTTCCATTGATTCAATTTTTCTCTTCTGTCTTTCTATTGAGTTGTCTATTTCTGAAATCTTTTTTTTTAATCTTTTGGTTTTCTAGTTGCTGTTTTTGTATGGTTTCTAATTGTCTGTTGTGTCATTTTTATTTCCTGAATTATTCTATTGCTTTGTCTGTTTACCTTAGTTTGTTTGTGTTTTTCTTGATCTCTTAATTTCTTAGAGAACCTTATATATTAGTCCTTTGAATTCCTTATCAGGTAATTCCATTACTATTTCTTCCTCTAGAAGAGTTTCTAGTTCTTTATTTTGATTGCTTTCTGGAGCCATCTTGTCCTGTGATTTGATATTATCTATTGTTTCTGAGGCATTAATGTGTTATTATTTTTACTTATTTTTGTATATTTGTTTGCTGCACCCTGATTTTTTGTTTTGTTTTATTTTGATATACCTGAGTAAGCAGAGCATGTGTGCCACTCTGGTCACTAGTCTGGCCACATTGAAGCTCTCATCACCTGTCTCCCAGTGGCATAGGGCAGTGACTGGGTGTGTGAGGGTGGGTTTCTGTTTGCTGGTCTTGTGGGCAGCCGATGATGTAGCTGGCATTGCTGGTGAGGTGATGTGTCTGCCTGGCCGGTCACTTGGGCATGGCTACAGGGGGCATTCTCACTGGTTGCTAGGTTATGCGTTGTGCGTGTGTACTGCCAGTTGCCAGGAGGTCAAGAGGAGGGTGACTAGGTCACTAGTGACAAGGCAGGTGATACAGAAACTCTCACCAATGATCTTGGGCAGGCAGAGCTGTACAGGGGTGTTTGGAGTGGGCCCAAGCCTCTGGTTGCAGAGGGAGGGTGGTGCAGAGGATGAGGCGGGGGGGCTGCTGCCAGTCCATGGGTTGCAGCTAGGAAGATGTGCCCCTGTCTACTAGAGCATGACACAGGGGTGGGGCGTACTGGGGTCCTTGGGTCCCTGGAGAAGGTAGCTGGAGGGAGTAGGAGGTGCCACAGGCCTGTGGCATGAGTGGCTGGGTGTAGAATGGGCACCTCTGGTCTGTGGGCTCCTGGCATCAGTGACTGGGAGGAGCAGCAGGTGGTGCCAATTTGTGTGCCCATGATGCATGTGGCTAAGCAGAGGAGCAGGCACCACCAGTCCTTGGGTCTCCAGTGCAGATGGCTGGGTCGAAGACGGGGTGCCACTGGTCCCTGGGCCATGGCACTGGTAGCCAGGCAGAGAAGTGGACACCACCAGTCTGCGGGCCTTGGCTTGGGTGGCTGGGCTTAGGGATGGGTGTTGCCAGTCCATGGGCTTCCGGCATGGGTGGGTGGGTGGGTGGAAGAGGGGGCGCTGCTGGACCATGAGCTCCTGGTGCAGGTGGCTGGGTAGAAAAGCAGGTGCCACTGGATCACAGGCCCCCAGCATGGTGGACTGGGTGGAAGAGGGGATGCTGCCAGTCCACAGGCCCCCAATACAGGTGGCTAGGCAGAGAAGTGGGCGCTGCTGTTCTGCGGGCCCCTGCTGCAAGTGGCCAGGCAGAGGGGTAGGCACTATCAGTCTATGGGTGCCCGGAATGAGTGGCTCAGTGAAGGGGCTGGCACCGCTGGTCTGTGGGCCCCCAGTTCAGGGGGCAGGGTGGTGGTGGGTGCCATCAGACCACAATCACATGCAGTGGGGAGAGGATGAGGGTGTGGGGGGGCATCTCATGTCCGTAGCCCTCTGGCACACGGGGCTGGGGGGGTGCGTGGTGGGTGAGGTGGCACACTTTTGCAGAGTGGGGAGCACTGCTGCCTGGCTCTGGACATGGGTGTTGAGTCGCTCCTGCTTGGCTACACCAGGTGATGGGGGCTTTGGCTGGAAATGCTGCTGGCTTTGTCTCAACATGCCCGTGCTGTGCAGGTTTGGATGGCAGGGCCAGTGATCCATAATTCTCCGTGTCCGCTGTTTTCCTATGGTGTCTGCTTCCGCTTGGCACTCAGTCCAATTCTTCAGCCTTGGCATTCATAGTCAGGGTTCCAAAGTTGTCATCTATATCCTATTCACTTGTTTTTTCCCATCTTTGTCGTAAAAGAGACATTACGTATGTCTGACTACACTACCGTCTTGCACCCCCTTCTTAATTGAGTTTTTTTGAGAGTTAAGAGTTTTTAATTGTAATACTAATACATGCTCATTATAGAAAAATTGAAAAGCTCAAAAATAATCATAGGAAAAATATTTATATCCTCTCACTTGAACTCAACCACTGCTAGCATTTAATCTTTCCTTAGTCTTTCTTCCTTATATATTTTTCAAAATTTTAACAAAGTGGCAGCTATATTGTCATCAGTGTTTGTAGAGTCCCTTTTCACTGAAGGTGATGTCAAAAGCATTTTCCATTATGTGACAGACTGTACTGAGTCACTCTAAACATCACAATGTCACCAAATCAAAGCAGGACACCCCATCCTGGCCTTCCAGGCTCAACTTAATCCTAACCTCCAAATTCCGGTAAACCTATAATGATTAATCAAATTCTGCTGGGCTTACGTGACTTTTGCATTATAAAAGAAGTTAAGAAACTAGGCTCCCTGACTCTTAGTAATCCTTTTTTTTTTTTCAGTAAAATCCTCTAGGCAGCTATAAGCACAGTGACTTAGAAACTCCAGCAGTGTAATTAACTTCCAGCAGAAGCAAAGAGGAGGTGTGGGCTGGTGTTACTTAATAAGATTGGGATAGTCTCCTGTTTCATATGAAGTGTGTGGGCTAGAGATGATGGCTTTTGGGAATGATCAGTGCCTTTTTTTGTTGGGCTCAGGTTGATTTCTTAAGGAAAAATGAAGTTATCGAAACACTGTCAGATAGAGACATTGTCTTATTATTTAAACTACGCCAGAAAAGAGTTTGTGACATATTCTCAGTGGTTGACCCAGAAGAGGGAAGGAGATAGTTGCCATTTTTAGCAACATGAATCACAGCTGGAAAGAGTGTATATGCTGATCCCTTACAAAACCACAGGGAACAGGCCTGATGTGTTGAGCTCAGATATCCAGTAGCACAAGTGCTCAGCATCTTTCAGGAATTGTGCTCTGTCATTGTCCGTGTCCTCCTTGATACTCAAATTGTGGTCCATAAACTAGAAGCACTGGCATCACCTGAGAGCTTGTTAGAAACACAGAACCTCAGGCCCTGCTCCAGACCTGCCAAATGAGAATCTGTACTTAGACAGGACCCCTAAGTGACTTGTAGGCACATTAAATTTGAGAAGCACTGCTCTCAGTAACATTAAGGGTCCTTCAGCCCTTTAGAGAAAAATTACACCCAGGTAAGGCTGTCCAAAAAAAAAAAAAAAAAAAGATGCTTAAAGAAAACAACGTTTTGGCTTAACTTTCAGTAAGCTCACCTTCGAATAGACTAAATAAAAACTCCATCTGGCCTATTTATGGTCAAGAATTCCAGTCTTTGAGAACATCTTTCCCCTTCCTCCTTCCTGGCAGGCAATTATTTTTCTAAGTGCTTCTAGGACATTTTGTACAATGAGTTTTATTGAAGACTGCAGGAATATGAACTGTGTGATTCATAGATAAGCCATTTTTTCGTAGGAAGATTTAGCACTGTGATTTTAGCACAGGTGTTTTAGAATGAAACATCTTTAAGGTTTTTATTATTGTTATTCATTTATGGTCAGCTTTATTTCTTCCCTTTGGCTTGTCATCCATCTGGTCATTCATCCGCCAAACCCCAACTCAGATAGAGGAGCCAGGCTGGAGCTGGAAGTGTACAACCCCCTTTTTGAGGATATGACTGAAGAAACCAGTCTCTGGGGAGGCTGATTGTGTCCTTAATTCTTAAAGCTGGTGATTTCACCATCATTAATAAAGGAAATGGGAGGTGCTGCATCGTGGAAGGAAGGTTAATGCATTTGTCCCACTAAGGGCGGGGCCCCGGGAAGCAGAAAAGCAGATGAATTATCAGCACCGAGGACAGCGCCCTGGACTTCTCTGGTGCTGGTGACCCGGAGCCCTGGCAGGGGCAGCTTTTTGCATTGCAGGCACAACTCTCAGCCCTGGATTTGCAGCACCTCAATGTGCCACAGAATTCTTAACAGGCTTCAGCTTCAGGATTAATTTACTTAAAAAAAAATTAACAAATGTATAGCAGTTTGCAGTACTGAGAGTAGAATGTTTTAAAAGCCAAATGAACGGTACTAAGCCTACAAAGTCCAAAATGTTGGAAATGACACGACCATATTTAACCACAGTGTCCCAGCCAAGACTAAGCTGGCAATTCTCTCCTTTATCAAGCCTTCTTCCCCTACACATCTCTCTGCCAGCATCTTTTCCTCCTCTTTTGCCCCAGGGTCATGAGCTCTTAAAGGGTCAGTTAATGGGGGACCTGATAAGATCCCTGAGAAATCTCCTTGGGCATCCACATTAAAAGAGCAGCTGTAAACAGCCACTTGGAAATATGTACCAGGAGCTTCAAAATGTTCACTGTGAGTGAGAATACTATGTTGGAGAATCTAGCTTAAAGAAACAAGTTGAGAAACAAAATTTTCACACAGAGGTGTTTATTGCAGCATTATTTATAATATCCTTAAACTGGAAGCAAAATTCTAATTATAAGGAAATGGATAAATAGAACGAGATACAGTTATGTGGAGGCTTATTTTCTAAACATTAAGAAGTGTGTTCATAAAGAGCTTTAAATGACACAGGAAAATGCCCCTGGTAGAATGTTATTAAGCCAACAAACACTTTTAAAGCACTCCCCATGTGCCAGGCACTGTATTAAGTGCTTTAAATATTTAATTTAACACATTTACTTCTAACAACTGTGTGAGGGAAGTGTTATATCATTATCCCCTGTTTACACATGAGGAAATTAAGGCATGGAGAGATTAAGTAACCAGTCCAAGATCTGATGTTAGTAAGGGGTAGAAATAAATTCAGACTTGTACATATGGTATAAACTCACCAAAATGTAAATTCAGAGAAAAGACAAAAATTTAAGAGTTTCCCTCCCTTTTTACTTTTTTGTTGAGCTATAACTCATATACGGTTAAGTGTATAAGTCTTATGTGCATACCTTAATTAACTTCCACATATACATACACACATGTAACTACCATCCAGATCAAAAGATAATCTCCAGCATCCCAAAAGGCTTCCATGTGCTGTCCCCCAATCAATACTCGCAAAAGGTAGCTGACCTCTATCACTGCAGATTAACTTTGCCTGTTTTTGACCTTGATACAAATGAAATAAGTACAGTATACACTCCTTTGTGTCTGGCTTCTCCCACTCAGCATTATTTCTGTGAGAGTAATCCTTGTTGCACGTAACAGTAGTACTTTTTCATTGCTACGTATTATTCCACTGTATGACTATACAACAATTATTTACTCATTCTACTTTTTTTTTTTTTTTTAAATTTTTATTAAGCTTCAAGTGAACATTTACCATTCCAATCAGTCTGTCACATGTAGGTTTACATACATCTTACTCCCTTCTCCCACTTGCTCTCCCCCTATTGAGTCAGCCCTTACAGTCTCTCGTTTCGTGCCAATTTTACCTTCTTCCATCTCTCTCTATCTTCCCATCCCCCCTCCAGTCAAGAGTTGCCAACACACTCTCCCGTGTCCACCTGATTTAATTAGCTCGCTCTTCATCAGTATCTCTCTCCCCCCCACTGACCAGTCCTTTTCATGCCTGATGATTTGTCTTCGGGGTTGGTTCCTGTCCTGTGCCATCAGAAGTTCTGGGGAGCATTGTCTCTGGGATTCCTCTAGTCGCAATCATACCATTAGATGTGGTCTTTTAATGAGAATTTGGGGTCTGTATCCCATTGGTCTCCTGCTCCCTCAGGAGTTGTCTCTTGTGCTCCCTGACAGGGCAGACATCGATTGTGGCCGGGCACCAACTTGTTCTTCTGGTCTCAGGATATTGTAGGTCTCTGGTTCAAGTGGCCCTTTCTGTCTCTTGGGTTCTTAGTTGTCGTGTGACCTTGGTGTTCTTCCTTTGCCTTTGCTCCCGGTGGGTTGAGACCAATTAATGTATTTTAGATGGCTGCTTGTTGGCATTTAGGACCCCAGGTGCCACAATTCAAAGTGGGATGCAGAGTGTTTTCATAATAGAATTATTTTGCCCATTGATTTAGAAGTCCTCTCAAACCAAGTTCCCCAGACCCCAGCCCCTGCTTCGCTATCCTTTGAAGCTTTCATTTTATCTCGGAAACCTCTTTACTTTTAATCCTGTCCAATTAGGCTGACCTTCCTTGTTTTGAGTGTTGTCTTTCCCTTCACCCAAAGCAGTTCCCATCTACAGATTGATCAATAAAAAGCCCTCTCCCTCCCTCCCTCCCTCCCTCCCCCCTTTGTAACCACAAAAGTATGTGTTCTTTTCCATTTTTTCTATTCCTCAAGATCTTATAATAGTGGTCTTATACAATATTTGTCCTTTTGCAACTGACTCATTTCGCTCAGCATAATGCCTTCCAGATTCCTCCATGTTATGAAATGTTTCAGAGATTCGTCACTGTTCTTTATCGATGCGTAGTATTCCATTGTGTGAATATACCACAATTTATTTACCCATTCGTCCGTTGATGGACATCTTGGTTGCTTCCAGCTTTTTGCTATTGTAAACAGAGCTGCAATAAACATGGGTGTGCATATATCTGTGTGAAGGGTCTTGTATTTTTAGGGTATATTCCGAGGAGTGGGATTTCTGGTTTGTATGGTAGTTCTATTTCTAACTGTTTAAGATAACGCCAGATGGATTTCCACAGTGGTTGTACCATTTTACAATCCCACCAGCAGTGTATGAGAGTTCCAGTCTCTCCGCAGCCTCTCCAACATTTATTATTTTGTGATTTTTGAATTAATGCCAGTCTAGTTGGTGTCAGATGGAATCTCATCGTAGTTTTAATTTGCATTTCTCTAATGACTAATGATCGAGAGCATTTTCTCATGTATCTGTTGGCTGCCTGAATATCTTCTTTAGTGAAATGTGTGTTCATATCCTTTGCCCACTTCTTGATTGGGTTGTTTGTCTTTTTGTGGTTGAGTTTTGACAGAATCATGTAGATTTTAGAGATCAGGCGCTGGTCTGAGATGTCATAGCTGAATATTCTTTCCCAGTCTGTAGGTGGTCTTTTTACTCTTTTGGTGAAGTCTTTAGATGAGCATAGGTGTTTGATTTTTAGGAGCTCCCAGTTATCGGGTTTCTCTTCATCATTTTTGGTAATGTTTTGTATTCTGTTTATGCCCTGTATTAGGGCTCCTAGGGTAGATCCTATTTTTTCTTCCAAGATTTTTATCGTTTTAGTCTTTATGTTTAGGTCTTTGATCCACTTGGAGTTAGTTTTTGTGCATGGTGTGAGGTATGGGTCCTGTTTCATTCTTTTGCAAATGGATATCCAGGTATGCCAGCACCATTTGTTAAAAAGACTATTATTTCCCCAATTGACTGACACTGGTCCTTTGTCAAATATCAGCTGCTCATACGTGGATGGATTTATATCTGGATTCTCAATTCTGTTCCATTGGTCTATGTGCCTGTTGTTGTACCAGTACCAGGCTGTTTTGACTACTGTAGCTATATAATAGGTTCTGAAATCAGGTAGGGTGAGGCCTCCCACTTTCTTCTTCTTTTTCTGTAATGTTTTGCTTATCCGGGGATTCTTTCCTTTCCATATGAAATTAGTGATTTGTTTCTCTATTCCCTTAAAGTATGACATTGGTATTTGGATTGGAAGTGCGTTGTATGTATAAATGGCTTTTGGTAGAACAGACATTTTTACTATGTTGAGTCTTCCTATCCATGAGCAGGGTATGTTTTTCCATTTAAGCGTGTCCTTTTGAATTTCTTGTAGCAGAGTTTTATAGTTTTCTTTGTATAGGTCTTTTACTTCCTTGGTAAGATTTATTCCTAAGTATTTTATCTTCTTGGGGGCTACTGTGAATGGTATTGATTTGGTTATTTCCTCTTCGGTGTTCTTTTTGTTGATGTAGAGGAATCCAAGTGATTTTTGTATGTTTATTTTATATCCTGAGACTCTTCCAAACTCTTCTATTAGTTTCAGTAGTTTTCTGGAGGATTTCTTAGGGTTTTCCATGTATACGATCATGTCATCTGCAAATAGTGATAGCTTTACTTCCTCCTTACCAATCTGAATACCCTTTATTTCTTTGTCTAGCCTAATTGCCCTGGCTAGGACTTCAAGTACGATGTTGAATAAGAGCGGTGATAAAGGGCATCCTTGTCTGGTTCCCGTTCTCAAGGGAAATGCTTTCAGGTTCTCTCCATTTAGAGTGATATTGGCCGTTGGCTTTGCATATATGCCCTTTATTATGTTGAGGAATTTTCCTTCAATTCCTATTTTGGTGAGAGTTTTTATCATAAATGGGTGTTGGACTTTGTCAAATGCCTTTTCTGCATCAATTGATAAGATCATGTGGTTTTTGTCTTTTGTTTTATTTATGTGATGGATTACATTAATGGTTTTTCTGATATTAAACCAGCCTTGCATACCTGGTATAAATCCCACTTGATCAGGGTGAATTATTTTTTTCATGTGTTGTTGGATTCTATTGGCTAGAATTTTATTAAGGATTTTTGCATCTATGTTCATGAGGGATATAGGTCTAAAATTTTCTTTTTTTGTAATGTCTTTACCTGGTTTTGGTATCAGGGAGATGGTGGCTTCATAGAATGAGTTGGGTAGTATTCCGTCTTTTTCTATACTTTGAAATACCTTCAATAGTAATGGTGTTAAGTCTTCTCTGAAGGTTTGGTAGAACTCTGCAGTGAAGCCATCTGGGCCAGGACTTTTTTTTGTTGGGAGTTTTTTGATTACTGTTTCAATCTCTTTTTTTGTAATGGGTCTATTTAGTTGTTCTACTTCTGTATGTGTTAGTTTAGGTAAGTAGTGTTGTTCCAAGAATTTATCCATTTCTTCTAGGTTTTCAAATTTGTTAGAGTACAATTTTATGTAGTAATCTGATATGATTCTTTTGATTTCATTTGGTTCTGTTGTGATGTGGTCCTTCTCGTTTCTTATTCGGGTTATTTGTTTCCTTTCCTGTTTTTCTTTAGTCAGTCTAGCCAATGGTTTATCAATTTTGTTAATTTTTTCAAAGAACCAGCTTTTGGCTTTGTTAATTCTTTCAATTGTTTTTCTGTTCTCTAATTCATTTAGTTCAGCTCTAATTTTTATTATTTGTTTTCTTCGGGTGCCTGATGGATTCTTTTGTTGCTCACTTTCTATTTGCTCAAGTTGTCGGGACAGTTCTCTGATTTTGGCTCTTTCTTCTTTTTGTATGTGTGCGTTTATCGATATAAGTTGGCCTCTGAGCACTGCTTTTGCTGTGTCCCAGAGGTTTTGATAGGAAGTATTTTCATTCTCGTTGCTTTCTAAGAATTTCCTTATTCCCTCCTTGATGTCTTCTATAACCCAGTCTTTTTTCAGGAGGGTATTGTTCATTTTCCAAGTATTTGATTTCTTTTCCCTAGTTTTTCTGTTATTGATTTCTAGCTTCATTGCCTTGTGGTCTGAGAAGATGCTTTGTAATATTTCGATGTTTTGGATTCTGCAAAGATTTGTTTTATGCCCTAATATGTGGTCTATTCTAGAGAATGTTCCATGTGCGCTAGAAAAAAAAGTATATTTTGCAGCAGTTGGGTGGAGAGTTCTGTATAAGTCAATGAGGTCAAGTTGGTTGATTGTTGTAAGTAGGTCTTCCGTGTCTCTATTGAGCTTCTTACTGGATGTCCTGTCCTTCTCCGAAAGTGGTGTGTTGAAGTCTCCTACTATATATGTGGAGGTGTCTATCTCACTTTTCAATTCTGTTAAAATTTGATTTATGTATCTTGCAGCCCTGTCATTAGGTGCGTAAATATTTAGTATGGTTATGTCTTCCTGATCAATTGTCCCTTTTATCATTATATAGTGTCCTTCTTTATCCTTTGTGGCGGATTTAAGTCTAAAGTCTATTTTGTCAGAAATTAATATTGCTACTCCTCTTCTTTTTTGCTTATTGTTTGCTTGATATACTTTTTTCCATCCTTTGAGTTTTAGTTTGTTTGTGTCTCTAAGTCTAAGGTGTGTCTCTTGTAGGCAGCATATAGATGGATCGTGTTTTTTTATCTAGTCCGTGACTCTCTGTCTCTTTATTGGTGCATTTAGTCCATTTACATTCAGCGTAATTATAGATAAGTAAGTTTTTAGTGCTGTCATTTTGATGCCTTTTTATGTGTGTTGTTGGCCATTTCATTTTTCCACATGCTTTTTTGTGCTGAGACGTTTTTCTTAGTAGCTTGTGAGATCCTCATTTTCATAATGTTTAACTTTGTGTTTATTGAGTCGTTACGTTTTTCTTGGCTTTTTTCTTGAGTTATGGAATTGATATTCCTTTTTGTGGTTACCTTTTTATTTACCCCTATTTTTCTAAGTAAAACCCTAACTTGTATCCTTCTATTTCGCCTTGTATCACTCTCCATCTGGCAGTTCAATGCCTCCTATATTTAGTCCCTCTTTTTGATTATTTTGATCGTTTAGCTATTGATTTCCATGATTTCCTGTTGTATGTATTATTTTGTTTATTTATTTATTTTTTAGAATTAGTCTTAATTTGTTTGTTTTTGTGCTTTCCCTGTTTGAGTTGCGTTGATATCAGGACGTTCTGTTTTGTGTCCTTGTATTGTGCTGGTACCTGATATTATTGGTCATCAGGCCAAACAATCTCCTTTAGCATTTCTTGCAGTCTTGGTTTAGTTTTTGCAAATTCTCTAAACTTGTGTTTATCTGTAAATATCTTAATTTCTCCTTCATATTTCAGAGAGAGTTTTGCTGGATATATGATCCTTGGTTGGCAGTTTTTCTCGTTTAGTGCTCTGTATATGTCGTCCCATTCCCTTCTTGCCTGCATGGTTTCTGCTGAGTAGTCTGAACTTATTCTTATTGATTCTCCCTTGAAGGAAACCTTTCTTTTCTCCCTGGCTGCTTTTAAAATTTTCTGTTTGTCTTTGGTTTTGGCAAGTTTGATGATGATATGTCTTGGTGTTTTTCTTTTTGGATCAATCTTAAATGGGGTTCGATGAGCATCTTGGATAGATATCCTTTCTTCTTTCATGATGTCAGGGAAGTTTTGTGTCAGGAGTTCTTCAACTATTTTCTCTGTGTTTTCTGTCCCCCCTCCCTGTTCTGGGACTCCAATCACTCGCAAGTTATCCTTCTTGATAGAGTCCCACATGATTCTTAGGGTTTCTTCATTTTTTTTAATTCTTTTATCTGATTTTTTTCCAGCTATGTTGGTGTTGTTTCCCTGGTCCTCCAGAAGTCCCAGTCTACATTCTAATTGCTCGAGTCTGCTCCTCTGACTTTCTATTGCGTTGTCAAATTCTGTAATTTTATTGTTAATCTTTTGGATTTCTACATGCTGTCTCTCTATGGATTCTTGCAACTTGTTAATTTTTCCACTATGTTCTTGAATAATCTTTTTGAGTTCTTCAACAGTTTTATCAGTGTGTTCCTTGGCTTTTTCTGCAGTTATCCTAATTTCATTCGTGATATCTTTAAGCATTTTGTAAATTAGTTTTTTATATTCTGTATCTGATAATTCCAGGATTGTATCTTCATTTGGGAAAGATTTTGATTCTTTTGTTTGGGGGGTTGGAGAAGCTGTCATGGTCTGTTTCTTTATGTGGTTTGATATGGACTGCTGTCTCCGAGCCATCACTGGGAAACTAGATTTTCCCAGTAGTCAGCTAAAAAAAAATGCAGTCAGATCTCTATCTGAATTCTCTCTCTGGCTCCGGGTATTCGGATGTTAATGGGGTCGCCTGGGGAGGGTGGGGGAGGGATCTGAGAGCTAGGAGTGTAGCACCACAGAATATAGAGCTGAACACCACGTTCACGCTCCGCCCCCGTTTGCCAAAATCCGGGCTGGACGGGTCCCTGGCTAGGACACTGCTTTCCTTGCTCGAAAACCAGTCCCTTCCTCCTGGGGACTTCCTCCGGTGCGCGGCACCGCTCGTGGGCACTGGGTGGGCGTTTCCCGCACGAGCGGGTGGGCCCGCCCCCAGGGTCTATTCAGGCGATTATAATTAGATCCCGCGGTCACGCCCCGCCTGTGCGCGCGCCCAAATCCCAGCGGGATGACTTCCGGGTTGAGACGCTGCTTTCCCTGTTCGGGAACCAGTCACTTCCTCCCCGGGACTTCTCCTTCCGGAGCGCCACACCTCTCGCGCGAACTGGGTTGCGTCACCTGCACGGCCAGGTGGGCCCGCCCCCTGGGTCAATTCAGGGCAATAAAAATGGACTCCGTGCTCACGCCCCGCTCGTGCGCGCGCCCAAGCCCCAGCAGGACGGAACCCCGTCTGGGACGCTAGTTTCTGCGCTTCGGGACCAATCAGTTCCTCCGCACGGCCAGGTGGGCCCGCCCCCTGGGTCAATTCAGGGCAATAAAAATGGACTCCGCGCTCACGGCCCGCTCGTGCGCGCGCCCAAGCCCCAGCAGGGCGGCACTTTGTCTGGGATGCTACTTTCTGCGCTTTGGGACCAATCAGTTCCTCCCGGGGACTTCTCCTTCCAGTGTGCCGCACCTCTCGCGCAAACTGGGAGGGCGTCACTCGCACGACCAGGTGTTCCCGCCCTCTGGGTCAATTCAGGGTAATAAAAATGGACCCCGCGCTCATGCCCCGCCCGCGCGCGCGCGCGCGTGCCCAGATCGCAGCGGAATGGCTCCCCGTCTGGGATGCTGCTTTCCCTGTTTTGAGACCAGACACCTCCGGGGATTTCTCCCTCTGGTGTGCCGTGCCACACGCGCGGACTGGGTGCGCGTCCTCCCGCACGAACGCGTGGGCCCCGCCCTGGGGTCACTCCAGGGAAACACAGCTGACCCCCCCCCCCGCGCGCGCCCCGTCGGCTTCTCGCCTAACTCCCGGCGGACAGCAGGGCACCCCAGCTGGGACGCTGTTCTCCCCCCTCTCAGATCAGTCACTGCCTCCCGGGTGTTTCTCCCTCCGGCTGCGCCCCTACGCCGCCCGCGCCAACCTGCTAGGCTTCCTCCCGGGATGGGTTCGGGGGGGAAGGGGTGGGCCCCCTTTCTGTGCCGTCTGCCCCCCTGGGCTCTGCCCCAGATCGAGCTCCGAAGGTCACCTGCCTGGTGCGCTGGCTCCTAGTTCTGAAAACAGTCGCTGTCTGCCCGTATTTGTTCGTCCTCCGTCTCTAAGTCTGTGCTTGTTGTTCAGAGTTCATAGATTGTTATGTATGTGATCGATTCCCTTGTTTTTCCGAGTCTTTGTTGCAAGAGGGATCCGCGGGAGCGTCCACCTAGTCCGCCATCTTGGCCCCCTCCCCGCCTACTCATTCTACTTTTGTTGACCATTTGGCTTTTCTCTGTTATGAATAATGGTTCTATGAACACTAGAGTGTCTTCTGGTGCACCTAAGAACTCATTTCTGTTAGGTATATAGCCAAGAGTAGTATCACTGGGTCTCAGACTGTAGTAGATATTACCAAATGGTTTTTCTAACGTGGTTGTACCAATTTTCACTCCTTGTTGTTGTTAGGTGCCATCAAGTCAGTTCCAACTCATACCGACCCTATGCACAACAGAACAAAACACTGCCTGGTCCTGAGCCATCCTTACAATCGTTGTTAGGCTTGAGCTCATTGTTGCAGCCACTGTGTCAATCCACCTCGTTGAGGGTCTTCCTCTTTTCTGCTGACGCTATACTCTGCCAAGCATGATGTCCTTCTCCAGGGACTGATCCCTCCTGACAACACGTCCAAAGTATGTAAGATGCAGTCTCACCATCCTTGCTTCTAAGGAGCATTCTGGTTGTACTTCTAAGACAGTTTTGTTTGTTCTTTTGACATTCCATGGTATATTCAATATTCTTCGCCAACACCACAATTCAAAGGCATCAATTCTTCTTCAGCCTTCCTTATTCATTGTCCAGCTTTCACATGCATATGATGTGATTGGAAATACCATGGCTTGGGTCAGGCGCACCTTAGTCTTCAAGGTGACGTCTTTGCTCTTCAACACTTTGAAGAGGTCCTTTGCAGCAGATTTACCCAATGCAATGCGTCTTTTGATTTCTCGAATGCTGCTTCCATGGCTCTTGATTGTGAATCCAAGTTAAACGAAATCCTTGACAACTTCAATCTTTTCTCCATTTATCATGATGTTGTTCATTGGTCCAGTTGTGAGGATCTTTGTTTTCTTTATGTTGAGGTGTAATCCATACTGAAGGCTGTGGTCTTTGATCTTCACTAGTAAGTGCTTCAAGTCCTCTTCACTTTCAGCAAGCAAGGTTGTGTCATCTGCATAACGCAGGTTGTTAATAAGTCTTCCTCCAATTCTGATGCCCCATTCTTCTTCATGTAGTCCAGCTTCTCATGTTATTTGTTCAGCATACAGATTAAATAGGTATGGTGAAAGAATACAACCCTGAGGCATACCTTTCCTGACTTTAAACCAACCAGTATCCCCTTGTTCTGTCTGAACAACTGCCTCTTGATCTATGTAAAGGTTCCTCATGAGCACAATTAAGTGTTCTGGAATTCCCATTCTTCACAGTGTTATCCGTAGTTTGTTATGATCCACACAGTCGAATGCCTTTGCATAGTCAATAAAACACAGGTAAACATCCTTCTGGTAGTCTCTGCTTTCAGCCAGGATCCATCTGACATCAGCAATGATATCCCTGGTTCCACGTCCTCTTCTGAAACCAGCCTGAATTTCTGGCAGTTCTCTGTCGATATACTGCTGCAGCCATTTTTGGATGATCTTCAGCAGAATTTTGCTTGCATGTGATATTAATGATATTGTTCTATAATTTCCACATTTGATTGGATCACCTTTCTTGGGAATAGGCGTAAATATGGATCTCTTCCACTCATTTGGCCAGGAAGCTGTCTTCCATATTTCTTGGCATAGACGAGTGAGCACCTCCAGTGCTGCATCTGTTTGTTGAAACACCTCAATTGATATTCCATCAATTCCTGGAGCCTTGTTTTTCGCGAATGCCTTCAGAGCATCTTGGACTTCTTCGTTCAGTACCATCAGTTCCTGATTATATGCCACCTCTTGAAGTGGTTGAATATCGACTCATGCTTTTTGGTGTAATGACTCTGTGTATTCCTTCCATCTTCTTTTGATGCTTCCTGCGTCATTTAATATTTTCCCCATGGAATCCTTCACTACTGCAACTCAAGGCTTGAATTTTTTCTTCAGTTCTTTCAGCTTGAGAAACGCCAAGCGTGTTCTTTCCCTTTTGGTTTTCCATCTCCAGCTCTTTGCACATGTCATTGTAATACTTTATTTTGTCTTCTCAAGAGGCCCTTTGAAATGTTCTGTTCAGTTCTTTTACTTCATCAATTCTTCCTCTTACTTTAGCTGCTCAATGCTCTATAGCAAGTTTCAGAGTCTCCTCTGACATCCACCTTAGTCTTTTCTTTCTTTCCTGTCTTTTCAGTGACCTCTTACTTCTTCATGGATGATGTCCTTGATGTCATTCCACAACTCGTCTGGTCTTCGGTCACTAGTGTTCAATGCGTCAAATATATTCTTCAGATGGTCTCTAAATTACCCAAGGTCGTATTTTGGCTCTTGTGGACTTGCTCTGATTTTCTACAGTTTCACCTTGAACTTGCATAGGAACAATTGATGGTCTGTTCCACGGTTTCAGCCCCTGGCCTTGTTCTGACTGATGATATTGAGCTTTTCCATCATCTCTTTCCACAGATGTAGTCAGTTTGATTTCTGTGTGTTCCATCTGGCGAGGTCCATGTATATAGTTGCCGTTTATGTTGGTGAAAGAAGGTATTTGCAATGAAGAAGTCACTGGTCTTGCAAAATTCTATCATTTGATCTCTGGCATTGTTTCTATCACCAAGGCCATATTTTCCAACTTCTTCTTTGTTTCCAACTTTCCCATTCCAATCGCCAGTAATTATCAATGCATCTTGATTGCATGTTCGATCAATTTCAGACTGCAGCAGCTGATAAAAATCTTCTATTTATTCATCTTTGGCCCTAGTGATTGGTGTGTAAATTTGAATAATAGTCATGTTAACTGGTCTTCCTTGCAGGCGTATGGATATTATCCTATCACTGACAGCGATGTACTTCAGGATAGATCTTGAAACGTTTTTTTTGACAATGAATGCAACACCATTCCTCTTCAAGTTGTCATTCCCAGCGTAGTAGACTATATGATTGTCCGATTCAAAATGGCCAATACCAGTCCATTTCAGCTCACTAATGCCTGGGGTATCAATGTTTATGCTTTCCATTTCATTTTTGACAATTTCCAATTTTCCTAGATTCATACTTCATACATTCCAGGTTCTGATTATTAATGGATGTTTGCAGCTGTTTCTTCTCATTTTGAGTCGTGCCACATCAGCAAATGAAGGTCCCGAAAGCTTTATTCTATCCACATCATTAAGGTCGACTTTACTTTGAGAAGGCGGCTCTTCTCCAGTCATCTTTTGAGTGCCTTCCAACCTGGGGGGCTCATCTTCTGGCACTATATCAGACAATGTTCCGCTGCTATTCATAAGGTTTTCACTGGCTAATGCTTTTCAGAAGTAGACTGCCGGGTCCTTCTTCCTAGTCTGTCTTAGTCTGGAAGCTCAGCCGAAACCTGTCCTCCATGGATGACCCTGCTGGTATCTGAATACCGGTGGCATAGCTTCCAGCATCACAGCAACACACAAGCGCCCACAGTATGATAAACTGACAGACACTCCTATATTTTCACTCCTATGTTCTTCTTTATTTTTATTAATTTGTGTAAATTTCACTATTTTTGTACAAAGGCCATGTATTGGAAAACACTAAAACAACAAAACAACTGTGTCATAGAGGGCAGCTAAACTTTCTGTAGGAGACAGCTCCCCTGGGTTTCCTTATCCTGTTGTCTCACAGAGGAGGATGGGTCAGGGAGGAACAAGGGAGCACCTTGGGGTAAGGAAGAGATAGAAACATGATATTCCACCGTGTAGAGATGTTGAGCTCATCCCCCTACATGTAGGAAACTCATTGTTTTCCATAAATGATCATGGCCTTATTGCGTTATCACAGGAAAAAACTCATGATAAAGGAGATGGTTGAAGGCTTAAATCTAAACCTCTGATCTGTCACTGAGTCTACTTGGTCACATCACAATTTCTAATGCATAAATTGTGGGCACAACAACCCAGTGTGAAGTATTTGCCCAGGGAATGGGATAAAGGTGTGCAATAGACTTATAAGATACTATTTTTTATCGTTAAGATCTGGTTACTTCTGCTACGAATGGGTGGAAGATATATGATGGCTTTTGCTTTGATGAATTGTGGTTTTCTTTCCTATTTCTGAGAATATTGTAGCTTGGCTG
The DNA here is from genome assembly GCF_030014295.1 of Loxodonta africana. Classification (NCBI taxonomy): domain Eukaryota; kingdom Metazoa; phylum Chordata; class Mammalia; order Proboscidea; family Elephantidae; genus Loxodonta; species Loxodonta africana. Next base: position 82,301,789 of record NC_087357.1, on the reverse strand, counting down.
CGTCTGAACACTAACACCAATTTACAAGATGCGTGAGTCATCATGGAAAACACCAAAAGAAGGAGGCTGGGCTAATGAACTACACTCTGAAGTCCCTGGGTCAGAGCCCAACATATCCTTCTCCATAGGAGTGAGCTAAGCCTGCAGCCAGGCATCAGTCAGTTACTGTTAAAAAAAAGTCTGGGCTAGACATGTGAATGCCACCTGTCTTAGTTTCCTAGGGTTGCGGCAAAAAAAATACCACAAGTTATTGCTCTTGTTAGGTGTCGTCATGTCGATTCCGACTCATGGCAAGCCTATGTGTAACAGAACAAAGAAACACTGCCCAGTCCTGCGCCATCCTCACAAGCATTGTTATGGTTAAGCCCATTGTTGCAGCCATTGTGTCAATTTATCTTGTTGAGGGTCTTCCTCTTTTTTACTGACCTTCTACTTTACCAAGCATGATGTCCTTCTCCAGGGACCGGTCCTTCCTGATAACATGTCCAAAGTACACAGGATATAGTCTTGCCACCCTTGCTTCTAAGGAGCATTCTTACTGTACTTACTCTAAGACAGATTTTTTCTTTCTTCTGGCAGTTCGTGGCATATTCAATATTCTTCACCAGCACCATAATTCAAAGGCATCAATTCTTTTTCAGTCTTCCTTATTCATCGACCAGCTTTCACATGCATATGAGGTAATATATGGCTTGGGTCAGGTGCACCTTAGTCCTTAAAATGACGTCTTTGCTTTTCACACGTTAAAGAGGTCTTTTGCAGCAGATTTTCCCAATGCAAAACATCATTTGATTTCTTGACTGCTGCTTCCTTGGGTGTTGATCTAAGTAAAAGGAAATGAAACCCTTGACAACTTTAATCTTTTCTCTGTTTATCATGATGTTGCTTATCGGTCCAGTTGTGAGCATTTTTGTTTTCTTTATGTTGAGGTACAATCCATACTGAGGCTGTAGTCTTTAATATTCATCAGTAAGTGCTTCAAGTCCTCTTCACTTTCAACAAAAATATTGTGTTATCTGCATATCACAGATTGTTAATGAGTCTTCCTCCAATCCTGATGCCACGTTCTTCTTCATGTAGTCCAGCTTCTCAGATTATGTGCTCAGCATATTGAATGAATAAGTATGGTGAAAGGATACAGCCCTGACTCACACCTTTCCTGGTTTTAAACCACGCAGTATCCCCTTGTTCTGTTCAAATGACTGCCTCTTAGTCTATGTACAGGTTCCACATGCACTCAATTAAGTGTTGTGGAATTCCCATTCTTCGCAGTGTTATCCATATTTTGTTATGATCCACACAGTTGAATGCCTTTACATAGTCAACAAAACACAGGTAAACATCTTTCTGATATTCTCCACTAGCTCACAGTGGAAGTATGTTTTCAGGGACAAAACATCAGGAAAATACTAGTGCCCTCCAGGTTTACTCACAGAGCATGAATTTGAAAGGAAACTTTAAAAAAAGAAAAAGATTTTCCATCTAAGGACACTTTTTTTCCTGAAGGTGATTAAAAAAAAAAAAATTGCTGTCAAGTTGATTCCGACTCATAGTGACCCTATAGGATAGAGGAGAACTGTCCCATAGAGTTTCCAAGGAGCACCTGGTGGATTTGAACTGCTGAGCTTTTGGTTACCAGCCGTAGCTTTTAACTACTACGCCACCAGGGTTTCCGAAGGTGACAAGGGAAAGGAAATGATCAATTCCTCTAAATGGTATTGAAAAAAAACAGTCCCATGAGACAGGAAATTAATTTTTCCTGTAGGCAAAGTAGCAACTGTTTAATCTTTTAAACACTCTAATGAAAAGTCAAAGCAGATATGAAATTCTTGCCTCACTTTAGCTGAAACTTAGTTCTAACTCAAGATTCAAATGTCGGGTTCCGGTCAAGACTGTTGATCGATGCCTGGATCAGTCAGGTTTTGAACTATTGCCAGACCCAGGCTCTGATTTACTGTCCCTCTCAGGTCCAGATTTTCTTTTACCTTCCAACTGGCTGGATCCTCTCAATGATGAGCCAGAGGAAGCCATAGGGCTTTTAAAAATGCCAGAGGGCATTTATTCTGTTCAGCTATTAAAATGATTATTGATTTCTTAAGTGGTCCTATGTGTATGGAATAATAATGGCACATCAAATAGAGCTTGTGAGAACTGACTGGGTAATTCAGGGAGCTCTTGTTTTTAGAGATAAAGCATTTCAGACATCTGAGGATGTGCTATTGTAGCGAGCATCCTCATTTACCTTCATCTTTTGGAGCCTTTGGGAATGTTGACTGAGAAGTAAAGTGTATGAGAAGAAAAGGGCAGAGCATTAGAAGGAAGAACTAAATCATGCTGCAATGAGTAGAAGTGTCACACACACAAAAAAAAAAGCAAAATGGAGACTCTGGACAGCATGCCATCACCATGGCTGGCAGGCACTCGCACTCAAGGCAGCACTGAGACGAGTGCTTCGCAGCGCTCATCTCTAAGCCCATATTTAAATGAGGTGCCTGGGGCTCAGGAATGATGGTTGTAGCCAGGGTGGGATTCAAGTGGAGGTCAGCCTTATTGCTGACTTCAGCCCACCACTCCCCACTGCTAGAGTGGCCTGCATTGCTGCCTGGAAGACTCTAGGAGAAGGGTCTTTCCTGAAAATTTCTACCCTTTAGAAAAGCAGAAAACCAGAAAAAATCCACATACATAAAACAGATGAATTTAAGTGATTGCTAAATTATACATAATCATAACTAATAGTGGTTGTTTACTTTAAAAAGCCTCACTTTATAAAAAGCTTCACCATACATTTTAAATGTCCAGATCCTAAATGCACTTAAAAATAATCTGTTTGCAGCTATTTGGTTTTTAGTTTTCCTAGAACACAGTTGTCACGTTTGTGTTTTACAGATGAATGAGTATTTCACATAAACTTAAATCTATGGATTCATTTCACTCCTTGAGACATTAGTAATAGCAAATCAAGAAGAATTTTTCGATCAATAATTCCTTTAAAGATGCTATGCTAAATCCTGAAAGAGAAGCAATGGTGAGGAAGACGCAGGTCCTCTTCTCAAGAGGTCTCTCTCCAGCAGACGGGATAAATCAAATACGTAGAGAATTAAGTAAAATCGCTTTTTTGTTGTCGTTTTTAACTGTTAGAGAAACAGAGATAGAGAAAGAGAGAGAGAGGTAAAAAGTTTTACTGGACTAAATAGCATTCAAACAGTAACTTGTTATAGGGAACCAGAAAGGTAAAATGGGATCAGGTTTGGGAGGGTTAGGGAAAGCTTTATGGAGCCAGGACATGTTCCTGGGCTTAGAAAAGAGATAAGACCTCAAAAGGCAAAAAGAGAATGTAATTATCAAGCCCAAACAAAAGTACAGAGGAAGACGTAGTTAGGGAAGAGTAAGTGAACTATTTTAATTAGAAGAAACGTTTGCAATGCGACAGGATTAAACCAGGACAGGCAAATTGCAGCCAAACTATGAAGAAAGGCTTGACAGGCCCATGCAAAAATTTGGAATAAACTCTCTTTATTCCTTTAGATATGGCAGCCACCAAAGGCTGTTAATCTGGAGAGTAAGGCTCAAAGCTCTTCCTTCCTTTTTGACAAATGGTGCAGGGACAACTGGAGTGCACATGCAAAAAGAAAAGAGAAAATAATGAAGCTGGATCCCTACCTCACAACATATGCAAAAACTAGCTCAAAATGGACGATTGACGTAAATTTGAGTTCAAACTGTAAAAATAAATTGTTGGGACCTTGGTTTAAGCAATGATTTCTTAGATATAACACCAAAAGCACAAGTGATAAAAGAAAAAAATTGATAAATTTGATTTAATCAAAATAAAAAATTTTTGCACTTCAAATAACATCAGGAAAGGGAAAAGACAATCCATGTATTGGATAAGGGACTTTTATATCTAGAATATTTTAAAAACCTCTTACAACTCGATAGTAAAAAGAAAAAACAAACACTTAAAAAATTGGCAAAAGCTTTGAGTAGACAGTTCTCCAGAGAAGAAATATGCACAGTCAATGAGCACATGGAAGGGTGCTCAACATCGTTAGTCGCCAGAGAATTACAAATCAAAACTACGATGAAATACCACTTCACGTCCACCGGAATGACTATAATAAAGAAAGACAATACCAAGTGTGGAGGCAACCAGAAAAACCCAAGCATGTGGAAAAATTGAAGCCCTCATACACTGCTGGTGGCATTGTAAAATGATGTATCACTTTGGCAAAGAATTTGGCAATTCTTTGAAACATTAGAGTCACCATGTGATTCAGCAATTCTACTCCTAGAGAAATTCTCCAAGAGAAATAAAATACATGTTCACAAAACTACTTTATGTGAATTTTCACAGCAGCATTTATTCACAATAGCCATAAAGTGGAAACAACCCAGATGTCCATCAACTTTGAATGGATAAAATGTGGTGTATCACAAAATGGAATACTATTCACCAATGGAAACCCTGGTGTTGTAGTGGTAAAGTGCTACGGCTGCTAACCAAAGGGTTGGCAGTTCGAATCTGCCAGGCACTCCTTGGAAACTCTATGGGGCAGTTCTACTCTGTCCTATAGGGTCGCTATGAGTTGGAATCCACTCGACGGCACTGGGTTTGGTTTGTTTTTTTTATTCGGCAATACAAAAGATAGAAGTACTAACACGTGCCAAAACATGGAAGAATCTCAAAAATATCATGACTGCAGTGAAAGAAGCCAGACACAAAGGCTACATATTATATGGTTCCATTTTATGAAATGTCCAGAAATGGTAAATATATAGAGACGGGGGCTGGAGGGCTTAGGGACTGTAAGTGGGCATGATGGAAATTTTCTATGGGGTGATGGAAACATTCTGAAATTAGATTGTGTTGAAGGTGAAAAACTGTAAATATACTAAACATCATTGAAGTGTACACTTAAAACAGGTGAATTTAAAGATATGTAAATTATACCTCAATAAAGCTGTGTGTGAGGAGGGACCTAGTGCATCCCTTGGTTTTGGGTGCTCTTTTGTCTTCAAGATCCTCTTGATTTTTTTTTTCCTTTCACCTCCCAGTACACCAAAGACTGTCTTTATCCTTTTTTTCTAACATTTTTTTGAAAATGTTCAAATATATAGCAAAGTTGAAATAATTCTTGAGTGAACACTCATGCAGTAATCACTTATACATATTACAAATCTGCCTATCACAGATCTATGCAATTACCCATCCCTCTCTCCATCCATTAATCAACATTAATTTTCGATGCATTTCAAAGTAAATTGTATACATTGGTACATTTCCCCTTAAATGCTTCAGCATGCATACCATTAAACAGAAATTAATATTTGTGTAGTTTTTGAGTGTAAAATCTACATACAATGAAATGCACAAAGATGCAGTTTAGATTCACTAAATGTTGACAATTACATACACTTGTGTAACCCAGACCCCTGTCAAAATACCGAATATCGTCATCAACCCAGTTTCTTCATGCCACCTCCACGTCAATCCTGTAGCCCATAGTCAGAGACCACACAGTTCTGATTTTTCCAACATGGATTGGTTCTGTCTGTTTTAGAACTTCATATGAATGGAACCATACATACCTTAAGGTCTATTTTGTAAGGTTTTAATAATTTTCTCTAGCTTTCCTTTCGTATGTTTCTGGGATATCTTTTTCCATTGTTTTACTTCCAACTTTTCTATATCCTTGTGTGTGTGTTTAAATAGTATTTTACTGTATTTTCAGGGGAAGTGCACACAGCAAAACAGGTTCCCATTCAGCTATTTCTACACATCCTGTTGGGTGACATTGGTTACATTCTTCCCATTGTATCAACACTTTCTTTATTTCCGTTCCAGTTGTTCCTTCCTGTTTACCTCATCTTACATCCTCCCAACCTTCTCATCTATGCTTTAGAGTGTTTGTTGACCAGTTGGTCTCATTTAGATGATTTTTTAAAAGAGCACATTACTCTAGTGATATTTATTACTTTAAGAGCTAACCTGCTATTTGGTTAAAAGGCGATTTGAAGGGATAGTTTCAGCTCATGGCTTAACGAATATCTCAGGCAGTAGTCTCAGGGATTCTTACTATCTCAGCGAGTCCAGTAAGTCTAGATTTTTTTTAAATTTTTTTTAAATAATTTATTTTGCTTTAAGTGAAACTTTACAAATCAAGTCAGCCTCTCACTTTAAAACTTATATACACCTTTCTACATACTCCCAATTACTCTCCCCCTAATGAGATAGCCCGCTCTCTCTTTTCATGTCCATTTCGCCAGCTTCTAACCCCCTCCACCCTCTCATCTCCCCTCCAGGCAGGAGAGGCCAACATAGTCTCAAGTGTCCACCTGATCCAAGAAGCTCACTCCTCACCAGCACCCCTCTCCAACCCATTGTCCAGTAAAATCCATGTCTGAAGAGTTGGCTTCGGGAATGGTTCCTGTCCTGGGCCAACAGAAGGTCTGGGGGCCATGACCACCAGGGTACTTCCAGTCTCAGACAGACAATTAAGTCTGGTCTTTTTATGAGAATTTGAGGTCTGCATCCCACTACTCTCCTGCTCCCTCAGGGTTTCTCTGTGTGTTCCCCGTAAGGGCAGCCATCGGTTGTAGCCGGGCACCATCTAGTTCACCTACTTCCTGAGATGATGTAGTCTTTGGTTCATGTGGCCCTTTCCGTCTCTTGGGCTCGTAATTACCTTGTGTCATTGGTGTTCTTCATTCTCCTTTGATCCAGGTGGGCTGAGACCTATTGATGCATCTTAGATGGCTGCTTGCTAGCGTTTAAGACCCCAGACGTCACTCTTCAAAGTGGGATGCAAAGTGTTTTCTTAATACATTTTATTATGCCAATTGACTTAGATGTCCCCAGAAATCATGGTCCCCAAACCCCTGCCCCTGCTACACTGGCCTTCAAAGCATTCAGTTTATTCAGAGAACTTTGCTTTTGGTTGTCCAGTTGTGCTGATCTCTCCTGTATTGTGTGTTGTCTTTCCCTTCACCTAAAGTAGTTCTTATCTACCAACTAATTAGTGAATACCCCTCTCCCACCCTCCCTCCTCTTGTAACCACAAAAGAATGTTTTCTTCTCAGTTTAAACTATTTCTCGAGTTCTTATAATAGTGGTCTTATACAATATTTGTCCTTTTGCAACTGACTAATTTCACTCAGCATAATGCCTTCCAGGTTCTTCCATGTTATGAAATATTTCACAGATTCCTCACGGTTCTTTATCAATGCGTGCTATTCCATTGTGTGAATATATTTATCCATTCATCCGTTGATGGGCACCTTGGTTGCTTCCATCTTTTTGTTATTGTAAACAGTGCTGCAATAAACATGGGTGTGCATATATCTGTTCTTGTAAAGGCTCCTATTTCTCTAGAATGTATTCCAAGGAGTGGGATTGCTGGATCGTATGGTAGTTCTATTTCTAGCTTTTTAAGGAAGTGCCAAATAGATTTCCAAAGTGGTTGTATCATTTGACATTCCCACCAGCAGTATATAAGTGTTCCAGTCTCTCCAGAGCCTCTCCAAAATTTATTCGTTTGTGTTTTTTTGGATTAATGCCAGCCTTGTTGGAGTGAGATGAAATCTCATTGTAGTTTTGATCTGCATTTTTCTAATGGCTAATGATCGTGAGCATTTCCTCATGTATCTGTTAGCTACCTGAATGTCTTCCTTAGTGAAGTGTCTATTCATATCTTTTGCCCATTTTTAATAGGGTTATTTGTCTTTTTGTAGTTGAGTTTTTGCTGTATCATGTAGATTTTAGAGATCAGATGCTGATCGGAAATGTCATAGCTAAAAACTTTTTCCCAGTCTGTAGGTAGTCTTTTTACTCTTTTGCTGAAGTCTTTGGATGAGCATAGGTGTTTGATTTTTAGGAGCTCCCGGTTATCTAGTTTGTCTTCTGCATTGTTAGTAATGTTTTGTATACCGTTCATGCCATGTATTAGGGCTCCTAGCGTTGTCCCTATTTTTTCTTCCATGATCTTTATCATTTTAGATTTTATATTTAGGTCTTTGATCCATTTTAAGTTGGTTTTTGTGCATAGTGTGAGGTATGGGTCTTGTTTCATTTTTTTGCAGTTGGATATCTAGTTATGCCAGCACCATTTGTTAAAAAGACTGTCTTTTCCCCATTTAACTGTTTTGGGGCCTTTCTCAAATATCAACTGCTCATACGTGAATGGATTTATGTCTGGATTCTCAATTCTGTTCCATTGGTCTATGTATCTGTTGTTGTACCAGTATCAGGCTGTTTTGACTACTGTGGCAGTATAATAGGTCCTAAAATCAGGTAAAGTAAGGCCTCCCACTTTGTTCTTCTTTTTCAGTAATGCCTTGTTTATCTGGGGCCTCTTTCCCTTCCATATGAAGTTGGTGATTTTTTTCTCCATCTCATTAAAGAATGTCATTGGGATTTGAATCCGAATTGTATTAAATGTCTAGATCGCTTTTGGTAGAATAGACATTTTTATAATGTTAAGTCTTCCTATCTATGAGCAAGGTATGTTTTCCACTTATGTAAGTCTCTTTTGGTTTCTTCCAAGTCTGGATTTTTTGAGAGTTTGAAGCTCTCTTCCACATTTTTCTCCCTTTCTATCTGAATCCATCTATTGTTGACTTGATCAGAACATATGGTACAGTAGCTTCGCACCATCTAGCTCTTCCGGTCTCAACTGTGTCTTCGTATTTTAAGATGTCTCCCGAATGGGGTATAGCTGCATTTTTATTTTTTTAAGTCTGACTTTTTTTCCTTTTAATTGGCAGGTTTAGCCAAGCTATGTTCCTTGTGATTATTGATACACTTAAATTTTTAAAAACCTTATTTACTTTTATTTGTCCCATTTTTGTTGTGCACGTTTTCTCTCATTTCTTGCCTTAAAAAAAAATTGATTTCACTTGTTTGTTTCCTCACTCCATTTCTTCCTGCACTGATGGTTTAGAATACATATGTTCTATTCCCATTCTTTCCATGGTTGATATCTTTTACGTCCATATTAAATATTTATATTTAACAACATCTGCTACCCCCACTTTGAAAAATACAAGAACCCCAGAACATGAATTATGATCACTGCCCCTCCCAATTTACGTTATTGCTGTTCAATTTTTTAAAAACTTAGTTCCCATTTTTAACCTCACAAATTAGACATTAATATCACTCCTGTTATGCCAACAATTTTTTTTTATATTTAAATACACATTACTATTTTATTTATCACTTCTGCTTGCATCTTGGACCACCCTTCTGGAATCGTTTACTGTTTTACTGAAGTATATTCGTTGAGAATTTGCTTTAGTAAGGGCATGTTACAGTTACACTCTGAATTTTTCTTTTATGTAAAAATGTCTTTATGTACCTTCATTATTGAGAGATGATCAACTGGGCTGACAATTATTTCACTTATTATCATTATATATAATTTATACAGAAATATTATTATAATATAATATACAATTATTATAATATAATGTTACTATGATAAATATATTATTATAATGTCTTTATTTCATTAAACTTGTATCTTTACGGAGGATCACTCTTTTCTCTCTTGCTGCTTTTAAGATCTTCTTTTAGTCTCCACTCTTATGCACATTCACGCCAATGCGTTTCAGTGTGCTTTTCTTTTTATTTGTTCTGCCTGGGATATATTGTGGTTTCTTGAACTTGTAGATTAATGTATTTCATCATTTCTGGAAAATTCTCTTCACCTACTACCTCTCTTCCATTTTTTCTATTGTTTCCTGGGACTCTATATTACATCTCATTCTGTCCTCCACTTTTCTTAATTATTTTAAATTTAAAATGTTTTTCTACAGAAAGAAGCGTTATTGTTTTCACTTAGTTCATGGCTTAGGAAGAGTCTGGGGAGTGCAGAAGCAGCTTCCCTGGGACTGGGGACACAAGTTTAGATGGAAGTTTTGAGGCAAAGGTGCTGCAGCAGAACCCCTCAAGGGTCACTGAACTTGAGGCCCCTAATTGTGCTTGAGTGTGAGTCTTTCAAAGAGGTTCTACACAAGCCTGGTCTGTGGAGGCTGGCAGAATAAATATCATCATTACGAGGCCCAGAAATAGCAGGCATGTAGTCACTGAACCTTCACACTGAGCACTCCGTCAGACCTAACAGGAGCTTAAGTCCTGTCGGTGGCTCCCCATTGCTCCTAGAGAGAGAAGCCTTCAATGTGGCTCAAAACCCTTCCAAGTCTGGCCCAATCATCAATTCATACTGTTCTCTCTCTCTTTTCAAAAAGTGTTTTTGTTAGCTGCACCCAACTCATGGTGATCCCAAGCACAAAGGAACAAAATGCTATCTGGCCCTGTGCCATCTCCGTGATCAGCTGTGGATCAGACCATCGTAATTCACAGCGTTTTCGGTGGCTTTTTTTTTTCTTCCTAGTCCATCTTACTTTGGAAGCTCCACTCAAACCTGTTCAGCATCATAGCAAAACACAATCCTCCGATGACAGATGGTTGGTGGCTGCACATGGGGTAGGTTGGCTAGGAATTGAACCCGGCTCTTCTGCCCGGAAACTGAAAATTTTACCACCGAACCATCACAGCTTCTCTTTTTAAACTAGTAGACTTTATTGGTTGATGTTGTTGTGTGCCGTCAAGTAGATTCTGACTCATAGCAACTTGGTGGTCCAATGGTTAAACACTCGGTTGCTAACTGAAAGGTTGGCAGTTTGAAGCCACCCAGCATCTCCGAGGCAGAAAGACCTGGCAATCTACTCCTGTAAAGATTACAGCCTAGAAAACTCTACTCTGCCACATGGGGTCACAGTGCGTCCACATCGACTCTATGGCACCTACGAAGACAACAGACTTTATTTTCAGAGCACTTTCAGGTTTATAGAAAAATTGAGCAGATAGTGCAAAGAGGTCCTCTCCCACACAGGTTCCCCTATTATTAACATATTGCATTAGTCTGTTACCTTTGTAACAATTGATGAACCAATACTGACACATTAGTATTAACTAATAAAGCCCCTAGTTTACATTAGGGTTCAGTCTTTATATTGTACAGTTCTAAAGGTTTTGACAAGTGAATAATGTTATGTTGTTGTTGTTGTTGTTAGGTGCCGTCGAGTCGGTTCCGACTCATAGCGACCCTATGCACAACAGAACAAAACACTGCCCGGTCCTGCACCATCCTTACAATCGTTGTTATGCTTGAGCTCATTGTTGCAGCCACTGTGTCAGTCCACCTTGTTGAGGGTCTTCCTCTTTTCCACTGACCCTGTACTCTGCCAAGCATGATGTCCTTCTCCAGGGACTGATCCCTCCTGACAACATGTCCAAAGTATGTAAGACGCAGTCTCGCCATCCTTGCTTCTAAGGAGCATTCTGGTTGTACTTTTTCTAAGACAGATTTGTTCATTCTTTTGGCAGTCCAACACCACAATTCAAAGGTATTGATTCTTCTTCAGTCTTCCTTATTCATTGTCCAGCTTTCACATGCATATGATGCAATTGAAAATACCATACCATTACAGTATTATACAAAGTAGTTTGACTACCCTAAAATTCCCCCTTGCTCCACCTATTCATCCCCCACAAGCCCCTGGAAACCACAGATCTTTTTACTTTCTCTATAGCTGTGCCTTTTCCAGAATGTCATATGGTTGGAATCATACGGTATGTAGCCTTTTCAGACTAATGTCTTTCACTTAGTATCATTTTAAGGTTCCTCCGTGGCCTTTCATGGTTTGATAGCTCATTCCTTTTCATCCCTGAATGTTGTTGTTGTTGTTAGGTGCCGTCGATTTTGTTCTCACTCGTAACAACCCTATGTATAACAGAACAAAATAACATCCCTGAATAGTGTTCCATTATTGAATGTACCATGGTTTGTTCATCCATTCACCTATTGAAAGACATCTTGGTTGCTTCCAGCTTTTGGCAATTATGAATGATAATAAACATTCATGAACAGATTTTTGTGTAGATGTAAGTTTTCAACTCAATTGGGTAAATACCTAGGAGCATGATTGTTGAATCATAGGGTAAGAATTTAGCTTTGTAAGAAAATTTCAAACCATCTTCCAAATGGCTGTACCATTTTGCATTCTGACCAGTAATGAGTAAGCATTCCTATTGCTCCACATCCTCTCTAGGATTTGTTTTTTTTTTTAAATGTTAACCATCTAATAGGTGTGTCCCACCAGTAGTACCTTATTGTTTTAATTTGCAAATCTCTAATGGGCGTCTTTTTATATGCTTACTTGCCATTCATATATTTTCTTTGATGAGATGTCTATTCAGATCGTCTGGCCAGTTTTTTATTTGGGTCGTTTTGTTATCATTGTGTTTTAAGAGTTCTTTGTATATTTTGGATACAAATCCTTTATCAGATATGTCTTTCAAAAATGTTTTCTCCTAGTCTCTGGCTTGTCATTCTCTTAATAGTGTCTTTTGCAGAGAAAAAATTTTTAGTCTTAATGAAGTCCAATTTTTCAAAATTTTCTTTCACTGATTGTGTTTTGGTAGTTGTCATGGATTGAACTGTATCCCCCAAAAATACACATATCAATTTGGCTAGGAGATGATTCCCAGTATTGTGTGATTCTCCATCATTTTTTCATCTGATGTGATTTTCCTATGTGTTGTAAATCCTGTCTCTGTGATGTTAACGAGATGGGATTAGTGACAGATACGAGGCAGTTAGGAGTTAATGAGTTAATGTCTTAATGAGGCAGGTCTCAATCTACAAGATTAGATTGTGCTTTAAGCCAATCTATTTTTGATATAAAAGAGAGAAGCAAGGAGAGAGAGAGGGGAACCTCATACCACCGAGAAACAAGAGCCAGGAGAACAGCATGTCCTTTGGACCCAGGGTGACAGAGAGAGAAAGTCTTCTCCTGGAGCTGGCGCCCTGAATTCGGACTTGTAGCCTAGTAGGCTGTGAGAGAATAAATTTTTGTTTGTTAAAGCCATCCACTTGTGGCATTTCTGTTAGAGCAGCCATAGACAACTAAGACTGTGGTGTTGTAGCTAAAATCTCATCACCAATTTCAAGGTCGCCTAGATCTTTAGGTTATTTTCTAGAAGTTTCATAGTTTTGTGTTTTACATTTAGGTCTCTAGTCCATTTTGAGTTAAATTTTTGAAAGGTGTAACATCTGTACCCAGATTCATTCGTGTGTGGATTTCCAGTTGTTCCAACACTATTTGCTGAAAATATCATCCTTTCTCCATTGAATTCTCTTTGCTCCTTTTTCAAAGATCAGTTGACTATATTTGTGTGGGTCTGTCTCTGAGATCTCTCTTCTGTTGCATTGATATTTTTCTATTCTTTCATCAATACCACACTGTCTTAATTACTGTAGCTTTATATTCTTCTAAGTCTTGAAGTCAGGTACTGTCGGTTCTCTTCTAAGTCTTGAAGTCCGGTACTGTCGGTTCTCTTCTAAGTCTTGAAGTCAGGTACTGTCGGTTCTCTTCTAAGTCTTGAAGTCAGGTACTGTCGGTTCTCTTTGTTCTTTACCTTCAGCATTGTGTTGGCTATTCTTTTTCCTTTCCATATAAAGTTTAGATTCAGTTCGTCAATATCCACAAAATACGTTGCTGGGATTTTGACTGGGATTCCACTGAATTTATAAATCAAGTTGGGAAGAGCTGCCATCTTAACCATATTTAGTCTTCCTAATAATGCGCGTGGAATATTTCTACATTTATTTAGGTCTTTGATTTTTGTTTTCAGCAGAGTTTTATAATTTTGCTCATATAGATCTTGTATGTATTTAATAGATGTATATCTAAGTATTTCAATTTTTGGAGCTAATGTAAATAGTAGGAACCCTGGAGACCCGCAGTGGTTAAGTGCTTGGCTGCTAACTGAAAAGTTGGTGGTTCAAATCCACCAGCTACTCCACTGGAGAAAGATGTGGCAGTCTGTTTCTGTAAAGATTTACAGCCTTGGAAACCCTATGGTGCAGTTCTACTCTGTCCTATAGTGTTACTATGAGTCAAAATCAACTCAAGGCCAATGGGTTTTAATGTAAATGGTATTGTGTTTTAAATTTCAAATTCCAAATGTTCATTACTGGTATATAGGAAAGCAATTGACTTTTGTATGTTAACCTTGTATCCTGGTACTTTCCATAATCACTTTTTACTTCCAGGATTTTGTTGTCGTTGACTCTGAGATTTTCTACATATATTATCATGTCATCTGTGAACAAAGGCAGTTTATTTCTTCCTTCCCAATCTGTATACATTTTATTTCCTTTTCCTATCTTATTGCATTAGCTAGGACTTCCAATACCACACTGAATTTGAACGGTGAATTTGAATTGTCTTGTTTCCAATCTCAGGTGGAAAGCATCTAGTTTCTCATCATTAAGTCTGATGTTACCTGTCAGTTCTTCTTTTTTTTTATAATAAATGTTCTTTACCAAGTACAGGAAGTTCCCATCTACTTCTAGTTTGCTGAGAGTTTTTTTTTTTTTTTTTATCATAAATGGACGTTGGATTTTCTCAAATGACTTTTCCGCATCAGTTGATATGATGGATTACATTATTGTTTTTCAAGTATCAAACCAGTCTTTCATACCTAGGATGAATCCCACTTGGTCCTGATGTATAGTTCTTTTTACACATTGTTGGATTCAATTAGCTAATGTTTTGTGGAGGATTCTTGACATCTGTACACCTGACTAATATTGATCTGTAGCTGTCCTCCTGTAATGTCATTATCTGGTTTTGGTAATATGGTAATGTTGACTTCATAGAATGGGTTAGGAATGTTCCTTCTGCTTCTATTTCCTAGAAAAAATTGTAGAGAATTGGTATAATTTCTTCCTTGAAGTCACCAGTGAAACCATCTGGGCATGATTATTTCTGATTTTGAAGGTTGTTGTTAATTGTTGATTCAATTTCTTTAATAATATGGACATATTCAGATTATCTATTTCTCTTTTAAATTTTGGTAGATTGTGTATTTCAAGGAGTTAGTTCATTTCATCTAAGTTATGAAGTATGTTGGTACAGAGTAGTTCATAATATTCCTTTACTGCCTTTTTAATGTCTACGAGATCCGTGGTGATCAGCCCATTTTCATTTTTTATATTAGCTATTTGTGCCTTCTCTCTTTCTCTGTTAGACTGGCTACAGGTTTAACAATTTTATTGGTCTTTTCCAAGACACAGGTTTTGATTTCATTGATTTTCTCTATTAATTTCTTGTGTTCAATTTCATTGATTTCTGCTCCAATTTTTATCATTTATTTTCTTCTGGTTACTTTGAATTTAATTTGCGCTTCTTTTGCTAGTTTCCTGATGTGGAAGCTTAGACTGTTGATTTCCAATCTTGTTTTCTAATATGTGTATTCAGTGCTATACATTTCCCTCTAAGCACTGCTTTCACAACATGGCACAAATTTTGATAAGTTGTATTTCCATTTTCAGTTAGTTCAAAATGTTTTTAAATTTGTCTTGAGACTCCTTTTTTGGCACATGTGTCATTTAGAAGTGTGTTGTTTAATGTCCAAATATTTGGGGATTTTCTGGCTTTCTTTCTGTTAATGATTTTTAGTTTAATTCCATTATGGTCTGAGTATATGCTTTCAATAATCTTTATTCTTTTAAATTTGTTAAGATGTGTTTTATAGCTCAGGATATTGTCTATCTGAAGAATATTCAATGTGAACTTGAGAAGAATGTGTATTCTGCTGTCGTTGGATGACGTATTTTATAAATGCCAATTAGATCCAGTTGATTAGTGGTGCTGTTCAGTTCAACTATATCCTTACTGATTTTCTGATTATCAATTACTGATAAAGGGACGTTGAAGTCTCCAACTATATTGGTGGATTCATCTGTTTCTCCTTGCAGTTCTAACAGTTTTTGCCTCACATATTTTGATGATCTCTTGTTAGGCACGTACACATTATGTCTTGTAGATTTGACCCACTTTTCATTATGTAGTGCCCCTCTTTATCCCTGATAATTTTCCTTTCCCTAAAATCTGCTTTGTCTAAAATTAATATAGCTGCTCCAGCTTTGTGTGGATGTCTGTGTGATTAGAGTTTGTGTGGTGTATCTTTCACCATCCCTTTTCTTTTATTCTGTGTCTTTATACTTAAAGTGGGTTTCTTACAGTCAACGTACAGTTGGGTCTTTTTTTTTTTTTTTTTAGACTTACTTTGATAGTCTCTTTTTTTTTTATCTTTTAACTGGTATATTCAGACTATTCATATTTAAAGTGATTACTGATAGAGTAACATCTACCATATTTGTAACTTTTCTGTTCCTTACACTTGTTCTTTGTCTCTTTTTAAAATCTTCAACTTGCTTTTTCTGCAGTTTTTGGTTTTGAGTATTTTATGGGATTTCCTTTTCTCTTTTTTCTTAGCATATCAATTACACCACTGTTGTTTGTTTGTTTTGGATTTAATTAACTACTTTTATTGGAAAGAATAAAGCAGCATGAGAAGAATATAAAATCCCAGGGAAAGAAAACGGCCAGTGTGGCTGCTTTGTCTCTTCGTCATCCCTGTTCTGAGGAAGCTGAAGATGCATTGTTCCTCTTCTGCCCGTCTGAAGAGCCATCATGATCAATAATTGCTTCTTCTTCCTTTTTTTTTCCTAAATTTTATTGTTGCCGTTGTTCATGTTGTTGTTGTTGTTGGGTGCTGTCGAGTCGGTTCTGACTCATAGCAACCCTAGGCACAACAGAACGAAACACTGTCCGGTCCTGTGCCATCCTTACAATCGTTGTTATGCTTGAGCTCATTGTTGCAGCCACTGTGTCAATCCACCTCGTTGAGAGTCTTCCTCTTTTCTGCTGACCCTGTACTCTGTCAGGCATGATGTCCTTCTCCAGGGACTGATCCCTCCTGACAACCTGTCCAAAGTATGTAAGATGCAGTTTCGCCATCCTTGCCTCTAAGGAGCATTCTGGCCACACATACATATACGTATATATGTATATATGCATATACACAGCAAAACATACTCCAATTCAGCCTAGTGACATTGATTGAACTCTTCAAGTTGTGCAACAATTCTCACCCTCCGTTTCTGAGTTTTTCCTCCCTCATTAGCATGAACTCACTGCCCCCTAAGGTTCCTGTCTAATTTTTCTAGTTGCTGCTGTCAATTTGATCCCATACAGATAGTTTTTAAAACAGCGTGACGCTCAAGGCAGACATTTTGTACTAGTTAAGGTAAACTATTATTTGGTTTTAAGATGACTTCCAGGGATATTTTTGGTTTAAGTTTAAAGATTTTCTTAAGGCAATAGATTCAGGGGTTTATCCACCCTCCATGGCACCAGAAAGTCTAGAGTCCATGAGAATTTGAAATTCTGTTCTGCATTTCCCCCTGTTGATCAGGATTCTTCTGGGAATTGTTGATCAAAATGTTCAGTAACGTTAATTACACTACTTCAAAACATTTTTTTAGTTGTTGGTCTAGTGTCTAGTAATGAATCTAGTCTACTTTCAAATATCACTTCACAGGTAGTGCAGGTACTTTATAGCAGAGTATTCTCAACTCCTGTCCTTCTTACCATTACTGTCATTCATTTCACTTATCCATAAACTATCATCTCATTTTTGTTGTCATTTTGAACAAACACTTATCTATTAGATCAATCAAGAATAAGGAAAATAAGATTTCTTTTATCTTCATTTATTCCTTCTCTAATACTCTCTTTTCTTTATGTAGACCTCAGTTTCTGACTTACATCATTTTTCTTTACTCTGAAGATCTTCTTCTAACATTTACTACAAGTTAGGACTACTGCTAACAAATTCCATCAATCTTTGTCTGAGCAAGTCTTTATTTCTCCTTCATTTTTGAAGGACAATTTCTAGGATAGTGGTCATTTTCTTTCAACACTTTAAATATTTCATTCCACCCCCTTCTTGCTTGCACGGTTTCTGAAGAGAAGTCCAATGTAACTCTTTTCTTTGTTCAATGTATAGACAAGGTGCCCCCCCTGCTCCCAGCCTTTTTTTAAATTGTGCTTCAAATGAAATTTTACTGCTCAAGTCAATTTCTCATACAAAAATTTATACACATATTGTTATGTGACATTTGTTGCAATGTCTATAATGTGACAGCACACACCCCTTTCTAACCTGGGTTTCTTGTGTCCATTCAACCAGTTCCTGTCCCCTCCTGCCTTCTCAACCTGCCTCCAGACAAGAGCCACTCATTTGGTCCCATGTACCTGACTGGTCTCGTGTATCTGAAGAGTGGGCTTCAGGCATGGTTTTCATTCTGGGTTAACGGAGCGTCTGGGAGCCATGGCTTCGGGGGATGCTCCAGTTGCAGTCAGACCATTAAGTTTGGTCTTTTTACATGAATTTGAGTTCTGCTCTGCACTTTTCTCCTGATCCATCAGGGACTCTCTGTTGTTTTCCCTGTCAGGGGGTTATTGATGGTAGCTGGGTACCATCTAGTTCTTCTGGTCTCGGTCTAATGGTGTCTCTGGTTTATGTGGCCCTTTCGTTCTCTTGGACTCATATTTACCATGTGTCTTTGGTGTTCTTCATTCTCCTTTGTTCCAGGTGGGTTGGGACCAATTGATGTATCTTAGATGGCTGCTCACAAGCTTTTAAGACCTCAGACACCACTCACCAAAGTGGAATGCAGAACATTTTCTTAAGAAACTTTGTTATGCCGATTGACCTAGTTGTCTCACAAAACCATGGGCCTCAGACCCCAGGCCCTGCTACTCTGTCCCTGAAAGTGTTTGGTTATGTTCAGGAAACTTCTCAGCTTTTGGATTAGTCCAGTTGTGCTGACTTTCCCTGTGTTATACGTTGTCCTTGCCTTCACCTAAGATAACTCTTGTCTACTATCTATTTGGTGAATTTCCCTCTCCATCCCTCCCTACTCTGGTAACCATCAAAGAATGTTTTCTTCTGTATTTAAACCTATTCTCGAGTTCTTATAATAGTGGTCTCATACAGTATTTGTCCATTTGCAACTGACTAATTTCACACAGCATAAACCCTGCAGATTCATTCATGTTGAGATGTTTCACAGATTCT
Organism: Loxodonta africana; assembly: GCF_030014295.1. NCBI lineage: Eukaryota > Metazoa > Chordata > Mammalia > Proboscidea > Elephantidae > Loxodonta > Loxodonta africana. The sequence continues at coordinate 82,282,789 of NC_087357.1, read as the reverse complement.
TCATTGTTCTTTATTGTTGCATAGTGTTCCGTTGTGTGTATGTACCATAGTTTGTTTATTCATTCATCTGTTGATGGGCACCGAGGTTGTTTCCATCTTTTTGCTAATGTGAACAGTGCTGCAATGAACATGGGTGTGCATATTTCTATTCTTATGATGGCTTTCATTTCTCTGAGATATATTCCAAGGGGTGAAGTTGCTGAATTTTATGGTACTTCTATTTCAAGCTTTTTTAGGAAGTGCCAAATCCATTTCCATAGTGGTTGTACCATTTTACATTCCAGCCAGCCTTGTGTAAGTGTTCCAGTCTCTCCACAACCTCTCCAACATTTATTATTTTGTGATTTTTGGATTAATGTCAGCTTTGTTGGGGTGAGATGGTATCTCATTGTAGTTTGGATTTGCATTTCTCTAATGGCTAATGATTGTGAGCATTTCCTCATGTATCTGTTAGCCACCTGAATGTTTTCTTTGGTAAAATGTGTGTTCATAACTTTTGCCCATTTTTTAATTGGGTTATTGGTCTTTTTGTTGTTGAAGTGTTGCAGTATCTTATAGATTTTAGAGATTAGGCCCTTATCAAATATGCCATAGCCAAGTTTTTTTCCCAGACCATAAGTTCTCTTTTTACTCCTTTGGTGAAGTCTTTGGATGAGCATAAGCGTTTGATTTTTAGGAGTTCCCAGTTACATAGTTTCTCTTCTGGTGTATGTGCATTGTTGGTTATGTTTTGTATTCTGTTTATGCCATGTATTAGGGCTCCTAGCATTGTCCCTATTTTTTCTTCCTTGAACTTTATGGATTTAGATTTTATATTTAGGTCTTTGGTCCATTCTGAGTTAGTTTTTCTGCATGGTGTGAGGTATAGGTCTTGTTTTGTTTTGTTTGCATGGATATCCAGTTATACCAGCCCTGTTTGTTAAAGAGACTGTCTTTTCCCCATTTAACTGACTTTGGGCCTTTTTCAAGTATCAGCTGCTCATAGGTGGATGAATTTATGTCTGTATTCTCAATTCTGTTCCATGTATCTGTTGTTGTACCATTACCAGGCTGTTTTGCCTACTGTGGTGGTATAATAGGTTATAAAATCACTTAGTGTGAGGCCTCCCACTTTGTTCTTCTTCATTAGTAATGCTTTACTTATCCAAGGCCTCTTCCCTTTCCACATGAAGTTAGTGATTTGTTTCTTCATCTTGTTAAAAAATGCCATGGGAATTTGGATTGGGATTGCCTTGTATCTGTAGATAGTTTTGGGTAGAATTCACACTTTTCACAATCTTGAGTCTTCCCCATGGGCAAGGTATGTTTTTCTACTTATGTTGGTCTGTTTTTGTTTCTTGCAATAGTGTCTTGTAGTTTTCTTTGTATAGGTTTTTTACATCTTGGGTTAGATTTATTCCTAAGTATTTTATTTTCTTGGAGGCTATTGTAAATGGTATCGATTTGGTGATTTCCTTTCGATGTTCTCTTTGTTGGTATAGAGGAATCCAACTGATTTTTGTACCTTTATCTTGTATCCTGATACTTTGCTGAAATCTTCTATTAGTTCCAGTAGTTTGCTGTGGATTCTTTGGGTTTTTCTGCATATAACATCATGTCACCTGGAAATCCCAGGGATACTTTTACTTCTTCCTTACCATTTTGGATGCCTTTTACCTCTTTTTCTTACCCAGTTGCTCTGGCTAGGACCTCCAGCACAATGTTGAATAAGAGTGGTGATAAAGGGCATGCTTGTCTGGTTTCCCATTCTCAAGGGGAGTGTTTTCAGACTCTCTCCATTTAGGATGATATTGGCTGTTGGCTTTGTATAACCCATTGCCATTGAGTCAATTCTGACTGATAGTGACCCATAGGACAGAGTAGAACTGCCCCACAGAGTTTCCAAGGAGCGCCTGGTGGATTTGAACTGCTAACCATTTGGTTAGCAGCTGTAGCTCTTAACCACTACTCCACCAGGCTTTCCTGGCTTTGTATAAATGCCCTTTATTATGTCAAAGAATTTCTCTTCTATTCCCATTTTGCTGAGCATTTTTATCATGAGTCGGTTTTGGACTTTGTCAGATGCCTTTTCTAAATCAATTAATAAGATCATGTGGTTCTTGTCTACTGTTTTATTTATGTAATGAATTACATTGATTGTTTTTCTAATGTTGAACCATCCCTGCATACCTGGTATGAATCCCACTTAGTTGTGTTTTTTTTTTTTTTTTTTATATGTAGTTGAATTCTATTGGCTAGAATTTTGTTAGGATTTTTGTGTCTGTGTTCATGAGGGATATTGGTCTGTAATTTTCTTTTTTTGTGTGTGTGATGTCTTTATCTGGTTTTAGTATCAGGGTTATGCTGGCTTCATAGAATGAGTTCCGGAGTATTCCGTCCTATTCTATGCTCTGAAATACCTTTAGTAGTAGTAAAAGTTTGGTAGAATTCTCCAGTGAAGCCATCAGGGCCGGGGCTTTTTTTTTTTTTTTTCTGTTGGGAGTTTTTTAATTATCTCTTCAATGTCTTCTTTTGTTATAAGTTTATTTAGTTGTTCTACCTCTGTTTTTGTTAGTTTAGGTAGGTATTGCGTTTCTAGAAATTTTTCCATTTCCTCCAGGTTTTCAAATTATTGGAGTACTATTTTTCATAGTATTCTGTTATGATTCTTTAATTTCAGTTGGGTCTGATGAGATATTGCCCATCTCATTTCTTATTCCAGTTATTTCCTTCCTCTCCTGTTTTTCTTTTGTTAGTTTGTCCAGTGGTTTATCGATTTTGTTGATCTTTTCAAAGAAACAGCTTTTAGTCTTATTAATCCTTTCAATTGTTTTTCTATTCTCTATTTCATTTAATTCTGCTCTAATTTTCATTATTTGCTTTCTTCTGGTGCCTGAGGGCTTCTTTTGCTGCTCTCTGTTTGAGTTGTAGGGTTAATGTGTTGATTTGGGCCTTTTCTTCTTTTGGGTTGTATGCATTTATTGCTAAAAATTGACCTCTACACACTGTCTTTGCTGTGTCCCAAAGGTTCTGGTAGGATGTGTTTTCATTCTCATTTGATTCTATGAATTTCTTTATTCCGTCCCTAATTTCTTCTATCGCCCAGTACCTTTTGAGCCAAGGAGTTGTTCAGTTTCCATGTATTTGTTTTCCTTGCTTTTTCTGTTACTGACTTCTACTTTTATGGCTTTGTGGTCAGAAAAGATGCTTTGTAATATTTTGATGTTTTGGATTCTGGCAAGGCTTGCTTTGTGGCCTAATATTTGGTCTATTCTGGAGAATGTTCCATGTGCATTGGAAAAGAAAGCATCCTTGGCTGCTGCTGGGTGGAATGTTCTGTATATGTCTATGAGGTCAAGTTGGTTGATTGTGGCATTTAGATCTTCCATGTCTTTATCGAGTTTCTTTCTAAATGCTCTGCCCTTCACCGAAACTGGTGCGTTGAAGTCTCCTACTATTGTTGCGGAGCTGTCTACTTCTCTTTTCAATGCTGTTAGAGTTTGTTTTATGTACTTTGGTGCCCTGTCGTTGGGAGTGTAAATATTTATGGTTATGTCCTCCTGGTGTATTGACCCTTTATCATTATATAGTGCTCTTCCTTATCGTTTGTGGTGGATTTTGATTTAAAGTCTATTTTGTCATTGTCTTAGTCCTCTAGTGCTGCTATAACAGAAATACCACAAGTGAATGGCTTTAACAAAGAGAAGCTTATTCTTTCACAGTCCAGTAGGGTACAAGTCCTAATTCAGCATACTGTAGCCAGGAGAAGAATTTCTTTGTCAGCTCTGGAGGAAGATCCTTTTGATGCATCAGTCTTTCCTTGGTCTGGGACCATCTCAGCACAGAAACCTCGGTTCCAAAGGATGAACTCTGCTCCCAGTGCTTCTTTCTTGGTAATATGAGGTCCCCATGTCTCTCTGCTCACTTCTCTCTCCCACATCACAAAGAGACTGGCTCAAGACACTGTCTAATCTTGTATATCTCAACAATATAACTGCCACTAACCCATCTAATTTCATCAGAGTGATATAGGGTTTACAACACATAGGGAAATCACATAAAATGGTGGACAATCAGAGAACACTGGGAATCATGGCCCAGCTAAACTGACAGATGCTTTTGGGGAACACAATTCAATTCATGACAGAGATTGAAATTGCCATTCCTGCTCTTTTATGGTTGTTGTTTGCTTGATACATTTTTTCCCCATCCTTTGAGTTTTAGTTTGTGTCTTTGAGTCTAAGGTGTGTCTTTTGTAGGCAGCACATAAATGGATTGTCTTTTTTTTTAATCCTTTCTCCCACTCTTTTTTTTGGTGCATTTAGTCCATTTACATTCAGTGTAATTATTGATAGAAACAAGTTTAGTGCTGTCTTTTTGATGTATTTTTTTGATGTAGTGATGACAGTTTGTTTCACTTAATTTTCTGTGCTGAGTTTTTTTTTTATGTTTGTTTCTTTTCGTCTTTTTCATTATTGTTGATTGTATATTTGCTGAGTCTTTATGTTTTTCTTCTTTTTTATTTTGATGGGTAGATTTGTTAGTTTCCTTTGTGGTTGCCTTAAAATTTACCTATATTTTTCTAAGTTCTAACAAATCTTTTATTTCTTGATATCACCTTAATTTTCTGTCTGTATGAAAGTTCTATTACTACAGTATTTATTCCCTCTTTTTTTGTTTAATGTTGTCACCTATTTTCAGCCTTTAAGCTTTGACATTTTTTTTTAATAATTTTTACTGAGCTTTAAGTGAACGTTTACAAATCAAGTCAGTCTGTCACATATAATCTTATATACACCTTACTCCATATTCCCACTTACTCTCCCCCTAATGAGTCAGACCGCTCCCTCCTTCCAGTCTCTCCTTTCTTGACAATTTTGCCAGTTTCTGACCTTCCCTACCCTCCTATCTCCCCTCCAGACAGGAGATGCCAACACAGTCTCAAGTGTCCACCTGATACAAGTAGCTCACTCTTCATCAGCATCTCTCTCCAACCCATTGTCCAGTCCCTTCCATGTCTGATGAGTTGTCTTCGGGAATGGTTCCTGTCCTGGGCCAACAGAAGGTTTGGGGACCATGACTGCCGGAATTCCTCTAGTCTCAGTCAGACCATTAAGTCTGGTCTTTTTATGAGAATTTGGGGTCTGCATCCACTGATCTCCTGCTCCCTCAGGGATTCTCTGTTGTGCTCCCTGTCAGGGCAGTCATCAGTTGTGGCCAGACACCATCTAGTTTTTCTGGTCTCAGGATGATGTAAGTCTCTGGTTCATGTGGCCCTTTCTGTCTCTTGGGCTCCTAGTTATCGTGTGACCTTGGTGTTCATTCTCGTTTGATCCTGGTGGGTTGAGACCAATTGATACATCTTAGATGGCCGCTTGTTAGCATTTAAGACCCCAGACGCCACATTTCAAAGTGGGATGCAGAACGTTTTCATAAGAGAATTATTTTGCCAATTGACTTAGAAGTCCCCTTAAGCCATAGTCCCCAAACCCCCGCACTTGCTTCGCTGACCTTTGAAGCATTCAGTTTATCCCGGAAACTTCTTTGCTTTGGTCCAGTCCAGTTGAGCTGTCCTTCCGTGTATTGAGTATTGTCCTTCCTTTCACCTAAAATAGTTCTTATCTGCCAACTAATCAGTAAATAACCCTCTTCCACCCTCCCTCCCTCCCCGCCTCTTAACCACAAAAGTATGTGTTCTTCTCAGTTTATACTATTTCTCAAGATCTTATAATAGTGGTCTTATACAATATTTGTCCTTTTGCCTCTGACTAATTTTGCTCAGCATAATGCCTTCCAGGTTCCTCCATGTTATGAAATGTTTCACAGATTCGTCACTGTTCTTTATCGATGCGTAGTATTCCATTGTGTGAATAGACCACAATTTATTTAACCATTCATCCATTGATTGACCCCTTGGTTGCTTCCAGCTTTTTGCTATTGTAAACAGAGCTGCAATAAACATGGGTGTGCATATATCTGTTTGTGTGAAGGCTCTTATTTCTCTAGGGTATATTCCAAGGAGTGGGATTTCTGGGTTGTATGGTAGTTCTATTTCTAACTTTTTAAGAAAACGCCAGATAGATTTCCAAAGTGGTTGTACCATTTTACATTCCCACCAGCAGTGTATAAGAGTTCCAATCTCTTCGCAGCCTCTCCAACATTTATTATTTTGTGTTTTTTGGATTAATGCCAGCCTTGTTGGAGTGAGATGGAATCTCATCGTAGTTTTAATCTGCATTTCTCTAATGGCTAATGATCGAGAGCATTTTCTCATGTATCTGTTAGCTGCCTGAATATCTTCTTTAGTGAAATGTGTGTTCATATCCTTTGCCCACTTCTTGACTGGGTTGTTTGTCTTTTTGTGGTTGAGTTTTGACAGAATCATGTAGATTTTAGAGATCTGGGCTGGTCGGAGATGTCATAGCTGAAAATTCTTTCCCAGTCTGTAGGTGGTCTTTTTACTCTTTTGGTGAAGTCTTTAGATGAGCATAGGTGTTTGATTTTTAGAAGCTCCCAGTTATGTGGTTTCTCTTCATCATTTTTGGTAATGTTTTGTATTCTGTTTATGCCTTGTATTAGGGCTCCAAAGGTTGTCCCTATTTTTTCTTCCATGATCTTTATCGTTTTAGTCTTTATGTTTAGGTCTTTGATCCACTTGGAGTTAGTTTTTGTGCATGGTGTGAGGTATGGGTCCTGTTTCATTTTTTTGCAAATGGATATCCAGTTGTGCCAGCACCATTTGTTAAAAAGACTATCTTTTCCCCAATTAACTGGCACTGGGCCTTTGTCAAATATCAGCTGCTCATATGTGGATGGATTTATATCTGGGTTCTCAATTCAGTTCCATTGGTCTATGTGCCTGTTGTTGTACCAGTACCAGGCTGTTTTGACTACTGTGGCTGTATAATAGATTCTAAAATCAGGTAGAGTGAGTCCTCCCACTTTCTTCTTCTTTTTCAGTAATGCTTTACTTATCCGGGGCTTCTTTCCCTTCCATCTGAAGTTGGTGATTTGTTTCTCCATCACATTAAAAAATGTCATTGGAATTTGGATTGGAAGTGCATTGTATGTATAGATGGCTTTTGGTAGAATAGACATTTTTACTATGTTAAGTCTTCCTATCCATGAGCAAGGTATGTTTTTCCACTTAAGTAGATCCTTTTTAGTTTCTTGCAGTAGTACTTTGTAGTTTTCTTTATGTAGGTGTTTTACAACTTTGGTAAGATTTATTCCTAAGTATTTTATCTTTTGGGGGGCTACTGTGAATGGTATTGATTTGGTTATTTCCTCTTCAATGTTCTTTTTGTTGGTGTAGAGGAATCCAAGTGATTTTTGTATGTTTATCTTATAACCTGAGACTCTGCCAAACTCTTCTATTAGTTTCAGTAGTTTTCTGGAGGATTCCTTAGGGTTTTCTGTGTATAAGATCATGTTGTCTGCAAATAGAGATAATTTTACTTTCTCCTTGCCAATCAGATGCCCTTTATTTCTTTTAAGCTTTGACTTATTTTTGTGACTTCCCTATCTATGTTGATATCTGGTTGTTCTGTCCTGTGTTCTAGTCTTGGGTTGTTATCTGATATTGTTGGCTCTCTAGCCAAAGGACTCCCTTTAATATTTCTTTAAATTTTGATATGGCTCTTACAAGTTCTCTTAACTTCTGTTTATCTGGAAATGTCCTAATTTCACCTTCATATTTGAGAGACAGTTTTGCTGGATATAAAATTCTTGGTTGGCAATTTTTTTCCTTCAAGGCTTTATATATGTTATCCCATTGCCTTCCTGCCTGCATGGTTTCTGCTGAGTAGCCAGAGCTTAGTCTTATTGACTCTCCTTGTAGGTGACTTTTCATCTATCCTTAGCAGCCCTTAAGATTCTCTCTTTGTCTTTGGCAAGTTTGATTTTAATAAGTCTTGGTGATTTTTGGGGGGGGCGGAATCTACCCTGTGTGGAGTTCAATGAAATTCTTGGATAGATACCGTCTCATCTTTCATGATATCAGAGAAGTTTTCTGCCCACAAATCTTCAACAATTCTCTCTGTATTTTCTCTTATCCCCCCCATTCTGGTACTCCAATCACTCACAGGTTATTCTTCTGGATAGTGTCCCACATAATTCTTAGAGTTTCTTCATTTTTTTTTTTTTTATCTGCTTTTTCCTCAGATAAATTGGTGTCAAGTGCTTTATCTTCAGTCTTACTAATTCTGGCTTCCATTGCCTCAATTCTGCTCCTATGAACTTCTACGGAGTTGTATAATTCTGAAATTTTTTTGGTAATCTTTTGGATTTCTATTTGCTCTCTCCCTATGGATTCTAGCAGCCTGTTAAATTTGTTGTTCTGATCTTGTATTGCTCTCCTGAATTCATCTATTGCTTTGTCTGTGTGTTCCTTGGCTTGGTCTGAGTTTTGCCTAACCTCCTTCCTGATCTCTTGAAGAGCTCTGTATATTAATGTTTTAAATTCTACCTCTGATAATTCCAAGACCTTCTCTTCCTCCAGAAGGTTTTCTGGTTCTTTGTTTTGGTCGCTTGCTGGGGCCATCTTGTTCTGCTTCTTTATGTGATTTGATATTGACTGTTGTCTCTGAGCCATCAATAAGTCATTATATTTTTTATTGTATGTTTGCTTACTGTTTCCTAACTTTTTGTTTTGTTTTGTTTTGATATGCCCAAAATAGGCGGGGCAGTGAGCTACTTTGATTATTGGAGTCTTTGAAGCTCCCACGTCTTGTCACCAGGTGGTTAGAGCAGCTACTAGATGGGTGAGCCCAGGAGTTCATTTACTTTTCTTGTGTGGATTCAGCTCAGGTGTCCAAGTTGTCAGCTACAGAGTGTGTGGTGCAGACTCTCACCTACAGTCCTAGATGGGCAGGGCTACATAGGGGTGATTGGGGCAGGCACAGGTATCTGGCTGCAGCAAGGGGCTATGTGCTGAAAAAGGTAGAGGGCTGATGGCTGCCCTTGAATGCCTAGGTGAAATATGTGTCTGTCCCCTAGAATGTGTAGGCGGGTGGGTTTTGCAGCTGAAATTTGGACACCCAATGCTGTTAACAGTAATGACTATGAGGCACCACTTATTCTCAGATCTCTGTCATGGGGGGCTACGTGGATGGGTGGCTAGGTGGAATGGGTGAAACCACCAGTCCTCAGGCCCCTAACATGGGTGGGTGAGAACCCTGCTTAATGGGCAGAGTGGTGTCAAATGTCATGAATCTGTCACTCCCCCTTGACTGCTAGAGTTGAAAATAGTCTTCAGGTATATGCCCTATTATTTTATGCTAATGAGTGAATGACATTCAAAGTCTGTGGCCCCTTATGCCTGTGCCTAGGCAAAGGGACATTTCCTACCCTGAGTTCCCTACTTAAGGGGTGTGGTGATTTTTTAAAGCCGTGAGACTGGTTCAGGCATGGTTAGTCTTGAGTACCCAGCTTAGGAGAGCTGGCTTTTTCTTTTTTCCTAAAGCCACGAGACTAGTTTGTGCACAATAGCTCCTACTTCTGGTTTGGGGGGTGTGGCAATTATTGAACACTGCTGGGCTGGTATTGGAGCAGAGCAGGGAGAGAGGTAGGTGAGGGGAAAGCGGCAGAGGAGGAGGTGCTATTTTGATCCCGTGTGGTAGGTTACTTGCTTGGACTTAACTTTCACAGATCTTGCACTACTTCCCTCTGGGTCCGGAGGCTTGTGCAGACTCTCCACTGCCCAGTTCTCCCAACATAGTGAAACAGATCCCGAGAACTACTGTTTGCCTTAGCCTACATGTGCCAGCTGATACAGCCCAGGGCGCAGGCTTGCTAAAATCTGGCACTTCTTCACTGATTCTGACCTGTCTCTCCCTCCCCCTGCTGCTCAGTCTGACTCCCCACCTTTGACTTTGATGTTCAGGGCTCCAAGATTGTCACATATAATTGACTCACTTGTTTCTGCGGGTCTTTGTTGTAAGAGGGACCACAGGAAGCGTCTGACTATTCCACCATCTTGGCCCTGCCTGCTCACAGCTTCTTTAAGGACTTCCTCTTTATCTTTGTTTTTCTGAAGTTGATTTTTTTTGCATTTATCCTGCTTGGTGTTCTCTAGTTTCCTGGATTTGTGGTTTGGTGTATTTCATTAATTTTGGAAAATTTTCAACCATCATTACTTCATCTATTTTCCACTCATTTCTCTCTGTACATATTGAATTTCGTCCCTCCAAAATATGTATTGAAATACTGGTCATATACTGCTATGATTTAATCATGATATTAAATCAGTTGGCCTAGGGCAGAAAGATTGTCTTCCCTAAAGCAACCTAATGCTATGTGGTCAATTAGTTGAGCTCATACCAGTGTAGGTGGATCCTAAACCCAATCACTTCTGAGTTATACAAGAGCAGATTAAAAAGAGAGACAAGCACATATGGAAAAAGAAAGATGCCATGTAAGGATCACAGAAAACCAAATATGCCTGGGGCTAACAACAAAGAGAATCAATACAGCTGAGACCCTGATTTGTACTTTTTAGCCTCCAGAATGGTGATAAAATAAATTTCTGTTCCTTAAATACACTTGTGGTATTTATGTTACAGTAGTACTAGCTAACTAAGATGTGGTGGTAAGGTATTGGAGAAGGAAAGCATTCTATAATCCTTTGACTAGGTCTCAGTATTTTAGTGGGCTTGTGCCCTAGGGCTGCGACCTTCACAAGTGTTTCAGCTTTTTACCCCTTAGATGAGACAGAAAGACCAGAACACCAAGAATGGATGTTGGGTTTTGTCGAAGTTTTTTCTGCATAAATTGAAATGATCATGTGATTTTTCTTCTTTAGCCTGTTAATGAGGATGACTTGAAGTACTTAATGATGAAAGTCAAAGACTACCACCTTTAGTATGGATTACATTTGAATGTGAAGAAAATGGAAATCCTCACAACTGGGCCAATAAACAACAGCATGATAAATGATGAAGAACGTGAAGTTGTCAATGATTTCATTCTACTTGGGTCAACAATCATCGTCCATGGAAGCAGGAGTCAAGAAATCAAATGACATATTGCGCGGGGTAAATCTGCTGCTGCAAAAAAAAAAAAAAAAAAGACCCCTTTAAAGTTCTAAAAAGCAAGAATGTTACTTTCCTGACTAAGGTGTATCTGACCCAATCTGTGGTCTTTTGATTCACCTCATAGGCATGCAAAAGATGGACAATGGAAATGGAAGACAGAAGAATTGATGCATTTAAACTGTGGTTTATTTGTGAAGCATAATGAATATACCACAGACTGCCAAAAAAACAAACAAATCAGTCTTAGAAGAAATACAACCAGAATACTCTTTAGAAGCAAGAAAGGTGAGACTTCATCACGCTTATTTTGGAGACATTATCAGGAAAGATGAATTGTTAGAAAAGGACATCGTGTATGGTAGCAGGCTAGTGTAAATGAGGAAAACCCTCAGTAAGATGGATTGATACAAGAGCTGCAACAGTGGACTCAAACATAACCAATGATCATGAAGACTATGCAGGATCAGGCAATGTTTCACAGCCATGAGTCGGAGCTGACTTGATGAAAACCAATAACAACAAAAAACTAAACCTGCTGCCGTTGAGTCTATTCTGACTCATAGTGACCCTATTAATATGGTGGCATAACTTGATTGATTTTCAAATATTGAACCAGTCTGATGTTCCTGGAATAAATCCCACTTGATGGTGGAGTATAATTCTTTTACTATATCAATTGCTGAATTTTATTTGCTAATTTTTTTTAATGATCTTCATGTCTATATTCAGAGGAATATTGGTCTTTTTTCTTTGTAAAATCTTTTTTTCTTGTTGATTATTTAAACCTTTTTTGTTTCGTTTTGCTTTTGGAGTTCCATTTTGATACAGTGTTTTTGGTAAAAGACTGCGTTGTACTTCAGGATAGATCTTGAAATGTTCTTTTTGACAATGAATACAACACCATTCGTCTTCAATTTGTCATTCCCAGTGTAGTAGACCATATGATTGTCTGATTCAAGATGACCAATACCAGTCCATTTCTGTTCACTACTGCCTAGGATGTTGTGTTCCATTTCATTTTTGACGATTTCCAATTTTCCTACATTCACACATCATACATTCCAGGTGTGGATTATGAAGGTCCCAAAAGCTTGACTCTATCCACGTCATTAAGGTCAACTCTAGTTTGAGGAGGCAGATCTTCTTCAGCCGTATTTTGAGTGTCTTCCAACCTGAGGGGCTCATCTTCTGGCACCATATCAGACAATGTTCCACTGCTTTTCATAAGGTTTTCACTGGCTAATTCCTTTCAGATGTAAACCGTGGGGTCCTTCATGAAATCAGGATGCACTGATAATTACTGGTGATTGGAATGTGAAAGTTGGAAACAAAGAAGAAGGATCCGTAGTTGGAAAATATGGCCTTGGTGATAGAAACAATGCTGGAGATCACATGATGGAATTTTGCAAGACCAACGACTTCTTCATTGCAAATACCTTTTTTCAACAATCTAAATGGCAGCTATACACATGGACCTTGCCAGATGGAATGCATAGGAATCAAATCGCTTACATCTGTGGAAAAAGATGATGGAAAGGCTCAATATCATCAGTCAGAACAAGGCTAGGGGCTAACTTCGGATCAGACCGATTACTCATATGCAAACTCAAGTTCAAACTGAAGAAAATTAGAGCAAGTCCACGAGAGTCAGAGTACAACCCTGAGTATATCCCACCTGAATTTAGAGACGATTTCACTAATGACCAAAGACCAGGAGAGTTGTGGAATGACATCAAGGACATCATACATGAAGAAAGCAAGAGGTCATTAAAAAGACAGTAGAAAAGAAAAGACCTAAATGGATGTCAGAAGACGCTCTGAAACTTACTTTTGAATGTCAAGTAGCTAAAGCAAAATGAAAAGATGATAAAGTAAAAGAGCTAAACAGAAGGTTTCAAAGGGTGGTTCAAGAAGACAAAATCAAGCATTATGATGACATGTGCAAAGACCTGGAGATACAAAACCAAAAGGGAAGAACACGCTCAGCATTTCTCAAGCTGGAAGAATTGAATAAAAAACTCAAGCCTCCAGTTGCAACACTAACAGACTCTATGGGGAAAATAATAAACGATGCAGGAAGCATCAAAAGATGGAAGGAATACAGAGTGAGAAGAATTGGTAAATGTTCAACCATTTCGGGAGGTAACATACGATCAGGGACCGATGATACGGAAGGAAGAAGTCCAAGCTGCACTGAAAAAGTTGGTGAAAAACAAGGCTCCAGGAATTGATGGAATCCCAAGTGAGATGTTTCAGCAAACATGTGCAGCGCTGGAAGCGCTCACTAGTCTATGCCAAGAAATTTGGAAGACAGCTACCTGGCCAACTGACTGGAAGAGATCCATATTTATGCCTATTCCAAAGAAAGGTGATCCAACTGAATGCAGAAATTATCAAATAATATCACATGAAAGCAAACTTTTGCTTAAGATCATTCAAAAGTGGCTGCAGCAGTATATTGACAGGGAACTGCCAGAAATTGAAGAGAGATTTAGAAGATGATGTGGAACCAGGGATAGCATTGCTGATGTCAGATGGGTTCTGGCTGAAAGCAGAGAATGCTAGAAAGATGTTTAAATAAATGTTTACCTGTGTTTTATTGACTATGCAAAGGCATTCAACTGTGTGGATAATAACAAATTATGGATAACATTGTGGAGAATGGGAATTCCAGAACACTTAATTGTGCTCATGAGGAATCTGTATATGGATCAAGAGGCAGTCATTCTAACAGAAGAAGGGCGTACTGCATGGTTTAAAACCAGCAAAGGTGTGTGTCCGGGTTGTAGCATTTCACCATACTTATTCAATCTGTATGCTGAGCAAATAATCTGAAAAGCTGGACTATATGAAGAATGGAGTATCGAGATTGGAGGAAGACTCATTAACAACCTGCGTTATGCAGATGACACAGCCTTGCTTGCTGAAAGTGTAGAGGACTTAAAGCACTTACTGATGAAGATCAAAGACCACAGCCTTTAGTATGGATTGCACCTCAACATGAAGAAAACAAAAATCCTCACAACTGGACCAATAAGCAACATAACGATAAACGGAGAAAAGATTGAGGCTGTCAAGGATTTCGTTTTACTTGCGTCTACAATCAACACCCATGGAAGCAGCAGTCAAGAAATCAAAAGATGCGTTGCACTGGGCAAATCAGCTGTGAAAGACCTCTTTAAAGCATTGAAAAGCAAAGATGTCACCTTGAGGACTAAGGTGTGCCAGACCAAAGCCATGGTGTTTTCAGTCGCCTCATATGTATGCAAAAGCTGGACAATGAATAAGGAAGACTGAAGAATTGACAGCTTTGAATTGTGGCGCTGGTGAAGAATATTGAATACACCATGGACTGCCAAAAGAAGGAACAGATCTGTCTTGGAAGAAGTACAACCAGAATGCTTCTCAGAAGCAAGGATAGCGAGACTGTCTCACATACTTTGGACATGTTATTAGGAGGGATCAGTCCCTGGAGAAGGACATCATGATTGGTAAAGGGTCAGCGAAAAGAGGAGGACCTTCAATGAGATGGATTGACACAGTGGCTACAACACGCTCCAGTACAGCAACGATTGTGAAGATGCTGCCGGACCAGGAAGTGTTCCGTTCTGTTGTGCATGCTGTTGCTGTACGTCGAAACTGACTCTACCGCAGCTAACAGCAGTGGTGTTTTTGAGAGCAACTCTTTGTGTAGCATTTGTAGTGGTTGCTCCAGGTATTAAATGGTAATTACACAACTCACTACAGTGTGCTGGTGTCAACATCTTCCCAGTTTAAGTGAAGTGCGGAAATCTTACCTTTACTCTTCCACACTTACAATAGTCTTTTCTCTATATATATTGAGAAACAATGGATTGTGTTATAATTTTTGTTTCAACAAACAATTTTAAAAGCTCAAGAGAAGTAAAGTCTATTTTATTTGCACATATTTTTGCTTCTCCTTCCTGATGTTCCAAGGCTCTTGCTTTTATCATTTCCTGTTTCAACAACTTCCTTTAGACATTCTTTTAGGCTAGGTCTGCTGGGCAACACATTCTCTTACTTCCCTTGATTTTTTTTTTAAATAATTTTTATTGTGCTTTAAGTGAAAGTTTACGAGTCAAGTCAGTCTGTCACATATAAGCTTATGTACACCTTACTCCATCCTCCCACTTACTCTCCCCCTAATGAGTCAGCCCGCTCCCTCCTTCCAGCCTCTCCTTTCGTGACGGTTTTGCCAGTTTCTAACCCTCTCTACCCTCCCATCTCCCCTCCAGACAGGAGACGCCAACATCTCAAGTGTCCACCTGATACAAGTAGCTCACTCTTCATCAGCATCTCCAACCCATTGTCCAGTCCCTTCCGTGTCTGATGAGTTGTCTTCGGGAATGGTGCCTGTCCTGGGCCAACAGAAGGTTTGGGGACCATGATCGCCGGGATTCCTCTAGTCTCAGTCAGACCATTAAGTCTGGTCTTTTTATGAGAATTTGTTTCCCTTCATTTTTGAAGGATATTTTGTTGGATACAGAATTCCAGGTTGACAGGTCTTTTCTTCCAACACTAGAAAAATGTTGTGCCGCTTCCTTCTAGCCTCAGTGGTTTCTGATGAGAAATCCCTCGTGAATTGAATCGTGTTTTTCCTGTAGGGAATGTGTCATCATTTCTCACTGTTTTCATCTTTTGCTTTTGCTTTAGTTTTCAGAATTTTGACTATGATGTGTTTTGGTGTGGATTTCTTTGAGTTTATCTTCTTTGGGGTTCACTCAGCTTCTTCAATCTGCAGGTTTATGTCTTTTGCCAAATTTGAGGATTTTTCACAAATTAGTTTACTCCATCCTCTTTCTCCTCTCCTTTTGTACTCCAAAGACATAAATGTTAGATCCTTTGTTGCGATCTCACATGTCTCTGAGGCTCTGTTTATTTTTTTTCAGTCTATTTTCTCTCTGTTGTTTGTTGTTGGTAGGTGCCATTGAGTCAGTTGTGACTCACAGCGACCCTAAGTACAACAGAACAACACACTGCCCAGTTCTACGCCATCCTCACAATCGTTGCTCTCTTTGAACCTGTTGTTGCAGCCACTGTCACTCCGTATCATTGAGGGTCCTCCTCTTTTTCACTGACCTTTTATTTTACCAAGTATGATGTCCTTCTCCAGGGACTGATCTCTCCTGATAACATGTCCAAAGTACATGAGACGAAGTCTTCCCATCCTCGCTTTTAAGGAGCATTCTGGCTATATTTCTTCAAAGACAGATTTGTTTGTTCTTCTGGCAGCCCATGATGGTATAATCAAAATTCTTCACTAACACCATAATTCAAAGGTGTCAATTCTTCTTCAGTCTTCTTTATTCATCGTCCAGCTTTCCCATGCAGATGAAGCAATTGAAAAATACCATGTTTGGGTCAGGCACATCTTAGTCCTCAAACTGATATCATTGCTTTTTTTTTTTTTTTTTTAGCACTTTAAAGAGGTCTTTTGCAGCAGATTTACCCAATGTAATACATCATTTGATTTCTTGACTGCTGCTTCCATGGGTGTTGATTGTAGATCCAAGTAAAACGAAACCATTCACAACCTCAATCTTTTCTCCGCTTATCATTATGTTGTTTATTGGTCCAGTTGTGAGGATTTTTGTTTTCTTTATGTTGAGATGTAATGCATACTGAAGGCTATAGTCTTTGATCTTCATCAGTAAGTGCTTCAAGTCCTCTACACTTTCAGCAAGTAAGGCTGTGTCATTTGTATATCACAGGTTGTTAATGAGCTTTCTTCCAATCCTGATGCCATGTTCTTCCATATAGTCTGCCTTCTCAGATTACTTGCTCAGCATACAGATTTAATAAGTATGATGAAAGGATACAACCCTGATGCGCATCTTCCCTGATTTTAAACCACACGGTATTCCCTTAAGAGT
Source organism: Loxodonta africana (assembly GCF_030014295.1). NCBI lineage: Eukaryota > Metazoa > Chordata > Mammalia > Proboscidea > Elephantidae > Loxodonta > Loxodonta africana. The sequence goes on along the minus strand of NC_087357.1, from coordinate 82,265,883 downwards.
ACAACTAATTGTTCTGGAATTCTCATTCTTTGCAATGTTATTCATAACTTGTTATAATTCACACAATCGAATGCCTTTGCATAGTCAATAAAACACAGGTAAACATCCTTCTGGTATTCTCTGCTTTCAGCCAAAATCCATCTGACATCACCAATGATATCCCTTGTTCCATGTCCTCTTCTGAATCGGGGTTGAATTTCTGGCAGTTCCCTGTTCATGTACTGCTGCAACTGCCTTTGAATTATCCTCAGCAAAATTTTACTTGCATGTGATATTAATGATATTGTTCAATAATTTCCACATTCTGTTGAATCACCTTTCTTTGGAATGGGCACAAATGTGGATCTCTTCCAGTCATTTGGCAAGGTAGCTGTCTTCCAAATTTCTTGGCATAGATGAGTGAATGCTTCCAGCATTGCATCCATTTGTTGTTGGTATTCCGTCAATTCCTGAAGCCTTGTTTTTCTGCCATTGCCTTCAGTGCAGCTTGAACTTTTTCCCTCAATACCATAGGTTCTTGATCATATGCTACCTCCTGAAATGGTTGATGTGCTAATATCTCTTGTTCCATTTTCAAGTTCACTAGTTCTTTCCTCTATCTTCCCCATCCTGTTGCTGAGCCCATGCATTGAATTTTCAATTTTTTTTTGGTTCTAAAATTTCCTTTTGGATTTTTTTATATCTTCTATTTTTCTTTGCAGAGACTTTGTTTTTTTCAAGTGTGTTGTAATTGCTCTTTTTTTTTTTTTGATGATCACTTTAAAATCCTTATCAGATAACTCTAACATCTGTGTCTTCTTGGTTTTTGTTGGTTGTCTTTTACCATTCAGAATCTTTTTGGGTTTTGGTATGACAAGTGATTTTTTCACTTGAAACCTGGTCATTTTGGGTGTTATGAGACTCTGGATTTTATTTAAATCTTGTGTTTTAGCAGACCTCCTCTAACATCGCTTTGTTGGGGGAAGGGGAGTACTACCTCATTACAGCCAGGTGGAGATGGAAGTCCATGTTCTGCTCTCTGTTGCTGATATCTAGGCAGAAGGGGCTCCTTGTTACTACTGGGTGGGTGTTGGAGTGCAGGCTAGACTGTAGACATCTGCTGATATAACCCTTGTGTGGAGGTGTAAGAGCGCCATGTTACTCCTCCTGTCCTCTATTGGCACTCGGCAAGGCGGGGGAGTTGTGTGTATATACATGGCCTCAGTTTGGTGAGCAGTGGTCACTAGGATTCCTCTGACACCACTCAGTGGGGAGACTAGAAAGGAGCCTCATTATCCTCTGGTTGAGGTAGAAGTCCAGGTTTACCATGTGTTCTTCACTCACAGTTGGGGAGAGGACTTCTTTACCATCCAGCCAGGGGAAGGACAGATTAGCATGCCTCATTACAGTCTGGATAGGGTGGAAGTCTGGGCTCCCCAATTGGTCTTTGCTGGTGGATTGAGGTAGTGGGGTCTCAGTTTTTTTCTGTGGTGTTTGTCTAGAGTTATGATATAAAGTTTTCTATCTTGCTAGGTTATACCCTTCCTTGTGTTTTGGCTAGAGAGCCAGCTTCTCTTGGGCTTTTTTAAAAGTTTTTTTTGTCTGTTTTTAGTATTTCTGCATTGTCAGCTTCTCCAGTAAGTTTGGGAAATATAAGGCAATAAGAAAACCCAGTGAACTCAACACTCTGTTGTTCCTTGGTTTCTAAGGTCCCTTGCCAGTTTGTGTTCTTTTCTCCACCTTTCAAAATCTTATGTTTGTTTTGTGTATAATATCCAGGGTTTTTAGCTGTACTTACCACATGAAATAGGGAACAGTACATCTATTCCATCGTTTGGAATCAAAAGTCCCTTCCTTGGTTTTTTTTTTGTTTGTTTAATTTTTATTCTGCTTTAACTGACAGTTTACAAACCAGGTCAGTCTCTCATGTGAAAACTTATATACACCGTTTTTTTTTTTTTATATACTCCTAGTTGCTCTCCCTGTAATGAGACAGCACACTCCTTCCCTCCACTCTCTATTTTTGTGTCCATTCTGCCAGCTTCTGATACCCTCAACCCTCTCATCTCCTCTCCAGACAGGAGCTGCCCACATAGTCTCATGTGTCTACTTGATCCAAGGAGCTAACTCTTCACCAGTGTAATTTTCTATCCCATAGTCCAGTCCAATGCCTGTATGAACAGTTGGCTTTGGGAATGGTTCCTGTCTTGGGCTAACAGAAGGTCTGGGAACCATGACCTCTGGGGTCCTTCTAGTCTCAGTCAGACCACTAAGTCTGCTCTTTTTATGAGAATTTGGGGTCTGCATCCCACCACTCTCCTGCTCCCTCAGGGGTTCTCTGTTGTGTTCCCTGTCAGGGCAGTCATCAGTTGTAGACGGGCACTATCTAATTCTAGTCTCAGGCTGATGTAGCCTCTGGTTTATGTGGCCCTTTCTGTCTCTTAGGCTCATAATTACCTTGTGTCTTTGATGTTCTTCATTCTCCTTTGCTCCAGGTGGGTTGAGACCAATTGATGCATCTTAGATGGCCACTTGCTAGCATTTAAGACCCCAGATGCCACTCTCCAAAGTGGGATGCAGAATGTTTTAATAGATTTTTTTTATGCCAGTTGACTTAGATTTCCCCAGAAACCATGGTCCCCAAACCCCCACCCTTGTTATATTGGCCTTCGAAAAGTTCAGTTTATTCAGAAAACTTTGCTTTTCATTCAGTCCAGTTGTGCTGACCTCTCCTCTATTGTGTGTTGTCTTTCCCTTCACCTAAAATAGTTCTTATCTACTATCTAATTAATGAAAACCCCTCTCCCTCCCTCTCTGCTCTTGTAACCATCAAAGAATATTTTCTTCTCTGTTTAAACTATTTCTTGAGTTCTTATAATAGTGGTCTCATACAATATTTGTTCTTTTGCAACTATTTTCACTCAGCATAATGCCTTCCAGATTCCTCCAGGTTATGAAATGTTTCACGGATTCATCATTGCTCTTTATCGATGCATAGTATTCCATTGTGTGAATATACCATAATTTATTTATCCATGCATCCATTCATGGGCACCTTGGTTGCTTCCATTATTTTGATATTGTAAACAATGCTGCAGTGAACACAGATGTGCATATATCTGTTCGTGTAAAGGCTCTAATTTCTCTAGGATATATTCCAAGGAGTGGGATTGCTGGATCGTATGGTTGCTGTATTTCTCACTTTTTAAGGAAGCACCAAATTGATTTCCAAAGTGGTTGTACCATTTTACATTCCCAGCAGTAGTGTATAAGTGTTCCAGTCTCTCCACAACCTCTCCAATGTTTATTATTTTGTGTTTTTTGGATTAATGCCTGCCTTGTTGGAGTGAGATGGAATCTCATTGTAGTTTTGATTTGCATTTCTTTAATGGCTAATGATCATGAGCATTTCCTCATGTATCTGTTAACTACCTCAATGTCTTCTTAGTGAAGTGCCTGTTCATATCCTTTGCCCATTTTTTAATTGGCTTATTTGTCTTTTTGTAGTTGAGTTTTTGCAGTATCATGTAGATTTTAGAGATCAGCGTAAATGTCATCGCTAAAAGCTTTTTCCCAGTCTGTAGGTAATCTTTTCACTCTTTTGGTGAAATCTTTGAATGAGCATAGGTGTTTGATTTTTAGGAGCTCCCAGTTATCTAGTTTCTCTTCTGTGTTGTTAGTAATGTTTTGTATACCGTTCGTGCCATGTATTAGGGCTCCTAGTGTTGTCCCTATTTTTTCTTCCATGATCTTTATCATTTTAGATTTTCTATTTAGTTCTTTGATCCATTTTGAGTTTGTTTTTGTGCATGGTGTGAGGTATGGGTACTGTTTCATTTTTTGCAGATGGATATACAGTTATGCCAGCACAGTTTGTTAAAGAGGCTGTCTTTTCCCTGTTTAACTGACTTTGGGCCTTTGTCAAATATCAGCTGCTCATATGTGGATGGATTTATGTCTGGATTCTCAATTCTGTTCCATTGCTCTGTGTATCTGTTGTACCAGTAACAGGCTGCTTTTGCTACTGTGGTGGTATAATAGGTTCTAAAATCAGGTAGAGTGAAGCCTCCCACTTTGTCCTTCCTTTTCAGTAATGCTTTACTTATCTGGGGCCTCTTTCCCTTCCACATGAAGTTGGTGATTTGTTTCTCCAGCTCATCAAAAAATGTTCTTGGAATTTGGATCAGATTTGCATTCTATCTATAGATGGCTTTTGGTAGAATAGACATTTTTACAATGTGAAATCTTCCTATCCATGAGCAAGTATGTTTTTCTACTTATGTGGGTCTCTTTTGGTTTCTTGTAGTAGTGTCTTGTAGTTTTCTTTATTTACGTCTTTTATGTCTCTGGTCAGATTTATCCCTAAGTATTTTATCTTCTTGGGGGTATTGTAAATGGTATTGATTTGGTGATTTCCTCTTCGATGTTCTTTTTGTTGGCGTAGAGGAATCCAACTGATTTTTGTATGTTTAGATGCTCTGATGAACTCTTCTTTTAGTTTCAGTAAGTTTTCTTGAGGATTCTTGAGGGTTTTCTGCGTATAAGATCATGACATCTGCAAATAGAGATAACTTTAATTTTTCCTTGCCAATCTGGATGCACTTTATTTCTTTATCTAGCCTAATTGCTCTGGCTAGGTCATCCAGCACAATGTTGAATAAAACTGGTGATAAAGGGCATTCTTCTCTGGTTCCTGATCTCAGGGAGAATGCTTTCATATCTCTCCATTTAGGATGATGTTGGCTGTTGGCTTTGTTATGTTGAGGAATTTTCCTTTTATTCCTATTTTGCTGAGTTTTTATCATGAATGGGCATTGAACTTTGTCAAATGCCTTTTCTGCATCAATTGACACGATCATGTGGTTCTTCTCTTTTGTTTTATTTATGTGATGGATTACATTGTTTTTCTAATGTTGAACCATCCCCGCATACCTGGTATGAATCCTGCTTGGTCATGGTGAATTATTTTTTGATATGTTGTGGAATTCTATTGGCTAGAATTTTATTGAGGATTTTTCATCTAAGTTCATGAGGGATATAGGTCTGTAATTTTCTTTTTGTGGTGTCTTTACCTGGTTTTGGTATCAGGGATATGCTGGCTTCATAGGATGAGTTTGGGAGTATTCTATCCTTTTCTACGCTCTGAAATGCTGTCAGTAGTAGTGCTGTTACTCCTCTGTGAAAGTTTGGTAGAATCCTGCTGTGAAGCCATCGGGGTCAGGGCTTCTTTTTGTTGGGAGTTTTTTATTTACCTTTTCTATCTCTTCTTTTGTTGTGGGTTTATTTAGTTGTTCTACCTCTGTTTGTGTTAGTTTACGTAGGCAGTGTGTTTCTAGAAATTCACCCATTTTTTCTAGGTTTTCAAATTTGTTAGAGTACAATTTTTGATAGTAATCTGATATGATTCTTTTAATTTCGGTTGGGTCTGTTGTGATATTGCCCATCTCATTTCTTAGTTGGGTTATTTTCTTCTCCTGTTTTTCTTTCATCAGTTTGGCTAGTGGTTTATCAATTTTATTAATTTTTTCAAAGAACCAGCTTTTGGTCTTGTTCACTCTTTCTGTTGTTTTTCTGTTCTGTATTTCATTGAATTCTGCTCTCATTTTTATTATTTGCTTTCTTTTGGTACCTGAGGGTTTCTTTTATTGTTCTCTTTCTATTTGCTCAAGTTGTAGGGATAATTCTTTGATTTTGGCCCTTTCTTTTGTATGTGTGCATTTATTGATATCAATGTACATCAGAGCGCTGCTTTCGCTGTGTTCCCAAGGTTTTGATAGCAAGTGTTTTCATCCTCGCTGGATTCTATGAATTTCTTTATTCCATCCTTGGTGTCTTCCATAACCCAGTCTTTTTTGAGCAGGGTATTGTTCAGTTTCCAAGTGTTTGATTTCTTTTTCCTGCTTTTTCTGATTTCTACTTTTATGGCCTTATGGTCCGAGAAGATGCTTTGTAATATTTCTATGTTTTGGATTCTGCTAAGGCTTCCTTTATGACCTAATATGTGGTCTATTCTAGAGAATGTTCTGTGTGCACTAGAAAAGAAAGTATGCTTGACTGCTGTTAGGTGGAGTGTTCTGTATATGTCAATGACGTCAGTTTGGTTGATTGTGACATTTATATCTTCCGTGTCTTTATTGAGCTTCTTTCTGGATGTTCTGTCCTTCACCGAAAGTGGTGCATTGAAGTCTCCTACTATAATTGTAGCGCTGTCTACCTCTCTTTTCAATGCTGTTAGAGTTTGTTTCATGTATCTTGCAGCCCTGTCGTTGGGTGCATAAATATTTAATATGGTTATATCCTCCTGGTATATTGTCCCTTTAATCATTATATAGTGTCCTTTTTTAACCTTTGTGTTGGATTTAACTTTGAAGTCTATTTTGTCAGAAATTAATATTGCCACTCGTGCCCTTTTTTAATTGTTGTTTGCTTGATATTTTTTCCATCATTTGAGTCTTAGTTTTTGCCTCTAAGGTATGCCTCTTGGAGGCAACATAGAGACAGATTATGTCTTTTTATCCATTCTCCTACTGTCTCTTTATTGGTGTGCTTAGTCCATTTTCATTCAGCGTAATTACAGATGGGTATGAGTTTAGTGTTGTCATTTTCGTGTCTTTTTGTGTGTGTTGTTGACAGTTTCTTTTGGCTACTTAATTTTTTGTGCCGAGTAGTTTATATATTTTTTGTCTTATTTGTTGCTGTTCATTTTGTTACTGCTGAGTCTCTATTTTTCTCTAGTATTTTATTTTGATGAGTAGGATTGTTAGTCTCCTTTGTGGTTACCTTAATATTTACCCCTATTTTTCTATGTTTAAATGTAACTTTTATTTCCTTGGATTGCCTTGTCGTCTCCATATGAAAGATCTATGACTACATTTCTTAGTCCCTCTTTGTTTTACTCTTGTCTTCTTTTACATAATGACATTGCTGTTTCCCTGTTCTGAGCGTTTTTTGTTTTTTTTTTTTAACTTGATTTATTTTTGTGATTTTCCTATCTTGGCTGACATCCGATTGCTCTCGCCAGTGTTCTAGTCTTGGGTTGGTATCTGATATTACTGGTTTTCTAACCAGAGAACTCCCTTTAGTATTTCTTGTAGTTTTGGTTTGGTTTTTACAAATTCCCTAAGCTTCTGCTTATCTGGAAAAGTCCTAATTTCGCCTTTATATTTGAGAGACAGTTTTGCTGGGTATATGATTCTTCACTGGTAGTTTTTTTCCTTCCGTGCTTTATGTAAGCCATCCCACTGCCTTCTTGCCTGCATGGTTACTGCTGAGTAGTCCGAGCTTATTCTTATTGACTCTCCTTTGTAGGTGACTTTTCAATTATCCCTAGCTGCTCTTAAAACCTCTCTTTATCTTTGGTTTTAGCAAGTTTGATTATAATATGTGTTGGTGACTTTCAAGATCTACCTAATGTGGAGTTCAATGAACGTCTTGGATAGATATCTTCTCATGTTTCATGGTATCAGAGAAGTTTTCTGCCAGCAAATCTTCAACAGTTCTCTCTGTATTTTCTGTTATTCCGTTCCTGTGCTGGTACTCCAATCACTTGTAGGTTATTTCTCTTGATAGAATCCTACATGACTTTCAGGGTTTCATTTTTTAAAATTCTTTTATCTGATTTTTCTTCAAATATATTGGTGTCAATTGCTTTATCTTTAATCTCACCAATTCTCCCTTCCACTTGCTCAATTCTGCCCTTCTGACTTTATATTGTCTAATCCTGTGATTTTATTATTAATCTTCTGAATTTCTGATTGCTGTCTCTCTGAATTCTTACAACTTATTAAATTTTTTCATTATGTTCTTGAATAACCTTTTTAATTTCTTCAACTGCTTTGTTCCTTGGCTTGTTTTGCATATTGCCTGAATCTCCTTCTTGATGTCTCTAAGAGTTCTGTATATCAATCTTTTTTATTCTGCATCTGGTAATTCCAGGAAGTCACCTTCATCCAGAAGATCCCCTTTTTTGGGGGGAGCTTGTTGAAGTGATCATGGTGTGCTTCTTTATGTGATTTGATATTGACTGTTGTCTCTGTGTCATCTATAAGTTGTTGCATTAGTTTGTTTACTTACTATATCCTAGTTTCTTGATGTTTTGTTTTGCTATTTCCAAATAGGTTGTTTGACTGACCTAGTTTATTTTCGCCTTCGAAGCACTAACATCCTGTCACCAGATGGCTAGAGCTACTACCAGGCATACGAACCTGGGAGTCCATTCACTTTTCTTGTATGGATTCAGCTCAGGTGTCCAGGTAGCTGGTCATCAAGTGTGTGGTACAGGTTCTGTCCTACAGTCTTAGAGGTGCTGGGGTGATTGGTGCAGGTACTGGTTTTTGGTTGCTGCAGGGGTCACGCTCTGAACAAGGCAGGGTGCTGACAGCCCTCCGAGTGTCTGTGGAAAGCACATCCCTCCTCCCTAGAGCACAGAGGTGGGTGGGTTCTGCAGATGGACCTTGGGCACCCAATGCTTTTGGTTGTAAGGACTGAAAGCTACCAGTTATCCTTGGACCCCTGTCACAGGTGGCTGGGTAATCTTAGGCCCCTGATGTGGGTGAGGACCCTGTTTAATAGGCAAAGTGGTGTCAAACATCAAACACCCAGCTCTCCAGTGCACAGCTGAAACAGTTGCAGTCTGCCAGCAAGGGCCTATTTTCCTCTCTTTGAATTCTTGCAGCTTATTAAATTTTTCATTATGTTCTTGAATAACCTTTTTAATTTCTTCAACTACTTTATCTCTTTGTTCCTTGGCTGCTTCTGCGTATTGCCTGATCTCCTTCTCGATGTCTTTAAGAATTCTGTTTGTTAATCTTTTTTATTCTGCATCTGGTAATTCCAGGAAGGCAGCTCTGGGAGCTTGTTGAAGCAATTATTGTGTGCTTTACGTGATTTGATATTGAGTCTTGTCTCTGTCATCTGTAAGCTGTTGTATTAGTTTGTTTTCTTACTATATCCTAGTTCCTTGCTTTGTTTTGCCATTTCCAAATAGGCTGCTTGACTATTTTATTTTCGCCTTCAAAGCTCTAACATCCTGTCAGCAGATGGCTAGAGCTGTTACCAGGCATATGAGCCTGGGAGTCCATTCACTTTTCTTGTATGGATTCAGCCCAGGTGTCCAGGTAGCTGGTCCTTAAGTGTGTGATAGAGCCTCTATCCTACAGTCTTAGAGGAGCAGGTGTGATTGGTGTAGGTACCGGTATCCAGTTGCAGTAGGGGGTCATGCTCTGAACAAGGCAGGGTGCTGACAGACCATCCCCCAAGTGTCTGTGTGGAAAGTGCATCCCTCTTCCCTAGAGCGCATGGGTGGGTAGGTTCTGCAGACGGCCCTTGGGCACCCAGTGCTTTTGGTTGTAAGGACTGGGAGGTACCACTTATCCTTGGACCCCTGTCATGGGTGGCTGGGTAACCTGAGTGGAACCACTAGTTCTTAGGCCCCTGACGTGGGTAGGTGAGGACCCTGTTTAATGGGCAAAGCGGTGTCAAACATCAAACACCCAGCTCTCCACCGCACAGCTGAAACAGTTGCAGTCTGCCAACAAAGGCCTATTTTCCTGAAATAGGCTCACACAGGTCCATGCAAGGGGAGAAAGGTAGTCAAAGTCCATGGACCGTGTATGCCTGGACAGGAGCCACTTCTGTCCTGAGCTCCCCAGCCTAGTGGAGGTGGCAGATGATCTTTTCTCCAGTTGTGAATTTATTCCTTCTCCAGTGCCAGGAGAATGGCTCAGGCCCAGGGAAATCAATAGCCACTGAAGCTGGCTTGAGGGCTTGGGGGTGCAGTAAAATATACGGAAGTACTTAGGTTTTACTGTGAGAGCTGTTCTTCTCTGGTTCTGGATATATGAGTAGGCTGTGTGGCTAGCTGCTTCTCCCTGAGGAAAACTGTGGCCAAATGCTACCACCAGCCCACTGAGCCGAGGGTTCCCAGTGATTCAGGTCCAGCAACTCCTCTCTGCTTCTGAACCATCTCTCCCTCTCCCTCCAGGTCGGTCTGTTTTCTAAGCTTGCTTTTTATATTCAGGGCTCCTAGCTTGCCATAATCATTTCACTTGTTTTTTTTGGGTCTTTGTTGTAAGGGGGTTCACCGGAAGCATCTGACTACTCTGTCATCTTTCCCCGCCTCCCTTCTCTGTCATTTTGATGTATGTGTGTGTGACATGCCAGTCAAGTCTTTAAGACATACTGATTTACAGATGAAATATGTCTGGGATAAACTTCAAAATAATTTGGGGTGGGTAGTGGATAAGAATATGGAAACAATGAGACTTTGCATGAATTGATAGTTGCTGAAATAGGTGACTCGTAAATGGACGTTCATTATTATTTTTTTTAATGTCTGAAATTCTCTTTAAAGAGAAAACAGAAAGAAAGCCATTTCCTGACCACCCAGTTTAGGTCGTATAGAGGCTTATAATTATCACCATTTTATCTACAGGCATTGTATTTCACACTACAGTATAAACTTGATAGCAGGGACCCAGTCTACCTTGGTCATAATTATAACTCCAGAGCCTAAAAGCGACTGGTATATATTTCACACTCGAATTATCAAGTTTATTCACAAATTAGATTCCACATACTGTAAAATATAGCTTTATTTATGTGCCATTAAGAAAAACCATGATATACTATCAAATTTTAGTATTTTTGATTTCAGAAATGCTACATTGTGAAAACGTGTTCACTGTAGAACTGGTGAAATATCTGTGGAATAAATTAATTCTGTGATATAACATAAGGTCAAGATCATGGTGAAGATACCTTCTTACATGTTCAGGAGGAGACTAGAGTATATTTTTGAGGTGACCAATGGATATATTCTACAGTGGATATATTTCTTCCCAAATACTGAAAATTTATGCCCAATTTTCTAAGTTACTGCTACAAATCTTAATAGAAAATGCAACATTCTGACATGATTATCTCTAGCCTTTCACCCCCACCAAGGTCCTCGTATTTTGAAAAACTTTCATAGTAAGTAAAAGTCATTTGTTAAGCTAGTATTTCTTTATCTTTCAGTTACACACATACTATTCAGACTGAGGTAATATCATTCCAGTCAAAGTAAACAAAACAAAACAAAACAAGACCTGACCTCTTACCTAGTCTGTATGGACACACTGGAGGGAAATGTAATATTTCCAACAGGAAATCACCATTTAACCTACAGTGCTGCTTCCTCAGAGCCTAGGGACCCACAGAATCTGGTTCCTGGATTCCTATATTAAGTCAAGAAAGGGCATTTGGTCAGCCCATCTTATGTTATTATGAGTTAGGCCGCTTGCTTACACAGTTTTCAACAAAGAACATTTTGTAAAGGAGTTCAGCATGGTGCAAGCCCATCCTACTCATGTTTCCAAATTGAGAGCATAAAAATTCAACTGGGTTTTCTAGGTGGAACTGGAACAGAGTAGTGAGAAGAAAAATACTGTTTGTGGGGTTTTAGAGCTCAGTGCAGGAGGTAGGTTATTCACCTATACATCCCCTAAGCACACAGCTAAGTGAGCAGCCTGGAGAAAACACTCCTAAACGTCTGTGACTATGTGAGAGGGAGGAAGGACAGGGCTCTTACTGTAGTAGAGCCATGGGTTGAACAGTGGTCCTCAGGCCCTTCAGGACATCTCTGTCCCTGATTCCAGCTCTCTTGAGAGAAGATGAAAATTAGGAAAAGGGAGCGAACACCAGAAAGACAACAGGCCCTCAGGGACCTGGCAGGGAAGAAACACTAATGCAGGTGGAATTCTCCATTCCTTTAGAAAGTTCCTCATAGCAGTGACTGTCTCTACATGCCAGGCTAACATCTAATGGGGAATAACAAGTCTACACACAAAAGCTTTCACCACCTCTCTAAGGCACGCTCTCAAAAATTTTACATGATGGCATGTATATGAAACCTCAACTGAAAAGTGGCATTATAATTTGAGAAAAAAAGTAGTGACGAGATCAGGATTTCTTTATTCTCTTCCTATAAAAATCATGTAAACATTAGCACAGACTTCTCCTTACCGCCAAATTCAAAACCATTTTGACACATTAACCCTAAGTTTAAGATAAACAGTCAGGAAGAACAAAACCAGCTATCAGATGAACACACAGAGTTTTGGTTGTCTTGATTGGTTTGGTCAATCTTTCATTCTGAAGGCTTAGGGCAGTCTGTTGGGGAGGCAGTAAGGGCACTCTGCTCCTGGAACAGAGAATACCAGTGGTTCAGCAGACTTCAGCCAGCATCACATTGTGGCACACCCCCTCTCTGCTGCCCTGAGAAAAAGGACAGGATTAAATACTGTGAGCTCAAGTTTCAGCAAGGACAGTCTCCCCTTTCCCTCCAGCTGCAAGGTTGGGGGCATTATCCACAGGCGTGAGAGAAGAAGTATGGGTCCTCTAAATCACAAAGTGGATACACTAGATTCAGGCCATCCTTGTATCAGAAAAAAGCCACGAATATGCAGCCACACAGACTGGAGGAGAGGTGAGAATCTTTGCAACTGCCTCTCTTCCTGTTAAGGACGTTTTCAAGAATACAGCCCAACGAATTCTTTGTCCTAATATATTTTTGGAGTGGGACAGCTTAATCAATATTTGGCTTCTGAAGCAATATATATTGGTAACAAGTACCTGGTATAGCAATCATGGAACTTGGTTAGATCTCCATCTCCCTTTTAAATACCAATTTGGGTGTACCTGCCATAAATGTCACTTTAGCCAACGAGAGATAAATCTCTCAAGAGACAATTTAATGCACCCTGCTGGTAACTAGTCACTCATGATGAAGAATAAGCCATAGCAAGAACCTGGCAGAGAACGAAGTCAGGCAGGGCCTTTGCTCTATTGAATCCTGACAGAGATGACAGTTAAGCCCCCTTTTATAATGAGCTCCAGGAGCCCAAGATGATGTACCCCAACCCTGGAGTGTCAGTTAACTCATGAAAAAGGGCTAAAATACATAAAGCATATTTCACCTAACATACATAGGTGCTCCACAAATGTTTCCTGATCAACTATGATAATAGTGGACATTTACTAAGCATCAACTATGTGCCAGACCCTGTATTCAGTGCTTTATATAAATTATCTCCTCGTAGGTGCTACTAGCTCATTTTCAAGATAGTTAACCAAGGATCTGAAATTCAGTTTATTCAGACAACATCAAAATGTTACCTAGGGGTGTGGCTAGCATTTGAACCCAGCTTGTCTGATTTAAAATCCTATTTCTTTCCATCTACTCCACATTGTTTCCTGAAACAGTTATTGTACATTTGTGTGAGCCAGAGAGTAAAAAGCAAGTGAACTATATTAAAAACCTAAGAACTCTAAAAATGTCCTTTTATGCCTTGGTAAATTAAAGAAAGGAGGGGTAAACAAAATGAAATACAACAGTAAATCTCAAATGAAAGAATAACAACGTGCTGTTAAAGAACTCAGAGTAATGCAAATGTTATTTAATGTCTGATTCTCCCTCCCCAGAAGGGCGCTTGAGAAGCTAACCATGTTCTACCTACCTTCCTCTCTCCTCAACAATGGACATTAAGCATCTCCAGCCCCAGAAACACTGGGATAAAAAACTAGTCAGGTCTTATTCATGGAAACCCCTCAAAAGCAAGAAGGGCAGTTTGGTAGAGTGCCTAGTTGCTACTCCTATTTAGCACCAAGAGCCAAGTCTTAGCTTCTAGGTTCTGGAATATTAGGTTGGGTGGTCTTGTTACCTGGATTGATGGTTTGTCTACCACACAAACCATTGTATATTTTAAAGAACTGTTGACTTAGTCTTGAGACTGGATAGAGAGGAAGGATATGGGGATGGAACACATAAAGAAATGCAATATAATCTTGAATGCTTAACCAAAGGATAGAATGGCTTAGAAAGGAAAGAGAAAATTTTGGTGCTGGCAGAGATGAAGCCAGACTCCTTGGGCTTCGGAAGATGATTAAAAATCTCAGTTTCTATGGTAAACAACTTGTCATTAACAAGTAACTGCCTTTAAGTGCCAAATTCCTCTATCCTTGCAATCTCTACACCAACAAAATTGCTACAGACACTGGCCAAGGCCCCATTTTTCTTTTCCAATCCTGGTAACAGGAGTTTGGACCATCCACCATAGCTCTTTATTAATATGAGTTGACTTCTATTAGCTTTTCCTGATAGTAAACTGAATTTCAATAGTACGTTTAGGATTATTCTGGAAAACTGAGTCAGTGCTTTTAAGATAAAATTCTATTCTCAAATAACACAGAATTGGTACTGGCTTATACTTTAACCCCTGAAAGACATAATTATTTATGTTCGTTGTCAGTTTTAAATGAACACAATTGTGAATAAAGAATTTTAAGCAGAGTTCCTAATAAAGCCTAAACCTAATCATTTTCCATCACTCCAGTTTTATTAAGATTTTACGTGCTTACATGTAGACACACTTAAAGAACATATATTTATATATATAAAATTTAAATGATATGGGAATTTCTGACAAATGACTTGTTAATAAAAAATTTATTAACTATATAACCTTTCAATACCAGAGAAACATCAATATGTACAAACCAGCATGAAGTTCCTAGTTCTCATACTTTGGTTATGTGAATATGCCTTGAGCACCATGGAACAAACATTAATCCTAATTTAAAAAGAAAAATAATCCCAACAAACCAAAAAACCCTTCAACTCTCTTGAATCTGTTTTCTTTACACCATATGGAAAAAAATCCTCTTTTATTCTATTTCCTTTCATCTTGGTCAGTTTCCAAAAGTAGTATCAGGAAAAATTGATTGGAGGGAAAAGGGCAGACCATTAAAGGTAATGGTGATGTCTCAAACTATTTCTGGCAATTCTTTTTTTTTTTTTAAAAATTGTTTTAACCTAGAAGATTTCCTTATGCAACAGGTATGAAAAATTAAAAAAAAAAAAAAGAGTAAGCCCATTATTTTCAAAATTAAAAAAAAACAATGCAATCACAACACGAGTTGGGGTAAGAGGTGCACAGGGCAATCTTCAGCAAACTCAGTTAAAGGGCTTTTTGGGTTACAGCTCATTCCCTCATCTGCTAACTGTAGAGGCAACTGGTATAATATATAGGCATCAAAGAGAGACCAGATGGGACTGAGCAGTCTTTCATGTGATTTCACATGAACTCGGATGGGTGAAAGAAAGAAAAATTAAAGAATGAAGACTGAGACAGAAGAAAATGGAAACAAAACCTAAGTATGTCATGTAAGTCAGGATGGAGAGGGCTTTGACATACAAACTGAAAATCTCATGTATGCAGAATGGATTGTATCCTTGACTACAAATGTGGATTATATACACATTTATATTAAGTTAAATCAGTTCATATATTACACCTAGCAATTCAAATAGAACATTTCTGGTGAGAGGTGGAAGGAGGCACCATTCCCTTGGATCCTTAGGTCCCTGTCCTTTTCCCAGGCTGGTCGAAGGCCTCTGTGCAGGACTCAACAGCATGGTATATGAATGGATAAAGCTTGATATCTGGTCCGGGGGTGGAGCAGTTTCTGCATTCTTCATTGTAATATCGTAGCAACAGCTTATATACTTCTCCTGGAGAGGCAAACCAATTTGCACATTAAAGTATATAGATGGAAAAAACTATAAAAAAGAAGAAAACACTCTAGTTTTATCTTAATAAATAGCATATGCTCAAATTTGGCTTTTGAAAATATAGCATGAATTTCATATGCCTGGAAGGATTTCCTGACATAAAGCTAAATTTTTAAAAACACTCCTAAAAAGCTACTTAATAGCTCATGATTAGAATTGGCTATATGTGGTGCCTCACCTTGTTTGGGGAGCTCATGGCAACCCTAATGATACATTCGGCTCCTAGGTAGTAAGGCCTTTCAAGTCCAGCTGAAACACACTGTATGTGCATGTTGGCGTTATCTGATAAATACGACTCAGAGTGAGCCCTATTAAGTTTGAATTTACCCTTGCCAACTTCCCCCTTTTTGTTTTCTGTACACACCAACGCAGAAACTCCAGCTTCTTTGCCTTATTTTAGTAAGCTGACATTCTCGTTCAAGATGGCAGATGGAACTCTGCCAGAGTAGAGAAACAGGCCTCTGCAGCTGTTTACCCTCCAAGAGCTTTGCCCTCCCCTCTCAATGTCACCTTCCATTTCTTCTGATCCACCCAGATCCATCCAGATTTGGCAGGTGCTCCTCCTGGATACTGCACTATCCATCTAGATACCAAACGTGAGGACGATCTCCTACTTACCAATGGTCAGTTTCCTCTCAGTAAGGAAAGTGTGCATGCTGTAAATGTCTCTCATCAATTCTGAGTCCCCAAAGGTGAAATAAACCACATCTCGTTCAGCTGCAGCCGCTGCCAGTATCTGTATTAAGGCTGTGGCAAAGAGAAAAGACAAAGTTATATATGACACTTCCCGTCAAGATACCTTAGGTCTTTCCCGGTGTGCCACAGTTTGATCCCAGATTAAAGATTTATACACCCAATAGACATGTTATTAGAAATGCAAAATACACGATGGGTATAAATCATGTCGTTGTGTGACTTCAGATATGCTGTTGAAAATATCATTAAACTATGGGATTTCCACACAGGTGCTTTCTCTGAGTCACAAATAAGGGAGGGTGCATCTGAGCACAACCAAGTCACTGAGGTGGTATTTTTTTCACTTATATTAATCCAGAACTAAAATTTTTTTGTTTGCTTGTTTGATTTATTTTAATTATTTTGTCTTATGTAGTAGGTGGTCTTCTGTATCACAGGAGCTCCCTGCCTTCCCTTGACCAATGTATGTGGAAGGTTCTGGTGCTCTCATGGATGCCACAGCCACACTCTCAGAGTGGGATGAAGAGCACACTCTTGTCCCTCCTGCACGCCCACCTCCACGCCAGTTACTGCCACACAGGGGCAATGTGACTGAAGACACGCCCAGCAACTCCCTGATGCGCTGGAATAGATTGAGAGTCACTGTGCCCAGGAATCAAAGTTAAAAATCACTGAGCCTAAGGTATGTTTCCAAAAAATTAGGTTCCTTTAAAATCATAATCTCAATATATAGAATTCATTTTAAATAAGAATGACAAAACTGAAGAGATATAATCAATGCCCTTCTGCTAGTTACATTTCTTTTCCTTTATAAAGTGGGAAGCGGGAATCAAAACATCACGGAGGCTATCTTTTTGTAGTGTTTGACTTTTAAGAGCACGTTAACATTCTACATATTCAAACCATGAAATTCAAACAGAATGAGTGTGGAGGTGGGGCCAAGATGGCGGAGTACTCAAATGCTTCCAGTGAACCCTCTTATAACAAAGACCTAAAAAAACAAGTGAAATGATTATATTATGACAAGCTAGAAACCCTGAACATCAAAAGCAAAGATAGAAAACGGACTGCGCAGCAGGGGATGAGAAAGTTCAGCAGTGGAGAGGACTTCCTGGACCTGAATTGCCAGGAACGATCAGGCTGCAGTGCGCTGGTGGTGGCGTTTGGGCGCAGTTTCCTAAGAGAAAAACAGCCAGCTGCACAGCCTACTTACATCTACGGAACCAGAGAGCAGCGCTCTTGGCAAAACCTGAGTACTTGTGTATATTTTATCGCACCCCCCAGCCCTCAAGCCGGCTCTAGTGGCTATCGATTTCCCGGGGCCTGAGATAGATTCTGTTGTGTGTCCTGAGCCATTCTCCTGGCACTGGAGAGGGAATAAATTCACAACTGGAGAAAAGATAATCTGCCAGCTCCACTAAGCTGGGGAGCTCAGGACAGAAGTGGCTCCTGTCCAGGCATATATGGTCCATGGACTTTGACTACCTTTCTCCCCTTGCATGGACCTGTGTGAGCCTATTTCAGGAAAATAGGCCTTTGTTGGCAGACTGCAACTGTTTCAGCTGTGCGGTGGAGAGCTGGGTGTTTGATGTTTGACACCGCCTTGCCCGTTAAACAGGGTCCTCACCTACCCACATCAGGGGCCTAAGAACTGGTGGCTCCATTCAGGTTACCCAGCCACCTGTGACAGGGGTCCAAGGATAAGTGGTACGTCCCAGTCCTTACAACCAAAAGCACTGGGTGCCCAAGGCCGTCTGCAGAACCTACCCACCCATGCGCTCTAGGGAAGAGGGATGCACTTTCCACACAGACACTTGGGGGATGGTCTGTCAGCACCCTGCCTTGTTCAGAGCATGACCCCCTACTGCAACTGGGTACCGGTACCTACACCAATCACACCTGCTCCTCTAAGACTGTAGGATAGAGGCTCTATCACACACTTAAGGACCAGCCACCTGGACACCTGGGCTGAATCTATACAAGAAAAGTGAATGGACTCCCAGGCTCATATGCCTGGTAACAGCTCTAGCCATCTGGTGACAGGACGTTAGAGCTTCAAAGGTGAAAATAATCAAACTAGCTCAGTCAAGCAACCTATTTGGAAATAGCAAAATGAAGCAAGAAACTAGGATACAGTAAGCAAACAAACTATTACAACAACTTACAGATGACAGAGACAAGACTCAATATCAAATCACATAAAGAAGCACACCATAATTGCTTCAACAAGCTCCCAAAACAAACAAACAAAAAAAGAGATCTTCTTCATGGAGGTGCCTTCCTGGAATTACCAGACGCAGAATAAAAAAGATTAACATACAGAATTCTTAAAAGACATTGAGAAGGAGATCAGACAATACGCAGAAGCAGCCAAGGAACAAAGAGATAAAGTAGTTGAAGAAATTAATGAGACAAAAGAAAGTCAGAGGAGCAGATATTGAGTGAGTGGAAGGCAGAACTGGTGAGATTAAAGATAAAGCACTTGGCAGCAATATATTTGAAGAAAAATCAGGTGAAAGAATTTTAAAAAATGAAGAAACCCTAAAAATCATGCAGGATTCTATCAAGAGAAATAACCTACGAGTGATTGGAGTACCAGCACAGGAAGGGAATAACAGAAAATACAGAGAGAATTGTTGAAGATTTGCTGGCAGAAAATTCTCTGATACCATGAAACATGAGAAGATATCTATCCAAGACGCTCACTGAACTCCACATTAGGTAGATCTTGAAAGTCACCAACACATATTATAATCAAACTTGCTAAAACCAAAGATAAAGAGAGGTTTTAAGAGCAGCTAGGGATAATTGAAAAGTCACCTACAAAGGAGAGTCAATAAGAATAAGCTCGGACTACTCAGCAGTAACCATGCAGGCAAGAAGGCAGTGGGATGACTTACATAAAGCATTGAAGGAAAAAAAACTACCAGCGAAGAATCATATACCCAGCAAAACTGTCTCTCAAATATAAAGGCGAAATTAGGACTTTTCCAGATAAGCAGAAGCTTAGGGAATTTGTAAAAACCAAACCAAAACTACAAGAAATACTAAAGGGAGTTCTCTGGTTAGAAAACCAGTAATATCAGATACCAACCCAAGACTAGAACACTGGCGAGAGCAATCGGATGTCAGCCAAGATAGGGAAATCACAAAAATAAATCAAGTTAAAAAAAAAAAAAAAAAACGCTCAGAACAGGGAAACAGCGATGTCATTATGTAAAAGAAGACAAGAGTAAAACAAAGAGGGACTAAGAAATGTAGCCATAGATCTTTCACATGGAGACGACAAGGCAATCCAAGGAAATAAAAGTTACATTTAAACACAGAAAAAGAGGGGTAAATATTAAGGTAACCACAAAGGAGACTAACAATCCTACTCATCAAAATAAAGTACAAGAAAAAAATAGAGACTCAGCAGTAACAAAATGAACAGTAACAAATAAGATGAAAAGACAATATATAAACTACTCGGCACAAAAAATTAAGTAGCCAAAAGAAACTGTCAACAACACACAAAAAAAGACATCAAAATGACAGCACTACTATCCATAATTACGCTGAATGAAAATGGACTAAACACACCAATAAAGAGACAGACAGTGGGAGAATGGATAAAAAGACATGATCTGTCTCTATGCAGCCTACAAGAGACATACCTTAGAGGCAAAAACTAACTAAAACTCAAATGATGGAAAAAAAATATATCAAGCAAACAACAATTAAAAAAGGGCACGAGTGGCAATATTAATTTCTGACAAAATAGACCTCGAAGTTACATCCAACACAAAGGTTAAGGAAGGACACTATATAATGATTAAAGGGACAATATACCAGGAGAATATAACCATATTAAATATTTATGCACCCAACGACAGGGCTGCAAGCTACATGAAACAAACTCTAACAGCATTGAAAAGTGAGGTAGACAGTGCCACAATTACAGTAGGAGACTTCAACACACCACTTTCGGTGAAGGACAGAACATCCAGAAGAGAAGCTCAATAAAGACATAGAAGATCTAAATGTCACGATCAACCAAACTGACGTCATAGACCTATACAGAACACTCCACCCAACAGCAGTCAAGCGTACTTTCTTTTCTAGTGCACACGGAACATTCTCTAGAATAGACCACATATCAGGTCATAAAGCAAGCCTTAGCAGAATCCAAACATCAAAATATTACAAAGCATCTTCTCGGAATATAAGGCCATAAAAGCAGAAATCAGTAAAAGAAAAAGCAGGGAAAAGAAATCAAACACTTGGAAACTGAACAATGCCCTACTCAAAAAAGACTGGGTTATAGAAGACATCAAGGATGGAATAAAGAAGAGTCTGGCGAGGTTGAAAACACTTCCTATCAAAACTTTGGGGACACAGCGAAAGCAGTGCTCAGAGGTCAATTTATATCAAAAAATGCACACATACAAAAAGAAGAAAGGGCCAAAATCAAAGAATTATCCCTACAACTTGAACAAATAGAAAGAGGGCAACAGAAGAAACCCTCAGGCACCAAAAGGAAGAAAATAATAAAAATTAGAGCAGAATTCAATGAAATAGAGAACAGAAAAACAATAGAAAGAGTGAACAAGACCAAAAGCTGGTTCTCTGAAAAAATTAACAAAATTGATAAACCACTGGCCAAACTGACGAAAGAAAAACAGGAGAGGAAGCAAATAACCTAAGAAATAAGATGGGCAATATTACAACAGACCCAACTGAAATTAAAAGAATCGTATCAGATTACTATCAAAAATTGTACTCTAACAAATTTGAAAACCTAGAAAAAATGGGTGAATTTCTAGAAACACACTGCCTACCTAAACTAACACAAACAGAGGTAGAACAACTAAATAAACCCACAACAAAAGAAGTGATTAAAAAGGTAAATAAAAAACTCCCAACAAAAAAAATCCCTGGCACGGACAGCTTCACTGCAGAGTTCTAGCAAACTTTCAGAGAAGAGTTAACACCACTACTACTAAAGGTATTTCAGAGCATAAAAAAGGACGGAATACTACCAAACTTATTCTCTGAAGCCAGCATATCCCTAATACCAAAACCAGGTAAAGACACCACAAAAAAAGAAAGTTACAGACCTATATCCCTCATGAACTTAGATGAAAAATCCTCAATAAAATTCTAGCCAATATAATTCAACGACATATCAAAAAATAATTCACCATGACCAAGTAGGATTCATACCTGGTATACACGGATGGTTCAAAATTAGAAAAACAATTAATGTAATCCATCACATAAATAAAACAAAAGAGAAGAACCACGTGATCATGTCAATTGATGCAGAAAAGGCATCTGACAAAGTTCAATGCCCATTCATGATAAAAACTCTCAGCAAAATAGGAATAAAAGGAAAATTCCTCAACATAATAAAGGGCATCTATACAAAGCCAACAGCCAACATCACCCTAAATGGAGAGAGTCTGAAAGCATTCCCCTTGAGATCAGGAACCAGAGAGGAATGCCCTTTATCACCACTCTTATTCAACATTGTGCTGGAGGTTCTAGCCAGAGCAATTAGGCTAGATAAAGAAATAAAGTGCATCCAGATTGGTAAGGAAGAAGTAAAAGTATCTCTGTTTGCAGATAACATGATCTTATACACAGAAAACTTACTGAAACTAAAAGAAGACTTCAGCAGAGCATCAGGATACAAGATAAACATACAAAAATCAGCTGGATTCCTGTACACCAACAAAAAAGAACATCAAAGAGGAAATCACCAAATCAATACCATTTACAATACCCCCAAGAAGATAAAATACTTAGGAATACATCTGACCAGAGACGTAAAAGACCTATACAAAGAAAACTCCAAGACACTACTGCAAGAAACCACAAGAGACCCACATAAGTGGGAAAACATACCTTGCTCATGGATAGGAAGACTTCACATTGTAAAAATGCCTATTCTACCAAAAGCCATCTATAGATAAAACACAATTCCAATCCAAATTCGAAGGACATTTTTCAATGACCTGGAGAAACAAATCACCAACTTCGTATGGAAGGGAAAGAGGCCCCAGTAAGTAAAGCATTACTGAAAAAGAAGAACAAAGTGGGAGGCCTCATTCTACCTGATTTTAGAACCTATTATACCACCACAGTAGCAAAAGCAGCCTGTTACTGGTACAACAGATACACAGAGCAATGGAACAGAATTGAGAATCCAGACATAAATCCATCCACATATGAGCAGCTGATATCTGACAAAGGCCCAAATTCAGTTAAATGGGGAAAAGACAGTTTCTTTAACAAATGGTGCTTGCATAACTGGATATCCACCTTTAAAGTAATGAAACAAGACCCATACCTCACAGCATGCACAAAAACCAACTCAAAATCAATCAAAGACCTAAATATAAAATATAAAACAATAAAGATCATGGAAGGAAAAAAAAAAAGGGACGTTAGGAGCCCTGATACATGGCATAAACAGTATACAAAACATTACTAACAATGCAGAAGAGAAACTAGGTAACTGGGGGCTTCTAAAAATCAAACACCTATGCTCACCCAAAGACTTCACCAAAAGAGTAAAAAGATTACCTACAGACTGGGAAAAAGTTTTTAGCTATCACATTTCTGATCAGCGTCTGATCTCTAAAATCTACATGATACTGCAAAAACTCAACCATAAAAAGACAAATAACCCAATTAAAAAATGGGCAAAGGATATGAACAGGCACTTCACTAAAGAAGACATTCAGGTAGCTAACAGATACATGAGGAAATGCTCACCATCATTAGCCATTAGAGAAATGCAAATTAAAACTACAATGAGATTCCATCTCACTCCAACAAGGCAGGCATTAATCTAAAAAACACAAAATAATAAATGTTGGAGAGGTTGTGGAGAGATTGGAACACTTATATACTGCTGGGGGGAATGTAAAATGGTACAACCACTTTGGAAATCAATTTGGTGCTTCCTTAAAAAGCTAGAATTAGAACTACCATAGGATCCAGTAATCCAACTCCTTGGAATACATCCTAGAGAAATTAGAGCCTTTACACGAACAGATATATGCACAGCCATGTTCACTGCAGCATTGTTTACAATATCAAAAAGATGGAAGCAACCAAGGTGCCCATCAATGGAAGAATGGATAAATAAATTATGGTATATTCATACAATCGATAAAGAACAATGATTAATCTGTGAAACATTTCATAACCTGGAGTAATCTGGAAGGCATTATGCTGAGTGGAAATAGCTGCAAAAGAACAAATATTATATGAGACCAGTATTATAATAACTCCAAAAATGTTCTAAACAGAAAAGAAAATATTCTTTGATGGTTACAAGAGCAGGGAGGGAGGTAGGGAGAGGGGTTTTCACTAATTAGACAGTAGATAAGAACTATTTTAGGTGAAGGGAAAGACAACACACAATAGAGGAGAGGTCAGCACGATTGGACTTAACGAAAAGCAATGAAGTTTCCTGAATAAACTGAACACTTCAAAGGCTAGGGTAGCACCAGTGGGTGCTTGGGGACCATGGTTCCAGGGGACATCTAAGTCAACTGGCATAATAAAATCTATTAAGAAAACATTCTGCATCCCACTTCGGAAAGTGGCATCTGGGGTCTTAAATGCTAGCAAGTGGCCATCTAAGATGCATCAATTGGTCTCAACGCACCTGGAGCAAAGGAGAATGAAGAACTCCAAAGACACAAGGTAATTATGAGCCCAAGAGACTGAAAGGGCCACATAAACAAGAGACTACATTAGCCTGAGAACTGAAAAACTAGATGGTGCCCGGCTACAACTGATGACTGCCCTGACAGGGAACACAACAGAGAATCCCTGAGGGAGCAGGAAAGTGGTGAGATGCAGACCTCAAATTCCTGTAAAAGGACCAGACTTAATGGTCTGACTGAGACTAGAAGGACCCCAGAGCTTCTGTTAGCCCAAGAGAGGAGCCATTCCCAAAGCCAACTCTTCACACAGGTATTGGACTGGACTATGGGATAGAAAATGATACTGATGAAGAGTGAGGTTCTCGGTTCAAGCAGACAGATGAGACTATCTGGGCTGTTCCCGTCTGGAGAGGAGAAGAGAGGGCAGAGGGTGTCAGAAGTCGGCTGAATGGACATGAAAATAGAGAGTGGAGGAGGGAAGGAGTGTGCTGTCTCATTAGAGGGAGAGCAACTAGGAGTATATAGCAAGGTGTATATAAATTTTTGTATGAGAGACTGACTTGGTTTGTAAACTTTCACTTAAAGAACAATAAAAATTTAAAAAAAATCAGTCAAAACCAAATTAAAAAAAAATATATATGTATGAAGGGGAATGGGAGAGGAACCCACAATTGAAAGCAAACTGCAACAAGTGAATCTACTTGTACTTCAAATGAATGACATAACGTCACTGAAGGGAAAGGAACGGAAGAACTGATCCAAGTCATTTATGAACAAAATATTTGATTTTATACCCTCAGTGATGGGGAAGGAGCAAAGAATTGCTAACAAATCCCCAACTCTTTTCACTACGTTTATCATGGTAGCACAGGGAAAGCAATTCTGGAGCTACCTGTAAATGTAGTAGAGGGCTGTGCAAACGAGGGAGAGTATTGAAGTTGCTGGGAACCAGGATTCTCACTGTACAAGGGGCATACAAACATGCAAGGAGGAAAGACAAAAAGGGACTCCATGGGGGTAGACTGAAATGGTGCATACTCATGACATGTACATTTGTGTGTGTGTGTATATACATGCATGCCTTTCCAAGCTTTGTCTGCTGACAGGGCTCAGTAAAAATGAGTACACCTAGCACCCACATCTTGGTCTCTAATGCCACCCCCCACTTAAAGGAACTCAGTTCCTTAAGAAATGGCTGATTCAATAGCTGGGACAGGACAAGTACAAGTCCAGAATACTTTGTTATACCATAAAGAAGTGCTCAAAAAAAATTACAGAGGATAAATTGATGGGAGCTTGTCACAAGGATACAGGAGCCTACTTTAAAGGAGAACCCATTAGCCAAATCTGGGACAAACTGAACAACAAAACATTAAATACAGTAATGAAGTACAAACCACTGAAAATAAATGAAATCCTCAGTCTGCAATGATAACACATAGATAAATAAACACAGGTAGAGGGGCAGGGGCTCTTGCTCACAGTAGACCACCAAGGAATCACTAGTAAACGTGGAGGGAGTGCTGGAATTGAAACATCTTTCTGCAACCCTCATGATAAAGACTGGGCAGGCAAAAATCATTAAGGGGTGCTAAACCTAAGGGAAAGAAACTTCTTAAATTGTGCTTTAGGTGAAACTTTACAGAACAAATAGGTTCTCATTCGACAATTTATACACAATTTATTTTGTGACTCTGGTTGGAATCCCTGTGATGTGTCAACACTCTTGCCTTCCACACCCCAATTCCCCATTTCTGTCCGTCCACTTTTCCTGTCCCTTCCTGCCTTCCTGTAATTGGTTTTGGGCAGGTGTTGCCCTTTTGGTGTCCTATACATGACTGAACTAAGAAGCAATTCCTCACATGCGTTACTTTTTGCTTTACACACCTGCCTAAACTTTGGCTGAAGGGTGAACTTTGGGAGTGGCTTCAGTTTAGAGTTAAAGGGATGTCTGGGGGTCATAGCCTCAGGGGTTCTTGTAGTCTCTGGCCCCTTTTTTCTGTGATTTTGAATTTTGTTTTATATTTTTCTCCTGCTCTGTCCAGGACCCCTATTGTGATCCCTGTCAGGGTGGTGGTTGCTGGTAGCCAGGCACCATCTAGTTCTTCTGGGCTCAGGCTGGTGGAGGCTGTGGCATATGCAGTCCATTAGTCCTTTAGACTAATATTTCCCTTGTGTCTTTGGTTTTCTTCATTCTCCTTTGCTCCAGGTGGGATGGGACCAGTAGATGCATTGTAGATGGCTACTCACAAGCTGTAAAGACTCCAGACACTACTTACTGAAGTTGGATATAGAACACTTTCTTTATGAACTGTTATGCCAACTGACCTAGATGTCCCCCACAACCACGGTCCCTGGCCCTCAGCACCAGTAATTCAGTCCCTCAGGGTGTCTGAATGCATCTAGGAAGCTTCTAGGACTTTGCCTTGGTCCCGTGGAGCTGATTTCCCCTATACTGCCTACTGACTTTCCCCTCACCACAGTTAACACTTATCTACTACCTAGTTGATGATTTACCCTCTACAACCCTCCTCTCTCGTAGTCATCAAATATTATTTCTTTCTGTGTGTAAACCTTTTCTTGTTTTTATAACAGTGGTCTCATACACTCTCATACACTATTTATTTATGACTTATTTCACTCAGATTCATCCATGTTGTGAGATATTTCACGGATTCATCATTGTACTTTATCACTGCATAGTATTCCATTGAGTCTATGTGCCATAGTTTGTTTATTCATTCACCTGTTTATGTACACTTAGGTTTTCATTTCTTTGCTTTGTGAACAAATGCTGCAACGAACATGGGTGTGCATGTCTATTCACGTCTTACTTCTCTAGGAGACATTCCTAAGAATGAGATTGTTGGATTGTATGGTATTTCTTTTTCTACCTTTTTAAGGAAGCGTCATATTGTTTTCTATAGTGGCTGTGCATAAGAGTTCTAATCTCGCCACAATGTTTTCAAAACTTTTTTTTGTTTTAGTGCCAGTAATGTCAGGGTGAGATGGTATCTCAATGTGGCTTTGATTGGCATTTCTGTAATGGCTAGTTGGGAAGCCCTGGTGGTATAGTGGTTAAGAGCTCACTCAGGCTGCTAACCAAAAAGGTTGGGAATTCAAATCCACCGGCCTAGCCTCTCTTTGGAAACCCTACAGGGCACTCCTACTCTGTCCTATAGGGTTGCTATGAGTTGGAATTGACTTGATGGCAACAGGTTTTTTTTTTTTTTTTAAGGTTAATGATTGAGAGCATTTCCTCATGTGTCTTGTTAGCCACCCAGATGTCTTCTTTGATAAGGTATCTGCTCATACCCTTTGCCATTTTTTAATTGGATTATTTATCTTTTTGTTGTTGAGGTGTTACAGTATCTTATAGATTTTAGAGATTAGACCCTTGTCAGATATGTAGTAGCTAAATTTTTTTTCTGTCTGTAGGTTCTCTTTTTACTCTTTTGGTGAAGTCTTTTGATGAGCACAAGTGTTTAATATTTAGGGGCTCCCAGTTATCTAGTTTATCTTCTGATGTTTGTGCACTGTTATGGTTTGTATCCTATTTATGTTGTATATTAGGGCCTCTATTGTTGTTTCTTTTTTTTCTCCCATGATTTTTATATCTTCAGGTTTTATATTTAGGTCTTTGACCCATTTTGAGTTAGTTTTTGTGTATGGTGTGAGGTAAGGGCCGTGTTTCATTATTTTACAGATGGACATCCAATTATGCCAGCACCATTTTTTAAAGAGACTGTCTTTTCTCCATTTAATGGACTTTGGGCCTTTGTCAAAGATCAGCTAACTGTAGGTGGATGGATTTATGCCTGGCCTCTGAATTCTGTTTCATTGGTCTGTGTGTCTCGCTGTACCAGTACCAGGCTGTTTTGACTACTGTGGCTATATAGTAGGTTCTGATATCAGGTAGTATGAAGCCTCCTACTTTGTTCTTTTTTAATAATGCTTTACTTATCTAGGGTCCCTTTCCTTTCCATATAAAGTTAGGGATTAGTTTTTCCATCTCATTAAAGAATGCTGTTGGTATTTGGATCAGGATTCCAATATATTTATAGATGGCTTTGGGTAGAAGATTGACAATGTTGAGTCTTCCCATTCATGACTATTGATAAGCATTGTATATTTTTCCATTTACGTAGGATTCTTTTTGGTTTCTTGCAGTAGTATTTTGCAATTTTCTTTGTATAGGTGCTTTACATCACTGATCAGATGTATGTATGTATGTATGTTATTTTTTTACTGTCAATTATAAATGGTATTGCTTTCTTGATTTTCTTTTTGAAGTTCTCTTTGTTGGTGTATAGGAATACAACTGACTTTTATATGCTGATTTTGTATCCTGCTACTGTGCTGAATCTTGTGGAATCTTTGGAGTCTTTATGTATAGAATTATATCAACTGCAAATAAGGATAGTTTTACTTCTTTTTCAATCCAGATGCACTTTGTTTCTTTTTCTTGCTTTACTGCTCTAGCTAGAACTTCCAGCACAATGTTAAATGGGAGGGGTGATAAATGGCATCCTTGTCTTGTTCCCTTTCTCAGGGGTAATGTTTTCAGCCTCTTTCCATTGAGAATGACGTAAACTGTTGGTTTTGTATAATAGAAGGCAAATTCTTCAACATAATAAAGGGCATGCCCTTTATTATGTTGAAGAATTTGCCTTCTATTCCTATTCTGCTGAGAGTTTTTTTCAGGAATGGGTGTTGGGCTTTATCAAATGTCTTTTCTGCATCAACTGAGATGATCGTATGATTGTTTTATTTATGTGGTGGATTACACTGACTGATTTTCTAATGTTGAACCACCCTTGCAAACTTGGTATGAATCCTGCTTGGCCGCAGTATATTATCTTTTTGATATGATGCTGAATTCTGTCAGCTACAATTTTGTTAAGAATTTCTGCATCTGTATTCACGAGACATACTGGTCTGTAATTTTTTTCTTTTCTTTTCTTGTGGTGTCTTTGCTTTGGTATAGGGTTATGCTGGCATCACAGAATGAACTAGGAAGTATTCCTCCATTTCTATGCTCTGAAATAAGTCTGAGTAGTACTGGTGTGAGCTCTTCTTGGGGGGAGGGGAGGTTATTACCTCTACAATCTCTTCTTTCCTTATGGGTCTGTTCAGTTCTTCTACCTCAGTTTGTGTTAGTTTGTGCGGGTAGTGTGTTTCTAGAAATTTGTCCATTTCCTCTAGGTTCTCAAATTCGTTAGAGTACCATTTTTCATAGTATTCTGTTATGCTTCTTTTTATTTCAGATGAGTCTGTTGTAATTTCCCCCATCTCGTTTCTTATTTGCGTTATCTGCTTCCTCTCCTGTTTTTCTTTTGTCAATTTGGCCAGTGGTTCATAGATTTTGTTGATCTTTTCAAAGAACTAACTTTTGGTCTTGCTGACTCTTTCAATTGTTTTTGTAGTCTCTATTTTATTTATTCTGCTCTAATCTTTATTATTTCCTTTCTTCTGGTGGTTCTAGGCCTCTTTTTTGCCATTCTCTCTTTGTTCAAGTTTTAGGGCCAACATTTTGACTATGGCCCGTTCTTTTCTGATGTGTGCATTTATTGCTATAAACTGACCTTGCCTTTGCTGTGCCCCAATAGTTTTGGTATGATGTCCTTTATTATTTGATTTCTTCTATTACCTAGTTGTTTTTAAGCAAGATGTTATTCAGTTTCCATGTATTTGATTTTTTATCCTTTTTTTTTCCTGTTATTAATTTCTACATTTATGGTGCTGTGATCAGAGAGAATGCTTTACATGGTTTTGGTATTTTGGATTTTACTGAGAGTTGATTTGTGGCTTAAAATGTAGTCTATTCTGGGGAATGTCCCATGTGCACTGGAAGAGAATATGTACTTTGCAGCTGTTGGGTGGAATCTTCTATATATGTCTATGAGGTCCAGTTGTTCGATTCTGGCCTGTAGATCTTCTCTGTCTCTGCTGAATTTCTTTCTAGATGTTCTGTCCTTTCCCGAGAGTGGTGTGTTGGAAGTCTCCTACTATTATTGTGGGACTGTCAATTTCTCTTTTCAGTGCTGTAAGTTTGTTTTATGTATTTTGGGGCCCTGTCATTGGGTGCACAGATATTAAGGTTATTTCTTCTTGGTAATTGCCCCTTTAATCATTGTAAAATGTCCTTCCTTGTCTTTTATGGTAGATTTTGCCTTAAAGTCTATTTTATCTGAGATTTGTATTGCTACTCTTGCCATTTTTGGTTACCACTTGCTTGATATATGTATATATATATAGCATATATATCAAACAAATGGTA
The DNA here is from genome assembly GCF_030014295.1 of Loxodonta africana. Taxonomy (NCBI): domain Eukaryota; kingdom Metazoa; phylum Chordata; class Mammalia; order Proboscidea; family Elephantidae; genus Loxodonta; species Loxodonta africana. The sequence goes on along the minus strand of NC_087357.1, from coordinate 82,235,654 downwards.
TATATTATATATATATTTCCATCCTTTGATTAATAAACTTATATCTTTGTGTCTAAGATATGTGACTGTAAACAGCATATTGATGGGTCGTGTTTTTTATCCATACTGCCATACTTTGTCTCTTTATGGGTGCATTTAAACCATTTACATTCAGTATGATTACTGATAGGTATGGGTTTCTTGCTGTCATATTGTTTTGCCTTTTTTTTTTTTCCTGTGGTGCTGACGTTTTGTTTGTTCCTCTTACTTTCCTGAGCTGAGTTCCTTGCTTTTGTGGATTTTTTCTTTGGCTTTTTTACTGTAGATTTTTTGTTTACTAAATCTTTGTTTTTCTTTTTTATTCCGATGAGTATGTTTGTTAACTTTGTTTGTGGTTACCTTGAAATTTACCCTTATCTTCTTAAGTTTGAACTGTCTTTTATTATTTGATATCACCTTGAATTCCTCTCCATCTGAAAGCTACACAGTTTTATTCCCCCTTTTATTTTGATGTTTTTGTCATTTACAGATTGAGGTCTCTGTTTCCCTGTTATAAGCCTTTTTGCTTTGTTTTATTATTGATAGTTCTTTATCTAGGTTGGAATCTAGAGATGCTGTCTTAGGCTCCGGTTGTTGTCTGATGTTTTTAGTTCTCTAACCAAAGGACTCCCTTTAATAATTCTTGTAAGTTTGGTTTGGTTTTTGCTAATTCCCTTAATTTCTGTTTATCTGGAAATGTCCTAATTTTGCCATCATATTTGAGAGAGAGTTTTGCAGGATATATTTTTCTTGGTTGGCAGCTTTTTCCTTTCAAGGTTTTATATATGCCATCCCACTGCCTTTTTGCTTACGTAGCTTCTGCCAAGTAATTAGGGCTCAGTCATATTGTTTCCCCTATGTAACTGACTTTTTGCTTCTTTTGAGCTGCTCTCAGGATTGCTTGTGTTTGGTTTTGGCAAGGGTGATTATGATGTGTCTTGGTGGCTTCCTTTTAGGGTCTATGCAATATGGGGTTTGTTGAGCTTCTTGGGTGTTCAGCTTTTTGTCGTTCATGATATTTGAGTTTTCTCCCAGCAAATCTTCAGTAATTTTCTCTGTGTTTTCCATTTTCTTCATCTTCTGGAACCCCAATAATGTGCATATTTTTGCTCCTGATTGTGTCCCACATCATGATTAGTTTTTCTTTATCCTTTCCTCTGATTTTTCTGGGAAGTGGCATCTATTGATTTGTCTCCAATCTCGCTGATTGTGTCTTCCATCGTTTCAGATTTGCTCCTAAAACTTTCTATTGAGTTGTCCATTTCTGAGATTTTGTTATCTTTTGGATTTCTAGTTTCTGTTTTTGCATGAATTTTAACTGTTATTTTCATGTTTTGTTCTTGTATTATTTTCCTGAATTCTTCTACTGCTTTGTCTGTGTTTTTCTTGATTTTGGCTATGTTTCCTCTGGTTTTGTCTGTATTTTCCTTATCTCTTGGACAGCCCTAAATATTAGTGCTTTGAATTTCCTATCAGATGGTTCTATTGCCTTTTCTTCTACGGAAGTTAATCTGATTTTTCATTTTGGTCATTTGCTGGAGACGTCTTCCTTTTTTATATGTCTTGGTATTGTCTGCTGTCTCTGAAACATTAAGGTATTATTTTCTTTATTTAGTGACTGTATGTTTGTTTCATCCTGCTTTTCTGTTTTGTTTTGATACATCAGGGAGGGTGGGCCAGGTGTGTGTTGCTGCTTGCTTGTCTGTGGGCATGATAGTTCTTACCACCTTGTTTGGGTGGGCAGGGCAGCAACAGGCAGGGTGAGCCTGCTTCACTGTACAATGGTTTGGGGAGTTGGCTGAGGGCAGACTAGGTGAGCGCTGTCTCTCTCCTGATGTTGGTCCAGTAGTGTGGGAGATTTCTCAGCCCCTCACCAGATAGGAGTGGGTGTTGAATGGGAAGTGGTGTGGACTTGCTTCCCACTGTTCGGCTGCCGGTCAAGTGACGGGATGGTCAGTGCAGGCCCGGCATGGTGGTTAGCACACTGTGGATGCTCTAGCTTTGGTGGCAAATTGGGGCCCGTGGGAAGGGGTGGCAGCGTATGGAGCTATTTGGCGGGGAGAAAGAAAAGATTAAAAAAAAAGTAGCCGACAGGTGGGGGCTGGGTGGGCATAGAGGCCGCCAGGAAAGGCAGGAAGGTGGCGTACGAGGCTAGGTGGGAGGTAGATAGCAAAGGAAAAAAAAAAGAAAAGAAGTGGAGGTGTGGCGGGGTGGGGAGGTGGCGTACGGGGCTAGGTCCGAGCAAGAAGGAAAAGGAGGAGAAAAGAAAAAAAAACTGGCAGCACACTGGGGGCTCGTGGGTGGGGGAGGAGCAAACCCAGGGAGGCTGCATGCTGGTGGCTCTCTAGCCGAGCAGTGCAGCATGGCCCACTGAGAAGGGGCAGAGCTGGCATACAGGAATTGGAAGGGAGAAAGAAAAGGAAATCAGAGAGAGGAAAAAAAAAATATGGCACTGAGGAAGCCCATTGGTGGGGGGCAGTGGGGCAGACTGGGGGTGATGAGGAGCCAGTGTTTCTCTCACTGAGTGGCACGGCACGGCCTGTTACGACAAGGCAGAGGCGGCATACGGGGCTAGGTGGGAAGGAAAAACAAAGGGAAAGAGAAGAAAAAAGGAAAAAAAAAATACAATGCTGAGGGAACCAGTCAGTGGGGTTGGGGGAGACCCGAGTAGTGGTGAGCTGAGTGAAGGGTGGAGGCGGGGCACAGGGCTAGCTGAGAAGTAGGAAGAAAAATGAAAAATAAAAAAGGCATGGTGGGAGTCGGCTGGTGGGGAGAGGGCGGATGTGGGGCAGCAGTGAGCTGGTGTCTCTCCAGCTGAGTGGCCATGGCCTGGTGGAAAGCAGGAGAGGCAGCGTAAAGGGCAGATGGGTGGGGGGGTTGCATATTCCTTTGGTTACCGGGTGCTCTGATTCCTGTTGGGAGCTCTGTGAAGTTGCCTTCTTGTACCTGTTGTCCAAGGTTCTTCCTGGCTGTGCTCCAGGATGGCAAACCTGTGCCATATTAGCTGGCAGGGAACTTCCATTACATAGCTCTCCTCGTTCTCTGTTCTCTGCCAGTCTTGTCTTCCATCTGGTGCTTGATCTAGTTCTTTATCCCTTCATTTCATGCTTATGGTTCCAGGATTGACGTTTTGTATCTGTTTTACTTAGATTTTGCTGTCTTTGCTGCAGAGGAATGGCATGGTACTCCCATCTATAGCGCCATGCTGGCTCTGCCTCTCTAGGGGAAATTTTGTCTTAAAGTGTCTTCCCACAGATCGGTCATTAGTTGCAAGGGAGAAAAACACTAACTATACAGTTGAAAAGTAGGGCAACACCTTGACTGGGTGACCAAAATGAACATCCCCATAGGGTTGGATGGGCACCAAGTGCCTCCAGATGTGATGTCATGAGAAGGACACGACACCACCTGTGCAGGGTGTGACTGAGAATGCACAATCTCAACCTGATCATGAGGAAATATTAGACAAACGTAAAATGAGGAATACTGTATTTTTCTAAAATATCAATGCTTTGTCAAAAGACAAAGAAAGGCTATGGAAATATTCCTAATTAAGAAGGAGGCTAACGTGTCCCCCAGTGGTGTAAATGGCTAAGTGCTAAGCTACTAGCAGAAAGGTTGACAGTTTGAACCTACCCAGAAGCCACCTGGAAGATATGACTGGAGACCTGCTTCCAAAAGGCCACGGCCTTGAAAATCCAACGGAGCAGTTCTACTCTGCAGACATGGGGCTGCCATGAGTAGAAATCGACTCAACGGCAAATAACATGGGAGTCTTACTTATCCCTGAGTTTTATAGCTAGCAAGGTACCTGATACATAGTAAACGTTCAATAAATACTTGGTAAAGGGAGGAGACTAAAAGACAAGACAACTAAATGCAATACCTGACCTAGACTAGACCCAGTAGTGCAGGGGAAAAATGCTACAGAAGGTTTTGTTAGGTAATCTGAAAAAACTGGAATATGAGCGACAGATTAGATAAGAGTGCTGTATCATTACACATTCATAAATTTAATAACTATACTGTGTTTATGAAAGAGAATATTTTATTCTTAGGAAATACACACTGAGGTATTTAGGAAAAAAGCATTAATAAAAATTCTATGTACGTATACATACATGTATGTATACGTACATATATGCATAAAAAAATAAAAAAATTTTTTGGCATAATTAATTTTTTTGAAACATTTCATAAATTTGAAATTATTTTCAAATAAAACATTTCAAAAATTGTGGAGGAAGGCATTTTTTTTTTTTTTTTCTAAGTTCATTGGTAAATTTGAAATAGCTGAGCAGTCCCCAGATTTAGGGGAAAAATCTGTGACATTATAATGGAGGTAAGACTCTAAAATAGTATCCAAGTATTTCCTAATTTCCAAACTAATATTTATGGAATGTCTACAACATGTGAGGTACCATGACTAGGCCTCATTAATCTCAGAGTGTTGAAAGAAATTCATCTCAAAATAGAGATAGGTTTTAATTAAAACTGCTCAACCAACTTATGCACACATTAAAGCTTCAGTACACTGAATTTTAAAAGGTTCCTAATTAATCTAAACTACACATAAAAATGGAAACCAATGGTCATCCTCCTCTGCCAAGAGGTATCATTTCTTACCTTTTAGTGAAAATTTGGTTTTAAGTATCTCCTACTAAAAAAAAAAACAAAAGTCCTTTTAGTCCTATTTCCTCTTCTACATACAGAATTATTAGACCCCTGGGTCAGCTGCCATTTATGAAAGTGTAATATTAGTAAAAACATTAGAAATTTATCTTCATATAGAATTTATTTTTAAAAAATCCTCCACAGACCATACTGTCACCACGGGCAGGTTCTTGTTAAACTTGAGGCAGCTACTGAAAAGGTTGGATTTTAATCCTATATAGATCCTAATATGAGAAAAGTACAAAGTAAAACCAATTCACATTACATTCTCGATTCACATCCATTTCTGTGTGGGCACATGGTGTGACACAGACATGTGTTACAACAACTGGGATGGCTACTACCCAGCTGTGTGCGCTCAGCCAAGTGACTTAGCTCTCCTGGCCTCATTCTTCTCCGCTGTGCAATGAAGGGGTTGAATCAGATGATTCCTAAAGACTCTTTCAGATTTTAGGATTCCATAATCTCTGTTGTAATTTTTCTCTTCACACTGGACTGACTCCAAGTATGATATAAAAGCATCAAATTCTAACTTTGAGGACAGCTGGGTGCCAAGATAATCATTTAAATTAACCTGCAGGGAGCTTGGTTTTAATTTTCTTTTTGGCATCGGTGTTAGCTGTGAAGAAAATATAAATACGACTAACATAAAAAATCATTTCATAGTGTCCTGCTGCAACAATGAGCCAAACACAAAATGTGTAAAAGGACGGATACTGCTACCACCGGTGTGGTCTGGAGACACTGGTACGGCAAACTGAGCTCCTGGAGCATGCTGAACACTGATCCAGGAGCTTCACGAGCCCCAACTCAAGATCTGCAGTTACTAATACGTTTTTCCCTCGCAAAAGTGACTGAAGTAATTATTAGTATTCTCATTTTGAAAATAAAGAAAATTGGGCACTAAAAGGTTGTTTATATTATTTAAATGCATGCTGGCAAGGAGGCTAGAATAGTATGGATTTAAAAGTACTACTGATGTCCTGGAGCCTTGGTGGCACAGTGATTAAGAGCTTGGCTGCACGCTAAAAGGTCAGCAGTTCAAATCCACCAGCCACTCCCTGGAAACACTATGGAGCAGTTCTACTGTCCTATAGGGTTACTGTGAGTCACTCGACAGCAGTGGGGTTGGTTTTTTTTGTTTACTGATGTCCTAGTGAAAGCCACTCTTTCATGAGCACTTATCCCCTTGACCCTGCAGGCTCCAGCCCTGCTCACCAGCCCCTTACATACCAAAGGCTTTGGCTTGTTGTTTCCACAGCACAGCACTACTCCAGGTCCTCTTATTCTTTAATTGGTCTTGTGTTCTGGCTACTGTCCCTAATTTTGACACCGCCTGTCCCTCCCCCCATCCCACTACTACTTACGTTGCTAAAGGTTCAAGCTTTGGTCCTCTGACCTACTTCAAATACATCCTCTCTTTAAAAAATTCAATCACCTTTTCTAGAATGATGAATTGGGAATCTAGACTCCCAAGTCCAGATGCAGATCTAGAGCACACAGCCAATATGGATTAAATGATCAAGAGCACAGACACCTGAGGTGAGGCTGCCTGGGCTAGAATTCTGGCTCTGCCCCTTGCTATCTATCTGTGGGACCTTCAGCTAGTTACTTACCTCTCTGTGCCTTGGGTGTCTCACCTATGAAGATAAAAATAAAAGCCCACCTAATAGGCTGTTGTGAGCTAATACATGTAAGCACTACATTTAATACAATGCCCAGAATATAGCATGTACCCAACATGTTCTTAGCTAATAATAATAATAGGAAAAATATGTTAATTAGCTTTTCAGGAAGACAGGGCCAAGTTTGGAGGCTGGTTCTGATACTTAGCAGCTGTCTCTCTTTGGACAGCTTGACTTAAATGCTCTACAAATCTTGGATTCCTCGTCTTAAAAACTGAAGGGTAACTGCAATCTAAACAAGAAGATACAGGAATTCTTAGACCTGGCTGATCATCAGCAACTCCCAGAGAGTTAAACAAAAATCCCCAGAGTCAGTGCCCAGATCCACTAACTTGGCCACATCTCCTGAGGGGCTGATAACAAACATTCACTTATTCCAGAAGGCTCTGAAAACATACTATCGTACAAGGCCCCATTCTAGGTGTTGGGGCCACAGAAAAGGGCAATACAGAAACATTAAGGAAGAAATACTCTTACTTGTACATATAGGAACAAGTCTAGGAGAGAGATGGAGAGTGATCTGTTCTGATAGAGGGGGACAAAGTGATGAGGAACCTGTGGCAGACAAGCTGAGGGGACTGGCCCACCAGTCTACTCCTCTATCTCTCATTTTTGGTGACGGTCATCCCTTCTGCTCTTCTACAACCATGCCTCCCATAAACCCCAGCCAAAGAGGTAGGCCAGGCCAATCACAGACTAATAGAAAGTGGTTTCTTTGTATTGTCTAGGTCCCACATTTTAGATTAATGATATTCCTAGAGTTTGGCTATCTTGATTCCAAAATAGCAAAACAACTCACAAAGATATTACTTAGATTCAATATAAATGGGATCACCAGGTATAGAAGAAAATGGATTTATAAGAAGCTTCTACATCTCAGAAAATCTTTCATTTAATACAAATACATCACAGAAATGAATTGGAAATCCCCTTAATATCAATCTCTCATTGATTCCCTAGCTGCAATGATTTGGTTCAAAGGATGGGAAAGCGATCCAAGTCAGTGGAATCAGAGTATTTCTATAGGAGTTTATAAACCAAGGAGTCCTTTTTCCCTCTTGGGTCACTTGGCTACAAAGTTCTAAGCCTGGAGTTATTTGCTCCTGTTTTCTGACATGTGGAGATAACCTGATGGAACAGAAGAGAACAGGGCCATCATATCGAGAACACAGCAGGAAAGGGAGGAACCAGTGCACACACTGACTAGAGGGAGCATCCGATCCTAGGCCAACTCTGCCCTTCTTGGTCACATCAGCCAGTTATGTCCTTACGGGGTAAGCTGTAAGCTACATTAGTGTCTCTTGCAACTGAAAGAACTAAAAAGAATCCTAACAAAAAATTTTGGGGGACAGGGGGTGGGCGAGGAGGGTTAGGAGACTTTCTGGAATGGTTAACACTGGAGTTAAGTCTTAAAAAAACAAAAACAAATAACAACAAACAAACAAAAAACCCAGAAGGAATCAGGCAGATAAAGATAGGCAGCTTCAGAAGAATGTGCAAAACCCTAGATTAGTTAATGGCACATAGAGGTTGTTGAATAAATTTGTCAAATAGAAATTCATTGAGTAAATATTATTTACAGGAAACCCTGGTGGCGTAGTGGTTAAGTGCTACGGCTGCTAACCAAATGGTCAGCAGTTTGAATCCGCCAGGTGCTCCTTGGAAACTCTATGGGCAGTTCTACTTTGTCCTATAGGGTCGCTATGAGTTGGAATCAACTCGACAGCACTGGGTTGTCTGCGTTATATATGATTTACAAGTCACTTTTAGGTACCGGAGGTAAGGAGCAGGGATAGAAAAGAAAACAAAAAGGACTACAATTGTTTTAATTATGGTAAACTGGCAATGGAATAATCCTTTCTACAAGTCAAGTAACATACTATGGAGATGTAAAAGAAAATAAACACTGAAGGAAATGCATGAAGAAATTAACAAAAACACAAAAGAGAGAACTTTAAAGCAGCACTCAGCCCTTGACAAACAAGCAGATGAAGTGAAAATAAAGAGGGTCTGATTTAATAGGTATAGAATCTAATGGACTAATAGAATCTAAGTTCTACACCTTTCAGAGGCATCTTTACAAGTACCAATGTAATATCTTCAAAAATTGACTATGCTAGGGCACAAAGAGCTCAAAATATTCCAAAAAAGTAGAAATGTTATTATCTACATTCTTTGATTACAATAAAATTAGAAATAAGAGATAAAAGGAACATTTCTCAAAAACAGTCAAACATTTAGAAATTTAAAAATCTCCTTAAAATCTCAAGGGTCAGAATAAGGTAAGGTGGGGTCTAGTAGTGCACTTGAGGCAGGAGCCCACCCCATAGCCTCTGCTGAGTTGGGATATAAAAAAGAAAACAGCTGCCATCAAGGCGACCCTAGCTCCTGGCCACCCTGTATGTTTCAGAATAAAACTGCACCCTGTATGTTTCAGAATAAAACTGCACCACAGTGGTTCCTTTTTTGGAATTAGATCACCAGGCCTTTCTTCTGAGGAATCTCTGGGTCAACCAGAACCACCAACCTTTTGGTTAGCAGCTGAATGTTAACTGTTTACACCACCTAGGAGATGGGATGCAGAAAGCTGCAAACAACGTTGCTCTCATCCTTACTGGAAAAAGTCAACTTCCAGGCAACATGGTACCACAGATAAAAGCACCATGCTGTCCCTCCACAACAAAGACCCAAAAACTAAGTAAAACGGACACAAACGTCATTCCTGGAACCCGAAGCGTCAAATGAATAGATAAAGAACTCAGCCAAACACTGAACGGAGTAAGAAACTGACAGAGAACAGTGAGGAGAGACATGTGCGGGATCCACTATCAGCTACCACAGCGTGATTCGCCGTCTGGGACTCCTGTCAGGGACTGGCGGACAGAGCGCGGGAAGGCAGATGTACAGAGCTCCCACCCGGCAGGAGGCAGGACCCAGTAAGCAGCAGATGTACAGAGCTCCCACCCGGCAGGAGGCAGGACCCAGTAAGCAGCAGATGTACAGAGCTCCCACCCGGCAGGAGGCAGGACCCAGTAAGCAGCAGATGTACAGAGCTCCCACCCGGCAGGAGGCAGGACCCAGTAAGCAGCAGATGTACAGAGCTCCCACCCGGCAGGAGGCAGGACCCAGTAAGCAGCAGATGTACAGAGCTCCCACCCGGCAGGAGGCAGCACCCAGTAAGCAGCGACACACGCTTTCCCACGCCCCATCCTCTCCCTGCTGCTCTAACTCCGCGGCGGGTCGTGGCTGGCAGCGGTGGCTCGGCCGGCCAGGAAATGCAGCATCCGTGCCGCCTGGATTCACCCTCCCCACACTGGAGGTTAGCAGACAGGGAGTAGGGTAAGCAGCTTCATGAAGCTCCAGCAGGAGACAGAGCCCCTGACACCAGAGATACACGCTTTCCCTACCTCCCCACGCCGGCCTCCTCTGCTTCCTACCGGCCAGCCTCCTGCTTCCGCCCTGGGCCGCTTGGGTGCACCCCACCCACAACGGCCGGCTCTCTGAGTGCCATTTGTCCGTCGCTTTTCCTTCTGGTTTCTTCCATGCCTCCCACCACCTCCCCCGTTCTCTTGAACACCTGGCTGTGTGTGCCGTCTATGCCTCACCTCGAAAGGCTGTGCAGTGCCGCTCAGCTGGGGAACCACCGCCCTAGCCCGCGACCACACTGGTAGGATCCTGGTGCTTTTTTTTTTTTGCTTTTTGCTTTGGTTTGTTTTTCTTTTTGCGGCTTGGGAGCCTCTTTTAGCCAGACTGCACTGCACGGCTTAGAAGCCACTTCCTCAGTCTGTACAGCCCCTGGGGGCATTTCTTTTTTCTCTTTTTGTCGTTTCAGTCTTTTTTCATGTCTCAGGTCTTGTCTCTCTATACTTACTTTCTTTTACTGTCTCCTTAATACCTGCTGCTGTGTGACATCTATACCCCTTCTAGCAAGGCTATACCATGCAGCCTGGAAGCCACTTCCCCAGTCTTTGCCGCCGCACTGGTGGGACCACTGGGGGCTTTACTTTTCTTTCTCTTTTCCAAATTTTTATCTAGTTTTTCTTTTTTCCTTTAGTTTTTCTCCATTTCTCAGTTTCTCATCTCTCCACTCCAATGACAAGCTCCCTTAGCACTCTTCTTGTTTTGTTTTAGGCTCCTGTTTTTCTCCGTCCTTTCTCCTCTTTCCTATACCCATATTAGCTCCACACATCATAACCTCCTCCCTCCTTCCTGCCTACCTGCACCATGTGTGTTTTATCACACCCCCTAGCAGCACAAGCACAGCCTGCCGGAACCTGTCCAGCACTGATTCCCCACCCACGCTGTCGGCCCTAGTACATGCCACAAACAACCCATCCCAGCCCCTCCCCTTCAGCTGGGCCTGCCCTGCTGCACCACAGCAGAGCAACTGACCCTGCCCATTGGACAAAGAGGTAAAAAGGATCGTGACCACAGACTAGCAAACAACAAAGATTCCACAGCCCAGCTCCCTAGACATAACCAAATAAAACAAAAAAGCAGGATAAAACAAACATCTACAATCAATAAATGAAGAAAATAACTACTGAATGTCCCAAAGACAGCAGACAATAACAAAACATACAAAAAACAGGACAGGATGGTTCCAGTAGGCATCCAAAATAAACCACCAGATGACCTTCCTGTAGACGAAAAGGCAACAGAACTACCTGACAGGCAACTCAAAGCTCTAGTATTCAGAGCGATATAAGAGTTGAAGCAAAAACCAGACAAAATGAAGAAAAAACAGACAAACTCATGGAAAAGGCAGACAAATTCATGGAAAATGCAGACCAAAGAAGCTGGAAGAATTCAGGAAAATAATACAGGAACAAAATGCCAAAATAAATTCACAACTAGAAATCATACAAAAACAATTAGAAACCCAAAAGATAAACAACAAGATTTCAGAAGTGGACAGTGTCACAGAAGGGCTGAGGTGCAGATGTGAAATGATGGAAGACAGGATCAGCGAAATTGAAGACGAACATTTGAATACAACTGTTTGAGAAAAAAATTAGAAAAAAGAACAAAGAAAAATGAAGAAACCCTGAGAATTATGTGGGATACAATCAAAACCAAAAATCTGAGAGTGATCAGAGTGCCAGAGCACAGGAAGAAAACTGAAAACAAAGACAGGACCACTGAAAAATTGCTGACAAAAAACTTCCCTAATATCATGAATGATGAAAAGCTGACTATCCAAGAAGCTCAATAAGCCCCATATAAGATAGACCACATGCTAGCATAACTGGATATCCATCCGCAAAAAAATGACATAAGACCCATACCTCACTCCATGCACAAAAACTAGCTCAAAATGGATCAAAGACCCAAATATAAAATCTAAAACGACAAAGATCATGGAAGAAAAAACAGGGACAACGTTAGGAGCCCTAATACATGGCAAAAACAGTATAGAAAACATTATAAAGAACGTAGAAGAAAAACTAGATAACTGGGAGCTCCTAAAAATCAAACACTTATGCTCATCCAAAGACTTCACCAATAGAGTAAAAAGACTACCCACAGACTGGGAAAAAGTTTTTAGCTATGATATTTCTGAATAGCGCCTGATCTCTAAAATCTACATGATACTGCAAAAACTCAACTGCAAAAAGACAAATAACCCTATTAAAAAATGGACAAAAGATATGAATAGACACTTCACTAAAGAAGACATTCAGGTAGCTTACAGATATATGAGGAAATGTTCATGATCATTAGCCATTAGAGAAATGCAGATCAAAACTACAATGAGATTTCATCTCACTCCAACAAGGCTGGCATTAATCAAAAAAAACACAAACAAATAAATGTTGGAGAGGCTCTGGAGAGACTGGAACACTTATATACTGCTGGTGGGAATGTCAAATGATACAACCACTTTGGAAATCTATTTGGCACTTCCTTAAAAAGCTAGAAATAGAACTACCATACGATCCAGCAATCCCACTCCTTGGAATATATCCTAGAGAAATAGGAGCCTTTACACGAACAGATATATGCACACCCATGTTCACTGCAGCACTGTTTACAATAGCAAAAAGATGGAAGCAACCAAGGGGCCCATCAACGGATGAATGGATAAATAAATTATGGTATGTTCACACAATGGAATACTATGCATCGATAAAGAACAGTGAGGAATCTGTGAAATATTTCATAACATGGAGGAACCTGGAAGGTATTATGCTGAATGAAATTAGTTGCAAAAGGACAAATATTGTATAAGGCCACTATTATAAGAACTTGAGAAATAGTTTAAACTGAGAAGAAAACATTCTTTTGTGGTTACGAGAGGGGGAGGGAGGGGGGTGGGAGAGGGGTATTCGCTAATTAAATAGTAGATAAGAAGTACTTTGGGTAAAGAGAAAGACAGCACACAATACAGGGGAGGTCATCACAATTGGACTAAACCGAAAGCAAAGAAGTTTCCTGAATAAACTGAACGCTTCAAAGGCCAGCGTAGCAGGGGCAGGGGTCTGGGGACCATGGTTTCAGGGGACATCTAAGTCAATTGGCATAATAAAATCTATTAAGAAAACATTCTGCATCCCACTTTGAAGAGTGGCGTCTGGGGTCTTAAATGCTAACAAGCCGCCATCTAAGATGCATCAATTGGTCTCAACCCACCTGGATCAAAGGAGAATGAAGAACACCAAGGACACAAGGTGATTACGAGCCCAAGAGACAGAAAGGGCCACATGAACCAGACACTACATCATCCTGAGACCAGAAGAACTAGATGGTGCCTGCCTACAACTGATGACTGCCCTGACAGGGAACACAACAGAGAACCCCTGAGGGAGCAGGAGAGCAGTGGGATGCAGACTCCAAATTCTCATAAGACCAGACTTAACGGTCTGACTGAGACTGCAAGGACCCTGGTGGTCGTGGCCCCCAGACCTTCTGTAGCCCCAGGACAGGAACCATTCCCGAAGCCAACTCTTCGGACATGGATTGGACTGGACAATGGGTTGGAGAGGGATGCTGGGGAGGAATGAGCTTTTTGGATCAGGTGGACACTTGAGACTAGGTTGGCATCTCCTGCCTGGAGGGGAGATGAGAGGGTGGAGGGGGTTAGAAGCTGATGAAAAGGAACAAAAATGGAGTGGAGGGAGAGAGCAGGCTGTCTCATTAGGGGGAGAGTAATTGGGAGTGTGTAGCAAGGTGTATATGGGTTTCTGTTTGAGAGACTGACTTGATTTGTAAACTTTCACTTAAAGCACAATAAAAATTTAAAAAACAAACAAAAAAAGATACACCACAAAAGAAAATCACCAAGACATGTCATAATCACACTTGTTAAAACCAAAGACAAAGAACCCTGAGAGCAGCTTGACAAAAACGAATAGTCACATACAGAGGGCAAACAATAAGACTAAGGTCTGACTATTCAGCAGAAACCATGCAGGCAAGGCAAAAAAGGGATGACATATAAAATCTTGAAAGAAAAAAACTGCCAACCAAGAATAATATATCCTGCAAAAATCTCATCCAAATATGATGGTGAAATTAGGACATTTCCAGATAAACAGAAATTAAGGGAATATGTAAAAACCAAAACAAACTTAGAAGAATTATTAAAGGGAGTCCTTTGGTCTGAGAACAAAAAACAACAGACCACAGCTTGAATCTAGGATGCAAGATTGCACCAGCCAGATACCAACCTAGGAAATAAACTCTCAAGGACTACTCAAAACCAGAAGAATTACAATACGGAACCAGAGATGTTAATCTGTAAATGACAATAACGTCAGAATAAATGGTGTAGGTATAGAACTTTCTAATGGAGAGGAAGGCAAGCCATTACTGAGTAATTATAGACTGATTATAGGAAGATAACGGTAAACTTCAAGGTAACAAACACAAAGAAAGTTAACAAGCCTACTCATCAAAGTAAAAAAGAAAAAGAAAGTCTCAGGAAAAACAAAATCTACAAAAACAAAAGAAATGAAAAACAAAAATTCCACAAACAAAAGGAATTCAGCACAGGAGAGAAAGAGGAACAAAGAAAATGTCAGCACTACAAAATGACAGCAATAAACCCACACCTCTGAATAATTACACTGAATGTAAATGGCCTAAATGCACCCATGACAAGACAGAGAATGACTGGATGGATTAAAAAAAAGCAGAATCCATCAATATGCTGTCTAAAAGAGATACACCTTAGAAACAAAGATGTAAATTTATTAAAAATCAAAGGATGGAAAAAAATACATCAAGGAAACAGCTACAAAAAGAGCAGGAGTAGCAATACTAATCTCAGACAAAGTAGGCATTAAAACAAAATCCGCCATAAAAGACAGAGAAGGGCACTATATAATGATTAAAGGGACGATTGATCATGGGTACATAACCATAATAAACATCTGTGCACCCAATGACAGGGCTCCAACATACATAAACTTTAACAGCACTGAAAAGAGAAACTGACAGTTCAACACACCACTCTTGGTAAAGGACAGAACATCTGGAAAGAAACTCAACAAAGATACAGAAGAGCTAAAGGGCACAATCAGCCAACTTGGCCTCATAAACATATAGAGAACACTCCACCCAACAGCTGCAAAGTACACATTCTTTTCCAATGCACATGGAATTTTCTCCAGAAAAAACCACATCTTAGGCCACAGACCAACCCTCAACAAAATCCAAAACGCTGAGATAATAATAAGTATCTTCTCTGATCACAGCACCATCAAAGTAGAAATTAACAACAGGAAGAACAAAAAACAAAATCCATTACATGGAAACTGAGTAACACCCTGTTTAAAAACCAGTGGCTAATGGAAGAATCAGAGATGGAATAAAAAAACTTCTAGAATCAAACGAAAATAAAAACACATCATACCAAAACCTTCGGGACACAGCAAAGGCAGTCCTCAGAGGTCAGTTTATAGTAATAGATGTACACATCAAAAAAGAAGGGACAAAATCAAAACATTAACTACACAACTTGAACAAACAGAAAGAGAACATCAGAAGAAGCCCACAGCCACCATAAGAAAGGAAATAATAAAGATCCAAGCAGAAATAAATGAAATAGAGAATAGAAAGACAATAGAAAGAATCAACAAAACCAAAAGCTGGTTCTTTGAAAGAATCAACTAAGCCAACAAACCACTGACCAAAATGCCAAAAGAAAACATGAGAGGATGTAAAAACCCAAATAAGAAATGAAATGGGGGACATTTCAACAGACTCAACTGAAATAAAAAGGATCATAACAGAGTATTACAAAAAACTATACTCCAACAAATTTGAAAACCTAGAGGATAAATGAACAAATTTCTAGAGGCACACTACCTACCCAAACTAACACAAAATGATGTTGAAAATCTGAACAGACCCACAACAAGAGAAGAGATTGAAAAGGTAATAATACTAATAAAAAAAACCTCCCAACAAATAAAAGCCATGGCCCAGATGGTTTCACTGGAGAATTCTACCAAACATTCAGAGAAGACCTTACACCAGTACTACTCAAACTATTTTCAAAACACAGAAAAGGAAGCAGTACTTAAGAATTTATTCTATAAAGCCAGCATAACCCTGATACCAAAACCAGGCAAAGACACCACAAAAAAAAAAAAGAAAATTACAGACCAATATCTCTTATGAATATAGATGTAAAAATTTTCAAAATTCTAGCCAATAAAATTCAGCAGCATATCAATAAAAAATACACCACAACCAAATACGATTCATACCAGGTATGCAAAGATGGTTCAATATTAGAAAATCAACCAATGTGATCCACCACATACATAAAACGAAAAAAAAGAATCACATGATCATCTCAATAGACACAGAAAAGGCATTCAACAAAGTCCAAAACCCATTCCTGATAAAAGCTCTTAATAAAATAGGTATAGAAGGGAAATTTCTTAACATAATAAAGGGCACCTAAGCAAAACCAATGGCAGAGAGGCTCAGAACATTCCCCTTGAGAAGAGGAACAATACAAGGATGCCCTTTATTGCCACTCCTATTTAACACTGTGCTGGAAGTCCAAGCTAGAGCAATAAGGCAAAGAAATAAAGGGCATCCAAATCAGTCATGAAGAAGTTAAACTGTCCCTATGTGCAGATGATATGATACCATACATAGAAAACCCTAAAGACTCCATGAGAAAACTACTGGAACAAAGATTCAGCAGAGTAGCAGGACACTAAAAAGTCAGTTGAATTCCTATACACAAATAAAGAGAATAAAAAGGAAATCAGGAAAACAATACCATTTATAAGAGCCCATAAAAAAATAAAATACTTAGGAATAAATCTAGCAAGGGATGCAAAAGACCTATACAAAGAAAATTACAAAACACTACTGTAAGAAACCAAAAGAGATCTATGTAAATGGAAAAACATAGCATGCTCATGGATGGGTAGACTCAACATTGTGAAAATGACAATTCTACTTAAAGCTATTTACAAATTCAATGCAATCCCGATCAAAATACCAAAAACATTTTTTAAAGAGATGGAAAAATGTATCATTAACATTATATGGAAAAGGAAGAAACCCCAGATAAGTAAAGCACTATTGAAGAGGAACAATAAAGTAGGAGGACTTGCACTACCTTACCTGAGAACCTACTATACAGCTACAGTAGTCAAAACAGCCTAGGTTTGGTACAACGACAGATACATTGACCAATGGGACTGAATTGAGAACCCAGATGTAAATCCATCCATGGCCACCTGATTTTCAACAAGGGCCCAAAGTCCATCAAATGGGGAAAAGACAGTCTTTTTAACAAATGGTGTTCGTAAAACTGGATGTCCATCTGCAAAAAAAATGAAACAGGACCCATACCTCACACCATACACAAAAACTAACTCAAAATGGATCAAAGACCTAAATATAAAGCGAAAAACTATGAAGTTCACAGAAGAAAAAATAGGATCAACTCTAACCAAAACCAAAACCAAACCCAGTGCCGTCGAGTCGATTCCGACTCATAGCGACCCAATAGGACAGAGTAGAACTGCCCCCTAGAATTTCCAAGGAGCACCTGGCGGATTCGAACTGCCGACCCTTTGGTTGGCAGCCGTAGCACTTAACCACTACGCCACCAGGGATCAACTCTAGAGGCCCTAATACACGGCTTTAACAGGATACAAATCTCAACCAACTACACATAAACTTCAGAAGATAAGCTAGATAACTGGGATGTTCTAAAAATTAAACACTTACGCTCATTAAAAGACTTCACCAAAAAAAGTAAAAACAGAACCCTCAGACTGGGAACAAAATTTTGGCTATTACAAATTGGACAAAAGCCTAATCTCTAGAATCTATAAGAAAATCTAAAACCTCTAAAACAAAAGACAAATAATCCAATTTAAAAAATGCACAAAGGAAATGGACAGTCACTTGAGCAAAGAAGTCATTCAAGGGGCCAACAGACACATGAGGAAATGCTTGGGATCACTAACCATTAGAGAAATGCAAATCAAAACCACAATGAGATAACATCTCACCCCAGTGCCACTGGCACAAGTCAAAACATCAAGAAATAACAAGTGTTGGAGAGGCTGTGGGGAGATCTGAACTCTTATGCACTGCTGGTGGGAAGGCAAAATGACACAACCATTTTGGAAAACAATATGGCACTTCCTTAAAAAGCTAGAAATAGAAATACCATATGATCTAGCAATCCCACTTCTAGGAACATATCCTAGAGAAATAAGAATCGTCACACGAACAGACATATGCATACCCATGTTCACTGCAGCATTGTTCACCATAGCAAAAAGATGGAAACAACCTAGATGCCCATCAACAGATGAATGGATAAACAAACTGTGGTACATACACACAGTGGAGTATTATATTATGCAATGATAAAGAGCAGCGATGAATCTTTGAAGCATCTCATAACATGGATGAATCTGGAGGGCATTATGCTGAGTGAAATAAGTCAAGCACAAAAGGCCAAATATTGTATGAGACCACTACTGTAAACACTCATGAAAAGGTTTACACACAAGAAGTAATCTTTGATGGTTATGAGAGAGGGGAGGGGTGGAGATGGAAAAACACTAAATAGACAATAGATAAGTGGTAATAACTTTGGTGAAGGGTAAGACAGAACACACTACTGGGGAATCCAGCAACAACTTGTACAAGGCAAGGTCATGGAAGCTCCACAGATATACCCAAACTCCCTGAGGGACTGAATTGCTGGGCTGAGGGCTGTGGGGTCCATGGTCTTGGGGAACATCTAGCTCAAGTGGCATAACATAGTTTACAAAGAAAATGTTCTACATTCTGCATTGGTGAGTGGTGTCTGGGGTCTTAAAAGCCTATGAGAGTGGCCATGTAGGATACTCCAATGGTCTCACCCCTTCGGGTACAAGGAATAATGAAGAAAACTAAAGATACAAGAGAAAGATTAGTCCAAAGGACTAATGGATTACATCTACCACAGCCTCCACCAGGCTGATTCCAGTTCCACTAGATGGTGCCCAGCTACCACCACTGACTACTCTGACAGGGATCACAACAGAGGGTCCCGTACAGAGCTGGAGAAAAATTCAGAACAAAATTCTAACTCAAAAAGAAAGACCAGACTTGCTAGCCTGACAGAGACTGGTGAAACCCTGAGACTATGGCCCCCAGACACCTTTCAGTTCAGTAACGAAGTCACTCCTTAAGTTCACCCTTCAGGCAAAGATTGGACAGGCCCATAAAACAAAATGAGACTAACAGGGTGCACCAGCCCAGGCGCAAGGACTAGACCGCAGGAGGGGACAGGAAAGCTCGTAACAGGGAGCCCAAGGTTGAGAAGGGAGAGTGTTGACATGTTGTGGGGTTGTTAACCAATGTCACAAAACAATATGTGTACTAAGTTTTTTATGAGAAACTAGTTTGTTCTGTAAACCTTCACCTAAAGTACAATTAAAAAAATAATAAATATTAAATATATATATATATGGGAAAGGAGAATGTGGGTGAGGGTATAGATGAAAAAATATGTCTCTGAATTGATAAATTGTTGAAGCTTGGTGAAGGGTAAATTGGGATTCATTATACTCTTCTGTTCACATTTATATGAGTTTGAATTTTTTCATAATAAAAGGATTTAAAAAAAGAAAAAGTCAAATAATCTACAGTATCAAAACATCTCCTTACAGCCTAGGAAACACTACTGGGCAGTTCTACTCTGTCATATAGGGTTGCTATGCGTTGGATTTGACTCAATGGCACAAAAACAACATTTATTGAGCACTTGCACAGTGCCAGGCCTTACTCTAAATCAGTGGTTCCCCACCATGGGTGACTTTGTCCTTCCAAAGACATCTGGCAATGTCTGGAGACATTTTTCTGTCATCACAAGCGGGAGGAGAGGGAGGAGTGGTACTGGCGTCTAGGGCTCAGACATCAGGGATGCAGCTTAACACCGTCTCAATAAAGAGTTATCCAGCCTAAAATGTCAATGGTGCTGAGGTTGAGAAACCCTCTTCTACATGAATAAACTCATTTGATCTTGTAAAGTGACCATTCTTTTTATTCTCATTTTACAGATGAAGAAACTAAGGAACAGAGAGCTTAAATAGCTTGCACAAAGGTCACACAGCTTGTAATTGGCAGCCCTGGGATTCAACACCAGGAGTCTGACTTTGGAGCTCACTTTCTTAACTATTATACACTGTTTTCTCAATAAAACATAACCAGAAAATAGATAACTATATAAAAATGTGATAACGGTTAAGTTGGTAGAGTATAACAACTAAATGGAACAGTATAAACATTATTGTTAATGTTTATAAAACAGTATAAACAAATTACAAAATTCATGTACAAGCATATGAAATATATTTAGCCATATTTCTAATAAAATACAAATTAAAAAATTTACACATGCATATGTTTCCCCTCCATGAAAAAAAATTTTTAAACATAAATATCTGTTATTTTAAGTAAAACTGAGGATACAAAATTACATGTATATGATCATCATAAGCAGATAAAATATGAGGGAAAAGGGAACTATGTGATGTTTGAGTAGAGGGATAACATTTCTAAAATTTTACATCTAGTCTAGGGTCTAGAACATAGAAAGCTGTAATGCTGTATTTTTATGCTAATAACACGTGCCTTAAAGCTTGTTTGCCAACCATGCCCTCCCCCGGTTAGGTATTTTTGTAAGCATGTTATACTGATTTTTTTACAGCAACATACAAAAAAAAAAAAAACTGGTACAGTGGCACTTATGAAAATATCTTGTGGGGGGGCACATATGGCAAACAAATGTAGAAGGCGTGTGTTATTTGCATGAAAATACCGTAAATGTCTAGTGAATGAATGAATTTATGAACAACCTTCTCTTAATAGCCGTCACAATAATGTACAATTATAGCAGTTCAAAATTAAATTGTTTCAAATTACAAAATTCATGTACAAGCATATGAAATATATTTAGCCATATTTCTAATAAAAGAAATACAAATTAAAAAATTTATACATGCATATGTTTCCCCTCCATGAAAAAAATTTTTCATGATTTTTGTTACAAAGATATATGCTCACAACAGAATAATACAGTTAAAAAGAAAAGGAATACCTATATCACCCACAAAAAGACAACCACAGTTAATCTTTGACAGCTCTGGGCTGGGTTAGTTAATCTTTGCACACAAACAGGTACTGTATTTTTTACAAATATCATGCCCATGGAAATAACACACCCACCCATATAATGCTTAGGAAAATAACGTGAGGAGTGAGGCAGGGAGGTGTTGTGCCATTAGCAAAAAATGTGTTACGTGCCCATTATTGGCATATAGATACGGTAAACATAGAGAACCTTGAATTTGTGTGTGTGATAGTATATACTCATGATTGAATTTTAGAAAAGTGGTTTACATGACATATATGGTATTCTTCCCCATCTGGTGATATTCCAAGAACATCCTTCCAGGTCAACAGATATACTTCTGCAATGGTTTTTAATGGCTACGTAATATTTTATTACACAGATGTACCATAATTTCTTTCTTTTCAGAATCACAATTTCAGTAACCATTCCCCCAGTGAAGGATATTATGACTGCTTCTAATTTTTAAACGATTATTCAGGTAATGAAGGGAGGGAATTGTCAAAAAGCCACTCCGAAGTTTTTAAAAATCTCAGTAACTGAGAAAATGAACTAGGTAATAAAAATCTTTGAATACTATGCTTGATAGTCACTAGAAGAAGCCAAACCGCAGTCTGAGACAAAGACTTTTATGTTATAAAGCAAAGAAACCAATACATTTATAAACCTTCTCCAACTGTCCATCAGGAATGACCAAGGCTTATGGCAGACCTGGTTTCTGGATTGATGACATGAATCTAGTCATTCATTTTACTTAAGAGGAAAACAGAAAAAAAGTATCTGTCATAAGATCAATAAGCCCAGAGCGAAAAACAGGTTTCCTCAAATTCAGGATGATAAGGAATGTCATAAAAAATACAGAAATTCTTTCTTTTACAGACTTTCAAAAAACAGAGAAAAGTATCATGCAGTTTTTATTTCTGAGCTTGACAAAAATGTAGGTGAAAGTCTTCAGAATAAGGGGATAGAAGAGATTTTTCTAAGCATGCCATAAAAATTCGAACACATAAAAATTAACTCTGTATAGCAATAACGTAACAGGTGAAACAAATGAAAACAAAACTGAGAAAAATACCTGCAACATATGACAGTTAAAAGATTAATTTTTTTTTCAATTTTTATTGTGCTTTAAGTGAAAGTTTATAAACCAAGTCAGTCTCTCATATAAAAACTTACATACACCTTGCTATATAATCCTAGTTGCTCTCCCTCTAATGAAGACAGCACACTCCTTCCCTCCACTCTCTATTTTCGTGTCCGTTCGGCCAGCTTCTGACCCCCTCTGCCCTCTCATCTCTTCTCTAGACAGGAGCTGCCCCCATAGTCTCATGTGTCTACTTGATCCAAGAAGCTCATTCTTCACCAGTATCATTTTCTATCCCATATGCAAGTCCAATCCCTGTGTGAAGAGTTGGCTTTTGGAATGGTTCCTGTCTTGGGCTAACAGAAGGTCTGGGGGCCATGACCTCTGGGGTCCTTCTAGTCTCAGTAATATTTCTTAATATGCAAAGAATTATTACTAACCAGTGAAAAATCAAAACTATACCCAAAGACATAAATGGGCACAAGAGGTGAAAAAGCAATTTTCAAAACAAACAAAAATAGCCAATAAACAAATGAAAATTGTTAAACTTCAGAGTAATTAAAAAAACCCATCTTGGTGACATTGCTCAAGCAGGGAAGAAAGGGTAAACTGACAGAGCCTTTCGGAAGGGCAATTTGCAACAGGTATAAAAACAGAAAGGAGTCCCAAGTGGTGCTGTTAACATGCTCACTGCTAACCAAAAGGTTGGTAGTTTGAGTCCACGCACAGGTGCCTCAGAAGAAAAACTTCATGATTTGTTTCCGAAAATCAGCCCTGGAAAACCCTACAGAGCACAGGTCTGCTCTGACACACGTGGGGTCTCCAGGAGTCCGAACAGACGCCACAGCAACCGCTTTTCTGGTTTATCAGAACAAAAAGAGTCTGTGTCCTCTGATTCAGCCATTTACTCCTGGGAACCACCCTGAGGAGGTGAGTGTGTGTGTCGTATCAATCACTGTGCACTGCAGCACTGCAGGGTGATTGTAACACAAAGCAGGCAACCAACAGAGCAACCACACATATGTACATGCATCAGAATACCACAGAGCCCTTAAAAAATACTGACAGTAAATCAGCATTTCTTGGTTTCAAAAGCTATCCACAAGATGGTAGGGTTTTCAAAAAGAGGAGGTTAAAGAATAGGATATATGATTTGATCTCATTAATGTCAGATGATTATAAAGATGTCCAAAAGGATGTCCACCAAAAAACCCACAGTGAATTCTAATGATTTTCACAAGCTTCATGGGATCATTTTCAGAAGAATAATGAAAAGTTTTTTAGGGGGAGGGAGAGAGGGTTTACATTATAACATACTCAACTGTCCTACCCCCAATAATAACACGGGCTTTTTCTAGATCTACTTTGGCTATCGAGACCAGCTGGCTGTTTTATGTTGGCTTTTATTGTTGAATTGCTACTTTGGTAACCATTCTAACCAAGGACACAATACTTTTTTCTATAACCGACACTTTCAAAAGTAAAGCACAGGTCATAACCTGGTGAATGGCCAACAGCTTTTGGATCGGGTTTTGTGAATCTTCTACCATCACCACCCAAACGCTTCCTGACCTGCACTGCTGCCTCTCCCCCAAGCTAGACTCCCACGGCGCCACGCACAGGAAGGAAAAAAAGGTAGTGTCAAATATTCTTTTTCTTTGTGGTACCTTATTATGACAGAACAATGGAAACTAGGTTTGAAGGACTGACTTTCTTTCTCCAGTAAAAGTGCTGTTATCCTCCGTATAACAACTCACTCACCTTTTAATCTAGAATCACCTCCAAAGGCCCCACAGCCCCAGTTTCCCGTGGCCACTGCAGAAAGATTCTCTGAAGAAACTCCAGGGCGGACAAATCCACAGTAAGCCTGAAGGATAAAGGAGACGTCAAAGCACGTGAGTGGACAGACACTAGCAGTGTTTCTGACTGATGTTCTTGGAGCGGTAGCCATTACCAAGTTTATGTTATTTCTTTCCTTTTTTTTCTTCAGGGACTAAGTAGAGGGAAAAACAGAGATAGAAAAGCCTGGAATTAGATAAAGATGAGATTAAGAAATGATAGATTCTAACATTTATTTGTTTACTGCTGGGCAAATCAAATACCTTACACCAATACCTGTCTCAGTTTCTTTTTTCCAATTCAAACCAACACAAATATCAGAGATAGCTTAAGAATTGATGGGATCCCAGCTACCAATTCCATGAGCCAAAATGGAAGGAAGGTGCTTGGGACAACACATTTGATGGCCATTTTCTCATCAAGGCAAAGAATTACTAATAAGCTTTCTCAGCACGCTCTCTCCCTGAATTACTGGGATTAGGTTAATAACTGTGATTAGTTTTTAAGGGTGTTTCCTGCAACTAACATGCTTAACAAAGAGCAAGCAACCACCTACTAAAAGGATTCTTACACTGAGTAAAAAAATAACCTTCAGATCCTTTCCAGCTCCAAGTCTCTACTTTCACAGTTTTGTTTTAAGCTAGAATATTAAAAAATTTGTCGGTAATCTGAGAAAAGTGCAATACATCACAAGGATGCTGGCTGAGTATTATTTACATGAACAACTGATTTTGTATATGAGTTTATGGTCTCAAAGTGTCTGATTTCCATTTCTTTGCTGTCAGCCTAGTTGGCCTTTCTGCCTCCTAAGGGTTCCTAGTTTTCTGAAACTATCAGACTACATTAAAAGGTTTATTATAATAGCAAAGCAAATCTCCCCTGTGTTCTCTCAAGGACCAAATAAAGCCTAAAATATAGCTTACATATAACAGTAAATAAAATAAAAAGAATGATCTGTGACAAATGCTTCCAGGGAAAAACCCAGAATAAAGAAAGGTGCTTCTATGAAAGCCACACAGAGATACAGTAAATTGCTCTCTGAATTTTCCACAAAGGTATAAAAATTTATTTTACATCCTGTCTGGATGGATTAACAAGGCTATTCCTTCCACCTCCTCCTAGACCGTAAATCCTGACGGATATTAATTGTAAGCTGGTACCAGACCATTACTCAAGGCTTGTGTTACAGAGCTTACACAAGAACTCACAAATTACCTGCATAATCAGATGCATGGAGCTTCTGAAAATCTCTTTCAGGTCAAAAATATCAGAGAGCTCATTTTTTTTGAGCAGGTTCTTCAAAGATAAAGAGTTGCTACCATAATGCCCACAAGGGAGATAACAAACCTGCTGTCGGAACAGACACAACTTTGTCACTTCATTTCCTGTCAAGTTCTTCTAACTCGTCTGGATGAAGAGGAGGCTTGCTTAACCTCTCAGCTCATGTCTCTGCTTCATACTGTTAAAAATGCCTTTTCAGCCTTTTCCTCACTGCTGTCTCTAAGCAACTGGGCTAACTTTACTCCAACAGGCAAACACAGCTTAGTGAAACTACAGAGCAAAGGCAGGGAACCGTCTGACGTAAAATCGAATACAAAGTATTAACCAAGTTTTCCTGAAATGGTCTTGAAAAATGGCCATAACAAAAACAAACTACAGAACTGAAATTAAGCTATATTTAGTGTTCTAATCAAATAAAAGCAAATGAAACTGTGAAAAGTTAATCAAATAGAAATAAAAAACCAAAACCACTGCCGTCGAGTCGATCCCAACTCATAGCGACCCTGTAGGACACAGTAGAACTGCCCCATAGAGTTTCCAAGGAGCGCCTGGCGGATTCGAACTGCCAACCCTTTGGTTAGCAGCTGAGGCACTTAACCACTACGCCACCAGGGTTTCCTCAAATAGAAATAGAGGATATAAAAACAATGGCAGGATAGTTAGGTGTAAACAGCAAGTGGTTGTAAATTATTAAATACAAGATTCTTTCACTCTGCTAAAGGCAAGCATTTCTAAAGTCAGAAATAAGAGACAGAGAATCGGTAAGCTCCTCTGAGTCCCCTTTAAAGGGACAACCAAGTCTTGTTCCTTCTAGTAAGAGGGGGTATCTCTTAGATGCCAGCACCTGGGCAGGCCATGAGTCAGGGATCATTTCCTTTTACGGTGGGAACTGAGCTCCTCGCTGAGGAACAAAGGTCAGATCAAGGTACTGAGACCTCAAAAGAGCTGCCAGGTTCTCACTTCATAGGAAAAGGTGCTAGGAGTTCTCAAGAGCTCTGCACTGATCCACACAGTTCTTTTCCCTCACCAGAGCCAGAGTACTTGAGGACAGTGATGGGAGGGGTGAGAATAGGGGAAAGCCAGCTCCAGCTCTATCCACCAATGCTAGAGCAACTGATTTTCACTAATAACTTTAAATGCAGGAAAAGCAGCAGCAATCAAACCTCAGAATAGTAAGTAGAAGCTGCCAGTACCAACACACCTACATCTCACAGAGTTATACTGAAGAATGAGCTTTGACGGGGAGGGATAAAGAGGAAAACATCAAGCCACTCTGGAATCCTGAAGGAAGCCAGAGGCAGGAGGAAGATACCGGTATCCAGAGTTAAAAACTAGAGAACAGGAAATGGTTAAGACAGAGACGCAGGAAGGAAGCAAGAAATGTGGAAAAGGCACCAAAGAAAACAGGTGTAAAAACCTCCAGGCTCAGAAGTACCTACACATGCGTGCATGTGTGTATACACACACACACACACACACACACTCACTCGTAAGTAAGTACTCTGGCTTTGGCATGAATTTTAGAAGGCCCATCTAAATATAATTAAACTATGTCTTTCATTATCATATAAATACATTACACTGTTTGTTAGGTTAATAACTGAACAATTATTGCTCCTAAAGTGCTGCTTATTCATAGGAAATGACGATACTGCATTTGTCTAACTTAACACCCAGTTGGTACAGACACTGATCTCCTCAGGTTTTAGTATGCCATGATTTCATGAAACAAACATGATATAAAAAGGCCCTTAATGGTCTTTTGGAAGGTAAAGTAATATGAATCAAGAGTCTTAAAATTATCCTTGGATTCAGTATTAACATTTTTATACATTTTTTCTAATGATAGCAAAAAATGGTCAACTGTACAAAGATACTTATTTCTACACTATGAATGACAGAGAAAAATTTGCAACTACCTAATCATTAAAAAATAAGAGTTAAAATCAGACTATACCAACTCAACCAATTTTATGATTGTTAAAATTTTATTATGAAGATTATTGGGAAGAGTGAAAAATATTTACAATCTAGTGGTAAATGAAATAGATAAAATACAAAATTACAGGAAACTTCTGAACACAATTATATGAAACTAAATATTCCTGAGCAAAGATCTAGAAAGTGAAGACCACGCGTCTGAAAGGCAGAATTTTAGGCCACGCGTCTGAAAGGCAGAATTTTAGGCCACCTTTTGGCTTTAAAATAACTGTAACATTAGTAAATTGGTTTTGCTGTGTTAAAATGCAATATAAAATGAAAGAACTATGCAGGCCTCAGTTTCCTCACGTGTAAAGTCAAAGACCAGATTAAGTACACAGTTGTTCTGACTCTGTATACTAAGGGACTAGGGAGACTCACGAGATAATGACACGCTTTCAGCAAATATTCCTTAAAAGTAAAGTGACACATACTTTAAGAGAATATTATACATGATTAGATGTTGAACTTCTTAGAAACATCAGCAAGCAAGTATGATTATATTTGACCAAGGTCTGGTATAATAACAAGCCCTTTCCAAATCTGGGGTAATTTCAACAAATAACAACAAATCAATAAAAATAAAAAGCAAACAGGGGTGATTCTCTCCAGGGGCAGTATCAGCACTTTGTTTAATTCTGATCCAGAAGCCTCCATGAAATATATTCATTATTTGATCTTACCTGAATGAGCCTAGGAGCCCTGGTGGTGGAGTGGTTAAGGGCTCGGCTGCCAGCCAGAAGGCGTCAGTTTGAATCCACCAGCCTCTCCTTGGAAACCTTTTGGGACAGTTCTGTTCTGTCCTACAGGGTCGCTACGAGCGGGAATGGACTCCACAGCAAAGGGTTTGGGTATGGAAATGAGCCTAACATGGCTAAATACAACTCTTCAGAGCTGATTTCCTTCTTCCTGTGCAGAGCTATTTGCTGCTCTTGCAGGCGGGAGTCATCAATCCTTCCAACCACAAAGATAATTTTTGTCTAGTGTCACTTAGCTGATCGCTCAGACGACTGAACATTGCTCCACAGTTTCAGTCACAGAAAAGGAGACTGACTCCTCCCTTTTAAAATCAACTCTACTTGCAAGCCACGATGTGGGCCCAAGACACTGCAGAGCCTGGATGGAGCGACTCTTTGAAGAGGCAGTAAAGCACTCTGTGGGACTGCCCTTTCAATTACTATCTAGTGAACAATGCCTGGAAGTAGTAAACAGGCCTCAGAGCTCAGAAGTCCATACTGAATTCTGATGGTCAAATTGGTCTTACATACTGTTGCCTAGTGTAGAAAAATGCAGAGTTTCTATTCCTGTCCACTCTCTATCTAGCATGACAAAAAAAAAAAAAAAAAGTAGAATTACACAAGTCGTCTCTGAAGAGATTTCATACAGACTTGTGCTTTAAACCCACATTTACAGACTGTAATGAGATGTACAGCATTTAATTTAGTATTCTCTCCAAGGTGTGCTGTCAGTTCATGGCAAGTTCCCTGTTGCTTGTACCAGAATTCAGAATTCCATTTTAATAGGTGAATTTAATTAATAAATTATGGGATGCTTTAATTTAGAACATCCAAAGTTATTTGGATTAGTTTTCTAATTAAGTTGTCAATAACAGTTAACAAAAATTATTTCTTGCTTTTTCCTTCTTCAATAAAAAAAATTAGAAAACAAATTCTTTGCTAACAGAACAATTTTTGGGTGAATAAAGCAGTGAATGAAAGGATACGCATCTATCAAATGCCTTCCCACGTGCCAAGTACTGAACTCGGTGCTTTCTCAATGTTAGCCCATGTGTTTAATAAGGCTATATGCCACCTGTGGTATGTCCTTGTCTCGTAGGAATTTAATAAATAGATTTGGGGGAAAAACCTTCAAATTTCTTTGACAAAGAAAATCTTCTGAACCCAGGATTCAAAGAGAAAAGAATAGCGAGGAAAGGATTTAACATGTACCTTGCTCACAGTGAAGAATATGACTGAAAGAAAAGAGATGACCCCAACATATGCTGGTAGGAAGGAGATCATGTGCTGACCAAATGCAGGGAATATTCTCAATGATTTGACTGAGCCAGGTGAAAAGTCTGGCTTTGTCACTGCCTAGCTGTATAACCTTGGGCAAGTTATTTAGCTTCCTGAGGCTCAGTTCAATAAACTGAGTCTCTAAATTGGAAATAAGAACAGTAGCTACACCTCACTGGGTGACTAGGATTAACTCAGACAAAGTATTTAAAGTACTAAGTGACAGATATGGTAAGCAATCATTGAAAGACTGTGATTACTTTTACTATTGTTACTTCTATAACCAAAAGCTACCCCAAATTTACCTGCATTTGACTGAAAACAACCTTTTAAGAATTATAAATCAGACCTAACTGCATATTGACATAAATGATTGCAGGCTGAAAACAAATACAGAACTATATTACTATATATTAAAGATCAACCCATCTGCTTCAGATGGTTTCGTCTGTTGTTACACACTTGATTGGACACTGGATTCATTTGGCTTATTCAGGACTGGAAGAATGTTGCTGTGGTGTGCCTTCGAGTCCATTCCGAATCATAGCAACCCTACAGGACAGAGCAGAACTGGGTTTCCTAGGCTGTAATCTTCATGGGAGCAGATCCCAGGTCTTTTCTCTCGCAGGGCTGCTGGGAAGTTCAAACTGCAGCCATGGCATCACCCGGGCTCCTTTTACTTGAAGAATAGAAATTATCAAACATTTTGTAACATTTGATGATTTGAGATAACGTACTTACATAATTTCCAAAAACTTCCTAAAATTGTGTTAGCTTTGTCTAAGAAGTTATTTGATTAATCACTGATCAATTCATTTAACAAATATTTTTGAGAAGCTCCTACAAGCCAGGCAATGTTCTGGTCACTGACTACTCGAATGAGATAAAACTTCCTCTCTTGCCAGGTTATTTAGAGACTCATTCTTCTTGTATAGTGTGCATCACAAGGACTCTATGGTTTACAAATAAATGTTTTTCAATATTGCTAACATTTAAATTAATTTAACCAATTCACATATACCAAAGCTTCAAATCTTTAAAAAGCCTTGTGTCTTTGAGGACAGGTAACTGAAGGTCAGTGCTTTACAAGTAAATGATCTAGCTCCCACAGAGAGATATATGCAGGAATATAGACTTTATCCGTTAAAAAAAATCGGCATTTAAGTTTGTGTTAATGTGTGACTTTGGTAAAATATGTTATTTTCCTTTTCTTATATTTCACTCCAACCTACCTACTGCTTATGTAAATGTCTTCTGATATCAATGACCATGTGAAAAATTCATATGCATGCACTTAAAAAGTAACACTTTATAAGATAAACAGGATCACCAGAGAGTAATGTGCTCTCTTAAACAATCAACTATATGAGACCAATCGGTCAACATGTAGCCAAAAGCAATGAGAAGGCAAGGATGGGGAGGGAAGCTAGATTAATGGAAACAGAACAAACAGAATGGAAATAATGAGAATGCTGGCACATTGTGAAAGCTGTAACCAACGTCACGGAACATTCTGTATAAAATTGTTAAATGGGAAGCTACTGTGCTATGCAAACTTTCACCTAAAACACAATTAAAAAAAAAAAGTGACACCTGATGAAAATTTAAAGATAATCTTATTCTACTTGATATGCTATATCATAAAAACATCATGGGCTTGTAGACAACTGCTTTAAAGCAAGAGTTCTGGAATAGTGAAAGCAGGCTTGTGTTTAAAATGTACCTAATTACTAGCAAAAGATAACTATTCCGTATAAGCAAACCTCTGACTTTCAGAGTCAGGTGAGAGAGAGAAATCCAGAGTTGTTGATATACCAAAGAACGGTGTTTCTGGATAGCTTTTCTGAGGAATTACTTTATTTTATTTTATTTTTAATAAAATATGTCTGGAAACTTTGGGAAATAACATATTATTCTTCAAGCTTTTTATGAAATTCCCTTAAGAACTCCAAACATTAAAACAATCTAATAAATTATATATAAGAAAACATGCTCAACAATGAATTAGATTCTCAAATGGATTAAAATGTAAGATAACATATATACCGTAATTATATTTAAAATACCTACTAAATAGTAAGTGTATTAAAAGCCTTTTTATATTATTTGTTTATTCCACTAACAACAGGCAAGGCAAGGCTGTTGAGTTAGGACAGCAGAGCGCCACCGACAGATTACTTTCGTGGTGAGAACCAGGGAGAAGATGTGAGGACGGTGTATTTACTGCCCGACTCGTCCATCAGAGAACTCTGGCAACCCCCCTGCTATGGCACAGTCCAGTCTGCTGTCTGTATGAGTCTTCACGTAGGGACTGACACATGTGGAGCCACGCAAAACCATAAACCTCATCATCTTAACAAATAATCTCATAACCAAATTCTACTCATGGGGGTTAAACAATGATTTTCAGAATTGGTCAGTCTTCTTGGCTGTAAGAGTATTTGAGGAACTAAAAAACAAAAAAGCCTCAAAAGTCTTGTTAAGGCCCAAAATTCACACTCTATTTTTATGATCAAGTGTATTATGGTTAACGATAGTGAAAACATGAACTAACAATAGGTATAGCTCATTTTTGTATTTCTGTAATACAATTAAAACAAAGAAAATGATTATATTAGCACTAAGTGTCACTAAAAATCCTAGGTTCTATCATAAATATGCTAATAAACAATTTACATCTCTCTAGTGTCTATGGATTTTACTTACAACAGAGCAACATTAACTTGACTTTTCTGATTTATCTGTTTTCATCCTGATAGCATACCTTTTAGAGAAAATATTGTTGAGCAGGTCTGAAAAAAATTTTCAGGGTTCATTCATTTCTATACGGTTTTAAAATGATAATGTTCAAAAGCAGCTAGGAGTACTTGAGATAAACGTATGTGTGGGGTTTAACATCGAGCAGCAGTAAATCTGGCAGCCTCTGCCAGTAATCAAACAATTACGAAATGGGAAGTACATCTTGTACAAGCTGACACAGCCATTAAATCAGGAGAGCTGCTGGCAGACTTATTGACACTGCAAGAATGACCAGAAAGCATTAATTTCAACATTAATAAAATGGCAGCACATAGATGACAGCTGCCAGAGGAACTAAGAAATAAGGTTACCGGCCTTGTTAAGCTCGCGTCTGATTTTCTCAGGCACAAACTGATCGAGGTAGCGTCTGAAGTGAAGTGCGTCAATGGCAACAATCTCAGTGCAGCGCCTCTGCCAGTCGTCCCTGGACAGGACAGAGAGGAGAAAGACCAGGAATGGGTGAGGCCACTCACAATAATACCCTCACATTGCTTGGTTTTGAGATTGTGGCAGTGTTTGAAAGAGTGGAATGTTAAAAAGCCTTAAAAGAAAGAAACAAACCAGTGTCTACAGGTCTCAGCAAAACAGAAGGGCAGGAAGCACCATTTGATTTTTACATTCAGAGGCATACACATTGTGGACTGCCTGCCAGGTGTTAAAACAGTAAATGAAAAATTACCAGGAAGTGACACACTAGGACATGCTGTACACAGGTTTATTCCCTACAGTGAGTCTCAGGGCTTAAAGGATTCTGGGGCAAACAAAAGGAATTTAGTTATTTGTTCTCCTCTGATACTAAGACACGGCATCTGCATCTCAACAAGAGCCCACTGCTCTGCTTTTAGAGATCTGCTTCAAGTCACAGGGTTTGTAACATCACTACATATTGTCGTGGAAACGATTCCAGGAAGTCAAGTGCTAGAATGAACGTGTAATGACTCAACACAATATTCTACCTACTGTGGTCAACTGCCGACCATGAAAGACAATTTTTAAAAAAATTGTCAAAGATGGCACAGCAGACAATGACACATTGCCTGTGGAAACAGGAAGGTCTGGCTGAGATGATAATTTTAGAAATGTGAAATTCCAAATATTTCATCTCTTTATTAAGTTTCAATACTAACATGCCAACCAATGTTTCACACTGCAGAACAGTAGTGCAAACCTTCATGTTAGTCTGTAAGTAATTACCAGGAACAAACATCTGTGTAAATAATTGTTTGCTGCAACTGCATATTTTAAACAAAATAAAGGGGGAAAGAAACCAGGGTTTGGCACAGATATGGTTACACGGGGAAGAGCTAATTCCTTCTGCCGCTATGACATAAAAACACATGCTCTCGGGCAGCATTTTTGCAAAAATTTACCCCTAATGAAGTACACAATTTAGTGTGGAAGCAAGGAGGTCAAAGTATAAAAATATATTTCAGTAAGAGCTAGGAGAGGCAGCAGCAAAGTTCACTGCAGGGCCTGCCGTCAGCTGGTTTGTGGAATTAGGCAAATCGTCCCAACGCAGGTTTCTCCCGTTTACCTAATCTAATAGTTCTAATTATAACCTATTCTAATTAGATTTCAAAGTTAACCTCCACTGCTTCCAACTGGCAGCTTAGAGGTCAAGAACTATAGAGAGCCCTACCCTTATGAGCTGATTTCGATACGTTTTTGGTTTTTATTTTCCTTTTGGTATATGGAGAGGATAATGCTGTTTTAGCCAGCAATGAACCTGTAACAACGAGTTTAAAAAGACAGTTCAATGGTTGAGCTAAGAGTAGACGGAGACAGAGTGCACTCTGGGTCAAACCCACATTCCTTGTCTTATAGCCATGCAGTACCGAGGTCAGCACGACTCACCTCTCACCCTCGTCTTCATGGCTCCGCGCCCAGCGGTATGTTTCGGCATAGCCCATGTACTCGCTGTACTGTTCAGTACCTGAAACAAACCATCTGTCACTATCTTTTTCACAGAGACTGTCCTTAAAAGCTGTGCCTTCTAAAGAGTCACTGTAAATAAACCTATTCCTCCTTTCTGAAATGATCTCATTGGCAAATGTCGATTAAAAAACAAAACAAAAGCCTGGTCTTAGTGACTTGCTATTATTTCCCTCAGACACCTCCAAAAGCCACGGTAACGTTCATCATATGAAGAGTGACTGACTGCATCCATCAAAGTAGAAAACAAAACACGCTCTGTCACAGTCACTGCTTTTCTTGGACGAGAAATGCATAAAAACCGTGTTTTATAAAAGCCCACTGTCTTCAATGTCAGTACCCTGATGGTAATACCTTATTTACATTGTTGAGAAAAGAAATTCTATACAAATACATTCCCTGCTAAGAAAAGTGACATTAAAATGAAGCCTAGGAGTTGCCTGCCAACAAGCAAGCTACTTTAAAGGACTTTGTAAAACCAGGATATTGTGGCCTGAGAGGTGAGGAAGGGAAATAAGCATCATTAACACTCATCTGATGAGAACACGCACCAAAGTCTCCACGCGGCACGGATCTCTAACTCACCAGGCCTGGGCCTGCCTACCAGCAGGGATGGCATGTAAGTGCTCCACTATCTCTGCATAAATGCACTCCTAACCCTGCCGTCAACCTAATAATCACTTGACTTTTCAAGAGTCAACAGCACAATAAAAACTGAAAACCCTCAGCAAGGTATTTTTCACATATCAAGAAAAAAAAAGAGGAAGAAGCAAAGCAACATTGAGAAATATGATTAATGATTTTCTTTTTTTTAAGCACATTTGTCCTAATCCTGGCAATAAATAAAATGCAGGCAGACTGACCTTTTCAGAACTAGTTAAAGTTTCAAAGTATGTAAAATATATAATTAGAGATTAAATACAAAGCGAACAAAGAGTAACTTGACAGCGGAGAAACCTAGTCTTAAACTTTAACTGAGTCATGGCACCTGACACTGCAGCTATTGGAATTGACTGCCATCATCTGTCTCCTCAAAAGATGTACTGGTCAGGACACATTATCACTCCAATGGAACTCCTGCCATAAATGAATTACCTAAATCTAATTATGAAGAAACATTAGAGAAGCCAAAATGAGGCACAGCCTACAAAATAACTGGCTTATATGCTTTCAAAAATATCAAGGTGAACAAACACAAGGAAAGGTGAGAAACTGTTCCAGTTTAAAAGATACATGACAACTTAATGCAAGGTGTGATCGTGAATTGGATCTCGGAGTGGAAAACAGCTACAAAGGACATAATCAGAAATACCTGACAGAATTAGAATATTGACTGTCGTTGTCGTGTGCTGTCGAGTCAATTCTGACTCACAGGGACCCTACAGGACAGGGCAGAACTGCCGAGCTTTTGGTTTGCAGCCTGAGCTCTTGACCACTGTGCCACCAGGGCTCCTTAGCCATCCCTTAGCCATCCCAGTGGGAGTGAAATGTAGCTCACTGCTGTTTGATATGCAGTTCTCTGATAGCTAACAATGCTGAGGATCTTTCCATGTGTCTGTCGGCCATCGGAATATCCTCTTTAGTGAACTGTCTGTTCACGTCCTTTGCCCAGTTTCTGACTGAGTTATTTGTCATTTTGTTGTTAACTGCAGAAGTTTCTATGTATTGTAGATAGTAGAGCCTTGTCGGTTATATCACTGACAGCTTTTTAAAAATAATCCTAAAATAATTTATATCTTAATTCCTATAAACTCAGCTAGAATTTTGGGCAAGATGTTCATATTACAAATCAAGAAAATAGCTACAAAATTCACGTGGTCTTCTGTGAAGTCTTTCCCGGCACCATAACTAGTGTCACTGTTCCTTTTCTATACTTCCATGGTACTTTCACATAACATCAATACAGCACTTAATATGTTAAACTGTTATCTGAAAATCAATTATATTTCTAAATGCTAGCAATGAATAACCCGTTAATCCATTGCTGAAGAGTCCATTCTGACTCAGAGCAGCCCTACAGGACACAGTAGAACTGTCCCATAGGGCTTCCAAGGAACAGCTGGTGGATTCGAATTGCCGGCCTTTTGGTTAGCAGCCAAACACTTAACCACTGCACCACCAGGGGTCCAATAAACAATCAGAAACTAAAATTATAAAAACTAAAATTTACAGTAGCAACAAAAAACATGAAATACTTAAGAATATATTTGAAAAAAAATGTACAAGACCTATACAATGAAAATTATAAAATATTGCTGAGTGAAATTACAGACCTAATTTCATTAGAGATATCCTTTTCATGTGTTAGAAGATATAATATTGCTAAGATATCAATTCTCCCCAAATTTATCTACAGATTCAAAGCAGTCCCAATCAAAACAGCAGCCAGCTTTTTCGTATATATTGACAAATTCATTCCAAGATGCAAAGGAACTAAAATAACCAAAAGAACTCTGAAAAAGAATAAAGTTGGAGGGCTCACACTACTTGATTTTAAGAATTATTGGAAAGCTACAGTAATTAGAACAGTATAATATTAGCAAAATAAAAGACAAATAGATCAATGGAGCAGAATAAAGAAGCTAGAGATGAGCCCACACATATGGAGACAACAGACTTCTGACAAAGGTAAGGCAGTGAAGAAACGACAGCTTTTTCAACAAAGGTGCTGGAAATATTGAAATAGCCAAATACAAAATAATGATCTTGGGTCCATACCTTGTACCACACACAAAAATTAACTCAAAATGAATTGTAGAGCCTAAATGTAAACCCTAAAACAATAAAAATCCTCAAAGAAAACATAGGAGAAAGTATTTGTTGGGCAAAGATTTCTTAGGTACAACATTAAAAGCGCAATCTATAAAAGAATAAATTGAGCTTCAAAATTAAACATTTTTGTTCTTCAAATGACACCGTTAACATCCAAGGCACAACGACTGGTCTCTACTCACCCGGAACAACAAAGCAAGAAGGAGAGTCAGAAATAGAAAGAAGATATGGAACGCAGGGCTAACTGACTCCATGAACAACTACTTCCTTTGCCATGAGACCAGGAAGAACCAGGTGCTGCCCCGCTTGCAATTACTGAACATTTTGATCAAAGGTTCCACAGAAGACTCCTCATCGACGGGGAAACTGCAGAACAGAATTTCAAATTCTCATGGACTCGAGACTTTCTGGAGCCACAGAGGGTGGATAAACCCCTGAAACTATTGGGGGGGGGGGTGACACTGTTAAGAGAATGAAAAAAACAAGATACAGACTGGGAGAAATTATTTCATTATTCAAAATTATTATAGATTCAAAATATACAAAGAACCTTCAAAACTCAATAAAAAAAAATAACAACCCAATTAAAAAATGGGCAAATGATCTGAACAGACACTTCAATGAAGATGAGAAAGTGGAGGAACTGTCACTCTTATACACTGCTGGAAGGAGCCCTGGTGGTGCAGCAGTTAAGTGCCTGGCTACTAACCAAAAGATCTGTGGTTTGAACTCACCAGCTGCTCTCCAGGAGAAAAGATTTGGCAACCTGCTCCTGTAAAGGATTACAGCCTAGGAAACCCTACGGGGCAGTTCTACTCAGTCACATTAGGTTCCTATGAGTCTGAATCGGCTAGATGGCATATAACAAGAGCAACAATATACACTGTTGGTGGGAATGTAATGGTACAGCCAATGTGGAAAACAGTCTAGCAGTTTCTAAAAAGACTAAACATGCTTCCACTATATGATCCAGTCATTGCACTCCTAGGTGTTTTCCCAAGAGAAAGAAAAGCTTATGTCTATACACAGACTCGTGTGCAAACATTCACTGCACCTTTACTTGTAACAGCCAAAAACCAGAATCAATCAAACGTCCATTAACAGATGAATAGGAAAAAAATTCTATTCCGCAAGAGAAAGGAATGGGCTACTGATATATGCAATGACATAGATCAACGTCAAATTAATTATGATGAATGAAAGAAGACGGAAGAATGTATTAACGCTATTATTCCATTTACGTTAAACTCTAGAAAATGTAAATTTCTCTGTACAACAGAAAACACACCAGAGGTTGCTTGGAGGTTGGCGGTAGGAAGGGGTGAGAGGCAGAGGTTATGAAGGGCCACAAGGAAACTTTGGGGGGGAATGGAAATAGGGCAAGTTAAAATGCCACAAAACTCAACAGTTCTTACCAAGGTTCAGCTGGTTTGCCTTGAACAAATGCTCCCTGGATTGCTGCAAGCCTTTGGTTAATTTCCATCAAAGTTCAGAAAAAGTTGATTCTGACCATTTTTGCCAGTGTTCTTATTGTTTTTATGGAGGAGACAATTTCAGAGGTGTTCACTCTGCCAATTTTTACTGATACCTCCATATCCTGTAAACACCTGCTGGTAAAGCGGCTTTTCACAAGCTGTTCTAAATCATTTAGACATATTATTTCTTAAAATCTCTGTGATTCTGTTGTTTTGGTGAGGTAAAACAAAAAATAAAAATTGTTAATTGTCTGTGTTTATGCTAGAAATTGGCTGGATCCTCAGCAAAGAAATTTCTTCTCGGATAGCGTCTCAGCTCCTTGAAATTAATCATTTGAAGCATTTCATCCAGAATGCTAAAGTTGTGATCCAAGTTGTATTAACTTGGAAAGACAAAACCCCTTTAGCCTCAACCTTGCCCAATTCACATATTGGCCATCTTTCTGAATTTGTTGTCTGTTATGTATGCAGATACAAAGGACGATTCAAGCTCACTGGGGGCGGAGAAAGTGCAAGGAATTACAGAACAAAAAATTAAAAATAAATTGTAGCAATGCTGGGCAACTAAACTAAATACTTTGAATTTTGGTTTCATACTGCTGTAGGGAGCAATAAATAGGTCTGGAATGTGACTGTCCCCATCATTTGGTTATATCCAATACGACTTTAAAAGATTTTTAATTTTGATCTACCTATATGGGATCAAACATACAATAACAACTTGAAAGATCAGACAGGAAACTTAGGGGGCAGTGAGTTTATGTTAACGGGGGAGGAACAACTCAGAAAAGCAGGGTGAGAATGGTTACGCAACTCAAAGAATGTGATCAGTGACACTGAATTGCACATTTAGAAACTGTTGAATTGGTTATGTGTTTTGCTATGTATATTCTCAACAGCAACAAAACAAATAACATGTTTAAAAAAAGATTTTTTATTTGTAGCAGTTAAGCTAAACTTGAGCTGAAGACTCAGAATAAAAATATCCCATCAGTTTTTAAGATGAATTTACATCCTTGAAATTAAAAACCTGATAAATGCTGAGCATTTAAACTCCTAGTTAATTTGTTTTCTTTGCTTCATTTCTGCTTCACTGGGAAAGTAGTAGGTCTCTTGTCATCTGCCATTAATGCTGCTGAAAACAAAGGCTGTCATTTCCCCTGGGAACATTAGAATTTTTTTCTATTTTTAAAGATAGTTTGCCTCCAGCCTAAAAAAGGACCCCTCTGGAGTTATGTCTGTCTCTAACCTACCTGCAACCACTGTAAACAAACAGAAAACTGCAGATCCAGGACCCACCTTCAGATCTGTGGTTACCTCAGGCAAAGGACATTTGGGGTGACTTTTAACTCAGCATTTTTTTCCAAATCCACTTAACTTTATTATAGTGCCTCCTAATTAATATCTGAGATGTGATGTTCCCTTAATGGAAACGGCCATTTCATCATCTATTTGCTGTCTGGATTTCTGCCATCTCCCTTCTTAGGAGCCCCTCAACCATGCACCGCAATCTCTCTGCCTGGTCAATTCCATTCCTTCAGTGACGCACCCAGGCTCAGCTAGCTAATGGCTGTGACTGGGCTGCCTGAAACCTGTGGAATGGCTTGAGAAATTGGAAATAAATTAAATTTATCGTTATTGTGGGGCATCTGCTTGGTATCAGACTTTTAAATGAGTATGAAACAGGTCATGCAAACAGGCAAATGCTTTTAACCAGGCAGCATATTCCCTCTATTTGCTAGGATTCTCCTTGGAGTAGCCGTGAGTTAAATTCGTTCAGTAAGTATGCATAGAGGGGAAGGAATTAAAGCTCTAGACTTTACTTTTCATTTTCTTTTTCATCCCTCCATACCATCCAGCAAATAGCTTTAATACCAAACAGTGTAACAGTAGCTCTGGGTGACTGTTGTGCTGTTTGGAGAATATATAAAGCAGATACATAGACATAAAAGTTTTCTGTTTGGTGAATATATAACCCTATTCCCCTGGGCTGTTTCTTTAAAGCAATTACAGGCAACTGTTTAACGCTGTGGCCACCTGAGGCAGTTTGGGTTGGGACAAACAACTTGTTCTGTTGCCATCCTGTCGATTCCGACTCATAGCGACCCTATAGGACAGAGTAGAACTGCCCCACAGGATTTCCAAAGACCCCCTGCTAGATTCCAACTGCTGGCCTTTGGTTAGCAGTCATAGGTTTCCCGGGACAACCAACAGGCTAATGAAAAACTTTAAAATGGAAAGCTAAGGAATGAGATGTCCATAGGAGGGTTTGAAAAGCTCTAAAACATTCCTGAGAATATAGACCAACAAGCTCAGGGCTGTGCTTACGATCAGGAAAGACCTGAGAAAATCGAAGCGCTCGCCTCTGGCTGATCTTGACACTGTGTAATCAGGAAGCGAAGGCTAAGGCAGAGCTGTCAACTGCCAGATAGAGTGCTGAAGGCATGCTCCAACTTGCAACACACACATATGCAAAGTCCCTTGGCAAAGTCTGGAAGACTTATTGGTTCCAGGCATTTAAGAAAATCTCTGTCCAATCATTAGCTGACACAAATCTAACCGCAGAGACTTCAGTAGCCACACATTACAAACAATACAGACTCTACAGACTTAGTTCAGGAAAGTCAATAAATAAACAGCAACAACAACAAGCTCTGGGAAGAGAGAAAAATCCGATTTCCACAGTACCACATTACATTATTTTAAATGTCTACTTTTCAACAACAATAAAAAAAATGAGACAAGCAAAGAAACAAGAAAGTTCTTGTTTATACCTAGGAAAAAAAGCAGTCAATAGAAACTGTTCCTAAAGAGGCCCAGATGTCTTTAAATCAGCTATTTTAAATATGTTTAAAGAACTAAAGGAAATTATATCTAAAGAGCTAAAGTATGACAGTGATGCCTCACAAATAGAAAACATCAAAAAAAGATACAAATTATATATTTAAAAAAGAACCAAATGGAAATTCTTAGAGTTGAAAAGTACAATAAATAAAAGAAAAAACTCACTAGAAGGGCTCAACTGAAGATTGCAAAGGGTAGAAGAATTAGTGAACTTAAAGACAGGTCAACTGAGATTATTCAGCCCGAAAACAGAAAGGAAAAAAAAAAAATGAAGAAAAATGAACAAAGTCTCAGAGACCTATGGCAAACTATCAAGCGTACCAACAAATGTATAATGGGATTTCTAGTAGGAAAGGAAAGAAAGAATATTTAAAGAAATAATAGCCAAAAACTTCCTAAATTTGATGAAAAACATTAAACATTTAAAAAGCTCATGAACTTGAAGTAGGATAAAGTCAGAGTCATAATCAAAAGTCATAATCAAACTATTAAAAGAGAAAGAGAGAATTCTGAAAGCAAAACATAAGGCATAAAACTGGGATACTCTTCTGAGGGTTGCTGCAAATGCACCCGAGGCAGAGTGTGACTTTAAGATTAGACCTTGGAGGTCATGGACGCTTCACAGACACATCCAAACTCCCCGAGGAGCCGAACTGCTGGGCTGTGGGGACCATGGTCTCGGGGAACATCTAGCTCAACCGGCATAACATAGTTTATAAAGAAAATGTTCTACATTCTACTTTGGTGAGTAGCATCTGGGGTCTTAAGAGCCTGTAAGGAGCCATCTAAGATACTCCATTGGTCTTGCCCCTTCAGTAGCAAAAGACAATTACGAAAACTAAAGATTCAAGGGAGATTAGTCCAAAGGGCTAAGGGACCACAACTACCATGGCCTCCACCAGCTGAGTCCAGTACAACTAGATGACGTCCAGCTACCGCCACTGACTGATCTGACAGGGATCAACAATAGAGGGTTCTGGACAGAGCTGGAGAAAAATGTAGAACAAAATTCTAACTTACAAAAAAGACCAGACTTACTGGCCTGACAGAGACTGGAGAAACCCTGAGAGTATGGCCCCCAGGCACTCTTTGAGCTCAGTAATGAAGTCACTCCTGAGGTTCACCCTTCAGCCAAACATTAGACAGTCCCATAAAATAAAACGAGACTAAAGGGTCATACCATCCCAGGGGCAAGAGATAGAAGGCAGGAGGGGACAGGAAAGCTGGTAATTGGGAACTCAAGGTCAAGAAGCAAGAGGGCTGTTAACCAACGTCATGAAACAATATGTGTACTGTTTAATGAGAAACTAGTTTGTTCTGCAAAACTTCATCTAAAGTACAGTTAAAAAAAAAAGTTTATTAAGAAAAAGAAAAAAAAAAAAAGAGATTAGACCTTGGAGTCTTAGTTTTGCCATATATCTCTTTGGAGGTTAACTTTGAATACACACTCAATATAACTCACAGGGAATGGTTTTCTCCCATTATGGTCTTTTGAAATAACAATAAACCGAATTTTCTGACCCAGGTGGAACTTTAGTCTCCTACACCTAATATCAAAGCAGGAACAGATTTCAAGATGAAATAAGAAACCCATTTTTGCAAGAAAAAAAAAAAAAAAAACACCAGCAGTAGAAGGCTGATTATGGTTTATATATAATACTTTTTTAAGCACTCAAATAAAAGGCTTAACTTACCTATGGTGGCCGATTAAGAGTCTCTTAAGAGCTAATTTTTTTTTTTTTTTTAGTATCTCATTCACAGCAAAATACTCTAATATATTGACACCTCAATTTGGAGAAATTTAAGTGAAGAAAAACAATTTTTAGTCTCTATAACAGGCCTTAAGTATAAATTTAACTAAATTTCCCCCTTTTCTCCTCCCACATTAACTTAAATCAAGGAGCTGCAATAATATAATCACACTTTCTCTGTTAGGATGAGAATCAGGGTAAATGTAATACTGATTTATTTCCCTTTTATAAAGCTCACTGTTGTACTGACTTTCTTCAAACACTATAACTGAGCTTTTTATATTTATATCGTGTCTTCACACTGAAGTGTAACAAATGATTTCCCAAACGTAAAGGAAGAAAAATAGAATATATGCTCAAAGGCATGCCACTGTTCTTTCGAAGAGCAGTATTATATCACAAAATGTAAAACTGAAGGGTAACCGAATCATTTTTATCCCTAAAGATACCAAAAAAAAAAAAAAAAAGAGTAGGAGTAAATGTCTTTCTCAAAATTAGATTAGAAAAACAAGACTGTAACAATTTCAAAAGGCAGGAATAAATAAAAGAACGTTAAAATACTGACAACTAATGCCCATGGCAGAGAAAAGCCGTATCTGAATGGAGAAAACTAATGCATTGTCCAGACTTCCAAAAACTAACCTGTGATGATAAGACATTCATTGTGATCCAGCACCTCCGTGAAGAGTCGTGATACAATCAACTCAGGATTGATTAAAAATCGGATTTCTTCCTGCACAAGTCCTGCACTAGTTACACCACCTCCAACAAAACGATTTGCAAAATCCACCTGTATTTGGGAAAATGTGGCATGTTGAATGATGTTAAAAACTCACATACATGATAGAGAGGCACACTTCCTCTAAGCTCTAATATCTTCCTTTCCTCTAAAATACAATCCCTAAATTAGCAATCTTCCCAGGGAAGACAGGTTACTGTTGCTTGCACTCTTTCATCTCATTGCAATTAACATTTCTGTATGTTTCTCTGTACCCCAAAACTTTGGGAGGAACCTGGATAATGGAGCTTTTAGGTACTTTTACCTAGGAAGCCTCAATGTAGTTTATGAACTTTTACTTATAAGCCTTATTAGTGCCTCAGGAGCAACAAATCAAGGGAGATCTTTATCTGGGAAAGGTTTTAAGACCATTTCCCAATCACTCACTCAATTTCCCTTTATGTATTTCACATGACTTTAATATAATTATCTTTCTTACATAACATATAACAAACACTTGTCCTGTACAAACGAAGGTTCAGTGATTGATCTTTCCTTTTATAAGCTTTTTCTTCTGTGGAAGAATGAAAGAATAGAATTTTTGTCCTTCTGAATTTAGCTCCAAACCCCAAATTGTATGAACATTACAAGCTATATTTTTTAAAAACTATACCTTCCCCCCCAAAAAGGAAAGAAAGACAGAAAACCCAGTTTCACAACAACAAAGATTCAACTAAAATATTTCATATTTAGTTTAAATTTATACGTTAAGTTTCCTGTGGAGTGCTATGACAGAATCCCCAAGCCCCTACTAATAAAAGTGAGTTACGTAATCCTTGGTAGAAAGCAAATTCAACCCACCAGCATTATTTCAGTTTGCCTTAAACTTACTAAGCACTACAATATGTGTGATACTACGCTACGCCCTATGGGGCAATATATAAAGAATGGTTTCCATCTTTGCTTTAGATTACTCAATTTGAGGAGTGAAGATTATACACACACACAAAACTTGTGTATATACATAGTCATACACACTAATAAAACAATTTATTAAGCACAGCAAAGGGGGCTTATATGCTTTCAGACTCTTGTCAAATATAAGATTGCTTTAAGCTTAGTTGTGTTTCCTGAGGCAATTATGATACTAAAGGATATATGAAGCCTATTTTACAAAAGAGTAAAACAAAAATATGAATCTTTTGATACACAGAAATACATGTGAAAGACAAATTATTAGAAGGCAAAATAAAAACAGTCTTCTTTTACCAAAGAAGAATTTGGAAAACTGAAAAATACCACTGGTCAAGTTCTTGAAATGAGTTACCACAGGGAATAATATATTTGGGTGTATTTTCTGGGGTACTAAATCAATGCCAAAAAGAAGTAACTCTTTAGTGTACACAGAAAAACAATTTTAGCAAAACTAGACAGTTGATTAAATTAGTTATCTACTACATATGAAATCTTTATGCAT
This sequence comes from Loxodonta africana, assembly GCF_030014295.1. Lineage (NCBI taxonomy): Eukaryota > Metazoa > Chordata > Mammalia > Proboscidea > Elephantidae > Loxodonta > Loxodonta africana. The sequence continues at coordinate 82,190,699 of NC_087357.1, read as the reverse complement.
TGGATCAACTATGGCTTAAACTGTTCAACAAATACTCACTGAGTATTGCGTGGAACCAGGGAAAACAAAGATGAATAAACCTGGTGCCTGGCCTCACAGCATTTACAGTCTAGATGGGAGTTGGCCACAGAAGCATAATGATGACTATTAAAGAATCTGATACTTTCCAAGTAATACAATTAATTGGAATTGGAATATGAAGGGAGCATAGGGAAGCTTTACAGAGAATGTGGCATTCAATCCAGATTTAGCTGACACGTAGGCTAAGGAAATAATATGCACAAGGACACAGAGAAAAAAACAAAGGTAAGTAGCTATATAAAAGGAATGCTCAGCGATTCCTCCTGCCTGCCTGCAACGCAGAGTATGCGGAAGGTTACAGTTGACAATGAGATGGGAAGAGCGGTCTGGGGTCTAGAATGCCACGCTAAGAATTTTCTGCTTAATTCTGAAGGTTCTGGGAAAGACTCTAAAAAGCAAAGTAACAATTGGATATGTGTTTTAGGAAGATAATACAGGCAGGACTTTAAAGAATAGACTGGAAAAGTATAAGATGAAAAGCAAAAGGAATGGTTAGGTGACTACTGAATAGTTCAGACAAGTACTACTAGAATCTCAGACAGGCAGTGGGAAAGAAAGTAGAGGAAAGACAGGAGGCCTAGCGAAGAATTAAAACGGTCAGCACATGAGAACTAAGGCTGGCTGAGGACCTACTGTGAATGCAAAGCAGAAACAGAGAAGGTTTGGGATTGGCTAAACTTAATTTTTACTGGAACAAGGTACAGAACTAAAATAAAAAGATAAGCTCTATCCATCTTATGTACTACTTGGTAATGATCTATGAAATGCATTCAACGTGTGTGCTATTGTTCATTCTTTGAACAAAAAGGGCAGCATTCATTACTTGAAAAGTGTGCATAGAATAAACGCACTAAACTCAGTATGCCTCTAAAAGCAGGGGTCTTTTAGAAAATTGAAGTTTCTAATACTTAAAAAAGTTCTAATAAAAGGTTCTCTAAAAAAAAAAAAAAAAACCACAGGTGAGAAGCCTGTTCCAGTACATGAAAACAAGCATATAAATGCTTCTGTATTTTTAGCCAGTCATTTTCTAAGTCACTTTAAAGCTACTTGTTCAGATTACTTAGTTTCTGAATTATAACTTGATGAAAAGAGAGAAATGATAACACTGCTTAGAGAGGTCTTGTTGTTGCCATTCAGCATAATGTAATTTATATTCCACACAAGGAGCTTTGAGCATTGCAATACAATATCCCCTGATCTCCTGGGGATACATGGCATGGGCAGGGAGAACAATTAATAGTGCTAGCAGCCTTTATGGTATTCTTTTAATCTACTGAGGGCTCACATTTCATCTATAATTTATTCCAGGGAAGAGGGGAGAATCTCAACCTTGAATGTTGCTAAGTAATTCCTTGTTGAATTATAGTGTAATAAAAGGTCAGGATCTGTGTGGCGCTAACTAGCAGTGGTTTTGTTCACTTCACGTGCATTAAGACTCCCTCAGTTAATCCATGACGTTAACGTAGGAAAAAACTTCACCAAAAAGGAAATGTGAGAAGTAAGTGATATTCATTTAAGCATATTTCAAGCATATTTTTAAATAAAAGTACCCCTTTTTTTTTCAAAAGTATAGAACATTATTAATTAAGCTATCCTAAATACTGTTTATGAGCTCAAATTATCACTGGAAGAAGGTGATTTAACACAAAACATGCTTTGTCTCTTTGAAGATTAGAATTACACATACGTCTAAATAAAAGGCTATGCTAAAAAAAGAATCTATTTCACTAGACACTTGGAGCGTAAGTATAAATAACTAGCCAAAATACACAAATCAGTGTAGTCATTTTACAATATACATTATGTATTCAAACAAATCAGCCCGTTCTCAGGCAACTGCTTTCTCCAGCTTCTGACCTGATAAAAGGCATCAAATAAAGAGCTAAGAAGAAAAATCTGTTACTCCCAGTATAAATGTTGTGCAAGCTTTTTTCAATAAAAATTAAATTTACAATGCTCTTATAAATGGGACAAGGATACAAAACATTTTGTCTATGATTAGTGAATTTAAAAAAAATCACTGTAAAACAAAAGGAAAACGTGCTTAGGTTAGGTGTTGCAGCATTTTTTTACAGCTAGATAGGTACACAAAGTGTTCTGTTAACCTCTTTTTCCAAAAATATTTTTTTAGAGTAAAGGCAATAACACAAATTAACAGGAAAGATTTAAGGGTGGACAAAATTACCTGCTCTAAAACTAGGAAATGACGTTAGTAAGCACAGTTGGCTCTTGTACCTAAAACAGTTATATATGGGAGTGAGGCCTTTCTTATCAATCAATTTTAAACTGTCTGACTCTGAGACCTAAACAAGGCTGTTGGTGACAGAAAACATCTCAAGTTGGTCATCATTTGGGGAGAGCAGGAGCCTTTAAAGAAAAAGAACAAAACTGCCTGGTGACAGCTCGTCAAGACCATACCCTAGAAACTTCCTCCACTGTCAACCTACAATCAGTGTCTGAACCGAGAGGCCTGATGTTGTCCAGATCCTGGGATTTTCTGTCAAAGGTTCTTTTCAAGAGGCACATGTGAGAAACAGAGAGCGTGCACTGACAATAACTACATTACCAAGGCTGTCAAAGTGATCTGTTTGGTGTTTTCTCCATCCTGCTATTATGCTTCTTTGCATTAAATCAGTTTAGGAGATAAATAAACAGCTTCTCAAATTTTTTCTACTTTCAGAAGCTTGACAAGAGAAAGTCCCAAACACACGCACACTGCTATGATTCACCTACCTGGAGCATGCCTTGGCCATTTCCTTCTATAGTGCCTTCATAAGTGACATGTAACCGAGTCAGGGGCTTCTCACATCTATAATTTAAAAAGATACTTCCTTATTTGTTTGTTTAACAGCAAGTAATTTGCTACAGAAAAATTTGAAATTATAGGTAACAATAAAAGAAAAAATGCAACCACCCAAATATAAAAACCAGAAATAGATGCCTATTAACATTTTTGGTGTAGATTCTCCAAAGTTTTTTCCTACTCAAATATGTAAATATACACATTTAAGTTAAAATGGGATTATAAACTCTTTTGAAACCTGTTTTTCTTCTACATGATATCAAAGTTTCTCCTCTTTAAGATAGTTGAAAAACTTCTCAAAGTAGAAAAAAAATTAAGGTCTATAAAGTTTTATCATTATTAGCAACCTAAAAAAAGAGCCATAGGAAGATTGGGCAATGAATCATACATGATTCTCAGAGGGGCTCTCCTTTCAGCAATTTGCAGACGTGTATGTGTGTTCGTGGGGTGGGGGGGTTGATGAAAATACCTACCACAGAAATTCCAATCTATTTCTATATTAATAAGGTTGACAGATGAACTTAGTGCCTACAGAAGGCAGTTATTTTCTTTCCCTTTTATAAACTATGGTCACTAAGGTGTTTAGCTGGCTTACATTTAAATTGAAAATCAATTTCATTTTATTGACAGCATTTTATGACATTTTTCCTTCTTAGAGTTTTTCCCCTGTTCATTTACTGAATAAAAAGTATAAATTATAATTGAATATAACAGATGAGAGCTAAGCTAACCTATGGAAATTATACTAGGATGGTAATAATTCTAGGGGGGATTATATTTTTTAAAACAATTTAGAAGGTTAGCTGAGGAAGCACTATTTACTCACTGAAATTTGTTCCCTTCCTGGTTTCAATGAGTCTAAACGCATTTCTGGCAAAGCTCCAGCCCGACTGACTGATACCTTAAAGTCAGGAGATAATTCAGTACAGGTTCTGTTCAAAGAACTTCATTTGCATTAATTAATTTAATCATCACAACAACCCTATTTTTATTTCCTTTTACAGATGAGAAAACAAAAGCACAGAAAGCACTTAAGTAACTCGTCAAAGGCTGTAAACGAAGCCTGAGGATTTGAACCCAGGAAGCCTAATACCACGGTCCAAGCTCTTAACCACTATGCTACAGCTTCTGAAAAATTACTCTGCAAATCTCATGTAGAAAGTAGTACCCAAGTTTTTGGTTTTTTTTTTTTTACTTCCTTTTCTTTAGGTCCTACTTCCCTAAGGATATTACGCAGAGGGAGATCTCCTATGAGGATACTACTGGAAAGATAAAGCACGATCCAGAAATCTCTGGTTGTCAGTTAGAACTTCAAGGCAGAATCCCATCTGTTGTCACCTGTTCCTCACTACTAAAGCTGGCAACTTGTAGTGAAGTTGTCAATAAAATTATGAAACTGCTAGAAACTTTTTTTTTAAAAAACATCCTCCAACTTCCTGGTAGGTCTTCCCTTAGGATGGCAGCAAATCCCCCACATCCCTGCCCCAGGAATCAAAGACACACACTATTCTGGCTCTCAGTGATTACTAAGGCTGGCTAAGGTGTTTACTGAACAGTTAGGGTTTAACTCTAACATGCCAGGAAGCTCAGAATTCAGGAAAGCCTCAGATCTCCTGGCACCCATTTAGCCCCTTACTCTCAGAAACACCAACAATCCTCATCTCTTCTTCATCCTCCCTCTTTATGTGAATGCATGTTCTGGCTCAGTGGAGTCTGGGAGACTGATTTTAATTACATTCTCCAACTTACTTACGAAGCGGCTAAAACAAAAAAGAGATCAATGAAATAAAAAAGAGTTAGAAAAGGCATCAAGTTAAACTCTGTCTATCAAAGTCAAGGGGGAACATCTTGGTCTTACTTAGGGGCAAAGCTATGGCACCTTGCTGACACAGCAGCCTTGCTGGTCTCTGCATCTCTGCCTGTCCCTTCTGTCCCAGATGGTGATGTACAAATGGGCATCCTGCCACACTAAGCCAAAAAAACAAAAACCCGTTGCCATTAAGTCAATTCCGACTCATAGCACTCAGGACAGAGTAGAACTGCTCCACAGAGTTTACAAGGAGCACCTGGTGGATCTTAACTGCTGACCTTTTGGTTAGCAGCGGTAGCTCTTAACCACTATGCCACCATGGTTTTCATGCTAGTACCAAGTAACAGTCAGATGCAGAGTGGAGACCCTGAGCTGAATGAAAAGTAAGTTCTCTGACTGATCTTTCAAGATCTACACCAAAGTGACGTGAACGTCTGTGTTCCTATTAGAGACTAACAGAAAGAGCTAAGGAAAACAATCCTCTGTGCTCTCTTCTGGTTAGATAACACAGTAGAGTGTTACTTTCAGTTCTAGGCACCATATCTTAACAGGGATCAATAAACAGGAGGCATATCAGAGATACAGTGTTTGGAATCTGTATTATACATGCAATAGAAAGAATAAGTTTAGTATGGAGAAGAAAGGACTGTGTATACTGGCAGAGGTAGGGCAGGTCCAGAAAGTATTTTTAAAGAATGTCTAACATTAAAAAAAAAAAATTAGATTTATTAATTGTAGCTCTAGAAGGAAGAATCAGGAATAGTGGGGAAAGAGTCATTTGAAAGACAGACGTTTAGTAAATGAGAGAATTAGATAATAATACACACAGCTAACACTGGACTAGGCTGAGATAAAATGGTGAATTTCCCATCACTGGAACTGTCTAGTCTCCATCTGTCACAGGTATTACAGAGGCAGCTGATATTTTCAGTAGGCAGCTGGACCAGGTGACTTCCTGGGGTCTCTTTCATCTCTAATACGCCATGACTCCAAAATGCTATACCTGTTCTCTTCCTTTCCTTGCTAGTTTTTTTTTCCTTCAGGTTGCTTAACCTTTTCTCTACTTTCTCTATTAATAATCACCTCAGCCATGCCTTCAGCCTCCTGAACTAAGGTACTTTGTCTTTCAACTCACAATTAAATATCTTTGATGGATGCCTTAAGAAAAATAAGGGAAATTAATTTTTATTAATTTCCTTCATCACTAATTTCAAACAAAACAATTACAAACTACGATAAAAGCTGTTAGCAAGTGAAAAGGAGAGGCACTGGTTAACATGAATGCACACTTAAATACTCATATCCTCACATGTTTGTAGAAAGTTTGTCCACACTTTCAGTGCACTGGGGATTTGCTCTACGTTAGGAACCATGTGAATATTTCAGGGCACGAAGAATGTTTCAAATTTGAATTAAATCATACTGGTTATTGATATCCTTAGTATTTGCAGATAAAAAAATCCAAGAAAGAGCAAATTAGCAACTTCTATAAAATCTGCCAGTAGTACACATGGACAGCCAAATTTCAAAATCCTTGTCACTCTAGACAAGCACAGTCTACATCATTTTAGTTTAATAAAAAAGGCTTCCCAAAAACTGTATTACAGAAATAAAAAACAAACAGTAACCAAAAAAAAAAAAAGAGTAAGGAAGAACATTTAAATATTGGTGTTCCATTTAATATTAGTATCTTCACACATCAAACTCCTCAATTTTAATACGATTTTGTTTCAGAAGAGCAAACTAAGTCAACAGGTTAGAAGTCAAAAGGTTGCAGACTTTCACTCAAAAGGAATGACTTCCAACTATGGGCACTGTCAATGAATCACTTATAGGAATGAACTCCATGGCACCAGGGCAATTAGAGATTGAAAGGGGCAGTAGGGTAGAATCCTCTCATGGTAAGACAGCCCTTCTTTTATGATTATTACCTTTCCCATTCTGGAAAATCTTCAAGACTCTGTCTTGTAAATGTCACCAACCCAGTAGGTTCTACAAAAGCAAAAAAAAAAAAAACACTCTAAGTTTTAATTTTAAAAAGATTATATATATTCAGTAAAAGGGTTAAGTCTAACAATGGCTATAAAACTAGTCAAGAAATACCAAACCTAGTGCTGGAGTACAACAGAAGATTGACTTAAAACAGTATATCCTTACATTAGGTTTTTGTTTGGGTTCTATAAGACAGTAAGTCCTTGCTAAACAAAACCATACAAATAAAAACACCACGGTAGGATCTGATTGCCAGTACTTTCTTGTCATGCTTTCTAAAATGAATACACTTTTTTAAAAAATCCTTGTTTTTACAAAAAAGATGCATAATGGGTACAGGTTATGCAATTAAGACAAAACTGAATTCGAATGTGTAGATTCTTTGTCAAAGAAAAGCCTTAACCCTATGCCCAGAGACTAGTGAATGGATATACATTTACGTGATTTAAAGTAACGTAAAATAAAATGTTTACGATTACAAAATAAAATCATTGGCATGTTCTCTGGAGTTAACAAAGAAAATCATTAGCATGTCCTCTGGAGTTAACAAAGGAAATCATTGGTATGTCCTCTGGAGTTAACAAAGGAAATCATTGGCATGTCCTCTGGAGTTAACAAAGGAAATCATTGGTATGTCCTCTGGAGTTAACAAAGGAAATCATTGGCATGTCCTCTGGAGTTAACAAAGGAAATCATTGGCATGTCCTCTGGCGCTAACAAAGGAAATCATTGGCATGTCCTCTGGAGTTAACACAGCTAAATCTTGGGCTTAAACAATAAGCTGTTGCTCTACTTATTGGGAGACACCTTAGACAGAAGGAGAGATTACCGTGTTCTAGGAGTTTATAAAAGAAAGATTACGTATCTTTCAAGAAGCAATATATTTGAGAGGATCAAAATGAAATACTATTGACACAGCAAATAATTTTAGAGGATAAGATCTTTTTTTTTTTTTTTTTGGTTAAATTTATTTTATTTAAGCCAGTGGCAAAAACAACAAATAAATCAGCCGGCCAGAATTAATTTGTTTGATTCAAATCCGGGAACAAACTAAAAAGGCCAGGCCATTTCTGTTTTCTTCTGTTTAAAAGAAAGCTCTTAGGCAGAGAGGTATGTCAGGAACTATTAGTGATAACGGTGGTACAGTCCCAGTGAAAGACTTGCAACCATTTCATTCCTAAGGACAAGTCCTCATTTCTTTGCTTTCACTCACAACAATAACAACTCAAAAATGATATGGACTGTAGTTCTGGGAAGACGGCAGTGTAAACAGACCATGGTTTTGACCCTCCCCCACAAATATAACAGGAAACACAACAAGGAAATAGTGCTCAGCTTTGACAGACCCTGAATCAGGGAGCAGTGAGGAACTGCAGACAGCAAGAATCAGTGAATAAACAATGAGCTGCATATGGTAGGAATCACCTTTCCCAGCAGCCCTGCCTTTCCCCCCAGCCACACAGGCTGCTGGCTGCTGTGAACAGGGGGGAAGTAGCCCCAGAAAAGGAGCCTGCTTCCCTAACCACCATAGTCCTTGCCTGTACAAAAAGAAAGCAACCCGAAGTTCTGCTCTAAAATGAACAAGACAGACCTCCTTGGGGGTCCGTTTGGAGTGTACAAGCACTTCCTACAACCGGTGTCGACTGCAAGTCTAAAGGGAACTGCTATACAGAAAGACCCTGCAGTGGAGTCTGCTCTCATAGTCATCACTCTACCTGCCTCCCTGTGTAACCCAGAGCTCAGGCCTCTGAAACCAGCAGGACAGCCCTCCCTGGGGATCAGTTTGGGTCTCTCTGTTCCCCCTTCCAGCTGATGACTGCTGACTGGGGCTGCTGCGTGTGAGGAAGCAGGCATTTTGAGTGAAGGCCACATCCACAGCCAACATACCATGGGGCGGGCTCTGACAGCAACAAGGCAGACCTCCCTTGGGGCCCAGCTGGAGTGTGAAAACCCCTCCCCCAACCAGTAACTGTTGGCTGCTGGACTGATATGAACTCCTACAGCAGGTCCCTTACCGTGCAGGTAGGAGGTGGGTCACCTAAGTGGAGACTGCTCCCTCAACCACCACAGGGATACTGGGGCTCCAAAACCAATAAGACAGATCTCTCAGAGACCCTTCTGGGGAGTGCCAGTCCCTCCTCCTCCTGAAATGGAGGGAAGTCTGCCTGTGCTTCCCCTGAATGCCAGCTCAGATATAAGCAGCCCCCACAGAGCAGGGAAAGAAGCCTCGGGCAAACTGGAGGGCAACACCCAGCCCTGAAGGGGGCTCCTTGGGTAGGGGTTTTCTAACTAAAAATGCGGTTGCAGAAACAGACAAGAGAGTAATAACCACAGAGAGGGGACTGCACCCACTGGTGGACAGACCAATTAGTACACAATATCTTGCCTGAATTCCCACAGAATCCTTCACTATTGCAACTCAAGGCTTGAATTTTTTCTTCAGTTCTTTTAGCTTGAGAAACGCTGAGCGTATTCTTCCTTTTGGAATTCCATTTCCAGCTCTTTGCACATGTCATTATAATACTTTATTTTGTCTTCTCTAGCCGCCCTTTGAAATCTTCTGTTCAGTTCTTTTACTTCATCAATTCTTCCTTTAGCTTTAGCTGCTCTATGCTCAAGGGCAAGTTTCAGAGTCTCCTCCAACATCCATCTTGGTCTTTTATTTCTTTCCTGTCTTTTCAGTGCCTCTTGCTTTCTTCGTGGATGATGTCCTTGACGTCATTCCACAACTCGTCTGGTCTTCGGTCACCAGTGTTCGATGCGTCAAATCTATTCTTGAGATGGTCTCTAAATTCAGGTGGGATATACTCAAGGTCATATTTTGGCTCTCGTGGACTTGCTCTGATTTTCTTCATTTTCAGCTTGAACTTGCATAGGAGCAATTTATGGTCCATTCCACAGTTGGCCCCGTCCTTGTTCTGACTGATGGTATTGAGCTTTTCCATCGTGTCTTTCCACAGATGTAGTCGATTTGATTTCTGTGTGTTCCATCTGGCGAGGTCCATGTGTATAGTCGCCGTTTATGTTGGTGAAGGGAGGTATTTGCAATGAAGAAGTCATTGGTCTTGCAAAATTCTATCATTCGATCTCGGGCATTGTTTCTATCACCAAGGCCGTATTTTCCAACTACTGATCCTTCTTCTTTGTTTCCAACTTTTACATTAAAATCACCAGTAATTATCAAGTGTCGAGTTGCAATAGTGAAGGATTCTATGGGGAAAATATTAAACGACACAAAAAAGCATCAAAAGAAGATGGAAGGAATACACAGAGTCATTATACCAAAAAGAATTAGTCAATGCTCAACCATTTCAAGAGGTGGCATATGATCAGGAACCGATGGTACTGAAGGAAGAAGTCCAAGCTTCCCTGAAGGCATTCGCGAAAAACAAGAATCCAGGAATTGATGGAATATCAACTGAGATGTTTCGACAAACGGATGCAGCGCTGGAGGTGCTCACTCGTCTATGCCAAGGAATATGGAAGACAGCTTCCTGGCCAATTGACTGGAAGAGATCCATATTTATGCCTATTCCCAAGAAAGGTGATCCAACCGAATGTGGAAATTATAGAACGATATCATTAATATCACACACAAGCAAAATTTTGCTGAACATTATTCAAAAATGGCTGCAGCAGTATATTGACAGGGAAATGCCAGAAATTCAGGCTGGTTTCAGAGGAGGACGTGGGACCAGGGATATCATTGCTGATGTCAGGTGGATCCTGGCTGAAAGCAGAGACTACCAGAAGGATGTTTACCTGTGTTTTATTGACTGTGCAAAGGCACTCAACTGTGTGGATCATAACAAATTAGGGATAACGTTGCAAAGAATGGGAACTCCAGAACACTTAATTGTGCTCATGAGGAACCTTTACATAGATCAAGAGGCAGTTGTTCAGACAGAACAAGGGGATACTGATTCGTTTAAAGTCAGGAAAGGTGTGCACCAGGGTTGTACTTTTTCACCATACCTGTTCAATCTGTATGCTGAGCAAATAATACGAGATGCTGGACTATATCAAGAAGAACGGGGCATCAGGATTGGTGGAAGGCTCGTTAACAACCTATGTTATGCAGATGACACAACCTTGCTTGCTGAAAGTGAAGAGGACTTGAAGCACTTACCAATGAAGATCAAAGACCACAGCCTTCAGTTTGGATTGCACCTCAACATAAAGAATACAAAAACCCTCAGAACTGGACCAATGAACAACATCATGATAAATGGAGAAAAGATTGAAGTTGTCAAGGATTTCATTTTACTTGGATCCACAATCAACAGCCATGGAAGCAGCAGTCAAGAAATCAAAAGACTCATTGCATTGGGCAAATCTGCTGCAAAGGACCTCTTCAAATTCTTGAACAGCAAAGATGTCACCCCGAAGACTAAGGTGCGCCTGACCCAGGCCATGGTATTTTCAATCACATCATATACATGTGAAAGCTGGACAATGAATAAGGAAGACTGAAGAAGAGTTGACGCCTTTGAATTGTGGTGTTGGCAAAGAATATTGAATATACCATGGACTGCCAAAAGAACGAACAAATCTGTCTTGGAAGAAGTGTGGCCAGAATGCTCCTTAGAAGCAAGTATGCTGAGACGGCATCTTACATACCTTGGACATGTTGTCAGGAGAGATCAGTCCCTGGAGAAGGACATCATGCTCTGCAAAGTAGAGGGTCAGTGGAAAAGAGGAAGACCCTCAACCAGGTGTACTGACACAGTGGCTGCAACAATGGGCTCAAGCACAATTGTAAGGATGGTGCAGGACCAGGCAGTGTTTTGTTCTGTTGTGCGTAAGGTCGCTATGAGTCAGAGCCGACTCGACGGAACCTAACAACAACAACATCTTGCCTGAGTGGCAGTGCCAGCTGGTAGAGAGAATGACCACATTGTGTTCTCTGGTGTGTTTGGGACAGATTGAAAGTTGAAAACTGAGACCTGCAACTTTCAAATCCTAATTATACCAAGGAGAGAGAACGAGCTATCACAGAGACGGAGAGGAAATGGTAAGCAAAGGCTGAAGGCTTTGCCCACCTAAGAGTTTTTTACAGAAAGTAGAATGGGCAAAAACATCAAATATTGGGGAAAACTGACAAAGTTAACACCCTTGAAAATTCCAATGCCCAACAAAAGATCATAAGACATACAAAGAACAGAGAAACAATGGCACATCCAAATGAACATGACAAAGGGAGTTAAAGTGCATCTAGGGATGACCAAATAATGAAAAAAATAAAAAAGGAAGACTACAACAACATTAAAGAACTAAGGGAAAACACAGACAAAGAGCTAAAAGAAATGACAAAAACTATGAAGAACAAAAGCAGGATCTAAAAAAAGAGATACTGCAACTGAAAGGAATGATAACTGAAAATGAGAAATGCAACAGAAGGACTTACTAACAGATTTTATCAGGCAGAAAAAAAGAATCGGTGAATAAGAGGATAAGAGAGTTAAAATTACACATGCTGAGAAGCAAAAGAACAGAGGCTCAAGAGGGCTGAACACATTTTAATAGAATTATGGGACAACAACAAGAGACCTAATATATGCACCATGGGTATTCAGGAAAGAGATAAGAAAAAGGACAGAAGGAATACTTGATGAAAATTCCAATCTAACAAAGAACATGAATCTACAAATCCAAGAAGCTCAAAGACCAAAAGCAAGACTAACTCAAAGAAATCTGCACCAACGTGCATCATAGTGAGGCTCTCAAAAAGTAAAGACAAAGAGAGAATCCTAAATGCAATTAGAGAGAAGAAAACAGTCGCATGCAAAGAATTCCCAATAAATACCAAATTCTCCTCAGAAACACTGGAGGCCAGGAAGAAATGGAATGATATATCTAAAGAGTGAAGAAAAAAGACTGTCAACCAAGAATACTATACCCAGCAAAACTATCCTTTAAGACTTAGGGTGAAATTAAAACATTCCCAGGCAAACAGGGACTGAGAGAGTTCATACCCACCAGTCCGGCCCTACAAAAAAAACTAATGGGAGTTCTGTAGATGGAAGGGAGAAATCACTAGAAAGTAATTCAAAGTCATAGGTAAAAGGAATAATCCCTAATAAAGGGAAATGCACGGACATATATAAGGGCTGGTAATTTTCATGCTTAGTAATTCTAAATATTTTAAAAATTGTTTTATTTACTTTTTTATTGTGCCTTAGATGATTTACAGAACAAGCTAGTTTCTCACTGAACAGTTAGTAAACATTGTTTTATGACACTGGTTAGCAACACTCTCCCTTCTCAACCCTGGGTTCCCCATTACCAGCTTTCCTGTCCCCTCCTGCCTTCCAGTCCTTGCCTCTGGGCTGGTATGCCCCATTACTCTCATTTTGTTTTATGGGCTTGTCCAATCTTTGGCTGAAGGGTGAACTTCAGGAGTGACTTCATTACTGAGCTGAAAAGGTGTCTGGGGGCCATATCCCAGGGTTTCTCCTGTCCCTGTGAGGCCAGCAATTCTGATCTTTCTTTTTGAGTTAGAATAATTCTAAACGTTTTTTCCTTCATGTTTTTTAAGAATATATAAAAAGCAGGAATAAAATTATGTTAAAGGGCACATCAAATATAAAGACATAATTAGTGATAATGACAGCAAAAGAACAGAGAGGAATAGTATAGAAATACCATTTCTTTTGTTGTTGAAGTTAAGTTGGTACCAACTTGCTCCAGAATATTAAGAATCAAGTTGCTAAGTAAAAACCATGAAAATACATTACAAAATACACAAAAGGAGAAGGGAACCAAAAAGGCCCACTATAAAACAAACAATCATAAAATCAAGCAGTTGTAAAGGACAAAGAAAAGAGACACACAAAAAAGAAACAACAAAATGGCAGAAGTCACTTCTTATCAGTAATTACAGTGAATGTAAATGGATTAAATGCTCCAATCAAAAGGCAGAGAGTGGCAGAATGGACCAAAAAAAAAAAAAAAAACTATACCCTATTTACAAGAGATATACCTTAAACTCAAGGACACAAACAGATTGAATGTGAAAGGTGGAAAAAGTACTCCGTGCAAATAATAACCAAGACAGCTTGGGTGTCAATCTAAGTATCAGACAAAGTAGACATTAAGAAAAAATCTGTTAGAAGGGATAAAGAGAGTGACAGTGATAAAAGGGTAAGTTAATCATATATATATATATATATATATATATATAAAATAAACATATATGCACCCCACATCAAGGCACCTAAATATATAAAGCAAACGCCAATAGACCTGAAGGGAGAAATACAGTGCTACAATAGTTGGAGATTTCAATACACCACTTTCAACGTTGGACAGAGCATCTAAAAAGACGACCAACAAGGAGGCAGGGGACATGAATGATACTATAAAACAACTAGGCTTAACAAACATACATAGAACACTCCATCCCAAAACAGCACAATATACATTTGACTATAGTACACAGGGATCATTCTCCAGGACAGACCGTACGTTAGGTTACAAAGCAAGTCTTCATAAATTTAAAAAGACGGAAATCACACAAGGTATTTTCTCTTACCACAACGGAGTGAAGCCAGAAATCAACATCATAAAAAAACCTGGAAAATACACGAACATATGGAAATTAAACAACACACTATTAAACTACCAATGGATCAAGGAAGAAATCACAAATTTCCTGGAGTGAAATAAAAATGAAAGCCCAACATATGAAACCTTATGGGATGCAGTGAAGGCAGTATATGAAGAAGGAAGAAAGATTTCAAATCAACAGCCTAACTCAACAACTCCAGAAACTGGAAAGAGAAGAACGAACTAAGCTTAAACCTACCAGAAGAAAGGAAAGAACAAAGATCAGAACAGAGATAAATAAAATTGAAAACAGAAAAACAAGAGAATCAATAAAACCAGAAGTTGGTTTTTTTTTTAAATTGACAAATATTTAGCTAGACTGACAAGGAAAAGATGAAATAACCAAAATAAAAAAAGAGGGGATATAACTGACCTGATAGAAATAGAGAATTGTGACAGAATATTATGAACTGTATGGCAACAAAGTAGATAAATGAAATGGACAAATTTTTAGAAGCATACAACCTACTCAAACTGAATCAAGTGGAAACAGAAAGTATCAACAGATCCGTAACAAGTGAAGACAACATCAAATCAGTGATCAAAAACCACGCAACAAGAAAACAGTCCCGGACCAAACGGCTTCACTAAGGAATTCTACCAAACATTTACAGAAGAATTGACACCAACATTGTTTAAATTCTTCCAAAAGACAGAGAAGCAAGGACTAGTCCCTAATTCATTCTATGAAGCAAACATAACTCTGATACTCAAGCCAGATGAAGACACCATTCTAAAAGCAAATTACAGGCTAATAGTTCTTATGAAAATGGATGTAAAAATCCTCACTAAAATACCAGCACACAGAATCCAACAGCATATTAAAAGAGCCACACTCCATGACCAAGCGTGATTTATTCCAGAAATGCAGGGATGGTTCTACATTAGAAAATCAATCAACGTAATACACCACATCAACAGAATAAGGGAAAGGAACATTGCTACTTACACAGACGCAGAAAAAGCACTGGATAAAATCCAACACCCTTTCTTAGTGAAAACCCTAAAGATTGGAATAGAAGGGAAATTCCTCAATATGATTCAAGGCATATATGAAAAACCGACAGCCAACATTATACTTAACACAGAGAGAAAGACT
This sequence comes from Loxodonta africana, assembly GCF_030014295.1. Classification (NCBI taxonomy): domain Eukaryota; kingdom Metazoa; phylum Chordata; class Mammalia; order Proboscidea; family Elephantidae; genus Loxodonta; species Loxodonta africana. The sequence goes on along the minus strand of NC_087357.1, from coordinate 82,175,306 downwards.
GAGCGCTTTCCCCTTGAAATCAGGAACAAGACAAAGAGTGCCTGCTCTCGTCACTTCTATTCAATGTTGTATTAGAAGTCCTAGCTAGAGCAATAAGACAAGGAAAAGAAATAAAAGGTATCTAGGTTGGAAAACAAAAATAAAATTATCTCTATTTGTAAATGGTATGATGCCAAACATAGAAAATCCAAAAGAGTCCATAAGAAAACTTCTGGAGCTAATAGAACAATTTAATAAAGTTTCAGGGTACAAGGTCAACAAAGAAAAATCAGTTGGATTTCTATACACCAGCAATGAGAAATCTGAAAAGAAAATTAGGGGAACAATTATATTTACAATAATATCGAAGATAATAAAATGCCTAGGAATAAATTTAACCAGGGATGTGAAAGACTTAAACAATGAAAACTATAAATGCTGTTTAAAGACATTAAAGAAGACTTAAATAAATGGAAAGATGTTTCATATTCATTGATTGGAAGACTTAATATTGTTAAGATGTCAACGCTACCCAAAAAAAAAAAGTGATCTATAAAAACCAAAGCTGTTGCCGTTGAGTCGATTCCGATTCATAGTGACCCTATAGCTGCAAGAAAACCCCGAACAGCTTTCTTTACAGAAATACAAAAACAAATCCTCAGGTTTATATGGAACGGCAAGAGGCCCTCAATGCTGAAAGAGAAGAACAATGTAGGAGGGCTAACACTTCCTGATTTTAAAACATACTCTACAGCTACAGTAATCAAAACAGCCTGGTACTGGTATAACAACAGACACACAGACCAATGGAATAGAACTGAGAGTCCAGAAATAAACTCACACATTTATGGCTAACTGATTTTTGACAAGAGTGCTAAGTCCATATGATGGGGAAAGAAGAGTCTCTTCAATAAATGGTGCTGGGAAAACTGGATTTCCACATGCAGAAAAATGAAGTGGGATCCATGCCTTACACCAAACACAAAAACAAATTCAAAACAGATTAAGGATCTAAATGTGCAAACTAAAACTATAAAATTCTTAGAAGTAAGAGCAGGGGTAATGCTGTCAGGTCTAGCTTTTAACAATGGATTATGTAATGTAATAACAAAAGTACAAACAGCAAAAGACAAAATAAATAAATGGGACCTCATAAAAATTTTTGTTCATCGAAAGACTTTACCAAAAAAGTGAAAAGACAAGCTACTGCCTGGGAGAATATCTTCGGGAACCAGATATCGGACAAGAATGTAACAATCAAAATACATATAAAACTTCAAAACTTAACAACAAAAAGACAAATAACCCAATCATAAAATGGGCAAAGGACCCGAACAGACATTTCACCAAAGAGGATATTCAAAGAGTCACCAAATACATGAAGAGATGCTCAGCGTTGTTAGCCATAAAAACAAAACAAACTTGTTGCTGTTGAGTGATTCCAACTCACAGTGACCCTACAGAACAGAGTAGAACTGCCCCATAGGGTTTCCAAGGAGTGGCTGGTGGATTCAAACTGCAAATATTTTGGTTAGGAGCTGAATTCTTAAAAACGGTCCCACCGGGGCTCCAAGAACTACCATAAAAAAAGAAACCCACTGCCATCGAGTCGATTCCAACTCATAGCGACCCTACAGAACAGAGTAGAACTGCCCCAGAGTTTCCAAGGAACGCTTGGCGGATTTGAACTGCTGACCTCTTGGTCAGCAGCCATAGCACTTACCCACTACACCACCAGGGTTTCCAAGAACTACCATATGACCTAGCAATTCCACGCCTACGTATATAACCAAAAGACTTGAAAGCAGAGACTCAAACAGATGCTTGCACGCCAGCGTTCAGTCCAACACTATTCACGATAGTCAAAAGGTAGAAACAACCGAAGTTCCCATCAACGGATGAATGGATGGATAAACAAAACGTGGTACATACATATGACAGAATACTACCCAGCCAGTAGGAGAAATGAAGTGTTGATACCTGCTACAATATGGATGGAGCGGAAAGACATGCTTAGAGAAATAATCTGTCACAATTAATAATCAATCACAAAGGACAAATATTGTATGACCTCGCTTATATAAAAAGATAATAAAAGGCAAATGTATAGAGAACAAAGTTTATTAATCATTACCGGGGTAGGAGAAGAGGGAAACGGTGGGTTAAGGGTTAAGGAAACATTGCATTGATTAGGGGTAGGGATGCACAGCCAATTACTGTAATTGCTGTCAAAACTTTGTATGCCTGTAAAAAGTTGAACTGGCAAAAATTGAATGATAGAGATAGCTACAACAATGACAAAAAAAAAGAGTAGCTGTTGAGGCTACTTCTGTATAACCAAAAACCTCCTCGGATTTGGTTTCTTGGTTTGGAGGTTTAGGGTCATGGTTTCATGGGACAACCCAGTTAACTGGCCAAATAACATGTTTAGTGCTTCTGTTCTACCTTCCAGTTTGTTGTGTAGTGTCTGGGATTTTAAAAGCTAGCAAGCAGCCACCCACGGCACAACAATTGGTCTCTACTGGCTGGGAGCACCAGAGAAAGAAGGAGAGTCAGGAACAGGAGGAGGATATGGAATGTCTGGCTAATTGCCTCCTTTGCCACGAGACCAAAAGAACTGGATGATGCCCGGCTACCATTACTGAACATTTTGATCAAGGTTTCTACAGAAGAATCCTGATCAAAAGGGGGAAAATGCAAACAGAATTTCAAATTCTCATGAACTCTAGACCTTCTGGAGACATGGAGCCTGGATGAACCTCTGAAATTACTGTCCTGAGATAAAAATACCCCCTGAAGTCTTAAAACCAAACAATAGTTTAACTTAACTAGTAAAGAATCTCTGCCTTGAGGATCATGCTCTTTTAAGAACTATCTACATGGGATCAAACTGACAACAGCAACTTCAAAAGATTAGACAGAAACCTTAGGGGGCAGTGAATTTGTGTTAATGCAGGAGGAACAACTCAGAAAACGAGGGTGAGAATGGTTGGATAACTCGAAGAATGTAATCAACGCCAGTAAATGGCACATGCAGAGACTGTTGGTGTATGTTTTGCTGTGTATATTTTCAATAACAACAAAATTAATAAAATTAAAATATAAATAAATCATATGGAATATTTACATTAGAAAACAGAATTTGGTTAACATAAGTCTTAATACATTCTTTAGATATTTAACTTTCTTTAAAACCAACGATAAACCCAAAAAACCAAACCCTCTGCTGTTGAGTTGATTACGACTCATAGCAACCCTACAGGACAGAGTAGAACTGCTCCACACCGTTTCCAAGGAGCGCCTGGTGGATTTGAACTGCTGACCTTTCAGCTTTTAATCACTATGACACCAGAGTTTCTAAGACAAATGATAGGCATAATTAAAAACTGACAAGTTAGAAAACTATTCAAACAATAGGGAAACAATCCTATTGGAAACTAATGTCAGTCTCACCATTCAGTAACTTAGCAGAGTAAGTAAGAACATTAAAGGGGTTCATACATATTAAGAGAGACCAAAAGTAATTTATCAATCGATGTTGCTAGCAAGGCAAGAGAAAAGGCAGAAGAACATAGTTTAGATATAATTATTAACAAAAATGCCCGGAAAGCATACCTGTTATCTTTCTTCTATATAAAAAGGTAACTTTCACTCCAGAATAGGGTATTTTGGCTAATCAAATATTTCTCTTAATCACAATATATACTGCATGTGGGTCACCAATTTTAAGAACTTTCTCTAAAAGACAGTTTAAAACTATACTGTAAATAATTTAACTCAGAAGGTTCTTTAAAATCTTTCCATCTCAAGAGTCTCATTACAAATATATAGATATTTGACAAGATTGAAAAGTTGGTCCTGATGGAATTAACATCTTATTTTATCAATCCTAAAAAGCATATTTGCTCATATATTCAATTTCTGAAACTGGGACACATCTTTTATGATTGAAGGGCTCTTGCCATTGCTGTTGATCTGGATTAAAGGAGGATTTTTCCAGAGAAGATGTACTACCTCTGCGTTTGCCAGTCATGTGGGAACACCACTGACCTGACGACAGTCCTAATCAAGTCCTCCGTGGCAGGATTTTGGGGACCACACTGGTGCTGTGGGTTCAGATACCAAACGGTGGCTCGTGGTTCAAATTCTCAGGGAAGACTTCCTTTCCTCTCTCTACCAAGGCCAAGTCTGCGACCTGCAGGTTTTTTGCTTGTCCCATTTCTGCGCGGCCAGGTTATTTTCTTCTCGCTTATCCTTAGACAAAGGGTACCAGCTTTGTACCAAAGGTCTCCTGTTACACTCCCTATCTTGAGTGGCTCTTTTTCCTTCTTAACGATATATAAAGTAATGGTACTTCTTACCATTTATGATGTCCTAGATTAGATGAAATACAGTACTTTAAATAGGTTTCTAGTGTCTATACTCTAGGCGCCAGAACGTCTATACAACGAATCATCACATTGTAAACTTTAATTACCCTTGATATTTTCTACTTAAGTCCTTAGCTTTACATCCTGAAAACCTACAGCAATGTTACACTACGTTTCTATAAAGAATTAACATGTATAGTGAAAAATTCAGAAAATGTTTATTTATAATTTATTTATTCCATCTAATTCCTAATACTAAAAACAAGATAACTTATGATGACTTTCCCAATTCTAATTTAAAAAACAAACTTTTAGCTTTTTCCTCAAAATATCTGGAATCTTAAAACTTAGAAAGGCAAGTTAGTTTTTAGAGAAGACATACTTGATTTGACTTTGAATTACAGAGTTATAACAATGGAAGCCATTCTGCAGTGAAACCCGTGAGAGCCGGCGCTTGATGGGACTGCCTTGTTTTTCCAAGTCTTGCAAGTTTTCTACCTTTGACGGGGAGCAGTCTTACAACTTTTCTGTCACTTGTTTTAGTGGAATATATTTGAGTTTTCCTTCTCTGACAGTTTTCCATCTTACCCAGGTTCTGGCTTTCACAGGTTTAACTGTATTTAAAATATCAAATGTGTTGTCATCTTTCTAACAAATTATTACAAATGAGACTACATTTTCCTTAATAATTCATTCAGTATAGAGGACGAAACTGAAACTCAGTAAGGTAAGAGATAAATACTCCTCGCAAAGATGCATAGGATCATCCGCCTTAAATACCAAAATCTTAATAATTTATTCTTTCCGAAAACTTAAACTGTCCGAGAGCAATACATTCGCAAGGAAAAAATGCCAAGTACACAGTAATGCAACAGAATTACACAGCAAAGAAAGGATATGAGAAAAATGACCTTAGATTGAAAAAAATTATGTGTTTTAAGACAATTCCACAATCTGGATGATCAGACGGGAAAGAACCCATTTCACTTGACCAGGGTTGACCTGTCCTACTTAGCAAAAGGAAATTTTTGAGATATTTTGGTTTCCTTTATAATCAACTTGCAGGAAAGGCCATCTTTGATAACAGCTGACATTTATTAAGTACATAACTTCTCATTAAATGTTTGCAAATACCCTACAGGATAATTATCATTATTATTTTATTATACAGATGAAGAAACTGAAGCTTAGAAAGGTTAAAAAACGTATCCATGGCCACCCAGCTCCTAGGATAAAAGTGGCAATAACAACCTACTATCAGCTGGTGACTACCATTACCAGTTAGACGTTTACCGCTATCACCTCGGCTGCTGTGATTAGCCTCTAGGAAAGCAAGATGGTCAAGTTCCAACAGAGAAAGACAGACACGAAGACACCAAGAATAAGGGATCTACAAAGAGCTCAGAGGGGGAACAAACGACAAGGATGGGTAGGAAGGCAATAAATAGCTGACCTACACAAATCAACTTAATTATTATAGTTAATGCTTCCTTAAATAAACAGCAGTCAAAACATATTTACCTATCAATGTACTTTCTTTTGAAAATATTAGATTTTATTCATTAACAATTCTGCCATGTATGTTACACTGGTTGGATTTCAATGTACATAAACCCCTCAACACACTCACAGCACACATTAATGCATACACACAACATGTACAGATTATAATAGTGAATTATTACTGTTTAAACATGATTCGGGCTGAAGGTATGTTGTGAACACACAATGTTCCTGACATGTCACTTGATCTGAACTGTCCCCATCAGTGAGAAAAATTATAATAAAAATAAAGGAAATTTACTTTTCTCTGTGACTCTTCTAAAGTAGCAGAAGAGTGTTTTAAGCTTCTCTGGTTTCCTTGATGATCGTCCTTCAAACAACCTGAAAGAGAATAAAAATAAACGAGGGTGGAAGATGATTTAAAATGCCTTAATGATTCAAAAAAACACCTAAATCTATATTTCCAACAAGGAATAAAAGAAACAATTTTCCTAGAAGTCAAGTGTGTAACGATACAGAGCTAGAAACTCCTTTGGATTCAAATGGCATCTGGAGAGGTCTGAAACCAACTTCACAAAGGCTTCTTCAAAGTTGTTCAGGCCAGACGCTCTCTCTTAACAACCTTTCTCCAATACAGTCTGCCCAGGGAGAGGCACCGTCTGGTCCCCCGAAGTCAATTAGGGTCAGCAAGTTAATGGATGGCTGTTGCTCAAAGGCAAATACTATTTATAATTCATAGTATTACTAGGTAGTTAAATGACTCAACAAAAATGGCACCTGAAAAAAAATCTGCATTTGTGCTGGACACAGAAGAAATGGGCAGGTATGACAAGATATTGGAGGACTGACTAGCCTTGGTAATTAAACAAATACGCCCTTTGCATGGTAACAAAAACAGCAAACAGGGCCTACCCCCTGCCATCTAGCTTCCAGAAACCTGGGCTTGCATTACTTAATTCAGTTTTCTTTGAAATGACAAGGCATTGTTATTGGTAACACATAATGCAATTTATCCTGAGGAAAGAAAAGCAGGGCTGTAGAAGCATGGGACCTGAGTAAGTAGTTCACTAAAAGATTTCAAACACAAAAGCGTGCTTTTGGGCCTAAGATCTAATTTTTCAAAGGCATTTAAAAACTACAGAGGGATTCAGGGGCTGTAAATGATGAAGTATTATTCATCTGCCTCTAGTCATACACTCTGGCTTTAAAACCAGAAACCCTCCAAGTCACAGTCCACTTCAGTAAGTGCTAAAATGGGTAAAATTTTTCATGGTTATAAAAACAAACTTATGTAACTATACAGAGAGGGAAAAACTAATTCCGTGAGCAAATCCTACTGAGCAACTGAAATGAATGAGGAAGGAAGAAAACGCAGCTTTCAGGTGATCTTGTTTTAATGATCTAAAATTCTGTATTGAGGGTCAACTTCTGAAAAAATAATTCCTAGGAATAATTATTTACTAAAAAGAATACTAACGTCAGATAAAAAAGATTTTAACCAAATCTAAATACTCAATACTTTAAACATAATGTAAGAGTGCCTGTGAAAATTTTTACTCATCTAAAAAAACTTATCTTTTAAAAATGTTTTACACGTATACTCTTAGAATCCCGCTGCCTGCTGAGAGGAAGGCTCTCTGAGAGTGCAGCTTTCAGTGTGGTGTCTTATGTAACGCGTCAACTAGAAGAGCGCTGAAGTCAAAATGAAGAGGCCACTTTGCAGTTTGACTGAACATCCTGTACCAAATAAATGACGGTTTACTAAACGAACACCTTGGGATCTACTGTAAAAGCCCTTTCTGGGCTTACTATTTAGTAGAGGGAAGCAGGATGGATATAAAAGCAGCCCCCACCCACATGTAGAGATGAGCTGGTGGACTACGCACCTCAGTTAAGTGGAAAGTTGCTCCTCAACAGACCTGTTACCTGGCTGCTGCCCTGAAGAAAGAGTTTCCCAAAACATAAACAGAAAATACGTCCCTAGCTTCTCTGTGTGTTCAATCGTTTGTAAAATCACTTGGAAGTTCACATAAATCATACCCATGGTGAAAATTATTAACCTCAGGAGCCACTCAAGACTGCAGATTTATTACCCGAGCAATACGGACTTTACTGAAAGATTATGTGGCTGCTACTATCACTCACTACAAACGAGCACCACTGTTTATTTTGCAGGCCCTGGTTCTGGTAACCTGATAGGTAGAAATCAAACAATCCTAATTTATCCTGTTTACAGTTACTATAAGCCTAATTTCAATCATTACATAACCAAATATGCTTTCCCATCTTCCTAACTGAGCAGGGAAGTGGGGGGAAGATGGAGAGAAAGTTAGGGGAGGTTAAAACAAAAAACGAAAAAAAACAAACCAAACCCAGTGCCATCGAGTCGATTTCGACTCATAGCGACCCTACAGGACAGAGCAGGACTGCCCCATAGAGTTCCCAAAGAGCGCCTGGCAGATTTGAACTGCCGACCCTTTGGTTAGCAGCTGTAGCACTTAACCACTACGCCACCAGGGTTTCCTCGGGGAGGTTAAGTAGGTTTGAAACCCCATGCCAATTCTTACACTTGGTTGTCGTGAGATTTTAAAGTAGTACGTCTAGCCATCCAAATAAAACGAATTATCCTGGTATGCCAGTAAACAAAACAAAATAAAAAAGACAGAAATATGCAGGCAAGCAGCATGCATGAAAGTCTTACAAGGGAGATGTACTGTCTGAGGGACGCATATAGGGTGAGGGAAGAGGGGCAACACAGAGACAGGGGCTGAGAAGGGAGCCTGGGAAAGGGGAGAGACAGCCGGATGGGGCAGGGAAGACAGAGAGAGAGGAGAGAGATACAGAAAGAAAGGGGGGTGAAGACAGACAGACAGGTAGAGTGGGAGACAGAGGGACTGCATGAGAGACAAAAAATAAGACAGAGGGAGAGACACTCAGACAAGCACAGAGAGACAGACTCAGAGAAAGGGAGACAGTCTCATAATAAAACAAGCACCATCCAATTCTTTAACTTGCCAATGCCTTTTTGGGGATGTATATTTTCTGATTTCTGGGTATGTATGTTTGAAGACATGCATGTAAATATGCACATAAACTCAGGCCAGAATAACCCTTCTGCAGCTTGGGAGGACATTCTGGTATTTACCTGAATGATAATTACAGATTTTAAAAGAAAGTAAGTAGAAAAAGCCAGTCAGGCAACCTCACTATGTTCTAAACAAAGCTGTTTTTATTTTCAAGGGAAGAAGTCAATCAAGGGTCAGATACTTATTAACTGGTGTTTTCCTATTTTTCTATCCATACATATAGAGAAACATAGTTTAATAAAATCCTCCCCTGAAAGGAATATTGATAACATTACTGGAATTGGATTCTAGACACACACACACACAACTCCCATGTGATTTCAAGTTAAGGATTAATCTCATTACTACATAGTAAATCAAGCCCAAAGCACTATAACCTCCACTTTAAAATGGAAGCAAGTGATAACAGGAACCCAGCCAGAAAGTCGTTCCTGGCTTTTCTGTGAGGCACTCTGCCATATGGCCCACTAGCATGTTCAATCCAGGGAAGAGGCAGATGTAAAAGCCTGCAACGGACAATTTATCTCTGACTATCTAGTTTCCAAGCAATCTCAGAAGCATCAATGCTAATCACATTGGAAGCCTTTATATGGATGCTTAGGCCCTGAAAAGCAAGCAGGGGAAAAGGTCAGGAGTATTTAACATAACTAAGGAGGGCTGGAAGAACACAACAAAAAAGGGGGAGACTTATTGAATTTATTGCCATCAGCCTCCCAGCACATATTCTTATTCAATCAGCTAGCCAGCCATACCTCTTTTCAGATTAAATATACTCACAAACACAACTCCCAGTGGTCAGAAATAGTAATCACAAAGAGCAACTATGCAAACAACAACAACAACAAAATCCTATATAGTCAGCTTACCAAATGGCTCATCACATTAGGTACTTAATCTTTCAGAGGCCACACGACAAAGGACAACTCCTGGTTGCTTTTCATTTCTGGAACTCTAGCAGAGTGCTTTGCTTTTGAGAGCAGCTAGACACAATGGAAACTCTATGGGGCAGTTTTCTCTGTCCTACAGGGTCGCTGTGAGTCGGAATCGACTCGACGGCAGTGGGTTTAGAAACAATGGAAGGGCCCGAACAGAAGACAGTGTTCAACAAGTCCCAGTTCTGCTGACAAGTTGCTTATCCTCTTTAAACTTTACTAGTATAATATTAGCATACAAGCTTTCCTACCGAAAAACTTCACAGACAGAATCTAAGTGAGCTGGCCACAGACAGCATCAGCGGTCACTTACAGTCGCTGCTTCTGGTGCTTGCTAGTTTCGGCTTGTTACAGAAGACACCGTCCCACAGTAAGAGGCAAGTGTTGACATCCTGGCACTGGGGATCCCTACAACTGGGGAGACGATCACAGGTTTGTCTGCCTTCATTCATGCTCAACGTTCTGGTGTCCAAAAGAAAATCTCAAGAGCCAGGAGGAGAATAGGTCTGATGTCAAATCTTCAACGGACCTACTAAAACATTATATGGCGAAAATGCTATTGGGATAGTGCAAGCTAAAATCCCTCATGGTTACTCTGGACTGACAAAGGACTCTGGTTTATTTTATAGATCAAGAACTATTTGTAAGAATAGTCCTAATTAATAGTTCTAATTTCTGACTAGCTATGAGGTGAGAAGCACTAATCTAGTTCATTCAAAGGGAAGCTGTATAGCACACTGGTTAAAAGACACGGATTCTAGAAGCAGACTATATCCTGAGTTTGAATCTCAATTCCACCACTTACTATGTTAATTTGGTGATTACCTACCCTCCCTAAGCCTCTGTACTTACTAACTGTGTTAATTTGGTGATTACCTACCCTCCCCTAAGCCTCTGTACTTACTAACTGTGTTAATTTGGTGTTTACCTACCCTTCCTAAGCCTCTGTACTTACTAACTGTGTTAATTTGGTGATTACCTACCCTCCCTAAGCTTCTGTCCCCTCATCTGGAAAATGAGAATCATAATAATACCTAATCCATACAGTTGATATAAGGATTAAGTAAAAAATGATTCACACTGGCACATGGTAAATGCTTAATAAACATTCGCTATCGTTTTATTGTTATTAGGAGATATTGTCATACAAAAATTTCAGATAATGCAGAGTAAGCAGAGGTGCTTGGACTGAGACAAGGCATTACAACATAATCAAGCCCAAACCCAGTGCCGCAGAGTGGATGCCGACTCAGCGACCCTATACATAAAAAAAAATACATAATACCCAGCAAAAAATCAATGCTCGTTTACATGAAATGCTTGCATTATTCTAATTCATATTCCCTTCCTTAGGAAAAATTGTATGGGCTCTTTTTCCATCAGCCTAATATGCTGACCTCAGAGCCAATTAGCTTATGTCTTCAGGATAAATTACAATGGCACAATGAAAAAGATAAAGCACCAATACCAAGAAGTCCCAGCATTTTCCTGCCAGATTTTTTGCTGAAAAAAAGATATTTTAAAATTAAAGTATGCATTAAAATTAATATAAATTCTACTAACTGGAAGCAGAAACCTGGAAGCCACCAAAGTCAGGACTTCTCAAGACTTGTTGACATCTACCCGCCAGTCATCCCGAACCCGTGGGTCCATTTTATCATTAAGAAGGCTGTACACTAGGATCCCTAATACCTGGAATAAACATTATACAAAACATTACCAACAATGCACAAGATAAACCAGGTAACTGGGAGCTCCTAAAAATCAAACTCACATGCTCATCTGAAGACTTCAGCAAAGAGTGAACAGATTACCTACAGGCTGGGAAAACGTTTTTAGCTATGATATTTCTGATCAGCACCTGATCTCTGAAATCTACATGATACTGCAAAAACTCAACCACAAAAAGACAAATAACCCAGTCAAAAAAATAGGCAAAGGATATGAACAGACACTTCAGTAAAGAAGACATTCAGGTAGCTAACAGATACATGAGGAAATGCTCACGATCGTTAGCCATTAGAGAAATGCAAATCAAAACTACAACGAGATTCCATCTCACTCCAACAAGGCTGGCATTAATCCAAAAACACAAAACAATAAATGTTGGAGAGGTTGTGGAGAGACTGGAACACTTATACACTGCTGGTGGGAATGTAAAATGGTACAACCATTTTGGAAATCGATTTGGTGCTTCCTTAAAAAACTAGAAATAGAATTACCATACAATCCAGCAATCCCGCTCCTTGGAATATATCCTAGAGAATTAAAAGCCTTTACAGGAACAGATATATGCACACCCATGTTCACTGTAGCACTGTTTACAATAGCAAGAAGATGGAAGTAACCAAGGTGCCCATCAACGGAAGAATGGATAAATAAATTACGTATATTCACACAATGGAATACTATGCATCGATAAAGAACAATGATGAATCCATGAAACATTTCATGACATGAAGGAATCTGGAAGGCATTATGCTGAGTGAAACTAGTCAGCTGCAAAAGGACAAATACTGTATAAGACCACTATTATAATAACTGCAGAAACAGTTTAGACAGAGAAGAAAATATTCTTTGAAGGTTACGAGAGGGGTGATGGAAGGACAGAGGGAGAGGGGTTTTCACTGGTTAGATGGTGGATAGGAATTATTTTGGGTGAAGGGAAGGACAACACACAATACTGGACAGGTCAGCACAACTAGACTAAACTAAATGCAAAGAAGTTTCCTGATTAAACCGAATGCTTTGAAGGCCAGAGTAGCAAGGGTGGAGGTTTGGGGACCATGGCTTCAGGGGACATCTAAGTCTATTGGCATAATAAAATCTATTAAGAAAACATTCTGCATCCCACTTCGGTGAGTGGCTTCTGGGGTCTTAAATGCTAACAGGCAGCCATCTAAGGTGCATCAACAGGTCTCAACCCACCTGGAGCAAAGGAGAATGAAGGACACGAAAGACACAGGGTAATTATGAGCCCAAGAGACAGAAAGGACCACTAAACCAGAGACTGCATCGGCCCCAAACCAGGAGAGCTAGATGGTGCCCGGCTACAACCGAAGACTGCCCTGACAGAGAGGCGCAATGGAGAGTCCGAGAGAGCAGGAGAGCAGTGGGAAGCAGACCCCAAATTCTCATAAAAAGACCAGACTTAATGGTCTGACTGAGACTAGAAGGACCCCGGAGGTTATGGTCCCCAGACCTTCTGTTAGCCCAAGGCAGGAGCCATTCCCAAAGCCAACTCTTCAGACAGGGATTGGACTGGACTATGGGATAGAAAATGATACTGGTGAAGAATGAGCTTCTTGGATCAAGTAGACACATGAGACTATGTTGGCATCGCCTGTCTGAGGGGAGATGAGAGAGCAGAGCGTGTCAGAAGCTGGCCAAATGGACATGAAGACAGTCGAGGGAAGGGGTGTGCTGTCTCATTAGGGAGAGAGTAATTAGGAGTATATAGCAAGGTGTGTTTAAATTTCTGTATGACTGACTTGATTTGTAAACTTTCACTTAAAGCACAATAAAAATTTTAAAAAAGGGAAAAAAAGAATCCCTGTATATCACAAATAAATCTCTCTAAATAACTGGAAAAAAAAAAAAAAAAGACGGCTGTGAGCACTGCAGTCTCCCAGTTATCAGAGAACTCTCCGCTGAACAGAAAAGGAATGGAAGGAAGAGGTGCAGTGGAGGAACGGTAATGATGTCTATGGGGGTGTACTGAGGAAGGAAAAAGCTACTCTTGAAAAAGGGTCAGAAAGTCTGTGGGGGTCCATCCTCTAAATCAAATTACAATAATAACAAAGTAGAAGGATTCACATTTCCAGATTTCAAAACTTACTACAAAGCAACAGTAATCAAAACAGGGTGGCTACCGGCGTAACGACAGACATACAGATTAAAGAAACTAAATTGAGAATCCAGACAGAGATCTATATATCTATGACCAAGTAACTTTTGACTAAAGTGCTAAGTTCATTCCATGGGGAAAGAACCGTCTTATCAACAAATGGTGTTGGGACAACTGGATTTCCGCATGCAAATTAATGAAGTTGGACCCCCTACCTCACACCATATAAGCAAATTAACTCAAAATAGATCAATAACCTAAGCATAAGACATAAAACTCTTAGAAGAAAATATAGAGGTAAATCTTCAGGACTTTGCATTTGGCAATGAATTCTTAGATACAACACCAAAAGCATGAACAACAAAAGACAAAATAGGTAAACTGGACTTTGTCAAAATGAAAAACTTTTGCTCATTAAAGGACATTACCATGAGAGTGAAGCAATCATTTTCAGAATGGAAGACAATATTTAGAAATCATATGTCTGATAATGGTTTAAGCATCCAGAATATATAAAGAACTCCTATAGCTTAACAACAAAAAGATAAACCAACTTAAAAACAGGCAAAAGACTTACATAGACATTTTCCAAAGAAGATATACAAACGGCCAATAAACACATGAAAAGTTGCTCAAAGTCATTAGTCATTAAATTAGTCATTAGAGAAATGCAAATAAGACCCACAAAGAGGTACCACTTCACATCTACTAGGGTGGCTAAAATAAAAAAGATATACATTAACAAGTCTTGGCAAGGATGTTGAGAAATTAGAACCCTTATCCATTGCTGGTAGGACTGTAAAATGGTGTAGCCACTGTGGAAAACATTTTGGTGGTTCCTCAAAAAGTTAAATACAGAATTACAGCAATTCCATTCCTAGATTTATTCCAAAAGACATGAAAACAGGGATTAAACGAGATGCTTGTACACCACTGTTTATTGCCAAAAGGTAGAAATGACCCAAGTACCCATCAACAGGTGAATGGATAAACAAAATGTGATGTATAAATACAATGGAATATTATTCAGCCGTAAACAGAAGTGAGGTTCTGATACATGCTATAACGTGGATGAACCTCGAAAACATTATGCTAAGTAAAAGAAGAAATATTATAGATCACATTTACATGAAGTATCTGTTGTTGTTTTAGGTGCCGTCAAGTCAGCTCCACCTCATAAAGACCCTATAGGACAGAGTAGAACTGCTCCATAGGGTTTCTAAGGAGCGCTGGCGAATTTGAACTGCTGACCTTTTGTTAGGTTAGCAGCCGCGCTCTTAAGCACTACACCACCAGGGCTCCATAGGAATATTTAGAACAGACAGATGAGAGACTGAAAGTAGATTCGAGGTTGCCAGCGGCACAGGGAAGAAGGGATTGGGGAGTTACTGCTTAATGGATACTGAATTTCTATTCTGGGTGATACAGTTTTGGAAATAAATAGTGGTGATGGTTATAGGCCAGTGTGAATATAATTAATGATAGTATATTAAAGAAATAATAAATAATGACAGCATTAAATTTCGACTCATGGAATGAAATAAGTATCTCTGCATCCACTATGATATAAAAAATGGCTCGATAGGGACAGCTTCTTCCTTACGGTAGAATTCCAATTAATAAATGTAGGTGGAAAGAGGGAAATAGAAAAATCACAACAGGTAAGCATCACAGTAAAAACCATTACAGATAAGATCAACCAGTGGATGCTAAAATCACTAGAGGCAGGGAAGGGAGATGTGAGGCAAAACAGGATTTGCATAATACCAAAGTATCTCCCCCGAGACATTTATTAATCCCAAAGGGGAAGGCAGTAATTTTATAGTGGAAAAACTGGCAGACACCATCTTAGCCAAGTGATCACTGGTAACAAGACATATCCCTTGATTCACTGAGAAGAACATAATAACATCACTACTGTGGTATTCCTGCCAAAATGTAGAACCACATTCTAATTTTCAAAAAGCATCGTGAGGGACATTCTCCAAAACAGCTTACCAGTAACTTCAAGTGTCAAAGTCATGAGAGAAAAGGCAACAGAAAGGAAGAAATTGGAGGAGACTGAGAAAAACAATTAAATGCAACGTGGGACACTGGAAAAAATCATGGGACAGAAAAAGGCCAGTAGAAGAAGTGGCAGAACTGAAATACGTAGTTTAGTTAATAGTTTTGTACCAATGTTAATATCTTGGGTTTTGATAATTGTACTATGGGTTAATATAGGATGTGAAAATAAGGTGAAGCTGGGTAAAGTATATTTAGGCATTCTCGGTAGTATTTCTACTACTTTCCTGTAAGTGTAAAATAAAAAGTTTTTAAAGAAACTACATTTAAAAAAGTGAAGTAAAATATGTGCTCCACTCAGCTTTGAAGACAGAAATGATATGGCAGCCACAAGTGTGACTGTGCTCTATGACAGGCCCTTCCCACTCTATAACTGCTCACAGGCAGGACTGCGTGGAGGAGGACACTCTGCATAACATACTGGGAAAGAGGGGTATATTATAATAACTTTCTGAAGACCCACCCCTGACATTAGGGAAGAAAACTCACATTCTGTTCACAGATGTTATAAAGACAATTCTTAAACTGAAGAAAGAAGGACTGAGATGGAAAAAGAGAGAGACAGAAATGATACTCATTTGCCAAGAAGCTTTCTTAAACAATGTTTCTGTTCAAGTAGGTGAAGGAGAGAGTACTCATCTGGGAAAACAGCTGGGATCTAAAACTTTATCAATATCCTCACAATTAAATAATTCAATTCTTTTAAATGGAAAATGGAAAAGTTGAGTTTCATTTTGCTTTTTATCTTGACAAGTGTATTTTTCAACCTTAGTTCCATGAGTCTCACAAGACAGTCAGTCTCATGACTATATACTCATATTTTTTACATTTTATAAGACCTTCACTTATTAAAGAGCTTTTACTCCAACTTTAACATTCTGTCAGAATATAAAGATTGTAACAAATAACAGATGTTCCCATGAATAATCAAACTGAAGAGGTGTAATGGATCCAGAGCACTCGAGGAGGAGGACATCTGCGAGGATGCAAAGAACATGGGCCTTGTAGTAGACGGCCCTGAATTAAACTCCATCACTGTGACTTATGGCTACTAGGTTCTATGTTAAGTTCTTCAACCTCCACGAACTTTAATTATCTTGTTTGCAAAATGGCAAAAACATCATTTAACTCACAGTATTATAAAGACCAAATGAGATAACTGTACATAAAATGCTTGGCCCATGGCCAATTACAACGTAAATATTATTAGTTCCTTCCACTCTTCTGTATTTCATTGTTAAAAAGGTGTTCTCTGAAAACATACCGATTGAAGTTAATATCTGGGTAACTAGAATACTCCGATTTCATCTTAGCATTTCGTCGTGGAAAGGTGCAGAAAAAAGCATTAGCTAAAAGGCTGGCGATCTGTTCCTGTGACATTGTGATGGAATGATTCATCTTCTGCTTCAGGAGTGGTAGTGGCTGACAGAGGAAACAAACAAAAAATACAGACGAGAAGAGCAATAATTAGTTTAGCAATTTCAAAAGCAGAAGCACCAAATTGCATTTGCTAAATTAGGGCAGAAATAATTTCGGGCCACTCTTGAATTCTTAAATCAGCAATACCATTAAAGTCAAGGGATGTTTATCAAGGATGACTGGAAAAATGTTCTTGTTTGACAAACTGCAGATTGCTAATCAATGATAATGATAGCAAAGAGAACACAAAACACTGCTTATTAGTGAAAAACAAGATTGCATTAGCAAGAAGTAAAAATATGTTGCACGTGTAATGCAAAATTAAAATGAAACAGAAAAGTGCAATACTGAGTTTACCACTGTTGCTTACACTAAATTTTGTTCTCACTTACATTAAAGATTGTCAGAAATTTTTCTACTTTACTCCTAAATAAGATGATCTAAGGAAAATATTCAATAAATAAGTCTTTCCCTCTTTTTCTAAAAATCACACTTCACGTTGACAATTTCTTCATGAGACCCAAATCTAATTTTATTAAAGCAATTAATGGAACATGGGAAAACCATCAAACACAACTGGGTATAACCCGAAATAAGATGGGTATTCACTGAATACTCAAAACATTTCAAGTCAAGGAGGATTAAGGCATTTTCCTAAGAACTCTTTACATCTGAAGTATCTTCTAGTCGGGCCAAAGCCAAATTCACTGAGCCCCTTATTTTCAGCAGAATCCACAGGCCCTCAGCATTGGGCTCAGTGGGTCTTACCTTATTTTAAATGTATAAACCATAGGAAGATTTGATGGCAAAATCAAAGACCAACTGCCAGTTTACAGATCAATTAAGTTTCAAAACGCTCCAACATAATATTTAGAGATGCTTTTTATTCTCCTTTTCAGTCATACCAAGAAGTAAGGCTACTGGATATCCGCACTAATGTCAAGCAGTTTGTAGAGAGCTGTCCTAACCACACCTCGAGAACGAACATCCGCAATCAAACTGAGCAGAGGCGGGCCAGGCCATTCAAAGCCACAATGCCGTAACAATTAAGCTTCTTTTCCAAATAATAGGAAACACACATCATTGCTACAGTAAGAGTTTGCTAGGAAAAAGACATGGTTAAACTTACAGTTCAACCATTTCTCCTGGAAAAAATAAAAAGTAAACAAAAACAAGCAAAAAGTAAAGGATTTATTTTCCCTACCAAGAAAACCAAACCCATTGCCGTCAAGTCAATTCCGACTCACCGCAGCCCTACGGGACAGGGCGGAACCGCTTCGTGGGCTTTCAAGGCTGTACTCTTGTACGGAAGCAGACTGCCACACCTTCCTCCCGTGGAACAGCTAGGAGGTTCCAACGGCTAACCTTTTGGCTAGTACTCAAGCACGTAACCACTGCACCACCAGGGATCCTTATCTTCACTACAGGACAGAGCAGAACCGCTCCGTGGGGTTTCAAGGCTGTAATCTTGTACGGAGGCAGACTGCCACATCTTCCTCCTGGGGAACAGCTAGGAGGTTCGAACCGCTAACCTTTTGGCTAGTACTCAAGCACGTAACCACTGCACCACCAGGGATCCTTATCTTCACTACAGTATCCAAAATTCTCTCTCCTTTCAGGTCTTAAGGATCACCATTTCTAAGAAAGAGGAAACAGCTCGTAACGGAAATCTCCACTTTCCACCCTATACATTTACTCACAACCCAGCACTGAGTTTTAAAAAGGGGACAGTGTGTCAATGATTTAAAGCAAACTCACTTGGTTTCAGTGAAAAATGAGTTTTTTAAACTACCGTTTTCCAAGTTATCAAGGAAAATGACTAAAAAATTAATGGTGACTGTCATGGATTATGTCCCCTCCAAAATCAGTGTATCAGTTTGGCTGGGCCACAATTTCCCAGCATTGTGTGGTCTTCCTCCACTTTGTGATTATAATTTTACGTTAAAAAGGATTAGGGTGGGGCAGTAACACCACCTGTACCCAGGTCACATCCCTGATCCAATGTAAACGGAGTTACCCTGGGGTGTGGTCTGCACCACCTTTTAACTCTCATGAGATAAAAAGGAAAGGGGAGCAAGCAGAGAGCTGGGGACCTCATACCACCAAGAAAGCAGCGCAGGGAGGAGAGTGCATCCTTTGGACCTGAGGTTCCTGCGCTGAGATGCTCCCAGACCAAGGGAAGACTGATAACAAGGACCTTCCTCCCGAGCCGACAGAGAGAGAAAGCCTTCCCCTGGAGCTGATGCCCTGAATTTGGACTTGTAGCCTACCAGACTGTGAGAGAATAAACTTCTCTTTGTTAAAGCCGTCCACCTGTATTTCTGTTATGGCAGCACTAGATGACTAAGACAGTGACTATTTTAGGTTTAATGAATTATAAGCACAAACATTTCTTGTTTCCCAAATAACCAAATATTACAATTTTAAATATAGTAAGTCATTTCTGTTCTCTTGGGGGAGGAGAAATGCCTGAAAAGCTTATGCTTGGAGAAAACGTGAGGATGCAAATCTTATCAAGATAAATAAGGGTCTAGTTACTATGAACCAAGATCTTTAAAAAAGTCCCTGTCCAATGCATCTAAGAGATGGTATGCACATATGTTCATACATATAATAAAACGCACAGGGGGCCCTGTTACAGATGCTTCTTAGACACAACCATACACCTTGAGGGATTAGATTTCTAGGTTTGTAGGATTAGGACCATAGTCTCATGGGACATCTCAGTCAACTGGCATAACATAATTCCTGTAGTTCTACATACTAGTTTGGTGAGTAGTGCCTGGGGTCTAAAAAGCTTGTGCACGACCTTCTAAGATACAACTACCGCTCTCTACTTGCTCCAGCCAAAGAGAAAGAAAGAAATCAAAGACTCAAAGAACATACTAGTCTACAGGACAAACAGCCTACACGAACCATGGCCTCACCTACTCTGAGACCAAAAGAATTAGATGATGCTTGGCTGCAACTGTTGACCATTCTAATCAGGGCAACAATAGATGAACTCAAAGAATGGGAGAAAAATGTAGAACAGAACATCAAATTCCTAAAAAATAAGTAAATAAACCAGACCTACTGGACTGGTTGAGACTGGAGGACTCCTTAAGACTACTGCCCTGAGATACTCTCCAGGCCTTGAACAAAAACTAACCCCTGAAGTCACCTTGTAGCTACACAACAAATTGGCCCCCAAAATAATATTATTCCTAAGTACCGCGCTCCTTTAAAAACCAACTATATGAAACCAAATGGTGAACAATTACTTAAAAGCAAAGATGAGAATGTAAGGGAGCAGGGGAAGCAGTGAATGGAAATGAGCAGCCAGAACAGGACCAATGACAACGTTCATGCATTGTGAAGAATGTAACCAATGCCACTGAACAACTTGTGTAGAAACTGTTGAATGAGAACCTAAACGGCCGTGTAAATCTTCGGTGAAAACACAATAATATACTATTAAAAAAAAAAAAGAGTCCCTGTCCAAAATCTGTTCCCTTTAATTTCCTTTTCATAAGTCTAAAACTTACCTTTTGGATTTGGCCTAGAATACTTTAATGTGATGGATCACTGTATTTAAATTGCACTTTCACAGTAAAGATTTGTTTTTCAAGAGGACAGAACAGAGATTAAGATGTTTACCCCATTAATACACTAATGGAAAAACAGAGTTGTTCTAAGCCAGGAAGAAGATGGGGAGCCTTGAGTCTGATTGTGCTTCTACTGGGCTACTTGTTACAACTTAGAAATGTATATACTTTTGAATCAATATCTGTTTAAGAAAAATATGGAAACTTTTTCTCCTAGGAATAAAAGGAGAGAAAAAGTGATTCATGTCTAAAGGTTGTATAACAGTGTCAATTGTGAACTATATATTAAATTCAAAAAACATTTAATGAATGTGTCCCATGTTAAACCTGGGGACACAAAGAGGATCTGCCTTCAAAAAGAATATAATCTAGTGAGGGGAGATATATAAAGACATAAATTACAAAACAAGGTGCTAAGTATGGTTTGAGTGATACAGGAGGGACTAATCTTGGCTGGCAGAGTCAAGGAAGGCTTTACAGTGGACGTAAAAATTAGGCTGAGCCCATGGGGGTAGTGAGAGACTTCACTAGGTAAGAAAAAAAGCAAAGAGGGTAAGGAAAAAGAATGAACATGGAACATACGCAATCAACTAACTTCCAACATAAACAAGAAGATGAGTTTTAAAATATATTTTCCCTTTCCAATAGAAAAATGTATTTCGGACACATGCATTACTGAGGTGAAATTAAACTCACCTGAAATTGGGAATACCACAGTAAAATGCTAACAAATATGGCACACTGAAAAGCATTCAGTGGTCCTTAGGTGGAGGTGGCATCTCCCCCAAGCAGGCATTTGGACATGTTGGGGTGTTGGATTCTGCATCCCCCAATGATAGTGCTTGTAGTTTTTGTGTTGTTCCAGTGACATACTGCAATGCGCAGGGGCATCCCACACATTAAGAAATTGTACCACCCAAAATGTCCATACAGTGGGTCCCTGTGGAATAAGAGTGTTAGCAAAGCCCTAGCTAACATTCATGCAGCAAGAGGGTTTGCCCTAGAAATAAAAGACGAAGGCAAATTCAAGACATCTAGCCACTGTTGTAAAAGAAAACTATGAAAAGCAAAACAAGCAGCCCCCTATGATGGTTTGAAAATATGTCCACAAGTTCTTTCACATTCCTCCCTTTAAGAGGTGCAATCTAATTCCCCTACTCTTGAGTACGGGCTGGACTTAGTGACTACCTTCTAATCAATAGTGGAACTGACAGTGCGTGATTCAGCAACTAGATCATAAACACACTGCAGCTTCCTCACTCAGAAACTAGGTCATAAAGACACTGCAGCTTCCTTGCTCTCTCCCTTGCATCGCTCACGCTGAGGAAGTTAGCTGCCATGTTGTGAGGATACTCAAGCAGTCTATGGAGCAGCCCATGGCAAGAAACTGAGGCTGAGAAGTGGGCTGTCAAGTCTTCAGATGTCTTATACCCCTGGCCAACATTTGACTGCAAGCACAGAGAGATGCTGAGCCAGAATCACTCCATTAAGCTGCTCCCGAATTCCTGACAGACAGGAACTGTGAGATAATATACGTTTGTTGTTTTAAGCCACTAAACTTTGAGGTAACTTAATACATAGCAATACGTAATTAATATACTGCAAATAAAAATGAAATAATAACAGATATAACTTCTTCTATTTTAAAAAGTTAAGAAAATATCATGAACTCATTTGTTATATGACACACCACTTTGGGGGGGGGGCATTAGGAAAGGCTGGGTGGGTGATCTTGAGGCATTTTGATGACTCCCCCTCATTGCCAGTGAGTCATTCCAACACATAGCAGCCCTGTGAGGACAGAGCAGAACTGCCCTATATGGTTCCCGAGGCTGTGATCTTTACAGGAGCAGACTGCTACATCTTTCTCCCAAGGAGCAGCTGGTGGGTTAGAACTACTGACCTTCCAGTCAGCAGCTGAGTGCTTTAACCACTGTGCCACCTGAGCTCCTTATTTTGAAGAAAAAATGTTCTAAATTCATTAGTACGTTTTGAAATAACAACTCCTTTTTTTTAAAGTTAAGAGATTATTTAAAGAGAAAGAGAAGTCTGAGTAAGATAACTTCCACAGTGTAAACTGAAGCTCAGAAATTGAATGTTGCATTTTTAATGTCTTTCGCAGCATTCTTTCTAGCCTCTAACCTTTTCCTTAATATAGCAAAATTGACATACTCTTTGGCAAAAGCTGTTTCCCATCTCTCTCTCTCTCTCTCTGACCTTGGCCATTAGAGTTTAAAGAAATTCAGCTGTTTTTGAGGCTCAAGAAAGCTACTGAGGAAGTTATATCCACTAACCTGGGTGCAAATACTGGGCAGACAGAGTGCAATTTTCACCATATCAGGCAAAATGGACTGATATAAATGTTGAGCTTCTGTTTCTTCAAGTACCTGAATAATCAATAAAATATGTTGCCGGTGAATGTTAACCAGTAAATAAATGTTTATTATGAAATTAAATTACATACGTGCTTTTCATAGACTACCGTAGGCACACTATCAGCATCATCAATCACACGTAAAACTACACTTAAAATCATACTAACAAACTTACAAATTTCATTTCCAAATGTATGTAATTCAACTTAATGCTCTCTGAACATGAATGAAGTATTCTAAATATCAAATACCTCTCACATTAACATTCACAATTAAATAAAATACTCAGAAATGAAGAAGAGCACATTCTGCCCTTGCCTACATCAACTAAAAACCACTAGACCACCAAGGACTCACTCAGAAGCCTTCAAGGACCCATCTAGAATTTTAAAAAATCACCATAAAAGCCACACTAATTATTTCAGAGCATATTGTATGTGTCAAATCTAACCTACTGGGGACTAAACAATGAGGTTTTCTAATGACCTGAGAATTTTCTCTTCTAGGAACCCTTAGGGTCCCTATGAGTCGGAATCGACTCGAGGGCACTGGGTTTCTGGGTTAGGAACCCTTGGGAAGTTAACATCACAATTCCCATATCATAGCTTGGAGTACAACGAAGGCAACATTCATGGTCCATTTTTGTCTTTTATAACTTCCCATCTCTACAAGGCTTTAGAAATTACTTCAGGCCTTTTAAAACTCCAATTTTTCTCTAAACATCAGGGTATTTCTTTAAAGGTACTGAAAATGACAACATTCTTAATTTTGAAATACTACATACACTGTCAGGGTTGAAGTAAATCATTTATCTACTTGAAATTATATTCGGACTAGAAGAGGTCTCAGTTATAGTCCATCTGATCCTGTCATTATTACAGAGAACAAAATATGGAGGCCAAGGAAGTTACCTGATCTTCCTAGGCTGATGGGGTTGATTAGCAACAAAGTCAGAACTAGAAGCCCCAGTGTTCTGGCCTCTACTCGATGGCTCTCCCCACTTCCCTATGTAACCAACATTTGAGATTAATGAAGATGCAGACTCTTCACAAATACCTACAGATTTTCTTTGCTATTCTATCAGGAGATAAGCTGAAGTAAAGGAATCTTTGTTCATTTATCTATGACTGGATGAGGTGTATGTGTAAACAGAAATAGTTATAGAGAAAATGTACCTTCACTCTGGTTTACAGGCCAGTTTCAACACTAGAATTTTCTTTACACCAAAGCTTTAAAACCTCCCTCTTTAGGTTAGGATAATGGGAAAGGTGATATTCACAATGAATAGAAAGATGTTTGCAATTCAGAGTTTGGGGTTCAATTAATCATAAATATATAGGAATTTGAGGAAAACCTTCCATGAGATGGATTGACATGATGGCTGCAAAAACGAGCTGAAATATACAAATGATTGTGAGGCTGGAGCAGAACTGGGCAGTTTTGTTTTGTCATACACAAGGTCCCCATGAGTTCACATCAACTTGACGGTAACTAACAACAGCCCATAGAAAACTAAGCAAGAGGAAAACATTAAAAAAAAAAAAATTTTTTTTTTAAAGCAAAAGAGTTCAAAGTGGTTAAGTAGTTGCCTTTTATAATAACCCTCTTTAATTGTGATAAAAATCAAAACTAAATTAAAAAAACTCATACATTCACAGAAGGTATTCTACTATTTTAGAGGCATGCACTAAAGATACTTGCCTTCCTGGACCTGAAGATATATAAACCATGTTAGTGTATTTGTTTAAAATATTTGAACTTTCTGCTTATGACTTATTTTTACTTTTTAAAACTTTTTACTTTTGAAATAGATTCACAGGAAGTTAAGAAAATAGTACAGAGGTCCAATGTACCCTTCATCTAGTTTCCCCCAAATTTATGTAACTACAGCACAATATCAAAACCAGGAAATTAGTACCAGTACGTGTGTGTACAATTCTATGCCATATTACCTACTGTATGTGTACATTTGGGTAATCACTACTGAAACTAAGATACAGAACTGCACCATTACCACAAAGCTCTCCTTCCTGCTACCCCTGCATTGCCATGCCCACCCTTTCCTCCCCGCCATCCCTAACGCCTGGCAACCACTAATCTCTTCCCCATCTCTATAATTCTGTCATGTTATATACATGGAACCTTACGTATCCTTTTAAGATTGGCTTTTTTCACTCAGTGCAATGCCCCTGAGACTCACTCCGGTTGTTGCAAATATCAATAGTTTGTTTCTCTTCATTGCTGAGTAGCATTCCATGGTATGAATGTACCATAGTTTAACCATTTACCTACTGAGAGGCATTTTAGTTGTTTCCAGTTTTTGGCTATTACAAGTAAAAGTGCTTTTCCCATTCAACCTGCCTACATCCTTACAATAATTTCTTGTAGACTGCATGTAGTAGGTGTGTTTTTATTCGCTTTGTAAATCTCTGCCTTTTCAATGGTATTTTTAGGCCACTTATATTTAATGTAATCTTTGACCTGTTTGGATTTAAGTCTGCCATTTTATTTCTTTCCTCTGTTTTCCTTTTCCTGCCTTCCTGTGGGTTACACAAACATTTCTTAGAATTCTATTTTTATTTAGTGTTTTTGAGAACATCTCCTTGAACAGATATTTTAGTGGCAATTCTAGGCATAACAATATATATAACTTAGCCCCACCTACTGGTGTCAACATTTTACTAGTTCCAGTAGAATATAGAAATCTTACCTTCCTTTAAGTCCTTTTACCTTCCTCCAGTAATTGTCTTAAATATTTCCTCTAAATACACTGAGAACCACAACAGACAATGTTATAATTTTGAAAGCAGTGAAAGGGAAATGTCAAACTCAATTAAGAAAACTTAATAAGTCTTTTTTATTTACCCAGATATCTACTTTTTCTCTGTTGTTCTTTCTTCCCTCCTGATGTTCCAAGATTCCTTCTTTTTTCATTTTGTTTTAAGAACTTCTGTTAGATACTCTATTATGGTAGGCCTGCTGATGGCAAATTCCCTTACTTTTCCTTCATCTGAACATGTCTTAATTTCCCCTTCATTCCTGAACAATATTCTCCCTGGATATAGAATTCTGGTTGACTATTCTTTTCTTTCAGTCCTTGAAATATGTTCTTTCACTTCCGCTAGTGTCGTGCTTTGTGACAAAAAATTTCACTGTCACTTGAATTGTTTCTCTCTTCTAAGGTGCCTTCCCTCTCTTAGCACTTTCAGTATTTTTTCTTTACCCTTAGTTTTAAGAAGTTTCATTGTGGTATGTCTTGGAGTGGATTTCTTTGGATTTTGGGGTTATCTCAGGTTCTTTAATTTGTACGTTTGTGTCTTGCCAAATTTGGAAGTTTCCACCATTATTTCTTCTAATACTTCTCGGCCCCACTCTCTTTCTGGAAAATCCAATGATAGAAATGTTAGATCTTTTGTTACACTCCTACAGGTTCTTAAATTGTCTTCATATTTTTCTTGTTTATTTTCTCCCTGTTTTTCACATTAATATCTATTTTTCTTTTTCAAGCTCACTGATTCTTTCCTCTATCCTCTTCATTCTCTACTGATCCCATCCACTGAGTTTTTAAATTTTTAGTCATTATACTTTTCAGCTGTAAAATTTCCATTTGGTTCTTCTTGATAACTTCTTGTTGGGACTTGATGTTTTTTTCAATTCTTTCAAGCATGTTTGTACTTGCTCATTGAAGCTTTTTCATAATGGCTTCTTTAAAAATCTCTGTCAGGTAATTTTAACATTTTTGTTAAGTCAGCGTTGGTGTCTGTTTACTGTCCTTTCTCATTTAAGTTGAAATTTTCCTGGTTTGTGGTATGACGACTAATTTTTTATTGAAATCTCGATATTTTGAGTATTATGAGACTGGATCATATTTCAATTTTTGTTTACACCAGTGATGGACAGAGAGGGCACCACATTATCGCCAGCTGGGGTTGGACATTCTGGTTCCCCACTTGGCCTTTGTTGACCCCAGGGGCAGGGAGTGGGAGAGGCACCTTCTTACTGCTGGGTAGAGGTGAGAGTTCAGGCTCCCCACTAGGTCACTGCTGACACTACTTTGGTACCCTGTGTTTCCTGTGAACCCATAGTCCGTAGCTACTCTGCCTTCTTTCTCCACATATCAGAGTCTTTTTATGTTTGTTTTACATATATATTGTGCAGGACTTTTGATTCTACTTATGGAGGGGGGTAGGGAGAATTGCCTATCTGAACATATTTAAACATATTTATCTGAACATACTGTTGGGTATCTATCCTTGTCTTTTAAAACGGACATATGAGTAGCTGGTGCCATGCTTTGCTGACTGTCCCAAGCTTTACAATATCACTTATTTATCTAGTGAAACATTACTGCATTGACCTTTCTCACAACTGTCAACACTTCAGACCTGTCTTTAAGGCTTTTTTGGAAGTGCAAAGGAGAAAAAAAGACACGGCATTCAAGAACAGAACCAATTCAACTACAGTTTAGGAGAGAATTAATAATTTAACAAAACACGACCTTATGCCTTCTAACATATTATTAGTATCTTTGTGAAAATCTTACCTTTTACCAAGTTACTTATTAATCTGTAAAATGTATTAAAGAAGTAAAAAGTTTCTTAAAATTATAAATACTCACTTAACTTTATGAGAACCATAAGCCCTTGGTCAAAAATGGTATAATAATTAAGAAAAGTAATCATTCATTATTTATTATAATAATTATTATAAGAAAAATAAGTATTTAGATGATGGTAAAAAGCAAAGCTTCATTAAATTCTCCCAAAAAGGCAGAACAAGATGATGAAGTGAGTAGATGGTCCCATTTACTCCCCCAGCAACTAACCCACTGAACGACAAATAAAAAGACACACAGAATGAGATCTCATAACTCCAGGCAGTAGCTGGGGTGTTGGGAGAACTGAGGTGAGTCCAGAAGCAGGGGAGAAAAGGAACAGGGATGGCACAAAACCTGGGAGAACCTATGTGCTAACACTGGAAGTACTCACTCATTGCAGCCATTTTGGGATGGGCTGGAAAACACACCATACAGAGAACACAGAAAGGCGCTAATCTGAGGAAGCTGTAGCCTGACTTTGTTAAGGCAGTGCAAACTGGTAGTGTGAGCTTGCAGGCTGTACAACTGGGAGGGGGAGAAGGGAGACTGTGGTGCTAAGAAAGAGTTTTGTTGAATCTCACTGAGGCCTGAGACGGATGGGCACTAGGACCAGAAGGACCTGCAAGGGCAACAGGGCAAGGGGAATACTTCAGACGGACAGATGTCACAGAGGGAAACGTCAGACTCCCTGCCCACAGAGGGACACTGTGGGAAAGCCTACACAGGGATGCCCATGAGGGAAAGATACAGAGAGTCCCTAGCCTTTGCCATAGGGAGACTGAGCCCCACTACTTAAGTCAGTGTCTGCAACCAAATAACTCTGCCCTCCTGCACACACGTATTGAATTCAAGAGCTCACGCACCCAGTATTCCTGAATCAGCACTGAAAAAAGCCTAAGGCTAAGAGTACTCGCTAATGGATCTCAGGAGATGATACCAAGCCCACTGCCACTGGGTCGATTCTGAATCATGGCGACCCTGTGGGGCATAGTGCAGTTGCTCAGTGGGATTCCCAGGATTATTTAAGTCTTTGCAGAGGTGGGCTGCCGCATCTTTCTCCCACAGAACGGCTGGTGGGTGCAGGCTATGGCCTTATGATTGGCAGCTGGGGGCCTGGCTGCTGTGCCATCAGGGAGCCCTACCAGAAAATTTTTGAACGAAAGCCAGCATACAAAATTTAAAGAAAAAAAGATAAGAAAATGACCCAAGTTCAACAAAAAACAATATCATACAAAATCACAATAAAAGAAGGACCGATCAAAAACAAAACATGATGAAGAGGAAATTTCTTCTGTGCAGGCCAGACTAACTCAAATCATCGATGATTTTCAGACTATGTGCTAAATATGATTAAAGAAACCAAAAACACACAGGAAACAAACTAGCGGGGATCAGGAAACAAATGGAGGCACAGATTGAGAGACTCAACAAGGAAATAGAAAGCATCAAAAAACAAAACAAAACAAAAAACCCAACAAACAAACAGAACTACGAGTCCTCAAGAATAAAGCCAACTGAAATAGATAAGGGAAACACTAAACAGTAGAGTCAAAGAGAAAATAGAATAAATGAACTAGAAGACAAAAAAACTGACCTTATCAGGTCTCAAGAGAAAAGAAGAAAGAAAAACAAAGAAACACAAAAGGAAATATGGAATTCAATTAAGAAATCTAATGTTACAATTACCAGAATCTGGAGGCAGGGCCAAGAGGACACTTTCTATGGTCCCTCTTACAACAAAGACTCAAAAAAAAAACAAGTGAATCAATTATACATGACAATCTGGGAGCCCTGAACATCAAACACAAAGTTGAGGAATCTGAATGAGTGGCGGGGGGCGGGAGAGATGGTTCAGAAGCAGTGAGGAGTTGTCAGACCTGACCCGGTGGAACTGGCACCTTACAGATCGGATTGGTTGGTGCGAGCAGTGAGGCAAGCAGTGGCACTGAAGATGCGTTTTCCATATCGGGAGAGACTGAGCAGTAGAGAATCTACTCAAGCCTCCAGAGCCACTGAAAAGCGGAGCTCAATCAGCAAAAAATAAGGACATGTGTCCAACCTACTGTTTGGATCAAAAAACACCCCTTGAACACCAAGGACACAAGGTAATTAAGAGCCCAAGAGACAGAAAGGGCCACATAAACCAGAGGCTACATCAGCCCGAGACCAGAAGAACTAGATGGTGCCCGGCTACAACCGATGACTGCCCTCACAGAGAACCCCTGAGAGAGCAGGAGAGCAGTGGGATACAGACCCCAAATTCTCATAAAAAGACCAGACTTAATGGTCTGACTGAGACTAGAAGGATCCCAGAGGTCATGATCCCCAGACCTTCTGTTAGCCCAAGACAGGAACCATTCCCAAAGCCAACTCTTCACACAGGGGATAGACTGGACTCTGGGAGAGAAAATGATACTGGTGAAGAGTGAGCTTCTTGGATCAAGTAGACACATGAGACTATGTGGGCAGCTAGTGTCTGGAGGGGAGATGGGAGGACAGAGGGGGTCAGAAGCTGGCCAAATGGACATGAAAATAGAGAGTGGAGGGAAGGAGTGTGCTATCTCATTGGGGGAGAGTAACTAGGAGTATATAGCAAGGTGTATACAAATTTTTGTATGAGAGATTAAATTGATTTGTAAACTTTCACTTAAAGCACAATAAAAATTGAAAAAAAAAAGCACCCCTTTGGGAAAAATCTCTCTCCCATTTACCTGCCCCCTCCCTGCTCTGCACTGGGTCCCAGGCCGGAAACACAGATTGCTGTGTCCCCTGGCCTAGAAGTAAGATCCATTATGTGCTCTGAGCCATTCTCCCAGCCTTGGAGACAGAACAAAGTAACAAACAGGAAAAAATAATCTGCCAGCTCCCCTAAGCTGCCTAGGCACAGACGTAAGGGGTAAACGGACTTTGAATGCCTTTCACCCCTGCGTAGACTGTGGGCCCATTTCAACAATGTAGGCCCTCATTAGCACAGTACAACAGGGATACGCCTGAAGCCTAACTTCAATTGTATCAGCTATATTGAGTGGCAGGTTCGTAACATTTGACACCGCTCTGCCTATTATGCAGGGTCCTCACCTACCCACATCAGGGGCCTGAGGACTGGTAGCTCCACTCATGCCACCTAGCCACCCATGACAGGGACCCAAAAGTAAGTGGTGCCTCCTAGTCCTTACAGCCAACAACATTGGGTGCCCATAGTCCACATGTAAAACCCACCGACCTGGGACATACTTTCCTCATAGACACTCGGGGGGGCTGTAAGACCCCTGCCTTGCTCAGTGTGTGACCCCTAATGCGATCAGATACCTGTGCCCATACCAATCATCCCTGCCTGTCTAGGACTGTACGTGAGAGGCTGCACCACAAACTTGGTGACCAACTACCTGGACACCTGAGCTGAAGCCATACAAGAAAAGGAAACAGACACCTGGGCTCACATACCTATTAACAAATCTAACTACCTGGTGACAGGTGCCAATAATCAAACTAGCTCACAAAAGCAGCTTATTTGGGCATATCAAAACAAAACAAGTAAGTAAACATACAATAAATATAATAACTTATTGATAGCTCAGAGACAACAGTACCTAATCACATAAAGAGGCAGACCATGATGGCTTCAGCAAACTCCCAAGACAAAGAATCAAGAAATCTTCTGGATGAAGAGAACTTCCTGGAATTATCAAAGGTAGAATACAAAAAATTAATACACAGAGCTCTTCAAGAGATCAGGAAGGAGGTAAGGCAAAACCCAGAACAAGCCAAGGAACACACAGACAAAGCAACAGAGGAACATAAGAAGATTAGAGCAGAGCATAATGACAAATTTAACAGGCTGCAAGAACCCAGAGAGAGACAGCAAACAGAAATCCAGAAGATTAGCAATAAAATTTCAGAATTAGACAACTCAATAGAAAGAGGGACAGAATTGAGAAGAAATGGAAGTCAGTGTGATACTGAAGATAAAGCACTTGACACCAACTTATTTGAGGAAAAATCAGATAAAAGAATTTTTAAAAATGAAGAAACCCTAACAATTATGTGGGACTCTATCAAGAGGAATAACCTACGAGTGATTGAAGTACCAGAACAGAGGAGATAACAGAAAATACAGACAGAATTGTGGAAGATTTGTTGGCAGAAAACTTCCCTGATATCATGAAAGATGAGAAGATATCTATCCAAGAAGCTCATTAAACCCCACACAGGGTAGATCCCAAAAGAAAGTCACCAAGACATAATCAAACTTGCCAAAACCAAAGACAGAGAATTTTAAGAGCAGCTAGAGATTAACAAAAAGTCACCTACGAAGACAAAGACAGTAAATAGAATTATTGGAATCCCAGAGTACCACGACAGTAAAAGTAAAGAAACAATTTTCCAAGAGATAATCAGAGAGAATTTTCCAGACCTGAACAGAGGACCAAACCTGCAAATATAAGAAGCTACACGAACCCCACCCAGAAGAGACAGAAAAAGATCAATTCTGCACCATATTCTAATAAGATTCTTGAAAACCAAAGAAAAGGAGAGAATTCTGAAAACAGCAAAAGAAAAAACACAATATAACATACCAAGCCCTTTCATAAGAAAGAATGCAGCTTTCTCCAAAGAAACTTAAGAGGCCAGAAGATAGTGGAAAAACACATGTGAAATACTGAACGAAAACAAGTGCCAACCAAGAATTTCTTCACCCAGCAAAGCTGTTAGTGAAAAACAAGGGGGAAATCAACAAATGGACAATCATAAGGGCCAAGTATATGACAGTCTCAGGGAATAAACTCAGTAACTAAATCCCATAAACAATATAACATCAAGTTTGTAGGAAGTAAACATCAACGTAAATTTACTGAATACAGGTTATATATTGATGTTAATGGAGACACAAACAAAAATGGGGGAGGGAGAAGCATATCAGGAATAGATTTATTACGTTAAAGTTGCATGGTAATTGCTGTTCATGTTAGACATTGTTGCAATTGTAAGCTCTGTATTGTAATATCAAGAGAAATCATTCAGAAGAAAAGAAGAAAGCAAAAGGGCTCATTATAAGAAAGCAGCCAAACACAAAGAGAAAAATCAGAATAAAAAAACAATAAAGACGTAAAACACTCAAAAAACAAACAGCAAAATGAGTTAGGTAGACACTTTGTTTTCAGTAATAACCTTAAATGCAAATAGTCCAAATGCCTCATGCAGAAGGCAGAGAATGGCAGAATGGATTAAAAAAACCATGATCCATCTTCTTGCCATCTATAACAACCACACCTTAGACGTAAGAACACAAAACCCAAAAGAAACCCACTGCTTTCGAGTGGATTCCAACTCATAGCGACCCTATAGGACAGAGTAGAACTGCCCCATAGAGTTTCCAAGGAGCGCCTGGTGGATTTGAACTGCTGACCTTTTGGTTAGTAGCAGTAGCACTTAACCACTACGCCACCAGGGTTTCCGTAAGAACACAGGCTGAAAATAAAAAGATGGATAAAAATATTCCATGTAACCAGTAAACAAAAAAGTGCAGGTGTGGCCACACTGATATCAGATTAAACCTAAAAAAAACCAAACCTGTTGCTGCAGAGTAGATTCCAACGCAAAGCGACCCTACAAGATAGAGTAGGATTGCCCCATAGGGTTTCCAAGACAAGGCTGGTGGATTTGAACTGCTGACCTTTTGGTTAGCAGCTGAGCTCTCAACCACTAAAATAGACTTTAAATCAAAAACTACTACAAGAGATAAAGAAAGACATTAAATAATAATAAAACGGTCAATCCAGCAAGAAGACATAATAATTATAAATATATATGCACTTAATAGCAATGTACCAAAATACATGAAACAAATACTGGCTAATATGAAAGGAGAAATATAGACAAATCCACAATAATAATAGGGGACTTTAACACGCCACTTTCAATTATACACAGAAAATCTAAAACGAAGATCACTAAGAACACTGAGAACATATATAAAACCATAAACCAAGCGGACCTAACAGACAAATAAAACATTCCACCCAGCATCACAAAAATAGACATTATTCTACAGTACACAGGGATTATTTTCCTGAATAGACCATATGTTATGACACAAAACAAGTCTTGACAAATTGAAAAAGAGTGAATCATACACAGTAGCTTTTCTAACCAAAAGCACGTGAAGCTGGGAATCAACAATAGGAAAAATAAGGGGAAAAAATACATGGAAATGAAATAATACACTACTAAAAAATGATTATTGGGTCATAGAAGAAATCAAAAGTGAAATTAAAAAATTCCTAGAATCAAAGGAAAATGAAAACACAACATGTCAAAGCCTTTGGAACATAGAAAAAGCAGTACTCAGACAGAAATTTATAGCAATAAATGCCTATCTTAAAAAGAAGATCCCAAATCATCAACTTCAACAAACATAAAAGGAAGAACAAAAGAAGTCAAAAGCAACCAAAAAAAAAAATAAAAGGAAATAATAAAGGTCAGGGCAGAAATCAATGAAATGGAAAAACCATAGATCTTAAGAACCAGCAAAACCAATAGCTGGCTCTTTGAAAGGATCAATAAAATAAACACACCACTGGCTAGATTGACAAGAGAATAAAACCAAAAGAGGCAAATTTAAGAAATTAAATTGGAGGCATTCCAACCTATCCATCATAGATAAAGAAAACTGTAACTGATAACTATGAAAAATTGTACTCCAACAAATTTGAAAATCTAAATGAAATGAATACACTCCTAGAAACATATTACCTATGCAAACTAACACACACAGAGGTAGAAAATTTAAATAGGACTTGAAGCACTTACTAACGAAGATCGAAGATCACAGCCTTCGGCATGGATTGCACCTCAACATAAAGAAAACAAAAATCCTCACAACTGGACCAATGAGCAACATCATGATAAACAGATAAAAGATTGAAGTTGTCAAGGATTTCATTTGACTTGGATCCACAATCAACAGCCATGGAAGCAGCAGTCAAGAAATCAAAAGATGCATCGCATCGGGCAAATCTGCTGCAAAGGACCTCTTCAAAGTGTTGAAGAGCAAAGACGTCACCCTGAAGACTAAGGTGTGCCTGACCCAAGCCATGGTATTTTCAATCACATCATATGCATGTGAAACCTGGACAATGAATAAGGAAGAGCTAAGAAGAACTGATGCCTTTGAATTGTGGTGTTGGCGAAGAATACTGAATATGCCGTGGACTGCCAAAAGAATGAACAAATCTGTCTTAGAAGTACAGCCAGAATGCTCCTTAGAGGCAAGGACGGCGAGACTGCGCCTTACATACTTTGTACGTGTTGTCAGGAGGGATCAGGCCCTGGAGAAGGACATCATGCTTGGCAGCGTATAGGGTCAGCAGAAAAGAGGAAGACCCTCAACGAGGTAGACTGACACAGTGGCTGCAACAATGTGCTCAAGCATAGCAACGACTGTACGGATGGCGCAGGACCGGGCAATGTTTCACTCTGTTGCGCATAGGGCCGCTATGAGTCAGAGCCTACTTGATGGCACCTAACAACAACAACAGGCCCATTACAAAAGAAGAGATGGAAAACATCATCAAAAAAACTGCCAAAAAAAACTCCCAGGACCAGGTGGCTACACTGGAGAATTCTACCAAACATTCAGAAATTGAGTACACAGCAATCCTACTACTCAATCCCTTCAAAAACACAGAAAGAGCGAACACTAATGAACTCTTTCCATGAAGCCAGCATAACCCTGATACCTAAACCAGGCAAAGACATAAAAAGAAAATTGAAGACCAATATTCCTTCTGAACATACATGGCGGAAAAAAAAAAAAAATCACACACCGTGATCAAATGTGATTCATGTCAGGATTACAAGGGTGCTTCAACATTAGAAAATCACTCAATATAATCTATCACATACATAAAACAATGGAAAATAATCACGCAATCCTATCAATTGATGCAGAAAAGACATGCGATAAAATCCACAACCCTTTCCTGATAAAAACTCTTGGCAAAATAGAAACGGACGGGAAATTTCTCAACAAAATTAAGGGCACGTATGCAAAACCAAAAACCAACATTGTATTCAATGGAGAAAGGCTAAGAGCCTTCCCTTTGAGAATGGAAACCAGACAAGGATGCCCAGTATAATCTCCCTTATTCAACATTGCACTAGAAATCCTAGCCAGGGCAATAAGACAAGAAAAAGTGTCCAAATCAGAAAGGAAGAAGTAAACCTATAGTTGCAGATGGCATAATCCTATACGTATCCGTTGCCATCAAGTCGATGCCAACTCAGAGCAATCCTACATACAACAGAATGAAACACTGCCGAGTCCTGTGCCATCCTCACAATAGTTGTTATGCTTGAGCCCACTGATGCAGCCACTGTATCAATCCATTTCGAGGGTTTTCCTCTTTTTCACTGACACTCTACTTTATCAAGCATGATGTCCTTCTCCAGGGGCTGGTCCCTCCTGATAACATGTCCAAAGTATGTGAGACAAAGTCTTATCATCCTTGCTTCTAATGAGCATTCTGGCTGTGTTTCTTACAAGACAGATTTGTTTGCTCTTCTGGCAGTCCACGGTATAATCAATGTTGTTCGCCAACGTCATCATTCAAAGGCATCAATTCTTCTTTGGTTTTCCTTATTCATCTTCCAGCTTTCACATACATATGAGGTGACTGAAAACATCACGGCTTGGGTCAAGCACACCATGTTTGCTTTTTAACACCTGAAAAAGATCTTTTGCAGCAGATATGCCCCATGCAATGTGCCGTTTCCTTTCCTGACTGCCCTTCCATGGGTGTTGACTGTGGATCCAAGTAAAATGAAATCCCTGACAACCTCAATATTTTCTCTCTTTACTGTGATGCTGCTTATTGGTCCAGTTGTGAGGATTTTTATTTTCTTTATGTTGAGATGTGATCCATACTGAAGGCTGTGGTCTTTGATCTTCATCAGTGTTTCAAGTCCTCTCCACTTTCAGCAAGCAAGGTTGTGCCATCTGATAACGCAGGTTGTTAATGAGTCTTCCTCCAATACTGATGCCACATTCTTATTCACATTGTCCAGCTTCTCAAATTATTTGCTCAGCATACAGATTGAATAAGCATGGTTAAAGGATACAACCCTGACCCACACCTTTCTTGACTTTAAACCACACAGTATCCCCTTGTTCTGTTCAAACAACTGCCTCTTGGTCTAAGTACAGGTTCCTCATGAGGACAATTAAGTGTTCTGGAATTTCCACTGTTTGCAACATTATTCATAATTTGTTATGATCCACACAGTTGAATGCTTTTGCATTGTCAATAAAACACAGGTAAACATTTTCTGGTATTCTCTGCTTTCAGCCATAATTCACCTGATATCAGCAATGATATCCCTTGTTCTACATCCTCTTCTGAACCCAGCTTGAATTTCTGGCAGTTCCCTGTTGACGTACTGCTGCAACTGTTTTTGAATGATCTTTAGCAAAATTTTACTTGTGTGTGATATTAATGATATTGCTCAATAATTTCTGCATTCTGTTGGATCACCTTTCTTTGGAATGGGTACAAATATGGATCTCTTTCAGTTGGGTGGCCAAGTAGCTGTCTTCCAAATTTCTTGGCAAAGATGAGTGAGCACTTCCAGTGCTGCATCTGTTTGCTGACACATCTCAGCTGGTATTCCGTCAGTTCCTGGAACTTTGGTTTTTGCCAATCCCTTCAGAGCAGCTTGGAACTTTTCCTTCAGTACCCTCGGTTCTTGATCATATGCTACCTCTGGAAATGGTTGAATGTCGAGCAATTATTTTTGGTAAAGTGATTCTGTATATTCCTTCCATCTTCTTTGGATGCTTCCTGCATTGTTTTAAGTCAAGCATATAAGGACAAATGTTGCATGATTCCTCTTTTATAAGAATAGATAAATACATAAAGAGACTAAGAGTCACTGGTGGTTACGGAGCAGAGGGGAAAATACACTTTAGATCATAGACTTTTTTTTTTTTGGTGATGGGAAAAGTGGCAACGAACGTAGATGTAGTGAGCACAGAACAATCAAAGTAAAAACGGGTGTTTGAGCGCATACGGGTGGCTATAGGCCTATTGGTATATGGGTAGGTACAAGTATGTACATAGGCAAGAACAGAAAGAAGTATCTATAATTAAAAAAACATATAAATACAAATATCTAGGTGCAGGCACATATATTCTTTGAAGACACAAATATAGATACTACATAAACATAACTAAACGCCTTCCAAGACTGGTTTTCTGGGTTTGAAAGCTTAGGACCACAGTCTTATGGGAAAACTCAGTCACTCACCTAACGTAGTTCACAAAAATCATGATCTCTATCCTAGTTAAGTGAGTAGAGTCTGGGGTCTTAAAAGCTTGCAAGTGGCCATCTAAGACACAACTACGGGTCTCTAGTCACCAGGAGCAAACAGTAGGAAGGTAACCAAAAGCTCAGAGAAGAAACAAGTCTATATGAGCCACAACCTCATCTACCCTGAGGCCAGAAGAACTAGAAGGTGTCCAGCTACCA
Organism: Loxodonta africana; assembly: GCF_030014295.1. Classification (NCBI taxonomy): domain Eukaryota; kingdom Metazoa; phylum Chordata; class Mammalia; order Proboscidea; family Elephantidae; genus Loxodonta; species Loxodonta africana. The sequence goes on along the minus strand of NC_087357.1, from coordinate 82,137,020 downwards.
CCACTGGCCTTTCTGAGCAGAGTCACAATAGATGGTCCCAGACAGACTGGGAGAAAAATGTGGAGTATAGCTCAAATTCTAAAAAAAAAAAAAGAACAAAACAGACAAACTGGAACAGTAGAGAATAAATGCTATCTCCCTGAGACACTCTTTAAACCTAGAACCAAGCCTATTCCCTCTACTGGAACAGCAGAGTGGCACACACACAAAAAGGATATTACCTATAAGATCAGTGCTCTACTTAAAAACCATCAGTGTAAGACCAAAAGGTTAACAATCACTTAAAAGCAAAGATGAGAAGATAAGCGACAGGGAAATTAGAGTACTGGAAAGGGAACAAACAACACAAACAGAATGTTGACACACTGTGATAAATGTTACTAATGGCAGAAATTGTCAAATGGCAACTATCTCAGCTATCCAGTGCTGCTACAACAGAAATACTACAAGTGGATGGCTTTAACAAAGAGAAATTTATTCTCTCACAGTCTAGGAGGCTAGAAGTCTGAATTCAGGGTGCCGGCTCCAGGGGAAAGCTTTCTTCCTCTTTCGGCTCTACAGGAAGGTCCTTGTCATAAATCTTCCCTTGGTGTAGGTGCTCCTCAGCGCAGGGACCCCAGGTCCAAAGGATGCACTCTGCTCCCAGCACTGCTTTCTTGGTGGTAGGAGGTTCCTCTGTCTCTCTACTAGCTTCCCTCTTTTGTATCTCAAAAGAGATTGGCTTTAGCCAAAACTTAATCTTGTAGATTGAATCCTGCATCTTTAACATAACTGCCAATAATCCCACCTCATTAACATCATAGAGGTAGGATCTATAACACATAGGAAAATCACGTCAGATGACAAAATGGTAGACAATCATTTAATACTGGGAATCACGGCTTAGCCATGCTGACACGTATTTTGGGCGACACAATTCAATCCGTAACAGTAGCCTACCTTCTTGAATAAACTATCACCAAAAATTCAATTAAAAGAAAAAAATACTCCCACAAGTAAAGCCCTGCCCTCTACTGGATGGTCTACAGGGTTCTGACAGGGTTCTGTTCCAACGACTCCATCATAAGTCAGTTCTGACATAAGTGGAATACTTTTTTTTTTGAATTTTTATTATGATTGCCTTTCATTACCAGTATCTTTACAAATCCGATCTTTACTGTGTTTGGAGTTTGAACACATTACATATAAACGTACAGATTTATTTTAATACATACATACATACAAAAATAAGCAAATCATAAAAATTTACTCTGACAATGAAGAAGAGTTGGCCGATGGTGCTATTTTGTCAAGTGTAGTAGTAATTCCACTTGTTGACGTTTATGGATCATCTGGATTATTCCTGGGAACACAGATGGTGTTTGTAGCCAGAAAATCAGTGAGAGTTGTCTGTATGGTCCTTTTCTTTTTTCATGTATTTTGTAGCAACATCTCACTGCTTCCCAAATCTGCCTAATCAACTTTAGCAAAGTGAACAGCATTTGGGTCCATGTTTTTAAGCAACTGAAGCCTCTGATTCAGTTTAGAAAAAAACTTCAGCTAATCCTTTCACTAGGAGCCCTGGTGGCACAGCAGTTAAAGCACTCTAGTGCTAAAAGGTCAGCGGTTCGAACCTATCAGCAGCTGCACGGGAGAAAGATGTGACAGTCTGGTTCTGTAAAGATTACAGCCTTGGAAACGCTATGGGGCATTCTACTCTGTCCAACAGGGTTGCTACGAGTCTGAATAGACTTGATGGCAGGGGGTTTGAGTTTGAGTTTGAATCCTTTCACTGTAAAAATTTTTGACAACTTCTCTCCTTCCTCTTCCTCATTGTTTCCTTCTTCTTCAGCATGTCTTTCATCTTCAAAATACAAGTCCTGATCTTTCAATTCCCCGTCTTCAAGATACATGAATTGTCCCACACTGGTGATATCAAGTTCTAAATTCAGCATTCTTGCCATATGGATGATTTTTCTACTGATCTCTCCATTATATTATCCTGATTAAATGCTTGGAGCATGTTCACAAAACTCAGCAATTTTTTTCCAAATCCCCGGCATGCATTTTCCTATAACTTCCTCCCAGGAAGATGCAATGATCCAGGTACAGTGAAGAATATTACAATGAGGTCAAGTCAATGTCGTAATAATGAAGTTAGAGTCATAACAGCTGTCAAGCGTGCACGCAGTTCAACTGTCGTATGTTGCTAGAGTTGAACACTGCCCCACTTTCTGTTACGACTCCCTACCCTGTTACAGACACAGACTTCATTGTAGGCCAGGCCATACACCCTGCTACACAGCAGTGTTTCGAACGGTAAATCATAACATTAAACATCTGCAAGTGACCACCTGAGAATGATAATATCACCATATTATGTGCGGCAACACTGTATGTAGTACATATTACCAATGATGAGATGTACCAAGAAAAAAAAACCAAAACAACTGTCATAAGGGTGGTTTGTTGTAAGTCGAATATGTGATAAGTCGGGGACTACCTGTGTATGTATTCCAGTCCCACAAATTGATTATGTATGTTTCATTCAAAATCGATACAATGAGTTTCAAAATTGTCATACTATTTTGCCCATCTCCTCTTTTTAGATTATAGGTCTATTCATTCATTCAGCTGACCACTCAATAAATGTTTCAGTATCTATATTTCAAGATCTATCCTGAAGTACAACACTGTCAGTAATAGCATAATATACATACACCTACAAGGGAGCCTAGTTAATATGACATTATTTAAATTCACCCACCAACCACTAAGGCCAAAGATGAAGAAATTGAAGACTTTTATGAGCTTCTGCAGTCTGAAATTGATCGAACATGCAATCAGGATGCATTGATAATTACTGGTGACTGGAATGCAAAAGTTGGAAACAAAGAAGAAAGATCAGTAGTTGGAAAAGATGGCCTTGGTAACAGAAAAAATGCTGGAGATCGAATGACAGAATTTTGCAAGAACAACTTCTTCATTGCAAATACTTTTTTCACCAACATAAACAGTGACTATACACATGGACCTCGCCAAATGGAACACAGAGAAAACAAATCGACTACATCTGTGGAAAGAGACGATGGAAAAGCTCAATAGCATCAGTCAGAACAAGGGCAGGAGCCGACTTTGGAACAGACCATCAATTGCTCATATGCAAGTTCCAGGTGAAACTGAAGAAAATCAGAGCAAGTCCATGAAAGTCAAAATATGACCATGAGTATATCCCACCTGAATTTAGAGATCATCTCAAGAAAAGATTTGAAGCATTGAACACTAACGACCAGACGAGTTGTAGAAGGACATCATACACGAAGCAAGAGGTCATTGAAAAGACAGGAAAGAAAGAAAAGACCAAGATGGATATTAGAGGAGACTCTCAAACTTACTACCAAACGTCGAGCAGCTAAAGCGAAATGAAGAAATGATAAAGTAAAAGAACTGAACAAGATTTCAAAGTTGAGAAGACAAAATAAAGTATTATAATGAAAAGTGCAAAGAGCTGAAGACAGAAAACCAAATGGGAAGAACATGCATGGCGTTTCTCAAGCTGAAAGAACTGAAGGGAAAATTGAAGCCTCAAGTTTTAACAGTGAAAGATTCTATGGGGAAAATATTAAATGACGCAGGAAGCATCAAAAGAAGATGGAAGGAATACACAGAGTCATTATACCAAAAAGAATTATTCAACATTCAACCATTTCAAGAGGTAGCATATGATCTGGAAGCGATGGTACCGAAGGAAGAAGTCCAAGCTGCTCTGAAGGCATTGGCAAAAAACAAGGCTGCAGGAGTTGAGAGAATATCAATTGAGAAGTTTCAACAAACAGATGCAGCGCTGGAGGTGCTCACTCGTCTATGCCAAGAAATATGGAAGACAGTTTCCTGGCCAACTGATTGGAAGAGATCCATATTTATGCCTATTCCCAAGAAAGGTGATCCAACCGAATGTGGAAATTATAGAACAATATCATTAATATCACATGCAAGCAAAATTCTGCTGAAGATCATCCAAAAACGGCAGCAGCAGTATATCGACAGGGAACTGCTAGAAATTCAGGCCGGTTTCAGAAGAGGACATGGAACCAGGGATATCATTGCTGATGTCAGATGGATCCTGGCTGAAAGCAGAGAATACCAGAAGGATGTTTACCTGTGTTTTATTGATTATGCAAAAGCACTCAACCGTATGGATCATAACAAACTATGGATAACACTGCGAAGAATGGGAATTCCAGAACACTTAATTGTGCTCATGAGGAACCTTTACATAGATCAAGAGGCAGTTGTTCGGACAGAACAAGGGGATACTGATTGGTTTAAAGTCAAGCCTCCTGCCCAAAGATACTCAGATCCTCTTGCTCCACGGGTTGGCAAGCCCACTGCAGCCGTCTTGGGATAGTCTCCTGTTTCCCGCTGTATCTCACCATCTTTAGTATTACAGCTGTGTCCCCTGGGTCTAGGGGGTTCTCAATGCAGGGACCCTGGGTCCAGACGATGTGTTCTACAGGCTCTTCTTGATGATAATGAGGTCTCCCTCAATCTCTGTGGGACTGACCCTTTTATAACCTTACTGCTCCCACCAAGACTATGAACTGACCAATCCCCTTGGAATGCCAATCACCTAATCTGCATAGTAATTGACCAATCCCTGCTCCCTTATAAGGAACCCCTGCCCCACACCATCAGGCTACCACTGTTCTAAATTTTTTCACCATAGATTGGTTTTGCCACTTGTAAAACTTCACATATAGGAAACATACAGCATATACCCTTATGTAAGCTTTTTTTTATAAACTCATCACGATGTTTTTGAGATGCATCTACAGTCATGTGTTGCTTAACATTCACGACACAGTCTGTGAAATAGGACATTACATGATTTGGATGTTGTGTGAACACCATAATATATGCGGCGTAGAGTTGACCTCAAGGAATGGGTGGTGGAAGGGATCTTCAGTCTGCGTGGAGAACATACCCCACACATCGAGTGTCTATCATAGGTTATTCTCCGTATGGGTTGGTCGGACCTCAAAGGCAAGGCCTAGATCTTGATATCTGGGTGGATGTGATAACAGAAGGACCTAGTCAAGATGATCACGAACTTGGCTGGCTATCACTGCTAGCCCCAGGTACAAAGCTCAGAGAAGGGCCCTGCTCCAGAGAGCGGCACCCATCAGGCTCCAGAGGCAGCCCAGGAAGCCAGCACTCAGCAGGCTCTGGATACTGCACAGGTCTGAGTTACCAAGCTTTAAAGGTAGTTTGTGCCTCAGGGTAGGAGCCATGCAGAGGTTAAAGTGGAAGCTTTGCCCTGAACCCTGTCCCGCTTCTACTCCCTGGGTTAAAAATGATGGGGTGGGGTTTTGTTTTTTTTTCCTGTGTTAAGTGTTTGCAAACATAAATTTAAAGAGTTCTAATAAATAATCAAATTTCAAAACAAAAAACCATATATGTATATGGAGTCAGACGTTGCCTGAACAGACGTTATGCGGCGCATAACTGTATCAGTAAGGTGTTTCTGGGTTTTGGCTATTATGAGTGAAGCTGCTCTCAACATTCTTCTAGAAGTCTTTTTGTGTACATGTACTGTCATTTCTTTTGGGTAAAACAGATAGGAATGAAATTAATGAGTAAAAAACCCAGAATGGATAAAAGGGTAGGTATATGTTTAGTTTTCTACAGAACTGCCAGGCCTTTTTCCAAAGTGGTACTGCCATTTTACACTTGCCAAACAATGCATGAGAGTTCAGTGGCTCCACACCTCTGCCCACATGTGGTGTTTTTAACGTAAGCCTCCTGGGTAGGGCCTACCATCCATCTGTCAGTTTGTCTTACTGTGGTGGCTTGCATGTTACAGTGATGCTGAAAGCTATGCTACCAGTAATTCAAATACTAGAAGGGTCACCTATGGTGAACAGGTTTCATCAAAGCTTCCAGACTAAGACAGACTAGGAAGAAATGCCCGGAGATCTACTTAGCCCATGAAAACCCTATGGATTACAACAGAATATTGTCTGACTCACTTGCCTTGGACATGTCATCAAGAAGGACCAATCAGTAGTGAAATATTAGGTGAAGCAGAGGGCCAAAGAGGGCATGGGAGACCCTTGGTGAGATGGATTAGCACAAGAGCTACAATAAGGACTCGAACATGTACGTGATGGTCAGGATGACACATGACTGGGCAACACTTTGCTCTGCTGTACATAAGGTCACCACAAGTCAGGGCTGTCTCCATGGCAGCTCTACCTAGCGTGCATGTATGAATATTTCTTTCTAGATACAAATAAACATTTTGTAAAAATTTTCTCCCTATCTTTGGCTAACCTATTCATTTTATTAACATCCTCTGATGATAAGTTTTTACTAGTTTTTTCCTCTATGGTGAATGCTCTCTGTGTCCTAAGAAATTCTTTGCCTACCCCTAAGATGTTTTATTCTAGAAGCTTTAGAATTTTCTATGCTTTCTTCTAGAAACTTTATAGTTTTAGCTTTTACATTTGGAATTATTTTCTGTATGTGCTATGTGGGGAGGGTTGAAGCTCAGTTTTTTCCTTATATGGATATCCAGTTTTTTCAGCACCACTCATTTCCCACTGGATTGCTTTGGCACCTTTGTTGAAAATCCAACGATTGTAAAAGCATGGATTTCTTTCTGGGTTCTCACTTTGTTACATTGATCAATTTGATTTTTTTTTTTTTATCAATTGGATTCTTAAGCCAGTACCACACTGTACTCATTTCCTAGGGCCGCCCCAACAAAGTACCAAAAACTGGGTGCCTGCAAACAATAGAAACTTAATCTCTCTCAGTTCATATAGCCAAGAAGATGGGCTGGATTGAAGAATGTGACATCAGGATTGGAGGAAACCTCATTAACATCCTGAGATATTCAGATGACACTACCTTGCTTGCCACAAGTAAAGACAACCTGAAGCACTTACTGACGAAGGTAAAAAGAGTACAGCCTCCAGCATGGATTATGTCTGAACATAAATAAAACAAAAATCCTTACAACTGGACCAATGAACAACATACGAATAAACGGCGAAGAAACTGAAGTTGACAAAGATTTTATTCTTCCTGGATCAATACCCATGGAAGCAGCAGTCAAGAAATCAAATGATGTATTCCGTTGAGCTAATCTACAGCAAAATACCTCTTTAAAGTGTTAAAAAGCAAAAATATCATTTTGATGATTAGGGTGCACCTGGCCCAAGCACGGTCTTTTCCATTGCCTCATAAGCATACAAAGCTGAACAATAAAAAAGGAAGACCAAAGATAAACTGTCACATTCAACTGGTGGTGTTTGCAAAGAATACTGAATATACCTTCAACGGTCAGATGAATGAATAAATCTGTCCTGGAGGAGGTACAGCCAGAATGCTCCTTAGAAGCAAGGATGGCGAGACTTCTTCTCATTTACTTTGAACACGTCATCATGAAAGACCAATCACTGGAGAAGGACATCATGCTTGGTAAAGCAGATGGTCAGCAGAAAAGAGGGAGATTCTCAACGAGATGGATTAACACAGTACCTGCAACAATGGGCTCAAATATAGCAATGATTGATTATGAGGATGGTACAGGACTGGGCAATGTTACGTCCTGTTATATATAAAGTCCCTACGAGTCAGAGCCAATTCAATGGCACCTAATAACAACCGTTTTGGAGACTAGAAATCCAAAATCAAGGTGTCAACAGGGCCATGGTCCTTCTGAAGGCTCTAGGGAAGAATCCTTCTTTGTCTCCTCCTAGCTTATGCTGGCTCACAGCAATCCTTGGGGTTCCTTGGTTTATAGATGTATCACTCCGATCTCTGCCTCTGTGTCTGTCTCTGTGCTCTCTCCTTTTTTTTATAAGAACACCAGTCTTTGGATTTAGGGTCCACTCTAATTCCAATTTGGTGGTGTAGTGGTTAAGTGCTACGGCTGCTAACCAAAGGGTCGGCAGTTCAAATCCACCAGGCGCTCCTCGGAAATTCTATGGGGCAGATCTACTCTGTCCTATAGGGTCACCATGAGTCGGAATCGACTTGACGGCACTGGGTTTGGTTTGGTGTCTAATTCCAATGACCTCCTCTTAACTAATCACATCTGCCTGCAAAGACCGTACTTCTAAATAAGGTCACATTCTGAGGTTCCAGGTGGACATAAATTTTGGGGTGGAGGGGACATTATTTAATTCACTACACACATTGTCTTGGTAACTGTAGCTTTATTGTAAGTGTCCAAAGCAGTTGGTGTAAGTCTGCCAACTTTGTTCTTTTTTCAGAATTGCTTTATATATACTAGCTCCTTTGTATTTACACAGAAATCTTAGAATCAGCTTTGCATTTTCTACAAAAAGTCTGCTTGGGAGTGCATATGGGGAGAACTGATATCTTAACAACATTGAGTCATCCAGTCTACAAGCTAGGCATATCTCCATTTATTTGGATTTTCTTTCATTTGTCTCAGCAATGTTTTATGGTGTTCAGGGTATAAGTCTTGTTAAATTTTTTTTTTCTATTTTATGTTTCTTGCTGCCATTTTAAATGAATTTTTTAGATTTCATTTTCCATTTATCGACAGTATACAAAATTACAGTGCTTTTTTTTTTTAATTGTGCGTTAAGTAAAACTTTACAGAGCAAATTAGCTTCTCATTCAACAATTCATATACCAATTTTCTTGTGACACTGGTTGCAATCCCCATGATGTGTCAACACTCTCCCCTTTCACGCCCCAGTGTCCCGTTTCCATCCGGCCATTTTCCCTGTCCCTTCCTGCCTGGCTCATCGCGGCTTTTGGGCAGGTGCTGCCCTTTGGTCTCGTGTACACGATTGAACTAAGAAGCATGTTTCTCACGTGTGTTATTGTTTGTCTTAAAGACCTGTCTAATCTTTGGCTCAAGGGTGAACTTCACGAGTGGCTTCGGTTCTGAGTTAAAAGGGTATCCAGGGGCCACAGTCTCAGGGGTTCTTCCAGTCTCTGTCAGGCCACGTAGTCGGGTCTTTTCTGTGTGAGTTTGAATTTTGTTCTACATTTTTCTCTTGCTCTGTCCAAGACCCTCTATTGTAATCCCTGTCAGAGATGGTGGTGGTGGTAGCTGGGCACCATCTAGTTCTTCTTGGCTCAGGGTAGTGGAAGCCGTGGTAGTTGTGGTCCATTAGTCCTCCGGACTATTATTTCCCTCATGTCTTTAGCTTTCTACATTCCCCTTTGGCTCTGGACGGGATGGGACCATAAGATGTACCTTAAATTGCTGTTCACAAGCTTTTCATATTCCAGATGCTACTCACCGAAGTTGGATGTAGAACACTTTCTTTATGAATTTTGTTACACCAACTAACCTAGGTGACCCCATGACCATGGTCCCCAGCTACCACACCCAGTAATTCAGTCCCTCAGGATGTTTGGATGTGTCTAGGAAGCTTCCATGACTTTGCCCTCGTCAAGCTGTGCTGACTTTCCCTATGCTGTGCGCTGTGTTTCCCTTCACCAAAGTTGACACTTACAATACAGTGCATTTTTATATATTGACCTATGTCCTTATTAATTCTAGTAGTTGTCTTCTGGATTCCTTAGGTTTTTCTATGTAAACAATCATGCCAATTGCAAATAGAAACAGTTTTACTTCTTTTCTGATCTTTATATGTTTTATTTCTCTTTCTTGCTTTATTGCACTGGCCAGGATGTCTAGCATGATGTTGAAAAAAATGAAGAACATGGGCATCCTTGCTTTTCCCTCCATCAGTATTCAATATTTCACCATTAAGTATGATTTTAGTTGTAGGTTTTTCATTGATGCTCTTTATGAGATTGAGATTCCAGTTCCAGTGTGCTTATATTTTTATCGTGAATGCGTGCTAAATTTTCTCAAATGCTTATTCTATAATTACTGGAATAATCTTTTGGTTTTCCTCCTTTATTATATTAATACAGTAAATTACATTATTTATTTCCAAATATGAAACCCACCTCACATGTCTGGGATAAGTTTTACTTGGTAATGACACTTTTTTGCATATTGCTGGATTCAATGTGCTAATATTTTATAAAGTCTTTGTCAGATACTAGCAACAGGCATTCATTGGTTTCATAAAATGAGTTGGAAAGTGCTCCTTCCTCCTTTATTTCATGAAAACGTTTGCATGAAACTGGTGTTATATCTTCCTTAAGTATCTGATAGAATGTTTCAGTAAAAAGATCTGGTGGTAGCCTTTTTAATTTGGCGTATGTCATATGTGTTAAAATACCCTCCACTATCTGTCATGAGATCATTATTCAATTATCTTTATTTTTAATATCTAGGATAAGTTGTTGTTGTTGTTAGTAGCCATCATGTCAATTCTGACTCATGGTGAATACCACATGTATAGTTTCAAAGCACTGATCCTTTTCCAGTTCTGTCTTTAGCCGTCCTGACACCTGTGTGCTATACTCTACCAAGACTGAACTACATGCAAAAAAAAATCCAAACCCGTTGCCATTGAGTTGATTCCGACTCATAGTGACCTTATAGAACAGAGTACAACTGCCCCACAGGGTTTCCAAGGAGCGTCTGGTGTATTCAAACTGCCAGTCTTTTTGGTTAGTGGCCATAGCTCACCCTAGTTCTTAGGCACTGCGCTGCCAGAGTGCTGCTCCCTGATGTATATCACACTGACTTCATCACTCACTGTGGTCAAATCCTGTCCTCTCTGAACTCGTTTTGACACCCGTAAAATGAAAATACCTATCTCGCAGGAATTGTGGTCAGAATTAGACGGACAGAGAAGCTTTTCAACAAATAGTAGCTACTATTTTTTTTTTTTTTATTATATTGGTGGTACATATTTTACCCTCTGCCTTGTATAACATTTTACTACAGTTAAACTGCTCATTAAGCTTTAGGACTCAGTTCACACTTCCCTGTGAAGCCCTCCCTGGCCTGCCTAATTGCCCCTTCCTCTGTGACTATACAGCCACATGCACTTATTAGAGTTTATTATAATCGGGTACATATTTTTTTCTCCTCTCCCCTAATCTGTAAACACTGCAAAAGCAGGGATTCTGTTTTTTACACCTTGTATTCCCGCTACCAAGCATAGTAATTACTACTCATTTATTTGCCGAACAAAGAGTTGGTGGGAAAAAAAAAATGTTTTTATCCTGGAAGTGAGACTGAAAGGATAAGGACATCTGAGGAATCTCAAAGAAAGTAAAAGAAATCTCACATTCAAAACACTAGTGGTACACTCAGGGACTAGATGCTAGGGCTTTTCTTCTCAGATTCTCAAGGAAGGGTGTTTTAGAGAAATGGTTGTGGTGCATGAGCACCGGACAAAAAAAACCCGCAAGGCCCAGATCTGCATTTACTCCATGTTAACACAGAAAAATCCCTAAATTCTTTATTTCTTCATCCATAAATAAGGATAAGTGTACTATAACTCTAACTTACGGGGTTGCAATGGCTCAGATATAACAGTGTTTTATGAATTCTAAAGCCTCATATACAAAAACAAAGTATTATCATCTAATGGGCCAGTTAACTCATAACCTTTAAGGAGCCGCCTTCTTTCATCACCCCCACATTCAATTAACTGCCAAGTTCTATCGACTAATCCAGCAGGGCCTCACATACTCATTACCTCCTCTTAATTACCACTAAGCTACTCTGATTCCATCCCTCATTCAGTCTTACCTAGACCGGGACAATGACCTAACTGCTGCCCTGCTAGTAGCCCACATTCAGCGTCTGCTCAAGCACACCCTGGTGCATCCCTGGTCCCCTTGAGGGCTTTCACTGCCTTTCAATACAGTACAAACGCCTTGAACTAAAAGTCAAGTTACCTGGCCTAGATGCTTGTCTGCCTTATGTAACATATATACACTACCTTCTATAAACCTTACACAATAGGCAGCTCAGCAATTCACTCTTCTCTAGCACCTACTTGTACTTCTAGTCCTGGCTTTCCTTCTCATCTCTAAAATTTACCTAACCTTTTCATGTCTTGCTCAAACAACATTTTTCTCCGAAGATGATCCAAATTTCCTCCTGCTTCTAATTTATCCGTATTTTTTTCATAAGACACTTAAGACTTTCTGCTTTATGTTATAGTTATTTATGGACATCCCTTCTAGCCCTTACTAGAACTTCTCTCAAAACAAAATTTACTGTTAATTTTTCAGGCCTAGAACTAAACCAAACCAAACTCATTACAGTCGAGTGGATTCCAATTCATAACAACTCTACAGGACAGAGTAGACCTGCCCCATAGGGTTTCCAAGGAGCAGCTGGTGGATTCAAACTGCCGACCTTTTGGATGGCAGCCAAGCTTTTAACCACTAAGCTCCACGCCTACAACAGTGATACTCACATACAACAGTCTCAGTAAAAATACTCGTTGAATTAACTGACACTTTCTATCCCGGTTTACTGATTTTACGAGGCTCATCTTCCTCTTTTCCACTACCTACCCTAATCTCTGTTGCTTAGCAAAAATCCCAGTTTTTAAAAAAGTAAATTAAATTAAATACAGGCTGAGGTTTTTATAATATGCCTAAAGCTTACTGGAGCTACCTCTAAGGTTTCCCAAGCCGAAGAGACAGGCTCATATTTCAAAAAAATAAAAGATGTAACCTAAGTCGGATTTATTAAGGTCTTCCAAATCCACCTATTCTTCAGGTGTGTTTTTGACAAAAATAAACAAATAAATAAACCTTAGCGGAAAAAGAAAAATTATAATACTAAATGATGTAAGGGTAAAAAAAAAAAAAAAAAACTGGAGAAGGTGAATGTTTCTAATACTTATCTGTGCATGACTCAGGCTGACACTTTGAAAAGAATGTGACAACTTACAAGAAAACAAACTCACTTATTCCCCTTAATTTCTGAAGGCTCATGCCAGTCTGACAGGCCAACCACAGGGTGATCTCTCATGTGTATCATCCATGACAATTATGGCTTCAATAAAAATGTTCTCCAAATTTTAATATTGTCAAATTTTAACAAAGTCCAAATGGGTTTCAGGTAATGGTCTAAAGCTTTCATATTTAAGAAGGCATATTTTACAAATTAGCAGCTAATTGGTGGACCTAAATAATACTGTCCAAAATTTTTATCTTATGGCATCAAAAGACAAACAAAATTAATTTGGTGGCAGAAGACAAGGTGATGTGAAAGGCTGAGTAGTTAGCACGGGCCAGCAGCAGTGACACAGGGAAAAGAACCATGCTGAGCTCTCCTTGCTTCTTCTGGTTTGGTTTTGTTCTTCAAATAGCTATTAAGAGTTTCCCTATGAATTTTCAAAGTGCTATGAAAACAGTGATAAAAATCACAGCTTATTATTAGCATCTGAAATGATTTGTTCTAAGAATGACAAATGAGATACACAAAGTCTTTAAAATACTTGTGCTGTAACTTACACTAGCAGTAATATGCATTTGTCATTATGTTAATGGGACAGCTGTTTAATGTGGGATAAGTCAGGTTCCTACAGAAACTTCCAATTCTTCCCCAGCACTAGTTGCTAGCAAAAAAGAAAAAGGAAAAAGAGTGCTACGTGATGAAATTTCGTTTTACTTTTAATCTCCACTCCCGTAGCCAAGCTCTCATGGGCCAGCACAGGGAAGAGGAAGAAGGAATGAAAAGAGAAAGAAAGAGTCCTTTGCCAGTCTTCACCCAAACCCCACTTCCAATTTCTGCCTACCACTCTTCTGTTTCCAAGGACAGAAATCTGCACTAGTCTCTCACGTCAGAAAACATGCTGGTGGTGACCTAAAATTTGCAGGCTTTTGTGGATGGGTGTGGAAATTTCATCATCACGTCCTCCTAATTCCAACTAATTAACAACTATGAAGGAGTCCTGGTGGTGCAAATGGTTAAATGTTTGATTCCTAGGCAAAAAGTCGGCAGTTTGAACCCATCCAGAAGCGGCTCAGATGACAGGCTTGGAAATCTGCTTCTCCAACGTCACAGCCTTGAGAACTCTATGGAGCAGCTGGACTCCGCACACATGGCAACTAACAACAACAATCCGGGAATACAGCCAGTTTGGGAAGAATATCTTTACCCGGTTTTTGAAACAAAATATGCCTCTAATCAAAACCAGCCACACTATTTCCTACAAAAAGTTTCATTAGATTAAACACGGAAGAACAGAACTGTGTAGATTTATGAAATGAGGGAAGCTCCTCTCTAAACATATTTACTGCATAATCACTCTTTTTCATGCTAATAATAAAACGCAGGGCGTATTCTCACCTTAGAAAAGATAAAACATTATAATACACCCTCATTATTCTCTGTCTCTGATGAAGAATTTACTTCTCAATACCACTAAGGTAAATGATTATTCTTTAGCAAACAAGCCCACACTGCCACGAGACGCTCTGAGAGGTCTTCCCACCTCGCCCTTCTCTTACTGTGTGACTACATGGCCGTATCCATTAATCGCCTCTGCAAACACCACCAAACCACAGTGCTATTATATATATATATATATGAATTATATATAAGCCCATAAAAAATTTTTTTTTTTTACTTTCAATACCATATACTCACACTATTAGCCATCTGCTATAGACAAACTCAGCCTGACAAGATTTCAGAAAAATAGCTAATGGTAATGGCCTAGAAGCAAAATTGATTTAACCTGTCCAAGAAATGCAAGTGAGCAACTACTTTAATCTTTTATTAGAGTTTACATTTCCAAATTTAACGAGAAGGGTACTGAACTATAAGAAATGCTTCAAAATTCCTCAATTTTCTCAGTAATTTTCAAGGTAGTTCATAGTTTCTCATACTCACAAAACTAGAAAAAGAATTTGCCATACAAATCAAGTAACATGCATACATACGTGTACTGAATTTTTAATTTACTTCTTAAATCATCCAGTATAAATTATCAGTATTGTAGTCCAAACTTCACTCTTAAGGCTAAAACAATTTTCCCAAAGGTTTTAGGGTGCCCCCTGGTGGCAGATTCTTTGAAGAAAAAACAAGAATAAAAACGAATTACTAGTTAAAACAAATGCTGTTGTAATAAAAAACTGACCAAATTCTACTCAGCAACCCACTTTTTTCAGATAATATCCAATCTAGGAAAAAAAATCAAAATACGATTTAAAAAAAGTGATGAGAATTATCCGATGCTTCCTGTCAGGAGGTCTGACCTGTAGTTTCTAAGCAGAAAGATGTCAGACCCAAAAAGGGTGTCAAAGGTTACCGATTCCAGTGCTACCCCACAGGACGTTCTGCAGTATGTTCTAGATCTGCACATTTTCTGCTGCAGAAATTTTTTTTTTATGGTGCCTTTCATGTAATCAAAGAGCATCTCAGGCAACAAGATACCGTGCCACTCAGCTTAACTAAAAACTTCTTTAGCTCTTTAAAGAACAGTGGCTCAGCTGGTAAAAATCTCACTGCATCACGCAGTTAATCATTAGCCATCATTACTAGAGCAATAAATCATGGATGAGTACTTTTCACTACTAGGACCGGCACTCAAACATCGAGAAAGACAATCGGCTCAGTCCTCCCTGGATGCAGCTACCACGGCCCTAATGGTGTACTCCCTGCATCAAGAGGATAATGGAGCTGTTTAGTCTTTTCAGCTGAGTGTACTGCTTGTCTATACAGGCTACATGTAGAAACAGTATATAAATTTGAAAAACAGATCTAACATTCTGTTTTCATTTACTTATTACTTTTATCTTCAGATAATATTAACCACAGTAGCCCTTCCTGTGTTAAATATGTGTTAGAAGTTTATTCATAATACAGAATTTATTTTTAATGAGTAGGGATATAAGAACAGTAAATGTAAATTAATTTAGCATCATGTCAAATTGTGTAAATAAAATAAAAAACAAACAAACCAGAGTTAGTTGACAGAGAGACAAATCACGGGAGAGATTAAAATATGGAATGATGATTGCTCTGCTAACAGCAGATTTCTGGATAATCAATGCCACGGCTACACTGAAAAGGAACGGTTCCCACTGCTATTTGAATCTAACGAATAAATGAAAGGCTGGAGTTACAGGAGTTTAATGTACTAGTTTAATTTCATTATTAGAATACACAGGGTGGGTTTTCACTTGTGGGTATATAAAGCTTCCGCCCTCCTCCGCACCCACAGTGTTTCACAAACGTCAGACAACCCAAAATAACCACTCTAATTTCATTAGTGATACCGTGCACGGAAGGCTCAGGTGGGGCTGATTCTCCACAGTAACTCAGAGAGTTTATACAGCAAGGCGTCTCTTTCCCACTGAAGCAATCAGTCCCATGAGACACAGCACTATCTAAAAGCAATCATACGTATAAGAACCTCAACATACGCTCCAATCCAAAGGCACACGGTGACTGAATCAGAGGGAGATATTCCACATATTTCATACAAATCTAAAAGGCACGTTCAATCTGTTTTAATATTTTAGTGACTCCAATCAGCTCCCTTTGCCTCTTAAATATCTCATGAATTAAATCGAGCTGTAAAGTAATGCAGACCTCATGAATTCCAGAGACTGTGAGTCACCAAGAGAAGATGTCCAAAAAGGTTCAATTTCCACTGAACTCTCAAATCAGAGGTTTGAAAGCTAGAGAGATAAAGACATTAGCTGTAGTCTTACGAGACATTCAAGGCTGCTTTCATTTGATTAGGGGTCTGCTCCAGGCTCTTTACGGCAAATGCAACAAGGACACTTTAAACTTTTTAAGCTTTGAAGAAAGACTCAGAAAACAGATTAACTATGAAAAACTCCAAATCAGAAGCTAAAAAGCAATGTTTCTACATATATTCGGAAACTTACTTTTGCATTACCATTCAAAAAAAAAAAGAAGCTGCCACAGAACGCCATGATCATCATTGATTACTGGCTAAAGAAATCCGTTCTGTGATTTGAAACAGTGCTTACAAACAATTGCTGCCTTATGTCAGCCTTTCCCAAATGGTTCTAAAGAACGCTGATGTTCCATGAAATGTTTATAGAGATTCTGATAGGGGAAAAATGAAAAGAGATGAGAAATGAACAGGAAAAAAAAATTCCCTAATATCTTTGTTCTAAAATGTTTAATATAAAAAAACAAAGTACATCTGATACAGTTATTATTATCATCATGAGATAAGCTTCCCTTAGTAGTACCCATGCTCCAGGAAGCGAGGACGCCCACGCAGCACCGCTCATGCGTGGACACACTGGGTGACACTCTAGTGATACAGAAACACACAATTGCGCGGTATGCTACTTAATGATAGCTGATTTCTATGATCTTTGCCTAATAATTTCAATGCACTACAATTTAACTTTTAATTACATAAAAAGATATGAATCAAAGCTAAAACACCTTCTTCTATCCAGTGATTTATGTACATGATAGATACAATCTACGGTCATCTCTTTTTATATAAGCTTACACTGTTTTTCCTGAGTTTCTACTCATGTTCTTCTGTCAATATTTTATACTTTTTAAAGTTTTCATGGTCACATGGGTTCAAAACGTGTTATTTTATTTATTCAGAGGTACAGAAGTATATGACTCCATTTCTGGAACAATGAGTTATGTTGTACCAGTTTTCAGAAATTAAGAACCAAACATAAAGAACTCTGAAGGAAAAGATCACTTAGGTGCAGTAATTTGGTCCACTGAATTTATATACTTCAAAATTCAATATGACCCTATTTACCTTTTAAAATTAAGTAGCAGATATACAAGAATGCAAGCTCATTACTGATAGATTTACACACCCTCACTTAAGGGAAAGAGGCTGTAAAAGCCATTCTCTGACAAATCACAGGACAGCGGCTGATATGACAACACACAGTTAATATTTTCACAACCATAACAAAGGCAAAAGATGCATAATTTCTAAGCTACAATAAGGAGCTTGTTTTGTGTGTCTGAGGTATAGACCACATGCTATAAAAGTAGAGCACACATTCACAGACTGTACTTACTTAAAAAGCTGTGGCTTCCAAAGAGTACACGTTACTAGCCTAGTCACACCACAGGAGCTCTTGTGGCACGATGGTTAAGCACTTGGCTGCTAACTGAAAGGTTGGCGGTTTGAACCTACCCAGCAGGCCCAAGGGAGAAAAAGACCTGGCAATGTGCCCCCGTAAGGATTACGGCCTAGACGACCCTACTGAAGGAGTCCTACTCTACCACATCAGGTCGCTATGAGTTGAAAATTGACTCAGTGGCACCTAAACACCAAGTCACACCAATGAAACCTTTCTACTTTAAAGTCTAAATTTTTCAGTTCTTTATTTTTAAATATTTTCTTATTACTCTACTCCTGTCTCTAGCCCTCCACTTCCAGCAGCCACAGACACACCAAAAAAAAAAAAAAACCAAAAAACTCATTTAGCTATTTATGGCAGTCTTTATGGATAAATAACCAATAGAAGGAAGAAATAAGATTCCTATTCATTCCTATCTTTTAGATGCCAGGCATAAAACTAAACATAGGAAGCAAGATGAAATAGTCATTAAAATTCTCAGTGTGGACATAGCCCTTACTATTCTATTTCTAGGTTTTCTTTCAATAACTAATCTGTTTGCTGAAAACATTTGCTATGCAAATCAGTTTTAGAACATAAAGCTCTTTATACTAATTTAACATTGTATATTTATTATGAAGTACATAAAATACACATGTATAATCTAATGAATAACTATAAAGCAAATACCCATTTTTTTAACTACCATCCAAGCAAGAAATAGACAACGGCATCCCAAAGACAAAAGTAGCCTGTCTCTAACACCACCTCCCTGCCATTCTTCAATCACAATAGCTTTAATGCACTACCTACAAGTTAATTCACTAAGGAAAAAAAATAGTACTACAGGTGTCTTTAAAATACCTCTAAAATGCATTAATAGAAAACCTTTTCTTATATATGAGACATTTTGTTAAACTTTCCCGTGAAAAATGCCAACAGTAAGTGTACTGATTCATTTAGAATATAAATTATAGACAAGTGTTTGTTTGGATTTAATTTTGCGGAACACCACACAGGAGGGCCATAAAACAAAGATTATTTGTTCCTCGCACTTCCAACAGCTGGCAGTGAGGAAGACCAATATTAACACTCAAGATGCAAAAAACACCAAATAACTGCCAGTTCAACTTAGTAGCACCTAAATATATAACTTAAATTACAAACTAACAGATCGATCTTGTGATCTTTGCTTGGCTCCAGCAAAACAATACAAGCTTAGGGAATACTCCTCACCTCCGCCCCAAATGAGGATGCCCAGAAGCAGGCATAGAAGAATTCCTGGTCTTGTACTTCCTGTACTGGATATTAGTGTGTAGGCAGTAACAGTAACAGGGAATGACACGGTTGATGTTAATTCCTCAGGTTTTAAGTAACTCTGAATTACAAAATCTCACAGAATTCATGAAAAAAGGTGTTAAGGAGACAAATACCAACAGTCCCCAAATAACTGCAAAATGTTAACCTTGATATTATGTTAAGTTTGAACTTGATTTTTTTTTCCTTAGCAAAGCAAGTCACTCAGAGTTGAATGTGGCATTTAAGTAAAGAATTTCCAAATTCTGTTACTAATACTTAAGAATCCTTTATAAGGAAGCACTCTTACTCCAGAATGTGGACATAGATAATGCAAAGCAAAGACTGACCTTCTCTTCACTTACTGACTCGTTCGTTGCCCAACATTTCACATTTACGACAACAGTAAAAAATCTACAATCCAACTAATTTCTGCATTAACGATGTATGTCTGGCAGTAACGGACACCGAGGTACAAGGCGAGAGTAATGTCGCCTGTGATGATTAAGGTTATGTGTCAACTCGGCTGGGCCATGATTCTCAGTGGTTTGGCAGTTAAGTAATGATGTAATTTAGCAGTCAGGTAATGCAGTCCTCCTACATTTTGCGATCTGACGTTGTCATCCTCCACGCTTGCATAACGTCCATTTTGCATAACGACCTGGTCTTTGAAACCCAACCATGTCAGTAAGTGAGGAGAGGCTATAATTCATTTACCATTTAAAACCTAACGAAACAACTGTTTCCGTTGTATTAAACAACTCCTTTTCCTTTCTCCAATCTCACCCACATATATGGTCTAACAGTGGGTGGAGAAGCAGGTTTACTTCATGTCAGTATTCATTAGCTCCATCTCACTAACCAGGTTAAGCTTGGGCAATACTATCCCCAGGGGCCGTGACCTGGCAAAGTTCTATATTAATATTCTGGAGATTTAACGGGCAGGACAACACAACTGAATTAAACATCCAAGATCTTTTGTTCAGCACACTGACAATGGTAGAATAGCAAAGAGTCACAGGGAAAAACAACCTTGTTACTATATACAAGTTACACAAATCAATTTCCTTAAATCTCTAACACAGGAATGGCTGAGCAAATGATATATTAATTTGATGGAATATTACAGAACCATGAATAACTAGATAACAGAAAAATTTTATGTCACAGCAACATTTAAAATATACATGTGTACCTAGCTATAACTATAAAATACTATGTATGTGGGCAAAGGCTGAATAAAATGAGATGAATATGTGGTACAATTGTGGGGGCTCCTCCAACCTTCTGTATGTTTATTAAGTAAATAAAAATCAGAAGGTCAAAAAAGCAATGACTCTTTCTCTAAAAACCTGTAAAACTATCATCAGCACCTTGGTAATCGCTTCATATTTATGATCTACATTAAACATACCAAAACTTGCTATATATCACCCTTCTGGACAAGGTCACTAGCTAAAGGAGAAACAAGGTCCTGTCTGAGTTATCTGATTAAGAAGAGGGGAAAAATGACTCCTTTATCTCACAGCAAGGTGACAGAGGTGTTTTAAAAAGTAGCATGTTTTATTGCCATTTCAAGGTACCAAATTTAATATTTCTTACTAAAATTAACTACTGCAACCAGTGGTGTCACTCAGGGACCGCATCGGGTGACAGTATCAGAGGGGGTCTCACCAAAATGACTGCCTTTTTTGTGCGATCTTTCAAAAGAAATTCATTATTTTTTATAAAAATATCCCCACAGTTTCCTGTAACAAGAAAAACTTTTTTTGTAAGCCCAACTTACATGTATCAATATACCTAACAAGGCTAAGACGCCGTGCTAATTTACATATTTAGCCTTCTAATGCACTCCAGCCAGAGCTGTCATTAGTACCCAATTATAATGACGGGCGAATCACGTGTTTCGTTGCACGCACTACAAGTATACATTGTTTCCACGGCTGCCGGTATTTTTGTAGCCGCACATTTAATAGGAGGAGGTCCATGGAAGGAAGGGGTGACGCCATGAGTTACTGCACTGGGTGACACCACCCCTACTGACACCACTGACCGTTAACCAACTTAAGCCCAGGAAATTACAAAATGCAAATGGATCACCTGTGTTCTCTTCCAATCATCCTAGTGACAAAGAAGAGAGCAGCGGTTTGGTCAATATTCAGTGCATCAGGAGTTACATCTATGTAAGAATGTGGGGCGTGCAGGTTCAAGGGTACTCTGAGAGTCTTTTTCGTTACCCAATCTCCCGAGGCGGGCAAAGCGTTCCATTACTTTATGACTGCCTTTAAACACCGCAGGGTTGAAAACCCAGTGAGGCGACCCTGAAATTACTGGTACTACACCAAGACATAGAACTAGTTTGGATTCTACTAACATAATTATAAAAATTGCTCTTCACAGCTAGCTTTTTTTTGCATAAATTGACAAGTCGACCCTAAAATTCAGATGGAAAGACAAAGGATCCGGATTAGCCAAAACAACCTAGAAGAAGAGGAAAGCTGGAGGTCTCACACATCCCGTTTCAAAGCTTACTACAAAGCTACAGTAATCAAGACTGTTTGGTATTGCCGTAAGGACAGATATACAGAAGAATGGAACAAAATTGAGAGAAATAAACCCTCACATTTATGGTTAACCGATTTTTAACAAGGGTGCCGAAACAATTCAATGGGTATAGCAGTGTTTTCCACAAATGGTGTTGGGACAACTGGATGTCCACATGCAAAAGAATGAAGCTGTACCTCTACTTCACACCATATACAAAAATTAACTCAAAGTGGATATACATAGAAAAACAAAATTGGACTTTTAACTCATTCTATGTACAAAAATTAACTCAAAATGCACCATGGACCTAAATATAAGTGCTAAAACATAAAATTCTTAGAAGAAAACACAGGAGTAAATCTTTGCAGACTTGTAGTAATTTCTCAGACATGACACAAAAACAGAAATGAGAACAGGAGAAAAATGTAGAACAAAATTCAAATTCATAAAAAAAAGGCCAGACTTACTGGTCTAACAGAGACTTGGAGGAAGCCCCAAGACTATGGTCCCCAAACACCCTGCTAACTCAGAACTGAAGCCACTCCCGAAGTCCACCTTTCAGCCAAAGATTAAACAGCCCTATAAAACAAACAATAACACATGTGAGGAATGTGCTTCTTAGTTCAATCATGTATACGAGACCAAATGAGCAACGCTCGTCCAAAAGTAAAGAAGGCAAGAAGGGAGGGGAAAACTGGATGAGTGGACATAGGAACCAGGGTGTAAGGGGAAAGGGGGAGACTACTGACACACTGCGGGGATTGCTATCAATGTCACAGAACAATTTGTTTATAAATTTTTGAATGAGAAACTGATTTGCACTGTAAACTTTAACCTAAAGCACAATAAAAACAAACAACAAAAAAACAGAAATGAGAAAAGAAAAAGAGATAAATTAGACTTCATCAAAATTTTTTAAAAATTCTGTGCTTCCATACACCATTCAGAAAGTGAAAAAGACAACCCAAAGAAAGGGAGAAAATAATTTGCAAATCATATACCTGATAACAACAACAACAAACCTGCTGCCACCTAGTCGATGGTGACTTATGGCGATCCGACAGAACAGAGTAGACCTGCCCCATAGGGTTCCCAAGGGTGTAAGTCATCACAGGAACAGACTGCCACATCTTTCTCCTACAGAGCAGCAGGTGCGTTCAAACTGCCCAATTTTAACAGTTAGCAGCCAAGCACTTAACCACTGCACCATCAGGGCTCCTACATATCTGATAAGAAATATAACAAACCATTACAATTCAACAACAAAAAACAACCCAATTTTTAAAAGGACAAAGAATTTGAACCGACATTTCTCAAAGAAGGCAGACAAATGGCCAATAAGCGCATGAAAAGATGCGCAACGTCATTAGTCACCAGAGAGATGTATTTCAAAGCCATTATGAGCTACTACTTAACACCCACCAGGATGACTATAATCGCAAACACACCCATTAGCATCCACGGCTGAGGATGTGGAAGAACGGAAACCCTCACACACTGCTAGTGGGAATGCAAAATGGGATGGGCACTTTGGGAAACATGGCCTCATCTCAACAGGACAAAAACAAAAATCCTCACAACTGGACCAATAAACAACATCATGATTAATGGAGAAAATACTGAAGTTGTAAAGGATTTCATTTTCATTTAACTTAGATCCACAATCTATGATCATGGAAGCAGCAGTCAAGAAATCAAGCGATGTATCGCACTGGGCAAATATGCTGCAAAAGATCTTTTTAAAGTATTAAAAGGTAAAGACGTCACTTTCAGCACTAAGGTGCACCTGACCCAAGCCACAGTTAGTGAATAAGGAAGACCAGAGAAGAACTGATACCTTTCAATTACAGAGTTAGTGAAGAATACTGAATATAGTGTGGACTGCCAGAAGAATGAACAAATCTGTCTTGGAAGAAGCACAGCCACAATGACCATCAGAAGCAAGGATGGGGAGACTTGGTCTCACATACTTTGAACATGTTATCAGGAGGGACTGGTCCCTGGAGAAGGAAATCATGCTCGGTAAGGTAGAGGGTCAGGGAAAAAGAGGAAGACCCTCAATGAAATGGACTGACACAGTAGCTGCAACAATGGGCCCAAACGTAACAATGACTGCGGAGATGGTGCAGGACGGGGCAGTGTTTCGTTCTGTTGTGCACAGCGTCACTGTAAGTTGGAACCAACGTTCAGAGCCTGAGAATTCATGTCATTTAAATCAGAGAACTCTCTTATCCCCCACCACCCTAGCTGCTGGAAAATTACTTAATCCTAACCAAAATCTGGAGTCCCTGAGTGGTGTAATCAGTTAAGCACTCAGCACTAGGTCGGCAGTTCAAACCCACCCAGAGGCACTCTGGAAGAGGCCTAGAGATCTGCTCTGGAAAAATCACAGCCTTGAAAACCCCATGGAGCAGCTCTGTTCTGCACGCGTGGGGTCGCCATGAGTCGGAAACGACTCAACAGCAACTAACAACCACCACCACCACCAAAACTGGCTTTTCCAAGAGCTTTGAACATCTTACGAGTACACTTTCTTAGGCAACAAATTTAACAAACATGTTTAGCCATCACTCTATACAAGGTACTACATTTTTACGTACTACCACATTTTAGAAGAAAATATGCTGAGGATGGCATGATGAGAACTGAAAACCAGAACAACCTTCCAGGAAGGTGCAATGGTGGTATGTATCAAAGGACTCAAAATCAACGTCCCTTTTGGTTCAATAATTATATTCCTATGAATCTATTTTAAGGAAATAATGATACCAAAGATTCAGGTGCCAAGATGTTCACTGTAAAATAATAACAAAACAATCAATTCAATATGTGCAAGGGAATAGAATTACATTTAAAAAAATAGTAAGAGTGATTACTTCTAGGTGGCAAAATCATGGGTAACTTTTGTTGTAGTTTTTTGTATTTTGCAAGTTTTCTGGGCTTCAGTTATGTTAATGGTGAAAAAAATTTTATTTTTTTTAAAGAGGCAAAGCCAACTGATTTCAGAAACTGGAACGTTACAATGTATTTGATTATCACTCTAGGCTTTTGAAAGTTATTTCAGAAACATTAGTTGGCAGGGTCCTTAAAACATGCTGGCAAGATAAAGGTCCATAGGTGGTGCAAACAGTTTGCACTTGACTGCTAACCCAAAAGTTGGGCCCCAATCCACCTAGTGGTACTGCAGAAGAAAAGTCCTGACAACCTGCTTCCATTAAGACCATAGTCAAGAAAACCCCATGAAAAAGTTCTATTCTGTAAAACACGGAGTCACTATGAATAGGAATCAACTTGACAACTAGCAATAACAACAAGGCAGATAAGGTAGTTACTTTGCCCATTTAACAAATGAGAAAACTAAGGCTCAGAAGTCATGTGACTTACCCATGGCGACCCAGAGTTGAGACTAAGAACCCATAATCCTCATGCCTAATTCTATGCTCTTTCCTCCACCAGTGCTGCTCCCCGAGCCTGCAGCAGCAGCAACACACGTGGGAACTTGTTAGAAATGCAAAGTCTCAGGCTCCACCCCAGAACTACTGAATCAGAAACTTGGAGAGGGTGACAGGCAGCAATCTGTGTTATAACAAGCCTTCTAGGGGACTCACACACACGCTTAGATCCACTTCCTTTCAAGGAAGCCTCACAAACACTTTGTGAGACAATCAGACATTTCTAAGAAAAAAAGAAGGGGTTTTTATTTCCACCACTGTCAGCTGCATTTTTACATTTTCAGGCTCCTCCAAATTAACAGGAGGTATTAACAACATGGATTCACAAAAATCTTAATGTTTGATTCCTACCAATGAAATTAACCAACCACTTTTCTTTTGAATTAAATTATTACCAGCAGTCCTGGAGGAACAGCACAGCAAGGTCATAGGAAATGAACTGATGAAAACCCTGGAACGTCACTGGCTAAAATGCTCCGAGAAGAAGGAGAATGTTATATGTGGAGGTGTCATTTGCATGGACAGGGAACGGGGACAGGAATTGGAAACATAATTTTTATTAACTTGGACCATTACTTCTAGAAAACGTTCTCCTGACCTTGGTAACCCTGAAGACCAATGACTGACTGATCTCCTGTTGAAATCAAGTCTGTAAATATTTACTCAGCACTTCCTAAATATAAGGGACAGTAAGTGCTATGAGAGACACAATCTGTGTATCACACAGTCTCCACCCCCAGGAAACTTTTAATCTACTAGGTGATAGTAATTTTTCAGGAATAAAACTAGGCAAAGAGAGGGAGTACTACAAGATAAATAAAAAAAATTGTCATGGAAATTCAAAGAAAGGTGACACCTCATCTTATTCAAAGAAAGGGGCAGACAGGGAAATGTGAGTCTACGGAGATGGAATTTCAAAAGAAAAAGGTGGAGGAAGGTGGCAGATCAGATTTTCATCCCCAAAGGAAATGCAGGGTGTGTTTGAGAGTGTCGTCACCTCACGACTGCACCCAGCAGCAGGAAGGACTGACTGTCTCAGACTGCCTCGCCACTGACAGACCATATCACCTCCGTCAGGGAACTTCACCTCCAAATCACAACTTACTCATTTGTGAAAGAGAAAGCATAATAATTACCTATCTATCTCAAGGTTATCGTAATTAATGAGACAGACCACACAAAACCATTACATACACCATAAAGCATTACAAAACTCTGACGCAGAAAAAGGACAGAGAGGGAAATGCCCTGACGTAAAAAAAGCATAAGACTTGTTCAAAGCTCAATTCTCTGTTACATAATCAAAATTGCACCATACTGACAATGTCTCAGTTCGGAATGTTCCCATTTCCAAAGTTACTTTCGGTTTTTAGTATTAGCAAATGAGGCATAAATAATTTAGAAGACTAAAAATAATGTGAGATGAGCAGAAGAATCAAATTATAAAAATTTTTAAAAATCAGATTAGGTTACATCCTACTTTGGTATGCAGTGTCTGGGTCTTAAAAGCTTGCGAGCGGCCATCTAAGATACATGTATTGTTCCTATCATGTTTGGAGCGAAGAAAACCCAAAGACACAAGGGAAATAATTATCCAAAGGACTAATGGACCCCTTGAACCAGAGCCTCCATCAGTCTGAGCCCAGAACTAGATGGTGCTCGGCTACCATCATCAATTGCTTTGACAGGGATCTCAACGGAGAGTCCTGGACATAAAAAAAAAAAAAAAGCGGGAGAAAAATACAGAACTAAATTCAAATTCACAAAAAGCACTAGACTTACTCGTCTGACAGAGACTGGAGGAATCCCTGATACTACGGCCCCTGGATACTCTGCTATCTCCGATCTGCAACCACTCCCAAAGCCCACTTTCAGACAAACATGAGACAGGCCCATAAAACAAATAATAACACATGTGAGCAAAGTGTTTCTTAGTTCAATCAAATACATGTGACCAAATGGGCAACTCCTGCCCAAAAAGCAAAACGAGAAGGCAGGAAGGAACAGGAATTGGACGAATGGACACAGAGAACCTGGGACGGAGAGGGGGAGAGTACTGTCACATCACGGGAATTGCAAAAAATGTTACAAAACATATATCTGAATGAAAAACAAACAAAAAAATGGATTCTGTATACATGTATTCTTTTATTTTTACTTAGCAAAATTATATCGTCATTTATTCAGCCAGTCTGGGAAACATTTTGGCAGTTTCTTCTAAAACTAAAAATACACTTACCATACGGGCAGCGGTTTCAGTCTTGGGTATTTACTCCAGGATAATAAAAACCTATGTTCACACAAAAACCTATACACAGAAGTTCAAAGCAACTTTAGTTGTAGCAGCCCAAAACTGGAAACAACCCAAATGTCCTTAAATGAGTGGATGGTTAAACAAACTGTGGAGTACTACTCAGCAATAATAAGGAACAAACTCCAACTATTGCTACATTCAACAATTTGAATGGAATTCAAGGAAATTATGATGAGTGACAAAAGCCAATTTGGAAAGGTTAAAAAAAGGTTAGAACAGATGAGTTGCCTGCCAGGGGTTAGGAGGGCGTGAGTGTGGCTATTAAAGGGTGGCACCAGCAAACGATGCGGTAATAGTTACATCAAGACACACTTAGGTGCAACGTAACCACACAGAACTGCGCGCACACACACACACACACACAAATGAGTACTTATGTAACTGATGAACTCTGAACAAGCTCTAATGTCAATGTCCTGGTTTTAATATTACACTATACTTATGCAAGAGATCAACATTGGCCAAGTGTGCTGAGGAGTGCACAGGACCTCCCTGTACATTTCTTTGGAATTTTTTGTGAATCTGTAATTTCAAAAAAAAATGTTAAAAAAATACATACATAAACTGACATTTTTTCAAAATGGATAATACCCATTCTACTAAAGGCATCAGGAAAGTAATATTCTTACCCACTGCTGGCAATATGGTAAATTACCACAAGCCCTGTGGAAAATGATTTTTCAGCATATATCCAGCACCATGAATGATCTGAGTCCTTTGACTCAGCCATCTAATTTCTGTAAATCACCTAAAGAAATAACATCAAATATGGAAAAAAATATATGTACATATATGTAAAGACGCTACTAAGGAGCCCTGGTGGCACAGTGGTTAAGCGCTTGGCTGCTAACCCAAAGACTGGTGGCTCCGAACCCACCAGCAGCTCTGCAGGAGAAAAGACCTGGCAATCTGCTCCTGTAAAGATTACAGGCCTATGGGGCAGTTTTACTCTGTCATATAGGGTTGCCATGAGTCAGAATCAACTTGACTGCACCCAACAACAAAGATGTTACCACTGTAATTTAGGTCAGAGCAAAACTGGATGCAACCTGGATGTTTGAGAATATGCAAATTGTTAAATTCTCAAAATCTAGTAAAAAAAAAAATTTTTTTTTTTTTTTAGTCATGGGATATCATGTGTAGCCATTGATAATGGTACAAGAATATAACCAAAAAATGCATTCTATGAGAGAATAATGCAAAATTTAAAACTAATTCCTAATTGTATCTACTTAAAACATGCATATAAAGTAAGTAACAGGAAATTCACAAAAATAAAAACGAATAATTGTTTTTGGTTATTTTTTCCAAACTTTCTTATACAGTTGTCATACTATTTTCATAGTTAAAGAAATAAGCATACTTTTACCTTATCCCAGAAATCAACCAAAGCTGTAAAGTCCCATTTCTTAGAATATGCCACATTGTATTTCAGTATAGCGTCCTATGGAAAGAGCATAAATAAAATCTCATAATACAGCCAAATGAAATCTAAGGTATAGCGTGTCTTCTTTATGAACTACTTCCAGTAAATTTCTTAATGCTAGACAAGCTTCCTCTTATAATTAGCTACTCCACGTCAGTAGCTATGGACGTGTAAAATGCACACGAATTCATTATTCGCTTAAGAAAAATGAGATTAGAAAGGTCAAGTAACAGGGGAAAAACATCATAATTGCACTGAAGCATGCGTTCTCAATGGAATATTATTCCAATCAGATAAAAACTGTCTCTTGGGGACTTTAAAAACAAAGAAAAAAAGCAAACAAGAAAACCCCACGGAACTTAGTTCAATGTGCTCCAAAGGGTTACACTACATATACAGATAATTAGTATATTTGCAGTACTAAAATTTTAGGGGAGGGGGCAATTAGAAAAAATTGTCTAAAAAGACTCCTGTGGGGAGGGCAATAATGAAAAACAGACTGAGAAACACAGCCGTAAGGCATAAAATGGGTCTCTTCCCTTTATTACCAGCTATGTTCATAAGCTACATATAAACAGTCGTCATCCACCAGCAGTTCACATCGTTACTATTTGGGAAAAATCCGAATAGTGCGCCATCTACCGGTGTAACTTCTAACTGCCTGAACAGGCCAAGAAAACCCCCTGGTTTCCAGAGAGGGGTACGCATAAGACAAACCATCAGGTGTGCAGAAAGCACTACTGTTTATCATTACATTTGATCTCATCCTTTTTAATTTCTACTTTGATCATATTTTATAACATACATATTATATGAATAAATAATAAACATGAATTTATAAACAACTATTTGTATTGTCATTACACACTCAAAATTTTTTTTACTGGGAGAATACACAAGTCTGAAAATCACTGCATTAGGTTGTTACTGTGAACCTTCCCATCTTCCTCATCACTGATAGTTTTTAGAAACTAACACTCTGCCAAAGAGCTTCCTCAAAAATACTGCAGGCCATAAAAATAATCACGAAGCATCTAGTAAAAAGAAAAAAAAAAACAAACAAAATATATATTAATTACTTGGAATCAGGGAATATACAAATTCCTTCAGAAAGGAAAAGAAAAAGTATGGACCATAGAGCAGCATAGCAAGAAAGAGCTTTTATTTTTCTCTAACAAGCCATAGAACAGAAGTTTCCATAAGAAGCTAAAAGATGTTAAGTAATTTTCCTATTCTGATTTCAGAACCTCACATAAAATATAAACCAGCAACGTCCATCAGCAGGTGCACGGATGAACAACGCACACACCTGAACTCCTACTACTCAGGCGTACGGATGAACAATGCACACACCTAACGCCTACTACTCAGGCGCACGGATGAACAAAGCACACATCTGAACGCCTACTACTCAGGCGTACGGATGAACAATGCACACACCTAACGCCTACTACTCAGGCGCACGGATGAACAAAGCACACACCTGAACGCCTACTACTCAGGCGCACGGATGAACAAAGCACACACCTGAACGCCTACTACTCCGGCGCACGGATGAACAATGCACACACCTGAACGCCTACTACTCAGGCGCACGGATGAACAATGCACACACCTGAACGCCTACTACTCAGGCGCACGGATGAACAATGCACACACCTGAACGCCTACTACTCAGGTGTATGGATGAACAATGCACACACCTGAACGCCTACTACTCAGGCGCACGGATGAACAATGCACACACCTGAACGCCTACTACTCAGGCGCACGGATGAACAAAGCACACACCTGAACGCCTACTACTCAGGCGCACGGATGAACAAAGCACACACCTGAACGCCTACTACTCAGGCGTACGGATGAACAATGCACACACCTGAACGCCTACTACTCAGGCGCACGGATGAACAAAGCACACACCTGAACGCCTACTACTCAGGCGCACGGATGAACAATGCACACACCTGAACGCCTACTACTCAGGTGTATGGATGAACAATGCACACACCTGAACGCCTACTACTCAGGCGCACGGATGAACAAAGCATGCACCTAAACGCCTACTACTCAGGCGCACAGATGAAAAAAGCACACACCTGAACGCCTACTACTCAGGCGCACGGATGAACAAAGCACACACCTGAACGCCTACTACTCAGGCGCACGGATGAACAAAGCACACACCTGAACGCCTACTACTCAGGCGCACGGATGAACAAAGCACACACCTGAACGCCTACTACTCAGGCGCACGGATGAACAACGCACACACCTGAACGCTTACTACTCAGGCGTACGGATGAACAAAGCACACACCTGAACACCTACTACTCAGGTGTATGGATGAACAATGCACACACCTGAACGCCTACTACTCAGCAGTGAAAAAGAATGAACTCAACACGGGTGAATCACAAAAATCTTCATTCTGAGTGAAAGAAGCCAAACACAGTAACGTTCCTCCCATATCACTGTTTCTGTGAAATAAACTAATCTACGGTGAAAAAAAGCAGATGAGTGGCCACCTGGGGCCAGTACAGCAACAGGGATGGACTGCAAAGGGGTAAGGGGAATCACCGGGGGGCTTTCAGGTGTACGCAACTGTCAAAGCTCATCAAATTACACACTGACAAAGACGTACTTCCTCACGTGTAAGTACTTCTCAGCGCTGATGAGGAAATAATTCTAAACAGCTTTCACACTAATTCCTTAACGGGGTTTTACAACTATCATTAACTTCTAACTAATAGTATTTACTTTTACGTCAGTCTTCAAGTCTCAAAGTAACTTACCATGAGGTCTCTTGTCATTAGAAACACTATTCTGTATTCTTAGCTATCTACTATTGAGTCTTTTTTAGTTCATAACTCATAATAAGCACATTTAGTTAAAGCACAAAGAAGTTCGTTCTGTGTAAATTATCAGACATATCATTTATAAAAATATTACTGTTTAAATCAACTTTGAGGATACTGTTTTCCTTTCTTAAATTCTGAAAGGATCTAACCTCTCTTAATCTAACATCTAATGGCATGTAAACAGCACAAAGGCGATCCTAGTCAGTGAGATTTAATGTTTCCCCTCCCTCTCAGCAAAGGAAACAATTACCATAAGCAGATAGAAGAAAATCTGGATGGATTACTCTGTTCTACCGTAAAACAAACAAGAAAGGGAAATTCAGATTAAAGCAATTACCCCTTCCTAAAGCAATCATGGGGCACTAAGGAAGAGTTACAGAGCTGAGCTGACTAGAATTTAGAACAATACAATTATTCCGTTCATGCTTAAAGAAAAAAATACCGCAATTCTTTAAAATAAACCCTGCTTATAAGGCCATAAAGGCCCAAAGACACTGTTTCTCAAAAAAAAAAAGTCTGGGCAATATTTTCAGGTGGTCTGCTTTTGCATTTGTGAATTTATAATTGGGGTTTTGGAAAACCAAAGCTAAATGACAACACACTGTCAGAATAAAGAACCGGTACTCCAGACACGTGAAAACAGTGAAAACACAGGCCATCGTAACATACACTGCGGTACAGGGATGTCAGGGAACCCTAGTGGCACAACAGGTATGTGCTTAACTGCTAATCAAAAGGTTCCTGGTTTGAATTCACCAGCCACTCTGTGGGAGAAAAGGCCTGGCAATCTGCTCCCATCAAGATTACAGCCTAGGAAACCCTATGGGGCAGTTCTGCTATCATATAGGGTTGCTATGAGTTGGAATCAACTCAACGGCACACAACAACAACAGGACATGTCAAATTCTATAAAGTCTGGATCAGAGTGGTCAGCACCACGTTTATTTACTGCATTCAGATTACATCTTTGCATCCACCGACAGTTCATCGTTAGTAACAAAAGTAGTAAGTACAAAATAAATACATTTGTCTTTATACGGTAGTTTTAAAAAATCTCTCAGCTTACTATTTTGTGGTTTCGATCAATGGTTAAAAAGAACGTCGGTTGCAAAAAAAGGCACACAGAACACAAATTGTGTTTGGTGTGATGAAGAACACAGATCGAACAATGGCTCATCATGCTTAAAGTTGAAAAAAACCAAAACGATGTAGCTGTATAAGCAGTACGAGCACGAGGAGTTTACATTTAGTTTTATGTCTGCACACATGTAATTAACATTATACTAAAGATAAACAAACCCTGACAGACCTTGAGATTTTTTTTTTTTCCACTTAAAAGTTCAGTTAAAGAAGTACAACACAAGATCGAGAAATACTCTCCCTAGGAAATGAAAACATTCGAAATACATTATGGTACAACATCAATGTTATTCACGTTAAAAAAAACAGAAGACACAGAAAGGTATAAGTATAGGTGGAAAACATCGTGTAACCCCAAGAAACTATATACGACAACCAAGGCTCTCAAAGAAAATGCTACCCATTTTTAATGAAGTACAGAAAATTCTGTTACTGTTTATATTCATAAAAAGTTTGAAATTTTACAGGGTCACAATCAGCATAACAACAATTGTAAGGATGGCGCAGGACCAGGCAGTGTTTCGTTCTGCTGCGCACAGGGTTGCTATGAGTTGGAACCGACCAACGGCACCTAACAGCAACAACATGGTCACGATTATGACTTTGAATTATGGTTGTTGGCAGGGAATATTAAATATACCATGGACTGCCACAGAAGAATGAACAAATCTATCCTGGAAGAAGTACAGTCAGAACGCTCCTTGGAAGTGAGGATGGCGAGACTTTGTCTAATGTACCTTGGACATGTTATCAGGAGGGACTAGACCCTGGAAAAGGATATCATGCTTGCTAAAGTAGAGGGTCAGCAAAAGAGACGAAGACCCTCAACGAGCGAGAGAGACTGACACAGTCGATGCAATGATGGGCACAAACATAGCAACGATTGTGAGGATGGCGCAGGACCAGGCAGTGTTTCATTCTGTTGTACATGGGGTCTCTACGCATCGGAACCAACTTGACAGCACCTAACAACAACAACATGGTGCCACAAAGAAAAAAATTCATATTTTAGATACTAGAAAAACAATCTAATGGTTGCCCTAGAGTCTCAGACAAAATATTTTTTAAAAAATCAAAAAATACTGCCAAAAGAAAAGATTAGTAAGTAAATTATTAAACTGCTAGAAGCCAAATTAAGAGCAAAAGAATGCTAATGTATACTTTAATCACTAGGAAAGTCAGCTTCCCTCTGGGCAAATACTGCTGAAGCCATAATTCTCTCCTGACTTATATTTAAAAGCATTTCGGCAACATGATAATTTTAAAACAAAAATAAAAGAGAAGCTTGGACTGAAGGAAATTGGATGGGGAATCAAGAAACTGAGGTGTTATTCCCGGTCGTCGGAATTATTCTGTGTGGCTCCAGGCAAGTCATTTACAACTCTCAGTTCTTCTACTCATTTCCCTGTGATGGAATGGAAACCCAGAACATCTCTAAGGAGAGTTCCTCCAGGAAGCAAGCACCCTGAATATAAACAATACTGTTACTTGAGTCTATTAAAAGCAAAACATCTTTGAGGGAGGAAACATAGGGCCCACCTACAGGAACTTTGTTTCACAGACAGGCATGGCAAAAAGAACATACCCTCAGGTTTTGGGGCCGCGTAAATTTGTTGAGAAGTGAGGTCTGAATGAGCTCCCACCGGCTCCCTGCAGTTCGCTCACCATTCTTTTAGGAAAAAGAAAAACAGGAAACCACATCTAAGTTCATTTGCTTCATAGAATCAGAAGTCAAAAAGGTTAAGTACTAAGCCATCTTTCAGAGACTAACAGAGTATCAGTTTTGTTCTCACCTCATCTTCCACAGGGTACAAGTTTTGTTCTGAACAAGGCATTTTAATGTGCTTGTTGTCCCACAAATCTTTATAATGTGTTGGAAAAGGTTTAGGAACTTCTCCTGCTCGCAAAAGATCCACCTGAAATAGAGGGTAAAAAAAGAACATTTTAAGTGCATAAAAATTAGGAATATCTTCTACAAAATAATCTACAAAAGTAGCCGATACAAATGCTATACTATAGTAGAGACCAGGCCCTGGGGAAAGCTCCGAAGTCCTCTTGCCACTGCTCCCACCTCCTGCCTACACTGAAGCAGTTCCCAAAGTCACCCCATCCAGACCCAGGGCCCTCAGCAACCCTTGCCTGCATCACTGTCAGTAACCTCCTACCCCTCCCCCTAACTCCAACTGCTCCCACCGACATTCATGCCCTGGAACCCATCTCCTTGCTGGGGAACAACAGTAACTTCCTAAAGTACTCACAGGTTTCCAACCCTTTAATGGCTACCCTCTCATCCTCTGCCTCTATGTAAGATTCCATACTGACTCCACACGACGTTCCTAGTTTTTCAGCACGCTCTTACCCAAATGCTCTTCATTCTAGACAAGCCGGCAGACTTATAATTTACTGAATACAGTAAATTCATTTTTGTACCTACATGCCTTTATACATAATATTCTCTTCTTGATATCAGTTCTACTAACTACCACCTCCCCAATACCCCTTTATCTGGTTAAACACCTATTTTGACCTTCGCAGCTCAGCTCAATTTAATTTCCTCTAAGCCGTCTACAGAAACTTTTTTAAAGACAGTTAGTTTACTTTCTCCTATTTTATTTCATCATTAAGTTACTATAGCCACACTTGTTTTTCATTTCCCCATAGCCTTTAAACTTCTTAAGAAAAATAACTATGCTAACTTTGTATTCCAAATATTTAGGCCAGAGCCTGGCATACATGTATTTATATTTATGTGTGTACATATGTGCACATAAATACACAAACGTGCTACTAATAAGTATTAATGTTTGAGGAAAGAGATGTTTTAAAACATAAAAGTTGTAAATTTTGTCTATTCTGAACATTTCATATAAATGGTCCTTTGTGTCTGGCTTCATTCACTTGCTATTATGTTTTCAAGATTAGTTCATATCGTAGCATATGGCTTTACAGTAATTTTTACTTATTCTAACCAGGGCTTCCGATCAGTTTGCCCTTACTTAGAATCTTTTATCCAAGGTTTCATATTACCTCTTTCTGCTTCCAGTGTATCCTCACTTCAATTCTCCTTCCATAGAGCTGTCTGATGCCCCTTGCTATAGCACAACTACTGCCTATACGACTATTGCCTACAGGCTCAAGTCCAGTTCCCAGTGGCTGAAGTCCTCTATGATATGGCCCAAGCCACTTTTCAACTCTTCTCTCTCACCATTCCCCATCCAAATTCTAAGCTCAGGCAAAACTACTATTTTACATTTTTGAAACAAATACTTTACAACTCTATAGCCTTTTCTTCTAAAGCTTATATATCTATCTGAAATTCTCTTATCTTCCGACCTCAAAAGTTTCTGCTCATCTTTTAGAGTTCAGCTCAAACTTCACAACCCTGTTCAATATTATCCCACCTCTAAACATGAGAAAGAATTCTGAACTTCAAAATACTTAATCCAGTATGATATGCATGATAAAGGGATCATGTCATATTTTTTTAGTTCCTATGAAATCTAATTATGAGTGCCTTCCAATCCCCCACGTGTCTGTCAGTTTGTCATATTGTGGGGGCTTGTGTGTTGCTGTGATGCTGGAAGCTATGCCACCGGTATTCAGATAACAGCAGGGTCACCCATGGAGGACAGGTTTCAGCTGAGCTTCCAGGCTAAGACAGACTAAGAAGAAGGACCTACTTCTGAAAAGTATTACCCAGTGAAAACCTTATGAATGGCAGCGGAACACTGTCCAATATAGTGCTGGAAGATGAGCCCCCCAGGTTGGAAAACACTCAAAAGATGACTGGGGAAGAGCTGCCTCCTCAAAGTAGAGTCGATGTTAATGACGTGGATGGAGCAAAGCTTTCATTTGCTGATGTGGCATGACTCAAAATGAGAAGAAACACATGCAAACATCCATTAATAATCAGAAACTGGAATGTACGAAGTATGAATCTAGGAAAATTGGAAATCGTCAAAAATGAAATGGACTGCATAAACATTGATATCCTAGGCATTAGTGAGCTGAAATGGACTGCTATTGGCCATTTTGAATACGACAATCATATAGTCTACTATGCTGGGAATGACAACTTGAAGAGGAATGATGTTGCATTCATGGTCAAAAAGAACATTTCAAGATCTATCCTGAACTACAGTGCTGTCAGTGATAGGATAATATCCATACGCCTACAAGGAAGACCAGTTAATACAACTATTATTCAATTTTACGCACCAACCACTAGGGCCAAAGATGAATAGAAGATTTTTATCAGCTGCTGCAGTCTGAAATTGATCGAACATGCAATCAAGTTGCATTGCTAATTACAGGCGATTGGAATGCGAAAGTTGGAAACAAAGAAGGATCAGTAGTTGGAAAATATGGCCTTGGTGACAGAAACAATGCCAGAGATCGAATGATAGAATTTTGCAAGACCAACGACTTCTTCATTGCAAATACCTTCTTTCACCAACATAAACAGCGACTATACACATGGACCTCGCCAGATGGAACACAGAAATCAGATTGACTACATCTGTGGAAAGAGATGATGGAAAAGTTCAATATCATCAGTCAGAACAAGGCCAGGGGCTGACTGTGGAACTGACGATTAATTGCTCATATGCAAGTTCAAGGAGAAACTGAAGAAAATCAGAGCAAGTCCACCAGAGCCAAAATATGACCTTGAGTATATCCCACCTGAATTTAGAGACCATCTCAAGAATAGATTTGACACACTGAACACTAGTGACGGAAGACCAGATGAGTTGTGGAATGATGTCAAGGACATCATCCTAAAGAAAGCAAGAGGTCACCGAAAAGACAGGAAAGAAAGAAAATACCAAGACGGATGTCAGCGGAGACTCTGAAATTTGCTCTTGAGCGTCAAGCAGGTAAAGCAAAAAGAAGAATTGATGAAGTAAAAGAACTGAACAGAAGATTTCCAAGGGCAGCTCAGGAAGACAAAGTATTATAATGACATGTGCAAAGAGCTGGAGATGGAAAACCAAAAAGGAAGAACATGCTCGGTGTTTCTCAAGCTAAAATAACTGAAGAAAAATTTCAAGCCTCGAGTTGCAATAGTAAGGATTCCATGGGGAAAATATTAAACGACACAGGAAGCATCAAAAGAAGATGGAAGGAATATACAAAGTCATTATACCAAAAAGAATTAGTTGATATTAAACCATTTCAAGGGGTGGGATATGATCAGGAACCGATGGTACCGAAGGAAGAAGTCCAAGCTGCTCTGAAGGCACTGGTGAAAAACAAGGCTGCAGGAATTGATGGAATATCAATTGAGATGTTTCAACAAACAGATGCAGCACTGGACATGCTCACTTGTCTGTGCCAAGAAATGTGGAAGACAGCTTTCTGGACAACTGATTGGAAGAGATCCACATTTATGCCTATTCCCAAGAAAGGTGATCCAACCAAGTGTGGAAATTTTAGAACAATATCATTAATATCACACGCAAGCAAAATTCTGCTGAAGATCATTCAAAAATGGCTGCAGCAGTGTATCGACAGGGAACTGCCAGAAATTCAGGCCTGATTAAGGAGAGGACGTGGAACCAGGGATATCACTGCTGATGTCAGATGGATCCTGGCTGAAAGCAGAGAATACCAGAAGGATGTTTACCTGTGTTTTATTGACTACGCAAAGGCATTCGACTGTGTGGATCATAACAAACTATGGATAACACTGCGAAGAATGGGAATTCCAGAACACTTAATTGTACTCATGAGGAACCTTTACATAGATCAAGAGGCAGTTGCTTGGACAGAACAAGGGGGTACGGATTAGTTTAAAGTCAGGAAAGGTGTGCGTCAGGGTTGTATTCTTTCACCATACCTATTTAACCCGTATGCTGAACAAATAATAGGAGAAGCTAGACTCTATGAAGAAGAATGGGGCATCGGGATTGGAGGAAGACTCCTTCACAGCCTGCGTTATGCAGATGACACAACCTGGCTTGCTTAAAGTGAAGAGGACTTGAAGCACTTACTAATGAAGATCAAAGACCACAGCCTTCAGTATGGATTGCACCTCAACATAAAGAAAACATAAATCCTCACACTTGGACCAATGAGCAACATCATGATAAATGGAGAAAAGACTGAAGTTGTCAAGGATTTCATTTTACTTGGATCCACAATCAACAGCCACGGAAGCAGCAGTCAAGAAATCAAAAGACACACTGCATTGGGTAAATCTGCTGCAAAGGACCTCTTCCAAGTGTTGAAGAGCACAGATGTCACCCTGAAGACTAAGGTGCGCCTGACTCAAGCCATGATATTTTCAATCACATCACATGCATGTGAAAGCTGGACAATGAATAAGGAAGACTGAAGAAGAGGTGACACCTTTGAATTGTGGTATTGGTGAAGAATATTGAATATACTACGGACTGCCAAAAGAACAAACAAATCTGTCTTGGAGGAAGTGCAGCCAGAATGCTCCTTAGAGGCAAGGATGGCGAGGCTGCATCTTACATACTTTGGACATGTTGTCAGGAGGGATCAGTCCCTGGAGAAGGGCATCACGCTTGGCAGAGTAGGGGGTCAGCAGAAAAGAGGAAGACCCTCAACGAGGTGGATGGACGCAGTGGCTGCAACAATGAACTCAAGCATAGCAACGATTGTAAGGATGGCGCAGGACCCGGCAGTATTTCGTTCTGTGGTGCGTAGGGTCGCTGTGAGTCGGAACTAACTCGAAGGCACCTAACAACAACAACAACGATGAAATCTAATAGAGACTACTTAACAAATAAGATGGATATTTTTAAAAACACAGTAAGTGAGGGAGATATTTTAAAACTAGATTATGGTAATAGATGCATGGCTTAGTACATTCACTAAAACACATCAAACACTCAAAATGAGAAAGTTGATAAACAAAGAACCTAATGTTTTCTTTAAAATACTGAAAAATTAAATTTCACCATCAACTGATGATTCATCTTGATTTGTTAAGTACCGTATTAAATAAGCTATCAGTATATTTCTAAATTCTGAAGACTTCTCAGTACTGTACATATACAAAAAAGAGAAGAACTGTTTATGCCTTTGTCTCTTTTTCACTTTAATAAATACCACAGTAAACCAGAATTTCAGCCTCCTCTCTTTTTAGACAAGAAGTAATACCCACACGAACAGTTACTGTGTGATTGGCAGAGGGTCTCAGGAGAGGCAGCCGGGGTCCAC
This sequence comes from Loxodonta africana, assembly GCF_030014295.1. NCBI lineage: Eukaryota > Metazoa > Chordata > Mammalia > Proboscidea > Elephantidae > Loxodonta > Loxodonta africana. The sequence goes on along the minus strand of NC_087357.1, from coordinate 82,096,835 downwards.
ACCTAGGCATCCTCCTCATCTCCTCAACAGGAGTTCCAAGCCATTTCTTATCTGGAGAAAGGTGAGGCGGAACGTATTTAGGGATCTTCCTTTCTGTTCTTTGATGTCTGATTTCACACTGTTCTTTTCTAAGACCAAGAAAAATGTTATCAATCACAAATTATTTATTGTTTAAATTCCCATGAATACACAAATACAATCTTACCCAGAACTTTACTGTTAAGCAAGCTGAGCTGGCTCTCTCTCCTGAGTTCTGTTTACAAGCAAAAGTAAAACATAAAGCTTATAGTAAAACCCAAGGACTTGTTCTCAGTCTGTAGAAGGATAATTTCCAAACCCGTAAGAATATGGACACTGTCAGGTAAGTCATGGTTCCCTGTATCCACTGCAGATGCTGAGCTGTCTTTCAGGTCCCTAAGCAGCAGTTTTAACTGAAGTGAACTTTCCACCACGTGCTAGAAAACTCAGAATTATGATTCTGAGAATGCATTTTAAAATTCCATACGGGTTAACAGCAAAATACAAGCTTTGTAATCAGACAGACTTGGATTAACATCCCAGCATCACCACCTACAAGTTATACGATTTCAGTACATTCTTTAACCCAAATCTACGTTTTCTCATTTGTAAAGTGGGTACAGTACTAACCACCTGGCAGGGTTGTCAGAGCATTAGAGGAAATGTAACATGCAAAGGCCTGTGAAAATAGCCCAGCCACTACAATCAATCTGGAGTCCCTGGGTGGTACAAACAGTTAAGTGCTCCACTACAAGCCAAAAAGTTGACACTTCAAACCCACCTACAGGTGCCTTGGAAGTCAGCCCTGGCAATCTGCTTCCAAAGGTGACAGCCTTGAAAACCCTACACAACAGTTCAACTCTGCACATATGAGGTTGCCATGAGTCAGAACTGACCGGACAGCAACTAACGACAACTATCAACCTAATATTTTCACGTTCTGACAATTCTATAAATTTTAGAAAGAAGCTCATGAAACTAAAAAAAAATTTGATTTCCAGTATTTATCTTACCTCTTGTTTTCGGCCTTTTTAGAATTTAAAATTTTGAGTCTACATTTAAATTAGCATAGACAAAACAAGAAACCCAGCTAAGTATTTTTTTGCTTCACTATAAACCAAGACTTTGTTAAACCTCCTTACAGAATTATAAAATGAATTACACTATTGGAGAGAGATCCCTGATGGAAAAAATTACCTTTTGTCCTCTGCTTTGGATGTTCTTGGAAAATGATCTGTGATTTTAGAGTCCTTTTTTCCATGTTGCTTAGAATTTCTACATTCTACATTCAGACCAGGAGTACTTCCAGGTAGTCTGGTGTTTAAATCGTTGATTCCGGGGCGACTCTCTCCACCTTCAAACCGGAAATGTAATCCCACCTCCCCTCCCTTAGTAGAGTGCCGCTTCTTCGCTTCAGTGTCCGTTTCTCCTGCTGGAAACCTTGAAGGTTTATGTGCTGTTTGGGAGGAAGGTCCATCTTCCTGTTCATCAAAACCTGGACTTGTCTCTTCATCTCCTTCGGAGTCCTGACAACTATTTTTGGAGTTATCTACATCCATTGGTGAGTCGGGTTCACTTTCCTTTTCAAGTGGAGGAGAATTTCCTAGGCTACTTTCCTGTCCACTCAATTTTTGGGCATTTTTCGGTCCAGTACCGATGTCCTCTGAACCAACACCTGACAGTGGACTCTCTGGCACGTCGATCTCTTCTTGCTGACAGCTGGCACAATCTCCCACAGCATGGGAAGACTTGCTGAACTTCCGGCTGATTCTGGCTCCTCTGGCCCGGTCATCTTCAGCAGTCTGCTTTGCATTTGCAAGCTTTACAGGTGTCAAAAATTGTTGATTATCTCTATCTTCTTCACTGTCCGTGTCACTGTGGTCATCGTTTTGAGGTGACTGACCAACATTAGCATTACTGAACTGCTCTGGTACCAGAGTTACTGTTAGAGGTTCACCCTCCAAAAGCTGCTCCGTATGCTTGCCTTCATTTTGCCACTTACACACAGTTGCGGTCTGATGCTGGTTCAAATACTGTGTACTTTTTTCAATGGGTGACTTAGCAAGATTTAACTGAGAGATGTTTTCTAATTTTTCCATGTTATGTCGGTAAAAGTTATCTTTTTGTATAGAACTCATCATGGATTCTACTCTCGTATTGTTGTTCTCTTTACTACGCAAGCTATAAGAGAATAGAAAGAACTAAAAACGACTCATGGTACAAGAAAGATCACTGGCCCAACCACACCCCCACAATGTCCCAGCAATAATTAAACTGTGTGTGGTTACCTGGTGGCGTAGCGGTTAAGAGCTACAGCTGCTAATCAAGAGGTCAGCAGCTTGAATCCACCAGGCACTCCTTGGAAACCATATGGGGCGGTTCTACTCTGCCCTATAGGGTAGCTGTGAGTCGGGATCGACTCAATGGCAACGGGTTTTGGTGGCTACCTGAGCTCATATCACGCCCAATCATGACTCCATGTCTTAGCACATGGGCTATAATGCCCTTCCCCCAACTGCGAGCCTGGCAAACAGCTGCCCTTCCTTCAGGTCTTAAACATTGCTCACTTCCTTGTGCAGCCTTCCCTGATGGCCCACAGGTAAAGCTGATCATTTCTTCTACATGCTAACTACCGCTGTACCCTGTTCATACCTTTACTGTTGCACATAACATACCATGCAATAATCACGTGTTTTTGTGTCTGTCACCACCACTACACTGCAAGTATCTAGAAGTCAGAGACTATTCCTCTGTCATCTCTGTACCCCAAGGATACTGGAGAGTCCCTGACACATAGGAGACTCTAAAAATTTATTAATTGCAAATTGAAAGAATGAATGAATGTAGATAAAAAAAAAAACGGGAAAGCAAAAAGGAGAGAAAACAGCATAAAGCCAAATAAAACATTCACGTATGACATTATTTACTTCTCTGTATAGGCTCATTCCTATACCTTTCTGATTCAGCACTCTTGGTTCCTCTAGAGTCCATCCAACTGGTAATAGTCGTTTGTTTGAGAACTGTTTAAAAAAAAAAAAAAAGTATATGCATATATCCCTTTAAAGAGAAAATATACGATATTACACATGCAAGGTACTGTGCTACGTTCTATGGATAAAACAAAGATTAACCACACCCTTCCACACTCACCCCCATGCATCTATCAGTTTGTCGCACCACGCTCAAGTAATACGAGCTGAGACAGAAACACAAACATAAGTATATGTGGCACAGGGTGGAAAGTGGCCAGCCCTGAAGAGTTGGTATGGTCTAAGGGAGAAGAGCACGGGCTCTGGAATCAGGCCACTGGGATTCAGATCCAGGTTCTCCCACCGGCTTCCATCTTGCGAGAGGTCATTTCTGAGTCTTAGATTCCTTATCTGTATAACATGCAAATTAGCAGTACCTGTCACGGTTATTGTGAGGTTTACATTAAATAATTCATGTAAAGTGTCTAGGGCCCTATCCAGTCAGTATATGTAAGGTACTCAGTGAACTACTTGTATTATTAAAAGAAGTCCTAATGAGGGATTAAGATATTTCTGAGGTAAAGACTTTCTCTGTTCTGAGGGCACAGGATTAAGTGGGGATAACTGGTTAAGGTTTCCTGGAAGAGGTGGTGCTTGAATTTTGCCTTGAACAATAAGCACGTAGTCAAATAGGGAGAAAATCATAAGCAAAGGCACCAATGGCAGGGAAATACAAAGAATTTAAAAAGAAAGCAACAGTAAACATGGTTGAAAAGGCAGGAAGGACCATATGACAGAGATTCTTGGATGACTTACAAAAAAAAAAAAACCAAAACCAAACCCAGGGCCGTCGAGTCGATTCTGACTCATAGCGACCCTACAGACAGAGCAGAACTGCCCCACAGAGTTTCCAAGGAGCGCCTGGTGGATTCACACTGCTGACCCTTTGGTTAGCAGCTGTGGCATTTAACCACTACGCCACCAGGGTTTCTTGACTCACAAAAGGAGGTACAAAATAATGTTGGAAATCACACTTAGAGTTGTGATTCCAGAATTGAGATCTACAAGCCCCACAGCCATGTATAAGACAGAGAGCCTGGAGAGCAAATCTGTGGGGCAAGAAGGAAGAGCCTACTGTCAGAAACTACTGCCCAAGCTACGGGTCTGAGCCAGTGGTTCCCAAACCATCCCAATCAACAGAAGACTAATAATATAAGGATCCCAGGGCCTCACCCCAGATCTGCTGAACCAGAATGTATATGTGTATACACGTACAGAAGTATGTGAGGAGTATGGGATAAGAAGTATGTGAGGAGCGGAAATCTGTATTTTTTCAAAAAGTGATTCTGATGACCAGTTAGGTTGGAGAACTACCGGCCAAGGACCAAAACTAGTTCCTGTAAGAATGGAAAGCAAAAACTGAGAAGTGAGAGTAATTACAGACTTCACAATGATAGGAGAAGTTAAAGATGTTACTAAGCTTAGGCTCAAGAGACCTGAAGGATGGTGACGGCATTAAGTAGAAATTCAGAATACAGGAGAACTGAGTTTGGGGGAAAATATGACTGGGTCAATTCTAAACATACTGAATTTGAGATGTCAAAGAGATAGCCAGATAGAAATGACCAGCAGACAGCAGCAAAAGTAGAAGTGATGCTTCAGGAGAGAAAGAGGCAACACAAATAAGTACATGCCCCATTTCATATGAGCATCAGAAATAAGTGTACTGTCAAAATTTAATACACTGGATATGGATTAAATGTATGTAACATTTTAGAAGAAAACACAAAATCCTAAGCATTCTTAACTACTCTTCAAACTGCAATGTAAGAATCTAGGCACCTTCTCAGGTCATAGACTCATTCTTATTTGCCTGTGTCTCCTCAAACACCAAAACACTCCTCAAAATAGATTCTGACTCAAACATGAAAATCAACAGGTTACGGATCACTGAGATAACGGCAAAATTAAAATGAATTTCATATTTGGGGAGAATCTTATACCAGAAAGACATTCAAGTGCCATATCATTTATACCTTTGACAAAATACTAATATTCCAACTAGTAAAAATATTTCATTAGTATTTTTAAAATAGCTTCTAACAAAAGAATACTGAACTTGATGTTTCTCGATTGTTAAATACTACCACCCTAGTGATTGTTATTGATTCTGTAGCAAACCACGCTTCAAAGAAAAAATTAGCTTTACTCAAAAGGGAGTAAGAAAGCAGATGAACCACTCGATTCTGAGACTTTTTCTATAGTTGCATCTTTTTATTTTTATTATTATCAAACACAAGGAGTCCCGGTGGCGCAGTGGTTAACTGCTCGGCTCTTAACTGAAAGGTCAGTGATACTGACTCACCAGCAGCTCCACTGGAGAAAGATGTGGCAGTCTGCTTCCATAAAGATTACAGCCTTGGAAACCCTATGGGGCAGTTCTACCCTGTACTATAGGGTCACTGTAAGTCGGAATTGGCTCGACAGTAATGGGTTTTGGGTTTTATATCGAAACAGCAAGTACAGTTCAGAATCTTCAAATTATAAACTGGTAGTATGTCAAAAATTGTATTTTCGAGTCAGTTTAGAACGTAAAAAACATTTTCCCTCAAGTGTAAGGATTAAATACCATGCAGAGGCTACTAGGTTCCTAACATGCCTGAGAAGCTACAGATCCCAGTGACTACATACAACGTTAGTTCATAATGAACTGTGATGTGTGTTCCAGTGTGGTTCAGGAAGAGGGTCTCTCCTGCAGCCGACACTGAGAAGCTGTGCTCTCTCTAGCTTCAGACCTCCTGTGATGATTGCTAAAGCCCAAAAAAGGCATGGAGGAGAAGGAAGAGATGACAAACTGACATATTCTGCTGATAAAATGTTTCTCAGTCTAGGCAGTCTTCCCTTCCTCTTGAGGGTCCCAGAGGAAGAGTCACCTACTTCTCTTTCCAATACCACTACTCAGGCTTCCAAGGGTTTTCTTTCCCAACACAACATACAACCATTTTACAGACTTATCTCTCTTATCCCTGAAGCAAGCATAATTATGCAGAGGATTCCTGGAGTTCCTGTCTTAACTAGTCACTACAAGTCAGAATTGACTTGACAGCAGTGGGTTTAAACCACAGCAAACAAAAACGGAGGCACTAGGAAGTGATGGAAAAGATACCAGGTCTAGAATCAAATAATCTTGAAGTCTTTCCTCAGACACTTAATAGCACCACCTCAGTCAAGTTATTACAATACCTCCTTCCAAGGGTTATGTGAACTAATGAGAAAAAATATTATGCGTATCGCCTCAGGAAGCAGACACTGAACAAATTTCTACCCAATCTCTTTCTCACTGAGATCAATAGTTCTCCAATTTTATCCTGACTTTCCACCATTTACACATACCCTTATCAGTAACATCACTCAGTAACCAGAGTATTTCAATGAGCAAATCATTCAATTAGCCACTACAGACACAGGCAAAAGGCACACATGCAGTAAAATTCACCTGCATTTCAAAGGAATACTCAAACTCCAGTCTCTTTTCTACAGCAGCAGCAACAGCCAAGAAGGGATGTGGTGAGACCAAAGAGCAATGGAAAGTGGGAGAGTTTTAAGATGAGGAAAGGAGTCTGAAGATGCTTTTAATTGCACTGAGGCGGAACTGCTGATAATGGGATTGTGGCCAAGCCAGCTGCCACCCTGCCACCACTGCCTGAGACCAGGACCATCTCTGGAGAGGGTAAAAAAAAAGGGAGGGAAATTCTAGGTAGTTGTGACAGACAGAAAATAACTGGGTAAATCATTCCCCGTTATAATGTGACTAGAATGCTGAGTTCTGTCTATACGCAGATTTACAGATTTCAATTAATACAAGAGACGTACCCAGAAAGATAAATAATACAAAATTTAAACATGGCTGAATAAACATCCATTTGCCTACTTCACCCACTTCTCCTTGGATAACCACATATTCTTTCTTATTTTTAAGTAACCAATTCGTAAAAGAATTCCAAGATACAAAACAATAGTTTCTGATGCCAATTTAGACTTTGAACATTCTGTTAATTGGTGTCCTGTGCCAGGTATACAGAAAACATTTACACATGTGAAATACAGCCCAAGTATTAATTTGGTTCTGCTTCTGCAGAAAACTTAAGAACCAACAAGTGAGGACTGACTGACAACCTTCCCATAACTAACTCCTCCTCCTTTACATACAAATAAAATCAATGGGACTACAAATCACATGGTCTCAGAAGTCAGATACAGTGCCTGGAGGTCTTCCTCAGTTACCCTACTCCTACATTCTTCTTCACCAAGTCCTCTGAAATCTACACCCTAAGTCTTCTATTCTTCCTCTCCATAGTCAAAACAGTACTATCATTAAAAAAACAAGTACATCACTTATCGGACAGCTATATTTGTTTCCTGCATCTGGTCCTCCCTGTCTACGGTCTTAATTTCTCTAATTCATAAACTACAAATGACTAGAATTTTTCAATTGAAATAATACAATGTAAGAATACATAATATATAGTAAAGACATTATTTCATAAGGCATCTGTTTCAGATATAAACATAACTTACCATGAGGTTACATATATATATATTTCTTACTCTGTACCAGATAAAGTGTATGCTGTGGACTGCAGTCAGAAAGGAGCCCTGGTGGCAGAGCGGTTAAGAGCTCGGGTGCTAACCAAAAGGTCGGCAGTGTGAATCTACCAGCTGCTCCTTGGAAACTCTAAGGGGCAGTTCTACTTTGTCTTATAGGGTCCTTACGAGTCAGAATCGACTTCAACATCAATGGGTTGGGTTGGGTTTGGATTTTGCAGTCAGAAAAGTCCAAAAGGTACTGCCTAAGCCATGCTTTCTAAAATATTAATCAAACGGTAATTCCATGCTTAAAAACTCTTTAAGGGCTTCCCATAGCCACAGAATAATGACCAAACTCCTTAAAACAGCACTCGAATTTGTCCATAATCACACCTTCCCAGCTTCATCTGACTCTCTATTGTCCTATGCTCTAGTCTACCAAACTTCACATGTGCTGTTCTCTCTGCCCCTATAATTTTCTCCCCTTGATTTATTCAGCAATTCTGCTAATTCTTCAAGGTTTAGTTCAAGTCTACTCCCCACTGCCTCTTAGTCATGACAGACCTAAGCGTACACTCCCCAGATGACCGCCTAACCTCTGCCCAGCTCCTTACACTGTTGAGTGATGCATTCTTATTGAAACACTTCCCTGCCTGACACAACACAGGCCAGGTTTTCCTACCTCTCTGACCACTCCTATTCAGTCTATCCTTAAATGCTGGTGTTCCTAAAGGTTCTTTATTAGGTCGCCTTTACTTCTTTCTACACACTTTATAGGATCTTATCTAATTCCACAGCATTAATCATCAAGTTTATGCCAAGAACTCCCAAGTCTGTATCTTCAGCACATTTATAATTCTTCTGAGGTCTTATAGAATAAGATATCCCATTCTCTCCTGAATCCAAGGCCCACATCCACATCTAAGCCACCTTATCTCCTGTCTAGACTAAGTCCTTAAGTAGTCTTGGCCTTCCACTTCTGCTCCTTTCCAATCTGTTCTTGATTTTCCACACACCAGGCACAGGGACCTTCCCCCGTCACTCTCCCTCCCCTCCCCACCCCCAGAAATCTGATGAAGTCACTCCTGTACCTAAAACCCTTTGATGGCTTCTCATTGCCTTTAGAGATAACGTTCAAAATCCTTACACAGGCCCAGCATGAGCTGACGTTTACAGTTCCATCTCTCACTACTCTTCCCTGCCCATTCTCTGTACCAGCCAAATTCCTAGAACACTTTCCCACTTCTTCTGACTTCCCTCCCTTCATCTAGCTAACCGCTACTGATTCTTCAGGCCTCACCATAGCATCTCATCTTCTGGGAGACTATCTTTGATCCCATAGTCTAGGTTAGGTACTCCTCCTGACTCCTACCATAACGATTCGTGTTCTGTACATCAGAGCACTCATTACCCTTTATTATACTAACCTGTGTAACTGTCTACCTGTCTTGATAGATTTTAGGATTTAAAGACAGAGGTCAAGTTCCTCTCATCAAGTACTGTACACAGGAACTAATACAATGTCACCTAAGACCTACAGCTCTGCACCTCAAAAAAAAAGGGTCCCAGAATCTGAATGAAGCTTCAACAGCTTTTTACCTACAGGCTGAGGCACACCGCTGCTTCACATACACAATCAGACCTCCTTGACACCTAGGGCAATCTCTCAGTCAAACCAGAAGAAAGCAAACAGGTGGAGTCTTCTGCCACTTTCCGCGCTATGAACGTTTGCTCATCAGGGTTTCTCACACTACCAATCTTACCAAGAAAAATACGGTCCCATTTCCCCACTAGTGGCCTTGTTGGCTTAACAAGGGGACCTCAGAGTGATGCGTGTTTAAGACCAGAAAGGAGCAACTGGAGCCCCTGGGTCCTCGGACTGAGGTCAGGAAGAGGTTCGGGCCGGGTCGAAGGAACAAGACTTTAATTTCCCCACGTACCAAGCGAGGTGGTGCTGCCTCTGTGCGGTCCCGCCCGCCCGGGGACGCAGCCTGGCGAGGACGGTGGGGCCCTGCACTGCACGGACGCGTCCCTGGGGTCGAGGACGCGCCCCTGCCTGCCGGGGAAGCTCCGGGCGTCCGAGCGGGCCGGCGGAGAGCTTGCAGCGGCGCCCCAGCGGGGTCGCTTGGCGCAGGGCTCCCAGCCGGGGCCCGCGCTCATGCTGGGATCCGCAGCACACAGTCCCCGGGCCGCCCGGGCAGAGCCTCATTCACAAACCCCGAGAGGGTCGGGCTGCGCCTCCTTCTCGGCGCCTCCCCGCACCATTCCCTCTCCGCCACTGCCCGCTTCTGCAGCTGCTGCTCCGCTGGCCTCCCACGCCGGGCCCCAGCCAGCCGCCTGCCTTCCCTCGTCCACAGGAACCCCACCTGCCTGCCTCGGGACGCGCCGCTTACAGTCTGCCTTCCTTCACTTTCCCACCACCGGAGCGCTGCCGTCAGGCGCTTCTGGCTTCCGGGGCGTGCACTGTCGCAAAACGGAAGTGTGGTGCTTAACGGGCGCCGTCCCCCGGAAGGTCAGCGTGTGAGGGAGCCGGTGGTAGGCCGGAGTTCCCCGCGGTTACTGAGGGGCCGCGGCCGAGCAGACGACGCCGGCCTTGGGGGTGGCGGAAAGCAGACGGGAAGGGAGCTGCGACACCATGGAGGGCGGCGGGGGGAGCAGCAACAAAACCACAGGGGGCTTGGCCGGGTTTTTCGGAGCCGGGGGAGCAGGTTACTCGCACGCAGATTTGGCCGGCGTTCCCGGTAAGTATCGGGCCTAGCCCGCGAACATTTCTGACTGGTTTCTGCGGCGACGCTAAACATGCCGCTCCTCCTTTTTCTTTCTTTCCTTTTTTTTTTTTTTTTTGCTGTCGTTCAAAAGCCTCAATCCCGTGGTGGGGTCAGGGTGTCAGCACAGCAGCTATTTCAAGACCGAACGAGCTTTGAGGGCCGTGAATTCACGAGGTGTGCTTTCTGAGGTTGACCTGGACTCACGAGATGCAGCCTGAATTCTTCCATTTATATCCAAGCATCGTACCTTTTTCCTCACACACATTCCTTGTGTGTGGGGCCGTGTACTTGGCCCTGTATTAAAAGCAGGGTCCGGCTCTGCAGGTAAATGCATCCCATATGTCGGCCTCGTAGTTATTAGCACAAAGTTGCATGTTTTAAATCCCAAAGTACTCGTTAGAACAAAACTTTCAATATTAATGCATCTAGGAGAGAAAGAAATACGATTTGAAACATACTAGGAAAATCTGGAGGTGCTCAAAAGTGAGCTGAACTTCAAAGGTGGATTATAGACATGAAGAAAAAAGCCAGTTAAGGGTGCTAGAAAGGGAAGTGCCCAAGCTCAAGAGTGCAGAGGCATGAATATCCTAGCTGTGCCCTGTCCTTAACCCTAGCAATATGTATTCCAGGTCTTGGGACTTTATGGCAATAGGTGTCCAACTGGAAACATAGAAGCTGGACCTAAAGACAGTAGGAAGTTGATGATAGATGGGCCCTTTGCAAAAGTGTTTTCTTTTTTGAGAATTTTTTATTTCTGTTGACCTGTTTCTGTAGAACATTATGCTTAAGAAAAACAAAAAGCCGTTTTATAACCATAGTGTCACTTGTGTCAAAACTGGGTCTAGAATATGGTTTATCTATAATGAGTCTTAAAAGCTCTGAGTTTTGGAGCACAGAGAAAACTAATATGACAAAATATTGTTGCATTAATTTGATTAAGATTTGAAGATAAATTGAGGGTTTTTGAGAGTGAACACCATTCATTGAGCACCTACAATTACCGAGTGCCTTTCTGGGTTTGGAACTCACAGCAGTTTATAAAAAAGCTATTATGAAGCATGCATCCTACAGAGGTGAGCCAAGTAACCTAAGTAGAAAACGTTTTAGTTAGTGATAAGTGCTAAAAGGAAGAAATCAGGATCATGAGGTGGAGGTGGAGGGGGGAGCATTTTAGAATGGCTGGTCAGGGAAAACAGCTCAGGAAAGTTGACACTTGAGCTTTGACCTGCATACAGACCCATCTGAACAGTTTTTATAGCCCAGTGTGTCTGCAGTTTTTAAGGATGTTGGAGGGGGTAGGAGATAATGAGGTCAGAGAGGCAGGGAATGGCAGCCGATGTAAGGTTTTGTAAGCCACAGTAAGGAATTTGGATTTGATTATATGTGTAGAGGGAAGCCATCAGAGCTGATTTCCTTTTCTTAAAAACCACTCTGTTTGCTGTGTAGAAAATACATTGAAGGAGCAGGAGGAAGTAAAGAATCCAGTTAGGTAGGAGACTCTTGTAGTTAGGTTGAGACTTGGTGGTAGGACTAGGATAATGGCAAGAGAGATGGTGATAAATATCATAATTAAAGAAATACAGTAAAACCTGCAAAAGCTGAAACCTGTGTAAGGCAGAAAACTGTCAGAGAAGGAAAACTCAAATATTTTTCACTGAAACAAGCAATAGAAAAGTGGCAAGGCTGCACCCTGTCAATGGCAGAAAACTTGTGAGACCAGGAAAAGCAAAGTTATCCCGTCAAGCTCCGGCTCTCACAGGTTTCACTGTGTATTAAAAGTAGAATTAACAAGACTTTCAATTGATGAAAAGATAAGAGGTATGGGTACTATATAGATCTGCAATCAACTGATGTACAGAAGGATCCAAAGATTAAATTTAAAATTTAGGAAAGTTGGTTTTCCTTGATACATTTTTCTCTTTAAGATTAGTAGAATTCAGGTCTTGCCCTCTGAAAGTTTGCATTCTCTTTTGCCCCCAACCCCAATCCCTATAATAATGACCAAAGAATTCTCTACCTTGCCATGGTAAATCAAGGCAGCAACTGTCAGCACTAAAGTCTAAAGGAACTGCCTTGAAATATTTATGTACAACCAAAAACCCAATCCAACCACTGTTGTTCCATGGAATTTGTCTCTTGTCAGTGTTATTTTGCAGTTTGTATAATCGTCAAGCATTTTTTCAGTAAAGTAGAAAGGAGTTAGCCTTATAATTCACTTGGGCTATGCTTTCTGCTACTTTGGTATTTAACCTGTGTTACTACCAGTATCTTCATGGTATGAGACTCTGGGCTACCATCTGACTCATGGTGACCCCAGGTGTTACAGAGTAAAACTGTTCCATAGGGTTTTTTTGGCCATAATCCAGAGGCACCTTGGAAGACAGGCCTGGAATCTGCGACCAAAAGATCACAGCCTTGAAAACCCTGTGAAACAGTTCTGCTCTGCACACCTGGGGTCAGCATGAGTTGGAATTGGCTCGATGGTAACTAACAACAACAACATTTTTGGAAGCTGATTGCCAGGCCTTTTTTTCATGGTACCACTGAGTGGGTTCAAAACGCCAACCGTTCACTTTGTAGTCCAGTGCAAACTGTTAGTGCCATCTAAAACCACTGCCATTGAGTTGATTCTGACTCACAGCGACCATATAGGGCAGAGTAGAACTGCTCTGTAGGGTCTCTAAGGCTGTAAATTCTTTATGGCAGCAGACTGCCACATCTTTCTCTTGCACCATAAAGACCTTGAAACTGCTATGCAGGGAGGATAGGTGTGGGATGAAAAATGGAAAAAAATTCTTATTCTGTGAGTCTGTAAATCAAAATTTCAAAGACATGTAATAGTCAGGAGCTGAATTAACTGTAAATGCAATGACTTTAAAGGATTTTGTTGTAATATGACATTTTGTTTTCTCTCTAGTAACTGGTATGAACCCTCTTTCTCCTTATTTAAATGTGGACCCTCGATATCTTGTGCAGGTAAGATTAAGACTAGGCCTTTTATCCTTTTATAATTTTCCTGCTGTGCTGCTTTATCTTACCATTTAAAAATACAGGTAGTCCCCTGTGTGTTCTAGTTACGATGACCACGCTTACAACCATCCCTTTTTTTTTTGGTACATCTTATCGTTAGTAATGTGTTGCAGCACTTAATTTGCTGATGTTATCATTCTCAGATGTTCAGTTTTATGATGTACTGTTCAAAACACTGCTGGATTTATAAAGGTACTGATGATAAAAGGTAATAACAGTGAAAACCTAAAAAAAAAAAAAAATGAAGTATTCAACTTACACCAGAACTGACTTAAAATGGAGTCCTTAGAATGGAACCCCATCATAAGTTGGGGACTACCTCCACTGCCAAGTACTGTGTGATGACTTTAGGAGACACCAAGTCTCTGGTCTTCGTTCCCCCTTTTCTCACAAACTGTAGCAAAATCATTTGATTAACTCCCTTTAGAGGCTTATTTGTTTAAAACCAACAAGGATTTAAAAAGAACAAATATTGGGATAGGTAGGTACAAAGTTAGAAGAAATTGTTAATCCCAAGTTAAAGGTAAATGAGGATGTAATGCTGAAGAGGCTTAATATTACTTAGAAGTCTGTGAGAATAAGAGTAGTCTGATGAACTCAAAGATTTGACAGTGGAGTTAAAGTTTTAAGGTTTACGTTAGGCTCAGCATTCTAGCTTTTTTGTTTTCTGGGTGTTCAGTTGAAAAAGATACTGAATTACACAGGTAAAGTTGCAAATGGCAGATTTTTTTAAGCTCAGTTTGTAATATCAGGGTACTGAACTAAATTGATCCAGAAGATTCAAAGAATAACGGTCAGCTGTCCCAGGAATGCAAGGTTGATGGAATATCCAAAAATCAGCATACTTTACCGTATCAGTATATGATAAAGGACAGAAACCACATGCTATATCAGTAGGTGCTGAAAAAGCATTTGATAAAATCCAACACTGCTTTATGATAAAAACACTCAATAAGCTAGAAATAGAAGAGAACTTCCTCAACCTGATAAATGGCATCTATGAAAAATCTGCAGCTAACATACTTAATGGTGAAGGACTGAATGCTTTCCTCCTAAGCCCAAGAACAAAACAATGATGTCCACTCTCTTTACTTCTGTTCAGCATTACACTGGAGGTTCTAGTAAGGGCGGCTAGACAAGAGATGAAATCAAAGGCATCTAGATCAAAAAGGAAGAAGTAAAATTATCTTTATTTGCAGATAACATGATCTTGTCTATAAAAAATCTTAAGGAAACCAGAATATAAGATCAGTATATATTACAGTGATATTTCCACGAATACTCTGAAAATAAAAACAGTTCCATTTAAAGTAGCATCAGAAAGAATAAAATGTTAGGAATAAATTTAACACAAGTGTAAAACTTATAGTGAAAACTATAAAACATTGAAAGAAATTACAGAAGACCTTAAATGGAAAGACATTCTATATTCTTGGATGATTTAATATTATTAAAAAGGCAGTACTCCCCAAATTGATCTACAGATTCAGGCAGTCCCTATCAAAATCTCAGCAGAAATCTTTGCAGAAGTTGACAGGCTGACCCTAAAATTTATTTGGAAATGCAGAGGACTCAGAATAGCCAATAGTCTTAAAAGTTTGGAAGACTTACCTTTCCTGATTTTAAATCTTACTACAAAGCTGTAGTAATTAAGACATTGTGATGTTGTCGTAAGAATATATATATAGGTCAGTGGAATAAAACTGAGAGTCCAGAAGTAAACCTTCACATTTATGGTAAGTTGGTTTTTGACAAGAGTGTGAAGACCATTCAATGAGGAAAGAATATTCTTTTCAACAAATGGAGCTGGGTCAACTGATTATCCATATGGAAAAGAGTGGGGTCGAACCCTTACTTTGTACCATATACCAAAATTAACTCAGAATGGGTCAAAGACATAAGAGTTAAAACTATAGAATGTTTAGAAGAAAACATACAAAAATCTTTGTGACCTTGGAATAGGCATCAATTTAGGTTTGACATGAAAAAACAAGTAATAAAAAGCTGGTAAATTGGATTTAATCAAAATTTAAAACTCTGGTGCTTTGGACAGCACCATTAAGAATGGGGAAAAAGACAGCCTACAGACTGGGAGAAAGTATTTTAAAATTGTGTATCTGGTAAAAGACTTCTATCTACAGTATTTCCTTAAAAAACAATAATTCTTAAATCCATCCATCTGTGGACAGCTGATCTTTGACAAAGGGTCGAAGCTCATTAAATGGGGAAGAGATAGTCTCTTTAACAGATGATGCTGGCAAAACTGGATATCCATTTGCAGAAGATGAAACCAGATCCATATCCCACACCATACACAGAAACCAATTGAAAATGGATGAAAGACCTAAATGTAAGACCTAAAACTCTAAAGATCATGGAAGAAAAAAAGGGAACAACTCAAGGGGTCCTAATATATGGCATAAATACAATACCAAACATAACAAAAAATGCACGAACAGCAGAAGGTAAACTAGATAGCTGGGATCTCCTAAAAACTAAATGCTGATGCTCACCAAAAGAGTGAAAAGGAATTCTACAGACTGGGGAAAAATTTTAGCTGCTACATATCCAGCAATGGTCTAATCTCTAAAATTTATAGAAAACTTCAACACCTCAACAACAAAAAGACAACCCAGTTAAAAAATGGGCAGAGGACATGAATAGACACTTTGCCATTCAGGCGGCTGACAGACAGATGAAGAGATGCTCGTGATTGTTAGCTATTGGAGAGGTGCAAACCAGAACTACAATGAGATATCATCTCACCCTGGCAATAATGACACTGATCAAAAAAACAAAACAACAGATGCTGGCAAGATAGTGGGGAGATTGAACTCGTGTTGCTGGTGGAAACGTAAAATGGTACAACTACTGGAAAACAGTATGGCATTTCCTTAAAAAACTAGAAGTAGAAATACCGTATGAACCAGCAATCCCACTCCAAGGCATATATCCTAGAGAAATAAAAGCCATGACAAGAATAGACATAAGCACACCCATGTTCATTGCAGCAGCATTCACAATAGCAAAAAGATGGAAACAACCTAAGTGCCCATCGACAGATGAAAAAATATGTGTCAACTTAGCAAGGCCGTGATTTCCAGTATTATGTGGCTGTCCTCTATTTTGTGATGTGATGTAATTATCCTGTGTGTTGTAAATCCTAACCTCTATTATGTTAATGAGAGAGGCCACAGTCTACAGGATTAGGTGTATTTTGAGTCAATCTCTTTTGAGATATAAAAGAGAGAAGTGAGCAGAGAGGAAATGGACCTCATACCACCAAGAAAGAAGAGCCAGGAGTGGAGCACGTCCTTAGGATCCAGGGTCCCTGTGCTGAGAAGGTCCTAGACCAGGGGGATATTGATGATGATGATGACTTTTACTCAGAACCAACAGAGAGACAAAGCCTTCCTCTGGAGCTGGCACCCTGAATTCGGATTTCTAGCCTCCTAAATTGTGAGAGAATAAATTTGTTTTTTAAAGCCATCTGCTCACGGTATTTCTGTTAACAGCAGCACTAGATAACTAAGACACTGTGGTACATACAATGGAATACTACACAACAATAAAGAAGAGTAATCCGGGAAGCATCGCACAACGTGGATTAATTTGAAGTACTGAGTGAAATAAATCTACCTCAAAAGAACACATATTGTATGAGACCACTGTTATAGTCAAGAAAAGGTTTACACGCAGAAAGAAACATTTTTTGATGGTTACCAGGGGTAGAACAGAGAGAGGAAAAATCACTAACTAGAGAGTAGACATGTGTAAACTTTGATGAAGGGAAAGGCATTACACAATTTGGAGGAAGACAACATAGTCAAAGCAAGGGAAGACACAGAGGCAAACAAGAATAAAAGGCAGCAGAGATAAGAACAACATACACATTCGTGCAACAACAGTAATAATAATTTATGAGTGGGTACATATATACTGAAAGCGTGTGGGAGGGCTTATGGGAGTACACCCACGTGCATATATGGATTTGTCTGTGAATATTTCTACATATGTGTTTGTACGTGTTGCATATATATAACAGAGCACACAGGGAAGTCACGGAAACAGCCTAGACAACATAAGTAAACACCTCACGGGACTGAGCTCCTAGGAGGACCATAGTGTTGGGGGACATCTAGGTCACTCGGCATAACACAGTTCATAAAATGGTGTGTATCTTATTTTGGTGAGTAGCGTCTGGGGTCTTAAAAGCTTGCAGCGGTCCATCTAAGGTACTGCTGTTGGTCTCTCCATTCAGAGCAAAGGAGAGTGAAGAAAACCAAAGACTCAAGGACCTTAACAGTTAGTCCCAAGGACTAATGAACCTCATGAACCGCAGCCTTCCCTAGCCCGAGACCAGAAGAGCTAGATGATGGTTGGCTACCACTACTTACCACTTTGACCAGGATCACAACAGAATGTCCCCATTAGAGTTGGGGCGGGGGGGAATGTACAATAAAACTCAATTCCATAAAAAAGACCAGATTTACTGGTCTGAGAGAAAGAGACTGGATGAACACCTGAGACTGTGGCTCTTAGACACCCTTCTAACTTGGAACTGAAGCCAACCCCAGAGACCACCTTTCACACCTGTAGATAAACAACACACATGAGTAAAGTGCTCCTTAGAACAGTCATCTACACAAGACCGAAAGGACAGCATATGCCCAAATCGAAGATGAGAAGGCAGGAAAACTGGATGAATGGAAATGGGGAACTCGGGCTGATGACAGGGAGACTGCAGACACATTGCAGGGATGGCAGCCAATGTCGTGGAACAACTTATGTATAAATTATTGAGTGGGAAAATGATTTGCTCTGTAAACCTTCACCTAAAGCACAATTAAAAAAAAAAAAGAACTCTTACAACTCAATAATAAAAAGACATCCCAATTTAAAAATGGACAGTGGATCTGAATTGACATTTCTCCAAGAAGAAGAGAAAAAAAATCAACGTTGTTGTATGCTATCAAGTCGATTCCGACTCATAGTGATCTTGTATGACAGAGTAGAATTGCCCCGTAGAGTTTCCTAGGCTGTAATCTTTGTCTCAGCTTATCGCCAGTCAACATGAGGGAAATGCAAATGAAAACTGAGTGAGATACTACTTCACACCACTAGGATGGCTTTTTTTTTTTTTTTTTTTTAATGGAAAATGACACATATTGGCCGGGATGTGGAGAAATTGGAACCTTCATGCACTGCTGGTGGGAATGTAAAATGGTAAGGCTACTTTGGAAAACAGTCTGGTAGTTTCTCAAAATATTGAACTTGATTGACCATAGATTCAGCAATTCAGCTAAGCACATACCCAAGAGAAATGAAAATGTATGTCCACACAAACACTTGTGCATGAATGTTCATAACACCATTATTCATAATAACCAAAAAAGTAGAAACAAATGTGGTATGTCTGTTCTAGGGAATGTTACCTGGCAGGGGAAAGGAATGAAGTAATGATACCGGCCTGCCACAACATGGATGAGCCTCGAAACATTGTTAGGTGAAAGAAGCTGCTCCCAAAAAACTGTATTATATGCCATTTATATGAAATGTCCAGAACGGGCAAAAAAGTAGATTAGTGTTTGTCTCAGTTAAGTGGAGATGTGGAGGTGACTACTAACGGGTATGGGGTTTCTTTTGGGGGAAGAAAAATGCTCTAAAATTGATTGTAGTATTGTTGCAAAAAAGAGTAATGCTGGAAATTATTGTTGCCAAGTTGAATTACCAACAATATCTGACAGCTGCATTCTTTAATTAGGAATTAAGGCGTTTGCATTTCCCTTACAGTGTTGAACATCTTTTCATCTGCTTACTGGCCATTTTTATATCTTCTTGGAGAAATGTCAATTCAGGTCCTTTGTCCATTTTTAAATTGCAAAATTGCAGTGTCTTTTTATTACTGAGTTGTAAGAGGTTTTGGTGTAGTGGTCAAGAGCTATGGCTGCTAACTAAAGGTCGGCAGTTCAAATCCTCCTTGGAAGCCCTATGGGGCGGTTCTACTCTGTCCTCTAGGGTCGCTGTGAGTCGGAATTGACTTGACGGTAACGGGCATAACGGGCAAGAGGTTTTTGGTTTTTGTTTCCAAATGAAGGTAGGGTGATGCTGAGGATCTTGCCGGTTTAAAGCTTCATTGTCTTGCAGGAAATGCTTTTCAGGCATTATCTCTTAATGCTGTGTGTTCATTGATATTATTTTGAAATTATCTCTCTGTCATTTATTTACTCAAAATTTCAGGATTAATCACATGTATTTTGCTTCAGCATTGAATGCAAACTGAAGGGTTATACCCTAGCTCCAGTTGTAAATATAGTGACATTGTTACACTGCATTGGCAGGTGGGGCTTACTAAGAGAGACGTAAAAGTAGATCCTGTATCAGCAAAAAGGCTGTGGTTCATTTCATTTCATTGCAAACATTTATACTAGCATTTTCCATTGGAATTCTAGAGGGACTTCAGAATTGAAGTGTTTTCTCAACTTCACGGTGTCTGTTGTAAATAGCTGTGGAAAGCTTAAATTTAAATAACCATACATTAATAAAAATTACGTTTTGTGAAACATTTTTTACGTACTTTTGAAGAATGCACACATCTTAAATCAACAAATATAGTGATATTGGCAACAGCTTTTATCTGAAGCGCTGTTTGTGGTTTCTCTTGCTTGTGCTTTTGTATTGTCACTGCTTTTGCATTCTGACAAAATGCTTTAAATTATATTAAGTAATAAAACCTCCTCTTGCTAGCCCAGCTGAGCGTCTAGTATAAAAACAAGGGGAATTTAAAGATTTCCAACATTCCTAGTGTCATCAAATTAAAATTGTAAAGATTTCACATAATCTTAGCCTCCTGTTTCCAAGTTGGAAACAGGAAGTATTGGTAGTTGGAAAATAAGGCCTTGGTGAAAGACACGATGCTGGAGATAGCGTGATAAAATTTTACAAAACAAATGACTTATTCACTGCAAATACCTTTTTTTGTACAACGTAAATGGCGACTCTACATGTGGACCTCACCAAATGGAATACACAGGAATCAAATTGACTACAGCTATGGAAAGAGATGATGTAGAAGTTGAATATCATCAGTCAGAACAAGGCCAGGGACTGACTGCGGAACAGACTATCGATTGTTCATATTCAAGTTCAGGTTGAAGCTGAAGAAAATTAAAACAGGTCCCCAAAAGCCAAAATGCAACCTCAAGTATATCCCACCTGAACTTAGAGACCGTCTCAAGAATAGATTTAATGTATTGAATAATAATGACTGAAGACCAGACAAGTTGTGGGATAGCATCAAGGACATCATACATGAAGAAAGCCAAAGGTCATTGAAAAGACAGAAAAGAAAGAAGAGACCAAAATGGATGTCAGAAGAGACTCTGAAACTTGAGTCTTGAATGTAGAGTCCAAAAAAAGAAACCAAATGCAGTGCCGTCAAGTTGATTCCAACTCCTAGCGACCCTAATAGGACAGAGCAGAACTGCCCCATAGAGTTTCCAAGAAGCGCCTGGCGGATTCGAACTGCCAACCCTTTGGTTAGCAACTGTAGCACTTAACCACTATGCCACCTGGATTTCCGAATGTAAAGTAGCTGAAGCAAGAGGAAGAAATGATGACATAAAAGAGGTGAATAGAAGATTTCAAAGGGCAGCTTGAGAAGACAAAGTATTATAATGAAATGTGCAAAGACCTGGAGTTAGAAAACTAAAAGGAAAGAACATGCTTGGCATTTTTCAGGCTGAAAGAGCCGAAGAAAAAATTTCATACCTCAGGTTGCAATATTGAAGGATTCTATGAGCAAAATATCGAATGAAGCAGGCGGTATTAAGGGAAGATGGAAGGAATATATAGGGTCACTGTACCAAAAAGAATCAGTCGAAGTTCAACCGTTATCAGGAGGAAGCATAATGTCAAGAACTGATGATACTGAAGAATTCTAAGCTGCGCTGAAGGCATTGGTGAAAAATGAGGCTCCAGGAGTTGACAGGATACCAGTTGAGATGTTTCAGCAAATGGATGCAGCTCTGGAGGTGCTCGCTTACCTGTGCCAAGAAATTTGGAAGACAGCTGCCTGGCCAACCAACTAAAAGAGATCCATATCTGTGCCCGTTCTAGAGAAGGGCGATCCACACGATGCCTAAATTATCGAACAATATCATTAATATCACGTGCAAGTAAAATTTTGCTGAAGATAATTCAAGATTACATCTCAACACAAAGAAAACAAGAGTCGTCACAAGTGGACCAGTAAGCAACATCCTCATAAACGGAGAAAACGTTGAAGTTGTCAAGGATTCATTTTACTTGGATCCACAATCAACGCCCATGGAACCAGCAGTCAAATAACACGACGCATTGCATTGGGCAAAACCCCCAAACCCAAACCCACTGCCAATGAGTCGATTCCAACTCATAGCGACCCCATAGGACAGAGTAGAAGTACCCGATAGAATTTCCAAGGAGCGCCTGGCGAATTCAAACTGCCGACCCTTTGGTTAGCAGCCCAGCCGTAGCACTTAACAATTACGCCACCAGAGTTTCGCAAAAGACCACTTTAAAGTGTTAAAAAGCAAAGCTGTCCATCGCTTTGAGGACTGAGGTGCACCTGACACAAGCAAGTGTGTATTCATTTGCCTCATAGGCATGTAAAAGCTGGACAATGAATAAGGAAGACCAAAGAAGAATTGATGCCTTTGAATTAGGGCGTTGAATGTAGACTGCCAGGGAGAAAAAAAAAAAGAACCAAACCAAACCCACTGCCCTTGTGCCGATTCCAATTCATAGGGACCCTAGAGGACAGAGTAGAACTGCCCCATATGGTTTCCAAGGAGTGCCTGGGGGATTCGAATTGCCAGCCTTTTGGTTAGCAGCCGTAGTTCTTAACCACTATGCCACCAGGGTTTCCATACTGCCAGGAGAAGGAACAAATCTCTCTTGAAAGAAGTACAGCCAGAATGCTACTTAGAAGGAAAGATGGCACGGCTTCATCTCACGTAGCTTGGACATAGTATCAGGAGGGACAAGTCCCTAGAGAAGGACATCATGCTTGGTGATACAGTGGGTAAGTGAAAAAGAAGAAGACCCTCAGCAAGATGGATTGACACAGTGGCTGCAACAATGGTCTCAAACATAGCATCAAATGTGAGGATGATGTAGGACCAGGCAGTGTTTCATTCTGTTGTACGTAGGGTTGCTGTGAGTCAAAATCAACTAGATAGCCCCTCACAACAGCAGCCTCCTGACTATATCATTGGGTTCATTGCTGCGCATTCTTGGATTCATTTCTCTTCTGTATTTGAAACAGCGGTACTGACGGTATTTTAATGGTCCTAGGGTCACTAGGAGTCAGAATTGACTGTATGGCAATGGGTTTTTTTTGTTTTTGTTTGTTTTTTGGAGTGTCTTACAGTGCCAGTAGCACAAGTTTAACATTAACTTTTGAATGTAGCCTACGTGCAGTGTATTAACATACTTTGATATCGACCTGTTAGGTGTATATTTCTTGCAGGTTTTAATTTGGCTTGCCTTTCTTCCATAATGTGAACTGTTAAACATATTTTTAAAGAAACCAAGAGCCTTAATTTGATGTAATATAGTTTAGCCAGGGCCCAATTGTCTTTGCAGATTTTTCCTAAATGCAACTTGGTACATTTTTATTGCCTTAAAAGTTGAGCCGTATGACATGTAACCTTCATGTTGTTTTCAAGTAGCTTTGTATGTGAGTTGGTACACGTTTGCTTTCAAGCCCCATAGCATTTTAATTATGGTTGACGCTAGCTGAAGAGTGAGTTGGTGCTGATAAGCATCTGTGCTTGATAATTTTCATCACAGCCATCTTTTTTTTTTTAATTTCCTGTTTTTAATTAGCTATCCATTTCTGGATTGAAAGATAGTTACTTACCTACTCTGATGAACTTTAGAATTTCTAAAAACCCCCGGCAAGAAGTACGATTTGATTAACTTAATTACAAATTAATTTGAAAGTCAGGAAGCACCCAAAATTTACAAAATTATGTACATATAAGTATCAGGTATCATGACGTGAGGTCTTTTCTGAGTTCGCTTGTTGTTCCCCCACCATGGCTGTGTGATGAGCCTAGACATGCTTGTTCACTTGTGGGATTATTTGCGGGGAGGATGTACGCACACTCCAGAAGTCAAAACCGGCACCGAGCTACGATTTCCTAATCAGGAGTGCTTTTTCCAAAGTTTAGTAGTTGCCAAAGGATGTGGGAGAAATGTTACTCTCTAATGTGTTAAATTTGACACATTTGTGTGTTTTTTATTGGGGGGGCTGTGGTATGGAAAGCTTGGAAAAAATATATTGTGTTCTGCATAAAAGTGTGTTGACTCTTCCAGTTCAGCTGCCATGTTATACTCTTAGAGTAGCGTTTCTTTTTTTCTTCATTTAGGAGTTTTTATTTATAATTCATTTCAAAACAATAATAAGCCCATTTTTGGTTTTATCATGTCCTAAACCCATGATTACATAAACATTTTTAGTGAAAAATAACCATTCCAGAACAAACAATATTTAGTGAAAAGAGAGTGACATGTTTGCTTTTTTGCAGCTCGTTTTAACGGATGGTCTGGTAGACAATTGCCTTTTCATGTGTGCTTCTGTGATCAGTGAGTTACAGTGTTATCTGGGAGAAATACATGAAGAAAGTACAGCCTTACACTAATAGCTGAGAAAGAAGCCAAAAACCAAGCCAAACCCGTTGCTGTCAAGTCAATTTCAACTCTAAAGGAGTGTTTTATTAGCCTTTGCGGATAATTACGGACACTTTTTGACACGACCCTAAAACTTAACAAGTGACAGTTCCTTAAAGGTTAGTTGCGGTATAGAATCTCGAACTATATCAATGAACTTTTTGTACTTTGTCGTAGTAAAATCCGTTGCTATGTCTTGCATTTTGATTGGATTTTTTACCCATACATAATTTTATGACATCATGCATAGGTCATTTGAAAAATAGCGGTTTATTGAATTCCGCACAGCTTCCAACTGCTGACATTTCATTATTTGATACTTAAAAAAAAATCACATGTTTACTATGACCATTGTGCTGTGAAGGTTAACTCC
The DNA here is from genome assembly GCF_030014295.1 of Loxodonta africana. Lineage (NCBI taxonomy): Eukaryota > Metazoa > Chordata > Mammalia > Proboscidea > Elephantidae > Loxodonta > Loxodonta africana. Next base: position 82,072,374 of record NC_087357.1, on the reverse strand, counting down.
AGCAAGCTTGGAATTGGCCTGGGCTCTTTTGCAGTGTGGTAAGATTTTTGGGTGACCTTCAAGGGCTTCGTGACAACTTTTGTGTTTGCATTTACTAGAAAGAGGATCAGTAGTTTTCTCAGGTTCTCAAAGGGTATATGACTCTCTCCCCCAAAGAATTAAAACTGCTAAGATTATTTGCCCTTACATAACTAATCCAAACTGCTGTGCTTTTATGGTTTTTGCTTATTTTTTTTATGAACAGTTGCTCTTAAAAAAAAATTATTTTATTTTATTTTATTTTACTCATAGTGAAATGGTGCCCTTTAAATAGTTACTACAGGATGAAGGTTATTTTCTCCTTCCAGACTATTCGCTGTTCCTTCTCTTAGCTTTCAGTGGACCTTTCTCTAGAGGACCGTCTGTTTTCTGTTTCACTTCAGATATATCTGTAGGTCAGGCGAATGACATACCCTCTCTGAGACTTAGGTAAGAAGGAGACAAGTTCTAAATGAGAGTCCTTCCTCAGAACTGAGAACATCACTACAAATGTATACTTAATTTCATTTTGATTCAGGTGTTGCTGTTATTGCAGAAAGTTCTTCTTATTTGGTTAAGCAGAGTTTGAGTTAATTTAAGGTTTTTACTTACTGTGAAAAATTATTTTGAAAAATTAAAAACCACTTTTTTTTTTTTTGCAAGTACTGTCTTGAGGGGGGCTCAGCTCAGTTTTTGTTATTACCGCTTTAGGATACAGATGAATTTATTTTACCGACTGGAGCTAATACAACCCGGGGCAGATTCGAACTGGCCTTCTTTACCATTGGAGGGTGCTGCATGACAGGTGGGTTCAGTAATCTTTGTTTAATTGCTCTCAATCTAAGTAGTCTGAGGTGCTTAAAATTAAAAAAAAAAAAATTTTTTTTCTTTAATCAAAAACAATTAGAATATGTTTCAGAGTTCTTAAATCATTATTTTTTTATATTGAAAAAAAAATGCTTTTTGTGAATATAAGAATGTGTATTTGGATGAATGTTGTTATGATTTACCAGGGGCTGCATTTGGGGCGATGAATGGTCTACGGCTAGGATTGAAGGAAACTCAAAACATGGCCTGGTCTAAACCAAGACACGTACAGTAAGTCTTATGTCATTATCTGATGTAGTGATGTTTGAATATTAACCTCTGTTGGTTTGATGAGTACAGCCTTGAGATTACAACTGTTTAGAGTGATGGCTTATATTTTTGTCTTTTTTTTTTTTTTTTTTTATCTCACTCGAAAGGAACTAAGGGAACAGGGTACTGAGTCCAAGCTTTTAAAAGGAGTGGTGTTTTTAGTCTCTCAGTGTCCCTCAATTAGCTAGTGCTACCGCAACCCAAATTCTCAGCTCAGCGACACCTGTTCCATTTTCCGGGCCTGTATGGCATGCTCATAAGACCACCTTGCAAAGAAGGAAGTCCCAAGGAGGTGCCTAGTAGGATGGGTATTTGGATGGTTCAAAGGGGCATGCAGAACCAAAGGGCGTGATAGTAAAGAAATAAGCCTGTAAGAGTGATTGCTACATCTGCTGTCATTTGACTTTTTTCTGACTGACTTCATCCACCATTTCTAAAATGGAGAGCTGCAGAGCATTTCCAGGAAACTCCTAGAGCTCAGAGGTGACTCCAGAAGAAGAGTCTTTTCTCAGGAAATTGAAGTTAGTGTAAAAGGGAAAGTTTACAATCACAAAAGGGTTGGAAAGCATATATAATGTATATGTTCACCTTAAGAAATGAATGAAACGTGACCAGTTGCTGTTGATATTCCCTAAGTAACATTTTTTGGCTTTGCATTTTTATTAATGGAGTCATGTGGTATGTATTCTTCAGTGGCTTATGGTTTTGTTTTAGGTCAATTTCTAAAAGTCCCTCTTCCTTACACATTGTTTAGCCAGCAGATGGCAGCAGGTGTGCTAGTATTAGACCTGGGCAACCCGAAAGCCAGTCAGGTTTTTTGTTACGTGGATCCATATCCTGGCTTGACCACCCCAGATCATTGGGTGTTTTTATATTTATATTTCTAATATTTCTTGTCTATTACTCCAGTAAGTTTTTTTGAACTTTTTATGTTACAGACAGTTTTTAATATACACAACAGTAGACAGAAGAGTCTAATGAGCACCTGTGAATCATCACCCATCCCCAACAGCCGTCACCTTGGGGCCAGTGTATCTCATCTACTGCCATCTATATTATTGTGAAACAAACCCCCGTTTCATGTCATCAAATTCTTAAATGTCTATTTGAAATCGAAGGTCTCCTAAAGCAGCTAACCTGCTCTGTTTCTTAATAACAGTTACTAAAGTATTTCAAAAAGACTGAATTGGCTGTCTTTTTTAAATCAAATCTTTTAAATCTTAATATACCATTTCTGTATAATTCTGATCTGCCAGCATGTAGTAGTGGAAAGATGAGGTTTAAGCTTCGAATCGTAGCTTTATCACTTACTGTTTTGTGACCTTGACCAAGATTTCTCTCATCTATGCGTTCAAGGGTTATTGAGAAGTGATAGAGAGTGAGAAGAAGGTGAGGGACTGCTAAATGGAGCTATGTTGCCAAATTGCATTCCAAAGAATTTTACCAGTTTGCAGGGCCACCAGCAATAAATACATTAATGAAAATTAAGAATTTTAAAAGCAGGTTACAAAAGAAGAAACAATGTGCTGAAAAGAAAATATATTAGTAAACATGTAACATTAGAAACAACGTACTTCTTCCAGATACACTTTTTAACAAATACAAATTTCTGTCATGTTGGCGCTTCACATGAATTAGGAGTTTTTTACTCTTTGTTGTTATAGCTCCGTAATTTCCAGCAGTAGTCAGCTGTCCGGACAGAGCCATTGCTGTGATGGTGTTACATTGCTGGGAGAAGAATTTCTTGTCTTCTTCATCTGGTTGCCTTTGTCACTGTTCTGGTGGCATCTGGCACTGGTGAGAGGCAGAACTGTGCTTCCTCGAGAGTGTGCTAAGCGTTGGCCTTGGCTGCTTAGTTCTAGTCTGGGAGCAGACACAGATTGTGTTTTCTCTGTGCATAGCAGTTGGATGGCTTTTACCTTCTCTTTGATGACTTCTGATTCTCTTTATAGGCTACTTTCATATTCTAAACTTTGACTCCACTTTATATTCTAAGTATATGCTTTATACTCCTCTCCCAAAAAGAAAATCAAGCTGGTTTGTCATAGTTATAATGACATTTCTTACATAGATCAATTTCTGTAAACTTGTTTATAAAATATATTCTAGGCTGTCATTCACAGCCACTGTAAAAAATCTGCATATACCATGAAACCTGTGAGAGCCGAAACTCAACGAGACTGCCTTATTTTTCTGAGCCTCAGGAGTTTTTCGCCTTCAATAGGATGCAGTCTCAGCCTTTTTCTATTGCTCATTTTAGTGGAAAATATTTGAGTTTCTATCTCTGACAAGACTCCGTGTTACATAGGTTCCAGCTTTTGTAGGTTTTCCTATATTTAATAAGAAGACTTTTCCTCAGTTACTGCCCAAAATGGTGGAAATTTTAACCTAACCTTCGTGTATATACAGTATAAAAGCCATCTTTATTGAATTCCAAGAAGGTATTAAGATTCATTAAAAATTAAGGAAAATTTGGGGCTTGGGTTTTATATATTTTAAAAAGCTGCTGTTATGGTTTGGAAACCCCGGTGGCATGATGGTTAAGTGCTATGGCTGCTAACCAAAATGTCGGCAGTCCAAATCCACCAGGCGCTCCTTGGAAACTCTTTGGGGCAGTTCTACTCTGACCTATAGGGTTGCTATGAGTCGGAATCGACTCAGCGGCAACAAGTTTTATTATGGTTAAAAAATTCTTGAGAAATAATCATTCTAAATACAGGTTCTTCCTCTTTCTTCCCTGGTAGGATTTTGAATATGGTGACCAGGCAAGGGGCACTTTGGGCTAATACTCTAGGTTCTCTGGGTAAGTAGAGAGATGGCTTGATAATAAATTGTCAGTGGAAGGAAAGAACGTGTAAGTATCATAAACAATTTAAACAACCCAAATTCTGGTCCTAGGGTATGAAAAAATTGTTTCAGCCCACTCTGGTGACTAGTGTAGATGCTACTTAGGAAAAGACCGTGAGCTGCATAATGAGATAATTCCAGGTGCTAATGCCATACCAAAATCCATCAAGTCACTCCTGACCCACAGTGACCCTATAGGACAGAGTAGAACTGCGTCATAGGGTTTCTAAAGCTGTAAATCTTTATGTAAGTAGAGTGGCTGGTGGGTTCGAACCACCAACCTTTTGGTTAGAAACCGAGCACTTAACCGCTGTGTCACCAGCGCTCCTTTTTGCTGATACCATACCATACCCGAATCTTTTTAATCTTTTTAAAAACTATATACCCTTCTATCCAAACACCAAATAAAATCATGTTTTCAGTAAAGGAAAGCCAGATAATTTAGGCCAAGGCAAAAGGGCTTTGTATGCTAGGAGAGGTTCAAGGTCCTGTAATGAGACATGACTGAGTAATTGTTGTTTTCCTGATAGCCTGTTCATCAGTCTTTTTACAGAGTAGATTTCCCAGGCCTGATTGCTGGGTTGCAGTAGGTCCTTTGTAGATAATAAAAACATTTGCGGTTCCAGGCAAAGGAGTAATTGAGTTGTACTTAGTGCATAAGTCAGAACCCAGTGTTTTCATACCATGTTATTTCTTATGAATGATTGGCTCGGGCTCTTTCAATGACTGATGACTCACAATAGACCGATTTGTGGCTCTTAGGCCCTAAAAGCCGAGTGTTCTTTGTGAACTTCGTTGAAAGTCTGAAAATCTTTTAATTGGGACAGATTAAGTAAGAGGAAACTTAGACATCTCATTAAAAAGATAATAAGAGCCTCCATAGTGACTCTAAGACCCTACCCTTGTCACAGGATTTGGAAGCAGTACATTTTCACATCTTAAAGCCAGATTTGCATTTTGGGTCCTAATAGGTGGCTCCTGCCATATGCTGCCGACACCTGGCTTGCCCTTACTGCTTTGTTCCTTTTTGTTTTCTTGTTTCTTGTTCTGCCTGGGACTTTCCCAATTTTAGCACTGAAGGTTTAGCATCCCAAGAAACCACTTAGCCCTGGGCAGACCAGGATGGCTGGTTACCCCTGGGTGTTCCCCTTGTAGTATGATTACTCACAGTGTTCTGGTCACGTTCAGCATCAGTTAAATAAGTTGAAACAAGTTGAGCTTTTACAGAAGTACAAAAACGCCACTACAGGAATGGTAAGGCTGAGCTTGGTGTAATTTGTCAGGGGGTCAGATTGGCTACAATTGCGAGGAAAGGTTTACTGCATTCATTGCTGATAAGAATCTTTAGAGATGCTAGGAGAAGAGGGTGGTTTGGGGGACAATCCTATTAAAACTTAAATAGTACTAGTGTTACAATTTTTAAGTATATGAGAACCAAACCTTATATTTTTAAAAATAATGTTTATAATGTATAAATTATATTTATAATAAGTATAAAGTTTTTAACCCAAAGTACAGCCACTTTGGGTAAAATGTAAGTGAAAATTAAAAATATTCTTTCTGAAACTCCCCAGTGGTACTTTCCAGTAATAGCTACTATCAATGTTCCTTCCAGATTCATTCTAGACATTTATGCTCCGTAGCCAGAGTCACGTACACGTGCGTGTACAAGTCCAGCCTACCTTAGTGAATTTAGCGCTTCCTGTTTTGGTTTGGTTTGGTTTTTAAGTGAGCGTATAGTATTCCATTATATGGAAACCCCTTTCAGCATCGATCCCTTCTTGATGGGAGTTTTATTTATTGCCAGGTTTTTGCTCTCACAGCATTCCAGTGATCATTCCTGTGTATCTTTGGATTTTTATAAATGAATATCTGTAGGATAAACTCGCCTGAATGATTGCCCTGCTGACTTTTCATCACTGTTCGTGACTGATGTGTTCCGTTTCCCTGATAGCTTTGCTCTATAGTGCGTTTGGTGTCGTCATTGAGAAAACGCGAGGTGCAGAAGACGACCTGAACACGATAGGCGCGGGCACCATGACAGGCATGTTGTATAAGTGTACAGGTAGGTACTGCTGGGTGGAGAGCTGCCGTTTACTACACAGGGAGTGTGCTTTCACCCATAGTTCTCAAAGGAAACTTTGTGAGCACAGTATAATCTGGTGTTCTCTGAAAGCACGTGTGGTTTTGTGACTTAAAAAGACATAAAATTCTTTTCTATACTTTTTGGTTCCTTTTTTTTTTTTACTTGATTAACGTGATTTATTATTTTTTTTTAAACATTACTTCAGCCTTTGAGACCAGCGTATTAAACTATTATAAGACATAGACAAAGCCAAAGGCCAGGAACAGCTCCCGTTCGGTCAGTTGACTGGAGCCTGTTATTCTTGTGAGAACATTACTCCACCAGGAAGGGAACGTCTGTGGCTGTCATGGACACAGCTGGTACAAGGGTCAGGTAGTTCTGTGTGTAAGTGCTTACCAGTGTGGAAGGAGATGTCCAAATAAATGCCTGATGGTAATTTTTTAATGTGTTGATAGATCTTTGTTCACTTTTCCTTAATTTCTATCAAAGTAATCCGTGTATGTAATTTTGAAAGTCAGATTAATACTAGAGGATTTTAGTGACCCACAGTAGTCCGGTAGAGTCACCATCCACACCCTTGCTCCTAGTTCCCAGAGGCAGCAGCTTTACCTTTTTGCTGTTTATCTTATCTTCATGTTTCTAAATAGCCTGCTTGCTATTTCTGAATTTCTTAATTGTCTATTGACTTTAAATACTGGGAAAACTATGTTAAGTGCTGTAAGAGTTGCACAAAAATGTACTTATAGGGCAAGGAAAGTCACTTGTTGTATATGGGTTATCTTATTTACAAGTCTGTGAGATGAATAGAGGTCATCCTTGTCTTATAGATAAAGAAACAAATTCAGGCAAGGTCACTAGAAGGCTTGTTTTCTGCTTCGTTGTTTAGTCTCTGTGTTTTGTTGGATTGTGAAAGCAGTACATGTCAGTTAGCAACTGGCTGTTCCGGGTGTCTCTCACCACTGCCTTACTTGCAGTCCCAGTTCTTCCAGGCATGACTAGGCTCACGAGTGGGGAGTGTCCCAGATCCCTTTGAGATTCTTATGGAACTTTAAAGGGTTTATAAATCCTGAATTAACGTCTCCTGGGTTAGACTCTATTCATAAGAAGGATGGAAGTTTAACTGTCTGGAAGTTTAACATTTTAAAGCTTATGATGAAATGAAAATGTCAGTATTTAGAAGGTGAAAATAAGTCCAGAAAAACCTGTTGCTGTCAAGTCAATTCTGACTCGTGGCAACCCTATAGGACAGAGTAGAACTGCCCCGCGGAGTTTCCCGGGAGCGCCTGGTGGATTTAAACTGCCGACGTTTTGGTTAGCAGACATAGCTCTTAACTACTGTGCCACCAAGGTTTCTGATCAAAGTCCAGTTAAGCCAGATTCTGTACAGCGGCCTTCAAGGTTCTGTATTCTATATGACTTGTTCCCTTGTGGCCTTTCTGATTCCAGATTCCGCTCCTCCTCCCATTGCCTTTGCACGCCACTTCCGTGCCTTTGTTCTTGCCGTTACCTTTTCCTAGAACAGTCGTAGACGTCAACCGTGCATGCTCCCTGGTCTGTCTGTCTGTCTTTGTTCTATCTTCTTTTTGTTCAGATATAACCTCTTGCTTGAGGCAGTTCTTAAACACATACGTACAGGTTTGCACGTATTGCTTCCCTGTAGGATGCCAAATTGCCCTTCAAAGTACTTGCTTATCTCTGCCAAGATTAAGTGTTATCTATCATCACTTTTTTTAAGCTGGTTGGTGAAAAATGTTATCTTAATGTTTTGTATTGCATTTCTCTGGCCATTAGTGAGATGAAGCAACTTCAGTTGTTTGGTGGCCATTTGTATTTCTTCCCCAAAGTGCTTTGTAATACCCTTTGTCCAGTTGTTGGTTTACCTGATTTGCCTATTGTTACATAAATTTTTACTTCCTGAAAGAACATCGATGCCAGTAATAGAAACAAAGAAGTCATCAAAAAAAAAAATCAAATCTGTTTTCTGTCCAGCCAATTCCGACTCATAGCAACCCTGTAGGACAGAGAACTGCTCCCATAGGGTTTCGAAGGAGCGGTTGGTGGATTCAAACTGCCTCCCTTTTGATTAACAGCTGTAGCTCTTATCCACTCTGCCACCAGCGCTCCAAAGAAGTCATCAAAACATTCTTTATGGTGTGTGAAGTTTAATAGTGAGGGTCTGGCATTCTGTTTAGATATTGATAAATAGAACCTTGTAACAATAACTCTGGTGATAAGTGTTTAATTTGGAGAATGAGATTTGTATATAGGGTCACTATGTGTCGTTATCAACTCAGTGGCAATGGGTTTGGGTTTTCGTGTTTCGTTACCTTACTTTTATAGGCCTACTTTATCACGAAGGCGTAGAATTAACAGCTGGCATCTTTTTCAGGGGAGTCGGGGTTGGAGGGTTACATATAACTCTGTTTCTGAAGCCTTGTTTCCTGGAGATATGTGACCAGGCTTCTTAAGATTCTGGATGATAGTAAAGCTAAAAATATTCTGGTAGGATTTGGTCATTACTAAATGGATTCTTGTATGCCACAGGGAATCTAACAATGGCATTTGTTAGCCTCTGAAGAATAATTTACATGGTTTATTAAATACAAGCATTAGACCTGAACTAAAATCCCGTCATTAGAGTTCTTTTTAAATTTAACCTCTTTCTGGCCTGACATGACAGCTAATCTTCTCGTGTGTTTTTCCTCATGATTTTTCTACTAAACTAGTTCTGTGCTTGTAGGTGGAGTCATACTGCTTTTACTCTAAGCGCTCTTCCTTTTTTGTTGTCTCTATTTTTGAAGAGTAAATTGGTGACTGGAAACATTTTTGAGAGGAATTAGCCATTCCCTAACTGTAAGCTTCTTAACAGTCTATGTTGTTAGGTGCTGTCGAATTGATTTCAGCCCCTAGTAACCCCATGTGGAGAGTAGACCTGTCCCATTGAGTTTTCTAGGCTGTAATCTTTACACGAGCAGATTGCCAGGTCTTCCTCCCTTGGAGCAGCTAGTGGGTTTGTATTGCCAGCCTTTCGATGAGCAGCTGAGTGCTTAACCATTGTACCACCAGGGCTCCTTTGGTTCATGTTGACTCCGTATTAAAACTATCATCTAATTAAAGTTTTGAATTCTTTTGTCCAGCCCTGAAGACTTTCAATGTGGACATATTTTTAAGTGTTTAAGAAGGTTTTTCTGTCTATGCCAAGGTGAAATTTTCATAGCCGTAAAAGGTATTTAACTCTCCTCTTTTACCGGGAGCTCTGCTCCTGGGACATGTGCTGCAGGCAGCATTGTGAGCTCTTAAAAACAAAATTCCAAAGGCAGTGGATCTGTTTCAATACAGAAAAGCCTGTCACTCTTAAATTACAATTTTTTTCAGGAAAACTTGGATTTTATAACCCTTTGGAGACTTCTCTCTTAGGGAGTAAAAATGCTACCTGGTAACAGTATTTGTGATGGGTGCATTACTTAAACACAGGACTCAGGTGTCTAATGCATAATACAGCAATCAGGTGAGTAAAGCTAGCTTTCCGAGCATGATTTTGAAAGGTGTATAGTTAAGCAGTGGTTTTTATATATATATATATATATATATATATATATAGTTAAACAGAACAGTTAAAAGGTTAAAAAATCTAATTTAAAAAAGACTTGAATTGCTGTCACTGGCTGTGTGACTTTTTGAAAAAGATCGTAATACTATGCCCATCTGTAAATGGGATGTGATGGTTATCATCACAGGATTGTGACGAGTTTTAAGTGAAATAAGGTACATAAAGGCCTTACTGCTGGGCATATAACCATAGCTCATTTGAATGTTAATTCTTCTTCCACATCAGAGAATTTGGTATTTGATCTTTACCCAGGCTATTTTGATCCAACTCTTAGAGCTTTGATTCTTCTTTCAAACTTGAACGGTGTTTGGTAGCCGTCTCTCTGTAGGTAAGGCTCTTCCTGTAGAGCAGGGCTCTCTGCAAACTCTTCCTGCCAGTCACCTCTCTGCTTACTGCCTGAAGGTTAAGAATGTTTTTCACATTTTTTAAATAGCTTAAGTATCTACATACTAGCCTTTGGCCCTCAAAGCCTAAAATATTTACTCCTTGGCCTTTGGGTAAAAGAAAAAGATTTGCCAAACCCTGTTCTAAAAAGTATAACCCATAAACAAGGCACATAATTTTGTGTCCTAGGCCTCATTTTATCTTTATAAGAGGTTGTATTTGCCCTGTCTCTGTGGAAGAGTTGTGTAAGGATCCAAAAGATAGAAGATAAAACAAACAGGAATCTCATGTTTGTTTCGCTTTATAGAGACTGACCATTGGCCTCATTTGGTGACTGTGTCCAAAGCAAGTTTATTTGCTGATCTCCTTCCTGTGCTTAGTTGGACAGAAGTTGTTTAAGTATAGAATTCCTAAAGCAGAGGCTCTTAAACTTATTAACAAATCAAACAGTTGAGAAACCCTGAAATTAGTGAGAAGAGTTAAATCATGGCTGATACGTGATAAAAGTCTACCTTTGAATTATGGCTATGTGACAAGTAAAGCAAACACTGTATATTTCTGTTCTTGGATAACTTTTTTCCAGCCTTTAAAGAAGTAACTTCAGTAGTCAGTACTAAACACGTTTCATTCAGTGATCAGAAAGTAGAAAGCTTTTGGGGGAATTTGGTGTGCCGCTGATGTCCCAAGAATCTTACAGCCTTACCGTTTGCATCTTTATTGTTTCCCCCTAGTGCCTGGGCCAGAGAGGATGCCACAGGACGCTGTTACTTGATAACTGAGAACTCATGTGAAAATTCTTCCAACTGGAAGAAAGGGCTTGCAGCTGTTTCCAAACCAGTAGGCAGACGTGAGCCCTTTCCACCTGTAATGGGCTAGAGGTCCAGGGGAGTTAGTCTGAGGTTGAATGTTCAGTCCCTGGAAATAGTGCCTGCAAAATTACTGCGCTTTGAATTACCTGCCCGCCATTGTTTCTCAGCTAACAAAGAGCAGTGAGGGTGCCCTAGTTTTTTGCTTTGTTTTGCGTTTATTCAGAAGGGAGTTATTACATTTTGGTTAACCTTTTGAAAAAACCTGTTAAAGTCAGAGTTTAGGTCTAATAACTGAGCCGTGTTGGTGCCATCTTAGATACTTTAGTGATGTTTAGTCTCCTGTGCCTCTTAAGAGTTTATTTTTCCTGTTTTTGGAATTTGGGCTCATTATAGTTCACTTTCTGCTCCTGTAGCTTTTTACTGACTTGTTTATCAAAGATTGGAAGTTGAGTCTTACTAAACTGAACAGGTTGTTTTAAGTTAGCAGGTTAAATGTATATTATTTTCCAACTTTTTAAAATTTTCAACCAAATTCTAGTGCCCTGCCTACAGTCTAGATATGGTAGGATGATAGAAAGAAATGGTGTGCATTTCAAGGAGAAATCTCCCATTTAGTTTAATCAATAAGTTTGTTTTAATGTTTCTGATCCCTACACCACGTATTTGACAGCTGTTGATAAATGACGTCTGCAGTTTCTCCTTGGGTGTGTTTAAGAGAGATAATTATGTCACTTCACAGCCGAAGCCAGAGAAGAACCGAAGCAGGCTAGCTATCAGAAGTCTTCCACCTAGAAAGATTCCTGGAAGGAGTGGCCCTTTAATCTATCCGCTGCAGACATCTGGTGGGACATTCAGTGCAGAAGGAAGTGTTCTAATTCAGCAGAGTCAGTGAATTGACTGACGCAGAGCTAAAGGGCCTCGCGTCGTTAGCACTGGGACCACAGCTCCACTCCATCTTTGCCTGACACACGACTTGGGACAGATACTCCCAGTTATGAAGTCGACCTGGAGGTTATGATCCTTACTTGTTTATGGAGATGGTAGAGAACATAGGAATTTTTTTAAAAGCTGTTTTGGGCACCCTTGTTCCTGCGGGGTTTTTTCTTAACCTTGCCTTCTCTTCACATAAAGTTTACAAGACTGACAATCTGTAACCACAAGCAGTTGGGGCATTTTCTGTTCTGAGAACTTTATTCGCAGCTTCCTTTTTTTTTGTTAGATTTGGGTCTATTTCAAATAACTGGTTGTTTTTGTTTCTGCATTTCACCAAATGTCTGTTGCTAATGTGTTCTTGCACATGAAAAATTGCTCTTTTGTTGTCAAGCAGTAGTTCCAAGTCTACTCTTTGAATTTTTTTTCAACTAGTATGATGATGCTTAGTGACCATTAGTTGTGGATTGTCTGACACGTCAGTGAGGGAGGCGGAGGTCAGTGCTGCTTCAGCACCCAGCTCAGCTTGATTGTAGCCTTCATGTCCCCCCTGCTGCTTGGCTCTTCAGAGTTGATACATGATGGGCCTATTTGGAGTGAGTTCAGAGGCTGTTGTTCACTGTTTCCAAATAGGCTGTCACCTTGTTTACATTACAGCCTTAAATCTATTCAGAGTGCCAGTCAAGCTCTACAGCTACAGTCATGCATCACTTAAAGATGTTTTAGCGTATCTGAAAGTGTTTCACATATTTTATGTATTACACCATTATACGTCTGGCAACACCATCGCTTTGTACACCGGAGATAGGAGATGCACGTGTTGCCTGCAGGAAGCTGCTCTGTTTACTACGTCCCGTCCTCCAGTCGCAATTTCTGAACTTACAGGACCACGAGCATATATGCGAATGGATGGTATGCAGCACATGCCTGTGTATGGCTGCTTGAGACTCCAATAATTACAAGCGCGTGATCTTGTAAAACTGCCGAAAGAACAGGTCAAATTGAGAGAAATCGAGAAATCATTAGTGCTGATGATCTTAGATACAAATTATTTCTGAAATTAAAAGTGAAAAAACAAGATCGTGCAAAGAGTTAGGAATAGGAGGAAGTGGAACATGTGGCTAGTTGTCTCCATGAGCAACTACCTCCTTTGCCATGAGACCAGCACTGCGTGGTGCCCAGCTACCATTACTGAACATTCTACAGAAGAATGCTGATCAAAGGGGGAAAACCACAGAATAGAATTTCAAATTCTCGTGGTATCCAGACTTCCTGGAGACACTGAGCCCGGATGAACACCAAAACTATTGCCCTGAGATAACGAGATAATCATTAAACGTTAAACCAAAAATACCCGTATGTCTTCTTTAAACCAAACGTTGTTGTTGGGTGCCGTTAGGGTGGTTGGTTCCCACTAGGAGACGATGAGTGATAGTAGAACTGTCCCATAGGGTTTTCTTGGTTGTAATCTTTACAGAGCAGATCACCAGGTCTTTCTCCCACAGAGCTGCTGGGTGGGTTTGAACTGCCAATCTTTCAGTTAGTAGCGGAGCACTTAACCATTACGCCACCAGGGGTCCTTAAACCAAACAATGGTTAAGTGAAAGGCCGGCAGTTCAAATCCACCAGCCACTCCACGGGAGAAATGACCTGGCAGTCTGCTTCTGAAAAGATGACAGCCTAGCCAACGCTGTGGGGCAGTTGGGCTCTGTACCTCAGGACGCTGGGAGCCAGACTTGAGTCCGCAGCAGCTAACAGCACAACAGGAGAGAATGTCTGCCTGGAGCATTGCGCTCTTTTAAAGAACTAAAAAAAAAAAACTAGAGGGGATCAAATTGACTCCAGCTTCCGGTAAGGTTAGATAGGAAGCTTGGGGGCAGTGGGTTTATGTTAATAGGGGAGGGGCAATTCAGAAAAGGAAGGTGAGAATGGTTGTGCGACTTGAATACGGTCACTTTTGCCGAATTATACATGTAGAAGTTGTTGGTATATGTTCTGCCATATACATTTTCAACAAAAAAAAAAGTGAATATGAAAATATAGAGTAATTAAACAACTGATTTTGGGAATTTGTTTCCTGGACTTCTAGTACAACTTTGTTTTATTTATTAAAGTGTGTTTGGGATGAAATATTTCTAAAGATGAATGGCATCTCTCGATTTTGACTTTGTTTAATCTTTTCGTGCTAGGATACTATGGAATACAAGGCTGTCTCATTTTTTTTTTTTCCTTTCTTTCTTTCTCTCCCAGGTGGTCTTCGGGGGGTAGCACGTGGTGGCCTAGCAGGACTAACACTGACCAGCCTCTACGCACTATATAACAACTGGGAGCACATGAAAGGCTCCTGGATCCAACAGTCACTCTGAAGACTTTGCCAACATGTGGATGGAGGACACTTAGTAGTCAGCCAAACCAATTTATAAGTCTGGAGGTGGTCTCTCTTCTACCTGCAGTTAGTTTAAAAAGTTGGAGATTGTTTTTGCTGTGATGAAGATCACTGATGGTTACCAGGACTGGCAGTCTAGCCATTTGTGAGTTGGAGCCAAACTTCTTTGAAGGCTCCCTGAGTAATATGGTTCTCTTCTCCTTTGGAGACCTTGCACACATTTCTCCTTGAACTGGAAAACCACTTACTCCCAGAATCCAGGTCATGTTTATCAGCAAGTTTGATTCAGTGATCCTAATGTTATCCTGTATTCCCAATAAAGGGTGAAAACAGAACCGGAGTCATAACTCCAACATAAATACAGTGGCTGTCTCCATTTATAAGCATTCCCTGGACCATTACTCTTGGCACTGTTTCTGTCCCAGCAGGTCTAAAACATGTTTTCATGTTTGTGTTGAAATGAAGGACTACTGGTGGCATTAAAAGGTAGGATAAGACTTTTCCCAAGGTTATTTCAGGTTAACCATTCTACAGTTAGAGTTGTGCGTTAGCATAAATCTAACAGTCGTGCTTAAATCTGCATGCATTAACTCATCTCCTTAATGGGGATAATTAGAAAAAGACAAAATAGATAAGAGCTAGAAGCTTCTCAAGGAAGCCTTGGGAAGGCTAAACAAAGGACAAATTACCTTCTCATCTAGAAAATGAAGTTAATCAGATATAACTGGACTGCAGGTTACACGTATACGTAATACTACACTGGTGGCTATTAGGACTGGAAAAAGCAAACTAGGACCTTTTGGATATATCTGGGAGGGGGAATCAGGCAGAAAGGCACTCAGCAATCAGCTGAAGTCCCCTATTTAAAGATATATACACACACCCATACATAGACGTGTGGTTTTAACATGTTTTATCTGCAACAGAACAGATTCAAAATTAAAAGGGATGGATGTAAAGAGTTTACAGGGAAAAAAGATTGAAAATTAAAGTTGTTAATGTGACTTATTTGCTAATTTAAGATTCATAAAATACATTTTATTTTAGTAAATATAAAAACAATTTGTATGTATTCAAGTCATTTCTCAGTTATGCTCCTAACCAAAGGTTATCGCATTTTTAAAATGTGCTAGCATGCTATGTGACAAGGTAGTTTTACAAATACACGCAACAACTATGGCTGTTAGGATTTTCATGGAGAGAGGTATTAAGATGCATCAGTGCAAGAGAATGTTTTACACGTTAGCACAGTAACTCATCTAAGTTTAGGAACACACAGCTGTGTTACACCTCAAAAAAGAAAACTCTACAAACTAGTTTCCTGCAACCTGTGATGTGGGATAGGCTCCTTAAGTTGTTTTTACCCCACACCTTTGTAACTCTAGCTCTAAATGGTATCTGGGGGACTAAACGGTGTCTGGGGACACATGAGGCTCTCTTCAGCTGTGGTCAAAGAACTCTAGTGAAGCCATGATACTGTGAAGTTTCCCCCAAGGGGCTTTTGAGTTGACCACATCACAACCTTTTTAACAAAAGTATTTCCAATAATACATAGGCAGTTAAGTGGCTTAACAGTTTAAAACCCTGGACAGAGGCCAAGACACCTCATTTTAGAGAACATGAAAACACTATAAATCCCATTTTTAAAGCACAGACATAACTTTAAGGATGATGAGGAAAACATCAATAGTTTTTATAAAGCTTCAGCAAACACCCCAAGGCACAAGTGTTCGAGACGACCTGTTCACTAAAATGTCACTGCATTGTACTCAGAGAGGTGCAGGTGTATGCTGGGCTTCCAGGGGGACAGTTCATTTATCCCTAGTTAAAAAGCACCAGGTGTCGAGTTCAGCTTCCATTCACACGGGACGCACCAATAATCTCTAGGGTAGTAAATGGCTCAAGCACAATATTTTCAACATGCTTTTGTCTTTTGCTCTTTGATTGGTCAGCACTGGGGCTCTTGCCTGCAGAATATTTTGAAAGAGGCTAGGACTACACTGAAGGTGGTCTTGAAACAATACAGAGCCCTTATAAAAGAGCTCACCAGATATTTTAATAACATTAAGAGATCAACAAAGAGTTTGCAATAGTTGAATTTCTTTCAAAAGGAGAATAAATATAGAATTAACATGTACGTTAAATGTGCTTTATAATTGTCAGAAATTGCCAAGATGATTAATACACATTTCAGTAAGGAAAAAAATCACTATGTTGGCAAGGTAAATTACTCATGGAAAATATTAATATATATTAATTAAACAGTAATCATTTCAGACCACTAATGGAAGAAAACTCATAGCAAAAGAAGCTTCTAAAGAAGAACAATCAAAAGGCTAGGAAAGTTTACTACCTTTAAACACATCAATACACTGTGATTACAGAAATCATTTTAAAACTACAGTGCTTTAATGTACTTCTATTAACAATCTAAGGAGCCACGGAGGCTTACGGAAAAGCCCTGTCCACCGTGATGCTGTGTTTCTAACGCAGGGCTGAATGAAGTCATACTTCTCTTAAGAAGGAATTGAACCTTCTCAGCATCAATTTAACAAACATCCTTTTTCTTTTACATGGTAACTTGTAATTTGATGATTTGTTTCTCTTCACTAGTTCAAACTGAGGCAGGAAAGGAACTAAGCTGACAGGTCAGATCCAGAAACAATGATTTGGCAAGGCGCGGTCACTCGGCTCATGGGTGTGCGGTGATCTGCAGAGAAGGTGCTCGACTCCCATTTTCCATTCCTTCACATCTGTAAAGAGAAGCCCACAGACAAAGTCACCTCGCTAGGATCAAACTGTACTTTTCCCACCTTGGCGCTTTGACTCCTTTCTCAATAAGCTACTAGAATTTCCTTGACAGCTGTGTTATCTTGAAAGGTCATTTTTTGAGTATGTCCGAGATTTTTCCAAAGTTGAAATACATGACATTTTTTATGATCCTCTCCCCTTTCTTTACTCTCACTGCCTAATATATGTAATATCAACAGGAATAGGGTTCAATGGACAAAGTATGAATTCTTATCTAAGATAAAATATTTACTTTGTAAGCAGCTAAAACCAGGAGCAGTCACACTGGTAGCCCATACCTGTAGAGGAGTTCGATACAACCACTTTTCCTTATCAACTTTAAGCTGCATACAGGCAAAGAGATCACAAACTGCTGGGAGGCCGTAACAGTCTGGCGGAAAGTTATGTTCCTCCTGTAGGGGTGAATTAAGTAAGACTTCCTGTAGGTAGACAAAAAGGGTGGGTTACTATATGGTAACTCGGAGGCATGAGACCGACTTCTCTCATCTTCCAAATAGTCTATAAAGAATAAATGTTGGCCATTCCAATAACTAAGAGCAAAGGTGACAATTGCTTCTTCCACTCCAAATCTTTTCCATAAATAACAGTAAAACAGGCTGGGTTTTCTCTTTCCCTGCCAGGATGGGGAATAGGGACCTGGAAAATATACAGAAATCTCAGACTGAATGATCATAAATTAACCACACTGGTAAATGTCAGTGTGCCCTCCATTCTGTTGCTAACGTAGCACCAAAACTAATACCTTAGCCACATTTAGCATTTAAATGTCTGAGATTAAGAGTCTAAGAATCTATCAAAAGTATTTCTAACAGTGCAATTTTGATATCTGCTCACCTGGGCCTTTTTTCGCAGTAACCACTTGTCTTCTCCAGAGGATGCCTGGCTGAGCTTTCCTGTGTTCTTTCCTGGCAAGACCCAGTCAGCTGTGTTGAAGGGACACCAGGAAGTGGCCGTGGGACTCACAAGCTTTTGTTTGCCAGCTTTGTCCTCGGTACTAGGCACCTCCCTGGGACTTCCTTCTTTGCGAGGTGGTCTTATGAGCCACTCGGACAAGGGGCTGTTCCTTATGACTTGAAAGGTATCAGCAACTCTGGAAGGAGCTGTGGCCTTTGGTGTCTTAGCTTCTCCTGCCGCCTCTTTTCTGGAAGGACAGAGCCACATAGTCAGTGACTCTCTAAGCTTCTCGAGCTCAGGTTTTGGATCCACAGGCATCCCGTTTTTATCTTTTCCTTCTTTCTTCAGAAGCCATGTACACAGAGCTTCCTTCTCACAATTTTCATCACACACACACTCTGAAAAGCTTGTGCAGGGCTCGTTGGCTCTGCATACCTCTTCTACTTTATAGGGTTCTTGATGGTTCTGGACAAGCCAATCCATGGTAACCATGCTGGGGGGGGATGGTGGTTTCTTAGCCTCCAGGTGGTCATTCAGGCACTTCAGATTGCTTAGGTTTTCAATCTCTACACCTTTGGGCTGGTTGCCCTGACAATTGGTACAGGAACTGGGCTTGACAAGCCAATCGCTCACATTATAGGACTCCTGGAAAACCTGGAACAAGAGCTTAAACTTCTCATTGGTTTCACAACTGCCATTCTCTGGCTTCTCCAGCTTTTGGGGTTTCTGGGGAGTCAGCAGCCAGTTGGAAAGGTCCACCTCATCTTGATCAAGAAGCTCCAGATCTCTGACCTTTTTAACATCAACGGAGGAAGAACTGGTAGAAGAACAGCTGTTAAACTTTTGGTAACTTGGTTTTTCAGGAACTTCTTGTTGCTGACTCTTGAGAAGCCAGTTTTCCAAGCCCTTGAGGTTACCCCAGACATTACTGAAGAAACTGCCGGCTCTGGGAGAAGTCTGCACGAGAAGTTCACAGTATTAGTTCACCAGAACAATGATGACTGCTTTTGGGATTCAATAGGAGTTTTGTTTTCATATTTACTGGATTGTTTGATGTTTCTAAATTTAAGTACACCAAGGCCAAGAGGCAAGAAACGAAAAAATATTTGTGGCGTATCTGATAGAAAACTGGTTGGTATCTCTTACATGATAAGCCTTTACAAATAAAGAAGACAAAAACGAATAAAGGGTATATCACACAATTCATCAGTGAAGGCTAATGAACATAAAAAATACTTAACCTCATTAGTAATCAAAGGAACTCAAAGGAAAAAAAACCTTATAAATGATCCCCCTGGTAAGAGAGGGTTCAGGAAGCAGCACCCTCAGTATTCTATGGGAAGAAACAAACTGATACCAACTGACTAGAAAACCAAATTGACATTATGTATCAAAAGTCTTAAAAGGCTCTGTAGAATTATAATTTAGGAATGCAATTTCTGGGAATTTATTCCTAAGGAACTAATCGATAATGTGCACAAATAAGCTACTGGGTGTTTAAGGAACCTCTGTTTATATCCAGAAATACTGGAAATTAAGTGAGAGCCAATCAGAAAAATATCATATACTATTAAAACTACTACAGAAGAAATTAAATGGCAGAGAAATACATTCATGATGTATTAGTGAAAAAAATCTTCCAAAACAGGACTTACAGAATAATTTTTTTCAAGTATATGTATGCATAAACAGAAATGTGATAGTGGGTCTCTGCATGGGGAGATTACGGTTTTGTATTTCTTTTATAGTTATTTTCTATGGAAGAGGCATCATTATTATAGGAAATAATTATTAAATGTTTCCAGACTAGAACTAAAAACTAAACAAAGACATATACTAGTAGTTACTAGGAACTAACCACATCTACTACTACATTTACCTTAGAAATAATACGTGCGAAAACATACCTGACTATTCTCTAAGGTCTGCTTTTGGGTGAGCCAGTCCTGGGGGTTGGTGCTGGGTACATACAGAGCCCGATGACCACTGGCAGGTTTGCTTCCAAGGAGCCATTCACTGAGAGGGACGGCTGTGGTGCCGGATGATGACTTCTGCTAATCACGTAATACTCTGTTACTAATAGGCAATGTCAATGGCAGTAGAAAGTTCACTAGGAAAGCAGGAAACCCAAGCTCTCTAATCTTGGCTTGACATTAACCCTGGGTGAGCCTCAATTTTCACAATTATAAAACAAGGAGTGTACTTGATCTCCAGAGTTCTTCTGAACTCTAAAAGTCTAGCATTCTGTATTCACACTGCCTTTAGAAGTCAGTCATCTCTATGAACTATAAAGAGAAGGATCCCCAAAGAGAACCAACACCAACTGATTGTTCCCTATGAACTATAACTAGAAACATGTTCTCTCAATCTACACCTACAAAATATTTCTATTTGACATTCAATTCCAAGAGAAGTATTTGATTCCATAAATTTAACTCATTACCACTGGTGGCTTTTTATAAATAGATGCTACCAAAAAAAGAAAAAAACATTGCCGTCGAGTCGATTCCGACTCAGCAACCCTACAGGACAGAGTAGAACTGCCCCGTAGAGTTTCCAAGGAGCACCTGGTGGATTCAAACTGCTGACCTTTTGGTTAGCAGCCATAGCACTTAACCACTACGCCACCAGGGTTTCCAAATAGATGCCAAGGAAAAGGGGGGCGGGGAGAGTTAGTCAAAAGAAATCTAAGCCAAGTAGTAACTCATTTAGCAGGAACAAACCATTTTACCTGCTCTGGCACTGGGATATAACCCCTCTTCTCCAAGAAGGGTCCAGTACTTGATGAATTAGCATGAGCCATCAGGTGCTCAGGAATTTGCTACAAAATTAAGGTGATTTAATCATGT
This sequence comes from Loxodonta africana, assembly GCF_030014295.1. Lineage (NCBI taxonomy): Eukaryota > Metazoa > Chordata > Mammalia > Proboscidea > Elephantidae > Loxodonta > Loxodonta africana. The sequence continues at coordinate 82,051,613 of NC_087357.1, read as the reverse complement.
TATTTTTGTTTCATACCAAAAAGTCAGATTTTAATTCCTAAATTTCAAAAGCATCATGCTAAGCATCACCACTTCACTAGAATATTCAACACACTAAACCCAGTGACCTACAAATCAGTCACCAAATCTCAGAAGTCACTCCTAAATAATGACCATCATATAAGAAATATTCACCAGAATTGGTAGTAAAACATTACTACTTTTAACAAGACCAAATGAAACAATTTTTGGTTCTCTATTAAAGACCATTCAAGCCACAAATTTAGTAAAACTATATCAAAAGTATTTAAAGAGAAACAGGAAAAATTTCAGAGACCATCAATGAGTACCACAGTGCAAGAACTACCAAACTCATGCTCTAACTATAGACTTAATCAGAACATAAAATTTCTGAAGTTTAACAAATTCTCAAGAAAATCACTATTCAGAGTAAAAATGTGGATTTTTTTTTTTTTTGAAGACCATCTCTCAGGCCATGGGCCTGAGAAGCGCCCCAGGAACCACCTGAGACCAACGTTACTCACCATGGTCTTGAGGGTCCCAAATGTGGTGATGGTCTGACGCAGTGCAGTTGTGTCTGCTTCAAAGAGCAGGACAGTTGAATCTTCTGGTTTAAGAGTCAAACTGCCCAGTCTGGGAAAAACATAAAACTTGGCTACTTTCCAGGAATATCTGCTTCGACTTCATCCAAAACAACAGCCAAATGGTTTTCAAATGATTATACTTATCCAAGAAACTATGGCTTAATCACTTATTGGCAGATATAATATTACATATATAAAGCAGCATGATCTTATCACAGTAACAGAGAATTCAATTTAAATCAACACATGTAACGAGCTCAAAAATGATTTTTTTTTCCTTAATATACCAAAGTCAAGGAGCCAAAAAGTCAAAACAAGCAGAAGTGTCTTTACCTCTCCAGGCACACAGAAACTTGATTGGCTAGATCTTTGTTTTGGGAGCACTCCAGCTGATGAATGAGACAACTGAACTGGCCCAATAACTATTAAAAAAAAAAAAAAAAATGAAACCATCAAGCCACTAAACGATACAAAAGCACCAGACGTAGCCAAGCTAACAAACTGCCCTTGAGATTCAACTCTGATCTATGTAACGCTCCCTTACAAGGACGGTGTCCTCCAGAGACCAGTTCAAACCAACCAGAGCCAGGCAGCCTCATTACCCAGTAGAGCTGCTGGGCTTGCTGCTGCAGGGTCTCCTCTTTCAGCTGATAGATGAGGTCGACTTGTTCATACAGCCACACCTCACGGCTTCGAAGGCATTCCAGGTGACGGCTTATGCAGCTGTGAATCTGAGCTTTGACCTAAGAAACACACAGGTGTTAGCCTCACTACTATTATAAGCCCGAGAATGGTATTTTTCCCACGGAACAGTGAGGTTCTTAAACGTTTGGGGATCACAAATCCTTCTGATAATCTGATGGCATCTATGGAGGATCTGCCAGGAAAACACATACACTAAAAATGTTCCTATAATTTCAGAGTTTAGTGTCCCAAAGCCTAGCCACAATCCCAACAAAGCCCCAAAGACCCCAGTTTAAGAACCGCAGCCAAAGAGGCATATACCTAAGCTCTAAAATTCTCCTTCAGTACCCTGCCTCTTAACAGGATCGAGTTTATTTTCGGTGCCCTAAAGTAACCAAGGCAAAAATATAAAAATGTGTCAAGAGATACTGATTTCCCCTCCCTCAGTTTTCCATATAATTTTAAAACCTACAGCTTTGCAAGTTTTCCAGTGGAGCAGACAGAGAATATTCTGCAGTTATATTTAAAAAGTCAGTATCTAACAGCTGGCCCTTATCTCTCTTCCCGCCCACGGAGGGAGCCGTCCTATGACACTGCGCCAACTGCGTAGAGACGCGCCACTACGTCCTGTCAATGACACATGATGACGGGAGTTTAAGTAGAAACTGTTTCTGAAAACAGTGATTCAAACGGGGGCTAAACATAAAAATCCCAAGACCTCCCCCGCAAAAAATTATAGCAGGTATAAATTATCCACGAAAATCCACATAAGAAATTATATTTTTTAAAACACATTTCTCTGTACAATAAAATTGTGCTTCAAAATGATCTAAAATTCAGTCTACCCCATCACCAACAGATTCTTATTGACGTAGATGCCATCAGGTCAATTCTGACTCATGGCGACCCCAAGTGTGCCGAGCAAAGCCGCTCCACAGGGTTTTCAAGGCTGTGACCTTTCAGAGTCAGATCACCAGGCCTGCCTTCCAAGGCGCCTCTGGGTGGGTTCAAACTGCCAACCTTCGGCTGTGCTGGTTAGTCGAGCACTTAACCATGCGCACCACCCAAGGACTCCAACAGATTACTATTAGGCTAATAGAACTAACATATTCCACTCTGGCTTGCCCTTACGAATAAAGTCATTTACAGTACCATGCCATTAAAACCATGACAACAAATGAAAAGATGCCTGGGGACGTGTGAAGTGCCAGCCTTTCAGCACCAAAAGGACAGAGCTGAGCAGTACAGCTCACTGGCTTAGTTATTTTTTATTGATGGCAGCACATGGCACAGGGACCACACAGAGGGGCAATCAAAAATGGATCCTGAACTGAATTTTCTAGACTGGTATCAAGTTTTCCAGACTCTTCTAACATCTGCCTTATTTCCCTTTGGGATCAAAGGCAGCAATATGTCAGGCCCTGACCAGGATTAAGCTCGCAGCAAGGCACAGGGTGAACCTGACTGGCAGTGGGAAGCCACACCCTCGGCCATGCTCTAATCAGCCCTGTGATGAGTCCAGACGAGGGAAGGGAAAAGCACACATCAGACCTCTCGAAGGTTATCTTTAATTTGCTGTTCAGCCCGGAGAACTCCACCAATAGCAAGCTCTAAGTCCCTTCGTGCTTCGCAACACCTCAAAAGGGGCTCTCGATTACTGGAGCAGCCACTCTGGTCCTGTGAAGTGCTCATTCTGCTCACTGTGCCTTCAAAAGGAAAACAAAATCAACAATCAAAATAACACTGTAATTACAACCAAGAATCACCTTTCAACCATCCCTCAAATAATTATTCCAGCCAGCTCCCAAGTACGAACTACTTAGTAAGCACTATACACTTAATAAATATTGCCCCCCAACTGCGTTCCCACTGCAAAATTCTAGGCTTCTACTTCAGTGACACTTCACAAGTAGACATGTATTTTTGAAAAAACACATTAATTTTCCAGAATCAATAGAGTAAAAGGTTAAGAGAACATGGGAGTATCAGTTTCTATGCGTAACACAGTCACATGGGGCACAGGTTGCTGTTTTGCAGATTTAGAGATGAGACTAAAAAGTCTGGGAGGATCCGTAATTACTTTAAAAATAAGCTGCCAACTGATAATTTGACACACAGACTTGAGAACACTGTTTAGATCTGGCTTTTGCCTAAATCTATTGGGAGTATAGGGTCGCTATATGGATTTTTTTTTTTAATTTAGGAAGAAGTCAGGGGTGCCTTCACAGCTAGGAGGCGCTCAATAATGTAAATCTGACGAAATACAGGATTCTGATGAGGATGATACAGAAAAAGGAGCTCTGGTGGCACAGTAAGTAAAGCACTCAGCTAACGCAAAGGTCAGCAGTTCGAACCCACCAGCCATTCTGTGGGAGAAAAGACACAGCAGTCTGCTTCCATTAAGATTACAGCCTTGGAAACCCTATGGGGCACTTCTACCCTGTCCTACAAGGTCATTATCAATCAGAACTGACTTGACAGCAATGGGCTTGGGTTTATATACAGAGAATTCTCTAATAAGCTCAGACTTATGAGAGGTAAGAAAGAGTAGTGGAAAGAAGAGCACATAACCAACGACATAATGATATGAGACTGGGACAGAAAAGTGTCAGAAAACCAATGAAGGCAATCTTGACAACGCTGGAAGGACAATTTGTGGTCTGTCCTGGATAGATGTAGAATCAGAGATGGGTTTCTAAATGCTTAGAAAAGGAAAACAGCAATCACTGTAGCCAACCATGGGTTCCCTAAACCCTGGGAAACCAAAGTTATTTCCTTTTTGGATAGTTTCACTAAACTGGCCAGTCAATGGAATGCTGCAGACATAATGTACCTGGACTGCAGGAAGACTTGTGGCAAGGTGGTATGTTATCTTTGAGGACAAGGTGAGTATAAACTAAACAGAAGTACAACTGGATCGAATCATAGGATTTTTTTCAAAAAGTACCCAAAGGTTAATGGACTGATGTCTAAAGTTTTTAGAGGCTTGTCTCTGTGTTACTCAGCTGTTTTCCATAATTACGTGGGTGAAAACAAAGAAGACATTAAAGTTGGGAGGTTAACATGGGACTGCCAAAATATTTACTTTCCATAACATAAATATTTAGATTCCAAAACGATCTCTACATAGCTGTTAAATCTAACAAAGTACAGATTTTTTTTTTTTTTGCAGTGGAATGGGGAGTACAAGGTGGAAAAGAATAAATTTTTTAAAGGAATGGAGAATTTTTTATTGAAAGTAAGCTCTATGTGAGTTAGCAGTATGCTGGGTCTGAGAAAAAAATAACTTACACCATTTGATGGTATTTAACAAAAGTGAGAAAAAAATAACTTGCACCATTTCATGGTATTTAACAAAAGTATAGCATCTGCCATGGACTAAGCTTGTTCCATGCTCATTAGAAACTAAATTTGAAGTTTATTTCTGAGGAACACTCTTTAGGTGAGGGCACTTAGAAGGGAAAAAGAGACCCCAAAACCACAAAAAACACCTCCAGGAAGAGGCTGGTTAGCCTAGATAAGTCTCTGGGAGGACATGATTACTATTCTCAAATACCCGGAGAACTGTAAGGTAGAAGAACAATTAGACTTGTTCAGAACTGTCCCAAAGGGGAAAAAAGGATTAATAGGGGGCATTTCAAGCAATATATGAAAGGACTTCCCCACAGTCCTGAAGGAAATCACCAGAGAAGCCAGGCAAGATCTACCCAGTGTTGAGTCCTCTAAGTGGCCAACTGCGAATGTGAGATAGTGTGGCTGGTTTGGCCCAGCTTTAGGGTCCAAGTGGCCAGCTGAAAGCAGGATGGGGACAATGCCATGTGAGCACCACCGTCAGAACAATGGGAAAAAGAAGCTACCTTTTGACCACCTCAGCAAAAGATTCCGATTCAGGAACTACAGAGTTCCCATATGAAACTTAAAGATTCAGGGAACTTCCCACTTCCCCTTGTTAATTTTGCTATCTCAGTCTGTTTCCACATAATGGTTTGGAAAAAGGAAGGGTTCCTTAGTCAGGCTTGATAGGAAATCCCTGTGGAAATGTGTTCTAATACTTGGGACACCAGCTGTCACTGTCTCCTACCTTCTCTTTCACCGTCAGCACTGTTTCAAGGACAGACATTAGTGCGCACCTGGTGCACACCGTGGGGAGTGTGGAAAAGAGCTGCATAAACCAGGTGAAATCCTGGCTCGGATCTGGAGAGCCAGTGGCTCAGATCCCTACCACACGGTGCTTAACTCGCAGTCAGTCAGTCAGTCACACAAAGCCTATTTAACTATCTTTTAAATGTATTAGCCAACCTTCAGCTGTGCCAGATGTCCTGCCCTCAGGTTCTCACCCTTTGTGAGGAATGCCACAAAGCCTGGCACAGTGTAAAACTTGTCAGTAAAACTAAGCTCAAATGTCACTCTGCAACGTCAAAAACTCCAGAGCTCTGGATCAGATAGGAGACAATTCAAATGCATCCAGCACTGACTGGATCCCTAAAGCCAGCCTCTCAGTTCAGTCACAAGGACTACATAAACCCTAATAAGAGTGGAACAGGGCAAAAGACCACAAATTGGATTTTCCTCTTATCAGCTATGGCCAGAACAGCAGGATGAGATTAACAAGTTACAAAACTGATCCTCCCCCCTCCCTCCCATCCCCACCCCCACACTTTTCAAATTCAGATGAATGTTATCCTTCGAAAGAGTCAACTTGCTGAAACACTTCCTGTAAGGACCTTTACGGGGGCCCATCTGTCAGCCACTGAAACGGCCTGTTTTGTTTCCTCATAACCAGTCCCAGGAGGCTTGTCCCTCTGCTGCCCTTGTCTCTGTCCCTCCTTCTCCTGGAGGGGTGGTCAAGGGGCGTCAGCCTTCACGACTCAAACCCGGAGAAAGGCTGTATGTGGCAAGGACCAGGGTGATCTTAAATCAAAATGAATTTAAGCCCTTATGAATCCCTGTGTAGCAAGGATTACAGATCACTCTGGCTGGGGTCTGACTAACTTGAGTTCCAGGCTGCACATGCAAGCTTGAGACCCAGGAGCTAGTTACTTTATCTCTCTGAGTCCCAATTACCTCTGGAAAAATGGAGACAATGGCAGCAGCTACAAATGGCTGCAGGGAAAAGTAAGACATTATCTCTCTATAGTCATTTAACCCTGCATGCTGCAAGCACTCCATGTTACTTTTTAACATTGCTATTATTGTGAGCAGGTTTAGCTGAGGGATGGAGACCTTAGGAACCTCCACCTTAGTGGTACACAAATCAGCACAGATGCTGGAAAATGTTTTAAGTGAGGAAACCCTGACTCAGGTAGTCAGAGCTATGACCTTGGACCACATGCACTTACTGAACCTAAGTTCCTAATTCGTGAGGATGGCAATATCCACCTGACAGATTTATGGGTAATGACCTGGTGCTTGTTTAAAAAATATTAACTCCTCATTTAGTCTTTCACTATACAACATAGCAAAAGGCAACTTTTTATAGCAAAAATACAACCTGTAATATATACCAAGTATGCACACTTCTGGAGCGGGGTGGCGCAGTGGTTAAGAGAACAGTTGCTAACCTGAAGGTCAGCAGTTCAAATTTACCAGTCTCTTCTTGGAAACCCTAAGGGCAGTTCTACTCTGTCCTATAGGGTCGGTATCAGTCTGAATCAACTTGATGGCAATGGGTTTTGTTTTGTTTAATGCACAATTTTGTCTGTTTTCTTGCCTGTAAAAAAGATTGGCTCAAATCAATTGTTAAGTCTAAAATTCAGATCAATGAAAGATGATTAAAAATGCCTTATCTTCACCTTTATTATCCCAACTCCTGCCCTACCACCTTCAAAAGGGGATCGCCTTCATTTTTATTTTTTGAGACAGAGTTAAAAATTTAAGTACCCTCTAAAATTTCTCTGCCTCTAGGATCCATGTTTTAAGTTTCAGAATGAAAAGAACAAGGGGGTGGGGGGAGACACACACAGAGACGCCTCTCAAACAAAGAACAGAACCTGGAGCTCTCCTCAGAGAGGAGGAGCGGAGCCCTACAAACTGTATGTGCTATACTTGCACACTCCTTTGCGCAAATCTAGTTACAAAGTCCAAAGATCATGGAAGAAGAGCTGAACTAACCACAAACGAAGCTGAGTCGTTATCTTACAGTTTAACAAAAAAACTTTCAAAGAGCTACAACCTCTTATGACCCACATAAGCCACAATTTAAAGCGGGGGGCGGGGGGATTGGCATCTATTTAGTATACCACCCTCATTTAATAGATGAAGACACACAGACCCAGAAACATTAAAGGTGACCCACCTAAACGCAGATTTGGGTCTAGAATGAAGGTTTCTAAGTCCTAGTCCTGGATTCGCTCCGCTACATTGAGCTTGTTCTTTCTCTAGTGTATTATCAACCATAAATTATTTTATTTCCCAACATGAGTTTAAAATTGACATTCCATTGGAATAACTTCCATCAGGTTTCTCAGTCTGTTTTCACAATCCTCTTAATAAATTATATCCACAATTTTTCAGATCCTTCTTGCCTGAATAATGTAGCAAAAATAAACAGTGCTCTGCATGACCTGATAGCCATAGGATAATCAAAACACTGACGAATACCAGGGCCAAGTACAAAGAAGCAAGAGCTCTGCATTCTAATCCCACATCTGTATCACAGCCACTGGTCCCTGTCTGTCCGAATGAAGGCTTAAACTACATCACCTCTAATTGCAACTTCCAACTCTCACCTTCCTTGCCACCTGCCCAGGGCCCCCCACCCAAAAACAAAAACAAAGATGTCTACTCTTATTTTCCTGGTGTCTGAATCACTGCTAGACAGTCAAGCCCCTAAAAAACAATACACAAGAAACTCATGGGTTCTGTGGATTACTGAATTCAAAATACTGCAAGTTTGTGTATCTTCCACTAGACATCCTATACTGTATAAACTTTCTGTTAAAAAGAAAATTAAACAATACTGTAATTGACATTTCACATTCAATTTTACCTTGATTTACTCTTTACTTCACTGCTCTTGTTAATTAAAAATTGTTTTTGATCTCATAATTCGTCAACACAAAAATTACATATATCTTACCCTATTCTCAAACGAAAAAAAAAAAAAAACTGCTGCCGTTGAGTCAATTCCGACTCATAGCGACCCTATAGGACAGACTAGAACCGCCCCCTAAGGTTTCCAAGGGGCGGCTGGCGGATTCCAACCGCCGACCTTATGGTTAGCAGATGAGCTCGTAACCACTGCGCCACCAGGGCTCCACCCTATCCCCGGCCCACTTTAAATGCTTTATAGTCATCTCTGAAATCCAGGCTACAGCTCTCCATTTTTTTTAAGTATGTAAATAAACGTTAATGTCTAAAAAGAACTAAACAAAATAATTACAAATTGACCAGAGCATATTTTAAGGTTACAGCACTTCAGAGCCTACTCAGCTCCGGTGTGTCCACCTTTAAACAGTAAAACTTGCGGAAGCCAGAACCTGTATAAGATGGAAACCTGTCAGAGAAGGAAAACGCAAATATTTTCCACTATAACGAGTGCTAGAAAGTCCTAAGGCTGCACCCTATAAAAGGCGGAGAACCTGTGAGACCCAGAAAAACCCTGCGAGCTCCGGCTCTCCCAGGTGCACTGCACATACAACGGACTCCTGAGTCCCAGGAATCCCAGGACATCAACTTCCCGAAGCTGTAACTAACTGGCCGCTGGCCACGGAATTTCACCATCTAATGACACGTAAGGCTTTTCTACTTCAAAAGCTCCCGCGGGTCACGCCGCCTTCCAGGCTTCCCAGAGACACGGTGGTCCGGGAGCCCGGCGGCCGCACGAGGCCTCGGCCCGTCCTCTCCGGAAGCCGCAGCCGTCCGCCCCGTCGGGGCCCCGAGCTGGCGGCCCGCCGGCGGCGCACCCTTTCCGGCCCGGCGCCGCGCTCCCGCGGCGGCCCCGGGCGCCCGACCGACCTACCGCGCAGGGCAGGTCCCCAGCTGGCGGACGGGACGGCGAGCAGGCGGCCGCTTCAGGCCGCCTCGGGCGGGAGGAGCGCCGAGCCCCGAGCCCCGCCCCGCCTGCCCCGGCGGCCCCGCCCCGGCGCACGGGAGCGCGCGCGTCGAACACGCACGGGAGCGCGCACGTCAGCGCCGCGAACCCCACCAGCGACGGCTCCGCCCAGGCCGCACCTCCCGGCCGCTGCGCTTCCGGCCTCCGACGGCTCCAACGCCCCCCGGGCACGAGGACCCAGCGGGGGCCCGTCCTGCCCGGGGGCCACTGTGAGCAGCTCCCTGGGCAGCGCCCCGACACCTGCCTGCGGCTCCCACCTGGCCGCTCCGGTGAAGGCAGCTCCCGGGCTGGGAGGAGCGAGACCACATGGATGGATGGGCACAAAACCTGGCTCTGCCGCTTCTGTTCTGTGTAACCTTAGGCAGGTCACTTAACCTCTGTGCCTCAGTTTTCCCATCTGTAAAATGGAGACGATAAAAAATGGGCCCACTCAGTGAGGATTATGTGAATTAGTACACGTAGAATGTTTAGGACAGTGCGTACCCAGTAGAAACCCCAGTGCCGTCGAGTCGATTTCGTAAGTACCACCTGTCTGATAATTACCATTCTCATAGTACTTCTAGTCTGATGCCCCTTTCTCCTGAGAGAAACAATCCTGTAGAGACTGAATATCCAATCAGGCCAGAAGATGAAATCTAGACAGCACTGTCATTCCTTTCAGTTTTTTTAATGTAAAATTCTTGCTCTTGTCTATGCATATGAAGTTATTTTCGTAAATAAGAGTAAAGCCAAACTACATGCAAAAAGCAAAGAACACTAAGGGCCATCATCCTCAATTATACAAAGATAGAAGTAAAACTAGACATACCTCTCAATGATGAAGTTAAAAACGTATGGCCCTTTCAGAGACAGGGAGGATAAGTACAGTATGAAGTATGTAACCGCTGTCAATGAACTCTACATGTAAAAATTGTCAAATGAGTGTTCTGTCATGTATATTTTCACCAAAAATAAAATATACAAAAAAGTTTATGGTCCTTTGTACTTTATGTCAATGGCTGGAAGAAATTTTTAGTCTATTGAAACATAATTGAGGTCAAGAACTTTTCAATTATTTTATGGGCCCCTACAAAATGGTCACAATATAAAGACAGCAGAAAACGCAGGCTTATCACCTACTTAATGATCTCTATTCCCTCTCCAAAAGACATTAACCAATGCCCCAGCAACTAATTGCTCCAGCTACTCCCCATCACCTACTTAATGATCTCTATTCCCTCTCTAAAAGACATTAATTAACCCCAGCAACTAATTGCTCCAGCTACTCCCCACTTAAATCCTTACAGAGTTACACAGTTACCAAGAGTCCCTTGTGTTTGCTCTCCAGTGTATTCCAGCTTTGTTACTATGATGACATAATACTTCTTGTGTTCCCATCCAGTCAATTCCAGCTCATAGACATCACAGCATCTATGACAGAGTAGAAGTGCCCCACAGGGCTTCCTGGGCACAGGGCTTCCTGGGCTGTAAATCTTTTTTTTTTTTAATTGTACTTTATATGGTTTACAGAGCAAACAAGTTTCTAAACAATTAATATACATATTTTGTGACATTGGTTGTCAACCCCATGACATGTCAACACTCTCCCCTTCTTGACCTTGGGTTCCCTGTGACCAGTTTTTCATTCCCCCCTGCCTTCTAGGCCTGGCCCCCGGGCTGGTGTGCCCCTTTAGTCTCGTTTTATGGGCCTGTCTAATCTTTGGCTGAAGGGTGAACCTCAGGAGTGACTTCATTACTGAGCTAGAAGGGCGTCCAGGGGCCATAATCTCAGGGTTTCTCTAGTCTCTATCAGACCAGTAAGTCTGGTTGGTTTTTTTTTTCTTTTCTTTTCGTGAGTTAGAATTTTGTTCTACATTTTTCTCCAGCTCTGTCTGGGACTCTCTATTGTGATCCCTGTGGTGGTAGCCAGGCACCATCTAGGTGCGCTGGACTCAACCTGGTGGAGGCTGTGGTAGCTGTGGTCAGTTACTCCTTTGGACTAATCTTTCCCTTGTGTCTTCGGCTTCCTTCTTTTCCCCTTGCTCCAGATGGGGTGACACCATTGGAGTATCTTTGACAGACACTTACAAGCTTTAAAGACCCCAGAAGCTACTCACCAAGGTAAAGTAGAACATTTTCTTTATAAACTATGTTACGCCAATTGAGCTAGATGTTCCCCGAGACCATGGTCCCCACAGTAATTCGGTCCCTCAGGGAGTTGGAATGTGTCTATGGAGCTTCTAGAAACCCTGACGGTGTGGTGGTTAAGTGCTACAGCTGCTAACCAAGAGGTCGGCAGTTTGAATCCACCAGATGCTCCTTGGAAACTATAGGGCAGTTCTACTCTGTCCTATAGGGTCGCTATAAGTCAGAATCAACTCAACGGCAACGGGTTTGGTTTTTTGGTTTATGGAGCTTCCATGACCTTACTGTGGACAAGTTGTGCTGGCTTCCCCAGTATTGTGTGCTGTATTACCTTCACCAAAGTTACCACTTGTCTATTGTCTATTTAGTGTTTTTCCTTCCCACCTCTTCCCACCCTCGTAACCATCAAAGATTGCTTCTTTTTGTCTGTAAACCTTATCATGAGTTTTTACAGTAGTGGTCTAACACAATGTTTGTCCTTTAGAGATTGACTTATTTCACTCAGCATGTTCTCCAGCTTCATCCATGTTGTGAAATACTTTGCAGATTCATCATTGTTCTTTATTGTTGTGTAGTACTCCACTGTGTGTATGTACCACAGTTTATCCATTCGACGGTTTATGGGCATCTAGGGTTGTTTCCATTTTTTGCTATTGTGAACAATGCTACAATGAACATGGGTGTGCATATGTCTATTCACGTGATGGCTCTTATTTCTCTAGGGTATATTCCTAAGAGTAGGATTGCTGGACAGTATGGTATTTCTGTTTGTAACTTTTTAAGGAAGTGCCATATCCTTTTCCAAAATGGTTGTACCATTTTGCATTCCCACCAGCAGTGTGTAAGAGTTCCAATCTCCCCACAGCCTCTCCAACGTTTATTATTTTCTGTTTTTTTTTTATTCATGCCTAGCCTGTAAATCTTTACAGGAGCAGATTGCCAGGTCTTTTCTCCCACAGAGCAGCTGGTGGGTTTGAACCTCGTATCTTTTGGTTAACAGCCAAGGGCTTAACCAATGTACCACTGGGGCTCCCAGCAATTAAATACTACATAAACATAAAAAGACTGGGGAGAAAAAAAAATCATAAAATTCTGGAATTCTGCACTCTGACCACTTTGCAAGTCCCTCTGACTTCACTGTTGTTAACTGCTGTCCAGTCCCTCTTGACTCATGGCAACCCTATGTGTGGAATACAGAGGTGACTCTGTATTCCACAGGGTTTTCAAGGTGTGACCTTTGGATTTTCAGGCCTGCCTTCCCAGTGCCTCTGGATGGGTTCAGGCCACCAATGCTCGGCTGGTAATCAAGCGCTCAACCGTCTGCACCACCTGGGGACTTCTCTGACACCATTAAGCTGGATTATTCGCCCTAATGTCTAAAAATGTTTAGGTTCTAAAGGGGGAAAACTCATAACGGATTTTACCTCAGTTCTGCTTCAAGAATTCCTACACTGTCTCAAAACGATAGAACCATCCATCCTACTAGATCACCTCATCATCGAAAGAGGACATGAACTCTAATTCTCCAGTCTCCCCACCACCTACAGGCCTTATAAAGACAGTAGGCCTCTACTCCCTGGCTTCAGCCCGACTCTCCTGTCTCTCTCTCCCCAGCGCAGCCACCACGCCCCTGGTCTGCTGGACAGCTGTTCCACGCAGTCCTGGCTGGATCACTCGTCCAGCCTCAGCTCTCCCAGCTCTCTCTGCCAGCAGTGCCAGTCCCTTCCCTACTTTTAGGAGGACGCTCGAGTCACCACCACTATAAAGCCTTTCCTGATCAAGGAGCCCAATCCTCCACAGAGTTGGCAGCTGCCTCTTCTCTGCCCAGTAACCTGTACAGGTTTCCAGCACGACACCTGGCACACATGCTGCCCTCACTCCTTCCTGCCTGTCTCCTTAGCCTGGGAGCTCCCTGCGAGAATGGCCGTGTCTTGTTTGACTTTGTAGACTAATTTGAACAGACAACCTGGCATTCGGAATCCATTCCCCTTCTGTGTGTGCTACGGAATCATCGTGAAGAGAAGGGCATTCGTGGAGTCGTGCAATGCTGTGGCACTAACCCTATCAGAAGCTTAGGACATGTTTGCTAAACGGACGGATGAGTAAGTGGTAAGTGAGTGCTCAAGCTCAGACTAGCCGCAGGAAGTATGGTGCAGACACTCATCTTGAGGTCTCACTAAGGCCTGCATTAACTCAGGGAGGTTTTTCAAAGGAGATAAGAGTTTTCTAGCCCAACCTACTTTTAGTTTTCCTTCCAACAAGACAAAACTTACAAGGGTATTGCCACTGAGAGTGTTTTCTTTGATCCCAAGCCTGCCAAAGCTTCGCTCCAAGATTCACAAGCACCACAGGTTTGTGAGGTAAAGGAGAACCATTAATGTCTTTACAGCCAACTTTGTACAACTACCACCTCATCCACAGGGGATATGTTCCCAGACCTGTGGAGGCCTGAAACCAAGGGTAGTAATGAACGCTTTATACACTATGTTTTGTCCTATATACATACCTATGATAAAATTTAATTTATAAGGTAGGCACAGTAATAGATTAACAACAATAACAATATACTGTAATAAAAGTTATGTGAATGATGGAGGAGAAGAGGGTGAAATTTCATCATGCTAATAATCATTTAACATTTCCAACTATGGTTGGGTACCTGAAACCTGGGAAAGTGAAACCGCAGATAAGAGGCGGCCACTGTGGTTTCTTCTCAGACTTTGCAGCACCACAGAAATCCCAACTGACACCAACAGTTTTGGGGGGGCTTTCAGAACTAGGGCGGTGTCCTCTCTCCAGCTTTTTACCATAATATAGGATAGGAAAACATGTGACTTACCACCAGAGGAATAACACCATTTCATCCCAGATTTTATACGGTAAACACCTTATGGTTTTCCCCACAGAAGTAAACAAGTGATAAAGTATGTTCCCTCCTCTAAAGCCTGGGGGACTACAAGTAATGCCAAACCAAAACACCTGTGATTATGTTCTTACAAAATCTATAATTGTCTCAGTATTAAAAGACTTCAACTTCTTATGACTAAACTGACAATTCAAACAAGAAACTGTTAGCCTATTTTGTCAGTTATTCACTCCCTTCACTGAATTGTCACATTTGTAAAGCACTCAAGGCAGTGCTGAATAAGAGGAATATTAAGCCTCAAAAGTGCCCCAAACACAATCCTGGCCCCAAAGAGGAATATAACACAGCCAAGCAAAATTAAGGATGATGACTTGAGATAAGAATGGCTAAAAGAGCAGAATGGATAATTCATGTCAGAAGTAAAAGGAGCACCCTCAAAATAATTATTTTGTTCACCTGCCAGTAAATCTAATTCAGAGAGTATTTATGACACGCAAGGCTTTGAGCTATTGTAGGGTTGAAGGTAGGAAGAAAGGCCTGGCAATCTACTTCTGAGAATCAGCCAAGGAAAACCCTATGGATCACAATGGTTTGATCTGCAGCCAATCATGGGGATGGCACAGGACTGGCCGTGTTTTGTTCTGTTGTGCACGGGTCACCACAAATCAAGGACCAATTCAACGGCAGCTGACAACAACAGGGTTGAAGATAAACTAATAAATTATGACTGCAGTGTTCTGATTTAACAATCAAAAAAGAGATACAGAGAAGGAACATATGGCAGCTCCTCTGACAGTATATAGACACTATCAAAGCTGTTCACCAGAGCAAAAGTGGTCAACTCCACCCCAGCTCCAACCAAGTTAGGCCCAGTCATTGTACCTCTCCACCACATTGCTCACGTGATTCCATGCTGACTGCAATGTCTTTAAATGTACCTATAATGACTTTTTTTTTTTTATAATGACTTTGAGCATTGTGCTCTTTTAAGATCTATCTATATGGGATCAAACTGACAATAGCAATTCGAATGACTGAACAGGAAACTCAGTGAGTTTAAGTTAATGGGGGAGGAACAGCTCCTAAAAGGGGGATGAGAATGGTTACACGACTGGAAGAATGTAATCAATGTCACTGAACTGTACATGTACAAACAAACTGTTGAATTGGCCTATGTTCTGCTGTATATATTCTCAGCAACAATGAAAATAAAATATAAAAAACATGAAAATAAATGTACCTATAATGAAAACAAAGACAAAATGAAAACCCTGGACAAAAATGTTAAAAGAGCTAGAAAGGAGCAAGAAGATGACTATGCCACCAACATCTACAGCTGCCCTTCTGAAAAAGAAGTTTACCCGTGTGCACAGCGGTCAACAGGCCCCCTAACTAGTCAGTTTAGACTTGCCTAGTGCAACCTCACTGGCATGGAAAGAGGAACTGACTTCACTGCTGACTTCAGTAATGCTTCAGAGAATGCTCTCTGAACCAGGGGCACAGTCCACTGTATATCTTGAATAGTGATGTCTTCATTCTCTGAGGTTGGGTGTATTTTTTTGGAAACTGTCCAAGATTAACATATGTAAAGCACTTAGAATAATGCCTGTGACACAGGAAAAGCAATGGTTAAGCACTCCACTAGGTTGGCTGTTCGAATCCACCCAGTGGCTCTGAGGGAGAAAGAGCTGATTATGGGCTTCTGTAAAGATTACAGCGAAGATAACCCCATGGGCAGTTCTACTGTCTAAGACTTGGGGTCGCCATGAGTCAGGATTGACTCAACAGCACCTAACAACAATACAAAAAAAAAAAAAAAAACCCAAACCCAGTGCCGTCAATCCCCATACAACAGTACAAGTATTACCTATTTTTATTATTTTTAGTCAGAATATGGAGTGTGACAAGACATTTACACAGCTCATCCATTTAATAAGCCACCATCATCTCTCCCCTAGATTCCTGCACAAACCTCATGACTGCAGCCCACTCCTCCCCTCTTTTTCTCTTCAATCCAGCCATAACGGCCTCCCTGCTGCTCCTCCAGGACATCAAGGATGCTTCTGCCCAGGGTCCTTTCGCTCTCCTCCAGATACCCTTCACAGCCCCCTTCTTCACTTCCATCAGGTGTCTGCTCAAAGGTTATCTTTTCAGTGAGGCTTTTATGAACATCCTCCATACAATAACCATTCCTTCCTCCACCACCCCATCAATGTGCTTTATTTTTCTCCATATTACTTCATAATATTACATGTAGAAACTGTTTATTTTCTGACTCCCCTTCAGAAAACATACTAGAAGTTAGTTCCGTAAGTGCAGCGACTCTGTAGTATTCAGAGTTGTATAGTAGGTGGTCAAAAAGTATTTATTGACTGAATAAATTCAATAAATAATTACTTCTAGTCCCCTAAATGGCAGAACTATTTTTACACATTATCTCATTTAGTCTTCACAAACCTTAAAGTATTATCACCATTTTAAAAGGAGGCTTAGAAAGGTTAAATGTATTACCTACAAGCTTCCAAGAAGAGCCAAGATGTAATCTAAAGTCTGAGTCTAAGGTCCACAGCCACACAATTAATGTTGAAGAGATTGGGTATTAAGATTTTATGTATTCACTGAACAAATATTTATTGTCCCAAGTGACACACACTGTGAGATCATAGTCCCTGAGGAACAATGGTAATCTTGCCACCTAGAGGAAGATTTGTGCTACTGATTCACCAAAAATACAAATTCTTTGGAATAAGAGTTAAAAAGTCCATCAGCACTGAACAAGAGGCTCTCAAATGCGGGGGGATCCACGTCAGAATACCACGTAGAGCTCTATGAAACTCCTGCACAGGCTGCTGGGATGCCCGCGCAGCTGTTTTGGCGTTTGGTGCTGTCACGCAGGCTCTGACTCACAGCAGCCACACGTGACAGAACACAGCTGTCCCACAGGGCTTTCCAGGCTGGAGTCCGCACCGCAGCAGATCACTAGGCCTTTCTCAGAGCCGCTGGGGAGGTTCCAACCTCACCACCCTTCAGTTATCAGCTGAGCTCTTAACCACTGCGCCACCAGGGCCCACAGTGATCTAATAAGATGGCAGAAGCACTGTGTAATTTGAAAAAAAGAAAACCTCTCAGGTAATTCTAAAATACAATACCCCCGTCCCACCTTGGAGAATCACATTTTCCTTTCCTCACATAGCTCAATGTGCTTTTCCACTTTTGAAATACCTGTGTGCCCTAATGTAACTGGAGAGGTTTACTTAAACACAAACTATCATAAAACTTTAAACCCGTAGGATTTTGCCTAGAGACCCAAGGACAAAGGTTCCATGGAGGAGACGGAAGGAGAAGTAAAATGTAAGGAACATCGCTGTGCCAGGCTTTACACACATTCTCTCATTTACTTTACAAATCTGCAGAAGAGCAAATCAGCCTACCTGCAAACTAAGTAACCAAGGTCTAAGTCAAGGCAGTAAGTCAATCTTCCTCCAAAGAACATGCACTTTGCGAATAAATCCTCCTCCAGGGATCTCCCGCTGCAGCATCTGGGTCAGTCTGAGGGAAGGGACTGATGTTCTTCAAAGTTCACAATGTCACACTAGGGCCCCGGAGCAAAATGTAGGAAGTAACTCAAGAGTCGCTACAACCATATTCCCAAATCGTCAGGGGGTAGCGGAAAGCCAGGGCTAGCCAAAGGCACTTACACCGCGATGAACTTCACCCTGATTAGAAAGGACACAAAACGGTGTGGTGGAAAATGCCCTGCCCTTGGGGTCGGACGGAAACCCTGGTGACGTAGTGGTTAAATGCTAGGGCTGCTAACCAAAAGGTCAGCAGTTCGAAACTGCCAGGCGCTCCTTGGAAACTCTACGGAGCAGTTCTACTCTGTCCTATGGGGTCGCTGAGTCGGAATCCACTCGAGGGCACTGGGTTTGGTTTGGGTTTTGGCTGGGGTCAGACAGACTCCAACACTCTGACTTCAAGACATTCTTGATAAATCATCCCGTTTACATTCACACGGCGCTTAAGACTGCTCCGTTCTATGATTATCGTTGTCCCACCACGAGAATTTAGTCCCTTAAGGATTAGGACTTTGTTCTTTGTTTTTTTTTTATCTCAATACAGCTAACACCTTGAACACATTTAAAAAAAAAAAAAAACCCCAGCTGCCGTGGGTTCGATTCCGACTTACAGAGACCCTACAGGTACAGCAGAACTGCCCCATAGGGTTTCCACGGAGCGCTCGGTGGATTCCAACTGCGGACCACAGTCGTTGGGGGAGCGAGTCTGGCCCCTGTCACCTCCCGCTCGGGGCGGCCGCCGCCTTAAAGGCCACGGGACCGGCCGCCGGGTCGGCCACACGGAGGGCCGGGGAAACACGAGCTTCTGCCGGGCCGGGCCGGGCGGGCGGAGGGGGCCCCAGGGCCGGGCGGGGCTGTCTCACCGGGACCGGGCCGGACCGGACCGGGCGGAGGAGGCCCCAGGGCCGGGCGGGGCTGTCACACCGGGACCGGGCCGGACCGGACCGGGCGGAGGGGGCCCCAGGGCCGGGCGGGGCTGTCACACCGGGACCGGGCCGGACCGGACCGGGCGGAGGAGGCCCCAGGGCCGGGCGGGGCTGTCACACCGGGACCGGGACCGGGCCTGGCGGGCGGACGGAGCCCGAGCGCCGGGCGCGGAGAGGGGAGGCCAGGCCCCGGCCAGGAGGGCAGGCGGTCACAGCGCCCCCCGCCCCGACCGGCCCGCGGCAGGAGAGCCCGAGGACGTGCCCGCCCCGCCGGCCGCTCGCGCTCTTACCGCTCGGAGCGTCGTCCCGGAGAAGCGACCGGCCCTGAAGTGAACAGAAACTGCCCGACACACGCCAAGGGCCCACGGCGGAGCTCTCGCGAGAACGCAACCTTCCTCCCACGCCCTTCGCCGCGAGGCTGACGGTATCGCGAGATCGCTGCGCAGGTCGGCCGAAGGCCCTCGACCACCCTCTAGAGGGCGCAGGGCGCCGGGGCGCTCCCCCCGGGCCGGGACACTAGCCTTTCACCCTTCGCGAATAAATTAAGTGAAATTAAATGAGTGTGTATCGAAAGCAAACTCTACGCCGAGAACTCTCTTAAGTGATTCTTTCACCAAATGATCTCCCGAGGCACATATTCTTTGGCCTCAAATTACAGATGCAAAATTAAATGTCAGAGCCCAGATTGCAGGTGACGTGATTCTAACGTCAGAGGATACGCGGGTTTGCACTGTATCACCCCACGCAGTTCTCCACACGCAGTACCCCCTTCCTGCCCCTCCTTGCGCTTCTCCCCAGTGTGGGATTATGCGCATTTAAATTTTGTTTATTTATTTGTGACCACATGTTAAATGGGATTCTCTCAGTTTTGACTAAGACCCCCAATACGCAGTGGCAACTGCCCCCCAAATTTCCCAGCAAGGCAAAGGACCATCAAAATAGGATTTGCAGAGGAGATGATCATGATAGGGCTTTATGAACCTACAAGGGTGACTCCTACAAAGGACAGGGCAACCTCAGCAGAAAGACAAGAGGCATAGATCGGGCTGCAGATGCCAAGAGTGCAGTCGGCTGGTGGTTGGAGGAGGAGCTGTGGAGAAAGGGGCTCAATAGGGGAAAGTCTCAGACACCCAAGAGAAACTGCTTAAACCCCTGCCACATCGGTGGCCACGAATCTGAGCTGCCTGCCGCAAAGCCAGTACTGAAACAGGAGGAGGTAAGCAGCAAGAGGTCTTTAATGAATACCGGTATTTAAGAGACAAAAAACAAAAAAAAAAGGGGGGGTTAAATTCCTCTCAGATTCTAATTCTAAAGAGCTAGTGGGAGAGTTTTATAGGGGGAAGGTCAGGGTTACCTAATGTTTTTGAGCAGTAGTCTACAGACGGTCTTATACATCTCAGAACAACTACAAGAAACTCTCTTAAACTAAAGATATGTATGTCAGACATCTGGACTCTAATCAGTACGTTTGTAACAGGCTGAAAAAAACTCATATAAGAATCTCTCGGCTGGTGGAACTGTTCTGCCAAGTCCGCTCTGGCTGAGATAGGGAGCAAGAAAGAAAGTTGCAGATTAAAAATGTCAGGAGCTTTTCTGTCGTTTTGCAGGCTGAAGGCCATTTTTCAACAGAACAAAAAAGAGAAGACAGACCAAGGCCACAGGAGCTGAGAAAGCCCCACACCCCTTTGGAAGAGAGCGGTGTAGCTGGTGCAATAAAAAAAATGTTTAGAGATTACTTAGAGCATCATTATGGCGTTAGTCAGGTCAAGCTCTCAATCACCCATTTTGAATAGGAGAAAGCATGTTGTAAGGTATTAGGGTGTTTATGTTTAAGAGTGGAACAAGCTGCTCAGCCATATCTTGAACAGAACCTACATCATTTTACAAAAACTAGACGTTAATCACAGCTTATACAGCTATACTAAAACAAACTAGAAAATATATTCTCTCTACTTTAAAACTCTAGAGAAAATGTATTTTCTCTAATTCACATCCAAGTCTGCGTCAGTGCCACTGAGGTAAACTCTGCCGGCCCTTAACTCCCCTTTTCCTCTACACCCCCAGTTCACGTGTAGACTCTTGAATGAGACATTTTTGTAATTAAAAGTGACCAAAGCACTTGTTTACTATCTGAGGTTAACTGAAAAAGTTAGTGATCTCACAAGGCAGATATTGTTTAGCCTGAACTTACAGATGCAGAATTAAATATCTGAGCCCAGACTCCAAACACATCGTTCTGACGCCAAAGGATGCACCGGTTTGCACAGTTACCAGCCACGCAGTTCTGCACGGCGGGTGTACATGGAGAGCTGTCCGCAGAGCATGGCTGAACAAGTAGGGCTGGGGGCATGGGGGAAATGAAGCTGTTTACCAGTCGCCCACTGATTGTTTACCAGATGACCATTTGGTTGTTTATTATCTGTCACATACATACAGATAATATACACATACGCAAGATTATAAGCCCCAGGAGAGCAGGGACCTAGTCTCCTTGCTTCCCTGTATCCCCAGGTCGATAGCACTGCCTGGTCCAGGTGGCATACAGTCACCTGATTGACTCAAGGTGAACAAATGTTCTCTAAAGCAGAAAGAGCAAAAGATAATTAATCTTGTCACTGTTTAAGTCATTAAGTTCTAGGATATGTAGCAACAGATGCTGGATACTGGAGCCGCATACCCAACAGTTCCCCACCAACAAGGCAGAACCCTTGGCTTGTTAATCCCCCCATTGGGTTGCCTATGGTTTGGGCAGTACTTCTTCCAGGCTTTCCGGCTCTAACCTCAGGCAGACACAGAGCTACGTGGGGACACAACTTGGAGGACACACTCTGAAGAAGAAGGTAGGATAAGCATGAACACTTCAAAGAAAAGAAGAGATGTGCTTTAAAAAAGACACATTTATTTCTTGAATTGGGGTACAGAAAAAATATTGTAACTTTAGTTCATTTTTTTTCCTCCTTTAAATGTTTGCATGCTTTATAATGTACAATATATTATTTTATATATAATTTATGAATCAAAAGTATACACATAGGCAAGTGTTTGCTCAAAAAATCTTTTTTATTGATAGATAGGGCTGCACAATCCTAGTCTTTTGGATGCCACAAGAGAATGATGACCAGCCTGAGAGGGCCTCTGCTCTCTCAAAGTGGGAGTCCTGGGCCCCCCAGATGCATGTTACATTATCCACATATTGACGAAACAGCTCTTTTCTGGGTTTTCCCGCTCCACCACAGTATAGCTGCAGGTCTCCTTGTTGAGGATTCTCTTGCACTTGATGGTATTATAGCCCACAGGTATACGAGCACTGTTGTTGAGACAAGAGCAAGACCTATTAGAAGGGAAAAAATGCCCAGCCTCCCCAGGGCCAGCTCTGTGCAGGAAGCAGCCCACACTCCAGATAGCTAGGGTCCCCTTCACCAGGCCTGGGGAGCCCTATTCTGACCAGCATCAACTTGAGGGCAGTAGTTGGCTGGCAGCCACACAGTGCCTCCTGCAGGAACCTGGAACTGTCTGTACCAAACAGTCACATAGACCATCCCTCACAGCATTCTCAAGTTCCATCCTGGATGCACAGAGGACATCAATAAGTTCTAACAGGCCCAGAGGCAGGTCGATGTGTTCTGGGGTTGGGCAACCTATCCCCATACTCCTTGCTCAGGAACAGCAGCAGTGATGGGGCTGTAATGTGTGATGGGAACTGTGGCCCCAGTGGAGGCCTCTTAGAAGACAAGCTGGTGCAGCCAACAGGTACAGCCGTTCCAGTTCAGGGCCATGAAGCCCAGGGAGAGGCTGTTGAAAATGAGGGACCACCTCCCACACATCCAATTGTACAGGCAATTTTAGGACTTTATTGCCCCCTTGAAACCCAGATTTAAAATGCCTCTATCCAAAGTTTAAGGTCCCTGGGTAGCCCAAGCAGTTTTCTATCAGCTGCTAACCTAAAGGTTGTCAGTTTGAACCCATTCAGCAGTAGCATGGAAGAAGAGGCCTGGCAATCTGCTTCTGTAAAGACTGCGGCCAAGAAAACCCTAGGGAGCAGTTCTACTCTGCAGCACCTGGGGTTGCCATGAGTCGGAATCAATGCCACAGCAACAGGTTTGGTTTTTACCCAAAGTTTACACAGAAACTGCCATCCCCAAGGACCTTTATCACAATGTGTTTTTTTAATCCAAAAAGTGGCCTTGAGAGAGAGTGGAGGGAGGGAGCGGGCTGTCTCATTAAGGGGAGAGTAATTAGGAGTATGTAGCAAGGTGTATATAAATTTTTGTGTGAGAGACTGACTTAATTTGTAAACTTTCACTTAAAGCACAATAAAAATTATCAAAAAAAAAAAAAAAGTGGCCTTGACTTTTATTTTAACTGAAGGGAACATCTAAACCCTCATCCAAAAAAGGGAAATCAAAATGATGACTGGAAAAAGACTTGCCTGGAGCTGCTGGTGCCGAGCCTGAGTCCAGCTGAGAGAAGAAGCATCAGCAGACAAGCCTCAGCATCCACAGGAAGGGGCGGGGTGGGGGGAGCCCACAGTGCAAACCCTCCCTGACCCCACTCCACAGAGCTCCTCAAGGAGTTAGGACGCAGGAGACAAGCTGATAGCCCAGAGGCATAGACAAGCCCACGAAGTGGTTAATTTGGCTTCAATGATGAGCTTTATTCTCATCTTTGTTTTTCCTGTCCCACATTTAAAATTGGGAATTTCACATAAAAAAATTTTTTTTTTTCTAGCTGCTCTTGGAAAATCAAAAAACATGACAAGTCTAGCTTGGTCTTCCCCCATGGCCACAAGCTGAGCCAGGCTATTAGGGAGATAGGGAAGAAACAGGGACTGAACCCCTAGGCAAATAGCCCTGCAACACCTGCAACTTGCAACTTAAAATACTATATGCTTGGCTAATGGCATGAAACACCCATTCTAGAATGTGTAATAAAGAATGAAAGAACAAACAGGGTACTCCTCGTGAGATGTTTTTCAGAAGGATTGGCCTGACCTGGTCCCTGTACAGACATCTGCAAGGTGACCAAGGTGACCGGCGGATGACTTCTGCCTGATGCAAGTACCTGAGACAGGAATTGAACCCGCACCACAGGAGGGACAAGGTGCACGCGCAGATAAGAAACTAAAGAGCCACGTCGGACTGCTTATACCAATAAAGGAATTATCTGAACTCTTAGCTGCTGATTCGCTAGTACCTCACTTCAGTATCGTGGCGAGCAATAAAAGCTCGAGACAGAGACTTGTGTGCGAGAGTAGCCTGCTAGAGTACTATACACTTGGCTGCTGCCCCTGGACGGTGCTTTCATTTTCTAATAAAGGCTTTCCTTTTAAAAGTCAGCCAAGTCTCCCCAAGCAATTCTTTTCTCGTGGGCAAGACAAGCACTTAATTTTCTGGGGTCCATGGGTCCCAGACTGTAATGTTACCATTGGCCTCACTGTACCCTGTCATTACCCAAGCCCACGCGTCACCGGCCAGTCATCATGGAGACGCACTGACATTTAATAGCAGAGAAATATTATCTGTGTCATGTCTATATGCAAATATATAAAAACCAATTATTAGTGCTCACCAGGGTGGGAGGGGTAGGGGGAGTTTTTCCGCAGGGGACGTTGAGTTTATGTTAATGGTGGTGGAATACTTTGGGTAACAGTTGATGATGGAGAATGTAATCCATGTCATTGAATTGTACATACAGAAATTATCAAATTGGTGAACGTTTCGTTGTGCAGTGAAGCGACATAGGGTTTACAGTACAAGTCAAACTACAGATAATTTCTTAAGCTTCACATCCATTCCCTCTGCCTTTCCTCAGGGCCACTCCTGTTCCTGCAAGTTGCCACATACCAAGGCTGAAACAAAGGCCTGGCAAACTTCTGGGAGAGCTTTAGACCATTGGATGATGTTAGTGATTGAATTGTCCCCTCCCAAAACACATGTTGAAGTCGTAACCCCCGTACCTGTAAACATGATCCTGTTCGGAAATAGGGGTTTTCTTTCATTATGCTAATGAGGTCATGTCAGAGTAGCCCATTGCCCTTGGAGTTGGCTCCAACTCACAGCAGCCCTATAGGACAGAGTAGAACTGCCCCATAGGGTTTCCAAGGCTGTAAATCCTTAGGGAAACCGACTACCACATCCTTCCTCCACAGAGCAGCTGGTGGGTTCGAATTACGGACTTTTGGTTAGCAGCCAAGCACCTTAACCACTGTGCCACCAGGGCACCTACCAGAGTAAGGTGGACCCAAAATCTAATAACTTCTAAGTGATGTCTTGTAAAAAGAGCAGAACAGACGAAGAGACAGGCACAGGTACAGGACAGACACCAAGGAGCACCATGGAACATCAAGCAGCTCCTGGGGCTGCCGACCAAGGGCCCTCCCCCAAAGCCAATGCCCTGATTGGACTTCTAGCCTCCAAAACTGAGGCAAAAAACTTCTGTTCTTTAAACCCACCCATTTGTGGTATTTTATTTATTTATTTATTGTTATGGCTACACTAGATAACTAAGATGTCCTTTCCTGTCTTCAGCAACCCATCTGAATATATGTATTTAATAGTAAAGGTATTTAATAAGTTTCAAAAGCAACTTGAAAGAATTAGGACTGAAAACTAAATCCCCTGAGGGATGGGATTATGAAGGAGGGAATAGCTGTTTCCCAGAGAGCAGCCCCACAAGTGCCGTGTTCTCCTCTTGGGACTCACGTGTTGCAACACTGAATTCCATCTTCTCCGCAAGAACATGCCTCACAGTTCTCAGTCTTCCACTCTGAGTTTAGCTGGTGAGTAACTCCATTGATATCCTTGCATTCTAAAACAATGCATATGGCATCTTCAGTAGAGTCCCCAAATCACGCAACAGCAACAAGGTTTGTCAGGACATTGAGGCCATCCCCTGCCACCTGCACCCCTCCCACTGAGGGAGAATCTCTTGGATTTTTAAAGGCTGTTTAAGAAAAGTGCTTCTGTGTTCACCCATATTCCAGGACTGTCCAGTTTACACAGTTGATCATATTTTCTTATAGCAAGCCTAAGTCCTTCAGAATTTTATTTCAGAACAGACATTTCAAGAAAAAAATAAGGCCTTCCTCAGTCATCAGGTCACTATTATAAGCCTAAGGGGAATTTGAGGCCATTTTTTTTTTTTCCTGTTGGTTTATCTCTGAATAAATGCTTCGTTTCTCTGCTTTTCATTGTGTTGGAAAAATGCTTCTCAACCCTGGCTACATGTGTGAAACACCTTCGATACACAAAAAACAAAAAATCTTTACCTGGGCCCTGCCCCAGAGCAATGAAATCAGAATCTCACTGGGGAGATGAAGTCCAGAAATGGTGATGAGGGAGAGTAGATGGTTTGTTTTTAAGATGACCTAATACAGACTGAGATTGTCCACTTTACACTATCTCACAAATAGCCTGTCACTGGCTCTTCTCTCTTTCTGGGCCTCAGTTTCCATATTTTTAAAAAGCTCCCCAAGTGAGTCAAATATTCCGCCAAAAGTGAGACAGCTGCTTCAGACCCTTGATGGTCAAAGTACGGTTGAAATAGCAGCAGCGTCAGCATTACTTGAGGCCACGTTGCTGCTGCTGTTGTTGTTGTGTGCCATCAAGTCGATTCTGACTCCTAACGACCCTACAGGACAGAGTAGAACTGCCCCGTAGCGTTTCCTAGGCTATAGTCTTTAAGGAAACAGATTGTCACAGCTCTCTCCCACGTAGCAGCTGGTGGGTTTGAACCGCTGACCTTTCAGCTAACAGTCCAATGCTTAACCCCCGTGCTACCAGGGCTCCTTGGGAACCATGTTAGACACATAGACTCTCACACCCCACCCTCACACTCACGGAATCAAAACCTGCAATTCAGCAAGAGTCCCAGATGATGTGTCTGCAGATTAAAGTCTGAGAAGAGCTGCTTCGGAGTAATCAGTGGCTTAAAACCCTGGCTGCACATGAGGGTTAACTGGGGAGCTTTCAAACTCACAGATCCTAGCCCAGAGAGCCTTCTTTACCCGGCCTTGGGTGGGACCTGAACACTGCTCAGGTTCCAAAACTCTCCAGGTAATCTTCATACAGATAATTTGAGAACCACTGTTTTATATAAACTCAAGGGCAGATTAACCAGTAAGCAAGGTATGCAGGGGCTTTCAGTATGCAAGGTACACACAGGCTTACTTACTTACTAATTACTTACTTACCATGCTCACATGGTTTCCCACGTGAAATCATGCACTACAGAATGTGAAATTGTGCAGAACAGATTAGTAAGTAAGCAAGTAAGCTCGTGCATACCTTGCTTATTGGGTAATTTGTCCCTGTATAAATGGTAAATTGAAGTCCCTCATGTTACTCCATTCTATATTTGCCCAAACCCTCCCCCTCATGTGGATTCAAAATTTCATCTACCAACAGGGTCACAACTACCAGGCTGCCGTAACATCATAAATATTGAAAACCCAGGACTTACCAGTGGCTGATTCGCCTGGAATTTTCTCAGCGAGTATGACATAGCACTGGGCATTGCACAAAGTCACAAAGGTGGCAAAGACCATGACGAGGCTGCCCACAAGAGCATTCTGCAATGTAAAGAAAGGTGGGGATGGAGAAAGAATGAATGCAGACCGTATACACTGAGGGCCTGCTGGGCTCTGGAAGGTAGTTGTAAAGTAGAGCTTCTACCCTCAGGTAATGTAGCAAGGGGAACAAGACCTGCGTATACAAGTTGCAAAGATAAACTGTAGGAATAGCTAGATGTGAGCCAAAAGTCATAAAGCGCTAATGACAATCTCCTATTTTATTCCACAGAAGGTTCTGGAACCCCTTATGGAAAGGTAATTTTTAGCTCCTTTGCAGAATATGCAGAGTGTGAAGGACAAGGATGGGGGAGTAGAGGAGAGTTGATGGAAAGAATATAATACTAGCAAGGATATGGAGGTCAAGAAACATCAGAGATGTGGCTGGAAAGACAGGTTGGGGCCAGGTTGTAGGTACAGACCATGATGCTTAGAACTTTATTTTTCACATGACAAACAATCTTTGATGGCTGCATGAATAAGCCAGTTAATCTAGGCTGAAACTGAATCTGTAGGACAAGGAAAAGGATCAAGTTGCTCTTGTGGTCTTTCTGAGATACACAAGCTAAGGAAGCAAACAAACCTTAATGTGGGAATTTTCAGAAACCTTTTAAAAAGGAAGATGTGGGTGAGGATACCGGTTCTGTAAGATGTCTAAAATTAATTATTATGTGACGCTACTTGGAATAGTGTGTTACTGATATAGAAATAGAAGGACAAATACATGGAACAAATTAGAAAATCCAGGAAGTATATTTATAAGGGTTAATTACAAGACAATCTTGGTTTGAAATCTGTGGAGAGTGATTATTCAGTAAATGGTATCAGAATGAGTGGTAGACTATTTGAGGGAAGAAATAGTTTCCAACTTTACTCCCCCAATAAAAAGAAATCAAGGGTTAAATTTTTACAATGATATTATAAAATAATCGAGGAAAATAAAGGGAAATATTTATCTTATCTAAGCGTAAAAGTGTCGGTATGAGTCGGAATCGACTTGGCAACGGTACGGGTAAGCATAAAAGTAAAAGAAGAGAAATAGATTTGCGTATATAATCTGAGCATATAATTTATAAATGAACATAAAATTTATAAAACCATAAACAAAATTAAAAAGCAATTGCCAAATTTGAAGAACAATATATAAAGAGTTTCTATCTATCAATGGAAAAGGAAAAATATCCTAGTAGAAAAATGACAAAAGAAGTAAAGTGGCATTCCACAGGTGCAAATAGAAATCACGAAGAAACTATTGAAAAAATCAACTTATTGACAATTGAAGAAATAAGATATCTAGATAAAATAGAATAATAATGGGATGGCAAAAATAATTATTTAACTTAGAATACCAAGAGAGAAACAGAAACATATATGGGAAGTAATACGCACAAGGATCGTATATGTTGGAACAATTTTTATGGAGAGCAATTTGATAGTATGTAGAAAAATCCTGTCTATTGTGTATTGATATGACACTGGAAGCTATATCAAAATACCAGCAGGTCACCCTGGTGGACAGGTTTCAGCAAAGCTTTCAGACTAAGACAGACTAGGAAGAAAGGCCTGGGATCTACTTCCAAAAGGTATTCAGTGAAAACCCTATGGCTCACAACAGAATATTATCTGATACAGTGCTGGAATATGAGATCCCTAGGTTGGAAGGCCCTCAAATACACAGTGGCTGCAACATTCTTTTCTGTTGTACACGGGGTCACCATTAGTCCAGGCCAGCTCATGTTGTACACGGGGTCACCATTAGTCCAGGCCAGCTCATGTTGTACACGGGGTCACCATTAGTCCAGGCCAGCTCATGTTGTACACGGGGTCACCATCAGTCCAGGCCAGCTCAACAGCAGCTAACAACAATGAAATCCTTAAAAATGTTTACAACATTCGACTTCACCTTTTCACGTCTAAGACTTTACCCTAAGAAGGTTGCCATGCAGACAGTGGTAGCTTCTCCACAATGATGCTTACTGCAGTGGGAGAATGCAAACAGCCTACAAGTCCAACAACAGGAACGGATGAGAGCGTTGTGACTCAGAGAAAAACTGTTAGAATGACAGGGTAGGAGAATAGGAAATGACATGAGCAATGGTCACCACGTATCACTAAGTGAAATAACCCAAAAAATCCCAAACTAGTTTCCATCGAGTCGATTCCAACTCATGGTGACCCCGTGTGTTTCAGAGTAGAACACTGCTCCGTAGGGTTTTCACTGGCTGTGATTGCCAGGGCCTTCTTCCAAGATGTATAAGCAGGTTACAAAACAGTTTGTGCTGTGTGATTCCTATGACGTAAAAAGATACAGGACAGAGGTGCTCAGACACAGATTGAAGGTTATACGCCAAATTTAAACAACAGTCATTTTGGGTGGTGGGATTATGACAACTTTCTTCTATGGGGTTTTCCTTTTATTTTCTAAATTGTCTACAATGGAATGCATTAGTTTTATAATCAGAAAGAATAAATCAATTCTTAAAAAAAAAAAAAAACCTCAATACGTTTAGCTCACACCAAGCCTTGTGGCTGCACCTGCTCTCTCTCTGTTTTATTCTTCCTTCGTATAATCTGCAGCTCAAAATTACTGCGGAAACCTGAATTCCTGTCCCCCCCCCGCCAAAAAAAAACCCGCCTCATTGACAAAACGTCAGCTCCCTTCATACAGAAAGAGGGTTCCTGGGGCTGGTGGTGATCATGAGACTCTTGGGCAGGGGGTTCCTTGTTCCATTGAGTAATAGGGACGCAGCAGGGTTGGGCCCTGGGGTGAGGGAGCTGCACAGATCTCCCATATGTTCCCCAGTGTCCGAGCTGCTCTGGAGCAGAGCTGTGAGCCTGGAAGGCAGGAGATGGAGTCCAGAAATGGTGATGAGGGAGAGCAGGTTATGTATTTTTAAGATGCCTTTATACAAACTGAGATTGCCTACTTGACAATATCTCATAAATAGAACTCCTTTCTCTTTCTGGGCCTCAGTTTCCTCGCCTGTGAAAAAGGGGTTCTCCCACTTTCGTGAGCACTGCAATCATCCAGGGAGCTAATAAGAAGCAGAGTGGTTGGAGAAAGATGGGGCAGGAGACTTTGTGTTCTCACTCACACACAACCACACCCACACCGCCCCCCCCCCCACACACCCTGGGTGAGAACCACAGGAAACATTTCCAAAACCACTGGGAGGTCTTGTTAAAATGCAGATTCTGACTCAGGAGATATCCGGGATTTGTTGCTGTTGCTGTTGGTGCTGTGGAGTCAGTTCTAACTTACAGGACCCTGTGCACAACAGAATAAAACACTGCCCAGTCCTGTGCCATCCTCGCAATTGTTGTATGCTTGAGTCCATTGTTGCAGCTACCGTGTCAATCTATCTGGTTGAAGGTCTTCCTCTTTTTCGCTGACCCTTTGTTTTACCAAGCATGATGTCCTCCTTCAGGGACTGATCCGGGATTTAGGATTCTGCATTTCTAACAAGCTCCCAGGTGAGGCTGCTGCTGCTGGTCTGAGGACCAAGCTTAAGTAGACAAGCTCTAAAGTCCCTCCCTCCCTCTTTTCTTCCTTCCCTGCATTCAATACACATGAGCCTCCGACATGTGCAGTTGGCATGGGAACAGCGCAGCGCTGAAGCAGGGTTTATAAGGGTGTTCTAGGTTGTATGGCATGGAGCTGGCTTTGGGGTGGAGCAAGCTGGCAGTGCCACTAGAAATCATGTCCCTTTCGGTAAGGTGCTGCTCCTTTCTGGACCACAACTCCTAAAAGGCCTTGTCTTGTCTCGCATGACCAAGAGCTGGGCATCCTCAATACTCTTTAGCTAGGGGGTTGGGGGAGGGGGTGCACATTGTCAGACCTGCAGTTTCCAAAGTTCACTCAGCTGCCCTGTGGAGGACGGATTGGATGAGGAGGCCCTGAGCAAAAGGGGGCAGGGTGCCACCTCCAAGCTTGCTCTACTGTTCTCTGCAATGTCCCAGGACAGCTTCTGCCCCAGACGGGGGCCAAGTCACTTCTCCATTACCCAGGCCCTTCTCCAAACTCCCTTGCTTCTCCCATTCCAGTGGCCAGGCCTTGCTCTTCTCTTCTCCTTTGCACCCTTTGAGAGCAGCCCAGTTTATTCCTGGGCATTAGGTTCAGCAAAGAATATTTTCAGAAAGATCAAGTTTCAATTAAAGAGAAGACAGGAGGCCTAGCCTGTTTTTTATAGATTTTGGTGCAAAAATTTTTCTTAACACAACGTGATACAGTGAAAAGCGCCCTGGGTAATGGCGCCCAAACATTATTGAACATTAAAATCACCTGGGCAGCTTTACACACACACACACACACACACACTCTCTCTCTCTCTCTCACACAGATACATACAGACACACACAGACACTCTCATGCCCAGGTCTTACCACAGACTCATTACTCATTAGATCAGAGTGTCTGGGTGGGAGCCAGGTGTTAGTATGTTTTCAAGATCTCCAGATGATTCCACTCTGCAGCTAAATTTGGCAGCCATTAGCCTAAGGGCTAAGAGACAGGGACACCTGGGTTCAGGTCTCAGCACCTCCACCAGCTTGCAGTGAGACCCCTGCAGCAGGTTCTTCCTCCCACTAAGCTCATTTTCCTCATCTGTAAAATGATGCCGTGATTATAGCTCTGAGATTATGTTTACTTTCACAAATCATTCACTTCCAAAACCAAAACTGATTCCAACTCATAGCAACCCTATAGGACAGAGTAGAACTGCCCCACAGAGTTTCCAAGAGCATCTGGTGGATTCGAACTGCCAGCCTTTTGGTTAGCAGCCATAACACTTAAGCTCTATGCCACTAGGGTTTCCTAATCATTCACTTAGGGCCCCAGAATTAGAGACACATCAGATACCTGATTGGAGTCCCTTGTTGTTGTTGTTGTTAGGTGCCATCGAATTGGTTCCGAATCAAAGCGACCCTATGCACAACAGAATGAAACACTACCCGGTCCTGAGCCATCGTTACAATCATTGTTATGCTTGAGCTCATTGTTGCAGCCACTGTGTCAATCCACCTCTTTGAGGGTCTTCCTCTTTTCTGCTGACCCTGTACTCTGCCAAGCATGACGTCCTTCTCCAGGGACTGATCCCTCCTGACAACATGTCTGAAGTATGTAAGATGAAGTCTCGCCATCCTTGCTTCTAAGGAGCATTCTGGTTGTACTTCTTCCAAGACAGATTTGTTCGTTCTTCTGGCAGTCCACGGTATATTCAATATTCTTCGCCAACACCACAATTCAAAGGCATCAATTCTTCTTCGGTCTTCCTTATTCATTGTCCAGCTTTCACATACATATGATGCGATTGAAAATACCACGGCTTGGGTCAGGCTCACCTTAGTCTTCAGGGCGACATCTTTGCTCTTCAACACTTTAAAGAGGTCCTTTGCAGCAGATTTACCCAATGCAATGTGTCTTTTGATTTCTTGACTGCTGCTTCCATAGCTGTTGATTGTGGATCCAAGTAAAATGAAATCCTTGACAACTTCAATCTTTTCTCCGTTTATTGGAGTCCCTGGGTAGTGTAAATGGTTAATGTGCTCTGCTGCTAATCAAAAGGTTGGAGGTTCAAGTCTACCCAGAGATGCCTGGAAAGGAAGGCAGGGCGATCTGCTTCTGAAAAATCCATCATAGAAAACCCTATAGTCACCTTTCAGCCAAATAATTGATTGGCTTATAAAATAAACAATATTATCTGTGAGTAATGTGCTCCCTTAAACAACCAACTCTAAGAGACCATGGTCAACATTTACCCAAAAAGCAAAGATAAGAAGGCAAGGAGGGGAAGGAAAGCTGTATTAATGGAAATAGAATGAACAGAATGGAAATGATGAGAATGCTGACACATCGTGAAAACCGTAACCAATGTCACGGAACAATTTGTATAAAAATTGTTAAATGGAAACCTAAGTTGCTGTGTAAATTTTCACCTAAAACACAATAAAATATTATTTAAAAAAAAAAGGAAAGGAAGAAAGAAAGCCCTTTGGAGCAGAGTTCTACCCTAGTGTACATGGGGTAGCCATGAGTCAGAGTCAACTCAGCGGCAACTGGATGAAGCCAGTCTGAATCCGAGAACTACCGGAAGGGAACAAAGCTTAGATCTTAGAGGTCAGAAATTGTGCTAAATTCATTAAGGTTTTCCCAGCTCCCAGACTTTCATTATACTCTACACACCGAATTACAATTCATATACAGAAGAATCCTAGCTACATCACAGTTACCTACCATTGTGACCGAGCAGGACTCTTCACGGGAATGTGTACCTGCGAAGAGTCACAGCAACCTTATATGAGGGACAGGACTTCAGCCTGCATCATTAGGACAGGTGACATGCCAAGAACTCACTGAGTGTTGACAGAGGGTTGACCATCAGCAGGAAACTATGATTGCAGGTGACTTATGAGTTATTCATAAATTAGGTCTCCACCCCAATTATGTGTTTACCCTTGTCCCCACCCCCTCATATGCCTTTGCCC
This sequence comes from Loxodonta africana, assembly GCF_030014295.1. Classification (NCBI taxonomy): domain Eukaryota; kingdom Metazoa; phylum Chordata; class Mammalia; order Proboscidea; family Elephantidae; genus Loxodonta; species Loxodonta africana. Next base: position 82,017,752 of record NC_087357.1, on the reverse strand, counting down.
TTGATCTGTAAAACAGAGGAGAAAGGAACTCCTATTTACTGAGCCTTCACTCTGTGCTGGGGAATTGCTAGCCATGTTACATGTAATCTTATTTGATCCTCACAGCAGCCTATGATGTGAAGATTATAAATTCACTTCACACACACAGACACAGAGGCTCAGGATGCCAGTCACATAGCAGGAGGTGAAGTTAGGATTCCTGAAGGCCTAAGAAAAGCCCAGTGGGTCAGCCCAGTGGGCCCACCAGCCTTAGGGCTGTGGCTAGAGGGCAGAAATGTGTCAGGTCCCCTCCATGACATGGGGGAGTGGCACCCAGCAGCCCAGCTTTCCCCGGACAAGCCACTGGGGCTCAAACAGCTGTTCTAAAATTATTCTTGAATCTTCTGTCTTTACTCTCTGCTGCATCAAGCAGGCCTTCCTTTTCTTTGTTCAACAATGACTGCCTTCCAAAAAACCCTATTTGCCTTCATTATGCCTAAGATGGCCTTTGGAGAGCATTGACAAACAGAGCCTCCTGGTATATTTGAGGGACTTAGCATTTTATCCCCAAATACCACCTGCACAACTCGCTACAGTGCCTGAAATCCCACCATTGCCTCCCTCCGCCTGCAGATTAGAGCTCAGACCTCTAATTGCACCACCTGGCACTGAAAGCTCCTCATCAGCAGGCTGCAGTGATCCTACCAGTACCATCCTCCTCCACTCCTGAAACCAGGCCTCCTCCCACCCTCCCCACTCCAGCTTGGGTGAGCTCACTGGCTCCCTTGTAGACCTGGAGAACAGGCTGCCTCACCACTTGCCACACATTCTGGCCCTCCTCTGCTTCCACGTCCATATGGCTAAACTGCCTATAGACCCAGGGGGTCAGGAGGTCTACTTTGCAGCCCCTCAGTTTCTTTTGAAACACCAAGTTTGATGAATTTCGCATAGTATGAGTTCCAGCTTACCTAGGCAAAAGCTAGAAACTTACTTTCCCACTGTGATGGTTAATTTTATGTGTCTACTTGGCGAGGCTGTGGTGCCCAGTTGTTTGGTCAAACACTAGTCTAGATGTTGCTGGGAAGGCATTTTGTAGATGTGGTTAACATCTGGAAACCCTGGTGGTATAGTGGTTAAGTGCTATGGCTGTTAACCAAGAGATCGACGGTTTGAATCCGCCAGGCACTCCTTGAAAACCCTATGGGGCAGTTCTACTCTGTCCTATAGGGTCGCTATGAGTCAGAATCGACTCGACGGCAGTGGGTGGGTTTTTCTGGATTAACATCTGCAGTCGATTATCTTTAAATAAAGGAGTTTAAGAATTCTTGATGGAGCAGGAAAGCAGTGGGATGCAGACTTCAAATTCTCATAAAAGGAAAAGACTTAATGGTCTGACTGAGACTACAGGAACCCTGGAGGTCATGGTCACCAGACCTTCTGTTGGCCCAAGACAGGAACCATTCACAAAGCCAACCGTTCAGATAGGGATTGAACTGGACTATGGGATAGAAAATGATACTGGTGAGGAGTGAGCTTCTTGGCTCAAGTAGACACATGAGACTATGTGGGCAGCTCCTGTCTGGAGGGCAGATGAAAGGGCAGAGGGGGACAGAAGCTGGCTGAATGGACATGGAGAATACAGGGTAGAGAGGAGTGTGCTGTCTCATTAGAGGGAGAGCAACTAGGAGTATATAGCAAGGTGTATATAAATTTTTGTATGAGAGACTGAGTTGGTTTGTAAACTTTCACTTAAAACACAATAAAAATTTTTAAAGATTAAAAATAAAAGAGGTTACCCTAGTAATGTGGGTGAGCCTCATCCAATCAGTCGAAGGCCGTAAGAGCAAAAACTGAGGTTTCCCTGGGAAGAAACTCTGCCTAAACACCGTATCAACTCCTACCCGGGTTTCCAGCCTGCTGGCCTGCCCAACGGATTTCTGAACTCAAGATTTCAACATCAACTCTTTCCTAAGTTTCCAGCCTATCCCTACGGATTTCAGACTTATCAGTCCCCACAATCATATGAGCCAATTCCTTACAATAAATCCATCAGTGAAATCAAACCTCCCCTTTTCACTTCTCTGCCACTTTTGTTCTGACACCAGCTGCACAAGCAGCCCTTCCTCCTCTGGCCCTATCCACCCAGAACAAGGTCAGACCTCGCAAGTAAAAGGCACAGTCCTCCACAAAGCCAGGCCAAGATCTCGGGTACCAGTCATAAGCTGGGGAGTTCCCAGGGCTCCTCACTTCTGACTTGCTGATTATAAATTTGGGGTTTTCAAACTATCCCTTCAGGATGCCAGCCACAATCTGCAGGACCCTTCCTCTGCCCCCTCCCCCCCAGGATCCCTCATGTCCGATCTACTGGCTACAAATTAGGGGATTCCCTTTCCCTTCTCAGGATACCAGCCATAAACTCAGGGGTTTCCAGCCAAATCCTGACCAGCTGGATCCCACTACTCCCTCAGGTTCAATAATTCGCTGAAACAATTCACAGAACTCACAGAAAGCACTATACTTACAATTTCAGTTTTATTACAGCAAAAAGGATACAAATGAAAAGATGCTTAAGACTAGATCTGCGAGGGTTCCCAATGCAGAGCTTCCATACCCAAGAAGGGACTCACTACCCTCTCTTGTGCATTGAAGTTGTTCACCAACCAGGAAGCCCATGGAGCTTCCATGTCCAGAGCTTTTATTGAAGTAGTCATTATGAGGTGGTATCACAGTGTGCCCTCTGATCTGGTCAGCCCCTACCCAAGAGTCACCTCATTGGCATAACCTGTCAGGTCTGGAACCCTCTTAGATAACAAAGACACTTCAACTACTGGGGAAATTCCAAGGTTTTAGAAGTTATCTCTCAGGAACCAAGGACAAAGACCAATTTCTTTGGGTAAAGTTGATAGTAAACTCCATGATGTTGAAAGGGTTGTAGTAACTGTAAAGTGTTATGCAGATGGGAGGAGGAAGCTGTTATCACAAGGCTGTTGGCTGATAGCCTTTTTGTTCACTAGGTTTCTTGACAAGACACAGAATTTGTTAATTGTTTGGACCAGCTTCTGGGTCTCAGTAGAGCTGCCAGCCTATCATAGAATAGCCCAGGCAGATTATTTTGTCCTAAACAGGACGCAAAGCTTCTTCTCTGTGTTCTGCCCAGACAGCATGTGTTATAAGTGCTTGTCGAGGAGCACTTGCTCTCCACTTGGTCTCAGTCCTCTGTCATTCTGATGCCCAGCCTCCTCCTGCACTGGCTTCTGTGAGCATTTGTGACACCATCACTGGCTCAAACTATCAAGGGACAAGATATTTCATTATTCTCCTTTGAAGATGGTATTCAAGACTGTAAGGTTGTCCCAGGCTATTTCACATTGCTGTGGTTCGAAAGGGCAAAGAGAAGAAACCCTGCTGGGAAGCTGGCTTGTTATGCAGTAAGGAAAGTAGTGTCCTGCTGAAGATAATTAAAAATGGGTTGTAGTCATACATCAACAGGAAACTGCCAGAAGTTCGAGCCAGACTCAGAAGAGGATGTGGAATGAGGAATATCATAGCTGATGTCAAATGGCCTTGGCTGAAAGCAAAGAATGCCAGAAAGATGTTTACTTGTGTTTTATCAGCTATTTTAAGGCATTTGATTGTGTGGATCATAACAAATTATGGATAATATTATAAATAATGGGAATTACAGAGCACTTAATTGTGCTCAGGAGCCCTTGTGGCATAGTGGCTAAGCACTCAGCTGCTAACCAAAATGTCGGCAGTTCGAATCCACCAGCCTCTCCTTGGAAACCCTATGGAGCAGTTCTCCTCTGTCCTATAGAGCTGCTATGAGTTGGAATTGACTCGACGATAATGGGTTTGGTTTTTTGGTTTGATAATTGTGCTCATGTGAAACCTGTATGTGGATCAAGAGCTGGTTGTTCAAACATAATAAGAGGATACTGTGTGGTCTGAAATTGAAAAAGGTGTATGGCAGTGTTGTGTCCTTTCGCCTTAATTCAATCTGTATGCTGAACAAATAATCCAAGAAACTGGACTATGTGAAGAACAACACAGGATCAGGAATAGAGAAAGACTCATTAACAACCTGTGATATGCAGATGACACAACCTTCCTTGCCACATATGGAAGACAACTTGAAGGACTCACTGCTGAAGGTCAAAGACTATAGCCTTTGGTATAGATTATGCCTAAAAATGAAAATTCCCACAACTGGACCAATAACAATATCATGACAAGTAAAGAAAAAACTGAAGTTGTTAATGATTTCATTCTACTTGAATCAACAATCAATGTCCATGGAAGCAGCAGTCAAAAAATCAAATGATGCTGCATTGGCCAACGCCAGAGATAGTTCTAGTTCTTCCGGTCTCAGGCTGATGTAGTTTCTGGTTTATGTGGCCCTTTCTTTCTCTTGGGCTCATATTTTCCTTGCGTCTTTGGTGTTCTTCATTCTCCTTTGCTCCAGGTGAGTTGAGACCAATTGATGCATCTTAGATGGCTGCTTGCTCGCATTGAGGACCCCAGACATCCAACGGCATTTTTTAATGAGATGGAGAAACAAATCACCAACTTCATGTGAAAAGAGAAGAAGTCCCTGATAAGTAAAACATTATTGAAAAAGAAGAACAAAGTGGGAGGCCTCACACTACCTGATTTTAGAATATTTTATACTACCACAGTAGTCAAAATAGCCTGGTACTGGTACAACAACAGGTACATAGACCGATGGAACAGAATTGAGAATCCAGACATAAATCCATCCAGATATGAGCAGCTGATATTTGACAAAGGCCCAGAGTCTGTTAAATGCGGAAAAGACAATCTCTTTAACAAATGGTGCTGGCATAATTGGATATCTGTCTGTAAAATAAATGAAACAAGACCCATACCTCACACCATGCACAAAAACTAACTCAGAATGAATCAAAGACCTAAACATAAAATCTAAAATGATAAAGATCATGGAAGAAAAAATAGGGACAATGCTAGGAGCCCTTATACATGGCATAATCAGTATCCAAAACATTACAAACACCAGCAGAGAAACTAGATAACTGGGAGCTCCTCAAAATCAAATGCTTATGCTCATCCAAAGACTCCACCAAAAGAGTAAAAAGACAACCTACAGACTGGGAAAAAAATTTTGGCTATGACAAATCCAATAAGCATCTAATCTCTAAAATCTACAAGAAACTGCAAATAACCCAATTAAAAAATGGGCAAAGGATATGAACACGCATTTCACTAAAGAAGACATTCAGGTAGCTATCCGATATATGAGGAAATGCTCACAATCATTAGCCATTAGAGAAATGCAAATCAAAAGTACAATGAGATACCATCTCACCCCAACAAGGCTGGCATTAATCCAAAAAACACAAAATAATAAGTGTTGGAGAGATTGTGGAGAGACTGGAACACTTATACACTACTGGTGGCAATGTAAAATGGTACAACCACTTTGGAAATCGATTTGGCACTTCCTTAAAAAGCTAGAAATAGAAGTACCATATGATCCAGTGATCCCACTCCTTGGAATATATCCTAGAGAAATAAGAGCCTTTACACGAACAGATATATGCACACCCATGTTCATTCCAGCACTGTTTACAATAGCAAAAAGCTGGAAGCAACCAAGGTCCCCATCAATGGATGAATGGATTAATAAATTATGGTATATTCACACAAGGGAATACTACGCATTGATAAAGACCAGTGATGAATCTGTGAAACATTTCATAATGTGGAGGAATCTGCAAGGCATTATGCTGAGTGAAATTAGTCAGTTGCAAAAGGACAAATATTGTATAAGACCACTGTTGTAAGAACTCAAGAAAAGGTTTAAACACAGAAGAAAACATTCTTTGATGGTTATGAGGGTGGGAGGGAGGAAGAGGGGTATTCACTAATTGGTAGACAAGAATTATTTTAAGTGAAGTGAAGGATAACACACAATACAGGGGAAGTCAGCACAACTGGACTAATCCAAAAGCTAAGAAGTTTCCTGAATACAACCAAACACTTTGAGGGACAGAGTAGCAGGGGTGGGGATTTGGGAACCATGGTTTCAGGGGACATCTAGGTCAAGTGGCACAACAAAGTATATTAAGAAAACATTCTCCATCTCACTTTGGTGAGTGGCGTCTGGGGTCTTAAAAGCTAGCAAGCGGCCATCTAAGATGCATCAATTGGTCTCAACCCACCTGGAGCAAAGGAGAATGAACACCAAAGACACAAGGAAAATTTGAGCCCAAGAGAGAAAAAGGGCCACATAAACCAGAGACTACGTCAACCTGAGGCAGGAAGAACTAGATGGTGCCCGGCTACCACTGATGACTGCCCTGACAGGGAACACACCAGAGAATCCCTGATGGAGCAGGAGAACAGTGGGATGCAGACCTCAAATTCATGTAATAAGACCAGACTTAATGGTCCAACTGAGACTGGATTAACCCCAGAGGTCATGGCCCCTGGACTCTCTGTTAACCCAAAACTAAAACCGTTCCTGTAGCCAACTCCTCAAACAAAGATTAGGCTGGACTATAAGACATAAAATGATACTGTTGAGGAGTGTGATTCTTAGCTCAAGTAGACACTTGAAACCATGTGGGCAGCTCCTGTATGAAAGTGAGATGAGAAGGCAGAGGGGGACAGGAGCTGGTTGAATGGACACGGGAAATACAGGGTCAAGAGAAGGAGTGTGCTGTCAAATTGTAGGGAGAGCAACTAGGGTCACATAACAATGTGTATATAACTTTTTGTATGAGAAACCGACTTGAACTGTAAACTTCTACTTAAAGCACACACACACAAAAAGAATATATGTATAAAGTGTTCAGTGCAATACATAATAAACTCATTTTTAACCTATGGCCAGTACCATCTAGCAATAGCAACTTGCTTCATCCCTCTCCCTGGAGGAGAGCCTGAAGCATTCTCTATTCTGGTAAGTCTAGCAATGACATGCTTAGTCCTGTCGCTGTGATGTTCCCTCTATCTTCAGTCACAAACCTGAGCCTACACTTCACTGTAAACACATCCTGGCCATTGTGTGGTCTGCAGCTGGTGATCATGGGGAAAGGAGAAGGTGGGAGCAGCTACCTTCTCTAAGGGCTGTTCTCACTCATTACATGCAGGTCTTCACTTGCCAGTTTCTTCTCCAGGGTACCTTCAACTTCACATTGTATTAGTACCTGGTGACATGCCTCATACCTGCTGGGTGAGCACCTTCCCTCAGGATGATTCCCAAGCCCCACTTCTTTGTTTTTGTCATCTTTTGTAATTTCACAGATAGGCCTTTGAGAAAAGATGGACTAAGTATTACTGCACGTAGGAATTTTGACTCATTTATTTGACATGAGTACCTATTCAACAACTTTTGATTGTACAGCAATCTTTCCTTTTAATTCCAACCCAGGATTATCTTATTTTGAGGAAAGACAAAGTCCCATAATTTAACCCACAGGGATTTGTGTTTGCTAAATTGATAGACATCTGGTCTCTACATTAAGTGAACATGAATTCCTGCTCCCTTGGGAGACAGATGCTCCAAAAAAAAAAAAAAAAAGGAAAAACTCTGCTGGCCCTTTTTGTGTATCTATTGTTTTGCCAACTCAATTTTACAACCAAGCCTTTAAAATATTTCATTATAATAAACCATACTATACTGTTAAGGAGCCCTGGTGGTGCAATGGTTAAAGACATCAACTGCTAACTGGAAGGTCAGCAGTTCAAGAACACCAGCCACTCCTCAGGAGAAAGATGTGACAGTCTGCTTCTGTAGAGATTTACAGCCTTGGAAACTCTATGGGGTCGCCATGAGTCAGAAGTGACTCAGTAGTAGTGGAGTTCGGGGATACTGTTAAGGAGCCGTGGTGGTGTAGTGTCAGCGCTCAGCTTCTAACCGAAAGGTCAGCGGTTTGAATGGTTTGAATCCACTAGCTGCTCCACAGGAGAAGGATGTGGCAGTCTGCTTCTGTAAAGATTACAGCCTTGGAAACCCTATGAGGTAGTTCTACTCTGTCCTACAGGGTCACTATGAGTCAGAATCAACTCAGTAGTACACAACAACAACATATTGTTAAACAGCAACTGTTGTAATCATGACATCTTAGATCTGGAAGGGACCTGAGAGGAGTATGTAGCTTAAATTTTGATTTAAGGCAAGAGAAGGAAAGTGGAGGAGTTGAGTGACTTGCTAGTAAGTTGTGGAGTCTATACATTGCCAGAATGTCCAGAAGCCTGGGAGTGTACCAACATTCTCAGGAAGCAGGGCAGAAGACTGTGAACAACGAAAGTGGTTGAACTGCAGTTCTATTCTGAAATATAGAAATAGTAGGACCAGCCTACTTGCCTCACAGAGCTATGGTGAAGGCTCATGGTATAAAGAGTGAATATAAACCACCATATAAATGAGGCTTTCATTGCTATAATTATGACAAAGAATTTTCAGGAGTTCCTTGTGGACAACTACTGGTCTAATTTTTCATCTCTTAGGATGAACCATCCTTGAAATGCGAAATACTGCTCAGGCCACAGAATATCACTCCCAACGACCTGTGATTAGTTGGGTATTGTCCTTTATCACAACCTAAAATCTAATGGGCTGCAAGGTACAACAATTGGTCTGTATTCACCTGGAACAATGGAGGAAAGGGAAGAGTCAGAATAGGAGGAGGATATGGAATGTGTGGCTAATTGCCTTCATGAACAACTGCCTCCTTTGCCATGAGACCAGAAGAACTGGATGGTGCCCAGCTGCCATTACTGAACATTTTGGTCAAAGGCTCTATAGAAGAATCCTGATCAAAAGAGAATAAAAGCAGAACAGAATTTCAAATGCTCATGGAATCCAGACTTTCTGGAGCCACTGAGGCTGGATGAACCCCTGAAATTACTGCCCTGAGATAATCTGTAAACCAAAAATGTCCCCTGAACAATCTAGTTAAACTAGTAAAGAATGTCCCCCTTAAGAATTATGCTCTTTTAAGATATTTCTATATGGGATCAAACTGACAACAGCAGCTCAAATAATTAAACAGAAAACTTAGGGGGCAGTGAGTTTATGTTAATGAGGAGGAACATCTTGGAAAGGAGAGTGAGAATAGTTGCAGAAATTGTTCATGTAGAAATGGAAGGATTGGTGTATGTTCTACTGTGTATATTCTCAACAACAACAAAAATAAAATAAATCAGAAAAAATTAAAAAAAAAAACCTATTGGACTGTTTTAAGAAGGACTTTGGATGCTGGGCTGGACTTTGGAATTTTAATAATGGATATTGTTTCTGTTGACACTTTCTCACAGAGCCTACAAAGCCAAACAAGCATGCTCACTGAGAGGATGGTGCACTGTCACCGTTCCTGGTTCCCTGCATGCTTCAAGCATGCCATTTCATCTTCTGTGCCACGGGCTCTGGGAATTGTGGTTACTGTGGTGAGAGGCATCGTCTCACCTGACCAAAGTTTTCCACGCAAAGGATGGTAGACTCCAATATGGTATCATTCATAATGAGGGTTTCCTCAGCATTTCACCTTCCAGGGCACCCACCTGCCCCCATGTCGGCATCACCCCATGGGCCTATCTGCTGCACGGGCCTGTCTGCCTTGCTCCTGCTCTGGCAGCTTAGCCACCACAGACTCACACAACCCTTGCACTGCTGCCGCAGCAGAGTTGCAGCGCCCAGTACCAGTGGGCCCCACTCACTCGTCTTTAAGCTAATCCCTTTTCACCGATCTGTTCCCTCTTTCATCTTTCTCCAGACCCTTCCAAATCTTTATCACTTCTCTTCAACCTCTACTCAATATACTTACCCCCAGATGATAATCTCATTTCTTACCTCACAGAGAGACTAGAGATGAGAATTGACCTTCATCCCCTACACATTGACCTTCAATCTCTGCTATTTCTTCACTTTTCCCTTTGGGTCCCTTCCCCACCCAGATCTGTGGTCTGGATCCCAGTTCCCCCACGCTTTCCCAGAGACAACTTCGTAAAGACCAGCCTCCATGGTGAACAGCGAACATGAAGGGGCAAATGGAGAAGAATCCAGTACTTCAGGCTCCCCGAGTCCCCAGTCAGGGAGGTTCAATCCTCACTGGAGGCCCCCTCCTCATCAGCTTTACATTTTGGAGTTCGATACTTGCATTGCCTGGCAGCAGGACCAGTTCCTGTACTAGTCAGAAATCTAACCGTGAGTGTTAGAAAACAACCCCACACAAGTATAGGCCAAAAGGTAATGGTTTCTGTTTGTAGTGCAAAGCCCAGAGGTGAACCAGTTTCTGGATTCAGGGCCTCAAACTTTGTTGTCAGGCCATATGACAACTTTCTCTCTCCAGAAACCAGGAAAAGGGAGGTAGTCTCCATTTCATGTATTAATTTCTTCATAATCAGTGTTCCATTTTCTTTTAAAATGCAGTAAGATAAATTCACTTCCCTATGCCATAGGCCTAGCAGAGGGTCTTTTTCCAGTGTCAGGGACACCAGGCAGTGGGCTCTGCCCTGGGCATGGAGGTGGGGTGGGGGTGGGATAGACTCTGCAGTTCCAAGGCAAAAAGCTAAGGTGGAAATGGAAGGCCCTGGTAGAAGAGCGGAACCATCACAGATGCGGTTCCCAGGTGGTCCAGGGATGCTGTAAATGCCATGAGCCACGTCTACTCTGGGCAGGTGTGGAAAGAATACACTTGAACCTGACAAGCCAGGGAACAGGAAGAGTATAATCTTTGTTATTTTCCATAAGAACATTTGAAAACAAAACGAGGGTGTGAAAACAACAGATAAACCACTGAAACAAAGAGATGGATCTAAACCAAACATGTCTGGGGTTAAGCATTGGTTCTGAGAAAACACAGTTTTGTTCCAGAGAAGAGAAAACCCAGGCACCTCCCTGGAGGCCAAGTAGTCATGTTTGTGCAGTGATTAAAGGCTATTTGTTCAAGGAGCATGTGTTTGCAGCTTGAGCAACTGTGCAAAGAATCGAGTAACCACCTGGCTCTCTAACTTTGGGGTTGTCCCAAAGACCTCACCCTGTTGAAAGTCAGTGCTTGCCTTCTTTTGAAGACAGAGATGGCAGAAGGCTTGGTGACAGGTAGTTGGTTCCTTCTATCTGGCATTCAAAATGTGTGACAACCTGTGTGGCTGGACCACCGACTGATCAGTACTTTCACCAGCCCTAGGGATGAGGGTCCTCTGCTGGGCCTGGTGTTACCCCTTCGGTTTCTGGATCTTAATGAGGTCTACAGGGGCCAGGATATTCAGTGTGGCTAGTGGGGCACTCAGGGGTCTCAGGGAAGCAGCCTCTTGCCTGCCGGCACACCTGAACCTGTGCATACCAGCATCACTAGCCCTGACTGTCTCTCCTCATAGAGCACCTGCAAAGTAAATTCTCTCCAACATCAGAGAGAAGACAGTAGCCAACAAACTTCACAGTCTCACTCCATGCTGTGCCTTCCAGAACCTCTGTAGGATTCATGGCTGAGAGGTAGGAGTGGAGTGGGAGCCAACGTGTCACATCATGTCACCACGTCACATTGCTTTATGTCATTGTCTCATTGAATTTTCACTGCAAAACTACAAAACCAGCATTGTCACCCTCATTTTACTAATGGAATAATTAACATTTAGGAGGATGGAGAACTATATCTAGAATTCTCAACTTAAAGAGCCAGAATTTGAGCCCAGGCCTGCTGACTCAAAGCCTGTGCTCCTTTGATGGCCTGATGCTGCCGCCCTTACATGCCTGCCTGAAGGGCCTGCATCATCTGAATGCCAGTGAAGAGAACTAGGCACCATTAAGCCAGGGCGCCAGGATGGCAACTGCCACCATGATGGGCCTTCAGCCCACAGAGTCCACCACCATCCTCGTTCTCATGCCCTCTCCAGTGAAAACGTGCTCAAGCCTCCCATGACCTTGGGCACCAGGAAGTTTCGACAGATGCTAACCAACCTAGCCATTACAACAGAGTTAACAGCCCATGTGTTTTTATTTTTAATTTTATACAAGCCACCCTCCCTTATAGGTGTTCATTGGGAGGAAAATAAGTGCCTGTCAACCGTGATTACACATCTTCGCCAAGGGGGTAAGGGACTTGCTGCTAATTCATTGTGAGGCCTTGGGCAAGCCTCTCAGCATCCCTAGGTCTCAGAGTCCTCATTGGTAAATGAGGGGGTCAGCCCTCCATCAGAGGCGGCAAGCTCAAGGCAAGGGCTTACAAGGACAAGCCAGGTAACAAACAGGTGCAGTGGGTATGGTGTTTATATGTTAAATGCATAGTAAGGGCTTTTACTTTCCCCAGGAGATATGCTGTCTTCCGTTTCTCTTAAAATGTCCATCACTCCCCATCTGTTTCTCTTTATCCCAATTTTGACAGAGACATACGTATAATACTTTTTTACTGTAAGCAGGAACTGTACGACTGTAGTAATAAATGCCTGCTGATCCCTGGCCCCACTTTTAGAAGAGGGGGCTGGAGTGGAGGCAGTAAGAGCTTCCTTCTACCTGCACATGTGGTCCACCAGTCAGGGACCCCGTCACGGACACCTCAATGTTCCTTAATGCCAGACGTACATCCTTAATGCTCTAAATAGTCAGACAGTAGATTTTTTATTAGTGTTGTAAATGCGAAATGTCAGGTAACGAGATAGTCCATAAGTGAGGAGTTGTTGTTGTTAGGTGCCCTCCAGTCGTCGGGGCCAGGATGCTGCCCAGAGGGTCCTGGGTGCCCACAAGGAGGTGAGGCTGGGGCAGCAACAGGGTCTTGAAGGTGGGCTGACCTCGGTGCAGAGAGGGAGCAGGGCCCCAGCTCCCAGCCCCAAGGTGCCTCAGGGATGGACCAGGCTGAGGTCAGAAGGAGTCGTGTGATGGGGCACTTGGGTGCCTGGGGCCCACAGAACCCCACATCTGACAAGCACCTGTGCAGCCCCTTACCCTTGCTCAATGTCCTCTCCTGGCTGGGCACAGGTGAGGGTGGGGTGGGCTACCTGGGCAGGGGTGGGGTCAGTGGGTGAGTGGCCAGCAGCAGGTGCAGTTTAAGGTCAAGGGCAGAGGATGGGCCTGGCCGCCACGGCCTCAGAGAAAGCTCTAGATTGTCCGTTCTCATGGGGACATGAGGCCGGAGGGGAGCAGGGCCACCCAGCAAGAGTGGGGGATGTTCAGGCAAAAGGCAGGCAGGCAGACCTAGTGAGCAGGGTGCACCCCTTGCTGTGACACCCAAGCCCCTCCATCCAGACAGGGGGCCCCTTCCCTGACAAAGCCACCAATGGCCTTTTGGGGTCATTGAGGGGATGAGCCGAGGCTACCCATCTTGAAAATATGATGAGGGCAAGAGAGGGAGGGGGCCCCAGAGAGCCCCGCCAAGTCGATTCCGACTCATAGCCACCCTATATGACAGAGTAGAACTGCCCCGTAGGGTTTCCAAGGCATGGCTGGTGGATTCAAACTGCCCACCTTTTGGTTAGCAGCTGTAACTCTTAACTGCTGCTCCACCAGGGCTCCCAATTTATTGACAGCAATTACAATAATTGGCTGTGCAACCCTACCCTTAATCAATGCAATACTTCCATCACCATTAACCCTCTCTTTCCCTCTCACTCCTGCCCCTGGTAGCCACTAATAAACTTTGTTCTATATACATTTTCCTTTTCTTGTCTTTTTATAAATGATGTCATAATATCTGTCCTTTTGTAATTGGCTTATTTCACTCAGAATACTGTCTTCAAGCTGCATCCATATTGTAGCATGTATGAAGACTTCATTTCTCCTACTGGATGAGTAGTATTCCATTGTATGTATGTACCACATTTTGTTTTTCCATTCATCTGTTGATGGGCGTTTAGATTGTTTCCACCATTTGGGTATTGTGAATAGTGTTGCAATGAGCACTGGTGTACAAGTCTCTGAGTTTCTGCTTTCAAGTCTTTTGAGTATATACCTAGGAATGGAACTGCTGGGTCATATGGTAGTTCTGTTTTTAGTTTTTTGAGGAATGACCACACTGTTTTCTACAAAAGCTGTACCATTTTGCATTCCCACCAGCAATGGGTAAGGGCTACAATTTCCCCACATCCTCACTAACATGTTATTTTCTTTTGTCTTATCCACCCTAAAACCCAATTCGTTGCCAAAGAATCTAGTCCAACTCATAGCGACCCTATAGGACAGAATAGAACTGCCCCATAGAGTTTCCAAGGCTGTAATCATCACAGACGCAGACTGTCACACCTTTCTCCCATGGAGTGGCTGGTGAGTTCGAACCACTGACCTTTCGGTTAGCAGCCAAACGCTTAACCGCAGCACACCAGGGCTCCTTTTAACCGTCCTAGTGAGAGTGAAATGGTATCTTATTGTGGTTTTGATTTGCATCTCTCTGATGGCTAATGACGAGAGCAACTTTTCATGTGTTTGGTGGCCATTTGAATGTCTTCTTTGATGAAATGTCTATTCAAGTCCTTTGCCCACTTATGATTGGGTTATTGGTCTTTTTGTTGTTATCAAAGTTTATATGTATTTTGGTTATTAGATTCTTGCCAGACATATGGTTTCCAAAGATAGTCTCCTAGTCGGTAGCTTGTCTTCGCATTTTTTTGGTAAGGTCTTTGGATGAACGAGGGTTTTCTTTTTAATTTTTAGTAGGTCCCATTAATTTATTTTGTCTTTTGCTATTTGTGCTTTTGTTATATTAGATAATCCATTGTTAAAAGCTAGGCTTGACAGTGTTGTCCCTGTTTTTCTTCTAAGAATTTTATGGTTTTAGTTTGCACATTTAGGTCCTGAATCCATTTTAATTTTTTTTTTTTTTTTTTTATGGTGTGAGGCATGGATACTGTTTCACTTTTCTGCCCGTGGAAATTGAATTTTCCCAGCACTGTTTATTGAACAGACTCTTCTTTCCCCATCCAATGGACTTAGCACACTTGTCACAAATCAGTTGACCACAGATGTGTAGGTTTATTTCTGGACTCTCAATTCTATTCCATTGGTCTATGTTTCTATTGTTATACCAGTACCACGCTCTTTTGACTACTGTAGCTGTATAGTATGTTTTAAAATCAGGAAGTGTGAGTCTTCTTACTCTGTCTTTTCTTTCAGCACTGCTTAGCTATTCAGGGCCTCTTGCCATTCCATATAAAGTTGAAGATTGGTATTTCTGTTGGAATTTTTATTGAGATTGTGTTGAATCTCTAGATCGCTTTGGGTAGTATTGACATCTTAACAATATTAAGTCTTCCAATCCATGAATATGGAGCGTCTTTTCATTTATTTAAGTGTTCTTTAATCTCTTACATCAGTGTTTTGTAGTTTTCATTGTATAAATCCTTCACACCCCTGGTTAGATTTATTCCTGGGTATTTTATTCTTTTCGATGCTATTGTAAATGGAATTGTTTCTCTCATTTCCCTTTCAGATTTCTCATTGCTGGTGCATAAAAACCCAACAGATTTTTCTTTATTGACCTTGTACCCTGCAAGTTTGCTAAATTCCTGAATTAGCTCTAGAAGTTTTCCTGTGAAGGAGACACAGGCTTGATTCCTGGCCAAAGCGCCTCATGTGCAGCCACCACCACCGTGGTGGGCCTGGCAGTACCATTCCAGAGGTGGTTTTCTCAGGGAGAGACAGCAAGCCTAACAACCTACTCACACCTCTGGAACAAGAGAAGACTGGCGCTCTCAGCAAAAGCAAAGTACTTGCACTTATTTTACCATGTCCTCAGGCCCCAAAGCTTGTGTGTTGCTATGATGCTGAGTAGGTTTCAGTGGAGCTTACAGACTAAGATTACTAGGAAAAAATGCCTGGAGATCTACTTCTGAAAATCAGCCAGTGGATCAAAATGGTCTGATGAACAACAGATCGTGCAGATGGCGCAAGACCCGGCAGCCCTTTTGCTCTGTTACGTATGGGGTCACCGTGAGTCAAGCCCAACTTGACAGCAGCTAACAATAACAATACATGATCAGTCACTCCTTCCATGGTTCTTCATGACACTTACAATATAGCCCAAAGTAATTACCAAGCTCTCTTTAAGCTGGCCATTATTTACCTCTCCAATCTTAGGTTTTATTACTTTTGCTCTGGTTACTCTGATCCTGCACTTTGGCCTCTTTGTGTTCCTCAAACAAACCAAGAAAATTCCCACCTCTGGACTTGCACTTGCTGCTCCCTCTGTCTAGAACACTCTTTGCCCATTGCCTCAACTCAGGTCACAGCTCAGACTAGCACACCACTCCTTTACTCTGCTTTTTGTTCACAGTGCTCATCATTGTTTGTTTTGTGTATTTATTTATTCATCATCTGCCTTGTCCACTGAACTCCAAACACCATGAAGGCAGACACTGTATTGCCAGCAACTAAAATAGTGGCTAACACAAAGTAAATGTTCTTTAACTATTTTTTAGAAAATGAATACACAAATAAACATTAGCAATAGTTCCTCTGGGGAGAAGGGCTGGAGCAGTGAGAATTGGGGGCTTTTACTTTTCATTTTATACTCTGTACCATTGGAATTTTCTGATTTTGTGCATATATTCCTTTTTAGAAATATCTATAAGGGTTATGTGGAATATGAGATTTAGGACTAAGTTTTTTTCCTTATATATTTCTATAAGTTTAAGAATACTAATAAAAGAGACAGGGCCAAGATGTCAGAGTAGTCAGATGCTTCTGGTGATCACTCTTACAACAGAGACCCAAAAAAAACAAGTGAAACAATTATATTTATAACAACCTAGGAGCCCTGAACATCAGAAGCAAAGTCAGAAAATGGACTGAGCGTCAGGGAGAGGGAGAGACAGTTCAGAAGCGGAGAGGAGCTGCCGGACCTGAATTGCCAGGAACCCTCAGGCACCATTCCCTAGAGAGACCGTGGTGGCCCTGGCAGTACCATTCCAGAGGTGGTTTTCTCAGGGAGAGACAGCAAGCCTAACGACCTACTCACACCTCTGGAACCAGAGAAGACTGGCACTCTCAGCAAAAGCAAAGTACTTGCACTTATTTTACCATGTCCCCAGGCCTCAAGCAGGCTTCAGTGGCTGTCGATTTCCCTGGGCCTAATATACGTCCTGCTGAATGCCCTGAGCCATTCTCCTGGCGCTGGAGAAGGAACAAATTCACAATTGGGGGAAAAGATAATCTGCCAGCTCCACTAAGCTGGGGAGCTTAGGACAGAAGCAGCTCCTGCCCAGGCATAAATGCTCTGTGGATTTTGAATACCTTTACCCCCTGCATGGACCTGTGTGGGCCTATTTTAGGAGAATAGGCCCTTGTTTGCAGACTGCAACTGTTAAAGCTGTGTGGTTGAGAGGTGGGTGGTTGATGTTTGACACCGCTTTGCGTATTAAACGGGGTCCTCACCTACCCACATCAGGGGACTAAGGACTGGTGGCTCCACTTACACCACCTAGCCAACCACAACGGGGGTCCAAGGATGCCTGGTATCTCCCAGCCCTTACAACCAAAAGCATTGGGTGCCCATGGTCCATCTGCAGAACCCACCCACCTGTATGCTTTAGGGAACAGGGACATGCTTTCCACAGAGACACTCGGGGGATGGTTGTCAGCCCCCTGCCTTTTTCAGAGTGTGACCCCCTGCTGCAACCGGATACCAGTACCCACACCAGTTACCCCTGCCCCTCTAAGGCTGTAGGAAAGAGCCTGTACCATGCACTCGATGGCCAACTACCTGGATACCTGAGCTGAATCCATATAAGGAAAGTGAATGGACTCCTAGGCTCATATACCTGGTAAGAGCTCTAGCCATCTGATGATAGGACTTTAGAGCTTCAAGGGTGAAAATAATCAAGCTAGCTCACTCAAGCAGCCTATTTGGGTATATCAAAACAAAACAAAGCAAGAAGCTAGAATACAGTAAGCAAATATAAAATATACTAATACAATAACTTATAGATGGCTCAGAGACAACACTCGATATGAAATCACATAAAGAAGCAGAGCATGATCGCTTCAACAAGCTCTCAAAACAAAGAATCAAGGGATCTTTTGGATGAAGGTGCCTTCCTGTAATTATCAGATGCAGAATACAAAAGATTAATATACATAACTCTTCAAGACATCAGGAATGAGATTAGGCAAAATGCAGAATAAGCCAGGAAACACACAGATAAAGCAGCTGAAGAAATTAAAAAGGTTATTCAAGAACATAGTGAAAAATTAAATAATCTGCGAGAATCCATAGAGGGATAGCAATCAGAAATTCAGAAAACTAACAATAAAATTAGAGAATTAGACAACTCAATAGAAAGAGCAGAAGAACTGAGGAAGTGAAAGGCAGAAATAGTGAGACTGAAGATAAACACTTGTCACTTATTTGAAGAAAAGGCAGATAAAATAATTTTAAAAAATGAAGAAACCCTAAGAATCATGTGGGACTCTATCAATAGAAATAACCTAGGAGTGTTTGGGGTACCAGAACAGGGAGCGAGAACAGAAAATCCAGAGAGAATTGTTAAAGATTTTTTGGCAGAAAACTTCCCTGATATTGTGAAAGAGGAGAAGACATCT
The DNA here is from genome assembly GCF_030014295.1 of Loxodonta africana. Lineage (NCBI taxonomy): Eukaryota > Metazoa > Chordata > Mammalia > Proboscidea > Elephantidae > Loxodonta > Loxodonta africana. Next base: position 81,999,262 of record NC_087357.1, on the reverse strand, counting down.
ATGCAAGATGCTCAATAAACTCCATATAAGGAAGATTTCAAAAGAAAGTCACCAAGACATATTATAACGAAATTTGCCAAAACCAAAGATAAAGAGAGAATTTTAAGAGCAGCTAGGGATAAATGAAAAGTCACCTACAAAGGAGAATCAATAAGAATAAGCTCCGATTACTTGGCAGAAACCATGCAGACAAGAAGGCATGAAGGTAAAAAAAAAAAAATGCCAGCCAAGAATCATATATCCAGGGAAACTGTCTCTCAAATATGAGGGCGAAATTAGGACATATCCAGATAAACAGAAGTTTAGGGAATTCATAAAAACCAAACCAAAACTACAAGATATACTAAAGGGAGTTCTCTGGTTAGAAAATCAATAATATCACATATCAACCCAAGACTAGAACACAGGACATAGCAACCAGATGTCAACCCAGATAAGAAAATCACAAAAATAAATCAAGATTAAAAAAAACACTCAAAACAGAGAAACAGCAATGTCATTATGTAAAAGAAGACAGCATTAAAACAATAAGGAGGGACTAAGAAATGTAGCCATAGATCTTTCATATGGAGAGGAAGACAATGTGATATAAAGAAATAAAAGTTAGCTTTAAACTTAGAAAAATAGGGGTAAATATTAAGGTGACCACAAAGGAGACTAACAATCCCACACATCAAAATGAAATACAAGCAAAAAAAACGGACTCAGCAGAAACAAAATCAAAAACAACAAATAAGAGGAAGAGACACTACATAAAGATAAACTACTCAGCACAAAAACTAAGTGGGAAAAAGAAACTGTCAACAACACACAAAAAAAGACATCAAAATGACGCACTAAACTTATACCTATCCATAATTACGCTGAATGTAAACAGACAAAATGCACCAATAATGAGACAGAAAGTGGCACAATGGATTAGGAAACATGATCTGTCTATATGCTGCCTACAAGAGACACACCTTAGAGACACAAACAAACTAAAACTCAAAGGGTGAGAAAAAAAACACATCAAGCAAACAACAATCAAAAAAGAGCAGGAGTGGCAATATTAAATTCTGAAAAAATAGAATTTAAAGTCAAATCCACCAAAAAGGATAAGGAAGGACACTACATAATGATTAAAGGGACAATATACCAGGAGGATATAGCCATATTAAATATTTATGCATCCAGTGACAGGGCTGCAAGATCATAAAACAAAGTCTAACAGCATTGAAAAGTGAGATAGACAGTTCTACAATTATAGTAGGAGACTTCAACACACACTTTCAGTGAAGGACAGATTTCCAGAAAGAAGCTCAATAAAGACATAGAAGATCTAAATGCCACAATCAACCAAACTGACCTCATAGACATACACAGAACACTCCACCCAACAGCAGCCAAGTATACTTTCCTTTCTAGTGCACATGGAGCATTCTCTAGAATAGACCACATATTAGGTCATAAAGCAAGCCTTAGCAGAATCCAAAACATCGAAATATTATAAAGCATCTTCTCTAGCCATAAGGCCATAAGGCCATAAAAGTAGAAATCAATAACAGAAAATGCAGGGAAAAGAAATCAAACACTTGGAAACTGAACAATACCCTGCATGAAAATGACTCGGTTACAGAAGGCATTAAGGATGGAATAAAAAAAATTCATGGAATCCAATGAGAATGAAAACACTTCCTATCAGAACCTTTAGGACACAGCTAAAGCAGTGCTCAGAAGTCAATTTATATCAATAAATGCACAAATAAAAAAGAAGAAAGGGCCAAAATCAAAGAATGATTTCTACAATTTGAACAAATAGAAAGAGAGCAACAAAAGAAACCCTCAGGTACCAGAAGAAAGCAAATAATAAAAATTAGAGCAGAATTCCATGAAATAAAGAACAGAAAAACAATTGAAAGAGTTAACAAGACCAAAAGCTGGTTCTCTGAAAAAAATTAACAAAATTGATAAATCATTGGACAAACTGACAAAAGAAAAACAGGAGAGGAAGCAAATAACCCAAATAAGAAATGAGATGGACGATATCACAAAAGACCCAATTGAAATTAAAAAATCATATCAGACTACCAAGAAAAATTATACTCTAACAAATTTGAAAACCTGGAAGAAATGGATGAATTTCTAGAAACACACCACTTACATAAACTAACACAAATAGAGGTAGAACAACTAAATAAACCCACAACAAAATAAGAGATTGAAAAGGTAATCAAAAAACTTCCCCCCCCCGCCAAAAAAAGCCCTGTCTTGGACGGCTTCACTGCAGAGTTCTACCAAACCTTCAGAGAAGAGTTACCACAACTACTACTAAAGGTATTTCAGAGCATAGAAAAGGATGGAATACTCCTAAACTCATTCTATGAGGTTAGTATATCCCTGATACCAAAACCAGGTAAAGACACCACTGAAAAAGAAAATTACAGACCTATATCCTTCATGAACTTAGATGCAAAAATCCTTAACAAAATTCTAGCCCATATTATTCAACAACATATCAAAAAAAATAATTCACTATGACCAAGTGGGATTCATACCAGGTATGCAGGGATGGTTCAACATTAGAAAAACAATTAATGTAATCCATCACATAAATAAAACAAAAGACAAGAAACCACATGATTTTATCAACTGATGCAGAAAAGGCATTTGACAAAGTTCAACGCCACTCATGATTAAAAATTCTCAGCAAAATAGGAATAGAAGGAAAATTCCCCAGCATAATAAAGGGCATTTATGCAAAGAAAACAGCCAACATCATCCTAAATGAGGAGAGTCTGAAAGCATTCCTCTTGAGATTGAGAACCAGACAGGGAAACCCTTTATCAGCACTCTTATTCAATATTGTTCTGGAGGTCCTAGCCAGAACAATAAGGCTAGATAAAGAAATAAAAGGGATCCAGATTGGTAAGGAAGAAGTAAATCTATTTGCAGATGACATGATCTTATGCACAGAAAATCCTAAAGAATCCTCAAGAAAACTACTGAAACTAATAGAAGAGTTCAGCAGAGCATCAGGATACAAGATAAACATACAAAAAGCAGTTGGATTCCTCCACACCAACAAAGAAAGCATTGAAGAAGAAGTCACCAAATCAATACCATTTACAGTAGCCCTCACGAAGATAAAATACTTAGGAATAAATCTCACCAAAGACGTAAAAGACTTATACAAAGAAAACTACAAGACACTATTGCAAGAAACCAAAAGAGCCCTACACGAGTGGAAAAACATACCTCGCTCATGGATAGGAAGACTTAACATTGTAAAAATGTCTATTCTACCAAAAGCCATCTATAGATACAATGCAATTCCGGTTCAAACTCCAACGACATTTTTTAATGAGATGGAGAAGCAAATCACCAACTTCATATGGAAGGGAAAGAGGCCCTGGATAAGTAAAGCATTACTGAAAAAGAAGAGCAAAGTGGGAGGACATACTCTACCTGATTTTAGAACCTATTGTACCGCCACAGTAGTCAGAACAGCCTGGTACTGGTACAACAACAGATACATAGACCCATGGAACAGAACTGAGAATCCAGACATAATCCCATCCACATATGAGCAGCTGATATTTGACAAAGGCCCAAAGTCAGTTAAATGGGGAAAAGACAGACTCTTTAACAAATAGTGCTGGCAAAACTGGCTATCCATCTGCAAAAAAATGAAACAAGACCCATACCTCATACCATGCACAAAAATGAGCTCAAAATGGATCAAAGACCTAAATATAAAATCTAAAATGATAAAGATCATGGAAGAAAAAATAGGGACAATGGTAGGAGCCCTGATACATGGCATAAACAGTATACAAAACATTACTGACAATGCAGAAGAAAAACTAGATAACTGGGAGCTCCTAAAAATCAAACACCTATGCTCATCCAAAGACTTCACCAAAAGACTAAAAAGATTACCTACAGACTGGGAAAAAGTTTTTAGCTGTGACATCCGATCAGCGCCTGATCTCTAAAATCTACGTGATATTGCAAAAACTCAAGAACAAAAAGACAAATAACCCAATTAGAAAATGGGCAAAGGATTTGAACAGGCACGTCACTAAAGAAGACATTCAGGTTGCTAACAGATACATGAGGAAATGCTCACAATCATTACCCATTAGAAAAATGCAAATCAAAACTACAATGAGATTCCATCCCACTCCAACAAGGCTGGCATTAATCCAAAAAACACAAAATAATAAATATTGGAGAAACTCTGGAGAGATTGGAACACTTATACACTGCTGGTGGCAATGTAAAATGGTACAACCACTTTGGAAATCAATTTTGCACTTCCTTAAAAAGCTAGAGATAGAACTACCACATGATCCAGCAATACCACTTCTTGGAATATACCCTAGAGAAACAAAAGCCTTTACACGAACAGATACATGAACACGTATGTTCATTGCAGCACTATTTGCAACAGCACAAAGATGGAAGCAAACAAGGTGTCCATCAATGGACGAATGGATAAAAAATTATGGTATATTCACACAATGGAATACTATGCATCTATAAAGAACAATGATGCATCTGTAAAACATCTCATAACGTGGAGGAATCTGGAAGGCATTATGCTGAGTGAAATTAGTTGCAAAAGGACAAATAATTCGTGAGACCACTATTATAAGAACTCGAGAAATAGTTTAAACAGAGAAGAAAATATTCTTTGATGGTTACAAGGTGGGAAGGGAGGTAAGGAGAGGAGTATTCACTAATTAGATAGTAGATAAGAACTATTTTAGGTGAAAGGAAAGACAACACACAATTCAGGAGAGGTCAGCACCATTGGACTAAACCAAAAGCAGTTTTCCTGAATAAACTGAACACTTCAATGGCCAGCGTAGCAGGGGTGGGGGACATCCAGGTCAATTGGTATAATAAAATCTGTTAAGAAAACATTTTGCATACCACTTTGGAGAGTGGCATCTGGGGTCTTAAATGCTAGCAAGTTGCCATCTAAGATGCATCAATTGTTCTCTACCCACCTGGAGCAAAGGAGAATGAAGAACACCAAAGATACATGGTAATTATGAGCCCAAGAGACAGAAAGAGCCACATAAACCAGAGACTATATCAGCCTGAGACCAGAAGAACTGGATGGTGCCCACTACAACCGATGACTGCCTTGACAGGGAATACAACAGAGAATCCCCGAAGAAGCAGAAGAGCAGTGGGGTGCAGACCTCAAATCCTCATGAAAAGACCAAGCTTAATGGTCTGACTGAGACTAGAAGGACCCTGGAGGTCATGGTCCCCAGACCTTCTGTTAGCCCAAGAACAGGAACCATTCCCAAAGCCAACTCTTCAGACAGGGATTGGACTGGATTACGGGATAGAAAATGATACTGGTGAGGAGTGAGCTTCTCGGCTCAAGTAGACACGTGAGACTGTGTGGGTATCTTCTGTCTGAAGGGGAGAAGAGAGGGCAGAGGGGGTCAGAAGCTGGCTGAATGGACACAAAAATAGAGGGTCTAGATAAGGTGTGCTATGCCTCATTAGGGGGAGAGCAACTAGGAGTATATAGCAAGGTATATGTAAATTTTTGTATGAGAGACTGACTTGATCTGTAAACTTTCACTTAAAGCACAATAAAAATTAACAACAAAAAGAATATTAATGAAAGGTATTTTTAAAATGAGACCACAAGACTAGGCATCATTTCGTTCTATTATACATAAGGTCATCACCAGCCAGAGCCAACTGGATGGTGCTAGCAACATGTTGTTAAATGGTATCCTCTCTGTTTCCAACGAAGCTCCGTATGCAGAGCTGTTTGGAGATGAACAACAGGGTATAGATGAGTGCTGGCGAGTGCTAGATGTGGGAGAATAACAACTGTGCTGAGTGTAAGCACAGCTCCCACCATGTTATGCTTTTAGACGGTTAGAAGCCTTCTAACTATATTTGGTTCATTATAAACTCCTGCAGAAAGAGTTTACAATGAACCATGATCAGCTGTTTGCAAATACTGGGAAATCATACCAGCGGTTTACACCACTAGAAAACAAACGGGATTTGTCTTAGACAAAGGAAAAACCAAAATGAAGAAGGTAGTTTCATTGTTGAAGTTCAATTAGTGTCTGACGTAATTAACAATAATTATAAGTCTTATAGCATTAACATCTCCTACACATCATATTTTGTGGTTTCTCACAATTAGTTACTCATGGTTCGTGATTCCTGACAAATATAAAAGTTTCTATTTCAGAGGTTTTTTTTTTTTTGTTTAATGTTTTTGCATTGAATGGCAGAAAAATACGAATGAGAAAGATTGGCCACCTAATGATAGATTAAAGTTCAGTCTTAGTTGAGCGTTGTTTCAACTTATTAACTTAGTTAATAAATAAATTTTAGTTAATCAATGAATTTTCAGCCTAGCTCCCCAGGTTTAAATATTCTATATTCTCAACAAGGAGAGGTGATTTACAACAGGGTACTTGTAAGTATTATCCAGTTCAAGTGATTTGTTTTATGGTATTCTTTTAATTAAACATTATTAAACCTTTCTTAAAGAATTCATTTATTTTTTTTTTTTGTTTTCAAAGACAGGACGTGCTTTATTCTTCTTACAATTATTTACTATGCCCTTCAAGGAAAGCACCTTCTTTTATACTTTATGTGTATCAATCTCATTAAATACTCACAAAACCCTGCATTATAATCTCCCCTTTACAGAGATACTGAGGCATAGTTTGCTGAAGGTTACATGGCTACTAAAAGATAGAGCCGATATTTAAACTCGCCAAACTAACCCCAGAGCCCAAATTCTTAGCCACTGTCCTCTCCTGCTTCTCTGTGAGTTTAGGGACTATCCTTGGCCCTTGCTGCTCCGTGCTACGGTCCTTACCGTCATACAAAGATTGTTTCCCAGGCTTCTGCTTCCACACCTCACAGAGTCTTTTCTCAAATATTTAGCCTTCCCTGCTCCCTGAGAGGAATGAAAATGTGTGCTGACTTTAGCTACAAGAGAATGCTGTCTTCCCGTCCTACCCCCATCCTTCGCCATTCCTCCAATCCCTACAAAGCAAGGCTGCATAAAAGAGACACAATACATAAGCATGCAAAAGTAGGATAATGAAAAAAAAGGCAGAAGAATTGTGTTCAAACTGTTATATTGGTGAAGAATATTAAAAATAATGTGGTCTGCCAAAATAACAAACAAATCGGTCTTAGAAGAAACACAACCAGCATGCTCCTAGGAAGGAAAGATGATGAGACTTCCGCTTGTTTACTTTGGACATGTCATCAGAAAAGATGAATCACTAGAAAAGGACATCAAGTTTGGCAAAATAGAGGGCCAACAAAAATAAGGGAACCTCTCAACGAGATGGACTGACACAATGGTGCCAACGATGAACTCAAAGATACCAAAGATCATGAGGACGGGCAACATTTTGTTCCGCTGCTGAGTCAGAGCTGACTGGAGGGTGGCTGACAATGGTGACAAGATAAATGTTTGTCCAATTTATGCGTGTTTCCAGAAGAAGTTTCTTTGGGCTTGTTAAATCCCGGGAACCTTCTATGTGAACATAATTATGAGTTTATAAGCTGCTTTCACATACACCTGGCTCATTTCGGTCCCATATCAAACTGCATGGGTTGATAGGGAAGGTATTATTTATTGATAAATACGTGGCCTTAGAGAGAAAGTACAACTTACCAAAGTTTAGACATCTAGCCACTCAGGGTTCAGAAGTATAAAGAGTGTATACTAAGTCCATCAGACACAACTGGGTTCAAATCTTGGCTCTACCATATATGACTTTGTACAGATAACTTAACCTTTCTGAGCCTGTTTCCTCATGTGTAAAAGAGGTGCATTTATGGCTATTTATCAGGATTGTTGAGAAGGTTAAGATAATACAGATAAAGCTTCTACTCATTGTACTCCACAAATTGAGAATTTCCTTTCATTTTGACTCCAAGGCCAACATCTTTCTCAGAATATCAAATGGCCTCTCTAAAAGATGAGCCTAGGTTCCACCAAATAGAAGCTTGTATATATAAACAGCTGGGAAATTTGTAACACTTAATTGTCTTTAACAAGAATGTAAAAGCAGACACACACATAAAAACAAGGATATGCATCGCTGTGTGGATGTGAGTGTACAAGGAGTTGGCAGGTAGAGGTGATATTCTCTTTTACAAGTTTTAAGTAACCTAAGATAAAATTGTAAGCATAGAAAGAGAGCTTAGGAGACAAATTCAAGTGTGTGAACCTTTTTGCTAGCTTAAATAGCAATGGGAGTTAATACAGTACTTTGTTGTTTCATCTATGTTGTCTTTTTTTTTTTTAATTCAGTTGAGCAATTATATCCATTCTGCAAATGCAGATGCTCAATGACTTTCTGCAGCCTCTAGCAATTAGGGACTCAAATCCAGTTCTCTTTTTTCCAAAACCAGATCTCCTTTTAGACCCTTCCGTTCTGCCTCTCACCCATTACATTCAAGCGCATAGAGATCCTTCTCCCCCGTACTGTTTATAGCGATACCCTGGCTCTCCCCCTACAGAAATGGCCTGTTCTTTATGAAGATGTCACAATCACTAGAATCAAGACTACACCCCTGAGGTCTGGGGTGGATATTAAGAAACCACCCATAACGTTCTGAGAAATGTCAAAATGGTATTAGAAAGAAACCAGAGAAGGGCTTCCATATCTGTGGCACAATCTCGCAGATCTAGGTTGAGGACACTGTCTTCTTTTCTCACCAGGTGGTCTCACACTATTTGGACAGCACGTGAATCATCTTCCACGCTGCTTGAAGAGATACTTCCCTTTACCTTGCAGCCCAGTCTTCTGTTCTACGAAGCCCACCTATGCTGTGCCTTCTGTAGATCACAGGGTCTAATCCTCTACGGCTTCTTCCAGCCATCTTGAGTTTACCTTTGTCTCCTTCCCCACCTGTCACACTACCACAAAAGAAAAATGAAAAGCAAATAAAGATATTTCCTTATCTTGTTTGTCCTCGCATTGATAGAAGAAGGTACTAAGGTAGATAAATATTTATTTAATAGAGATAAACATGAAGTCCTGTGTTTATCTCCCCAAAATCAACTGCACAAGGACACATAATGAGATGGTGTTGACAAGTGTTAGCTAACGAGGTTGATCCCTTCCTCCTACCCTCCTCTATTTCCTGGTACCCTCGAGCTCCAGTCCCAGCCCAGGTATGTCCTGCATCCTTGCTGGGCTCAAGCTACACTGCTTCCTGCAGTAATCAAGAAAAAAATGTCTCAATGCTCAGCTTTTAATTTCAAAATAAACCTTTGCAGCCTATGGCAGAGACAACAGCTTTAGGAGAAAGCAACTTTTTGAGCATTAAGTCCAATTTTAATCTGAGCATTAGACATAAAAGAATACATAATGTCCACCTAGACTAGATGAAGGCCAGGGGAAAGAATAAAAAGTTGGAGAGGTGAGCAATCCAACAATTTCAAGGCCACTGATGTGGGTCTCTGAAAGGGAGCCCTGTGCCCTGACCATCATGCCACTTGGGCTGGCTGTAGAGGAAAGCGTTCAGGCAATAGAGCCCCCGAATCGGTGGGAGGATCTTCAAGCAGGGGAAGGAGACCTGTGCTTGCTTCTGGGTGAGACCCAGGGAAGGCAAGCAAGGTCTTAGAATGCCCCCATGCCCAGCGTGTGGTGACAGTAGCAGTCTGGGTCAGGCATGGGGGGCCGTAACGTGTTGGGACAGAGTGGGCCCGTGACAGGCACAGTGCCGCTCCACCTGTAGGGCTTCTAGACTCTGAGTGACTACAATTGAAAGCGCCCCTGTGCCCCAAGAGAGTTCCCTGGACCTGAATGAGCCTCACAGTAAGGACAAGGGGAACACAGAGTGCATGGAGGGGTGATGTGGAATGTTTCCACATGTGTTGTCATGCCCTATTGTTGCCTCTTTGGTCTCCTATCCATTGAGTCAGGGAGAAATTGGATGCCACCTTGAATTAAGAAGCCATTGCTCAGCTTTGGACCCCAAGGCTGGCTTCTGTTTTGAGTTTCTAGCAAGACAGTGATCTTAAGTTTATGCAAGCCTACAGGACAGAGTAGAACTGCCCCATAGGGTTTCCAAGGAGTGGCTGGTAGATTTGAACTGCTGACCTTTTTGTTAGCAGCTGAGCTCTTAACCACTACACCACCAGGGCTCTCAGAAAGAGAAACGATATAAAATTCCTCAAGGATAGGCTAACACATGTCTAGGTTTATGTCTATAGTCTGACAATATTATTAAAAAGTGCCCCCTAGAGTTACTGCTTAATGGGTACAGAGTTTCTGTTTGTTGTTGTTGTTAGGTGCCGTCCAGTTGGTTCTGACTCATAGTTTGGAAATAAATAGTGGTAATACATCACAACATTGTGAATACAAAGCCACTTAAAAATTATTAAAATGGAAAATTTTATGTTGTATGTATTTTAATACCCCAAAACAAAAAACAGAACAAAAAACTCAACAGTTTTAAGAGCTAAAAAAAATTATTTTTAATTCATAAAATAAAGTGCCCCCTTTCAATTTTTTTGGGGTGATGAAAATTTTTATCATGGCTATTTTTTTTTTTTTTTGTGGTACATAACTGTACACGTTTCTCAAAACTCATTAAACTGTACTCTCAAAATAGATGAATTTTACTGTATGTAAGTTATACTTCAAAGCCAATGTTTAAAAACAATACAGGAGGCAGGGCCAAGGTGGTGGAACAGCCAGATGCTTCTGGCAATCCTTCTTACAACAAAGACCCGAAAAATCAAGTGAAACGATTATATTTATGACAGGCTGAGAGCCCTGAGTGGCAGGGGGAGAGAGAGGCGGTTCAGAGGTGAAGAGGAGTTGCCTAACCTGAATCACTGGGATCTCTCAGGCACCATTCCCGGGAGCAGCAGCAGACTGGTGGTAGTGTTTGGCCACAGTTTCCTCAGGGAGAAGCAGCCAGCCACACAGCTTACTCACACCTCTGGAACCAGAGAAGAGCGGCGCTCTCGGCAAAAGCTAAGTACTTGCATATATTTTACCGCACTAGCCCCCACAAACTGGCTTCAGTCGCTATTGATTTCCCTGGGCCTTAGATAGACCCATTTGAGAGCCCTGAGCCATGCTCCCAGCCTCAGAGAAGGAATAAATTCACATCAGGGGGAAAAGATAATTTGCCAGCTCCACTAACCAGGGCGGCTCAGGACAGAAGCAGCTCCTGTCCAGGCATAAATAGTCTGTGGAATTTGAATACATTTCCCCCCTGCATGGACCTGTGTGGGCCTATTTCAGGAGAATAGGCCCTTGCTAGCAGACTTCAACTATTTAAGCTGTGCGGTAGAGAGGTGGGTGTTTGATATTTGACACTGTTTTGCCTATTTTTTTTTTTTTTTTTGACTATTAAACAGGGTCCTCACCTACCCACATCAGGGGCCTAAGGACTTGTGGCTGTATTCAGGTCACCCAGCCACCTGTGACAAGGGTCCAAGGATAACTGGTACCTCCCAGCCCTTACAACCAAAAGCACTGGGTGCCCATAGTCCATCTGCAGAACCCACCCACCTGTACACTCTAGGGAACAGGGAAGAACTTTACACAGAGACACTCGGGGGACAGTTCTCAACCCCTTGCCTTGTTCAGGGTGTGACCCCCTGCTGCAATCAGATACCAGTACCTACATCAAACGCCCCTGCCCCTCTAAGACTGTAGGACAGATCCTGTACCACACACTTGATGACCAGCTTCCTGGACACCTGAGCTGAATCCACACAAGAAAAGTGAGTGAACTCATAAGCTCATATACCTGATAACAGCTCTAGCTGCCTGGTGACAGGACTTCAGAGCTCCAAAGGGGAAAATAATCAATCTAGCTCACTCAAGCAGCCCATCTGGGCAAATCAAAACAAAAACAAAGCAAGAAACTAGGATACGGTAAGTAAACATAAAAAAGATACAGTATGCTAAAACTAGTGAATGAATGTTTAGTGAGGAATAGGATATTACATAGTCTCAAAGAATCTCCCCCAAATTGCAAATTAATTACTAAGGGAAAATAATATTTTTTCAATAGATTAATTTAGCAATATCACCTTAACCAAATAATCAAAGCTAATCATAGGGTTGCTATGAGTCAGAATCAACTCAACGGCAGTGGGTTTGGTCTGGTTTTTAATCAGCAAAAATGGGGCAAAACTGCACCGCCAACTCTTAAAATGCCCTGAGAAAGAGACACATCTTTTTTCGGAGTGTTTCTGCCCCCAAATACCTAACTTAATCTAATCACAAGGAAATACTAGACAAACCTATTGTACAACATAAGAAACCCACAGTCTTCAAAAATATCTAAGCCATTAAAAATCAAGAAAGGCTGAAGAGCTGTGTAAGCTAGTATTGTCAGAAGTCGCCTAACTTCAGGAGGAGGGATGAAAATCGAGATCAGCACAAAGCTGATTCCTGTGAGGTGGGGGTCGGACATACCTCCACTCTCCATTTTTTTCACCATTTCTGACACCAGCCATCCTTCTTATGGGACTCTTCTGAGTTTGGTAATTAGTTGTAATGGCCACACACAACTCACAGACCATACTCAAGACTGTGCGGTTTATTAGGGTTATTAACTTGGGATGAGGATCGACATGGAAGTAACAGGATACAACACGGAAGACAGGAAACAATTCTTTAATCAGAACAGCTTGCCAAAACAGCTCTCAGCTGTGCTGGCCCCCGGGCCTTCTCTAGGCCTCTGCCCTTCTCAGGCAAGCATTACAGCTCTTTGGCAACACCGACAAGTAGTGGGAGGCACCCCACTCCACCAGCAAACCTCTAGCCTGAAGGCACTCATCTCTTTCTCCCTCTGTGATTCAGCTAGTCCACTACAGCCGCCTCACACTGGTCTCTTGGTTTCCGGGGCTCATACTGCTGCTGCCGCTGGTCTCTACCACAGTTGCTACCATTTCTTGCTGTCTTGTGCCATCTCCAGCGTTACACCTCTCTCTCTCTCTCCTGTGTCTAGGAGGTGCTCAATACAGGAACCTGGGTCCAAAGAATGCATTCCACAACAGGCTCTTCTTGACGTCCCCCTCAATCTCCTTGCAATTGGCCCTATGTAAGCCTACTTCTTGTCAATTTCAAGTCATGGTCCTCCCACCAGGATCACAAACTGACCAATTCCCTTGGTAGGCCACAGTGACTTAATTTGCATAGTAATTGACCAATTCATACAAGGTTATTTAATCCTATTGGACAGTTTTTCACATCCTATTTGCATACTAGACTGACCAATCCCTGTGAGGTACATAAAATAGACCAATCACAAGGCAACCTACAGTCCAACCAACTATTTTTGACAGAATTATAAACCCAAAGTTAGAGAAACCATACACAAGAGAAACCCATTGCACTGCAAGCTGCTTCAGATTAAAGAAATATGACAATCTGTGCAATCTGTGATCTCAGCTTGGGCCCTGCACTTAAATCTAGAATATTAGGATAACTGATAACATTAGAATATAAACTATGAATTGTACAACATTGTTTTATCAGTGTTAAATTTCTTGATTTTGATAAATCTGTGGTTATGTAAAAAAAAATCTTTATTCTTAGGAAATTCACACTTAAATGTTTATGGATAAAGTGCCATTATGAATGCAAATCACTCTCAAATTGTTTTTTAAAATGTGGCAATAGATAGATGGATGGATAGATAGAGAGAGAGAGAAAGTGAAGGGGAGATGTGATAAAGCAAATGGGACAAAATGTTAACAATTACTGAATCTGGGTGAAGGATATAAGAGTTTTTTTAAAAAACTATGTTTCTGTAAGTGTGAAATTTTATCAATATAAAAAAATTTTTTAACTGTCCTCTTAGTGACCTATGGAAACCCTGCTGGCGTAGTGGTTAAGTGCTACGGCTGCTAACCAAGAGGTCGGCAGTTCGAATCCGCCAGGCACTCCTCGGAAACTCTATGGGGCAGTTCTACTCTGTCCTATAGGGTCGCTATGAGTCGGAATTGACTCGACGGCACTGGGTTTGGTTTGGTGGTTTTAGTGACCTAAAAGCACACGCAAGGATACTCAATGTTGTTAGTTATCAGGGAAATGCAAATCAAAACCACAATGAGATGTCACTTCACACCCACTATGATGGATATTATCAAAAAACTGGAAAATAACAAGTGTTAGCAAGGATGTAGAGAAATTGGAATTCTCATTCATTGCTGGTGGGCGAAAAAAGCTACGTTGGAAAACAGTCTGGCAGTTCCTCAAAAAGTTAAACATAATTTATTACCATATGACCCCAAAATTTCACTCCTAGGTATATGCCCTCACCACTTGTCTGTTAGTTTGTCGTACTGTGGTGGCTTGCATGTTACTGTGATGCTAGAAGCTATACCACTGGTATTTCAAACCCCAGCAGGGTCACCCATGGTGGAAAGGTTTCAGTGGAGCTTCTAGACTAAGACAGACTGGGAAGAAGGACCTGGCGATCTACTTCTGAAAAAATTGACCAGTGAAAACCTAATGGATAGCGTTGGAACATTGTCTGATATAGAACCTGAAGATGAGCCACTCAGGTTGGAAGGCACTCCAAAGACAACTGGGCAAGAGCTGCTTCCTCAAAGTAGAGTCAGCCTTAGTGATGTGAGTGGAGTAAAGCTTTCAGGACCTTCATTTCCTCATGTGACATGACTCAAAATGAGAAGAAACAGCTGAGAATATCCGTTAATAATTGGAATGTGGAACATATAAAGTATGAAATTAGGAAAATTGGAATTGTCAAAAATGAATGCTCGAAGATAGATGTCCTAGGCATTAGTGAGCTGAAATGGACTGGTACTGGCCATTTTGAATCAGACAGTCCTATGGTCTACTATGCCAAGACCCAGATTTGTGTCCATTCCAAAGAGAGATGATCCAATAGAATGCAGAAATTATTGAACAATATCATTAATATCACGCACAAGAAAAATTTTTCTGAAGGTAATCAGAAAAACTGGTTGCAGCAGTACATCAACAGGGAACTGCCAGAAACTCAAGTACCATTTGGAAAAGGACATGTAACAAGGGATATCATTGCTGATGTCAGATGGATCCTGGCTGAAAGCAGAGAATACCAGAAAGATGTTCACCTATGTTTTATTGATTATGCAAAGGCATTCGAGCATGTAGATCATAACAAATTATGTATAATATTGCAAAGAATGAGTATTCCAGAACACGTAATTGTTGTAATGAGGAACCTGTACATAGATCAAGAGGCAGTCATTCGAACAGAACAAGGGGATACTGTGTGGTTTAAAATCAGGGAAGGTGTGTGTTAGGGTTCTGTCCTTTCATCATACTTATTCAATCTGTTTGCTGGGCAAATAATCCGAGAAGCTGGACTATGTGAAGAAGAACATGGCATCAGGATTGGAGGAAGACTCATTAACAACCTGCATTATGCAGATGACACAACCTTGCTTGCTGAAAGTGAAGAGGACTTGAAGCACTTACTAATGAAGATCAAAGACCACAGCCTTCAGAATGGACTGCACCTCAACATAAAGAAAACAAAAATCCTCACCAATAAGCAACATCCTGAACCTTATTGTAGAAGATGCTGTTGATGTCTGTTTCATATCCCTCCAGCCCCGCTCTGAGCTCATCTGTGACTGTGAAGGACAGTTCCTTTCATGCCAGGAGCCTCTGCTTTTTCCCATTAGCAAAACTTCCGATTACAGGCAAATCTCTTTAAAACACACACACACCACTCGAAAGTAGACAAAAATATTGCATTTTCAGATCTCAGATTTGGGAGGCAGGAACTGACAAACAGTGCTTTGAATTCAAGGAGTAACTAGCCTTAGGTATTATCAAGAAAAAAAAAAAAAAAAGAACCAAAAACTTTAACTCATTAAAAAGAAAAATTTGTACTTGTATTTTCCATGAACAAACTTTCATCCTCCTGTGGTATAACATGACTGGACACTGATATGTAATCACCACCCTCCCAACCTTGTATGCCCACAATTTTAGCTTTTGGGATTCTTGGGACAAAGTCAGACATGAAATACATTGGGCAAACAGGAGTTGATGAAAGAAGGAGGAAATTCTTTACAAGCATTGGGTGTTTATATTTTAGATCTTAATTGTGGCATACACATATTGGTTTCTTCCTTAATCACTGGCTTGTAGCTGAAGGTCATATTGATAAAGGAATGTACTTTCTGTGCAAAGAAAGACAACTCTGCTAATTTCCTGCTGTAGGGCAGGCAATTCTGGTATGCACCAATTCCGGACAGTAGTCTACACTCCATTTTGACCTTCTGAGTGCCCTCCATGAGATGTTAGACCAGGGTTAAGGCCACAGTCTTCAACTATGAATTGGGCCAAGCTAAGTAAGTAACATACATGATTTATCTCATATCTTTTTCCAAAGGGATTCTAAACAAAATTTAAACAAAGGTCATACAATGAAGCTAATTAAATAAAAATGGAAAATCAGGAAAGGAAAATAGAAGAATTCAAGAGAATGAAAGGACCATTATAGCTGCATTTATAACATTAGCTTCAAGTCTCCTGGTTTCCAGGGTAGCAAAGAAAACAAACCAAGTCACATAGTGCTCACCAGAAAGAAGGCGCAATCTAAATACTTAACAGAGATAATTGTTTTTTCTCCTGGCAATAAACTCTAAAATAAATTTCTCATGTGGAATTATACATTGCAGATATCGAGTGATATAATGCCTCAAAATTTTGCAGCACAGATAGAGGTGAATTTTCTATGATTCCTTCACCTCTTATGGGGGAAGAACATGGGTTTTGTTTTCAGGAGACCTGGGTTTGAATAGCAACTCCACCCTTCACTATTTGAGGGGTCTGGTGAAATTGCTTTATCTCTTTGAGGTCCAGTTTCTGATAAAGTCTCATCACAAGGTTGTCATAAGTATTAAATGAGATGACATATGCAAAACTCAAATAGTATCTGGCATTTCAGAGAGATGTTGTTTCCTCTCCCCTGCCAACCTCCCTCTTTTCCTATCCTCTTCTTCCTTGGTGTATCAGTCAGAGTCCTGTCAGGAAAAAGGTGTAACAGGTAAGAAAGGAACTGTTTACAAAGGTGTTGGCATGTTACAGGGTGGCTATGCTCCCAGAGACCAGCAAATAACAAGGAGACGTTATCATCTTTAGGCCTGAAGGAGTATGGGGTGGGACTGGTTACCAGAATCTGGGGAGAGGCCGCAGCAGAAGACTTTTGTAAAAGATCACCGCTATTGTTAAAACTGTGGCCTGGCAGAGAAGAAGCCTGGAGACTAAAACCTCAGGCACTCTCTGCTCCTCTGATATCTTGCTGCTACCTTCATTGCCCAAACCCAACTGGAAGCCAGAGAGAGAGGGAATCAAAACGATGCAATCTGTAATGTCAGCCTGCCAACCACAGCATAGAGTGGGGAAGGGTGGACAGTGGCTCTAACGGGGCAATCTGAGGATATCTAGCAGATTTGGATAAGAACCTTGATACAAATGACAAATGTATAGCCAATCTTCATTTTCTGCAGTAGTTACATTCCATAAAATTGCCGAAAACATTGAGTTAGTAAATACTAAGCCATTACTCCTGAGGAAATACAGAGTTAGATTTCTGTGAGCCTCTGGTCACAATATTTTCATCAACCAATTAATAAATAACTTGTTTTATATCTGTTTCTATTTAAAGATACCTTATTCAATATATACTTCTTATAATTAATTATATGCATTATTCTCTATAATAAAATGCTAGCCAAGAAAAACTTAACATTCTCCTGATCTCGCAACAATACTGTCCAATAGGCTTTTTTTTATTGGCCGTCATCCCGTGAATCCACAAATTCAGTTGCTTTTCCATCTGTCACAGCTTCATCACACTCTATCCGCAGGTGTCACTACCACAGTTTCTGGAGTGGCTTTATGTACCTATTGATGAATTTCCTCTTCTTTTTTTGGATGCACCGTAGTGTTAATTCATTGGCATTGAACTCACAGCCAACGGCACTGTAACTCACGCCTGAATGAAGTTTATCCAGCACATGTATCTTCTCCAGAAGGCACATCACAGCCTTCTTGCACTTAGGAACACTAGACAGCAGTTCAGTATTATGCTTGGGGGCCAGTTTAAACAGTGAAATCACCCACAAAAAGCACAAAAATGCAAAAAATGTGAGACTAAATAGACCACAAAAAGATACTTGCTTACAGAATGAGAGCTGAAACAAGGAAGCAGAGCATTGTCTTGTACAACCTCTGCTAGGAACATATGCATGGCGTGACTCAGGTTTTCACCACCCTGTGTGTGTCCACAAACGGCTGTGAAGGTCCATGAGCGCTAATTTTGGGGTTACAAATAAATTTTAGTGAACTGGCGAAGTCACAAATACAGAATCCGCAAATAACGGTCCTGTTATAAAGGTCGATTACTGTGCAATCTATTTCACTTCTCACACTAACAGAATGAAATCAAAGCCCACTTCCCTGACGCCAACGAAACTGAAGGACTTCAATTCCAATTCCAATCTATTCGATTCTGTTCCTAACTGCACACACAGTACTTCTTCCTCCATCCTAAACACCAGAGCTAGGTCAGATCTCACACCATTAAAAGGACACCACTAAAAGTCCTCCAGACTGCGAAGTCTGCCCAAGACTTCAGATGTCAGCTGCAAACCTGGGGGTTCCATGACATCCACACTTCTGATCTGCTGGTTACAAATTTGAGGTTTTCGCACTACCCCTTCAGGATGCCAGCCGTAAGATTAGGGGCTCTAGGCCCCCTCACTTCTGACCTATTGGCTTCTACTACTCCCTTGGGTTTAATAATTTGCTGGAACCACTCATAAAACTCACAGAAAACACTATGCTTATGACTGTAGTTTTATTATATAAAAAGGATACAAATGAAGAAATACATAGGTGAGATCTGGTAAGGTTCCCACCACAGAACTTCCATGTCCCTAAAAAGGATGTGCTACCGTTCTACATGGATGGAAGTCTTTCATCAACCAGAAAGCTCATGGAGCTTCCATATGCAGAGCCTTTACTGGGGCCTCATTACATAGGCATGACTGACTGAATTATGCCTCCGTCTCTGAGGTTGGCACGGCCAACCCCCACCTGAGTTGCCTTGTTAGTATAACCTGTGGTGGACTCAAACCTCCAACCTTTCTGTTAGTAGCCTAGCACTAACTGACTGCATTATACAGGAACTCCCCATATCCCTTGGACTTTACCTTGGACTTAACTTCTAACTGCAGTATTTTCATCTCTGCGCCTGAAGGCCTTTTCTGGAACCACAGAAAGTTTCTGACTTCATGTAAGGGAGGCCAGCAGGAAGTGTAGGGTAACTGTACCCCTACCCCACCCTTCCAGCCCTCATCCATGACTCACAGTGATCGGGTATATAAATATCCCAGCTCCCTGAGTGGGATAATTCTAAGTGTGTTTTGTATCATTTTCCAGAGATTCCCTAGGGGATTAAGCTCCAGTCACCCACTGTAGAAGCTGGCTCAATAAGGTTACTCTATTCCCTTTGACACAGTGGCTGCGATGACAGGCTCAAACATAGCAACAATTGTGTGGACAGCGCAGGACCAGGCAGTGTTTCATTCTGTTGTACATAGGATCTCTTTGAGTCAGAACTGACTCGAGGGCACCTAAAAAAAACAACATTCCTTTCCCTGTCTGATTTCCCCATTCCCCACTGTCTCCCAAATAAATCACTGACACTAAAATCATTCGACTCCATTTATATAAAGCACATAAATGAGTGAAATTAATTTATGCTATTAGAAGTCGGGAGCCCTGATGACGCAGTGGTTAAGAGCTGGGCTGCTAACCAAAAGGTTGGCAGTTCGAATCTGTTGCTGGGTGGAAACCCCAGGTTCTGCTTGGCGTGACTCCTCTCAGCCAACAAACAAGAGACCGAGGTGGGAGAGTGAAAAAACGCCTTTATCTCGTTACACAGGGAAAGGAAGCAATTGGGGCTGCTGCTGCCAACACTGCTCAGCAAAGCAAGGGGAAAGGTCACTTTTAAGTGGTTTACAGGTAGGAAGTTCATACAAGTTACATCAGCAACATTCTGAATCACATTACGCAGGCGCAATGGGATTTACATGTAACTTAATGCATTGTGTGTTCAGAAATTGTAGGTTAAACTCCACGAAGAGGAGGGGAAGTTACTATGCATGAGACTTAAAGGGTTATCCTGAATGTCGACATGGCACCTAAACAGGTTTCTGCCAATTTCCTCTGGTTTTGGGCAGCAGTTAGGGAGAGGGGAACCAGGATTTTAATGTAAAGCTATGGGGGGAGAGGGGGAGGTGCCAAGTAAGCTGCTTGAGGCAATGGAATTTTCCACAGACTGGTGACTCCTGTCTTAAATCTACCAGCTGCTCCTTGCAAACCCCATGGGGCAGTTCTACTCTATCCTATAGGGTCATTATGAGTCAGAACAAACTCAGCGGCAATGGGTTTTTGGTTTGGATTAGAAGTCAGGGTAATAGTCACCACTGGGTGAGAGTGAGGTAGTCTGGATGAGGACAGATGGGAGCTCCTGGGATGTTGGTAAGGTTTTGTTTCTTGATCTGAGTACTGGTTAAATGGGTGTAGTCTCCTGAAGCTTTGAAAACGTATCAAGCTATACAGTTACAATAAGCACACTTTTCTGTAGGCATATTGCAACTCGATAGAAAGTTTTTTAAAAAAATAGAATGCTAATAATTTTGCAAGATGCAGGAGATTTTTTTTTTTTTTTTTTAGGAATTGTGAAAGTTTTTACTCATTGGCTTTTACATTTGAAACAGGGACAATCACAACTAGATGGTGACCGGCTATTACCACTGCCTGTTCATGATAGAGAATCCCGGACAGAGCTAGAGAAAAATGTAGAACAAGATTCAAACTCACAAAAAAAGACCAGACTTACTGGTCTGACAGAGGCTGGAGAAACTCTGAGAGTATGGCACCCAGACACTCTTTTAACTCAATATTGAAGTCACTCCTAAGGTTCACCCTTCAGCCAAAGATTAGACGGGCCCATGAAACAAAATGAGACTAAAGGGGCACACCAATGCAGGGCAAGGAGAAAAAGGCAGGAGGGGACAGGAAAGCTGGTAATGGGAAACCCAAGGTCAAGAAAGGGAGAGTGTTGACAGGTTGTTGAGTTGGTAACCAATGTCACAAAACAACATGGGTATTAATTGTTTAATGAGAAACTAATTTGCTCTGCAAAACTTCCTCTAAGGTACAAAACAAAAACCCAGAGGTAATCTAGCTGTATTTAGAAAAACAGCATATCATTTTTCTGTCACCGGTTTTCTGGTCCACACTGTGATCAGAAAATGGGAAGAGACAGAGGTCAAAGAGGTGAGAAGCGAGGCTCAGGAGGCAAAGGAGAACACGAGAAAGAGAAGAGATAAAGATGGCAAAGTATACACAGAACAAGAAAGAGATAAAAGGAAGCAAACGACAACATCAAAAAATTAATAGAGAAACACAGATATTTTTATCTCCATACTGCCAGAATGGGTTGTAAAGATATTTCTATAAAGCTTAGAAGCACAGCCATTCTTAAAATGACCTCTTTCCCCCTACATTTGACAAATAAAAATTCCTAATAATGTTTTCTTACTTTCAATAAAGAAAGATTTCTTTTAAGAAAATCACAGGGTCAATTTCAGTTTACAGAGGGAAAAGTGCATCTCTTTTCACAGATTCATGTTTCCACCTCGTGGCCTTTTAGGATATCATTGCCCAAGGGTTCAAGATTTGCAGCCTAGGCAGAGAGGATATTTCTCCTTGGCCTCCGTCCCAAAGTTGGAAAGTTAAACCCAGGCCCCAGGTGGGAGGGTCTCCTCCTGTTGTTTAGAACGTACGGTTAGACACACAAAGAGATATCTTAACCCACTCTGCGAATTTCATTTTAGGCTGCCATGAACAACACCATTCACATAAAAAGCAAGCATATAATCATAAGGTTTAAATGCTTTGTTAGTGTCTTCCCTTCAGCCTTTCCAACAGATATTAATGGAGTCCCTGGGTAGCACAAACAGTTAAGTGAGATCAGCTTGTTGTTAATTGCCAAGGAGTTGATTCTGACTCTTGGTGACCCCCTGTATGCAGAGTGGAGCTTCTCCATAGTTTTCAAGGCTATGACCTTTCAGAAGCAGATGTCAGGCCCGTCTAACAAGGCACCCCTGGGTTAATTCAAACCGCTAACCTCTCAGCTAGTAGTAGAGCACTAGTTGTAAAGGCTGGCAGTTCGTATCCACCCAGATACACCTGGTGAAGTGCTTCCGAAGGGCCACAGCCTTGAAAACCTTATGGAGCAGTTCTTCTCTTCATACATGGGGTCACCATGAGTTGGAATCAGCTGGATGGCAACTAACAAC
This sequence comes from Loxodonta africana, assembly GCF_030014295.1. Taxonomy (NCBI): domain Eukaryota; kingdom Metazoa; phylum Chordata; class Mammalia; order Proboscidea; family Elephantidae; genus Loxodonta; species Loxodonta africana. The sequence goes on along the minus strand of NC_087357.1, from coordinate 81,976,881 downwards.
AACAACAAATATTGATGTCCCTTTTTTTCCAACTAACAACCAAATTAAATTTAGCAGGGAATATTCCAGATTGACCTATTATAAATTAAACTTATTTACTGTGGTAACCCTAAAATATTTATTGCAATAAATTATAAAACAAGTTTAAATGCCATAACTCACACAACCACCTATTCTGAACTCATATGTGATATTCTCTACTCTCTAAGATAAAGAATAAAAACTTTGCTAAGATTTTTTAAGTGTAATTTAGGGCTCTAACATGGTTTAATAAACAGGCTGAAAGCCACCCTCTTTCATGCTACACAGAGGCAAATGACAGAACACCTATAGAAAACAAATTACTGACTATATAGTCAGGCTTGAAAATACAAAGGGCAGTGCTTGAGAATGCAGAAACACCCAGACCCAGCCCCGTGCCGTCGAGTCGATTCCGACTCATAGCGACCCTATAGGACAGAGTAGAACTGCCCCCTAGCAGAAACAGCAAGTCATCCTAAAAGACCCAAGCTGAATAAGAAGGCCACAGGTAACCTAAGTCTGCACCCACATGGGAATGCTGCTGAATCCCAGGACTCAGGTGGGGGAATTCTAAACCAGAAAATGAACACACGATCAAGAAGCACCGAATGTCTGTGGAAGGCCACTGCCATGAAAAAAAATAACAAGCTGAGCAAATGGAAGATCTTATACCTGATGGATAGATCACTTAAAATAAGTAATCTTCAGCAAAGTGAAAACAAAGGATCATGAGAAAGAGTCAGCTAGAGATCCCATAAATGAAAGTCAAAATGGCTAAAAGAAAAAACTCAAAAGACAGGCTGAACGACAGAATGAACAACCTGAAGTGTGAATTAGCAAGGTAGAAGATTAAATTGAGGGAACCCTGAAGAACTCAGCACAGAGAAAAAAAAGAAAAAGTTAAAAGACATAAAGGATGGATGAAGTTGGTCCATCTTTTAGCTGGTCAGAATTCCGAGGGAGAGAATGGGAAGGTAATATTTAATCAACGGCCAAGAATTTTCCAGAAGTGAAGAAAGCTATCAAATTTCAGAACATCAAATAGAAAAATGTGTAAAGCCACTAAAGTGGAAAGATAGTTTAGCCTTAAAGGAATAAGATTCAGATTTTCATCGCACCACTCATTAACATCATATACAAGATGATGATGCAATATTGCCAACGACCTATTGAAAAATAACTGTCATTTTAGAATTCTACACCCAGCCATAGCATCATCTAAGAGTGTGAGTGAAACTAACGGATTTTTGTACCTTCAGGATTTATGAACGTTTACCACCAAAAGAGTCTCTGAAAGAACTGTTCAAGCAAAGAATAAAATGAAAGGAATCCAGAGGAAGAAGCAGTATGAAGAAGTAATTTTTATTTAAGTTATCAGCAAAATCTTATTGTTTCAAACTTAGTGAGTATGATTGTCAAAAATGTTTAAAATAATTTTGAAGTAGAATTCCAGATGATAGGGAGTTGGGAAACAGCAGAGGGAAGTGAAAATTTCTTGTCTTGTTTGGGAAGAGTCTGAAAGTACTGATTACCTTTAGATTTTGCTGGGCAAATATAACTTTATTTATGGATATAAAAAGTTAAGAGTAACCATCAGAAAAATAGCAATGGAATGTAAACATTTTAAACCAATAGAGGAAAAAAGATGGAACAAAGAAAATTCAATCAACCCAGCAGAAGCAGGAATGGGGGCAAAGAGAGACAAAAAGAGACTACAGTATATAGACAACAGGAAGTAAGATAACAAGGTTAAGTCCAAACAAATGAGTGCATAATAAACATCCAATAAGAAAAAAATGTAAATGAATAGAAAATGAGCAATTCATATGAACATGTCATTCAAAGAAAATTAAAATTATGGATAAGCATAGGATGCCCCATCTCACCAGTTGTCAGAGAAATACAAATAAAATAGCACTGAGATGCCATTTTTACTGTTCAGATTGGCAAATATTTTTAATTTTGATATCAATTATTAGCAAGGAAGTTGGGCAAACAGGAACCCTGATATTCCAACAGTGGAAACGTATATTGGTGCAGTCAGTTTGTAGGGCAATTTAACAGTATCTTAAAATAAAAAAAAACATTTGCATATGTGTGCAAGGAAGTATGGTCAAGGATATCATAGCAACATTGCTCATAACACTGAGATACTGGAAATACTCTAAACCGGAGAACAACTAGATAAACCACGGTATGTTCATACTGCTGAAAATGAGTAATTTAGATTCAACTGTGATAACATGGATAGACATATATGAAAATTTAAAAAGTTGCAGAATGAAAGAAACGAATTATTTTATATATGTAAAACCACATAAACAATACTGCATATATTTGTATAGCTACATATACGTACATAAACTCCTAGAAAAAGCTCTGAAAATTTAAACATCAAACTCATAATTGAGATAGCCTTTAAAGAGGTGGAATGAGGCCAAGAGTGGAGCATGTGGTGTGTGCTGGTTTGGGGGGAAAGTTTAACAGAAGATGCAATGGATTTAGTCTTATTTGTAAAGTTCAATTTTACATTAAAGCAAATTATTTATGTATTATTTTGTTGAATGAGTCTGATTAAGGATCAGTTCCCCTCCCCCCACCCGGAAAAAGACGGCAAATTTGCTCAAGTGGCCGGGCATTTAGGAAATGGACCGTGTGGGCAAGAATAGCCTTCTGAACAATCGGATTTATGACCTCTCCCTCACTTCCACCCTACAGTACTCACCAGATGCCAGAATCTTAAGGAATGAAAGGGGCCTGCCATACTTCAGCTGTGGATTACCAGTAGTAGTGCCAACTCTTAAATAAACAGGTTCCTAGGACCCTAGAAAGAGAAGCAGTGTCTGCTGGGAAGCCCTTCTTTTATGTAAGTAGAATGGAATAATTACACCCTGGGTTAGGTTTCAGGGACAATGAACTCTACAGCCTCTAGGCTATGAAACCACTTCCGTGACCTCCCCTGAGCGCTTCACTTTCTGAGCAGTTATATATAACACCAAGAAAAGAAGGGAATGAATTTCCTTTTCTCTAAAGTTGGCCAATGAAAAGTTGGAAACACAACCACAACTCTTTATGTTGATTGCTCCCAGTTAGTCATAGATCGACGCATTTTGCTATTCAAAAATTCTTCATTGTTTTGAGTCAGTCGCTTATAAATACTTTTGTTTTGGTAAGGGGGGGAATTTAATTAGGGCCTTTCTAAAATGATGCTGTTGTAAAACACTCATGACAACAACAATAAAAATCCTTTCTAATGATCAGAGTTCTACACTACAAAGAACAACGTAATTCCTTTCTTTCTTTCTCTGGCTCCCACAGCCTCAGAGCTTTCTCCATGCTCTGAAATCCCAGTAGGAAGTTATAATCTGTATGAACTATTTGGCAGTTACTGTACAGAATTCTTGGGAACCCTGGCGGCGTAGTGGTTAAGTGCTACGGCTAAGAGGTCGGCAGTTCAAATCCACCAGGCGCTCCTTGGAAACTCCATGGGGCAGTTCTACTCTGTCCTATAGGGTCACTATGAGTCACAGTCAACTCGACAGCAGTGGGTTTGGTTTTTTGTTTTCATACAGAATTCTTAGGAGCCCTGATGGTGCAATGGTTAAGTACTCAGCTGATAACTGAAAGGTCGATATTTCAAATTCACCAGCAGCTCCACAGAAGAAAGACGTGGCAGTCTGCTTCTGAAAAAGTTTACGGCCTCGGAAACCCTATGGGGCAGTTCTACTCTGTCCTGTAGACAACGGTGGGTTTGGTTTTATATAGTATTCTTACAGTATTGCCTATTATAGTGTACCACTGTTTTTTTCTATTTTTTTTCACTCCCTTGAAGTTCCTAACGTAGTCTTTGACTGGTTACTTGATTAGTTAGAATCTGGAAGGAGTTGGTGTATAATTCTCATCAATTCTTGGTTTTCCAAGCCAGCATTGGCACAGTGCCTGGGCCAGATTCTGGGAAGATCCTTCATCTGCTCCTCTGTAGTCTGTCTGCCCAGGATACTGCAAAGAAGCTATGGTGAGTCCTGAGAAGTCTGGACCTTACCAAAGCTAGCAGCCCAAGGGAGGACGGCTTCTGCTTGTACCCATAAGCACATTTCTTTCAAGCACCACCCATTCAGGGATGGCCCAAAATACACTCCACCCCCATCCAGGATCAGCTACATGTTTTGCAAAGCCCAGCGTGAAATGAAAATGTGGGTCTCCTTGTTAAAAAATTATGAAGAATTTCAAGAAAGTAACAGCAGAGTGTTAAACCAAGCAGGACCCTTCTAGTGCAGGGCCTCGTGGACTACACAGATTTGTATGCCCATGAAGTTTGCCATGTTCCCACCCTCTGCTCTTCTGCTTCCACCATGACCCTCCAGAATCAAATCCTGGCCTCTCTTTCCCTGTGACAGGGATTGGGGAGACTAGCAGGAGTCAGATCTTTCTTAGTTACCTTCCCTATGACACAAGGACACACTAGCCTCAAGGCTGGCACTGTGGAACAGTGCTGCTCACCAGGAAACTCTTAGCTTGGCCCTTTACACCAGTGTTCTTTGGCGTTACCAACCAGGCATCACCTAGGAGCTTGTTAGAATTTCAGATCTTAAGATCCACCCCAGACTCCTGAATCAGAATCTGCATTTAACAAGATACCAGGTGATTCCTTTTACACATTAAAGTGGTTATGATTCTGGGCCTCACATATCCCTGATATTGTTGAGGAAGAATAATTAAAAATAAGATCTCCTACCAATCCAGTAAAACCGCTTCATAAAATGTAGAAAAGACTGAGTTTTATTCTTGAATAAACAGATTGTGATGTGTATCACAAGCAATCACCAAGATTGCAAAGAAAGAAATCTTACTCTTTCACATAGCCAGGAAGATACAATCTATCGTACGCATGTTAATTGTCTTTATCCAAAGGTATAATAATAAAACTTCTCATATTTTTGATAAGCAGGGAGTTACAGCTTGGAGCTAGGTGCCTGGGCTAAACTCCCACATAGACAGGGAGACAAGGTGTTACCTTCATCGATGTTCTTGTTTCAAAGATGGCTCCAAGGTCCCCAAGAAAGACATTCCTGCAATGCAAAACTGGCACAAGTCTTAATCAGCTTTTAAAAAGATTTACATACACCTCAAAGAGATAAGGAAACCCTGGTGGTATAGTGGTTAAGAGCTACAGGTTGCTAAACAAAAGGTCAGCAGTTTGAATCCACCAGGCGCTCCTTGGAAACTATGGGGCAGTTCTACTCTGTCCTATAGGATCACTGTGAGTTGGAATTGACTTGATGGCAACTTTTTTTTTAAGAGATAAATCATTTACAATTCCAAGTTTTCTAAAGGAAATGTTAAAGGGTATGGGAGGCAGTTCTTTTTCCCTTTCAGAATAAGGAAATTTGTTGTTGTTGTTGAGAGTACACACAGCAAAACATATATCAATTCCACAGTTTCTACATGTACAACTCAGTGACACTGATTACATTCTTCAAGTTTTGCAACCATTTTCACCCTCCTTTTCTGAATTGTCCCTCCCCAATTAACATAAACTCACTGCCTCCTAAGGTTCCTACCTAATCTTTTGAGTTGCTTTTGTCGATTTGATTCCATATAGATAGTTCCTAAAAGAGCATAATGCTCAAGGCAGACATTTTTTACAAGTTAACCTAAAATATTGTTTGGTTTTAGGAAGACTTCAGGGAATATTTTTAAAGATTATCTCAAAAGAATGGATTAAAAAACATGATCAAACTATATGCTGTTTATAAGAGACACACCTTAAACTCAAGGACACAAATAGATTGAAAGTGAAAGATGGAAAAAAAAAATCCCATGCAAAGAGCCAAAAGAGAGCTTAAAACAGACTTTAAGACAAAATCTGTTAGAAGCAATAAAGAATGGCAGTAAGTATTGATCAAAAGGTCAGTTTATCAGAAGATTTAACAATCATATGTACACTCAACACTGGGGCACCTAAATGTATAAAACAAACACTGATAAAATTGAAGGGAGAAATAGATGGTCCTACAATAATAGTTGGAAACTTCAACACATCACTTTCAATATTGGACAAAACGTCTAGAAAGGAGATCAACAGAAGATTCGAATGACACCATAAACCAACTAGACTTAACAGACATAGATAGAACACTTCATCCAAGAACAGCACAATATGCATTCTACTCCAGTGCACATGGATTATTCTCTAGGATAGACCACATGTTTGGTCACAAAGCACATCTTCATACATTTTAAAAGATCGAAATCATATTTTTTCTGGCCACAATAAAGCGAAGCTAGAAATAAATAACTTAAAAAAAAACTGGAAAATACACAAACATATGGAAATTAAACAACACACTTTTTATCAAGCTGCCAATGGGTCAAAAGAGAAATCACAAATTTCCTAGAGTCAAATGAAAATGAAAACACAACATATCAAAACTTATGAGATCCCACGAGGGCAGTACTCAGAGGGAAACTTACAGCAATAAATGCCTACATGAAGAAAGAAGAAAGATTTCAAGTCAACAGCCTAACATGACGACTCCAGGAACTAGAAAGAGAAGGGCAAACTAAACCTAACCATACCAGAAGAAAAGAAATAACAAAGATCAGAACAGAAATAAATAAAATAGAAAACAGAAAAACAATAGAATCAATAATATCAGAAGTTTGTTCTTTGAAAAGATCAGTAAAACTGAAAAACCTTTAGCTAAACTGACAAAAAGAAGAGGAAAGATGCAAACAACCAAAATAAAACAAGGAAGTGGGGAAATGACAACTGACCTGATGGAAACAAAGAGAATTATGACAGAATATTATGAACAACTGTATGGCAACAAACTGGATAACCAAGATGAAATGGACAAATTCTTAGAAGCACACAACCTACCCAAACTGACTCCAGAGGAAATAGAGTCTCAACAGACCCAAAACATGAAGAGATTGAATTAGTGACCAAAACATTCCCACAAAAAAAAGTCCTGGACTAGATGGCTTCACTAAGGAATTCTACCAAACATTTGGAGAAGAATTGACACCAATACTGTTTAAACTCTTCCAAAAGATGGAGCAGGAAGGAATACTCCCTAATTCATTCTATGAAGCAAATTTTGTAACACTGATATCCAAACCAGACAAAGACACCACAAGAAAACTACAGGCTAATATATCTTAGGAATATAGATGCAAAAATCCTCAACAAAATACTAGCAAACAGAATCCAATTATTGGAAGAGTAGTACACCATGATCAAATGAGATTTATTCCAGGAATGCAGAGATGGTTCAACATTAGAAAACCAATCAACGTAATACACCATATCAATAGAACAAAGGAAAAGAACCACATGATTATCTATACGGATGCAGAAAAAGCATTTGATAAAACCCAACACCCTTTCTTGATGAAAACCCTAAAGAAGATTGGAACAGAAGGGAAATCCCCCAATATGATTCAGGGCATATATGAAAAGCCAAAAGACAACATTATGCTTAACGGAGAAAGACTGAGAGATTTCCCCTTGAAATGAAGAACAAGACAAGGGTGCTCTCTCACCACATCTATTCAAGATTGTATTAGAAGTCCTAGACAGAGCGATAAGACAAGAAAAAGAAATAAAAAGTGTCCAGATTGGAAAAGAAGTAGAATTATCTCTATTCGTGGATTTATGATCCTATACACAAAAAATCCCAAAGAACTCACAAGAAAACTTCTAGAGCTAATAGAAGAGTTTAGCAAAGTTAGAGATACAAGGTCAACAAACAAAAAATCAGTTGGGTTTCTATACACCAGCAATGAGAAACCTGAAAGGGAAATTATGGAAACAATTCCATTTACAATAGCTTCTAAGAGATCCAATACCTAGGAATTACTCTAACCAGGGACATGAAAAACTTGCACAATTAATACTACAAAACTGCTGTAAGAGATTAAAGAAAATTTAAATAAATGGAAAGATGTTCCAGGAAGACTTAACATTGTTATTAATACTACACAAAGCAATTTATTTATTTTGTTGTTTTCTGTTTGTGCTTTTGCTATTAGATAAAAGCTAGGGCTGACAGCATTGCCCCTGCTTTTTCTTCTAAGAATTGTGTGGTTTTAGTTTGCACATTTAGGTACTTAATCCATTTTGAATTTGTTTTTGTGTATGATGTGAGGCATAGATTCTCTTTCATTTTTCTGCATGTGGAAATCCAGTTCTCCCATTTATTGAAGAGACTCTTCTTTCCCCATTGAATGGAGTTAGGACCCTTGTCAACAAATTAGTTTACCATAGATGTGTGGGTTTATTTCTGGACTCTCAATTCTATTCCATTGGTCTTCGTGTCTATTTTTATACCAGTACCAGGCTGTTTTGATTGCGACAGCTGTATAGTGGAGCCCTGGTGGCATGGTGGTTAAGAGCTTGGCTGCTAATCAAAAGGTCAGCAATTCAAATCCACCAGCTGCCCCTTGGAAGCCCTATGGAGCAGTTCTACTCTGTCCTATAGGGTTGCTATGAGTCAGAAGTGACTCAGTGGCAATGGGGTGTGTGTGGTGAGGATGGCTAAGGAGCCCTGGTGGTCAAGTGGTTAAGCCTTTGACTACCAAACAAAGGATTGGCGGTTCGAATTTACCAGTTGCTCCTAGGAAATCCTATGGGGCAGTTCAATGAGTCCCTATATATATTTCCACAGCAATGGATTTTGGTTTTTTTGAGGATAGCTGTGATCCTAAGGACTATGTCTCAACTTGGCTAGCCCATGATTCTCGCTGGTTTGGCAGTTATGCTGTAGTTTGGCAGTCGTATGATATGATCACTTCCATGATGATATTTGATATGTGATCACTTCCGTGATGGGATCTACTGTGAGTAGCCAATCAGTTGAAAGGGAGTTTCCTTGGGTGTGTGGCCTACACCGAATATAAGTGGACATTCTGGCAAGCCTCAGGGGCTTTTGCTCACTCTGGATGCTGCAGCTGGTTCCTGTTTGTCTGACCTCGAGCTAGCAGCTCAAGGTTCTTGGGACTTGAGCTAGCAGCTCAAGGTTCTTGGGACTTGAGCTAGCAGCTTACTTGTGGTCTTGCCTGCTGATCTTGGGATTCATTGGTTTTTGCAGCCTGTCAGCCAGAGCCCCGCTCTCTTACTTGCCAATCTTGGGTTTGCCAGCCCCTCAGTAAGAATTACGAGAAGCCTCCAGCCTGATCCACACAGCAGCCTCTACAACCAAGTGAGCCATTGCCTTTTTATAAATCTCTCCATATATATATATATATACTTTACTGGTGTTGCTTCTCTAGAGAACCCAGCCTAAGACATTTGGTATGCAGAGTGGTTCTAGAGAAAAGAAATTGTAAGGATGAGTTTTCTAAATTGGTTCTCAAGTCTGGTTAGTCTTCAAAATGATGATGACTCTGCTTCCAGTAGTAAAGAGGGCACTGTGTGAGGTGGCAATACAAATACACAAACTATCAGCACCAATAGATCTGGTGTTAGTGAAAGGCAAGGCTCTGGGTGATTGCATGTGTGAAAATGTTCTACAATTTTGTTATAACAAGAAATATAAGTGAGCTGGTTGGTTGGTCCTACTTTTGCAAGACAAACTGGTGAAAGAAAGAGATGAGGTCAGGGCTTCAGAGTCAAAGCTCAAGAGCTGCATAAACAACCTGAAAGTTTCCACTTGTGCTTTGGAAAAAAGCCTTATTTCTTGTAGTAACAGAGCTGATGTTGTCAAAAACCAAACCCAGAGTCTTACTAAAAGAGTGACTGAATTACAATGCCAACTCAATTCCCAAACTTAAGAGGTGTCTGAAGTTAAAGTGAGGGCATTGATTGGGAAGAAATGGGATTCTGAAACTTGGGATGAGGACATATGGGCAGATAATCAGGGAGCTGGGGACGCTGAGTCCCTGAATGCCACTGAATCACTTCTGCCAACAGGACCAGGCTTCTCACTCCCATTTGAAGAAATTACTCCATGTTTGTCTGTGAAACCACCCTCCTCAGTAAAACCGTTAACCCCTCTACCCCCATCTAATGAAATTAACCCAAAAACAAAAACCAAACCCACTGCTGTCAATTCCGACTCATAGTGACCCTAGATGACGGAGTAGAACTGCCCCGTAATTTCCAAGGAGCGCCTGGATTCAAACTGTCAACCTTTTGGTTAACAGTTGTGGCACTTAACCACTATGCCACCAGGGTTTCTGAGATTAACCCAGCTGTGTCTAAAGAGCTTTCATCTGAGTCATTGCCTCGGGGACTGCCTGAGGCAGATGCTTTACAAGACAATGCTGAATGTTCTCAAAACACTTCCCCACCACCAATTTTGGCTTCTAGACCTATAACTAGACTTAAGTCCCAGGGAGCCCCAAAAGGTCAGGTACAAAGTGTGACCCAGGACGAGGTAAATTACAACCTAAAAGAACTGCTCGACTTTTCTAATATGTACAAACAGAAACCTATGGAATATCTGTGGGGATGGCTACTAAGGGTGTGGGATAATGGTACAAGGAACATAAAGATGGATCAGTCTGAGTTTATTGATATAGGCCCACTAAGCACAGACTCTTCATTCAGTGTTTCAGCTCAAGAAGTTAGGAAAGGAGCTGATAGTTTATTTGGTTGGGTTGCTGAAGCATGGATTAGACTAAATCAAGTTGAAGTACCAGTTCTGGCTGTGTATACTGTAGAAGATGGTATTCACAGGCTTAGGGAAATTGGCATGCTAGAGTGTATTTACCAGGTTAGACCCACAGACTCACACATGGAGTGCCCAGAAGACACACATTTTACCACAACTGTGAGAGAAAAAAATTGTGAAGGGAGCTTGAAGACTGCTGTGATTGCTATTTTATGTAAGGCAGATTTGACTGTGGGAGCTGCCCTAACTGAATTAAGACACCTTACTACAATGGAGCTGATTGGACCCCATGGTAGTAGGGGCCAAGTGGTGGTACTCAATCAACAAAGACAAGATGGATGTGGTTACCGTAATGGGCAGTGGAGTCAAAGCAGTAATCAGAAGAGTCTGACTCATATGGAACTTACAGTGTCTGTTACTTAGTCATGGTGTCCCTAGGAGTGACATAGATTAGAAATCTACTAAATATTTAGTGGATCTGTACAAGAGGATGAATTCTAGGTCAAGTGAACAGCAGTTTAACTCAAATCGCCAGAGTAGAGAGTCATGACCCCTGAATCAATTTCCAGGCATGAGCGAGTTTAAAGGCCTGCAACACTTTGAATGAAGGGGAGGCTGGGTCCCCTTGAGGAAGGAATCCAATACACTGCCAAAAAGTTATACCGTTAATCTCTCTCTCAGCCTTCCGCAAAGGGATCTACGGCCTTTTACAAAAGTGACCGTTCATTGGGGAAAAGGAAATAATCAGACTTTTAGGAGATTACTTGATACAGACTCTGAACTGACACAATTCCAGGACCCCAAAATGTCACTGTGGCCCACCAAAGTGGGAGCATATGGAGGTCAGGTTATTAATGGAGTCTTAGCTCATGGTGGTCTCACGGTAGGTTCAGTGGGTCCCTGAATCCATGCTGTAGTGATTCCTCCAGTTCCAGAATGCATAATTGGAACAGATACACTCAGCAACTTGGCAGAACTCTCACATTGGATCCCAGACAAGTGGAGTAAGGGCTAGTATGGTAGGAGAGCCAAGCAGAAGCCATTAGAACTGCCCCTATTTAGGAAAATAGTAATCCAAAAGCAATACCACATTCCTGGAGGGATTGCAGTAATTATAGCCACCCCATCAAGGACTTGAAGGATTCAGGGGTGTTGATTCCCACCACATCCCCATTTAACTTACCTGTCTGGCCTATAGAAAAAACAGATGGATCTTGGAGAACTGACAGTGGATTACTGAAAACTTAACCAAGTGGTGATTCCAATTACAGCTTTTGTTCCAGATATGGTTTCATTGCTTGAACAAATTAATACATCTCCTTGTACCTGGTATGCAGCTATTGATCTGGCTAATGACTTTTTCTCCATACCTGTTTTGAATGACCACCAGAAGCAGTTTGCCTTCAGCTGGCAAGGCCAACAATACACCTTCAGTGTACTGTCTCAGAGGTATATCAACTCTCTAGGCCTATGTCATAATTTAGTACACAGGAAACTTGATTGTCTTTCCCTTCTACAAGGTGTCACACTGGTCCATTACATTGATGACATTATGCTGATTGGACCTAGTAAGGAGAGAGTGTCAGTGACTCTTGACTTATTAGTAAAACATTTGCATGCTAGATGGTGGGAAATTAATCTGACAAAAATTCAAGTGCCTTTTACCTCAGTGAAATTTCTAGGGGTTCAGTGGTGTGGGGCATGTCAAGGTATTCCTTCTAAAGTGAAGGATAAGTTATTGCATCTGCTGGGTAGTTTTTTGTTGTGGTGAATGCTCTGGGCCGCTAGAGGATTTTTCTCTGCTCTTCACAGTGAGAACCTAGTGGGATTCCTGGAGGTAAAACCCAGAAAAGTGTAAGGACACCCTATAGAATGGAACACCAGGAGATTTAATCTCTCAAGCTAATTCACACTTAGCCTCCGGCAGTTCGTTGATTACTTTTAAATACTCCTACTGGGGTTACTGGTTCCAGTAACTTCTACCTCAGCTAAACAAATCTGTATTTTCTGTATTCATTCTCCAGTTTCCTGGATGTTAGTTTGCCATATGACCTTAATTCGCTGATGGATGTAAAAATAGTTGCTAATTTTCATTTTGTTGTATGTGTGTGTGAGGGTCAGAATGATGACATGTCAGAGTGGAAAAAATACTTTCTTTTTATGGATTTAAATTTATTCTTTTATTGCCTTTGGATTCTTAGTTAGAAAGTCTTTCCCTACACTGAAGTCACGGAGGAAGTCAACCACGTTTTTAGCTACTGCTCGTATGGTGTCATCTTTTACATTTAAATCTTTAATCTATTTGGAGTTTATTTTTATAAATGACCACCCAGTTGTTCCAGCACCATTTTTCAAAAAAGTCCATCTTTAGTCCTGAGATGCCACTTTTCATCAATCTATTGTTTCTAAATGTGCTTGGGCCTATTTTGAGGCATTCTGTTCTATTTTACTATTTGTCTATTCGTTTACCACTACCACATGGTTTTAGTTACAGAGGCTATTTTGGTAGTGCTAGTCTTCCCTCAGTCTTTCTTTTTCAGTGTTTGTGGTAAAATGAGTCCCTTTTGATCTTTTGCCTTGGTTCTTTAGAAAAACAGTTTGAGAGATTTTTTTCCCCTAAGCCCTGAGGAGTTAACTTTGCCCTAGTTTTCTACTCCAGAAGGTTACTTTTGTCCAGGTTGATTGACATTTCTTGGGTAAGCTGTAAACAACTTGATGGTTTTTCATATTTTTTGTCTGGCCCTGAGCTGCATCCTGCCCTGTCATTGGTCTATTTTACTCACCTTGCAGGGATTGGGTAATAAACTACACAAGAGGCAAATGAAGTAACTATAAACCCAAAACCCAAACCTACTGCCATCCAGTCGATTCTGATTCATACCAACCATGTGGGACAGAGGAGAACTGACCCATAGGGTTTCAAGACTGTGAATCTTTACAGAAGCAGGCTGCCACATCTTTCTCCTGCAGAGTGGCTGGTAGATTTGAACCACTAACCTTTTTGTTAGCTGCTGAGCACTTTAACCCCTGTGCCACCATGGCTCCCTGAAGTAACTATAGACTATGCAAGTGAAGTAACAATGGTCCACTGAGGGGACTGGCCAGCTCACGGCCCTGCTGGGAGGGCCATACCTTAAAACTGACAAGGAGTTTGCTCATATATACACCCAACCCCACAGAGGTTTCAGAAGGAACAAGCAAAAAGGAGAAAAGGCAAGAGAGGCAAGAAGGGAGAAGAACAGGGGTGAAGGGGGTAAGGAAACTCCTAAAAGAGCTGCAGCACGCGCCAAAGGCTGCAACACTGACGGCAGTGAGGCCAGGAAGGGGCCCTGCAGCAGAGCTGGCAGTGATGGCAGAAACCTGCTGCTGGGAATGCAGCTAAGAGAGCGGAACAAAACGGACACACTGGCTGTGGGCTGGGTCGGTTGGCAGTGCAGAGAGACCCATACGACTGAGAAGGGGCGTGCATGGCCAAGAGGAAGCTTGTCCTCAGGGGGCTGAGAGGAGGCTTGCAGGGCTGAGAGGGGGTGTGCACGGCAGAGAAAAGGCCTGCTTGCTTGTGTGGCCAAGAGGAGGTAAGAAAGCCGCCCTGCGCTGAGGGAGGGCGGGATGAACTCACCACTTCTGGGAGCCTTTCGGGCTTTGCCTGCATGCTTCCTGATCCTGATCCAGAGTAGTAACCTGTTGGCCCTGAGCCCAGGCTGTATTGTTACTTCCTTAAAGCCGCCTAATTGTAAGGATGGCCTGTGAGATCTGCGTGGCCACTATAACGAATTATCAAACCCAGATGGGGAGTGGAGAGTGCCATGGAGGGACAGCTTGTGTCAGCACTGGTAAAAAGGCTGGAGAGTGGAAGTGTGTCTGACCTTCACCTCACAGGAATCAGCTTTGTGCTGATGGTGACTCTCGTCTCTCGTCCTGAAGTCAGACAAGGTTTGACACAATCACATTAGTGTTCTTCTGTTTAATTTTGCATATTTGTTTTTCCCACATTGAATTCTTAAAAAAAAAAAAGCATAACCCACCCACTGCTGTAGAGTCAATTCTGACTCATAGCTACCCTGCAGGACAGAGTGGAACTGCCCACAGGGCTTCCAAGGCTGTAAATCTTTACAGAAGCAGACTGCACATCTTCCTCCCACGGAGCGGCTGGTGGGTTCGAACCACTGACCTTTCTGGTTAGCAGCTGTCATGGACTGAACTGTGTTTCCCAAAAATGTCACCTGGCTAGGCCATGATTCCCAATATTGTGTGGCTGTCCACCATTTTCTCATCTGATGTGATTTTCCTCTGTGTTGTAAATTCGATCTCTATGATGTTGATGAGGTAGAATTAGTGGCAGTTATATTAATGAGGCAAGACGCAATCTACTAGATTAGGTTGTGACTTAAGTCAATCTCTTTTGAGATTTAAGAGAGAGAAGTGAGCAGACAGGGGGACCTTATACCACCAAGAAAGTAATGCTGGGAGCAGAGTGTGTCCTTTGGACCTGAGGTTCCTGCACTGAGAAGCTCCTAGATCAGGGGAAGACTGACGACAAGGATCTTCCCCCAGAGCTGACAGTGAGAGAAAGAGAGAGACAGACAGACAGAGCCTTTCCCTGGAGCTGGCACCCTGAACACAGACTTCCAGCCTCCTAGACTGTGAGAAAATAAATTTCTCTTTGTTAAAACCATCCACTTGCGATATTTCTGTCATAGCAGCATTAGATGACTAAGACAGCAGCCAAGTACTTTTAACCACTGTGCCATCAGGACTCCTAAGAAAAAATGCATAATCTGATTTTAATCATGAGGAAACAAACCCAAATTGAGAGAAATACTACAAAATAGTTGGCTACTACTTTTCAAACTGTTAAAGTCTTAAAAGAAAAAGAGTGAAGCATTGTCCCAGATTAAAGTAGAATAACAAAACATGGCAACCAGCTGCAACATATGATCCTGGGTTGGATTCTTGTCCGTAAAATAACCTGAGACAATTGACAAAATTTGAATGAGGGCCATAGATTAGTTAATAACATTGTATTAATATTAAGAAGTCATGGGGTGGTGCAAATGGTTAACGTGTGCAGCTGCTAACTGAAAGGTTTCTGGTTTGGGTCCACTCAGAGGTGCCTCAGAAGAAAGGTCTGGCCATCTACTTCTCCAAAAAATCAGCCGCTGAAAGCCACGGGAGCAGCGTCACTCTGAAACACGTGGCGTCGCTGAAAGCCACGGGAGCAGCGTCACTCTGAAACACGTGGCGTCGCTGAAAGCCACGGGAGCAGCGTCACTCTGAAACACGTGGCGCCGCTGAAAGCCACGGGAGCAGCGTCACTCTGAAACACGTGGCGCCGCTGAAAGCCACGGGAGCAGCGTCACTCTGAAACACGTGGCGTCGCTGAAAGCCACGGGAGCAGCGTCACTCTGAAACACGTGGCGCCGCTGAAAGCCACGGGAGCAGCGTCACTCTGAAACACGTGGCGCCGCTGAAAGCCACGGGAGCAGCGTCACTCTGAAACACGTGGCGCCGCTGAAAGCCACGGGAGCAGCGTCACTCTGAAACACGTGGCGTCGCTGAAAGCCACGGGAGCAGCGTCACTCTGAAACACGTGGCGCCGCTGAAAGCCACGGGAGCAGCGTCACTCTGAAACACGTGGCGCCGCTGAAAGCCACGGGAGCAGCGTCACTCTGAAACACGTGGCGCCGCTGAAAGCCACGGGAGCAGCGTCACTCTGAAACACGTGGCGTCGCTGAAAGCCACTGGAGCAGCGCCACTCTGAAACACGTGGCGTCGCTGAAAGCCACGGGAGCAGCGTCACTCTGAAACATGTGGTGTCGTCACCAGTTGGAACTGACTTGACGGCAACTGGTTCTGTTCTTAATTTTTTAATGAGTTAATTTTCGAGTTTTGACTGTACTGCGGTTATGTAAGATGTTAACGTTTGGGAATACTGGGTAAAGGGTATATGGGAATTCTTTGCAGAATTTGTTGCAACACTTTTGTAAGTCTGAAATGATTTCAAAATGAAAAGTTAAAAAGTAAAAAGATAAGAACATTTAACTTATATACAATAAATGTATACTTTTGTGATGGTTAAGGTTCTATGCCTATTTGGCTAGGCCATGATTCTCAGTGGTCTGGCAGCTGTTACCCTACGATCCTCCAGTCTGTGATCTGATATGAGTAGCCAATCAGCATAAAGGGGAGTTTCTTTGGGAATGTGGCCTGCATCCAACATATATGATGTTCTGGTAAAACTTACTCTCTTTCAATCCTGCATCCAACTCATCATCCTTTGACCTCCAGTTCTTGGGAGCCGCTGCCTGACCTACAGATTTTGGGACTTGCCAGCTCCCACAAGCCCATGAGCCAGCAGTCCTTCTTTCACCGGGGTGGCCTATTTGGGGTTCATCAGTCCCTGCAACCACACGTCAGGAGCAGGCTCCAGCCTGATGACCCATGGATTTGGGACTTACCAGCCCCCACAGCTGTGTGAGCCATTTCGTTGAAATAAACCTCCGTATGTTTATACATATGCTTCACTGGTTTTGCTCCTCTAGAGAACTCAGCCTAAGACACTTATTATAATTTACCAAATATTCATAAATATTATAATAAATTTCTTCCCAAAACGTAGGAGTTGCAGGCTTGTTACTGGGAAGAATGAAGTAGTAGGGGAGTAAAACTACCTTGATGTAGGAGTTCTGTGGGATCATTTTCCTACAGTTTTGTCTTGATTGAAGTGTCAGTGCAGGAATTAGACTCCTCAGAGAGCTACGGTGTCTATTGACAGACCTGCCAACCACTTCTGAGCAATAGTGTTGGCATTATTTGAGGTGGCAAGCAAGATGCCTGCCTTCTGATGTATTTGGGTGAGTAGCTGAGCCAAGAGAGGCTGGATGCTTAAAAAGAGAAACTAGGGATTCTTGGATAAATTGAAGACTTCACTTGATAACCTAAAATCTTAACAATCTCTTGTTGAGCCACACATTTTCCCTGAAAAGTACTAATCTTTTCTAGCAAAATCTTGTTGGACATTACAGCATTAACAAATAAACTGAGATGAATATGTGGAAGTGTTATTTAATCTCACACTGTACCAGAAATCTAAACATCTGTGGCAGATTTAAAATTCCAACTTTTGTTATAACTGTCTAAAAGATTGTAAAATTATCAAAATGAGCAAGTATCAAGTTCTGATATACTGTATGATGGGTGTATGAGGCTGTCCATGATACCATTTCTTTATTTGAGTTCTCAGGTATGGTTATAGGCGTACAAGAACTCTGTAACACTAACACATTCAATAAGAGGTAAATGCGTCAGAGGAAACACTTGAAAAGGTCTGTAGGAGAAGTGCAGATAAATGAAGACACAAGAAGCGGAGATCAAGACAAATGGACCACCAGCCCAAGGAAGGCAGGAAGGGCTTCATGAATAACACAGTGGTCACTGGCCTTGGCCTAGAGCGAGAAAGGCTTTTGAAGAGACTGGAAGAGATGAACCGAGGGAGCGTGTATGCTGTTGCTTGTTTCCCTAGCATTCCTTGTCTCTGCTTTTGGTAAAGCTTAATTTTTCCTTGGGGATCCACTTCTCTCCATCCCATGTGGTCCTGGTGGAAGTGCCAATCAGAGGGATGGAAATATGACCCAAGGGAAGCCAATCAGATTCCCCTTGAAGGAATTTGAACCTTTAATGGAGGAACACAAGAAGGGAAATGATCAAAGCTGAGTCACTCAGATGGTACTGGCAAAAAAGGAGACTCTGATGACTTCCTCTGATTTATGCCCTTTTCAAGACCTTTCTGCCTCTCTTTTCCATAAGTTCTATAAGCCGTGCAGTATCGTTCTCAAAATTTTCATTTTGCTAGAGTTTGCCAAATTCTTTTGTGTGCAAATGAAAAACTGTATGGTGATAGAGGGTGTAGACACAAACATTTTAAGTACGAGGCAAGGAGGGGAAGTCTCTTCTCTAGCAGAAACAGATAACTTGATAGCTTGAAAAATATGGTGAAGTTATAGAAGGGAGCTGATGAAGGATAAGTGTAAAGATCAAGGATATGTAATAAGACTGCCCATCAGTGCTGAGAGCCCAGGTAAGTCTGCAGAACATGTGAATTTGTAGCCGTTTCCTTCAGTAGCCCCGGTGCAGGAAAGGAGAAAGGGCTTGGCTGGGCTGATTCAGTTAGGAACTCGCAGAGCTTCTGTGTCAGAAGCACAGGTAAGGATATTAAAGGATACTCAAGAGAAGCTGAAGGCTATTATCATGGGCTCTAGACTGGAAGAAGGAAATGAAGGCAAGTGGTTATGCAACAGGATGAAAAGGAGGGACTGAAGCCTGCGGTGAGTTGAGAACATACACGATGGACATGAAAGTATAAGAGATTGCTCTATTGTGGCTCCTATTTGGAATCAAAAGGTTTCAGGTAATGAGGTCCTGGGTGTGGGTAAATGAGGTCTTCCAGAACTGGACTGGGGATTAAGGTTGTTTAGCACATCCAGGCAGGGTCATCTAAACGGCCACTGAAGTTGCTCATGATGAGGTTAGACGAGATGCAAGTTCAGTAACTGGATCCACTCACTTTTACCAACCAGATTCTAAAGTTTTTTCTGTTTTTAATGAATGTGGGGTAATGGCTAGCAGATTGGTAGACAGCAGCTTACCCAGTCCCTTTAAGAAACTTAGACTCTAGCTCTGGTGGCACAGTGGTTAAGAGCTTGGAAGCTAACCAGAAGGTCGGCAGTTTGAATCCACCAGTCACTCCTTGGAAATCCTATGGAGTAATTCTACTCTCTTCTATAGGGTCACTATGAGTAGGAATTGACTCAACGGTGAGTATGGTGTAACATGTTGGTGTGGGCTCCTGGTTCTGCTTCTTTAATGGATGGTTAACTTTGAGTATTTACTCATTCTCTCTGTGCCTCAGTTTTCTGAACTATAAAAGGCAGATACTAATCCCTACTTTGTAGCGTTATCCTGAGAATTATATGAATCAAACATAAAAGCATTTGGTAAATACTGAGTCCTTCAATAACAGTCAGCAATTATTATTAAACGGGAGACAGGTATGCAAATAAATGATTACAATACAATGTAACTTTATGATAGATATTTGATAAAGCTATACTTGATGGGACAGTCAAGGAAGGCTTCACTGAGGTGACGACTGAATACTGAGTGCCCAAGAGTTGGACAAACAAGATCTATGTTAAATGCACACTGTATGCCAGGGACCGTCCTAGCTGTTTTACAGATAATACATTTAATTCCTTATTCCTGCAAAATATGTCTCCATATTACTCAGGAGAAAAGCTCACGGAGATTAAGTAACTTGCCCTTGGTCACAAACGAATGAAAACGAGTTGGATTTTTATTAAAAAAAAAAAAATTAACCTCGTCTTGCACAGGAGCGACTCAGCAGAAAGTAGTTCGGGAAGCGGGAGATCGGAGAGCCACTTCACCGCGTTCCAGTGGGCGTGGGGAGCGGGGAGAACGGAGGCCGAGTCAGCCGGCGGGTTTTCCCTTTGGACTTCCATCTGCAGGCAATGCCGACGTGGCGGAGGGCTAAGCGGAGCCTACACAGTAGGCCGGACACAGCAGGGCATCAGGAGCACGCCGAGCCCGCAGGTGAGTCGCTCTCCAGACCCAAGGGCCCGGGTGCCAGCCCCGCGATAGGGCGCCGCCACACAGCCAACGGACGGGGGCGTTTCCTCTGCTCACGTCGCCGGCTGTTAAAGCCCTCGGCTGGGTGGGCCACAGACTCCTGGGCGCAGCTGCCCAACAGCCCCCACCCTACAGACCCTGATTATCACCCACACCTTCGGCGGAAGCGCCGCCGAGCTGACCCTCACCGCCTCAGCGCCCACTCTCGTCGGGTGCTGGTTCCGTCCCGCAGAAGGACCCCACGTATCAGTCCCAGCCCGGGGCGGCAGCCTCTCCCCGGGGGCGGGGTGGACATGGCGGCGCCTTACGGCCGGTCACGTGGCTGCACGGTCACGTGACGTGGGGCACGTGACGTGGGGCACGTGACGTCGGGGCACGCCAGCCGGGTCAGCGCCCCGAGCCGCGCGGCTGCGCGCTGGGGTTCCGGAGTTCTGCCGGCCTCGGCGAGCGGGGCGTCGTCGCCCCTGAGCGGCCGGGATGGTGAGGGCGGCCGGCCGGGCCGGGGCAGAGGGGGCGAGGCTGGCTGGGCCGTCCGTGTCGCCTCCCCCGGCTCAGCCGCTCTTCTCGTCCTTCCCGCTGCAGATGAACGGGACGACCGCCGACCCGGAACGGGCGCCGTCGTCCGAGCCCGTGTGGGAGCGGCCCTGGTCGGTGGAGGAGATCCGCAGGAGCAGCCAGAGCTGGTCGCTGGCGGCCGACGCGGGCGTGAGCGGCGGGCCCGGGCCCGGAGGGGAGGGCGCGCCGCCTGGGGCGCCGGGGCGAAGCGAGGCCCGCGTGTGGGGTCGGGGCGAGGCGGTGTCGTGGGACGCGCGCTCGGCCTGAGCCGTCTCGGTGCCTCCCGGGCCGGGGCTGCGGAGGGAGGCCCCGCTTCAGAGCGGCTCCCCGACTCTGTGCTGTCCGTGTCCTCGAAAACGCCGCTGTGGCGCTACCCAGGCGCCGGAGACGGTCGGCCCTAGTCGGCCCAGAGGTCGGACTCGGTGCCGCCCAGAGGCGGGGCGCTCTGCCCTGTTTGGGTTTCTTGGTGGTGCGTTCAGCGCCAGCCCAAAGGGACCGGATTCGTTTTCGCTGCTCCGCAGCCACTAACGAGGCGATTCCGTGTTGGGACCTGGAATGAGTGGGAGCGGGAGACAAACTCTCGAGTGGGACTCTTCAAACGGGGGGCCAGGAGACTCAGAACTCCGCGTCCCCGGACGAATAGGATTCTTTGCTCACAGTGGCTTTGTTATTTTATCCTTCCTGTGTGCTATCTGTATGTGACAGCCAAACAGGACTTTAGAATTTCTGCAGAAACGAGATAGCAAGTGTCCATTGATGAGTTGTCAGTTTCTCGCTTCCTTAATGCTTTTCAACACCACTTGGTCCTAACCCACTAACCGCCTGGTCCTAGTATTGTCAAAGGCAGCATCACGTCTACATTTTACACCACCGCCCCCCCACACAAAGGTGGAGGGAAATGGTATTTGTTTTGACATGGAGAATCGATGCATATGATGGTGACATTGTACATTTATTTTTAAAACAGCTGCTACAGTTTCTACAGGAATTCTCACAGCAGACTATCTCTAGGACCCATGAAATCAAGAAACAAGTGGACGGATTAATTCGGGAAACTAAAGCCACAGATTGTCGCCTGCATAATGTCTTCAATGACTTTCTTATGCTGTCTAATACCCAGTTCATCGAGAATGTGAGTAGTCTTGTTATATCAAACTTATAATCTTTGGAGGGCAAGAATTACTGTAATTTAAATGAGCTGTTACTAGGTTTCCTCCTAAACTTTGGCAGAGGTAGAGGATCTTTCCCTGGGATTTACACTGTTTTTTATTAATAAAGTTCTAAGGTTATTTTTTACAAGGACTTTCTTAAATTTAATGATATAATTTTCTCATATTCCAGTCTTTTCTCTACTTTTTTTTGAGAGTAGTCAGCATTTGTGCTGAATTATTAAGACATGATCTGTAAGGGGAGCCATATACCTGGTCTAACCTTCAGCATCAGCATGTGGCCGCAATTAACGATTGTGTCCATTATGTTGTGATAAATTATGTTAAAAGCTTGTGTGTGTGAAATTGGAACGCTCTCGGTTAACATCTGGTTATGATAACTGCATATGTGACACACAATGAACTCTAAACAGATTACTGAGCTTTTAACCTAAGTGTGTCTATATTTACTGTGTTTTTGCTAGGTGCTAGGAAGACACAGGTTGATGCAATCTTCCACAAATAGGTAATTCCAGGATAAAAAGGCAAGCAGTGTGGCTGGAGGCCAGTCGGGGGAGGGTATTAATACGGGAAGGCGCAGAGTAGCTGAGCTGATCTTTGAGTTAGGGTGGCTGACTTTTTGAGTATCAGCGTTGATCCATCTGTGAGAAAAGGATTGTTAAGGTAAACTGTTTTGAGATTCTTAGATACCAAGTAATATAAAAGAATTTCAAAATAGCAAGATTATAAAAAGCCCAGGATTCAGCATCATTAAGAGAAGACCAAATAACGCCATGACCTTGTTGTAAGGTGTACGTTTTTTAGTAGTTTCAGTTTGAAATGCTACTCCAGCCATTTTGGGGGAGCTCTGTTTTTGGGTGGGTTCTGTGTAAAATGGGTCTTAAAGATCTTTCAGCCAGGTGTTTTCTGGCAAAACAAAACTTGTAAATTTAAGATGTAACAAGTATTTAAGTAAAATCCATGGTCATTTTCTCATTGTCTACATGGAATGTCGGTGCTGGCTCTGAGTGTAGCTTTCCTGCTGGAAGAGTTGGTTTAGAGGACTCCGATCTCTGCTTCCTGCTGTTGCAGCAATTACTTTTTCATTGAGCTGAATCTGGTGGTTTTTTTTTTTCTCCTATAGTGTACTTGATACTTTCATTTTGTACCTTTCTTACTGGGCCAGATGCTCAGTTCTTTTCTCTGAAGCCAATGTGGCAGCACGCGACTGGACAGGAAATAGATTTGGGGGGCTTCTCTGGGTCCCTGATGTGAGTTTGTCATTGCTGTGCCTGTACCAATCCCGTAGCTCTTTAGTGGGGAGGAGGGTGGCCATGATAAACTCGTTTTCTGAATTACGGCCTTCAGGTCCATCTTTTCTTTTCCTCCATTTCTTTTTTTCCTAGCCAAGTTTTCTTAGATTCTGTATTTTTCATCATCTAGTGGGGTTTTTTGGTTATAGTTCTTTAGTTCTGTTCACTTGTGTGGTTTCCTGTGTTCCGTCCATCCACTTTCTCTCCATTCCCTTCATCATAAGCCCTATGCCTCTTCCCTTTCCAGTCTGCAGCCAGAGTTCCTCTCTGATGTACCCAGTGCCACACTGCCAAATTTAACTGCTTTCCAGATCTCTCTATAATACCACATATAGGTTCTTTCTATTTGGGGCAGAGAGCATGATGATCCTGAAAGAATAGCTAACCTAAATAAAGCTCTGAAAAAATCAGCTTGCTGAGAATACATCTGGTTCTTGGTGTGTTTTCTTCAAACCCTGACCCTGGTTCTCGTGTACTACCAGTTGAGTTGTAGTACATGTGTTAGTATTTAGGCTTGGATGATGGTGACATTTGGTTTTCTGGTAGTTTATCAGAAAGATTTTTTTTACCTGAAGTAGGTTTCTGGGTTTTATTAATTGACCTCAGAAGCAGCTGCCAGGTAGCAGACAGCATCATACAGTGAGTGAAACTGAAGAACCCTCAGGATTTTCTAGGGCAGAAGAAGTTAGTACCTTCAGTAAAGGCTCACGAGGGGCTTCTGAAGGAGGAGAAATACTCATTAATGCTGGCTGGTGCTTTAGTGCTTAATCAGAAGGGAGCGCAGTTTTTAAAACTTCATCTGTTAATTTGGGAATTTTATCCTAGAACACTAAGTCCCATAGTTAATGATTTCAGCTTGTTAAAAGACCTCTTTCACTTTGTAAAATGTAAATAAATTCTTTTCAAAATAAGACTTAATTTCCCAGATTATCTTCCTACCTACAAAAGCTGTCATTTTGTCTTCCCCCCACCCCTTTTCGGCTTTTCCTTGAAGATGCAGATTGAGTTGTTGAAACTGACGGATCTTCAACAATTAGTAAGATGGAAGAAAGCTCAAAAGCCATATTAGCTTATAACTTTCTACCCCCGCGGCCCCCTTGCACCTTATTTTACAGAATGGAGTCCCTGGCTTTTGACACTCGAGCCATATTAGCCTTCTCATTCCTTGGAAGTACCGTGTGTCCTGCTGCCGCAGTGCCTCTGCTCTGTGACTCCTGCCTGTCTTCCAGGTCTCAGCTTAATCACTACTTCCTCGGGGAAGCCCTTCTTGACTCTGCACTGAGCAAACCCTGATAAAAGCTCTTCAAGCACCGTGTACTGTTCTTTAGCACTTTCCACAGTTGTAAATTTACATTTATTGATGATAAGTCAAACTTCCCTACTAAATCAAGCTCCATGGTTTTGCTAAATATTGTATTCCTGGAGCCCAGTTCAAGCCTGGTATGTAGGAATTCAATATTTGAATGAATGAGAGAACAAATGCTGTCATGGATCGCCTAATGACTACCATATGTCCTGTGAAATAGGCTATGTGATTTGGACGTTTTGTGAACACCGTATTATATACAGGCAGGCCCTGGATTACGAACGAGTTCTGTTCCTAAGTCTGTCTTTAAGTCGAATTTGTAAGTCAAACAGGTATAGTTCATATCTAATGTCAATTAGTCAAATGTTTGTCTTAGTATATAGTGTACTTTTCTATACATAAAAAAATTACTTCCAGGTACACTAAAACATCTTTGACATAGCCGTACAGTAATAATAATGTTTTGATGCACGTTGCAAAGTAGCTCCCATTTGTTGTTACGAACCATTGTTTGTACCTCGAGTTTTTAATATAACAGGCTTTATGGGGTTTGGTTCGTAACTTTAGGTTGTACGGAAGTTGGAACTTCATAACCCAGGGACCACGGACATAAATGTGGTTGGTTGTTGCCTAAATGGATGTTAAGTGGTACATGACTGTAAATGAAAAGGACCAGGGCTGTGTATATTCCTGTAAAGAAAGCCCCTGCTCCTAATGCCTTTTTCCTCAGTTCCCCACCTTCATCTTTCACCCTGCCTCCCCAGATGGGGAAAAGATCCTTCAATGGGATATACCAAAGATATCTAACAACCCTGGGTATGGTTACCTGAATTTAAAATGATTTCAAAAACACATGAAGCTCAGCGTTCAGAATAGTAAGGATGAAAGAAGTTAGCACTGATTTTCTGGTGTGTACTGAGTACTTCAGATGCATCATATTATTGACCCTCTAAAGATCCCATGGGTTTTAGGTTTCTGCTGGTTGGTTTCATAGATGTCATATTTCACTTTCTAGCTGCCCTTAGCTGATGTCTTTGGGTCACAGTTTCTGTTTTTCCTGGGAAAATGTCTTGGGTTATTATCTTTTTTTTTTTAATCATTTTATAGTGGTGGAAATATATATCAGCATTAATAAAAACTGTCAATTCAGCATCTTTACACATACAGTTCGGTGACATTGATCACATTCATCCCGTGCAACCATCACCACTGCCCATTCCCAAGTAGCTCTACCACCATTACCAGAAATTCAGGGCTCCCTAAGCAATGACTCCCCCTTCCTTAGTAGCCACCACTAAACTTTGGTCTCTATACATTTACCCATTTCATGTTATTGGGATCATATAATATTTCCCCTTTCGTGACTAACTTATTTCACTCAGCGTATTTTCAGGGTTCGTCCATGTTGTAGCATGTACAAGATTTCATTTCTCTTTATGGCTGAGTTGTTTTCCATCGTGTGTATGACCACAGTTTGTTTATTCATTCATCCGTGGATGGACATTTAGGTTGTCTCCATCTTTTGGCTGGGGTGAACAGTGCTGTAGCGAACATTGGTACACAAGTTTCTGTTAAGTCAAGAACAAAATGATCTTTTGTGTCAAGTTCAGACCTTTCCAAGACCGGTAAATCAAAATGGCCATTTGTGCCAGGTACAAGTCTTGATAGGACAATAGGTAGTTTTCAAAGTATTCTAACAGCGGGGACTTTCCCAGAAAAGCAGTTTGACATTGAAGGATGCTTCTGATCTAGCATACCACACACAGTCAGTTCCCACCAGACAAGTATACTTATGAAACCAGCGACAGAAAGACTGCTGCTTTGTAAAATCCTCCCTTCAATTAGGGAT
Source organism: Loxodonta africana (assembly GCF_030014295.1). NCBI lineage: Eukaryota > Metazoa > Chordata > Mammalia > Proboscidea > Elephantidae > Loxodonta > Loxodonta africana. The sequence continues at coordinate 81,950,425 of NC_087357.1, read as the reverse complement.
ATACCTAAGACCCAATCATTTAACTTCCTTACTGGAAACCCCCTAACTGTCTTTAAGAACCCTGTGTTTGGGTTGCTGGAGTGAACTCCTTCCTAAGCACTTTCAGCTTTAGACTCTCCCTGCGCTCTAGCTGCTTCTCCCTCAGCAAACCCTGTGGATTCATTGAACTAGTTGTTTGGTTTTTCCTTTTGGCACCAATTGTGAACTATTGAATCAACTACGATAGACTTTCTACCGCATAATTTTATGCAGATATTAAAAGGAGTGAGCCAAATCTGTGTGCCTTAACACAGGAAGCTGTTCACGAGAAGATGAAGTGAAAAAACAGCACACAGGAATGTGAATAGTAGGAGTCCACTTTTATTTAAAAATAGGGAGGAAATAGGGTGGGAGAACGCTGAACGCATGCATGTGTTTGTACGTGTTTGTGTAAGAGCCAGGGGAGATGTGGGAGGACACACACACCAGCCTTGGTTATCTCTGGGTTAAGATGGAGCTAAGAAGAGAAACTATTTTTCAATACGTTCCTTTTAAATATATGCTTATATTGATGTAAAAGAAATTGTTGAGATATAATTTACATACCATAAGATTCACCCTTTTAAAGTGCAGTTTAGTGGCTTTTGATATATTTACAAAGTTTTGCAGACGTTATCACTATTCTAATTTCAGAACACTTTCTTCAGGTCATTTATATTAACTTTTTATAATTAGCTTATTGAACTTTGGTGGTTTAAAAAGCAGTAAATAGTTTAAAAAAAAAAAAAGGAAATCACACTGAGTCAGTTTGACAGATGTGTTTTGGAAAAGGGCCCTGCCTGCCTGTGAGGTGAGAGCCTTTTGGCAAATCAGTGCTTTGTCTGGACTGTTTTAATATAAATGGGATAATAAAAATCTACCGAGAATATTCAGCAAAAGAATGAAAGTGAATTGCATCTTTACTGTTTCCATTGCTCAGAATGTTAAAACTCCTGTTAGCTAGTTGATGACTTACAGCAGTGGTCTCACACCAGAGGACCTGTGTCAATGTCTTCTCCTCAGCAGGAAGTGCTCCGTTAACAAGGTTTGAAAACTGGTACCTTCTTGCTCCTGCAATTCTTTGGTCAACAATGAAGTTGAATTTTTTTCATGTTTCCTAGCCTTTTTTTTGGTGAAATTTTGGAACTGTTTTTTGTTATTTGTTCGTAACCAGTGTCTGTAGCCATTTGCTGTATAATCATTTCCCTGCCCATCTTTGTCTTTCTTTATAAGTTCTTACATTATAATCTATTTTAAATTGTGTTTTGACCTTTTTAAAATGAGTTTTCTTTCATATTTAGCGGGTATATGATGAAGAAGTGGAGGAGCCAGTACTCAAGACTGAGCCAGAAAAGACAGAACAGGTACTTGTCTGATTTGTCCTTCAGCTGAGCTCCTGACTTACAGTGGTAGACATTTATGATGTGGCTGGAGGTGTGGGGGTGAGGAGTGGGGTGGGTACCGGGGAGAGGAGAGGGACTGCTGCTGACAGCCTAGCAGTTGAATCCTTTTGTTTGTTTCTGCGTTTTAGTGCATTAAGTAATATATAGGCTAAGTTCCTGAACCCCCCTGGTTCAGGAATAGAGCAGATGATGGCAAACTTTTTCTGTAAAAGGCTAGATAGTAAGTATTTTAGTTTTTGTGAACCATGTAGGTCTCTGTTACATATTTTTCTTTTTAAAGTAAGTGTAAAAATGTAAAAACCACTGTTAACTCTAGGCCATACAGCAGGCCACAATCCGGGCTGTAGTTTCTAAGCCTGTAGAATAGAGTATTATATAGATAAGTTTTTTGACTCATATTTTCAGAACTATATAGCTAAACCAATTTTGTGAGTTTATGTTAATAGAAATGTCCGAGACATCTAAGTGTGCTGTTAATAGCTAAGCCAGGAGTCCAGTAACGTTTGGAAAGAAAGCTCAGTACTGGCCTTTGAAGACTGTTTCTGTATTCTTTCATGAGTGCATTGATTCTTGCTCCTACTGGATAAAATGACAGTAGATGAATACTGATTTGGGCAACACACATTTGAGTTCCTCCTGAATGCCACAGGGTATGTTAGCACTGAGGATACAGAACGCACAGTGAACGTTTGTTGACCCAGTGGTACAGCTGTGGGGAGCTGGTGACTTAGAGGGAGACTGCGTGAACGTTTGTTGACCCAGTGGTACAGCTGTGGGGAGCTGGTGACTTAGAGGGAGACTGCCGTCAAGGGGTTCCAGTCCAGGATGAGGTTTCGGAGCTGTGTGGCTGCTAAGTATCTTGGAAGTTCAGACAAGGAAGAGCTTACTGGTATAAGATGGCAGAGAAAAGCTTCAAGGATGAGTCTTTAGCTGGGTGAAGAAAGAAGGGCCAGATTTTAAGGGAGTTGAGGGAGTGGAGGGGCAACATTTTAGCCAGAGAAAATGACGTGAACTAAGGTTTGAAGTTGGGGATGTACCCAGTGTTTTATGGGCTGTTTGTGGAAGTTACTACAGGTAGACAAGACAAAGGGGAGGGCGTCAGGAACTAGGCTAAGGAATTGAGAGGCAGCAGTTCCTGCGGCTTCACGTGGTATTTATTGATGAGCAGTCTCCCTTGGGTATTTGCACGTTGTAGGACCGCCAGCCATCCTGACTCTGCTGCTCTGGCAGTGAGTCTACCCTGTTTCACCCACCAGGAAGGCGCAGCACAGCGTAAAGAGTAACTTTCCTATGGGAGCAGCTTTGAATCAGCCCTAATTTACTCTGAAAACATAAATCATTTGAAAAAGTTGTTACCTTATCTGTAACAATTAGTACAGGTCTGCCTATTCCCAGTCTTTTTTTTAATTTTTAAAAAATTTTCGTGGTCCGCAAGGGTTTGCTAGCCATTTGAATACAGTCGTTTCTGGCTATGCCAAGTCAGGGTTAAAATCTAAAGTGATAGGTGTTCAGTGAATTGTTTTTAAAAAGCCGCTGTATATTCCTTTGACATATTTTCACAGACTCCATACAATGTGAGCTTTTTAACCAAGCATACTGGAGTAGAAAAAGATGCAGTCTGTCCAAAAAACAGTTAAATCAGAAAGACTTTTGTACTTGAGGTAAAAGGGTAAAATACTTGTAGGGTTTTCCCCTTTGGCCTTCAGAACAGCGTATTTTGTTTGGTTCCTTCTATGGTTATGCATCAACTTCCAGAACATTTACGAGGAGGGGAAAACGACACTGAGTGTGTTTTAGTATTTCTCACGCTGATGACAGATGCCCTTGTTTGTGAGGGGATATCCACCGTTAAAGCAGGGGAGGCCTCGGGAATATTCTCAGCAGGTTGGTGATGTGCACAGACTTTTTCTGAGGGGGGCATTGTTCTAGGGTGATGTACAAGATAGATGAAAGATGAAAGTGACCCTCTCTGGGTGTGAAACTAACAAGGTAATTGTAGTTGTCCAGTTTTTTTTTTTTTAACTGTAATTGAAAAATGATATTTCTGGCTGCAGTATTTTTTGCTGAGTCTTCACTCCTACAGTTGTCACAGGGACCATTACCTAAGGTGAGTGGGATTACAGTCATGGTGGAGATGAATGCCTAGGCCCTTGGTTCCTCCCAGAGCAAGGCAGTGAAGTGCTGTTTGAGTACCTGTGCCGTGCTGTTGATTGTTGGAGCGCTTGTCCGTAAGTGAGCTGGCTGGATCATCACACACGTGCTCTGGTTTTAATAGACAGTGACCCTGAAGCTCCAGGGTCTTAGGGAGTGTGGAGCACATCTAGAAAGTGGTGGTGCTGGGATTTCAAACAGGCATCTCAACTTGACATCAAAGTTGGTGTCCAGGCCTTCAGAATCTAACTGTTGTTAACATTTTCAATTAACGTTTTTGAAGCATGAAAGGCTAGATGTTATTTTTTAAAAAATATGAATACATTTATATAAATAAAATTTAATTAACTTAGTAAATATCATTTAGTACGGACCTCCAGTATATTAGTCAATATATTGAATATCTGTACTGAACAGTACATCTTTTTTTGTAGGAGAAAACCCGGGAACAGAAAGAAGTAGACCTGATCCCTAAAGTCCAGGAGGCAGTGAACTATGGTTTACAGGTATTGGACAGTGCATTTGAGCAGCTTGATATCAAAGCGGGAAACTCGGACTCTGAAGAAGAAGATGCTAATGAGCGGGTAGAACTGATCCTTGAACCAAAGGTAAAGACTTCTTTAATTCAGGTGTTTACTGTTACCTGTTGGAAACCTCTTTGGTGTAGTGGTCAAGTGCCAAGGCTGCTAACCAAAAGGTCGGCAGTTTGAATCCACCAGGTGTTCCTTGGAAACTCTGTGGGCAGTTCTACTCTGTCCTATAGGGTTGCTACGAGTCAGGATTAACTCGACGGCAATGAGTATTGTGTTTTGGGTACTTTACTTGGGCACACAATTAGTAAGACACGGGCTTTTCCTTTTTGTTTTACGTGAGTTTTCACTGAGTGCTCACTAGGTACCAGGCAGTGCGCCAGGTTGGGGGTAACAGAGATGAAGACACGGTTCCTACCGTTAGATGCTTATTACAGTGTGGTGGGAGAGGGGACATATACCCGAGTAACTGTCATTAGTACTCTGAGAGAGAATCGACTTCTGTCTGAGGAGTTAGTCAGAAGAGAAGACTTGAATTGGGTTTTGAAGGATGGGGAAGCCCATAAGAGGTGGAGATAGTTGGGAACCTGAAATTCTGTAGCTTGTGCTAAGGAGCATTGCAGAAGGGTCTGAAAATGGGTGCACTGCACTCTACACGCTGCTGGTCATCTTCATGGTGTCCCATCTGTTTGCTGCAGACCAGTTCTTTAAAATTAATTCTAAAAATCACGCTTGTTTTGGTAAACCAGAAAATCTTCGTTTCTGTTGACTTTTGCCCTAAACCAGAATATACTGAAGCTCATACTCTGGGGAAGCCTTCATTTAAAATACAGTGGAAACATGATTTATTCACAAGTCAGTCGTGATTTAATTTTTCAAAGATTTTTTTATTTTGAAAAAGTTTAGACTCGGAATTGTGAAAATAGTACAGAGAACGAGTGTGTACCCTTTACCCAGCTTTCCAGTGAAAATGTTTTATATAACGATATAACCATAGTACGTAATCATAACCGGGGAAGAGACACTGGTGCAATATAGTTAAGTAAACTACGGATCATTCTTGGGTTTCACCAGTTTCTGTATGCAGTCGTTTTTTAAATGTCCTCGTTCAATGACATTTTATCACATGTATAAATTTATATATCTACCACCACAATCAAGATAAGGAACTCCCTCATGCTACCCCTTTTAGTCAACCACCCCTTTTCCCTCAGCCCCCAGCCCAGTCCCTAGCCCCTGGTAACCTATAATTTGTTACTCCTCCCTATAATTTTGTTGTTTCAAAATGTGTATGTATGTGTATGTAAGACGTGTATATGAATAGAATCATACAGTGGGTAACCTTTTGAGATTAGCTTTTTTCTCTTAGAATAATTCTCTGGAGATTCATCCAAGTTGTTGCTTCTGTCAGTAGTTTACTCATTTTTAGTACTAAGTAGTACCCTCTGGTGTGGCTATCCCACTGTTCAGCCTTACACCTGTTGAAGGACATTTGGGTCGTTTCCACTTTTTAACTATTAGAAGTAAAGCAGGTGTGAACATTCATGTGTAGATTTTTGTGTGGAGGGACAGAAGTTTCACTTCTGTGGGATAAATGTCCAGGAGTGCGGTTGCTGGGTCATGTGGTAATGATTTAACTTTGTACAGCAGTTCATCAATGAGGCAGGAAATTGGAGCAGATTTTTTTTACATGTCATCTTAGTTTCCTAGGGCTGCCATAACAAAATACCACAGACTGGGTGGTTTATGAGAACAGATATTTACTGTCTCACAGTTCTGGAGGCTGGGAGTCCAAATCTGTGTCAGCCGAGCCATGCTCCCTCCCAAGGCTGTAGGGCAAGATCCTTTCTCATGTCTTCTGGTAGCCCCAGGTGTTCCTTGGGCTGCAGCTGTATCTTTCTCTGCGTGTCTCTCTGTGTCTCTTCTTCTCTTTTGTAAGAACACCACTCAGGTGGGATTAGGACCTACTCTACTCTGGTATGACCTCGTGTTAACTGATAACATTTCAAAGACCCTGTTTCCAAACAAGGCCATGTTCACAGGTCCCAGGGGTTAAGATGTCAAAGTGTCTTTTTTGGGGGGTCGGGGTGGGGGAGCACAAATCAGTCCATCACACGTGTGATAGCTGATGTCATCACAGCTGTGTTATTAGCCTTGCAGGCGTTTGTTGCTTTTCTGTTACTTTCTCTCAGATTGAGCAAGGAGACTGTTGGGCAACACAGAGTCACTCATCAGTAAACACAAAAGGTAGCTGTCCTCACGACACAAGTACCTTATGAATTACAAGATGCCACAAAATCAAGCCCTTTTTGATGTCACTTTAGTGCCACATTTTGATTTGAGCTTCGGGACTGATCACTTGGCACTGGTGGATTTGCTTGCTTGCTTTTTCACTGTAGGGATTTAGAAGTCAGCAACAGACCCTGGATATTAACTGCCTGGGTCCCACTTGTTTCCAAATCCCATACCACTTTCTATTTTAATGGAGGACTTGGGTATGCCTTCTAGTCAGTAAGGAATTTACCCAGTTAGTACTTTTCTTTGCACTAAATTGATTGCTGTTGTATCTTTACATTACACTCCCAAATGTCCTGTGCCTGTCTGAAGCTTCAGAACTAACATCCGAGCATCTTTCAACAGGGAAGAGAGATTATGGCTAAAGGGGAATGCCTCAGTGAGGACAGGGCAGCTTTTCCTCCTGCAGTGGAGCTAGGGGGTGGTCCTAGGGTGGAGTTCTTTCTAACCCTATCTTTCTAATGTCTGTGTGTGATGGGTGGGGCTAGAAGTAGAGGCCTGAAATGCAAGGGTGTCCAATACGTGTGATTACATACGGCCTCCTCCTTTTCATTCTGTTGTTGTATCATCTAGTTTTCTTTATCAAGTTCACTTTTCTGCATTTTACAGTGGAGAGGAGTATTCTTTTTTTACCTTGGGTTCCTTTTTTTTTTCCACAAGCAGAGACTCTCATCAGTCTCTTGGACATGTTCCTCCATGTGCTGTAGCATACTTGTGGAGCTGCCTTTCTGCCCCTTTCCACGTGGCCGTGGATGTGTGCTGTGCCCAGCTTCTCTTTGCCCTGGTACAGCCTGGATAAATCCTCCCCGATGCCCTCTGCACCTTGTTTGTGACCTGCTTGTCCTTCTCTCTGAGCTGCTGGTATTGCATTTGTCCTTAGATTGTTAATCCACTTTTTATATCCTTGGATTGTAGTGGGTGGGGTAGGGGGAGAATTTGGCTCTTCTGCTCTTTTGTTTCTGATAGTCCATGGTTTGAACTGTAGCAAGGTTTACTCTTACTAGTTAGAGGCACAGTTCACCTCCTAGGAAGGGGGATGTCTCGTAGCTCTTCCAGTGTAGCCTGGAGCCCTAGAACCTGTGCTTTTGGTCAGAGCAGCTGAACCCCTGGACACTGGCATCGTCACAGTCTTTACTGCCCAGCAGCAATCAGCTCCCCTCCCCAACTTGGACATACCCAGTACCTTCTCGTAGTCATAAAAAACCAAACCCACTGCTGCCAAGTCATTCTGACTCATAGCAACCCTATAGGACAGAGTAGAATTGCCCCATAGGGTTTCCAGGGCTGTCATCTTTACAGAAGCAGACTGCCACGTCTTTTTGCCATGGAATGGCTGGTGGGTTCAACCCAGAGACCTTTGGGTTAATAGCCAAGTGCTTAACCACTGCACCGCCAGGGCTTTTAGTCTTGTGAAAGGAACTCGGTTATTTCCTGCGTCTTCTCTCTGATATGAGTTCGTCACTGAAGATTCTCAAGCTCTTTCTGACTCGCCAGTACTGAGGTGAAGTAAGCCGGGGCTCACAAAGCCTACCAGAACTTTCTGTTTATTCTCTTGATCCTCTTTTTGAACTTTTTGAACTGAGGTGGTGCCCTTTCCTTTTTTGGTAACTTCTGGTTCTGGAAATTTTTGTTACTGTAATTGGGCACTTGAGAAGAGTGATTCTGTGTGACCTAGCTTTACTTTTTTTTTAAATTGTGCTTTAGGTGAAAGTTCAGAGCTCAAGTTAATTTCTCATACAAAAATTGATACACATACTATTTTGTGACATTAGCTTCAGTTTCCACAATGTGACAGCACAATTCCCTTTTCTACCCCAGCTTCCTTGTGTCTTTTCAGCCAGTCCTGTCCCTTCCTGCCTTCTCATCCTGCCTTCAGACAGGAGCTGCCCATCTGGTCTCCTGTATCTGATTGAACTAAGAAACATGCTCCTTGTGTGTGTTATTTTGTTTTGTCGTCCTGTCTGATCTTTGTCTGAAGAGGGGGCTTCAGTTCTGGGTCAGCAGTGCGTCTGGGGCCGTAGTTTCAGGGGGACCTAGCTTTACTTTGTCATGTTTACCCAGAATTTCACTTTTTTTTTTTTTTTTTATATCAGTGAAATTTTTTCTTCTTTTACTTTAAGTACTGCATTGTTTGTTATTATCCACCGTTGTTATGCAACTTGTTTCGGGTAGTCAGAGGAACAACAGGTCAAGAGAAACACCACTTTTGTTTGTCAGCCTCCGGAATGACTTTCTGTGCCGTTGTTCACAGGACCTCTACATTGATCGCCCCTTACCTTATTTAATTGGATCCAAGCTGTTCATGGAGCAGGAAGACGTAGGTCTGGGAGAGCTGTCTAGTGAAGGTACTCTTTTTTTTCTACCAAGTATTTTTGTTAGTTTGGACATTTATATCTTAGCTTTTTATTTTAAAATAATTTGAAACTTTGCATTAAAGCTGATAAGTATAGTAGCAAGAACCCTTAAAGCCCTTCAGCCAGGTTCACCAGTTGTAGCATTACACCACATTGGTTTATCAGCCTCTCCCTTTGGTCATGATGTTTTTCTGAAGCTATCTAATAGACACCATTCAGACAACATGTCCATTATTGCTAAATATGTCTGTACATAGTTTCTAAGAACAGTACAGGAATATTTTCTAAGAACTCCTATATATACCATGGTTCTTCGTAACCACAATATAGTTATCAAGCTCAAGAAATTTAACTAGGTACAAGATGATATACAGTATGATGTAATTATCAGTAATACTCAAAAATTTTTTCCAGTTGTACCCATAACATCCCTTACAGTCTCTCTCACTTTTTTTTCCCCCGATCCATTATCTAGTCTATGTTTACTTGTTAGACTTCTTTAGTCTTCTTTTAATTTGATACAATTTCTAGGCCTTTTTTTGCCTTTTCACTACCTTAACATCCTTGAAGCATGCTGTCTTAGGCTGGGTTCTCTAGAGAAGCAAAGCCCGTAAAGCATGTAAATACATAGATTTATATCAAGGAAATGGCTCATACGGTTGTAGAGGCTGGAAAGTCCCAAGTCCGTGGGTCAGGCTGCAGGCTGCTCCTGACTCACATAGCTGCAGGGGCTGGTGAACCTAAGATTGGCAGGTCAGACAGCAGGGCTCTGACTCACAGGCAGGCAAGATGGTAGGTAAGCTGCTAGCTTAAATCCCAAGAACCAGGGGTCAGATGAACAGGAGCCAGCTGCAGAATCCAGAGTGAGCAAAAGCCTGTGAGCTTTGCCAGAAAGTCCACTTGTGTTGGATGCAGGCCCCATCCCCAAGGAGACTCATTTTCAGCTGATTGACTGCTCATAGCAAATCTCATCATGAAGGTGATTACATCATTACATAGCTGCCAAACTACATGATAACTCTCAAACCACTGAGAATTGTGGCCCAGCTAAGTTGACTCACAACCTTAACCATCACAAGTACAGAGCAGTTATTTTGTAGACTATCCCTCAATTTATATTTGTTTGGCATTTCCTCCAAATTGGGTTGAGATTATGCATTTTTGGCCAGAATTCTTTGTAAATGAGAAGGCCCCTTCTCAGGCCCCCTCAGAAGGTGTGTGAAGTCAGCCTGCCCTTGGCAGTGATCACCTTGATCACATGGTCAGGGTGGTGTCTGCTTGGGTTCTCCTGTCAAGTTATTTTTTTTCTTTGTAACTAATAAATAGTTTGTGGGGAGGTACTTTGAGATGTTGTAAATATCCTGTTCCTCACCATAGGAAAGATGTTTCTAATTCCAGGTAATGAGTATAGATGGTTGTATCAAAACCTCTGTGATACTGTCGTATGGTGGGTTGTGATCTTGGAAAGGAAATAAGGATGTTTTCTTGTGCCTATGGGTGATAACACTCATCTCTGTTCCAAACAGAAGGTTCTGTCTGCAGTGATCGTGGTAGTTTTGTGGACAGTGAAGAAGAGAAAGAAGAGGAGGTAAGGGCTGTTTGGTGGGACCAGGCTGCGGTGGGCAGGAAATGTAGGATGTGTTCAGCAGGCTATGTGAATAATATATTTGTCAATTAGAAATCTGTTTGAATAAATTTTTTAGCAGTGATAGGAGCCTGAAGTTTTTTTCCTTGTAGTTAATTACCTTTTAGTCTTGAGGACAAAAAAGGGAAAACTGTGTTTAGTTCTTTCACCGTTTCTCTTCCTCCCACCACCTCACCACCTCACCCCTTTTCCTCCTGGTTTTTTTTGAGGGGAGCGGCTTAGGTTATTTTGGTGGCATCTCTGTGTGAGATAAAGTCTTTGAGTAAGTTCTACCTTTGAATCATTCTAGGGAAGGAAAAATCCGCATTAAAATTGTTTTACTGTAAAACTTTCCAGACGAGAAAGATGCTAACAGCATCCGCTTACGTTCTAGCTGTGCAGCTTCCCCCAGCGTCTTCATGCTTGCAGAGTGTGGTCTGAACCCTGGTTGAGGTCCTTGTGTTGGTGGGCCCTAAGCACACTTGTGTCTGGAGGTGTTCATTTAGAAGGAACTTTCATCCTTCCAGGGGCAGAGACACTGCAAGGTGGTCCTTGAGCATGGGGTTTCTTGCAGGAGGCAGTGTGGAAGGAATGCTCTTCTCTTTGCGTCCCTTCCCTTCTCTGTAGCTTCCCCCTCCCCCCGCCCTCATCTCCCTGGCCCTCTAAGCAAAAAACTCATCAGTAGGAAAGAAGCTTTCCCTAAATAACTTGTTGTGACAGATGGTCATTAGCAGAATCTCTTTTTTTAGCCATCAGTGCAGCTGTTTTCCTAATTGCTGATAACAAATACTGTTGGATTTCCCTGGAGAAGTAGTTTTTCTACTTAGAGGGATCCTAGAAAGTCAGGTAACCCACCGCCCACTGCCATCGAGTTGACTCCAACTTATAGCAACTCTGTGTCAAGTACAAAATGTAAACTATCACCAACTAACTTTGGATAACTTAGTTAATTAAATATGTACTTGCTACTTTAAATCCACAGGTCCAAGTTGATAGTGCAGATATTTAAATGAACCACAAAATTTACATGTTACGTGTTAACCTCAACAAACCTTAGTGATATGGCCAACTACCCTCCTAATCTGCACCTTGGTACGTCAGATGACCAGTAATCCATATCAAGCTTTTCCTCAACTGGACAGAGACAACAGTGTGCCTCCGAGACTTAGATCTGAAGTAGTTCTGTGCTCACCAGAGACAACAGTGTGCCCCAGAGACTTAGATCTGAAGTAGTTCTGTGCTCACCAGAGACAACGGTGTGCCCCTGAGACTTAGATCTGAAGTAGTTCTGTGCTTACAAAGCCTTTTTTCCCCCCTCAAAGCAGTCAGATGAAGACTTTGCCAACCATAGTGACAATGATCAAAACCGGGTAAGGTTCATGTATTGAAGTGACTTAATTTTTTAAATTTATTTAAATCTCTGGTGATGGGCATTTTAAATATTTAATATTTTGTTGTTACATTCTTGAATTGAAAAAAATCTTGTGTATTTATTCTAGCATAATTACTGCTTCGTAACTTTGCTGCTATTTGTATTATTATTGTTTTAAAGAGCTGTTAACTTTTTGGAGGAGCCTAAAGGCTAGTTACAGGATCTGTTTTTCAGCTTGATGGCTGTCTAATAGTCTGATCTGGTGGTTTTGTACTACAGCACCCAGCACACATGAGTGAGGAAGAAGAGGAGGATGATGGCTGTGACCTTTTTGCTGACTCCGAGAAGGAGGAGGAGGATATCGAGGACATTGAACAAAACGCTAGACCTGTAAGAAAGACTGTTTGCTGCTGTTGGGCAGGGTTTAGAAATAGTACCTAGGGCTCATCCCTCTAATGGTCGTTGATATTTGTGTTATTCTTCCCCAGCGTCGGATTTGTAATTTCATTTATACTTTTGAAAATAGTGATGAGCTTCCCAAATTTTCTTACACATATTGCAGTTTCACCGCTGAGGTCATTCAGAATATATTCAGTTCCAGAAGTTTTAAGGTCCTAATGGTCTTTTCTCCCCCCACCAGACCCCCGAAGCACTTCATGCCAAGTAGTTTTCTAATCTAATTATTCAGGATTAGAACGAAATGGAGAGCATCTCCCTTTTGCAGGAACGTTTTATGAGTCCTGTTTCTCAAGGGATTCATACAATTCACTTAATTAAATCCTATTTTTAAATCCTGTTTTCTCCTCAGGTCAGTGTCTTTGCTATTTTTTCCATGATTTTGTTAGGTGTCCAAAAGTAAAGTGGGCTATTGTGTATGTTACCAAAACAATGATTCTTTGACCTCTTCTGCCTGTAGAAAAGAAGCAGACCTACGTCGTTTGCTGATGAGCTGGCAGCTCGGATCAAAGGGGATACCACCGGTCCAGTAGATGGGGGCCAAACAACAAGTAAGTCAGTCCCAGGGAAGGGTTTATGAGGGGAGTGTGGAGTGAGAGGATGGGACCCTGTCCTGGGTGTCACTGAGGGCATGTTACCCTTTTCAGTGACAAAGGCACAAGAGAGGCTTAAAGTAGCACTATGTTTTTTTTGGTTTACATACTCCTGTTGGTACCAGAATACTGTAACCCCAAAGAAAAATGCACATATACGTATGTAGTAACAGGTATTTTCAGGGGGATTAATGGATACCCCAGAGGTATACCATGAACTCCAGATAAAGAACTACTGGCTTAATATTCAGTTGTGTCCTATATTTCGAATTAAAAAAAAATTGTACAGTATGTTCTAGTCACCTGTCGAGGTGGAAGAAATAACTGTCTCAGCAAGTACAGTCCTGCTGTGCATGTGACCCTGGTGTGTAAGGTGAAGCCCGCTGCCTGGGAAGAGGCACTTTGAGGGCCTGCTAGGGGTACCGTGCTGCGTGGAGCTGAAACACAAGGTGAACGTCTTGTTCTCAGCTCAGGAGTGAAGCATCAGTAGGTGTCTACTGGGGTGGACTGAGGCACAGTTTAAAGCTGTGAAATATCTTTTAGCTTTATCCTCAGGGGACGTAAAACCTCGGAAGACACTGAAAGCGAACGAAAGGAGAGCGCCCTCAGACGGTAGGCCTTCTCCCTCAGAGCTGTTGTTTTAGGAGCCTCCTGATGCAGGAATGTTGCTCATGTGATTCTGTGGATGTTGAGAAAGGAGGTCAGGCTCCCTTGGCTTTTTCTAAAGCATCTAAGAGAAGGCAAGAAGGCTTTAGGGGAGCAGAGAGGGGAGTGGGTGTGGAGTAAAAAATGCCCGTAAAGATTTAAATGACTCAGTTTTTTTTAGAGGCCATTACCTGTCTTTCTAGAATTCTGTGGAAGTTATCTAGGGATCTCTAGAATATTTTTCCAATAAAGTATATCAGGTCCTTTCATATGAAGCTAGTTGTTGCTGTTAGCTGCTGTTGAGTTGGCCCCTTGCTCATGGCAATCCCACGTACAGTGGGCCTAACTGCTGCTCAGTCCTGTGCCATCCCCGTGAAGGGCTGTGGATCGGACCGTTGTGATCCATACGGTTTCACTGGCTAATTTTTGGAGGTAGATTGGAGGCCTTTTCCTAGTCTGTCTTAGCCTGGAACCTCTGCCGAAACCTGTTCTGCGTCATAGCAACAAGTCAGACTTCACTATCAGACGAGGGGTGGCTGTGCACGAGATGCACTGGCTGGGAATTGAACTTGGGTCTCCCGTATGGAAGGCGAGAATTCTACCACCGAACCACCACTGTCGCTATTAAGCTAGGAACATTCTCTATATTCCCGCTCGTGGCTGTGTCAATTTGAAGATCTGTCTGTTCAGTTTCTCCTCCTTTCCTTTTGATTCTTGGTAAGATGTGTCTTAAATGTCACAATTCAATGCTTTAACTTGATTCAAAAGAAGGAAATCTAGGTGTGGAGGGTTGCCTGAAGCATTCACCTTGCTCAGGACGTTTACAGACTTGCGGGTGGGAATCCACAGAGCCTTTTGAGGGAATCAGTGGGTCTTTTAATGGGTTTTGTTTGAAATCAGCAGGATGCCCTTTAGCATTTGTTGGTAAATGTGGTTAAATAAACTGTGTGTCACTTCTGGAGAAGATGTAGAGGCTAAACCTGGAATTTGGGTTCCAAACTTATCTTTCATTCTATCTGTGACACGTTGTTTTCCGTTTCTCTAGATGAAGAAGACACCTTATTTGCACCACCCAAGCTGACCGATGAAGACTTCTCGCCTTTTGGCTCCAGAGGTGGTCTGTTCAGTGGAGGGAAAGGACTTTTTGACGATGAGGAGGATGAAGTGAGTCAGTAGTCATCAGTGATACTCCCCATGGCTGTGTCCTCAGTGACGCTCTCCACGGCTGTGTCCTCAGTGATGCTCCCCACGGCTGTGTCCTCTGTGGCGCTCCCCACGGCTGTGTCCTCAGTGACGCTCCCCACGGCTGTGTCCTCTGTGGCGCTCCCCACGGCTGTGTCCTCAGTGACGCTCCCCACAGCTGTGTCCTCTGTGGCGCTCCCCACGGCTGTGTCCTCTGTGGCGCTCCCCACGGCTGTGTCCTCGTTGCTGCTCTCTAGTGATGCGGTGTCCTGGGTCCACAAAGAATTACACTTTTTTCTTTTGGTGGGAAAAATGTGGTTTCTTAGTTGGAAGTTGCTTTTAGTGTCATATTTTGGGACATTCTGAACTAAGAATTACAAAGTGAGAGAAAAATACTGTATCCTGATGTCCTTGTTAGGTGGAGAGGGTGTGAAACTGTTAATAATTTACTTGGTCAGGAGACAGCTTCTTACCTTTTCTCTTCCGCCTGGATTATATCCTGGGTGGTCTTCAACTGTCTGAGGGTTTAACTATGCCATGGCCTTGATCTAGGAACTGACTGAGGGTTTAACTGTGCCATGGCCTTGATCTAGGAACTGACTGAGGGTTTAACTGTGCCATGGCCTTGATCTAGGAACTGACTGAGGGTTTAACTGTGCCATGGCCTTGATCTAGGAACTGACTGAGGGTTTAACTGTGCCATGGCCTTGATCTAGGAACTGACTGAGGGTTTAACTGTGCCATGGCCTTGATCTAGGAACTGACTGAGGGTTTAACTGTGCCATGGCCTTGATCTAGGAACTGACTGAGGGTTTAACTGTGCCATGGCCTTGATCTAGGAACTGACTGAGGGTTTAACTGTGCCATGGCCTTGATCTAGGAACTGACTGAGGGTTTAACTGTGCCATGGCCTTGATCTAGGAACTGACTGAGGGTTTAACTGTGCCATGGCCTTGATCTAGGAACTGACTGAGGGTTTAACTGTGCCATGGCCTTGATCTAGGAACTGACTGAGGGTTTAACTGTGCCATGGCCTTGATCTAGGAACTGACTGAGGGTTTAACTGTGCCATGGCCTTGATCTAGGAACTGACTGAGGGTTTAACTGTGCCATGGCCTTGATCTAGGAACTGACTGAGGGTTTAACTGTGCCATGGCCTTGATCTAGGAACTGACTGAGGGTTTAACTGTGCCATGGCCTTCATCTAGGAACTGACTGGTTTTCCGGCAGAACAGTGAATGATCCTGTGCCGTTGAGTTGACTCTGACTCATAGTAACCCTGTAGGAGAGTAGAACTGCCCCAGTAGGGGTTTCCAGGGGCACCTGGTGGATTCAAACTGAAGGCCTTTTGGTTAACAGCCAAACACTTAAACTGCTGCACCACCAGGGCTCCAAAAGAGTAAATAACCAAAAAAACCCATTGCCGTCGAGTCGATTCTGGCTCATAGTGACCCTGTAGGACAGAGTAGAACTGCCCCATAGAGTTTCCAAGGAGCGCCTGGCGTACTTGAACTGCCGACCTCTTGGTTAGCAGCTGTAGCACTTTAACTACTACGTCATCAGGGTTTCCAAAACAGTAAATAGGTAGCTTTAAACGTCACAGGTACCTGCTTCTCTTTAGAACTCCCCAAATGCAGCTACACTTCCCTTGCTCTTTTGAACTCTGTGTGGTATACCTTGTTCTAACAGAGCGACCTCTTCAAGGAAGCCCCGAAGGACCGGGAAGCCCCAGCCTCTGTTCGGGAAGGTGAGTATGGATTGGGGCTGATTCTGCCGTTTGGTCAGCACCTTTTCCAAACTGTTTCTTTCCCATTAAGAGGTGGAACCCTTGAAGTTGTTTGTTTCTTGGCTAGGTGGGAAGCTGTTGTTTTTTTCCCTTGATCTAGTTAAAGGTAACTCATTTTCATTAATTCATGTTTTGGAAAAAATAAAAAGTGCCATCTGTAAAACCACATCATAATTTTGCCACTTTGTTAGTTAAGAATTGATAAAAAGCCTGACAGAAAATGCATACTAATAGTAGCATTGAGGATACTTTGAAATCAATCAAGTTTAATTCAAACAGATATTTCTAAAATTCTGCACGTAAAGTGGCGATTGGTAGCTCCCCAATCTGGGTCTGCCATAACAAGTGCCGTGGAGCAGGTGGCTTTAAAGAACAGAGATTTATTTTCTCACAGTTCTGGAGGCTAGACATCCCAGTCAGGTTCTCAGCTGTGTCAGTTCCTCCTGACGGCTTTGAGAGAGGAACTTTTCCACGCCCCTTTCCAAGTTCCCAGTGGGTTCCGGCAGTTTGTGGCACCCTTTGCTGCTTGTAGACGTATCTGCATGTGGTGTCTGTCTGCCCCATCTGTGATTCTGTCTCCGTGTCTCCTCTCCCCTTTTGTAAGACACCACTCAGAAGGGACTACGGTTAGGTGCACCCTACCCTGGTATGACCTCCTTTAACTTAACTGAAAACAAACAAATCCCCTATTTCCAAACAAGGTCACGTTCGTAGGTACGGGGTTAGGACTTCAAATATCTTTTTGGGGGGACAGTCCACAGCACTGCCCGTAACATATAACACTGGATGTCCGTAACACATTACCCTGGATATGTACTAAAAGCATCTGTGCGAGAGAGAGAGAGAGAGAGAGAGAGAGAGAGACACACACACACACACACTCTCTCTCTCTCTCTCTCTCTCTCACTCACTCTCTCTCTCACTCTCTCACTCTCACTCAATATCCCTGGAGATTTTATTCCATTAGGCCTGTAATTTATCCATTAGCATTAGGCCTGTAATTTATCCATTAGGTTTGTGGTGGTTGTTGGGAATTGGGAATTTGTCACTAAGTGGCTCAGTGTCCCCGGGCCACACACCTTCAGGGTCTGGACCACTTATGCTTGCGATGCTCCTGCAGACTCGGCTGGCCGTTTCTGCTTTCCACAGCTTGGCGTCTTGTCGGTGGTAACTGGCCTCGTTTCCCTCTTTGCTGTTAGTGTCTTCAGGTTTTCATAACGTCTCGAATTTTTTCCAGTTCTTTTCTATTTATTCTTATCAAAGTGGAATGAGCGGAGTTAGAACTATTTCAGGCGCCCTGATGGTTCTGCTGCTGCCTCCCCTGTGTGTGTTCTGTACTCTTTCTTAGCCTTCCCTACTCAGCCCCTGCTCTTTGGCCAGAGTCAGAGCGATCTTCCGTGGGTTCACATCTCAGACTGTCTTACTCACAAGAAAAGGAGTCATGACAGCGATAGAAAAGAAAGCAGTCTGGAATTTTAAATGTCTTGTTTGGGAAAAATTAATTTACGAGATCTTCTATTAGCTATGTATTTTATCACATGTATTTCAGGAAGGTGGGCTTACTAAGGAAAGTCATTTCTTTGTGAAATGCTTATGCCTTTCTTTCTCCCCACTTTAGCGCCTTCATCCTCCAAACCCAGGAAGAAAATCCCAGCAGGAGCTGTCTCTGTATTTTTAGGTATGTTTTTAGCTCAGGGGTTATTTTTCTAGAAACTACGTAAGTATTTTGTCGTTTTTAAAATTGTTGTTTTCTAAGGACCGGCTTAGGAGGTGTCTGGTTGCTTCAGAGGGCACATCAAAAAGCTTAGGGCAATACCTTGGTCACTGATGTTAGCTCATGTTCTTTTAGAAATCAGTGGCCTTGGATTTTCTGTGTTGGAATGGCCAGATGATTGTCCATTGTGCTCCTTTCTGTAACAGTAAGGGGCGGAGCTGATGGAACCCTGAGAATGTGCTTTGTCAGGAACTGAAACTAAAAGTTTTTGGGAGGTGCTGCTTTTATTTTCCCTGAGGAGCCCAAACTGGCTCACAGCTGTGGCTGTCCTGCTTCTCCGTCCACAGGGGACACTGATGTGTTTGGTGCCTCCTCTGCTCCATCCCTGAAGGAGCCCCCTACAGGGAAAAGCCCACACATCCCGGCTCCTGCTGGCCTCTTTGATGACGACGATGAAGATGACGACTTTTTTGCAGTGTCCTGCAGTAAACCTTCTCGAACAGGTACCTGGTCCAGCCTCTGTTTTTGAGGATTTAGCCAGAAAAAGAACATTGACCCGAAAAAAGGCATAAAGCTCCTCTGGTCCTGTCTTCCATGTGACAGGACTGCTTAAGTGGGGTCTGCCAGAGTCCCCACTCAAGCAGCCCTGTCATGTGGAGGTTTCTTATTTTAAGAACCGATCTTTCCTGCTTTGGAAACTAATTACTAGGATAATCTTCCTGTTAGAAAACTGAAATCAGTTCTCTTAGAATTTCTGCTCAGGAGTTTCATTCTGACCTTTGGAATTACAGAGGACTTTTTTTTTTTTTTTAACCTACGTGTACTTCAGCAGTCATTAGTAAGTTATACGAGCAGAGCGTTACATGCTAGCTGTTCTGTTCTCAATTTCTCTTCTCTCTGCCTGACGGTCCAGGTGTCCTTGGCTTTTTCTCATATGGCAGGGTTTTCTGCTGTGTGGCCACCTGGACACTCTTCCTTTTTCTCTCCTCAAAGTTAAGTCAGCGTGTTCATGAGGTCATTCCTTTCAGTCACTGTCCCGTGATGCGTAGTTGAGTCTGCACACGAATCTGGGGTGGGGCCTGAGTGTCTGCATATCTGACCAGTCCCCAGGCGCTGCGGAGGCTGCTGGCCTGTAGCTCAGACTTGGAGAAGTGAGCGTTAGGGTGACTGAGAGTCACTGGGCGCCTTTGCGGAAGAGGGGAGTAGATCCCTGTGGTGCTTGGTTTTCAGAAACTTGAAGAAAGACTTTTTCTCATAAGGAATAGATGCAACCAGAATTTATTTAGAAGCAGGCTACCTGGATTTTTTCTCCTTTTTAGTGGTAGGTGTAGAAAGTAAGGATAGAAGGCCAGGTGTTTCAGAAGGAATGCAAGCTGATACGGAATACACTCAGACCTGTGCAGACTAGAATGACGAGAAAGTAAAGGTAGTCACGGCCGGAAGAATTTGTACCATGGATATCGCTGAGGACTGGCTTAGAGTCGCAGGTGAATTGATGCCACTTTGACAACTGCTGTTCTCTGGGGACGTTCATGAGTCGGTGCCCTTGTTTTAATGATATGTGCCTTGTTGACTGCAGATGAGCTTATTGCCATGACAGGTTGGAAACTACTCAAATAGTGATCAGAGGGTGACTGTGGTCCATGGTAAAAAGAATGTAAGATCTATATGTGTTGGTATGGGAGGATATCCAAGGTACATTAATCAAAAACAGCAAACTGTAAGTTGCATTGTTCAAATTATGCTGTAGTTCCTTACTTGTGAATAAGTAAAGTTGGTGCCTTAGAATATCCTCTGGGGGAGTTGGAAGCATCTGTACCAGATTGTTACTAAGGCTTGTCTGGTTTGGGCAGGGGGATGGAGGTGAGGAGAGATTTCAGTGTTTGCTTTTATATGCTTCTGTATAATCTGACTTTGAAAAGGAAATGTCAACCCTCAGTTCTCAGAGACGTTCCTCGAATGATGGACTTGGTGCCTCTCTTCAATGTTACCTTTCTCTCTGTAGGTCTCTACCAGTTAAGCGAGTCCAGGCTGTTCTAAGCAGTAGGTTAATCCTGCTCGGATAAGTGTGTCGGCCAGATGGCTGCACTGTCCTGTATTTCATCCGAGCTGCTGTCATGCTCTTGGAAAAACTCCAAGGGAGACTGTTGCTGTTGTTGTCGGGGGCTGGTAAGCAGTGTAGTTCCATTTAATGCTTTTCATAACTAAGCAGGAAATAATATTACTTCTCTGTTTATTCTTCAGGAGTGAAGAATTTTCAATCTGTGAATTTTGTCAGAAGGTTTGTGACCTTAGTATAACTTTGTGTTGTGGTATCTTTTTAAAGACAAGGTCAAATCTACTGCTGCTATCTTCGATGATGAAGAAGATCTGTTTAAGGAAAAAGCAGCCTTACCGGAAACTGCTGCGAATCACACAGGTGGAAATAAAGCAAGAGCAGAAAAGAAGGTGAGCAGGAAGGGAAGATGGAACGTAGGAATGTGAACTTCGGGTATCATGCCAGTTTATCTGCAACCCAGAGGGAAGCATTGTTTCCTTTAAAATTTATTGTGAAAAACGTCATATATACCGAAAGTTGAAAGAGCAGTATATAACAAACACCCAAATAACTACCGCTCAGATTCAACAGGTGATATTTTGCGAAGCGTTACATCTATTTGAACCTTCTAAGTGTATTTTTTCTAAACTGTTTGAAATTAAGCTGTAGTCATTGTGATGTTTCACCCCTAAATATTTCATCAAGCAGCTCTAAAAGACCTCCCACGTAATCAAAATTCTGTCATCACGCTGAGAGATTAACAGTAAATCCATAGTAGAATCTGATATCTAGTCCATATTCAAATTATTGCAGTTGTGCCCAAAACGTCTTTTTAAAATCACACGCAAGGAGCATAGTATTGATTTAAAATCATCTCAAATGTGGTCATACTCCAATTTCCTCATCTGCCCCCAAATGTCCGTTATAGCCTTTTTTCTTTAAAAGAAGCCCAGGATCCAGGCAGTGGTCACACATGGCCCTGGCCTGCCTCTGCAGTCTCCTTTTCATCTGCAGTAATGCCCCACGTCTTTCCTTTCCTTTTCATGGCAGGCCGGCCATCCCGTGGAATGTCTCACACACTGCGTTTGCCTGGTTATTTCCTATGATTATGTTCCCATTCAACACTTCCGGCAAGAATACCCCTAGGCAAGACCACGCACTGCCTGTCTCATTGCCTCAGAGGGATGGTGTGTCCCTGTGCCGCCGGTGGAGATGCTGAGTTTGAGCCCTTAGTTAAAGGAGTGTCTGCTGTATTGTTCCCTTGGAAGGCTACCCTGGTCTCCTTTGTCACTGAGAAGTGATCTCTGATACAAGAGCTTTTCTCCTCCCCACTTCCCTTAGTGTCACGAAGGGTCCTGGGTTTTTAAGTCCTTGTATTATAACCCCTTACCATCACTATTCTTTTTGATGGTGAAGTTGTCCTGTGTTTGGCCAATGGGATGTGTCCCCATCAGGCTGTAAGTGCTCTGGCTGCTGCCCCTTCCTCTGCCATCTGCACAGCTTGGTGCCTCCTCTTCCTAAAGCTTGTCATGTCCTTGCTATGAAATCCTGACCTGTCGCTGATCTCATGAAGTCCCAACTCAGAACCGGCTGGCTCCTGTCTTTCTTTCTGCTCTGCCTAGAGCTGTACACACCCTCCCTGAGCACTGTATAATGCAGCCAGTCTGTACTGCTCCCCGATCCTCCATTGTTGCCCTCTGCTCTTTCTTCTTTTCTTACACAGTTCCCTCTGTTTGGAATGTCCTTGCTTCTACCATCTCCCTGTGCCCAGGCCTGGTCCCAGGCACAGGTCATACTTTCTCAAGGAGCTGTCTTCCTCCTTTCCTGACTTACCAGTTTTTCTATTGTCTCTCCTGATCAGTCTCCTTTGTGTTGGTTTTACACACATCCAGGGTCCATGGCATCTCTGTTCCCCCAGCTCACGGTATGGTGTCTTATCCTAGTAAAATAACCCTGAATTTTCTGAGTGGATGATTGAGAAACCCTCATTTCCAGGTGTCTCATTTCTTGACTCTCATTGTTTTTTCAACAAAGGTTACCCTGCCTTCCAGCAAACATCTCAAGCTTGTGTCAGAAACAAAGACTCAGAAGAGCGTATTTTCAGATGAGGAGGATACTGAGGTATGGAATGTGTTTTTCAGTTTTGGGTGTCAGCCCATAAATGGAGCATTAGAAACGATTTCTGAATCAGGGTTTTCTCAGTGAGATGCAAGGCTTCATATTAAGTACTTCAGTTGTTTCTTTGAAAATCATTTTTTGAGAACATAGTCTTTAGAAATCAGTGTAGATGCAGCACTTTCCACTCTTGGGTTTGAACCCAGTGTGTCTCCTGGGGGAAAATACTCTCACCTCAGGGTTATGTTTTGCACAGGAAACATCCTTGAGAGACTGTTGAAGGGACTGTGGTTCTCATGGGGAAACGGTGCTGCTCCAGGCTGTGAGCTGTTTGTTGGCCCACGACGCAGTGAGGCTCTCGAACCAGAGTGGAAGTCAACGTGCTGCTCCTTCACGGACAGCCTTACTAGGGAATGTGCCCAGTGATGTGGCCTTTGTATTCTGGCACAAGGTAAAAGACCTTTCCCTTGGTCTAGCTGTGGCCCGAGAACAGTTTGTGGCTGGCACTGGTGTTTAGACCGCTTCAGCCCTTTCAGGCAGGTCAGCGCCAACTCTCAGAAGCCTTGCTTTTTTTTCTGGCTAGTGTTTTAGGGGATTGGAGACCTGTGAGATGTCATGGGAAGTAATAAATGCCCTCCTCCGAAAAATCTGTGGACATACCAAAATTTGCTTATAATTTCAAGAAATTGTGGGCCCTGGGTTAAGTCTCGTTAGAGTTTGTAATAGCCAGGATGAACATACAACATTTGGAAGTAGAGGGATTATCCCTAACATAAGAGAAAGCTCTGAGACCTAGATTGCATTGCAAGGCTGGTGTAGAGAAGACAGGAACTAACACAGAATGCTTAAGCCAGACTCCTATCGCACGAGCATGGCATGTTGGTCACGCACTGCTGCCATTCTCCTGTGTCACCTGGTCACCTTGTAGCAGCCACACTGGCTCACCACTGTCCCTGAAGCACACCAGGCACACTCCGCCTGGACCCTTGCACGGCTCTTCCCCCGGCCTTGAACACTTTATAGAATCTGTAGGGTTTGCATCTTCCCTTCTTCCAGTCCCTGCAGGGCCCCCTGAAGACCCTGCACACCACACTGAACTCCTTATCCCCTCCTCAGTTCAGTTTTCACCACAGTGCTTATCACCTACGATACTGTTTACTCAGGCGGTGGTTATTTTCTCCATTCCCAGTTAGAATAAGCTCCGCCGGGGTGAAGACGTTTGTTCCCTGCCTGTGTCTTTCACACCTGGACTAGTGTGCGGCAGGTGGTAAGCTGTCAGATAGCTGGCGGCTGCGTGAAGAAACCGAATGTGAGCAATTTCAGTGATGTAAGAGGTGTTCCAGCTATCTGTTGATGTGGATCAAGTCACCCCCAAATTTAGTGGCTTATGAAACATTATTTCTTATGGTCCTGGAGGTTGACTGGGCCTATCTAGGCAGTTCTGACTTCGGGTCTCTCATGGGGTTTCTGTCTGAAGGCGGCAGGGTGAGAATCATCTCCACATGTGCCTGGTGCCTGGGCTGGAAAGACGTAGACACTGGGGCCTGTGTGGCATCTCTGTTTCCATGGGTCCTCAGCATGGCGGCTTCAGGAAAGTGGGACTTCTTACCTGGTGTCCCAGAGCTCCAAAGGGAGACTTGGAGAGCTGAGCGGATGCTGTATCTCTTCTTTACCTGGCCTTGGAGGTCATACGATGTCACTTCTGGCCCATTCTGGAAGTGGAGGTAGTCACAGAGGCCCTCTCAGGGTCAAGGGAAGGGGGCATAGACTCCATTTATTAATTCTAGGGGTATAAAAGAGCTTATTTCTGGACATGTTTTAAAACCACCATCAAAGGATTAACCTCCTGTGCGTCATAGACAGAATGTTTTTATCAGATGCCGTCAGGATATGCAGGCAAGGAGAAGCAAAACCGTGTAGTCTAGGAGATAAAGCTGTGGACCAAAAGGGCTGATTCCAGACTTTTGCCTCTGTATCTCAAGTGTGGAGCCAAAGCCTGCCATGTGAAATCATTTTGGGGAGTATCTTTTAGGGGACGTGTTTGAGATAATGGAAATGTCTTAGTTTTCAACATTAAGAAAGGTATCAGTTAAGGGTCCAAAACCGTGGTGCTGAAATTTGCTTTTTTCTTTGTCTTAGTTTTGTTTTTTTAAAGCAGCAGAGTCCTTTCTTTAAATGGAATCTTGCCAGTGTGTAAAATGCACGGGGGACATGGACCTTTCTAAACAAACCCTGGGGGCAGCAGGGAGCACCAGCAAGAATCGGGGTCCGGAATGAGCGTGCTTCTCAGTAAGGAACTAATTAATCCGTATTGAGGAGTACTTAAGTATCTAAGGATCCCGTAATAAAAACAATTATTCGAAGAAGTCTTGGGAAATATGTCTGGCCTTTCTAAATCTCTGGCTCTTGTAGCTTCTGGTTTCCCCTCCCAAGCGGGTAGTTGTCCTAGTTTATGTTGACGCTCTTACAGCTCAACCAGCAGATCTCCCTTTGCAGTACAGGCTGACGCTCCTTGGCATTTTGAAAATGTCTTCAGGATCTATTCCCTGGTTTGATTTATCCCGTAGCTGAAGTTCAAGTTGAATAGCAGAAATTTTAGAATAAAAGTTTAATTTTTATTTATTTAAAGATGCAGTAATCATAGTCTCATAGAAGGAGAAAAGGGGTTACTAAATAAAACGGTGTCATAAAGGTTGGAGGAATTTGGGAATTGGCCTTTGTTTCCATTATAATAGAATCATCCAGTTTCTCCTATTCTTTGGATAGAAAAAGGAGGTCATTCTTGTTTTTTTACCATGGTAGGGCATCGATTTGGAAAATTTCCTTCTTTGGACATGTTATCAGGAGGGACCAGTTCTTAGAGAAGGACATCATGCTTGGTAAAGTTAGAGGGTCAGTGAAAAAGAGGAAGACCCTCAACGAGATGGATTGGCTCAGGGGTTACAACAATGGGCTCAAGCATAGCAACAACTGTGAGGATGGCACAGGACTGGGCAGTGTTTTGTTCTCTAGTACATGGGATCACTATGAGTCAGAACTGACTTGATAGCAGCTAACAAAAACAGCAAAGTAATTCCAGTTGTAGCATAGAAACCTCTGGGTTCCTGAGGCCACCCGGAGTTCCAGCGTGGGTCCTTCTTATCCATCAGACATTGGTCCTTCGTGTTTCTTTAGGGACTCTTACTAGCCAGTTCACTCTCTGTGTAGTCACCAAAGAGATCAAAATAGATCGGTACCTAAGGCAGCCATCATGTTCAAGTCTTTAGTGCCTTATATTGAACTCATATTTTTAAAACTGTGTATATCCTTTCTGATCAAAGAGTCCGTAGGAGAATTCTGATCAAAGGGGGGAAAAGTAGAACAGAATTTCACATTCTTGTGGACTCCAGACTCACATTCTTATGGACTCCAGACTTCTGTGAAGGTTAGGCAAACCTCTAAAACTATTGCTCTGAGATAATCTTTAAACAAACCAGAAATGTCCCTGGAAGTCTTAAAACCGAACAGAGTTTAGCTTAACTTGTAAAAAAAAGTCTGCCTTGAACATTATGTTCTTTTAAGAACTATCTATATGGGATTAAATTGACAACAACAACTCAAAAGATTTGATAGGAACCTTAGGGGGCAGTGAATTTATGTTAATGGGTGAGGAATAATTCCAGAAACAGAGGGTGAGAATGGTTACACAACTCAAATATAATCAGTGTTACTAAATGGTACATGAAGAAACGTGGATTGGTGTATATTTTGCTGTGAATATTCTCAACAACAACAAAAAATAAAATTATATTAAAAAGAAAACAAAACTGTATATCATGTTAACCAGCAACCTTAATTTCCGTCCAACAGGACTTGTTTTCTTCTCAAAATGCAAGTAAGTCAAAAGGTGCATCTCTCCTGCCCAGCAAACTCCCCACCTCAGTCTCACTTTTCGATGATGAAGATGAAGAGGTAAACATTGTCATTAAAGCATTAGTTAACTAATTTTTAGGTTAGTAGAAAACTCTTGTTGATTTCGCTTTACATCCAGAGGCTTGTTCACCAGGGAAAGGTGAATAGGGAAGCAGCTACACCATCGGGGGCTTATATCATGCAAATGTTTCTGCATTTATTTCAGGGTCTCCTTTCTTTTCTTAGATATACAATGGGGAGAACATTAGATTCTTGACTCAGTTATTATTGGAAGGCTTTATAGATTTCATTTAAAAAATCTGCATTTAAGAAATACATCGCAGAGGCGGGGTCAAGATGGCAGAATAGTCAGATGCTTCCAGCGAGCCCTTTTACCACAAAGACCCAAAAAAACAAGTGAAATGATTATATTTATGACAAGCTAAGAGCCCTGAACATCAAAGGCCAAGTTAGAAAAGGTATTCAGCGGCATGGGGAGGAAAAGATGGTTCAGAAGCGGGAGCCCTTAGGCACCATTCCTGGGAGCAGCTGGGCGGGTCCGTACTAGGGTTCAGCTGCAGTTTCCTCAGGGAGAAGCAGCCAGCCTCACAGCCTACTCACACCTCCAGAACCAGAGAAGAACGGTGCTATTGCAAAAGCTAAGTACTTGTGTGTATTTTATCACCCCACGCCCTCTGCTCCAAGCCAGCTTCAGTGGCTGTTGATTTCCTTGAGTCTGAAATAGGCCCTGTTGAGTGCCTAGAGCCATCCTCCCAGCCTTGGAAAAGGAATAAATTCTCAGTTGGAGGAAAACGTAATTTGCCAGCTCTACTAACCGGGGGAGGCACAGGACAGAAGCAGCTCCTGTCCAGACATAAATAGTCTGTGGACTTTGAGTAGCTTTCCCCCTGCATGGACATGTGTGGGCCTGTTTCAGGAGAAGAGGCCCTTGTTGGCAGACTGCAACTGTGCGGTGGACAGGTGGGTGTTTGATCTTTGACGTCACTTTGCCTATTAAACAGGGTCCTCACCTACCCACATCAGGGGCCTAAGGATTGGTGGTTCCACTCAGGTCACCCAGCCACCTGCGACAGGGGTCCAGGGAAAACTGGTACCTCCCAGTCCTTACAACCAAAAACGTTTGGTGTCCATGGTCCATCTGTAGAACCCGCCCACCTTTATGTGCTACAGAAGAGGGTTGTGGTTTCCTCAGAAATGCGGGGGATGAATCTCAGCCCCCGTCTTGGTCAGAGTGTGACCCCCTGCTGCAAGCAGATACCGATACCTACACCCATCTCCCCTGCCCCTGTAAGACTGTAGGACAGATCCTGTACCAGAGACGTGATAACCAGCTACCTGGACACATGAGCTGAATCGGTACAAGAAAAGCGAATGGACTCCTAGACTGAAATACCTGATAACGGCTCTGTCTATCTAGTGACAGGACATCAGTGCTTCAAAAGGTGAAAAATAAGCTAGCTCACTCAAACAACCCACTTGGGCATATCAAAAGAAAACAAAGTAAGAAGCTAGGATATAGTAAGTAAACATAAAATAAACTAATGCAATAACTTACAGATGGCTCGGAGACAACAGTCAATATCAAATTCCATAAAGAAACAGACCATGATCAAATTAACAAGCTCTCCAAAAAAAAAAAAAAGAATCAAGGGATCTTCCAGATGAAAGTACCTTCCTGGCATTACCAGATGCAGATTACAAAAGATTAATATACAGAATCCTTCAAGACATCAGGAAGGAGATCAGGCAATATGCAGAACAAGCCAAGGAACACACAGATAAAGCAGTTGAAGAAGTTAAAAAGGTTATTCAGAAACATAATGAAAAATTTAATAAGCTGGAAGAATCCATGGAGGGATAACAATCAAAAATTGAGAAGATTAACAATAAAATTACAGAATTAGACAATTCAATAGAAAGAGGAGCTTGAATTGAGTAAGTGAAAGGCAGAATTGGTGAGGTTGAAGATAAAGCACATGGCACCCATATATTTGAAAAAAATCAGATAAAAGAATTTAAAGAAATGAAGAAATCTTAAGAATCATGTGGAACTCTATCAAGGGAAATAACCTACTAGTGACTGGAATACCAGAACAGGGAGGGATAACGGAAAACACACAGAGAATTGTTGAAGATTTGTTGGCAGAAAACTTCCCTGATGTTGTGAAAGATGAGAAGATATCTATCCAAGATGCTTATCAGACTCCACATGAGGTAGATGTGAAAAGAAACGCAACAAGACATAATCAAACTTAACCAAAACCAAAGATAGAGGGAGAATTTTAAGAGCAGCTAGTGATGAAGGAAAGGTCACCTGCAAAGGAGAGTTGATGAGAATAAGTTCGGACTACTTGGGAGAAACCATGCAGACGAGAAGGCAATGGGATGACTTACGCAAAGCATTGATGGAAAAAAATTGCCAGCCAAGAATCATATATCCAGCAAAACTGTCTCTCAGATATGAAGGCGAAATTGGGACATTTCCAGATAAACAGAAGTTTAGGGAATTCATAAAAACCAAACCAAAACTACAAGAAATACTAAACGGAGTTCTTTGGTCAGAAAATCAATAATATCAAGTATCAACCCAAGACTAGAATCCTGGGCAGAGCAATCAGATGTCAACCCAGACAGGGAAATCACAAAAATAAATCAAGATAAAACAATGCTTACAACAGGGAAACAGGTGTTGTTATGTAAAAGAAGACAACATTAAAACAAAAAAGAGGCACTAAGAAATGTAGTCATAGATCTTTCATATGGAGAGGAAGATGAGGCAATATAAAGAAATAAAAGTTACGTTAAAATTTAGAAAAACGGGTAAATATTAAGGTAACCAAAAAGGAGACTAACTATCCTGCTCATTAAACAAAAACACGAGACAAAAATAGAGACTCAGCAGAAACAAAATCAACAAAAACGAATGAGAGGAAAAGACAATATCTACAGATAAACTACTCAGCACAAAAAATTAGGTGGGAAAAAGAAACTCTCAACGATACACAAAAAAGACATCAAAATGACACTACTAAACTTATACCTATCCATAATTACGCTGAATGTAAATGGACTAAATGCACCAATAAAGAGACAGACAGTGGCAGAATGGATAAAAAAACACAATCCGTCTATATGGTGCCTACAAGAGACATATCTTAGATTTAGAGACACAAACAAACTAAAACTCAGAGTATAGAAAAAAATATATCAAGCAAACAACAGTCAAAAAAGAGCAGGGGTAGCAATATTAATTTCTGACAAAAACAGACTTTAAAGTGAAATCCACCACAAAGGATAGGGAAGAACACTATATAATGATCAAAGGAATAATATATCAGGAGGATAGAACCATATTAAGTATTTACGCACCCAGTGACAGGGCTGCAAGATACATGAAAAAACTAACAGCATTGAAAAGTGAGATAGCACCACAATTAACAATAGGAGACTTCAACACACCACTCTCAGCGAAGGACAGGATATCCAGAAAGAAGCTCAGTAAAGACACAGAAGATATACATGCTACAGTCAACCAACTTGACCTTATAGACATACACAGAACACTCTACGCAAGAGCAGTCAAGTATACTTTCTTTTCTAGTGCACATGGAACATTCTCTAGAATAGACCACATATTAGGTCAAAAAGCAAGCCTTAGCAGAATCCAAAACATTGAAATATTACAAAGCATCTTCTCTGACCGTAAGGCTATAAAGGTAGAAATCAGTAACAAAAAGCAGGGAAAAGAAATCAAACACTTGGAAACTAAACAATACCCTGCTCAAGAAAGACTGGATTATGGAAGACATTCAAGACGGAATAAAGAAATTCATAGAATCCAATGAGAATGGAAACACTTCCTATCAGAACCTTTGGGACGCAATGAAAGCAGCGCTCAGAGGCCAATTTATATCAATAAATGCACACATACA
Organism: Loxodonta africana; assembly: GCF_030014295.1. NCBI lineage: Eukaryota > Metazoa > Chordata > Mammalia > Proboscidea > Elephantidae > Loxodonta > Loxodonta africana. Next base: position 81,920,305 of record NC_087357.1, on the reverse strand, counting down.
AAAAAGAATAAAGGGCCAAAATCAAAGAATGATCCTTACAAGTTGAACAAATAGACCAACAAAAGAAACCCACAGGCACCAGGAGAAAGCAAATAATAAAAATTAGGGCAGAACTAAATGAAATAGAAAACAGAAAAACAATTGAAAGAATTAACAAGACCAAAAGCTGGTTCTTTGAAAAAAGTCAACAAATTTGATAAACCATTGCTCAAACTGACAGAAGAAAAACAGGAGAGGAAACAAATAACTAAAAAAAGAAATGAGATGGGTGATATCACAGCAGACCCAACCGAAATTAAAAGAATCATGTCAGATTACTATGAAAAATTATACTCTAAAAAAACGTGAAAACCTAGAAGAAATGGATGAATTCCTAGAAAAACACTGTCCTGAAACCAATACAGACAGAGATAATAGATACATAAAAAAGAAGAGATTGAAAAGGTAAAAAAAAAAAAAAAAAGCCCTGGCCTGGACAGCTTCGTTGCAGAGTTCTACCAAACTTTCAGAGAACTGTTAACACCACTGCTACTAAAGGTATTTCAGAGCATAGAAAAGGACAGAATACTCCCAAACTCATTCTTTGAAGCCAGCATATCCCTGATACCAAAATCAGGTAAAGACACCACAAAAAAAGAAAATTACAGTTGTATATCCCTCATGAACTTAGGTGCAAAAATCCTCAACAGAATTCTAGCCAATAGATTTTAACAACATATCAAAGAAATAATTCACCATGACAAAGTGGGATTCGTACCAGGTATGCAGGGATGGTTCAACATTAAAAAAAATAATTAATGTAATCCATCATATGAGTGAAAGATAAGAACCCCACATGATTTTATCAATTGATGCAGAAAAGGCGATCGACAAAGTTCAACACCCATTCATGATAAAAAACTCTCAGTAAAATAAGAATAGAAGGAAAATTCTTCAATATAATGAAGGGCATTTATACAAAGCCAGTAGCCAACATCACCTTAAGCAGATCCTTAAAGCATTCCCATTGAGATGGGGAACTAGACAAGGATGCCCTTTATCATCATTCTTATTCAACATTGTGGTGGAGGTCCTAGCCAGAGCAATTAGGCTAAATAAAGAAATAAAGAGCATCCAGATTGGCAAGGAAGACGTGAAAGTATCTCTATTTGCAGATGATATAATCTTATACACAGAAAACCCTAAAGAATACTCAAGAAAAATATTGAAACTAATAGAAGAGTTCAGAGGAGCATCAGGATACAAGATAAACATACAAAAACCAGTTGGGTTCCTCTATAACAAAAAGAATATTGAAGGGGAAACAACCGAATCAATACCATTTACAGTAGCCCCCAAAAAGATAAAATACTTAGGAATAAATGTAACCAGAGATGTAAAAGACTTATACAAAGAAAAGTAAAATACATTTCTGCAGGAAACCAAAAGAGACCTACATAAGTGGAAAAACATACCTTGCTCGTGGATAGGAAGACTTAACATTGTAAAAATGCCTAGTCTAACAAAAGCGGTCTATAGATTTAATGTAATTCCGATCCAAACTGGAACGACTTTTTTTTAATGAGATGGAGAAACAAATCACTAACTTCCTATGGAAGGGAAAGAGGCCCTGGATAAGTAAAGCATTACTGAAAAAGAAGAACAAAGTAGACCTTATTCTACCTGATTTTAGAACCTGTTATACCACCACATGTCTGTCAGTTTGTCATCCCGTGGGGGCTTGGGTGTTGCTGTGATGCTGGAAGCTATGCCACCGGTATTGAGATACCAGCACGGTCACCCATGGAGGACAGGTTTCAGCTGAGCTCCAGACTGACAGACTAGGAAGAAGGACCTGGCAGTCTACTTCTGAAAAGCATTAGCCAGTGAAAACCTTATGAATAGCAGCAGAACATTGTCTGATATAGTGTTGGAAGATGAGCCCCCCTGCTTGGAAGGCACACAAAAGTTGACTGGGGAAGAGCTGTCTCCTTAAAGTAGAGTCGACCTTAATGACGTGGATGGAGTAAAGCTTTCAGGACCTTCATTCGCTGATGTGGCATGAGTCAAAATGAGAAGAAACAGCTGCAAACAACCACTAATAATTGGAACCTGGAATGTATGAAGTATGAATCTAGGAAAATTGGAAATCATCAAAAATGAAATGGAATGCATAAACATCAATATCCTAGGCATTAGTGAGCTGAAATGGACTGGTATTGGACATTTTGAATCGGACAGTCATATAGCCTGCTATGCTGGGAATGAAAGCTCGAAGAGGAGTGGTGTTGTATTCATCATCAAAGAGAATGTTTCAAGATCTATCCTGAAGTACAACACTGTCAGTGATAGGATAACATCTCTACACCTACAGGGAAGACCAGTTAATGCAACTGTTATTCAAATTTATGCACCAAATAAGGGCTGAAGATGAAGAAATAGAAGATTTTTTATCAGCTGCTGCAGTATGAAATTGATCAAACATGCAGTTAAGATGCACTGATAGTTACTGGCGATTGGAATGCAAAAGTTGGAAACGAAGAAGGATCAGTAGTTGGAAAATATGGCCTCGGTGACAGAAACAATGCCAGCGATCAGATGATAGAATTTTGAAAGACCAACGATGACTTTATTACAAATACCTTGTTTCACCAACATAAACGGCGACTATACCCATGGACCTCGCCAGGCAGAACACACAGAAATCAAATTGATTACATCTGTGGAAAGAGACGACGGAAAAGCTCGATATCATCAGTCCCAACAAGGCCAGGGGCCGACTGTGGAACAGAACATCAATTGCTCATATGCAAACTCAAGCTGAAACCGAAGAAGATCAGAGCAAGTGCACGAGAGCCAAAATATGACCTTGAGTATATCCCACCTGAATTTAGAGACCATCTGAAGAATAGATTTGACTCACTGAACACTGGTGACCGAAGACCAGATGAGTTGTGGAATGACATGAAAGATGTCATACATGAAGAAAGCAAGAGGTCATTGAAAAGAAAGACCAAGGTGGATGTCAGAGGAGACTCTGAAACTTGCTCTCGAACGTCGAGCAGCTTAAGCAAAAGGAAGAACTGATGAAGTAAAGAACTGAAGAGAAGATTTTAAAGGGCGTCTCGGGAAGACAAAGTCAGGTATTATAATGACACGTCCAAACAGCTGGAGATGGAAAACTAAAAGGGAAGAACACGCTCGGCATTTCTCAAGCTGAAGGAACTGAAGAAAAAATTAAAGCCTCAAGTTGCAATAGTGAAGGATCCTATGGGGAAAATATTAAATGACACAGGAAGCATCAAAAGAAGATGGAAGGAATACACAGAGTCATTATACCAAAAAGAATTAGTTGATGTTCAACCATTTCAAGAGGTGGGATGTGATTAGGAACCGATGGTACTGAAGGAAGAAGTCCAAGGTGAGCTGAAGGCGTTGGTGAAAAACAAGGCTCCAGGAATTGATGAAATATCAATTGAGATGTTTCAGCAAATAAATGCAGTGCTGGAGGCGCTCACTCGTCTGTGCCAAGAAATGTGGAAGACAGCTTCCTTGGCAACTGACTGGAAGAGATCCATATTTATGCCTTTTCCCAAGAAAGGTGGTCCAACTGAACGTGGAAATTATAGAACAATTCCATTAACATCACACGCAAGCAAAATTTTGCTGAGATCATTCAAAAACGGCTGTAGCAGTGTATCGACAGGGAACTGCCAGAAATTCAGGCTGGTTTCAGAAGAGGATGTGGAACCAGGGATATTATCGCTGATGTCAGATGGACCCTGGCTGAAAGCAAAGAATTGCAGAAGGATGTTTACCTGTGTTTTATTGACTATGCAGAGGCATTCGGCTGTGTGGGTCATGACAAATTATGGATAATGTTGAGAAAAATGGGAATTCCAGAACGCTTAATTGTGCTCATGAGGAACCTTTACACAGATCCAGAGGCAGTTGTTCGGAAAGAACAAGGGGATACTGACTGGTTTAAAGTGAGGAAAGGTGTGGGTCAGGGTTGTATTCTTTCACCATACCCGTTTAATCTGTATGCTGAGCAAATAATCCGAGAAGCTGGACTATATGAAGAAGAACGGGGCATCAGGATTGGAGGAAGACGCAGTAACAACTTGTGTTATGCAGATGATACAACCTTGCTTGCTGAAAGTGAAGAGGACTTGAAGCACTTACTAATGAAGATCAAAGACCACAGCCTTCAGTATGGATTGCACCTCAACATAAAGAAAACAAAAATCCTCACAACTGGACCAATGAGCAGCATCATGATAAATGGAGAAAAGATTGAAGTTGTCAAGGATTTCATTTTACTTGGACCCACAATCAACAGCCATGGAAGCAGCAGTCAAGAGATCAAAAGACGTATTGCATTGGGTAAATCTGCTGCGAAGGACCTCTTCAAAGTGTTGAAGAGCAAAGATGTCACCTCGAAGACTAAGGTGCACCTGACCGAAGCCATGGTATTTTCAATTGCATCATATGCATATGATAGCTGGATAATGAATGAGGAAGCCGAAGAAGAGTAGACACCTTTGAATTGTGGTGTTGTTGAATATACCATGGACTGCCAGAGGAACGAACAAATCTGTCTTAGAAGAAGTACAACCGGAATGCTCCTTAGAAGCAAGGATGGTGAGACTGCATCTCACGTACTTCGGACATGTCAGGAGGGATTAGTCCCTGGAGAAGGACATCATGCTTGGCAGAGTACCGGGTCAGTGGAAAAGAGGAAGACCCTCAATGAGGTGGATTGACACAGTGGCTGCAACAGTGAAGTCAAGGATAGAACAATTGTAAGGATTGCTCAGGACTGGGCATTGTTTCGTTCTGTTGTGCATGGGGCCGCAATGAGTTGGAACCAACTCTCCGCCAAGCTAACAGCAACAACAACAACAACTGCCACAGGAGTCAAAAGAGCCTGAGTCTGATACAAGAACAGATTACATAGACCAGTGGAATAGAATTGAGAACCCAGACATAAATCCATCCACATATGAGCAGTTGATATTTGACAAAGTCCCCAAAGCAGTTAAATGGGGGAAAATACAGTCCTTTTAACAAATGGTGCTGGCATAACTGAATATCCATCTGCAAAACAATGAAAGAAGACCCATAGCTCACACTGTGCACAAAAACAAGCTCAAAATGCATCAAAGACCCAAATATAAAATCTAAAACGATAAAGATCATGGAAGAAAGAACAGGGACAACGTTAGGATCCCTAATATATGGCATAAAGTGTATACAAAACATTACTAACAGTATACAAAACATTACTAGAGAAAGTAGATAACTGGGAGCTCCTAAAAATCAAACACCTATGCTCATCCAAAGACTTCACTAAAAGAGTAAAAAGACTACCTACAGACCGGGAAAAAGTTTTTAGCTATGACATTTCCAATTGGAGCCTGATTTCTAAAATCTACATGATACTGCAAAAACTCAACTACAAAAAGACAAATAACCCAATTAAAAGATGGGCAAAAGATATGAACAGACACCTCACTAAAGAAGACGTTCGGGTAGCTAACAGATACACGAGAAAACATTCACGATCAATAGCCATTAGAGAAATGCAGATCAAAACTGCAATGAGATTCCACCTCACTCCAACAAGGCTGGCATTAATCCAAAAAACACAAAATAATAAATGTTGGAAAGGCTGTGGAGAGACTGGAACACTTATACACTGCTGGTGGGAATGTAAAATGGTACAACCACTTTGGAAATTGATTTGGTGCTTCCTTAAAAAACTAGAAATAGAACTACCATAGGATCCAGCAGTACCACTCCTTGGAATATATCCTAGAGAAATAAGAGCCTGTATATGAACAGATATGTGCACACCCATGTTCATTGCAGCACTGTTTACAGTAGCAAAAAGACGGAAGCAACCAAGGTGCCTATCAACGGACGAATGTTTAAATTATGGTATATTCACAGTGGAATACTGCGCATTGATAAAGAACAGTGATGAATCTGTGAAACATTTCGTAACATGGAGGAATCTGGAAGGCATCATGCTTTGAGTGAAATTAGTTGCAAAGGGACAAGTATTGTATAAGACCACTATTACGAGAACTCAAGAAGTAGTTTAAACAGAGAAGATAATATTCTTTGTTACGAGAGCAGTGAGGGAAGGAGGAAGAGAGGTTAGTAGACAACAACTATTTTATGTGAAGGGAAAGACAACACACAATACAGGAGAGGTTAGCACAACTGGATTAAACCAAAAGCAAAGAAGTTTCCTGAATAAACTGAATGCTTCGAAGACTAGTGTAGGAGGCGTGGGGGTTTGTGGACCATGGTTTCAGGGGATATGTAAGTCATTTGGCATAATAAAATGTATTAAGAATACATTCTGCATCCCACTTTGGAGAGTGGCGTCGGGGGTCCTAAACACTGGGAATCTGCCATCTAAGATGCATCAGTTGGTCTTAACCCACCTGGAGCAAAGGAGAATGAAGAACACCAAGTACACAAGGTAATTACGAGCCCAGGAAACAGAAAGGGCCAAATAAACCAGACACTACATGAGCTTGAGACCAGAGATACTAGATGGTGCCCGGCTACAACCGATGACTGCCCTGACCGGGAACACAACAGAGAACCCCTGAGGGAGCAGGAGAGCAGTGGGATGCAGACTCCAAATTCTCATAAAAAGACCAGAGTTAATGGTCTGACTGAGACTGGAAGGACCACGGTGCTCATGGCCCCCAGACCTTCTGTTGTCCCAGGAGAGGAACCATTCCCAAAGCCAACTCTTCAGACAGGGATTGGACTGAACAATGGGATGGAAAGGGATGCTGGTGAGGATTGAGCTTCTTGGATCAGGTGGACACTTGAGAGTATGTTGACATCCCCTCTCTGGAGGGGAGATGAGAGGCTACAGGGGGTTAGAAGCTGTCAAAATGGACAGGAAAAGAGAGTGGAGGGAGGTAGCAGGCTGTCTCATTAGGGGGAGAGCAGTTGGGAGAATGTAGCAAGATGTATAAGTTTTTATGTGAGAGACTGACTTGATTTGTAAACTTTCACTGAAAACACAGTGAAAATTAAAAAAAAAAATTATTTGCAGGGAATGTGTCTTTGTTACACCTAGTGGTCTACACCGAATGTCTTGGATAACCTGGAGATGGAGAGGAAGAGAAGGCCATGTCCTGACCCCACCTTTCTTTCTCACCCTGGACTGTGAGAGAAATGTGCGGGAGAGAAGTAAGAGGGATGACGAATCACGTCTTAACCTCTCCACAGCGCTGTACCATGGCTACGTTCGTAGGCTTTGCAGTCAGACCCCGGGTTTATAGTCTTGCTCTACCACCTGTAGACCATGTACCATGGGCAAGTAATTTAAGCTTTCTGAATCTCCTATGATTAACAGTATTTAGGGTCATTGTGGTGATGAAAACCAGTAACTCTTGTAAAACACTTAGCACAGTGCCTGGCATGCAGTAGGGAGGTGATAGATCTTGGCTATCACTGGTATCTCCTTTTGACATCAGCTCTTCATTTTTGAGACCTTTTTCACTGCCCCCTCCCAGAAGGCTGCCTATATCTCCTTACATTTCAGGACTGTCCCCTTGCTGCAGTATGTTGTTGAGAGTGTTCTTCCATCCTGACCCTGTCTCAGGTTCTCTAATTGTTTAGTTCTTATTACCTTAATAAAAGTGCTTGACTATACAAGAATTTACAAACGACATTGAGCCTCAAAGAATCGGCCCTTAAAATGGCTGGCGATGTTATTTAGTAACCTATTTCTTAAATTTGTATTGTCTCTTTAAAATCAGTTAGAAACACAGGTCATTCCTTTCCTTGGTCCCAGGTGTGTTTTGTAGATGTAAAAGAGGAGAGAAAGCCCCTGTTTTTCTCTCCTTTAACCGATTGTTTCAGTTTCTAACTCATAGACAAAGTTGTAGATTGCTGGCTGCTACAGGGGGCTGTTCTGCTGTCTTTCTAATTCCAGATTGTAGACCCCCCTTGAGTATAATAGAGCGGCCACCGTGTTTCCTAGCTCTACTTCTGGGACCCGTCCTCATGTTGCCTCCCCCCTCCACCCCACCAGGTGTTCTACCTTTGAGTTCTGGGGTAATTTCTTCTCCTTCTGTGGATGGAGAATACAGTTAGAACAAACTATATATAGGCTGTTGTAGAGTTACACCTAAGATGGGGAGTGGCATTTACTAGCATTTTGTGATTCTTTTTCCCAAAGGTGTTATATTCTGTACGTGACTGGAGACTTAGGACCTACAGTGTGCTGTGGGGGAGCGTCTTAGTTTTCTGACTGCATTTTATGTACATAAAGTTGTCGTATACCCTGTCTTTGGTTTTCCAGGATAATCTTTTTGGGGCTAAAGCTGCTAAAAAGCAGACATCATCTCTGTTAACTCCAAGTCAAGAGAAAACAAAACTCCCTGAGCCGTCTAAGAAGAAAGCACCTGCCTTACTGTTCAGCAGTGATGAGGAGGTAGGTGCAGGTCTGTCCTAAGGAGCAGGAGAGGTTGCTGATGGAATTAAAGAGTCACAGCTGTCCAAAACGTGTTTTTTTGCAAATATGCTTTATACCTAGTGAAGTTCAGTTATCGAAGACTGTTCACAAGACTCTTTCTTTTCTTAAAATTATTTAGTAGACTGTGTTAATTTACAGATTAATCTTTTCAAAGTAGGAATAAATATGGCCGCCAACCTATATACTTGTTGCGGTCGGGTAAATTCTGACTCATAGCGACCCTATAGGACAGAGTAGAGCTGCCTGATAGTATTTCCAAGGGGCAGGTGGTGGATTTGAATTGCCGACCTTTTGCTTAGCAACAGAGCTCTTAACCACTGAGCCATCAGGGTGCCCCCAAACTATATAAACCAAACCAAACCAAACCCAGGACCGTCAGGTCGATTCCGACTCATAGCGACCCTATAGGACAGAGTAGAACTGCCCCATAGAGTTTCCAAGGAGAGCCTGGCGGATTTGAACTGTTGACCTCTTGGTTAGCAGCTGTAGCGCCAAACTATATAAAAAACTATATAAAAAAAAATAGTATATGCTAATTCAAATGAATTAGCCTTGTTTTATCTTGTTAAATGTTTATTGCATTTCATTAATCTAGAGCTGTAGCTAGACCTGGTAAGAGTGTCCTGTGCGAGTTTAACTCCTTCATAGACATCTTAACAATATTTCCATCTGCTCTCTGGATACACAGTGGCAAAATCAGTAGTGAAGATGATTTAGCCCCTTTTCAAATTTAGCTATATAGAAAGAGGCTTCAAATATAATGATATTACTTTTATATTAATAATATATATTATAAATAATAACTAATAAATGTATGATTAGTTATAGATTATATTAATAATAATATGAAAAGCCCTGACCATTACAAAATCTTCCTGTTTTGTAATAATTGTTCTTTATTATTATAATACTATTATAATACTGTGGGCAAGATACGAGGGTATGTTCTGATAGATAAATCTGAGATGTGTTAATGTTCTTACTGAAAGCAACTTAAAAAGGCACAGCACAATTTGCTTTTTCTACTGAAGTGTGAACTGATGATGGCTTATCCTTTTTATTTATTTTTTTTTAGGCAGTGTTAGTGGTTGATCTCCTGTAGTTGAGACCATCATTACAGGAACAATAAACATACTAGCAGAAGCTGGCAGAAGTGGATGCAGAGTAGAGATAACCAGGGAACCCAAACGGTGACTGTCAACCTTGGCTGCCCATGGGAATCACGTGGGAACTTTAAAAAATGCTGATGCCTGTTTCTCACCCCCAGAGATTGTGAATTAATTGGCTTGGGGCATGGCCTGTCCTTGGGGTTCTAGTACGCAGTCACCATTGAACGTCACTGGTCTGAAGGGTGCTTCTAAAACCTGGATGTGCAGACAAATCACCTGGGGATTGAGGGAAAAATGCAGGTTCTGATTCAGACAGTCTGGTGGCCCCTGAGAGTCTGCCGTTCAAACAAGCAGATTCTGCTGCTTTGTGGACCTCACTTTACTTTGCGAACCTTTAGCCTGTAGACAGTGGAGAACCAATTAAACAAGTGAACAGGAGTTTCTGGATGAGAATGGCCGGGTAGTATTTTATTAAATGCTTTGTAAAAGCCACATTCAGGCTTTTGTGGGAAAAGTATCATTAGCAGCTTTCATTGTGTCTTCTTGGCATGTGAATTGCATGAGCTTTCTATACTTTTTTTTTTTTTTTAAGGCTGCTTTGGGGTTTTTAAGTTAAAATTTCATTCTCCCCCCAAAGTTAAGAGTTCCTGATTTCTTTTACGTTCCTCTTCTCTCCCTTCTGTAATTAATTTTGATCTCCTAAAATGGGCAAGTTTCTTTGTCCTAATATTCAGCAGATCGATGGACGAGAGAAACATCATGGAGAGACAGTAGGGGAGGACCGTGAGAATGTTTGTTAGATCAGAGAGTTCAGTTTCAAGATTTGAGTACAAAGAAAAGTACTGGACATGAATTTCTTTTAACAGTGATAAGATTAGTTTAAATACACTTAGTTGAAGTGTTAATAATTTTACTTACTGTGTTTCTTAATCTCAGTTGTCATGGGATTTTTCATATGCTTTTTATTTTTTAAGGACCAGTGGAGTATTACTGATTCACAGACCAACTCAGCATCTGACAGCAGGCCTAAAGGAGAGCTAAGGGACTCGGGCACCAGCCAGGGCCAGGGAGCTAAGAAGGCTGTGAAAAAGACTGGTCTCTTTGAAGAGGATGATGAAGATGACCTGTTTGCTATTGCTAAAGACAGGTGAAGTGGTCAGTGAGAAATCCTCTCACCAGTGTCTGTGGTGCTGAGCAATGGCCATTTGATGTGCCTGCTCTCATTCCTTTGGATGACTTTCTAATCAGTCACCATGGAGGAACCACACAAATGGGAAGGTCTGGGACTGTCTTTTCACTTGCCAGGTGCTCTTGTGACTGGAAAACTTTTTTTTTTTTTTGTCCCCCCATATCCTCACCATTTGTTCTACCAATCATGTCTTATTTTTTCTTAACCTCACAATATTTGTTTCTTAGCTTGTCAGGGGTGTAGGTACAGTTTGTTTTTGTTTCTCTCCTTGGCTACCTGATAAAATAATGTGAAGTTTGGTCATGTTGACTGTTCTTAACTTGGTTATTCAGATGGCATATTGCTCAGCATTGGACACTGTCCTGCTCACGGTGTGATTCTCTGCAGAGGTCTGCTGTATCCTTTCGCTGCTCCAAGTGCTTCACCATACTAACACTTGCACTGCAGCTAGAAGGATTTTAGAGTGAGCATGGGGTGTGGCTGGTACTGTAACCTGCTGCCAGATTCCTGTGGATTCAGAAGAACGCCCCCGGAGATACTACTTTTTCCCCTGAGAGCCTTAAATGATTACATTAGAATTCAGTTGCTTGGGCTTGTGAATCTTGTGCGTCGGTGTGGCGAAGCTTGAACATCGTTGGCCTCTGGCAGTATGGCAGTGACTTTGAACGTAGGCTCTGGAATCGAAATACCTTAATTTACATTCCAGCCTGCAGGCTCCTCTCTGAAAACCCAAACATCCTGGCTTGCCTGGACAGCCCTGGCCTGTGCTGGTCGTTCCAGCATAGTTATTAGCAGCATTCCCTTTCACTCTCAGAAGTGTCCTGGTTAGACCGTAGGTTATATGACCATCTGTATGTTTGCAAATAATCCTAACTCTACTTGTAATGAGAAATGCTCCTCCTGCTACTGAGGACAGATCCCCAGGGGAGGCCCAGGTTTAACTACCAGTGGTCAAGCAGTGAACTGAGGGCAAAGGGGCTGCTTTGGGCTCACGGTTGTATCCTCTCATAGCTACGTCCAGAGGGCAAAACAGTGGTTTCTGTATGTTATCTCCTCAGAATCTGTCACCAAAGTTTTTTGTAGATTAGTTATTTTTTTAATTGTGCAGAAAATCATACACGAGATTTTCTCTTCTCATAGCTTCTTAATGAAGTTTCCGGTATTTTTTTGGGTACCTGATGTAGTTAGTTCCTTAATACCGTATGATTTTTTTTTTAGTTACGTTGTTGTTGTTAAGTGCCACCGAGTCAGTTGTGACTCATAGCGACCCTGTGTACAACAGAACGAAACACTGCTTGGTCCTGTGCTTACAGTCATTGCTGTGCTTGAGCCCATTGTTGCAGCCACTCTGTCAGTCCATCTCCTTGAGCGTCTTCCTCTTTTTCTCTGACCCTCCACTTTACCAAGGATAATGTTCTTCTCCAGGGGACTGATTCCTCTTGATAACACATCCAAAGTATGTGAGATGAAGTCTCACCGTGCTTGCTTCTAAGGAACATTCTGACGTTACTTCTTCCAAGACAGATTTGTTTGTTCTTTTGGCAGTCCATGGTATGTTCAGTGTTTTTCATCAGCACCATAATTCACAGGCATCAAATCTTCGGTCTTCCTTATTTGTTGTCCAGTTTTCACATGTATATGAGGTGACTGAAAACACCATGGCTTTGGTCAGCCGCACCTTAGTCCTTAAAGTGACATCTTTGCTTTTTAACACTTTATAGGGGTTTGCAGCAGATTTGCCCAATGCAGTGTATTATTTGATTTTTTGACTGCTGCTTCCACGGGCGTTGATTGTAGATCCAAGTAAAATGAAGTCCTTGACAACTTCAATGTTTTCTTCATTTATCATGATGTCATTTATTGGTCCAGTTGTGAGGATTTTTATTTTCTTTATGTTGAAGTGTAATCTATACTGAAGGCTGTAGTCTTTGCTCTTCATCACTAAGTGCTTCAAGTCCTCTTGACTTTTAGAAGCAAGGTTGTGTCATTTTCTAACTCAGGTTATTAAGGAGTCTTTTAAAGTATATTTTATGTAAGCATTTCTTGGTATGTATCCCTAAAGGCAAATCAGGTATTACGTTACTGTGTCACTAAGTATTGGCCATTTGCTTTTATGACTTCTTCAAGGTGTTGGCTTACATTTTACCTGTCCTTCAGTGTACACGTCCAGTGTAAGCGCACTCAACTCCTGAACCACTTGTACTTTTTTCCTGTGTGTTTTTAAGATGCGGTCAGATGTCAGTATTAAATTAACCAATAAGCCATGCAGTTTGTGCCTGGTGAATAGTTAAATTACAAAAAAAGAACGATATGTGTTATTTATTGATATATAAAACCCATTGCTGTTGAGTTGATTCCAACTGATAGTGACCCTGTAGAAGAGAGTAGAACTGCCCCATAGGATTTCCAAGGCTATAATATCGAAGCACTCACTGATGAAGATCAAAGACTACAGCCTTCAGTATGATTACACCTTAACACAGAGAAAACAAAAATCTTCACACCTGGACCAATAAGCAACATCATGATAAATGGAGAAAAGATTGAAGTTGTCAAGGATTTCATTTTACTTGCATCTACAATCAAAACCTATGGAAGCAGTGGTCAAGAAATCAAATGATGTATTGCATTGGGTAAATCTGCTGCAAAAGACCTCTTTAAAGGTTTTAAAAGTGAAGATGTCACTTTGAGGACTAAGGTGCTCCTGTCCCAAGCCATGGTATTTTCAGTCGCCTCATATGCATTTGAAAGCTGGACAGTGAATAAGGAAGACAAAAAGAATTGATGCCTTTGAATTGTGATGTTGGCGAAGAATATTGAATATACCATGGATTGCCAGAAGAACGAAGAAGTCTGTCTTCGAAGAAGTTCGGCCAGAGTGCTCCTTGGAAACAAGGATGGCGAGACTTCGTCTCACATACTTTGAACATGTTATCAGGAGGGACCAGTCCCCGGAGAAGGACATCATGCTCGATAAAGTAGAAGGTCAGCAAAAAGGAAAATCCTAGACGAGATGGATTGACACAGTAGCTGCAACAATGGGCTGAAACATAGCAATGATTGTGAGGATGGCAAAGGACCGGGGAGTGTATCGTTCTGTTCTATGTAAAGGTTGGTTGGTAGCTGAGTGCTAAACCACTGTGCCACCAGAGTTCTTTTATCGATATATATATATATATATATATACACACACACACGCACACACTAATTATGTTCTACAGTAACTAGATAACTGTGGTGACCAGTTTACTGAAATGACTTTTATCCGGCTAAAATTGAAAAGTATTGCTGGGTTAATTTTCTAGTGTGTGTAAATAGTCATCGCTAATATTGGGTGATTGTTTAAAAAGAAAAAACTGCTGTGGAGGCAATTCTGACTAATACCTACCCTATGTGTTTCAGAGTAGAACTTTTCAGAGTAGGGTTTTCAATAGCTGTCACCTTTTGAAAATAGGTCTTTCTTCGGAGGTGCCTCTGGGTAGGTTCCAGCTGCCGGCCTTATTTATTTATTGTGCTTCAGGTGAAAGTTCACAATTCAAGTTATCATCTCATACAAAAAGTTAATACACACCTTGATGTGTGCTCCCAGCTGCTCTCCTCCTAACGAGATCACATTCCTCCTCTGCACCCTGTATTCCTGTGTCCATTCAGCCAGCTCCTGTCCCACTCTTCTTCTCATCTCACCACCAGACAGGAGTTGCCCACATAGACTCATGTGTCTACTTGAGCCAAGAAGCTCACTCCTCACCAGTATCGTTTTCTGTCTTACAGTCCATTCCAATCCCTGTCTGAAGAGTTGGCTTCAGGAATGGTTCCAGCCTTGGGCCAACAGGAGGTCCAGGGACCATGACCTCCGGGTTCCCTCTAGTCTCAGTCAGACCATTAAGTCTGGTCTTTTTATGAGAATTTGAGGTCTGCATCCCACTGTTCTGCTCCATCAGGGATTCTCTGTTATATTCCTTGGTTGTAGCTGGGCATCATCTAGTTCTTCTGGTCTCAGGCTGATGTAGTCTCTGATTTATGTGGCCCTTTCTGTCTCTTGGGCTAGTATTTTCCTTGTGTCTTTGATGCTCTTTATTTTCCAGGTAGGTTGAGGCCAATTGATGCATCTTAGATGGCCACTTGCCAGTGTTTAAGACCCCAGACGGCGCTCTCCAAAGTGGGATGCAGAATGTTTTCTTATTAGATTTTATTATGGCAATTGACCATGGTCCCCAAACCCCCACCTCTCCTAGGGTAGCCTTTGAAGCTTTTAGTTTATTCAGGAAACTTCTTTGCTTTTGGGTTTAGTCCAGTTTTGCTGACCTCTCCTGTATTGTGTGTCTTTCCCTTCACCCAAATTAGTTCTTGTATACTATCTAATTACTGAATACCCCTTTCCCTCCTTCCCTCCCCACTCTCGTAACCATCAAACAATATTTTCATCTCTGTTTAAACTATTTCTTGAGTTCTAATAGTGGTCTCATACAATATTTGTCCTTTTGCAACTAATTTCAGCATAATGTCTTCCAGATTCTTCCATGGTATGAAATGTTTCACAGATTTCATTGTTGTGCGAATATACCATAATTTATTTATCCATTCATCCATTAATGGGTACCTTGGTTGCTTCCATCTTTTTGCTATTGTAAGCGGTGCTGCAGTGAGCATGCATGTGCATATATCTGTTCGTGTGAAGGCTCTTATTTCGTTAGAGTATTTCAAGGAGTGGAATTGCCGGGTCATATGGTAGTTCTATTTCTAGCATTTTAAGGAAGTGCCAGATTGATTTCCAAAGTGGTCGTACCATTTTACATTCCCACTAGCAGTGTATGAGTTTCCAATCTCTCCACAACCTCTCCAATGTTTATTATTTTGTGCTTTTTGGATTAATGCCGGTCTTGTTGGGATGAAATGAAATCTCACTGTAGTTTCCATTTGCATTTCTCTAATGGTTAATGATTGTGAGCATTTCCTCATGTATCTGTTAGCCTGAATGTCTTTTTTGGTAAAGTGCCTGTTCATATCCTTTGCCCATTTTTTAGCTGGGTTATTTGTCTAACTGCCAGCCTTTGGGTTGGTAGCCAAGCACTTAACCGTTTGCCTCACCCAGGGACTCCTAGATGATTCCTCCTTGTGTACTGAAAAAATAGAACTTGACGCTCAGTAATTACAACACTTTCTAGTCTAGTGTTTTTTCATTTCTGTTCTCTAAAGGGCCCTGATCAGTATTTGTTTTGGCAAACAGTTGTTGACCACCAGGGCAGAAATCTAGGTGAGGAGGCAGGTGAAGACAAACCCGAGGAAGGTAGTGAGGGGGCTGTGGCTAGATTTAGGTTGTGGTTATAGTTAGAGAGGAGCCCTGGTGGTATTGTGGTGCAGAGCTCGGCTGCTAACCAAAAGGTCTGCATTTTGAATCCACCAGCTGCTCCTTGAAAGCCCTGTGGGGCAGTTCTACTCTGTTCTATAGAGTCACTGTGAGTCAGAATCAACTTGACCGCCACGGGTTTGGTTTGGTGTTATAGTTGGAGAATATTGATGAGATAAATGAAAATTAGCTCTGAGGTTCCCAAGTCCTTAGAGAGGGTATGATAGCAGTGGGTCTAGGGACTGAGGAGAAGGGTAAACCTGCTCTCATTCAGGCAGGGAATGGAAGAAAGAGGTGCTTAGAAAAACAGGATAAAGTGGCCAAGGAGGTGCTAGGCCACAGGCTCTCAGCCAGAGCTGAACCCAGACCTGGGATGTCTGTTGACAGCTGCCTACCTCACCAGTCTGGGAACAGGCACCTTTCTCTGGTTCTTCTGCCGGAGGAGATGGGGAGAGAGAAATCTAAGCTTGCGGACACTGAGAGTTTTCTGTGCCTTTGGCAAAGCTAACAGGCAGCGGGCCTACACTGGATTAACAGTAACTGCAAGAGGGCAAGATTAGGAGGACGCTGTACTCCTCTGCGTAAGAACAAGTGAAGGACAGAGGCTGCCGGTCCACTAGAAACAAATTTCACCCACTAGAAACAAATTTCACACACTTCAAAGGCTTTTCCTGTTCATTTTCACTGTAAATTCAAGAGACGACTCGGGTGTTTCGGCAGTAGGGGGTTTTCTGTAAGTATGAGCTAGAAGGAATATATTTTTTTTTAATCAGATTTGTCGTCTTTTAAAAAAAATTTTTATTGTGCTTTAAGTGAAAGTTTACCAATCAAGTCAGTCTCTCATACAAAAATTTATATACACCTTGCTATATACTCTTAATTGCTCTCCCCCTAATGAGACAGCATGCTCCTTCCCTCCACTCTCTCTCTTTGTTTCCATTTGGCCAGCTTTTGAACCCCTCTGTCCTCCCATGTCCCCTCCAGACAGGAGCTGCCCACATAGTCTCATGTGTCTACTTGATCCAAGGAGCTCGTTCTTCACCAGTATCATTTTCTATCCCATTGTCCAGTCCAATCCCTGTCTGAAGAATTGGCTTTGGGAATGGTTCCTTTCTTGGGCTAACAGAAGGTCTGGGGACCATGACCACAGGGAACCTTCTAGTCTTAGTCAGACCATTAAGTCTGGTTTTTTTTCGTGATTTTGGGATCTGCATTTATCCCACTGCTCTCCTGCTCCCTCAGGGGTTCTCTGTTGTGTTCCCTGTCAGAGTAGTCGTCGGTTGTAGCCAGGCACCATCTAGTTCTTCTGGTCTCAGGCTAATGTAGTCTCTGGTTTATGTGGCCCTTTCTGTCTTCTGGGCTCATAATTATCTTGTGTCTTTGGTGTTCTTCATTGTCCTTTGCTCCAGGTGGGTTGAGACCCATTGATGCATCTTAAATGAGGTCGCTTGCTAGTGTTTAAGACCCCAGACGCCACTCTCCAAAGTGGGATGCAGAATGTTTTCTTAATAGATTTTATTATGCCAGTTGACTTAGATGTCCCCCAAAACCATGGTCTCCAAACCCCTGCCCCTGCTATGCTGGTCTTCGGAGCATTCAGTTTATTCAGGAAACTTCTTTGCTTTTGGTTTAGTCCAGTTGTTCTGACCTCTCCTGTATTATGTGTTGTCTCTCCCTTCACTTAAAATAGTTCTTATCTACTATCTAATTAGTGAAAACCGTTCTCCCTTCCTCCCCGCCCCACAACCATCAAAGACTATTTTCTTCTCTGTTTAAAATATTTCTGGAGTTCTTATAATAGTGGCCTTATACAGTATTTGTCCTTTTGCAACTAATTTCACCCAGCATAATGCCTTCCAGATTCCTCCATGTTATGAAATGTTTCATGGATTCGTCATTGTTCTTCATCAATGTGTGGTATTGCATTGTGTGAATATACCGTAATTTGTTTATCCATTCATGCATTGATGGGCACCTTGGTTGCTTCGATTTTTTGCTATTGTAAACAGTGCTGCAGTGAACTTGGGTGTGCATACGTCTGTTTGTGTAAAGGCTCTTATTTTTCTAGGATATATTCCAAGGAGAGCAAAGGCTGGATTGTATGGTAGTTGTATTTCTAGCTTTTTAAGGAAGTACCAAATCAATTTCAAAGTGGTTGTACCAGTGTACATTCCCACCGGCCGTGTATAAGTGTTCCAGTCTCCACAACCTCTCCAGTGTTTATTATTTCGTGTTTTTTTGGATTAATGACATCCTTGTTGGGGTGACGTGGAATCTCATTGTAGTTTTGATTTGCGTTTCTCTAGTGGCTGATGATCTTGAGCATTTCCTCATGTATCTGTTCGCCTCTTGAATGTATTCTTTAGTGAAGTGCCTGTTCATATCTTTTGCCCATTTTTGAATTGGGTTGTCTTTTTGTAGTTGAGTTTTTGCAATATCATGTAGATTTTAGACATCAGGCGCTGATCAGAAATGCCACAGCTAAAAACTTTTTTCCAGTCTGTAGGTAATCTTTTTACTCCTTTGGTGAAGTGTTTGGATGAGCGTAGTTGTTCTATTTTTAGGAGCTCTGAAATGTCTAGTTTCTCTTCTGCGTTGTTAGTGATGTTTTGTATACTGTTTAGACCTGAAAAAACAAATGAAATAATTGTATTTATGACAGGTTAGGAGTCCTGAACATCAACGGTAAAGTCAGAATATAGACTGGGTGGCAAGGGGTGGCAGAGACGGTTCAGAAGCAGACAGGAGCTGCCGGACCTGAATCACCAGAAGCCCTCAGGCATCATTCCTGGGAGCAGTGGCAGCAGCTGATGGTAGTGTTCGGCCACAGTTTCCTCAGAAGCAGCCAGCCACATACTGTACTCACACATCCGAACCAGAGAAGAACGGTGTTCTTGGCAAGAGCCAAGTTTTTCTGTATATTTTACCATGCCCCCATCCCCCAAGCCAGCTGCTGCTTCTCTCTTTGAAAGATCTATGCCTACATTTCTTAGTTCCTCTTTATTGTTTTAATGTTGTCTTCTTTTACATAATAGTGTCACTATTGCCCTGTTGTAAGTGTTTTTTTTATTTTGATTTATTTTTGTGATTTTCCTATCTGGGTTAACTTTTGATTGCTCTGTTGAGTGTTCTAGTCTTGCGTTGATACTTGATGTTATTGGTTTTCTAACCAAAGAACTCCCTTTAGTATTTCTTGTAGTTTTGGTTTGGCTTATAAGAATTCTCTAAAACTCTGTTTATGTGGAAATGTTGTACTTTCACCTTCATATTTGAGATACAGTTTTCCTGGATGTATGGTTCTTGTCTGGCAATTTTTTTCTTTCAGTGCTTCATATAAGTCTTCCATTGCGTTTTTTCTGCATAGTTTCTGCCGAGTAGTCCGAGCTTATTATCTACTCTTCTTTGTAGATAACTTTTCTTTTATCCCTAGGTGCTCTTAAAATTCTCTTTATCTTTGGTTTTGGCAAATTTGATTATAATATGTCTTGGTGAGTTTCTTTTAAAATCTACCTTATGTGGAGTTCAATGAGAATCTTGGATAGGGATCTTCTCGTCTTTCACGGTATCAGGAAAGTTTTCTGCCAACAAATCTTCAACAATTCTCCCTGAATTTCCTGTTCTCTCTTCCTGTTTTGGTACTTCAGTCACTTGTAGGTTATTTCTGTTGATAGAGTCCCACGTGATTCTTGAGGTTTCTTCATTTTTTAAAATTCTTTTATCTGGAACCCAAGAGACAGAAAGGGCCACTTGAACCAGAGACCTACAATATCCTGAGACCAGAAGAACTAGTTGGTGCCCGGCCACAATCGATGTCTGCCCTGTCAGGGAGCACAAGAGACAACTCCTGAGGGAGCAGGAGACCAATGGGATACAGACCCCAAATTCTCATTAAAAGACCACACCTAATGGTATGATTGCGACTAGAGGAATCCCAGAGACAATGCTCCCCAGAACTTCTGATGGCACAGGAAAGGAACCAACCCCGAAGACAAATCATCAGGCATGAAAAGGACTGGTCAGTGGGGGGGAGAGAGATACTGATGAAGAGTGAGCTAATTAAATCAGGTGGACACGGGAGAGTGTGTTGGCAACTCTTGACTGGAGGGGGGATGGGAAGATAGAGAGAGAGGGAAGAAGGTAAAATTGGCACGAAACGAGAGACTGTAAGGGCTGACTCAATAGGGGGAGAGCAAGTGGGAGAAGGGAGTAAGATGTATGTAAACCTACATGTGACAGACTGATTGGAATGGTAAATGTTCACTTGAAGCTTAATAAAAATTTAAAAAAAAAAAAAAAAAAAAAAATTCTTTTATCTGATTTTTCTTCAAATATATTGGTCCCAAGTGCTTTATCTTCAGGCTTACCAGTTCTGCATTCCACTTGCTCAGTTCTGCCCCTTTGACCTTCTGTTGAGTTTTATAATTCTGTAGTTTTATTGTTAATCTTCTGAATTTCTGATTGCTGTATGTCTATGGATTCTTGGATCTTATTAAATTTTTCATTATGGTCTTGAATAACCTTTTTAATTTCTTCAACTGTTCTATCTGTGTGTTCCTTGGCTTGTTCTATGTATTGCCTGATCTTGTTCTTGATGTCTTGAATAGTTCTGTATATTAATCTTTTGTATTTTGCATCTGGTAATTCCAGGAATGCACTTTCATCTAGAAGATCCCTTGATTCTTCGTTTTGTTTTGATATGGCCACATGGGTTGCTTGAGTGAGCTAGGTTGATTAGTTTTGCCTCTAAAGCTCTGACTTCCTGTCACCAGGTGGCTAGAGCTGTTACCAGGTATATCATTCTTAGGAGTCCATTCAGTTTTCTTGTATGGATTCATCTCAGGTGTCCAGGTAGCTGGTCATCAAGTATGTGGTATTGGGTCTGTTCTGTAGTCTTAGAGGGGCAGGGTTGATTAGTGTGGGTACTGGTATCTGATTTCAGCTCGGGGTCACACTTTCAACAAGGCAGTGGCCTGACAACTGTCCCCCAGGTGACTCAGGAAAACGTGTCCCTCTTCCCTAGAGTGTACAGGTGGGTGGGTTCTACAGACACACATCGGGCACCCAGTGCTTTTGGTTGTAAGGACTAGGAGGGACTAGTTAACCTTGGACCCGTGTCATGGGTGGGTGGGTGACCTGAGTGGAGCCACCAGTCCTTAGGCCCCTGATGTGGGTAGGTGAGGACCCTGTTTAATAGACAAAGTGGTGTCAATCATCAAACTCCTACCTTTCCATCGCAGAGCTGAGATAGTTGCAGTCTGCCAACAAAGGCCTAGTCTCATGAAATAGGCCCATAGAGGTCCATGCAGAGGGGAATGGTATTCAAAGTCCACGGATCGTTTAGGCCTGGGTGGGAGCCGTTTCTCTCCGGAGCTCCCTAAGTTAGTGGAGCTCGCAAATTATCTTTCCCCCCATTTGCGAATTTATTCCTTCTCCAAGGCTGGAAGAATGGGTTCAGGAGCTAAGCAGGGCCTATCTCAGGCCCAGGGAAATCAACAGCCTCTGAAGCTGGCTTGGGGGCTGGGGGCGTGGCAAAATATACGGAAAATCTTAGCTTTTGCCGAGAATGCCGTTCTTCTCTGGTTCCGGATGTGTGAGTAGAGTGTGTGGCTGGCTGCTCCTTCTTGAGGAAACTGTGGCGGAACACTACCGCCAGCTGCTGCCACCGCTCCCAGGAATGATGCCTGAGGGCTTCCGGTGATTCAGGTCTGGCAGCTTCTGTCTGCTTCTGAACCGTCTCTGCCACCCCTTGCCACCCAGTCCATTTTCTGACTTTGCCATTGATGTTCAGGACTCCTAACTTGTAATAAATGTAATTGTTTCATTTGTTTTTTTGGGTCTTTCTTTTAAGAGGGAGTGCTAGAAGCATCTGGGTATTCAGCTGTCTTGGCCCTGCCTCTTCTCAGATTTGTGTTTAATCTTTTGTTTTGTAGCCAAAAGAAGACCCAGAGAGTGTCGCTCCTCTTTGAAGACGATGCTGATAGTGGAGGCTCTCTGCTGACCTCTCCTCCCACATCCGTCCCTCCTTCAGCAAAGGTATTCTTCACCTCTTAGATCCTCGAGGTACCCCTGGTTACATGAATGGTGCCACTACTCTGAATCAGGTCTTTAGACTTGACTTTGTAGGCTGAGTCTTTATGGGAAAACTCACCTGCCTAGTTTAGAAAGAGGTCTGGTGACGGTGTTTCACAGACGAAGTGAAGCCTCGAGGAAGGGTTTCTCTGTGCTGTAGAGCCACTCAGTGCCAAGGGGAGGGGCGAGAAACTGGAGTCTTGGGGGAAGGTACTGCCCCGGTTCTCAGAGGGGAATTTCCAGGCTAAGCCCCTGTTTGTTTGTCCATTCTTCTGGCATTACACTAAGCCAGCTAAGGCACAACTTACACCTTTTTGGTTCGTGTTTCAAACACTGGTGCTTTGTCCCTGGCTCATATAAATAGGCATTCAGTGGCTCCATAGCCTGAGTACCCTTCTGGTGATTATGTTTGAATGACGTCGCTACCACAGATCACCTGAACTAAAAAATTCAGTTATCCTCCACGTTAAAAAGAAACAGTGGCTGTTGTGTCAGCTCGAAATCGTGGTGACCCTGTGTGTGTCAGATTCGAATGTGCTCCGTGGGGTTTCAGTGGCTGATATTTTGGAAGTGGCACCTTTGGACGGACTCGAACCTTCAGTCTGTCAGTTAGCAGTTGAGTGGGTTAGCTGTTTGCACCACCCAGGGGCTCCCATCCTTGACGTTAGTTATATCAAAAAGGCTGTTAAAGGATGAAAGTAGATTGGCATTATAGTATTTGTCCGGTGAACCTAGGCATGCTGGAACTGTGTCTGTGGCCCGTCACTCGTCCCTCCCCAACACATTCCCTGTGTAGGTGGGCGTATGTGAATATATGCATGTGGATCAAAGTGAAGCCAAGGAATATTTTATTGCCAACTGGCGATTGCTACCAGCCTTAAAGGGATATTAAGAATTCCATACGTTAAACCCTATGTTGTTGTTAGATGCCTTTGAGTTGATTCCAACTCGTAGCAACCCTATAGGACAGAGTAGAACTGTCACATAGGGTTTCCAAGGAGCGGCTGGTGTAGTGGAACTGCTGGCCTTTTGGTTAGCAGCCCAGCCCTTAACCACTATGGCACGCGGGCTCCTAAATGCTATGGAGACCTCCATTACCAACGCTGGGTTAGCCTGAAAGGCCCAGAATCAGAGCAGACTACAAAGCCTGCTTGGACTGCTTTCAACTCCAGCCTCAAACCACTCCAGTGTAATAGCATATGTTAAAAGAAGAAAGATGTGCAAGACAGGGATGGAGGAATGAGCCCTGGGCCTTTCCACATGTGCAAACAGCCATAGAGTCCAGAAGGACAGAAGAAAATCTTGTCTCTCCCACCATGGTGACCCTGACGATGAAGGACCTGACACCTGCATAGCCCTAGGAATTCCTAGTCCTGCGGGGTGCAGTGAAAGTGGGATGCGGGAGTAGAGGGGCCTGGAACTTCCCGTTCTCTAGAGGCTGGTGCTTGATTCTTCTGTACCTCCTAAATAGTTTTTGTTTAAAGTTTGTTGTTAATTACACAGTTACAAATGAACATGTTCTTAAGAAAGATTTTTAAAAAATATATATGGAGTAAAAGACCCCATTCCACACCCCTCCCTAAAGGTAATCATTGGTAACAATGTGTTGCCTGCCATTTCACGCCTGTTTCTAGGGATTCACGTGTATTTGTGTTGGTTTTTTATTAAAATGAGATCGTCTATACATTTTCACGTATTTTTCTTGTACTACAGCAGGTTTTTACTTGGATTACCTCTATCTAGTTCGTTTTCACTGCTGTGTGGTATTCTCTAGTAGACCTGTGCTGGGGCATGTGAGTCCTGTGATGACCAGTCACCATTCCTGCCAGTGTTATGTTAAGAGGTGTTTCTTCCCATACCTACTGTCTCATCATCTTTAGTCGTGACTACCAAGATAAGTCTTGTCTGACTTCTCCGTGAGTGCTCTTTCTCTGTAGCCTGGTCTACTTGCTGTTGCCTTAGTTCTCTTAAAGACAGGTCTGGTTCTTTCATCCCCTTGTTAAAATGCCATAGCTTAGCTTGCAGTGCCACCTGTAATCTTGTTCCCAACACATCCCAGCTTTCCAGCCTTGCTTGCTCTGTGCACTTGAGATACAGGTACCTCGTCCTGCCCAAGAATACTTCTGAAGGAGGTCGTTGTCTGTTTTGTCTGAAAACATCCTTGTATTTTCAGACTTAGTATAGGTGTTAATCTGTCCTATGAAATCTTCCCAGGCCAGCTACCCGTTAATGAATTAACACTTTTCCTCGCCGTGTTTTCGTATGTGCATTTCATAGCTCGCACTAGAAGCTTTTAGCGTTGGGAGAGCGTGTGGCCTTTCTGGGACTCTGGGCTCCTGAGATGCTCATAATCCTTCCCTGGACTCACCTGGACATGCTCCATGGTTAAAAGAGACGACACGATTTTGTTTTCTTTCTAAATTACAAATTCAACTTCTGCACTGGATAAATAAATAATTTAATTTTAAAGGCTTTAGAAACGTAAAACTTCAGTCAACCCGTGGTAATTTGGACGGTTAAACCAAAGGCCAGGACGTGCATCTGAGTGTCTCAGCAGCCTGCACACGTGAGTTTCCCGTCCGTGAGACACAACCACCGTCAGACGACGGTATAAACCGTCCGTGAGACACAACCACTGTCAGATGACGGTATAAACCGTCCGTGAGACACAGCCACCGTCAGACGACGGTATAAAAAAGGTGTTTTCTGGTTAGTGACCTGGTTGTTGTTGTTGTTAGGTGCCGTTGTGTCATTTCTGACTCATAGCAACCCTACGTATAACACAAAGAAACACTGCACCACCCTCACAATCGTTGCTTTGTTTCTGCCCATTATTGCTGCCACCTTGTCAGTCCACCTCATTGAAAGTCGTCTTCTTTTGCGCTGACCCTCTGCTTTAACAAGCGTGATGTCCTTCTCCAGGGACTGGTCCCTCCTGATAACATGCCCAAAGTATGTGAGACAGTCTCACCATTCTCGCTTGGGCATTCTAGCCGTACTTCTTCCAAAACAGATTTTTTCATTTTTGTGGTAGTCCATGGTATGTTCAATATTCTCTGCCAACAGCATAATTCAAAGGCATCAATTCTTCGGCCTTCGTTATTCATTGTCCAGCTTTCTCATGCATATGAGGTGATTGTAAATACCATGGTTTGGGTCAGCCACACCTTAGTCTTCAAGGTGACATTTTTGCTTTCCAACACTTTAAAGAGGTCTTTTGCGGCAGATTTGTCCAATGCAATGCATCGTTTGATTTCTTAACTGCTGCTTCCATAGGTTAGTGACCCTAGAATATTTTATATTAAGTTAAAACTGGACTCATAGAAGCCTATTAAGGACATTAATTTTATGATGAAGATGAGGAGTCAGCTTTTCTTTAGGAGGATGTAAAACCAGTAGTTCGGGTGGCATTTTCCTAGGTTTAAGAACCATAGTTCTGTGAAGGGAGAATGTGTTCCCCTGTACGCAGTATCTTCTTTATTCCAGTTAACTTGAACCTAACATAAATAGTTTTCAGTGAGCTCAGCACATTCCACAATTTTGTTTCATTTTAATCACTTCATTGTTAACAGATTTTTTTCTGAAATTTATTTGCAAGCTTTCAGTTTTTTATTTCAAGTTCAAATGATCTTGCATTTTAAGGACCTGTTCCTAACAATACCTATAAGTTCCTTTATTCCATTCTTTTTAACTTTATTTGTAACTTTTTTTCTGTACCATACGTAGTGTTGTCCTTATGGTTTCCTAAATTTGCCTTAAGTGATGCCTTAGACATTGTTTAAAAGCCTGCTTCCTAACATCATCTATTCCAGTTAGTATGGTAGTTTTTTCTCAAGAACTCGCTGATCACTTGGCCCAGGGAGGTCGATAAACCGAGCCCCTCAGTTTCCTAATCTCTGGCTGAGGGGCCTGGGAGCGGCTGTGGTGTACGAGTGATAGTGGTTGTGCAGGTGGAGAGAAGAATGGGGTGAGTGTTGTCATGTTTAGTATCTGCTTAATGCAAACAGTGCAGGTTTGGGATTGGGATGAAGTGATCTGGTGGATGTTTATTTTAGCAGGACGGCTCTGGCCAAGTGTGGCGGGTGTAGTTAAAATTTCAGGGGAAGGAGGCAGAAAGGAATGGTGAGTAATTGTGTGCAGAGCAAGGACTTAAGCTAGGGCAGAACCAACGGACGTGACAGAGGAGAGGAGACTGCAGAAGATGGTGGCAGAAGCGGTAACGTGCCATCTTGCAGGTGCAGGGTTGTAGTATTTGTTGTGTCTGATTTTTGTGCCAGCTTCACCATCATCATCTCTCTATCCCACCACCATGTCAGCCAGCGTCGTAAGGAGGGTTGTGGTTTTGACTTGGTCTGTACGTTGCCCTTCCAGTCAGGCATAACTTTTTGTTTTTCAGGATGTCATTTACTCTTCTTCTTTTGGTAGAAAAAAGAGACAGTTGCTCAGGAACGACCTTTGCTGTTCAGCGATGAAGAAGAGAGGGAGGCACCACTTGGAGTGAAGCCTATGGATGAGAATGTTGGTGGTGCCATGGGGTCGTCAGATGTTGGGGTAGATGATGCCACTGCGGAGTCGGGAAAGGTGAACTCTGTTCCTTCTGTGTGCTCTAATGTGTGTGGTTCTCATGTCATGTTTAAAACAAGCAAACAAAAAAGCTTTAAGATTTTCCACTACAGAAAATAAAGAGTTGGTTTGTAGAACATTTTGAAAACACTGAAAAATATGAAGAAGAAAGTTTATGGTCCCACCATTCAGGGAAACCTTTAACATGTGCCCTTTGTTTTTAGTGGTCTTCTAGGCATACATGCATGCAGAGCAATGTACATTTTCCCTTTTTATGTTAGTCTCATACTGTGTGGATGTATGTTTTGCCTTTTTACATTATTGTCATATTGTATGGATGTGCATTTTGCCTTTTTCTCTCCACATCTTTGTTTTTATTTTGGCTTTCTGTCTGTGTGTTTGCCATTTCCAGCTTGTTCTTTTCTCTGTGGCTTTTCTGGTATCCTTGGTTCCCTTCTAGTCAGTACCTGTACTTGAGTTAAAATGAATGATCCAGTTATAAGAGGATTTTAGTTGACCATTCTTTTATATTTACTATGTGTAAAAACGGCATGTTTGTAGTATCAGCATCAGAACCTGTCCTGCCTTCAAGAGGGATAATGGGAATCAAGACCAGTCCAAGGCTCATCCCTGTGAGGTGGAGGTCAGACATACCTTCACCGTCCACTGTTTTTACTAATTCTGACACCAGTCGTCCCACCCACAGCACTTTCTGCTTCTCTTCTGGGTTTAGTAATCTGTTGAAATGGCCTCATAAAACTCACAGACCATACTTAGAGTTAAGTGGTTTGTTGAGGTGGTAACAGGCTACAATGTGGGATGAGGATCAACAGGCTACAACTCAGGATCAGGATCAGGGTCAGGAAGCAGGAAGGCAAAGCCTCCCTCTTTCAGTGCAGGACAGCTCTCAGCTCCCCTTGACTGTATAGGCCTCCTTTCAACCCACTCAGAACAGCCTCCTCTCAGCCCCCTCAGGACAGGCTCCTCTCGGCCCCCTGAGGACAGGTCTCCTCTCGGCCCCCTGAGGACAGGCTCCCCTTGGCTCCCTCGGGACAGGCTCCTCCCGGCCTCCTGGGGACAGGTTCCTCCCGGTCCCCTGAGGACAGGTCTCCTTTCGGCTCGCTCAGGACAGGCTCCCCTCGGCTCCCTCAGGACAGGCTCCTCCCCGCCCCCTGAGGACAGGCTCTTCTCAGCCCCCTGAGGATACACTTGTTTTGGCCCTGCTATTTGTCACCACCGACTTTGCTGCTGGGCCCCTTCTGGGCCTGTTGCCACTGACGCTGGCACCGGTTCCCTTCTGGACTGCTTGCTGTCTTCAGTGTTATAGCCTTGACTTGTGTCATAGCTCTTTTAGGAGGTTCTTTGCCTCCTCTCTCTCTGATTCATCCTTCTTCTTCCTTTTGCTTCTTTCTGTCTCTAAAACCTCTGTGGGGCTGCCTGCTTATATACACAAACTTGTGGTCAATTTCAAGGCATAGCCCCTTCCACCGGGGGGCCACAAACTGACCAGTCCCCTCTTGGTAGGCCACAGACACTTCATTTGCATAGTAAGCTATTGTCACATTATTTGCATGGTGTATTGACCAATCCCTGCTAGGTGCATACCGATCACAGGGTAAGCTGCAGCCCAAATCAGAGAAAAAGTATCAAATCACATTGTTTACAGTTTACCCAGGAAATGTAACAAATCCTCTGGGGTAGCAAATTAGGGCAAAGGTAACTCCTCAGGGATTAGGGGAAAAATCCCTCAACCTGTTTTTCCAGAGAACCAAAGCAAAAAGCCACATAAAGGAATTCGTTTCACCACGCTGGGAATTACAGAATAAGTGAAATTTGGTTTTCTTCTTAGCCTTCTCATCTCCTGCAGGAGCCCAGTGGCTGGCGCTGCTGGCCGTGTGTGGGGATCTGGTACCCACGATTGCCTTCCGTCTGGGTTCACTTCTCCCTGTGACGTTTCTTGTACCCTGTGTACTGCGCTCTGTCCACCTACTGAGGTTAATCTTGCTCTTAGAGCCTGTATCAAGAATGCTGCTTTTACTTTTGCTGTTAAACCTCCTTAAAGCTGTAGTGATTATGCATTTTCTTTGTAGCTGGGTCATTGTGTAATGTTCTCTTCCCTGCAGTTGCAGTATATACCTCTTTTTATGTTCCTGCAGCACCTCACTTACCCCGTCATAGCCTGTTCCCCACTTGGCTGTAGTTGCTTGTTGTAGTCCTCTCCCCTGCCGAGTGTGAGCTCCTGGAGAGTTGGCACTAGGTCTGTCTTGATCACCATTATATCTGTGACATTTACATTTAGCACATTGCCTTATACACAGTACGCACTGTATAATAACATATTCCTTCTAAGAAGTGTTTTGTTTCACCATTTAGCCACTCTGAAATTGGGATGTATGTCACATTGGTGGCATGTTATGGTTTAAATGGGAGCTGTTTTTCTTTCTTGGTGGTACATTAATGGTACCTCTTAGGGTCAGTGGTATATTAGCTGAAATGAGCTAGTAGATCAGCTGTTTAATGAACAAATGCTGCATTCCAGGATTATGTTAGAGATCGTTCTAATTACATGTACAGTGTAAGCCTCCTAAGAGTTGAGTGTCTGATCTTGCCGATTAGGTTTTCCTTTGGGACTTATGTATTAAGTAAATATTAGAAATTTATGATCAGCTCTCAGGTATTGGCATTTGTGTTATCTCTGTGACAGAAATTGTTTCCAGCTCATGAGCAGCTATGTGAATCAGGGTTACAATGTCCCTTCACTCGATACGGGGGGTACCTATGGCTCAAAACTGATTGGAAAAATTGAATATCTGTGTAAGACTCTCCATTGGAGCATTCACTCAAGAATTAACCTCGCTGTTTTATGACCTGGGAATAGGTGTGATTAGCTGTCGTGCAGATGTGGCTGCTAACTGAAGCACTGAGGAGCGTAGGAGGCCACATGGTAGTATTTGTGTTTTTAGGTCTTATTTGTTTTTTCCTTACTTCGATTTTCAGGAAGGGCCTTTGCCCACGTCTGCTCAGGCAGCAGTCAAACATTCTGATTTATTTTCTTCATCACCCCCATCGGAGAAAGGAGCCAAGGGTAGAACCAAAACCGTTCTTAGCTTGTTTGATGAGGAGGGGGATAAAGCCGGAGACCAAAGCAGCATCCAAGCTCCACAGAAAGAAGTAGGAAAGGTGAGCAAAAAGCAAATAAAGGTTTTTAGAAAGATAAAATAATCTTACATGATGCTGTCAGTTCTCTCATGTCATTCGCTGAAGAAATCTTAGTCTAGGGTACAGATTGCAGTTCACTTTAGTTGTATAGATGTTTGGGAATCTAAATCAGTGACCCTTTTCCCAAGTGGCATTGCTGTCAAGGGGATTAGAATTGTGCCTGCTTCCCGTGGGTTTTGCGCCTCCTACAAAACCTTTGCCCCTTGCTCAGTTATAGGGTATGAGCAAAAAGAAAGAGAAGTAAGGCCAGATCTATTTCCAGTGTTCAGTTTTAGGAACAGATGTTGCAGAGGAACCTTTATCCCATGTCAACAGTTTTTTCTGCAAAGGGTCAGACAGTAAACACTTGAGGCTTTGCAGGCCATATGGTCTCTCTCACACCTGTCCAGTGCTGCTCCATTAGTAGCGTGAAAGCATCCACAGAACATATGAAAATAATAGGGCGTCATTGTGTTCTAATAAAATTTTATTTATAAGAAGAGGTGATAGGGCCACCGGACACCCTTTTACCTCAGTATAATGAAGTTGCTCTTGAAGTTCACCCTTCAGCCAAAGATTGAACACACCCATAAAACAAGACTAAAGGGGCATACCAACCCAGGGGCAGGGACTAGAAGGCAGGAGGGGACAGGAAAGCTGGTAATAGGGAACCCAAGGTTGAGAAGGGAGAGTGTTGACATGTCATGGGTTTGTTAACCAATGTCGTAAAACAATATGTGTACCAAGTGTTTAATTAGAAACTCGTTTGTCTGTAAACCTTCATCTAAAGTACAATTAAAAAAAGGTGATAGTGTATGAAGCCAGTATTACCCTGATATCAGAACAAGACAGAGATATCAGAAGTACTACAGACAAATATCTCTTATGAATATAGGTACAGAAGTCCTCAACAAAATACAAGCAAACAGAATTCAGCAAAACATAAAAAGGATTACACACCATTATAAGTGAGATTTATCCCAAAAATGCAAGGTTGATTCAATATCTGAAAATCAATTGATATAATACATTGTATCAATAGAATAAAGGACAAAACTCACACGGTCCTTTCAGTAGACACAGGAAAGCATTTGACAGAATTCAACACCCTTCATGATCAAAAAACTCAACATACTAGGCATAAAAAAAAAAAAATTTTTTTTTCCAACCTGATAAATAAAGGGCAGCTTTGAAAACCCACCGCCAACATCATACTCAATGGTTAGAGACTGGATGTTATTACTCCCTAAGATCAGGAACAAGACAGAGATGTCTGCTCTTGCCACTTCTGGGGAGAGCAGTTAGGCAAGAAAAAGAAAAGGAATCCAGATTGGAAAGGAAGATACAAAACACTGTTTTGCAGATGACAAAGAAAATCCTTAGGCATCCACTAAAAAATTGTTCAGAACATTAATAAACAAGTTCATCAAGGTTGTAGGGTATAAGATCAACATATGAAATTCTATGTCTGTACAACAGCAATGAACAATCTAAAAATGATTAGAGTAGATATATAAATCAGTGAAATAGGATACAGAGTCCAGAAATAAACCCTCACATTTATGGTTCATTGGTTTGGGTGCCAAGACAGGTCAATGGGAGACAGAATAGTGTTTTCAGCAAATGGTGCTGGAAAAACTGGGTTTCCATATGCAAACGAGTGAAATTGGACCTCTACTTCATACCATACACAAGAATAAACTCCGAGTAGGCCATAAACGTAAATGTAAAGAACCAGAATAGAAGAAAATATGTGCCTAAATCTTCCAGACCTTGGATTAGGCAAAGCTGCCTTAAATAGGACACTGAAAGCACAAGAGATGAAAGACTAAATACTCACATTGGAATCCATCAAAATTAAAAACTTCTGTGCTTCAGATGACACTATGAAAGTGAAAAGACAGTGGAGGAGTGGGTGAAAATATTTACAAATCATGTATTTGATAAGAGACTTAGCTCCAGAATATATAAAAAAAAACTTCTACAACTCAACAATAAAAAGGCAAATATGCCAATTAAAAATGGTCCAAGAGTCTGAATGGACATTTTTCTGAAGAAGATCTACTGATGGCCAATACATGTATGAAAAGATGCCCCACGCCATTGGTCTGTAGGAAAATGCACATCAAAACTGCCTTTAGAAGCCACTTGCACACGTCTGGGTAGATACAATAAAAAATGAAAACGGCGGGTGTTGGTGAGGGTGTGGAGGAATAGAATCCTCATTCAAATGCTGTCGAAGATGTAAATATAAAATGGTGCAGTTACCTTGGAAAACAGTTTGGTGGTTCCTCAAACTGTTAAACGTAAAGTAGTTACCACATGACCTAGCCATTCTAGTCCCAGGTGTGTATCCAAGAGAAATGAAAACATACGTTCACACAAAAACTTGTATACAAATTTTCACAGCAGCATTATTCATAATTTGAATAATTTCCCATTTCACAAAGTGGAAACAAGCCAGAAGCCCATCAGCTGATGAATGGATTGACGACACGTGGTACATCCATACACTGGAATATCATTTGGCAGTAAAATGGCACGAAGTACTGATATGTGCTACAGTATGAGTGAGCCTTGAAAACATGCAAATTGAAAGAAGCCAGTCACAAAAGACCGCATGTTGTACCATTCCATATCTGTGAAATGTCCAGAACGGGCAAATTTATAGAGACAGAAGGTAGACTAGTGGTGGCCTAGGTTTGCGGGGAGATGAGGAGTGACTGCTAATGGATTCAGTTGTCTTTTTAGGGTGATAAAAATGTTCTAAACTTTGATTGGGGTGATGTTTGCAAACTTTGAATATACTAAAAATCACTGAATTATACACTTTGGGTGAATTTCATGGTATGTGAATTTTATCTAAATGAAGGTATTTTTAAAAAAACAACAAATAGGTGGCAGTTTGTAGATGGCCATTCCCTTTTCCATATCAAACCCAGGAAAGTGTTTGTTGATTTCTAACAAAAAAAAAAGTTTTCTGAATTTTTTTTATGATCCCAGTAATATAATCCCATTGTGTAAATGAGAGCTGCATTCAGTGAACATGAATAATTTGCTTTGTATGATGGGAGAACATAGGGGAAGGTTTGCTGTCCCACATCTGCCAGGTTCCGGTAGACCCTGGGGCTCATGCTGCTGGTTTAGGAATACACACTTGACTGCTCTGCACAGTGTCTGGGATTAAGCTAGCTGTTAACTCTTCTTTGGGAATGAGATAGAATTTGTTTAATTTTGTGTGCTTTCACTCCTAAAATGCTTCTCGTTATTGAGCTAATTGATTTTTAAACAGAAGGTTCAGACATCATAAGGCTGAAGGAAGATCTTTCTAGATTATATAGTTATGTGTCGCTTAATGTCCGCAATATGTTCTGTGAAATAAGACATCGTGAGACGTTTGGACGTTGTATGAACACCGTGTTATATACAGGCAGTCCCCAGCCCTGCCAACTGTCCCACCACATGAGGAGCAGGAACAGCCCAGGCCCTCCACTGCCTGCCTGCCCGACAAAGCCTGAGAGCTGTATCCACTGGATACAGGAGGCCAGCCTTGCTGGGTGTGTGGCTGTGGGCCGGGGTGCAGGGTGGTGGGGGACATATGGGGACGGTGCAGAGAGGTGGCCGTGGGGACCTGGCGGGGAGCAAGTGTGCAGGTGCTGGAAGGGTGGCCGATGATGTGCAGCAGGGTGGGCGAATGAAGCCAGGAGGGCGGGAAGGAGGCAGAGGTGCTACGGGGATTGGGATGTGCCCTGGAGCCCCACTGCTTATTCACTCCAGGGGCTTGGGGTCTTTAAAACCATTAAAGGGAAATAATAAAAGGACAGCTGCTTTGCCTTTTTTTAAAAAGGGCAAAAACCTTATGGGACCACGGACATACACTTGGTCGGACATCGTCCAAACAGATGTTATGTTATAGGTGACTATATATATATGTGTGCGTGTGTACATATATATATACTGTTTATACGTGTGAGTAGGAGCCCTGGTGGCGCAGTAGTTAAGAGCTCAGCTGCTAAACAAAAGGTCAGCGGTTTGAATCCACCAGCCACTTCTTGGAAACCCTATGGGGCACTTTTACTCTGTCCCGTAGGCTTGCTGTGAGTCGGAATCGACTTGATGGCAATGGGTAGGTAATGTGAACATACTTTTCACTCATTTTGACAGCTGCATTGTGTTCCATTGCACAAATGTATTCAAGTCCTTACTGATTGGCACTTGGGCTGTGTCCAGGTTTTTGCCATTGTAAGCAAAGCTGGAAGGGACGTCATTACTGTGTCCATGCTTCTCTGTCTGATTTTATTGAGATAAATTCTTATGAGTTTTGAACACGAGTGACATTCTCTCTGTTTTCCCAGAATTCCGATCCTGAGGCCCGCCCCAAGAGCACAGGTGTCTTTCAGGATGAAGAACTCCTTTTTAGTCACAAACTGCAAAAGGACAATGACCCAGATGTTGACCTTTTCGCTGGCAGGAAAAAAACCGGGGTCAGTTTCCCACGTTATATCTTTGCTCTTGTATTAGGTATTGTCTCAGTAACATCTAATTGTTGCTTAGATCATGTTTGCTTTAGGTATTGAATTTGAGTTTTGTCTGTTTCTTCTAGTTGTTGGAGCCTTGTGTTGGGAGCCTGTTCGAGGATGATGAAGATGATGATCTCTTCAGCTCTGCCAAGTCCCAGCCTTTGGTACCAGCCGTTTGTTCTCCATACTGGGGTGTGCGGGAAGGCTTCTGGGAAAGGAAACGAATGTCCAGCTACATGACTACGGGGCATCACAGAGGCTTGTGGTGCTCACCAGTAAAAGAATGGCAACCAGTGTGCTGGTGAGATGGTGCACACAGGATGTGACTCTCAGTTCTTGTTCTCCATCCTACGTTACCTAGCTCTTTCAAAATCTAAGACAATCCAGGCTCTCTTAGGGTGGCATACACTTGTTTGATTTTAAAATTGTTTATTGAAAGACAAATGCATTTAATATGGTGACTTAAATGTGCATGCGTTTCAGGCGCAGAGCATTATGTCTGAGCCTGTGTGTCCTTCTCTCTGCCCTGGTAGAGTTTGTAAGTGCCCTCTCTTTTCCTTTTTATTGTCGAGAGGACTCCTGAGAAGGTCAGTCTGTAGAGTGTGCTTTCAGATTAGCTGCCTTTGAGTTAGTGAAGCCTCATCTGGGAAAAACCTTTCCAAACTCAGAAGCCAGGTTCCTTTTTTGTATTATGATTTAAAAAAAGAATTCCCAAGATACTTGACAGATTTTAGATCCTCATTTTCTTTTGAAGATACCAGAAAAGAAGAGGGTAGTGAAAAAAGACCACCCTGTCTCCTCTTCCAAGAGCCAGAAACATCCTGAATCCACCCAAGGTATCAAAGAAAAAAACATACGGAAACTGGAAACACCTCAGGTAAGAACTGATCGCTTCAAGGATTTTCAGTTCTTGTTTGCATCTCAGTACAGATAAACTCCGTTAATCAAACCCCAAATCATTCGGAGTTTTCAGAGTTCTCTTCATAAGGAGGAAGTGGTAACTTGGACTTCCTGTGTTTCGTTCCCGTACATTAAGTCCCTAGGTTACCGACGTCCAGCTGACAGGCAACTTCATCTTGTCCTTGAATGTTACACAAATGTGTCCTCACTTTGAAACGACTGAACCAGTCCCCACGCTCAGCAAATTCTTCATCACAGTCGTCCACCCTTGCCCAGGTGCAGCTTTTGAATCACTGAGGCTGCTTCCAGCCTTTTCTTGGCACCAAAGTAAGGCTAGCTGAGAGCCAGGTGCACCTGCTCTGACTCACCTGTGATTTCAACGTAAGGTTAGCTGAGAGCCAGGTGCACCTGCTCTGACTTACCTGTGACTTAAGGACGGATCCTGTAGGTGACCTGGGAACTGCCTGTACTTTGAACCCCCCTTCACCTCTGCTCTTCACTCTATGTTCCAGGTGTCATGAATCTATACTTGTCATCTTCATTTTCAGAGTTGTTACCGTATTTCATTCCAGGGTATACTTAAGAGAGGACGATAGTCTTCTTCAGACTAGAACCCCCAGTGTTTCCTCTGGGGTACCTTGGAGTATAATTAAATGTAAATTAAATCTGATATCTTAGGTGCTGCTCACTATTACTTCTTCTGGGATTATTGTTGTTAGACCTCCCTCCTCAGCAAAGCTCCTCTTTGGAAGAGGCCAGGACTGGGGATGTGAGTTCTGGCTGGCCAGGTGCCCCTGGATGTCTCCCTGAGGCTGCAGTGTCCTGAAATGAGACACTTGGACTGGCAGATGTCCAGTGACCCTTCTCAAGCCTGAGACTCTGTTGCTGCTGTACTCGGTGCATTAGGCCATGGGTGAATTTTTCTGTGTTTGTTGATAACCAACATGGTATTTCTGCCAGTTGGTTAGGTTTCGATGCTCTGATAAACGTACCTCTTGTGAATCTCATCTGTCATCTCTGTCTGTCTTGACTCTCTGTGAGATACAGCTCCTTCCACCTGCGTTTCAGATGAGGAGGGATAAGTGCATTGATGTTAGTGAAATGTTGGAGGCCCCAGGAGAGATTTGAATGCCTTTTCCATTACAGAGCTACAGAAAGTGACGGGCTTTATTCCACCCTAGAGGAATTACAGGCGTTAGTATAATCCAAGAGACACTTCTCTTACTGTTGCCTCAGTGGATTTTAACTGAATATAATTTCATACAGGACTCGTCAGGCCCCGTTCCGTTTAAAACCAAAGAGCCGTCCGCTCGGATCGGGAAAATACAAGTAATTATAACACCTCTGGACTCCTCATTCCCTGCCTTGTGGCGTCTCTAAACTTTTTTGGGTTTTTCTTTTTGTCAGCTGCTGCCAAGCTTTTTCCCGTCTCTGCCCCATCCTCTAGTTGTCGCTTCTTGTGTGCTGAATCTTTAACATTTTCTTTTTGATCCCAGTGGTGAGTACAGTCGTATGATTTTCTGTCTCAATTCTGGACTCGATCAGATTTTTCCGCATTTCTGTTTCTCCTCTGGTACTATGCATTATGTTCACTGAGTCTCTTATCATATGTCACAGTAATGGTACTAGATTGCTGTGTTTAAGAAAGAACACAGAACAAGTTTCATTTTTCTTTTTCAGGCAAATTTAGCGATTAACCCAGCAGCCTTGCTGCCTGCAGCAGCTCCCCAGATCTCTGCAGCAAAGCCTGTGTTGTCCAAATTGTCTTTTCCTCCATCGGAATCCAGAAGTGCGGAGGCTGGTGTGAGTTTTGATCTTCCAGCTCAGGCAGACACCTTACATAGTGCAAACAAGGTAATAAAACCATCTTTGCTTTGATTTTTTTTTTCCTTTTTTTTTTTTTAAACTAGAACAACTTGTACATCTGTTTTTAGCCCATCAATTACACACGGTCTTCTGACTCCCCATTTGAAGGAAGCATCTCTTGTCATTCCTCTCTTGGCTCCTCACAGCCCAGAGAACATTCCACTCCTTGGTTGGTATAAAAGCCTTGACAGTCCATGCCAACTGACATTTCAAGGGAGTTGCCCATTCACAACCTGGACTCCAGTGGCACTAGGCACCACTCCCTGGACACACAGGCCCTGTTGTGCTGCCCCTCGGCTCATCCACTTTCTCTGACTGGGTTACTCTTTCTCACCTGCAGCTCTGCTCAGAGGTCACCATTCTGTGAAGTTTTCCCTGTCTTCCCCCACCCCAGGCTCCTCCTCTGAGATCCCCTGGCAGTCACTCACAGCCTAGTGCAGCCCCGTCACCCAGTACCAGTGTCTCCCAGTGGACTGCCAGACACTCTAGGCTTTGTTTTCATTTTAGTTGGTGTTCTTCCTTCTATCACCTCTCCCTTCTCTAGAAAGTCTTAGCTGATCTCTGAATAAGCCACAGGATGGAGGATAGGCCTGGCAAATACATTCACACCAACTATTTACAAAGATGCTTTCCCTCCGGAAGGCATGTGCAAAAGGAAAACGCCGGTCATCTTTGTGGTAGATTTTTTCTCATAAACTTTTTTTGGTTAAGTTTGAATTGGCTGTTTCTTAAAATTATTTGTGAAATATATTTGAAATAGGCAAATGCAGTCCAGTCAAGTACTTTGTCCAGAGGAGGTTATGCCTTCTCAAAACTCTGCTTGACTGTACATTTTGGAAAATTTCACAAATACTGTATTATTGGTTATAACTGACTAAAGTTTTAAAATTATATTAAGAGTTCTGATTTCTAATCCATATTTTTTACATGAATTTAGTGTTTGTTGATTTGAAGAAAACAGCACCCTAGATTACCTTTCTTTATTATCTTACATCTCCCTGTTCCTGAAGCCCGATGTTATACTAACCCAAAAAACCCACTGCCATCAAGTCGGTTCCAACTCATAGTGACCCTGTAGGATGGAGTAGAGCTGCCCCATAGTGTTTCCAAGGCTGTAAATCTACGGAGTAAGTGGTGGGTTTGAACAGCTGCCTTTTTGGTTAGCTGCTGAGTGCTTTAACCACTGGAGCACCAGGGCTCCTGATTTTACATTAGCTCCCCAATAAAATGGTTACTACCAGAATTTCCCCTGATTCTTTCTTATCTTGAAAA
The DNA here is from genome assembly GCF_030014295.1 of Loxodonta africana. Taxonomy (NCBI): domain Eukaryota; kingdom Metazoa; phylum Chordata; class Mammalia; order Proboscidea; family Elephantidae; genus Loxodonta; species Loxodonta africana. Next base: position 81,881,778 of record NC_087357.1, on the reverse strand, counting down.
ATACCTAAATTTAAATTCAGGAGAGAATAGGGGCAGGAGGGAGCGTTGAGGGACACAGTGCCAGCATGTCCGCTCTCTGGGGTTCCAGTGGCAGATGAAGCCATTTGTGTGAATCTGGACTGAAACTATACTCAAAAGACTCAAAAAATGAGAAACTGAAGGACTAAGAGTGCTTTAGTCTTAGAGCCCTGGTAGTAGCGAAAATCCTTCTTCAGAAGTAACTTCTTCTGTGCCTTAGATAGTATCTTGATTGCAGTGGACTAGATAAACTAACACTATTTTAAGGCACTGATTCTTTGCTATGTTAGCTTTGAGTACTTTTTTTTTTTCCTTTGTCATCAGATCAACGTGTGATTTTATGCCGTTGCAGAGCCGAGTCAAAATGAGAGGGAAACGCAGACCCCAGACCCGTGCAGCTCGGCGGCTGGCTGCCCAAGAGTCCAGTGAGGCAGAGGACGTGAGTGTCCCCAGAGGACCAACTGCACAATTAGGAGACGGCACCATTTCACCAGCTCTCCACCAGCCACAGCCCAAGGCAGCGGGTGGGGAAGACAGCTCTGTGGCAGCTGCCACTCCTACTTGGGAAGGCAGTCCTGTGCTTGAAGTGGACAGAAGCCCCTTTGCAAAATCTCTGGATCAGCCTCTTGAGGATGACCTTTTTGATTCTGGGGATATCTTTTCCAAGAGCACTGGATCTCAGTCCACGGGGAGAACAAAAGCCAAGGAGAAGGCAGCAGAGGCCCGGGCCAGCCAGCCGGGGGCGAGGAGAGAACAGAGTGGTCTTTTCTCTGCTCTCGATGAGGCAGGCAGTGATGATGATCTCTTCCAGTCTGTCAAAGCAAAACCAGCAAAGAAAGCCAGCCCCTTTCCTCTCCTGGAAGATGATGACGATCTCTTTACGGATGAGAAAGGCAAGAAGAATGAGTTAAAATCCAACAGTCAGCAAGATGTTATATTCAAAACACAAGATATTTTTGAGGTAACAGGACATTGTCATACATTTACGCCTGGCTCTGTCTTAAGGAGAATACCTGGTCAGCTCATTTGAACCATAGATCATGTTAGGCTTGTTTCATGCATGCGTGTTGCCTGTTTACTTAGTAATTATAATTAGGTTCTCCTGTTAATAATTTTGAAATCTACTCAGAAGTGTATTTTTGTTGTTGTGTCAGGGCCTAGTTCTTGGGTGGTCATAATGATTGATACAGGTCTTGATTTTTATAGTTTCTAGCAGGCTGTTGATATAATTATCTTCCTTGGAATGGTACTCTGGGACATATATAAGGGTATATTGGTCCAGCTTGACTGTTTAATCTCTGGACATGGGGAAATAGGCACTGGCTGGAGGTGTGAAGGTTGTGTGCAAGCAGTAAGGCCTTCAGAGACACTTGCTTGGCAGATGTTTGTTGAGCTTCTGGGTACAGGAGGTACAAGGTGTTTGGCTCTCCCAGAGCTCTCAGGGAGGGAAAGAGGATATAAACAGCAACAGACAATTAAGATGTTTTCAAATAGCCCAGGGCAGTGGGGCAGAGGTGATGGTGTCAGGCTGGTAGGTGCTACTTGAGAGAGAGGGTTGGTAGAGTAGGCCTCTGCAGAGCTGGTGGCGTTTGACTTGAGACTAGAAGAGATAAGGCTCCTGCCATGCAGAGATCTGGGGTGGAGCATTCCAGGCAGAGGGGGCAGGTGGGGTGGCTGCTCCAGATGAGAGGCCCACATCTCTGGCAGTTTGCGTTTCAGTATCTTGTTAAAATTAGTATGTTTAGTGAAACAGATTGTTGATTTAAAATTGTTTTGCTTGCTTTTTGGCTAAACCAGGATGATATATTTGCCACAGAAGCAATTAAACCCTCACAAAAAACAAAAGAGAAGGAAAGAACATTGGAATGCAACTTATTTGATGATAACATTGATATCTTTGCTGACTTAACTGTAAAACCAAAAGAAAAGTCCAAAAAGAAAGTGGAAGCTAAGTCTATATTTGATGATGATATGGGTAAGTGTGCTTTTCTACACAAGACAGAGAATTGTTACCATTCAGTCCTTGATACTTCTCCTGCCAAATTTGTCTTGATCCTTTCCTGGAAAAGGTTCCTGGTGGGTTTCTTTTGCTTTGCTCTGTAATCCCTGAGTTAGGCTGATAAATACATGCGCTAGTATTTTAGGTGAAGCAACTTTTTGGTATGATGGACAGACATCAGAGAGTTCGCAGGAGCCCAGAATTTGACCTTTAAGTTTTATATAACCTTTACCTCAGCATACCTGCTTCCAGCCGTCTGTGACAAATGTGAACACCACTCTGGTATTGTAAAAGGAGGACCAGGAACTAGCCAGGTGCTAACGCAGGCTGAAGGTGGATGACTTGGATGTGTGCTGCAGCTGGTTGCAACGGAGTTCTAGCTGGAGAGTGTCAGTGGTTCAGAGAATCGAGGGGCAGTGCAGGAGGAGTGTAGCATACAGAAAAGTAGGTTATAAATCAAGCTTTGCATTTCACCAAAGATTTTCAGTGTCTGCAAAATTGCTTATTTTCCCTCCATGGTGTATCATCTACTTTATTAATAAACCTAATGTAGGGCTTCTGTGTTTGGTGGATAAGACTTGGGCCTGAGCCAGGTATACATTTCCTCCTCCCCCCTCCCAGATCTAGCCCTTGGGTGTGACTGGAAGAGAGCTGGTGGTGTACTGCAGCACTGGGTGTACTCCCCCAGCCAGGCCTGTGCTCCGAGTCCACCTGCTTCACACCACACAGGACACAGAAGAGGCTGTACTCGTTCGTTTCATTATAAAAAAAGTAACACAAGTGCATTAATATAGATTGAGGCAATTCAGAAAATGTAAAAAACCCCAGAGGTAACCATTACTAATAGTTTAGCATTTATCTTTCAGACATGTTGATATTAATATAGGCTTAAACATATAAATATATACCCATTTTTTCAAAAGTGAGGCTGTACTATACCTGTTACCCTGTTCCTTTTAGTCATTTAATATTCATTTAATAGATGTCCTTCATGTCAGTACCTAGAGATCTACCTTCTTTTTAGTGGTTATGTAGTATTTTCATATTAGCCTATTTGTCTAGATTTTTTTTTTCTGGAAACCCTGGTGGCGTAGTGGTTAAGTGCTATGGCTACTAACCAAAGGGTCGGCAGTTCGAATCCACCAGGCGCCTCTTGGAAACTCTATGGGGCAGTTCTACTCTGTCCTATAGGGTTGCTATGAGTCGGAATTGACCCGATGGCACTGGGTTTGGTTTGGTTTTAGATTGTTTCTTCAGTTTTTACTATTATATGATGTGGTCTTTACCATCTGTGTACACATATCTCTATGTACACATGCTAAAATCTCTTAGGATAGAATACAAGCGGTAACATTACTGGGTCACAGACAAAAATGTCATCACAAAGACTTACGTCTGTAGCATTGCGATGCCTCACATATAGATGCATTTATTCTGAAAGAGGGCGAGTCCTATATTGGGTTTCCCTTTGCTTATTTTTATTGCCCCTTTAAAATCCAGTGTGAAAAACAAAAAACTCACTCAGTGCCATCGAGTCGATTCCAACTCGTAATGACCCTATAGGACAGAGTAGAACTGCCCCATAGAGTTTCCAAGGAGCGCCTGGCAGATTTGAACTGCCGACCCTTTGGTTAGCAGCTGTAGTACTTAACCAGTACAGCCACCAGGGTTTCCAGAGTGTGAAAAGAATACAGAAATAAATATAATGTCACAGGTAGTGAGGTCATGGACTGGACTGGAGATCCAGTTGTCCTTCCCCATTCCCTCTCCTGTGTAAGTGTGTGCATGTACGTACACGCACACACACACACACACGCACACACTTTTGTAGCTGATAAAATTATGATCAGAGAGAACCTGTGACTTACATGTGACCGTAAAATTTAATTAGTGGCAAAGCTTGGACTAGAACCCAAGAGGCTCAACTCCCATATTAATGTTTTTTAGTACCCAGTTGTCCTTAGTTGCTGTTGAGCTCATTTGTGGTGGCACAGTGGTTAAGTGCTTGGCTGCTGAAAGGTTGGTGGTTCCAACCCACCGAGCAACTCTGGGAGAAAGCCTGGTGGCTTGCTCTCATTAAGATAACGGTCTAGAAAACTCTATGGAGCAGTTCTGCTTTGTCACACGGGGTTGCTATGACTTGAAATCAACTCGACGACACGTAACAACAAAAATCTTAATGGAAGCAGATCGTGGTACCACTGGGTAAGTTTGAACTGCCAACCTTTAGGTTAGCAGCTGAATGCAAACCACTTGCTTCACCTAAGGACCTTAGTACTGTTACTAAAATCGAGTCTTTGGTGGTTTGTGTGGCTGTATCTTAAAAGCACTCATTGTCTCACCTATTAAGTAATTTTTTCTCTTCTTTTCTTTTTTACATATTAAAGATGATATCTTCTCCTCCGGTACCCAGGCTAAGACAACCAAACCAAAAAGCCAGTCTGCACAGGCAGTGCCTGAACCAAGATCTGAACACAAGGTATCCAACATATTTGATGACCCCCTGAACGCTTCTGGAGGCCAGTAGAATGTACAGGGTATCCAGATCTCATCCTTCAAGCTGCAGCCCTGAGTTAATAATGCTGTCTTGTATGATCATTGTCTTCACTGAATTACAAAAAGCAAATGCTAAAATAGCTAGCTCCTCTTACCCAATGTACGTAGTATTTTTCTGCACTTGTTTTAATAATCATACTTAATACTGCAAAACAAAAATAAATGTTTCACAGTGATGTTTGTTTTTTTAATTAGTCATGGTAGGACCACAGTATGATTTAGGACAAGTTAGAGAACAAGCCTGCTTGTGGCTTTCATGGGTGGCCAGGGAATCATAGAGGTAATGGATGCTAGGCAGATGACCAGATTTTCCTGGGTGTGAGAGATGATGTATTCTTCATGAGTCTGAGCAATATGAGAGGAGGTTTCCACTAATGCCACGGAATTTTGAAGATGCTGCTTCAAGTCATTTAAGACAGGGATCTGCAAACTATGGCCCTCCACTGCCTGTTTTTATAACTAAAGTTTTATTCAGGGCTTCTAACCAAATCAAAATGGTACTGTATTTGCGGATGTAAACAAGGGCAATGTATGCGACGCATACAGCAACCAAATCTGTTGCCCCTCAGATTTTGACCTGAGGAGGAAACAGCTGTGCCCCACTCTAAGATGTCAGCCGACTCTGCCACTTTGAATGTGTGTCACTTTCCACAGACCTGCCAATAATGCAGTTTCCCACATGGATCACGAAAGTTTCAGGAGTCTGATGCGGGAGATTGGATTATTGGTAGAACACACCTTCAGAGTACCCTGGTCAGCTGCCATTTTGAGTGGGGCATAGCTGTTTCCAACGTAGGTCAGAATCTGTCAGGCAACAGATTTGGTTGGTATGCATCCCATACATTGTCCTTGTTTATGTCCACAATTACTGAACCATTTTGAAGATCTGAGTTTATTGGAACACAACCACACCCGTTCATTTACATAGTGCTTATGGCTGCCACAGACTGGAGAGCTTAAAACTGGCCAAACCCATTGCTGGTTTGTCCTCAGTTGATTCCAACTCAGAACCCTGTAGGACCCAGTAGAACTGCCCCACAGGCTTTCCAAAGCTGTACTGTGCTTTTATGCAGATTACGCGTGTCTTCTACGTTTGTTTGCCAACGACACCTTACCCGCCCCCCCCCCCAAGTATTTTTTTAAGCACAGCTATGCCAAGTTTTTTACATGTTGCTGTATAAAATTTTCTGGGTATAAAAAAAAATTGGTATAGTGTGCTTATGAAAATACTTCGTGGAGGGAGGGTAAGGTTGGTAAACAAATGTAGAAGGCATGTATTATTTATGTGAAAATACAGTAATCTTTATGGAAGCAGACTGCGACATCTTTTTCCCCCAACAGCAGCTGGTGGGTTCAAACCACCATCCTTTCAGTTAGCAGCTGAGTGCTTTAACCACTGTGCCACCAGAGCTTACAAAGCCTAAAAGTGTTTCGTCTGGCCCTGTGGAGAAGTTGCAGACCCTTGACCTAAAGTGTCCTTGGAACTTTGCATTGTCTTACAGAGGAGGCAGAGTTTTAATAGCAGAGGAAAGTACTTTAGGATATAAATAAATGCCCCCCTCTAGAGCAGCACTGTCAGTTTAACTTTCTACACCGATGGGAATGTTCTGAATCTGTGTTGTTGGATATGGTAGCTACTTGCCACACCTGTGGCCTACCCCCATTTTTGTGTATTTTCCTGTGGTGTGCTATCTTGGTGCTGAGTATTCAGTCTGGAACCATGACACAATCTTGTAGACCAGCCAGCTTGCCTCACCAATCCTGAAGCCACTAACTTGAGGCACTTTAGTCTTTACTGCCTCACTATTAAGATAGAACTGGAAGTTGCTCAAACCTACAATGAGCTCCCATGGGTCAGCTATTCCCCCTGCTCTGTTTCACCTGTCTTTGTAAAGTAGGGGTTTCAGTACCAACCCTTGTAGGATTGTGATGGGCAGAGAATATATAAATTATGTATCTGGAACTTGAAAAATTGTAGATGGTGATGATAGAATGATTTGGCCTAGGTAACAGCTTCCATGTTGGAACCCAGACTCTAATCTGCCTGACTCTTAAAGCCTGTGCTCTCCATTCTGCCTGTGACTGAAGTGGGGAAGCAGGGCTGAGAAGCTGGATGTGTGATTGGTAAGACTCTACATCACAGGTGCTATTTTAGGCTATGGTATACAAAGTGGCTGAGATATATCCTCCAGGGCTCCAATCGGTTTTGCATTAAGCATCTATGCAGTTTAAGAAGCACCAGTGGCAGGAGACACTGAAGATGCCTGAAACACCAGTGCCTCACCATAATGCCCCAGTTTGAGTTGTGGAGGTACATTGCTGGGTGGGGTCTCAATCTCAGAGAATGAGATGGAGTGAGAGACAGATATTGGGGTTCACCTCAGTCTGATTCCTAGAGTCACAAGGTGAGGTTGAGTGAACATGCAGTGGGAGGGAAGATCAGGTTGAAGTCAGTTCAGTAGTACACCTAGTTGAGGAGCAGGTTGTGTCACGAGGGTTGGGAAACCTCTAAGGCTGAGTTTGGAAGCACTGGTGTGGGGGATGGAACGAACAAGTAGCTGTGGGTCCCATCTTAGGTTGGACGGCATGTGCCGTCTTGGGGCCAGCTGATTTGCACCCGAGCTCAGCAGCTTGGAAACTGGAGCAGGAAAGAAAGGGTGGCTAGGTTTACCCGACGCTGGAATTTGGCAGCCCAAGGTGCCCAGGGTGCTCATTGAATGAATGAATAAATGGATGAGAGGCCTAAGGAAGTCGTCTGCCTTCACCCTTGTCTTCAAGCAGGCAGGAGCACAAAGATGGGCTCGGCAGTTCTCCCATCTTTCAGATGAGGCAACTGAGGCGAGGAGCGTCAGCTGGCCGCGAAGCGCAGGAAGGGGAATGTTGCCGGCAGGGCCAGCCCCGGGGCGCCATGGCAGTGGCCTGGGCTCCGGAGGGGCCGCCGGTTGGCCAGCGGCTGCCCGAGCCCCGTTCCCCTGACACTCAAGCGCCTGAGGGAAGGTGCAGTCCACGCCCTTTCCCGCCATCCTTTCGCCCATCCCCACCAGGCAGAGGCCAACACCGCCGCTTCCGCCGGCCTGCAGCGAGCCCGCTCCGACCGAGCGCAGGGGGCACCCAACCAGCGGTCCGCGTCGCCGGTGAAGTCTCAACATCCGGGCACCTCCTAACCGGCAACTACCGCCGAGCTGCGAGGGAAGCCCCTGTGTCCCGGCAACTGCCGTGTCGAGCGCGAGGCCCCGCCCCCGCCCTCGCCCTCGCTGATTGGTGGGCGGCGTGAGCGCCGGCGTGCGATTGGTACGCGGTGTCACAAAGGCCGGCCCTCGGAGCGTTGCTCGTCGGTCCTGCGGCGGCGTCGCTCGCGGGCCGCGCGTCCCTGTTGTCCTGCGGGCGGTCGGGCGGCCGAGCGGGTGAGCGAGCGGCTGGGCGAGCGCGCGGGCGAGCGAGGGAGCGGACGGCCGGTGAGGCGAGCCCCTGCTTCCTCCTGGTCCGGACCGGATGGGGAGGGCTGCTGAGGCGGCGGGACGCTGAGTCGGGCCGCGCTGCTGCCGCCGCCGCTGCGCCGTCTGCCCGACGCCAGGCCCGCCGCTGCCCGGGAGACCGGCGCGAAGGGCCCGCCTCGCCCGGGGCCGCCCCCCGGCTTTCGTCCCTCGTGGAGCGCGTCGCGGGGCTCCCCACGCCACCCCGACAGGTGCCGGTCTCCGGCTCGCTTGACCGCTGCCGCCCAGTCAGGCTGTGAGTAGAGTGTAGCCCGGAGAAGCAAGGGCTGTGGGCTGACGGAAGGGGCTGCAGGTGTGCACGCGGACGGCACCTGTAATGCTGACCCTGAGGAGGTGGCGGTCCCACCTGAGAGCTGGCTCCGGGCAAGAGTTCAGCGCAGAGAGGTGCATTGTCCTGTGGGTTTATAGATAAACTTCGTCGCTCGCATTCAAAACTTAAGGATATTTCTCTACATCCGTAAATATAGATCTCTGTTGCATTTTTAATGACTGCTAACATTCGGGATATCCTTATGTTAGGGGAAAAGTTTAAAAGGTAACTGTTCTTATGTGGCTAAATTTCTTTAGAACAGGATATAGCAAATTCTGAGTTACTGAAACGGCTGAATCAGTGTTGTTATTGCCTTACCTATCTTTAACTTCCTTTTCATCGTTGCTTTTTAAAGAACTTTTTTATAAGAGATGAGAGGAATGTTTTAGAAATTAGCTTTTTTTTTTTTTGCCATTTAAACCATTTTTAAGTGTACAATTCAGTGGCATTAATTACATTTACCTTGTTGTACAGCTGTCACCACTACCCATTTTCAAACGTTTTTCATCCCCTTAAACAGAAACTCAGTACCCCATAAGCAATATAACTCCCCCTTTCCCCTTCCCTCCAGCCTCTGGTAACCATTAATAAACTTTTTGTTTCTATTCCTCTTCTGAGTATTTGATATAAGTGAAATCATACAGTATTCGTCTTTTTGTGCCTGGCTGATTTTGTGCAGCATGATGTTTTCAAGGTTCATACTTGTAGCATGTATCAGAACTACATTTTTCTTTATGGCTAATTAATATTTCATCGTATGGATATACCACATTTTGTTTATCCATTCACTGTTTGATAGATACTTTGGTTGTTGTGAATGATGCTGCAGTGAGCACTGGCGTACAGTGTCTGTTCAAGTTCCTGCTTTCAGGTCTTTTGGGTATATACCTAGAAGTGGATTTGCTGGATCATATGGTAATTCGCTATGAGTCGGACTCGACTCAACAGCAACGGGTAACGGGTATGGTAATTCTACGTTTAACTTTTTGGGGAACCACCAAACAGTTTTTCACAATGGCTGCACCATTTTACGTTCCCACCAGCAATGGTCGAGGGTTCCAATTGCTCCACATCTTCTCCAATGCTTATTCTCTGATATTATTTATCCTACTGGGGGTGAAGTGGTATCTCATTGTGGTTTTTATTTGCATTTCCCTAATGGTTTATTATGTTGAGCATCTTCTCATGTGCATATTGGCCATGTATATCTTTGGAGAAATGCTATTCAGGTCTGTGATGATTAAGGAGGTGTGATAACTTGGCTGAGCCATGATTCTAAGTGGTTTGGCAATTATGATGTAGTGTGGCAGTTATGTAATGATATGATCACCTCCGTAATGAGATCTGATATAATCTTCTCCATGGTGAGATCTGCTGTAAGCAGCCAGTCAGTTGAAAGGGAGTTTCATCGGGATTATGGCCTGCATCCAGTATATGTGGACTTTCTGGCAAAGCTTTCTGGCTTTTGCTGTGCTCTGGATCCTGCATTCAGCTTGTCATGATGTGAACTTCAATTCTTGGGACTTGAGCCAGCAGCTATCTTACCTGCGGATTTTGGATTATCAGTCTCCAGAGCCCGTGAGGCAGTAGCCTGCTCTCTGACCTGCTGATCTTGGGTTCTCAGCCCCTTCAGCCACATGAATCAGGAGAAGCCTCCAGCCTGACACTTGATCCACGGACTTGGGACTTTTTAGCCGCTACAACTGTGTGAGCTATTCCCTTGATATAAATCTCTCTTTCTCTCTGCCTGTATACATGTATGTGTGTGTATGTGTACATATGTATGTATGTGTATATATGTGTGTGTATATATACTGCACTTCTTTTTCTTCTCTAGAGAACCCATCTTAAGACAGTGTCCTTTGCCCATTTTTAAATAGGGTTGTTTGTCTTTTTGTTTTTGAGTTGTAGGAGTTCTTCGTTTATTCCACATGGTAAGCCGTTATCAGATATATGGTTTCCAAATATTTTCTCATTTTGTGAGTTGTCTCTTTGCTTTCTTGATAAGATCCTTTGATGTGCAGAAGTTCTTAATTTTGATGAAGTACAGTTTATCTTTTGATGTTCATGCTTTTGGGGTCATATCTGAGAATCCATGGTCAAAAACTAGGTCTCCAAGCATTACCCGTATATTTTCTTCTAAGAGCGTTATGGTTTTAGTTCTTACATTTAGGTCCGCGATCCATCTTGAGTTAATTCTTCTGTATATTGTGAGGTATGGTTCTAGCTTCATTCTTTTGCATGTGGCGTTCCATTTGTCCCAGCACCATTATTGAAGAGACTGTTTTTTCCAGAAGGAACCCAGGTGGTACAGTGGATAAGCACTTGGCTGCTAACTGAAAGGTTTGAACCCACCCAGCGGTTCCAGGGGATAAAGATCTGGTGATCCGCTCCCGTAAAGATTACAGCCCCCAAAACTTCATGAGACAACTCTGCTGTGTCACATGGGGTCACTATGAGGCAAAATCAACTTGATGGCACCTAACATCAACAATAACGTCAACAATAACAACATTCTTTCTAGAAATGTTTTTTGATGTTTTATTGCTTTTAATAGCTAGGTGTGATGCTTTTCTTCCTTCTCTATCCTCTGTCCTCTTTGCTTTCCTCTGTCCTTTCTGTAAGTGATTGACTGCTAAATGAAAGTCTGATGGTTCGAACCACCAGTGGCTCCGTGGGAGAAAGATGTGGCAGTCTGATTCTGTAGAGATTTACAGCCTTGGAAACCCTGTTGGGTCGCTATGAGTTGGAATCGACTTGATGGCAGTGGGCCTGGTTTCTGTTTTTGTAGCTGACCCTATCATTGCATCATTTCAGTGAGTCTTCATTGCCTCTTGTTTTCCAGCATCATAAGGTCCCATAATAGGCTCAGCCAGGCATGACCACATACCACTTTCAGAAGCTGTCTGTGGTCTCTGCTTTTAAGTACTGGCTTGATATTCAGCCAGCTGTAGCTTCCATTTTCTCCTCTGCCAGCATGTATACCTCCATTCTGGCTTAACTAGATTTCATGGCCTCATTGTATCCTCTGTTACAGTGATTTCTACTGCTGAGGTGAAGTATGATTATTTTATAGAGGCAACATTTTGAGTTTTGAATTTAGTATAGTTACCAACCTTAGTTCTTTTCAAATATTGAAAATTACACTATTGATTATGGCCCAAATTTATGGTGTGAGTGTGCCAGTGTATTTAGTGCCATACTGGGTTGTTGTTTTTCTTCTAGTCTGTAGTCTTTTTTTTCTGTTATAATGATTTTGTTATAGATGAAGGACTTCCCTAGTTGTCTTTCCATAACCTTCTCCCCACTCCCAGCTTGTTTACTGTTTTCAGAGTATTGCTATGGAAGAGTACTATGGTGAAGGGAATGCTCTTATATCCTCTGTCTCTAAATTCCTTGGGGAGGCACTGATCACCCATGCCTGTATTTCTGGAATGTTCATTTTGTCATCCTTGACTCCTATTGCTGGAGCTGCTAGTATGAGCACTTTTGGAGTGCTGTTGGCTTTGGGGGAACGAGGGTCTGCCCACTGATATTTCTGTAGTACATTCTTATTTGATATAATATGATAGGCATGTGCTTAAGGATCTGCATCCTATCCGAAATCATATTATAAAAAGTTATTTCAATGAGGAGGGGAAAAACCGTTAGGGTTCAAGAGCTTCAAAGTTATTTTTCCTGCAGGCATTTTAATATTAAAGATATAAGAATAATAAAATCTGAGCAGTACAGCTTTTTATTTATTTAAGATTAAAAGCTTTTTACCACTATCAGCCTGCAGTATTATTAGCACAGTACTTTCTATTACCATATTTATTACTCATTTTAATAAATAGCATAACAGCACTCAGAGCAGCTCTGCTACCTACTTGTGATACTGTCTCTTTAGGACTATTAACAGTCTGTTAGGTGCCATTAAGTCAGTTTGGACTTATAGCAACCCTTTGTACAACAGAACGAAACGCTGCCCGGTCCTGCGCCATCCTGACAATTGTTACGTTTGAGCACATTGTTGCAGCCACTGTGTTAGTCCATCTTGTTGAGGGTCTGACCCTCTACCAAGTATGATGTCCTTCTCCAGGGACCGGTCCCCCCGATAACGTGTCCAAAGTACGTGAGATGAAGTTTCGTCATCCTTGCTTTCAAGGAGCACTCTGGCTGTACTTCTTCCAGGACAGACTTGTTGGTTCTTCTGGCAGTCCATGGTTTATTCAATATTCTTCGCCAACACCATAATTCAAAGGCATCAATTCTTCTTCTGCCTTCCTTATTCATTGTCCAGCTTTTGCATGCGTATGAGGCGATTGAAAATACCATTGCTTGGTGAGGGGCATCTTAGTTCTTAAAGTGACATCTTTGCTTTTTAACGCTTTAAAGGGGTCTTTTGCAGCAGATTTGTACAGTACAACTCAGGTTTCCTAATTAATTGTGAAGGAGCCCTGGTAGTGCAGTGGTTAAGTGCTTGACTGCCAACTGAAAGTTCAGCAACTCAATGCCGCTAGCTGCTTCATGCGAGAAAGAAGTGGCAGCGGGCTTCAGCAAAGATTTACAGCCTTGGAAGCCCTATGGGGCAGTTCTGCTCTGTCCTACAGGGTCGCTATGAGTCAGAGTCTCCTCGAGGGCAGTAGGTTTGTGCTATGGATTGAATTGTGTCCACCAAAAATATGTGTTGTAAATCCTAACCTGCATGCCTATGGTTATAATCCCATTTGAGAATGGGTTGTCTTTGTTATGTTGATGAGACTGGATTAGTGTAGGGTGTGTCTTGAGTCAGTCTCTTATAAGATTTATAAAATGAGGAGATTGAGCAAGCAGAGATGGGAGAAGAGAGGTGCCAAGCCACATGAAGACTGCCCAGGAGTAGAAGCTCAGAAGAGACAAACACATTCCTCCAGAACCAACAGAGAAAGCCTTCCCCCAGAGCTAGGGCCTTGAATTTGGACTTCTAGTATCCTAAACTGAGAAAATAAATTTCTGTTTGTTAAAGTCATCCACTTGTGGTATTTCTGTTATAAAACCAAAACAAACCCATTGCCGTTGAGTTGATTCTGACTCATAGTGACCCTGTGGGACAGAGCAGAACTGCCCCGTGGGGTTTCCAGGTAGTGCCTGGGGGATTCAAACTGCCAACCTTTTGGTTAGCAACCAGACTCTTAATCACTGCACCACCAGGGTTTCCATTTCTGTTACAGCAGCACTAAATAATTAAGACAGTTTGGTTTTTAGGAAATCATATTTACTATTAGTGATTTCCCTATCTCTAAAACAGAGATTATTATTTACCTATATCACAAGTTTGTTCTAAGGATCAATTGAGATAGTGAATGCTTATTCTTTCTTTAAACAAAATTTTTAAGGAGTACCAACATGTGCAAAACACTGTGCTAGGTGTTAGGTAAATCAGATATGGTTTCTCCCTGAGGTACCTTATAGCTTAGTAGGGTAAGAAAGCCATGTAAAAAATGAGATTGATTGTTATGGGTGCAATGTATGATGTAGGTTGCAGTGCAAAGGAGAGTAAATATAAAAGGCTGTGTGGAATAGTTGATATTTGAACTGAGTCTTAAAAGATGATTAGGTGCTTGTCAGCTGGTCAAGGGTGGCAAGGGTGGTGAGTGGAGCAGGAGAAAGATACAGAGGCTGAGGCCTGAGGTTCAGATGATTAGAGGATGGAGTTCCCAAGGTGTTCCGGGATGTGTGTGGGGGGGTATATGGGGAAATAAGATGGGACTGGAAGATGAGATGCAGGATCGTAAGAGCTTTTTGAATAAGTCTGAATTTTATTCTGTAAACAGTGTAAAAGTGTGAAGTCATTGCAGGGTCCTGAGCTAAGAGATAACATGACCAGCTCTCCATTTTGAAAAGATAACTATTGGCAGCATAGAAAATAGATTGGAAGAGTGAAGGGCAAGAATCAGGGATCATAGCTAGGCTATCATAATTGCTCAATTGAGAGATAATGAAGGCCTGAACTAAACCCTCATCAGTGTGGATGAAGAAAGTGGCAGATTATAGAAGTACTAGGAGGTTATACTGTCAATTAGATGTCATGGGGATGGGGAGGGAAATCCAAAATTGTCCCTGGATTTCTGGATCGAGTGACTGAATGTATGGTGGTACTCTTTACCAAGATGGGGAGTGTAGGACAAGAATGAGGTTTGTGGGGAAAATGACTATAATTTTGAACATGTTGGGTTTCAAGTGTTTGTATAGTGTCCAGATTTCTGATGTCTATGGAATGGAGATATAGGTTATGAACCGAACCACAATCATTTAAAAATACCTGCTTCTTTAAACACATTGTTATGAAAATTGCAGAGATATAAGTAATATCATTATTCGGTTAAAAAATGTAAATTTTTATGACCTGTATTTCTTCTTGACCTTTGCACCTCCCTAGTGTTCACTTTCTGTGCACATAGGTTTACTTCTCTGGTATCCTCCTCCCACTCTGAGGCTTTACTTATCCTGAAATACATTCAGAAGCTTACTTCTAGGGAACACTTCCCAACTCATTCTATGTTGCCAATACTACTCTGATACCAAAATGAGACAAAGCCATCTAAAGAAAACTAGAGACCAATATATGTTAGGAATATAGACAAAAAAATGCTAGCAAGCCAAATCCAACAAGATATATAAAAGATTATACACTATGTACAAGTGGGATTTATCCTAGGAATGTAAGGTTGATTCAAAATACAAAAATCAATCAATGTAATACAAAACCACATGGTCATCTCAATAGACAGAAAAAAGAATATGATAAAATCCAGTGCCTCTTCATGATTTAAAAAACAAAACAAAATAACAAAACCTGAACAAACTAGGGATAGAAGGGAACTTCCGTAACCTGAAAAGAGGTATCTGTGAAATCCCCTCAGCTAACATCATACTTAATGGTGAAAAACTGAATGCTTTCCCTCCTAAAATCAGGAACAAGTATGTCCACTCTTGCCACTTCTACTCAACTTGTGCTGGAGGTTCTAGCAAGGCAGTTAGGCAAAAAAAAAAAAAAAAAAGAAAGGAAATAAAAGCATCTAGATTGGAAGGAAAAAGTAAAACTATCTCTTTTTGCGTATGACATGATCTTGTATATAGAAAATCCTAAGGAATCCCCTAAAAAGCTGTTAACTTTTGTATTCACCTGGAACAACAGAGGAAGGAGGAGAGTCAGGAGCAGGAGGAGGATATGGAATGTGTGGCTAATTGCCTCCATAAACAGCTGCCTCTTTTGCCATGAGACAAGAAGAACTAGATGGCGCCCGGGTACCATTACTGAGCATTTTGGTCGAGATTCTGTAGAAGAATCCTGATCAAAAGGGGGAAAATGCAAACAGAATTTCAAGTTCTCATGGTCTCTAGACTTCATGGAGCCCTGAAAGTTGGATGAGCCCCTGAAACTATTGCCATGAGATATCCCCTGAAGCCTTCTTAAAACAAAACAATAATTTAGCTTAACTAGTAAAGAATGTATGCCTTGAGCATCATGTCCTTGTAAGAACTATCTATACGGGATCAAATTGACAACAACAACTCAAAAGATTAGATAGGAACCTTGAGGGGCAGTGAATTTATTTAATGGGGGAGGAACAACTCAGAAAAGGAGGGAGTTATGCAATTCAAAGAATGTAATCACTGTCACTGAATTGTCCATGTAGAAATTGTTGAGTTGGTGTGTGTTTTGCTGTGTATATTCTCAACAACAAAATGAATAAAATTATACGTATATGTATATATATAAAACTGAAAATAGAACTACCGTATGACCCAGCAATTTTATTGCTAGGAATATACCCCCAAAACATGAAAGCAGTGACGCAAACAGACTTTGTACACCAATGTTCATTGCAATATGATTCACAATAGCCAAAAGGTGGAAACAACCTAAATGCCCATCAAAATGTGGTACACACATAAGATGGAATACTACTGATCCAGTAAGAGAAATGAAGTCTTGATACTGCTTCGACATGGATAAAGCTTAAGACATGCTGAGTGAAATAAGTCAATCACAAAAGGACAAATATTGAATGGTCTCACTTTTATGAAAAGACAAGGATAGGCAAAAAATGTATAGAAATCAAAATGTATTAGTGGTTTCCAGGGGTGGGAGAGAGGGATTTGGGAGGGTTATTGCTTATGGAGCACTGATTTCAGTTTATGGTGATGGTAAATTCACATTAAAAAGGGTAACGGGTTGCTCAGTCGATGAATGTAATTGCTGTCAGTAAGTTGTACACCTGTAAAAAAATTTTGTACCTGTCACTGAATTGTACCTGTAAAAAGTTGAATTGGCAAAAATTGTGTAATAGATACATTTACAGCAACACAACAACAAAAGAGCAGCTGCTTCTGTACATGTTTTAGAAAAGGATATGCATACATTTTTCAAAGTTTTGCAAACATCCTCTGACATGTTGAGTTTGTTGGTTTAAATACCATTAACTACAAAACAACAAATATTTGAGCATGTACCGTGAACTGTGAACTGTGCTGAGCTCTAGTAAGATACAGAAAATTACCGACATTATACCTGTTCTTAGTGATCTTTCAGCCTAGTTAGCAGAGCAGTTTCAGAGACAGATGTGAAATACTGAGGGTTAGACATGATTAAGCGCTAAAATGAGTTCTGGGGCTGTCTGGATGATTGAAATGGGTCTGAGTTGTTAGGGAAATCATTATGGAGGACTGAGACTTTCAGATAGACTTGTTAAAAAAATGTTCTTGTTTTTTAGGTACAAAACTCAAAACATGAACAATGATATATGTAACCAATGTTCAAAGCTGACTTGGCTAGAGCTGGAATACTGTTGCTTACAACATATTCCAGAGGAAATGGAAAAGTCAAAGTAATGGATAACAAAAAAGAACCTCCATTCTTCAATGAAGATAACGTGGGATCATTTTACTACAAACTTCCTTTCTATGATACCATGGAGCTCTTCATTGAAACACTGACTGGAACATGTTTTGAGCTGAGAGTTTCACCCTTTGAAGCTGTCATTTCTGTGAAAGCAAAAATTCAAAGATTGGAAGGTACTAGTCTTTATCTTTAGGTTATAAGTGTTAAATTTGTTCATTAAGAGTGTATAATAATTTTTAAACTTTTCTTACGGAGCAAATTTCAAATATATGAAAGTAGAAAGAAAATAGGATAATGAGCCCCTGTATAACTATCACAGCTTCAACAGTTAAAGACTCATGTTTCCACTCCTTGGTTTCCCCCAGGTCCCCATCTTCTACAAGATTCTTTTGAAACGAATCCAGGTGTCATGTGAATGATTGAAAATAATATTTTTGAATAGTTTTTCAACAGGTTATACCAAAACCAAAAACCAAACCCAGTGCTGTTGAGTTGATTCCAACTTATAGCGACCGTATAGAACAGAGTAGAACTGCCCTGTAGAGTGTCCAGGGAGCGCCTGGCGGATTCGAACTGCCGACCCTTTGGTTAGCAGCCGTAGCACTTAACCAGTATGCCACCAGGGCTTCCTTCAACAGGTTATAAAAAAAAAACCCACTGCATAAAAACATGCAAATTCCGCCATAACCATCTTATACTTACTTTTAACTGGAAAAATTAATTGCATTTCCTAAACCTTGCTTACCTTTTCTGTACACTGTTTTGACAGCTTTTTTTTGGTTGTTTAAATGTGGAGATTTTCTGTAAAGAGTTTTTGGGTTCCATTTATATATTTGAATTTCCCTTAGCATAGCAGGGGTACTAAACGTTTTGCAACATCTCTTGTGGTTTGTGTGTTATGAGAAGTGCCATAAATTAGAATCTTACCTTTTCATTGTACTTTTTAGATTTCTGAAATAAGTGGTGTTTGTCATTTTTAGTTGTTAAAATGCAGTTTGATTAGAGAATTAAGTTGTTTCAGTGAACACTCTGTGGATCTTTGTTGATCGAGCTAGTTTGAACTAGCTCATAATATAAAAGTAGTAACTAGGGTTATCCTCCAGCCCAGTTTAAATTCAGAATTGTAGTAGGATCTGGAGGGTTGGAACGTTTGATCTCTGAAGCCAAGGATCCTGGTACCTGAGGTTCTGAATATTTGGTATTCTTTCAACCCCAGGGAGGGCCTGTTGAAATCAGTGACCAGCTAACTCCAAAGAGCACCTGAGCACATCTAGCAGTGGTACATGAAGGTTTTGTCTGCTTAATGGATTTGCTGAGGCCTGGAGTCGGAATAGTGTACTTTGACTTTGTTCTGCTTCTTTATATAGTGGTATAATACCATTTTAGGAGCAGGAAGGTAAAACTCTGTTCTAAATAACCTCTGTATTTTTCCCCATCTCTTTGATGCATTCCAGATGACCTCTTTGTAGTAAAAGCACTTTAGAGAGTATTCTGTTTAAATCTCTTAATGTCAGAAGAAACTTGGATTTAGAGAAAATTAGCAAATCACCCAAGGGGAATAGTTACCAACAGACCCAGGGCAGAGCCACGATGTAGCCTCCTTGTTTTCTATAGGAGGAGACGTTTTTGGGATTAAAAAAACTGGCTTTCTAGTTACTAGACAGATGAATCCCAGTTTCAAAAAAACCAAACCAAACCCATTGCTGTTGAGTCAATTCCAACTCATAGCGACCCTATAGAACAGAATAGAACTGCTGCATAGGGTTTCCAAGGCTGTAGTCTTTACAGAAGCAGACTGCCACCTTTCTCCTGTGGAGCCCTTGGTGGGTTTGAAGTGCTGACCTTTCGGTTAGCAGCCAAACGCTTAACCTCCACACCACCAGGGTGTCTAACCTCAGTTTAGGTGTGTATAAAACAAATACAATTATTGGGAAGCTGTGTAATTAATTATTGGGTAGCATGCGAAATGCCTACCGTTAGTGATCAGTAGATCTTAATTTCCTCCTATTTCCCATTCCCTTACTGTCACACCCAACCCCCTCCCCCTCCCTTTCTATACAGTATCTGCCAAACCGCTGAGGATCATGGCCTAGCCAAGTTGACACGTATCATTAACAGTCATGCACACATTTATAATTTTTATTTTATTCATTTGCCTTTTA
Organism: Loxodonta africana; assembly: GCF_030014295.1. Lineage (NCBI taxonomy): Eukaryota > Metazoa > Chordata > Mammalia > Proboscidea > Elephantidae > Loxodonta > Loxodonta africana. The sequence goes on along the minus strand of NC_087357.1, from coordinate 81,862,373 downwards.
AACTATGTATGAAGAAAAGAAGAGTTACAAACCAAATTTACTGGTTTTTATATTTATCTACGTACTTACCATTAGCGGTGTTCTTTATTTCTCCCTATGGCTTTGAGTTAATAATCTAGTGTCTCTTTGTTCTAGTTTGAAGGACTCCTTTTTGCATTTCTTGTGGTTCAGCTGTACTCTTAGTGAATTCCCTCCTCTTTTGTTTATCTGGGAATATTTTAATTTCTCCTTCATTTTTGCCAGATAGAGAATTTTTGGTTGACAGTTTTTTTCTTTCAGTATTTTAAATATGTCTTCCTACTGCCTCTGGCCTCCATGGTTTCTGATGAGAAACCAATTTTAAATCTTATTAAGAATCCCTTGTATATAACAATTCAATTCTCGTTGCTTTCAGGATTTTCTCCTTGTCTTTTACTGCTTTCAGGATTTTCAGTTTGTTACGATGTGTCTCAGCGTGGATCTTTTTGTGTTTATCCTGCTTGGAGTTTGTTGAGATTCTTGGATATACATAGTCATGTTTTTCATCAGATTTGGGAAATTTCAGGCCATTATTTCTTCCAATACTTTTTCTGCCCCTTTCTCTTCTCTTTTTGGGACTCTTGTAATACATATACAGTTGGTTTCGGTTTATAATACATATGTTGGTATTCTTGTCGGTGTCCCACAGGTCCTTAGGATCTGTTCATTTTTCTTCATTTGTTTTTCTTCTGTTTCTCAGATTTTATAATTTCAATTGTCTTCAAGCTCCCTGATCCTTCCTCTTCCTGCTCTAACCTGCTGTTTAACCCCACCAATGAATTTTTTCATTTTATTTATTATACTCTTGAACTGCAGTATTTTGTTTGGTTCCTTTTTTAAATTTCTGTCTCTTTTTGATATTCTCATTTTGTTCATGCATTATTTTCCTAATTTCCTTTAGTTATTTGGTCCATCCTTTCATTTAGCTCATTGAGCTCATGACAATTGATTTAATATTTTTTACCAGTAATTTCAACATCTGAGTTTCCTCAACATTGGTTTCTGTCAAATTCCCTTTTTTGTCTGTGTAGGCCATTACTTTATTGTGGGATTTTTTTTTTTTTTTTTGCTATGTTTGGTAATTTTTTTGTTGAAATTTGAAATTCCGGGTATTATAATGTGGTAGTCCTGGAAATCCGATTCTCTCAGTCCTCAAAGATTTCCGTTTTTACTTGAAAGATACAGTCATCTGTTTGTTTAGTGACTTTTCCAAACTAAAGTTGAAGAATGTATATGCTAATTGTGTATGGCCACTGAAGTTTCTGTTCTATTAATTTTGCAGTTGGCCAATGGCTTCGGAAAGATCAGCAGCCCATTCCTTCATAGAGCACTTGGTTAATATAAGTGGCACGTCGGGTTCCAGAGTTCCCAAAGAGTTTTCTTCAGTTGCACTTTCCAGTAATTATTGTTTTGCTGTAGTGACTGACCTCTAGATCTTCTTACTCTGCTATTTTATGTGATATCACCTCACAATATATTTAGCTAATCTAAGTCTACTTTTAGATAACACTATACTGCTTCACATGTAGTGCAAGTACCCTGTAATAGAGTATTTCCACCCCTCTCTCCAATCTCTTATGATTTTGCTCATTGGTCCAGTTGTGAGGATTTCTGTTTTCTTTATGTTGAGGTATAATCCATAATGAAGGCTGTGGTCTTTGATCTTCATCACTGAGTGCTTCAGGTCCTCTTCATTTTCAGCAAGCAAGGTTGTATTATTTGCATAACGCAGGTTGTTAATGAGCCTTCCTCCAATCCTGATACCCCGTTCTTCATACAGACCAGCTTCTCAGATTATTTTTTCAGCATACAGATTGAATAGGTATGGTGAAAGGATACAACCCTGATATATACCTTTCCTGACTTTAACCCACCCAGTATCCCCTTTTTCTGTTCAAAAGACTGCCTCTTGATCTATGTACAGGTTCCTCATGAGCACAATTAAATGTTCTTGAATTCCCATTCTTTGCAATGTTAGCCATAATTTGTTATGATCCACACAGTTGAATGCCTTTGCATAGTCAATGCAACACAGGTAAACATCTTTCTGGCATTCTCTGCTTTCAGCCAGGACCCATCTGACATCACCAGTGATATTCCTGGTTCTGCTTACTCTTCTGAATCTGGGTTGAATTTCTGGCAGTTCCCTGTTGATATATTGTTACAGCCACTTTTGAATGATCTTCAGCAAAATTTTACTTGTGTGTGATATTAGTGATATTGTTCAATAATTTCCACATTCTGTGGGATCACCTTTCTTGGGAATAGACATAAATATAGATCTCTTCCAGTCAGTTGGCCAGGTAGCTGTCTTCCAAATTTCTTGGCGTAGATGAGGACGAGCGAGTGCCTCCAGTACTGTATCCGTTTGTTGAAACATTGCAACTGGTATTCTGTCAGTTCCTGGAGCATGTTTTTTTTTTTCCAATGCCTTCAGTGCAGCTTGGACTTCTTCCTTCAGTACTGTTGGTTCCTGCTCATATGGTAGCTCCTGAAATGGTTGAATGTCAACCAATTCTTTTTGGTATAGTGACTGTGTATTCTTCCACCTTCTTTTGATGCTTCCTGAGTCATTTAATATTTTTCCAATAGAATCCTTCAATATTACAACTCGAGACTTGAATTTTTTCTTCAGTTCTTTCAGCTTGAGAAATGCAGAGTGTGTTCTTCCCTTTTGGTTTTCCATCTCCAGGTCTTTGCACATATCATCATAATGCTTTGTCTTCTTAAGCCACCCTTTGAAATCTTTTGTTCAACTCTTTTACTTCATCATTTATTCCTTTCACTTTAGCTACTGGATGTTCAAAAGCAAGTTTCAGAGTCTTCTTCTGACATCCATTTTGGTCTTTTCTTACCTTCCTGTCTTTTTAATGATGTTTGCTTTCATCATGTATGATGACCTTCGTGTCATTCCACAGCTGGTCTGGTCTTCGGTCAATAGCGTTGACTGTGTCAGGTCTATTTTTGAGATGGTCCCGAAATTCAAGTGGGATGTACTTAAGGTTGTACTTTGGCTCTCATCACCTTGTTCTTATTTTCTTCAGTTTCAGTTTGAACTTACATATGACCGGTTAATGGTTTGTTCCGCAGTTGGCCCTAGCCTTGTTCTGACTGATGATATCGAGCTTTTCCTTTGTCTTTTCTCACAGATATAGTCTATTTTATTTCTGTATATTCCATCTGGCGAGGTCCACATGTATAATTGCTGTTTATGTTGGTGAAAAAGGTATTTGCCATGAAGAAGTCATTAGTCTTACAAAATTCTATCATGGGAATTCTGGCAGCGTTTCTATCACCAGATCATATTTTCCAAATACCGATCCTTCTTTTTTGTGTCCAACTTTCACATTCCAACCTCCAGTAATTTTCAGTGCATCCTGATTGCATGTTTGATCAATGTCAGACTGCAGAAGTTAGTAAAAATCTTCAATTTCTTCACCTTTGGCCTTAGTGGTTGGTGCGTAAATTTGAATAATAGTTGTGCTAACTGGTCTTCCTTGTAGGTGTATGGATATTATCCTATCACTGACAGTGTTGTACTTTAGGATAGATCTTGGAATATTCTTTTTGGTGATGAATGCAATGCCATTCCTCTTCCAGTGGTCATTCCCGGCGTAGTAGACCATGTGATTGTCTGATTCAGAATGGCCAAAAGCAGTCCATTTCAGCTTGCTAATGCCTAGGATATCAATGTTTATGTGTTCCATTTCATTTTTGACAACTTCCAGTTTTCCTAGATTCGTACTTCATACATTCCATGTTCTGATTATCAGTAGATGTTTGCAGCTGCTGCTTATCATTTTGAGTCATGTCACATCAGCAGATGAAGATCTCAAAAGCTTGACTCCACCCATGTCATTAAGGTCGACTCACTTTCAGGAGGCAGCTCCTCCCCAGTCGTCTTTTGAGTGCCTTCCAACTTTAGGGGCTCGTCTTCTGTCACTATATCAGACAGTGTTCTGCTGCTATTCATGAGGTTTTCATTGGCTAAATCTTTTCAGAAGTAGACTGCCGGGTCCTTCTTCCCTGTCTGTCTTAGAGTGGAAGCTCAGCTGAAACCTGTCCACCGCCATGGGTGACTCTGCTGGTATTTGAATTCCGGTGGCATAGCTTCTAGCATCACAGCAGCACGGAATCCCCCACAGTACAACAAACTGACAGACGTGTGTTTTTCCACTATAGGTGAGGATCTTTCCCCCTGTAGCTTCTTTCAAGATTTTCTCTTTGTCTTTGGTTTCCTGAAGGTTGACATGATATTACCAGGTGTAGGTATTTTGTTATTTATCCTGTTTGGTGTTCTCTGAGATTCCTAGATATGTAGTTTGGTTTCTGTCATTAATTTTGTAAAATTCTTAGTCTTTATTTCTTATTATGGATTGAATTTTATCCACCAAAATTGTATGTTTTAAATCCTAACCCATCTACCTGTAGATGTAATCCCATTTCAGAATAGAGTTTTCTTTGTTATGTTTATGAGACCATATCAGTGAAGGGTATATCTTAAGCTGATCACCTTTGAGTTATTAAAAGAGCAGATTAGGGACAGAAAAAAACAAGCACCAGTGGGGGAGAGATACCATGTGGAGTTAACCAAGGAAGAATGCTGGAGAAATTGAGACATGGGTTTTTTCCCAGAGTAGACAGAGAAAGCCTTCCTCTAGAGCCAGTGCCCTGAATTTGCACTTCTTGCCTCCTAAACTATGAGAAAATAAAAGTTTGTTCGTTAAACCCACCCACTTGTGATATTTCTGTTATAGCAGCACTGAGAAACTAAGACAGTTAAAAGAAGTGTTTCTTCTATTTTCTTGTTCTGTTTCAGTTGTGCCTTTTGAAATTGTTACACTTGTTAAAACTGCCCCACAGTTCTTAGATGTACTTTTTTTCTTGTTAATTCTTCTCTTCGCCTTTCCGTCTGTGAAGTTTCTATTGACATGTCTTCAATCTCACTTATTGTTTCCTTTGGTATATCTAGTTTAGTAATAAGCCTATCAAAGGCAGTCTTTATTTCTGTTAGTTTTTTTTTTCTCTAGCATTTCCTTTTTATTGTTTCTTAGAATTTCCACCTCCCTTGTTTACTCATCTGTTCTTGCACATTTTCTACTTTTACATTAGATTTCTTAATATATTAATGACAAGAATATCCTAAATCCATTCCTGTCAAGTCAATTTCAACTCATAGTGACCCTAGGGAACTGCCGCATAGGGTTTCCAGGGCTGTAATCTTTACAGAAGCAGACTGCCACATCTTCCATGGTGCACCTGGTGGATTTGAACTGCAGACCTTTTGGTTAGCAGCCATACACTTAACTGCTGTACCACCAAGGCTTCTCATATACCTAATAACCAACAAAAACCCAAACCCTTTGCCGTGTAGTTGATGCCAACTCATAGTGACTCTATAGGACAGAGTAGAACTGCCCTGTAGGGTTTCTGAGGAGTGCCTAGGTGGATTCAAACTGCCAACCTTTTGGTTAGCAGCCATAGCTCTTAACCACTATGCTACCAGGGTTTCTTATGTAGAACAGCAAAAATCCACACACTCAAAACCACTGACCTTTTGGGGAGCTGCTGAGTTTTTAACCACCTCACCACTAAAAAAAAAACTAGGGCTCCTTATATTAATCATAGTTATTTTGAATGTCCATTCTGGTAATTCCTAAATCTCTGTCATATTTGAGTCTGGTTCTGATGCTTGCTTTGTCTCTTCAGACTGTGTTTCTTCCTACCTTTTAGCATGACTTGCATTTTTTTGTTGTAAGGTGGACATGCTGTATCAGGTGATAGGAACTAAAGTCAATCATCCATTAAAGATACTTTATGTTAATGTGGCTAGGAATTAGGCTGTGTTTAATGTTTGCTGTTGTGTTGGCAGTTCGAATCCGCCAGGCACTCCTTGGAAACTCCAAGGGGCAGTTCTACTCTGTCCTATAGGGTTGCTATGAGTCGGAATCAACTTGACAGCAGTGGGTTTTGGTTTGGTAGTTGTAAGTGCCAGAGGCTTTTAATTCCTGCAGCGTCTTAGTTTTGTCGCACCTGTTGTTTTAGGATTTCCGTAAGAACTCTTCCTTAGAAAGAGTCTTTGACTTGCCTCTCTTTCAGCTGTAATTCACTATTATTATACTGGAGTCCTGTTTGTGTGGTGTTAAGGTGGGGGGAGGGGAAACACTCTGTAATCTCATGATTAAATGTCAGTCTTTTAGTGGGCCTATACCACCGGTCTGTGACCTTCAAAGTGTTCTTAGCAACCCTTTCCACTTATGTTTAGGTGAGATAGGAAGGGCCTGAAGTTGGGAAATGTCATTCCCCCGGGTGAGATAAGACTCTGGTAAAGTTGGCAGGTCTTTGTTTTGTAGAACACTCTGATCTTTTTCACAGTGTTTATTTTTTCTTTCCCCGTGATAGAGCTATAAGAGGATTTTTCTTGGCTCTTTACCTTGGGAACTTGGGTGGGTTTCCTGGATGTAAAACTCACAAAAGTATGGGGTCCCTCCTAAGATGGCAACCCCCAGGAATTTCTGACTCTTATACTAGTCCATACTCAGCCTTTACCCATTTGTCGTAATTACCATTTAAGTTTTTCTACCAGTTTATGGCCCTAGGGGTTTCTGCTTCAGTTAAGCAGATACTGGCTTTGACTTTCTAGATTCAGTTATCTCTTCAAATTTTGGGGTGATGGTTTGTCCTGCAACTGCAATTCTCTGATGAATCCAAGAAAAGTTGTTCACTTTCAGTTTGTTTAGCTTTTTGCTTGTTATAAGACAGAAGTTGTGACTTCAAAGCTTTGTTTATGTTGGACCTGAAACTGGAAGTCTCAACCTTATTTTTAATATAAGGATTATGACTTAAAGTTTCCTTTCAAGAATTCCTTCCGCTATATCCTACAGGTTTTTGTAAGTTGAATGTCACTGTCATTTAATTCTAAATATTTGTTTTGCCAAAAATATTTATTTCATTACTTAAAACATTTTAAGTCATTCGGGGCTCTGGAACTATAGCAATATATAGGTTTAGATAGATTTCACCATTTTTAATAGTTTATACACAGTCAGTATTCTAACAAATGATATGGAGCATCTTGTCATTTGTGTCCAAGTTATTACCAAACTTTTCCTGTATGTTAATGAATGTATCATTTACATACAATAAAATTGACCGTTTTTTAGTGTATGGCTCTGTTAGCATTGACAAATGTTTACTTTCATGTAACCACTACCACTGTCATGATTAGAATGATTCCATCAGCCACCAAAATTTTGTGTATAATTTATGTATCTATATTCACGAAAGATATTCGTCTGTAGTTTTGTCCTGTAATGTTTTTCTCTAGTTGTGATGTCAAGGTAGTACTGTCCTCGTTTCTTGACTACAGTAGTCAAGAAATAAAGCAACATACTGCATTGGGCAGATTGGCTGCAAAAGACCTCTTTAAAGCGTTAAAAAGCAAAGATGTCACTTTGAAGACTAGGGTGCACCTGACCCATGCCATGGTATTTTTAGACATCTCATATGCATGCAAAAGCTGGTCAATGACTAAGGAAAACTGAAGAAGAATTGATCCCTTTGAATTATGGTGTTGGTGAAGAATATTGAATATACTGTAGACTGCCAAAAGAATGAACAAATCTGTCTTGGAAGAAATACAGCTAGTATGTTCCTTAGAAGCAAGAATGGTAAGATTTTATCTCATGTACTTTGGATATATTGTCAAGAGGGACCAGTCCCTGGAGAAGGACATCATGCTTGGTAAAGTTAGAGGGTCAGCAAAAAAGAGGAAGTCCGTCAATGAGATGGATTGACACAGTGGCTGCAACAGTGGGCTCAATCATAGCAATGATTGTGAGGATGGCACAGGACTGGGTGGTGTTTTGTTCTTTTGTACATAGGATTGCTGTGGGTTGGAACCAACTTGACAGCACCTAACAACATCAACGGTGTACTCGTAGAATGAGTTGAGAAGTATTCCTTCCACTGCAATTTTCTGAATGAGAGTAGAATTGGTATTATATCCTTATTCATGAATCCATCTTATTAATAGGTATAGGGCTATTTAAGTTAACTTTTTCTTCTTGAGTGAGCTTTGGTGGTTTGTGTCTTCTGAGGATTTTGTCCATTTCATCTAGGTTGTTGAATTTTATTTCCAAAGGTTTTCGTAATATTCTTTTATCTTTTCAGTGTCAGTAAAATCTGCAGTAATGGAATTCCTCTCATTCCTGATATTATTTATGTACATCTTCTCTTTTTCATCAGTCTAACAAAGGGGTTTATCAGTTTTAGCGAACTTCTCAAAGAGCTTGATTTTGCTTTCATTAATTTCATCTCTTGTTTTTCTGTTATTGTATCAATTTCTTGACCTGATTTGATTTTTATTTTTGCAAAGCAATTATTTATTCTTTATGCAGATACCAAAGAAATGTTTTGTTCTCCTTTTTGATATTAATTTCAAGCTTTAGAAATGCCACCAGACCCTGCTTTTTTAAAAAGCTTTTATTTTATTGTACTTTAGATGAAGGTTTACAGAACAAACTAGTTTCTCATTAAACAGTCCATGTGTTGTTTTATGACATTGGTTAACCACCCCGTGACATGTCAACACTCCCCTTTATTGACCTTAGGTTCCATTTTACCAGCTTTACTGTTCTCTTCTGTCTTCTAGTCCTTGCCCCCAGGCTGGTGTGCCCTTTCAGTCGTGTTTTGCTTTATGGGCCTGTCTAATCTTTGGCAGGTTTGGGTAATCTTTGGCTGAAGAGTGAACCTTGGGAGTGACTTCATTACCAAGCTAAAACGGTGTCTGGGGGCCACAGTCTCAGGGTTTCTCCAGTCTCTGTTACACCAGTAAGTCTGGTCTTTTTTTGTGAGTCAGAATTTTGTTCTACATTTTCCTCCAGCTCTGTCTGGTACCCTCTACTGTGACCTCTGTCAGAGCAATTGGTGGTGGTAGCTGGGCACCAACTGGTTATGCTGGACTCAGTCTAGTGGAGGCCATGGTAGATGCGGTCTCTTAGTCCTTTGGACTAATTTTTCCCTTGTATCTTTAGTTTTCTTCATTCTCCCTTGCTTTCAAAGGGGTAAGACCAGTGTTGTATCTTAGGTGGCTACTCATACCCTTTTAAGACCCCAGATGCTGCTCACCAAAGTAGAATGTAGAACATTTTCTTTATAAACTATGTTATGCCAGTTAAGCTAGATGTTCCCTGAAACCGTGGTCCCCACAGCCCTCAGCCCAGCAATTTGGTCCTCCGGGAAGTTTAGATGTGTCTGTGGAGGTACCATGACCTTTCCTTAAAGTACAGGTTGTGCTGGCTTCTCCAGTATTGTGTACTGTCTTACCTTTCACCAAAGTTACCACTTACCTATTGTCTATTTAGTGTTTTCCATCCCCACCCCTCCCCTCCCTCATAACCATCAAAGATTGTTTCTTTTGTGTGTAAACCTTTTCATGAATTTTTATACTAGTGATCTTATACAAGATTTTGGTTTTTGTTGATCCTTTTTTTTTTTTTTTTCTATTCTCTGTTATTTATTTTTGCTCTGGCCTTTATTATTTCCTTTCTTCTGGTGGCTGTGTGCATCTTTTGCTGTTCTCTGTTTGTTCGAGTTGTATAGCTAATGGTTTGATTTTGTCCCTTTCTTCTTTTTTAATGTGTGCATCTATTGCTGTAAGTACACCTCTGAGGACTTTGTTGAGGGTTGCTCTGTGGCCTAAGATGTGGTCTGTTCTGGAGAATATTCTGTGTGCGTTGGAAAAGAATGTGTACTTTGCACTTGTTGGGTGGAGTGTTTTATGTATGTCTGTGGGGTCGGATTGGCTGATTTTGCCCTTTAGCTCTTCTGTGTCTTTGCTGAGTTTCTTTCTAGATGTTCTGTCTTTTATTGAGAGTGGTGTGTTGAAGTCTCCTGCTAGTATTGTGGAACTGTCAGTTTCTCTTCTCAGTGCTGTTAAGAGTTTATGTATTTTGGAGCCCTGTCATCGGGAGCGTAGATGTTTATTATGGTTAAATCTTCATGATGGATCATCCCTTTAATCATTGTTATAGTGCCCTTCATTGTCTTTTATGGCGGATTTTGTTTTAAAATATATTTTATCTGAGATTAGTATTGCCATTCCTGCTCTTTTTTGGTAGCTGTTTGCTTTATATATTTTTTTCCATTCTTTGACTTTTAATAAACTTATGCCTTTGTTTCTAAGGTATATCTGTTGTAGTTGGCATATTGATGGATCCTGTTTTTTTTAATCCATTCTGTCATTGTCTCTTTATGGGTACATTTAGGCCATTTACATTCAAAGTAATTATTGATAGGTGTAAATTTAGTTTTGTCATTTTATAGTGTTGTTTTTTTTTTTTTTTTTTTGTGGTGCTAACGTTTTCCTTGTTCCACTTACTCTCCTGTGCTGAATTCCTTTTGTTTGTGGATTTTTTAAATTTCTTTTTTTTTGTGTGTGGATTTTGTTTTTACTGAGACTTTATGTTTTTCTTCTTTATTTTGATAAGTAGTTTTCTTAACTTCCTTTGTGGTTACTTTGAAATACACCAGTATCTTCCTTGGTGTGGACCAGTCTACTATTACCTTATTTCCTTGCCTTTCTCTCTATTAGAAAGTTCTATACCTACACAGTTATTCCCTCTTTTATTGTTCTGATGTTGTTGTCATTTACAGATTAACCTCTCTGGTTCCCTGTTGTAATTCTTTTGATTTTGGATAGTCCTTTTGGGTTCGTTTTCTACATTGGTATCTGGCTGGTGCAATGTTGCATCTAGCTTCAGGCTGTGGTCTGTCATTCTTTGTTCTCAGACCGGAGGACTCCCTTTAATAATTCTTGTAAGTTTGGTTTGGTTTTTACATATTCTCTTAATTTCTGTTTATCTGGTAATGTCCTAATTTCACCCTCATATTTGAGTGATAGTTTTGCAGGGTATATTATTCTTGGTTGGCAATTTTTTTCTTTCAAGGTTTTATATGTCACCCCATTGCCTACATGGTTTCTGTCAAAAAATTAGAGCATAGTCTTATTGTTTCTCCTCTTTATGTGACTTGTTGTTTTTCTTGAGCTGCTCTCAGGATTCTTTCTTTGTCTTTGGTTTTAGCGAGTGTGATTACGGTGTGCTTTGGTGATTATCTTTTGGGGTCTATCCTATATGCTGTTCGTTGAGCTTCTTGGATGGTCAGCTTTCCGTCTTTCATGATATTAGGGAAGTTCTCTGTCAAGAATTCTTCGACAATCCTCTCTGTGTTTTCAGTTTTCTCCCCCTGTTCTGGAACTCTGATCACTTGCAAATTTTTGTGTTTGATTGTATCCAACATACTTCTCAGGGTTTCTTTATTTTTCTTTGTTCTTTTTTCTGATTTTTCCTCAAACGGGAAAAGTGTTTGTCTGCAACTTTGCTGATCCTGTCCTGCATCATTCCAAATCTTCTCTTCAGCCCTTTTGTGATGCTGTCCATTTCTGAAACCTTGTTTTTTACCTTTTGGATTTCTCGTTGTTGTTTTTGTCTGGTTTCTAGTTGTGAATTTATTTTGGCATTTTGTTCCTGTATTATTTTCCTGAATTCTTCCGTTTTTTTCTGTATTTTCCATGAATTTTTCTGTCATTTCCATGAATTTGCCCATTTTTCCCCCTCATTTTTGTCTGCTTTTTGCTTCAGCTGTGTATAACTTGAATATTAGAGAGTTGAATTCCCTATGAGGTAGTTCCAGTGCCTTTTCTTCTACAGGAAAGTCATCTGGCGTTTTGTTTTAGACGCTTACCAGAACCATGCTGTCCTGTTTTTTTTATATGTTCTTATATTGTCTGCTGTCTTTGGGGCATTCAGTAGTTACTTTCTTTGTTTATTGATTGTAGATTTGTTTGTTTCACCCTGCTTTTTTTGTTTTATTTGGTTATGTCTGAGCAGGCAGCTATATATTCACTGTTGTTTGTTCGTCTGTGGGCACAATACTTGTCACCTCCTTGTCCAATGGGAAAGCTCAGCTGTGGTGCAGCAGGTCAGGTCCAGCTGAATGGGAGGGGCTGGGTTATGTTGTTTGTAGCACCTACTAGGGCCAACAGGGAGGGCTGGGAATCAGTGCAGGGCAGGTTCTGGTAGGCTGTACCTGTGCTGCTTGGGGGTGTGATGTTCAGCCTATGGTGCAGATGGGCAGGTAGAAGGGGGGAAGTTGTGATGTGTGGAGCTAAGATGGGTATGGGAAAGAGGAGATGGAGGAGAGAGTAACAAGAACCAAAAACAAAAGAAGCGCTACGGATGCTTGCCGTTGGAGTGGAGAGATGAGAAACTGAGAAATGGAGGAAAAAAAAAAAAAGAAAAATGGAAAAGGAAAAAAATAAATGAAAGTTAGAAAGAAAGAAAAGAAAAGCCTCCAGGGAACCCTAGAAGGGGTAGAGATGTCACAGAGTGCCAGGTGTTCAGGAGACAGGAAAAGAAGGTAAGTATAGAGAGATAAGAAACTGAGAAATGAAGAAAGAGAAAAGGGAAAAAAAAAAAAATGCCCCCAGGGATCTCACCAGTGTGGCTGTGCCGACCAGGAAGTGGCTCCCAAGCCACAGTATAGCCCAGCTAGACGGGGCTCCCAAGCATGGTGGCAGGCCGGGGAAGATGCTTTCCAGACAAGCAGTGTTTCACAGCCTTTCAAGAAGAAGCAAAGATGGCACATAGAACCAGGTGTTTGAAAAAAGGGGGAGGTGGTGAGAGGCATTTAAGAAACCAAAAGAAGGGGAAAAAAGCAACATCAGCAACAAACAAATGGTATTCTGGGAGCTGGTCATTGTGGGCAGGGGAATCCAAGAGGCAAGGGGCTGAAGCCAGTGCCTCTCACCCAACAGACTGCAGCTAGCAGGATGTAGAGGAGGCTGAGCAGCAGTGGGGAGAAGGATGGGGGGTGGGAAAGTATGTATTGCTGGTTTCCTGGTGCTCTGTCTCCTGCTGGGAGCTCCTGTAAGTCTCCTGCCGGGAGCTCCTGTAAGCTGCTTTCCCATATTCCCTGTGCACTAATCTCTGATGTGGGCAAGGTGAATCCAAGTGACATGGACCCTGCTCTCCTTGACTTGCCTAATGATTGTAGCCAACCATGAAGCAGGGGAGGTCGAACAGGGGGAAGCAGGATGGGGAATGGGAAAGCATATATTTCTGGTTACTGGGTATTCTGTCTCCTGCTGGGAACTCCGTGAAGCTGCTATCTCGTACTCCCTGTCTGCCAATCTTCAACAGGAGTCCAAGAAGTCAAATCCGTGCTGTGTTAGCTGATAGGGGACCTCCACACATCTCTCTCTTCTTTCTCTTTGTTAGTTTTCTATTCCATTCAGTGCTTATTGAGTTCTTTATCTCTTTATTTGACACTTATGGTTCGAGGATTGATGTTTGTCTCTGTTTCACCTAGTTATTTCGGTCTTTGCTGTGGAGGGATGGCATGGTGCTTCTGTCTATAGCACCACATTGGCCGGAAGCCTGGTTTTTATTAATTACATTCTTGTGCTTACATTGAGTTTAATTTTCTCTGTTTTTTTTTTCAAGTTGCTTAAAGGAGAAGCTGAGGTAATGTATCAATTCTTCTTTTATAATATTTGTGTTTTGTGCAATACATTTTCTTAAAAGTATTGCTTTAGTGGCATCTCATAAACTTCTTGTTTGTATTTTTATTTGATTCAAATTATTTTCTAGTTTTTCTTTTGCTTTTGGATCTGTGTGTTATTTAGAAGTGTGTTGTTTGTTTAGTTGCTAAAAATTTTGGACATTTCTGGAAGTCTTTTTGTTAATGAGTCTGTCTTGCTTGTCTTTCAGCTATAATCCAATGTTATTATATTCATTGCATGATTTGGATACTGTTGAATTTATTGAAACTTGTTACGTAGCTCAGAATATAGTTTTTCTTGGTTAATACTCCCTGTGCACTTGAGATGAATGTGTATTCTGTTGTTGGGTAGAGTGCTTTATAAGTATCAGCCAGGGCAAGTTGTTTGATAGTGTTGTCCCAGTCTACTGTATCCTTGTTGATATTGCCTATTCTGTCAGTTACTGAGAAAGGGATATTGACATCTCAAAAAGTAATCTTGGATTTATCTTTTTCTCCTTTGTTCTATCAGTTTCTGCTTCATGGATTTTGGAGCTCTGTTGTTAGGTGCATAAACTTTTAGAATTGTTATGTCCTCTTAATTAATTGACACTTTCATCAGTATGAAAAGATTTCTTTATTCCTGGAAATATCTCTTGCCATGGAATCTACTTTGTATGACATTAACATAGCCATCCAGCTTTCTTTTGACTACAGGTTAACATGAGATAGCTTTTTGCTCCCTTTTACGTTTTAATCTGTTTGTGTCTTTATATTTAAAGTGCATTTCTTGAAGCCAGCGTATAGTTGGTTCTGGTGTTTTATTATTGATGTTAATCCAATCTGACAATCTCTACCTTTTAACTGTAGTTTTTAGATCATTTACATTTAAGTTAATTATAGATATGGTTAGATTTGAGTATGTAATTTTCATATTTGTCTTACATTTTCCCATCCGTTCTTTCTTCCTTTTTTCTATTTTCCACCTTTGTTTTGGATTAAATAAATTCTTTTATGTGTGTGTGAAAATGTACACAGCAGAAGAGACACCATTTCAAAATGTACAATTCTGTGACATTGATTACATTCTTCAAGTTGAACAACCATTCTTATTGTCCTTTTCCAGATTATTCTACCACCATTAACATAAGCTAACTGTCCCCTAAGCTTCTTATCTAACCTTGCAAGTTGATGTTGTCAGTTTGGTCCCACATAGATAATTCTTTTAAAGAGCACAATGCTCAAGGCAGACATACTTTACTAATTAAGCTACATTATTGTTTCTTATAAAGAAGACTTCAGAGGATGTTTTTGGTTTAAAGTTTAAAGATTACCACAGGTAATCCAGACTCAGTGGCTCCAAAAAGTCTGGGTTCCATTAAAAGTTTGAAATTCTGTTTCATGTTTTCCCTCTGTTTGATCAGGATTCTTCTGTGGAATCTTTGATGAAAACATTCAGCCATAGTAGCTAGGCACCATCCAGTTATCAAGGCAACCAGACATGCATTCTATTTCCTCCTCCAATTCCTGACTCTCCTTTTTCCTCTGCTGCTCCAGGTGAATGCAGACCAATGGTTATAATTTAGATGGCAACTGGGAAGCTTTTAAGACCCCAGGCACTATGCAGTGAACTAGAAGGTAGAACAGAAGAACTGAAGAACAATATTAGGCCAGTTGACTGAGAATTCTCACAAACCATGACCCTAAATCAAACGAGTATTTCTTGTGATTCCATTTTATTCCCTTTGGTTAATTGGTCAACTGTAACTGTTTTGATATCATGGGGTGTTTCTTTGGTGTTCTACAGGATACATCTTTAACTTATCAGTCTATCTTTAAGTGATATTATAACAATTCAATATCTTTATCCTGCTTAAAAAAAAAAAAAAAAAAAGACCCACTGCTGTCAAGTTGATTCTGGCTCATAGCGACCCTATAGGACAGAGTAGAACTACCCCATAGGGTTTCCAAGGAGTGCCTGGGAAATTCAAACTCTCAGCCCTTTGGTTAGCAGCCATAGCTCTTAACCACTACACCACCAGGGTTTCCAGTGTCTTTATATGAACCTTAAGTTAGTATACTTCTATTTCTTTCCACTTAGCCTTTATGCTATTGTTGCCTTGTATTTTACTTTTACGTATTTTTTATATTTTACATTTTATATGTAAAAATATGTTTTACATATATTATAAACCCAACAATACATATTTTTTTTTTCATTGTCTTTTTAAAATGTTTAAACAAGGGAAGAATATATATTTACCCATGTATTTGCCATTTCTCATGTTCATTCTGTATATGATCCAGATTTTCATCTTCTGTCATTTTTCTTTTTACTAAAGGAGTTCCATTAATATTTGTTGTAATAGAGAGCTTTTATATATCTGAAAATGTCCCCATTTTGCCTTTTTTTCCCAACATTTAAAAAATTGGAAGTTTGGGACGACTAAAGGTTTGAAATATTGATAGTGGTGGTGGTCGCATAACATGGTGAATATAATGTCACTGACTTTCAGTTCGTTTAACTTTTTCCTTGTTGTAACCCAGGAGTTTTGACTTCAAAGTTGGATCTTAAAATTTGTTATATGCATTTTACCACAATAAAAAATTAAAATCTATTTTTGAAAATGTAATCATTTTAAGAGTTCCTAAAAAATCCAGATTATTAAATAAATTCCACTGGCTTTTTTTTTTTGTTTTTAATTTTTTATGCTGTATACTTTAGATGGTTTACAGAGCAAACTAATTTCTCATTAAACAACTAGTATACATATTGTTTTGTGACATTGGTTGTGAACCACATGACACGTCAACACTTTCCCTTTCTTGACTTTGGGTTCCCCATTACCAGCTTTCCTGCCTACTCCTTCCTTCTTGTCCTTGCCACTGAGCTGGTGTGCCCATTTAGTCTCATTTTGTTTTATAGGCCTGTGTAATCTTTGGCTGAAGGGTGAAGCTCAGGAGTGACTTCATTACTGTGGTATAATGGTGTCCGGGGGCCCTTCTCTTGGGGTTTCTCCAGTCTCTGTCAGACCAGTAAGTCTGGTCTTATTTTTTTTGTAAGTAAGAATTTTGTTCTACCTTCTCCACCTCTGTCTGGGACCCTCTATTGTGATCCCTGTCAGAGCAGTCAGTGGTGGTAGCTGGGCACCATCTAGTTGTGCTGAGCTCAGTCTGGTCAAGGCTGTGGTAGTTGTGGTCCATTAGTCCTTTGAAATAATCTTTCCTTTTCGTCTTTGGTTTTCTTCATTCTCCCTTGCCCTAGATGGGGTAAGACCAGTGGAATATTTTAGATGGCCGCTCACAAGCTTTTAAGACCCCAGATGCTACTTACCAAAGTAGAATGTAGAATATATTCTTTATAAACTATGTTATGCCAGTTGAGCTAGATGTTCCTTGATACCATGGTCCCCACAGCCCTCAGCCCAGTATTTTGGTCCCTCAGGGTGTTTGGATGTGTCCATGGAGTTTCCATGACTTTGCTTTGGACAAGTTGTGCTGGCTTTCCCAGTGTTGTGCACTCTCTTACCCTTCACCAAAGTTACCACTTATCTATTGTCTAGTGTTTTTCCCTCCCATTCCTCCCCTCCCTCGTAAATATCAAAGGTTGTTTCTTTTTGTGTATAAACCTTTTCATGAGTTTTTATAGTAGTGGTCTCATACCATATTTGTCCTTTTGTGATTGACATTTCACTCAGCATAATGCCCACCAGATTTCATCCATGTTGTGAGATGCCTCGCAAGTTCATCATTGTTATTTATCATTGCATAGTATTCCATTGTGTGTATTTACCATAGTTTGCTTATCTCTTCATCTGTTCATGGACATCTAGGTTGTTTCCAACTTTTTGCTATTGTGAACAATGCTGCAGTGAGCATGGGTGTGCATATGTCTGTTTGTGTGATGGCTCTTACTTCTCTGAGTGAAATTGCTGGATCATATGGTATTTTTATTTCTAGGTTTTTAAGGAAACATCATATCATTTTCCAAAATGGTTGTACCATTTTGCATTCCCACCAGCAGTGTGTAAGAATTCCAGTCTTCCTGCAGCTTCTCCATCATTTGTTATTTTCTTTTTTTTGATTAGTGCCAGTAATGTTGCGTTGAAGTGGTATCTCATTGTAGTTTTGATTTGCATTTCTCTAACGGCTAGTGATGGGGAGCGTTTCCTCATGTATCTGTTAGCTGCTTGAATGCCTTCTTTGGTGAAGTGCCTGTTCATATCCTTTGCCCATTTTTTAATTGGACTGTTTGTCATTTTGTTGTACAGGTGTTGGATTTTCCTGTAGATCATAGAGATTAGGCCTTTGTTGGATTTGTCATAGCCAATTTTTTTCCCCCAGTCTGTATGTTCTCTTTTTACTCTTTTGATGAAGTCTTTTGATAAACATAAGTGTTTCATTTTTAGAAGATTCCAGTTCTCTAGCTTATCTTCTGGTGCTTATTTGTTGTTAGCTATGGTTTGTATCCTGTTAATGCTGTGTATTAGGGCCTCTAGAGTTGACCCTGTTTTTTCTACTGTGATCGTCATAGTTCTTGGTTTTTTATTTAAGTTTTTGATCCATTTTGATTTAGTTTTTGTGTATGGTGTGAGATATGGGTCCTGTTTCTTTCTTTCTTTTTTTTTTTTTTCAGACAAACACCCAGTTTTGCCAGCATCATTTGTTAAAAAGACTGTCTCTTCCCCATTTGATTGACTCTGGGCCTTTGTAGAAGATCAGGGACTGTAGGTGGGTGGATTTACATCTGGGTTCTCAATTCTTTTCCATTGGTCAACGTGTCTTTCTTAGACTAGTACCAGGCTGTATTGATTACTGTAGCTATATAGTAGGTTCTGAGGTCAGGTAGTGCGAGTCCTCCTACTTTATTCTTCAATAGTGCTTTTACTTATTTGGGGCCTCTTTCCTTTCCATATAAAGTTTATGATTGGTTTTTCGATCTCTTTAAAAATGCTGTTGGTATTTGGATTGAGATTACATTGTAGATTGCTTTGGGTAGAATTGACATTTTCACAATGTTGAACCTACCTATCCATGAGCATGGTATGTTTTTCATTTATTTAGATCTCTTCTGATTTCTTACAGTAGTGTTTTGTATTTTTCTTTGTATAGGTCTTTTACATCTCTGGTTGGATTTATTCCTAAGTCATTTATTTCTTTAAGGTTTTGGTATGGTGTGTTTTCCTTCTTGTTTGAGTCTAGATATTTTTTTATTCCATCTTTGATTTCTTCTATTACCCATTGGTTTTTAAACAACGTGTTTCTCAGTTTCCATGTATTTGTTTTTTTCCTTGCTCTTTCTGTTATTAATTTTTACTTTGATGGCATTGTGGTCAGAGAAGATGCTTTACATTATATCAGTGTTTTGGATTTTGTTGAGGGTTGCTTTGTGGCCTAAGATGTGGTCTGTTCTGGAGAACGTTCCACGTGCGTTGGAAAAGAATGTGTATTTTGCTGCCACTGGGTAACGTGTTCTGTATATGTCTGTGAGGTCAGGTTGGTTGCTTGTGGCCTTTAGATCATCTGTATGTTTGTTGATTTTCTTTCTAGATGTTCTGTCCTTTATTGAGAGTCTTGTGTTGAAGTCTTCAAATTATTGTGGAACTATAAGTTTCTCTTTTCAGTGCTGTTAGAGTTTATTTTGGAGCCCTGTCATTTGGGTGTGTAGATATTTATTATGGTTATGTCTTCATGGTGGATTGTCCCTTTAATCATTGTATAATGCCTTTCTTTGTCTTTTATGGTGGATTTTGTTTTATAGTCTATTTTATCTGAGGTTAGTATTTCCACTCCTGTACTTTTTTGGTAGGTGTTTGCTTCATATATTTTTTTCCATCCTTTGATTTTTAATAAATTTATGTCTTTGTTTCTAAGGTGTGTTTCTTGTAGACAGCATATTGATGGGGCCTGTTTTTAATCCATTCTGTCACTTTCTGTTTCTTTTTATTGTGCTTTAAGTGAAAGTTTACAATTCAAGTCAGTTTCTCCATGCAGAAACTTATACACACATTGTTAAGTGACCATAGTTGCTCTCTCTACAATGTAACAGTACACTGCTTCTCTCCACCCTGTATTTCACCTGTCCATTCAAGCAGCTTCTATCCCCCTCTGCCTTCTCATCTTGCCTCCAGATGGGAGCTGCCCACATAGTCTCATGTGTCTACTTGAGATAAGAAACACACTCCTTACCAGTATCATTTTATATCTTATAGTCCACTCTAATCTTTGCCTGAAGAGTTGGCTTCGGGAATAGTTTTAGTTTTGGGCTAACAGGGTGTCCAGGGGCCATGACCTCTGGGGTCCCTCCAGTCTCAGTCACATCGTTAAGTCTGGTCTTTTTCCTAGAATTTGAATTCTGCACTCCACTTTCCTCCTGCCCCATCAGGGATTCTCTGTTGTGTCCTCTGTAAGGGCAGTCATTGGTGGTAGCTGGGCACCATCTAGTTCTTCCGTCTCAGGCTGTTGGAGTCTCTGGCCTACGTGGCCCTTTCTGTCTCTTGGACTTATATTTTGCTTGTGTCTTGGTGTTTGTCATTTTCCTTTGCTCCAGGTATGTTGAGACCAATTGATGTATCTTAGATGGCTACTTGCTAGCTTTTAAGATCCCAGATGCCACTCACCAATATGGGATGCAGAACATTTTTTTAATACACTTTGTTATGCCAGTTGATGTAGGTATCCCCTGAAACCATGGTCCTCAAACCCCTGCCCCTGCTACTCTGCCCCTCAAAGTGTTTGGCTGTATTCAGGAGACTTCTTAGCTTTTGGTTTAGTCCAGTTATATGGACTTGCCCTGTGTTGTGTGTTGTCCTTCCCTTCACATAAAATAATTCTTGTCTACTATGTAATTAGTGAATACCCCTCTCTATCCCTTCCTACCCTCGTAACCATCAAGTAAGGTTTTTTTCTGTTTAAACCTTTTCTTGAGTTCTTATAATAGTGTTCTCCTACAATATTTGTCCATTTGCCACTGACTGATTTGCCTGAGCATAATGCCTTCCACTATGTGTCTCATTATGGTTGCATTTAAGCCATTTATGTTCAGTATGATTATCAATAGGTGTGAGTTTATTTCTGTCATTTTGTGGTGCTTTCCTTGTGGTGCTTATGTTTTCTTTGTTTCTCTTACTCTTCTGTGATGAATTCCTTTTGTGTATTTTTTTTTTTCATTTCTCTCATTTTTGTAGCTTTTATGTTTACTGAGACTTTGTATTTTTCTTCTTTATTTTGATTAGCAGCTTTGTTAACTTTCTATGTGGTTACCCTGAAATTTACCCCTATCTTCCTAAGTTTAAACCAGTCTTTTATTACTTGATAATGCCTTGACTTCCTCTCCATTTGAAAGTGGTAAACCTACACCATTTATTCCCTCTTTTACTATTCTGATGTTGTTGTAATTTACAGATTGACATCTCTGGTTCCTCGTTGTAAGTTTTTTTAGTTTTGTTTTATCCTTGAGGATTCATTATCTCATTTGGTATCTGGCTGATGCTGTCTTATGTGCTAGATTCATGTTGTTGATTCTCTAACCAAAGGACTCCTGTTAATAATTCTTGTAAGTGTGGTTTGGTTTTTACATATTCCCTTAATTTCTGCTCCTCTGGAAATGTCCTAATTTTGCCTTCATATTTGAGTGAGAGTTTTGCAGGATATATTATTCTTGTTTGGCAGTTTTTTTCTTTCAAGATTTTATACATGTCATCCCATTGCTTTCTTGCCTGTTTGGTTTCTACCGGGTAATCAGAGCTTAGTCTTAGTGTCTCCCCTTTATATGTGACTTTCCATTTTTTTTCAAGGTGCTCTTCAGGATTCTTTCTTTGTCTTTAATTTTAGCAAGTGTGGTTATGATATGTCTTTGTGTTTTTTTTTTCTGTGCCTATCCTGTATGAGGTTCATTGAGTTTCTTTTATAGTCGGCTTTTCATCTTTTATGATATCAGGGTTTTCTGTCAGCAAATCTTCAATGATCTTCTCTGTGTTTTCCGTTTTCTCCCCCTGTTCTGGAACTCTGATCACACGTACTTTTTTGCTTTTGACTGTATCCCAAATAATTCTCAGGGTTTCTTCATTTTTCTTTGATTTTTCCTCAAACAAAGTGGTATCCAAGGATTCGTCTTCAACTTTGCTGATCCCATCTTCCGTTGTTTCAAATTTGCTCCTAAAACATTTTATTGCGCTGTCCCTTTCTGAAATCTTACTATCTTTTGGATTTCTAGTTGCAGTTTTTGCAGGACTTCTGGTTGTTTATTTTGACATTTTGTTCTTGTATTATTTTCCTGTTCAGTTTTTCTGTCTGTCTTTTCCATGATTTCATCTGTGTTTCCGATGGTTTTGTCTATTTTTTCCTTGTTTCTGTCTGCATTTTCCTTCATCTCTTGGAGAGTCCTGAATACTAGAGTTTCGAAATCCCTATCCGTTAGTTCCAGTGATTTTTCTTCTAGCAGAAGATCATCTGGTGTTTATTTTGTTCGCTTTCTGGACCCATCCTCTTTTGTTTTCTTCTTTTTATATGTTTTGATGTTGTCTGCTGTCTCCGGGACATTCCAGAATTTTTTACTTTATTTACTGCTAGTAGATTTGATTGTTTCGTCCTGCTTTTTTGGTTTATTTGGTTATGTCTGGTCAGGTAGGCTAGGTGTTTTCTGTTGCTTGCCTGTGGCTGGACAGGGCTGGTCGCTCAGCTTTGGTGCAGCAGGATGGGTCCAGTGGAGGTGGATGGGTGGGGCTGGGGTGCAGTATGGGGCAGGATCCGGGGGACTATATCGGTACTGCTCTGGGGTGTGGCACTCTGTGCATAGTGCACGTGGGCAGGAGGAAGAGGGAAAGATGTAATGTGCAGATTTAAATGGATGGGTGAAAGAAGAGAGAAAAAGGGCAAAAAAAAAGTTAAAAAAAAAAGCAAAAATTGAAGTAGAACAAAAAAGAAAAAAGTAAATATAATGGTGATGCAGTAGGATTTGGCAGGTGTGGGTGGAGCAGATCTAATGAGGCCATGTGGTGATAGTTGTCTAGCCAAGTGATTTGGCTCAGCCTGTCAAGAAGTGGTGTGGGTGGTGCACAGGACCAGGTGGGCAGGAGAAGGGAGAGGAAAGAAGGGAAAGAGAGAGAAGAAACCAACAGTCAGACAGAAGAAAAACTAAAAGATAATAAAACAACAACAAGAAGATATGGTTGTGGGGGTGCTGGCCGTTGTGGGCAGGGTAGAATTGGGATGGTGGTGAGCTGATGTCTCTCTTGCTGGGTGGCATGGTCCGTCCTGAAGTGTCAGAGGCAGCACAGGGTATAGGTGGGAGGGAGAAGGAAAAAGAGAAGGGGAGAGGTAAAGAAAAATATACTATGTGATGTTGAGGGAGCTGGTCTGCAAGGGTGGCGCAGACCTGGAGAGGCCTAGTGCCAGAGGCTCTCCAACCAAACAGTACAGTACAGCCCACCAAGAAGTTGGGGGTGGCACATGGGGCTGGGTGGATAGGAGAAAGGACAGCAAGGAAGGGAGAGAGAACAACAATAACAACAACAACAAAAAAAAAAGAAACAAACAATAAATAAAATGCCACTGGGGGTATGGCCAGTGATGATAGTACAGACCTGGGGAGGCCATGTACAATGACTCTTCAACCGAGCTGTGCAGCACAGCCCCTCCAGAAGGGGTGGGGGCTTGGGATATGTCTGGGTGGGTGGGAGAAAGGAATGGAGAGAGAAATAAGAAACAGAAAAAAAGAAGAAAAGAAAAAATAAAACTTTAATAAAGTGAACAGGTAAAAAAAAATCACAGCCCGTCAAGGAGAGGGGATGGCACACAGGGCTTGCTGGGTGGGAGAAAAGAAGGGAAGGAAGGGAGAGAGAGAAGCAAGAAAGGAAGCAAAACATAAATAAATAAATAAATAAATAAACAGACCAAAAAAACTAAAAAATGGCGCTGAAGAGGCTAACTGGTGGGGGCAGGACAGACCCTGGTGGCAGTGAGCTAGTGGCCCTCTGGGTGAGCAACTGTGGCCCATTGGCAAGCAGCAGATAGGAAAGAAGGATGGGGGCGGGGTAGGGAAGCGTGTATCCCTGGTTACTGGATGTTCTTTTCCCTGCTGGGAGCTCCATGAAATTGCCTTCCCATACTCTCTGTCTGGAGTTCTTTGGCAGCTCTAGCCCAAGATGGTGAATATGGGCAACAGTGAGCTGGTATCTCTCTGACCAAGTGACTGCGACCCATTGACAGACAGCGGAGGCCTTGTACAAGGAAGAAGGATGTGGGGTGCGAAAGCATGTATCCATGGTTACTGGGTGCTGTGCCTCCTGTTGGGAGCTCTTTGAAGTTGCCTTCCCATACTTCCTGCCTGAGTTCTTTGGCAGCTGTAGCCCAAGATGGTGAACTTGGCCATGTTAGTTGGTATGGCACCTCCACTCTGTAGCTCTCCTTGGTCTCTGTTCTTATTGCATATGGTGCTTGATCGAATCCTTTATTCCTTAGTTTGGTACCTAGGGTTCCAGGATTGATGTTTGTCTCTGTTTTACTTTATTTTTGGGTCTTTGCTGCAGGGGTATGGCATGGCGCTTCTGCCTATAGTGCCATGTTGGCTACCCTGATTCCACAATAAATTTTTTAATTGAGATAAAATCCACATACCTAAATTCACAACTTTTATCATTTAAAGTGTACGATTCAGTGCTCTCTTAGCATTTCCACAATATCGTGTAAATGTCACCGCTATCTAATTCCTGGACCTTTCCATCACCAAAAAGAAACCTTGTACTTCCCAGTTTTTTTCCCCATATATTAATGAATGCCATGGGATTGGGTGAGAGAGGAAAATTGAGAGGTACAAAGTTTCCAAAATATAATATTCTGTTACATTTTTTGCATTCCCATTAATTAGCTGATGGACATTTGGGTTGTTTCCACCTTTGGGCTATTATAAATAATGCTGCTATGAATATTTGTGTACAACTTCTTGTGTGAACATTAAGTTTTCGTATCTCTTGGGTATAATTTAAGAGTGGAATTGCTGGGTAACTCTGTGTTTAGCAATTTGAGAAACTGCCCAAATGTTTTCCACAGCAGTTTCATTTTGTTTTTCTACTATCAATGTGTGAGAGTTTCAGTTTCTCTGTATCTTTACCGACATTTGATAATTTTATGAATTTTTCACGATAGAGCCATAATGGTGAGAGTGGTGTGATCTCTCTGTGGTTTTGATTTGCATTTCCCAAATGATTAATGATACTGAGCATCTTTTCATGTGATTATTGGCCAATTGTATATGTTCTTAGGAGAAATGTCTCTTCAAGCCCTTTGCCCATTTTCTAATTGGCTTGTCTTTTGTTGTTGCTTGGAAAGAGTTCTTTAAATGTTCTGAATATTAAACCCTTCTCAGATACATGATTTCCAAATATTTTTTCCCATTCTGTGGGTTGTCTTTCGACTCTCTTGGTAGTGTCCTTTGAAGCACAACTGTTTTAATTGTAATGAAGTCCAGTTTATTTTTTTCTTTGTTGTCTATGCTTTTGGTACCATATTTAAGAAATTATTGCCAATCCCAAGGTCATGAAGATTTTTTCCCCCTATGTTTCTTCTAAGAGTTTTATAGCTTTTGGTCTCAAATTTAGATCTTTGGTACATTTTGAGTTACTTTTTGTATATGGTGTGAGTAGATAACCAGTTGTCCCAGCACCATTTATTGAAAAGACTTCTTTCCTAATTATCTTGTCTTGGGGAAAATAAATCAACTCTAAATGTGAAGGTTTATTTCTGGACTGTTAGTTATACCCCATTGATCTATATACCTATCCTTACAGCAGTACCACACTTGTTATTTTCTGTCTTTCTAGTAAGTTTTAAAATTTGTGAGAGTCTTCCAACTTTGTTTTTCTTTTTCAAGATTGTTTTAGCCATCAGTCTGTTGTATTTCCATATGAATTTTAGCATCAGCTAAAACATGCTTGCAAAAAAGGTAGTTGGATTTTTTATTTTTAAAAAATTAAAAGATGTATTTAATCTGTAGATTACTTGGGGGCTGTTGCTATCTTAACAATAAATTTTCCAACCTGTGTCTTTTCATTCATTTAAATATTCCTTAACTACTTTCAATAAAAAAAAAAAAAAACTTTCAATAATGTTTTGTAATTCTCAGTGTAAAATCTTGGACTCCCTTGATTACATTTATTCCTAAGTATTCTTTTTCATTTTTTTAATAATTTATTTTATTTTGTTGTTGAGACTGTATGCAGCAGAACGTACACCAATTCAACCATTTCTACATGTACAGTTCAGTGATATCAATTACATTCAAGTTTTGCAACCATTCTCACCCTCTTTGAGTTTTTCCTCCCCCACTAACATAAACTCACTGCTCCCTAAGGTTCTTATCTAATCTCTTGAGTTACCATTGTCAACTTGATCCCATATAGATAGATCATAAAAGAGTATAATGAAAAACGCTTTGGAAACAAAACTAAACAACTTAGATGAACTGGACAAAATCCTCGAAAGACACTACCAAAGCTCACTCAAGAAGAAAAAGATAACCTGAAAGCCCTATACCTATTAAAGAGATAGATCCACGAGTGAGGATATAATACCAATTCCACTGTTATCCAGAAAATTGCAGAGAAAGGAATACTTCCCAACTCATTCTATGAGGACAGTACTACCTTGATATCACAACCAGGGAGACACATTCCAGGATAAAACTACTGACTAATATCCTTGATGAATACAGATACATAATTTACACATAAAATTTTGGTGACTGGTGGAATTCTCCCTTTTTTTCCTATAAAGTTAGTAGTAATTCCATGATTTCATTCCTGATTTTTATAATTTGAGCCTTCTCTCTTTTTCTTGGTCAAACTAGCTAAAGTTTTGTTAATTCTGTTAATCTTTTAAAAGAACAAATTTTAATTTGTTGATTTTTCCCTTTTGTTTTTCTGTCCTCTGTTTTGTTTATTTCTGCTCTAATCTTTATTATTTCTTTCCTTCTTGCTTTGAGTTCAGTTTGCTCTTCTTTTTCTAGTTTCTTAAGGGGAAAATTTAGGTTATTGAATTGAGGTGTTTTTTAATGTGGGCATTTATGACTATAAACGTCCTTCTTTTCACTGAATAGTGTAAGTTTCAATAGTGTAAGTTTTGGTATGCTGTGTTTTCATTTTCATTCATCTCAAGGTATTTTCTAATTTCATTTGTGATTTAGTCTTTTACCCATTAATTTTTTTAGGAATGTGTTGTTTAATATTCACAGATTTGTGAATTTTTCCGAATTTCTTTCTCTTACTGATTCCCAAATTTATTCCATGTTCTTGGAGAACATTGTTTTTATTATTTCAATCTTTGTGAATTTTTTTGAAGACTTGTTTTGTGGCCTAATGCATGGTCTTTCCTGGAGCACTGTCCATTTTCACTTGAGAAGACTATGTATTCTGCAGTTTTTAGGTAGAGTTTAGACAACTTGTAGATTTCTACGAGATATAGTTGGTTTATAGTGCTGTTCACATCTTTTATTTTATTTCATTGATGATCTTCTCTCTAGTTTTTCTGTCCATTATTAAAAGTACGATAATGAATACTCCAACTATTATTTTTTAACTCTGTTTTTTTTTTTAATTGTGCTTTAAGTGAAAGTTTACAGCTCAAGTTAGTTTCTTATACAAAAATGTATACACACATTGTTATGTGACCCTAGTTGCTATTTCTATAATATGTCAGGACATTCCACCTTTCCACCCCAGATTTCCTGTGTCCATTTAACCAGCTTCTGTCCCTTTCTGCCTTCTCATCTCCCCTCTGGACAGGAGCTGCCCATTTAGTCTCATATATCTAGTTGAACTAAGAAGCACACTCTTCACAAGTATCATTTTATGTTTTATACTCAAGTCTTATCTTTGTCTGAAGAGTTGGCTTCAGGAATGGTTTTAGTTCTGTGTTAAAAGAGAGTCTGGAGGCCATGTCTTTTGGGGTTCCTCCAGTCTCAGTCAGACCATTAAGTCTGTTTTTTTTGTTTGTTTGTTTGTTTTTTACTAGAATTTGAGTTCCGCACCCCACTTTTTTCCTTCATCATCAGAGATTCTCTGTTGTGTTCCCTGTTAGGGGAGTCATTAGTGGTAGCTAGGCACCATCTAGTTCTTCCAGTCTCAGGCTGATGGAGTCTATGGTTTATGTGGCCCATTTTGTTTCTTGGACTAATATTTTCCTTGTGTCTTTGGTGTTCTTCATTTTCCTTTGCTCCAGGTGGGTTGGGACCAATTGATGCCTCTTACATGGCCGCTTGCTAGCTTTTAAGACCCTGGATGCCACTCACAAAAGTGAGTGAACATTTTCTTTTTTGATTTTTTTTATTGTGCTGTAAGTGAAAGTTTACAAATCAAGTCAGTCTCTCATACGAAAATTTATATACACCTTGCTATATACTCCTAATTGCTCTCCCCCTAATGAGACAACACACTCCTTCCCTCCACTCTCTCTTTTCGTGTCCACTCGGCCAGCATCTGACCCCTCTGCACTCTCATCTCCCCTCCAGACAGGAGATGTCAACATAGTCTCATGTGTCTACTTGATCAAAGAAGCTCATTCTTCACCAGTATCATTTTCTGTCCCATTGTCCAGTCCAATCCCTGTCTGAAGAGTTGTCTTTGGGAATAGTTCCTGTCCTGGGCTAACTAGAAGGTCTGGGAACCATGACCACTGGAGTGCTTCTAATCTCAGTCAGACCATTAAGTCTGGTCCTTTTACGAGAATCTGGGGACTGCATCCCACTGCTTTCCTGCTCCCTCAAGGGTTCTCTGTTGTGTTCCCTGTCAAGGCGGTCATCTGTTGTAGCCGGGCACCATCTAGTTCTTCTGTTTCCAGGCTGATGTAGTCTCTGGTTTATGTGACCCTTTCTGTCTCTTGGACTCATAATTACCTTGTGTCTTTGGTGTTCTTCATTCTCCTTTGGTCCAGGTAGGTTGAGACCAATTGATGCATCTTAGATGGCTGAGATGGCTGCTTGCTAGCATTTAAGACCCCAGATGCCACTCTCCAAAGTGGGATGCAGAATGTGTTATTAATAGATTTTAATAGATTTTATTATGCTTATTGACTTAGATGTCCCCTGAAACCATGGTCCCCGGACTCCCGCCCCTGCTACGCTGGCCTTCGAAGCATTCAGTTGATTCTGGAAACTTCATTGCTTTTGGTTTAGTCCAGTTGTGCTGACCACTTCTGTATTGTGTGTTGTCTTTCCCGTCATCTAAAATGGTTCTTATCTACTACCTAATTAGCAAATACCCCTCTCCCTCCTTCCCTCCGTCCCCCCTCTCATAACCGTCAAAGACTGTTTTCTTCTCTGTTTAAACTATTTCTCGAGTTCTTATAATAGCGGTCTTATACAATATTTGTCCTTTTGCAACTGACTAATTTCACTTAGCATAATGCCTTCCAAATTCTTCCATGTTATGAAATGTTTCACAGGTTCATCACTGTTCTTTATCGATGCGTAGTATTCCAATGTGTGAATATACTGTTATTTATCCATTCATCGGTTGATGGGCACCTTGGTTGCTTCCATCTTTTTGCTATTGTAAACAGTGCTGCAGTGAACATGGGTGTGCATGTATCTGTTCGTGTAAATGCTCTTATTTCTCTAGGATATATTCTGAGGAGTGGAATGGCTTGATCGTATGGTAGTTCTATTTCTAGTTTTTTTAAGGAAGCGCCAAATCAATTTCCAAAGTGGTTGTACCGTTTGACATTCCCACCAGCAAAGTACAAGTGTTCGCGTCTCTCCACAACCTCTCCAACATTTATTATTCTGTGTTTTTTGGATTAATGCCAGCCATGTTGGAGTGAGATGGAATCACATTGTAGTTTTGATTTGCATTTCTCTAATGGCTAATGATCATGAGCATTTCCTCCTGTATCGGTTAGCTACCTGAATGTCTTCTTTATTGAAGTGTCTGTTCATATCCTTTGCCCATTTTTTAATTGGGTTATTTTTCTCTTTGTCGTTGAGTTTTTGCAGTATCATGTAGATTTTGGAGATCAAGCACTGATTGGAAATGTCATAGCTAAAAGCTTTTTCCCAATCTGTAGGTAATCTTTTTACCCTTTTGGTGGAGTCTTTGGATGAGCATAGGTGTTTGATTTTTATGAGCTCCCAGTTATCTAGTTTCTCTTCTGCATCGTTAGTAATGTTTTGTATACTATTTATGCCAGAGTGAACATTTTCTTAATAAACTTTGTTATGTCAATTGACCTAGATGTCCCCTGAAACCATGGTCCCCACACCTCCACCCCTGCTACTCTGTTCCTTAAAGTGTTTGGTTGTATTCAGAAAACTTCATAGGTTTTGATTTAATCTAGTTGTGCTGACCTCCCCTGTAATGTGTGTTGTGCTTCCCTTCACCTAGGATAATCCTTGTCTACTATCTAGTTAGTGAATTACCCTCTTCCCTGCCACCCCCCCACGTAACCATCAAATAATGTCTTTTTCTGTGTTTAAACCTTTTCTTGAGTTCTTATAATAGTGGTCTCATACAATATTTGTCCTTTTGCAACTAATTTCACTGAGCTTAATGCCTTCAAAATTCATCTATGTTGTGAGATATTTTACAGATTCATCATTGTTCTTTATCATTGCTTAGTATTCCATTGTGTAAATATACCATAATTTGTTTATCCATTTGTCTGTTAATGGGCACTTAGGTTGTTTCCATCTTTTTGCTATTGTAAACAGTGCTGCAGTGAACATGGGTGTGCATATGTCTGTTTGTGTGACGGCTCTTATTTATCTAGGATATATTCCAAGGAGTGGGATTGCTGGATCGTTTGGTACTTCTATTGCTAGCTTTTTAAGGAAGTGCCAAATTGCCTTCCAAAGTGGTTGTACCATTTTACATACCCACCAGCAGTGTATAAGTGTTCCAGCCTCTCCACAACCTCTCTAACATTTCTTATTTTGTAACAAAAGAAAAACAGAGAGAGGAAGCAAATAACGCGAATAAGAAATGAGCTGGGTGATTGTTTTTGGTTTAACACTAGTCTTGTTGGGGTAAGATGTTATCTCATTTTAGTTTTGATTTGCATTTCTCTAATGGCTGATGATCGTGAATATTTCTTCATGTGTCTGTTACCTGCCTGAATGTCTTCTTTAGTGAAGTGCCTGTACATATCCTTTGCCCATATTTAATTAGGTTATTCATCTTTTTGTTGTTGAGGTTTTGGAGTATCTTGTAAATTTTAGGGATTAGACCCTGATTAGATATGTCAGCCAATTTTTTTTTCCAATCTGTTGGTGAAGTCTTTTGATGAGCATAAGTGTTTGATTCTTAGGAGCTCCCAGTTATCTAGTTTCTCTTCTGGTGTTCGTTCACTGTTAGTAATGTTTTGTATTCTGTTTTTGCCATGTTTTAGGACTCATATCATTGTCCCTGTTTTTCCTTCCATGACTTTATCGTTTTAAGGTTTTATATATAGGTCTGTGATCCATTTTGAGTTAGTTTTGTGCATGGTATAAGGTATGGGTCTTGTTTCATTTTTTTTGCAGATAGTATCCAGTTATGCCAACACTATTTGTTAAAGAGAGTATCTGTACCCCATTTAACTGACTTTGGGCCTTTGTCAAATATCAGCTGTTCATAGGTGGATGAATTTACATCTGAGTTCTCTATTCTTTTTCACGGGTCTATGTATCTGTTGTACCACTACCAGACTCTTTTGAGTGCTGTGGCGGTATAATAGGTTCTAAAATCACATAGTGTGATGCCTCCCACTTTGTTCTTCTTCAGTAATGCTTTACTTACCTGAGCCTCTTCCCTTTCCATATGCAGTCAGTGATTTGTTTCTCCATCTCATTAAAAAATATTGTTGGAATTTGGATCGGGATTGCATTGTATGTGTAGAACCCTTTGGGTAGAATAGAAATTTTCACAATGTTGAGTCTTCGTATCCATGAGCAAAGTATGATTTTCCACTTAAACGTCTCTTTTGGTTTCTTGCAGTAGTGTCTTGTAATTTTCTTTGTATAGGTCTTTTACGTCTCTGGTTAGATTTATTCCTAAGTGTTTATCTTCTTGGGGGCTGTTGTAAATGGTATTGATTTGGTGATTTCCTCTTCAAAGTTATCTTTGTTGGCATAGAGGAATCCAACTGATTTTTGTATGTCTACCTTGTATCTTGATATTTTACTGAAGTCTTCTGTTAGTTCTGGTAGTTTTCTTGTAGATTCTTCAGAGTTTTCTGCGTGTAAGATCACATCATCAGCAGATGAGATACTTTTACTTCCTCCTTACCAGTTTGAATGTGCTTTATTTCTTTTTCTAGTTAATTGCTCTGGCTAGGACCTCCAGCACAATGTTGAATAAGAGTGGTGATAAAGGGCATCCTTGTCTGGTTCCCAATCTCAAGGGGAATGCTTTCAGACTCTCTCCATTCAGGATGATGTTGGTTGTTGGCTTTGTATAAATACCCTTTATTATGTTGCAGCATTTTCCTTCTATTCCTATTTTGCTGAGAGTTTTTGTGATGAATGGGTCTTAGACTTTGTCAAATACCTTTTCTATGTCAATTGATGAGATCAAGTGGATCTTGTCTTTTATTTATGTGATGGATTACATTGTTTGTTTTTCTCATGTTGAACCATCCCTGCGTACCTGGTAGGAATCCCACTTGGTCATGGTGAATTATTTTTTGATATGTTGTTGAATTCTTTTGGCTAGAATTTTGTTGAAGATCTTTGCATCTGTGTTCATGAGGCATATTGGTTTGTAGTTTTCTTTTGTGGTGTCTTTACTGTGTTTTGGTGTCATGGTTATGCTGCTTTCATAGAATGAGTTTGGGAGTATTCCATCCTTTCCTGTGCTTGAAGTACCTTCAGTAGTAGTGGTGTTAACTCTTCTCTGAAAGCTAGGTAGAATTCTCTAGTGAAGCCATCAGGGCCAGGGCTTTTTTTTTTGTTGGGAGATTTTTAATTCTTTTGTTATGGGCTTATTTAGATGTTCTACTTCTGTGTTAGTTTAGGTAGGTAGTGTTTTTCTAGATATTTGTCCATTTCCTCTAGGTTTTCAAATTAGTTGGAGTACAGTTTTTCCTAGTATTCTGTTATGATTCTTTTAATTTCAGCTGAGTCTGTTTTGATATCACCCATCTCATTTCTTATTCACGTTATTTGCTTCCTCTCTCTGTATTTCTTCTGTCAGTTTGGGCAATGGTTTATTTATTTTGTTGATCTTTTGAAAGAACTGGCTTTTGGTCTTGTTAACTTTTTCAGTTGTTTTTCTGTTCTCTATTTCATTTAATTCTGCTCTAATTTTTATTATTTGCTTTCTTCTGGTGTCCAAGGGCTTCATTTGGTGCGGTCTTTCTATTTGTTCAAGTTGTAGGGATAATTCTTTGATTTTGTCCCTTTCTCCTTTTTGGATGTGTGCATTTATTCCTATAAATTGATCTCTGAGCACTGCTGTTGATGTTTCCCAAAGGTTCTGGTAGGATATGTTTTCATTCTCATTCAATTCTATGAATTTCTTTATTCCATCCATAATTTCTTCTATAACCCAGTAGTTTTCAAGCATGGTATTGTTCAGTTTCTATGTGTTTGATTTTTTTTTCCGTTATTGATTTGTACTTATGACTTTATGGTCAGAAAAAAATGCTTTGTAATATTTTGATGCTTTGGATTCTGTCAAGGCTTGCTTTGTGGCCTATTTCGTGGTGTATTCTCGAGAATGTTCTATGTACATTGGAAAAGAAAGTACACTTGGCTGCCATTTGGTGGAGTGTTCTGTATATGTCCATGAAATAAAGTTGGTTGATTCTGGTGTCTAGATCTTCTTAGTCTTTATTGAGTTTCTTTCTTGATTTTCTCTTCTTCACAGAAAGTGGTGTGTTGAAGCCTCCTACTATTACTGTGGAGCTGTCAGTTTCTCTCTTCAATGCTGTTAGAGTTTGTTTTATGTATTTTGGAGCCCTGTCCTTGGGTGCGTAAATATTTATCATGCTTATAGCGTTCTGGCATATTGACCCTTTAATTGTTACAGAGTGTCCTTCCTTATCCATTGTGGTAGATTTTGCTTTAAAGTCTATTCTGCCAGAGATCAGTATTGCCATTTCTGCTCTTGTTTGTTGTTTTCTTGTTATATTTTTTTCCATCCTTTGAGTTTTAGTTGGTTCATGTCTTTAAATGTAAGGTGTGTGTCTTGTATGCAGCATATAGATGGGTTGTGTTTTTTTTTTAATACCCGTTCTGCCACTCTGTGTCGCTTAATTGGTGCATTTAGTCCATTTACATTCAGCGTAATTATTGATAGGTATGAGCTTAATGTTGTAATTTTGATGTCTTTTTTTGTGTTTTTGACAGTTTTTTCATTCCACTTAATTTTCTGTGGTGAGTCGTTTTTCTTTATGTATTTTCTTTTCATCTTTTTCATTGTTGTTGCCTTAGTATTTGTTGAATCTTTATGTTTTTCTTGTTTTATTTTTTTTTTTTTGATGTGTAGGATTGTTAGTTTCCTTTGTGATTACCTTAATATTTATCCCCATTTTTCTAAGTTTAAACCAATCTTTTATTTCTTTATATCACGTTGACTTCCTCTCCATATGAAAGATCTATGACTACATTATTTAGTCCCTCTTTTTTGTTTTAACATTGTCATCTTTTACATATTTTCAGTGTTTTTTATCTTTATTTTTGTGACTTCCCTATCTGGGTTGTTTCCTTTCTTCTGGTGGCTGTGTATTTTTTTTTGTGGTTGTATTTCTATTTTTAACTATTTCTTCCTTTAATTCTGTTAGTTTTTGATTTGTGTATTTGTGGGCTCTATTGTTAGGTGAGTATATATTTATAGTTGCTATATCTTTTAATTGATTAACCTTTTATTATTATATGATGTCCTTTATCTTGTATAATAACTGTTGTCTTAAAGTCTATTTTGTCTGATATTGTTATAGCTACTCCAGCTTTCTTTTACTCGCTGTTTGCATATCTTTTTCCTTTTAAGTTTCTTCCTGATGTTTTATATATTCTATCAATCTTACTTTTAATTGTGGAATATAGTCAATTTACATTTAATGTAATTACTGATAAGGAAAGATTTATGTCATTTTGCTATTTGTTTTCTACGTATCTTGTATCTTTTGTGTTTCTCTGTTTCATTACTGCCTTTATTTCAGATATTTTTTATTGTACCATTTAAATTCTCTTTTTGTTTTTTTTATTTTGTATTTTTGACTTGTTTTCTAATGTGTTACACTGGGAGTTACAATTAACATTTTAATTTAAAACAACCTTGTTGTTGTTGCTGTTAGGTGCCATCAAGTCAGTTCCAACCCGTAGTGACCCTATGCACTGCAGAACAAAACACTGTCCAGTTCTGCATCATCCTCACAATCATTGCCATGCTTGAGCCCATTGTTGTAGTCATTGTGTCAGTTCAATTTGTTGAGAGTCTTCCTCTTTTTTGCTGACCCTCCACTTTACCAAGCATGATGTCCTTGTCCAGGAACTGGTCCCTCCTGGTAACATGTCCAAAGTACATGAGATGAAGTCTCATCATCCTCACTCCTAAGAAGCATTCTGGCTGTCCTTCTTCCAAGACAGATTTGTTCATTTTTTGGCAGTCTACTCAATAGTTCTATTGAATAGTCTATCCAATATTCTTCGTCACCACCACAGCTCTGGTCTTTCTTAGCCGTTGTTCAGCTTTCACATGCATATGAGGCGATTGAAAATACCATGGCTTGGGTCAGGCACACCTTAGTCCTCAAAGTGACATCTTTGGTTTTCAACACTTTAAAGCAGTCTTTTACAACAGATTGTCCCAATGCAATGCATCGTTTGATTTCTTGACTTCTGCTTCCATGAGTGTTGATTGTGGATCCAAAGTGAAGTTCTTGACAACTTTGAACTTTTTTCGATTTATCATGATGTTGCTTATTGGTCCAGTTGTGAGGATTTTTGTTTTCTTTATGTTGAGATGTAATCCATACTGAAGGCTGTAGTCTTTGATCTTCATCAGTAAGTGCTTCAAGTACTGTTCATAATGCAGGTTGTTAATGAGTCTTCCTCCAGTCCTGATGCTCCGTTCTTCATATGGTCTAGCCTCTCATATTATTTGCTCTACATACAGAATGAATAAATATAGGGAAAGGGTACAACACTGATGTACATCTTTCCTGACCTTAAACCACGATGTATCCCCTTTTTCTGTTCTGACAAATGCCTCTTGAGCAAAATTAAGTGTTCTGGAATTCCAGTTTTTTACAGTGTTATCCATAATTAGTTATGGTCCCACAGTTGAATGTCTTTGGATGATAAAAATACTAGTCGATAAAACACGGGTAAACATCTTCCTGGTATTCTCTACTTTCAGCCACGATTCGTTTGACATCAGCAATGATATCCTTGGTTCCATATTCTCTTCTGAATCCAGCCTGAGTTTCTGGCAGTTCTCTGTCGATGTGCTGCTTCAACCGCTCTTGAATGATCTTCAGCAAAAGTTTACTTGTGTGTGATATTAATGATATTGTTTGATAATTTCTGCATTCTGTTGGATCACCTTTCTTTGGAATAGACAGAAATATGAATCTCCTCCAGTCAGTTGACATAGACAAGTGAGCACTTCCAGTGCTATATCCATTTGTTGAAACATCTCAATTGTTATTTCATCAATTCCTGGAGCCTTGTTCTTTGCCAATGCCTTTAGTTCAGCTTGAACTTCTTCCTTCTGTACCACTGGGTTCTTTTTTTTTTTGTACTTTACATGAAAATTTACAATTCAAGTCAGTTTTTCATACAAAAATGTATACACACATTGTTAGGTGACCGTAGTTGCTCTCCCTACAATGTGACAGCACACACCTCCTCTTCACCCTGTATTTCCCCTGTCCATTCAACCAGTTCCTGTCCCCCTCTGCCTTCTCATCTTGCCTTCGGACAGGAGCAGCCCACATAGTCTCATGTGTGTACTTGAGCTAAGAAGCACACTCCTCACCAGTATCATTTTATGTCTTATAGTCCACTCTAATCTTTGTCTGAAGAGTTGACTTCGGGAATAGTTTTAGTTTCGGGCTAACAGTGTGTCTGGAAGCCATGTCCTCCAGGGTCCCTCCAGCCTCAGTCACACCATTAAGTCTGGTCTTTTTTACAAGAATTTGAGTTCTGCCTCCCACTTTTCTCCTGTTCCATCAGGGATTCTCTGCTGTGTTCCATGTCAGGGCAGTCATTGGTGGTAGCCAGGCCCCATCTAGTTCTTCCGTCTCAGGCTGATGGAGTCTTGGCTTATGTAGCCCTTTCTGTCTCTTGGGCTCGTATTTTCCTTGTGTCTTTGGTGTTCTTCATTCTGCTTTGCTCCAGGTGGCTTGAGATCAATTGATACATCTTAGATAGCCACTTGCTAGCTTTTAATACCCCACACACGACTTACCAATGTGGGATGCAGAACATTTTCTTAATACACTTTGTTATGTCGATTGACCTAGATGTCCCCCAGAAACATGGTCCCTACCCCTGCTACGCCTACCCCTCAAAGTGTTTGGCTGTGTTCAGGAAACTTCTTAGCTTTTGGTTTAGTCCAATTGTGCTGACTACCTCTGCGTTGTGTGTTGACCTTCCCTTCATGTAAAATAATTCTTGTATTCTATGCATTTAGTGAATACCCCTCTGCCACCCTCCCCACTCTCGTAACCACCAAAGAATGTTTTCTTCTGTGTTTAAACCTTTTCTTGAGTTCTGATAATAATGGTCTCGTATAATATTTGTCCTTTTGCGACTGACTAATTGCAATCGGGGTAATGACTTCCAGGTTCATCCATGTTATGAAATGTTTCATGGATTCATCATTTTTCTTTATTGTGGCATATTACTTCATTGTGTGAATATACTATAATTTGATCCATTTATCCATTGATGGGCACCTTGGTTGTTTCCATCTTTTTGCTGTTGTAAACAGTGCTGCAGTGAACATGGGTATGCATATATCTATTCATGTGAGAACTGTTATTACTCTAGGTTATATTCCAAGTAGTGGGATTGCTGGATCATATGGTACTTCTATTTCTAGCTTTTTAACGAAGCATCAAATCGATTTCCAACGTGCTTATACCATTTTATGGTCCCACGGGCAGTGTGTAAGTGCGACCTCTCCAACATTTATTATTTTGCCATTTTGGGATTAATGCTAGCCTTTTTGGGGTGATATGGTATCTCATTGTAGTTTTGATTTGCATTTCTCCAGTGGCTAATACCGTGAGCATTTCCTCATATATCTATTAGCCGCATGAATATCTTCTTTAGTGAAGTGTCTGTTCATATCTTTTGCCCATTTTTTAATTGGGTTATTTGTCTTTTTGTTGTTGACGTTTTGGATTATCTTGTAGATTTTAGAGATTGGACGCTGATCCGATTTGTCATAGCCAAATTTTTTTTCCCACTCTGTAGGTTTTCTTTTTACTCTTTTGGTGCTGTCTTTGGATGAACATAAGTGTTTGATTTTTAGGAGTTCCCAGTTATCTAGTTTGTCTTCTAGCGTTTGTGCATTGTTAGTAATGTTTTGTATACTGTTCATGGAATGTCTTAGGGCTACGAGCATTATCCCTATTTTTTATTCCATGATATTTATCATTTTAGATTTTATGTTTAGGTCTTTGATCCCTTTTAAGTTAGTTTTTATGCATGGTGTGAAGTACGGGTCTTGTTTCATTTTTTTGCCGATGGATAGCCAGTTATGCCACCACCATTTGTTAAAGAGACTGTCTTTTCCCCATTTAATGGACGTTGGGCCATTGTCAAGTATCAGCTGCTGATAGGTTGATGAATTTACGTCTGTATTCTCAATTCTGTTCCTTTGGTGTATATAACTGTTGTAACCAGTACTAGGCTGTTTTGTCTACTGTGACAGTATAATAGGTTCTAAAATCAGGTAGAGTGAGGACTCCCAGTTTGTTCTTCTTTTTCAGTAATGCTTTACTTCTCTGGGGTTTCTTCCCTTTCCATTTGATGCTGGTGATTTGTTTCTCTATCTCATTTAAAAAAATGTCATTGGAATTTGGATCGGGATTGCATTGTATCTATAGATCGCTTTGGTTAGGATAGACATTTTCACAATGTTGAGTCTTCGTATCCATGAGCAACGTATGTTTTTCCACTTATGCAGGTCTCTTTTGGTTTCTTGCAGTAGTGTCTTGTAGTTTTCTTTGTATAGGTCTTTTACGTCTCTGGTAAGATTTATTCCTAAGTATTTATCTTCTCGGGGGCTATTGTAAATGGTATCAATTTGGTGATTTCCTCTTTGACGTTCTCTTTGTTGGTGTAGAGGAATCCAACTGATCTTTGAGTGTTTATCTTGTATCCTGATACTTTGCTGAAATCTTCTATTAGTTCTAGTAGTTTTCTTGTGGATTCTATAGGGTTTTCTGTGTATAAGATCGTATCATTTGTAAATAGAGATACTTTTACTTCTTTCTTACCACTTTGGATGCCCTTTATTTCTTTTTCCAGCCTAATTGCTCTGGTAAGGTCCTCCAGCACAGTGTTGAATAAGAGTGGCAATAAAGGGCATC
The DNA here is from genome assembly GCF_030014295.1 of Loxodonta africana. Taxonomy (NCBI): domain Eukaryota; kingdom Metazoa; phylum Chordata; class Mammalia; order Proboscidea; family Elephantidae; genus Loxodonta; species Loxodonta africana. Next base: position 81,823,298 of record NC_087357.1, on the reverse strand, counting down.
CTTGTCTGGTTCCCCTTCTCAGGGGAAATGCTTTCATACTCCATTTAGGATGATGTTGGCTGTTGGCTTTGTACAAATGCCCTTTATTTTGCTGAGGAATTTCCTTTTTATTCCGATTTTGCTCAGAGCTTTTATCATTAATTGTTGTTGGACTTTGTCAAGTGCCTTTTCTGCTTTAATTGCTAAAATCATGTGGTTCTTGTTTTATTTATGTGATGGATTACATTGATTGCTTCTAATGTTGAACCATCATACCTGCTATGAATCCCACTTGGTCATGGTGAAGTATTGTTTTGATTTGTTGTTGAATTCTATTGGCTAGAATTTTGTTGAGGATTTTTGTGTCTATGTTCATGAGGGATATTGGTCAGTAGTTTTCTTTTGTGTTGTGTCTTTACCTGGTTTTGATATCAGGATTATTCTGGCTTCATAGAATGAGTGGGAGTATTCCACCCTTTTCTACGCTCTGGAATACCTCTAGTAGTGGTGGTGTTAACTCTTCTTTGAAGGTTTGGTAGAATTCTCCAGTGAGGCCATCGGGGCCAGGGCTTTTTTTCTGTTGGGAGTTTTTAAATTACCTTTTCAATTTCGTCTTTTGTTATAGATTTATTTAGTTGTTCTCTCTCTGTTTATGTTAGTTTAGGTAGGTAGTATGTTTCTAGAAATTTGTCCATTTCCTCTAGGTTTTCAAGTTTGTTATAGTACAGTTTTTCCTAGTATTCTGTTATGATTCTTTTAATTTCAGTTGGGTCTGTTGTAATATGGCCCGTGTCATTTCTTATTCGGTTACACGCTTCTTCTCTGGTTTTTCTTTTGTCTGTTTGGGCAGTGATTTATCTATTGTGTTGATCTTTTCAAAATACTGGCTTTTGGTCTTGTTAACTTTTTCAATTTTTTTTTCTGTTCTCTGTTTCATTTAATTCTACTCTAATTTTTATTATTTGCTTTCTTCTGGTGCCCAAGGACTTCTTTTGCTGCTCTCTGTTTGTTCGAGTTGTAGGGATAATTCTTTGATTTTGTCCCTTTCTTCTTTTTGGATGTGTGCATTTATTGCTATAAATTGACCTCTGAGCACTGCTTTTGCTGTTTCCCAAAGGTTCTGGTAGAAGAGGTTTTCATTCTCATTAGAGTCTGTGAATTTCTTTATTCTGTCCTTAATTTCTTCTATAATCCAGTAGTTTTTGAGCAAGGTGTTGTTTATTTTTCATGTGTTTGATTTTTTTCCCTTGTTTTTCTGTTATTTGTACTTTTATGGCTTTATGGTCAGAAAAGATGCTTTCTAATATTTTGATGTTTTGGATTCTGTTAAGGCTTGCTTTATGACCTATTATGTGGCCTATTCTGGAGGATGGTCCACGTGCACTGGAAAAGAAAGTGTAGTTGGCTTTTGTTCGGTGGAATGTTCTGTGTATGTCTATGAGGTCAAGTTGGTTGATTGTGGCATTTGGATGTTCTGTTCTTCTCCGAAAGTGTTGCATTGAAGTGTCTTCCTAGTATTGCGGAGGCGTCTGTTTTTTCAATGTTGTTAGAGTTCATGTGTTTTGGAGCCCCGTCGTTGAGTGCATATATTTATTATGGTTATGTCTTCCTGGTATATTGACCCCTTAATCATTTTATAGTGTTCTGCCTTATCCTTTGTGCTGGATTTTACTTTAAAGACTATTTTCTCAGAAATTTATATTGCCAGTCCTGCTTTTTTTTTTTTTATTGTTATTTGCTTGATATATTTTTTCCATGCTTTTAGTTTATCTTACTTTTTTCTTTTTAGTTTTAGTTTGTGTCTTTAAGGTGTGTGTCTTCTAGGCAGCATATAGATGGGTTGTGTTTTTTATCCATTCTGCCACTCTCTGTCTCTTTATTGGTTCACTTAGTCCAGTTACATTCAGTTTAATTGTTGATAGATATTTTTTATTGCTCTGTCATTTAAATGTCTTTTTTTGTGTGTTGTTGACAGTTTCTTTGCTCCACTTAATTTTCTGTGCTGAGTCGTTTTTTTTTCCTCGTTTTCTTTGTTGTGGCTTTAGTGTTTGCTGAGTCTTTATGTTCTCCTTGCTTTTTGTTTTGATGTGTAGGATTCTTAGTTTCCTTTGTGCTTACCTTAATGTTTACCTTTTTTTCTAAGTTTAAATAACCCTTTTATTTATATCACCTTGACTTCCTCTCCGTATGAAAGATATATGACTACAGCTTTTAGTCCCTCTTTTTTGATTTAATGTTATCATCTTTTACATAGTGAAAATCAAATAAACCAAAGCAATTTAGCTTTGATTTATTTTTGAGATTTCGCTATCTGGGTTGATATGTGGTTGCTCTCTGCTGTGTTCTAGCCTTGGGGTGTGTGATGTTATTGATTTTATGACTGGAGGACTCCGTTTAGTATTTCTTGTAATTTTGTTTTGGTTTTTGCTAATTCCCTAATCTTCTGTTTATCTGGAGACATCCTAAATTTGCCTTCATATTTGAGAGACATTCTTGGCATGCAGTTGTTTTCCTTCAAGGGTTTATGTATGTCATCTCATTGCATTCTTGCCAGCATGGTTTCTTCAGAGTAGTCTGAGTTTAGCCTCATTGATCCTCCTTTCTAGGTGACTTTTCGTCTATCCCTAGCCACTTTTCAAATTCTCTCTTTATCTTTGGTTTTGGCAAATGTGATTATAATATGTCTTGGTGACTTTATTTTGGGATTCAGTGAGCATCGTGGATAGCTATGTTCTCATCTTTTACAATATCAGGGAAGTTTTCTGCCAAAAAACCTTCAACAGTTCTCTTTGTATTTTATGTTATCTCCCTGTTCTGGTACTCCAATCACTAGTAGATTATTTCTTTTTGTAGGGTCCCACATAATTCTTAGGCTTTCTTCATTTTTTATAATTGTTTTATATGATTTTTCCTTAAATATGTTGATGTCAAGTACTTTATCTTCAGTATCACTAATTCTGACTTCCATCATCCCAGCTCTGCTCCTGTGAGTTTCTATTGAGTTGTCTCATTCTGAAATTTTATTGTTAATATTCTGCAGTTCTGTTTCTCTATGGATTCTTCCACCCTATTAAATTTGTCATTATGCTCTTCTCTAATTTTCTTAAGTTCCTCTAATGCTATGTCTTGCATTCCTTGGCTTGTTCTGCATTTTGCCTGATCTTCCCAATGTCTTGAAGAGCTCTATATATTAATTTTTTGCATACTACCTCTGGTAATTCCAGGAATTTGTCTTCATCCAGAAAATTTCTTGATTCTTTGTTTTGGGAGCTTACTGTAGCCATCGTGGTCTGCCCTTTATGTATCTTATCGAAACTCTTTGTGTTAGATCTTATCTGCTGAGCCAGGTAATGGTTAACAGTCTGTTCCTGAAAGTATCTATCATGCCATTGTTTGTGATGAAAATGTCCATCATGCCATCATTTGTGACTGGTCATGAAACCCCCTCCACAACCACCTATCTTGTAATTATGTCTTTCAGGCAATCAGTGTATGCTAGTTGTATTAACATAACCAGTAATGTTAGAAATCATGCTTTGCTTTGTCCCACCTTTAATTGACCTCAGTCACTGTAAACCAATGAGAATATTGAAGCACTTATTCTTTGTTTTAGCCCTACAGAAAATATCTTTGTAATTGCTGTGCCTTGGACTTAGCAGCTCCATTTTCATGGTTCAAGGAGATCCCCGGTTCAAACTGTCTTGGATCTTTAATAAACCTCTTTATTTTAACTCAATTTAGACTACAAAACTTTTCATGCATCAACAATGGATTTAGACAATTCTATAATGTCATGTGTCCCCAATTACAGTATCATGCAGAATTGTTTCACTGTCTAAGAATATTTTGTACTCTACTTATTCATTCCTTCCTCCCTTCCTCCCACTTGAATCCCTGGCTACCACTCATCTTTTCACTGACCCTAGTTGGAATCATACATTATATAGCCTTTTTGAAATTGACTTCTTTCACTTGTTGTTCTTATTAGCTGCCATCAAGTCAGTTCTGACTCATGGCAACCTTATATACCACAGAATGAAACACTGCCTGGACCTATGCCATCCTCATAATTGTTGCTTTGTTTGAGCCCTTTGTTGCAGCCACTGTGTCAGTCCATCTCATTGACGATCTTCTTCTTTTTCGCTGACCCTCTACTTTATGCATTTAAGGTTCTTCTGTGCCTTTTTGTGGCTTGTTAGCTAACTTTTTATTACTTAATAACATTCTTTGGTATGGATGTTCCGTGGTTTGTTTATCCATTCACCTATTGAAAGATATTATTTGCTTCCAAGGTTTGACAGTTATGAATAAAGCTGCTATAAACATTTGTGTGCAGGTTTTTGTATAAATTTTTAACTCATTTAGGTAAATACCAAAGAGCACAATTGCTGGATTATATGGTAAGACTATATTAGCTTTGTAAGAAAACTGCCAAACTGTCTTTCAAAGTAGCTATCACGTTTTGCATTCCCACCAGCAATTAATGAGAGTTCCCATTTTTCCACATCCTCACCAGCACTTGGGGTTGTGAGTGTTTGGATTTTAGCTAGTTGATTAGGCATATGGGAAACCCTGGTGGCTTGGTGGTTAAGTGCTATGGCTGCTAACCAAAAGGTAATCAGTTCAAATCCACCAGGCCCTCCTTGGAGAATCTGTGGGGAGTTCTACTCTGATCGATACGCTTACTATGAGTCGGAGTTGACTTGAAGGCAACGGGTTTGGGTTTGGCTTTTTATTAGGTGTATGAGAAGCCCTGGTGGAACGGTGGTTAAGTGCTCGGCTGCTAACTAAAAGGTTAACAGTTCAAACCCACCAGCTTCTCCATGGGAGAAAGATGTGGCAGGCTGCTTCTGTAAAGATTTCCAGCATTGGTAACTATGGGGCAGATCTGCTCTGTCCTGTAGGGTTGCTATGAGTCAGAATCAACTTGACGGCAACAAGATTTTTTTTTTTAATTAGGTAGTGGTATCTTTTTGGAGCCCTGGTGGCACAGTGGTTAAGACCTTGGCTGCTAACCAAAAGGTTAGCAGTTTGAATCCACCAGTTGCTCCTTGAAAACCCTATGGGGCAGTTCTACTCTGCCCTGTAGTGTTGCTGTGAGTTGGAATCGACTCAATGACAGTGGGTTTGGAATGGTTTGGGTTTTGGTATCTTGTTTTAATTTGCATTTTCCTAATGACATATGATGTTGAGAATGTTTTCATATGCTTATTTTCCATCCACAGATCTTCTTTGGTGAGATATGTGTTCCGATCTTTTGCCCATTTTGTAACTGGGTCGTTGGTTTTCTTTAGTTGAGTTTTAAGAATTCCTTGTATATTAGCTATAAGTCCTTTATCAGATATGAGTTTTGCAATTTTTTTTTCCAAGTCTGTGGCTTGTCTTTTCATTTTTTTAATCACCTTTATTTTTGAAAGATATTTTTGCTGGATATAAAATTCTGGGTTGAAATTTTGTTTTTTTAATTTCAGTACATTAAATGTATTGCTCTACTGTCTTCTCGAATTGTTTCTGACAAGAAATCTGTCATCCTTATTTTCTTCCCCCTAGATGTAAGAAGCCCTTCCCCCCCACCCCCTTTTTTGGCTGCTTTTAAGATTCTTTGTCACTGGTTTTGAGCAACTTGATTATATATGCCTTCTATATATATTTCTGTTGCTTGGTGTTTATTGAGCCTCTTGCATCTTTCAGTTTATAGTTTTCTTCTTATTTGGAATTTTTCATCCATTATTTGTTCAGGTATAAAAATCCTTGTCTTTTCATGTTCTTAATCACTTTCAGTTTTTAAAAAAAATTATTTTGTTGTTGAGAATATACATAGCAAAACATACACCAATTCAACAGTTTCTGCATGTGCCATTTAGTAACATTGATTACATTCTTCTAGTTGAATTACCTTTATTTTGAAAGATTTTTTTGTTGGATATAGAATTCTGTGTTGACACTTTTTTTTTTAATTTCAATACATTAAAATATTTTGATCTACTGTCTTCTGTTTCTTCCCCTTTCTCATCTCCTTTATAGACTCAAATTACCTTTATATTAGGTTTCTTGAGGCTGTCCAATAGCTAACTGATGTTCTCTTCATGTTTTGACATTCTTCTTCTTTCCATGTTTTATTTTGCATATTTTCCATAGCTGTGTCTTCAAGTTCACCAATCTCTTCTGTAATACCTAATTTCCCGTTAATCTAATACCTGGGGTATTTTTTCATCCCAGCCATTGTAGTTTTCATGTCTGGAAATTTGATTTGAGTCTTTTTTTTTTTTTTTTTAATCTTTCATGTCTCTGCTTAACTTTTCAAACATAGTGCAATTGTAACTGTTAATGCCTTTCTGCGATAATTCTGACATCTGTATCGTTTTGTGTTGGCTTTGATTCATTATTCTCATTAAAGGTTATATTTTCTTGCTTTACATGCCTGACAATCTTTGACTGGAAGCCAAACATCACGAGTTTTTTTATTTTTGGATGATGAGTATTTTTGCATTCTGATAAATCTTGATATTTATTTTTCATTATTTGATATGTATCATTTTGCGGTGCTGGGTGTTTTTGTATCCTTATAAATCTTAAGTTACTTTGAAACCACTTGATTTTTTTCCATGACCGATTTTATGATTTGTTTTTAGGTGGCATTGGAGTAGTGCTCATTCTAGGTCTATTCATTCCCCATTGTTGAGACAATATTTTCCTGAGTACATATCCATTGCCACCTGAATTATGACGTTTTTCCAGTCTAGCTTGTGGGAATAGGCCAGATTTCAGGCCCTGTGTGAGTGCTGGGCATTGTTCTCTCTCGGATGTTTTTTCCTGGCCTCAGGTAGTTTCCTCAAAAGCATATGCTGATCAGTATTCTGCTGAATGTATGGGAGGAGGGGGGTCTGCAGATCACTGGTGTGCAGTTCTCTTCTCCCTTGTACTCTGTTCTGTGAACTCAGCTGGCTTTGTCTCACTGGTCTCTAGCTCCATCTTCTCATCTCAGTGTCTGCCGATCTTCATCTCAATTTCCCCTTCCTGTATATACCACGGAAACCCTGGTGGCGTAGCGGCTAAGTGCTATGGCTGCTAACCAAATGGTCAGCAGTTCAAGTCTGCCAGGCGCTCCTAGGAAACCCTATGGGGCATTGCACAGGGTCGCTATGAGTCGGAAACGACTAGATTATTATTATTTTTTTTTTGTGTATACCATGCCTTGGAATTTCTTCAAAGTAGTAAGCTGGGACAATCTCAGGGCTCACTTCATTTGCTTTTCCTCTTTAAGGGACAGATCACTTTCTTTTTATTTCTTGATATTCCAGTGTCTTGATGTTCATTGTTTTATATATTTTGACTTTGTTGTTGTTTCGAGTGGGAAAGTACATCTGATCCCTGTTATTCTGTCTTCTCTGGAAGCAGAAGTTTCCTCTGTATACTTTTAAAGAAGCTTGTTTGTGCCCTAGGTCTGAGGAGGCAGTATATTTATTCTCATTGCCCTCAGTTTTGGCTCACATTTCTCTGTTGCATTTTGCATAAAGTCTTCATAGTTTGTGATTTCAGGTTATGGATTTTTCTTTCGTTCTCTGAAGGTGGAATTTTTTCCTTTCTTTTTGTTTTAATTTTTCTCACTGAATTTTTTGGGAAGGCAATAGAGTAAAGCTCTGCTAGTCTAACTGTAATCTCAGTTATTGGAAATGCTTTATTTTCTAATTCTCATCTATAATCTGATTCTCTAGTGGAAATATTTTTTCCTTTTTGATAGATTCTTTTTTTTTTCTCTAAGAAAATATCTTTCTATCACTGACATAATGGCTTGAAAACATTATTACATTAACAACTCTCTCTCTTTGAGAGAACTTTGGGAGAAATACATTGATAAGTTTCTTGGAGTAGAAGTTGAGTCCCTTAGAACATGGGTATCAGAGGACCAGTCTTCTTACTCCCTACTGATATTAAAAATCCTGAAGAAGCTGTTTGTATGGAAAAAATGGGAGGATTTTTTTTTTTTTAAATCTCTGATTGTTATGGAGAAAGTAGAGAATTGAGGGATTGAAGTGGTAATTTGGGAAAAATAAGCAGTGTGATGGTGTGAAACTGGGCTACTGTGTGTGTTGGCGGTTTTTTTTTTTTTTAAGCAGTGTGATGGTATGAAACTGGGCTACTGTGTGTGTGTTGGCGGACCACCAGGAAATCCCTATAACAGGATAAATGAAGTCTGTCAAAAGCAAAAATGTTGAAGTTATTTGCATTGCTGTAATATAAGTAACTTTTTCTTTTTTAAGCAAAAGCAGATCATATCGATCCCCTGCTCGAAACCCTCCTTTGGCTTATTGTCACACTCAGAGTAAAATCCAAACTTCTAGTGTTGCATATAGTCTTTCCTACACATATCTTTTAGTCTATCTTCCATTACTCTCCATCTTATTAATTCTACTTGAGGTACACTTGCATTTTTGATCTTTCTTCAACAAGCTCAGCTTATTCCTACGTGCAGGGATCTTCTCCTCCAGGTATCCTCCATGTTCTTTCTTTTATTTCATTAAGTTCTCAGATGTAATTTCTTAAGCCTTTCTTACCTGTTTTATCAAAAATACATTCCTACCCACTAGCAATCACTCTTTTTTTCCTTACTTTGCTGTATTAAAGTGTTGATTAACTTGGCATTGTATTATAGATAAGTATAAGGATGAATGGATAGAGTAGTTATTATTATTTTTAGTTTCAAATAAAACCTGAACTTCATAAGGGCAGAGTTGTTTTTTATTTTAACTCAATGTATTTCTAGCTCAGGGAATAATGTCTTATATAGAGTAGGCACTCAAATATTTAGTGAATGAATGAAGCAAATCCAGAATGATGTTTAATAGTTCTTTACTGTATTTAATTACAATGTGGTTTTCTGGTATATATTATTTTCTATTTGTGAGGTTACATATGTAATCTTCTCTAAGCATATACCATTCCTTCTCTATTTCATTCTCATAACCCTCTTTATTTCTACCAGTATTTATTGCAGTTTGTGAGGTGGCTAAGTTCATACAGTGTTTTAAAAACTAATTTCCAGATCTTTGTTTTAAAACTTGTATGTAGCATATGTACTTACCGTATAATGTAATCTTAAGTATTAAAATGGTAATTGTCAGTGTTGAGTAGGAGTACATGTATTCAGTATAAAAAATAACCTAGAATGGACATGATTTCTAATATATTGGCTTTCTCAATTTGTTTTTTAACAAGATTTTTTTTAGAAGTATAACATTCATAGAAATGCATAAAAAGTCGTGCGTATGGCTTGAGGACTTATCACAAGTGAATGCATCTCTGTAATGTTGCCCAGAACAAGAAAGAGGGCAGAAGCCTCCTTTACACCCTTTGTTATTCACTACCCTCCTCCTTCTCCCCAAGGTTGACCTGGAACATTCTGATTTGAAACACCGTTGTTGTTAAGGGTCCTCAAGATCACCCCAGTTCAGTGATTCACTAGAAGAACTCACAGAACTCAGAAAAACTCCTATGCTCACTGTCTTAGGCTGAGTTCTCTAGAGAAGCAAAACCAGTGAAGCGTATAAATATGTAGATTAGTAGATTTCTATCAAGGAAATGGCCCACATGGTTGTAGAGGCTGGAAAGTCCCAAGTCCATGGGTCGGGCTGGAGGCTTCTCCTGACTCACATAGCTGCAGGGGCTGGCGAACTCAAGATCAGTAGGTCAGACAGCAGGCCTCTTGCTTACAGGCTGCAGAGGCTGATGAATCCCAGGAGCAGCAGGTAAGCTGCTAGCTCAAGTCCCAAGAAGTGGAGGTCAGATGAACGGAGCTACCTGCAGGATCCAGAGCAAGCAAGAGCCAACGAACTTTGCCAGAAAGTCCACCTATATTGGATGCAGGCCACGCCACCAAGAAAAATTCCTTTCAGCTGATATGGCTGTTCATAACAGTTCTCATCATGGAGGTGATTACATTATTGCATAGCTACCAAACTACATCATAACTGCCAGACCACTTAGAATCATAGCCCAGCCAAGTTGATACACAACCTCGACCATCACACTCACTATACTGTTTATTACAGCAAAAAGATACAGATTAATATCAGTCAGGGTAAAGGGCATATAGAGCAGAGTTCAAGAGAGACTCAGGCACAAGATTCCAGTTGTCCTCTTCCAGTGGAGTTGTATGGACAGTACTTAATTCTTGCAGAAATGATGTATGACAACACTCATGAAATATTTCCCTACTCGGGGACACTCACCTGAGCCTTGGTATCCAGGATTTTTACTGGGGGTTACCCGCGTGGCATGGAGTGCTCTCATGACTGACCTGCGTTGTTGATCCTATGCCCCTACTGTAAATCACATTGTTATCATAAACCGTCTGGTGTGGCCCAAGGCCCCGGATGAACTCTTACCAAGCAGGATATTCTTAGAGATTATCTCCCAGGAGTCCATCAAAGGTCAGAACTTTGGGATGTGCTGGGTTTGAGCATCACAGACAGCTGTAGATTAATTTTGACAGTTTTTGCACTTAAACAGAACCATGTTCTTTTGTGACTGCCTTTTCCACTTAACATTGGTTTAGTGGCAAGTAGCTATAATTTGTTCAGTTTTACTGTGATACAACATACTTTTATGTGAATATAACAAACTTATTGATTCATTCCACTTTAAGTGGACATTTGTGTTGTTCCAGTTTAGAGCTGTTATGAATAATGCTGCTATGAACATCCTTGTACATGTTTTTTTGTTTGTTTTTTGGCACACGTAGGTTCATAGATCTTTTGGGTATATTTCTAGGGTAGGGATGCTGAGTTTTATGGGCCATATTTAATTTGTTTTAGTAGATATTGTATTTTAACACAAATAACAGCATTTGTTTGCTGTCTTCGCCCTCCCCCCGGGAGACGCCTTCACAAGCTCTGCCATGCCAGTCCTTTTCCACATGTTGCTGTAAAAAAATTAGCATAGCGCACTTATAAAAATACCTCACGAGAGGAGAGAATGGTCGGCAAATAAATGCAGGAGGCACGTATTCTTTGCATAAAAATATGATACTGCCAGCTTCCCAGAGTGCTGGAACGGTTTACAATGTCCAGTGATGTTTGAGTTCCAATTGCCCTGTACCCTTGTAAACACTTGATAGTTTTAAAATTTTTAATTTTAGCCATTCTGGTGGGAGTGTAGTGTTTCTTCATTGTGATTTTAGTTTGCATCCCTTAATAAACAGTGCTGTTGAGAAACTGCTCATAGGCTTTTTGACCATTTGAATATCCTCTTTTATTATATTCAGTTATTTTCCTGGGTCTTTTTATTGGCATGTCAGTCTTTTTCATGTTAATTTGTAGGAGCTCTTTATGTATTCTGGATATGATTCCTTGTTGGATATGTTTATTGTGAATATCTTTTCTCAAACTTTGACTTGCCTTTTTTTATACTGTTTTAATTGTGTCATTTGATGAACAGAAGTTCTTCATTGAAATTAAGTTCAATTTAGATATTTTTATTGTTGCCACTTTTTGATTTCTGTTTTAAGAAATATGCCTGTTCTAATGTCATCAAGATATTCTATATTTTCTCTAGAAGCTTAATTCTATGATCCACCTTGAATTAATTTTTCAATATACTATGAAGTAAATTTATTTTTTCCAATCAGATAATGAATTGCTTTAGCACCATTACTTAGAAAGACCATTTCTCCTCCACCGAATTGCATTGCGGCCTTTATTGTAATTCAGATGGCTGAACGTGTATGTGCATCTGTCTCAGAGTCTTCTTTTCCATTGGCCTTTTTGTCTGTCCCTGCATTGTATTATTTTTTCAGTTTCACTTTCTGTTTGCTAAAAGTGTATAAAATATAGATTTTTGTGTATTAACCCTGCGTCCAGTGACATTGCTACAGTCACTTGTTAATTCTAGTGGTTTTTGGGTTTAACATTTTTATTAATAAACATGTCTCTTGTGGTTGCTGATAGCTTTACTTCTTTTCTAACCTTGATACCTCTTATTTCTTTTTCTTAACTTACTGCATTGAATAAAGCCCCCAGTATAATGTTGAATAGGAAGTTGTGATAGAGGATATCCTTGCCTTGCTGTTGACGTCTAGGGGAAGCATTCAATATTTCATTAAGTATGGTACAGTTTTTTTTTTAATATACATATCTTTTATCAGATTGAGAAAGTTCCTTTCTATTTCTAGGTTACTTTAAGTTTTGATTTGCTAAAAAATCTCTTATTTCACCTTCATTTTTTTCCTAATTTTTTTATTGTACTTTAGATGAAGGTTTACAGAATAAACTAGTGCCTCATTAAACAGTTAATACACATATTGTTTTATGACATTGGTTAACAACCCCACAACATGTGAACACTCTCCCTTCTTGACCTTGGGTTCCCTATTACCTGCTTTCCTGTCCCCTCCAGCTTTCTAGTCCTCGCCCCTGGACTGTTGTGCTTTTTTAGTCTCATTTTGTTTTATGGGACTGTCTAATCTTTGGCTGAAGGGTGAACCTCGGAATTGACTTCATTACTGAGTTAAAAGGGTGTCCGGGGGCCATGCTGTCAGGGTTCCCCCAGTCTCTGTCAGGGCAGTAAGTCTGATCTTTTGTGAGTTAGAATTTTTTTCTACATTTTCCTCCAGCTCTGTCCGGGACCCTCTGTTGTGCCGGAACAGTCTGTGGAGGTAGCCAGGCACCATCTAGCTGTACTGGACTCAGTCTGGTGGAGGCCATGGTAGATGTGGTCCATTAGTCCTTTGGACTAATCTTTCCCTTGTATGTTTAGTTTTCTTCATTCTTCCTTGCTCCCAAAGAGGTGAGACCAATGGAGTATCTTAGATGTCCACTCACAGGCTTTTAACACCTGAGACACTACTCACCAAAGTAGAACGTAGAACATTTTCTTTATAAATTATGTTATGACAGTTGAGCTACATGTCCCTGAGACAATAGTCCGCACAGCCTCAGCCCAGCAATTCAGTCTCTCAGGAAGTTTGGATGTGTCTATGGAGTTTCCATGACCTTACCTTGTACAAGTTGTGCTGGCTTCCCCAGTATTGTGTACTGTCTTACCCTTCAGCAAACTTACCTCTTCTCTATTTAGTGTTTTTCCACCCCCGCCCCTCCCCTCCCTCTTAACCATCAAAGATTGTTTCTTTTTGTGTGAACCTTTTCATGAGTATTTACGGTAGTGATCTCATACAATATTTGTCCTTTTGTGATTGACTTACTTCACTCAGCATAATGCCCTCCAGATTCATCCATGTTATGAGATGCTTTGCAGATTCATCATTGTTCGTTATGGTTGCATAGTACTCCATTGTGTCTGTGTACCGTAGTTTGTTTATCCATTCATCTGTTGATGGGCATTTAGGTTGTTTCCATCTTTTTGCTATTGTGAACAATATTGTAATGAACATGGGTATGCATACATCTATTTCTATTAGTGTGACGACTCTTAATTCTCTAGGATGTATTCCTAGGAGTGGGATTGCTGGATCCTATGGCATTTCTATTTCTAACTTTTTAAGGAGGTACCATATCATTTTCCAAAATGGTTGTAATCACTTTGCATTCTTACCAGCAGTGCATAAGAGTTCCGATCTCCCCGCAGCCTCTCCAACATTTGTTATTTCCTGTTTTTTTTTTTTTTTATTCATGCCAGTAATGTCGGGGTGAGATGGTATCTCACTGTGTTTTTGATTTGCGTTTTTCTAATGGCTAGTGATCTCGAGCATTTCTTCCTGTGTCTGTTAGATGCTTGAATGTTTTCTTTGGTGAAGTGTCTGTTCATTTCCTTTGCCCATTTTCAAAAATTGGATTATTTGTCTTTTTATTGTAGAGGTGTTGGATTTTCCTGTAGATTTTAGAGCTTAGACCTTTGTCTAATTTGTAATACCCCCAATTTTTTTCCCAGGCTGTAGGTTCTCTTTTTACCCTTTTGGCGAAGTCTTTTGGTGAGCATAAGTGTTTGGTTTTTAGAAGGTCCCAGGTATCTGGCTTATCTTCTGGAGTTTGTGTGTTGTTGGTTATGGTTTGTATCCTGTTCATGCTGTGTATTAGGGCATCTAGCATTGATCCTATTTTTTCTGCTATGAACTTTATAGTTTTGGACTTTATATTTAGGTCTTTGATCCATTTTAAATTAGTTTTTGTGTATGGTGTGAGGTGTGGGTCCTGTTTCATTTTTTTTGCAGTTGGACATCCAGTTTTGCCAGCACCATCTGTTAAAAAGACTGTCCTTTCCTCATGTAATGAACTTTGGGCCCTTGTTGAAGATCAGGTGACTGTAGGTAGATGGATTTACACCTGGGATCCCAATTCTGTTCCATTGGTCAATGTATCTGTGGTCGTACCAGTACCAGGCTGTTTTGACTACCATAGCTGTATAGTAGGTTCTGAGGTCAGGTAGCACGAGTCCTCCTACCTTATTCTTCTTATTCAGTAGTGCTTTAGTTATCCAGGGCTTCTTCCCTTTCCATATAAAGTTAATGATTAGTTTTTCCATCTCTTTAAAGAATGTTGTTGCTATTTGGATTGGGATTGCATTGTATTTGTAAATTGCTTTGGGTAGAATTGTCATTTTCACAATGTTGAGTCTACCTAACCATGAGCATAGTGTGTTTTTCCATTTATGTAGATCTCTTTTGGTTTCTTGCAGTAGTGTTTTGCAGTTTTCTTTGTATAGGTCTTTTACATCCCTGGTTAGATTTATTCTTAAGTATTTTATTTTTTTTAGGGGCTATTATAAATGGTATTGTTTTCCTGATTTTGTTTTCATTGTTCTCTTTATTGGTGTGTAGGAATCCAGCGGATTTTTGTGTATTTATCTTGTTTTGTGCTACTCTGCTGAATCTTTCTATTAGTTCCAGTAGTTTTCTCGTGGAGTCTTTTGGGTTTTCTACGTATAGTAGCATATCATCTGCAAATAGAGACAGTTTGACTTCTTCATTACTGTCCTAGGCTGGGTTCTCTGGAGAAGCAAAACCAGTAAACCATATAAATATATATAGAGAGGAGTCATATCAAGGAAACAGCTCACACAGTGGTAGAGGCTGGAAAGTCCCAAGACCATGGATCAGGATAGATTCTTCTTTGGAGTCACATAGCCACAGGGACTGGGGAACCCAAGATTGGCAGATCGGAGAGGAGGGCTCCGCTCTCAGGCTGTGAGGATTGACGAATCCCAAGGTCTGCAGATAAGCTAGTAGCTCAAGTCCCAAGAGCTGGAGGTTAGAAGAACAGGAGGCAGCCACAGGATCCAGAGAGAGCAAAAAAAGCCAGAATGGTTTTATTCGAACACAGGCCATACCCCCAAGGAAACTCCCATTCCACTGCTTGGCTACTCACAGCAGATTTAGTCATGGGAATGATCATATATAATAACTGAGAATCATGGCCCAGGCAAGTCGACACACAATCTTAACCATTACAGTTACCAATTTGGATGCCCTTTACTTCTTTTTCTTGTCTTATTGCTCTAGCTAGAACTTTCAGCACAGTGTTAAATAGGTGTGGTGATAAAGGGCATCCTTCTCTTGTTCCTGTTTTCAAGGGGAATGTTTTCAGCCTCGCTTCGTTAAGAATGATAGATGTCCTTTATTATGTTGAGAAATTTCCTTTCTATACCTCTTTTATTCAGAGTTTTTATCAGGAATGGGTGTTGGACTTCGTTGAATGCCTTTTCTGCATCCATTGAGATGATCATGTGATTCTTTTCTTTCCTTTTATTTATGTGATGGAATTACATTGATTGATTTTCTAACACTGAGCCATCTTTGCATACCTGATGTGAATCCTACTTGATCGTGGTGTATTTTTTTTTTTTTGATATGATATGATATGATATTGAATTCTATTGGTGAGAATTTTGTTGAGAATTTTTGCATCTAAATTCATGAGAGATTGTTGTTGTTCTTATTAAGGGCTGTCGAGTTGGTTCCGACTCCTAGTGAGCCTATGCACAACAGAACAAAACACTGCCCAGTCCTGAGCCATCCTTACAGTCGTTGTTATGCTTGAGCTCATTGTTGCAGCCACTGCGTCAATCCACCTTGTTGAGGGTCTTCCTATTTTCTGCTGACCCTGTACTTCGCCAGGCATGATGTCCTTCTCCAGGGACTGATCCTTCCTGACAGCATGTCCAAAGTATGTAAGATTTGCCATCCTTGCTTCTAAGGAGCATTCTGGTTGTACATCTTCTAAGACAAATTCGTTCGTTCTTTTGGCAGTCAATGGTATATTCAATATTCTTCGCCAACACCACAATTCAAAGGCGTCAATTCTTCTTTGGTCTTCCTTATTCATTGTCCAGCTTTCACATACATATGATGCGATCGAAAATACCATGGCTTGGGTCAGGTGCACCTTAGTCTTCAAGGTGACATCTTTGCTCTTCAAAACTTTAAAGAGGTCCTTTGCAGCAGATTTACCCAATGCAATGTGTCTTTTGATATCTTGACTGCTGCTTCCATGGCTGTTGATTGTGGATCCAAGTAAAATGAAATCCTTAACAACTTCAATCTTTTCTCCGTTTATCATGATGTCGCTTATTGGTCCAGTTGTGAGTAGTTTTGTTTGCTTTATGTTGAGGTGCAAACCATAATGAAGGCTGTAGTCTTTGATCTTCATCAGTAAATGCTTCAAATCCTCTTAACTTCCGTCAAGCAAGGTTATATCATCTGCATATTGCAGGTTGTTAATGAGTCTTCCTATAATACTGATGCTATGTTCACCTTCATATAGTCCAGCTTCTTGGATTGTATGCTCAGCATGCAGATTGAGTAGTTATGGTGAAAGGATACAACCCTGACACATACCTTTTCTGATTTTAAACCATTCAGCATCCCCTTGTTCTCATTGAAGGACTGCCTCTTGATTTATGTCAGTTTCCAAATGAGCAGAATTTAGTGTTCCAAAATTCCCATTCTTCACAATAGTATCCATAATTTGTTATGATCCACTTAGTCATATGGCTTTGCATAGTCAATAATACACGTGTAAACATCTATCTGGTGGTGGTCTCCTCTTTCAGTGAAGATCCATCTGACATCAGCAATGATGTTCCTCATTCCATGTCCTGATCTGAATCCAGCTTGAATTTCTGTCAGTTCCCTCTCAGTGTATGGCTGCAGCCATTTTTTGCATTATCTTCAGGAAAATTTTACTTGCGTATGATATTAATTATATTGTTTGATAATTTCCTCATTCTGTTGGATCACTTTTCTTTGCAATGGGCACAGATATCTGTCCCTCCCAGTTGGCTGGCTAGGTAGCATTCTTAAAAATCTTGATACTCGAAGGACAGTGTGACTAGACATAAAATCTTCTGTTCACACTTCTTATTCTCTTTTTTTAATGCTTCAGCTGTGCGCTTGCTTTGTGTGCTAGTTTTGAAAAGCCTGATACCAGTCTAATTCTTTTACCATTGTAAATTATTTTACTTTTCATGGAGATGTTGAGAATTTCTCATCTGTATCATTCAAGTTGAATAGTTTTATTACTCAAGTTGAATAGTTTTATTACTAGGATATGTCTTGGAGTTGGTGGTCGTTGTTAGCTGCCATTGAGTTGGCCCTGACCATGGTGACCTTGTGCACAATGAGATCAGACTTTTGTGATCCATGGGAGTTTCAGTGGCTGATTTTTCCGTAGATCACCAGACCTTTCTTCCTAGTCTCTGTTAGTGTAGATACTCCTCTGAAACCTTTTCAGCATCATAGCAGCACACAAGCCTGCACTGACAGGTGGGTAGTGGCCACACTTAACATACATTTGCAGGTTAGTTTTCCCAGGTACCCAGTGGATCCTTTCAGTGTATAGATTTAGATCTTCTATTTCTGGAAAACTTTCCAGGATTATAGTTTTGAATACTATTTGTATACCATTGTTTTGGTTTTCTTTTCCAGGAACTTTGATAATATAAATATTATTCTGGTTTTTTTGAGGGGGGGTCTACCTTCCATCTTCTTTTTTTATGTCATGTTCATTCTCTTGGTTTTGCTGCCTTGTTCCCTGCTAGATATGTATAATAGTCTCTTATCTCTTGGGCACCTAGTAATTTTTTTCTTCCTTTCTGAGGTAATTTTGCCTTTTTTTTTTTTTTTTGTACTTTTCTGAGTTCAGTCAACCCTCTTTTCATCCCTCCCCTCTTCAACAGTTTCCATTTTGGGGTTTTTAATTTCTGATTCGAGATGATTTTTCATATCTTCACATGCCTATTCGAATATTCTTAACTCAGAAGTATGGCCTTACAGTTCTCTTCTACTTCGTGATTGTTTTTCTGGGTGAAATTTCCTTGGTTCATATGTGTGGAATTACGTTTTCTGTTTTTTACCATTAGGTCTGTATGAATTTGTTAATTTTTCTTTTGTTCATTTTTGTGGTATTGGGGTGTTTTATGGAGCCCTGGTGATGTAGTGGCTAAGAGCTTGGCTACTAATCAAAAGGCTGGCAGTTCAAATCCACCAGCTGCTCCTCGGAAACTCTGTGGGGTAGTTCTACTCTGTCCTGTCATTATGAGTCGGAATCGACTCGACAGCCATGGGTTTGGTTTTGGTTGGGGGTGTTTCACAAGATTCTTGGTTTAATGGTGCCTGTTTTTATGTTAGTATAGCAAAGACCAGATTTTTAAAATTAATATACTTTATTTTTTAGAGCAGTTTCAGGTTTACATAAAAATTGTGCAGAAAGTGCAGAGTTCCCATAACTCCCTACCCCTGCACTTTGTTCCGGCTGTTAACATCTTGCATTCCTGTGAAGCGTATTTCATGTTATGGTTCACTCTTGTGTTGAACATTCCTGTGGATTTTGGCAAATGCTTTAAGTCATCGCCAAACTCAAGGTCACCTAGACTTTCTCCTATGTTATCTTTTAGAAGTTGTATAGTTTTGCGAAAGACCAGATACTTTCGTGGATGTTTTAATGTTTAATATGGTGGTGGTGGAGGAGGAGGGGAGTTGTGAGTCCTCTGATTTTGTGGTTCTTTTTTGTCTTGAGGATTCTAAATTTTCACCTCTTGGTTCTTTTCCGTCTGACTACTGAATTACTAAAAGACACTCCTCTTTTGTTTTTTACCTTCCTCAGAAGTTCCTTTAAATTGTGTGACTTTTAAGTCCCTCTGTGGTAGTTAGTAATCTGGCATACCAGAATCCTTTTTTAAGAATATTCAGACTTAGAGTTACCTTAGATGGTGGCGGTTTTATAGCTTAGGCCTACCACTGGCTTCCTTCTTTCTTTCCTGTATTTTTCTTAGTCTACTCTGTAGGGATAAACGCATGAGACATTCTGTGCTCAGGTTGGGTTATTGTCCTATTTACTTACAATCATTTTGAAAATTGAATTACTTATTTCAGGTTACACTGAGATTTCTGTCTATATTCATTTTCACTTCATGTTCTGTATTGTTTTGGGAGGAAGTATTGGAAATTGGGAGCTATGATCCACCATTGTCTTTAGTTACCCAGGGGTCATATTGATGCTACTTTTGTGATTTAGTCCAAATACAGATACGAACCTGTTCCCAAACATGCACACGTATGCAAAATCACATTCAGACACACACACCAATCTGAAAATTCTAAAAAAATACAGAAAGAAGCATATTTGAGTAATTATGTATTTATTATGTATACATTGTTTATAGGTATATAAATAATTAATACATATATAAATATGTTTTCAAACACAGATATCACTTTATCACAGCTTTTGAGAAAGTGAAAAATTGGGTAGGTGAAAATATCTCTTAGTAGGGGGTTTGGGTAAATAAATTACGATGGAAACATACTGGAATACCATCCAGCCATTAAAAACCATGCGTATTTTTTTTTTGACATGAAAAAATGTAACAGTATATTACGTGAAAAAAGCAGCTTATTAAACAGCTATCAAAATATGTTCCAACTTTATTAAAAAAACAAAATTCAAAGGGATACATACCAAAAAATGTTACGAGTAGATTCTGCCAGGTGTTAGGATTACATAAAGTTTTTATGTATTTCTGTGTTGTCTATTTTTTTCATGAGTGACTTATTTTTATAATAAGAAGTAGATGTTTTTATTTGAAAAAAGTTTAAAAACACCAAATAAAAAATTTATATACAAGTAGTATGTTTTGGGGGAGGAGACATGTTTGTTTTATAGAAATTAATTTATCTAGATTTAGTTGTACAAGAAATAAGAGTTGAGTTTAAAAGTCAAAGGGCCACTCTTAAATTGGATTGCCAAATTTTCTTTGCTAAATTTGGTAATCCTGCCTTAAAGCAAAGTTGGCTCATCTTTTATGTTCGAGATTCCAAAAGTGTTAGTGGTCTAAAGAGCCCTGGTTCAAAGAGGCTGACGAAGTTCTCAAAGTCATCCAGCAGCTCCAGCAGCCGTCCGGACCACAGCTCTGTCTTAGATGGTTTACACCTACTTGTGTTGCCTGCCAACCTTCTGTCTGTTTTTTTTAGCCAACTAAATGATGGCTAAGTGTATTAAAAGTGATTAGAGAGTCGTGTTCAAACAGTTCTGTTATCGTCTCCATGCCGGCTCTGAAGTTGCCATTCCAAAATAATACTATATCGTGTTGTTTAAATGTAAACGTGGGTCATCTTCTCAAATTGCTTTATCAAGCTAGGCTGGTGAAATCTCAGTTTGTTTGAAAAGATAACCTTGGTACATTTACATTTAAAATACTTTTAAAGTGAAATAAATTCCAGCTTTATAAACCTTCCCTTACTGGTATTCTCTTTTAGCTGGAAGCAAAGGACATGGATTTTTCCATTTGGGAGAGATATGTGTACCTACACCCTACCCCCACGGGCTTTATTCCATGACGGTCGTTTGGGACATTTGGTGAACGTTTAGCAGACACTCAAGTCGACTCACAGCCAGCACTACGTATCGCCCAGCAGCTACTTCCGCTTTATGGAGGCTGATTTTCTAGAGACTGAGTAGCGTAAAGAGTGAAGTCTCTGCAGTCAGCCTGCCGGGGCTTCCCACCTCTGGGCCATCACATACTTGCTGTGTGTGACGTAATTTCTCTGTGCTTCCATTTTAACACCTGTGAAATGGTGATAATATTGGTATCCACTTATTAAGGTTGTTGGGCTTAAGTTGCGAAAATATAGGTTAAGCACTTAGAATATTGCCTGGCTTATGATAATAAAGGGTAATACCAAAAAAAAAAAAAAAACCCACTGCCGTCAAGTCGATTTTGGCTCAGCGACCCTATAGGACCGAGTAGAACTGCCCCGTAGAGTTTCCAGGGAGAGGCTGGTGGATTTGAACTGCTGACCGTTTGGTTAGCAGCCATAGCATTTAACCACTACGCCATCAGGGTTTCCAAAGGGTAATACATATAGTACTTATTATTCAAGACTTATAACATTAGAAGCAAAAGTAGTTTGAGAAGCCAGTATTCAAGATATTTGTAAAACATTTTTCTCAAAATCAGTATCCATTAAATGTTCTGTTGTGTAAATAACGTTCATGCCCTTGTAATGTAGTCCAAATTTTCTTTGGGCATTTAAATGTGCAGTTCATCAAAAATTAAAAGCTTAATTTTGCTCGAGTGTAGAATCTGCCTTAATATTTAACATCACAGAAATGTAAAGACAGAAACTGTCGTGTGCATGGTTCGTTCATGATGTACCTCACCAGTGGCTGTAGCTGAGGAAAGACTGCTGTCTGTGCAGCATGAGAGCTGTGGGAAACTCCTTAAGGCTCCTCAAGAAATCCCTAATCTTATACTTTATCTCAGAGCCAGAGAGTTACCGAAACAACACTGCTCTAAGCCTCAATTGCCTCTTTTCTGAAGTGAGTGGATTGCGCTATATCTATTTTTAGCCATGCCTTCTTCCTATGGTTTTTTAAATTTAACTAAGCACTTAGCGTCCAATTTAGAAATGTGTTTATTAGTACTCTTAGTTCTTTAATAAAATAGCTTTATATCAGATTCTTTTGTAGATTCTATTGAACTTTTTAATAACTTTTTTTATAACCTTCCCTAAGGTATTCCCATCTGTCAGCAGCACTTAATTTGGAATAACATGGAACTTGAAGACGATTATTGCTTGAATGATTACAAGTGAGTGTAATTGCATATTAGCTATGTTATAGACTCTCAGTATTATACAACAACAGCCCCAAACACAGTGTTTTTCTTCTGAATCCTTGGATCATGTCTCTTCTTCTTCTGAATAGTTTTTTGATCCCTTAAGTTCAATATAAATCCTGACCTTTAAGATTTGTTGGCTGGCTACCCCAGACTACCTGATCCTTACCTTCTTGTACTCTGTTTTTCCTTTTCATTTTATCATGCTAGGCTGTTTGTCCCCTGCCTTTTTATGTCTTGCTATTCTTGCTGCCTTCTTTTATCTTCTCTGAATATGATCTATTCCCACTTGGTTCAATGCCGTTTCTTTCCATTTTCACAGAGTCTTGGGTAAGAGGAATTTAGTCTCCAGTAAGTCTTTCATTTTTCATTTAAGCACTCCTTGGCACTTCGTGTACCAGCGATTGCAGATTGTCATATCCGCCAACTTGTCTTTCTCCCTTCTCACATAGTGAGTAAGTCTTTACTTAAGGAAAGAGCAGAGGGGTGAGAGGCAGTGTGGAAAATAGATGGAAGAGCCCTGGGAGTCAGGACGCTGTAGATTTGGCTCTACCTTTTTCTAACACTTTGGATCTGAGGCAAGATTCCTTTCTTCTCTGGGCCTCTTTTTTCTTACATGGGAAGTGATTATAGAGGTCCTTTCCAGTATTTTTATTCGGGGATTTTATATCAGATTTAAGGCTATTGAGAACTTTTTCACTTTTTCATTATTTAGACAGGTAAATAAGTTCACATTACATTTATTCACATTGCTGTATCTTTTTTATATTTGAGAGGGTAGGCGCTATGCCTGATAAACCAGCATATTAATATGTGTATATTTGACACTGAGTGCATTTTGATGGTTATGGTTTATTCTTGTGTTAACTATCCACAGCATTTCGGAAGGTTGTACCTTGAAGCTGGTATTGGCTATGCGTGGCGGACCTATAAATACTAGAAAAGGTAGGCATATTTTAAAATCATATATATTCAAACAATTTCACTAATGATAACCTTCAAGCCAATAAGTGTTTTTATAGCCTCGGGTTTTAGTCAGGTCTCTCTCTGCTGTTAGGTCTTAGAAGACTCGGAATATCTCAGGATTCCTGATTCAACCCAGGAGGATTTCAAAATAAGCCTCACTAGTGTACGGCACTGGGTTTTAGTACAGGGAAGGGAAATAGGATGCCATGTATAAATATTATGCTATCATTGTGTTTAGGTTTATACCAGTCTTGTTGCTTATTGAATCCACTAGATCTTCAGACTGTGGAATAATGATTGTTTTGGGAAACTCCAAAGGTGCATGTTGGTTTGGTTTGGGATGCATCTGGGTTTCATGGATATTGCCACGGCCCTGTTGCATCCTTTCCCAGAATGTGCGTAGTCTCTGGGAATCTGTTCATCCATTCAGCAAATACACATTGAGCTTTTACTAGATTGCTCAGTATAATGTTTCAAGTGCAGTAAACATGGTAGACAGAGTCTCTGCTTGTATGATGCTGACAATAATAAACATGTAAAGAAATTACATAATTTCAGGTAGTCATAAGTGCTATGGAGGAAATAGGGTAATGTGATAGTGTCTGTGAAAGTAAGGTCGTAGGAAGATGACTGCGAAGGGGCTCTCAGAGATGACATGTGAGCAGAGACTTGATTGACAAGATGGCTGTAACCACGTGGTAAGCCCGGAGCATTCATATTGTTCCATAATTCATTTATGTGACATGAATCCAAACCAAACACAGGAGTCCCTAGACTGCTCAGATTCCTGCTTTGTCGGTCTCATTTTGGGGAAGGCCTTCAATTTGTTTGACCCTTCACCAACCAGAAAACTTAAGGTTAAGTATTGATTCCATTGTTGGCTTAATTCCTCAAGTCAAATTATGTCTGTATGCTTCATAACTTTGATGAGAAAATAGCGTTATTACCATCTTTTTCCTAGCTAACTCAAGAGAATTTTGTGAGCTGTGTTACTAGGTTGCTGAACTGTTTTGCACAGGTTGGAAGGAAAAAAGGTAGTGTTAGAGATGGTTACCTAGCATTCCTGGTATGGTGGACTTTCTGCTAACTGGCTTTCATGAAGTTTTCCTGTATGACATAAGGTAATGTGTATAGTAACCACTCTGAGTATAGTCAAAGAACCCTAAGTGTTTACAGAACCATTAAATTTACATTGAATTACAAAGTGTTTAATGACATGTGAATTCCATTGTATTATATTCTGAAAGTTGGTTATTTGTGAATAGTACAGTCTTTAAACCAGAGTATTTAATCAGAACACCTCATTTTCTGACTAGGATTAAAATTATTTTGTACGTTTATGAGAAGGACTATAACTACTACAGATTCTAAGTTAAATAGCGTACGTATATTTTTACTATTTTTTAAAAATGAACATTAAAGGCATCCCTACCCTCTAGTGACACAGTGGTTCAGAGCTTGGCTGCTAGCCTAAAGGTCAGCAGTTTGAATCCACCAGCTGTTCCTTGGGCACCCTATGGGGCAGTTCTGCTCTTCCTATAGGGTTGCTGCAATTCAGAATCAGCTCGACAGCAACGGGTTTTTTGTTTGTGCCCTCTAGTAGTTGAAGCTTTGTAACCATAATTTTTTTCCTACAACTTTAAATGCCTGGTTTGTGAATTGAAAAATCAGCAGCTAGGACTTATCTATATGGATGAATCTTCTTTTAATATTTTAGTAAAGTCCCTCCTTTTGGCGGTAGCAGCAGCTGGTAAATTGGTATGATAGTTCTTATTTCTTTCCCATTAATATAATGTGGAAAATGTAGCATTAACTTAAAAATAACAAAAATTTTGTTGAAAATATCTTGATATTTACGTTTTGTGCGTAGGACAGAGTCAATCAAAATATCCAAATAATTATGTTTATAAAATAAGACAAAATCTTGTCATATTTCTAAGTTTATTTTTTAAAATCCTTTAAGAGTTTTTTACTAGTGGTAGTATTGTATTTAAGGAGCCCTGGTGGAAGAGTGGTTAAGTGCTCAGCTGCTAACTTGAAAGGTCTGCGGTTCGAACCCACCAGCTACTCCATGGGAGCAAGACATGATAGTCTGCTTCCGTAAAGATTTTAGCCTAGGAAACCATATGAGGCAGTTCTGCTCTGTCTTACAGGGTTGCTGTGACTCAGAATTGACAGCAGTGTTTGGTTTTTGGGTTTTAGTAATGAATTTAGGATATGGGAACAATTTAATGTTTTTACCTTATTACTTTCAGAGTTTAATATTTTCCTATTAAACTCAAGTAGTTTTCTGTGAAGCTATTTTTTTTTATTATTTTTATTTTTAAGGGTAATACAGCACTGTGATTCTTTTAGTAAATAAGCTCTTTGAGTGAAAGTTATGCGGCTTGGGAAATTGTTGTACCTTTTAGGACAGAACAAATGCTTCTGCAGCATAACATGAGAATGGCTTTGGAAGCAAGCTTCTTTTTTTTTTCCTGGATCCGTTACTTAGACTCCCAAGTTCAGGGTTCAGGGGCTGCTGGAACATTTACCCTATGAGCCGGTGATCACTCTCTCTCTTTTTTTTTTTTTGACAGTTTATATAAATTTTAATTTGCTCACATTCGTTCTAACAGCTCGGGCTGTTCTTTTGGAATTACTTTTCTTCTTTCTGAAGTACATTCTTCAGAATTTTCTGTAGCAAAACCTTTTGGTATAAATTCTTTTTTTTTTTTTTAATCTGTAAACATAATCATTTCGCCCTCATTTTTGAAATTTTACAGGGTACTCAGTTGCTTTCTCTTGACACTTTGAATTCCACTCTCATTGGTCTTTCCCTGTTGCTGTTGGGAAATCTTGTTACTAATTAACTTTTAAGGTGATCTCTTTTTCTTTGATTCCTTTTAGTATTTCTCTTTGTCTTTAACATTCTTCAGTTGTACTGCAGTGTGTATAGGCATGTATTTCTTTTCACTTATCCTCTTGGACATGTTATTGTTTCCTGCATCATGGCTTCACTTGTTCATCAGTTCTGGGACTTGGATTAGATATGTGTTAGATCTTTTTATTCCAGCCTTCATATTTCTGAACTTCTCTTTTGTTACCCACTTGCCACTGGTTACCCACTAATATTGAATGCAAAAGTGAAGATCAGTGTAGTAGCCAAATAAGATCACAAAGCATATATAATTACAATGGCAAAAGTAAAAACAAACATTTCTCATCAAAGTTTATCAGTAAGAATGGTTCTGTACATTACTCTTCCATTGATCAGTGAAGATGACATTCCTTTTTTTTAAATTGTACTTTTGATGAAGGTTTACAAAACAAACGAGCTTTCCTTAAACAAGTAGTCCACATATTGTTTTATGACATAGGTTAACAACCCCACAACATGTTAACACTCTTCCCTTGACAGCCTTGGGTTTCCTATTACCAGCTTTCCTGTCTCCTCCCACCTTCTAGTACTTGCCCCTGGGCTGATGTGTCCCTTTAGTCTCGTTTTGTTTTATGGGCCTGTATAATCTTTTGTTGAAGGGTGAACCTCAGGAATGACTTCATTACTGAGCTAAGAGGGTGTCCAGGGGCCATACTCTAGGGGTTTCTCCAGTCTCTGTCAGGCCAATAAGTCTGGTCTTTTTTTGTGAGTTAGAATTTTGTTCTACATTTTTCTCCAGCTCTGTCAGGGACCCTCTGTTGTGTTCCTTGTCAGAGCAGTCAGTGGTGGTGGCCAGGCACCATCTAGTTGTGCTGGACTCAGTCTAATGGAGGCTGTGGTACATATGGTCCATTTGTCCTTTGGACTGATTTTTCCCTTGTGCCTTTGTGTTGCAATGATGGCTGTAGTAAAATTCGAGTCCTGAGCACCTCTCTGGGCCGCTGGAGCTGTATGGGGCTTTGGAGTGACCCCAGTCAGCCTGTGTACCTTCATGTGCTTTGACTGGACACCTCACTGTATACCAGGACATTAGGGGGAGAATACTTTCAGCAAATGACTTACCAACCATTTCACATGTTGCAGTTTTAGTACACTAGTGGCCCACTTGTGTTCTGAGTTAGGTAATTAAAAGGAGCCCTGGTGGCACAGTGGTTAAGAGCGTGGCTGCTCAAATACACTATCTGTTCCTTGAAAACCCTATGAGGCAGTCCTACTTTGTCCTATAGGTCACTATGTGTTGTAATTGACTGGACGACAGTGCATTTTTAATTACCTAACTTCATGTTAAGGGTAATCAGCCTTTTGATAAAAGTAGAAAGAAAAATAGGGGTTCACTGGCTTCTAATTTCATACATATACCTCCTAGTCGTGTATGTGTATTTTGGTAATCTAACGTATGTGGGAAGTTTTATGTTGTTTTTTAATTATTTATTATTAGAGCCAGTATTTGAAAGTGTGGGAAGCAGAAGGTGTGCAATGAAAATAATCATAGGTATATAATAATTCCATAGAATCAGCAAATACACCAACTGTACTGACATAGGAAAATACTCACATATTTGGACATAACAATATAATAGTGTGTTTAATTTCTCTCATGTAATGTAGGGTGTGCTATATTAACTGTAAAAAGTTCAGAGATTTATTTGAAGAATATCATGTATGTACAGCACTGTTGTTCAGATTCAGTACATGATGTTCTGTCGCTGTACCAAGATGCATCAAATGATATGGAAGTTTATTTATCAATTTTGTCATTTGTAGTTCCTGTGGAAGACCCACTTAGGGAGATGGCTGAGTACCTGGATTCCAGTCGAGAGGAGGTCTGGGAGAAGACTTCCTGCAACAAACAAGTTACATTTTTGGTATACCGAGAAGGAGATCAATTGAATTTCTTTCGTGTAGTAGATAGGGGAGATGGCACTTTAACACCATTATCTGAATCTTTAAGGTAAACAGGTTTTTATTTGCATGTCTTCCTTAGACAAGAATATCATATGGTATACTATATTAACCATTGTTATTTACCTTCTGTTAAAATAATCTTAGTTTATTCCCAAGTCTAAATTTCATACTTGCCTTGCCCTGAGCATATAATTCTGACATTGTCCTTCATTTTATTGATACCAAGAGAGTAATTTCTAGAACTGAAATTTCTTTATGGGGCAGGATTTTTTCTACCTATATAAACTATGACAAAGATTTGTTTAGGATACTTTATGAAACTCTAAGATGTGTACTAGGTTACAGAGTCTTTACAGTCTTGACGTAATAGAAAAGGTTGACGCTAAAGTTAGGATCTCTTTTCAAAATTCAACTCTGCTGCTTAAAAGTGGATAAATCTCTACTTCTGTGACCTTGTTTTCATAACCTATAAAGTGGGGGTTGGGAGATTTGTAATACTTCTAAAATTAGAAGGAAAAAAACCTAAGATGTTTTAGTAGGCCGTAGAAAAATTAGGAAATTAGACTAGGTAATCGCTAAGATTCTGTGTACTCTGACTTATTATGACTCTTTGTCTTCTTTCACTATCGGTCACTAAACATTTATTGAACTATTATAGCAAGTCACCAAGTGAGGCACTAGGGTTATAAAGACGATTGTTCCTATCTTCATGGAGAATGTAAATCTACTATAAATAGTAGCTATGATATTATGTTTCTGAGTCTATAAAAAGATATCAAGACCTGAAAACAGATGAGAGGGCCTTCATTTTGTCTGAGAGGTGGGGAGTTAGGGACAACCTCTGAGAGGAAGTAATCTTAAAAGAGGAATAGGAGTTTGCCAAACAAAGGAAAGAAAGGTATTACAGGTAACTAAATTTAACCCCACAAAATAAAAATCTAGTCGTAAAACTACCCCCAGAAAAAAAAACAGCTTGTAGTCTGAAGAAGAGTCTCTGTGGGTCAGATGTCTAGGCATGGCTTAGCTGGACCCCCTATTCATAGTGTTACAAGGCTGCAGTCAAGGTCTTTTCTTACCTGAAAGCTTGACTGGGGAAGAATCTACCTTCAAGCTCATTCATAATATTGGCATAATTCATTGCCTTGCAGCTGTATGACTGAGAGTCCTGGCTTTTTGCTGGCTGTTGGCTAGAGGCTGCCTTCAGCTCCCTTTTGATGAACTCAAAACTAATTTAGGGCCTTAATTATGTCTACAAAATCCTGTTAGTCCTGCCCACACTTAAGGGGAGGAGATTATCTAGTATGTGTACATCAAGGATCAGGAATCATGGGGCCCTTCTCAGAATTCTGCCTACCATAGATGCTGTGTGTGTGGAAGAAAGGTACGCTGTGTGTGCGTGTGTGTGTTTGTGTGTTCATGCGCACATGTGTGGCTGCAGAGAGCAGACCTGTGACAGCTGAGTACTGATAGTTGACTAGAATGGGTCAGGATCCAGTTCACAGTACAAAAGTGGCGTAAACACATGGGCTAAAAGTAAAGAACGACAAGCAGTGAAGGCTACCTGTGTCTCTGTCACCTTAGAACTTCTTCACGTTCAACTCTCCACATGCTGGCTCACTGTTGTTAGGGTTTTCTTTCTTAGAATAAATTTGCTTAATATCCTTCTCTTGGTGTCTTTCCTAAAGGATAAAATCTAAGCTCCTTAGTTTAGCCTGTAAGGCAATCCATGACCTGCCATCATCGATTGTTTGGGTCTCTCCATTATGCCCTATTTTTAACACGTTTTTCTCTTTGCTTGAAACGCCATTTCCTCCTCTTGCCCTAGTCTTCCCCCAGCCAACTTATGTTTGTGTTTAAAGCATAGCCCAAATGTTGCCATGAATTTTAATTAAAATTGTATTCTTTCTCTCCAGATAATTTTTTATTTTCTCATCTTTTCCATGCACCCAGCAGAATAGGCCCAAGTATTTGCGGGCAAGGATAGGATGAGGTAAATGGCAAAGGGAAGTATAAAACTTTATCTGCTTATCAATTGAAGGACACTTGTCTCACCTATTCCAGAAGAGGCCTTCTTACTCTAGAACAGGGATCAGCAAACCTTTTCTGTCAAAGGCCAGATAGTAAATATTTTAGACTTTTGGGTCAAGACATAAAGTCATGGATACAGGAATGTTGCAACTCGCCATCACAATGCTAGTTGTCATCAAAATGACTTTACTACGTTGTTGTTGTTAGGTGCCATCAAATCAATTCCGACTCATAGTGACCCTATGTACAACAGAACAAAACACTGCCCGGTCCTGTGTCATCCTCACAATCATTGTTATGCTTGAGCCCATTGTTGCGGCCACTGTGTCAGTCTATCTTGTTGTCAGTCTTCCTCTTTTTCACTGATGCTTTACTAAGCATGATGTCTTTCTCCAGGGACTGGTCCCACCTGATAACGTGTCCAAAGTGTGTGAGATGAAGCCTTGCCATCCTTGCTTCTAAGGAGCATTCTGGCCGTACTTCAGAACTACAGTATAAATCTCATATATAAGGATTGTTTTGCATAATGATTGTAGGTTGAATTCCTTAAGAAACATTATCAAGTTCACAGTAGAAACTAATTTCCAGAGGCTTTTAGTGTTTGAGAATAGTGGTTGAGGGTGGTTTTTCACATTCAGAAAAGTTTCAGTCTTGGCCGTGAACTAAAAAGCTCACAGTAAAATTTTACTGTCCACAAGCCATTGAACTGATGATGGCTAAGTCCGTGAGAACAAGTGAAGTTCATTTAAAATGAAATATCTCATCACAACAGAATTTGACACTACTGGTTCAGTAATACATGATCGGTTGACATGTTTACTACGCAGTTCCTGCTGATGAGTAGTACATCGTATATCTTCACTAGCTTTGTCAGTCTGTCTGACTAAGCCTTTTTCTGTTTAACATATGTTTTTATCACCATAAGTCAGCAGAATCACTTCAAGTTGTAGCAAATTAGTGTTTTAGCAACTTCTTTGAAAATATTCTTACAGGTGTTCTATACAGACTATTCATAGAAGCAAATTCTTTAGTCACTTCAAACTTCGCATTGACACCCTGAGTAAACAATAGCGACCGAGCAGTATTGTTAACAAGTGTTGACATAGCAAGAGCCAAGGAAACAGCTCAAAATCAGTTGCCCTGTTTTTTAATTGTCTGTTGATGTCACTTCCGGTGTTGTCAACTCTTTGAGCAGTTGTTCTTGCTAAAAGGCTAGTAGTCTTAAACAGCTTTTAACCCCCTCTGGACACAATTCCTCCCCTGCTGCAACCAAACACAGTTTAATTAATTCACTATTGGTAAACAGCTGTCTTTGCTTGGTTAACAAATGAGCGACTTGGAAACTGATAACAGCCTCATTTTCATTTTTTTATTTTTGTGATGAGATATTTCATTTTAAATTTCCTGACTCTTGCTTTCCTGTGAGTTGGGAATACTGTGGTGAGTGCTTAGTCTGGCAATGTTGAAGTATGATATATTCTTTTTAGTATAACTTATATAAACACAATGCTTTGCTATCTAGTTTGATAACAAAATAATTTACTATTGACTGTGGCTTAAAATTGCAACATTTGAAGTCCACTTCTCTTGTTTTGACATGCTGGGTATGCACTGATAATTTTCAAAAATGGCACTCAAAATGCTGTGGACTTATGACCGTGCCACTGTGATTTGTGGTATGCTGAGTCACAGTGCAAA
Source organism: Loxodonta africana (assembly GCF_030014295.1). Lineage (NCBI taxonomy): Eukaryota > Metazoa > Chordata > Mammalia > Proboscidea > Elephantidae > Loxodonta > Loxodonta africana. The sequence continues at coordinate 81,791,737 of NC_087357.1, read as the reverse complement.
GCAATCAGAGCATCGCAGAAGCCTCTGTCGCAGCTCCTCAACTTTGCCGTTGTAGCAGGAAAGCAGACATAGTAGGTGGTCCAGCTAACATGGCTGCATCCCAAGAAAACTATTTATGAGCACTGAACTTTGAATTTCATATAATTTTCTTGTGTTACAAAATATTATTCTTTTGATTTTTTTTTCCCCAACCATTTAAAAGTATAAAAACCATTCTTAGCTTGTGGGCCACAAAAAAACCATGGTGGGCCAGATTTGACCCATGGCTGTAGTTTGTTGACTTCTGCTCTAGAAGGAATAGGAAGAATTGGGTGTTTATTTGATCCATTCTGATGCAGAATTCATCATTGGTCATTTTTAGTCTCAAACTTTTTAGTGAATTATATCTCCTTACTGTTTTTCTAAGTAGAAACGTAATACAAGGAGATAGAGCAAGACTTAAATGATAACTTGTCTGTGAAATTCGCATGAGTACTTGACTTTGGGATGCTATAATCAATATTTAGTTTGAAATAAATATTGCCATTTATCCACTTCTTATTCTTTGATCATATTATTAGATTAAAGATTTAGAAAACATATTTAGCATTCAAGAAAATTGAGAAAGATGTTTTGGGGTTAAGTTTGTAAATTACTGTGTTATCCTGGTCTGGTTATCGCATTTTTTACTTAGAAAAAATTTGTGATTGGCTTCTAACTGATCTGAAGAATTTATGGTTTGTGAGGGAAAATACAATAATGTGGTTCTTTGAAAAAAATACATGAATTTAAAATGTTTTATATTCTGAAATGCGTTCAATGAAATATTTATGACTGTACTTTCTTATTTGTGTATAAAGGACTGGGTTTTTATAAGAGGAAGGCTGAGCCAGAAACCTCTTTCAGTATTCAGTATGGGTATTTAAAGGAGCCCTGGTGGTACAATGGTTAAGCACTCACCTACTAACCAAAAGGTTGGTAGTTTGACCCACCAGCTGTTCTTCGGGAGAAAGACATGGCAGTCTGCTTCTGTGAAGGTTACAGTGTAGAAAATTTGTGGGATGGTTCTACTCTGTCACGTGGGTTCGTTATGAGTCAAAAACAACTTAACGACATCTAATAACAACAAAGTTAAAACACTACAAGGTAACAGAGTAGTACTTACAGTTAAAATACTACAAGGTAACCAAAAATAGAGTATACTTAAGTCATCCCTTCCAACTCTACAGGGTGAAGTGGTTAAAGTCTTCACTTAGCCCTCCTTTACAGGTTTAGCTGACCTTAAGAGAAGAACCTTCGCATAGTATACGTTCTGTCTCTCATTTGGGCGCACAGGCATGATGCAGTGAAGCCTGTTGCTTGGTCCCTGAGGAAGCAAGAGAAGAAGGAATAGGCTTTGGAACCAGACAGATGGGGGATTTGAATCTTAGGTCCATCATCTGCTAGCTCTTTGGTCTTGACCAAAATAGCTTTACCTCTCTCAACCGCAGTTTCTTCTTTTCTAAAATGGGATGTAATGCCTCCCTTATATAGTTTATGTGAACTTTTGAAATGATGCACAGGAAGTGCCTGGCAGAGTAGGCATCAGCTACACAGCAGCAATGGCATTACATTAGTGTGTGCCTGTTGTGTCAGGCGACATCCACCAGGAGGCACCGGCAGTAGGTAACAGTGGTAATCATGTGGAGACCAGTTCCTAACATTCTTCCCTCGGATACCCATGCCTGCCTGCTCTGCGTGCAATTAGCCCGCAATGTCAAAAGGTCACCAGTTTCACCATATGAACTTTGGGAATGGGGCTATCCACTTTCTACTTTGCCCTTGGTGGTAGTATGCGTGCCAGGTGTCATATGCCCTGTTAAGATTATCCTTCTAAGTTGTTTCCGTTTCTTACAGCCATGTAGAACAGGATGTTTTAACCCTCATACTTCTGTAGCATAGATGCATCCTTTCGTTTTTCTATAAGTAAATCAAGCATGGTGATTAATACTCATTTCTCTTCTGCAGTATTTAAAATTTTAGTCATTCACCAAATATGCTGAGCTGTTTTTTTAAACCCTTGCCATTCTAATTTTCACGTTATTGAAAAAGCTAAATGAAATTTCAATAATGTTTGTGATCAGTTCATCAGCTCAGCACTGTGCCAGGTGCTAGAACTAGGAAGATGAATAAAGCTAATACCTGCTTTCAACTTGCTTAACTATGGGGGAGTTTAGGGAAAAGAAAAACATACAAGTATAAATATGAGGATAGTGTGATAAATACCGTGATGTTATGCAATCAAAGAGGAGGGAATCCCAGTGTTAGTTTAATTACTTTGTAAATAAATGTCATGATGGTTGAATGGTAATGGAAATGTTCAGCAAACAGGTTCAGAAATTTGTGTCATGCCTTGACTTGGCATCTTTTTTCATGTGAATATCTATGCTATTCCAAGTAGTTCTATTTCCAGATTAACTTAGAGAAACCCTGTTATTCCTATTTTTTTTTTTTTGTTGTTGTTCTTTAAGAACAGAAAATGTTCTGACATCACCTGTATATGAGTGAGAATACCCTCAGGATGAATAAAAATCTGGACTTCTGTGCCAGTGTCTGGTTAATGGAAATCGATCAGCCTGTTGTCTGGGTTTCATAGTTATCAGCTTTGGCGAGTAAAGTGAAGTCAGAGCATTCTTGTGGAAGTATATTTTGACCTGTGGTGATGATATAAAATTTAAACCCATTGCTGTGAGTCAATTCCAGTGCTTGTAACTCAGTACAACAGAGTAGAACTACCCTGTAAGGTTTCTGAGGAGCAACTAGTGGATTTGAACTGCTGACCATTAATCTGGGCTACCAGCTGAGCTCTTAACTACTGCACCACAGTGGCTGCCAAAAGATCTTGACTGATGGTGCACTGAATTCAGAGTAATGCTATATCATGGTATTTATCTCCACTTAATTTTTTCTTCTAGAGATATATTTTTGAAATACATTTTCCTTGCATTTTGGTTTTATCATTAGCAGCATCTGAGGTTCCTGTTGCACGTATGTTAGTCGTCACTATGCAGGCATCAAGCACGTTTCACGAGTGGTCATTGCTTCCTTTGCAGTGGAGGCTCTGTGTATAATTTGTATACAGATGAAGATGAAGAAACTGAGCCTTCTCCTTCTGGGCAACAGATAATTGAAAATTCAATAACTATGAATAAGATGAAGCTGCTGAAGGCAAAGATGGAGAACATGAATCTCAGCAAAAAGGTGAAGCTGCCGACCTTTCTCTAGCTTCCTTTATCCCTGTAGGGCTCACAGCAATGAGGCCTGTCAGTAACTGTAGGAAAAAAAAAAAAAAAAAGATCCGTAAAATGTATTTCAAGCTTCTGGCCTCAGTTATTTATTGAGATATTAAAAGTGATAAATTGATTTTATTTAGGCCAGCAACACATCTAAGGTGACTAAATTTAATTTAAAATAGTTTGATTTTTTTAAAAATTTCACAACCTTAGAGATAAGAAGGATAATAAAAGGTAGCCTAAACTTTAATCATACAATAATTACCTTTAAAATGCCTTGTTAGTATTTATTCATTATGGCTATTCCCTCTTCCCTTTGCTGGTGTTTACATGCATGTATGCATACTCAGCTTTATGAGATAGTGTCAGTTTTCCAGAGTGATTGAACCAATATACATTGTTTTAAAAATTTTTTATTTAATTTTTTGTTGTTGTTACTGAGAATATACACAGCGAAGCATATACCAATTCAACAGTTTCTACGTGTATAATTCAGTGACAGTGATTACATTCTTCGAGTTGTGCAGCCATTCTCACACTCCTTTTCTGGGTTGTTCCTCCCCCATTAACATAAACATAGTATCCCCTAAGCTTCCTATCCAATCTTTTTGAGTTGCTGTTGTCAGTTTAATCCCATATAGATAGTTCTTAAAAGAGCATAATGCTGAAGGCAGATACTGTGTACTAGTTAAGCAAAACTATTGTTTGGTTTTGAGAAGACTTCAGGGAATATTTCGGATTTCAGATTTAAACATTATCTCAGGGCAGTAGTTTCGGGGCTATATCCAGCCTCCATGGCTCTAGAAACTCTGGATTCCATGAGAATTTGAAATTCCGTTTTGTATTTTGCCCCTTTTCATCAGGATTCTTCTATAGAATCTATGATTGAAATGTTCAGTAATGGTACCCGGGTACCATCCAGTTCTTCTGGTCTCACGGCAAAGGAGGTAATTGTTCATGGAGGCAATTAGCCACACATTGCATATCCTCCTCCTATTCCTGACTGTCCTCCTTCCTCTGTTGCACCAGGCGAGTAGGGACCAATTGTTGTTCCTTGGATGTCCATTTGCAAGTTTTTAGGACCTCAGGCATATGCAGTGGAATAGGAGGTAGAATAGAAGCATTAAACACGTTATTAGGCCAATTAACCAGGTTGTTCCATGAAACTATGACCCTAAACCTGCAAACGAAGGAACCAAATCCCTTGAGGTGTTTGGTTGTACAAAACCAGTCTCAGCTGCTACTCTTTTTCTGTCATTGTTGTAAATGTCTATCACACAACTTTTCCGGTTCAACTTTTAAGCAGGTGTACAACTAATTGACAGCACTTAAATGATCACTTGTGCAATCCTACCCTTAATTGGTGTGATTTTTTCCATCACCGTAAGCCAGAACTCAGTACTGCATAAGCAATAACTTCTCCTTTACACCTCCCTCTCTCTGCTGGTAACCATTAATAAAATTTGGTCTCTATACATGCCTTTTTTGTCTTTTTATATAAGTGAGGTCATGCAATATTTGTCCTTTTGTAACTGACTTATATCACCAAGCGTAATGTCTTCCAGCTCCATTCATATTGTAGCATGTATCAAGACTTCATTTCTTCTGTTGGCTGAGTAGTGTTCCATTGTATGTATGTATCACCTTTAGTTTATCCATTCATCTGTTGATGGGCTTTTAGATTGTTTCTACCTTTTAGCTATTGTGAATAGTGCTGCAGTGAACATTGGTGTAGAAGTCTCTGTTTGAATCTCTGCTTTCAAGCCTTTTGGGTGTATACCAGGAGTGGAATTGCCAGGTCATTTGTTTTTCTAGGAAATGCCACACTGTTTTACCCAGTGGCTATACCATTTTGTATTCCCACCAGCAGTGGATAAAGGTGCCATTTTCGCACATCCTCGTCAACATTTGTTATTTTCTGGGTTTTTGCTTTTTTTTTTTTTCCTTTTTTAAATCTTAGCTCTCCTACTGGGAGTGAAATGTTATCTCATTGTGGTTTGGATTTGAATCTCTCTGGTGCCTAATGATGTTGCGTATCCTTCATGTTTTTGGTGGCCTTTTAAATGTCCTCTTTGATGAAATGTCTATCAAGTCCTTTGCCCATTTTCGTGATTGGTTTATTTCTCTTTCTGTTGTTAAGTTTTCAGTTTTATATATATTTTGGTAGTTAGGTTCTTATCAGATATATGGTTTCATAAGATACTCTCCCAGTCAGTATCTTGTCTTTTTACTTTTTTGGTAAAGTCTTTTGGTGAACAAAATTTTTAATTTTTATGAGGTTCCATTTATTTATTTTGCCTTTTTTCTGTTTGTGCTTTTGTTATTGTATTAGATAATCCATTGTCAAAAGCTGGGACCGACAGTATCATCCCTGCATTTTCTTCTAAGCATTTTATGTTTTTGGTTTGTACATTTAGGTCCTTAATCCAATTTGAATTTGTTTTTGTGTTTGGTGTGAAGCATAGATCCTGTTCCATTTTTCTGCTTGTGGAAATCCAATTTTCCCAATACCATTTATTGAAGAGACTCTTCTTTCCCCTATGGGATGGACTTAGCACCCTTATCAAAAATCAGTTGACCATAAATGTGTGGGTTTATTTCTGGACTCTCTCTGGACTCTCAGGCTGTTTTAATTACTATAGCTGTATAGTATGTTTTAGAATCAGGTATTGTGAGTTCTCCTACTTTGTTCTTTTCTTTCAACATTGCTTTAGCTATTTGGGGCCTCTTGCCATTCCATATAAAGTTGAGATTGGTTTTTCCATTTCTGTAAAGAAGGTTGTTGGAATTTTGATTGGGATTGTATTGAATCTATAGATTGCTTTGGGTAGTACTGACATCTTAACAATGTTAAGTCTTCCAATCCATGAACATGGGATATCTTTCCATTTATATAAGTCTTTATTTGCCTTCAGCAGTGTTTTATAATTTTTATTGTATAACTACTTCATGTCCCTGGTTACGTTTATTCCTAGGTGTTGATTCTCTTAGATGCTATTGTAAATGGAATAGTTGCCCTAATTTCACTTTCAGATTTCTCACTGTTGGTGTAAGAAAACCCAGCTGATTTCTGTTCTTGTTGACCTTGTACTCTGCAACTTCGCCAAATTCTTCTATTAGCTCTAGACGTTTTCTTGCAGAAATTTTGGAATCTTCTATATAGAGAATCATACCATCTGGTAATAGAGATAATTTTACTACTTCTTTTATAATCTTGATGCCTTTTATTTCTTTTTCATGTCTTACTGCTCTGGCTAGGACTTCTAATACAAAATTGAATAGAAGTGGGCACCCTTGTCGTGTTGCTGGTTTAAAGGGGGAGGCTGTCAGTCTTTCTGCATTAAGTATAATGTTGACTGTTGTCTTTTCATATATGCCCTGAATCATATTGAGGGATTTCCCTTCTGTTCCATTGTTCTTTAGGATTTTTATCAAGAAAGGGTGTTGGATTTTATCAAGCAATTTTCTGCACCTGCAGAGATAATCATGTGGTTCTTTTCCTTTGTTTTTGATTTTCTACTGTTGAACTGTCCTTGCATTCCTGGAATAAATCCGACTTGGTCATGTTATATGACTCTTTTAAGATACTGTTGGATTCTGTTTGCTAGTTTGTTGCTGAGATTTTTGCATCTATATTCCTAAGGGATATTGACATGTAGATTCCTTTTCTTGTGTTTTTGTCTTGTTTTGGTATCAGGGTTATGTTAGCTTTATAGAGTGAATTAGGGTTAGGGAGTATTCTTTTCATCTCTATCTTTTGGAAGAGTTTAAACAGGATTGGTGTCAGTTAGTCCCTAAATGTTCATTAGGATGCATCAGTGAAGCCATCTGGTTCAGGACTGTTTTTTCTCGGGAGGTTTTTTTTTTTATTTTTTTTGGTTTAAATGAAAGCTTACTAATCAAGTCAGTCTCTCATACAAAAATTCATATACACGTTGCTATATACTCCTAGTTGCTCTCCTCCTAATGAGACAGCACACTCCTCCTCTCTACCCTCTATTCCCCATGTCCATTCAGCCAGCTCCTGTCCCCCCCTGCCTTCTCATCTCCTCTCCAGGAGCTGCCCACATAGTCTTATGTGTCTACTTGACCCAAGAAGCTCACTCTTCACCAATATCATTTTCTGTCTTATAGTCCAGCCCAATCCCTGTCTGAAGAGTTGACTTTGGGAATGTTTCCAGTCTTTGGGCTAACAGAAGGTCCGGGGACCATGACCTCCGGGGTTCTTCTAGTCTCAGACCATTAAGTCTGGTCTTTTTACGACAATTTGAGGTCTGCATCCCACTGTCCTTCTGCTCCGTCAGGGGTTCTCTGTCAGGGCAGTCATCGGTTGTAGCCAGGCACCATGTAGTTCTTTTGGTCTCAGGCTGATGTAATCTCTGATTTATGTGACCCTTTCTGTCTCTCGGGCTCATAATTACCTTGAATCTTGGTGTTCTTCATTTTCCTTTGCTCCAGGTAGGTTGAGACCAATTGATGCACCTTAGATGGCCGCTTGGTAGCGTTTAAGACCACAGGCCACTCGCCAAGGTGGGATGCAGAATGTCTATTTAATAGATTTTATTATGCCAGTTGACTTAGATGTCCCCTGAAACCATGGCTCCCAAACCCCCACCCCTGCTACTCTGGCCTTCAAAGCATTCGGTTTATTCAGGAAGCTTCTTGGCTTTTGGTTTAGTCCAATTGTGCTGACCTCTCCCGTATTGTGTATTGTCTTTCTCTTCACATAAAATAGTTCTTGTCTAGTAACACCTCTCCCTCCCTCCTTCCCTGTTCTCATAACCATCAAAGAATATTTCCTTCTCTGTTTTAAACTATTTTTTGAGTTGTTATAATAGTCATATAATATTTGTCCTTTTGCAACTGACTAATTTCACTCAGCATAATGCCTTCCAGATTCCTCCATGTTATGAAATGTTTCACGGATTCATCATTGGTCTTTATCAATGCATAGTATTCCATTATATGAATATACCAAAATTTATTTATCCATTCATCCCTTGATGGGCACCTTGGTGGTTTCCAGCTTTTTGCTATTGTAAACAGTGCTGGAATGAACATGGGTGTGCATATATCTGTTCGTGTAAAGGCTCTTATTTCTCTAGGCTATATTCCAAGGAGTGGGATCACTGGATCATATGGTACTTCTATTTCTGACTTTTTAAGGAAGTGCCGAAATGGTTGTACCATTTTACATTGCCACCAGCAGTATATAAGTGTTCCAGTCTCTCCGCAACCTCTCCAACATTTATTATTTTGTGTTTTTTTTTAATTAATGCCAGCCTTGTTGGAGTGAGATGGAATCTCATTGTAGTTTTGATTTGCATTTCTCTAATGGCTAATGATTGTGAGCATTTCCTCATGTATCTGTTAGTTACCTGAATGTCTTCTTTAGTGAAGTGCCTGTTAATATCCTTTGCGTTGGGAGGTTTTTGATCACTGATTCAATCTTTTTGCTAGTTATGGGTCTGTTGAGATTTTCTAGTTCCTTTTGTTGTATCAGTTTGGGTAGATTTCTAAGAATTTGTCCATTTCATCTAGGTTATCCAGTTTGTTGTTAAGCAGTTGTTCGTAATATTCTGTCGTAATTTTCTTATTCCCTTCAGATCAGTTGTAGTGTTCCCTCTTTTATTTCTTATTTTGGTTCTTTGCATCTTTCCTTACTTGTTTCTTTGTCAGCCTACCTAAAGGTTTGTCAATTTCATTGATCTTTTCAAAGAACCAACTTTTGATTTTGTTGATTTTTTCTATTATTTTTTCATTTTCTATTTTTAATTTCATATATTTCTTTGATCTTTGTTGTTTCTTTTCTTCTGATAGATTTAACCTTGGTTTGTTCTTCTCTTTCTTGTTCCTGGAGTTGTCAGGTTAGGCTGTTGATTTGAGATCTTTGTTCTTTCTTCATGAAGCCATTTATTGCTGTAAGTTTCCCTCTGAGTTCCTCCTTCGTTTCCTCCCATAAGTTTTGATATGCCGTGCTGTCCTTTTCATTTAAGTCTAAGAAATTTGTGGTTTCTCTTTTGACTTCTTCCTTGACCCATTGATAGTTTAATAGTGCATTGTTTAATTTCCATAGGGTTGTGTATTTTCCTTTTTTTTTTTTTTCTGTTACTGATTTGTAACTTCACTCTGTTGTGGTCAGAGAAAATAATTTGTATGATTTCAATCTTTTTAAATTTATCAAGACTTGCCTTGTGACCTAATCATGTGGTATATCCTGGAGAATGATCCATGTGCACTGGAGTAGAATATATATTGTGCTGTTGTTGGGTGGAGTGTTCTGTATATGTCTGTTAAGTCTGGTTGATTTATACTGTCATTCAGGTCCTCTGTTGCCTTGTTGATCTTCTTTCTAGATGTTCTGTCCAGTGTTGAAAATGGTGTATTGAATTCTCCACGTATTACTGTGTGCTATCTATTTCTCCCTATAATTCTGTAGTGTTTTCTTTATGTATTTCGATACTCCATTGTTCGGTGCATATATGAGGGTAGGTCAAAAAGTATTGCTACAAAATCGTAGGAACTTTATTAAACAAAAAATATCAAAATGTGAAGCTGTTTCTCGACATATCCTCCGTCTAAGTCTGTAGACTTCTGAGGGCAGTTTTTCCATCTCTCTAATCCTTCCCTGAAGAATTCTGGACTCTTCAATTTATACCATGTCAAAGTGGCAGTGTTGGCATCCTCAAGTGACTCAGAGTATGTTCCTTTTAAATGTTCTTTGAGTTTTGGGGAAAAAAAGAAGTCTGAAGGGCAAGATCAGGGGTGTAGGGTAGATGGGGTAGGGTTTCCTAATGAAATTCTCATAGGACAGCCTTTGCCACCCTCAAAGGATGAGCAGGTGCATTGTCATGATGGAAAAAAAATTCCTCAGCACAACTTCCCTGGCCTTTTTATCACCAGTTTTCAGTTTTCTTAAAATTTCCTCATAAAATGCCCCCGTGACTGTCCTGTGCCCTTTGAGAATATCTATCAAGATTACCCTTTTAGAATCCCAAAAAAAACAGCCAGAATAACCTTCTGAGTAGTCTTCCCTCTGTTGGCTCCTCTTTGAGGTTTTCCTGACCTTCCTTAGAATGCTTGAGCCATCTAAAAACCTGTCTTTTTTATGTGGGGCAGCATTCCCATAAACTTGTTGTAAGGCTTCAGTGGTTTGGGAAGATGTCCATTTGAGTTTTGTTAAAAATTTGGTATTATCCTTGACGTCAAAATTACTTTTTTCCATGGCACAAAAAATATTCATTTCTTTGAAGGCACCGTAAGGAAACTAAGTGTACTTACTGAGTGAGAACTTGTCTGTAGCCATCCACTGATTGCAGAGACATGTTTAAACATGTTTTGTTTGGAATAAACTCCTGCATGTATGAACTGGGACACTAGTAGCAATACTTTTTGACTTACCCTCATATATTTATGATTGTTAAACTTTCTTTATAAATTGACCCTTTTATTAGTATATAGTGTCCTTCTTTATTTCTTCTAACAGATTTTGTTTTACAGTCTACTTTGTCTGATATTAAGATTGCCATACCAGCTCTCTTTTGGTTGTTTGCATGGAATATTTTTTTCCCCATCCTTTCACTTTCAACCAATTTGTGTCCTTGGGTCTAAGTGCATTTCCTGTAAACAGCACGTAGTTGGAACATGTTTTTTATCCATCCTGCCACTCTCTCTGCCTTTTGATTGAAGCATTTAGTCCATTTATATTCACTGTAATTACCAATAAGAAGTGACTTACTTATACCATTTTATTACTTATTTTTCTTATGTCTTAAACCTTCTTTGCCTTTGTCCTTTACTACTGCTTGCTTTTGTCTTTTGTTGGTTTACTGCAGTGAGCCATTTAAGTTCTCTTCTCCTTTCCTTTTATGTATGTTTTTTATTTTCATGGTAATTACCGTGAATATTAAATTTAACGTCTTGTATTTATAGCATCCTAAGATAAGTTGGTACCACCTTAACTTCAGTAACATTCAAGAAATTCTATACCTATGCCCTCTTTCCCCCCACATTTTGTTGTTGTTGTTGCTAATTACATCTTTATATTCCATGTACTCTGCAATGTAATTTTATTCTTGATTTTTATACATTTGTCATTAAAAAGCCTGAGGGACAAAAGAATTAGAATTATCAAGCATGAATACATTATTTCTAACTCTTATACTTGTCTGTGCAATTCCCTTTACTTAGGGATCTTTGTTTTCATGTATGGCTTTGAATTACTTTCTGATGTCCTTTCCATCTGCAGAACTCCTGTTAATATTTTTTGGTAGTGTCAGTTTGATGGGTATGAACTCCCTCAGCTTGTTTGGGAATGTTTTAATTTCACCCTCATTCTTGAAGGACAGTTTCACTGGGTATGGTATTCTTCGTTGACAGTTATTTTCTTTTATTACTTTAAATATGTCTTTCCATTGCTTTCTAGCCCCAGTGTTTCTGAGGAGAAATTGGCATTTAATCTTATTGGGGAACCTTTATGTTTCTGTTTGCTTCTCTCTCAGTGCTGCCAGGATTCTCTCTTTATCTTTACTTTTTGAGAGCCTGACTATGGTGTGTCTCAGTGTAGATCTTTTTGGCTTTTTCCTGGTTGGAGTTCTTTGAGTTTCTTGGATTTGTAGATTCATGTTCTTCATCAGATTGGGGAAATTTTCTGTCATTATTTCTTCAAATATTCTTTCTGTCCCTTCCTCTCATCTCCTTCTGAAATTTCCATGATGACTATTATCTGGTCACTTGATGTTCTCAGATAATTCCGGTAAACTGTGCTCAGCCTTCTTGAGCCTTCATTCTTCTTGCTCCTCAGACTCCATAGTTTTGACTATCTCATCCTCTAATTTGTTGATTATTTCTTCTGTCTGATCAAATCTATTGTTAAGTTATGCCATTGTGTTCTCATTTCAGTTATTATCCCTTGCAGTTGAAATATTTTTGTTTGGTTTCCTTTTATCTCTTTTTTTAGATTTTCATTTCGTTCATGCATTGTTTTTCTTATTTCTTTTATATGTTGTCTGTGTTTTCCCTTACGTCTTTAATTATGTTTAATGTTGTATTATATTCTTCCATTCTTTTCATTATTTGGTGTTCCATAGATGTGTGGACATCAAAGGTTTGTAGAAACCTGATAGCTGACAGTGTCTGGGTGGTAGAGGTGCTGTCATGCCCCAAAGGAGGTCTGCCTTGTTGATTTTAGAGAAGAAACATGAGGTCTCTTCTCTTTGTACACGCAGGGGGTGTGGTGGTTAGAGAAGCAGGCTTTTTGCAGTGGTTGCTTTTGTAGTTCACAGTATCCGGCAGACCGTGTGACTGGGGGGACAGGGACAATGGAAGAAGAGATTTTCCTACTGTATACACTTGTTGATTCATTGATTCTTGCCTGTCTGCAGTACCCCACTGCTGTCCTCTATTCCCAAGTTCAGAGTTGCTCAACACTGAGCACTGTTTCCTTGTATTTTTTGTTTTACTTGTGGCAGAAGGTTGGAACAATGATTTGTTTATGTCGCCATCTTCCCAGCAACTCCAGTGTGTGGTAGCTTTAATTACATTCCTGACTTCCGGCCAACATGGCGCCATAGAAGGAAGCACTATGCTGTCCCTCCACAATAAAGACCTGAAAAACTAAGTAAAACAGAGAAAAACGTCATTCCTGGAACCTGAAGTGTCAAATGAAGAGATAAAGAACTCAGCCAAACACCAAATACAATAAGAAACTGACAGAAGACTGAGAGCAAGGAGAGATATTTGTCAAGGTTCCTTTTCAGCTAACAGAGCATGGATTCACCATCTTGGATCCCTGTCAGAGACCAGCTGACAGGGAGCATGGGAAAGTACCTTCTTGGAGCTTGCAGCAGGAAACAGAGCACCCAGTAACTGTTGATAAATGCTTTCTTACCCCCGTCCTCTTCCTGCTGCTCTACCTCTGAGCTTCCTGGCTGGTTACAGTGGCTCGACCATCCAGGAAGTGCAGCATCCTTGTTGCTTGGATTTGCCCCCACTACATCACAGATTGGTGGACAGGGAGTATGGAAAAGCAGCTTCATGATGTTCCCAGCAGGAGACAGAGAACCCAGTAAGAAGAGATACACACTTTCCTAATCTCCACCCTTATCTCCCTACCCCTTCAGCCTCCTCTGCTTTCCACCAGCCACAGTCTCTTGGCCAGGAGGCAACAGTTTCCACCCCAGGCCACTTGGATTTGCCCTATCCACACTGGCTGGGTCACTGAGCTGCTTGCTGTAGCTTCTTTCGGCCTCTTTTGATTTCTTCCGTGCCTCCCACCAGCTCTGCCTCCTTTCTCTTTAACACCTGGCTCCGTGTGCCATCTTTGCTTCTTGAAAGGCTGTGAAGCTCTGCTTGACCGGGGGGGGTCCACTCCCCTGGCACACGACACAACGTTTCTGGGATCCCTGGGGCTTTTTTTTTTTTTTTTTTGCTTTGCTTTGTTCTGTTTTGATTTGTTTGCTTGTTTTCTTTCTCTTTTCGCACTTGGGATCCCCTTCTAGCCGGACTGCACTGCACAGATGTGTAAGCTGAATCCCTGGGAGCATTTCTTTTCTTTTTTTTTCTTTCTTTTTATTTTTTCCTTCTCTCTTTTTCCCTTTTTGTCCTTCTTCACTTCTCAGTTCTCGTCTGTCTATACTTACCTTGTTTTCCAGTCTCCTGAATGCCTGGTGCTATGGGACATCTGTACCCCCTCTAGCCAGGCTATACCATGCAACCTGGAAGACTTCCCCAGTCTTCGCAGCCTCACTGGTGGGATGCCTGGAGGCTTTTATTTTCTACTTTTTTTTTTTCTTTTCCAAATATTTATCTAGTTTTTTTTTCCTTTTTTTTTTCTTTTTGTTCTCTCTATTTCTTGGGTTCTCATCTCTACTCCAAAGGTAAGCTCTCTTTGTGCTTTTTCCCTTTTGGCACTGTGTGTTTTTATTTTTCCTTTGTTTGTTTTTGGCTCATGTTTCTCTTTTCTCTTTCCCATACCCATACTAGCTCCATACATCACAACCTCCCTTCTCTTTCCTGCCTACCTGTACCATATGCTGAACATCACACCTCCGAGCAGCACAGGGACAGCCTACCAGAACTTGCCTGGCACTGATTCCTGGTCTGCCCTGTTAGCCCTAGTATGTGCCACAAACAACTGGACCTGCCCTCCTGCACCATAGCTGAGTGACCAGTACCACCCATTGGACAAGGAGATGAAAAAGATCATGACTAAGGACAAGTAAAAAACAAAGAACGCACAGCCTGCCTTCTCGGACATAACAAATGAAACAAAAAACCAGGATGGAACAAAAAAATCTACAATCAGTAAATGAAGAAAATAACTACTGAATCCCTCAAAGACAGTAGACAATATATGTCAAAACATATAAAATAGGACAGGATGGTTCCAGTAGGTGTCCAAAATAAAACACCAGATGACTTTCTAGTAGAAGAAAATGCACTAGAATTACCTGACAGGGAATTCAAGTCTCTAATATCCAGAACTATCCAAGAGTTGAAGCAAAAAGCAGACAAAAATGAGGAAAAAAATAGACAAATTTATAGAAAAGTCAGATAAATTCATGGAAAATAAGGCAAGAAGGTGGAAGAATTCAGGAAAATAATACAGGAACAAAATGTCAAAATAAATTCATAACTAGAAATAATACAAAAACAACAATTAGAAATCTGAAAGATAAACAGGATTTCAGAAATGGATAGTGTTAGAGAAGGACTGAGGAGCAGGCTTCAAACGATGGAAGACAGGATCAGTGAAATTGAAGACAAACACTTGGATACAACTGTTTGAGGAAAAATCAGAAAAAAAAAAAAAAAAAACGAAGAAAAATGAGGAAACTCTGAGAACTATATGGGACACAATCAAAAGCAAAACTTTGCGAGTGATCAGAGTTCCAGAACAGGGAGAGAAGACGGAAAACACAGACAGGATCATTAAAGAATTGCTGACAGAAAACTTCCCTAATATGAATGATGAAAAGCTGACTATCCAAGAAGCTCAACGAACCCCAAATAGGATGGACCCTGAAAGAAAAACATCAAGGCATATCATAATCGCACTCGCTGAAACCAAAGACAAAGAAAAAACCTTAAAGCAGCTCGAGAACAACAAAAATTCACATACAGAGGAGAAACAATAAGACTGAGCTCTGATTATTCTGCAGGAACCATACAAGCAAGAATGCAATGGGATGATATATATAAAACTTGAAAGGAAAACATTGCCAACCACGAATAATATATCCTGCAAAACTTTCATTCAGATATGATGGTGAAATTAGGACATTTCCAGATAAACAGAAATTAAGCCAATATGTAAAAACCAAACCAAACCCGCAAGAATTATTAAAATGAGTCCTTCAGTCTGAGAACAAATAAAATCAGACCACAGCCTGAATCTAGGATGCCAGATTGTACCAGCCAGATACCAGCATAGGAAATGATCTCTCAAGGACTATCCAAAACCAAAACATTTGCAACAGGGAACCAGAGAGGTTAATCTGTAAATGACAACAGTGTCAGAACAATAAAAGAGGGAATAAACGGTGTAGGTATAGAACTTTCTAAGGGAAAAGAAGGCAAGGTGATACCAAGTGATAATCGACTGGTTCAAACCGAGGAAGATAAGGGTAAATTTCAAGGAAAACACGAAGGAAGTTAACAAACCGACTCATCAAAATAAAGAAGAAAAACATAAAGTCTTGATAAAAATAAAATCTACAAAAACAAAAGTAATCCACAAACAAAAGAAACAACGCAGGAGAGTCAAGAGGAACAAAGAAAACGTTAGCACCACACAAAAAAGCACTACAAATGACAGCAATAAACCCACACCTATCAATAATTACACTGAATGTAAATGGCCTAAATGCACCCATAAAGAGACAGAAAGTGACAGAATGGATAAAAAAACAAGATCCATCAATATGCTGTGTACAAGAGACACACTTTAGAAATAAAGATGGAAATTTATTAAAAATTAAAGGATGGAAAAAAATACATCAAGCAAATAACTACCAGCAAAGAACAGTAGTGGCAAAACTAATCTCAGATAAAATAGACTTTAAAACAAAATCCACCATAAAAGACAAAGAAGGGCATTGTATAATGATTAAGGGGACAATCCATCAGGAAGACATAGCCATAGTAAACATCTACACACCCAGTGACAGGCCTCCAAAATACATAAAACAAACTCTAACAGCACTGAAAAGAGAAATTGACAGTTCCACAATAATAGTAGGAGACTCTAACACATCACTCTCGGTAAAGGACAGAACATCTAGAAAGAAGCTTATCAAAGATACAGAAGAGCTAAAGCGCACAGTCAGCCAACTTGACCTCACAGACATATGTAGAACACTCCACCCAACAGCTGCAAAGTACACATTCTTTTCCAATGCACATGGAACATTCTCCAGAATAGACCACATCTTAGGCCACTGGGCAACCCTCGGCAAAATCCAAAACACTGAGATAATACAAAGTATCTTTTTGGACCACAATGCCATCAAAGTAGAAATTAATGACAGCAAGAGCAAGGAAAAAAAGTCAATTACATGGCAACTGAATAACACCCTGCTTAAAAACCACTGGGTAATAGAAGAAATCACAGATGGAATAAAAAAATTCCTGGTATCAAATAAGAATGAAAACACATCATACCAAAACCTTTGGGACACAGCAAAGGCAGTCCTCAGAGCTCAATTTATAGCAATAGATGCACACATCAAAAAAGAAGAAAGGGATAAAATCAAAACATTAGCTACAGTACTTGAACAAATAGAAACAAATAGAACAAAAAGAAGCCCACAGTCGAGAAGAAAGGAAATGGTAAAGATCTGAGCAGAAATAAATGAAACAGAGAATAGAAAAGCAATAGAAAGAATCAACAAAACCAAAAGTTGGTTCTTTGAAAGGATCCACAAAATCAACAAATCACCACCCAAACAGACAAAAGAAAACCAGGAGAGGACACAAATAACCCAAATAAGAAATGAAATGGGACGTTACTACAGACACAACTGAAATAAAGAGGATCATAACAGAGTATTATGAAAAACTCTACTGCAACAAATTTGAAAACCTAGAGTAGATGGACGAATTTCTAGAAATGCACTGCCAACCCAAATGAACACAAAATGATGTTGAAAATCTGAACAGACTCATAACAACAGAAGAGATAGAAAAGGTAATTAAAAAAAAAAAACTCCCAACAAAAAAAAGCCCTGGCCCAATGGCTTTACTGTAGAATTCTACCAAACATTCAGAGAAGAGCTTACACCAGTGCTACTCAAACTATTTCAGAACTTAGAAAAGGAAGTGATACTTCGAATTCATTCTATGAAGCCACCATAACCCTGATACCAAAACCAGGCAAAGAAACCAGAAAAAAAGAAAATTACAGACCGATATTTCTCATGAATGTAGATGCAAAAACTCTCAAAATTCTAGCCAATAGAATTCAGCAGCATATTTAAAAAAAAAAAAAAAACCCACAACCAAGTAGGATTCATACCAGGTATGCAAGGATGGTTTAACATTAGAAAATCAATCAACATAATCCACCACATAAATAAAAAAAAAGAATCACATGATCATCTCAATCGATGCAGAAAAGGCATTTGACCAACACCTATTTCTGATAAAAACTCTCAATAAAATAGGTATATATTGAAATTTTCTCAACATAATAAAGAGCACATATGCAAAACCAATGGCCAACATCATTCGTAATGGAGAGAGGCTGAAAACATTCCCCCTTGAGAACAGGAACAAGACAAGGATGCCCTTTATCACCACTCCTACACTGGGTTTTTTGTGGGCCTATTTAACGTTGTGTTGGAAGTCCTAGCTAGAGCAGTAAGGCAAGGAGAAGAATATTTGTAATGAAGAAGTTAAATTGTCCTTATTTGTAGGTGATATGATACTATATACAGAAAACCCAAAAGACTCCAGAGAAAACTACTGGAACTAATAGAAAGATTCAGCAGAGTAGCGGGATACAAGATCAACATTAAAAAATCAGTTGGATTCCTATACAGCAATAAAGAGAATGATGAAAAGGAAGTCAGGAAAACAATATCATTTCTAATCACCCCTAAGAAAAGAAAATACTTGGGAATAAATCTAACCAGGGACGTAAAGGACCCATACAAAGAAAACTACAAATCAGTACTGCAAGAAATCAAAAGAGATCTACATAAATGGAAAAACATACCATGTTCATGGATTGGTAGACTCAACATTGTGAAAATGATAATTCTACCCAAAGCGATTTACAAATACAATGTGATACCGATCTAAATACCAACAACATTCTTTAAGGAGATGGAAAAACTTATCATTATATATGGGAGGGGAAGAAGTCCTGGATAAATAAAGCACTATTGAAGAAGAAGAATAAAGTAGGAGGACTTGCACTACCTGACCTCAGAACCTACTATACAGCTACGGTAGTCAGAGCAGCCTGGTACTGGTACAACAACAGATACATTGACCAATGGAACAGAGTTGAGAACACTGATGTAAATCCATTCACCTATGGTCACCTGAGCTTATACAAGGGCCCAGTGACCATCAGTTGGGGAAAAGATAGTCTTTTTAACAAATGGTGCTGGCAAAACTGGATGTCCATCTTCATAAAAATAAAACATGACCCATACTTTACACCACATACAAAAACTAACTCAAAATGGATCAAAGACCATATAAAGCCAAAAACCATGAAGTTCATAGAAGAAAAAAAGAATCAACACTAGAGGGGATAATACACAGCATTAACAGGATACAAACCACAACCAACAACACACAAGCTCTAGAGGATAAGCTAGATAACTGGAATCTTCTAAAAATTAAACAATTATGATCATCAAAAGATGTCACCAAAAGAGTAAAAAGAGAACCTACAGACTGGGAAAATAAATTTGGCTATTACATGTCAGACAAAGGCCTAATCTCTAAAATCTAAAAGAAAATCCAACACCTCTACAATAAAGACAAACAATCCAATTAAAAGATGGGCAAAGAAAATGAACAGACACTTCTACAAAGAAGACATTAAAGCGGCCAACAGACACATGAGGAAATGCTCAAGATCTCTAGCCATTGGAGAAATGCAGATCAAAACCACAATGAGATACCATCTCACTCTGACATTACTGGCACAAATCAATAAAATAGGAAATAATAAGCATTGGAGAGGCTGTGGGGAGATCGGAACTCTTATGCACCACTGGTGGGAATGCAAAATGATTCAACCGTTTTGGAAAACAATATGGTGCTTCTTTAGAAAGCTAGAAATAGAAATACTATATGATCCAGCAACCCCACTCCTAGGAGTACATCCTAGAGAAACAGGAGTCATCACACGGACAGACGTATGCACACCCATGTTCATTGCAGCATTGTTCACAATAGCGAAAAATGGAAACAACCTAGATGCCGATCAACAGATGAATGGATAAACAAACTGTGGTACATACACACAACTGAGTATTACACAACAATAAAGAACAGCAATGAATCTGTGAAGCATCTCATGACATGGATGAATATGGAGGGCATTATGCTGAGTGAAATAAGTCAACCACAAAAGGAGAAATATTGTATGGGACCACTACTGTAAATATTCATGAAAAGGTTTACACAGAAAAAGGAAAAATCTTTGATGGTTATGAGGGAGGGGTGGGGGTGGAAAAACACTCAATAGATAGATGGGAAACTTTGGTGAAGGGTTATACAGTACACAATACTGGGGAAGGCAGCACAACCTATACAAGGCAAGGTCATGGTAGCCCCATAGACACATCCAAACTCCCTGAGGGACCAAATTGCTGGGCTGAGGGCTGTGGGGACCCGATCTCAGGGAATATCTAGCTCAATTGGCATAACATAGTTTATAAAGAATATGTTCTACATTCTACTTTGGTGAGTAGCATCTGGGGTCTTAAAAGCCTGTGAACAGCCATCTAGGATACTCCACTGGTCTCACCTCTTTGGGAGCAAGGAAGAATGAAGAAAACTAAAGACACAAGGGAAGGATAGTCTGAAGGACTAATGGACTGCATCTTCCACAGCCTTCATCAGCCTGAGTCCAGTATGAGGTGGTGTCTGGCTACCACCACTGACTTCTTTGACAGGGATCACAATACAGGGTCCCAGACAGAGCTGGAGAAAAATGTAGAACAAAATTCTAATTCAAAAAGAAAGACCGGACTTGCTGGCCTGACAGAGACTGGAGAAACCCTGACAGTATAGCTCCTGGACACCCTTTCAGCTCAGTAATGAGGTCACTCCTGAGGTTCACCCTTCAGCCAAAGACTGAACAGGCCCATGGAACAAAACAAGACTAAAGGGGCACACCAGTCCTGGGGCAGAGATTGGAAGGCAGGAGGGAACAGGAAAGCTGGTAATAGGGAACCCAGGGTTGAGAAGGGAGAGTGTTGACATGTCATGGGGTTGTCAACCAATGTCATAGAACAATGTGTATACTGACTGTTGAGAAACTAGTTTGTTCTGTAAACCTTCATCTTAAGTACAATAAAAAAAGAAAAATAAAAAATTTTACATTTCTTTGGTGAAGAATGATGTTGAGCTTTTCATATGCTTATTTGTATATTAGGATATCTTCTCTTCTGAAGTGCCTGTTCAGGTCTTTTGCTCATTTTCCTATTGGTTTTTCTACCTTTTGCTTATTGATTTGTGGATATTTGTATATACGTGGATACAAGTTCTTTGTCAGATATATGACTTGCAGATATCTTCTACCATTCAGTGGCTTACTCTTACTCTTAATGGTACCTCTTGATGAATGTATGATTTTAATTTTAGTACATAATTCAAATTATAATATTTTCCTTATGATTAGTGCTTTTTTTAAATAACCAACTTAATGAAGTCTTTTCTTAAAACAACGTACTGAAGGCATTCTCCTTTTTTTTTCCTTCCAAAAGCTTTATTAGTGTACTTTTCTCATTTAGATTTACAGTCCCTTTTTTTTTTTGGTACAGTGTGAAGTATGATCAAAATATCTGTGCCCCTCCCCCCTAGAGAACAGTTGATCCAACACTGTTTAAAAATATATATATCTTATTCCTACAATCCCAAATATTTAGGTACCCAATACAGAACTTTAAAATACATGAAGCAAAAACTGCAAAGAGAAATAAACAAATCCATGCTTATATTGAAGATTTCAACACCCCATGCTCTTCATTTTATACAAAAGATACACTGAAAATCAGAAAGAATATAAGAAGACTATAACAACACTATCAGCCTACTGACCACACTGACCTTTATAAAATTACAGAACAGCAGCATATATATTATTTCAAGTGCACAGGAAATATTTATCAAAATAAACCATATTGTGGGTCATAGAACAAGTTCCCATATGTTTTTTAAAAATTCACTTACACAAAATATGCTCTCAATGGAATAAAATTAGAACTCATAATGGAAATATATTTGGTAAATATAATATTTGAAAATAACACACTTTTATGTAGCCCATGAGTCAAAGAAGAAATCCAAAGGGAATTTAAAAAGTATTTTGTACTGAATAAAAATATTCTGATAATGTGGTGAATAATTTTTTTAAAAATATGAAATGACTCTTGAATTTTTTGAATGAAACTCTCTTTGTTGTGATGTATTTTCCTTTTTATATCTTTAGATTTAATTTGAATATTCTATTTGGGATTTTTGTTCATGAGAGAGGTTGGCCTATAGTTTTCCTTTCTTGTAATGTCCTTATTGTGTTTTGTCATCATGCTTAGCTGGTCTCCTACAAGAATTGAGAAGTGTTCCGTCTTCATTATTCTGTAGAAGAATTTGTATAATACTGGTGTTATTTCTTTCTGAAATATTTGGAAGAATTCACTTTTGTACTATTTAGTGTTTTTCCTTTTCCACCCCTCCCCTCACTCATAACCACCAAAGATTGTTTCTGTGTAGAAACATTTTCATGTGTTTGTATAATAGTAGTATCATACAGTATGTGTCCTTTTGTGGTTGACTTATTTTACTCACCATAATGCCCTCCAGATTAACATTTCCTTTTTTTTTTTTTTATTTTCATTGTGCTTTAAGTGAAAGTTTACAAATCAAGTCAGTCTCTCATACAAAAATTTATATACACCTTGCTGTATACTCCTAGTTGCTCTCCCCCTAATGAGACAGCACACTCCTTCTCTCCACCCTCTGTTTTCACGTCCATTCAGCCAGCTTCTGACCTCCTCTGCCTTCTCATCTCCCCTCCAGACAGGAGCTGCCCACATAGTCTCATGTGTCTACTTGATTCAAGAAGCTCAGTCCTCACCAGTGTCATTTTCTATCCTATAGTCCAGTCTAATCCCTGTCTGAAGGGCTGGTTTTGGAAATGATTCCTGTCTCGGGCTAACAGAAGGTATGGGGACCACGACCTCCGGCGTCCTTCTAGCCTCAGTAACACCATTAAGTCTGGTCCTTTTACGAGAATTTGAGGTCTGCATCCCACTGCTGCCGTGCTCCCTCAGGGGTTCTCTGTTGTGTTCCCTCTCAGGGCAGTCGTTGGTTGTAGCTGGGCACCATCTAGTTCTTCTGGTCTTAGGCTCATGTTGTCTTTGATTTATGTGGCCCTTTCTGTTTCTTGGGCTCATAGTTACCTTGTGTCTTTGGTGTTCTTCATTCTCCTTTGCTCCAGGTGGGTTGAGACCAATTGATGTATCTTAGATGACCACTTGCTAGCATTTAAGACCTCAGATGCCACTATTCAAAGTGGGATGCAGAATGTTTTCTTAATAGATTTTATTGTGCCAATTGACCTAGATGTCCCCGAAACCATGATCCCCAAACCCCTGCCCCGGCTATGCTGGGCTTTGAATCGTTCGGTTTATTCAGGAAATTGCTTTGCTTTTGGTCTTGTCCAATTGTGCTGACTTCTCCTGTATTGTGTGTTGTCTTTCCTTGCACCTAAAACAGTTCTTGTCTACTATCTTATTAGTGAATACCCCCTCCCTCCCTCCCTCCCTCCCTCCTCTCGTAACCATCAAAGAATATTTTCTACTCTGTTTAAACTATTTCTCGAGTTCTTATAATAGTGGTCTCGTACAATATTTGTCTTTTTGCAACTGACTAATTTCACTCAGTATAATGCCTTCCAGATTCCTCCATGGAGATTAACATTTTCTTTATAACCTATGTTATGCTAGTTGAGCTAGATGTTCCCTAGACCATGGTCCCCAACCTTCAGCCCAGTAACTCTGTCCCTCAGGGAGTTTGGGTGTGTCTGTGAAGCTTCTATGACTTTGCCTTGGCCAAGTTGTTCTGACTTCCCTGGTATTGTGTACTGTCTTACCCTTCACCAAAGTTACCACTTATCTACCATCTAGTTAGTGTTTTTCCCTCACCATCCCTCCCTTCCCTCGTAAACAAACAAAGATTGTTTCTTCTGTGTGTAAACATTTTCTTGAATTTTCATAAGAGTGATCTCTTTACGGTATTTGTCTGTGATTCACTTACATAATGCCCTCCTGATTCATCCATGTTGTGAGGTGTTTTGCAGAGTCATTATTGTTCTTTATTGTTGCATAGTGTTCCATTGTGTGTGTGCACTATAGTTTGTTTATCCATTCATCTGTTGATGGGCACTTCGGTTGTTTCCATCTTTTTGCTATTCTGAATAATGTTGCAGTGAACATGGGTGTGCATGTGTTTATTCGTGTGACGGCTCTTCTTTCTCTTGGATATATTCCTAGGAGTGGGATTACTGGATCATATGGTCTGTTTCTAGCTTTCTAAGGCAGTGCCATATCGTCTTCCAAAATGGTTGTATCATTTTGCATTCCCACCAGTAGTGCATAAAAATTTCAATCTCCCCACAACCTCTCCAACACTTGTTATTTCCTGTTTTTTTGATTCATGCCAGTATTGCTGGGGTGAGATGGCATCTTATTGTAGTTTTGGTTTGCATTCCTCTAATGGCCAGTGATCATGAGCATTTCCTCATGTGTCTCTTAGCCACCTGAATGTCTTCTTTGGTGAAGTGTCTTTTCATATCCTTTGCCCCTTTTTCGATTGGTTTATTTGTCTTTTTGTTATAGAGGTGTTGGATTTTCCTATAGCTTTTAGATTAGAAGTTTGCTGGATATGTTGTAGCCAACATTTTTTTCCCCAATGTGGATGTTCTCTTTTTACTGTCTTGGTGAAGTCTTTTGATGAGCATAAGTGTTTAATTTTTAGAAGATCCCAGATACCTAGCTTATCTTCTGTTGTTTATGTATTGTTATTTATGGTTTGTATCTGATTTATGTCATATATTAGGGTGCCTATCGTTGACCTTATTTGTCTTTCCATGATCTTTATAGTTTCTGGTTTTATATTTATGTCTTTGATCCATTTTGAATTAGTTTTTGTGTATGGTGTGAGGTATGGGTCCTGTTTTATTTACACACAGATGGACATCCAGTGCTGCCAGCACCATTTGTGAAAAAGACTGTCGTTTCCTCATTTAATGGACTTTGGGCTTTGTCAAAGATCAAGTGGCTGTAGGTAGATGGATCTACTTGGGTTCTTGATTCTGTTCCATTGGTTAATGTGTCTGTTATACCAGCACCAGGCTGTTTTGACTACCATAGCTGTATAGTAGGTTCTGAGGCCAGGTAGTGCGAGGACTCCTATTTTGTTCTTCTTCGGTAATGTTTTACTTATCCAGATCTACTTTCCTTTCCATATAAAGTTAATGATTAGTTTTTCTGTCTTGTTAAAGAATGCTGTTGGTATTTGCATTGGGATTGGATTGTATTCGTAGATTGCTTTGGGTATAATTGACATTTTCACAATGTCGAGTCTGCCTATCCATGAGCATGGTATGTTTTTTTCATTTACGTAGATCTCTTTTGGTTTATTACAGTAGTGTTTTGTAGTTTTCTTTGTATAGGCCTTTTATGTCCCCAGTTAGATTTATTTCTAAGTTTTTTTTTTTTTTTTTTAGGGGCGATTATAAATGGTATTGCTTTCCTGATTTTCCTTTTTGTAGTTCCCTTTATTGATGTAGAAATCCAACTAGTTTTTGTATGTCGATCTTTTGTCCTTCTACAGTGCTGAATCTATTAGTTCCAGTGGTTTTCTTGTGGAGTCTTTAGTGTTCTCTATGTATAGTATCATATCATCTGTGAATAGGAATAGTTTTACTTCTTCCTTACTAATTTGGGTGCCCTTTATTTCTTTTTCTTGCCTTATTAGTCTAGCTAGGACTTGCAGCACAATGTTAAACATGAGTGGAGATAAAGGGCATCCCTGCTTTGTTCTTGTTCTCAAGGGGAATGTTTTCAGCCTCTCTCCATTGAAAATGATGTTGGTTGTTGGTTTTGTATCCAAAAAAAAAAAAAAAAACCAAACCCAGTGCTGTTGGGTCAATTCTGACTCATAGTGACCCTATAGGACAGAGTAGAGCTGCCCCATAGAGTTTCCAAGGAGCACCTGGTGGATTTGAACTGCCAACCCTTTGGTTAGCAGCCGTAGCACTTAACCACCACACCACCAGGGTTTCCTGGTTTTGTATAGATGCCCTTTATTATGTTGAAGATTTTCTTTCTATTCCTATTTTATTGATAGTTTTTGTCAGGAATAGATGTTGGCCTTTATCAAATGCCTTTTCTGCATTGATTGAGGTGATCATGTGATTTTTTAAAATTTATGTGTTGGATTATGTTAATTGATTTTCTAACGTGGAGCCATCCTTTCATACATGGTATAAGTCCCACTTGGTTGTGATTTTTTTTTTAAATATAAAATGCTGAATTGTATTGGCTAGAATTTTGTTGAGAATTTTTGCATCTATATTTATGAAAGATACTGGTATGTAATTTTATTTTTTTGTGGCATCTTTGCCTGGTTTTGGTATCAGGATTATGTTGGATTCATGGAAAGAATTCAGAAGTATTCCTTCCTTTCCTATATTCTGAAGCAGTTTGAGTAGTACTGGTGTGAGCCCTTCTCTGAATGTTTGTTAGAATTCTCTAGTGAAGCCATCTTGGCCAGGACTTTTTTTGTTGGGAGTTTTTTGTTATTACGTTTTCAATCTCTTGTTTCGTTATGGGTCTGTTAGGATTTTCTGCCTCAGTTTGTGTTAGTTTAGGTAGGTAGTATGTTTTTAGAAATTTGTCCATTTCCTCTAGCTTTTCAAATTTGTTAGAGTACAGTTTTTCATAATATTGTTATGATTCTCTTAGTGTCAGTTGGGTCTGTTGTGATATTGCCCATCTCATTTCTTATTCATTTGCTTCCTCTCCTGTTTTTCTTTTGTCATTCTGGTCAGTGGTTTATCGATTTTGTTAATCTTTTCAGAGAACCAGCTTTTGGTCTTGTTAACTCTTTCAATTGTTTTTCTGTTCTCTATTTCATTTATTTCTGCTCTGGTCTTTGTTATTTATTCTGGTGGCTGTGGGCTTCTTTTGCTTTTCTCTATTTGTTTGAGTTGTAGGACTAACATTTTGATTTTGTCCCTTTTTCTTTTTTGATGCTTGCACCTAATGCTGTGAATTGACCTCTGAGCATTGCCTTAGCTGTGTCTCATAGGTTTTGGTCTGATGTGTTTTCATTCTTATTTTATTCTAGAAATTGTTTGATTCTGTCTTTGATTTCTTCTGTTGCCCAGTGGTTTTTAAGCAGGGTGTTATTCAGCTTCCACGTATTTGATTTTGTTTCCTTGCTCTTCCTGTTACTAATTTCTGCTGTAATGGCATTGTGATCTGAGAAGGTGCTTTGTATTATTTCATTGTTTCGGATTTTGTTGAGGGTTGCTTTGTGTACTAAGATGTAGTCTGTTGTGGAGAATGTACCATATGCATCGGAAAAGAATGTATACTTTGCTGTTGTTGGGTGGAATGTTCTATATATGTCTGTGAGATCAAGATAGTTGATTGTGGCCTTAAGATCCTATGTATCTTCACTGAGTTTCTTTCTGCGTGTTCTGTCTTTTAACAAGAGTGGTGTGTCGAAGCGTCCTACTATTATTGTGGAACCGTGAATTTCTCTTTTCAGTGATGTTAGTTTGTTTTACGTATCTTGGGCCCTGTCATTGGGTGTATAGATATTTATTACAGTTATGTCCTTGTGGTGGATTGTCCCTTTAATCATTATGTCCTTCCTTGTTTTTTATGGTAGATTTTGTTTTAAAGTCCATTTTATCTGAGATTAGGATTGCCTCTGGTGCTTTTTTGGTTGTGGTTTGCTTGATTTTTTTTTCCCCATCCTTTAATTTTTAGTATACTTCTGTCATTGTGTCTTGTAGACAGCAGATTGATGGGTCATTTTTTTTTATCCTTTCTGTCACTCTTTGTCTCTTTATAGGTACATTTGAACTATTTGCATTCAGTGTGATTATTGGTATGCTTGAGTTTATTGCTGTCATTTTTTAGTGCTTTTTTTGTGGTGCTCAGGATTTCTTTGTTCTTCTTACTCTCCGGTGCTGGATTCCTTTTGTTTGTGGAATTTGTTTTTCTTCCTTTCATCAATGTAGAATTTGTGTGTACCGAGACTTTATGTTTTTCTTCTTTATTTTCACGAGTAGATTTCTTAACTTTCTTTGTGTTACCTTGAAATTTTCCTGTATCTTCCTAAGTTTGATCCAGTCTTTTTTTATTACTTGATATCATCGTGACTTCCTTTCCGTTTGAAAATTTTATACCTATGTTATGTATTCCCCTTTTGTTGTTCTAATGTTATCATCATTTACAGATTGACGTCTCTAGTTCCGTGTTTTAATTTTTTAGTTTTATTTTATCTTGGAGAGTTCATTATCTCAGTTGGTATCTGGCTGATACTGGCTTGTGTCTTAGATTCAGGTTGTTTTCTGAGTTGTTGGTTGTATAACTGAAGGACTCTCTTTAATAATGCTTGTTTAAGTTTGGTTTGATTTTTACAAATTCCCTTAATTTCTTTTTATCTGAAAATGTCCTAACTTCTCCATCATATGTGAGAGAGAGTTTTGCAGGATCTATTATTCTTGGTTGGCAGTTTTTTTCTTTTGGTGTTTTAAATATGTCATCCCATTGTTTACTTGCCTGCATGGTTTCTGTTGAGTAATCAGAGCTTAGTCTTACTGTTTCCCCTTTGTATGTTACTTTTCATTTTTCTCAAGCTGCTTCTCACAATTCTTTCTTTGTTTTTGGTTTTGGCAAGTATGATTATGATATGCCTTTTCTTTTTTTTTGGTGACTTTCTTTTGGGGTCTATCTTATATGGAATTCATTGAGCTTCTTGGGTGGTCAGCTTTTCATCTTCATGATATTAGGGAAGTTTTCTGTCAGCAAATCTTCAATGGTCCTCTCTGTGTTTCCCATTTTATCCCCCGTTCTGCACCCTGAGCATGTGCAAATTTTTGCTCTTTATGGTATCCCACATAGTTTTTAGATTTTCTTCATTCTTTTCTCTGATTTTTCCTCAGACAAAGTGGCATACATGGATTTGTCTCCAATTTCTCCGATTAACTCTTCCACTTTTTCAAATTTGCTCCTAAAACCTGCTATTGTGTTGTCCATTTCTGAAATTCTTTTGGATTTCTAATTGCTGTTTTTCTATGATTTCTGATTGCTTATTATTTTGACATTTTGTTCTTTAATTATTTTCCTGAATTCTTCCATTGCTTTGTGTTTTCCTTGATTTCGCCTGTGTTTGTCAGATCAGGGATGTGACGTGGTAAGGGTGTTACAATCCCACCCTAATCCTCTTTAACATAAAATCATAATCACAAGATGGAGGACAACCACAGAATACTGGAAATCATGGCCTAACTTGACCAGGGGAAGATTGATGACAAGGAATATTCCTCCAGAGTTGACAGAGAGAGAAAGCCTTCCGCTGGAGCTGACACCCTGAATTTGGACTTGTTACTTACTAGACTGTAAGAGAATAAATTTCTCTTTGTTAAAGCCATCCACTTGTGGTATTTCTGTTATAGCAGCACTAGATAACTAAGACACCAGTATTCAGTTGTTATTTCCATTTACCCACGTTTTACCTTTTCTGTTCCTTTTCTTTCTTTCTTTATGTGTTTCTCTCAAGGATCATTTTCCTTATGTCTGAATTATTTCTTTTTTATTTAGGGTCCCTGGCAGTGAGATCTCTCTGTGTCTGTCTGAAAACTTATATATTTTTATTTTGAAACATGTTCAATCCTCCAAAAAATGTTATAAGACTAGTACTACAGTGAACTGAATACCCACATACATTTTACCTAGATTCACCAAGTGTTATGTTTTCCCACATTTGCTCTTCCTACGTTTTTTTCTAATCCACTTGAGAGTTAGTTGCAGACATCATGATGCTTTCCCCCTAAATACTTCAGCATGTACCTCCTAATAACAAGGGCTTCTCCTGTATAATTACAATAGTTGTCATGCTCACATTGTTTATCATTTATGCACATTATGTCATCTGTTTTCACATTTTTCCATATCTTAATAATGCCCTTGCTATCATTTTTCTTTAAATCTGGGATCAAATAAAAAATCAAACATTGCATTTAGTTGTAACGTTTTCTTAGTCTCCTTTTATACAATTTCTTAGCTTGGACATCCATGTCAGAAAGTTTTGAGGCGTGTAGGCCAGTTTTTTTGAAGAACATCCCTCAGTTTGGCTTTGCCTGATCATTTCTTCTTGAGTAGAGTAGATGCAGATCAAACGTTTTTGGCAGGAATAATATGTAGATGATGATGCAGTATCCTCAGTGCAGTACACGAGGAGCCACATAATGTCAATTTCTAGTATTTTCATTATTAATTTCTTTAAAGAAATTTTGCAGTTGTAGTTGATATGTTCCTTTTTGTTCAAGAGTTGTTTAATAGAATTTGCAAAATTTCTCATGAAAGAGACTTTTTGGTTTTTTCCTTATTTGTAATTTCTAGTTTTATTGCCTAGAGATCAGAGAATGTTGTTTTCATTTCCACTTTATAGAGTTTGATTTTTTGAGATCTAATATTACTTTTTGTGAGTGTTCTTTGTGTGCTTGAGAAGGTGTTTTATTCTCTATTATTGGGATAAAGTTTGATAAATATAAGATTTTACTGATTGTGTTGTGTACGTCATGTCCTTGGTTCACCTTTTCCTTCTTACCCTTTTCCTCTTATATTTGCCAACTTTAAATGATGGCTTCTGATTCCCACCTCTTAACTAATTGTCAGTCAATAAACTGATTTTAGTCTCTCCCTTCTCTCTTCTTTTTCCTCCATTTTAAAATGGCATTATTTCTACTTTTTTTTTTTTTAGAAAATATAACATTTATAAATCATTTTCTTCCCTTGTCCTTACCCCATTATAATTTTAGATATTTAATGAAATATAGCTGATCCTCACTGTTTGCAATTATATATTTGCAAAACTGCCTAAACCAAAACCAAACCTGTTACCATCAAGCCGATTCTGACCCTGTAGTAACCCTATAGGACAGACTAGAACTGCCCTATATGGTTTCCAAGGAGCGGCTGGTGGATTCAAACTGCTGACCTTTTGGTTAGCAGCTGAGCTCTTAACCACTGTCCCACAAGGACTTCTAAGATTCGCAGGCTCACTAAAATTTATTTATAACCTCAAAGTCAGTACTTCCATAGTTTTCAATATTTAAAGATTTTTTTTGCAGAGTGACAAAAAATTTGAATTATTCAACATATGTGTTCCCAGTTGAGGTCAAACAAGGGAGCAAGCAGTCTGCCTTCTTTTTTTCAGCTCTCATGCTGTAAACAAGTGTCTTTTTACAACCTATTTAGTGCCATGTTTTTTTGCATTTTTGTATATTGGTAGTTTTACTATTTAAAATGGCCCCCAAGTATAATGCTGACGTGCTGTCTAGTGTTCCTAAGTGCAAGAAGACTGTGATGTACCTTGTGGAGATAAGCTTCTTTCAGGCATAAGTTATAGTATGTTTGCCATGAGTTCGATGTTAGTGAATCACCAATGCATATTAAATAAGCAGTCTTTAAACAGAAGCACACATAGAACAAGGTTATGTACTGGTCAGTTGATGAAAATGTTGTAACCAGCAGCTCTCAGGAACCTAACCCTAACCCTAGGTGACACCCTGGGAGTAATGGCTCAATATTTGTTAGCTCAGTGTTTGTGGCAGCCTTATAGGACGTATCTACTGCAAATAATGAGAATTATCTATATATTCCATACGTACCACCAGTCTTTTTACTGAAGTTTCTCCATATTTTTGTGGTTAGAAGAAGCTCATGTCTAGTAAATGCCTCAAGAAAGGTTTGTAAATAGAATAATTCCTGGTTATTGAATGTTCAAAAATTTTTCTTTAGTCTTAATGCTTAAAGGAGAGTTTGGATACGAAATCATTGGTTCACACTTCTTTTCTACAAGTTTTTTTAAAACATTCCTCAGCTGTTCCTTGCTTTGTATATCGTCATTGAGAAATCTAATTGCCAGTCTGACTTTATTTAGTTTGTGAATGGCTTGGTCTTTTGTCTGGAGGATGTGAGGATTTTTTTTTTTTTTTTTTTGGTCTTTTTTTAAGCCTAATGATTTTACGGGGTATGTTTTGGAGTTAACCATTTGGGTCAATTTTCATTTTACACTTGAGCCTTTTCAATATGAAGATTCAAGTCAGCTGTTGTTGCAGGATTTTTTTTTTTTTGTATTATAGTTTATGTATTAAATTTGTTTGTTTTATTGTTTATATTCTTTTTTAGGGACTTTATATGGGACCTTCTTTGTCTGCTGTACAACCACTTCCTCTCTTATCCTTTTAAATTATTTTATTTTCCTTTTCTTGGCTGTTTTCTTGCCTTTCCTCAGTGTCCTCTATTAAATGTTCACCAGGAGCTAGTCTTCCTTGGGTATCTTGTCATTTAGTCTTTGATTCTAAAATGATTTAGTTGTTTCCTTTAGATTATTTTCTGGGTTTTGTCAGGTCTCATTTTATATCTATTTTTTTGTCCATTTTGTCTTGAGTTTTTGTATTTCTTACTTGTACAGTGGCTTTGTATGGATTTGTTCTGCCTTTTTCTGTTTATTTTCGGTTCTTTTTTTTTTTTAATTTTCTTGAGCAAACATTGGTAGTTGTATGTAGACAGAGTGAGGATATTGGGTGGGAAAACAAGTTTCTTACTTAAAAAGTACCCTCTTTTGTTGGTAGAGTGGCATGCAGCTGTTTAAATCAGTGGCACCCTTTTTGAGGAGAGAGAGGTTGGTGTGCTTTCTGATTTTGTGATTCCCTTTTGTTTCTCTAGGACCCTTTCTTTCCCCCCTCTGAACTTCTCTCTTTGCCTTCACTATCAGGTGCCCAAGAAGCATCATCTTCCAACTTGTCCCTTTTTTCCCCAAGAAGTGATACCTTCTTGAACTTACTTCCTCAGGTCCTGAAGAATTTCAAGTCACTTTCTTTTGATTTCCTAATAGCCAGTGTTTGATAGATCTTAGATCTCTTTTCAGTATTTTCATAATCAAGTGGAATTTTCTCTTTTGGGGGCTCCACACTCCTGCTTGTCTCTCACTACAGGCATAGACTTTGTAGTTGAGTCTGCAAGATTTGGGTATTTTCCCACTTTCAGGTACTGTGAAGTATTTGTGAAACTTCAAAGTTTGCTCCTGGATTTGCTGAAGGCACAGGGTATGTGTGATTATCTTTGCTTTTTTTGTTGATCTGTGTGGTTTTTTGGAGGATGCATGAAGAAATTCAGATTTAGGCAACTGTCATTAGTCTCTGGTAACCCAAAAGCCATTACCTTCATGTTTGAAGAATATTTTTCTTGGGCATAAAATTTCATGTTGGCAAGACAATGGCCTAAGAATAAAAGCAGTCAGCTCATCTCTCCATGGTTCTTTCCTCCTTGGAATCCTAGCTCCTCCAGTTCTCCCTACCTTAACAGCTGTGCACTGAATTGTCTAGCTTTTCTTATTGTGCTAGCTGGGAGTGTTGGTTTGTCATCAGGTATCTCATCCTACCCTGATGCCTGCTGGTTATCATTTTGGTTGTTTTTAAGAGCTAAGGCTTCTCAACTTTATCCATAATATAATTAATTTTTGATACCTTTATCAAAGCCTGCTATGTTGGGGCTCTCCAAGACCACCCCTGGGTTTGATGGTTCACTGGAGTTCTCCAAAGACTAGCGTATAATCATATTCATGGCTAAAATTTATTACAGCAGAAAGATACAAAGAAAAATCAGCAAAGGGAAAAGACTTATGAGGTGGGGTCCGAAGGAAGCCAGGCACAAGCTTCCAAGAGTCCTATCCCATTGGATTTCCACAGGATATGCCTAATTCCTCCATCAATGAGTTGTGACAAAATGTGTGAAGTATTGTCTACCAGGGAAGCTCATTAGTATCTAGGATTTGTACTGGAGACCGGTCACACAGGCAGTCTCTGCTAAGCACATATCAACATTCTAGACTCCCAGAAGAAAAGCTGCTGTTCAACATGAACCACATTATTTGTACAAATAGCCTAGCTTAGTGAGTCACTCTTATCAGGGCAGTGAGAACCTTCCCCAAATCCAAGTCCCTATAAGCCAGCCAAGGGCCAACCTTGCAAGTAAGCCTTTTCAAGGTTAGCAGTTTACGCCTGTTAACTCTTCTGAACAACTACCTAGCCATACACTTGTTCACCCTACTAGGAAGTGTTTTTAAGGACTTAAAATAGGTTTGCAGTGTCATACCTAAGATAATCAGTTTTCTTCTCAGTAAAACTCTAACAGATAATTTGTAGTGAGGAAAACAAAAATATTATTTGTCTTTAACATTCTTGGAAAATGAGACCCAATAAGGGAGATAGTAAAATTATTTTCAGTCATAAGCTTAAGGTTTTCATTTTTTAAAACATTTCAAATTGAAGTAATCACAATGCTAATATGGTAAGTAACATTTTCTTTCTTCATTTTTATTTTTAATGGGCAGAGAAAATGACTTATGTAAAAGAAAAGGAATTATGTATTCACTCTTTTCTTTTAGCCTAAGAAAGCTGTTAAGGTAAAACCTCGTCCGCCTCTAGCTCCTCGACCTTCTAGTGGTTCCACGGCAGCAGCTCGCCGTAGATTGTTGAGGGTTCTCCCCCACATCGGACAGTCTTGCTTACCTTCTCCTGGGAATACATATCTACCTGAAACTTCCAAGAATGCGCTTTCAAGTTTGGCGACTCTGCTCCCTGCTGATAAACCCATATCATCTATCACTAGTGATTTTCTTAAGGAAGATGATAACTGGGAGAGTAACACACTGTCTCATTCCAATGGTAGCATCAAACTACCACCTCAGATACCTCATGTGGAATTCAAAAATGACAAAGAGTTTACTGATTCTGTCCTCCATCTTGGGTCATCCCTGTCTAGGCGAACAGAACACTTTTCAGGAAGCTTGCCATCTAATAATGAGGATGACACTGTCTTATTTCCAACTACAGAACCATGTGTTACTGAAGAATCCCTTCTACCTAAAGTGGGTTCATTTGCTTCGTTAACAGAAGGAAACTCTAATGAACAACAGAGCAGTGGCTTAGAAGGTCTATGGAAGGTAAATCCAGAGCTCCTACTCACTAATGGTGATAAAGGACTGACAGCTACAGAACAACACCTTAAACATGTTGCAAGAGTGTTGAGTGGTGAGTCAGTAGAAACTACAGTTCTTAACCACCGTGAATTAAGCCCTCACAAGAATAGACTCTTGTCACCTCTTCGCTGTTCTGCACCAATGTCGCTGCATAATTCTCTGGTGAAACCACAAAGACAGCCCAAATGTTTAGAATCTGGGAACCTCCAGTCTTCTGCTTCACAAAATGTGCTCCGTTCACTGGATGTTCGAAATATAACTGATTGTTCTTTCTCTAGGACTACTCGCTTTCGAGGTGTTAAAGTTGATTCACCTGGGAAAAGGTCTGATATTATTTCTAAAGTTGAGGCTCGGGATATTACAGAAATGGCCAACAAGGCTTCCAAAGAGCCCGTTGGTTGTGTAAATAATATAGGTTTTCTTGCTTCGCTGGCCCGGAGCGCAAGCAGAGACAGTTTACAGAGCACGTGTGGGGCAGGCAGGCTTCGAGCTTCTGGAATTGGGCTATCTACAAACCTCCAGCATTTTCAGGAAGAAAGCCTTAGGAAAAGCTCTCCCCAGTTAGAGCCCACAGATTTCTTTCTAGTAAGTACTTCCTTTTCAGCATGCTTCACCACTTACCATTATATTGATTCAGCATATTTAAAGTTCCTTTTTGTTTATATAAATAAGGAGGCTGAGGGTTGAATTTTTTTTCATTCTTATAAATGTCTCTTAAAATTATGCAGTTTGTAGAAAAGATATTTTAACAGTTGACTTGTAAATAATATTTTAGTCCTAAATTGAGAACTGTAATTTGGAAAATAATTTCATTAAACAATTTGTCATTATATTTTTAAATGCTAAAGATTTTTGTTGCTGTTTTTCCCAAATAAGAACTTTTATTTGAGCCATCAAATTTTATTCTCTTAAAGATATATAAGCACAATATTGCTAGATGTCAGAATCAGGTTCCAAGTTAATTAAACAAATTAGATTAAATAATTTTAAATGAAAGCCTGATCATATTTTGGTAATAAAATAATACAAATTTCTTATTTGGTGATCTCTTCTTCTATTCTTCATTGACTCACCTCTGCAGATGTTTTGTGTTTTCATTGTAGTCAGCCCGTGGTATTGGAATAAGTGGAAATAATGCAGCAGCAGGAAAAAAAGTAGGTAAGCAACAGGTATTTTGAAAATGGCATAAGGCTAATCACATCATTACACATACTGTTGAATTTTCAAAGAGAAAGTGGGAGAACATTCTTTGTGGTATGTACAGAGTAAATGTTCTCCCTAAACTTTTTCCACTTAAGCAAATGATTATGGGAACTAGCCATAGGAGATACATGGAAAATAAAACAAAGATAGAAACTGAGGTTTCTGTTTCCTAGAAGAGGTATGGCCTATGTGAAAAGACATGAAAAATGAACAACAGGTAGTTCCCAACCCATAGTTACTACTGAGCTATTGAGCTGTTGAGCCACAATGGGCTGTTGAATGGGCTTTGAGGAGTTACCCTAGAAAGGTCCAATACCTGCGTGGTGGAAAGAAGCTCTTTTTGATGAACTGGTTATTTCTGTATCAGAGAAAGAACTAGCTCTTTCCAAGGCACAGTAGCAGAAATGAGTATAACTTTAGCACTTCTTCTACCAGTAATAGCACCTTAAATGTGCACCACCTGGTCATTATTCCTGAGGTGGAAGGAGTCATTGCTGTCATCTTCTGATTTTTAATACCCAGGCCGGGAACAGGAAACTCATTTCCAAACATGTACCACCTTGGTAGCCCAAAGTGTTAAAGGGTGCTTTTACATAATGTGGCTTTCTTGTGAGTTTTATGTTTTTAAAGAAATACTTAATGTTTGTGTTCATTCTTATGTAAGGCTCCAAAATTATGACGTCTTAATATACCCACTTTTAATGTCATAGTTGTTATTTTTCCTTGACTTACACTGAAGTCTCTCCCATCCTAACTCATGCCTAAGCCTCTTGGAAGTTTGCATTCACCTGTCTCTACTCTCTTAGCTCTAATTCAGGCCTTCACTGCTTTCTGTACTTCCACTCTTACTGCTCCTCTGAAATTGCCATTCTGAGGTCACCAAAGATCTCCATATTTTTAAATACAGTGCACGCTTCTGTACCCTTATCTTACTTGATTGTGTGGCCCTCCTGGAAATACTTTTGAGTTTTTTTTTTTTTTTTAAGCTCTGGGCTATCAGATTATTATAGATTTTTGGCTTGTTTTGGTTTTTTAACTTCAGTTTTCTCATTTTACCAGCAGTCTGCTTGTCCCCAGATATATCCTCAGTTTGGTTGAATTCA
This sequence comes from Loxodonta africana, assembly GCF_030014295.1. NCBI lineage: Eukaryota > Metazoa > Chordata > Mammalia > Proboscidea > Elephantidae > Loxodonta > Loxodonta africana. The sequence goes on along the minus strand of NC_087357.1, from coordinate 81,754,647 downwards.
TTTAGGCTTAAGGCATCAGCTGTCACCTGTACTGATGATTGCCCAAACTAGAGCTGTTTAATTTTCTGCCATTTCCTCTTATAGTAATAACTATGTCTTTTTTTCTCTTGCTTCTGAATTACCTAGAAGAGTCTGTCCTACTTGGTGTAAGTTTGATTAATTGACTTATTAAGTTCCCCCACTGGTCCTCTTGTTTTTTCCACTGTAGAGTCTCCCTGGGTAACATTATCCATTCTTATCCATTTGTGATAGTTTCAGCCTTCATTTTTTTACAGATGACTACCAAACTTGCATCTAGAACACTAATAATCAATTACTTCTTTGGCTGCCTTTTCTGTTGGGTGAGTGCTTATAGATCATTGTGTTAGATTATTAGACTAGGAAATGTCTCCTAAGTGCGTTAATCCCAAAATATTTCATCCTGTTCTGAAAAGCAACTCCACAGTAGAATTTTTATATTGACTTTTTGCTTTTTCATGTGCTTGATACACATTTGAGAGAAGGCTTCAGAGAGGAGTTGCTGATTGATGATGTCTTACAGGATAAGTAGAATTCTGCCAGGTTGACAAGGTGGAGTAGAACACTTTAGAAGAAGAGACTTCAGATGTGAATGGCCTGGTGCATCATTTAGGTTGGATGTGATGTGGTCAATGGCAAGAAATGACTCTGGAAAGTTAGGCAGGTATCCTGTTGAATATGTAAAACCTTGAAAGTCAGTCCAAGGAATTTGGATTTTTCCAATTGGTGGCAGGGCAGTTATAGGTTCTTGATGGGGAGAAGCCTTGCTAGCATGGATAGATGACTAATGTGTGATTTTCTCTGAATGGGTGGAAGGACTTACGGAGACTGTTCTCATAAGGGGAAGACTGCAGTTATGTTTTTGTGCCCCCTCATTCTGTGTTCCTAAATGAAAAATGTTTGGAAAACATCAAGTTAAACACCCCTAAAAGAAAGAAAAAAAGTAAAAATGTGGCTACATTGAACTAAATTATCATCAACAGATTCTTTGACCATTATTTAAGGGAGGATATCCTAAGCCTGAATTTCAAAGATAGTTGCAATTGGAAGAGCTTCCAGAGGATATAGTATATGCCTTCCTCCGGCATTCTGAGCAAATGCTTATTTTTATTTTTCTTAAGTGCGAAGTACCCCCATTATCTTTGTGAAGTGTTCTTGGTACTTCTAAGTATACTTGAGGAAGAAGAAAGCTCTTATTAAAACCTTTTAGCTAATATTGGTTTGATGGTGTACCAGCAGCCACTTTTCATGCCTCCGGGCCTCCTAGGTACTACGTTAGTCTGGCCCTAATGCCTCCGGGCCTCCTAGGTACTAAGTTACTCTGGCCCTAATGCCTCCGGACCTCCTAGGTACTACGTTAGTCTGGCCTTAATGCCTCCAGACCTCCTAGGTACTTCGTTAGTCTGGCCCTAATGCCTCCGGACCTCCTAGGTACTACGTTAGTCTGGCCCTAATGCCTCCGGGCCTCCTAGGTACTATGTTAGTCTGGCCCTAACGCCTCCGGACCTCCTAGGTACTTCGTTAGTCTGGCCCTAACGCCTCCGGACCTCCTAGGTACTACGTTAGTCTGGCCTTAATGCCTCCAGACCTCCTAGGTACTGCGTTAGTCTGGCCCTAATGCCTCCGGACCTCCTAGGTACTACGTTAGTCTGGCCCTAATGCATTTAGCACCAAGGCGGGTCCCTTCTGAAACGCATGGAGCTCAGCAATCAGAGTTGGAGCATCACCGTGTAGGTTGAGCATTCTATTAGGTGATGCTTCCTGGATATGTTAGTTCCATAAACTTTTGCCTTTTTTCCCTTTATGTCTATGATATAAGACTTGCAAGCATAATTATGGGTTTCCTGTGTGATAGTTAGGGGGATCTGATGGTTTGTTTTGATTTTTCTGTGTCATGTTTGGAAAACCAGAGGTTTCCCCATGTAACCTAATGGAAAAAAAAAAAAAGGCACCCACAATAAATTCTCTATTTAGTTCTTGTTGGTGTATTGTCATACCACAGATTGGTGGCACCACAGTGCCACTTGCCTTATTTGTGGCTTGTATTACCAGATCATATTTCTCAAAATCCATATTACCAACCAAATATTTAAACACAGTAAGCATGCATTCCAGTGCTGAAAACATATACCATCAAAAATTTTTTTTTTTTTTTTTAAATAAAAACTTGGTAACTAAAGGGCACTAAGTTGATGCCCTGGTACCATTAGGAGGCATTCAGTTAGTCAAGTCAAATTTTGTTTCTACTTTTGTGGAAGACCTGGGAGTATATTTTAGACTGTAAAGCAGTCTTAATTGTATTAGGCTTGTGTACCCCTCAGCACCCAATCGGGGTTGTAGAAAAAGCATAACACCAATTATTGCAAATCCTTCCCAGTAGTGGAGAAGCGGTGCCGGTAGCATACACACTCTGCCATTTTTCTGCCTTTTCCTTCCGTTTTTCCTGTTTCCTTGTTTGCCTCTTGTTGCTAGGCCTTTGGGTGCCATTACACACTTGTGGACCTGTACAGTCACTGTAACAGCTGTGGACTTTGATAACTAAAAGGGTGACTTTGAGCTTCCCTGCTTGAGTGGGTTCGTTGGAATTTTGGTCAGTTCTAAAAGCGATTTATTTCCCGTAGTAATTAAAGAAACTGGATTAATTATTTTTTATGTAATATCGGATGTGCTCTTATTTTAAAGGCAAAAAATCAAGTTGTTACAGTAGTACAGAATTTAGTAGACATTGAGCTGTATGCCATAGGTTGTACTACTGATAATATATTTTATATTATTATAACACTTAAAATCTGGAATGCTTTTTCGTATATGAACTGATTTGACCTAAAACACTTAGTAACCTGGGGAGAAAAATATGTGTTCTGTTATCTTAAAAAATGAACAAACTGAATTTTTGAGAGAATAAATAACTTGTTCAAGGTTCAATGAATTTACTTTCTGTGGTATGATCAGAGCTAAGAGACCAGTCTCCTAGTACTTTGGTGCTCCTTCTTGGTGATTGTATAACACATTATGTGGTTCCTCGAAGGCCTCATCAAATAGGGCTTTGACCTACACATTTTTCAGGACTCTGTCAAAATTTGGTATAATTTACATAAACTGATTATCCTTAGAAATAATCAGAAAGGTGGTGGTGTGTACAAAAAGTCTTAGAAACACACATTCTAATCAGTAGGAGACCACATCTTTAAAAATATAACAGTAAATACTATTGCAACTTCACTTGCAGAGTATGTAAATAATTTTAGATATGAAAATAGCACAAATTAATTTTTATGGCAAAGAAGTTTACTATGACAGGAATGTGTTTTGCTGCGTGGTATTTTACATTTAGAATTTACGCCTGCGTTAATCAAGATGCCCTTTCTCCAAACAGGGGAATGTACTCATCACCTGCCACCTGTGAAAGCCCCTGTTCAAACAAAGAAGAGAACAGCAAAGCAGTGTTTTCTTTGTGGGAAGAAAACAGGACTGGCTACTAGCTACGAATGCAGGCAGGTTGGCCAGCGGGAGAAGCTGAAATGCTTTCTGTGTGGTGACCCAGTGTGGGGATTATGCAAAATAAAACATTCTTTAAATTGGCTATTCATAATACCATCATTAAGGTGACGCTCAAACAGCAGCCCTCAGTAGAACTCCTAACTGGCTGAAGTAAAGAACAAGTAGACAGTACCATGAGTTTCCAAAAAGTGAAGGCAGAGCCTCTCCTGCTCTTTAAATTAGGAGATTTAAACCAACAGGAGAACAGACATTCTTTCTCTTACAATAGATATACTTGGTTTTTATTTTAATGTAGCTTGGGAACCCACTTCCCCAAGAATCTATTTTAAATTACATAAAAAAGGACTAACTTTAAAGTTTAAAAAAAAAAAAGTTTAAAGTTAATGTACTATAAATTTCAACAATTGTACTTTTATTTCAACAGATGGATAATACATACTTAAGAAATAATGAAAAAATTGCTGACTTTTTCCTACCCATAATTATTTCGTTCATTACCATTGGATTGATTTGCTCCAAGGATGGTATCTGCCCATAGGTTGGGGCCAGGCCTTGAAAATAACTGCTGTTCTTTAGATTGTACTCTATTCAAATGAAAACTACTTTTCTTGTTGCTAGAAATATTTTTTAAAACTTTTTATGTCATAGGTAGATTTTACATAATTTAATTTTCTCATGACACTGAATTTATTAGACGTTCTTCCAGGTTTCTTAGGTAAAAGAGAAATGGTAGACATGTTTATCGGTTTTTACAATTTTGGTACTTCCTAAAAGTCTATATTCTGTTTTATCCCATAGGGAATTTTTTATTATAAACTGTCATGCTCACAGATAATTAACTTGTTCTTTTGGAGGGTGCTCGTGCTTGTTTGTGAGTGGAAGGGAAGTGTCAGCTCTGAAATTGCTAAAGAGAACCAGAGGGCTCCCGTTGGACTACCTGAAGTCGAGTTCAGATCTCCCAGTGAAGTGGGCCTTTTGTAGACATGTGACCATTCATGTAAACTTTTTTTGTGCTTCAGATGTGGAAACAACTTCTGTGCCTCTCATCGCTATGCAGAAACCCACGGCTGCACCTATGATTACAAGAGTGCAGGGAGGAGACACTTGCAGGAGGCAAACCCTGTTGTTAATGCACCAAAGCTTCCAAAAATATAACTCTTACTCTGCACAGAACTGTTCTGCCCAAGGAATTGTATTATAATGACAGAAGAAATATTGTTTAGACTGCATTATTTTTGTTCGACTCCAAAAGATTTGCCAAATCACAAAAGCGTACAGTGTATACTGTTGGAGAATGACAATACTACTGTAGTGGACATCTTTATTCTTTGGTGAATTGAAAGTCTTAAAAGTAGTTTTAAAAATTTTACACTATGATGATGTTAGCTTTGTTATTGCATGTCTTGTGTTAAGTGTTTTATATTTAATATTGCAATTTCACTAGACAAGTCTTCAAAAAAAGCACTTTAGGAAGTTAATATTGACTGTGTAACCAGGCCTCCACACATGCAGTACAGAAATGAGGGTCATGTAATGGCTCTACTTGAGTCTACCACATGGTTTTTTTTTGGTGGGGGGGCGAGGGCGGGTATGGGCGTTGGGAAGGTGGGGATATTTTTTTTAAATCCCATGTGTGAATGTTTATTGAGTTTACTAGGAAGTTCCTTTTTATTTCAAGCCACTATTTCTAAAAAGGACATTTCGTTTTCCAGTATGGTTTTTAGCACACATCTATCTCTTCCGTATTCAGGCTGGCACTCAGATATGTGTGTCCATTCTATGAAACATATCATCTTAATCATAGTGTATATTTCTTCAAATACTACTTTTTGAATAGTTTTAAAATAGAAGATATCCCACTTGTTGTTGTTGAATACGGAAACCAACTTTTCACCTTTTAAGAAATGGCTATGTTTAAAACTAAACCTCACAGCTTGGTTTGTTTTTCTTATGTGTTGAGTGCTATTACCAGGAGAAATTCAAATAAATATTCAGTTTCATTATGAGATTATTTGATTATTTACAGTAACTTTTCTTTTATAAAACCATTTAATGTTAAATAAATCTGATGTACTCTACTTTGAAAAAATAAGTGTCATTATAAAGACATTGTTTTAGGGAGTAAAGGCCCTGTTTCCCAGATGGAACCAAAATACCATTCAGGCTTTTGGGAAGCCACTTGCTCTACAGAGGCTCAGCTGAGGGTGATGCTGAGCCCTGGTAAACAGCCAGCAGGCAGCCCAAGTGGACTCTGCAGCTCTTTGGCTGCCTTTTCTGTTGGGTGAGTGTTTATAGATCATTATGTTAGATTATTAGACTAGGAAATGTCTCATTAGTGAGTTGATCCCAAAATATTTCATCCTGTTTTGAAAAGCAACTCCACAGTAGAATTTTTTTATTGACTTTTTGCTTTTTCATGTGCTTGATACACATTTGAGAGAAGGCTTCAGAGACTTCTTTCTCCCCACATGACTTCTTTCTCCACCTAAAGCCACATGAACAGGAGAGTTTGCTACCCTTCCCCTAACTCCAGTGAGAGATAGAATGCTGAATAGAGAAAGATGCTGGAGGGAAATATGTTTACAAGACTTAGAGGGGATGGCAAGAAATGAGTGGAGGATTGAAGCAATTGGGGGTTGAAGGAATGTATCTTAAGGGGGGAATAACAAACAAAAGCAAACCCTTGCCATTGAGTCAGTTCCAACTCATAGTGGCCTTCTATATAGGTTAATAAAAAATATGTCCATTTGTGTTAATGAATAGTTCAGTTTTCCTCCCTTGTTAAGAAAATGTTTACTTCAGACGTTTAACATCTAAGAGTTCTATTACATGGATAGACTGCTGGAATATGGACCAAAACATGCATGCATACATACATACTTGTGGATGCTTAGGGCATGCAGTGAAATAGGCTTAGTGTACTATGGTTTTTAAACCAAGTCTATAAGTACAAATCTTGTTTTAAGTTTTACCAAAGATTTTGGGCAAAGTTGACTCTTTTCCTAATTTTCAGCTTTAATTCTATAGCCATATCAGAAATTATGATTATTTTATTTACTAAAATCATTGGGAAATGAACCACTTTAATTTAGAAGTTAATATCATTATTGGGAGGCATTTCTTTGTGTTTTGAATTCGCATAAAGAAGCAATTATTAGAGCTCTCGAATCTGCACGTTCCCAGTAATTAGCAGAGTGCCTTGCTTATAGGCACTGCTTAACATTAGTTAAATAAATTAATTTTTGTGTTTGGACAACTTAGCCATAATTAAAAGCAAAGAATTTATATTGTTTTATTTAAGCAAAATTTTATATGGAAAAATTGAGTTTCCAGATTATTTTTTTTCTTTTTATCAGTAAGCATTTGATTTAGCAACATTAAAAGTGTATCTTAAAATTTTTAATATTTAGCTATGTGAAATATTTTCATATTGTTTTGTGTATTTTAATCAGTCCAATGTGGAAAGTTCAAATACTCATTTTTTAAAATTTTATCAGTGGTGTAACTTTTGGAGGGATTTAATTGAAAAAAAAAAAAGTCAAATTAATTTTCTAGTATGTGTTCAATATGGCTTTAAGCCATCATGACAAATAATCAAATCTTTTATCTGGCAGTGTTTCCAAAAGTGTGACCTGTGTACCACTGTAGGAACATGAGATGATTTTAGGTAGTACATGGTTGAACATTTTTATTTTAAATAGCTGTATTTTTAACATGTGTTATAAAATACAAGTAGCTTAAGTTGAAAATAACATAAAATAAATCAATTTAGGTTAAAACAAGCTTGATTGAGAATTGACAATACGACATATAACAAAAATCCTAAAAGTGAACCTGAGGGGAGGCGGAGCCAAGACGGCAGAATAGACAGAAGCTTCCAGCAAGCCCTCTTTACAACAAAGACCCGAAAAAACAAATGAAACGAGTATGTTTGTGACAAGCTAGGAGCCCTGAGCTTCAAAGACAAGCTTACAAAACGAACTGAGGGTAAGAGGGAGGAAGACACCATTCAGAAGCGGAGAGGAGTTACCGGACCTGAATCGCGGGGAACCCTCAGGCACCATTGCTGGAGTGGCGGTGGTGACAGGCTGCTACTAGCGTTCGGCCGCAGGTTCCTCAGGAAGAAGCAGCCAGCCACACAGCCTGCTCACACCTCGGGAACCAGAGAAGAACAGCGCTCCTGGCAAAAGCTAAGTACTTGCGTATATTTTACCGCCTGCCCCCCTGCCCCGACCCCCAGGCCGGCTTCAGCAGCTGAATTCCCTGGGCCTGAGCTAGACGCTGTTGAGCACCTAGAGCCATCCTCTTGGCCTTGGGGAAGAAAAAAATTTGCAACTGGGGTAAAAGATAATTTGCCAGCTCCACTAACCGGGGAGCTCAGGACAGAAGCAGCTCCTGTCTGTGCATAAACCATCCATGGACTTTGAACACCTTTCCCTTCTGCATGGACCCGTGTGGGCCTATTTTGGGAGAATAGGCCCTTGTTGGCAGACTCCAACCATTACAGCTGTGTGGTGGAGAGGTGGGTGTTTAATGTTTGATATTTCTTTGCATATTAAACAAAGTCTTCACCTACCCACATCAGGGACCTAAGGACTGGTAGCTCCACTCAGGTCACCCAGCCACCTGCAACAGGGGTCCAAAGAAAACCAGTACTTCCCAGTCCTTACAACCAAAAAACTTTGGGTGCCCATGGCCCATCTGCAGAATCCAACCACCTGCATGCTCTAGGGAACAGGGACGTGCTTTCCTCAGGGACACTTGGGGGTCGGTTCTAAGCCCCCTGCCTTGTTCAGAGCGTGACCCCCTGCTGCAATCAGATACTGGTATATACGCCAATCACCCCTGCCCCTCTAAGACTGTAGGACAGAGCCTGTACCACACACTTGATACCAGCTACCTGGAAACCTGAGCTGAATTCATACAAGAAAACTGAATGGACTCCTAGGCTGATATACCTGATAACAGCTCTAGCCATCAGCAGATAGGACGTCAGAGTTCCAAAGGTGAAAATAATCAAGCAAGCTCACTCAAGCAACCCATAGTGGTATACCAAAACAAAACAAAGCAAGAAGCTACGACACAGTAAGCAAGTGTAAACTAAAAATAACTTATAGATGGCTCGGAGACAGTAGTCAATATCTAGTCACATAAAGGTGACCATGATCACCTCAACAGGCTCTCAAAAAAAAGAATCCAGGGATCTTCTAGATGAAAGTGCATTTCTGGAATTACCAGAGCCAGAATACAAAAGTTTAATATACAGAACACTTCAAGACATCAGGAAGGAAATGAGGCAATGTGCAAAACAAGCCAAGGAACACACAGATAAAGCAATTGAAGGAATTAGAAAGATAATTCAGGAACATAATGAAAAGTTTTATATGCTGGAAAAATCCATAGACAGCAATCAGAAATTCAGAAGATTAACAATTAAATTACAGAAGTAGACAACTCAATAGAAAGTCAAAGGAGCAGAATTGAGCAAGTAGAAGGTAGAATTTCTGAACTCGAAGATAAATCACTTGACACTAATATATTTGAAGAAAAATCAGATAAAACAATTTTAAAAAAAGAAACCTTAAGAATCACGTGGGACCCTATCAAGAGAAATAACCTACGAGTGATTGGAGTACCAGAACAGGAAGGGATAAAAGAAAATACAGAGAGAACTGTTAAAGATTTGTTTACAGAAAACTTCCCTGATATCGTGAAAGATGAGAAGATATCTATCCAAGATGCTCATCGAACTCCACATAAGGTAGATACTAAAAGAAAGTTACGAAAATATATTATAATCAAATTTGCCAAAACCAAAGATAAAGAGAGAATTGTAAGAGCAGTGAGGGATAAACGAAAAGTCACCTACAAAGGAGAGCCAGTAAGAATAAGCTTGGACTACTGGGGAGAAACCATGCAGGCAAGAAAGCAATGGGATGACATATTTAAAAAATCAAAGGAAAAAAATTCCCTGCCAAGAATCATATCTCCAACAAAACTGTCTCTTAAATTTGAGATTGAAATTAAGACACTTTCAGATAAACACTAGGGAATTCCTAAAAACCAAACCAAAACTACAGGAAATACTAAAGGGAGTTCTTTGGTTAGAAAATCAATATCAGGTGTCAACCCAGACCAGAACACTGGGCAGAGCAACCAGAAGTCAACCCAGACAGGGAAATCCAAAAAAAAAAAAAAGCAAGATTATTAAAAAAAAGAAGAAAAAAAGGTCAAAACAGGATAACAATGAAGTTATTATATAAAACAGAACAATATTAAAATAATAAAGAGGGACTAAGTAATGTAATCATACAGCTTCCGTATGGAGAGGAAGTTATGGTGATACAAAGAAATAAAAGTTAAGTTTAAATTTAGAAAAATAGCAGTAAATAATAAAGTAACCATAAAGGAGACAAACTATCCTACTCAGCAAAATAAAATACAAGAAAAAAATAGAGACTCAGCAAAACAAAATCAACAACAACAAATATGAGGAAATACAATATATAAAGATGATCTACTCAGCACATAAAATTAAGTGGGAAAAAGAAAGTGTCAACAACACAGAAAAAAAGACATCAAAAAGATAGCACTAAATTCATACCTATCCATAATTACACTGAATTTAAATGGACTAAATGCACCAATAAAGAGACAGAGAGTGGCAGAATGGATTAAAAAACAAGATCCGTCTATACGTTGCCTACAAGAGACACACTTTAGACTTAGAGACACAAACAAACTAAAACTCAAAGGATAGAAAAAATATATCAAGCAAACAACAATCAAAAAAGAGCAGGAGTGGTAATATTAATTTCTGACAAAATAGACTTTAAAGTTAAATCCATCACAAAGGATAAGGAAGGACACTATATAATGATTAAAGGGACAATACACCAAGAAGATATAACCATATTAAATATGCAACCAGTGACAGGGCTGCAAGATACATAAAACAAACTCAGCATCGAAAAGTGAGATAGACAGCTCCACAATAATAGTAGGAAACTTCAACACGCCACTTTCGGTGAAGGACAGGACATCCAGAAAGAAGCTCAGTAACGACATGGAAGATCTAAATGCTGCAGTGAACCGACTTGACCTCGCAGACATATACAGAACACTCCACCCAACACCAACCAAGTATACTTTCTTTTCTAGTGCACATGGAACATTCTCTAGAATAGACCACATCTTAGGTCATAAAGCAAGCCTTAGTACCAAAACATTGAAAATATTACAAAGCATCTTCTCTGACCATAAGGCCATAAAAGTGGAAATCAATAACAGGAAAAGCAGGGAAAAGAAATCAAACACTTGGAAACTGAACAATACCCTGCTCAAAAAAGACTGGATTATAGAAGACATCAAGAATAAAATAAATTCATAGAATCCAATGAGAATGAAAACACTTCCTATCAACCTTTGGGACACAGCAAAAGCGGTGTTGAAAGGGCGGTTTACATCAATGAATGCAAACATCCAAAAAGAAGAAAGGGCCAAAATCAAAGAATTATCTCCACAACTTGAACAAATAGAGAGCAACAGAAGAAACCCACAGGCACCAGAAGAAAACAAATAGTAACAATTAGAGCTGAGCTAAATGAAATAGAAAACAGAAAAGATGATTGAAAGAATTAACAAGACCAAAAGTTGGTTTTTTGGAAAAATCAACAAAATTGATAAACCACTGGCCAAACTGACAAAGAAAAACAGGAGAGGAAGCAAATAACCTGAATAAGAAATGAGATGGGCGATATTACAACAGACCCAACTGAAATTAAAAGAATCACATCAGATTACTACAAAAAATTGTACTCAAACAAATTTGAAAACCTAGAAGAAATGGATGAATTCCTAGAAATACACTACCTACCTAAACTAACACAAACAGAGGTAGAACAACTAAATAGACCCATAACAAAAGAAGAGGTTGAAAAGGTAATCAAAAAACTCCCAATTAAGAAAAGCCCTGTTCCAGAGGGCTTCACTACAGAGTTCTACCAAACTTTCAGAGAAGAGTTAACACTACTAATACTAAAGGTATTTCAGAGCATAGAAAAGGACAGAATACTCCCAAACTCACTCTATGAAGCCACCATATCCCTGATGCCAAAACCAGGTAAAGGCACCACAAGAAAAGAAAATTATAGACCCATATCCTTTTTATCCCTCATGAACGTAGATGCAAAAATCCTCAACAAAATTCTAGCCAATAGAATTCAACAACATATCAAGACAATAATTCACCATGACTAAGTGGGATTCATAACACGTATGCAGGGCTGGTACAACATTAGAAAAACAATGTAATCCACCACATAAATAAAACAAAAGACAAGAATCACATGATTTTATCAGTTGATGCAGAAAAGGCATTTGACAAAGTTAACACCCATTCATGATAAAAACTCTCAGCAAAATAGGAATAGAACGAAAATTCCTCAACATAATAAAGGGCATTTATACAAAGCCAACAGCCAATATCACCCTTAATGGAGAGAGCCTGAAAGCATTCCCACTGAGATCAGGAACCAGACAAGGATGCCCTTTATCACCACTCTTATTCAACATTGTGCCGGAGTTCCTAGCCAGGGCAATTAGGCTAGATAAAGAAACAAAGGGCATCCAGATTGGAAAGGAAGAAGTAACAGTATCTCTATTTGCAGATGACATGATCTTATACACAGAAAACCCTAAGGAATCATCAAGAAAACTACTGAAACTAATAGAAGAGTTCAGGAGAGTATTGAGATATAAGATAAATATACAAAAATCAGTTGGATTCCTCTACACCAACAAAAAGAACATCGAAGAGGAAATCACCAAATCAGTACCATTTACAGTAGCCCCCAAGAAGATAAAATACTTAGGAATAAATCTCACCGGAGATGTAAAAGACTTATACAAAGGAAACTATAGTACACTTCTGCAAGAAACCAAGAGACTTAACATGAGTGTAAAAACATACCTTGCTCATGGTTAGGAAGACTTAACATTATAAAAACTTCTATTCTACCAAAGGTGATCTATACATGTAATGCAATTCTGATCCAGATCCCAATGACATTATTTAAGGAGATGGGGAAACAAATCACCAACTTCATATGGAAGGGAAAGAGGCCCCGGATAAATAAGGCATTCCTGAAAAAGAAGAAGAAAGTAGGAGGCCTTACTTTACCTGATTATATCGCCACAGTAGTCAAAACAGCCTGATACTGGTACAACAATAGATACATAGACCAATGGAACAGAATTGAGAATCCAGGCATAAATCCATCCACACTAAAAAAAAAAAAGAAAATTTGACAAAGCCCCCCCCCAAAAAAAAAACACAGCTAAATGGGGAAAAGACAGTCTTTTTAACAAATGGTGCTGGCATAACTGGATATTCATCTGCAAAAAAATGAAACAAGACCCATACCTCACTCCGTGCACAACAACAAGCTCAAAATGGATCAATGATCTAAATGTAAAATCTAAAACGATAAAGATCATGGGAGAAAAAATAGGGACAACTTTTGAAACCCTAATACATGGCATAAACTGTATACAAAACATTAAGAATGCAGAAGAGAGGGGCATTCACTAATTAGATAGTAGATAAGAACTACTTTAGGTGAAGGGAAAGACAGCACACAATACCGGGGAGGTCGGCACAATTGGACGAAACCAAAAGCAAAGAAGTTTCCTGAATAAACTGAATGCTTCGAAGGCCAGCGTAGCAGGGGCAGGGTTCTGGGGCATGGTTTCAGGGGACATCTAAGTCAATTGGCATAATAAAATCTACTAAGAAAACATTCTGCATCCCACTTTGAAGAGTGGCGTCTGGGGTCTTAAACACTAGCAAGCAGCCATGTAAGATGCATCAATTGGTCTCAATCCACCTGGATCAAAGGAGAATGAAGAACACCAAGGACACAAGGTAACTTCAAGCCTAAGAGACCACATCATCCTGAGAGCAGAAGAACTAGATGCTGCCCGGCTACAACTGATGACTGCCCTGACAGGGAACACAACAGAGAACCCCTGAGGGAGCCGGAGAGCAGTGTTATGCAGACCCGAAATTCTCATTAAAAGCCAGACTTAATGGTGTGTCTGAGACTAGAAGGACACCGGTGGTCATGGCCCTCAGACCTTCTGCTGGCTTAGGAGAGGAACCATTCCTGAAGGCAACTGTTTAGACACGGATTGGACTGGACAATGGGCTGGAGAGCTATGCTGGTAAGTAGTGAGCTTTTTGGATCAGGTGGAGACGAGATTATGTTGGCATCTCCTTCCTCGTGGGGAGATGAGAGGGTAAAGGGGGTTAGAAGCTGGCGAAATGGACACGGAAAGAGAGAGTGGAGGGAGAGAGCGGGCTGTCTCATTAGGGGGAGAGTAACTGGGAGTATGTTGCAAGGTATATACAAGTTTTTGTGTGAGAGACTGATTTGATTTGTAAACTTTCACCTAAGGCACAGTAAAAATTATAAAAATAAAAAAGAAAAAAAAGTGAGCTTGAAGGACTGAAATTTAGGAAACGAAGGTAAAATTCTTTTACTTTTTGAAAATTATGTTAAACTTTTAAGATGTTTGATGAAAGTAATATATAGATTTTTCAAAAACTATATGAGTAAAAAACGAAAAGTGCAGTTTCACCGTAGACCATCCCAACCTCTTGTAATCATTTCTGTATTAGTTTTCTAGTAATTACCATCTAACACTAGTCTGTATATTTTAGACGTTGCTTTTTGGCACACCATTATTAAAGACGAGGAATTTAGCCTAATCACACAATACCTTAATGTTTTTCTTTCCAGTTTCTGTCAATTACTTGTAGTGATAGTGTTATGTGCTGCCGAGTCAATTCCGACTCATAGAGACCCTACAGGGGAGAGTAGAACTGCTGCATAGGGTTTCTTAGATTATAATGTTTACAGGAGCAGATCAGCAGCTTTTCTCCCATAGAGTAACTGGTGGATTTGAACAGCTGACCTTTCTGTTAGCATCCAAATGCTTAACCATTGCACCACGAGGGCTCCTTTTAGTGAAAAACCAAAACCAAAACCAAACCCAAACCCAGTGCCGTCGAGTCGATGCCGACTCGTAGCAACTCTATAGGACGGAGTACAACTGTTCTATAGAGCTGCCAAGGAGCGCTTGGTGGATTTGAACTGCCGACCTTTATGGTTAGCAGCTGTAGCACTTAACCACTATGCCACCAGGGTTTCCCATCTTAGTGATTAAAAAAAAAAAAGAAGTGATAGTTATTTCAGATTCACTCATTTGATTGCAGTTACCTGAGTCCATGTTACCGTAGCTTTCACCTGAACTACTACAATAGTAGAGTAATTGGTTTAAAGTCAGGAAAGGTGTGCACCAGGGTTGTATTCTTCCACCATACCTATTCAATCTGTATGCTGAGCAAATAATTCAAGAAGCTGGACTATATGAAGAACAGGGCGTCAGGATTGGAGGAAGACTCATTAACAACCTGCATCATGCAGATGACACAACCTTGCTTGCTGAAAGTGAAAAGGACTTGAAGCACTTACTAATGAAGATCAAAGACCACAGCCTTCAGTGTGGATCACACCTTAAGATAAAGAAAACAAAAATCCTCACAACTGGACCAATGAGCAACATCATGATAAACAGAGAAAAGATTGAAGTTGTCAAGGATTTCATTTTACTTGGATCCACAATCAACAGCCATGGAAGCAGCAGTCAAGAAATCAAAAGATGCATTGGATTGGGTAAATCTGCTGCAAAGGACCTCTTTAAAGTGTTGAAGAGCAAAGATGTCACCTTGAAGACTAAGGTGCACCTGACCCAAGCCATGGTATTTTCAAGCAAATCATATGCATGTGAAACCTGGACAATGAATAAGGAAGACTGAAGAATCGATGCCTTTGAATTGTGGTGTTGGCGGAGAATATTGAATATACCGTGGACTGCCAGAGGTACAAATTAATCTGTCTTGGAAGAAGTACAACCAGAATGCTCCTTAGAAGCAAGGATGGCGAGACTGCGTCTTATGTGCTTGGTACATGTTGTCAGGAGGGATCAGTCCTTGGAGAAGGACATCATGCTTGGCAAAGTACAGGGTCAGCGGAAAAGAGGAAGACTCTCAACGAGGTGGACTGACACAGTGGCTGCAACAACGGACTCAAGCATAACGATTGTGAGGATGGCGCAGGATCGGGCAGTGTTTTGGTCTGTTGTGCATAGGGTCGCTATTAGTCAGAACCGACTAGATGGCACCTAACAACAACGCTATGATAGCTTCCTAACTGGGCTCCTCGAATTAGTTCTCCGTGCATCCCAACCTGTTTGTTCTAGAGTGAGCATTTAGAAATGAATATTTGAGCATGTCCGTGCTTGAAATATTTTAGTGACTTCCTTTATTCTTTGGATAAAGACCCAAATCCTTATCTTCCTAGTAAGGCCCCTGTGGTTTGGCTCCCACCTACTCCCCAGCCTCATACTGCACTGTGTTTCCCCTATGCTTTCTGTGATTTGTCCACACCAATTTTTTTAGGCTTTCCAACTCACTCCGGCTTGCTTGACCTTGTTAACTCCTGCTTCTCTTTCAGATGTCAACTCCATCATTCTTTCCTTAAGGACGGTTTCCCTGATATACCCTTGTCTAGATCACTACCAAGAAGCCCTGGTGGTGCAGTGGTTAAGCGCTCAGCTGCTAACTGGAAGGTGGGCATCTCAAACCCACGAGCCCCTCTGCAGAAGAAAGATGTGGCAGTCTGCTTCTGTAAAGCTAACAGCCTAGGAAACCCTATGAAGCAGTTCTACTCTGTTCTTTAGGGTCACTGTAAGTCAGTCTACTCGATGGCACACAATAACAGGTCAGGAGTTTTTCTCTTAGCATCATGTACTTTGCCTTCATGGAATCTATCTAGTTTTAATTTGACATTTGTGTGAACCTTTGAATTGCACAAGATGGCAAGCCCATGAAAGCAGGAATTGCCCTCCTGTCTATCTACCTGTCCTTTCTCCCAAGCACTGCATCCACCATCACAGTGCCAGTGCATTGCATGTGATAAACCCTTAATAAGCACTTTTGAATTAATGAAAAAGCTTTAAGATTGTACTAAGCCGATAGTCTTTTATCAACCTTCAGTGATATCTGTTAGACCTCAAAGTTTATGATATGGTATAAACTATGTTAAACTATAGCCTTTTCTGCCTTGTTTTTAGATGGATTTATAAGTTAAAACCAATAAATAAGTTGAAATGTATCTCTAGAAATATTGTTCACTGATGATCCAAATAGTATGAGAATATGATATTTTCTAAAATTCAGTGTCACTAAACAGGATAGGATGAGTCCCTGGGGGGCATAAATGATAAAGTGCTTGTTCAACTAGTAGCCGAAAATTTGGTGGTGCCAAAAGGTTGGCAGCTCAGACCCACCCAGAAGCACCTTGGAAGACAGGCCTGGTGATCTGTTTCCAAAAGGTCAGAGCATTGAAAACCCTATGGAGCGGTTCTACTCTGCACACACGGGGTCACCATGAGTTGGAATCAACTTGATGACAACTAACAACAACAAAAATCTGATAGGCAAAGGATTATTATATTCTAAATATAGAGGTAAAATGGATTTCCGTTTTAATTCCTTCAATTCTCAAAATTGTAACATATTTTTTTTAATTGTACTTTAGATGAAGGTTTATAGAACAAGCTAGCTTCTCATCAAACAGTTACACATATTGTTGTATGACATTGGTTAACAACGCCACAACATGTCAACACTCTTCCCTTCTCAATCCTGGGTTCCCTATTACCAGCTTCCCTGTTATCTCCTGCCTTCCAGTCCCTGTCCCAGGGCTGGTGTGCCCCTTTAGTTTTGTTTCGTTCTATGGGCCTGTTTAGTCTTTGGCTGAAGGATGAACCTCAGGAGTGACCTCATTACTGATCTGAAAGGGTGTTGGGGGCCATACTCTAAAGGTTTCTCCGGTCTCTGTCAGGCCAGCAAGTCTGGTCTTTCTTTCTGAGTTAGAATTTTGTTCTACATTTTTCTCCAGCTGTGTCTGGGACCCTCTATTGTGATCCCTGTCAGAGCAGTCAGTGACTGTAGCCAGGCACCACCTCCTACTGGACTCAGTCTGATGAAGGCTGTGGAAGATGTGGTCCATTAGTCCTTTGGACTAATCTTTCCCTAGTGTCATTAGTTTTCTTCATTCTTCCTTGCTCTGGAAGGGGTGAGATCAGCAGAGTATCCTAGATGGCCACTCACAGGCTTTTAAGACCTCAGACGCTACTCACCAAAGTAGAGGGTAGAACATATTCTTTATAAACTATGTTATGCTAAATGAGCTGGATGTTCCCCAAGATCATGGTTCCCACAGTCCTCGGCCCAGCAATTCAGTCCCTCAGGGAGTTTGGATGTGTCTGTGGAGCTACCATGATCTGGCCTTGTTTAGGTTGTGCTGGTTTCCCCAGTATTGTGTACTGCCTTACCCTTCACCAAAGTTTCCACTAATCTGTTGTCTATTAAGTGTTTTTCCATCCCCACCATTCCCCTCCCTCATAACCATCAAAGGTGGTTTCTTTTTGTATGTAAACTATAGGACAGAGTAGAACTGCCCCACAGAGTTTGCAAGGAGCGCCTGGTGGTTTCAAACTGCCAGCCTTTTGGTTAGCAGCCATAGCTCTTAACCACTACAGCACCAGGGTTCCCAGATGTCACACAGTACCAGGTATTCAGGAGATTGGAAAAGAAGGTAATTACAGACTGACTAGAACTGAGAAATGAAGAAAGGTAATCATCTTCATGACTTTATATGGAAATCATTTTCTTGCTTTCCTTTATGGTTTTACCACCTAAGCACGTATCCTTGCAGGTTTGCCTCATAAAAACAAAACCCTTTACATAGTGAAATTGTATGGCATATATTCTTCATCTGACTTTTTTCAGTGTTTATTGTGAGGTTTATGTTGCATATAGTTGTATTGTGGTATTGTCTTCTACTGTGTGAATTTGTCATAATTCATTAATCAGTTGTACTGTTGATGGACGTTTGTGTTGATTCTCGCTTTGGGCTATTACAGACAATGCTGCTGTGAACAGTCGCAGGTGTGTCTCTTGGAGTACATGTGCATGTTGCTTCTTTTGAGTCTACACCTAAGAGTAGAATTGCTGGATCATGGGATGATATTTATTTGTTCAGCCTATTAAATAATGCTAAACAATTGTCCAAAGCCACTTTACCCATTTCTATCTCTGCACTCAACAATTTGAGAGTTCCCTTCTGCTTCACATCCTGACCAATGCTTAGTAGCTCTACTTTAGTCATTCTGGTGACTGGCTTTTGTTTACAACTTCTCACATCCTCTTCAAACTCCTTTCCCACAAACTCTAAGGTACCTTTCTTTGTAGCCTTGGGGGTTGGGGAGCTGGAGGGGGCCTCAGTTTTGAGGAAGAGAGGGTATCTCCCTTGGGCGACATTGAGCTTTGACTTCTGTCTACTTGGCCCTGGGAGGCCATAAGGACCAAAGCTCCCATCTGCCCACTTTGGCATAAGCACTTAGTACAGTACTTTAGTGCTCCACTTACCTCTCTGGATGCATCCCTTCGCTTAGATTTTAGCCCAGTGATTCTTTAGAACTTGCCAGTTCTTTTTTTTTTTTTTTTTTCCAGTTTGTTCTTTAAGAATATCTATTTTAAAAAATTTTATCCAAGCATTTTAGGCTTTAGGGGTGGCTCAGATAACCTACTCAGTCCTATTTCTGGAAACTAAAATTTTTGTTTTTTAGCGGTTTTTCAATTGTCTCTCGGATTCTTTGTCAGTCTTAATCTGGTGATTCTGTATATAGCTATGTAGCAAGAATGTGACTGATTAGTGTGGGTAGGGGCTATAGAGAAAAGTAGTACTGCTTAATTTATATGTACTTGACTTGTGCTTTATTAGGTCATTCTCTTTTGCAAATTCATTCATTTAAACATTTATTGAGTGCCTCCTATGTGCAAGGGACTACATTAGATGTTTGGAATATAGTAGTGAACTAAACAGAGGTAGAGTTTACATTGCAGTTCAGATTTTAAACAACTAACCATGTAAGTATTTAATTCTGATAAATATTGTAAAGGAGAAATACATGGAGCTACGAAAGTATGCAATAGACACACCTGACCTAATCCAAGATTCTAAGTTGAAATCTCTCAAAGAGTGGTAAGTGAGAGTTGGCTAGGAAGAGGGGGAGGTGGTAGCGGAGAGGCCTAAGAGTGAGTGAGTGAGTGAATAAATAAATACAGGCAGTCCCCGGGTTGTGAATGAAATCCATTCCTAGCTCTGTCTTTTAAGTCGATTTGGAGGTAAGTCAGAACAGGTGCATAAGGTTCTTACTTAGCCTTCCTTTAGTGCAAGAAAAGGCCCAAGACCCTTTCCGTGATGTAAAAGCTGTACATGCAGCAAGTGAAGGTGATTGTGATGAAAATTTATTGCAAGTAGCGGTTGGTTCAGTCGTTTCAAAGTGAGGGCAAATTTACATAGCATTAAAGGGCAAGTAGGAGTTTTCCCTAAGTCGTAACCCTGTGTTTTCAAAAGGGTTTTTTTCCTAGTGGGGCTTTACCTCTTTATTCAGGGAATGATGCCCTGCTCAGGGACTTCAGCCTGTATTTCATTAACCAGAACACTGTTACAAGGGTAGCCAGGAGATCAAGGTTCTAGCCATTCTATTATAGCAGTTTCAGCAGGGAAAAGGAGGTTGGAAATGGAGATTGAGTTGGGTCAGCTAGTTACAGTATCTGCCATAAAAGCATTAGATACTAAAGGAGATGAGAATTTAAGATTTGTTGGGACAGAGGAAAATGTAAAGAACAAAATACTAACAAAGAGAATGCAGGGACACCTGATCAGCCCAAAAGCACATATTCAACATGCCAAGAAGGGGATCAAACATTTTATTCTATTCAGAGACTGGAAGACGAGGAATAAGGTCGACATTTTAGACTACAGGATATTGTTTTGTTACAGTCACATCCCTAACACTTCATTATTTGTTGTTGTTAGGTGTCGTCGAGTCAGTTCCTACTCATAGTGACCCTATGTACAACAAATCACTGCCTGGACCTGTGCCATCCTCACAATTGTTGCTACGCTTGAACCCATTGCTGCAGCCACTGTGTCAGTACATTTCTTCCACCCAGCTGCTAGGTGGGTTTAGCCACCAATCTTTAGGTTAACAGCTGACTGCACACTGTGTGCCCTCCCACAGACCCCTCAATATTTCTATATGTAACCATTTGTTTCTACATTAAACTAAACCTGAGTTCACACTGATGTTGCCAATTCTAATCTGGTGACTGGTGGATCATTTTGGCCTCTTCCCCTTGGTTATCTGTAAACTCCAACATTGAGAAATCTGGCTCCCACCATCGACTGTCCATTTACTTATCGTTCACTCTCGGGATATATTTACTAGAATCGTTAACCTGTGACCATGTCAGAAACAACTTTATAAACTACAGTCCTTATGTACAGTTTTCTTTGTCTTAGTTTTGCAGACTCCATTCATTTCCAGAGTTACTTAGGTCAGCACCTTTACCCCCAACCTTTTTAACAGGTTGTTTCATACATTTGTAGTGTGGTGTTATGGATTGCATTGTGTACCCCAGAAATGTGTGTCAACTTGGCTAAGCCATGATTCCCAGTATCATGTGATTGTCCACCATTTTGCCATCTGATGTGATTTTCCTGTGTTGTGAATCCTACCTCTATGATGTTAATGAGGCAGGATTAGAGAAAAAAAGCAGTTATGTTAATGAGGCAGCACTCTATCTACAAGGTTAGGTTGTATCTCGAGTCAATCTCTTTTGATGTAAAAGAGAGAAACAAGCAGAGAGACAGGGGGACCTCCTACCACCAAGAATGAAGAACCAGGAGGGGAGCGTGTCCATTAGACCTGTGGTCCCTGCACTGAGAATCTCCTAGACCAGAGGAAGATTGATGACAAGGACCTTCTCCCAGAGCCGACAGAGAGAAAAAGCCTTCTTCTGGAACTGGCCATCTGAATTTGGACTTCTAGCCTCTTAGACTGTGAGAGAATAAATTTTTGTTTGTTGAAGCCATCTACTTGTGATATATCTCTTGTAGCAGCACTAAATAACTAAGACATATGGTTAGATTATTTTATCACATTCTACATTCCATTCTGGGATTCCCCCAGCCTCCTAATTTTTTTTTTTTTTAATTTGCATGAAGTTAATTTCTTTGTGCTTTAAAGTTCAGTGGGTTTTGACAGATGCATAATATCATATATCCGTATTTACAGTATTATACAGAATAGTTTTGCCACCCTAAAAAATCCCCAGTTCTACACTTGTTCACCTCCCACCCCCTGAACTCCTGGAAACCACTGATCTCCATATTGTCCCTGTAGTTTTGCCTTTTCCAGAGTGTCATATAATTAGAATTATACAGAATGTTGCATTTTCAGAGTAGTTTCTCTTACTCAGCACTGTGCATTTAAGATTTATCCATGTCTTTTCATGGCTTGATAGCTCATTTTTTAATTGCTGAGTAATATTTCATTGTATGGATATTTTTTGCTGCTCTGTCAGCTGAGAGGGCCTAGAAGCAACAACACCCCAGTAAAAACAAACAAACAAATAAAAGCCCTGCTGCCGTCAAGTCGATTCTGACTCATAGCGGCCCTATAGGACAGGGTAGAATTGCCCCATAGGCTGTCCAAGGAGTGGCTGGGGGATTCGAACACCCCAGTAGCAAAGTACATATATAGATCTTGGTTTCCAGTCTCGTACCCCAGTAAAAGGAACCAGGGCTCCTTGGAGAAATGGCTAATTCTAGGACTAGGGCAGGAAATATACACAATGAGCCTGGAGCATTTTGTAGTGTGAAAAAGTAAGGAAATGTTGGAAAAAAAAAAATGATGCGGTATGTCAAAGGGACGTACTACTGAAAGAGTGGCCAAAGCTGGAACAATTTGAGCAACAAACTAGACTTATAACTCAAAATATAAAATAAATACTCATGAGTCTTGATTGATATAGAGGAGCCCTGGTGGCACAGTGGTTAAAGCGCTCATCTGCTAGTCAGAATGGCAGTGGTTCATACCTGCCAACGGGTCCACAGGAGAAGGATGTGGCAGTCTGCTTCAGAAAAGATTTACAGCCTTGGAAACCTTATGGGGCAGTTCTGCTCTGTCCTACAGGGTGGCTATGAGTCGGAGTTGACTGGATGGCAGTGGGATACTGATTGAATGAATAGGGAGAAGAGACACAATTCTCCTTCAGATATCCAAATAATGGATGTAGCTCCTTTAGCCTCAGGGCAGGGGAGCATAACTCCCTACACCTTGAGTGCGGGATGTGCATAGTGACTTCCTGCCAAAGAGTACAGTTTAGAAAGAGAAGAAAAAGAGTAACTTTACAGTGGGAAACGTTCTGAAAAACTCTTCCTTAGGCAGGTGATCAAGGTCAACATCAACTATGAGAAGTCATGTTGGTAGTAGTATACTTGATATGATGTGATGAGAATAGTACTTTACCTCCATGGTTTTCCTCACAAAAGCCCACAACTCCAGTCTAATAATGAGGAAAAAAAAAACTGTTTCCAACTGAGGGATACTCTACAAAACATCTGACCAGTACTCCTCAAAACTCTCAAGGTAAGGAAAGTCTGAGAAAGTGCCTCAGTCAAGAGGTGCCTAAGGAGATATGACAACTGGAACAGAAAAGGAACAGACTGGATCCTGGAACAGAAAAGAAACATTGGTAAAAACTAAGGAAATATGAATAAACTATGGATTTTACTTAACAATGATATATCAGTATTGGCTCATTTCTCATAACAAATGTACCATATTAACATAAGATATTAATAGGGTAAACTAGTTTGGGGTGTATGGGAGCTCTCTGGATTGTCTTTGCAATTTTTCTGTAAATCTAAAACTATTCTTTAAAACATTTACTGAAAAGAAAACAAAGAAGATACATGCAAGAAGAAATGGAGAGGCGGGGCTGAGATGGCAGAAGCTTCTGCTGAACCCTCTTGCAACAAAGACTCAAAAAAACAAGTGAATCAAGTACATATATGACAGTGTATGAACTCTGACCATGAAACACAGAACTAAGGAATCGACCTGAGTGACAGGGAAGCGAGAGACCACACAGAAGCAGCGACTAGTGGCCGAGCCAGCGCAGTGCCCCAGCTCCTATTCCTTGGTGCTGTTCTTTGGTATGAATGTGGTGGGGCTGATGGTAGTTTCTTGAGACACAGCAAGCAGGGGACACAGCCCTAACCCCCTGGGGCAATCTCAGTGGGACCCAGCCAGCAAACACAGGCTACACAGGCCTCTGGAATCTGAGATAAAACAAGATAAGCGATTTTGTCTATTTTACTGTGGTACTCCCTCCTATCTAACTGAGCCCTCTCCCTGCCCCAGCTGGCTTCATTAACATTTGAATTCCCTGGGTCTGAGATAGGAGTGCCCTGCCTTTTTCTGACCCATTCTCATGGCCTGGGATAAACAATCAGGGGAAAAATACTTCCCTGACTCCCCTAAACTGGAAAATCAGAGCAGAAGCAGCTCCAGTCCGGGCATAAGAGATCCACAGACTTTGGCTTTCACCCCTACATGGAACCAGGTGGCTATTATAATGCAAAGGCAAATCTGTTAGAGGTCTGACTATAATTGTTTCAGCTGAGTGGTGGAGAGGCAGGTGTTGGAGATCTGATATGACTCTTATTAAAGAGCCCTCACCTATCCACAGCAGGGACCTGAGGGCTGAGGCTACATCCACACCACCTAGCCAACCACAAAAGGGGTCTGAGGATAGTGATGCCTACCAGTCTTTACACGTACAAGCATTGCATGCCTAAGGTACAGCTACAGAACCCACCCACCAGAGCGCTCTAGAGAACAGAGATGTTCCTTCCTCACTGGCACTTGAGGGAAGGCTGTCAACACCCTGCCCTCCTCAGAGTGTGACCCCTGCTGCTATGAGGAACCAGTGCATACAACCATCACCACTACTCCTCTGAGATAGTAGGTGAGAGCCTACACCACACACTAGGTGACCAACTGTCAAGACACCTGAGCTGATTCTATTCAAGAATAGTGAATGGACTCATAGGCTTATATACATGGTAACAGCTCTAACCATCTGGTAACAGGTCATTAGTGCTTCAAAGGCTCTGATAATCAAGTTAGTGCATTCCAGTGGCCCATCTGGATATACTGAAACAAAACAAGAAGATAAGACACAGTGAGCAAATATAAATTATTACAATAACTTATAGATGGCTCAGAGACAGCAGTCAATATCCAATCACATAAAGAAGCAGACCATGATTGCTTCTACAAACCCCCAAAACAGAAAATCAAGATCTTTCCCAGATGAAGATGAATTCCTGGAATTGCCAGATGTAGAATACAAAAGATTAATATACAGAATGCTTCAAGATATCAGGGACAACATCAGAGATGAAATCAGGCAGTGTACAGAAAAAGCCCAGGAACAAACAGATAAAGCAGTTGAAAAAATTAAAAATATTCAAGAACATAATGAAAAAATTTAATGAGCTGCAAGAATCCAGAGCAAGACAGCATCCAGAAATTCATAAGATTAACAATAAAATTACAGAATTAGACAACTGAATAGGAAGTCAGAGGAGCAGAACTGAGAAATGGGAATGCAGAATGGGGGAGATGGAGGATAAGGCAATTGGCACCAATATATTTGAAGACAAATCAGATAAAAGAATTTTAAAAAATGAAGAAACCCTAAGAATCATGTGGGACTCTATCAAGGAGGATAACTTGCATGTGATTGGAATTCTAGAACAGGGAGGGATAACACAAAATACAGTGGCAGAAAACTTCCCTGGCATCATAAAGGATGAAAGGATATCTATCCAAGATGCTCATCGAACACCATACAAGATAGATCCCAAAAGAAAATCACCAAGGCATATTATCATGAAACTTCTCAAAACCAAAGGTAAAGAGAAAATTTTAAAAGCAGCCAGGGATAAACGAAAAGTCACCTACAAAGGAGAATCAATAAGTTCGGACTGCTCGGCAGAAACCATGCAGGGAAGGAGGCAATGGGATAACATATATAGAGCATTGAAGGAAAAAAATTGCCAGCCAAGAATCATGTATCCAGCAAAACCTCTCTCAAATATGAAGGTGAAATTAAGTCATTTACAGATAAACACAAGCTTGGAGAATTTGCAAAAACCAAATCAAAGCTACAGGAATTACTAAAGGAAATTCTTTGGTCAGAAAATCGGTAATATCAGATATCAGCACAACACAAAGACACAGAACACAGCATCCTCATATCAACTCAGGGAAATCACAAAAATAAAATAAGATTAAAAAAAAAACACGCTCAAAACAGGGAATCACTGATGTCATTATGTAAAAGATGAAAATAATAAAGAGGGACTAAATACAGGAGGCATAGATCCTCCATATGGAGAGGAAATCAAGGGAATATAGGGAGATATAAGTTAGGTTTATACTTAGAAAAATAGGGATAAATATTAAGGTAACCACAAAGAAAACTAACAATCCCATACTTCAAAATGAAGACCAAGATAAAGACTCAGCAAAAACAAATTCAACTACAATGAAAAATAGAACACACAATTAACAAGGAAAAACCTATCACCACAGAAAAGTTAATAGAAAAAATGAAATTTTCAACAACACACAAAGGCATCAAAATGACAGCACTAAACTCATATCTATCTATAAAAAAGCTGAATGTAAATGGACTAAATGCACCAATCAAGAGACAGAGAGTTGCAGATTGGATTAAAAAACATAATCCAGCTATATGCTGACTACAAGAGACACACCTTACACTTAGAGACACAAAAACTCAAAGGATAGAAAAAAATATATCAAGCAAAGAACAATCAAAAACGAGCAGGAGTGGCAGTATTAATTTCTGACAAAACAGACTAAACTTAAATCCACCACAAAGGATAAAGAAGGACACTATATAATGATTAAAGGGACAAATTACCAGTAAGATATGACCATATTAAATATTTATGCACCCAATGAGAGGGCTGCAACATACATTAAAAAATCTTTAACAGCACTGAAAAGTGAGATAGACAGCTCCACAATTACAGTCGGAAGCTTCAACTAAGCACTTTTGGGAGAGACAAGACATCCAGTAAGAAGCTCAATAAAGATACGGAATATGTAAATGCCACAATCAATCAACTTGACCTCACAGTCATATACAGAACACTCCACCCAATAGCTACAAAGTATACTTTTTTTTCTAGTGCACATGGAACACTCTCTACAATAGACCACATATTAGGTCATAAAGCAAGCCTTTGCAGAATCCAAAACATCAGAATATTACAAAGTATCTTCTCATAAGGCCATAAAAGTAGAAATCAGTAACAGAAAAACCAGGGAAAAGAAATCAAATACTTGGAAACTGAACAATACCTTGCTCAAAAAAGACTGGGTTACAGAAGACATTAAGGAGGGAATAAAGAAATTCATAAAATCCAATGAGAATGAAAACACTTCATATCAGAACCTTTAGGACACAGCGAAAGCAGTGCTCAGAGGTCAATTTATGTCAATAAATGCACAAATACAAAAATAAGAAAGGGCCAAAATCAAGGAACTGTCCCCACAACTTTAACAAATAGAGAGCAACAAAAGGAACCCTCAAACACCAAAAGAAAACAAATAATAAAAATTAGAGCAGAATTAAGTAAATTAGAGAACAGAAAAAAAATTGAAAGAGTTAACAAGACCAAAAGCTGGTTCTTTGAAAAAATTAACAGAATTGATAAACCATTGGCCAGAATGACAAAAGAAAAACAGGAAAGGAAACAAACAATCCAAATAAGAAATGAGATGGGCGATAATCACAACAGACCCAACTGAAATTAAAAGAAACGTATCAGATTACTATGAAAAATTGTACTCTAACAAATTTCAAAACCTAGAAGAAATAGACGAATTCCTAGAAACAGACTACCTACCTAAACTAACACAAAGAGAGGTGGTGTTGTTGTTAGGTGCTGTCGAGTCAGTTCTAACTCATAGCAACCCTATGCACTACAGAACAAAACACTGCCTAGTCTGCACCATCCTTACAATCATTGTTATGCTTGAGCTCATTGTTGCAGCCACTGTGTCAATCCACCTCATTGAGGGTCTTCCTCTTTTCCGCTGACCCTGTACTCTGCCAAGCATGAGGTCCTTCTCCAGGGACTGATCCCTCCTGACAACATGTCCAAAGTATGTAAGACGCAGTCTCGCCATCCTTGCCTGTAAGGGGCATTCTGGCCGCACAAACAGAGGTAGAACAACTAAATAGACCCATAACAAAAAAGAGATTGAAAAGGTAATCAAAAAACTCCTAACAAAAAAAAAAGCCCTGGCCCAGATGGCTTCACTGCAGAATACTACCAGACATTCAGAGAAGCAGTAACACCACTATTACTAAAGGTATTTCAGAGCATAGAAAAGGACAGAACACTCCCTAACTCATTCTAGGAAGCCAGAATATCCCTCATACCAAAACCAGCTAAAGACACCACAAAAAAAGAAAACTATATACATCCTTCATGAACTTAGATGCAAAAATCCTCAACAAAGTTCTATCCAAGAGAATCTAACATATCAAAAAAATAATTCACCATTGCCAAGTGGGATTTATACCAGGTACGCAGGATTGGTTCAACATTAGGAAAACAATTAATGTAATCTACCATATAAATAAAAGACAAGAATCACATGATTTTATCAATTGATGCAGAAAAGGCGTTTGACAGAGTTCAACACCCATTCATGATAAGAACTCCCAGGAAAATAGGAATAGAAGGAAAATTCCTCAACTTAATAAAGGGCATTTATACAAAGCCAACAGTCAACATCACCCTAAATGGAGAGATTCTGTAAGCATTTCCCTTGAGAACGGGAACCAGACAAGGATGCCTCTTATCACCACTCTTACTCTACATTGTACTGGAAGTTTTAGCTAGAGCAATTACGCTAGATAAAAAAAAAAAAGGGCATACATTTGGTAAGGAAGAAGTAAAAATATATTTGCAGATGACATGATCTTATACACAGAAAACCCTAAGGAATCCTCAAGAAAACTATTGAAACTAATAGAAGAGCTCAACAGAGTATCGGGATACAAGATGAACATAGAAAAATCAGTTGGATTCCTCTACACCAACAAAAAGAACATTGAAGAGGAAATCACCAAATCAATACCATTTACAGTAGCCCCCAAGAAGATAAGATACTTAGGAATAAATCTTACCAGAGACATAAAAGACCTGTAGAACGAAAACTACAAGACACTACTGCAAGAAACCAAAAGAGACCTACATAAGTGGAAAAACATATCTTGCTCATGGATAGGAAGACTTAACATTGTAAAAATGTCTATTCTACCAAAAGCCATCTACAGATACAATGCAATTCTGATCCAAATTCCAACAACATTTTTTAATGAGATGGAGAAACAAGTCACCAACTTCATATGGAAGGGCAAGAGACCCCAAATAAGTAAAGCATTACTGAAAAAGAAGAACAAAGCGGGAGGCCTCACTCTACCTGATTTTAGAACCTATTATACCACCACAGTAGTCAAAACAGCCTGGTACTGGTACAACAACAGATACATAGACCAACAGAACAGAATTGAGAATCCAGACATAAGTCCACCCACATATGAGCAGTTGATATTTGACAAAGGCCTTAAAACAGTTAAATGGGGAAAAGACAGTCTTTTTAACAAATGGTGCTGGCATAACTGGATATCCATTTGCAAAAAAATGAAACAAGACCCATACCTCAAACCATGCACAAAAACTAACTCAAAGTGGATCAAAGACCTAAACATGACATCTGAAACAATAAAGATCATGGAAGAAAAAATAGGGACAACGTTAGGAGCCCCAATACATGGCTTAAACGGTATATGAAAGATTACTAAGAATGCAGATGAGAAACCAGGTAACTGGGAGCTCCTAAAAATCAAACACCTATGCTCATCTAAAGACTTCACCAAATGAGTAAAAAGACTACCTACAGACTGAGAAAAAGTTTTTAGCTATGACATTTCTGATCAGCACCTAGTCTCTAAAATCTGCATGATTCAGCTAAAACTCATCCACAAAAAGACAAATAACCCAATTAAAACATGAGCAAATGATATGAACAGGCACTTCACTAAAGAAGACAGTCAGACCACTAACAGATACATGAGGAAATGCTCATGATCATTACCCATTAGAGAAATGGAAATAAAAATTACCATGAGATTCCATCTCACTCCAACAAGGCTGGTATTAATCCAAAAAACACATAATAATAAATGTTGGAGAGGTTGTGGAGAGACTGCAACACTTATACACTGCTGGTGAATGTAAAATGGTACAACCACTTTGGAAACTGATTTGGCACTTCCTTAAAAAACTAGAAATAGAACTTCCATATGATCCAGCAATCCCACTCCTTGGAATATATCCTAGAGAAATAAGAGCCTTTACACGAACAGATATATGCACACACATGTTCACTGCAGCACTGTTTACAACAGCAAAAAGTTGGAAGCAACCAAGGTGTCCATCAACAGATGAATGGATAAATTATGGTATAGTCACAAAATGGAATACTGTGCATCGGTAAAGAATAATGATGAATCCATGTAACATTTCATAACCTGGAAGACATTATGATGAGTGAAATTAGTCAGTTGCAAAAGGACAAATATTGTATAAGACCACTATTATGTGAACTGGAGAAATAGTTTAAACAGAAAAGAAAGTATTTGATGGTTATGAGAGGGGGAAGGGCCGGAGGGAGAGATAGGAGCATTCACTTATTAGATAGTAGATAAGTTTTATTTTAGGTTAAGGGAAAGACAACACACAATACAGGGGAGGTCAACACAATTGGACCAAACCAAAAGCAAGGAAGTTTCCTGAATACACTGAATGCTTCAAAGGCCAGCATAGTAGGAGCGGGGATTTGAGGACCATGGTTTCAGGGGACATCTAAGTCAACTTGCATAATAAAATCTATTAATAAAACATTGCACATCCCACTTAGGAGTGTGGTGTCTGGGGTCTTAAATGCTAGGAAGCGGCCATCTAAGATGCATGAACTGGTCTCAATCCACCTGGAGCAAAGGAGAATTAAGAGCACCAAGGACACGAGCCAATTACGAGCCCAAGAGACTGAAAGAGCCACATAAACTAGAGACCACATCAGCCTGGGAACAGAAGAACTAGATGGTGCCCAGCTACAACCGATGACTGCCCTGACAGGGAACACAACAGAGAACTCCTGAGGGAGCAGGAGAGCAGTGGGATGCAGACCCCAAATTCTAGTAATAAGACCAGACTTAATGGTCAGACTGGGACTAGAAGGATCCTGGAGGCCATCGTCCCCAGACGTTCTGTTAACCCAAGACAGGAACCATTCCCAAAGCCAACTCTTCGGACAGGGATCGGACTGGAATATGGGATGGAAAATGACAGTGGTGACCAATGAGTTTCTTGGGTCAAGTAGACACATGAGACTATGTTGGCATCTCCTGTCTGGAGGGGAGATGAGAGGGGAGAGGGGGCCAGAAGGTACCTGAATGGACACGAGGAGAGAGAGTGGAAGGATGAAGTATGCTATCTCATTAGCGGGAGACAATCAGGAGTGTATGGCAATGTGTATGTAAATTTTTGTATGAGAGACTGACCTGATTTGTAAAGTTTCACTTAAAGCACAATAAAAAGTAAATTAAAAATAAAAAAAGAAGAAATGGAATCCATTAGGTAGTAGTACCCTCAGTACCCACTGTAGATTTGACAGGACAAGCCAACAGTGAAAACCAAAATGGATTTAGAATACTTTTGTAGAGAATAAAATGGGACAAATAATAGGGAATATAAGTTTTTTAAGTATTTATGATTTCTTTGGATAAGTTTCACTCTTGTCACAGGAAAATCTATGTAAAGTATAAAAATTAGAAATTTTACACACTACATTCTTAGAATTGTGTAGTAAATGCCATAATTAAATATATCACAATAATTGAAGATTAAGAAATACTGACAATTAGATGAGAGAATTTTAGAATGTATTGTACAATATTTGTAAATACTACTTATTAAACTTTGCAGAACACAATCAAATCTGTAATTACCAGAAAATTCATAATGCTATATTCCTAATTCCAGAAAGGATTTAAGGCAGAAGTATCTATGTTATAAAAAAAAAAGAGAGAAATACACTAACTATACCTAATTTAAAAGTTGGCAAAAGAACTCAGAAAACCAAGAGAAAGTAGAAAATGGAATTTAAGGAAAAAAAAAAACATGGAAATGGAATAGTGACAAATTGCATTTGTCCTGAAAATTTCAGCCAAATTCACAAACATCAACATTACCTTAGAAAGAAAAACAAGCTAGCAAAATTGGAAATAGAAAGTGAATCTTAATTGACAGTCTTGTTAAAACTATTAGGAAAACATAGCAAAATGAGTTGTTCTCAGGTGCCGTTGAGTCAGTTATGACTCAAAGCGACCCCACGCACAACAGAATGAAACACTGCCTTGTCCTGCACCATCCCCACAACCTTTGCTATGTTTAAGCCCATTGTTGCAGCTACTGTGTAAATCCATCTTGTTGAGGGTCTTCCTCTTTTTCGCTGACCCTCTGCTCTACCAAGCATGACATCCTTCTCCAGGGACTGGTCCCTCCTGATAACATGTCCAAACTCTGTAAGACTCAGCCTCGCCACCTTTGGTTCTAAGGAGCATTCTGGCTGTACTTCTTCCAAGACAGATTTGTTTGTTCTTCGGGCAGTCCATGGTACATTCAATATTATTCGCCAACACCATAATTCAAAGGAATCAGTTCTTCAGTCTTGTTCATTGTCCAGCTTTCACACGCATATGAGGCAACTGAAAATACCACAGCTTGGGTCAGGTGCACCTTAGTCCTTAAAATGACATCCTTGCTTTTCAAAACTTTAAAGAGGTCTTTTGCAACATATTTGCCCAGTGCAATACATCATGTAATTTCTTGACTGCTGCTTCCATGGTGTTGACTATGGATCCACGTAAAAGCAAAATGCGTGGAGTCCCAGAAAGATTTTCTTTGAAAAACTGTGTCAAAGTAGAGTATTCAATCATTCAGTATTAACTGAACATCTTTTAGATGTCCGGCACTATTCTAAGTGCTGGGTTATAAACTAAACAACATCCCTGTTTTCATCACACATATTCTAGAGGGCAGAAACAAAACATATCAGATGGTGTATTAGGGTGCTATGTTAAGCTGTGGTAGCAAATTAACCCCAAAAGCTCAGTGGTTTAACACAACAAAGTTTGTTTCTCACACGTGAAAATCTGACAGACACGTGGTGGTGAAGCAGGTAGGATTTGGAATTAACTTGTGCCACAGAGCCAGTACTCTGCTTACGGTTAGGACTTGGTCACCTGTGAACAATTTCCTTACTGGCAACCTTCCATTCTAAGTGCAAAGGCTTCTTCCTGTTTTTTTTTTCCTATGTTGGCAGTCCTACTCTCAACACCACTCCAGGGGGCAGGGATCCTGACCTTGTACCTGGACACTTTGAAAGTGTCAGCCCCATTTCCCTCAGGACTCCCACACTTCTACCGTCTTGCCAGACACTTCATATGGCTACCAGTAAGTCCTATATGTAGGGCACTTTAAAGTATTGTGCAGGCATTATTTCATCTCCATAAACCACTCTATTCCAGTCAGTATAATCTTAGATAAATGAAGAATCTTGTAACCAAAAAACAAAGACAAACCTGTTGCAGCTGAGTTGATTCCAACTCATAGGGACCTTACAGGACAGAGTAAAACTGCCCCAGAGGGTTTCCAAGGAGAGGCTGGTGGATTTGAACTGCCAACATTTTGGTTAATAGCCAAGCTCTTAATTACTGCACCATCAGGGCTCCTAAGGGTCAAAACAGTGGGCTCAAAAGGTTAAGTAAATTGCCTAGCTAGTAATGGCTGTGTCAGTACTCACCCTAGCTTTTCCTCCATGAGTATAGATTCTTAGCTCTTCTGTGCAACTCAGGTGCCTCTGGAACTAAGAAAGGTTGTCTTCTACTTCCTACAGAAGGATGGCAGGATTCCACATCCATGGGTTCAGCCAATGTTTTTGCTCTCTGTAAGTTATACTGATAAAAGATATTGTTCCTGCCTTTACAGAACACCAGAGAAGCCAGAAGTAGAAGAAAAAAATCAAGCAAGTTATGGCAACTGATTTTGATAACCTATTCTCTGTAGAAAAAAGGTGAGAATGAAGAAAATTAATCACTATACTGCCTACTCTTCATGATGTTGCATTCTAGGTGTTATAGAAACAAAGAGAATGTTTTGAACCTCCTGTATTGACCTAGAGGATATTTTGAGCCCACTGTTTTTACCCTAAGGAGCCCTGGTGGCACAGCAGTTAAGTCCTTGGCTGCCTAACGGAAATGCTGGCAGTTCCAACCTGAGAGCCGCATCGCAGGAGAAAGATGTGGCAGTCTGCTCTCAAATATTACAGCCTTGGAAACCCCATGGGGGCACTTCTACCATGTGCTATAGGGTCACTATGAGTTGGAATAGACTTGACAGCAATAAGTTTTGGTGGGTTTTGAGCCTGACAATTTGCTCTTGCAAAGTGATTAGAATTGAAGGGAGGAACTAGACTGAACAATTCTGGAATATTTGAGGGGATTTGCTCCCAATTCATTCATGAATTTACTAAGAAGTAATACAATTAAATATCCTTAAAATGAATATTATGGGAGAAATAAAATTAACAGTGGCTGAAGCTTCGCTTCTGCAAAGCTTGATCCAGGCAAGCTGGACTTGGTAGAAATAGTAAAAGTGACAGAGCTATAATCAATCAAGTTTGATGTGGACAAAAGCTGAATATTGAATCAAATATTTAGACATGTCTGTATTCAAACATACAAACACTAATCCTCATGAAAATTATCGTAAAATATAACTTAAAATCAAAGTTGGAAGTCCCATAAACCTTCCTCACGCCCTTTCTCCGGTTTGAGTTAAAGCAAACAAAAACCAGTGCATTTAGGTAAACAAAACCGTTTTTAGTTCCTCGCTGTCCTTCCATTTGCGCCCCTTGGTAAAGAAGTGTTTTCCATTTTTCCTCCAAGTTCAACGCAATGCCGGCCAATGTGACTAAAGACTAGTCCCATATGCGGCCAGGCCCAGGGGTCCCAAAGCGTGAAGCGACAGCCGTGGGCGTCTTCCCCCGCCGCCCCCGCGCCGCCCGAGGGGGGTGCACAGGCCGCCGAACCCCCAGCCCGGCAGCTCCCAGGGCTGTCGTCGCCACGGCAACGCCTCCGCCCAACCCCCGGGGACCACGTGAGGCGACCGTCACGTGACAGGCCAGTCCGGGTCCTCTCGCGGACGGGTGTAAACAGGCGCCGTGGCGGCGGCGCTGCGCCCTGCTGCGTCCGCGTATCCGGCATGCTGGAGGCGGGCCGGCCCGCAGCGCCGCGAGCCCCGCCGCGCCCCGAGCCCGGCGCCCCCTGAGGTAACTCCCGCGGCCGCGCCGGGGCGCCCCCGCCAGCGCGGAGCCGTTGCCGCCGGCCGCCGAGGCCAGGGTCTCCCGGCCTCCGGAGGGGGTGTGGCTGCCGCTCGCGCGGCCCGCGACAGGTGGGCAGGGCGGAGGCGGCCGGGAGGACGGGCCCTGCCGAGCCCCGGGGCCAGAGTCCGGGCGCGGAGGCGGCGGAAAGGCGGCGGCGAGCCTGCTCGCGGGTTCTTCCGCTCCGCGCTCGCGTCCGCCCTTGGGGCCGCCCCAGGCGGCTCGCAGGGTCTGTCGCGCGCTCAGCCTGAGGGCAGGGCCGGCTGTGCGGGTGGAACAGCCCGGGCCGAAGTCCTGCCGCCGACGGGCTGTGAGACCGGGCGAGTCAGCGCTCGTCCTGGGCCCGCGTTTCCCGGGGGTGAAGTGAAAGTTTGGACGAGGGCGTCTGAGCACCTTCCCCGTCCGACGTTTGGGGAAGACCTGCCAGGGAGACCTGCGTACGTTGGGAGCTGCCGCAGGGAGAGCCCAGGTAGACGTTTGGTCCTTCAATTGGAAAGCGTTTGTTTTGAAATCTGTGTTGATGTGAGGCGATTTGGATTCTTGTTCACCGGAGCGAAGTGTTTAATGGAAGACGTGTCGGGGAAGGTCATAATGGTTTGTATTATTGATTTTTCTGTTTTTTTCCTTCTTTAAATGCAGTGGAACCCTCTTTCTGTAAACAATACTTGGAAGCCCAGTGTGTAAAAAAGACAGAAATAAAACCTTTATCTGCTTCTCTGTCTCTCCTCACCCGACCCCTGAGGCCCCCCGAGATGACAGGTCGACAAGCTGTGTTGCGTTGGGGAAATGTTTTGTGTATTAATGTGTTGGGATCTGGAAGATTAATACTTTGCGTATGTAGAGTTTTTTCTTATTTTTCCCTTTATTTTCTCCAATTGTATGTCATGTACAATCAGTATATTTCTCATATATATGCTGGAAAAAGGCCCCAGGTTTCCAGTAAAGACCTTCTCTTTCCATCTTTGCTTGTCTCCCAGTCCTGGGGAAGTAAGTGTATGTTCATAATAATGAGGCCTCTTCTGCTTCATTTCTGAATGAGAGTGAAAGACTTTTTTGAAAGGCATATATTTGAGACCATGAAACATGAAAGTTGAGAGAGTGTATGAGCTAAAAAGGTTAGATTCATGGAGTAATGGGAACATACTCTGACTAAATCTTGAAACCCTGGAGCAAGGGCCTTTCTGATTTTGAGAAAACTGGGTTTAGGAGGAAAGGAGATCCTGTTTCATACAGTGAAAAATAAACAGAATATGTGGTGGTGTGTAGGCAGAAAAGTTAGTTTTTTTTTTTACGTTAAGAGAAATCCGTAATGACCTAATTTGTTGCTTTGGGAGACTAGAGTTGATAAAGGATTTACTGGAACTTGGAAGTTTGATGTTAAAGAGGAGAACCATACCCTTTCAGAGCATGCGGGCTTGGTGGTGCTTCCGTGGGAGGACAGAACTGGAGATAGAAGGGACTTTGAGTGGAACTGAAGGTGACCTAATGGGATATGTTTTCTCTTTTCAAAGCAGACTTGCTTCCTTTAAGCTTAGGTCAATGACTTTCCTTCCTTGGGTCTCAGTTTCTTCTACAAAGTGAGAAAATTGGATTCAGAGCTGGTTTGGGCTCCAACTAGGACTGCCAGGTAAAATATAGGGTACCCAGTTAAATTTGAATTTCAGATAAACAATGAGTAAGTTTTTGTATAAATATTGTATAGGACACATTATACTAAAACAGTTATTGTTTATCTGGAATTCATATTTAACTGGGTGTAATGCATTTTTATTGTTAAACTTCGCAACCCTAGCTCCATCTTTTACTCTTTTAAACTAGCTCCGGGAAGATATTAGCTAAAAGCGCAGGTGAGAATGGATTGATTTGGCCGGTCACAGCCCCATTTATTGTCAGTGACGTCGACTTGAGGGATATCACTGTTTCATTTGTGGGCTTTTTTTCTTTGTGTAGCAGTTTCATTTCTGCAATAATAACACCGTGTTTAGGTTTGTAAATGCACCTAAACTGTCTCAGTATCTGAAAGCAAAAGAAGTTGCCGGCATTTCTTAATGTCACCTAAATTTGAGTCCTGAAATGTCATATACTATTTTTCTTCTGTAAAATATACTTCACCAGCGGCCCCCCCACCCCCATTTTCTAGTTGTGTGATTTACTTTAAAACATTTTCTAAAGCAGTGGACTGTTCTGTTGGTAAATAATTTTTTGAGAAGTTTTTATGCTGCCTTATTTTGCCCATTGGGAATATGGAAAATTAGCAGTATATGCATGATAAACATTTTATGTTTTAGTTGACTGTTGTCAATCTTGTTTTTGCTGTATTGAAGAGATTCAGTGTTGAAATGGTTTTTCAAAGGGTCTAATTTTAAATTCTTCAGTTTTTGACTGTGTGTAATTTACAAGACGGGATCCAGTTTCTTTACTCAACCCACTGTAAATGCTTAAATTTTCTAGTTGATTCAATTGTCAACAAGAGCAGCAACAGAAATGTAGCGCCTTCTCTAAGCTAGGCTGACGTGCTAGCTTTCTAGTTCTCCAGGTGCTTATCTCTGATAAAGGAGTCAAGTCATGTGCAGTCCAAGGATAATGTGATGAGGGCCTTGGAGTGATACGAATGCTGTGGAGACTTAGAGGAGGATGAGTGACCATCAGGTTGATAGATTTGAATGGCAGAATGTCCTGGAGGTGGTGGTATTTAATCCAAGTCATGGAAGTGAAGGTAGGGTCAGGAAGACAGGCTTATGCAGAGGTGGAAAGAAGCAAGAAAGGGAGAGAATCCATCTTCTCAGTTTCTACAAAGCGTATACTTTTTTGGGTTAAAATATTTGATAATATTGTTTGCGTATAGTTTTTGGTTCATTATAATACCCTTCTGTGTCGTGTATATAGGATTGAACTGCTTCAGTGTCTTTCTGTATTAGGACTATTTTCAGAAGTCACTGTAAAGGTCTATGAAATATATCACACATACAAAACTTCGTAATTTGCTTATATAGAACTCTAAAGATAAAATATCACCAATACCATTGATGCCTCTGTGTGCCCCTTCCTGATTAGAGTCCCCTTTCCTCTCCTCAGATGTAACCACCATCGTGAATCCTATGGCTATCATTTCTTGGTAATCTAACTTTACATGTATACATTGCTAAAACACAAGTTGTTGACTTTTGCTTATTTTTGACTTTTATATAAATGACATTGTACTATGTGGGTTTTTTTGTGTCTCTGGCTTTTTTCGCTTATGTTACTAAATTTCGTCCATATTGCCTATAGCTGCAGTTCACTCATTTACTCTGCTGAGTACTATTCTGTTATGTAAATATATTTATCAATTGTAACTGCCTACTTACAGAATTCCTTTATATCTTATTTTCCTCTTTTTCGGTTGATGGACATTTGTTGGGGGGGGCATTACAGACAATGCTGCTCTGAACATTTTTGTAAAATTTTCCAAGTGCAAGAGCTTCTCTCGGGTAAACACATAGGAGTGGGGTTGCTGGTTGCAGGGTGTGCCTCTCTGTGACTTTACTACATAATGCAGATGGTTTTCGCAAGTGGTTGTGCTGTTTACTTCCAGCAGTGTATGAGAGCTGCTTTTCTTATCCTGTCTTCATGCCCCCAGGGTTCAGTATGAGCTAATTAAATAACTGTTGAAAGTCTAGTATCCAGAGTATGTAAAGAACTGTTAGACTTCGAAAATAAAAAGGCAACTAAGTCAAAACATGGGAAAAGGATTTGATTAGGCATTTCTTCAAAGTAGACATGCAAATGGTCAATAAACAGGTGAAAACATCAGGAAAATGCAAATCAGAACCACAGTGAGATACCATTTCACAATCACAGGATGGATGTAATAAAAAAGACATGATAACAGGTGTTGGCAAGGTTGTAGAGAAAACAGTCAGCAGTTCCTCAAATCGTTAAACATGGGGTTATCGCATGACCCAGCAATTCTACTTCTAGGTGTATACACAAGAGAAATGAAAACATATGCTCACACGAGCACTCACACAAATGTTCGTTATAGTACTGTTTATAATAACCCTGAAGTGAGAAGAATCTAAATATTTATCAACTGATGAATGGATAAATAAAATGCTGTTTATCCATACTGTGGAATATTAGTCAACCACAAAAAGGATTGAAATACTGATAGATGCTACAACACAGATGAATCTTGAAAACATTATGCTTAGTGATAACAGCCTGTCACAAAAGGCCATATATTGTATGATTTCACTTATATGAAATGTCCAACCCTAAAAACCAAGCCCATTGCCGTCAAGTTGATTCTGGCTCATAGCAACCCTGTAGGACAGAGTAGAACTGCCCCACAGGATTTCCAAGGCAGTAATCTTTGTGGAAGCTGACTGCCATGTCTTTCTCCTGTGGAGGGGCTGGTGGATTAGAACCACTAACCTTTCAGTTAGCAGCCAAGCACTTAACCATTGCACCACCAGAGCTTCTTTAGAATAGTCTAAATTTGTTTTATTATATATCCACTCCCCACTTTTTGACATGGTTAGGTTCCAAAGACAGGTCGTTACACGAAAATTGGTGTTATGCAAAAATGGAGGATGACCACATCAGATCACAAAATGGAGGATGACTGTGTCATTACATAACTGCCAAATCACATCATTGCATTACTGCCAAACCACTGATAATCATGGCCCAGCCAAGTTGACACATAATCTTAACCGTCACAGCCAGCGTTACTTTCACCTTATACCTCAGTGTTCGTTACTGCCAGACGTTCATCGTTAATGCACAAAATAGTTTGATAGTGGGTTATTTTACTGTCTTCATAAATGTGAAATGTCAGATAACAAGATAGTCGATAAGTAAGGAGTATGTGTTGATTGGAAAATTGGTAATCTCTGTATGATACATTATGAGTCTATCATCTGAAACAATCCATTCCCAGATCATATGTAGCAATACATAACAATTTTCTTCTGGTAACTGTTTTTATATTTAAAAGTTATTGGTGGTGTTAATATATCTTTCCCATTGCCGTTGAGTCACTTCTGGCCTATAGGACTCTCTAGGACAGGGTAGCTAGCCCCGTAGAGTTTCCAAGGCTGTAATGTTTGCGGAGGAGCCCTTGTGGCACAGGGGTTAAGAGCTCGGCTGTTAACCAGAAGGTTGGCAGTTCAAATCTATCAGCCATTCCTTGGAAACCCTATGGGGCAGTTCTGCTGTGTCCTGTAGGGCTCCTGTGAGTCAGAATCAACTCAACGATAATAGGTTTGGTTTGGTTATGGCTTTAGCAGAGGTGCTGAAAAAGTAATTATTGAAGCAAAACTGTAGTTCCCTAGAAGGTAGTCTATTCTTATTGGAGCCATATGAAGGGAGGTTAAAGAAGATTTCTGTTCTTTTACTTTGAAATACTGATACCTGAAGTACTGTTCTGTGTGAAATGCAGGTCGTACAAGTGTTCTCCTGTGTTTTCTTCCAGAAGTTTTATAGTTTTAGCTCTTGTATTTAGGTCTGCGATCCATTTTTAGGGGGCTTTGGGGTGTGTGAATGAGACATGGGTGATTCAGTAGTAGAATTCTCACCTTGCCTTTGGGAGACCCTGGTTCAATTCTTGGCCAGTTCACCTCATGTGCAGCCACCACCCCTCTGTTACTGGGGGCTTGTGTGTTGCTGTGATGCTGACTAGGTTCCTGCAAAGCTTCCAGACTAATACAGACTTGGAAGGAAGGCTTGATGATCTACTTCTGAAAAACAGCCAGTGAAAATCCTACGGAGCACAATGGTCTGATCTGGGATTAGTGGGCAGTGTTTCATTCCATTGTGCGTGGGTCACCATGAGCCCTGGACTGACTCAACAACAGCGAACAACAGCAGTATGGTGTGTGGTGTGAGGTAGTGGTTCATTGTTCTTGTTTTTATGGATATGCAGTTGTTTCATTACATTTTTTGAAAAGGTTATCTTTCATTGAATTCCCTATCCTTTTGCTATCCTTTGCCTGTTGAATTACTATGGCATTTTTGTTGAAAATCAGCTGATGATATGTGTGTGGCTTTATTTCTGTTCCTTTGATTTGTTTGTCTGTCCTTATGCCGATACCATACTGTCGTTACTGCTGTATAGCTTTATGTAAGGTTTGAAGTCAGTTAACATAAATCGTTCAGCTCTGTTCTTTATTTTCCAAATTGTTTTGGGTATTCTAGGTCCTTTGTATTTTCATAAATATTTTAGAGTTAGGTTGTCCATTTGTGGAAAAAAAATTCTTAGGATTTCATTTGGGGTTATATTGCATATATAGATTAATTTGTTGAGAATTGCTGTTTTAACCGTATTGAACTTTCTAATTCATGAACATGGTATATCTCTTCATTTAGTTTTTTAATTTCTTGCAACATATTTTGTAGTTTTGCTGTATATTAAACATACATGAAAAAATGTATCCCTAAGTGTCTTCTTTTTTGATGTTATTATGAATGGAATTTTAAAAGAAATTAGTTTTGCAGTTGTTCACTGCTAATATGTAGAAATACAATTGATTTCTTTATTGCCCTTGTATCCTGTGGCCTTTATAAATTCATTTATTAGTTCTAATAACTTTTTGGTAAATTCTGTAGGGTTTTCTACATATGCAATCACTGAAGAAAGACAGTTTTATGTCTTCCTTTCCAATCAGTATGCTTTCTATTTTTTTTTTCCCTTGTTGGTCTGGCTAGGGCCTCAAGTCCACTGTTACCATAGGAGTGGTGAGAGCGGATGTTCTTTTGTTCCCAGTCTCCGGGAAAGCAGCCTTATGCAAGACATGAAAAGCACTAACTGTAAAATTAAAAACATGTTAAACTGGACTTAATAAAAATATTGCTTTCCTGTCTTGGTATTTGAAGATTATTAAATGCTTCACTTACCTTTTATTTACTCTTCAACTATAGTTATAGCCCTGTTTTTAGTGAATAAATGTTTAGTGAGTGACCTCATAGCTGCTATTCAACTACAGAGCCAAATAAAACTCTGTGACTGCTTCTCTTTTTTTTAACTTTTCCCTTCTTATGTGTCTTTTCAAGGTTAAAATTGCCTCGTTTTTTCCCCACCTACACAGTTTTTTGTATACAAACTCTTCTTGCCAAATACTCTGTCATATCACCTGCTACGTGGTCTGCTCTGTCAAACCTACACTTTTCTGTCAGTCTTTCTTCCTAGAGTCGCCCATCACCCTCCTTTAATCTCAGCTAGGATTCATTAGACTTGCTGTAGATTTGGAACTATATGTATGTTCAGAGCTTGTATCCTGGCAAGTTTTATTCTAGAGAAATGAAGAGTGAGAGATAACTCCCACCTCCTCTCCTGTGCCACTGTGTGGGTAGACTTTTGGCAATTCATTTTCTCCAGAGAATCATCTCTTTTCCTATCGTTAGTCCATGTCAGTTAGGCTCTTGCTCCTCAAAGTGTATTCCATAGACCCGCCACGTTGGTATTATCTCAGTGCTTGTAAGAATGTGGAATCTCAGGCCCTATCCCAGACCTACTGAATGAGAATCTCCGTCTTAACAAGGTGATTTGTATTCACCAAAGCTTGAGCACTGGGCTGTGCTGTGGTAACAGCAACAGTAGTAACAGCAAAGTATTCATTTCTGTCATGCAAAATCCAAAGTGAGCTGGATATAACTACTCCATCTTGTAGCTGTGCCACTGCCAGATTGCCCTCATAGCGGAAGAAGAGCTGGAGGATCTCAGTGAATATTTTTAAAAGCCAGACCTGGAAGTGGCTGGTATCTGCCCATACTACACTGGCTGGAATTCAATCCCATGGTCTTTAACATAACTGCAGGGGAGGCTGGAAACTGTCTTCTGATGTGCCCAGGAAGAGGAAACCGTGTAGAGAAT
This sequence comes from Loxodonta africana, assembly GCF_030014295.1. Taxonomy (NCBI): domain Eukaryota; kingdom Metazoa; phylum Chordata; class Mammalia; order Proboscidea; family Elephantidae; genus Loxodonta; species Loxodonta africana. The sequence goes on along the minus strand of NC_087357.1, from coordinate 81,711,665 downwards.
AAATAGCATTGACTCTGCTTCATTCTGCTGTCTGGTCCCCAAATTATTCCATTCTTCCCACATGCAGAACACGCTGACCCCCTGTCCAAGGATGGCAGCCCAGAATTTCATCCAGTCCAGATACCTAATAAGGCAAGACACACCTAATAAATAATCCCATTTGGAAGGAGAGGTGTAGAGACGTGGTAGTCATTTTTCTGTAGCCGTTCTTTAATCCTTCTGGAAAACACGTTGCCATCTAGTTGGTTTTGACTCACGGTGACCCTGTGTATTACAGAGTAAAACTGCTCCATAGGGTTTTCTTGGCTGTAATCTTTATGGAAGCAGATTGCCAGGCCTTTCTTCCATGACACTGCTGGGTGGGTTCGCACCACCCAACCTTTAGTAGTTGAGTGCAAACTGTTTGTGCCACCTGTGTTGTTGTTGTTGTTGTTAGTAGCTTTTGAGCCAATTCCAACTCCTGGCGGCTCCCCACGTGTCAGAGTACAACTTGGTCCATAGGGTTTTCAAGGCTACGACTTTTCCGAGGCAGATTGCCAGGCCTGTCTTCCGAGGTACCTCTGGATGGGTTCGAACTGCCAACCTTTCAGCAAATAGTTGAGTGCTTAACTGTTTGTACCACACCTAAACCACACCTAAACCTGCATTGATTCTGGCTCATAATGAACCCTATAGGACGGAGTACAATTGCCCCATAGCGTTGCCAGTGAACGGCTGGTGGATTCTAACTGCTGACCTTTTGGTTAGCAGCCAAACACTTAAGCACTGTGCCACCAGGGCTAAAAAAAAAAAAATCCCGTTGCTGTTGGGTCGATTCTGACTCATAGTGACCCTATAGAACAGAGTAGAATTGCCCCACAGAGTTTCCAAGGAGCAGCTGATGGATTTGAACTGCCAACCTTTTGGTTAGCAGCCATAGTACTTAACCATTACACCACCAGGGTTTCCCCACTGGGGCTAGGGATCTAAAAACCCTTCTGTACAGACACCGTAAAGCTCCACTCCCTGGAGCAAAAGGATTTTTCTTGATCAGGCCCTGATTCTGTTCCCTGGAGGAGCTCTTATCTATATTTCTCATGCCTCCGGGAAGCATTCTCTAGGCGGTTCTTTTCCATGATTTTATTTGGTCATACCCACTTCTGCAGTGATGTTGGGAGCCTGCTCTCCTTGGGTCCTTTGAAGTTGGTCTCCTGTTGTAGAAAGTTTGATGTCCAGGAATTATTTGAACTTTCAGAGGCATTCTGAGTCTCAGCTTATGTTTTCTTTGCCAGTGTATTTCCCTCAGGAACTTAAGACTTCTTCTCCGTTTGCTCCCAGTCAGTATGCCACTGTCTCTAAGTTCATGCTGTGATCTGAACTTCTCTGAACTTACTTCTTTCTTGTAATTCATGGCTAAAGATAGCCAATAGTAACCAACACACACTATAAAGTTTCGTTTTCTAGCTTTTTTCCCTGGATTCTAAGTTCGTCAGGGATGTGATTTGCCTTCTGAATTCTAGCCAGTGATAGATTTTCATATGTTTTGTCACTGGAGAAAGTGAATCATCATCTTTCCAGTCTTTTTTTTTTTTTTCATTTTTTTAGGCCTTTTTAAAAAATTTTGTTTTGTTGTTGTTGAGAAAATACACAGCAAAAAATACACCAATTCAACAATGTCTACATGTACAGTTCAGTGACATTGATTATATTCGAGTTGTGCAGCTATTCTCACCCTCCTTTTCTGAGTTGTTTTCCCCGTGTTAACATAAACGCGCTGCCCCCTAAATTTCCTATTTAATCTTTCCGGTTACTGTTGTTAATTTGATACCATATAGATAGATCTTAAAAGAGCACAATGCTCAAGGCCGATATTCTTTACTAGTTTAACTATTACTTGGTTTCAAGAAGACTTCAGGGGATATTTTTGGTTTAAGGTTTAAAGATTATCTCAGGGCAATAGTTACAGGGTTCATCCAGCCTCCAGGGCTCCAGAAATTCCGGATCTCATGATAATTTGAAATTCTGTTCTGTGTTTTTTCCCCTTTGATCAGAATTTGTCTATAGAATCTTTGATTGAAACATTCAGTAATGTAGCCAGGTACTATCCAGTTTTTTTCTGGTCTCATGGCAGGAGAGGCAGTTGTTCATGGAGGCAGTTAACCACACGTTCCATTTCCTCCTCCTGTTCCTCACTCTCCTTCCTCTGTTGCTCCAGAGAATAGAGACCAGTTGTTGTGCCTTGGATGTCTGCTTGCAAGTTTTGAAGACCTCAGGAAATATGCAATAAACTGCGAGGTAGAACAGAAGCAGTAATGTTACTAGGCCAGTTAACTGGGATGTCCATGAAACCATGACCTTAAAGCTCAAAACCAAGGAACCAAATCCCTTGAGGTGTTTGGTTGTACATAAGCAGGCTCAGCAGCTTTTGTTGTTGTTGTTGTAAGTATTATCTGCCAGGTCAGCTTTTTACAGGTTCAGAACTTACTGACAGCGGTGACACTAACCAGATGCGCAGTCCTGCATTTCATCAGTGCCCTTTTCCCGTCACTGTAAACTGAACCTCAGTGCCCCAGAAGCAGTTGCCCCCTTCCCCCCTCCCTCTGCCCCAGTAACCACTACCATTTTTTTATGGAGATAATGCACACCTTCTGTGTTTGTTTACAGCAAAGTGTAAAAAAAATTGGCATGGTGGTGCTTACAAAAATATCTCACAGGGGGAGGGTGCAGTGGGCAAGTCAATGTAGAAGACGTGTTATCTGTGTTAAAAATATAGTAGTAAACTTTGGTCTCTACACATTTACTTTGTCTTCTCATTTTGTATGAGTGAGGTCATATAATATTTGTCCTTTTATGATTGACTTAATTCACTCAGCATAATGTCTTCAAGCTCCATCCAAATTGTAGCATGTATGAAGACTTCATTTCTCCTGCTGGCGGAGTAGTGTTCCATTGTATGTACGTACTACATTTTGTTTATCCGTTCATCTGTCGATGGGTGTTTAGGTTGTTTCCACCTTTTGGCTATTGTGAATAGAGCTGCAGTGAACATTGGCGTACAAGTCTCTTGAGTCTGTGCTTTCAGGTCTTTTGGGTGTATACCTAGGAGTGGAATTGCTGGGTCACGTGGTAAGTTCTCTTTTTAGTTTTTTGAGGAACTGCCACAGTGCTTTCCGCAGCTGCTCTACCATTTCGCATTCCCACCAGCAATGGATGAGGGTTCCAATTTCCCCTCATCCTTGCCAACGTTCGTTATTTTCTGTTTTTTTTTTTTTTTTTCTCCGAAATCTTAGCCATCCTAGTGGAATGGTGTCCCATTGTGGTTTTGACTTGCATCTCCCTGCTGGCTAACAGCATTGAGCATCTTTTCATGTATTTGGTGGCCATTTGAGTGTTCTGTTTGGGGAACTGTCTATTCAAGCCCTTTGCCCATTTTGTGATTGTTTTGTCTTTTTGTTATGAAGGTGTCAAAGTTTTATATATATTTCAGTTACTAATATTCTCGTTGGATATATGGTTTCTGAAGATGTTGTCCTGGTCAGTAGCTTGTCTTTTCACTTTTTTGGTAGTCTTTTATTGAACAAAGATTTTTAATTTTTGGGGATCTCATTTATTTATTTTGTCTTTTGCTGTTTATGCTTTTGGTATTTTATTTAGAGGTATGTGATGATCCATTGTTGAAAGCTAGGTTCAACAGTCTTGTCCCTACATTTTTCTTCTAAGAATTTTATGGTTTTAGTTATTAGTAGATTTTTAGCTTATCTTTTTAGCCAGTGCTTCACAGCACTCTCACACCCTAGGATCTGAGTCCTGGGTCCTGTAGGCAACTTAGCTCATTTTTTATCTAAAATTTGGCTTTCTCTGCCTTGATAAATTAATTACTATTTCTGTATTTTCTGTCTCCAAAAAAATGTGTTGAAATCATTTGTCTGGTAGTGTGCCCTCCTCCCTCTTTTGTGGTCTTGTGTTTGTATCTTTTTAAAATAGCTTTTCACTTTGAGGTAATTGTAGGTTCACGTGCAGTTGTAAGAAATAATTCTGTGAGATCGTGTACCTTTACCCAGTTTTCCTCAGTGGTCACATCCTGCAGAATTATAGTGTAGTATTTTTTTTATTATTATTTTATGGGTGGTGCAAATAGTTAATGCGCTTGGCTGCTGACCCAAAGGCTGGCGGTTGGAGTCCATCCAGAGGTGCCTCAGAAGAAAGACCTTGCGATCTAGTTCCAAAAAATCAGCTGTTGAAAATCCTGTGGAGCACAGTTCTGCTCTGACACACGTGGGGCTGCCACTCGTCATGGAGCACAGTTCTGCTCTGACACACGTGGGGCTGCCACTCGTCATGGAGCACAGTTCTGCTCTGACACACGTGGGGCTGCCACTCGTCATGGAGCACAGTTCTGCTCTGACACACGTGGGGCTGCCACTCGTCATGGAGCACAGTTCTGCTCCGACACACGTGGGGCTGCCACTCGTCAGCAACCGCTTTTTTTTTTTAAATCACAACCAGGGTATTGACATTGATGCAGTCAGGGCACAGAAGTGATGTACATATTGCCCACTTTTCTCTTACCTCCAAAATTCCTATCCTTTCTCCCATTTATATAATTTTGTGTTTTTAAGGGTATCATGTACATGGAATCATACAGTGTGTAACCTTTTCGGACTGGCTTTCTTCACTCAGCGTAATTCTCTGAAGATTCATCTGGGTTGTTGCATTTATCAATAGTTCATCGTGTTGTATTGGTGAGCAGTGTATGGATGTGTCTTACTTAGATTCCTCGGGCTACCGTAACAAAATACTGTAAAATGGGTGGTTTTAAAGAACAGAAATTTATTTTCACGTAGATTTGGAGGTTAGATGTCCAAATCAGGATGTCGGCAGGGTTGTGAAGGTTAAATGAGTCAATACTCCTGTGAACACTTGGAGGAGTATCAGCACATAGTTAGCTGTTGGTGATACTTTGCCTCGATATTTATTATAATTGAGAGCATTTATAAGCCTCAATTTTTCACAAAGATGGTATTTTTTTTCTTGTGAAAACTGAGGACGTTTTTCTATTTTATCACAAAATTTAAAGAAAAAAGTATTATCAGCTCCGTTCGCAGAGCGTCCTATTACAGAGCCTGGTAGAATTCTGACGGTGTTAGACTTAAGAGTTAGGAGCCCCGAATTCCACTCCTGACTCTTGTGAGTAGCGGCTTGACCTCTGGCAAGTCTTTTCACTTCTCTTTGCCTCATTTTACTAATTTATAAAATTGGGATTGGATTTCAACTAATTGATCTCTAAGAGCCCTCCTAGTTCTGCCTTTCTAGTTTTGTGTCCTCCACTGAATAATTATTGAAGAAGCTTTGTTATGCTGGTTATAACACAACTCTGGAAAGAGTACAGGCTGCATCCTAGAGTAGAAAAAGGCATGAGGTGAGTAGGGTAAATTAATCTTACAGAAACTTTCAGGGCTGATAGATAAGAGAATGATTAAACGTGTTTCACATGATTCTTACTTAGGGCAAAACTACCACCTGTTGATGGAAGGGAGTCACTCTTGCCGCCGTGTAACAGAAACATTTCCGACAGCTAACTCTTGTCCAGTACTGAAATGGGCCATCTTCTGTGCTGGGTGCTCCTAAGCCATGAAAGGGCAAAGGTCAGGGTCAGACTGGACGTGCTTTAGTCAGGCTGAAGTTATTTAGGCCTCAGCCAGGAATGGCACGGGTGGGTGGCTTCTCTAGCCTTCTGGCCTTTGTGGATAGAAATCACGGCACAGTGTAAAGGTGTTGAAATAATTGAGAAAAACCGTAGTGTGGTATGACTCAGTAATCACTGACTTCAACTGAATTGTAGTAATGACAATTAGTATAGTAAATCTTTTATTATCTACAATTTTATATTTAATGCAAACTAATTATCGTTTGCACGCAGTTTTGAACATGTTGCTCCTCTGAGTCTTCTGTAATTTTGATGGTGCATCTGGGAAAAGAGCGCTCTTATTTTCTTCTTTGTGAGTGATCTTTGAATGCTTGCCACTTTTAAACTAAGCTGGGAACTATGGGTTTGGGTTCTTAGGTTCTGTTGAGATACACAGCTAAATTTGTCATTGAACATGTGGATCTCTGGAGATGTTTACCAGTCTGGACAATCCTGATAGTATTATCTTCTCTACAGCTTCTGCTGTGACCCAGTCTTTGGAGAAACATATGTGGAGGAGTCAGTTCTTGAGGAAGAAGATACCTTATTCCTTTTATTAAATTATAATGCTTTTGTTCCCATTTCCTGGGGTAGACTTTTGGTCGCCAGAGGACCAGTTCTCTCCCCCAGCCTCAACATGTGGTTGTGTGTGTGTGTGTGTTTACGTTTCCTAGTGTACCTCAGGTCCTCTTGAGCCTCCAGGTGTCTTGTTCTTGCTGAGTTTGATTACACTCTACTGAACTGGCAAATAAAGCCACTCACAGCAGGTTTCTCAACCTCAGTACTATTGACATTGGGGGCCAGATAATTCCTTGTGATGGGGTCGGACTTGTTCATTGCAGGGTGATTAACAGGACCCCTGGCTTCTTCCCACTAGATGCCAGTAGTTCTGGTTATTACAGTCAGAAATGTCTCCGACATTGCCAGAAGTTTCCTGGGAGGCAACATCGCCCCAGTCGAGAACCACAGACGGCACTCTGTCACAGTTGTGGTCATCCACTCCCATCTGGTTTCTTCACGTTGCCCAGCCTGGCTCACATCCTCATCTCTCCAGCCGTCCTCCACTCAGCAAATTAGGCTGAAAGCTGCCAAGTGGAGGGTGGAATCAGTGGGAAATAGGGCAGAGCTTTTTTTTTTTAGAGCCAGGTGTGGCCCTGGGCTGAGCTCTGCAACAAACAGGTGGGTTTGTTGGCGGGGCAGTTACTGAGTAGATGATTCAAACAAATGTTCCTTGAAAGAAAGTGAGCTGATGCCACTGGTGTTCCTCGCACACAACACTGATCAGGTATGTTGTGTCCTCGTGTCGTCTGAAACCTGCCTTGGGAGTCTGGGGTTAGCAAAGCTCCTGGGAGCCTTTCTCTTTAATGTTTTTATTTGAAACAAGCAGCAGAAAAGAGGGCCTCTTTCTTGATGGACTTCCATGTTCAATTTAGATTTAATTTTTGACTTTAATAACGAGATAGAAATGAAGTAATTTTTTTAAATGCAAGAAATGAGGTTTGTAAATGTGAAGCAGCAAATGCTTACCGAGTTCACCCGGGGCTGGTGCCCTGCCTCAGGAAGCTCATGAGTACTGAGGAGATACAGGCACCTACAAAGGACACTGCAGGTATCAGGAAAGGACTCTGTCTTGGGTGGGGCAGGTGAAGGGGGGGGAGCACTCGTACAATCACTGCAGATGGGAGCAAGTGTTCACACTCTCCATCTACGTTCATTTTCAGTACTATTAGTTTTTAGTATTTCTACTCTGGGCTTCATGAAGTTTTTTTTAACTTAATTGAGATCATACTAAATCCATTTTTGTAAACTTTATTTGCTTAACATTTATTGTATAACATTGTCATTTTTAATAAAAAAAATAATAGCTTCTAATAATTGACTCGACGGCACTGGGTGGCACTGGGTTAATAACTATGTATTCCATTTTACGGGTTTATCACAATTTAACCATTATTCTGTTGTTTAACATGTAGATTACTTTATAGAATTTTGTCACTCTGAATATCCTATGATGAATATCTCCGAGCATAAATTTTAATTCATAGTTCAGATTATTTCCTGCGGACAGTGGGTTAAATAGTGGGTATTTTTAAAGCTCTTGTTGCGTATTGCAGAACTGCTTTCCAGAAAGGTTCTAATAGCGCTCCGCTAGCAGGGTGTTGAGTGGCTATCTGCGGACATTCTTGCCAGCGCTGGGTGTTTTTTAACGAGACAATTACTGATTCATTAGGTGGAAAACATCTCACAGCTGGTTGTCTTTCTTCTCCTGTTTAAATTACTATGAAATTGATCTTTCATTGTTGTCATTGTTATTCTTTTACCTTTAGAGTTTCTTTAACTCCTTTTGTGAATTGGCTGTCCATGTCCTTTCCCATTATTCCGTTGGGGTGTTATTGGGTTTTTTTTTCTTTATACAACTTCTTTGTATATTAAGGGTAGTAACCAGTGTGGAGAAACCACGTCATGTTTATAACAAATACGTTGCCAGTTTTTCAGTTATGTCTTTTGCTTTATGTGTAGCTTTTAATTTTGATACAATTTAAAACTTACAGAAAAAAATACAAGAATAGTACACAGAATTACCATATATCCTTTACTAAGAGTCACCAATTATCTACATTCTGCCTCATTAGCTTTACTATTCTTTCTCTCTATATTGTATAAATATATATATATTTTTTCTGATTTACCTGAGGCTAAGTGAGAGTTCCTTTGCGAGTCCACTCCCAGTGTCTCCTTGCATGCTCTCTCTAGCTGCATTGTTAGTAGTTGAGCATTAACACACGTATACATACATGTGTTCATGAGTACGCACACACACACACGCATGGCCTGTTGGGCTGGAGGCAGAGAGCTCCAGCTCCTGTGTGGGGCACCTGAGGTGCACGCAGCCACTGTTGCCAGTGCAAAAACCGCCTTGTTGCTCTGGCCACCAGGATGGTCACTAATATCCGTGCTCCTGTCGGTATGGTGGTTCACAGCTGCTGCTTCCGCTGCTGCCAGTTCCCAGAAATTTTATTATTCTACAGATATTTTTGAGAAGCTCCCTTGTTTTAGGTTGGGTGGAGGCCCTGGGGACAGTGTGAGGGATAGTGTGAGTAACTAGACACCATGTTGTCCTCCAGACTACTTCTCAGTTCTTGTGCTCTGTAGTTTTCTTTGGATTCAGCCTGGACTCTTGCTTCAGAATGAGCTTCCCCCCTCCCTCCAGCAGATATCTTAGACTTTTTTGTAAATAAATAAGCCCTTGGCAGGCCTGATCCAATGTCCTAAGTCATGTATAAATCTCTATATCTTCCCTGTATATTTTTTTAAAAAAACAATTTATTCTGTTTTTATTGTTGAGAATATATACAGGATAACATACACCAATTCAACGATGTCTGCACGTACAATTAAGCATCATTGATTACAGTCTTCCGGTTGTGCAGCTAGTCTCACCCTCCTTTTCTGAGTTGTTCCTCCTCCATTAACAGGAATGCACTGCCCCCTAAGTTGTCAATTTGATCCATATAGATAGATCTTAAAAAAGCACACTGCTCAAGGCAGACATTGTTTATTAGTTAAGTTAAACTATTGCTTGCTTTTAAGAAGACTTCAGGGGACGTTTTTGGTGTAAAGTTTAAAGATTATCTCAGGGCAGTAGTTTCAGGGGTTCATCCAGCGTCCGTGGCTCCAGAAATCCTGAACTCCATGATAATTTGCAGTTTTGTTCTACATTTCCCCCCTGTTGATCAGGATCCTTCTATAGACTCTTTGATCAAAGTGTTCAGGAATGGTACCTGGACACCATCCAGTTTTTCTGGTCTCACGGCAAAGGGCGCAGTTGTTTGTGGAGACAGTCAGCCACACATTCCATTCCCTTCTCCTATTTCTGACTCATCTCCTTCCTCTTTTGCTCCAGGACAGTAGAGACCAATTATTGTGCCTTGGATGGCCGCTTGTGAGCTGTTAAGACCCCAGGTACTATGCAGTGAGCTAGAGGGTAGAACAGAAGCACTAAACACAATGTTAGGCCAATTATCTAAGATGTACCATGAAATTATGACCCTAAATCTTCAAACCAAGGAACCAGATCCCAGGAGGTTTTTGATTGTACATACATAAGTCTCTCTATTTTTTCATTGTTGTAAATACATCTTATCACCCAACTTTTACCAATTTAGTTTTTTACATGTGTACAACTTATTGCAACAGTTATGTTAATCAGCTGTGCCATCCTGCTCTTAATCAGTGCTGTTTTTTCTGTCACTGCAAACTGAAACTCAGTGCTCCCTAAGCAGTAGCCCCTGCCATACCCTGCATCTCCGGTAAGGACTAATAAACTTTGGTCTCTGTACATTTGCTTTGTCTTGTGGTTTTATTTAAGTGAGGTATTACAATATCTCTCTTTTTGTGATTGACCTGTCATGCTCAGCGTAACGTCTTCAAGGTCCATCCGTATTGTAGCGTGTATCAGAACTTCAGTTCTCCTAATTGTGCTCATGAGGAACCTTTACATAGATCAAGAGGCAGTTGTTTGGACAGAACAAGGGGATACTGATTGGTTTAAAGTCAGGAAAGGTGTGCGTCAGGGTTGTATGCTTTCACCATACCTGTTTAACCTGTATGCTGAACAAATAACACGAGAAGCTGGACTATATGAAGAAGAACGGGGCATCAGGGTTGGTGGAAGACTCATTAACAACCTGCGTTATGCAGATGACATAACCTTGCTGAAAGTGAGGAGGACTTGAAGCACTTACTAATGAAGATCAAAGACCACAGCCTTCAGTATGGATTACACCTCAACATAGAGAAAACAAAAATCCTCCCAACTGGACCAATGAGCAACATCATGATAAACGGAGAAAAGATTGATGTTGTCAAGGATTTCGTTTTACTTGGATCCATAATCAACAGCCATGGAAGCAGCAGTCAAGAAATCAAAAGATGCATTGCATTGGGTAAATCTGCTGCAAAGGACCTCTTCAAAGTGTTGAAGAGCAAAGATGTCACCCTGAAGACTAAGGTGCACCTGACCCAAGCCGTGGTATTTTCAGTCACATCACATGCATGTGAAAGCTGGACAATGAATAAGGAAGACTGAAGAAGAGTTGACGCCTTTGAATTGTGGTGTTGGTGAAGAACATTGAATATACCACGGACTGCCAAAAGAAGGAACAAATCTGTCTTGGAAGAAGTGCAGCCAGAATGCTCCTTAGAGGCAAGCATGGTGAGACTACGTCTTACATACTTTGGACATGTTGTCAGGAGGGATGAGTCCCTGGAGAAGGACATCATGCTTGGCAGAGTACAGGGTCAGTGGAAAAGAGGAAGACCCTCAACAAGGTGGATTGACACAGTGGCTGCAACAGTGAGCTCAAGCATAACAATGATTGTAAGGATGGCGCAGGACTGGGCAGTGGTTCATTCTGTTGTGCATAGGGTTGCTGTGAGTCAGAACCGACTCGACGGCACCTAACAACAACAACAACTGGCTGAGTAGTGTTCTGTTGTGTATATGTACCACATTTAGTTTATCCATTCATCTGTTTATCTGTTCATGGGTGTTTAGGTTGTTCCCACCTTTTGGCTATTGTGAATAGTGCTGCAGTGAACGTTGGTGTACAAGTCTCTGAGTCTGTGCTTTCAAGACTTTTGGGTGTATACCTAGGAGTGGAATTGCTGGGTCACATGGTAAGTTCTCTTTTTAGTATTTTGAGGAGCTGCCACACTGTTTTCCACAGCTGCTCTACCATTTTGCATTCCCACCAGCAATGGATGAGGGTTCCAATTTCCCCTCACCCTTGCCAACATTTGTCATTTTCTGGTTTTTTGCTTTAATCTTAGCCATCCTAGTAGGGGTGGAATGGTGTCCCATTGTGGTTTTGATTTGCATCTCTCTGCTGGCTAATGGCATTGAGCATTTTTTCATGTGTTTGGTGGCCATTTGAATGTCCTCTTTGGTGAAATGTCTGTTCAAGACCTTTGCCAATTTTTGGATGGGGTTATATGTCTTTTTGTTCTTAAGTTGTTGAAATTTTATATTTATTTTGTTTATTAGATTCTTCCCAGATATATGGTTTCCAGATATATTCTCCTGGTCGGTGGCTTGTCTTTTCTCTTTTTGGATAAAGTCTTTGATAAAGGTTTTTAATTTTTATGAGGTCCCATTTATTTATTTTGCCTTTCGCTGTTTGTAGCTTATTTTTACTCAAATAATGCACGTGTTACACATTTTTCTGCCAGCCATGCCCTCCCCCCGCCAAGGTATTTTTGTAAGCATGCTGTGCTATTTTTTTTTACATGTTGCTGTAAAGAAATTAGCATAGCACACTTAACGAAAATATGTCTTGGGGCAGGGCGCAGTTGGCAAAAAAAAATGAACACCCACGTTATTTGTGTAAAAATATGGTAATCAGTATTAAAAGGTAAGGAAGACAGTGTTGTCTCTGCATTTTCTTCTAAGAATTTTATGGTTTTAGTTTGCACGTTTAGGTCTTTAATGCATTTTAAATTTATTTTTGTATATGGTATGAGGCATAGAGCCTGTTGGATTTTTCAGCATGTGGAAATCCGATTTTCCCAGCACCATTTATTGAAGAGACTCTTCTTTCTCTATCGAATTTACTTAGCATCCTTGTCAAAAAGCAGTTGGCCATACATGTGTGGGTTTATTTCTGGACTCTCAGTTCTGTTCCATTGGTCTGTGTATCTATTGTTATACCAGTACTGGGCTGCTTTGATTGATGTATAATATATTGTAAAATCAGGGCATATGAGTCCTCTTACTTTGTTCTTCTCTTTCAACATCACTTTAGCTGTTGGAGCACTCTTGCCATTTCATATAAAGTTGAGCATTGGTTCTTCCATTTCTATAAAGAAGGCTCTTAGAATTTTGATCGGGATTGTGTTGAATCTAATGATCGCTTTGGGTAGTATTGATTTCCTCTATATCTTTTCTAATTGTTTTTGTGATGTTAGTTGCCATTTGAGATAATAGCCAAGATCCGTTATCTAATCAGGGATTTGCACAGTGTGGCTATTCCAATTCCATCATTCCTTTGTCACTTATTAGCTGGAGTATTCTAAAGACAAATTTCTCTTTATCAACTGTTCAGTTACCTGAAAGTACACTTGATACAGGAAAGACAAGTTAAATGAGTGATTCTTTCTTTTTATTTATAACTCATTGGAGGCCCCTTAACATCTTCCAAAGATGACCAGTGATGTCTTCCTTAAAAATTATTATGAACTCATGAATTTTAACATATTTGACTTTTTTTTTTTTTTTAGTCCATTGTCATTTTTGTTGATCAAATTGTTTGTTCTTTGGCTAGTGAGAATGTTTTCTCGAAGGGAGAGGATGTGAAATGGTAGCTGACTTTAAAAACAAAAGCCTGTTTCTTGGTTTATATTTACATTACTTTCAAATTATGTCTTAGGTTAGTCTTTTGATGATTGAGGGAAACGTTATTTCTAACTATACCTTTTTCACTAGGAGGATGTTTCCGAGACGGAGAAGATTGAAGAGAATGGTTTCTAGGATCACAGATCAAACAGTAAACCTGGGTTTTTGTATTCCACTACCCCTGCGTGCAAGTTGTTAAAATGATCGATTCTTAATAAACATTACGTACTTTTGGGATTTATCTGTAGGAAAATGAGGGTAGCGTTGTTTGTCTTCCTTTTAACTTATTGCCTTGCTACATTTTTGTATGCATATCCCTGTCAGTGGAGCAGAAAGGCTGGGAAACTGGAAGGAGGCAAGGTTTAGTCAGAGGAATAACTTTTAAAACACAAATTAAGCTCCAGAAATATTTCACCCCTGCTCTGTATGGGATGCTGAAAGGAGTAGGAATACTAAAGAAATATATGATGGTCCAGGGAGCATTCAGCCTTTTAAATAGGTCAAGTTTTACACACCGCAGGAAATAACCTAAAGTTATATAGCATGTTAAAGAATGATTTTTTTAGATGATTAAATGCTAAACTGTAAAGAATATTGGCTAAGTGCTGTGGGTGGCAAGGAAGGGAGGGGAGACTTTCATTGCTGCTTGTTCGCTCTCAGAGGAGATAAACTTTGAGATGTGCTTTGAAGGCCAGGGAAACCCTGGTGGTGTGGTGGTTAAGTGCTACAGCTGCTAACCAAGAGGTCAGTGGTTCAAATCCACCAGGCGATCCTTGTAAACTCTATGGGATAGTTCTGCTCTGTCCTGTAGCGTCGCTGTGAGTCAAAATCGACTCGATGGCAATGGGTTTGTTTGTTTGCTTTTTTCTGCAGGCCAGGGAGTTTTTGGCCTGCTGGGCAGAGTGTGGAGGGCATCTCAAGAAGGTAGAACAGAATGAACAGTTGACCTTGAGTTGACATACGCAGGGGCCGTCGGAAAAGTGTGTCCTGGCTGGGGAAACATGTCTTGGACAGTGAGGGAGGTGAGAGCGCGTAGGTGCAGCAAGCCCTGTTCTGAGTTCTCCAGTCTGTGGCTGTAGGTGGAGGAGATGCTCACTGTTCTGGATTCTCCAGTCTGTGGCTGTAGGTGGAGAAGATGCTCACTGTTCTGGATTCTCCAGTCTGTGGCTGTAGGTGGAGAAGATGCTCACTGTTCTGGATTCTCCAGTCTGTGGCTGTAGGTGGAGAAGATGCTCACTGTTCTGGATTCTCCAGTCTGTGGCTGTAGGTGGAGAAGATGCTCACTGTTCTGGATTCTCCAGTCTGTGGCTGTAGGTGGAGAAGATGCTCACTGTTCTGGATTCTCCAGTCTGTGGCTGTAGGTGGAGAAGATGCTCACTGTTCTGGATTCTCCAGTCTGTGGCTGTAGGTGGAGAAGATGCTCACTCCAGCCAGGGCTTTGCCTCAGCCTGACACGACAGCTGCTTGCAGAGACAGCTGTGTCGTTTGTGTCATATGCCGTAGTGTACAGCTGTGTCGTTTGTGTCATATGCCGTAGTGTACAGTGTGATATGCTGCAGACCCTGGTGGCGTAGTGGGTAAGTGCTACGGCTGCTAACCAAAAGGTCAGCAGTTTGAATCTGCCAGGCGCTCCCTGGAAACTCTGTCGGGCAGTTCTACTCTGTCCTGTAGCGTCGCTATAGCGTCGCTATGAGTCGGACTCGACTTGACGGCAGTGGGTTTTTGGGTTTTTATGCTGCAGATTCCTTTTGCAGGAAGCACTTAAAATGAAATATAACTGCCTTAGATTTTTCTGGAGCCTTGGTGGCGTAGTAGTTAAAAACTCGACTGCTAACCAAAAAAGTCGGCAGTTTGAATCTACCAGCTACTCTTTGGAAACCCTGTGGCAGTTCTACTCTGTCTTGTAGGGTCACTATGAGTCAGAGTTGACTCGATGGCAACAGGTTAGATTTTTCTGTTATAAAATGTGGATAGAGTTCTTTTCTCTATTAACTTACTAAAGATGCTTCAAAAAATCCATGTTTTGGTGAAGAAACCTGAGCTCGTCAAATGGTGTGAATTGGTACCAGAGATTAAGTCTAGTCTGTAAGCCTTGACAGATCTTGGGATCCCTTACTCGGAAGTAGAATCAGTGCACAGCAACCTTGTTCTCACCCACACTGCAAACTGAAGATCATAATTAGTTTTGAAGATGTAATTGGTGTGAAATTTTTTTTAATATTAAAAACTCTACCAGTGAAATTTATTATACAGAGATTTTTAAAAAAACAAAAAGAGTGTGCAGTAAGTTGTTACAAAATGGCCCGTAATGAGTCACCCCCCCCCATGTCTATGCCTCTTTGTAAAGTGACTTGACTTGTTTTTTCTATCAAGAGGCAGCATCTGCCTCCCTACCCCTTGACCCCGGGCCTAACTGTGTGGCTTGAATTGGCCAGTGGGACATCAGCAGACGTGGTACAAACAGAGGAATCATATGCAATGAGCTTGCCCTCTTGGAATGCTGCTGCCATTAGGTGAAGAAGTGTAGGATGAAAGATCACATGGGAAGAGGTTCAGCCTCCCCAGCTGAGCCCAGTCCCCACCTGACCAGCCAGCCAAAGGCAGCAGCATGAGTAATGAGGTAGGAGCAGCAGAAGAGCCAGCCAGTCAACCCAAGGAATAGTGAGAAACGGGAATTGCTGTTATTTTAAACAACTAAGTTTTGGGTAGCTTGTTACACAGCAGTAGAAAACAGAAATATCTATGATAAGTGGTTGGAGTGCATGACTGTAGTTCTAATCACAGCTCCATTGCTGAGCCCTTCAAGAGCCCACAGTCCAGTGAGGGACACAGAACTAGGTCATTACAGCGTGGTAAATGCAACTATGGTATTATCCTCAGGGAACCGTGAGAGCCCAGGAGGGCACTGGGCTGCCACAGCCTTGACCTTCCTTCCATCCCCCTTTCCTCGTGTGTAATAAGGCTCGGATGCTGTTACCTACAGGACAAGCATTGGGGAGCATTTGACAGAACCAGAGGAAGTAGACTACATATTTCTGTACTTTGTTGGAGGTGTTTTCCATCCTTAAAGGCAGTTAGTTCGCGCTTCCTTTCTCAGCATTAAAATGATGAAAGAACTCCCTGAGATTTGTCTTTCCCTTTTGTTAACTCTGAGTGTTTTCAGTATTACAGCCAGATGCTGCATATCGTCCATTTGGGCAAGTTCCTACTGAATATACATCCGTGGTCCTGTAAGGTTAATGCAGGCAGTCCCTGGGTTATGAACGCCTGACTTTCATACAACCTTAGTTATGAACCATCCCCCATAAAGCCTCTTAATAGTAACAATTCAGGGTACATACAGTGGTTTGTAATAATAAATGGGCGCTACTTTGCAACACACATCAAAACATTATTATTATTGTGTTATTAATGTTGAAGATGTTTTAGTGTACCTGGAAGTGTTTCTTTTGTTTTTTGTGCACAGAAAAGTACACTGTATACTAAGACAAACATTGACTAACTGACATTAGGTATGAACCATACATAACTGTTCCGACTTACGTACACATTCAACTTAAAGATAGAAACAGAACTCGTTCGTAATCCGAGGACTGCCTCTATATGATGTGTTCACACAACATCCAAATCATGTAACGTCCTATTTCACGGAATGTATCGTGGATGTTAATGATGCATGACTGTATTCTTATGTTTGTCCTGTTAGCAAGGGGACACCAAGGTTAATCCTTAACTTTGCTTGAGCTTAAAATCTTCAGGAAAACCCAGACTTTAGTGCAGGCCCTTTTCGTCTAGTCAAGTCTAATTCACCTAGTTCATTGTACGTGGTGGAATGGCTCTGCTGAAGACTGCCTGACTCACTGTGACAGTCCTAATGACCTCATTGCTCTTGAGCTGAGTCCTGACAGCTTTCTCCAGCCTGACCCTACTTGATCATCTTACTCACTTGTAATCAGCCGTGGCACCACTTTGTTGCTCAGCTTCTTTGGAGTCTAAGTTGCGTGTACCGGCCTTCAGTCTACAGCATGTCTCTCCTCCTGGATGAGCACTTGGACAGTGCTTCTAGCCTTAGGCTCTAGCATTTTTCCTTAGGGGCCTGGGTTTTACTGGGCAGCATTGCTGGGCACACCTGGAATATACCGTGTCCCTCCTATTGGGCTCCAGCCTGTGAGGCTGCCTGCTGGAAAATTACCTTCAATCATCTACTGAAATAGTTTAAAGATGAAAGAATGTAAGGATATGGGCTGTAGTTTTAAAATGCAATTATTTCCTTTGTGTGGCTTGTGATATCAATTTGCAGGTGAACTCAAATGATAAATATTTGTTGTAAAGTTGACCCAGCTATTTGAGGCAAATCTTACTGCCTTAAAATGCTCACTTTTGAAGTATTTAAATTATTGTCATCCTCAAATGTTTAGCAAGTATGCTCATTCCTTTGTTAAAATTCCTCCATATGGATTCTATATGAGGTCAGATGGATGAGTAAGAGTTAACTGGATCATGAGTAGAAGGAACGACATTGCAGGTAGAGAGAACAGCATGTGTACAGGCGCTATGGTGGGTCTGAAAGAAGGCCACTGCTGCTGGACTGTAGAGGGAGGGATGGTACTAGATGAGGTTGGTTCGATACATGTTAAATGACCATCTGGAGGTAGGATATGGACCATTTGCCATCAAGTTGACCCCAACTCATGGCAACCCCACGTGTGTCAGAGTAGAGCTAGCTCCACAGGGTTTTCAGTGGCTGATCTTTCAGACTTAGATCACCATGCCTGTCTTCCCAGACGTCTCTGGGTGGACTTGGGCCTCCAACCTTTTGGGGAGAGCCAAGTGTGTTAATTGTTTGCGCCACCCAGGTACTTTGAGGTGTAATTTAGATATCATAAAATTCACCCATTATAAGTGTACAGTTCAGTGATTTTAGTAAATTTGTAGAGTTGCAGAACCATCATAATAATCCAGTTTGAGACATTTTCATTACCTCCAGATGTTCCCTCTTGCCAGTTCGTAGTTACTCCCCGCTCCCACCCCTGACCCTGGGCAACCTCTGATCTGCCTTTGGTTTCTTTAAATTTCCCTTTTCAAGACACTTCATAAAAAAGTAATCATAACGTGTGTAGTCTTTTGCACTGGCTTCTTTCACTCCTTTCACCCTGGTGGTACAGTGGTTAAAAGTTAAGGCTTCCAACCAAAAGGTTGTCAGTTTGAATCCACCAGCCGCTCTTTGGAAACCCTACGGGGCAGTTCTGTTCTGTCATATAGGGTTGCTATGACTCAGAATTGACTCCATGGCAATGGATTTTCTTTCACTTAGCGTAATGATTTCGAGGTTCAGCCATGTTGTAGTGTATGTCAGTGGTTTGTGGTTCCTTTAACTGATGAATAATATTCCATTGTATGGAAATGCTACCTTTTTTTTTTTTTTCCTTAAATCTTTTTATCAGTTGGGCATTTGGAATGTATCCAGTTTTTGGCTGTTATTAATAATAGCCAAAATGTGAATAATGCTTCTGTGAACATTTATGTATATGTCTTTGTGTCTTTCATTTCTCTTCAGTACATTCCCTAGTGTGGAGTTGCTAGATTGTATGATAAATTTAACTTTTTAAGCCACTGTCAAACTATTTTTCAGAGTGTCTATACCACTTTACGTTTTCTTTAGCAACACATGAAAGTTACAGTTTCACCACATCCAGTATTTGATATTGGCAGTCTTTTTTATTTTAGCCATTCCAGTTGGGGTTTACTGATACATCATTATGGTTTTAGTTTATAGAATATTTTCCTGAACTTATTAGCCATTAACATATATTTTTTGGTGAAATGTCTATTAAAATCAATTTAAAAATTGGATTGATCATCTTATTGAGTTGTAAGAGTTCATTATATATTCTGGATACAAGTATTTTATGAGCTAGATGTCAAATATTTTCTCTTGTTCTGTAGCTTGTTTTATTGTTTTGTTAATGGTGTAGTTTAAAGTGCTAAATTAAAAAAAAATTGTTGAAGCCCAATGTATCAGTTTTTTGTGTGTTTTTTTTTTAAGTAATACACGCATGGAGCCCTGATGGCACAGTGGTCAAGAGCTTGGCTGCAGACCAAAAGTTCAGAGTTCAGATCCACCAGCTGCTTCCTGGAAACCCTATGGGGCAGTTGTCCTCTGTCCTATGGGGTCGCTATGAGTCAGAATCCACTCGATGGCAACTGGTTAGTTAATACGACATAGGTGGTCATTTTGCCAAAGTTAGGGATGAGATCACCCAGGAAAAGGGAGCATAGAATGAACAGTGGAAGGAGTAAAATAGAGCCTTGAGGAACATTTATCTATTAGTAGAGAAGATAGGTTATAGAGATGAAGGAGAAGTAGGAGGAAAACTCGGAGAATGTTGCCCATGTAAGTCACAAGTAGAGAGTATTTCAGGATTAGGCAGTGTAAATGTGTCAAGTCAAATAACATGAGGGCTGGAAAATGTCCCCTAGGTTTAGCTACGTGGAGGCCATTGTTAACCTTATCGATGTGAAGCCAGACTGGAGTGGGCAGAAATGTAAATGGAGAGTGAAGAAATAATAAAGGTGAATTTAGAAAACACTTTCTAGAAGAGGATAGATGAGGCAGTAGCTGGATATGAACGGAGAGTCAAGTGAGGTTTTGTTTTTTTAAATTTTTTAATAAAACAAGGGAGCTCCGCACTGTGCACCTAAATGGTGAGCAACCAGGTAGAATGCCACTTCTGGGAAGTTTGTGTCGCTGATCCTTTTGTTTAAGATCACATGAGTCTCCTGCCTGTTTTTCTCTTTGTACTCTCTTTCCATTTATTTCTTCAAAACGTTTTTAAAATTTTTGGAAATAGTACATGCACATAGTCTTTTGAAAAGTGAAATGCAGGTCAGTACTCTCTTCTCCAAAGCCTTTGGGTCAGAAAGATTTTGGAATTGCAAAATTTTCAGATTTTGGAAAGGTAATCCAGCACATACTCTGAATATTATTGAATACTACCCTCATTAGGGTCTGGGATAACACCCAGTAATCAACCACATAAATATTCCTGCATTGAAGTATAATACTGTAGTCTTTGCGCCACTCATCTGCTACCCTAGTCCTGCACACCAGAAGCAGCTGCATATAATTCTTATGGTTGTTTCTTCTAATTGCTGCCATGTTTTCAAGTAACGTACTACTACTTCTTGATTTATAGATATTAAACATTATCAGTTGATTTTCTATTATACCGTCTCCCTTCTCCCCATCCTCTGGATTTAGTTATATCACAGTGTTGCTTATGTCATTATAATGTTTACACTATTATCAGTATTGAAATAGTGTTCATTTTAGAGCTGAATGATTACATTTTCCTTCTGTCGTTTTTTTTTTTTTTTGAGTTAATGATTTATATTTTTATTGGCGTGGTTTTTTCTCTCCGTTTTATTTTGGTGAAAATACACACACGTAAATATCTGCCAACACAACAGCTTCCACATTTACAATTCCATGACATTGATGTCATTTTTCATGTTGTATCACCATTATCTCTATCCTTTCCAAACTACAGGTATTCCGGGACTTAAGATGGGGTTCTGTTCCAGTGGCTCAGTCATAAGTTGGTTCTGATGTAAGTTGAATATCTTTTTTTTTTTAAGGTTTCATTGTTATTGCTTTTTATTATCAGTATCTTTATAAATCTGATCTTTATTTGTCTTTGGGAGTTGGAAACATTACATATAAACTTAGAGATATTTTAATACATACATAAAAAAATACATAAATCATAAGAATTTACTCCAGTGAGTTGGATGGCATTGGCATTTTGTCAGTTGCAGTAATAATTCCACTTGCGGAAGGTTTTGGATCATTTGGATTCCCCCTGGGAATGAAGATGACGTTTCTGGTCAGAAGATTAATGAGAGTTGTCTGTATGGTTGTAACATTGAACGTACGCGGGTGAGCATCTGAGGATGATAACGTCAGCAAGTTATGCGCTGCAACGTTATATGTAGTACGTGTCACTAACGATAAGATGTACTAAAAACCTGAAAAACAAGGTTCCTTGTGATTCGATTACATTGCAAGTCAGGAACTACCTGTGTTCGCTACCATTACCATAAACACTACAAAAACTCCACCTTCCCCCCGCCTCCTTCCCTCCTTTTCCTCCCTCCCTCCCCTGGTAACCATTAATAATCTTTGGTTTCTATATATTTGCTTATTTCCTGTAAGGGAGATCATACAGTATTAGTCCTTTTGTGACTGACATTTCATTCACATAATGTTTTCAGAGTTCATCTGTGTTTTGGCATGCATCTGAACTTCATCTGTCTTTACAGCTGCCTACTGATCCATTGTGTGTATATTCATGTTTTGTTTATCCATTCATCTGGTGGTGGATGTTGCGGTTGTTCCCACTTTTTGGCTATTGTGAAAAGTACTGCAGTGAACGTTGGTGTACAGGTTTCTGTTTGCATTCCTGCCTTCACTTCTTCCAGGTATATACCTAGGATTGGGATTGCCAGGTAACATTATAATTCTATGGTCAACTTTTTGAGGAATCACCAAACTTTTGCACAGTCACTGCACCATTTTACATTCCCACCAGAAGGTTCCAGTTTCTCCATGATCTTTGCAACACCTGTTGTTTTTTTGATCATTGCCATTCCAATGAAGGGGAGGTGATATCTGATCATGGTTTTGATTTGCATCTCTCTAATGAAAGGAACCCTGGTTTAATGAAAGGAACCCTGGTCCGCAGTGGTTAAAGTGCTTGTTTGCTAACTGAAAGGTCTGAGGTTCAAACCCACCAGCCGCCCTAGAGGAGAAAGATGTGGTAGTTTGCTTCTGTAAAGATTACAGCCTTGGAAACCCTATGGGGCAGTTCTACCCTGTCCTATAGAGTCGCTGTGAGTCAGAATCCACTCGATGGCAATAGGGGAATAGCTAATGATGTTGAACATCCTTTCATATGTTTGTTGGCTATTAAAATATCTTCTTTGGTGAACTGTTCACATCCTTTGCCCATTTTTTGATTGGTTGTTTGTCTTTTTGTTGTTAAGTTGTAGAAATTTTATATATATCTTGGATATTAGGCTCTTATCTGATAGATAACGACAATAACAATAAAAAAACCAAACCCAATATCATTGAGTCAATTCTGACTCATAGCGACACTATAGGACAGAGTGGAGCTGTCCCATATGGTTTCCAGGGAGCACCTGTAGGATTTGAATTATTGACCTTTTGGTTAGTAGCCGTAGCTCATAACCACTACACCACCAGGGTTTCCATCTGATTGATCTCAAAAATTTTCTTCCCATCTGTAGGTAATCTTTTCACTTTGTTGAAAAAGTTGGCATGATTTTTAATGTACTTCCCCATAGTCCTTCTGAGGTGTCCATGATATCAGCCACTCTGTCTTCACTGTTGAGACTGCTTTATCCTGGGGACCTGCCCCTGGAAGTGAACTATGTCAGCTCTGTTATGTATTGATACTCTCTAGGCCCTGTTGTACAGCTACAGTTCTGGAAATCCACTTTGTAACTTTCCTGAATTTCCTAAAAAATATTTTTTTGTGCTTTTGGTGAAAGTTTACACAGCAAATTAAGTTCTCATTTAACATAACATTTTGTATATTGTTTAGTGACAATGAATACATTTTTCACAATGTGTCAACATTCTCATTTCTATTCTGGTTGTTCCATTTCCATTAATCTAGCTTCCCTGCCCACCCCCTCACCCCCCCCCAACCCCCCATCTTACCTTCCCATCCTTCTTTAGGGTAAATGTTGACTGTTTGGTCTCATATAGATGATTTTATATATATATTATTGTGTTTTTGGTCAAAGTTTACACAGGAAATTAGGTTCTCATTTAACAATTTCTATACATATTGTTCAGTGACATTGGTTGTATTCTTCATAATATATCAGCATTCTTGTTACTTCCATTTTGGTGGTCTAGGGTAAATGTTAACCATTTTTTTTTTAATAATTTTTATTGTGCTTTAAGTGAAAGTTTGCAAATCAAGTCAGTCTGTCACATATAAGCTTATATACACCTTACTCCATACTCCCACTTACTCTCCCCCAATGAGTCAGCCCGCTCCCTCCTTCCAGTCTCTCCTTTCGTGACAATTTTGCCAGTTTCTAACCCTCTCTACCCTCCCATCTCCCCTGCAGACAGGAGACGCCAACACAATCTCAAGTGTCCACCTGATACAAGTAGCTCACTCTTCATTAGCATCTTTCGCCAACCCATTGTCCAGTCCCTTCCATATCTGATAAGTTGTCTTCGGGAGTGGTTCCTGTCCTGGGCCAACAGAAGGTTTGGGGACCATGATCGCCGGGATTCCTCTACTCTCAGTCAGACCATTAAGTCTGGTGTTTTTATGAGAATTTGGGGTCTGCATCCCACTGATCTCCTGCTCCCTCAGGGGTTCTCTGTTGTGCTCCCTGTCAGGGCAGTCATTGGTTGTGGCCGGGCACCATCTAGTTCTTCTGGTCTCAGGATGATGTAAGTCTCTGGTTCATGTAGCCCTTTCTGTCTCTTGGGCTCATAGTTATTGTGTGACCTTGGTGTTCTTCATTCTCCTTTGATCCAGGTGGGTTGAGACCAATTGATGCATCTTAGATGGCTGCTTGTTAGCTTTTAAGACCCCAGACGCCACACTTCAAAGTGGGATGCAGAATGTTTTGATAATAGAATTATTTTGCCAGTTGACTTAGAAGTCTCCTTAAGCCATAGTCCCCAAACTGCCGCCCTTGCTCCGCTGACCTCTGAAGCATTCAGTTTATCCCGGAAACTTCTTTGCTTTTGGTCCAGTCCAATTGAGCTGACCTTCCCTGTATTGAGTATTGTCCTTCCCTTCACCTAAAGTAGTTCTTATCTACTAACTAATCAGTAAATAACCCTCTCCCACCCTCCCTCCCTCCCTCCCCTCCTCGTAACCACAAAAGAATGTGCTCTTCTCAGTTTATACTATTTCTCAAGATCTTATAATAGTGGTCTTATACAATATTTGTCCTTTTGCATCTGACTAATTTCAGTCAGCGTAATGCCTTCCAGGTCCCTCCGTGTTATGAAATGTTTCACCGATTCGTCACTGTTCTTTATCGATGCGTAGTATTCCATTGTGTGAGTATACCACAATTTATTTAACCGTTCATCTGTTGATGGACACTTTGGTTGCTTCCAGCTTTTTGCTATTGTAAACAGAGCTGCAATAAACATGGGTGTGCATATATCTGTTCGTGTGAAGGCTCTTATTTCTCTAGGGTATATTCCGAAGAGTGGGATTTCTGGGTTGTATGGTAGTTCTGTGTCTAACTTTTTAAGAAGACGCCAGATAGATTTCCAAAGTGGTTGTAGCATTTTACATTCCCACCAGCAGTGTATAAGAGTTCCAGTCTCTCCGCAGCCTCTCCAGCATTTATTATTTTGTGTTTTTTGGATTAATGCCAGCCTTGTTGGAGTGAGATGGAATCTCATCGTAGTTTTAATTTGCATTTCTCTAATGGCTAATGATCGAGAGCATTTTCTCATGTATCTGTTAGCTGCCTGAATATCTTCTTTAGTAAAGTGTGTGTTCATATCCTTTGCCCACTTTTTGACTTGGTTGTTTGTCTTTTTCTGATTGAGTTTTGACAGAATCATATAGATTTTAGAGATCAGGCGCTGGTTGGAGATGTCATAGCTGAAAATTCTTTCCCAGTCTGTAGGTGGTCTTTTTACTCTTTTGGTGAAGTCTTTAGATGAGCATAGGTGTTCGATTTTTAGGAGCTCCCAGTTATCTGGTTTCTCTTTGTCATTTTTGGTAATGTTTTGTATTCTGTTTATGCCTTGTATTAGGGCTCCTAACGTTGTCCCTATTTTTTCTTCCATGATCTTTATCGTTTTAGTCTTTATGTTTAGGTCTTTGATCCACTTGGAGTTAGTTTTTGTGCGTGGTGTGAGGTATGGGTCCTGTTTCATTTTTTTGCAAATGGATATCCAGTTATGCCAGCACCATTTGTTAAAAAGACTTTCTTTTCCCCAAATAACTGACACTGGGCCTTTGTCAAATATCAACTGCTCATATGTGGATGGATTTATATGTGGGTTCTCAATTCTGTTCCATTGGTCTATGTGCCTGTTGTTGTACCAGTACCAGGCTGTTTTGACTACTGTGGCTCTATAATAGGTTCTAACAGGCCGACTGAGGCCTCCCACTTTCTTCTTTTTCAGTAATGCTTATTGGGGGCTTCTTTCCCTTCTATATGAAGTTGGTGATTTGTTTCTCCATCACATTAAAAAATGTCATTGGAATTTGGATCGGAAGTGCATTATACGTATAGATGGCTTTTGGTAGAATAGACATTTTTACTATGTTAAGTCTTCCTATCCATGAACAAGGTATGTTTTTCCACTTAAGTAGGTCCTTTTTAGTTTCTTGCAGTAGTACTTTGTAGTTTTCTTTGTATAGGTCTTTTACATCTTCGGTAAGATTTATTCCTAAGTATTTTATCTTCTTGGGGGCTACTGTGAATGGTATTGATTTGGTTGTTTCCTCTTCGATGTTCTTTTTGTTGATGTAGAGGAATCCAAGTGATTTTTGTATGTTTATCTTATAACCTGAGACTCTGCCAAACTCTTCTATTAGTTTCAGTAGTTTTCTGGAGGATTCCTTAGGGTTTTCTGTGTATAAGATCATGTCATCTGCAAATAGAGATAATTTTACTTCTTCTTTGCCAATCCAGATGCCCTTTATTTCTTTGTCTAGCCTAATTGCTCTGGGTCAGACCTCTAGCACAATGTTGAATAAGAGCGGTGATAAAGGGCATCCTTGTCTGGTTCCCGTTCTCAAGGGAAATGCTTTCAGGTTCTCTGCATTTAGAGTGATGTAGGCTGTTGGCTTTGTATAAAAATTTGTATAGATGCCCTTTATTATGAGTGTTAACCATTTGATTTCATGTAAACGATTATTTTGAGGAGCACAGCACTGACGGGTGACTTTATTTTATGGGCCAATCTGTCTGAAAGGTGACCTTTGGGAGTGGTTTGAGTTCCAAGTTTAAAGAGTATCTCAGGGCAGTAGTCTCGGGGGTTCATCAGTCTCTACTGGTCCAATAAGTCTGGCCTTTAGGAGTTTGAGTTTTGTTCTATATTTTTCTCCCATTCTATCTGGAACCATCTATTGAGTCCCTGGTTGAAACGGTTGGTAGTGGTAGCTGGATACCGTCTAGTTCTTCTGGCCTCAAGGTAGATGATGTCATTGTTCATGTAGACTTGATTCTGTAGACGAGCATCTTCTTTGAATCTTCAGTTTCCTTCGTCTTAGCTCCAGATGAGTAGAGACCAGTAGTTGGATCATATAGGTGATTTTTTTAAAAGAGCACAGTACTTGCAGGTTATATTGTTTGTGAGTCAAGCTGAGGTTTAACTGAAAGGGGACCTCTGGGAGTGGTTTCAGTTCCAAGTTCAAAGGGTATCACAGGGTAATAGTCTCAGAAGTTTCTCTAGTATCTACTGGTCTAGTAAGTCTGTTGTTTCTTAAGAACTTGAATTTTGTTCTGCATTTTTCTCCCCTTCTATCTGGCTTCATCTGTTGTGTCCCTGGTTAGAACGGTTGGTACTGGTAGCCAGGCACCAACTCGTTCTTCTAGTCTTAGGATAGAGGAAGCCGTGGTTTGTGTAGACCATTAGTCCTGTAGAGTAGTTTCGTCTTTGATAAACTACTCTTTTGATTGTTTCCTTCTTTCTCTTTTGCTCCAGGTGAGTAGAGACCACCAATAGTTGTATCTTAGATGGTCACTCACAAGCTTGTAAGACCCCAGATGCTACTCACCAAACTAGGATGTAGAACATAAATTTTGTGCACTGTGTTATACCAATTGACTGAGTTGTCTTAAGCCTTCAAATCCAGTAAACCAATCCCGTGAGATGTTTGGTTATGTTTAAGATGTCTCTGTAACTGTGCCCACTACATGCTTTATTATATATATATGAATATATATGCAGCACTCATAAACGTGTGTACATATGCCTACTGAATGAATAACTTCATTTATAAGGATCAGCACAAAGCTGGCTCCTATGAGGTGGAGGTTAAAGATATCCTAAATGTCCAGTTTTTCCCAAAATGTTGTACTGCTCCATCATCTCTAACATCCAGTACTCCTCTTCCCCTCAGTACTCTCCTTCCCGTCTTTGGGTTCTGTAATTCAGTGCAACATCTCACAGAACTCAAAAACCGTATCAAGGAAATGGGTCCTGTGGTCGTGGAGTTTGACAAGTCCCAAATTCATGGGTCAGGTGTAGGTTTCTCCCGACCCACATGGTCGCAGGGGCTGATGAACCCAAACTTGCAGTTCATATCATAGGCTGCTGTCTCACAAGGCTGTGGAAGCTGGCTTATCAGGTCAGACAGGCAGGCCCCTGGCTCAGGTCCCGAGAACTAGATGCTGGATCCTGATGCAGAGAGTAAAAGCCCCACCAGTGCATTCACATAGGTACCTTAGCCAGAGGCCACACCCCAGTGAAGGGTGTAACTTGAGTAAGGGTGGGACTTGAGTCACACCCTCCTGCAAGTCTGGGACCCAAGACACACCCCACACCAGTCCTGCCTCATCAACATGTAGAGGTTAGGATCCACAACATATAAAATGGTGGACAGCCACACAATACTGGGAACCATGGCTGTCTTAGGCTGAGTTCTCTAGAGAAGCAAAACCAGTAAAGTGTGTAAATAGAGAGAGAGAGAGAATTAAGGAAACGGCTCACATGATTATAGAGGCTGGAATGTCCCAAGTCTGTGGATCGGGATAGAGGCTTCTCTTGATTCATATAGCCCCGTGGGCTGGCATACCCAAAACCAGCAGGTCACGGAGAACAGGGCTTTTGTTTACAGGCTCTGAAGATTCATGAATCCCAAGATTGCGGGCAAGATCGCAAGGCTTCTTCTGATACACGTAGTTGCAGGGGCTAGTGAACCCAAGGTTAGGAAGTCAGAGAGCAGGGCCCCTGCTCTGAGGCTGTGAAGATCGATGAATCCCAAGATCAGCAGATAATCTGGTAGCTCGAGTCCCAAGAGCCTGAGGTCAGATGAACAGGAGGCACCTGCAGGATCCAGAGCAAGGAAAAGTTTCCATCAAATGCAGGACACATCCCCAATGAGACACCCTTTTAACTGGATACTCACAGCAGATTCCATCGTGGGAGTGATCACATATAAGCATTGAGAATCATGGCTGAGCCATCTTGACACACAACCCCAATTGCCACCGGTTCCATATATCTTTGCATAGTTCCATCCAGCCATTGTGTGTGAATCACAAACCATGGCTAGAAAGGCCACATTGAGTACTTCATTGCACTGCACTTACTTATACATGTACGTGTGTGTAGTCACATGTGTCTTCCTATACACTTAAATGCATACATATCTACCTGTGTAACCACACATATTTTTTGGCTGTTATTGCAAAATTGTATGTTTTACCATTTACCAAAAACGTCCCTTATTCTTGTGTACTTCTCTTTGCGTTTATTTTAATTTTTATTGTGCTTTAAGTGAAAGTTCACAAATCAAGCGTCTCTCATAAAAAAAATTTATATACACCTTGCTTTATACTCCTATTACTCTCCCCCTAATGAGACAGCACACCCCTTCCCTCCACTGTTTATTTTTGTGTCCATTCTGCCAGCTTCTGACCCCCTCTGCCCTCTCATCTCTCCTCCAGATAGGAGATGCCAGCATAGTCTCATGTGTCTACTTGATCAAAGAAGCTCATTCTTCACCAGTATGATTTTCTGTCACATTGGCCAGTCCAATCCTTGTCTGAAGAGTTGGCTTTGGGAATGGTTGTCTTGGGCTAACAGAAGGTCTGGGGACCATGACCACTGGGGTTCTTAATGGTCTCAGTCAGACCATTAGGTCTAGTCTTTTTGTGAGAATCTGGGGTCTGCATCCCACTTCTTTCCTGCTCCCTCAAGGGTTCTCTGTTGTGTTCCCTGTCAGGACAGTCATCGGTTGTAGTCAGGTGCCATCTAGTTCTTCTGGTCTCAGACTGATGTAGCCTCTGGCTTACGTGGCCCTTTCTGTCTCTTGGGTTCATAATTACCTTGTGTCTTTGGTGTTCTTCATTCTCCTTTGGTCCAGGTGGGTTGAGATCAACTGATGCGTCTTAGATGGCTGCTTGCCAGCGTTTAAGACCCCAGATGCCATTCTCCAAAGTGGGAAGCAGAATGTTTTCTTAATAGATTTTCTTATGCCAATTGACTTAGATGTCCCCTGAAACCATGGTCCCCAAATCCCTGCCCCTGCTACACTGGGCTTGGAATCATTCAGTTTATTCAGGATGATCCTCTGCTTTTGGTTTAGTCCAGTTGTACTGACCTCTTCTGTATTGTGTGTTGTCTTTCCCATCACCTAAATTTGTTCTTATTTATTATCTAATTAGTAAGCACCCCTCTCTCCCTCCCTTCTTCCCTCTTCTCATAACCCTCAGAGAATATTTTCTTCTCTGTTTAAGCTATTTCTCAAGTTCTTATAATAGTGGTCTTATATAATATTTGTCCTTTTACAGCTGACTAATTTCACTCAGCATAATGCCTTCCAGATTCCTTCATGTTATGAAATGTTTCACAGATTCGTTACTGTTCTTTATTGATGTGTAGTATTCCATTGTCTGAATATACCATCATTTATTTATCCATTTATCTGTTGATGAGCACCTTGGTTGCGTCCATCTTTTTGCTCTTGTAAACGGTGCTGCAGTGAACATAGGTGTGCATATATTTGTGTAAAGGCTCTTATTTTTCTAGGATATATTCCAAGGAGTGGGATTGCTGGATTGTATGGTAGTTCTATTTCTAGCTTTTTAAGGAAGTGTGAAATTGATTTCCAAAGTGGTTGCACCATTTTACATTCCTACCAGCAGTGTGTAAGTGTTCCAGTCTCTCCACAACCTCTCCAACATTTATTATTTTGTGTTTTTTGGATTAATGCCAGCCTTGTTGGAGTGAGATGAAATCTCATTGTAGTTTTGATCTGCATCTCTCTAATGGCTAATGATTGTGAGCATTTCCTCATGTATCTGTTAGCTACCTGAATGTCTTCTTTAGTAAAGTGTCTGTTCATATCTTTTGCCCATGTTTGTCTTTTTGTAGTTGAGTTTTTGCACTATCATGTAGATTTTAGAGATCAGGCACTGATCAGAAATGTCATAGCTAATATTTTTTCCCAGTCTGTAGGTAATCTTTTTACTTTTGCTGAAGTCTTTGGATGAGCATAGGTGTTTGATTTTTAGGAGCTCCCAGTTATCTAGTTTTTCTTCTGGATTGTTAGTAATGTTTTATATAGTGTTTATGCCATGTATTAGGGCTCCTAACGTTGTCCCTTTTTTTTCCTCCGTGATCTTTATCGTTTTAGATTTTATATTTAGGTCTTTGATCCATTTTGAGTTAGTTTTTGTGCATGGAGTGAGGTATGGGTCTTGTTTCACTTTTCTACAGATGGATATCCCGTGATGCCAGCATCAATTGTTAAAAAGACTATCTTTACCCTATTTAACTGACTTTGGGACTTTGTCACATATCAGCTGCTCATATGTGGATGGAGTTATATCAGATTCTCAATTCTGTTCCATTGGTCTATGTGTCTGTTGTTGTACCAGTAACATGCTGTTTTGACTACTGTGGCAGTATGATAGTTTCAAAAATCAGGTAGAGTGAGGCCTCCCACTTTGTTCTTCTTTTTCATTAATGCTTTACTTGTTTGGGGCTCCTTTCCATTCTGTATGCAGTTGATGATTTGTTTCTCCATCGCATTAAAGAATGTCATTGGAATTTGGATCAGAATTGCATTGTATCTAAAGATGGCTTTTGGTAGAATAGGCATTTTTACAATGTTAAGTTTTCCTGTCAGTAAGCAAGGCATGTTTTTCCACTCATTCTGGTCTCTTTTGGTTTCTTGCAGTAGTGTTTTGTAGTTTGCTCTAAGTCTTTTACATCTCTGGTAAGATTTATTCCTAAGTATTTTATCTTCCTTGGGGGCTACTGTAAATGGTATTGATTTGGTGATTTCCTCTTCGATGTTCTTTTTGTTGGTTTACCTTGGAATCCAACTGATTTTTGTATGTTTACCTTGTATCCTGATCCTCTGCTGAACTCTTCTATTAGTTTCAGTAGTTTTTTTGAGGATTCATTAGGGTTTTTCTGTGTATAAGATCATGTCATCTGCAAATAGAGATACCTTTACTTCTTCCTTGCCAATCTGGATGCCCTTTCTTTCTTTATCTAGCGTAATTGCTCTGGCTAGGACCTCCAACCCAAAGTTGAATAAGAGTGGTGATAAAGGGCATCCTTGTCTGGTTCCCGATCTTAAGGGGAATGCTTTCAGACTCTCTCCATTTAGGATGATGTTGGCTGTGGGCTTTGTATAATTACCCTTTATTATGTTGAGGAATTTTCCTCTCTTCCTATTTTGCTGACAGTTTTTTGTTTTTTTTTTTTGTCCTGAATGGGTGTTGAACTTTGTCAGATGCCTTTTCTGCATCAATTGATAAAATCATGTGGTTTTTGTCTTTTGTTTTATTTATATGGTGGATTACATTAATTGTTTTCCTAATTTTGAACCATCCCTGCATACCTGGTATGATTCCCATTTGGTCATGGTGAATTTTTTTTTGGTATGTTGTTGCATTCTCTTGACTAAAATTTTATTGAGTATTTTTGCATCTAAGTTCATAAGGGATATAGGTCTGTAATTTTCCTTTTCTGTGGTATCTTTAGCTGGTTTGGTATCAGGGATATATTGGCTTCATATAATGAATTTGGGAATATTCTGGCCTTTTCTATGCTCTGAAATACTGTTAGTAGTAGTGTTAATACTTGTCTGAAAGTTTGGTAGAACTCTGCAGTGAAGCCGTCCAAGCCAGGGCTTTTTTCGGGGGGAGAGTTTTTTGATTACCTTTTCAATCTCTTCTTTTGTTGGTGGTTTATTTAATTGTTCTACCTCTGTTTGTGTTAGTTTATGTAGGTAGTGTGTGTGTAGAAATTCATCCATTTCTTCTAGGTTTTCAAATTTGTTAGCGTACAATTTTTCGTAGTAACCTGATATGATTCTTATTTTTTCAGTTGGGTCTGTTGTGATATCGCCCATTTCATTTCTTATTCAGGTTATTTGCTTCCTCTCCTGTTTTTCTTTTGTCAGTTTGGCCAGTGGTTTATCAATTTTGTCACTTTTTTCAAAGAACCAGCTTTTGGTCTTGTTAACTTTTTCAATTGTTTCTCTGTTCTTTATTTCATTTATTTCTGCTCTAGTTTTTATTATTTGCTTTCTTCTGGTGCCTGAGGGTTTCCTTTGTTGCTCTCTATTTGTTCAAGTTGTAGGGATAATTCTTTGATTTGATACCTGTCTTCTTTTTGGATGTGTGCATTTATTGATATAAATTGGCCTCTGACCACCGCTTTTTAGCTGTGTCCCAAAGGTTCTGATAGGAAATGTTTTCATTCTCATTGGATTCTCTGAATTTCTTTATTCCATCCTTAATGCCTTCTATAATCCAGTCTTTTTTGTGCAGGGTATTGTTCAGTTTCCAAGTGTTTGATTTTTTTTCCCTGCTTTTCCTGTTACTGATTTCCACTTTTATGGCCTTATGGTCAGAGAAGATGCTTTGTAATATTTCAATGTTTTGGATTCTGCTAAGGCTTGCTTTATGACCTAATATATGGTCTATTCTAGAGAATGTTCAATGTGCACTAGAAAAGAACGTATACTTGTTTGCTCTTGGGTGGAGTGTTCTGTATATGTCTACAAGGTCAAGTTGGTTGATTGTGGCATTTAGATCTTCTGTGTCTTTATTGAGCTTCTTTCTGAAAGTCCACCCTTCACCGAAAGTGGTGTGTTGAAGTCTCCTACTATAATTGTGGCACTGTCTCACTTTTCAGTGCTGATAGAGTTTGTTTTATGTATCTTGCAGCCCTGTCAGTGGGTGCATAAATATTTAATATGTACCCAACGACAGGACTGCAAGATACATATCGTCCTGGTATATTGTCCCCTTAATCATTATGTAGTGTCCTTCCTTATCTTTTGTGGTGGATTTAACTTTAAAGTCTATTTTGTCAGAAATTAATATTGCCACTCCTGCTTATTTTTGATTGTTGTTAGCTTGATATATTTTTTTCCATCCTTTGAGTTTTAGTTTGTGTCTCTACGTCTAAGGTGCATCTCTTGTAGGTAGCACATAGACGGATTGTGTTTTTTAATCCATTCTGCCGCTCTCTGTCTTTTTTTTTGGTGCACTTAGTTCATTTACATCCAGTGTAATTATAGATATGTGTTTAGTGTTGCCGTTTAGATGTCTTTTTTTGTGTTGTCGACAGTTTCTTTTTGCCACTTCATTTTTTGTGTTGAGTAGTTTATGTATTGTCTTTTCCCTATATTTATTGTTGTTGATTTTGTTTCTGCTGAGTCTCTATCTTTTTCCTGTATTTTATCTTGATGTGTAGGGTAGTTTGCCTCCTTTGTCGTTACCTTAATATTTACCCCTATTTTTCTAAATTTAAACCTAACTTTTATTTCTTTGTATCACCTTGTCTCCCTCTCTGTATGAAAGACCTATGACTACATTTCTTAGTCGCTCTTTATTGTTTTAATTTCTCCTTTTACATAATAGCATTGCTGTTTCCCTGTTGTGAACGTTTTTCTTTTTTTAATCTTGATTTTGTTTTGTGATTGTCTGGTTGACATATGATTGCTCTGTCCTGTGTTCTAGTCGTGTGTTGGTATGTGATATTATTGAGTTTCTAGCCAAAGAACTCCATTTAGTATTTCTTGTAGTATTGGTTTGGTTTTTATGAATTCCCTAAACTTCTCTTTATCTGGAAATGTCCTAATTTCTCCCTCACATTTGAGAGACAGTTTTGCTGGATATATGATTCTTGGCTGGCTGTTTTTTCCCTTTAATACTTTTTATCAGTCATCCCATTGCCTTCTTGCCTGCATGGTTTCTGCCGAGTAGTCCAAGCTTATTCTTATTGACTCTCCTTTGTAGGTGACTTTTCATTTATCCCTAGCTGTTTTTAAAATTCTCTCTTTATCTTTGGTTTTGGCAGGTTTGATTATAACACGTCTTGGTGACTTTCTTTTCAAATCTACCTTACGTGGAGTTCGATGAGCATCTTGACTAGATATCGTCTCATCTTTCATGATATTAGGGAAGTTTTCTGCCAACAAATCTTCAACAATTCTCTTTGTATTTTCTGTTTCCCTCCCTGTTCTGGTACTCCAGTCACTCGTAGGTTATTTCTCTTGATAAAGTCCCACATGTTTCTTAAGATTATTTTTTAAAATTCTTTATCTGATTTTTCTTCCAATATATTGGTGCCAAGTGCTTTATCTTCAAGTTCACGAACTCTGCCTTCCAGTTGCTCAGTTGTGCTCCTCTGACTTTCTAATGAGTCGTCTAATTCTGTAATTTTAATTGCTGTCTCTCTATGGATTCTTGCAGCTTATTAAATTTTTCATTATTTTCTTGGAAAACCTTTTAAATTTCTTCAACCACTTATCTGTGTGTTCCTTCCTTTGTTTCACGTATTGCCTGATCTCCTTCCTAATTTCATTCCTGATGTCTTCAAGAGTTCTGTATATTAATCTTTTGAATTCTGCTTCTGGTCATTCCAGGAAGGCACCTTCTTCTAGAAGATGTATTGATTCTTTGTTTTGAGAGCTTGTTGAGGCGATCATGGTCTGTTTCTTTATGTGACTTGATATTGACTGTTGTCTTTGAGCCATCTATAAGTTATTGTATTAGTTTGTTTTATGTTTGCTTACTGTATCGTAGCTTCTTTGTTTTGTTTTGTTTTGTTTTCATATGCCAAAATGGGTTGCTTGAGTGAGCTAGCATGATTATTTTCGGCTTTGGAGCTCTGAGGTCCAGTCAGCAGATGGCTAGAGCTATTATCAGGTATATCAGTCTAGGATTGCATTCACTTTTCATGTGTGAATTCAGTTCAGGTGTCCAGGTATCTGATCATCAAGTGTGTGCTACAGGCTCTGTCCTACAGTCTTAGAGGGGCAGGTTTGATTGGTGTAGGGACTGGTATTTGTTTGCAGCAGGGGGTCACACTCTGAACAAGGCAGGGGACTGAGATTGTCCCCCAAGTATTTCTGAGGAAAGTACATCCCTCTTCCCTAGAGCTTACAGGTGGGTGGGTTCTGCAGATGGACCATGGGCACCCAGTGTTTTCGGTTGTAAGGGCTCAGAGGTACCAGTTATCCTTGGACTCGTGTTGCGGGTGGCTGGGTGACCAGAGTGGAGCCACCAGTCCTTAGGCACCTGCTGTAGGTAGGTGAGGACCCTTCCGCAGGCAAAGCAGTGTCAAACATGAAATACCCACCTCTCCACTGTGCAGCTGAAACAGTTGTAGCCTGCCAACAAGGGCCTATTCTTTTGAAATAGGCCTGCTCAGGTCCATGCAGGGAGAAAAGGTATTCAAAGTCCATGGACCATTTATGCCTGGACAGGGGCTGCTTCTGTCCTGAGCTCCCCCAGTTAGAGGAGCTGGAATATTATCTTTTCCCCCAATTGTGAATTTATTCCTTGTCCAAGGCCAGGAGGTGGCTCCAGGCGCTCAACAGGGCCTATCTCAGGCCTGGGGAAATGAACCGCCACTGAAGCCTGCTTGGGGGTGGGGGCACAGTAAAATATACACACGTTCTTAGCTTTTGCCAAGAGTGCCGCTCTTCTCTGGCTCTGGAGGTACGAGTAGGCTGTGCGTCTGGCTCCTTTTCCCTGAGGAAACTGCGGCCACATGCCACTACCAGCCTGCTGCAGCCACTTCTGGGAATAGTGCCTGAGGGATCCCGGCGATTCAGGTTCGGTAACTCCTCTCTGCTTGTGAACCACCTCTCCCTCTCCCTTCCACTGAGTCCATTTTCTAAGTTTTCCTTTGATATTTAGGGTTCCTAGCTTGTCATAAATATACTCGTTTCACTTGTTTTTTCGGGTCTGTGTTGTAAGAGGAAACCCTGATGGCATAGTGGTTAAGTGCTATGGCTGCTAGCCAAAAGGCCAGCAGTTCACATCCTCCAGGAGCTCTTTGGAAACTCTGTGGCAGAGTTCTACTCTGTCCTATAGGGTCGCTATGAGTCGGAATCGACTCGACGGCAGTGGGTTTGGTTTGGGTGTTGTAAGAGGGAATCACAGGAAGTGTGTGGCTATTCTGCCATCTTGGCCCCTCCTCCCTCTTGTGTGCTTCTTAGTGTCATCATTTACCTTGGTCAGGTTGTACAGTCTTTGCGTACACTTGGCATTGCCTTTCCGTTCAACAAAAATAACAAGCTTCCACTAGAAAGTGATTCCCCGTCCCATCCCTGGTAACCATCAAGGAACATCGCTCCTCTTCTTGTCTTTTTATAAAAGTGAGATCATACAATATTTGCCCTTTTGTTATTGTCTTATTTCACCCGGCATTATAAGATTCATCCACATTATAAGATGTTCCATTGACTCATTGTTCTTTACGGTTGTGTAGAATTCCATCGTGTATATGTGCCACATTTTGTTTATCCATTCATGCGTGGTTGGGCACTTAGGCTGTTGCCATCTTTTGCTGTTATGAATAAAGCTGCAATGAATATAGGTGTGCGTTTATATTTTCATGTCACTGTTCTTATGTCTCTAGGCTGCATACCTAGAAGTGGAATTGCTGGATTATAAGGTATTTTTATTTCCAGCTTTTTGAGGAAGTGCCATACCATTTTTCGTAGTGGTTGCACTGTTACAATCATACCTTCATTGAATCAGGATTCCGGTCTCCCCACAACCTCATCAGCATTTGTTTTCAGTTTTTTTGTTCAGTGCCATTTTTGGAGGGGTGAGATGGTATCTCATAATGACTGTTTTTTGCAGTCTGTGTGCTTTCTCTTCCTAGATTTCGTCTCTTATTTTGTTAGAGAATACCTTCCAGGAGTTTCCTTTAAAAAGGTACACGGACAATATATTTTCTAAGTTCTTCATGTCCCAAGGTATCATTATTCTCCTTTCTCATTTGTTTGATAGCTTAGCTTGGTGTAGAGTCCTATATTAGAAATATTCTCTCGAAACTTTGAAGGCGTTTTGTCTTTGTCATGTGGACCCTCTGGTGCTGTTGAGGGGTCGGATTCTGTTTTGATTACATCCCTTTGTAACGTACCACCCCCACACCCAAGCCAGAAAACTTTTCTTTCTCTGATTTTTCCTTATCTTTGGTGTCCTAAGATTCTATGATCATATGTGTGCCTTGGTGTAGACCTCCTTCCCTTTTTAAATTTATTGTGCTATGTGCTTAGTGGGACATTTCAATCTAGGGACTTGTGCCTTTTAGTTACTAGGAATTCCTTGTGTAATTTCTCTGATTATTCCCCCCCCCCGCCCCCCACCATTTTCCCTGTTCTTTCTTTCTGGAACTCCTTTTGGGTCAGGTGTTGGAATTTATGGAATTTTCCGTAGATATTTTTATATCCGCAAATTCTTCTGTCTACTCTCTGTTATTTTATGTCTCATCTTTTTGTACTGTTTTCTTGGCGATTTCCCCAGTTTTCTAATCCTTCTATTGAATTTTTTATTTTGCTTGTCGTTTTTAATTTTCAGGAACTTGTCTTTTTTTAAATTGTGCTTTTGATGAAGGTTTATAGAGCAAATGAGTTTCTCATTAAACAGGTGTTACACACACTGTTTTGTGACACTGGTTGCCAACCCCGTGATGTGTTAATACTCTCTCATTCTTGACCTTTGGTTCCCCATTTCCATTCCTCCAGCTTTCCTGTCCCTTCCTGCCTTTTTGTCCTTGTCCCTGGGGTGGTGTGCCTATTTAGTTTCATATACTTGTTTGAGCTGTGTGTATTGTTTGTTTTATGGGCCTGTCTAATCATTGGCTGAAGAGTGAACCTCAGGAGAGACTTCAATACTGAGTTAAAAGGGTATCTGGGGGTCATATTCTTGGGGTTTCTCCAGTCTCCATCAGAGCAGTAAGCCTGGTTTTTTTTGTGAGTTTTAATTTTGTTCTACATTTTTCTCTTGCTCTGTCCAGGACCCTGTATTGTGGTCCCTGTCAGAGAAGTTGGTGGTGGTAGCTGGGCACTGTCTAGTTGTGCTGAACTCAGTCTGGTGGAGGCTGTGGTACTTACGGTCCATTAGTCCTTTGGACTAATCTTTCCCTTCTCTTTGGTTTTCCTCATTCTCTCTTGCTCCAGACGGGGTGTTAGGAGCTCATTTTGTTCTTTTTTGTTTTGTATATTATTATGTTTTGACTTATGGATACTCTGGCATCCGTATCTCTAAGAGTATATGAATTAACTTATTTAAAAAGGACTTTTTAAAGTTCAAAAAATTATCTTTGTTTCCCCCAGTTTTCTTTTTTGTGAGTGTTTATTTTGGCTCCTTTTTAAATGTGTCAGAGCATTAAATAAGAAAAGCCCGAGAACAGTATTTGTGAGGTAAGGGAACAGAAATTAGGTTGCAGTGAACTGAGTGATGAAAGGTGAGAAGATTGAGAATGCAGCCCTGGGAGACAGCTGAGAAAAGTGGCTGTAGAGGGAGACAGATCATAGCATTGAAAGCTTTTTTTTTTTTTTTAAGATGAGTAACTCTTAAAATACTTAAAAACTTCTCTATTGATAGAATTTTATCATTTCTTTACAGCATCTGATGAGATAAACTGCTTACTCTGTGCATTTTTCATCAAAACTAATTCTATTAGTGCGTTGATGTGAATGAGCCTTTAGGAAGGAGAGTGAGAATATGGGGGAGGAGCCTGGCTAAAGAGTGAGGCCCCTAAATGAGCCAGGTGAGGAGGGGCAAAAAGCCCAGGTACATTTCTAGAGTCAGGGAATGGGGGCATCTCTTCCTTTGAACTGCATAAAGGGGCTAGGGACAGTGGGTAAATTTTTAGGATTGTTGGCAGGAAATTGAGGAACTTTTTTTCAGTAAATACTGTTTAAACAGCGAAAGTGCCTGAGCTCATGGTCAGATCCCAGGCACGTGGGCTTCATTCACACAAGGCAGTCTGTTGTTAAGAGAGAACAATCTATTCTCTGGTGGGAAGAAGGCTTTCACTATTTTGGAACAAGGGATTTTTTTTTATAACCATGATTAAAAGAATAAAACATTTACTAACAGCCTGTGTTTATTATTTTTTCTGTGGTCTGTTAAGGATGATGGTTCCCGCCACAGGCACATTTCTCCCATAGCAACGGGGCCAGACACACTGAGCAAAAGCAGCGTCAGCACACAGACAGCAAAGACTCAGACGCATTAACAGCAGTCAAAGACTAACCTTTCCTCATCTGCAGTGCTACGGTGCTGCGCTCCTCTTTGCTACCACTTCATGTTTGGAGCTGCCATTTCTGCTGATGTTGTAAAGGACATTCCAGTGCAGTTGCATTTTATGAGAAGTATACAAACTGGAAACAGTATGTTGTGTGTTGTCGAGGCAATTCTACTCATCATGACTCTATAGGACAGAGTAGAACTGCCCCATAGGGTTTCCTAGGTTGTAATCTTTATGGGAGGAGATCTCCAGGTCTTTTCTCCCATGGAGCTGCTCGTGGGTTGGAACCACTGCCCTTTTGGGTAGCAGCCAAGCACTTAACCATTGTGCCATCAGGGCTCCTTTGGGAACAGTATGACATGAAAATATTAATAAAGTCTTAAAGTCTTACTATGTGTAAAATAGGAAACTCTGGTGGCATAGTGGTTAAGAACTATGGCTGCTAACGAAAAGGTTGGCAGTACAAATACACCAGGCATTCCTTGGAAACTCTATGGGGCAGTTCTGTTCTGTCCTGTAGGGTTACTATGAAATAATGAAGTTCTCCAAAATCAGTAACTTTGGAATGAAAGTCAGATGTAAGAAGAAAGCCACGCTATTCCCACGATGCACTATACTGTTGTTCAAGGGAGAACATGCTGCAAAAACAGGAAATGCTGAAAAAAATCAAAAGGAGTATAGAATGAACACTACAGTGGTGGTTAACATCTCTGTGTGCGGCTGAGAACACATCCCTTACTCTGCATGCTTTCCTGTGGACAAATTGGGGTTGGGTACTGTGAGGCTTTTAGAGATACATTCCTTAGAGAAGATGAAACTACTCTTTTATGGTTGTATATTCATCGATAACGTAAAATTCTGACTATTGCCAACCTTTGTGGAGTGCCTTCAGCTTTTTACTTTGGCTCCTTAAAAAAGTATATTTAAACTGTAAAAGTGATATGACATCACCACTAAAGATTTGAGAAATGGAAAAATGAAAAATCATTTATAATATCACTTCATTAAACTGCTGTCAGCATTTTTATGAATTCCCTTGTAGGATTTTTGCTTGTGTAGGTATTTGCACAGTTGTGATTTTAATGGCAGGATTGCTTTATCACCTGCTTTTATCACACCCGTGTTTCTTTGTTGCTTGTAATGACAGCATAGTAGTTCTTTGATTGTTCCAGGACCACTGTTTACTTAGCGTTTTCCACTTTGAGGCACTTAAGGTTACTTTATGTTTTTCTTCATGTAAATAATGTTATGTTGAAAATCGTTGAGCTGGTATATTTTTGCACATTTTCTCAATCCAATGGTTTCTGAGCCCTGATGCCCAGCAGTTCTCCAGGTGGGCATTTAGAGTGTATGATGTATCAGGACTGTGAGAGCACAAGCATTAGTACATGTTGGTCAATGATAGGCGTCACCATGTTTTTGTAGAATTCTGTAAAGGGAAAAAATAGTTCCTTGAGTTATTCTCTCTCCTTGACTATTAAAATGTTAAGTGACAATCCAGGGGCTCTGGTTTACTAGCTCTAGTTCCTTTCTCATGAAGTAGATATTCCTGTGCCCTGACCATTTATCTATGGGGATGTTAATATTTTCAGACTCTTTTCGTGTTACCGTTTTATGTTTAAAAAGATGCTAACTTTCTGTTCTGTATGGTATGAATATTTTTCCAATCTTTTGTTTGCCTATTTATTCTTGCTAATTATAGAGTCATACCTGTTGTCTTAGGGTCAGTTCTCTAGAGAAGCAAAACCAGTGAAGTGTGTATGTATGTGTATATGTATATACATGCATATATAGAGAGAGAGAGGCAAAGAATAAGAGAGGAAGAGAGAGATTTATCTCAAAGAAATGGCTCACACAGTTGTGGAGGATGGAAAGTCCCAAATCTGTGGGTCAGGCATCAGGCTGGAGGCTTCTCCTGACTCACATAGATGCAGGGTCTGATGAACCCCAGATCAGCAGGTCAGACGGCAGGCTACTGGCTCACGGGCTGTGGAGGCAGACAAACCCAAGATTGGCAGGTAAGACAGCGGGCTGCTGGCTCAAGGCCCAAGAATTGGAGGTCAGGTGATGATGAGCCAAATATAGGCTCCAAAGCAGAGTAAAAGCCAGCAAGCTTTGCCAGGAGGTCCACGTATATTGTATGCAGGCCATACCCCCAAGGAAACTCCCTTTCAGCTGATTGACTGCTTTTAAAGCAGATCTCATCGTGGAGGTAATTAACGTTATATCAGATTTCATCATGGAGGCGATTGCATCATTATGTAACTGCCAAACTATATCATAACTGCCAGACTACTGAGAATCATGGCCCAGCCAAGTTGACACACAACCTTAACCATCACAGTTATAAACTATTTTTTTCTGCGTGCGTGATTTTTCCCCCTCCCTTTAGTTCTTTAATATATTCATTTGCTGTTAAATTTTGTTCTATTTTTCTTGTTTTAACTTTATATCCATCAGAATTTATTTTGATGAATGAACTGATTTCTTCCCTTTCAAATTGTTAACCAGTTATCGTAACACCCTTATTGAGTAACA
This sequence comes from Loxodonta africana, assembly GCF_030014295.1. Taxonomy (NCBI): domain Eukaryota; kingdom Metazoa; phylum Chordata; class Mammalia; order Proboscidea; family Elephantidae; genus Loxodonta; species Loxodonta africana. Next base: position 81,669,788 of record NC_087357.1, on the reverse strand, counting down.
TCCCTTTCCTGTAAGTTTGTGCTGCTTCCTTTTTCAGCAGTTGTGCTCTTCTTTATGATTGAGTCAGTTTCTGGGCCATCTTTTGGGTCTTGCACATGTACTTGCTGTTTAATCATAGTTGTCTTATAATGTTTTAATATCTCATGGGACTCATTTCCCTGTTGCTTCTACCAGAACATTTTATTTGATCATCTCATTTATTCTTACGTATAACTTTAGAATCATTTTGTCAAGTAAAAAGTATTGCTCAGACTTTGAAATTACATTAAATATACAGTTTAAATTGGGGAGAACAAATGTTTCTTGGAGTATTGAAACATACTTCTAAAATTTCTGAATGGAACATGATGCTTTTCATGAAAAAGTTCCTAAGTAGCTCTTATATCATTTATCTTTAATTATTTTATTGTTGTACAGAGGTGTTGGTTACTTTAAAATACTTTTATACTGAAGAATACATTACTGATTTTATACCAATATTCCTGACTGATGCCAGTAGCTCTTAGAAAATTCCTTTAGACTTTATCTCTTCCATTGTATTAGAAAGCTGTCTCTTTATTTTCAAGTCTTAACTCTATTCATAGCAAAATCTAATCCTATTCTAAATAATAGCGGTGATAATGGGCTTATTTTGCTTTCTAGTTTTATTAGAATACCTCTTTTAAGAGTTTTTCTGTGTGAATGTAATGTTACATTTTGATTTGAGGTAGGTATTTTTTCAGTTAGGATTTCTAAAAGCTTTTCATATTCTGTATTGATGTTGGATTTGATTATTAGTTTATGGCATAGAATGATAAAAACTACTTTTCAGTTTTTCCTAGGGAAGTGGATTCTTTTCGTCTGTGTGCAGGTGTTACCCAATATGCTGGCGACTCCCAAGGAGGCACTGTGAGCATGTCTTGGCTTTCCCAGGGCCTGTTGTGCTGAGAGTGCCCCTGGTGGGCTCACTTCCTCCCCTGCCCCTGCTCCTCCTGTGCATTCCCCGTCATGTGACTGGCAGGGGCAGAAACCAGGAGATACCATAGATGCCTCGCTGGTTAAGTCAGGCTTTATTGTCCAGTTGTCTCTCTCCTCTCTCCATGTCCACTGCTTTGACTCAGGCTTTGGTCAGTCAATACTGTGGATCTACAGCTAGTCTCTTCACTCTACTTATTGCTTTTTTCCTTTCTTTTGTCTTCTAACTGCTTTGCACAGGCTTCTCATTTTTTATATGAAATGTACTTGTGATAAAGACAGGCTTAACTTAAAGCTGTTTATTCTGACAGTGCCAGTCAAGATGTTAAGATACAACAGATGGCAGTGGAAAGGAGCAGGGTACAGCTGGGGCCTGGCACCCTGCAAGCAAGGGCACAGGGGAGTGTGCTGATGGCTGGGCTGGGGCTGCAGGCCCTCAGGGAGGCTGTGACTGGCATCTTTGTCTTCTCCTGGTTGTCACTTTGTAGTCTGTATCTCTCCGTGGCATTGTTGTTGGAATGGACAGAATCCTTCATTTATCGTGAACATCTGGAGAACCCGAATAACAGTTTGATTGTTAAATCACATTGGAAAAGAGAGGCCCTGGTCATCTTGGGAATTGGGCCTTCCTACCTCTCCCCATACAGGGATGGCGTTGTCAGCTTTGCTTCCCCTCACTCAGAGTCAAGCTGCCTAGAAGTCCTGAGTATGTGTCAGAAAGGATTTGAGGTACCAGTTGTGTAAATCTTATATCTGACTGAGGCATAAGGGAACGGAAAATAGTCTTGGAAAAACAAAGCAAATAAACAGGCCTTTGTGATGTGGTGAAAGGAGTCATTGTAAATGCCTGAAAAGCATGCTGGGAAAATGTGCACATGTAGACCCTCTTTATTCATCTCCCTCATAACCTTGTGAACTGAGTACAGGGTATTACCCTTCTGCTTTACAGACGAGGACACAGGGATTTGCAAACATTTTCTCCCACTCAGTGAGCTGTCTTTTCATTTTTTTGGTGGTATCCTTTGAGACACAAAAGTTATTAATTTTGATGATGTCCACTTTATTATTTTCTTCTGTTGCTTGTGGTTTTGGTGTGATACCTAAGAATTTATTGCCAAATCAAAGGTCACAAAGATTAACTCCTATGTTTTCTTCTGAGTTTTATAATTTTGACTTTTACGTTTAGGTCTCTGATCCATTTTGAGTTAATTTTTGTATGTGATTTGAGGTAAGAATCCAACTTCATTCTCAAATTGTCCCAGCACCATTTGTTGAAAAGATTATTCTTTCCCCCTTGAATTTTTTGGTATCCTTGTCAAAAATCAATTGACCATATATACATTGGTTTATTTTTGGACTCTCAATTTTATTCCATTGACCTATATGTCTGTCCCATGCCATTACCACACTGTCCTGATTACTGAGCCTTTGTAATGTATTTTGAAGTTGGGAAATATGAATTCGCCAACATTATCTTTTTCAAGATTGTTTTGGCTAGTCTGAGTTCCTTGCATTACCACACATGAATTTAATATCAGTTTGTCAATTTCTGCAAAGAAGCCAACTGTGTTTTTAATGGGGATTGCATTGAATCAGTAGATCAGTTTGGGGAGTATTGCTGTCTTAGCAATATTAAGACTTCAGTCCATGAATATGAATGTTCATTTTCATATTTTTATACAACTAGCTTTGGCAGTCCAGTTCTTGTAGATATGAGTGTTCATCTTAGGTGTGCCGTGTTTTGCAAATTAGCACTGATAAGGCTGACTTCTAGTAGAATTCGAGTCTTCATGCCTGGATTATCAGGCGAAGTGTAAAGATTTAACTTTTAATTAAAGATGACTTGGTAACCCTGGTGGCTTAGTGGTTAAGACTTTAGCTCTTAACCAAAAGGTTGGCAGTTTGAATCCACCAGGTGCTCCTTGGAAACCCTATGGGGCAGTTCTACTCTGTCCTATCCTATAGGGTCACTGTGAGTCAGAATCCGCTCGCACAGGTTTGGGTTGTTTGGTTTGAGTTGTTATCAAACAGATCATACATGGGAATTATGCAAAGAGAATAGTATGAGTAAATACCTCCTTTATGGTTGTCATATGAATTTTCACATAAAAAGTGGTGTGGTTTGTTTTCTAAAATTATCATTTTTATTCTAAGTATGTTTGGCATAGGAGAGGGATTGCTTTAGGCAAACATTCAGCCCTAGTACCCAAAGGTGAGGGTGCTTATTTATTAGAGAGTAGTGGGAGATACTATGAGTTGGAATTGACTTGATGGCAGTGGGTTTTTTTGGTTTAGTGGGAGATAAGCCTAGATGGCTGAGGTCCTTCAAAACTCTGCAAATTTAGATTGCTCTGACAGGAATCACAATAGAGGGTCCCGGACAGAGCTGGAGAAAAATGTAGAACAAACTTCTAACTCACAAAAAAAGACCAGACTTAACGTTCTGACGGAGACTGGAGAAACACCAAGATTATGGCCCCTGAACACCCATTTAAATTAGTAATGAAGTCTCTCCTGAGGTTCACCCTTCAGCCAAAGATTAGACAGGCCCATAAAGCAAAATGAGACCAGAAGGGCACAAAAGCCCGGGGGCAAGGACTAGAAGACAGGAGGGGACAGGAAAACTGGCAATGGGGAACCAAAGGTCGAGAAGCGGAGAGTGTTTACATGTCGTGGGGTTGGTAACCAGCGTCACAAAACAATGTGTATACTAATTGTTTAATGAGAACCTAGTTTGTTCTGTAAATCTCCATCTAAAGTACAATTAAAAGAAAAAAAAAAAACTCTGCAAATTTAATTCCCTAAACAATTAATTGGTTGTTTTTCTTAATTGTTTTGTATTCTGATTAGAGATTTATATTTGGGCTTTTCAATGAGAATTTAAACCTTAATGTTTTGCTGCTTAGTTAATTGTTTCTAAGTTTTAATGCAGAAACAATTCAAGTGTGTTGCATATGTCATTAATATCTAAGCCACAAGCAGGAAAGCATGGAGATAGAAATATTTGTCATTCAGGATTATGTAAAATATATTAGCATATGAACTTTGAGTTAGCCTTTAATACTCATGAGTCTTGATCTATTCCCTATTAATAGCCTGAATTGGCAAGAAGAGATAATTTCTTACTGCTTCAGGTCTAATATCGAACACACTGTTTAATCCTGCAGGCCTACGCATGATTCTTAAAGCTTCATTTGTGGCCCGTGTCTTCAAATGTTCACTTAAGCCATCTCATTCTCTCTTCCAGACCTATCCCCCCATTTTCTTGGCTTTGACCCTGTCACCCATTGTTTTTCTTTATGACCTCATATCGTTCTTTGGATTTCATTCTTGGAAAAACTTCCCAACGTTTAATATCCATCCTTGGTCCGGATTCATATTTGCTCTCTCGAGTGTGTTGATTCTGCCTCTCCCCAAACACTCCTGTGCTTCAGCCCAGCTTCATGCACTTAAGCTGCGACGTGAGCCATTGATGCTCCTGCCCTGCTGAGTCAGCCCTCCCCCCAAGAGCAGGACATAAACCCTAAGACGAAGCAGCAACAACAAAAAGAATGGCAGTGAGGGGCACAAAGGATAGCAGTCAGCTGAAGGTATGGGTGATGCTGGACTTCTGGGTGGACTAGAGGCTAGGGTGTCAAACCAGGTACCTGGTGTGGTGCTGTCTTCCTGCGTTTGTGTTTCTCTGGCATAAATAGTCCTCTCAGGCTTGTCATGGACATGTGCCAATGATGTCATAATGACGATTATACTAGAAGCACCAGAGGCAACTATATTGTTATGATATGTGGGGGGGCTTTGCGCGTGGTTAGTTTTAAGTATTCGAAAAGGCCTCATGGGGTCTGTCATCTGTGACGGAGGATTTTAGTGCATTAGTAATGAAAGCACTGCTCACCACTGACTGTTCTGATCTCCCAGAGAAGGTAAGGCAGCTCAGTAAGTAAGTGCCTCTTGTGTCGTTGAATGTGCTTGAATACAAATACGCAGACGTTTATTGGGCACAGTGCTCCATCCTGTGTCAGCCTCCTCAAAGGCTTGGAGTAGGTGATGTATAATACCTAAACATGAACGTTTTATTATTTGATGAACACCTAGTTGATCATCCACCTGTTATAAAATACTAGATTTTTTTTTATTAACTTTTATTGAGCTTCAAGTGAACGTTTACAAATCAAGTCAGACTGTCACATATAAGCTTATATACACCTTACTCCGTACTCCCACTTGCTCTCCCCCTAATGAGTCAGCCCTTCCAGTCTCTCCTTTCCTGACAATTTTGCCAGCTTCCAACTCTCTCTATCCTCCCATCCCCCCTCCAGACAGGCGATGCCAACACAGTCTCAAGTGACCACTTGATATAATTAGCTCACTCTTCATCAGCATCTCTCACCTACCCACTGTCCAGTCCCTTTCATGACTGATGAGTTGTCTTCGGGGATGGTTCCTGTCCTGGGCCAACAGAAGGTTTGGGGACCATGACTGCCGGGATTCCTCTAGTCTCAGTCAGACCATTAAGTATGGTCCTTTTGTGAGAATTTGGGGTCTGCATCCCACTGATCTCCTGCTCCCTCAGGGGTTCTCTATTGTGTTCCCTGTCAGGGCAGTCGTCGATTGTGGCCGGGCACCAACTAGTTCTTCTGGTCTCAGGATGATGTAGGTCTCTGGTTCATGTGGCCTTTTCTGTCTCTTGGGCTCTAGTTGTCCTGTGACCTTGGTGTTCTTCATTCTCCTTTGCTCCAGGTGGGTTGAGACCAATTGATGCATCTTAGATGGCCGCTTGTTAGCATTTAAGACCCCAGACGCCACATTTCAAAGTGGGATGCAGAATGTTTTCATAATAGTATTATTTTCCAATTGACTTAGAAGTCCCCTTAAACCATGGTCCCCAAACCCCCGGCCTTGCTCCGCTGACCTTTGAAGCATTCATTTTATCCCGGAAACTTCTTTGCTTTTGGTCCAGTCCAGTTGAGCTGACCTTCCATGTATTGAGTATTGTCCTTCCCTTCACCTAAAGCAGTTCTTATCTACTAATTAATCAGTAAAAAAAAACCCTCTTCCACCCTCCCTCCCCGCCTCATAACCACAAAAGTATGTGTTCTTCTCAGTTTATACTGTTTCTCAAGATCTTATAATAGTGGTCTTATACAATATTTGTCCTTTTGCCTCTGACTAATTTTGCTCAGCATAATGCCTTCCAGGTTCCTCCATGTTATGAAATGTTTCATAGATTCATCACTATTCTTTATCGATGCGTAGTATTCTATTGTGTGAGTATACCACAATTTATTTAACCATTCATCCGTTGATGGACACCTTGGTTGCTTCCAGCTTTTTGCTATTGTAAACAGAGCTGCAGTAAACATGGGTGTGCATGTATCTGTTTGTGTGAAGGCTCTTATTTCTCTAGGGTATATTCCGAGGAGTGGGATTTCTGGGTTGTATGGTAGTTCTATTTCTAACTGTTTAAGATATCGCCAGATAGATTTCCAAAGTGGTTGTACCATTTTACGTTCCCACCAGCAGTGTATAAGAGTTCCAATCTCTCCGCAGCCTCTCCAACATTTATTATTTTGTGTTTTTTGGATTAATGCCAGCCTTGTTGGAGTGAGATGGAATCTCATCGTGGTTTTAATTTGCATTTCTCTAATGGCTAATGATCGAGAGCATTTTCTCATGTATCTGTTAGCTGCCTGAATATCTTCTTTAGTGAAGTGTGTGTTCATATCCTTTGCCCACTTCTTGATTGGGTTGTTTGTCTTTTTGTGGTTGAGTTTTGACAGAATCATATAGATTTTAGAGATCAGGTGCTGGTCGGAGATGTCATAGCTGAAAATTCTTTTCCCAGTCTGTAGGTAGTCTTTTTACTCTTTTGGTGAAGTCTTTAGATGAGCATAGGTGTTTGATTTTTAGGAGCTCCCAGTTATCGGGTTTCTCTTCATCATTTTTGGTAATGTTTTATATTCTGTTTATGCCTTGTATTAGGGCTCCTAACGTTGTCCCTATTTTTTCTTCCATGATCTTTATCGTTTTAGTCTTTAGGTCTTTGATCCACTTGGAGTTAGTTTTTGTGCATGGTGTGAGGTGTGGGTCCTGTTTCATTTTTTGCAAATGGATATCCAGTTATGCCAGCACCATTTGTTAAAAAGACTGTCTTTTCCCCAATTAACTGACTCTGAGCCTTTGCCAATATCACCCGCTCGTATGTGGATGGATTTATATCTGGGTTCTCAATTCTGTTCCACTGGTCTATGTGCCTGTTGTTGTACCAGTACCAGGCTATTTTGACTACTGTGGCTGTGTAATAGGTTCTGAAATCAGGTAGAGTGAGGCCTCCCACTTTCTTCTTCTTTTTCAGTAATGCTTTGCTTATTCGAGGCTTCTTTTCCTTCCATGTGAAGTTGGTGATTTGTTTCTCTATCACCTTAAAAAATGACATCGGAGTTTGGATCGGAAGTGTATTGCATGTATAGATGGCTTTTGGTAGAATAGACATTTTTACTATGTTAAGTCTTCCTATCCATGAGCAAGGTATGTTTTTCCACTTAAGTATGTCCTTTTGAATTTCTTGTAGTAGAGCTTTGTAGTTTTCTTTGTATAGGTCTTTTACATCCTTGGTAAGATTTATTCCTAAGTATTTTATCTTCTTGGGGGCTACTGTGAATGGTATTGATTTGGTTATTTCCTCTTCGATGTTCTTTTTGTTGATGTAGAGGAATCCAAGTGATTTTTGTATGTTTATCTTATAACCTGAGACTCTGCCAAACTCTTCTATTAGTTTCAGTAGTTTTCTGGTGGATTCGTTGGGGTGTTCTGTGTATAAGATCATGTCATCTGCAAATAGAGATAATTTTACTTCTTCTTTGCCAATCCAGATGCCCTTTATTTCTTTGTCTAGCCTAATTGCTCAGCCTTACATACCTGGTATAAATCCGACTTGGTCATGGTAAATTATTTTTTTGATATGTTGTTGAATTGTATTGGCTAGCATTTTGTTGAGGATTTTTGCATCTATGTTCATGAAGGATATAGGTCTGTAATTTTCTTTTTTTTGTAATGTCTTTACCTGGCTTTGGTATCAGGGAGATGGTGGCTTCATAGAATGAGTTGGGTAGTATTCCATCATTTTCTATGCTTTGAAGTACCTTTAGTAGTAGTGGTGTTAACTCTTCTCTGAAAGTTTGGTAGAACTCTGCAGTGAAGCCGTCCGGGCCAGGATTTTTTTTTGTTGGGAGTTTTTTGATTACCGTTTCAATCTCTTTTTTTGTTATGGGTCTATTTAGTTGTTCTACTTCTGATTGTGTTAGTTTAGGTAGGTAGTGTTTTTCCAGGAATTCACCCATTTCTTCTAGGTTTGCAAATTTGTTAGAGTACAATTTTTTGTAGTAATCTGATATGATTCTTTTAATTTCAGTTGGGTCTGTTGTGATGTGGCCCTTCTCGTTTCTTATTCAGGTTATTTGTTTCCTTTCCTGTATTTCTTTAGTCAGTCTGGCCAATGGTTTATCAATTTTGTTAATTTTTTCAGAGAACCAGCTTTTGGCTTTGTTAATTCTTTCAGTTGTTTTTCTGTTCTCTAATTCATTTAGTTCAGCTCTAATTTTTATTATTTGTTTTCTTCTGGTGCCTGATGGATTCTTTTGCTGCTCACTTTCTATTTGTTCAAGTTGTAGGGACAGTTCTCTGATTTTGGCTCTTTCTTCTTTTTGTATGTGTGCATTTATCGATATAAAAAATACAAGATTTTTAAAAACAGAACATTGTAGCTTTTTTTTTCCCCACACGTGTTGCTCTTTCCAGTTTCTTGTTCATTTCCGGTTCTCATAGATTAGAGAGTCATGCGAAAGAATCCGTTTTGTGAATCCTTTGTCTTCAGCTTGGTTAATGACACTGTCAGAGGTAGGGCCACCTCCTCAACCCCACCCCCACCCCCAGCCAGCAGCCTCACAAACACCTCCCTTTGGTCCAGAGCAGAGTTTAGGGACATTTGGAATAAATGGCTGCTTGTCAAATGTGACCTTAGGATTGTCAGGTCCCACTGTTTACCTTCCCTGCCTGTGCTTATCCGCAATACATGTGTAATAAATGGAAATTCCCAAAGGAGAGGTCCTTTTTTTTTTTTTTGATTTAAGCCCCTCTGTTAAAATTCGAACAGTGTGAAACGTCACTATGTTAAACCTTACGAATAATTTGGATACTTTATGTTCAATTGGTTTTGTATGCAGGGTTTGATAAATAGTGGATGGAAGGGGGAAGAGAGAGAGAAGGAGAAAGAGGGAACACACAATTCAATAACTAGGCACTTTAAAGGAAAAGTGAGAGAAAACCAGAAAAGGAGCAAGAGTGCCTGGAATCATTGAACACAACTTATACAGACAGTATTATCTTATCCAGGGGTAAACTTGGCATGGTTCCCAGGTGACCAGGTAAACATATGAATGTCTGTGATGACCCTGGCAAACCCCTCAGTGCAGGGATTGGCATATTGAGCCCATGGGCCACATCCATCATGCCACCTGCGTTTGTAAATACAATTTTATTGGAATATAAAACCTGAACTAAACCCATTGCTGTTGAGTCGATTTTGACGCATAGCGACCCTGTAGGGCAGAGTAGAACTGCCTCGTAAAGTTTCTAAGGAGCGCCTGATGGATTTGAACTGCCGACCTTTTGGTCCGCAGCTGTAGCACTTAACCACTATGCCACCAGGGCTACCTGTTGGAACAGAGTTACTGTCATTCATTTACATACTCTCTGTGGCCTCTTTCATGCTACAAGGGTATATAGTTGAGTAGTTGTAACAGATACAGCCCGCAGAGCCTAAAATATTTACTCTCTGGCCCTTTATAGCAGAAGCTTGTCAACACCTAGTCTAAAGAGTCTAGACTTTTCCAACGTTAAGCATGGATCACAGATACCTTGAATTTATTTTAGACTTCCTAACTTCTGATCTTATCGCTATGTGGATTCAAGGGCAGCAGTTTGAAGGAAAGGTTACCACTTATATCAGGATGAATGCTCGTTCAAGAAAAAAAGTTAAACTTCAAAAATATTTTTATAATAAAGGATGGCGCTGCTGTATTTCAAACCTAAATATTAAAAGAAAAAATAGCTAGTGGAAAATTAATCTCCGATTATACACGGACCTGTTCCACCAGCCTTCTCCTTTAGGAGCTCCCTTCTTACTACATGAGAAAAATGTCCCCATTTTTTTTTTTTCCGTGGACATTCATCTTCTATCATTTTGGAAGACCAAGCATTATATTATTTGAATATAAGTATAAAATACTGATCTTGGTATTTTACCTTAGTTCTGATCTGTTTTCCTCTCTGTCTCAGCTTGAAATCCATGGCCCAAAATGAGCCTGCCAGTGGAGACGCTCTCTGGTAAAGACGGCGACCAGACAGGAAGCTGGGATGAGCATGCCACTGCGTCAGATCTCTGCCGTCCCGTCCCAGGGTGCCGCCGTCACTGGAGCCTGCAGGACTAAGGCCAAAGAAAAGGCAAGGGAAGAACAGGTAATGGGGCTTGCAGATTGAATGCGAGCAAGGACCGGGAGGAGTCAGGCGTGACGCCCTACTTCCTACCTCACCTCTACTGTGTGCTTTACAAGCATTTGCTCATTAGTTGTCTTAATGTTTCCGTTCTGTAGTTGAACTTAATTGTTGCCCAAGACTGTAAAGAATCCTTGTTAAATCTAGAATTAGTTAGCCTTGTTTGAGTTTAGATCATTCTAGTTGATGGGACACTTTTTTTCATCATTCCATTAATAATTCTTAAAAAATCTATCGTTACCATAGCTTTTGAAGTACTTGGACTGTGGACAATGAAAGATCCCACATAAATGAAAAGAGGTTGCCGTATTGTTAGTTTGGGTTTTCCTTTTTTGTTTTTTTTACGTTGTCAGCCTGCACCCTTTCTGTTTTACTCAGCTCTTGGAAAGGAGGAGTAGTGTGGCCTGAATTGGTTGAAATGCCAACTGGGGACGGTGGCCGGATGGATGGTTTGTGAATGTAGTGCTGTTTTCAGTATTTTACTTTTTCCACAACTTGCTAGGGATGGGTGAATACCCCAGAATATTTTTTCCATGCTCTTTATCCCATCTTACCCCATCTGGATTTTAAAATACCACTGAATAGAACATTTCCTTAGCCTAGGGTGCTCCCCTACACCAGATGGAGACTGCCAGTTCCTTATTCATTGTAGTGTTGAATTTGGACACCAGATGGCAGGAATTTCTTGGTATCCATATGAGGAAGCTGTATAAACTTGTTTGAAATGGTTAGTATAAGGCTGGCCAAGAAAGGAAGATGTCCAAACTTTTAAGCTAGAAAGGGAGATTCTTTTTTAACACAAAACCATACTACAGACTGATAGGTAATTATTCAGTGAATGTGTACTGAATTGATCTATTTGCTATTCTTAAGGTTTAAATAAATAGCTTTATTTATTTAAATAAATAGAATTGGAATTTTGATTGGCATTGGGAAGAAAGAGACTATCCTGTCCTACCTTAATGTGGGGAGTAGTTTGAATAACTGATGGCTATGTGACAATTCTGGGAATCGTGGCACCCGGGTGAGGCCACAGATAGTGCAGAGGGGCTAAGACTGGGCCCCTTGAGAACTTTGGCAGCAGCTGGTGCTTAGCTGAAAATTTCCAGGGTCTGACATGTGGTATCAGCACTGGTTTGGAACGTAAATTTTTGTCCGGTGAGCCCGTTTTTCTTCGTTCAGTTCCCTGGCTCAGCAAATTTAACCCAGATTTTTTGGTACAATTTCTGATCCTTCTGTGTTTGGAAGGGAATGAGAGGAGGGAAGTAGATGCTATGCAGAGGTCCCGTTCCTTCTGTCAGCTGCTGTCTCAGAGCTGCAGGTGCAGTTTCTCTCTCCACCTTTGGGATAATACAAGGCAATTCAAGTATATCAGCAACAGTTTTGTTCCTTGTGAATCCTGTGAGAAGAGAGGAGCCTTGCATTTACCCAGAAAATCAGCAGAATCAATCCAGCCATTGACTTAGACACAATTTTACCTAGAGTCGCAGATGCAAAATGCATAGCCTGTATATGTAACTATTCTACAGAGTTAATGAATTTTGCATAGTAGTTAATATAGTGAATGAATGAATGCAGCTTCAGTGATAGGGGGACCACCATGAAGATAAGAGGAATGTTTCAGTAATCTGTAAAAGAATTTCTGCTCCTGTTACTTATAAACTGGGTACATGTGTCTTAAAGAGAAGCTTTTTTTCTCCCCCTTAGTGTTTTTATAAGCCTTGATCCATGGGCCTCCAGACCCTGGTCTTCATTTAGAAACCTGATATGGTGGTTATTTGTATTCTTTCAAAAGAAATGTAGTTTATAATTCTAGATTTCATGAGGAATATTTTCTTTTTCCTTACAGTTTTTAAGAGTTATTGGAAAGTGTCTTGCTATTCTTTGTGGCTTTCTTTAGTTCTTGTGGGAGATTTTCAAGCATTTTCAGTCTTCTTTCAATTCTGAAACCTTTTTTTCTACCTTTAAGATGAACTGTGTACTCTGACTCTTTGGGGATTGCTGATAGAGGTTAAATCTTCGTATTCTAATTGCTATTGTATTTTGTCAGATTCTTTCCATCAGGTCCTGTGGCCTTTTCCAAATTGTTGTTTTGGTGACTCAGCACTGCTGATTTTGATTTCTCCTACATCTGAGGAGGTTCTTTATTGATCTGTTGCCATCCTGATTTTTTTTTAATCCTATTTTTGATGAAAATATATACAGCAAAATCTCCCATTCCACAGTTTCTAGACATAACGATCACTGACATTGGTTAAATTCTTCACATTGTGTCAGTATTCTTATTTCTTTCTTTTCTAGTTATTTCACTTCCATTTACTTAACCTCCCTGCCCCCCAACTTTCTCACCTGTGCTTGAAAATAGCTGTTGACCCTTTAGTCACATACATATATATGTGTGTATTTTTTTTTTAAGTATCCCAATATTCAAGGTGGCAATCTTTATTCTTTGGGCTAAACTGTTACTTAGTTTAAAGTTGACTTCGGGGCATAGTTTCAATTCAAGGTTTGAAGAGCAACTCAAGGCCATAGTGTTGGGGATTCCTCCAGCCTCAGTAGGTCCAGTAAGTCCAGATTTTTTAAGAATTTGCAGTTATGTTCCACATTTTTCTCCCGTTTTATCAGGATTTCTCTATTATGCTCCTGATCAGAACATTCAGTAGTGGTAGCTGGGCACCATCTAGTTCTTCTGGTCTCAAAGTGGAGGAGGCAGTGGTTTATGTAGACAGTCCTGTAGTCCGGTTCCTTCTCTGATTCTTGGGTTTTCTTCTTTCTCTTTTGTTCCAAATAAATAAAGACCAGTAGTTGTATCTTAGATGGCTGCTTATAAGCTTACTGGAGCTAACCAACATTTGACGTGGTCAATTACTGACCAACACTTGATGTGGTGAGTCTTTAATTTTAGCCGTTCTAATAGCCATTTTTTTTTAACATCTCATTGTGGATTTCATTTGTACATCCTGTGTGAGTAACGATGTTGTGCATCTTTTCATGTGCTTATTTACCATTTGTGTATATTCTTTGTCAGAGCATCTATTAAAGCTTTTGCCCAGCTTTAAAATTTGGTGGTTTGTTTTCTTATTGCTGAGTTCTTAGCATTCTCAATATATTCCAGATACAAATCCTTTATGAGATATATGCTTTCCAAGTATTTTCTCTCAGTGTCTAGATCGTCTTTTCATTCTCCTACCAGTATCTTTCAAATACCAAAAGTTTTTAATTCTGATGAAGTCAACTTCATCCATTTTTTCTTTTATGCATTGTCCTTTTTAGTGTTTAAGAAACCTTTGCCTAACCCAAGATTGCAAATAATCTCTTCTGTGTTTTCTTCTAGAAGCTTTATAGTTTTGATTTTTATATGATCTGTATAGGGTCGCTATGAGTCGGAATCGACTCAACGGTAGTGGGTTTTTTTTTTTTTTTTTTGGTATTTTGAATTAATTTTTTCATATTGTGTGAAGTATATATCCAAGGTAATTTTTAAATTTTTTATATGAATATCCAGCTGTCCCAGCAGCATTTGTTGAATGGACTGTCCTTTCTCCATTGCGTTATCTTAAATCAGTTGTCCGTATATTTACATGTACATATGTATATATATGGGTTTGTTTCTGTACTTTGTTTTGCTATTTTGACGTATTTGTCTGTCTTTACTCCAGTACTATACTGTCATGACTGCACTAGCTTTATAATAAGTCTTGAAATCAGGTAGTGTTCTTTTTCAAACTTGTTTTGGTTATTTTAGATGTTTTGTGTTTCCATATGAATTTTATCATCAGCTTGTCAATTTCTCCCGCAGAATGGCTTACAGGGATTTTTAATGAGATTGCATTGAATCTGTACATCTATTTGAGTAAGTATTGATATAGTTAACAGTACTGAGTCTTGGTCTGTGAAGAATGCTTAAGTGCTATGGCTGCTAGCCAAAAGGTCAGCAGTTCAAATCTACCAGCCGCTCATTGGAAATCCTATGCGGCAGTTCTCCTCTGTCCTATTTGGTTGTTACAAGTCAGAATCGACTTGATAGCAGTGGGTTGGTTTTTTTTTTTAATTTTTCTCAGCAGCGTTTCATAGATTTCAGTGTACAGGTCTTACACATCTTTTTAAATATCCCTAAATATTTTGCCAAAGCTACCTATTCTGGTAGCTTTTTTGTAGATTCCATTGGATTTTCTGTATAGGTGATCTTGCGATCTGTAAATAGTTTTACACCTTCCTTTTCTATCTGGATGCTGCCTGCCCTTCCTCATTCCTACTACCTCTCTCTCTTTCCCTTCCCTGGCAAAAACTTCAGTACTGTTTTGAGCAGAAGTGATGGGAGCAGACAACTTTTGTCTTGTTCCCAACCTTAGGGTAAAAAACAACATTAAGTATGATGTTAGTTTTATGTGTCTTGTAGATACTTTTTATCAGCTTGAGGAAGCTCCCTTCTTTTCCTGGTTTGCTGAGTTTTGATCAGGAATGGATGATTGATTTTGTCAAATTTTTTTCTGTATCTATTGAGAGGATCATAGGATTTTTATATTTTAGCTTCTTAATATAGTGATGTACATTGGTATTTTTTTGAATGTTAAACCAAGCCTGAATTCCTGGTATAAACCCTACTTGATTATGAAATATTATCCTTTTTGTATCATGTTGGAATTGAATTGCCAAAATTTTGTTTAGAATCTTTGCTTCTCTGTTTAAGAGAATTATTAGTCTGTAATTTTTCTTGATTGTAATATCTTCTTCTGATTTTGTTATAAGGGAAATGTTGGCCTCATTCAATGATTAGGGAATTATTCCTTCCTCTTCAGTATTTTGCAAGAGTTTCTATAGAATTGATACTATTTGTTCCTTAAAGGTTTGGTAGAATTAACAAAGGAAGCCACCTACTCATAGAATTTTCTTTGCAGGAAAGTTTTTCATTACAAGTCCAACATCTTTAATTGATATAAGGCTATTCAGGTTATCTCTTTCTTCATGAGTGAACTTTTGGAGTTTGTGTCCTTCAAGGAATTGATATATTTCATTGTTGAATTTATTGGCATAAAGTTGTTTATAATATTCCCTTCTTATCCTTTTAGTATTTTAAAAATCTATAGTGATGTCACCACTTTCACCCCGATATTGGTAATTTATGGCTTCTCTTGTTTTTCCTGATCATTTGACCAGATTTGTCGATTTTATTGATCTTCTCAAGGAACGAGCTTCTGATTTTACTGATTTTCTCTATTGTTTTTCCTTGTCTTTGGTTGCTGCCAATTCTTCCATCTGTGACTATTCTGGGTTTATTTTTCATTTGGTATCATCTGTCAGTTTTATTTTTAATAATCTTTATATCTTAGAAGAGTTTTAGATTCACCAGAAAAATTGTGAAGATAGTACAAAGCTCCCATATACCTCACACCTCCTGTCCCAAATTACATTACACTAGTGTAATATATTTGTCACAATTAATGAACCAACATGGATACATTATTATTAACTAAAGTCCATACTTTTTTCATATATTCTTAGTTTTTCCCGATGTTCCTTTTCTATGTGAGGATCCCTTTAGGATACGACATTACATTTAGTCACGTCACCTTAGGCTCTTCTGGGCTGTGACAGTTTAGGTTTTCCTTGTGTTGAATGACCTTGATAGTTTTGAAGAGTACTGGTCAGGCATTTTGTAGGATGTCGTTCTGTTGGAATTTGTGTGGGATTTTTCTTTCCTTTTTTTTTTTTTTTAATTGTACTTTAGATGAAGGCTTACAGAACAAACTGCTTTCTCATTAAGCAGTTAGTGCACATATTGTTTTATGACATGGGTTAACAACCCCACGATGTGTCAGCACTCCCCGTTTTCAACCCTGGGTTCTGTATTACCAGGTTTCCTGTTCCCTCCTGCCTTCTAGTCCTTACCCTAGGGCTGGTGCGCCCCTTTAGTCTTGTTTTGTTTTATGGGCCTGTTCAAACCTTGGCTGAAGGGTGAACTTCAGGAGTGACCTCATTACTGAGCTGAAAGGGTATCTGGGGGCCAAACTTTCAGGGTTTCTCCAGTCTGTCAGGCCAGGAAGTCTGGTCTTTCTTTTTGAGTTAGGATTTTGTTCTGCATTTTTCTCCAGCTCTGTCCAGGACCCTCTACTGTGATCCCTGTCAGAGCAGTCAGTGGTGGTAGCCAGGCACTATCTAGTTTTACTGGGCTCAGTCTGGTGGAGGCCATGGTAAATGTGGTCCGTTAGTCCTTTGGACTAATCCTTCTCTTGTATCTTTAGTTTTCTTCATTCTTCCTTGCTCTGGAAGGGGTGAGACCAGTGGAGTATCCTAGATGGCCACTCACAGGCTCTTAAGACCCCAAATCCTACTTACCGAAGTAGAATGGAGAACATTTTCTTTATAAACTGTGTTATACCAATTGAGCTAGATGTTCCCTGAGACCACAGTCCCCACAGCCCTCAGCCCAGCAATTCGGTCCCTCAGGGAGTTTGGATGTGTCTATGGAGCTTCCATGACCTTGCCTTGTACAGGCTGTTCTGGCTTCCCCAGTGTCGTGTACTGTTTTACACTTCACCAAAGTTACCTCTTATCTATTTAGTCTTTTTAGTGTTTTCCCATTCCCACCTCTCCCCTCCCTTGTAACCATCAAAGATTGTTTCTTTTTGTGTGCAAACCTTTTCATGAGTGTTTACAGTAGTGGTCTCATACAATATTTGTCCTTTTTTGATTGACTTATTTCACTCAGCACAATGCCCTCCAGATTCATCAGTTTTATGAGATCCTTCACAGATACATCGTTGTTCTTTATCATTTTGTAAATACTCCTTTGTGTGTATGTACCACAGTTTGTGTGCTATTTTTCTTATGATTAAACTGGGCTTACTGGTTTTTGGGAGGAAGACTACAGAGGTAAGGTACCATTTTCCATGCATCCGAGCAAGGATACATATATTAATGTGACTTATCATTGTTGATGTTCATTTTGGCACCAGGCTAAGGTAATGTTTGTCAGGTGTCTCTGCAGTAGAATTTCTCTCCCCCGACTCCTTCATACTGTACTCTTTGGAAGGAAGTCATAATGTACATCCTACACTTAAGAAGTAGGGGGTTACATTCTTCCTTTTCAGGAATGTAATGTCTACAGAAATTATTTGGAATTCTTCCACATGGGAGATTTGTCTCTTCCTGTTGATTAATTAATTCGGTCATTTATTTTATATCAGTATGGACTCATGGATATTTATTTTATATTTGGGTTTATAATCTGATGCTACTTAATTTTTTTGCTCAGATTTTTCCAGTTTTGGCCACTGAGACCTTTTTAGTTGGCTTCAGTGTCCTTTTAATATACCCCAACATTGTGGTGATTATTGTTTTTTAATTTTGAACACTTCCTTACTTTCTAGCACTACAAGATGTTCTAGGCTTATCTTGAATATTTCCTGTCCCAGTCCTAGAATCAGCCATTTCTCCAAAGAACATGGTACAAGAGACTAAGATCTGGGTGCTAGGTTTCTGGGCTGTTTTTTTAAAAAAATTATTTGCTTTTGTTGTTGTTGCTAAGAATATACATAACAGAACATAGACACCATTTGAGCAGTTTCTGTATATACAATTCAGTGACATTGATTACATTCTTTGAGTTGTGCAACCATTCTCACTCTCCTTTTCTGAGTCGTTCCTCCCCCATTGGCATAAACTCAGTATCCGGGGTGGTATTGATTGATTTTTCTTTATAGGTTGTGTTTTCATGCTTTTTTGCATGCCTGGTGATGTTTGATTGGAAGCCAGATGCGAATTTTATTTGTTGGGTGCTGTATATTTTTATATTCCTTATGAATGTTTTTGAGCTTTGTTCCTTGGATACAGTTCAGTTATTGGCAAACAGTTTGAGCCTTCTGCATTGTGCTTTTCTGTAAGACGTGTTAGGCAAAACCAGAGCAGCATTTTGTCTCAATTATTCTCCACTAATGAGACAAGACCCTTCTGAGTACTCTCCCCAGTGTCTCTTGAATTGTGACGTTTTCCAGTCTGTCTGGTACTAAACCATAAACAAACACTGTTCACATGTCCGTGTGTGGGCATTATTCTCTGTAATCCCTTTGGATTATTCCTTCCCTGGCCTTGAGTAGTTTCCTTACTTGAATGCTCTGCTCCATGCTTAGCTGGCTACTCGAAGGGGACCCTCTCCAGATCCCTGGGGTTCTGTCTGTGCAGTTCTTGCCTCTTCAGTGCTCTGTTTTGTGAACTCTCGCTGGTTTGGTCTTCCTGGACTCTCAGCTTCATCTCCTCTGCGCTTGGAGGCTGACTGCTCTGCTTGGTTTCCTTCTGTTCGCTGTACTGCCTGGAAACTCCCTCAAGATAGAAAGCTGAGGCAGTTGTAGGACTCAATCCATTTCTTTTTATCTCTCTGTCATCACTGTTCTTTGTTTCTTCACGTCCAGTGTCTTAGAAATTTTTGTTTCATATATTTTAAAGCAAAGGGATTTAATACGGGGAATTAGATGCTTACAAAGTACCATAGTTGGGATGGCTGGAGGAAGAGGCTTTCAGCTGAATTTCTAGGAACAACTAACTCCCAGCACCCAGGACTGCCCTGTTGAGATCAGGAACTGACAAATCGGAAAGTTGCTGTTGTCATTTCTGATGACAGAAATCTTACTGTCTATACCGTGTTTGTAAAAGCTGCCCCTGCTGCTGCAGAAGCGGCTGAATTAGTTAGTAAGAAGCATCTGGCTCTGGAAGCACACCGCTCTTGCCATGGTCAATACAAGCAAAGTCCATGCTCTGTCGTCCTCTGCCTTTCTCCCCACATATCTCATTTCCAAATCAAAGCCTTGAGTGTGAGTGCATCCGGTTAGTGGAACCTAATCCTATCTGGGACCCAGGGTGCATGGTTGTCTAGAAAATACATTTTTTAGCTTTCTGGCCTCTACCCTTTAAGAGGAGATTGGTACGGTATTGAGAAAGCCAGTCCCTATCACGGTATCCCCCAGAGGGGATAAATAAAAAGGCCATTCAGTGATTAGCTTATATTTGACAGTAAGCTAAATGGAAAATAAAAGTGGTATTTTCTTTTATTTATTTATAAACAGTCCTGTGTTTGGTCCTCTTGGCCTCCCCATCTTGCTGCTGATGTCAACAAAGGGATTTTACTATGAAGCATTAGGTTGATGGTTGTCTAAACACATTTACATGTGCTCTGAAAACACATGAATGCTGACAGCTAATAGACTGTACTCATCTGCACCTAAAATATTCTGAGGAGATGGCCTCACATTTGTTCAAGTGATAACAGTATTTTGAGGTATAATCATCATACTTTTACCCCTTAATAATTATTTTCTTCTCTCTACTAGATAAATTACCAAAAAAACCCACTGCCGTCAAGTCAATTCCGACTCATAGTGACCTTATAGGACAGAGTAGAACTGCCCCACAGGGTTCCCAAGGAGCACTCCTGGTGGATTCGAACTGCCAACATTTTGGTTAGCAGCCATAGCTCTTAACCACTCTGCCACCAGGGTTTCCACTAGATAAATTATTCCCTTTTAAATCATAAAAGCCTATGTATTAAACATGGGACACAGTGGGCAGATCCCACCCCGTAAGGATCCACATGAATTTGATCCCAAAAATGTGTAAATGGATCCAGTCCTTACCTTCCCATTTCTCCATCCCCATTACCAGCTGCTCACATGGCACACACTCTCACACCCAGCCAACCACAGCTGGGTCAGAGTTCCCAAGTTAGATGGACACTGTCTTTCAGATCAGCTGTTTATGTAACATTTGTTGGACCCTAGCCACCCAGAGCTAGGTCAGAGTTCACGTATTGGAAGGACACCTTCCTTCAGACCGCCAAATGGGCAGATGCCAGTGCCTGCTAGAATGACACAGAATCTCCTGAGAGTACACCATACTTACGGCTACTACAACTTTTATCACAACCAAGAAGGATACAAATAAAGAGACATATAGGTTGAGGCTTGCGGGAGGGGTCACAGCCTGGAGCTTCCAAGTCCTTAGGAAGGACACGTAGTCTTCTCCACTGCATGGTCACCAGCCGGGAAGCTCCACCTGAGCCTCCTATCAGCTCACCACAAGACCATAATAGATCACATCATGCCTTCTCAGGCTTAGTCAGCATTGGGCCCCCAAGTGGTCCCCTTGGTTTGGTCAACACTCATTCTTTAGCCTCAGGTGTTGGTATGGCTTAAAAGAACCTGGGACAAAGGCCAGATTGCTTTCTGCAAGGTGATTACACACCTTGCAGCCTAATATAAGGAAGGTGGGGAAAGCCTCCTGAGTTATAACATCCCAGAATTTCCAGAGCCCTGTAGCCCAGCTCCTGGTTTCATGCTTGAATCTGCTTCGCATCATCACAGCCATTTTGTTCTCAGGGCTCTGCTAGGGCATTTTCCATGATGGTGACACAGTACTTTCTTTTTTTTTTTTTTTTTGCTTTTATTATGCTTTAAGTGAAAGTTTACAAATCAAGTCAGTCTCGCACACAAAAACTTATGTACACCTTGCTACATACTCTCAGTTGCTCTCCTGCTAATCAGACAGCCTGCTCCCTCCCTGCAGTCTCTCTTTTCATGTCCATTTCTCCAGCTTCTGACCCCCTCCACCCTCTCATCTCCCCTCCAGGCAGGAGATGCCAACATAGCCTCAAGTATCCACCTGATCCAAGAAGCTCACTCCTCACCAGCATCCCTCTCCAACCCATTGTCCAGTCCAATCCCTGTCTGAAGAGTTGGCTTTGGGAATGGTTCCTGTCCTGGGCCAACGGAAGGCCTGCGGGCCGTTACCGCCGGGGTCCTTCTAGTCTCAGTCAGACCATTAAATCTGGTCTTTTTACAAAAATTAGGAGTCTGCATCGCACTGCTCTCCTGCTTCCTCAAGGGCTCTCTGTTGTGTTCCCTGTCAGGGCAGTCATCAGTTGTAGCCTGGAACCATCTAGTTCTTCTGGTCTCAGGCTGATGTAGTCTCTGGTTTATGTGGCCCTTTCTGTCTCTTGGGCTCGTAATTACCTTGTGTCCTTGGTGTTCTTCATTCTCCTTTCCTCCAGGTGGGTTGAAACCAACTGATGTGTCTTAGATGGCCACTTGATACCATTGAAGACCCCCGGCACAACTCTCCAAAGTAGGATGCAGAATGTTTTCTTAATAGATTTTACTATGCCAGTTGACTTAGATGTCCCCTGAAACCATGGTCCCCAAACCCCTGCCCCTGTTACACTGGCCTTCAAAGCATTCAGTTTATTCAGGAAACTTCTTTGCTTTTGGTTAAGTCCAGTTGTGCTGACCATGCCTCCACTGTGTGCTGTCTTTCCGGTCACCTAAAGTAGTTCTTACCTACTGTCTAATTAGTAAATACCCCACTGCCACCCTCCCCACTCTCGTAACTATCAAAGAATGTTTTCTTCTCTGCTTAAACTGTTTCTCGAGTTCTTATAATACAATATTTGTCCTTTTGCAGCAGATTCCTCCACGTTATGAAATGTTCCACAGATTCCTCACTGTTCTTTATCGATGCATAGTATTCCATTGTGTGAATATACCATAATTTATTTATGCGTTCATCCACTGATGAGCCCCTTGGTTGCTTCCATCTTTTTGCTGTTGTAAACAGTGCTGCAGTGAACATGGGTGTGCATATATCTGTTTGTGTAAAGGCTCTTATTTCTCTAGGATATATTCCAAGGAGTGGGATTGCTGGATCGTATGGTAGTTCCATATCTAGCTTTTTAAGGAAGGGCCAAATCAATTTCCAAAGTGGTTGTACCATTTTATATTCCCACCAGCAGTGTATAAGTGTTCCAGTCTCTCCACAGCCTCTCCAACATTTATTAGTTTGTGTTTTTTGGATTAATGCCAGCCTCGTTGGAGTGAGATGAAATCTCATTGTAGTTTAGATTTGCATTTCTCTAAGGGCTAATAATCGTGAGCATTTCCTCAGCTGGTTTTGGTATCAGGGATATGGTGGCTTCAGAGAATGAGTTTGGGAACATTCCATCCTTTTCTATGGTCTGAAATACCTTTAGTAATAGTGGCATTAACTCTTCTCTGAATGTTTGGTAGAACTCTGCAGTGAAGCCATCTGGGCCAGGGCTTTTTTTTTTTTTTTTTTGCTGGGAGTTTTTGATTACGTTTTCAAATCTTCTTTTGTTATGGGTCTGTGTTAGTTAAGGTAGGTAGTGTGTTTCTAGGAATTCATTCATTTCTTCTAGGTTTTCAAATTTGCTAGAGTACAGTTTTTCATAGTAATCGGATATGATTCTTTTAATTTCAGTTGGGTCTGTTGTAATATCGCCCATCTCATTTCTTATTTGGGTTATTTGCTTCCTCTCCTGGTTTTTTTTGTTTGTTTGTTTGTTTTTTTATCAGTTTGGCCAATGGTTTATCAATTTTGTTAAGTTTTTCAAAGAACAAGCTTTTGGTCTTGTTAATTCTTTCAATTGTTTTTCTGTTTTCTATTTCATTTAGTTCTGCTGTGCTTTTTATTATTTGTCTGCTTCTGGTGCCTGAGGGTTTCTTTTGTTGCTCTTTTTTTGTTCAAGTTGTAGGGATAATTCTTTGATTTTGGCCCTTTCTTCTTTTCATATGTGTGCATTTATTGATATAAATTGGCCTCTGAGCCCTGCTTTTGCTGTGTCCCAAAGGTTCTGATAGGAAGTGTTTCATTCTCATTGTATTCTGTGAATTTCTTTTTTACATCTTTAATGTCTTCTAGATTTTTTATAATCTAGTCTTTTTTGAGCAGGGTATTGTTCAGTTTCCAAGTGTTTGATTTCTTTTCACTGCTTTTTCTGTTATCGTTTTCCACTTTTGTGGCCCTATGGTCAGAGAAGATACTTTGTAATATTTCAGTGTTTTGGGTTCAGCTAAGGCTTGCTTTATGGCCTAAATGTGGTCTATTCTAGAGAATGTTGCATGAGCACTAGAAATGAATGTATACTTGGGTGCTGTTGGCTGGAGTGTTCTGTATGTCTGCGAGGTCAAGTTGGTTGATTGTGGCATTTAGATATTCTGTGTCTTTATTGAGCTTCTTTCTGGATGTCCTGTCCTTCACCGAAAGTGGTTTGTTGAAGTCTCCTACTATTATTTTGTAGCTGTCTGTCTCACTTTTCCATGCTAATAGAGTTTGTTTTATGTATCTTGCAGCCCTGTTGTTGGGTGCATAAATATTTAATATGGTTATATTCTTCTGGTATGTTGTCCCTTTAATTATTATATGGTGTCCTTCCTTATTCTTTATGATGGATTTAACTTTAAAGTCTCCTTTGTCAGAAATCAATATTCCCACTCCTGCTCTTTTTTGATTGTTGTTTGCTTGATACATTTTTTTCCATTCTTTGAATTTTAGTTTGTTTGTGTCTCTAAGTCTAAGGTGTGTCTCTTGTAGGCAGCATATAGACAGATAGTGTTTTTTAATCCATTCTGCCACTCTCTGTCTCTTTATTGGTTCATTTAGTCCATTTCCATTCAGCGTAATTATGGACAGGTATGAATTTAGTGCTATCATTTTGGTCTTTTTTCTGTGTTGTTGACACTTTTTTTCCCACTTAATTTTATGTGCTGAGCAGATTATATATTATCCTTTCCTCATATTTGTTGTCGTTGATTTTGTTTCTGCTGAGTTTCTGCTGATTCTCTGTTTTTTTCTTGTGTTTTATTTTGACGTGCAGGATAGTTTGTCTCTTTTGTGGTTACCTTTATATTTACCCCTATATTTCTAAATTTAAACCTTACTTTTATTTCTTTGTATCATCTTATCTTCCTTTCCATAGGGAAGATCTGTGACTACATTTCTCAGCCCCTCTTTATTGTTTTCACATTGTCCTCTTTTAGGTAATAGCGTCGCTGTTGCCCAGTTGGCAGTGTTTCTTTATCTTGATTTATTGGTTCCCTGTCTGGATTGGCCTCTGCTTGCTCTGCCCAGTGTCCAGGTCTTTGGTTCATACCTGGTGTTATTGATTTTGTAACCAAAGAACTCCCTTTAGTATTTTCTTTAGTTTTCGCTTGGTTTTTACAAATTCCCTAAACTTCTGTTTATCTGGAAATGTCCTAATTTCAGCTTCATATTTGAGACACAGTTTTGTTGGATATAACATTTTTGTTTAGCAGTTTTTTTCCTTTAATTTTTTATATAAGTCATCCCATTGCCTTCTTGCCTGCATGGTTTCTGCCGAGTACTCCGAGCTTATTCTTGTTGCCTCTCTTTTGTAGGGTACTTTTCATTTATCCCTAGCTGTGCTTTAAAATCTCTATCTTTCGTTTTGGCAAGTTTGATTATAGTATGTCTTGGTGACTTTCTTTTCAAATCTACCCTATATGGCGTTCAGTGAGCACCTTGGATAGATATCTTCTCATCTTTCACGATATCAGGGAAGTTCTCTGCCAACAGATCTTCAACAATTCTCTCTGTATTTTCTGTTATCCCTCCTTGTTCTGATACTCCAAGCACTCGTAGGTTATTTCTCTTAATAGAGTCCCTCATGATTCTTAAGGTTTCTTCATTTTTTTAAATTCATGTATCTGATTTTTCTTTAAATATATTAATGCCAAGTGCTTTATCTTCAAGTTCAGAAATTCTGCCTTCTGCTTTCTCGAATCTGCTGCTCTGACTTTCTATTGAGTTGTCTGCTTCTGTAATTTTATTGTTAATCTTCTGAATTTCTGATTGTTGTCTGTCTATGGGTTTTTCCAACATATTAAAGTTTTTGTTATATTCCTGAATAATCTTTTTAATTTCTTGAATTGCTTTATCTGTGTTTTCCTTGGCTTGCTTTGCATATTACCTCATTTCCTTCCCAGTGTCATGAAGTGTTCTGTGTATTAATCTTTCGTATTCTGCCTTTGGTAATTCCAGGAATGCACTTGCATCTAGAAGATCCCTTGATTCTTTGTTTTGAGAGCTTGTTGAGGTGATCATGGTCTGTTTCTTCATGTGACTTGATATTGACTGTTGTCTCCGATCTATCTATAAGTTATTGTATTAGTTTATTTTATGTTTGCTTGCTTTGTCGTAGCTTCTTGCTTTGTTTTGTTTTGATATTCCCAAATGGGTTGCTTGAGGGAGCTAGCTTGATTATTTTTGCCTTTGGAGCTCTGATGTCCTGTCCCCAGATGGCTAGAGCTGTTATGAGGTATATCAGTCTAGGAGTCCATTCACTTTCCTTTTATAAATTCAGCTCAGGTGCCCAGGTAGCTGCTCATCAAGTATGTGGTACAGGCTCTGTCCTACAGTCTTAGAGAGGTAGGAGTGATTGGTGTAGGCACCGGTACCTGGTTTCAGCAGGGGTTTGTACTCTGAACAAGGCAGGGAGCTGAGAATCGTCCCCCACATGTCTCTGAGGAAAGTGTGTCCCTGTTCCCTATAGTGCACAGGAGGGTGGGTTCTACAGACAGACCATGGGCACCCTGTGTTTTCAGTTGGAAGTACTGGGAGGTATTAGTTATCCTTGGACCCCTGTTGTGGGTGGCTGGGTGACCTGGGTAGGTGAGGACCCTATTTAATGGGCAAAGCTATGTCAAACATCAAACACCCACCACTCCGCTGCACAGCTGAAACGGTTGGAGTCTGCCAGCAATGGCCTATTCTCCTGAAATAGGCCCACAGAGGCCCATGCAGAGGAGAAAGGTACTCAAAGTCCACAAACCGTTTATGCCTGGACAGGAGCGGCTTCGGTCCTGAGCTCCCCGAGTTAGTGGAGCTGGCAAAATTATCTTTTCCGCCAATTGGAAGTTTTTTCCTTCTCCAAGGCTGGGAGGATGGCTCTAGGTGCTCAGCAGGGCGTATCTCAGGCCCAGGGTAGTCAGCCGCTGAAGCTGGCTTGGAAGTGGGAGGGCACGGTAAAATATACGCAAGTACTTAGCTTTTGGCGAGAGCACCATTTTTCTCTGGTTCCGGAGGTGTGAGTTGGCTGTGTGGCTGGCTGTTTCTCCCTGAGGAAAATGTGGCCGAACACTAGCACCAGCCCACCACCGCTTCTCCTGGGAATGGATGCCTGAGGGCTCTCCGTGATTCAAACCTGGTAACTCTTCTCAGCTTTTGAACCGTCTCTTCCTCCACCTGCCTGTTAGTTCGTTTTCTAAGCTTGTCTTTGGTGTTCAGGGCTCCTAGCTTGTCATAAATACACCTGTTTTGCTTGTCTTTTCAGGTTTTTGTTGTAAAGAAGGCTCGTCGGAAGCGTCTGTCTATTCCTCCATCTTGGCTCCGCCTCTGGACATACTACTTTCAAAGGCAGTTCTTTTGCTCTTTGGGTGACTTAGTTATCTAGTGCTGCTATAACAAATATCACAAGTGGATGGCTTCAACTAACAGAAATTGATTCTTTAAAAGTCTAGTAGGCTGGAAGTCCAAATTCAGGGTGTCAGCTCCAGGGGAAGGCTTTCTCTCTCTCTCTTGCCTCTGGAGGAAGGTCCATGTCATCAACCTTGGGATGGTGTAGGAGCTTCTCTGCACAGGGACCCCAGGACCAAAGGATACTCTGTGCTCCTGGTGCTTCTTTCTTGGTGGTAAGAGGTCCCTTGTGTCTCTCTGTTCACTTCTGTCTTTTATATTTCAAAAGAGATTGGCTCAAGACACAATTCAATCTTGTAGATCCAATCCTGCCCCATTAACATAACTGCCGCTAATCCTGCATCATTTACATCATGGAGGTAGGATTGACAACACATAGGAAGATCATATTAGATGACAAAACGGTGGACAGTTGCGCAATACTGGGATTCATGGCCTAGCCAAATTGACACACATTATTTTGGGGGGACACAATTCAATCCATGATGCTGGGGTACCAGTGATTTGAGGTACAATATAAGAAAAAACTTATTGCAGCTTTCTGTTATTGGCAGGCCTACTTTTTACTTATGTATCATATAGTTGAGTCTCTCAGCATTCTGGTGGTTCTCCTTTGGTCCATTTCCAACTTCTTCATAGGAATATGTTTAAAAGAAGAGATGACTATGCATCCTTAAAAAATACTTGGTCCGGATTACTGTCTTTGGTTAGGCATCACCTTTTATGAGATAATCTGTGTGGCTTCTTGAATCATCCGTCTGCCTTACCTGTGAGGGCCCAAAGAGAGTAATAGTCTCATACCTAGAAACCAGGATTTCTTTTGTCGTCTGTTTACCTTTTTTTGGTCCCTGGAGTGATTTCTTTCAAATCTACTTTCAAGCGTGTTTTTCCTGTCTGTTAATTAAATCTACTGCTGTAATACACTAAGAGCTTCTCCTTGTTTGTTCAAGTACACATAGAAAGTTCTAGCATTGCTTACGTTACAAAACCAAATATGACTAATTCTGTTTTAAGTCATTTTAAGTCATGTTCTGGTCATTTTCTGCCTTTAAAGGCTTGTTTTCTTTGAGAATGAAGAGAGAAGCCTCAGTGTTTTCCTAGAGATAAAAAAGACCTTATTGTTGTTAAACATAAAATAATAAGCTGGTCATCATGAACTGCTACATTTTCTTTTGCATAGGTAGGTTCTGAAGCTTAAATGCAGATAAAATTTTGTCCAATTTTAAGGTCCTGCCATTTTTTATAATCTTAGTCAGAAGCCAATGGTACCTACCGTTTCTGGCGTTTTGTTTAAAATTTTTTTTTGTACATTATCAGTTTAACTGTCCCAGGCAATTCTCACATAAGGCTTATGCTGGAAATGACTTGCCACTTACTTATTTAGGGTCTGGAGATGGAGTTGACAGAATGTAAAGGAGCCGACTGTATCTCTTCTCTGTGGGATGTTGGTTTAGTTAGAGTTTGCTAGGTTAGAGTCCACATCCACGTAATCTCGGTAAAACCTAGTCTGGCGATGTAGTAAGTGAAGCATTTTCATTTGGTTTTAGTGTGTTGCGTATAAATTGAACGAAGGTGGTATATGAATACATTTGTCTTACTACTGCCTAAACCCACCCACTGCCATCCAGTCAATTCTGACTCGTAATGACCCTATAGGGCAGAGGAGAACTGGCCCATAGGGTTTCCAAGGTTGTAAACCTTTACAGAAGCAGACTGCCACATCTTTCTCCTGTGGAGAAACTGGTGGGTTCAAACCTCAGGCCTTTTGGTTAGCAGCCAAGCATTTTAACCACTGTGCCACTAAGGCTCCCAGTTATCACTGCAGAGCTCAATATTTGTGGTTTGTTGGTTGCCATTATTCTCATGTAGCTGTCCTATGTAAATTAAACAACCAGAAGGCAGATAATTTTTCAAATCTTCTCTCACTAATCCTGTTGAAAATAAGAAAACCACCCAAAGTTGTTTTTTTTCTTAAATGGAGAGATTTAATTAGTAATACCGTAGTCACAGTACCCTATCATAGTTGCTGGTGGCTTTTTCTTCCTGACATCATTGAGAAGACTGCCTTATTTTATACAGTGAAAAAACTGAGATCCAAAGAGAAATGCTTTGTATGATATTTTTTCGTATTTGTTTCATTAAAAAATCCTTTAACATGAATATAAATATATTGCACGCATTTCATTAATTTAGGCATCAAGGGGTCCCTGGGTGGCACAAATGGTTAAGCTCTGGACTACTAACTGAAAAGGTGGTGGTTCCCACCTACCCAGAGGCTCCTCGGAAGAAATGCCTGGTGATACTCTGAAAGGTCACAACCTTCAAAACCCTATGGAGCGCAGTTTTACCCTGCAACACATGGGTTTTTCTTCAATTATATTGGTGCCAAGTGCTTTATCCAGTTCTGCCTTCCAGTTGCTCAATTCTGCTCCTTTGACTTTCTATTGAGTTGTCTAATTCTGTAATTTTATTGTTAATCTTCTGGATTCCTGATTGCTGTCTCTCTGTGGATTTTTGCAGCTTATTAACTTTTTCTTTATGTTCTTGAATAACCTTTTTAATTTCTTCAGCTGCTTTATCTGTGTGTTCCTTGGCTTATTGTGTGTATTGCCTGATCTCGTTCGTGATGTCTTGAAGTGTTCTATATATTAATCTTTTGTATTATTATTTTTTTTATTATGTGTTCAGTAATTACAGGAAGGTACTTTCTTCCAGAAGATCCCTTGATTCTTTGTTTTGAGAGCTTGTTGAAGCAATCATGGTCTGCTTCTTTATGTGATTCGATATTGACTGTTTTCTCCGAGCCAACTATAAGTTATTGTATAATTTTATGTTTGCTTACTGTATCCTAGCTTCTTGCTTTGTTTTGCTTTGCTATGTCCAAATAGGTTGCTTTAGTGAGCTAGTTTGATTATTTTCACTTGTGAAGCTCTAATGTCCTGTCTCCAGATGGCTAGAGCTGTTATCAGGTATATCAGTGTAGGAGTCCATTCACTTTTTTTGTATGGATTCAGCTCAGGTGTCCAGGTTTGGTCATCAAGTGTGTGGTATAGGCTGTGTCCTACAGTCCTTAGCAGGGCAGGGGTGATCGGTGTGGGTACCGGTATATGGTTGCAACAGGGGGTCACATTCCGAACAAGGCAGGGTGCTGACAACTGTCCCTCGAGTGTCTGTGAGGAAAGTGCATCACCGTTCCGTAAAGCACACAGGTGGGTGGGTTCTGCAGACGGACTATGGGCACGCAGTGCTTTTGGTTGTAAGGACTGGGAGGTACCAGTTATCCTTGTGTCCCTGTCGCAGGTGGGTGGGAGACCTGAGTGGAGCCACTCATCCTTAGTCCGCTGATGTGGGAAGGTGAGGACCCTGTTTAATAGGCAAAGTGATGTCAAACATCAAACATCCACCTCTCCACCACACAGCTTTAACAGTTGCAGTCTGCCAACAAGGGCCTATTCTCCTGAAATAGGCCCACACAGGTCCATGCAGT
This sequence comes from Loxodonta africana, assembly GCF_030014295.1. NCBI lineage: Eukaryota > Metazoa > Chordata > Mammalia > Proboscidea > Elephantidae > Loxodonta > Loxodonta africana. The sequence continues at coordinate 81,639,523 of NC_087357.1, read as the reverse complement.
GGGGAAAGATATTCAAAGTCCACAGACCGTTTATACCTGGACCTAAGCTGCTCTGTCCTGAGCTCCCCAGGGTAGTGGAGCTGTCAGATTATCTTTTCCCCATTTGTGAATTTTTTCATTCTCCAATGCTGGGAGAATAGCTCAGGGTGCACAGCAGGATCTCTCTCAGGTCCAGGGAAATCTACAGGCACCAAAGCCAGCTTAGGGGCTGGGGGTGCAGTAAAATATGTGTGAATTCTTAGCTTTTGCAGAGAGTGCCGTTCTTCTCTCGTTGTGGAGGTGTGAGTCGGGTGTGCAGCTGGCTGTTTCTCCCTGAGGAAACTGTGGCCGAATGCTACCACCAGCCCACCGCAGCCTTGAGGGTTCCTGGTGATTCAGGTCCGGCAACTCCTCTCCACTTTTGAACCATCTCTCCCTCTCCCTGCAGCTCAGTCCGTTTTCTGACTTTGCCTTTGATGTTCAGGGCTCCTGTCTTGCCATAATCATAATCGTTTCACTTGTTTTTTCGAGCCTTTGTTGTAAGAGGGTTCACCGGAAAGGTCTGACTACTCCGCCATCTTGGCCCCGCCTCCTAGTTATGCTTTTATTTATCCCACTTATGCTTTGGATTTAGGCATGCTGTTTCCATTTGAGGACCAATGTGTTTCTTCACTTCTGGAAAATTCTCACCCTTTATTTCTCCAGTTTTTGCCTCCCTCGTTCTCATTATTCTCTCTGGGACTAACGGTCATCTGTCTTCTGCCCTACTTCCTGTCCCTGTGCTGTGCTCTGTTCACTAGTCACCACCTCAGCTGTATCTGGTCTTGGCCAGTGAGGTTTTTATTTTAATGTCTACATCTTTTTATTTCATGAATTTTTGTTGTTTTTCTTCCACGCAATTTTCTGTCCTTGTATCATGTTTTTTATTTTTCTCTTACCTCTGTGAACACATAAATAAAGTCTCTTTCCATTTAGCTTTAGCCTCTTGCTTAACTCTCTAGCTTTAAATTTTCTACTTGTTCTGTTCAGTTAAAATTTTTCTTTCTTGCTTTCAGTTAGGATATATCTTAAAAATTATTTTGTTACATTTTGTCCAGGATTTCTTTGTGTTTGGAAATGGGAGTGGGGTTTTGTATTTTTTGTAGCAGCTTAGAAGTTACACTGTCCACTTTGTAGTATAAATTGTGTATCTACATATAAAAGCAACTCTATCGCAAATACTACCTAAAACTCTAGACATGAAAAATTTTCATGTTTAACAGTAAATGTGCTAAATATGAAAAATCTTCTTCTGGTAAGAAGAGATGTGTAGTCATTCCATTTATTATTCCTTTCACAGATGGCCATTTTTATAACATCTTAATAGACAAAGCTAGCATTAAGGATTTATTTAACATACTTGTATCATGTTTACTCTGTGTAAAGCACTGCTTTTCTGAGTACTTTAGAAATATTAACTAACTTAATTTCTTTTAATCCTCATATGAACCCTATGAGGTAGCTGCTGTCATTGTCCTCATCTTATCGGTGAGGCACAGAAAGATGAGTAAGTTGCCCATGATTCTCCACTAGGTGGGTGGTGGAGTTGGTATTCAGACTTAGGCAACTGGACACAGACCTGTGCTCCTCACCCCCTTGCTCTTCACAGGCTTCTTAGGCCAGCCCATTGGGCTTTATAAACCTTTCTAAAAGTGCATTTCTATCTATCCCTCCCTAATGAACCTCGTCCATTCCCACTGCCTCTGCCCGTGTGTATAAGCCAGCAGCATTTCTATAGTGCACTTGATGCAGGTGTTCTTCTGTTTGCATCCATATTTCTTTCTTGTGTTTTCATTAATTTTTTCATTTTGGGGGCAAATGTTTATTAAGTATGTAGGACACAGTGGATGCCATGTTGGGCATTGAGCATAAATGTGGCATAGCACAGAGACACTCTGTGCTGCCTGAGTCAGCCCGCGCTGCCGCCCCCTTAGCCCAGGCCCACATAACGTGTACTGCTGCAGCAGCCTTCATGTTGGTGTTCTTGCTCTAGCTTCCCTCCCAGTGCATCATGCTACTGCTGGTAGGTAAAACAGACAGTTCAGCAATCTAGGGTGGCAAGTGCCGTGGCCCACACAAGAGTCATGGCGACAGGGTAGAGCTCTGTGAGGAAGAGATGTCAAAGCCGAGTCCTTAAGGAGTAAGAGTTAGGTGAAGATAGAGGAGAAGAGCATTTGAGGCAGAGGAAATAGTACAGTACAAAAAGTCTTAGGGAAGAGGAAGAGCACGTGGGATGTTTGAGGGCCTTGACGTACAAGATGGGGAGTAGTGAGCTGAGGCTGGAATAGCGGCTTAGCACAGAACATGGCTTCTGAAGGCAGTGAGACGTGAGTGAAGGTGGAAAGCAGTGGGTATGCACAGTGATATCTGCGTTTTGGTAAGGTCACTGTATAGTGTAGCTTATCAGTTTGGTGAGGAGAGTCAGTTGATGGATCGTGAAGGTTGGGGATAGGCGAAGCCTGACTTAGTCAACAGGGTGACATCATTCACTGTGTTAGAAGGAGGCAGATTAGTGGGAAAGATGGTGTGTGTAATGGTGGATGGTAGGATGGTGTGTGTGATGGTGGATGGTGGGATGGTATGTGTGATGGTGGGTGGTAGGATGGTGTGTGTGATGGTGGATGGTGGGATGGTGTGTGTGATGGTGGATGGTGGGATGGTGTGTGTGATGGTGGATGGTGGGATCGTGGGATGGTGTGTGTGATGGTGGATGGTGGGATGGTGTGTGTGATGGTGGATGGTGGGATGGTGTGTGGGATGGTGGGTGGTGGGATGGTGTGTGGGATGGTGTGTGTGATGGTGGGTGGTGGGAGTCTGAAGTACTTACAGGGTCCAGGTGCAGATGCTCAGAATTCAGGTGTGTCTGCATCTCCAGAGAGAAATCTATCTCAGCTAGAGATGGAAAGGTGGAAATTTTGAAGTTGATAGCATATAGATAGTAAATGAAGCCTTACGTGTAGATAAAATTGTCAGTTAGGGTGAGTAGCCTGAGAAGAAAAAAGGGCGTGTGTCAGAACCTTAAGAAAGAGGAGTCACCATCTCCTGTCTCACAGACACCCCTTGTCATGACATTGCTGTCAGTTACTTTTGGTGCTTGCTACATTTCTGAATATTTCATATAATTCTTACATGCCACTTTTGCAGAGGCAATGAAATATCACCCTTCTGTTAGCACACGTTAGTGCTGAGTTTCTGCACTTTTCGTATTTGCTTATGAAGAACTCAGTTTGCCACATTTCAGAAACCCATCTTTTTTTAGACAAAGCTGGCAACTGATTTTGGGTTCACATTATTCAGGTAATAATGAGAATAACAAGCAGTGGTCGTAATCACAAAGAAGTTCCAGTAACATCTTTTTGCCTTAGGCTTTTACTTGCCTTTGAATGAGCTTAACTGATAGTGTTTGTGTATTAGCTATGTAATTAGCACTTTTAAGAAGAGTTACACAATCAAGTGGTTTGTACTTATGATTATAACTGGAACAAGTCAAAGCCTTCTGCACTTCTCTGTTCAGCTCTGACACCAGCTGCCCATGCAGTACTTTAGCCTCTGACCCTAACCACCTCAAGCTAGGTCAGAGCCCACAGGTTAAAGGACACAGTCCTCCAGACTGCTGAATAGGCCCAAGACTTCAGACACCAGCTTCAAGCTTAAATGTCCCCATGACACCCACACTTCTGACTTGCTGGCCACAAGTTTGGGGTTTTTCTGCTACACCTTCAGGATGCCAGCCTCAAGCTTAGGAGTCTCCAGGAGCTCTCCTCACTTAGGACCTACTTGCTACAAATCCAGGGATTCCATCTACACCCTCAGGATACCAACCGTAAGCTTGAGAGTCCCTAGGCTGCTCTCACTCCTCACCTGCTGGCTCCTACTACCTTGGGTTTCATAATTCAGTGAAATGACTCACAGAATTCATGGAAAGCGTTATGCTTTTGGTACAGTTTTATTGCAGGAGAAAGGGTATAAACAAATAGACACATAGAGCAAAGCCTAGGAGGGTTCCCACTGCAGAGTTCCAATCCCCAAAAAGAAATGTGCTTACCCTCCCACGTGCATGAATGTATTTCACCAACCGGGAACCTCATGGAGCTTCAGTGTCCAGAGCTTTTATTGGAGGCCTCATTATATAATACTAGTAGCTTCAGCCTCACTCCCCTAAGGATGGCTGATATCACAAGGTGGTGTTTCTGTGCTGACCAGCCCCTCTTGAGGTTGGTCGATACGATGAGGTATTATGTGATGGGTCTTTCTGGCCTGGCCAGCCCCTGCCCCAGAGTCACCTCATCACCTCACCTAACTTGTTAATTAGCCCTTGTCAAAGACACTGAAATTCCAAAGGTTTTTAGAGATCATCTCTCAGGAACTGAGGGCAAAGACCAAATTCTTTGAGTAAGGCTAATACAAACCCCCGGTACTCTACCACCAAGATTATTGATCAAGGTTCATCAGTGTCTGCTTCCTGATAGCAAAGGTCTGTCTTCTAATTAGTTGTTTGACCTAGGGTATTTACCTTTTTTTTTTTTTTTTTTAGCTTACCAGGTTGAGTCTCTGCTTATTCCCCGGAAACTGGTGGAGATGAAATGGGTCAGTTTATGGGAGGTGCCTAGCACAGTTCTTGTAGCCACTCAGTGGATACCATCCTCCTCTTCCTTCAGCCTCAGTGGCCTTTGCAATAGCAATCTACTGGTAACCATTGTTATCCCAGATCTAACTAAGAGGCACATGGACTAGGAAATTTCTTACAGCTAGAATCTCACCAAGTAGGCTTTGACAAAATACCTTTAAAAAAATTATTGTTAAATGAAGGGTAATACCAAAAGTTTTTTTTAAAGAAAATCTGAACTTTGAATCCCTCACTTAAAAAGTTGTATATCATGAAAAACAGAAAACTGTGTGACTAAAACTGCTTTAGATTAAAAGAGATTAAAGAGACATATCAATCAAATGTAACATGTAAGCCTTGATAGAACCTGTGAGGAAAAATAAGCAGCTATAAACTATGTTGTTTTGGGCCAACTGGGAAATTTGAAGATCATTTAATAGATAATAATTATGGAATTATGGTTAATTTTCTTAGATGTGAAAATGGTATTGGGTTGTGTAGGAGAATGTTCATATTCTTAGGAAGTTCACATAGAAATATTTAGGGGTAATATGCATAACGTCTGCAACTTAATTTCAAATAAAAATTATGGTTAATTTTCTTAGATGTGAAAATGGTATTGGGTTGTGTAGGAGAATGTTCATATTCTTAGGAAGTTCATATAGAAATATTTAGGGGTAATATGCATAACGTCTGCAACTTAATTTCAAATAAAAATTATGGTTAATTTTCTTAGATGTGAAAATGGTATTGGGTTGTGTAGGAGAATGTTCATATTCTTAGGAAGTTCATATAGAAATATTTAGGGGTAATATGCATAACGTCTGCAACTTAATTTCAAATAAAAATTATGGTTAATTTTCTTAGATGTGAAAATGGTATTGGGTTGTGTAGGAGAATGTTCATATTCTTAGGAAGTTTGTGTAGAAATATTTAGGGGTAATATGCATAATGTCTGCAACTTAATTTCAAATCGTTCAGCCAAAAAAAAAGTATATACGTGTATGTGTGCACATGTGTGCACGTTGAGTATCAGAAAGAGAGAAAGCAAATGTGGCAAATTTTATAGCAGTTGATGAATCTAGGTGAGGATGTACAGATATTCATTATACTATTTTTTTGACTTTTCTGTAGATGTGAAAATTTTCAAAATAAAAAGTTTGGGAAGTGAAAGAGCGTGCTGTAGTCAGATGTGAGATAATATCAGAATTGCGGGAAGCAATGGTAATGAATAAAGGCCAGTGGGTGAGTTAGCTAACTCTTCCTAGGCATTAGTATGTTTTTAAATCTTATTCCAAATTTTAAATGATATATGTATGCTCAGCTGCTGAGTAAAGAGTTCTGTGTTTAAAATGTGGATACAGCTGATCACTGACGATACCCTTACTTAGCCGAATGTCTAGAATGTAAGTTGTGACTAGATCGGGTTCCTTGATGTTGTACCTTAGAAGATTTTCTTCCTTTGTTAGGGTTTTGGAGGTGGTGCTACTAAATGTCTCACCAGCAGTGTTCTTAATTGCATGTCTCACCCTGCCTCTAGTGGACATTTCTTCCGACTGGTGTACCCGTGGCCTAGAGCTGTGTGAAGGCGAAGAGCTGCTCCTATGTGCTGTCACCGCATTTCCTTTCTCAGCAGCTCGTCTCCCACTCTGACAAAGAATGCACAGCTCTTAATTTTACTGTGCTGTTTTATTCTACCTGTAAAAAAAGAGACCATTGTAGTCGAGTCGATTCTGACTCATAGCAACCCTCTAGGACAGAGCAGAACTGCCCTGATGGTTTCCAAGGCTATAGAAGCAGACTGCCACTTCTTTCTCTGAGGGGTGGTTGGTGGGTGTTAACTGCAGACCTTTTTGTTTAGTAGCTGAGTGCTTAACCACTGTGCCACCAGGGCTCCTTTGCCTTGTCCCAGGGAATGAAAATCTCAGATCATCAGAAAAGGGACAGTTGCAGTTAATTGAGGATTCCCCTTTAATGATTAATCAAACCGCCATATACTTGCCCAGGCGGTTTATCTTCTTCCCCTGTCTTACACAATCTGTATTTCTGAGACTTCTCAACTAAGATATTTTGGCCTATATTTAAAAAAAAAAAAAAAAAAAAAGCCAAACCAAACCCATTGCTGTTGGGTTAATTCCAACTCACAGGGTTTCCAAGGAGCAGCTAGTGGATTTGAACTGCTCAGCTTTTGGTTGGCAGCGGAGCTCTTAATTAACGTAGTTTGTGGATAGGTTGGTGAATGTGACGTTGCTTTTTTGCCCCTAAACTACTGCCCTTCATGAAGAGCTTTTGAGGGAAAGACCCTCGAGAGCAAAGCAAGTGATGAAAATAGCTTTTTAAAAAATTTGACATGTTTAAAGGTAAGCTGATTTTTAGCTATACTTAGTTCTTATTTTCTGTGGTGGGTCATTAACCAGGAAGTAATGCAGCTTTAAACAGTTGAAGCAGTACTTGTTAGTTAAATAGATCGTTTTAAGTGTGACGGGAATATTTTCCTGGACTATGACAGTTTTAAAAAAGATATTCCAGATAAAAGGATAAAAATATTTTGTGATATCTTTCAGATAAGCAGTTAGTGCCTCCATTTATCAAATAATGTCTTGAAATACTTATTCCAATTATATTTAATCCTCAGAAAAATATTTTTTGTTTTCTACCTCCTAACAATAAAATATAAAATGATATGCTTGCTGCCAGATTGGTTGGTTTTTAGCAGCACAGTCATTATAAGAGATTTTAGTAATCTCGCCTTGGTATTCGATCCACATCCTCTCGTGTGTAGTTGAGTGGAATTCATAGCCTGGATGTTGCTCAGAACGTGACAGAGGTTCGTGGTTGCGTCACCCTGGAAGCCTGGGGATTGGCCCTGGCCTAGAACCCCAATCTCACAGCTGTTTTATACCCTGATCGTGTTCTGAGTTTTAAGACTGGCCTTGCTCTGCCCCGGCCACGCCTGTCTGCATGTGTCCATTTTATCTTGGCCGACACTGCTTCACTACCGATTTTTCTAGCACTGAAGTGATTTAGTTTAAATGGCCCTGAATACCATGTCAGGTATTCAAAGATTTCTTAAATGTGTGTTGTTGTTGTTTGCCGTCCAGTGGACCTGGCTCCTGGCCGCCCCGCGTGGGTCAGAGTAGACTTCTCAGTGTCTGACGTTTCCCAAGTAGGTCACCGGGCCTTTCTGCCAAGGGGCACGTGTTTATTATGGTGAATACGGAGGTTTTTTTTTTTTTTTTAACTATTTAAGAGACTCACATAGGTATTTATAAGTTATTTCTATAACTTTCATGATATAAATTATGGGTTTAAAAAATAGCTTTTAATTCCTGATAATAGCTAACATTAACTGTGACTTCCTGAAAAATGCTGCTCAAAATAGGCTTGTAGTTAATTAGCAAGACAAAGAAAGGGGGGAAGGGGTGTTGATTGGGGTTTTCAGTTCTAGGTCCTTTGGGTGTATTCCTAGCAGTGAAATTGCTGGGTTATATGGAAACTTCTATTTTTAGTTTTTTTGAGGAACCTCTGAGTTGACTCTTTTTAATAGAAATGGAATCTCATAAGGCCTTGAGTGAATTAAAGAATGTCGGGGAAGGATAGAATATCCCCTTGACGGTAGGAGAGTTTGGGCATCCAAGGAAGGCTGCCCAGGGCTTGGCTCTGTGAGAGAAGCCCACACTCCATGTGCCTCTGCCCCCACCCGACCCCTGCAGAAAGCTGCTAATGCACTACCAGTTTGTATTGCAGCTTAAAGGGAAGGGAATCTAGGCCATACTGACCTTACTTAGTTACACACAGGAAGTCTAGCCAGAACTTCCTGTCGGGCACAAGCCAGTGGAGAACAGCGTGGTGCTGCACACACACTCTAGGAAAGGACCAAAAGGAGGAGCACTGTGTGTGCAAAAGAAGAATGAAGAATGTTTTCTGAAGAAATAATTATCTCCCTTCAAACAAAAGAAGAACATTTCCTGAGTACTGTGGAATAACTTAGTAAGAACCTGAATTTTATAAAATAGAAGATCAAAAATAAAATAACAGAGAGGTCAAAGGGAAAATACAGGCCCTTAGACACATAAGGAACCCTGGTGGTACAGTGGTTAAGAGCTCAGCTGCTAAACCAAAGGTTTGCAGTTTGAATCTACCAGCCTCTCCTTGGAAACCCTATGGGGCAGTTCTACTCTGTCTTTTAGGGTCTCTGTGAGCTGGAATCGACTTGATGGCAAGAGGTTTGGTTTTGACACATAGAGAACCAACTGCAGAACCAACAGAAGCAGCTGGGAGCAGGAGAGCACAGCTGAACAATGAACTCACTGACAGAGTACAGACTTGAGGTACCCACAGTAGTGCAGAGGAGAAAGAAAGGTTGACATTGAGAGAGAAATATGGTCGGTGGGAAAAACAGGTGGAGAGCATCACAGGTAATTGGACTTTCTGGAGGGAGAGCCCAGATGGCAGGAGCAGGGCCCTCCTGTTTTTTGGTTTGTTTGTTACTCTTGGAATTGTGTTTTAGTCGCAGACAACCGACTGCTTTAGACATCACGCATATGAAATAAGTAAAAAGAAATAAGTAAGCATTGACAAAATGGTGAAAGTGCGTGTTCCTATTCTTCCTAGAAGAATACCAGTGACGTGAAAGATTTATAGCCTGAGGAAAAAAAAAAAAAACTTTTTTTTTTTGGAGACCAGGAAAATTCTTCTTTGAAGCAATTTGCTTCCTGTCATTGATGCTTAAAGCACCCTTCCCCCACCATGTGATAGTTTTCTCTGGTTTGCAGGAACTGACCTTCTGCTGAATATAAGTAGCAACCTGCAAGAATTATGCTGCTTTCCTCCAATCAGAACGCACTGTGTATGATAGGTTTTGTAGAAGAAAAAAATTTTTTCTTCTTGGTTTTCTGGCAGATAGCTGTGGTTAATCATTTACCTTTCCTACTTTTTTATTTTGGTCTCTCCAGTAAGTCTGGATGGTCACCAGGAAAGAAGAGCAAACAGATCCAGTAACATTTACTGTCCACTGGAGACCTGCTGTGTCATTTCTTGCATGCCAGCAGTTATGGTTTTAGAATTTTTACATCACAAATTGCTGTGAGGAGACTGTAGAGCAGAAACGAAATTGGTTGCTGGAATGGACTTGCCATGAATTATTCATTCATTACCTCTTTCATTGGAAATCAGCTGGAGAAAGTAGTAAGTCCAGCTTTGATCACAGGAGTGCTGTGGTCAGGGCTTCAGCAAGCCCTCACAAGTCCAGCCACGCTGAGGTGCTTCTTCCAGCTGCTGTGGGGCCTGCAGCTGCTGTCCACAGCCCAGCCTCTGTGTGTGTGACGGGAATCGTGCTGCACGTGCGAGCTGTGGCCAGGACTCACAGATGCATTCTTGCTGGAAAATGAAGCTCCAGGTAGGAGAAGTGCCCTGTCAGCAGTAGCTGGGTTCTCATTTCCTTTAGGGTTGCCAGTAGGCCTTACTGACCAAATGTGTATGGAACCTGGCAGGGGTTGAAGGGTACCTAATTATTGGGTTCCCAACTGGAGAAACTTGGGAGTTCAGTTCCGTTTTCATGATATACTTTGTTTCTGACAAAGCTGATCCTTCCAACTATGAAAAGTATTACCCGTTAGCAGTAACCATTTAAATATATAAAGTATAGCATAATTTTTTTCCATCATAATCATCCTACCCTTGCTGTGAAAAATGCCTTTTTAACTAAAGTACTATTGCCCATAAAATTTCAAATCATGTAGTTATGGCTTTGCAGAGTCCTAAGAAAGACAGCTTAGTTGATGATATGAGTATAGCTATAGGCTCCATTGCTATTTTCTAGAGAACTATTGTTTTCGGAAGGCACCTTAATTCCTTTGGCTGGAGCATTCATTCTGGGAAGATATTTTAGCTTCTTATACCCAGTGCCATCGAGTCGATTCCGACTTAGCTTCTTATAGGATGGAAAAAAATGATTGAAAGATGGAACAGTAACAAGGGGTCTTTGTTCAGTTTGTTAGTATTTACTGTGCGTGCCCATGTGCTTGTGTGTGCCCACGCAAGTGTGTGTGTGTGAAAGCCATGTGACTTTATTTGGCAGGGATGTACTTAATGTAGCCATTTGCCTTGTCTGTTTTGTTTTACATGCATGCTGCCTCTAGACAGTTAACTTTCCTGAGGCGATGAGATCCTTTTGAACTGTGGGGACATAACAGCGGTGAAGGTGAGAAGAACCAGAGCAACAGGGCATCTGGGCCAAGTTAGATATACTTATTTCATCATAGTTTTGAAACCTAAATAAAGAACCATTCCCTGAACGTACATGCTCTGAGCTGTGAGACAGCCAGAGAAGACACAGTTACATCTCCTTCTAGGGCAGGGATCTTTGTTTTGTTCACTCTTCATTCCCAAACCTAGAATAGTACCTGGCACGTAGTAAGGTGCTCAATAAGTGTGTTCCCAGATTGGCTGCATTCCAAAGACCTTTAGTAGTCTCCATACGAAGGCTTATGCAGCACATACAGAGTATTTACAGTATTAAAATTTCTGTAATAATTCTTGTAGTAAATATATTCTGATTTTTTAATGTAGATTATTCTACCTACCTTAAAGGGTTTATGTATTTATTAAGTACATAAAGAATTTTAGAATAAAATCTGTTCATTTTATTGTTCTCATAATTAAGTTTTTTTAAATCAATAGTAAATGCAAAGACCTTTAATTTGCTTTCATCAAAACCTTCATTTCATGTTCAAAAAAATGAAAATAAAAAATAACGAAAAATGCCTTTGAAAAAGATTGTATTTATAAATACTTTACTAGGAATATTATAATTTTTTTTAATCATACAGTCAAGGAACCCTGGTGGCACAATGGTTAAGCGCTTGGTGGTTTGAACCCACCAGTGATTCCGTGGGAGAGAAGACCTGGCAATCTGCTCCCGTAAAGATTACAGCCTAGGAAATCCTATGGGGCAGTTCTGCTCTGTCCTGTAGGGTTGTTGTGAGTCGGAACATCTTGATGGCATACAACAATACCATGTACATGTAACAATATATGTAACATTTTTAAAAGCAGTTAATTTAGCAGCCTGTATCAGGAGGGTTTGGGGAACTATGATCCCGTTTATTCATAAGTTCAAGGATAAGTTTCAACTGCAGTATGTGTGGTGCAGAAGGGAGTTAGCAGGACAACACATTCTCCATAATGTGGTGTGATGGATCACTTTCGTGTGTCCTTTCTAGCCGTGGTCTTGTAACTCCTACCCAGGTGATTGGGTGGGACTGTGTGATAGGGTAATTGTGGCCCACCTAGGGGATCGGTCAGTTTTGCCATCCTGCTGGGTTTGAAATGAGCCTCCCCAGAGGAAGGAAAGAGGAAATCCCATCACCACCGAGGAAGAACAACCAGGAGCCAGCATGTCCTTTGGACCTCGGATCCCTGTGCTGAGAAGCTTCTGGACCCAGGAGAGAGAGAGCAACCTGTAACCCTGAAGACATCAAGAAGTGGTAGTGGCAGGAGACTGCATAGTGGGCTTCCCGACCCACAGAGCGAGAGAGCTGAGTGCCTTTGGGCAGAGGCAGAGGACCAGGGAGAGAAGTGTCTGAACACGGCTGGGAAGAGGCTGTCCTGGTGGAAGAATTGTATCCTGAGCATTCCTGAACCTAAATTGTAACCTGTTACTTGCCTAATAAACCTCATAATCTTGAGTTCTGTGTGGCCATTGCAATGCATTATTGAACCCAGCAGAGAAGTAGAGCACACCACAGGAGGGACGGTTGGTGTCAGAATTGGTAAACGTAGTGGAGAGAGGAGGGATGTCTGACGTCTACCTCATGGGAATCAGCCTTGGCTGTTGATCTTGATTCATCTTCCTCATTGTGAAGTGAGAGGAGTTTAGACACTGCCCCAATACCATTTTTTAGATACAGGCACATCACATTTAAGAGCTTGGAGGAACCAAAAGGATCGTCTCTGCTAACTCCCTTCCCTTTTCTCGCCCATACAAGCCCACTTTATAGAGGCGAAAACTGAAATTCAGAGAATAAATTATAGATGAATGGTCCAAGAACAAGTATTGAGCTGTTACGGTCATGTGCTTGGTTATCTCAGATTTTCTAGTTGCTCATTCCTTCTTTAGTGCTACATTGTTGTTGTTGTTGTTGTTGTTCTTAGGTACCGTTGAATCAGTTCTGACTCATAGTGACTCTGTGTACAACAGAATGAAACACTGCCCAGTCCCGTGCTATCCTCACAATTCTTTTTATGCTTCATCCCATTGTTGCAGCCACTGTGTCAATCCGTCTTTTTGAGGGTCTTCCTCTTTTTCATTCACACTCTACTTTACCAAACATGCTGTCCTTCTTCAGGGACTGATCCCTCCTGATAACATGTCCAAACTATGTGAGACATAGTCTTGCCATCCATGCTTCTAAGGAACATTCTGGTTGTACTTCTTCCAAGACAGATTTGTTTGTTCTTTTGGTAGTCCATGGTATACTCAATGTTCTTCGCCAGTACCACAGCTCAAATGCATCAATCCTTTGGTCTTCCTTATTCATTGTCCAGCTTTTGCATGGTATGAGGTGATTAAAAACACTATGGCTTGAATCAGGCTTACCTTAATCTTCAAGGTGACGTCTTTGCTTTTCAGCACTTTAAAGAGGTCTTTTGAAGCAGATTTACCTAGTGCGTTGCATTGTTTGATTTCTTGATTGCTGTCTCCATGGGCGTTGATTGTGAATCCAAGTAAAATGAAACTCCTGACGTCTGTGTTTTCTCCATTTGTCGTGATGTTGCTTATTGGTCCAGTTGTGAGGGTTTTTGTTTTCTTTATGTTGAGGTGTAATCCATACTGGAGGCATGGTCTTTGATATTCAGCAGTAAGTGCTTCAAGTTCTCATCACTTTGAGCAAGCAAAGTTGTGTCATCTGCGTATGACAGGTTGTTAACGAGTCTTCCGCCAATCCTGATGCCGAGTTCTTCATATAGTCCAGCTTCTCGGATTATTTGCTCTGCGTACAGATTGAATAGGTGTGGTGAAAGGATACAACCCATACACACACTTTTCCTGACTTTATTTGTATTTTTATTGTGCTTTAGTTTTTGGCTCAAGTTGGTTTCTCATACAAAAATTTATACACACATTGTTACGTGACCGTAGTTGCTATCCCTATAATGTGACTGCACATTCCTCCTTTCCATTCTGGATTTCCCGTGTCCATTCAACCAGGTACTGTCCCTTTCTGCCTTTTCATCTTGCCTCTGGACAGGAGCTTCCCATTTAGTCTTGTGTATCTACTTCAACTAAGACACACGCTCTCACAAGTGTCATTTTATGTTTTATAATACAGTCTATTCGTTTCTGAGGAGCTGGCTTCAGGAATGGTTTTACTTCTGGTTTAACAGTCAGGGAACCATATCTTCTAGGGTTCCTCAAGTCTCAGACCATTAAGTCTGGTCTTTTTATTAGAATTTGAGTTCTGCATCCGCCTTTTCTCCTGCTCTGTCAGGGACTCTCTGTTGTGTTCCCTGTCAGGGCGGTCATTGGTAATAGTGGGCACCATCTAGTTCTTCCTGTTTCAGGCTGTTGGAGTCTCTAGTTTATGTGGCCGTTTCTTTCTCTTGGGCTCATATTTTCCTTCTGTCTTTGGTGTTCTTCATTCTCCTTTGCTCCATGTGAGTTGGGACCAGTTAATGCATCTTAGATGGCTGCTTGCTAGCTTTTAAGACCCCAGATGCCACTCACCACAGTGGGATGCAGAACATGTTCTTAATGAACTTTGTAGTACCAGTTGACCCAGACCCCCGCCCCTACTACAGTGTCCCTTGAAGTGTTTGGTTGTGTTCAGGAAACTTCTTAGCCTTTGGTTTAGTCCAGTGGTGCTGACTTCCTTGTATTGTGTGTTGTCCTTCCCTTTACCTAAAATAATTCTTGTCTACTATCGGAATACCCCTCCCTCCCTCCCCATCCTGGTAACCATCAAAGAACATTTTCTTCTGTGTTCAAAACTTTTCTTGAGTTCTTACAATGGTGGTCTTCTACAATACTTGTCCTTTTGTGACTTAGCTAATTTCAGTCAGCATAATGCCTTCCAGATTCATCCATGTCATGAGAGGTTTCGCAGATTCATCATTGTTCTTTATTGTTGTGTAATATTCCATTCTGTGGCTATACCGTGATTTGTTTATCCATTCATCCTTTGATGGGCACCTAGGTTGTTTCCATCTTTTTGCTGTTGTGCACAGTGCTGCAGTGAACATGGGTGTGCATATATCTATTCCCGTGATGGCACTTATTTATCTAGGATATGTTCCAAGGAGTGAAATTGCTGGATCATATGGTCCTTCTACTTCTAGTTTTTTAAGGATGTGGCAAATATACTTCCAAAGTGGTGGTACCATTTTGCATTCCCGCTAGCAGTGTATAAGTGTTCCAGTCTCTCCGCAACCTCTCCAACATTTATTATTTTGTGTTTTTTGGACTAATGCCAGCCTTGTTGGGGTGAGATGATATCTCATTGTACTTTTGATTTGCATTTCTCTAACGGCTGATGATTGTGGCCTTGCCTCATGTATCACTTAGCCACCTGAAAGTCTTCTTTGGTGAAGTGCCTGTTCATATCTTGCCCATTTTTTAATTGGGTTGTTTGTCTTTTTGTGGTTGAAGTTTTGTAGTGTTTTGTAGATTTTAGAGATTAGACCCTGATCAGATTTGTCATAGCCAAAAATCTTTCCCCAGTCTGTAGGTTGTCTTTTTCTCTTTTTTAATTGAACTTTAGTGAAGATTTATAGAAGAAACTAGTTTCTCATCAAACAGTTAGTACACACATTGTTGCCTGACGTTGGTAAACAGCCCCACGACACGTCAACACTCTCCCTTCTCAACCCTGGGTTCTCTATTAACAACTTTCTTGTTCCTTTCTGCCTTCTAGTCCCTGCCCCAAGTTTGGTTCGCCCCTTTAGTCTTCTTTTGTTCCATGGGCCTGTTCAATCTTTGGCTGAAGGGTGAACTTCAGGAGCGACCTAATTACTGAGCTGAAAGGGTGTCTGGGGGCCATGCTGTTGGGGTTTTTCCAGCCTCTATCAGGCCAGCAAGTTTGGACTTTCTTTTTGAGATAGACTTTTTTTTTTTTTTTTAATTTTTGTTGTGCTTGAAGTGCTTCAAGTCAGTCTCTCATACAAGTATTTATATGCACCTTGCTATATACTCCTGGAAACCCTGGTGGCGTAGTGGTTAAGTGCTACGGCTGCTAACCAAAGGGTTGGCAGCTCGAATCCACCAGGTGCTCCATGGAAACTGTATGGGGCAGTTCTACTCTGTCCTATCAGGTTGCTATGAGTCGGAATCGACTCGGCGGCACTGGGTTTGGTTTGATATACTCCTAATTGCTCGCCCCCAAATGAGACAGCCCACTCCTTCGCTCCACTCTCTCTTTTCTTGTCCATTCCAGCAGCTTCTGACACCCTCTGCCCTCTCATCTCCCCTCCAGATAGGAGATGCCAACATAGTCTCAAGTATCTACTTGATCCAAGAAGCTCATTCTTCATCAGCATCTTTTTCTATCCCATTCTCCAGTCCAATCCCTGTCTGAAGAGTTGGCTTTGGAAATAATTCCTGTCTTGGGCTAACAGAAGGTCTGGGGGCCATGACCACTGGGGTCCTTCTAGTCTCAGATCATTAAGTCTGGTTTTTTTATGAGAATTTGGGGTCTGCATCCCACTGCTCTCCTGCTCCCTCAGGGGTTCTCTGTTGTGTTCCCTGCCAGGGCCGTCTTCGGTTGTAGTCAGGCACCATCTAGTTCTTCTGGTCTCAGGCTGATGTAGTCTCTGGTTTATGTGGCCCTTTCTGTCTCTTGGGCTCATAATTACCTTCTGTCTTTGGTATTCTTCATTCTCCTTTGCTCCAGGTGGGTTGAGACCCTTTGATGCATCTTAGATGGCCGCTTGCTAGCATTTAAGACCCCAGACGCCACTCTCCAAAGTGCGATGCAGGATGTGTTCTTAATAGATTTTATTATGCCAGTTGACTTAGATGTCCCCTCAGACCATGGTCCCCAAACCCCTACCCCTGCTGCGCAGGCCTTCGAAGCATTCAGTTTATTCAGGTCTTCCTTATTCATTGTCCAGCTTTTGCATGCATATGAGGCAATTGAAAACACCATGGCTTGGGTCAGGCACACCTTAGTTCTTAAGTGACATCTTTGCTTTTTAACATTTTAAAGAGGTCTTTTGCAGCAGATTTGCCTGGTGCAATGCATCATGCATCCTTTGATTTCTTGACTGTTGCTTCCATGGGTGTTGGTTGTAGATCCAAGTAAAATGAAATCCTCGACAACTGCAGTGTTTTCTCTTTTTATAATGATGTTGCTTATTCGTCCAGTTGTAAGGATTTTTTTTTTTTATATTGAGGTGAAACCCATACTGAAGGTTATAGCCTTTCATCTTCATCAATAAGTACACTTTAAAATGATTAAAATGGTAAATTTTATGGTACGTATTTTACCATAATAATAATAATAAGAGATGAGCAACCAGAAAAATATAATTTTTAGGAAAAGATAAAATATCATGCAGATACAAAAGTGAACACATATTCAATAGTTTATTTTACACATATGATATGAAGGTACCAGGCAGAGGCTATAACTAGTTCAAACGAAAAGTCAATACCCTACAAATTTATGTGGAATAAAGGAATTGTCTTAGGCCGGATTCTCTAGAGGAGCAAGGCAAGTGAAGTGTATATATGTAAACATATAGAGAGAGATTTATTTCAAGGAAATGGCTCACACAGTTGTGCAGTTGATAAGTCCCAAATCTGTGGGGCAGGTGTCAGACTGGAGGCTTCTGACTCACGTGGTTGCAGAGGCTGACAAACCCCAAATCATTAGGTCAAACAGCCGGCTGCTGGCTCACAGGGCTGCATGAGCTGACAATCTGCAGGTCAGGCAACAGGCTTCTGGCTTAAGTCCCAAGTACCATAGGTCAGGATGATGAGTCAGGTGCAGGATAGAGAGAGAGCTTTGTGAGAACATCCATATACAGTCGTGCTTAACATCCAACGTACGTTCTGTGAACTAAGATGTGATTTGGATGTTGTGAGAATACTTGTATCCATGGCTTGGTGGGCTCCTGGGCACACAGGCCCATGGGGGTGTAGTGCAGTGCTCGGCCCAGGTCGTTCCTGCTGCAGACACCTCAGGTAAGCCCTCAGTCAGGTCCCACCTGGTGTGTGGCTCTGCAGCCCCATGAAAGTCACAGTGTGGAGGCTCCAGGCACGTGCCTGCTGACCTTGGATGCTTGGGAGTAGATTCAGGCACCTAGCCCTCCCTGCAGCAGGGCACCTGTTCTGCGGGTGGGGGACAGCAGGGTAGGCTTGCTGGTGAGTTAGGCTGTGGATGTCCCCTGGAGGGCGCACGCTGGATCACAGTTGTATATGTGGTTGGATGTTGCCTGAAGAGACGTTATGCTGTGCATGACTGTATGTTGAATACAGGCCATACCCCCAAGAAAACTCCCCTTTCAACTGATTGGTTGCTCACATCAGATCACAAAATGGGAGATGATTACATAATATCTGTCAAACCACTGAGAATCATGGCCTAGCCAAGTTGACAGGTAACCTTAGCCCTCACAGTCCACTCCTTGTCAACTTGGCACCTATACAAATCTCTATAACCGTGCATAATCTCTAAATAGAAACAGTTACAAAGTCATACTTGTATCTAACATCATACATCTAACATGCGTACAACCAAAAATGCACTAGCCCCCTTTACATCTTATATTTTATAATAGGTAATGGAATGAGAGAGAGAAGAAAACAAAGATGTGTGTTCTCTCTCTACGTATATGTCTGTGTATATGCGCGCGCGCACACACACATATACATATATGGAGCCCTAGTGGCCCAGTGGTTAAGTGTTCATATGCTAACCAAAAAGTCAGCAGTTTGAATCTACCATTCACTCCTTGGAAATCCTATGGGGCACTTCTGCTCTGTCCTATAGGGTCGCTATGAGTTAGAATCAACTCTGTATGTATGTAACATACATATATAATAAAATGACGAAGAAGTACTCATAACAATTACAGTCCTCATTTCTGCAACTGGTACCATGATCAAAACTGGTATTTAGAACTACCTTCTTCCAGCACCCATTCTGTATTTCCTTTGCTCTTAGAAAGCACCTTAGCTGTTTGTGGTTCTGTGCCTGGTGAGGTGACCCAAACTTTCATTCCTGAAGGGCCTGGGCCATGTCTGAATTGGGTTGCTGTAGTTTTCCATTGACTTTAATCACTGGGTATGGTAGCACTAAAAGACGCCCAAAAGGATTGTCTGCATTCCAGAAATGCCTTCTTTACCTCCATTATGTGATATCAGCCTGATTTCCCATTGGTAATTAGGATCAGTTACACCAGCCAGTATGATAACCCCCCTCCTTGCCTTTTGACCCAGAGGCGTGAGGATCCCAAAGTGGCTGGGTGGCACGCTTAACTTCCAGGTCAGTGGAGTCCATGTTGTGTCTCCTGGTGAGAGCATCCCTCCGTTTGGAACTAAGACCTTTAGATTAGCAGAGTACTGGGGGGGTACCAGGGGGATGACAGGAAGCAAAAATTTTAGGAGTGGGGTCACTGGGGTAATAGTGAGTGGTAGCACTCCTGTTTCTACCCCTTGATTCCTGGACCTGTGAATCCTGTTGTGGGAGAGACAGCACCATATATTGGATACTGGTTTAGAGCATATTCAGCTTCCTAGAGAACATTGCCCCAACCCTGCAAGGTATTGCCACCTAGCTGGCATCACGGGAATGTTGAGGCAGATTGCCAGTGGACATAAAGCTGGTTCCCACTGTAGGGAGGGAGTCAGTTAAATCACTCTCAGACATAATTTACATATGTATCAGCTACCTAATGTTTACCGAGAATTGCAAAACAGCTCATACTTTTCCATTGAAACACAGCAATTATTTTCCTACAGCCTTGTGGAAACCCTGGTGGCCTAGTGGTTAAGTGCAATGGCTGCCCACCAAAAGGTCAGCAGTTCAGATCCAGCGGGCGCTCTTTGGAAACTCTGTGGGGCAGTTCCGCTCTGTCTTGTAGGGCCGCTATAATCAACTGGACGGCACCAGGTTTGGATTTTGGGTTTTTCCCCTTTTGATCAGAAATAATCTCAAAGAAAAATTATTGATGGCAAAATAAAACCTCGTTAAATTTAGCCTGATCATTTACATACATGCAGCAAGAGCATTAATTCGCTATATAGGCCTTATTAAGTTTGCTTTGCCCCAGGTTTTTGTAAGAAATCTCAGATTGGACTTTTAAAAGCCTGTTATTATTTGTGATCCTGAGGCAAGGAAGCCAAGCCAAAAACTGGCCATCAGAATTGACCTGTATTACCTGTAAGAATTCCTGTCTTCTGGGAGTCCCCAAGATATCCTGTCCTTCCTGTAAGGCTGGGAGCCTTATAAGCCAGGTACCAGGCCAGTTTTCCCAAGAGGACTTTGTAAACGTGGCTCTATAAAGTGAATTGTAGTTCCTTAAAAGTGTCTGGATCATACCTTATTGAATGAACACCATTCTCAAATATGACCTTTACTCTAAAACCCTTGTTTCCTGTTATGTCCTAATGAAAAGGTCAGATTCTTGTTGAATCTGTGCAGATACGTTTATTGTTATGAAAAGGAAGAATATTCAGTAAGACTTTATGAATTCTGGAGGGCTCAAGCAGGGAGAATAAAATATAATTTACAAGTACATCGTTTCAGTTTTCAAAAGCAGAGTCTACTAAATTCTTATGAGCTACAGATAGCTTAAGAGGAAAGAGAAAGGGCTTTTTTTTAATCCAGAAAACACAGCATTAAAACAACATGAACAATATTCCAAAGAAAAACTACAGTCATCCTAATCAGTTCATTCAGTTCTATGGAATTAATTCTTGTTGTGCTGGATCTTAGATTTGCAGTCACATGAACCCATCAGCTTCTCAACAAGAGTTCTGGGAATCCTAACTCGGGGTTGGTGTAGTCACAGAGTTGTTTAAGTAATGCCCAGAAGCCTGTATCCAAAGATACCTGTCATAGTCTTTTTCCATGGGGCCCAGGCATCGTCCTGAAGCTGATTCCAAGAGCTCTCAGGGAAGCATCAGTGTAAAACAAACAAAAACATCTGTAGATGACAAAAGACTTCAGGGGGCTGTGGTTAATTTACTACTGCTAATTTTCAAAAGTGAAAGTGAGTTTAAGAAAATTCAACTGACAAGGAAACTTGGTTGCTTCTATGGCAAGCAAAACAGGATAATAAGGTCAGTCCAAAAAAAGTTTTAAACAAAATAATTATAAACATAATTGTTGTTGTTAGGTTCTGTTGAGTTGTAACAACCTTTTTTAAAAATCATTAACATGATAATTAACCCTGTATTCAACCCTGTATTGTACATATAATACAATAAACATTACATCTGACTTATGAAAATGAATGAACATAATCTTTACAGAGAAAAAAATCTTGAAGTAGCAGTCCTGAGACCTAATATACCAAGAATGTATCAGCAATATCAAGTAAAGAGATTGACTCGGTCTGGAATAGGCCCTAAACTTCTATCTGTTTGTAAGTGTTGTGGCTCCTCAACTGAAAACAAGGTGAAAGAACAGATCTTCGTGATTTTTTCAGGGGCCATCTGGGAAATCTCAAAGACAGCTTTAGGTACAGAAGATACCCTGAAATTTTTATTTTATTTTGCACTTACATTTTGATTTTGGGGAGATAATAAAAGTTGTTGGGATATTTGAAACAATATTTGGTTACTCATTTCAAAGTGACAAACATTTGAAAATAAACAAAGTAGCATGATTGTAAAAATCTTGCTGTTTTTGGAACCTTTGTTTTCTTAATGAAGGACATAATAAAGACAAAATGAAAAGCAGAGGAAATTATTCTGATAAAACACAGTCTTTCTTATCTAGGGAGATTATGGAGAAGGTAAGAATAACCTTTTACAACTTCTTACTAAGAGCAGACCAGTAGACTAGGAAAATTTTGTAATTTTAACAGAGAGAAGACGGAATTCTAGTTTTGCATCAGTATATTTAATACTAGAACTACAGGATTTTTTATAAAATCTTATGAATTAACCCATCAGAACTGAGCCAGCATTGGCCAAGGCAAATAAAATTCCCTTTCCACAAACCTTATACAACTTTCTGTATCCATTCAAGTTTTGTCCTTCACAATCTTTTCTGATTCTGGAACAACCAACCTTTTTATTTTAGGACACAAATCATCTTTTTCTTCTTAATAAGCAAAAACTCGTGTCGTTACCTTGCACATAAAGTTGTACCTCTTTACCATCATTGTTCCTAGTAGGTTCATTCACATGTATTAATTATAACTTTAAAACAAAGAAACTTCTATTACACAAAGAAAACGAGGGGTTGGACATTTGTGAACCATCTGTCACGCACCATTGTTTTAGCAGACTAGCAGAGGTAACATTGAAAGCTAACGCAGCTTTATGTAGCCACACGTGTTCCTTATACAGTCCTCGAAGTGGTAAAAGTGAACACACTCATTAACAGGCGCAAAGACAGCCTTTTTGTACCATATAGAAATTAAAAGTAAGATGCAAAAGCATATACACTTAAAAGTATGTTTAGTAATTAATGTTTCATTATCCCATCTTGGTTAGAAATGATCTAGGTATCTGTCTCAGGCTGGGTTCTCTAGAGAAGCAAAGCAGTAAAGCATGTAACATACATAGAGATCTATATAAAGGAAATGGCTTATGCAGTTATAGAGGCTGGAAAGTCCCATGTTGGTGGGTCAGGCTGGAGGCTTTTCCTCACTCATGTAGCAGCAGGTGCTGGCAGATCCAAGCCTGGAAGGTCAGATAGCAGGCCCCTGGCCCACAGGCTGCGGAGGCCAGTGTATCCCAAGATTGTCTTTGCATCCCAAGATAGATAAGATGGCAGGTAGGCTGCTAGCTCAAGTCCCAACAACTGGAGGTCAGGTGAACAGGAACCAGCTGCAGGATCCAGAGTGAGCAAAAGCCAGTAAGTTTTGCCAGAAAAGTCTGCCTACGTTGGATGCAGGCCACACACCCAAGGAAACTCCCTGTCAACTGATTGGCTCCTCACAACAGATCTCAACAGGTGATCACATTATATCAGATCTCATTATAAAGGGGATTACATCATTAAAAAGCTGCCAGACGACATCATAACTGCCAAACCACGGAAGGTCATGGCCTAGCCAAGTTGACACACAAGTTTAACCTCGCAGTATGCAATGAATATCCGTTAATTAATTCAATTTAGTATTAGCCCAAAGTTTAAAGTTATCTGAAGATCTTGGAAATTTATGTTCAAGCTTACATACCAAAGGACATAATTACTGTTAAAATACAACTTCATGAGAATAATTATTTGATTTGGTTAAACACAAATTTACACTTTTTTATTGTCTTAGTCATTAAATAGAATTAGTGCTAGCTGATTGAACTGGAAAACCTGTATAAGTTTCAGAAGAGCATACCAAAGTAGAATAAAAATCTACGCTTATGTTATGCTTAATACCAATACATCAGAGAAGATACAGCTGTTTTTATTAAACCAGAAATACTAAACTAGCCTCCTTTGCCAAAGATTTACTTAAATATTGTGAACTTGAATTTCCGGGTTGATTTCTGTGAGGATACTTTTCAAATCTAGCACACTGAAAGTGTTAGAAGTTCAGTTTACTTGTTCTCTGGAAATTTTAGGAATAATCTACTTGTATAAGTGCTTATTTATCTTTAAGTCAGTCAGAACAGACTCCTTTAAGAGATTTTATAATCTAATAGATTTTATCTTATTTATGAATACTGCCCTCACACAATGAAAGGTAAAAGTCCTTTCTGAATTACAGACACGTAGACCTGCAGATGCAGTTTATAGCTTCAGTTCTAAAATTTCAGCCATGAGTCAAGAGTAAATAGAATTACGAAATTCATGAGTCCATATCAGGAAGCTGTTTTCTTTCCAGTGGTTATGAATTCTTAATTGGCTTGAGCTCAAAATAGACAAACAGAAAAGACTAACCAGTTTTCTTCTTAGCCTCTCACCCATTCATTCATTTACAGAGGTTACAGAGGTTATCACACCATCAGGCCATAAAACTAAATTCCCAATGGGGAATTTATTGGTGGTAAACACACTAAATAAAAGTTAGTAGAGAGCAAAATTCCTCTCGGAACCAGGTCCTAAATTTTCTAGCCAAGTAGTTTTAATAGAATAAAACCACCTCTAATTGTAGGAGACAGCCCTGGTTGACCTAAAGCAATTAATGTAATTCTGCCCCTCAATCAGTCACTGCAGTAAGTTGTAGGGGAGTAATGTTCCTGGGAAACAGAAATTCCCTGGCTCAGAGACGGTGGCTAGACCAGATAGCTGGCATTAGTTACTAGTCTGTGGCATGGTTTAGAAACAAATAAATGGATAGCCATTTAGCTGTAACAGAAATTGGCACCAGGAACTAGGGTGTTGCAAGTTACAGACCCCAATGCGTAGAATTAACTAATTGGATGTAAATGGGTTGCTGTGAGTAAGAATCGACTCGACGGCAACGGATTTGGGTTTTTTTGGGGGGGGGGGTGGATAGGTAGTCTCTTGTCACGTTGATTAATTTTTTAAAAGGTTTATGCTTACAGTTTTAGGCAAGTCAGAGTACCCATCCCTAGAGCTGGAGGTGAGACTCAATCCTACTAGAAGGCTAATCAAACCAACCTACCATCCAGTTGCCATCGAGTCGATTCTGAGTCATGGTGACCCCGTGTTTAGAACTGCACCCCATTAGGGTTTTAATCATGTCATAAAGGAAACGATATTTCAAGACCCCTCCCTCCCAAAAACCAGTTAAAAATTAAATGAAAAATTCACTTTATTGATCTTATTTTTCTCATTTTACACTGGACTGGTACCATTCTAAGTGGCTGTAATCTTTTGGAAGTAGATTGCCAAGCCTTTCTTTCAAGGTGCCTTAGGGTGAATTTGAACTGCCAACCTGTGGGTTAGTAGCTGAGTGCTTAAGGGTTCACATCACCGGGAGATGCCTACTGAAGGCCAGGGCTAGGGAGTTCAGAGCTCTTGAGGGAATGGGATAGGAGGTAATGGATACTGGAGAACCCAGTTTGTAAAATGGAGAAACCTAGCTGTGGTGGGAGGCCTTGAGTGAACCTGCTGTCCTGGGCTGTCAGGTTGGCAGTCCTTGTTATGCCATTTGAAATGATGGTGAGTGACTGCTGTTGCACCTTAGGACTGCACATATGACAACTAAAACTGAGGCATTAGAGGACACGTTAGGAAGATTTTGCCAGTTCCTAGAGCCTTCTTTTTCACCATTCGCTTTAGTGCAGCTTGGACCTCTTCCTTCAGTACCATAGGCTCTTGATCATGTGCTACCTCCTGAAATGGTTGAATACAGACCAATTCTTTTTGGTACAATGACTGTGTGTGTTCCTTCCATCTTCTTTTGATGCTTCCAGTGTTGTTCCATATTTTCCCCATAGAACCCTTCAGTACTGCAACTCAAGGCTTGAATTTTTTCTTCAGTTCTTTCAGCTTGAGAAATGCTGAGTGTGTTCTTCCCTTTTGGTTTTCTTACTCCAGGACTTTGCACATTTCATTATACTACTTTACTTTTGTCTTTTCGCACCACACTTTGAAATCTTCTGTTCAACTCTTCATCATTTCTTCCTTTCTCTTTAGCCACTGTACATTCAAGAGCAAGTTTCAGAGTCTCTCCAGACATGTAGTTTGGTCTTTTCTTTCTTTTCTGTTTTTTTAAATGATCTTTCACTTTTTTTCGTGTATGCTGCCCTTGATGTTATTCCACAGCTCATATGGGGGGGTGTTCGGTGCATCAAATCTATTCTTGAGATGGTCTCTAAATTCAGGTGGGATGTACTTAAGGTGGGATTTTGGCTCTTGTGGACTTGTTTTAATTTCCTTCAGCTTCAACTTGAATTTGCATAGAAGCAGATCAATGGTCTTTTCCACAGTCAGCCCCTGGCCTTGTTCTGACTGATAATACTGAGCTTTTCCATTGTCTCTTTCCACAGATGTAGTCGATTTGATTCCTGTGTATCCCATCTGGTGAGGTCCACATGTATAGTCCCTGTTTATGTTGGTGAAAAAAGGTATTTGCAGTGAAGAAGTTGTTGGTCTTGGAAAATTCTGTCATGCAGTCATTTCTATCGTCAAGGCCGTATTTTCCAACTACTGAGCTGCCTTCTTTGTTTCCAACTTTTGCATTCCAATCCCTGGTAATCATCAGTGCAGCTTATTGCATGTTTGATCGATTTCAGACTGCAAAAGTTGGTAAAAATCTTCCATTTTCTCTTCTTTGGCATTAGTGGTTGGTGCATAAATTTGAATAATAGTCATATTAACTGGTCTTCCTCGTAGGTTCTGATTATTAATGACTGTTTGTGGCTGTTTCTTCTCATTTTGAGTCATGCCACATCAGCAAATGAAGGTACCAAAAGCTTGACTCTATCCCTGTCATTAAGGTTGACTCTGCTTTGAGGAGGCAGCTCTCCCCCAGTTGTTTTTTAAGTACCTTCCACCCTGATGGGTTCATCTGCCAGTATTATACCAGACAATGTTCCACTGTTATTCGAAGGCTTTCACTGACCAATTTTTTTCCGAAATAGGCTACAAGGTCCTTCTTCCTAGCCTGTCTTAGTCTGGAAGCTCGCTGAAACCTGTCCACCATAGGTGACCCTTTTCGTATTTGAAGTACTAGTGGCATAGCTTCCAACATCACAGCAGCAAGCAAGCCACCAGAGTAGGACAGAGTGATAGACATGTCCCTACCTCCTCCTCAAGCACTGGCAACTGCTCATTTTCTCTGTTTCTATAATTTTGTCATTTAAAGTATACAGTGAGAACTGTGAGAGCCAGAACTCGACAGGACTGCCTTATTCTTGCTGGTCTTGCAAGTTTTCTGCATTCCTGTTTAAGCGTAAAATATTTGAGTTTCCCTTCTCTGACAGGCTTACGTCTTACACAGGTTCTGACTTTCGCAGGTTTGACTTAATATATAAACGGTATCATACAGTGTGTAATCTCTTGGGATTGGCTTTTTTATTAAGCATAATCCTCTGGAGATTCTTCCAGATTGTTGTGTGTATAAATAGATCTTTCTCTTTTACTGCTGAGTAGCCATCCATGGTCTGGATGCAGCACAGTGTTTAACCATTCACCTGTTGTAGAACATGTGTTTGAATAAAGCAGCTATGAACACTCATGCACAAGTTTCTACGTGAACACGTTTTGATTTTTCTGGGATATGCCGAGGAAATTGAGGAATGTTTCTTATGGTTGTTGGATGTTTAGTTCTTAAGGAAAC
This sequence comes from Loxodonta africana, assembly GCF_030014295.1. Classification (NCBI taxonomy): domain Eukaryota; kingdom Metazoa; phylum Chordata; class Mammalia; order Proboscidea; family Elephantidae; genus Loxodonta; species Loxodonta africana. Next base: position 81,612,531 of record NC_087357.1, on the reverse strand, counting down.
TACCAGAGAGTTTCCCAGAGTGGCTGTTCTGGCAAAGGAGGAGTGATTAATTTTCTCCACACCCTCACCGGCATTTGGTGGCGTCACTGTTTTATTTTAGCCATTCTGATAGGTGCGTAGTGGTAAGTCATTGTGGTTTTAATTTGCATTTTTTCTAATGGCTAATGATGTTGAACATCTTTTCATGTGTTTATTTACCATCTGCATATCCTTTTTGGTGAAATGCTTCCTCTCTTTTGACATTTTCTAATTGGATTTTTTTTTTTTTTTTTGTAGTTTTTAGTTTTGAGAGCTCTTTGTATATTCCAGGTACTAGTCCTTAGTTGAATGTGTGCTTTGCATACATTTTCTCCCTGTCTGTAGCTTCCCTTTTCATCCCCTTGATAGGGCCATTCATGGAACAAAATTTTAATTTCAGTGATGTCTAACTTATCAAATTTTCCTTTTTGGCTTGTACTCTTGGTCTGAGAACTCTTTACCCAGCTTTAGAACCCGAAGATTTCTCCTGTGTTCTTTTGTTCTAAAATGTTTATAGTTTACGTTGTACATTTAAGTTCATTATAAGTTTTATGGTAATTTTTATATAAGGTTTGCGGTGCAAGTAAACTTTCATTTTTTTGGCCTATGTATGCCTAATTGCTCGATTGCCATTTGTTGAAGTCTTGTCTTTTGTCAGTTGAATTGTTTTCTCACTTATCAGTTGGGTGTGTTTTGTGGGTTTATATCTGGGTTCTCTATTCTTTTCCCTCGATGTGTGTCTTTCTGCCGGTACCACATAGTTTTGATTACTGTGGTTATATATAAAGTCTTTAAATAAGGTAGACATATTCTACCCAGTTTGTTGTATTTCAGTATTGTTATAGTTATTCTAGTTCCTTTTTCTATCCATATATGTTTTAGAATAATTTTTTTCTATATCTGCAAAAAATCTTGCTGAAATTTTGTTAAACCTATGTGTATAAGTTTGGGGAGAATTGGCTGCTTTCCCTTATTGAGTATTCCATTCCACAAACATAGTATGTCTCTCCATTTATTTAGATCTTCTTTGATTCCTTTTTTGGTAGCATTTTGCACTTTCAGCATATAAATCTGGTATATGTTTTGTTAGAGTTACACCTAAATACTTCATTTTCTTAGAATGCTATTGTCTTTTTAATATTAGTGTCCTTTTGTTCATTGCTTGTATATAGAAGTACAATTAATTTTAGTATTTTACTTTACTGAACTCACTTATTCTAGAAATTTTTTGTACATTTCTTGGTATTTTCTACGCAGATAATCATATCACTTACAAATAAAGTTTTATTTCTTCCGTTCTAATATATATACATTCTGTTTCCTTTATTTTCTTTTGGCGCAGGCCAGAAATTCCAGCATTGTGATGAATAAGAATGGTGAGAGTGGGCATTACCAGTCACTCCCAATTTTCCTGTAATCCCCCCAGCCCTAGGCAATCACTAATCCACTTTTTGTCTGTATAAGCCTGCCTGTTCTGTTCATTTTGAACAAACCAAACTTATTGCTGTCAAGTTGATTTCAGCTCAGTGATGACCCCAGAGTAGAACTGCTCCATAGAGTGTTCTTGGCTGTAATCTTTACAGAAGCAGATCGCCAGGCCTTTGTTCTGTGATACCACTGGGTGAATTCCAGCTGCCAGCCTCTAGGTTAATAGCCAAGAACAAACTGTTTGTGCCACCCAGGGACCTTTACGTTTCATACAAGTGTATACAGATTCCATAATGGATAATGATGTTGAGCACCTTTTCATGTGTTTACTGGCCATTTATGTATAATCTTTGGAGTAATGTCTACTTAGATGTTTTGCCCATTTTTTAATTGTTATCTACACACACACACACACGTTTATTGTTGTCTGTGTTGTTTATATAGATTAAAAACAACAAAATGAGTTGCTGTTGAGTTAGCTCTAACACATAGTGACCCCGTGTGTATCTGAGCAGAACTGTGCTCCACAGGGCTTTCAGTGACTGATTTTTCAGAAGTAGATTGCCAGGCCTTCCTTCCAAGGTGCCTCTCAGTGGACATGGAAGTCCCCTATTAGATGTATGAGTTGCAAGTATTTTCTCCCATTCTTTGCGTTGTCTCTTTGTGTTTTTTTTGATGGTGTCTTTTGAAACTCCTAAGATTTTAATTTTGGTGAAATCCAAATAATCTGTTTTTTCTTTGATTGCTTGTGTTTTTAAAAGCTGTTATATTCAAGATGACTTTGATTAACCCAAGGTCATAAAGATTTACTTCTATATTTTCTTGTAAGAGTTTTATAGTTTTAGTTGTCTGTCACCCATTTTGAGTTAATTTTTGTGTATGGTGTGACAAAGGAGTCCATTCCACTTCATTATTTTTGCATGCGGTTATCCAGCTGTCCCAACCCCATTTGTTAAAGACTGTTCTTTCTCTAGTGAATTGTCTTGACCTCCTGTTGAAAATTAATTAACCAGAAATATAAGGGCTTATTTCAGGACTTCCAGTTTTATTCTGTTGATTATATGTCTGTCTTTGTACCAGTAACACAGTCTTGATTGCTGAACATTTTTGCTAAGTTTTGATACCAGAAACTACGAGTCTTCCAAATTTGTTCTTCCTTTTCAAGATTGTTTTGGTTTCTGGGTTCCATGTATTTCCATATGAATTTTAGGATCATACGGGTGATCCCAAAATTGTTAGTTCCTCCCGAAACGGTCAGTTGGGATTTTAATAGGGATTACTTTGAATCTGTAGATCAACTTGTATAGTATTGCCATCTTAACAATTTTAAGTCTTCTGATAAATGAACAAGGGTGTCCTTTCATTTACTTAGGTTGTTTTCTTTCAAAAATGTTTCGTAGTTTCAGAATACAGAAATTTGTTGAAGTAATTTCTAATTATTTTATCTTTTCTAAATAAATGGTTTTCTAAATTTTATTCTTGGATTGTTCATTTGTAGTGTATAGAAGTGCACTTGATTTTTGTGTAGGGTTCTTCTTGAATCCTGTTTTGTTGAACTTTATTAAATTACATTTTGTTTAGTGGATTCTTTAGGACTTTCTACATGCAAGATTATATTGTTCACAAATACAGATAGCTTTACTTCTGTCTTTCCAACTTGGACATCTTTTATTTCTTTTTCTTGCCTAATTACCTGACTAGAACCCTCGCCAGTGTTAAACAGAAGTGGCAAGAGTGGACATCCTTGTCTTGTTCCTAACCTTACAGTGAAAGCATTCATTCTTTGACCAATTCTATAGCTCTGGGTATTTTGAGGTTCCCCAGTGGTGCAGTGGTAAAGGGCTTGGTTGACCACTGAAAGATCAGCCATGCAAACCCACCAGCAGCTTTGCAGGAGGAGAATGTGGCCTTCAGCTTCTGTAAAGATTTACAGCCTTGAAAACCCTATGGGGCAGCTCTGCTCTGTCCTATAGGGTTGCTATGAGTCGGAATCGACTCCATGGCAAGGAGTGTAGGTATTTTGAAAAATGTACTTTATGAGGTTGAGGAAATTCTCTTCTGTTCCTAGTTTGTTGACTGTTTTCATCGTGAAAGCTGTTAGATTTTGTCCAGTGATTATTTTGTGTTTGCTGAGAAGTGGTTTATGTAGTCTTGAATTCTATTCATATTTTGTATTGCACTGATTTTCATATGTTAAACTAACCTTGCATTCCTAACATAAATCCCATTTGGTCATGGTGTGCATTATTTTTATATGTTGCTGGGTTTGGTTTGCTAGTATTTTGTTGAGAAGTTCTGTGTCTGTATTTATAAATAAAGTATATTGTTGGTAGTTTTCTATTTCGATGTCTTTGTCTGGATTTGGTAATACTAGTATTATGGAATGAGTTGAGAAGCCTTCCCTTCTCATATTTTTTGGAAGACCTTTTGCAGAATTGTATTTTTTTTTTTTTTTAAATATTTAGTGGAATTAACCAGTGATGCCACCTGGGCTTGGATTTTTCTTTGTGGGTTTTAAGATACTAATTCAGTCTGCCTTATTCAGATTTTCTATTTCTTCTTGAATCATTTTTGGTAGTTTTTGTCTTTGTAGGAATTTTCCCATTTCATCTGCGTTATCTAATTTTATGGTATAAAATTGTTCTTAGTAGTCCCTTAAAATCCTTCTCATTTCTGAAAGATCAGTAACAGTGTCACCTCTTTGATTTCTAATTTTATTAAGTTGAGTTGTCTCTGTCTTTTTTTTTTTTTAACTTAGTCAATCTAGGGAGCTATCTGACAATTTTACTAATCTTGTCAAAGAACCCCCTTTTGGTTTCATCAGTGCTCTCCATTGATTTTACTACTGTTTTCTGTTGAGCCTCCATTTCATCAACATCCCTGGTAATCTTATTATTTTCTTCCTTCTCTTTGTTCTAGGTGTAGTTTGCTTTGTTTTTACCAATGTCTTGTTGTGAAAGCTTATTTTCTTAGTTTGAGATTCTAGGTTTTAATTTTTAATGTTGGCATTTGTAGCTATATCCCTCTAGACACTGAGTTAGCTACATCACCTAAGTTTGATACTTTATGTCTTCATTTCCTAGCTTCCAGAACTGTGAGAAGATAAATTTCTGCTCTTTAAAGCCATCCAATTTGTGGTATCTTGTTATGACAGCCCTAGCAAACACATACACAGGAAAAAAGGTAAATCTGCCTTTGAGAGGGCCGAGATGTGGCACTTAGCAGACGAAGACTTTAAAGTAGCTGTTATAAATACATTCATAGAACTAAAGGAAGCCATGCGTAGAGAGGTAATGGAAGATATGATGGCAATGTCTCATCAAATAGAGGATAACAAAGAAATAAAAACTATTTAAAAAAAAAAGAAAAATGTAGAGTCCAGATGAGAGTAATGGCCATGCCAATTCCTTCTGAGGGCTTTGAGAGAGGAACTGTTCCAATGCCTCTCTTCTGGTTTCTGATGGCTGCCATCAGTCCTGGGTCATTACAAGATGTAATCCGCTTCCACGATTGCATGGCATCCATCTTCCCGCTGTGCATCACTCTTTTTGTAAGACGCTACTCAGAAGGAATTATGTGCACTCTACTCCAGTAAGATGTTGACAAAAACAGCACAACGGTTGGATGCAAAGTTGTATCAACTGAGGAAACGACATGACATGGCAACTCAGATCTCCCAGAAACAAAAAGAATGAGAAATGGTAAATAAGAAGGCTAATATAACAAACCCCAATCCTTTGTGCTGTTATCAAATATATTACATTTCTATATTACGTTACTGTAGATCCAGAAATACAATTTTATGTGTATTTGTGTGTCTTTATATGTTGTTGTTGTTCTTGTTGGGTGGCATCAAGTTGGTTCCAATTCATAACAACCTTATGTACAAAAGAACGAAACACTGCCCAGCCCCGCACCATCCTCACAATCTTTACTATGTCTGAGCCCATTGTTGCAGCCACTGTGTCAGTCCATCTCATTGAGGGTCTTCCTCTTTGTTGCTGACCCACTACTTTACCAGGCATGATGTCCTTCTCCAGGGACTAGTCCCTCCTGATAACATGTCCAAAGCACATGAAACGAAGTCTCGCCGTCCTTGCTTCGAAGGAGCATTCTTACTGTACTTACTGTAAGATTTGTTCATTTTTCTGGCAGTCCATGGTATATTCAATATTTTTTGCCAATATTATAATTTAAATTCATTAATTCTTCTTCAGTCTTCCTTATTCATTGTCTAGCTTTCGCATGCATTTGAGGTGATTGAAAATACCAGGGCTTATGTCAGGCACACCTTAGTCCTCAAGGTAACATCTGTGCTTTTGAACACTTTAAAGTGCCCTTTTGCAGCAGATTTGCCCAGTGCGGTACTTCGTTTGATTTCTTGACTGCTGCCTCCATGGGCGTTGATAGTGGATCCAAGAAAAATGAAACCCTTGACAACGTCAGCCTTTTCTCTGTTTATCACGATGTTGTTTATTAGTCCAGTTGTGAGGATTTTTGTTTTCTTTATGTTGAGGTGTAATCCATACTGAAGGCTGTAGTCTTTGATCTTCATCAGTAAGTGCTTCGAGTCCTCTTCATTTTATGCAAGCAAGGTTGTGTCATCTGCATATTGCAGATTGCTAACGAGTCTTCCTTCAATTCTGATGTCACTTTCTTCTTCATGTAGCCCAGCTTCTTGAATTGTTTGCTCAGCATACATATTGAATAAGTATGGTGAAAGGATACAACCCTCATGCACACCTTTCCTGATTTTAAACCATACAGTATTCCCTTGTTCTGTTTGAACAGCTGCCTCTTGGTCTGTGTATAGGTTCCACATGAGCACAGTTAAGTGTTTCGGAATTCCCATTCTTTGGCGGTGTTATCCATAATTTGTTATGATCCACACATTCAAATGCCTTTGCATAGTCAATAAAACACAGGTAAACGTTTTTCTGGTATTCTCTGTTTTCAGTCAAGATCCATCTGACATCAGCATTGATATTCCTCATTCTATATCCTCTTCTGAATCTAGCTTGAGTTTCTGGCAGTTCTCTGTTGCTGTACTGCTAGAAACATTTTTGAATTATCTTCAACATAATTTTACTTGCACATGATATTAATGATACTGTTCAACAATTTCTGCATTCCACTGGATCCCCTTCCTTTGGAATAGGCACGTGTATAGATCTCTTTCTCTCTCTCTGTATATATATGTGTATATATATAGTGTATAGTTTTGTACAGCTTTTTAAATTATTTAAAATAAAAATGGAGAGGAAATATGGGTTTATATTGTTTTTTATTATATAATTACTTCTGCTGGAATTCTTTGTTTGTCTCTGTGTATGCGTGTGTAGTTTCTAATTTGTTTGAGGTCACTTGCTTTCAGCCTGAAGAACTTCCTTTAGTATTTCTTTTAAGGTGGATCTGCTGATAATGAATTCTCTTAGTTTTTGTTTATCTGGGAATGTTTTAATTCATTTTTGAAAGATTGTTTTACTGGATATAATATTTTTGGTTGGCTTTTTTCCTTTCGGCACTTTGAGTATGTCATCCTACCATCTTGTGGCCTCCATGATTTCTGATGAGAAGTCAGCTGTTAGTCATCTTTTTCTTTGGTTCCCTTGTATGGCGTAGTGGTTAAATGCTACGGCTGCTAACCAAGAGTTCGGCCGTTTGAATCCACCAGGCCCTCCTTGGAAACTCTATGGGGCAGTTCTACTGTGTCCTATAGGGTCGCTATGAGTTGGAATCGACTCGACAGCAGCGGGTTTGGTTTGGTTTTGTACGTGACGAGCCATTATGTTCGTGCTGCTGTCAAGATTTTCTCTTTGTCTTTGTTTTTCAATATTTGATTTAATGTGTCTGGTTGTGGGTTCTTTTGCTGTTTACGTAAGGTTTGTCTAGCTTCTTAGATGTGTAGATTAATATTTTCATGAAATTTGGAATGTTTTCAGTCATTACTTCTTTGAGTATTTTTTTTCCTCATTTCTTCTGTTTTGATACCACCATTCTACGTATGTTGAGGCAGTTAATCATGCCCCACATTTCTCTAAGCCTCTGTACGTTTTTCGTCATTCTTTTTGCATTCCATCTTTCAGATTACATAATCTCTATCAACTAGGTTTGCTGATTTTTTCCTCTGTAAACTCAGATCTGCCATGAATGCCCATAGTGAATTTTTTGTTTCAGTTATTATATTTTTCACTTCCATATTTTTCAGTTTTTATCTCTTTATTGTAATCCTCTGTTTAATGAGATATTGCAGCATATCTTCCTTTAGTTCTTTACATATGATTTCCTTTAGTTCTATGAACATATGTATAATAGCTATTTGAAATCTTTGTCTGCTGAGTCCTTCATCTGGTCCCTCTCAAAGGCAGCTTTTGTTGCCTACCTTTTTTCCTGTGTATATGTTTGCAAGGGCTGCTGTAACAAAAAACCAGAAAGTGGATGGCTTTAACGAACAGAAATATATTTTCTCACAGTTCTGGAGTCTGGAAGTCTAAATTAGGATAGTGGCCATGTCGATTCCTTGTCAGGGCTTTGAGAGAGAAACTGTTCCGTGCCTCTCTCCTAGTTTCTGGTGCCTGCCAGCAATCCTTGCTGTTCCTTTGCTGCTTATAGATGTATCTGCTTCCATTGTCACATGGCGTGTCTTCTCCCTCTGTGTGTCACTCTTTTTATAAAATACCACTCAGAAGAAATTAGTGCCCACCTTAGTCCAGTATGGTGGTGTTAACCGATAACATCTGCAAAGAAAAACTCTGGTTCTTCACACAAGGTCACACTCACAGGTTCAGGGATTAGAACTTTAACATATCTTTTTGGGGGACACGAGTCAGTCTGTAGCGTTATGGGTCATGCTTTTCTATTTTTATACATGTCATGCAATACTTTGCTCAAAAGTGGGCATTTTACATAACATGTAAAATGTTTTCGAATTGCTGGATAATCTGCTGCCCCCACTGGAGTTGTTGTTTGTTTAATGACTTGGCTAGACTATTTAGTGAAATATGTTTCCACCACAATGTGCAAGTTTTTGTCATTAATCCTTAGAGGGCGCATTCTTGGGCATGTTCACTCAAGCTGGGATGACTGTTTTTAGCAGTGTTCTTTTTGATTCTTTCTCTAATCTCTCTGTTAAACTTTCTTCCTCTGTTGGTGTCATACCCAGTTGTTAGCATCCATGACTTGCTGGCTGATTGATATGCTGTTTTTTTTACAATTTTCCGGAACATAAGTGTCTCCACAGTCTGATCTGAATAAATCCGGACCCCTTCGCAGGAGTAGTCTTTGAGGCCAGTGTTCGAGGTTTCTTCCAGCTTCAGGGGGAGCTTTTCTTATGTGTTTCTTCCCCTGGTTTTCTGTCATACACTTCTAACTGGTTTGTAGTTTAGCTTGTTCTCTCATGGGGCTACTAGCCTCCTCTTAATTGCTTACCATCAAAATCTCCATTGTTTGACAGCACTATTAGGCTTGAACTTCCACACATACGGTTCCAAATAATGTCAGTTTCTTTGAAGAGAGGAGCTTTCTGTTCTTTTGGCTTCTCTTTCATCTTTGCAAAATCTCTGATCCTCTGCTCCATAACTTGGGGCAGGACCAGTAGCTGGCATCTTTTGGAGTGACACTCCTGCTTTACAAGCAGTGCACTGGTGGAGGGGTAGCCTGTGGTTTTCTTGGCTTTCCTCTCTCAACATGGAACCTCTGCACTGTGAGCATTTTGGGATGAGCATGATCGGGGCCTCAGTATTCTTGGGCTTCCATTCCTTGGGTAGAGCTTCTCTCCTATTAGTGGGCGCTAGGTCACTGAAGAGAGCCTTGGACTTCTCAGTCACTCTTGCTTGGAATAGGAGTTCTGGAACACAGACTTGAGGGGGCAGTGAGAAATGCTGGTGGACTTTCATTCTCTAGGAGATTCTCTAGCACCCAGTTGGAAGCTGGGAGGAGAAGGAGCCTTTTTTTTTCTTGGCTGTATCTTCCCACAGTGGAGGTTCCATCAAACTGAACTGGGAGGGTGATGAGAGACTAGCTTGAGCTCAAATGCCACAGCCTCTTACCGTTCTTGCCAAGATTTAGTAGATGTTCTTGAATAAATGTTTCTGCATTTGCTGTATGCCCTTAGGACAGTTTTTGATATTTTAGGGCCTAAGTCTGCCTTTTTATTTTTGTTTGTTCTCTGTGTTTCGAGCTTCTCTATTTCTTTTTTCTGCCTTCCTATAAGGTTACTTGAACACTTTTTAGAGTTCATTTTGGTTTTATCAATGTTGTTATTGTTTCTCTTTATGTAGCTTTTTTTATTGGTTGCTCATCTTTAGGAGCTTGATTTGGGTCTTTTTTTATAACTATGTCGTTAACTTTTTGAACATTTGGAGACATTTATATAATAACTGTTTCGATGTCCTTTTTTGCTATTTTAACGTGAGTCAGTTTCGATTAATTGATTCTTCTCATTCTGAATGATACTTTATGGCTTCTTTGCGTATCTGCTAATCTTTGGATTCTGAAACTTTGGGTGTTGAATATTGTGTATTCTCACAATTTTTAAAATTATTCTAAATATGTAACAAACGTTTGCCACTTTAACATTCATAACATGTAAAATTTATTGAATTAATTGTGTCCATCATGTTGTACACCCATCACTGTTTCTAACTTTTCCCATCACGCTTAACAGAAGCTCAGTGTCTCCTAAGCCATGAGTCTTCTCTCCAACCTCCCACCTGCCCCTGGTAGCCGGTAATAACCTTAGGTCTCTGTATATTTGCCTGTTATAAATGTTTCAGATAAATGTAACCATACAGTATTTGTCTTTTTGTGACCAACTTCTTGGTCTTTGTTTTAGGATGTAGTTAAGTTACTTGGAAGCTATTTGATTTGTTCAGATCTTGCTTTTCTTTGTTAGGCAGGTCTGGGCCACAGCCCAATCTGGGGATGACAATTTTTACACTGAGATGAGATCTCTCTGAGTGCTTCACCCAATGCCCTGTGAATTATAAGGCTTTCTTGTCTGGATTGCGGGCACAGCCATTGTTCCTGGTCCTGTGTGAGCCCCAGGTACTGTTCTCTCTAATCATTCAGCCGGTTTTTTCCTGGGTCTTGAATACTTTTGAGGAATATCAGAGGAGGACTTTGTGCAGATCCACACAGTTCTTTCTCTGAGCTGTTCTCTCCTGTCCAGTACTCTGTTCCATGAAGTATAGCCTTTGTCTCCTTGGATTCTCAGTTGTATCAAGCAGCTATCACTGTATCTTTACTGCCATGTACTTTCATTACCCCCAAAAAGCCAGTTTTTCCAAAGAAAGCCCATGAAAAAGAAATAAAAATTATTTTATTAAATTGTTGTTCTTTGGTATGTCTTTTTAATATTCTAAGGGACAGAAGAGAAGGGAAGTAGGCGTAAAGCATTTCTCCTGCATACTGAAGTAAATGGTTGTCTCAAGGCAAAGCATTGCCTTGTATGATTATTTGAATTACTGGCCGAACTAGCTACTTTTTTCCATGGAATACAATTTTTGCTTTGGAAGAATGACTGACCGTCAGAGTTTGGTTAGTCAGTGTATTGGGTATTTGGCAGATCTTTCCTTGAAAATGAATAAATGAGCCAGACATTCACTTAAAGGAAAGCAAGTTACAGTTTATATTGCCAATAATAAAATTTGGGCTTTCAAAGCAAAAATTAGAGTTTTGGAAAATTTGTATCCACCACTGTGAGCTTGGCAGTTTTCGGTAAAGACTCTTCTGATGAGATTGGGAGCCCTAGTGGCACAGTGGTTAAGAGCTACGGCTGCGTATTGAAAGGTCAGTAGTTCAAATCCACCCCAGGTGCGCCTTGGAAACCCTACAGGGCAGTTCTACTCTGTCCAGTTGGGTCGCTATGAGTCGGAATTGACTTGACGGCAATGGGTTTGGTTTGGTTTTTGCAGTACAGTGGGTTTCTCTTCATATGTGGCCTTTCTGGCCTTGGATTTATAATTCTGCCAAAAATAATTGGTTGGGCTTCAGCTTGCCCTGTGATCGGTCTGTTTTACACACCTTGCAGGGATTGGTCAGTTTACTGTGCACATAGGGTTTGTAAGCCCACACAGTAAGGATTAAGTGACCTTGCGGGGATTCGTCAGTTTGTGACCCAGCTGGGAGGGCTAAGCCTTGAAATTGATAAGGACCTTGCTTATGTAAGCAGCCAACATGACAGAGGTTTTCATGGTGTGAGACAGTGGTAGCAGTATGAGGGTAGGAACCATGGGACCGGCAGATGGCTGCGGTGGTGCTTGCTGACTCACGGGGCGGGGAGAGAGAGTGAGTGAGCTGAGTGCCTTTGGACAGGAGGTTTGCTGACAGAGTGGGGTGCCTCTGGGTACTTGTCAGCAGAGCCAAAAGAGCTGTAACAGTTGCCCAAGCAGGGCAGAGGCCTAGGGAAAGGCCGTTGGCTGGCATGACCAAGAGAAGGGCCTGTCTGCAGACACTGCTGAGAAGCTAAGAACTTTTTTGGTCGGAGGCTATGCTGATTGACGAAGTTGATCCTGTCTCCTGAGTAGTAGCCTGTTACTTCCCTAATAAACCACGTAATTGTGAGTATGGTCTGTGAGTTCTGTGTAGCCATTGCCATGAATTATCAAACCCAGTAGAGAAGTAGAGAGTGCCATGGGGAGGATGGCCGGCGTCAAGTGGTGGAAAAGTTGGAGAGGGAGGTGTGTCTGACCTTGACCTCATGGGAACCAGCTTTGTGCTGATCCTAATTCTCATCCCTTGTAGATGTAGACAAGTTTAGACACTAGAATACAAGTACAAAGAATAGTATTCACAGTTCTCTGAGCTGGCTATTAAAATACATACTTTTCTAATTGTATAACTACATAAAGTCAGATTTTCTTCATTTACTTCAATCAGAGCAACATGTCACAAGAGACTGAATGCACAAGCAGGTATTAGAACCCAGCTCTCTTCTATTACCTAGACAATAATGAGATTTACAAAGATGTAAAGCAGTGATGCTCTGCTCACTTGTATTTTTTGTTTGGGAAGTTATTTTTTATAGAAATGTTATTTATATTAACTGGGCTTACTATTTTTAATTCTAAATGAATTAAGAAATATCTTAAAAGTTCTCTATCTTAATTTCTAATATGGTAAATATCAATGTATATAACTCATATAAACAAAAGGGTTTACGGGTCTTAAAGAATTTTTTACAGTGTAAAGGGGTCCTAAGTCCAAAAAGCTTAAGACTACTGGTGTATGTCCTGTTCCTCCTCTTGCTCCCGAGAAGATTGCTATACCTCCTGGCATAACATCTGTATTCCAAGCTAGAAGAGGGAGGAAAAATGCAGGAAAAAGGGGCAGTGACTGTATCAGGAAAGCAAAATGTTTTTCCAGAAAATCTCCAGGTTAGTTTCATTAGAGAAAACTTTCTTAGATCTTTACCCTCAACTGCAAGGTAGTCTGGGGAAAGTGAGAACTTTCAGCTGGATTTGTTGCTGCTCAGAACAAAGTCTGTTCATGGGGAAGTAGGGAAGTGGATATTGGGTAGGCAGTTAGTAATGTCTTTATATACAGTTCTTTTGGTTTGTTTTTCCTTTTTTAAAGACTGGCCCTGCTCATAGTTTCAGGCAAACACCCACATGAGGCTCTATTGTTTGACTCTGTAATACTGAATCCCAAAAACTTGCTTAGGCAACTCACCCCATTGTCTTCTTGATAATTCTTGGCTTCTGCTTTCCAGAGTGTTTGGTCTCCGTGGGCTCCGCATCTCCGTTCTGCCACCACAGTACGTCTTACTGGAGCCACACATGCACTTGCAACATATCATTGACAAGACTGTTTAAATTGCAAAATGTCCCTTGTTCTTCAACAGAGCTTTTTATCTTTGTGATTTAGCACCTTCTTAAAATAACAAAACTTGGCTTTCTCACACCTTCAGACTCAGTCATTTCCAATCCATTTATCAATCTGGTTCCTGATTGATTTATGTGGATTGTCTCAATTGTGAGCTCACTGTCATCCATTACACTTTTAAGTTAGTCATGCTTTGCCTTTTAAGTAATGAATCGTAGCCCTTACGGATTATTCTGGTCCAGGATTTGGGATGAAATTGATACTTTAAAGTACAGCCTGGGGACCAGCAACATTGAAGTCACCTGGAGGTTATTGGATATGCAGAATCTCGACCCTAGCCCAGACCTAAGAAATCACAGTCCTCATTTTTGCAAGATCCCCAGATGATTCAAGTGTACAAAGTTGAAGAAGCACTGGTCTAAGGGAGACAACAAATGAGAAGAGGGCCTGGGGCTGTGTTCCAAGGAGCCCCATGTTTAAGGCAGATGTCAAGAGCCCACCACAGAGACTGGGAGATGAGAGAGGACCAGGGAAGGGTGTCGGATCACAGTGCAGCCTCTCCTAGTGCCTCATCTGAGGAAGAGGGGTACAGTAAGCCTTTCATCTCTTCTTAGGTTACAAGGAAGTTGTACTGGTTAAGCACTGGCTAAAAGAATTAAAGGCCTTAGAAAAATAATTTGCCAAAGTTTTTATCACTTGGACATTGAAGCTTTGTTTTGTCTTGAACTGGAACTCTTTTCTTTTTGGCATACCTACTTCTAGTTCCTGACATTGATGTTTGGCAAGCTTCTCCTTCTCATTCAGAAACATGCAGTTTAACTATAGACTGAGTAGTGTTAAGCACTATTTTGTACTATTTTATGGCATTCTTTAATTTTCCCCAGTTGTACATTCCTTATCAAAACACTATTTCAGAGTAGTTGTGTGGTTGCACTATCATTGGCACAGGACTGGATCCAGGTTGTTTTTGTCCATATTCTGTATCACATATAGTAGGCACACAGCAAGAAAGTGTGGAGTGAATGAGTGACCGAGTTGAATAAATCCTGCTTTTTGAAAATAGGTCTGGTGTGGTCCTGTACTTTCTAGTCTTTTCTATAAGTCCAAATAAATGGGCATTAAATGGCAATGATGTAAAGAAAAAAAAAAAAAAAGGTCTGTTGGAACTGAAGTGTTGTAAGATCCTACAAAATAGTAGATTGTTTTTGTGTGCCATTGAGTTGATTGCAACTCATAGCAACCCTGTATGACAGAGTAGAAGAGCCTCATGCTGTTTCCTAAGCTTTAATCTTTACAGAAGCAGATCGTCATGTTTACTCCCACAGAGCTGCTAGTGGGTTCGAACTGTGGACCTTTTGGTTAACAGCAGAGCACGTAACCATTGTCCCACCAGGACTCCTTTAAATAGCGCATAGCCGATACCAAACCTGTTGCAGTTGAGTTGATCCCAACTCATAGTGACCCCATAGGACAGAGTAGAACTACCCCATAGGGTTTCCAAGGAACGGCTGGTGAATTCAAACTGCGGACCTTTTGGTTAACAGCCAAGCTCTTAACTGCTGTGCCACCAGGGCTCCAAATAGTGTATAAGCTATCCCAAATATTTGCAGGTTTCGGGCTTTTCAAAGTCTGTATCTTTGGGGGCTGGTTACTTGATTTTACCTATGCAAAGTATTGAATTGCTGAAACGAGGAAAATGGATAAAGACTTGCATCATAATTGCTTTACTTAAATTCATAAGGTAAAGAGCAACTTTCAGCTCCCAGTCTGGATTTTGTTATCTAGCTTAACAGCTTGGGCTCCCACCTTCAGTCCATTCTCTGTGGAGTAATGAACATCAGAAAGGTCTAGAGTTTGACTTCCAGCCTCTCTTCCTACCTCAGAACGTCTCCATAGGTTCCTAGATGGTGTCAAACTAGCTATCCCTTGTGCAGCAGTGGATAATATGATAGTTGTTACAGTTGCCTTTTCTGTGCAAATAATTCAAGACATGACAGTGTCTTTGCCTAAGCTTGTCGTTGTGTGCTGTCAGGTCACTTCTGGATTAATGACCCCGTGTGGCCGAGTAGAACTGCCCTGCAGGGCTTTCTCGGCTGTGGTCTGTATGGAGCAGATCACCAGCTCTTTCTCCCACTGAGCTGCCGGGTGGGTTTGTACCACCAACCTTTTAGTTTCTTTCATCAGCACTTAAGAGTTACCAGTGTGTTCAAAAGCCAAGTAGACAGAAGTCAAAGACTGTCTGTATTTTGGTGGGTTGAAGAAAGGGGAAAATTAAGGCTTTCTTGATGCCTCTCTCTCTTTAAGGAGAGCTTTGATGGATGAAATTAATCCTTCCTCAGAGGAATTTTTAAATGATCCACTAACTCCTTTGTACTTTAATAATTGACCAATGCTATCTTATCAACTAATTACCTCTTAACCTTCTTCTGGACTTGACCCATGGTTATTACATGGCATGTGAACTGAATGGAGAGTAGATAATTTTTAAAAATCTAGGTGACATCTTGATTTCCTTTTTTAAAAGCTTTTTACTCATTTGGGTTTACAGCAAGGATAAGTGGATTTGGGAAAAGTTACTCTCAATATTTTACAAAATCTGATTTACATTTTAGAGCGTTCATTTTTTAGAAAGTAAAAGGACTTTCTGAACAGTACTTTTGTGTACCAGGGAGGTCAAGGTAAGAAGCAAAGAGCCTAAACGAAGGCATTGACAGTAGAAATGAAGATTTGAGATTGAGGGAGAATCAGGTACAAGGCTTTGTGACTGAATGTGGAGGGTGATAAATGAGAAAGGAGGCTGGGTGACTCCCACATTTCTCTAATCCAGGAGGAAAACCAGGCTCCAGGGAGAAGGTGTGGTCTGGGCCATGTCCCTGTTGAATACCCAGGACATAAAACAAAAAAAAACCATTGCAGTCGAGTTGATTCCGACTCATAGTGGCCCTATAGGACAAAGTAGAACTGCCCCATGGGGTTTCCAGGGAGCAGCTGGTAAATTCAAACTGCTGACCTTTTGGTTAGCCGCTGAGCTTTTAACCACTGCACCACCAGAACGTAGCCAAATCACTGCAGTGGGGTTGACTAGCCTGCTTTCTTCTCTATTCTGTGTCTCCTCATAATTTGGACTTTGTTACCTACAACCGAATGGGGTGTTTTTTTCACGAAATCTCTGGTAGAATGTGTCTTAAAGCACTTAACGCTCTCTTATTGTTACAGTTAATTCCAAACTCCTGCTCTTTCCTTGATGAGATGTTAAGTTCCTTTAGGGCAGGAAGCATTGTTTTATTCATCTTTGTCAAATTCTCCAATATTTAATATCTGGCCCAGTACTTATAATTGGGGTGTGCTCAGCAAATCACAGTCAAAGGAATGGTTTGTCAGTAGGATTGTTACTATGATCGATTACTTGTTCTTTGACCATTTTAATCAAATCTTGATACTTAACACCTGTTTGGTTTCCTTGCAGCTTGAGAAGACTTTGGGACATTCCATGAGTCATTCAAGTAACATTTGTAAGGTACAGTGCCACTGAGACATGTTGTTTTTGTAGTCTGGGGTTTTTCTATTCTTATACCTTGTGTGTTTTTATACTCTTTCTTTTAAAGAGGTAAAGCGCTTGATGCATTTCTTCAATCTGCTCTGGGACTGTACAATGAGGTGTGTTGCAGTTGTTTCTACAGCGAGACAATTTTTAGTGTGTGCTAGTTAGGAGGAGTGACGTAAAGGAGAAAATGCCATTTCTTCAAGTAGAAATCATACACTTTTGGGAAAGTGGAATCTCAGAGAGTAACCCAGGAATCTGTTACTTCAAATAGGAATGCATTTGACTGAAAGTAACAGAAAGCCAGCTATGCTGACTTAAACAATTAGGGGATTATATGATTCACGTGACAGGATGACTGGAGGTAGGTGGACCTGTTGCAGGCAAGGCTTCCCAGCTTGGGACTAAGCCCTGCCTAGGTTCTTGCCTTCTACTGACCAAAACTGACCAGGAGAGGCTCAGAGGTTCCACACAAACAAAGGTTTATTAGTGGCAAAAAGAAAGTAAAGGCTCCTGAGTAGGGAACAGAGAGGGACCAACCAATGCTAGCCTCTGTTCCCCTGGACAAAGGTTTTTCTGGGGCTTATATGGGTTTGGCGAGGATAATAGGGTAATGAATATTTAGTGGGTTTCTTTCAAGGGGCGGGTACTTCTCATGGCAGTGCATACTAAATTAGACTGTGTGTGCATCTGGAATCCCAAGATGGAAACCGTAGCAAAGGCTTCCGGGACTGGGTGGCAGGATTTACTATGGGGTGTGGCGCCTGCGAAGCCCCCCTGCGGCGCCAATTGTTTTCTGTCTCAGGTACTTGCATCAGGTGGAGGTCATCTGTCAGTCACCTTGTGGATGTCTGTGCATGCTCCTGGGACCAGATCAGGCTTGTCCTGAAAAACATAAGGAAGTATGTTGTTTGTTCTTTCCTTATCACACGTTCTAGGATGGGGGTTTTACGTCATTAGCTAAGCTTGCAGGTGTTGCAGAGTTCCTTGCCTAGGGGCTCAGTCCCCTTTTCTTCCTTTTCTCAGTCCCAGACTGATGAAGTTTCTCAGAGATGCTGCCAGGGGCCCAGGTGCTCCTGATCTCTCTGGGCCTCCGTCCTTAGCACATTGTCATTCTCCTGCTTATTACCACATGATCTCAAGATGGAAGCTGACCCTCAGGCACCATGGAGTAAGAGGAAAGAATGAAGGAGTCTGTCAACTGAGACTGTCCCTCTTTAGCTAGAAATTAAAGTTTTTCCAGAAGCCCCATCCAGCTAGCTAAGTTCTGCTTACACCTCATTGGCCAGAACTGGATTACAAGGTCACCTCTAGCTGGAGGTGGGGCTAGGAAGGTGTCTTAGGCTGGGTTCCCTAGAGAAGCAAAACCAGTAAAGTATATAAATATATATATATTGAGAAAGAGAGTTGTATCAGGGAAACAGCTCACGTGATTATAGAGGCTGGAACGTCCCAAGTCCGTGGGTCAGGATAGAGGCTTCTCCTGATTCATGTAGCTGCAGGGGCTGGTGAACCCAAGATTGGTGGGTCAAAGAGCAGGGCTCTTGCTCACAGGCTGTGAAGATCGACGAATCCCAAGATCAGCAGATAAGCTGTTAGCTCAAGTCCCAAGAACCAGAGGTCAGACAAACAGGAGGCAGCTGCAGGATCCAGAGAAAGCAAAAGCCAGAACGTCCGTTTGTATTTGGATGTATTCTACATGCCTGAGGAAACTCCCTTTCACCTGATTGGCTACTCACAGCAGATCCCATCATGGGGGTGATCATATGTAAATGCTGAGAACCGTGGCCCAGCCAAGTTGACACACATCTTAACCATCACAGGAAGGGAGCTTTCTGGGGAGTGGATCAGCCATCCTCCAGCATCTGCCATACCTGTGGTCACTTAGCTAGTCTGCTAGGAGGGTGTCAACTACTAGGGTGACTCAGGAGCCAGCAGACAGTGTTCCACGTGTGTGCTCTGGCTCCCCAGCTCACACTGTTCTCCCCTCTGAGCCCTGACTAGCCTGTGATCCCTTCCTGCTCCTTGTGGGTATTGACTTTCTCCCCATGTCTGTCAGCCTTTTAAATGTTGACACAGAATTTGACAGAAGATTTGAACAATGTCACAAAACCTGTACTGCTGTCTCAGGCCCCCTAAATGCATAGCCACATTATTTACCATTTTTATTTACTAACTACACGGATATTTTCGTTCTTTCATATTAACTATTAACTAAAAGTTGAAAATCCTCTTAAAACATTGATTGTTCTGTTCCCGGGTATATTTGTGATTTATTCATATCCCTCTTCCACTTAATTTTGTGTATGAAAAGTTCAGACTGCTTGGTGTGATGCTGAAGGCCTTTACAGTTTGGTCCTTGGCTTCTCTCCTAACCTGATCTCCCACCAGAACCGTCTCTCAAGCCACGTGCTTCAGCCACATCATCTAAAGGCTGTTCGCTGAATATCCTCTCCTGTCCCAAAGGCTTTCCTTTTGCTCTTCCCGCAGCTGAGAATTCTGGAGCTTTCAGACCGTGTAGTGGTAGACTATCATTGCCCTACCGCTTTTCAAAAGGGGCTGATTAACGTTTGAGCAGTGAGAACACTTAGGAGGTGTCAGGCCCAGGTGGCCTGCCTCATTACATTGAGTTACACTGTTTTAAAAGATGCAGTGGAACTTGTTTCCATGCCCAGTGACTGTGAGGGTATTTCTGAAAGAGGACATCATCCAGCAGCTCAAATATGCATTTTTCAGTTTATGGTTTTGTGGTAAGGTTTTATGTGAAGGAAAGGTTCTTTCTACAGTTTTAAAAAAAAAAAAAGCTTGAAAACAACTGACCTGCAATATCTAGAGGAAAAGCTCTGGGCCTGGCACAGGCCTGGGTTGTGGGTATCTGAGTTGTTCTGTGAAGGTTTTGGGGTCAGATGGACAAGAGTTTACTGACCATGTGACCTTGAGGAGAGACACTTCCCTGAGCTTTAATTTCCGCAAAAGTAAAATTACGGTGATTATACAGCCTTGAGGATTGTTGGTGCGTCTAGTGATAATATTTGTCAGGGAACTGTGGGACATCTCACTCATGCAGTGAGCCAATAAACCTGACTTTGTTGAACTTCAGGTTTGTCCCTCATGGGTTTAGATTGATTGGTCCAGGACAGTCCTTAATGGTAAAAAAAAAAAAAAAAAAAAAAGTAGCTGTTGTTATTTTATTGCTAATCAAGGGGAGACTATTTGCTTTAAATAATACCTGGGAGTGAAAATGAGGAAATCTAACCAAAACTATGGCTTTTAATAGAACAATCTCTAAGGACTTCCCTTGCTTTTTCCTTTCTTCCTTGCACACATTTTCATTGCATGCTTGTTCTGTCAGACACTGTGCTAGGTGCTGGCATAAAATAATGAGCAAGGCACACATGACCACTGGCCTCATGGAGCTCTCCTGTAGGTGGGTGTGGAATTTTCTTTATGTGTCTTTGAGTCTAAGGTGTATCTCTTGTAGGCAGCATACAGACGGATCGTGTTTTTTTAATCCTTTCTGCCACTGTCTGTCTCTTTATTGGTGCATTTAGTCCGTTTACATTCAGCATAAATGTATGAGTTTAGTGCTGTCATTTTTTTTTTAACTTTTATTGAGCTTCAAGTGAACGTTTACAAATCAAGTCAGACTGTCACATATAAGTTTATATACACCTTACTCCGTACTCCCACTTGCTCTCCCCCTAATGAGTCAGCCCTTCCAGTCTCTTCTTTCCTGACAATTTTGCCAGCTTCCAACTCTCTCTATCCTCCCATCCCCCCTCCAGACAGGAGATGCCAACACAGTCTCAAGTGACCACTTGATATAATTAGCTCACTCTTCATCAGCATCTCCCTCCTACCCACTGTCCAGTCCCTTTCATGTCTGATGAGTTGTCTTCGGGGATGGTTCCTGTCCTGGGCCAACAGAAGGTTTGGGGACCATGACCGCCGGGATTCCTCTAGTCTCAGTCAGACCATTAAGTATGGTCTTTTTGTGAGAATTTGGGGTCTGCATCCCACTGATCTCCTGCTCCCTCAGGGGTTCTCTCTTGTGCTCCCTGTCAGGGCAGTCGTCGATTGTGGCTGGGCACCAACTAGTTCTTCTGGTCTCAGGATGATGTAGGTCTCTGGTTCATGTGGCCCTTTCTGTCTCTTGGGCTCTTAGTTGTCCTGTGACCTTGGTGTTCTTCATTCTCCTTTGCTCCAGGTGGGTTGAGACCAATTGATGCATCTTAGATGGCCGCTTGTTAGCATTTAAGAGCCCAGACGCCACATTTCAAAGTGGAATGCAGAACGTTTTCATAATAGAATTATTTTGCCAATTGACTTAGAAGTCCCCTTAAACCATGGTCGCCAAGCCCCCGCCCTTGCTCCGCTGACCTTTGAAGCATTCATTTTATCCCGGAAACTTCTTTGCTTTTGGTCCAGTCCACTTGAGCTGACCTTCCATGTATTGAGTATTCTCCTTCCCTTCACCTAAAGCAGTTCTTATCTACTAATTAATCAGTAAAAAACCCTCTTCCACCCTCCGTTCCCGCCTCGTAACCACAAAAGTATGTGTTCTTCTCAGTTTATACTATTTCTCAAGATCTTATAATAGTGGTCTTATACAATATTTGTCCTTTTGCCTCTGACTCATTTCGCTCAGCATAATGCCTTCCAGGTTCCTCCATGTTACGAAATGTTTCATAGATTCGTCACTGTTCTTTATCGATGTGTACTATTCCATTGTGTGAATATACCACAATTTATTTAACCATTCTTCCGTTGATGGACACCTTGGTTGCTTCCAACTTTTTGCTATTGTAAACAGAGCTGCAATAAACATGGCTGTGCATATATCCATTTGTGTGAAGGCTCTTATTTCTCTAGGGTATATTCCGAGGAGTGGGATTTCTGGGTTGTATGGTAGTTCTATTTCTAACTGTTTAAGATAACGCCAGATAGATTTCCAAAGTGGTTGTACCATTTTACATTCCCACCAGCAGTGTATAAGAGTTCCAATCTCTCCGCAGCCTCTCCAACATTTATTATTTGTGTTTTTTGGATTAATGCCAGCCTTGTTGGAGTGAGATGGAATCTCATCGTGGTTTTAATTTGCATTTCTCTAATGGCTAATGATCGAGAGCATTTTCTCATGTATCTGTTAGCTGCCTGAATATCTTCTTTAGTGAAGTGTGTGTTCATATCCTTTGCCCACTTCTTGATTGGGTTGTTTGTCTTTTTGTGGTTGAGTTTTGACAGAATCATATAGATTTTAGAGATCAGGCGCTGGTCGGAGATGTCATAGCTGAAAATTCTTTCCCAGTCTGTAGGTAGTCTTTTTACTCTTTTGGTGAAGTCTTTAGATGAGCATAGGTGTTTGATTTTTAGGAGCTCCCAGTTATCTGGTTTCTCTTCATCATTTTTGGTAATGTTTTATATTCTGTTTATGCCTTGTATTAGGGCTCCTAACGTTGTCCCTATTTTTTCTTCCATGATCTTTATCGTTTTAGTCTTTATGTTTAGGTCTTTGATCCACTTGGAGTTAGTTTTTGTGCTTGGTGTGAGGTATGGGTCCTGTTTCATTTTTTTGCAAATGGATATCCAGTTATGCCAGCACCATTTGTTAAAAAGACTATCTTTTCCCCAATTAACTGACTCTGAGCCTTTGTCAGTTATCAGCTGCTTATATGTGGATGGATTTATATCTGGGTTCTCAGTTCTGTTCCACTGGTCTATGTGCCTGTTGTTGTACCAATACCAGGCTGTTTTGACTACTGTGGCTGTATAATAGGTTCTGAAATCAGGTAGAGTAAGGCCTCCCACTTTCTTCTTCTTTTTCAGTAATGCTCTGCTTATCCGAGGCTTCTTTCCCTTCCATATGAAGTTGGTGATTTGTTTCTCTATCACCTTAAAAAATGACATTGGAATTTGGATCGGAAGTGCATTGTACGTATAGATGGCTTTTGGTAGAATAGACATTTTTACTATGTTAAGTCTTCCTATCCATGAGCAAGGTGTGTTTTTCCACTTGAGTATGTCCTTTTGAATTTCTTGTAGTAGAGCTTTGTAATTTTCTTTGTATAGGTCTTTTCCATCCTTGGTAAGATTTATTCCTAAGTATTTTATCTTCTTGGGTGCTACTGTGAATGGTATTGATTTGGTTATTTCCTCTTCGATGTTCTTTTTGTTGATGTAGAGGAATCCAAGTGATTTTTGTATGTTTATCTTATAACCTGAGACTCTGCCAAACTCTTCTATTAGTTTCAGTAGTTTTCTGGTGGATTCGTTGGGGTTTTCTGTGTATAAGATCATGTCATCTGCAAATAGAGATAATTTTACTTCCTCCTTGCCAATCCGGATGCCCTTTATTTCTTTGTCTAGCCTAATTGCCCTGGCTAGGACTCCTAGCACAATGTTGAGTAAGAGTGGTGATAAAGGGCATCCTTGTCTGGTTCCTGTTCTCAAGGGAAATACTTTCAGGTTCTCTCCATTTAGAGTGATGTTGGCTGTTGGCTTTGCATAGATGCCCTTTATTATGTTGAGGAATTTTCCTTCCATTCCTATTTTGGTGAGAGTTTTTATCATAAATGGGTGTTGGACTTTGTCAAATGCCTTTTCTGCATCAATTGATAAGATCATGTGGTTTTTGTCTTTTGTTTTATTTATGTGATGGATTACATTAATGGTTTTTCTAATATTAAAGCAACCTTGCATACCTGGTATAAATCCCACCTGGTCGTGGTGAATTCTTTTTTTGATATGTTGTTGAATTCTATTGGCTAGAATTTTGTTGAGGATTTTTACATCTATGTTCATGAGGGATATAGGTCTGTAATTTTCTTTTTTTGTAATGTCTTTACCTGGTTTTGGTATCAGGGAGATGGTGGCTTCATAGAATGAGTTGGGTAGTATTCTGTCATTTTCTATGCTTTGAAGTACCTTTAGTAGTAGTGGTGTTAACTCTTCTCTGAAAGCTTGGTAGAACTCTGCAGTGAAGCCGTCGGGCCAGGGCTTTTTTTTTTTTGTTGGGAGTTTTTTGATTACCGTTTCAATCTCTTTTTTTTGTTATGGGTCTATTTAGTTGTTCTACTTCTGAATGTGTTAGTTTAGGTAGGTAGTGTTTTTCCAGGAATTCACCCATTTCTTCTAGGTTTGCAAATTTGTTAGAGTACAATTTTTTGTAGTAATCTGATATGATTCTTTTAATTTCAGTTGGGTCTGTTGTGATGTGGCCCATCTCGTTTCTTATTCGGGTTATTTGTTTCCTTTCCTGTATTTCTTTAGTCAGTCTAGCCAATGGTTTATCAATTTTGTTAATTTTTTCAAAGAACCAGCTTTTGGCTTTGTTAATTCTTTCAGTTTTTTTCTGTTCTCTAATTCATTTAGTTCAGCTCTAATTTTTATTATTTGTTTTCTTCTGGTGCCTGATGGATTCTTTTGTTGCTCACTTTCTATTTGTTCAAGCTGTAGGGACAGTTCTCTGATTTTGGCTCTTTCTTCTTTTTGTATGTGTGCACTTATCGATATAAATTGGCCTCTGAGCACTGCTTTTGCTGTGTCCCAGAGGTTTTGATAGGAAGTATTTTCATTCTCGTTGCATTCTGTGAATTTCCTTATTCCCTCCTTGATGTCTTCTATAACCCAGTCTTTTTTCAGGAGGGTATTGTTCAGTTTCCAAGTATTTGATTTCTTTTCCCTAGTTTTTCTGTTATTGATTTCTAGGTTTATTGCCTTGTGGTCTGAGAAGATGCTTCATAATATTTCGATGTTTTGGATTCTGCAAAGGTTTGTTTTATGACCTGATATGTGGTCTAGTCTAGAGAATGTTCCATGTGTGCTAGAAAAAAAAGTATACTTTGCAGCAGTTGGGTGGAGAGTTCTGTATAAGTCAGTGAGGTCAAGTTGGTTGATTGCTGTAATTAGGTCTTCCATGTCTCTATTGAGCTTCTTACTGGATGTCCTGTCCTTCTCCAAAAGTGGTGTGTTGACGTCTCCTACTATAATTGTGGAGTTGTCTATCTCACTTTTCAGTTCCGTTAAAATTTGATTTAGGTATCTTGCAGCCCTGTCATTGGGTGCATAAATATTTAATAGGGTTATATCTTCCTGATCAATTGTCCCTTTTATCATTATGTAGTGTCCTTCTTTATCCTTTGTGGTGGATTTAAGTCCAAAGTCTATTTTGTCAGAAATTAATATTGCTACTCCTCTTCTTTTTTGCTTATTGTTTGCTTGATATATTTTTTTCCATCCTTTGAGTTTTAGTTTGTTTGTGTCTCTAAGTCTAAGGTGTGTCTCTTGTAGGCAGCATATAGACGGATCGTGTTTCTTTATCCAGTCCGAGACTCTCTGTCTCTTTATTGGTGCATTTAGTCCATTTACATTCAGCGTAAGTATAGATAAATAAGTGTTTAGTGTTGTCATTTTGATGCCTTTTTATGTGTGTTGTTGACAATTTCATTTTTCCACTTTCTTTTTTGTGCTGAGACGTTTTTCTTAGTAGCTTGTGAGATCCTCATTTTCATAGTGTTTGACTTTATGTTTGTTGAGTCGTTAACGTTTTTCTTGGCTTTTATCTTGAGTTATGGAGTTGTTATACCTCTTTGTGGTTACCTTAATATTTACCCCTATTTTTCTAAGTAAAAACCGAACTTGTATCGTCCTATATCGCCTTGTATCACTCTCCATATGGCAGTTCTATGCCACCTGTATTTAGTCCCTCTTTTTGATTATTGTGATCTTTTACGTATTGACTTCAATGATTCCCTGTTACGAGCATTTTTTTTTTTTTAATTAATCTTAATTTGTTTTTGTGATTTCCCTATTTGATATCAGGATGTTCTGTTTTGTGACCTTGTGTTGTGCTGGTATCTGATATTATTGGTTTTCTGACCAAACAATTTCCTTTAGTATTTCTTGTTGCTTTGGTTTGGTTTTTGCAAATTCTCGAAGCTTGTGTTTACGTGTAAATATCTGAATTTCGCCTTCATATTTCAGAGAGAGTTTTGCTGGATATATGATCCTTGGCTGGCAGTTTTTCTCCTTCAGTGCTCTGTATATGTCATCCCATTGCCTTCTTGCCTGCATGGTTTCTGCTGAGTAGTCTGAACTTACTCTTATTGATTCTCCCTTGAAGGAGACCTTTCTTTTCTCCCTGGCTACTTTTAAAATTTTCTGTTTATCTTTGGTTTTGGCAAGTTTGATGATAATATGTCTCGGTGTTTTTCTTTTTGGATCAGTCTTAAATGGGGTTCGATGAGCATCTTGGATAGATATCCTTTCATCTTTCATGATGTCAGGGAAGTTTTCTGTCAGCGGATCTTCAGCTATTTTGTCTGTCTTTTCTGTCCTCCCTCCCTGTTCTGGGACTCCAATCACATGCAAGTTATCTTTCTTGATAGAGTCCCACATGATTCTTAGGGTTTCTTCATTTTTTTTAATTCTTTTCTCTGATTTTTTTTCAGCTATGTTGGTGTTAATTCCCTGACCATCCAGATGTCCCAGTCTGCATTCTAATTGCTCGAGTCTGCTCCTCTGACTTCCTATTGCGTTGTCTAATTCTGTAATTTTATTGTTAATCTTTTGGATTTCTACATGCTGTCTCTCAATGGATTCTTGCAACTTATTAATTTTTCCACTATGTTCTTGAATAATCTTTTTGAGTTCTTCAACTGCTTTATCAGCGTGTTCCTTGGCTTTTTCTGCAGTTTGCCTTATTTCGTTTGTGAGGTCATCCCTGATGTCTTGAAGCATTCTGTGAATTAGTTTTTTATATTCTGTATCTGATAATTCCAGGATTGTATCTTCATTTGGGAAAGATTTTGATTCTTTTGTTTGGGGGGTTGTAGAAGCTGTCATGGTCTGCTTCTTTATGTGGTTTGATATCGACTGCTGTCTCCGAGCCAACACTAAGATATAAAAAAAAAAAAAATTTTTTTTTTTTATATGGTTTATTCTGTAATTGCTCACTGAGTCTTATCTTGTTTTGTTTTCTTTCGGTATACATGGATGGGCTACTAGATTGTGCTGTCTTGATTGTTGTAGCCCTTGACTTACTTATGACCTATTACCAGCTGGTTTGGGCTGTTGCCAGATATATATCCCTGAGTCTATTCACTTGAGTAGAATCTGATTTTGGGTCATCAAGTGTGTGCTGCACCCTAACACCTATCCACCTCGAGAAGTAGTGGTGATAGTTGTGTGCACCAGATCCTATTAGCAGCTGGGGTTCACACTCCAGGGCGGGGGGCAGGATGCTGACAGGCTTCCCCCAAGTGTCAGTGAGGTAGGTGTGTCTCTATTCGTAAAGCACCTTGGTGGCAGGGCTCTGCAGCTGTACCTTAGGCCCCCAATGCAAGTACCTCTACTGATTGGTAGGTGTCACCCTCCTTAGACCCCTAAGGCAAGAGGCTAGGTGGTCTGGGGGGAGCTTCAGCCCTCAGTTCCCTGTTGTGGGTCAGTTAGGGCTCTGTGGAATAAGCAGAGATATCAGACCTGGGAAACTTGTTTTTCCAGAAAATCCACTGACTGGGACGCTGGCTCCAGGCTCCGAAAACAGTCGCTGCTTCCCCGTATTTGTTTGTTCTCCGTCTCTAAATTTGTGTTTGTTGTTCAGGGTTCGTAGATTGTTATGTATGTGATCGATTCACTTGTTTTTCCGAGTCTTTGTTGCAAGAGGGATCCGAGGTAGCGTCTACCTAGTCCACCATCTTGGCCCCGCCTCAGTGCTGTCATTTTGATGTATTTGTGTGTGTGTGTTGTTGATAGTTTCTTTGTTCCACTTTTGCGTACTGAGTCATTTTTCTTTATTTTTATCATTTTCATTGTTGTTGATTTTGTATTTGCTGAGTCTTCATGTTTTTCTTGTTTTTATATTTTGATATGTAGGATTGTTAGTTTTCTTTGTGGTTACCTTAATATTTACCTCTGTTTTTCTAAGTTTAAACCAATGTTTTAGTTCTTGATATCGCCTTGACTTCCTCTCCATGTGAAAGTTCTATGACTACATTATTTAGTCCCTCTTTTTTGTTTTAATGTCGTCATCTTTTACGTAATGATGTCTCTGTTTCCCTATTTTCAGTGTTTTAGCTTTGATTTATTTTTGTGACTTCCTTTATCTGGGTTGATATCTGGTTGCTCTGTCCTGTGTTCTTGTCTTGGGTTGTTATCTGATGTTACTGATTTTCTAACTGGAGGACTCTCTTTAGTATTTCTTGTAATTTTGGTTTGGTTTTGCAAATTCCCTAAACTTCTGTTTATCTGGAAATGCCCGAATTTTGGCATCATATTTGAGAGACAGTTTTGCTGGGTATATAATTCTTGGCTGGCAATTTTTTTTCCTTCAAGGCTTTACATACGTTATCCCACTGCCTTTTTGCCTGCGTGATTTCTGCCAAGTAGTCAGAGTCTAGCCTTATTGCCTCTCCTTTGTAGATGACTTTTCGTTTATCCCTAGCCACTCTTAAAATTCTCTCTTTATCTTTGGTTTTGGCAAGTTTGATTATAATATGCCTTGGTGATTTCCTTTTGAGATCTACCTTATGTGGCATTCAGTGAGCATCTTGGATAGATATCTTCTCATTTTTCACAATATCAGGGAAGTTTTCTGCCAACAAATATTACATATTTCTGTCTGTATTTTCTGTTATCCCCCGCTGTTCTGGGACTCCAGTCGCTCATAGGTTATTCCTCTTGATAGAGTTCCACATAATTCTTAGGGTTATTTTTTAAAATTCTTTTATCTGATTTTTTCCTCAAGTAAGTTGGTGTCAAGTGCTTTATCCTCACTCTCACTAATTCTGACTTCCATTGCCTCAATTCTGCTCCTGTGACTTTCTACTGAGTTGTCTAATTCTCAAATTATATTGTTATTCTTTTGGATTTCTGTTTACTGTATCTCCGTAGATTCTTGCAGCCTGTTAAAATTGTCATTATGCTCTTGTACAACCTTCTTAAGTTCCTCTATTGCTTTGTCTGTGTGTTCCTTGGCTTGGCCTGTGTTTTGCCTGACCTCCTTCCTGATCTCTTCAAGAGCTCTGTGTATTAATCTTTTGAATTCTACCTCTGGTAATCCTAAGATGTTATCTTCATCTGGAAGGTTTCTTGGTTCTTTGTTTTGGTCACTTGCTGAAGCCATCGTGGTCTGCCTCTTTATGCGATTTGGTATTGACTGTTGTCTCCGAGCCATCGATGTTATATTTATTTTATGTTTGCTTACTGTGTCCTAGCTTCTTGTCTTGTTATGTTTTGATAGGCTGGTCGTGTGAACTACTTTGTTATTGGCGTCTTTGAAGCTCTCATATCCTGTCATGAGGTGGTTAGAGCTGTTACTGGGTATGTGATCCCAGGAGTCCATTTACTTTTCTTGTGTGGGTTCAGCTCAGGTGTCCAGGTCATCAGTCACCAAGTGTATGGTACAGGCTCTCACCTACAGACCTAGATGGGCAGGGGTGATTGGAGCAGGCATAGGTATCTGGCTGCAGTAGGGGATCGTGTGCTGAGCAAGGCAGGGGGCTGACAGCTGCCCCTGAATGTGTGGAAGGTGTGTCCCTGTTCCTTAGAGGGCATAGGTGGGTGGGTTTTGCAGCTAGACTTCGCGCCCCCAATGCAGTTGGCTGTAAGGACTAGGAGGCACCACTTGTTCTTGGACCCCTGTCGCAGGTGGCATGGGTGGAGCCATCAGTCCTCAGGCCCCTCATGTGGGTAGGCGAGGACCCTGTTTAATGGGAAGGACAGTGTCAAATGTCATGAATCTGCCACTCCCCCTCAGCTGTTGCAGTTGAAAATAGGTATATACCCAGTTGTATTTTGCTAACGAGGGCCTACACTGTTGAAATAGGCCCACACAGGTCTGTGCAGGGTGAAAAGCATTCAAAGTCCATGGACCACTTACGCCTGTGCCTAGGCAAAGGGGCTGTGCCTACCCTGAGTTCCCAGCTTAGGGGAGCTGGCAGATTATTTTTTCCTGTTTGTTAATTTTTTCCCTCTCCAAAGTCAAGAATAGCTTGGGGCATGTGACGGGTCCTAATTCTAGCCCAGGGGGCACAGCAGTCACTGAAGCCGGACCAGGACCCAGAGCAGAGTGGGGAGGGGGCAGGTAAATGGGAGGGAGGTACTTCCCAAAGAGGAGAAGGGTTTTTTTAATCCACGTTGTTGGTTAGACACTTGTACTTAATCTTTCGCTGATGTAGCACTCCTTATCCTTGGTTCCAGAGGCTTGAGCAGAGTCTCCACTGCTTGGTTTCTCCTGATGTGGAAGATGCATCCTGAGCACTAGTGCTTGCTTCAGTTTGTGCGTGCCAGTCGATCCAGCCTACAGGGTGCTGGCCATTCAGGCCTGGCAGCTCCTCACTGCTTCTAAACTGTCTCTCCCTCCACCTGCCACTCAGTTTGACTCCTCGACTTTGTCTTTGATGTTCAGGGCCCCTAGATTGTCATATATAATTGAGTCACTTGTCTTCTCTGGTCTTTGTTATAAGAGGGACCACAGGAAGCGCATGACTACTCCGCCATCTTGGCCCCACCTCTCCTGGAACTTCCTTTAAAAAGCAGCTCTAGATCCACACTTTAACACTTTCAGGAAAGAGGGAACTGGGAAACCCTCAAAGCTTTCTGGCAGAGTAGAGTCATGATAATTTAGGTTTTTCCATTTTCAAAGTAGGAGTCCCTGGACACTTGCTGTGGTCATGGGCAAGTCTCAGGAACGAAGTGTGCCTTTGGAACCTCTGATTGTGCCATGTAAGTTCCCAGTGAACCCTTCAGGATAAAATTTTGTTGCAAAATATAAGATGTAGCAGTCTGCTTTCGTAAAGGTTACAGCCTTGGAAACCCTGTGGCAGTTCTGCTCTGTCTACTGTACGGTCACTGTAAGTCGAAATTGACTGGACAGCAATGGGTGGGTGGTGATGTCACTAAAAAAGCTAATGTAATATCGTTTGGTATGAACCAGTTAAATGGAGCTTAGGGAGGGAGGGCAGGGTGGCTCTGAAAGACAACTTTGGTTTTGAGAATGCAGTTTTTATTGCAGCATTGTAAAAGGAACCTGCTGCTTGAGGGCACTCTTAGGCCATGGCACATAAAACCGTATCTTCAATGTAGCACATCTATATCTAAGCATATGTCATGCCTTTGAGGCAGAAGGTAAGACCTGTTTTAGACCCCTTGGAGCCCTCATTGTCTCTGTTAGGAAGCTTTTCCTGGACTCTCTCACTCCCAGGCTGTGTCCAGGACTGGTTTGTGCTGGTCACTCAGTCACCTGCCATCTGCATGCTCCTCACGCAGGACTCCTCTTACTGACCCTTGTACATGACGCTTACCCACCAGAGCCGGGTCTCTGTGCGCAGTCACCAAGTGTTCCAGTGTGTCTTGGAGGCTCACGATGTACAGCCTGACCAGGCTCAGTTTTCCTACAAGAAAACAGGCAGGTTAGATGAGGTGTACACATATCTTCTAGGTCTGCTGTGACTTACCTTTGTGGTCTTTAAAATAGCATCTAGATGTGATCACCTTAAAGAGTTAATAAAGGAAGAATGTTGGGGCATGTAAGCAATTCTGGTGGCAAAATCTTTCCCCAGTACTTTGTTTTGTGTTAATACTAACGATAATTATATCATTATAAAATATCTAAAATCACGTTTGGTTTGCCGGTTTGTTCTCTCACATGAAATTAATACGTAACTATTAAAAACTGTGTTCTCCAGTATGCCACTGAAAATTATCCTCTCATCCACCGCTGATTCTGATGAAATAGAGTTCCAGTGGTAGAGGAGAATTTGGGAGGTTGTGGCAGGGAGGAGAGGGAGGTGGGGAGGGGGGTGCTGCAGGCAGATGCCATGTCTGCTGTGAGAAGGGTGATGTGCAGCCTCCAGCTGTCATGCGTCAGCTCTCATGGGTGTGATGTGAGTGTGGGCTGGTTCTGAGAACGTAGCAAAGTACTGATACGGCTTCAGGGCCACTCATGGAAGGCCTGCCATGTCAGGAGGAGGTGCATGTGGCTGTCTGGATCCAGAGGTATGGTCACCCCAACCCACTCGGTGCATTTCACTGCCTGCAGGCTACCTCGTCCCTGGGTGTAAGATATGTCTTCATCTACAAGTAGGGACGGTGTTGCCCAGTCTAGCTCATGTGAGGACTGCATGAAGGCATTTATTCCTTCTGGCAGATTTTGCTGAGCACTTACTATGTGCCAGATGTTGTGCTTTAAAGGCTAAACCAAAAGAGAAAAAGTAAGCACCAAATCCGCTGCCATCGAGTTGATTCCAACTCATAGCGACCCTATAGGACAGAGTAGAACTGCCCCATAGGGTTTCCAAGCCTGTAAATCTTTACAGAAGCAGACTGCCACAGCATAGTTGTATAAAATACCTACAGATCAAAGGGTGAGGTAGAGAATTACAAGGGACCTAATTAAACAAGGGTTTTTTTTTTCTTCAGGATGGTGTAGCTAAGGAGGGGACACTTAAGCCAGGGTATAAGAGATGAAAAGGAACCAGCCATGATGGTGTTGAACTGTAGGAGAAAAAGAGGTTTCACCTTCTTGGGAAATCCAGTAGTGTAGGTAGATGGTGAGAGGCAAATATTTGCAAGCTTAGTTTATCTGGAATGCTCAGTGATCACCATTGCCCAGTTGCAGGGTTCCTGTAACCTATGAGATCTGCAGGGGTATGTGCTGGCTGGGACCACTCCAGTGATGACCACTGTGCTTCAGACTAAATCCTTCAGAAGGAGACTGGAGTTCCTGAGGAAGCTTGAAGTCACTATGTGCAATTGGAATATCTTCAGACATCCTAGGAGTTGGCCTTGGCCAAGCTAATCGTAGGGACCATGTTTTCTGGAGACTCTGCTGATGCCTCTCAGGAGAGGCTTGTGGTGCAGGGAGAACGGCAACAAGACATGACAGTAAATTTAGCCTTAGGGAGATACTCTGATTCGACCTGGAAATTTGACGTGGCCCAAGAGACATAATTCCTTGGGGCAGGTTGATGTTTGGCAGCCACTTAGCAGAAAGAGAAGGCAGTGGGTACATCATCACGAAACCTAGAACCTCATACCCTGCTCCACGCAGCCAAAAAGCTCCCTAATCCGAGGCAACTTCTGAAGGCTGGGGCCTTGTAGAATATTCTTAAAGCTCTTTGTAATTTTGCTCATGTATCATGAACATTACAAGCCTCTAGTTAATCAAATATTCTTGGGGACAAGTTGGACTGGACATTTAACGAACACTTCAAATTCTTAAAATTACTGCTATTGCTTGGCAAGTAGACCTCAACAAATATGAGCTTTGACTCTTGTGAATATCTTCAATATTTGCCTCCATATCGTTGCCCTCAGGCAGGGGTGGTGTTGTTGTTGTTCTCGTTGCCATCGAGTCAGTCTCGACTTGTGGTAACCCTATGTGTTACAGAGTAGAACTGTTCCACGGGGTTTTCTTGGCTGTAATCTTAATGAAAGCAGTTTGCCAGGCCTTTTCTTCCATGGTAGCAGGATAAGATCCCTCAGTATGAATCACGTCAGATATAACCTGCATAGACAAAAGTAGAGCCTTAATGAGGGAGTCTTGCTGGCCCACTTTTACTCAGAGAGGACCAGTCTTGGTGTGGTCAAGTACAGGATTGTCTTCTCTCTGATTCTAAATCCAAAGGTGATCCATGACAGACTTAGGTTAATCAGACCTCTGGGTTAAGCGTAAGACAAAGTATTTGTTTCTTAATTCATAATGCAGAAAACAACTAAAGAAGATATTTATCTTTTCAGAGTAAGAACAAGGGAGTGCCTTGGAGGAGTTGGTGGTGGAGTTGAGCAGCATTGAAAGGTGACAGTTGTCTTCATTGGTGTCACAAACACTGCATTCCCTCACTTCAGATTCTAATGGAGAGCCAGGAGTTGTGTTTTACCAATTGGCCCACCTTTGGCACATATTCACTGGCCACTTCCCTTGTTTCTTGTTATTGTTAGGTGCCCTTGAGTTGGTTCTGACTCGTGACCCTATGTACAACACAACGAAAACACTGCCCACTCCTGCGCCATTCTCACAGCTGTTGTTATGCTTGACCCCACTGTTGGCAGCCACTGTCAGTCCATCTTGTTGAGGGTTTTCCTCTTTTTTGCTGACCCTCTACTTTACCAAGCATGAGGTCCTTCTCCAGGGACTAGTCCTTCCTGATAACCTGTCCAAAGTATGTGAGACAAAGTCTTGCCATCCTTGCTTCTAATGAGCATTCTGGCTGTACTTCTTTCAAGACAGATTTGTTTGTCCTTCTGGAAGTCCATGGTGTATTCAGTAATCTTCACCAGCACCATAATCAAAGACATAATTCTTCTTCGTCTTCCGTACTCATTGTGCAGATTCCACATGCATATGAGGCCACCGAAAACACCATACCCTGGGTCAGGTGCACCTCAGTCCTTAAAGTGACATCTTTGCTTTTGAACACTTTAAAGAGGTCTTTTGCAACAGGTTTGCCTCAAGTAATGTGTCATTTGATTTCTTGACTACTGTTTCCATGGGTGGAGATGGTGGAGCCAAGTAAAATGAAATCTTTGACAAGTTGATTCTTTTCTCCATTTATCATGATGGTTGCTTGTTGGTGCAGTTGTGAGGATTTTTGTTTTCCTTATGGTGTGGTGTAATGCATACTGAACGCTGTGGTCTTCAGTCTTTATCAGTAAGTGCTTTAAGTCCTCTTCACTTTCAACAAGAAAGGTTGCATTACCTCCATATTGCAGTCTTCCTCCAATCCTGATGCCCTGTTCTTCATATAGTCCAGCTTCTTGGATTATTTGCTCAGCATACAGACTGAATAAGTATAGTGAAAGGATACAACTCTGATGCACACATTTCTTAATTTTAAACCATGCAGTATCCCCTTGTTTTGTTCGAATAACTGCCTCTTGGTCTAAGTACAGGTTCCATATGAGCACGATGAAGTGCTCTGGAATTCTCATTCTTCACAATGTTTTTCTAATTCGTTATGATCCACACAGTCGAATGTCTTTGCGTAGACAGTAAAGCACAAACTTCTTTCTGGTGTTCTCTGCTTTCAGCCAGGATCCATCTGACAACCGCAATGATATCCCTTGTTCTACATCCTCTTCTGAATCCAGCTTGAATTTCTGGCAGTTCCTTGTTGACCTACTGCTGCAACTGCTTTTGAATGATCTTCAGAAAAACTTTATTTGTGTGATATTAATGCTAGTGTTCGATTGTATTTGAAAAGGTAAATGCTTTAAGAAAGTCTATAATACTAAGGCTCCTTTTGAGTGGTAACTCACTTGCAAACAGCCCTCTTACCATGTTATTTCTGATGATTTTGGACCTTTGTATGTTTAAATCTTTAGGTTCTGGCAACGTGAAGCCATCTGTCTTTGCTTAGAAATCATTACCTTCAATGTGATTTATTGAAAACAAATAATTTCAAGAACCCAACTGTACCTTGGAGACCCAGTTTGGAAGACAAGCCATAAGAAAGTCCTTTAGGCTGTGATTTCTCTCCAGCAGTGCTCTGATTCATGCCTCTCACTGTGCTGGAATATGTGGCTATTCAAGCAATTCTAACTCCTCCTAAAAGAATTCAGCCTTAGTGCTACTTGCTGGGCAATGCTAATCAGAGTCATTTATAATGGAAATCATTTTAGAATTCAGTAGTTTTTCCTGCGCATTCTCCTCCATGAATATTGTATTACATGTGTTTACTTTTTTGATGGCCAGTTTTAATTAATTGCCTTTGTAAAATCTCCTTCTTGGCACAGCCCCTCACCAAGAGTCAGCATGTGTTTATCAGAACAGCCACAGAACTGCCTCTCCTTCAATTGCAGCTCATTTTGAAGCTGAATACAAATGGGTGTTTATTTATAGAAATTGGAGTCTCTCATAATGAAGAACTTGTTTCCCTGAGTAACTTCTGAGCTAAGCAGAAAGCTTGCTGAAACACAATCTCAGTCTGCACTTGTAGTGTCTGAAAACCAAGTGGGATTTTATCTGGCTTCATTGTATCAGGTCAGGCCTGTAGAACTGGGGCTAAGGAGCAGATCACTCTCTTTGCCTCAGAAGTGGGAGGGCCCTGACCTTTAGCAACCTCTTGAGCAGTAAGCAAGCTTAAGATGGTCTGAGAGGCAGGATTTCTAAAATGGCACCCCAAAGGTATCTCACCCTACCTCTGGAGCCTGTGGATGTGATGTGAGATCACTCCAATCATCATGTTATGCTGTATAGCACAACTGACTTTAAAATAGGAAGATTATCTTTGATTATTCACATGGGCAAAAAATAATCTGACATGAGCAGAGAGCTTTCTCTGGCTGAGGGTAGAAGAGGAAGTCGAAGACAGTCTACATGAAGGGGATTCGACAGAGGGGGGTTGACATGCCGTGACTAATTCGTCTACCACATGTCTGTTAGTTTGTCCTACTGTGGTGGATTGTGTGTTGCCGTAATACTGGAAGCGTTACCACCAGTATTTCAAATGCTAGCAGGGTCACCCTTGGTGGACAGGTTTCAGTGGAGCTCCCAGACTAAGTCAGACTAGGAACAAGGGCCTGGCAGTCTACTTCTGAAAAAAATTGGTCAGTGAAAACCTTATGAATAGCAGCGGAACACTGTCTGATGTGGTGCCAGAAAATGAGTTCCTCGGATTAGAAGGCACTCAAAATATGACTGGGGAAGAGCTGCTTCCTAAAGGTGATGTTGACCTTAATGAGGTGGATGGAGCTAAGCGTTTGGGACCTTCATTTGCTGATGTGGCACGACTAAAAATGAGAAGAAACAGCTGTAAACATACATTAATAATCAAAACATGGAATGTACAAAGTTGAAATCTAGGAAAATTGGAAGCCGTCTAAAATGATATGGAACACATAAAGATTGATATCCTAGGCATTAACGAACTAAAATGGACTAGTGTTGGCCATTTTGAATCAGACAATCATGGTTTACTATGCCAGGAATAACAAAGAGGAATGGCATTGCGTTCATTGTCAAAAAGAACATTTCAAGATCTATCCTGAAGCACAGTCCTGTCAGTGATAGGGTATTATTCATCTGCTTAAAAGCAAGACCACACACACCAACCACTAAGACCAAATATGAAGAAATTGGAGATTGAAGCTGAAGAAAATTAGAACAAGTCCACGAGATCCAAAGTATGACCTTAAGTATATCCCACCTGCATTTAGAGACCATCTCAAGAACAGATTTTATGCATTGAACGCTAATGACTGAAGACTAGATGAGTTGTGGAATGACATCAAGGACATCATCATGAAGAAAGAAAGAGGTCATTTAAATGAGAAGAGGGAAAGAAAAGACCAAAATGGATGTCAGAGGAGACTCTGAAACTTGCAAAGAGCTGGAGATGGAAAACCAAAAGGGAAGAACACGCTCAGCATTTCTCAAGCTGAGAGAACTGAAGAAAAAATTCAAGCCTCGAGTTGCAATAGTGAAGGATTCCATGGGGAAATATTAAACAACGTAGGAAGCATCACAGGAAGATGGAAGGAATACACAGAGTCATTATACCAAAAAGAATTAGTCGATGTTCAACCATTTCAAGAGGTAGCATATGATCAGGAAGCGATGGTACTGAAGGAAGAAGTCC
Organism: Loxodonta africana; assembly: GCF_030014295.1. Classification (NCBI taxonomy): domain Eukaryota; kingdom Metazoa; phylum Chordata; class Mammalia; order Proboscidea; family Elephantidae; genus Loxodonta; species Loxodonta africana. The sequence continues at coordinate 81,575,145 of NC_087357.1, read as the reverse complement.
AAGCTGCTCTGAAGGCATTGGCGAAAACAAGGCTCCAGGAGTTGATGGAATATCAATTGAGATGTTTCAACCAACAGGTGCAGTGCTGGAGGTGCTCACTCATCTGTGCCAAGAAATATGGAAGACAGCTTCCTGGCCAACTGACTGGAAGAGATCCATATTTATGCCTATTCCCAAGAAAGGTGATCCAACCGAATGTGGAAATCATCGAACAATATCACTAATATCACACGCAAGCAAAATTTTGCTGAAGATCATTCAAAAACAGCTGTAGCAGTATATCAACAGGGAACTTCCAGAAATTCAGGCTGGTTTCAGAAGAGAACGAGGAACCAGGGATATCATTGCTGATGTCAGATGGATCCTGGCTGAAAGCAGAGAATAGCAGAAGGATGTTTACCTGTGTTTTATTGACTATGCAAAGGTATTCGACTGTGTGGGTCATAACAAATTATGGACAACATTGCAAAGAATGGGAATTCCAGAACACTTAATTATGCTCATGAGGAACCTTTACATAGATCAAGAGGCAGTTGTTCAGACAGAACAAGGGGATACTGATTGGTTTAAAGTCAGGAAAGGTGTGCGTCAGGCTTGTATTCTTTCACTGTACCTATTCCATCTGTATGCTGAGCAAATAATCCAAGAAGCTGGACTATATGAAGAAGAACAGGGCATCAGGATTGGAGGAAGACTCGTTAACAACCTGCATTATGCAGATTACACAGCCTTGCTTGCTGAAAGTGAAAAGGACTTGAAGATCAAAGACCACGGCTTTCAGTATGGATTGCCCCTCAACATAAAGAAAACAACCGTCACGACTGGACCAATGAGCCACATCATGATAAACGGAGAAAAGAATGAAGTTGTCAAGGATTTCATTTTACTTGGATCCGCAATCAACAACCATGGAAGCAGCAGTCAAGAAATCAAAAGACACATTGCATTGGGTAAATCTGCATCAAAGGACTTCTTTAAAGTGTTGCAGAGCAAAGATGTGACCTTGAAGACTAAGGTGCACCTGACCCAAGCCATGGTATTTTCAGTCGCATCATATGCATGTGAAAGCTGGACAATGAATAAGGGAGACCAAAGAAGAATTGATGCCTTTGAATTGTGGCGTTGGTGAAGTATATTGAATATGACATGGACTGCCAAAAGAAGGAACAAACCTTTCTTAGAAGAAGTACAAGCAGAATGCCCCTTAAAAGCAAGGATGGCGAGACTGCATCTTACATGCTTTGGACATGTTGTCAGAAGGGATCAGTCCCTGGAGAAGGACATCATGCTTGGCAAACTACAGGGTCAGTGGAAAAGAGGAAGACCCTCAATGAGGTGGATTGACACAGTGGCTGCAACAATAAGCTCAAGGATAACAACGATTGTAAGGATGGTGCAGGACCGGGCAGTGTTTCATTTTGTTGTGCATAGGGTCGCTATGAGTCAAAACAGACTCAATGGCACCTAACAACAACAACATGGGGAAAAATATGGAACAATGCAAGAAGCATCAAAAGGAGATGGAAGGAACACACAGAGTCACTATACTAAGAAGAATGGGTCGACATTCAGTGTTTCAGGAGGTTCCATAGGATCAAAAACCGATGTTACTGAATGAAGAGTTCCAGGCTGCACTGAAGGCATCAGCTAAAATCAAGGCTCCAGGAATTAATGGAATACCAATTGAGATGTTTCAGTAAAAGGATGCAGTGCTGGAAGCACTGACTCATCTACTCCAAGACACTTGGAAGTCAGCTGCCTGGCCAACCAGCTGGAAGAGATCCATATTTGTACGCATTCCAGAGAAAGGTGATCAGGTAGAATGCAGAAATGACCAAAAAATATCATTAATATCACACACAAGTAAAATTTTTCTGAAGATCATTCAAAACCAGTTGCAGCAGTATATCGACAGGGAACTGCCAGAAATTCAAGCTGGATTCAGAAGAGGATGTGGAACAAAGGATATCATGGATCATGGCTGAGAGGATACCAGAAATATATTTACCTGTGTTTTATTGAGTATGCAAAGGCATTCATCTGTGCAGATCATAACAAATTATGGATGACATTTTGAAGAGTGTGTGTCAGCATGGCTGGGTCTTGATTTTCAGTGTTTACATGTGATCACTACCATGAGGGTATCTGTTGTGAGTAGCCCATCAGTTGAAGGGGAGTTTCCTTGTGGGTGTGGCTTGCATCCAAATACAACCAGATGTTCTAGCTTTTTGCCCACTGTGGATCCTGTGGCTGCCTCCTGTTCGACTGACGTCCATTTCTTGGAGTTTATCAGTTTATCTGCCCATCTTGGGATTCGTCAATCTTCACAGCCTATGAGCAAGAGCCCTGCTCTCTAACCTGCCGATCTTGGGTTCGCCAGCCCCTGCCGCTACGTGAATCAGGAGAAGCCTCTGTCCTGGTCCGTGGACTTGGGATGTTCCAGTGTCTACAATCGCATGAACTGTTTCCTTGATATAAATCTCTCCGTATATGTATTTGTACACTTTACTGATTATGCTCCTCTAGAGAACCCAGCCTAAGACATTTGGTACCAAGAGTGGGTTCTAGAGAAACGAAATTGTAAGGATGAGTTTTCTAAATTAGTTCTCAAGCCTGCTTAGTCCTAAAGCTGTTGATGACTCTCCTTCCAGTGGCATGAGGTGGTGATACAAATACACAAAATATCACTGCCAAAAGATCAGGTATTGGTGAAAGGCAAGGCTCTGGGTGAACATATGTGTGATATCTTTCTACAGTTTTGTCAAAATGAGAAGTATAAGGAAGCTGGTTGGTGTGTCGTACTTTCGCTAGAGCAACTGGTCAAAGAAAGAGATGCACTCAGGGCTTCAGAGTCAAAGTTCTAGTGCCGCATGAATGACTCGTGCTTTGAAAGAAAGCTTTATTTCTTGCAGTAACAGCTGAAACTACTGAAAACTAAACCCAGAGTCTTATTGTAAGAGTGGCTGAATTACAATGCCAGCTGAATTACCAACCTTGAGAGGTGTCTGAAGTTAAAGTAAGGGCATTGCTTGGAAAGACATGGGGTCCTGAAATTTGGGATGTGGACATAAGGGCAGATAATCAGGAAGCTGGGGACACTGAGCCCCTAAATTCCGTTGAACCACTCCTGCCAGCAGAACCACTCACATCTGAAGAGATTACTGTACTGTTGTCTGCTAAAACACCCTGCCCAGAAAAACCATTAGCCCCTCCACTCCTGTCTGATAAGATGAGCCCTAGCCCAGCTACCTCTACAGAGCCCTTGCCTGAGTCGTTGTCTGGGGTATCACCTGAGGCAAGATAATGCCGAATGTTCTCAAAACAATTGCACACTATGGATTCTGGCTTCTAGACCTATAACAGACTTAAGTCCCAGCGAGCCCCAAAAGGTAAAGTACAAAGTGTGACCCAAGAGGAGGTACGCTACACTCCATAAGAACTGCTTGATCTTTCTAATATATACAAACAGAAGCCTTGGGAGTATGTGTGGGAATGGCTATTACGGGTGTGGGATAATGGTGCAAGGAACATAAAGATGGATCAGTCTGAGTCTACTGGTACGGGCCTACTAAGCACAGATTCTTCATTAAATGTCTCAGCTTGAGGAGTTAGGAAAGGATCTCATAGTTTATTTGGTTGGCTTGCTGAAGCGTGGATTATTCAGTGGCCTACACTAAATCAAGTTGAAGTACTAGACCTGCCTTGGTATACTGTAGAAGAAGGCATCTAAAGGCTTAGGGAAATTGGCATGCTAGGGTGGATTTATCAGGTTAGACCCACAGACCCACACAGGGAGTGCCCAGAGGACACAAATTTTAACACAACTGTGAAGGGAGCTGCAGGATCCTTGAAAACTGCTGTGATTGCTATTTTATGTAAATCGGATTTGAACTGCCCTAACTGAATTAAGACACCTAACTACGATGGGGCTGATTGGACCTTGTGGTAGTAGTGGCCAAATGGTGGCACTCGATCAACAAAGATAAGGTGGGCGTGGTTACAGTAATGCACAGCAGAGTCAAAGCAGTAATTACAGTAGCCCAGCCCGTATGGATTTAAGGCGTCAGCTACTTAGTTATGGTGTCCCTCGGAGTGACATAGATAGGAAATTTACTAAATATTTACCTGATCTGTACAAATGAATGACCTCTAGGTCAGGTGAACAGCACTCCAGCTCAAATCGCCAGAATAGAGAGTCTTGGTCCCTCAGTCAATGCCCAGATTTGAGCAAGTTTAAAGACCCACAACCCAGGTCCCCTTGTGGAAGGACTCCAATTCACTGATAAAAACTTATACTGTTAATCTTTCTCCCAGCTTTCCCAAAAGGTATCTACGGCTTTTTATGAGACTGACTGTTCATTGGGGAAGAGGAAATAATCAGACATTTCAGGGATTACTGGGTACTGGCTCTGAACTGACACTAATTCCAAGAGACCCAAAACATCACTGTGGTCCACCAGTCAAAGTGGGGGCATGTGGAGGTCAGGTTATTAATGGAGCCTTGGCTCCTGTCCATCTTACAGTAGGTCCAGTGGGTCCTGGAACCCATCCGGTAGTGATTTCCTCAATTCCAGAATGCATAATTCAAATAGATACACTCACCCACTGGCAAAACCCCCACATTGGATCCCTGACAAATAGAGTAAGTGCTATTATGGCAGGAGAAGCCAAGTGGAAGTCATAGGAACTGCCCCTACTTAGGAAAATAGTAAACCAAAAGCAATGCCGCATTCCTGGAGGGATTGTAGAGATTACCCCCACCATGAAGGACTTGAAGGATGCACAGGTGGTATCTTAGTTATCTAGTGCTGCTATAACAGAAATACCACAAGTGGATGGCTTTAACAAAGAGAAATTTATTTTCTCACGGTTCTGTAGGCTAGAAGTCCGAATTCAGGGTACCATCTCCAGGGGAAGGCTTTCTCTCTCTGTTGGCTCTGGAGGCAGGTTCTTGTGAGGTATCAGTCTTCTCTTGGTCTGGGAGCGTCTCAGTGCAGGAACCTCAGGTCCAAAGGATGTGCTCTGCTCCTGGCATGCTTTTTTGGTGGTATGAGGTCTCCATGTCTCTCTGCTTGCTTCTCTTTCTTGTATCTCAAAAGAGATTGGCTTAAGACACTACCTATTCTTGTAGACCTCATCAATACAACTGCCACTAATCTGTCTTATTACGTCATAGTGATAGGATTTACAGCATATAGGGAAATCACATCAGAAGATAAAATGGTAGACAATCATACCACGGAATCATGACCTAGACAAGTTGACAGATATTTTTGGGAGACAGAGTTCAATCCATGACAGGTGGTGATTCCTATCACATCCCCTTTCAACCCACCTATTTGGCCTGTGCAAAAAACAGATGGATCTTGGACAATGACAGCGGATTATTGAAAACTTAACCAGGTGGTAACTCCAATTTCAACTGCTGTTCCAGATGTAGTTTTGCTGTTTGAGCAAATAAATCCATCTCCTGCTACCTGGTATGCAGCAATTGATCTGGCTAATGCCTTTTTATCCATACCTCTCTCAAAGGACCGTCAGAAGCAGTTTGCCTTCAGCTGGCAAGGCCAATAATACACCTTCACTTGCCTACTGCAGGGCTATATCAACTCCCCAGCACTATGTCATAATTTAGTCCCCAGGGACCCTGATCACCTCTCCGTTCCGCAGGATGTGACACTGGTCCCTTATGTTGATGACATTATGCTGTTTGGACCTAGTAAGGAAGAAGTGTCAGTGACTCTTGACTTATTAGTAAAACATTTGAATGCTGAAACCAAAAACCAAATCCAGCGCCGTCGAGTCAATTCTGACTCATAGTGACCTTATAGGACAGAGTAGAACTGCCCCATAGAGTTTCCAAGGAGCACCTGGTGGATTTGAACTACCAGCCCTTTGGTTAGCAGCTGTAGCACTTAACCACTACTCCACCAGGGTTTCCATTTGCATGCTAGAAAAAAAAAAAATTGACCCCACAAAAATTCAGGCATCTTCCACCTCAGTGAAATTTCTAGGGATCCAGTGGTGTGGGACATGCCAAGATATTCCTTCTAAAGTGAAAGATAAGTTACTGCATCTGGCTGCTCCGACAACTAAAAAGGAGACAGAATGTCTAGTGGGTCTCTTTGGATTTTGCAGGCAACATATCCTCATTTTGGATGTGCTACTCCAGCCTATTTATCAAGTGACTTGAAAAGCTGCTAGTTTTGAGTGGGGCCCAGACCAAGAGAAGGCTTTGGAACAGGTTCAGGCTGCTGTGCAAGCTGCTCTGCCACTTGGGCCATATGATCCAGCTGATCCAATGATACCTGAAGTGTCAGTGGCAGATAGAGATGCTGTTTGGAGCCTCTGGCAGGCCCCTGTTGGTGAATCACAGCTCAGATCCTTAGGATTTTGGAGCAAAGCCCTTCCGTCCTCTGCAAATGACTGCTCTCCTTTTGAGAACCGGAAACCTTGGTGGCGTAGTGGTTAAGTGCTATGGCTGCTAACCAAAAGGTCAGCAGTTCAAACCTGCCAGGCGCTCCTTGGAAACTCTATGGGGCAGTTCTACTCTGTCCTATAGGGTCGCTGTGAGTCGGAATCGACTCAACGGCACTGGGTTTGGTTTGGTTTTTTGAGACTTAGCCTTTGGCTTGTAACTGGGCCTTGGTAGAGACTGAATGCTTAACTATGGGACACCAAGTCACCATGCAGCCTGAGCTGCCCATTGTGAACTGGGTGTTGTCTGACCTACAGAGTCACAAAGTTGGATGCGCATACTCTGTCATTAAATGGCAGTGGTATATGCGAGATCGGGCCTGAGGAGAACCTGAAGGCACAAGTAAGTTGCATGACGAAGTGGCCCAAATGCTCATGGTCTCCATTCCTGTCTCATTACCTTCCATCTCCCAGTCTGCACCTAGGGCCTCATGGGAAGTTCCTTATGACAAGTTGACTGAAGAAGAGAAAACTCATGCCTGGTTTACAGATGATTCTGCAAGATATGCAGGCAACACTTGAAAGCGGATAGCGGCAACACCACGGCCCCTTTCTGGGACCTCCCTGAAAGACAGTAGTAAAGGGAAATCCTCTCAAAGGACAGAACTTTGAGCAGTGAACCTGACTGTTCACTTTGCTTGGAAGGAGAAATAATGGCCAGATGTGCGACTGTACAGATTCATAGGCTGTGGCCAGTGGTTTGGTTGGATGGCCAGGGACATGGAAGGAACATGACTGGAAGATTGGAGACAAGGATTTATGGGGAAGAGGTGTGTGGATAGACCTCTCCGAATGGGCCAAAGAAGTGAAGATATTTGTGTATTATGTGAATGCTCACCAAAAGGTGATCTCAGCAGAGGAAGATTTTAACAATCAGGTGGATGGGATGATGTGTCCTGTGGAAACCAATCATCCTCTTTCCCCAGCTACTCCCATCATTGCTGAATGGGCTCAAGAATGAAGTGGCCGTGGTGGCAGGGATGGAGGTTATGCCTGGGCCCAGCAACGTGGACTTCCACTCACCAAGGCTGACTTGGCTACAGCCACTGCTGAGTGCCCAGTCTGCCAGCAGCAGAGACCAACACTGAGTCCCCAACACGGCACAGTCCCTCAAGGTGATCTGCCAGCAACCTGGTGGCAAGTTGATTACGTTGCACCACTTCCACTATGGAACGGGCAGCGTTTTGTCCATATTAGAAGAGACATTTACTCTGGATATGAATTTGCCTTCCCTGTATGCAATGCTTCTGCCAAAACAAACATCCGTGGACTTATAGAATGCCTTAGCCGCCATCATGGTGTCCCACACAGCATTTCCTCAGATCAAGGGGCTCACTTCACGGTGAACAAAGCGTAGCAGTGGACCGATGCTCGTGGAATTTACTGTTCTTACCATGCTCCCCATCATCCTGAAGCAGGTGGCTTAATAAAACGATGGAATGGTCTCCTGAAGACACAATTACCGCATCAGCTAGGTGGCAATACCTTGCAGGGTTGGGACAGTGTTCTCCAGGAGGCTGTATATGCTCTAAGCTGCTAAGCCAGTGTCCGATACATGGTACTCTTTCTCCCATAGCCAGGATTCATGGGTCCAGGGATCAAGGGATGGAAATGGGAATGGCACCACTCACTATTACCCCTAGTGACCCACATGCAAGATTTTTGCTTTCTGTCCCTGTGACCTTATGCTCTGTGGGTCTAGAAGTCTTAGTTCCAAAGGGAGGAATGCTCCCACCTGGAGACACATCACTGATTCTATTGAACTGGAACCTAAGAATGCCACCTGGTCACTTTGGGCTCCTTATGCCTCTGGATCAACAGCAAAGGAAGGGAGTTACCATACTGGCTGGTGTGACTGAGCCAGATTACCACGAAGAAATCAGATTGATACTACTTAATGGAGGTAAGAGTATATCTGGAATGCAGATGATCCCTTACTTAGGGTGTCTCTTAGTGCTACCAAGCCCTGTGATTAAAACCAATGGAAAACTATAGCAGCCCAATTGCAACATGACTACTAATGATTCAGACCCTTCAGGAATGAAGGTTTGGGTCACCCCACCAGGCAAAGAACCATGACCAACGAAGGTGCCTGCTGAGGGCAAAGGGAATACAGAATGGGTGGTAGAAGAATGTAATTCTAAATGCCAGTTATGGCCACGTGACCAGTTGCAGAAACGAGAACTGTAATTGTTATGAGTATTTCTGCTTAGTGTGTGTGCATCAAATATTTTTGTTTTCTTCACTTACAAAAAGTAATATGTAAATAAGGCTAGTGCATTTTTGTTTGTGTATTAGTCATATCATGTTAAATGCAAGAATGAGTTTATAATTGTCTTTATTCAGAGATTATGTATGGTTTAAGGAAATGTGTATATGTGCCAAGTTGACAAGGGGTGGACTGTGATGGTTAGGATTTTGTGTCGACTTGTCATGATTCTCAGTGTTTATTATGTGATCACTCCCATGCTAGAATCTACTGTGAGTAGCCGATTAGTTGAAGGGGAGTTTCCTTGGGGATGTGGCCTGCATCCAAATATAAGCAGATGTTCTGGCTTTTTGCTCACTCTGGGTCCTACGGCTACCTCCTGTTTGTCTGACCTCAGGTTCTTGGGACTTGAGCTGTCAGCTTATCTGCCAGTTTTGGAATTTATTGATCTTCACAGCCTGTGAGCAAGAGCCCTGCTCTCCGATCTGCCAATCCTGGGTTCACCAGCTCCTGTAGCTCCGTGAATTAAGAGAAGCCTCTATCTTGATCAGCAGGCTCGGGATATCCCAGCCTCTACAATGGAGCAAGCTGTTCCCTTGTTGTAAATCTCTGCCTATATATATTTACTCGCATTACTGATTTTGCCTCTCTAGAGAACCCAGTCTAAGACAAATGGGAATTCCAGAACACTTAATTGTGCTCATGCTGAGCCTGTACTTAGACCAAGAGGCAGTCGTTCAAACAGAACAAGGGCATTCTGTGTGATTTAAAGTTAATAAAGGGGTGCATCAGGGTTGTATCCTTTCACTGTACTTAGTCTGTATGCTGAGCAAATAATCCAAGATGCTGGACTATATGAAGAAGAATGGGGCATCAGAATTGGAGGAAGACTCATCAACAGCCTGCAATATGCAGATGACACAACCTTGCTTGCTGAAAGTGAAGAGGACTTGAAGCACTTACTGATGAAGATCAAAGACCACAGCTTTCAGTATGGATTACACCACAACATAAGGAAAACAAAAATACTTACAACTGGACCAATAAGCAACCATCATGATAAATGAAGAAAAGAATCAAGTTGTCAAAGATTTCATTTTACTTGGCTCCACCATCACCACCCATGGAAACAGTAGTCAAGAAATCAAAGGACACATTGCTTTAGGCAAATCTGTTGCAAAAGACCTCTCTAAAGTGTTCAGAAGCAAAGATGTTTCTTTAAGGACTGAGGTGCACCTAACCCAGGGTATGGTGTTTTCAGTGGCCTCATATGCATGCGGAATCTGCACGATGAGTAAGGAAGACGAAGGAGAATTGATGTCTTTGATTATGGTGTTGGCGAAGAATATCGAATATGCCATGGACTTCCAGAAGGACAAACAAATCTGTTTTGAAAGAAGTACAGCCAGAATGATTGTTAAAAGCAAGGGTGGCGGGACTTTGTCTCACATACTTTGTACAGGTTATCAGGAAGAACTAGTCCCTGAAGAAGGACCTCATGCTTGGTAAAGTAGAGGGTCAGCAAAAAAGAGGAAGACCTTTCCAGAATGGATTGACACAGTGGCTGCAACATGGGGTCAAGCATAACGACGACTGTGAGAATGGCGCAGGACTGGGCACTGTTTTTGTTCTGTTGTACGTAGGGTCACTATGAGTCGGAACCGACTGGATGGTTCTTAACAACAACAGCAAGGTGATTTGAAGGCAGAAGGGGTCATGTGATGAGGATACTGCAAGTTGAGAGCAGCCCCAGCAGCCAGCAAGGAATCAAGGACCTCAGTTCTTAAAGCTCACGAACCGATTTCTGCCAACAACCTGAATGAACATGGGAGCATATTCTTCTCATGAGCCTCCAGGAAGGAATGTGAGCCCTGCGGACACCTTGGTTTTGGCCTTTGAGTCAGTGAGCAGAGAATCGAGTCATAGTGCCTGGACTCCTGATCCATGGAAACTGAGTTATATAATACCTTTGTTTCATGTTAAGACACTGAGTTCGTGAATTTGCTACACAGGAGTCCCAGGCTGTTCGTGTGGAGGAAAGAATTTCTCTTTTGGGAGCTATCAGGGACATTTGCTCCTGAAGTCTCTGTGCCGACAACGTAACATAGTGGCTTGGTTTAGCCATCTCTTACTCTACATCTTTTGATATTTTATATTGTCTCTATAAAAATACACTAGTGCAATGACTTTCCGTTTTTTTGACCATGACTCATAGTAAGAAATAGATTCTTTATCAAACTCATTTTCCTCACACACAACTGAGAGAAAAAACTTCCCCCCGTAATCCGTATTATGTCAAATGCACTCTGACCCTTTCTGTTTTACTTTAGTCTGCTGTAAATGCAGGTCATACCTCACAAGGCCATTTCTTTTTCCATTGTTCCGGGGTTAGAAATTCATTGCAGTCAGTTGTGCTTTTGTTGTTTTATTTTCTTAATCAAACTTGCAATCCTGTGCTGTTTTCAAGATTAATTTCTGTATAGGAAATGCCTGCTCAGAGCAAAAGGGGTCTAATGGCTTGGAAGGGTCCCATGAAAAGACAGTCCCCTCCCAGCCAGATTCCCTGTCTGTGTCCATTTTCCCGAGTTAAGCGCTGTTAAGAACCTGTAAGTGTGTATCCTTCTAGTGACAGTCCATGGCATACAGGCACAAATGGCAGGGTGCTCCTCTGTGTTTCACCTCGTGTACCCATTAGTCAACATAAGGCAGCGCTCCCTCCTCATTACCGGCTGCCTCGTAGTCAATTATGGAGATGTGCCAGTAATGACTCAGCTGGCCCCCAGCTGATAGGTGTGTAGGAGGATGCCAACCCTTTGTTGTCGCAAACAGTGCTGAACAAACTTCTCTGTACATACGTGTGAGGGTGGATTCCTAAAAGAATTGCTGGCACAAAGTGTGTGTGCATTTGTAATTTGGAGAGAAGTTGCCAAATTGCCATTTTAGGGAGGTTTACTACTTTGCTTTCCCATCAGCAGTGTGTAATCATGCTTGTTACCCTACACTTTTTTTAGAAAAAAAATAGTTGATGGTATCGCATTACGGTTTTAATTTGTATTTCTCATTTGAGAGAGAAAAAAAAGAGAGGTTAAGTATTTTTCCTGTTTTAACAGCCGTTTGTACTTTCCCATTTTTTGTTGGGTCACTGATTTGATATAGTCTAATTTGACATCATTTGTGTGATTTGTGTGAGCCCTGTTTACCTTTTGTCTTTAGCCAGTCCTTCCTCAGACCCCTCCTGTCTTCAAAACAAATGCAGTCAGACCACTTCTTGTGGCCCTACCCCTGTCTGTATAAGTCAGATAGACAAATTCACCTTTGCTAGGAGCCTGAGACCCCAAATGTTTAATAATAGTTTTGCTGGTAAATGAAAAGAAGGAGAAGAGAAAGTAACTCAGGGGAGGGAGCTTGGGGAAGATGGACAGAAAGATCCACTTGACGAGTCAGTTATGGCAGCCATTCCAATGGCAGGGAGTTCTCTGGAAAGGAAACAGAGAAGAGGGAAGGAGGGATGCTAATTTCTATCAAGGAGATTTATATGTATATGTGTGTGTGTATAGTGTATGTATATGTATGTATGTATATATAAAAAAATATATTTTTTTATACACACATATATATACATATACGTGTATATGCACATATATGTATACATGTACAAATGTATATGTATCTACACATATGTATGTGTGTATATATATGAAATTTCTTTCCCCTGGTAATTTCTTGGGAGCCGTTTTAATCATTTAAACTGTGAGGCTGATAGTAAAGGCAGCCTCTGAGCAACCTGAGAGCAGCAAAGCAAATAGAGATTATTTTTCCTTCCTGAGGAATAAAAATAGCTGGGATTGAAGCTTGGACAGAATCCAAAAGTTCGTTTTGGCATAATTGACTGCATCTTTAAAGGGGATTTTTAAGAAACGTATTTCGTAATGAGATTGTTTTGCATTTCTTTTCATGACCCAACTTAAAAAAAAGTCTCTTGAGAACCAACAAGGAACTTCAGGAACAGAGAAGGTTTAAGATTTTTTGGTCACATTTGATTTTTTAATTACTGTGTCTCATTGTGAACATTTGCACCTTTTGTCAGCGTCCGTGTGGTCTGATCCTGTATGGAGGAGAGGCATGCATCTGAAATCCCTCTTGCCCTCTGAGGCTGTCCCTGTGCCGCCGCCACCACCACCTGAGTGCCAGCTCCCTGCCTGCTGCTTTCAGGAAGAGCCGGAGAGCGGGGCTGGTCTCAGCTGGGTCCACTGAGGTCAGCTGCTGCCAAGCCCTCTGAGAACACGTCCGTCCCATGACTGCCTGGGCTAGACCTTGGACTGGAGTTTGAAGCTGTCGGCTTCATTTTGTCGTTAGTGCTGCTGTTAATAATCCCAGCCTGTCTTCAGTCCTCCCTGGTGGATTGGTGGATTTCACTCAGCTTGATTCCAGCCACAAACGGAGCGCTTTAAAATTGCTGATGCCGTGTGATGCTTACTCTAGCATGTGGGCCTGCACTGCAGGAAGTGTGCTCTCTCTGATGTGGTGGCGACAAGGAGCCTTTTAGGGGGCTGTGGCAGCTCCGGACGGTGCTCTGATTTGAGGAGTAGGCAGATCAGTCATTTTATATAAAATGATAAGCAAATTTTAAACTTCTACTTGAAACATGTGGTCTTCTGATAAGAAGCAGGGCTGCCTCTGTCACAGGAAGGCTTGTTGAGGCTTGGACGTTTTTCCTGAGATTGGTGAGGGTGCGTGAGGACGAGAGCATAGATGGAGGATGTTGAAATGTTCCTGTTTCCTTAATGAACGTGAAGACAGGGAGTCTCCCCAGCCCTGTTCCAACGATGATTCTCTTGACACTGCTGCCACTGTCACACAGGCCTTGACTCTGCTGCACGTGTGGACACAGGCCTGTCTGCAGATCTCCTGCGATATGGCTGGGCAGGGAATCTCGTGGGCAATGAACCCAGGTCCTGTGTTATGCCAACAGTCTGGCTGGGGAATGCAGCGTCTTTGATACAGGCTTTGCTCTTCCTTGATGCAGGACCTCTTCCCTCATGCCTCCATGCCTTGCCTCCTCCCACAGACGGATGGACGGACGTGTGGTTTTGTGATTGTTAACGTCCAGCTTCCCATCTGAGACCTGCCTCCCTTCAGCACGCTGGTCTTGGGAGGGTCTCATTCTCCAGACAAAACCCCACCTTCTTCCCACAGGCGGTTGCCTTTCCCTTCAGAATACAGAAAAGTACATGTGGTTTCATGAGGGCCATGGCCTTACTAGAACTGACAGGGAGGAGGTAACTCAGCAAGTCCCTCTGTCTTCTGGGTAAGCAGTCCACGTTTCCATCATTTATGTGGGGAGGAGGCTTCCTTCTGTACCTCAGTGTGAGATCTCTTTACCCAGTAACATAGAGGAAGAAGAGGTGACCTCATGAATAGAGTTGGACATTCCTATCCATACTCCCACCAGGGTCTGTTTGGGGAGGGAGTGGGTCCTCTTCCTTCTCTACAGTAGACCCTTACCAGCCTGTGGCCTCCAGGACACATCTTGAGCCTTGTCTGTGGAACAGAGAATGGAAGGGAGGAAGGGCCCTGTGTTCAGGCGATAACCCTGAATCCTGTATCCCAGATTGAGCTCTTGATACAGGTTCTGTCATGTTAATAATTTGACTGTTAGCAAACGATTTACCAATTTCAAAGACACTAAAGAGAATAATGAGTGTCAAATAAAGAGCAAATGCAGGCTTAGAAGGAGAAACTTTTTCGAAAGCATTATTGCAAGGGGTGGAAAGGGACTGTTGCAATTGAGGGAGGGGAACTATTCAATAAAGACCACTTTGACCATAATTTCTGCGAGTGGCTCAAGGGTTAGGCAGAAACGGGTTTTCTTTTATAGAGGACTAGACAAGGCTAAAAAGAATAGAGTGTGAGGAAGTGGGATGAAAGGATGGCCCGATCAGGTAGTAGATAGAGGATATTTTACGTTGAAGCCAGCGTAAGAGGGGCCCAGGCAGTTCAGCTAATTACTGATGGAGGCAAAGAATGGGAATTGGGAGGGTCAGTGTGTATAGGGTCGCTATGAGTCAGAATCGACTCAGCGGCAGTGGGTGGGTGTCTGGCCTTGTCATTGGTAAACAACAGGGCATCCGTGACTCTTATCTAAGCCATATGGGGAACAGTGGTTCTTAGCAGTCAGCCCTTACTGACACAAAAGGTGGGGGATTTTCTTAACCTTGACTATTTTCCAGGATCACAGGGCTCAGGTGAAGCAGCATTGTCAGAGGGGAAGTGGGTTTCATTAGGGAACCTCTGGGATCTCATGCACAGGGATCATGGTACATAAGGGTGAGCTCCACGGGGCCTTCCCTTATTCCTGTGGCCTTTCCAGGAATCAGATCCACAGTCCAGGTGTGCCTCTGGCAGTCTGAGATCACTCAGATCAGGCATCAGAATTCACTGGAAAGCACGACAGTGAGTGGTATCCAGTGAGTTCAGTGTGGCAGGAATTCTTGTAGAGAGGGGAAAACGCTCCTCTCCTTTCTGCTTGTTTAATGACTATAGGGGAAAAAGTCTAAGAGCTATTTAATAATTATATTTGAGCCTTAATACTCATTTGTAAAAGAATATAAATTCTAGCAAACCACATTGTGGTCAGGTGCCGTTGAGTCAATTCTGACTCATCGTGGCCCCATGTGACAGAGTAGAACTATCCCATAGGTTGTCTTGGCTGTAATCTTTACAGGAGTAGATCCCGGTCTTTCTCTTGTGGAGCCACTGGGTGAGTTCACATGGGTGTGTATAATTTGGTGGTAACTTTTTATGTAATCCCTCTATCAGGTGTAACAAATTAGAAATGTTTTCTTCTTTGAAGTAATGCCTGGAGAGTCAGCTGAGTGGCTGACAAGGATTTTGTTCCCCCTGGAGTTTGGGTGTGTTTGCTTTGTGAGGGCACAGGAGAAAAGGCCCCGAGGGAGCATACGTTCTGGTTCCTGCCCTGGGTAGGTATACTCACAAAGGGCCACTCCGCAGCCACTGAGGTCCATAGCATCACTCTGGTGCTGGCTATTCCTGTTGTAGTTTTACCCAACCCTAAGGTTCAAGAGGAGAAGCTTCTTAAGGAAGAAGGCCTATTAAAGAGTCTTCAGAAAAGGCTACCAAATGGGGTGAGGTGGTCACCTTCAGAAAATAAAGGAACAAAAGAAGTCCAAGGAAGCTGTCAGTTTTAGAATGTTTTTGGGACTGTCAGAGAACAGGAGATGGTAGGAGTTTGGAAACTTCATGTGAACAGTTGGAGGTTGAAGTCCACCCAGAGGTGTCTTGGAGGAAAGGCCTAGTGATCTGCTTCAGAAGAATCGGTCATGGAAAACCCTATGGAACACAGTTCTACTCTGACACGTATAGGGTTGCCATGAGTTCAAGTGGACCCCACAGCAGCTGTTTTGTTGTTTTTAAATTGTGGTTATCCTCAGTCAGCTTCTGATACCAAAGGGCCTATGAGCTCATCTTTAGGGGTCCAAAAAGCAGAGCCTGTGCCAGATTTGGGGACAGAGGAACCAGTGATGCATTTAGGGTGGGGGCTGCTGGGAGACACAGAGGAAGATGGCTTTCAACTCTGTGTTCACAAGAACTCTGATCTTGTGATATTTAAAGAAAATATACCCAAAGTTCATATGCATATTCAGTTAGAAAATAAATATATAGATTCTTCAGTGACTTAAAAGATGGGATAATTGAATGATGCTATTTTATTTTAGTAGGTAGCTCAATGAGAAGTGACTTCTTGGGTGAGGTTTCTTCAGGTAGAGTTGGATTTAAAATATTTAGTCTCTGCTGGGGAGCAGGAACAGCACAGTCTGTGGACACTCCAGGCGAACTGCTGATCCTGGCTCTTACCAAGTTGGCCGTTGTGGCTGAGCAATTGCAGGCAGGAGGGTGAGGATGTGTGTACCCCGGTGGGGAGACTTAGCAAGAGCGGGTGGGCCTTCGCCAGGGGAATTGTGGACCAGGTGGGGCTCCACCTGCCTCCTGGAGCCAACCCGAGGCCATTTGAAGGAGCTTGGGGAAGGTGGGAGGCTCTGTGGACCCCTTCTGGATAACAGCCACCTTAAAACAGTGCCCTGAGTCTGTTATCCACAGGGAGCCCACAGAGCCTCCCCACCTTCCCCCGGCTAAATCTTTGAAAGAGGGAAGGTGGCATTTCATGTGTGTACTCCTGGGTCTGTGAGGGCCTGGAAACTCAGGAATCAGTTGTGATGAGGCCTAGCCAGGGCCTCGCAGAAGCTGCAGTGGGAGGCTGGGGGACCCTCTGGCAGCTGTTTGGCATCCGAAGCTCTAGGCTCTGCTGGCAGAAGTCAGCAGAACCAGTCCCTGGTTCCCGTTCCACTGCAGTAACTTCCTCACGCTCCTTGAGCTTTTATCTGATTTAACTTGTTCACGAGGCCCCACCCTATCTCAGGAACTCTTGCTATGTGTTTTTTCAAATTTAAGTGCTCTTGCTAATCACTCGATTCTCTAAATTTTCTTAATTTTTTTTCTTTTTATTGTGCTTTAAGTGAAAACTTACAAATCAAGTCACTCTCTCATACGAAAAATTATGTACACCTTCCTATATACTCCTGATTGCTCTCCCCCTAATGAGACAGCACACTCCTTCCCTCCATTCTCTTTTCGTGTCCACTCGGCCTGCTTCTGACCCCTTTGCCCTCTCATCTCCCCTCCAGACAGGAGATGCCAACATAGCCTCATGTGTCTACTTGATCCAAGAAGTTCATTCTTCACCAGTATCATTTTCTATCCCATTGTCCAGTCCAATCCCTCTCTGAAGAGTTGGCTTTGGGAATAGTTCCTGTCTTGGGCTAACTAGAAAGTCTAGGGACGATGACCACTGGAGTGCTACTAATCTCAGTCAGACCATTAAGTCTGGTCTTTTTATGAGAATTTGGGGTCTGCATCCCACCGCTTTCCTGCTCCCTCAAGGGTTCTCTGTTGTGTTCCCTGTCAGGGCAGTCATCGGTTGTAGCCGGGCACCACCTAGTTTTTCTGTTCCCAGGCCTATGTAGTCTCTGGTTTATGTGGTACTTTCTGTCTCTTGGGCTCATAATTACCTTGTGTCTTTGGTATTCTTCATTCTCCTTTGGTCCAGGTGGGTTGAGACCAATTGATGCATCTTAGATGGCTGCTTGCTAGCGTTTAAGACCCCAGATGCCACTCTCCAAAGTGGGATGCATAATGTGTTCTTAATAGATTTTATTATGCCAATTGACTTAGATATCCCCCGAAATCATGGTCCCCAAGCCCCTGGCCCTGCTATACTGGCCTTCGAAGCATTCAGTTGATTCAGGAAACTGCTTTGCTTTTGGTTTAGTTCAGTTGTGCTGACCTCTCCTGTACCGTGTGTTCTTTCCCTTCACCTAAAATAGTTCTTATCTACTATCTAATTAGTGGATACCCCTCTCTCTCCTTCCCTCCCTCCCCGCTCTTGTAACCATCAAAGACTATTTTCTTCTCTGTTTAAACTATTTCTTGAGTTCTTATAACAGTGGTCTTATATTTGTCCTTTTGCAGCTGACTAATTTCACTCAGCAAAATGTCTTCCAGATTCCTCCATGTTATGAAATGTTTCACAGATTCATCACTGTTCTTTATCGATACGTAGTATTTCATTGTGTGACAGACTGTACCATAATTTATCCATTCATCCATTGATGGGCACCTTGGTTGCTTCCATCTTTTTGCTCTTGTAAATAGTGCAGCAATGAACATGGGTGTGCATATATGTATCTGTTCGTGTAAAGGCTATCATTTCTCTAGGATTTATTCCAAGGAGTGGGAGTGCTGGATCATATGGTGCTTTTTAAGGAAGCACCAAATCAATTTCCAAAGTGGTTGTACCATTTGACATTCCCATCAGCAGTGTATAAGTGTTCCAGTCTCTCCACAACCTCTCCAACATTTATTATTTTGTGTTTTTTGGATTAATGCCAGCCTTGTTGGAGTGAAATGGAATCTCAGTATAGTTTTGATTTGTATTTCCCTAATGGCTAACGATCATGATCATTTCCTCATGTATCTGTTAGCTACCTGAATGTCTTCTTTAGTGAAGTGCCTGTTCATATCTTTTGCCCATTTTTGCGTTGGGTTATTTGTCTTTTTGTAGTTGAGTTTTTGCAGTATCATGTAGATTTTAGAGATCAGGCACTGATCAGAAATGTCATAGCTAAAATCTTTTTCCCAGTCCGTAGGTAATTTTTTTACTCTTTTGGTGCAGTCTTTAGATGAGTGTAGATGTTTGGTTTTTAGGAGCTCCCAGTTATCTAGTTTCTTTTCTGCATTGGTAGTAATGTTTTGTATACCATTTATGCCGTGTATTAGGGCTCCTAACGTTGTCCCTGTTTTTTTCTTCCATGATCTTTATTGTTTTAGATTTTATATTTAGGTCTTTGATCCATTTTGAGTTCGTTTTTGTGCATGGTGTGAGGTACGGGTCTTGTTTTATTTTTTTTGCAGATGAATATCCAGCTATGCCAGTGAAATTATGGATAGGTATTTTTTTTTTATGGATTTAGTGCCGTCATTTTGATGTCTTTTTTTGTGTTGTAGACAGTTTCTTTTTCCCACTTAATTTTTTGTGCTGAGTAGTTTATATATTGTCTTTTCCTCTTATTGTTGTTGATTTTGTTTCTGCTGAGTCTCTTATTTTTTTCTTGTATTTTATTCTAATGTGTAGGATAATTTGTCTCCTTTGAGGTTACCTTAATATTTATCCCTATTTTTCTAAATTTATATCTAACTTTTATTTCTTTATGTTGCCTTGTCTTCCTCTTCATATGAAAGATGTATGACTGCGTTTCTTAGTCCCTCTTTATTGTTTCAACGTTGTCATCTTTTACATAAGAACATCGCTGTTTCCCTGTTGTAAGTTTTGTCTTGATTTATTTCTGTGATTTCCCTGTCTGGGTTGACATCTGATTGCTTTATCCAGTGTTCTAGCCTTGGGTTGATATCTGATATTATTGATTTTCTAACCAAAGAACTCCCTTTAGTATTTCTTGTAGTTTTGGTTTTATTTTTACGAATTCCCTAAACTTCTGTTTATCTGGACATGTCCTTATTTCAGCTTCATATTTGAGAGACAGTTTTGCTGGATATAACATTCTTGGCTGGCAGTTTTTTCCTTCAGTGCTTTATATAAGTCATCCCATTGCCTTCTTGCCTGCATGGTTTCTGCCGAGTAATCCGAGCTTATCCTTATTGACTCTCCTTTGTAGGTGACTTTTTGTTTATCCCTAGCTGCTCTCAAAATTCTCTCTTTGTCTTTGGTTTTGGCAGGTTTGATTATAATGTGTCTTGGTGACTTTCTTTTCAAATCTACCTTATGTAGAGTTCAGTGGGGCATCTTGGATAAATATCTTCTCATCTTTCATGAGATCAGGAAGTTTTCTGTCAACATATCTTGAACAGTTCTCTCTGTATTTTCTTTTATTCCTCCCCATTCTGGTACTCCAATCACTTGTAGGTTATTTCTCTTGATAAGAGTCCCACAGGATTCTTAAGGTTTCTTCATTTTTTTTAATTCTTTTATCTGATTTTTCTTCAATTATATTGATGCCAAGTGCTTTATCTTCAGGTTCACAGTTCTGCCTTCCACTTGCTCAATTCTGCTCCTCTGACTTTCTATTGAGTTATCTAGTTCTGTAATTGTATTTTTAATCTTCCAAATTTCTGATTGCTGTCTATGGATTTTTCCAGCTTATTAAATTTTTCATTATGTTCCTGAATAACCTTTTTAATTTCTTCAACTCCTTTATCTGTGTTTTCCTTGGCTTGTTCTGCATATTATCTGGTTTCTTTCCTGATGTCTTGAAGGGTTCTGTATATTAATCTTTTGTATTCTGCATCCGGTAATTCCAGGAAGGCACTTTCACCTAGAAGATCCCTTGATTCTTTATTTTGAGAGCTTGTTGAAGTGATCATGGTCTGTTTCTTTATGTGATTTGATATTCACTGTTGTCTCCAAGCCATCTATAAGTTATTGTATTAATAGTTAATTTTGTGTTTTCTTAATGTATTCTAGCTTCTTGTTTCATTTTGTTTTTTTATGCCCACATGCGTTGCTTGAGTGAGCTAGCTTGATTATTTTCACCTTTGAAGCTCTGACGTCCTGTTACCAGATGGCTAGAGCTGTTATCAGGTATATCAGTCTAGGAGTCCATTGACTTTTCTTGTATGGATTCAGCTCTGGTGTCCACCCAGGTAGCTGGTCATCAAGTGTGTGGTACAGGCTGTGTCCTGCAGTCTTAGAGGGACAGGGGTGATTGGTGTTAGGTACTGGTATCTGGTTGCAGCAGGGGGTCATACTCTGAACAAGGCAGGGGGCTGTGAATTGTCCCCCAGATGTCTCTGAGGAAAGCTTGTCCCTCTTCCCTAGAACGCACAGATGGGTGGGTTCTTCAGATGGACCATGGGCACCCAAAGTTTTTGGTTGTAGGGACTGGGAGGTACCAGTTATCCTTGGACCCCTGTTGCGGGTGGCTGGCAACCTGAGTGGAGCCACCAGTCCTTAGTCCCTTGATGTGGATAGGTGAGGACCTTGTTTAATAGGCAAAGCGGCGTCAAACATCGAACACCTGCCTCTCCACTGCACAGCTGTAACAGTTGTAGTCCGTGAACAAGGGCCTGTTCTCCTGAAATAGGCCCACTCAGGTCCATGCAGTGGGGAAAGGTACTCAAAGTCCATGGACTGTTTATGCCTGGACAGAAGCCGCTTCTGTCCTGAGCTCTCCAGGTTAGTGGAGCTGGCAAATTATCTTGTGTCCCAGCTGCAGATTTATTCCTTCTCCAAGGCCAGGAGGATGGCCTATCTCAGACCCAGGGAAATCAACAGCCGCTGAAGCTGGCTTGGGAGCCGGGGGCTTGGAAAATATTCACAAGTACTTAGCTTTTGCCGAGAGCACCATTCTTCTCTGGTTCTGGAGGTGTGAGTAGGCCGTGTGGCTGGTTGCTTCTTCCTGAGGAAATTGCAGCCAAACACTAGTACCAGCCAGCCACAGCTGCTCCCAGGAATGATGCCTGAGGGCTCCCGGCAATTCCAGTAATTTGTCTCCACTTCTGAGCTGTCTCTTCTTCCCCCTGCCACTCAGTTCGTTTTCTAACTTTGCCTTTGATGTTCAAGGCTCCTAGCTTGTCGTCAGTATACTCGTTTCACTTGTTTTTTCGGGTCTTTGTTGTAAGAGGACTTGGCAGATGTGTCTGTCTATTCCGCTGTCTTGGTCCCGCCTCCTCTCTAAATTTTCTTGAATTTTCTTTTTCATCCAGAATCCCAAGTCTAGACATCTTGGGAGTGCCTGTTACTAGTCCCCTCCTAGGCCCCTGCTTGATCCATGGCTTGGTGTTCCTGTGGTCATTTGGTCTGCCCCCTGCAGAGAGCTCTGACAGGTAGCAAGGCCATGAGGTGAGGTGGGAGAGAAGCTCTTGGGTCCTGCTAGCCTGGTCAGCATTGTCTTGGGAACTAGGTACGAGTGTGCTGGGGAAGCACAGTACCTGCTTTCTGACTTAGCTACAAACTGATAATTGTAGATGCTGTAGGAAATGAACCTAGTTACTGGGTGTTCCCCTGTTGCAGAGATTCCTCGGCCCAGGTTCTTTAGCTGTACTTGCCTGTGCATAAGAAGAAAAGAGTGGTGGTTGATTTGCTTTGCCTGGACTTGCGGGGACCGAATATTCAGCAGATGCATGTTACTTGTAAGCGTTAGGATATAGCAGACTGGACTCCATCCCAACACTAACTGAAACTGTCGTTGCAGGCTGGGAGTCCCCCGTCGACGGCGTCGGTTCCAGTGTCTGCCTTCTCCCGCACCTCTGCCACATCATTGAATCAGGATATCTGCAGGTAACTTCCACCTCAGGGGCCGTTGTGACTGCGCATCCGGAAGAAAGCACAAGCATCTGGGGGCTCTCCGATTTTCCATGTGCTTGATGAACATGCCTCTGGTCTGAACCGTTAGCCCCGGTCGTATGTGTTGTTCGCTTACCGAGTTACCGGCTAGTCTCGTTTCTTCCCTTGGATGTCTGTTCCCTTTAAGGTGGTTCTCACTCCCTGTGCTTTGTCTCACTGTTCTGCATGCAGTTCCGGTGCAGTGCGTTCTGAGTGTTGTCACCACAGTCCCGTGCAATCTGCTGTTGTCTTGAAAGCTCCTCCCTGCCAGAGTTCTCTGACACCGGGGCTCACTGTGACAGTTATCTGTAAGGACACATCACAGGCATTCAAGAGAAACTCCTGTGGTTCCGAGTGGGTCCAGGCCTTAAGGCCTGCCAAGAATCCCAAAGCCAGAAGAACACTGAAGTTCTCAAAATCCCTCAACGATATGGGTGAGAATGCCCAGGACACCGTGGGAAGTTGTGACTATGTGGAAAGAGCTTGTTCTGAAGGAAAGCTGCCACTCGCTCAAGAGCCCTGTCTCAGAATTAACAGGTTCCATCATAAAGAAAAGAGAATACTGAGTCAGAAACCTCTTGGCCATTCCAAGTGTTCTTGTGTTTCATCTCTTTCTGCCAATCGTTCAACTGCTTCAGAGGTGGAAGCCAGCAAGGGGAGCCTCCGTGTCCCACTTTTGGAAGAGAAAGCAGATGGCGAGGCCCTGTCCCGGAGCAGGCGACTGCTGCGCTGTTTCTTCCCGCTCGGCCCAAGTGCTAACAGCCTGCACAGGCTCCCTGAGCTGGAGGGCTGTGCCGCCCGCCTGCACACGGCCACGTCCTCCAGCGGGCTGGTCGGGAGCACAGGCTTCTGCTCCGACGACAATGGAGATGATGACGTCTTTGAGGACAGCGCGTCCACAGAGCTGAAGAGCAGGAGCCTGCGGGCACCCCTCTGCTCAGTGGAAAAGGACAGCGACCTGGACTGCCCTTCTCCCCTCTCAGAACGGCGCTCCCCCATATCTCCTGTGTCCACATCAGGGGACGCCTGCAGGTTGGTGTGCCAAGAACCACCGTTGCAGCCATCTCTACTTCCCGCACCACCCTAGTCTCAACTTCCTTTAATATGTGAAGTTTCAGGAAAACGGAGCAGTAGGCAATTGTGGGTTATTAGTTTTCTCCGGGAGAAGGGAGTTTTGCTATAACTTGAAAAGGCAGTTCTTATGACATGGGTTCCAGAATAGTCTCACTGATGATAAAAGAGGAAGAAGCTACACATATTAAAGGCCAAGCTGACTCACCTCCACTAAAAATAGATGGGCTTTGCATAAAGAAAGGGAGAGAAAGAAACTAGCAGCTGCAGCTTTTCAGCTTGATTGTCCAGACTTTAAGTGTTTCATTCTGCCATCCCTCCTAGCCTCGTTTTACATTTTGTCCCCCTGTGGTGGCACAGCTCCTCCCTGTTTTCTGGGCATGAACGCAGCCCCCTCCACCCAGGTCTTAGCTTCACTGGCCATCTTTATCTTCTCTTGTGCAGCATCCTTTTCCAGCCTCCAAAATCTTTCAGAATCCACTTTCTGTCACCACTCTTATGCCTTTCCCATTCTGACCTTTCCTCAGTCACCCCTTCTCAGGATTGTATCAGAAACCCTTCTCAGAGACAAGCCGCTGGAGAGCTGGCTGCTCCTTTCAGGACTAGTGTCCTTTCCTGTTTTTCAGCTGCCAGGAAATACCCTTCCCGTTTCTCAGAAGCCTGTTAACGGTCCTGAGGTTAGTTGTGATACCCTCCTGCAGGCATCCTTGGAAATAATGCTTCTCAGTGAATTTCCACTCTCTGCTGTGGAAAAAAGATGAACCTGCAGCAGCGTGTAATGGGAGTTGTTTAGGTCCAGGGAAGATGCTGTGGTTTCTCTTTCTCCTCCCAGGAAAGAGCAGAGGTGTTAGTTGTGCTGTGTGTGAAGATGAGGTCAGGAATTACAGCTGGAAATCCAGCTTCATCATCTTTTTAAGCCACTGCGGCATTATTGAAAAGTAGAATGCTCGTTTTGTTTTACATAGAAATTTTCCCTCTAATTGTTTCAACATCTTGCATTCTGGAAAATACTTCCATGTTGCCTTAAATTCGTCTTTCAACAAAGTTAAGTCTTACCAAAAATGACTGCTCTGTCATTTCTTACACCGTTTTTTCCTCTCCATTGCCAAATGCCATCCAGACTTCCCATGTTGGTGCGGTAAGCTAGAAATGCTTAGTTGGTAGCATTTGTTCTCGTTTGTGTTTGTGTGTTTTTGTGCTTGTAGTCACTTACATGGTGTGCTTCTGAAAACTTCTCTGGGGAGATTGACTTTCCACTGAACGGTCATCTTCCCTTGGTGGTGTTCTCCTGGTAATGACTGGTTTTCCCCTGACGTAGGATCTGCCACTGTGAGGGCGACGATGAGAGCCCCCTGATCACCCCATGCCACTGCACCGGGAGCCTGCACTTCGTGCACCAGGCCTGTCTGCAGCAGTGGATCAAGAGCTCCGATACGCGGTGCTGCGAGCTGTGCAAGTACGAGTTCGTCATGGAGACCAAGCTGAAGCCTTTGCGGAAAGTACGTGAGAAGACCCTCCCTGACTGAAGGGCCCTGGAACAGTTAGCGTCTGGGACCCAGTGAAGTCCTAATACTCGTTTATTTTGGAAGTAGGGACTGGTGTGTACACTCAGTGTTGTCGAGGTAGTTGCTCTGTGCTAAGTTCCAAGTCCCCCTCAGGAAGAAACCCCGTCCAGCCATTCAGTCGTGGTGTTTTCTTTTTCCTTCATGCCAAGACTTCTGGTTTGTCTGTCAGCCTTTTGGCCCTTGACCCCAGACTGTTTTGTGGCATTTTAGTCAGCGTTTAACTTTGTATGTATGAACTGTTCATCATATGGTCCCTCTCCATTTAAGACCATACACTGGAGATCCCCAGCCCTTGGCAGAGTGAAGCATGTGGGAAGCTGATCTCTATATACCTGTGATGGGTATTTGTTGGATGGGAGGCTGGGATTGGGAACAAAGAAACCACAGGTGTGATGTGAAACCCAGCTGTTGTCAGGCCCTGTGTGCATGGCTCCCATCTGAGAGCAGCTTTGTCAGTGGCACTCACATGCTGTCTAAATATTGTCTCCTCAGCAACTTTCTCTGTGCACCTAGCGTGTGAGGTTCTGTTTGGAAGAAGAGAAAACATGTTCCTGTCTCAAAAGCTTAATATGTAAATTGCAAGGTGAACCACAGAACCAGGCAGCAGTACAGGGCAGTGCCAGTCCTAAGTGGTGTGGCAGTGGAACGTCGGACGTTCAGAGGAGGAAACGGCCCCAGCGTGCTAGAGCCCTAGTGGTACAGCATCATAGAACGCTTGGGTTTTGAAGCAGTTCTTGAAGGACAGTGTGAGTTAGAGCCAAAATGACAGGACTTCAGAGAGGTCAGGTTGTCTGTGGAGAAAAGCACACACGAAGCAGATGTGAGTGAGCATTTCGGGGATTGTCTTAGGAAAACAGCGGGAGGTCAGGGAGCAGGGGACACTGAGGCGTGGACTCTGCATTTTAGGTAGGAAGGCAAATGTAAAATCATAGCAGAAAGCGCTCTGGTTGCTGAGAAGGCAGGCACAAACTACTTAAAAAATGTTTTGCCCAATAAAAGCCTTACAGTTTATTGAGTTCCTACTCTATGCTAATCTCTCAAGTGAGTTCCGTGACCCTCTGACCAGTATAGATAATCCACGAGGCTCTATTTTCAGTTTACCCTGCAGAGAACTGTCTGGAAGGAGGCTGTGACTAGGCTTGGCAAAGGAAATGCAGAGTGTTTACACTTGTTCTTTCTCTCTACCTTTATGTGTTTCTTCTGATTTGGAAACCAGTAAATGAAAAAGAAAATCGGGCTATTTGGAGTAAGTTAATGAGCTCCTAGAGGAGATGAGACTGGCAGAGGCTGCTTGTACCAGGAACTCTTAGCATCGATTCCAAGCTGTTGCTGCCAAAGTAGCAGAGGACCAAAGAGTGAGCTCCTTCAGCCGTTCACTTTGACCATGTAGTGTGACCCATCTGCTAGTGTGCTGTGGCTTCATCACCCTGCTCTTCCCCTCACCATGCCGGTCAGCACGTCGTGGTGACTGACAGCGTGGCACCTGGGTCTGGGGCCAACCATTTATTTTCATCAGGACTGACACCATGGAATTGTTTGTCAGGCCTTTCAGTTTCTCATTGCAAGAATAAGCAGACGGGGGATTGCTGGTGATAGTTCATGGCTCATCTCAATCCCAGCTTCTTTTCATTGCATAGAAAGTTGGCTGCCAGCAGAATACCAGTGCTTGGCACCTGGTTGAAGCCAAGTGGTTTAAAGAGAATGACTTTGGGTGTTGGGGGGCAATTCATGTAGTTTGGAAGAGGGGTGGAGGGAAGGAAGGCAGTCTTACCATCTGCAGCGCTCTCGCCACGTCTCAGCCCCACGTCTACAGGGAGCCCAAGCCTCACGCTGTGCTCTGTTGTCTTCCCAGTGGGAGAAGCTGCAGATGACCAGCAGTGAGCGCAGGAAGATCACCTGCTCGGTCACCTTTCACGTCGTCGCCATCACCTGTGTGGTCTGGTCCTTATACGTGCTCATTGACCGTACTGCCGAGGAGATCAGGCAGGGGCAGGCGACAGGTACGGTCTGGGTAGACGTGAGCTCAGCCCCAGAGTCTGGGCTCATGTTCTGGGATTGTAGGTTGGAGTTTTATTCAAGACGGCTTTGCAGGTCAGACCTTAAATGTCTGGGTTTCTGGAGGGGACGTTATTAGGAGGCACCAAGTGTCCTCTTTGGATATTTCTCTTGCTGTGGTGGTAGTTTCTAAAACCCAGTCAGATCAACTCCTAGAGCATCAGAGTCTCCAGAACTACCTCCTGGAAGAGTGTAAGGGGAGCGGACACCTTCTTCCACCCCGCCTTTGCCAAAGCAAGATTTAACGAGTTAAGAATCCATTGGTTATGGGAAGTTTAGAAGGTTTATCTTAATTTACTTCAGATCTTAAACAAGATCTGCTGATAGGCTGACCGGGTTTTTTCTTTTCCAGGAATCCTCGAGTGGCCCTTTTGGACTAAATTGGTGGTTGTAGCTATTGGCTTTACTGGAGGACTTCTTTTTATGTATGTTCAGTGCAAAGTATATGTACAATTATGGAAGAGACTCAAGGCGTATAACAGAGTAATCTATGTTCAGAACTGTCCAGAAACAAGTAAAAAGAATATTTTTGAAAAATCTGCACTAACAGAGCCCAACTTTGACAATAAAGATGGAGATGGAGCCTGTCATTCCGACACAAACTCTTCTTGTTGCACAGAGCCTGAGGACGCTGGAGCAGCTGCCGCTCAAGTCTGACTGTGGAGGGTTGCCTGTCCTGGACGTCACCAAGAGAGAGCTGAGGGAGATTGTTTACTGCCAGTCGTGGACCTTTTCTTATGTCCTTTACTAGCATAGAATGGGCAGGTGAATGTTTTTAATGGCTTCTCTTTTTCTAAATCCTCCTTAATGAACCTTCTGGAAAGTGCTCCCAGTGGCCGTCCACTTCTGCCATGTGCTCCATGTGCAGGGAAGGTGGAAGACCCCATGATGCGTGAGGTGGGGCTGGCCGAGTTCCCGGTCATGTTCTTGGGCAGATGAGAGAAGGGGAGGCCGAGGCTGAGGGAAGAGCAGGAGAGGGGTGGCACCCAGGCCCTGAGGAGCAGCCTCTTCTGGTGAGCTGAGGCTTTTAGGAATGTCTGCCTAGAATGAGAGGATTTCCGTACTCACTAAGAAGAGCCCAGGGGTGGCATGGAGACAGGCCCCGGAACCCAGACCGTGTCCTGCTTGCATCTGCAGATGCCGCTACTGCCATTTCTCAGAAGCAGACAGGGGACCAGGTGCTCTACATGGAGGGGCGAGTGAATCACTGAGCAAACAGCACTTTACAAAAGAAAGCCTTTATTTTGTAATACGTGTTCAGTGGGATTGAAACTTAAAAGAATGTCTCATTTAGAAATGTTCGCTTTGTTACACCTCACTATATCTTTTGCATTGTAACCTGAAAGACCCTTTCTGCCTTATGAATTCTAACATACGTGACATCCCCTCTGTGCCCAGAAAACATACGTGATGATAATCAACAGATGAGCCTGAGACTTCTTCCTGCCAGGCTCCATGGGAAAGCATGGATGTCACATGGCTGTTGGAGCATAATTCCTATGGTTTTGAACCAGGTTTCTAGAGCCTTTGTCTTACAGGCTTGCCCCGTTGGGTCCTTTTTTGCCAGCACTGAAAAAGGATTTTTGAGATCTAAATGGAAGGAAAGGAAGTGAATAATTAGAACAAAATTGAGTATTTTAAATTTATTCCTTTAGAGAGACATCTCACCAGTGTATGCTACATTCACACTAATGAGCAGGCGTGCCCATCCTGATCTGGGTGTGTGTACCACTGGAGCTCCTGTGTGCCTGCCCGCCTTGGCCAGCTTCTGCAGGCGTGCCTGGCAGGTGCTGTGAGGTCACTGCCCAGTGCAGGGAAGTGGATGGGCTGGCCCTTGGGGTGAGCCAGCTAGCTGCCCTGGCCCCTGGCCACTCCCTGGCTGTCCCCACCCCTTCCCTGCCTTAACCAGGCTGAGCAGAGAGGATCCTTTCTGTGAGGGACCCAGCCGCCTATTGGTCGGTTTTGTCGTCAGGGATTGCAAACACAAATCACTACCATCAAATGGCCTTTGTCCCTTAAAGTTTGCATAAAATCCTGCTTTTAAGAACTCAGGTTTACAGCACAGGCGAGTAAGCGGTAGCTCCAGAGTGGCACTGAATCGTGAACAGGCCGTTAGCGGGCAGGATGCCTGGGGCCCGCCTGTGGCCTTGCTGGGCTTCCGGTTCCCACGTGTCTTGTTAACAGAACAAGATGGCTCATTTGCTTTCCAGATTTGTGAGTGGCTTTGAAGGCTACGAGGAGGCCAAAGGATCTCTCAGCTCCCAGTGATGGCTCATTATGGCAGTCTGGCACCACTGTCCGCCCACCCAGGTGTCTGCCTGAGTGGGACCCCGGCTCTGCACAGTCTGTGGTGGTGGCCTCCCTGTGGCCAGGCGGGTACTGTCCAGCCACAGCCTGACCTCTGGAAATAGGTCAGCCTGCCCTCTCTCTGTCCCCCAGGTCACATCCAGCCCAAGCCTGTGTTCACTGTGCCCCACACTGCAGTTACCTGTGCCCCTTCTCAGCCGGGTGATGCCAGGCAGTTGCAGGCTATCCACTCAGGCAAGTGGAATACAGGTCCATCCTGCCCGTGCCCTTTAGGAACTGCCCAGGCACGGTCCTGCTTCTGCACATTGTCCCTGTCTTGCTCCAGCAGCAGGTGAGCAGTCAGGCGAAGATCTAGAGTGATTTTTAAGTGTGGCCCTCACCTGCCCCCTGCCCTGTGGAAAGCATGGAGGCCTCTGTACAGAGGGTGGTGTGCTGAGGTAGAGATACCTCCTGGGCCACCTGCCCCATGTGGCTGTCACCCACCTTATGGCCCAGGTGCCTTTAGATGCGTGATCGTGGTATGTCACCCACACCCAGACATTGTTAGGCACAGCCCTCTCACTTCTTTTCAGGAATGCTGAACACCATCTCCTCACCTCTGACCCCACTCCGCCAAGCCCCTGCCTGTGCAGGGCCTCTCAGGTCCATCCTTGTTTCCTCTGCTTGAAGACACACAGCAGCTTCTGCCATTCTCCTTTTTAGCAGGCTGTAGTTGAGCTCTGATCCGTCAGTTCCACCCTTAGTCCCAGCTCTGGTTTTACCCACCAGAGTGACCTCACCAGGCCCTGGCACGCTGTTCGGTGCTACCCCCTGGTGGTAGCAGCAGACCTTCTGGGTCTTCTGGTCTCTCTACTCCCCGCCCCCCCACCCTCCCTTTTTGCACCTGGGCCTAGTGGGAGGACTCTTTGCACCCCATGCACATTCCAGATGGCACCTGGCTGAACCATCTCGAACCTGGGATCAGTGTGCAGGTCACAGGGCCAGGAAGGTTGGTGCTTGTGGGCCCAGTGGGGGCAGAGGGAAGCTGCCTCTTTCTGATTTGGCCTTTGCTCCCCGATAAGTCATGTGGAACCAGAGTGCTTCTGATTTTGTTTGGAGTAGTAATTGGATTTATGTGCTTAAGTTTATAGCTATAAATTCTTGGGAACCCTGTAAAAGACCTTTTCCTACTGCAGGCCTTGAGTGCCTCTTCCTTTTTTGCTCCAGCCCACTCGTCTCAGTCATATAGGTCTAGTTTCCAAACCTGCCAGTGCACCTACCTCACCAGAGATGGACAGGCCCAGGCAGCTGAGCCAGTTCAAGAGCCTCATGTGATCCTTGCAAGTGTGGGAGCTGCCTCTGCTACCTTGTGGGTAGGCTGTAGGGGCTGGGACAGGGCCGCTGACGAGTGGTCTGAGAAGTGCCTCAAGGCCTGGTTCAAGGAGAGAAGGAACCACCATGATGTGGATGCAAATACACATTTGAAATACTTTTCCTTTGAATTTAATTTGAGATATGCAGCTTCTGCCTCTAGCCCAAGGAAAGACTGAAACCTAGGGAAATGAAAAGAACGTATCTTCATTTTGGAAGTCTTTGTTGAAGCTGTGCAGCTGATCACCTGTTTAGATGCAATGTTTATAGAAAGTTGATTGTTAATAAAAACCAAATTTACACTGGCTTGTGTGGTGTAGTTTCTAAAAGGCACTTCACATTTGTAATTTTTCTTAGAAAGTTTCTAGTTATCTAAGTGTCTAGTTTTGTATCCTTTTGTGTATGTTCACTGTTTCTCAGTATTACCACTTGAATAATTCTTTGTACAGGTGGGTTGTTTGTGCTGTACTTGAGGGTGTCTAATTGCAGCAATAAAGCGTTTCTTTAAAAAGGAGTTTTGCATGGGACTGTTTTCCTGCAGAGGCACTGGGCATGGTGGTGGGCACTCCAGTGGCTTTGACCACCCCCCCAAAGGTTCTCTGGCTTCACATCTGGAAACCAAACAATGCAACCTCTGCAGATGTCTGCTTACCCCTGCCTGCCCCAGGCTAGCCCCACGCGGGGTAGTCAGAGGCCTGGAAGGTGTGCTGGCCGTGGGAGTGAAAACAGGTGGTCCACACAGGTGTGTTTGCTTCAACCACCTGGGCCAGCCTTGTGCTCAGTGGTGAAGTGAATTACTTAGTATGACCCTTTAGCCATAGTCTTTGTGACTCACACAGTGAATGGGTGGGACTGTGCAAATAAGGTGTATGGAACCTGTGATGGTTGGGGTGGCGTGGCAACTTGGCTAGGCCATGATTCCCAGCATTGTACGGTTGTCCTCTATTTTTGTGATGTGATGTAATTGTCCTCCATTTTGTGATGTGAATCCTAGCTTCTGTGCCTGTAGTTGTGTTAATGAGGCAGTAGGGATTTATCCTGAGTATCCACATTACTAGGGTGTGACTCAAGTCATCACCCTTACCCAGACACTACTCTTACTAGAGGGTGTGACTCAAGTCATCGCCCTTACCCAGTCACTACCCTTACTAGAGGGCTTGACTCAAGTCATCGCCCTTGCCCAGTCACTACCCTTACTAGAGGGCTTGACTCAAGTCCTCACCCTTACCCAGACACTACCCTTACTA
Organism: Loxodonta africana; assembly: GCF_030014295.1. Lineage (NCBI taxonomy): Eukaryota > Metazoa > Chordata > Mammalia > Proboscidea > Elephantidae > Loxodonta > Loxodonta africana. Next base: position 81,542,949 of record NC_087357.1, on the reverse strand, counting down.
GAGGGCTTGACTCAAGTCATCACCCTTACCCAGTCACTACCCCTACTAGAAGGCTTGACTCAAGTCGTCACCCTTACCCCAGTCACTACCCTTACTAGAGGGCTTGACTCAAGTCATCACCCTTGCCCAGTCACTACCCTTACTAGAGGGCTTGACTCAAGTCCTCACCCTTACCCAGACACTACTCTTACTAGAGGGTGTGACTCAAGTCATCACCCTTACCACAGTCACTACCCCTACTAGAAGGCTTGACTCAAGTCGTCACCCTTACCCCAGTCACTACCCTTACTAGAGGGCTTGACTCAAGTCATCACCCTTGCCCAGTCACTACCCTTACTAGAGGGCTTGACTCAAGTCCTCACCCTTACCCAGTCACCACCCTTACTAGAGGGCGTGACTCAAGTCATCACCCTTGCCCAGTCACTACCCTTACTAGAGGGCTTGACTCAAGTCCTCACCCTTACCCAGTCACCACCCTTACTAGAGGGTGTGACTCAAGTCATCACCCTTGCCCAGTCACTACCCTTAGTAGAGGGCTTGACTCAAGTCCTCACCCTTACCCAGTCACCACCCTTACTAGAGGGCGTGACTCAAGTCATCACCCTTGCCCAGTCACTACCCTTACTAGAGGGCTTGACTCAAGTCCTCACCCTTACCCAGTCACCACCCTTACTAGAGGGCGTGACTCAAGTCATCACCCTTGCCCAGTCACTACCCCTACTAGAAGGCTTGACTCAAGTCGTCACCCTTACCCCAGTCACTACCCTTACTAGAGGGCTTGACTCAAGTCATCACCCTTGCCCAGTCACTACCCTTACTAGAGGGCTTGACTCAAGTCCTCACCCTTAGCCAGTCACCACCCTTACTAGAGGGCGTGACTCAAGTCATCACCCTTGCCCAGTCACCACCCTTACTAGAGGGCATGACTCAAGTCATCACCCTTGCCCAGTCACTACCCTTAGTAGAGGGCTTGACTCAAGTCCTCACCCTTACCCAGTCACCACCCTTACTAGAGGGCGTGACTCAAGTCATCACCCTTGCCCAGTCACCAGCCTTAGCAGAGGGCTTGACTCAAGTCATCACCCTTACCCCAGTCACTACCCTTACTAGAGGGCTTGACTCAAGTCCTCACCCTTACCCAGTCACCACCCTTACTAGAGGGCGTGACTCAAGTCATCACCCTTGCCCAGTCACCAGCTTTAGCAGAGGGCTTGACTCAAGTCATCACCCTTACCCCAGTCACTACCCTTACTAGAGGGCTTGACTCAAGTCCTCACCCTTACCCAGTCACCACCCTTACTAGAGGGCGTGACTCAAGTCATCACCCTTGCCCAGTCACCAGCCTTAGCAGAGGGCTTGACTCAAGTCATCACCCTTACCCCAGTCACTACCCTTACTAGAGGGCTTGACTCAAGTCCTCACCCTTACCCAGTCACCACCCTTACTAGAGGGCGTGACTCAAGTCATCACCCTTGCCCAGTCACCAGCCTTAGCAGAGGGCTTGACTCAAGTCATCACCCTTACCCCAGTCACTACCCTTACTAGAGGGCTTGACTCAAGTCCTCACCCTTACCCAGTCACCACCCTTACTAGAGGGCGTGACTCGTCATCACCCTTGCCCAGTCACCAGCCTTAGCAGAGGGCTTGACTCAAGTCATCACCCTTACCCCAGTCACTACCCTTACTAGAGGGCTTGACTCAAGTCCTCACCCTTACCCAGTCACCACCCTTACTAGAGGGCATGACTCAAGTCATCACCCTTGCCCAGTCACTACCCTTAGTAGAGGGTGTGACTCACGTTACTGCCTTCTGAAGTAGGAGGAGTTTCCTTGAGCGTGTGGTATGCATCGAATGTGTCTGAATGCTTTGGGGAAATTCGCTCGCTCTCGCTCTGGATCCCACATCTGGTTCATGGTCATCTGACCTCCAGTTCTTGGAGCTTGAGCCCGCAGCCAGTCTGACCTGCGATTCTGGGATTCCCCAGCTCCCCCATCCCCTGGAGCCAGTAGTCTATTGTTTGACCTGATTGGCCAGCTTTCACAACCTTGTGAGCCAGCAGCCTGTTGTCTGACGTGCCTGTTTGGGTTCACCGGCCGCTGCAGCCATGTGGGTTGGGAGGAGCCTTCAGCCTGATGCCTGACACATGCATTTGGGACTTGCCAGCCTCCACAACCACATGAGCCATTTCCTTGAGATACAGTTCACGAGTTCTATGAGACATTGCAACGAATTACTGAGCACAAAGATGGGAGGGCAAGTACTGAGAGGAGAAGCAGTAGTTGATGTTAGAGATGATGGAGTGGACAGCAGCTTGGGAAAGTTGACACTTGGGACATCTTCAACCTCTGCCTCAAGGGAACCAACTTTGTGCTGATCCTTATATATATATATATTTTTTTATAAATTCTTCATGAAATTAATTATTCTGTGCTCCCCAGCCCCAAGGAGTCAGACTACAGGCCAGTGTGTACCGGGCAGCGTGACTGTCAGGCAGTTGACTGCTTAGCTGGCCTTCCCCGTAAGGGTGACAATTTGCCTGCGATGTCTCCTGGCTGCTAACAGCCCCCCTGAGTAGGGCAGTGCCCTGGTCCTCACATCTGTATGCTCCACGCAGGGCTGTGTGCTGAGGGCAGGGCTCTACCTCTGAGCATGCCCCAGAGCCATGGTCACGTGGGGTGAAGAGGGAGGCAAGGATTGCCTGGTTAAACTGTACATGGGGTGAGCGGGAGAATCCTTCCAGAAGTTACAGCAGTGGGCTGCTGGGATACAGGAGCTAAGCTCGAGTATACGTTTCCAGGTGTCTTCCTGCCTGACATCTGTGGAGCCATGGCCACAGTAGAGAATCCTCAGGCCACCCCTGCACTGAAGAGCAGGAGGCCTCCAGCACCAAGTAGAGCCCTCGGGGCTTCTAGAGTGTGACGTGTCCCAGAACTCAGCTAATTGGTTGGAGGGGGTGGGGCTGGAGAGAGGACTCTTTGAGAGTGTAGGGGGGTGCTGGGTTGACAGGAGCCTCAGTACCTTGGGGACCCGGTGAGTTTTGAGTTTGTCTGAGGAGGCACCAAGTGGGGTCTTGCCACAGGCAGGTTTGGAGCAACGCTGTCCATAGGCCTTTCTGCCCCTTGGCCCTGGCCACGAAGTGCTGCACGTGTCAGCTGGCCTGCCACGTGACACACCCCCAGGGGCTGACAGGTTACTGCTCTTGGCAGCACATCTTCTCTGTGAACACTTGTGTTGGAGCACATCCACGCCCGTCCATGGCCACTTCCCTGCCGCAGTTACAAGGCCAAATAGTTGTGGCATCCCCATCTGTCACCCACTGTCAAGGACAGCTAGGCTAGTCTGACCTCTTACAGCCGAGGAAACTGAGGCCCAGGAAGGGGAGTTACTTAGAGTCACTCTCTGAGTCGTTTAAGGGCGGGGAGTAAAACTCAGCCCCTGACTCAATCAGGGCTCTCCTCCCACACCACCCTCCAGGTCTCAACCAGCTCCTGGCATGTCGACGAGGGAATGCCACCAACTTCCCATCCCCTCTGCATTCAGCCTTGGGGAGGCCCAGGCAGTAAGGACATGGTGGGATCTCTGGGCTCAAGGCACCATTTAAGATGGAGGAAGAAGGGAGGACGTGGCGTTCCGGGACAGGGAGATTGGCCTTACCCCAAGCAGTGCCACCCTCTGGGCTGGGCTCAGTTTTCCACAGGCTGTGCTGCCTCCCGTGGGTTCTGTGTCTTCTGAGCTTCAGTTTCCTCATCTGTAGAATGGGCCTCACCTGCCAGCCTCTTCAAGGGTGGCTGGGGGATTGACGACTGTTCCTTTAGAAGTCCTGAGTTGGTGGTCCTGCTAGTGGCATCCCTAAGCAGGGGTTCCCCAAGCTCCATGGTCACGGCCAGATACTCGAAGTCAAATAAAGGCCCAGCCTGTGTAACCAAGGAGCAAAGGGCGTCCACAGAATTCTCAAGGTCTGGGTCTCTGCCTCGGGGCAAGCAGTTACACGTAGCAGGAGAGGGGGAGCAGGAGGGGAGCCTGGCAGGGCTGCGGCTGGCTGGAAAGCTATGATTGAAGGTCTTCCTCCATCACCAGAGGAGGTGGGGGGGGGGTGGGGATTCTGTCCAGGTGGAATCATAATGATTATGGTGTTTTTTTTTTTTTTTTTTTTTTTTTTGTGGAGGGTTGTATGTGTGAGCTCTTTGGGATGACAAACACTGTATGTACAAGGAGACATGTTTTAAATTAACTTTATTTTTATGACAGCCAATTCTTAATTTATCCAACAGGAATTTATTTGGGCACCTGCTATATGCAAAATATTGGACTAAGCATAAATAGATAGAACAGAAAACAAAAATCATGTCTGTAATACCAATAAACACGTCAGCTAGCCTGACGCGCTGTTGCTACCTGGTGTGGATGTGTTGAGCTGGGCACAGGACAGGAAGCCTCACAGGCCTGCTCTGCGCAGGAGGGGTTCCCTGGGGTGTCTAAGCACTGAACAAAGTTTGAGATTGACAAAAGATAGGAGTAAATGGGGAAACACACAGGAGGTTTGCTACAACGTGGCTCCCCTGGGGCAGCCTTTGGTTTAAGGCGAATTGGCCTAGCGCAATTCCCAGGAATCCAGTGGGCCTGAGGGGTGAGCTACACGGGAGGCCTGCCCTGAGTCTGGGTACCATGGCCAGCCTCCAGGAGCAGGACTTCCCAAAGTGAGGCCACTTAGATGGCCACGCTGTTGGGGATCCGGTCTGGAGACAAGTAGTAATAGGGCAGCTTCTTCTTCTTGTTGCGCTCTGCGATCACACTGACGATGGTGTCAAGGTTCTTGCGGAATCGGGCCATGGCCTCCTTCACGGGCTTCTCAATGAAATGTTCCTCTGGATACATGCCCAGGAACAGCTGAGGCCCCGACAGGGACAGACAGATTAACCAGTCATGAGGCCACAGACTCACAGGCCTTGTCCTCACCTCCAGGGGCCATGGCTCTGGGGGCCAGAGAGAGAAAAACTCTTCCCCTTCCCATCTTGACCCACTGCCCCCCACCATGAATGCTGGGGACCATGTGCCCCTGGAACCGCTTTCGACGATAAGGTCTGCAGTGGGCCCCATCTGTACCTGGGAACACCAGGAAACACTTGGTGGTTACCTCCGGGCACCAGGGGAAAACCACATGAAAGCTCAGTGGACAGCTGAGTGCGTGTGTGCCCTGTGTATCACCCTGGTGGTGAGTGGAGCAGGGACCTCTGCTGCCCTGCCTGCTCCTCGGGGCCCTCCCAGAGCCTTGGAAGTCAGGATTCCTGGCCCTGAGTCACAAACCTGAGGTTGGGGAATTAGCTTAAACTGGGTGGCAACACGTGGCTGCACGGTCCGCAGCCCAGGCCTCACCTCATTCTCCTGGAACTGGCTCAATGCCCACACTGCACCCAGATGCCAGCAGGAGCGGCCGCGGTCCGGCAGCGTCTGCACAATCTGCTCGATGGTGACCACGCCCTTGGCCATCGGCGGCGGGGCCCGCATGGTTGGGGGCGCGTTGGGGATCCAGGAGCACCAGTCGTACTGCGGGGACAGCCGCGAACACTCGTGGGCGCGGGCGGCGAGCGCCCCTATGGCCCAGACCCCAGCCCTCTGCGGCCACGTCGGCGCCTGGCGGCTGGGAGGCGCAGCTGGCCTCGGGTGCCCTGCCCTGCCCTCCCCTCTTCCGGGGCGCCCGTGCCCTGCCCTCCCCTCTCCAGCGCTCCGGAACGCCCCGGCCTTGCCCTTGGCCTTAGCCCACCAAGTCCGTGCCGGCACCCGAATTCCGTCCCCTTAGGCTGCCCAGGGTCAGCCTGCGGCTTTCTCAGCCCCATCTGCCCAGGACAACTGTAAGGCCCGGTGGGAGGGGAGGGCTGCCCCCGGCCCCGCCTAGCCTCAGGAGCGGGCACAGGTGACCTTGGCGATTTCCGGCCCAGAGCGGTCTGCCCTTTCAGAGGGTCCTCCCCCTCCCTTACCTGGCCGAAGTTCACTGCTGCGTGCTGGGCTGAGGCGGTGAAGATCACCACGGTCAGGTACTCCGACAGCTTCTCCCTGGTCTTGATGGACTTGGGGAAGCCTATGGCGGGCACCAGGGCCAGCTGAGGGCCTCTCCTCCCAGGGGAGGGATGCCTGAGTACCACACCCCTCTGTCCCCAGGCCCTGGTACCGTGCAGGAGGGCTCAGGAGTGGACAAGAAACTCCGGGGGCGGGCACAGATGGGTGAGGGCTGAGGCCTGAGCCAGCTAGAAAGCTGAGGCCTCTCTCAGGGCTGCCCCCATGAGGCATACTGGTGGGGAGAGGACCCCCAGGGGCTCAGGCCCCAGCACCAAGCACCAAGGGCGATGCCAAAGGTCAGCGTTGCCCACGGGAAGGTCAGAGGTGCAGTGAAGAGCAGAAAAGAAGGCCGGAGGGTACGTGGGAGTGGCTCTCACCTGAGGTCTTCTGGTCCCGCATGCCATACACATAAACGTCCTTCAGGAAGTCCTGCAGCTCCTGGTCCTCCTCCACCACTTGGTCACTCTCATAGTAGATACCTATCACCTCGGCCGTGAACCTGGCTCCAGAGTTAGGGCCCAGTCAGGAGTGGGCGATCCAGCCAGGGTCTCCAGAGCTGTGCCCCAGAGAGCCAGGGCAGGACCCTGTCTGGGACCCATCACTCCTTAATGTCCAGACTCAGGACCACCCCCCCCCACCCCCATCAGTGTGCCCTGATAACAGAGCTAGGCCCCTGCCAGAGTCACTGAGGCACCCGGCCTGCCTGCCCCTCCATGCCCATGGCAGCCTCTCCTCTGGGACCACCTCTCTTCTTGCTCTTGGACCACCCCCTCCCATTCCTACCCCCCGCCTGCCCCTGGCACACTCACTTCTTGATGGCTTCCCACACCAGCAGCCCGTCATCGCGGTAGAAGTAGTAGGGAATGTCCTCTGTGCTGTCCATGCCCCTGGCCCTGATGGCCTCAGGGAAGCACAAGGAGGCGTAGGTCAGCTCCTGCATGGCCCGCTGTACCATCTGGACGTGCCCGCCACCCCCTGTGGCGTTGGCCTTGAAAGGAAGGACAATGCCCCATGGGCTGTCTCCCCTTCCAGCCCACAGCTCACCCCTGCACCCGCAAGAAGCTGGAGAAACCATACAGGGCAGTAGGGTGGCCAGGAATGCAGGGGGCAGGCCCTGCAAAGTGGGGCAGGAGGAACGTTTAGCTCAGTGAAGGCTCAGTGTGGTTGAGATGCCGAAGCAGCCAGAGGAAGACACCACAGAGAGGCATCTTTAGACCAGAGTGATGGAAGGTGTCGACATAGCCAGATGAGCACAGACGAGGGGGCAGCTGCAGGGGAGAATGAGCTCCCCTCTCAAGGAGAGCACTGGTGGGCCTGGCTGGGTGAGGCCCTCAGGCCTGTTCTGGTCCCAGGCACAAAGGTGCCCCAAGTCTGTGCACTAGTCTCAGCGGTCTACTCTTTGGGCTAAAGGAGAAGGCCTCACCAACCATAAACACTGCTGAGAGTCTGAGGTGGTGTGCTCGGGGCAGCCTGGGGGGACACACAGCAGGATCTGGGTCCTCCTTGTAGCCACTAAGACACACACACAGGATAGCTGAGTAGGCAGTCCACAGAATTCTCGGAGGATGACTTGGGTGCTGGGATACCAGAGATTGGTCCATGGTGCCCATGTGACTCAAGCAGGACCAGTCAAAGTTGTTACCTGGTATTTTCTGTGTGGGTACTAAAGGGAACATCTGTGACCAGGTCCTCGTCTCCCGAGCCCCATGGGGTAGCCTGCCTGGTGCTGGAAAGAATGTGGCCAACAGGATGTAAAGACAGAAAGAGCACGTGTGCCTTGGGAACGTACTTGAGACCCTGGATTCATTCTGGTCTGAGGCTCCTTCCACTCCTGTCATTCCCAAGTACATGAGACAATACATCTCTTTTCCAGCTTCAGCTGGTTTGAATTGGGTTTTGTCACCTGCATCAAAAATATGGCTTAACCATAATGACTATGTGGCCTGGTCCACTAATTGAGGTGGAAGAGGAGAGTCAGGGTTGAGGGCTGATGTGAGGGTCCAGGCCTGGTAAGGTGATAGGAGTCAAAGCAGGGTGGGGTACTGAGAGAATCTGAGGGGTGGGTAGGGATCTGATACCCTGATGTGTGGGGAGAGTGGTGGGAGCATGGAGGGCCTGGCAGGGCAGAGGGTGGGGGCTGTTCACAGAGTAAGGGACAGGTCCAGGACAGAAGCACACCACTGGGGCTGAGGGGGAGGAGTCCCATTCATAAGAGCGAAACAGGTCATGAAGAGAGGGAGGGGTGGGAGAATGGGTGGTGGCCAAGAAGCATGCTGTGCAATTGGGAGAGGTGAGTTGGTCCAGTGCCCGGGTCAAAGGCTCAGGAGACTGGCCACAGAGCTGGGGGCCAGCATTCTGAACACAGCTGCCACCCCTCCACTCTTCCTGGGTCTCCACCATTGTGGGTACTAGGGACCTGGTCCTGGTCATGGATAGAGGCCACTGAGATTCTGAGGAGAAGAGGGTGCCAGTCGGGCAGAGCTCTCCAGGGCCCAAGACTGGGGCACCTACCTTGTCAAAGAGGCCGTACTCACAGATGAGCTGCTCACGGGCTTTGGTGTTGATGGCGATGGTGAATCGCACATGGGGCACCAGGAGCTGGTGGGAAGAAGCCCCTCAGAGAGCATCCAGCCAGGGCCTCCTGACCAGAGGCCCCCAGGGACCCTCGGCACCCACCCCACCTGGTCCACTGTAGAGAAAATTTCCAGGTTGATGATGCTGATTGTCATGACTGAGTAACTAGCTGCTGGAGGCCTGGAGTAACAGTGATAATAGTCCACAATGGATAGTGCTTCAGTATGTCCCAGGCGCTGTTGAAATGCTCTACAGTTATTAGTTATTTTTATCCTCACAATAATTCTATGTGGCAGGTGTACTGCCTCATCAGGGACCTCATCTGTTTTACATATGTGGAAACTGAGGCACATAGAGGTTATCTTTAGCCCAGAGTCTGTGGTCATCCTAGTAGCCAATGCCAGTAGAATTTGGAAAGAGGGAAGGGCAGGGCTAGTGGGAGCCACCATCTGGGACCAGCCAACGGCCACATTGAACTTGTGTGCCTTTTCAAAATCTGTTTCACTGGGAGCTGCTGTCTTCCTCAGGTAGCCCCGGGTGAAGGGGAGGTAACACTTGGGGGTCCTTCTCAGCTCCCTCCTTCCCCCTGCCTCCCCATACCAGGATGCCCTCCCCATCAGATGAAATGGTACTTGCTGTACCTTGAAGATGGGGTGCACAGTGGGCAGCTGGCGGTACATGGCGATGCCAAAAACCTCAGACACCAGATGTGTGCGCAGAAGGTGGGTGATGGTCTGGTGGATGTGGAAGTCACTGGAGCGCACCCAGATTTTGGCCAGAAGCCAGTCATATTTTGCATCCGAAGGGAGAAAAATGGGATTCTTATCTCCTGGGACTTGGTTGAGCTGATACATTGGAGAGAGAAAATGCATTGCCATATTTCAGTCTGCACGATAGCTGCTGGAGAGCCTGGCCTCTCAGGAAATCCCACAAGAATCTAAATTTATTCAATGGTGACTTTCCAATCACGAAAGGAGGTTGGAGGAGGGCAGAGGGCCCAGGTCCCAGCTCCATCACTCACTGCCTGTGTGACCCTGGACAACTCACTGGGCCTTTCTGAGCTCCGGCTTCATCTGTAAATACGGGGACAATAACCACTCATTATTATGGGGATGGAATAAGTCAGCATGAAGGCATCAGAAAGGTGCTTAAGGTGTGTTCATGTGATCTGCCGCATTCCAAAACAAGAAGGAGCTCCTGTTTTCCTTACCATACCCTAATCTTCTCCTCTCTTACCTTCCTCCCCCTGCTCCCTCCTCATTTTCCTCCCACTTTGCTGACTGCTTCTGTTATGCTCTCTGTTATAGTCTGAATTGTGTCCCCCCAAAAGATATGTTCAAGTCCTAATTCCTGGTACCCGTGAACATGACCTTGTTTGGAAATGAGTCTTTGAAGATGTTATCAGTTAACATGAGGCATACTGGAGTATAAAAAAGGAGAACAGACAGAGGGACACACACAGAGGGCAGATGGCCACGTGAAGATGGAAGCAGAGTCTAGAGTGATGCAAGCCTTGGGGAATGCCAAGGATCCCTGGTTGTCACCAGAAGCTAGGACACAGGCATAAAACATATTCTCCCTCAAAGCCCTCAGAAGGAATCAGCATGGCTGACACCTGGATTTTGGACTCCCAGCCTCCAGAACTGTGAGACAATAAATTTCTGGTTTTTTTAGCCACCCACTATGTGGTATTTTTTTTATTTTTTAATGTGGTATTTTGAAGTTTGGTACCAGAAGTGGGGTACTGCTGTAACAAATACCTAAAAATATGAAAGTGGCTTTGGAATTGCGTAATGGGTAGAAGCTGGAGGAGTTTTGAGGCACTTGATAGTAAAAGCCTGGATTGCCTTAAAGAGTGTTGTGATAACACCACCAAAATACCGTTCTTCCCCATGGAGTTGAAAAACCACTCTTGTCATATGTTAAATTCTTATATGTAGAGTCTATTTCCGGGGAAAAAAAAATTTTTTTTTTAATACATTGCCAACTAATCTGTGTGTCTGTCCTGTGCAGAACCATCTGCTTTGAATGGTGTCCTGAGAAAAAATATCCAGCAGGAAAAGCTTTCCCTCTGTGTTTTTCTTTTTCAAAACTTCTTTGACTATCTTTGAACATTTTTGCCATATTAACCTTTAAATTCTTTTATTTAGTTTTCTCACTCATTAAGAAAAGAGAGAAAACCTGATTGAAAATTTAATCAGAGTACACTAAGTTAATACCATAAAATTTGGTAGAACTGACATTTTTATGATATAAAGTTTTCTTATTCAATATCAAATAGTGTCTATTTGTTGAGATTTCATTTTATGTCCTTTAAAATGATTATATATATATATATATATATATATGTATTTTTGGTATGGGTATTGTATTGTTAGCATGGAGAAAAGCTATTGCTGTTTCAAGAGATACTGGACACCTTGCTAAATCAACTTATTCTAATAGCTTTTAAAAAGTTAGTCTCTTATGCTTTCTAGGTCCATCTTCATATCATTATAAAAAAAGATAATTTTCTCTGTTCTTTTACAAGATTTTTATTGATTATTTTATTGTTTCATCACATGTGCTAGAGCCTCCAAAACAGCATTGAATGACCATAGTAATATTAACATTCCTTTCTTATTTCTGATTTTAATGGAACTGGCTTTGTACCTTTTGAATAATATTGGTTGCCTTTATATATACCAGTAGATTCCTTCACTTGCTACTTTATTTAAATTTTATTGGTTATGGCTACTACATGTTACTAAATTCCCTTTTAGTGTCAACTGATGGAATCAGGAAATTTTTCCTTATTGGTGGAATGAATTATGCTGGTAGCTTTACTGATGATGAAAGACCTCTGGAGTCCTGGAGTAAACCCTACTTGGTTGTAACATATTAGTCATTTATTACACTATTGCAGTCAACTCGCTAGCATCTTTTTATATGCTTTAGAAAAATCTGTATTAGTAACTTGGATTGGTTTTCAGCTTTCTTTCTGCTCCTGCCTGGATCAGGTTTTGGCTCTAAGGCTATGCCGTCTCCACAGAATGAGTTTGCTCAAAGAGCGCAGGAGTCACTGTTCTCTAAAGGTTGGCGACAGCGCAGCCCTTCGTCACGTGGGCTTCTCACCAGTGTGGACACTTAATCAGCTTTCCCATCGCTTCTGTGGAAACTGGTCTATTTTCTACAATTTCTTGTAATCATTTCTACTTTGCTAGGTTATTATCCATTTCCTCTAGTTTTTCAAATTTGTAGCCCTATAGTTATTCTCCTTTCTGCCTGTGATCATGTCTCTTTTCTTATTCCTAATGTTGTATATTTTGCTTGTATATTTTTGCACCAGTGAAAGAAAAAGTGAGTGAGCTATTTATTTTTTTTGGACCTTTGAAGAACCAGATACCATATTTATTATCCTCTAGCTTTCCTTTTACATGGGTCTTTATAGTTTCCAAAGAACCTCTACTCAGATTTTCAAATCCAATCCTCCATAACCTTGAAGGGTAGGCGTTATCTCCATTTTCAGGAGAGGAAAGAGGTTCTGGGACATTCTGTGACTTGCCAACAGTCCCATAGCCTGCTAGCAAGTGGCAGAGTTAGGACTGAAGCCAGGCCCCCAACTCAGCACTAAACAGCCACTCTCCTTTGCTCTCCCAGCTGTTTCCTTTCCCTACATCACTTATCACTTTACCTTCTGCTTCAGCCTCTTAGGCAAAGGGTTCCTGTCTGATTCAGCCTGGGAACTCCTTTCAGGGAGGTGCACCTCCTTTTGGTTGTGAGATCATATAGTGTGTTGGGGGAGTGCAAACCAGGTGGCCTGGTTTGAATCCCAGCTCTGCTGTTGCTGTTCCCATTTGCTTATCTGCATAAGATGATCAATATCAGTAATACCCTCTGACCTTTCATGTTGTTGTGATGATAACATGAATAAATATGGGTCCTTATCTGATGCCCTTATAGCCAAACGCATTTCAGAATTTTTAGGATTTTAGCATTGTGTATACAAGTAATTATGTAATACTCCACCAGGTCTAGGGCAACATATTTTACAATCAAACATACTAATATTTCTGCAGTGATGCCTGGACTATATGAGGAAGAACGGGGCATCAGGATTGGAGGAAGACTCATTAACAACCTTCGTTACACAGATGACACAACCTTGCTTGCTGAAAGTGAAGAGGATTTGAAGCACTTACTAATGAAGATCAAAGACCACAGCCTTCAGTATGGATTGCGCCTCAACATAAGGAAAACAAAAATCCTCACAACTGGACCAATGAGCAACATCATGATAAATGGAGAAAAGATTGAAGTTGTCAAGGATTTCATTTTACTTGGATCCACAATCAACAGCCATGGAAGCAGCAGTCAAGAAATCAAAAGACACATTGCATTGGGTAAATTTGCTGCAAAGGACCTCTTTAAAGTGTTGAAGAGCAAAGATGTCACCCTGAAGACTAAGGTGAGCCTGACCCAAGCCGTGGTATTTTCAATCGCATCATATGTATGTGAAAGCTGGACAATGAATAAGGAAGACCGAAGAAGAATTGATGCCTTTGAATTGTGGTGTTGGCGAAGAATATTGAATATACCATGGACTGCCAGAAGAACGAACAAATCTGTCTTAGAAGAAATACAACCAGAATGCTCCTTAGAAGCAAGGATGGCGAGACTGCGTCTTACATACTTTGGACATGTTGTCAGGAGGGATGAGTCCCTGGAGAAGGACATCATGTTTGGCAGAGTACAGGGTCAGTGGAAAAGAGGAAGACCCTCAACGAGCTGGATTGACACAGTGGCTGCAACAATGAGCTCAAGCATAGCAACAATTATAAGGATGGCTCAGGACCGGGCAGTGTTTCGTTCTGTTGTGCTTAGGGTTGCCATGAGTCGGAACCGACTTGACGGCATCTAACAACAACCTAACAAGCCTATGTTTATTTACACTGTCTGGGATAAAGCTTATAAATAGCTTCTCCTATAGCCCTTAAAATGGGAATTCCAGAAAATTGTGCTGGTGAGGAACAGAACAAGGGGATCGAAAGGCCGTTGTTCTAACAGAACAAGGGGATACTGCGTGGTTTAAAGTCAGGAGAGGTGTGCGTCAGGGTTGTATCATTTCACCATACCTATTCAATCTGTATGCTGAGCAAATAATCTGAGAAGCTGGACTATATGAAGAAGAATAGGGGGTCAGGATTAGAGGAAGACTCATTAACAACCTGAGTTATGCAGATGACACAACCTTGCTGAAAGTGAAGAAGACTTGAAGCACTTGAAGCACTACAGCCTTCAGTATGGCTTGCACCTCAACATAAAGAAAACAAAAACCCTCACAACTGGACCAATAAGCAACATCATGATAAAAGGAGAAAAGATTGAGATTGTCAAGGATTTCATTTTACTTGGATCCACAATCAATGCTCATGGAAGCAGCAGTCAGGAAATCAAAAGATATGTTGCATTGGGCAAATCTGCTACAAAAGACCTCTTTAAAGTGTTGAAAAGCAAAGATGTCACCTTGAAGACTAAAGCGAACCTGACCCAAGCCATGGTGTTTTCAGTTGCCTGCTATGCATGTGAAAGCTGGACAGTGAATAAAGAAGACCGAAGAAGAATTGATGGCTTTGAATCGTGGTGTTGCAGAATATTGAATGTACTATGGACGGCCAAAAGAACAAACAAATCTCTCTCGGAAGAAGTGCAACTAGAATGCTCCTTAGAAGTAAGGATGGTGAGACTACGTCTCACATGCTTTGGACGTGTCAGGAAGAATCAGCCCCTGGAGAAGGATATCATGCTTGGTAAAGCAGAGGGTCATCAAAAAAGAGGAAGACCCTCCGTGAGATGGATTGACACAGTGGCTGCAACAATGGGCTTAAGCGTAACAAGTGTGCGGATGGCGCAGGACCAGGCAGTGTTTCATTCTGTGGTACACAGGCTTGCGATAAGTCGGAACCGACTTGATGGCACCTAACAAACAAAACAATAGCCCTTGGTGGTACAAACCGCTAATGTGCTTGGCTGGTAACCAAAAGGTTAGTGGTTCAAGTCCACCCAGAGATGCCTCAGAAGAAAGGTCTGGTGATCTAATTCTGAAAAGCCAGCCATTGAAAACCCTGTGGAGCACGGTTCTGATACACACAGGGTCGCCGTGAGTCACAGCCGACTCGGTGGCAATGGCAGCTGGTAAGGACCTTCAGGACCGGGTCGCTGCCAGTGACTTTGCTGCCCATTCTTGAAAAACCTTGCAGTTTTCAGAACTGTTTAGATTTCAGAATAAGAGTCAGGAGTTGTGATCTGTGCATGTTAACCTTAGCATCATGCTTAGCGCATGGTAAGTACTGGATAAATGCCGGCTGTGGTTCTGGCCCAGAGCAACGGCTGGGGGACGGCTGACGCCTGTCCCCACAGGGCCCTCCCCCATCCACAGACCTGTGCAGCACCTTCTTCCTGGTGTGTCCCCGCTGCCTCCCTCCCACTCCTGTCCCTGCAAGGTGTATCTGGCCCTGGATCCTGTGTCTGCTGTCTATATTCCAGCTCCCACGGCATCACTGAAGAAAGCAGCTGGGAATGGGTAGAGAGCAGCTCTGCCCGAAGTTGTTCCCCTGGCTCCTCCACCAGGCCCTTGATGGAGACGAGGGCTGTGGGCACTTGGAAGGCAGCATGCCCAGGACTGGTGCCGCCCTGACCCTTGGCCCCAATGGTGTCCTGGTGGCCTCGGTCTCCAGCTCAGTTCACAGGTATCCTTCCCCTACCCTGGCCTTGCTGGTATAGATTTGGGGCCTCTGATCAGGGATGCTGGGCTGGGGGTAAGGCAGTATCTTATCCTGGCGGAGGGCGGGTGCCCACAGAGCAGCTCCCCAAGCCGGGGGTTCTCTAGGGCATTTTGGGGAGTGGAGACTTCTCTGCTCCTCGTGGACACAGCCCTCCCCCTGCTGGCAGGAAGCCCCATGGGGTACAAAAGATCAAACACGATTCTTTGTTTCTCTTGTCCACCTGGCAGAGCCTGTAGCAGCCCTCCTCCAGAGATGCGAGACAAGGTGCAGGTGGATTCCCCGTTCCTCCCCGAGCCCTGAACCACGGGTGGGGCCCCAAGTGCACCCAAGAGGGGCTGGGTGGGGCCTACCTGGATGGCGATGGGGACTATCTTGTTGGCCAGATTCTTGTATAGCAAGCAGATGGGCGCAGCCAGGAACTGCGGCGTGCACGGGTCTGTTTTGTTGGCGTCAATGCCATCCAGCAGCTCAAAGTCCACGATGAAAATGTTCCCTTGCTATGGGAGGCAGGAGGAAATATGCCCACTTCAGTTGCAGCCAGAGATGGACCTGGCCAGAGAATCAGGCCCCAGGGAGGGTAGGGCAGATTTTGGAGACCCCGGGAAGCTCAGGGGAATTCAGAACTTACTGTTTTTTGTCCTTACTCAAAGCCTGATGTTAGACCAATCAGAGCCATGGAAGAGTTTTCATGGGCTGGGATGTCCTTCAGAACGGTGATAATGCAAAACCAAAACTAAACCTGTTGCTGTTAGCATGGTCCGTATGGAAGCAAAGTGCCACATCCTTCTCCCACACGATGCCTGGTGGGTTTGAACAACTGCGCCACCAGGACTAAACAGTAGTGGCCGATTCTGTGTTTATTGTACCTGAAACTTGCTTGACTCTCATGAAGGCTGTTGGAAGCCTACCCAGTGTGGCAGTTTGGCAAGAAGAAAGCAGCTGGAGTTTAGATGAGAGATGAGAAAGTACAATACAAAAGTAGTGCAGTAGGACTCATTTACATAATCTTCAAACCTTGGCAAACTAGTCTCAGGGGTCAGAAGTCAGGGTACGGTCACCCTCGGGAGGAAGAGCCCAGAACGGGCTGCTAGTGGTGGTGGGGGCTCTGAAGGGTCATGTGCTATGGTCCTGGTCTGCAGCTGGTTACACAAGGGGGTTCCCTTGGTGACAATGGGTTGAGCTTGCTGACTGCTGTGGGTTGCATTGTGTCCCTCAAAAGATATGTTCAAGTCCTAACCTCTGGTTCCTCTGAATGTGACCTTATTTGGAAATAGGTCTTTGCAAGTGTAATTAAATCAGTATGAGGTCGTACTGGAGTAAGGTGGCTCCTAGTTCTATGACTGGTGTCCTTAGAGAAGAGAACAGACACAGAGGGAAGATGGCTATGTGAAGACGAGGCAGAGATGGAATGATGCTGCAGCTGCAAGCCAAGGAACGCCTGGGGCTTCCAGAAGCTGGGAGAGACCAGGAAGGATCACCCCTTAGAGACTGAGGAGGATGTGGGCCCAGCCAACACTCTGAATTTGGACTCCAAGCCTCCAGACTGTGAGAGAATGTTTCTGATGCTTGAAGCCACCCAGTTTGTGGTGCTTTGTTACGGCAGCCCTAGCGAATGAATGCTCTGACACTCATGGTTTGTGCCTTTTCTACAGTTATTATACTTCAGTAAAGAACTTCACATGACTGTGATTTGGGAAGACAGAAAGCTGTCCTTTTATAACTACACCTTGAGTCCTCTAGAGGGAGCCTGACTTGCCAACTGCGGATTTCCTTTAGCAAGGTCAGGGCCCTGCTCAGATCAGAACTTGAATTGTTCAGGTAGAAGGCAAGAGACCTTTCTTTTAAAGCCACTTTTATTTCAAGCAAGTTATGACGGAAGGGCTTGTGGGTCCCAGCTGGGGGCAGTGTCAGGGCCTGTGATGCTGGGAGACGTTACAAGATGGTAAAGTTAGGAGGAGGGCATTGGCGTTCACAGTAAAATTCTCCTCTTCCACGCGGGAGATGTGGGCCAATTCCCAGCCAGTGCACCTCATGTGCAGCCACCACCTGTCTGTCAGGGGTGGCTTGTGTGTTGCTGTGATGCTGAACAGGCTTCAGCAGAGCCTCCAGACTAAGACAGACTAGGAAGAAAGGCCGGGCAATCTAGTTCCAAAAATCAGTCAGTGAAACCCTATGGATCACAACAGTTCAGTCTGCAACCAATCGTGGGGATGGCGCAGGACTGGGCAGCGTTTCACTCCATTATGCACGCGGTAGCCCTGAGTCAGAGGCTGACCCGACAGCAGCCACCAAAAACAAAGTCAGGAGAGACGGGTCAACAGTGCTCAGGTGAGATGCGCACACGCTTATGGCTCTTCTTGCAGAAATCACATCGTGGGCGACCACGCACATTCTTCGTTAGCCCCAGCAGGGCAGTTGAGGGCTTGTCACTGAGAAAAGTGGCGGTGGGTCAAGGACAGGAGAGTTCCCCACAGGTGGCCAGTCCTCATCTTCAGTGCAGAGGTGTGTGGGGTCAGGGTGAGGAGGGAGGCAGAGGAAGAGCGGGAGAGGTAGAGACCCGCAGGTCCGTGGTCAACAGGCTGTCTGAGGCCTCCCTGACCAGCTGGACACCTCGGCTTTCAAAGCCAATGTGATCGTTACCAACTATTATGTGGAAGAAATGTCTGCCAGTCAAGTCTTCGGATGACACAGGCTGACTCCTGTGACGAGGTACAGGATAAAGAGAGGTGCTGGGGACCCAGGCCTTGGAACAGGAGGCCTGGAGTTTCTTTGTTATCCCAGCTGTTTCCTCTCCCTGGGCCTCACTTTCATGCTTCTGGAAAATGCAGGCTGGACCTTGCCTCGCAGTCTGCCATTATAGGATTCTGTGGCAGACACTGGTGCTTCTCCCTGTCTAGGGTCCCTGTCCTCTTGGCCAACAGCCTCCTCCTGGTCAGCATATTCCATTCTCCTGCCCACAAGGATTGATTCAGGGAATCCTTTTATGACTCACGCTGGGCCTATGACCAGCCCTAAGACGTCTGCTGGAAGTGTCGGGAAAAGGAATTTTTCTGCGAGTGGGCAGTTGTCTTAGCTATCCAGTGCTGCTGTAAGAGAAGTACCACAAGTGGATGGCTTTAACAAACAGAAATGTATTTTCTCATAGTTTTGGAGGCTAGAAGTCTGAATTCAGAGCGCCGGCTCCAGGAAATGCTTTCTCTCTCTGTCGGCCCTGGGGGAAGTTCCCTGTCTATCAGGACATCCTCTTCTCAGCTGTGTTGGCAGGTATGCCTCTCTCTGGCCCTCGGCCCCTTGGCCCCATGGCCTGGCTTCTGCCCTGCTCGGGTAAGTATTACCAAGCTCTTTAGCTCCGCAGATAAGTACCCAGAGGCACCCCACTCTGCCAGGAAGCCTCCTGCCTAAAGGCATTCAGCTCTCTCTTGCTCCGTGGATCAGCTCTTCTAAGAACTGGAGCCGGTCTCCTGGTTCTGCTGCCACTGTTTCTCCTTCACAGCTTCTCACTGTCTTGCAACATCTCCCATGTTACAGCTCTCTTTCTGTGTCTCCTGGTTCTAGGAGGTTCTCAGGGCAGGGACCCCAGGTCCAAAGGACACGCTCCACTCGTCTCTTCTTCTTGGTGGTATTGAGGTCCCTATCTCTGCTTGCTTTTCTCTCCTTTTATCTCTTGTAAGATAAGAAGTGTGACTGAAATAAGGGCATGACTTGAATAAGGGTGGTAAGGATGATGACTGGTTAAGGGCGGTGACTTGAGTCACACCCTCTAGTAAGGCAGTGAATCAAGATACATCCCGCCCTAATCCTGCCTCATAAACATAAGAGACAGCTCACTCCCAAATGGAACCATAACCACAGGCATAGAGGCTAGGATTTACAACACATCACAAAATGGAGGCTAATTATATCTGACCCCAAAATGGAGGCTAATTATATCAGACCACAAAATGGAGGACAGTCACACAATGCTGGTAATCATGGCCTAGCCAAGCTGACAAATATTTTTGGGGGACACATTTCAATCCTTAACAGCAGTGTTTGCTCAGTTGGTGGAAGGTGAGTCTGAAGCTGTTGGTAGTCATCTTTACTTTCATATAAAGAGGCACTGCCTAAGAAAAGAGCCACTGAAGGGTGGCAGAATTAATCAGCAGAGAAAGACAATGCCAGTGGCATCATCTGAGTCCCTGGATCCAACTGTGCCTGAAGCTAGTTATAAATTTTTGGATTAAACCAGTTGGAGTTTTTTGTCACATGAAACCAAAGAATCCTTATATAAAGTCAAAGAACTAAGATAATCTTTTTTTTTTTATTGTGCTTTAAGTGAAAGTTTACAACTCAAATCAGTTTCTCATACAAAAACTTACACACGCATTGTTATGTGACCCTAGTTGCTCTCCCTACAACAGTACACTTCTTCTCTCCATGCTGTATTTCCCATGTCCATTCAACCGGCTCCTATCCCCCTCTGCCTTCTCATCTCGCCCCCAGACAGGGGCTGCCCATAGTCTCATGTGTCTACTTGAACTAAGAAACACACTCCTTACTGGTATCATTTTGTGTCTTATAGTACAGTCTAATCTTTGTTTGAAGAGTTGGCTTCAGAAATGGTTTTAGTTTTGGGCTAACAGAGAGTCTGGTGGCCATGTCCTCTGGGGTCCCTTGAGTCTCAGTCAGACCTCATTAAGTCTGGCCTTTTTACGTGAATTTGAGTTCTGCATCCCACTTTTCTCCTGCTCCATCAGGGTCTCTCTGTTGTGTTCCCTGTCAGGACAGTCATTGGTGGTAGCCAGGCACCATCTAGTTCTTCCAGTCTCCGGCTAATGGAGTCTCTGGTTTATGTGGCCCTTTCTGTCTCTTGGGCTCATATTTTCTATGTGTCTTTGGTGTTCTTCATTCTCCTTTGCTCCAAATGGGTTGAGACCAATTGATGCATCTTAGATGGCCTCTTGCTAGCTTTTAAGACCCCAGACACCACTCACCAAAATGAGATGTAGAACTTTTTTTAATATACTTTGTTAATGCCAGCTGATCAAGATGTCCCCTGAAACCATGGGCCCCAGGCCCCCGCCCCTGCTACTCTGTTCCTTGAAGTGTTTGGCTGTATTCAGGAAACTCCTTAGCTTTCGGTTTAGTCCAGTTGTGCTGACTTTCCCTGTATTGTGTGTTGTCCTTCCCTTCACCTAAAATAATTCTTGCCTACTCTCTAATTAGTGAATACCCCTCTCCCTCCCCCACCCTTGTAACATCAAAGAATGTTTTCTTCTGTGTTTAAACCTTTTCTTGAGTTCTTATAATAGTGGTCTCATACAATATTTGTCCTTTTGTGACTGACTAATTCGACTCGACGGCACTGGGTTAATTTCACTCAGCATAATGCCTTCCAGATTCCTCCACGTTATGTTTCACAGATTCGTCGTTGTTCTTTATCATTGCTCAGTATTCCATTGTGTGAATATACCATAATTTCTTTATCCATTCATCTGTTGATGGGCACCTAGGTTGTTTCCATCTTTTTGCTATTGTAAGCAGTGCTGCAATTAACATGGGTGTGCATATATCTATTCATGTGAAGGCTCTTATTTCTCTAGGATATATTCCAAGGAGTGGGACTGCTGGATCATATGGTAGTTCTATTTCTAGCTTTTTAAGGAAGCACCAGATTGATTTCCAAAGTGGTTGTACCATTTTACATTCCCACCAGCAGTGTATAAGTGTTGCACTTTCTATACAACCTCTCCAACATTTATTATTTTGTGTTTTTTGGATTCATGCCAGCCTCGTTGGAGTGAGATGGTATCTCATTGTAGCTTTGATTTGCATTTCTGTAATGGCTAATGATTGTGAGCATTTCCTCATGTATCTGTTAGCTGCCTGAATATATTTTTTGGTAAAGTGCCTGTTCATATACTTTGCCCATTTTTAAATTGGGTTATTTGTCTTTGAGGTTTTGGAGTATCTTGTAGATTTTAGAGATTAGATGCTGATCAGATTTGTCGTAGCCAAAATTTTTTTCCCAGTCTGTAGGTTGTCTTTTTACTCTTTTGGTGAAGTCTCTGGATGAACATAAACCAAAAAAACCAAACCCAGCACCGTTGAGTCAATTCTGACTAATAGCGATGGTATAGGACAGAGTAGAACTGCCCCATAGAGTTTCCAAGGAGCGCCTGGTGGATTTGAACTGCCAACCCTTTGGTTAGCAGCCATAGCACTTAACTACTATGCCACCAGGGTTTCTCTGGGTGAGCATAAGTGTTTGATTTTTAGGAGCTCCCAGTTATCTAGTTTCTCTTCTGGTGTTTGTGTATTGTTAGTAATGTTCTGTAAACTTTATGCCATGTATTAGGGCTCCTAGCCCAAAGAACTAAAACAATCTTGAAGAGTTGTAACAGTGAGTCAAAACCAACAACAGGGGTAAAATTTCTCTATTTATATTCCAAGAAATAACTGAATGGATAAATATTTTTTTAACTCCAAATTTTTCAGTTTTGGTAGGTTACAAGCTAACCATAGATCACTAAGATGCTGCCAAAGAAAGCTTGCACAAATGACTGATGGGGTGATGTGAGAAGAATTATACTAGTGTGTGTGTAAGAGATGTGGGGTGATATGTGTTAGAGATGGGGATGGTATGTAAGAAACAGGGGGATGTGTGTCTGTAAGAAATGGGGGTGATGTCTGTAAGAGATGGGATGATGTGTGCATGTACGAGATGGGGTGATATGTGTAAGAGATGGGGTGATGTGTGTGTAAGAGATGGGGGATGTGTGTGTAAGAGATGGGGTGACATGTATGTAAGAGATGGGGTGATATGTAAGAGATGGGGTGATGTGTGTGTAAGAGATGGGGTGATATGTAAGAGATGGGGTGATGTGTGTGTAAGAGATGGGGTTATGTGTGTGTAAGAGATGGGGATGTGTGTGTAAGAGATGGGGTGATGTGTATGTAAGAGATGGGGTGATGTGTGTGTAAGAGATGGGATGATATGTAAGAGATGGGGGTGATATGTGTAAGAGATGGGGTGATGTGTGTGTGTCTAAGAAATGGGGTGATATGTAAGAGATGGGGTGATATGTAAGAGATGGGGTGATGTGTGTGTAAGAGATGGGGTGATGTGTATGTGTGGAAGAAATGGGATGAAGATGTGTATATATGGTGTATGTGTATATGTGCAAAAGATGGGGTGATGTGTGTGTAAGGTGGTGTGTGTGTCCAAAACCGTAACTGAGTGTTGAGACCATGGCAGGGGAGTATCAGCTCAAAGGAATGATAGCCATTATGACAAAGGTGCCCATACCCCCATCCCTGTGCCCAGGGACACGCAAAGGCTGTTTCCCTGCCGGGGCACAGGCAGGGATGCACAAGATAGCTGCTCAGTCCCTTCCAATTCTACATTCTCTGGCTTTTAAGGGTCCATGATTCTCTGATTTGAAATTTGAAGCCTATCCCCCTGAATCGATGTTAATCAGGTCAGCAGTGGAATCTACAGGGAAGTAATACTGTGTGTGTGGTGTGATTGCCACGTAGCCTAGTAGTGTCCTGGGATACGAGCAGGTTCAGGAGGAGACAGCAAGGACTGCCTGGATTGGGGCAATAGCCATCAGCTGGGTGGGTGGCCCCACAAAGCCAGCTGGGCAGTGGCTGCAAGATGGGCCCACAGGTGACACTGCCCATCCCTCTGTGGCTGGGCGCCAAGGCAGGGCTGAGCAAACAAGACAGGGTGACTGGAAGCACAGGAGTCTGCCTAGGAACCTGGGGGCAGGTGGGGATGGGCAGGAAGCCCAGTTGTCCTGGTTTTGGTGGGAAGGGGCCAACTGACAGAAAACCAAGGGCCATTCCTTGGGCCATGTCCCACCAGATCCAGGTGGGGGCGGTTTAACCCCTTTCTGTCTCAAGACTAGGTAGCCCTGGAACTCAGTGGACTGATCCTGCAGGAAAGGCAGGCAAGAGGGTGAGGGCTGCAGCAGGTACCACCAGCCGTTCTAATCAGGGAGGGAAAGATTCCATCAGTTCTCTCCCTTTTGTTTTTGTTCTGGTGCAAGACTTGACCTTCTCCAGTTCCCCCACCTTTGCAAGGTGAGTGACAGAATGTGATGATGATGTGTGGGAAGCCTGTCAGTGCCTGATGCACAGCAAGGCCCAAGTGAATGGCAGCTCTTTCACTTAACTGCTGCTATTATGTTCCAGGAAACCCTGGCAGCGTAGTGGTTAAGAGTTCGGCTACTAACCAAAAGGTCTGCAGTTCAAATCCACCAGGTGCTCCTTGGAAACCCTATGGGGCAGTTCTACTCTGTCCTGTAGAGTCGCTATGAGTCAAAATCGACTCGACAGCAATGGGTTTTTTTGTTGTTGTTGTTATTACTATGTTCCAGGAGTTCTTGGATGGCTCAAACAGTTAAGCGCTTGACTACTAGCCGAAAGGTTGGCAGTGCAAACCCACCCAGATGGCCTCAGAAGACAGGCCTGGCGATCTGCTTCTGAAAGGTCACAGCCTTGAACCCCCTAGGAAGCAGTTCTACTCTGCACACATGGGGTTGCCACGATTTGGAATTGAATTGGCATCAACCAGCACCAACAGCACGATGTTTCCAGGTCCCAGCATCATGGAGAATATCATCTGGTTCCTACCCCTTGATGCTGCACAAGACAAGCTGCAGCTGCACCCAGGATAGCCCGTGGGCACAGACCGCAGGGGAGGAAAAAGAAGGGGCTATTTCACCGAGAGCACTAACCTCTCCAGCAACCAGACAGCTGAACCAGGATATGGAGTCCAGGGCCCGGGGACAGCTGGGGAAGTGCTTTCTAACCCCCAGAAGAAGGTTCAACTGAGGCCACCTGAGCTGGGCCTCTGGCCTTGGCCACGGTCCCCAGCCAGCGGGGCCTACCTCGACCTCCTCCTGAAGGGTGAGCTGTCGCTCCAGGCTGCACTCCACCATCTCCGTGGTCACCGGAAGCTTCTCAGGCAGCTTCCTGCACCGCTGGATCAGCACGGGGTTGCACCCGTTCAGGAACTGGTAGCCGAACATGAGGTCCTCCTGCCAGTGGTTCATGACCCGCTCTAGAGGGGAGAGTGAGCTCTGAGCAGAGGGCAGCCCAGCCGTGCTCTCCAGGCCCTGAAGGACGTCACGGTCAGGGAACAGCTCACTCTCCGGGGTCCACCCCTGTTCCAGGTGCTCCCTGATGGCTCACACTCCAGGGTCTGCCCCTGTCCTGGGTGCTCCCTGACGGCTCATACTCCAGGGTCTGCCCATCCTGGGTGCTCCCTGAGCTGGGCCTTTGTGACTCAGAAGGCTCCTGGGGCACCCTCTTTCCAGAACTCAAGTACTCCAGCTCAGTGTGGAGGGGCCGTAGGTCCCTGGATGGAAGGGGACGAGGGGGATTTGCAAAGGCCATTTCTCCCCACCTGCCTATTTCAACGCTTATTCTTTGTCCAGTTCTTTCTGTCTCCTGGTCTCTTGGTGATGCTCTGTCCTTCCTCTGCCATCACTGAAGTTACTATGCTAGTGCTCCAACCAAACAAATCTTAGGCCACAGGAGCCCCAAACACAAGCTCCATCTGCCTCTCCTCTGTTCAGGTATATCACAAATGATTCTTGTAAAGAAAAAAAAAAAAAAAGCTGCTATTTCTGAGACTTTTGATGATGCATTGAGGTGGAGGGTCCTTGTCATGGATTGAATTCTGTCCCCCTCAAAATGTGTGTATCAACTTGGTTAGGCCACGATTCCCAATATTATGTGGTTGTCCTCCATTTTGTGATTGTAATTTTATGATAAGAGGATTGGGGTGGGATTGTAACACCATCCTTACTCAGGTCACCTCCCTGATCTAATGGGGTGTGACCTGAGCCACCTTTTATCCCTTAAGATATAAAAGGAAAGAGAAGAAAGCAGAGAGTTAGGGACCTCATACCACCAAGAAAGCAGCACCTGGAGCAGAGTGCATCCTTTGGACTCCGGGTCCCTGCTCCTGAGAAGCTCCTCGACCATGGAAAGATTGAGGACAAGGACCCTCTTCCAGAGCTGACAGAGAAAGCCCTCCCCTGGAGCTGGCGCCATGAATTTGGACTTTTAGCCTACTTTACTGCAAGGAAATAAATTTCTCTTTGTTAGAGCCATCCACTTGTGGTATTTCTGTTACGGCAGCACTAGATGACCAAGACGGTGCTCAACCCTGAATGTCCCAGGAGGAGAACCCTCTGTGAAGGGGGTGATCACAAGTAACACAAACCACCATGGGACCCGGGGGCCGTGCCTGGGAAGGCCCAGTACTGGGCGGGTTGGGGCAACCCTTTGCCCATCTCCGGGCCAGTCTCAGACAGGAGAACGACAGGCCTTCTCCCCACACCACAAGAAGCCCTGCAAAGTCATCCTCACCGGAAATAGTGTTGCTGATCTTGACGAAGATTTTCTCAAAGTCAGCGAAGTCGTTCCAGGAGGACTGAAACATGTGCATGAAGCAGTTGATGAACAGATTCTCCATCCTGCAGAAGGGCGATGCGTCACTCCCTCCCCTGTGCCCGCACCACGCCTCTTCTGCAAAGCCCTTTCACCCTCAAATCTCGCAGGGCCTCTAGACACCCTGGGGCACTGGGACCCAGGAGACCAGGGAGGTTCCAGGAGGGTCTTGTGGAATCAGGACAGAAACCACCTCCCACCCCCACCTGCTGCTCCTCCTCCCATGCCTGGTGCAGGGACTGCCCCCAGAACAGTCCACAGACCGTGCCTGTAAGGCCACTCATGTATTCATTCACTTGCACATTCCGCCACCTGCTGGGCCAGCTCCTTCGTGAGCGTCCAGGCAGAGACCTCAATGCCGCCTATCCAGCTGCTCTGCCTGGTCTCCTGGACTTGGGGGATGGGCAATGCAATTCAGCATCATCCTATTTCTGCCTAACCCTGGGTGTGTGTCTGGTGCTGAGGAGGACATGAGAAGTTTCCAAATGCTCCTCACATAGGATGGCAGAACAGAAATCCAGGGCAGGAGATCGTGACATTCACAATGCAGGCTGCAGACAGCCCAGGGTGAGACCAAAGGGGCCCGAGCAACCCAAGGGCTTTCTGGAGGAGGCAGGGTCTGGGATGGGCCTGGGACAGATTGGGGAGAGAGGAGAGGCTTCTCTCCATAACTCGAGCAGGGTGCAGGATGGAAGGCTGGGAAGTTTGGCCTGTGTCCACAGTGATACCTCTGCCTCAGTTTCTCTGTCTGGCACCCATGGCTGTCCTGTTTCCTTCTCACCGTCAGGGCCTGTGCCCACTCCCCCAGCCTCGACTCTTTGCCTCGGAGCTCAGGCCTCCCACCTTCTGTCTTCTGCACCTCCCAGCTGGGGGCTTTTGCACGTACAGTGCCCTCTGGACGGCATGCTCTGCACCTCTTTCTTCTACTGAACACACGGGGTGAGTGGATCCGGAGATCCCCACTCCTTCTTCAGGGGAAGCCGCCCCTCCCCCAGACCAGGCCGGGCTCCGGTGACATAACCCCTGTGCACTTATCACAGGTTAGGTGCAGGGTAATTTGTGTGAGCAGTGAGTACATAGCCATCTGCACAGCTGTCTGACCCTCTTGACATTTTGGGGAGAGGAAAGCCCTTTCTGGGCTCCAAAGTCCCTGAGTGTCTGGTGGATGACTCAGGATCAGAAAGGTATCCCGGAAAGAGGTCCTTGCCTGGGATGCCCGCCTCGGTGATCTCGGGGGAACTGGGAGTGGGTCAGCCTGCGGGATCACACTTCCCCACCTGTGTCTCTGGCCTGAAAACAGAAGGCTGGCACTGAAATGAGGCTGGAGCGTGGCAGCACTCAGAGCAAGCCAGGGACCCAGGAGGAAATGAAAGGATTTGCACGTCATCTAGGGGCAGATATTTCTGCATACTTGTAGGCAAGCAGATTATTCAGAACTTCAAAGATCTGTTATTGCACAAAAGGGGAAACTGTGACCCACACAGCCCCGGCTTGTCCTAGGTCACCCAGCCTGGCCGCCAGCCCCCAGCCTCGTCTGGACTGGACACAGCTGTGGGCCGTCTGCCAGGGAGGTGGGGGCTCTTGGTCCCTCTTCTTCTCCTGCCTCCCCCTTCTTCTAGCACCTTCTCCATTTTCCATGTCACAGTGTGGCTGTGGGGAGGGGGGCAAAGTTTACAGAGGCAGGCTGGCCCCACTCCAGGCAGTGCGGGTGGCTCAGCGGAAGCCAGTCAACAGAGTTATCCAGAAGTGGCAAGGAACAAAGTGACCTCAGTGACCTCAGTCATGCCTTCCAGATAGTCAGGGGTGGGACTGGGTTTGGCCATGGCAGAGTGGCACTGTTTCAACAAGACCGGAGGGCGTAGACCTGGCCTGGGACTGCCTAGGACAGCTGGCGGAGCTGGTGGAGCGGGGAGTCCTGACTTCCAGGCACAGTTTCCCCCACAGTTTTGAAGCCCCCCACACACCAAAAGGAATCCTGGAGTGGTGCTGGGAGTTCAGGTGAGAGACGGGAACGGGTCAGCACCGAGCTCTAAGGGTCTGGAATCCTAGCTCCAGCCCTTCCCAGCCATTGAGGCGGCAAGTCCCTGAACTCCCCGGGCCTCGTTTTTCTCATCTGCAAAGTGGGGATCACGACTGTTCCTGCCTCATAGGGTTGACATGATGTATATAAAGCATCAACACTTTAAAAGAGTTCCCACATATCAGCGACTACTTTGTAATCACTGATCGCTGTTAGCATCTCGGTCTGGAGCACAGGATGTGGTGTTCTGCGGGCACCTGTGGGCAATTTCACAACCTCCCCCTTCCCTGGGTCCTTGGGTCTAATTTCTTCAGCTTCTTTCTTCCTTTCACACACACTTTATGAAAGAATCTTCACCTACCAACCCCCCTCTCTCAGGCACTGCCACCTCCCTCTGCCCCACCTGCTGAAGCTGCTCTCACAGCGGGTGCCAGTGGCTTTTGAGAAGCCTCGTCCAAAGGGCCCCGGTCAGCCCTCGGCTTCCCTGATTTCTCTGAAACAGCTGGGAACTGACCCTCCCTGCCCGACACACTCTAATCTGCAAAGCTGTCCATGTCTGCCCACCCAGGGGAAGCCAGACTTCCAGCCTGTCTACCTCTCTACCTGGCAGCCTCAACCCTCCTCTCATCCCTGACCATGAGGCGGTCTCACTGCCAGGTCTTTGTTGTCACACTGCCCAGAATACCGTCCCTCCCCTCTTCCAATCAGCGTGGAACTCCTATGCAGCCTTCCAGACCCAGGTTGAGTGCCTTCTCTCCAGGAAAGCATTTTCTGATGCTATTCCTACCGTCCTCCTTCCTCAAGTGTCCCCAGCACTCCTTACCCAAAAGCTCCACTGCTGTGACTGTGCTGAGCTGTCCACAGCGCTGGTCCCCATGCACAGGGAGCTTCCTGGCCCTGGATCCAAGGGGCCACTTCCAATTCATCTCAGTGACACCCACCTCCTCAAAGCGGGGAGCCCAACAAGCATTTGTCAAAAGAGGAGCTGGTGCCCTTCTGAGGCCCCTCCTCCTGGGTGGGGTGGAAGCCCAGAATAGCCAGCAAGCAGGCAAGTGACAAGGGAGTTCACCAGGCTCACCAGGAATGCAAAGAAAGCCTCACCAAGCACAGGCCATGGAAAATCCCCCAAATGCAGGTACCGGAGGGAAACTATGTGCCAGACATGACGGGGTACCGCATAATTGGTTCATTTCAATCTCGTAACAACCTCCTGGGTCAGCAACACTAACTTCATTTTGTAGAATGGAAACTGGGGGCTGGGAAAGTTAAACAACTCTCCCAAGATGGTGTGGCTAGAGTCTGAATTCAAACCCCGGGCAGCCAGGCTCTAAATAAAGCCATCTTTTGCTTTTAAGGGGTAATTAAAACTAGTTGCCATTGAGTAGACTCATTCATGGCAACCCCATGCGTGTCAGAGAAGAACTGTGCTCCACAGGGTTTTCAATGACTGATTTTGCAGAAACAGATCACCAGGCCCTTCTTCCAAGGTACCTCTGGGTGGACTCAAACCTTCAACCTTTCGGTTAGCAGCCGAACGTGTTCACTTTTTGCACCACCCAGGGACTCCAAGGGGTAGAGATGAGTTAATACATTTTGCTGTAACTTCAATAGTTTTTCTCTTTCCCCAGGAAGCAGAGCATAACCAGCTACTCAGGGTGTAGTTTGTGGTCCATGCAGACTCTTGGGTCCCAAGCAGACCTACTAGTAAGAACATGCATCTGTCAGGACCCTTCAGGGCTTCACACACATGTTAAGTGTTTGAGGACTGCTGTCTGGGGCCCGTAGCCCCTCCCCTGGGGAAGCCTGGCTCTTGGGTCCTTGTCACCCTAAACAAGGCCTGTCAGTGCAGCTGCCCCGTCCACAGGCCCAGCGCCCTAGCTGCTCTAGAGCTGGCCTTGTTAAAACAGCCGCGGTAAATTACATGCACGCTTTCCTTTTGAGCTTGTTTCAGGGCAGGGATCAACGTTTTCTTTCTTCTTGCCCCAACGGCAGGCTGAAGACCAGTGTGGGGAATGGGCACAGGAAAATGCAAAGCAAAAAGGAGCTGGTGCCTATGACAGTTCCCAGGACTGGCAGGGTGCCAGGCACAAAGCAGGTCCTCCGTACAAGCCACTGAACCAAACTAAGAGAGGAGAGGGATGCAGAGTAGAGAGGAGAACGAAAAGGCGGACACAGCATTCTCTCAAGTGCCTCTGAGGAAACAGCTCTGTGTCTTCCAGCCAGCCCAGGGCAAAGGGGTCAGGGGTCCAGAGAGCACGAGGATGACAGTAGGCAGACTTCTTTATGTCAGGACTTCTCAAACCCTTAAAACTTGGGAGCAGCGGCTCTCAAAGCGTGGCCCCAGACCAGCAGCATCAGCATCACCTGGAATTTGTGAGGTCCCAGGCTCACCCCACATCTACTGAATCCGAAACTCGAAACTCGGGTAGAGGCAGCGGTCTGAGGTTTAACAAGTCCTCCAGGGGATTCTGATGCATGCAAACATTTGGGAACCACTGCTGGAGAGTTTGCAAAGTTTTCCAAGTTAATTTGACCATAGAACAAACCCTTCCTGAGGGAAAAAACATCAGTTTTGCTATATGTTAACTCTTGCTCTTATTTTGTGACCAAGTTTTAACATAAAAACAAAACAAAACAAAGATACTTTAGCAAATATAATTAAAACTTTCCAGATTTCTCTAACTTTTAGGTGGTGTTTTTTCCCCTACATTTCCTAACAAATTTATTTTCCAGTGTAATTGATCTCTGATTCTATAATAAAATTCAATGGAAAGAAGTTTGATACTCAGAAGTATATTTTGTTGGCATCAGGTACCAGCAGGGCATACTTTGAAAATTTCTAAGAAGTGCAGGGATGTTCCAGTAGCATTAGTGAGTTTAAGGGGAAAATCCTATTTTCTATGACATGAGTTGGGGTGGCAATAAGAAGGTACGGTCTTTCTTCCCAACGAAACTCAAGGGTTTGGTTTCCAGAGCCATCTGAATGAGCTTCCTCAACTCCCTCCTCTCTGTCTCTTCAGAGTGAACTCTTTTCTTCCCTGCCCCCTTTCCCCAGGACAAATGACTCACCTATTCCTCCCCACTATGGCCTGTTCTGGGCCCACCTTTTCCTTCCTCCACTATAGCTTCTAGCCCCCAGTGATGCCCAGTCTTCCTTGCATTTCCCACCTCTGTCTCACCAGGCTCTTATTCGTCTCCAGGCACCCTCACCTATGTGGCCTGCTCTTCCCTACCCTTCACTGTCCAGTTCATTCAAGGAGATACCATATACATAATTTTGCCCAACCTCAAATACTTAGGGTGAGGCCAAGAGCAAGGGCTGCTGGGAGCATGGCTACGAGACAATACTCCTCTCCCTCACCACCTTCCTACAAAGCCTCCATTCTGGCCCTCAGCTTTCTCTCCCCTGCCTCTAACAGGGTTCCCAACCACTGCCTGGGCCCCAATGATTGCAGAAGGCTCTCGGCTTAGTTTCAAGCCTGCATGTCCCACTGGCTGCAGGAGCTGGCCACCGATGCTGTACCAAAACCCAGCTGCTATTGAGCCGATTCCAACTCATGGCAACCCCATGTGTGTGAGAGTAGAACTGTGCTCCACAGGGTTTTCAGTGGCTGTGGTCTTTTAGAAGTAGACTGTCAAGGCTTTCCTCTGAGGCACCTCTGGGTGGACTTGAACCTCCAACCTTCAGTCAGCATCCAAGTGGATTAACTGCATCACTCATGGTCTCCTAAGACGTTCCACAGGACTCTCAAACTCAACACGTCCCAAACTGGATACAACTTCCCTTCCAAGCCTCTTCTTCCCTATCTCCCCTTTTTAATGACACCCCACTTTCCCTACAAGCCGGATGCACAACTTCATGGTTGCCTCAGGTTCTCCCCTCACCCTCCCCTCACTGTGACCTGAACTTCGATTGGATCCCACATCTGCTCCTCCCAGCTACTGTCTTGTCCACCTCCTCCCCACCCCGGGTCCCTCCTCTAA
Organism: Loxodonta africana; assembly: GCF_030014295.1. Classification (NCBI taxonomy): domain Eukaryota; kingdom Metazoa; phylum Chordata; class Mammalia; order Proboscidea; family Elephantidae; genus Loxodonta; species Loxodonta africana. Next base: position 81,511,107 of record NC_087357.1, on the reverse strand, counting down.
TCTTCAAAATCTGCCAGGTGAGCTTCCTGCTCTGCAGTGCCAACTCCACCGTCCCTCCTCACACAACCTCTCACAGCTCTCCATTTCTCACTGAATATCTGAAATCCAGATGAACAGTGGCTGACTTCCGATCGTGGGAGCATTTCTGATGCTACTTTTTCAGGAAGATGTCCGTGGGATGGACGAGGTGCCCAGTGGTCCCCTTCCCACAGCCCCCTCAGGGAGCTGCCACCTCCTTGATCTCATGTGATGGGAAGCACTCCTGCGTGGCCTGTCTGTGAGGTGCCGAGAAGCCTGGTCTCTACATGAGCCTAGCCCGTCTGTCACCTCTCCCAGAAAGAACTCAGCACTATTTCTGCACTACCTATTCTGCTCTGCTGGTCAGGAAGCTTGCTTTCTCAATTTCCTGCAACAAGGACATTCCCTTATCAACCCTGCCAATCTCTGAAGCTCAGGACCATGCCATAAATGGTGCATGGTCAGTAAATACAAACTATTCCTCCTTTGAAACCACCAGGAAATGTTACAACTCCCTTGGTTTTTTGAGCAAGCCACACCACATAATACCTGTGCACATGGTACCCTCTTGATCAGGGCAGACCTTTCTCCTTCTCTGGGCCCCACTTCTGTCTGCCTGGCTAATAGCAAGTCAGGTCAGTTGCCCCCACTGTAACAAAGCCTTCCTGAACCCCATCAATGACATAATGCCCCAAGAGAGTGAGGGTCCCTCACTGTGTGCCCTGTATAAGCTGTGGAGGGCAGAGAGTTATCAGAGGGAGCCGGTGCTTGGCAGGGTGTGATGGTGGAGAGGTGCAGATCCTGGCTGGCTGGGCCCTGTTCCTATTCCCAAGAAAGAATGAAGACAAATGCTGTCCTTGTCAAGGACCTTCTCTGTGTGGGGTTCACATAGGTGGTCCCTCAGGAGGAGCTAGGATCTCATCTTCTAGGTAAGGCACAGCTCTCCCTCCAGGTTCATCCCTCCATCCCTGCCTCCATCCATCCATACATTCATTCATCTCTTCCTCCATGCATCCCTCCCTCTTTCCATTCCTCATTCACTCCATCCATTCATTCATCTCTCCATCCCTCCCTCCCTCCATCTTTTCTTCCTTCCATCCATCCCACCCATCCTTCCCTTATCCATCCATCCATCTGTCCAACCATCCATCCACCCACCCATCCACCCATTCACCCGTCCATCCTTCTTTTCTTCCTAACTTCCACCCACCCACCCATCCTCCCATCCACCCCCCCACCCATCCATCCATCCTTCCACCCATCCACCATTACTAAGCACAAGTTTACTCCCCCCCACAGCAGCATCATGCTCCCCTGATCTCACAGCCTCTCCATCCTTATCATTCTCTTTCCAAACTGCCCCTCTCACAAGGGCCTTCTGTCCTGCTTCTGTCCCATACTGGTCTGGACCCTGTCCGAATAAAGCTATATGCCTTTGACTCAAAAATGCCAACCCCTGGGTGGAAAGTAAAACATTTATCACCATGATGTTTCCAGGTAGCTAGATGTTGGAGACTGCTTCATTATGAATCCAGATATTTGATTTTAATTTTTCTCTCCAGTTTGACTGTCACAGGGGAAAAAACTTCCCAGCTTTGGAGCTGAACAGGCCTGGATTCAAATCCTGGTTTTGTCAATTCCTACCTATATAACCTTAAGCAAATTCCTTGATCTTGACACATCTGAGCTGGAGTTTTCCTCAGTTCAAAACTGTCAGTAATATTACTTACCACCCAGGGTTGCTGTGAGGGTTAATATAGATGACTCTCCATAGAAAGTACCCACACACTAAGTGCCTGGCACTAAGTAGGGGCTTGATAAACAGCAGTCCCTTTCTTTTTCCAGAGGTAAGTACGTATGGTCTTTCTGACTCAAGGGATCCCTGCAGAGGCTGATCAAGAGGCTGCGGGGTGTATGTGTGTGTGTGTGTGTGTGTGTGTGTGTGTAGGGTTCTTTCAACATGTCCAAGGGAGCCAGAGCCTGGGCTCAGGGCTGGGAGTGTGTGACCACTGGAAACCTGCCATACAATGGCCTCCCATGGCTTTCCTTTGAGAGCCCTGACAAGTGAGGTGCCATTCTCCAGGAAAGCAGCTACTCAACTGCACAAATGTCACCACAGAAGACTGACCAGGCTCGTGTTTCTCGCCCCTGGTTGCATCGTGGAGAGCTGGTCAGCGTTTTCCAGATGTGCGTGATTAGGAGAACCCCCCAGGTACCAACGTGCAGGTTCACGTGCCCCCACCGCACTAGCCCTGGGGCGGGACCAGGGACTCTGTATTCTTACCAAGCCCCCAGATGAGTCTCACAATTCGGCAAGCTAAGCTAAGCTTGCAACAATTCAAACTCAAGTCCAAGCGCACAGCATCTCTGCCATTTGTTAGCAGGAGCTTTGGACAAAGCATTTGACCGCCTTGTTCCTCAGGCTCCTCACCTGTAAAATGTGGACAATAACTGTGCTTACTTGGGCAAATGAGAGTGCAAGTCTAGGAGTCAGCAGAGGCATCCGGGCTGTTGTGACTACAGAGCCCTGCCACGCTGAGGCTTAGCCTGGACACTGTCCACACTTGAATTGGCCATGGAGGGGTCACGTGGTGGGGTCATGTGGGTGGGGGTGGGGCATTCCAAGTATAGACCTGAGCTTCAGGGCTAAAAACACGCTACTGTTTGGCTGTCTGGTGTCCCCCAGGTGGTAGCTTTGCTGAGATACAGAATTATCTTGTGACTGTATATTGAGAAGCCACTCTGTAGCCAAGAGACAATCCAATGTGTTTGGGGACAGTTGCTTGGCAGAGCTGTTCCCCTACTCAAGGTACTCACTAGGAAAGAGGTGAGGGGCCTGCCTCCCACCCTGGCCCCTGCTAGGGCTGCCCAGAGGCCTCACGTTCTAGTGAACTTACGCTTTGGAGTAGTTCAGAACAAAGTCCACTCCTTTCTCACTGTCAAACTGGATGTCGCGAGGTAAATCCTTGTGGAATTTGGCATCGATACTTAAGGGAAAGCCTGGGTTCCACTCCATCCACCTGAGCATGAAGGAGGAGAAAAGTGGGTTAAGTGTCTGGCCTGGTGTTGCCACCCTCAGGTGAGGTGGCCTGTGTCTATATGATGTGAAATGTGGCAGTCAATGTGTCCACTGTCAGGCCAACATGTCACAGGCTGACTATGCTTCCAGTGTGGGGGTACCAGGGGCGTGAACTTTGCTGTACCTTGAGCATACAGCGGGAGGCATCAGGCCCCCTAAACCTGAGGCTGGCATTTACCTCAAAAAGCTAGGGAATGGTAGGTGTGCACCAGTGAGTAAAAGGAGCAAAGAAGGAAGCCTCATGTGACTCCATCTGTTTGAGGCAATGTCTCCCACTGTACTGTCTCAGCTAGTCTCAGGCAGAAATTTTTATAATAAAAAGTTAGTGTGGAGTCAACTCTGTCTCATGGTGACCCTGTGTGTGTCAGATTAGAACTGTGCTCCATAGGGTTTTCAATGGCTGCCTTTTTGAAGGTAAATTGCCAGACCTTTATTCTGAGGGACCTCTGGATGGACTCAAACCTCTAGTCTTTTGGATAGCTGCCAAGTTAACTGTTTGCACCACCCAGGGACTCCAATAGATGTACAAAATTGAGCCAGTCATTCATCAGTCCATTAATGTTAACTATCAATTTAACCAAAAGGAAAGAACATGCTTGGCATTTCTCAGGCTAAAAGAACTGAACAAAAATTTTAAGCCTCGAGTTGCAATTCTGAAGGATTCTGGGCCCTGGTGGTACACTGGTTAGGTGTTTGGCTGCCAACCAAAAGGTCGGCAGTTTGAATCCACCAATTGCTGCTTGGAAACCCTGTGGGGGCAGTTCTACTCTGTCCTATAGGGTCGATATGAGTTGGAATTGACTCAGTACAATGGGTTTGGTTTTTTTTTGGTTATGGGCAAAATGTTGAATGACGCAGGAAGCATCAAAAGAAGATGGAAGGGCTATACAGAGTCACCGTGCCAAAAAGTATTGGTTGATGTTTCCACCATTTCAGAAGGTGGCATATGATCAAGAACCCATGGTTTTGAAGAAAGAAATCCAAGATGCACTGAAAGCACTGGCAAAAAAAAAAAAAAAAAAAAAACCCACAAACAAGGCTCTAGGAATTGATAGAATACCAATTGAGATACTTCAACAAACAGATGCAGTGCTGGAGGTGCTTACATATCTATGCCACGAAATTTGGAAGACAGCTACCAGGCCAGCTGACTGGAAGAGATCCATATTTGTGCCCATTCCAGAGAAGGGTGATCCACACAATGCGGAAATTTTCAAACAATATTATTAATATCACACGCAAGTAAAATTTTGTTGAAGATAATTAAAAAATGGTTGCAGTAGTACATTGACAGGGAACTTCCAGAAATTCAAGTCAGATTCAGAAGAGGACATGGAACAAGTGATAACATTGCTGATATCAGATGGATCTTGGCTGAAAGCAGATAATACCAGAAAGATGTTTACCTGTGTTTTATTGACTATGTAAAGGCATTCGACTGTGCGGATCATAACAAATTATGGATAACATTGCCAAGAATAGGAATTTCAGACACCTAATTGTGCTCATGAGAAACCTGTACATAGATTAAGAGGCAGTTGTTGAAACAGAACAAGGGAATACTGCATGGTTTAAAGTCAGGAAAGGTGAATGGCAGGGTTGTATCCTTCCATCATATTTATTCAATCTGTATGCTGAGCAAATAATCCGAGAAGCTGGACTATATGAAGAAGAATGGGGCATCAGGATTGGAGGAAGGCTCACTAACAACCTGCGATAATGCAAGTAACACAACCTTGCTTGCTGAAAGTGAAGAGGACTTGAAGTACTTACTGATAAAAATCAAAGACCACAGCCTTCAGTATGGATTACACCTCAACATAAAGAAAACAAAAATCTTCACAACTGGGTCAATAAGCAACATCACCTAAATATATACCAATTAAGTTTTTAAATGTCAAAGAGAGAAGAGAGCACAAAAGAGAGAAGGAGGGGCGGCTAAAAGGAGGGAGAGAGACATACCCCACAAGCTTCTGAGAAAAGAAAAAGAATCAAACACTTATTAGATTTATCAGTTGCCACACTGAAAACAGGAAGATAGTGTAAAGTGTTTGTAGGTGTCATGGATTGAATTGTGTCCCCCCAAAATATGTGTCGACTTGGTTAGGCCATGATTCTCAGTATTGTGTGGTTGTCCTCCACTGTGTGATTGTAATTCTATGTTAAAGAGGATTAGGGTGGGATTGTAACACCCATACTAAGGTCACATCCCTCATCCAATGTAAAGGGAGTTTCCCTGGGGTGTGGCCTGCACCACCTTTCATCTTACAAGAGATAAAAGGAAAGGGAAGCAAGCAGAGAGCTGGGGATTTCATACTACCAAGAAAGCAGCAATGGGAGCAAAGCACGTACTTTGGACCCAGGGTTCCTGTAAGAAGAAGCTCCTAGTCCATGGGAAGACTGGTGACAAGGAACTTCCTCCAGAGCTGACAGAGAAAGAAAGCCTTCCCCTGGTGCCGACGCCCTGAATTTGGACTTCTAGCCTACTTTACTGGGTGAGAATAAATTTCTGTTTGTTCAAGCCATCCACTTGTGGTATTTCTATTACAACAGCACTAGATAACTAAGATGGTAGGATATCCCTTTTAAGATCATTATCTAAGATTCTTGTAAGAAGTCAAGTAATCGGTGAGGATAGGAGGAAAAAAAATTTTTTTTGACAGGCCAGGGCTCAAATATTTCATCAATCAACCACATACTTCTTCTGAGGAAATTAAGTGAAGACATTGAGCCAAATAAATTTTAAATTAGAAAGAACCAAGACTTTCCTTAGCGATGAGTAACAGAAAACCACAGCAAATATCATACTGAACAAACAAAACAGAAACAGCACAGACACTGTCTTCAGAAATCAAGGTCTAGCCTTAGCATGCTGATTAGTACTGTATTCCTTGTTTTTTGTGTTCCAGTCATACAATAAAAAAAGAATATCAGTGGTGTAAATAATGGAAAATAAGAGACAAAATACCATGATTTAGATAAGATGGCTGATTAAAAAGACTCAATTAAAAAACCATTAGGGCCAATAAATGCATTTGGTAAGGTATCAATTCAAGGTAAATACTAAAAAAAAAGTTGTGTCTTTATCCCTGCAACAATTATTTAGAAACAGAAAAATATCTCATTCAGAATAGCAAAAGCTACACACAGCCACCACCGGCCATCAGGGGAGGTACATGCGTTGCTATGATGCTGAACATCTTTCAGTGAAGCTTATAGGCTGAGAGACTAGGAGGAAAGGTCTGGCAATCTACTTCTGAAAATCCGGCAGCAATGAAAACACTATGCATCATAACGATTCAACTCACAACTGATCATGGGGACAGCACGTTTTGTTCCGTTGTGCATGGGGTCACCATGTGTCAGGGGCCAACTTGACAGCAGCAAACATCAACAACAACCACCACTACTACCACAACAGAAAGTAACCAGGAAGGTAGAAGACCTGCATGAGGAGAGCTAACCATTCTCTTGAAGGACATCACACCAAGTCTACGTGGAAAGAAATGCCTGCCATGTTCTTGGACGGAGAGATACAATGTCCTAAAGATGCCAATACATAACACATTTATATGTAATTCAAAGCAATTCTCATCATGAAACTTAAAAAAGAACAGTGAGATAGTAAACAGATTTTAAAACTTAGAAAGTTTTTAGAAAGAGCTTGGTGCTGGGCTCTAGGACAGAAAAATAGACCACACACCAAGTCTAGGAACAGACCCAGGAAATGTGAGACTGTAACACGAAACAGCAACATGTACTGTGTGCTGTCTCTGTGCTTTCATGGTTTAACTCATTTAACCCTCTCAAGAACCCTATGAGATAGGGACTGTTCCCCACATTCTCCTTACAAGGAAACTGAGGCACAGAGAGGTTAAACATCTTTCAAAGGACACACACTAAGTAGCAGTAAGTGGAGCTGGATCCAGGCGCTGGGGTCTAGAGGCCATGCCCATCACCACCATCAAATGATGCTCTGGGTGATGTGGGGTCATCACAGGTCACCGTGGAGGAATGCATTATGGAACAAATGCCGCTGGGAAAATCCAGCCCTTCCTTCATATCCCGTATAAAAACACATGGCAGATTAAGCAAAGCTCTGAAGTTCAAAGCAAAAAGCATTACGTAAAAATAAAGAATTTTTGGTATAAAAGTAGGGTGAGGCCGGCCGGCCTCCTTGAACAAACCCAAAGGTCAAACGAAAAGCAATGCAAATAGTTAAGTAAATAGAGGACTAAAACCTTCTTTGTGAAAAAAAGCTACAGAAAACAAATGATGTATGCAGTACATATAACAACGCGATACCATTCTAATATATAAACAAATGATGTTTGCAGTACATATAACAACGCGATACCATTCTAATATATAAAGAGCTCCTTTAAATTAATAATAAAAAGACCCCCCCAAAAAACAAAATCAAAACACACATATACACACACAACAAAATAAAACAAAATCTTCACATAAAAATAAAACATACACATAGGCAATTCAAAGAAGAAACGATGCAAACAGGTAACAACCAAATGAAAAGATACTTAACTCACCTGTGGTCGGCGGAATTCGGGTTAAAACAATGGGGCCTCCCTTAGGGGTTACTAGATTGTCAGCCATATTGCAGATCAGTCATCAGTTATAAGTGAAGGTAAAACTGTACTTTCACACACAGTTGGCAGGACCGAAACTTACTATAACATTTTGTGAAAGGATGTTTGCCAGTGTCTCTTAAAAATGAAAAATGCTGACAACCCAGCCAATCGGAGTTCTGGGGTTTGATCTGACAGTGATTAAAGCAGCAGAACATAAGGATGTTTGCACAAGGTTGCTTCTTGCAGCACTGTCTGTAAGGCCACACACGCATACCACCACACACACACACACACACACACCACTGTCTGTAAGACCACACACACACACCACACACACATGCATACCACCACACACACACACACACCCCCCACTGTCTGTAAGATCTCACACACACACACACACACACACACACCCCCCACTGTCTGTAAGACCACACACACACACCCCACTGTCTGTAAGACCACACACACACACACACACACGCATACCACCACACACACACACACACCCACTGTCTGTAAGACCACACACACACACCACACCACCACCACACACATCCAAATAAGACAAGAAATACGTAGTGATTTAAGAGGGAGGGAAAAAACGAGACGCTTTTTGACTCACATCAGACTGACAAGAAGGAGAAAGTCTCAAGATGCGAAGCACACAGTGATGTAGGGACACAGCAAGTTTCAAGTGGCTGCTGGGGGTGTAAACTGGCAGAAGCCCTTTGGCACACAATCAGCACTACCTGGCTAACTTAAAAGCACATATGGCCCACGTGTCTGCAAGCCTCCTTTAGGGATATTCCAAGAGTAACTCATCAAAGAGGGCACCTCACTGCAGGTCTGTTTGTAACAGCTAAAAATTAAAGACAGCCCAAGTGTCTGTCAGCAGGAGAGTGGATAAGTAAGCGGTGGTTTGTTCGTACAGCAGTGTGCTGGACAGAAGACAAATGAAGGGACTACATCTGTCTGTATCTACTGGGTACTCTTCAAAACACAGTGATGAGTGAAACAGCAAGTCACACAATGATTAGATTAAATGCTGTAGATTGAACATTGCACAAATTATCCTACGTTGCAGTGTGTGTGCACACACACGTGCAGTGACAGTGTGAAGACAGGGCTGAGGGGTTATCGCCCGTGTGGGTTTCCCCATCTTCTTGAATGTATGATTTTGTGAGGAGAGTCGGCCAGACTCACAGGCTTTCTGCCATATAGGGGACTATTCTTAGCTGTTGCTTCACTTCAGAATTCTAATCTGAATGCCTGAGAGTTCATGTGAAAGAGGAAGCTCCAATATTGTGCAGATGGTGCAAAGTTCAGTGTTTCCTGAACTAAGAGCTGAAGAGGAAGCAGAGGGGGGCTCTGAAAAGGACAGATGAGTGGAAGGAGGAAGATGAAATGATGATTAGGTGATTAGATCTAAGAAAGGGGCAAAACACCTCACTAGAAAATCCCTCTATTTCCCTTGGCCCTGGCCTGGCTTAAATAATGGAAACTAAAGGACAAAATTATCATTATTTAGATAATATGGATGGATACCTAGGTAACTAAAAATACTCAATTAAGAAACACACACAACACTAAAGCCGCCTCTCCTCGGGTAAGGGGGGTGTTCCCAAAGGGTGTTCTGTCGGACCCTCATTCTGCAGTACACCGAGAGCTGTCCATCACATGCTTCTAGGGAAAACTGGTAAAAAAACGACCATGGCTCATTACCACGGAACCTGGACAATTCAATGCTCATGTGCATTGTGAACCTCCAGGCAGAGGAGGTACCAAGCGGCTTTCCAAACTTATTTTACCATAGAATCCTTTTTTGGGGGAAGGGGAAGAAGGTTGGGGAACAAAATTCTAGGGCACGCTTTGCCTATAGAATGAATTTAATTGCAACCAGCCATTAACACCTTGGTTTCATTAGTGGAGTGCTGACAAGGCTCACTGTCCACTCACCAGGCAGGACACAACTAGCCTGACAGTATGGGAGCTGCCCAATGTAGGTGCAACAGAGGACACCTTCCCTCCACAAAGCTAGAAGCATGCCAAGTGCTTGCTGGGGGGCTGTGACACAGTGGCTCAGGGTGGCAGAACAGCAGAGGAAGGAGTGTAGAAACAAGCACCCTTTGGGATGGAGTGGCAGAGCCCTCAGATAACGCATGTGCTCTGTACCAAGTATAAAAGTCTCGAAGGACATCATAGGGTGCTTGAGGTGACAGGCTTGCACACAAATATTGTAAAACAAATTGTAAATTCATATATCCTTAATATTATCTATAATATAAAACCAAATTACTTTCCCAACATCTGGTGCTAAAGAAATGAAGGTTTTATTTTTCAACATTTTTATTGTGAAATATATATGTACATGTATAATATGTGTCCACCATATATTATGTCTGTCCGTCTGTTTTTCAGTCTGTCTTACTGTGGTGGCTTGCCTACTGCTATGATGCTGGAAGCTATGCCACTGGTATTTCAAATACCAGCAATGTCACCCATGGTAGACAGGTTTTAGGAGAAGTTTCAAACTAAGACAGACTAAGAAAAAAGGCTTGGAACCATACTTCTGAAAATTAGCCAACGGGAACCCTAGGGATCACAACAAAATACTGTCCAATATACTGCTGGAAGATGAGCCCCCCAGGTTGGAAGGTCTCAACAATGGACTCAAGCATGCCAAGGATGTGAAGATAGCACAGGACTGGGCAACATTTTGTTATGTTGTACATAGAGTTGCCATGAGTCAAAGCTGACTTGAAGGCAACTAACAACAACAATAACATGTGTAGCACTGTGTACCCCCAAGACGAAGTCCTGGGTGGTGGGCGCTGTGCTGCTCCTGCTGATGGTTCTCAGAGCAGCCAAGTGGAGGCATGCAGCTCAGCGGCAACACAGGGCTCATCGCTGCTTCACCCCGGACTGGAAGAGTCTGGATGCCCCGCCAGGGTGTTTGTTCACTGGAGCATGTACTCAGTGCTGGCCTGGGGCAGTGAGTGGTTCTGGTGGCAGTGGAAGGGTGAGGGACAGCCCCAATATGAGTTCTTCAAGATGAACAACTACCCTCCCAGCTTCAGCTGTGCTAACTTCAGGCTGCAGTTCACAGCCGCCTTCTTCCAGCCAGACCACTGGACCAACCTCATCTAGTGGTGGGGGCCAGGTATGTAGTTCTGACCACAAAGCATCATGAGGTCCTCACAACTGGCCAAGTCCTGTGTCTTGGAACTGGAACACTTAGGACTTAAGACCCCATCGTGATTTGTTGGGGAGCTGGGAACAGCTCTGCCAAAGAGGGACATATGCTATGGACTTTATCATTCACTCTTAGAGTGGTCCCGTCCACTCTACCTACTTGATGCGAAAAATGGCTTCAAGACACAGTAGTTTGTGAGTTCAAAAGCAATGCCAGAACTATATGATCTCGTTAATAGGTATAAGTCTAACCCAATTTGGTCTGATGGAGAGTGAGAATGTCCTGATACTTACTGGAACTCTACAGATTTTCTTGCTTGGGTCTACAATGATAGCGATATCAAGGATCAAGTGGTAATAAATGACCAGTAGGGTCAGAACTGCTTCTGTCACCATGGAGGATTCTACAACTGTCCAGATAAATACATGCTAGGGAGCTTGCCAGATCACAAGTGGGAGATGTGCATCCTCCAAGGACAAGTCATCCTGGGGCTATCGTTGCAACATGGTGATGGTAAGCCTTGCAAGTGAAGAGGAAAATCATTTCAGAGCTGGTTCAGGCAGTAAGTGTGAGAGGCAACTCTCTTCTCCACAATGGGCCAACTAAAGATGGGGTGATTTTTCCCATCTTCCAAGAAAGGCTTCTTGCTGTTGGGAAGCAGCTGACCATCAGCAGGGAGGCTATTTATGCCTCTAAGCTATGGAGGCTACAGTCAGATAAGAACATGACATCTCTCTGCTACTCTTCAACAGGACCAGATGTTTATGGCATTTTACTGCACTGGCCAAAAAATGGAGTCCTATACCTTGCATCCCCTAAAACTACCTTGACTGCAAAGGTTATTATGCTGGAACTCGAAGGGGGTCTGAAATGGTTCCAATATCCAGTTCAAGGCCTCCTCATTTCCCTGCCTTGGTTACTACCCTCTGCTCTCTCTGTTAGTTTTGCTTGGACTCTAAAGCTGACAAGAGTGGAGTGATCGTTTGAATTCCAGAGGAAAGGGACACTGCTGATCCCTGCTAATGACTTCAGATGAAGAATAAGCCAAGTCACACTATTGCCTGTGGGAGGAGGTAGACTGGATTTGACAAGCTCAGCCACATGCAATTATTTAGCATAAATTGTCACCAACTCTTCTCCCACTCCTTCCATTTGTGAAATGACTATTCTTTCCTCATTCATCAATAGTGCCCTTAGTAATATATCGAGTATCTATATATGTGTGGATCAGTCTCTGGTTTCTTCTGTTTCATGGAAATGTAAGTTTTTGATGGAAAAGAAGATGGAGTTAAGGATAATTTTGAGTTTGGGACGATCAGTAGTCTCAGTGGGGGACTCACCAACAGCTTGAGCAGTGGGTTCCTGAGAATGAGGGGAAGGATAAGAAGCTAAGAGAGATGGCTTTACGAATTGTTTTTGTTAGCTGCCATCGAGTTGACCCCAAGTCATGACAATCCCATGTGTTATAGTAGAACTGCTCCATAGGATTTTCTTGGCTATGATCTTTACAGAAGTAGTTCGTCATGTCTTTCTTGCGTGGAGCCACTGGGTGGATTCGAATGGCCAAACTTTAGTTTAGCAGCCAATCACAAAACGCTTGCACCACTTAGGTTCCTCCTTTTTATAAATTATAAATTAGCAAAGCTAAAAGAAAAAAAAAGGTAGCTGCCCAGCTATGGCAGGTGTTTCATAAAATAGGTACCCATAGGCTTCCAGAAAAATGAATAAATAGAGACTTCCAGCCAACATGGCACCATAGATGGAAGCACCATGCCGTACTTCCACAATAAAGACCCCCAAAACTAAATAAAACCGAGACAAATGTCAATCTTGGAACACTAAATGTCATATGAAGAGATAAAGAACTCCAAGCATGGAATGGAATAAGAAAGTGACAGAGAGCAAGGAGAGATACGTGTAGAGGCCCCCTATTGGCTAAAACAGCACAGATTCACCATCTTCGAATCTTCATTGGGAAGCAGCTTAATGGAGCTCCCAGCAGGAGACAGGGCACCCAGTAACCAGCAACATACACTTTCCTATCCCCATCCTTCTCCCCCCTGCTCTACCTCAGCTGCTTCCTAGTTGGCTGCAGTAGCTTGGCTGGCTGGGAAGTGCAGGGTCCATACATCTTGGATTCACCCTGCCCACATTAAAGTTTCATGGGCAGGGAGTACAGGAAAGCAGCTTCAAGGAGCTCCCAGCAGGAAACAGAGCACCCACTGTACTTGCCCTGCTGCACCATAGCGAGTGACTGGCTGCGCCCATTGGACAAGGAGGTGAAAAGTGTTGTGCCCACAGACGAGCAAACAACAAAGGACACACAACCCGCTTGCTCAGACATAATCAAATAAAACAAAAAAGCAGGATGAAACAAACAAATCTACAATCAATAAATGAAGAAAATAACTACTGAATGTCCCGAAGACAGCAGACAATATCAAAACATAAAAAAACAAAACAAACAAACAAACAAAAAACAGGACAGGATGATTCCAGTAGGCATCCAAAATAAAACACCAGATGACTTTTCAGTAGAAGAAAAGACACAAGAACTACCTGATAGAGAATTCAAATCTCTAATATTCAGAGCTATCCAAGAGTTGAAGCAAAAAGCAGACAGAAATGAGGAAAAAAATTAAAAAACTTATGGAAAAGTCAGACAAATTCATGGAAAACACAGACCAAAAAATGGAATAATTCAGGAAAGTAATAAAAGAGCAAAATGTCAAAATAAATTAATGACTAGAAATCATACAAAAGCAACAATTAGAAATCCAAAAGATAAACAAGAAGATTTCAGAAATTGACAGTATCATAGAAGGGCTGAGGAGCAGGTTTGAAATGATGGAGTATAGGATCAGCAAAATTGAACACTAACACTTCAATACAACTTCAAGGAAAAATTAGAAAAAAGAGTGAAGAAAAATGAAGAAACCCTGAGAATTATGTGGGACACAATTGAAATAAAAAATTCACAAGTGATCAGAGTTCCAGAACAGGGGGAGAAAATGGGAAACATAGAGAGGATCACTGAAGATTGGCTGACAGAAAATTCCCTAACATCATGAGAGATGAAAAGCTGACCATTCAGGAAAATCAACAAACCCCATATAAGATAGACCCCAAAAGAAAATCACCAAGGCATATCATAATCATACTCACTAAAACCAAAGACAAAGAGACAATCCTGAGAGCACCTTGAGAAAAACGAAAAGTCACATACAGAGGGGAAACAATAAGACTAAGTTCTGATTATTCAGCAGAAACCATGCAGGCAAGAAGACAATGGGATGACATATACAAAACCTTGAAAGAAAAAAATTGTGAACCAAGAATTAATATATCCTGCAAAACTCTCATTCAAATATGATGGTGAAATTAGGACATTTCCAAATTAACAAAAATTAAAGGAATATGTAAAAACCAAACCAAACTTATAAAGAATTATTAAAGACAGCCCTTTGGTCTGAGAACAAACAACATCAGACCACAGCCTGAATCTAGGACACAAGATCATACAAGCTAGTTACCAACTCAGGAAATGAACACTCAAGGACTATCCAAAACGAAAAGAACTACAACAGGTAACTAGAGAGGTTAATCTGTAAATTACTCCAACAACAGAAAAATAAAAGAGGGAATAAATGGTGTAGGTATAGAACTTTCTAATGGAGAAGGAGGCAAGGTGATACCAAGTAATAATAGACTAGTTCAAACGTAGGAAGATAAGGGTAAATTTCAAGGTAACTACAAAGAAAGTTAACAAATCTACTCATCAAAACAAAGAAGAAAATCATAAGGTCTCAGTAAAAACGAAATCTACCAAAACAAAAGAAATGGAAAAAAAAATCCACGAACAAAAGGATTTCAGCACAGGAGAGTAAGAGGAATAAAGAAAACATCAGCACCAGACACACTCACAAAAAAAGCTCTGCAAAATGACAGCAATAAATTCATACCTATCAATAATTACACTGGATGTAAATGGTCTAAATGCACCCATAAAGAGACAGAGAGTAACAGAATGGATAAAAAAAAAAACCTGGATCCATCCATATGCTGTCTACAAGAGACACATCTTAGAACCAAAGATGTAAATTTATTAAAAATCAAAGGATGGAAAACAATATACCAAGCAAACAGCTACCAAAAAAGAGCAGGAGTGGCAATACTAATCTCAGATAAAATACACTTTAAAATGAAATCCACTATAAAAGACAAAGAAGGGACAATTAAAGGGACGATCTATCAGGAAGACATAACCATAATAAACATCTACACAACCAATGACAGGGCTTCAAAATACATGAAACAAACTCTAACAGCACTGACAAGAGAAATTGACAGTTCTATGGCAGTAACAGGAGACTTCAACATACCACTCTTAGTAAAGGACAGAAAGTCTAGAAAGAAACTCAACAAGGATACAGAAGAGCTATAGGGCACAATCAGCCAACTTGACCTCATAGACACATATAGAACACTCCATCCAACGGCTGAAAGTTACACATTCTTTTCCAACACACAACAACCCTCGACAAAATTCAAAACATTGCGATAATGCAAAGTATCTTCTCCGACCACAAGAGCCTCAAGGTAGAAATTAACAACAGAAAGAGCAAGGAAAAAAAAAATCAATTACATGGAAACTGAACACCCTGCTTAAAAATCACTGGGTAATAGAAGAAATCAGGGATGGAATAAAAAAATTCTTAGACTCAAACAAGAATGAAAACACATCATACCAAAACCTTTGAGACACTGCAAAAGCAGTCCTCAGAGCTCGGTTTACACCAATAGATGCACACATCAAAAAAGAAGAAATGGATAAAATCAAAACTAGCTACACAACTTGGACAAAAGAACAGAAAAAAAAAAAAAAACCACAGCCACCAGAAGAAAGCAAATAATAAAGATCAGAAATGAGATAGAGAGAAGAAAAACAATAGAAAGAATCAACAAAACCAAAAGTTGGTTCTTTGAAAGGATCAACAAAATTGACAAACCACTGGCCAAACTGACAAAAGAAAAACAGGAGAGGAAGCAAATAACCCAAATAAGAAATAATATGGGAGACACTGCAACAGATCCAAGGGAAATAAAAAGAATTATAACAAAGTATTATGAAAAACTATAGGGTCGCTATGAGTCGGAATCGACTCAATGGCACTGGGTTTGGTTTGGTTTTTTTATTATGAAAAACTATACTTCAACAAACTTGAAAACCTAGAGGCAATGGACAAATTTCTAGAAATACGCTACCCAAACTAACAGAAAATGATGTTGAAAATCTGAACAGAACCATATCAAGAGAAGAGATTGAAAAGCAAATAAAAGAACTCCCAACAAAAACTAAAAAAAGCCCTGGCCTGCATAGCTTCACTGGAGAATTCTACCAAATATCCAGAGAAGAGCTTACACCAGTACTACTCAAACTATTTCAGAACATAGAAAAGGAAGTGATACTTCCAAATTAACTCTATGAAGCCAACACAACCCTGATACCAAAACCAGGCAAAGACACCACCACCAAAAAAAAAAAAAAAAAAAGAAAATTACAGCCCAATATCACTCATGAATATAGATGCAAAAATTCTCAACAAAATTCTAGCCAATAGAATTCAGCATCATAACAAAAAAATAATACACCATGACCAAGTAGGGTTCATACCAGGTATGAAAGGATGCTTCAACATTAGAAAATCAATCAACATAATTCACCACATAAATAAAAGGAAAGAAAAGAATCACATGATCATCTCAATCGACACAGAAAAGGCATTCGACAAAGCCCAATATCCATTCCTGATGAAAACTCTCAATAAAATAGGTATAGAAGGGAAATTTCTCAACATAGTAAAGGGCATCCATGCAAAACTAGCGGCCAACATCATTCTTAATGGAGAGAGGCTGAAAACATTCCCCTTGAGAACATGAACAAGACAAGGAGGCCCTTTATCATCACACCTATTTAACATTGTGCTGGAAGTCCTAGCTAGAGCAATAAGGAAAGAAAAAGAAATAAATGGCATCCAAATTGGTAATGAAGAAGTTAATCTGTCCATGTTTGCCAATGATATGGTAGAAAATCCAAACACTCCATGAGACAACTGCTGGAACTAATAAAAAGATTCAGCAGAGTAGCAGGATACAAGATAAAGATATAAAAATCAGCTGGGAGGTGGGGCCAAGACCATGGAGTAGCCACACGCTTCCGGTGTTCCCTCTTACAACAACGACCCAAAAAAACAAGTGAAACGATTATCTTTATGACAAGCTGGGTTTGTTTTTTTTTTTTTTTTTTTTAGGAGCCCTGAACAACAAAGGCAAAATTAGAAAATAGACTGAATGGCAGGGGGAGGGAGAGATGGTTCAGAAGTGGAGAAGAGTTGTTGGACCTGAATCGTCGGGATCCCCCAAGCACCATTCCCAGGAGCAACTGCAGCAGGCTGGTGGTCCGGCTGCAGTTTCCTCAGGGAAAAATAGCCAGCCACACAGCTTATTCACACCTCCAGAACCAGAAAAGAACAGCGCTCTCGGCAAAAGCTAACACTTGAGTATATTTTACTGTGTCTCCCACCACCAAGCCAGATTCAGGGGATGTCAATTTCCCTGGGCCTGAGCTAGGCCCTGCTGAGCTCTCTGAGCCATTCTCACAGCCTTGGAGAGGGAATAAATTCACAATTGGGGCAAAAGATTAATTTGTCAGCTCCACTAAGCTGGGGAGCTCAGGACAGAAGTTTCTTCTGTCCAGGCATAAACAGTCCATGGACTTTGAATACTTTTCCCCCCTGCATGGACCTGTGTGGGTCTACTTCAGGAGAATAGGCCCTTGTTGGCAGACTGCAACTGTTTCAGCTGTGCGGTGGAGAGGTGGGTGTTTGATGTTTGACACCACTTTGACTATTAAACAGAGTCCTCACCTACCCACATCAGGGGACTAAGAACTGGTGGCTTCACTCAGGTCATCCAGCCACCCGTTGACAGGGGCTCAAGGATAACTGGTACCTCCCAGTTCTTACAACCAAAAGAATTGAGTGCCCATGGTTCATCTGTAGAATCCACCCATCTGTGCAATCTAGGGAACAGGGATGTGCTTTCCTCAGAGACACTTGGGGGACAGTTGTCAGCTCCCTACCTTGTTCAGAGCATGATCCACTGCTGCAACCAGGTATCAGTACCTATACCAATTGCCCCTGCCCATCTAAGTCTGTAAGACAGAGCCTTTACCACACACTTGATGATCAACTACCTGGACACCTGAGCTGAATCCATACAAGAAAAGTGAATGGACTCCTAGGCTGAAATACCTGATAACAGCTCTAGCCACCTGGTGGCAAGACGTTAGAGCTTCAAAGGCGAAAATAATCAAGTTATCTCACACAAGCAACTTATTTGGGCATACAAAAACAAAACAAAGCAAGAAGCTAGGATACAGTAAGCAAACATAAACTAATACAATAACTTATAGATGGCTCGGAGAAAACAGTCAATATCAAACCACATAAAGAAGCAGACTATGATTGCTTCAACAAGCTCTCAAAACAAAGAGTCACGGGATCTTCTGGATGAAGGTGCCTTCCTGGAATTGACGGATGCAGCATACAAAAGATTAATATACAGAACTCTTCAAAACATCAAGAACGAAATTAGGAAGGAGATCAGGCAATATGCAGAAAAAGCCAAGGAACACACAGATAAAGCAGCTGAAGAAGTTAAAAAGGTTATTCAAGAACACAATGAAAAATTTAATAAGCTGCAAGAATCCATAGAGAGACAGCAATCAGAAATTCAGAGGATTAACAATAAAATTATAGAATTAGGCAACTCAACAGAAAGTCAGAGAAGCAGAACTGAGCAAGTGGAAGGCAGAGTTGGTGAGAATGAAGATGAAGCACTTGGCACCAATATATTTGAAGAAAAAAAGTCAGATAAAAGAATTTTAAAAAATGAAGATACCCTAAGAATCATGTGGGACTCTATCAAGAGGAAAAACCTATGAGCGATTAGAGTACCAGACAGGGAGGGATAATAACAGAAAATACAGAGAGAATTTTGAAGATTTGTCGGGAGAACACTTCCCTGATATCGTGAAAGATATCTATCCAAGATGATCATCAAATTCCAGATAAGGTAGGTCTTAAAATAAAGTCACCAAGACATATTATAATCAAACTTGCCAAAACAAAAAATAAAGATTTTTTAGAGCAGGTAGTGATCGATGAAAAGTCACCTACAGAGAGTCAGTAAGAATAAGCTTGGACTACTTGGAGAAACCATGCAGGCAAGAAGGCAAAGGGATGACTTATATAAAGCATTGAAGGAAAAAAACTGCCAGCCAAGAATCATATATCCAGCAAAACTGTCTCTCAAATATAAAGGTGAATTTAGGACATTTCCAGCTAAACAGAAGTTTAGGGAATTTGTAAAAACAAAACAAAAGCTACAAGAAATACTAAAGGGAGTTCTTTGGTTAGAAAATCAATAATATCAGCTATCAACCCAAGACTAGAATACCCGATAGAGCAATCAGATGTCAACCCAGATGTGAAAAATCAGAAAAATAAATCAAGTTAAAAAAAAAAACCACTCAAAACAGGGGAACAGTGATGTCATTAGGCAAAAGAATAAAACAATAAAGAGGGACTAAGAAATGTAGTCAAAGATCTTTCATATGGAGAGGAAGACAAGGATATATAAACAAATAAAATTTAGGTTTAAACTTAGAAAAATAGGGGTAAATATTAAGGTAACTACAAAGGAGACTAACAATCCTACTCATCAAAATAAAATACAAGAAAAAAATAGAGACTCAGCAGAAACTAAATCAAGAACAATGAATAAGAGGAAAACACAACATATACAGATAAACTACTCAGCACAAAAATTAAGCGGGAAAAAGAAACTGTCAACAACACACACAAAAAGACATCAAAATGACAGCATTAAACTCATACCTATCTATAATTATGCTGAACATAAATGGACTAAATGCACCAATAAAGAGACAGAGAGTGGCAGAATACATAAAAAAAGAGGATCCATCGATATGCTCCCTACAAGAGACACACCTTAGACTTAGAGACAAAAACAAACTAAAACTCAGAGGATAGGAAAAAAATACATCAAGCAGACAACAATCATAAAAGAGCAGGAGTGGCAATATCAATTTCTGACAAAATAGATTTTTTAAAGTTAAATGCACCACAAAGGATAAGGAAGGACAGTATACAATGATCAAAGGGACAATATACCAAGAACATATACTCATATAAAATATTTATGCACCTAATGACAGGGTTACAAGATACATAAAACAAACTCTAACGGCATTGAAAAGTGAGATAGACAGCTCCACAATTATAGTAGGAGACTTCAACATACCACTTTCAGTGAAGGACAGAACGTCCAGAAAGAAGCTCAATAAAGACACGGAAGTTCTAAATGCCACAATAAACCAACTTGACCTCATAGACATAAACAGAACACTCCACCCAAGAGCAAACAAGTATATTTTCTTTTCTAGTGCACATGGAACATTCTCTAGAATAGACCACATATTAGGTCATAAAGCAAGCCTTAGCAGAATCCAAAACATCAAAATATTATGAAGTATCTTCTCTGATCCTAAGGCCATAAAAGTAGAAATCAGTAACAGAAAAAGCAGGGAAAAGAAATCAAACACTTGGAAACTGAACAATACCTTGCTAAAAAACAACTGGGTTATAGAAGACACCAAGGATGGAATAAAGAAATTCATAGAAAACAGTGAGAATGAAACACTTCCTATCAGAAACTTTGGGACACAGTGAAAGCAGTGCTCAGAGGTCAATTTATATCAACAAATGCACACATACAGAAAGAAGATAGGGCCAAAATCAAAGAATTATCCCTACAACTAGAACAAATAGAAAGAGAGGAATAAAAGAAACCTCAGACACGAGAAGAAAACATATAATAAAAATTAGAGCAGAATTAAATGAAATAGAAAACAGAAAAAACAATCGAAAGAGTTAACAAGACCAAAAGCTGGTTCTTTGAAAAAATTAACAAAATTGATAGACCTTTGGCCAAACTGACAAAAGAAAAACAGGAGAGGAAGCAAATAACCCAAATAAGAAATGAGATGGGTGATATCACAACAGACCCAACTGAAATTAAAAGAATCATATCAGATTACTATCAAAAATTATACTCTAACAAATTTGAACTCTTAGAAGAAATGGCTGAATTCCTAGAAACACACTACCTACTTAAACTAACACAAACAGAGGTAGAACAACTAAATAGGCCCATAACAAAAGAAGAGATTGAAAAGGTAATCAAAAAGCTCCCTACAAACAAAAGCCTTTGCCCTGAAGGCTTCGCTGCAGAGTTTTACCAGACTTTCAGAGAAGAGTTAACACCATTACTACTAAAGGTATTTCAGAGCATAGAAAAGGATGGAATACTCCCAAATTCATTCTATGAAGCCAGCATATCCCTGATACCAAAACCAGCTAAAGACACCACAGAAAAAGAAAATTACAGAGCTATATCCCTCATGAACGCAGATGCAAAAATCCTCAACAAAATTCTAGCCAATAGAATTCCACAATGTATCAAAAAATAATTCACCATGACCAAGTGGGATTCATACCAGGTATGCAGGGATGGTTCAACATTAGAAAAACAATTAAATAAGGCAAAAGACAAGAACCACATGATCTTATGAATTGATGCAGAAAAGGCATTTGACAAATTTCAACACCCATTCATGATAAAAACTCTCAGCAAAATAGGAATAGAAGGAAAATTCCTCAACATAATAAAGGGCATTTATACAAAGCCAACAGCCAACACTATCTTAAATGGAGAGAGTGTGAAAGCATTCCTCTTGAGATTGGGAGCCAGACAAGGATGCCGTTTATCACCACTCTTATTCAACATTGTGCTGGAGGTTCTAGCCAGAGCAATTAGACTAGATAAAGAAATAAAGGGCATCCAGATGGGTAAGGAAGAAGTAAAAGTATCTCTATTTCCAGGTGACATGATCTTATACATAGAAACCCTAAAGAATCCTCCAGAAAACTACTGAAACTAAAAGAAGAGTTCAGCAGAGTATCTGAATACAGGATAAACATACAAAAATCAGTTGGATTCATCTACACCAACAAAAAGAACACCGAAGAGAAAATCACCAAATCAATACCATTTACAGTAGTCCCCAAGAAGATAAAATACTTAGGGATAAATCTAACCAGAGACGTAAAAGACCTATGCAAAGAAAACTACAAGACACTACTGCAAGAAACCAAAAGAGACCTACGTAACTGGAAAAACATACCTTGTTCGTGGATAGGAAGACTTAATATTGTAAAAATATCTATTCTAGCAAAAGTAATCTATAGATACAATGCAATTCTGATCCAAATTCCAGTGACATGTTTTAATGAGATGGAGAAAGAAATCACCAACTTCGCATGGAATGGAAAGAGGCCCTGGATTAGGAAAGCATTACTGAAAAAGAAGAACAAAGTGGGAGGCCTTACTCTATCTGATTTTAGAACCTATTATACCACCACAGTAGTCAAAACAGCTTGTTACTAGTACAACTGATGCATAGACCAAAGGAACAGAATTGAGAATCCAGACATAAATCCATCCACATATGAGCAGTTGATATTTGACAAAGGCTCAAAGTCAGTTAAATAAGGAAACGACAGTCTTTTTAACAAATGGTGCTGGCATAACTGGATGTCCATCTGCAAAAAAATGAGTCAAGACCCATATCTCACACCATGCACAAAAAACGAACTCAAAATGGATCAAAGACCTCAATATAAAATCTAAAACATTAAAGATCATGGCAGGAAAAATACGGACAATGCTAGGAGCCCTAATACATGGCATAAACAGTATACAAAACAATGCAGAAGACAAACTAGACAACTGGGAGCTCCTAAAAATCAAATATCTATGGTCATCTAAAGACTTCACCAAAACAGTAAAATGTTTACCTACAGACTGGGAAAAAGTTTTTAGCTATGACATTTCCATTCAGCGTCTGATCTCTAAAATCTACAGGATGCTGCAAAAACTCAACTACAAAAAGACAAACAACCCAAATAAAAAATGGGCAAACAATATGAACAGGACCTTCACTAAAGAAGACATTCAGGTAGCTAACAGATACATGAGGAAATCATTAGCCATTAGAGAAATGCAAATCAAAACTACAATGAGATTGCATCTCACTCCAAAAGGCTGGCATTAATCCAAAAAAACACAAAATAATAAATGTTGGAGAGGTTATGGAGAGACTGGAACACTTATACACTGTTGGTGTGAATGTAAAATGGTACGACCACTTTGGAAATCGATTTGGTGCTTTCTTTAAAAACTAGCAATAGAACTACCATAGGATCCAGTGTTCCCACTCCTTGGAGTACATCCTAGAGAAATAAGAGCCTTTATGCAAACAGATATATGCATACCCATGTTCATTGCAGCACTGTTTACAATAGCAAAAAGATGGAAGCAACCAAGATGCCCATCAATGCATGAGTGGATAAATAAATTATTGTGTATTCATACAATGGAATACTATGCATCAAAAAAGAACAATGATGAATCCATGAAACATTTCATAACATGGAGGAATCTGGAAGGCATTATGCTGAGTGAAATTAATAAGTTGCAAAAGGACAAATATTGCATGATACCACTACTATAAGGGCCCAAAAAATAGTTTAAACAGAGAAGAAAATATTCTTTGATGGTTAGGAGAACGGGGAGTGAGGGAAGGAGGGAGAGGTTTTGACTAAGTAGGTATTAGATTAGGACTATTTTATGAGAAGGGAAAGACAACACACAATACAGGAGAGGTCAGCACAACTGTACTAAACCAAAAGCAATGAAGTTTCCTGAAAAAACTGAACGCTTCAAAGGCCAGCGTAGCAGGGGTGGGGGGTTGGGGACCACGGTTTCAAGGGAAATCTAGTCAAGTGGCATAATAATATCTATTAAGAACACATTCTGCATCCCACTTTGGAGAGTGGCGTCTGGGGTCTTAAACGCTAGCAAGCGGCCATCTAAGATGCATCATCTGGTCTTAGTCCACCTGGAGCAAAGGAGAATGAAGAACACCAAAGACACAAAGTAATTACGAGCTCAAGAGACAGAAAGGGCCACATAAACCAGAGACTATATTAGCCTGAGACCAGAAGAATTAGAGGATGCCCGGCTACAACCAATGACTGCCCTGACAGAGAAGACAACAGAGAACCCCTGAGGGAGCAGGAGAACAGTGGGATGCAGACTCCAAATTCTCATGAAAAGACCAGACTTAATGATTTGACTGAGACTAGAGGGACCTCAGAGGTCATCGTCCCAGAACCTTCTGTTAGCCCAAGACAGGAACCATTCCCAAAGCCAACTCTTCAGATGGGGATTGGACTGGACTATGTGATAGAAAATATTCTGGTGAAGAGTGAGCTTCTTAGATCAAGTAGACACATGAGACTATGTGGGCAGCTCCCGTCTGGAGGAGAGATGAGAGGGCAGAGGAGGTTAGAAGCAGGCCGAATGGACACAAATATAGAGGGTGGAGAGAAGGAGTGTGCTGTCTCATTAGTGGGAGAGCAGCTAGGAGTATATAGCAAGGTGTATGTAAATTTTTGTATGAGCGGCTGGCTTGATTTGTAAACTTTCACTTAAGGCACACACACACACAAAAAAAAATCAGAAAAAACAATCAGTTGGATTCCTATACACCAATAAAGAGAACAGTGAAAAGGAAATCAGGAAAACAATACCATTTATTGTTCCCCTAAAAAGAAACAAAAAAAGTATGAATAAATCTAACCAGGGATGTAAAAGACCTATACGAGGAAAACTATAAAACACTACCAAAACAAACCAAAAAAGATCTACATAAATGGGACAACATACCAGGCTCATGGATAGATAGACTCAACATTGTGAAATTGACAATTCTACCCAAAGCAATTTACAAATACAATGCAATCTCGATCCAGATACCAACAACATTCTTGAAAGAGATGGAAAAACTAATCATTAACTTTGTATGGAAAGGGAAGAAGCCCCAGATAAGTAAAGCACTATTGAAGAGGAAGAATCAAGTAGGAGTACTTACACTACCTGACCTCAGAATCTTCTATACAGCCTGGTACTCGTACAATGACAGATACATTGACCAATGGGACAGAATTGAGAACCCACACGTAAACCCATTTACCCACAGTCACCTGATCTTTTACAAGGGCCCAATGTCCATCAGTTGGGGAAAAGACAGCCTTTTTAATAAATGGCACTGGCAAAACTGGATGTCGTCTGCAAAAAAATGAAACTCATACCTCACACCATATACAAAAACTAATTCAAAATGGATCAAAGACCTAAATATAAAGCTAAAAACTATAAAGTTCATAGAAGAAAAAATAGGATCAACACTAGAGCCCCCAATACACAGCGCTAACAGGTCACAAACCATAACAAAAAACACACAAACTCCAGAAGATAAGCTAGATAAACGGGATCTTCTAAAAAGTAAACACTATGATCCACAAAAGACTTCATCAAAATAGTAAAAAGAGAACCTACAAACTGGGAAAAAAAAATTTTGGCTATGAGAAATCGGACGAAAGCCTAATCTCTAAAATGTATAAGAAAATCCAACACCTCTACAACAAAAAGAGAAATAATCCAATTAAAAAATGGGCAAAGGAAATGAACAGGCACTTAAGATGTTGAAGCAGCCAACGGATACATGACGAAATGCTTTTGATCACTTGCCATTACAGAAATGCAAATTAAAACCACAATGGATACCGTCTCACCCCGGCATTACTGGCTCCAATCAGAAAAACAGGAAATAACAAATGTTGCAGAGTCTGCGGGGAGATTGGAACTCTTATGCATTGCTGGTGGGAATGCAAAATGATACAACCATTTTGGAAAACAATATGGTGCTTCCTTAGAAAGCTAGAAATGGAAATACCATATGATCCAGCTTTCCCACTCCTAGGAATATATCCTAGAGAATTAAGAGTCATCACACGAATAGGCGTATGCATGCCCAGGCTCACTGCCGCACTGTTCACAATCGCAAAAAGATGGAAACAACCTAGATGCCCATCATCAGATGAACAAACTATGGTACATACACACAATGGATAAAGAACAATGATGAATCTGTGAAGCACCTCATAACATGGATGAATCTGGAGGGCATCATGCTGAGTGAAATAAGTCAATTGCAAAAGGACAAATATTCTATGAGACCACTACTGTAAAAACTCATGAAAAGGTTTACACACAGAAAGAGTCTTTGATGGTTACAAGGGAGGGAAGGGATGGGGATGGAAAAACACTAAATAGACAATAAATAAGTGGTAACTTTGGTGAAGGGTAAGACAGTACACAATACAGGGGAAGCCAGCACAACCTATACAAGGCAAAGTCATGGCAGCTCCATAGACACATCCAAACTCCCTGAGGGACAAAACTGCTGGGCTGAGGGCTGTGGGGACCATGGTCTCAGGGGACATCTAGCTCAGTTGGCATAACATATTTTATAAAGAAAATGTTCTACATTCTACTTTGGTGAGTAGCATCCGGGTTTTAAAAGTCTGTGAGCGCCCATCTAAGATACTCCACTGGTCTCACCCCTTTGGGATCAAGGGAGAATGAACAAAACTAAACATACAAGGGAAAGATTAGTCCAAAGGACTAATGGACCGCATCTACCACGGCCTGCACCAGATTGAGTCCAACACAACTAGGATGTGCCCAGCTACCACCACTGACTGCTCTGAGAGGGATCACAATAGAGGGTCCCGGACAGAGCTGGAGAAAAATGTAGACCAAAATTCTAATTCACAAAAAAAGACGAGACTTACTGGCCTGACAGAGACTGGAGAAACCCCGAGCATATGGCCCCCGGACACCCTTTTAAGTTCAGTAATGAAGTCACTCCCGATATTCACCCTTCAGCCAAAGATTAGACAGGCCCATAAAACAAAATGGAAATAAAGGGTCACACCAGCCCAGGGGCAAGGACTAGAAGGTAGGAGGGGACAGGAAAGCAGGTAATAGGGAACCCATGGTCGAGAAGGGAGAGTATTGACATGTTGCGGGGTTGTTAACCAACATAATAAAACAATATGTGTATTGCTCTTTAATGAGAAGACAGTTTGTTCTGTAAACCTTCACCCAGAGTAGAAAATAAAGAAAAAATGGGTAAATGATTTGGAAGAGAACTTTCTCAGTATATATAAGAACTTATACTACTTGATTTAGTAATTTCATTTATGATCATCTATCCTAAGGAAATGGAGTCCTGGCAGCACAGTGGTTAAATGCTCGGCTGCTAACCAAAAGGTTGGCAGTTCGAATCAACCAGCTGCTCCTTGGAAACCCTATGGGGCAGTTCTACTCTGTCCCATACGGTAGCTATGAGACAAAACCGACTCACTGGCAATGTTTTTTTTTTTTTTTTTTTTAATTCTAAGGAAATAATAATGCATAAAAACTTCATGCACAAAGTTTTTTGTTGTTTATAATAATAAAAATTAGAAGCACCCTAAATGTTCAGTCAGGCTGGGTACTTAAGTAAATTATGATGTTGTTAGACGCCATTGAGTCAGTTCCGACTCCTAGCGACCCTATGTGCCACAGAAGGAACACTGCCCAGTCCTGCACATGCTCACAATTGTTGTTATGCTTGAGCCCCTTATTGCAGCCACTGTGTCAATCCATCTCGTTGAGGGTCTTTCTCTTTTCCACTGACCCTGTACTTGAAGCATGATGTCCTTCTCCAGGGACTGATCCCTCAACATGTCCAAAGCATGTAAGAGGTAGTCTTGCCATCCTCGCTTCTAAAGAGCACTCTGGTTGTACTTCTTCCAAGACAGATTTGTTCATTCTTTGGGCAGTCAGTGGTATATTCAATACTCCTCTCCAGCACCACAATTCAAAGGCACCAATTCTTCGGTCTTCCTTATGCATTGTCCAGCTTTCACATGCATATGATGCAACTGAAAATACCATGGCTTGGGTCAGGTGCACCTTAGTCTTCAAGGTGATATCTTTGCTTTTCCACACTTTAAAGAGGTCCTTTGCAGCCTATTTGCCCAATGCAATGAGTCTTTTGATTTCTTGACTACTGCTTCCATGGGTGTTGATTGTGGATCCAAGTAAAATGAAATTCTTGACAACTTCAATCTTTTCTCCTTTTATCATGATGTTACTTATCGGTCCAGTTGTGAGGATTTTTGTTTTCTTTATGCTGAGGTGTATGTAATCCATACTGAAGGCTGTGGTCTTTGATCTTCATCAGTAAGTGCTTCAAGTCCTCTTCACTTTCAGCAAGCAAGATTGTATCATGGGCATATCACAAGTTGTTAATGAGTCTTCCACCTGTTCTGATGCCCCATTCTTCATATAGCCCAGCTTCTTGGATTATTTGCTCAGTATACAGATTGATTAAGCATGGTGAAACAATACAACCCTGACACACACCTTTCCTGACTTTAAAACACACAGTATCCCCTTGTTATGCTCAAGCAATTGCCTCTTGATCTATGTACAGGTTCCTCATGAGCACAATTAAGTGTTCTGGAACTCCCATTCTCTGCAATGTTATCCATAATTTGCGTACCCAATAAAACACAGATAAACATCTTTCTGGTATTCTCTGCTTTCAGCCAGGATCCACCTGACATCAGCAATGATATCCCTGGTTCCACATCCTCTTCTGAATCTGGCCTGAATTTCTGGCAGTTCCCTGTCGATACACTTTTGCAACCAGTTTTGAATGATCTTCAGCAAAATTTTGCTTGCATGTGATATTAATGATATTGTCCTATAATCTCCACATTCAGTTGGATCACCTTTCTTGGAAATAGGCACAAATATGGATCTCTTCCAGTTGGTTGGCTAGGTAGCTGTCTTCCAAATTTCTTGCCATAGATGAGTGAGCACTTCCAGTGCCGCATCTGTTTTGAAACATTTCAACTGATATTCCATCAATTCCTGGAGCCTTGTTATTCGCCAATGCCTTCAGTGCAGCTTGGACTTCTTCCTTCAGTACCATCAATTCCTGATCATATGCTACCTCTTGAAATGGCTGAACCTCGACCAATTCTTTTTGGTATATTGACTCTGTGTATTCCTCACATCTTCTTTTGATGCTTCCTGCGTCGTTTAATATTTTCCCCACAGAATCCTTCACTGTTGCAACTTGAGGCTTGAATTTTTCATTCAGTTCTTTCAGCTTGAGAAATGTTGAGCATGTTCTTCCCTTTTGGTTTTCTATCTCCAGCTCTTTGCACATGCCATCATAATACTTTACATTGTCTTCTCACGCCACCCTTTCAAATCTGTTCAGTTCTCTTACTTCCTTGTTTCTTCCTCTTGCTTTAGCTGCTCAACATTCAAAAGCAAGTTTCTGAGTCTCTTCTGACATCCATTTTGGACTTTTCTTTCCTGTCTTTTTAATGACCTCTTGCTTTGTTCGTGTATGATGCCCTTGATGTCATTCGGCAACTGGCCTGGTCTTCAGTCATTAGATTAGTGTTCAATGCGTCAAATCTACTCTAGAATGGTCTCTAAATTCAGGTGGGATATACTCAAGGCTGTACTTTGGCTCTCTAATTTTCTTCAGTTTCAACTTGAACTTGCATATGAGCAACTGATGATCTGTTCCACAATCAGCCCCTGGTCTTGTTCTGGCTTATGGTATTGAGCTTTTCCATCGTCTCTTTCCACAGATGTAGTCAATTTAAGTCCTGTATATTCCATCTGGCAAGGTCCATGTGTATGTTGGTGAAAAAAGGTATTCACAATAAAGAAGTCGTTGGTCTTGCAAATTTCAATCATGCGATCTCTGGCATCGTTTCTATCACCAAGGCCATATTTTCCAACTACCCATCCTTCTTTGTTTCCAACTTTTGAATTCCAATCACCAGTAATTATCAATGCATCCTGATTGCATGTTCGATCAATTTCAGACTGCAGAAGTTGGTAAAAATCTTCAGTTTCTTCATCTTTGGCCTTAGTGGTTGGTGCATAAATTTGAATAGTAGTCCTATTAAATGGTCTTCCTTGTAGGCGTATGGATATTATCCCATCACTGACAGGGTTGTACTTCAGGATAGATCTTGAAATGTCCTTTTTGATGCAATGCCATTCTTCTTTAAGTTTTCATTCCTGGCATAGTAGACTATATGATTGTCCAATTCAAAATGGCCAGTACCAGTCCATTCCAGCTCACCAATGCCTAGGATATCAATCTTTATGCATGCCATTTCATTTTTGATGATTTCCAATTTTCGTAGATTCATACTTAGCACATTTCAGTTTCTGATTATTAATGGATGTTTGCAGCTGTTTCTTCTCATTTTGAGTTGTGCCACATTAGCAAATAAAGGTCTCAAAAGCTTGACTCCATCCATGGCATTAAGGTCGCCTCTATTTTGAGGAGACATAAAGTAAATTATGGTACATCTCTACAATGGAATATTATATAAAAACCAGAATGATGTTTATGATGAGATTTTTAAGACCTGGGGAAATGAATCCCTACACAGTAAGGAAAAACAACAAAAAAAGCAGGATGTAAAGTCGTATGTTGTTGTTGTTGTTGTTGTTGTTAGGTGTCATCCAGTTGGTACTGTTAGTGATCCTCTGTACAACAAAACGAAACACTGCCTGGTCCTGTGCCATCCTCACAATCATTGTTATGCCTGAGTCCATTCTGCAGCCACTGTGTCAATCCATCTACTTCAGGGTCTTCCGTAGTCATATATATAATATAAACTCAAACAACTCAGAGTGAAACTGCATGAGTTATGGGTATTTTCCTGTTTCTGATAAATTTCTGTATTTTCTACAATGACTGTGCCCTTTTTCCTTTCTTTTGCTTTACTGTCTTAAAAAAGAAAAGACTATTAACATATTACATGTTTCTTGCAATAAGTTAAATTATAGAAGGATATGTAGAAAAGTGTAACAACCCCACCAGCAATGCATGAAGGTTCCATTTCTCCACATCCTCATAATATTTGTTATTATCTGTCTTTTCTATTATAGCCATTGTAATAGGTATGAAGTAGTATCTTGCTGTGATTTTGATTTCCCTAATGACAAATGAGGAGCCCTGGTGGTGCAGTGGTTAACAGCTCGACCACAAACCAAAAGGTCAGCAGTTTGAATCCACCAGCTCCTCCTTAGAAACCTTATGGGGCAGTTCTACTCTGTCCCGTAGGGTTGCTATGATCGGAATTGACTAGACAGCAACGGGTTTGGTTTTGATTAATGGCTAATGATGTTGAGTATCTTTTCATTTGCTTATTGGCCATTCATATATCTTCTTTGGAGAAGTATCTATTAAAATCCTTTGCTAATTTTAAAACTGAGTTGTTTGTGTTTTTATTATTAAGTTGTAAGAACTCTTTATGTTTTGGATACAAGTCCATTATTAGATATATGATTTGCAAATATTTTCTCCCATTTTGTGAGTTATCTTTTTACTTTCTGTATAGTGATATTTTAAGCACAAAAGTTTAAATTTTATCATTTTTTTCCCTCTTATTGCTTATGCTTTCGGCGTCATATCTAAGAAATCATTGCCTAGCCCATAGTTTGAAGATTTACTCCCAGTCTTTCTTCCATGATTTTTATAGTACTAGCTCTTATATTTAGGTCTATGACTAATTTTGAGTTAATTTTTGCATTCAGTGTAAGGTAGGGGGTCCAACTTTACTCTTGTGCATGTGGATATCCTGTGGATTTTCAGCAAATGGTGTCCCAGCTCCATTTGTTGACAATACTATTCTTTTCCTACTGAATTATTTTTGTACCCTTTTCAAAAATTAATTGGCCGCAAATATAAAAGTTTATTTTTGGATTTTCAATTCTGTTCCATTGATCTATATGTCTATGTAGTTTGCCAGTACTACACTGTCTTGATTACAGCTGCTGTGTAGTAAGTTTTTATACAGGGAAGTGTGAGTACTCAACTTTGTTCTTGTTTTTTGAGATTGTGTTGGCTACTCTGGGTCCCTTTTATTTACATGTAAATCGTACGATCAGCTTGTCAATTTCTGCAAAAAAGCCAGAAGTCATTTTGATAGGATTGTGTTTATCCTGTTGGTAAATTTGAGGAGTAATTACCATCTTAACAATATTAAGTTTCTGATCCATGAATATGGATTGTCTTTCAATTTATTTAGATCTTTTATTTCTTTCCACATGTTTTGTAGTTTTCAGCGTACAAGTCTTGGACTTTTGTTAAATTTATTCATAAATATTTTATTTCTTTTGGTGCTATTGTAAATGAAATTGTTTTCTTAATTTTATTTTTTCAGATTGTTTATTGCTAATATTTAGAAAAACAATTGATATTTGTATATTGATCTTGTATCCTGCACCCTTGCTGAATGTGTTTATTAGTCCTAATACTTTTTAGTAAATTCCTTAGGATTTTCTATTACACAAGATGATGTTATCTGGAAATGGAGAGAGTTCTACTTGTTCTTCTTCAATTTGGATGCCTTTCATTTCTTTTTATTGCCTCATTGCTCTGGCTAAAACCTCCAGTGCAAGTTTAAATAGATGTGGTATGAGTGGGCATCTTTGTCTTTTTCCTGATCTTAGGGGCAAAGCGTTCAGTCTTTCACCATTAAGTATGATGTTAACTGTGGGAGTTTTGTAGGTGTCCTTTATTAGGTTGAGAAAATTTCCTTCTATTCCTATTTTTTGAGTGTTTTTATCATGAAAGTTTGTTGGTTTTTTTTAAAATGCTTTTTTTCTGTCTAGTGAGATAATCATAGATCTTTTTCCTTTATTCTATCAGTAAGATTTTATATTGATTGATTATTTTTATGCTGAGCCAACATTACATTCTTGGGATAAATCCCATTTGGTCATGTTGTACAATACTTTTTATATTTTGCTGAATTCAGCTTGCTAGTAATTTGTTGAGGATTTTTGCATCTTTATTCATAAGGTATTCTGGTATGTAGTTTCCTTTTTTTGAGATGTCTTTGTCTGGTATGGTTTCAGGGTAATACTGGCCTTATAAAATAAGTTGGAAAGTGTTCCATCCACTTCTATTTTTTGGGAAGAGTTTATGTACGATTGGTATTAATTCTTTAAATATTTCATAGAATTCACTAGTGAAGCCTTCTGGTCCAGGGCTTTTCTTTGTGGAAAGCTTGTAAATTACTAATTCATTCTCCTTACTTGTGATTGGTCTATTCAGATTTTCTATTTCTTCTGAGTCAGTAGTGTGTGTCTTTCTGGGATTTATCCACTACATCTCAGCTATCTAATTTATTTCCATATAGTTGTTCACAACAGTCCCTTTTATCCATTTTAATTTCTGTGAGCTCAGTAGTTATGTCCCCTCTTTCCTTCTTTAATTTTAGCTACTCGATTCTTTTCTCTTTTTCTCCTGGTCAGTCTACCTAAATATTTGTCACTTTTGTTGTGGACCATGTACCACTTTTATAAGAAGACATAAGAAGTGAGGGGTATATTCATCTAGGAAACTACCCGTCTTCCATGCAGACAGAAGAGAGAAGGGTAACTCCCTGGAAAAGGGAAAAAGCACGACTCCTGCCCTGGGAACACCAGGAAGGCAGAGCGCTACAGTGAGACAACATGTTAAAACAACAGGATTAAACAAGAATCTATTTTCTAAGTCCTGGTTCATGTCCTTTAAGAACGAATTTGAAGGGTTAGAGAACCCAAGACTATTTAGGGAACGCAAAAACTAAAAAAAAAATCAAGAGAAAACATATACTCATAGTTTTAAATTTGGCAGAAGAAATCAAGTAAAATGACAAGAATGACCTTGGAATGCGACAGAAAGCCATTTGCACCTTCAAATTAAAAAAGAGAAGAAAGATAAAGAAAGTGGATTTTCTTGAAAATCTTATGCTGAGTGAAATACGTCAGGCACAAAAGGACAACTATTGTATGATCCCATTGATACGAAACAGGCAAAGGTATGGAGACCAAAATTTACTGGTGCTTACCAGAGGTGGGAGGAGGGGGAAGGAGGAGTGTCTGTTCAGAGGGCACCGAGTTTCTCTTCACGGTGGTGGAATAATTTGGAAATGGATAATCATGATAGTTATACAACACGGTGAACATAACCCACGTCACTGAATTGTACATGTGAAAAATGTTGAATTGGCAAATGTTTTATTACACATATTTCACCACAGTAAAAAAATTTTTAAAAATAGTGAGAAGTAATCCCTAGAAAGGCAGATGAGAAGATAATAAAATAAACTCAAGCTTTTGTTGCCTCATTCCCCTAACTGGCTGATTCCAAGTATGTCCATAATCCCATCGCCACCGCTGCCATCTCTGCCTGGAGTGGTAGGTAAGGTGAAGCCTGGGGATGTGAGAGGCCACCTCAGGGAGCTGGTGCCTTGGTGACTTGTTAGCGGTGAAGGGCCATAACCTGTGTGCAGACCATGCACCCATGACAGAAGGAAGCATGGTCCCAGGGCCACTGTGTCTGATACCATAACTCACCGATACTGTTTTTGCCGTGTTTCCAGTTCTTTACGTCTGTGCTGCTTGAGAATATGAATTTGGTCATCTCGGGCCAATTTTGCTGTCAAGAAAGGCAAGTATGAGAAGAGCCTTAGAAAGAAGGATAATGATGTCCAATATTCAGGGCCCCCTTATGCATTCTGCCCTGTGTTGGGGGCTTTACATGCACTAGCTCATGTAAGCCACAGAACACTCTCCCCAATTTTATGGTAAGGAAACTGTGGCCTGGGGAGGTTGGACAGCTTTTCCCTTGAACCTCGCACAAGGTCATATACCTAACTAGTGAATTTTCAACAAAAGGCTCAAATCCCAGGCTCTCAGTCACTCCCTTTATGAAAGACAAATCCAATCCATCATCCTCCTGCCAACCCACCTGGTGAGACTCAGGATCCCTGCACCTCGGGGCTCATAGAATAATGTTCATGCTCACGAGCCAGACTTGGCTTTATGGGTGTCCTGGGCCTTGATTTTCTGGCCCTCTCTGGCAAATGCATAGTGCTCATCTCTGGCCTGCCTGTGAATCTCTACCCAGGGCCTCTGACAGCCTTCACTCCGCAAAGAAACATGGGGCCCAGCGACAGAGCTGCCTTTCACTCCAGAGGAAGGGCAATTTATGGTTCTTGGTGGATTTTTTTTTTTTAGACCACTTTGGAAGGGTTTCCTCCTCTCCCCTGTCAGCTCTACATTTCTTATTCCACAAATGGCAGTGACTGTGGGCTTCAGTGTTGTCTTGAGAGGGTGGCAGGGACTCACAGCTCTCATGTTCCTGACTACACATAATAGAAAAATCTGAGACTTAGGATCCAGCATAGAGATCCCAACATTTTCTGGTTTCCTGTGGTGCCTACATGAAGGACTGAGCAAGAAGCTCAATTCTAAAACTGTGTAGTGACCTAAAGTGTGGGCTGTAGAGGAGAGGCAGCTGGGTTGGACTTGGTCTTGGTCACTTAAAACTATGTGACCTTGAACAAGTTGTCTTAGCCCCCTCCTGTGGAAAATGGGGACAATAGTACCTATATATCAGAGATGTGGCGGGGATTTAGTAAGAGAATGCCGCCTAGTGCTCACACTGTGCTGCGCACACATAACTAAAGGGAAAACCGGTTTGTACCATCATTCTTGTAATTATATTGGGCTGGAGGTTTCCTTTACTCCCTCTAAGCCTGGGCTCCATGGGCATCTCATCTCTCAGCTCGCTCTGCTGCCATGTCTCATGTCAGAAGTGAGGCAGTTGGCTAAGGGCAGCAACATGCTTCTCTGGGTCTTTAGAAGACAAGAGGTTGTACCATCATCACTCTCTATACTGTTGTTTAAGGTCAAGCCAGTGACGAGTCACAGTCAGTGAAGTCCTGGGTGGGAGGACCCCAGAGCATCTCCCTCTGGGAAAGGGGAGCAATCATGTGCTTAATGAGTCACATCAATGGAGCCCCGGGTGGCAGGAACCCAGAGCATCTCCCTCCGGAAAAGGGAAACTATCACGTGCTTCTCCAGCTACTTGCGGTGAGGGACCAGGTATTTAAAACTTACATTCTATCACAGACTGGTAGTTTTGTAAAATGTAATAAAGATTAATTACTAGGAAAATGACATTCAAAATACAAGCTGAGCTGGGCGTTTTAGTATTAGATTCAATAGTCAATTATTCTGTCAAATTGTTATGACAAAGCCCGGACTGAGTGCAACAGAGTCCAGAGAGCAGATTCCAAAAGACTGATATGCAGTGTCTTCATGAAGCTGCCCCATCACATGGGTGCTCTGGATGCCTGCAACCACAGTGACTGTTTCTGACTTTTATGTTCATCCAAGGTACGGTGGTGAAATATGAGATTTACGAGGTTACCTTGGGGTAAACAATTGAATTGTGTGTGGACTGTGTGCCCTCATTTACAGGTTGTTCAAACCACTGGTTATTGTGCCATATGGTGGACTGAAGATGGCCACAAATTCCCTCACATTCCTCCCATCAAAGGTGGGGTCTGTGTCCCTCTCCTGAATCTGGATGGGCGCTGTGGCTGCTCTGACCAACAGAATATAGAGAAGCTACACTGTGCTGGTCTCCAGGCTCAGGCCTTAAGAGACTGGCAGAATCCACTTTCTGTCTTTTAGAATACTTGCTCTTGGAAGACAGCCACCATGTGAGAGGTACAAATACCCTGAGGCCACCATGCTGTGAGGGAGCCCAAGACAAGTGGAGACGAAGCCTTGAAGAACGAGATGTTATGGGAAGAGAAAGCAGCCAAGGAGCACTGAGATGCTCAACATGGGAGAGAAGAAGTCTTCTTAGCTGTGAATCCTCAAGCCCCTCCACCTCAGCTGATGCCACATGGATCACAGGTGAACTGCCCACCTGAGCCTTTCCCAAATTCCTAACCCACAAAATCATGGCTTGGTAAAATATAATGGTTGTTTGAAGTCACTAAGATAGTTACACAGCAATAGACAAGTGGATTGTGTTGGAGAGCTTCTATGTGGCCCCTCCAGACCCACCCTTCTCTACCCTGTCTGTCCCCAAAAGTGGCTGGAATAGATTGCCCCAGTGGGCTTCCCATCATATTCAGTCAATGGGGACCTTTACTGGAGCCTGAAGGGCATGGGGAAACTGAGGTTAGGGCATTTATCCCCCAGCACTCTCCGCAATGTCCCCCAGGCTATCTGAATCTCCTAACCAGGGAGCTCTGTCTCTAGGGCCCTCTGCTGGATTCTGGCATTCCTTCTCTTTTGGGCTTCCCCCTCATCTCATCAGAACTAGTGGTGGTAATGGCCTGTGGTTCCCCTACACACTGGCCTACACCTTTCTAAATAGCCCCTTTATTATACCCTCCCTTGAATTATCCTAGTTTGTGCCGTCTGCTTCTTGATATGAAGAGCTACAAGAGTGTATGGGAAGAAGGGCTACACACCTGGGTCCTTGGTTGTGGGGGAGAGGGGGTGCAAGAGAGAAATTTATAGCTAACGTCTTCCAACTACTAGAAATCAAAATAGCCCTGTCTATGACCTTCTACATTCTGGCAATCACAAGATGCAGTGCATTTTGTGATCTTTTTTTCTGCCATGAAGTAGAGGGACAAAGATCTTCTTAGCTCCAATCAGTCAGCTCAGAAATACTCTTGAAATTTTGTTTCTCAAGTCAAATTCCATGTCAGAAACCATGGGATGTGGCCTGATAGTTTAAGAATATCAGGTGGAGAGGATTTTTTCATTTGTCTCCACTGTCTTAGCTATAAAATGGAGGTAAGAGCCATTCTTGCTTTACCAACCTCACCAAACTTGTGTGAAGAGCAAATGAACTAGTGATAAGGAATGCTTTGTCAACTAGGAAAGGTTAAAACTCTTTTATGAACGAATTATTTTGTGTTTGTCATTTTTTGGTGACATAATGTTTTTTCATTAATGGGGTGTATCACTGGCTGTCGGTAACCTTTGTGATGTAATCTATTTTTTTTTATTAACATTATGTGGTACACATATATATCAGCAAACTCTAGAGGTAAGATAGGGAAGATGAAGCAGGAAAAACTATTTTTTTCTTTTCAGTTTTTGTTGTTGTTGAGTGGAGCTTTTTAAAACATGGGGTAACACATAAAGGCATCATTGCATAACTGCCCTTACAGCTGATTGGCTGATCAGATCAGATCACATCAAGGGGAATGATTACACCATTGCATAGCTGTCAAACTACATAATTTCATAACTGCCAAACCACTGTAAATCATGGCCCAGCAAAGTGGATACATAACCTGAACCATCACAACAGGATAGTACAAATACCACACCTCCAAACCAAAATGAGAACACACAAGGGGAGACATTGTGTAATTCCTGCCTTCTGTAAAACTAAAGGAGCTCCGGTGGCACAGTGGTTAAGAGCTACCACTGCTAACCAAAAGGTTGCTATGAGTAGGAAGCGACTCGATGGTAATGAGTTCTTGGTTTTTTTTTTTGGTAAAACTAAGGTCCCAAAAGGGAGTGCTGTCATGGGAACATTACCTCTGCAATAAATTACTTCTTACTGCAAAACACGTACTTACAGCTCAGAAACTGGAAGATAAGTCCTTGATGATTGCAGTATGTCGAGGATGCCACAACATGTGCTTATACTGTATTTCTTCTAAAAATAAGCTTTTCATATGCATCTCACCTAATCCCAAGAACCACACCCACCCAATAACACAAAGAAAACCATAAATATCCTTACAAGGCTTATCTCACTGTTCAGAATTCTAAATGGCCAGAAAATGTAAGTGGTACTTATTTGTACCCGTGTACATGGAGTACATCAAGGATGCCTGTTGACAGTGTTTTTTGCCTGAAAATAACTTATGCACTTGCATGTTATCTAATTCCGAATACTGCACCCTCACAACAATACAAAGGAAACAGTAATGTACTCACAAGGCTTATC
This sequence comes from Loxodonta africana, assembly GCF_030014295.1. NCBI lineage: Eukaryota > Metazoa > Chordata > Mammalia > Proboscidea > Elephantidae > Loxodonta > Loxodonta africana. The sequence goes on along the minus strand of NC_087357.1, from coordinate 81,472,243 downwards.
TCCCTGTACAGAGGGAAAAAGAGACAGAGACATTCACAGTCACTCCCCCCGGCTACAGCACCTCCTGCAACTACCTCTCAGCACAACAAACACACTACGCCGACGACCTTCCTACCAGCTTATGCAGTTACAGAAGCCCCTGTCCTGACACCGGCATGTATTAAAAATGTTCCCAAACCATACCTATACAGCCCAGAGGCGGGAAATGTGGATGGTACAGATACCAGTGTACACGAAAGGGATTATTAAACCCTATCCTCCTTCTTATGATTATAGTGGATGCTTGGCATTTGGAGATATATCATTCCAGCTTTAGGCTGTAAGCCAACTGAAGGGCTGTGATTTGAAGTATGGAATCAATCTGCCAAGGCATGGACTTGACTCACTCGTGCAAAAAAGAGTCATTCGGCAAGAGTGGCCTTAGCTGATCTCTGATGTCTGCATCTCTCTCTGACATTTCTTATCAGGCAAGCTGTGGGCCCTTTTACAAGGAATGACCTCCTGAGGAAGTACCAGACTGGGGTCTGCACATTTGGGAATCATGAGCTTTAGGGTAGATTTTAGGTCCTTTCCTCTTTCAGTAATAAATAGGAAATGGGGTTCAACTAGTGTCGACATGAACACCAGGTCTGCCTTGTGGTCCCTCTGAGCTGGCACTTGGGCACTCCTGGTCAACCCCTTCACTTCCCAGGTCTGAGTGATGTGTCCCGGAGTCGAAACCCTATTGTGACCTCCCAGTGGGCAGTCTGGACCTCGGTGTCTATGAATCTGGAAAAGGCCACTTCAGTGACCGAGCAATGTATAACCTTGACAACTATAGAACTGCCCATCTACTTGTATTTCCCATGGATATTTGCTACTAGGGACCTAGTTACCGTCTGATGAAAAGGGGACATGCCCTTCCCTGTAGGACTGCAGGGCAAGGCTGGCTGTGTGACTGGGGGCTGCTCACTCAACCTCTGGGCCAAGGGGTTATGAATACACTGAGGCAGGCCACACCTCCTCTGCAGGTAGGCTGCATCACAGCCTGGGTACTTTGCTGTCATTCCCATGAACAATGACCCTTTGAGGAAGGAGGGCCATCAAACCCTTTAGGTTCCTGGGAAGCCCAGGGGTTGGAAGGGGCCCAGGTGCTCACCTCGGCCATCTCGCAGGACGATCTCGCCCTCGCCTGTGATCCAGCGGTAGCAGGGGAACTCAATGTAGTCCCCGTAGGGTGTCTTCAGCGTGATGTACTTCAGGTACCAGTCATCATGGAGCCAGTACTTGCGTTTCTCGATTTTGACCAGAAGGATCTCGCCCAGCTCTTCGTCCACCGTCACATCATAAGAATCAACCTGCAGAGGAGGAACGGCAGGTCGTAGTGGTTTGGGGTCCCCTGAGCCCTCCTATCACCCCTAGTCCATTTAGCCAAGACATTCACTGGATTCAGCTATTACAAGGCCTCGTGCCAGGCCCTGCATGACAGAGCTGGGCATGTGCTGGTCCCTGCCTCTCGGAGATGAAAATCTAGTGAGGGACTCTCTCATATCTGCACACGGCTCAGGCTGGAGGAGTGGATGCTCCCAGGCAAGTGCCTGGACCTGCTGCAACCTCGAGGCTTTGCTCGGTGAGGGTCCTCTTCACGTGCCCACCCTCACAGCAAGGGCAGCAGAGGCGCTGGCCTTTCTCCCCTGCCAGATCACAGGGACAAACTGGCTCTCACTGCTGGGCAGCCCTTTACCAACTGCAAAGGGCCTGCTGACAATTACTATGGGACTCCCACCACAACTTTGGGAGGGGGATGGAGTTATAACCCTTTTTACAGATGAAGATACTGAGGCTCAGTAAGTCATACCCCAGCTGCTAAGTGAGCTGGAACTCAGACCAGGCTGTCCACTATAGCCACATAATCTCTCTCTAGTCCTCAGCAGGGCAGCACCTAAGTGACAGTGGAGAGGCTCAGATACAAATGAAGTAGCACAGATGTAAGCCCTTTGAATTCAAGCCTTTCAGGAACATTTGCAGTTCCCAGGACCACACAGTACTGCTGTGAACAATCAGACCCAGCAGTTCCCACTACATCTGTGGCTCTGGCAGTGCGTGGAGGCTGGCTGTGTTGCTAGAAGGAAGCACCTCAGGCCCGTGTGCGGCACTGCCTTCCAACCTCCGATGGAGCTGCTCCTGGCCTGGGGGGAGATGGGCATCTCTGGGCAACTCCTGCATGGCTTCTAGGCCATCTGCGTCTCTGCAGCTCTTGCTGGCAGACAAGAAGGAAGGATGAGGGACTCAAGCATCACATCAGCTGATTCAACGACCAGCAGGTGCTTCCAGGGCCTCTTGTCCTCCGGGGTCCTTTATAAACCACATTTCACCAATCCCTGAACTTTTTCTTTGGCAGCAGAACCCAGAGTTCTGAACATATTTCCCCCTTCCCTATTTTTGCCTTTTCCCCTTTGGGCAGCAGGAGCCCCCTGGGAGGGCTTTCTGAGCAAAATGGGAAGTTGGATATTTCAGCAAACCCTCGGCTCTGTACACAGTGTGCAACTTGCATGCTGTGGCTTCCACAGAGGCCAGATACCCATGGACAGAAAGCGGAAGCTTCCTCCTGGGCCCTATGGTCCCCAGGGCCTTGGCTCAAAGCAGCTGAGCCAGGCCTCGAGCTGGGATGGCACCTGCCTGGTTCCTACCATGGGCACACAGGCATCTTGTCACCTGACAGGCCTGCCTGTCTCTGTCTCCCAGCAGCTAGGGAAGGAGCTCCCCCACCCCAGTGTACTAGCAGGAGGAGCAGAGGCTGTGAGGTGGCCGCACAGATAGCACTGGCCCTGGGTCCTGGGCAGGGGCCAACATCCGTACCATGCAGGTGAACTTGTGGCAACCCCACGAAGATGCCAGCAGGCCTAAGCTGGGGTGCAGAGTTGGGGATAGAAAGGCTGCTGAAGAGAGGAGCCTGAGTGAGGAGTTGGAGAGTGAAGCCAATGGACGGAGGGCTTGGGAGGAGGGGAGACAAGGCAGAACAGATCTCTTATGGGTGGGAAGAAGTGTGACCCCTGGGCTGAGGTGTCATTGGGCCAAGGCCAAGGCAGGCAGGTTCTGAGGGGACAAGTGGCCCAGCAGCTGTTGTCTAGGGGGTCAGGGCCCATCTGGGGCAGGGGCAGAGTGGGGACTGGGTGGTCCAGGACTGTCTGGGCCCTGACACTTGAATCTGCAGAGCCCTCAGCCCTTCACGGGGACAAGATGGAGATTCCATCCAAGTGGGGAAGAAAGAGGAGGAGGACAGCTTGGCCGGGCAAGTGAGGGCTCTAAATGTGCATTGCAGCTCCAGAGAGGCTGGCTGTGTGGCCTCAGGGAACTGCTCTGCTCCCAGGCTCTGCTTCTTCCTCTCCCCAGAGATCACGTCTGACCTGCGGGACCACTGAGAAACTCGAGTGAGGTAGTGTCTGAGTGAGTCTTGTGAACATTAGAACTTCACCAGGTTCCTTTTTCCAAGGCACAGGTCACTGGCTGGCTGTGCTTCTTGGGACCCCGCCACTCTTCTGCATTTAGCAAGGGTCCTGGGGAAGCAGCCTAGCTGGGAACTGGCAAAGCTCATTCCCCAGGCGTGTCCCTGATTCCACACACCAGACTGAACAGCAGGAGGACAATACTGAACTTTGGCACAACAGAGGGAGAACCTGAGGCATTTTTGGTGTTGGTGGCACAGATGGAGCAAAGAGAAGTTGGCATCTGGAGGCCTGGGGCTGGGCCTGAGGGTGGCTGCTCTGGAGGAAGTGGCTTGCCTGCTGCTTAGAGGGGTGGGAGGGGGTGTTGATGCTAGCAAGGCTGGGTTGGGAGGAGAGAATGACCATTCTAAAATCTCAAGTGTCATGAGAATCTGAGGTGGACATTCCTAGGGGATAGAGAAACACCTGGAATAAAAAGGAAGGGGACAGGGCTGAAGGAAGCTCTACAGGCCTGAGGCCATTCTTAGAGGGAAGGCCAGATGTCCAGCTGGGGGGAAGAGGGGAGTAAGAGCACCCTTCAGCACACCTGTGGTAAAGTCACAGAAGTATTGACCCGCTAGGAGCCCCTTCATCCTGCCTACCCACACCCCCGTAGAGGCTGGCAGAGATCCTGGAGTCTCAACTGGGATGAACTCGCTGTACAGACATACAGAGACTCAGTATGCCAGCTGATGGCGTCTGCCATGGGCCACGGGAAGGCCTACCAGTCTGGCCTTGTCTCTGTCAGCCCATGGGCTTTGCTGGCCCTGGCTGCAGGCCTGGGGCAGGTGGCAGCAGATGAATGAGGGACTGGGGAGTTCAGCCTGGACCAAGTCAGGCTGTCTTCAGGACAAAGTCTCGTGGCTGTAGCTCTAGCGTCCAAGGAAACAATTCTGGGAAGAGTCACAGAGGTCAGAGAAAGGCTTCCAGGTAGACATCAGGGTCACGTGGACCAAACAGCAGAACACAGTCTCAGGAAGGTCCACAGAGCTACAAGGTGTGACAACTTCTCTCCTCTTTGTGTGCAGGGTCTGTTGGCCTGCTCTTCTCTTTCTGTCATGACTTGCTGAACTCTCCGGACCATTCTGTACTGGGGACACTGTGAACAATGAATGGCCCATAATAGGCCCTCAACAAATAGTCTGAGTGGATGATGACCCCATTGCATAGGTGGAAACTGAGGCTAAGTGAGGCAGAGTAGCTACAGTGCTAGCAAATCAGTGGTGGTGCTGAGATTAGACCTGACTGTCCAACTGCCAGTGACGTAGGTGAAACACCCAGGGCTGGGCCAGAAGACTGCAGTAGGAAGGGGCCTCGTGGAACGAGGGGGAAGGACACGGACTGGCCTCATGAAAGAGTGGTATTTGCGGCAGCTCTTGAGAGATGGTAAGGTTCCTGTGGTGTGGTGAGTGGAGAGGAGGGGGAGCCCCATTTCAGATGCAGAAGTGATAAGAACAAAACCCTTTAAGTGGGGCATTTGCCTCGGAGGAAGGAGGCTTAGCATGGAGTTTCTAGGGGTGGTGCTGGCGGGTGCAGTGGTCCTGATGCTGGAGACAGGGATGGAGTGAGGGAAACAGGCCAATTCACCATCCTCGCTTCACTGAGGGGTTCGTTTGCTGGTTTCACTTGTTGCTTTCAACTACTTATTGGATATATGATTTCAAAACTTTTGAATATTTCAGCAAACTTTAGTTGATCAGTTTTTATTTAGTCTTCATATCAGAATTGTAGTAAAGTTTCCATCTGTCTCTGCCCCAGGGCTGGCAGAGGAGGGAGAGAGAAGAAGGTCGTGAGCAGAGAGGGAGAGAGATTAGGGAGCAGACAAAGGACATACTGGGGCAGAGAGATGGGGAGACTGAAGGGAAGAGCAGGGGAGACCAAGGGGCATGAAGTGGAGAGAGAGGTCCGTGGTTAGGAAGACTTAGGGGCAGAGAGAAGAGTGAAATATGAGACAGAGAGCCAGGGTTCGAGGGAGCAGAGAAGAGGGAGCTGGCGGAGACTAGAAGACAGAATGGAAGGGAGAAATCAGAGCAGAAAGGATGAAGGACATTGGATGACCCTGGGGATTTGGGGGTAGAGGAAGTAGGAGAGGGAGGAAGAAGGGGAGAAGGTAGGGAAGAGATGGGACAGAGAGGGAAAACTGGGGGAACACAAGGATTGAGGGTCCTATGGAGGAAATATTTATTCTTCATTAACATATTCTTATTCCTAAAAAAGGAAGAGTTCTAGAATATATTTGTCATGAACATATTCATCACTGAATATATTTAAGAAGTGTTTATAGTTACGACTTTGTTGACATTTGCTGAATATATTCAAGGATAACATATTAAACATCACCCTCTTGCCCTTAGCATTCCTGAAAGTGCTATCATGAAATGAACATGGGCCAACTAAAATTTCCCAGAAATCTGTTAAATTCATCCCATCTGACTTGAATTACTTTAAATTTACAGAGATAAAGGAAAAAATCAACTTGCCACAACTCACCTAACTTGGGGCAGCCTTCAGGAATAGGGCCCTCGGGCCCACAGTCTGGGCTTTCCCCAATATATGGTGGAGCTTTTTTTAATCAAAGTTTGACTGTTTCCATGAGAGTCTAGCTCATAAGGACTCTGATTCCCAGCCCTGTCCTGAATCACTACACAGAACTCTGATGAGAATAGTCAGGGATTCTTCGCTCAATTTATTGAGGAAAAACTCCGGCTATTATTTGGCTGAATTGTGCTTTGAGATGGGGGTGGCGAAGGTATGTTGACTTGCCAGTTCCATGGAAGAGGATGAATTGGTTTGTCACTGTTATTGTTGAAGAAAATAACAACTGTTTCACTTTTCTAAGTAAAACAGGATAGCCTTTCTTCTCAGCAAATATTTTCTCTAAGGTCTAGCTTTTGCCTTTACCCAGAACGGATGGCCAGCCCCTACAGACACATTGGCTGGAGGATGAGGAAGTGGCTCTGGGCTGTGCAAGGCCAAGTGTGGGGTAACTGCATCGACAGGAACTTTCTCAAAAGCTGACTTTTTCAAAGAGCCAGTAGAAGCCAGGGGATCCTCCTGCCGAGCCCAGCCCTCCGGACTCACCGCTGTCTCATGGAACAGAAATGGTGACATGCAAATCACCCCTGAAATTTGCCTCTGGGACACTCCCTGAGGTGTTTAATCACCAGTGTCATTTGAATGAATTATCAGGGTGGGGGAGAGGGACCAAGAGAGGCAAATCAATGAACAGTGCAAGGCCTTCACTAGTGTAGCCACCCACTATCTCCTCCACGAAGAAACCGTTGTACCTGCAGTGCCCATGCTACACAGTGTGGCACAGCCGTGACCTCTGCTGTCCAGAGCCTGGTCGTGGAAAAGCCAGGCTCCCTGCCGCCCACATATAAAGGGAAAGTGGTCTGTACCCTGGCCTCCTCCCACAGGTGCTGGGAGGAGAACCCATGAAAAAATGGAATAATGACTGTGTTTTCAGAAGTGTCAGAGGGTGTCATAATTCAAAATCAATGCCTTATTAACCTCCCTGCACCACCAGTCCCCGTGACTGGGAAACCTGGCTGCGAGGTGCTGCTTCTTACACTCAACCCGCAAGCCTTGCTATAGCTCAAAACAGGTTGATGCCATGCAGGACTTGGCTCAATGCCAAGTCGGGTTACAGCAAGGTTCTGAAGCTTCTTGAGTCTGAAATCCAGAAAACGGTGCACCATTATTTACTCAACTTAGGATCTGCACACCTCAAACACACATCATGGATTTTATACAAGAAGTATTTGGTCAAGCCATATTAAATTTCCAATTTTTTAATGTAAAAAATATGTAAAATTGTCCAGTATGGACACTTTTATATGGTTCAACCTAATAATAAAGAGTGGCAAGAAAGCTTTGTAAAGTCCAAATCTTTTTGGTCCAGTTCAGGAGCTGGGGTTGGGGAGCAGAACTGACAGTCCCTGCAGGGGTCTGGGACTAGGCACATTGCATTGTACAAAGGACAGTGGTCATTTACTGAGCGCTTCCTGTGGGCTGGGCACTGATTGCTGCACACAGTTAACATGCTCGGCTGCCAACTGAAAGGTGGGTGGTTTGAGTCCACCCAGATGCACCTCTGAAGAAAGGTCTGGTGATCTGCTTTAAAAAAAATCAGCCACTGGAAACCCTAGGAATCAGAGTTCCACTCTGACACACATGAGGTCACCATGAGTCTGGGTCCATGAGATGCTAACTGTTTTTTCCTATGTGCTGGACACTAGGCTAAGCAAGTCCTTCCCCCACCCCCCCAAAAAAGTTGCCCTTGAGTTGATATCGACTCATGGCCACCCCATGTGTGCTAAGCACTTCGTTAAAAACTCTGTGAGGAACCTGACCTGATCAGCTAGCTGAGAAAGCCAGGGGGGCTGGAATTCACATGCAAATCAGAGTCAGGAGCCACTGCCACACAGGCCTGGTACCACAAAGTAAACATTCAATAAATGCTGGTTGCCTTCCCTCCACTGAGTTCCCAAGCTCCCCAAGGCAGTCTTTTCTTTTAGTGAGGTGGAGGAATGCCCTCCTCCCTTCTCTTCTTCCACTGGGCCCTCACACCTGGGGTGGAAGGGTTGCCGGGTATACACTCTGCTGGGAGCAAGTAACAACCCTCAGGTTTCCAAAGGGCGTGGTCTTGCCTGGGTTCCTCGAATTCCTTCTAACTCCCTGTGAGGCTTTGTCCTGTGCCTCTAAGATGCCCAGGTGTGAGGACACGGGCTAGTGCCACTGGAAGCCACCAGGTGGCCTGGGCTCAGCTTGACTCGTGAACCAGCCTAAAGCTAATCCCTTCATTGACAGCTGGGGAAACCGAGACCCAGAGAGGAGACAGAGTGAAGCCCAGATAAGGCTCAGGCCTCTTGACTCGCAGTTCCGCGTGATCCCCACGCAGCTCACGGGGCACCTCTACCTCTGCTTCGTGGGCAGGGCAAGGGCACTCTCCGCTCAGTGAACCCGCCCTACCCACTCCTCCACGTGCCACCCGTCAGGAAGGCGCCTCTCCGAGGCTCGGGGTCCCCATCTGCGTGCGCCCCCACCCGGTCCCGGCCGCCCGCCTCACCGCGCCGCGCTCGAAGTCATTGTAGAAGGCCTTGTCCAGCAGGTGCTTCTCGCTGCAGCCCGCGGAGCCCACCAGGCTGAGGTAGATGTAGTCGTCCGTGCCAGCGAACCACTGGCTGCCGGTGGCCACGGTGACCGTGTAGGAGGGCATGGCAGCGGCCGCGGGAGCCACGGACAGGGTGCAGCGGGCAGTGAGCGCAGGGAGCCTCGGTGCGCGCGTCCCTGTGTCCCCACTTCTGCAGGGACCCAGGACTGCCCCTCCCGCTTCCGTCCCATGCAGGCTGCGGCCCCGCTCCGCCCCGCCCCAGCTCGGCCCCCTACCCCCGGGCCCGCCCCCGCCCCGGCCTGCCGGGCGCCACACCCGCAGCTCCTTTACGCAGGCCCTCCAGGAACTCCGGCCGAGCTAAACCCTTTGCTGTCCAGTTGATTCCTACTCATAGCAGCACTGTAGGACAGAATAGAACTGCCCCATAGGTTTCCTAGGAGCAGCTGGTGGATTCGAACTGTCGACCCTTTGTTTAGCAGCCGAGCTCTTAATAACCACTCTGCCACCAGGGTTCCCTGGCCAAGCTAAGACTTGCCTTTCCATCAGGGCAGGAAGCACCCATTCCCGTGCCTCACCGTCTTGGCTTGGTGTCTGTTCTATCAGTCAGGGGCCTGGGGCAATTTCAGTTTCCTTCCTTCCTCCTTTCCTCCCTTCCTCCCTCCCTTCCCTCAGTCTTGCTCATCGCTCCCACCCCCTTCCTGCCTTGGCTTCCCTCAGTGCCAGGCTCCTGCTAAGGCACCGGAGCTGGGTCTGGGGAACCCTAGAAAGCTAGACCTAGTCCCTGCTTTCAGCAAGTTTCCAGTGCCAGTGGGAAGCACGTCTGAGTGGGAGAATTCCCCATGCTGTGGTAACTTCAAGCCAGGTGCTCAGCGAGTGTAGAGGGAGAAGAGGGGCCCACCTGTGGAATCAGAAAGACTTCCTGGAGAAGGAGGCCACACCCCAGCTGCCGATGAAGGTGGAATCTGAAGCACAAAGACTTCTGCAGCATTGCCTTTTTTCACAGGCTTTGAGAGTCCACTCTGGGTGGTGCTGAGTGGGCACGTGCAGGTGGCACCGAGGGGAACTAGACACCGGACGTGCTCATGCAGTGAGACTCAGTGTACAGCAGCCACAGAGCAGGGAGGCCAGGAAAAGAAATCCCAGTTTCCGGATCAGAGGGGTTGTCTGGAAGAGGTCAGCTCATTTGGGGAGGTGGGGGGCTGAGGATGCTAGCAGGGCATTGGGAGGCTGGGAGTGCATTTCCCTAATGGCTAGTGATCACAAGCATTTCTTCATGTGTCTGTTGTCCACTTTAATGTCTTCTTCAGTTCGTTTCTTTGCCCGTTTTATAATTGGATTATTTGTCTTTTTGTTGGGTTTTCCTGTAGATTTTAGAAATTAGACCTTTGTCTGATTTGTAATAGCCAAAATTTTTTTCCCAGTCTGTAGGGTTTTTTTTTTTTTTTTCACTATTTTGGTAAATTCTTTTGATGAGCATAAGTGTTTAATTTTTAGAAGATCCCAGTTATGTAGCTTATCTTCTGGAATTTGTGTGTTGTTGGTTATGGTTTGTATCCTGTTAGGGACTCTACCATTGATCCTGTTTTTCTTCTATGATCTTTAGAGTTTTTGGCTTATATTTAGGTCTTTAATTCATTTTGAATTAGTTTTTGTGTATGGTGTGAGGTATGGGTCCTGTTTCATTTTTTTTTTTTGCAGACGGACATCAAGTTTTGCCAGCACCATTCGTTAAAAAGACTGTCTTTTCCCCATTTGATGGACTTTGGGCCTTTGTCAAAGATCAGGAGACCACAGGTGGATGAATTTACATCTGGGTTCTCAATTCTGTTCCACTGATCAATGTACCTGTTGTTGTACCAGTACAGGCTGTTTTGACTACTGTAGCTGTACAGTAGGTTCTGAGGTCAGGTAGTGGGAGTCCTCCTATTTTATTCTTCTTCAAGAGTGCTTTACTTATCCGGGGCTTCTTCCCTTTCCATATAAAGTTAATGAGTAGTTTTTCCATCTCTTTAAAAAATGCTGGTATTTGGATCGGGATTGCATTGTATTTGTAAATCGCTTTGTGTAGAATTGTCATTTTCACAATGTGGAGTCTACTTATCCATGAGCATGACATGTTTTTCCATTTATGTAGATCTCTTTTGGTTTCTTGCAGTACTGTTTTGTAGTTTTCTTTGTATAGGTCTTTTACATCCCTGGTTAGATTTATTCCTAAGTATTTCATTTTTTTAGGGGCTCTTATAAGTGGTATTGTTTTCCTGATTTCCTTTTCATTCTCTTTATTGGAGTATAGAAATCCAACTGATTTTTGTGTTTATCTTGTATCTTGCAGCTCTGCTGGATCTATTAGTTCCAGTAGTTTTCTCATGGAATCTTTTGGGTTTTCTGTGTATAGCATCATATTATCCACAAACAGGGACAGTTTAACTTCTTTACCAATTTGGATGTCCTTTATTTCTTTTCCTTGCCTTACTGCTCTAGCTAGGACTTCCGGCACGATGTTAAATAGGAGTGGCGATAAAGGGCATCCTTGTCTTGTTCCTGTTCTCAAAGGAAAGTTATCAGCCTCTCTCCATGAAGAATGATGCTGGCCATTGGTTTTGCATAGGTGCTGTTTTATTATGTTAAGGAATTACCCTTCTATACCTATTTTATTGAGAGTTTTTATCAGGAATGGGTGTTGGACCTTGTCAAATGCCTTTTCTGTGTCAATTGAGATGATCATGTGATTCTTTTCTTTCCTTTTATTTATGTGGTGGATCACATTGATTTTCTGATGTTGACCTATCCTTGCATAAAAAAGATTTTCTGATGTTGACCTATCCTTGCATACTTGGTATGAATTCTACTTGGTCATGGTGTATTATTTTTTTGATATGATGCTGAATTTTACTGGCTAGAATTTTGTTGAGAATTTTTGCATCTATAGTCATGAGAGATATTGGTCTCTAATTTTGGTGTGTGTGCGCACATGCGTGCGTGTGTGTGTGTGTGTGTGTGTGTGTGTGTGTGTGTGGTGTCTTTGCCTGGTTTTGGTATCAGGGTTATGCTGGCTTCATAGAATAAATTCAGAAGTATTGTTTCCTTTTCTATGTTCTGAAATAGTTTGAGTTGTACTGGTGTAAGCTCTTCTCTGGATGTTTAGTAGAATTCTCCAGTGAAGCCATATGGGCCAGGGTTTTTTTTGTTGGGAGTTTTTTTTTTTTAATTACTTTTTCAGTCTCTTCTCTCGTTATGTGTTTGCTCAGATTTTCAACATCATTTTGTGTTAGTTTGGGTGTGTTTCTAGAAATTTGTCCATTTTCTCTAGGTTTTCAAATTTGTTGGAGAACAGTTTTTCATAATACTCTGTTTTGATCCTCATTATTTCAGTTGGGTCTGTTGTTATATCGCCGTCTCACTTCTTATTTGAGTTATTTGCATCCTCTCCTGTTTTTCTTTTGTCAGTTTGGCCAGTTGTTTCTAGATTTTGTTGATCCTCTCAAAGAACCAACTTTTGGTTTTGTTGGTTCTTTCTATTGTTTTTCTGTTCTCTATTTCATTATTTCCACTCTGATCTTTATTATTTCCTTTCTTCTGATGGCTGTGGGCTTTTTTTTTTCTTTGCTGTTCTCTATTTGTTCAAGTTGTGAGGCTCATGTTTTGATTGTGCCTCTTTCTTCTTATCTGATGTGTGCATTGCTATTGCTATAAATTGACCTCTGAGGACTGTCTTTGCTGTTTCCCAAAGGTTTTAGTATGATGTGTTTTCATTCTTATTTTATTCTAGGAATTGTTTGATTCCATCTCTGATTTCTTCTATCACCCAGTGATTTTTAAACAGGGTGTTTTTCAGTTTCCATGTAATTGATTTTTTTTTCCTTGCTTTTCCTATTGTTAATTTCTACCTTTATGGCATTGTGGTCAGAGAAGATACTTTGTATTATCTCAACGTTTTGGATCTTGTTGAGTGTTGCTCTGTGGCCTAAGATGTGGTTTATTCTGGAGAATGTTCCATATGCATTGGAAAAGAATGTGTACCTTGCAGCTGTTGGGTGGAGTGTTCTGTATACGTCCATGAGGTTAAGTTGGCTGATTGTGCCCTTTAGCTTTTCTATATCTTTGTTGAGTTTCTTTCTAGATTTTCTGTCCTTTACCGAGAGTGGTGTGTTGGAGTCTCCTACTATTATTATGGAACCGTCAATTTCTCTTTTCAGTGCTGTTAGAGTTTACGTATTTTGGAGCCCTGTGTATTCGGTGTGTAGATGTTTATTATGGTTATGTCTTCCTGGTGGATCATCCCTTTAATCATTATATAGTGCCCTTCTCTGTGTTTTATAGTAGATTAATATTGCCACTTCTCTTTTTTGGTAGCTGTTTGCTTGATATCCTTTTCCATTCTTTGATTTTTAATAAATTTACGTCTTTGTTTCTAAGGTGTGTCTCTTGTAGGTAGCATATTGACTCATCCTGTTTTTTTAATCCATTTGTCACTCTCTCTTTATAGGTGCATTTAGGCCATTTACATTCAGTGTAATTGTTTAGGTGTGAGTTTATTGCTGTCATTTTGTAGTGCTTTTTTTGTGGTGTTAACTTTTTTTTCCTCTTGCTCTCTTGTTCTGAATTCCTTTTGTTTGTGGATTTTTTTTTCATTTCTTTTGTTTTTGTAGATTTTGTTTTTACTGAGACTTTATGTTTTTCATCTTTATTTTGATTAGTAGGTTTGTTAACTTTCTTTGTGGTTACCTTGAAATTTACCCTTATCTTCCTACGTTTAAACAAGCCTATCAAAAAAAAAAATATTTTTTTTTCATCACTACTTGGTGTTGCCTTGCCTTCACCTCCATTAGAAAGTTGTATACCTATCCTGTTTGTTCCCTCTGTTATTGTTCTGACATTATTGGTATTCACAGATTAACTTGTCTGGTTCCCTGTTGTAATTCACTTGGTTTTCTACAGTCTTTGAGAGTTCATTTCCCACGTTGATAACTGACTGGTATGATTTTATGTCCTAGATTCAGGCTGTGGTTTGATGTTGTTTGTTTTCAGACTGAAGGACTCCTTTAATAATTCTTGTAAGTTTGGTTTGGTTTTTACATATTCCTTTAATGTCTGTTTATCTGAAAATGTCGTAATTCCACCGTCATATTTGAACGAGAGTTTTGCAGGGTATATTATTCTTCGCTGGGAATTTTTTTCTTTCAAGATTTTATCTATGTCGTCCCATTGCCTTCTTCCCTGCGTGGTGTCTGCTGAGTAACCAGAGCTTAGTTGGATTGTTCCCCTGTGTATGTGAATTGTCGTTTTTCTTGAGCTGCTCTCAGGATTGTTTCTTTGTCTTTGGTTTTAGCAGTGTGGTTATGATATGCTTTGGTGATTTTCTTTTGGAGTCTGTTTATATGGGGTTCGTTGAGTTTCTTGGATGATCAGCTTTTCATCTTTCATGATATTAGGGAAGTTTTCTGTCAGCAATTCTTCAATGATCCTCTCTGTGTTTTCCATCTTTTCCCCCTGTTCTGGAACTCTGATCACTTGCAAATTTTTGCTTTTGATTGTATGCCACACAATTCTCAAGGTTTCCTCATTTTTCTCTGTTGTTTTTTCTGATTATTCCTCAAACAGAATTGTATCCAAGTGTTTGTCTTCAGTTTCACTGATCCTGTCTTTCATTGTCTCAAACCTGCTCCTTGGCCCTTGTATGACACTGTCCATTTCTAAAATTTTGTTGTTTATCTCTTGAATTTCTAGTTGTTGTTTTTGTATGATTTCTAGTTGTGAATTTATTTTGGCATTTTGTTCCTGTTTTATTTTCCTGAATTCTTCTATTTTTTGTCTGTATGTTCCATGAATTTGTCTGCCTTTTCCATTATTTGTCTATTTTTTCCCCATGTTTGTCTGCTCTTTGCTTTAGCTCTTGGATAGCTCTGAATATTAGAGATTTGAATTCCCTGTGAGGTAGTTCTAGTGCTTTTTCTCCTACTGGAAAGTCATCTGGTGTTTTAATTTGGATGCCTACCAGAATCATCTCGTCCTTTTTTAAAATCTGTTTTGATTTTTTTTTTTTACTGCCTTCAAGACATTCAGTAATTTTCTTTGTTTCTTGATTGTAGATTTGTTTGTTTCATCCAGTTTTTTTTTTGTTTTATATGTGTGTGAGCAGGCAGGCTGTGCATTCTTTGTTGTTTGGTGTCGGCACGATGCTTTTCACCTCTGTGTCTGATGCGCAGGGCTGGTCGCTCAGCTATGGTGCAGCAGGGCAGGTCCAGCTGAAGGGGAGGGGATGGGATGGGTTGTTTGTGGCACATACTAAGGCCAACAGGGCAGGCCGTGAATCAATGCAGGGCAGGTTCTGGTAGGCTGTGCATGTGCTGCTTGGGGGTGTGATGTTCAGCACACAATGAAGTTAGGCAGGAAGGAGGGGGGAGGTTGTGATGTGTACAGCTACACTGGGTATGGGAAGGAAGGGAGAGAGGAGAGGGAAACAGAAGCCCAAAACAAGCAAACAACAACAACAAAAAGAAACAAAACAAAAGGTTCTAAGAGAGATTGCCTTTGGAGTGGAGAAATGAGAAACTGAGAAATGGAGAAAAACAAAAAGGAAAAAGAGTAAAAGAAGAAAAGAAAAATAAAAATTAGGAAAAAATAAAAAAGAAAGAAAAACCCTGAGGGATCCCGCTGGTGCAGCTGCAAGATGAGGGATGTGGCCCCCAGACTGTGCAGTACCTCCTGGCTAGAAGGGGCTGCCAAGCCATGAAAAGAAAACAAACAGAACAAAACAAAACAGAAACAAAAAAGCAAAAGAGATGCCCCTAGAGATCCCACCAGTACAACTGCACAGACCAGGGAAATGGCTCATAGGCTGGGCAGCAGGGCCTGGCTAGAACAGGCTCCCAAGCTGAGAAAAGAAGACGAAAACAAACAAAAACAAAACAAAAAAAGTCCCCAGGGATCCTACCAGTATGGTGGCGCCAAACAGGGAAGCAGTTCCCCAGCTCAGCAGTGATTCACAGCCTTTCAAGAAAAAGCAAAGATGGCACATGGAACCAGGTGTTCAAGAGAAAGGAGGGAGAGGTGGTGAGAGGCAGGGAGGAAACCACAAAAAGCAGAAAAATGCAACATCAGCAACAAATGGCACTCAGGGAAGTGGCCAGTGTGGGTGGGGCAAATCCACATTGCATGGGGCTGGACCTGGTGCCTCCTCACCAAGAGACTGTGGCTGGTGGGAAGTAGTGGAGGCCCAGCGGGGGAGGGGGAAAGCTGGGGGGGTGGGGGGTGGGAAAGTGGATATCACTGATTAACGGGTGTTCTGTCTCCTGGTGGGAGCCCCGTGAAGCTGCTTTCCTGTACTCCCTGTCCACTGATCTCCGATGTGGGTGGGGTGAATCCAAGCTGCATGGACCCTGCACTTCCTAGCCAGGTAGGAAGCTGTGGAGTTTGAGCAGGGGGAGAAAGATGGGGAGTGGAAAAGCATATATCGCTGGTTACCAGGTGCTCTGTCTCCTGCTGAGAGCTCCATGAAGCTGCTTTCCCATACTCCCTGTCCACCAGTCTCTGACAGGAGTCCAAGATGGCGAATCTGTGCTGCATCTGCTGATAGGGGACCTCCTCATGTATCTCTCCTCTCTCTCTGTTCTGTCGGTTTCTTATTCCATTCAGTGCTTGACTGAGCTCCTTATCTCTTCACTTGACACTTAGGGTTTAAGAATTGACGTTTGTCTCTGTTTTACTCAGTTTTTCAGGTTTTTGCTGTGGTGGTTCAGCATGGTGCTTCTGTCTATATTGCCATGTTGGCTCCACTCCTGTTTCTTTTCTTTTATTGACTGACTTTATTTTAAATGAGCCTTGCATTCCTGGGATAAATTCCGTCTGGTCATATTGTATGATAGTTTTTATATGTTGCTAACTTTAGTTTGCTAGCATTTTGTTGAGGATTTTTGTGTTTATAGTCATAAGAGCTATTGTTCTTTTCTCATGTTTTCTTTGTCTGGTTTGGTACCAGAGTAATACTGGCCTCAAAACTTGAGTTGGAAAATATTCCTTCCACTTCTAGTTTTTGGGTTAGTTTATGAAGGACTGGTGTTAATTTTTCTTTAAATATTTGTTAGAATTCACCAGTAAAGCCACCTGGGCCAGGCCTTTTCTTTGTGGTAAGTTTTAAAATTACTAATTAATCTCTCTAGTTGTTATAAGTCTATTAAGATTTTCTATTTCCTCTTGAGTCAGTTTCAATGTGTGTTTCTAGTTTGTCCATTTCATCTAAATAATCTAATATGTTGGCATACTGTTGTTCATAGTATTCCCTTCTAATCCTCTTTATTTCTGTAAGATTAGTGGTGCTGTTCCCTCTTTCACTCCTGATTTTAGTAATTTGAGTTCTATCTCTCTATGTCTCACTAAAGGTTTGTCAATTTTATTGATCTTTTCGAAGACCACCTTTGAAAACTTTGGTTTAGTTGATTTTCTCTATTACTTTTTAATCTCTATTGTATTATTTCCTTCCTTCTGTTGCTTTAGGTTTAGTTTTCTGTTCTTTTTGTAATGTCTTAAGGTGGAAAGTTAGGTTAATTATTTGAGATCTTTTTACATGGGTATTTGCACCTATATATTTTCTCTTAAGTATTGCTTAAATTAAATTTCATAAGTTTTGGTATGTTATATTTTCATTCATCTCAAATTGTTTTTTAATTTCCCTTGTGATTTCTTCTTTGACCTATTGGTTATTTAGGAATGTATTTTTAATTTCCACATGTTTGTCAATTTTCCAAACTCTCATCTCTTCTTGATTTCTAATTTCTTTCTGTTGTGGTTGGAGAAAATACTTTGTATGATTTCAATCTTTTAAAATTTATTGAGCCTTGTTTGGTGGCTTGGCGTATGATCTATTCTGGAGGATGTTTCCTGTGCTCCCGAGAAGAATGTGTGTTCAGCTGTTTTGGGTGGATTTTTCTATAGATGTCTGTTAGATTCACTTGTTTTATATTACCATTCAAGTCTTCTAAATCCTTGCCGATCTCCTGTCTGGTTGTTCTATCCATTATTGAAAGTGGCATATTGAAGTCCCTGTTTTTTTCTGTTGTTGTTGTATTGTAAGGTGCAATTGAGTTTGTTCCGACTCATAATGACCCTATGTGCAACAGAATGAAACACTGAACAGTCCTGAATCATCCTCACAATCATTGCTATGTTTGAGCCCATTGCTGCAGCCACTGTGTCAATCCATCTTGTTGAGGATTTTCCTCATTTTCACTGACCCTCTACTTTACCAAGCGTGATGTCCTTCTGCAGGGACTGGTTCCTCCTGGTAACATGTCCAAAGTACATGAGATAAAGTCTCTTCATCCTCACTTCTAAGGAGCATTCTGGCTGTGCTTCTTCCAAGACTGATTTGTTCTTTTTTTTGGCAGGCCACAGTATATTGAATATTCTTCTCCAACACCATAATTGAAAGGCATCACTTCTCCAGTCTTCCTTATTCATAGTCCAGCTTTGTCATGCATATGAGGCGATTGAAAACACCGTGGCTTGAGCCAGGCACACCTTAGTCCTCAAAGTAGCATCTTTGCTTTTCAACGCTTTAAAAAGGTCTTTTGCAGCAGATTTGCACAATGCAATATGTCGTTTGATTTCTTGACTGCTGCTTCCAAGGGTGTTGGTTGTGGATCCAAGTAAAATAAAATCCCTGACAACTTCAATATTTTCTCCATTTATCATGATGTCGCTTATTGGTCCAGTTGTGAGGATTTTTATTTTCTTTATGTTGAGGTATAATCCATACTGAAGGCTGTAGTCTTTGATCTTCATCAATACGTGCTTCAAGTTTTCTTCACTTTCAGCAAGCAAGATTGTGTCATCTGCATATTGTAGGTTGTTAATGAGTCTTCCTCCAATCCGGATGCTGTGTTCTTCATATTGTCCAGCTTCTCATATTATTTGCTCAGCATACAGATTGAATGAGTATGCTGAAATGATACAACCCTGACACACACCTTTCCTGATTTTAAACCACATACTATCCTCTTGTTCTGTTCCAATGATGAACGACTGCCTCTTGGTCTATATACAGGTTTTGCATGAGCACAATTAAGTGTTCTGAAATTCCCATTCTTCACAATGTTTTCCATAATTTGTTATAATCCACAGTCAAATGCCTTTGCATACTCAATAAAACACAGGTGAACATCTTTCTGGTATTCTCTGCTTTCAGCCAAGATCCATCTGACATGAGCAATGATATCCCTCATTCCACATCCCATTCTAAATCTGGCTGGAATTTCTGGTATTTCCGTGTCAATATACTGCTGCAACTGTTTTTGAATTATCTCTATCAAAATTTTACTTGTGTGTGATATTAACAATATTGTTTGATAATTTTTGCATTCTGTTGGATCACCTTTCTTTGGAATGGGCACAGATATGGATCTTTTCTGGTCAATTGGCCAGATGGCTGTCTTCCAAATTTCTTGGCATAGACAAGTGAGTACTTTCAGTGTTGCATCCATTTGTGGAAGCATCTCAATTGGTATTCCATCAATTTTCCTGGAACCTTGTTTTTCCAGTGCTTTCAGTGCAGCTTGGGCTCCTCTGTCATTACCATCAGTTCTTGATCATGTACTATGTCCTGAAATGGTTGAACGTCAACTAATTCTTTTTGGTACAGTAACTGTTTGTTCCTTCCATCTGTTTTTGATGCTTCCTGCATCATTCAATATTTTGCCCATAGAGTCCTTCGATGTTGCAACTTGAAGCTTGAATTTTTTCTTCAGTTCTTTCAGCTTGAGAAACGTTGAGTGTGTTCTTCGCTTTTAGTTTTCTATCTCCAGATCTTTGTACATTTTATTATAATACTTTACTATGTCTTCCTGAGTCCCCCTTTGAAATATTCTATTCAGCTCTTTTACTTCATTATTTCTTCCATCTGCTTTAACTACTCTATGTTCGAGAGTAAGTTTTGGAGTCTCTTCCGACATCCATTTTGGTCTTTCTTTCTTTCCTGTCTTTTTAATGACCTTTTGCTTTCTTCACCTAGTATGCCCTTGATGCCATCCCACAACTCATCTGGCCTTCGGTCATTAGTGTTCAATGGGTCAAATCTATTTCGAGATGGTCTCTAAATGCAGGTGGGATATACTCAAGGTTGTGCTTCAGCTCTTCTTGACTTGTTCTAATTTTCTTCAGTTTCGACTTGAACTTGCGTATGAGCAATTGATGGTTTGTTTTGTAGTCGGCCCCTGGCCTTGTTCTGACTAATGATATTGAGCTTCTCCATCATCTCTTTCCACAGATGTAGTTGATTTGATTCCTGTGTATTCTATTTGGGGAGGTCAATATGTCTAGTCACTGTTTATGTTGTTGAAAAAAGTTATTTCCAATGAATAGGTTGTTGGTCTTGCAAAATTCTATCATGTTATCTCTGGTGTTATTTCTGTCACCAAGTCCATGTTTTCCAACTACTGATCTTTCTTCTTTGTTTCCAATTTTTGTGTTCCAATCACCAGTAATTGTCAATGCATCTTTTTAAAAAACAATTTTTATTGTGCTTTAAGTGAAAGTTTACAAATCAAATCAGTCTCTCACACAAAAATTCATATACACCTTGTTACTTACTCCCAATTGCTCTCCCCCTAATGAGACAGCCACTCCCTCCCTCCACTCTCTCTTTTCGTGTCCATTTCGCCAGCTTCTAACCCCCTCTACTCTCTCATCTCCCTTCCCCTCCAGGCAGGAGATGCCAACATAGTCTCAAGTGTCCACCTGATCCAAGAAGCTCACTCCTTACCAGCATCCCTCTCCAGCCCATTGTCCAGTCCAATCCATGTCTGAAGAGTTGGCTTTGGGAATGGTCCTTGTCCTGGGCCAACAGGAGGTCTGGGGGCCATGACCACCGGGGTCCTTCTAGTCTCAGTCAGACCATTAAGTCTGGACTTTTTATGAGAATTTGGGGTCTGCATCCCACTGCTCTCCTGCTCCCTCAGGGGTTCTCTGTTGTGTTCCCTGTCAGGGCAGTCATCAGTTATAGCTGGGCACCATCTAGTTCTTCTGGTCTCAGGCTGATGTAGTCTCTGGTTGATGTGGCCCTTTCTGTCTCTTGGGGTCATAATTACCTTGTGTCCTTGGTGTTCTTCATTCTCCTTTGATCCAGGTGGGTTCAGACCAATTGATGCATCTCAGATGGCCACTTGCTAGCATTTAAGACCCCAGGCACCAGTCTCCAAAGTGAGATGCAGAATGTTTTCTTAATAGATTTTATTATTTCAGGGGACATCTTAATAGACTTAGATGTCCCCTGAAACCACGGCCCCCAAGCCCCTGCCCCTGCTACACTGGCCTTTGAAGCATTCAGTTTATTCAGGAAGCTTCTTTGCTTTTGGTTTAGTCCAGTTGTGCTGACCTCGCCTATATTGTGTGTTGTCTTTCCCGTTACCTAAAATAGTTCTTATCTACTACGTAATTAGAGAATACTCCTGTTCCACCCTCCTTCCCTCCCGCCTCTCGTAACCATCAAAAAATATTTTCTTCTCTGTTTAAACTATCTCTAGAGTTCTTATAATGGTGGTCTTATACAATATTTGTCCTTTTGCAACTGACTGATTTCACTCAGCATAATGCCTTCCAGATTCCTCCATGTTATGAAATGTTTCACAGATTCATCTCTGCTCTTTATTGATGCGTAGTATCCATTGTGTGAATATACTATAATTTATTTATCCATTCACCTGTTGATGGGCACCTTGGTTGCTTCCATGTTTTTGCTATTGTAAACAGTGTTGCAATGAACATGGGTGTGCATATGTCTGTTCGTGTAAAGGCTCTTATTTCTCTAGGATATATTCCAAGGAGTGGGATTGGTGGATTGTATGGTAGTTCTATTTCTAGCTTTTTAAGCAAGTGCCAAATCGATTTCCAAAGTGGTTGTACCATTTTACATTCCCACCAGCAGTGTATAAGTGTTCCAATCTCTCCACGGCCTCTCCAACATTTATTGTTTTGTGTTTTTTGGACTAACGACAGCCTTGTTGGAGTGAGATGATATCTCATTGTAGTTTTGATTTGCATTTCTCTAATGGCTAATGATTGTGAGCGTTTCCTCACGCATCTGTTAGCTACCTGAATGTCTTCTTTACTGAACTGTCTGTTCATATCTTTTGCCCATTTTTTAATTGGGTCGTCTTTTTGTAGTTGAGTTTTTGCAGTATCATGTAGATTTTAGAGATCAGGTGCTGATTGGAAATGTCATAGCTAAAAACTTTTTTCCAGCCTGTAGGTAATATTTTTACTCTTTTGGTGAAGTCTTTGGATGAGCATAGGTGTTTGATTTTTAGGAGCTCCCAGTTATCTAGTTTTTCTTCTGCATTGTTAGTAATGTTTTGTATACTGTTTATGCAATATAGTAACCCAAAAAAGTAGGGCTCCTAATATTGTCCCTATAATTTTCTTCCATGATCTTTATCATTTTAGATTTTATATTTAGGTCTTTGATCCATTTTGAGCTCGTTTTTGTGCATGGTGTGAGGTATGGGTCTTGTTTCATTTTTTTGCAGATGGATATCCTGTCATGCCAGCACCATTTGTTGAAAAGATTGTCTTTTCCCCATTTAACTGTTTTGGGACCTTTGTCAAATATCAGCTGCTCATATGTGGATGTATTTATGTCTGGATTCTCAATTCTATTCCATTGGTCTATGTATCTGTTGTTGTATAGTACAGGGTTGTTTTTACTACTGTGGCAGTATAATAGTTTCTAAAATCAGGTAGAGTAAGGCCTCCCACTTTGTTCTTCTTTTCAAGTAATGCTTTACTTATCCAGGGCCCCTTTCCCTTCCATATGAAGTTGGTGATTTGTTTCTCCATCTCATTAAAATACGTTGTTGGAATTTGGATCGGAATTGCATTGGATCTATAATTCGCATTTGGTAGATTGGACATTTTTATAATGTTAAGCCTTCCTATCCATGAGCACTTATGTAGGTCTCTTTTGGTTTCTTGCAGAATGTCAATGCATCTAAATTTTGTGTTTTAACAATTTCAGATTGCAGAAGTTGGTAAAAATCTTTAATTTCTTCATCCTTGGCATTAGTGGTTGGTGCATAAATTTGAATAATAGTTGTATCAACCGGTCTTCCTTGTAGGCCTGTAGATATTATCCTATCACTGACAGTGTTGTACTTAAGGATAGATCTTGAAATGTTCTTTTTGATGATGAATGCAATGCCATTCCTCTTCAAGTTGTAATTTCTGGCATAATAGACCATATGATTGCGCAGTTGAAAATGGCCAATACCAGTCCATTCAGCTCACCAATGCCTATGATATCTATCTTCAAGCATTCCATTACATTTTTAACAACTTCCAATTTTCCTAGATTCATACTTCATACATTCCATGTTCTAATTATTAATTGATGTTTGCAGTTGTTTTTTTCACATCAGCAAATGAAGGTCTCAAAAGCTTGCCTCCATCCATGTCATTAATGTCAACTCTACTTTGAGGAAGCAGCTCTTCACCAGTCATATTTTGAGTGTTTTCCAACCTAAGGGGCTCATCTTCTGGCACTATATCAGACAACGTTCTGCTGCTATTTACAAGGTTTTCACTGGCCAAATTTTTTAGAAGTAGATCACCAGGTTCTTCTTCCTAGTCTGTCTTAGTCTGGATCCTCTGCTGAAACCTGTCCACCATAGGTGACCCTGGTAGTATTTGTAATACTGATGGCATAGCTTCCAGCGTCACAGCAACATGCAAGCTACCACAGTATGACAAACTGACAGATGAGTGGTGGTTTTTCTGTTGATTTGCCTATTTTTACCTTTAGTTCTTTCAGTTTCTGCTTCATGTATTTTGGGGCTCTGTTGTTAGGTACATATATACTTTCATCGTTTTCTCTTTGTCTTTCAATATTTCGATGATGATTAGTCTCGTTGTGGATCTCTTTGTGCTTGTTCTACTTAAAGTTCATTGAGCCTCTTGGATTGGTAGATTAATGTTTTTCATCAAATTTGGGGTGTTTTCAGCCATTAGTTCTTTGATTTTTTTTCAGCTCCTTTCTTTCTCTCCTCTCCTTCTTGCACTCACACTAAGTGTATTTTGGTGCACTTAATAGTGTCCAACATTTCTCTGAGGCTCTGTTCATTTTTCTTCATTATCTTTTTCTCTCTGTTTTTCAAATTTTGTAATTCCTATCAATTTATCTTCAAGTTCCATGACTACTTCTTCTGCCATCTCTAATCTACTAGTGAACTCCTCTAGTGAAGTTTTAATTTTGTTATTGTACTTTTACGTCCAGAATTTCCATTTTTTATCTTTATTTGTGTTCTCTGTTTGATAAGACATTGTCATCATAACTTCTGTTAGTTCTTTAAACATGGTTTCCTTTAGTCCTTTCAACATATGTATAATAGCTTCACTAGTTGCTAACTGATTGCTGTGTTGTTTTCAATAGTTCCTTGGGGGAATAAATTGATACAAAGGGTAATCCAAATAAATTTAGGCCTCTTTTAATGGATATTCTTTGAGGCCACTGTTTGAGGTTTCCTCCTGCCTCAAGAGGGCTCTTCCTAACTGTTGCTTTCTTTGGTTTTCTGTCATATGCTTTTAGCTGGTTTATAGTTTAGCTTGTTGCTCTCATGGAGCTACCAGGGTCCTCTTAATTGCTTCCCACCAAAATCTCCATTGTTTTTGATAGCACCCTTAGTCTTGACCTTTCCCATGTTCTGTTCTAAATAAAGTCAGTCCCCTTAGGGAGATCAATGGAGCTTTCTGTTCTTATGGCCTGCCTCTCCCCTCTGTGGCACTGCTCTAGAACTGGGGTATGATTTTCTCAGATTACACCCTTTCTCTATAAGTAGGCCACTGGGAAGGGGCAATAGCCTCTGGTTTTCTTGTCTTCCCTCTCTTTTTTTTTTTTCTTTCTTTTTATTATGTTTTAAGTGAAAGTTTTACAGTTCAGGTTAGTTTCTTATACAAAAACTTTTACACACATTGTTTTGTGACCCTAGTTGCTCTCCGTATAATGTGACAGCACACTCCTACTTTCCACCCCAGATTTGCCATGTCCATTCAACCAGCTCCTGTCCTTTTTTGCTTTGTCATCTCACCTCTGGCCAGGAGCTGCCCATTTAGTCCAATATATCTAGCTGAGCTAGGAAGCACTCTCTTCACAAGTATTTTATATTTTATAGTCCAGTCTAATCTTTGTCTTAAGAGTTGGCTTTGGGAACACTTTCAATTTTGGGCTAACAGACAATCCAGGGGCCATGTCTTTCAGGGTCCCTCCAGCCTCAGTCAGACCATTAAGTCTGGTCTTTTTACTAGAATTTGAGCTCTGCATCCCACTTCTCTCCTGCTCCATCAGGGACTCTCTGTTGTGCTCCCTGTCAGCATGGTCATTGGTGGTAGCTGGGCACCATCTAGTTCCTCTGGTTTCAGGCTGATGGAGTCTCTGGTTTATGTGGCCCTTTCTGTCTCTTGGGCTAATATTTTCCTTATGGCCTTGGTGTTCTTCATTCTCCTTTGCTCCAGGTGGGTTGGGACCAATTGATGTATTTTAGATGGCCGCTCACTAGCTTTTAAAACTCCAGACACTACTCACCAAAATGGGATGCAGAACATTTTCTTAATAAACTTTGTTATGCCAATTGACCTAGATGTTCTTTGAAACCATGGACCCCACACCCCCGTCCCTGCTACTTTGTCCCTCGAAGTGTTTGGTTGTATTCAGGAAACTTCTTAGCTTTTGGTTTAGTCCAGTTGTGCTGACTACCCCTGTATTGTGTGTTGTCCTTCCCTTCACCTAAGATAATTCTTATCTACTATAAAGTTAGTGAATACCCTTCTCCCTCCCTCCCCACCCTTGTAACCATCAAAGAATGTTTTCCTCTGTGTTTAAACTTTTTCTTAAGTTCTTATAATACTGGTCTCATACAAATTTTCCTTTTGCAACTAATTTCACTCAGCATAATGCCTTCCAGACTCATCCGTGTTATGAGATGTTTCACAGGTTCACCCTCATTCTTTATTGTTGCATAGTATTCCATTGTGTGAATATATATAATTTGTTCATCCATTCTTCCTTTGATGGGCATGTTGGTTGTTTCCACATTTTTGCTATTGTGAACAGTGCTGCGATGAACATGGGTGCGCATATATCTATTTGTGTGATGGCTCTTATTTCTCTAGGATGTATTCCAAGGAGTGGGATTGCTGGATTGTATGGTACTTCTATTTCTAGCTTTTCAAGGAAATGCCAAATCAATTTCCAAAGTGGTTGTACCAATTTACATTCCTACCAGCAGTGTAGAAGTGTTCCAGTCTCTCCAGAACCTCTCCAACATTTATTATTTTGTGTTTTTTGGATTAATGCTAGCCTTGTTAGGATGAGATAGTATCTCATTGTAGTTTTGATTTGCATTTTTCTACTGGGTAATGATCGTGAGCATTTCCTCATATATCTTTTAGCTGCCTGAATGCCTTCTTTGGTGAAGTGCCTGTTCGTATTCTTTGCACATTTTTTAATTGGGTTATTTGTCTTTTTGTTGTTGCCATTTTGCAGTATCTTGTAGATTTTGGAGATTAGACACTGATCAGATTGGTTGTAGCAAAAATTTTTTTCCTAGTCTCTAGGTTGTCTTTTTACTCTTTTGGTGAAGTCTTTGGATGAGGATAGGTGTTTGATTTTTAGGAGCTCCCAGGTATCTAGTTTCTCTTCTGGTGTTTGTGCATTGTTAGTAATGTTTTGTATTCTGTTTATGCCAGGTATTAGGGCTCCTAACTTTGTCCCTATTCTTTCTTCCATGATCTTTATCATTTTAGATTTTATATTTAGGTCTTTGATCCATTTTGAGTTAGTTTTTGTGCATGGTGTGAGGTATGGGTCTTGTTTCATTTTTTTGCTGATGGATATCCAGTTATGCCAGCACCATTTGTTAAAGAGAGTGTCTTTTCCCAAGTTACTGGACTTTGGGCCTTTGTCAAATATTAGCTGCTCATAGGTGGATGAATTTACATCTGGCTTCTCAATTCTGTTCCATTGGTGTGTATATGTGTTTTTGTACCAGTACCAGGCTGTTTTGACTACCATGGCAGTATAATAAGTTCTAAAATCAGGCACAGTGAGGCCTCCCACTTTGTTCTTCTTTTTCAGTAACGCTTTAGTTATTCAGGGCCCCTTCCGTTTCCAAATGAAGTTGGTGAATCGTTTCTCCATCTCATTAAAAAATGCCATTGGAATTTGGATGGGGATTGCATTGTATCTGTAGTTCGCTTTGGGCAGGATAGTCATTTTCACAATGTTGAGTATTCCTATCCGTGAGCAAGGTAGGTTTTTCCACTTATATGGGTCTCCTTTGGTTTCTTGCAGTAGTGTCTTGTAGTTTTCTTTATATAGGTCTTTTATATCTCTGGTTAGATTTATTCCTAAGTATTTTATCTTTTGGGAGCTACTGTAAACGGTATCGATTTGGTGATTTCCTCTTCAATTTCTCTTTGTTGGTGTAGAGGAATTCTATGCTTATCTTGTATCTTGATACTTTGTTGAAATCTTTTATTAGTTCCAGTAGTTTTGTTGTGGATTTTTTAGGGTTTTCTGTGTATAAGATCATATCATCTGCAAATAGGATACTTTTACTTCTTCCCGACCAATTTGGGTGCTCTTTATTTCTTTATCTAGCCTAATTACTCTAGCTAGGACCTCCAGTACAATGTTGAATAAAAGTGGTGATAAAGGGCATCCTTGTCTGGTTCCTGTTCTCAAGAGGAATGTTTTCAGACTCTCTCCATTTAGGATGATGTTGGCTGTTGGCTTTGGATAAATGCCCTTTATTATGTTGAGGAATTTCCCTTCTATTTCTATCTTGCTGAGAGTTTTTTTTTTTTTTATCGTGAATGGATGTTGGACTTAGTCAAATGCCTTTTCTGTATCAATTAATAAGATCATGTGATTCTTGTCTTGTTTTTTTTATGTGTTGGATTACATTGATTGTCTTTCTAATGTTGAACCATCCCTGCATATGTGGTGTGAATCCCACTTGTTGTTAGGTGCCGTCGAGTTGGTTCTGACTCATAGTGACCCTGTGCACAGCAGAGTGAAACACTGCCCGGTCCTGTGCCATCCTTACAATCATTGTTATGCTTGAACTCATTGTTGCAGCCGCTGTGTCAGTTCACCTCTTTGAGGGTCTTCCTCTTTTCTGATGACTCTGTACTTTGCCAAGCATGATGTCCTTCTCCAGGGACTGATCCCTCCTGAAATGTCCAAAGTATGTAAGACACAGTCTTGCCATCCTTCCTTCTAAGGAGCATTTTGGTTGTACTTCTTCCAAGACAGATTTATTTGTTCTTTTGGCAGTCAATGGTGTATTTAATATTCTTTGCCAACACCATAATTCGAAGGCATCAATTCTTATTTGGTCATCCTTATTCATTGTCCAGCTTTCACATGCGTATGATGCGATTGAAAACACCATGGCTTGAGTCAGGCGCACCTTAGTCTTCAAGGTGACATCTTTGCTTTTCAACACTTTAAAGAGGTCCTTTGCAGCAGATTCACCCAATGCAATGCGTCTTTTGATTTCTTGACTACTGCTTCCATGGCTGTTGATTGTGGGTCCAAGTTAAATGAAATCCTTGACAACTTCAGTCTTTTCTCCATTTATCATGATGTTGCTCATTGGTCCAGTTGTGAATCCCACTTGGTCATGAAGAATTATTTTTTTGATATATTGTTGAATTCTATTAGCTAGAATTTTGTTGAGAATTTTTGTGTCTATGTTCATGAGGGATATTGGCCTGTAATTTTGTGTGTGTGTGTGTGGTGCCTTTACCTGGTTTTGGTATCAGGGTTATGATTTTAGGAGTATTCCATCCTTTTCTATGCTCTGGAATACCTTTAGTATTAGTGGTGTTAATTCTTCTCTGAAAGTTTGTTGAAATTCTCCAGTGAAACCATCAGGGCCAGGGCTTTTTTTGGGGGGGGGGAGATTTTAGTTGCCTTTTCAATCTCTTCTTTTATTATAAATTTATTTAGTTGTTCTACCTCTGTATGTGTTGGTTTAGGTAGGTAGCGTGTTTCTAGAAATATGTCCATTTGCTCTAGGTTTTCAAATTTATTAGGGTACAAAATTTTTCATAGTATTCTGTTATGATTCTTTTAATTTCATTTGGATCTGTTGTGATATTGCCCATGTCATTTCTTATTCAGGTTTTTGGCTTCCTCTCCTCTTTTCTTTTGTCAGTTTGGCCAGTGGTTTATCGATTTTGTTGATCTTTTCAAAGAACCAGCTTTTGGTCTTGTTAATTCTTTCAGTTGTTTTTCTATTTCATTTAATTCTGCTCTAATTTTTCTTATTTGCTTTCTTTGGTGCCCCAGGGGTTCCTTTGCTTCTCTCCTTCTGTTTTTGTTGTAGGGTTAGTATTTTGATTTTGGCCCTTTCTCCTTTTTGAATGTGTGCCTTTATTGCTGTAAATTGACCTCTGAGCACTGCTTTTGCTGTGTCCCAAAGGTACTGGTAGGATGTGTTTTCATTCTCATTTGATTTTGTGAATTTCTTTATTCTGTCCTTAATTTCTTTTCTAACCCAGTAGTTTTTGAGCAAGGTGTCGTTCAGTTGGTATGTGTTTGATTTTTTTTCCCTTGTTTTTTCTGTTATTGATTTCTACTTTTATGTCTTTATGGTCAGAAAAATGCTTTGTAATATTTTGATGCTTTGGATTCTGTTAAGACTTGCTTTATGGCCCAATATGTGGTCTATTCTGGAGAATGTTCCTTGTGCATTGGAAAAGAAAGTATACTTGGCTGCTGTGGGGTGGAGTGTTCTGTGTATGTCTATGAGATAAAGTTGGTTGATTTTGGCATTTAGATCCTCCATGTCTTCTTTGAGCTTCTTTCTGGATGTTCTGTCCTTTACTGAAAGTGGTGTATTGAAGTCTCCTACTATTATTGTGGAACTGTCTATCTTTTCAATGCTGTTAGAGTTTGTTTTATGTATTTTGGAGGCCTGTTGTCAGGACTGTAGATATTTATTATGGTTATGTCCTCCTGGTGTATTGACCCTTTAATCATTATATAGTGTCCTTCCTTATCCTTTGCAGTGGATTTTACTTTAAAGTCTGTTTTGTCGGAGATTAATATTGCCACTTCTGCTCTTTTTTGATTGCTGTTTGCTTGATATCTTTTTTTACATCCTTTGAGTTTTAATTTGTTTGTGTCTTTAAGTCTGAGGTGTGTCTCTTGTCAGCAGCATATGTTTTCTTATCCATTCTACCACTCTCTGTCTCTTTACTGGTGCATTTAGTACATTTACATTCAGTGTAATTATGGATAGGTATGAGTTTAGTGCTGTCATTTGATGTCTTTTTTTGTGTTGTTGATAGTTCTTTGTTCCACTTAGTTTCCTGTACTGAGTAGTATTTATATATTTTCTTTTAACCATTTTCGTTGTTGTTGATTTTGTATTTCCTGCATCATTATGTTTTTCTATTTTGATGTGTAGGGTCATTAGATTCCACTGTGAGTACCTTAATATTTACCCCTATTTTTATAAGTTTAAACCAATCTTTTATTTCTTTATATTGCCTTGACTTCCTCTCCATATGAAAGACCTATTACTACATTTTTTAGTCCCTCTTTTTTTGTTTAATGTTGTCATCTTTTACATATTGACATCTCTGTTTCCCTATTTTCAGTCTTTTAGCTTTGATTTGTTTTTGTGACTTCCTTACATGGGTTTATATCTGGCTGCTATGTCCTGTGTTCTAATCTTGGGTGGTTATCTGATGTTATTGATTTTCTAACCAGAGGACCCCTTTTAGTATTTCTTGTAATTTTGGTTTGGTTTTTGCAATTTCCCTAAACTTCTGTTTATCTGGAAATGCCCTAATTTTGCCATCATAGTTGAGAGAGAATTTTTCTGGATATATAATTCTTGGCTGGCAATTTTTTTCTTCAAGGGTTTATATATGTTATCCCATTGCCTTCTTACCTGCGTGGTTTCTGCTAAGTAATCTGAGCTTAGTGTTATTGACTCTCCTTTGTAGATGACTTTTCATTAGCTGCTCTAAAATTCTCTCTTTACCTTTGGTTTTTGTAAGTTTGATTGTAATATGTCTTAGTGACTTTCGTTTGGGACCTACCTTGTGTGATGTTTGATGAGCTTCTTAGATATCTTCTCATTTTTTATGATACAAGTGAAGTTTTCTGCCAACAAATCTTCAGCAATTCTCTCTGTAGTTTTTGTTATCCCCTCCTGTTCTGGTACTCTCATCACTCCTAGGAATTATGTAATAGAGTCCCACATAATTCTTACAGTTTCTTCATTTTTTAAATTGTTTTATCTGATTTTTCCTCAAATAAGTTGGTTTCAAGTGCTTTATCTTCAATGTCACTAATTCTGACTTCTGTTTTCTTAATTCTGCTTCTCTGACTTTCTATTGAATTATCTAATTCTGAGATTTTATTGTTAATCTTCTGGATTTCTGTTTTGTGTCTCAGTATGGATTCTTGCAGCAAGTTAAATTTGTTGATGTGCTTTTCTATAAACTTCTTAATTTTCTCTACTGCTTTGTCTG
Source organism: Loxodonta africana (assembly GCF_030014295.1). Classification (NCBI taxonomy): domain Eukaryota; kingdom Metazoa; phylum Chordata; class Mammalia; order Proboscidea; family Elephantidae; genus Loxodonta; species Loxodonta africana. Next base: position 81,441,127 of record NC_087357.1, on the reverse strand, counting down.
TGTGTTTCTTGGCTTGTTCTGCATATTGCCTGATCTTTCTGATCTCTTGAAGAGTTCTGTATATTAATCTTTTGTATTCTACCTCCGGAAACCCTGGTGGTGTAGTGGTTAAGTGCTACAGCTGCTAACCAAGAGGTCGGCAGTTCAAATCTGCCAGACACTCCTTGGGAACTCTATGGGGCACATCTACTCTGTCCTATGGGGTCGCTATGAGTCAAAATCGATTCAACGGCAGTGGGTTTTTTTTTTTTTTTTTCCTACCTCCAGTAATTCCAAGAAGTTCTCTTCCTCTGGACTATTTTTTGTTTTGGGAGCTTGCTGAAGCCATCATGGTCTGGCTCTTTATGTGATTTATACTGACTGTTGTCTCCAAGCCTTCAATAAGTTATTGTATTTATTTATTTTATGTTTGCTTACTGTGTCCTAGCTTCTTGTTTTGATATGCCCAAATAGTCTGCTCGTGTAAGCTAGTTTGATTATTGGAGCCCTTGAAGTTGTAACGTCCTAACACCAGGTGGTGAGATCTGTTACTAGGTATGTGAGGTCAGAAGTCCATTTAGTTTTCTTGTGTGGATTCAGCTCAGGTGTCCAGGTAGTCGGTCAACAAGTGTGTGGTGCAGGTTCTCACCTACAGTCATAGACGTGCAGGGCTGATTGAAGTCGCTTCCGGTATCTGGCTGCAGTAGATGGTCACGCCTTGAGCAAGGCAGGGGGCTGATGGCTGCCCCAGAGTAACTGGGAGGAAAGTGTGCCCCTGTTTCCTACAGTGCATAGGTGGTTGAGTTTTACAGCCACATTATGGGCATCCAATGCTGTTGGCTGGGAGGCATCACTTATTCTTGGACCCCTGTTGCAAGTGGCTAGGTGGCACAGGTGGAGCCACCAGTCTTCCTGCCTCTGATGTGAGTAGGTGAGGACCCTGCTCAAAGGACAGAGCAGTGTCAAATGTCACAAACCTGCCACTCCACCATAGAGCTGATACTGTGAAGTTAGGCTTCAGGTATATACCCTGTTGTACTGTGCTAATGAGGCCCTACACTGTTGAAATGGACCCACATAGGTCTATGCTGGGATGAAAGACATTCAAAGTCTATGGACCCCTTATGCCTGTGCCTAGGCAAAAGTGCTGTGCCTGCCTGAGTTCCTAGCTTAGGAGAGCTGGCAGATTATTTCTTCCTGTTTGTTAAGTTGTTCCCTCTTCAAGGCCAGGAGAATGACTCAGGGCATGTGACAGGTTCTACTTCCAGCCCAGGGGAAGTGGCAATCGGCAATCTCTAAAGCAGGCTGGGACCTGCAGAGAGGGGAGGGAGCAGATAAATTGGAGACAGGTTCTTTCCAAACGGGCTGTTTTTTGATCTGAGTGGTAAGTTAGATGCATGTACTTATCTTTTGCTGATTGAGTGCTGCTTTTCACTGGTTCTAGAGGCTTGAGTACACTCTCTACCGCTCAGCCTCTCCCGATGTGGAAAACGCATCCTGAGCACCACTCGTGCCTTACCGTGCATGTGGGCCGATCCAGCCTTCAGGGTACTGGCTCTTGCTCAATCAGGTCTGGCAACTCCTTGCTGCTTCTGAATCATATCTCCCTTCCCTGCCACTCAGTTAAATTCCTCAACTTTGCCTTTGATGTTCAGGGCTCCTAGATTGTCCTATATAATCAATTCACTTATTTTTTTGGGTCTTTGTTTTTAAGCGGGACCACAGGAATCATCTGACTACTCTGCCATCTTGGCCCCTCCTCTCTTGTCTTCCTTCTCTTGGCATGGAGACTCTGCCCTATGAGAGAGCTGGAATGAAGGCACTAGGGGCCCAATATCTTTGGCTAGTCACACCTAGGATAGAACTTGTGCCTTACAAGGGTAGGCTGAGTGTGTGAATGGAGCCTCAGACCTTTTGGACAAGCTCGTCTGGAATATAGCTGCTGTAACATGGAGCTGGGAAGGGCAAGATAAATGCTGCTGAAAATATAGGGAGAAACCATAGCTATAGACTAGGAGTTGAGAGAATGAGAGGCCCTGTCTTCTTGGCTGCATCTACCCAGGGTAGTATTTTGGTCTAGCTGCACTGAGTGGGGTGGTGGTAGTAGTGGAGCAAATTGGTCATGGCTTAAATGTCACAGACTCTGTTCTTACTGACATTTACTAGAATAAATGTTTCTCTTTTCTGTATGCTCTTAGGACAATTTTCATGGACTTTAATTTTTTTTAAGTGGTTCTCACCAGTTATGATTATTTTTCTCCAGAGAATGTCCATGGAGCTCCTCATGACACCATTCTGGAAGTGCTTCTCCATCATCACTTTGTAATACCTGAATAGTAAATCCCTTTGTTAAATGTAATATTGCAAGGAAACAGGTAAAAGTAGAGAAGCTTCTACTGAACATAAAGTGAAATATGGAGGGCGTTGGAAGCCCTGGTTAACTGACTTTTCTGTTGTTTATCCCCTGTCCTCATCCCATCCTCTCAGCCCTTGATGCAGGTGGGAACACATTTAAGAATCATTTGTCTTCAGGTTTAAGCCCCAACCCTATGTAGTGGTCCTTTACAGTCTCACCCTGTCTACCTCCTTAGCCTATCTTCATCTACTTACCCCACTGCACTCTCCATGCCTCAACCACAGTGCTGTTTTCTGAATGGTCTACATCTTGGCACATTCCCTTCCCTTGGTCTGGAGTGCTCCTATCCTTCTCCTCTGCCTCCTAATCTCCTCCTCTAAGAACCTGCACAAATGTTGCTTCCTCCATGAAACCCTCCTTGACTCACCCAGGCAGATAGTTGCTTATCTTTCAAGCTGTCACAACTTTTGCTCATGCCTATCATACTCTGAGGTATTTGAGCACAGGTATGCAGCACATATTATAGTGACAGACACAGAGAAGCTGCAAATAAGTCCTAGGCAGGTCGAGTTAATGGAGAGCCTGCAACTTGCTAGGAAGTATGGTTTTTGTGGTTGGCCAAACAGACAGACAGCAGTAGCCTAAGCTCATGGGAGTAGCTCAAACTTCCCCTTTAGCTGGTCGCATGATGCCCTGACTCATGGTTTGGGACTTGTGAGATGTCCACAGGAGGCCCTAGAGCACGCATAACTGCAGGACAACCATGGCTCTGCCGCAGGACAATGCAGCCCTTGTTTCCTGGCTGACCAAGGAAGTGGCTATGGGCAGATCCATCTGAGGAATCATTCTCCTCTGGAGAGTGCCTTCATTTGGTCAACTCCAAGCATTTACAACCTATTTCAGTTTCTTCTGGTCCATTTACATAGTTGAAATAAATTAAGCATTGTCTACTGCTGAGCACTAAAAAGTGCATTCATTGGGGGTTTAGAGAAAGGAAGGAAAATAAATCAGTTGTCCAGAACCCCATCTCCCCGCCCTTACCCCAGGAGAGAGGATGCTCATGGTCCTGGCCAACTTCTTCAGATGGGTGTGAACAGCTCCTTCCAGCCCGTTGTTTGTTTAGTTTCCATTTGTCCTATCCCAGGAAGAGTCAGAGAAATTGTAACTTCATAACGATCCTGCTGAAAGGATAACGATGAAGTGCCAACTGCAGCTTCTTCAAAGCCTGATGATATCAGAGCTCAGACATTTGTGGGTGACCATCCTACCCTCCTCCTCCCACTTGTGCTCATCAGAACAAGACCAGAGTTTTGGGTGGGTCTCGCTCCCCTTCTTCAAGGCTATAATGTAAGAGATTAGGGCTGAGTACCCCATACTACCTTATGTTGGCTTATGTTCTCCTCAGACCCAAGTAGGTTTAACATCTGTGGTTCAACCGAACTATTTTCATGGGAAGACAAAGTTAATGAAGACTCTTCCCATTGTAACTTCTTGACTAAGTACAAAGATACCTTTCAATCTATGATGCACATGAGTCAAATAGACTTGTGTTTGTTATTAATCGCTAGAAAAGGAAATCATATTTGGTAAAATAGAGAGGGCCAATGAAAATGATGGAAACTGTCAATGAGATGAATTGGCATAATAATCTCTACAATGGGCTCACACATACCAACCATCATGAAAATAGCTCAGGACTGGGCAATGTTTCGTTCTATTAATCATAAGGTCACTATGGGTTGGAGCTGACTCAACAGCAACAATAACATTTGTTATTATTGTGATCTTGATTCCTATTTTTTCAAAAAGGAGAAAAATTCCCATATTCAGGCTCAACCTGTCTGATATTCTTATCCCAAGATTAGGTAATCACAGCAGACTATCTCCGTAGAACCCAACTAAGCAAGCATAAGAGAAACAATTCATTCCAAGGGGTCTGAGAGTGGGTCTCTCCTCAAAGAGGTTGCCCCTAGCCCTGTCTAAAAGGGCAACTGCTTGCTCTCTCTCCCTTTATGCTGCGTGAACCTCCTTTATTGCGCTTGTCACTATGTGACGTTGTTTTATGTACTTCCTTATTTTTTATCTGTGTCTTCCCCTAAACTGTGAGCACTTCGAAGTCTTTTCAGTTTTGTTCACTTTCACATATGTTATCACCACAAAAGGGTTTTGTGGTGAGGTGGGGGTGGGAAGAAAGGGAACTAACTTTCTTTTTTTTAGTACTCTGTACTAAGAAATTTTACATATTTTATTTTATCTATTCTTACAACAGCCTCAGAAGGTAAATTTCAATTAGTGAAATAAGGAAGTTCAAATGTCTCCTAAATGGCATTGTGAGTGTATGTGTGTGTGTGTGTGTGTTTACTTAATACCTCAGTTGTGTGAGCACTGCAATCAGTATCCAAGAAAGTGTCACTTAGGGTGAAAAGCCTTAAAGAAGGAAAATGTTCCAGCATGATGGAAATCCAATCCATGAAGATGTCAGTGGGGAATGTGATGTTGGCTGAACTTTACTGGGGACTTCATGCTGCCAGGCACTGTGCTGAGCTACTTAGTTGGATAGGTACTATTCTTATCCCCATTTTGAAAATGGGGAAAATGAGGCAAAGAGAGATCAAGTAACATTCCTAAGGTCACATAGCTAGTTAGTGGTGGAGCTGAGACTTGAACCTTGGCAGTCTGACTTCAGGGTCCTAGCTCTTAACCACACATGTGGGGGGAAGTGTGGTGTGATTTGCAGAATAAATGCAAAAGGAAAGTTTTCTTTCATGGGTTAGCTTTAGAATTCAAACGTTTCTGATCCATGAGATTAATGATAACAGGATCAACTAACATTCCCTGCAGACCAAGTCTGGAGCTAAAGGTCTTGTGTTGGAGGTGGAGGAGGGGAGCCTGAGGTTGGAGGAAGTAAGGTAGGAGGTAAGGAGGGAGGCACCCTTCTCACCCAGCCTTGGAGCAAGCATTTTAAACCCATGATCTCAGAAGGCTGGTGTGACCAGTGCCCAGGCTGGCGACAAAGTTAATAACTGCTCCAGAATGAGTAGGGAGGGGGAGGATAAGGATGCAGGAGATTGATCCTCCTGGTTTTCATTTTAAATTAGGCCTCCAAGTGGTGGTAGCAAAAGGGGAAGACTATGGAGGGTGAACCTAGGGCATGGCAGCCTCTGCCATGGGGCACAAGGTTTCTTCACTAACACAAATCGCTCTCTGAGTTACCAAAAATTTCTCTGAAGCCCCCTGCCTTTTGAGAAGAGACTGAATCTAGAACCAGCCACTCAGTGCTCGGCCCTCGGATTTGCACTTAGTAGGTGTTTAATAAAGGTTGAACCAATGAATTTGCTTCTTGTTTAAATCCCGAATTACATAACCAGGCAAACCTGTCAGTCCTTAGATTATTTTGCCTTTGTCACTTCTCATTTAATCTTATCTAATAAAAAAAAAATTTTTTTTTCTTTTTTTTCTAATAAACTCCAATATTTTACTTACAGGCTAGTGAGCTAACTACAGTACATCTAAGTTGCTTTATCAGCCTTGTGACTCAGTTTGCTGATGCACAATGTATCCTCCAAGTATGAGCTGTCTGAGTCCAGATTTCTTAAAGTGAAGGACATCATTTCTCACTGAGAGGGACCAGGGCTTTCTGGAGAAATGGCTGAGTTCAGATCTGGAGCAGAAAATGTTCAAGATGAATCTGAGACATCTTATGGAAGCAGAAATCAAGGAAGCTGTCTGGCTGCTGGGAATAGTAACTAAAGTAAATGGAAACACATGAGACACATGAGCTAGGTTAAAATCCACGAATTCACAATAATACAAAAATAAATGCTTATTGGTTACCTTTTTAGTTTGCTAGAGTGCCTACTTATTATTTTGAAAGCAGGTGAATAAAGGATAAAAATAAAGTGAGTATACCAGCTTTGGAGCCCTGGTGGTACAGTGGTTAAAGAGCTAGGCTGCTAACCAAAATGTTGGCAGTTCGAATTTGCCAGCCACTCCTTGGAAACCCTACCGGGCAGTTCTACTCTGTCCTGTAGGTTTACTATGAGTTGGAATTGACTCAACTGCAATGAGTTTGGTTTTTTTTTGTTTGTTTATACCAGCTTTATGATGACTTAAAAGCATAGTCGGTTATAAATGCTACACCAGTTCGGAACTGTCACTAAGGCCTGTGATAAACAGTGGGCGTTTGAAGTCCACAAACAGGAGAAACTTTAAGGATCACTTAATTTCACCAACTGGTACTTTTAGTCTTTTCCATAAAATCTCCATTAAGAATGCCTAGAATACTCTTAAACACTTCTGGGGAGCCTGCCTCATCTCTGAGTTGCTCTGATTATTTGAAAGTCTTTCCTTATGGTGAACCAAATCTGTCCCTCTGAAGCTTTCACACATTGTTCCAAATTAGTTAGACCCCTTAGAGCCTGCCTTGGTCAGGGTTCTCTAGAGAAACAGAGCCAGAAAGATATACATGATGATGATGATATATATAAACACTAAACACTAGTCTAGATGATGCTATAAAATAGTTAATGTGATTAGTTTTTAAGTCAATTGGTCTTAATTAAAGCAAATTGCTCTCCATTATACAGGTGGGCCTCATCCCATCAGTGGATGGTCTTAAGAGCAAAAAGGGAGGTTCCTTGAGGGAGGATTCTGCCTCTAGACTATAAATACACACCTCCATAATTCCTCTCTCTCCCCCAACCTCTGACCTACCCATTTTGAGACAAAGACTGCTAGAATTTCTATTCTGCCACCTAACCTACAGATTTTGAACCTGTCAGCCCCCATAATCACATAAACCATTTCTTCAAAATAAATCTGTCTTTCTTAAGGGTTGAAGGCTCTTAAGGCCTTCCACTGATTTGGATGAGGCCTGCCACATTATGGAGGGTAATTTGCTTAATTAAGGCCAACTGATTTAAATACTTGTTGTTAGGTGCCGTCAGTTGATTCCGACTCATAGTGACCTATAGGACAGAGTAAAACTGCCTCCATAGGGTTTCCAAGGAGCTGCTGGGGGATTTGAACTGCCGACCTTTTGGTTAGCAGCTGAGCTCTTAAACACTGTACCACCAGGGCTCCAACTTAAAGCCTAATCATATGTAAATGCTATATAGCATCATCTAGATTATCCCTTTCATGGACTCGGGGACATTTATGCCAGTTTTAAATTTTTCGCCTCTGGAGGTTTATTGGCATGCATTTGAGCCACTTTAGTACATCCTGGTATCATGGCGGACACTGGTGCAACTGCCTAAAAAACAAGGAGGTTGGTCTTTACCACATTTGAGTGCTGAGAGCCATTTGAATGAGCGGATGCTTCCTGAAGGAGTGATTGTGTGAAACTTTCTTGTCTTTTGGCTTCTGTACAGCGAGACAAGGCTTGCAAGTATGTTTACTATTTCCTTTGTGTCTTTGGGAAAGTCTGGTTACCAGCATTTGGAAATATTCAAGCAAATGAGTTATTTTTTAAGTGAAAACAGTTTGTGATGCACATGCTAGGCCATGGCACCGATATGTACTGCATGTGTGATGTGCTTCATGGAACATGGAATGGATATGGCCCACTTGTATTAGTCACCTCTCTGAAGACTTTTTTAAATAAAGTGCTCACCCCCTTGATGATATTTTTAATATACTTCCTAGGCCATGGGGCTGCTATGGCCTGCTTATAATTGACACCCCATTTTTTCAAATAATAAAAAACTACTGGAGCAGGGCCAAGACGGCTGACTAGGTAGAAGATACCTTGGATCCCTCTTGCAGCAAAGACTCGGAAAAACAAGTGAATCGATCACATACATGACAATCTACAAACTCTGACCATCAAACACAGATCTAAAGAGTTGACCGGAGTGACAGAGACTGAGAACGAACAACCTCGGGTAAGCAGCAACTGTTTTCGGCAACTCAATTAGGGAAATCACAAAAACAAATTAAGATTAACTTTAAAAAGAAAAAAACGCTCAAAACAGGGAATCATTGAAGTCAATATGTAAAAGATCACAATAATCAAAAAGAGGGACTAAATCAGGTGGCATAGAACTGCCATATGGAGAGGGATAAAAGGTGATATGGGACAATACAAGTTAGGTTTTTACTTAGAAAAATAGGGGTAAATATTAAGGTAACCACAAAGAGGTATAACAACTCCATAACTCAAAATAAAAACCAAGAAAAACTTAACGACTCAGCAAACATAAAGTCAAATACTATGAAAATGAGGAACACACAATTTACAAAGAAAAATGTCTCAGCACAAAAAAGTAAGTGGAAAAATGAAATTGTCAACAACACACATAAAAAGGCATCAAAATGACAGCACTAAACACATACTTATCTATAATTACGCTGAATGTAAATGGACTAAATGCACCAATAAAGAGACAGAGAGTCTCAGACTGGATAAAGAAACACAATCCATCTATATGCTGCCTACAAGAGACACACCTAAGACTTAGAGACACAAACAAACTAAAACTCAAAGGATGGGAAAAAATATATCAAGCCAACTATAAGCAAAAAAGAAGAGGAGTAACAATATTAATTTCTGACAAAATAGACTTTAAAGTTAAATCCACCACAAAGGATAAAGAAGGACACTACATATTGATTAAAAGGATAATTGACCAGGAAGATATAACCATATTAAATATTTATGCACCCAATGACAGGGCTGCAAGATACATAAAACAAACTTTAACAGAACTGAAAAGTGAGATAGACACCTCCACAATTATAGTAGGAGACTTCAACACACCACTTTCGGAGAAGGACAGGACATCTAGTAAGAAGCTCGATAGAGACACGGAAGACCTAATTGCTAGAATCAACCAACTTGACCTCATTGACTTATACAGAACACTCCACCCCAACAGCTGCAAAGTATACTTTTTTTCTAGCACACATGGAACATTCTCTAGAATAGACCACATATTAGGTCATAAAACAAACTTTTGCAGAATCCAAAACATCAAAATATTACAAAGCATCTTCTCAGACCATAAGGCCATAAAAGTGGAAATCAATAACAGAAAAATTAGGGAAAAGAAATCAAATAGTTGGAAACTGAACAATACCCTGCTGAAAAAAAACTGGGTTATAGAAGACATTAAGGAGGGAATAAAGAAATTCATAGAATGCAACGGAATGAAAACACTTCCTATCAAAACCTCTGGGACACAGCAAAAGCAGTGCCCAGAAGTCAATTTATATCGATAAATGCACACATACAAAAAGAAGAAAGAGCCAAAATCAGAGAACTGTCCCTACAACTTGAACAAATAGAAAGTGAGCAACAAAAGAATCCATCAGGCACCAGAAGAAAACAAATAATAAAAATTAGAGCTGAACTAAATGAATTAGAGAACAGAAAAACAATTGAAAGAATTCACAAAGCCAAAAGCTGGTTCTTTGAAAAAATTAACAAAATTGATAAACCATTGGCCAGACTAACTAAAGAAATACAGGAAAGGAAACAAATAACCCAAATAAGAAATGAGATGGGCCACATCACAACAGACCCAACTGAAATTAAAAGAATCATATCAGATTATTATGAAAAATTGTACTCTAACAAATTTGCAAACCTAGAAGAAATGGATGAATTCCTAGAAAAACACTACCTACCTAAACTAACACAATCAGAACAACTAAATAGACCCATAACAAAAAAAGAGACTGAAATGGTAATCAAAAAACTCCCAACAAAAAAAAGCCATGGCCCGACGGCTTCACTGCAGAGTTCTACCAAACTTTCAGAGAAGAGTTAACACCACTACTACTAAAGGTACTTCAAAGCATAGAAAATGACAGAATACTACCCAACTCATTCTATGAAGCCACCATCTCCCTGATACCAAAACCAGGTAAAGACATTACGAAAAAAGAAAATTACAGACCTATATCCCTCATGAACATAGATGCAAAAATCCTCAACAAAATTCTAGCCAATAGAATTCAACAACATACCAAAAAAAATAATTCACCATGACCAAGTGGGATTTATACCAGGTATGCAAGGCTGGTTTAACATTAGAAAAACCATTAATGTAATCCACCACATAAATAAAACAAAAGACAAAAACCACATGATCTTATCAATTGATGCAGAAAAGGCATTTGACAAAGTCCAACACCCATTTATGATAAAAAACTCTCACCAAAATAGGAATGGAAGGAAAATTCCTCAACATAATAAAGGGCATCTATGCAAAGCCAACAGCCAATATCACTCTAAATGGAGAGAACCTGAAAGCATTTCCCTTGAGAATGGGAACCAGACAAGGATGCCCTTTATCACCGCTCTTATTCAACATTGTGCTAGAGCTCCGAGCCAGAGCAATTAGGCTAGACAAAGAAATAAAGGGCATCCGGATTGGCAAGGAGGAAGTAGAATTATCTCTATTTGCAGATGACATGATCGTATACACAGAAAACCCCAACAAATCCACCAGAAAACTACTGAAACTAATAGAAGAGTTTGGCAGAGTCTCAGGTTAGAAGATAAACATACAAAAATCACTTGGATTCCTCTACACCAACAAAAAGAACATCGAAGAGGAAATCGCCAAATCAATACCATTCACAGTAGCCCCCAAGAAGATAAAATACTTAGGAATAAATCTTACCAAAAATGTAAAAGACCTATACAAAGAAAACTACAAATTACTAGTGCAAGAAACTAAAAAGGACGTACTTAAGTGGTTACCTTGCTCATGGATAGGAAGACTCAACATAGTAAAAATGTCTATTCTACCAAAAGCCATCTATACATACAATGCACTTCCGATCCAAATTCCAACGACATTTTTTAATGTGATGGAGAAACAAATCACCAACTTCATATGGAAGGGAAAGAAGCCTCGGATAAGTAAAGCATTACTGAAAGAGAAGAAGAAAGTGGGAGGCCTCACTCTACCTGATTTTAGAACATATTATACAGCCACAGGAGTCAAAACATCCTGGTACTGGTACAACAACAGGCACATAGACCAATGGAACAGAATTGAGAACCCAGATATAAATCCATCCACATATGAGCAGTTGATATTTGACAAAGGCCCAGTGTCAGTTAATTGGGGAAAAGATAGTCTTTTTAACAAATGGTGCTGGCATAACTGGATACCCATTTGCAAAAAAATGAAACAGGACTCATACCTGACACCATGAACAAAAACTAACTCCAAGTGGATCAAAGACCTAAACATAAAGACTAAAATGATAAAGATCATGGAAGAAAAAATAGGGACAACCTTAGGAGCCCTAATACAAGGCATAAACAGAATACAAAACATTACCAAAAATGAGGAAGAGAAACCAGATAACTGGGAGCTCCTAAAAATCAAACACCTATGCTCATCTAAAGGCTTCACCAAAAGAGTAAAAAGACCACCTACAGACTGGGAAAGAATTTTCTGCTATGACATCTCCAACCAGCGCCTGATCTCTAAAATCTATATGATTCTGTCAAAACTCAGCCACAAAAAGACAAACAACCCAATCAAGAAGTGGGCAAAGGATATGAACACACATTTCACTAAAGAAGATATTCAGGCAGCTAACAGATACATGAGAAAATGCTCTCCATCATTAGCCATTAGAGAAATGCAAATTAAAACTACAATGAGATTCCATCTCACTCCAACAAGGCTGGCATTAATCCAAAAAACACAAAATAATAAATGTTGGAGAGGCTGCGGAAAGATTAGAACTCTTATACACTGCTATTGGGAATGTAAAATGGTACAACCACTTTGGAAATCTATCTGGAGTTTTCTTAAAAACTTAGAAATAAAACTACCATACAACCCAGAAATCCCCCTCTCGGAATATACCCTAGAGAAATAAGAGCCTTCACACAAACAGATATATGCACACCCATGTTTATTGCAGCTCTGTTTACGATAGCAAAAAGCTGGAAGCAACCAAGGTGTCCATCAATGGATGAATGGTTAAATAAATTGTGGTATATTCACACAACGGAATACTACGCATTGATAAAGAACAGTGACGAATCTCTGAAACATTTCATAACATGGAGGAACCTGGAAGTCATTATGCTGAGCAAAATTAGTCAGAGGCAAAAGGACAAATATTGTATAAGACCACTATTATAAGATCTTGAGAAATAGTATAAACTGAGAAGAACACATACTTTTGTGGTTACGAGGGGCGGAGGGAGGGAGGGTGGGAGAGGGTTATTTACTGATTAGTTAGTAAGTAAGAACTACTTTAGGTGAAGGGAAGGAGAATACTCAATGCACGGAAGGTCAGCTCAACTGGACTGGACCAAAAGCAAAGAAGTTTCCAGGATAAACTGAATGCTTCAAAGGTCAGCGGAGCAAGGCCGGGGGTTTGGGGACTATGGCTTAAGGGGACTTCTAAGTCAATTGGAAAATAATACTATTATGAAAACATTCTGCATCTCACTTTGAAATGTGGCGTCTGGGCTCTTAAATCTAACACGCGGCCATCTAAGATGCATCAATTGGTCTCAACCCACCTGGATCAAAGGAGAATGAAGAACACCAAGGTCACACGACAACTATGAGCCCAAGAGACAGAAAGGGCCACATGAACCAGAGACTTACATCATCCTGAGACCAGAAGAACTAGTTGGTGCCTGGCCACAACAGATGACTGCCCTGACAGGGAGCACAACAGAGAACCCCTGAGGGAGCAGGAGATCAGTGGGATGCAGACCCCAAATTCTCATAAAAAGACCATACTTAATGGTCTGACTGAGACTAGAGGAATCCCGGCGGTCATGGTCCCCAAACCTTCTGTTGGCCCAGGACAGGAACCATTCCTGAAGACAACTCATCAGACATGGAAGGGACTGGAGAATGGGTTGGAGAGAGATGCTGATGAAGAGTGAGCTACATGTATCAGGTGGACACTTGAGACTGTGTTGGCATTTCCTGTGTGGAGAGGAGGTGGTAGAGAGGGTTAGAAACTGGCAAAACTGTCACGACAGGAGAGACTGGACAGAGGGAGTGGGCTGACTCATTAGGGGGAGAGTAAGTGGGAGTATGGAGCAAGGTGTATATAAGCTTTTATGTGACAGACTGACTTGATTTGTAAACGTTCACTTAAAGCTCAATAAAAATTATTAAAAAAAAAAAACTACCAACAAACAAGATTTATCATCTATTCCATTAGTGAAAAAACATGGCATCATCAAAAAATTAAAAAAAAAATTCATTGAAAGGGCTAGTGTTTGACCAAACAACTGGGCGTCATAGCCTAACTAAGGTGACACATAAAATTAACCATATACACTCACAACACTACCTCTTAGACTTTACCAAATACCTCTGGTTCTCTGTTAACAGAGCTGATATTGCTGAAAACCAAACCCAGAGTCTTATTGTAAGAGTAGCTGAATTACAATGCCAGCTCAATTGCCAACATCAGGAGATGCCTGAAGTTAAAGTAAGGGCATTGATTGGGAAGAAATGGGATCCTGAAACTTGGGATGAGGAATATGGGCAGATAATCAGGAAGCTGGAGACACTGATCCCATAAATTTTGTTGAATCACTCCTGCCAATAGAACCCCTCCCAGCTGAAGAGATTACTTCATATTTGTCTGCTAAACCACCCTGCCCAGAAAAAACCATTAGCCCTCCCCACTCCCATCTTATAAGCTTAGCCCTAGCCCAGATACCTCTAAAAATCCCTTGCCTGAGTCACTGCCTGGGGCATTGCCTGAAGCAGATGCTTTACAAGACAATGCTGAATGTTCTCAAAACAATTCCAGACTACCAGTTCTGGCTTCTAGACCCCCAACTAGACTTAAGTCCCCGTGAGCCCCAAAAGACACAGTAAAAAGTGTGACCCAGGAGGAGGTACACTACACTCCAGAAGAACTGCTTGACTTTTCTAATACTTACAAACAGAAAACTGGGGAATATGTGTGGGGATGGCTATTCAAGGAGTGGGATAATGATGTAAGGAACATAAGGACGGATCAGTCTGAGTTTATTGATATGGGTCCACTAAGCAGAGATTCCTTATTCAATGTTTCAGCTCGAGAAGTTAGGAAGGATCTAATAGTTTATTTGGTTGGGTTGCTGAAGCATGGATTATTCAGTTGCCTACACTAAATCAAGTTGAAGTACCAGACCTGCCTTGGTATACTGTAGAAGAAAGTATCCAAAGGCTTAGGGAAATTGACGTGACAGAGTGGATTTATCAGGTTAAACCCACAGACTCAGACTTGGAGTGCCCAGAGGACATACCTGTTGCCACAACTGTGAAGAACAAATTTGTGAAGGGAGCTCCAGCATTCTTGAAGACTGTCGTGATTGCTATTTTTTGTAAATCAGATTTGACAGTGGGAACTGCTCTAACTGAATTAAGACATCTAACTACAATGGGACTGATTGGACCCCATGGTGGCAGGGGCCAAGTGCCTGCACTCAAAGACAAGATGGACATGACTACAGTAATGGACAGTAGTTGTCAAAGCCGTAATCAGAATAGGCTGACTGGTATGGACTTATGGCATTGGCTACTTAGTCATGTTGTACCTAGGAGTGGCATAGATAGGATATCTATATCTACTAAATATTTACTTGATCTATACAAGTAGATGAATTCTAGTTGAATAGCGGTCTAACTCGAATTACCAGAATAGAGAGTCACTGTCCCTCAATCAATTCCCAGATTTGAGTGATTTTAAAGACCCACAACCCATTGAATAAGGGGGAGGCTGGATCCCCATGGGGAAGGACTCCAATACAGTGCCAAATTTGTTTACTCTTAATCTCTCTTTCAGCCTTCCCCAAAGGAACCTATGACCTTTTATAAGAGTGACTGTTCACTGGGGAAAAGGAAATATTCAGAATTACTGGGGATGACTGGATGCTGGCTCTGAACTGATACTAATTCCAGGAGACTGAAAATATCACTGTGGCCCACCATTCAGAGTGGGAGCATGTGAAGGTCAGGTTATTAATGGAGTCTTAGCTCATGTCTGTCTCACAGGAGGTCCAGTGTGTCTCCAAACCCATCCAGTAGTTGATTTCCCCACTTCCAGAATGCATAATTGGAATAGATATACTCAGCAACTGGCAGAACCCCCACATTGGATCATGACAAGTAGAGTAAGGACTATTATGGTAGGAAAAGCCAAGTGGAAGCCATTAGAACTGCCCTTACCTGGGAAAATAGCAAACCAAAAGCAAAACCACATTCCTGGAGGAATTGCAGAGATTACTGCCACCATCAATGACTTGAAGGATACAAGGGTGGTGATTCCCACCACATCCCCATTCAACTTGCCTATTTTGCCTGTGCAAAAAACAGATGGATCTTGAAGAATGACAGTGATTATTGAAGCTTCAAAAGGTGGGGACTCCTACTGCAGCTGCTGTTGCAGATGTGGTTTCATAGCTTGAGCAAACTAATCCACCTCCTGGTACGTGGTATGCAGCTGTTGAACTGGCTAATGCCTTTTTATCCATACCTGTTTTGAAGAACCATCAGAAGCAGTTTGCCTTCAGCTGGCAAGGCCAGCAATACACTTTCACTTGCCCACCTCAGAGCTATATCAACTCTCCAGCCTTATGTCATAATTTAGTCTGCAGGGACCTTTTCCCTTCCGCAAGATGTCACACTGGTCCATTGATGACATTATGCTGACTGGACCTGTTGTAGTTCTTAGGTGCTGTTCAGTAGATTCCAACTCATAGCAACCCCATGTACCACAGAACAAAGCACTGCCCGGTCCTGTGCCATCCTTACAATCATTGTTATGCTTGAGCCCATTGTTGCAGCCACGGTGCCAATCCATCTCATTGACGGTCTTCCTCTTTTCCGCTGACCCTGTACTCTGCCAAACATGATGTCCTTCTCCAGGGACTGATCCCTTCTGACAACGTGTCCAAAGTATGTAAGACGAGTCTCAACATCCTTGCTTCTAAGGGGCATTTTGATTGTACTTCTTCCAAGACAGATTTGTTTGTTCTTTTGGCAGTCCACGGTATATTCAATATTCTTCAGCAACATCTCAATTCAAAGGCATCAGTTCTTTGGTCTTCCTTATTCGCTGTCCAGCTTTCACATGCATATGATGTGATTGACAATACCATGGGTTGGGTAAGGCATACCTTAGTCTGCAAGATGACGTTTGCTTGTCAACACTTTAAAGACATCCTGCAGCAGATTTGCCCAATGCAATGTGTCTTTTGATTTCTTGACTGCTGCTTCCGTGGGTGTCGGTTGTGGATCCAAGTAAAATGAAAGCCTTGGCAACTTCAGTCTTTTCTCCATTTATCATGATGTGGCTTATTGGTCCAGTTGTGAGGATTTTTGTTTTATGTTGAGGTGTAGTCCATACTGAAGGCTGTGGTCTTTGATCTTCATCAGTAAGTGCTTCAAGTCCTCTTCACTTTCAGCAAGCAAGGTTGTGTCATCTGCATGTGTCAGGTTGTTAACGAGTCTTCCTCCAGTACTGATGCCACATTCTTCATATAGTCCAGCTTCTTGGATTATTTGCTCAGCATACAGGTTGAATAAGTATGGTGAAAGGATACAACACCGACATACAACTTTCCTGTCTTTAAACCACTCAATATCCCCTTGTCCTGTTCAAACAACTGTCTCTTGATCTATGTGCAGGTTCTTCATGAGCACTGTTAAGTGTTCTAGAATTCCCATTCTTTGCAATGTTATCCATAATTTGTTATAATGTACACAGTCAAATGCCTTTGCATAGTTAATAAAACACAGGTAAACATCCTTCTGGTATTCTCTGCTTTCAGCCAGGATGCATCTGACATCAGCAATGATATCCCTGGTTCCACATCCTCTTCTGACTCCAGCCTGAATTTTTGGCAGTTCCCTGTCGATACACTGCCGTAGCCGCTTTTGAATAATCTTCAGGAAAATTTTGCTTGCATAAGATATTAATGATACTGTTGGATAATTTCTGCGTTTGCTTGGATGATCATCTTTCTTGGGAATAGGTATAAATATGGATCTCTTCCCGTCAGTTGGCCAGGTGGCTGTCTTCCAAATTTCTTGGCGTAGACAAATGAGCACTTCCAGTGCTAAATCCATTTGTTGAAACATCCCAGTTGATATTTCGTCAGTTCCTGAAGCCTTGTTCTTCGCTAATGTCTTCAATGCAGCTTGAACTTCCTCCCTCAGCACCATCGGTTCCTGATCATATGCTACCTCTTGAAATGGTTGAATGTCGACTCATTCTTTTTGGTATACTGATTCTGCGTATTTCTTCCACCTTCTTTTGATGGTTCCTGCATCGTTTAATGTTTTCCCTGTGGAATCCTTCACTATTGCAACTTGAGGCTTGAGTTTTTTCTTCAGTTCTTTCAGCTGGAGAAACACCGAGCACGTTCTTCCCTTTTGTTTTTCTATCTCCAGCTCTTTGCATATGTCATTGTAATAGTTTACTTTGTCTTCTCGAGCCACCCTTTGAAATCTTCTGTTCACTTCTTTTTTTATATATAATTTCTTAATTAACATTTATTGAGCTTCAAATGAACGTTTACAAATCAAGTCAGATTGTCACATATAAGTTTATATACACCTTACTCCTTACTCCCACTTGCTCTCCCCCTAATGAGTCAGCCCTTCCAGTCTCTCCTTTCCTGACAATTTTGCCAGCTTCCAACTCTCTCTATCCTCCCATCCCCCCTCCAGACAGGAGATGCCAACACAGTCTCAAGTGTCCACCTGATATAATTAGCTCACTCTTCATCAGCATCTCTCTCCTACCCACTGTCCAGTCCCTTTCATGTCTGATGAGTTGTCTTCGGGGATGGTTCCTGTCCTGTGCCAACAGAAGGTTTGGAGACCATGACTGCCGGGACTCCTCTAGTCTCAGTCAGACCATTAAGTATGGTCTTTTTATGAGAATTTGGGGTCTGCATCCCACTGTTCTCCTGCGCTCTCAGGGGTTCTCTGTTGTGCTCCCTGTCAGGGCAGTCATCGATTGTGGCCAGGCACCAACTAGTTCTTCTGGTCTCAGGATGATGTAGGTCTCTGGTTCACGTGGCCCTTTCTGTCTCTTGGGCTCTTAGTTGTCGTGTGACCTTGGTGTTCTTCATTCTCCTTTGATCCAGGTGGTTTGAGACCAATTGATGCATCTTAGAAGGCCGCTTGTTAGCATTTAAGACCCCAGACACCACATTTCAAAGTGGGATGCAGAATGTTTTCAGAATAGAATTATTTTGCCAATTGACTTAGAAGTCCCCTTAAACCATGGTCCCCAAACCCCCACCCTTGCTCCGCTGACCTTTGAAGCATTCAGTTTATCCTGGAAACTGCTTTTGGTCCAGTCCAGTTGAGCTGACCTTCCATGTATTGAGTATTGTCCTTCCCTTCACCTAAAGCAGTTCTTATCTACTAATTAATCAGTAAAAAACCCTCTCCCACCCTCCCTCCCTCCGCCCCTCGTAACCACAAAAGTATGTGTTCTTCTCAGTTTATACTATTTCTCAAGATCTTATAAGAGTGGTCTTATACAATATTTGTCCTTTTGCCTCTGACTAATTTCACTCAGCATAATGCCTTCCAGGTTCCTCCATGTTATGAAATGTTTCACAAATTCGTCACTGTTCTTTATCGATGTGTAGTATTCCATTGTATGAATATACCACAATTTATTTAACCATTCATCCGTTGATGGACACCTTGGTTGCTTCCAACTTTTTGCTATTGTAAACAGAGCTGCAATAAACATGGGTGTGCATATATCTGTTTGTGTGAAGGCTCTTATTTCTCTAGGGTATATTCCGAGGAGTGGGATTTCTGGGTTGTATGGTAGTTCTATTTCTAACTGTTTAAGATAACACCAGATAGATTTCCAAAGTGGTTGTACCATTTTACATTCCCACCAGCAGTGTATAAGAGTTCCAATCTCTCCACAGCCTCTCCAACATTTATTATTTTGTGTTTTTTGGATTAATGCCAGCCTCGTTGGAGTGAGATGGAATCTCATCGTAGTTTTAATTTGCATTTCCCTAATGGCTAATGATCGAGAGCATTTTCTCATGTATCTGTTAGCTGCCTGAATATCTTCTTTAGTGAAGTGTGTGTTCATATCCTTTGCCCACTTCTTGATTGGGTTGTTTGTCTTTTTGTGGCTGAGTTTTGACAGAATCATATAGATTTTAGAGATCAGGTGCTGGTTGGAGATGTCATGGCTGAAAATTCTTTCCCAATCTGTAGGTGGTCTTTTTACTCTTTTGGTGAAGCCTTTAGATGAGCATAGGTGTTTGATTTTTAGGAGCTCCCAGTTATCTGGTTTCTCTTTGTCATTTTTGGTAATGTTTTGTATTCTGTTTATGCCTTGTATTAGGGCTCCTAAGATTGTCCCTATTTTTTCTTCCATGATCTTTATCATTTTAGTCTTTATGTTTAGGTCTTTGATCCACTTGGAGTTAGTTTTTGTGCATGGTGTGAGGTATGGGTCCTGTTTCATTTTTGTGCAAACGGATATCCAGTTATGCCAGCACCATTTGTTAAAAAGACTATCTTTTCCCCAATTAACTGACTCTGAGCCTTTGTCAAATATCAGCTGCTTATATGTGGATGGATTTATATCTGGGTTCTCAATTCTGTTCCACTGGTCTATGTGCCTGTTGTTGTACCAGTACCAGGCTCTTTTGACTACTGTGGCTGTATAATAGGTTCTGAAATCAGGTAGAGTGAGGCCTCCCACTTTCTTCTTCTTTTTCAGTAATGTTTTGCTTATCCGAGGCTTCTTTCCCTTCCATATGAAGGTGGTGATTTGTTTCTCTATCACCTTAAAAAATGTCATTGGAATTTGGATCGGAAGTGCATTGTACGTATAGATGGCTTTTGGTAGAATAGACATTTTTACTATATTAAGTCTTCCTATCCATGAGCAAGGTATGTTTTTCCACTTAATATGTCCTTTTTAATTTCTTGTAGTAGAGCTTTGTAGTTTTCTTTGTATAGGTCTTTTACATCTTTGGTAAGATTTATTCCTAAGTATTTTATCTTCTTGGGGGCTATTGTGAATGGTATTGACTTGGCGATTTCCTCTTTGATGTTCTTTTTGTTGGTGTAGAGGAATCCAAGTGATTTTTGTATGTTTATCTTATACCCTGAGACTCTGCCAAACTCTTCTATTAGTTTCAGTAGTTTTCTGGTGGATTTGTTGGGGTTTTCTGTGTATAAAATCATGTCATCTGCAAATAGAGATAATTTTACTCCCTCTTTGCCAATCCAGATGCCCTTTATTTCTTTGTCTAGCCTAATTGCTCTGGCTAGGACTTCTAGCACAATGTTGAATAAGAGCGGTGATAAAGGGCATCCTTGTCTGGTTCCCGTTCTCAAGGGAAATGCTTTCAGATTTTCTCCATGTAGAGTGATGTTGGCTGTTGGCTTTGCATAGATGCCCTTTATTATGTTGAGGAATTTTCCTTCCATTCCTATTTTGGTGAGAGTTTTTATCATAAATGTGTGTTGGACTTTGTCAAATGCCTTTTCTGCATCAATTGATAAGATCATGTGGTTTTTGTCTTTTGTTTTATTTATGTGGTGGATTACATTAATGGTTTTTCTAATATTAAACCAGCCTTGCATACCTGGTATAAATCCCACTTGGTCATGGTGAATTATTTTTTTGATATGTTGTTGAATTCTATTGGCTAGAATTTTGTTGAGGATTTTTGCATCTATGTTCATGAGGGATATAGGTCTGTAATTTTCTTTTTTTGTAATGTCTTTACCTGGTTTTGGTATCAGGGAGATGGTGGCTTCATAGAATGAGTTGGGTAGTATTCTGTCATTTTCTATGCTTTGAAGTACCTTTAGTAGTAGTGGTGTTAACTCTTCTCTGAAAGTTTGGTAGAACTCTGCAAGGAAGCCATCTGGGCCAGGGCTTTTTTTTGTTGGGAGATTTTTGATTATCATTTCAGTCTCTTTTTTTGTTATGGGTCTATTTAGTTGTTCTGATTGTGTTAGTTTAGGTAGGTAGTGTTTTTCCAGGAATTCATCCATTTCTTCTAGGTTTGCAAATTTGTTAGAGTACAATTTTTTGTAGTAATCTGATATGATTCTTTTAATTTCCGTTGGGTCTGTTGTGATGTAGCCCTTCTCATTTCTTATTTGGGTTATTTGTTTCCTTTCCTGTATTTCTTTAGTCAGTCTAGCCAACGGTTTATCAATTTTGTTAATTTTTTCAAAGAACCAGCTTTTGGCTTTGTGAATTCTTTCAATTGTTTTTCTGTTCTCTAACTCATTTAGTTCAGCTCTAATTTTTATTATTTGTTTTCTTCTGGTGCCTGATGGATTCTTTTGTTGCTCACTTTCTATTTGTTCAAGTTGTAGGGACAGTTCTCTGATTTTGGCTCTTTCTTCTTTTTGTATGTGTGCATTTATCAATATAAATTGGCCTCTGAGCACTGCTTTTGCTGTGTCCCAGAGGTTTTGATAGGAAGTGTTTTCCTTCTCATTGCATTCTATGAATTTCCTTATTCCCTCCTTGATATCTTCTATAACCCGGTCTTTTTTCAGCAGGGTATTGTTCAGTTTCCAAGTATTTGATTTCTTTTCCCTAGTTTTTCTGTTATTGATTTCTAGGTTTATTGCCTTGTGGTCTGAGAAGATGCTTTGTAATATTTCGATGTTTTGGTTTCTGGAAAGGTTTGTTTTATGACCTAATATGTGGTCTATTCTAGAGAATGTTCCATGTGCGCTAGAAAAAAAAGTATACTTTGCAGCATTTGGGTGGAGAGTTCTGTATAAGTCAATGAGGTCAAGTTGGTTGATTGCTGTAATTAGGCCTTCCGTGTCTCTATCGAGCTTCTTACTGGATGTCCTGTCCTTCTCTGAAAGTGGTGTGTTGAAGTCTCCTACTATAATTATGGAGGTGTCTATCTCACTTTTCAATTCTGTTAAAATTCAATTTATGTATCTTGCAGCCCTGTCATTGGGTGCATAAATATTTAATTTGGTTATATCTTCCCGATCAATTGTTCCTTTTATCATTATGTAGTGTCCTTCTTTATCCTTTGTGGTGGATTTAAGTCTAAAGTCTATTTTGTCAGAAATTAATATTGCTACTCCTCTTCTTTTTTGCTTATTGTTTGCTTGATATATTTTTTTCCATCCTTTGAGTTTTAGTTTGTTTGTGTCTTTAAGTCTAAGATGTGTCTCTTGTAGGCAGCATACAGGAGGATTGTGTTTCTTTATCCAGTCCGAGACTCTCCGTCTCTTTATTGGTGCATTTAGTCCATTTACATTCAGCGTAATTATAGATAAATAAGTGTTTAGTGTTGTCATTTTGATGCATTTTTATGTGTGTTGTTGACAATTTCATTTTTCCACTTACTTTTTTGTGCTGAGACGTTTTTCTTAGTAAACTGTGAGATCCTCATTTTCATAGTGTTTGACTTTATGTTTGTTGAGTCGTTACATTTTTCTTGGCTTTTATCTTGAGTTATGGAGTTGTTATACCTCTTTGTGGTTACCTTAATATTTGCCCCTATTTTTCTAAGTAAAAACCTAACTTGTATTGTTCTATATCGCCTCGTATCACTCTCCATATGGCAGTTCTATGCCACTTGTATTTAGTCCCTCTTTTTGATTATTGTGATCTTTTACGTATTGACTTCAATGATTCCCTGTTATAAGCATTTTTTTTTTTTAATTAATCTTCGTTCTCTGTCTCTAAATCTGTGTTTGTTGTTCAGGGTTTGTAGGTTGTTATGTATGTGATCGATTCACTTATTTTTCCGAGTCTTTGTTGCAAGAGGGATCCGAGGTAGCGTCTACCTAGTCCGCCATCTTGTCCCTGCTAATGTTCACTTCTTTTACTTCATCATTTCTTCCTTTTGCTGTACCTGCTTGATGTTCAGGAGCAAGTTTCAGGGTCTCCTCTGACATCCATCTTGGTCTTTTCTTTCCTGTCTTTTCAATGACCTTTGTCTTTCTTCATATATGGTGTCCTTCATGTCATTCCACACATCGTCTGGTGTTCAACATGTCAAATCTATTCTTGAAATGGTCTCAAAATTCTGGTGGGATATACTCAAGGTCATATCTTGGCTCTTGGGGACTTGCTCTGATTTTCTTCGGTTTCCACTTGAACTTGCATATCAGAAACTGATGGTCTGTTCCACAGTCAGCCCCTGACTTTGTTCTGACTGATGATATTGAGCTTTTCCATCATTTCTTTCCACAGATGTAATTGATTTGATTCCTGTGTGTTCTAGCTGGTGAGGTCCATGTGTATAGTTGATGTTTATGTTGGTGAAAGAAGATATTTACAATGAAGAAGTTGGTGGTCTTGCAAAATTCTATCATTCAATCTCCGGCATTGTTTCTATCACCAAGGCCATATTTTCCAACTACTGATACTTCTTGATTCCCAACTTTCACTTTCCAATCACCAGTAATTATCAATGCATCCTGATTGCATGTTCGATCTATTGCAGACTGCAAAACTGACAAAAATATCTTCAGTTTCTTCATCTTTGGCCTTAGTGGTTGGTGCATAAATTTGAATAATAGTTGTATTAACGTCTTCCTTGTAGGCATATGGGTACTATCCTATCACTGACAGCATTGTACTTCAGGATAGATCTTGAAATGTTCTTTTTGACGATGAATACAACATCATTCCTCTTCAAGTGTCGTTCCCAGCATAGTAGACAATTTGATTGTCTGATTCAAAATGGCCAATGCCAGTCCATTTCAGCTCACTAATGCCTAGGATATTGATGTTGATGCATCCCATTTCATTTTTGATGATTTCCAATTTTTCTAGATTCATACTTTGTGTGTTCCAGGTTCTGATTATTAATGGATGTTTGCAGCTCTTTCTTCTGATTTTGAGTTGTACCACATCAGCAAATGAAGGTCCCAAAAGCTTCACTCCAACCACATCATTTAGGGTTGACTCTACTTTGAGGAGGCAGCTCTTCCCCAGTCATCTTTTGAGTGCTTTCCAACTTGGGGGGCTCATCTTTTGGCACTATATCAAACAATGTCCCGCTGCTATTCATAAGGTTTTCATTGGCTATTTCTTTTCATATGTAGACTACTTGGCCCTTCTTCCTAGTCTATCTTAGTCTGGAAGCTCAGCTGAAACCTGTCCTCCACGGGTAACCCTGCTGGTATATGAATACAGGGGGCATAACTTCCAGTATCACAGCAACACGCAAGCCCCCACATACCACAAAGTGACAGACACATGATGGTGATTGGACGTAGTAAGGAAGAAGTATCGATGAGTTATTGGTAAAACGTTTGCATACTAGAAGGCCAGAAATTAATCACACAAAAATTCAGGCACCTTTTACCTTGGTGAAATTTCTAGGGTCCAATGGTGTAGAGCATGCTGAGATATTCCTTTTAAAGTGAAGGATAAGCTATTGCATCTGGCTGCTCCCAAAAGGAGGCATACTGCCTAGTGCGTCTCTTTGGATTTTGGAGGCAACATATTCCTCATTTGGATGTGCTACTCTGGTCTATTTATCAAGTGACTTGAAAAGCTGCTAGTTTTGAGTGGGGCCCTGAGCAAGAGAAGGCTCTGCAAAAGGTTCAGGCTGTCGTGCAAGCTGTTCTGCCACTTGAGGCATATGATCCAGCTGATTCAATGGTGCTTGAAGTGTCCGTGGCAGATAGAGATATCTATTTGGAATCTGTGGCAGGCCCCTATTGGTGAATCACAGCCTAGATCCTTAGGATTTTGGAACAAAGCCATGCCATCCTCTGCAGATAACTACTCTCCTTTTGAGAAACAGCTTTTGGCTTGTTACTGGGCCTTAGTAGACACTGAACTTTTAATTATGGGATACCAAATCACCATGCAGCCTGAGCTGCCCATCATGAACTGGGTGCTGTCTGAGCTGCCCATCATGAACTGGGTAGTGTCAAAAAGTTGGATGTGCACAGCTGCACTACTTCATTAAATGGAAGTGGTATACACAAGATCGGTCCTGAGCTGGACCTGAAGGCACAAGTAAGTTGCATGAGGAAGTGGCCCAAATGCCCACGGTCTCCACTCCTGTCACATTACCTTCCGTTTCCCAGTCTACACCTACGGTCTCATCGGGAGTTCCTTATAATCAGTTGACTAAAGAAGAGAAAATTAGTGCCTGGTTTACAGATGGTTCTGCATGTGGACACACTACAGCTCCTTTCTGGGACCTCTCTGAAGGGCAGTGTTGGAGGTAAATCCTGTCAATGGGCAGAAATTTGAGCAGAGTACCTGGTTGTTCACTTTGCTTGGAAGAAGAAGGGGCCAGATGTGTGATTATATACCGATTCATGGGCTGTGGCCAGTGGTTTGGCTGGATGGTGAGGGAATTTGAAGGAACTTGTTTGGGAAATTGGAGCCAAAAATTTATGGGGAAATGGTATGTGGCTAGACCTCTATGAATGGGCCAAAGAAGTAAACATATTTGTGTCTCATGTGAATGCTCACCAAAGGGTGAACTCAGCAGAGGAGGATTTTAACAATCAAGTGGATAGGATGACTCGTTCTGTGGAAACCACTCATCCTCTTTCCCCAGCTACTCCTGTCATTGCTCAACAGGCTCAACAACAAAGTGGCCATGGTGGCAGGGTTGGAGGTTATGCATGGGCCCAGCAACATGGACATCTACTCACCAAGGCTGACTTGGCTACAGCCACTGTTGAGTGCCCAATCTGCCAGCAGCAGAGACCAACACTGAGTCCTCAATATGGCCCCATTCCTCGAGGTGATGAGCCAGCAACCTGGTGCCAAGTTGATTACATTATACCACTTCCATCAAGGAAAAGGCAGCATTTTGTCCTTACTGGAATATACACTTTCTCTGGATATGGATTTTCCTTCTCTGCACAAAATGCTTCTGCCAAAACTACCATCAGTGGACTTACAGAATGCCTTATCCACCATCATGATATCCCACACAGCATTGCCTCAGATCAAGGTACTCACTTCATAGCAAATGAAGTGCGGCAGTGAGCCCATGCCCATAGAATTCCCTGGTCTTACCATGTTCCCCATCATCCTGAAGTAGCTGGCTTGATACAATGATGGAACGGCCTTCTAAAGACACAGCTATGGCACCAGCTAGGTAGCAATACCTTCCAGAGTTGGGACAATGTTCTCCAGGAGGCTGTATATGCTGTAAACCAGGGTCCAATATATGGTGCTGTTTCTTCCATAGCCAGGATTCATGGGTCCAGGAATCGAGGGGTGGAAATGGGAGTGGCACCACTCACTATTCCCTGTGGTGACCCACTCAGAAGACTTTTCCCACTGTCCCTGTGGCCTTATGCTCCACAGGTCTAGAGGTATCAGTTCCAAAGGGAGGAATGCTGCCACCTGGAGACACAACACTGATTCCATTGAACTGGAAGCTAAGAACGCCACCTGGCCCCTTTGGGCTCCTTATGCCTCTAGATCAACAGTCAAAGAAGGGAGTTACCATACTGGCTGCCGTGATTGATCCTGGTTACCAGGAGGAATATGTCTGGAATGCAAGAGATCCATTAGGGCGTCTCTTAGTAATATGATGCCCTGTGATTAAAGTCAGTGGAAAGCTACAGCAACCCAATTCCGACATGACTACTAACGACCCAGACTTTTCAGGAATGAAGGTTTGTGTCGCCCCACCAAGCAAAGAACCACAACTAGCTGAGGTGCTTACTGAGGGAAAAGAGAATATGGAATGGGTGGTGGAAGAAGATAGTTCTAAATACCAGTTCTGGCCACGTGATCAGTTGTACAAATGAGAACTGTAATTTGTTAGGAGTATTTCTGCTTTGCATATGTGCATCAAATATTTTTGTTTTCTTCACTTATAAAATAGAAGATGTAAACGAGGCTAGTGTGTTTTTGGTTGTATGTGTGTTAGTTGTATCATGCTGTGTGCAAGTATGACTTTATAATTGTCTTTTTTCAGAGATATCATATGGCTTAAGGATATGTGTACATGTGCCCAGTTGACAAGGGGTGGACTGTGATGGTTAAGATTGTGTGTCAACTTGGCTGGGCCAGGAATCTCAGTGTTTATATGTGATTGCTTCCATGATGGGATCTGCCGTGAGCAGCCAATCTGTTGAAAGGTAGTTACCTTGGGGTTCTGGCCTGCATCTGAATATGAGCAGATGTTCTGGCTTTTTGTTTGCTCTGGATCCTGCAGCTGCCTCCTGTTTGTCTGACCTCTGGTTCTTGGGATTTGAGTTATGAGCTTATCTGCTGATCTTGGGATTCGTCGATCTTCACAGCCCGTGAGCAAGAGCCCTACTTTCCAACCTGATGATCTTAGGTTCACCAGCCCCTGTGGCTAGGTAAATTGGGAGGAGCCTCTATCTTAATCCATGGACTTGGGACATTTCAGCCTCTTCAGTCCTGTGAGCAGTTTCTTTGCTGTAAATCTCTCTCTCTCTATATATATGCTTAACCGGTTTTGCTTCTCTAGAGAACCCAGAAAGACATCTAGCTTATCTTCTGGTGTTTGGGTATTGTTAGTTATGATTTGTATCCTATTTTCACCTTGTATTATGGCCTGTAGCGTTGGCCCTACTTTATCTTCCCTGAATTTTATAGTTTTTTGTTTTATATTTAGGTTTTTGATCCATTTTGAATTAGTTTTTGTATATGGTGTGAATTATGGGTCCTGTTTCATTTTTCTGCAGATGGAGATCCAGTTTGGCCAGCATCATTTGTAGAAAGACTATCTTACAAGGGAAAGATTAGTCCAAAGGACTAATGGACGACAGCTACCACTGCCTCCATCAGACTGAGTCCAGCACAACTAGATGGTGTCTGGGTACGACCAGTGACTTCTCTGACAGAGCTCAAAATAGAGGGTCCCAAGCAGAGCTGGAGAAAATGTAGAACTAAATTCTAACTCACAAAAAAGACCAGACTTACTGATCTGACAGAGGCTGGAGAAACCCCGAGAGTATGGCCCCCAGACACCCTTTTAGCTCAGTAATGATGTCATTCTGAAGGCTGTCCCTTAGCCAAAGATTAGACAGGGCCATAAAACAAAATGAGACTCAAGGGGCACACCAGCCCAGGGGCAAACACTAGAAGACAGGAGGGGACAGGAAAGCTGGTAATAGGGAACCCAAGGTGAGAAAGAGACAGTGTTGATATGACTTTGGGCTGGTAACCAATGTCACAGAACAATATGTGCTCTAATTGTTTAAAGAGGAGCTAGTTCTGTAAACCTTCATCTGAAGTACAGTAATAGAAAAATAACGTAAGAAATACAAAAAAAAAAAAAGGACGGTCTCCCACATTTCCCCCACATGTCTGTCAGTTTGTCGTACTGTGGGAGCTTGCATATTGCTATGATGCTGGAAGTTATGCCACCGGTATTCAGATTTCAGCAGGGTCACCCATGGAGGACAGGTTTCAGCTGAGCTTCCAGACTAAGACAGACTAGGAAGAAGGATCCAGCAGTCTACTTCTGAAAACCATTAGCCAGTGAAAACCTTATGAATAGCAGCGGAACATTGTCTGAAATAATGCTGGAAAATGAGCCCCCCAGGGTGGAAGGCACTCAAAAGATGACTGGGGAAGAGCTGCCTCCTCAAAGTAGGGTCGACCTTAATGACGTGGATGGAGTAAGCTTTCGGGACCTTCATTTGCTGATGTGGCATGACTCAAAATGAGAAGAAACAGTGGCAAACATCCATTAATAATTGGAACCTGGAATGTACGAAGTATGAATCTAGAAAAATTGGAAATCATCAAAAATGAAATGCAATGCATAAACATCAATATCCTAGGCATTAGTGAGCTGAAATGGACTGGCATTGGCCATTTTGAATAGGACAATCATATAGCCTACTATGCTGGGAATGACAACTTGAAGAGGAGTGGTGTTGCATTCATCATCAAAAGGAGTGTTTCAAGATCAATCCTGAAGTACAAAGCTGTCAGTGATAGGATAATATCCATATACCTACAAGGAAGACGTTAATACAACTATTATTCAAATTTATGCACCAACCACTAAGGCCAAAGATGAAGAAATAGAAGATTTTTATCAGCTGCTGCAGTCTGAAATTGCTCAAACATGTGACCAAGATGCATTGATAATGACTGGCAATTGCAATGTGGAAGTTGGAAACAAAGAAGAAGGATCAGTAGTTGGAAACTATGGCCTTGGTGATAGAAACAATGCTGGAGATCGAATGATAGAATTTTGCAAGACCAATGACTTCTTCATTGCAAATACCTTCTCTCACCAACATAAACGGCAAATATACACATGGACCTTGCCAGATTGAACACACAGAAATCAAATTGACTACATCTGTGGAAAGAGACGATGGAAAAGCTCAATATCATCAGTCAGAACAAGGCCAGGGGCCGACCGTGGAACAGACCATCAATTGCTCATATGCAAGTTGAAGCTGAAACTGAAGAAAATCAGAGCAAGTCCACGAGAGCCAAAATATGATCTTGAGTATATCCCACCTGAATTTAGAGTCCATCTCAAGAATAGTTTTGATGCATTGAACACTAGTGACCGAAGACAAGTTGTGGAATGACGTCAGGTACATCATACATGAAGCAAGAGGTCATTGAAAAGACAGGAAAGAAAGAAAAGACCAACAGGAAAAGACAAAAGTGCATCAGGGTTGTATTCTTTCACCATGCCTATTCAATCTGTATGCTGAGCAAATAATATGAGAAGCTGGACTATATGAAGAACGGGGCATCAGGACTGGAAGAAGACTCATTAACAACCTGCGTTATGCAGATGACACAACCTTGCTTGCTGAAAGTGAAGAGGACTTGAAGCACTTACTAATGAAGATCAAAGACCACAGCCTTCAGTATGGATTGCACCTCAACATAAAGAAAACAAAAATCCTCACAACTGGACCAATAAGCAACATCATGATAAACGGAGAAAAGACTGAAGTTGTCAAGGATTTCATTTTACTTGGATCCACAATCAACAGCCATGGAAGCAGCAGTCAAGAAATCTAAAGACGCATTGAGTTGGGTAAATCTGCTGCAAAGGACCTCTTTAAAGTGTTGAAGAGCAAAGATGTCGCCTTGAAGAGTAAGGTGTGCCTGACCCAAGCCATGGTATTTTCAGTCGCATCATATGCATGTGAAAGCTGGACAATGAATAAGGAAGAGCGAAGAAGAATTGATGCCCTTGAATTGTGGTGTTGGCAAAGAATATTGAATATACCATGGACTGCCAAAAGAAAGAACAAATTTGTCTTAGAAGAAGTACAACCAGAATGCTCCTTAGAAGCAAGGATGGCGAGACTGCATCTTACATACTTTGGATATGTTGTCAGGAGGGATCAGTCCCTGGAGAAGGACACCATGCTTGGCAGAGTCGAGGACGACCATCAACAAGGTGGACTGACACAGTGGCTGCAGTGATGAGCTCAAGCATAACAACGAGTATAAGGATGGCTCAGGACCGGGCAGTGATTCGTTCTGTTGTCCATAGGGTCACCGTGAGTCAGAACTGATTTGACGGCACCTAACAAGAACAACAGCTTCCACATTTAATGGACTTCAGAACTTTGTTGAAGATCAGGTGACTATAGGTGCATGGATTTACATCTGGGTTCTCAATTCTCTTCCACTGATCAATGTATCTGCTGTTTTACCAGTACCGAGCTGTTTTTTGACTACCATAGGTTCTGAAGTGAGGTAGTGTGAGGCCTCCTACTTTGTTCATCTTCAATAAAGCTTTCCTTTCCATATACAGTTAGTGATTAGTTTTTCCATCTCGTTAAAAATGCTGTTGGTATTTACCTTGGGATTGCATTTTATGTGTAGGTTGCTTTGGGTAGAATTGACATTTTCACAATGTTGACTCTACCTGTCCATGAGCATGGTATGCTTTTCCATTTATGTAGGTTCCTTTTGGTTTCCTGCAGCAGTGTTTTGTAATTTTCTTTTATAGGTCTTTTACATCCCTCGTTGGATTTATTCCTAAGAGTTTTATTTTTTTTAGGAGCTATTATAAATGGTATTACTTTCTTGATTTCCTTTTCATAATTCTCCTTATTGGTATACAGGAATGCAACTGATTTTTTTTTACATTTATCCTGTATTCTGCTACTCTGCTGAATCTTACTATCAGTTCCCGTAGTTTTCTTGTGGAGTCTTTTGGATTCTCTATGTATAGTATCATATCATCTGCAAATGGGGATAGTTTTACTTCTTCCTTACCAGTTTGGATGTCTGTTATTTCTTTTTCTTGTCTTATTTCTCTATCTAGGACTTACAGCACAGTGTTAAATAGGGGTGGTGATAAAGAGCATCCTTCTCTTTTTCCTGTTTTCAGCCTCTATCCATTGAGAATGATGTTGGCTGTTGGTTTTGTGAAGATGCCCTTTAATATATATATTTTTAATAATTTTTATTGTGCTTTAAGTGAAAGTTTACAAATCAAGTCAGTCTCTCACATATAAGTTATATACACCTTACTGCGTACTCCCACTTACTCTCCCCCTAATGAATCAGCCCGTTCCCTCCTTCCAGTCTCTCCTTTCGTGCCAGTTTTGCCAGTTCCTAACCCTCTCTACCCTCCTATCTCCTCTCCACACAGGAGATGCCAACACAGTCTCAAGTGTCCACCTGATACAAGTAGCTCACTCTTCATCAGCATCTTTCTGCAACACATTGTACAATCCCTTCCATGTCTGATGAGTTGTCTTCAGGAATGGTTCCTGTCCTGGGCCAACAGAAGGTTTGGGGACCATGACCGCCGGGATTCCTCTGGTCTCAGTCAGACCATTAAGTATGGTCTTTTTATGAGAATTTCGGGTCTGCATTCCACTGATCTTCTGCTCCCTCAGGGGTTTTCTGTTGTGCTCCCTGTCAGGGCAGTCATCGATTGTGGCTGGGCACCATCTAGTTCTTCTGGTCTCAGGATGATGTAAGTCTCTGGGTCATGTGGCCCTTTCTGTCTCTTGGGCTCATAGTTATCGTGTGACCTTGGTGTTCATTCTCCTTTGATCCAGGTGGGTAGAGACCAATTGATGCATCTTAGATGGCCGCTTGTTAGCTTTTAAGACCCCACACGCCACATTTCAAAGTGAGATGCAGAATGTTTTCATAATAGAATTATTTTGCCAATTGACTTAGAAGTCCCCTTAACCCAGAGTTCCCAAACCGCCGCCCTTGCTCCACTGACCTTTGAAGCATTCAGTTTATCCTGGAAACTTCTTTGTGTTTGGTCCAGTCCAGTTGAGCTGACCTTCCGTGTATTGAGTATTGTCCTTCCCTTCACAGAAAGTAGTTCTTATCTACTAACTAATCAGTAAATAACCCTCTCCCACCCTGCGTCCCTCCCCTGCTCATAACCACAAAAGTATGTGTTCTTCTCAGTTTATACTATTTCTCAAGATCTTATAATAGTGGTCTTATACAATGTTTGTCCTTTTGCCTCTGACTAATTTTGCTCAGCATAATGCCTTCCAGGTTCCTCCATGTTATGAAATGTTTCACCAATTTGTCACTGTTCTTTATCGATGCGTAGTATTCCGTTGTGTGAATATACCACAATTTATTTAACCATTCATCCGTTGATGGACACCTTGGTTGCTTCCAGCTTTTTGCTATTGTAAACAGAGCTGCGATAAACATGGCTGTGCATATATCTGTTTGTGTGAAGGCTGTTATTTCTCTAGGGTATATTCCGAGGAGTGGGATTTCTGGGTCGTATGGTAGTTCTATTTCTAACTGTTTAAGAAAACGCCAGATAGATTTCCAAAGTGGTTGTACCATTTTACATTCCCACCAGCAGTGTATAAGAGTTCCAATCTCTCCACAGCCTCTCCAACATTTATTATTTTGTGTTTTTTGGATTAATGCCAGCCTTGTTGGAGTGAGATGGAATCTCATTGTAGTTTTAATTTGCATTTCTCTAATGGCTAATGATGGAGAGCATTTTCTCATGTATCTGTTAGCTGCCTGAATATCTTCTTTAGTGAAGTGCGTGTTCATATCCTTTGCCCACTGCTTCAATGGGTTGTTTGTCTTTTTGTGGTTGAGTTTCAACAGAATCATATAGATTTTAGAGATCAGGCGCTGGTCGGAGATGTCATAGCTGAAAATTCTTTCCCAATCTGTAGGTGGTCTTTTTACTCTTTTGGTGAAGTCTTTAGATAAGCATAGGTGTTTGATTTTTAGGAGCTCCCAGTTATCTGGTTTCTCTTCCTCATTTTTGGTAATATTTTGTATTCTGTTTATGCCTTGCATTAGGGCTTCTAACATTGTCCCTATTTTTTCTTCCATGGTCTTTATCATTTTAGTCTTTATGTTTAGGTCTTTGATCCACTTGGAGTTAGTTTTTGTGCATCGTGTCGGGTATGAGTCCTGTTTCATTTTTTTGCAAATGGGTATCCAGTTATGCCAGCACCATTTGTTAAAAAGACTATCTTTTCCCCAATTAACTGACACTGGGCCTTTGTCAAATATCAGCTGCTCATATGTGGATGGATTTATATCTGGGCTCTCAATTCTGTTTCATTGGTCTATGTGCCTGTTATTGTACCAGTACCAGGCTGTTTTGACTACTGTGGCTATATAATAGGTTTTGAAATCAGGTAGAGTAAGGCCTCCCACTTTCTTCTTCTTTTTCAGTAATGCTTTACTTATCCGGGGCTACTTTCCCTTCCATATGAAGTTGGTGATTTGTTTCTCCATCACATTAAAAAATGTCATTGGAATTTGGATCGGAAGTGCATTGTATGTATAGATGGCTTTTGGTAGAATAGACTTTTTTACTATGTTAAGTCTTCCTATCCATGAGCAAGGTATGTTTTTCCACTTAAGTAGGTCCTTTTTAGTTTCTTGCACTAGTAGTTTGTAGTTTTCTTTGTATAGGTCTTTTACATCTTTGGTAAGATTTATTCCTAAGTATTTTATCTCCTTGGGGGCTACTGTGAATGGTGTTGATTTGGCGATTTCCTCTTCGATGTTCTTTTTGTTGATGTAGAGGAATCTAGGTGATTTTTGTATGTTTATCTTCTAACCTGAGACTCTGCCAAACTCTTCTATTAGTTTCAGTAGTTTTCTGGAAGATTCCTTAGGGTTTTCTGTGTATAAGATCATGTCATCTGCAAATAGAGATAATTTTACTTCCTCTTTGCCAATCCGGATGCCCTTTATTTCTTTCTCGAGCCTAATTGCTCTGGCTCGGAGCTCTAGCACAATGTTGAATAAGAGCGGTGATAAAGGGCATCCTTGTCTGGTTCCTGTTCTCAAGGGAAATACTTTCAGGTTCTCTCCATTTAGAGTGATGTTGGCTGTTGGCTTTGCATAGATGCCCTTTATTATGTTGAGGAATTTTCCTTCCATTCCTATTTTGGTGAGAGTTTTTATCATAAATGGGTGTTGGACTTTGTCAAATGCCTTTTCTGCATCAGTTGATAAGATCATGTGGTTTTTGTCTTTTGTTTTATTTATATGGTGGGTCACATTAATGGTTTTTCTAATATTGAACCAACCTTGCATACCTGGTATAAATCTCACTTGGTCATGGTGGATTATTTTTTTGATATGTTGTTGAATTCTATTGGCTAGAATTTTGTTGAGGATTTTTACATCTGTGTTCATGAGGGATATAGGTCTGTAATCTTCTTTTTTTGTGATGTCTTTATGTGGTTTGGGTATCAGGGAGATGGTGGCTTCATAGAATGATTTAGGTAGTATTCCGTCATTTTCTATGCTTTGAAATACCTTTAGTAGTAGTGGTGTTAACTCTTCTCTGAAAGTTTGGTAGAACTCTGCGTTGAAGCCGTGTGGGCCAGGGCTTTTTTTTGTTGGGAGTTTTTTGATTACCGTTTCAATCTCTCTTTTTTGTTATGGGTCTATTTAGTTGCTCTACTTCTGAATGTGTTAGTTTAGGTAGGTAGTGTTTTTCTAGGAATTCATCCATTTCTTCTAGGTTTGCAAATTTGTTAGAGTACAATTTTTCATAATAATCTGAAATGATTCTTTTAATTTCAGTTGGGTCTGTTGTGATGTGGCCCATCTCATTTCTTATTTGGGTTATTTGTTTCCTTTCCTGTATTTCTTTAGTTAGTCTGGCCAATGGTTTATCAGTTTTGTTAATTTTTTCAAAGAACCAGCTTTTGGCTTTGTGAATTCTTTCAATTGTTTTTCTGTTCTCTAATTCATTTAGTTCAGCTCTAATTTTTATTATTTGTTTTCTTCTGGTGCCTGATGGATTCTTTTGTAGCTCACTTTCTATTTGTTCAAGTCGTAGGGACAATTCTCTGATTTCGGCTCTTTCTTCTTTTTGTATGTGTGCATTTATTGATATAAATTGACCTCTGAGCACTGCTTTTGCTGTGTCCCAGAGATTTTGATAGGAAGTGTTTTCATTCCTTTGCATTCTAGGAATTTCTTTATTCCCTCCTTGATGTCTTCTATAACCCAGTTTTTTTTCAGCAGGGTATTGTTCAGTTTCCAACTATTTGATTTCTTTTCCCTAATTTTTCTGTTATTGATTTCCACTTTTATGGCTTTGTGGTCTGAGAAGATGCTTTGTAATATTTTGATGTTTTGGATTCTGGGAAGATTTGTTTTATGACCTAATATGTGGTCTATTCTAGAGAATGTTCCATGTGTGCTAGAGAAAAAAGTATACTTTGCAGCTGTTGCGTGGAGTGTTCTGTATAAGTCAATGAGGTCAAGTTGGTTGATTCTAGCAATTAGGTCTTCCGTGTCTCTATTGAGCTTCTCACTGGATGTCCTGTCCTTCTCCGAAAGTGGTGTGTTGAAGTCTCCTACTATAATTGTGGAGGTGTCTATCTCACTTTTCAGTTCTGTTAAAGTTTGTTTTATGTATCTTGCAGCCCTGTCATTGGGTGCATAAATATTTAATATGGTTATATCTTCCTGGTCAATTGTCCCTTTAATCATTATGTAGTGTCCTTCTTTAACTTCTTTAAAGTTAAAGTCTATTTTGTCAGAAATTAATATTGCTACTCCTCTTCTTTTTTGCTTGTTGTTTGCTCAATATATTTTTTTCCATCCTCTGAGTTTTAGTTTGTTTGTGTCTCTAAGTCTTAGGTGTGTCTCTTGTAGGCAGCATATAGATGGATCGTGTTTCTTTATCCAGTCTGAGACTCTCTGTCTCTTTATTGGTGCATTTAGTCCACTTACATTCAGCGTAATTATAGATAAGTATGTGTTTTTTTTTTTTTATGTGTTTAGTGCTGTCATTTTGATGCCTTTTTATGTGTGTTGTTGACAATTTCATTTTTCCACTTTCTTTTTTGTGCTGAGACATTTTTCTTTGTAAATTGTGTGTTCCTCATTTTCATAGTATTTGACTTTATGTTTGTTGAGTCGTTATGTTTTTCTTGGTTTTTATTTTGAGTTATGGAGTTGTTATACCTCTTTGTAGTTACCTTAATATTTACCCCTATTTTTTCTAAGTGAAAACCTAACTTGTATTGCCCTATATCGCCTTGTATCCCTCTCCATATGGCAGTTCTATGCCACCTGTATTTAGTCCCTCTTTTTGATTACCGTGATCTTTTACATATTGACTTCAATGATGCCCTGTTTTGAGCGTTTTTTTTTCTTTTTAAAATTAATCTTAACTTGTTTTTGTGATTTCCCTATTTGAGTTGATATCAGGATGTTCTCTTCTGTTACCTTGTGTTGTGCTGGTATCTGATATTATTGGTTTTCTGACCAAACCATTTCCTTTAGTATTTCTTGTTGCTTTGGTTTGGTTTTTGCAAATTCTCTAAGCTTGTGTTTATCTGTAAATATTTTAATTTCGCCTTCATATTTGAGAGAGAGTTTTGCAGGATATATGATCCTTGGCCAGCAGTTTTTCTCCTTCAGTGCTCTATATATGTCATCCCATTACCTTCTTGACTGCATGGTTTCTGCTGAGTAGTCTGAACTTATTCTTATTGATTCTCCTTTGTAGGAGACCTTTCCTTTATCCCTGGCTACTTTTAAAATTTTCTCTTTATCTTTGGTTTTGGCAAGTTTGATGATAATATGTCTTGGTGATTTTCTTTTTGGATCAATCTTAAATGGGGTTTGATGAGCATCTTGGATAGATATCCTTTCGTCTTTCATGATGTCAGGGAAGTTTTCTGCCAACAGATCTTCAACTATTCTCTCTGTATTTTCTGTTATCCCTCCCTATTCTGGGACTCCAATCACTCGCAAGCTATTCTTTCTTGATAGAGTCCCACATGATTCTTAGGGTTTCTTCATTTTTTAAAATTCTTTTATCTGATTTTTTTTTTTCAGCTATATTGGTGTCAATTCCCTTGTCCTCCAGATCCCCCACTCTGCATTTCAATTGCTCAAGTCTGCTCCTCTGACTTCCTATTGAATTGTCTAATTCTGTAATTTTACTGTTAATCTTTTGGATTTCTGAATGCTGTCTCTCTATGGATTCTTGCAGCTTATTAATTTTTCCTCTATGTTCTTGAATAATCTTTTTGAGTTCTTCAACTGCTTTATCAGTGTGTTCCTTGGCTTTTTCTGTAGATTGCCTTATTTCATTTCTGAGGCCATCCCTGATGTCTTGAAGCATTCTATAAATTAGTTTTTTATATTCTGCATCTGGCATTCCAGGATTGTATCTTCATGTGGGAAAGATTTTGATTCTTTAATTTGGGGAGTTGTAGAAGCAATCATGGTCTGCTTCTTTATGTGGTTTTATATCGACTGCTGTCTCTGAGCCATCACTAAGATATTGTAGTGATTTATTCTGTATCTGTTCACAGAGTCTTATCTCGTTTTGTTTTCTTTCAATATATTTAGATGGGCTACTAGATTGCACTGTCTTGTTTGTTGTAGCCCTTGAATCACTTTTGTCCTCTTACCAGCTCTTTTGGGCTGTTACCAGATATATAAGCCTAAGAGTCCAGTCACTATTCTTGAGTAGAATCTGATTTGGGGTCATCAAGTGTGTGGTGCAGAGTGTCACCTATCCACCTAGAGAAGTAGTGGTGATAGTTGTGTGCACCAGATTCTAGTAGCAGCAGTGTTGCACACTCCGGGGGGGGGGCAGCATGCTGACAGGCTTCCCCCAAGTGCCAGTGAGGTAGGTGTGTCTCTATTCCTAAAGCACTTTGGCGGGTGGGCTCTGCAGCTGTACCTTAGGCCCCCAATGCAAGTACCTCTACAGATTCGTACATGTCACCCTCCTTAGACCCCTAGGACAGGAAGTTAGGTGGTCTGAGGGGAGCTTCAGCCCTCAGTTCCCTGTTGTGGGTCAGTGAGGGCTCTGTTGAATACGCAGAGATACCAGACCTGGGAAACTTGTCTTTCCAGTAATCCGCTAAAACAATTACAGTCAGATCCCTATCAGAATTGCCTTTGCATTATAATAGCCAGCTTGTTCCCTGTAGGGATGAAAGCCCAAGACTGTGGATCTCATATGCTTGGCTAGAGCTGGCTCTGTGTTTTTAGTCCAATTTCGGGAAGTCTGGGAAGGATTTTTGGTCCCTGGGTTTTTTGTAGCTGCTTGTCTCAGGCCGGGAGAATCGGTTAGGAAGAGACCAAAAAAAAAAAACAAAAACAAAAACTGCAGAGAACTTCACTCTCTGGCTCAGGAAATTCCAATGTTATTGAAGCAGCCTGGAAGGGGAGGGGAGGGATCAGATAGATAGGAGACAGTAGCACCTCAGAATATAGACAAAGTTACTTATCTTGGTTGGTGATGACTGTTTCATCTGAGATTCCCGGTGAGTGTGTAGCCTGTGCGCTTTGGCTGGGTGCAGATTGTCCCTGAGGGTCAGGCCCGCATCCTTTGCTTTTGCTGTCTCAGAAGCTGTGGCCAGTTCTTCCACTCCAAGTCCAAAGCCCAGTGCCAAGGTTCCTCGGCTGGGACGCCACACTCCAGGCTCCAAAACCAGTCGCTGCCTCCTGGTGACTTCTCCTCCTGTCAGCTGCGTCACTGCACTGCCTGCATGCACTTGCTGGGCTTCCCTCAAGGTCACTTCTGGGGGCTAGGGCTGCGTCCCGTATTTGCACCGTTTCAGGATGCCGTGCTCAGCTCCCCTGCGCCCAGTCCGAAGCCTGGCGCCAAGGTTTTCTGACTGGGACACTGGCTCCAGGCTCTGAAAACAGCCGTTGCTTCCCCGTGGTTGCTAGTTCTCAGTCTCTGTCACTCAGTAAACTCTTTAGATCTGTGTTTGATGGTCAGGGTTCATAGATTGTCATGTATGTGATCGACTGACTTGTTTTTCCAAGTCTTTGTTGCAAGAGGGATCCAAGGTAGTTTCTACCTAGTCAGCCATCTTGGCCCCACCTCCGCCCTTTAGTATTTTGAGGAATTTCCCTTCTATTCCTGTTTTACTGAGTTTTTATCAGGAATGGGTGTTGGACTTTATTGAATTCCTTTTTTGCATCGATTAATATGATCATGTGATTCTTTTGTTTTATTTATGTGGTAATTATGTTGATTGATTTTCTAATGTTGAAATTCCTTGCATATCTGGCATGAATCTCACTTGTTCAGTGAAA
The DNA here is from genome assembly GCF_030014295.1 of Loxodonta africana. Classification (NCBI taxonomy): domain Eukaryota; kingdom Metazoa; phylum Chordata; class Mammalia; order Proboscidea; family Elephantidae; genus Loxodonta; species Loxodonta africana. The sequence continues at coordinate 81,401,340 of NC_087357.1, read as the reverse complement.
AGATTGAAGTTGTCAAGGATTTCATTTTACTTGGATCCACAATCAACAGCCATGGAAGCAGCAGTCAAGAAATGAAAAGACTCATTGCATTGGGCAAATCTGCTGCAAAGGACCTCTTCAAAGTGTTAAGAGCAAAGATGTCACCCTGAAGACTAAGGTGTGCCTGACCCAAGCCATGGTATTTTCAATCGCATCATACACATGTGAAAGCTGGACAATGAATAAGGAAGACCGAAGAAGAATTGATGCCTTTGAGTTGTGGTGTTGGTGAAGAATATTGAAGATACCATGGACTACCAAAAGAATGAACAAGCCTGTCTTAGAAGAAGGACAACCAGAACGCTCCTTAGAAGCAAGGATGGCGAGACTACGTCTTACATACTTTGGACATGTTGCCAGGAAGGATGAGTCCCTGGAGAAGGACATCATGCTTGGCAGAGTACACATCAGTGGAAAAGAGGAAGACCCTCAACAAGGTGGATTGACACAGTGGCTGCAACAATGAGCTCAAGCATAATGACAATTGTAAGGATGGCGCAGGACCGGGCAGTGTTTCATTCTGTTGTGCATAGGGTTGCTATGAGTTGGAACCGAATTGATGGCACCTAACAACAACAACTTACTGTAATGGTTAAGATTGTGTATCAACTTGACTGGGCCATGATTCTCAGTATTTTAGCAGTTATATAATATTGCGATCATTTCCATGTTGAAATTTGATATTTGATCACCTCCATGATGGGATCTATTGTGAGTAGCCAATCCCAAGGAGTTTTCCTTGGGAGTGTGGCCTGCTTTGAATATAATTGTACATTCTATCAAGGCTCGGCAGCTTTTTGCTCGTGCTGGATCTTGCAGCTGACTCCCGTTCTTCTGACCTCCAGTTCTCAAGACTTGAGCTAACAGCTTCTCTGGAGTTTCGGCTGCTGATCTTGGGATTCATCAGTCTTCACAGGCTGTGAGCAAGAGCCTTGCTCTCTGACCTACTGATCTTTTGTTCACCAGCCCCTGTGGTTATGTGTATCAGGAAAAGCCTCTGTTCTAACTCACAGACTTGGGACATTCCAGCCTCTACAGCCTCATGAACCATTTCCTTCATATAAATTTCTCTCTCTCTATTTTTATATATATATATGTATATATGTATATTTATACACTTTAATGGGTTTGCTTCTCTAGAGAACCCATCCCAAGACAGAGTTCTGTACCAAAAGTGGGGTACTGTTCAAACAGACACCTAAAATGTGGAAGTGATTTTGAAAATGTGAATGGATAGAGACTGGAAGAGTTTTAAAATGCCTCATAGTAAAAGCCTAAATTGCCTTGAAGAGATTGTTGGTGGAATTATGGATGTCAAAGACAATTCTGGTGAGAAGGCAGAAGGAAGTGGGGAGAGAAATGGCAGCAGCAGAGAAATGGCAATGGCAGAGAAACAGCAGCAGCAGAACCAGAAGACTAGTCCAAGACAGTGCTGGAGCTGGCACACGGAGTGAGAGAGCTGAGTGCCTGTGCACAAGAGGCCTCCTTGTAGAGTGGGCTTCCTCTGAGCACTTATCGGTGGAGTAGGCTTGCTGACCCACAGAACAAGAGAGCTGAGTGCATTCTAGCCAAAATTTAATGGTGGAATGGGGTGCCTCCAGGCACTTATCAGTGGAGCTACAGAGCTTTGGAACACTTGTCTGAGCCGGCCGGATGTAGGCAGAGAGACCTGAGGGGCCAAGAGGCCAAGGAACCAGGAATCAGAAGCTGAAGAGACAAGGAATACAGGAAGCAGAGTTGCCTCTGTGTCAAAGAGTGGAGTTGCCACTCAGATGGACTAGGAGAATAAGGCCACCCAGAGCTCAGGGAGCAGAGTTGCCCTTCCAGTGTGCCTGGAAGGTGGACCTGAAGCCCAACGTCTAGGGACCTCCACTCAGAATCCAGAGAGTGTGGCCAATACCTAGAGTCTGAAGGGCAGGGCCATTGTATAAATGGTCTCAGAGAATAGATGATTATTTTCAAGCTTCGAGGGCTAATGTATTCTGTGACTTGCTTGGTGCCTGTTATCCCTTCCTTCCCTCCAATTTCTTCCATTTGTAATGGAAATATCTAGCTTGTGCTTGTTCTACCACTGTACTTTGGAAACAGATAGCTTGTATGCTAGATTTCACAGGTGAAGAGAAATTTTTGGGATTTTGGACTTGGGGTTAATTTAAGATTTTTGCTATAATATGATGGGGTGGATGTGTTTTATATGTGGAAAGGACATGAATTTTGGGGGGCCAAAGTTTGGAATGTCGTGGATTGAATTGTGTCCCCCCAAAATATGTGTATCAACTTGGCTTGGGCATGATTCTCAGTATTGTGTGATTGTCCACCATTTTGTGATTTGAAGTGATTTTCTTATGTGTTGTAAATCCTATCTCTGTGATGTTAATGAGATAGGATTAGTGACAGTGATGTTAATGAGGCAGAACTCAATCTACAAGATTAGATTGTGTTTTAAACCAATTTCTATTCAGATATAAAGAGGGAAATGAGCAGAGAGACATGGGGATCTCATACTAACAAGAAACAAGAGCCAGGACAATAGCACATCCTTTGGACCTGAAGCTCCTGTGCTGCGAAGCTCCTTGACCAGGGGAAGATTGATGACAAAGACCTTCCTCCAGAGCGAGCAGAGAGAGAAAGACTTCCCCTGGAGCTGATGCCCTGAATTTGGACTTGTAGCCTACTAGGCTGTGAGAGAATAAATTTCTCTTTGTTAAAGCCATCCACTGTGGTATTACTGTTATAGCAGCACTAGATTACTAAGACATATATTCATGATATTGGTCCGTAATTTTATTTTTTGGGTGTTGTCTTTGCCTGGTTTTGGTATCAGGGTTATGCTGGCTTCATAGAATGAATCCGGAAGTATCCCTTCCTTTCCTATGTTTTGAAATACTTTGAGTAGTACTGAAGGGAGCTCTTCTCTGAATGTTTGGTAGAATTCTCCAATGAAGCCATCTGGGCCAGGATTGTTTTTGTTAAGAGCTTTTTTTTGTTTTGTTTTTAGTTACCTTTTCAATCTCTTCTCTTGTTATGGATTTGTTCAGATTTTGTACCTCAGTTTTTGTTAGTTTACGTAGGTAGTGTGTTTCTAGATCGATTTCCTCAAAGTTTTCAAATTTCTTTGAGTACTGTTTTCTGATCATACTCTGTTATGATCATTTTTATTTCACTTGGGTCTGTTGTAATGTTCCGCATTTTATTTCTTATTTGGGTTATGTGAGTCCTCTCCTGTCTTTTTTTTTTGTCAATTTGGTCAATGGCTTGTCAATTTTGTTGATCCTTTCAAAGAACCAACTTTTAGTCTCACTGATTCTTTCTATTTTTTATCTATTATTTCATTTATTTCTGCTCTGATCTTCATTACTTCCTTTCTTCTGGTGGCTGTGGGCTTCTTTTTCTGTGCACTTTCTCTTTGTTCGAATTGTATAGGTAATGTTTTGATTTTTTCCCTTTCTTTTTTGATGTGTGCATCTATTGCTATATATTGATCTCTGAAAGCTGCCTTAAAAAAAAAAAAAAATTTGTCCCAAAAGTTTTGGTATGGTGTGTTTTCATTCTTGTTTGATTCTAGAAAATTTTTTATTCTGTCTTTGATTTCTTCTATTACACAGTGGTTTTTAAGCAAGATGTTGTTCTATTTCCGTGTATCTGATTTTTTTTCCTTGCCCTTCCTATTATTAACCTCTACATTTATGGTGCTGTGATCAGAGAAGATGCTTTGTATTATCTCAATGTTTTGAATTTTTTTGAGGATTGCTTTGTGGCCTAAGATGGGGTCTATTCTGGAGAACGTTCCATGTGTGTTGGAAAAGAATGTATACTTTGCTGCTGTGGGGTGCAGTGTTCTGTATTTGTCTATGAGTTCAAATTGGTTGATCGTGGCCTTCAGTTCTTTTGTATCTTTGTTGAGTTTCTTTCTGGATGTTCTGTCCTTTACCAGGAGTGGTGTGTTGAAGTCTCTTATTATTATTTTGGAAGTGTCAATATCTCTTTTCAGTGCTGTTAGAGTCTGTTTTGTATATTTCGGAGCCCTGTTGTTGGGTGCATAGATATTTATTATGGTTATGTCCTCGTGGTGGATTGCTCATTTAATCATTTTATAATGTCCTTCCTTGTCTTTTATGGTGGATTTTGTTTTAAAATCTATTCTATCTGAGATTAGTATTGCCACTCCTGTTCTTTTTGTTGCTGTTTGCTTGCTATATTTTTTCTATCCTTTGATTTTTAATATATTTATGTCTTTGTTTCTAAGGTGTGTCTCTTGTAGACATCTTATTGATGGGCCTTTTAAAAAAATTCATTCTGTCACTCTCTGTCTCTTTATTGGTGCATTTAAGCCATTTATGTTCGGTGTGATTATTGATACATGTGCATTTATTGCTTTCATTTTGTAGTGCTTTTTTGTACATGTGGTGCTAACTTTTTCTTTGTTCCTCTTTCTCCCCAGTGCTGAATTCCTTTTGCTTGTGTATTTTCTTTTTGTTTCTTTCCTTTTTGTAGATTTTGTGTTTACTGAGACTTTATGTTTTTCTTCTTTATTTTGGTGAGTATGTTTTTAATTTTCTTTGTGGTTACCTTGAAATTTACCCCGTCTCCCTAAGTTTGAACCAGTCTTTTATTACTTGATACTGCCTTGACTTCATCTCCATTTGAACGTATGCCTGCACCTTTTATCCCCTCTTTTATTGTTCGATGTTGTCTTTTACAGATTCACATCTCTGGTTTCCTGTTGTAAATCTTTTAGTTTTATTTCATCCTTGAGAGTTCATTATGTAGGCTGGTATCTGGTTGATGCTGTCCTGTGTCCTGGATTCATGTTTTTGTGTGACGGTGTTTGTTCTCTAACCAAAGGACTCCATTTAATAATTCTTGTAAATTTGGTTTGATTTCTACTTATTCCCTTAATTTCTGTTTGTCTGGAAATATCCTAATTTCACCATCACGTTTGAGTGAGAGTTTTGTAGGATATATTATTGTTGGTTGACAGTTTTTTTTCAAGGTTTTATATATGTCATCCTACTGCCTTCTTGCCTGCATGGTTTCTGCCAAGTAATCAGAGCTTAGTCTTTTTGTTTCCCCTTTATATGTGAGTTTTCATTCTTCTCAACCTGTTCTCAGGATTCTTTCCTTGACTTTGGGTTTGGCAAGTCTGATTATGAAGTCTTGGTGACTTTCTTTTGGAATCTACCCTATATCGGGTTCATTGAGCTTTTTGGATGGTCAGCTTTTCATCTTTCATGATATTAGGGAAGTTTTCTGTCAGCAAATCTTCAATGGTACTCTCTGTGTTTTCCATTTTCCTCCCTGTTCTGGATCTCTGATCATGTGCAAATTTTTGCTCTTGATTGTACCTCACATTGTTCTCAGGTTTTCTTCATTCTTTTCTCTGGTTTTTCTTCAACAAAGTGGTATCCAAGGATTTGTCTTTGGTTTCACTGATCCTGTCTGCCATTGTTTCAAATTTTCTCGTAAAACCTTCTATTGCATTGTCCATTTCTGAAATCTTGTTGTTTATCTTTTCGATTTCTAATTGCTGTTTTTGTCTGATTTCTGTCTATTTATTTTGACATTTTGTTCCTGTATTATTTTCTGGAATTCTTCCTTTGCTTTGTCTGCGTTTTCCCTGATTTTGTCTATTTTTTTCCTTGATTTTCTTTCATCTCTTGAAAAGCCCTGCATATTAGACTTTTGAATTCCTTATCAAGTAGGTCTAGTGCCTTTTCTTCTACTGAAAGGTCAACTGGTTTTTTATTTTGATCACTTACTGGAGCCATCCTGTCTTGTTTTTTAAAATATATTTTGATATTGTCTGTGGTCTCCAGAACATTCAAGAATTATTTTCTTCACTTATAGATTGTAGATTTCTTTTTTTCATCCTTCTTTTTGGTTTTATTTGGTTATGTCTTGGCAGGTGGGCTGAGCGTGTGTTGTCGCTTGCTCATCTGTGGGTGTGATATTTCTCACTACTTTGTCCAGGTGGACAGGGCCAGTTGCTCAGCTGTGGTGCAGCAAGGCCAGTACAGTGGGCGATGGGTAAAGGCAGGGATGGGTCCTTTGTGGCATGAACTGGGTTGGCAGGATGAGGCCAAGAGCAGTGAGGGGCAGTGTCTGAGAGTCCAGGCCTCTGCACTGGTGCCTGTTGGGGGTGTGACCCTAAGTGTCTGGTGCAGATAAGCAGGAGAGAAGGGGAAGGATGTTATATGCAGAGTTAAGTGGGAGAGAGAAACAAGAGAAAGAAGAGAGAGAAACAAGCAAAAAATGAAGAAAACAGGAAAAAATGGTAAATGAAAGGATAGTATGGTCAGATTTGGCAGGTGGGGGTAGGGCAGACCTGGAAAACTTTGTGCTGGTGGCTCTCTAGCCCTGAGCTGTGGCTCAGCCTGTTGAGAATTGGCAGAGGCAGCACTTAGGGTTATGTGGGTTGGAGAAAGGAAGGGAAAGAGAGAGAAGAAACAAAGAAACAAACAAAAAAAACACAAACAACAACCAAAAAAAATAAATATGGTGCTGAGGGATCCAGCTTTCAGAGGTGAGGTGGAACCAGGGTGGTGGCAAGCTGGTGTCTCACTGGGTGGTGTGGCATAGCTCTTCAGAAAGGGATGGAGGTAGCACAGTGCCTAGGTAGTAGGAAGAGTGAAAAGGTAGAAGGGGAAAGATAAAGAGAAATAAAAAATATGGCCCTGAGGGAGCCAGCCAGTGATGGCAGTGCAGACCTGGGGAAGCCATATGCCAGTGACTGTCTAGTCAAATGTTGCAGCACGGGTGGATGAAAAAGGACGAGGGTGCAATACAGGGCTAGGCAGGCAGGAGAAAGAAAAGGAAGGAATGGGGAGAGAGAGAAGCAACAACAAGAAAAATAAAACAACAAAAAATATGGCACTGAGGGATCTGGCCAGTTGGGGCAGTGGAGACCTGGGAAGAGTGTGTGCCAGTGGCTTTCTAGCTGAGCTATGTGGTATGGGCTGTCAAGAAGGGGCGGGGGCAGAGCATGGAGCTAGGTGGGCAGGAGAAAGGAAGGGGGAGAGAAAGAAGTAACAACAACAACAAAAAAAATATGGTGCCAAAGGAGCTGGCCAGAGGGGGCAGCACAGACTCTGGAAGGCTGTGTGCCAGCGGATCTCTAGCTGAGCAGTGTGGTATGACAGTCGGGAAGGGGTGGGGACAGTGCACAGGGCTAGGTAGGAGAGAGAAAGGAAAGGAGAGAGAAGAAACAAAAAATATGGTGCTGAGGGAGGCTAGAGGGGGCAGTGTGGGGCTAGGTGGGCAGGAGAAAGGAAAGGAAGGGAGAGAGAGAGAAGAAACAAATAAACAAAACCACGATAATACAATAACAGAAAAATAGGGCACAGAGGGAACTGGCCAGTAGGCACAGGGTGGACCCAGGGTGGCAGTCTCTCTGGCCAAGCAACCAAGGCCCATTGGAATGCGATGGAGGCCATGTACAGGGAAGAAGGTTGGGGGGTGGGAAAGTGTGTATTCCTGGTTACTGAATGTTCTGTTTCCTGTTGGGAGCTCTGAGAAATTGCCTTCCTGTATGCCCTGTCTGGGGTCTTTGGTGGCTGTGGTCCAAGATGGTGAATCCATGCCCTGTTAGCTAGTAGGGAACCTCCACTCTGTAGCTCTCCTCATTCTCTGTTTGTCAGTTTGTTCTTCCATTTGGTGCTTGATCGATTTCTTTATCCCTTCATTTGAAATTTAGGTTTCCAGGAATGGTGTTTGCATCTGTTTTACTTAGTTTTTTTGTTCTTTGCTGCAGATGGACGGCATGGTGCTTCTATCTATAGTACCACATTGGCTCTGCCTCCTGCACTAATTCTTATAATGGACCCTTGATAGGTTATACCGTGATTTTTTTCTTGTTGTGTTTGTTTTCTCCTTGTCTTTGGTGTTCAAGAATTTTATTACAATGCATCATGGGTGGATTGTTTTGTATTCTTCTGTTTTGAGTTCTTGTAGCTCCCTATATTTGCAAGCTTCGTTCCTTATTTAGGTCTTGGAAATTCTCTACAATTATATCTTCAAAAATTCTTTCTGTACATTTATTATTTTCATGACGCTCTGGAATTCCAAAAATTCTGTTAGATTTCTTAATTGAATTCTACGTTTTCATTTGGCTTTGTTTACTCTTCTTTGTTCTTTTCTCTTAAGATTTAGTAAGCTCAGTTACTTTGTATTCTAGTTCATTTATTCTTTCTTCTCTCTGCTTGCATCTATTGTTGAATGTTCCTCTTGCATTTTCTAAATCAATTATTTTGTTCTTCAGTTTCAGTATTTCTCTTTTTAAAATGTTTCAGCCTCCTTATTGAGTTTCTCATTTTGTTTTCTAATCTCCATTAGTTTGTTTCCTGTGTTCTTTGCTTCCTTTAAACATATTTAACACTATCATCTGGAAGTCTTCTATTTTTTCCATTATCCTCATCTTCTCTTGTGACCTTGTAAGTTTTATTATTTTTTGTTGAACATGGGGCCTTTTAATACTTTTTTGTGATATTCTGGAGTTTTGAGTTTTCTGTGTTTTGAGGAATTATTTTTTTAGATTTACCTCCACTATCTTCTGCTGTGCAGCGATTAAGAGTTTGGCTGTTAACCAAAAATTAGCAGTTTGAATCCACCAGCTGCTCCTTGGAAATCCTACAGGACAATTCTACTCTGTCGTGTAGGGTTGCTATGAGTTGGAATCAACTCGATGGTAATGGGCTTGATTTTTGTTTCTCTTCTGCTAATCAAAAGGTCAGTGGTTCAAAACCCCCAGCAGCAACATGGGAGAAAGATGTGGCAGTCTGGTTCTGTAGAGATTAACAGCACTGGAAACCCTGGGTGGTTGTTATGAGTCAAAATCAATGCAATGACAGTGTTTTTTTTTTTTCTTGTTTGTTTGTTTGTTTTGGATTCTTCTCCTATGTTTCACTAGAGGGCATTCTGGCCTTTTTTTTTCTTTTCTTTTCTTTTGGCACTGAACCAGCAGTTCCGTCTGAGAATTTATCTCTGTTACCAACAGCTTCTATTCTATCTCTGTAGTTTGTAGACATTTTGGAAAGTTTTAAGTCTCTGGGCACTTACTCTGGCTGGTTTTGTCTAAGGTGGCTGACTTTACTGGCGTGAGGATCCCTCTGTCTTCTGTAGATTTGCCTGTAGACTTCCCCAGATGATTGTACTCCTGGGGCTAGATTCTTCCACTTACCTCTGTAGGATTAGGGAACAGCTTTCTCTCTGTCAGTAATTGTGCATGTGCAGGACTTTTCTGCAGGTCGTGGGTAAAAGTGGTGGAACTTGGCTTTCCCAAAGTGGGGGTGGGGAGTGCTTTATGTCCTTGCCTCATGGTGGTCCTAACCCGGCTTTCCTACAGTGCCTAGTTGTGGGTAGGGAGCTAGTTGTTTCCTCCCATGTTGCCTGTTTGATGTATTTTTTTTAAATGAAAAATTTTAGATGGAAGTTTACAGAGCAAATTAGTTTCTCATTAATCAATTAATACACATATTGTTTTGTGACATTGGCTGCCAACCCCATGACATGTCAACACTTTCCCCTTCTCGACTTTGGGTTCCCCATTACCAAGTTTCATATGCCCTCTTGCCTTCTCATCCTTGTCCCTGGGCTGGTATGCCCATTTAGTCTTGTTTTGTTTTATGGGCCTGTCTAATCTTTGGGTAAATGGTGAACCTCAGGAGTCACTTCAGCACTGAGTTAAAAGAGTGTCCAGGGGCCATACTCACGGGGCTTCTCCAGTCTCTGTCAGGCCAATAAATCTAGTCTTTTTTTGTGAGTTAGAATTTTGTTCTACATCTTCCTCTTGCTCTGTCCAGGACCCTCTACTGTGAGCTCTGTGAGAGCAATCGGTGTGGTAGTTGTGGTCCATTAGTCTGTTTGATGTATTTTTTCTCACCCTGGCTGATGGATGGGTCCAGTTCCTCTTCTGTGGACCAGGGTTCTAGTGTCTGCTTGCCTTTGGTCTTGGTGAGATTCAATAGCACTCCCTAATGGCATCTTGGCTTCCCCGTGCTGCTTCCCAAGTATGTGGCTTGTGGATTCCCATAGTTAATCTGTGCCACATTAATTGTACTACATGTTCCTCAGTTTAGCTCCCGTCCTCCATCCTTTGTTCAGGGTGTTGCCTGTCCCCATTCCAAAATGGCCACCATGAGTCAAGTCCTCCAGATACACACAGCCAGAAACTCTCAGCTCCTCTGCTGACTCTGCTCCTCCACCCCGCTTTTTGGGGATTCACCATGGCTCTTCAACACTTCAACTGCCATCCTGAGCTCTGAGATCTCGGTCTGTGCTTGTTTTTATTCATTGTTCAATTGCTTAATTGCAGGGGGGTAAACGGGATCTACTGTTCACTCCTCCATATTGCCTCATATGTTTTCCTAATTAATGTTTTATTTAGTTTTACATGATTTTGAACTTTCTTAATCACACTGTATTTTTCTGTGACATATAATCATGTATTAAAAAACAAAAAACAAAACCAGTCAATTTGGACTCATAGTGACCTCATAGGACAGAGTAGAGCTGTCCCGTAGAGTTTCCAAGGAAAGTCTGATGGATTTTAACTGCTGACCTTTTGGTTAGTAGCCATAGCACTTAACCACTACGCCACCAGGTTTTCATAATTACATATAATCACAGAAAAAACTTAACATACGGCCCTGAAATTCATATAGTACAGCTTGTAAGCTGTACTTCCTTTTATTTATAATCAACTTTATAATTGGCAAAGGATGATGTGACCATCTCTGAATACCTGAAATGAAATGAAAAAGCTGAATTTATTGCTTCCCTGTGTAAGGTAGAGCTATACTGGTCAGGTACAGTCTCCCTGAACAAAGCAGACAGTTGACCTCATATGGAGTGCTACAGATTGAATTGTGTGCTTCCAAAAAATACATTGAAGTCCTAACACTTTTACCTGTAAATGTGACCCTGTCTGGAAATAAGGTCTTTGAAGATGTCATCAGTTAGATTAACACAAGGTTATACTGGAGTAGGGTGGATCCTAATTCTATATGGCTGGTGTCATAAAAGAGAAGATACACAATCTGTTAGAATCTGCAAATCACTTAGAGGGAAATGAACTTGAAGTCTTAAAGATACAGACCCTCCTATTCATGAATATTCTTTCTATACTAATTTGTCATTTTAGTATCTTTTAATGTCATTTCAAAGTTTTATATTTTTACTCCTTACCAAAAGAAAAAAAAGCAAACCAAACCCACCGCTGTTGAGTTGATTCCAACTCACCCTACAGGACAGAGTAGAACTGCCTCATAGAGCTTCCAAGGAAGGCCTGGTGGATTTGAACTCCCGACCTTTTGGTTAGCAGCCGTAGCTCTTAACCACTATGCCACCAGGGTTTCCTTTTGCTCCTTAAGACCCATCAAATGTTTTGTTACATTTTATTCCTAGGTACTTTTTAAAAAATTTATATTTTATTGTTTTTAAGGTGAATGTTTACACAGCAAATTAGGTTCCTGTTTAACAATTTCTACACAAATTATTCAGTGATATTGGTTACATTTTTCACACTGCGTTGTCAATCTCGTTAATTGCAATCTGGTTGTACTATTTCCAGTACTCTCACCTTTGCTTTAGAGCAATTTTTGACCATTTTGGTCTCATGTAGGGGATTTTTCAAGGAGTGGGAATCCTGGATCATAAGGTATTTCTGTTTCTAGCTTTTTGAGAACTCACCATACCATTTTCCAAAGTGGTTGTACCACTTTATTCCTAGGTACTTTATCTTTTGTTGCTGTTAGATATGGTATAAAAAAATAACATTATATTTTTTAGCTAGTTGGTTGGCTGTATAGGAATGCAGTGGAATTTTTAAAATTTGTTTTGATTACAGCAACTTTAACAACACATTTATTAATATAGTGACTTATAGGCAGATTTTTACTGAATATAATAGGTGATCAGATAATCTGCAAAGAATGGAAGTTATTTATTTCTTTCCAACCTTCACACAAGTCATTTTTTTTCTTGTCTTACAGCACTGGCAAGGATCTCTAATAACATAATGAATAGCAGTAATATAGCAGGATCCTTTGTCTTGCTTCTGATGTTAAAAGGAATGCTTTAAATATTTCAACATTAAGTATGATATTTCCTGTTGTTTTTTCAGAGAAATGTTTTATCAGGTTTTGAAAGCTTTTTTCTTTATTAATTTGCAAAGATTTTGTATCATGATTGGGGCTGAATTTATAAAAAATATTTTTTTAAGCTTACTGATGTAGGGAGATTATCCTAGATTATCTAAGTGGGCCCAATATACATACCCTTAAAATCATCAAAATTTTTCTGGATAGAGGTAGAAGAAAGATGAGGCAGAAAAAGAATCCAGAGATATTCCAAATGTGAGAAAAATTCTATGCACTGTTGGTAGTTCTGAGATGTAGGGGCCCATGTGTAAGACCAGAGAGAGGCATATAGGAACCAAGGGTGGCCGCCAGCTGATAGCCTGCAAGAAAATGTGGACCTCAATCTAAGAACCTCAGGAACTGAAGTCAGCCAACAATAAGAATAAGCTGAGAAGCAGATTTTTCCATAGAGCCTCCAAAAAGGGGCAGAGTCCTGCCTACGCCTTGATTTTGCTTTGTGAGCTTTTGAGTTCCATTCATTCTGTGCTTGGACTCCTGGCTCGTGTAAACTATGAGATAGTATATTTGCATTGTTTTAAGCTGCTAAATGTGTAGTGTTTTTTTCACAGCAGCAATAGAGAACTAATAATAAGAATAGATGTGTATGTAATTTTGCTTAAAAAAAATTCACCTTTTAAGGAATTGTACCATTTTGCATTTCTACCAGCAACGTGAGAATGCCTGTTTCCACACAGCATCATCAACAGTGTTTTTAGATTTTATAATTTTTCAATCTAATGGGTGAGAATGTTATTCAGGTGTACTTTTAATTTGAATTTCTCTTATTAAGAATGGAATTGAACAACTTTTTGTATCTTGAAGAGCCATTTGTATATCTCTTTTGTAAATTGGTCAGGTTTTGCCCATTTTTTTCTGTAGCATTCTTGGTCTTTTTTTCCATCAATTTTTACAGATCCTTTATAATTTGAGATATTAGCCTATTATCTGTGACATACTAACAAACAAATATATTAACAAACAAAAGTCATTGTCTTTTTTTTCGTACCTGAAGACCTCCGAACATATTTATTTTATAAATTCACAAAATCTTAGCCAGAAGGGGTGAAACTGAAGACTTTTCCAAAACATCCAAATAGTTCTTTATGTCCCTATTTGGAAAGTGGTTAGAAACCATCGAGTCAGTACCTACTCATAGCGACCACATGTACAACAGAATGAAAAGCTACTTGGTCCTGTGCCATCCTCACAGTCATTGCTGTGTTTGAGCTCTTTGTTGTAGCCACTGTGTCAGTCCCTCTCATTGAGGGTGTTCCTCCTTTTTGCTGACCCTCTACCAAGCATCACGTACTTTTCCAGGGACTGGTCCCTCCTAATAGCACTTCCAAAGCAAGTGAGACAAAGTCTTGCCATCCTCACTTCTAAGGAATATTCTGGCTGTAGTTCTTCCAAGACAGATTTGTTCGTTCTTTTGGCAGTCTGTGGTATATTCAATATTCTTCGCCAATACCATAATTCAAAGGCATCAATTATTCTTCAGCCTTTCTTATTCACTGTCCAGCTTTCACATGCATATGAGGCAATTAAAAATACCACGGGTTGGGTCAGGATCACCTTAGACCTCAAAGTGACGTCTTTCATTTTTAACACTTTGAAGAGGTCTTCTGCAGATTTGCCCAGTGCAATATGTCATTTGATTTCTTTTTTTTAAAATTTATTTATTGCGCTTTAGGTGAAAGTTTACAAATCAAGTCAGTCTCTCATACAAAAAGCCATACACACCCTGCTGTGCACTCCCAGCTGCTCTCTCCTTAATGAGACAGCACATTTCTCCTCTCCACCCTGTATTCCCTGTGTCTGGGCACCATCTAGTTCTTACAGTCTCAGGCTGATGGAGCCTCTGGTTTATGTGGCCCTTTCTATCTCTTGGGCTCACATTTACCTTGTGTCTTTGGTGTTCTTTATTCTCCTTTGCTCCAGGTGGGTGGAGATCAGTTTATGCATCTTAGATGGCTGCTTCCTACCGTTAAAGACCCCAGACACTGCCTCTCACCAAAGTGAATGCAGAACATTTTCTTAATACTTTTGTTACGCCGGTTGACCTAGAGGTCCCCTGAAACCATGGCCCCCAGACCCCTGTCCCTGCTACTCTAGGCTTCAGAGCATTTGGTTGTATTCAGGAAACTTCTTTGCTTTTGGTTTAGTCCGGTTGTATTGACTATCCCTGTGTTATGTGTTGCCCTTCCCCTAAAAAGAAAATTTTTGTCTGCTACCTAGTTAGTGAATATCTCTCTCCCTCTCTCCCTGCCCTCATAACCGTCAAAGAATATTTTCTTCTGTGTTTAAACTTTATCTAGAGTTCTTATAATAGTGATCTCACACAATCTTTGTCCTTTTGCAGTTGACTAATTTCACTCACATAGTGTCTTACAGATTCCGCCATGTTATGAAATGTTTCACGGATTCTTCGTTATTCTTAATCGTTGCACAGTATTCCATTGTGTGAATATATCATAATATGTTTACCCATTCATCCGTTGATGGACACCTTGGTTGCTTCCATCTTTTTGCTGTTGTAAACAGTGCTGCAATCAGCATGGGTGTGCATATATCTGTTCGTGTGAAGGGTCTTATTTCTTTAGGGTATATTCCAAGGAGTGGAATTGCTGGATCGTATGGTAGTTCTATTTCTAGCTTTTTAAGGAAGGGCAAATTGGTTTCCGAAGTGGTTGTACCATTTTACATTCCCACCAGCTGTGTGTAAGTGTTCCAGTCTCTCTACAACCTCTCCAACATTTATTATTTTGTGTTTTTTGGATTAGTGCCAGCCTTGTTGTTTTTTTTGTTGGGGTGAGATGGAATCTCACTGTAGTGTTGATTTGCATTTCTCTAATAGCTAATGATCATGAGCATTTCCTCATGTATCTTTTAGCAGCCTGAATGTCTTCTTTGGTGAAGTACCTGTTTATATCCTTTGCCCATTTTTTCATTGGGTTATTTGTCTTTTTGTTGTTGAGTTTTTGCTGTATCATGTAGATTTTAGAGATCAGGCGCTGATCAGAAATGTCATAGCTAAAAACTTTTTCCTAATCTGTAGGTAATCTTTTAGGTAATCCTTTTACTCTTTTGGTGAATTCTTTAGATGAGCATAGGTGGTTTGACTTTTAGGAGCTCCCAGTTATCTAATATCTCTTCTGGTGTTTGTACATTTTTAGTAATGTTTTATATACTGTTTATGCCATGTATTAGGGCTCCTAGCGTTGTCCCTATTTTTCCATCCATAATCTTTATCATTTTAGATTTTATATTTAGGTCTTTGATCCATTTTGAGTTTGGTTTTGTGCATGGTGTGAGGTCTTGTTTCATTTTTTTGTGGATGGATATCCAGTTACGCCAGCACCATTTGTTAAAAAAGACTGTCTTTTCCCCATTTAACAGACTTTGAGCCTTTGTCAAATATCAGCTGCTCATACATGGATGGATTTATGTCTGGATTCTCAGTTCTATTCCACTGGTCTATGTATCTCCTGTTGTACCAGTACCAGGCTGTTTTGACTACTGTGACAGTATAATAGGTTTTAAAATCAGGTAGTATGAGGCCTCCCACTTTGTTCTTCTTTTTCAGTAATGCTTTACTTACTTATCCGAGGCCTCTTTCCCTTCCATATGAAGTTGGTCATTTATTTCTCCATCTCATTAAAAAATGTCACTGGTATTTGGACTGGGATTGCACTGTATCTATAGATTGCTTTGGGCAGAATAGACTTTTTTACAATGTTGAGTCTTCTATTCACAAGCAAAGTGCGTTTTTCCACTTATGTAGGTCTCTTTTGGTTTCTTACAGTATTGCCTTATAGTTTTCTTTGTATAGGTCTTTTACATCTCTGGTTAGATTTATTACTAAGTATTTTATCTTCTTAGGGGCTATTGTAAATGGTACTGATTTGGTGATTTCTTCTTCAACGTTCTTTTTGTTGGTGTAGAGGAAACCAACTGATTTATGCATGTTTATCCTGTATCCTAATACTCTGCTGAACTTTTCTATTAGTTTCGGTAGTTTTCTTGAGGATTCTTTAGATTTTTCAGCGTATAAGATTACATCATTTGCAAACAGAGATCCTTTTACTTCTTCTTTGCCAATTTGGTTGCCCTTTATTTCTTTATCTAGCCTAATAGCACAACGTTGAATAAGAGTGGCGATAAAGAGCATCCTTGTCTGGCCCCGTTTTCAGGGGATTGCTTTCAATTTCTCTCCCTTTAGGATGATGTTGACTGTTGGCTTTGTATAAATGCCCTTTATAATGTTTAGGAATTTCCCTTCTATTCCTTTTTTGCAGAAAGCTTTTATCATGAATGGGTGTTGGACTTTGTCAAATGCCTTTTCTGCATCAATTGATAGGATCATGTGGTTCTTGTCTTTTGTTTTATTTATGTGATGGATTACATTGATTGTTTTTCTAATGTTGAACTATCCCTGCATACCGGGTATGAATCCCACTTGGTCATGGTGAATTATTTTTTTGATATGTTGTTGAATTCTATTGGCCAGAATTTTGTTGAGGGTTTTTGCATCTAAGTTCATGGGGGATATTGCTCTGTAATTTTCTTTCTTTTTTTTTTTTTTTTTGGTGGAGTCTTTACCTGGTTTGGGTATCAGGGTTATGCTGGCTTCATAGAATGAGTTTGGGAGTATTCCATCCTTTTCTATGCTCTGAAATACCTTTATTAATAGAAGTGTTAACTCTTCTCTGAAAGTTTGGTAGAATTCTCCAGTGAAGCCGTCAGGGCCAGGGTTTTTCTTTGTTGGGAGTTTTTAAATTACTTTTTAAATTTCTTCTCTTGTTATGGGTTTATTTGGTTGTTCTGCCTCTGTTTGTGTTAGTTTAGGTAGATAGTGTGTTTCTAGAAATTTGTCCATTTCTTCTAGGTTTTCAAATTTGTTAAAGTACAATTTTTCATAGTATTCTGTTATGATTCTTTTAATTTCAGTTGGGTCTGTTGTGCTCTTGCCCATCTCATTTCTTATTTGGGTTATTTACTTTGTCTCCTGTTTTTCTTCTGTTAGTCTGGCCAATGGTTTATCGATTTTGTTAATCTTTGCAAAGAACTAGCTTTTGGTATTGTTAACTCTTTCAATTATTTTTCTGTTCTCTATTTCATTTAATTCTGCTCTAATTTTTATTATTTGCTTTCTTCTGGTACCTGAGGGTTTCATTTGTTGCTCTCTTTCTATTTGTTCAAGTTATATGGATAATTCTTTGATTTTGGCCCTTTCCCCTTTTTGTATGTGTGCATTTATTGATATAAATTGGCCTCTGAGCACTGCTTGCACTGTGTCCCAATGGTTCTGATACGAAGTGTTTCATTCTCATTGGATTCTATGAATTTCTTTATTCCATCCTTAATATCTTGTATGATCCGATCTTTTTTGGAGCAAAGTGTTGTTCTATTTCCGTGTGTTTGATTTCTTTTTCTTGATTTTTCTGTTACTGACTTCTAGTTTTATGGCTTTACGGTCAGAGAAGATGCTTTGTAACCTTTTGATCTTTTGGATTCTGTTAAGGCTTGCCTTATGGCCGAATATGTAGTCTATTCTAGAGAATGTTCCCTGTGCATTGGAATAGAAAGTATACTTGGATGCTTTTAGGTGGAGTGTTCTGTGTATGTGTATGAGATCAAGTTGGTTAATCGTGACATTTAGCTCTTCAGCGTCTTTATTGAGCTTCTTTCTGGGTGTACTGTCCTTCACTGAATGTGGTGTGTTGAAGTCTCCTACCATTATTGTGGAGCAGTCTATCTCACTTTTCAATGCTGTTAGAGTTTGTTTTATGTCTCTTGAAGCCCTGTTGTTGAGTGCATAAATATTTAATATGGTAATAGCCTCCTGGTATATTGTCCCTTTAATCATTATATAGTGTCCTTCCTTATCCTTTGTGGTAGATTTGAGTTTGACATCTGTTTTGTCAGAAATTAGTACAGCCACTCCAGCTCTTTTTTGATTGCTGTTTGCTTGATATAATTTTTTCCATCCTTTGAGTTTTAGTTTGTTTGTGTCTTTAAGTCTAAGGTGTGTCTCTTGTAGCCAGCATATAACTGGATTGTGTTTTTTAATCCATTCTGCAACTCTCTGTCTCTTTACTGGTGCATTTAGTCTATTTACATTCAGAGTGATTATAGATAGGTATGGGTTTAGTGCTGTCATTTTGAGTTTTTTGTGTGTGTTGTTGACGGTTTCGTTTTTCCACTTATTTTTTTGTGCTGAGTATTTTTTCTTTGTAAATTGTGTGTTCCTCTTTTTCATTGTAGTTTATTTTGTTTTTATGGAGTCTTTATGTTTTTCTTTTTTTATTTTCATATGTAGGAGTGTTAGTCTTCTTTGTAGTTACCTTAATATTTTCCACTACTTTTGTAATTTTAAACCTAACTTGTATTTCCCTGTATCGCTTTGATTTCCTCTCCATATGGAAGATCTATGACTGCTTTATTTAGTCCCTCTTTATTTATTTAATGTTGTCACCTTTTACATAATGACATTGCTGATTCACTGTTTTGAGTGTTTTCTTTACCTCGATTTATTTTTGTGATTTCCCTATCTGGGTTGACATCTAGTTGCTCTGTGCTGTGTTTTAGTTTTGGGTTGATATCTGATATTATGGTTTTTTTAACCAGGGAATCCCCTTTTGTATTTCTTGTCGTTTTGGTTTGGTTTTTTGAAAATTCCCTAAACTTCTGTATATCTGGAAATGTCCTAATTTCACCTTCACAT
Organism: Loxodonta africana; assembly: GCF_030014295.1. Lineage (NCBI taxonomy): Eukaryota > Metazoa > Chordata > Mammalia > Proboscidea > Elephantidae > Loxodonta > Loxodonta africana. The sequence continues at coordinate 81,382,443 of NC_087357.1, read as the reverse complement.
TTCAGAGAGAGTTTTGCTGGATATATGATCTTGGCTGGCAATTTTTCTCCTTCAATGCTTTTTTATGTCATCCCATTGTCTTCTTGCCTGCATTCTTTCTGCCGATTAGTTTTAGTCCAGATTTATTCTTATTGATTCCTGTTTGTAGGTGACTTTTTGCTTTTCTCTGGCCACTCTTTAAAATTTTCTCTTTATCTTTGGTTTTGGCAAATCACTCAGAAGTTATTCTTCTTGATAGAGTCCCATATGATTCTTAGGGCCTCTTCATTTTTTAGAATTCTTTTATCTGATTTTTCTTCAAATATATTGCTGCCAAGTGTTTTATTTTCAATCTCACTAATTCTGACTTCCATTTATTCAATTCTGCTCCACTGACTTTCTATTGAATTGTCTAATTCTGAAATATTATTTTTAATCTTCTAAATTTCTAATTGCTCTCTCTCTGTGGATTCTTGCAGCCTATTGAATGTTTCATTATGTTTTTCAATAACCTTCTTAATTTCCTCAACTGCTTTATCTGTGTGCTCCTTGGCTTGTTCTGCATTTTGCCTGATCTCCTTCCTGATGTCTTGAAGAGTTCTGTATATTAATCTTTCGTATTCTACATCTGATAATTCCAAGAATACATCTTCATCTAGAAGAGTCCTTGATTCTTTGTTTTGGGAGTTTGTTGAAGCAATCATGGTCTGCTTCTTTATGTGATTTGGTATTGACTGTTGCCTCCGAGCCATCTATAAGTTACTGTATTAATTTATTTTATGTTTGCTCATTGTGTCCTAGCTTCTTGCTTTGTTTTGTTTTGATATACCCAAATAGGCTACTAGAGTGAGCTAACTTGATTATTGGAGACTTTTTATCCATTCTGCCACTCTCTGCCTCTTTATTGGTGCATTTAATCCTTTTACTTCAGTGGAATTGTGGATAGGTATGTTTAGTGCTATCATTGTAATGCCTTTTTTTTTTTTGCATGTTATTGACAGTTTCTTTGTTCCACTCAATTTTCTGTGCTGAGTCATTTTTCTTTATACATTTTCTTTTCCTCTTTTTCGTTGTTGTTGCTTTTGTATTTGCCGAGTCTCTATTTTTTTCTTGTTTTTTTATTTTGATGTGTGGGAGTGTTAGTTTCCTTTGTGATTACCTTAGTATTTACCCCTATTTTTCTAAGTTTAAACCAATTTTTTATTTATTTTATTGCCTTGACTTCCTCTCCATGTGAAAGATCTATGACTATGGTTTTAGTCCATCTTTTTTGTTTTAATGTTGTCATCTTTTGCATAGTGATGTTTCTGTTTCCCTGTTTTGAGTGTTTTAGCTCTGATTTAGTTTTTGTGATTTCCCTATCTGGGTTGATATCTGGTTGCTCTGTCCTGTGTTCTAATTTTGGGTAATTATCTGATGTTATTGGCCTTCTAACCAGATGACTCCCTTTAGAATTTCTTGTAATTTTGGTTTGGTTTTTGCAAATTTTCTAAACTTCTGTTTGGATATGTCCTAATTTCACCATCATATTTGAAATACAGTTTTGCTGGATATGTAATTCTTGGCTGGCAATTTTTTCCTTCAAGGCTTTATATATGTCCCCCCATTGCCTTCTTGCCAGCTTGGTTTCTTCTGAGTAGCCTGAGCTTAGTCTTATTGACTTGCCTTTGTAGATGACTTTTCATTTATCCCTAAAAAAACCACTCTTAAAATTGTCTCTTTATCTTTGGTTTTGGCAATTTGATTATAATGTGACTTTCTTTTGGAATCTACCTTGTGTGGGGTTTGATGAGCATCTTGAATAGATATCTTCTTATCTTTCATGATATAAGGAAAGTGTTCTGCCAACAAATCTTCAACAATTCTCTCTGTATTTTTGGTTATCCCCCCCGTTCTGGTACTGCAATCACCCGTATGCTATTCCTCTTGATAGAGTCCCATGTATTTCTTAGGGTTTCTTCATTTAAAATTTTTTTTTAATCTGATTTTTCCTCAAATATGTTGATGCCAAGTGCTTTATCTTCAGTCTCCCTAATTTTGTCTTCCATTGCCTCAATTCTTCTCTTCTGACTGCATTGAATTATCTAATTCTGAAATTTTATTGTTTATCTTCTGAATTTCTGATAGCTGTCTCTCTTTGCATTCTTGCAGCCTATTGAATCTGTCATTCTCTTGTCTAACCTGCTTAAGTTCCTCTAATGCTTTGTCTGTGCATTTCTTGGCTTGTTCTGCATTTTGCCTGTTCTTCTTCCTGATCTCTTGTGTTCTACTTCTGGTAATTCCAGGAAGTTCTCTTTATCTGGAAGATTTCCTGGTTCTTTGTTTTAGGAGCTTGTTAAAGCCATTGTGGCCTGCCTTTTATGTGATTTGATATTGACTGTTGTCTCCAAACCATCAGTAAGTTATTGTATTTATTTATTTTATGTTTGCTTACTGTGTCCTAGCTTCTTGTTTTGTTTTGGTATGCCCATAATAGGCTGCTTGAGTGATCTAGTTTGATTATTGGCACCTTTGAAGCTCTAAAATCCTGTCATCAGGTGGTTAGAGCTCGAAGTAGGTATGTGAGCCCAGGAGTCCTTTCAATTTTCTTGTGTGGATTCAGCTTAGGAGTCCAGATGGTCATTCACCAAGTGTGTGGTGCAGGCTCTCACCTACAGTCCTAGATGAGTCAGGGTGATTGGTGTAGGCACAGGTATCTGGCTGCAGTAGGGGGTCACATGCTGAGCAAGGCGGAGGGCTGACAACCACCCCTGAGAGTCTGTGAAGAAAGCATGTTCCTGTTCCCTAGAGCACATAAGTGGGTGGGTTTTGCATCTGAATTATGAGCACCCAATGCTGTTGGCTGTAAAGACTGGGAGACACCACTTATTCCTGGACCCCTGTCGTGAATGGCTAAGTGGCATGGGTGGAGCCACCAGTCCTCAGGCCCCTGATGTGGGTAAAGGAGGACTCTGCTTAATAGGCAGAGTGGTGTTAAATGACACGAACTTTCCTTTCCACTAAGTAGCTGAAACAGTTGAAGTTAAACTTTAGGTATATACCCTGTTGTACTGTGCTTATGTGGGCCTATACTGTTGAAATGGGCCCAAAGAGATCTACGCAAAGGGGAAAGGCATTCAAAGTCTGTGGAATGCTTATGCCTGTTTTTTCTGGTGCCTAGGCAAAGGAGCTGTTTCTGCCCTGATTTCCCAGCTTAGGGGAGCCAGCAGGTTATTTTTTCCCTGTTTGTTAATTGGTTCCATCTCCAAGGCCAGGAGAATGGCTCAGGTGAGTGCAGGGTTCTTCTTCTGGACTAGGGAATGCAGCTGGCTGGGACCCAGTGCAGAGCAGGAAGGGAGCAGGTAAATGGGTGAGAGGTTTTTCCCAAAAGGGTATTTTTGTTTTGTTTTTTCTGTTTCCTTAAGTTTTTGTTTAATCTATTTTTTAATTTTTTTTAATTGAAGTCTAGATGAAGGTTTACAGAACAAAATAGTTTCTCATCAAACAGTTAGTACACACATTGCGTGACATTGGTCAACAACCCCACAACATGTCAACATTTTCCCTTCTCAACCCTTGGTTCACTATTAGCAGCTTTCCTGTTCCCTCCTACCTGCCAGTCCCTGCCCCAGTTCCGGTGGCCCCTTCAGTCTTGTTTTTTTCCATGGGCCTGTCCAATCTTTGCCTGAAAGGTGAACCTTAGGAGTGGCCTCATTACTGAGCTGAAAGGGTGTTCAGGCTGAAGGGGTATTTTTGGATTGAGGTAGGTTACATGTAGGTGCTTATTGTTTGCCAGTTGTGGGCTGGTTCTCACTTATTCTGGAGGATTCAGCAGACTCTCCACTGCTTGGCCTCTCCCAATGTGAAAAACATGTCCCGAAGCCTCTGCTTGCCTCACCGTGCTTGTAGCAGTAGAATCGACCTTTGGGGTGCCAGTTCCCTCTGGGTCAGGTCTGGCAACTCCTCGCTGCTTCTGAACTGTTTCTCTCTCCCCCTGCCGCCCCATCCAATTCTTCAACTTTGCCTTTGATGTTCCGGGCTCCTAGTTTGTCTTATATAATCGATTCACTTGTGTTTTTGGGTCTTTGTTGTAAAAGGGACCACAAGAAGTGTCCAACTACTCCGCCATCTTGGGCCCCCCATCTCTCTCTATTTATGGAGCCCTGGTGGAGAAGTGGTTAAAAGCCTGGCTGCTAACCAAAAGGCTGGCAGTTCAAATCTACCGGCTGCATCTTGGAAACCCTATGGGGCAGTTCTACTCTGTCTTATAGGGTCGTTATTGGTCAGAATTAACTCGATGACAAAGAGTTTGTACGTATATATATATGCTTCAATGGTTTTGGTTCTCTAGAGAACTCAGCCTAAAACAAAGAGTTTTATGGTTTTAGTTCTTATATTTAGGCCATTGATCCATTTTGAGTTAGTGTTTTGCCATTAGTCTAGCTTCGTTCTTTTGCGTGTGGAAATCCAGTTGTCCTATGGCCATTTGTTTAAGAGACTATTCTTTCCCTATTGAATAGTTTTGGAACAATTATCAAAAATCAGTTGTCCATAGGTATATGGGTATACTTCTGGATTATCGATTTTATTTCTTGTCTGTATGGCAGTCCTTATATCAGTGCCACACTATTTTTTCTTTTTTAATTACTGTAGGTTTTTAGTAAATTTTAAAATTTGGTGTGTGAGTCCTCCTACTTTGTTCCTTTTTTTTTTTTTTTTTTAAAGATTGTGTTAGCTATTCAGGCCCCTCGTCATTCCATATGAATTTAAGGATTTGTTTTTCTAATTCTGCAAAAAGGCTGTTGGAATTTTAATAGAAATTGTGTTGTATCTGTGTATCACTTTGGGTAAAATTGTCATCTTAACAATATTAGGTCTACCAATCCATAAACACAGAATATTTTCATTTATTTTGCCTCTTGTGATTTCTTTCAGCAGTGATTTATAGTTTTCAGGAGCATAGCGTGTTTTTAAAATGCTAGCACATTTTACTTGCTAATTTTTATTGAGATTTTTCATCAATATTTACTGATGCATTTTGTCTGTAGTATGTATGTGTGGGAAACCCTGGTGGCATAGTGGTTAAGTGCTACTGCTACTAACCAAAAGGTCAGCAGTTCAAATCCACCAGGTGCTCCTTGGAAACTCTACGGGGCAGTTCTACTCTGTCCTATAGGGTTGCTATGAGTTGGAATCGACTCGACGGCAGTGGGGTTTGATGTATGTGTGTGTGTGTGTGTACATGCCATCTTCATCATCTTTACTTGAATGTCTCTCAAGCACCTCAAATCCAACATGTTTGGATTAGATTAATAATTTTCCTCCTCCATTGTTCCCTATCTCACTAATAATTACCAATACTTACTCAGGTCCTCAAGCCAGAATTACGGGGGTAAACTTCAAATTCTGCCTCTCTCATCCAATCAATTACTACATCCAATCAATTACAAATGCCTGTTGATTCTGCCTGCTAAATATAGCTTACAATTGCCCACATCTCTGTATACCCACTGCTATAATTCCACTTTTTTTTTCAACATGACCACTCTGCTTCTATTCTTGGCCCATTTTAAGTTACTTTTCCATCTTCAGCCAGACTGGCAGTCTACGATTGAGAATCTCACTATGTCACAGCATCATCACCACCAACACTGCCTCCTTAAAATTCGTCAATGTTTCCACCATTCATTTGGTATAGAGTTCAAAACCTTTAAAGTGGTTTACTACAGACTTCATGATCTGTCCCCTGTTTGTCCAACATTATCTAATAACTCTCTTTCCAGTGCTTATATTCCAGCCACACTTTTTTCAACTCTTCAAAATTGTCATTCTGATTTAGAATTGGTTCTTAATTCAGAAAGTTTATAATGCTCTTCTCTGTTCCTGGGACATTCTTCTCACCAGCACCAGTCTTTACCCAATCAGTTCCTACTACTCATCTTTTAGCTCTCCATCCAAACATCATTTTCTTTACAGAACATTAATTTAGGAGAGCTATAGATGCAATTTTTTTTTTATAGATACTATCATATAAAAAACTGGGAAATTAGCACAATTACCACTATCTCACCTCACACACTCCACTATGTATGCCTTGGTTGGTGTGAGCATATCTTTGGATTTTGTGTGTTTGTTATAATGTTTTAAATTATGAAGTTTTGTCAAGAATTACACAGTTGCATTTTGAATTGTAACTATTATTTAAATGTAATTCCAGTTTAAATGTATTCAGTGCTCATTACTAGTTATTTCATATCATGACTTTCCATTCATAACAATATTTAATTTTTATTTTTTAAATTTAGTCTGTTATGTATGCAGGCACACTTTATGCGGGAAGATAATTGGATGCCATTTTTCAGTTTTTGTATAATGGAGACTTTTTATATTGTCCTTATATTTGAAGAATAACTTGACTACATATAAATTCCCAGGTCAAATCTCATACCTCAAAACTCTGTGGACCTTACTTCATTATGCTACGGAATCTAATGTTATTGGGAAAATGCCTACCACCAACTATGGGAATGATGAACATTTTTAGCTAAAATTTGGGCGTTCTTTTGGTTCTTGAAAGTTTTCTTCAAGATTTAAAATGTGTTGTATTCCACTTTTTGGTTTCTTTTTCAGGAACACCAAGTATTCATATATTGGATTGCCATTGGCTCTTTGCATGTCAATCATTTTATTCTAATAGCTTTCATTTCTTTGGTAAGCTCAACCACAGTCTTCAGACTTTTCTCAAGACCATACTACATGTCACTCATTCAATTTTCTGTAATGCAATTTTACTCCTTACACCTTCTTAAATATGATCTGTATGATTTTCATTTAAACATTTTCCTTTATTTTATCAGCTCCTTTTCCACCTTGTAACATAGTTTTATTACTCTTTCTCTGATCTCTTGAAACTGTTCTTTGATGTCTTATTTCATAGAGTTATGCTCCCTTCAAAAAAAAAAATTTTTTTTTTTGGTCAAAACTACGGTCTGAATCTAGAATGAGATTTCTTTCAAAATATATTAAATATGTCATTTGTGTACTGTGCTCTTTTCTTCCATTTCTGAGCAAAATATTGGCAAAGGTCTTATTTTGTTTTTCCTGAAAGCTCCTCTTTCTGGGTTTACCATTTTTACTTTACAGTAATTATTGTATTTAATTCAAATGCTACTACTATTATTATATTCTCATATTGCTCATAGTTAAAAGTACAGCAGAAAGCATAAAATAGGCCTGTTGTAACCTTTCGTATTAGAAAGAGTAACATCAACAATGAAGATCTAACTTCAAGTTTTGATATACTAAGTAATATAACACAAATTTAATAAGTATGATGATAAAGATCAAGTTTTGAAATGTATAACACTCACAAACAGATAAAAGCCATAGAAATAAAATTAATGATATATGTGCAAGAATTATATGTAAAAAAAATTTTTTTTTGACACTTTCAAGGTTCACTTACTTTCTGTTTTGAGTTTTTTGATACCATGTGTTTTCATTAATAGACGCATGCTGAGTCATGGAGTCTGTTTAATTTTTTGGTTGGTAATATGGATTTTGAGAAATAATATCTGGTACTACATGGTTAGGATCCCTGGTGGCATAGTGGTTAAAGTGCTCAGCCGCTAACTGAAAGGTCAGTGGTTTGAACCCACCAGGCAATCCCCTGAGAAAGACGTGGCAGTCTGCTTCCATGTAGAAGCTGTAAAAGCCTTGGAAACCCTATGGGGCAGTTCTACTCTGTCCTGTAAGGTTGCTATTAGTAGGAATTAACTCTATGGCAGTAGGATTAGTTTTTGGTTTTGACTATATGGTTATCACAGAACATTTAAGGCTCTTGAATCTGTATTTAGTGGTTGCCCATCTTTACCACTGGACCTTGGTTGCCGATAGTTTTAGTGGTGCCTTCCATTACCTTACACGGGGAACCTCTGGTTTTCCAAATATCACACACATACACACCACCTACCAGGCTCCCTAACTATCACACGGGAAACCATAAATATGCTTACAAAGCTTTTCTAGGGGCCCAAAAGCCAAAAGAGACAAAATTTTTACCCAATCACACTTTCTGGTTGCACTACCTTACTTGCAGGCCTCATACCCCAGCTATTTGGATTCAACTAATATTTCTTCCACATTTTGCCATTATGCAAGGCCCTACTGGAGGGCAGCAAACATTTTCAGTGGTAAAAGTATACTACCAAAGAACCTGAGAGCCATAAAAAGTGGGTGGTTATACTATACATACCACAGACTGTGAAACAGTTTTCTTTACTGTGAAATATGAGACAAGATATAAACATGAAAATACATAGCTCATTCTTGGAGAGGAAGATAGATATTGTAAAAAATTTTAATTATTCTCATTTAATCCATAAACTCAATATGATATCAATAAAGAAACTAAGATTATTTTTTTATAACTATACAAGCTAAGAGATCTGGTGGAGCAGCTGTTAAGAGCTCGGCTGCTAACCAAAAGGCCAGCAGTTCAAATCTACCAGCTTGAAAACCCTATGGGGCAGTTCTGCTCTGTCCTGCAGGGTTACTTAGAGTTGGAATTGACTCGACGGCAATGGGTTCTTTTTTTTTTTTTTTTTAATACACACTAATTCTAAAGTTTAAATGAGGAAAAACAAGGTCATTACAAAAAAATTCTGGAAACTATACTAAAATATACTAAATACAAACTATACTAAAATATACTAAAATATAGCATTAATTTACAAAAAGTTTGATAATGAAGCAGAAATAGCCAGATAAAATCTTAAAGTCTAAATATAGAATCAAATAACTCTAGGAATTTTAATTAAGATAAATATAACATTTCAAAGTTGTAGGGAAAGATGGCTTTTTCAATAAGCAGGCTAGAACAATGATTGTCATTTGGAAAAAACAAACCCAAATTCCCATCTTACTACTTACAAGATGAATACTAGTTTTAGGTATGAAATATAAGACCTTAACAGTACTATGTAAAAACACTAAAATTAAAAAAAAAATTTTTTTTATTGTGCTTTAAGTGAAAATTTACTAACCAAGTCAGCCTCTCATACAAAAACTTATGTACACCTTGCTATATACTCCTAGTTGCTCTCCTACTAATGAGACAGCACACTCTTTCCCTCCACTCTCTCTTTTCGTGTCCATTCAGCCAGCTTCTGACCCCCTCTGCCCTCTCTTCTCTTCTCCAGACAGGAGCTGCCCACATAGTCTCATGTGCCTACTTGATCCAAGAAGCTCACTCTTCACCAGTATCATTTTCTGTCCCATAGTCCAGTCCAATCCCTATCTGAAGAGTTGGCTTTGAATGGTTCCTGTCTTGGGCTAACAGAAGATCTGGGAACCATGACCTCTGGGGTCCTTCTAGTCTCAGTCAGACCATTAAGTCTAATCTTTTTATGAGAATTTGAGGTCTGCATCCCACTGCTCTCCTGCTCCCTCAGAGGTTCTCTCTTGTGTTCCCTGTCAGGGCAGTCATCGGTTGTAGCCAGGCACCATCTAGTTCTTCTGGTCTCAGGCTGATGTAATCTCTGGTTTATGTGGTTCTTTCTGTCTCTTGGGCTCAAAATTACCTTGTGTCTTTGTTGTTCTTCATTCTCCTTTGGTCCAGGTGTGTTGAGACCAATTGATGCATCTTAGATGGCCGCTTGCTAGTGTAAAAACACTAAATTTTTTAAAAATAATATTTTATTGCGTTTTCAGTGGAGGTTTACACAGCAATTTAGGTTCCCATTCAACTATTTCTACACAAGTTGTTCAGTGACATTGGTTAAATTCTTCACAACGCGTGAACATTCTCATTGTTTCCATTCTGGTCATTCCATTTTCCATTAATCTAATTTCCCTGCCTCCTTACATTCTTTTTTTTTTTTTTATTAACTTTTATTAAGCTTCAAGTGAACGTTTACAAATCAAGTCAAACTGTCACATATAAGTTTATATACACCTTACTCCGTACTCCCACTTGCTCTCCCCCTAATGAGTCAGCCCTTCCAGTCTCTTGTGACAATTTTGCCAGCTTCCAACTCTCTCTATCCTCCCATCCCACCTCCAGACAGGAGATGCCAACACAGTCTCAAGGGTCCACCTGATACAAATAGCTCACTCTTCATCAGCATCTCTCTCCTACCCACGGTCCAGTCCCTTTCATGTCTGATGAGTTGTCTTCGGGAATGGTTCCTGTCCTGGGCCAACAGAAGGTTTGGGGACCATGACTGCCGGGACTCCTCTAGTCTCAGTCAGACCATTAAGTCTGGTCTTTTTATGAGAATTTGGGGTCTGCATCCCACTGATCTCCTGCTCCCTCAGGGGTTCTCTATTGTGCTCCCTGTCAGGGCAGTCGTCGGTTGTGGCCGGGCACCAACTAGTTCTTCTGGTCTCAGGATGATGTAAGTCTCTGGTTCATGTGGCCCTTTCTGTCTCTTGGGCTCATAGTTATCGTGTGACCTTGGTGTTCTTCATTCTCCTTTGATCCACGTGGGTTGAGACCAATTGATGCATCTTAGATGGCCGCTTGTTAGCATTTAAGACCCCAGACGCCACATTTCAAAGTGGGATGCAGAATGTTTTCAGAATAGAATTATTTTGCCAATTGACTTAGAAGTCCCCTTAAACCATGGTCCCCAAACCCCCGCCCTTGCTCCGCTGACCTTTGAAGCATTCAGTTTATCCCGGAAACTTCTTTGCTTTTGGTCCAGTCCAGTTTAGCTGACCTTCCGTGTATTGAGTATTGTCCTTTCCTTCACCTAAAGCAGTTCTTATCTACTAACTAATCAGTAAATAACCCTCTCCCACCCTCCCTCCCTTCCCCCCTCATAACCACAAAAGTATGTGTTCTTCTCAGTTTATACTTTTTCTCATGATCTTATAATAGTGGTCTTATACAATATTTGTCCTTTTGCCTCTGACTAATTTCGCTCAGCATAATGCCTTCCAGGTTCCTCCATGTTATGAAATGTTTCACAGATTCGTCACTGTTCTTTATTGATGTGTAGTATTCCATTGTGTGAATATACCACAATTTATTTAACCACTCATCCGTTGATGGACACCTTGGTTGCTTCCAACTTTTTGCTATTGTAAACAGAGCTGCGATAAACATGGCTGTGCATATATCTGTTTGTGTGAAGGCTCTTATTTCTCTAGGGTATATTCCGAGGAGTGGGATTTCTGGGTTGTATGGTAGTTCTATTTCTAACTGTTTAAGAAAACGCCAGATAGATTTCCAAAGTGGTTGTACCATTTTACATTCCCACCAGCAGTGTATAAGAGTTCCAATCTCTCCACAGCCTCTCCAACATTTATTATTTTGTGCTTTTTGGATTAATGCCATCCTTGTTAAAAACACTAAACATTTTTTAACATCCTAGAGCAGAGAAGACTTTTCTTAGAAAGATGGGAAACCCAAAACTCACAAAGAGAAATGCTTACCTATTTGACTAGACAAAAAATTCAAATTTTATGCACAAAAAATAAATGCTATCTGTAATATATGGTAGGTGAGGGCATAATTTCTTAATATCAAGAGTCCATGAAAATAAGAAAAAGAGTAATCATACAAATTTAATGTACATGAAAAGCTGTTCAATCTCTCCAATTAATTAATGCAATAAAATATAAAACAAAAAAAAATACCTCTTTTCATTTAACAAAAATAAATTACCAAAATAGTATGGTGTAATTGTAGAAAAAATTGCATTGATTGGCAATGAGATCATATCTAGCAAAGTCTCTTGTCACAGTAGTTTAAGTTCTAGCCATTCACATTATTATGTTTTATTCTGTCCTGTAACCATAAATTCCACAGTTAGTGGTGACTCTATGCTTAAATGGATTCAGTGCTTGCTATTGGTATTTTTTCTTTTAAATTTTATTTATTTTGTTGTTGAGAATATACACAGCAAAACACACATCAATTTAAAAGTTTCGGCAAGTACAATTTAGTGACATTAATTACATTCTGTTAGCTGTACATCCGTTCTCACCCTCCTTTTCTGAATTGTTCCTTTCTTTGTTAACATACACTCACTGTCCCCTAAGGTTCCCATCTGATCTTTTGAGTTGCTGCTGTCAATTTGATCGCATATAGACTGTTCTTAAAAGAGCATAAGGCTCAAGGCAGGCCCTTTTTACTAGATAACCTAAACTGTTGTTTGGTCCCAAGATGACTTCAGGGGATATTTTTGATTTTTGGTTATCTCATGGTAATAGTTTCAGGGGCTCATCCACAATCCATGGCTCCAGAAAGTCTGGAGTCCATGAGAATTTAAAATTCTGGTCTGATTTTCTTCTTTTGATTAGGATTCTTCTACGGAATTTTTGATCAAATTGTTCAATAACGGTAGCCAGGTACCATCTGACTCTTTTGATCTCATGACAAAAGAGGCAGTCGTTTATGGAGGCAATTAGCCACACATTTCATGTTATTGTTGTCACCATCAAGTCAGTTTTGACTCCTAGCAACCCTACAGGACAGAGTAGAGCTGCCCCATAGGGGAGGGCTCCTGTAGAATTTTATACTACTCCTCTTCCGGATTCTCCTTCTTCCTCTGTTGCTCCAGGTGAATAGAGACCAAGTGTTGTGACTTGGATGGCTGCTTGCAAGCTTTCAAGACCCCAGGTACTATACAACAACCTAGGAGGTAGAACAAAGAGCTAAATATGTTATCAGACCAATTAACTGGGACGTCCCATGAAATCATGACCCTAAACCTCTAAACCAAGCAACCCAATCCCATGAGGTGTTTGGTTGTACACAAGCAGCCTCACCAGCTACTCTTTTTCTTTTGTAAATATATGTATCACACAACTTTTGCCAATTCAACTTTTTACAGGTGTACAACTTATGTACCAAAATTACAATAACCAGCTGTTGGTACCGTACCGTTAGTCAATGTGACTTCTCCATCATCATTAACCAACCCTCTTTGTCCCTGCCCTTCTGCCCCTGGTAACCGTTAGTAAACTTTGTTCTCTGCACATTTGCCTTTTCACAGAAGTGAGGTCATACAATGTCTTCCTTTTGCGCTACTATCCGTACCAGTATGTTTTACCACATCTTCTTCATTCTAAGTCTTTTATTTTTCTTCATCTCTTACGTGGATGGAATTTGTTGTGAAGTCTTTTTTGTTTGTTTCCATTTGTTTTTAACACATATATCGAGATATAACTGACCTACGATATTTTGCACATACTTAATGTGCACAATATTAAAAGTTTTGGCACATGTGAAGCTATCCCCACAATCGGGATAATTAACAAACATATTACCCTGAAAAGTTTATTGATGTCCTTGTGAAATCACTCCTAAGGTTTCTTCAGACAACCACTGATCTGCTTCTGTCCCTACAGATTGGTATACATTTTCTAGAATTTTACTTAAGTGGAATCATATAGTATGCATTCTTTCTGGTCTGGCTTCCCTCCCCCCCCGCTCCCCACCACCTCAGCATAGTTACTTTGAGAATCACACGTTACAGCATGTATCAGTGTTTTCTTCTTTTTGTTATTGAGAAGTGTTCAACTGTTTGGCTATATCACAGTTTACCCATTTACATGTTGATGGATATTTCAGTTGTTTCCAGTTTGGGGCTATTAAAATCAAGCTGTAGGAACATTCACATTCAAGTCTTTGTATGGACATAATGCTTTCATTTCTCTTTGGGTAAATACCTAGGCTTGATCATATGGTAAGTGCCCAAGCGGTTATACCATTTTACATTCTTGCCAGCAGTTCCATTTGTTCCACACCCTCTTCAACACTTAGTGCCATCATTTTAACTTTAGCCATTCTAATATGTTGTTGTGAAAACCCTGGTGGCGTAGTGGTTAAGTGCTACGGCTGCTAACCAAAGGGTCAGCAGTTCTAATCCGCCAGGAGCTCCTTAGAAACTCTATGGGGCAGATCTACTTTGCCCTATAGGGTCACATGAGTCGGAATCGACTGGACAGCACTGGGTGGGTAATATGTTGTTTGGCATTTCACTGTGGTTTTAATTTTCACTTACCTCATAACTAATAACATGGAGCATGCTTCATGTGCTTATTGGTACTTATTTGCCACCCATATATTTTCTTTGGTGAAGTATTTGACCAAGTACGTTGCTCACTTTTTAAAATTGCATAGTTTTTTTTCTTATTGTTGAGTTTTAGAGTTCTGTCTATATTCTGCATACAAATCTTTTATTAGGTATGTAATTTGCAAATATTTTATCTCAGTCTGGGATATGTCTTTTTATTTTCTTAATAGTTTCCTTTGAAGAATAGAACTTCATAATTTTTATGAAGTCTAATTTATTAATTTTTTACTTTTATGAATTGTGCTTATTGTATTGCATATAAGAGATCTTTACCTAACACTAGTCAAAAAAAGACTTTTCCTATATTTTCTTCTAAATTTTATAGTTTTAGATTTTATAAATTTAGGGCTATGATCCATTTTGAGTCAATATGTGTATACAGTGTGAGGGATGACTCAAAGTTCACATGTTTGCATACAGATATCCAACTTTTCTAGCAATATTTGCTGAAAAGGCTATCTTTTATCCACAGAAATGCCTTTGCATCTTTGTTCAAAATCAACTTACTATGTATCTGCCAATCTCTTTCTGGACTCTCTATTCCATTCCATTGGCTTATGTACCTATCTTTTTTTATCAGTAGCACATTGTTTTGATTGTTGTAGCTTTATAATAAACCTTGAAGTAAGGGCTACAGCTGGGTGATAATGAATAATCTTCCAACTTTGTTTTATTTCAAAAAAATTTTTTGGCTATAATAAGTGTTTTAATCAATCACCTCCTATTCATCCCATTGGTGAGAGAGGAATTTCCACCCTATGGTTATGGAGATGACCAAACACAGGAAACCCAGCATGGGACAGATGAGACAGATGGCAATTTATTAATCATATATACTTACAGCCCCAGGGTCACATGCAGACCATACCAGGATTGCACTAGGGAAGAGAGTAATCACCCAGGGGAATGGGAGGCAGGCGTTATAGTATCAGAAAGGTGAGGTACTCGTTGGATCCCATGAGAGGGTATGATTGACTTTGAGTAGTTCTGTAGGCTAGCCGGGAATTGAAACCCTCTGCTCAAGGATAATCAGGAACAATGCCTAGTCATTGATAAGAAGGGTTATTTAGCTAGGTGACCTTATATGTGGGAGCAGAGTGAGGAGGGAAACTTGTGGTTAGGCCATTTGAAGCCCTCCCAATTTTACCATATGTCAAGGCAGCCCGTCATTTTCTTTCAGAATGGGGAATATTCCTGGTAGTGAATTTGATACAAATGCTGGTGATAAGTCTTCTTTTATATTTATAAAATGTTTTTCACCTTAATTTTTAAAAGATATTTTCACTGTGTATAAAATTCTACAGGGACCCTCGTGGCAAAATGGTTAAGTGCTTGACTGCTAAAAGAAACGTTGATTTGAACCCACCAGCTGCTCCATAGGAGAAGAGTATGGCGGTCCACTCCCATAAGGATTGCAGCCTTGCACACCTAGTGGGGCAGTTCTGCTCTATCCTATCCTGCTGCTGATGACGCTGCTGGATGAGTAGAACTGTCCCACAGGGTTTCCAAGGAGCAGCTCGTGGATTCCAACTGCCTACCTTTTGGTTAGTAGCTGAGCTCTTAACAACTGCACCACCAGGGGTCCCTTTGTCCTATGGGGCTGCTTTTAGTGGGAGTTGACTTGATAGCAATGGTTTTGGTTTGGTATAAAATTCTACATTGACAGTTTTTCCTTCAGTACTTTACAGATGTTTTACTGTCTTAACCCTTTAATCGATTCTGATAGGAAGTCTCCTGTCATACGTATCTTTGTTTCTCTGTACCCAATGTGTCTTTTTTCCTTTGACTGTTTTTTTTTAATTAAAATTTTTTTATTGTCAAAAAAATATAACATTTGCCAATTCAATCTTTTGCAGTTGTACAATTTAGTGTTATCAATTACATTAATCATCTTGTACAACCATCTCCCATAATCATGGCCAAATTTTCCGTGACCATAAACAGAAAATCAATGCTTCCTAAACAATGGCTACCCTTTAATCCCTCCCTCCTGTACCTAAAACAAAAAACCCAAACCTGTTGCCATTGTGTCAAGTCAATTCTGATACATTGAGTCGGAATCCACTCGACCGCACTGGGTTTGGGTAGGACAGAGTAGAACTCTCCCATAGGGTTTTCAAGGCTGTAATCTTTATGGATGCAGTCTGTCACATCTTTCTCCCATGGAGCTGCTGGTGGGCTCATTCTGCCAACCTTTGGATTAGCAACAGATCGCTTAACCACTGCACCACTGGGGCTCCACTGCTGTTCCTAGCAACCACTAATAAACTTTTGTCTGTATACATTTGCCTATTCTTGTTATTCATAAAAGTGAAATCACAGAATTTTTTGATTGATTTATTTCACTCTGCATAATGTTTCCAAGGTTCATCCACTTTGTAGCATGTATTAGAACTTCATTTTTCTTTCTTTTCCTTTTATTGTGCTTTAGGTGAAAGTTTACTGAGCAAAATAGTTTCTTACTGAACAATTAATACACAAATTGTTTTGTGACATTGTTTGCAATCCCCATGATGTGCCAGCATTCTCCCCTTCTCCACCCTGAGTTCTCCATTTCCATTTGTCCCATTTTCCTGTCCGTTCTTGCCTTTGCCTTTGGGTGGTGTGCCCATTTGGTCTCATGTACATGATTGAACCAAGAAGCATGTTCCTCACATGTGCTATTGTTTGTTTTGTAGGCCTGTTTAATCTTTGGCTGAAGGGTGAACTTCGGGAATGACTTCAGTTCTGAGTTCAGTTCTTTAGTTCTGTGCGGGAGCCGTAGTCTCAGGGTTCCTCTAATCTCTCTCAGACCAGTAAAGTCTGTAATTTTCTTTCTTTTCCTCTTTTTCCTTTTTTTTTTTTGTGGTGTCTTTGCCTGAATTTGGTATCAGGCTATGCTGGCTTCATAGAATGAATCCAGAAGCATCCCTTCCTTTTCTGTGTTCTGAAATAGTTTGAGGAGTACTGGTGCATGCTCTTCTCTGAATGTTTGGTGGAATTCTGCACTGAAGCCATCTGGGCCAGAGCTTTTGTTGTTGTTGGAAGTTTTTGTTTTTTTTTTTAAATTACCTTTTCAATCTCTTCTCTTGTGATGGGTCTGTTCAGATTTTCCATCTTGATTTGTGTTTAGATATATAGTGTGTTTCTAGAAATTGATCAGAGAAGATGCTTTGTATTATCTTAGTGTTTTGGATTTTGTTGAGGGTTGTTCTATGGCCTAAACTGTGGTTTAATCTGGAGAACGTTCCATGTGCGTTGGAAAAGAATGTATTCTTCTCTGCTTTTGGGTGGTGTTCTAAATGTCTGTAAGGTCAGGGTGGTTGATTGTGGCCTTTAGATCTTTTGTTCTGTACAGTTTCTTTCTAGATGTTCTGTCCTTTACTGAGAGTGGTGTGTTGAAGTCTCCTACTATTATTGTGGAACTGTGAATTCCTCTGTTCAATGCTGTGAGAGTTTGTTTTACGTACTGTGGAGTCCTGTCATTGGGTGCGTAGGTATTTGTTAGGGTTATGTCCTCCTGGTGGTTTGTCCCTTTTATCACTATGTAATGTCCTTCCTTGTCTTTTATGGTGGATTTTGTTTTAAAGTCTATATTATCTGAAATTAGTATTATCACACCAGCTCTTTTTTGGTTGCTGTTTGCTTGGTATATATTTTTTTCCATCTTTTGATTTTTAACATACTTATGTCTTTGTTTTTAAGGTGTGTCTCTTGTAAACAGCATATTGATGGGTCCTGTTTTTTAATACATTATGTCACCCTCAGTCTCTTTATGTGTGCATTTAAGCCTTTTATATTCAGTGTGATTATTGATAGATATTAATTTATTACTGTCATTTTGTAGTTTTTTTGTTTTTTGTAGGGCTGACATTTTCTTTGTTCCTCTTACTCTTCTGTCGTGAGTTCTTTCTGTTTGTGGATTTTTGTTTTTGTTGTTGTTGTTGTTATTGTTGATTTTGTGTTTACCGAGACTATATATTTTTTTCTTTATTTTGATGAGTAAGTTTGTTAACTTTCTTTGTGGTTACCTTGAAATTTACTCCTGTCTTCCTAAGTTTGAACCAGTCTTTTACTACTTGATATCACCTTGATTTCCTCTGCATTTGAAAGTTCTCTACCTATACCTTTTATTCCCTCTTTTATTATTTTGACTTTGTTGTCATTTACAGACTGACCTCTCTGGTTTCCTGTTGTAAATCTTTTAGTTTTATTTTATACATGAGAGTTTATTACCTATGTTGTTCTCTGGCTGATGCTGTCCTGTGTCCTAGATTCAGGTTGTTGGTTTTCTAACTGAAGAAATCCCTTTAATAATTCTTATAAGTTTGGTTTTGTTTTTTACATATTTCCTTAACTTCTGTTTACCTGGAAATGTCCAAATTTTGTCATCATATTTGAGTGAGAGTTTTGTAGGATATATTATTCTTGGTTGGAAATTTTTTTTCTTTCAAGGTTTTATATGTGTCATCCCATTTACTTCTTGCCTGCATGGTTTCTGCCCAATAATCAGAGCTTAGTCTTATTGTTTCCCCTTCGTATATCACTTTTTGTTTTTCTTGAGCTGCTGTCAGTGTTCTTTCTTTGTCATTGTTTTTAGTGAGTGTGATTGTAATAAGTCTTGCTGATTTTCTTTTGGGGTCTAGCCTATATGGGATTTGTTGAGCTTCTTGGATTATCAGCTTTTTGTCTTCCATTTTATGGAAATATTCTCTCAGCCAATCTCCTATGATTCTCTTTGTGTTTTCTGTTTTCTCCCCCAAATTTTTGCTTTTGATTATATCCCACATCATTCTCAAGTTCTCTTCATTCTTTTCTCTGGTTTTTCCTCAAAGTGGTATCCAAAAATTTGTCTTCAATTTCACTGATTCTGTCTTCCATTGTTTCAAATTTGCTCCTAAAACCTATTGCACTGTCCATTTCTGAAATCTTGTTGTTTATCTTTTGGATTTCTAATTGCTATTTTGTATGAAAAAAAAAATTTTTTTTTTAATGATTTCTAGTTGTTTATTTATTTTGAAATTTTGTTCCTGTATTATTTTCTTGAATTCTTCCATTGTTTTGTCTGTGTTTTCCCTAATGTAGTCTGTATTTTCCATGATGTTGTCTGTTTTTTCCTTATTTTTTTTCCTGTATTTTCCTTAATCTCTTGGGGAGCTCTGGATATTAGAGTTTTGAATTCACTATCAGGTAGTTTAGGGTTTTTTTTTTTTTTTTTTTTCTACTGGAAGATCATCTGGTGTTTAATTTTGGTTGCTGTCTGGAGCCATCCTGTCCTGTTTTTTAAAATATGTTTTCTTATTGTCTGCTGTCTCTGGGACATTCAGGAATTATTTTCTTCATTTACTGATTGTAGATTTGATTGTTTCCTCCTGCTTTTTTATCTTATTTGGTTATGTCTAGGTAGGTGGGCTGGGTGTATTTTGTTGCTTGCATGATACTTCTCACCACTTTGTCCAAGTGGGCAGGGCTGGTTGTTCAGCTATGGTGCAGCATGGCAGGTCCAGTGGGGGTGGGGGTGGGTGGTTTGGAATGGGTCGTTTGCAGTATGAACTGGGGCTGATGGGGCAAGGCTGGGGGCAGTGTAGGGCAAAGTCTGGGAAACTGTATCAGTGCCCCTCGAAGGTGCTGTGCTTGGTACTCAGTGTGAGTAGGCAGGAGGGAATGGAGAGAATGTGATGTGCAGAGCTAAGTTGGTGAGAAAAAGAAGAAAAAGAAGAGCAAGAAACAAAAATTAAAAAAAAGAGGAAGAAAAAGAAGGAGGAGGAGAAGAAGAAGAAAATGGTGCAGTAGGTTTCAGCTGGCGGGGGCAGGGCAGATCCTGTAAGGCTGTGTGCTGGTGGAGCCTAGCAGTGGGGGTGGTGCGGACCCAGGGATGCCATGCTCAGTGGATCTCTAGCTGAGTGGTGTGGCATAGCCCGTTAAAAAGGGTAGGGGACGGCACACATGGCTAGCTGGGTGGGAGAAAGGAAAGAAAGAAAGAGAAGAAACAAAAAATCGAAAAAAAACCCAAAACAACAGCAACCACAACAAAAAAATCAAAACAAACCCAACAATCAGAAAACAGAAATAAATAAATAAAATAAACAAACAAAAAAAACTACCAAAAAAAAAAAAATGGTGCTGAAGGAGCCAGCTGGTGGGAGTGGGGCAGACCCAGGCAGCAGTGAGCTGGTGTCTCTCTGGCCAAGCCACCCTGGCTCATTGGAAAGCTGTGGAGGCCTAGTAGGGGGAAGAAGGATTGGGGGTGGAAAAGCATGCAACCCTGGTTACAGGGTTATCTGTCTCCTGTTGGGAGCTCTGTGAATTTGCCTTCCCATACTTCTAGTTCCTTAGTGGCTGTAGTCCAAGATGGCAAATCCATGCCACATTAGCTGGTAGGGGACTTCCACTCCATAGGTCTTCTTCTTCTCTGATGTCTGTCAGTTTCTTCTTCCATCTGATGCTTGATTGAGTTGTTCATCCCTTCATTTGATACTTACGGTTCCAGGATTGACATTTGTATCTATTTTACTTAGTTTCTTGGGTCTTTGCTGCAGAGGGATGGTATGATGTTTCTATCTATAGCACCATGTTGGCTCCTCCCAGACCAGTAAGTCTGGTCTTTATTTTTATTTTTTTTGTGAATTTGAATTTTGATCTACATTTTGCTCCCACTCTGTCCAGGACCCTCTATTGTGATCCCTGTCAGAGCAGGCGGTGGTGGTAGCCAGGCACCATTTAGTTTTTCTGGGCTAAGGCTGGTGGAGGCTCCAGTACTTGTGGTCCCTTAGTCTTTTGGACTAATCTTTTCCTTGTGTCTTCGGTTTTTGGAGCCCTGGTAGCACAGTATTTAAGAGTTTGGCTGCTAACCAAAAAGATTGGCAGTTCAGGTCCACAAGTAGATCCTTGGAAGCCCTGTGGGGCAATTCTACTCTGTTCTATAGCATCACTATGCATCAGAAACAGTTTGGTTTGGTTCTTATGTTTTCTTTATTCTCCTTTGCTCCAGACAGGATGGGACCAGTATGTATCTCTTAGGTGGCTGCTACCGAGCTTTCCCCAGATGCTGCTCACCAAAGTCAGATATAGAACAAAGTCAGATATAATTTTTTTTTAATTACACATATTGAAGTTGTCTTATAGCTCACTGAGGCATTATTCTTTTGTTTTTTGTTTTGTTTCATTTGGGTAGATTCTAGTGCTGTTTATTCCAAATTCACTAATCTTTTCTTCTGCAACGTCTATCTGTTGTTATACCATTCACTGTATTATTAATTTCAGACATGGTAGTTTGCATCTCTAGAAATTCAACTTGGGTTTTTGTGGTGAAAAGAATTACTTAATGTGGCCCTTCTAGCCATGGTCTTTGTGACTCACACACAGTGATTGTGTGGAGCTGTGCAAATTAAGTAATTGATGCAAATTGGTCAGTTTTGCCATACCACTGGGGTTGAAATGAGCCATCCCAGAGGTGGGAAAGAGGATCCCTCCATCACCAGGGAAGAACAGCTGGGAGCAGAGAGTGTGTCTTTTGGACCTGGGATCCTTGTGCTGTGAAGCTCTTGGACCCAGGAAACAGAGAATGAGCTGTAACTCTGAAGACCGTGAGAAGAGGCAGAGAAAGAGCAGTGGGAGAGACTGGCAGGAGGGGCTAGAAGGAAAAACCATCAGAGACTACACAGTGGGCTTCCTAGCCCACAGAATGAGAAAGCTGTCTTTGAGCCAAGGCTTACTGCTGGAGTCGGATGCCTCTGGGGACTCTTTGGCAGAGGCAAAAAGAGCTTTATAACATTTGCCTGAGCAGGGTAGAGGCCTAGGGACAGAGAGAGGTGTGCCTGTGAGATGAAAAAGAGGCTGTCCTGATGGAAGAACCGTATTTTGAGTGTTCCTCAACCTGAATTGTAACCTATTACTTCGCTAATAAACCCCATGATCATTAGTATTGTCTATGAGTTCTGTGTGGGTATTGCAATGAATTATCAAACCCAGCAGAGAAGTAGGGAGTGCTATGGGAGGGACGGTTGTTGTCAGAACTGGTGAAGATTGCAGAAAGAAGGCATGTCTGACCTCCGTCTCATAGGAATCAGCCTTGTGCTGTTGATCTGGATTCTCTTTCCCCCTTGTTAAGTTAGAGGAGGCCAGATGCCACCCCTGTACAGTTTTTACAGTTTTTTAATCCCTTTTTTGTGTTTAATAACATGCTCGGTCTTTCCTCTAGCTTTCTTTTTTGTATTGTGGTGAAGATATACATACCAAAACATTTGCCAGCAAAACTTTCACATTTGCAATTCGGTGACGTTGATTACATTTTTCATGTTGTGCTACAATTATAGCTATCCTTTTCCAAAATATCCCACAAAATTAACATAAATTCAATGCCCCCCAAACAAAAAGATCCCCCTTTTCCCCTCCCTTTCACCTCTGGTAACCATTAATAATCTTGGTTTCTATATATTTGCTTATTTCAAATAAGTGAGATCATACAGTATTTGTCCCTTTGTGACTGATTTATTTCGTCCAGCATGTTTTCAAGATTCATCCACGCTGTGGCATGCATCCGAACTTCATTTCTATTTATGGTGACATAATATTCCATCATATGTGTATATCAGGTTTTGTTTATCCATTCATCTGATGATGGATGTTTCCATTTTTTGGCTATTTTTGAAAAGTACTGCAATGAGCATTGATATACAGGTTTCTGTTTGCATTCCTGCTTTCATTTCTTTTGGGTTTATACCTAGGATTGTGATTGCGAGGTTATATGGTAATTTTGTGTTCAGCTTTTTGAAGAACTGCCAGACTGTTTCCCACAGTGGCTGTGCCATGCTGCATTCCCACCAGCAATGGATAAGGGTTCCACTTTCTCCATAACTTCTTAGACACTTGTTTTTTGTTTCTTTTTTATGATTGCCATTCTAATGAAGGTGAAGCGATAGCTCATTGTGGTTTTGATTTACATTTCGCTGATGGCTAATGGTGTTGAGCACCTTTTCATGTACTTGTTGGCCATTTGAATATCCTCTTTGGTGAACCATCTGTTCAAGCCCTTTGCCTATTTTTTTATTGGGTTGTTTGCCCTTTGTTTTGTTAAATGGTAGAAATTCTCTATATATTTTGGATATAAGGCCCTTATTTGATATATGCTTCCCCCAAATTTTCTCCCAGTCTGTAAGTTGTCTTTTCACTTTGTTGATAAAGTCCTCTAGCTTCTTGAATGTATGGAATATAGTTATGATAACGCTTTTAATGTTCTTCTCTACTAATTCTATTATTTTTGTCACTTCTAAGTTGGTTTTGATTAATTTTTCTCATTATGAGTTACATTTTCCTGCTTATTTGCATGTCTGGAATGCAAATTATACCTGGCATGGGAAATTATTTCAGGATTCTGTGACAATATGAACGTTTTAAAGAAAATAACAATGTTATTCAGCAGTGCATTCTAGGGAAAAATGAGCCTTTCCTGGTTCATTTCTCTGTAGCACCTGCAGAGGGGAAAGTATTCAAGAAACACTGGTGTAGAGAGATTGGGGTGGGGAGGAACAAAGTTGAGTTGCTTTGATAGGATGGCATTTCTCTTCTCAGGAAGGTTAGAGGCAATAGTTGAGTGTGAGGGAAAAGTAGAAGAGGAAGAACTTGAAGAGTATGAAAAGGCTAGTAATGAAAAGCTTATTTTAAGAGCTGCTCCTAGCTGAGGCTAGGAATAAAAATAGGCCTAGGAAAAGTGGACAGTGGGATTTTTCAGGAAGGACTCCTCATGACATTATCTAGATCCCCAAGTTTGCCCAAGTTTCTAAGCATCTGCTAGTCTAGCAGTCCTCCCTGGACTCTCCTTCAGCCAGTTGTGCTACACTTCTAGTTGGCACTGTTCCCCATCAGATGCAGTTGGTTAAGGATCTGCATAACCTTTCAGAGTGTTGCCACTCTTGGATTCTTTCTGGATAGTGCCCAAGAATATTAGAACTCTTAAATTCATTTCTGCCCTTTTCTCTTTTAAATTTCTTCTTTGATGTGTGTGTTTATGCTATAAATTGACATCTGAGCACAGCTTTTGCTGTGCCCCAAAGGTTTTGGTGTGATGTGTTTTCATTCTTATTTGATTCTAGGAATGTTTTAATTCCCTCTTTGATTTCTGCTATTTCCCAGTTACTTTTAATCAAGGTGTTATTCATTTCCATGTATATGATTCTTTATCCTTGCTCTTCCTGTTATACGTTTCTACTTTTATGGTATAGTGATCAGAGAGAATGCTTTGCATTTTGGATTTTATGGAGGCTTGCTTTGTGGCCTAACATATGATCTCTTCTGAAGAATGTTCATGTGCGTTGAAAATGAACATGTTTTGCTGCTGTTGGGTGGAGTGTTCTATATATGTCTATGAGGCCCACTTGTTCTGTTTTGGCCTTTTGATCTTCTGTATCTTAGTCGAGTTTCTTTCTAGATGTTCTGTCATTTACCGAGAGTGGCGTGTCGAAGTCTCCTGCCATTATTGTGGAACTGTAAATTTTTCTTTTCAGTGCTGTTATGGTTTTCTGTATTTTGAGGCCCTTTTGTTGGGTGTGTAGAATACTTATTAAGGTTATGTCTTCTTGGTGGATTGTTATTTTAAACATTATATAATATCTTTCCATGTCTTTTATGGTGGATTTTACTTTTAAGTCTGTTTTATCTGAGATTAGTATTGCCATTCCTGCCTTATATGGTTACCATCCGCTTCATGTATTTTTTCCATCCTTTGATTTTTAATAAATTTATGTCTTTGTGTCTAAGATTTGTCTCCTGTGGACAGCATATTGATGGGTTGTGTTTTTTTTTAATCCATTCTGCCACTCTCTGTCTCTTTATGGGTGTGTTTAAACCACTTATATTCAGTGTGATTATCTATAGGTATGAGTTTATTGTCATACTGTGCTTTTTTTTTGTGGTACTGACATTTTCTTTGTTCCTCTTAGTTTCCTGTGTGGAGTTCCTTTTGTTCATGGATTTTCTTTCTTTCTTTTTTTTTCTTTCATTATTGTAGCCTTTTTGTTTACTAAATCTTTATGTTTTTCTACTTTTATTCTGATGAGTGGGTTTGTTAACTTTCTTTGTGGTTACCTTGAAATTTACCCTTATCTTCTGAAGCTTGAACCAGTTTTTAATTACTTGATATCGCCTTGATTTCCTCTCCATTTGAAAACTCTATACCTATACCATTTATTCCCCCTTTTGTTGTTTTGATGTTGTCATCATTTACAGATTGACATCTCTGTTTCTCTGTTTTAAGTCTTTCAGCTCTGTTATATTATTGGTGGTTCTTTATCTAGGTTGGTATCTGGCTGATGCTGCCCGGCATCTTAGACTCTGGTTATTATTTGATATTTTTGTGCTCTAACTGGAGGACTCCCTTTAATATTTCTTATAAGTTTGGTTTTTTTTGCAAAGTTCCTTTATTTCTGTTTATCTGGAAATGCCTCAATTTCATCACTGTATTTGAAAGAGTTTTGCAGGATATATTATTCTTGGTTGGCAGTTTTTTTCTTTCAAGGTTTTTACATGTCAACCCACTGCTTTCTTCCTTGCATAGCTTTAGTCATCTAGTGCTGCTATATCAGAAATAGCACAAGTGGATGGCTTTAACAAAGAGAAATTTGTTTCTTCACAGTAATGTAGGCTAAAAGTCCAAATTCAGGGCACCAGCTCCAGGGGAAGGCTTTCTCTCTCTTTGTCGGCCCTCTCATCAATCTTCCCCCAGAATAGGAGTTTCTCTGCACAGGGACCTGGGTCCAAAGGACATGCGCTGCTCCTGGCACTGCTTTCTTGGTGGTATGAGGTTCCCTGTCTCTCTGCTTGCTTCTCTCTTTTATATCTCAAGAGATTGCCTCAAGACAGAATCCAATTTTGTAGATTGAGCCTTGTCTCACTAACACAACTGTCGCCCATCTTCCCTCATTAACATCACAGAGGCAGGATTTACAACATATAGGAAAATCACACAATACCAGGAATCATGGCCCAGCCAAATTGAGACACATATTTTTTGGGGGGACATAATTCAATCCATGACATTCCACCCTTTGACCTCTCCCAAATCACATCCTTGCAACATGAAAAACATATTCACCCCATCATATCATAACTAAAGTCTTAACTCCAAGTCCAAAATCCAGAAATTCCTCTTCTTCTGTGAAATCTAGAATACAAGCTGTCTGCTTCCAAAGGTACAATGGCAGAACAGACACAAGCTAGAAATTTCAGTTAGAAATGGGAAAAACTGGAAGGGCAGAAGGGATAACAGGCACCAGGCAAGTCAGCAGAACACATTACATTAGCCCTGAAGGCTTGGGAAATAATCCTCTGTTCCCTGAGACAATTTACGTAATGGCCCTGCCCTCCAGACTCTAGGTGTTGGCTATATTCTCCAGATTCTGAGTGGAGGCCCCTTGGCCCTGGGCTTCAGCTTCCCCTTCCAGGCCCACTGAGACAGCAACTCTGCTCCCTCGGCTTTAGGCACACCATTCTCCTGGTCCATCTGAGTGGCAACTCCACTCTTACAAACACCAGAGGCCATGGATCCACTCTTTAAAGCCCCAGAGGTCATGGCGATAACTTTTGAGACTGAGGCCGCTTGGCTTCTTGTGTTCTTTGTCTCTTCAGCTTCTGCTGCCTGATTGGCTCATTGGGCCTTATACCCACATCTGCCCTGCTGGGGCAAGTGTTCCAGAGCTCTGTAGCTCCACTGATAAGTGTCCAGAGGCACCCCTACTCCACCAGGAAGCCTCCTGTGCACAGGCACTCAGCTGTCTTGCTCTGTGTGTCAGCTCCCGCGCTATCTGGTTCTGGTCCTGCTGCTGCTGGTTCTCTTCTGCTGCCGTTTCCCTGCTGCCGCAGGTTCCCTGCTGCTGGTGGTCCTTTGCTGCCGCCGCTCCTCTATCCATTCACAGTTTCAAAACTGCTTCCACATTTTAGATATCTGTTACAGTAGCACTGCACTCTCAGTACCAACTTCTGTCTTTATCATCTAGTGCAGGTATAACAAAAATACATAATTCAATCCATGACACGTGATTTTTGCCGAGTAATTAGCATTTAGTTTTATTGTTTCCCCCTTGTAAGTGACTCTTCATTTTTCTTGAGCTGCTCTCAGATTTCTTTTTTTGATTTTTGCAAGAGTGATTATGATGTGTCTTGGTAACTTTAAAAGAGGGTCTATCGTATATGTGGTTTATTGAGCTTCTTGGATGGTCAGCTTTTTGTCTTTCATGATATTTGGAAAGTTTTCTGCCAGCAAATCTTCAACGATCTCTTTGTGTTTTCCATTTTCTCCTACTGTTCTGAACCTCCGATCACATGCAGATTTTTGCACTTGATTGTGTTCCATGTAATTTTTAGGTTTTCTTCATTTTTCTTTATCCTTTTCTCTGATTTTTCCTCAAAGAAAGTGATATCCATGGATTTGTCTTCAGTTTAGCTGATTCCGTCTTTGGTTTTTTCATATTTGCTCCTAAAACTTTCTGTTGGGTTGTCCATTTCTGACATTTTGTTCCTTATCTTTTGCATTTCTTGCTGCTGTTTTCATATGATTTCTAATTGTTTATTTATTCTGATGTTTTGTTCTTGTATTATTTTACTGAATTCTTCTATTGCTTTATTTGTGTTTTCCTTGATTTTGGCTATGTTTTCCCTTATTTCTTTCCTTTTCTCTCCAAAAGTCCTAAATATTAGTCTTTTGAATTTTGTATCAGATAGTTCCACTGCCTTTTCTTCCACTGCAAGGCCATCTGATTCTTTATTTTGGTAATTTGCTGGAGCCATCTTGTCCTGCTTTTTCTAATATGTTTTGATATTATATGTTATCTCCGAGACATTAAGGTATTATTTATTTATTGTATGTTCATTTGTTCCGTCTTGCTTTTTTGTTTTGTTTTGATATGTTAGGGTGGGCAAGCCAGGCATGTTTTGCTACTTGCTTGTCTGTGGGCATGATAGCTCTCAGCACCTTGTCTGGGTGGGCGGGGTGAACTTGCTTCCCTGTACACTGGTTTGGTGAGGTGGTTGAGGGAAGCCTCAGTGGGCACTGTCTATCTTCTGATGTTGCTTCAGTGGTTTGGGAACTTTCCCAACTCCTCACCAGATAGATGGGGGTTTCAGATGGGGAGTGGTGTGGGCTCATTTCCTACTATACAGTAGCTGATCGAGTGATGTGAGGGGTGAAGTGCTGGCTCAGTGTGGTTGCTGGCCTGAGCACCAAGTGTTCTCTAGCCACAGTGGCATGTTGGGGCCTGGTGGGAAGGGGGGGGTGTCATATGGTGCTGTGTGTGTGGGGAGGGAGAAAGAGAAGAAAAGAGAAAGAAGGATAAAAAAATAGCTGGCAGGTGGTGGTGAGGGCTGACGGTAAAGGGGGAAGCTGGTGTATGAGGCTAGGTGGGAGGTAGAAATAAAATAAAATAAAATAAAATAATAAAATAAAAAAGATATAAAAAATAATAAAAACTGACAATGTGGTGGGGCCAGGTGAGCAGGGGTGGTGCGACCCCAGGTCCCAGGGGCCAGGTGGAGTGGATGTGATGTGCAGTACTAGGTGGAGGGGAGAAAAAAAAAAGAAAGAAGAGAGAGAAACAAAAGCAAAAACAAAAAACAAACAAAAAAAGTGGTGTGGCAGTTACAGACAGGTGGGGACGAAGTAGGTCCAGGGTGGTTGTGCGCCGGTGGCTCTCTAGCTGAGGTAGTCAAGTGTGGCCCAGTAGTACAGGGTGGAGGTGGTATACAGGGCTAGGTGGTAGGAAAAGGAAAAGGAAGAAAGGGAAACAGAGAAAAGAAAGAAAATTGACAACGTGGCAGGAGCTGGCGGGTGGGGGCGGGGCAGACCTGGGAAGATTGTGTGTTAGTGTCTCTCTCACGGAGTTGCACAGCATGGCCTGTCAGGAAGTGGCAGAGATGGTGCATGGAGCTAGGTGGGAAAGAGAAAGAAAAGGAAGAAAGGGAAAGGGAGAAAAAAGAATTAAAAAAAGGCTCAGTGGTAGCCAGCTGGTGGGGGCAGAGAGGACCTTAGGGCTTGTTGGAAGGGAGGATGTGTAATGTGCAGAGCTAGGTGGGAGGGACAAAGAAAAGAAAGAAGAGAGAGAAACAAAAGCAAAAAAAAAAGAAAAAACGGCAATGTGATAGGAGTCAGCAGATGGGGGTGGGGCAGACCTGGGGAGGCCGCGTGGTCGTGGCTCTCCAGCCAAGCAGTGCAGTGTGGCCAGTTCAGAAAGAGCAGAGGTGGTTAACGGGGCTAGGTGAATGGGAGGAAGGAAAGGAAGGAAGAGAAAGTGAAAAAAATATGGCGAGGGTGTTAGCTGGTCGGGGCAAGGCAGAACTGGGGTGGTAATGAGCTAGTGTCTCTCTGGCTGGGTGGCATGATGTGGCTCCTTGCGAAGGGAGCACAAGGATAGGTGGAAGAGAGAAAGGAAAGGAAAATTGGAGAGAGAAAGAAAATGGTGCTGAGGGAGCCAGCCAGTGGGAGTGAGGCGGGCTCACAGTGGTGGTAAGCTGATGTCTCTCTTGAGTGGCATGGTAAGGCCCATCAGGAAGGGGCAGAAGCAGTGCATGGGGCTAAGTGGGAGGGAGAAAGAAAAGAAAGAGAAAGCAAAAAAAAAAAAAAAAATGACACTGGGGTGGCCAGCCAGTGGGATGGGGCAGACCTGGGGTAGCAGTGAGCCTGTGTCTCTCTGGCCCAGCCACCATGGCCCACTGGGAAGCAGCTAAGGCTGCATATAGCACTGAAAGGTGAGGGATGGGAAACTGTCTTTCTCTGGTTACTGGGTGCTCTGTTTCCTGTTGGGAGCTCTGTGGAGTTGCCTTCCCATACTCCCTCTTCAGGGTCCTTGCTGGCTGTGCTCCAAGACGGCAAAGCTGTGCCTCATTAGCTGGCAGGGGACTTCCACTGTGTAGCTTTCCTCATTCTCTGGTCTCTGTGAGTTTTTTCTTCCATTCAGTGCTTGATCTAGTTCTTTATCCCTTCATGTGATGCTTAGGGTTCCAGAATTGATGTTTGTATCTGTTTTACTTAGTTTTTTGAGTCTTTGCTGCAGAGGGACAGCATGGTGCTTCTGTCTATAGTGCCATGTTGTCTCTTTTAAATTTCAATGTGTTGATCATTTGCCTTTCTACTTCTTTCAACTTCCCTTCATGTTACCTTTCCTTCCTGTATAATTGTATAATTATTCCTCTTTTCCTTCCTGAATCTCTATTCTTTGGAGTAACATTTAAAATTCATTCTGACCTTCAGTTTTCTTTCAAATTTCTTGTCTTTCATATCTGTGGCAATTGTTAATTTTGCCCCAAGATTCATTCTGCATTCTCTTTGTACATGTGGCTTCCTACCTTGACTATGTTTCCCAGCTTTCCTTGCAGCTATGTGGAGCCATGTAATTAAATTTTTGCTAATAGAATGTGAGCAGAATTATAGTGCAGAACACCTGCCTCACTTGCTTGAAGTAAATTTCTTGCCCTGGATTTCCTTTCTCTTGCCTTCCTAAAGGCTGACAAAACAACTTCAATCATGCAGGTAAGATTAATGGCCTAGGAGACTGAGAAACATTGACTTGGGAAGAACCTGGATTCTTAAATGATTTACTGGAGCAAAGCCACCCTATCTGCCTGGAAACTACCCCTACCACTCACATACATCTTTAGATTGTTGAGTGAAAGAAAAAATTTAATCTAGTAAATCTTTGGGTCTCTTGGTGGTGCAGTGGTTAAAGCACTCGTCTGCTAACCAAAAGGTCAGTGGTTCGAATCAAGCAGCAGCTCTGTGGGACAAAGATGTGGCAGTCTGGAAATCCTATGGGGCAGTCCTACTCTGTCCTACAGGGTGGCTATGACTCAGAATTGACTCAATGGCAATTGGTTTGGTTTTTTGGCTTCCTTACAGCAGTTTAGTCCTTAACATAACCCATAAGCATCTATTCCTGAATGTTGTTGTTGTTAGGTGCTGTCAAGTCAGTTCCGACTCATAGAGACCCTATGCACAACAGAACAAAACACTGCCCGGTCCTGCGCCATCCTTACAATCGTTGTTATGCTTGAGCTTATTGTTCCAGCCACTGTGTCAGTCCACCTCATTAAGGGTCTTCCTCTTTTCCGCTGACCCTGTACTCTGCCAAATGTGGTGTCCTTCTCCAGGGACTGATCCCTCCTGACAACATGTCCAAAGTATGTAAGACGCAGTCTCGCCATTCTTGCCTCTAAGGAGCATTCTGACCGCACTTCTTTCAAGACAGATTTGTTCGTTCTTTTGGCAGTCCATGGTATATTCAATATTCTTCGCCAACACCACAATTCAAAGGCATCAACTCTTCTTCAGCCTTCCTTATTCATTGTCCAGCTTTCACATGCATAGGATGTGATTGAAAATACCACGGCTTGGGTCAGGAGCACCTTAGTCTTCAGGGTGACATCTTTGCTCTTCAACACTTTGAAGAGGTCCTTTGCAGCCTATTTGCCCAATGCAATGCATCTTTTGATTTCTTGACTGCTGCTTCCATGGCTGTTGATTGTGGATCCAAGTAAAATGAAATCCTTGACAACTTCAATCTTTTCTCCGTTTATCATGATGTTGCTCATTGGTCCAGTTGTGAGGATTTTTGCTTTCTTTATGTTGAGGTGTAATCCATACTGAAGGCTGTGATCATTGATCTTCATTAGTAAGTGCTTGAAGCCCTCTTCACTTTCAGTAAGCAAGGTTGTGTCATCTGCATAACGCAGATTGTTAATGAGTCTTCCTCCAATCCTGGTGCCCGGTTCTTCTTCATATAGTCCAGCTTCTCATATTATTTGCTCAGCATACAGATTAAATAGGTATGTGAAAGAATACAGCCCTGACGCACACCTCTCCTGACTTTAAACCAATCAGTATCCCCTTGTTCTGTCTGAACAACTGCCTCTTGATCTATGTAAAGGTTCCTCATGAGCACAATTAAGTGTTCTGGAATTCCCATTCTTCACAATATTATCCATAGTTTGTTATGACCCACACAGCCAAATGCCTTTGTATAATCAATAAAACACAGGTAAACATCCTTCTAGTATTCCCTGCTTTCAGCCAGGATCCACCTGACATCAGCAATGATATACCTGGTTCCACGTCCTCTTCTGAAACTGGCCTGAATTTCTGGCTCTGTCAGTTTGTCGTACTGTGGGCGCTTGCGTGTTCCTGTGATGCTGGCAGCTATGCCACCGGTATTCAGATACCAGCAGGGTTACCCATGGAGGACAGGTTTCAGCTGAGCTTCCAGACTAAGACAGACTAGGAAGAAGGACCTGGCAGTCTACTCCTAAAAAGCATTAGCCAGTGAAAACTTTATGAATAGCAGTGGAACGTTGTCTGATATAGTGCTGGAAGATGAGCCCCCAAGGGTGGAAGACACTCAAAAGATGACTGGGGAAGAGCTGCCTCCTCAAAGTAGAGTTGACCTTAAAGACATGAATGGAGTAAAGCTTTTAAGACCTTCATTTGCTGATGTGGTGTGACTCAGAATGAGAAGAAACAGCTGCAAACATCCATTAATAATCAGAACCTGGAATGTACGAAGTATGAATCTAGGAAAATTGGAAATTGTCAAAAATGAAATGGAATGCATAAACATCGATATCCTAGGCATTAATGAGCTGAAATGGACTGGCATTGGCCATTTTGAATCAGACAATCATATAGTCTACTATGCTGGGAATGACAACTTGAGAAGGAATGGTGTTGCATTCGTCGCCAAAAAGAACGGTTCAAGATCTATCCTGAAATACAGTGCTGTCAGTGGTAGGATAATATCCATACGCCTACAAGAAGACCAGTTAATATGACTGTTATTCAAAGTTATGCACCAACCACTGCTGCCAAAGATGAAGAAACAGAAGTTTTTTTAAAAATAATTTTTTTTTTAAGTGAAAGTCTACAAATCAAGTCAGTCTCTCACACAAAATCCCATATACACCTTGCTGCACACTCCCAATTACTCTCCCCCTAATGAGACAGCCCGCTCTCTCCCTCCACTCTCTCTTTTAGTGTCCATTTCGCCAGCTTCTAACCCCCTCCACCCTCTCATCTCCCCTCCAGGGAGGAGATGCCAACATAGTCTCAAGTGTGCACGTGATCCAAGAAGCTCACTCCTCACCAGCGTCCCTCTCCAACCCATTGTCCAGTCCAATCCATGTCTGAAGAGTTGGCTTCAGGAATGGTTCCTGTCCTGGACCGACAGAAGGTCTGGGGGCCAAGACCACCAGGGTCCTTCTAGTCTCAGTCAGACCATTAAGTCTGGTCTTATGAGAATTTTGGGTCTGCATCCCACTGCTCTCCTGCTCCCTCAAGGGTTCTCTGTTGTGTTCCCTGTCAGGGCAGTCATCAGTTGTAGTCGGGCACCATCTAGTTATTCTGCTCTCAGGATGATGTAATCTCTGGTTCATTTGGCCCTTTCTGTTTCTTGGCCTCGTAATCGCCTTGTGTCCTTGGTGTTTTTCATTCTCCGTTGATCCAGGTGGGTTGAGACCAATTGATGCATTTTAGATGGCTGCTTGCTAGCGTTTAAGACCCCAGATGCCACTCTTCGAAATGGGATAGAGAATGTTTTCTTAATAGATTTTATTATGCCAATTGACTTAGATGGCCCCTGAAACCATGGCCCCCAGACCCCTGCCCCTGCTATGCTGGCCTTCGAAGCATTCAGTTTATTCAGGAAACTGCTTTGCTTTTGGTTTAGTCCAATTGTGCTGACCTCCCCTGTATTGTGTGCTGTCTTTCCCTTTGCCTAAAGTAGTTCTTATCTACTATCTAATTAGTGAATGCTCCTCTCCCGCCCTTCCTCCCTCCCCCCCCCATAACCATGAAAGGATGTTTTCTTCTCAGTTTAAACTATTTCTCAAGTTGTTATGATAGTGGTCTTATACAATATTTGTCCTTTTGCAGCTGACTAATTTCACTCAGCATAATGCCTTCCAGGTCTCTCCATGTTATGAAATGTTTCACAGATTCCTCACTGTTCTTTATTGATGCGTAGTATTCCACTGTGTGAATATACCATAATTTATTTATCCATTAATCTGTTGATGGGCACCTTGGTTGCTTCCATCTTTTTGCTATTGTAAACAGTGCTGCAATAAACATGGGTGTGGATATATCTGTTCATGTAAAGGCTCTTATTTCTCTAGGATATATTCCAAGGAGTGGGATTGCTGGATCTTATGGTAGTTCTAAGAAATAAAGGATTTTTATCAGCTGCTGCAGTCTGAAATTGCTCAAACATGCAATCAAGATGCATTGATAATTACTGGCGATTGGAATGCGAAAGTTAGAAACAAAGAAGAAGGATTAGTAGTTGGAAAATATGGCCTTGGTGAAGAAACAATGCCGGAGATCGAATGATAGAATTTTGCAAGACCAGCGACTTCTTCATTGCAAATACCTTCTTTCACCTACATAAACCGCGACTATACACATGGACCTCGCCAGATGCAACACACAGAAATCAAACTGACTACACCTGTGGAAGGAGACGATGGAAAAGCTCAATATCCTCAGTCAGAACACGGCCAGGGGCCGACTGTGGAGCAGACCATCAATTCCTCATATGCAAGTTCAAGCTCAAACTGAATACAAATTCCTGAGTGGCAATGTAGCATTAACATCACAGACGGGAAGTTTCCTATTCATGTTATCTTCTTTTGTTTTTTATGTATCTTTTATTTTGTTGGGGAAAAAAAAAAGGTAACCTGCTTGGGTTTAATGCTGCCAAGGTAGAATTTTTTTTGTGTGATTGTTTCAGTTGATGGTCCATCCATGAAGGCAAGTAGCATGATTTCTAAAATGAATTCATATACATCATCATGTTTAGTCCAAAGAATAATCCTGAAGGTAAATATTATTTTTCCCCATCCTATATGGGAAAAAATTGGAATTCAGAGAGGTTACAGGGCATACATAAATCACAAAGGTAGGTAGGTAAGAGAATCAAGTCTCAAAAGTAATTGTCAGCTATTTAGTTCAGTGCTTGTTTCAAGCATATCATGCTGCTTCGTAAAATTAAAACTGTTCAAAGTGACTTTTTATAACAAACACACTTAGCTCTCCAGCTAAACTAATTAATCACTTTATCAACAATTATTTTTTCTGTACCAATTATATTCAGGGAACTTTCCTGCTGTGGTAGAAAACAGATATCTAACCTGTTCCCTGATTGCTAACAAATACATGTAAATAGTGGCAAATTGGGGTAAAAGGAAATAAAATATTGCCAAGCTCTTTTCATGCATCAGGTACAGTGATAATGAGGTAGGCCTTGTTATTATTATAATGGAGTCCTGGAGAGGTTAAGAGATCTTCCCAAGGTCACACAAGGTTGGAATTTGAATCTGTCTGTGAAGACTGTAAATTGCATTTTATTGCCACTAATGCAGGATGTGGAACCCCTGGATATGACAGAGGTTCAGCAGAGGGCTTGATTGTTTCCCTCCAGTGAATCAGGGAAAGTGTGATCCAGGAGATGGTGGTAGGTCAAGGCAGGATTTGGATTAGAAGGGAAAATAGGGGATAGGGAGGTGAAGTAGTAGAAGCTGGAGGAACCAAGGTGTGAGTGAGGGAGTGTGAGGGGAACAGCTCTGTCAGAGGGGGTGGTTTATTTGGGGACAGGAACATTTGCTCCATGCTTCCAGTCTTCCATGCAAGGCACTCTAGAAGTGCTAGCTGCCTGGTAGACATCCTTTCTCTAGCCCATGTATGTGAACACATTATTCTGAGTTCTGAGAGTCTGATCTGCCCTGCTCCAGAGTAATGAGCTGGGGGAAAGGTTTCACTCTACCCCCTGATCTGGATCAGATCCTTTTATGCAGGTTTGAATAGAAGTCTGAACTGATCTTTGTGTGAACACTGATAATAGCCAAGTCTCCAGCAAAGAGACAATTTAATTGCTCCTTTAGGGTCCACTTAGAGTAATAGTTGTGAACATCTCTCCTGGGTGTCTCCCACAGACAGTGACAAGCTTTGCTGAAGATAAGCCACAAATTCTTTGCAGGATCATCTTAAATAGGAGAAGAAAGCCTTCATCCTGTCTGAACTGATCTTGTCATAGACCGCATAATACCCCAGTGTTGCCATGTTTACAACCTCAATCATGGTTGATGGAGACAGGACTTCCACAAGTAAAATCTATTAGCACCAGAAAGGTGAAATAATTTCTCCAAGGTAACTATGAGTATTCTGAGAACAATTCATCCTATCGAATGATATAAGAAAGACAAGGAAATGTCTGCTTACTTTGGATTATTAACTGCATAAAAGACTGGATGTTTTTTTATTCAGCTGACCTAGGATCAGTAATGTTTGTGGGTTTCTCACTGTTATTACCATGTGATTCCTGTTGGATCAGTAAATAAAATAATAGAGCTAAATGGAGTGCCAAAAGTGGCTGAGAGTTTAGGGTTCTCATTTCACACTTCAGCCATAATAAATAATCATATAAATCTTTGTTGATTTTTCCTTTTCTTGATTTTTCTTTGACATTTGACTGAGTTGGATTTAGAAAATCAATTAACAAGTTACACAACAAAAAATTCTGGACTGGAATCTCAAATCTCTGAGACTAGCTTTGTCAGTAATATTGTGTGTGACTAAGGGTTAATTACTTAGGCTCCTTTGCGACTTTAAAATAAATAGGTGGGACTAGGTGATGTCCAAAGTGTCTTTCATATTTAAACCTTAATATATAAGATTTTGACCTTTTTCGATTTTTAGGCTTCTGTTCTTGAAATAAGTTATCAGTAGGTATGTTTACATAATTAACATAATATAAGAATATCAACTTAATTATGTGTTATCTATGAAAATGCTCCTTCCTATCCCTTTAAAGATAAAAATTATGGAAGTAAAGTTGTCCCTTAAGACAATAATAATTTTCCATTTGTGGAACTCTGAGTAATAAATTGGAGATAATATAAAACTTTACTAAAAGTAAAATAGTCTTCCCATACAATTCAACAAAAGTTTGGGGAAAAGTCAATGCAATTAACATTTTAATTTCAAGGGTTTTGAAGAAGATGCTTAATGCTGTTTCCTTAAAATAATGAAAATCACAAAAGATGAATTTTTATTCTCTTTGAAGTTCGGGTGCTGACAGTTCTGATAATTGTGGAAAATAACCATTGCTTAAGTGTCTTATCACCTAGCACACGGGGAATCACTGTGTTGTTGAAAGTAGTAAATGTTTAAAATTGGGAGTTGTTTCCTGAAATCTTTTATTT
This sequence comes from Loxodonta africana, assembly GCF_030014295.1. Lineage (NCBI taxonomy): Eukaryota > Metazoa > Chordata > Mammalia > Proboscidea > Elephantidae > Loxodonta > Loxodonta africana. The sequence goes on along the minus strand of NC_087357.1, from coordinate 81,345,190 downwards.
TTTTTTTTCCCATTCACATCCTTAGTAAAATCTCACGATGCTTGATGAGAATTAAAGCCAGTGCCTTGTGAACATCGAGAGAGAAGGTTCTTTGTTATTTTCAGAGAAGCAAATGGCTGGCTGAGGTCCAACAGAGATTTCATGGTCATTCTCACCAAAAAGAGTCTTAGTGTCTTGATTCTTTGCTCTCCCTGTTGACTAATTGTATGAGAAGACTGTCCACCTGTCCTGGAAATTACAGTGAGTAGGTAATTATCTGAAAAGGTAATTTGTTCCATGAATGTGAATCAGTTTGTTGAAGCTTTCTTGTGCTCAGCACCTGTTCAAAACCATTCATGTTGCTGTTTTTTCTATCATTATTCTGGAGCTGAATTATAGAAAGATCAATTTAAGTTTTCCTTTGTAATAGGTTCTCTTGGTGCTCCAGTAGGGTATGTGATAGACCTGGCGCACTTACTTAGTAGTGTTCGGTGATGGCCATAGTTGTCTCCAGTATGATGAATCCCTTGTAATCTGTACTGTAATATGAGTGGACAGTGAATGGGGGAGGGAGGTTCAGGTGGTGAGAATCCTAGGGAAGACATGAGTGGGAAGTGCAGAAATCTTACACTGAGACATCGCCCTCAGCTTTTCAGCCTACTAGGACTCTTTGAAGTTAAACAGGAATCACTCCCTGGAATGTGGTGAGGAGGAAATAAAGTCCCACAATTATTTCTACAGATCCTAGGCTCAAGCTGTAGAAAGTAATTATTCAATTCTTTTGTCCCTTTCACAAACAAAAATGAAATAAACCAAAGAATATGTTATTTATTATACCCAACAATCTGATTTAGTTGAACTGATTTGATACCTTGCTGCTGGGAAGGTACACGGGTAGAATTTTACCATTTTGAACAGAATCCACATGGCTATAGCTGTATTGCTCTGAATCATGGAAATCTCATGTTCTTCAAAGAACAGCGCTTGTCTTCACCTTATAAAATGGTGATATGACCTGAATTGTAGGTGAGGTTTGATCATTTCGTGTAAACACTTAATGCTGAAGTAGTGAATGCATTTCTTGAAGCTTGACAAAAAGCAGAATTCTTAATTAATAATGAACATCTTCCTTAACTCTTTAGTTGGAAGGAAGGAGGAAGCGAATGTGATACCCTATTGATTTCATCTTAAACAATACAGAATGTGTACTATCTTGGGTATGGAAAGTATTCTGCTTTTATTAGTACTTGATTGTTCTTTAGCATCCTTTCAACAAACATATTTGAGTGCCTACCCACTCCATGCCAGTCATGGTCCTAGATAACAAGATGGTATGTCCAGAGATGAATGAGGTATATGCAGAAACCTAAAGAGAAAGAGTCTATAACCTGGTCATGTAGGATATAAGTCACCACAGAATCTGGTGGAACACAGAGAGGGAGTGGTCTTTTCACTCTAGGGAAAGAAGGCCAGGAAAGAAGGAAGCTGCTCATTGACCTTGTTTTCCAGAAGAGGACATTCCTGGCTAAGGGAGCTGCAAGAACACAGCCAAGAAAGCCTCACATGGATGGGTGCGTTGGCAAGACTGAGTGCTAGGTGGGTCTGGAGCTTTGGCTTAGAGGGATAAGATGAGTGGGAAGAGAGGCTGGAGAGGAGGTGGACCCAGAGGAGCAGCTGGGGAGTCTGTATTTTGTCAGCAGTGGGAAGTCACAGAAGAATATTTAGGAGAGCTACGTGATAGATAAGCCATTTAGAAAGGTTACAGTATAGAACATTGAGAAAATGCAGATCAGCACAAATAAGGAAATAAAAATCAACCGTAATCCATCCCCACTATTCAAACTTTGGTCTGTGTTTTTCCTATGTCTGTTTTAAAAACCCGAGATGAGATCCTGTAGTTCATACTATTTATAATATTTTTTCATTTTACTTTATAAACATCAATAAAATATTCCTGAAACATAATTTTGGTAATTACACAGCAGTCCATTATATTAATATATCATGGTATACTCACCCTTCAGAATATAGACAGCTTTAAAAATTTTCACTACTATAAATAGTGCTGTGATGACACCTTGAAGACATTCTTAATTTTTTTTTTTTTTAGGCAAAATCCCTAGAATTGAAAGTTCTGACTCAAATGGACTGCATATTTTAAAAGGCCTGCATCTTTGTACCCATGCTATCAATGATCATTATCATGTCTGCTTAACTTTGATAAATAATGGATGATAAAGAGTGAATCATTGATTTAATTTGTTTTTCTCTGACTGATATTTCATGAGTTTAGTTGCCCGTTTGCTGTTTATGAACTGTATGTTGGTAACCTTTGTCTATTGTTATATTGGTATATTTGCCTTAATTAATAAGTCTTTGTCAATATAAAATTGCTCATGCAATGATGGCAGGTATGAATGAAACATGGTAGCAGCCTTCCTAAGACAGCTCTCATTTCTCTCACAAGCCCTGAAATCACTGGGTAGAGATTCTTCTGATAGTCCCCAAAGCACCTCTCAGCTCGAGAACCATGAGTAATCAGACACAGGTAACAGAGTTTATCCTGCAGGGCTTCTCAGAGCACCCAGAATACCGGCTGCTCTTATTTGGCTGTTTTCTCTCCCTCTTCTCTGTGGCCCTCACAGGTAATGTCCTCATCATCTTGGCCATCACCTTCAACCTGGGGCTCCACACACCCATGTATTTTTTCTTGTTCAACTTGGCTACTATGGACATTATCTGCACCTCCACCATTATGCCCAAAGCACTGGAAGGCCTTGTGTCTGAGGAGAGCTCAATCTCCTATGGGGGCTGCATGACCCAGCTCTATTTCCTCACATGGTCTGCATCCTCTGAGCTCCTACTGCTTACGGTCATGGCCTATGACCGGTATGCAGCCATCTGCCACTCCCTGCGCTACAGCACCATAATGAGCAAGGCATTCTGCAGCATGCTGGCTGCAGGTGTGTGGGGGCTCTGTGCCTTCAACACAGCCATTCACACTGGGCTGATGCTGCTCTTGAATTTCTGTGGCCCCAATGTGATTACCCATTTCTTCTGTGAGGTCCCTCCTCTGCTGCTTCTCTCCTGTAGCTCCACCTATGTAAACAGTGTCATGATTGTCCTGGCCGATGCCTTTTATGGCATCTTGAATTTCCTGATGACCATTGTGTCATATGGCTTCATCATCTCCAGCATCTTAAAGATGAGGACCAAGGAAGGGAAGAAAAAAGCTTTCTCCACCTGCTCTTCCCATCTTATTGTGGTCTGCATGTACTACACTGCTGTCTTCTATGCTTACATAAGCCCAGTCTCCAGCTACAGTGTGGAGAAGAGCAAGTTGGCTGGTGTGCTGTACACAATGCTGAGCCCTACCCTCAACCCCCTCATCTATACTTTGAGAAACAAGGAGGTCAAAGCAGCCCTCAGGAAGATTTTCCCCTTCTGCAGAAACTAGTTTGTGCCTTCTGAAGCTCTTCTTCTCAGAAATTGCAGATGTAGTGGGGATTGACTCTTCTGTGAAGGGTCAGGTGAGTGCGTTTTTGAACCGGAAGGTAGATCTGGCTCTTACACCCCAGTGGAACATCTTCATGGGCGAGCTTGGAATTCTGGTGCCTCAAGACTGGCTGATGTGAAGATTGTGGTTGGTGTGATCCCACATGTCTCTGAGAAATTGGGTCTCATGATCTGACCCCAAGTTAATATGAATGCTAAGGTGGCAGGAAAGCAAAGCTCTCTAGGGGAGGAAAATGCTTCTTGTGGTTTAGAATTGCAGCTGTATGAAAATGTTTTTCTTTTCTCTTCCTCCTCCTCCCTTTCTATTTCTCTTTCTCCTTCCCCTTTCCTTCCCTCTTCGTCTCATCCTTTCCCCTTCCCCTCCCGCTTTCCTTTTCTTCTTCTTCTGTATGTGCAATGTTCAGACAGTGAATCCTAAAATCATACCTAGACTTTAGGAGTTCAGGCTTGAAAAGAATTAGGCAGGATACATGAATCTCATGGCACATGGAAGGGGAAAGTTGTCAGACTGAATTGTTTTAAGGTGATCCCTGGTCCCTAAGAGAACTTCTACCTCTATTATCTTACCTCGTGTGTTTCCTCTGGAGCCAACTGGACATTAACAATAGTTTATGATTCCAGGGAAAACTGTTGTTTCTGTTTTCCCTTTATCTTATTACTAACACTTGAGGTAATTTACACTATTAAGATCATCACTTTATTTTGAATGTAGAAATTACAACTTAAAACCTGATGAATGGGTTATACATCTCACCCCTCATTGATTTTGTTTTGAGAGAGTGAGGATTTGAGGATTTGATCTATCTCGTTGGTCTGGAGTGAAGACAACCGCTATGATTCAGATCTAATAAGTTACACAGGGTTGCAAGAAGGCGATGCTATCTTTCCATTGTTTCAGAATAAAACTGGGTAGATAAAGCCTCCATGTCTACTGAAGACAGGTCTAGGGACTTATGCTTCATGCTATTAGAAAACTGGACTGGGAAATCTATTTCTTTTTATAATGATCCATTAGAAAGGACAGAGGCAAGATGTGAATGTTCACCTGTATCTTTGGGATTGAATAAAGACACATATTGTTTGTTACTGTAGGTGGAAGCTGAAAGTAGATTTTGACATTTGATCTACAAGGGATGAGTTGTCTATGGTTCTTGATCCAGTGTTCTAATCATCATTCACCAGAAGCACACAGATTTTGGGCATGAAATTCAAGAATTTGATGAACCATGGACTGACTGTGACACTGGCACACGGGTTATTATGGGCCAAGTCTAATATCTTCTAATAGAACTCTGAACCCCAAATAACATGTCAAAGCCCCAAGTGGCCTCGGAGACTTTGCAGTGAACAAGGTTTTGAAAACCACTAATGGCTCAACATGGTCAATAATAGATTTTCAACATGTCAGGAAGAGCATTTATCATGTTGTTCATCTTTGTTCAACAATCAAAAATCATTGTTCTTATAATTTTTACATTTTGTACATTTTATGATTAAAAAAATAAAAGTACTTAGAAAAGTATTGAGTGTTTAAAATAACATTACTAATTTGACAAACAGAAACATGAGACTTGACCCATACCCTTGCAAACTGATAACCCAGTTAAGAAGACACTGGCACACATAATGAATAGTAGGAAGAAACAGCATAAAGGGTGTTACATTGCAGGGTGTGCGGTAATGGTGTGTGGATGCTCAGCAAGGAGGTGGTGGAGTGAGGAAAGAGCCCTGAACTTGGAGTGAGGTGATCTGGGTTAAAGTCCAGGCTCTTTCAGAAGCACTCAACCCACTTTTGCCCTAGCTTCCCTCTAAATATGATAAAGACAAAAAAATCAACCTTGAGTTGCTTCCAAGATCAAATAAGAGAATGTTAGCCCTTAAAATTAGTTCTTGTGATTTAATGTAGACAAACAGGCATCCCACATGCAGCACCGTCTACGATTGGCTGACTACCTCAAATTATCAACTTTTTAAGCCACATACTCTTGAGAACTACGAAGAGAAACTAAGAGAACTTCCCCTTCACTTATCTCTCAGCTCTTTATCTCCGATAATGTGTATCAGTCAATGGAAATACATTATTTCTTTGAATGATTCCCAAAGCACAAACTCTTGCCATTTTGGTCTCCCTGAGTAAGCAAACCCCCTCTAGGTGGTGGAAACCAGATGAGTTTGCCAGCACCAGCAACCACATGGTGCGAGGAGTCTGGCTGTTGGAGATATGACAGAGAGTCTGCAGTGCCTCCAGGTCCCTCTGTGTGGATGCTGCTCATGAACTGAAGTTTTATGCACATTCCTGTCCTTTGGCCCCAGATGATAGAGTCATGGTATGCTGTGCTTTATGTTGGCTTTTCTTTGTTTAGTTTAGAAATTCACATTTGGGTGCAACTAGGGTTTGTCAGTCTTGGCACTTTTGACAAGCCTTTGCTGTGGGGAGCCATTCTGTGCACTGCAGGATGTTAGGCAACATCCCTGACCTCTCTACCCGCTAGATACCAGGAGCATCTGCATTCTTAGTTGTGACAACCAAGAATGTCTACAAATGGTGCCAAATGTCTTCTGTGGAGCAAAATTGCCCCTGGAAGGGAACCACTGAATTACCACCAACCAGAGATGGTCTTTCATTTTTTCCACATTTGGAAGAATTTGTGCTTGCTCCTCTGCCATTTCTACCACTATGATTACTGCCTCTAGGTAACATTCATTAGAAACTTCTATTTGCCAGACCTGGAACTGAGTATTGTCAGACATTGTCTCTATGTTTCCAGTAACACTCTAAAAGGTTAGTTAACTTGTCCAAGATGCACAAGTGAGCAGTGGAGGTGGGATTCGAATATAAGCTCCATGGATCCAGAGCATAAGCTCGTAACCACCAAAGTATATTATAGACCATCACGGCCTCCAGCTTCTGGTGCTGTCCGTGGTTGAAGCAAGGAGGAACTTCAAGTCTCCTCCTCCTTTGTTAACAACCAGCAAGCCTGCCACAGCTCATGTCCAGCCTGACCCTTTTGTCCGCAAGAACAATCTTTTTGAAAGGTAACACTGGCCTCCTCAGAAGATATAAGATTAGGTCCTACCAACTTTTGTCAGAGCTACTAAATTGGTGCAATGATCTGTCTGTCACTTAATTAACACAGATAGGAGACCTGGACCACTATCCCCAAAACAGATATCTGGGACTCTGTCCAGCAGGTACAGGCATTTATTCCAGAGAACGGGCATCTCCAGAAGACTGGAGAAGTCCCATCACATTTAATCTCCATTACATGGAGCAGATTCTCTTTTATCTTTTAAATTTAATCTGAAGACCCTTTTTCTCTTGGAAAAGGAAGCTAGAAGAGTTACTTTTTATTAAAGGTAAGTGAGAAGGCATTTGGCCCATCCTTTTTTTTTTTTTTTTTAATCTGGGAGGGGACATAACTCAGATGCAGACTAGTTCTTAGTCCTCCACCCCCAGCTGCAGAGAGTCCATACACTTCTGGGGTGAGGGCATAAAAACAGAAGCTAGACCTCAGAACTGGGTCAGAACCACAATGAGAAACTTTACACTCACTCACTGTTGTTGTTGTTGTTAGGTGCTGTCGAGTTGGTTACGATTCATAGCGGCCCTATGCATAACAGAACGAAACAGTGCCTGGTTCTGCGCCATCCTTACAATCGTTGTTATGCTTGAGCTTATTGTTGCAGCCACTGTGTCAATCCACCTTGTTGAGGGTCTTCCTCTCTTCCGCCGACCCTGTACTCTGCCAAGCATGATGTTCTTCTCCAGGGACTCATCCCTCCTGACAACATGTCCAAAGTATGTAAGACACAGTCTCACCATCCTTGCCTCTAAAGAGCATTCTGGCCGCACTTATTCCAAGACAGATTTGTTCATTCTTTTGGCAGTCCATGGTACATCCAATGTTCTTCGCCAACACCACAGTTAAAAGGGATCAACTCTTCTTCAGCCTTCCTTATTCATTGTCCAGCTTTCACATGCACAGGATGCGATTGAAAATACCATGGCTTGGGTCAGGAGCACCTTAGTCTTCAGGGTGACATCTTTGCTCTTCAATTCTTTGAAGAGGTCCTTTGCAGCAGATTTACCCAACGCAATGCGTCTTTTGATTTCTTGACTGCTGCTTCCATGGCTGTTGGTTGCAGATCCAAGTCAAATGAAATCCTTGACAACTTCAATCTTTTCTCCATTTATCATGATGTTGATCATTGGTCCAGTTGTGAGGATTTATGTTTTCTTTATGTTGAAGTGCAGTCCATACTGAAGGCTGTGGTCTTTGATCTTCATTAGTAAGTGCTTCAAGCCATCTTCACTTTCAGCAAGCAAGGTTGTGTCATCTGCATAATGCAGGTTGTTAATGAGTCTTCCTCCAATCCTGATGCCCTGTTCTTCTTCATATAGTCCAGTTTCTTGGATTATTTATTCAGCATACAGATTAAATAGGTATGGTGAAAGAATACAACCCAGACGCACACCTTTCCTGATTTTAATCCAATAAGTATTCCCTTGTTCTGTCCGAACAACTGCCTCTTGATCTATGTAAAGGTTCCTCATGAGCACAATTAAGTGTTCTGGAATTCCCATTCTTCACAATGTTATCCATAGTTTGTTATGATCCACACAGTTGAATGCCTTTGCATAGTCAATAAAACACAGGTAAACATCCTTCTGGTATTCTCTGCTTTCAGCCAGGATCCACCTGACATCAGCAATGGTACCCCTGGTTCCACGTCCTCTTCTGAAACCGGCCTGAATTTCTGGCAGTTTGCTGTCGATATACTACTACAGCTGTTTTTGAATGATCTTCAGCAAAATTTTGCTTGCGTGTGATATTAATAATATTGTTCTATAATTTCCACATTCGGTTGGATCACCTTTCTTGGGAATAGGCATAAATATGGATCTCCTCCAGTCAGTTGGCCAGGAAGCTCTCTTCCATATTTCTTGGCATAGACAAGTGAGTACCTCCAGCGCTGCATCTGTTTGTTTAAACATCTCAATTGATGTTCCATCAATTCCTGGAGCCTTGTTTTTTAACAATGACTTCAGAGCAGCTTGGACTTCTTCCTTCAGTACCATCGCTTCCTGATCATATGTCACCTCTTGAAATGGCTGAATATCGACTAATTCTTTTTGGTATAATGACTCTACGTATTCCTTCCATCTTCTTTTGATGCTTCCTGTGTCGTTTAATATTTTCCCCATGGAATCCTTCGTTAATTCAACTCGAGGCTTGAATTTTTTCTTCAGTTCTTTCAGCTTGAGAAACACTGAGCGTGTTCTTCCCTTTTGGTTTTCCATCTCCAGCTCTTTGCACATGTCATTATAACACTTTGTATTCTCGAGAGGCCCTTTGAAATCTTCTGTTCAGTTCTTTTACTTCAACAATTCTTCCTTTTGCTTTAGCTGCTCGACGCTCAAGAGCAAGTTTCAGAGTCTCCTGTGACATCCATCTTGGTCTTTTCTTTCTTTCCTGTCTTTTCAGTGACCTCTTGCTTTCTTCATGGATAATGTCCTTGATGTCATTCCACAACTTGTCTGGTCTTTGGTCACTAGTGTTCAATGCATCAAATCTATTCTTCAGATGGTCTCTAATTCAGGTGGGATATACTTGAGGTCATATTTTGGCTCTTGTGGACTTGTTCTGATTTTCTTCAGTTTTAGCTTGAACTTGCATAGGAGCAATTGATGGTCTGTTCCACAGTTGTCCCCTGGTCTTGTTCTGACTGATGATATTGAGCTTTTCCATCATCTCTTCCCACAGATATAGTCAGTTCGATTTCTGTGTGTTGCACCTGGTGAGGTCCATGTGTATAGTCACTGTTTATGTTGGTGAAAGAAGGTATTTGCAATGAAGAAGTCATTGGTCTTGCAAAATTCTATCATTCGATCTCCAGCATTGTTTCTATCACGAAGGCCATATTTTCCAACTACTGATCCTTCTTCTTTGCTTTCGTTCGCATTCCAATAGCCAGTAATTATCAATGCATCTTGATTTCATGTTCTATCAATTTCAGACTGCAGCAGCTGTTAAAAATCTTCTATTTCTTCATCTTTGGCCCTAGTTTTTGGTGCATAAATTTGAATAATAGTCGTATTAATGGGTCTCCCTTGTAGGCATATGGATATTATCCTATCATCGACAGCAATTGTACTTCAGGGTAGATCTTGAAATGTTCTTTTTGACGATGAAATGCAACACCATTCCTCTTTGAGTTGTCATTCCCAGCATAGTAGACTATATGATTGTCCAATTCAAAATGGCCAATACCAGTCCATTTCAGCTCACTAATGCCTAGGATATTGATGTTTAAGCATTCCATTTCATTTTTACACTCACTAAGATGGGCATAATACGAAAGACAGCTAAGAACAAGTGTTGGCGAGGATGTGGAGAAATTGGAACACTCATACACTCCTATTAGGAATGTGAAATGGGGCAGTCACTTTGGAAAACAGTCTGGAAGTCTTCAAATGATTAAATATAAAGTTACCATATGATTCACCAATTCTACTGCCAAGAGAAATGAAAACATACGTCCACACAAAAACGTGTATACAGATGTTCATAGCAGCATCATTCATGGTAGCCAAAAAGTGGAAACAATCCAAATGTTCACCATTGGATAAATGGATAAATAAAATGTGGTGCAGCTATTTGATGGAATATTTTTCAGCGATAAAAACATAGAAAATCTTGAAAATATGTTACGTGAAAGAAGTCAGTTAGAAAGGAATCATACTGTGTGATTCCACTTATATGAAATGTACAGGCAAATCTATAGAAACAGAAAGTAGATTAGTGGTTGCCTAGGGCTGGGGGTAGGGTGGGAAGGTGAGTGGTGATGTCTAAGGGGTGTGGGGTTTCTTTTTTGGGGGTGATGAACATTTTCTGAAGTTGATTGTGATGACAGATATATATCTTTGAATGCACTGAAAGTCATTGAGTTGTATGCTTTAGGTGAGCGACTTGTATGGTGTGTGAATTATGTCTTGATGAGTCAGTTCACCAAGGAACACAATGAGCAGCAGACAGTGAAAGTGCCTCTGAGACACAGTTTCTTTTCTCAGAACGTAGTCGTATAGTTAGCACCAGCTTTGACCAAGTGGGCAGACTGGATACAGACACCCACCGACGACAGGGATGACCTCCGCCTGCCTGAAAACACTGGATACAGACACCCACCGACGACAGGAATGACCTCCGCCTGCCTGAAAACACTGGATACAGACACCCACCGACCACAGGGATGACCTCCGCCTGCCTGAAAACACTGGATACAGACACCCACAGACCACAGGGATGACCTCCGCCTGCCTGAAAACACTGGATACAGACACCCACCGACCACAGGGATGACCTCCGCCTGCCTGAAAACACTGGATACAGACACCCACCGACCACAGGGATGACCTCCGCCTGCCTGAAAACACTGGATACAGACACCCACCGACCACAGGGATGACCTCCGCCTGCCTGAAAACACTGGATACAGACACCCACCGACCACAGGGATGACCTCCGCCTGCCTGAAAACACTGGATACAGACACCCACCGACCACAGGGATGACCTCCGCCTGCCTGAAAACACTGGATACAGACACCCACCGACCACAGGGATGACCTCCGCCTGCCTGAAAACACTGGATACAGACACCCACCGACCACAGGGATGACCTCCGCCTGCCTGAAAACACTGGATACAGACACCCACCGACCACAGGGATGACCTCCGCCTGCCTGAAAACACTGGATACAGACACCCACCGACCACAGGGATGACCTCCGCCTGCCTGAAAACACTGGATACAGACACCCACCGACCACAGGGATGACCTCCGCCTGCCTGAAAACACTGGATACAGACACCCACCGACCACAGGGATGACCTCCGCCTGCCTGAAAACACTGGATACAGACACCCACCGACCACAGGGATGACCTCCGCCTGCCTGAAAACACTGGATACAGACACCCACCGACCACAGGGATGACCTCCGCCTGCCTGAAAACACTGGATACAGACACCCACCGACCACAGGGATGACCTCCGCCTGCCTGAAAACACTGGATACAGACACCCACCGACCACAGGGATGACCTCCGCCTGCCTGAAAACACTGGATACAGACACCCACCGACCACAGGGATGACCTCCGCCTGCCTGAAAACACTGGATACAGACACCCACCGACCACAGGGATGACCTCCGCCTGCCTGAAAACACTGGATACAGACACCCACCGACCACAGGGATGACCTCCGCCTGCCTGAAAACACTGGATACAGACACCCACAGACCACAGGGATGACCTCCGCCTGCCTGAAAACACTGGATACAGACACCCACAGACCACAGGGATGACCTCCGCCTGCCTGAAAACACTGGATACAGACACCCACAGACGACAGGAATGACCTCCGCCTGCCTGAAAACACTGGATACAGACACCCACAGACCACAGGAATGACCTCCGCCTGCCTGAAAACACTGGATACAGACACCCACAGACCACAGGAATGACCTCCGCCTGCCTGAAAACACTGGATACAGACACCCACAGACGACAGGGATGACCTCCGCCTGCCTGAAAACACTGGATACAGACACCCACAGACCACAGGGATGACCTCCGCCTGCCTGAAAACACTGGATACAGACACCCACAGACCACAGGAATGACCTCCGCCTGCCTGAAAACACTGGATACAGACACCCACAGACGACAGGAATGACCTCCGCCTGCCTGAAAACACTGGATACAGACACCCACAGACCACAGGGATGACCTCCGCCTGCCTGAAAACACTGGATACAGACACCCACAGACCACAGGGATGACCTCCGCCTGCCTGAAAACACTGGATACAGACACCCACAGACCACAGGGATGACCTCCGCCTGCCTGAAAACACTGGATACAGACACCCACCGACCACAGGGATGACCTCCGCCTGCCTGAAAACACTGGATACAGACACCCACAGACCACAGGGATGACCTCCGCCTGCCTGAAAACACACCTTTCCCGTTTCTGTTTAAAGACAGAAAATGTTACTGTCAGGAAGATCAATAACATTTCTGAAAAAAAATTTCTGCGCTCACTTGTGATCACTGAGGAGCCACCACAGTATCCCCCCTCCCCTTTTCTGTTTTTACAAGCACTGGGGCACAAAAATATCACTTCTTGTTAATTTTGACCTGTGCTCCAGAATCTCTCTTCTTTGCTCTGGTCTTGCTTTGGTCCCAGCAGTTCGTGGAACTGGCTGTGCAATGGTCTGTTTTAACCATTAAGTGGGAATTGAGACTTACCAGGCCTTGCCTGCCTCTGTATTAACAAACTTGGGTGGCACAAACAGTTAAGTTTGGTGGTTAGAATCCACCCAGAGGCAACCTCAGAAGACAAGCCTGGTCACCTTCTTCAGAAAGCTCACAGCCTTGAAAACCGTATGGAACAATTCTACTCTGTGTACCTAGGGTAGTCATGAGTTGGAATGGCCTCGATGACAATTAACAAAAACGACATATTAACTTTAGGAATTCTGTTGCTTCACATGAAAAATTGGAGACTCTAGTGGCAGCTTTACTAGAAACAAAGCTAGGCACCCATTTTGCGTGATTCCTGTGGAATAGCCCTGCTCACTGTGAAGGATTTTATCCTCCAGAGACATTCTGGGAGGGGCAACTGCCTTCCTAGCACTGAGGGACAGAATGACCAAGAGATGAGATAAAAAAGAGTTAACAGTAACTTTTCTTTCTTGAGGTAATAGTAAATATAGTAGCAAAATGCAGATAGAGCTTCCCTTATTCTTCACTTGGATAAATAGTATTCTCTCTTCCTTTTAGCCATATTGTCAGTCTCAGACTCTCTTATTGGCTGCAATGTGGAAGGAGATACAATTTTAAGCAGTATGTTTTTTTATGGTTTTAGAGAAGATAATATTGAGCCGATTAGGACTGTAGCTGTGGGAATAGACGCCGTATGAAATAAAAAAGGAGAAGAAACAGAGTCAGAGGAGAGGAGCTATCCCAAATCATGTCCATAAAATCATTATCATGGTGGTTTTAAGAAGTGTGATAAAGACGAGATCTAGGTTATGAGATCATAACTTGGTACCCAATTCTGACTGGTTCTATTTGTTCTGATTAATCAACAAGAATGGTTGCAAACATTGAAAATAAAAAGGGAAATCTATGCTTCATTTGGAAAGAAATTCTCTGGACTTTAATCCCTATTTTAGTAACATCATGCAATTCGGGACCTTATAAGCCTTGTACCAGTTATATGTACTCCAGTTTTGAAGACTGTCTTGAGGACAGCCCAGGCATTTAGGAGTCCATATTAATATATTTGCATAGATAATAAAAGAGTAATTATGGTGTTTGTGTTTTTAATTTCCAACAGTGCTCAATTAGCAGCCACCAGGGAACCTAGAGGGACATTGGTCTTTAGCTGGCTTTGTTCTATCTTCTAATGAGGTCTGGGTACGTCTAGGGTCTGCCCTCTGGTTGTGGTTTATCCTGACTGGTATCAAGAGACAATCCAATACTAAACAGATAGCAAAAATTTATTTCACTTTCATCTCTGCTCCCAGTGGCGTCGGTATCCTCCCCATTCTTAAGAGGTGGGGCAGTGGTAAACCTGGTGGCCTGGAATGCATTTTAGAGAAACACGATCTATGTACAAGTGACTAGTTTGGGTGAGGAAGCTCTTGCCTCCCACCCTGTCCTGAAACACTAGCCCAGCAAGCAGGGTCTTCTCCTGGTGTTAGGTGGTATGGGAGCTGGATGAGGGTCTGGCACCTGCAAGGAGCACATGAAAGCTTTCTAGAATTCTGAGTAAACTTGCTCTCAAATTCCAGCAGAGCATAGGGTTTCCAAGGAGTGTCTGGTGGATTTGAACTGTCGACCTTTTGGTTAGCAGCCGTAGCTCTTAACCACTGTGCCACCAGCATTTCGAAGACTCATATAAAAGAGGTTTATGGGCTTAAAGAGTTTATGGGCTTAAAGAGTTTATGGATTTAAAGAGAATACTTATTTCCACTTAAGTGGACAATGGGAGGGGCAATGAATCAGAAAATAATTTTTAAATTACCTTTTCAATCTTTTCTCTTGTTATGTGTCTGTTCAGATTTTCAATATCACCGTGTGTTCATTTGGGTAGGTAGTGTGTTTCTAGAAAGTTGTCCATCTCCTCTAGGTTTTCAAATTTGTTGGAGTATAGTTTTTCATGATACTCTGTTTTGATCCTTTTTATTTGAGTTGGGTCTGTTGTAATGTCCCACATTTCATTTCTTATTTGGGTTATTAGCATCCTCTCCTGTTTTTCTTTTGTCAATTTGGCCAGTGATTTGTTGATTTTGTTGATCCTTTCAAAGAACCAAATTTTGGTTTTGTTGATTCTTTCTATTGTTTTTCTATTCTCTATTTCATTTATTTCTGCTCTGATCTTTATTATTTCCTTTCTTCTGGTGACTGTGGGCTTCTTTTGCTGTTCTCTATTTTTCAAGCTGTGTAGCAAATGTTTTGATTTTATCCCTTTCTTCTTTTTTGATGTGTGCATCTATTGGTATAAATTGACCTCTAAGGACTGACTTTGCTGTGTCCCAAAGGTTTTGGTATGATGTGTTTTTACTCTCGTTTGATTCTAGGAATTTTTTTTATTCCATCCTTGATTTCTTCTATCACCCAGTGATTTTTAAGCAGGGTGTTATTCAGTTTCCGTGTAATTGATTTTTTCTCCTTGCTCTTCATGTTGTTAATTTCTACTTTGATGGCATTGTGGTCAGAGAAGATACTTTGTATTATCTCAACGTTTTGGATTTTGCTGAGGGTTGCTCTGTGGCCTAAGATGTGGTCTATTCTGGAGAACATTCCACGTGTGTTGGGAAAGAATGTGTACTTTGCACCTATTGGGTGCAGTGTCCTGAATATGTCTATGAGGTCAAGTTGGCTGATTGTGCTCTTTAGCTTTTCCTTGAGTTTCTTTTTAGATGTTCTGTCCTTTACCGAGAGTGGTGTGTTGAAGTCTCCTACTAATATTGTGGAACTGTCAATTTCTCTTTTCAGTGCTGTTAGAGTTTGATTTATGTCTTTTGGAGCCCTGTCATTGGGTGTGTCAATGTTTATTATGGTTAAGTCTTCATGATGGATTGTCCCTTTAATCATTATATAGTGCCCTTTCTTTATCTTTTATGGTGGATTTTGTTTTAAAGTCTATTTTATCTGAGATTAGTATTGCCACTCCTGCTCTTTTTTGGTAGTTATTTGCTTGATTAATTTTTTTCCCATCCTTTGATTTTTAATAAATTTGCATCTTTGTTTCTAGGGTGTGTCTCTTGTAAACAGCATATTGATGGAACCTTTTTTTTTTTTTTTTAATCCATTCTGTCACTCTGTGTCTCTTTATGGGTACATTTAGGCCATTTACATTCAGTGTAATTATTGACAGGTGTGAGTTTATTGCTGTCATTTTGTAGTGCTTTTTTTGTGTGGTGCCAACGTTTTCTTTGTTCCTCTTACTCTCCTATGCTGAGTTCCTTTTGTTTGTGGTTATCGTTTTCATTTCTTTTGTTTTTGCAGATTTTGTTTTTCTTGAGACTTTAAGTTTTTCTTCTTTGTTTTGATGAGTAGATTTGTTAACTTTCTTTGTGGTAACCTTGAAATTTACCCTTATCTTTGAACCAGTCTATTATTACTTGGTACCACCTTGCCTTCCTCTCCATTAGAAAGTTCTGTACCTATAGCGTTCATTCCCTCTTTTATTGTTCTGGCATTGTTGTCATTTACAGATCAACCTCTCTGGTTCCCTGTTGCAATTGTTTTTGTTTTGGATAGTCCTTGAGAGTTCATTTACCAGGTTGGTATCCGCCTGGTACAATCTTGCATCCTAGATTCAGGCTGTGGTCTGAAGTTGTTTGCTCTCAGACTGAAGGACCCTTTAATAATTTTTGTAATTTTGGTTTGGTTTTTACATATTCCCTTAATTTCTCTTTATCTGGAAATGTCCTAATTCCACCCTCATATTTGAATGAGAGTTTTGCAGGATATGATATTCTTGTCAATTTTTTTTCTTTCAAGGTTTTATATATGTCATCCCATTGTCTTCTTGCCTGCATGGTTTCTGCTGAATAATCAGAGCTTAGTCTTATCGTTTATCCTCTGTATGTGACCTTTTGTTTTTCTCAAGCTGCTTGCAGGACTTTGTCTTTGGTTTTAGCGAGTATGATTATGATATGCCTTTGTGTTTTTCCTTTGAGGGCTATCCTATATGGGGTTTGCTGAGCTTCTTGGATGGTCAGCTTTTCATCATCCATGATATTAGGGAAGTTTTCTGTCAGCAACTCTTCAGTGATCCTCTCTGTGTTTTCCATTTTCTCTCCCTGTTCTGGAACTTTGATCACTCACAAATTTTGGCTTTTGATTGTATCCCACATAATTCTCAGAATTTACTAATTTTTCTCATTTTTTCTTCTAATTTTTCCTCAGAGTTGTATCCAAGTGTTTGTCTTTAATTTTGTTGATTCTGTCTTCCATTGTGTCAGACTTGCTCCTCAGCCCCTCTATGACACTGTTCATTTCTGAAAGCTTGTTGTTTATCTTTTGGATTTCTAATTGTTGTTTTTGTATGATTTCTAGTTGTGAATTTATTTTGGCATTTTGTTCCTGTATTACTCTCCTGAGTTGTTCCATTTTTTTGTCCCTATTTTCCATGAATTTGTCTGCCTTTTCCAAAAATTTGTCTATCTTTTCCTCATTTTTGTCTGCTTTTTGCTTCAACTCTTGGATTGTTCTGAATCTTAGAGATTTGAATTCCCTGTCAGGTAGTTCTAGTGTGTTGTCTTCTACTGGAAAGTCATCTGGTGTTTTATTTTGGATGCCTTCTGGACCCACCCTGTCCTTCTTTTAAAATATGTTTTGATATTGTCTGCTGTCTTTGGGACATTCAGTAGTTATTTTCTTCATTTCTTTATTGTAGATTTTTTGTTTCATCCTGGTTCTTTGTTTTATTTGGTTATGTCTGAGCAGGCGGGCTGTGTGTTCTTTGTTGTTTACTCATCTGTAGTCACAATACTTCTCACGTCCTTGTCCAATGGGCAGAGCCAGTCATTCAGCCATGGTGCAGTGGGGCAGGTCCAGCTGAGAGGGAGGGGCTGGGATGTGGTGTTTGTGGCATGTACTAGGGCCAACAGGGTGGGCCAGGAATCAGTGCTGGGCAGTTTCCAGTAGGCCGTGCCTGTGCTGCTTGGAAGTGTGATGTTCAGTGCACAGTGCACATAGGCAGGAAAGAGGTGGGAGGTTGTGATGTGTGGAGCTAATAAAGGTATGGGAAAAAAGAAGAAAGAGGAGAGAAAAACAGGAGCCAAAACAAACAAGCAAACAAATAAAGAGAAGACAGAAAGAGTAGCTTGCCATTGGAGTGGAGAGATGAGAAACTGAGAAGTGGAGAAAAGCAAAAAGAAAAAAAAGAAAAGAAACAGGGAAGAAGAAAGAAAAATAACTAGATAAAAATTTGGAAAAGAAAAGAAAAGCCCCCATGAGTCCCGGAGTCCCACTGGGGGGTCTGCTAAGACTGGAAAAGTGGCTCCCAGGCTACGCAGTATAGCCTGGCTAGAGAGGGTATAGACGTCACACAGCACCAGGTATTCAGAAGACAGGAAAAGATAAGTGTAGAGAGGCAAGAACTGAGAAATGAGGAAAGACAGAAAGGGAAAAGGAAAGAGAAAAGAAAGAAAAAAAGAAATGACCCCAGGGATTCCACCTACACAGCTGTGCAGATTGGGGAAGTGGCTCCTAAGCCATGCAGTGCAGCCTGGCTAGAAGCGGATCCCAAACTGCGAAAAGAAAAAGAAAACAAACAAGCAAAACAAGGCAAATAAAAGCTCCGGGGATCCCACCAGCGTGTTATCACGGCCCGGAGGAGTGGTTCCCCAGTTGAGCATGGCTTCAGAGCCTTTCAAGAAACAGCAAAGATGGCACACGGAGCCAGGTGTTCCAGAGAAAGGAGGGGGAGGTGGTAGGAGGCACAGAAGAAACCAAAAGAGATGGAAAGAAGCAACACCAGCTCAGGGGCCCGGCCACTGTGGACAGGGCGAATCCAAGAGGCCTGAGGCTAAAGCAGTTGCTGCCTGGCCAAGAGACTGCAGCTGGTGGGAAGCAGAGGAGGTCAAAGAGGGGAGGAAGAAGGGGAGGCTTAGGAAAGTGTGTATTGCTTGTTACTGGGTGCTCTGTCTCCTGCTGGGAACTTTGTGAAGCTGCTTTCCGGTACTCCCTGTCCACTGATCTCCAATGTGTGTGGGGCTTTCTGGCCAGCTGAGTCGCTGCAGCCAGCCAGGGAGCTTGGAGGTAGAGCAGTGGGGAGAGAATGGGGGGCAGGAAAGCATGTATTGCTAGTTACTAGGTGCTCTGTCTTCTGCCGGGAGTTCCTCGAAGCTGCTTTTCTGTGCTCCCTGTCTGCCGACCGTCTGATGGAGTCCAAGATGGTGGATCTGTGCTGCGTTAGCTGATGGGGCCCTCCGCACGTATCTGTCCTTGCTCTCAGTCCTCTGTCAGTTTCTTATTCCATTCGGTGCTTTGTCTGGGTTCTCTATCTCTTCTTTTCACACTTCAGGTTTCAGGAATGACATTTATCTTTGTTTTACTTAGTTTTTTGGGTCTTTGCTGTGAAGGGATGGCGTGGTGCCTCTCTCTATGTCGCCATGTTGGTGGAAGTCCCATCTTTTGACTTTTAATAAATTTATGTCTTTGTTTTTAATGTGGGTCTCTGGTAGACAGCATACTGATGGATCCTATTTTTTTTTTAATCCATTCTTCCACTCTCTGTCTCTTTATGGGTGCATTTAGGTCATTTACATTCAGTGTAATTGTTGATAGGTGTGAGCTTATTGCTGTCATTTTGTAGTGCCTTTTTGTGTGTGTGTGTGGTGCTGATGTTTTCTTTGTTCCTCTTCCTCTCCTGTGCTGAATTCCTTCTGTTTGTGCATTTTCTTTTCTTTTCTTTTTTTTTTTTTTGTAGATTTTGTTTTTACTGAGTCTTTATGTTTTTCTCCTTTAGTTTGGTGAGTAGATTTGTTAACTTTCTTTGGTGTTACCTTGAAATTTACCCTTAAATTCCTAGGTTTGAAACAGTCTATTATTACTTGGTATCACCTTTCCTTCTTCTCCATTAGAAAGTTCTATACTTGCACTGTTTATTCCCTCTTTTAGTGTTCTGACGTTCTCATTTACAGATTAACCTCTCTGGTTCCTTGTTGTAAATCTTTTGGTTTTGAATAATCCTTGAGAGTTCATTTCCTAGGTTGGTATCTGGCAGGTGCGATCTTTGTGTCCTTGATTGAGGCTGTGGTCTGACGTTTGTTCTCAAACTGAAGGACTCCCTTTAATAATTCATATAAGTTTGGTTTAGTTTTTACATATTCCCTTAATTTCTGTTTATCTGGAAATGTCCTAATTTTGCCCTCATATTTGAATGAGAGTTTTGTAGGATATATTGTTCTTGGTTGGCTTTTTTTTTCTTTCAAGGCTTTATATATGTCATCCCATTGCCTTCTCGTCTGCATTGTTTCTGCCAAGTACTCAGAGTTTAGTCTTATTGTTTCGCCTCTGTATGTGACTTTTTTTTTTTTTCAAGCTGCTCTCAGGATTCTTTCTTTGTCTTTGGTTTTAGCACGTGTGATTATGATATGGCCTGGTGATTTTCTTTTGAGGTCTGTCCTATATGGGGTTTGTTGAGCTTCTTTGATGGTTAGCTTTTCATCTTTCATGATATTAGGGATGTTTTCTGTCAGCAGTTCTTCAATGATCCTCTGTGTTTTTTGTTTTCTCCCTCTGTTCTGGAACTGTGATCACTTGCAAATTTTTGCTTTCAGTTGTATCCCACATAATTCTCAGGGTTTCTTCATTCTTTTTTCTTCAAACAAAATTGTGTCAAAGAATTCATCTTCAATTTCTCTGATTCTGTCTTCCGTTCTTTCAAACCTGCTTCTCAGACCTGCTGTGACACTGTCTGTTTCTGAAATCTTGTTGCTTGTCTTTCGGATTTCTAATAGTTGTTTTTGTGTAATTTCTAGTTGTGAATTTATTTTGATATTTTGTTCCTGTATTATTTTCCTGAATTCCTCTGTTTTTTTGTTTGTATTTCGCATGAATATATCTGCCTTTTTCATGATTTTGTCATTTTTTTCCTCATTTTTTCTGTTTTTTGCTTCAACTCTTGGATAACTCTGAACATTAGAGATTTGAATTCCCTATCAGGTAGTTCTAGTGCCTTTCCTTCTACTGGAAAGTCATCTGGTGTTTTATTTTCAACACATACTGGAACCATCCTCTCCTGTATTTTTATATGTTTGATATTGTCTGCTGTCTTCAGGACAGTCAGTTGTTATTTTTTCATTTACTGACTGCAGATTTGTTTGTTTCATCCTGCTCTTCTGTTTTATTTGCTTATGTCTGAGCAGGTGGGCTGTGTGTTCTTTGTTGTTTGCTTGTCTGTGGGCACGATACTTTTCATCTCCTTGTCCAATGGGAAGGGCCAGTTTCTCAGCTATGATTCAGCAGGGCAGGTCCACCTGAAGGGAAGAGGCTGGGATGGATTGTTTGGATGGGCAGGCCAAGGGTCAGTGCAGGGCAGGTTCTGGTAGGTCATGCCTGCACTGCCTGGGGGTGTGATGTTCAACTTACTGTGCAGGTAGGCAGGAGGGAAGGGAGAGGTTGTGATCTGTGTAGCTAAGATGGTAATGGGAAAGAAAAGAGAGAGGAGAGAGAAACAGGAACCAAAAAAACAAACAAGTGAAAAACGTCCTAATGGAGCTTCCCATTGGAGTGGAAAGATGAAAAACTGAGAAATGAAGAAAAAGAAAAAGAGAAAAAATAAATAAAAATTAAAAAAATGAAATGTCCCCAGGGATCCCACCAGAGACCAGGGAGTGGCTCCCAGGCCTTGGGGCACAGCCCATCTAGAAGAGGCGGATATGGCACACAGTGCCAGGTATTCAGGAGACAGGAAAAGAGGGAAAGCAGAGAGAGATGAGAAACTGAGAAATGGAGAAAAATAAAAAGAAAAAAATAAATAAAGGTCCCAAGTGATCCCAATGGCACAGCTGCACAGGCCAGGGAAGTGGCTTCCCAGTTGTGCAGTACAGCCTGGCTAAAAGGAGCAGAGATGGCACACAGCACCAGGTATTCAGGAGGCAGGAAAAGAAGGTAAGCATATGGAGATGAGAAACTGAAAAATGAAGAAAGTAAAAAGGAAAAGAGAAAAAGAAAAAAAAAATGCCTCCAGGGATCCAACCAGTGAGGCTGTGCAGACTGGGGAAATGGCTCCCAAGCTGCACAGTATAGCCCAACTAGGTGCTCCCAAGCTGAGGAAAGAAAAAGACAACAAACAAACAAAACAAAAAAACAAGAAACATCCCAGGGTCCCTCCACGGTGTTGGTGCGGACCAGGGAAGCAGTTTCATAGCTCAGCAGCACTTCACATCCTGTCAAGAAGAAGCAAAGACAGCACATGGAGCCAGGCGTTTTGAAGAAAGGAGGGGGAGGAGGTGACAGGCAGGGGAGAAACCAAAAGAAGCTGAAAAAAACACCACCAGCAACAAGATGGCACTGAAGGAGCCAGCCAGTGTGGGCGTGGCAAATCTGTGCAGCACAGAGCCGGTGCCTCCTGGGCTGTGGTCACTCTGCCCACTGGTAAGTGGCAGAGACCAAGCAGGGGGGCGGAGGGCGGTTGGGAAAGTGTGTATTGCTCATCACTGGGTGCTCTGTCTCCTGCTGGGATCTCTGTGAAGCTGCTTTCCTGTACTCCCTGCTTGGTGGTCTCCGACAGGAGTCCATAATGATAAATCTGTGCTGCTTTAGCTGATAGGGGACCTCTGCTCATATCTCTCCTCACTCTCTGGTCTCTGTCAGTTTCTTATTCCATTTGGTGCTTGGTGAGTTCTTTATCTCTTCATTTGACACCTAGGGTTCCAAGATTGACGTTTATCTCTGTTTTACTTAGTTTTTTGGGTATTTGCTGTGGAGGGCCGGGGTAGTCTTCTGTCTGTAGTGCCATGTTGGCTCTTCCTCCCCTCCCTTAAACATTTCTTGTAAGGCAGGTTGTGTGGTAACAAACTCCCTCAGCTTTAGTATATCCAGGCATGTCTTAAGTTTGCCCTAATTTTTGAAGGACAAGTTTGCCAGACATAGAATTCTTGGTTGGTGTTTCTTTTCTTTTGGCATTTTAAACATATCATCCCACTACCTTCTGGTCTCCATGGTTTCTGAGGAGAAATCAGCCCTTAATCTTATTGAAGATCCCTTTCATGTGATGATTCACTCCTTTCTTTCTGTTTTCCAGATGTGTTCCTTATCTTTGGCTTTTGAGAGTTTGGTAAAATGTGTCTCATTGTGAGCCTCTGTGAGTTTATACTACTTGAAGTTCATTGAACTTCTTGGATATGTAGACTCATGTATTTCATCAAATTTGGGAAGGTTGGGAATTACTTCTTCTAATATTCTTTCTGTCCATTTCTGTTTGTCTTCTTTTTGTGGGACTTCCATAATTTGTATATTGATCCTCATGATAATGTCCTACAATTCCCTTAGGTCCTGTTTGTTTTTCTTCGTTATTTTTTCTTTTTCTCCTCAGACTCAATAATTTGAGTTACCCTATCTTTGAACTCAGTGATTCTTTTACCAGCTGAAATCTGCTGTTGAACCTCTCCATTAAATTTCTCATTTCAGTTATTGTACGTTTCAGCTTTAGTATTTGCTTGTTTCTGTTTTAAAAATTCTATCCCTTTATTGAAAATTTTGTTTTGTTCCTGTATCTTTTTCCTGATTTTATTTAGATTTTTTTTTTGTAATTAACTTTAGCTCTTTGTACTTCGTTTTATAGTCTTTGTCTAGTAAGTCCATTATCTGTATTTCCTCAGTTTGTTCTTTTGTATGGACCATCTTTTCCTACTTCTTTGTAAGCATGGTGATTTTTTGATGAAACTGGGACATCTGACTATTATAATGTGGCAATTCTGGAAATCAGATTCTTCTCCTTTCCCATGGTTTTCCCTTGCCCCCATTTTAAAAACTGATGAAGATTGTAGTCCTCTATTGACTTCCTCTAACTCTTTTTTTTGGCAAAGTATTTCTGAGCATTGTGGACCCTAGAGACTTCTCCTGTTTCTTAGCTTGTGTTCAACTAGTGTTTTTTTGACAGATATTTCTTTGAATGATGGAGGGGGGCAGTGAAAGATACCCTAGAGGTTGCAAATTGGCTTTGTGCTGGTGCCCTCCTTCAGCACATAGCCAGGCTTGCACTTAGCCTAGAGATAAGCTTGAGGTGAACACATAGGTTTTCAATGTATGTGCATTTTGCCCTGATCATGCATGTTGTTTTTCTCAATTCCCTCTTATACCTGGTACTTTTGAAACTCTTAATTTTTGCCACCACTCCTATGAGGACATCAGGCTTCCTGTCTTGGAGTGCTGGCTGTGGCATGTTACGCCAGGATCCCTCTCTGGGACTTCCAGCTGCTGTTGCACTAACACCAGACTCCCTCTCTGGGGGTGCTGGCCACTGTAGACATGAGCAGATGGCTATGCTAAGCTGGGGAGGGTGTGGGACACAGGCCAGGTGGAAAGCCAAAGCTCCCCTACCATATATATGATAACTTTTTCTTGATATAGCAGTCTCTTAGATGCGTGACCCTTTGACTGATTTCCAGAGTTCTAAGACCACTGATTCCATCAGCTTCTGCTTGTTCTTTTTGTGGTTTTGTTGTGGGGAAATGGGAGCATGTAGCTTGGTATGCAACCAACCTGTTCTGTTTCTCCTAGAATTACATCTTAACAGTTAATTTTCTCTGCAATTTGAAGATTGTGTTTCACTGAATTCAGCGTATTATTGCTAATGTTTGCTCTCAGCCTGACTTATTCTCTTTGAGTAATTGATTTTTTTCTGGTAATTTATAGTATTTTACTTTTGTTTTGATATCCAGTAATTTCTCTATGATATATCTAATTCCATTTAGGACTTTTTGTACTTTATCATTCTGTAGAGGCATACCTATCTATGACATGTTTTTTACTCTTGTCCCCAGTTGGTTTCATTTCACTTTCTCAAAATAGACATTTCTAAATCTACTCATTTTCTCCTCCTTGTTAACGTCTCTTTTATATTTTTATTGCTTTATTTTTGATTAGTATTCTAAATGATGTCTTCAGAATCATTTGTTTCTCCTTAGAGTTGTTGAGGTGCTTTGAATGCATCTATTTATTTCTAGAATTGCTATATAGCTTTTTTAATCAAAATAAGTCTGTTATGTTTTCTAGTTTGCTGTTCTTGTCTCATGAATTCTATTTTCTCTTTAAAAAATTTTTTGTTCTTTAGGTGAAAGTTTACCAAGGAAATTAGTTTTTCATTAAACTATTAATACTCATTGGTTGCTAACCCTGCAATGTGTCAACACTCCTCTCTTTTTGACCTCCCCATTTCCATTTGTTCAGCTTTCCTGTCCCCTAAGCCTTCTTGTCTTTGCTTTTGGGCTGGTGTGCCCATTTAGTCTATACGTGGTTGAACTATGTGTGTTATTGTTTGTTTTATGTTGTTGTTGTTAGGTGCCATCGAGTAGGTTCTAACTCATAGTGACCCTATGTACAACAGAACAAAACACTGCCTGGTCCTGTGCCATCCTCTCAATTGTTGTTATGCTTTAGCCCACTGTTGCAGCCATTGTGTCAATCCATCTTGTTGATGGTCTTCCTATTTTTTCTGGCCCTCTACTTTACCAAGGATGATGTCCTTCTCCAGGGACAGATCCCTCCTGATAAGAGGTCCAAAGTACGTGAGACATAGTCTTGCCGTCCTTGCTTCTAAGGAACATTCAGATTTTACTTCTTCCAAAGCAGATTTGTTTGTTCTTTTGCCAGTCCATGGTATATTCAATATTCTTTCCCAACACTAGAATTCAGAGGGTCAGTTCTTCAGTCTTCCTTATTCATTGTCTAGCTTTTGCATGTACATGAGGCTATTGAAAACACCATGGCTTGGATCAGAAGAACCTAGTCTTCAAGGTGACATATTTACTTTTCAACACTTTAAAAAGATCTTTTGCAATGGATTTGCCCAATGCAATGTGTTTTTTGGTTTCTTGACTACTGCTTCCATAGGCATTGATGTTTATTTTAACAGGCCTGTCTAATCTTTGGCTGAAGGATAAATTTCAGGAGTGACTTCAGTACTCAGTTAAAAGGGTGTCTGTGGGCCTTATACTTGGGGTTTCTCTAATCTCTGTTTAACCAGTAAGTGCTGAAAGTGCTCACTCATCTATGCCAGGAAATTTGGAAGACAGCTACCTGGCCAACTGACTGGAACAGATCCATATTTATTCCAATTCTCAAGAAAGGTGATCCAACTGAATGCAGAAATTATTGAACAATATTATTAATAATCACCTGCCAAAATTCTGCTGAAGATCATTCAAAAGTGGCCACAGCGGTATATTGACAGGGAAATGCCAGAAAATCAAGATGGATTTAGAAGAGGACATGGAGCCAGGGATATCATTGCTGATGTCAAATGGATCCCAGCTGAAAGCAGACAATACCAGAAAGATGTTTACCTGTGTTTTATTGACTATGCAAAGGCATTCGACTATGTGGATCATAATAAGTCATGGATAACATTGCAGAGAATGAGAATTCCAGAACACTTAATTGTGCTCATGAGGAATCTGTACGTGAATCAAGAGGCAGTCATTCAAACAGAACAAGAGGGTGCTGAGTGGTTTAAAGTCAGGAAAGGTGTGCATCAGGGTTGTATCCTTTCACCATGCTTATTCAATCTGTATGCTGAGCAAATAATCCTAGAAGCTGTACTATATGAAGAAGGATGGGGCATCAGGATTGGAGGAAGACTCATTAACAACCTACATTATGTGGATGACACAACCTTCCTTGCTGAAAGTGAAGAGGACTCGACGCACTTACTAATGAAGATCAAAGACCACAGCCTTCAGTATGGCTTGCACGTCAATATAAAGAAAACAAAAATCCTCACAACTGGACCAATGAGCAACATCATGATAAACGGAGAAAAGATCGAAGTTGTCAAGGATTTCATTTTACTTGGATCCACAATCAACATCCATGGAAGCAGCAGCCAAGAAATCGAAAGACACATTGCAATGGGCAAATCGGCTGCAAGAGATCTCTTTAAAGTGTTAAAAAGCAAAGTTGTCACCTTGAAGATTAACGTGGGTCTGACCCAAGCCGTGGTGTTTTCAATCGCCTCCTGTGCATGAGAAACCTGGACAATGAATAAGAAAGACCGAAGAATTGATTCCTTTGAATCGTGGAGTTGGAAAAGAATATTGAATATGCTGTGGACTGTCAAAAGAACGAACAAATCTGCCTTGGATGAAGTACAGCCAAAATGCTCCTTAGAAGCAAGGATGGTGAGACTGCGTCTTACATACTTTGAACATGTTGTCAGAAGGAATCAGTCCCTGGAGAAGGGCATCATGCTGGCTGAAGTAGAGGGTCAGTGAAAAAGTGGAAGACCCTCAATGAGGTGGATTGACATTGGCTGCAACAATGGGCTCAAACATAGCAACAATCGTGAGGATGGTGCAAGACTGGGCAGTGTTTTGTTCTGTGCATAGGGTCACTATGAGTCGGAACTGACTTGATGGCACCCAACAACAACAACAACTCTCCAGGAGTTGTTGTGACCCCTGTCAGAGCAGTTGGTGGTAGTAGCCAGGTAACATCTAGTCGTGCTGGACTCAATCTGGTGGAGACTGTGGTAGTTGTGGTCCAGTAGTCCTTTGGACCAATCTTTCCCTTGTGTCTTTGGTTTTCTTCATTCTCCCATGCTCCATATGGGTTGGGACCAGTACACAAGTCTTAGATGGCTGCTCACAGCTTTTAACAGCCCTGACGCTACTCACCATATTTCTCTTTTTTATATCTTAAATAGTTTGAACAAATTTTTTAGTCTTACTCAGAAGTTTTTCCTATATCTATTTTATGAAAATGAGTCCTCCTATGATTTCTGTCTTCTGCTTCACTTTTTTGGTGGTAGGTTTCCGTTTGTGTTTTAGTTTTCCATTACATTGTTAATTTTATCGGGGGTAGTTTTCCATTGGAATTCTAAATGCCCTTGTTCATAATTCTGTGGTTGCTTCTGTTAAGTACCTATGAGTTTCACTTGTGCTGGAATTGGTTTTTTTACTGATCTTTTAATTTTTCTTAAAATTTGAATTTGAGGGTTTTATATCCCATGAACATTGCAAATTCTAAATTGATATTTGCACACGAATCAGGTTCGTGATCTCAATTTTTCACACGCTACCAGGTAACACATGCTTGCCTTAATGTCTCATCTCTGGGCTAAGTTATTTTAACTCCCTCTTCAGAGTATTTTAGCCCTTCCTGAATTCTGACTTTTTTCCCAGAGACCTCATTTTTAGCTCCCATGGGCATGGGTCTGTAGTCTGGATCAATGTTCTTATGTCCTGGTTAGATCTCAACTTTGAGATGTGTGTGTGTGTGTGTGTGTGTGTGTACATAAAATATTTCCAATATTCTCTTGGACCATTTGCCTTTAAATTGCACTTACTACTCTATCTCTGAGTTCATTCTTCTTTCTTTCATTCTTTTTATTTTATGTTCCATGTACATCGTGTCTTTTTGTAATTAAATTTTTGGTGAATGTTTACACAGCAAATCAGAGTCACCTTTACAAATTTCTGTAAGGATTGTTCAGTGTCGTTGCTTACAGTTTTCACAATGTGTCAGCATTCTCATTATTTCCATTCTGGTTGTTCTGTTTCCATTAATGTAGTTTTCCTGACCCACTTACATTCTCATCTTTGCATCAGGGTGAATATTGACCATTTAGTCTCACACAGATGATTATGTAAAAGAAGCAGAGTACTCACGAGTGATGCTGTTTATTTATGAGCCAATCTATTTGGCTAAAAGATGATTTCTGGGAGTGGATTCAGTTTCAGATTTAAAGAGTGTCTCAGGGTGATGGTCTTGGGGGATTCTCTAGTCTCTACTGGTCCAGTTAAGTTTGGCCTTTTTTTTTTTTTTTTAGGAATTTAAGGTCTCTTTTACATTTTTCTCCCGTTCTATCTAGGACCATCTATTGTGTCCCTAGCCAGAACAGTTGTTAGTGGTAGATGGACACCATATAGTTCTTCTGGTCTCAGAATAGATGAGGCCTTGTTTCAAGTGGGCTACTAGTCCTGTAGACTGGTTTCTTCTTTGAGTCTTCAGTTTCCCTCTATCTCTTTTGCTCCAGATGAGTACAGACCAATAGTTGCATCTTAGATGGCTGCTCATAAGCATTTTAAGATCCCAGATGCTACTCACCAAACTAAGATGTAGAACAATACCTTTAAAAACAATGTTATGCCACGTGATGGAGTAGTCACCCAAGATGCATTCATTCCTTACCATCTTGATTTCAAACTCCGCTAAGAACTTAATTTTTTTTTCCTAATATTTTACACAGGATTTTTATGTTTGGAAGCACTGTTATTGTTGTAAAAGATATATAACATGACATTTAGCTTTTTAGATGAACAATTTTGTAATATCAATTACTTTAATCTGTTTTTTTTTTTAATCCATCAGTTTTTTCCCTCAAAATTAATTGGACATACAGTCTTCCCATTTGCGGGCATTTACATCTGATCTTCTCAACACATGGAGAAAAACATCAGACAGCCTGGGATATGCTCATACTCACAAGTTCATAGGAATGAACCAGCATGCTATATACACCAGGATACTAAGTTCTTCTTGATCCATGATGAAAAAAGAGACTCCTAACCTTTTCAATTGCTGCATAAGCATGTGAAAGCTAGACAATGAGCAAGGAAAACTGAAGTAGACGTGATGCCTTTGAATTATGATGTTGGCAAAGAATATGAAATATACTACCAGCTGCCAGAAAAATGAACAATTATGCCTTGGAATAAATACAGCCAGAATGCTCCTCAGAAGGGAGGATATTGAGGGTTCATCTTATGTACTTTGGACATGCTATCAGGAGTGACCAGTCCCTGGAGAAGGACATCGTGTTTGATAAAGTAGAGGGTCAGTGAAAAAAGGAAGAACCTCAAAGAGATGGATTGACACAGTGGCTGCAACGATGGGCTCAAACATAGCAACAATTGTGAGGATGGTGCAGGACCAGGCAGTGTTTTGTTCTGTTGCACATAGGATTGCTGTGAGTTGGAACCTACTCGGTAGCACCTAAAAACTACAACAATATGTCAAGTTACAAGTGCAATAAAACTATAACTAGTAGTATCTTTTACAAGGTGTTATTTCAGGTGATTTGTCTCAATAAAATGTTGCAGAGTTCAGCCTTTTTTGGGTACCATCAATGACATAATGACCAGCTTGGGCACACTGATTCAACTTCTGTATCTCTGGTATTTATTTTTCTATTTTTCAAAATCACTTTACCCTTCAATCATATCCTATATCCAAGTAATCTAACATGTATGTGGTTAACATGTACGTGGTTAGTTTAAGCATAATAAATAGCTATGAATCAGAGTTGACTCAACAGCACTGGGTTTTGCTGGGTAAATTGCTATCTAGTAGTGGTTGAAGCTCGGATCTGGATCACA
The DNA here is from genome assembly GCF_030014295.1 of Loxodonta africana. Taxonomy (NCBI): domain Eukaryota; kingdom Metazoa; phylum Chordata; class Mammalia; order Proboscidea; family Elephantidae; genus Loxodonta; species Loxodonta africana. Next base: position 81,315,061 of record NC_087357.1, on the reverse strand, counting down.
CTCTTTTTAGTCAATTGACCACAATGCTTGATTTATTCCTACAGTTGCTGGACCTCAACCATTTCAACACACTTTTCAGTAGTTCAGCTCTCAGGGTGGAACATAATTAACAAGCTCCTTTAGCACCTTGATGGTTTCCCATGAGACATTTTTAAAGTGGACTCTAGAGATTACCTGGCTCGGTATCCACATATTGTGGATAAGCTGACTTAACCCTTTTGGGTAGTCTAAGAGTTGAAGTCAGCACTATGCAAAACAACTCAGAGAATATCATTAATTCTTTTGTATCCCATTCCATTCCGTAAGCCATCATTAGCTCTCTCCCAAATTGTTGCAGCTGACACTTAACCCACTTTCTTTCCCTGATCTTTACATCCAATCTCTTCTTCATATGACTTCCACAGCTAAAATGAGAGTAATCATAATACATCTTTGATTTTTTAGAGCACTATTTCTTCACTGTCAATAAGATGAAATCTTAACTTTGTAATATGACCTTTAAGACCAAGTATGATCCAATCATAGTGTAGAATATATTTCATAAAATTTTATTTGTGATTATCTAACATGAATACCTAGTTATGTTTGTTCTAAAAACAAATAAGATAAAAGAAAACAAGTGTCAGCCTTTTTAGAGGAATTTCCTCTGAATAGAAAATAGATGATTTTATCCTTGGAAATAGGAGCTGAAACCACACAAAGCTTAAGAAATGAGAAAACGGAAATTTTGGTTTTAAAATAGATTATCAATCAGAATATAATCTTGTAGTTGACAAATTCACCAAAAAAATTGATATTTTAAAATTATTTTCATTAGTAATGCAAAGTAGATAAGCAAATAACAGATTCCATAACCTTCTTATGAAGGTATCAGGCAAATGATAAAAAGTATCCCACTTCCTTTAATCCCACACACACAACACACACACCTTCTGTTTTAACAGCTCTCAGATGGGGACCAATCAGAAGTATACACTGCTTTGAGGGACTCATGCTAGGAAAAAATAATGGTGAAAAATAGGAACATTGGTCAGTTGTGAGATATTGTAGTTATTTCTTCTCCCTAGATGATGGGCAGAGACACAAAACAGTTCTACTTCTTCCCAGCATGAGAATAATGCTGACGTGTAACTGAGCCAAGGTAAAAGAACAGCAATTAAGAGCATGTTTGGTGTAAGCCACAAATAACCAAAATTTAAAGATACCATGAACATATTTTACTTGGACTAGGCATGGAGAGAATGTGACCTGATCTTTGATGCAATTTACATCATTTCTTTTCATAATCACAGCCCAATATACAACTTTCCTTTATTTTATTTATTTCAGTGCCTTTTGGAAAACAGCTATTAATTCTGTTGAAACATGTTTAAAGCTCGAGAGGCGTGAAATAAACAGGGTGTAAATTACTAAATTTTGGTAACTCCAAACGTATAGTTTATATCAGTGGAAAGAAAAAATTTCAGAAAAGACTTTTCAATTAAAATTGTCATCAATAGGTGGGAAATTTAGGAAAGAGATAGCTGTACACAGTAAGGTAAAATGTGACCTTGCAAAAACAGAGATTTCCATTTTGCTGGAGATGTGCAAACAACTGTTAAGTGAACTCTACCAGGGTCTCTCCACTAGAAATTTTGCAGATTGCTACATTGGCTGGAATGGTGACAAATGGTTCTCAGATGCTTTCCACTTCAAGGTCATGTGATTTTTTTTATCTTGCTATTTTCATTCTACACATAGTCTCTTTCAGGGCCTGATGGACCTGCTTGTTCCTCAGTGTGTAGATGATAGGGTTCAGTAGTGGGGACACCACAGTGTTCGCAAGAGCAGCCTCTCTGTTGGAGTACAGCCTATTGGTTTGTTTTGGTTTCCCATACATAAAGACACAGCTGCCATACAATAGAGAGGGGACGATGAGGTGAGATGAGCAGGTGGAGAAAGCTTTTGTCGTTCCTTGGCTATTGAGAGGTGCACAACTGTGACTACTATGCGGCTGTATCAATGAGGGTTATAATAACGGATGTCAAAATGATAAACAAAGCCAGGATGAAAGCCAGTGTTTCAAGAAATTTGGTGTCAGAACAGGAGAGAAGGATCAGAGGGCCAAGGTCACAAAAGAAGTGGGGGATGGCATTGGGGCCACAGAAGGATAATTGAGAAACTTTCACCACCGGGCCAGAGATGAGAGTGAAGCCCAGCGCAAAGCAAACAGTGACCAGGAGGAAACAAGTCCTCTTGTTCATGATGGTTGGGTAGTGCAGAGATCTGCAAATGGCCACGTAGCAATCCAGAGACATCACAGCTATAATGAGGAAACCTGCTGAGAAATGCTGAGGAAAAAGCACATAGGTGTCTGGAGATGGGCATCAACACAGACGATAGTGACTATGACAAAATTTCCTGCAATGGACGCCAGGTATGCCAGCAGATACGCCAGGAAGAGGACTTTTCCCAGAGGCTGGACAGCAGGAAATCCCTCCAGGATGAGTTCCTGGAGATCAGTCCCATTCCCCATTTCCACAGGCTTCTCTTTCCACAGTAGCACCACCCACTCATTTTAACCTACAATAGAGTTCATAGCTGAGCACTGAGCTTTTAAGGGAGCACAAGATCAAGTTATTTGATTAATTACCTGAGAGTAAGGCTAAGCAGAATAGCAAAGTGGTATGATGAGTTGGCTCTGGAATTAGAAGGACATGCATCCAATAGTAGCTATACCCTCTGAGAGCTGGGTCATCTTTGGAAAGTCTGTATTAGTTTTCTGAACTTCACTTTCACCATTTACATCATGGATTGGATTGAATTGGAAATGTGTGTCAACCTAGCTAGGCCATGATTCCCAGTATTGCATGCTAGTCTGCCATTTTGTGATCTGATTTGATTATCCTATGTGTTGTAAATCCTAACCTCTATGATGTTAATGAAGCAGGATTAGAAGCAGTTAAGTTAATGGATTAGAGTGTATCTTGAACAATCTCTTTTGAGATATAAAAGAGGAGAGGGACCACCTACCAAGAAGAAAGAAGCACCAGGAGCAGAGTGTGTCCTTTGGACCTGGGGTTCCTGTGCTGAGAAGCTCCTAGACTAGGGGAATATTGATGACAGGGACTTTTCCCCAGATCTGACAGAGAAAACCTTCCCTTGGAGCTGGCGCCCTGAATTTGGAGTTCTAGACTCGTAGACTGTGAGAGAATAAATCTGTCTGTTAAAGCCATCCACTCGTGGTATTTCTGTTATAGCAGCACCAGATAACTAAGACACTCTATAAAGTTAAGATAATGATAGGACCTACCAGTTCATGTACTTGTGAGAAATAAGTAAGAAAAGGCATGTAACTCACTTGGCATGTGACGTCAATATTATCTACGTGCTCCTCATAGTCTACTTTAATGTTAAAATCATTAGTATACTATTATATAGTGTCTCCAACAGATGGGATTATTGACATTTGCCTAGGTACAAAACATTTTATTGTGCTTCACTATGTAATCTATTTATAAACAAGACGTAACAGCAATATTAGTAATATGCAATTTGAGCAGATTTTTAAAAAAACGCATGACAAGTTCTTTGGTTCAAGTCATCATAATTATCATCATAATCATCATCATTTGCTGAGAGCTTTACTAATGCTTGATACTATGCTGATCACATAAGTTAACTATTCTATTAATCTCCACAATAATCATGAGTGGTCTATACCCCCAGCCTGCCATGCCTCCTTTTACAGAAGCAGAAGTTGAGGCTCAGAGCGGCTCAGAGAGGTCAGGTCACACAGCTAGGACATGCAGCTTGTCTCCAGCTGGGTCTTCCTGAATTCAAGGCCCCTGCTGTTTCTAAAATGCTGCAAGCATATTTTTAAAAAGGAGAAAATCTGTTCTTGACAGTCTCTCAACCTTAAGTGAAAGTTTAGCCCTACTTATCTTAATTTCTTACATATTCCAGTTAATATCATTGATGATTTATTGGCTTACAAAATGACATATGTCTTAGAGATGATCATTTTAGCATAGCCATGTAAAAGAAGAAGACTGGAGACCAGAGATGTCAGGCTTGTTCAACAACATGGTATAAATTTTAAGTCCAGGACTTAACCCCATTTTCCCAAGGCTCTAGGCTGGCATTTAGTAGAGATCCTGTGTCACAGTAGTTGTTGGGATTAGCCCATGTAGAAAGGACATTCCTGGAACTTGGAACCCTCTTACTCATTCTTATACCAAACCTTGATGAACGTCTCCTTCCCTCTTTAGTACCCTCAGCAAACCCTTCTGATGGTGACTGGCTCAAGTGTCTTAAACTGAGATGAATGTCTGCAGTACAGAGTATGTCATTCACCTGTCATGGGCCCAGTTCTCCAAACATGCTGCTCATGCAACCAAACTCCGTACCCCTGAGCTGCCTTGCTTTGCAGAGCTGCCTGAAGGAACCTCTGATTCTCTGTTCACAGCATCAATGGAACTAAGTCTCAAATCACCTCACTGGGGCAGGGATCCTTCCTAGTCCAGCTATTCTCTTCCAAGAAGTCAAGAGCTTGCATTGGCCTGAAGGTAAAGGAGAAGAAAAGGAAACTCATTTGCCATAGGCTGTTGTCCCAGGGTGGGTGAATCTTCATGAATCTTTATCCCATCTTCCCAACACTCCAGACTGACAGAGCCTATCTCTGTGTTCTCTACAGACCAGAGTGCTTCACACTTCATTGGGGGTGTTGGCTACAAGGCAGCCTTGACGACTGAAGCCACAGAAAGGAGCAAAGTGTATAAGATAGCCACATTCCACCATCCTCAGTGCTGAGCTAGAGCTTGACTGAGACTTGTCAGGGTTCTGATGAAAAGTATGGCTTTTTCTCCCTCTGTGGGTAAAAGCCCAGCCTCACATGCAAGACCCATGTTCTCCTGCACTAGCTAACACAAACAGGTTACTTCTGAGAGTCTATCCCTGAGAACCGTGGAGACAAGGCTCCTGCCAAAGATGTCGTCAGCGCATCTGCTCCAAGACAATTTTTATTATACAAAACTACTTCATTGTATCCCCACCTTTCCACATGGAGGCGCATGCTTATTCCACTGCATCAAAGATGAGAAGCTCCCAGCATGCTGATCTAGTACCTCTGCAATAGCTTTCCCACAAGACTATATTTGGTCACCAAGCAGGACATGCCAGGCCAATGAGCACAGGCTCCCAAACCTCCTTAGGAGTTAAAGAACACGGGGCAGAGGGTGAGGGCGGGGCTGGTTCCCCAGAGACAGCTAATTGGCTACTTCTGAAAACAAGAGTTATTGGCACAATCCTTTTATTTGTCTTTCCATTGTCTGTGGTGACATTGGCTCCCAGATGTCCACATTGTTCTCTGCCAAGATTTTCTAGAGATTATACGACTTAATTTCTCAAGGGTTTTGAAAATCCTAATTTGAATTTTGTTACCGATTTAAGGTAAAAGTCCAGACCGAAATTTTATATATATGATGTGTGCATCGAGGCCAGAGCATACATGTTATAAGCACAAACTTGATCGTGAGAAAGAGCTGGGTTGCTGTCAGGTGTATAGGAAGAGAATGGCTTCTGAGGAAGGAAATGGGTGAACTCACCTTCCTCTCTCCACCATTCTTCATGCCTCCACCAACATTATGATTATTTTCCTTGCATATCATAGTCAGGAGAATATTGCCCTCCCCAATGCCCCTTGCAAAAAAAAAAAAAAAAAAAGTACACATTTTTTCCTCTTTGGGAAGAAGAAGAAAAAAAAAGAAGGATAAGGAGTGGAAATACAGTGTGGAGGTTTCCAGCCAAATGGCATGATACAGTGTGACCATCTTGGAATAAAGCCAACAACCCCATTCACAGAAAGGCACTTCCATAGAATTCCAACACACCCAGGGCTAAGTAAGACCACATTTGTCGGCTGCAAATCAAGAAGGAGCCCAGAGTGTCACACCCAGTTACCACAGGAACACACTCCTACAAGCCCCAGTCCTCTGGTGAATAGCCCAAGAACAGCGCCATCCCAGCAGCCTCCACTGCCAGGAACCACAGTACCAACTCATTCTATTGCCCTCATCCATCTAACACTCTGTGCCCCTGCCTACACCCGCCCACCTGCCTCTCTTTATCACCCCGCTTGCCAGACCCCAGATCCCTCCCTCCCGGCTTGAGCTCTGCCTCAATGCATTCTGTGGCACTGAGGGGAAATGGCCCAGAACCCAGGCCCTTCTCCACCTGCTCAGACCCTGCCTTGCCATACTCTGCAGAGCCAAGCAGAGCCAGGCTGGAACACAGACCCCCTCCCCACCAGATCAGGCCCTGTCTAGGCATGCTCCACAGTGCTGAGAGGAACTGGTCCAGACCCCAGATCCCTCCCCACCAGATCTGGCCCTGCCCTGCCACAGGACCCACTCCAGCCCCCAACCCAGCCCAGTTCACGTTGCAGAAAAATGACCCATCTCTGCCCCTTCCCCCTTACTGGACTTGTCCTGCTGCACCACAGCTGAGTGACCAGCCCTGTACACCTGGACAAGGTGGTGAGAATTGTGGTGCTCACAGATGAGCAAGCAGGAAAGCACACCAGTCCACTTGCCCCCACATAACCAAAGAAAAGGAAAAGGCAGGACAAAAGAAATAAACCTACAACCAATAAAGAAAATAATACCTGAATATCTCAGAGACATCAGACAATATCAAAACATAAAAAACAGGACAGGATGGCTCCAGTGAGCAGTCAAAATAAAATACCAGATCTTCTGGTAGAAGAAAAGGCACTATGGAATTCAAAATCTAATATTCAGGGCTTGCCAAGAGATTAGGAAAGAGATCAAGGAAAGCACAGACAAAATGATGAAAAACAGAGAGAAAAATAATTAAAATATAGCCAAAATCAAGGAAAACAGACAAAGCATTAGAAGAATTCAGGAAAACAAGACCAAAATATCAAAATAAATACATAATTAGAAATCATACAATCACAGCAATTAAAAATCTGAAAGGTAAACAAAATTTCAGAAACAGTGGAATAGAAGGTTTTAGGAACAAATGTGAAACAGAAGACAGGATCAGCACAGTTGAAGGCAAACACTTGGATACAACTTTGAAGAAAAATCAGAAAAAAGAACAAAGAAAAATGAAGAAACCCTGAGAATTATGTGCGATACAATCAAAAGCAAAAATTTAGGAGTGATTGGAGTTCCAGAACAGGGGGAGGAAATGGGAAACACAGAGAGGATCATTGAAGAATTGCGGACAGAAAGCTTCCCTAATGTCATGAAAGATGAAAAGCAGACCATCCAAGAAGTTCAATGAACCCTATAGAAGATAGATCCCAAAAGAAAGCCCCAAGACACATTGTAATCACACTCACCAAAACCAAAGATGAAGAGAGAATGCTGAGAGCAGCTTGAGAAAAATGAAAAGTCACATACGAAGGCAAAAAAATAAGACTAAACTCTGATTACTTGGCAGAAACCATGCAGGCAAGAAGCCAATGGGATTACATATATAAAACCTTGAAAGAAAAAAATTGCCAGCCAAGAATAATATATCCTGTAAAACTCTTGTTCAAATACCAAACCAAACCAAACCCAGTGCCGTCGAGTTGATTCCGACTCATAGCAACCCTATAGGACAGACTAGAACTTCCCCCGTAGAGTTTCCAAGGGATGCCTGGCGGATTTGAACTGCCAACCCTTTGGTTAGCAGCCATAGCACTTAACCATTACACCACCGGGATTTCCTCTTGTTCAAATGTGATGGTGAAATTAGGAAATTTCCAGACAAACAGAAATTAAGGAAATTTGTAAAAACCAAGCCAAACTTACAAGAATAATCAAAGGAAGTCCTTCAGTTAGAGAACCAACATCAGACAAAAACGTGAATCTAAGACACAGAACATCATCAACCAGATACCAACCTAAGTAATGAAATTTCAAGGATAAAACAAAACTACAAGATTTACAGCAGGGAACCAGAGAAGTCAGTCTGTAAATGACAATGTGAGAACAATAAAAGTGAGAATAAAAGGTGTAGGCATAGAACTAGAAAATGACAGCACTAGAAAATAACAGCAATAAACTCACACCTATCAATAATCACACTGAAAGCAAATGGCTTAAATGCACCCATAAAAGACAAAGAGTGACAGAACGGATTAAAAGAAACAGGACTCATCAATATGCTGTCTACAAGAGATATGCCTTAGAAGCAAAGACATAAACATATCAAAAATCTACAGATGTAAAAAAAATATGTATCAAGTAAACAGCAACCAAAAAAGAGCAGAAGTGGCAATACTAATCTGAGATAAAATAGACTTTTAGACAAAATCCACCATAAAAGACAAGGAAGGATATTAATTATGTAATGATTAAAGGCACAATCCACCATGAGGACATAACCATAATATGTATCTACACATCCAATGACAGGGCACCAAAACACATAAACTCTAACAGCACTTAAAAGAGAAATGGACAATTTCACAATAATAGTAGAAGACTTCAACACACCACTCTCAGTAAAGGACCGAACATCTAGAAAGAAACCCAACAAAGATACAGAAGATCTAAAGGCCACAATCAACAAACTTGACCTCATAGACATAAATAAAACACTCCACCCAACAGCAACCAAGTATACATTGTTTTCCAACGCACATGGAACATTCTCCAGAATAAACATATCTCAGGCCACAAAGCAACCCTCAACAAAATCCAAAACTTTGAGATAATACAAAGCATCTTCTCTGATTACAACACCATAAAAGTAGATATTAATAACAAGAAAAGCAAGGAAAAAAAATCAAATACATGGAAACTGAATAACAGCTTGCTTAAAAAACAATGGGTAATAGAAAAAATCAAAGATTGATTCAAAAAACTCCTCAAATCAAATGAGAATGAAAACACATCATACCAAAACCTTTGGGACCCAGCTAAGGCAGTTCTCAGAGGTCAATTTACAGCAATAGATGCATACACCAAAAAAGAATAAAAGAACAAAATCAAAACGTTAGCTATACAATTCGAATACATAGAAAGAGAACAGCAAAAGAAGCCCACAAGCACCAGAAGAAAAGAAGTAATAAAGATTGGAGAAGGAAAAAAGAAACAGAGAATAGAAAATACAAAGAATTAACAAAACCAAAAGTTGTCTCTTTGAAAGGATCAACAAAATCAACAAGCCACTGGCCAAACTAACAAAAGAAAAACAGATGAGGAAGCAAATAACTAAGAAATGAAATCAGGTATATTACAACAGACCCAACTTAAATAAAAACCATCTGTTATGGATTGATTTGTGTCCCACAAAATGTGTATCAACTTGACTAGGCCATAATTGTGTGATTGTCCACCATTTTGTCATCTGACACGATTTCACTATGTGTTGTAAATCCTACCTCTATGATGTTAATAAGGCAAGATTAGAGGCAGTTACCTTAATGAGGAAGAGCTCAGTCTAGAAGATTAGATTGTATCTTGAGTCAATCTCTTTTGAGATACAAAAGAGAGAAGTGAGCAGAGAGACGTGGGACCTCCTACCACCAAGAAGGCAGATCCAGGAGTGGTGTGTAGCCTTTTAAACTTGGATCCCTGTGCTGAGATGCCCCTAGACCAGGAGATTAGTGACAAGGACCTTCTTGAAAAGCCGACAGAGAGAGAAAGCCTTCCCCTGGAGCTGGGGCCCTGAATTAAAAATTCTAGCCTACTGGACTGTGAGAGAATAAACTTCTCTTTGTTAAGGCTATCCACTTATGGTATTTCTGTTACAGCAGCATTAGATAACCAATACAGGATCATAACAGAGTACTATGAAAAACTGTACTCCAACAAATTTGAAAATATAGACGAAATGGACAGGTTTCTAAAAACACACTGCCTACCTAAACTAACACAAACTGAATCAGAAAATCTGAACAGATATAACAACAGAAGAGATTAAAAAGGTGAAAAAAAAAAAACCCAACAAAAAAAAGTTCTGGCCTAGATGGCTTCACTGGAGAATTCTACCAAACATTCATAGAAGAGCTCACACAAGTACCACTCAAACTATTTCACAACATAGAGAAAGAAGGGATACTTCTGAATTCATTCTATGAAGCCAGCATAACCCTGATAACAAAACTAAGCAAAGACACCTCACACCCCAAAAAAGAAAATTACAGACCAATATTTCTCATGAATATAGATGCAAAAATTCTTAACAGAATTCTAGCCAATAGAATTCAGCATCATATCAAAAAATAATGCACCACAACCAAGTGGGATTCATACCAGGTATGCAAGGATGGCTCAATGTTAGGAAATCAATCAATGTAATCCACCACATAAATAAAACGTGAGAACGCAATCACACGATCTTCTCAACCGTCACAGAAAAGGCATTCAACAAAGTCTGACACCTATTCCTGATAAAAACTCTAAATAAAATAGTAACAGAAGAGAAATCCCTAAACATAATAAATGGCTTCTATACAAAGCCAACAGCCAACATCATTCTTAATGAGAGAGTCTGAAAACATTCCCCTTGAAAACAGGAACAAGACAAGGTTGCTCTTTATCATCACTCCTATTTAACATTGTGCTTGAAGTCCTAGCTAGAGCAATAAGGCAAGAAAAAGAAATAAAGTGCAACCAAATTGGTAACGAAGAAGTAAAACTATCCCTATTTGTGGATGGTATGAAACTATACATAGAGAACCCAAAAGACTCCACAAGAAAACTACCAAAACTATTAGATTCAGAATAGTAGCACGATACAAGATAAACATACAAAAATCAGTTGCATTCCTATACACCATTAAAGAGAATTGTGAAGAATAAAACCAGGAAAGCAATATCATTTATAATAGTCCCTAAAAAAATAAATGCTTAGGAATAAATCTAACCTGGGACGTAAAAGACCTATACAAAGAAAACTACAAAACACTATTTCAAGAAAACAAAAGTGACCTACATAAATGGAAAAACATATCGTGCTCATGGATAGATGTTGTTGTCAGGTGTTGTCGAGTCAGTTCTGACTCATAGCGACCCTATGCACAACAGAATGAAATACTGCCCGGTCCTGCACCATCCTCACAATTGTTGCTAGGGCCCATTGTTGCAGCCACTGTGTCAAGCCATCTCTTTGAGGATCTCCTCTTTTTTGTTGACCCTTTATTTTACTAAGCATCATGTCCTTCTCCAGGGACTGATCCCTCCTGATGACATGTCCAAAGTAAGTGAGACCCAGTCTCTCCATCCTTCCTTCTAAGGAGCATTCTGGTTGTACTTCTTACAAGACAGATTTGTGTGTTCTTTTGGCAGTCCCTGGTATATTCAATATTCTTCGTCAGCCCCACAATTCAAAGGCATCAGTTCTTTGGCCTTCCTTATTCATTGTCCAGCTTTCACATGTTGATTGTGGATCTAAGTAAAATGAAATACTGGACATCTTCAATCTTTTCTCCGTTTATCATGATGTTGCTCATTGTTCCAGTTGTGAGGATTTTTGTTTTCTTTATGTTGAGGTGTAATCCATACTGAAGGCTGTGATCTTTGATCTTCATTAGCAAGTGCTTCAAGTCCTCTTCACTTTCAGCAAGCAAGGCTGTGTCATCTGCATGTGTCAGGTTGTTAATGAGTCTTCCTCCAATCCTAATGTCCTGTTCTTCGTATAGTCCAGCTTCTCAGATTATTTGCTCAGCCTACAGATTGAATACGTATGGTGAAAGGATACAACCCTGACATACAGCTTGCCTGACTGTATACCACGCAATATCCCCTTGTTCTATTCAAACGATTGCCTCTTGATCCATGTACAGAGTCCTCATGAGCACAACTAAATGTTCCAGAATTCCCGTTTTCTGCAATGTTATCCATAATTTGTTATGCTCCACACAGTCAAATGCCTTAGCATAGCCAATAAAACACAGGTAAACATCTTTCTGGTATTCTCTGCTTTCAGCCAGGATCCATCTGACATCAGCAATGATATCCTTGGTTCCACCTCCTCTTCTAAATCCATCTTGAATTTTGGCAGTTCTCTGTCGATATACTGCACAGCTGCTTTTGAATGATCTTCAGGAAAATTTTGCTTGCATGTGATATTAATGATATTGTTCAATAATTTCTGCATTTGGTTGTTTCACCTTTCTTGGAAATAGGCATAAATATGAATCTCTTCCAGTCAGTTGGCCAACTAACCGTCTTCGAAATTTCTTGGCATAGATGAGGGAGTACTTCCAGCGCTGCGTCTGTTTGTTGAAACATCTTAATTGGTATTCTGTCAATTCCTGGAGCCTTGTTTGTCACCAATGCCTTCAGTGCAGCTTGGACTTCTTCCTTCAGTACCATCAGTTCCTGATCATATGCTACCTCCTAGAATGGTTCCACACTGACCAATTCTTTTTGGTATAGTGACTTTGTGTATTCCTTCCATCTTCTTTGATGCTTCCTGCGTCATTTAATATTTTCCACTTAAAATTCTTCAGTATTGCAACTCGAAGCTTGAATTTTTCTTCAGTTCTTTCAGCTTGAGAAATGCTGAGCATGTTCTTCCCTTTTGGTTTTCTATCCCAGGTCTTTGCACATGTCATCATAATGCTTTATTTTGTCTTCTTGAGCCACCCTTTGAAATCTTCTGTTCAGCTCTTTTACTTCATCATTTTTTCCTTTTGCTTTAGCTACTAGATGTTCAAGAGCAAGTTTCAGAGTCTCTTCTCACATCCGTTTAGGTCATTTCCTTCTCTTCTGTCTTTTTAATGACCTCTTGCTTTCTTCATGCATGATGTCCTTGAGGCCATGCCACAACTTTTGGTCTTCGGCCATTAGTGTTCAAAGCTTCAAATCTATTCTTGAGCTGGTCACTAAATTCAGCTGGGATATACTCAAGGTCGTACTTTGGCTCCCATTGACTTGTTCTAATTTTCTTCAATATCAACTTGAACTTGCATATGAGTAATTGATGGTCTGATCTGCATTCAGCCCCTGGCCTCGTTCTGACTGATGATAATGAGTTTTCCATCACCTCTTTCCAAAGATGTAGTTGATTTGATTCCTGTGTATTCCATCTGGCAAGGCCCATGTTTATAGTCACCATTTATGTTGGTGAAAAGAGGTATTTACAATGAAGAAGTCATTGGTCTTGCAAAATTCAGTCGTGCGATCTCTGGCATCATTTCTATGATCAAGGCCATATTTTCCAACTACTGATCCTTCTTTGTTTCCAGGTATTTCATTCCAATCACCAGTAATTATCAGTGTATCCTGATTGCATGCTGGATCAATTTCCAACTGCAGAAGTTGGTAAAAATTTTGAATTTCTTCATCTTTGGCCTTAGTGGTTGGTGTGTACATTTGAATAATAGTCGTATTAACTGATCTTCCTTGTAGGCATACAGATATTTTCCTATCACTGACAGCGTTGTACTTCAGGATAGACCTTGAAATGTTCTTTTTGACGATGAATGCAATTCCATTCATCTTCAAGATTCTGTTCCTGGTATAGTAGACCTTATGACTTTCCAATTGAAAATGACAAATAGCATTCCATTTCAGCTCACCAATGCCTAGGATATCGATCTTTATGCGTTCCATTTCATTTTTGACAATTCCCAATTTTCCTAGATTCATACTTCATACATTCCATGTTCCAATTATTAATGGATGTTTGCAGCTGTTTGAGTTGTGCCACATCAACAAACAAAGGTCTCAAAAGCTTGACTCCATCCACATCATTAAGGTTGACTCTACTTTGAGAAGGCAACCCTTCCACAGCCATATCTTCTGGCACTATATCAGACAATGTTCCACTGCTATTCATAAGGTTTTCATTGGCTCATTCTTTTCAGAAGTAGGCTGCAGGGTCCTTCTTCCTCCTCTATCTTAGTCTGGAAGCTCAGCTGAAACGTATCCACCATGGGTGACCCTATACCAGTGGCATAGCTTCCAGCATCACAGCAACACGCTAACCCCTACAGTATGACAAATTGAGACAGGTAGGGGCATGGGTAGATAGGCTCAACATTGTGAAAATGTCAGTTCTACCCAAAGCAATCTACAAATACAATGCAATCCCAATAGCAACAGAGTAGTTTATCAACATGGAAAAACTAATCATTAATTTTAATTGGAAAGGAAAGAGGCTCCAGATAAGTAAAACATTATTTAAAAAGAAGAATACAGTAGGAAGCCTCACATTACTTGACCTCAGAAGCTACTATACAGCTATGGCAGTCAAAACAGCCTAGTACTAGCACGATGACAGACACATTGACCAGTGGAAGAGAATCCACAACCCACATGTAAATTCACCCATCTACGGTCACCTGATCTTTGCCAATGCCCAAAGTCCATGAAATGGGGAAAAGACAGTCTTTTAAAGAAATGGGGCTGGCAAAACTGGATGTCCATCTGTAAAAAAATGAAACTGGACCCATAACTTACAGCATACACAAAAACTAATTCAAAATGCATCAAAGACCCCTGTATAAAACCGAAAACTATGAAGGTCGTAGAAGAAAAAATAGGACCAATGATACAGGCCCTAATATACAGCATAAATACGATACAAACCATAACTAACAATACGCAAACACCAGAAGATAAGATAGATAACCGTAATCTTCTAAAAATGAAACACCTATGCTCATCACATGAGTCGGAATCGACTCGATGGTAGTGGTTTTTTTTTTTTTTTTTATGCTTATCAAAAGAGTTCACCAAAAGAGTAAAAAGAGAGCCTATGGACTAGAAAAAAAATTTTGGTTATGACATATCCCACAAAGGTTTAATGTCTAAAATCAATAGGGAAATTCAGCACTTCTACAACAAAAAGACAAATAATCCAATTAAATAATGGACAAAGGATATGAACAGAAATTTCACCAAAGAAGACATTCAGACTGCTAACAGGCACACAAGGAAATGCTTGAGATCACTAGCCATTAGAGAAATGCAAATCAAAACTACAGTGAGATACCATCTCACCCCGACATTACTGGCATGAATTAAAAAAAAAAAAAAAAGACAGAAAATAACAAATGCTGTCGAGGCTGCAGGGAGATTGGAACTCTTATGGCACAACCATTTTGGAAAACGATATGGTGCTTCTTTAAAAAGCTAGAAATAGAAATACCATATGATCCAGCAATCCCACTCCTAGGAATATACCCTAGAGAAATAAGAGCCTTCATATGAATAGACATATGTACACCCATGTTCATTGCAGCATTGTTCATAACAGCAAAAATGTGGAAACAACCAAACTGCCCATCAACAGATGAATGGATAAACAAACTATGGTACATACACACAATGGAATACTACGCAACAGTGAAGAACAATGATGAAACTAGAAAACATCTCACAACATGGATGAATCTATGCTGTGTGAAGTAAGTCAATCACAAAAGGACAAGTACTGTATAAGACCATTACTAGAAAAATGCATGAAAAAGTTTACAGACAGAAAGAAAAAAATCTTCAATGCTTAGGAGGGAGAGGAGGGGTGGAGGGGGAAACACTAACTAGATGCTGGATAAGTGGTAACTCTGGTGAAGGGTAACACAGTACACAATACTGCGGAAGTCTGCACAACTTGACCCAGGCAAAGTTGTAGATGGTTCATAGACACATCCAAACTCCCTGAGGGACTAAATTACTGGGCTGTGGGCTAAGGACCACGGTCTTGGGTGACATCTAGCTCAATTAGCATAACATAGTTTATAAAGAAAATGTTCTACATTCTACTTTGGGAGTATCGTTTGGGGTCTTAAAAGCTTGTGAATGGCCATGTAAGATATTCCACTGGTCTCACCCCATCTGGAGCAAGGGAGAAGTTAAAAAAACCAAAGACACAAGGGAAAGATTAGTCCAAAGGCTAATGGACCACAACTACCACAGCCTCCACCAGACTGAGTCCAGCGGAACTAAATGGTGCCTGGCTACCACCACTGACTGCTCTGACAGAGATCACAGTAGAGAATCCCAGACAGAGCTGGAGAAAAATACAGACCAAAATTCTAACTCACAAAAAAAGTCCAGATCATATTCCAGGGAGGAAGATGGCAGACTAGGCAGATGCTACCTCGGATCCCTCTTACAACAAAGACATGGAAAAACAAGTGAATCGATCACATACATAACAATCTACGAACCCTGAACAACAAACACAGATTTAGAGACGGAGAACGAACTAATACGGGGAAGCAGCGATTGTTTCCAGAGCCTGGAGCCAGCGTACCAGTCAGGTACGGCACAAGCACAGAGAGCTGCTCCACCCCCCTGAACTAACCCCGGGAGGGGGACCAGCTGGTTCCACGGGCAGCGTGGGACGCAGCCGGTAGGAGAAGTCCCCAGGAGGCAGTGACTGGTCTTGGAGCAGAAAGAGCAGAGTCCGAGCCGGGGAACCATCCCGCAGGGATTTGGACTGGACGCAGGTACGGTATAAACACGGAGAATTGCTCCACCCCCCTGAACTAACCCCAGGAAGGGGACCAGCCGGGTCGTGCAGGCGGCGTGGGACTCAGCCGGTAGGAGAAGTCCCCGGGAGGCAGCAACTGGTATTGGAGCGGGGAGAACAGCGTCCCAGCCAGGACACTCGGTCACGGCACAAGCACGGGGAGCTGCTCCACCCATCTGAACTAACCCCGGGAGGAGGCCCAACTGGTTCTCGGGGGCAGCTCGGCCACGCGGCTGGAGGGACGAGAAGACCCCGGGAGGCAGCGACTGATTTTGGAGTCAAGAGTGCACCGTCCCAGTAGGGGAGCCTTGACGCTGGGCGTGGGGCTGGAAGTGGAGGATCTGACCGTGACTCCAGCGGGCCAGACCCCCCGGGGGCAATCTCCACACAGCCAGCACACATAGGCTACGCGCCCGCGGGAATCTCAGATATAATAGCCATTCCAAGCAAGACAAGCAACTCTGGCTATATTCTGAGGTGCTACTCTCCTATCTCTCTGTTCCCTCCCCCACCCTCCCCAGGCGGCTTCATTAACATCTGAATAGCCTGAGCCAGAGGGAGAACTCTGATAGGGATCTGACTGCATTTTTTTTTAGTGGATTTTCTGGAAAAACTAGTTTCCCAGTGATGGCTCGGAGACAACAATCCATATCAAACCACTTAAAGAAGCAGATCATGACAGCTTCTCCAACCCCCCAAACAAAAGAATCAAAATCTTTCCCAAATGAAGATACAATCTTGGAATTATCAGATACAGAATATAAAAAACTAATTCACAGAATGCTTAATGATATCACAAATGAAATTAGGATAACTGCAGAAAAAG
Source organism: Loxodonta africana (assembly GCF_030014295.1). Taxonomy (NCBI): domain Eukaryota; kingdom Metazoa; phylum Chordata; class Mammalia; order Proboscidea; family Elephantidae; genus Loxodonta; species Loxodonta africana. Next base: position 81,297,807 of record NC_087357.1, on the reverse strand, counting down.
CCAAGGAACACACTGATAAAACTGTTGAAGAACTCAAAAAGATTATTCAAGAACATACTGGAAAAATTAATAAGTTGCAAGAATCCATAGAGAGACAACATGTAGAAATCCAAAAGATTAACAATAAAATAACAGAATTAGACAATGCAATAGGAAGTCAGAGGAGCAGACTCGAGCAATTAGAATGCAGACTGGGACATCTGGAGGACCAGGGAATCAACACCAACATAGCTGAAAAAAAATCAGATAAAAGAATTAAAAAAAATGAAGAAACCCTAAGAATTATGTGGGACTCTATCAAGAAGGATAACCTGCAGGTGATTGGAGTCCCAGAACAGGGAGGGGGGACAGAAAACACAGAGAAAATAGTTGAAGAACTCCTGACAGAAAACTTCCCTGACATCATGAAGGACGAAAGGATATCTATCCAAGATGCTCATCGAACCCCATTTAAGATTGATACAAAAAGAAAAACACCAAGACATATTATCATCAAACTCACCAAAACCAAAGATAAACAGAAAATTTTAAAAGTAGCCAGGGAGAAAAGAAAGGTTTCCTTCAAGGGAGAATCAGTAAGAATATGTTCTGACTACTCAGCAGAAACCATGCAGGCAAGAAGGGAATGGGACGACATATACAGAACACTGAAGGAGAAAAACTGCCAGCCAAGGATCATATATCCAGCAAAACTCTCTCTGAAATATGAAGGCGAAATTAAGATATTTACAGACAAACACAAGTTTAGAGAATTTGCAAAAACCAAACCAAAGCTACAAGAAATACTAAAGGATATTGTTTGGTCAGAGAACCAATAATATCAGATATCAGCACAACACAAGGTCACAAAACAGAACGTCCTGATATCAACTCAAATAGGGAAATCACAAAAACAAACAAATTAAGATTAATTAAAAAAAAAATACACATAACAGGGAATCATGGAAGTCAATAGGTAAAAGATCACAATAATCAAAAAGAGGGACTAAATACAGGAGGCATTGAACTGCCATATGGAGAGTGATACAAGGCGATATAGAACAATACAAGTTAGGTTTTTACTTAGAAAAATAGGGGTAAATAATAAGGTAACCACAAAAAGGTATAACAACTGTAAAACTCAAGATAAAAACCAAGAAAAACGTAACGACTCAACTAACATAAAGTCAAGCACTATGAAAATGAGGAGCTCACAATTTACTAAGAAAAACGTCTCAGCACAAAAAAGTATGTGGAAAAATGAAATTGTCAACAACACACATAAAAAGGCATCAAAATGACAGCACTAAAAACTTATCTATAATTACCCTGAATGTAAATGGACTAAATGCACCAATAAAGAGACAGAGAGTCACAGACTGGATAAAGAAACACGATCCATCTATATGCTGCCTACAAGAGACACACCTTAGACTTAGAGACACAAACAAACTAAAACTCAAAGGATGGAAAAAAGTATATCAAGCAAACAATAAGCAAAAAAGAAGAGGAGTAGCAATATTAATTTCTGACAAAATAGACTTTAGACTTAAATCCACCACAAAGGATAAAGAAGGACACTATATAATGATAAAAGGGACAATTGATCAGGAAGACATAACCATATTAAATATTTATGCACCCAATGACAGGGCTGCAAGATACATAAATCAAATTTTAACAGAATTGAAAAGCGAGATAGATACCTCCATAATTATAGTAGGAGACTTCAACACACCACTTTCAGAGAAGGACAGGACATCCAGTAAGAAGCTCAATAGAGACACGGAAGACCTAATTACAGCAAACAACCAACTTGACCTCATTGACTTATACAGAACTCTCCACCCAACTGCTTCAAAGTACACTTTTTTTTCTAGCGCACATGGAACATTCTCTAGAATAGACCACATATTAGGTCATAAAACAAACCTTTGCAGAGTCCAAAACATCGAAATATTACAAAGCATCTTCTCAGACCACGAGGCAATAAAACTAGAGATCAATAACAGAAAAACTAGGGAAAAGAAATCAAATACTTGGAAACTGAACAATACCCTCCTGAAAAAAGACTGGGTTATAGAAGACATCAAGGAGGGAATAAGGAAATTCATAGAAAGCAACGAGAATGAAAATACTTCCTATCAAAACCTCTGGGACACAGCAAAAGCAGTGCTCAGAGGCCAATTTATATCAATAAATGCACACATACAAAAAGAAGAAAGAGCCAAAAGCAGAGAACTGTCCCTACAACTTGAACAAATAGAAACTGAGCAACACAAGAATCCATCAGGCACCAGAAGAAAACAAATAATAAAAATTAGAGCTGAACTAAATGAATTAGAGAACAGAAAAACAATTGAAAGAATTAACAAAGCCAAAAGCTGGTTCTTTGAAAAAATTAACAAAATTGATAAACCATTGGCTAGACTGACTAAAGAAATACAGGAAAGGAAACAAATAACCTGAATAAGAAATGAGAAGGACCACATCACAACAGAACCAAATGAAATTAAAAGAATCATTTCAGATTATTATGAAAAATTGTACTCTAACAAATTTGAAAACCTAGAAGAAATGGATGAATTCCTGGAAAAACACTACCTACCTAAACTAACACATTCAGAAGTAGAACAACTAAATAGACCCATAACAAAAAAAGAGATTGAAACGGTAATCAAAAAACTCCCAACAAAAAAAAAGCCCTGGCCCGGACGGCTTCACTGCGGAGTTCTACCAAACTTTCAGAGAAGAGTTAACACCACTACTACTAAAGGTATTCCAAAGCATAGAAAATGACGGAATACTACCCAATTCATTCTATGAAGCCACCATCTCCCTGATACCAAAACCAGGTAAAGACATTACAAAAAAAGAAAATTATAGACCTATATCCCTCATGAACATTGATGCAAAAATCCTCAACAAAATTCTAGCCAATAGAATCCAACAACACATCAAAAAAATAATTCACCCTGATCAAGTGGGATTTATACCAGGTATGCAAGGCTGGTTTAATATCAGAAAAACCATTAATGTAATCCATCACATAAATAAAACAAAAGACAAAAACCACATGATCTTATCAATTGATGCAGAAAAGGCATTTGACAAAGTCCAACACCCATTCATGATAAAAACTCTTACCAAAATAGGAATTGAAGGAAAATTCCTCAACATAATAAAGGGCATCTATGCAAAGCCAACAGCCAATATCACTCTAAATGGAGAGAACCTGAAAGCATTTCCCTTGAGAACGGGAACCAGACAAGGATGCCCTTTATCACCGCTCTTATTCAACATCGTGTTGGAAGTCTTAGCCAGGGCAATTAGGCTAGACAAAGAAATAAAAGGTATCCGGATTGGCAAGGAAGAAGTAAAGTTATCACTATTTGCAGATGACATGATTATATACACAGAAAACCCTAAGGAATTCTCCAGAAAACTACTGAAACTAATAGAAGAGTTTGGCAGAGTCTCAGGTTATAAAATAAACATACAAAAATCACTTGGATTCCTCTACATCAACAAAAAGAACACCGAAGAGGAAATAACCAAATCAATACCATTCACAGTAGCCCCCAAGAAGATAAGATACTTAGGAATAAATCTTACCAAGGATGTAAGAGACCTATACAAAGAAAACTACAAAGCTCTACTACAAGAAATTCAAAAGGACATACTTAAGTGGAAAAACATACCCTGCTCATGGATAGGAAGACTTAACATAGTAAAAATGTCTATTCTACCAAAAGCCATCTATACATTTAACGCACTTCCGATCCAAATTCCAATGTCATATTTTAAGGGGATAGAGAAACAAATCACCAATTTCATATGGAAGGGAAAGAAGCCCCGGATAAGAAAAGCACTACTGAAAAAGAAGAAGAAAGTGGGAGGCCTCACCTTACCTGACTTGAGAACCTATTATACAGCCACAGTAGTCAAAACAGCCTGGTATTGGTACAACAACAGACACATAGACCAATGGAACAGAATTGAGAACCCAGACATAGATCCATCCACGTATGAGCAGCTGATATTTGACAAAGGACCAGTGTCAATTAACTGGGGAAAAGATAGCCTTTTTAACAAATGGTGCTGGCATAACTGGATATCCATTTGCAAAAAAATGAAACAGGACCCATACCTCACACCATGCACAAAAACTAACTCCAAGTGGATCAAAGACCTAAACATAAAGACTAAAACGATAAAGATCATGGAAGAAAAAATTGGGACAACCCTAGGAGCCCTAATACAAGGCATAAACAGAATACAAAACATTACCAAAAATGATGAAGAGAAACCCGATAACTGGGAGCTCCTAAAAATCAAACACCTATGCTCATCTAAAGACTTCTCCGAAAGAGTAAAAAGACCACCTACAGATTGGGAAAGAATTTTCAGCTATGACATCTCCGACCAGCGCCTGATCTCTAAAATCTACATGATTCTGTCAAAACTCAACCACAAAAAGACAAACAACCCAATCAAGAAGTGGGCAAAGGATATGAACACACATTTCACTAAAGAAGATATTCAGGCAGCCAACAGACACATGAGAAAATGCTCTCGATCATTAGCCATTAGAGAAATGCAAATTAAAACTACGATGAGATTCCATCTCACACCAGCAAGGCTGGCATTAATCCAAAAAACACAAAATAATAAATGTTGGAGAGGCTGCGGAGAGATTGGAACTCTCATACACTGCTGGTGGGAATGTAAAATGGTACAACCACTTTGGAAATCTATCTGGTGTTATCTTAAACAGTTAAAAATAGAACTACCATACAAGCCAGAAATCCCACTCCTAGGAATATACCCTAGAGATACAAGAGCCTTCATACAAACAGATATATGCACACCCATGTTTATTGCAGCTCTGTTTACAATAGCAAAAAGTTGGAAGCAACCAAGGTGTCCATCAACAGATGAATGGGTAAATAAATCGTGGTATATTCACACAATGGAATACTACGCATCGATAAAGAACAGTGACGAATCTCTGAAACATTTCATAACATGGAGGAACCTGGAAGGCATTATGCTGAGTGAAATGAGTCAGAGGCAAAAGGACAAATATTGTATAAGACCACTATTATAAGATCTTGAGAAATAGTAAACCTGAGAAGAACACATACTTTTGTGGTTACGAGAGGGGGAGGGAGGGAGGGTGGGAGAGGGTTTTTTATTGATTAATCAGTAGATAAGAACTGCTTTAGGTGAAGGGAAAGACAACACTCAATACATGGAAGGTCAGCTCAATTGGACTGGACCAAAAGCAAAGAAGTTTCTGGGATAAAATGAATGCTTCAAAGGTCAGCGGAGCAAGCGCGGGGGTCTGGGGAACATGGTTTGCGGGGACTTCTAAGTCAATTGGCAAAATAATTCTATTATGAAATCATTCTGCATCCCACTTTGAAATGTGTCGTCTGGGGTCTTAAATGCTAACAAGCGGCCATCTAAGATGCAGCAATTGGTCTCAACCCACCTGGAGCAAAGGAAAACGAAGAACACCAAGGCCACACGACAACTAAGAGCCTAAGAGACAGAAAGGGCCACATGAACCAGAGACCTACATCATCCTGAGACCAGAAGAACTAGTTGGTGCCCGGCCACAACTGATGACTGCCCTGACAGGGAGCACAGCAGAGGACCCCTGAGGGAGCAGGAGATCAGTGGGATACAGACCCCAAATTCTCATAAAAAGACCAAACTTAATGGTCTGACTGAGACTGGAGGAATCCCGGCGGCCATGCTCCCCAGACCTTCTGTTTACACAGGACAGGAACCATCCCCGAAGACAACTCATCAGAAATGAAAGGGACTGGTCAGCGGGTGGGAGAGAGACGCTGATGAAGAGTGAGCTAATTATATCAGGTGGACACTTGAGATTGTGTTGGCAACTCTTGTCTGGAGGGGGGATGGGAAGATAGAGAGAGAGGGAAGCAGGCAAAATTGTCAAGAAAGGAGAGACTGAAAGGGCTGACTCAAGAGGGGGAGAGCAAGTGGGAGTAGGGAGTGAGATGTATGTAAACTTATATGTGACCGACTGATTGGATCTGTAAACGTTCACTTGAAGCTCAATAAAAGTTATTAAAAAAAAAAAAAAAAAAAAGTCCAGACTCACTGGCCTGACAGAGACTGAAGAAACTCTGAGAGTATGTCCCCTAGACACACTTTTAGCTCAGTAATGAAGTCAGTCCTTAAGTTCACCCTTCAGCCAAAGATTAGACAGGCCCATAAAACAAAACGAGAGTAAAGGGGCACATCAGCCCAGGGGCAAGGACTAGAAGGTAGGAGTGAACAGAAAACCTGGTAACAGGGAACCCAAGGTCGAGAAAGGAAAAGTGTTGACATGTCCTGGGGTTGGTACCCAATGTCACAAAACATTAGTAACAGTTTAATAAGAAGCTAGCCTGTTCTATAAACCTTCACCTAAAGTACAATTAAAAAAAAGTATGCTGCTGTTAAAAATAAGGAAGCAGAAGTTTATGTACAAATAGGAAAAGTCTCAACGATACACTATTAAAACAAATGTAAAATACAGAAAAAAAAAAGAAATCTTTGACAGCTGCAGTCTTTTCTCTGTTTATCATGATGTTGCTTATTGGTCCAGTTGTGAGGATTTTTGTTTTCTTTATGTTGAGGTGTAATCCATACTGAAGGCTGTGGTCTTTGACCTTCATCAATAAGTGCTTTAAGTCCTCTTTGCTTTCAGCAAGCAAGGTTGTGTCATCTGCATATTGCAGGTTGTTAATGTATCTTCCTCTAATCTTGATGTTATGTTCTTCTTCAGATATTCCGGCTTCTCGGATTTTTTGTTTAGCATATAAATGGAATAAGTATGGTGAGAGGAATAACCGTGATGCACACCTTTCCTGACTTTAAACCACGCAGTATCCGTCCCCTTGTTCTGTTTGAATGACTGCTTCTTGATCTATGAGCACAATTAAGTGTTATGAAATTCCCATTCTTTGCAATGTTATCCATAATTTGTCATGATCCACAGAGTTGCATGCCTTTGCATAGTCATTAAAACACAGGTAAACATCTCGCATTCTCTGCTTTGAGCCAAGATCCATCTGATATCAGCAATAGTACCCCTCCTTCCAGGTCCTCTTCGGAGTCCGGCCTGAATTTCTGGCAGTTCCCTGTGAATGTATTGCTGCATCCATTTTTGAATTATCTTCAGCAAAACTTTACTTTCTTGTGATATTAATGATATTGTTCGATAATTGCCACTTTCTGTTGGATCACCTTTCTTTGGAATGGACACAAATATGAATCTCTTACAGTCAGTTGGCTAGGTAGTTATCGTCCAAATTTCTTGGCATAGACAAGTGAGTGCTTCCAGCATTGCATCCGTTTGTTGAAACTTTTCATCTGGTGTTCCGTCAATTCCTGAGGCCTTGTTTTTCACCAATGCCTTCAGTGGAGCTTGGACTTCTTCCTTCAATACCATAGGTTCTTGATCCTATGCTACCTCCTGAAATGGTTCAATGTTGACCAATTCTTTTTGATTCAGTGATTCTATATTCCTTCCAGCTTCACTTGATGCTTTCTGCATCATTTAATATCTTGCCCATAGAATCCTTCAGTAATGCTACTTGAGGCTTGAATTTTTTTCTTCATTTCTTTCAGCCTGAGAAATGCTGAGTGTGTTCTTCCCTTTTGGTTTTCTAACTTCAGGTCTTTGCACATTTCATTATAATAGTGCTTAAAATGCACCTGTGCTTTCAAAGGGAGACATTAGAAATACTTGACATTGGACAATAGTGAGGGGTCAAAAATTTTGTAGACTCCATAGTACCACCTTACATCTGTGAGCACAGTAGCCCTCTCCATCTCCTGTCAACAACAGTGCTGATAGTGTAACCCGTAGGTAAAGAAAATGTTTTTGTAATGAAAGGAACGTTGCCTTTTTAGAACAAACTTTTGATTGTGTCACTTCTTATTTAAAAATGTCTCACTATTCCTCATTGGCTGTAAGATAAACTCAGGCCCTGGACAGGGTACACAGCCCTTCATGCCCCATTCTCATCCTGCTATTGGAGCCCTACTTCTCCTCCTTCAATGAGCCATCTTGCTACACCAGCTTATGGGTTTCCAGGATGGACCCAGCTCCTCCCTGCATCTAGGCCTTGGAATATGCCAATTTCCTTTGCCTTGAAGTCCCTTCACTCTTGTCTTCTGGAACTTCTAATTCTAATAACCCTCAAGAGCCAGTAAAATGTTACCTCCTGTGGTGGGTGGAAAAAAATGGCCGCACAGTATTTTCATTTATGGATCCCCTACCACTTGCTGATGTGTGTCAGAGCAGAACTGTACTCCACAGGGTTCAAATGGATGATCTTTCACAAGTGGATTGCCAAGTCTTTCTTCCCAGGTGCTTCTGAGTAAACTTGCGCATCCAACCTTTGGGTTAGCAGTCAAGTGAGTTAACCATTTGCACCACCCAGGCACTACTCTGGATGCCCAGAACCTGTGAATATTACCTTACATGGCAAATGGTATGATTAAGTTAAGCATCTTGAGAAAAGACGTTTATCCTGGATTACCTCAGTGGTCTCTGTTATGGATTGAATTGTATCTCCCAAAAATATGTGTTGTAAATTCTGTGGTTATAATCCCATTTGGAAATGGATTTTCTTAGTTATGTTAATGAGACAGTATTAGTGTAAGGTGTGTATTAAGTCAACCTTTTTTGAGACATAAAAGGGGTTAAACAAGCAAGTGAGCAAGCAGAGACGGGGGAAGAGAAACGACAAACTACATGAAGATCACCCAGGAACAGAAGCTCAAAAAAGACAAGGACTTTCCTCCAGAGCTGACAGAGAAAGCCTTCTCCTAGAACTGGCACCCTGAGTTTGAAATTCTAGCCCCTTCAACTGTGAGAAAAACATTTAATGTGTGTTAAATACCATGTTTATGGTATTTCTGTTATAGCAGCACTAGATAACTAAAACAGTCCCTAAATGCAATCACAGATATCCTTGTAAGAGAGAGGCAGTGGGAGTTTTGAGAGGCACACAGAAGAGAGCTCAATGTGAAGGTGGAGGCAGAGATTGTAGTAATGTGGCCACAAGCCAAGGAATGCTGGCAGCCACTAAAAGCTGGAAGGTGATCTGGAGGGAGTACAAACCTGCCAACACCTTGATTCCAGATTTATGGCATGCAGAACGGTGAGATAATAAGGTTCTGTTGTTTAAGGCCAAAAAAAAAAAAAAAGACAGGAAGGAACCTTAAATGCATATTGCTAATCAAAAGAAGCCAGGGTGAAAAAGCTACATTAGGTACAATTTCAAATATCTGACATTCTGGAAAAGGCAAAACTATAGAGACAGTAAAAATATCAGTGGCTCAGAGAAGGGCTGTGTGAGGGAAGAGTAGATGGAGCACAGGGCATTTTTAGGGCAGTGAAACTATTCTGTATGATACTGTAATGGTGGACATATGACATCATGCATTTGTCAAAACGCATAGCACTGTACAACACAGAGTGAATCCTGCATAAACTACGGACTTTAGTTAACAACGTATCATTATTGGTTCAATAGTAATGAATGAACCACGTGAATGAAGATGGTACTAACAGGAGAAGCACTGTGCAGCAGGAAGGGCAGTATGTGGAAACTATACATTCTGGACAATTTTTCTGTAAACCTAAAACTGAGCTAAAAAACACTGTCTATTAGAAAATATATGAAACTAAAATTGAAAGAACTAAGAGGAGAAATTGAAAAATCCACAGCCATAGCTGGATGTTTTAACACCAATGTCTCAGTAATTAATAGAGCCAAGACACATACACACACACACAAAATCACTAAATATATAGATATTCACAGTTTTGTCAACTAGGTGGACTTACTTCATAATTATAGATTATCACATTGAGCACATCAAGAATCCATATTCTTTTTATGCACACATGGGCTTTTTACCAGAATAGACCTTATGCTCTGTTATAAGACAAGTCAATACATTTCAAAGCACGGAAAAAACAGTTCTTCGTAACAATTTAATTAAAAAAGAACTTAATAAAAGTCTCCAATATTTGGATACAAACAACATATTTCTAAGTAATTCATGGATGAGAGAAAATATTATTAAGGAAATGAGAAATATTTTGGACAAAATAAGAATACATCTTAAAAATGTGGAATGCAGCCTAAACCCTTTCTTAGGGGCGTTATTAGAACATTGATGCACATATTAGAAAAAAGTAAGATATAAATTAATTTTGTAAGTGTCCAACTTTAAAAATAGAATAAGAAAAGGAAATTAAACCCAAAGTATGCATATAAGTATGCATAAATATATGTATGTATGAATCAATGGAATATAAAGAAAAAATAGAAAAACCGACAATGCAAAAAGATAGTTCTTTGAAATTTTTCATAAAATCATTGAACTAGTAAGACTGATCAAGAATAAAGGAGAGAAAACATAAAATTCTGTATCAAATGGAAGGGCAATCACAACAAACCCTACATCTATTAAAAGAATAATAAGGTAATATTATGGTCAACTTCATGCTAATAAATTTGATAACTTAGATGAAAGAAGCTTTTCCTTGAAAAATATATCCTACCAAAGGAACATATGAAGAAATGTTGTTGTTTTTGTTGTTAGATGCCTTTGAGTCGGTTCCCACTCATAGCGACACCATGCAAAACAGAACGAAACACTGCCCAGTCCTGTGCCATCCTCACAAATGTTGCTATGCTTGAGCCCATTGTGGCAGCCACTGTGTCAAGCCATCTCATTGACGGCCTTCCTCTTTTTTGCTGACCCTGTATTTTACCAAGCATGATGTTCTTCTCCAGGGACTGATCCCTCCTGATAACACGTCCAAGGTATGTGAGACGAAGTCTCGCCATCCTTGCACCTAAGGAGCATTCTGGTTGTACTTCTTCCAAGACAGATTTGTTTGCTCTTTTGGAAGTCCATGGTATATTCAATATTCTTTGCTAACCCCACAATTCAAAGGAATCAATTCTTCCTTGGCCTTCCTTATTCATTGTCCAGTTTTTGAATGCATACAAGGCAATTGAAAACATCATGGCTTGGGTCAGGTGAACCTTAGTCCTCAAGGTGACATCTTTGCTTTGCAACACTTTAAAGAGTTCTTTTGCAGCAGGCTTGCCCAATGCAATGCATCTTTTGACTTCTTGACTGCTGCTTCCATGGGTATTGATTGTGGATCCAAGTAAAACGAAATTTTTGACAACTTAAATCTTTCCTCTGTTTATCATGATGTTGCTCATTGGTCCAGTTGTGAGGATTTTTGTTTTCTTTATGTTGAGGTATAATCCACACTGAAGGCTGTGGTCTTTGATCTTCATCAGTAAGTGCTTCAACTCCTCTTCACTTTCAGCAAGCAAGGTTGTGTTATTTGCACGTGTCAGGTTGTTAATGAGTCTTCTTCCAATCCTGATGCCCCATTCTTCTTCATATAGTCCAGCTTCTTGGATTATTTGCTTAGCATACAGATTGAATAGGTATGGTGAAAAGATACAACCCTGATGAATACTTTTCCTGACTTTAAACCATGCAGTATCCCCTTGTTCTATTCAAACAACTGCCTCTTGATCTATGAACAGATTCCTAATGAGCACAATAAAGTATTTCAGAATTCCCATTCTCTGCAATGTCACCCATAATTTGTTATGATCCACACAGTCGAATGCCTTAACACAGTCAATGAAACACAGGTAAACATCTTTCTGGTATTCAAGAAGAAATAGAAAACTGAAATACATTTCTTCTGTTAAAGAAATTAAATTTGTAATTAAGAACACTTTATTCAAAGAAAACTCCAGGGTTTACTGGTGACTTCTTTAAGGATTTTAAGTATTTAAGGAATTGGTTGATAAATATTAGGACTAATGTAATCATCCACAAACACTTTAAAAAAATAGGAGTTAAGAGGAAACACTTCCCAACTACAGTAATTAAGGTAGTGTAATATTAGTGTAAAGACAGACAAATAATATTAGTGTAAAGACAGACAAATATATTAGTGGAACTGAATAGACAGTGCAGAAATAAACTCATACATATATGGCTTGATTTTGACATAGGCACCAATGCACTTAAATGGGGGATAATGTCTTTTCAAAAATGTTGCTGGAGGAACTGATTATCAATATGAAAAAAAAAAAAAAGAACCTTAACCTGTACTTCAGATTACATACAAAATATTAATTTGAGGCCAAAACTAAAAAGCTTCTGGTGGGTGAAAATTTCTTCAACAGGATGCAAAAAACTGAAAACACAAAAAGAAAAAAAATGATATATTGGACTTTGTCCAATTAAAATATGCATGATATTAAAAAAACAACACACCATGACCAAGTGGGATTCATATCAGGCAGTCAAGGAAGGTTTAACATTAGAAAATCAATCAAGGTAATCCAATACATAAATAGAACAAAAGAAAAAAATCATGTGATCATCTTAATCGATGCAGAAGAGGCATTTGATAAAGTCCCACATCCATTCCTGATAAAAACCTTCAATAAAATAGGAGTAGAAGGGAAATTCCTCAACATACTAAAGGGCATCTATACAGAACCAACAGCGAACATCATTCCCAAAGGAGAGAGACTGCAGTTATTCCCCCTGAGAACTGGAAGAAGACAGGGATGCCCTGTATCTCCACTTCTATTTAACATTGTGCTGGAAGACCTAGCTAGATCAATAAGGCAAGAGAAAGAAATAAACAGCATCCAAATTGGTAAGGAAGAAGTCAAACCATTCCTATTTGCAGATGATATGATCCTATACATACAGAACCCCAAGACTCTACAAGAAAACTACTGGAACTAATAGATTCAGCAAAGTAGCAGGACACAAGACCAACATACAAAAATCTGTTGGATTCCTATACAGCAACAAAGAGAACTTCAAAAAGGAAATCAAGAAAACAAAATTATTTATAACAGTTCCTAAAAAGATAACGTGCTTAGGAATAAATCTAACCAGGGAAGTTGTTATGAATTGAATTGTGTCCCCCCAAAATGTGTATCAACTTGGCTAGGCCATGATTCCCCATATTGTGTGCTTGTCCACCATTTTGTGACCTGATGTGATTATCCTATCTGTTGTAAATCCTAACCTCTATTATGTTAATGAGGCAGGATTAGAGGCAGTTATGTTAATGAGGCAGGACTCAATCTACAAGATTAGGTTGTATCTTGAGTCAAACTGTTTTGAGATATAAAAAAGAGAAGCAGAGAGCAGAGGGACCTCCTACCACCAAGAAAGAAGAGCCAGGAGTGAAGAGCCTGGGGTCCCTGCACTGAGAAGCTCCTAGAACAGGGGAAGATTGGTGACAAGTACCTTCCCCCTGAGTGACAAAGAGAGAAAGCCTTTCCCTGGAGCTGGCACCCTGAATTCAGACTTCTAGCCTTCTACACTGTAGGAGAATAAATTTCTGTTTGTTAAAGTCATTCACCTGTGATATTTCTGTTATAGCAGCACTAGATAACTAAGACAGATGTAAAACACCTATACAAAGAAACCTACAAAACGCTACTGCAGAAGACCTACATAAATGGAAAAGCATGCCATACTCATGGATAGGAAGACTCAACATTATGAAAATGTAAATTCTACCCAAAGCAATCTACAGATATAATGCGATAAGATAGAAAAACTAATCATCAACTTTATGTAGAAAAGGTAGAGGCCCTGAAGAAGCAAAGCATCATTGAAGAAAAGGAATAAAGTAGAAGGCCTCACACTCCTGATCTCAGGACAAAACAGCCTGGTACTGGTATAATGACAGACACATAGACCAATGGAAGAGAATTGAGAACCCAGATGTAAATGCATACATCTATAGCTAGCTGATCTTTGACAAAGCAGCTAAGTCCATTAAATGGGTAAAAGAGTCTTTTTAACAAATGGTGCTGGCAAAATTGGATGTTCATCTGTAAAACAATGAAACAGGACCCATACCTCACACCATACACAAAAACTAACTCAAAATGGATTAAAGACCTAAATATAAAACTTAAAATGATAAAGACCATGGAAGACAAAATAAGGACAATGCTAGGAGCCGTAACACATGGCAAATAGTATACAAACTATAATCAACAATGCACAAACACCAGAAGAGAAACTAGATACTGGAAGGTCCTGAAGATTAAACTCCTATGTGCATCAAAAGACTTCCCTAAAAGAGTACAAAGAGAACCTACAGATAGGGTAAAAACTTGTGCTCCTGACATATCTAACAAGAGCCTCACTCAAAAGTCTACAAATTGCTTCAACATCTCAATAACAAAAACACAAATAATCCAGTTAAAAACTGGGCAAAGGATATGAGCAGACACTTCACCAAAGAAGACATTCAAGTGGCTAACAGGTATGGTAGGAAATGCTCACAATCATTAGCCATTGTTGTTGTTAGGTGCCGTCGAGTCAGTTCCGACTTATAGCGACCCTATGCACAACAGAACGAAATACTGCCCGGTCCTGTGCCATCCTTACAATCGTTGTTATGCTTGAGCACATTGTTGCAGCCACTGTGTCAATCCACCTCATTGAGGGTCTTCCTCTTTTCCTGTACTCTGCCAAGCATGATATCCTTCTCCAGGGACTGATCCCTCCTGACAACATGTCCAAAGTATGTAAGACGCCGTCTCACCATCCTTGCCTCTAAGGAGCATTCTGGCTGCACTTCTTCCAAGACAGATTTGTTCGTTCTTTTGCCAGTCCATGGTATATTCAATATTCTTCGCCAACACCACAATTCAAATCAAATCTGAGATACCATCTCACCTGACAATACTGGCACTGATCCAAAAAACACAAAATAACACGTTGGAGAGGTTCAGAGAGATTGGAACTGTTAGACACTGCTGTTGGGAATGTAAAATGGTACAAGCACTTTGGAAAACAACATGGCACTTCCTTGAAAATCTAGAAATAGAAATACCATACAATCAGCACATACCCTAGAGAAATGAAAGACACCACACGAATAGATATATACATACTCAAGTTCATTGCGGCACTATTCACAATAGCAAAAAGATGGGAAAAACCTAAATGTCCATCAACAGAGGAATGAATAAACAAATTATGGTATGTACACACAATGTAACAATGTAATACAATGCAACAATAAAGAACAATGATGAATTCTTGAAACAACTCACAACATGAATGAATCTGGAGGATATTATGGTTAGGGAAATAAGTCAATCACAAAAGGTCAAATACTGTATGAGACTACTATTATAAAAACTCAAGAAAAGGTTTACACAAAGAAAAAAAATCTTTGATGGTTATGAGGGAGGGGAGGGATGGGGAGGGGAAATCACTAGATAGTAAACAAGTGTTAACTTTGGCGAAGTGAAAGACAACACACAATATAGGGGAAGTCAACACAACATGCTCAAGTCAAGATCATAGAAGCTCCCTAGACATGTCCAAACACCTTGAGGGACCGAATTACTGGACTCTTGGCTGGGGACCATGGTCTTGTGGACATCTAGGTCAATTGTCATAACATAGTTTGTAAAGAAAATATTCTACATCTTACTTTGCTGAGTAGCATCTGGGCCTTAAAAGCTTGCGAGGGGCCCTCTAAGATATATCTATTGGTCCCAGCCCGTCCACAGCAAAGGAGAATGAAGAAAAAGACACAAAGAAAATATTAGTCCAAAGGACTAATGGACCACACGAACTGGAGCTTCCACCAGCCTGAGTCCTGGCTACCACCACTGACCATTTTGACAAGGATTACAATAGAGGGTCCTGGACAGGGCAGGAGGAAAATGTAGAACAAAATTCAAATTCACAAAAAAAGACCAGATTTACTCATCTGACAGAGACTGGAGGAACTCCCAAGGTTATGGCCACCCAACAGCCTGCTAACTCAGAACTGAAGCCACTTCCAAAGTCCACCTTTCAGCCAAGATTAGACAGACCTATAAAATAAACAATGTGCTTCTTAGTTAAATCAAGTATACAAGACTAAATGGGCAACACCTGCCCAAAAGCCATGACAAGAAGGCAGGAAGTAATCAGAAAACTGGACAAGTGGACTTGGGGAACCTGGGGTGGAAATGGGGAGAGGGCTAACACATTGTGTGGATTGCAACGGATGTCACAAAACAATTTGTGTATAAATTTTTGAATGAGAAACTAATTTGCACTGTAAATTTTCACATAAAGCATAATAAAACTGAAAGAATTTCTTTATGTACATGTGTAAGAATACACATGTGTATTTTTTATCTGAGTAAGCAGGAAAGGAAAAGCAAAAATAATTTGCTCAGTAGAAATATGCAATCTGAAGGGCAAAGTTAGAAGAAAATCACTTAATAATTCTGCTACAAAGAAAAAAAAATCATAGCCAAATAACCAATATTTGAGTAACGTAAGATTTTTTTAAAAGGGAAAATTAGCTGTGAGGAACATTTCTCAATTAAGTGCGAAGTAAAAGACAGGTTAAAGAAATTTAGTTTTCTTATTTTGGGGTAGATATGATTTACTTGCACGTTCAATCAATTGATCAATTGATCGAACACGCAATCAAGATGAATTGATAATGACTCGTGATTTTAATGCGAAAGTTGGAAACAAAGAAGAAGGATCAGTAGTTGGAAACTATGGCCTTGGTGATAGAAACAATGCTGGAGATCGAATGATAGAATTTTGCAAGACCAATGACTTCTTCATTGCAAATACCTTCTTTTACCAACATAAACAGCGACTATACACATGGACCTCGCCAGATGCAACACACAGAAATCAAATTGACTACATCTGTGGAAAGAGACAATGGAAAAGCTCAATATCACCAGTCAGAACACGGCCAGGGGCCGACTGTGGAACAGACCATCAATTGCTCCTATGCAAGTTCAAGCTGAAACTGAAGAAAATCAGAGCAAGTCCACGAGAGCCAAAATATGACCTTGAGTATATCCCACCTGAATTTAGAGACCATCTGAAGAATAGATTTGACGCATTGAACACTGGTGACCGAAGACCAGACGAGTTGTGGAATGACATCAGGGACATCATACATGAAGAAAGCAAGAGGTCATTGAAAAGAGAAGAAAGAAAGAAAAGACCAAGATGGATGCCACAGGAGACTCTGAAACCTGCTCTCGAACGTTGAGCAGGTAAAGCAAAAGGAAGAATTGATGAAGTAAAAGAACTGAAGATTTCAAAGACAGCTCGAGAAGACAAAGTAAAGCATTATAATGACATGTGCAAACAGCTAGAAATGGAAAACCAAAAGGTAAGAACACACTCAGCTTTTCTCAAGCTTAAATAACTGAAGAAAAAATTCAAGCCTCGAGTTGCAATAGTGAAGGATTCTATGGGGAAAATATTAAATGACACAGGAAGCATCAAAAGAAGATGGAAGGAATACACAGAGTCATTATAACAAAAAGAATTAGTTGATGTTCAACCATTTCAAGAGGTAGCATATGATCAGGAACTGATGGTACTGAAGGAAGAAGTCCAAGCTTCCCTGAAGGCATTGGCAAAAAACAAGGCTCCAGGAATTGATGGAACATCAATTGAGATGTTTCAACAAACAGATGCAGCGCTGGTGGTGCTCACTTGTCTATGCCAAGAAATATGGAAGAGAGCTTCCTGGCCAACTGACTGGAGGAGATCCATATTTATGCCTATTCCCAAGAAAGGTGATCCAACCAAATGTAGAAATTATAGAACAATTCCATTAACATCACACACAAGCAAAATTTTGCGGAAGATCATTCAAAAACGGCTGCAGCAGTATATCGACAGGGAACTGCCAGAAATTCAGGCTGGTGTCAGAAAAGGACGTGGAACCAGGGATATCGTTGCTGATGTCAGATGGATCCTGGCTGAAAGCAGAGAATACCAGGATGTTTACTTGTGTTTTATTGACTGTGCAAAGGCATTCAACTGTGTGGATCATAACAACTTACGGATAACATTGCGAAGAACGGGAATTCCAGAGCACTTAATTGTGCTCATGAGGAACCTTTACATAGATCAAGAGGCAGTTGTTCAGACAGACAGAACAAGGGGATACTGATTGGTTTAAAGTCAAGAAAGGTGTGTGCCAGAGTTGTATTCTTTCACCATACTTATTCAATCTGTATGCTGAGAAATAATACGAGAGGCTGGACTATATGAAGAAGAACAGGGCATCAGGATTGGAGGAAGACTCATTAACAACCTGCGTTATGCAGATGACACAACCTTGCTTGCTGAAAGTCAAGAGGACTTGAAGCACTTACTAATGAAGATCAAAGATCACAGCCTTCAGTATGGCTTGCACCTCAACATAAAGAAACAAAAATCCTCACAACTGGACCAATGAGCAACATGATGATAAACGGAGAAAAGATTGAAGTTGTTAAGGATTTCATTTTACTTGGATCCACAATCAACAGCCATGGAAGCAGCAATCAAGAAATCAAAAGATACATTGCATTAGTCAAATCTGCTGCAAAGGACCTCTTTAAAGTGTTGAAGAACAAAGATGTCACCTTGAAGACTAAGGTGCTCCTGACCCAAGCCATGGTATTTTCAATTGCATCATATGCATGTGAAAGCTGGGCAATGAATAAGGAAGATGGAAGAAGAATTGATGCCTTTGAATTGTGGTGTTGGCGAAGAATATTGAATATACCGCGGACTGCCAAAAGAATGAACAAATCTGTCTTGGAAGAAGTACAACCGGAATGCTCCATTGAAGCAAGGATAGCGAGACTGCATCTTACATACTTTGGGCATGTTGTCAGGAGGGATGAGTCCCTGGAGAAGGACATCATGCTTGGCAGAGTACAGGGTCAGTGGAAAAGAGGAAGACCCTCAACGAGGTGGATTGACACAGTGGCTGCAACAATAAGCTCAAGCATAACAACGATTGTAAGGATGGCGCAGGACCGGGCAGTGTTTCGTTCTGTTGTGCACAGGGTCACTGTGTGTTGGAACTGACTCGAAGGCACCTAACAACAACAACAACATGATTTCCTTACCAGGAGTCCTTATGAGACTTGATTCAATAAATATGAAAAGGTGATAGTATTTCTTGGTAATAATGGATACAATCATACAAGAAACACATGTACCCATAAACAGTTTGTTTCAAAGTAGTCACATCAGTAAGTTATGTGTTTATTTCATTGCTCAAAATATTGTTGGTTCACTAATTTGAAAATTTGTATATTTCTTCCAGAGCTAATTTATAAGTTTAAAAAGAGTATCAGTCTCATTTCCCTCCCTGCTCCCCCTTCTCCTCTTCCCTTCTGTCTCTCTATCTTCCATTCTCTAGTTTTTGTTGGGAATAGCATTACTCCTCCTCCCTGAAAAACACACACATTAAAGAGAGAAAGGAGCCCTGTCATCACAGCCCCAGGCATATGGTGGCAGGAACTGAGAACTTCCAGTGGCAGTCCCCTAAACAGCCTACCCATGATCCTCAGACGCCTGGGGGGTGCCCTGGTTCCCATCCTCCTGATGGCCTGGTGGCTCAATTCTTTATTCAACCTTTTTAAAAATACATATATATTTTTTACTTCTCTTTATTTTGCTTTGGTTGGACAAAGTTGGTTTCAGCAGCTACAGCCAGAGAACCATAAGTGAAACAACTGGTTTAATTGCCAAATTTGGCTTCACTTGATAGACGAGCAGATTTAAGACGAGAAAGGAAAAAACCATTTGCCTGAGGTCACATAGAAATGCCAAAGGAGAAATGGAGCTAGAACTCAGGACTAATTGCCCTGACGCAGAGATCTTTCTGTTGTATCACACTGCCTCGTACATTCTACACTCCCCCCAAGACGCACCCAACCACTGACACAGAGATCTTCACATGTCCAGGCTCTGTGTTATAACTCAGTCTTTTGGAAGTGGAGAAGAAGAAAACCACCAGAAGAGAATTGTTGCTGGTGGTGTTAGGTGCCGTAGAATCAGTTCTGACTCATAGCGACCCCACGTACAACAGAACAAAACACTGCCAGGTCCTGGACATCCTCACAATCGTTGTTATGCTGGAGCCCATGGTGGCAGCCACTGTGTCAGTCCATCTCGTTGACCCTCTACTTTACCAAGCAAGGAAAAGGATTAGAAAAGTATGAGCCAGGGGAGGTGGCAAGCTTGAAAAATGCGGCACATGCTACTTAGGACTCCTCATCCACCAGGCACAGTAGCTGAAGCATCTGGGCTTTGCTCTGAGACCCCTCTCCTGTTTCCCTAGGCTGTCCCCAATCTTGCTACAGGAATGTAATTTCTTTAAATTTATATTTTAATTGTAAATGTAATGCATGCACATGATGAAACGTTTGAACACCTTATAACTATGAAAAGTAAATTGCTCCAACTCTGAAGCTCTGGCCACACTCTAAAATGGCATACCCTACCCCAATCGTTCCAGCCTTGTGTTCTATCCCTGTTCTCAGTGGCCTGCGTGAGGCCCTGGGCCGCCACTCTGTACAACTTCTCATGGAGGCAGCATCCTTGGAAAGAATGCTTCTGAGCAGGAGTGTGGATGAAAGCCTCATGGGAATGGGCCTGAAACAAGGGGAGAGCGTGAAGTAAGGGAAAGGGGATGGCAACGATGGACAAATCTTTCCCGGAGGTAGCTGTAGAGGAGCAGAGAAAAGAGGGGAGCAGAGAAAGCAGGTATCACTTGTTTATTGAACAGTTTAAGTGATTTTTTTTTTGTTTTCTACCGTGGATATTTTTTACCGTGGATAAGAAATGGATTTGCTGGCCGCCTGTGCCTTGGAAGGGTATTTGGTATCTAAGCTACAGTGGAAGTGGGAATGGCATTCTGGTGATTTGACTGAAAAGTGCTCACCTTTTAAATTATGCTTGCATCTTCAAGGACATTCTACTGAATCCAGTAAACTATAAAGAATGGTCTCAAGCTTTCCACCTTTTGAGTGAGGTATTTCCAAAGGAAGATGCAAGTTGAACGTAGGTAGACTGAAGGCTTCGCTTTCCTCGCGTTCTCCTTTGCTGCCCTCTAGTGACAAAGGGTGGGCAGTTTGGATCCGCCAGGCGCTCCTTGGAAACTCTATGGAGCAGTTCTACTCTGTCCTATAGGGTCGCTATGAGTCGGAATCGACTCGACGGCACTGGGTTTTTTGGGTGTTTGAGTGACAGTTACGTGATGTGAACAAGAATTTCCTTTGCCTAAGCAGTGCTTTCATTGGGCTGGGGTATTTCAGCTCGAGCCTAGGGATTTAATGTGTTCATTTGCATCAGCAGTGACGATCTCTTGAAGAGCACGGACTACGCATGTCTCTGTTTTCTGTGCAAAGTAAGGTAAGCAGACCCCTGAACTTTGTAAATGTGGTCCAGCTACAGCTCAGGGAAACAGTCATGGAGACATCATGAAAAGTAAACTCATCACTGAACAAATACATGACACACTTCCATTGCAACCGGGTATCTTACAGTAACCAAAAGACCTTTTGTTATGAAAATCTGCTGAAATGAATAGGCTTATGTGTAAATTATTTCATATTTTTGGTAGTATATCTTTCGAACAAGTTTCTAGAAGCATTATTTCTGGACTAGAAAGTGAATACATACATAAATCAGCTATATATAGCCAAATTCCCCTCTTAAGGGTTATAACATTTTCCATCCACACCAACAGCACACAAGTTTGTCCGGGTCGTCACAGCCTAACCAAGAGAGTAGCTTTTAAACTGTTGAATTATATCAATCTTGTAGGTTAAAAACAATATGTCATTGTAGTTTTGGTTTTTTCCTCTTATTATGAGTGTTTCAGAAAGATCCAGTCAGGAAAAGAGAAACCAGACAAATTACTTTAATGTTGTTGTTGTTAGGTGTCATTGAGTCGGTTCCGACTCATAGCGACCCAATGCGTAACAGAACAAAACACTGCCCGGTCCTGCGCCATCCTTACAATCGTTGTTACGCTTGAGCCCATTGTTGCAGCCACTGTGTCAATCCACCTCATTGAGGGTTTTCCTCTTTTCCGCTGACCCTGTACTCTGCCAAGCTTGATACCCTTCTCCAGAGACTGATCCCTCCTGACAACATGTCCAAGGTGTGTAAGACGCAGTCTCGCCATCCTTTCTTCTGAGGAGCATTCTGGCCTCACTTTCTCCAAGACAGATTTGTTCATTCTTTTGGCAGTCCATAGTATCTTCAATTTTCTTCGCCAACACCACAATTCAAAGGCATCAATTCTTCTTCCGTCTTCCTTATTCATTGTCCAGCTTTCACGTGCATATCATGCGATCGAAAATACCGTGGCTTGGGTCAGGCCCACCTTAGTCTTCAAGGTGACATCTTTGCAGATTTACCCAATGCAATGTGTCTTTTGATTTCTTGACTGCTGCTTCCATGGCTGTTGATTGTGGATCCAAGTAAAATGAAATCCTTAACAACTTCAATCTTTTCTCCGTTTATCATGATGTTGCTCATTGGTCTAATTGTGAGGATTTTTGCTTTCTTTATGTTGAGGTGCAAGCCATACTGAAGGCTGTGATCTTTGATCTTCATTAGTAAGTGCTTCAAGCCATCTTCAGTTTCAGGAAGCAAGGTTGTGTCATCTGGTTAACGCAGGTTGTTAATAAGTCTTCCTCCAATCCTGATGCCCATTCTTCTTCATATAGTCCAGCCTCTCATAAAATTTGCTCAACATACAGATTGAATAGGTATGGTGAAAGAATACAACCCTGACTTACAGCTTTCCTGACTTTAAACCAATCAGCACCCCCTTGTCCTGTCCGAACAACTGCCTCTTGATCTATGTAAAGGTTCCTCATGAGCACAATTAAGTGTTCTGGAATTCCCATTCTTCGCAATGTTATCCATGATTTGTTATGATCCACACAGTTGAATGCCTTTGCACAGTCAATAAAACACAAGTAAACATCCTTCTGGTATTCTCTGCTTTCAGCCAGGATCCATCTGACATCAGCAATGATATCCCTGGTTCCATGTCCTCTTCTGAAACCAGCCTGAATTTCTGGCAGTTCCCTGTCGATATACTGCTGCAGCCGTTTTTGAATGATCTTCAGCAAAATTTTGCTTGCATGTGATGTTGGTGATATTGTTCTATAATTTCCACATTCAGTTAGATCACCTTCCTTGGGAATAGGCATAAATATGGATCTCCTCCAGTCAGTTGGCCAGGAAGCTTTCTTCCATATTTCTTGGCATAGACAAGTGAGCACCACCAGTGCTGCATCTGTTTGTTGAAACATCTCAGTTGATATTCCATCAATTCCTGGAGCCTTGTTTTTCGCCAATGCCTTCAGAGCAGCTTGGACTTCTTCCCTCAGTACCATCAGTTCCTGATCATATGCCGCCTCTTGAAATGGTTGATCATTGACTAATTCTTTTTGTTATAATGGCTCTGTGTATTCCTTCCATCTTCTTTTGATGCTTCCTGTGTCATTTAATATTTTCCCCATAGAATCCTTCACTATTGCAACTTGAGGCTTGAATTTTTTCTTCAGTTCTTTTAGCTTGAGAAACGCTGAGTGTATCCTTACCTCTTTGTTTTCCACTTCCAGCTGTTTGCACATGTCATTATTATACTTTACTTTGTCTTCTCGAGCTGTCTTTGAAATCTTCAGTTCTTTTACTTCATCAATTCTTCCTTTTGCTTTACCTGCTCAACGTTCGAGAGCAGGTTTCAGAGTCTCCTGTGGCATCCATCTTGGTCTTTTCTTTCTTTCTTCTCTTTTCAATGACCTCTTGCTTTCTTCATGTATGATGTCCCTGATGTCATTCCACAACTCGTCTGGTCTTCGGTCACCAGTGTTCAATGCGTCAAATCTATTCTTCAGATGGTCTCTAAATTCAGGTGGGATATACTCAAGGTCATATTTTGGCTCTCGTGGACTTGCTCTGATTTTCTTCAGTTTCAGCTTGAACTTGCATAGGAGCAATTGATGGTCTGTTCCACAGTTGGTCCCTGGCCGTGTTCTGACTGGTGATATTGAGCTTTTCCATTGTCTCTTTCCACAGATGTAGTCAATTTGATTTCTGTGTGTTCCATCTGGTGAGGTCCATGTGTATAGTCGCTGTTTATGTTGGCGAAAGAAGGTATTTGCAATGAAGAAGTCGCTGGTCTTGCAAAATTCTATCATTTGATCTCCAGCATTGTTTCTATCACCAAGGCCATAGTTTCCAACTACTGATCCTTCTTCCTTGTTTCCAACTTTCGCACTAAAATCACCAGTAAGTATTAATGCATCTTGATTGCATGTTTGATCAGTTTCAGACTGCAGCAGCTGATAAAAAATTCTATGTCTTCATCTTTGGCCCTAGTGGTTGGTGCGTGTATTTGAAAAATAGTCATATTAACTGGTCTTCCTTGTAGGCGTATGGCTATTATCCTATCACTGACAGCTTTGTACTTCAGGATAGATCTTGAAATGTTCTTTCTGACCGTGAATGCAACACCATTCCTCTTCAAGTTGTCATTCCCAGCACAGTAGACTATATGATTGTCCTATTCAAAATGGCCAATACCAGTCCATTTCAGCTCACTAATGCCTAAGATATCAATGTTTATGTGTTCCATTTCATTTTTGATGATTCCTAATTTTCCTAGATTCATACTCTGTACGTTCCAGTTTCTGATTATTAATGGATGTTTGCAGCTGTTTCTTCTCATTTTGAGTCGTGCCACATCAGCAAATGAAGGTCCCGAAAGCTTTACTCCATCCACATCATTAAGGTCGACTCTACTTTGAGGAGGCAGCTCTTCCCCAGTCATCTTTTGGGTGCCTTCCAACCTGGGGGGCTCATCTTCCAGCACTATATTGGACAATGTTCTGCTGCTATTCATAAGGTTTTCACTGGCTAATGGTTTTCAGAAGTAGACTGCCGGGTCCTTCTTCCTAGTCTGTCTTAGTCTGGAAGCTCAGCTGTAACCTGTCCTTCATGGGTGACCCTGCTGGTATCTGAAAACCGGTGGTATAGCTTCCATCATCACAGCAGCGTGCAAGCCCCCACAGTGTGACAAACTGACAGACACGTGGGGGAATTACTTCAATAGAGAACTTTAAATACAGGTAGATGCTGAACAGGTTTCAGTGGAGCTTCCAGATTAAGATGTACAAGGAAGAAAGGCTGGGCAATCTCTTTCTGAAAGTCAGTCAGTGAAAACCCTTTGAATTACAGTGGTCCAATCCCCACCTAATCATGGGGTTGGTACAGGACCAAGCAGTGTTTCAATCCATTGTGCATGGGGTTGACATGAGTCAGGGTCCAGTGGCATCACTAATGTTGCTGTCACCCAGTGGGGTAACTCATGGTGTCACCACCACATGGACCTCCTCCTGTACCAGACCATACAGAATCCTTAGTAATGTCTATTATCAATTTTAATCACAGAATAATGTGTTATAAATATAGTTATAAATTGCTTAAATGCAGTATTTTTTAGATTATAGGAACACTAATAATAAAAGTATGGAAGATCTTTCTACACTGAGTTACAAATTATTAGTAACTGAGTGGATGTCTTTTTTGTTTTCCTCCTTTTTCTTTAATTACTACTTTAATCTCAAAAAAGTTATTGATATAGGTTCACGAATACTAATTACCACAATATTGTAGCTGAAACACCAGAAAATTTGATGAAATCAGCAACTATAAGAACACTGGCAGCAATGAAGACAGTGCATGCTTGTAGCTCGTGCAGACAAAACCATGTGAGTCTGTGTCATTGTCATTGGGAAATAATGACAGCTCTGACCGGTGCTCATTAGAAGGTTAGAATGTAAATTTCCACAGAGTTGTAGCCTTGTAGGTACGGTAATACATGTAAGCTGGGCCTACAAAAAAATTATTTTTTGTTATAACTAACTACAGGGATATTTTTTAAAAAAAAAATAAATTTCTGCTGAAACACTGCACGAAAATTTTATAGATAGTCATTTTGGTGTCACCACCTCTGAAAGTGTCACCCAGTACAGTCCGTACCCCCTGTATCCCCTAGTGATGCCACTGTCAGGGCTGACTCGATGGCAGCTACTAACAACAGCAAATAGATTAAACAGATATTGATGGACTAAACAGGCTAAAAGGAAACATGTCTAATTAGCTTTACGGAAACTTTATATTTGGAATATACAGAATGGCTTTGGTTTTCTGACAGAACCCTGACTTCTCTCCATGACTGGTGGCTCCCAAATCATCATATTGCCCCTCTCTGACTAACCTGCTCAATTTCTGACCTTTAGCCTTTTAATCCAGCTGGACAGAAAAGTTTCTTACATCCCAGGGGGCCTATCTAGATTTTCCTGACATAAGGATATGATTGAGGAGCTCTCTGGGGTCCATTAAGGATCTCAGAAATTGTAAGTCAGTGTGCATGTATTGGTTATCTAGTGCTGCTGTAACAGAAATATCACAAGTGGGTGGCTTTAACAAAGAGAAATTTATTCTCTCACACTCTAGTAGGCTGCAAGTCCAAATTCAGGGCCTCAGCTCCAGGGGAAGGCTTTCTCTCTCTGTTGGCTCTGGAGGAAGGTCCTTGTCCTCAGTCTTCCCCTGGTCGAGGAGCTTCTGTGTGCAGGAACCCCAGGTCCAAAGGACGTTGCTCTGCTCCTGGTGCTGCTTTCTTTCTTTTTTTTTTAAATAATTTTTATTGTGCTTTAAGTGAAAGTTTACAAATCAAGTCAGTCTCTCACATATAAATTTATATACACCTTACTGCATACTCCCATTTCCTCTCCCCCTAATGAGTCAGCCCGCTCCCTCCTTCCAGCTTCTCCTTTCGTGACCATTTTGCCAGTTTCTAACCCCCTCTACCCTCCCATTTCCCCTCCAGACAGGAGATGCCAATATAGTCTCAAGTGTCCACATGGTGCAAGCAGCTCTCTCCTCATCAGCATCTCTCTCCAACCCATTGTTCCAGTCCAATCCATGTCTGATGAGTTGGCTTTGGGAATGGTTCCTGTCCTGGGCCAACAGAAGGTTTAGGGACCCTGACTGCCGGGGTCCTTCTAGTCTCAGTGAGACCGTTAAGTCTGGTCTTTTTATGAGAATTTGGGGTCTGCATCCCACTGTTCTCCGGCTCCCTCAGGGGTTCTCTGTTGTGTTCCCTGTCTGGGCAGTCATCGGTTGAGGCCGGGCACCATCTAGTTCTTCTGGTCTCAGGATGATGTAGTCTCTAGTTCATGTGGCCCTTTCTGTCTCTTGGGCTCATAATTACCTTGTGAGCTTGGTGTTCTTCATTCTCCTTTGATCCACGTGGATTGAGACTCATTGATGCATCTTAGATGGCCGCTTGCTAGTGTTTAAGACCCCAGACGCCACACTTCAAAGTGGGATGCAGAATGTTTTCTTAATAGATTTTATTATGCCAATTGACTTAGATGTCCCCTGAGGCCATAGTCCCCAAACCCCTGCCCCTGCTTTGCTGACCTTTGAAGCATTTCGTTTATTCAAAACTTCTTTGCTTTTGGTTTAGTCCAGTTGTATTGACCTCCCCTGTATTGAGTGTTGTCCTTCCCTTCACCTAAAGAAGGCCTTATCTACTATCTAATCAGTAAATTACCCTCTCCCACCCTCTCTCCCTTCCCCCTTCTCGTGACCACAAAAGAATGTGTTCTTCTCAGTTTAAACTATTTCTCAAGATCTTATAATAGTGGTCTTATACAATTATTTGTCCTTATGCAATTGACTAATTTCACTCAGCATAATGCCTTCCAGGTTCCTCCATGTTATGAAATGTTTCACAGATTCATCACTGTTCTTTATCAGTGCGTAGTATTCCATTGTGTGAATATACCATAATTTATTTATCCATTCATCCATTGATGGACTCCTTGGTTGCTTCCATCTTTTTGCTATTGTAAACAGTGCTGCAATAAACATGGGTGTGCATATAACTGTTCGTGTAAAGGCTCTTATTTCTCTAGGATATATTCTGAGGAGTGGGATTGCTGGGGCGTATGGTAGTTCTATTTCTAGTTTTTTAAGGAAGTGCCAAATCAATTTCCGAAGTGGTTGTACCATTTGACATTCCCACCAGCAGTGTATAAGTGTTCCAATCTCTCCACATCCTCTCCAACATTTATTATTTTGTGTTTTTTGGATTAATGCCAGCCTTGTTGGAGTGAGATGGAATCTCATTGTAATTTTAATTTGCATTTCTCTAATGGCTAATGATCGTGAGCATTTCCTCATGTATCTGTTGGCCGCCTGAATGTCTTCTTTAGTGAAGTCTGGCGCTGCTTTGTTGGTGTTATGAGGTCCTCCCTCTCTGCCTGTTTCCCTCTGCTTTTACCTCTTGTAAAATTAAAGGTGGTACAGGCCACACCCCAGGGAAACTCCCTTTACATTGGATCAGAGATGTGACCTGAGCAAGGATGTTACATCCCACCCTAATCCTCTTTAACCACAGGCAGAGATTATGATTTATAACACATAGGAAAATGACAAAAAGAAAGACAACCACACAATACTGGAAATCATGGCCTAACCAAGTTGACACACAGTTTGGGGGGACACAATTCAGTCCATGACAATGCCTGTCCCAAATTCCTAAATGTTTTAAAATCTCTGCCTGAGAGGTCTCTTGGTAAAGTTGGAGGCACAATGATACATTACCCCAGACACTTGGTACTATAACCTTGGCCTGGTTCCTGAAATGCTCCATGACACTACCCAGGCCACTTGGTACTGTAGCCTTGGCCTCGTGTCTGAAATGTTCCATGATGTATAGTAACCAATAGCAACATTTCTTATGACAAAGATAACATGTCAAAGAAAGTTTCAACCAAGTTAATTCATGTATAAAAGCTATAAAGAAAATATTGTCAGAAATTATAACATTAAAATAATGAGATGCCATGACTAGTAGGGGTACATCCCAGAATTTATCCTAGCACGTTACTAAGCACGTGGGTCAAGGGAGAAAAAGTAAATTACAATCTCCTAACATAACTATGAAAGCTTCTTTAATCTGGTTTATATTTAAATAACTGCAGTGATTCTCGGGACTGGCACTTCTTGTACCTGGTTGTATAAGGAATGCAACTTAGAATTGTGTTTCTGTAGTTTCTGTCTTTTCCTTCAGCAGCAAAATTTATCAGTTTCAAAAAGGAGTGGATTATTTTGTATTTATTATGGAAAAAGTTAATTGTTTTACTAATAAAGTCACTGTGCTTTATCTGAAAATGACAGAAAAGATCCTCTGGGTTATAAATTTTACAACAGAACCCTGGATTTAATAAACAGTCCATTTTTTTCCTAAATAAAATTGAAATAGATAGCCCTTAAATTACCAGGGTGGTGAAGAATCCAACCCCGGTTTGATCTTGGAGTTTCCTAGATATCTCTAGTGATACCTAACAATCGAGGGCCTTGTGCGGCACCTGGAGATTAGAGGAAGGTTCTCTAGACTTCAGCTCCTCACGATTGTCATAGGGATGTTCATGTCCAAGCTGCTGTGACTATTTTAAATCAATGTGGCAACAGGAGCCATTCCTTTGGCACTGAGGGTTCTTGCTCTTAGTGTTGAGTCTTCCTGGCACCCACTCACTGTCCTCTTACTGCTCCTATTACACTCTAGACTCTGCATAGTAGCGGAGATACTGCCCCTTCCTCCTGTGTCTGAAGAAAGCATGTTAGTCTAAGGACTAATTTTCCAATTACAACCCATTCTGGTCCCCCTTGATGAGTGGACGTTTACACAGAGCCAGAGATTCATAGGATCTGAGTAAAACACGAACCAACAAGCTTTAATGCTGCTTTTAAGACCCAGTAAGGAAGAAAGGGGAGTCCCTGGATGGTGCAAATGGTTCAAGCCTCAGCTGCTAGTTGAAAGGTTGGAGGTTTGAGTCCACACAGACCTCATGTGTGACAGGGTAGAACTGTACTCCATAGAGGTTTCAATGGCTGATTTTTTGAAGTAGATTAAATATTTTGCACATCAAAGAACTTTATCAACAAAGTGTAAAGATAACCTACAGATAGGCAGAAAAAAAAAATTAGAATCATATATTGAATAAGGGTCTGATATCCAAAAAATATGTAAAACTTCTACAACTTAACAATAAAAACACAAGCAACCCAATCAAAAAATGGGCAAAAGACTTGGACAGTTTACCAAATAGGATATTTAAACGGTCAACAAGAACATGAAAAAATGCTCAACATCATTACCCATTAGGGAGATGCAAATCAAAACCACAGTGAGAGATCACCTCACCCTCATTAGAATGACGATGATTAAAAAACAAAACAACAGGTGTTGGCAAGGTTGTGGAGAAACTGGAACACTCATCCATTGCTGATAGTAATGTACAATGATGTGGCCACTGTAGACAACAGTTTGCAATTCCTCAAAAAGTTGAACATAGAACTGCCATGTGACCCAGCAACCCCAACCCTAGATATATATAGTTTTTCAGAAGAAGTGAAGGTGGGACTGCAAACAGAATCCTGTACATCAATTGCTGTTCTTTGTGAAAACAGCCAAAGTGTCCATCAACAGATGAATGGAAAAACAAAATGTGGTGTATACATATATATCATGGGGCACTGGTGGTGCAGTGGTTAGGAACTCAGCTGCTAACCAAAAGTCATCAGTTCAAATCCACCAGCCACTCCTTGGAAACCCTATGGGGCAGTTCTACTCTTATAAGGTTGCTATGAGTTGGAATCGACTCTACGGCAATGGGTATACATATAGTAGAATATTACACAGCCTTAAAGAAAAAGGAAGCTCTGATGCATGCCACCACATGGATGAACCTTGAAAACATTGTTCTGAGTGAAATAAGTCAGTTGCAAAAGGACAAATACTGTTTGATCTCACTTATATGAAATAAACAAATATATAGAAACAAGTATAAACAAAAATCCTCAGAACTGGACCAATAATCAACATCATGATAAACACAGAAAAGATTGAAGTTGTCAAGAATTTCATTTTACTGGAATCCAAAATCAATGCCCATGGAACCAGCAGTCAAGAAATCAAATGACACATTGCATTGGACAAATCTGCTCCAAAAGACCTCTTTAAAGCATTGAAAAGCAAAGATATCACTTTAAAGACTAAAGTGAGCGTGACACAAGCGATGTGTGTTTTCAGTTGCCTCATGTGCATGTGAAAGCTGGACAATGAACAAGGAAGACCGAAGGATTGATGCCTTTGAATTATGGTACGGATGAGGAATATTGACTGCCGGAAGAATGAACAAATCTGTCTTGGAAGTACAGCCAGAATGCTCCTTAGAGGCGATGATGGGGAGACTTTGTCTCACGTACTTTGGACATGTACTCTGACATGTTATCAGAAGGGACCAGTCCCTGGAGAAGGACGTCATGCTTCGTAAAGTAGGTCAGCAAGAAAGAGGAAGACCCTCAATGAGTTGGAATGACACAGGTGGCTGCAACAATGGACTCAAGCATAATGATTGTGAGGATGGTGCAGGACTGGGCAGTGTTTCGTTCTGTTGTACATGGGGTCGCTATGATTTGACACTGACTCGATGGTCCCTAACAGAACAATAGAAACCAAAGATTAGTGATTACTAGGGTGGGAGAGAGGGAGAAAGGGGGAGCTTTTGTTTGGGGGCATTGAATTGATGTTAATGGTGGTGGAATATTTTGGAAAAAGGTAGAGATAATGGTGGCCCAACATGAAAAATGTAATCTATGTAATTGAACTGTACCTGTGGAAGTTGTATTGCCAGGTATATTTTCATCACAATAATAATAAAATGAATGTGGGTGCCAAGAGATTTTTAATACATCTTACTCGTTTAGGGTGGAAGAAATTTCAGCGACTCTTCTTAAAATATAACCTTGGGGCTTTTTATTTTCCCCAACCAAAAAGCCCAAAGGTTTTTAAGAATGGAGCCTGCAAGTAGAATAAAGGACTCAGAGTTTGGTAAACCTGAGCTTTGTTGGAAACTCAGTAGATTATTATTGGGGGCAGCATATTTCAGTATAATGAGAAGACTCACATTCCATTAATATTTAATGTTCATCTCTAGTAGTGGAACACTTCTTTTAGTTAATTTAAAGCAGCTGTGGTTTTTCTCTCTCAAAAACTTACCATAAGGCTACAGTGATCTATTTGCTCTCCATTTTAGGGCTCTAAGAAATGCAAGCTATAGTCAAACTGGAAATGCATCAAAATCTGAAGACAATTTGCCTTACTTTTATGGAGGGTTTGGAAGTCTATTCAGGATAAACATAAACTATGAAACTGACAACGCTGAATTTTACCTGAACTCTGTGATCCTGGAAAACACCAGTGGTCCAAGAAATCCTCCCGTGTTCCAGAAAATGGCTTACTGTAAATAACCTCTCTTCCCCCACATGATTTAGGTAAGACTGACGCCCCCTTTTTTGACCTATGACAAGGCCAGACACAGACCCTTCAAAATCCCATTGTTTGCCTCATAAAGAGTTAACTGAACTGCTCGTCCCCCACTGATCAACCAGAAACAAAATACTTGATCAAACTTTAAGCTTCTTTCCTTCCCCCAAGTCCATCCTCACCTTAAGCCAACACACAACCCCTCCATAAGGGTCCCTCCTGAAGACTAGGCTGGTCTCAGCATAAAACATTCTGATTTACTATCTTATCACATCATTTCATTCCTTTTCCCCACATCTGGCTTCTAGCCTTTACTCTCCTCTCTGATTCTTGAGATGCTTGCTGATCTTATGGTTGGGGAGGTCTCCCTATTGCAACAGTCCTTCCTCCCTCCTTGTAGTAATGCTTCCAGGATAAATCCTCTCCTTATCTAAGAACAGATTTGTTTTTATTATTTGACAAAATAAAAAAAGTTGCTGTCAACTGGAAAATTCATGAAATTTAAGAAAGCAGTGCTGGTAGTAGCCAGAAGCTGCTCAGGACAAAGCGGCTATAAATAACATTGATGGTAGATCCTAAAAAGGGCTCCAGAGTTACACTCCTGCCATAAAGTGACTCTGGTTGGGAGCAACGGAACACTAGGTAAGCGGTCAAAGATCAAGGCTTTCGTAAAAGATAACTGCAATCACCCTATGCTTACACTTTGTAGATACCCTGTGGGATAAAACTGTTGTCAACAAGGCCATCTTTTATGGTCCTGCATTCAATCAAAAGGCCAGGAGGGAGGCACAGCTCAAGTGTGAGGAAACAAAACCACAGGCAAAATAAGTGATTCTACCAAAAGCTGTGACTGTAAGCCTGAGCCTAAATCATTAAAACAATTTCCCGGAAGAGAAAGAGACAGAAGGCGGTGGTATGCAAAATATTCAATTTTTTAATCTTTATGGATAATTGTTATTAATACAGCAGAAACTGATGATTATAAAAGATACAAAAAATCAGAATTTTAGCATTCAATAGAAATTAAAACCTGAGCTGCAATGTTGATCAGAATGTCGACACCTGCCCTGTTCTGAGGGAAGTTAACAGGTTTGCTAGACTTCTTAGACAATTCGTGTAATGCAGAAAAGTTAACTTAGATTTCAAACCTGCTACAGGGCACTGGCACTTGAATTAAATGACTTTTGCTGCTGACAAACATTTGCTTAAGATATCCAAGTTACCTAAAAGTCTCATAGGGGAAGGCAGGGAGACATGTAAATTGTAGATTTTTAATTAGTAAGAAGCAAGCTGAGATTGTATTGGTAAAACACAGTCATTATTTATCCGTGTGAATCTAAAAGGTTGGCTCAGTTTGTCAGAGCACAAGACAATGCCAAAAGTTCAAGGGCACGGGGATGGATCAAGGTCAATCCATCGCAACTGTGGAAAACAAGTAACAGAGCAGTGATGCCATCACAAGGACAGTATTAGCAGGAATAGGAAGAAGAGATGTATGGCCTAATTCAGTCCTTGTTTTCAAGTCTATAGATCTTCTACTCAAAATTTGGTAAAAAACAGGGAATTCTACTCCTTTAGTAATTGTCCATAAGCAGAAGAAACAAAAGAAAGCTAACATAGTGAGGGGACTTGCTGATTAAAAATCTGTGCATGTGAATACATTTTAGTATGTTGAATCAATTCATATTATAAACCATCTATTACACTACAAAAGTTTATAAACATAGAAACTCCTCATGTGAACTCTAAAACTAATGGGAACCTCTCTTCCTTTTACTCAATTACTCCTTCCACAAAAGTCCTAAAACTGTGTAATCACTGCCACACCTCTGCACTTTTACACGTCATCAAAACATGATGGTTTTTGTCAAACTGATGGTAGGAAGCAATTTCAAATGAGGTGAAAGGATGTTGTATTCTCTCAAAACATGTTTTCAGCTTTCTGTGTTCCAAGTTACACTGAAAAAGGAAATGAGAACAGCTGGCCTCATGTAGTTTCTTTCAGCGCAATCATGTTATTAAACCCCCAATGTCTCAGTGCTAGCAGAGGATCCAGTATTTACGTGCTCCACGACAAAGCATCTCTGGTTCTAAAAGCAAAAGCCTTTCCTTAAGAGGGCTGAAGCAGTGCCCTTTATTTAGCGGAGACGAGCCACCGACTTCCTTCCAGTACCAGCTTTCCAAGCTGATACTAAGTGAGTTTTTGCCCTGGTATTTTTGCTCCGGGTTTTACGGGGTCTCTCTTCTTTGTGCACCTTCATGTGCTGCCTGAGATGAGAACTCTGGCTGAAGCATTTGCCGCATTCACTGCACTGGTAGGGTTTCTCTCCTGTGTGCGTTCTCTGGTGCTGAATAAGGTGAGAACTCTGGCTGAAACATCGGCCACACTCATCACACTGGTAGGGTTTTTCTCCAGTATGAATTCTCTGGTGCTGAATGAGATTTGAGCTCTGTTTAAACCTTTCTCCGCACTCATCACATTTATACGGCTTTTCCCCTGTATGGATGCGTCGATGCTGAATGAGATTAGAACTCTGAAAAAAACTTTTCCCACAATCCGCACATTTATGGGATTTCTTTCCAGTGTGGATTTTCTGATGTTGGAAAAGAGTTGAACTCTGACTGAAACTCTTTTCACATTCAATACACTTGTAGGGTTTCTCATCCAAGCTTCTTCTCAGCCTACTCAAGCTTGAGTCAAATCGAGCAGCCATTCCCCACTTCTGCCGCTGCCGTGCTGTTTTGCGCTGGTTCTCATAGGCTTTTCCTTGGCTTGAGCTCCGAGAAATACCCCCTTTAGATTTTCCCAACTTCATGGTGAGGACCTAAATGAAGTCTCCTGTCTTCCTCTGCACTGATGTTGTTTTGCTTCCTTGGGCTGCAGTTCTGAATTTTCTGTGTACAGAACAATTAAAAAAAAAAAAAAAAGATTATCTTCTCATTAGTCAACTTTAATACCTCTTTAGCCCATCAAAATCACATACATATTTAATTTAAAATGCATTCAGTTCAAGTGAAAACAAATAATTCTGACAAGTATTTTCAAAATATTTCTAATTAATTCCAGAGTTTAAACAATAAATGTCTCCAAATTTTGACTGAATTTACTTTTGGAGTTTTCAACTGTTGGAACAGGATACTGAAGACTGAGGAAAAGTGATTAGGTGTAATATAAGTTTCTATCAGGCATTATTAAATGAGTATATAATTTTGGAGGATTAAAAGGTAGAAACAATATCTTACAGGAAACAGAGTAACTCCAAAAGATGATCAAAATTGGGGTAATATCATTGTTTTACTATTTACTTAGCAAGTTAAACTTCTGCTCACTTACTGGTGACCATCTCATTAAGGTGTCCAGACTTGAAAGGAATGGACAAATCATACTACTTTATGAACATCCTGTTTGTCCTGATTTGTTTAGTCATTCTATTTTCATAGTTATAAAAGACAACTAACTTTGTAATAGAAATTGTTTTTGAAAGTAGGAACTATTCTATAATAGGCTTCCCGTGAGTTTATTCAATAAATACTCGATGAGAAAAATGTTAGTGAAGAGATGCTTCATTATTATTTTTTTCTATATTCTAATGATCCAAGATAGAGGAATAATTCTTTGAAAACCCGAAACAAGATGACTGTTTTCGCCTGGAGAAAGAAAAATTTAAAAGAATCTTCACGAGTTAGTGAAATGAAGACTAAGGAAAAAAAAGCAGTAGGTAGAACACCAGAAAAAGAGAAAGAAGAAAAAGCTCAGAAGTTTAAAAAGACCCAAATACTACAAAAATTCAAATAAATTAATTTTATTTATTTATAGGTTCAATGGTGGTTCAGGGGTAGAATTCTTGCCTTCCATGAGAATTTCAAGTTCGATTCCTGCCAACGCACCTCAAGCGCCGTCACCACTTGTCTGCCAGGTTTCAGCAGAGGTTCCATACTAAGACTTGGAAGAAAGGCCTAGTGATCTACTTCTGAAAATCAGCCAGTGAAACCCCTATGGATCACAATGGTCCAACCCACAAGCTACTACAAGGATGGCACAGAACTGGACATCATTTTGTTCCACTGCACATGGGGTCACCATAAGTCCTGGGCAACTTAAGGGAGCTAACAACATTTTACTTATAATGCTGACCAAAAGCTGTTCAAAATAATTGCCACAAACAAACAAAAGAATAAAAAAATCCAAACTCCAAATAGGTGGTAATGTGACAGAGGCTAGGACTACAAAGAAAAAAGACTACAAGAGTAATGTAATTATGGGAACTATTTTCCACATCTTTGGGCAAGATGGGAAACCCTGGTGGTGTAGTGGTTAAATGCTACGGCTGCTAACCAAGAGGTCGGCAGTTCAATCCACCAGGTGCTCCTTGGAAACTCTATGGGGCAGTTCTGCTCTGTCCTATAGGGTTGCTATGAGTCAGAATCCACTCGACAGCAGTGGGTTTGGTTTTATGGGGCAAGATGAGAATTACCCTGGATCCCTCTGCATACAAGCACATAAGCAAAGAAATGAAAACACAAATTACCTTCTTTTTCTTGCTTTTCTTTCATCTTACTGGGTAACTGAGACTCCATACATAATAGAGCTCAGGACTTTACCTGGATATTTCATAATTACACCTGCTATAATTATGGCCAAGGTTGTAAAGAGCACACTGCATACAACAAAAAATCAGAGAGTACTACCCATTCCTTAACATTAGCAAATATTTACAGAACATCCACTACACCAGACATTGTGTTAAGTACACAGTTTCGGTGTTCCAAAAGTAGCCACGACCATAATTACCCATTTAAAAAAATATATTTTTTAACGTGAAGTCAAATCTGGTATGAAACTCTGAGACTATCTAATCCACCTAGAACACTAGAAATGAGGAACTGCTGGCTGACGGGCGGCCTATGCGCCAGACAGTGGCTTATCTTAATCTGGTGCTAGTTCACCAACTCTCGGAGCAGCTTTTTGCAACTGTGTCCCGTAAGAGCCAAGGAGGCAAGGCAAACGGTGGTCAAGGCCTTGGCTGGGCCAGGTTCCGGCCCCTGACGTCTGACCCCAGACCTGCATCGTAGGAAGCCACGCTTTCCAAAGCCAGGTTGAGGGCTGCGACTGACAGCGCCTGCGAGTCGTGAGCTAAAGCTGAGGGAGCGGAGCAGAGGCGTGAGGCCGCGGCCAACTGCCTCTCCCACAGCTGGGACGGTCACAAAGCCCCTCAGGACGGTCGAGGTTTAAACGAGCCCTACGCCTAACGCGCTGTGGGCCGCCGTCGCGCACCAGCCTCTTCCGTCTGCGTGGCGCACCGAGTCGGCGCTGAGGGTCCCCGGCCCGGCTCCGTCCGCTCGGGGCCAGCTCGCGGGGCCGGGCCAGGGACTCTCCCCTCGGGGCTCCTCACAGGCCCGCCCGCTGCCTGAGGGAGGCCCGGCCCAGCGCGGGGAGCCGAGGCCCAGGCGCCAGCCCCGCCGCCCAGCCCGCCCCGCCCCGCCCCGCTCCGCCCCGCCCCACCCCGCCCCACGGCGGCCAGCTCGGGCCGCCCGGCTCCGGGACCGCTGGGCCGCCCCGCTGAGGCCCACTCACCACGCGGGCCGCGGCCGCCGCCCTCGCTGCCTCGGCGCCGCTCGGTTCGCCGGAAGTGCGCGCCCGGCCGTCAGTCGGCGCCGCCGCGGCCTCTCTAGGCACGTGGCGGAGCGGCCCTCTATGGTCCCCGGCCCCGGAATGAGCTGGTAGCGCTGCGGTGTTGCTCCCTTTTCTTGTCCCACC
Source organism: Loxodonta africana (assembly GCF_030014295.1). NCBI lineage: Eukaryota > Metazoa > Chordata > Mammalia > Proboscidea > Elephantidae > Loxodonta > Loxodonta africana. The sequence continues at coordinate 81,259,744 of NC_087357.1, read as the reverse complement.
GTTGGGAAGGAGCACTGCTCCTGTGGCCGGGTCCCTTCGCAGGGGACCCGCTCCCTGTACGACCTGCAGACCTAGGGCTGTCAGAGCTTTTGAAATCAAACACAAGCCTGCCCGTCTCGAAACTTCATTTTTTTCCTACAAATATTGAGCACTTGTTATAAAGAAATACTTGTGGAGAGTCTAAGCTGTTTCTGATATTTTTCATGAGTCACCCTATTTAATTAACAGGAAAAAAAGTCCCAAAACCAAAAATCCTGCAAGATAAGAATTACATGCATTTTTACGGATAAGGCTTACGTAATAAATTCGTCCCTCTTGTTCGCATAATATGGAAACCCTGGTGGTGTAGTGGTTAAGTGCTACGGTTGCTAACAAAGGGTTGGCAGTTCGAATCTGCCAGGCGCTCCCTGGAAACCCTATGGGGCAGCTCTACTCTGTCCTGTAGGGTCCCTGTGAGTTGGAATCGACTAGAGGGCACTGGGTTTGGTCTTTCGGTTTTGGTTTGCGTAATGTAAGAGCAGCACACCCAGAATTGGATTTTCCACACACCACCCTCTTTCTCTGTAGTAATGATCTCTCCTGGTTCTTCTACCTGATAGGCTACCCCTCCTTTGCCAACTATGCTCAACCCTCTGACTGGTTCACTACGTGCCCTCACTCCCCTGGAGGAACTCCACCAGTTTAATGGCTTCTAATACTGTGTTTGCTGAAGACTCCCGAATTAGTAACTCCAGTCGACCCTTGGATGGAAATATTCTTAAACTCTAGACTTTATATCCAATTGTCTACTGAATCTCTCCATTTGCTTGTGTAATGGACATCCCAAACCTAACATGCCTCTAAACAAACTCCTGATACCTCCTAACCTGCTCCTTCAAGAGTCTTTATCTCATCAACTGATGGCCACGCCATCTTTCCTGTTGCTCTGGTCCAAAACCTTGATGTCATCGTTGTCTCTTCTTTTTTACCCAAGCTGCATCCAGTTCATCAGCAAATTCTGTTGGCCCGATCTTCAACATACACATAGAACCAAACCACTCTCAACACCTCCACTAGTGTCACCTCAACCAAGTCTCCTGTCATCTCCTGTCTGGATTGTGGCACTGCCTTCCTCAATGGTCTCTCTACAAGTCCTGGAATGATCCTTTTAAAACTCAAGTCAGATCACGTCATTCTTTTGTTCAAAACCCTCCAAAGGCTTTTCATGTCACTTAGAGCAAAAGCCTTACGATGAAACGATGACATGCAAAGCCCATTATGATCTGTCTCTAGCTCTTGGCTGCCCCTGCATTGCCCAAGAACAGTGCCCTGAGGTAACAGACAATCATGCAAATTCGTTGAATTAATGAATTTATAAGATGCTTTATTGTTTACAAAGTGCTTTGACATCTGTCCCCTGGTCATTCATCTTCAGTATAGTCTCACGAAGCACTGCCTGAGGTCTGAACAAGGACTGTGAAGTCTATAATATGGATGATATCTGGATTGTTGTAAAGATGAAATGAGATGAAGTACTTAGCACAATGCATAACACATATGAAATATGAGCCATTGTTATTACTTTTATTATTGCATTATTACAAGTTGTTGATGATGGTGGTTGGAGAAGCTTGAGGGGAGTCAGTTGCCAGAGCTGCCAGGGATGGTTTAGGACAAAATTTCAAGAGCGAAAATGCCCTGCTGGGACTATTTGCTCTATGATGGCTAAAATAGTAAGATGAAATTTACTCCAAAGTATTTGACTAGTAAGACAGTCATTAGTTCACCCCTTTGCATGCACCAAGTGAGGGTGGATTATCCCATTTTCCTGTGCCTGAAAACAAGTGGGCCAGCCACAGAGGGCTTGGACATGTGTAGATGGAAAAGGGTGAGAACTGGGTAAAGAAAGCTGGACGTCAAAAAGAGAGAGACAAAAGTTTGAGGAAATAGAGGGGTGTGGGTGGCCAAGACTGGACAGAATAGGAGGTAGGGGTGGAGAGGGACACAAGCCATGAATGGAGACCAAGAGGGAGAGAATACAGGTGAAAAAAGGAGGAAAGGGGGAGAGAAAATAGGCAGGATTTTATGCTCTCAGTTTCCTTTCTAGTGTAATAATAGTCAACACTTACTGAATGCCTCTTATGTGCCAGGCACCGTTTGGATACTTTAGTGTTCCTGTGGAAGAGCTGTTGCCCTGCATTTGCTACCCTTCTGTGATTCTACATCCCTCTCCACTGCCTTGTGATGTCAGTGCCTCCTGGAGAAGCAGGTCCCCATCCCACTGATGCTGACTTCGCCACGTGACTGCCTTGGCCAACTGTGCACATGAGGACATGAGGACACCACTCATGCTCTTTTTCCTACCTTGAGAATAATGTGTCCCTAGCAGGGGCAGCTCCTTCAGGTAAGGATCCAGAATGAGAAGATGTGTGGGTCAGAGGCACATAAGCCAACCCACAGCCACCACAGTAACTGACATGTAATATGAAAGAGAAATAAATGCTGTGGTAGCCACTGAGATTTTTGGTGGTATTACAGCTGACTAATATACCTCCCAACAACCTTAAGAGATGGGAACTGTTATTATCCCCATTTTACAGATGAAAAAACTGAGACAAGTACCTTGCCAAGGTCACATATTTATAAGCGGTAGAGCCAGGTTTTGCAACCAGTCTTGCTCCACTGTCTACACTCTTAACCTCTAAATAACAGCACATCCCTCAGATGGGATGCCAGGTTATTGTAAAGCAAATTAAATTATTGAAAATGGTTATAAACCTGTTGCTGTCAAGTTGATCCGACTCACAGCGACCCTACAGGACAGAGTAGAACTGCCCCATAGGATTTCCAAGGAGCGGCTGGTAGATTTGAACTGCTAACCTTGTGGTCAGCAGCCGAGCCCTTAACCACTGCACCACCAGGACTCTCAAATGGTCATACATACTTAAGAAAGACAGAAGGGTAGAAAGGTAGGAAAGACCCAGAGGGCAGAAAAGACGGGCTATGCCACCATCGAATCCTAACAGTACATCTTTCTAGGGATTCTGGGCCAAGAGCAGCCAGATCCTAGCGGCTGGGACATTCTGGGGATTTGCACTCAGCAGGGACTGGTGTGTCATGGGCCTGTGGTATTTGAAGGGCCCATTCTAGAAAGAAGAGGCCTGTGGGCTAAGAAAAATCGTAGCAAGACAGCTTCCTTTTACTATGGCTTTGTCCCCTGCTCCCACCCCCTTGCAGTCGGGCAGACCCAGACACACAAGCACGGTTTCAGCAAGGAGTGCTGCTGCCTGGGCCTGTGCTTGGCCACAATGATCCCCAGTCCAAGAGTAAGCAGCCTGGTCACATGACTGACCCAGGTGCTCCAGCACAGCACAGGGACCCTGAACAATGGGTTCTGTGCACCAAGCCTGAGACTTTGCTGTCCGTTTCCTCTGGGTTCTCTGGGAAAGGAAGCCCCGGGAATTTCCATTCCTGTTTCTGCAGAAAACAGCTCCATTAAAAGCCTAGCCAGGAGGGCGCAGGGGTCCCGCCCTGCACACTCTGAGTCTTGGGCACATGAACAGCTGGCTCTCTCCCAGAGGATCACAGTCCCTGGGGTCCACATAGTGTATGCATCGGCTGTTCTGACACTTGGAACTGCTTGGCTCTAATGCAGATCCCTGCCTGGCCACAGCTGAAGAACCAAGGGGCAGGGTGGGCTAATGTCCCCTGCTTACTACCCCTTGCAGCTGCTGGGCGTTCCTGCCCTATGCGCACAGTGGAACATTATGTTCCACCTCTGCAGACTACCTTGATCAGACTCAGATGCTTCTGGCCTCTGTCCCTGGTTATAAGGGGCCAGATGTGCCCTGGTAAACACACAGCTTTGTTTTGTCAGTGGAAAGGTCTTTAACCCATTTTCTGGTAAACATTCTAAGCAAGCAGCATGTGATTATCACTGTGGGAAAAACAAGCTGTTCTTGATCCCTTCTGGTATTTTGTTTTCCATCCAAGCCCAGTCTTTCTTTTGCTGTAAGGTTGATTTTATCCTGTGCTGTTTATGATTTTCTCTGGTTCCTGTTTTAGGGGAAGGCGTTCAGTGACAGGAGTCTTTACTTTTGTACTAGTTGCTGTCAAGTCGATTCTGACTCCTGGCGACTCTGTGTGTGTCAGAGTAGAATCGCTTTACAGGGTTTTCAATCGTTGATTTTTCAGAAGCAGATCGCAGGCCTTTCTTCCAGGGTGCCTCTGGGTGGGTTCAAAATGCTGACCATTCGGTTACTAGCCCAGCACTTAACCACTGGTGCCACCCAGGGACACTGTCTTTGCTTTATTACCTGAGATTCTAGTGAGATAGAATCTCAGGTAATAAAGCACATAAAATATCGTAAGTGCCGTTGAGAAGGGGAAATATAACTCCCTGCATACCCCAGCTGGAAAGTACAGAGCCCACCACAGAGGGTCTGAACTGAGCCGTGAGGTGAGCTGAACCACCCACCAGCTTTTCTGAAAACCAAGGATGCATTTACAGAAAGGTCTGTTAACTCCTCAGCTGACTGTAGAAGTGGATGTCTTCCCCTTTCCTGCAAAACTTCCTAGTGATTTTTCTTAGGGATAATATCCAGCAGCTAGTTTTAAGAGCAAAACTAACACTTACCTAAAAAATCCTTCAACTAAATAATATTGTAACAACTGCTCAAAAATAAAAAGTCCAGTGTGTGCAGAGGTTTCTGTGAGCTGGGCCGCCTCGTCCTGTCCCCAGTTGGTAGGCATCTCTCCTTGGCCTGGGATGCCACACGCCATTGTAGCCAGCTCCAGCTCAGCCTCAGGCCTCCTTTCTGGGTGCTCCCTTGGATCTCGCTCAGCTGGCCCCCCAACATTCCCCAGTGTCTGGCCTGGCCTCTTCTCACAAGGAGCTCCCTGAATGCTGGTTGGATGTGCCTTAGTCTGCACCTCCAGGGCTGAGCACAGGACCTGGCACAAGGACATTACTCCATTCATGCTGAACAACTGGGCGGGCACCTGCCTAGATCCAAGGTTTTAAATCAAGGGTGGGGAGTAAAACTACCTGGGAAGCTCCTGTCTTCATTCATTTCCTACCCTCACCTAGTCTCTGCCTCCCTCTTACTGAGAACCCCTTCCTAGAAGATTCCTACAGCCCATCCTGATGATAAGATTCTGTGTGACCTGTCGCTCACTGTCTAGCAGCCCAAGGCCCTCACCAGTGGTTCCTATTCTATGTCCTATGGCACCATCTCTTCTTGGGCTGGACCTCAGCTCCAGGATATACATGGAAACAGGAGCTGTACCAACTTCAAGAGCAGTGGGCTGCAGTTCAGCTGTGGCTCTTCTGCCAAATGCAGCTAAGCATACGTAAGGGTTTGAGAGGTTGCAGCAAGGGGTCCCAGTGGAGACACAAGCAAAAAGTATAAGAAAACCTTTTCCTAATTTCTTCAGTTAAATACGTTCTTGTTGTTAGCTGTTGTCAAGTTGGCCTCCAACACATGGTGACCCCATGCACAAGGAGATTGGAGCTGTGATCCACGGGGTTTTCGCTAGCTGATTTCACAGCTCATTTATTGAGCACCTAGAAAGCTCTGCTTGGTAAGGAGAGCAGACAACAGGAGAGTGGCCACACCTCCCCATGACGTCCTGTTGTGTGTCTCTGATGATGCAGCTGCCTTGACAGAGCAGGACAGAAGCTGGGGTAGGGTGGCCCTGGTGCAAAGGTCACCTTGACAGACGGGGTCCCCACCGCACAGTCCCAAGTCTCTGCTCATTACAGGCACTGGTGAGGCGCCTCCATGTGAGTGGGCAGAGAAGTTTTCCTATCTTTGGAGCCCTTTATAGTTCTTCCCTCTGCATCCATCATCCACAGAGGTGACTGGGATAAGCCTTTGAGCCTTCAGTTTGCCCTTGCTTTGGAAAAGCACTTCGAGTGACTGGTACATAGTTTTGCAAAGGGATCTCATTCCAGAAGTTTTCCAGCAGCTCACAAACACAGACTGTTCTGTATCTGGTCCAGGGAATGCAAAACCCTTTCTCCCTAAACAGACATTTCTCCTCATCGTGCCTCTTTGAAGGCAAGTGGCAAGACTGCCCACCACAGCAGGGCAAAGCAGGCCTGGGGAAGGTAAGGGCACCAGGTGTCTGCAGGGCAGTAGGGATGGGATGATGACCGCTACGCAAGGCCTCTGCCAGGCAGACCCTGGAGGGTGCTTGTCTACACAGGGGCAGTACCCTCCCAATGCCACGCTGACCACCTACTCAACAGGATCAAATGGGCAGGTTTCTTGCTCCTTATAAGAATTCCTCTGGGTCTCATTGGTAAAGCTGAGGCCAGTGCTATAGAGACGATGAATGTCTGTATCTTATTCCTGGTCCGGACTCTGCCAGGGGTACTGGGCTGGGTGAGGTTCCTGCGGTGACGTCTGAGGCTAAGAGGCCAGGGACGCCGTGGGTAAGTGGTAGCTGCAAGCAGAGCCATGTCCATGCCTGTTGGCCACCCTGTTTTTCCGAGTAGCAGAGTTCCTGCTGGCAGCATGACACGATGGACAGACAGAGATCCCGTGGATTGTGTTTGTGTGGGTGATGAGGTCAGGGGCTATGGCCCCTCACAGGCTCTGGGCCAGGCACTAGAGAGCTGAAGAAGCACACTCCAGGGGCTCATGCAGGCTCTGCTTTCCTGAGCAGGAGAGGTGTGGGGTGAACAGGATTGACCACGGCCATCCAGCCACATGATGTGGCCAGTGCCACAGCCTCAGGGCTCCACTCTGCCTGGTCTGCTCACATGCAGACACACCCAGCAAGTTCCTGGCTCCTCAGGCCTGGGCTGGTGCTAGGCATGCTCACCTGGGAGCTGAGGGCTAGGGCGGGGGACTCAGGGCTTTGGCTTTGCACAGGTGGGAGGCGTAGGCACCGAGTTCCTCAGGCAGGGCCATGCATCAGTGTGACTAGTCAGCAATACGTGGCAGCCCGGCGCTGGGACTCAGCGTACACTGGCGCTTGGGGGCTGTAGGAGAGGCAGGCGCTGGCCAGCTACTTGGCCTCCACCAGCTGCTCCAGGCGTTGCAACATTGTCAGACGTAAGGCTTGGAACCTGGCGGAGACACAACCAAAGGACCCACTGGGCTGGGGAGGCTGAGGGGGGTGGCAGATGCCAGGCTCCAGGAGACCCACTACTCCTGACCAACTGACTGTGGCCACCACCCACTGCAGGCAAAGAGAGGTTAAGCCGGCCCCCACCCTGAGACCACTGTGCGGAGCGATCAGACATGGCTGAGGAACGTTGTTTCAAAGTAGAATTTTGCTGAGATAGCCTGTGTGGCATCCTTTCTCATCTCGGACCTCAGCTTCCCCACTGTATACTCAGAAGATGGCCTGGGTGACTCCCGAGGCCCCCTCTGGCTCCAAACCTACAATGGCATGGCCGACTGTGTGGCAGATCTGTTCCCTCTGATTGGGGTTTCTTCTGGCTCTCTGGGTCAGGCCACACTCACTGATGGAGGCCTGGGGGAGGGGGATGTGGTTTTCTGAGAGTCATTCAGCCAGAAGCCAGAATCAGAAACAGGTCCCCACCTCAGGCTCTCAAGGTGAGTGCCTTCATCCTTTCTCTCCTCAGCTGGACTCTGACCGGAGCATTGGCTGAAAGCCCTCCATGCTCCCCCTTGTGACCAGAGGAAGAAACAGACCATCAGGAAGTACAACCTGCCTAACCTCACACAGGCGGCCAGATGCAGCTTCCCCAGGGGTTGCGAGGTGACACCTCCTCACCCTTCCATTCCACTGGTCTTTGCACCTGAAGATGTCATCTGGTGTACCAAAACCTGCCACTGCTTTGGGCTGGCTCAGACTTCCCGCAGGTACAGACGGCCCCACACCAGGCCAAGTCTTTATTGAGCAGGCCCTCTCTGAGGCCAGCTCTCCAACCTGTGGCCCCAGCAGACTCACATGTGGACGCAGCACCCACCCATGCTCCTGGCTCTCTGACTTCCCAGCCATGTTTTCTGCAGCACGTGTCCATGCTAGTGAGGATGCTGGCTCTGGGGGGTAGTCTGGGCTGTTCCCTGCCATCCTGGCCGCTGTCCCCCCAGCCTCGTATCAGTACTGAGCAGGAAGCTGGGCTTTACAAGGAAACCTCCCAGCCCTGGCCCTGTCCTTGCTGCCTCGCAGGCTGGCCCCTGGTATCCGGAAGCTACGACTGGCTTTTTATGTGCTGCTTACTTCATGGTCAGTTTGATTATTTCTCTTTCCTCCTCTTCTTTTAATTTCTCAACAAAACCGTCCAGCACCGGCATTTCAAACTTAATGTACTGAGCGACCTAGAAAATCCAAGAACATTTTAGTGTGCTTTCAATTAAAAGCCAAGAATGCATTTTCTTTTCCTTATGGCTTCCTCGAGGGCCAGTTGAGCACAAGCCTGTGTCCAGGGAAGCAGGTGCCCCTTCCCATCCCTATGGCTGCTCTATCATGTGCTAGGATGGGAGGCAGTAGCCCCTTCTCACCTGAAAGGCAACTCTCAGCTCTAGGAGGAGATATCCAATGAATACTAGGAAAAGCATTCAATTGTAAAATAGAGTCATACAAGTGGGTGGGCTTGCCATTGTTTCTAACAATGGAATGAAACTGCCCCAGTCCTGAGAGCAGCCTGAGAGATGCAGGGCCACCAGGGCCCTCAGCCTGCAGAAGGGACTCTCTCCCTGGCGTCCAAGCCATGTGGGCCTTTTCTGAGTAGAGTCGGGAAACTTGCTCATTGTCCGGCCAAGACTCAGGCTGTTGGTAAGACTCAGACACCTCTTACCCATCCCGAGTCGGGCCTGGTTAAGGAGACCTGGTGTGGGATGTGAGCGTAACAACAAGAAGACACACTCCAATGAAGGGTTTACTTGCCTGAGGAGAAAGGACTAGGCCATGGTTACCTGGTTCTAGGACCCAGGGTGTTTTTCTTCCCTAAGCTGGCTGATAAAGCTGGCGGTTGCTGGGTGGCAGGAAGTGAGAGAACCTATGTCATGACTGTGCTGGGCCTGGGGCAGTCAGGACAGTGGTGGGACCTCGGCGGTGGTCACCCTCAGAGCCCTCAGGGGTCCCCCACACCGCCTGCCCCTCAGGAACAGGACCCGGAGTCCTAGCCCTCACTCACGTCATAGGGGACTTCTTCACCCAGGTCCGTTTCCATCAGGAAGAGCTTGGCAATCTTCTCACATGGCCCGTGCAGGATTCTGGAAATCAGGGGGTACTCATGGTCTTTTAACTTTGTCCTTTCTGAAAAGAGAGATGGTTTTCAAAATTCATGGGACATAAGAATCGCCTCTCTTTGATGCAGGACAGGAACATGATGGACAATTGACATCCAAGGGAGCTTGGGAATCTTCTCCAGACCTCGCTGCTATTGCTGCCCTGAGACACCATCTCAGCAGCAAAGGCCCAGCTCTGAAAGAAATGGGGGCCGAGGGAGCAGAGATAGGGGACGCGGAGGGGCAGCCGAGGCCTGCTCACGCTGGGGGGTTCCTAGACTGTGCCGCGTGACTGCAGCACAGGGGGACGAGCAGGTCCCACCCCAGTGGTTCTCAGATCGTTTCCTGCACCCCACCACTCCTGACTGAGACCCACTGAGCTGAGAACCATTCACTTGGGTTGAAGAAGTTAGAGGTGACTTCCCATAACATTTTCGTGGGCTCTGAAAGACAGGACACAAGCTCCCAGGTTTGGGATGGGGAGAAACATTCCTGGTGGAGGAACAGCGTATCCCAGGACAAGGAGGACCAGCTGCCCCATGCTCCCACCCCGCCCAGCACAGGGCCTCCCAGAGAACCATGTGATGGGGGAGGGGCGGGCTGGCTGAGTGGACAGAGACATTCTATTTCTGGATCCATAAACACAGCCAGACACTTACCCCCTGACTCGTGCACCATGTAGAGTGCAAACTCTTCGGGGCCATTTTCCACCTGCACGAGCAGCAAGAGTCAGACCACACCGCAATGCCACACACAACCCCCAAGGAACCTCCCTTTTCTGTATGAATTCCCAGAAATGCTCCCTCAGCCAAGGAAACCTTCCTAGACCTTCTCCCCAGGAGCCACAGGCAGCTTTCCGAGCTTCACCATCACTCCCCCGCCCCTCCCTCCCCCACACCCCTCACCCCACCAGACAAAACGACAAAGCACCAGTACCAGCACAGGCCGCTGCACCGCCAGACTTACTCTGAACTTGCTCAGCAGCAGGGTGAGCACCTGCAGGGTTGTCATGGTGCTGTTGACCCTCACGTTGGTTATGGAGCCAAAGGCAGGAGTAAACACGGAGGTCTGTGCCGGGTAGGGATGGGGGCAAGTCAGGGCAGACCGCCTGGGCCGACATGATACAGGGGTCTGGACCCACTGTTTGGCCAGACCATTCTGAGCAGACCCGGACAGCAAGGGGCCCTCTCCCTGGGCTCTGGGAACAGTCATGCCTATCCATTCAGATAGATCCGCATGCAAGCTGTTCCCAGATCTGGGGGCCCTCGGGGAAGCAGTACTACTTCACGTCCTACAGCATCCCGTAAAGAAGGTGCCTACATTCGTATAAGGGTCAGCTTTCTGGATTCTAGGAACCAGTGCCAAGGAAGGAATTCACACGGGCGTGGTGGTAACCAGTCTCTCCCTCACCTGCCGATTAAATCACCAAGTGTCTGTGGATTCTAGGGCCGGGAGTCGCAAATCTGCCCTCTCTTCCGCATTCCCCCAGCGGACTGGCCCGAGTTGAGGCCCTCGATTATCGCCACACTAGCCTCCTGACCTGACCTGTTACTGTCCAGTCTTTTCTCTACACTGCTGCTAGAACACCCTTCTAGAAGCCTGGTACTCAGAGTGTGGTTTGGACTCGCTACGCGAGCAGACTCTGGTCCCGCCCCAGACCTCCTGAATCAGAATTCGCCTTTTGAGAAGGCCAGGTGGTGAGAAGCACTGCTTTAAAATGCCGTTCTTGTTAAAAACATCCGATGGTACACCCTGGTCTGTCTGACACCCTCCACGGCTCCCTTCATGGCTATGTGCACATGAGAACAAGCACCCTGTTTCCCAGCCCCTTGGCTTCTTGATAGGTTCTGGACACATGACACTCTTGCAGGTATCTTGCCTTTGTCCCTGAGACTCCATAGATGAAATCCACCAGCAATTGCCTGATGCATAAGTCCTCGATAAACATGGCCTGTGTAGTAAACCTGCCAAGCGTTTTTTATACCATCTTTGACTTAAACCTGACAAGAGCCTTTTGAAGGACCTATAATCATTCCCCTTCCTTAGGTGGGAAACCGAGGCAGAGGGATACTAAGTAGCCAGTCAAGGCCATGCATCTTGAGATGGTGGAGCTGTGACTCAAACGGCTCGGTGACACCTGAGATCCCGCACTTTAATGCCCGGGCTCATGCCTCCCAGGGTATGCCATTCCTCTGCCTCAAACAGCTCTCCCTTCTCTGTGGGTCAACTCTTCACAGTTTTCACAATTCAAATTCATGTGTCCCCCTCTATGACCCTAGCTCTGCTTCCTTGAGGAGGGAAATGGAGCTCCGGACACTTCAGGGACTTGCTCAGGATCTCTAGAGGGTCAGTGACCAGTTATCTGTGGCCGTCAAGCTGACTCCAACTCATGGCAACGTCATGGGTATCAGACTACAACTATGCTCCAGAAGATTCTCAATGGCTGAGTTTTTGGAAGTTCATTGCCAGACCTTTCTTCCAAGGTGCCTCTGGGTGGACTCAAACTCTAGCCTTTTGGTTAGCAGCTGAGCATGTTAACCGTTTGTACCAAGCAGGGACTCCTAAGTGGGTCAGCAGCAGAGTCACACTCAAAGAACTTAGCCTCTTCCATAGTTGAGACATAGAATGACTCTGAGTTGTACAGAAAACAGCTCAGAATTGGGGTTTGGGCCCCCAAGAAATATAGAATAAACAGAGGAACCAGGCTGTTCCAAGGAAAAGGGAGGTCTTACTAAACCAGACACCGTTAGTGTTTCTTCTGCACCAAGCTCTTTTCTCAAGATGATACCAACCAACTTCAAGTCTGAACCAAGGTCTCCTGGCTGAACACCCACCTCTAACAATGGTTTCTCTCCAGTAGAACACACTGAGGCCAAGAGGCCAGGGCAAAGCAGTGGGAGCAGGTGCAAAGTTTACCCGGGCCAGAAAGAAAACCCACAATACTCTGAATCAGAACAGTTTTGGAAGATGACTGAAGTGACAGTGCACAAAATCCAGAAAAAAAAATGACAACCACCCCATGGACCCAATTCTAGGAATTTTTGTTTTTTTTACTTTTCCCTATGACTTAAGTGACTTTTCACTTAATTTCTAAGGACACTAATTCTGTGTGAATGTAAAGCAAGGTAAGAAAGAGGGATTTTGTATATGGTTTCTCTTTGGGAGCACCTTGCTCACCTTGAAGGTATGAATTAACTTTCCCAAATGTTGAAGATACTCTTTCATGTCTTGGAAGGACCATGTTCTGCAGGTAACTCTGTTGTTACAGGGAGAAGCCACTCCACCTGGATTCCAGGTGGAAGGCCAGGGGTCAGGCTGGCTGAGTAGCACTTCTTTCTTAGGATGGTTCAAATGTAAGTAAGGGGCTATGATGGGGGGCCCAGCTGTTCATTTTAGGTCATTTCCAAGGTTATCATGTGCTCCAGACGCCTTTGTGTTCCGTGACATTTGCAACTACTGAAATCAAGTTTCTTGGGCAGACCTCTCAGGGGTGAATGAGCACTTTAGAGGAAGTGTGAATAGACCAAAGATACCCTTCCTCACTGTACCTGGAATCATGGAGCAAAGAATATAGAATGGAGAGAGCCTTAGCCTGTGAAAAAGTTCTTTGTAAAATTTTGGATAACTCATTAAAATAGCACATCGATGTTTACTCAAATGCTAACGGCTAGTTTTTTTTAGTGCTTACTTAACACTTTACAGACTAAATCCCCTTTTGAAACAAGATTTAAAGAATAACCAAGTCATATTCTACATCTGTGGGAGTCCCTGGGTGGGGCTAATATGAAGGTTGAAAATTCAAGTGTACCCTAAGGAGGCTTGGAAGAAAGGCCAGGCAATCTGCTTCCAAAAGATCACAGCCATGAAACCCTTGGGGCGCACACTCCTGTGCTGACACGCAGGGATCGCCAAGAGCCATGAATCCCTTGGGGCGCACACTCCTGTGCTGACACGCAGGGATCGCCAAGAGCCATGAAACCCTTGGGGCGCACACTCCTGTGCTGACACGCAGGGATCGCCAAGAGCCATGAATCCCTTGGGGCGCACACTCCTGTGCTGACACGCAGCGATTGCCACGAGCCATGAATCCCTTGGGGCGCACACTCCTGTGCTGACACGCAGGGATCGCCACGAGCCATGGAACCCTTGGGGCGCACACTCCTGTGCTGACACGCAGGGATCGCCACGAGCCATGGAACCCTTGGGGCGCACACTCCTGTGCTGACACGCAGGGATCGCCACGAGCCATGGAACCCTTGGGGCGCACACTCCTGTGCTGACACGCAGGGATCGCCACGAGCCATGGAACCCTTGGGGCGCACACTCCTGTGCTGACACGCAGGGATCGCCACGAGCCATGGAACCCTTGGGGCGCACACTCCTGTGCTGACACGCAGCGATTGCCACGAGCCATGAATCCCTTGGGGCGCACACTCCTGTGCTGACACGCAGGGATCGCCACGAGCCATGAATCCCTTGGGGCGCACACTCCTGTGCTGACACGCAGCGATTGCCACGAGTTGGAGTTGACCCCACGGCAACTGGTTGTATTCTGTCTTTAGGCTAATCGAGACCATTCTTAATCTCTGTTGAATTTAAGCCCTTGCTTCTCCTTCGCTCTGTCAGGAAACTCCACTTCCAAATAGTCCTGGATTTTTCTGGACTCTAGCCAAAACAACCAATCTTTCTTTTACCCTGGCAGGAAGTGGAAGGAGGTCCTGTGACTCTAGCAGGGCCCCTTCTCTATCCCAAAGTCCAGGGTGCCCAGGAGTGGCTTGAGTGGCCCCTGGCAGGCCTCACCTAGGCAACCTGCTCAGGCAGAGCAGGAGACCTGTCCTTTCTCATGACCTCCCCTCTGTGAGTCATTGGCCATCAGGCAGGGCAGCTGCTTAAACCAGGAACCTCTGCTTTTGTTTCCTGGAGTGGCAGGATATAGCCTGTTACGGGACACCCTATTTAGCCTCGCCTGCCCTCACGGCCCCCTCGTCCCATTTATGGTAACAATGCCAGTTGGGCTTGTTTACGAGATGATGTAATCTAGGGGAGGATGTCTGTTCCTGAGGTCAGTACAATGCCTCCCCCGACAAAGGCGCAGTGCTGGGAACGGGGGCTGCTCTAGGTTCTCTGAGCACCGATGCACGTACCCCTGGGTACACCTTAGCCAGGGAGAGGGCAACAGCGTGACGTTCCCAGCCAGCCCAATGAGGGGACAAACCTCATGGGGAAACTGGCCGAGTAAAGATACACTTGGTGTCGCTGCCCGCCTCAGGCACCCAGCGTTCATTTGCCAAGAATCTGTGTGACTTCTGGGAATGGATTGACAGTGATTATAGAGGGCAAAATGTAAGGTTTGAGGTCATGAGCTGGAGTCTTATTCTGGTGTGACTATGGTAAGACATCTGGGGTCCTGAGCCTGTTCCCTCATCAGGACACAGGGTCATCGTGAGGTTAAAAAGACCATCCGTTGCCATGAAGTCAATTCTGACTTGTAGCGACCCTACGGGACAGAGTAGAACTGCCCCATGGGCCTTCCGAGGAGCAGCTGGTGGATTCAGACTGCTGACTTTTGGTTAGCAGTCGTAACTCGTAACTACTGCACCACCAGGCCCCCCACCATGAGCTGAGGAGTTTGGAATTAATGTGGTCTGCAGCCGTTGAACTCGCTCCCAGCTCATGGCAACCCCAGGCACGATGGGATCGAAGTGCTGCGATCCATGGGCTCACGGCAACCCCATGCACGATGGGATCGAAGTGCTGCGATCCATGGGCTCACGGCAACCCCATGCACGATGGGATCGAAGTGCTGCGATCCATGGGCTCATGGCAACCCCATGCACAATGGGATTGAAGTGCTGCGATCCACGGGGTTCTGGGATCGAAGTGCTGCGATCCACGGGGTTTTGGGATCGAAGTGCTGCGATCCACGGGGTTTTCGGTGACTGGTTTTTGGAAGCAGATCACCAGGTCTTTCTTCCTAGTCCATCTTAGTCTGGAAATAGCACTGAAACCTGTTCAGTAACATACCAACGTGCAAGCCTCCACGACAGACACGTGGTGGCTGTGCGTGAGGCTCGGTGGCTGGGACTCAAACCCAGGTCTCCGGAATGGAAAGCAAGATATTCTATGACTGAAGTGCCACCACTCTCCCTTCACCATGAGGTTAAATCTAACGATCCCTGGGCCCACAGTAGAGCTGAACAGCTGTGCTTGTGCTGGGGGCTGGCACACCCCATACACAAGGTGGCAAAGGGCCAGGAGGAAAGGGCAGGCTGGGGCATCACCTTGTGGTTGTAAAAATGGCCGTTGATGGAGAAGCGGTGTTGCCGGACCCTCTGGGCCTCACCGGGCGTGCGGCCCTTAGGCCTCCTCTGAATCACACAACTGGCATCGCTCCTGGTCCGCAGTAGCTGTGGGACCTCTGTGTCCTCTGTCAGGGGCTCTGCAGTGAGAAGCAGAGGACAGGCCAAGGCACTGGTGAGAATGATGGCAAGGTGGCTGCCACCAATCGCAGTCCTGCCTCCTGTGGGGTCTGGGTCCATCCTCTCGTCAGCACACCGTGTCACTGATGGTAGCACGTCACGTGATTGCAGTCAGGGAGGCTGGGGCACAGCCTGCATTGCACCCGGTTTGCAGATAGGCAAGGTAACAGCCAGAGTGTGACCCTGTGACAGAGTTACTCATTGGTCACCGGGGGTAGGAGGTGGGCAGCTGGGCCAATGGGTGGGGTAGCCCTAGGCCTGTGCCCTGAGCACCCACGCTGGGGGACGCCCTGCACTAAGCGCTCAGGGAGGGGCACAACGAGAGAGACGAGTGTCTGCAAATCCAAGAGTGATGAAGGGTCCCAAAGGCCTGAGGAAGCCTGGGCAGCATCACCCGCCCGCTCCGATGTCTCCTTGTCCCAGAGCACAGCGTGGGTATAGAAATATAACCACTTACACACTAGGTCGCCTCTGCCAGGCTCAGACTCCTTGTCTGCAGAAGGAGGTCACAACTGTCACCTTGGGGTGCTGTTGTGAGGAATGCACGGGAATGCGTATAAAGCATCCCGTCTGAGCAGGTATTTCATGATGGCAGCTACTGAAGAGAGAAGAAGTCGCTCTTTGCTACTCCACAAACCAGTTCTTCAGAGAGTCCCTCCCACCCTGGCCGAGACAGGGCCCCGGGCAGCTTGCAGGCCCTCACCTGAGCTGTGTGTGGAGCTCTCGGCCCTCTGCAAAGGCTCAGCACCTGGCTCCTCAGCAGAGCCCCCACTGTTGTTCTGAGGAGTGGGTTCCTTTCTGAAAAGAGACAAGTGCATGCTCAGACTTCCTGCTGGCAGAGAGTACCTCAGGTGGAAGAAAGAGGCCAGCGACCTCTGGAGGGCAGACATGGGCTAGAAGCAGGGAGGACAGGTCATGCTGAAGCGGGAATTTCATGCTGAGGAGCCGATCCAAGCATTAAAGGGAAGCAAAGACTTCTCCATGTGTCTGCAGGAAAGAGGGTGAGTCTGACAAGGCAGAGCTGAGGGGCCTGTGCTGGGCTCCACCCCATGCAGTGTCCTGTGCGTTCCTGGAGGAGCGTTGGGCAGGGACTCTGTGCTGGGCTCCATCACATGGACACACAGACACATGGACACATGCAGTGCCCCGTCTGTTCCTAGAAGAGCGTTAGGCAGGGACTCTCTGCTGGGCTATCACATGCACACATGCACACATGGACATGTGGACACATGGACACATGGACACATGCAGTGCCCTGTGCGTTCCTGGAGGAGCGTTGGGCAGCGACTCTGTGCTGGGTTCTGTCACATGGACACATGGACACGTGGACACATGGACACATGGACACATGCAGTGCCCTGTGCGTTCCTGGAGGAGCATTGGGCAGGGACTCTGTGCTGGGCTCCATAACATGGACACATGGACACATGCAGGTCCTGTGCGTTCCTGGAGGAGCGTTGGGCAGTGACTCTGTGCTGGGCTCCGTCACATGGACACATGGACACGTGGACACATGGACACACGGACACATGGACACATGCAGTGCCCTGTGTGTTCCTGGAGGAGCGTTGGGCAGGGATTCTGTGCTGGGCTCCACCACATGGACACATGGACACATGCAGTGTCCTGTGTGTTCCTGGAGGAGCGTTGGGCAGGGATTCTGTGCTGGGCTCCGCCACATGGACACATGGACACATGCAGTGTCCTGTGCGTTCCTGGAGGAGCGTTGGGCAGGGACCCTATGCTGGGCTCCATAACATGGACACATGGACACATGCAGTGTCCTGTGCGTTCCTGGAGGAGCGTTGGGCAGGGACTCTGTGCTGGGCTCTGTCACATGGACACATGGACACACGGACACATGGACACATGCAGTGCCTGTGCGTTCCTGGAGGAGCGTTGGGCAGGGACTCTGCGTCGGGCTCTGTCATATGGACACATGGAAGCATGGACACATGCAGTGCCCCGTGTATTCCTGGAGGATCGTCAGGCATGGAGTCACTGGGAAGGGCCACTTGAGGGGGGCAACCTCCAGGCCTCTTGGCAGGATGGACCCCAAGCTAGGGCAGGCAGTGTGTGGTAGGAGACGGAAGTAGCATGGTGGGACACAGCTCAGGGAGGCCTGGGGAAGTGTGTGACCGAGTTGGGGTGGAGGAACTAGGAACTGAGCTATGTGGAGGCCTCTGGCGTTCCTGCAGAACACACTGTGACGGCAGGTGGGGAGGGTATCACCAGCTGCACTAGCAGCCATCCTAAGTGGTCTGGACTTTATGTTCTAAGTCCGAATTTTTAAAAAAATTCTCTGAGTGACCTGGAGCTCTGATGGCACAGTAGTTAGGAGCTGGGCTACTAACTAAAAGTTCAGCTGTTTGAATCCACCAGCCACTCCTTGGAAAGCCTAAGGGGCAGTTCTACTCTGTCCTATAGGGTCACTATGAGTGATGTGGGGAGGTGGCAGGGGCATGTGATGCTGAGGCACCTAAGCGCTGAATCCTCTCAGAGCACAAAGTTTACTTGAGTATTTGAAGGGCAAAAATATTTTGAATTTTTGCCTCTTAAAAGGATTTACTGCATGCAGAAGCAAGCAAGAACTCAGCAGCTAACTGTTTTTTTGGGCAGTGGGAGAGCAGGTAAAAATCTATTAAACAAAAAGGCAGGTGGAAGACAATTTCATCTTGATTGGAGCATTCTTCTGATATTAAAATAAAACATTACACGGTTGTAGGAAGCTAAATGTATGTGAATTTTGAAGATAAAACAGGAGAGGCCAAGAAATTTTTGGTTTGCACAGGGTGCTCGGACTGCCAGTAATACAGTCCTCTCTCCTTGCAGAAAAGGTACATTTTTGAGAGACACAACTGGAAGTGATGGGAACCTGGAATGTTCCGGGAACGGGGTGAGGAGATCTGGCTGTAATCTAGAAAGATCATCCAGGATGCATGCTGGTGTGGGTGTGACCTGGGAGATAAATGCTGAGGCCAAAGACAAACCCCAAACAGTAGACTCCGGTGGGACAAATGTCACTGGGGCTGTCTGGGCCAGCCTGTCCAAGCCCAACACTCACGGGTCACAGCTGGGCTGCCTGGATGTCCATGCGGTGGTGGGGAGGTGCAGTCGCTCTCGGTCATCCTGCATCTGGAGCCGGATGGGCCGCCTCAGCCCCCAGGAGATGTTGAGGAGCCCATCAATGATCAGAGCCCCTTCTTCCTGTGGGGTGCACACACGGTCAGCCTCTTCCCCTGAGCAGCAGTCCTCGGGGGTCACTGTCTACCCTCCCTGTGCCCCTCAGAGCTAATCCCCTCATCTACAAAATGCCCTGGACATTTAGGTCCGTAGCTGCAGCCCCCCAGGCTCAGGTTCACTGTGTGGGCCTCTACGCGCTCCCCAGCATGTGCCACAGGTCCGAAGAAGGAAACCTAAGGTATACACTTCTACAGCTTAGTCTGGCTCCTGGCCAGAGGCACAGCCTCGGGACAGCCTGGAAAGTCTGGTCCCCACAGGAACGCAGTGCTGTCAGGAGCCACGTCCACACCACGGAGAGGGGACATGCTCCAGGGATGTGCAGGGGAAGCTCTCTGACCACCGCACGGCCTGGCTTGGGGGTCCTGTGACCACCAAGGGTGCTGGACTCAGTGACCACCTGGGCAGAACTGGTCTCAGCCCCATCCTCTCCCCCAGCACTGTTCCTGATGGTGATTCTGACCCCTGCAGGGGCTTAACCATCCCCCAGATCTCTAGGCTGGCTTCTTTCCTGAGGGTCAGTCTTGTCGACGTCTTAGCCTTGTACCCCACCACTGACACAACCTCAGAACATCCACAGCTGTCCTCATCCACATCCCCAGCCAGCCTTGGTTTCCCAGGTCTGTAGATAGCACTGTCCCGGCATCTGCCACCAAACCCTGAGGTTCTAATTGGCCCCGTCCCCCTGACGTACCCTGGGCCAGCCTGTGCTCACACACGTCTCCTCACCCCTGGCTTCTGTTTCTTGGATGTCTTGCAGGCTCAAGTCTACAGTGCCCCCTCCAGAGTCTTTCCTGAGCTCCTTTCCCAGGGCCTGGCCAGGCTGCTTCCCTGCACTCTCCGGGCTTCATGACAGGCACCTCCCACCCTCGTCCTCTCCCCATAGCCTTGCTCCTCTTGGCTCTGACTATGGCTCCAAATTCCTAATCTCCTTTCAAACTAGCCTCTTTCATTGCACTGCTATCTAGAGCAACTTTTGGGATTCACAGATTCCAGCCTTTTCTCCTCACTAGCACTGTTGTGGGAAACTTCTTTCTGCTCCTGGCAGCACTCAAAGGGGTGTCCTGGGCAGTGTCGAGGTGATGTTTAATTAGTAATAGTCTGACATCCCATTAATCCACGGAGAAAATGGTTCTAATGTCTCTAAACCATTGCTGTCAAGGTGATTCCGACTCATAGTGATCCTATAGGACAGAGTGGAACTGCCCCATAGGGTTTCCAAGGAGTAGTTGGTGGATTTGAACTGCCGACCTTTTCATTAGCAGCCAAGCTCTTAACCACTGATATAAGGTTATCAAAAATACGCAAAGCTTTCTGATATGACCTTGTTCTATTTGCTTTAAAAAATAATAAGAGGTATTTTTGATAACCATTGATATTGACAGGCAGCAAATATGTAACCAACCATTAGGTATTTTAAGCTCCTCCCTCTAAAGGAAAGGCGAGTATTGTGCTCTTAGAGGTAACGGGGCCATGGGAATAACAAGAAAACCTAAAGTGGGGTTCAGTTGTTCACTTCCTGTCTTGGCCCTAGGTGCCTCTGTCACATGTCCGCATGCCCCTGGGGGGAGCCCCCACCCCTCAGAACACTTTGGCCTGTGGGGACAGCTGGTTCATGGAAATCACCACCGCCACCCCTCCCTGACCCCTGGGAGAGGGAGAGGAAGCAGACATCGCCCAGCCATAGGGGCTCACACTCCAGTCACACAAGGGGGCACGGGATGGGGTACGAAGTGGCTCCCTGGCTAGCAGGGGGCACCCCATCCCCTGGAAGGCATGTCCACTGCTAAGCAGTTCAGTTACGGTGCTCCCAGTCAGAAGTCAGGGAGAAGGTGCTTTCAGGACCAGGCCCTGGAAGATGATTCAAGAGGCACAGTGAGGGGACCTGCTTGAGCAAATGCAGGGGCAGGAAAGGGCTGTGTGCTCACGAGCAGGTTGGTCAGTCTGGAGACAGACAGTCACAGGAGAACTCAAAAGCCAGGGGGAGTCACCTCCTCGGGAGGCCCTAACTGCCAGCAGAGAATGGCATTTTGTTCCATAGACGGAAGAGACTCTGGAGGCTCCTGGGAGGGGAGGGCGTCTAACATGGCAGTTTGGTGAGGAACAGTCCGGAGGAGAAGGCACAGACAAAGAGATACCCCACGGGAAGCCATTTAACCCTAGGAGTAGGGGACGGAGCAGCTGGGGAGAGCCAGTGGGGATGGACATCTGAGATTGGTGGGGTCCCATATTTCACAGACTCACAGAAAACCTGTGGACCTTGACAATGCAGGCTGAGGCTGGGAGGGGTTGCTCTGGGACTGGGAGGGCAGAGGGAGGTGCCTGGCAGAGCTGCTGGTCTTGGAGGTCGTTGGCTGGCTTGGCTGGGAATCAGTTGGCCCAGTCACTCAGGTCTGGTGTGCCTGCACAGGCAGTGTGTAAGGCCCCACAGTGCCACCCAGCACTGTACCAGCCACCCCTCCACCTAGCTCACCTGAATGGAGGAGCAGCCCCTCACCCACAGGTGTGGTAGGAACTCAGGCAGAGGCAGAAACCACGCCAGGGGCAGAAGGCGTTGGGAAGAGAACCCGGGTCCCCTGGCTGCTGGTGGTGGGATAGGCAACCCATAAGGGGCCTCAAGCCCCTACAAATGTTCGGGGATTACTTCTGGAGCCTCTCAATTTTCTGTCAAACCAAACCCTTCTCTACTCAGTTCAGCCTGTTAATTGATTTGCTAGTTGCTAATACATTCAAAGAAATGCTGGTGGCCTACTGTTTAAGAGTTCGGCTGCTAACCAAAAGGTTGGTGGTTCTAATCCACCTGGCACTCCTTGGAAACCCTATGGGGCAGTTCTACTCTTACCTGTAGGGTTGCTATGATTCAAAATTGACTCGATGGCAATGGGTAACGGGTTAATACCTTCAAAGAAAGCCAGAGACACAGACAAAGGCTCCCAGAAGCATCCACTTATAAGAGACTTCAGGGTCTAGCTGAACTTCTGATCCCCTGTCTCAGCCACCCACCCTGGTCCAGGCCTTCGTTCAGAGTGGAACACCCCACCCAACATGCACAAACTTCTGATCTGGCACTCCCCCTTGCCTGGGGGTCCTAGGTTAGTCCAACAATCCCACAGGGAGGCCTGGGTTCTCACCTCACAGCTGTCCTCTTTCCTGTCTGCAGGATGCAGGCAGGAGGGTTCCAGGTAGGTCTGACCCAGGGCCCAGGATCCTCACTGTGTGAGAAGCAGTCAGCTCTGGCTCTTTTCAAAGGGCTTTCCCACATGCTGCCCACCTTGTCCTCAGGGCCGGTGTGTGGCCACTCCTGGATATTGGCAACAGCTTCCTGACGCTTCCCAAGGTGCCCCCTGGCTCCCTGTTAGCCACCCCCTCAACCCATGCACAGCAGCCAGAATGAATCATAGAAAAATAAGCCAGGCCTAATCCTCTTGTGCAAACCTTTCATGGCCTTCCATCTCGTCCAGAGGGAAGCCCAGAGCCCACGCTGAGGCCCACTGCTCCCCGGCCTCCTCCCACATGGTCTGGGCACACAGGTCCCCTGTCACATGCTGTCCCCTGCATCTGGACCACGTACCACCTAGATTTTCACTTGGTTCTCTGCCTACCTGTCACCACTCAGATCTCTGCTCTAAGTCCCCTTCCCAGAGGACTCGGCTGACCGTCTGCTCTCTGCCCACTCCCCGTTACTCTTCTCCGCGGCTGTTGTTGGTACCTGAGCAGTGACTGCATTCATGCTGCGGGCCCTGAACACACCAGTTGCACAAGAACACTCGTTAGCTACCTGCTGAACAAGTAGACAGGTAAATTCCCACTAGAGAGCACAGAGCTGGTAAGGGGCAATGGCAGCCCTGGTAGGCTGCCCTGGTCCCAGTCTTCAGGGCTGTGAGCCAGTCTTAGCTGCCACCAGTCACTGACGGTGTGCCCAGGCTACACAGATGCAGGCTGAGGGCTCTGTGGACCAGTGAGGCTGTGTCACTAGGGTGGGAAACACATCTAGATGGAGGTGGTGGTGGCAGAGCCCTGGGGCGGTGGCCGCTGGAGCCCCCGCCCCTCTGGCAACCCAGCAGCCAGGGAGAGGCTGCCCACCCCTCCCTTGGCAGCAGCCTGAACAACCTTGGGCTTCTCACAGCTGGAGACATAGGCTCTAAGCTGCAGCTGGGCCAGGCCCCGCCCCAGGCTGTTTTCCTCAGAGCCTTCCTGAGTGGCTATTTTTGGCCCTCCTGGCATATACAGAAGGCTGGTGGGAAGGTATAAAAGCAGCTGCCAGGCTGGTGAGGCTCGTCAGACAACCTGGTCCACCTGGACACACAGTCCTCCTTACCTTCCTCATCCCAAGACCAACACCAGACCCCAGCCTAGGCCCAGAGTGTCCTGGGACTTCTTGCCGCCCCAGGCCCCCTCAGCTACAGGTAAGAGTGCAACTGCCCTCTGGCTGGAGAAAGAAAAGGCTCTGCCTTGTATTGCGGGGGGGTAGGTGGGGGGGTGGGGGGGTGGGGTGGGAGGGCTGGGGGGTGGTTCTCAGCCTGAGGTCTGAGCAGCCTGACTGTGAGGTAGAGGCCAGTGATGCCAGGATGGCACAGAACAACGGCAGAGGCTGTGGAGGGCCTGTTGTTTACTTGTAGTTTGTGGAGTGGCTTCTCGGGGTGGTGCTTCCTGTGTTTTTCACAACAAGCCCGTGAGGCAGGTGTTATCGCCCTGTTTTATGGATGTCACCAGCCTTAGAGTTTAGGGTTTTGCCAAAGGTCACAAGGTCAACGGGTGGTAGATCCTGGATCTAAACCCAGGTGTCCTCAGACCCAAGTCCGTTAGGCTAGGCTCTCTTATTTGTACACATTTTAAACAATAGTAATAATAAAACCTGTGGGTTTTTCATGTCAGCAGGTAGAGCGCAGGAGTCCACACCCAGCTCAGGTGTGGGCACACACCTGTTCCCAATCCTGAGACTTTAGATGGCCCTCATACCACAGCCTGTCTGCCCCGCCCATCCCAGGCTGATGTAGGCTGAGGGTTTGTGTGGGCCGTCTCTGATGAGGGCCCAAGTGGGTAGGATGCCCGAGGGGCATCAGGACAGCCTCACAGCCCCTCACCATCCTTCCTCTTTGGCCCACAGGCTGCTCATCTGCCCCAGCCAGGAGCCATGCGGTCCCGGCTTCTGATCTCTGTGACCCTCCTGCCTACAATTCGGGAAACTTCGGAAGAGGTGCTGTCCAGGGGGCCTGAGCCCCCGCCCTCTCCCAGCCTGGACGATTACGTGAGGTCCATCTGTCAGCTAGCACAGCCCGCTTCTGTGCTGGATGAGGCCCCTGCTGGGGACAGACCCAGCAGATTGCACCGGCCAGCCCGGGCCTGTGAGAGGAGTCACCCTGCCATGTCACTACAGGACATCCCCACCTGCTTCAGCGGCCAGGGGCCCCTACTTCCCAGGGTTGGCACAGCCGACCCCCTGGACTGGCTCTTTGGGGAGTCCCAGGAGAAGCAGCCAACTAGAAAGGACTTGCTGAGGAGGACTGGCCTCTCTGCTAACCCCTGGGGTCTGCACAGACAGACAGACACTGGCAAGGCCAGAAGTGGGCCCAAAGCGAGGTTCTGTGATGCCAGGGCCCCTGGGCACTCTCTGGCGAGGCTGCCACAGGGCAGGCACCTGAGCTCCAGCTGGGATTCCAGGCAGCCCCGCCCCAGTGGCAGCGTTCTCAGAGCTCTCCACTCGGACCTCCCGGTGATTCACGAACTCTGACCCTCCCATAAGGCTTCCTCTGTAAGGGGCATGCCTGGTCCATGCGTCAGCCACCTTCCTGAGGGTCCCTCCCCCTCCTGTGTAACCTCCCCTTGGTGCACGCTGTCCCTGGCAGGCCTCTGCTTACAGGGGCTGCCTGCTTTGCCAGTTTAGAGCCAGACCTCTGTGCTGGATGGTCACCTTGAGCAGGTGGCTCAGTTAAGTTTTCTCACGGGTAAAACTGGGGTAACTCACACTGCCTATCTCCCCAGTGTTCTGACAAGTAAACGGGATCGTGCACACACACACGCACATGCACACACACACACACAGTGGGGTGCACATGAAGAGCCATGCATGGGATGGTGGTTGTGATCACTTCACAGGCAAAGGTGGGGTGGAAGACAAGTTGTCTGCATGCTAGGGGGCTCAGGGGGGGCCCCAGACACCACCAGGCCAGCCTGTGTACCCCACCCTCCACCAGTATTCCATGAGGCCCAAGAGAAGCACAGGGAGTCAGCATGGCTGCCGCTGAGTTCCAGAGTGAGCCTTTCTCCTGCTGTCCATCAAGAGTCCCCCAGTGCTGAACGAGTCTGGGACTGGCATGCAAGGACAGCATTCTGCACCCACTCAGGCCACAGGGAGCCAAAAGTCCGGACCAGGGGCTGTCCTCATCCCTTCCCCAAGGCCTCCACCCACAGGCCCCTCAGCAAGGCCAGGCTCTCCACTTCGGAGTCCAACAGTCCCTGCACATCAGGCAAGCCAGGGGCCTGGGGCTCACTCCATGTGCCCTAAGGCCTAGGCCAGGTGCAGTCTAAGCGAGTGGGCCTGAGCCAAGCTAGCCTGGACCAGTCCTGGACCCTATAGCTGGGTGGGCCCTGGTTCCTGGAGAAATCTGGAAGCGTGAGGGTGGGTGGTAACGGTGGAGAAGGAGGATTCTGTCCCCCAGAGAGCCAGGAGCAGCCTCAGAGATCTAGAAGGGTCAGGCCTCAGGATCCCTCACATACCTGTTCCCTTGAGTGGGCTGGAGCTGGCTGACCCTGGTGAGGAAGAAAAACCCAGAACACTGGGTGCTCGGAGAAGGGGGGCGGAGGACGGAGATGGGGGCCTGGAGCCGAGCTCTGCCACAGAGCCTCCTCCCTCCTTGCTCTGTGCACTGCCTATCCATTTTTTTTTTTTTTTGCTATTTTAAATTGCTTTAAAAAATACCAACCCTATTGCCGTCGAGTGGATTCCAACTCACAGCGACACTACAGGACAGAGTAGACCTGCCCCATAGGATTTCCAAGGAGCAGCTCGTGGATTCCAACTGCCGACCTTTAGGTTAACAGGCAAGCTCTTAACCTCGGGGCTGCCAGGGCTCCAACCAGTGCCCCTTAAATTGCTTTCGACATTTTAAATGCTTCTCTGTTCTCTTTTGTGTGCTTTGCGGAAAGGCAGAATGTAAATCACACATTAAAAAGAAAGTTTCAGACAAGTAATTTACTCAGTCCCCTACCTGTACAGTGGGGACACCCCCCACCTTCATATCCTGCAGGGGCGGGGGGTGGCGCAATGGACAAGTGACCTTGGAGGTGTGGTTCCAAGCTCCACATACAAATATTCAGTGTCTGGCACAATCTACTGAGTCTTTGAGTCTCAACCTGCAGGTCCCACTTCTGCAAATGCCCTGGGGCCGCTGTAGCCAGAGTGTCCTCAGGAGGTGAGGGGGAGGGCTGGCCTGCCGAGCCAGTGACTGGATGAACCCAGTTTGGTCTGATGCTGGACCTGGTCAGCCTCGCCACAGCCCTTCTGAGAACAAACAGCATGAAAGAAACCTGGCGTTGCAGGAGGCCGGTTGGCAACAGGGTAGCATTGGCCAGTGCCCCCCAGGCTCAAAAACCCTGCTGCCACATCTGGTAAGGTCAGATGGGTTGAGGGGGGCGACACCCTATGCTCTGGGCTCCTCTGCGCACATCCACAGAAGGCAAAAGAGGTTAATGACACCTTCAGAAGGCGCCAAAAAAGCAATCATGGGTTTTGGCAGGGCCTCAAGCTCCTGTTGTACAGAAGGGCCGAGCAGCAGAATTGTTTCCCTTCACTCTAGGTCTTCCTGGTGAAGGCCCCTGCGGACGTCACATTCGTCCTCTGCTCACTGCTGCGGAATGGCAAGGGGACAGGTGCCATTCCCAGGGGAGCAGGCTGGGGCCCCTGTGGCTTCCAGGGTACAGCTGTCCGGAGGGCCAAGCCCTGGGAAGGTCAACTGTCTCTCATTCCCTGTCTTTCAGGCTTTAGGAGAGGGGATGGAGAAATTCTCCCAGGGAAGAGGACCCTGACTTTCCGCACCCCTGGGAGAGACATAAAGTTGGGCCGAGGTGGAGGCTCCAGGAAGGGGTTTGGGGCTAGGCAGAGGGCTGGGTGCAGTGCGCACTACGGCCAGCAGGGGAGGCTCTGAGCACACGGAGGCTGAGATACAGATGTGGGAGGCTGGCTATCCTGAGGGCCAGCTCTTCTGGGAGTCCTCCACTTGCACACTCCCAACGAAGGCCCAGGGCTGTTGTGGAACCCTACTTCCTCTTGCTCATACTGTTAGTGGACTGTGGTGGATTTAATGGAAAAAAAAAATTATTTTTTATTTTTATTTCTGGGAGGGTGGTCAGTGTTTCCTTAGGGATACCAACCCCACTGGTTAAAACTCTTTGCTATCTTCAAAAGGTATATCTTGCTCCTAGTTGCTCATGCATCTCTTTGTAATGCAAGCAAAATTAGCCCCAAGGAAATGTTTACAATACAAGAAGCTAGAGTTTCAGTCTGCTTTAATGGGGAATCCCTCCCTTCAACCCTTGGGCACCAGGAGAAAGCTGCTAGAGAAACACTAGCCCCAGGGTGTGGCCCCACCTCCCACCCCCAACACACTTAGTCTCTCTAGGTTCTGTGGACACCAGATAGACAATGGAGGAGATGGTGCCCCCAACTGTATGGCTCAAGGATGCAGCTGAGCGCAGAGAGAGCTGGTCCCTCTAGGGCTCTGTTAGGGGACCCCCAGGTGCCGCCCATGGCAGCCTGAAAGCACCTTAACTTGGCGACTGCAATACTGCTCCTGTCTCTGGACCTCTTCACTGCTACTCAGCTGAGACCTGTAAAGCTTAGTGCTGGAAGTGCTACTGCTGTATTATAAATTATGGTGCTAGACCTGGGAGCCACGCCAGCATCTCTCACTTACTGTAGTGTGACCTGGGACTAGTTACTTTGAGAGCCCCAGTCTCGTTGTAAAATGGCATCAGTCATCCCTGCATTGCAAGGCTGCTATGAGTATTCAAATAACTAAGACTAGAGGCGAAGTGTCTGGTGCACTGCAGGTATTGGGGGTCATGGGCGAGGACTGTAAAGTTCCCCTGCCTGCCCGGCTGCTCCATCTGCAACAAGTGCCTGGTACTACAGAGCACCCCGCCCGCAGGCCCAGGAGGTCCCGGGCCTGCAATCTAGAGACTGCTGAGGCTCCTACTCTGGGAGGTGGGTAGGTCCTGGGGCTCCAGTGAGACCCTGAGGGACACGATGGCCCCGAGAACCCATCATGCAAACTGTCAGAATTGTACCTCCCAGGCATAGCTGTCTTTAAAGTCATGTTACCTCACAAAGATAGCACACTTCCCCAGGGGGGCATCCCCTTGGCCATTAATACTGCAGAAGTTTCCTGAAACACATTTTCCATCTCTAAGGAAAGATTTTCACATCCTCTTTAGAGTTAAGAACCATGAAAATCCCCGGCTTGTGAGGTTGTAACCTTCTACCACAGGAGCTGTCAGGAGCACTTCTTCCCCACCGTGGGATCCCCACTTCTCCACTTGGAACATCCTGTCACGTGCAAATAGGGCACAGCCCAGGGGCTTCCCAATCCCACGCCCTACACGACCTAAGTTTTTTGGGGAATCCCAAGTGTCAAGACCATGCTCTCAGACTAGTGATTCTCACACTTGACCATCCATCAGCATCCCCCAGAGAGCTTGTTAAAATTCAGATGGCCGGTTCCACTTGCAGGGGTTCTGATGCAGTAGGTCTGCCATGGAGCCCAAGAATCTGCATTTCTAACAATTCCAGGTGATGCTGCTGGTATAGGGACCACACTCTGAGAACCCCATCTTGGGTCAATCCCTAAGTGGCCCAGTGCTGAAGACCCCCCCCC
This sequence comes from Loxodonta africana, assembly GCF_030014295.1. Taxonomy (NCBI): domain Eukaryota; kingdom Metazoa; phylum Chordata; class Mammalia; order Proboscidea; family Elephantidae; genus Loxodonta; species Loxodonta africana. The sequence goes on along the minus strand of NC_087357.1, from coordinate 81,230,962 downwards.
CAACCCATGCTCATCACTGAGATCCGAAGTGGGCATCAGTTCCTCCCTGAGCAGGCAGGTCAAGCCCCTGTGACCCTGTCTGCACACTGGAGCACGGGGCTCATCCTCACTTGCCCCAGGCCAGCACCTGCTGGCTAGCCATTCAACTGCTGTGCACAGGCACTAGGCACTGTCCCTGGCATGGGGACACAGACCCAGGCGGGGCAAATCAAAGACAGCAGGCTGCAGGGTCAGAGCTCTGCCAGGGCAGTGAAGAGCTGGCTGGGGGTGGTGGGCTGGGGCGGTGGGCCAGGGTGGTGGGGTCTCCCCAGCCTGTGGCATGGGACAGGTGTAAGCAACAGCATGAGTCAAGAGCACGAGGCAGGCGGCAGCACCGAGGGGGCGGGGTTGTAGCCAAGGAGGTATATGCGGTGGGGTGGGCTAAGGGGGAAGAAGAGTGGGAGATTTGCCCACTGTCAACTTGACACCCAGAAGCATGACAGAAGAAAGGCCTGGTGATCTGCTTTCATTAAGTTTACAGCTAAGAAAATCACACGGAATAGTTTTACTCTGACACACATGGGTCGCCAAGAGTCTCAATCGACATGACGGCAATGTGTTTTGAATATGCAATTAACCACATTCCTTTCCCACCACTGTGGTGTGTTTGCCTGGGTCCCTGAGTAACAAGGATGAGCCGGTCTGCCAGCCTACACTGGATGTGCAGCCTGAGTGAGAAGTAAGCTTTTGTTGTGTTACACAACTGGGATTTGGGACTTATTTGTTACTGTAAGAAGACTGAGTCCCTCCTGACTGATACAGTGCTGGGAAGATGCAATGAGATGGGGTGGGCGTGAAGGAGCTGCAGAAAGTAGAAAGTGTGGCACTGGGCACCACGGGGCCCTCCAGGTGCCTGGCCCTTCTCCCAGGGCCTGATTTTGCTGGACTAAGTCATCCGGTCTATGGACGTGGCCTCTTGAGAGTCCTGCCATGTAGAGGGAAGAGGCCCGTGGAGGGAAGCCCTACATGGCTGCTAGATTCCTGTGAGACAGCACGTGGCTCGGGAAGGTGGGAGGGACGGCAAGGAGCTACTGACTGTGGGCCCTGCCAAGTTATATGACAGCAACTGTGAGGGACTTTTACAGACTGACCACCCACAGACATCCACAGGGTCTCTTTTGGGCACCTCTCCTCCCTTTGAAGGCTTTCCTCTGATGTTTATTCAGATTGGCCAGCAAAGAAGCCCTGTCTTCACTCCTCAGCCACCCTGTGATCTTGCGTAAGCCACAGCCCTTCGCTGCGTTCCTTATTTCTGGGCTTCAAATTCCAATGTCCCAGCAATTCACCTGGAGAAAAGTCCTGGACAGAGGTGGAAGTCATGAGGTGACTTCCACCTGCTCCGAACTCTGGCAGGGAGGCTCTGGATCTCAGCACCACTTACTAGGTCCCCAAGGGAGGTATCCTGGCCACTGGCAACCTGGTCCCTGTCCCTGGAAATGAATGACTAGGATGACCACATAAGTTAGTCTCCAAACCAGAACAATTCCGAGAGTGTAGGGGGCAGTATAAATAATTACCTGGAAACAACAGGTATGAACCAGGGCTGTCTTCAACAAAGCAGGATAAATGGTGACTTGATGGATGAAGAACAGAAATGGACCTACCTCTCTGTGCCTCAGCTGGAAGCTTTTGCCTTCATGGTAGCAGTTGTAGGTTTTTAGTAGGCTTAAGAGCTCTGACCTAAAAAGACAGACACCAGACACTCTCCGGGGGTGGCCAAGGCCCTCGGCAAGCTGTTCACTGGCCTCAGTTTCCTCACTTTAAAATGGGCATAGCAGTACCCATCTTGCCAGCTGTGCATAATCAGAGGATGCCACCATGACCTGTGCCTTTTAGCCCTGCAGAGGGTCTCGCATACGGGCTCTCCTAGAAGACACGGGACTGAAGGAACTGAAACTCACGTGACGGGCCCATCCCTGCATATCTGGGTGTTTCCACACTTTCGCTATTACAGATCACCGTCCAGTGACAAATATCTCTGTCCTTGATCTCTGAGTCACCTCCTCAGAATAACCCCCAGGTCTGGCTTAGTGTGTCAAAGGGTGCCAGCATCTTGAAGACTTTTGCTTTTGTCCCCATATCACTTCCTACAAGGGCAGCTATTGCTGCTGTGGTGGTGGCACCATGAGGGGGGCTCCCCTATTTCCCATCATGACTTTCCAGAGGGTACAATCCAGGGACTAAGGGACAGCAGCGAGTTCATAGGACCCCAAAAGTCCTCAGCAGGCCACCCCACCAAATGATGTCTCGCAGGATAAAGGGAGAGCCACAGCCTGTGTCTAGGTGAGTGTTATAGACTGAGTTGTGCCCCTACAAAAAAGATACGTTGAAGTCCTAACCCCTGTGCCTGTGAATATGACCTTGTTTGGGAATAGGATCTCTGAAATATTATCAGTTCGGATGGGTCCTAATCTGAGTGGTGTCCTCATAAAAGAGGAGAAGAGACACAGAATTAGACAGAAGGAGAACAGCCATGTGATGATGAAGGCAGCTGTAGGCCAAAGGATGCCAAGGTTTGCTGGGAGCCACCAGAGGCACCCTGACAGTGAGTGGCTGTGCCGAGGAGACAGCAGGGACACAAAGGCTTACTTGAGAATGGACTTGCTGTTGCTGATGGGCACGTGAGAACTAGGTGGAAAATCTTCCTTCATCTTCTCCTCCTGTCTGCAGACTTGGAAGTCACCTGCCAGGAAGGTACAGAGACAGGTAAGCCAAGAGGCCAGCACCAGCTCCCTAGTGCTCACAGCCCTGATGCGGAGGCCACGAGGCAGGTGTGGCCAAGAGGCTCTGACCACACTCTGCCATGTGGCAGCCATGTGCCACTTGAGAAGCCAGGTGTGAACTGCCAAGCCAAGGGTACCACCCGCCGTACCAACCCCCACCCCAAACTCCCCATAATCTCCAGGAATTTCAATCAGTCCCCTAAGCAGATCAGACCCCATGCCTGCTTTCCTCCTGCTGGGACAACCTCAGCAATGGTTTTTACCTCAGCATTGTTCTACCAGTCCTGCCAAGCCCCCTGGCCTCCCTCCTTCTATATGCTGGGCGGTGAGCTAAAGCATCACCCACACATGTACACACACACACGTGTACACATGCAAATGCACACACACACATACACAACACACACATGCAAACACATGCACACACCCACACAGGCATGTACACGTACATGCATTCACATGCACACATACACACATATGCACAACTGTGTGCACACAATTCACACACACATATACAGACACAAACATGTACACACATTCTCCAGTCCTGAACCTACACATGCACACATACACACATATGCACAAATGTGTGCACACAATTCACACACACGTATAGACACACACGTACACACATTCTCCAGTCCTGAACCTACACATGCACACATACACACATATGCACAAATGTGTGCACACAATTCACACACACGTATACAGACACACACATGTACACACATTCTCCAGTCCTGAACCTACATCTAACTTCCATCTTCCAAGCTACAGCTAAGGATCCGAGAAGTTAAGTAATACTGGGTGGTAACACAACCTGGGCACACACGGCCAGGGTATATACAGCTAGGGCACACACAGCCAGGACACAAACATCCAGGGTATACACAGCCAGGGTACGCACAGCTAGGGTATATACAGCCAGGGTACACATATCCAGGGTACACACATCCAGGGCACACACATCCAGGGGACACACGTACAGAATACACACACCCAGGGGACACATATCCAGGACACACATCCAGGGCACACACATACAGGATACACACAGCCAGAGCACACACATACAAGATACACACAGCCAGGGCACACACAGCTAGGGTATGACCAGCCAGGGCATATGTAGCCAGGGTACACACAGCCAGGGTACACAGTGTGGCCCAAAGGTGAGTCACACTGAGCTGCTCCTTCACAAAACCCCCAACATCTATTCCCACAAAGTTCTGCTCAGTTGCATCTTCCCAACCTATGTGTGGAAAGGTTACTGTGGGGCTCAAGATCCGTCCTGGCTGCTATCTTTGCTAATGTCCTCGGGGTGGATTGTGTCCATCTCTCCCAAGCACCATGTCCCCTGGGCCTGACTTAGCCCAGCCTACGCTGTTCTCTGCCTCCCTGCTCCATCCATCCACAGACACCATGGGCCTCCTCTGTGTTGCAGTCGGTCCTGAATGAGCGCTTGATTCTGGAAGCAGGGAACTATGGTTGGCCTGGAGAAGGGGCATGGTTTGAGGGAGGGGTTTCCCAGCACCCTCAGAGCCATCCTATAAACATCTCCCCTCTGCCACGCTTCAGAGCAAGGCATCCTGCGTCTTGGAGAGGGGCCGTGTCCCCCTGAAGAGCATCCCCTATGAGCCTGCAGCAAGGCTCCACCTCCTGGGGCTCAGGGAGGGGAAGAGGGGCATCGGGGCCTGGGAGCTGGGGCTCTGCATTCTTCTCTGCAGGCAGCAGGGATTTTAAAATAGTTTCAGTTCCTCAGTACTTGGGCTTTTGGAAAAAGTGACCTGCTGGGCTCTCTCTCTGGGTAGTTCCTCTAACGCCCTCCGTGCAGAAGCTGACTTCAGTCCAGGGTAGGCCATGTGACTGGGTTCATGGCACAATTGTATCTGGTTTTAAGCAAGTGCGTTAGAGCAAGAGCTGGAATGATCCAGAGACCAATAGGAGGTGGTCTGCTCTCTTGCCTATCTCTGTAGCCAGCCTCTCTCCCATCCCTCCCCACTTTCTATTCTGAGCCCCAGCCTTCCTGAGCTGCTGCTTAGCTGCTGTCGGGTCAGCCCCCAGCTTATGGTGACCCCAAGCACAAAAGGATGAAATGTGGCCTGGTCCTGCACCATCCCATGATCAGTTATAGATCAGACCAGTGCAACCCACAGCGTTTTCATTGGCTGGTTTTTAGAAGCAGACTGCCAGGCCTTTCCGCCTCATCTGTCTTAATCTGGAAGCTCCGCTGAAACCTGTCCAACATCAGAGCAGCACACAGCCTTCACTGACAGATGGGTGGCGGCGGTCTACGAGGTGCGTTAGTGAGCCTTGGCCTCCTGCACAGAAAGTGAGAATTCTACCACTAAATTCTCCCGCTGAACCACTGAATTAGTGGGTTGTAAGCATCCTGAGCTGCTTACAGCCTCCTGAGTGGGCTCTATGCCTTTTCCTCCCTTTGGGCTTTTTGGGGTCCTGCTCTCTGCTGGGAACACCACTTCTTCCTCTTCCTTGCTCTGATGTTACCTCTCGCAGAAACCCCTGGCCAGAGCAGCCCCGCTGGGCCCCAGCACCTCCTCCCAGCTCCCCACTCACCCTGCAGGGGCATCGTGAGGCAGGGATGTGGCTTTTCTGCTTTCTCACCTATTCCCAGCACCTAGTACAAGCCTGCCACATCACAGGAGAGCCATAAACATGTTAAAACTACTGAATCAATACAAGAAGCCTCACAGGGGCAGGGGTGGGGGGCAGAGTCGGCTTTCCCAGGTTGTGCAGAAATAGCTGGAATAAAAAAATATCAGTCTCCAGGAAACACAGAGGCCCCAGCTGAGGGACACTGGTCAGCAGAGCTCACAGGAAGCTGCGGGCACATTCCTGCTCTAAGGGGTGGCTCTTCTGGTTTTTTACAAGACGCCAAGAATGTGGATTTTTATGGGCTACATTCCACTTTTAAAGTTCAGTGACTGTGGCAGAGACACTGCTCCTGGAAGGACCATGTGGTCTCGCACATTCCCCAGCCCTGGCAGTTAGTGGGCCATGTGACCACCTCTGACAAACGGGCCGCATGCAGAGTGTGTCTGTCACTGCCAGCCCATTTAACGTGCAGTGCCCCAGCTCTCTCATCCCCTGTCACAGTGACCCAGAAAGTCATGTTTCAGCTGGTGCAACTCCTTACTCATCAGCTTGGGGTCCCAAGTGACCACAGCCCTCTGTCAACCCACACTGGACATGAACTGGGAAAGAGAAATAAACCTCTGTTGTGATAAGCCGCTGGCATTTCAGGGATTTGTGACTACAGCATAACGTAGACTACCCTGATCAATGCAGTAATTCAGCTATAAAGGACACACACACACACATATATGTATAAAATACAGCCAGATTTAAAAAAAAAAAAAATTGCAAGATGGATGTACTCTGTGGGGCTGCACTGTGTGACCTCTGATTCATGGCATGATTCAGTTTACAATACCTTCATCCCCCACGACGTCAGGGGAATACGCCCATTTGCTTCATGTAGTAGGAACACTTACATGTGGAATTTCCTGTGTCAATCAGGGGACACTTAATTGAACATTCCTCCCAAAGAGCTCTGGACTGGGAGCTGTGTGGCTTCAGCTGCACCCCTTTGCCTTAATTATCCCATCTGAACAGTAAGAATATTGACCTCGGATGGGTTTGAAATCTTCTCAACTGCAGAACCCTCTGTTGAGATGGAATATTTATGCTGCTCAGATTAAAGGGGGCTGCCTTGGGTGACAGTGAGGCTGGTGGCTGGGGGGCTCCATGCAGGGCTTGCCTAGGGCTCTGGGTAACACCACTAGAAAACCACTGTGCTGAATCACAGAGTCCTCCCTGCCCTGGCCTTTGGGAGGCTCTAACCCCAGAGGCTCTGCTCTTGTAAGGACATGACAACGTGCTGAGTGCCTCCAGCTGGAGTTGGATGGAACCAGCTGGGCTGGGGGTAGCCGCTCAGTGGGGAGGAGGATCAAAGAGGAAGTAAAGGAGGGGTCAGAGACAGCAGATGGCAGGGTGAAGAGAGAAGGGGGAAGGAGGGCTGGCAGGGTAAGTAGCTCAGCTTGGCAGGAACAGAGAAGGAAGCACAATATAAGAAATGATGGCAGGGAGGTCAAAGCAGGGTTGATGGAAGGCAATGAAGGGCCAGCTCAGTCAAGCAGGCTCATCCAGCTTGCCAGCGGGATCTGGAGCCTCACAGGGTGGGTACCTCTGCACCATAGAAAACAGTTTCTCCTGGGAGAGAGCCACATATTTCTCCATTCTCTGACACCCATCAACTATGTGGACCCAGGCAAGTCACTTGATCTTGCTGGTTCTCAGGTGTCTCATCCCTGGTTCCAGGTGGGCAAAACCTCTGTCTCCCTTGAGTTCCAAGACTGAGCTCTGGGATCAGTCACAAAATTCTGCTTTAAACTTGAACACTGCATACGACTGATGTCCTTTACCAGACTGAGGGTGAGGAGATTCTCACTCATTTTGACACTACCAGTGTCTTGTTCTAAAGTGAATAAACATGAACTAAAAAAAGGGGCATCCTCTAAACAACTAGCTGGTGAACGAGGGAGTTGGGGGGATGGAGGAGAGAGGGGAAGAGAGGTAGAGAGCACGCACCCCAACAAGACAGCACACTGCGACTTCTCCATTTGAAGCCTTTTCTTGAAACTGCCTCTTCAACAGAGAATCACTGAATTGTGCCCCAGTGGGGCCTTCCAGATTCTCTGAGTGTTTTTCAAACCTTTAGAGACAGCACAATCTTATCTTTAAACAAATGGATAGAATGGAGGCTGCTTTGGTTGAAGGAGGAGCAGGGAGGTGGGTTGAGGCGGGGCCTATGTGCCACCCCAGGCACAATCCTGCCACTCTGGGGAGCCTGTCAGCTTAGTCTTGGCTTGCTTCCCTCCCCCAACCCCCAGGCTGGATGGGGCTCTGCCCTGTTTTCCTTCAGCCCCAAACAGAGAGCTAAGCTGCAGTCTGGGCTCTCACCCCCCAGAGGAGGGGCCCCAAGGGGCTGCAGGCAGAGTGCCAGCCCCAGTTACCTGTCCCTAGTGAAGGGCAGTAAACTGTTTTCTTTCCACTTCCCTGGTTACTCTGCCAGCATGGGGGGGGGCTGCTGACACCAACCAGCCCTTGCTATTGTCCCTCACTTAGGTTTGGGACAAATGACACCGAAGCCCTGATGACTGCTAGGCTTGGGCCTCTTTCCTCTTTTGTGGTCACGGGGCGGGTATAAGAGGAGAAGGCAACCCTGTGACTCTTCAGTAGCCATGGAGCCCAATGCCTATGGGTCAGTGGCCACATGAGGAGAGAGGGCCAAGGAAGTGGAGTTTTCAGGAAGCTAAATTGAGAATGTTTTAAAGTCTTCTTTTTTAAGACTATGTCCTTCCTACTTTGTAATCTTAGGGTATCGTCTCTTTCATAAAATAATGGTGAGAATAGATGGTAGTGGTTGTCCTTACTTAGCAAAACTGAAAACCTATTGATATCCAAATTAAATGTTTTAAGCATGTCTGAAATCCTAGAGCTTGGTAACCTCTGTTCTAACACTTCATGAGACTGTGATTCTTATTTTCTACTTTAGGCATGATTTGAATTAAGCAGGTGAAGAAAGATGTGTGAAGCCAAAGAAATGAGGAGCGAGAGCCGGTGGGCACACCTGGGACCTTCTCAGCCCAGTCTCTCTCCCATAGCGGGGGGGGAGGGGCGGTTGGGGGGATCCCAGGGCGAAGGCAGGTGCTGGAGAAGGGCTGCATTCCTGGGAGGCCCAAATACCTGGCTCCAAAACACAGGGCTAGGGCTTTCAAGCACCAGCCACAGGCAGCAGGAAGGCACCAAAGATCTTTAAACAGAACACAAAGGCAGGAGCTTGGCTAGGGAGGGTGCTGCAGGGTGAGGGGGTGTCTGGCTGAACACGGTCTCCCCTGGCTCAGCATTTTGCCTAGAAAGCCAGCTGTTCTGAGTGAGATGGCAGGAGCAGCTCAGGAGTCCCTGCCCTCGGCCCCTCCAGCCTGGCTAGCCTCACACCAGCCCCCCACTCCACCTCCCACCTCTCTCTCTCCACCTCCACCATCGCCCACCCATCTGGACTCTCATCCCTCCTGGCCTCCACCCAGGACTGACTAGCTAGGGAGCTGTAGGAAGACAGTCAAGAGGGAGGTGACAATGGTAGAGGGAGAGCAGGAAGACAGGAAGCCTCAATGCCCCCAGCCAGCTGGGGCTCCCAGCTCACTTCACACAGCCTTGAAGTTACCCCTCCCCAGGCCTGTGCTTCCCCACCCACTGCCCTGCACTGTCTTCCTTCTCGGAAGAGTCTGGCCCTCAGCACCCACACAGCTGGCCTCCTCCACGAAGTTTCCTCCTGGGCCCAGCCCAGGGGCAGGAATTTCTGGCAGGATTTCTGGTTTCTGATCTTGCTGTCAAGGCTCGGCAACCTTGGGCAAGAAAGCTGTCTCCAGTCCTGTTCCCCTTAGATGCACACTCCTTGGTCCTGTGGGGACACCCCTCTTCCACCAGGCTCACCTGCATGCAGAAGAGGTATCCACAGAAACAGGGACCCTCTCAGCCACGCTCTTTGGGCCAAACAGGGGCTCGGAATGACCACTGGCCAATCATCCCAGGGGTGGCTGAACAGAGGGCCCAGTACTAAGTGGCAGCTGCCGCAGGGCAGCCCTGGGTGCTCTCTCCAGCTGCCCCCCACCTGTGACAGTCACTGAGCTAGGCCCTGGGTGCCATGTGCAGCTGCTGTGGGTGGTTCCTGTGACAGCTGAGGCATGCTGCATGACTTCTGGGTCATGGAGACCTTTAGAGTCTCATGAAAGCTAAAGACCTTCTCCCCAGTAAAATGCACGCATATGTGTACACATGTGTACACACAAACACATGTTCCAAATCTGTATACCGTCGCAGGGGGCTCAGGGGACCCTGGCCAGTGTGCTCTTAGACTCCCCGATTCCAGGTGAAGACCCTCTGCTGAATGTGTCCTAGGAAGAAGGAGGAGGCAGGGACGCACGGACAGAAGTTTAGGTGTGGGTTTTGCTGCGGTGTCAGCTTGGTGGGTGACCTCGGCACGCTGTGCCGTGCCAGGGCCTTATTTAGCCAGGGTTTTACTGGCAGATGGTGGATGACCTCGGCACACTGTGCCATCCCAGAGCCTCAGTTTAGCCAGGGTTTTACTGGCAGATGGCCTAGGGTGTCTTCAGGGCTCCACCCAGCTCTGTGACTATGGGGCTTGATGACAACCCCGCCCTAGAAACCCAAGGTGAGGTGGGGCAGGGAGTGGCAGTCCCAAATCACCTGGGGACAGAGGTCAGCACAGCTAGAAAAGGGGACCAAGTGAACTGCAAGCTCTTCTTTGGCAAACATGAAAAACTGCAGAAACATTGGGAAGTGTAGCCACTTCCTACCTAATTTTAATTGTAAAATAAGTTCAAAGTGTTTTCATCAATGTACTCTTTGATAGGGTAACCCCCCGGCCTTTGCAAGAATCTGGGTTCAAAAACACTACTCTGTGTGACCTTGGGCAAGTCACTTTCCCTATCTAAACCTCGGGTTCCTCATTAGTTAAAATAACTACAATCCTCATTTCTGTGAAGGCTAACAAGCAGATATGTATAATGGGCCTGGTATGGTGCTCACCCATGATCAACAAAAGCTTCCGTAATTGTCACTGTTGACAATGGGAGTCAGGGACTCCACAGAGACAGTAGGACATGTGGGACCCTAAGAAGGCAAGAGGCCCCTGAAGAGTGCTTGTGCTCAAGGAAATATAGCTGACTGTACCAGAGAGGTGGTGACCTGTGCCTGAGCTAGGCCGAGGCAGAACCAGAACCAAAGGCCCACTCCAGAGTGCTTTCTGGCCAACCCAACAGTCAGGGCCCCCTTTGAGGCTTTGCATCTATACGATCTGAACTGGGATGCAACCCAGGGTTCCTGTTTTTCACTACCTATCATTGTCTAGCAGTCCAAGTTTTAAACCACCTACTCATAGAATTAGGACTAAACCAGTGAAAACAGGCTTAGTATACACCCAAAAGGTGCTGGAACACATCCCTTACAACTTCTGGCCAGCAATGTCTTGACCTGACTAAATTTAGTCTCTTTCATCTGGCCCAGGTGAGCCTCCTCTTCCCCGCTTTCCTCCTTCTCTCTCCCCCTCTCCTACCCCTTTCCTTTTCCCTCTTCTCTCTCCTTTACCCCTTTCTCTCCTCTTTCCCCTTTTCTTTCTGGTCTTCTCTCTATCCCCTTCCCTGTCCTCCTGTCCCCCCCCCGCCCCGCCCTTCCTCTTCCTAGCACCTCTCACTCTGGGGGCAGCAGCTCAGGAGCTCAGCAGAGGAGCAGGAGGCAGACAGACCTGCATTTCACTGGAAGTTATACATAAGCTCACCATGAGATGGAGTGACTCATGGCAACTAACAACAACTACTGATTCACTTACAACCTTTTTTTTTTTTTTAAGCATAGCTTCTGGCAACAAGTCTAAATTGACACCTGGCACTGGCCAGGGTCGGTTACGCTACAGTGAAACAAATGAATGCGCATGGCTGTGGAGTCTATTCTAGAATATCGGCAGGTATTACTGTGCGACCTTATTGAATTCCTCTGCGCAGTGGGGTTATTAACCTTCTTTACTGTGTTTTAAGAAAGAACTGGCATTGGCCTGGCACTGGTCCTGACACTAGAGGAGGTCCTCCCTCCCACTGGGCTGCTGTGCCAGGTTAATAAGTGCACTGAGGCAGAAAGTGGAAGGTGCAGGCCTGGGAGCTGGGGGGGATGAGCTCTGCACCCAGCGGGTAAGAGTAGGTAACCTGGGTTCAAATCCTGCCGCTGCCACTGACTAATCTGGGCAAAGTTGGTCAAGTACACAACTCTTTAAGCTTCTGCTTTCTCATCTGAAAATGGGGATCGTGAAAGTTCCAATCTCACAGAAGTACGTGTCATATTGTGCTAAATAAAGCCCTTAGCACTGTGCCTAGCACTAGGCTGACCTGGAGCTATTGTGATAAAAACGATTGTGGGGCAAGCCACTCCTTTCGCTCTACCTGGGCGTTGGTTTGCTATCTCTAAATTCAGAGAGCTGTGCCCCCGGCGTCTTCCAGTCCCTTCCGCCAGCTCTGAGATAAATGCTTCCAGGAGACGGGCTGAGCCGAGGCAAGAGGCGGGCTGAAGAGCAACCTGCCGCCACGCTCGCCCTTCGCGTTCAGGATTTATCCTCCAAAGTGCCTTCCCCTTGCACGAGGTGCCAGGCACAGCGCCCACTGAGAGCCTGGGCTGGAGGCTCCTGATGTGCGCCCGGAACTACCTGGGGCGTCCGACCCAGCTGGCAGGGCGAGGGGACCCGGCGTGCGGCGGCCCGAGGGACACCAGTGCCCGGCCGCCGGCCGCGCCAGGGCTCCGGTGGGCTCCTGGACTCCCCCGGCCTCTCCTGTGTGTGCATCACTCACCGTCCGCCCATCGCGCCGCCCAGGAGCCGCAGCACGTGCTGTGCCCACGCCTGCACCGGTGCTGCCGGGCAGCGCCGAAACCCGAGCCTCTCCGCAGGGTGCGTCAGCTGCAGCCCTCGCTCCGGGCCGGCCGGTGGCCCGGCTCCGCCCCGCCCCTCGCCCGGCCCCGCCCGCCCCTCCTCCGGCACCGCCCAATGACTCCGCCGGGGCCGTCCCGCCCCGCCCCTCCGCCCAGCCCCGCCCAGCCCCGCCCAATGACCCCGCCAGGGCCGTCCCGCCCCGCCCCTCCTCCGGCACCGCCCAATGACACCTCTCGCGCCCCGCCCCGCCCTCCTCCGGCACCACCCAATGACTCCGCCAGGGCCGTCCCGCCCCGCCCCTCCGCCCAGCCCCGCCCAGCCCCGCCCAATGACCCCGCCAGGGCCGTCCCGCCCCGCCCCTCCTCCGGCACCGCCCAGCGACACCGCCAGGGCCATCCCGCCCGGGTCCGAACCGGGTCCGCGCGCTGGGCTGTGCAGTGGGGCGGCGGGGAGGGCTCGATGCGCCCGCCTGCTCGGGCCCCGCATCCGCAGCTCAGCGGGCTCAGCGCCTTCTGAGGCTCCGGCCGAGTGTAGGGTCAGGTATGCGGACAGAGGCCAGAGACCCTGGGGTAATGGGGGACCCTTGGGCGTTCACAAAGGCTGCTGGCGGGTCCCCAGATACTTGTGTGCGTGTGGAGGGGGTGATGGCAGGGGAGAGGCCAATCCATAAAAGCCAGAGAGTGTTGCTTAAGGGGCACCTGTGTGCGCGGCTTTCCGCCTGGCGTGACCTCAGAGCGCCCCATCATTTAAGAAAACCGATCCCGTGGTAAAGAGAAGGTAACTTCTCCCAGTCAACGCTCGCTGACGAAGATCCACCAGGCACAACTTGGAAACCCTATGGGGCAGTTCTTCTCTGTCCTATAGGGTCGCTGTGAGTCGGAATCGACTGGACGGCAAGGGCTTTGGTTTTGGTTTTAGGGCAGAGGGGAAACCACAGGCCGTTTGGGGAACTCGGAGCAGTTCAGTGTATCAGGTTCCGGAGAAGGGCCGATGGGAACTTGTGCAATTTCTGTTTTAGCCGACAGTCCCCGTTCCTGATCTCTCCACTATCCCCAACATAACTCACTTTCATTTCATTCAGTGTGAGGCTTATCTTTTAGAGTCACACGGCCATTTTGGAATCTGATAAAAGCTATGGACCTTCTAGAAAGGCCCCTATACACAAAACACAGCCTGGAATTTGGGTGTGTGGATTCCTCCTCCCTGGACCCCGGACTGTGGCATGGCTGCTGGATTTGGGAGAGATTGGGTTCTGCCACGCACTGGCCGTGGGACCTTGTGTATGCTGCAACCCTTTTGGGCCTCAGTTTCTCTACCTGCAGATAGGCGGGGGCTGCAGATGACCAGTCAAGGGCCCCTCCTAGCTCTGCCATTGTGTGACTTCATGGAAAATGGCCCATTCTCTGTCCCCTCGAGGTCCCTGTGGTCAGGGACACCCCGTCCTGGTGTGTTTGTTCCTGCACAGCACAAAGGTCTGGTCATCACGGTGGAGGCATCCAAAAACAGAGGGTAAAATTCAACATGGCTCTCAACCCTAAAAGTTCATCCATGCCCAATGTCATCGGTAAACATAGAACCAGGGTGACGCAGAGCCCTGCAGTGTCAATCATTCTCCAGCCTACTTGAAGCTCTCCTCAGGTCCACGATTAGCGTGGAGTGCTGACTGAGATTGGGGCAGCAACCTATGGTTCCTGTGCTGCCACTGGGTGCCAGGGACTGTGCTGGGTGCTTTACATGAAGGGTGCCATGTAATCCCCTCAACACTGCTGGAAGTGTGTGTCACTACCTGCATTTTACATGAAACACAGTGTCCACTGCCAGGGTCCTCAGTCCCTTCAGACAGAAACCAAAAACTCCAAAGCCACTGCTACCGATTCCAATTCATGGTGACCCCACGTCTTACAGAGTAGAACAGTGCTCCATAAAATTTTTTTGGCTGTAAATTTTACTGAAGCAGAGCACTAGGCCTGTCTTCCATGGCACATCTGGGTGGGTTCCAACCACCAGCCTTTTGGTTAGTAGTCGAGTGCTTAACTATTTGCACCACCCGGGGACCTCTTCAGACAGAGGGGGTCAAATTTTCCTAAAAAGTCAATGGAACTGTGTTTGGCCTCCAGCTGGTTCATGGTGGCTGTTGTGGGTACTGTTGGTTGCTCACACAATACCCATTCCTTTCTACTTTGGGAGTGGGGGTGGGGAGGGGAGAGAGTAAGAAGCAAGGAAAGAAGAAAAATAAAAACCAGCTAGTTTGAAGTGGCAGTGTGTCAGCCCCAAGTCATGGATCACAATTTGTGTTTTCAACACTGCACATTACAACCCAATAACCCCAGTGCCGTCGCGTCGATTCCGACTAACAGAAACCCTATAGGACAGAGTAGAGCTGCCCCATAGAGTTTCCAAGGAGCACCTGGCGGATTTGAACTGCCGACCCTTTGGTTAGCAGCCGTAGCACTTAACCGCTACGCCACCAGTGTTTCCTACAACCCAATAGTGGGTCACATATTAATTTAGTGGATGATGTGACAATGTACAGCACGTGAAGTGAAAGTAGAGTGTTTTGTGGGACTCATTTGCCTTACTCATGTTTCAGTTATGTATATGGGGCCATGATAAAAAATGTGCATCTCACTGTGTGTCACAGTCAAAAATGTTTGAAAGCCACTTGTCTAAGTCAATCCTGACAATCCTTTACACTGCTTCCCTGGCCTCCTTGGAAGCTAAAGGTGGCCATTTAACCCATTTTTGGGTAAAGAGATACGGGGAAGGTGTGGTATGGGGAGGGATTTGAGAGGGGGTGGTGGAGACAGTTTTTGCTTTTCTGATAGAAGGAACAGATACCCGTTTCCTCTGTCCTCCTACCTTGCGTGTGGACATAATGTGGCGCATTGGCAACCCTTCTGAGACCACATACTGAGGACCACATACTAAGGATGGTGGACCATAAAGATGAAAGGACTCGGGGTGTTGACTAACAAGAAGCTGCTGCACCAGCATGCATTACCTACTCTGGATTTCTTGCCATGTGAGAAATATAAACCCCTGTTTGTGTGAGCCAGGAATTGGCAAACCTTTTCTGCAAGGGTCAGTTAGTATTTTCGGCTTTGTGGGCTGTATGGTCTCTGTTGCAACTACACAACTCTGCTGTTATGATTTGAAAGTAACCATAGACAATATGTAAATGAAAGGACAGGGCTCTGGTTTCAATAAAAGGTTGTTTACAAAAACAGTCTAAGGGCCGCTTAACCTAGGCCCATAGTTTGCAAACCCCTGCTCTAGAAGATCCTGTCCCAATTATTGTCTCACCTTCTCTTACTCCCCCTCCTCTCTGCTCTGGTGACACTGTTCTTCCCACATACCAGGCCCTCTCCTGCCTCAGCACCTTTATACTTGCTTTTATCCCTTCACCCCAGAAGGTACTTTCCCCGAATGCAGGCAGAACTCACTCGCTGCCCCCTTCAGGCTTTTACTCACGAATCATCCCCTCCTTGAGATCTTCCCTGGTACCCTATCTAAAGTGTCTGTTGTACCCCACATGACTGTCATGCTCTATGTTTCACAGCTCTATCTTGTCCTTGAGGCAGGGACACTGAGTCTGTTTACTTAGATACCAACTGTCTAGAATATCATGGTGCTCAATAAACATTTGGTGTAAGAATGATTTTTTCCCCCTTTCTGCCAGATTCAGGGAGGCTAAATAATCCATCCAAGTTGACACATTTAGTAAAATACTAGAATTGGGATTTGCACCCTGGTGACCCCATGCAGTCATCCTTGTGTTCCCAGAGAGTGAGTATAGAACAAGGCATTTACTTCTAATGCAAGATGGGGCCTCAGGGGAACTGAGGCCACACAGAAGTTTCTGCAAGACTTCTTGCCTTAGGGCATCACCCCAATAAAAAGTGGCTCTTGGGAGTTCATTAAGGGAATGGGCCATTATCCTGTTCATCTTGGGCAGTCTCGCTCTTTACAGCATTCCTTCCTCAGGAAGCCTTTAGAAAATGCCATTATTTTGTGAACAATCCAGCCCGACTTGTAATGTTCGTAAAAAGCCAAATGGAAATACTTATGATACCACGTTTTTAGCAAAGGACACAAAGAATGAATTTATATTTGATCTATAAGTGGGGAAGTTGAATGGAGCTTAAGGGTCTGATAAATACATGTGATCTCATTGGCTAGGTGAGACCACCATCTGGGACAAAGTTTTTTGCTCAGGTTTTGCCTATGGCTTCTTGGTATCAGGCACGACTTCAAAAAGACTAAGAATTATCATATTTTTACTCAAATAACACATGCGTGTTATACGTGTGGATGTTATTTTCTTAAAAAAAAAAAGTAGCTTTTTCCCCTCTGATACTTTGAGAGACAAAGAATAAAAATGCATGAGCAGAATCACATACTTTTGAGATGTAATTTAGATTTCCCTGAGCCTTGAAAAATAGGCTCGTATGTTTTAACTTACATAATGTTAGTAGCCAGAACCATTTGCAAGGCTGTTTCTTCAAAGCAGTATGTGGGATTTTGAATCAAAGTTACTGATTGATTGCCTGAGGCCTTCTACAGATGACTTTGTGTGACGTTTTTCCACTTCACTATCTCCAGTGTAAGATTCAGAGCAAATAAATTTTTAAAGCAACCTTTCAAAAAGTCTGTGTGATTCTAAATGTATAACTAGAAATTCTTATAAAAAAAAGATTGCATTTGATGAGGGATCTGTAAGACCCAGTTTAAAGCAAGCAGCTTTGCTTCGCGTTTAATGGGCTCCATTTGTTAAACCCATCAGCAGAGAGGCCGTTTACGGAATGCTTCTTGCTTCGTTTGCTTTGACGGAATCCTTGAGGGATGAGGTCACCCCATTGCGTGATCTTAACATACAGAAGGCTTTATGAGGATTTGCAATCAGTTTTTAGATGATTTCTCAAAAACTCTCCACACTATCTACCCTTCTTTCCAATGTGAAATGTTTTTTATTAACTCAATTTGGTTAGCCTATTAATAATAACCTTTGTTGAAACATGGAACTCTTCAATCTATACCAGAGGCAGGCTGGAAATGATAATTTATTCCCCAAGCAGGCATAAATTTCAATGATATATGCCACATAAGTGCCTTCACATTACACACACACACACACTCTACGTGTTTTTTTCTCTTTATGGTTGTGCTTTAGAAAAGCTCTCTTTTGTATCCCACGCTGCAGAGCAAATACTTGCTTGAGTACAGGGTTACCTAGGAGGGAGAGAGCTTGTTTTAAAAGGTAACCTGACTAAAAATGTCTGGGGAAATTTCCTTTTAGGGAAAAATAACTCCTTGGCTCAAGCCCTCTCTGCACTTGGTCTCTGAGAGAAGAGTGTGACTGTCTAACCCAGGTCTGTTCCAAAAACATAAGTGAAGATGAAAATGGCATGAAAAGTTCCCAAGCAGAAAGCGTAAACAGGTCTGGTTCGTCGCTGAGCCAAAAGCTCTTTCTCATCACCTTCCTTCTGTTACCGGAATAAGGTTCTTGCCTCTCAGTGGTCAAGAATGAGCAGGTAAGGCACGTAGTTTTCCACAGGAGCAAAGCTTTATTGAAGAGGCTTGCAAGTGGAGATGAGGAGGGCCTAGAGCAACGAGGAGGGCCTAGAGCAACGCTTACCCTCATCTCACAGAACAAAAGACAGGCCCTAGTTTTTAAAAGTTCTTGGGCACGAAAAGATTCATGTTTATTCATAGGCACAGGCGGAGGTATGTTAACTAAGGTGAACGCGCAGCAGCTTTCCAGGATGGCTCCTGTCCCGGAGGCCTTTGCTATTTGTAGCAGGACTTATTATGGGGTGTCACGCCTGCGCAGTCTCTCGCTCCTTGGGTTCGATTCCCCGGCTGGGGCTGTAGCCCCTCACTGCCCCTGGTGGAAGGTCACACAGTGGTCACAGGTGGATGTTCTGCGCACGTCCCTGGGCCTGGTTTTCTCCAGCTGCTTCTGAAAGCCAACTTTAAAGAAGTTTGCGGGCTATTTTTAGATACCCTGCCCCATTGTTCTGGGGGATGGCTTTATTTCTGTGCCCTGGCTTATTGTTTGTTACTTTGCAGATTTGGGGGCCCCTCTGTTCCTTGTCTTACTAAGTCTCTAGGTTCCACACTCAACCCCCTATTACCTCTCTTGTAATACAGTCTATTTCTCTTTTGCTTGTTTCTCCTCTAACCACACCGGTCTCTTGGCTATTTTTCAAACAGGCACCCTCTGATCTCAGGGCCTTTGCTCCCTGTCTTGCTTCCATTCCTGTTTTCCTGAGTGTGTGTGTGTGTGTGTGTGTAGTTCATCCTATGGGCCCTGGGTGGCACAAACAGGTAAGCACTTGACTACTAGCCAAAAGATTGGTGGTTCAAGCCCACCCATTAACACCACAGAAGAAAGACGTGGAAACCTGCTTCCAAAAGGTCACAGCCAAGAAAACCCTATGGAGCAGTTCTGTCCTGCACACAGGAGGCGGTCATGAGTTGGAATCGACTGGGTGGCAACTGAACAACAAGAACCACTGTCCAGATCAGAAGACTAGGGAAGGAGATTCCTCCCTGCATTCCCAGACCTCCCCTAGGACCTGGGCTGCCTTCTCGCCCATCCGTTCCTCATACCCAACTAGAAGTCCTCAGCTTCTGCTTGGCTTGTGCTCCAGAGGATGCTGACAACGTGTGGCTGCTGGAAAGTAAATTATTATTAATGGATATTCTCAGGGCTGCGAGTCGATGACACCTTAAACATGAGAAGAAAATCAAGACTCCTGAACAGACTGCATTCACCATGTAACTATAGTCTTCTTTTTTTTTCTTTTGATTGCCCTTTAAGTGAAAGTTTACAGTTCCAGTTAGTTTTTCTCACACAAAAATATTGTTACGTGACCCTAGTTTCTCTCCCTATAAAGTGACAGCACACTCCTCCTTTCCACCCCGGATTTCCCGTGTCCTTTCAACCAGCTCCTGTCCCTGTCTGCCTCTGGACAGGAGCTGCCCATTTAGTCTCATGTATCTGCTTGAGCGGAGAAGCACACTCTTCACAAGTATCATTGTATGTCTTATAGTCCAGCCTAATCTTTGACTAAGGAGCTGGCTTCAGGAATGGTTTCAGTTCTGGGCTAACAGAGTCCAGGAGCAATGTCTTCCAGGTTCCCTCCAGTCTCAGTCAGATCATTAAGCCTGGTCTTTTTATTAGAATTTGAACCCTGCAACCTACTTTTCTCCTGCTCTGTCAGGAACTCTCTGTTGTGTTCCCTGTCAGGGCAGTCATTGGTGGTAGCCAGGCACCATCTAGTTCTTCTGGTCTCAGGCTGATGGAGTCTCTGGTTTATGTGGCCCTTTCTGTCTCTTGGGCTCATATTTTCATCGTGTCTTTGGTGCTGTTCATTCACCTTTGCTCCAGGTGAGTTGGGACCAATTGATGCATCTTAGATGGCCGCTTGCTGGCTTTTATGACCCCAGATGCCACTCACCAAAGTGGGATGCAGAACATTTTCTTAATAACGTTTGTTATGCCAATTGACCTAGAAGTCCCCTTGCCGTTTTGATTTGCATTTCTCTAATGGCTGTGGTGCGTGAGCATTTCCTCATGTATCTGTTAGCCACCTGAATGCCTTCTTTGGTGAAGTGCCTGTTCGTATTCTTTGCATATTTTTTAATTTGGGTATTTGTCTTTTTGTTGTTGAGGTTTTGCCGTATCTTGTAGATTTTAGAGATTAGACACTGATCGGTTTTGTAGTAGCCCATTTTTTTCCCAGTCGGTAGGTTCTCTTTTTGCTCTTTTGATGAAGTCTTTGGATTTTTAGGAGCTCCCGCTTGTCTAGTTTCTCTTTTGGTGCTAGTGCATTGTTAGTAATGTTTTGTGTTCTGTTTATGCCGTGTGTTAGGGCTCCTAGTGTTGTCCCTACTTTTTCTTCCATGATCTTTACCCTTTTAGATTTTATATTTAGGTCTTTGATCCATTTTGAGTTAGTTTTTGTGCATGGTGTGAGGTATGGGTCTTGTTTCATTTTTTTTGCAGGTGGATATCCAGTTATGCCAGCACTGTTGGTTAAAGAGACTATATTTTCCCTAATTAATGAACTTTGGGCCTTTGTCAAATATCAGCTACTCATAGGTGGATGAATTTACGTCTGAATTCTCAGTCCAGTTCCATGGGTGTGTATATCTGCTTTTGTACCGGTTCCAGGCTGTTTTGACTACAGTGGCGGTATAACATGTTCTAAAATCAGGTAGTGTGAGGCCTCCCACTTTGTTCTTCTTCTTCAGTAATGCTGTACTTATCCGGGGCCTCTTCCTTTTCTGTATGAAGTTGGTGATTTTTTTCTCCATCTCATTAAAAAATGCCTTTGGGCAAAACTTGGGTCAGGATTGCATTGTATCTGTAGTTCGCTTTAGGTAGAATAGACCTTTTCACAATGTTGAGTCTTCCTGTCCATGAGCAAGGTATGTTTTTCCAATTATGGAGGCCTCTTTTGGCTTCTTGCAGTAGTGTCTTATACTTTTCTTTGTATATAGGTCTTTTACATCTCTGGTTAAATTTATTCCTAAGCATTTTACCTTCTTGGGGGCTATTGTAAATGGTACAGATTTGGTGATTTCCTCTTCGATGTTCTCTTTGTTGATGTAGAGGAATCTAACTGATTTTTTGTATGTTTATCTTGCATCCTGATACTTTGCTAAACTCTTCTATTAGTTCCAGTAGTTTTCTTTTGGATTCTTTAGGGTTTTCTGTATATTTTAAGATCATATCAACTGCAAATAGAGATAATTTTACTTCTTCCTTACCAATTTGGATACCCTTTATTTCTTTTTTAGTTTGATCGCTCTGGCTAGGACCTCCAGCACAATGCTGAATAAGAGCAGTAATAAAGGGCATCCTTGTCTGGTTCCCATTCTCAAGAGGAATGCTTTTAGACTCTCTCCATTTAGGGTGATGTTGGCTGTTGGTTTCGTATAAATGCCCTTTATTATGCTGAGGAATTTCCCTTCATTTTGCTGAGAGTTTTTATCATGAATGTGTGTTGAACTTTGTCAAATGCCTTTTCTGCATCAATTGATAAGATCATGTGGTTCTTTTGTTTTATTTATGTGAAGGATTACATTGATTATTTTTCTGATGTTGAACCATCCCTGCATACCTGGTATGAATCCCACTTGGTCATGAGGAATTATTTTTTTGATATGTTGTTGAATTCTGTTGGCTAAAATTTTGTTGGGGATTTTTGTGTCTATGCTCTTGAGGGATATGGGCCTGTAGTTTTCTTATTTGTAGTGTCTTTACCTGCTTTAGGTATCAGGGTTATGCTGGCTTCATAAAATGAGTTTGGGAGTATTCCATCCTTTTCTATCCTCTGAAGTACCTTTATTAGTAGTGATGTTAACTCTTCTCTGAAAGTTTGGTAGAATTCTCCAGTGAAACCATCAGGGCCTGGGCTTTTTCATGTTGGGATTTTTAATTACCTTTTCAACCTCTTCTTTTGTTATAGGTTTATTTAGTTGTTCCACCTCTGTTTGTGTTTAGGTAGGTAGTGTGTTCCTAGAAATTTGTCCATTTCCTCTAGGTTTTCAAATTTGTTGGAGTACAAGTTTTCATAGTATTCTATTATGATTCTTTTAATTGCAGTTAGGTCTGTTGTGATATTGCCCATGTCATTTCTTATTAGAGTTATTTGTTTCTTCTTTTGTTTTTCTTTTGTCAGTTTGGCCAGTGATTTATCGATTTTGTTGATCTTTTCAAATAAAAAGCTTTTGGTCTTATTAACTATCTCAATTGTTTTCTGTTCTCTATTTCATTTAATTCTGCTCTAATTTTTATTGTTTGCTTTCTTCTGGTGCCCAAGGGCTTGTTTTGTTGCTCCCTTTCTATTTGTTCTGTTGTAGGGTTAATGTTTTGATTTTGGCCCTTTTTTCTTTTTGGATGTGTGCATTTATTGCTATAAATTGACCTCTGAGCACCGCTTTTGCTATGTCCCAAAGGTTCTCGTAGGAAGTGTTTTCATTCTCATTGGATCCTATGGATTTCTTTATTCCAACCCTAATTTCTGCTATAACCCAGTAGTTTTTGAACAAGGTGTTGTTCAGTTTCTATGTGTTTTTTTTTTTTTTTTTCCTTGCCTTTTCTGTTACTCATTTCTACTTTTATGGTTTGATGCTCAGAAAAGATTCTTTTGTAGT
This sequence comes from Loxodonta africana, assembly GCF_030014295.1. NCBI lineage: Eukaryota > Metazoa > Chordata > Mammalia > Proboscidea > Elephantidae > Loxodonta > Loxodonta africana. Next base: position 81,208,513 of record NC_087357.1, on the reverse strand, counting down.
ATTTTGATGTCTTGGATTCTGCAAAAAAAAAAAAAATTTTTTTAAGGCTTGCTTTATGGCCTAATATGTGGCCTATTCTGGAGAGTGTTCCATGTGTAATGGAAAAGAAAGTATACTTGGCTGCTGTTGGATGGACCATTCTGTATATGTTTATGAGATCAAGTTGGTTAATTGTGGCATTTAGATTTTCCATGTCTTTATTGAGCTTCTTTCTGAGTGTTCTGTCCTTCTCCGAAAGTAGTGTGTTGAAGTCTCCTACTATTATTGTGGAGTTGGTTGTCTCTCTTTTCAATGCTGTTAGAGTTTGTTTTATGTATTTTGGAGCCCTGTTGTTGGTTGCATAAATATTTATTATAGCTATATCCTCCTGGTGTATTGACCCTTTAATCATTATATAGTGTCCTTCGTAGTGGATTTTACTTTAAAGTCTATTTCGTCAGAGATTAATATTGCCACTCCTGCTCTTTTTTGATTGTTGTTTGCTTGATATATTTTTCCATCCTTTGAGTTTTAGTTTGTTTGTGTCTTTAAGTCTAAAGTGTGTCTTTTGTAGGCAGCATATAGACAGATCATGTTTTTCTTAATCCATTCTGGCACTCTCCATATCTATTGGTGGATTTAGTCTATTTACATTCAGCATAATTATGGATAGGTATGAGTTTAGTGCTGTCATTTTGATTTTTGTGTGTGTGTGTTATTGAGAGTTTCTTTGTTCTGCTTAATTTTCTGTGCTGAGTTGTTTTTCTTTATGAATTTTCTTTTCACCTTTTCCATTGTTGTTGATTTTGTATTTGCTGAGTCTATGTTTTTCTTGTTTTTTATTTTGATGTGTAGGATTGTTAATTTCTTTTGTGTTACCTTAATATTTACCCATATTTTTCTAAGTTTAAACCATTCTTTTATTTCTTTATATCATCTTGACTTGTTGTCCATACGAAAGATCTATGACTACATTTTTTAGTCCCTCTTTTTTGTTTTTATATTGTCATTTTTTACATATTGACATCTCTGTTTCCCTGTTTTCAGTGTTTTAGCTTTGATTTATTTTTGTGACTTCTCTATCTGGCTTTATGTCTGGTTGCTCTGTACTGTGTTCTAGTCTTGAGTTGTTATCTGATGTCACTGGTTTTCTTACTGGAGGACTCCTTTTAGTATTTCTTGTAGTTTTGGTTTGGTTTTTGCAAATTCCCTAAATGTTTGTTTATCTGAAATGCCCTATTTTTGCCTTCACATTTGAGAGACGTTTTTGCTGGATATATAATTCTTGATGGCAATTTTTTTCCTTCAAGGCTTCGTGTATGTCATCCCATTGCCTTCTTACCTGTATGGTTTCTGCTGAGTAGTCTAAGCTTAGTCTTATTGGCTCTCCTTTGTAGGTGACTTTTTTGTTATCTCTAGCCACTCTTAAAATTCTCTCTTTGTCTTTGGTTTTGGCAAGTTTGATTATAATATGTCTGGTGACTTTTTGGGGGGATCTACCCTGTGTGGGGTTTGATGAGCATCTTGGATAGATATCTTCTCATCTTTCACAAATCAGAGAAGTTTTCTGCCAACAAATCTTCAACAATTCTCTCCGTATTTTCTGTTTCGCCCCTGTTCTGGTACTCCAGTTGCTTGTCGGCTATTCCTCTTGATAGAGTCGCACATAATTCTTAGGGTTTCTTCATTTTAAAAAGTTATTTAATCTGATTTTTCCTCAAATAAGTTGGTGTCAAGTGCTTTATCTTCAATCTCGATTATTCTTGGACCCCTGTTGCAGGTGCCTAGGTGGCCCAGGTGCAGCCCCCAGTCCTCAGACCCCTGATATGGGTAGGCGAGGACCCTGCTTAATGGGCAGAGCAGTGTCAAATGTCACTAATCTGCCACTCTACCATTTACCTGACACAGTGAAGTTAGGCTTCACATATATTCCCTGTTGTACTGTGCTAATGAGGTCCTATGCTGTTGAAATGGGTCTATGCAGGGGTGACAGGCGTTCAAAGTCCACGAACCCCTTATGCCTGTGCCTAGGCAATGAAGCTTTACCTGCCGTGAGTTGCCAGTTTAGGGGAGCTGGCAGATTATTTTTCCCTATTTGTTAATTTGTTCCCTCTCCCTGGCCAGGAGAATGGCTCAGAGCACATGATGGGCCCTACCTCCAGCCCACGGAAAGTGGCAACTGGCAATTGCTGAAGCCTCTCTGGACCAGGTGCAGAACGGGGAGGGAGCAGGGAGAGAGCTTCTTCCCAAATGGGGTGTTTTTTGATTCCTTGTGGTAGGTTAGACACATATACTTATCTTTTGCTGATTGGGAGCTGCTTCTTGCTGATTCTGGAGGGTTGAGCAGACTCTCTGCACTCGGTCTCTCCCAATGTGGAAAACACGTCCTGAATGCCACTGCTTGCCTGCAGGGTGCTGGTTCCCACTGGGTCAGGTTCGGCAACTCCTTGCTGCTTCTGAACTGTCTCTCTGTCCCCCTGCCACTCAGTCTGATTCCTCAACTTTGCCTTTGATGTTCAGGGCTCCTAGATTGTCATATATAATCAATTCACTTTTTTTTTTTGGTCTTTGTTGTAAGAGGGACCATCCTCTGTAACTATAGTTTAAACATTAGAAAATTACTTATTGTTCTGTATTTTCATTCTTTTAACAAACAGCAAGACTCTTTGCTTGACCCAGGTGCTAGGCATGAAAAAACACAAGTTCAGGGAGGTTTGGAGAAGGATAATGTTTCTCAAAGGAGAGGTGCCCAGGAAGGGTTTTGTCTTAGTCATCTAGTGCTGAGTGCTGCTATAACAGAAGAGAAGAGAAGTTTATTCTCTCACAGTCTAGTAGGCTAGAAGTCTGAATTCAGGGCTCCAGCTCCAGGGGAAGGCTTTCTGTTCCAGACGGCTCTGGAGGAAGCTCCTTGTCATCGATCTTCCCCTGGCCTGGGAGCTTCTCAGCACCGGAACCTCAGGTCCAAAGGATGTGCTCTGCTCCCAGCACAGCTTTCTTGGTAGTATGAAGTCCCCCACTCTCTGTTCACTTCCCTTTCCTTTTATCTTTTTTTAAGATAAAAGGAGGTGCAGGCCGCACCTCAGGAACTCTCCCTTTACATTGGATCAGGGATATGACATGAGTAAGGTTGTTACATCCCACCCCAATCCTCTTCAACATAATCCAACCTTTCCTCATTAACCACAGGCAGAGATTAGGATTTACAACATATGGGAAAATTATGTCATTCACAAAATGGCAGACAACCACACAATACTGGGAATCATGGCCTAACCAAGTTGACACATATTTTGGGGGGACACAATTCAATCCATGACAGGCTTCCACAAGGATTTTCTTCCACAAAGAGTCTGGTGTTCCCCTAAGTAGCAAGATACTGATGAGACTGAGGGCTGTGAACTAATAAGCCATCAGGCCCTTCCCTCAAGACAGGATATAAAGCAGCCAAAGGAAGTGGAGGCCTTCCAGATAGAAAAGAAGAGGAACCTTGGGAGGACACAGAACACTGGCACAGACAAAGGCCATTTGTCCAGCTCCTGGGCTGGCTATTTCAAAACAGACCCTCCTCAGGGCAGCTGGGAGAGACTACCCAGCCTGAGAATGTGGCCATTCCTGTGCTCTGGAGGGAAGAACAACCCCCTCTGTCTCTTTTCCTGAGGCTGAAGCTTTCCAAGGAATGTGAAACACCCCACTGGGGGAAGGGGCAAGCTGGCCCACCAGCTAGCCAGGCTTGATCTATTAACCCCATGTTTAAAAAGATGTTTCATTTGAGTTGCCCTCACCTCTGAACCTACCGTCAGAGTCACCTCTGTTTAGCCCCTGCATCACAGAGGCTGCTCATTCCCAAGTCTCCTTCCCAGTCTTTGTGAAGTAAGAGCCTGTGTGTTTAAGGAAAGATTGAGCCAACATCCTGCATTTTATCACCATTTGGGAATTATTGCTGGCTTTTTACTTTGAAAATTCTCTCACAGTAAAACAAATAAACTGTCAACTTTACAGCCAGGACAGAAAGAGCATGACCAGTAATTCCAGAGAGTTTGACTAATAGCTCATACCCCCTCATGTCCCTATTGGGCACAGACTTGGTGGTAGAGTGTGGCTGATACCAGGGCATTCCAGGACGTATCTGGATGTAAGCAGTGCCTTTTCGCTCCAGGGATGTCATGTTCCCATATACCTGTGTAAGCTATAGCAATATTTGAGGAACCTTTGCTTCTCCATTGACCTAAAGGGTCTAGATTAGGGGTTGGCAAATGTTTTCTGTCAAGGGCCAGATAGCAAATATTTTCCTACTTGCAGGCCATATGGTTTCTCTTGTAACTACTCAAGCAGAAATAGCCACAGAAGATGTGTAAATAAATGGATGTGGTTTGATTCCAATGAAAGTTTATTTATAAAATTGGGCAAAAGACTGGAGATTTGGAAGGGTTTAGAGTGACATCAGACCTTTTTTCCTAGCCCAACCTGGAAAAGGGGGTGAATTGAATAAGGTACACCCAGGGTTAGGATGCTCTCAGCTGCAAGGAATAAAAAACCCAAAAGGTTTTTTTTACTGTATAGTAAAAAGCCCCAGTAGGTTAATTCAGTATCTCAAAAGATATCCTCAATTACCCAGGTTCTTTCCACCTTTGTACACCAACATCTTCAGTGTATTGGTTTTGTTCCCCAGTAGTTGTAAACTGCTCCTATATCCTCTGCAGACATGACCACGTTCGATGGATGAATAAGGGCCTGTTCCTGTGAGTCTCATTTCAGTAGCAAGGGGAACCTTTCCCAGAAGGTACCAGGTTATCTCCCATCACTTTTCCTTGGCCACAACTAGGTTCTGGACTCACTTGAAGAGAATGGACCCACCACGACTGGCTTGGTGAAGTGCATGGCTAGCCAGGTGGAGGAAGGTAGATTAGCCATGAGGATCGGGCTCTACCAGCAAAGAAGAGAGCAACAGGTGTCCCTGGGAAGAAGACCAATAAAGTCTGCTACAGCTCTTCAGAGTCCCAGCATGTGACGTTGGTTTATTCCAGGAGGGGCAAGGTTAATGCCCTGTGATGAGTGAGCAGGGTCTAAGGGGGGAGAGGAAGGGAAGCAGGCTGAAGGGAAGTTCAGGAAAGAAGTTTTCTGTGTCAAGTGCCCTGTATGAGGGGTGGAGGCTCCAGGTAACTGGGAGGGGACACTGGCTAGAGAAAAGTAGGATAAGCATTACTGCAGTGTGCCTCCTAGGCCACAGAAATGGGAACTGAAAATGTCCATGGAGAAACAAAGAGCAACTGTGGGGACCCTAGACAGAAAGGCCTCCAGCAGTGACTCAGGTCGGGGGAGCAGGAGGCCTTGAGTGTGTGTGTAGGCTGCTCTCCCTCTATTAACTGTCTTTATAGCCAAATCCCCGGGGAATGGAGTGCAGCAAACAAGAGGAGTGGAGACCTGGAGCACGACCTCAGAGAGAAAACCAGGATGTTGATGTTGTGTGTCTCAGGGTCAAGGTGACAGTGTCTACTTATCCCCTTCCTACCTGCAGGGGGTGGGGTGAGGCTCTGCTGTGACTGGAATTCTTGTCCTGGGCTTAAAAAAATGTCCTGGGCTTAGAGGTGAGCAATTCAAGAGGCTCCTGGGTTCTTCTGGGGCCCAGCTCTGCTCAGGCCTATCAGAAACCAGAAAGCACATGACCCCTGGCAGTGTAAGGAGCCCCAGAACAAATAGGAAGCATGGATCTGTCCTAGGGGGAAGGCAGAGCCTATGAGCTCTGTGAGTATTGGGGGGTAGGGTGGGCTGTTCCTCCTCTCAATTTTAGCTGTCTTCCCCTCCAGCTTCCTTTAGCTCTCCCTGGCAATCATCCCTTTTCCTCCTCTTTATCCACACCTCCCCCCTTACCCAACACAACTTGCCCAAGAAAAATTAGAGGAACTTTAGGAGTCGCCACTGGGAAGAAGAAGGTTGAGAGGCCCAGAGAGGAAGAGGCATGCCCAAGGCCACTGGGGAGGTGAGGTGAGTGGCCAGTCTCAGAGTTTGGTCCCCTGATGGAATCAAGAGCCCAGGCTCTGGAGCCTGGGATGAACACTGGCTCTACCGTTGTATTAGCTGCATGCCAATGCACAAGTTACTGAATTCTCGACGCTGCAGATTCCTCCTCTGTAAAATGGGATCGTGACAGATCCTGCTTCATGGGTTCAGAGAGTTAAATGAGATGGGACATGCAGAGCATTGAATGCCCAGCACACACTGAGGTCTCAGTTACTGTTGGTTGTAATTGTTGCTGCAGATATCGTCTTTGCCTTTCTACTACAGAAAAATTAGTTTTGTTATACGTGGAAAATATAACTGACCCCTTCAGACTCTCATAAGTTTATAAGGATGCTGCTGGTTTGAAAGAAATTGTTTCGCCCTAGAAAGAGAAAGTCAAGACTCAGAGCCTGCAAACATCCTTCTGAGTTTCCTGGAAAATGAAGAGGTAGTGGGCTGGTGGCATCCCAACTCCCACTCTAGGCCTCTTGGAAAAGCACCTTGTGGCTGAGTGGGAAGGCCATGTGCAAGCTCAGACAGAAGCCAGCTGTTTAGGGACAAATGAATCATCAAACACATATTACCCATAAACTTTACTTATGACCTAATCCTTAGAAGGAAATTTGATTTGAGACTTACAGAAGCTTTCAATATCCATTAGGTGGTCAACATTCCGTTGGATGGGCTTTTGCATCTGCCCCGGTAGATTGATTCCCCAAAGTCAACGTTCTCCTATTATGATGTTCTCCACCTCCCCAGATCACTGTCCTAAGAGACTATGCACATTTCCCAGTAGCTAATGACATCAAAAAATTGCAAAGTATACCTTTAGACTCAGTGACTTACTGCTGGATTTTTGTTGAGTAGGCTCTGAAGACTGGTCAAATGCTTCCTGTAAATATGAATAGCTGGGGGTCCCTGAGGATTAGAGGTGGCAGGAGTCTTAGAGATGGACTGGACTGGTCTCATTCGCTCAGGTTACATGAGGAGCTACTCAAGTTCCCAAACGTCAGCAGAGCCAAGTGGGGCCATGCTCCTGGCCTCCTCGCTTCGGCATGGTGTTGTGCAGTCTATGCAGCTGTTTTCACCCTTGTCATTTTGTGACTCATACAATGTTCCACTTAAATGAAACTTGGTTTCTACAAATTCCTACTTCCTCCTGTGCAAAGGTCATGCCTTGTCAGTTCTTCCCTCTTTTCTGGACAATGATAAGGCATTCAGTCAGTCACGGGGGAGCAGCCCCATTCGGGTAAGTGAGATGGTTAAAAAGCTGCCTCTCTACTGTCGAGCCAGTAACTCTTGGCTCCAGTTGAGCCCAGGGCCTTGAAGGGCAGATACAGATGGGATGACTGACCAGTTTGGAGTGAAATCTTGACATTTCCTGCAAATAGGATGGGACAAGAGGTTTTCACATTTGCACATACTAAGGGCTGTGTTTCCTTTTACAGATCAGTGAGGAGTGTGGTAGGGTAGAGCCCCAGGAAAAGAGTGTCAAGTTTGTTTCTCAGACAAACATGCCCTGGGCAGATACTGGCTCCAGGCTGAGCTGAAAGGAACAAGTGGAGTTTGGAAGACTAATCTGCAACCTGCAGAGCGAGCTGCATCCCTGCAGAGCTGATCAAGGAAGGAAAAACAATCCCAGAGCAGTGATAACCACCCAGGTCCCAAGAAACAAGCATTCAGGGAGGCCAGGAGTACCAGGGAGCTAATGTTTACTGAACACCTGTCAGCTACCAGGGGCTGTACTTCATTTATATTTATTCATATATTTAACTTTCAGTCAATACTTGGAGGTAAGTACTATTATTACCCAAAAAAAAAAAAAAATTTTTTTTTTTTTCTTTACAAACAGAAGTGGAGGCTCAGAGTACTTAAGCAAGCTGGTGAAGAGCAGATCTGGGACTCAAGTCTAGTTCTTGTCCACCTGATGGTCTAAGCATTCATCAGTAGATCACAAATATATAACCATTATAAATATATATATATACCTAACAACAAAGCCCCAAAACACATGAAGCAAAAACTGACAGAATTGAAGGAAAAATAGATAATTTAGCAATAATAGTTGGAGACTTCAACACCCCACTTTCAGTAGTGGATAGAACAGCTAGTCGGATGATCACCAAGGATACAGAAGACTTGAACAACACCACAAAACATTTAGACTTAATAGAAATGTAGAGAACGCTCCGTCTAACAGCAACAGAATTCTTCTCTTTTGTACGTGGAACATTCTTCAAGATAGACCGTATGAGAAGCCATAAATACGCTTCAGTACATCTAAAAGGACTGGAGCCATACAAGGTATGTTCCCCAACCACAGTGGAATTAAGTTAGAAATTAATAACCGAAGAAAATTTAGGAAATTCATAAATATGGGTAAATTAATCCACACTACTAAATAATCAAATAATCAAAGGGCCAAAGAAGAAGTCACAAGGGAAACTATAAACTATTTTGAGATTAATGAAAACAAAAGCACAATATAGCAATATGTATGGAATTCAGCTAAAGTATTTCTCAAAGTGAAATTTGTAGCTGTAAATGATTACATTTAGAAAACCACACATCGGTAACCTAATCTTCGACACTAGGAGACTAGAAAGACAAGAGCCAACTAAATGCAAAGCCAGCAGAAATAAAGGAACATAGAGATTGGCATGGCGATAAATACAGAATGGAAAAACAATTGAGCAAATCAGTGAAGTAAAATATCGGTTTTCGGGAATGATAAAAAAAAATGGAGAAGTGTTTATACAGATTTACCAAGGAAAAAAGAGAGAAGGCTCTAATGACTAAAAGCAAGAGTAAAAAGAGGGACATCAATAGTGACCTTGGAGAATAAAAGATATTATAAGGAAATACTGTGGATAATACTATGCCAAAAAAATTCTTAACCTAGATGAAATGGACAAATCCTGGAAAGACACAAACTACCAAAGAAGTCCTCTGTGTCAATTGAATTGCTAATCAAAATACTTCCTAAAAGGAAAGGCCTGTGCCCGAAATGACTTCGCTGGTGAATTCTGCCAAATTTTAAAGAATGAATCAGACCTTCAAAAACTCTTCTAACAAATGGAAGAGAAAAAAACACTTCTTAATTTATTTATGAGGCCAGTATTACCCCTGATACCAAAACCAGACAGAGATATCAAAAGAATAGAAAACTGCAGTCCAATTTCCCACATGAATATAAATGCAAAAATCTGTAAAAAAAAGAAAAAGGTAACCTAAGTCCAGCAACATATAAAAAAGATTAAACCCAAAACCAGACCCATTGCCATCGAGTTGATTCTGACTCAACGACCTTATAGCACAGAGTAGAACTGTCCCATAGGGTTTCCAAGGAGTGACTGGTAGATTCAAACTGCCACCATTTTGGTTACCAGCCACAGCTCTTAACCACTACGTCACCAGGGCTTCACATAAAAAGGATTACACACCACAAATACAAGTTTTTTAGCATCTGAAAATCAACTAATGTAATATATCATATGAATGGAATAAAGGACAAAAACACGCTCATCTTGATAGAAACAGAAATTTTCATTTTTATGAAATCCAAAAAAATTCATGATAAAAACACTTAACAAACTAGAAATACCAGAAAACTATACCACCCTGATAAAAGGCATCTATGAAACACCCACAGCTAACATTGTACCTAGTGGTGAAAGACTGAACACTTTCCCTGTAAAATTAGGGGCAAGACAAGGATGTATGCTCTTGCTACTTCTCTTCAACATTGTGCTGGAAGTTCTAGCCAGGGCAATGAGGCAAGAAAAAGAAATAAAAGGCATTCAGATGGGAAAGAAAGAAGTAAAACTATCTCTACTTGCTTAAGAGTAATCTTGTACGTAGAAATTCACTCAATGTCTATTAGAACTAATAAGTGAGTTTATCAAGTTTTCAAGCTACAAGGTCAATATACGAAAACCAATTGTATTTCTAAATTCTAGCAATGAGCAATCTGAAAATGAATTAACAAAATTATTCTATTTACAATAGCTTAAAAATACTTAGGAATAAATTTAATAAGATTTGCACACTGAAAACTAGAAAACATTGTTGAAAGGAATTAAAGAATGTCTAAAAAAATGGAAAACATCCATGCCTGTGGATGGGAAGACTTAATATTGTTAAGATGGCAATACTTCCCAAATTTACCTACGGATTCAATGCAATCCTATCAAAATCTCATTTGGCTTTTGCAGAAATCGAAAAGCTCATCCTAAAACTCTTGTGGAAATGTGATTAATCCAGAATAGTCAAAACAATCTTGAAAAAGAAAAACAAAGTTGGAGGACTCACACTTCTCAGTTTCAAAACTTAGTACAAAGCTATGGTATGGCATAAAGACAGACATACAGATCAGCGGAATAGAATTGGAAGTTCAGAAATATGCCCTTAACTTAATGGTCAGTTAATTTTTGACAAAGATGCCAAAATAATCCAATGGGAAAAAGAATAGTCTTTTCAACATATGGTATTGGGCAACTGGATATCCAAGTGCCAAAGAATAAAGTTGAGCCCCACCTCGTACCACACATAAAAAGTAACTCAAAATTAATCATGGACCTAAAGGTAAAAGCTAACATTAAAACACTCTTAGGAGAAAATATAGGAATAAACCTTCATGACTTTGGTTAGGCAATAGTTTCTTAGGCATGACCCCTAAAGCATGAACAACAAAGCAAAAATAGATAAACTGGACTTCACCAAAATTAAAAGCTATTATGCTTCAAAGGACACCATCAAGAAAGTGAAAAGGAAACCTACAGAATAGAAGAAAATATTTGTAACACGTGTTGTGTTATTCCACTTATATGAAAATCTAGAATAGGCAAATCTGTAAAGCAGAAAGATTAGCGGCTACTTAGGGTTAGGGAGGGGGCAAGGCTGCTAATGGGTATGAAGTGATTACAATGTTGTGAACTTAGATTGTGGTGATGGTTCTACAACTCAATGAACGTAGGAAATAAATTGTACACTTTGAATGAATTTTATGGTATGTGAATTATATAAAAATAAAGACATTGAAAGAAAATTGGAGATTGGACACACGGGGTGACCTCCAGGGCATGGCTCCTCATGATTAGAGGGTAAGCGGTGGCTCTTTACCTAAGTCAGGTAGGGGGACCGGGGTTTTGTACTCTCCCCAGGCTCGAGCCCTGGAGTCTGGAGCTGTGAAAGGAGCTCCTGGATATGGTCTTGCCTCAGGTACCAGGCTGCTGGGGCTTTCTCAGTGCTTCCTCACTAGCAGGAATGTGTACTCACTCGGTGACTTATAGTCTGAGAAACACTTACTGCTGTAGGTCTTGTTGAGTTGTTGCACCAGTCCTGAGAGAAATGCCGTTCTTCCCACCCGTTAGTGCTGCTGTTCTTGTGGAAAGGCCAGTTGGGGAGCGGTGCCAAGTTTACTGGTTCCTGGCCCAGTGCTTTTTCTCTGCTCCGGTTTCTGCTGTGAAAAAGGGGCAGGCCACCCCAAGTCAGCAAGGACAAGGGTGATCACAAGCCTGCTCCGCTGGGAGGGAATAAAATGGAGACGCGGGGTGCTCCTCTGCTTCTGAGGAAGGTGTTCTTGTAGCCTGGCCTGTTGACTCGGTGAGGGCTCTCGTCTGTCTAATGACCTCATCCAGGTCATTTTTTGGACAACAGTGAGGGTGTTTGAGGAGTCCCTGGGTGGCACAGATGGTTAAGGGCTCCACTACTAACTGAAATGTTGGCAGTTGGAACTAACCCAGAGGTGCCTTGGAAGAAAGTCCTGGCAATATACTTTCGAAAGGTCACAGCTTTGAGAACTATGGAGTGGTTCTCCTCTGAACATGTGGAGCCGCCGTGAGTCGGAACTGACTCAGCAATAATTGGTAGGAGTGTTTGAACGCCCTCCTTTGCCAACCAGGTAAGCTCCTCACCCTCTGAACCTCGAATGGGGTGCACCCAGGCCTCTCTCTCTTCACTGATGACAGGGGCCAGGAGCCTGGACGTCTAAGGATCAGGGCCTCACACACTGTGTCAAATATGTGCCCAGCACATATTTCACCTTTAAGACACATAGGAAACAATGCTCCTGCGGGTTTACAAACACGCTTGCCAAACAGGCTCTGACAGATCTGACGTCATGCTTAGGTTACGCTTCTGGAGACCTGGCCATCAAGCTCCCCCGGCTCTGAGGATGGAGCCACTCTGGTCAGCGGGAGCAGCCAAGTCTCCAGACACTTGCCATGCCTTTGCTGTAAGGCTCTCTGTGGCCTTCTCATTCTCTTTCCTCACGCGACAGGTGGGAAGATACCTGGCTTCTTCCTGCCTGGCTCTGCCCCACCTAAGCTCCTTCTGTGCACAGGAGGCCTGCCCAGGACACCTGGCCCTTTAGGAATTGGGCACACTCCCACCTGCCTCTAAAGCACATCTGGTATTATTCAGTCTCCCCAGCCTGGGGGCTCTCAGGCCCCGAGGCCCCCTCCTGTGCTGCTCCCACAATCAAGAAGGGATGGGGATGCATTCATTTGCCTTTTTTCATTTGATTTTAGGGAAGAACTGTGTCACTGCAGGCATTTACCCATTTAGACACTAGCCTGATACTGGCTCCTTCTGGTTGGCCATCATTTCCACACATTTGCAAGATGACTTTTAGGGAATGCTGAGAAGTCTACATGAATAAACAGAACACTGTCGTCTAGACCTTAAAGTGTGTGCCCTGAGGCTTCCCCGTGTGTCCTCACCACAAGGCCACGCACCTGCTTCTTCTTAAGACGGTTCATTAACTGAGATCGCCTGTGAGGAATAACACACTCTTCCTTGCAACAATCTCATGAGCCAAAGAATGCTTTTTAGAAATAAAAAGTATGTTGTAAGTCCCTTTATTTAGGAATATTGGATTCAATTTTTAATTCACTATGGGTTGACTGGAAACCCTGGTGGCGTAGTGGTTAAGTGCTACGGCTGCTAACCAAAGGGTCGGCAGTTCGAATCCGCCAGACGCTCCTTGGAAACTCTGTGGGGCAGTTCTACTCTGTCCTATAGGGTCGCTATGAGTTGGAATTGACTCGGCGGCACTGGGCTTTCTGAGAAGGGTTGACTGTCACTTCTCTGTAGTCTCAAGGCAGAGCGTGCCTGCCAGCCTGTTTTCTTCCTCCCTCCCTCCCATTCTGAAAAAAACCACATCTGTTGCCCATTGCCAGGCCCCTAAGGGTGGTGGAGCCCCTTCTCCGAGCTGTGGGGATCTCGAGGTCACCCTCCTTGTGTTTCCAGGGCCGGGTGTACAGCAGGGCCTGGGTGCTGAAGATAGCCGTAGGCTTTTTAGCCTCATCTTGTTTATGTCATCTACTTGGAATCTTGAAAACGCCCCTGAGATGAGGATGCAGGGAGCCTCAGTGCCACTTCTAGCATGAACGTGGCTCGCAGGCCTGGTGTCCCTCGCTGAGTACAGATGCGCATTGTTCCCCGAATGGCTCTGGAATGCTTCCTGCCGCCTACTGCCTGGCTGGCTCCTGCCCTTCCCCACCCTGAGCCTCCCCTCCCTACCCTGAGCAACCTCAGCTGGGACCTGTGGCCACAATTAACAGCTGCCTTTGAGGTGCTTAAGCTGTCAGTGTATCTCTGGATCTTCAGAGGTGGAACGCTGTGTCAGAGATAGGATGGATGATAGGGTCTTGGTGAGTGGAGGGTCCTGCATTGGGAGCAAGGGAAGCCCAGTGGCATCTGAGGGGTTTGACTGATCTGTCCCTTCTGGGGCTAAGGAGGCGGCCCCTGCAGCCTTGTGTGAAGTGAGAGTCATGGTCTCCTTCTGGGAGGTGCAAGGATTCCCATACTTTTTGGCCAGGAGGAAGGACTCTCACTTGTGGCTCCCTGGGCCTCTGCAGAAGGCTGACATGTCACATCTCTGATGGCCCCAGCCACGGTAGGGTTGTTTGGCCACCCCTTCCAGAGCTGACCTCTGAAGACTCCAAGCTGTCTGTAAGGCCTCACATATTGGGAAACTGTAGGCAGGGCCATTGCTCTGTGGAAACTCCCCGGCCTCAGTGCCCCAGGGGGAGCAAGTGGCTCAGAAGAGGCCCGTGGCCGTGAGTGAGGACATGAAGAGTGGGGCCTGGGGTGGGGGGATGATGGGGGCGGTGTCCGAGGTGGTCTCCTCTGGCTCGCTGTCCCCATCGTCCAGGCCCTCAGTGAGTGATGGGATGATCCTGACCACTTTCTCTTCAAAGTGCACCTGCTTCTTCTTGGGCAGTGTGTCTGTGGGCTCCAGGCTCAGCTCCATCAGGGTGTCTGGGGGCTTGCAGTCACCGGGTTGTGTGGCGCCCTTCAAGATGCTCTTCATGTGGACGAAGAGGGAGCCTGGCCCCTCCTTGAGGGCCCCGTGGAAGGTGTAGGTTTGCTCAGTGTCCCCGGAGCCGGTGGTGCTCACAGCGCTGCTGGAGGGGTCGGTGTAGTGCTCTAGGGAGGCTGGTCCCCGGGGGGCTGCTCTGCTCTTCTTCCGCTTGCTTAGCAGGAAGTAGGCCAGGCCAGTGATGATGAGCATGGAGCCTGGAAAAGAGCTGGAGATCAGGGGCACTGGACATGGTGTGGGGAACACAAAGGCCTTCCAAGCCACATTCCGAAGGGCTGCTGCAGCACAATGCTGTGTGGCGGTGGCCAGGCCCCCAGCCCAGCTCTCACACCTGGCTCACTTGACATACAGACACACACACACACAAACACACACACACTTCAGCCTCAGGGACAAGGCCTGCCTCCAAGCCAGTGCATGTGACTAGCACAGTGACCACTTGCCAGGAAGCCTGGGCTCTGGATTGGAAACCTGAGGAAAGGCTCTGCCTGGGTCCTGAGGCCTCTCTCCCTGTGTCCCTCTGCCTGAGGCCTCTACTCGTTGACCGTTCATCTGATGCTGCTGCCTGGCTTCCCACTACCATTCTCCACTGCTCCCCTCTCAGGACAGCTTTTTGGGCTGGACTTGTGTTGCTGGCCATGAGTCTGGACCCTGTTTTGGTTGCTGGGCCTATTGCTGGACTGGGCTTCCTTTCATTCCCAGAACTGGGTCATCCCTTTACTTCAGCCTCCCCCAGTCCTGTGGGTGCAGCTAGCATGGCATTTGCCCTCCCTGCAGGCCCAGCCCAGGACCATGCTGCTTTTCATCTCCTGTGTGAGACTTGTCCCATCTCAAAAGGAATGGGTGGAAGGGGTTGTGCTGTCTGCCAGGGCCACAGCCTCCTGTGTATCTGCTTCTCCCCAAGGAGTGGAGTTTGTGGTTTGTTCTGGCCTCGGTCAGAGCTGAAGCCTTCTCAAGTGCCTGCCTGGAAGGTTGGTGCATCTAAAAAGATCTCAGAAAGGTTGAGGGCAGCTTTGCCTTTCAGGTCAGTCTCCCTGGACAGTTGGCCTTATGGCACTTTAGATGGGCCATAAAGGAAGGGTACATTTTTACAGAGAGAGAGGATGGAAGAAGAGGGTGATAGAAGAAAAGGTCATGGACAAAAACACAGCAGTGGGAACACTGAGTCCTAGGTTCTGGAGGACTCGGTGCCTGCTGGGGTGTAGGGCTTAGAGGGTGAGGTCTTTTGGGATCAATCATGGCGTGCCTGGAAAGCCGACCTGAGGAGTTTGGGTCTAAATTGGTAGGCACTGGGGAGACTAGAAGGTTTGGATAGAGAATGAACCCATCTCAAGCCTTCTGCAACCTCTGACCATAGATGCAATGCAAGGAATGAAGAGTACCCCTGTGTGGGTGCAGCCTTGTGCCACCTCCACAAAGGATGTGGCTTCTTGCCATGTCCCTGCCATTCAGCCAGGATGGAGGGCATCTGATGGCTTCTCACCCCTGTGCTCTAGGCCAGGGAACTAGCAGTGGGGCTGATGTGGGTCATGAAGCCAGCTTCAGAGCAGATGTACTTCCCCGAAGAAGACCAGAGAGGGAGACCAGCCCTTCCCGCTCCGAGGCCTGGCTTCGCAACTTCCCAGTGCCCATACCTGGGATGGTCACATGCCAGACCAGGACTGGGTGGAGGAAGCAGGCCACAGACAGCAGCAGGTAGGCCAGGAACTTCTGGAAGCAGCCCAGCCAGCGGGCCTTCTCCTTTGCCCTGTAGGCCAGGGAGCCTGGCTGGCACCTGGGGGAGGGAGTCCTAGGATTAGCCTGAGGTGGGCATTCCTGGAAATCCCCTTCCATACCAGAGACTGCTTCTGTCCCAGGTTTGGCTCCACTCCCCATGGAGGCTGTGAGAGGCTGGGGCCAGGCTGTGCTGTGGTGATTTCCTCTGTGGTGGCCCCAGGGGCTGGAGTTCTGGGAGCTTCAGAGATCCTCACTATGGGTGCCACAGCTAGGGGTCTTGCCTAAGCCTCTCTGGAGCAGCCACAATTTTTCTGAAAGCCCGCCTAGGCCTGCCCTTCTGGTCTAGGGGGAAGGAAGGTGAATGCTCTCATACCCTGCCCAAGGCAGTCAGAAGGAGAATGGGTTAAGGGCTCACCATGGAGCCCCAAGAGGAGTGAGAAGGTATGGAAGACAGGGCCCACTGCCGCCAAGGTGTGTGGAAGAGCACTGCACAAGGGGCCTCATCAGGTGAGTGAGCAGGGGGCTGAGACCCAGCCTTGCCTCATGCCTTGGGACCACATCTTTCTAAGTCAGAGGCCTAATGGGAAGTGGGTTTCCCCAGGGGTGGGCCTCCAGGTTCCAAAGGAGGAAAACACCTGTCTCATCTTCTTCACCTCTGAACTGGCCTAACGGGGTTGCCTAGGCCCTGGCCAGGTGCGTCCTGCCCAGGCGGACTTTGCAGGGAATGGTGGAGGTGAGCAGGTTAACGTGGAGCCCAGAGCATCGGGGGCCAGCTGCCCTCATCTCACACCCGAGCCGCAGGCAGCCCTGGCTCGGGGCACCTTGGCGACTGCTAGTGGTCACTCCTTGTTGGTCAGATTCCAGGTCAGAGTGCAGGGAGACCCTAGCAGATAGAAGGCTTGCTTTAGATGCAGGACTCTTCCCTCCCCACACCCCTGGGAAGTTACAGGGACTCCTTGGCAGAGCAAGCAGGCAGCAGAAATGGGGCTCTTGCAGTGTTCCTGCCATTTGGCCAGGGTGGAGAGCGTCTGATGGCTCCTCATCCCCTGCTCTAGGCCAGGAAACTAGCAGTAGGGCTGGTGCGGGTCCTGGAGCCAGTTTCAGAGCAGGTCAGAGGGTCAGAGAGGGAGATCAGCCCTTCCTGTTCAGAGGCCACCTGTCTCTGATGACCCTGGAGGAAGTCAGTGGCCCTGCAAAGTGCTGGCAAAGCTGAGCTCGAGGTCTGGCTCTCTCACTGACCACCTAGTGACCTACTGTGTAGGTTCCAAGAGCCCTTGGCAACACTGATGACAGAAAAACCAAAAAAGACCCAAACCCAGTGCTGTCGAGTCGATTCCGACTCATAGTGACCCTATAGGGCAGAGTAGAACTGCCCCATAGAGTTTCCAAGGAGAGCCTGGCAGATTCGAACTGCCGATCTTTTGGTTAGCAGCTGTAGCACTTAACCACTACGCCACCAGGGTTTCCACACTGATGACAGAGTTGATTTATTGAGCTTGGTCACGGAGCAGGCTCAGGGACTCCATGGCCTTTGGACTCTTACGATGACCTGCAAGGTGGGGCACTTTTGCACTTAAACAGGGTGTGGGATTGCAGCCCCTGACCCTCTGTGGCACTGGCGGGTGGCAGAGTGCGCAGACACCCAGCTCTGCTCACCCCAGCCAGGCCCTCTGTGGGCTTGCTCCTCCCCCTATTTGTAGATGGCTTGGACCTGAGCTCAGTGATAGGCTAGCGTTTTGGTGGGGCTTGGCTTACCCCAGGAACTGTGAACTGAGGCAGGCACTGAACGAAGATGTGGGTTCACTCCCTGGTCGGGAGTAAGGACAGAAGACGAGTGAGCTGGCTTACCCTAACAACAAACCTCTGGGCCGGTGGCTTACGGTCCCTCAGGGAGGGGCCGCTGGTGTCAGAACAGGAGGTCCCAGGGGCTGTGGTCTCACTGGGGGTGCATGGAGCTGGGGGGGTGGGTGGTGGGGGAGAAGCAGCTCTCCTGGTACTTACTGGAAGCAGGTGGTCAGCAGCTGAGCCACGAAGTAGGCACCTTCACACACAGAGACAGCAGCTCCTGTAAACCTGAGGATGCAGACAGGTGAGGAGGGCTCGGCCAGCCCTTGGATCCCCTCTTCACTCTCCCACAGCTGTCTGCTCACAGCCTTCTTGGCCTCCTGGGCATCTGCAGCTGACTGGACGATCTATATTTCTTAGCATGAGGTTCCCACTCCAGCCACCAGCCAACAACTGCCAGGTGCTGTCTGGGCACCAGGGCCAGGCCTGGGCTGTGCTTGGTGGTGGAGGGGGAGGGGGACAAGCTCAGAGACAGGTGAGGAGGAAGCTCCTGTTGAGCACAGGAGACCACCGTCACCTCAGGACCCTGTGAGGACACTGGCAGGACACATCCCTCTGTCTGCTGGGCGCCAAGATTGACCCTGCTGCCTCCTTGTGCAAACCTTAAAGCTGCATTCATTTCCAAGCTGTTTTCTTCTCTCTCTTTCAGGATTAGCTACCAGAATCTATTGATTTTATTCCTTAAATGCCTTTAGAGTCATTCCCGTTTTCTCGGGCCTCACTGGCATCACATGTGGTCAGGAGCCTACTCCGGGCCCCCTGGCACCCTGGCTCCATCTCCTGAGCCTTCACTATATCACCACTGAGCCACTCAGGGCTCCTTCTGACTCCGGTATCGGACCACGTTCCTCCTAATCCAGATGCTTCAAGGCTCCTCGTACTCAAAGTGTGGTAAAGGGACACTCCAGAATCTTCCAGAGAAATGCAAAAACCCCAGATTTTTTTACCAGCATCTTTGGGAATGGAACCTACACTGGCCTCTAGAACTGGAATTTCTTAGAAAGTCTTTTACGGAACTTCAAGAACTCCTGTACTCCTCTGACTACACAGGAAGCTGTCAGGTTCCACTGACTGGGCCTTTGCACGGGCTAGCCCCTTCCGTTGAAGGTCTCCCTCTTCTTGCTCTTGTCTGCCTGGCGCCCTCCTATTCCTCGTGTTGTCCAGTGTGACCAGAGCCCCTCTCTAGAGCCCCCGTGCAGCCAGGCCCAGCTCTGTGCATGTGCATTGGAATGAATAGATGCGTGAGGGTCAACGCCGCCCAGAAACACTCAGGCTGGGGCAAGCTACCTGGGCAAGAGCAGGATTTCCCCAGGGCCAAGGGCATCTCTCGCTCTCTCTGTGACCATTTTGGACTCAGGTTTCTACTTTCTCCCACTCTCTGTATGCCTCTCAGTGTCTGCCTAACTCTTCTTGTTAGCTGCCGTCGAGCTGCCCCAACTCATGACAACTCTATGCACAATGAGCTGAAACACTGCCTGGTCCTGCACCATCCCCATGGTGGGTTGTGAACTAGACCATTGTGATCCACAGGGTTTCTAATGACAGATTTTGAAATTAGATCGCCAGGCCTTTCTTCCTAGTCTGGAAGCTCCACCGGAACCTGCTCAGCAACACCAAGCCTCCACTGATGGACGGGTGGTGGCTGTGCATGAGTTGGCCAGGAATCGAACCCCAGTCTCCCACATGGAAGGCGAGGATTCTACCACTGAATCACCAATGCTTGTTAAGTCTTAACCCTTAGCTTTTAAAATGATAATAACTAAACTTCATATAAAGACCTCTGGTGGTGCAATGGTACAGTGTTAGGCTGCTAACCAAAAGATAGATCAGTGGTTCAAGCCCACCGGCAGCTCTGAGGGAGTAAAGACCTGGCAATCTGTCCCTTTAAAAATTACAACCTAGGAAACCCTATAGGGCAGTTCTACTCTGACCTATAGGGTCGCTATCAGTTGGAATTGACTTGATGGCAAACAACAACCTTTATATAATGATTACTGTGTGCTGAAGGTAATTCAAAAATGGTTGCAGCAGTACACCCACAGGGAACTACCAGAAATTCAAACTGGATTCAGAAGAGGAGGTGGTACGAGGGATATCATTGCTGACATCAGGAGGATCTTGGCTGAATGCAGAGAATACCCGAAAGATATTTACCTGTGTTTTACTCACTATGTAAAGGCATTTGACTGTGTGGATCGCAACAAATTATGGATAACATTGCAAAGAATGGAAATTCCAAAACTCTTAATTGTGCTCATGAGGAACCTGTACATAGACCAAGAGGCAGTCATTCCAAAAAACAAGGGGATACTGCATGGTTTAAAATCAGGAAAGATGTGTGTCAGAGTTGTATCATTTCACCATACGTATTCAATCTGTATGCTGAGCAAATAATCCAAAAAGCCAAACATGGCATCAGGACTGGAGGAAGCTTCGTTAGCAACCTGTGATATGCAGACGACACAGCCTTGCTTACTGAAAGTGAAGAGGGCTTGAAGCACTTACTGATGAAGATCAAAGACCACAGCCTTCCATATGGATTAAACCTTAACATAAAAAAACAAACAAACAAAAATCCTTACAACCAGATCAGTAAGCAAAATCATGATAAATGGAGAAAATATTGAAGTTATCAAGAATTTCATTTTACTTGGATCCACAATCAACACCCAAGGAAACAGCAATCAAGAAATTAAACGACGTACTGCATTGTGCAAATCTGCTGCAAAAGACCCGTTTAAAGTGTTAAAAAGCAAAGATGTCACTTTAAAGACTAAGTTGTGCCTGACCCAACCCATGGTATTTTCAATTATCTTATATGTGTATGAAAACTGAACAATGAATAAGGAAGACCAAAGAAGAATTGTTGCATTTAAATTATGGTATTGGTGAAGAATATTAAATATACATGGACTGCCAGAAGAATGAACAAATCTGCCTTGGAAGAAGTACAGCCAGAATGTTCCTCAGAAGTGAGGATGGTGAGATTTTGTCTCACATACTTTGGACATGTTATCGGGAGGGACCAGTCCCTGGAGAAGGACTTCATGGTGGCTAAAGTAAATGTCAGCAAAAAAGAGGAAGACCCTCAATGAGACGGATTGACATAGTGGCTGCAATAAGGGGCTCAAACATAGCAATGATTATAAGGATGGTGCAGAACTGGGCAGTGTTTCATTCTGTTATATGTAGAGTCACGATGAATTGGAACCAACTCCATGACACCTAACAACAACAACAATGTGTGCCAAACATGGTTTTAAGAGTTTTGCAAATATCAACTTATTTAATCTTTATAACAATTTTATGAGAAGTAGTATAATTACCCCCATTTTACAGATGAGGAAACTGAGGCACAGAGAGATCAAGTCCCTTGCCCATGGTCACACAACTGTCCAGGAGAAGGGGCAGCATTTGAATCTAGCACTCGGGCTCCAGATCTGTGTGTCCAACAACTGCACTAATCTGTGTGCTTTGCAAATAAATTGGCATTGCCTTTTTCTAGGCCCTGGGACAGAGGCAGGAATAGAGGCTAGTAGAATCAAGAGGCTCATTCAAACTTCAGTCTGGTGCTACAGAGGCTGTGCCTTTTGGGGCCATGGGAGTCCAGGTGCTTCTGTGGGACAGCAAATTCAAGCAGAGGGCCTTGCCCCGGTAGGACCATCTGCTGAGAGGCCCCTGCCCTGGAGCACCATGCTGGTATTGGCCTGGCTCTGAGTCATCCATCCCACCACTTGCACATGAGAGTGAAGAAGGCAGTGGAGGCCTTACTGGAAGAAGGAGGAAGACAGAGAGGAAGCAAGTGTGGAAAGGATAAGCAAAGAAGAAAATGGGAAAAGGCAATCACAGTTTAGTTCCTGGCAGTGCTGCTCTCGGCCATGGACCTGCTTGGCGCTGGGGATGCAGAGAAGTGGGGGACAGTTTTGTTTAGGGCGATTTGCTACCATTGACTTGTGCTGCCAGTGGGAGGGGCCACAGTGGCTGGAGTACCAGAGAAGACGGTGTGGCGGGGAGGGTGGTGTTAGAGGATTGAAATGAGAGAGGCTGGTGTCTAGACACCGCCTTGAGGAGTAAGTGGGGTAGTCAGGTGGCAGGAGTGATGGGTGGAGTGGACAAAGGATGTTGGCCCTGCAAGGCTTAGAGAACAGAGTGTTGAACTAGTTCATGATGAGGGGCAGGGGACACAAGGCACAAGGCTAGAAATAATGTCTTGTGGGACTGGACCATAGATTGACCAGATTGGCACAGGGACAGAATAGACAGGAAGAAAGGACCCCTCAGAGGACCTACCTGTCACACTGGGATAATAACTCCCCATCTCTTATTCAAGGTGATGTTGGGGTGACTTCACAATCATGTGAAGAGGAGGAAGCTGAAGCCTGCTTCTAGACACAAGGGAGACAGTGGGACAGTGTGTAGGGGCAGAACCAATGAGACACGGGGTTGGGGCGGAGGGGGGGATCAGGGTGTGGAGTAATGTCTTCCAGCAAGTAGGGGCTCCAGGGCTTGGTGCAGGCTTCACAGGGTGGAATGTGATAAGTGGATGCCAGGCCTTCCAAACCCATTGCCGTCAAGTTGATTCTGAGACTCTATAGGACAGAGTAGAAGTGCTGCGCATGGCTTCCAAGGCTGTAATCTTTTCAGAAACAGACTTACACATCTTTCTCCCACAGAGTGGCTGATGGGTTCAAACTGCTGATCTTTTGTTTAGCATCCGAGGCTTAACCACTGCACCACCAGGGCTGTTGAAATGGGTGGACAGGCACTCAGGGCAGAATCAGCAGTGTGAGCAAAGCCTCACAGGCAAGGTGACGTGGGTGAGTTTGAGAAAATGTTGGGGGCTCCAAGGTGTAAATATGAATGGTGGAGGCCAGGTGCTGACAGAGTGTGGACCAGAGGCAATGGGAGCCCTTGAAGATTGTGAGAGCTCTGAGTTTCTAGGAAGTTACTTCTGTGGCCTCCTGACCTGTCTGCTCGTTTGTTGTACTGTGGAGGCTTGCACGTTCCTATGATGCTGGAAACTATGCCACCAGTATTTCAAGTATCAGCAGGGTCACAGACTGGGAAGAAAGGCCTGATGATTTACTTCTGAAAATTAGCCAATGAAAACCCTGTGGATCACAACGAATACTGTCACATCATCAGAAAAGATCAATTGCTAGAAAAAGGACATCATGGTTGGTAAACTAGAGGGCAAGGAAAACCAGGGGAACCCACAATGAGATGGACTGACACAATGCTTTTAACAATGGACTTAAACATACTGAGGATAATGAAGATGGCACAGACCAGGGGATGTTTTGTCCTGTCATACATACGGTCACCATGAGTCAGAGCCAACTTGATGGCAACTAACAACAACAACAACCACAACCACAACAATTCTGTGGCAGTGTGGAAAATGGGCTAGAAAGGAGGAATCTGGTTGGGAAATTGTAGGTGTGATGCAGGCAAGCCAAATCAAAGAGCCCACTCTAAGGAGGGTTGGAAGGAGGGCCGCAGACTTGAGGGCTCTTGGGTATCCAGACCGGGCAGATTATGAAGAAAGAGGATGCAGAGGGTGAGGGAAAGACAGGATCGGAGGACACAGCCTGATGGCACTGCAGGAGGTGAGGATTCTCAGGAATAGCCGCCACAGACTAGTGCTTCTGTGGTCTGCCCAGCCGGTTATTACCCACAGCTTCCCAGCTCAGTGGAGCTGGAGAGAGCAGCCTTCCTGCATTGCCAGGAAGAAACTCCTGTTAGCCCCAGGGCCCTCAGTAGAGGGCAGCTGAGAGGCCAGGTCAGAGCCTGCAGGGACCCCAGGCTGTCCTCACTCCTGTGGGGCACCCTAGCACAGTTACCTCCTTCCTGCCAGGGAACGTTCTGGGTGGAGAAGAAAAGGCACAGCTGGGGATATGAGGGACCTGGTTCCAAACTGGACTTTGCTGGTGATGTGCTCTGTGATGTGGGCTGAGGGGTTTTCTGAATGTTCTGATTTGTAAAGCTCAGCAATACATGTTTCTCATATGGTAGCTGTGAGGCTTAAATCACATACTATAAACAAACGCTTAACTGTACTTGGCATGTAGAGGAAAGCAAATATGTATTCCTTGGACCTGATTTCTTTCCTCTAAACAAGAGCTCAGTTAATGTTTACTCAATGAAGAAATGATCGAAGGAATGGATAGATGGATAGAGGAATAGAGTTGGATGAAATGGTTGAATGGATGGGTTGATATATAGATAAAAGAATATACATATGGATAGAAGGAATGGATGGATAAATTGATATATGAATGGGTGGGTGGATGGATGGATAAATGGATGAATAGGCAGATGGAAGGATAGATATAGGGATGAATTGATGGATGGGTGGGTGGACTGATGGATAAAAGAACAGATATATGGGTAAACAGATGGATGAGTAGGTGAATAAATGGATGGAAAAAAGGATGGATGGATGGATGGATGGATGGATGGATGGATGGATGGATGGGTGGGTGGGTGGGTGTGTGGGTGGTGGATGGAAGGATAACTGGCTGATTTAGAGATGGTTTAACTAAAGCCCTGGTCTGACCAGGGACCATCCTAGAAGGCCCCTCAACTCTTTCCATCTCTGTGATAGCATAGGATTAGTATGGGGAAAGGAGGCTCCTCTGGTCTGTTCTGAGCATACAGATGCAGGGTGAGTAGGAGCAGACAGGTGGGGAGGGCACACTGGGGTCATACTCACAGCAGATAGAAAGCCAGGCTTGTGAACTGACCCCGGAGGAAGGTCTCGGTGCCCACGCCGATCAGCACTAATGGGGAAGAGGAAAAGAGGAGTGTTCCCAGTTGTTCCTCGCCATAGCACCGCCTACCAAGTGTGCAAATTCACACTGGGGTGGGAAGTTCTGTTGAGGGCTCCTCAGGTGTGGAGTGAGCCTTCTCCTGGGGACCAAGAGTCAGAGCAGTCTTTTCGCATAGCACTGGGAGCTGTGGCTGGGAAGAAGCAGAACAGGGATCTTCTTAGATTGGTCTCTGGAAACCACAGGGAGAATCCTGGAGGTCTTAAAACCCAGAGCACAATGCCTGTCTTTCTCAGCACATGCTGGTCCTGCGGCTGCCCCTTAGTGCCACCAGATATCACCCACAGTGGCCAGGCCCCCACTCCTCTGCTCCGCACTGTCATCCTACCCATGTTTCTCACCTGTTGTGACTTCAAGGGCCCTCACCAACATGGCAGCCATTGCCAATGTGTGCTGAGTGTCTGGGCTTGAGGGTTTGCCCCCCCCCACCACCCCCTGTCCAGAACCCTATTCTTGCTTTGCCATATCTTTGTTTTCACTTGCTGATTTGGCAGCTGCATCAACACTCTTGGCTCATTGCTTTGGACAAGGTGCTGCATGCCACTTCTGTAAGGCCTTCTACAAGGCCCTGAATCCCACTTTTCTCTGAAATGCCACTCAGCCTCTTCCATTTCTGGGCAGTTGGTGTTCTCGCCCAAACATCCCACCTTCCCTTTGTCCTGGGCGAATTTTGTCTTGGATCCAGGCTTTGCAGACTTGCTTGCTCCTGATACTCGTTTCACAGGGCTTCTCTCAACCAGCTGCTGTTACGACCCTGTCCAGTCCCTGACACAGACATTCCAGAGACAGGCTGAGGACAGAGTCCAAGAAACACCCCTGGACCTTCCTCCAGGTTGGCACTGACCCCTAACCAGGCCTCTTTATGTCCCTAAGTAATTACATCCCCATGCATGATACCTGGCCAGTGCCATCTTTGGCTAGGTGTCTGTGGGTGGCCCTCTGTCCTTGCCACTCATGGCTTCCCTTCTTTTTCCTGGCAGAGACATTGCATGCGCTCCCTCTCCACCCTGAGTGTCCAGGGTCCTCTCTGCTCTCAGTGAGCAGCCCACCCATGCTGGCAGGGCCCTTTACCCACTGCTGAACTGCTGCCTTCTGAGAAGTAGGCCCTGTTCCCGACCTGTCACTTCAGGGAGGATTGTAGAAGTAGCCCAGGGAGAAGGGGGCAGAGAGCTTACATCCAGGAAGGGGACGGCATTTTCCCAGTGATGAAGGGTTCAATTGCTCCCTGTGCTTTAGGGGCGGAGCCTATCTTCCAACCTCTCCAGATTCTACCTGCTTTGCCAGTTCATGCTGGGGGATGGGCTGGTCATGCAGTGTTGACATAATTAAACAGCCCAAATTCACGGAGCACTTAATACCTATGCGCAGCGGTTACACACGCACCGTGACTCCTCACAGCAGCTCCTGACTCCGGGAGTCCTAATCTCCCCATTTTACAGAGGAGGAACTGAGGCTCAGAGCCTTTGTATAGTTCACTCAAGGAAGGTACTAGAAAGTAAAGGGCCTAGAGACCAGTTAACAGCTGAGCCACTCGATTTCTTTGAGTCTCAGTTACCTCATCATCATTACATAAGTGGTCACGAGGATTCAATACACTAATTGATGCCAGTAAATGTTCCATAAAATCAGTCTCTAATTTTGGTACACAGGTCCGGCCCAGCCTGGGGAAGGGGTATTCAACTCAGGGATGATGCTCACGGTTGTGTGAGCTGTGCTTTGCACTTCTCCTGGGCTGCATTCACGTTTGTAGCCTGAGTAGATTTGTGGAGTCCCTGGGTGGTGCAAATAGTTAAGGCACTTAGGTGCTAACCAAGACTTGGGAGGTTCGAGTCCACCCGGAGGTGGCCCAGAAGAAAAGCCTGGCAATCTACTTCCCCCAAATCAGCTATTGGAACCCTAAAGAGCACAGTTCTACTGACACACAGTGGGTCACATGAGTCTGCAACGACTTCAAGGCAGCCGGTTTTTTATGGCAGATGAGCAGCAGATGGCAGTAGAGGGTGTTGGGAATGCAGCCTCTTTCCTTGGTTTGCACCAGGTGGGCACCTAGACAGCTACTCTGATGCTTTTTTTTTTTTTCCCCTGGTCTGCTTTAGAGTGCAGCAAGGGTCAACAGTCAAAGGAACATGTGAGAAAGGCTCTAGAGGCAGCGCTGGATTTACAGTTAAAAAAACAAATCCAAATAACAATAAAACATGAGAGTGGGCTGGAATCCCAGGTCTGCCTGTTATCACCTGTGTGAGCCCGGGAAAGTACTTCACCCATCAGATTCAGTGTCCTCATCTGCAGAATGGGAATAACAATATACCTCACAGAGTTGTTGCTTGGGTTTTAGGAAATAGCAAAAATGAAGTGCATGGCTTTGTGTCTAATGGTAGGTGGTAAATAGACGTGAGCTCCTCCTGCTCCTAACTGGGCCCATGGCAGCTCTCACGGCCATCAGCTGGCACATTTGGCACCCAGGAGAGAGGAAGCACCCTCCCAAAACTACTCAACCAACCACACCCAGGGAACAGAGTGCTGCCCTTGGCTGAAGGAGAAGCACCAGGGGTGGGGGAGTGATGAGATCTGGGTGGAAGTCAGGAGAACAGACCCTCAGCTGGGATATCCTTAAAGAGACCCCTTTCTGATTCTTCTGGGGTGCTGTAAGGCCCTTTGACCCTGAGTCACCTGCTTTCTACTTGATCCTCCTGGTTCTGGGGCTCATCTCTCAGGGGCGGGTCATGCCAAGGCGAGGCAACTTTGACTGCCATGAAGTCCTTCCTCCTGCCCCCGCATCTGTCTCTCTGTGGTCCTGGCCTTCTGCCCAGGTCTGCATGCTCTGCATGGACGATGCTGGCCATCATGCAAGTGACTTGGGGCCAGGCCCATGCTGGGCTGAAGTCAGGCATGGGGCTCCTCTCTGGGTGTCTTTGGTCCAGTAGGAGCGATGGGGTGTGGACTGAGGAAAGCACATACATGGAAGACAGCATCCTGGGCTCTGGGGCCAGAGGAAGGAAGGGCCAACTCTGGGGACTGTCAGGAAAGACTTTATAAATAAGATTCAATCTAGGCATGCTAGATAGTCAGGTGGGAAATGGACATTGCACATGGAGAAGTCATAGCATACCAGAAAGGGGACTCTCCTGTGACAGCAAATTGTCTAGTCTGGAGCAGAGGGCACAAAGGGGGGCAACAGGTAGTGCAGTTGGATTGTGGGGTCCTTAAATACCAGATTCCACATGGTGGGCCAAGGGGGACCATGGAATCTTTTGAGGCAGGGGAGGAATATTTTAGAAAGTAGCATTTTAGAAAGTTCCCTGATCTCAGGCAGACTGGGTAAGAGGTTTTGGCAATATTTAGCTGAGACTTTGGGCAGCTGGGAGGTGGTGGTGAAGGGACAAGGCCCTGCTCCAGATGTTCCTGGTCTTGCCCACCCCCAGCACACTAGCAGCCACTAGGTCCTTTATTGGTCCTGGCTTGAGGTGGAGCTCTGGTTCCAGCCTCTGGTGGGGCTCGGATGGCCCCATCCACCTATCTGCATGGCCGGTGGGAAGTTTGGCACGTGGCATGAGAGGGACGGATTGGCTCTGGCCACTGGAGAAGCAAGCTTCCTGGGGCTCGGAGGAGAAAGGCATTCCCTGCCATTGGTGGGCTGGCTTTTTGACTCTTCCTGGGTAGCGAATGGTCACAAGTGGGCATCTGGGCTTAGGATGCTCTCTGGCTCTCCATGAGGACCTGCCACAGCCACATGCGGCAGTAGCCCACACGCACATCTTGTTTACTCTGTGAAACATTCTCAAGGGTGGGAGCTGCCAACTCCACGTTATTTATAGGAAACAGCAAGCCACTGGGAGGTGAAACACCTTGCTCAAAGCCACACAGGTAGTTAAGCATAGAGGGAGCCAAGGTCTAGCAGGTGTTGGGGAAGGACTCAGGCAAGATGTGCAGGCTGGGGAGGACATTTGCTGAGTGAGCACATGAAGGGTGTCAGTGGAGTGATGAGATCCATCTTGCCATTGGCAGCGGGGCAGTACTCTCTCCCAAGCCTGCTGCTAAGGGATTTCCTAAATGTCTGAATCAGAATGAGGCAGAAACTACCTCTTTGCTGCTTCAATGATCCCAAGCTGAGAGTCAGAGTGGAGCATGGAGACCTGTCCCTTTGCCCCAGGTGAGGGCTCTCTGCCTGTAAGAAATTCTCTTCTGAGTGTCAGAAGCTGTCACAGCCTGCATCTCCCCTGCCAGGACCACCTAAACCCAGTAACCCAAGCTTGCCCTGGTCAGAGTTCAATCTTCCCTCAGACAGTACACAGCCACATTCACGTGCTTCCTCTGTGCCAGGCCTCCACGGAGTGTGGGGGTATAAAAAAATCACGGGCTGACAGTCCCAGACCCAACACGCGGTGTGGAAATAGAGGCCACAGTGCTCTGGGCAGGACCCCCTCTGCCTGGGGACCCAGATGGCTGCACAGGGAGCAGCCTGACCCATGTCACTGAAGCTCTACCTCCACAGGGCTCTGGCTTAGTGTGCAGCAGTCCTCACCTGCAGCAGTAGCTCACAGTACAAACCTGGGCCCTTCCCTGAGGAGCTGACTGTGAGATAGAGGAGATGGACAAATGCTATACACATCCACAGAATCAGGAATTCATGACAGCAAAGTTTCAGTAAGGAAGAGTTGCACCCAAGCACTCCGTTGGCCACTAGGTGTGTTGTTCTTCCTGCTGTAGGTGGGGAAGGCTGAGTCTTACTACACTGTTTACGCTGTCATTAGTGGTGTTATGTTTTCTTCCTTTCATTCCTTCCCTGCTGTCCCCACCTCAACATTCCCAGTTACCCCTCACTCCAGCCCCACAGACCTGCATCACAAGCCTCCCAAAGCCCAGTCCACCAAGATCTTCTATCTCACCTCCGAACACAGGCCATGGGGACATGTCCTGGATCATGCCTTGTTAGGTGGCTCTTTGCCCTCCAGCATGAGCTGATGGACAGGGCCCTCGATCATCCCATCCCTTCTCCTAGGTCTCTGTTCCCTCCTGTCTGGGCGGGGTTGGCCTCAGGTCTTTTCACCCAAGCTCAGGGGAGCCACTTTCTTCTCTCACAGGCCCTGGCTTTCTTCTGAAGTTACCTTCCCAAGCTATTTGTTCCACTTCCCAAGCTATTTGGCTTTAGCCACCTCTGAGCATCTTCTTAGAATTCTGAAGACTGGGTCCCTGAGTGTGGGTGGATGAAAGTTATAAATGTGCTGTGTTGTCGCAGAAGTAACATGAGGCTTGAACTAGAAAACCTGAGTCCTGTCTCTCTGTTAAGTCATAAACTCTCTGACCTGCTTCCTTTTCTGGAAAATGAGGGTAATAAAGACACGCGTCAAAGGGTGGCTCTGAGCATTCTCTCAGCAAATTACAGAGTGCTGTGCAAACCTAGACGATTGCTAATCATTAGGAGAGGCAGGCTGTTCCCATCAATGCTGTCCAGGGGGAGAAGAAAGTATACTCTCATCCTTTCCTTCCATTAACCCACACTTTTGTTGTGGCTAAAGAGCTCTTCTCTATGCATCAGCATTGCTTATCGATTTCTCTGTCTCTGGTTCCATCCCTAGGCAGAATATAAGTGGTCCAAAGCCTCAGCTGATTTCCCTGTCTCTGGCCCCATCCCTAGGCCAAATATAAGTGGTCCAAATCCTCAGTCGATTTCCCTGTCTCAGATCCTATCCCTAGGAAGAATACAAGTGGTCCAAAGCCTCAGCTGATTTCCCTGTCTCTGGCGCCATCCCTAGGCCAAATATAAGTGGTCCAAAGCCTCAGTCAATTTCCCTGTCTCTGGTCCCATCCCTAGGCAGAATATAAGTGGTCCAAAGCCTTAGCCATCTGTACATTTCTTTGTAAGGGCCTCTGTGTACATGCTAGGGACTCTAAAGGGCACAGGAGAGGGCCAAAATCTGTCTACGGTGCTGACTGCTGAAGGGACAACCCCCTTGTGGTTTCAGGACTCATGCTGTATTTACTTCAATGATTGACTTTAGCGCTGACTATTGCTTGTCTGGTTCCGACATCATTACTGGGTTGAGTTTTGACACCTGTCTTGAATTCAGTGCAGGCCCCTCGGTGACAATGTGGGGACACTACACAAAGGTTTTGCTTGGGGACACACTAACTAGCTTTTCACGCCAGTCAGTAATCTTGGCCCTGGATGTCTTGGGAGTCAAGTGAGAATTTCATACTCACTGTTACTGAGGGCTCTTTATCCTCAAATATGCCCTACTGGTCTTGGAGTCTTCAAGAACACTTTAGTTGAGGATGCATCAGGTTTATGACAATGGTTAGGAATGGTTTACGAGAAGTAGCCACAGCTGGCTGTAGAGGTGAAGCTAAATTTTCACCATTTCTAAGAATATGGAGATGCCGGAACCAGTTGCTGAGTCTACTGAGAAGATAATGTAGCAGTAGCAGGCTCCTGTAACTTAGGGGAGTTTTGGCGGATTCCAAGCATGGCAGAGAGGTTTGCCTGTCTGTTGAGAGCAGTTCAGCTGATACAGGGAAGCCAGAGCTCAGAGACACTGTGAGAAAAGGCCCAGATTCTATAGTAAAAAGTGTGAACGTTCAGTTGAAGAGAGCTTAGAGTATAGTGCTGCAGTCAGAACCTCGAAAGCCTGGGAGAATTTCCCAAAGATGTTCCAGTCCACCCATTCTCTACTAGATTCTCTAACATGAGCTAGAGATTAAAATGGACCAGTCAAGGGGTCTCTTTTGTTTTGGCCTGTGGAATTCTCCTGTGGTAGATTGCAACAATGCCCCCAAGCCCACACCCCCCTTTTTTTATGTGACTATGCAATCACTAAGTCACTACGGTGAAATCTATTTCTACATCCCTTGAATCTGGGTTAGCAATGTGACTATATTTGGCCAATGGAATATTATCAGACATGATACAAGAACAGATATGAAATGGGCTCACACTGGGCCTGCTCCATTGTGCCTCTGCTATTGACATGAGTATATGCCCAGGCTATCCTGCTGGACCAAGAGACACACAGAGCAGAGCAGTCCTCTTATCATTCCAGCCGAGGGCAGCCTAGATAAGTCAATGGCTGGTTCAACTAAACTTGGCAGAGCTGCCTAGCTGATTGTCTTAGGCATGTGAGCAATCAAAACTTACTGGTGTATGCCACTAAGTTTTTCCAGGTGTGACACAGCATCATTTTGGCAATAGATAACTGTTACACCTACTTTCGAAAGCAGACTTATTGTAATATAATGGATATATAAGACTGCATAATTAAGGTGTACAATTTCCTAAGTATTGATCTATCTATATAAATGTAAACCATCACTACAATCAAGATAATAAACATATATCACCTCGAAATTTTCCTCATACCTTTGTAACCCTACTCTTCCTCTCCTCTCCCTGTTCCCACACAGCCGCTGATCTGTTTTCTGTTTCTATGGATTAGTTTGCATTTTCTTAAAGTTATATAAATAGGATCATACAGTATGTACACTTTTTTGGCTGTCCACATTCATTTGGCACAATTATTTTGTAATTTGTCTAAGTTATAGCATGTATTAATAATCCATTCCTTTCTATTGCTGAATAGTATTCCATTGTATGGATGGATATACTGCAGTTTGTTTATAATTCATCTTTTTATAAACAAGTGGGTTGATTCCAGATTTTTGCCATTACAAACAAAACTGCTATGAACATTCGTGTACAACGTCTTTTTTTGACATATGTTCTCTTTTCGCTTGGGCAAACACATAGGAATGGAATATCTGGATTATATGGTAGGCATATGTACCATTTTACATTCCCACTAGCAGTGTATGAGAGTTCCAGCTTCTCCACATCCACGCCAACAGTTGGTCTGATGAGTCTTTTTATTTTTTAGCTGTTCTAATAGGCATATAGCGATGTCTCATTGTGATTTTAACTTGCATTTCCCTCGTAAGTAGTTATGTTGAGCATCTTTCCCTGTTTATCTGTCGTTCATATCTATTTGTTCAAATCTTTTACCTTAAAAAATTAAGTTGGGTTGTTTGTATTGTTTGTGTTGTGTTTTGAGAGTTTTTAATGTATTCTGGTTATAAATTCTTTACGAGATATATGATTTGCAGGTATTTTCTCCAAGTCTGTGGTTTGTCTTTCATGCTCTTAACCGTGTATTTAGAATAGCAAAGTTTTTAATTCTGATGAGTCCAATTTATGAATTTGTTCTTTTATAGATCGTGCTTTTGGTGTTGTATCTAAGAAATTTTTGCATAACCCCATCATTGGAGTTTTCTCCAATGGTCTAGAAGCTTGAAGTTTTAGGTTTTACATTTAGGCCCATGATCCATTTTAAGTAAATTTTTCTGTACAGTGAGATGTATAGATTGAAGTTAATTTTTTGGCATGTGGATATTCAATTGAACCAGTACCATTTGTTTGAAAAACTATCCTTTCTCCACTAAATTGTCTTTGTAACTTTGTAAAAACTCAGCTGTCCATATATATATGTGGGTCTATTTCTGGGCTCCCTATTCTATCAATAGACATCGATCTATTTGTCTTTCTTTGTGTAAGTACTGTACTCTATCAATTTTTGTAGCATTATAAGTCTTGAAACAGGTCATGTTAATTCTCACAGTTGAAAAACAAGGCAACATATGACCCATGAGGTTAGAAAGCAAGGAAGGAGGTAGACTGCAAAAGCCTTTTACATTGGGTAACATTTTCCTTCATATTTTGAGTTTGAGTCATTAAGACCAGCCTATAGGAACCTTGTTATCTTCAGTGGATGTAGTGATCAAAGCACATGGATAATAATAATTACATTCTCTATTTTGATGGACCGGCAGTCTTTCAAGATTGTCCTTGGTTCTTTTCTCTTTTAACTTTGCTCTTTCTTTTGCAAAGTTGTTTTGGTTATTTTAGGGTCTTTGAATTTCCACTTGAATTTTAGAAGCAGCCTGTCAATTTTTAAAAAAACAAACAAACAAACAACAGCAAACAAACCAGCAGGGATTTTGATTGGAATTGCATTGAATCTATAGGCAGTTTGGGCAGAACTGACATCTTAACAGTATTCTTTCGACCCAAGAACAATATATATCTTTCTATTTATTCAGCTCCTCTTTACATATATATATATCAGCAATATTTTTTAGTTTTCTCAGGATACAGGTCTTTCACATCTTTTGTTAGACTTATCCCTAATACCTTTGTATCCCTAATGCTGTTGTACATGGTATATTTTAAAATTTCATTTTCCAATTGTCTATTGCTAGTACATACAAATACAATTGATTTTTGCACTTTGGTCTTGTCTCCTGCAGCCTTGCTAAACTCCTTATTAGCTTTTCTTTCTTTCTTTTTTTTTTTTTCGTGTAGATTTCATTAGATATCCTACAGATGATAATGCCATCTGTGAATAAAGAGTTTTATTTCTTCCTTGCCAATCTGTACAGCTTTTATTTCTCTTCATGCTTTATTGCATTAATTAGAACCCCCAATGCAATGTTGACTAGAAACGGATGTCCTTGTCTCATACCCAGTCTTTGGGGAAAAACACTCAGTAATTTACTATTAAGTAGCTCTGTGTTTTTTTTTTGTAGATGCCTTTTATTTTTTTTATTTGATTGAGGTAGTTTCCTTCCATTACTAGTTGAAAATTTGTATCATGAAAGAATATTGGAGTTTGTCAAATGCTTTTCTGCATTTTCACCACCCATCTGTCAGTTCGTCACACTGTGGAAGCTTGTGTGTCGCTATGATGCTGGAAGCTATTCCATCAGTATTTCAAATACCAGTAGGGTCACCCATGGACAGTTTCAGCAAAGTTTCCAGACTAAAACATACTAGGAAGGAAGGTCTGGAGATCTACTTCCAAAATTTAGCCAGTGAAAACGCAACGGATTTTTCCACATGTGGAAATCCAGTTTTCTCAACACCATTTATTGAAGGGATTCTTCTTTCCCCGTTGAATGGATTTAGCACCCTTGTCAAAAATCAGTTGACCATAGATGTGTGGGTTTATTTCTGGACTCTCAATTCTATTCCATAGGTCTATGTGTCTATTATTATGCCATTACCAGGTTGTTTGATGCCTATAGCTACATAATATGTTTTAAAATCAGGAAGCATGAGTCTTCCTACTTTGTTCTCTTTCAACATTGCTTTATCTATTTGGGGCCTCTTGCCATTCCACATAAAGTTGAGGAGATCCTGATCAAAAGGTGGAAAATGCAGAAAATGCAGAAATTCTCATGGACTCCAGACTTTCTCTAGTCATGGGGACTAGATGAACCCCTGAAACGATTGCCCTGAGATAATCTTTAAAAGTTAAACCAACATATCCCCTGAAGTCTTCTTAAAATCAAACAATAGTTTACCTTAACTAGTTAAAAATGTCTGCTTTGAGCATAATGCTCTCTTATGTTGTTGCTGTTAGGCGCCGTTGAGTTGATTCTGACTCATAGCAACCCTATGCACAACAGAACGGGACACTGCCCGGTCCTGTGCCACCCTCACAATTGTTCTTATGCTTGTGACCATTGTTGCAGCCACTGTGTCAATGCTCTTAAAATGCTCTTTGAAGAACTACCTACATGGGCTCAAAGTGGCAACAGCAACTCGAAGGATTAGATAGGAACCTTAGGGGGCAGTTTATATTAATGGAAGAAGAACAACTCAGAAAAGGAGGGTAAGAATGGTTGCACAACTTGAAGAATGTAGTCAATGTCGCTGAATTGTACATGTAGAAACAGTTGAATTGGCGTATGTTTTGCTGAGTGTAATCTCAAAAACAAAAACAAACAAAAAACCAATGGATCACAACAGAAGTGTTACTCACTTGCTTCGGACATGTTATCAGGAGGAGGACATCATGTTTGCTGAAGTAAAGGGCCAGAAAAGGTGAAGAAGACCCTCTATGAGATGTATTGGGACTACAGTCTCAATAATGGACTTGAGTACGCTGACGATTGTGAGGATGATGCAGGACTGGGCCACGTTTTGCTCTGTTGTACATAAGGTCATCGTGAGCCAGGGTTGACTCAATAGCAGCTATCTCTCTATCTTTTCTGAAGTTATTGAGATGATAATATGGTTTTTCTTTTTTTTTGGTTAATATGGTGAATTACATTGATTTTTGGATATTAAACACCTTGCATTCTTGGGATAAACTCCACTTGGCTATGATATATTATTCTTAATATATATTTTTTTATTGCATAAATTTTGCTTAGAATTTTTGCCCATATGTTCATAAAGGATATTAGTTTATAGTTTTCTTGTAATGTCTTTGTCTAGTTTTGGTATCAGGGTAATGCTAGCCTTATAGAATACTTGAGTCCCTCCTTTTCAAGTTTCTGGAATAGTTTTTGTAGAATAAAAGAGGAATAGGCATAGATTATTGCTTAAGTGTTGGTAGAATTCACCTGTGAACCATCTGGGCTGATATGTCCACTTTCTTGGTAATTTTACCAGTTTACATGGAGGGACTCTATAGGCCTACACAATTTATTGGTACTATTGAGAATATCATCTCCCATTTAGAATAGTGAGGGATTATGAGGATCCGCAGGAGAAATTTCTTATAGGTCTTAATTCAGGAATACTTGAAGGTTTTGCTCCTTATTCTTTCTCTGTGTTCAAAGAGACTGTGGTAACTTTTCTAGTGTCGAAAAATAATGACCACGGCTCTACGAAGGGTTCTCTTTGTCTATGCCAAACATATCAGCTGATCTTTACCCGATCTATAGCACAATTTCCTGGGTTCCTTCTCCCCAACATTGGCCACTTGTACCTGACTACACTTCTTTTTGTTCATATCCTTCTTTGTTGTTGTTGTCATATGCCGTCGAGTCATTTCTGACTCATAGTGACCCCATGTACAACAGAATGAAACGCTACCTGGTCCTGCACCATACTCACAATTGTTGCTATGCTTGAGCCCAACACTGCAGCCATAGTATCAATCCATCTTGTTGAGGGTCTTTCTCTTTTTTGCTGACCTATTTTACCAAGCATGATGTTCTTCTCCAGGGACAGATTCCTCCTGATAACAAGTTCAAAGTGTGTGAGATGTAGTCTCGCTATCTTTGCTTCTAAGGAGCATTCTGGTTGTACTTCTTCCAAGACAGATTTGTTCATTCTTTTGGTAGTCCATAGTATATTCAAAATTCTTAGCCAACACCACAATTCAAAGGCATCAATTCTTTTTCAGTCTTCCTTATCCATTGTCCAGCTTTCACAGGCATATAAGGAGATTGAAAATACCATGGCTAGAGTCAGGCACACCTTAGCCCTCAAGGTGATATCTTTGCTTTTCAACACTTTAAAGAGGTCTTTTGCAGTTGATTTGCCCAAAGAAATTCATCTTTTTATTTCTTGACTGCTGCTTTCACGGGTGTTGATTGTGGATCCAAGTAAAATGAAATCCTTAAGAGCCTCAACATTTTCTCCATTTATCATGATATTGCTTATTCATCCGGTTGTGAGGATTTTTGTTTTCTTTATGCTGAGGTGTAATCCATACTGAAGTCTGTAGTCTTTGATCTTCAGCAATGAGTGCTTCAAGTTCTCTTCACTTTCAGCAAGCAATGTTGTGTCATCTGAATAAAGCAGGTTGTTAATGAGCCTTCCTCCAATCCTGATGCCCTGTTCTTCTTCATATAGTCCATTCATAAGGTTTTATCTGGCTAATTCTTTTCAGAAGTAGACCACCAACTCTTTCTTCCTAGTCTGTCTCAGTCTGTAAGCTCAGCTGAAACATGTCCACCTTGGGTGACCTTGCTGGTATTTGAATACTGATGGCACAGCTTCCAGCCTCACAACTATACACAAGCCCCCACAGTACGACAAACTGACAAACACTTGGGGATATTCTTCTTTAGAGGATTGAAAAGAGCCAAAGACACTCTTGAAAGACTGCTAGCCCATCAAACTTGAGAACATGGCTACTATTTTCCTTGTGGTTTGATCACTGCAGCCACTGTAGAAATGTCAGGTTTCTGTAGGCTGTTCTTAATTACCCAAGCTCAAAATCAAGGGAAATTGTCATCCAGTGTGAGGATTTTCACAGCCCAACTCCTCCTTTGCTTTCTAGCCTCATGGGACGTGTGTTGCCTTGATCCGTTCCTTTGACCTTCCCATCTTTTTCCATTTCTCAAGGACAGCCTATCCCTTACACTTGTGCTGTGTCTGTGCCCTGTATATTCCTCCAAAATTAACTAAAACTAATTGTTTATCATTCCTGGGTGGTGCAAATGGTTAATATATTTGGCTGCTAACCAAAAAGTTAGAGGTTCAAGTCTACGCAGAGGCACTTTGGAAAAAAAGCCTGGTAATCTTCTAAAAATCAGCTATTAAAAATTCTGTGGAGCACAGTTCTACTCTGATGCACATGGGATCACCATGAACCGAAACTGCCTTGATGGCAACTGGCAGCGGTAATTGATTATCTATGTTCCAATCAGTTTTCTGCTTTAGTTGTTGTTTCATTGGATCCTCACAACCCCAGAGAGCTGATACAATTGTCATCCTCATTTCACAGATGAGAAAAGTGAAGTTAAAAGAGGTTAGATGATTTGCCCAAGGTCAAACACTTCTTAAGTGGTAGAAACAGGACACAAACCCAGATCTGTTGACCTATTGCCTCAAACCCTACAATTCAGTGCTTAGAGCTGTGACGTAGATTTATTAGCTTGTCTGCTTGTCAGACTGTGTCCCCCTCTACAGCAGAGGTCATGCCATCCTAACCTATGTGTCTACATTGCACCAAGTATGAGGTCAGCAAATGTTAGCCAAATAAATGAACCGTAACTGGAGTTCCAGATTTCTTGTTCTAAACCTAAGAAGGAGGAAATAGGCACAAAGAAGTAAAGAAAAAAAAATGTTTGAACAAAATCATATTATCTTTCAGTGGTAGGAGGGTAGAACAGAGGAAAGCATATTCAGTTTACTCAGTGGGACAACTGGACGCATTGGAAAAGGATACCAGTCAGCATTAACTTGGAAGATCTGAAAACACAATTCAGTCTTGCATGGGTAATAAACCCACCTGCATATGTGTTGGAGTACATGATATTTTCTTGAATGGTAGGAAGTGGTCACGGGGATATACATGTAACAGGAGTGGAAATTAGCATGGAAGGCCCAAGGTGGTTGCTTCGGAAGCATAAGTTTTTTTTGAAGGCCTTTAACAGAGCTAAGGTCAAACTATGCATTTGTTGTACTCTTTAAAAAATAATGAGAACCCCTGGGTTTTAAACACTTTTTTGTTCCTAGTCTATATTAAGAAGCCAAGTCTCCATTTGGAATGAAGTATAGCAAGGAATGGGGTCATTGGGAATGTGACACTATCCTTTATGTATGTTGTTGTTGTTGCTAGGCGCCGTTGAGTCAGTTTTGAACTCATAGCAGCACTGTGTACAGCAGAACGAAACACTGCCCGGTCCTGCACCACCCTCACAATCATTGCTAGGTTTGAGCCCGTTATTGCAGCCGCTGTGTCAATCCCTCTCTTTGAGAGTCTTCCTCTTTTTCACTGACCCTCTACCAAGCATGAGTCTTTCTCCAGGAACTGGTCCCTCCTGATAACATGTCCAAAATATGTGAGATAAAGTCTCACCATCCTTGCCTCTAAGGAGCATTCTGACTGTACTTCTTCCAAGACAGATTTGTTCATTCTTCTGGCAGCTCCTGGTATATTCAATATTCTTTGCCAATACCATAATTCAAACGCATCAATTCGTTTTAGGTCTTCTTTATTCTTGTCCAGCTTTTGCATGCATATGAGGTAACTGAAAACACCATCGCATGGGTCAGGCACAACTTAGTCCTCAAAGTGATATCTTTGCTTTTTAAAACTTGAAAGAGGCCTTTTGCAGCAGATTTGCCCAAAGCAACACTTTGTTTGATTCTTGGCTGCTGCTTCCATGGGTGTTGATAGTGGATCCAAGTAAAAATGAAATACTCAACAACTTCAATATTTTCTCCATTTATCATGATGTTGCTTATTGGTTCAGTTGTAAGCATTTTTGTTTTCTTTATGCTGAGATGTAATCCATACTGATGGCTGTGGTCTTTGATCTTCATCAGTAAGTGCTTCAAGTCCCTTTTACTTTCAGCAAGCAAGGTTGTGTCATCTGCATGACACAGGTTGTTAATGAGTCTTCCTCCAATCTTGATGCCCAGTTCTTTTTCATATAGTCCAGCTTCTCAGATTATTTTCTCAGCATACTGACTGAATAAGTATGGTGAAAAGAGAAAACCCTGACACACATCTTTCCTGATTTTAAACCATGCAGTATCCCCTTGTTCTGTTCAAATGACTGCCTCTTGGCCTGTGTATAGATTCCTCATGAGCATAATTAAGTGTTCTGGAATTTCCATTCTTCACAATGTTATCCATAATTTGTCTTGATCCACACAGTTGAATGTCTATGCATCGTCAATAAAACACAGGTAAACATATTTCCGGTATTCTCTGCTTTCAGCCAAGATTCATCTGACATCAGCAATGATATCCCTAGTTCCATGTTCTCTTCTGAATCTGGCTTGAATTTCTGGCTGGTCCCTGTCAATGTATTGCTGCAACCATTTTTTAATTATCGTCAGCAAAATTTTACTTGCATGTGATTTTAATGATATTGTTTGATAATTTCCATATTCTGCTGGATCACCTTTCTTTGGAATGGGTACAAATGTGGATCTCTTCTAGTTAGTCGGTTAGGTAGCTGTCTTCAAACTTCTTGGCATAGATGAGTGAGTGCTTCCAGCGCTGCATCCATCTGTTGAAACATCTCAGTCCGTATTCCGTCAATTCCTGGAGCCTTGTTTTACGCCACTGCCTTCCGCACAACTTGGAGTTCTTCCTTTAATTCCCTCAGTTCTTGGTCATATGCTACCTACTAAAATGGTTGAATGTCGAACAATTTTTTGGTACAGTGACTCTGTGTATTCCTTCCATCTTCTTTTGATGCTTCCTGCATCATTTAATGTTTTCCCCGTAGAATTCTTCAGTATTGCAACACAAAGCTTGAATTTTTTCCTCAGTTTTCAGCTTGAGAAATGCTGAGTATATTCTTCCCTTTTGGTTTTCTAACTCCAGGTCTTTGCAGATTTCATTACAATACTTTACTTTGTTTTCTTTAGCCCTCTGACATCTTCTGTTCAGCACTTTTACTTCATCATTTGATCCTTTTGTTTTAGCTACTCCATGTTCAAGAGCAAGTTTCAGTCTCTCCTGGCATCCATTTCGGTCTTTTGTTTCTTTCCTGTTTTTTTAATCACCTTTTACTTTCTTCGTGTATGACATCCTTGATGTCATCCCACAACTTGTCTGGTCTTCATTCATTAGTGTTCTATGTGTCAACTCTCTTCTTGAGATGGCCTGTAAATTCAGGTGGAATATACTCAAGGTCATGCTTTGGCTCTTATGACCTTGTTCTAATTTTCTTCAGCTTCAACTTGAACTTGCATATGAGCAATTGATGGTCTGTTCCGCAGTTGGACTCTGGCCTTGTTCAGACTGATACTGAGTTTCTGCATCATCTCTTTCCACAGATGTAGTAGATTTGATTCCTGTGTGTTCTACCCGTTGAGGTCCACGTGTATAGTCACTGTTTCTGTTGTTGAAAAAAAGTATTTGCAATGAATAAGTAGTTGGTCTTGCAAAATTCTATCAGGCAATCTCTGGTGTTGTTTCTATTTTTCAACTACCGATTCTTTTTCCTTGTTTCCAACTTTCACATTCCAATCATCAGTAACTATCAATGCATCTTGACTGTAAGTTTGATCAACTTCAGACTGCAGAAATTGGTAAAAATCTTCAATTAATTTATCTTTGGCATTAGTGATTTGGTGTATAAATTTGAATAACAGTCTTACTAACTGGTCTTCCTTGTAGGTGTGTGAGTACTATCCAATCACTGACAGCATTGTACTTCAGGACATATGCTGAAATGTTCTTTTTGACAATGAATGCTACACCATTCTTCTTCAGTTTGTCATTCCCAGCATAGGAGACCATATGATTGTCCAATTCAAAATGGCCAACACCAGTCCATTTCAGTTCACCAATGCCTAGGATATCAATCTTAATGCATTACATTTCATTTTTGGTAACTTCCAATTTTCCCTCATACATTAATCATACTTTGTACATTCCACATTCCAATTATTAATGGATGCTTGCAGCTGTCTCTTGTCACTTTGAGTTGTGCCACATCAGCAAATGAAGGTCCTGAAAGCTTTGCTCCATCCATGTCATTGAGTTCGAGTCTACTTTGAGGAGGCAGCTCTTTCCCAATCGTATTTTGAGTGCCTTCCAACTTGAGGGGCTCATTTTCCAGCACTCTACCAGACAATGTTCTGCTGCTATTCATAAGGTTTTCTCTGGCCAATTGTTTTGGAAGTAGATCACCAGGTCCTTCTTCTTAGTCTGTCTTAGTCTGGAAGCTCCACTGAAACCTGTCCACTAAGGGTGACCCTGCTGGTATTTGAAATACCAGTGGCATAGCTTCCAGCTTGGCAACAACATGCAAGCTACCATTGTACGACAAACTGACAGACATGTGGTGGCCTTTATGTATAAAACCCGAAACCAAACCTGTTGCTGTTGAGTCGATTCTGACTCATAATGACCCTGTAGTACAGGGTAGAACTGCTGCAAAGTGTTTCCAAGGAGCGTCTGGTGAATTTGATCTGCTGACCTTTTGGTTAGCAGCCAAGCTCTTAACCACTGCACCACCAGGGCTCCCCTTCATGTATAGAGGCAAGTTAATGGGTCAGAAACCTGGAACAAAAACAAAGCCCATAGGTGACCCCAGTTTGATCCAACAAATTGATTTGAGATAAAGGGCATGCTACATTACAAGCAGGACTTGCTCAAAACAGTTTTGTTTCAATTCCACCTCATTTCCTTTTTGGCTCCTTGTGCTCTTTCTCTTTGAGCTGCGTGCCAATTGCCCATGGATGTTCTACTACATCATAGCCATGTGGTTTGGCAAACTAGAGTTCCAACACCAGACCGGCTGTTTACTGGCTGTGTGACCTCTGCCAAGCTATTTAAATGTTCTGAGTCTTTCAGCTCAGTAATGAGGTCACTCCTGATGTTTACCCTTCAGCCAAAGATTGAGTAGGCCCATGGAACAAAACAAGACTAAAGGGGTGCACATGCCCTGGGGCAGGGACTGAAAGGCAGGAGGGGCCA
This sequence comes from Loxodonta africana, assembly GCF_030014295.1. NCBI lineage: Eukaryota > Metazoa > Chordata > Mammalia > Proboscidea > Elephantidae > Loxodonta > Loxodonta africana. Next base: position 81,165,644 of record NC_087357.1, on the reverse strand, counting down.
GGAAAGCTGGTAACAGGGAACCCAGGGTTGAGAAGGGAGAGTGTTGACATGTCATGGGGTTGTTAACCAATGTCATAGAACAATGTGTGTACTGACTGTTGATGAGAAACTAGTTTGTTCTGTAAACCTTCATCTTAAATAAAAGAAAAAAGAAAAAAAATATTCTGAGTCTCAGCTTCTCATCTGTGAAATGGGACTGATCTCAGCACTTCAGCCTTCCAGACACTTGTGCGGCTGGAGCAAGATAATGACTAAAAAGCGCTTTGTCAGTCATGCACCTCTAGACTCATAAATGGAAGATCCTAGTGTGATAGTTCCCTCTGGAAATGTGTACTAATTTGTCTGTCTCCAAATGAGGTCCAGGAGTGGGCTTGGTTGGAGAAGGTCATGATGGTGCCAGTTAATGCATGAACAGCAATCTTTCAGAGACAGAGAACGAGTACCTGGACCAAATATTGGTGTCTTTAGATTTAAAAAGTCTTTTGCGACCCCCGACTATGTGTTTCAATGTAACTGTGTCCATCCTTACCATGACCCCGCCTGCCTGTGCCTGTGCACTGGTCAGGGTGACTGATGGTGCGTCATGAGGGTAGACTGATGGGGTGGCTCTGATTGGGCCTGTCTGCTACCCCTCTGTGTGTTGGTTTGCATCCTCCATTCTGAGGTCACCAAGATATGAACAAGTATACCCTTTAGCCCAATGTAGGTGGAGGGCACAGTGATTAAGAGCAGAGTTTCAGGGGTAGGCAGCCTTCAGTTTGACTCTTGTTGGCCTGCTTCCTGGTTGTGAGATCTTCAGCAAGTCATCTCATCCCCACCAAGTGTTGGTTTTCCTATCTACACAATGTGGATGAGGGTGTGCTTCAAAGGGTGGTTATGAGGATTAAATGAGATATTTTATTTAAAGCATGCAGCACGAAGCTTGGCCCACATTAACTACTCAAATAATAATGTTGATTATTAGCTGTTATTACCCAGAGCAGTGGCTGAAGAGTGAGAAAAGCCCTTAGGTGTTGTCAGGAGGCCCTCACCAATATGGTCCAGAGACATTTCCTCAGCAAATCCATGAGCCCTGAGGCAAGAGAGCTCTTCCCAGGCTTTCTGGTGGCTTCCGCAGGGCAGCGGCTGAGGAGTGGGGAGGGGGAATGTTTACTAAGATCCCCGCTCAGGAATAAAGAGGACTGTAAGAACTTCAAAGGGAAGACAATCCAGCCTTCTAGGGAAAGCGAGGGAACCATGCCTTTTGGAAGGCCCTTTGCTTGTTGCACAGACGGGTTGGCCCTGGACTCTGAGCTCCTAGCTCAGTTAAACCCATTCTCCCGAATTGCCTCCTCCCCACCCTTGACGGTTAGTTTGTAGTGAGAACAAATCACAGGTTTGAGCACTCCCTGGGGCCTGAGTCTCTAACTCAGGATTTCATCACCCTGTCTGCAGGTGAGCACAGTGGGAACCTGCTTGAGGGATGGGCTGGCATTCCAGTATCTGCAAGGGGAGGGCCAGTGTGCTCACATCTGTCTGTAGCTCCTCAAGTCTGTCTTTGAGCAGGTCCTGGTGCCACATCTGAGCAACAGAAGCCCTCTAAGATCTCTCTTTCTCATACACACACACACACACACACACACACACACACACACACAATGCCTTCCCAGGCCAGGCAGGTCATGCAAATGAGTGAAGCCAATCAAGTATAAGATAATGTGGCGGGGGAACTCTGAAGACCTGAAGCCATACGACTGGTCCACAGGGTAGAATTTTCTACTTTTGTAAACACCTTCAGTGAGATGTGGTCTGCTGTGGTCTGTTTACCCATGTGGCTGTGGAAATGCAGGCCTGAACATAGGGTGGGGCAGAAATGGCCCATGGGGCAACGGGACACGGAAGAGAGAGAAACTCAAAACAGAGTGTCCAAAATGAAACTGGACAGAGTCCCAATGAAGCTGCAGCCAAAGGGCTGGGCAGAGAGACAGACCAGATCAGGACCTTGTGTGTCCTGGGACAGGTGCCCAGGGTCCTGGTGTCTTTGGCTTCCCTGACAGCTCCAATTCCATACTTCCTTGTCCTTCCAGGTAACACTCCAGGTGGCCTCGGGTCACATGCCTTGCCTAGCGTCTAGGAGCCCACACTTCCCGCATACTGTGGGACTAGGTGCCACCTTAGGTCCCCCACTGTCTCTGCAAAGTGCCAGCCTCTTTCTCTCTAGCTGTGCTGCCCCTGCAAATGAGGTCTGGGCTTGTCAACAGAGGATTTCAACAAAAAAGAGGCTTAGAGGCATAAGGAATTTGCAAATCTTATATGCTGGAAACAGGCCAGGAAGCCAATGATGCTGGGAAAAACTAGAGATTTGCCCCAGAGTGCCAAAGCCCCTCTCCAAAGCTTCCCACTCGCTCCCAGTGCTCTAGAAAGCCTGAGCAAGATTATTTGAAAGCCTGGCTGTTAGAAGGAAACTCGTGGCCTATTCTTAGCCCGGATCTGTTATCACAACCAAGTAGAGCCCCCACCCCCAGCATTAATAGGAGCTGTCCGTGCAGAAGGAGGGGCTGTGGTTAAGAGGAGGAATAAACATGTGGGGGGGCTGCAGACCTTTCCATTGGCTGAGATAAATCAGCCTCTTAAACTGTCTTTAGCTAATTCATTAGGAGGATAGAGACACACACCTTCAAACAGCTTCCTGACAGGAGGCACATCTCAGCTCTGGTGGGGTGTGGCTGACTTCCATTCATGCAGACAGGGGAATAGTCACCAAAATACCTGATGCTGAGAGAAGTGCATTCTGTTTGGAAACCAAGGCCTGGGCGGGGGGAGGGGGATAGGCGGATTCAAGGTCAATGGTGTCATCCAGGACTTGAACCCTATTTAGGCTAGCCTTCTGGGCAGTCATTCCCTTATGTGTAGGAGACAGTGTGTTCCAAAAGGGGCTGAAGCTGGATACCCCCTCTTGCCCATCCACTCGGGACCCTTGAAAGAGCAACTTGAGACCCCTTTCTTGTGTAGACTAGGCAGGGCTTCCTATCTGGGGTGTAGGGAGGGCTTTGGCCAGAGCCCTGGCCTTTGCTGAACAAAGTCTAGGCTGGCTCCTTCCCACCTACAGCGTGACCTTGGGCAAGGTTACCTCCCCTAGTTACGCTCAGAGGCTCCACCTTGTAAAAGGAAGAGTGGGACTAGAGGATCCCTACCAGCCCTTCCTGCTCTAGCCCATGGCCTAGAAGCTCACAGGACCCACTTGCTAGCTCTCCGGCAGCCTCAGCCCAGCATCTCCTGGGGATGATACCGATCTCCACTGAAGTTTCCAGGGTGTAATAGGGACTTTCCCCACAGGTTTACATTCCTGGTTCCCAGCATCCTTGATCCTCCAAAACACCCTGGCCTGCAGCTCTAGTGATGTCCCTTGGACAGATCAGAAAGCACAGGCTAAGAGGGGTTAACAGGTTCATCCGAGGTCATGCATCTGCTAAGCGACAGGGTTGGGGCTGGAGCAAGCACTGCATGAGTTCAAGCTTGGGGAACTCTCACATTTCGCATGACCCAAGTGTAACTTTTTTCCAATGGGAGGGAAGGACTTTGGTCCCCAAGGGACAAGGGGGCCCAGTGTTAAGGTCTAAGATTGCTCCTGCTCACATCCCCAACACAGATGCTGGCTGAGTAGGGGTCATGAGGCTAAGTGTGAGCAGGCAGAGCTCAGGACCGCAGTGGGTGCTGGTTCTGCTCTGTCTTCCCAGTGAGTTGAACAGCCATGACTCTGAAGACTGGGTGGAAGGGAGGAGCTGTGTCAAGAAAGTCCAGCCTAGGAATCATTACCCCTCAAAACCACACTGGGCTCCTGCAGCAGGCAACAGACAGGGGGCCTTCTGTTAATGGGGCTGAGGGGTGGCCAAGGGAAGCCCGAACCTCCACGTCCAGCCCTTTAGCTCAGCCCCACCTGGACAGAGGCGATCTGGGCATTGGGGATTCTGTCTCTGTGGTTTGAGCAAAACAAATGAGCTCAGTTTACCATTTTCTTGCCTGCAAAGTGAGGTACCCAGTTCTCATGTTTGCCCAGCCCCCTACCCCTCCCCTTTCAGTGCCTGACCTCTCCCTCACCACACCTCATCGACCCATTTCCCAGATGAGGACACTGAGGCTGGCTCTTGGGCACTCAGAGAGACAGCTGCCAAGCAGAGATCCCGTGCTGGGCGCACTAGCCCCAACCCCAAGCTCACTCCACTGTGCCTGCTGCTGCCTGCAGAGCAGGGCTGCTGGGGGTGTGGGAAGGAAGGTGAGGGACAGGTGTTGTCAGAAGTGCCTGCCTGGCCAGCTGGCCACCTCCCACTCTTGGGCAGCCCTGTCTGCTGTGCCCAGCATGCAAGGACAACAGGGCAAGGTGGTGTCTTACCTGCAGCTGTGGTGATGCCCAGGAGCCGGCAAGTGTATTCCAGCCCAGTCCAGAACACCTGGAGCTTCATGGTGCCAGGGGTGGCGAGGGCAGGGTCCCAGCAGGTCAAGCGGCAGAGGCTCCAACCTGGGGTACTCCTGGATGCCCTTGCACAGGCAGAAGGCTGTAGCTACGGGCTCCAGGTCCCCGAGCTTAGGGACCCTGCCTTCCCAAACCAGTCCTGGCCACTGCAGCCTTGCTGAGGTGTGAATAGGGATCACCTTTCTGGCCTTGCCACTGTGCCCTTGCCAGGCACTAGGCTTAATCATTACCTGGGAAGAATGCCCCTGCTGCTGCTCCGCACAGCTTGGGGCCTTGAGCGCTGCAGCCTTCCTTTGCCTCTGCCTGAGATCAGGCTGATTAGGGCTGGGCTGGGGCAGCTGGAGCAAGCAGGGAATTACCGTTTCTGGCTGGGAGGAGGGAGCTGAAGAGGGAGCCAAGGTTCCTTCCTTACCAGACTGCGCTGGGGCAGTCTCACCTGGACCTGACACCTGTCTGGGGAGAGCCAGTTCCACAGGAGATGGGGCACATGAAGGTCCCCGTTTGTGTGGATGGGGAGAGAGGGATGTGCCTTTAAATCACCCGTAGAAACAACTTTTGAAATAAGTTCCAAGCTTCATTCTTCTGCTTAAAGATGGATTAGAACGCTTTGCCAGGCTGTAGTGGACTTGGACTCAGACCAGGGCATACTTAGGCTAGGCCCCACCACAAATGGGCCTTCCTTTATCCTGGACAGGCATCCTGAGCATGTGATGGGGGAAACTACGTATTACAATTCTTCAGGAGGGGAGTCGTATGTCAATAATTAACTGGGTGACCTTGACGAAATCCAAAGAGACCTGTGAGCCTTACTTAGTAACTTTTGCAAAAACTAAATGAGAGGGCTTAGCTGGGTTAGTGGTTCTCAAAGTAGTGTGTTAAATGGAGCTGGGCCTGGAAGCTCAGTCCTGAAAATTGGATAATGATGGGTTTTTACTAATTCTTATTTTACTAATGGACTTACCAAGTTTTAGTTTTCCTCTGAGATATTTTTCTGAAATCTATTGCTTCTTTGCTCATATGGAATAGACCCCATAAACAACAACAACAAAACAAACAGATTAGGGGGAAGAATTCTCATAATAATGGCAAACTCAGACATAGTTGGTCTTACTTTTTATTTGTTGAGAATACATGTGCCTTCATATAATTAATTAATAGATACTTTTTGCTATTAAAATTTAATTTGATTGATAAATTTGATCAAGATTTCGTGGCATACCATAAAGGCTACCATTTTTTTAAAAACGTATTTTATTTTTCTCCATTAAACAAATTTACAACCTTTATATTTATGTGATCCTTAAGATCAGGTTTTAAAAATGTATGATTTGAAATGTTTTTTTCTTGGATTAGCAGACTATGCTTATAAACTCAAAATTTCCCCAAATTTGACAGGTCTGCTGAGGGCACCTCCGTCCCACCCCCCTGCCCCCAGAAATGCTGGTATTTGGGCGTCCACGGAGCTTCCTGGAGTACCCAGACAGGGCTACTGGACCAGCTGTTACCAGCCCCATGGCTTCATCCCTCTGGGAACCATTCTGTCTGAGCTGGTGGGGAAGCTCTGGCTAACACCCAGAACAGTGCCTTCTTTTTCCTTTCGGACAACAGTTAATTTTGTTTCTTTCCCGTGATGTCCATGTGCTCAGAAGAGATGGATGCTCTGCAGCCCTTGGTGGGTGGAAGGCTGTTCAGTCTACTTATTGATGGTGGCTGTGACCGTTCCCTTCCCGGGTTTAGAAAAGAGCATGTGAATCAATTCTGGTCAAATGCCAGGAAGGGGCATGTGCTGATGCACCTCTGGGAGGTATTCCTCACTCTTACCAAGCAGCACAAGGGTGGCTGCACCTTCCTCTCTCTGGGTGCTATGGTGTCGGGATGGTGGCCGTCTCAAGACAAGAAGGGTGGAGGCAAAAGGCATGACCCCTGCCCAGAGACTGGTGGGCGAGATGCGGAACGCTGGGCACCTGATGATGTGATGGAGCTGCTGAACTTACCAACACCGTCAATACCACCAGCCTAGTGCTGTCCTGTGCCCATTGTTAAGTTGGCTGCCTTGGGTTTTTGGTTACAGCTGAAAGCGTTTTGCTTGACATAGTGTGTTGTGCCTGAACTGAGTCCTCTCCACAGGCTTTTTCTCAGGAAGCTCTTTCCTGTGCACTTGGCTCAGGTCGGTGGAGATTGAGAAACAGAGAGGCTGAGGGAGAGGGTACCCTTCAAGCCCTGGGGTGCCCCTTCTTTACAGGGGCTGCCCTCTTCAGAGGAGTAGAAGTGGGAGTGTTGGGCTGATGGTAGAAGGAAAATAAGGCCCACTACAAAAATAAAACATGGAGAAACCCCAGAGAGGGCTGGGAAAACCACAAAGAAGACCCTAGAACAACTTTGATCTCTCTGTACCATTGAACCCATTTATGGAACTCCATTGGGGAGGAGAAGCCCCCCATGGGTGGAGGCAGACATGTTTCTTAAACTCCTAAGATAGATAGCTACTGTGAAGTCAGCTCTGACTCATGGCAACTTTATGCACAACAGAAAAAAATGCAGCCCGGTCCTACATCATCCTCATGATCACTGGCATGTTTGAGTCAGTCCATGGTTGCAGCTATTGTGCCAATCCATCTCACTGAGGGACTCCCATGCTCTTGCTGGCCCTCTACTTTACCAAACAAGATGTCATCCTCCAGCGATTGATCCGACCTGATAAAGTGTCCAAAGCAATCAAGTTGGACAACGTTCTCTTGTGATCCATAAAGTTTTCACTGGCTAATTTTCAGAAGCAGATCACCAGGCCTTTCTTCCTAGTCTGTCTTAATCTGGAAGCTCCACCAAAGCCTGCCCACCATGGGTGACCCTACTGGTATTTGAAATACCAATAACATAGCTTCCAGCATTATAGCAACACACAAACCACCATAGTATGACAAAGTGACAGATGATCGATGGAAACTCCTAATGGTTCAGGAAAAAGATTGTCAGGAAATGAGATCCTAAGACACAAGCTGGCTCAAAAGGTGGTGAGGCTTTCAAACATCAATTCTGACCATGCAGCCAGTCGTGGGCCCCGAGAGGAGAGGAGGGGTTTCCTTGAGAACTTAGTGGGACAGCCCAGGGAGCTCTGCTTCCAGCAACCTGAAGAAAGGGATGTGGGGCCTGTGGAAAGCAAGTGGAAAAGTACTACAATGACAAAAAGGGAGTCTCACATTACAGTGGCACGTGAAGCAGAAGGCGCCGGGGTCACTGATGCATGGGACAGTGATGGAATGTGGATGTTACACAGAGACATAATTTCGATTTCTATTGTACCCTAAGGAGCCCAAGCTTGCACTAATGGGTGGCAGTTATGGGGGGAAGCTTTTAGCTCAAAACAGGGAAATATATTCTAACCATCGGCCTCCCAGTGATCACTTGGGCTGTTTTGGAGGCAATGAGCTCCCTGGGGCCTGCAGAAACCTTGGGTGGGGGTGGGGACCCTGTGGACGGGTCACTCGCTGACTGGATGACTCAGACCTGGGAGGCTCTGGTTCTGTTGTCAGTGCTGTTAGGTGCCGTTGGGATGATTCCACGTGTGCCGAGTAGAACTGTACTCCACACGGCTATGATCTCAACGGCTGTGATTTTTCAGTAGATTGCCAGGCCTTTCTTCCAAGACATCTCTAGATGGACTCAGACTGCCAACCTTTCTGGTAGTAGCCAAATGCTTCACTGTTTGCACCACCCAAGAATACCAGGTTAGATGGATAGAGTCAAACATGCCTTGTCTAGAGCAGGTTCCAGGGAATGGGAGCTGATAATACAGGGGAACAAAGACAGCTGACTGCACTGTGGCCCACTTGGGTTAGTTTTGTTACTCCAGCAGCTGTTCTTTGTGACATAAGTGAGTTTACTTACTATGCTGTTTCATTTCACTATATGCTAACCAAAGTCTCTGTGTGCGGGAATGATAGCAATGCAGGTTTACCCAATAAACTCACAATAATCCCAGACACTTGACAATGAATGTCCTGCCTCCAGGACTTGTCGAAAAATAGTGGTGATGTCAATGACTATCACAATAGGCAGCGTTTGCTGAACATTAACTGTACTGCAGGCCCTGTGCTAAGTGCTACAAATACAAGCCTATTATTCTTCTTCTCAGTTTACAGGGGAGGAGGCAGGGCCAGGTGAGGCTTCGTGCATTTGCTCAAGATCGCACAGGACATAAAGAAATGAGGGGTAGGGGGAGGAAGTGATTCTAGCCACATCTCCAGCTTGACCTCCTCTGCCTCTCTCTCTGGTTATATGGACATCTCAGTCATAAAGCTGCCGAGGGTAAGACCATCCTAGTAGCCCAGAGGCAGATCATCCAGGAGGGCTTCCTGTCCAAACCAGGTGATTTCCTCAGCTACTATTAGACAAGGGGAGGCAACAGTGGATTCACCAAAGGCTCCCCAGCCGCCTTCTCCTGACGGTAGTCAATGGGAAAGAGTGCCTCCAACTGTCAGTGCCACTCCCTCTTTGTTTGTTGCTATAAATGGGTGCTCCCAGGCATTCTCTGCCATATGGGATGGCCATAAATTGGGTGCCGTTAATAAAAGGCTCATTGCCGTTGAGTTGATTCCAACTCATAGCGACCTTATAGGACAAGGCAGAACTGCCCCATAGGGTTTCCAAGGCTATAAATCTTTACAGAAGCAGACCGCCACATCTTTCTCCAGTGAAGCAGCAGGTGGGTTCAAGCAGCTGAACACTTAACCACTGCACTACCAGGACTCCTTGCACCATTAATAGCTGCACAAAAATTCGAGATGCTTGGGATGGCCCTGGGGAGCTTGAGAAGTCAGGAGAAGATGAAATGTGGGTATGTGCTAATCACCGTTCAGCCATTGAGGGTGAGGAAGTTTCCACAAAGCAGCAGGAAGGTCATAGCATAACTCAAAACAAGTGCCTGTCCCTGGAGGCAGATCCCTGAGCTATGCTAAGCTTTGACCTCTTCAGCTCCCCTCTCCCATCACACCTCTCATCTCAGTGTCAGCAAAGAAACTCAAGACCCTCAGACCGGCACACTTCAATCCCCCTCACAACCCTCCTAGCCATCCACATCCTCACCCTCACCTGTCCTGTGTCTCCGTTAGAGGAAGAGGGCTAATCCTCTCACTTGTGCCTTCAATCTGCTGCCTCTGTGTCTTTGGGGACCTTCACCATCAATTATAGTGTCTATTCTGTGTATCCAAAGTTTCTCCTCCACCTCTTCCTTCCACTCAGTCTATAGTCAGGGTCAAGGTTCTTAAGCCTTTCGGTCCTCCAGCACACAGAGACGATGGCTAGTCCATAGCGAAATGATCTGCCTTCCCTGCAAACCTCACCTCCCCACAAACCTCAAGTGGAGGTGACCTCCCCTTCACAGCCAGGACACTCCCTCCCACTTCTAAGATGTGGCTTTCACCTGCTTTCACCTCACTGTGACCATGTGGGCTGGCAGCTGATCCCAGACCCAGTGACCTCATTTCTCAGCTCATTCAGATCCATTCTTGGACCGTTTAGTATTTAAAACTGTTAACCACCCCTTTCTTCTTGAAAAGCCTCCTTACAACATGCCTTTTGGTGATGTCCTCCGTGTGTGAGGCTTGCATTCTCTCTCTTTTCCTGTGTGTCCTTTGCTGTTTCCCAGGTAGGAACCTGTGGTAGGCAGCCTCCAAGATGGCAACAACTATCCCCCTCCTGGTATTCACACCATGTGTAGTCCCCTTCCATGTTGTATCAGGGTTGGTCAATGCGACCAAGACAATATGGCAGAAGTGATGTTGTGTCAATTCCGGTAGTTGCTATCTCTTTCTCTCTCAGTTACTCTCTCAGGGGAAGCCAGCTGCCATTTCATGAGCAGCTTTATGAGTGGTCCATGCAGTGAGGGATTGAGGCCTCCTGCCAACAGTCACAAGAGTAAGCTCAAGAGTAGATACTCAGCTCCAGTCCAGCCTGCAGATGACTGTAGCCTCCGCCAACAGCCTGATCAAAAACTCATGAAAAACCCTGAGCCAGAACCACTCAGCTAAGCTGCTCCCAGACACCTCACCTCAGACACTTTCTGATATAATAAACGTTTGTTGTTTTAAATTGCTAGCTTTTAGGATCATTTGTTATGCAGCAAAGGTTAACTAATACATCATTCTTGACCCTATTTTCACTCTCTCATTTTCTTCTTTTTCTGGTTATTCTTCTCTAAATCCATGGCTTAAGTATGACCAAACCAACCAACCAAAAAACAAAAAATCAAACCCATTGCTATCCAGTCGACTGTGACTCATAGCAACACTATAGGACAGAGTAGAACTGCCCCAGAGAGTTTCCAAGGAGTGTCTGGTGGATTCAAACTGCTGACCTTTTAGTTAGCAGACTAACTAGCCCTGCCAGGACATTATCACCAGCCACCTAAGTTTCTACCTGTCTGTTGGTCACCTCCGCCTCAAAGTCAGTATGTCCCAAATCAAACTTAGCCTTTCTATCTCAATTGTTTTCCTTCTTTTGAGTTTTATATCTTGGCTACTAGCCTCATTATTACCCTAGTCACCAAAGCTAGAAACTTCAAAGCCAGTTTTGGCATCTCCCCTTCCTTTTTCCCAAGTTCTGCCAACTTTATATTGCCATTGCTTACCGTCCACCCTTTCTGTCTGCTGCTTCTATCCTTCTCTGTGTTTAAACCCTCATCGCTTGCACCGATCACTGCCGTGGCCCGCTATCAGGACTTCCAGGCTCCAATTCGCCCCTCTCCACTTGAACTCCATCCTGTAGCCTGCGTTGTGTTTTTGAAAGTGCAGATATTCAGAAGTTATACCCTGCCCAACACTTTTAATGATTTTTTATTGCCTAAAGAACAAAGTTGAGATTGCCTAGGTTGGAAGGCTAGGCCTTCCATAAGCAGACCCCACACTGTCACCCTAGACTCATTGTGTGCCTGTCCCTTCCCTCCTTCCCAGATGTCTGGGCTTTCAGACTCTACGGACCAGATACAGCCTTTCAAGCTGTCTGTGCTCATGTTGTTCTCTCTTCAATGTCTTGTTTCTTTCTTCAATATTCTCTCTTCTTCATCACAATTACAGTCATTATTTTTGAGTTAGTTTAGTATCAGCTTCTTGATGGATTCTGTTTGGTCTCTGCAGTCAGAATTAATTATGTCCATGCTGCACTTGACTTGCCTGTGTTAGTGTTGGCTTCTCCCACCAGGTGGTGAGACTTTGGACTCAGGGATGGTAGATGCTTGAGTGGATGAAGGAGGCTTATCAAAGTGGGCTGTCATGGATCGAATTGTGTCCCCCCAAAATATCTGTCAACTTGGCCAGGTCGTGATTCCCTTGCATGATTGATTATCCACCATTTTATCTTCTGATGTGATTTCCCTATGTGTTGTAAATCCTATCACTATGATGTAATAAGGTGGATTAGTGGCAGTTATATTACTGAGGGCTACAAGATTACATAGTGTCTTAAACCAATCTCCTTTGAGATATAAAAGAGAGAGGCAAGCAGAGAGACGTGGGAACCTCATACCACCAAGAAAGCAGTGCTGGGAGCAGAGTGCATCCTTTGGACCTGAGGTTCCCATGCAGAGGTGCTCCCAGACTGAGGGAAGACTGATGACAAGGACCTTCCTCCAGAGCCTACAGAGGAGAAAGCCTTCTCCTGGAGCTGATGTCCTGAATTAGGACTTGTAGCCTACTAGACAGCGAGAGAATAAGTTTCTCTTTGTTAAAGCCATCTGCTTGTGGTATTTCAGGTATAGCAGTGCTAGATTACTAAAACATGGGCCCTGTAGTTATATTTAAGTTCTTGCGATCAGTTTAGCTAAAGAATAGGAAGTAAGCAAAGCCATAAACCTAACAATTTAGCCAAATTTTAACAGGACACAGCTGATAGATTTTTAGGTGAAATCATCTTCGCCCTCACTTTTCCTCCCTTCTCCAAGTTGGGTGTAATCAACTTTTCCTCCCTCACATATCCAGAGCCCATGCAGTGCTTGTGTCCCCCAGAAAAAGAAGACAGGCTGTGGTTCCCATTCAGGGTTACGTTAACAAATCCCCTGAGAACACTTTAGCTTGTGTGGTACCAAGCAGGGGTTAGTCTGGGTGGGGCGGGGATTAGGTTAGCCTCCTGCCCCTGAATGGAGAGAGGAAGAGCTGGCGGAGCAGCCTGACCTGCTCTCCTGGAGGCTTTGAGAAGGGCTTGGCAGCTGTCATCTTGCCACCTGGTTCCAGCAAGGGGATGGTGCAGTGGCCCCTGAATCAGCTGGTTGTTGTTGCTGTTAGTCGCTGTTGAGTTGGCTCCAGATCATGGAGACATGATCTTTCCTAATGACGTGTCCAAAGTAAGCAAGTTGATCTCACCATCCTTGTTTCTAAGGAGCATTTTTGTTGTATTTCTTCTAAGACTTATTTGTTCATTCTTTTGGCAGTCCATGGTATATTGATTATTCTTTGCCAACTGCACAGTTTGAACGCATTGATTCTTTTCCACCTTCCTTTTTCATTACCCGGCTTTTGCATATATATGTTGTTACATTGTTGTTAGTTGCCATCAAGTCACTTCTGACTCAAGGAGACCCTGTGTATGCAGAGTTGAACTGCTGTATTGGGTGTCTAGGCCGTGACCTTTCAGAAGCAGACCACCAGGCCTGTCTTCCAAGGCACCTCTGAGTGAATTCAAACCACCAACCTTTCTGCTAGTAGTTGAGTGCTTAACTGTTTGTGCCAAGCAGTCATGCATATGAGGCAATCAAAAAGACTAATTCTTGGACAAGTCATGCTTTTTGGGCTTCCGTATTTGTGATGAGGCAGTTGGATCCTTCTGATCCTCCTGAGTCTCTGAAGCTGAGGTCTGTACTACTGTGAACTCCATTTCAATTAAGCCACCTTGAAAGAGAAGATGGCTGACAGGGTGAAAGATCGCCATGCCCGTTGAGGCCCAGCACAGGCACCACCTGCTCTGCTGGACATCAGTCAGATGCTCCTTCCAGCTCAGCTCTGTCTCCTGGGAGGAGCTGTCCTACGCAGATTTACAGCAGGCAGCTAGGGAGCTTTAAACGTTCCTAGAGCCTTGCCCTCTTCATGATTGCAGATTTCTATAAATTGGTCTCTGACATCAGTCTTCCTCAGCGACACTGTGAGACTAAATACCTGATGAGATTTGTAGCATTAGGAGGTCAAATCTCTAACCCTCCCAGGAGTAGATTCTAACATGTGGAGGAAGCAATATTTTAGTCAAAGGAGAAGAGTCACTGTGGACAGATTCCTCTTCTGCTGTGCTATGAGGAGAAGGTTTTCAAATTCACTAGAGCCTCAGGGTGGGCGAGTTGGGGGCCAGCCCAGGAGTAGAAAGCAAGGTCCTTCATGGGGTGCTGGCTGTGCTCTCCCAGAAACTTCACCTGTATGGAATGTAAAGGCTGGTGTGAAACTTTGGAGAGGAAAGCTATGATTTTTCCCCTTCCCTTTATCTAGAAACAACCTAGCTGTGATGGTTAAGATTGTGTGTCAACTTGGCTGGGCCATGATTCTCAGTGTTTATATGTGATCACTCCCATGATGGAATCTACTGTGAGTAGCCAATCAGTTGAAGGGGATTTTCCTTGGGGGTGTGGCCTACATCTGAATATAAGCAGACGTTCTGGCGTTTTGCTTGCTCTGGATCCCTCGGCTGCCTCCTGTTCATCTGACCTCCGGTTCTTGGGACTTGAGCTATCAGTTTATCTGCTAATCTTGGGATTTGTCGATCTTCACAGACTGTGACTGGGAGCCCTGCCCTCTGACCTGCCGAGCTTGGGTTCGCCAGCCCTTGCGGCTACGTGAATCCAGGGAAGCCTCCATCCTGATCCATGGACTTGGAATGTCCCAACCTCTACAATTTCGTGAGCCGTTTCCTTGATACAAATCTCTCCCATATATGCTTTACTGGTTTTGCTTCTCTAGAGAACCCAGCCTACGATGGTAGCTGAGCTGATCCAGTAGAGATTCTTAGATTATGGGTTTCCAGGAAATACTCCAAGCCACAAGTGTAGAGGTCTGGGGGATGGAGAGCCCCAAGTTTGCATGGGCTAATGCTAGCCCCATGCACTCCTCAGCCATTGAAGCTGCCTGCATCCTGCTGAAAGCGTGGCCCCATATAGTCATGGCGGTAGCCCAGGTTGAGGCCAAGGGCCAGGGAGCTCCTTGCTTGGTTCCAGGGAGCACTGTCTCTGTCTGGGAAGGAGGTGATCTGGGGCCAGGTGTCTTTCTCCACCCCAGTAATGATAATGAGCTTTGGTCCTGAAGGCTTACCACGTGCCTCACCACTCTAGACTCAGTTCTTTCTTTCCTTGCTGGGGAGTTTCCAGCAAGTCTATCCATAGTATGTAATGATGAACTAAACTGCCTTGAAGACGGTGAGGTCCCCATCACTGGAGGTTCCTAAGAAGAAGCTGGTGGCACTGTTCAGAGCTGCTGCAGAGGGCTCCCCTGTGGGGGGAGTGGGTGTGCCTGTGTAAGTTTCCACTTGGGGATAAAGCCCTGGCTCTGACCACCTCCTGATCATGCCTTTGTGAGCTCCTTTTGGACCTGTTCTCAACTTTAAATGCCAGGCCCTCACTTTTCCTCTGCCTGTGTCCTTCCATGTGATGCCCTCACCCCTCTGTTCCTTCCACCCACACTTGCTGACTTTTGACATCCCACCTGCTTTACCTGATCCAAAACAATTATCAAATGATTCCAAAAGCTTTAAAGGATTCCTGTGTCCCAGACTAGGTCCTGGGTGATGCAGTTTGTGCTCATCTACTAACTTAAAGGTTCAAACCCAGCAGGGCTATGGAAGAAAGGCCTGGCAATCTGCATCCGTAAAGATTACAGCCAAGAAAACCCTATGGAGCAATTCTACTCTGTAACACATGTAGTCACTATGAGTTGGAATCAACTCAACGGCAACAGGCTTTTTTTTTTTGGTAGCCCAGATTGATGGCTCCCTTCTCAAAACCCCTGAGTTTGTTTTTTGAGACTCTGACCTGAGTGGGTGTTCCTGATGTATGTGCCTACCTTCTCTCCTCCTGAGTATGCTATCCCAGAAAAGGGGTCAGGGCTTTGTTCCTGCTTCTCTGCAGATCCCAGCATGTTGCTCGTTGCTTTGTGCTGGTGAAGTTGCTCTGGGATATTGTAGATGTCATTTGTGCTGATAGCCTCCATTTGCTGCCCATCCTCAACTCCACTCCCAGATTCATTCTTCACCTTTCTCTGCCTGGAGACTGAATCCATGGGTGGCTTTGGCTGGGCTCTCTTTTCTCTGGAAGGCACAACAGGAGATCAGAGGGTGGGAGAGAAAGAGCTTGGGTGTTTCTTCCTTCTACTCCCTCCTGGCTTTGCCACAATTCTGGCAGTGGCTGGGTACCACTAAAGCTAAAATCTCATATTGCACTTGCCCTCGAGGCTAAGGAGGTTAACAGTTTATTCCTATTAGTTGGCTATGGATACCTCACCATCTCTTGCAGGTTTTCTTAATCTGTTCACACCTCCATACTTAAGCTTTATATTCAGTTCAGTTAAATTCTGTGGATTTTGCTGTCTATTCCTGAAGTGGCACTGACTGATGTGTAACCAAAGATATCTTAGCACAAATCCTGAGTAAAAGACTGCACCATTCACCTTGTGGTGAGGCCTTGGACAAAGCCCCTTAATCAGCATGAGCCTCAGTTTCTTTTTCTGTAAATTGGGGACAATATTGCTTGCATCATATAGTCATTTAAAGTGGATGAAGACACACCTAGAAAGATGTGAAATGCTATCAGTCAATCAGCAAATATTTATTGGTGTCAGTGATGTGTCTGGCAGTCTGGTGTTATCTTATGTGTAGATGGCACGACAGAGAACAAAATGGGCAAATCCCTGCCCTCCAGGAACTCATTCTAGAGAGAAGAGACAGTCAGTAAACATGACCAAACTAGTTGCTGTCGAGTCGACTCCAACTCATGGTTACCCCACGCATGTCAGAGTAGAATTGTTCTCCATAGGGTTTTCAATGACTGATTTTTCTGAAGTAGATTGACAGGACTTTCTTCCAAGGTACATCTGTGTGGACCCAAACCTCCAGCATTTTTGTTAGCAGCTGAGCATGTTAAAAGCTCGTAACCGCCCTGGGACTTCCAAGAAACACGATAGTCAATAAGAAAACTTCAAATCTTGGTTAACGCTATGAAGAAAATCAAGAGGCTTCCTTAGTATGGTCGAGTGGCATCTGAGACCTGCAGCCAAGCAAACATTAAGGCTAAGGTGTCTCAATAATAAAAAAAGCAAGGGCAAGCCCCTGACAGGGAAATAAGCTTGTGTATCATAATTTTTTTTTTATCAGAAGGAGAGGAAGGCTAGGGTGGCAGAAAGGTACGGGGTGAATGACTTGGGGAGTAGAGGAAGGTATGGTTGGAGAAGTAGGAAGGGCCACATCCCAGACAGCCAGGGGGACACAGTGATAAGTAGTTATTTTACGTAAGCCGCAGTGGGAATTCATGGAGGGTTTTAAGTAAGGGGAGAGGTGATGACTTGTTGTATGCCTTATAATAGCATTCTGGCTACTGAGTGGAAAATGGACCATCGACCATGGCAACAGTGGAGACAAGGAAGACTAGGTAGGAGGCCATTGTTACAGTGGCTTGGATAAGAATGTCACACGGAGATGGTGAGAAGTGGCGGGACATGGGTGGAAGAACCAGTGTATTCTGTGTCAAGATGTTCTTAGAGTAGATGCTCAATGAGGAATCGTTTACAGAGTATAAAATTTATGCTAGGGGCGCTAGGCTAGATCATGCCCTCTTAGATGTTAACATCTTTGTCTTATTTATCTTTGTACACTCACTGTTTATCATAGGGCCTTGTACAGTGAGCATTCAAAAGAGTGTTTAATTTCAAGGTGGGCCAGCACAGGATGGTGTATATATTTTTTAGTGCTTCTGAAACAAACTACCACAAGCTGGGTGGCTTCAAACAATGGAAATGTATCCTCTCATCATTCTAGAGGCTAGAAGTCTGAAATCAGGGTGTTGGCAGGGCCATGCTATCTCTGAAGGCTCTAGGGGAAAAGTCTTTCTTGCCTTTTCCTAGCTTCTGGTGGTTCTTGGCGATCCTTAGTTTGTAGATGGATCACTCCAATCTCTGCCTCCATCTTCTTATGGCTGTCTTGCCTCTGTGTCTGTGTCTCTTTGCTTTTATAAGAACACCAGTCTGATTAGATTAGGAGTCACCTTACCTATGACCTCGTATGAACTAATAATATCTTCAAAGATCTTATTTTATATGTACCAGAGTTAGGATTTCAACGTATCTTTTTGGGGGACACAATTCATTCCACAACATCTAGCATGTGCAAAGCCCCTGGCCCCTCTGGCCCAGGTAGTGCTCAGTGAATGCCCCTTTGCTGTCTGTGGAGCTGGATCTTATTTGTGTCCAGGAGGGAAACCTGTGGCAGAAGGCAGGCTTGGGTCCCACATATGAAACCTGGATTAAGCCCAGAAGTCACCCATGTAGCTTTGAGATTGGCTCTAACTAGATATGTTCTACTTTTAAATTCAAGACCAGTACCCATATGTTGATTGATTGCAAAATGATTTCCCTCTGGCAGTTGTGTAAAACCCAGAGAGAAAAACAAAACACAGAAACAGAAGAGATGACCACTCCTCTGTGCATGCAGGTGCCTTTTCCAGACCCCTACCTGGGGAGATGGGTGATGCAGAAATGGGAACTTCTCCATGTAAGGGCTGGAAGTCTGGTTCCCAGTGGTCTTTTCTTCTTGAGAGGCAGCCAGGGCCTCTCCTAAACTACCCTCTCTGCCGCAGTCAGCCCCCCAGGGTTCTCTTTATGGGCTAATTGGTGGAGTGTTCTCCTTCTACTACAGCCTCTGGCTTCACGTGGCTGGCTTCTTTCTTTATAAACCAAGGTAATATGTGCTGGTGTGGTTAGTAAATGCAGGCTTTGTGGACCCTTTTGAGGTTCAACTATTTCGAAGCTGCATGACTCTAGGCAAGTTACTGAGCCTCCCTGAGCCTTGGTTACTTCACCTGCATTTAGCAGGTATGGATCCTAGTCCACACACTCGAGTATAAGAATTGTCACGTTTCTCCAAATTAGATCATTCTCTCCAGCTCCTAACTATTAAGATGGTGGAAGATGCAATCTCCTTCTCCACAGGGGTGACCAAGAGTCTCAGGGGTTATGTTAAATCATAAGATGTCCTCTGGTGTTCATTCTACACTGGTCACCACTGATATTCTTGTTGTTCAAATCCAAAGGGCTTCTTGTGGCACAGTGTAATAAGGACCACAACCCTCCCCTCCTTCCTGTGATGTCTTTCTTTGCAGTGTGACATGGTGGCTGCTATTGAGAGGTGGACACTCTTTCTCTTCCCCTTGAGTCTGGGCTGGCCTATGCCTCGCTTTGGCCAGTAGCAGGTGGTGGAAGTGACAGGGCCAGGTCTGAGCCTGGCCCTCGAGGCCTCTCGCATGCTCTTCCTACCTCTGAACCCCACCAGCGGCTATTTGAACAAGGCTGGGCTAGCCTGCTGGAGGATGGGGTCCATGTGGAGCTGGGAGGGGCCATCTCTCCTTCAGTTGCCTGGCAGTGAATGAGCTGGAATCAGGGGCTCCTGCTCCCCCTGCTGAGGGGTTGTGTCCAAACTCTACTCCTTCAGGAGGGGTCCCAAATTTTCCAGGTGCAGGGCTGCTTCATTTCTAACACTTTCCTATGCACCCGGTACCCATGCTCAAAATCTATTCTCCCCACACAGATCTACTTTTCTGCTGGCTCTATCAAAGGAATAGGAGTGGGGCTTGGTGACAGCTATACCCAGCCCAAGCCTGTTGTTGCAGAGTGTAGTGGGGTAGTGGCTGTGATGGTTAAGGGTATGTGTCAACTTGGTGGGCTGTGATTCTCAGTGGTTTGGCAGTTGTAATGTAGTTTGGCAGCTATGTAATGATGTAATCATCTCCGTAATGAGATCTGATATAATGTAATCACTTCCATGACGAGATGTGCTATGAACAGCAAATCAGCTGAAAGGAAGTTTCCTTGGGGGTATGGCCTGGATTTAATATATGTGGACTTTTTGGCAAAGCTCACAGGCTTTTGCTCTCTCTGGACCCTGCAGCTGGCTCCTGTTCATCTGACCTCTGGTTCTTGGGACTTGAGTTAGCAGCCTACCTGCCAATCTGGGGATTCATCAGTCTTTGCAGCCTGTGAGCCAGAGGCATGCTGTCTGACCTGCCGATCTTGGGTTCACCAGTCCCTGAGGCTTTGTGAGTCAGAAGAAACCTTTAGTCTGACCCACAGACTTGGGACTTCCCAGACTGTACAACTTCGTGACCCATTCCCTTGACATAAATCTCTGTCTCTCTCTCTCTATAAACACATCACTGGTTTTGCTTCTCTAGAGAACCCAGCCTAAGACAGTGGGTGACTTTAGCCCCTGCTGGCCCTTTTGCTTATGAGGTCCAGCCTGCACCGAGTGACATCTTGTTCCCTGAGCCGATGAGACAAAACAGCAGTGCTCCCAGGGCCGCTGGTGGTCTCGTTGCCGTAGCAGTGGGAGGGCCTCGAGGTACGGGAAGGTGGTGGAATCACTGAGCAGAGGCGGAGCTGAGGGCTTCCCTCGGGGTCTTTCACTTGTCTGATCCTGGAAGCACATGAGAGTGGGGAGGGGGTGTGTGTTCCTGGGGAGCCAGTTTTTCTTTCTTCCAAGGAAGTTTCTCCTGCCTCACAAGGGCAGGTTCAATTTCGCATGAGATCAGCATATTTGGCTTCTCCCCTTTTGGGCCTCTGCAGCACAAGAATCTATGTTACACTTCTACCACCAAGTTCATGGCTGAGCCTGCATGTGGGCATGTTGTTCTCACCAAGAGAATCAGCAGGTTAAAATGTCAGTGTCTTTGAGCAGACTTATGGATGATGACCCCCAAATAAAGCCCCCACTTGAGGGGCTGGCAAGCACTGCCTCCTATAGGCCCATTTGGTCACCTCGGTGGGTCTATAAAGGCTGCAGGGCCAGCCTGGGGGTGAGAGGCTGGGAGCTGCTGAGCTCGGTTCAACCTCTGTGCCTTGGTAACCTCACCTGTGCAATGAGGTGAGAAGCCCTGGGGACCACAGATGTTCTTCCAGCTCTGATACCTGAAACTGTGACAGTGTGCTGAAACCTGCCGAGCAGGGGGACAGGATCTGTTCCCCAAAGATTCAGCATCTTTCCTCCAATCTCTTCTTTGCTGTCAATGAAGTCCCTAAAAGTATTCCTCCCCAAGAGTTCAAGATCTGACCGTGTGCAGCCCACTAGCCAGGAAAAACAGCTTCTCGTTCATTTTCTCAGATCATAAAATGTCAATGTATGGACAAGCCAGGATTTACATCTGTGGCACTGGCTGCTATTTGGGGTTTGCTTGGGTTTTGAGATATGAATCACTTGTAAGTGTGTCTCCTGCTCAGGACTCATGTGATTTGCTGTTTGAGTTTAAGATAGGAAGAAATCAGACAGGAGGACAGGAGAATCTGGCCTGCACAGTTGACAGGGCCCTGCGTTATGGTCCCTATTCTTTATTCATGCACACTGGCTCCAATCATTTTGAAAGTGCACAATAGCCCATAGATGTGAGCGTGAAGCCTGGGCGGCGGCTGCTGACCTTCCCCAGCACTGGCTTGTGGCCCATGTGTTTTCTGCTCCAGGCGTCTCTGCTGTTGCCTTCTCTTCTTGCCTGCACAAGGGTGGCTGGCTGCAGGGGGTGGGCGAGGAAAGCATTGGGACTGACTCCTTAGGGTTGCAGCTTGGAGAGCAACACATTGTCAAACTTTTTAAACAGGCTGGCAGCCCCCACGTCACCTCTATTTCTGTAGAAAGGGATGTAGAGACAGTTACAAATTTGCTGACCGCCTTTGATAATCTCTTGAATTGCCCATGAAGTATAGAATACTTAGCCTGGTGAATACACCTCATACAGCAGATGCGTTATAAAGGTATCGTGTCTACAGCAATGTAGGCGTGTAATGAGTACAGATTGCGGGGTGCAACCTGAAAATATTTCATTATAATTACAAAAAAGATCCTTATCAATTGCTCTGTCGTGCGATGTGCTCTCCCAGCCACAGCTGCGCCCCTCGGAGTCCTGTGGGCTGGGAGATCTGGGGGTATTACCAGTCCCTTTGTATAGGTGGGTAAACAAGGGCATGGGGTCCCCGGGTGGTGCAAATGATTAATCTGCGAACAGAAAGGTTGGAGGTTAGAGTCAACATCAAGATGCCTCTGAAGAAAGGTCTGGCAATCTAATTCAAAAAAATCAGCCACTGAAGACCCTGTGGAGCATAGCTCTACCTTGACAGACATGGGTGGCCATGAATTGGAGCCGACTTGACAGCACCTGGCTGGCTGTGTCAGCCGGTAAACAAGGGCGCGAAGAATTTGCCTCAGAGTCCACTATTTGTCCGTCCTTTCTTCGTATGCGTCCATAACACATTCTCATCTGTATACCTGCTAACATCCTTACCTGTCGTTCATTCTCTCCACGCATTCGCTCAGAGCAGGGACCATACGGGCCCTCACCACAGTGTTTTCAGTGCCTGGAGCAGTGCCTGGCACAAGGGAGTGATGCCCAAAGAAGTCTGTAGTGAATGCGAAAGCAAACGACACTGTTGGCCTGAGGCTGGCTCCAGAGCTGGCCCAGAGCAGAAACAACCAGAGCGAGCCTTGTCCCTCGGGCTCCAGCTGCCTGTGCTCTCCAGCACCCCAGGCTGCCCAGATGGGCCAGCAGGTGCCCCGTACACATGAGGACTCTTCGTGCTCCAAGGAGACAGGAGCTCTGTATCACTGTACTCTGAGCAGGAGGGGCCTCCCTTGGTGGTCATGGGGTCTCCCCACTGAGGTCATCTCGTTTTCCTTGGCTGGAACTCCTCCTAGCTTCCTGCTGCACCATAAGGCTATCCTGCCCCTCAGCCAGGGCAGGCACCTGGAGCCCTCTTCTCTTCCTTTGCTCCCACTGAACCAGGTACATTCTGCTTCCCCAGTCCTGGGCCAGAGTGGGAAGCTGGCCCTGTCCCACTCAGGCTGGCGGAGGGCCCGCACACAGAATGTGCATGTTTGGGAAGAAGGCGCCACCCAACTCTAGCTTAGTCCTGAGCTCCTCACAGCAGGCCCCTCCTCCTTGGAATGCCTCCTCCACACCTTCCTCCTAACTGGTGGCCAGTGCTCTAGGCTGTTCTGGCACTCCCAGATTGTTAGGGCCCTTGCTCTGGGATGTCCTGGTACCTCCAGATCCTTAGGGCCCATGTTCTAGGATTTTCTAGTACCCTCAGATGTTTAGAGCCCATGTTCTAGGATGTTCTAGTACCCTCAAATGTTTAGGGACCATGTTCTGGGATGTTCTAGTACCCCAGACCCTTAGGGCCAATGCTCTGGGATGTTCTAGTACCCCAGATCTTTAGGGCCCATGTTCTGGGATGTTCTAGTACCTCTAGACCCTTAGGACCCATATTCTGGGATGTTCTAGTACCCCCAGATCCTTAGGGTCCATGCTCTAGGATGTTCTAGTCCCCCTGGATCATTAGGGCCCATGCTCTGGGATGTTCTAGTACCCCAGATCCTTAGGGCCCATGTTCTGGGATGTTCTGTTACCCCAGATCCTTAGGGCCCATGTTCTGGGATGTTCTAGTACCCCAGATCCTTAGGACCCCTGCTCTGGGATGTTCTAGTACCCCTGCACCTTTGGGGCTGCCTTTCCTTCTTTGCTCCTCATCATCCTCTCCAGCAAGACCTGCCTGTCCTGCCAACATTGATCAGAAATAAAGAGGCACCCTTGATGAGCTGGTAAGCATTGCCAACATAGACCCCACTCCCATCCTGGTTTCTGGGAGTGACAGGGCTGCTCACTGACATGGGGTGTTAGGCCTGGGAGTGACAGGGTTGGGGCCAGATAACCTCAGACCAGGCCCCTGGGTCTTGATGACCTTATCTGCAAAGTGAGGTAAGAGGACCTGAGGACCACTGTCTTCCTTTCAGCCCTGACACCTGGGATTGTGACACTGAGAGGAAAACGTGCTGAGTGGGGGAATATGATCAGTTAGCCAAAGATTCAACATTTTCCTCCAACCTCTTCTTAGCCTATGTCCTATATTTGGGGTTCACAGGACTCCATCAGTTACTTCTGCTTCAAAATAGTCCACTGAGACTCATTTTTTCTGAATTTCTGCCCTCAGTTGAGGCCTGTTTCTATCTCTGAGACTTACCAGTCACTCAGGCTTAAAGCCTCAGAGCCAGTTTTTGCTTCTATTTTTCCCTCAGCAGCAGCAGTTGTCATTTAGTCAATTCCAACTCATGGCAACCCCATCTGTGTCAGAACAGGGCTTTCAAGGCTGTGACCTTTCAGACGTAGATTACCAGGTCTTTTTCTGAGGCACATCTGGGTGGATTTGAACTGTCAACCTTTTGGTTAGTAGATGTCGTGGACTGAATTGTGTCCCCTCAAAATATCTGTCAACTTAGCTGGGCCATGAATCCCAGTGTTGTGTGATTGTCCACCATTTTATGTGATTTCCCTCTGTGTTGTAAATCCTATCACTATGATGAAATTAGATGGGTTAGTGGCAGTTATACAGATGAGATCTACAAGATTAGATAGCACCGTAAACCAATCTCTCTGAGTTATAAAAGGGAGAAGTGAGCAGAGAGACATGGGACCTCATACCACCAAGAAAGCAGTGCTGGGAGCAGAGTGCGTCCTTTGGACCCGAGATTCCTGCGCTGAGATGCTCCCAGACCAAGGGGAGGCTAATGACAAGGACCTTCCTCTAGAGCTGACAGAAAGAGAAAGCCTTCCCCTGGAACCAGTGCCCTGAATTCAGACTTCTAGCCTACTGGACTGTGAGAAAATAAACTTACCTTTGATAAAGCCATCCACCTGTGGTATTTCTATTATAGCAGCACTAGATGACTAAGACAGTAACTAAGAGCTTAAACATTTGTGTCAACCAGGGACCCTTGGCCCTGCCCAGTCCAGCATCACGCCTGCTACTTCCACTGCCCCGACTCTGTCCTCACCTGCCCCTTCTCACCATTCCTGGTTTCCATCAGTTACAGGAACTGCCTGTTTCTCCTCTGAGGTGGTGCCATGGACTGCTAGCAGACTTCCCTGTTTCTTGTGCCTCCTTTTGCTATTCCAGCCTCCACATGACAGCCAGTTAAAGACACAGACTGAATCACACCTCTCCTCAATTTAAAATCTCGACAGCTTTCTAGTTCCGGCAGGCTACAGCTGCCCTCTCAGCAGGCGCTGGGGCAATAGCCTGCTGGCTGGGGTAAAAGTTTAACAACAGCCATCCAGGACAAAAGCCCTCATCTGCGGTGTTTGCCGAGTTCTGTGGTGTAAATACTCCTATCGTGGCTGATTTTAAGCTACCAGTATGATTGTCTTAGGTATCTACCGCTACTGTAACAGAAATGCCACAAGTGGATAGCTTTAACAAATAGAAATGTATTCTCTTACAGTCCAGGAGGCTAGAAGTCCAAATTCAGGGTGGCATTTGCAGGGGAAAGCTTTCTGTCTTTGTTGGGTCTGGGGGAAGGTCCTTACCATCAATCTTTCCCTTGTTTAGGAGCCTCGCAACTCAGGGACCCAGGTCCAAAAGACACACTCTGCTCACAGCTCTTCTGTCCTGGCAGTAGGAGTTTCCTCTCCTCTGTCCTCACTTCTCTCTTTTATATCTCAAAAGAGATTGACTCAAGATACAACCTAATCCGGTAGATTGTGTTCTGCCTCATGAACGTAACTGCCTGTAATCCTGTCTCATTAACATCATAGAGGTTAGAATTTACAATGCACAGGAAAATTACATCGGATTGCAAAATGGAGGACAACTGCACAATACTGTGAATCACTGCTCAGCCAAGTTGACACATATTTTGGGGGGCACAATTCAATCCACGGCAGTGATCTAGCCGAGTACAGAGTTGCGGAGAGATACACAGTAACTTACCATAATACGACATTTTTACTGTGAGAATACAAGGGTGTTAAATAACATCAAAAGCAGAGATAATAGTAAAATAATCAGGGTATAATGAGTTTTGAGTAGTTATTACATTTAAATATATTATTTACTTAATTGAAGCTTTATATAATTTAATATACAGTAATGGCTTTATGAAACTCCTGGCTCTAGAAGTTCCTGAGTATTTAACAGCTGGCTTTCACGAACAGTGAAACCCTGCCTCGGGCTGTAACGAAGGGTCCTTGGTTTGGGAGCGCAAACTCCTCGGCTT
This sequence comes from Loxodonta africana, assembly GCF_030014295.1. Taxonomy (NCBI): domain Eukaryota; kingdom Metazoa; phylum Chordata; class Mammalia; order Proboscidea; family Elephantidae; genus Loxodonta; species Loxodonta africana. The sequence goes on along the minus strand of NC_087357.1, from coordinate 81,139,936 downwards.
TTGCATGGGCTCCTCTCTCGTTCCTGATGATCAAGCCCTGCCTGGAAGGTCTTGTCCCACTCTGGTTCCCTGCACAGTTCCTCAGAGCCTCCATAAAGTGGTCCTGTCTTGCAGGTCTCCAGATCCTTCCAGCTTTAATCGTCTAGTGCTGGTTGTTTGTGGGACCAGGCTGGGAGTTCAGGAGCACCCCCTCTGGGGGGGTTCTGGTAGCTTGACCACTAATTGCCTTTGCACCATCATTCTTGCAGAGCTCTGAAGTCAGGAGTTCTGCTCTGCAGCCGAAGTTGTGGAGTGGCTGCAACAGACTGTGGCCTGGGCTCTGTGCCTAATGGTCCTCTCGCTGCACTGTCCCTGTCCTGTACCATCTTCAGGATCATTAGTATGCTTGAGTTCATTGTTGCAGCCACTGTGTATTTTGAGTGTTTTCCAAACTAGGGGACTCATCTTCCATCACTCTATCAGACAATGTTCTGTTGTGATCCATAGGGTTTCCACTGGCTGATTTTTAGAAGTAGATTGCCAGGCCTTGCTTCCTTGTCTTAATCTGGAAGTCCCACTAAAACCTATCTACCATGGGTGACCCTGCTGGTATTTGAAATACTAGTGGCATAACTTTCAACATCATATCAACATGTAAGCCACCACCATATGATAAGCCAACAGAGGGGTGGTAGATATATATAGTTATAGTTGTTGTAGTTACATACCCAAAAGCTAAACAAACAACAACAGCAACAAAAAAACTGATGCTACATATCAGAGTACTTTGTCTTCCAGGAGTGCAGGAAGTTGTAAGAGGCCAGGGAGGCTAATGAGTAGAAGAGTTGGAAGAGAGAGGGAGAGGCCTGTCTCCCTTCCTCTTCATGAATTCAGGCTCTTGGAGGATGCTGCGCTTGTTCACAAAGTAAGAATAAGCCCGAGTCACCTTCCACCCATCTAAGGAGCTCAAGAGGAATTGACTCTTCAAATGTTGTTGTTGTTAGGTGCCGTCAAGTCGGTTCCAACTCATAGTGACACTACGCACAACAGAACGAAATGCTGCCCAGTCCTGCGCCATCCTTTGAATAGAGATTACTTTCTTTTGTCACAGGAGGGGCTTGTACATGATCGTGAAAGCCTTACACTGATCTGGGCCCAGGCTGAATGAAGAGTTGTAGGCATGTCCCAGAATCTGAGAACCTGGTAAAGGGATCCTGAAACGTAGGGGTGGAGAAAGCGACCCATGGAGTTGAAACATAAAGCATACACAATCAAGCTTTCATCCACACATCCTTTTCAGTTATGGAAAATGGAGCGCAGATGGCTTTGGAAAGCCCCTGAAATCTGATAAAAGGTCATTTGAAAGTATTCTCGGTTTTTCATCATGAGAAGTCCAAGGAATTGGTAAGATTTATGATTGGCATTCCACAGATTATGGTGGGAGAATATTTTCAGTGGCTTACCTGCAAGATTTTTTTCTGAGATTCATTTCAAATATGTGGGATTGAAGTGGGAAAAAGCCCCTTGCTGGGGAAAAAAAATTTGCTTTCCCGAAGCCTGCCCGTAGTGATGGTGATGGTGCTGCCACAAGCTGGGATACGAACGGGCCTGCTCTTGGGCATGGAGCCTGGGTTTTGGGCCCATGCCCTCTGTACTCCACAGGAGACTCTGAACTCCCAGGAGTCAGCTGAGGCAATCCCACAGCTCCGTGTCTCGTCTCTTCCCCTGCTCACCAGCCTACCCCCCCTTCACTCTGTGAGCCCTCTCTGACCTCTCCAATAGACTTGGTTGGTTCATCTTCCTCTACGCTGCTGGAAAACCTCATCCTCACTTCTCTCATTGCCTGTATCTCACTGTCATCATGATAATAATAAGAATCATTGTTATAGCCACTGACATTTTCAAGTACTTACAAGGTGCTGAGCACAGGGATGAGCAGTTCTGAGTTGTTTATGTGTCTGTGCTCCACCCTGTGCTCTAGGAGCCCATGGGAGACGAGGCCCATGTTTCATACAACTTAGTCCCTTGTCCAGTGGCTTACCTGCTATTTGACTTATAGGAGGTAGCTTATAAATACTTGTTAAAGGAACCTTCATTAATGTATTTGCATCTATGTCCTTTGCAAAATCAACCTCATTCTTATTTGATATTCTAACTAAATGGCTTTAGCCATTTACCTTTTGTGAGAAGGTCCTTCTCTTCTCTCAAAGTCCACCCTCCAGTAATAAATTTAACCCATTCATGGGACACTACTTCAGGTCCACAACGTCAGCCAGCTGCTCCTCCTCCCCTCAGAGCAGGGATTGGAGGTCCCCTTGGCTGGGATCAGAGGCAGCCCCTGACCAAGAGGCTGAAACAGTATCACACTGACACCTGCTCTTGATGCTTCGGGGTGAAGCTCATCACTGGGGTGTCTTCCATCCCCATGTGGTCCCCCTCATGGTTGCTATCCTCCTGCATCTGTCTGGCTGGTGTCCACATTCTTCCCCCTACACTATCCACACATGGGACAGAGTGCGCAGACTCAGGAGGCACCTGGGAGTCTTGATGTTAGAAATGTGAGTGGGGGATTGAACTTGAATAATCAAAATTCAATCTATGTACGTCATGAGAGTTGAATGCCACAGGAGCATTGTAAATAGGTATCCCAAACTGCTGAACTCCAACCTCAATGATAATGGATTACCTCCATGTAGCCCCATAACCCCTGTGGATGGTAAGACCTCTTAATTTGTAATAAAGTCATTTCTCTTCCAGTCATGAGTAACTGCTTTGTTTTTTAAATTTCAGGCCACTGTAATCAGCACTAGGTGCTGTTGAGTTGATTCTGACTCAAGGTGGCCCCACACGTGTTAAAATAGAATTGTGCTATATAGGGTTTTCAATGACTGATTTTTTGGAAGTAGATTGCCAGGCCTTTCTTTGCAGGCACCTCTGGGTGGAATTGAACATCCAACCTTACTTTTCATTATTTAAAGATGATGAGAGCTTTTCCACAGTGCTGCTGGAGATAGTACAGGTAACTCAACTCTGACCTACTTCATGCACTAGTCAGGGGTAAATGAATGAAGGTCTATCTTGGGGCCAATGAGTCTGAAGCAGGAGTTGTAATCTGCCTTTTACCTCCTCTCTGCGTTCTATTGCAAAAGAAAGTTGGAGAAAGCAGAGGTGAGGTAGATGAAGGAGAAGGGTGTTATATGGCTTTTTTTTCCCCTTTATCTATCGCTTCACAGAATACATACATGATTGTTCCCATCAGCATGGCAACATGCTAGAATTTCTTATGTCCAGAGAGTAAGAGAGGGAGGCACATAGAGGGAGACAAGATAGACCTCCTATTCCATCTCACCCTTTAGCTACTGTCTCATGTCTCTGCTCCCTTTACTCCTGAATGAATGAGCTTGCTGTCTCTAGGTCTTCTTCCCTCACACTCAAGCCCTCTCCAAACAGGCTTTTGCCCTGTTACTCCTTCAAAACTGCCATTGTAATGGTCACCAATGACCCTGTGTAATGTATGGTCCAAAGCCCTGAACTGAAAAACTTTTGAGATAGGGCTAGAACCCAGGAAACCTAGGCGGGGGCCAAAGGGTTAGATGCACAGGGCTGGGAAATTCCTGGAGCTGGAGGGAGCAGCCTGGGGAGTTTTGTATGGGGTATTGAGGCCTCAAGTGTGGCCAGGAAGAGATTCTTTAAGCCCCCCAACCCAAGGCCCTAGGGGACCAAGAGGAAGGGGACCCAGGCCAGTGGGCAATGAGGTGTGCAGAAACTAGAGAGCAACAACAGCTGGGGGGGGGGATGCAAATAAGCTGACCCTTGTTGAGAGCTACATTGTTCCTGGTTCCCTGCAAGGTGGACACCACTGTATCTGCCTCACAGATGAGAAGAATCAGACTCAGGGAAACCTGGGTTGCCGTCCAGTGGATTTCTACTCACGGTGACTATGTAGTACAGTGTAGAAGTGCTCCATAGGGTGTTGTTGGTTGTAATCTTTATGGAAGCAGATTACCAGGCCTTTTTTCCAAGGCACTGCTGGATGTATTGGAATCACTAACCTTTAGGTTAGTAGCTGAGTACAAACCGACCTTTGAAGAACTCTGGTGGGTGTGAAATTGTGTCTCACTGAGAGTGGTTCTGTCTGAGCACGGGTCCTAATGCTCACTTGTGTGGCACCTCACACTGCACGTGGTGTCTCCCACTGTCCTGTTAGGAAGGAGGATGTTTTGGGATGCCTATTTTACAAATCAGGGACATGATGCTCATGAATGTGAAAGCTTTGTCCAGAGTGAGCCAGATGGTACATGGTAGCCCTCACATACCCACCTGATCTGGGCGACTCTTGGCCAGCCCACATTGCCCTTTCTGCTTTCTGTAAGCAAAAATATTCAGTTTTCCTTTACACAGCAGGTAGGTTCTGCCAGTGTTAGGACTGAGGAGTATATGCGAGTCCTCCTGAGGCCCCCTGAAATATGCTGACACTTGGTTTGTAAAAACAGCAGTCTTATGTGAGTGGGAAGTCTTCGTGGATTTGCCAAACTCTATGAATCAAGTTTCTCAGGACAGGCTCTTCACGAAACTGAATTCTAAAATGTGCCACAAAGGCAAGCAGAGGAGACAGCAGACAACCCAAATTGCCAGTTGGGAAGAGAGGGAGATGACAGGAAGACATTTTTGTAAGAACACTTTAATGGAAAAGTAAATTTAATCAATGGATGAGAGAGACTAAAAGGTAATGGAGACATTTTATGACTTTTATTATGTTTTGTGCATTTTAAAATATTAATAACAGGAAAGGAGGGACATCATCAGAATTTTTGTCCCCCATAATAATTTATACAGAATAAACATATCCATTAACATTGCTTGGCTTATTTGCCAGTTTTAATTTTTCCAGAAATGATCTCCCTCTCCTCCCCTCAAGTATCTAGGGCAATCTCTCCCATTCCGAGTTCTCATGCCTCGAGTCTATTGCAGTTCAGGCTCTGAAGTTGACTTTATCAAGAGCATCTCCCTGAAACACTAAGCTCCTAAGGAAATTCTTCCCATATTTGTCCTAGAAAGAAACTGAGGGAATTCCTCGGGCATTGAACTGAGACCGCATAGGTATATAAGCACATATTGTGGAGAATCATGGGATGTTGGACATAGAGTTCTGTAGGATTTTGGAAGATTAAGTGACCCTACATGTCATCTATTGTCACCACCGTTTGGCAGATGAGGAAGTCGAGTCCTGGGGAGGTCAAGCTGGCTGAAGGCAGAAGTGGGTGGAGAAACCTCTCTCCTTGAGCACTTGCTGCCCGCACTGAAGGCTGTGGAGCAACGCCACGCCCCTAGAAGAAGGAAAGGAGGAGAAGAATGTCTTAGGAGAATGTTGTTGTTAGTTGCCATCAAGTGACTCTGACTCATGGTGGCCCCATGTGTGTCAGAGTAGAACCGCGCTCCATAGGGTTTTCCAGGCTGTGACTTTTCAGAAGCAAATCACCAGGCCTAGCTGCCGAGGTACCACTGGGTGGATTTGAACTACCAACTTTTCAGTTAGTAGATAAGAGCTTAGTTGTGCCACCTAGGGACTCTTCTTAGGAAACAAAATCTGCAATTTACTGAGCACTTACTCAGTACCAGTGCTCTGTAATGCTTCGTGCATATCCATAGCCCTAAGAAGGTGAGGAGATGGTGAGCTCGCCACTGCTGCTGTGGAGTCCTCTCTCCTACTCACTCAGTGATCTGGTCTTCACTCTCCTACTGGGCTTTTGCCAGTGTGGTTTGCACTCTTACACTCACACACTCAGAGTTCTTCAGTTGGAAACACTAGGAACCTATTCAGGTAACTCAGGTAGAAAGGAGTGAGTTGAGAGGCATGGGGTTGCCCTGGGACTGAGAGCTGGCAAAACAGGCCTGCAGCTGGCTAACCTCGAGGGTCTCACTGGAGACAATCAGCTCCCTTCCCCACCTTATTATTGTTTTTAACCCAATGTCCACTGCAGATGCCAACTGTGTGATAGTGTACGGCCTTCTCTGATACAGGTAAGGGAGCTGAGCCTGAAAAATGGCACAGCTTCCCTGCACCTGTAGGAAGAATTTGTAAGGAAGATAAGGCGGTTATGGTCAGTGTCTTTGGGGATAAAAGAAATCAGAGCCAGAAAGACCATGTGCATAAGTCACTGACTTGAAGAGGCAAAGCAGGGGATGGGAGGCGGGGCAGGATGAGGGGAGAGAGAGAGACAGAGAGAGATAAGGAGAGACAGAAAAAGAGGGGAGGGAAGAGGAGAGTGAGGTGGAGAGAGAGAAGGACAGAGAAAGATGCTGGAGAGAAAGAGAAGAGAGACAAATGGAGACAGGGAGAGAGAGGGAGGGAGGGAGAGAGAAGATTAAGATGGAAGGAGGGGACATGAAGGGAATAGAGAAAAGAGGAGGTTTTAGATAACTGGGGTAGGGTTCTCATTGCCTTCTAGATGATTCCACCTCATGGTGGTGACCCTGTGTGTTACAGAGTAGAATCGCTCCATAGGGTTTTCTTGGCTGTAATCTTAGCAGAAGCAGGTTGTCAGGCCTTTCTTCTGTGGCATTGCTGGGTAAGAGTGAACCACCAAATTTAAGATTAGTAGTCAAGCTCCAACCGTTCATACCACCCAGAACCTTCGAGATAAGCCTAGGACCCAGGAAACCCAGGCACGGGCCAAAGGGTTAGATGCACAGGGCTGGGGAATTCCTGGAGCTGGAGGGAACAGCCCAGGGAGTTTTGTATGGGGTATTGAGGCCTCAAGTGTGGCCAGGAAGAGATGCTCTAAGACTCCAAATCCAAAGCCCTAGGGGAGCAAAAGGAAGGGGACCCAGACCCTGTCATCATAAGCCTACAGGCCAGTGGGCAGTGAGGTGTGCAGAAACTAGAGAGCAACAACAGATAGGAAGGGATGCAAATAAGCTGACCCTTGTCGAGAGCTACGTTGTTCCTTGTCCCCTGCAAGGACACCACGGTCTCTGCCTCACAAATGAGAAGAATCAGACTTAGAGAAATGAAGTGGCTTCACCGACACCACACAGCTAGAAAGCAATAAGCTGGGACTCAAAGCAGGCTGTCTGACTCCCACGTGTGTGTTTCCTGCCTCCTAAGCAACCTTCTGAGGACAAGTATGAGGCACCGGGGGTGGAGGAGGCGCATGGCACCCCCAGCTTGGTCTTCTCGGGCAAAGGGGCCTTGGAGCTGGGCGGAGGGGCCACTGCAGCTGGGTGAGGGCTCCCAAGCAGCTCCTTGGTCCTCGGGCATCTCGTCTCTGCACTGTGGCCTGGTCCTCTCACCCCCAGCCAGCTTCTCTCCCCGTGTCCAGCATGGCCCCCAGCTGCTGGCTGCTTCATGGCCAGCAGGAATGGGTCTCACGACAGAGCTGTTTTCTCAACTCTGCACAGTCACGAGGGATTGTTTTGTTTTCCGCCACTGTTATTAAATCAAACCTTGACACGCTTGGCTGAGACTTCCAAGCACCCTCTTTCATCTCATTTTCAGGCCTGCTTCCATTTGTCACACCTTTCAGTATTATCATCTGGAAATCCCGTAACCATTTGGAAAGACAAGAGACCAGGATAAGGAAAATTATTACTTGGAATTCTCCACACCTCTTCTAATTAGGAGCAAAAATGTCAGTGGGCTAAGTACAAAGCTGCCATTAGCTCTTCTGAACATGCCAAGTTCTGACGAATCTGAGTTTTTCATTTAGATATTTCTTGGATCTTGGCCCAGCCCCATAAATCAACAAATACCTGAAAGTTATCTGGTTACTTTGTTTGATGTGCTCAGCTAGAACAACTCATTCTCTTAGCAATGGGGTAATTGAGCCCTCAGATATAGTTTTGGTGAATTCTTTGATTTGGCAGTCTCTTTTGGTGGTTCAAGGAGCCACGGTGATGTAGTGGTTAAGTGCTTGGCTGGTAACTGAAATGTCTGAGGTTCAAACCCACTAGCTGCTCTGTGGGGAGAAGATGTGGCAGTCTGCTTCTGTAAAGATTACAGCCTTGGAAACCTTATGGGGCAGTTCTACTCTGTCCTATAGGGTCACTATGAGTCAGAATCAACTCAGTGGCAATGGGTTTGGATTGGTGGTTCAGCGGTGTAATTCCCACCTTCCACGTGGGAAATCCGGTTTGATTCCCAGCCAATGTACCTGTTTTGTAGCCACTACTATCTGTTAGTGGGGAGTTGTGTGTTGCAATGATTCTGAACAGGTTTCAGTGGAGCTTCTAGACTAAGACAGAGTAGGAAGAAGGGCCTGGGGATCTATTTCCCAAAATCAGCCTGTGAAAACCCTATGGATCACAATGATCTGATCCACAACTCATCATGGGAATGGCGCAATGTTTTGTTCTGTTGTGCATAGGATTGCTATGAGTCAGCAGCTAACGACAACAGTTGAGCTGACTAATAAGAGAATTTTACTTTTCCCTCCTTTTGGGCCAGGTGCAACTAGTCACCTGGCCCACTCAGCTTCAAGGAGCCTGGCAAATGTGATCGTCCTGTGAGGCCTTGAATACAGAAACGAAGCTGGATGCAGTAAACACTGAGCATCATCAGTCCGGTGGTCCCTGCTTCACACAGGAGAAGCGTAACTTTCAGGACCATGGCGAGAAGCAGTGACGATGAGGGTCATACAACTGCTGAGGGATGGCAATTTGGAGCAGAAAGCTTTGTACTCAGAAGATGACTTCTGAGCTGCAGGGCAGAGTTTGACACTAGGCTGTGAGCATTTGGATGATGGTGGCTGCCTCTGATGGGGTGAGTAACCCTGAAGGGGGTCACGAGGAGAAAGCATCCTCAGCAGGAGGTAGGGGAGCCAGGGGTTCCTGTGACCCAGGAGGGTTGCTTGTTTCCATTGGCCTGAATTCCCACATTGTGGCAATGTCTCCATAGACCTGGGAGGTGGTTGTTTGTATTCCTGACGTTGACGTTTTGTATATGATTCCACCCAAGTGTGGAGCTGATTCTATCTAGTAGACTTTGTTGCTCTAGTTTCGCAAGCCCTCTTTAAGGAAAGTGGCCGGACTGACCACAGCCAGTGGTTGTTTTAGTCCCTGTACTTTATCATCATATATGTTCTTCAACACCACATCGCCTCACCCGCCTGGTAACCACTAATCTTCTCTTGTCTTCGTGGATTTACCTACTCTAGATATTTCATGAGTGAGATCATACAATACTTGGCCTTTTGTGTCTGGCTTATTTCACTTAACATGTTTTCACGATTCATCCATTCGGTGGCACGTATCAGAACTTCGTTTCTCTTTATGCAAGAATAATATTCCGTTGTATGTGTTGTTGTTGTTAGATGACATCAAGTTGGTTCCAACTCGTAGTGACCCTATGTACAACAGAAGGAAACACTGCCTGGTCCCGCGCCATCCTCACAATCATTGTTACTTTTGAGCCCCTTGTTGCAGCCACCGTGTCTCATTGAGGATCTTCCTCTTTTTCACTGATGATCTGTTTTACCAAGTATGATGTCTTTCTCCAGGGACTGGACCCTCCTGATAATATGTCCAAAGTGCATGAGACAAAGTCTCGCCATCTTTGGTTCTAAGGAGCAATCTGGCTGTACTTTTTCCAGGACAGATTTGTTCATTCTTCTGGCAGCCCATGGTGTATTCAATATTCTTTGCTAACACCATAATTTAAAGACATCAATTCTTTTTAGGTCTTCCTTATTCTTTGTCCAGTTTTTGCATGCATATGAGGAGATTGAAGGGTCAGGTGCACCTTAGTCCTTAACATGACATCTTTGCTTTTTAACACTTTGAAGAGATCTTTTGCAGCAAATTTGCCCAAAGCAACATGTCATTAAACTTCTTGACTGCTGCATCTAATGAGCATTTATTGTGGATTCAAATAAAATGAAATCCTTGGCAACTTCAATATTATCTCTGTTTATCATTATGTTGCTTATTGGTCCAGTTGTGAGGACTTTTGTTTTGGAATTACTGGGTCATATGGTATTTCTATGTTTCATGTTTTGTGGAACTGCCAAATGTTTTCCAATGTGGCTTCATCATTTTACATTTCTACCAGCAGTGCATGAGTGTTCTAATCTCTTCACACTCTTGCCATCACTTGTTATTTTCAGTTTATTTATTTTTGATAAATAGCTATCCTAGTGGGGATGAAGTGGAATCTCATTGTGGTTTTGATTTGCATTTCCCTAATGACTAATGGCATTGAACATCTTTTCATGTGCCTATTGGCATTTTGTAAATCTTCTTTGGAGAAATGTCTATTCAAGTTCTTTGCCCATTTTTGAATTGGGTTTTTAGTCTTTTTGTTGTGGAGTTTAAGAGTTCCTTATATATTCTAAATCTACTTATATATTCTACTAATATATAATCCCTTATCTGATACATGCTTTCCAAATATATTCTCCTGTTCTGTAAGTTGTCTTTTCATTTTCTTTATAATGCCCTGTGATGCACAAAAGTTTTTAATTTTGATGAAGTCCAGTTTATATATTTTTTAACTTGTTGCTTTTGGTGTCATAGCTAAGAATCCATTATCCGAAAGAAGGTTCTGAAATTTTACCTTCTTCTTCCCTTCTTATCATTTTAGCGCTTACATTTAGACCTTTAACCCGTTTTGAGTTCATTTTTATGTGTGGGGTATGAGTCCACCTTCATTCTCTTGCATGTGGAAATCCAGTTGTCCCAGCACGATTTGTTGAAGAGACTATTCTGTCCCCATTGAATGGACTTGGCGTCCTTATTGAAAATCAGTTGGCCATAGATGTATGGGTGTATTTCTGGACTCTCAATTCTATTTGATTGGTCTGTATGTCTATACTTATACTAGTACTACATTTTATTATTATTATTATTACTGTAGCTTTGTAGAACATCTTGAACTCAGGAAAGGTGAGTCCTCTTACTTTGTTCTTTTTTTCAAGATGATTTTGGCTATTTAGGGCCCTTGCAATTCTGTGTGAATATGAGGATCGACTTCTCTATTTCTGCAAAAAAGACTGTTAGAATTTTAATAGGAATTGCATTGCATCTGTAGACTGCTTTGGGTAGAATTGAATCTTGACAGTATAAGTCTTCCAGTTCATAAACATGGACTGTCTTTCCATTTATTTAGATATCCTTTAATTTCTTTTAACAGTGTTTTATAGTTTTCAGTGTGAAGATCTTTCATCTACTTGGTTAAATTTATTCCTAGACATTTTATTCCTTTATATGCTATTGTGAAAGGAATGGTTTTCTTGACTTCCTTTTCAGGTTGTTCATTGCTGGTATATAGAAACACAACTGATGTCTGTGTTGATCTTGTCCCCTGAAACTTTGCTGAATTTGTTTCTTAGTTCTAATAGCTTTTGTGTGAATTCTTTGGGATTTTTCTATATATAGTATTATGTCATCTGCAAATAGTTATAGTTTTACCGCCTCTTTTACAATTTGGGTGCCTTTTATTTCTTTTTCTTGCCTAATCTGACTAGAACTTTCAGCACAATATCAAATAGCAGTGATGAAAGTGGGTGTGATGGTTAATGTTACGTGTCAATGGCTAGGCTGTGATTCTCAGTGGTTTGGCAGATACTATGTAATTACCCCCCATTTTGTGATCTGAGGTAAAAAGCCAGTCAATTTCCAACTGATTTTTTCTTCGAAGGTTTGGCCTGCATCCATGATATAAACGGGTGTTCTGGCAAAGCTCTGTCTTGGTTCTGCATTCATCTCATGTTGTTCTGGGGACATGAGAAGTCTTCAGCCTGCAGCCTGACCTGCAGATTTTGGGTTTATCAGACACTGCAACCATGTGAGTCAGGAGAAGCCTCAAGTCTGCTGCCTTATCCAAGGATTTGGTACTTGCCAGCCTCCACAAATGCGTGATGATCCTGAGCATTTCCTCACATATCTGTTCACTACCTGAATGTCGTCTTTGGTGAAGTGCCTGTTCATATCCTTTGCTCGTTTTTAATTGGGTCATTTGTCTTTTTGTAGTTGAGTTTTTGTAAGTATCATGTAGACTTTAGAGATCAGGCAGTGAAAGGAAATGTCATAGCTAAAATTTTTTTCCCAGTCTGTAGGTAATCTTTTTATTCTTTTGGCAAAGTCTTTGGATGAGCATAGGTATTTGATTTTTAGGAGCTCCCAGTTATCTAGTTTCTCTTCTGGTGTTTGTGCATTGCATTGTTACTAATGTCTAGTATATTCTTTATGCCATGTATTAGGGCTCCTAGCATTGTCCCTATTGTTTCTTCCATGATCTTTATCATTTTAGATTTTATATTTAGGTCTTTGATCCATTTTGAGTTAGTTTTTGTGCATGGTGTGAGGTATGGGTCTTGTCTCACTTTTTTGCAGATGGATATCCAGTTATGCCAGCAACATTTGTTAAAGAGACTGTCTTTCCCCATTTAACTGATTTTGGGCGGATGGATTTATGTCTGGATTCTCAATTCTGTTCCATTGGTCTATGTTGTTGTACCAGTACCAGGCTGTTTTGACTACCATGACAGTATAAAAAAAATAGGTTGTAAAATCAGGTAGAGTGAGGCCTCCCACTTTGTTTTTCTTTTTCAGTAATGCCTTACTTATCCGGGGCCCCTTTCCCTTCCATATGAAGTGGATGATTTTTTCCTCCATCTCATTAAAAAATGTTGTTGGAATTTGGATTGGAATTGCGTTGTATCTCCAGATCGTTTTTGGTAGAACAGACATTTTTACAACGTTAAGTCTTCCTATCCATGAGCAAGGTATGTTTTTCCACTTATGTAGGTCTCTTTTGGTTTCTTACAGTAGTGTCTTGTAGTTTTCTTTGTATAGGTCTTTTACATCTCTGGTAAGATTTATTCCTAAGTATTTTATCTTCTTGGGGGCTACTGTAAATGGTACTGATTTGTTGATTTCCTCTTCAATGTTCTTTTTATCGGTATAGAGGAATTCAACTGATTTTCTGTATGTTTATCTTGTATCCTGATATTCTGCTGAACTCTTCTATTAGTTTCAGTAGTTTTCTTGAGTATTCTTTAGATTTTTCTGTGTATAAGATCATGTCATCTGCAAATAGAGATATTTTTACTTCTTCCTTACCAATCTGTATGCCCTTTATTTCTTGATCTAGCTTAATTGCTCTGGCTAGGACCTCCGGCACAATGTAGAATAAGAGTGGTGTTAAAGGGCATCCTTGTCTGGTTCTGGACCTCAAGGGGAATGCTTTCAGGCTCTCTCCATTTAGGATGATGTTGGCTATTGGTTTTGTATAAATGCCCTTTATTATGCTGCAGAATTTTCATTCCATTCCTATTTTGCTGAGAGTTTTTATTATGAATGGAGGTTGAACTTTGTCAAATGCCTTTTCTGCATCAATTGATAAGATCACGTGGTTCTTGTCTTTTATTTATGTGATGGATTCTACTCATTGTTTTTCTAATGTTGAACCATCCCTGCATACCTGGTATGAATCCCACTTGATAATGTTGAATTTTTTTTTATATATTGTTGAATTCTGTTGGCTAGAATTGTGTCGAGGATTTTTGCATCTAAGTTCATGAGGGATATAGGTCTGTAATTTTCTTTTTTTGCAGTGTCTTTACCTGGTCTTGGTATTAGGGATATGCTGGCTTCATAGAATGAGTTTGGGAGTATTGCATCCTTTACTATGCTCTGAGATACTTTGATTAGTAGTGGTGTTAACTCTTCTCTGAAAGTTTGGTAGAATTCTGCAGTGAAGCCATCAGGGTCAGGGTTTTTTTTGTTGTTGTTGTTTTGGGAGTTTTTTAATTACCTTTTCAATGTCTTCTTTTGATATGGTTGTTTAGTTGTCCTACCTCTGTTTGTGTTAGTTAAGGGAGGCAATGTGTTTCTAGAAATTCATCCATTTCTTCTAGGTTTTCAAATTTGTTAGAGTACAATTCTTTGTAATAACCTGATATGATTCTTTTAAGTTCGACTGGATCCGTTGTGGTATCGCCCAACTCATTTCTTATTTGGGTTATTTGCTTGTTCTCCTGTTTTTCTTTTGTCGGTTTGGCCAATGGTTTATCAATTTGTTAATTTTTTCAAAGCACCAGCTTTTGGTCTTGCTAACTCAGTTGTTTTTCTGTTCTCTACTTCATTTAATTCTGCTCTAATTTTGATTATTTGCTTTCTTCTAGTGCCTGCGGGTTTCTTTTGTTGCTCTCTTTCTATTTGTTCAAGTTGTAAGGATAATTCTTTGATTTCGGCCATTTATTCTTTTTGTATGTGTGCATTTATTGATATAAATTGATCTCTGGGTGTGGCTTTAGCTGTGTCCCACGGGTTCAAATAGGAAGTGTTTGATTCTCATTGGATTCTATGAATTTCTTTATTCCATCCTTAAGGTTTTCTATAACCTAGTCATTTTTGAGCAGAGTATTGTTCAGTTTCCAAGTGTTTGATTTCTTTTCCCTGCTTTTTCTGTTATTGATTTCTACTTTTATGGTCTTATGGTCAGAGAAGATTCTTTGTAATATTTCCACGTTTTGGATTCTCCTAAGGCTTGTTTTATGACTTAATATGTGGTCTATTCTAGAGAAAGTCCCCTGTGCACCAGAAAAGAAAGTATACATGGCTGCTGTTTGGCGGAGTGTTCTGTATATGTCTATAAATTCGAGTTGGTTGTTTGAGGCATTTAGATCTTCCGTGCCTTTATTGAGCTTCTTTCTAGATGTCCTGTCCTTCACTGAAAGTGGCGTATCGAAGTCCACTATAATTTTGGTGCTGTCTATATCACTTTTCAAAGCTGTTAGAGTTTGCTTTATGTATCTTGCAGCTCTGTCATTGTGTGGTTAAATATTTAATACGGTTATATCTTCCTGGTATAAAAAAAAATTTTTTTTTTTAATCATTATGTAATGTCCTTCTTTATCCTTTGTGGTGGATTTAACTTTAAAGTCTATTTTGTCGGAAATCAATACTGCCACTCCTGCTCTTTTTTGATTGTTGTTTGTATGATACATTTTTTCCATCCTTTGAGTTTCAGTTTGTTTGTGCCTCTAAGATGTGTCTCTTGTGGGCAGCATGTAGACGGATCGTGTTTTTTAATCCATTCTGCCACTCTGTCTCTTTATTGGTGCATTTAGTCCATTTACATTCAGTGTAATTATGGGTAGGTATGAGTTTAATGCTATCATTTTGATGTCTTTTTTTGTGTGTTGTTGACAGTTTCTTTTTCCCACTTAATTTTTTTTGTGCTGAGTAGTTTATCTTTATATATTGTCTTTTCCTCTTATTCATTGTTGATTTTGTTTCTGCTGAGTCTCTGTTTTTTTTCTTGTATTTTATTCTGATGAGTAGGATTGTTAGTCCCCTTTGTGATTATCTTAATATTTACCCCTGTTTTTCTAAGAGTAAACCTAACTTTTATTACTTTATATGGCCTTGTCTCCCTCTCCATATGAAAGATCTTTTTCTACATTTCTTAGACCCTCTTTGTTGTTTTAAAGTTGTCTTCTTTTACATAATGACATAGCTATTTCCCTGTTTTGAGAGGTTTTTTTTTTAGAATCTTGATTTATTTTTGCGATTTCCATATCTGGGTTGACATCTGGTTGCTCTATCCTGTGTTCTATTCTTGGGTTGATATCTGATATTATAGATTTTCTAACCAGAGTACTCCCTTTAGTATTTCTTGTAGTTTTGGTTTGGTTTTTATGAATTACCTAAACTTGGTTTATCTGGAAATGTCCTAATTTGCCTTTATATTTAAGAGATGGTTTTGCCGGATATAGGATTCTTGGCTGGCAATTTTTTTCCTTTAGTGCTTTATGTAAGTCATACCGTTGCCTTCTTGCCAGCAGGGTTTCTACTGAGTAGTCCGAGCTTATTGATATTTACTCTCTTTTGTAGGTGACTTTTCCTTTATCCCTAGCCACTCTTAAAATTCTCTTTTTATTTTTGATTTTGGCAAGTTTGATTATAATATGTCTTGGTGACTTTCTTTTGACATCTACCTTATGTGCAGTTCAAAGAACATCTTGGATAGATACATTCTCGTCTTTCACCATGTCAGGGAAGTTTTCTGCCAACAAATCTTCAACGATTCTCTCTGTATTTTCTGTTATTTCCCCCTGTTCTGGTACTCCAATCACTCGTAGGTTATTTCTCTTGATAGAGTCCTGCATGATTCTTAGGGTTTCTTCATTTCTTAAAGTTCTTTTATTGATTTTTCTTCAGATATATTGGTGCCAAGTGTTTTATCTTCATTCTCACTTATTCTGCCTTCCACTTCCACAGTTCAGCTCCTCCGACTTTATATTGAGTTGTCTACTTCTGTAATTTTATTGTTAATATTCTGAATTTCTGATTGCTGCCTCTTTATGGATTCTTCCAACTTATTAAATTTATCATTATGTTCTTGAATAATTTTTTTAACTTCTTCAGCTGCTTTATCTGTGTGTTCCTTGGCTTTCTCTGTGCATTGCTTGACCTCCTTCCTGATCTCATTCCTGATATCTTGAAGAGTTCTGTATATTAATCTTTTGTATTCTGCATCTGGTAATTCCAGGATGGTACCTTCATCCAGAAGATCCCTTGATTCTTTGTTTTGAGAACTTGTTGAAGCGATCATGGTCTGCTTCTTTGTGTGATTTCATATTGACTGTTGTCTCCGAGCCACCTATAAGTGATTGTATTAGTTTATTTTATGTTTGCTTCCTGTGTCCTAGCTTCTTGCTTTGTTTTGTTTTGATATGCCCAAATAGGTTGCTTTAGTGAGCTAGCTTGATTATTTTTGCCTTTGAAGTTCTAACGTCCTGTCACCAGATGTCTTGAGCTGTTATCAGGTACATCAGCATAGGAGTCCATTTACTTTTCTTGTATGGATTCAGCTCAGGTGTCCAGGTAATTGGTCATCAAGTGTGTGGTACAGGCTCTGTCTTACAGTCTTAGAGTGGCAGGAGTGATTAGTGTAGGTACAGGTATCTAGTTGCAACAGGGAGTCACACTCTGAACAAAGCAGGGGGCTGACCACCATCCCCCAAGTATCTGTGAAGAAAGCATGTCCCTGTTCTCTAGAGTGCACAGGTGGGTGGGTTCTGCAGACGGACCATAGGCACCCAGTGGTTTTTGTTGTAAGGACTCCTGTTGTGGATGGCTGGGTGACGTGAGTGGAACCACCAGTCCTTAGGCCCCTGATGTGGTTAGGTGAGTGCCCTGTTTAATAGTCAAAGCGTTGTCAATCATCAAACACCCACCTCTCCAGCGCAGAGCTGAAACAGTTGCAGTCTCCCAACAAGGGCCTATTCTCCTGAAATTGGCCCACACAGGTCCATGCAGGGGGGAAAGGTGTTCAGAGTTCACAGACCATTTATGCTTGGACAGGAGCTGCTTCTGTACTGAGCTCCCCAGTTTAGTGAAGCTGGCAAATTATCTTTTCCCCCAGTTGTGAATTTTTTCCTTCTCCAAGGCTGGGAGAATGGCTTAGAGCACTCAGCAGGGCCTATCTCAGACCCAGGAAAATCGACAGCAACCGAAACCAGTTTGGGGATGCAGTAAAAGATATGCAAGTACTTAGCTTTTGCTGACAGCACCATTCTTCTCTGGTTTTGGAGGTGGGAGTAGGCTGTGCAGCTGGCTGTTTCTCCCTGTGGAAACTTCGGCTGAATGCTACTAGCAGCCCGCTGCAGTCACTAGTGGGAATGGTGCCTGAGGGTTCCCGGTGATTCAGATCCAGCAACTCTTCTCCACTTCTGAACCGCCCCCCACCTGCACCCGCCACTCAGTCTGTTTTCTAACTTTGCCTTTGATGTTCAGGGCTTTGAGCTTGTCATAAATATAATCATTTCACTCATTTTTTTTTTTTGGTCTTTGTTGTAAGAGGGGTCGCTGGAAGTGTCTGACTACTCCACTGTCTTGGCCCCACCTCCAACAATAGGCATCTTATCTTTTATTTATTTATTTAATTGTGCTTTAGGTGAAGGTTTACATAGCAAATTACTTTCTCATTAAACAATTAATACACATATTATTTTGTGACATTGGTTGCCAACCTTACGATGTTTCAACACTTTCCCCTTCTCAGCCTTGGGTTCCCTATTATCAGCTTTCCTGTTCCCTTCCTGCATTCTTGTCCTTGCCTTTGGGTTGGGGTGCCCATTTAGCCTCATTTTGTTTTATGGGCCTGTCTAATCTTTGGCTGAAGTATGAACCTCAGGAGTGACTTCAATACTTAGTTAAAAGGGTGTCTGGAGACCATACTCTTGTGGTTTCTTTAGTCTCTGTCAGATCAGAAAGCTTGGTGGTTTTTTTGTGAGTTAGAATTTTGTTCTACATTTATCTCCAGCTCTGTCTTGCAACCTCTATCATGATCCCTGTCAGAGCAGTTGGTGGTGATAGCCAGGAACCATCTTTTGTGCTGGACTCAATTTGTGGAGGCTGTGGTAGTTGCGGTCCTTAGTCCTTTGGACTAATCTTTGCCTTGTGCCTTTGGTTTTCTTACTGTCCCTTGCTCCCGACAGGGTGGGATCAGTGGAGTAGCTTAGATGGCCACTCACAAGATTTAAGACCCCAAACTACTATTTGCCAAAGTAGGATGTAGAATAGAACATTTTCTTTATAAACTATGTTATGCCAGCTGAACTAGATGTCCCCCAAGACAAAGGACATCCTTATCTTGTTCTTGACTTTAGGGGGAAAGCTTTCAGTTTTTCCTACTGAGTGTGATGGTAGCTGTTGGTTTTCCATAAATGCTCTTTATCATGTTGAAGAATTTCACTTCTATTGCTAGTTTGCTAAGTGATTTTATCATGAAAGAATGTTGGATTTTTTCATGTGCCTTTTCTGCATCAGTCGTGATGATCATATATATTTGTTCCTTGATTCTATTAATATGGTGTATTACAGTGATTGATTTTGTTGTATTGAACCACCCTTTCATTCCTGGGATAAATCCAATTTGGTCATAGTGTATAATCCTTTTAATATGTTATTGAATTTGGCTTGATAATATTTTGCTGAGAAGTTTTGCATCTGTATTTATAAGGGATATTGGTCTTTGTTTTTTTTCTTCTGTGATATCTTTGCCTGATTTTGGTATCAGGCTAATGCTGGCCTCATACGATGAGTTAGGAAGTGTTCTCTCTTCCTCTGTATTTGGAAAAGTTTAAGAAGGATTGGTGTTAATTCATCTTTAAATGTTTTTTGAATTCTCAGTGAAGCCATCTAGTCCTGGACTTTTCTTTGGTGGGAGGTTTTTGATCACGGTTTCAATCTCTTCCCTTGTTATAGGTCTGTTGGTATTTTCTATTTCTTCATGAATCAGTTTGGGTAGTTTGTATATTTTTAGGGATTTATTCACTTCATCTATGTTATCCAATTTGTCGATGTACGTTTACTCATGGCATTCTCTTATAATCCTTTTAATTTATGTAAGTTCAGTGGTAATGTCACTTTCATTTCTGATTTTAGTTACTAGCATTTTCTCTCTCTTTTTTTTCTTTGTAAGTGAAGCTAAGGGGTTGTCAATTTGTTGATCATTTTAAAGAACAAACTTTTGGTTTTGCTGATTCTTTCTGTTCTATATTTTATTTGTCTCTGTTCTAATCTTTATAATTTCCTTTGTTCTGGTCTCTTCGGGCTGTGTTTGCTCTTTCTTTTCTAGTTCGTCGAGGTGTAAAGTTAGGTTATTGCCTTGGGTTCTTCTTCTTTTTAATTAAATCGAACAGTTCAAAATACACAGTCTAAACCAGTTGTCATCATGTAGAATCTGACTCATGGTAACCCCTTGTAGGCAGAGTAGAACTGCACTCCATAGGCTTTTCATGGATGTGAGCTTTTGGAAGCAGATTTCCAGCACTGTCTTCCGAGACACCCCCGGGTAGGTTCAAACCACCAACCTTTCAGTTAGTATCCGAGCACTGAACCATTTGTGCCACCCAGGGGTTCCTCTTTTGTCCTTTATATTATAGGTTTTTATTGTTGTACATTTCCCTCTGAGCGCTTCCTTTGCTGTATCACATGTTTCGGTATGTTGTGCTTTCATTTTCTTTAATCTCTAAGTATTTTCTGATTTCTTTTGTAATTTCTACTTTGACCTATTGGCTGTTTTGTAGTGTGTTGTTTAACTTCTACACTTTTATGAAATGTTCAGCTTTCTTTGGTTATTGCTTTCTAATTTTATTTCATTACGGTCAGAGAAAATATATGATTTCAATTTTTTAAAAATTTCTTAAGGATTGCTTTGTAACTTAATATATGGTCTACCCTGGAGAATGCTCCATGTGTGCTGGAGAAGACTGTGTACTGTGCTGCTGTTAGGTGGAGTGTCCTAAATAAGTCTGGTAGGTCTAGTTGGTTTATAGTGTCATTCAAAGTCCTCTGTTTCCTTGTTATCTTCTGTCTGCATGTTCTATCCTTTATTGAAAATGGTGTGTTGAAGTCTCCAACTATTATTATGGAATTGTCTATTTCTTCCTTTAGCTCTATCAGTGTTTGCTTCACATACTTTGGGGCTCTACTGTAAGGTGAGCACCTGGCCAACATGAATTCATGTTCCACTTCCAGGCTAGGACCTTGGCCCTTACCTACTGCTTTCATTTGCAGTGCTGTGGTTTCACTGCACATTCCAAAGGCCCACATCACGCAGTCTGGGCCCCTGGTTTCCAACACCTTCCTAATCCATGTCCTGTCAGTGGCACCTACCTCTCACTCCCCAAACCTTCCCACCTCTCGCCTTATTATAACCTCACTGCCGTGCTCTCTTAAGGCACATCCAGAAACAGACGGGTCATTTGTAGACAAACTGGGTGACGTGGATGGAGTAGAGCCCAGAGTGGATATGTAGCCTGGGCTGGGCCTGGCCTAAGTATGTGTGGGTGAGGAGCACCTTAGGTAACAAGAAGAACTTCATTGCCTGGAAAGTGAGGAGGGAGATGCTTGCAAGAGCCCAGTCAAAGAGAGCCATACAGGCTCAGAGCCAGAGAAGTGGCCGGGGCCTTGTCATTAAGGCTGGGATAAAAGCTCTGATTATCTGCAAAACTAGTCACCTCCTGCCTTACCCATTTATGAAGATGTAATTTATCTACTATGGGTTTTGTTTTCATCTAACAGTCTAGGAACCTGGAAAGCCCACCATTCTTTTTATAACCATTCTCTTCATTAATTCATATTTAATAACCATCCCTGTGCGCCAACAGAGCATGTCTCATAAAGGACTAAACCACTGCTAACCAAAAGTTTGGTTGCTTTGAATCCACCTGGAGGTGTCTTGGAAGAAAGGCCTGGCTACCTACTTCCAAAAAATCACAGATGGAGTTGCCATGAGTCAGAGCTGACTTGACAACAACGGGTTTGTGGAACTGTGTCACTGCCCAAGCATGCACTACCCATGGGCTCACAGTGTGGAAGCCCAAGTCCATCTGCCTCTAATGGAGCCAGGAGGATTCAGAATTTCCCATGAACAAAACAACCCACATCTTCCCGTATTCTTCCCCAACTGGATGAGAAGTTATTACAGTTTCTCTCCTTGGGAAAAGTGACCTCCGTGCTCAGTATTCAACTTTGTGGTGAGAAAGAAACCTCTGCTTTGCTTAACATATAGAATAAATTGAAAATTTTTCAGAAATGATAGAATACATAGAAATATAAAAAATCAGTTTTGTTATTATTGTTGTGCCTATATATAGGAGTCCTAGCCTGCCCTGCAATACATTGATTCTTAATTTAAATATATATAAACAAAAAATATCTGGGCTTGCTTGCCTTGGCCTTAAGGGTCAGTCTTAGCACTGTGATGCATCAAAAGAAATATAAAGAAATTTCAATTCGAAGAGCATTTGAGAGTAATGTAAGATTTTAGTTAAGTCTTTGGAAGGCTAGTATATGGAGGAAACAACAAATAGCAAAACATCTCAAAAAAGCTGTAGGAATGTTTCATTGTAATATTCTAGTAATAGAGACTTCCCTCACCCCTTTCCCAGCCCACAATGCCTCTTCTGGTCAAACTGTGCTCCACAGGATTTTCAATGGCTATTTTTTTGGGGGAAGTGGATTATCAGGTCTCTCCTTTGGGGCACCCCTGGATAGACTCAAACTCTCAGTTTCTTGGTTAGCAGCTGAGTGTGTTAACCATTTGCACCACCCAGGGACTCCCAAATAACTCCTTAACCAGATATAAATCTACTTGGCTTCCTTTCTGGAGCTTCAGCACCACAAACAGTTCAGGACCCCTGCTTCCACTGAAGGTGAGGTGGGGCAAGGATTATGAATACTTCACTAACACATTTTTATCTTTGCAATACATAGTAAAAAGTCCATTCGTGTTGGGTCTTGTCATGGATTGAATTATGTCCCCCCAAAAAGGTGTGTATTAACTTGGTTAGGCCATGATTCCCCCTATGGTATGGTTGTCCTCCATTTTGTGATTGTAATTTTATATTGAGAGGATTAGGGTGGGATTGTAACACCATCCTCACTCAGGTCACCTCCCTGATCCAAGGTAAAGGGAGTTTCCCTGGGGTGTGGCCTGCACCACCTTTTATCTCTCAAGAGATAAAAGGGAAGGGAAGAAAGCAGAGAGTAGGGGACCTCGTACCACCAAGAAAGAAGCACCAGGAGCAGAGCGCATCCTTTAGACCTGGGGTCCCTGCGTGAAGAAGCTCCTCGTCCAGGGGAACATTGATGAGAAGGCTGACAGAGAGAGAAAGCCTTCCCCTGGAGCTGACACCCTGAAGTTGAACTTGTAACCTACTAGACTGTGAGAAAACAAATTTCTCTTTGTTAAAGCCATGCACTTGTGGTATTTCTGTTATGGCAACACTAGGTGACTAAGACAGGCCTAAAGTTTTCCTTGGACTGTGTGTCCTGCAGGAGAATTAATATTGGCTGAGGGACAAGCAGGTCAGGCTCAGAAGGGGGTGGAAGCTGCCTTTGGGACATCAGACAGAGTGATCTTCATCTCACTTGTGCTACATGAGCCCACCCTGGGGACCACTACCATCTAGCCACCCTGGTGAGGTCTGCAATAATCCTACTGGCTCCTTCAGGATCCAAAGCTGCTTTTCTTGATGGAATACAAACCATTCCTTGACTGGGACCCTGCCAAGACTTTACAGGATTAAATGTGACATTCAGTTCCAGATTAGTCCATGTTGGAACAATTTTGCTGAAGGTGCAGAGACTTCGATTTCTTTCTTTCTTTTTTTTTTTTTTTTTGAGACCCTGAGCAACTTTAAAAACATGGTTTTGGATTTCTGCATGTAGATGCATGAGCAAGGTTAGTATTATTTTTACAATTGATATCTATGATAATTATAATAACAATGGTGCCTTCTTAGATTTCTGTAAGGTTTCTTTCTTCCTTTTAAGCTTTGCCCCAGGAATTTGGGTTGGAAATCAGACACTCACAGATTTTTTAGTGCTAGAGGAGTGTGTTATCTGGTTCAGTCTCCCCCGGATCTCCACATCCTCTCTATGAAATTTCCTGCAAGTGTCCTGCAGTTCTGATTCCTCCACTCCTGGGAAATTTGTACCTCACAGAGCAGCCATCTCCCAACCACACTAAACGTTTGAGTGCTGTATTGAACTGAATCACATTGTGTGAAACCTGGATTGGAGAATTACTAGGTCTGGAAGGGACCTGAGCTGACTCCCTCATTTAACAGATGTGGAAACTGAGCCTTCCTGGAGGGAGTCCTGGGAATCTGGTGACCTGCCTCTGAAGCAAGTTCTACGATTATGAGCTTTGTGTCCCAACTCTGGGTACCCTACACTTTGGCTGCGGCCAGGCAGACCATTAGTGACATGTCTCTATTGCTTTTGAAATGTTAATTAAAGGTATATGATTAATACTGTTTAAATATAACCTTTTGGAAGGATCAGGGTTGTATGGTCATTTTTCTAAGGGTTAAAAAGAAAGTCCTTCTAGTTCAAAACTTAGATATTTGAAAAATGTTCAAATTGTTTCATTATGTAGAGAATACACATCAGAAACATACAATTTCTGTTGTGGTTGTTCACTTCCTGTTGCTTCAGTGCAAAGTGATAATCATGCCATATAGCAGTGGTTCTCAAAGTGTGGTCCCTGGACCAGCAACATCAGTGCCGCTGAGAACTTGTTACAAATGCAGCACAGCTCTATTGAGTAGGAATCTCTGGGTGGGGCCCAGCAATCTGTGTCTTAACAAGCTCTCCTCTCCAGTGGTTCTCATACACTTTAACGTTGAAGACTCACTGCTCTTTAGAATGCTGTCTTCTTGGTCTACGACAGCATCAGAACTCAATCTCTGCAACCTTTCTCACTTAGTCCAAAGTCAGCTGCACAATCTTCTTCATTACAAGGCTCCAGGCAGCTCTGTCCAATAGGCAGGAGTTCGCACAGACATGAGAGTAAACAGCTATAAGTACTTAGAATATTAACTAGGAGCTGAAAATTTTGTAGCTGTATCTGATTTGGTGTAAACCATTTGATCTTAGGTCATTTCCTGGAAGCTTTGTAGTTAAAAAAGTTCTACCTTCCAGTGGGCAGTTGTCATAGTCACAGTTCTCTAGAGAAACAGAACCAGTCATCTCTCTCTCTCTCTATCACCTCTCTCTCTCTCTCTATTTATTTATCTATATGTACTTCAAGGAATTGACTTACAAGATTGTGGGGGGATGGGGGTGGCAAGTCCAAAACGAATAGGTCAAATGACAGGCTGGAGGCTTCTGCTGGCTTGTGAAATCCTGAAGGGGCTGGTAATTCTAAAATATGTGCTTCGGTGATAGGTGGAGACTCCTGTAGGTTTGGATCCCAAGCACTATAGGTCAGGTGACAGGAAGATTGAAGCAAGAGTTCTGCTAAAATATCTATTTATAGTCTGGGGGCAGAACACACCCTAGGAAAATACCCTAATTAATTGATTACATTACATTATGGAAGGTAATCTGCTTTAGTCAAGGTCAACTGATTTTTTAACTACCCCATAACAGCAACTAGACTAGTGTTTGGCCAAACAACTGGGTACTGTAGCCTAGCCAAGTTTGACAAGTAAAATTAACCATCACAGCAGTTAAAAAACAGATAGATCTGAATTTGAATTCTCATTCTGCTACTTACCCTCTAAGTGACCCTAGGCAAGTTACTTTACCCATGTGAGCTACGCTTTCCTCATCAGTAAAATGAGATTCATAAGATTTTTCCTTTTTTGACTTTAATAAAGCTTCCAAGAAGTATATCCACAGTGCCAATTTATATCCGGCTTACCATAGGTTCCCAATGAATGGTATCTATTATTATTTCAACATGTCAATTCTAAACATGGAGGTGTTATTAGAAAAATTTTACTGTTAACTGGGAGTTCTAGGTAGCAGTTCTCTGGTTCATCCCGGGTTTACTGAATGTAGTATGTAAGGGCACCTTAAAACTGAGGTGCTTGGCATAACTAAAATGGCTGATACAGGTCTGAATAAAACTCCCCTTTTGCCCTAAATTACTGCTTCTGCTTTCAGAATATGTGTACCCCCCTCCCTTGAGTGAACAAATATGTGGTTATGCTTACTTAAGATTATAATAAAAAATGTTCTGTTCTCAGAAAGAATGCTTGTAGCTGATGCATGACAAGGTTGTGAGTTATGTTTAAGCAAATGAGAAGAATCAAGAATGTTTCCCGAAAAGATGTTTATGTAAGATTGTTCTCAGAAAAATTGCTTGCACAGTTTGCCCCAGAAGATTTCTGATGGAAAATAAATGAACCAATATTGTGAAAGGTTTACTTACGATTCTTGTGTACCTTCCAACCCGTATGAAAACTCTTCTCCCCATTCAGACTGTGAAACTCTTGGTATTTTAACAAGTGTTACCCCAGCTTTGGCTGTCACTACTCCTCAGTAAAACCCTACCATTTCTTTCCTTACATAGTTCTTGTTATTTTACACTTTGACAGTAGCAGATACTTTCATTTCAATAGTAGTAGTAGTAGTACTTTCAGTTTTAATCAATACACCAACATGATTATTTAGACAATGTACTAGACACTGAGTAGGAAGGGATGAATCTTAAGAAAAAAGAAGACACAGTATGTCATGGATTCAATTGTGTCCCCCCAAAATACCTGTCAACTTGGCTAGGTCATGATTCCCTTGTATGATTGTCTATCATTTTATCTTCTGATGTGATTTTCCTATATGTTGTAAATCCTACCACTATGATGTAATAAGATGGATTAAAAAAAATTTAGCAGCAGTTATATTGATGAGGTCTACAAGATTAGGTAGTGTCTTAAGCTCATCTCTTTTGAGATAATAAAAGAGAGAAGTGAGCAGAGACAGGGGGACCTCATACCACCAAGAAAGCAGCGCCGGGAACAGAGCGCATTCTTTGGACTTGAGTTCCTACGCTGAGATGCTCCCAGACAAAGGGAAGACTGATGTATAACAAGGACCTTCCTTCAGAGCTGGCAGAGACAGAAAGCCTTCCCTTGGAGCCAGCACCCAGAATTTGGACTTCTAACCTACTGGACTGTGAAAGAATAAACTTCTCTTTGTTAAAGCCATTCCTTTGTGGTATTTCCATTATAGCAGCACTAAATGATTAAGACACAGTACTAGCCATTGGTGCAATGAAATAAAAAGGCAAAGAAAAAGTGAAAAAAATCAACCTACGTCTTATTGCAGGGAAAGCCCAAGTAAAATTTCTATTAAAACAACATAGACTTTTAGAGAATCCCTGATGGAGCAGGAGAACAGTGGATGCAGACCTCGAATTCTCGTAAAAAAGTTAGACTGAGACTAGAAGGACCTCAGAGGTCATGGTCCCCAGACCCTCTGTTAGCCCAAGACTGAAACAATTCCTGAAGCCAACTTTTCAGTCAGGCATTGGACTGGATTATAAGACTGAAAATGATACTGGTGAGGGGTGAGCTTTTTGGCTCAAGTAGACACATGAGACTATGTGGGCAGCTCCTGTCGAGAGGAGAGATGAGAGGGCAGAAGGGGACAGGAGCTGGTTGAATGGACATGGGGAATACAGGGTGGAGTGGAAGAGCATGCTGTCTTATTAGAGGGAGAGCAGCTAGGAGTAAATATCAAGGTGTGTATAAATAAGTTTTTGTATAAGAGACTGACTTGATTTGTAAACTTTCACTTAAAGGGCACACACACACACACACACACACACACACACACACACACACAAAAAGAGGTCTTTTGCAGCTGATTTGCCCCAAAACAAAAACAACATAGACTTTCAAGGGAGCGCATAAGATATATGCTCTTTTGGAGACATTATTAGTTGCACATAATTCTAGGGACTTTCATGAACATTATCAAACAACAAAGTTTTCTGTTTTCAGCTGGAAAGAGGCTGACCTATTCAAATCAGTGCAGGTTGATACATGAACTTAAGCATAGCCTGAAAGGGCCAACACTCATATAATATTCAGTTTTACATTAATAAATTTGAAAAAAACTGAATGTAGTAAATAAACCTTTGGAAAAATAAATTAGAAAACTTATATGAACCAATAATTATTAAGGAAATTAAAACGGTATTCAAAGATTCTTCTTTTCACCAAATCCTTAAGCCCAGATGAGTTATAGATGAATTAAAACAAACAAACAAAAAACCTTTCAAGGAACAGTTAATTCCTAATTTTTCTAAGTGATTCCCATAAAAATAAAAATAAGGCAAAGTTATCTGGCTCATTTTAATAATCTAAAGTAATCTTTAATTAAAAAATTATGAGAACAATAAAAGTAAACATTACTCCAGTTTCACTTATCGATGCAGAAGGAAAATCCTAAATAAAGCTAAGTAAATAAATAAAAAAAATAAAAGTATGTGCTAAAAATGTATCACAATCACCTTCTTCTCTCCCATTCTCCACTGTCGTGGTGTATGTGATTGACTTCAATCCTTGCTGTGTTTTCTCACGAGACTTTCAGGATCAAATGATTACTGGCCAAGAAACAAAAGCAGAATTGTCCCAATCCCTGATTGATTCAAATGAAAACTGGTAATAAAATCAGTTACAGCTCCAAGAGGAGACATTAGAGAAGAACCAAGCTGGGTCTGTAAGGAGTTGCACATGTAATGGCACGTATATTTATGCTTGATCAAGTTCACTAGCATCTTATCATATCAAACTGAAAATTTCACCACTATCTGAACAAGTGTAGATATTTTATTGGGAAAATTCTTTTTTTCCCCCCTTTGTTTTTATGCTTTTGCATTAATAATTTGGTTCAGTAGTAAATTTGTAAGATCTTTTGTTTGAAAAAATATAATCAAGTTGGGTGTAACCTAGGAATACAAAGGTGGCTCATCATTAGAAAAAATATCAGCGTGATTCATCATATTAAAATACTATGAAGAAAAACACGTGACACTTTTAATCAATAGAGAAAAAGTATGTTATATGGTTCAACAACTTTTATGATAAAAATCATAGAAAACTAAGAACAGGGAGAAATTTCCTTAAATTGCAAACCCACTAACCCACTGCCGCCGAGTCAATTCCAACTCATAGCGACCCAAATTGCAAAGTTATATTAAAGAATTCTACAGGAAACCTAATATTTAATGGAGAAACATTAGACTTATTTTCTTTAAAATTAAGAACTAGGTAAGGATGCCCACTATCACTGTTATTGTTTTACATAATGTTTAAAGTAGTGTTAATTTTCTTCTTAATTTTTTTCAAATTTTTATTTTGGCTATTCTACCAGGTGCTTTGAATTTTTATATGAATTTTTTCGAATCACCTTGCCAGTTTATAAGAAAAGCTTACGAGTATTTTGATTGAGATTGCATTGAATCTATAGATCAATTTGGGGAGAACTAACATCTTAATCATGGAGCCCTGGTGGCACAGTCATTAAAGCAATCAACTGCCAACCGAAAGGTCAGCGGTTCGAAACCACCAGCGGCTCCGTGGGAGAGAAACGTGGCAGTCTGCTTCTGCAGAGACATACAGCCTTGGGGGCCCTGAGGGGTCCTAGGAGTTGGAGTCAGTCAACGGCACTGGGGTTTTCTTTTTTTCAATCATCTTAATGATACTCTGCCTTCTGATCCATGAGTGGAGGGTATCGCTCCATTTATTTAGGTCTTTGTTAATTTTTCTCAGCAATGTTTTTTGGTTTTTCACGTACAGGTCTTGAACATTTCTTGTCAGATTCATCTCTAAATGTTTCATATTTTTGATGCTGTTGTGAATGGCATTGTTATTAAATGTTCATTTCTGATTCCTCACCATGAGTATTAAGCACAGTGATTTTTGTGTATTGATCCTTTATCCTGCAACCTTGGTAAACTCACTTATTAATCTTGACTGGGAATAAAGACAATTTTACTTTTTCCTTCCAACCTCTATGCCTTTTATTTCTTCTTCTGCCCATAATGAATTTGCTAGAACCTCCAGCACAATGTGGAGTACAAGTTGTGAGAGTGAGCCTCCTTGCCTTGTTTTTGATCTTAGGGGGAAAGTATCCAGTCTGTACCATTAAGTTTAATAAGAAGAGTAGGTTTTTTTTTGTAAAGGGTCTCTATTGTGTATGTTATGGAAATTCCTTCTATTTGTAATTTGCTGAGAGTTTTTATCCAGAACAAGTGTTGGATTTTTGAAAATTACTGAGTTTGTTGAGATGTTTCTATAATTTTTCTTTTTATTTTATTAATATGGTGAATGACATTGATTAACTTTCAAGTGATAAGCAAATTTTGCATTCCTGGGATAAACTCCTTTGGTCATGATGTATTATCTTTTTTCTAGTGTTGGATTTTATTTGCTAAAATTTTGTTTAGATTTTTTTTCTTTTTTGCATCTGTATTCATAAAGGATATTGGTCTGTGTTTTCTTTTTCTAGTAATGCCTTGTCTGGTTTTCGGATCAGAGTAATACTAGTCTCTTAGTAGGAGTTGAGAAATATTTCTTCCTTTTCAATTTTCAGAAAGAGTTTTTGTAGAATTGGTATTAGTCTTTCCTTAAATGCCAGGAAGTGAAGACCTCTGAGCCTGGAGTTTTCTCCGTAGGAAGATTTTTAATTACAAATTCAATTAAAAAAAAAAACAGATATAGGGTTATCAATTTCCTCTGGAGTGAGAGTAGGTGGTTTGTATCTTTTAAGGAATTTCTCCATTTTATCTAAATTGTCAAATTTATTGGCATTAAGCTGTTCAAAATATTCCCTTATTTTCCTTCAACAGCTGTAGAATCTGTAGTGATGTCCCGATTTGCATTTTTAATATTAATGGTTTGTATCTTCTGTCTTTTTTTCCTGAGCAATCTGACCAGCAACTTATCAACCTTATTGATCTTCCTAAAAAAAAAAAAAAAAAACTTTGAATTTCACTGATTTTTGCTCTCTTGTTTTTCTGTTTTCTACTCCATTTGTTTATGTTCTGATTTTATTATTTCCTTTTTTTTTTTGCTTACTTTAGGTTTAATTTGTTCTTCTTCTAGTTTCCTTAAGGTGGAAGCTGAAGTCGTATGTTTGAGATCTGTCTTCTTTTCTAACCTAAGAGTTTAGTACTATAAGTTTCTGTTTAGGTGTTGTCTTATCTGCATCTTACCAATGTTGATATTTTGTGTTTTGACAATTGTTTGATTGATTTTTCTTCTCATTATGGGTCATATTTTATTCCTGTTGCTTGCCTTGTAGTTTTTTATTAGATGACAGATATTGTTAATTTTTTTCTTGCTACGTGCTGGATGTTTTTGTTTTCTTATACGTATTCTTGAACTTTGTTCCGGGACATAGCTCGGTTACTCAGAAATTGTTGGATCCTTTTGGGTCACACTCTTGAAATTTCTAAGGGGGAATCAGAGCTGTTTACTGTAGGCTTAATTACTCTCTGCTCCCAAAGCAAGACTATACCCAATGTCTTGTGAGTTATGAGGTTTCCAGTCTGGTTTTTGGGGGGAGAGGCACTTTTCCTGGCCTGCGTGAATGCTGAGTACTCTTCCCTCTAATCCTGCCAGATAGTTCTTTCCCAGGTTCTTGAATTTTATCATAGGAATGTTCTAATCAGTATACTGCTGAACACTGAAAGGGGACCCTTAGCAGATCTCATGAATTGTGTCTCTGTGAAGCCCTCTCTCTTTCTTCTTTGATATTCTTTCATACAAATCATAGTTGTCTTGATTTCTTTAGACTCTCAGATTTGTCTCCTCAACTCATGGAGTTGGCCAAGCTCTGCCAGGGTTCCCCTTCTCTGTGTTATGGCCTGGAAACTCCCTCAAGGCAGTGAGAGGGGCAGTTCGAGGGATCATCTCATTTGTTTCCCAACTCTCAGGGATCACTGTCCTTCATATCTGATGTGTTGTGTCTTGTCATATACTTCATCTGGGTTTTTTTCCCCCAGTTCTTTCAGGTAGGAGGATAAATCTGATCCCTGTTATTGACTCCATCTTGGCCATTTAAACCACATAACAGTCTTAAAAGTGGGAATTATTATTACCCCTCCTTTACAAATGACAGAACCTTCACACCACTCTATTAAATGACTTGCCAAGGTCTCACGTTAGTAGGTGCAGGGCCTGAAGTGGAACCTGGCTTCCTGGGTATGTTCATGAAGGCAGCAGTCAAGAAATCATACGACGTGTCACAGTGGGAAAATCTGCTGAAAAACACCACTTTAAAGTTCTAAAAAGCAAAACTATCACTTTGACGACTAAGGTGGACTCGATCCAAGTCATGGTCTTTGCAATTGCCTCATATGCATGTGAAAATCTAGACAATGAAAAAGGAAGACAGAAGAATTGATGCATTTGAATTGTGGTGCAGGTGAAGAATATTGAATATACTAAGGCCCACCAGAAGAATGAACAAATTATTTTTAGAAGAAATACTATCTTAGAAGCAAGGATGGCAAGACTTTTGCTCACTTACTTTGGACACATCATCAGGAAAAAGCAATTGCTAGAAAAGGACATCGTGTTTGGTAAAGCGGAGGGTCAGTGAAAACAAGGGAAACCCTCAACAACATGGATTGACAGTGGACTTAAACACGCCAATGACAATGAAGACGGTGCAGGACTGGGGAATGTTTCGTTCTGTTATATAAGGTCACCACGAGTCAGATTTGACTCCAAGGCAACAGCAACATGACCTTCATCTCCAGGCTGTCATAGCAGAGGTGTGGTGTGGCCGGTGTCTGCTAGAGGGCGGCAGATCTCCAAGATTGTTTGCATAAACCCAGTGACTTCTCCTTGCGGTCTCTTTCACTCCATCCTCAGATCCTCAGTCACTGCTTTGTCTCCATTCCTGAAGATCTCTTAACTTTAAAGTTGCCCCACAAATTTGCCTCTTGAATCATGGGCTGAGACCCTTCTTGATGCTTTCTGATATAAGTAAGTAGAGGACAGAAATTATAAAAAAAAAAAAAACAAAATTATAATGGCTTATATAATCAAAGAAATGTGTTCTCAAAAAGCCCACTGCAAAGTCAGGTTTCTAGTTTGCTTTGATCGGGACTCCATTTCTTTTTCTCTGGTTCTTCCCTCGTCCCTGACTTGGCTTCGTTCTCAAGCTGGCTTCCCTCATGGTCACTTAAATGGCTGTGTCCATGCTCACACAGCATACCCTTCAGAAAGAGAAATAGACTGTTTCCCAAACCATTGAGGAGAAACCCTGGGCTTCATTTAACTGGCCCAACTATGGGTCATATGCTATAGGCCTCCCCCCTTCCTCCAGGCCCCATCACTAACCGGTTCGGTTGCGGCAGTAAGGGTGATCTCATATGTTGATTGGGTTGGGCCTAAAGGGGTTTGAAGGCAGGAGACCTAACTGGGTCCTGAGGTCACGAAAGACATCTTAAATGAGCTCTAAGCCCTGAGGGCGAGAAGAGCAGGCACCTTGGCCTGGAGGCAAGGGAGAAGCCTGGTATGGAAAGATGTCCCTGGCAGAGGGTGTCAGGAGGGAAGAGCATGGTGGAGGAAGAGGCCTCTGAGCGGTGCTCAGGGGTGTATGAGCTGTAGCTGGAGTGTCTTGGTCAGGTTCAGTGGGGAAACATAAACCACTTCAGGTGTATTGAGTGGAGAGAGATCTAATACGGGGAAGTGGAGCTTTGTCGGCTATGGGAAGACTGGGGAGAGGAGGTCAGGAAGACCTCTTCCAGACATCAAGAATAGGAATGGAAAGGAGCCATTGCCAAAAACCCGAGGGCCCAAAGCAAGTGGTTCTCAGGAGCTGCCTGCAGAGGACACCTCCACCTGTAGCACCCAGTGGATGATCCTAGGAGAAGCCCCGGGAGGCCAGAGGAAGCTGTTCCTCCTCTTCTGCCTTCCAGCCAGCATGGGCCTCTCCTTGACTGAATATGATCTGGACTGTGTGGCATGTGACTTTGGGAAGTGGCTGTTGGTGAATTCCTAAGAAGCAGAAGATGCTCACAGGACGAGGATGGGGCTGATGGCAGCAGACAACCCACAAAGCAGGTTTTGGAGGAGAGACTGGGTTTGCGTCCATGCCTAAGTTTCCTCCTCTGTGAAATGGGGACGACAATAAAAAACCATTCATCACGTAGTTGGTTCTGACTCACGGCAACCTCATGTGTGTCAGAATAGAAGTGTGCTTCGTAGGGTTTTCAATGGCTGACTTTTTGGGAAGCAGATCACCAAGGCACCTCTGAGTGGACATGCACCTTCAACCTTCTGGTTAGCAGCCGAGTGCAATAACTGTTTGCTGTGTGATATGTATTGTAACAAATTAATCAAGTTAATGTAAGTAAAGCTCTTAGCATGGTACTTGGCATGTAGATCTCAATGACTTCTGGTTGTTATTATTAGTAGTAATAGTTTTGATTGAAAAGAGATTTGAACACCACTAAAAGATTTAAAAACATAACAGAAATATACTCATCTTTTTAGTTTCTGTGACTTTGGAGACTGTCACTAGGAGCAGTACTTGGGTGGGATCGGATTTAGGCTCAGAGCAAATCCTCCTGGGCCATTCATCTCCTGTGTCCTTATCAAGTGATTGTAATCTCAACAGCATGCAAACACACCATGTACACGGTATGTGCCTGATGGGTGGGGCCATTTCCCTATTTGGGCCCAAGGAGAATTTGTCTTTCTCCAGGGCAACTGTTTCCAAGATTTTCCAGTATGGTTTCAACGGTATAATTTGCTCACTCTCTGAACTGTTCCCAGGATTTTTGGTCTTGAGGACTGCAGGGTCTGCTCCTTCCCAGCTGACTTCCTTCTCCTTCTGGGAGGTGGCCTGTGGCCACAGGAGCCTCTGAACAGGGTCCACTCTCCTAGTGGGAGGTTGTAGCAATGGAATTCCAGAATGGTCTGTGTGAAGGAAACAGCTCCCACATAAAAGTAAGGATGGAAAAGAATCCGTGCACAGGATGGGTGGGAGTTCTGGGTGGGGCTAGATGAGCAGAGGTCCAAGGCCGACGTTTACAGGCCCAACAGGGAACTTGCATTCAGAAAACCGGGAAAAGACCAGTATGCAAGGCCCAACTATACAGACACTGAAGGCCCAGCACAACACACTGGCCCTGGAGCACAGCTGCAGGAGGGCATGGAGCTCCTGATGACCAAGGGCTGCCTGGGCCCTGGGGTCTGAGTCTCTAGGATGAAGGTCTGGGGTTCCTGATCCTGAGCCCCACAGGGACAGACAGGGAAAATGCCAGCAGTGAGCACTTACTGAGGGAAAGGCACTGATCTTAGGCTTCTTCTGGTATTGATTCACTTAATCCTCACAACAGCTCTAGGAGCTAGGTGCTGTTATTACTATCTCCAGTTACAGATGAAGACTCTGAGGTCCACAAAGGGTAAGGCAGCTGCCTGAGGCTGCAGAGTTGGTGAGTAGGTTCTGCATCGGGTACTGCAGGGCTATCTGGTAGTGTGTCATGCATGTATCATACCGTGCAGTGTGGTGTAGTGGAAAAAGCACCCCTAGGGAGCCTTGGACACTTTCCAACCTCCCCCCCATTACCCGCTAGGTATGCAAATTGCTTATACATTTTTAGATGCAAAGCCACGGTAGCACAATCCTTGCCCTGCTGAACTCACGGGGTGGTTTCAAGAAGCCATCCAATGGTGGATGAGAAGATGAGAAGTTCTTTGTAAACTGAGCCAGAAAAAAGGCCCACTTGCCCTTCTATTCATGGTCAGAAGTTTCTCCTAGAGAGCAAGCTGGCAAGCATGGGAGAGCCCCCTTCTGTTCTGCCTCCAGCCTGCACAGTTGTTCTCCTGACCATAGGTGGCAGCAGCCCCCATGGACCCATCCTGGGGAGAGAGTTTGAGATTGTGTGGGAGCCCTGCCATGAACTGAGGCTGGGTTCTGAATGCAGCATAATTAGCTGAACAATTTGCAGCCCTTCTCAGCAAAGAAAACCTTGAGGGACCACGCGAAGTGTGACTCACATTCCAATATCCTGATAAAGGAGAATGTTTTGAGGGTCATTCTACCGCTGCAGCCATGCAGACACTTGGCTTCTCTTCCTTCTCCGGCATTCCTGAAGACCTTTCTCTTTACCCCTCCCCTTCCCCCTCCCCAATGCACCAATGAACTTAGTGTGAGGGATCAAGAGTCTGCTGAATAATGACTCTTCTGTGTGCACCAGGCCAACACCAGGCGGCCTTTTAAACCCCAGCGCTGGCGAGACCAGGCGGGGCCTTTCTTACAGACTTGCAAGTCTTCTGAATCAAAGGGTCCTTACAGAGCATGTCCTATGGGGTCTCTGGTTATAAATGGGTGAACTGTGCCCAAGATAGGACAGGGGCAGGGAGGAGAATGAACATTACTTGATAACCTTGTACATACTGGTATGCCTACTCAGTTGATCTTCACCATAATACTTGCAAAGGTAAGCACAATCATACCCAGTTTACAGATGTGTGAAATGGATTTCAGAGGATAAAATGGTTCTCCAATACCACACGGTTAACTTTCAGATGAGACCAGATTTGTTGGCTCACTGAATTATTCTTTCAGCAAATATTTACAAAGTGCCGGATAAAATATGGGGTATAAACTCTTGGCTTTGGAGACTGTGTCTGTCACTCATTGTGCTTTGCTTCCTCATTAGCAAAAGATGAGAATGGCTCTGCCCCTACCATAGGTTGTGATGAAGAGGAGATGGGTTCGTGCTTAAAATGTGTTTTACAACTCTGCCTCATGCATGTAGAGTGTTTGCAAGTGTGGTCATTACTTCTTAGACTGGGAGGGTGCCCACCCTGGTGAGTCACAGCTTGCCACTGCTTGTCCCTTGCCAAGTATGGGCAGGTGGCTCATGCATGGCTCTGGCTGCCCCGTGAGCCCCATGCACTTGCCTACGTCTCCTTCAGCTTCTGAGGCGACCAGCCCTCTTCCCACTCATGTGCTTGTTTCTCTGATTTGACCTTGGCTCATTTCATCAGCCTCAGGTAAATGCCCTTCCTCAGGAGCTGGGGTGGCATGGAGCTGTCTTCCTCTGCCCAGAGCTGGTACTGGCAGAGCCCCCCAGGGTCTGGCCTTGGACAATCAGATGACAGTCATGGACTTTTGGCCACAGAGCTGCTCTCCCATGTGGTCATGAAAGAGTTTGTGGCTCCTAGGTAATGCCAATAGTGTTATGGGCTGAAGGAAAGAGGCTTCTTGCAGACGCAGGCCCTGCACACAGAAGAGCATTGCCAACTCCCCCAGCAAACCTGTGCTGCTGACAGTCTCCTCAGGCTCAGCAACATCATTAATGGTCTTTCTCAGAAGACCTGCCGTTTCCTGGTCATTGATATGTAGTTCTAATTTTTCTCAGGAGGCTCCTGGCCCCATGCAAATCATTGAAATAACTGGACTGGGCAGAGGCACTGACCAAGCTCATACACGGGAACCAGAGCACTGACTCATCCAGGGCCTCTGCTACACACATAAGGGTGCTTTTCACATTACAGGTGCTCAGTGAGAGGAGGCTACGTCAGGATTCTAGCCCCAGAGGATGGTGACTTGTACACACATGCTGTATCTCTTGAAACAAAGACTGTAGAGTGGCAAGGGACCTCGGAGGGATCCAGCCCAGTTTCTGATGGTGGAACTTCAGGGGTCAGTCTAACAAGGGGTTCTCTGGGCAACGGGAATTAACCTCTTTCACTCCCAGAGAGACAAATGCCTCCTGTGATCTATGTTCATTTATTCATTCACTTCATAATATTGGTTGAGTCTAGGACGATGTCACAAGCTAGAGAGAGTCTGATAAGCAAAAGCAGACACGGCTCTGGACCTTGGAAACTTTATTGTCTGATGAGGGAGCAGAGGAGAGACAAGGGTGATATATAGCTGAGAGGTGGTGCTAGATCTCACAGGACCTTTTAACTTCCGGGCTATGCGAAGAATTTAGTGCTTTAGCACAAAGTGATGGGAAGTTTTGGAAGGATTTTAGGGGTGAGTGATGTGACCAGGTTTGCATTTTTAACAGGATTACTCTGTCACCTGGTGAATGAATTGGTACAGTCAGGGCTGGAGGCTGGGAGAATACTGTCATAGTCCAGGCATGGGGCAATGGTGCCTGGCATTGAGATTGGGAGGCTGAGATGGAAAGGTTGACGGGTTTGAGAGGGATTTAGGGGTAAAAACTTGCCCCTTCCGGAGGTCTGCCAATCAGCTTCTAATAATTGACTAACGGAAGTAAATGATGGTGCTGGGGTCGTCTATTCATTGTCCGAGAGAGATCCGAAGGTCAGAGGGGCCGAGGGACTCAGGGAAGGCCACCGGAAGCTAGCTGCAGAGCCAGCATAAGGACTGATGCAAATTCACAGGTGCATAGTTCCCCTGGGAGCCACAACTCAGCCTCACAAAACCCCCATTTATGGACAAGGCAACAGGCTCAATGATTACTGGCTTGCTCCAGGAAGGTGGGGGGGAAGCACTCAGGGTCTAGGCTTGGGAAGCAGTGAGGACTGGGCTCTGATTATGAGGGTTCTGGGGGGCTAAGGAAGAGGCAAGCAGGGGGTGGGGGCCTCAGTTCTGGACTCCCCCTCTTTCATTGCTCCTACAACACGTTTCGGCGAAAGAAGAGGAAGGGAGCAGGGCCAAGAATCCAGAACACCCTGGTGCTGATGCCTCAGGGACAGGCAGATAATAAGATGCAGGCGTGAGCTCAGGGGCTGTGTGCAACCCAGCCTCCCCCTTCGGGACACTTAGGGCAGACTAAAGGTCAGGAGGCCCATTCCCTCGGAGTAGAATTCTTCATACAGCTCCTTGGATGTCGGGTCCTGCTCTGGGGCTCCCCTAGCACCCTTCCCTCCTCTGCTCTTCTTCCCTGACCCCACACTCTTCTGCTGGCACCAGCCTCAATGCCTCCATTGTAGCAACCACTACAGCTCCAGAGCTCTTGCTTGATCCCTCTTCCTCTTTCTCCCCTCCTGCAGGCACCCTGGGAGAAGTGTGGCCCTGGGAGAGAGCTGGGCAGCTTTTTCCTGTTTTCTGTACTCCCAGGCCTAGATTGCAGGGTGTTCTGGTTCCTCCCCCCTATCTGTTTCCACTGCTCCTGCCTTTTCCAAAGGATCCCGTGAGCAAGGATGAAAGCTATTCCCCCACAGTTGGGTACTGGGGACCACCAGGACCCACCTTTCTCCCCTTCCACAGAAGACACTGCCTATGCTTTCTTGTTAATATTTTATTGTGTTTAAGGTGAAATTTACTCAGCAAATTAGGTTCCTATTTAATAATTTCTGCATTCAGTTATATTGGTTACATTTTTCACAATGTAACGTTGGTCACAATGTGTCATTATTCTCTTTCATTCCATTTTCGTTCCCCACTCTAGTATCCCTGCTCCCTTACCTTCTCATTTTTCTTTAATGTTGGGCCATTTGGTCTCCTATAGATGATTTTTCCTAAAGAAGCTCATTACTCATGGGTGAAATGATATATTTTATGAGCCATTCTGTTATGTAGTTAAAAGGTGACCTCAAGGGATAATTTTGGTTTAAGGTTTAAAGCATATCTCAGGGTGATAGTCTCTGAGTCCTGTAGCCTTAACCAGCCCAGTAAGTCTGGACTTTTTAGGAATTTGAACCCTGTCCCACATTTCTCTCCCATTCTGTAAGGATCCATCTACTGTGGCTCTGGTCAGGAAGGTACGTAGTAGCCAAGCACCATCCAGTCCTTCTGGTTTCAGGGTAGATGAGGCTGTGGTTCGTGCTATTAGTCCTGTAGACTACTTCCTTCTCTGAGTCTTTGGTTTCCTTCTTCAGCTTTTGTTGAGACAAGTAGAGACCAATAATTGTATATTAGATAGCTGCGTGCAAGCTTTTAAAGCCCCAGACACTACTCACCACATTGGGTTGTAAAACCTATACCTTATGAACTGTATTATGCCAATTACCTTATCTGTCCCATGAGACTATGGTCCTAAGTCTTCAAAACCAGAAAACCAAACTCGTGAAGCTATTTGGTTATGTCTGAGAAGTATCTGTATATGTGTCCTCTACGTGGTTTATTACATATGTGGACATACAGACACGCCTTGCTTAACATCCACAATACATTCTGTGAAACAGGACACTATGTGATTTAGGAGTTGTGCGAATACCATATTGTATACAGGCCATCGTCCCTGGATTATGAACGGGTTCTGTTCCTAAGTTTGTCTTTAAGTCGTATTTGTAAATTGGAACAGTTAGGTATATAGTTCATATCTAATGCCAGTTAGTCGGATGTTTCTCTTAGTGTGTAGTGTATAGTTATCTTTCTATGCATAAAAAATTAAAGAAACACTTCCAGATGCCCTAATACGTCTTTAACATGGTAATACAGTAATAATAATAATACCGTTTTGATGTGGATTGCAAAGTAGCACCCATGTTATTACAAACCATGTGTATACCTCAAATTTGTAACATAATAGGCTTTATGAGGGTTAGTTCATAACTATGGGTTGTACGTAAGTTGAATGTAACCTGGGGACTGCCTGCACCTAGCAAAGCTATGTGGGTTACTGTAGGGTACCTATGGAGCATTGGTGGC
Organism: Loxodonta africana; assembly: GCF_030014295.1. NCBI lineage: Eukaryota > Metazoa > Chordata > Mammalia > Proboscidea > Elephantidae > Loxodonta > Loxodonta africana. The sequence continues at coordinate 81,100,102 of NC_087357.1, read as the reverse complement.
ACAGGGGTTGAGAGCTATGGCATGCTATAGCTGCTAACCAAAAAGGTCGGCAGTTGGAATCCACCAGGTGCTCCTTGGAAACCCTATGGAGCAATTCCATTCTGTCCTATAGGGTTGCTGTGGGTAGGAATTGACTCAACTGCAGTGGTTTTTTTTTTTTTAACTTATATGCCTATGTACGTATTTGCTCTGCCACACACATATATTTTGGTTGTTGTTGGTGTTGTTGCAAAATTGTATTTGTCATACCCGTTTCCAAGGACATCCTTTTCTCTTGTGCACTTCTTAGTGACATTGTTTACCTTGGTCAGGGTCTGTGTACTTCATCCACATTTGATACTACCTTTCCCATCACCAAAAATAACAAGTGTCTACTATCTCAATAGTGGTTCCCCTGCTCTATCACCCACCATCCCTGATAACCACCAATAAGCACTGGTCTCTATATATATCTATTCTTGTCTTCTTTCAAAAGTGCAACCATACAATATTCATCCTTTTGTGATTGACTTATTTCACTCAGCATAATGTCCCACAGATTCACCCACATTATAAGATGTTTGAGGACTCATTATTCTTTATGGTTGTGTAGTGTCCCATTGTGTGTATGTACACATTTTGTTTATCCATTTATCCACTGATGGCACTTAGGTTGGTTCTGTCTTTTTACTAATGTGAATGATGCTGCAGTAAACATAGGTGTGCATATGTCTACTCATGTAACTGCTGCTAGATCTCTAGGGGTTGCTGGATCATAAGGTATTTTTATTTCTAGTTTTTTGAGGAAGCACTATACCATATTCCATAGTGGTTGTACCATTTTACAATCCCATCAGCAGTGGATGAGGGTTTCCATCTCCCCACAACTTCGCTGGAGCCCTGGTGTCATAGTGGCTAAGAGCTCGGCTGCTAACCAAATGGTTGGCAGTTCAAATCACCAACCGCTCCTTGGAAACTCTATGGGGACAGTTCTACTCTGTCCTGTAGGGTTGCTGTGAGTCGGAACTGACTTGACTGCAACGGGTTTAGTTTTTTTGGTTAATAGCTAATTATCATGAGCATTTTTTCATGTGTTTGTTGGCCACTTGAATGTTCTCTTTGGCAGAGTGTCTGTTCTGTTCAAGTCCTTTGCCCATTTTTAAATTGGATTGTCTTATTGTTGTGGAGTTGCTGAAATTTTCTGTATATTTTATAGATTAGACCCTCATCAGATATTTCGTTCCTCAAGACTTTTTCCCAGTCTGTAGGTTCTCTTTCTACTCTTGATAAAGTCTTTTGACAAGCATAAGTATTTAATTTTTAGGAAGTCCCAGTTATCTAATTTGTCATCTGTTGTTTGTGCATTTGTAGTTGTGTTTGATAATTTTTTGAAAATTAGATCCCGTAATTATCTTCTAGAACTTTATAGCTTAACTGTAGCACTTAGGTCTTTGATCCATTTTGAGTTAATTTTTGTGTATGGTGTGACATATGGATCCTATTTCATTTTTCTGCAAATGAATGTCAAGTTTTGCCAGCATTTGTTAAACGGATTGTTTCTTCTCCACTGAACGGACTTTGACCTCTTGTTGAAAATCAGCTGCCCATAGATGGATGGATTTATTTCTGGATTCTCAATTCTGTTCCATTAGTCTATGTGTCTGCCACTGAGCCAGTACCAAACAAACAAACAAACTAAAAAACCCAGTGCCGTTGGGTCGATTCCGACTCATAGCGACCCTATAGGGCAGGGTAGAACTGCCCCACAGAGTTTCCAAGGAGCACCTGGCAGATTTGAACTGCCGACCCTTTGGTTAACAGCTGTAGCACTTAACCACTACGCCGCCAGGGTTCCTGAACCAGTACCAAGCCATTTTAATTACTGCGGCTGTATAGTATGTTTTGAGATCAGGATGTATGAGGTCTCCTACTTTATTCTTCTTCTTCAATATTGCTTTGGCTATCTGGGGGCATTTTTCCTTTCCATATAAAGTTGTTGATTAGCTTTTCCATTTAATAAAGAAAGTTGTAATTTGGATTGGGATTGTATTGTATCTACAAATTACTTTGAGTGGTGTTGATATTTTCACAATGTTAAGTCTTCCAATCCATGAGCATTGAAATGTTCATCTATTTATGTAGGCCTGTTTTAATTTATTTCAGTAATGTTTTATAGTTCTCATTGTACAGGTCTTTTACATCCCTGGCTAGGTTTAGCCTTAGTTATTTTATCATTTTGGAAGCAGTAATAAATGGTACTGTGTTCCTTTTCAGTGTTCTCCTTGTTAGTGGAAAGAAATCAAACTGATTTTTGTGTGATGATCTTGTACACCGCCATTTTGCTAAATTCTTCTACCAGATTAAGTAGCTTTCTCATGGAATCTCTAGGATTTTCTATGGATAGGATTATGTCATCTGGGGATATAGTTTTACTCCTTCTTTTACAATTCGGATACTCTTTATTTGCCTTTCTTGCCTTATTGCTCTGGTTAGGAATTTTAGTACAATATTGAATATATAAAAGTGGTGATAATGAGCACCCTTGTACCATTCCTGTTCACCAGGGGAAAGCTTTCAGTCTTTCTCCATTGAGAGTACTGTTGGCTGTTGGTTTTGCAGATATACCTTTAATTGAGTAATTTCCCTTCTACTTTTATCAGGAAAGCGTGTTGAATTTTGTCAAAAGTCTTTCTGCATCAATTGAGATGATCATGTGATTCTTTTTCTTTGCTTTATTTATGTGGTGAATTACATTGACCAATTTTATTATGTTGAACCACCCTGGCATTCCTGGTATGAATCATGATGTATGATTTCCTTAATGTGTTGTTGAATTCTGTTCACTAGAATTTTGTTGAGAATTTTTGTGTCTATATTCACGAGGGATATTGGTCTGTAATTTTGTGTGTGTGTGTGTGTGTGTGTGTGATTTTTTTTCTGCTTTTGGTATCAGGGTGATGCTGGCTTCATAGGATGAGTTAGAAAGTATTCTTTTCTATGTTTTGGAAGATTCTGAGATTCAGAGATTCTTCTCTGAATGTTTGGTACAATTCCCTAGTGAATCTGTCTGGAGGGGTTTTTTATTTTGTTGGGAGTTTTGTGATGACATCTTCAACCTCTTGTTATGAGTTTGTTTAGATTTTCTATGTTTGTGTTAGTTTAGGTAAATATTATGTTTTTAGAAATTCATCCATTTCTTCTAAGTTTTAAAACTTGTTGGAGTACGATTTTTCATAATATTTTGTTATGATCCTCTTTATCTCAGTTGGATCTTTTGTAATGCTGACAATTTAATTTCTGATTTTGGTTATTTTTGTCTTTGTCAGTTGGGCCAGTGGTTTGTCCATTATTTTACTCTTAACCTGTTTATGTCTTTGTGTCTGAGGTGTGTCTCTTGTAGACAACACCTTGTTGGATCAGGTTCTTTTAATCCGTCCTGCCACTCACCGCATCTCGGGTGGTAAGTTTAACCCATTTATATTCGTGTGATTATAGATACATAAGAACTCACTGCCGCTGTTTTGTTGTACTCTTTTTTGGTGGTGTTAACGGTTTCTTTGTTCTTCTTTACTTTCTGTGCTGAGTTCTTTTTTATGTGAATTTTCTTTTTCTTTCATCTGTTGTTTTTATGTTTACTGAGGCTTTTTGATTTTCTTCTTTATTTTGGTGAGCAGATTTATTAATTTTCTTTGTGATTACCCTGAAGTTTACATTTATCCTTCTAGATTTAAAATATTCTGTTGTATCTTGAAATCATCTTAACTTCCTCTCCTTATGGAAGTTCTATAACTACACTCTTTATGCCCTCTTTTGTTGTGAAGTTGTCTCTGATTACAACTTAATGTATCTGGTTCCCTGTAATCAATTCTGTAGCTTTATTTTACTTTTGTGAAGTCTTTACCTGGCTTGGCATCTGGGTGATGCCATTGTGTGTCTTTATCTCAGGTTGTTGCCTGATGTTGTAGGTTTTCTGTCTGAAGGGCTCTCTTTAATATTTCTTGTAGGGCTGGTCTGGTGGTTACAAATTCCCTTTATTTCTGCTTATCTGGGGATGTCCTAATTTCACTCTCTTTTTTGAAAAATGATTTTGTTGGCCATTTTCGTTGGCAGTTCTTATCTTTCAGGGTTTTATATATGTCATCCCATTGCCTTCTTGCCTGCCTGGTTTCTGAAGAGAAACCAGCAATTCATCTTATTTAGTCCCCTTTGTAAGTGATATTTCACTTTTAGTGTGCTACTCTCAAAATTCTTTGTTTTTGATTCTGTAAAGTTTGATTATGATATGTCTTGGCTAATTTCTTTTCAGTCTATCCTGTGTGCAGTTTCTTGAGCTTCTTTAATGGAAATATTCTCGTCTTTCATGATATTTGGAAAGTTTTCACCTTAAAAATTTTTCTCTATTTTTTTCCTCTCTTCCCTTCCTAGGATTCCTAATTATTCCTCTTGATAGTGTCCCACATAAACCTTAGGCTTTCTTCATTTTTCTTCAATCTTTTTTTTTCTGATTGTTCCCCAAACAAATTAGTATCAAGGGATTTGTCCTCTATTTTGCTGATTCTTTCTTCCATTGTTTCAATTCTACTTCTGTGTCCTGCCATTGAATTGTTTATTTCTGATATGTTATTGTTAAGCTTCTGGGTTTCTAGTTGTTGTTTTTGTAAGTTTTCTATTTCTCTACTGAGTTTGTTGTTTTTCTTGTATTGTTTTTCTGAATTCTTCTAGGCTTTTTTTGTGTTTTCCTTGATCTCTTTGAGAAGCCTAAATATTAGTCTTGAATTCCTTGTCAGGTAGTTTTATTGTCAGTTTTTTCTCAGAAAAGTTTTTCATCCCTTTATTTTGCTCATTTGCTTGAGCCATCTCCATTTCATCATATGATTTGAAATTGACTACTATCTTCAAAACATTATTCTATTTTATATGTTTACGTATTTCTTTATTGATTATATATATATTTTTTTTTGTCTTCTTTGTATTGTTTAGGGAGACCTAGTGGTACAGTGCAGCCCTGGATGGCTAAGCAGTTAAGAGCTCAGACTGCATTCCAATCCATTTGAATCCACCAGCCACTCCTTGGGAGCACTGTGGCCAGATCAGCTCTGTCCTATAGGGTTACTATGAGTTGGAATTGACTTGACAGTGCACAACAACAAGAAAAACAACAATGGTGGTGTAGTGGTTAAAATGGTCATCTGCTAACCAAAAGGTCAGCAGTTTGAACCCACCAGCCACTCCATGGAAGAAAGATACGGCAGTTTGCTTCCACAAAGATTTACAGACTCGGAAACCCTGTAGGGTGGCTGTGAGTCAGTCCTGACTCAACGGCAGTGGGTTTGGTTTTTGGTTTGTATTGTTTTGCTTTTGATTTGAGATATCTGGAGCTTAGCATCTTACCTTTCTCTTTATATTGTCTGTCTTCCTTTCTACTGTTTTATTTGATCTTGCTTTGTAGTACTGCTCTGTGTATGACTGTGATGCTGTCAGCTCATTGGGAGTAATTTTCTCTCGCTGGTGGGTAAGATGGGTTGCATACACATGAGAATTCTCTGTTGTTGGGTAATACGTCTTCCTTTATAGGATTGTGTGTAGGTGTGTGAGCAGATTCCTTCCCCATTGTGGGGCTCCAGGTACCGGGTGGCCAAAATTCCTCCACAGCTGTTATGGGGTTCTGTAGTCCTTCTCGTTGGCTTGTGCTGTTAGTGTGGCCTCTGGAGAGAAGGACAGGTTGTGTTTGCAGACCCAGGGAGGCAGTACTACTCTAATGGGTGACGTAGGCCCTCTGCTTTGTCATGGATTGATGTCTTAGTGATGGTGGGAGGGCTGGCCGGGTCTCTGCATATACTCAGATGGCCTGAGGGAATAGGTAGAGTGTCGAAGGGGCATGTGGTGGGCAGGTTTCTGGAGGTGCCTCACTTTGTGAATTGGCCAGAGTGCACAGTGGGCATGGGCAGGGTGGGGTGAGTGGTGAGTGAGGAGAGCTGCCTGGATTTCTCTCCATGCAGGTCGGGGGAGGTGCATGATAAGCTCTGGCTGGGCAGGGCAAGGAAAGGGTGGGTTGCTGGGTGTGCCTTGCTGCAGGGGCCCTGTGGGAGGAGCAGCGGGTGGGTCTCTGGCACTTAGCTGCTGCCCACATTGGAGGAGTGGTGGGCAGGTCTCTGGGGATGGCTCACAGTGGGCAGGGTGGGGGAGAAGCAGTGGGCAAGTCTCTGGGTGCACCTTGCCATGGGCTTGACAGGAAGAGTTGTGGGCAGTCTCCAGGGGCTCCTACCACAGATGGGAAAAGTGATAGGTGGGACAAAAGGTGGGAGGTCACTGAGGGCACCTCACTGTGTGGGCTCTGGGAGCTGGTGGAGGGGGCTGCTTAAATGGAAGGGAAAGGGGAATTGGCACAAGGTTGGTCAAGGGGGAATTTCTGATTATTACTCTGCTATTTTACTATTCAGTGGATGTCTCCCATCCAAGTGGGCAGAAAGTCCTGTTACTAGTTTCTAGGCCCCTCCCTTCTCTGTGCTCATCAGGGACTCTGAAGCTCTTGCCCACCATCCTGCACTCACCCTTGTTCCTCCGCAGAAGTGTGCCCCTTGTCTTATCAGTCTCCCATCCTGAGGCCCAACGATTTGCTCTGCCTCACTTTGCTCCAGTGGCACCTCCTTGTGCTTCCCTAGTTTCAATGCTATGGCACTCTTTCTTGGGATATTTTGGACCTGGCCCATGGCCTGCCTACCTCATTTCTTTCCAGATTTGTTTACTCAATATCTTTGCCTCCAGCTGTGTTTTCTGAGAACTTTCCTTCCTGGGATCCTTGCCTGGGATGTCATTTGCTGCCATCTCAAAATGTCCGTGCTGTGCTGGGTCAGCCAGTTGAGCGTGGATGCTCTGAGAATCTCTCAGTGCTTGCTGATTTTTTGCTAACTTTTTTTTTTTTCTCTGCCCAGTAGGTGCTCAGCCCAATTCTTCAAACTTCCCTTTGATGTTCAGGGACTTGGAGTTGTTATTTGTATCCATTTCTTTTGGTTTCTTGAGTTTTTGTTATAGGGGGATGTTAAGGTGCATCTATGTAATCCACCACCTTAACTGAAAGTCCTCGACCTTGCCTTTCTTAATGGAGTCTCATTGGAGGGAAGATGTTAGACTCTGAAGAAAGAGGCTATGCTTTTTGTTACAACTTCTAGAATCCAGAGAGGGATATGGAGATGGGGTGAGGGAGGAAGAGAGAGGCAGAGGTTAGAAAAAAGCATTTTTTAAGATACTAGTTTTTTCTTCAGGTGGGCTCTACCAATCCTGATAAAACACAAGTTTGTAATCCTATGATTTGAACAGATGTGTCATTCATTTTACATGGTACTAAAGAGAGTTGCCCCTCTTTTCTGGCTTTGATTTCCATACCTGTTGACAAGGTCTAATCCCTCTAAAACCTTTGTGGTGGTTATGGGATCCCAGGAGGCTGGGCTGTACCCAGGTGGTACTCCGTTTAGTTCTCTTCACTCACCCATCCGCCTCCTTCATCATAGTACCATACAGGTTAAGCTCATGTGATAAGTGACGTAGCAAGAATTAAAATAAAATTAATATTTCCTGAAGCATTTGGTGTTTCAGCTGGATGGTACCCTGAAACTTGAGCAACACTGTAAGCTAGCTGGCTGGCCACCCAGATACTCAGCCCATGCAAGATTCAACATTGTAGAAACAGTAAACTCCCAGGGAGGCAGTGGGCATGTGGAGAAGGGAGGGGACACACAGGGGAAGCCCAGGCCACAAGACAGCAGCACACACCTTAACCACGATGGGTCCCCCATGACTCATCTCCATTCGCCTATGCTCTGCTGGTCTTAGAGAAGAAAGCCTGTGTTGGCCTGGTCCAACTCTTAGCCTGGGATAGAGCACCTTACCCCACTTGGAGACTGTGGACTTTCCTATGGAAAGCCAGCTTGCTGGGAAGGTACCACTTTAATCGTTGTGTTGCCCAAAGGAATGAAGGATGGTAGTGTCCTGGAGAACCTGATGGTGCCCTCCTCCCCTCCCTTGGTCAGGGCAGACTCCACTTGGCTTCACATGGAGAGAGCCTAGTGCTCAGAGACCACACTGACCCTGAGTGACTCTGGCCTTGGTCCTGCAGCAGCCACAGGGAGCCAAGACAGTGGTCCAGGCCTATGATTTTGAAATGCTCACTGAGGAAGGGCATTGGGGGATCATTGTTCCACCTCCTCTGCTGTCCTCCCTCAGGAGGCCTGCAGAAGCCATTTGTGTTGCCCAGGAATCTATGCAGAGGACCTTGTTGTTCCCATCATCATCACTGTTCTCCAGTAAGAAGAGCAGGTGAGTGAGGCCCAGGTGGCCAAACCAGCCATTCTTCTGTGTGTGTGTGTATGTGTGTGCATGAGCAAGTAATGAGGAGACTGTGAATGGCTGTGGGGCCTGTGGTCCCTGGGTCCGTGGCTCCCTGGGCTGTCCTGTTCCGTGTCCTGCCCCTGCCCTATTCCCTGTCTTTGTGGGGAGGTATTTAGAAGGTCTGGGTAAATGGGATTGAATGAGTGCTTGAAGAGCTATGTCTGGACGTGAAGAGCAGTGTGGTCTGCACGCTCCAGTGAGGTAGACACTCCCCAGCCTTGACAGCTGCTGTGCAGGACAGAGTAAAGTGCTTCAGCTTTCAGAGCCCATTTCCTCTACTGTACATTCCCTGGGGGCAGCAATGGAAAGCAGGAGTATAGAAGGCTTGCCAGAACACAGGCAGATTGGGCCTGACACGGAGGCAGTTCCAGGGGCCAAGCACATGGTGCTTTTTCAGGACCTCTAAGGAGGCCTGGTGCTCTGGTGGTACAATGGTTAAGAGCTTGGCTGGTAACCAAAAGGTTGGCAGTTTGTATCTACCAGCAGCTCCCTGGAAATACTTTGGGGCAGTTCTATGCTGTCCTATGGGGTTGCTATAAGTTGGAACCAACTCGTCAGCATGTAATGACAACAACAAGGAGGACTTGAGGCCATAAAGAATTTCCACTTAGGTTCACAGATGCTTACAATTTCACTGAAGTAGTTACTTTCACTTGTCTTAAGGTACCACCTCTTATGGCAGATGGTAGATTCTACCCAAAGCCATTTCTTCCTCCTTTCTTGTTAATAGAACTATAATCATTTTTAGGCATAGAGTACTCAGGTGGCCATGTGCATGGGAATGCTAGGCCCTTTCAAGGCCCAAGGGCTGACTCTAGATTAATAAGCATGGTAATTCCATTTTTTGTGACTAGTAATTGGTTTACTAATAGGCAGTGTATATAACCCCAGTCAGTGAGGTATGGACAAAAATTTCCTTGGAGTGGTCTCAAAAGGGTGAGCATTCTTATTTCTGTTTTGGCTGAATCTTGTGTCTACCTGCATGTGATGCCTGGGACTACGGCAGCCATTTTGTGGTCACAAGGCAATATGTTTAAGGACTAAATCCACAGGTAGAAATGTCCAAATTAAAAGATGAAAAGAACCTGAATTGATGATGACAGCATTGAGCCATCCTTGTAACCACCATATCTCAGACTTCTTATATAAAATAATAAATGCCTGTGTTGTTGTTTAAGTCTCTTTTCAGATGTGTAGTTGATAATGTTGGTGTTTGGACTAGATCCCCTCAGATCCCTTATTTCTGTTTCTGTCCCTACTAAACCCATCCCCAGGTTTAGTGTTATTTCAACACCCAGGGCCAGGGGCTGCTTTGCCATGGGTGAGCAGAAAGTGCCTGATGGCCCTGTCCTCCCATTTCTGTTCAAGGTAGGTTTTTTTGTCCGAAAGCATACCTTGTGGGCTTCCTTCCTTCTCTGACCCACCACCCACTGCATCACTGGCCTCCCTAGGAGCGCGTGGGTTCTCATTTCAAGTCTAATTCTAAGACAAGGTCCAGCCCCACCTGGTGGGTTCAGCTGAGCCCAGGAGAGAGCAGGGCCAGGCCAGGGAAATGTCCCCCCCAGCACCAGCCCTTGCACTCAGTCCGTGCCCATTATGCCAGATGCCCCAGGAGGAATTCCAGAGAGAAACAGGCTGACTTGCTACCCCTGCTGTGCATGTGTACCCAGCTGGGCTCACCTCAGTCTCTCTGCTCTAGTTTACCCCTTCTCAGGCTCGCATCACTCACCCGCCCACTGTGTCAGAATCAGTTGTTCTCTTCTGTCATGGATTGAATTATAGCCCCCCAAAAATATGTGTATCAATTTGGCTGGGCCTTGATTGCCAGTATTGTGTGGTTGTTCTTTTTGTGATTGTAATTTTATGTTAAAGAGGGTTAGATTGGTGTTGTAACAGCCTTATTAATGTCATATCCCTGATCCAATGTAAAGGGAGTTTCCCTGGGGAGTTGCCTGCACCACCTTTTATCTTACAAAAGATAAAAGAGAAGGGAGGCAAGCAGAGAGTTGGGGACCTCATACCACCAAGAAAGCAGTGCCAGGAGCAGAATGTGTCCTTTGGACCTGAGGTTCCTGTGCTGAGATGCTCCCAGACCAAGGGAAGACTGATGGCAAGGACCTTCCTCCAGAGCCGATAGAGAGAGAAGGCCTTCCGCTGGAGCCAGTGCTCCGAATTTGGACTTCTAGCCTACTGGACTGTGAGAGAATAAACTTCTCTTTGTTAAAGCCATCCACTTGTGGTATTTCTGTTATAGCAGCACTAGATGATTAAGACACCTTCAAAGGGGCAGCTGTTCTTCCTCAAGTTGGTTACAGGCTTCTCATACCTGGATTTCTACCCTTTCTCCTGCCTCCCATTTGTTGACTTGTAAAATCCTTTAGATCCTTCAGGGAACATGTCACATACCCCCTCCTCCAGGAAGCCTTCCTCAAACTGACTCTGGGCTTACAGTGATTTTTGGGTGGCCTTCTCATATGGTCAGATTATACGGGGCCCTTTAGTAAACTGGGCTATGACATTGCTGCACTTCATCATCGGGGAGCTGCCTGGGGTCTCTGAAACTTTCAGTGAACCAGGGCAAATCGAGAAAATGCTCTGTGCTATCTCTGAATTCTAAGAGCAATGGGGTGAAGCCCTGGCACACAGTGGGGGAAATAGACCCCGAAGTTCATTCACCAGTCAGGGGACTGAATGGGTGTGCCCTTGAGAGCTGGGCCTGAGTTCAGAGAGGGCTCCAGAAGGTGGGTGGCGGCACTCGTGCTTTAGTGGTTCTGACCTAGAGACATTTGGAAGGTATGTCAGGACAGAGGGTGAGGCTGGAGAGATGGGGAGGTCATATCTGGGCATTTTCAGGCCAAGAGCTTAGGCTCAGTGGGAGAGTAGAGAGTAGGGACAAGGCTGCTCACACAGAGGACACTCAGTAATGCCTCACTAAGTCCCTGAGGCCCCCTTTGGATTTTTGTCCCCACATCATGCATAGCCCTGCTTCCTTCTCTCAACCTCTACAAAGCTCAAGTCACCCATCTCAAGGAAGCTCTCCCTGCCTGCTCAGCTCACACTGCCCACTGACCCCAGCGTTTGATTTTCCTTAGTGGGTCCTGTAGGAGCAGGATCAGGCTCCCCAAGGACAGGGCACTACTCGCCCTTCTTTGTCCTCCACAGTGAACCAGGGCCAACTGGGCTCATGGTAACCATTAGAATGCTTTTGCTGACTGCGTGCCTGAGGCTAGGTATGCCAGCCAATTCAATAGAAATTAACGTAGGCGCTTAGAGGAATGAAAGCCATCCTGTTGGCTCTTTCCTCTAATTTGTAGTGATTACACCTCTTTGCTTTGTAAAGCTCAGATCCATGGACTCCACCCCATCTAAGCTAGAGAATTCCATCTGTATTCACCAAGGATCACAGAATTTTAGGCTACAAACAGTGGGTGTTTTTTTTTTCTGAATTAGCTGCCTACATTGGCCTGATTTCCCCTTTGGGGATGAGGATGCTACCCTCATACCTAGGCAGAAAGAATGGGAATGGGGCCTTGTTGACTGCAGTGCTATTCTCCCTCCCCCACTTGACCTCCCCTTTGGCTATGGGCCCCCCCTTCAGATGAGGCTGTCTACGAGCTTGGTGTTCCAGGGCTAGGAACAGCTTCATCCTCTATATCTTTGTGTACAGAGACATGCTCAAGGGCATGGCAGTTGTCTTCCCAGCCCCCAGGGTGCCTGGGACCCTTTAAGCAAATAGGACCAGGTGGCATTCAAAGAAGTCCCATTCCCAGCACCCAGATAGTAGAAGCTAGGCCAGGACAATAGTCTGACATCTGTATGAAAGGTGTTTCCTCACCTGAGAAGCAAAGGTTGTTCTAGTGAGTCCACTGTGTGGGGTCTAGATGCCTCCCCTTCTTCCCTCTCCCACTTCTCCTGGGAGTGCTCTCAGTCAGTCAACACAGAATAGATGTAGTGTGGAGAAGAGGAGGTATCTCAGACAACAAGATTGGGGCCAAGTGGAGTTGCCTGAGTCTGAGCAGTAGCTCTGTCTCCATCTCAGAGTAACTTTGGGCAATGTCTTAGTTTTCTAGTGCTGCTATAATAGAAATACCACAAGTGGGTGGCTTTAATAAACAGAAATTTATTTCCTTGAGTTTAGGAGGCTTGAAGTCTGAATCCAAGGAGCCAGCTCTAGGGGTAAGTTTTCTCTCTCATCAGCCCTGGTGGGAAGTCCTTGTTCCTGGGTCCTTCCGCGATCTTCAGGTGGCATGGCATTTATCTTCCGCCACCTACAGGGTCACTATGAGTCAGAATGGACTCAGCAATGGGCTTGGTTTTGGTTTTATCTTTTCTTAGTGGGCCCATGTCAATGAACTCAGATGGATCCAAGTTTATGTTCCTTGCACCATTATCCCACACCCTTAATAGCCATTCCCACATATATTGCCCAGGTTTCTTTCTGCATATATTAGAAAAATTGAGCAGTTCTTTTGGAGTGTAATGTACCCCCCTCTTGGGTCACACTTTTTTCCTCACCTTTTGGGGCTTACTGGGACTTTAGTCTGTTTATAGGCCTAGAAGCAAAAATGGATGGTGGGGGTGGATCCTGGGGACATTCAACAATGTCTTGGAAGACATCTGTCTCAGGTAACACCTCAGACAATGCCCCAGGCAAAGCCTCAGCAAGGACTCCTTAGACACATCAGGGTTGATCTCAACAGATGGAGGTGGGAAGGCTGATTTTACTGGCAAAGGTGATTTAGCAGACAAAGCTGGGTTAATCTCTTCAGATAGGGGTGGAAGAGCTGGTTCTACTATCCAGGGTGATTCAGCAGAATTTAGGGATGCAATATCCCTGTCTTTATCCATATCTGCCCATATGTCCCCATCATAATTTTTAAGAACTCATTGCTTCCCAATGCCTACACTTTAACTTCAGAAACGTTTCAAGGTTGGGATAATTCAGCCACTTTTAGGACAAGACTCTGGGATTGGTTTTCAGCAATATCAGCTCTGTTACTACAAGTCCAAGGGTAAAATCACCACAAAGTTATAGTAAAGTCGTGGATTGAATTGTGTCCCCCCCAAAATGTGTGAACTTGGTTAGGCCATGATTCCCAGTATTGTGTGGTTGTCCTCCCCTTTGTGATTTTCCTGAGTGTTATAAATCATAATCTCTACCTGTGGTTAAAAAGGGTTAGGGTGGGATGTGACACCTTTGCTCGGGTCACATTCTGATCCAATGTAAAGGAAGTTTCTGTGGCATGTGGCCTGTACCTTTTACCTTACAAGAGTTAAAAGGAAAGGGAAGCGAGCAGAGAGTTGGGAATCTCATACCCAAGCGAGCAGAATGCATCCTTTGGACCCAGAGTTTCTGTGCGGAGCAGCTCCTAGTCCAAGGGAAGATTGACAAGAAGGCCTTCCTCCTCCAGAGCTGACAGAGAGAGAAAACCTTCCCTTGGAGCTGACTTCCTGAATTTGGACTTCTAGCCTGCTAGACTGTGAGAGAATAAATTTCTATTTGTTAAAGCCATCCACTCGTGTTTCTGTTATAGTAGCGCTAGATAGCTAAGACATAAAGCAAGAAGAAAGATTTCATTCTGCATATGTTCCAAGAGGCAAAAGTGAGAAATTGGCAAGCATAGTGCCAGAGCTCTGTCGACCTGAGTATGAAGACTGTTTCAGAATCATCACTACAGATTGAGATTACAAATGGGCAAGATCATTACAATCTTCACATTTTCACAGACTGGCTAAAAACTGCTAACTCACTGTGATTTTGCATTCTGAATTGTCTTTCTTAATAGTCTTTGGTGCAAGTTACAGTAACAACAATCAGGAGGGTCTTCATTGATCCAACAAGGCTTACTACTTACTAAATGCTAACAGAAGAAGAGGAAGCCCTCGTGGTGTAGTGGTTAAGAGCTACACTGCTAAACAAAAGGTCAACAGTTCTAATCTACTAGGTGCTCCTTGGAAACCTTACGGGGCAGCTCTACTCCTTTAGAGTCGCTCTGAGTCAGAATTGACTCAACGGCAATGGGTTTGGTTTGGTTAATAGAAAAAGATAAGAGTGGGAAATATGTGTGTTTTTTGTGCTCTAAGTATTTGTTTATGTGAAAGATTTCCTAAAAGGTGTTTCCCAAGATTGTTTTAGCTTCTGTTTTTTTACCTCAGGGCCCAGTTGATATGTCCTTGTAAGTCCTTGTGAGTCCAGCTCCAGCTGGCTCACATTCTTTATACTCATAGACAGGAAATAATGGCTCCAATTTTAACTCCTAAGTTATAAGAAATAAGGCTTTTTCTCAGGGCTCAAATAGCAACTTAAGGCCTTTTATGCAGCCCTTAAACGGGGACTCTGAAGCTCTGAGCTCATTCTTTTTTTTCCTCCACATTGTCTAGTGAAAGTAGGACCACCCAGCTAGCTTCCTTATACTTGTCAATTTGACAAAAGTGTTGAAAGGTATCAAATACACAATGACCCAGACCCTTCTCCCTCACAAATATTTGATCCAATGGTGGTGATATTTTGCATATCTCTATTGCCATATCATGCCATGGGTTAACAGTGTCCTTTTTACTATTGGAAATAGTTGTTAGTGCCTTTAAATCTATCCAGACTTGAGAGCCAATTCAAAAAACACCATTAACATTTTATTCCTCTAGAACCTCTCTCAGTACCAAATGACTTAGTCTGGGTTCTCTAAAGGAGCAAAACCAGTGAAGCGTATGTGTAAATACGCAGCCACATTCCACATAATGTCCGTCCGTGCAAAAGTCCGATCGCAATACATCCATGGTCCCAGCCCCCATAAAGCCTATTATATTAAAAATTTTGAGGTACATACAATGCTTCGTAATAACAAATGGGCGCTACTTTGCGATGCACATCAAAACATTATTGTTACTATTTCTGTATTATCATGTTAAAGATGTTTTAGTGTATCTGGAAATGCTTCTTTAATGTTTCTTTATGCATGGGAAGGTATGCTATATACGAAGACAAACATTTGATTAACTGACTTTAGATACAAACAGTACCTAACTATTTGGACTTAAGTACAAATTTGACTTAAAGACATACTTAGGAATGTAACTAGTTCATAATCAAGGGCCTGCCTGTGTATAATACGGTGTTCACACAGTGTCTGAATCACATAGCGCCCTATTTTATAGACTGTATCATGGACATTAAATGATGCATGACTGGATATAGAGAAATTTACTTCAAAGAAATGGCTCCTGCAATGGTGGAGGCTGGCAACTTCCAAATCTATGGGTCTGGGGACAGGTTGGAGACCTCTGCCGGCTCATGGAGATGCAGGGGCTGGCGAATCCAAAATCTGCAGTCAGGCTACAGACTGGGGATTTCTGCAGGCTTACATCCTGAGAACCAGAAATCAGGTGATGAGAAGACTGCAGGGGAGAGGGAGAGACAAACAGAGAAAGAGAGAGAGGTACTGAGAGAGAAACAGAGTCAGAGAGAGAGACTGGGAGAGAGAAACAGAGAGAGAGAGAGAAATAGAGAGCTTTGCCAGAACTTCAAAATACACACATAAAGGAGGTCACACCCCCCCCCCCAGGAAGCCCCCCTTTCAAATGGTTGATCATGTTAGAACACAAAATGGAAGGTGATTACACACTGAGAATCATAGCTTAGCCAAGTTAACACAAAACATTAACCATCGCAGGCAAGTACGTGCCCCACTGGGGTCTCAGTTTCCAAATATAAAAATGAGAAGATGGAATGAGGAACTTTCTGTTCTGGTTATCTACTGATGTGTAATAAAGCACTCAAAACTTAGTAATTTAAATCAATGACTGTGATAGGGTTTGTGTCAAGCTGGCTGGGCCATGATTCTCAGTGGTTTGGCAGTTATGATGTAGTTTGGCAGTCGTATAATGTCGTAATAACCTCCGTGATGAGATCTGATATGATGTAATGTAATCACCTCCACGATGAGCTCTTCTATGAGTAGCCAGTCAGTTGACAGGGAGTTTCTTTGGGAGTGTGGCGTGCACTCAATCTATGTGCACTTCCTGGCAAAGCTCTCTGGCTTTTACACTGCTCTGGGTCCTGCATTCGGCTCATCAGCGTCTGATGTCTAGTTCTTGGGACTTGGGCCAGCAGCCTGCCACCTTATCTGCTGATCTTGGATTCATCAGCCTTCACAGGCAAGAGCCAGCAGCCTGTCATCTGACCTGTGGATCTTGGGTTTGTCAGCCCCTACATTTATGAGAGTCAAGAGAAGCCTCCAGCCTGATGCTTGATACCTGACCCATGAACTTGGGACTTGCCAGCCTCTACAACTATGTGAGCCAGTTCGTTGAGATAAATCTCTCTCTCATATATATGTGTATACACACACACACACACATATATATACGTATATATAGAAGCAAAACCAGTGAACCGTGTGTGTATTTTGCTTCTGTAGAGAACCCAGCCTAAGGCAATGACAATGTTTAATTTGCTCATAAATCTGCAATGTGGGCTTGACTTGGAGGGTTCAGTTCATCTCTGCTTCAGTAGGCACCATCTGGGCAGCTTCGTGGCTGGGCTGCAATCTTCTCAAGGCTCACTCACTTGCACATCTGGAGGTTGGTGGTGCTGTCAGCTGGAGCTCCACCTGGGGCTGTGGCAGGAACATACGGCTTTTCCATGTGGCTACTTGGTTTCCTCACAATAGCGTGCCTGGGTTCCAAGTGCTAGCACCAAGAGAAAGCAAAAGAGACAGAGAGAGTTAGAGAGAGACAGGTGGAAGTTGCATCCACCTGGTACATTCTATTTGTTAGGAGCAGGTCACTGAGAATGGTCTATATTCAAGGGCTCAAGGAAAGGAGAATTAGACTCTACCTTTTGATAAGAGAAGTGTCAAATAATTTGTGGACATGCTTTAAAACTACCACACTCTCCAAGGGCTTTCTCCCTCTGAAGAGACCATAGGCCATGGGCACAGTGTGGGAGAGCCCTATGAGGTCCAGTAGCCCAGCTCTGCTAGTCCTGCTCCCAAATTTCTATTCTTCCTCCTTATAGAATCCACACACTCAATGGAAGAGCAAACCATAACCATCTAATGATGGTATCATAGTCTAGCATCTCTTTTGTGGGTAAATTTAGCATGAAACTAGTTCAGTGGATAATGGTCCAAATGTGAGAGTATCTGGGAAGCCTGTTCCTGGAAATCCCTAGCTGGCTAATGCTGGCTGGCTCAGTTCTTACTTTTTTCCAGGACTCCCCAGAGTGCCTTTAGCCAAAGTGCAAGGGTCCTTCCCCAGCTGGCACAAAGCCAGGACTCAGTCTTGCGTGGAGAACTTTTCTCTGGCCCTAGCGCTGGGACTGGAAACCTCTAAGTGTCCATGTGTTTCTCTTCTCCTTTTTATCAGCCTCCTCATCAAAAAGGCTTTCATTACTTCTGATCCATCTGAGCCTCTCAAGTTCCCGTTTCTTAGGAAAAGTACACAACTGTGTTGAATGCCACCTGGAGGTAGAGCCCAGTGTCCAGGGGTTGGTGGCCCTCAACAAGGCCCAGAGCAGGGAGAATTAAAGGGCCTCACTCAGCCCATGATGCTTCAGTGACAAGAGCTATATTTTCTGTCCTCAAGTCATATTCTGGGGTAAGATGTGCTTTTTATGTTTCAGGAAAATGGGGACATGGCCTTTTGATGACAGTAGCAGCAAATTGGAGGGTGTTTTATGTGGGATAAGAATTTCTTTTAGAACAAGAACAAGGACACAATGGTGTCATCTTTGATTTCTCACCCCACTGAGCACATTTCTGTCACTGAAAGAGACACTATTCTCTTTCCCATGACATTGGGCACTGCCATCCCTGGAGGCAGGAGAGCTCTAGCTTAATTTTCTGCCATTTCTTTATCATCCTAGGCTCCCATTGCGGCAGGCATCATACCCATAAGAAGCTGCTATAAGCCCATGACTGATGCCAGCTACGCTTTGTGTGGTCCTTAAGCAAAGGTAGTTCGCAGTGAGGCACCACATAATTATGAGGGGCCCCAGGGGTCCCATCCACATAGAATATAGCATAAATGGTGCCCCCGGGAACAGTGAAAATCAACTGCTAATCTCCTGAGCATGAGATTAGCATCCAGGCGACTGGATTCAGATTTCAGTTTCACCTCTTCCTAGCTATGTGACAAGCTGAACTTTGACTTCAGTTTCCCCAACTGCAAAAAGATAATTTTGAACTAAGTTATTAGTATGCCACTCAGCTGAGGCTGAGTCTCCCTGAGGCCACCACAGGGGCAGTTCGCTCTGAGGTCTTCTGACCTCCCTGGAGGTACTGCTAATTGGTTAATGCAAGCACATGCTGCTTACAGAATCCCAACTGATACGCCCTTTCAGGTGTTGGGGGGTCTCTTTCCGCCTTTTTTGTTCTTGCTTTATCCCTTTCGCCTGTTCCTCTGGGAAGACCAATACAATGTTCAATGAGGTGCAAATTAACATTGTAATAAATCATCCAGTAATATCACACACCATATTAGTTTGAAGACCTGTGTTTATGTATATGTTTTCCGAATTATCAGCAAGCTCCAGGAGGGCAGGAGCTGTGCCATATTAATCTCCATAACTTCAACAGCCAGCAAAATGTCAGGCACATGTGGGAACTCAAGATATTTTTGTTGAACTGAATTGAATTGAGTAACCCTGTTATCCAGGGGAGTACACGATGGGTCTGGTCCGGAATTATTCTCCCTTTTTTTAGTGTTGGTTATGGGAGTGCAGAAGAACCAACAAGAGTTTCTGTCTTATGGCATTTGAGAAAAATAAGCTTGAATCTTTGAGAACTGGCAAAACTCAAAGTCAGGTGAGTGATAACATCTTGAGTTGTCAGTGGCTGGAATCAGATTTCAGCCCTAGAAGAAAGGGAGGCTTGGAAGGGCCAGGAAATTTAGGTCACAGCCAAATAGGAACTAGAATATAAAATTAGAGACAGAGCAGAAAGCCAGTCTTAGAGACAGCACATATTTGGTAATAACTGGGAGAAAGGCAGTGGCTAAGTGAGCAGTATCTGGTAGCAAGGCTTAGGGTATAGGGCACCTGGCAGGCATGGGACTCTAGTATCCTGCCATGCGTAGTTTCATTGACTTGGGACATAGTGGGCTCAGCCTGCCCATTAAAGTTATCACGTCATTGGTTGAGTTTTCTGTTGTGGAAATTATAAAGCCTGATGGATTCATCTCCAAATAGAGAGCCATCCCACTCTCTGGGATGGGACACAGAAGCAGGCCATCAAGGGCCAGCAGGTGGATTAAAGATGGTTCTGAGACAGAGCTTTGAAGTTAATTTAAGTGGATGGACAAGTACTTGGTTGGGACCCCAGGCTTTAGATCCACAAAGAGTAGAAGGTATGGCATCAGTCTGGAAGCTTTAGGATTGGGTTTCACCAGCTGACCATCCTTTGTAGGATTTCTGATTGTGTCTTTGGATGGGATTGAGATGATGCGTGAACTGTAAAATCTATTCCAAGTAGATGTAATGGAGTCAACTAATTCATTGAACAGAATGTTGTGGAATGTCTGCCAAGAGCAACACTGATGCTTCAGCCAAGTTAATGTTTTATTCTTCTTTCTTAGAACAGTTGGCCCACGGGGTCAGCTTTTTCTGACAGTCTCTCCTGGTTCACATCAGTAAATCTTGACTTTAGCAGGAAGATAGTCCTGTTTGCTGTGGCACGTGGGCCCATACCTAGCTTGTCTAAAACCCGAATCAAGATATTTAGACATAAGTTAAAGAGAAGGGGGCGATTATTGAGCTTAGGTTTGGAAACTGAGCTGTCGAGAGCCTTTCCTCCCAACTTTTATTTAGGGAATAATATTGCGATATAGGTTTTCACCATGACCCGTTTGTCAGTTTGTCATATTCTGGTGTCTTGCACGTTGCTGCTATGTTGGAAGCTATGCCAATTTTATTTTAAATACCAGCAGGGTCACCCATGGTGGACAGGTTTCAGTGGAACTTCCAAACTAAGACAGAATAGGAAGAAAGGCCTGTTATTTACTTCAGAAAGTTAGCCAATGAAAACCCTATAGATCACAACAGAATATTGTCTGATATGATGCGGAAGACCAGCTCCCTAGATTGAAAGACACTTCAAATACATAGTGGCTTCAACAGTGGGCTCGGGCATACTAACGATTATGAAGATGGTGCAGGACTGGGCAATGTTTTATTCTATTGTACCTGGGCTCACCATGAGGGTAAGCCAACTCCATGACAACTAACAATAATTGAAGTTTTTCAACAAACATTGCCAGACAATAACTACTGTTTTAAACTAAGTTTTCATAGAATTTAATTAGATTTTTTTAGTGATTGATAGTGAAAGAATTGACCAAAGCATCTTTGTTTTAGGTCTTAAGCTGACGTAAGATTTTTAAGATAACAAGTTGAATCTTGGGGTAGGAAGAGCTGAATAAGAAGAAGTGTGTAATTTATTAAGAAAGCATCAATTCCATCTTGATTCCATCTTTAGGATGGGATAGAATTAGAAATCTTTAGTCAGGGTAGGCTCTGAAGATTTCATGACAGACATTTTTAGAGGAAAAATTTATAGCATATTCATTCGTTAATTTATTTTTTCTATTTTTGTCTGTGTAGAGGATTTTAAAATTGTTTTTTAATTAAATGTTTTATTTTGAGATAATTGTGGATTCGTATGCAGTTGTAACAAATAATACAGAGAGATCTCATGTACCCTTTACCTGTCTTCCCCCAATGGTTAAATAAATTGTGGTACATTCATACCTTGGAACTATAGTGCAATATCACAACCAGGATACTGACATTGACACAGTCAAGATACAGAACATTTCCATCACCGCAGGGACCCTTCCTGTTGCTCCTTCATAGCCACACCCCTTTCATCTTTCCCCCACCCTTCCTTAACCCATGGAACCCACTCATATGTTCTCCATTTCTATAATTTTGTCATTTCAAGAATGTTATGCATAAAGTCATACAGCATGTAGTCTTTTGGGATTTTTTTTTTTTTCTCACTCACCATAGTTCTCTGGAGATTCATCCAGGCTGTTGTATCTATAGTTTGTTCCTTTTTATTGCTGAGTAGTATTCCATGATGTGGATGTCTCACTGTTTGTTTACCCATTCACCCACTGAAGGACATCTGGGTTATTTCCACTTTTAGACTATCATGAATAAATCTGCTGTAAATGTTTGTGTATGGGTTTTGTCTGAACATTGTCTTAATATTTCCAGGATAAATGCCCAGAAGTGCAATTGCTGGGTGATATGGTAGTTGCACGTTTAGTTTTTAAAGAACTTGCCAAGTTGTTTGCCAGAGTGACATACAGATCACATTCTCACCAGCAATGAGTGGTCCTGTTCCTCTGCATCTTCATTAGCACTTGGTGTTGTAACTATATTTAATTTTAGCCATTCTGACAGGTGTGTAGCAGTGTCTCCTTGCAGTTTTAATTTGAATTTACCTAATAGCTAATGATGTTGAATGTAGTTTCATATGTTTATTTGCCATCTTTATATTTTCTGTTGGAATGTCTCTTCATGTCTTTTGTGCATTTTGTTACTGACTTTTTATTTTTTCTACCATTGAGCTTTGAAATTTCTTTATATATTATATATCTAGTATTCTAGGTACTAGTCCTTTGTTGGATATGTAATTTGAACGTATTTTCTCCCACTCTATAGCTAGTCTTTTCATCTATGAGCAGGGTCTTCTGCAGAACAATTTTCTTTCTCTTTTGTTTTTTTAAGCATTGATGAAGTGTTATCTCTTCTACTTTCTAGAAGAGATTGTGTAGAATTTGTGTGGTAGTGTTTTCTCCAGTGAAACCATCTGGGCCTGAAGATTTGTTTTTGAGAGTTGTAAACTTATAAATTCAATTTCCTGATTTTATATTGGATGAGCTTTGGTAAATTGTCTTTTTCAAGGATTTGGTCAATTTCATTTAAGTTTTCAAATTCATGTGTGTAGAATTATTCACAATATTCCCTTATTATCTTCTCTCTCTTTTTTTTTTTAATTTTTATTGTGCTTTAAGTGAAAGTTCACAAACCAAGTCAGTCTCATACAAAAATTTATACACACCTTGCTATATACTCCTATTTGCTCTCCCCCCAGTGAGAGGGCACACTCCTTCTCTCCACCCTGTATTTCCCTGTCCATTCAGCCAGCTTCTTTCACCCTCCGCCTTCTCATCTCCCATCCAGACAGGAGCTGCACACATAGTCTCATGCCTCTACTTTATTCAAGAAGCTCACTCCTCACCAGTATCATTTTCTATCCTATAGTCCAGTCCAATCCCTAGCTGAAGAGTTGGCTTTGGGAACGGTTTCTGTCTTGGGCTAACAGAAGGTCTGAGGACCATGACCTCCGGGGTCCTTCTAGTCTCACTCAGATCATAAAGTCTGGTCCTCTAATGAGAATTTGAGTTCTGCATCCCACTGCTCTCCCGCTGCTTCAGGGATTCTCTGTTGTGTTCCCTGTCAGGGTAGTCATCGGTTGTAGCCGGGCACCATCTAGTTCTGGTCTCAGGCTGATGTAGTCTCTGATTTATGTGGCCCTTTTTGTCTCTTCGGCTCATAATTAACTGGTGTCCTTAGTGTTCTTCATTCTCCTTTGCTCCAAGTGGGTTGAAGCCAATTGGTGTGTCTTAGATGGCCACTTGCTAGCATTTAAGACCCCAGATGCCACTCTCCAAATTGGGACACAGAATGTTTTCTTAATAGATGTTATTATGCCAATTGACCTAGATGTCCCCTGAAGCCATGGTCCCCAAGCCCCTGCCCCTGCTACTCTGGCCTTCGAAGCATTCAGTTTATTCAGGAAACTTCTTTGCTTTTGGTTTACTCCAGCTGTGTTAACCTCTCCTGTATTGTGTGTTGTCTTTCCTTTCACCTAAAATAGTTCTTGTCTACTATCTAATTAGTGATTACTTCTCTCCATGCCCCCTCCCTCCCCACTCCTGTAACCATCAAAGAATATTTTCTTCTCTGTTTGAAGTATTTCTGGATTTCTTATGATAGTAGTCTTATACAATATTTGCCCCTTTAAAACTGACTAATTTCAGTCAGCTTAATGCCTTCC
Organism: Loxodonta africana; assembly: GCF_030014295.1. Lineage (NCBI taxonomy): Eukaryota > Metazoa > Chordata > Mammalia > Proboscidea > Elephantidae > Loxodonta > Loxodonta africana. The sequence goes on along the minus strand of NC_087357.1, from coordinate 81,076,673 downwards.
AGGTTCCTCCATGTTATGAAATATTTCACAGATTCATCACTGTTCTTTATCGATGCGTAGTATTACATTGTGTGATTATACCATAATTTATTTATCCATTCATCTGTTGATGGGCACCTTGGTTGCTTCCATCTTTTTGCTATTGTAAACAGTGCTGCAATAAACATAGGTGTGCATATATCTGTTCGTGTAAAGGCTCTTATTTCTCTAGGATATATTCCAAGGAGTGGGATTGCTGGATCGTATGGTAGTTCTATTTCTAGCTTTTTAAGGAAGTGCCAAATCGATTTCCAAAGTGGTTATACCATTTTACATTCCCACCAGCAGTGTATAAGTGTTCCGGTCTCTCCACAACCTCTCTAACATTTATTGTTCTGTGTTTTTTTGATTAATGCCAGCCTTGTTAAAACAAAACAAAAAAAAAAAAATTTTTTTTTTTTTTTTTAGAGTGTGACAGAATCTCATTGAAGTTTTGATTTGCATTTCTCAAAAGGCTAATTATCATGAACATTTCCTCATGTATCTGTTTGTTACCTGAATGTCTTCTTTAGTGAAGTGACTGTTCATATCCTTTGCCCATTTTTTAAGTGGTTTATTCGTCTTTTTATTGTTGAGTTTTTGCAGTATCATGTAGATTTTAGAGATCAGACGCTGATCGGAAATGTCGTAGCTAAAAACTTTTTCCCACTCTGTAGGTAATCTTTTTACTCTTTTGGTGAAGTCTTTGGATAAGCATAGGTGTTTGATTTTGAGGAGCTCCAAGTTTTCTAGCTTCTCTTCTGGGGTTTGTGCATTGTTAGTAATGTTTTATATACTGTTTATGTCATGTATTAGGGCTCCTAGCATTGCCCCTCGTTTTTCTTCCATGATCTTTATCGTTTTGGATTTTATATTTAGATCTTCGATCCATTTTGAGTTAGTTTTTGTGCATGGTGTGAGATATGGGTCCTGTTTCACTTTTTTGCAGATGGATATCCAGTTATGCCAGCACCATTTGTTAAGGAGACTCTCTTTTCCCCATTTTACTGACTTTGGGCCTTTGTCAAATATCAGCTGCACAGAAGGGAATGGATTTATGCCTAGAGTCTCAATTCTGTTCCATTGGTCTATGTATTTGTTGTTGTTCCGGTACCAGGCTGTTTTGACTACTTTGGTAGTATAAAACCCAATAAATTCTAAAATCAGATAGTGTGAGGCCTCCCACTTTATTCTTCTTTTTCAGTGATGCTTTACTTATCCGGGGCCTCTTTCCCTTTCATGTAAAGTGGATGATTTTTTTCTCCATCTCATTAAAAAATATAGTTGGAATTTGGATTGGGATTGCATTGTATCAATAAATCACTTTTGGTAGACTAGACATTTTTACAATGTTAAGTCTTCCTGTCCATGAGCAAGGTATGTTTTTCCACTTACGTAAGCCTGTTTTGGTTTCTTGAAGTAGTGTCCTGTAGTTTTCTTTGTATAGGTCTTTTAAGTCTCTGGTGAGATTTATTCCTAAGTATTTTTTCTTCTTGGGGGCTACTGTAAATGGCATTGATTTGGTGATTTCCTCTTCAATGTTCTTTTTCTTGGTGTCGAGGAATCCAACTGATTTTTGTATGTTTGCCTTGTATCCTGATACTCTGCTGAACTCTTCTATTAGTTTCAGTAGTTCTCTTGAGGATTCTTTAAGATTTTTTGTGTATAAGATCATGTCATCTGTGAATACAGATACTTTCACTTCTTCCTTATGAATCTGGATGCCCTTTATTTCTTGATCGAGCCTAATTATTCTGGGTAGGACCTTCAGCACAATGTTGAATAAGAGTGATATAAAGGGCATCCTTATCTGGTTCCTGATCTCAGGGGGAATGCTTTCAGACTCTCCATTTAGGATGATGTTGGCTGTTAAAAAAAAAAAAGTATAAATGCCCTTCCTTATGTTGAGGAATTTTCCTTCTATTTCTATTTTGCTGAGAGTTTTTTTAATCATAAATGGGTGTTAGACTTTGTCAAATGACTTTTCTGCATCAATTGATAAGATCATATGGTTCTTGTCTTTTGTTTTATTTATATGATGGATTACATTGATTATTTTTCTAATGTTGAACCATCCCTGCATACTTGGTATGAATCCCACTGGATGATGGTGAATTATTTTTTTGATATGTCATTGAATTCTTTTGGCTAGAATTTCATTGAGGATTTTTGCATCTAAGTGCCTGAGGGGTATAGTTCTACGATTTTCTTTTTTTGTGGTGTCTTTACTTGGTATTGGTATCAAAGATATGCTGGCTTCATAGAATGAGTTTGGGACTATTCCATCCTTTTCTATGCTCTGAAATACCTTTAGTAGTAGTAGTGTTAACTCTTCTCGGAAAGTTTGGTAGAACTCTGCTGTGAAGCCACCCAGGCCAGGGCTTTTTTTTTTTTTTTGGTTCGCAGTTTTTTTTTTCTAATTTTTATTGTGTTTTAAGTGAAAGTTTACAAACCAAGTCAGTCCCTCATACAAAAATTTATATACACCTTGCTATATACTCCTAATTGCTCTCCCCCTAATGAGGCAGCCTGCTCCTTCTCTCCACTCTCTTTTCATGTCCATTCTGCCAGCTTCTGACCCCCTCTGCCCTCTCATCTTCCCTTCAGATAGAAGATACTAACATACTCTCAAGTGTCTACTTGATCCAAGAAGCTCGTTCTTCAACAACATGTTTTTCTATCCCATTGTCCAGTCCAATCCCTGTTTGAAAAGTTGGCTTTGGGAATGGTTCCTGTCTTGGGCTAACAGAAGGTCTGGGGGCCATGACCACCAGCGTCCTTTTTTTAGTCCCAGTCAGTCCATTAAGTCTGGTCTTTTTATGAGAATTTGGGGTCTGCATCCCACTGCTCTCCTGCTCCCTCAGGGATTCTCTGTTGTGTTCCCTCTCAGGGCAGTCATTGGTTGTAGCCGGGCACCATCTAGTTCTTCTGGTCTCAGGCTGATGTAGTTTCTGGTTTATGTGGCCCTTTCTGTCCCTTGGGCTGATAAATACCTTGTGTCCTTGGTGTTCTTCATTCTCCTTTGATCCAGTGTGATTGAGACCAATTGATGCAATTTAGATGGCCGCTTTTTTTTTTTACTAGCGTTTAAGACTGTAGACGCCACTCTCCAAATTGGGATGCAGAATGCTTTCTTAATAGATTTTACTATGCCAATTGACTTAGATGTCCCCTGAAACCATGGTCTCTGAACCCCCGCCCCTGCTACACTGGCCTTCGAAGCATTCCGTTTATTCAGAAAACTGCTTTTGGCTTTGTACAGTTGTGCTGACCTCTCATTTATTGTGTGTTGTCTTTCCCTTCATCTAAAGCAGTTCTTATTTACTATCTAATTAGTGAATACTCCTTTCCCTCCTTCCCCCCTCTCGTAACCATCAAAGAGTGTTTTCTTCTCTGTTTAAAGTATTTCTGGATTTCTTATGATCGTGGTCTTATACAATATTTGTCCTTTTGCAACTCACTAATTTCACTCAGCATAATCGCTTCCAGATCCCTCCATGTTATGAAATGGTTTGCAGATTCATCACTGTTTTTTATCGATGCGTAGTATTCCATTGTGTGAATATACCATAATTTATTTATCCATTCATCTGTTGATGGGCACCTTGGTTACTTCCATCTTTTTGTTGTTGTAAACAGTGCTGCAATGAACATGGTTGTGCATGTATCTGTTCGTGTAAAGGCTCTTATTTCTCTAGGATATATTCCAAGGAGTGGGATTGCTGGATCGTGTGGTAGTTCTAATTCTAGCTTTTTAAGGAAGTGCCAAATTGATTTCCAAAATGGTTGTACCATTTGACATTCCCACTAGCAGTGTACACGTGTTCCAGCCTCTCCACAATCTCTCCATCATTTACTATTCTGTGTTTTTTGGATTAATGCCAGCCTTGGAGTGAGACGGAATCTCTTGTTCGGAGTTTTTTAATTACCTTTTCAATCTCTTCTTCTGTTATGGGTTTATTTGGTTGTTATACCTCCTTGTTAGTTTAGGTAGGTAGTGTGCTTCTAGAAATTCAACCATTTCTTCTAGATTTTCAAATTTGCTAGAGTACAATTATTCATAGTAATCTGATATTCTTTTAATTTCAATTGTATCTATTGTGTTATTGCACATCTTATTTGTTATTTGGGTTATTCCTCTCCTGTTTTTCTTTTGTCAGTTTGGCCAATAGTTTTTCAATTTTGTTAATTTTTTCAAAGAACCAGCTTTTGGTCTTGTTAACTCTTTCAATTGTTTTTGTGTTCTCTATTTCATTGAGTTCTGTTCTAATTTTTATTATTTGCTTTTTTTTATTATGGCCCCTGAGGGTTACTTTTGTTGCTCTCTTTCTATTTGTTCAAGTTGTAGGGATAATTCTTTGATTTGGGCCCTTATTTCTTTTTGTGCATGTGCATTTACTGATATAAATTGACCTCTGAGCACTGGTTCCACTATGTCCCAAAGGTTCTGATAGGAAGTGTTTTCACTTTCATTGGTGTCTATGGATGTTTTTATTTCATCCTTAATGTCTTCTATAACCCAGTTGTTTTTGAGCAGGGTATTTTTTATTGTTCAGTTTCCAAGTGTTTGGTTTCTTTACCCTGGTTTTTTTGTTATTGGTTTCTACTTTTATGGCTTTATGGTCAGAGAAGATGCTTTGTAATATTTTGATGTTTTGAATTCTGCTAAGGCTTGCTTTAAGACCTAATATGTGGTCGATTCTAGACAATGTTCCATGTGCACTAGAAAAGAAAGTATACTTGGCTGCTGTTGGGTGGAGTGTTCTGTATATGTCTATGAGGTCAAGTTGGTTGATTGCGGCATTTAGATCTTCTGTGTCTTTACTGAGCTTCTTTCTGGATGTTCTGTCCTTACCGAAAGTGGTGTGTTGAAGTCTCCTACTATAATTGTGGAGCTGTCTATCTCACTTTTCAATGCTGTTAGAGTTTGTTTTACATATCTTGCAGCCCTGTCATGGGGTGCATAAATATTTAATATGGTTATATCCTCCTGGTATATTGTCTCTTTAATCATTATATAGTGTCCTTCCTTTTCCTTTGTGGTAGATTTAACTTTAAAGTCTATTTTGTCAGAAATTAATATCGCCACTCCTGCTCTTTTTTGATTGCTTTTTGCTTGAATTATTTTTTTTTCCATTTTTTGAGTTTTAGTTTGTTTATGTCTCTAAGTCTAAGGTGTGTCTCTTGTAGGCAGCATATAGTTGGATTTTTTTTTTTTTTTTAAATCCATTCTGTCACTCTCTGTCTCTTTCCTGGTGAATCATAATTACAGATAGGTATGAGTATAGGTTGCTATGAGTCGAAATTGACTCAATGGCAGTGGGTTTGGTTTTTTGGTTTATGAGATTAGTGCTTTCATTTTGATATTTTTTTTGTGTGTGTGTGTTGTTGACAGTTTCTTTTCCCCACTTATTTTTTCATGCTGAGTAGTTTATATATTGCCTTTTCCTCTAATTTCTTGTTGTTGATTTTGTTTTTGTTGTCTTTATTTTTTTTCTTGTATTTTCCTTTGATGAGTAGGATTGTTAGTCTCCCTTGTGGTTACCTTAGTATTTCTTCTATTTTTGCGTGTTTAAACCTAATTTTTATTTTTTGATGTCGCCTTGTCTTCCTTTCCATATGAAAGATCGATGACTACATTTCTTAATCCCTCTTTAGTGTTTTAATGTTGTCTTCTTTTACATAATGACATCACTGTTTCCCTGTTTTGAGGTTTTTTTTAATCTTATTTTTGTGATTTCCCTGTCTGGGTTTACATCTGGTTACTCTGTCCTGTGTTCTAGTCTTGGGTTGATGTCTGATATTATTGATTTTCTAACCAGAGATCTCCCATTAGTATTTCTTGTAGTTTTAGTTTGGTTTTTACAAATTCCCTAAATTTCTGTTTATCTGGAAATGTCCTAATTTTGCCTTCATATTTGAGAGACAGTTTTGCTGCATATATGATTCTTGGTTGGCAATTTTTTTTCCTTCAATACCTTATATTAGTCATCGCATTGCCTTCTTGCCTGCATGGTTTCTGCCGAGTAATCTGAGCTTATTCTTACTGACTGTCTTTTGAAGGTTGCTTTTTGTTTATCCCTTGCCACTCTTAAAATTCTCTCTTTATCTCTGGTTTTGGCAAGTTTGATTATAATATATCTTGGTGACTTCCTTTTGAGACCTACCTTATGTGGAGTTTGAAGAGAATCTTGGATAGATACCTTCTCATCTTTTATGATATCAGGAAAGTTTTCTGCCACCAAATCTTCAACAATTCTCTGTGTATTTTCTATTTTCTGTCCCTGTTCTGGTACTCCAGTCACTCACAGATTATTTCTCTTGATAGAGTCCCACATGATTCTTAGGGTTTCTTCATTTTTTAAAATTCTTTTATCTGATTTTTCTTTGAAGGTATTGGTGCCAAGTGTTTTATCTTCAATCTCACTAATTCTGCCTTCCACTTGCTCAATTCTGCTCCTCTGACTTTCTATTAAGTTGGCTACTTCTGTAATTTTGTTAGTGTTCCGAAAATCTGATTGCTGACTCTGTATGGATTGTTGCAGCTTATTAAGTTTTTCATTATGGTCTAGAATAACATTTTTAATTTCTTCAACTGCTTTACCTGTGTGTTCTTGGCTTGTTCTGCATTTTGCCTAATCTCACTCCTGATGTCTTGAAGAGTTCTGTATATTAATCTTTTGTATTCTGCATCTGGTAGTTCCAGGAACACACTTTCATCCGGAAGATTCCCTGATGCTTTGTTTTGAGAGCTTGTTGAAGCTATCATGGTCTGCTTCTGTATGTGATTTGATACTGACTGTTATTTCTGAGCCATCCAGAAGTTATTGTGTCAGTTTATTTTGTTTGTTTACTGTATCCTAGCTTTTTGCTTTGTTTTGTTTTGATATGTCCAAGTAGTTTGCTTGAGAAGCTAGTATGATTATTTTCACCTTTGAAGCTCTAATGTCCTGTCACCAGATGGCTAGAGCTGTTACCAGGTATATGAGCCTAGAAGTCCATTCATTTTTCTTGTATCAATTCAGCTCAGGTGTCCAGGTAGGTGGTCATCAAGTGTGTGGAACAGGCTCTGTCCTACAGTCTTAGAGGGGCAGGGGTGATTGGTGTAGGTACAGGTGTCTGGTTGCAGCAGGGGGTCATGCTGTTAAGGCAGGGAGATGACAACTGTCCCCTGAGTGTCTGTGAGGAAAGTGCATTCCTGTTCCCTAAAGCACACGGGTGGGTGGGTTCTGCAGATGGACCATGGGCACCCAATACTTTTGGTTGTAAGGACTGGGAGGTACTAGGTATCCTTGGACCCCTGTCTCGGGTGGCTAGGTGACTTGGGTGGAGCCACCAGTGCTTAGGCCCTTGATGTGGGTAGGTGAGGTCCTGTAATAGGCAAAGTGGTGTCAAACGTCAAACACCCACCTCTCCACTACACAGCTGAAACAGTTGCCATCTGCCAAGAAGGGCCTCTTCTCCTGAAATGGGCCCACGCATTTCCATGCACAGATGGAAGATATTCAAAGTTTGTGGACCGTTTGTACCTGGACGGGAGCCACTTTTACCCTGTGCTCCTAGCTTAAAGGAGCTGGCAGATTATCTTTTCCCTGAATCATGAATTTATTCTTTCTCCAAGGATGGGAGAATGGCTCAGGGAACACAGCAGGTCCTATCTCAGGCCCAGGGAAATCGACAGCCACTGAAGCCAGCTTGGGGGCTGGGGGAGTGGTAAAATAGGCTAAGTACTTAGCTTTTGCTGAAAGTGCCCTTATTCTCTGGTTCTGGAGGTGTGAGTAGGCTGCGCGGCTTACTGTCTCTCCCTAATGAAACTACCTCCAGAAAGCTATGGCCAGCCCCGCCGAGGTTGCTCCAGGGAATGGTGCCTGAGGGTTCCCTGCAATTCAGGTCACCTTCTGAACCATCTTTCCCTCCCCTGCCACTCAGTCCATTTTCTAAATTTGCCTTTGATGTTCAGGGCTCCTAATTTGTCATATATATAATCGTTTCACTTGTTTTTTTGGGTGTTTGTTGTACTTATTATCCTCAGGGTCTATAGTGATAGCCCCTATTTTTCTCCTGATATGGATATTATATGTATCTTCTCTGTTTTTTTCTTTGTCAGTCTTACTATATATTATCAATTTTATTAACCTTTCCAAGGCTGGTTGTTTCACTGATTTTCGATAGTATTTTTCTATTTTTATTTCATTGATTTCTGCTTATCTTTATTTTTTCCAGAAGCTTGATTTGGATTTATTTTTCTCTTCTTTTTCTGGGTTTTTGTGGTGAGGGCTTAAAATACTGATTTGAGACATTTCCTTTGTTCTAATTTATGGTTTTAGTGCTATAAATTTCCTTCTTAGCATTGCTTTTAGCTCTGTCCCATAAATTTTGTTATGTGTGTTTTCATTTTCACTTAGCTCAATGTATTTTTTTTTATTTTCCTTAAAACATCTTCTTTGACATATGGGTTATTTATAAGCATGTTGTTTGGTTTCCAAGTGCTTGGGAATTTTCTTGTTATCTTTCTGTCATTGGCTTTTAATTTGATTCCATGTGGTCAGAGAATCACTCTCTATGATTTCAAGTCTTTCAAATTTGTGCAAGTTAGTGCTATAGCCCGGAATAGGGTGGGTGTTGGAATATGTTCTGTGAGCACTTGAAAAGATGTATTCTGCTGTTGCAGATGATTAAGACAATGTCTTTGGATTATTTGCATTTAATTATTCATATGTTAATTCATAAATAGTTATGCATGTTTTAGTCTACCATTTTATTTTTTGTTTATTCTCTCTGTTTCTATCTCCCTGTTTTCTTTCCTCCTGCCTTTTTGTGGGTTACTTGAGCATTTTCACAATTCTATTTTGATTTATCTACAGTGTTTTTGTTTTGGGACAGTGTTTTTGAGAGTATCTTTTTGTACAGCTTTTTTAGTAGTTGATGTAAGTACTACATTGTATGTACCTAATTTATCACAGCCTATTGGTATTGTCACTTTACCAGATTGTCTTGGTTATCTAGTGTTGCTGTAAAAGAAATACCACAAGTGGATGGGTTTAACAAAGAGAAATTTATTCTGTCATAGTTTAGGAGGCTAGAAGTCCAAATTCAGAGTGCCAGCTCCAGGGAAAAGCTTTCTCTCTTGGGCCTGGGGGAAAGTCATTGTCATCAATCTTCCCCTGTTCTAGGAGCTTCTCAGTGCAGGGATCTCAGGTCCAAAGAACACACTCCGTTCCCAGCATTTCTTTCTTAGTGGCTTGAGATCCTTCTCCTCTCTGCTTGGTTCTCTCCTTTATCTTTCAAAAGAGATTGACTTAAGATACAATCTAGTCCTGTAGATTGAGTCCTGCATCATTAACATAACTGCCTATAATTCTGCCCCATTAACATCATAAAAAAAAAGGTTAGGATTTACAACACATAGGGTAATCACATCAGATCACAAAATGGTGGACAACCACACAGTACTGGGAATCATGGCCTAGCCAAGCCGACACACATTTTTGGGGGACAGAATTCAATTCATAACACAGATCTAGTGAACTAAGGAAGCCTTGTCTTGTGTTATAACTCTTTGCCCATTTGTAATATAATTGTCTTAAACACATTCTCTGCATACATTTAAACCACATCAGGCTATCAAAAATAATTAAGAAAACTTAAGAGGAGAAAAAACACCTATTGTATTCTTCCATATTTTGCTTACCATTTGTTCTTCATTATATGTTTTATTTCTTTGATGAGTTTTAAATGTTTTAATTTGTTTTTAGTGTATTCATAATTTCCTTTGCTCTTATTCTAATGTGCTACTCACAACCTAACTTGTGGGAATCAGTGGAGTGTAGAGAATTTTGGATGGGCCTTCTTACTTAGAGGTAGTTTTATGTGGAGGTGGGGGTAGAGGGTAGGGGTGATCTCTCTATTTGGATTTAGCTATTGGTTAAACCATTGGAGATATTTTGGTAAATGTCCACAGGCATGGCTGGTTGACTGATATGTTAGCCCTCTTCAAGTTCTCAATTTGTTAAGAGTGCCTCTTCTGTCTGAGGTAAGAGGAAAGACAGAGGGAGTGTCTATCAAGTCACATTTAATGCTGATGAGTTCTGAGGGAGTTTTGCTTCATGTACAATTGCAGATTGAAAGAAAATTGAAACACATGGACCTAAAGGATCAGTCACCTATTTCTGAAGGGTGGCCAATGTTAACACGCATTTGCAGGTGTGCCATCTGTCCTCACAGCTGCCAACATTAAGTTTTCTCTTATTTTCCATATTAATATCTTTTTATTTTTCTTAATGTGTTGCTTCAGCTAAAACCTTCTGTGCAAGTGTCTTAGTCATCTAGTGCTACTATAAAAGAAATACCACAGGTGGATGGTTTTAACAAAGAGAAATTTATTCTCTCACAGTCTAGGAGGCTAGAAGCCTGAATTCAGGGTGCCAGCTCGAGGGGAAGGCTTTCTCTCTCTGTTGGCTGTAGATGGACAGTCCTTATTCTCCATCTTCCTCAGCCAAGGAGCTTCTCAGTGCAGGAACCCCAGGTTCAAAGGACATGCTGTTCTCCTGGCTCTTGTTTCTCGGTGGTATGAGGTCCCCATACAATACTGGGAGTTGTGGCCTAGACAAGTTGACACACAGTTTTTCTGACTTTGTTGTATTTTCTAACCCCTATAAACGGAAGCCTGGTGGTGTAGTGGTTAAGAGCTCAGCTGCTAACCAAAAGGTCAGCAGTTCGAATCCACCAGGCACTACTTGGAAACCCCTATCAGGGAGTTCTACTCTGTCATGTGGGGTTGCTATGAGTTGGAATCAACTTGACGGTAACAGGTTTGGTTTTACTGGTATAAACGGAACCAGTATTCAAGAATCTTACATCTATTTCCATCTCATTAGCTGCCCTGAGCCGTGGCTCAGCGTATTTATAAAATAAGGTTGCTGAATTCATGGATCTTTTATTTCTCTTCCAGTTCAGACAATCTTTGAATGTGTGATTTAGTGAATGGGCATGAGAAAAAAGATCAGCTTTTGAAAACAAAAATAAAATCACTTTATAATGAAATGGCTTCTATTTGTTAGTTAGACTATAATTTCACCTAATAAGACTTAAGAAGTCAAGAGAGCCTGGCAGGCTGGAGATGCTAACTCCCAAAGGGTGGTTTTTAATACATCTTGAAGGGTCATACAACAGAGAAACTAAGTGATTGAAATAGGAGAGTGTTATCCAAAGTCCAACTGTGCTAAGTTGGCCAACAATGGCACATAATTGCATGCCTCAAGTATCCACCCCCAGCCTACCATCCTTGCCTTTTCCCTTGTCAAATCTTCATAATAATAAACAAAGTGTGAAGAGAAATTGGGGAAAATTTGACGGTTGTGCAAATGAAACAAAAGTCCTAACTTTCAGTCCATACCTTCTAAACCTCAGCCTTACATAATTCTCTGGCCAAATTGTCTGAACAAGGGTCCTAATGGGTGTCAGAAAAAATAGAGATCAGAGAGTTATGGGGCCCCCTCATTTACTCGGGAGAAAGCTAAGGGACCTTGTGGAAGGTAGTGATGGATTCAAGTCATACGAAAAAAACGTACATCAAGCACCTTGATCTCATCCATATCTTTGGAGGATGTGAATAATTTATAGAGTGTTTAAATTAGACAAATAGCTCAATAGATTTAGAATAAAGGACAGGAAACACATGTTTCTTTTGCATTAAACTGAGCCTCACCAGTATAGAAATGCTTGTGATCTTCTGAGTTATAGAGCTGGGGTTCTCCATCAAAGTACTTCTAATTATAGGGATTCTTTCTTTGCACAAAGGTGATCCATTATGGCACATGCTGTCTCCACAAAGACCATGAATATGCTAAGCAGCCCAAGATAAGTAGTAATTTATATCATTGTTTATAGGAAAAAAGAGCAAGAGCAAGCATGAGAATTACGGCGAGAGCAAGAGAAAGAAACCCAAAGAAAGGGTGATTCCATAAAAATAAAAAAGGCAGGAAGGATCCAAACATACCATGGAAACTGACCTCTGTCTTTCATTCATAGGATTTCACCTGTGAGATCAGGAGAGAGTTAAATGAGTTCAGATTTCTTTAAATGTGTTACCTATGTTTGGGCAGGTGACAACCAAGTGTGTAGACCTCTGCTTAGGGTCTATTCCTGGGAAGCAGACCTATTCACTGAAAAACATTTTGTCAATTAATTCATTGAGAATCAAGGGACCAAATGCCAAATCACAGAATGACCTGCTTATTGATTTATTAAGGATTTTATTCCAAGGCTTCATTCCCTTTGTATTTGCATATGTTACTCTATATGTGAATGGGTGGGCTTTCCCTCAATTCAGTACTTGGTGCCCTCTTGTGTGGACCTATATCCTGACTCTGTATTCGACACTGCCTTTGCCTTGGCTGCTTCCCCTGCTTCTGCTTCTGTAGGCAAAGCAGCTGCAGTGACCTATCCTAAACATGTTTAAGATCTTCATCTGACATGCATTGGTAAATTGGTGTGCGTACCCAGGCCCAATTCGAATGCCATCTTTCTGTGTCCTTCCCTGAACACCTTGGGGCATATGCATTTTTTTCTTTTCTAACCTCTGTCTTTCTATAGCCTCCTGGGGTTCTCTTGCAATGAACTTCCCAGCTAGACTGTGAGGCCCACAGAGGAAGATGATCTGTCTTATCCTCCTTGGCGTACCCAAGGCCTAGTACTGGGCATAGAGCAGAGTAGGTGCTCCTTGTAGGGATTAATGAATTTATGGAGAGGAAACCAACCAGTGATGGGTCTCAGAAGAGCACCCCATGAGGTGAGCAGTGCCTTGGTATGCTGAGCCATAATGTGCTGAGTGACAAGAAGAATGCCAGGGGGCATGAGGAAAGGTGGGAAGAAGGTGGAGGGTTCCCATGATGCATGAGCTTCTCCCAGCCTGGTTCACCCAGAGTGGGGCATGAATGCCCAGAGCCCTCTGTCTATACCATCCAATTGTTTATACTCTGAAACCAATGCGGTTGCGTTTTCTTCCCTAACATGGTGGTAAGTTCCTTGGTGAAGTCAGGCAAAAATCTCAGATTTATTTTTAGTTGGTGACATTATTTAGTGGCTAATAGGCCAAAAAAAAAAAAAAATTTTTTTTTTTTTTTTAATAGGCCAGCTCTGTCCAGTAAAACTTTCTGCAATGATGGGATTGTCCTAAATTCACTCTTTCCAATATGGTAGCTACTAGCCACATGTGGCTATTGAGCACTTGAAATGTGATTAGTGCAACTAAGAAATTAGATTTTTCATTTTATTTCATTTTAATTAGTTTTGCCTACTGTATCAGACAGTGCAGTGACCACAAACCATATGGATTCAAAACCTGGCTTTGCCAACTGCTTAGTGGCTGTCTTCCTCTATTTCCTCATTTGTTAACTAGAGATAAAGTAGATCTCTGATTTTTTTTGTGTGTGTGATGATCAATCACCTATTAATGTGCAATAGTTATCTATTGCTGCATAACAAACCATCTCAAATTTAGTGGCTTAAAAACAGCAATCATCATTTACTACCTTTCCTGGTTTCTGTTGGTTAGAAGTTTGGGCAAAGGTTGGCTGGGCAGCTCTTGCTTGGTGTTGCTCAAGCAGTTGCAGTCCTGTTGGCCTGGGCTGCAGTCATCTGAAGGCTGGGCAGGGGGCTGCTCTTTCAATGTGGCTCATTTCCATGGCTGTCAGGTTGTCTGGGGTCTTTCCATGAGTGTTCTCACAGCATGGTAGCTACCTTCTCCTAGAGCAAGCAATTCCAAAAGATTAAGGCAGAAGCTACAATGCCTTTTACAGTGTAGCCTCATATGTCATGCACTGCCACTTCCACTGTATTCTGTTGGCCACACAGGTCAGCCTGGGATCACTGTGGAAGAGGGCCCCACAATGTGAGAATCATTTGGGGGCCATTTTGGAGGCTGCTATCCCAATATGTAAAGTGCTAAAAGGGGCTTGGAACATAGTGAATGCTCAGCAGATATCAGCAGTTCTTATCTGATGCTTATCAGTGCAGTGACTCCCTGCTTACAGCTACACATGTGTGCAGGGATCCACCTGCTCTAGGGCAGAGCAGGGGACAGGGCCATGGGCACCAAGGTCTTCTTCAGGTGCAATGTCAGAAGACATTCATGGGGTCTTCTGGATGTGGGCCAATCAAAACTGACGAAAGCAGTCCTACCCAGCCCTAGTATCTGATTAACTCTGAGAATATAACCTGTGAAAGGCACCTAAAATCACGAGCTCTGGGACTAATTCCCAGTTCTTATGATTAGGAAAAAAAAAAAAAAATTAAGAACCTCAATCTTACCTATTTAAAACTCGGGATGACCCTACTTGTGCTGTAAGAGTATTGTGTGGATTGATCTGCTCAGCCAGCGTTTATGGGGCTGCCCACGTTCCACGCACTGTGCTCACAAATGCTGCACTCGGGTTGCTGCCTTCATGCTTGAAACAGACAGGAAGGAATGTTGCAAGTTAACCGGATAACTGCAGGGGAGGTGAACCAAGAGGGGATGCCTGCCTTGAGGGCACACAAACCAGGAGCGAAGCCGGTCTGAAGGCTTGGAGAAAGAAGGAGCTTGTAGTCAGATGAGCTGAAAGACGGCCATTGAGGTGGAAGCCAGGTAAGCCAGACTGAAACACTGGGGCAATGATGAATGGGACAGAGGTCTGCCAACAGTTTTGGCCTTGTAGCATTACTTTCTTTGCTGCCCCTAAGACTTCCTTTTGACTTCTGCCCCCCACCCCCAATGATTTTTGCACAGGAGTGGTAGCAACCAGCGTCCTGGGGACAATGCAAAGAGCTGAGCTTGCTGGTTCCTCTTGAGCCTCACATAGTGGAGATTTCTTCCAACACTGCCCTAGGGCTGCCAGACAGAGAACATTTCCCTTTTGTAGAACTCTGTGAGAACTGCCACTTCTGACCCTGAGGGACGAACGCCTTGGGAGAAAATTGCTTCGGCATTGACAAAGATATTTGGCCATCACTTTATATCACCTGACCCTTCCCTTCACAGCTCCTTTCCCTCCCCAGACAGCCAGGAGCCTAGAGCAATGCCGGGCTGCCTCCCTTGCTGAGCTGCCCCTTTCCCTGAGACAGGCCAGTCTGGCCCCTCTGTCTCTCCGCACATATTAATAACACAGCCAGCCTTTGGCCTCTGCTCAGAGCGTCTTAGGGTCTCACACGGTCCTCTGCTTCCCCCTATGCCGTTCTCTTGGACCCAGACAGCTGTGAGCTGTGAGCTGTGCTCATCCTCCTCTGCAAGTGAGAATCCCCAGGCTGCCTGCCGTTTCAGCAAAGTGAGGAATGGCGGGTTGCTACAAGTTACAGAGCTGATCATCCTTTGTCCCTGGTGGCCCTCCTTCCCCCAAACCCTGAAACAAGAGGAGGCCCCTTAGCCACAGCTTACGACAGTCCATTCATGGGAAACTCCTCTTGGCTATGTATGCCAGCAAGGCTCTCTGCCACTGGAGCTTTGTTTGTTTATCTAGCTGGACACTGCCTCTTAGTATTCAGTTCACAAAGGAAGAGACTTTAACAGGTATCTGTAGCCCCCTTTCCCCTGTGGAGACAGTGAGGAGAGAAAGAATAGATGCTCCCTGATGCTCGAACCCCTTGGGGGTGTCTGCAAGCCTGTGGAGCAGGTAGGGCTACGGGATCAATGGAATCACAGCCCTGGGAGCTCCAGAAGTCACTGGGGCCAACTCTCTCTTCTTCAAGAGGAACCAAAGGCCTGTGCTTAGTCTGATTATGGAACCCAAGCTCTTGGTTCCATCCATCCTCCTGCCGACCTAACTTCCCTCCCCAGAATAACTACCAGCAATGATTTAGAGTATGTGTATGGCCAGATATTTGTGCGTTAACACTCACGTGTTTAACTTACTTAGATATTTTTCACATGCATGTGGAATGTACTGCAATTGCAAAGGGACACTCTGTTTCACGCTGTATAGTCAGTATGCTCCACAAGACCTGCCGTAAAATAATTGTATTTGTTGAGTGAGATGAGAAATGGAAGTTCAGAGAGAGACAGTGACTTGCTCACACTGGTAAGTGGTGAAATTATTTATTTAAATGCTCAATTATTTTTTATTTTTATAAATCAGATATTTAATTTCCTTGAACTTGGCCCTCAGCATAATGCTTCTTCCAGACAGAAAAGGAGAGGCAGGTCTAGGCAGTTGCACGTTAGTAGCTTGGCTGTGTCGTGGCATTACTGACCTGTGCAGTGGGGATAAGGTCAGGCACACACATGCCTTTCTGGCCATCCACACAGTGGAGTTCAGTCTAAGAGCCACATGGCATGTCCTCATCAGGAGAGAGGTCACTTCTGTCTTTACCATGCATCTTCTCTTCCTACATACCTCAGCACAAGAACTGTCAGATTGTGGCTTGCTCTGAGTTGAGCTGGCCAAAGGTGGAGTGAGTGGCTTCTGACGTGTGAGTTCACCATCACTGGGGCATAAGATGCCAAAGACGGGGTGCTGCTGGGATGAGTCAGGTGGGTGTGAGACCTCCAGCTTTAGAGGAGACCTTGCTGGGATGGGCTGGGGCTGTGCGAGACCTCCAGCTTCAGAGGTGACATTGCTGGGTTGTGCAGGTGGCTGTGAGACCTCCAGCTTCAGAGGTGACATTGCTGGGATGGGTCAGGTGGTGTGAGACCTCCAGCTTCAGAGTCTGTTCTATTTACTGAGGGAGAAAGACCGAGCCTCTGACACAATTCTTTGGGCCCAGGTTCACTGCCTATAGGGACGACTGTTGGAGTAACGGGTAGATTCCAAAGATAATTCTACCTGCAACTTTCCTGTCTGATCTGATCTGCCTAGACTTCTGACTCCAGATAAAGTACAGATTCTCCTGGAATTTGTGAAACATCTGGGAACTATTCAGAGAACATTCATTGAGTTGTCCCCAGTTTATTTCAGATCCCAAGGCAGCTCATTGTCTAAACATGTGCACAATCCCCATAAATCTGAGACCTTAGAGTTCCCCAGAAAGAGTGGTCGATTGGCCTGGGCAAGGTAATCTCCCAGAGGAATAGAGCAGGGCATTCCCCAACACTGAGGAGAAACTGCAGACTGGTGTGGGTGAGCTCCCAGATGTGTGCTGGCCTTCAGAAAAGGCAGCTGGGCAGCGAGGGTAGTCCACAGCTCCCCACACCACCTGTGGGGGAACACACCAGGTGGCATTTTGTGTGCTGGGCCCACACCATTGTGGTTATCCTCTGTCCTGTGGAATGTGCAGAGAGTTTAGAGTTCTTTTCTCCCCACCTCATGCTATTTTCTGTAGACAATTATTAAAAATCACACTGAAAACCGCCAACTTCTGGGCATGAAACACTAAAAGAATTGTTTATGGGGATCTGGTTAGCTCCCTGTGACAAGACAATGTACGTTTCATTGGGCAGAAATTTTGTCTGTGTTATGTACCTTGAATCTTTCATACCTAGAACAGTGCCTGCCACATAGTAAACGCTTAATAGGTTTATATTTTTGGATCAATTGAATCAATTCGGTTATATACATCTACACACTTTGTTTTTCTCCTTAGTGGACATAGAAAGGCCCGTGGGATTTGCAGCCTTATTTGTCACGCCTGCTGGAAGAATCCTATTGCATCATTTTTTGTTTTAGTTTCATGATCCCTTCCCCGTTTGTTTTTGGTGTCCTTTGCAGTTCTGAAATTCAATATTTATTTAATTTAAGTATTTTTTTAAAAATAGATGCATTTACGTCTATACATTTTCCTCAGAGTACTTCTTTGATTACCTTGTATAGATTTTGCCATATAATATTCTCAATTTCGCTCACATTTAAATAGCCTACAATTTTACCTTTGATTTCCTCTTTAATTAAATATCATTTGCAAGTTGTTTGAAATTTTTAAATGTTAACCTTATTTTTTGAGGAAAGACTATTATTTTTCTCTTAATGCCTGGATTTATTCGGTAGAGAGACTTGTTATGATTTTCACTCTTTTAAACTAAGATTTTGCTGATAGCAAAGTACATAGCAGATTTTTCATAAAATTTCTGTGCATACTTGAAAATAATTTGGGTTTTTTTTTTGGTAGAAACATCATCTCTATATCTTTGTCTATCTCTGTTTCATATCTCTAGCTATACCCTCAAGCTCATTAATTTTATTATTTAGATTCTCTGCCCTTTGTGCCCTTGATCTCTCAGTTTCTCACAGAAGTTTTGTTGGAGTCACATACTGCTTTGGCAATTACAGGGAGGTAAACACTTACACAGCCTATTCTCTAACCAACTAACAAGAAGCACAAGGAAACAGATAAGTTCAAAGGACAGTACAGCTTTGTTACAGACAGCAAGTCCTACCTAATGGTGATATGGAATTTCCTGTTCCTTCTCACCTGTATTAAAGAAAGTTGGCCCTACAGGTGGGGTGACCAAGTTACTTAATCAACCCAAAGCTGGAAATCTAGGAACAAAACGGTAGAGTATCAGCTTGGCCTCCCAGAAGTAGAAATATACAAAGCCCTAGAAACCGTCAGGGAAAGGAAGAGATGCCTTTACTCCTCATACTTGACTGTTGGGAACTTGAGCATGGTGAATGGGATTCATTAAAAGTCACCTTCTCCGCATCCCACTGGGCAGATAATTCCCTCCTGAATGGAGATCTGACCATGATGGAGTGGAAAGAGAAACCAGCTAGGGGCTAAACCAAAAAAAACCAAACCTGTTGCCATCGAGTCGATTCCGACTCATAGCTAGCCTGTGAGTAGAATTGCCCCAGAGTTTCCAAGGAGTGCCTGGTGGATTTGAACGGCTGCCCTTTTGGTTAGCAGCGCAACTCTTAGCCACTACGCCACCAGGGTTTCCAGCTAGGGACTGGAGTAGGCTTATTACTGCTCTAGAAATCTGAGAAGCAGAGACAAGCACCCTAACAACTTTGATAATGCTGTCTCTCTTAATTTTAATCAGGTGTGTGTGTATGTGTGTGTGTGATTTTGTATTGAGTAAGCAATACATTTGATTCAACATCATTTGAGTCTTTATCTTTTAAAAGGGAAATTTAGTGCAGTAATAGTCATTATATGGAATATGATGTAATAGTCATTATATGGAAACCCTTGGCGGCATAGTGGTTAAGAGTTCAGCTGCTAACCAAAAGGTCAGCAGTTCGAAACCACCAGGCAGGTGCTCCTGGAAACCCTGTGGAGCAGTTCTACTCTGTCCTATAGGGTCACTATGAGTGGGAATTGACTCGATGGCAACTGGTTTTATAGCCGTTATAATCACTGATATATTAGGACTTACTTATGCAATCTAATTTTATGACTTGTATTTGATAAACTTTGTATCAGAAGAGAAGCAGTAGAGTGTAGTAGTTAAGAGCGCAGGCTCTGGGTTCAATTTCCAGTTCGTATCTACTAGAAGGTCAGTATAGGAAAGTCACTTCACCTTCTGTGTCTAAAGAACCTCTTCTTTAAAATGCGTAACTCAAAGAATTGTGTAAAAAAAAAAAAAGTGGTTGAATATTTATAAAAGTGCTTAGAATAGTGCCTGGCACAAAGTATATTCTCTGTCAGCTATGATTTTTGTCTTTACTTTCTTCCCAGATTTTGCCACATTTCTTAAATTTCAGTTAGTTCTTTTTTTCCGTGGTGGATTGGTTTTCCACCTTCTATGAATGCTGCCCATTTTAAATTAAAATACATTTGTTTTATATTCAATATACTATAACTTTTCCTGTTAAGTTAAAAACAAATAGTCTCAAGACGCTAAGATTTATGGTTGAAGACGGTTTGACTACCACTGAAAGCAACAACAAAACCTAAAAGAGAGTGGAGAGAAAATGAGCACCTTAAATGAAACCACAAATTACTACACCTTCCAACTACAAATGATATAAAACAACCTCCAAGTACCATTCCTTTGGACCAAGATGAGTCGAGCACACTTGCTGAGAGCTTACACACAAGTCCTTTGAACACAAGCCATACACCAAAACTGCCAACTCTTACTGTTACCACCCAGAAATCGCAGATGAGAATGATATTCCTGAGCCATGGATGGTGTTGCGATGGAAAGACTTGGCCACACTGACCCCAACTCATCTTCGCAGATGCGTGGAAACCTGGGGAACCTTGCAGCAGTTTGTCCTTTCTCTGTTGCTGCTCATACATTCACTAATAAAACCCTGGGGCTCCTTGTTGTTGACTTCTGTTGCTGACAGGGAATCCACCATGTTGCCTTCCTTTTTGACAGGTCACTGCGGCAGAAAGATCCCCAGGCCATTACTCACTGAGCTGTGTTTAAGGGGTCAATTTCACGTGTTCTTTGTATCAGCAGGAAGTGTTTCTTGATGTCACTTTTTTAAATAGGGTTTTTCCTTGCAGATTTGTGGCCTGTGTTCCAGGTTGTAAAAGAAGAGATTGTCTCCTATCGGTGTGACTTGGTGCCACTCTGAGAGCCTGGATAGTATCATGATGAAGAAGGTTCAGTGTTTACTTTCAGGAGGATTAAATCCGGATTCTTTGTGAGGTGTAAATTCAATCTCATTGTCCTTCTTTCTTCTAGAAAGAAAGCCTGAGTGATGCCCTTGCTTTGGCTTCCATGAGTAGAAGTGGGTTAGGATGTCTTAGTCGCCAAGGTCCCTCCTCCAGGCCCATGGGTGGCCTGGTTCCCTGATTGATTGACAGTTATCTGTATGTCCAGGGCTGTCTCTTGCCTCCCTAAAGTTCCTCACTGCCCACCCGCCCCAACCACACACAGACACACACCCTCTCAGAGACAGACGCTGCCTTCCTCATCGCCTCATCTCAAAGTGCCAATGGTTTTGGGTCTTCTCTGCCCAATTGCATTAGCAATAAGTGTGCTTATTATGTGACGCTTATTATGTGTGCTTATTTACCTCAGTGACGCTTTAACTTGCTCCCAAGCTTCTCCTCCCCTGGATCCATGTGCACTTTTCTCTGGGAGGGCCTTCTGAAGCCCTCAGGTAACCCAGGAAAGGCTATTAAATTGTATGCCAACCGCAGAGATGAAATCAACAGTGAAAGGTTTGCAGTGATTAATATATAATATTTATTTCGAATTCCAAAGATAGTTGCACAAATATCAGATAGTGAATATTTTGAACTTTTGGCGTCTTGTAACTTCATTGGAAGCCAACACCATCACCCATTACTAAAAAAAGGCCATCTTGGGCTGCATTAATAGAGAAATGGAGTGTGGATCAGAGGAGGTGATAGCTCTGTGGTCTTCTGTGCTAGGTACATTCTATTACATTATAGAAGGAATTTTGAAAATGAATATATGGGTGAGTGTTTAACATCTTGAAGGATCTGGGAACCATACTGTATGAGGATGAATGAAAGAACCATCTAATTTCAAAGAAAAAGAAAAGATTCAGGGAAACATTGCTGTCTCCAGATGTCTAAAGGGGACAACGATGTAGAGAAAATGTTCTGTGTAATGGCCATAGGGTAGATCTTTGATTTGTAAGCAGACATTGCAGAGCCAGACTTAATTTCATTCTGAAAAGCAGCTTTTTTATCAACCGCAGGGGCAGCCTCATGAAAATGGGCTCATCGTGTCACCCGGAGTACTGGCGCCAAGGCTGGCTCCCCTTTTCCAGGGGCTCTGTTGGGGAGGCCCTGGGTCTCTTGCCTCTGAGTGTGGGTAACTCTACAGCTGTAGGACAAAGGGGCTGGTGTCTCCTCCCCAGGCGTGGCAGCAGAGCGGCAAGTCCCAGTGTGTTCTCAGAGGGCGCAGGCGTGACAGCAGCTGGTGGGGGATGTTTGTTCAGCTTTGGGTCTCTAGCTGATGAACAGGCCTGGAGAGCTTCACCTGCAGCCCTTCCTGCCTCTCTTCTCATCTGAAGGGAAGGCTCCTTCAACTCAAGACTCCGCCCCCATCCAGGACCCTGAGGACAAGCCTGAGGATGACTCGCATTGCACTGCAGATGAAAGACAGGGGAGCGGAGACTCTGCTTCAGGGGACCGAGCTGCGGATGCTCTGCGCAGGGCTTTCTCCTTCCTGGGAATTTTTCCCTGCCTGTGAAGCCCATTCCCATGAAAGTTCAAGGTGCTGTCCTTCCAAGAAGGTTAAACGCTAAGCCGGGACTACAGCGAGCAGTTGCAGTGTTTATTCAAGTCCTGGAGGGTTGCTCGTCCCGCCCCATCCAGCTGAAGGGCGCTTAGGCCAGAGGGGCTGCCTTGCCACTTGTCCACCTTTGCTGAGACTTGACAGACAGGTTAGAGGGCACTGAGGAGGGCCTCCAAGGCCGACACTACACCAGTGCATCGTGAGCACCTACTTCCTTCTTATGCGGACAACGGGGGGAGGAACTCCCACCCCGCATACCCCACACCTCCCATGCCCTGACACACAGATTACGTTTTTGTAGAAATATTGTCAGAAGTCTTCATGGAACAGCTTGTTGTTGTTAGTTGCTGTCAAGCCGCTCTGACTCACCGTGACTGCAGGTACAACAGAACAAAATGCCCAGTCCTGCGCCATCTTCATGTTCATTGGTACGTTTGAGTCCATTGTCGTGGCTGTTGTGTTGTACCCTCCAGCCTAGGGGGCTCATCTTCCAGCACTATAGCCACGACATTCTGCTGTGGTCCATCGGGGTCTCATTGGTTCATTTTCAGAAATAGATTGCCAGGCCTTTCCAGTCTGTATTAGTCTGGAAGCTCCACTGAAACCTGTCCACCATGGGTGGCCCTGCGGGTATTTGAAATACTGGTGGCATAGCTTCCAGCATCACAACAACATGTAAGTCACAGAGTAGGACAAACTGACAGTTGGTTTCAGTTGTGGAGGTGCCTGGGTCAATTTAGAGCAGTATGGAACAGCTACTTGTTGTGATGCATGGAGATGGGACCTCCTGAGGGGGCAGTGCTGTGTGTCCTGATCCCTGCCCCAAGGAGCCCACAGCCAGGAGCCACCCCAGTATTGGGCAAACTCTGTAATCATACTACAAGGAGGACCATGCCTGGGAGGAATGTTTTCTTGAGATCATATCCAGCTGGGATACCAGGAGAAGGGGAAGATTTCATCCTGCTGAGGTGGGAACCAGCAGGTGCATGAGGAATGAACATGGCAAAGTGGTATCCTGAGAGCAGATAAGCAGAGGGTCAAAGCCAGGACCAGGACCAGCTGGGGATCAGAGCTCAGGAATGTACATACCAGGTAGAGGTGGAAGGGCCTCCTCTCCTCCTGTTGCAGAAGGCTCAGAGGGCAAGGGAGCTAACAGGTACCGAGCTCCTCCCCTGTGGAAACTACTGCACTGGTTTCCGGTCTCCCCTTTTCACAGCTGAGGAAGGAAGGGCTCTGAGAGGTTAAGTGACTTGCCCAAGGTCACAAAGGGAGTAAATGGTAGAACCGGGACTGGAGGAGCAAAGATCTGACTGTGAAGTCCCCGCTCTTTCCTCTGCTCTATGCCTGATATCATGTGAAAATGCAGGACAATTTGGGCAACTGTCAAAATATGGAGGTAGAAAGGTGGGAGGGCACCGGGTGGAAGGATCAAAGAGAAAAGTTATGGATGTGATCATAAAACAATCATCAGCCCCAGAGAAAACCCTGACTGACCATCAACAGGGAAAGCCATTTCCTACAAAAGCCACCAACTGTCGGTTTGTCGTACTGTGCTGACCTGTGTGTTGCTGTGATGCTGGAAGCTATGCCACTGATATTTCAAATACCAGCAGGGTAACCCATGGGGGACAGGTTTCAGCAGAGCTTCCAGATAATACAGACTAAGAAGAAAGGCCTGTCAGTCTTCTTTTGAAAATCAGCCGCTGAAAACTCTGGGGATCACAATACAATATTATTGAATATAGCCCTGGAAGATGAGACCCCAAGGTTGGAAGACACTCAAAATACACAGTGGCTGAAACAATGGACTCATGTACAGCAACGATGGTGAAGATGGAGCAGGATTGGGCAACGTTTCACTCTGTTGTGCACAAAGTCTCCATGAGTTGGAACCAACTTGATGGCAACTAATAACAACACAGGGGGAAAGGAAAGGGAAGGATAAGGCCTAATTCTGAAGAATGGGTTTGAGGACGTGGCTGGGAAGGCAGTCACACCAGCCCTGGACTGGAAAGCAGAATTCAGCCCCGAAGCAATCCTCAGCTCCAGAGTTAGGTCACGTTGGCCGGATCTGGCGGGAGGCTCAGCTCTGATGCGCTCTCTTTGTCCTTCATTCAGGGTCTGAACATGCTCTTGAAAGACTCTGAGTCCAGTATTGGGTAGCAGCTGGCCCAGAGTGGCGATGCTCCAGCCCCTGCCCCAGCTCTGGGGGGGTTTGCTGTTGTTTGTAGAAGCTGCCTCTTCCCTTCTGACCCACATCGCCCTGTTTGCAGGCTTGTTCTGTCTGCCTGGCTGGGCTGGAAGCACTTAAATAGAAGAGGTCTCAGCAGGAATCTTCCCCTTCTTCCAGCACTCGCAGAGACAAAAGTCTGCCTCCCTCAACAGTTGGTCAGCCTCTTGGCAGCACAGCTGGAGGGGGATGTTCAGGCAGCTGGGGGAAATTTAGCTCTGCAAAACCCTCCAGGGTGAGGCAATGAGAACAGGGGAGAGAGAACAGGGTGTGGAATATAAGGACTCAGGTGGAAATTACTTGCCCTGCCTCAGTTATTCATCTGGCAATTAGGGATAATGAAGCCAACCACCCAGGACTGTATCTGAGGAATTTGCTGCAATGAGGTAGCTTTAATTGACATCAAGGAGTCCCTGGGTGGTGCAAATGGTTAAGTACGTGGCTCCTAACCAAAAAGGTTAATAATTCGAATCCATCCAGAAGTGCCTCAGAAGAAAGGCCTGGCTTTTTGCAGAAAATCAGCCTTTGAAAACCCTATGGGTCACAGTTCTACTCTGAAACACATGGGGTTGCCATAAGTCAGAACTGATTCCACAGCTACTGGTTTGGTTTGTGTTTGAACTGATATCCAGTGTCACCTGCATACCTTCTCAGCATTGTGCCCCTCCCCACTTCTCTGGGGACCCTCGAGGTCTCATCCTGAGCAGACCTACATGCCCACAGACTGGTACTGAGCCTGCACTCACAGGTTGATTTTAGGTCTGAGAGCATGAGATGATGACCAGTCTAGAGAGGCACATACTACAGAATGGGTGTAGGGCTTCCCCTGCTATCAGGCTATCCTGGGAGTCCAGCTCCAAAGCTTGCAGGCCATGAACACGGAGCAGAAGACAACTTTCAATGCATTTATCAACCAACACTGTTCATCACAAATGGCTGGGCAGCTCATCTGCAAAAACAAGGGAAGGTTCTCCCACCAGGACTCCAAGGGCGGAAGTGACCGATGTGAAGATTTTGTGTTGGAAAAAGAACCTCAAGCTTCTTTTAATCCCCTCTATCATGTGGCCTTGGCAGCTCTGGGAAATATTTTCCCTATTGAGCAAACCAACAGCTGCTGATTTTGGCTAGAGTTTGTCTTGCTCACTTCTTGCGGGGGAAGAAGATGCTCAGCTGTCCTCAAAACTACCAGTGAAAAACAACATCGAAGACACAGACCAGATGGGCCTGGAGGACAGAAACCCCAAAGGGCACCTTGAGTTCTTTGGGTTCCCTCCTCAGCAGAAAGCTGCCATGCTGAGGGGCTGGCTGGCTGGTTTCTCAGGATTCCTCCCACCTGACTGTGACGTTAGACAAAGTAGAGCAGCCCCTTCCTATGAGGTGATAGTGAGATAAAATAGAGTGGGGAAATTCCCTGGATCAAACATTTTCACTTATCTTCACATTACCAATGCTACCATAGTGATTCTCCTTGTATGTTTTTCACTTTGAGTTCTGAACTTGAACCTACTAAGACAGCAGTTAACACTTGTATTATTATTTTCTGTGTGCCAGGCATTAGCGTATAAATTCACCAGGTCACACTCAATCCTCACATTATTCCTGAGACGTTGATGCTGTACCGATTTTACTGATTAGACAGCTGAGCTCAGAGAGGTCAGATAATTTGCCCAATGTCAGAGAGTTAGTAATTGGCATTACTGGTTAGCCTGTACCAAAAATACAGCCTCTTAAATGTTGTGATAGACTATCTCCCTGGTAAGACTGATGCCATAGGTTATGACCACTCAGACAGAGAGAAAACAGGAATTTATTATTATTTTTTTTAATTTTTATTGTGCTTTAAGTGAAAGATTACAAATCAAGTTAGACTGTCATACAAAAATTTATAAAACACTTTGCTATATACTCCTAATTGTTCTCCCTCTAATGAGACAGCATGCACCTTCCCTCCACTCTCTCTTTTCGTGCCCATTTGGCCAGGTTCTGATCCCCTCTACACTCTCATCTCCCCTTCAGACAGGAGCTGCCCACATAGTCTCATGCGTCTACTTGATCCAAAAGCTCAGTCTTCACCAGTATCATTGTCTATCCCATAGTCCAGTCCAATCCCTATCTGAAGAGTTGGCTTTGGGAATGGTTCCTGTCTTGGGCTAACAGAAGGTCTGAGGCCCATGACCTCCGGGGTCATTCTAGTCTCAGTCAGATCATTAAGTCTGGTCTTTTTATAAGAATTTGGGGTCTGCATCCCACTGCTCTCTCAGGGATTCTCTGTTGTGTTCCCTGTCAGGACAGTCATCAGTTATAGCCGGGCATCATCTAGTTTTTCTGGTCTCAGGCTGATGTAGTCTTTGCTTTATGTGGCCCTTTCTGCCTTTTGGGGTCATAATTACCTGTGTCTTTGGTGTTCTTCATTCCCCTTTGCTCCAGGTGGGTTGAGACAAATTGATGCATCTTGGATGGCTGCTTGCTAGTGTTTAAGACCCCAGATGCTGCTCTCCAAACTGGGATGCAGAATGTTTTCTTTATAGATTTTATTATGCCAATTGACTTAGATGTTCCCTGAAACCATGGACCCTAAACCCCCGCCCCTGCTACGCTGGCCTTCGAAGCATTCAGTTTATTCAGGAAACCTCTTTGCTTTTGGTTTAGTCCAGTTGTGCTGATCTCTCCTGTATTGTGTGTTGTCTTTCCCTTCACCTAAAATAGTTCTTATCTACTATCTAATTAGTAAAAACCCTTTTTCTCCCCTCCCTCCCTTCCTCTCCCCTCTTGTAACCATCAAAGAATATTCTCTTCTCTTTTTAAACTATTTCTCGAGTTCTTATAATAATGGTCTTATACAATATTTGTCCTTTTCAACTGACTAATATCACTCAGAATAATGCCTTCCAGATTCCTCCATGTTATGAAATGTGTCATGGATTCCTCAATGTTCTTTATCTATGCATAATATTCCATTGTGTGAATACACCATAATTTACTTATCCATTCATTCATTGCTGGGCACCTTGGTTGCTTCTATCTTTTTGTTATTGTAAACAGTGCTGCAATGAACATGGGTGTGCATATATCTGGAACTAGTTTTTTTATTCACTGAATACATGTAAATATAAGTGGAAGCATAAACATACACATATATGCATGTATACATGTATGGCCAACCTGGCCCAGGAAAAATATGTATCCAACTCCCTCCTCAGTCAAGCAGACACATCCAAAGATGGCCACACAACTGAGAGTCTCCCAAGATTGGAGGGAGCTCATCATCATCACAGGGGTGTGTCAGGAAGTAAACTTCAGAGCCATCAGGAAAGTCACTGAATGAGCATAGTTAATTTTATCATAGAAAAGGATGAGAATGTTTTTATATTTAAATTTAGACAAAAAACCTAGAGATAAGGAGAAAAAAATGCCATCAATAAAATAAAAAATAATGCGTTAAATAGCAGAATTAATATAGCTGAAAATTGAATTTGTAAGCTGGAAGATAGCAACAAAGAATTTTCCAAAATGTAGTCTCAAAGACAAAAATCTCCGCAGACCTGTAACAAGGGAAGAGATTGAATCAGTAATTGAAGACCTCCCAACAAACAAAAGTCTAGGACCAGATGGCTTTACCAATGAATTCTACCAAACATGAATTAGACTAAATAAACAAATCTTAATTACTTGCTAACAAAATTAGAAAATCACAACAATGTGTTAAAGAAAATGTGTAATTAAATACTTTTAAAGGGAGAATAAAAAATATTTGTTAAAAATCAAGCTACTTAGAAGATTATAACAATAATGGGAGTATTATGTGGCAAAATCAGGGACTCTGGCCAATGGAGTACACGAAGGGAAGTTCACGGATTTAAAATATATTTCTTAGAAAATAGAAAGTCCTGAAAATAGAGAACCTAAGCATTCCTTTAATTAGCTGGAATATGACTGGTAAAGAAAAACAATAGTAATAACGAAGAAACACAGCAAGAACAACACAAAGCTGCAAAAAAAAAAAAAAAAAAAGACGCTCAAAGTCTGAGAAGAAAAGAATGAATAAAGATGAAAAGATAATCTAATCAATTAGAAACCTAAGAAAAACAACAGACTTGATTAATTAAACCAAAATCATATTTCTAAAAAAAAAAAAAAAGTTGAGAAAAATTAGCTAAAGAAAGAAAAAAGATAAAGAAATCACACACCAGAATTAGAAACCTCTGCAGGATAAAAGACACTATGAAGACATTAAAAGACAAGCAAGAAGAATGGGAGGAAATATTTTCAATATATGTAATAGAAGAGAAATTGTATCCAGAAAACATGCAAATCCCATAAGTCAACAACAACAAAAAAGACAAACAACCCAATAAAAATTGGGCAAAGAATAGGAATAAGTCAACTTCCACCCTAATCAGGAATGTATAAATGAAAATTGTTTTTGTTGTTAGATGTCATGGAATCAATTCAGTCTCACGGAGATCCCACGTGACAGAGTAGAACTAACTGCCTTATAGGGTTTTCTTGGTTATAATCTTTATGGAAGCAGATTGCCAGGTCTTTCTCCCGAGAAGCTGCTGAGTGAGTTAAAACTGCCAACCTTCTGGTTAGCAGCTGAGCACTGAACCATCTGAGCCATCAGGGCTCTGAGGTATGGTTTTCTACTCATGGGATTGGCAGTTTTTAAGTCGATAAGCTCAGCAGTAGAAGAGGAGGAGGGGTGATGGCTGTCTACGAATGGATGGCTGGTGGCACTGAAATTGGTACCAGTAGTTTGGGACAAAGATCAATACGTACTGAATTTCAATTTTATGGTGGCAAAATAAAGACATGTCTTCTTTTTCTCCTCTTGAAATCATCTCCCCCAAAGCACAAAAAACAGCAACACAAACTCCATCATTTGTGATAGTAGGAAACACCTGTAACTCAGAACTGAGCAACATTCCATATACGCTGGCGATAAGGTGGAGGCATGGTTGACAGCACAGCAGATCTGAGGAGCCTGACAGGGGCTGGGAGCCAATAGGAAACAGAGCCCCGGAAAGCTGCAGGCAGTGGATGGAGCAGAATCACAGAAGGTGAGAGGGCAGGCGAGCGTGAGGGAGGCTGGAAATACAAGGCTTAGTGCAAAACATGAATGAGGAGCAGCCAGGCACACAGGTTTCCATTCTCACCACCACCAGGCCTTGTGGGCAGTTGCACAGGCCTGGAGCTCCGAAGCGTCCTGCCATTACGTCTTGAAGCCAGTAAGATGGAGGTAGAGTGTTGGTAGAATGGAGAATGTATACATATCAAGAAGTGAAATAAAACAGTTTAGCTAGTTTTGTGCAGCGTTTCCCCATTCTAGTAAGAACAACATACATATGTTTGTACAAGCTATGAAATATGAGTTGTGCAATTTCAGTAATTCCTCATACAAGTTAAATTTCATTTAAAACTGGCATTGCACAACTTAAGGATGGATGGTAAAATTTGAGCTATTAATTTTAAAATTCTTATACGTATGACAATTTGTATTTGAGGAAGTTTATCTAGGATATAGTCACCTGAAGACTCACAGACTGAGATTTCATTTATCCAGTCAATTTTATGATACAAAGATGGCCTCTACTTTTGTGCCTTCTTAAAAGATGAAGCACTACTTTGGCCGATGCAATATGAAAAATGAAGGATATAGTTTACGATCCTATCATCCTTCTAGGCTTCCGCTTTTCTGTTACTTGAATCTTTTTAGCGTAGTTGGGAGTAATTGCTTAATAATGATAAAATAATTCCTACAATAATGAAATAGGAAAAAAATGCATCTTAGATTTATAAAAAGGTCCAACGGACCTGTATGATAATTTCAAGATAGAATATGTTTTATTATGTTTGGCCAGTGCCACCACGCTTGTCTAGGTCACAGTCATCTCCTCTGGGTGCTGACTCCTTACTGGCACCCTTTTTTCTGTCCCTGCCCACTGCCACCTATTCCCCAAGAGCAGAATAGTTTTCATTTTAGACACAAATCACAGACATGTTAATATATTTAGCAGGGTTTAAACTAGTATTCCTTACACTGGCTGAAAGATTGTGCGTCTTCTAGCCATCGCCTTCTCCGCATCATCCTCTCAGTCAGCTCTCACTCATGATGGCCCCACCACACTGCCCCTTTCAGTCCCGTTAACTTAGCGGGCTCCTTTTCCAGTTCTTTTCTGTCCCAGTACATGGTGCTTCCCTTGCCTGGAGTGCTCCCATTGAAGGGTTGGCGCCTGGTATTTTTACTTATTTTCTCCATAACACATCTCACAATGTACAATTAGTTTATTATCATTGATTTATCAAAGTTTTTTATACCTCTCTATCCAATAGGCTGTAAGCTCCCTGAGGGCAGGGACCATGCTTGTCTTGTTCATTGTTAAATCCTCAGTGCCTTGCATGGTGCTTTTCACATGATGCCTCTTAGTAAAATGATTTGAACAAACAAATGTGAAAGGCTTAGTAAACTGCATAAAATGTGAACTCAGTGACAGATTCTTATTATGGGATGAGTATAGAACAGATCCAACTCGTCCTGTGATTCTATGATTCGAAGAGAATACAACTGACAAATATGCTAGCTGATTTGCTATACCCTGGAGAGTATCTTGGGAAAATGTCAGGGATCGGGCAGGATGGATGACCATATGCTTGCTTAGCTGGAGTGGAATAGGAAGGAAAGATAGGAACATCCTACTTTTCTCTTCCCTCCCCCCTACCTCCCAAGTGAAAACCCATCAGGTCAGTTGGAATCATAGTGACCCCAAAGGATAGAGTAGAACTGCCTCATAGGGTTTCCAAGGCTGCAAATCTTTACAGAAGCAGACTGCCACATCTTTCTCCCATGGAGCAGCTGGTGGATTTGAATCACTGACCTTTCAGTTAGCAGCTGGGCACTTAACCACTGCACCACCAGGGCTCCTTCCACATCTTCCACCAAAGGACAATTAGAACTTGTGAAACCCAGCTAGATTTTGAGGCTGCTAGTCCTTCACAGTGGTTTAGAGGCTGGCTGCCAACCAAAAGTTCAGCAATTTGAATCCACCAGCTTCTCCTCGGAAACCCTATGGGGCAGTTCTACTCTGTTCTATAGGGTCACTACGAGTCGGAATCGACTTGACAACCATGGGTTTAGTCCTCCATTCTGTTGTCATACATAACCAATCACTAGAAAAGGACACCATGTTTGGATTGACACAATAATCACAACAATGGACTGAAACATGCCAGTGATCACAAAGGTGGCGCAGGGCAACATTTGTTTCTCTTATACTTAAGGTCACTGTGAGTTGGAAGCGACTTGACAGCACCTATCAACAACAACAAAGTTCTCCATTGCATTCCCAGACCTTTTCTTTATCTATGGTTTCAGCCCTGAGAATAAATCTCTTACACTCTTCCTTTGGGTTCTCGCAGAGAAAGGACCCAGCTGCAGGAATGACAGGAACCAGACTTCAAGGGTTTTTTTTTCCAGGAGCCAAAGGAAGTAAAGGTTTTTCCTGCAGTTTCTTGAGCCAAGGAATTAAAGAGAGGACATGGGTCAGAGACTGCAGCCATGTAAAGAGGAATGGATTTCAAGGTCCTCTCTAGGACTAGCTGAGGAACGTTTCCATCCAAATGGAAGAATCCCCTTTCCATTCAATGGAGTTTCCTACCTCTCTAAGAAGCTATTGCCCTAAAAAAAAAAAAAAAAAAATTTGCCCTAAGTAACCATTTAAATCTTCAGGACTTCTGACTTTGATGATGTCATGTGTCATTGGCATATCTATTTGTTTTTTTCCTGGCCACCGGCAATGTGGCATTAAAGAGCAGGAAAGCAGGAACCTGAGGCTGAAGTCAACCTGCATTCCATGTTGTAAAATCTGAGGGTAGGATCGTGTCACTTCACAGGGGAACATATCATACTTCTCCAGCATGAGGTAATGCATGGATTGGAATGGCACCCAAAATCAGCTACATAACGTTTAAAAGAGAAATGCTGTGTCCTGCAGCAATGTAAACAACTCAAGTTTGTACTCAAGACACAAGTGGAAGATGAAGCAAAACTACTGGAGGACTGCCCCTCTGCCTGCAACTTTAGGCCTTATATGTCTCTGCTGGGCACTTTACAAAGAGGCTGCCCTTGCAGAAAATGAGCCCAGCTCTAACTCTGGACAGCCAGAGAGAAGGGAACTCAGGCTTCTCCCAAAGTGGCACCAGAGTCAGGAGCTACATAAAGTCTCCTTCCACCCTCTGGCTTCTCAAAACCGTTTTTTTGGGCCTCTTTCTTGCCATTCAGTACTCTTGTCTTCATATTCTAAGACCTTATTATTTTTTCACTGTTCTGTTATCTACTAGGCAGTGTCACACATATTATTCATTCTTTCCAGAAAGACTCCACATAGGATTTCTTATTGTATCCTGGCTGTGTTTAGACAAAGCTTGGCTCCTAGGAAGCACACACCAATACTTGCATGCGTGAACAAATGAGAGATCTGGTACGCTACACATCTGCGTCCAGCTCCATCTCTGACTAACTGCTACTCAGAGAGGCCACCACCTCAGGTACACCTCCTTTGTGAGTAGAGGTGAAGTACATATCCAGTCTCTTCTGGGGTCCACAAATATAAATCCTACCACCTGTCTGTCAATATGCTGTGCTGTAGTGGCTTCCATGTTGCGGTGCTGCTGGAAGCTATGTCATTGGTATTTCAAATATCATAGGGTCACCCATGGTAGACAGGTTTCAGCAGAATTTCCAGACTAAGACAGACCAGGAAGAAAGACCTGGTGATCTACTTTCCAAAAATTAGCCAATGAAAACTGTATGCATCACAACAACAAAATTTTGTCCAATAGAGTGGTGGAAAATGAGCCCCCTACATTGGAAGACCCCCATGTGTCTGTCAGTTTGTCATACTGTGGGGGCTTGTGTGTTGCTGTGATGCTTGAAGCTATGCCACTGGTATTCAGATACCAGCAGGGTCACCCATGGAGGACAGGTTTCAGCTGAGCTCCCAGACTAAGACAGACTAAGAAGAAAGACCCAGCAGTCTACTTCTGAAAAGCATTAGCCAGTGAAAACCTTATGAATAGCAGCAGAACATTGTTTGATATAGTGCTGGAAGATGGGCCCCCCAGGTTGGAAGGCACAGAAAAGAGGACTGGGGAAGAGCTGCCTCCTCAAAGTAGAGTCGACCTTAATGACGTGGATGGAGTAAAGCTTTCGGGACCTTCATTTGCTGATGTGGCACAACTCAAAATGAGAAGAAACAGTGGCAAACATCCATTAATAATTGGAACCTGGAATGTATGAAGTATGAATCTAGGAAAATTGGAAATTGTCAAAAATGAAATGGAACACATAAACATCGATATCTTAGGCATTAGTGAGCTGAAATGGACTGGTATTGGCCATTTTGAATCGGACAATCATATAGTCTACTATGCTGGGAATGACAACTTGAAGTGGAATGGTGTTGCATTCATCATCAAAAAAGAACATTTCAAGATCTAACCTGAAGTACAACACTGTCAGTGATAGGATAATATTTTTTACAAGGAAGACCAGTTAATACGACTATTATTCAAATTTATGCACAAACCACTAAGGCCAAAGATGAAGAAATAGAAGATTTTTATCAGCTGCTGCAGTCTGAAATTGAAATCAAGATGCATTGATAATTATTGGCTGTTGGAATGCGAAAGTTGGAAATAAAGAAGAAGGATCGGTAGTTGGAAAATATGGCCTTGGTGATAGAAACAATGCCAGAGATTGAATGATAGAATTTTGCAAAACCAATGACTTCTTCACTGCAAATACCTTCTTTCACCAACATAAATGGCGACTATACACATAGACCTCACCGGATGGAACACACAGAAATCAAACTGACTACACCTGTGGAAAGAGACGATGGAAAAGCTCAACATCATCAGTCAGAACAAGGCCAGGGGCCAACTGTGGAACAGACCATCAATTGCTCATATGCAAGTTCAAGCTGAAACCGAAGAAAATCAGAGCATGTCCACGAGAGCCAAAATATGACCTTGAGTACATCCCACCTGAATTCAGAGACCATCTGAAGAATAGATTTGACTCATTGAACACTAGTGACCGAAGACCAAACTGTGGAATGACATCAAGGACATCATACAAGAAGAAAGCAAGAGGTCATTGAAAAGACACGAAAGAAAGACAAAACAAAAATGGATGTCAGAGGAGACTCTGAAACTTGCTCTCAAAAGTTGAGCAGCTAAAGCAAAAGGAAGAATTGATGAAGTAAAAGAACTGACCAGAAGATTTCAAAGGGCCTCTCGAGAAGAAAAGTATTATAATGACATGTGCAAAGAGCTGGAGATGGAAAACCAAAAGGGAAGAACACACTCAGTGTTTCTCAAGCTGAAAGAACTGAAGAAAAAATTCAAGCCTCAAGTTGCAATAGTGAAGGATTCTATGGGGAAAACATAAAATGATGCAGGAAGCATCAAAAGAAAATGGAAGGAATATACAGAGTCATTATACCAAAAAGAATTAGTCAATGTTCAACCGTTTCAAGAGGGGGCATATGATCAGGAACTGATGGTGCTGAAGGAAGAAGTCCAAGCTGCTCTGAAGGCATTGGCAAAAAACAAGGCTCCAGGAATTGATGGAATATCAACTGAGATTTTTCAACAAACAGATGCAGCACTGGAGGTGTTCACTCGTCTATGCCAAGAAATATGGAAGACAGCTTCCTGGCCAACTGACTGGAAGAGATCCATATTTATGCCTATTCCCAAGAAAGGTGAACCAACTGAATGTGGAAATTATATTTTTATCATTAATATCACATGCAAGCAAAATTTTGCTGAAGATCATTCAAAAACGGCTCTAGCAGTGTATTCACAGGGAACTCCCAGAAATTCAGGCCGGTTTCGGAAGAGGCTGTGGAACCAGGGATATCATTGCTGATGTCAGATGGATCCTGGCTGAAAGCGGAGAATACCAGAAGGATGATTACCTGTGTTTTATTGACTACGCAAAGGCATTTGACTGTGCAGATCATAACAAATTATAGATAACATTGCGAAGAATGGGAATTCCAGAACACTTAATTGTGCTCATGAGGAACCTTTACATAGATCAAGAGGTAGTTGTTCGGACAGAACAAGGGGATAATGATTGGTTTAAAGTCAGGAAAGGTGTGCATCAGGGTTGTATTCTTTCACCACACCTATTCAATCTGTATGCTGAGCAAATAACACGAGAAGCTGGACTATATGAAGAAGAATGGGGCATCGGGAGTGGAGGAAGATTCATTAACAACCTGCGTTATACAGATGACACAACCTTGCTTGCTGAAAGTGAAGAGGACTTGAAGCACTTACTAATGAAGATCAAAGACCACAGCCTTCAGTGTGGATCACTCCTCAACATAAAGAAAACAAAAATCCTCACAACTTGACCAATGAGCAACATCATGATATATGGAGAAAAGATTGAAGTTGTCAAGGATTTTATTTTACTTGGATCCACAATCAACAGGCGTGGAAGTGGCAGTTAAGAAGTCAAAAGACACATTGTATTAGGTAAATCTGTTGCAAAGGACCTCTTTAAAGTGTTGAAGAGCAAAGATGTCACCTTGAAGACTAAGGTGCACCTGACCCAAGCCATGGTATTTTCAATCGGATCATATGCATGTGAAAGCTGGACAATGAATAACGAAGACCGAAGAATTGATGACTTTGGATTGTGGTGTTGGCGAGGAATATTGAATATGCCATGGTCTGCCAAAAGAACGATCTGTCTTAGAAGAAGTACAAGCAGAATGTTCCTTAGAAGCAAGGATGGTGAGACTGCAACTTACATACTTTGGACATGTTGTCAGGAAGGATCAGTCCCTGGAGAAAGACACCATGCTTGGCAGAGTACAGGGCCAGCGGAAAAGAGGAAGACCCTCAATGAGGTGGATTGACATAGTGGCTGCAACAATGAGCTCGAGTGTAACAAGGATTGTAAGGATGGCTCAGGACCGAACAGTGTTTTGTTCTGTTGTGCACAGGGTCGGTATGTTTTGGAACTGACTCAATGGCACCTAATAACAGCACATTGGAAGACACTCAAAATACACAATGGCTGCAACAATAGACTTGAACATACCAATGATCATGAAGATGGTGCAGGACTGGGCAATGTTTCGTTCTGTTGTACATGGGATCACCATGAGTTGGAGCTGACCTGACAGCAACTACCAACAGCAAGTGGACAGAGTAAAGCCTGAGTCTAGATTTAAAAATACAATAAAGAACACTTCAAAGACTCATCCTAAGGAAATGGACTATAAAACAACTTAGTTTTCCACAAAATTATCTTATTGAGTCTATACTCAACAACCTGGCGAGTTAACAAAGTTAAAAAAAAGAAAAATATTCACTCTGTAAAGTCACAGAAATAAGCTTTTGTTAACCTTGTTTATTTTACACAGAATTCTTTTAAGCCTATCAACTGGGTTACATTCATTTGTTTTTAATTTAAAATGTAATTATTCATTTATATGGTAAATATTGTTCCCGACTGAATAATACCACCACTTGTCTGTTAGTTTGTCCTGCTGTGGTGGCTTGCATGTTGCTGTGATGCTAGAAGCTATGCCACTGGTATTTCAAGTACCAGCAGGTCCACCTGTGGTAGCCAGGTTTTAGCAGAGCTTCCAGACTAAGACAGACTAGGAAGAAGGACCTGGCGGTCTACTTCTGAAAAAATTGGCCAGTGAAAACCTTGTGAATAGCAGTGGAACACTGTCCAATAAATAATTCTGGGAGATTAGCACCTGGGGTTGGAAAGTACTCAAAATACTTCTGGAAAGAGCTGCCTTCTCAAAGTAGAGTCTGTCTTGATGACATGGATGGAGTAAAGTTTTTGGGACCTTCATCTGCTGATGTGGAATGACTCAAAATGAAAAGAAACAGCTGAAAACACCCATCACTGCACTAAAAAGAATTTGTCTACATTCAACCGTTTCAGAGGTAGCATATAATCAAGAACTGATGGTACTGCAGGAAGGAGTCCAGGCTTTGCTGAAGGCCTTGGTGAAAAATAAGGGTCCAGGAGTTGATGGAATACCAACTGAGATGTTTCAACAATGGATGCAACACTGAATGTACTCACTTGTCTATGCCAAGAAACCTGGAAGATGGTTACCTGGTAAACCCACTCGAAGAGATCCATGTTTGTGCCCATTCCAAAGAAAGGAGATCTACCAGAATGCAGAAATTATCAAACAATATCATTAATGTCACACAAAAGTAAAATTTCCTGAAGGTAATTCAAAAAATAGTTGCAGCAGTACATTGACAGGGAACTGACTGAAATTCAAGCCAGATTCAGAAAAGGGCATGGAACAAGGGGTATCATTGCTATTGTCAGATGATCTTAGCTGAATGCAGAGAATACCAGAAAGATGTTTACACGTGTTTTATTGACTATGCAAGGGCATTTGACTGTGTGGATCACAAGAATTTATGGATAACATTTAGAAGAACGGTAATTCCAGAACACTTAATTGTGCTTATAAGGAACCTGTACGTAGACCAAGGGCAGTCTTTCGAACAAAACAAGGAGATACTGTGTGTGCAGCAGGGTTGTATCCTTCGTAATACTAATTAAATCTATATGCTGAGCAAATAATCTGAGAAGCTGGACTGTATGAGAAAGAATGTGGCATCAGGATTAGAAGAAGACTGTTAACCTTTGATATGCAGATGGCACAATCTTGTTTGCTGAAAGTCAAGTGGACTTGAAGCACTTACTGGTGAAGATCAAAGACTACACCCTTCAGTATGGATTATGCCTAAACATAAAGAAGAGAAAAATCCTCACAACTGGATCAATAAGCAACATCAAGATAAATCAGGAAAATATATAAGTTGTCAAGGATTTCATTTCACTTGAATCCATAATCAACACCCATAGAAGCAAACGATGTATTGCACTGGGAAAATCTGCTGCGAAAGACCTCTTCTCTTTAAAGTGCTAAAAAGCAAAGATGCCACTTTGAGAACTAAGGTGTACCTGACCCAAGCCACGGTGTTTTCAATCATCTCATATGCATGTGAAACCTGGACAATGAATAAGGAAGACCAGAGAAGAATTGATTCCTCTGAATTGTGGTTTTGGCAAAGAATATTGACTATGCCATGGGCTACCAAAAAAAAAAAAAAAAAAAGAACAAATCTGTCTTGGAATAAGTACAGCCAGAATGCTCCTTAGGAGCGAGGATGGCAATACTCCATCTCATGTCCTTTGGACATGTTATCCAGAGGGAGAAGGGAGAAGGACATCATGCTTGGTCAAGTAGAGGTTCAGGGAAAAAGAGAAAGACCCTCAATGAGATGAACTGACACAGTGGCTACAATGATGGGCTCAAGCATAGCAACAATTGTGAAGATGGCCCAGAACTGGGCAGAGTTTCAGTCTATTGCACATAGGGTTGCTATCAGTAGTCAGAACCTACTCGAAGGCACCTAAAAACAGCACACAACAACTGAATCACAGTGACGTTTGTCTTTCAATCTGTCAAGTTTAGCTAAGAAATTGTGTCTTTTTTTCTATACCATGTATAGAAAGGTAGAAAAACATAAATTGAATGGACATCATATTAGGCTGGCTTCTCTAGAGAAGCAAAACCAGTGAAGCATACAAATGTATATATAGAGAGATTTATATCAAGGCGATGGCTCACGTGGTTGTAGAAGCTGGAACATCCCAAGGTCCTGAGTCAGACTGGAGGCTTCTCCTGATTCACATAGCCACAGGGGCCAGTGAACCTGACATTGGCAGGTCAGACGGCAGGGCTCTTCCTCACAGGCTGCGAATACAAAGAATCCCAAGATCGGGAGGTAAGATGGCAGGTAAGTTGCGAGCTCAAGTCCCAAGAACTGGAGGTCAGATGAACAGGAGCCAGCTGCAGAGGCCAGAGTGAGCAAAAGCCCCTGAGCCTTGCCAGAAAGTCCACCTATATTGGATACAGGCCACGAGCCCAAGGAAACTCCCTTTCAACTGATTGGCTACTCACAGCAGATCCCGTCATGAAGGTGACCGCATTATAGCAAACCTCATCGTAGAAGTGATCACATCATCATAACGCTGCCAAACTACATCTTAACTGGCAAACCACTGAGAATCATGGCCCAGCCAAGTTGACGCACAACCTTAATTATCACAGATATTACTAAATAATTTCACACATTTGGAAAATCTTGAATACATAGAGTGAGCATTAAGTACGGGTACATAATATCCAGTGTTCTCCACCGGGTTCAACTCAGACGATGCATTTGCGCTGATTCCTGCTAACTTGCTTGCTTTCTGTGACTGTTTAAATACCCACTCCCACAGCTTCCAGCTCCCAGAGAAGGACTGCATCTTTATAAATTTTCTCCAACTGACTATGTATCTAGCAGTTTTTCAGTTGCTGCTTTTTCTTTCCAGGTTCAATTGCTTTTATTTCTTCTTTAGGTTCTTAATTTCTTTAGCCTACCTAGGGTCTCCAAATGGTAACCGAGAGACAGTATTTCATGCTGTGCTCCACGGAGCAGGGGTAGATCCAAACCTTGGTTCTTGGCGCTTCTTGCTTCCTGCCCTTTAGCTTTCTTAGCCTCATCTGTCCTTTGATTTTAAGGGCTGCTTTTGATAATGGCTGATCATTTCCTGGTTGCGTGTTCTGGGTTGGCTTCTTATGCAGTTTGTAACCGACGATTTGTTTCTTACATCTGGGGCTCTATAAGCTGTTGCAAATTTGGGTTCCACATTGAGTACTTCATTTGGAGCTACCTGTAAGTTATTGCTTTGGCTGGAAAATTTCCATCCAAAAGTGACTGCCAAGAAACCTGCTATATTTCTGCATTTGCTGGCACAGTGCACTTGTACAGGATGGGGCGGCATCGTGCCAATGCCTGTACCCGTTATCAACACGTGGCCATGGCACACGCGTGGGAGTTAAAATGTGCTCCCCATATGGACATCAAGGAAAATATGTAGAATCAGAGGCTGGTTTGGAAATACTGCCATTTGTAACACACCACTCTTGCGTGCATCCCCTCTGATTTCCAAATCCAGCAAGTACCAATATGTGTCCCCGAGGGCTAAAAGGCGGTAGTAGAGCACAAGTTCCACAGTCAGACACGGGGTCACGATTCAAATTGAATCATCAGTTTGGCAGGCATAAAACTCTAAGTGGCACAAA
The DNA here is from genome assembly GCF_030014295.1 of Loxodonta africana. Taxonomy (NCBI): domain Eukaryota; kingdom Metazoa; phylum Chordata; class Mammalia; order Proboscidea; family Elephantidae; genus Loxodonta; species Loxodonta africana. The sequence goes on along the minus strand of NC_087357.1, from coordinate 81,036,142 downwards.
ATGCAGTAGAACTAAAATTCCAAATCGCTTCATAAATGGGACTATGTTTGGTAACTGGACGGACTCCAGCACTAGCTCAGTGTGTTGTGATGTAGTGTAGCTTTTGTTTCCCATAGTGCGCAGTCTCTGTCTTGTCATTGCCTTGCTAGCTATTACAACAGAGTGGTAGTTTTTCGTTCCATATCACTACAAACTTCTCAGTCTTAAAGGAACAGCTGTTGGCCAGAGCAGCATGTGGTCCACCAAGTACTGAGGTGCTAACAAATGAAGGTGCGCCCTTACTTCCTGGAACACAGATAGTCTCCTTGTGTGGCTGGAGTCCAGGGTAACACACATAAATAATTTTTTGCAGATGCAACTTATTTATAGTTTTATTTAAATTGTTTTCAAAGAAGTGAATTTCACTTTAATACTTCTGGTGCAAACCGTTTCATCTTCTTACCAGGGTGGACACCATTTTGGCATCTATTTCTGAATGGGACTTCAAACATGTCCCACTTTCCATGTCATGGAGTTGCAGGTTGGGGCTCCTAGCGGCACCGTGTGTAGGGGTAGAGTCAGGTGCTCTGCTGTGGTACCAGTTGTGTGTGTGTGTGTGTGTGTGTGTGCATGTGTGTGTGTGAACTCAAGACAAACTGCCTTTGGGAAGTCCGTTTTTAGGGACTTTAATATTTATTGATTTTCTCTGTTGTCCCAGCTAAATCCCACCTCACTGGAGGTATGTTGTTAGGTGCCACCGAATTTATTTCAACTCATAGCAACCCCATGTAACAACAGAGCTGAACTGCCCAACACAGTTTCCTAGGCTGTAATCCTTACGGAAGCAGATCACCAGGTTTTTCTCTCTTGAAACTGCTGGGTGGGTTTGAATCACCAACCTTTTGGTTGGCAGCCAAGAGCTTCACCATTGCGCCACCAGGGCTCCTTACTAAAGGTATAGACTTCGCAATTTTCCCCAGATTTCCTTGGACACATTGCGATTTTTGTAAAATATTGTCTTCCATTCCCCATGCAGAGTCCTTCTGCTCTTCAGATGGGTCACATACTGAGTGTGGGACCTTGGAAACCTCTGACGCTGTACCCTAATTGCCAGGAGCAGCATGAACAGACCCATCTGGTCCTGCAAAACTGTTATTCTTATTTTAAATGCCTTCTAATGTCATAAAGTATTCTACTATGGCTGGTGCTGGTATCTGACTAACTTGGAAGAGGCCACTACAGGGGTCCTTGTCTCACTGCTGAAAAGTATGAGAAACTATGTAATTCTTGAGTGCCTCCTCTGCTCCTCTGATTTCTCCTTGGCCATAGAGATTAAGTAGCAGGACTGGAGGCCCATCTGGTGCTCGCTGTCACTGCTTTAGTGATGGATGGCTGCAGAAAGCATGATTCGGTAGTCAGGGGGAGTCCAAATGGACCAGAAGGGAACAAGAAAGCATAGTGTGTGGACCAGTGAGCAGAACTCCCCCATAGGCTCATACTGCATTGGCTGTCACCCACTGGGGACACATGTCACTGTGATTTACATTGTAGGCTGCCTTCTCACCACTGAACCTCCAGCAGGTGCTGCCACCCCCTTCCCACCCTCCAGCCCGCTCCTCCTCCTGTGCTCCTCATCTCAGGAGCTGCACTACCACCCATCACTTCCTCAGCCCAAACATCCAACAGCCTGGCTTGATTCCTTCCTTTCAATCCTTCACCACAAAAAATCCACAATCAGATCTATACAAACCTTACACTCCTACACATGTCTCCCCACGCACTGCCAGCCCCCTGGTAAATCACTGCCTTCTCTCCCTTTCTCTGCAAAGGCCTTCAGGCGGCTATCTCCCCTTGTTCTCCTCCAGTTACTCATCACATGACACTGGTGTGATCTTCCAAACATGAGTCAGAGCCCATCTCTGCACACACTTTAAGGCCCTGAAATGCCTACGACAGGCGCACACACCTGACTCTTCCTGGATTTCCAGCATCAGACCAAGCACATTTTTCTCCCTCAGTGTCTGAGCACACCAAGGCATCCCCTCTCTGAGCTTTGCACTGTCCCTAGGCTTGAAATGCTCACCCTGGCTTTGATACCTTTACTCTGGCTCTTCATATTTTTATACTTCATATTGTAGCAGGAATATCATCCTTTCCAAGGTAGCCTCTCCCAATTAATATCTACCCCTTTGCCCTGTTCCTTCCCTATCAGTCAACTTCTTGCTTAGTTATGTGCTCACTTTTCCTTGTCTGTATTCACACCACTGACTCCCATAGTAGCTCAGAGCCTGGGACATAGTAGGTGCTCAATATATAGCTGTGGAATGAAAACATTTTTGTCCCTCCTTAGTCCCCAAGGCCCAAGATGCTAAGTCAACAGTATTGAACAGAGACTAGATAGACAATGACTAGGTAAATACATCATTCTATTGTTCTTAATCTTGCAACTAATGTGCACCAAACATGGCATAGAAGCCCCTGACACAGCACACCTTGTCTGTCTCTCTTTTCCTGGTCCTTGTTCATACAACAGCTTTGTTTATAGGTAGGGTTTCCTTGGATCACTTACAGGACAAGAATGAATCTTGTATAGGCAGAGAGTGTGACTGGAATCCTGAAATACCTTCCAGTTTGACTTTGTCACAGGGAAGAGGGTGCTGTGGATGGAGCTCCTGCATGAGACAGTTTTGCTGCTGCTGATCTGTTTTTATGGTTTGGACTGAAATGAAAGCAAATCTCTGCTCCTCTGGTCATCCCTGATGAGGTCTCCCACCCTGTACATTTTCTCCTGGAGAATGTACATGGACAAATGCCATAGTCCTGTCCCTGCCACATGGCTGGGACCTCAGGGAACCTCAGAAGACAGGCTGGGAGTCAGAGGCAGGGGAGCCATGGCCAGCTTGGGTAAACGGATGAGAGGTTGTAAAGGGTAAAGGTCATGACAAGAGGGCACACAAGTTAGAGAACTCTGTGACTCAGTGGGTATCAGGTCAGGCCAGCCCCAATGGAAGGCAAGGCCAAAGTTCAGGAATGGGAAGCAGGTTAAAACAGGTCAAAAGGTCAACCAGGGATGCCCAAGTAACAATGCAAATGGTCCAAAGTTGAAGCACAACGGCCACCACAACGGTGGCCACAGTGGCCAGCAAGACCTGCCCATGGACCCACTTTTTGTCTTTCCTTAGTCCCCAAATTAATAATCCTGCACCAAGATGCTGTGCCCACTGAGTGAAACAAGGTTCCTCCCCATGAACCCTCCCTCTCCTGCCCACCATCTCAGGTGCCTGGCTCTGAGGGAAACCCCCTCTCAGCCAAGGCTCAGAGCTCTGGCTTGTGTCCTGAAGTTGTTTCACACGTGCATGCTTTTAGTTCCTTTGGTGTAGCTCACTGCTGGTGAAAAAATGGAAACCCTTGTCGCAGCAGTGGTTAAGAGCTACAGCTGCTAACCAAAAGGTTGGCAGTTGGAATCCACCAGGTGCTCCTTGGAAACCCCATGGGGCAGTTCTACTCTGTCCTATAGGGTCGCTATGAGTCAGAATCGACCTCGTGGCAGCCTGTTTGGTTCTGGTTTTTCAGGCACCAAAAGCACAATCGTCGTAACTTTTCCAGAACCACAAAGTACCAAGAGCAGTGTTCTGTATTTTGTGTACCTCCTTGCTCTAAAGTGACTCATTGTTTGGTTTTCTGATCTGATAACTATTTACAAATTGAGTTTTACAGGAATTTGGAGCTTGTTTGAACTCTTCCTTCGGCCAAGTACTTCCACTCTGGGGCTGCTTCCCCAGCTCTGTGAGGCTGGACTTGGTTGGGATGATCACCTGTCTCTCTGTGGGGTCTGCGGCTTGGCTTCCACACTGCACTCCGGGTTCCAGCAGCACAGAAATCCCTACAGCTGCATCTGGGGAAGGCCACAAAGAGCTGAAAGGCTTGCCTGACTTCGGCCAGGCACTCAGTTAAGCCTTTTGCGTAGGTTATCCATTTAATTATCACAACAATCCTAGGAGGTTATTACCTCATGTTCCTGATGAGGAAACCGCAGCACAGGAATGTTAGCTAACCGGAAGGCCACCTAGTTGATAACGGGCGAAGTCATGATTTGAACTCAGTCCAATTCTGGTATCCCTGGTTAGCTCAAATGGCTAATGTCCTTAACTGCTAACTGAAAGGTTGGAGGTGCAAGTCCACCCAGAGGTGCCTTGGAAGAAAAACCTGGTGATCTACTTCTGAAAAATCAGCCATTAAAAACACTATGGGGCATAGGTCTGCTATGACATGCATGGGGTTGCCATGAGTTGAAGTTGACTGGATGGCAACTGGTTGGTTACTTTCTGGCACCTGACTGTCTCTCTCACTCCATCTCCTGCCACTTTGCAGAAGCCTGGCCCTAAGCAGGTGTTCCACCAAACTAGCTGAATAAACAGCCTACTTACAGCCTCTACTCTGTTTGCCCACAGAGTCCTTACGAGTCTCTAATTACATCATACTCTTTCAGAGGTCTGTGTCTTTGAATAAGTTCTCCTGTCTCCCCTTCTTGCTTTAAGAATGTACACTTTCCAGTTGAAGATGGTAGACTGGGCCCATGTGTTTACTTCTTCTCCTTACTAAATCACCTTTGGAATGAAGAAATTAGAAAAAAAAAAAAACTTCAGAGGAGAGGGGGTCTACAAATGGGGCCATAAATTGTCCAGAGACATAAAGGGAGATTTGGATGACATACGACCGACAGCTTTGGAACCAGCCACTTACATGATTCAGCATGGGAAGGGAAGGCTCACAGAGATGAAGGAATGGGCTTCCCTGGAGAGCCTGGAAACATCCCCGGCTTAGAGTGGGAGAGCTGGGAGCACTGGGGCTCTGGCAGGAAGCAGGGTCAGAGGGGAGGAGTTTGGGAATTGCACTAACTCCTCCTGAGCTTCCTCTTATTCAACCTACAGGCCAGGGAGAGGGAAGATGTGCTGCAGGCTCTGAGCACAAGTTAGCAGGGCACAGGGAACCTCAGCTGACTCTGGAAGCACTAACCCCAAGGACTTGGCCCTGCAGAAACCCCATAATTCTCTTGGCAGTTGAGACAGGATGAACTATGTGTATATCTATGAACAAGAGAAGGTGATTAAAATCTAGTACTCAGTGAAGAAAGTGGGTTGCAAAAATTATATGTATATGTCATATGTATAGGAGACCTTGGGAGTGCAAATGTTAAGCGCTTATCTGCTAACTGAAAAGTTGGCAGCTTCAACACACCCAGAGGTACCTCAGAAGAAAGGCCTGGGGATCTGCTTCTGAAAGGTTACAGCCTTGAAAACTCTATAGAGCACTTCTACTCTAACACACTTGGTGGCATCACCAAGTCAGAATAGACTTGACAGTAATGGGGATCATGTGTATTTACAAACGTACACATGCACACATATACACTCACACACACACACTTGGAAGGACAATCAGCATCAAACTAATAAAGGTATTTTTCTCTCTCTTACAGATGCTGTCTTTTTCCTGGTCCAATGTGATGGTCCAATTCTTGATTATCAAGGTTGTCTGCCGGTTCTGATTTCCTTGGTGGTTCTGAGGCCCTGGCCATGGCAGGAACGTGGCCCTGGCATGCCACCTCTGACACTGGGCTCAGGGTACTGACCTCACTCCCCAGCCAGCACAGTTCATACCCCACTTCCCTTCCAGGATAGTGCCAGTTCTGCTTCTGCAGACCATGATCTCCTGATGGAGTCAATAAATTCTTTGTAGGAGGTATATGATACATTGAACATGGCTGAATGGATAAGCCTTTGTTTAATGTATTGACTGTGTCATTGGAAACCTCTGGAGGGTTTCTGACTCCTTGGGGACCTGAAGAGAGACACTTGACTTTTCTTTTATGGTTAACATCAGACTCTGCATAAACCCTAGGCTGTACTGGTACAGGGTGTCAGGAAGGCAGCTGTGCCTCCCAGTTCTGGGTCACAGGGATGCCAGGCTCTGCGGACTCAGCCCGAGGTGTCAGGAACGCACTGGGAGACTTGAGGCCAGCCAAATGTTTGTTTGACAGGGTTGTGACTCCAGCTTGTCTCTGAGGTACTTGGGAAGTACAGCATGCATGCCTCTGACGTGGTGCTGGGTGTGGGAAAATAAAATGCACCGTTTCTCAGGGACAAGTCTCCATGTGAGTGTCAGTGCTGCTCAAGTGGTCCTGACAGGTCAGTGTGCTCACATCTGTAGAGCACGCCCCTCCTTCCCCCCACGTGCCTGCAGGACAGCGACGGGTACCACTGCCAGAGGCCACAGAGGACCATGAAGCTCCCCTGGGCCTATGTGTCTATGAAGAAGAAAGTGAACATCTCCATGAATTCTCACCATTCTAAGATAATTACCAGTGATATTTTAGGACCATCCTTTCATATGTGTCTGTGTGTGTGTGTGTGTGTGTGTGTGTACAAATACATACTCTATGATTTTATGTAAATGGTCAGTACAAGGTCAGTGAAAATGAGGGAAACTCTCGACAGGCTGAATTTCACAACAGCCACAACAATGAACTCAAACACAACAATGATCATAAAGATGGCACAGGACCGGGCAATGTTTCGTTCAGTCATACATGAGGTTGCTATGTGTTGAAGCAGGCTTGAAAGCACCTAACAACATAATTGTTCAAATCTGATATGGATCTTAAAAACCTGTACGAGGTGTCTGACCACAGGAAAAGAAGCTAAAGCAGGGTCCAGGCATTGAATCCATTCTATGTAGAAAACCGACAGAACTAGAAAACTAAATTGGTTAGGGCAGTTCTGTCTGTTACCTGGGATCTAAAGGATTTTTGTTTGTTTGTAATCAAGTCAGGAAACTTTTATGTAACTTCTACATTTCCAGAAAAGAATGTCCTGTGACCACTCTGTGAATGCTTTAGGGTAGCCAAGCAGTAATTAATCAACAAAGCACCCATATCACCAAGTAGTAACTATCTTGTCTCACCAAGCACCAATCACAATGTTGTTAGCTAATTTCCAAGGAGCTTTTTAACACAAATAGCTTATCTATATGGCTTGTTCTCAAGTAGCCTTAAAAGAAAACTGTAGCCACCAATTCAGAATGCCCCCATATCCCTGATAACCCAGTCATTATGAAGATCCTGCCTTTGATAGTGATGTATCAATGAGTAACCAATCAGAATTTTCCTTAACTTACTTCCTCCTGTAACAGTATATTAGCTGCTCCTTGACTGTGATTCAGTGGGTTCTGCTAGTCTCTTCCGTCTGTTGTAGGCTGGCAGATCCCTCATTCCAATGATTGTTCTTGTCTTGGCTTAATAAAAATCTCTTTTAATTAAATTTGAGTCTGGGGTCTTTTCTCTCTACGCAAATCCAACTACTCTTTCTATAGCATCACTGCTACTTTGGTTGACTCCAAGGTCTGTGGGTTATTGGAATCCAACAAACCTGAGGACATGGACAGATGGCTAACTAAGGAGACATAGCAAGTGCCATGGCCACTGCATTCAAATTGATTATTGTTGATTTGACCTCTATTTGATATTCTCATATGATCATTTTAATTCCACGCATGACTTTGTGTATTCTTCCTAATTTTTTTTGTATTTAATTTTTTATTTTCTTTAATTAGACTCATTGTTGTTGTTAGATGCTGTCTAGTTGGTTCCAACTCATAGGAACCCTATAGGACAAAGTAGAACTGCTCCATAGGGTTTCTAAGGAGTGGCTGGTGGATTTGAACTGCCATTCTTTTGGTTAGCAGCCGAGCTCCTAACCACCATGCCACCAGGGCATAGACTTACTAGGTATTTATTCATTAACTTCTTCCTTCTTGTTTAAAACAACAACAACAAAAAAAAACTATGGATTTTTTTTGCACAAGTAATAGATGTACTCATGAGTATAGAGCCTGACAGTAAAATGTCAAACATTTTAGATTAGCTAAAGTATTCCTTGGAGCCCTGGATGGTGCAAACAGCTAAGTGGAAGTTTGGTCATTTGAGTTCACCCAGACTTGCTTCAGAAGAAAGGCATGGCAACCTGAAAAATAAGACACTGGAAGCCCTACAGAGCACAGTTTTGCTCTGACACATCCGGGTTCACCATGAGTTGGAATCAACTCGCAGGCAACTTTTTTTTATTACTGGTTAAGGACTTCCTCAACTCTCAGCCTCGACTCCAGCTTCCTCCATAGAGATAACTGTTTAAGTTAGAGTTTTGTGTGTATCTTCCAGGCATTTTCATGTAGCTACAGAATATTATTTTGGGGTTTGTTCAATTATATTTAGTTTTCCTTTTAAAACTATAAAAATATCCAAGCCAAATATTGTCCTTGAACAAAGTTTTAATTATATGTCAAAGATCTTGGTATGAAATCATCTACTTTTCATTGAATTATGGACCATTTTCTATTCTAAATGTAATTTCCTTTTTGATCCAGATGATTGTTTAGAGACTATTTTTAAAACTTGCATTGGGTATTTTAATCATCTTTGGTTGTGTTTGATTTTATTGAATAATGATTACAACCATGACTTGGGCAACCTCTACTTCTGGGAGTTTATTGAGATTTTCTGTGTTATCAATTGCATGATTAGTTTTTGTAAATATTTCATGGATTAGGGGAGGAAAACAAACTCTGTAGGTATGTAGCAGACACCTTTCTATATATTCATGAATCAATCTCACTGATAGTATTATTGAAATCTTCTACACCTGATCTGTCAAATTTTGAAACAAAATGCCTTAAAAATTTCTGAAATGATTGAGCTGTTTATCAAGGTTTTAAAAGTACTTCCAAAATGTTTGGTCTTATTTTATTTATTCCTCAATTGTTTAGTAGAACAGGTTTCTGATTATTGCATATTTTTATGGAGCATATATTTGTTTGGAAACCCTGGTGGCGTAGCGGCTAAGTGCTATGGCTGCTAACCAAATGGTCAGCAGTTCAAGTCTGCCAGGCGCTCCTTGGAAACCCTATGGGGCATTGCATAGGGTTGCTATGAGTTGGAAACTATTATTTTTTTTTATATTTTGTTATTTTTAGTTTGCCTGTTATTATCATTGATAGTCTCAATTCAAGTTTTTGCCCCGAGTTCTACCTTTTCCAATTTTAATATTGACCCATCTTTTTTCTCCCCCTTGCGTCTGTCAGTTTGTCATACTGTGGGGGCTTGTGTGTTGCTGTGATGCTGGAAGCTATGCCACCAGTATTCAAATACCAGCAGGATCACCCATGGTGAACGGGTTTCAGCTGAGCTTCCAGACTAAGAGAGGCTAGGAAGAAGGGCCTGGCAGTCTACTTCTGAAAAGAATTAACCAGTGAAAACCTTATGAATAGCAACAGAACATTGTCTGATAGAGTGCCAGAAGATGTGCCCCTCAGGTGGGAAGGCACTCAAAATACGACTGGGGAAGAGCAGCCTCCTCAAAGTAAAATCAACCTTAATGATGTGCATGGAGTCAAGCTTTCAGGACCTACATTTGTGGATGTGACATGACTCAAAATGAGAAGAAAAAGCTGCAAACATCCCTTAATGATTGGAAAGTGGAATGTACAAAGTATGAATGTAGGAAAATTGGAAATTGTCAAAAATGAAGTGAAACACATAAACATTGGTACATCCTAGACATTAGTGAGCTGAAATGGACAGATACTGGCTATTTTGAATCAATCATATGGTTTACTATGCCAGGAATAACAACTTGAAGAGGAATGGCATTGCATTCATTGTCAAAAAGGAAATTTCAAGATCTATCCTGAAGTATGGAAACCATGGTGGTGTAGTGGTTAAGAGTTCAGCTGTTAACCAAAAGGTCAGTGGTTCAAATCCACCACCTGCTCCTTGGAAACCCTATAAGGCAGTTCTACTCTTTCCTATAGGGTCACTATTAGTCAGAATCGACTTGGCAATGGGTTATCCTGAAGTACAACACTGGCAGTGATAGGATAATATCCATACGCCTACAACAAAAACCAGTTAATATGATTATTACTCGTATGTGCACACCAACCACTAAGGCCAAAGATAAAGAAATTCAAGATTGTTACCACCTCTGCAGTCTGAAATTGACTGAACATGCAATCAGGATGCATTGATAATTACTAGTGATTGGAATGCAAAAGTTGGAAACAAAGAAGAGGGATCAGTAGTTGGAAAATATGGCCTTGGTGACAGAAATGTCACCAGAGACCATATGACAGGATTTTGTAAGACCAACGACTTCTTCATTCAAATACCTTTTTTCAGCAACATAAATGGTGATTATACAGGTGAGCCTCACTGGATGGAATACATAGGAGTCAAATTGACTACACCAGTGGAACGAGAAGATGGTAAAGTTCAATATCATCTGTCAGAACAAAGACAGGGGCTGACTGTGGAACAGATCATCAATTGTTCAAGTCGAAGCTGAAAAAATTACAAGTCCATGAGAGTGCAAGTATGACCTCAAGTATATCCCACCTGAATTTAGAGACCATCTCAAGAATAGATTTGACACATTGCGCACTAATGGCTGAAGTCCAGATGAGTTGTGGAATGACATCAAGGACGTCATACAAGAAGAAAGCAAGAGGTCATTAAAAGGACGGGAAAGAAAGAAAAGACATAATGGATGTCAGAAGAGACTCTGGAATTTGCTCTTGAATGTAGAGTAACTAAAGGAAAAGGGAGAAATGATGAAGTAAAAGAGCTGAACAGAAGATTTCAAAGCGCAGTTCGAGAAGACAAAGTATTATAACGAAATGTTTAAAGACCTACAGATAGAAAACCAAAAGAGAAGAACATAGTCGGCATTTCTCAAGCTGAAAAACTGAAGAAAAAATTCGAGCCTTGAGTTGAAATACTCAAGGATTCAATGGACAAAATATTGAATGAGTCAGGAAACATCTAAAAAATAACAAGGATACAGAGTCATTGTGCCAAAAAGAATTGGTGGATGTGAGACCATTTCAGGAAGAAGCATATGATAAAGAATGGATGGTAATGAAGGAAGGAGTCCAACTGCGCCGAAGGCATTGGCGAAAAACAAGGCTCCAGAAATTTACGGAATACCAATTCAGATGTTTCAACAGAAAGATGCAGGGTTAGGAGTACTCACTACTTTAGGTCAAGAAATTTGGAAGACAGCTACCTGGCCAACTGCCTGGAAGAGATCCATATTAGTGCCCATTACAAGGAAAGGTGACCTAACAGAATGTGGAAATTATAGAACAATATCATTAATACTACTTGCAAGTAAAATCTTGCTGAAGATAATTAAAAATGGTTGCAGCAGCACGTCAACAGGAAACTGCAAGATATTCAAGCCGGATTCAGAAGAGGATATGGAATGAGGGATATCATTGAGGTCACATGGATCTTAGCTGAAAGCAGAGAATACCAGAAAGATGTTTATCTGTGTTTTATTGACTATGCAAAGGCATCCGACTGGATTATAACAAATTATGATTAACATTGTGAAGAATGGGAATTCCAGAACATTTAATTGTGCTCATGAGGAACCTGCACATTGAACAAGGGAATACTGCACGGCTTAAAAGCAGGAAATGAGTGCATCAGGGTTGTTTCCTTTCATCATATTTATTCAATTATTTATTCAAATCATCTGATAAACTGGACTATATGAAGAGTAATACAGCATCAAGATTTGAAGAAGACTCTAACAACCTATGATATGCAAATGACACAACTGCTTGCTGAAAGCAAAGAAGACTTGAAGGGCTTACCGACGAAGATCAAAGACTACAGCCTTCATTATAGATTAAACCTCAATATTAAAAAAACCAAAAATTCTCACAACTGGATCAATAAGCAACATCATGATAAATGGAGAAAATATTGAAGTCGTCAAGGGTTTCATTTTACTTGGATCCACAATGAATGCCCCTTGAAGCAGCAGTCAAGAAATCGAATGACTGCTGCATTGGACAAATCTGCTGCAAAAGACCTTTGAAAATGTTGAAAAGCAAAGATGTCACCTTGAGGACTAAGGTGCCCCTGACTTAACCCATGATATTTTTAATCACTCCATATGCATGGGAAAGCTCAACAATGAATAAGGAAGACCAAAGAAGAATTGATGCGTTTGAATTACAGTGTTGGAGAAGAATGAGTATACCATGGACTGCCAGAAGAACAAACAATTCTGTCTTGGAAGGAGTATGGTGAGAGTGCTCCTTAGAAGTGAGGATGGCAAGACTTCGCCTCACATACTTTGGACATGTTATCAGAAGGGACCAGTCCCTGGAGAAGGACATCACGCTTGGTAAGGTGGAGGGTCAGTGAAAAAGAGGATTACCCAGGACGAGATGAATCGACAGTAGCCGCAACGATGGGCTCAAACACAGCAACGATCGTGAAGATGGCACAGGTTGGGTCAGTGTTTCCTTCTGTTGTACAGAAGGTTGCTGTAAGTCAGAACTGACTTGATGGCACCTAACATCAACAGTTCCTTAACAAGTTGAGGATGTTGTCCTCTATTCCTGTTTTTCTGGATGTTTTAATCATGAATAAATGTTGGATTTTTTCAAATGATTTTACTGCATTAACAAAAATGATTATGTAATTTTCCTCCACTAACCTGTTAACATGGTCAAAACCAAACCAAACTCATTGCTGTCAAATCATTTCCCACTCATCGCGACCCTATAGGATAGAGTAGAATTGCTCCATAAGGTTTCCAAGGAGTGGCTGGTGGATTCAAACTGCCAACCTTTTGGTTAGCAGGTGTAGCTATTAACCACTGCTCCACCAGGGATCCTTTAATATAGTCGATTAATTGATTCTTGAATATTATCCCTGGAGTAAGCGCTGAGGCTTTTTCATGATGTATAGTTCTTTTTTTATTTATTGTTGAATTCTACTTGTTCACATTTTGTGAAGAATTTTTGCATCTCTATTTATGATGAATATTGGTCTGCAGCTTTTTTTTTTTTTTTAAACTGTCTTTGTCTGGTTTTAGTATCAGGGTGATACTGGATTCTGAGAATGAATTTGGAAGAGTTTCTTCCTCTTTTCTGCAAGAGATTGTGTAGAATTCGTGTTAATTCTTTAAATCTTTGGTAGAATTGTTCAGTGAAACTATCTGGGCCCAGAGATTTTTGTTGTTGTTGTGGAGAATTTTTAAAAACTGTGGGACCATGGTTTCTTTCTATGGTGTTTGTCTAAAGTAGAACAGTTATTGCCTAAAACTTCTGTCTTTTAAGGCTTCTTCTTTCCTGGTCCCTTGACGAGAGAGAGCAGATGTTTCCCGAGCCTGTTGGTATGTCTGGGTTGCTAGTTTCTCCAGTACCCAATAGGAGATCTATGAGGCCAGAAGGAAACCCACAGAGCTAATCACTGTGTATATAGTTTTTTGGAATCCAAGGCCCCTAGCTGGCCTGTCTTCCTCTATCCACTTTTTAGAATCTTTTGTGTTTGTTTTAACTTTCAGATGTGTAGATGTACTCATCTATACTCTAGGAACATGGAAAAGGACATCTACTCTCTATCTCTGGAAGTGGAAGTCTTCTGTCATTTTCTTTTGATGTGTTTCTTCTAAATAGTTTACTGCTATATTTTGCTTTTACCCTATCTGAGTATCTTCACCTTTGAATAAGGAAATTCAGCTCACTCACATTTATTTCAAAGGCTGACACAGAGCAATTAATTCCTTTCATTTTGCTTACTACCTTTGTGTTTTGTAGTGATTTTTTTTTTCTTTCTTTAGTTTGCTGATTTGATGAGTTAAATTTTTATCTCTCTTTACTTTGCATGACTTCTTTACTAGAATGGTCTATTATGCATTTCCATTGGTCTTGGAGGGGTTTCTTATCTTTAGTCCACAGCTAATAAGTCCAGAACTCCACTGATCCTTGTCAATATACAAGGTCTTGGGCATTTTTCATCTAGAATCACAGAAGCTGTAGCATACTGCCTAATCAGTTCTTTGGAGTAGGTTGTTTGTCCACATGCTCATGACTCTCTGAAAGGACATTCAAAAGCCAAATTGTGGGTGAATGAAGCATATGTGGATTATGCTGGCTCGAGGGATATATGAATGCAGCTGCCTTCTCTGAGCATGGTGAGAGTTCCTCCAAGTTAAGGCAGTAACAGCAGTAAAACATTACACTATCATTTGATTCTGTCCCACATTAAATGAACCCACTGATCACAGCCCAGATGGAGCCTGACTGTCCATGTCAGGTAAGGAAAATAATTCCAAAGAATGCCTTCTGGCCTCAAGCTGGTTCTTCTTAAAAGGTGACAGCAGCGCATGACCTAGGATCTCAAGTGTCCATATTGTGGAGCAGGCCTTCCTTATCCATCATAAAGGTTGTGGTAGATGGAGATGGAGTGGCTAGGCCTGGAGTCGCCTGGGCTGATAGGACTTTGGGTTAATTGTCTCCACCTGGTCCTTGTCTGTCATTACTGTCGTCTTCCAAAGGCCTCTTATATTTCAGCCACAGTTGGTGAAGGAAAGCAAAGAGTTGTGGCATTTATTTTCATTAGGCAGCACCCCTCCTGAAAGACTGCACCTTAAAGTCCAAGTATTTTCTTAAATTAGGCAGAAAATAGGAGTTTGAATATTAATCTCGTGGGTGTATACCATCTGACTGAGCTCTTGCTATGTCTTTCTATGCCTCAATTTTCTCCTCTAGAATTCATTATCAGTAATCCTGGGTTAACTAAGTTATCACATGAAAATGTATTCCAACATCTACAAGGGACTCATGAGTCTGTCATGCTTGTCAAACATAGCGAGCATTTTCCTGTTCTATGCTAATACACAAAAAAATTGTTACCAAAGTGTGCCTTAAGTGTGATGTATTTGCTTAATTTTCATCGAGCCCATCTTTCAAATACAAATATCTCACTCATATACATAAATTTCAGTCCCTGAAGAATCTTAGAATCAGAATCAGGGCCCAAAGGGACTGGAGAAAGGGCAGTCCTTTTATTTCACAGATGGAAGACCACAGGCTTGTAATATGATCGTGGATGTTCCTGGCCCAGGGTTATCCAGCACCCAGCCCAGACCTCCTCCATACCCAGGACAGAGCATGCCTTTTGGTGGTGCCTGGTGATCCCAGAGCCATAAGGGAGGACACTCATATAGGGGATGTGAAAGAGGCACTTTCACACTAAGAAACATCTATTTTCCCTCTGCCTTATCCTTCCTCTCTGAACTTGGTTTTAGTCTGTACTTTGTTCCTGACCAGAATTTTATCCTTCGACCATTTTATGGGTTCCCAAGATTCTGTGATTCAGCACATCTTGGTTGAATATTTGTTCATTATTCTCCTCCTTCCCTTTCTTTCACAAACACTTTTTAGCCCATGTGATACTGCCAACTCCTAAGAATGCAGCAGTGAAAAAAAAGACAAAATTCCTTTCTGCACGAAGCCTTGCATTCTCATCTTGGAAGACATACTATAAAGTAATAAATAAGGAAAGGTAAAGTATGTCAGATGGTGATAAGTGTTATGAGGAAATGTAAGCCAAGGAAGGGAGATAAGAAGGGCTGAGGAGGGTTGGAGGGAGGGCTACAATTTTAAGTACGTTGCTCAGAGAAGTCCTCAGTGAGAAGGAGTCCTTTGGGCAAAAAGCTGAAGGAGGTGGGGATAAAGTCTAAGGATGTCTGGGCAATGAATATCTCTCCCAGTAAAACCCAGTGCCGTGGAGTCGACAGAGAAAAAAGCACGCACGTGTCAATCCCCTGAGATGGGAGCATTCCTCGTATGCTGGAGGTTTAACAAAGAGAGCAATGTGGAGCAGCAAGGCAAGCAAAGAGTGGAGGGGTAGGAAAAGAGTGTGGGAGGCAATGGAATGTGATCTTGGGGGTGGAGTGGCAAGGACAGGCAAATTGTGCAGACCTTTATAAGATATTGCAAGGACTTTGACTTTTGCTCTGCATCTAATGGGGAGCCATTGAAAACTTTTGAGTGAGGAATGAAGTGACCCAGAATTTGCGTTAACAAGATCACTCTGTCTGTTGTGTGGAGTGAGGGATGTACGGGCCAAGGGCAGGACGTCATTTAGGAGGCTACTGCAGAAATCCAGGAGGCAGATGATGGGGGCTTGGGCCAGGGTGGAGATGATGAGAAGGGATCAGATTCTGGAGGTGTTTTGAGAATAGAGATGATAGCCTGTGTTGATGAATTGTATCTGGAATGTGAAATAGAGGTGTAAGAGATATCTCTGAGGGGCTTTAGCTGAGCAAGTGGGAGCTTGGATTAGAAACTGATGAAATTCTGAGTGCAACTGGCCACAGGTAGGTTTTATTTGTAAAAAATGGATTTCTGGCCGTTCATGGACAATGAAAGACCTGACAACAATGGGTCAAATTCCCACATTAACACCACTCTGTTAGAGCTGAGTAGATGGTGTCTCTTTTTGGAATGGGGCAAGTGTCCTCTAATTTGCCACAGTCCCCACTACACGTTATTGTACACCTACCTGCTTCACACATTATACTGCCTTCCTGGTCCTTGCAATCATTTAATTTCATAGATTTCTGCTCCAGGTCCTGTTCTGGACACTTCCATATGCTCTTATAAATATACTTATTATTAAGGACTCTGACTCTCACTGTATTTCTAGGGTCACTTTTTATCAGTAGGGTTGAGCGTGGATGATGAAAAGGGTCAGAAAACCATATGCTCAAGGCTCTGGCCATCCCCTTCTGCAGAAGATCCTGTCTTCCTCTACGTGCTCCCCTACAGTTCTGGAAGAGCATTCTGGCCATACTTCTTCCAAGACAGGTTTGTTCATTCTTCAGGCAATCCGTAGTTTATTCAATATTTTTCACCAACACCATAATTGAAAGACATCAGTTCCTTTTCAGTCTTCCTTATTCACTGTCCAGCTTTCGCATGCATATGAGGCGATTGGAAACACCATGGCTTGGGTGAGGTGTACCTTAGTCTTTAGTGCTTTTCACCACTTTAAAGGGATCGTTTGCAGTAGATTTGCGCAATAATAATTTTTACTTTTCTTTTATTCTGAGAGTGATGTATGCTCATTGAAGAGAACTTGGGGGGAAATTGAAAAAGAATGAAGAAAAAAATTGCTTCATTATAGACATAACCCAGGTAACATCCTGGTGTTAAGTGTGAACACACACATATGTGCATGTTTGCGTGCCGTTGGGATAATGCACTGTCCACAGTTACACCAACAATCATGACGATTGCAAATGACGAGGCGACATCATATATGACGTTGCCAGAACTGGAGCTGACTCAACGGCAACTAACAGCAAAGGTAACAGGAGTCACTTATCTTGATCTCCTTATTTCGCCGAACTTCACCGGTTGGGAAATTCCCTCTCTCATTAAACGCTCTCTGAGGCCATCCCTTAGTGGCTGCCTGGCGCTCCCTGACAGGAGTGTGCAATATTTCACTAAACCATTTGTTGCTGAGCCAGTGCCACAGGTTCAGCCCACCATTTCCTCTCCCTGGGCACTCAGGAAGTCTTTCTTTTCAAACCGGCATCTGCTGGGCTGAGCTCCAGACGACGGATGTGAGCAGAAGTGAGGAAGGCCACTTCTGTGCGGACATGGCCCTCTGGGGTTGTCCTTCCCTTTATCGGTGACTGTGGGTGGCAGAACCATGAGTTGGAAGCAGCCTGGATCCCGGAGTCACTGCTTGGGGGAAAGCTGCCCGGAGGATGCCCTGCCTACACCAGATTTCAGTGAGAAATAAACCTTTGTTCTGTCAAGCACTGAAATGTCAATGTTTGCTCCTTACTGCTGCATAGCTTGTCATTGTCATTGCTGTTAGCTTCCCTCGGCTCATGGCAACCCCAGGCACAGTCTAACAAAATGCTGCCCAGCCCTGTGCCATCACCATGATGGTTTGTGGATTGAACCATGGTTATCCATAGGGTTTTCATCGGCTGATTTTCAGAAGGAGATCACCAGGCCTTTCTTCCTAGTCTGATTTAGTCTGGAAGTTCCACTGAAACCTGTTCAGCATCATAACAACCCACATTCGTCCACTGACAGACGAGTGGTGGCCGTGTATAAGGTGCGTTGGCAGAGAACCAAATCTGGGTTTCCCACAGGAAGGTAGGAACTCTACCACTGAGTCACCAGTGCATAGCTTAAACCCATGGCTATAGAGCTGATTTCAGCTCGTACTGATCCGATAGTAAAAGAGCAGAGCTGCCCCATAGTTTCTAAGGCTGCAATCTTTACAGAATCAGACTGCCACATCTTTTTCTCATAGAGTGGCTGGTGGGTTCGAACTCATGACCTCTCAGTTAGCAATTGAGAGTTTAACCTCTATGCCACCATAGCTTAGTGCATTCTAACGCATCACCACACTTAGTGAACATTTAAATTTCTTTTCTATTTATTATCTGTAAAAATAAAGCTTTAATGAACATACCAATGCATACATTTTTATTTCTATCTCTGACTACTACCTTTGAATATATTCTGCTTTTTGGAAACATGTACCAGTATTTGCAGGCTAGCCCTCCCTGAATGATAGTGTATAAGTGTAGCCATCAGAGCTTGGCCTCATCAAAAGTGTTAATTAATTTTAAAAAAGATTTGATAATGTTATACATTGCAAACGACAACTCATTGTTGTTTGAATTTGCATGTTTTTAATTTCTAATGAAGTTGAAATAATCTTTTCCTGTGGCCTCTACAGAAAGAGGGTAGGTGCTGTTAGTCGGCTTCCATGCATCTTCCATCCCCATGAGGTTGGGACTTCGAGCCCAGCCCGTGATTAAATGTACCTTTTGGATCTTACAGTTGATCTTCTTGTCAGTAGCCTGGATGAGTACTGCTATGACTAGATAAAAGTGAAGATACTGATCTTCCCATCTTAAGATCTACCAATTTTCTGTAAAAGAAAGAGCAGGCATTCTGGCCATCCAGGGAGAAGTCCTTAAAAACTCAGGAAAGCTTTAATGGATCACCCCGATGATTCACGTACATACACACGGATTCCCTCGGGTAGATTCTGATTCATGACAACCCAGTGAGTGTCAGAGGAGAACTGTGCTCCACAGGACTTTTAATGGCTGATTTTTCAGAAGTAGAACACCAGGACCCTTCCTTCTGAGACGTCTCTGGGTGAGTTCGAACCTCCAACCTTTCAGTTAGTAGCCAAGCACATTAAAAAAAAAAAAAAAAAGCACATTAACTCGTGTTTTATTGGGCAAGACAGACAAATGCATATATCACACCAGCCCCCACGATGTGCTGCGAAAGAGCTAACCCAGGGGCTGCAAGAACTGGGAACCAATTCTGTCTAGGGGCTGGGACATTTAAATTGCATCTTGAAGGTGACATTCAAGGCGACATCCAAGCCATCTTTGGTCCCGGGTCCTGGGCTGGGCCTCCTGCTCCACAGACAAACCCCGCAGCAGTCCCTCTGATGGAATGGGACACAAAGCAGGTCTTTCTGTGATCAATGAAAGGTGATCAAGTCAGACAAATTGTAAATCTACAGCTGTTTTGCTGGCAGCATGTATATTTTTATAGAAAGAAGCAAATCTCTGCCTAGCTGGCCAGATAATCATCTCTGCTTTTCCTTACTTGTGCAGAGCTGTGAGAGAACGCCCTCGGCAGGGACCTGGTTTGAATCACCTCGAATTAAGACAGAAGCTTGTGTAGGGAAAGGTTTCTGTAAACTCTGGCAGGTTCTGAGCCATTCACATCTCAGACCTCTCCCCAGGATGTGAAATGTCTAAGGAGGAAGCCGAGACAGCAAGCCCTTGGGGAGAAAATTCACAGCCCTGGAGTTTCTTTAGTACCTCTGACTCACTTCTCAAAGAAGTTTTTTGGTTATTTATTTATTTATTATTTAATTTTTTTTTTCAGTCTTGAAAAATTACAGGCCAGAGCCTTCTGGGCACAGGAATGCTTCAACTGCCTTTTATTTAGTACAAAAGGATGGCTTTTAGGAGCAATTTGGAGAAGCCAGAGAGTCTTAAGAATGCCCCAGAATGATTAAGAAGCTAAAAATCAAGCTTAGAAGAAAAGGCGAGAGGGTTAAGGGGACTTATCTTGGGACAGTGGGCAAAACTCCCTGTCTTTAAGAAAACTAGTTGTTATGGAGAAGAGTGCGCATTTTGCCTTCCTCCTGCCCCAAGATTTCTTTCACTTAAGGAGTGGAGTTCAACCTGAGGCAGAGCTGCAGGGTTGGGAAATCCTGGGATACAAAGTCTGGATCATGCAGGTCTTTAAAATCAGGACCAATATCCATGCTTTGCCTGTTTAGACGCGTGTGAGTAGGCTGATATCTGACTTCTGGGAATGGAGCTTCAAGAAGCACAGGAAATGCTGAGAACCACAGGGAAAACACTGGTGATATTTTAGTTTCAGATGTTCTGACTTACGGCCTCAACCTCTGGATGCCACAGCCTCGTGGAGCCTGGCTTGTCTGAGAACGTCGCTGTGCATTTGTGTTCTCCGTTCCTTCTTAAGGTCAGGCAGCACCAGGCATATCTTCACTGAGGAGCATCCTACTCTGTCTTTACTCATTTCCACATGGAAAATGGTAACAGTTGCTAGGAGCTCATCTTTGGCTTGGGCTTCCTCGACCTGCCAACCCCTGCTTTTCTCCTAATTGGAGTTCTGATAAGAAATCTTGGTTTTTCTCCATTTTTTTTTTTGGTAGGAGAATTCCAATGTTTTATTGCATACATAAACCCTTTATACCTAATATTGACATGGGTAATCTAAGATCAGTCAACTTTTAGAAGTCAAATCGTTCATACAAACATTTCCAGATATTAGTGGTATATTTGGCTTTATACAGGATAGTTTGTTTCATTTCAAGCCTTGCCAGCCTACACTCATCCTTGTATCTGCCTATATACTTAAAAAAAAAAAAATTGTGGTAAAAATACATATGACACAGCATTTTGTGACGCTAATACTCCCCAGCATGTTTTCTCCTTTTCAAAATGGGCAACTGAGAGATTGACATAACTAATGCCATCTTGAACCTATAAGTTTTTTGGGTTTTTTTTTGCCTGCCTTCTGCTTTCTGCATACCTTTGTTAATGACTGTGTTTTGCTCTGTCCGGCCACTTGTGACTTATAACCCCCCACAGGAATATTAGAGCCCAGGAATATTAGAGCCCAGATGTCTGGCACGTATACCTTAAGCCTGATAAGGAGATGTCTGGCATGTATTTCTTTAGTCTGATAAAGACTAAATTATCTTGTGTAATTATCTTGTAATGAATAACTCATCTGGCCATGCCATCTGCAGCCTACAAAGACACTTCTAACCTTTGTAAAAAATCATGTATAAGCTCTAATGTAAAAATGCCTTTTGGGACTCCGTAGAGGCAGCCTACATTGCCATCGAACTTCCCATTGGTGGACACTTCCTAAATAAACTTTCTCACTCTTTCTGAGCTGGAGTACGTTTCATTGACTTGACTGCTCCAGGGCACAGACCATAACTGGGCAACAATTTGCCAACTCAACATTTTTTACTTGTATAATTTAGTGACGTTGATTACACTAATCATGTTGTGCAATGATTGCCCTTATCAGTTGAGGAATCTTTGCTCTTAAATTTGCCTGTAAATTGATAACTTTTTCTGGGCCCCAGGGATTATGCAGGATCCAGCCCACATAGGATTATTCAGGAAAACCAGTTCACAGTTGTGAGCTTCCCACAGAGCAAAAAGCTTCTTTTAAAACAAAATTCATCTGAGGTTGCCCCACTGGTGAAAAGTAGGAGAAAATATTAAAAGAGTGTAGTCCATGAACATAATGTAGTTAGCTGCTGCTGTCTGCTCCAAATCGTGACTGCCCCAGGTACAACAGAATGAAATGCTACCTGTCTTGCAACATCTCCATGATTGTTGGCATGTTTGAGTCTAGTCAGACAATATTCTGTTGGGTTTTCATTGGCTCATTTCCAGAAACAGACTACTAGGCCTTTCTTCATTGTCTGTGCTAGTCTCAAAGCTCTGCTGAAACTTGACCACCATGGGTGGCCCTGCTATTATTTGAAATACTGGTGGCACAGCTTCCAGCATCATAGCAACATGCATGTAAGCCACCACAATATGACAAACTGAGGAAAGGTGGTGAATGAACATCATGGAGAACCTGAAAATTCCCATATTCCACACACTGTATAATTTTCTCAGTGTCACCTAGCCTGGAAAGGCTTTATATTTAGAAAGAAGAGACCCCACCTGAGCTGCCCAGTATTCTGAGCTTGTTGTAACAGCTGGGAGTGGTGTCTAAGTCTCTGTTTGTGACCACCACACTCACAGCCAATGCTTCTTATTGGGACATATTCATCTTTGCTCCCCCCCATGCCTGTCAGTTTGTCCTACTGTGGTGGCTTGTGTGTTGCTGTGATGCTGAAAGCTATGCAACTGGAATTTTAAATACCAGTAGGGTCACCATTGGTGGACAAGTTTCAACGGAGCTTCCAGACTAAAACAGACCAGGGAGAAGGATCTGTTCTACTCCTGAGAAACTGGCCAGTGAAAACCTTATGAACAACAGTGGAATATTGTCTGAAATAGTGCCAGAAGATGAGCCCCTCAGGTTGGAAGACAATATATGACTGAGAAAGGGCTGTCTTCTAAAAGTAAAGTTGACTTTAATTATGTTATGAAGTAAAGCTTTTGGGACCTTCATTTGTTGATATGGTATAACTCAAAATGAGAAAACAAAAAACAAAAAACAAAAAAAACAGCTACAAACATCTACGAAGAGTCAGAACATGAAATGTACCAAGTATGAATCTAGGAAAATTGGAAGTCATCAAAAATGAAATGAACCACATAAATATCCATATCTTAGGTATTAGCAAGCTGAAATGGACTGGTACTGGCCATTTTACATAAGACAATTATATGGTCTACTATGTCAGGAGTGACAAAATGAAGAGGAATACATCTCATTCATTGTCAAAAAGAACATTTCAAGATGTATCCTTTCAGTGATAGGATAATATTCATACAGCTACAAGGAAGACCAGTTAATATGAGTATTATTCAAATTTATGCATCAACCATTAATGCCAAAGCTGAGGAAATTAAAGATTTTTACCAACTTCTGCAGTGTGAAATTGATCAAACATGCAATCAAGATGCATTGATAATTATTGGTAATTGTTACGCAAAAGTTGGAAGTGAAGGATTGGTAGTTGGAAAGTATGGCCTTGGTGATAAAAACAATGCTGGAGAGGGCGTGATAGAATTGTGCAAGACAAATAACTTCTTCATTGCAAATACCTTTTTTCACCAACATAAACGGAGACTATACATGTGAATCTCACAGGATGGAAAACAGGAATTAAATTGACTGCATCTGTGGAAAGAGACGATGGAAAAGCTCAATATCATCAGTCAGAACAAGGCCAGAGCCGCCTGAATTTAGAGACCATCTCAAGAATAGATTTGATACACTGCATACTAATGACTGAAGATCAGATGAGTTGTGAAATAACATCAAGGATATCATATATGAAGAAAGCAAAAGGTCTTTGGAAAGAAAGGAAAGGCCAAAATGGATGTCAGAAGAGACTCTGAAACTTGCTCTTGAATGTCAAGTAACTACAGCAAACAGAAGAAATGATGAAGTAAAAGAACTAAACAGAAGATCCAAAAGGGAGGATCCAGAAGACCAAGTAAAGTATTATAATAATATGTGCAAAGACCTAGAGATAGAAAACCAAAAGGAAAGAACATGCTTGGCATTTCTCAAGCTGAAAGAACTGAAGAAAAAATTCAAGCCTTGAGTTGCAGTATTGAAGGATTCTAAGGGGAAAATACTAAATGACCCAGGAAGGATTAAAAGAAGATGGAAGGAATATACAGTCATAGTAGCAAAAAGAATTGGTTTATGTTCAGTCATTTCAGAAGGTAGCATATGATCAAGAACCAATGGTACTGAAGGAAGCTGCCCAAGCTGTGCTGAAGGAAATGGCAAAAAACAAGGGTCCAGGAATTGACCAAGTACCAATTGAGATGTTTAAACAAATGGATACAGCGCTGGAGGTACTTACTTGTCTCTGTCAAGAAATTTGGAAGACAACTACCTGGCCATCCAACAGGAAGAGATCTGTATTTGTGCCCTTTCCAAAGAAGGGTGATACAACAGAATGAGGAAATTATTGAACAATATCTTTAATACCACACACACAAGTAAAATTTTACTGAAGATCATTTAAAAGCGATTGCAGCAGTACATGGACAGGGAACTGCCAGAAACTCAAGATAGATTCAGAAGAGTACGTGGAACTAGAGATATCATTGCTGATGTCAGATGAATCTTGGCTGAAAGAATACCAGAAAGATGTATTTTTTTTTTAAAAAAACTGTTTACCTGTGTTTTATTGGCTATGCAAAGGCATTTGACAGCCTGCCTGGATCATAACAAAATATGGATAACATTGTGAAGAATGGGAATTCCAGAACACTTAATTGTGCTCATAGAGAACCTGTACATAAACCAAGAGGCAGTCATTTGGACAGAACAAAGAAATATTGTGTGATTTAAAGTCAGGAAATGTGTGCGTCAGGGTTGTATTCTTTCACCATACTTATCAATCTGTATGCTGAGCAAATAATTCAAGAAGCTGAACTATATGAAGAATGGGGCACCACGACTGGAGGAAGACTCATTAACAACCTACTATATGCAGATGACACAACCACGCTTGCTGAAAGCCAAGAGGACTTGAAGCACTTACTGATGAAGATCAAAAACTACAGCCTTCAATATGGATTGCACTTTAACATAAAGAAAACAAAAATTCTCGCAATTGGACCAATAAGCAACATCATGATAAATGGAGAAAATATTGAAGTTGTCAGGGATTTCATTTTACTTGGATCCACAGTCAATGCCCATGGAAGCAGCAGTCAAGAAATCAAATGAGGTATTGAGCAAATCTGCTGTAATTTAGACCTCTATGAACTGTTGAGAAGCAAAAGTGTCACTTTGAGGACTAAGGAGTGTCTGACCCAAGCCGTGGGTCACCTCATATGCATGTGAAAGCTGAACAATATCTCACTGAATGAGGAAGATTGAAGAAGAATTAGTGTCTTTGAATTTTGTTGTTGGCAAGGAATATTGAATATGCCATGGACTTCCAGAAGAACGAGCAAATCTGTCTTGGAAGAAGTATAGCCAGAATGCCCCACACATGGTTCACATACTTTGGACAAGTTATCAGGAGGGACCAGTCCCTGAAGAAGGACATTATGCTTGAAAAAATAGGAGGTCAGCAAAAAAGAGGAAGACACTCAATGTGATGAATTGACAAAGTGTCTGCAACAATGGGTTGAAAATAGTAACGGTTTTGAGGATTTTGCAGGACCGGACAATGTTTCGTTCTGTGGTACATAGGGTTGCTGTGAGTCGGAATTGACATGACAGCACTTAAGAACAACACAACAATATTCTTCTTTCCTAACTTTCGAAAAGAAACTTGCCTGGCTTGAAACAAGTTGCACCCTACTTTCAAGTGTGGGATTTGAGGTGCATTTGCAGGCTTGTTCATGGGTTCTATGGGCATGCTCTAGTCAGCTAACTTCCAGGCCACAGCAGCTGAAAGGCAGAGCCAAAGCTTTCAAGGAGTTATGCATCTGTGACAAAGAAAGTATTTAACCAACAGTCGGTGTCTCAAATTTAGCCCATAGACACTTGGCATTTCCGGCCATACGGGGCATCAGTTCCCCTTGACCCATCCCATGGGAGCTGCTGCCCACACAGGAACCACATGTCTGCCTCCTATGACCTCCGTCCACTTCCCACACATCCTCTCATCTTACCCCACGCCTGCAGGTTGCATGTTCATCTCTCTGGGACTTCAAGTTTGCACCTTCCATGGTCACATTTTAAAATTTATCTAATATGCATTTTATAATGAAATAATATGACTACATCACAAAAGGTTTTAGGAAATAGAGGCAAGATCACATAATCATTCCCAATCTCATTACACTGTCATTATTTCTTCCAGTGACTTTTCTTATCATAATTGTTCTCGTGTTTTAAATATATAACCGATCTCGGGAGAAGTACATTATGTTTGGTAAAATGGAGGGCCAGTGAAGGTGAGGAAGACCTTCAGTGAGATGGACTGACAGTGACTGCAACAATGGGCTCAAACATAAACGATTGTGTGAATGATGCAGGGCGGGGCAGAGCTCCGTTTTGTTGTCCGTAGGGTCGCTATGAGTTGGAACCAACTCAGTAGCACATAACAACAATAAAAACAATATATAAACCCAGACATATGTATGTACTATGTGTATATATACATAAAAATTTTAAATCTTTGATCTCACTTCTTATTCAGTTAGGTTTTTCGTGTTGCTATACAGTTTTTTAAATCCATATTAATAATCTGTTTAACAATCCAGCTCTCATCCCTGAGATGATTATTATTATTATTTGTTTGATAAGGGTAAATTTTAGTTTACACACAAAATATATCAGTTTCACTTCAGATTATTATTTCATTTCAGATTGTTATTACTTGACCCCCTTTCCCCATATAGAGGTTGTTGTTAGTTGCCATCCAGTCAGCTCTGACTCATAGTGACCCATGTGTGACATATTACTGGGTCCTGTGCCATCTTCATGACCATTGGTATGGTTGAGTGCATTGTTGCAGCCACTGTCAGTTCATCTCATTGAGGGTCTTTCTCATCTTTGCTGGCCCTCCACTTTACCAAACATGATATATTTCCTCAGTGATCTGTTCCTCCTGATGATGGTCCAAAATAAGTGGGTCGAAGTCCTGGACAATGTTCTGTGATCCATAGGGTTTTTATTTTTAATATTTTATTGAGTTTTAGGCAAAAGTTTGCATAGCAAATTAAGTTTCCATTTAACCATTTTTATACAACTTGTTCCATGACAGTGGTTACATTTTTCACATGTCAACATTCTCATTATTTCCATTCTTTTTGTTCTGTTCCCATTAACCTAGATTCCCTGCCCCTCCTTAGCTTCTCATCTTTGATTTAGGGTAAATGTTGACCATTTGGACTCATATGGTTGATTAATTTAAGGGAACACAGTATTCAAAGGTGATACTGTTCATTTTATGAGCCAATCTATTATTTTGACACAAGGTGACCACCAGAGTAGCTTCAGTCCCAAGTTCAAAGGGTATCCTAGGGCAATAGTCTTGGGTGTTCTTCTAGTTCTAGCAGTCCAGTAATTCTAACCTTTTTTAGGGAGTTGAGTTTTGTTCTACATTTTTCTTGCACTTCAGCTGGGACCTTCTATTGTGCCCCTTGTCAGAACTGCTGGTAGCAGTAGCTGGGCACCATCTAGTTCTTCTGGTCTCAGGCTAAAAGAGGCTGTTGTTCTTGCAGGCCATTACTCCTGTGGACTAGTTTCTTCCTTGAGTTTTTCCTTCACTTTTCTTTGCTCCGTACTGGAAGAGACCCATAATTGTATCTTAGGTGAATCCTCAAAAGCTTTTAAGACCCCGGGCACTACTCACCATTGTAGGATGTAGAGCACTATCTTTATGAACTATGTTATGCCAGTTGACCTAGCTGTCCCCCAAGACTCCCTGAGATTATTTCACTGGACCATTATGATTTCATATCAAATTATAACTGCAAACTCCACTCATCAATAACAAATGTTTCTAACTCCCCATCACTTTGTCCTCTTAACCTCCATAACCACTAATCTTCTGTCTTGGTGAATTTACCTATTTTAGGTATTTCATATAACAGGATCATACAGTATTTGTCCTTCTATAGTTTTCATAACCAATACTTTTAGTTACTCTGTTACTCTAATATTTCATATGGGTAGGTACCATAATTTGCTTAACCTTGACATTATGTAATGAGAAATACTGCTGTGAGAGACATTATATATGTTTAATTTTTCATATTTAGTCTAGATATTAAGACCAGTAGAAACATTTTTATAGACTTCAATATACATTGGAAAATTTCTTTCCAAAAAGATTGCACCAATTAAATTGCTACCCAGAAATATGTATATACAAAGCTCATAGCCAGTTTTGGGTTTGTTTATGAATTAATTGTTTATAAAACTAATTTAGTGAGGAAAAATGGCCCATTCAGTGTCTGTAGCATTTGAAAGCACCTTTCATTATGAAGTCTTGAGATCTGAAATGAAATCATATGAGGGGAGCTTTGCTCTCCCCATCGTAGTGTGGAGCCGCTTTTTGTGTGGTCTTGAGAGCATGTGTGTGGGAGCCAGGTTTGTGTCAATGGGCTATGCGTTCTCCACTGAGTGTACCCTTCTGCTTGCCTGCTGTCCACCTGTCCACTCGACTGTCCACTTACACTTCTGCTTATCTTCCTGTCTCTGTCATGTTTCAAAAGGGTCTGATGTTGTTATATAACATCACAAAGCACCATAAACTACAAATGAGCATGATAATGAGACAAGGGGAAAATAAGAGCAGAGTCAGGGTACAGCAGAGTTTTCATGGCCCATGGACCTCCAGGGATGGCCATGAAAGTGGCTTTAGGTCTTCCAGTCGCCAAAGAGAAGAGAAAAACACAACTAGTTACAAGACTACAGAGTCCCTGAGGCAAAGCCAAGCTGTCTGCTCAGAAAACACACTCATGCCGGGTACAAATCAAGACAGACTTCCCCACTGTGATGGTTAACTTTCTGTGTCAACTTGGCTATGCTATGGTGCCTAGGTATTTAGTCAAACAATAGTCTAGATGTTGCTGTGAAATATTTATATGTGATTAACATGCAAATCAGTTGGCTTTAAATAAAGCAGATTACCCTACATACTGTGGATTGGTCTCATCCAGTCAGCTGAAGGACTTAAGTGCAAAATCAAGGATTGCTCCAGGGAGGATTCTGTCTCCAGACTGTAAACAGACATCTCCATAATTCTTTTCTCTCCCCCACCATCTGACCTAGTGATTTAGGACACAGATTCACAGAATTCCTAGCCTGTCCCCAGACCTATGGGTTTTGGATTTGCCAGCCTCCACAGTTGCATGATCCAATTCCTAAAGACAGACAAAGAAAGTGAGATAAAACCAAAACACCAAATCATTTACCATCAAGTTGATTCTGATTCATGGTGAATCCATGTGTTATAGAGTAGAATTGTGTTCTGTAGGGTTTTCTTGGCTGTAATGTTAATGGAAGCAGATCGCCAGTTCTTTCTTTCCTGGTGCTGCTGGATGGATTCGAACTGCCAACCTTTCAGTTAGCATTTGAGTGCAAACCATTTGTACCACCCAGGGACCCTTATAGATATATACAAACATACATACATACACACACACACACACACATATATACATATATTTGTTGTTGTGTGCTGTCAAGTCTATTTCAATTTACAGCAACCCCATGTGACAGAGTAGAACTGCCCCCATAGGGTTTTCGAGGCAGTAATCTTTATGGATCTTTCTCCTTCACAGTAGCTAGGTGGTTCAAACCACCAAACTTTCAGTTAGCAGCTGAGTGCTTAGCGATTGTACTACCAGAGGTCTCTCTCTCTCTGTATTTTATTAGCTCTGCTTCTCTAGAGAACCCTGAAGAAGTCACTTGTGGTTTCAACAACAAGACTGCCCGCATGGTGAAGGCTGTGCCCATCAGAAAACACAGTCCTGCCTCTCAGATGTTGCCCGTTGCTGGGCCCCACTGTGTGTCCTGACAGCACAGGTCTCTGCTCAATTCTTGGAGCCAGCCTTTCTACAGAACTGTGTGAGGAGGGTACATAGGATGTGGACACATAGGTTGGGTGGAGCCTTGGCTGGTCTGGCTTAATCCAGTGATCAGTCTTGGGGAAACTAGAATGAGTGGACAACATTCTTTAAATTCTCCATAAACTCTGCTCCTCTCAGCCATGTTTTAAATGAATCTAGGAGGTGGTGGGTTACGAACGTGGACACCTAAGTGCAGCAAGGCTCTTTATCTGGGTGGTAAAAGCTAAAGAACCACACAGTCTGTGGGCACAACTGTGCATCTTCTTGTTCTTATCAGGGACATGGATGGCAGCCTTTGTGGGAGGGAACAGTGCACCATCTCTATTCAAAGGTGAGTCGAGAGGGAAAGCACTGGTAGTGCCAAGGGTCTCAAAGGAGGTGAAAAGAAATGGGGAAAAAATCATGGGTGACAAGGCTAGGTTAGGCCAGTAGTTCTCAAAGTGTGACTCCTGGACCAGTAGCATCGAGAGCATTGGGGATTTGTTAGAAATTCAAATTCTCAGGCCTCACCCCAGACCTATTGAATTTGTGCTTTAACAAGGCCTCTGTGATTCTATGCACACTCAAGATTGAGAGCCACTCGTCTGGGTTCTGGGATGGATTCTCTGACTCAGTGATTTGGCACAGGGAGCAGAGTGGTGGCAAGGTCTAATGTTCAGGTTACATCCTAGCCCTGACTGCACTTTGCTGTGTAACCTTGAGTAAGTGGGATTTTCCTCATTTGAAAAATGGAGTTATTGATCCCTCCCAGCTCACAATGTTGTTATGACACAATGAGGCAATCGACGTGAAAAGCATTTGAAGACTGTAAAATGCTATCTAAATAGGATTTATCTGTTTATACCTACTTCAAATAATAGTGATAAAACAGCTTCACTCTGTTTAAAAGAGCAGTGTACTAGTAGGCGCTCAATAAATGCTCATCCAAAGAATAGTGAGTGAAAGGAATCAATAGATCAATAAATCACTTGGGGGCTCCTTGCCAGTTCTCAGCAGAATGTTTAGCTGTTGCAGTTAGATGACAATTGTTGGCGGCGGGTTGTCTGTGGAAAGGTGGTGAGGAAGGCAGGTGCTGAGGATGAGGATGGTGCTGCTGTTCACAGGGACAGAGAATGCTGGTAGAATACAAGGTGGGCAGGGAGGGGAGGATGCTGCCTTCATCTTGGGAATACTGATTTGGGAGATTCTTAGTCACCTTGGAGGAGCACCAACGTGGTGGGTGACCAGAATTCAGAGAAGTCTGGCTGGAGGTACACCTCTGTGCGTGATACCACTGCGGTGGAAGACCCCACCATAGAGTGAGTGGAGAAACCATGTGGAGCTCCCCTTGAGCTCTGCCAGCCCTGGAGTCTGGGCTGAGGAGGAAAAAGCAGGAGCCAGGGCTGGTGGCAGAAGACAAAGGGGGTGCTGTGTCATCAGAAACAAGGGAGGTGTTTATTTAATGAAGGGAGAGTTTTCAACAGCATCACAGACTACTGAAAATTAAAACAAAACAAGGCTGAAAAAATCCTTTGGTTTAGCAACACAAAGTCACTTAGCAATCTTTAAGAGCAGGGTTGTTTTAATGTCACCTTCTTTTAGAAGCCTTCCTGACCACTCTATTGAATATGGTAACCCGCATGCTCCCCTTCGGCACTCCTGGTGCTCTGATAGATTATTTTTTTAATAGATTTTATTTTTTAGATCAATTTTAAGTTTACAGAAAATGTTGCAGAAAGTACAGAGGGTTCCCATATACAAAGTACCCACAATTGCCCCTATTATTAACGTCTCCCGTTCCTGCGGTACCTTTGTTACAGCTGATGAGCCAAGGCTGATGTGTTATTATTAAGTAAAGTCCATAGTCCACATAGTCCACTCTTCGTGTTGTACAGTCTTAGGCATTTTGACAAATACATAATGTCATGGGTTCACCATTGCAATATCGTACAGGATAGTTTTACTGCTCTGAAAATGCTCCATGCTCCACATAGTCATCCCTCTCCCCTTCTCCTGAAACCCTGGCTGCTAGAAGTTTATCGTAGCCATTCTTACGTTCTGATAAACAGCAG
Organism: Loxodonta africana; assembly: GCF_030014295.1. NCBI lineage: Eukaryota > Metazoa > Chordata > Mammalia > Proboscidea > Elephantidae > Loxodonta > Loxodonta africana. The sequence goes on along the minus strand of NC_087357.1, from coordinate 81,004,455 downwards.
TTTTCTTATTTTTCATTATCCTCTCTTATTACTTGGATATATGTTCTATGAGGGTGAGGAATCTTGTCTGCTTTGTTATCAATACAGTCTCAGTGCCCAGAAAAGTGCTTGAACATGGTAGGTGCTCAGTAATTATTTGTTGCTTGAATGAATGGAATCAGAAGCCAAACTAGAATGGGTCCAGCAGTGGGTGAGAAATGAGGAGCCAAAAAGTGGAGCCAGAAATGAGAGACACTGTGAAAGACATTTTTGACTGTGGGGATGGAAAAATGGCATGGGGACAGTGAAAGGTTTGGGAGGGCTTGATGGAGGGGCTTGGGTTGTGGTTAATTTAAGGACAGATTTAAATGTGTTCAAAAGCCCACAAGTGGCAGGGTTCATTGGAGAGGAAGAGGTTGAAATTAGGAGAGAGAAAGGATAATACTAAGATACTTCTTCTGAGAAGATGTTGAGGAGGGGGTTTGAACTTGGCGGGGAGGTGCCCTGGAAGAGATGCTGGGGAGTCTGTATGTTACAGCAGAGGAGGATAATGGTATTCCATCCAAAGACTCCTGTGCCCTCTGTGGAGCAGGAGAAGCAGTCAGAATTTAGGAGGAAGGGGAGGAGGGACATAGAGGACGAATGCACCCAGTTTGCATTTGCACTGTCATCCAGGAGGGAAAGCTGTCACAGGGAAGTGGGGAGGGCCCCTGGGAGCTCAGGGTTCTCAGACAGGTGGCCTTACCTTATGCAATGGTGGCTCTGAGCCCTTTATGTTTTTCAGAAGATAAAGAGGGAATAGCTCTGGGACTTTCTCTTCACATGACAGAAAAAGTGTTCAGACCACTGCCGTGTACAACGGATTGCTTGTATGATACACAATGGTATACCAGCACATGGCACAGAGGGGCCTACAGGCTGCAGTGTTTTCTCTCTCCACTTCTGTGCTTCCTGGCTCCCAGCCACACAGCTTCTGACCAACCAAGGCCATCTCTGGACATTACCTGCTTCAGCCAAGCTCATCACCCCGGGTTTTCTTCCAATTTTATGTCTGCTACTGCCTGTGTTTGTGGCTTTCAGCCTTCATACTTCCTAATCGCTTGCCCCAGCTTCTTCTTCCCAGTTGTGTGATGTCCTGGGCCAGAGACCAACCCCTCAGTACTCTTCTTTCCCTGATTGCTATGGTTCAGCCCATGAAATATTGACAAGTCTATGTTGAAAACCTAGAATTTTGATTAGGAGACATTTTGAGGACACATAAGAGGAACAGGGGCTGACGAGGGGACAGAAACCAAGGATACTGTTGATGGTTAAGTGAGAGTCAAGGCCTGTGTAAGCTTTATCAGTATGAGGATGGGATAGCTTGGGGAAAGGATGGTCAGGGGTATTGTGAATATTTCTTAGGAACAAAAATGCAGGGCCTTGTCCCCCTCCCCCCACACGCATATTTTCCTTTGATGTGGTTGAGTCAAATTAGCAGTTTTCAAATATTCTGCTTTGTCTTGGGCACCACCAATATGAGTCTCTTTTTCAGCCACCCTAGAAATGGTCCTTTCTGTGACTCCAAATGAAAAGTCCAAGCTGGCAATACTGGGTTTAGGGTAGGGCTGGGAGAACTGAGCTAGATGAGCAGGGTAGCCTGAGTGAGGCTGGTCAACACCCGAGAATTGAGGGAGTTTGCTCTGGGGTCAGAGAGTTAGAGCGTAGTTCTGAAGACATGACTCTGGAAGGGGAGCAGATTCCATCAGTGTGACGGTATTGTCATGGTTCAACATTTCCAGGGATTGCCTTGTCTATAAGAAACCATAGCAGTCACAGTTCCAATGTTTAAAATGCCTTCTCTTAAGATGGATGGTGAAGTATAAGGTCATGTCATGGATGAACACAACATCAACGGCAACAATAACAACATGCACTATGTTGAATATACAACCCAGGATTGATAATTTCTTTTAATTCTCGTCAAGAACCCTTTGAGATAAGTGAGTTGTCTTCAGGTTAAACAAAAATCAGTCCAGAGAACCAAGAAACTCCTCAAGTTCTCACAGATAGTATGAGGACAAACGTGTCTGACTCTCAAACCTGTCCTTGTCATTTGCATGTAGTGGTAGAGAGTCTAGGCCTGTTATCGCTGGGAGAAACCACACGGGAGCATAATCTGGAAGAGAGAATACTTTAGCCCAGGTTTGAGTTCAGACACTGGGAGGGAACAGTGAGCTCTCTCTGATCAACAAGCATCACTGGAAAAATTTAGAGATGGAATTGTGTCTTGTAAATACATAAAGGATGCAGCCAAAGAAGTGCAGGTGTGTGTGTATGTGTGTGTATAGAAAGGGGTGTCAGGTAAGAAGATAAAGATAAGGCCCTACAGAAAAAGCTATGATAAGGATGAGTGGTAAGTGACGGGGCAGTGGTTGAGAAACATGCAGGAGGCTAGGCATTCAAGGCTGAGGCCACGGGCAGCAAAAGAGCTTCTGAGATTCTCTTCCACATGAGATTGTCCACAAGGTGGACATGGACTTGGCATTGGCAATACTGAACCTCTGGTAATCTGAGGCTATGACCATGTTGTTGTTAGCTGCTCTCAAGTTGGCTCTTGACTTATGGCAACTCCATGCACAACAAGAGCAGACTGTCATGATCCATAGGGTCTTCACTGGCTGATTTTTGGAAGTAGGTTACCAGGACTTTCTTCCTAGTCCATCTTAGTTTGGAAGCTCCACTGAAACCTGTTGAGCATCACAGTACTATGCAAGCCTCCACTGACAGGTGGCTGTGAATGAGGTGCACTGGCTGGGACTCAAACCTGGGTCTCCTGCACGAAAGGCAAAGATTCTACCACAGAGCCACCACTGCCCTCACAACCATTTTAAGCATGTCAAAAAGTCCTTTATCGTTTTTTATAAAGTGGCATTTTGCTTAAGAATTTCAAGAAATGTATAGGCCTGCTGCTCAAAGTTAAGAAGGGGATTTTGATAAATGACAGACTGAAAATAGGACTGCTCACCTGTAGTGCTTCTCCTTCTTCATCAAGAGATATCAGACAGAAAAGGGCTGAGTGAATAGTGAACTAAAGCTCAGGCTGAGTAGAACTTTTGAAAAAGAGCTTCGAGCTGGTCTGTGTTAATGCTTGTCTCTGGGCCCCGAAGGACACATTCCAGGATCTTCAAGGACCTGGAGCTTACAACAAGTCCACTGAATTGCCCTCTTTGAGAGCTTTGGATATGGAGGAGGGTGGTCCCAGAGCCTGAGAGAGCATCCATGTTCTTTGTCATACTGTTCAAAAGGATGACCTAAGCTGCATTCCATAGTGGATCTCCCGGATGCTGGAAACACTGAGGCCTTTTGCAAAGTATTGGATAACCAGGAATTACACAAAGCACTGGCTTTTCTCTAAATATCTCCTTCACTGTGAAAAGAACCAGATTCCCAGGCTATTTTTTACCCTAGACAATTAAACAATTCTAGAAGTTTCTTAATTTGGACTAGCTTGTTTTTTCTTGAACAATGATGAACCTGTTCAGCCCTACCTGTACGCTTCCTTCAATTTCACAGGTTCTTGTCAATTCACCTGAAAAGCTAGTTCTCTCATTGGGCTAAACTTACAGTATGCTGGTTGGATTACCATCTCTTAGGTAGCCCCTACTGTACCCTGTCTCTCTTATTGTTGTTATTAGGTGCTGTCAAGTAAATTTTTGGCACATAGTAACCCCATGTGAAGGAGTAGAACTGTCTCATGGGATTTTCTAGGCTGTAATCTTTATGGAGCAGATCACCAGGTCTTCCTCATATGGGGTTTGGGTGGGTTTGAACTGACAACCTTTCAGTCAGAAGCCAAGACCTTAACCATTGTACTACCAGTGATCCTCAGCTGTAATAATGTCAATAGCCTGAGATGCTATCCTTCAGTTTCTTAGGGCAGTCATCTTTCCCCAGACACCATGCTGCCTCCCTAGACTACTGGGAATGGCTTCCTTAGTGTTGGAGATTCATTCATTAATTCAATTATTATGTGATGATGAGCTATGTTTAGTCGAGGTATGCTGCTCAAATAAGTATTTTGTTCTTGAAAACCCCAAAGTAGAAAATGTTTTAAATTTTTAAAACATATTTAGTTTTTTAGAGCAGTTTTAGGTTTACAGAAAAATTGTGTAGAAAGCACAGAGCTTTCGCATTGCTCCTTCTTCCTGCGTTCTCTTTCCACTATTATCCAGATCTTGCAATCCTGGGTTACATTTGCTGCAAATGACAAACCAATAATAATGGATTATTAGTAACTAAACTCCATATTTCACATCATGGTTCACTCTTTGTGTTGTCTTGTCCTATGGGTTTTGACAAATGTTTAATGTCATGTGTCCACGTGCAGTGTTGTACAAAATACTTGCACTGCCTGATAATACCCTGTGCTCCAACTATTCATCCCTCTCCCCATTCTCTGAGTCCCTGAAACCACTGATTTTTTTTTACTATCTCTATAGTTTTTTGTGTGTGTGAATGATAACAAAGTATGGATAACATTATGAAGACTGGGAATTCCAGAGCACTTAATTGTGCTCATGCAGAACCCAAGCTATGGTGTTTACAGTAGGCTCATATGCATGCGAAACCTGGACAGTGAATAAGGAAGATCAAAGAAGAATTCATGCCTTTGAATTATGGTATTGGTGAAGAACATTGAATATACTGTGGACTACCAAAAGAACGAACAAATCTGTCTTGGAAGAAATACAGCGAAAATGCTCATTGGAAGTGAGAATGAAGAGACTTCTTCTTGTGTACTTTGGACATGTTATCAGGAGGGACCAGTCCCTGAGGAAGGACATCATGCTTGGTAAAGTAGAGGGTCAGGAAAAAGGAGGAAGACCCTCAATGAGATGGATTGACACAGTGGCTACAACAATGGGCTCAGACATAGCAAAGATTGTGACGATGCACAGGACCAGGCAGTGTTTTGTTCTGTTGTACATAGGGTGCTATGAGTCAGACCGACTCACAGTATCTAACAACAACAGAAGTGGAAAATTTATACAGATCTAAGGTTATTAGTGGTTACCAGAGGCAGGTAGGAGGGAGAGGGAACAGAGGACTCACCACTTAGGAGACACTTAGTTTCTGTAAAGGGTGATGGGAAAAGTTGGAAATTGAGTGATGGTTCCATAACATAATGAATACAACTGCTGCTATAACAGAAATACAACAAGCATGTGGTTTTAACAAACAGAAATTTGTTTTCTCACAGTTATGGAGGCTAGAAGTATGAAATCAAGGTGCTGGCTCTAGGGGAAGACTTTCTCTGTTTGCTCTGGGGGAAGGTCCTTATATCTTCAGCTTCTATTCGATGGCTTCTTGGTGATCTTCTTGTGGTATGGCATCTTTCTTCCCCCATCTCTGCTTGTTTAATCTGCTCCTTTGATATCTTGTAAGGGATTGACTCAAGACACACCCTACACTAATCCTGCCTCATTAACATAACAAAGACAACCCATTCCCAAATGGGATTATAACCACAAGTATAGAGGTTAGGATTTACAGTAGATATTTTGGGAGGACACAATTCAATCCATAACAACAATTAATATCACTAAATTGTACATGTTAAGAATGTGAAATAGCAAGTGTTTTTTTACATATACACTTGCCAGAATAAAAAAAATAGATATGTATGTATATGTGTGTATACATATATATATGGATATGGATATCCTCGTGAGGAACAAGTTATTAACATCAACCTTACACCATTTTTAATCTACTTCATAGCAACCTTCAGCTGAGAGAATAAGATCAACCTCAGAAAAGTCACATTTATGAACTTTCCACTTCTCCTAAGGTCCTGGATCTCTCTGTGGACATCTTCGTCAATGCACACAGAAACCAAATCAGACTGCTTTCACCGTGGCTCATACACGTTTCATCCATCACAGAGACTTACCCAGAAAACCCAGTGCCATCGAGTCGATTCCAACTCATAGTGACCCTATAGGACAGAGTAGAACTGCCCCATAGAGTTTCCAAGGAGCGCCTGGATTCGAACTGCTGACCTTTTGGTTAGCAGCCGTAGGTAGCACTTAACCACTACGCCGCCAGGGTTTCCTATAGAGACTTAGAAGCAGGCATTTTGTTGCATCCAGCTTAATGACTACAATAGACTCCTTCAGATTTGGTGCCTTCCACACCTTTTAGGTAAGCTCAACATATCCTTTAAGTTCTAAGGAAAACAGCTTGTAAAATCTTTGGGAGCTCTTGGGACATCAAATAGCTCTAGAGGAGTGCATTTTAATGGTTTACTTGTAAAAGAATCAGTAAAAGAAGCAGAAACATATGGTTTAAATTCTTCTGAATAATACGAGGTATTTTGGTATGCCTCCTCCTTTTTTTTTTTTTCTTTTTGTTCCTGAGGGTCTCAACACATATTTGAGTGCTTATCCTAAAAAACACTCAAAATAACCCTTAGATACACTGACAGAGCAGATGAGATCTTTATATTGTAAATTGGTTGTCTTCTGGCTGGGCCTTGGGACTGAAGTCCTAGCAGATCCTGAGTTCAACAAGAAGTGAGGGGCAGGGAAAGGAACAAGAATGAAACCTTGTGTAATTAGTGTGTAGACGCCAGCTCCTCCAGGGGGGCAAGGCTCAAAAGCCTACAAACTCTATGTAGGTAACATAAAGGCTTGGATTGGGTTCTGAGAAGCAAATATAGACGGTGGGTTGAGGTGAGCAGCTTGAAAATTGTAGAGCTCTTGCTCAATGAAGGGCTTTCAAATTCAATTAAAACAAAGAGCTGACCAAACAAAATAGCCCTGCGTGTGGCAGTCTGCCACCAGCCTCACTCCCTGCTCTAGTCTAACTCCCTTGTTTGGATTAGAACAGGAGAGGAAGAGTCACTTCCCCAAAATAAACCAGTAGAAATTGGTGGTATCCAACACAAATGCTAGGCTGCTTTCATTAAATTAAACCCTGATTTCGTAGGCTGCCAGGAGGTTGTAGAACGGCAGTGGAGGTAGACCTGGGTCAAGTTCCAACTTCATCCACAAACTGCATGATTTTGGGCAAATGACACCACCTAATTTTTTTTTTTTTTTAATGAAGTGTGGAGGATCTGTGGTGGAGCAGTTGTTAAGCACTCAGCTGCTAACCTAAAAGTTGGCGGTTCAGGCCCAGCAGCCACTCTGTGGAAGAAAGATGTAGAAGTCTATTTCCGTAAACATTGCAGCCTTGGAAACCTTATGGGAAGTTCTACTTTGCCCTGACTCTGTGGCAACAGGTTTGTTTTTTTGTTTTTAATTAAGGGTGAAGTCTTTGGGTGTCTTAGTCATCTAGGGCTGCTGTAACAGAAATAACACAAGTGGATGACTTTAACAAAGAGAAATTTATTCTGTCACAGTCCAGTAGGATAGAAGTCCGAATTTAGGGTGCCAGCTCTAGGGGAAGTCTTTCTTTCTCTGTAGCCTTTGGGAGAAAGTCCTTGTCATCAATCTTCCCCAGTCAAGAAGCTTCCCATCGGAGCACGCACAATTCTACTTGAACACACTTGGGGTCGCCATGAGTTGGAGCTGACTCGATGGCAACTGGTGTAATTAAGTGTGAGATTTCTCAACTGTAAGACAAGGATAAACATAACTATTTCATTGAGTCTGATGGAATATTAAGACTACATTAGTTCCTATTGTAACAATTGATTTTTTTTTCTCTTAGACATTAATTGAACAAATATTTATTGAGCGCATACTATGTGACATGCATTGGGGATACAGTGGTAGCTGAATGCAGACATGGTTTATTACCTCTTACAACTCAAAGTCAAATTTAAGATTAAGCCTGTGACTGATGGGTCTAACCAACTATCACAGGGAGAAAGCCCGTCAGCTTAGACTGAAGGGGGCAGAGGTAGGACGAAGGAAGGTAAGCTGTCTGCCTCTTGGAATTCTACAGGCAGGAAATAGGCCAAAGGAGCTACAACTATTTTCCTCCAAGAAAAGAAAAAGATCATCCCTGGAGCAGCTCAGAGATCAGCAGAACTGTTGGAAGGAGCACCGGAAGCAGGGCTGCCTTGGTTTCAAAGGTGAGGACACTACATCCTGAGTCTCACAGTGGGGAGCCACGGCCTCCTAGGTTTCAAAGGGTCAGTTATGCACCAACTTGATTCTGGAGTGTGAGGCTGCCATTCAGTTGTGTCAACAGGTTGAGGCCACAGCCCAGAGCTGAGGGTTTGGGGCTGCTATGCCCAAGGAATAGGAGAATGGAGCCTGCTGGAGCTGAGGGAGCAGGGTTGCCCCTCAGAAGGACTAGGAGAATGGGGTTGCTTTGAGTTGCTGTCCCAGTGTTCCTGGAAGGCAGGAATGAAGCCCAGGGCCAAGGGGCCTCTGCCCAGAATCTAGAGAGCATGGCAAATGCCCAGAGTCTAGAGGACTCTGCCATTGCCTAGATGGCCTCAGAGAACAGAGGATTATTTTCAAGCCTCGAGAGCTAATGTAGTTTGTTCTGCTGGGCTTTGAACTTACTTGGCGCCTATTATCCCTTCTTTACCTCCAATTTCCCCCATTTGTAATGGAGATGTTCCACCATTGTAATTTGGAAGCACATTAATTGTATTCTAGATTTTACAGGCTCACAGATGAAGAGCAGTTTTGCCCTAGAATGGAATACATCTAAAGTCATGCCCATATTTGATTAGATCATTTAGATTTAGATCGTTAGAAGATGAGACTTTGGACTTGGAGTTGATTTAAGACCTTTGGGATGATGCGACAGGTGAATGTGTTTTGCATGAGGGAAGAACATAAATTTGGGGGCCAAAGGGTGGAATGTTATGGGTTGAATTGTGTCCCCCCAAAATATATGTTGTAAATCCCCAAACCTGTATCAGCGGTTACAATCCCATTTAGGAATGGATTGTCTTGTTATGTTAATGAGGCAGTACTAGTGTAGGTTGTGTCTTGAGTCACTTTATTTTGAGAGTAAAAAAAGGAGCAGATAAAGCAACCAGAGATGGGGAAGAGAGATGCCAAGCGACATGAAGATCTCAGAGTAACAGAAGCTTAGAACAGAGACAAGGACCTTCCTCTACAGCTGGCAGAGACAGAAAGCCTTCCCCTAGAGTCAGCCCCCTTAATTTGGACTTCTAGCCTCCTAAACTGTGAGAAAATACATTTCTATTTTTTAAAGCCACCCACTTGTGTTATTTCTGTTACAGCAGCACTAGATAACTGTGGTGAAATGAAATTCTTTACATGGCTTTTTGCCTTGGTTCTTTGATAAAACAGCTTGAGAGTTTTTTCCCCGCTCAGCCCTACCCCAGAGGGTTTGATACTTTGGTCCAGGTTGATTGACATTTCCTGGGTAAGCTGTAAATAACTTGAGGGTTTGATACTTTTTGTCTGACCCTGAGTTGCAGCCTGCCCTGTGATTTGTCTATTTTACACACCATGTAGGGATTGGTCAATATACTAAGCAAATTAAGTGCTGATGACCTACCGAGAGAGGATTGGTTAGTTTGTGGCCCTGGTGGGAGGGCCATGCCTTGAAATGGACCATGAGTTTACTTATATGTGCAGCCAATCCCTCAGAGGTTGGCAGAAAGAAGCAGAAGGAGAAAAGGCAAGAGAGACAAGAAGAGAGAGAGGAGGTGAGGAATCTCCTAAAAGAGCTGTAACACAGGTTAAGGGCTGTAACACTGAAGACAGCGAGGGGCCCACAAGGGGTCCTAGGGCAGAGCCAGTGGCAACAGGCCTGAGAGGGGCCCTGCAGTACGGCCTAGACGGGGCCCTGAGGTAGAGTTGGTGGTGATGGCAGAAACCTGCTGCTAAGAATGCAGCGAAGAGAGACGAACAAAACTGCTACACTAGCTATGAGATTTGCCAGTTAACACTGGCGAAGCTGACAATGGAGAGACCAAAGGCAGAGAGGCCTGTCCTGAGAGGGCTGAGAGGAGGCCTGTATGGCCAGTATGGGGTGTGCATGGCAGAGAGAAGGGCCTGTTTGCTTGCACAGCTGAGAGGAGCTGAGAGAGCTGCCCTGCACTGAAGTCGAGGGATGGGGGATGGGATGTGCCCTCCATTTTGAGAGAGCCTTCCAGACTTTGCCTACAAGCTTCCTGATCCTGGTCCTGAAGTGTACCTGGCTACATCCTTAATAAACCACTTAACAGTAAGTATGGTCCATGAGTTCTTTGTGGCCGTTGCAACAGATTATCAAACCCAGAAGAGAAGTAGAAAGTGCAATGGGAGGGATGGATGGTGTCAGAATTGGTAAGTTTGGAGAGTGGAGGTATATCTGAGCTCCACCTTATAGGAATTGGCTTTGTGCTGAAGTTATTTGTACAATAACTAAGACAGATAGTGTTCTCAGATTCATCTATACGAATTAATACAAATTTCGTGTAGAATGGAAGAATCTGTAGATGTGGAATCTGCTTGGCAACCAAGAGTATTTGAAAGGGAACTACAATTCTTAAGTCTGAGGAGAAAATGACCCTGCAGCTTGTGGCCACTCAGAGGGCCTCTAGGATCCATGTGTAGACCACTCCAACCCCTTTGCTTCTTCCAACACCGTCCCTCAAAGAACCCCTCCAGCATTCCTCTGCACATTCATAAATAAAACATAACTAAGCTGTTACTATGTGACAGGCCCTGTGTTAGATATTAGAGTTAAAAAGTAATCCAACAAAGTGACTGCAATCTACATCTCTGCAGAACAAACCAACATATATGCCAATAGTTGCCACGTTGTTGTTGTTAGGTGCCATCGAGTCGGTTCTGACTCATAGTGACCCCAGGCACAACAGAACGAAACACTGCCCGGGTCTGCACCACCTCACAATCGTTGCTATGCTTGAGCATTAGTTGCCATACATTCGGATATCAGCTATAATATAAAATAAACTTAATTCACAAAGGAAGAAATACATCAATTGGATTTATAAGTATTTGTAGTAGTTTGACAGGCAGAGAAGAATTGGGGTGCGTGGGCAGGGAGGGAAGCTTGGTGGTGTAGTGGTTAAGAGCTGGGATGCTAAGCAAAAGACAAAAAAAAGAAAAACCAAACCCAGTAAAAGACAGGCAGTTCAAATCCACCAGCTGATCCTTGGAAATTCTATGGGGCAGTTCTACTCTGTCCTGTATGGTAGCTATGAGTCAGAATTCACTTGACGGCAATGTTTTTTTTTTTATATATATATATATATATTTTTTTTTTTTATAGGAAAGGATTGTTATTAGGTGCCATCGAGTCGGTTCTGGCTCATAGCAACCCTATGTACAACAGAATGAAACACTGCCTGGTCCTGTGCCATCCTCACAATCATTGTTATACTTGAGCCCATTGTTGTATCCACTGTTACAATCCATCTCCTTGAGGATCTTCCTCTTTTTTCCTAACACTCTACTTTACAAAGCATGATGTCATTCTCCAGGGACTGATCCCTCCTGATAACGTGTCCAAAGTACGCTGGACTAAGGTTTGCCATCCTCATTTGCAAGGAACATCTTGGCTGTACTTCTTTCAAGACAGATTTGTTAGTTCTTCTGGCAGTCCACAGTGTATTCAATATTCTTCTTCAACACCACAATTCAAATTCATCAATTCTTTACTCTTCATTGTTTGTTGTCCAGTTTTGACATGCGTATGAGGCGATTGAAAATACCATGGCTTGGGTCAGGAGCATTTTAGTCCTCAAGGTGAAATCTTTGATTTTTAACTCTCTAAAGAAGTCTTTTGCCACAGATTTGCCCAATGTGATATGTCATTTGATTTCCTGACCACTTTTTTTTTCTTCTTGAGTGTTGATTGTGAATCCAGGTAGAATGAAATCCTTGACAACTTCAATATATTCTCCCTATATCATGGCCTTGCTTATTGGTCCAATTGTGAGGAATTTTGTTTTCTTTTTGATGAATTGTAGTCCATACTAAAGGCTGTTGTCATAGATTGAATTGTGTCCCCCAAAAATATGTGTCAACTTGGTTAGGCCATGATTCCCAATATTGTGTGGTGGTCCTCTATTTTGTGATTGTAATTCTCCTGTGTGTTGTAAATCCTAATCTCTGCCTGTGGTTAATGAAGCAAGATTAGAGGATTAGAGTGGGATTATAACACCCTTACTAAGGTCACAACCCTGATCCAATGTAAAGGGAGTTTCCCTGGGGATGTGGCCTGTACTTCCTTTTATCTCTTAAGAGATAAAAGAAAAGAGAAGAAGCAGAGAGTTGGGGACCTCATACCATCAAGAAAGCAGCACCAGGAGCACAGCGCGTTCTTTGGACCCATGGTCCTTGTACCTGAGATGCTCCTCGACCAGGGGAAGATTGAGGACAAGGACCTTCCTCCAAAACTGACACAGAGAGAAAGCCTTCCCCTGGAGCTGATGCCTTGAATTTGGACTTTTAGCCTACTTTACTGTGAGGAAATAAATTTCTCTTTGTTAAAGCCACCCACTTGTGGTATTTCTGTTACAGCAGCACTAAGTGACTAAAACATCGATTTTTTCAGTTGTTTTTCTATTCTTTATTTCACTTATTTCTACTCTTTTATTATTTCCCCTCTTCTGGTGCCTAAAGGCTTCTTTTGTTGCTCTCTATTTGTTTGAGTTGTCAGGCTAATGTTTTGATTTTGGCCCTTTCTCCTTTTTGAATATGTGCATTTATTGCGATAAATTGACCTCTGAGCACTGCTTTTGCTGTTTCCAAAGGTTCTGGTCAGATGTGATTTCATTCTTATTTGATTCTATGAATTTCTTCATTCCTTCCTTGATTTCTTCTATTACCCTGTAGTTTTAGAGGAAGGTGTTGTGCAGTTTCCATGTTTTTGATTTTTTTTCCCTTGCTTTTTCTGTTATTGATTTCTACTTTTATGGCTTTATGGTCAGAAAAGATGCTTTGTAATATTTTGATGTTTTGGATTCTGTTATGGCTTGCTTTGTGGCCTAATATGTGGTCTCTTCTGGAGAATGTTCTAGGTGCATTGGAACAGAAAGTATGCTTGGTTGCTGTTGTGTGGAGTGTTCTGTATGTTTCTAAGAGAGGAAGCTGGTTGATTGTGGTATTTAGATCTTCTGTGTCTTTATTGAGCTTCATCCTAGATGTTCTGTTGTTCACCAAAAGTGATATGTTGAAGTTTCCTACTACTATTGTGGAGCTGCCTATTTTTCTTTTTCAGTGCTGTTAAATTTTTTTATGTAGTTTGGAGCCTTGTTGTTTGGTGAATAAATCTTTATTATGGTTATGTCCTCCTGGTATATTGGCCCTTTAACTATTATATAGTGTCCTTCCTTAACCTTTGTGGAGGATTTTGCTTTAAAGCCTATTTTGTCAGAGATTAAAGAGCCACTCCTGATCCTTTTTAGTTGTTGTTTGCTTAATATATTTTTTTCCATCCTTTGAGTTTTAGTTTGTTTCTTTGAGTCTCTTGTAGGCAGCATATAGATGGATCATGTTTTGTTATCCGTTCTGCCACTCTCTGTCTCTTTATTGGTGCATTTAGTCCATTTACATTCAGTGTAATTATTGATAGGTATGAGCTTAATGCTGTCATTTTTTTTTTTTTGTGGTGTTGACAGTTTCTTTGTTCCACTTAGTTTTCTGTACTGAGTTGTTTTTCTTTATGTATTTTCTTTTCATCTTTTTCATTGTTTTTAATTTTGTATTTGCTGAGTCCTTATATTTTTCTTCCTTTTTATTTTGAAGGGTAGATTTGTTAGTTTCCTTTGTGGTTACCTTATTTATTACCTATATTTTTCTAAGTTTAAATCAATCTTTTATTTCTTGATATAACCTTAACTTCCTTTTCATATGAAAGTTCCATGGCTACACTATTTAGTCCCTCTTTTTTGTTTTAATGTTGTCATCTTTTACATATTGACATCTCTGTTTCCCTATTTACAGTGTTTTGGCTTTGACTTGTTTTTGGTACTTCCACATGTAGGTTGATATTTGGTTGTTTTGTCCTGTATTCTATTCTTGGGTTGTTATTTGGCATTATTGATTCTCTAGTTGGAGACTTTCTTTAGTATCTCTTGTAATTTTGGTTTGGTTTTTACAAATTCCCTAAACTTCTGTTTATCTGGAAATGCCCTAATTTCACCTTCATATTTGAGAGACGGTTTTGCTGGGTATATAATTCTTGACTGGCAATTTTTTTTTTCCTTCAAGGCTTTATATATGTCATTATATGTCCTTCTTGCCTGCATGGTTACTGCTGAATAGTCAGAGCTTAGTCTTATTGACTCTCCTTTGAAGATGACTTTTCACTTATCCCTAGCCGCCCTTAAAATTCTCTCTTAATCTTTGGTTTTGGCAAGTTTGATTATAATATTTTTTGGTGACTTTCTTTTGGGATCTACCCTGTGTGGGGTTCGACGAGCTTCTTGGATAGATAACTTCTTGTCTTTCACAATATCAGGGACGTTTTCTGCCAGCAAATCTTCAATAATTCTCTCTGTATTTTCTGTTATTCCCTTATTCTGGTACTCCAATCACTCGTAGATTATTCCTCTTGATAGAGTCTCACATAATTCTTAGGGTTTCTTCATTTTTTAAAAATTATTTTATCTGGTTTTTCCTCAAATATATTGATGTCAAATGCTTTATCTTCAATCTCATTGATTCTGTCTTCCATTGCCTCAATTCTGCTTCTATGACTATTGAGTTGTCTAATATGAAATTTTATTGTTAATCTTTTGGATTTCTATTTGTTGTCTCTCTACAAATTTTAGCAACTTGTTAAGTTTGTCATTCTGCTCTCATATAGTTTTCCTAATTTCCTGTATTTCTTAGTCTGTGTGTTCCTTGGCTTGGTCTGCATTTTGACTGATTTCCTTCATGATCTCTTGAAAAGCTCTGTATATTTATCTTTTTAATTCTATGTCTGATAATTTCAACACTTCCTCCAAGAAGTTTCCTGATTCTTTGTTCTGGCCACTGCTGAAGTCATCATGGGTCTGCCTCTTTATGAGAGTTGATATTGACTGTTGTCTGTGAGCCATCAATAAGTTATTATATTTATTTATTATATGTTTGCTTACTGTGTCCTAGCTTCTTGTTTTGTTTTGTTTTGTTTTTGTATGCCCCAATAGGCTGGGCATGTGAGCTACTTTGATTATTGGTGTCTTTGAAGCTCTCACATCCTGTCACCAGGAGCCTGTTTACTTTTCTTTTTTGGATTCAGCTCAAACATTCAGGTCATTTGTCACGGAGTGGTGCAGGTTCTCACCTACAGTCCTAGAAAGGCATGGCTACGTAAGAGTGATTGGAACAGGCACAGGTATCTGGCTGCAGTAGGGGTTTATGTGCTGAGCAAGGTAGGGGGCTGACAGCTGCCTCTGAGTGCCTAGGTGGAAGGTGTGTCCCTGTCCTTGAGAGCACGTAGGTGGGTGAGTTTTGCAGCCAGACTTTGGGAACCCAATGCTGTTGGCTGTAAGGACTGGGATGCACCACATAGTCTCAGACCCCTGTCAAGGGTGCCTAGGTTGAGTGGGTGGAGCCACCTGTCCTCAGACCCCTGATGTGGGTGGGTGAGGACCCTGCTTAATGGGCAGGGTGGTGTCAAATGCCATGAATCTGCCACTCCCCTTTGGCTGTTGCTGTTGAAAATAGGCTTCACGTATATACCCTGTTATACCACGTTAATGAGGGCCTATGTTGTTAAATGGGCCCACAAGGTCTAGGCAAGGATGAAAGGCATTCCAAGTCCATGGAATGGACTATGTCTAGGCAAAGGGTCAGTTCCTGCCCTGAGTTCTGGGCTTTGGTGGCATGGTGATTTTTTAAAGCTGCAATACTTGTTTGGGGGTTGTTAGTCCTGAAGTTCCAGCTTAAGGGAGCTGGGAGTTTCTTTTTTTGTTTGTTCAGTTTATTTGTTTCCTCCCCAAAGCTGGGAGACTGGCTGGGGTATAGGAGGTGTGGCATCCACTGAACACTGCTGAACCAGGACGGGGCAGAGTGCGGTGGAGGTGGGTGAGGATAAGAGAAGCATTTCCCAAAGGAGGAAGGGTTATTTTGATATCTCTACCACTTGGTTTGTCCCAATGTGATAAAACCCATCCTGTGCACTACTGTTTGCCTCAGCCCATGTGCACCAAAAGATCCAGCCTGCAGGGCAACAGCTAGGTCAGGGCTGGCACTTCTCCACTGCTTCTGAACTGTCTCCCCCTCCCCCTGCTGCTCAGCCTGACTCCTCAACTTTGTCTTTGATGTTCAGGAATCCTAGATTGTCATATATAATGGATTCATTTGTTCTTTTGGGTCTTCATTGTAAGAGGGATCACAGGAAGCATCTGACTATTCCAATATCTTGGTCCCACCTTCAAATCTATTCTTGAAATGGTCTCCTAAATTCAGGTGGGATATACTCAAGGACTTTGATTCTCATGGGCTTGTTTTAATTTTCTTCAGCTTCAACTTGAACTTGCACAAGAGCAACTGATAGCCTGTTCTGCAAGTGGCCCCTGGCCTTGTTCTGACAGATGACCTTGAGCTTTTCCATCATCTCATTCCACAGATGTAGTCAATTTGATTCCTGTGTATTCCAATCTGGTGAGATCCACATGTATAGTTGCCATTTATGTTGTTGAAAAAGGTATTTCTAATGAAGAAGTCATTGGTCTTCCAAAATTCTGTCATGGAATCTCCAGGCCATGTTTTCCAACTACTAAACCTTCTTTGTTTCCATATCATAAATTTGAATAATAGTTGTATTAACTAGTCTTCCTTGTAGATGTATGGATATTCTCCTATCACTGACAGCATTGTGCATCTTGAAATGTTCTTTTTGACAACAGATGAGATATCATTCCTCTTTAATTTGTCATTCCCAGCATAGTAGACCATATGAATGTGCAGTTCAAAATGGCCAATACCAGTCTATTTCAGCCACTATTGCCTAGGATATCAATCTTTATGCCTTCCATTTCATTTTTGACAGCTTCCAATTTTCCTGGATTTATACTTCATACCTTCCATGTTATGATTATTAATGGATGTTTGAAGCTGTTTCTTCTCATTTTGTGTTGTGCCATATCAGCAAATGAAGGTCCTGAAGGCTTACTCCATCCGACATTAAGGTTAACTCTACTTTGAGGAGGTAGTTCTCTCCCAGTTGTATTTTAAGTGTCTTCCAACTTAAAGGGCTCATCTTCTGACACTATATCAGACAATGTTCCTCTGCTGGCCAATTTTTTTCGTAAGTAGATTGTCAGGTCCTTCTTTCCAGTCTTCCTTAGTCTGGAAGCTCCACTGAAACCTGCCCACCATGGGTGACCCTGCTGGTATTTGAAATACTGTTGACATAGCTTCTAGCATCACAGCAGTACACGCACTACCATAGTATGACAACTGACACAGAAGTGGTGGGGCAAAGGATTAGATTAGAAAAATATCTGGTGGCCAATTGCGACAGGTCCCATGCATCATGCAAAGGGTC
Source organism: Loxodonta africana (assembly GCF_030014295.1). NCBI lineage: Eukaryota > Metazoa > Chordata > Mammalia > Proboscidea > Elephantidae > Loxodonta > Loxodonta africana. The sequence goes on along the minus strand of NC_087357.1, from coordinate 80,987,061 downwards.
ATAATATTTATTAGGAAAACAGTTTGAAATCAGTGGTATCTGATATAGGATCACATCCACATCTTGGCCAGAAAGAGTGTCAGATATGTGTTTAATAGGAATTTACTGTTGTGATAGAGGATATTGGTGATTCAGTGGTAGAATTCTTGCCTTCCGTGCAGGAAACTTGGATTTGATGCCTGGCCCATGTACCTCTAGCACAGCCACCACCCATCTGTCAGTGAAGGCTGTGTGTTGTTAGGATCCTTCACAAGTTTCAGCGAGCTTCTAGGCTAAGATGGACTAGGAAGAAAGGCCTGGTGATCTACTTCTGAAAATAAGACAACAAAAACTCTATGGCTTACAATGGTCCAAATCTGCAACTGATTATAGGTATCGCACAAGACTAGAAAGCATTTTATTTCATTTTACATGGTGTTTCTATGAGTCAGGAACTGAATCGATAGCAGCTAACAACAAGAAAAACTGTTGTGATACTGTGAAAGATGGGTGAGGGAATCACAGGAAAAGAGGAGAAAGGAGATAGTAAATGTAGGAGAATGTTACAGTAGTCTAGGGAAGAGCAGAAGTCAGAGTAGTGGTAGAGGATGTGAGGAGAAGTGAGTGGATCTGAGAGATGTTTATGAATTAGACTGGAAGGACTTAGTGATCAACTAGGTGATGAAGAGTGAGCCATCAGGGGGAAGACAATGATGCCCAGTTTTTGACTTGGATCACTGGGTGATGATGATTTCACTGACTAACATGGGGTATACAAGAGGAGTAGCAGGTCTGAGGGAAACTATGATATTTAGAAAAAAAAATTTTTTTTTTATTTAGTCATAGATAAAATGAGATGGAGATATTTGTGGAATTTTAAATGGGTTGTTGAGTTTACACCATGCTTAGCACATAGTAGGTGCTTGATAAATACTTGTCAAACAAATAAATTGATCCAAAGGACATTGGGGAGATGGAAAATGTAGCTAATGAATAGCTGTGGGTTTGACCAAGGAGAAAATACAAGAAAAGATATAAAAGAGGGTTTTCCTCCCTGCCATCACCAATAGCACCAATGGTGCCCTTTCAGGTGAAGGGTTCAATGGAATTCATGATAACATGTCCCTTTGGGAGGCCTTGGGTCTTCCTTGAAGAGCTCAGCTATGGTCATGGCTTGGGTCTTAGTACTTACCACTGCTGTTCCTTTGTAAAGACCAGTTCTTGGGATTTCCATTAATTTCTCCTTTCCATGTTTAACTTCTATTTGACTTTCACCTTTCAGGGGCTCTTTCTACTAGGACTTTCCAAGTTTTCCACAGAGTTATACTAATGGCAAAAAAGAGGGAGTTCTCATAGGGTTTTGGGAGCACAGCAAGCTGGAGCAAGCACTCAATTCCTTTGAAATTTCCTGACATTAAAAAACTATGTTAGTATGTTTTATTCTGCTCCTTAAGATAGGTATCACTTCCACAGATGGGCAAACAGCAAAGAAACCACAGCCTGCCTGCTCAGGCATAACCAAATGGAACAAAAAAGCAGGACAAAACAAACAAATCTACAATCAATAAGTGAAGAAAATAACTACAGAATGTCCTGAAGATGGCAGACATCAAAACATATAAAAAACAAGACAGGATGGTTCCAGTAGGTGTCCAAAATGAAACACCAGATGATTTTCCAGTACAAGAAAAGGCACTGAAACTACCTGACAGGGAATTCAAATCTCTGATATTCACTGCTATCCAAGAGTTCAAGCAAAAAGCAGAAAAAAAATGAGGAAAAAATAGACAAAATCGGAAAAGGCGGACAAAATCATGAAAAGACAGACAAAACAATGGAAGAATTCAGGAAAATAATATAGGAACAAATTGTCAAAATAAACTCACAACTAGAAATCATACAAAAACAGCAATTAGAAATCCAAAAGATAAACAACAAGATTTCAGAAATGGACAGCATCAAAGAAGGTCTGAGGAGCAAGTTTGAGAGCAGTGAAATGGAAGACAAACACTAGAATACCACTTTGAGGAAATCTCAGAAAAAAAAGAGCAAACAAAAATGAAGAAACCCTAAGAATGATGTGGGATACGATCAAAAGCAAAAATTTGTGAGTGATCAGAGTTCCAGAATAGGAGGAGAAAATGGAAGACACAGAGAGGATCATTGAAGGATTACTGACAGGAAACTTCCCTAATATCACAAAAGATGAAAAGCTGACGATCCAAGAATCTTGGATCCCATATAGGATAGATCTCAAAAGAAAATCACCAAGGCATGTCATAATCACACCCACTAAAAGCAAAGACAAAGAAAGAATCCTGAGAGCAACTGGAGAAAAATGAAAAGTCACATACAGAGGGGAAACAATAAGACAAAGCTCTGATTACTCACCAGAAACCATGTAGGCAAGAAGGCAATGGGATAACATACATAAAACCTTGAAAGAAAATACTTGCCAACCAAGAATAATATATCCTGCAAAACTCTCACTCAAATAAGATGGTGAAATTAGAACATTTCCAGATAAACAAAAATTAAGGGAATATGTAAAAACCAAACTAAACTTACAAGAATTATTAAAGGAAGTCTTTCAGTTTGAGAACAAACAACATCAGATGACAGCTTGAATCTAGGTTGAAAGATTGCATCAACCAGATACCAACCCAGGAGATGAACTCTGAAAGATTATTCAAAACTAAAAGATTTACAACAGGGAACCAGAGAAGCTAATATGTAAATGACAAGAACTTCAAAACCATCAAAGAAGGAATGAAAGGAATAGTTATAGAACTTTCTAATGAAGAGTGACACAAGGTGATAACAAGAAATAAAGACTGGTTCAAAATTAGGAAGATAATGGTAAATTTCAAGGTAACCACAAAGTAAGTTAACAAATATACTCATTGAAATAAAGAAGAAAAATATAAAGTCTCAGTAAACACAGAATAAACCAAACACAAATGGAAAAAAAATCCACAAACAAAAGGAATTTAGTACAGGAGAGTAAGAGGAACAAAGAAAATGTCAGCACCACAAAACAAAACAAGTAAAAAACTACAAAATTACTACAATAAACTCATACGTATCAATAATTACGCTGAACATAAATGGCCTAAATATGCCCACAAAGAGACACAGAATGACAGGATGGGTAACAAACAAAACAAAACAAAAAACAGGATCCATCGATATGCTGTCTGCAAGAGACATACCTTAGAAACAAAGATGCAAAGTTACTAAAAATCAAAGGATGGAAAAATATATCAGGCAAACAGCTACCAAAAAAAACAAAGCAGGAATGGCAATACTAATTTCAAATAAAAGAGACTATAAAACAAAATCTACCGTAAAAGACAAGGGAAGGCATTATATAGTGATTAAAGGGGTGATTCATCATGAAGTCATAACCATAATAAATATCTATGCACCCAGTGACACAAAACAAATTCTAACAGCACCAAAAAGAGAAATTGATAGTTTCACAATAATAGTAGGAGACTTCAACAAACCACTCTCTGTAAAGGACAGAACATCTAGAAAGAAACTCAACAAAGATATAGAAGATCTAAAGGCCACAATCAGCCAACTTAAACTCAAAGACATATATAGAACACTCCCCAAAAAGCTGCAAAGTACACGTTCTTTTCCAATGGACCATAGAACATTCTCCAGAATAGACCACATCTTAGGCTACAAAGCAACCCTCAACAAAATCTGGAACATTGAGATAATACAGAGTATCTTCTATGATCACAGCACCATCAAGGTAGAAATTAACAACAGGTAGAGCAAGGAAAAAAAAAATTACATGGAAACTGAATAATACCCTGCTTAAAAACCACTGAGTAATAGAGGAAATCAGAGATGGAATAAAAAACTTCCTAGAATCAAATGAGAATGAAAACACATCATACCAAAACTCTTGGAGCACAGCAAAGGCAGTGCTCAGAGGTCAATCTAAAAATAGCAATAAATTCACACATCAACAAAGAAGAAAGGGACAAAATTAAAACATTAGGTTGAACAATAGAAAGAGAACAGCAAAAGAAGCTCATTGCCACCAGAAGAAAGAAAATAATAAAGATCAGAGCAGAAATAAATGAAACAGAGAATAGAAAAACAATAGAAAGAATAAAAAAACCCAAAAGTTGTTTCTTTGAAAGGATCAACAAAATCGATAAACCACTGACCAAATTGACAAAAGAAAACAGGAAAGGACACAAATAACCCAAATAAGAAATTCTAAACAGTTTGAAAACCTGGAGGAAGTGGACAAAGCTCTAGAAACGCACTACCTACTCAACCTAACATGAAATGATGTTGAAAACACAAACAGACACATAACAAGTGAAGAGACTGAAAAGGTAATAAACAACTTCCAACAAAAAAAAGGCCTGGCCCACTGGAGAATTCTACCAAACAGTCAAAGAAGAGTTTACTCCAGTACTATTAAAACTATTTCAGAACATAGAAAAGGAAGGGCTAGTTCTGAATTCATACTATGAAGCCAGCATAACCCTGACGCCAAAACCAGGCAATGACACCACAAAAAAGAAAATGACAGACCATTATCTCTCAGGAATATACATGCCAAAATTCTCAACAAAATTCTAGCCAATGGAATTCAGCATCATGTCAAAAAAATAATATACTACCACCAAGTAGGATTCATACCATGTATGCAAGAATGGTTCAACATTAGAAAATCAATCAACATAATCAACCACATAATTAAAGGAAAGGAAAAAAATCACATGATCATCTCAATTGACACAGAAAAGACATTTGACAAAGGCCTACACCCATTCCTGATGAAAACGCTCAGTAAAATAGGTATAGAAGGGAAATTTCTCAACATAATAAAGGGCATTTGTACAAAACCAGGAAACCCTTGTGGTGTAATGGTTAATAGCCATGTCTGCTAACCAAAAGGTTGGCAGTTCAAATTCACCAGGTGCTCCTTGGAAACTCTATGGGGCAGTTCTACTCTGTCCTACAGGGTTGCTATGAGTTGGAATGAGCTCGACGACAAAGGAGTTTGGTTTGGTTTTTGGTTTGGATATAAAACCAACAGCCAAATTCGTTCTTAATGGAGAGAGGCTGAAAACATTATCCTTGAGAACAGGAACAAGACAAGGATGCCCTTTATCACCACTCCTAATGTTGAATAATAAGGCAAGAAAAAGAAATAAAGGGCATCCAAGTTGGTAATGAGGAAGTAAAACTGTCCCTAATTGCAGATGATATGATGCTATACATGGAAAACCCAAAAGGCTCCTGGAAAAAACTACTGGAACTAGTAGAGTGATTCACCAGAGCAGCACGGTACAAGATAAATATACAAAATCAGTTGGATTCTTGTACTCCAATAAAGAGAATGATGGAAAAAAATTGAGGAAAACAATACTATTTATATAGCCCCTAAAAAATAAAAATACTTAGGAATAAATCTAACCAGGGATATAAAAGACCTCTACAACAAAAAAGACAAATAATCCAATTAAAAAGTGAGCAAAGGAAATGAACAGACACTTCACCAAAGAAGACATTCAAGTGGCTAAGGGACACATGAGGAAATGCTGGTGACAACTAGCCATTAGAGAAACGCATATCAAAATCACAATGAGATATCTTCTCACTCCAGCATTACTGGCACGAATCATAAAAACAGAAAATAACAAATGTTGGAGAGACTGCAGGGAGATAGGAACTCTTAGGCACTGCTGTTGGGAATGCCGAACAGTACAATCATTTTGGAAGTTGATATGGCGCTTCCTCAGAAAGCTAGAATTAGAAATACCATATGATCCAGCAATCCCACTTCTAGGAATACATCCTAGAGCAATAAGAATTGTCACACGAATAGACATATGCACACCCATGTTCACTGCAGCATTTTTCACAAGAGCAAAAAAAGATGGAAACAACCTAGATGCCCTTCAACAGGGATATACGAATTATTGTACATAAAATAGCATACTAAGCAACAATCGAGAATGACGAATCTGCAAAGCATCTCACAACATGGATGAATATGAAGGGCATTGTGCTGAGTGATATAAGTGAATCACAAAAGGACAAATATTGCATGAGACCACTACTCTCTAAAAACAAACGAAAAGATTTACACACAAAAAGAAACAATCTTTGATGGTTATGAGGGGGGTGGGAAGAGGTGGGGAAGGAAAAACGCTAAATAGACAATAGATAAGCGGTAACTTTGGTGAAGGGCAAGATGGTACACGATACTGGGGAAGCCAGCACAGCTTGTACAAGGCAAGGTCGTGGAAACTCCACAGACACATCCAAACTCCCTGAGGCACAGAATTACCCGGCTGAGGGCTGTGGGGGCCATGGTCTTGGGGAACATCTAGCTCAACTGGCATAACAGTTCATAGAGAAAATGTTCTACATCCTACTTTGGTGAGAAGCGTCTGGCGTTTTAAAAGCCTGTCAGAAGCCATCTGAGATACTCCATTGGTCTCACCCCTTCAGGAGCAAGGGAGAATGAAGAAAACTAAAAACACAAGAGAAAGATTAGTCCAAGGGTCTAATAGAGCACAGCTACCACAGCCTCCGCTAGACTGAGTTCGGTACAACTAGACGGTGCTCAGCTGCCACCACTGACTGCTCTGACAGGGATCACAATAGAAGGTCCGGACAGAGCTGGAGAAGAATGTAGAAAAAATTCTAACTCACAAAAAAGACCAGACTTAGTGGCCTGACAGAGCCTGGGGAAACCCCAAGAGTAAGGCCTTCGGACACCCTTTTAGCTCAGTAATGAAGTTACTCCTGAGGTTCACCCTTCAGCCAAAGATTAGACAGACCCATAAAACAAAATGAGACTAAAGAGGCACATCGACCCAGGGATAAGGACTAGAAGGCAGGAGGGGACAGGAAAGCTGGTAACAGAGAACCCAAGGTCGAGAAGGGAGGGTGTTGACATATGCGTGGGGTTGGTGACCAGTGTCAAAAACATTATGGGTGCTGTTTAATGGGAAGTTCGTTTGTTCTGTAAATCTAAAGTACAATAATAAAAATAAAAAAATTTAAATCTAATTCATCATTTAAAGAACTGATAAGTATTGCATCCCATAGATATGTAATGCATTATTCAAATGTATTTGTCCAAGCTTCTAGGTTCCTATATATAGAATTAATGTGCTAAAAGAAGTAGGCATTTTAAGGTCCTTGATGGGTATTTTGGAGCCCCGGTAGTGCACTGGTTAAGAGCTTGGCTGCTAACCAAAAGGTCAGCAGTTCGAATCCACCAGTAACTCCTTGGAAACCTGTGGGGCAGTTCTGCTCTGTCCGCTAATTGACTTGATGGCAATGGGTTTGGTTTTGGTATGGAATGAGTATTTCAGTTGGTTTTCCCAAAAGATTATACTGATCTATACTCCTAAATGGAAACCCTGGTAGCATAGTGGTTAAGTGCTGTGGCTGCTAACCAAAAGGTTGGCAGTTCGAATCCGCCAGGTGCTACTTGGAAACTCTAAGGGGCAGTTCTACCCTGTCCTATAGGGCGCTATGAGTCGGAATTGACTCGATGGCAGTGGGTTTGGCTTATACTCCTAAAGAGCCCTGGTCAGTAGTTCTAATTCACCAGTGGCTCTTCGGAGACAAGACCTGGTGATATGCTCCCATAAAGACTGCAGCATAAGAAACCCTATGGAGCAGTTCTACCTTGTCCTACAGGATCTCTATGACTTGGAATTGACTCGAAGGCACACAACAACAGTATACTCCTGCTAGAGTCCCTGGGTGGTACAAACAGTTAACAAGCTCAGCTGCTAACTGAAAGGTTGAAGACTCTAGTCCACTCAGAGGCACCTCGGAAGAAAGGCCTGACAATCCTCCAAAAAATTAGCCACTGAAAACTCTAAGGAGCACAGTTCTACTCTAACATGCATGGGATAGCCATGAAGGTGATGGCGACTTTTTTTCTCTCTTTGATATTCCTGCTATTGGCATTTAAGTGACTATCTCGATGTACATTTATTTACATTTTGTTAATTTAGCTTTGAAAATATTTTCTCTTTGGTCCTAGTTGGTGCTCAGAGGGAGCTTTCAATCCAAACTCTGACGTGAGGAATCAGTGGGAAACTCTTCTGAAAAGTGAAAAAATTCTTAATTCAAATGATAAACGTTTCAAGCCTTCATATGTGTAAACGATTCATTTTCAAATAGGAAGACCAAAAAGTAAAGACCCTAAATATCACTGCTTGACAGTGTACAAGAATCAGTTTTTATGAGTGTTATCCAATTCTAGTGGACAGCAATGGTTTATCTCTAATGTCTTTATTTGTGGCATCTTTCGTCAGTTGGAAATGAGCTACAGATACTCAATTAGAATAAAATTTTGGCACTCTTTTTTTTATTATGCATGCTAGAATGCATGCCTGAGTATTTATTTCTGACTACATTTTCACTTTGTAAAATATTTCTTATCTTTTTTATGCATATACATATATAGACATGTTGATTTTATAATTACACTTAGACAGTATTTGTGTTTTTCACTTTTACAAAAATGCATCGAGATAGTCAAACATAGAGCATGCTAACAGAATATAGGCAAGTTGTGTGTATATATGTGCAAGTGCCGTGTATGTGTGTGTGTGCTTGCGTGCATGTGTACTTGTGTGTGTACATGTGTGTGTACTTGGGGTGAAAGGATAGAGAGGAAAAGGCCAAGAGAGAAATTTGGGGCGTTCATTCATTACTCTGGAACTGCATAGCATACAGAGCCTTAGATTTGCAGCGAGGCATTGTAGTGACCTGGCCCACACTTTCTCTGATTGTTGCTTTACAGCGTCCCCGGGTGATAGGCAAACAAGTGGTATCATTCCAAAATTAAGATTGGGAGAGTTGGTGGCTGGAGGTGTGAGAGGCCTGGATTACTTTGTCTTCTGATTCTCAACCCATGTTCTCTCCTTTCCAGGGTGCTGCCTCACATCTGGCAGTTCCAATTTCTCTTTCTCCTGGTACCCTATCACCATGAGGCACAAATTGGATTGGCAGGTCGGGTGGGTCAGACCCCATCCTTCCCAGGCACCTGCTTCCTCCTGATACACACACTCTGGCCCCTCTGGTGCCTCCCTGTGATTTGTGCCCTTGGTCCATGCTATATCACACGCAAAGCTGTTGGAGCAAAGCCCTTCTGGTCATAATTCTCGTGTATCTTTCGCCTGCGGGGAGCCTGGAGCTCAAGAGACCCCCTTTCCATGTGCATTCTGGGCAGAAGAGATTCTTTCCTCCTGCCCCAGGCTGAGCTCACTGCCCACTCTCAGGATCGGGTTTTCTTTGTCCCCTGCAGTGAGCCTCCTTATACTCCGTGGTGTGACTGATTAATCAAATCTGGGCATGGAAAGAATTACCCAAGGACCCAGAAACACAAGCCTCAGACAGTCTTACAGGCCCCAAACATAATCAGCTTTGTGGAGACAGTGTTGGTGGAAGATGTCAACCAAAGAATAATCCCTCCCATGGTCCAGATGACTGAGCAGTATCTACCAGCCTTGCCCATGGACACAATGGCTTTGTCTGAAGGCTTTCATTTCAGCAACCAGCAGCCCCCCACCAAGAAACCACCCCACCAAGCAGCAAGGGTTAGCATGTTCTTAACGGGCCTTTGGTTCTCACCCAGAAACCATATTTCTGGTAAAACGAATCCTCAGGTCAGCCCTGAATTCTTCTTTAGTTGAGGATATAGCATTGTAGAGAAGGGTTTAAAAGAAAACATATCTCTCAGGGGACGAGAAGAACTAGATGGTGCCCAGCTACCACCAACGACTGCCCTGATAGGGAACACAACAGAGAGTCCCTGAATGGGGCAGGAGAAAAGTTGGATGCAGACCTCAAATTCTAGTAAAAAGACCAAACTTAATGGCCTGAATGAGACTGGAGGGACCCCAGAGATCATGGCCCCCAGGCTCTCTGTTAGCCCCAAACTAAAACCATTCCTGAAGCCAACTCTTTTTTTCTATAATTTTTATTGTGCTTTAAGTGAAAGTTTACAAATCAAGTCAGTCTCTCACACAAAAACTTACATACACCTTGCTGCATACTCCCAATTACTTTGCCCCTAATAAGACAGCCCGGTCCCTCCCTCCGCTCTCTGTATTGATGTCCATTTCATCAGGTTTTAACCCCCTCTACCCTCTCATCTCCCCTCCGGGCAGGAGACGGTAACATAGTCTCAAGTGTCCACCTGATCGGAGAAGCTCACTCCTCACCAGCATCCCTCTCCAACCCATTGTCCAGTCCAATCCATGTCTGAAGAGTTGGCCAAAGTCAACTCTTCAGACAAAGATTAGACCAGACTGTAATATATAAAATGATTCTGGTGAGGAGTGTGCTTCTTAGCTCAAGTAGACACGTGAGACTACGTGGACAGCTCCAGCCTGGAAGCAAGATGAGAAGGCAAAGGGGATCAGGAGCTGGTTGAATAAAAAAAAAAAATAGATACTGGAAATACAGGGTGGAGAGAAGGAGTGTGCTGTCACATTGTAGAGAGAGCAACTAGGGTCACATAACAATGTGTGTATAAGTTTTTGTACGAGAAACTGACTTGAATTATAAACTTTCACTTACAGCATAATTAAAAAAAAAAAAAGAAAATATCTCTCAGGGAACCTCAGAGTAGGTTTTTACTTCAGATCACTAAGAGTCCCTGATTCTGGGACCAGCTTTTCCTCTGGCCACATCCTGTTTGCCTTGCTCCCCTGTCCTCCATCTCCCATCCATCTTCACTTCCACAGGCCCGCTCAAAGATCCCTTGGCCATGCCAGTCCTACAGGCAGCGTATAACAGCCTGGTCCAGGGTCTTATGCCAGCTGATTTTTCTCAAAGTTACCCACGGCACCCTGGTCTGGACAACCTGTACTTAGCAAGGAATGTCCCTCTTCTCTCATAAGCATAGACACCGTTAGAAGATGCAGAAAAAAACTCCAGGTGGAACATTTGCTACCCTGAGATTGGGGTGCTGCTCAGGGATATACAATTGCTGAGAGAGGACTGAAGAGGATTTAATGGGACTATTCAGAATTGATTGTGTTGTATCAATTATCAACCCACCAGCACCATGTCATTGCTTTACTGATTGCAAAAAAGATTCTTAAAACATGTCAGATCAAAAACAGAAGCCCTACGTTGTTGATAGAGATTCAAACTCAGCTTCTGAGACATCTCAGAGTGTCTCCACGAGCCTTACTTCCACTTCCCTCCGCAACAGGAGCAAATGCTGTGTAAATGGAACAAATACTACTGTGAAATTCTAGTAGAAGTAGTAGCAGTAGCCTCAGAACCTGTCTAACTTCAGGGAGCATGATGAAAATCAAGATTAGCCTAAGGCTGATCTGTATGAGGTGGAGGTCAGACATACCTCCACTCTCTACCTTTTTTACCAGTTCTGACACCAGCCATCCCTCCCACAGCACTGTACTTCTCTGTTGGGTTCCATAATCCATCGCAGTGGCCACACAGAGCTCACAAACTAGACTTACAATTAAATGGTTTATTAAGGAAGCAACAGGGTACCAACTGTGATCAGCATCAACAGGGTACAATTCAGGACAAGGATAGGGAAGCACGTAGGCAAAGCCTGGATGGCTCCCTCAAAGAGGAGAGTACATCCCTGCCTTCTTTAATGCAGGAAATCTCAGCTCCTCTTGGTTATGCAAGCAAGCAGGCCCTTCTCTCTGCTATGCATGCCCCTCTCAGCCGTGCAGGCCTTTTCTCAGCCCCTGAGGTCAGGCTTCCTCTCGGCCCCCACAGGACAGGCTCCTCTTGGCCCTGCTGCAGGGCCCAATTCAGGCCTGTTGCCACTGACCTTGCCACCGGGCCCCTTCCAGGCTTCTCGCTGTCTTCAGTGTTACAGCCCTTGATCCCTGTTACAGCTTTTTTAGGAGGTTCCTTCCTTTCTCTCTCTCTGCTTCTTTCTGTTTCCTGCTGCTTCCTTCTGTCTGAAGAACCTTTTGGGGTTGACTACACATATATACAACTCCCTGTTAATTTCAAGGCGTGATCCCTCCCAGCAGGGACCACGAACTGACCAATCCCCTTCCGGTAGACTACGGACACTTTATTTGCATAGTAGGCTATAACTCACCACATCTGCATAGTCTGTTGACCAGTCCCTGCAAGATGCATACCAATCACAGGCCGAGCTGCAGCCCAGGACCAGACAAAAAGTATTAAACCATTCTTGCTTACAGCTTACCCAGGAAATGTCAATCAACCTGGACAAGAGTTACAAACCCTCTTGGGTAGAAAATTAGGGCAAAGGTAACTCCTCAGAGCTTAGGGGAAAAATCTCTAAAGCTGTTTTTCTAAAGAGCCAGGCAAAAGGCCATGTAAAGGAATTCAGTTCACCACAACTATGCACAAACAGACAAAAACTGAACTAGTTGCGTCAAGTCAATTCTGATTCATGGCAACTCCATTTGTGTCAGATTAGAACTGTGCTCCAAAGGGTTTTCAATGACTGATTTTTCAGAAGTAAGTTGCCAGGGCTTTCTTCTGGGGTGCCTCAATGTGGACTCGAACCTTCAACCTTTCAGTTAGCAGCTCAAATTTTGTTGATATTAGTGTAGTCAAGTTGATTCTTACTCATTGTGACCCCATGTGTTTCAGAGTAGAACTGTACTCCATAGGATTTTCATGACTGTGACCATTCAGGAATAGATCGCCAGGCCCTTCTTCCGAGGTGCCTCTGGGTGGGTTCAAACTGCCAACCTTTCTGTTAGACCCAGGGCTTAATCATTTGTAAAGAGAGTTATATTTGAAAAAAAAAGATAATAGTCCCAATCAAGTTTGGAACATCCTTTTGGGGGCAAATAGGCCTGACCTGCATTTTCAAGAGACAAATACAAGCTACAATTGGATGTGTGTTTGCCCACATCTCATGGAAGTAACAAAATTTCCTTGCATTCCCAGTAGTTTAGGGAGGGAGCGTGACGTCTGGGGAAAGATGACTATTCTAAGAAAGTGTGGGATAAAACGCTGAGGCGATTGAGGCTGTGAGAGCTGAGAAGCTGTGGTGATGCAATGGTTAAGTGCTTGGCTGCTAATCAAAAGGTTGGCATTTGAACCCACCCTGAGCCCCTGCGGAAGAAAGACCTGGCGATCTGCTCTCTTAAAGATTATAGCCCAGAAAACCCTATGGGGCAGTTCTACTCTTATCACATGGGGTCACAGTGAGTCAGAATTGACTTGAAGGTACCTAACTTCAACAATGTTAGCGTTGAGAGGGATCCATGTGGGGGAGGTTGAGATTAGGGGAGTACAAGATGGAGTGAGCTCCTCACTCGCAAGTGGCCCTTACCCTCCTACTCAGAGCTCAGAACACTGTGTCCCAGCCTGGAGCCTCCCCTCCAGCTGGCCTGCCTCTCCGACACTGTGGCAAGCTGGGCTTACTGCTTCCCAGCTCCTGATTCCCAGGCTGAGCACCATATTTTTATTGCAGGCCTTCCTCTGAACTCTCCACTAGGCTCTTGCTGGTTTGCAGCAGAAAAATGCAGCAGATTCCTCAGCAAAGAGGTGGACCCAGGTGATGTACTGCAGTGAGAAAATGGCGCACAGACCAGAGCGGGCATGGCAGGGAGTTCTTAAGGATCTGGGGAGGATGCTGCAGGACATACTGACGGACCCGGAACATCCAGATGATCTATTTAGTTTAGATGGAAATAAAATCAAGGTGCCATAGTTGTCTTTAAGATGTAATTATCTTGCTTTTCATTCTCACTCTAAACTCCTTTCGATGCGTCACACTGGGTGATGTGGTGTGAAAAGTATTCACACCACAAAGAAATTCATGCCCTAATCCCTGACACATGTGAATGTGTTACCTTACGTGGCCAAAGGGACTTTGCCGGTATGATTAAGTTGAGGATTCTGAAATGCGGAGATTATCCTATATTATCTGGGTGAACCCAGCCTAATCAATATGTCCTTACAAGTGGAGAACTTTTCCTGGTTGTGGTCAGAGAAAGAGATGTGATGACAGAAAGCAGGGTCCAAGAGTGGCAATGTTGTTGGATTTGAATATGGACTCAGGGGCCAGAAGCCAAGGAATACAGGCGGCCCTTAGGAGCTGGAAAAGGCAAGGAAACAGATTCTCTCTCACGGCCTCCAGAAGGACCACCCTGCTGAAACCTGGATTTTAGCCCATTGAGATCCGTCAGACTTCAAACCTACAGAACTGTCACATAATACATTTGTGTTGCTTTAAGCCACTAAGTTTGTGGTAATTTGTTATGGCAGCTACAGGAAACTCGCACAGGTGAGATGCAACCAAGCGTTATTCCTTAGGTGCAGGCTGGTCACTGCTGTGCGACCTTTACCTGCAGAAGCTGTCCCTTTGTTTTCTACTGAATCCTGCTCCTTCTAACATATTTCCCTTTCCGATTCCAGAAACTCATGGCATGAAGTTGTGTGTTCAGCGCGTTAACTGCCTTTCTCAGGTACAAGCCTCTTTGAAACGGCCTCTCTCTAGGTGAGTGGCCTTTTGCCTTCTGCTCAGCTGATTTGGCAGCAGCATCTGGTAGGGGCTACCTTAGAATGACTTCTTTATCTTACTCTCTCCAGAGGTTGAAAGCTGCTTTTATTTTGCAGAAACAGAGCAAGGTGGGAATGTAGTTCTGGAATTATATATTCCAAGTAGCTAGTTTACCTAACATTGCTCAAGAGATACGTTAACCCTGAAACACCGCACCCTGCTTCTCATCCTGACACATATTCTCTTTACTTCACATTTTCTCCCTGAATTTTCAGTCCAATGAGCCTTTCTTTGTATCTTCGTTTCCCATGCTCTGTCCTGGATTTTAGAGATGTGCCCGAGCCTCACAGAGTGAATTTTAAGCGCACCACCTAACTTGCCATTTTAGCACGTCATCCTGCATACACACTCCCATATCAGAAAATCTAGTGGTTTCCCTAAGACACTATGCCAACAGAACAATAGAAATTTCATTTTATGCATACAGAGTCCCTTCACGGCCTTTCCAGAAAGGAAAGCTGCATTTAATAGACTAGAAATCAATCAGCTTTCGAGGAGACATATGTCTTGAGAAGGTCCTCATTACTGGAAGTGAGCTGTGCCCTCTAATGACGCTCTTTCTAGTCTTCCACTCACTGGGGTGGCTACAGATGTGCTTTGTTCTCTTTGTAAAGTTAGCTGGTTCCTGTGATAATTGTTTATCCTGCCTCAGCTCTTTCACTCTGAGAGTGCTTGAATTCCTTTTAAATAACGCAATTGAAATATTTAACACACTAACACATAACAAGTCCTCAACAATGTTAGCTATTACAGTATTATAATGATTATTATTAAATTATTACCATAATCAGCTTAATTAGAACACTTTTTAGAGAACACAAATTAGGTATAGAATGTCCTAAGCAAATTTATGTACGGTAAATCCAAATTTCCTCTTGAATTCTGTAACAGTATAAGAGATGTGTTCATATCAAGAAATTCCTCAAAATATTCAAATTAAAAAATAATTTTAAGGACAAATGTTAAAATTGCCTATTTTACATCCATCAGGAAGCTGAATCATCATTTCTCACACTTACACTGCAGCACGAAACAAACCAAAAGTTGCTGTTGAGTTGGTTCTGATTCATGGCACCCCAAGTGTGAGAGTAGAGTTGTGCTCCGTAGGGTTTTCAGTGGCTGATTTTTTTGGAAGTAGATCACCAGACCTTTCTTCCAAGGCTCCTCTCATTGGACTCAAACCTCTAGCCATTCAATTAGAAGTCAAGTGAGTTAACCATTTCCACTGCCTAGGGACTCTATACTGTAGCATAGGCTTCATATAACAATATCACCTCTTTCCTTCCCTTTGTAGATATGGTTGACAAAGAGGAAAATTGACGCCTTACTGCCTTTTACTTTACAAGCCACTGAAAATTGGCCTCGACAGCCGTTGCACCGCAAAAACTAATTTACTAATATCTTTGAGGACCACCCAATTTACTAAGTCACAGGCACTTTAAATTCCCTATTTTATTTGCCTTTTCTGTAGGCAAATTATGCCATCTGTTGCAAAGAAACAAATACCATGTAAAAAGCAGCTCCTGGTTTGCTACTGGGCCCCGATAGAGAAAGAATACCTCACACTGAACATGAAGTTACCAAGTGGCCAGAGCTATCCATTATTAGCTGGGTTTTGACAGAGCCACCATGATTGCATGGCAGTCCACACATACATCTAGTGACAATCCACTGTAAGATGAAGCATTGCATCTAGGATTGAACATGTGCACAGCCAGGGAGCACAAATAAGCAGCTTTAGCAGGAGCTGCAGACTTCCATGTCACCTACCACTGTTGCACTGGAGCCTCTCTCTAAGCTCACACCAATGGCTGCTTGGAGGTGAAGGTCACTTATGACCCAGCTAACAATGAGGAACATAGCTGGTATGGTTTGGAAAGCCAAAAATGGACTTCTACTGCATTGCAGCCCAATTCAGATGAATATGAGGGGAATTTCTTTCAGGGGAAGAGCTTTGGGCAGTGCACCTGGTCATCTGTTATGAGTAGAAAAGCAATAGTCCAAGATAAGGATACACATAAACTAATGGGCAGTGCCAAATTGGTTGGCTTTCTGGTCAAGGGCTTCCAAGAAGAAAGATTAGAAAATTGAAGAGGAGGTCTGGCCAACAGATTTGTGGTTAGAATTAAGGAAGAGGAAAATGTGAGGACTTTTATATCACGTGTTAATGCCTACTAGAGTGCATCCAAAACAGAAAAGGCACTAAAAAAAAGCAGTTAAAATGACACAGCCAGTTGATGCCAGCTAACCGAGCTCTCCACTACTCATCTGTCAGTTTGTTGTACTGTGGTGGTTTGCATGTTGCTGTGATGCTGGAAGTTATGCCTCTGATATTTTCAATTCCAGCAGGGCCACCAAAGATGGAGCTTCCAGACTAAAACAGACTAGGAAGAAGCACCTGGTGGTCTACTTCTGAAAAAATTGGCCAGTGAATAGCAGCAGAACATTGTCTGATATAGTGTTGAAGATGAGCCCTTGAGGTTGGAAGGCACTCAAAATATGACTGTGGAAGAGCTGCCTCCTCAAAGTAGAGTGTATCTTAATGTTGTGGATGAAGTAAAGCTTTCAGGACCTTCATTTTCTGATGTGGCATGACTCAAAATGAGAAGAAACAACTGCAAACACCCATTAATAATGAATCTAGAAAAACTGGAAGAAAATGAAAATGAAATGGAATGCATAAACATCCATATCCTAGGAGTTAGTGAGCTAAAAGGAACTGATATTGGCCATTTCAGTTCACACAATCATGTAGTCCACTATGCTGGGAATGACAAATTGAAGAGGAATGGCATTGCACTCATCGTCAAAACTAATATATTAAGTCTATCCTGAAGTACAATGCTGTCAGTGATAGGATAATATCCATATACTTACAGGGAAGATTAGTTAGTATGACTACTATTCAAATTTATGCACCAACCATTAATGCCAAAGACAAAGGAATTGAAGATTTTTATCAACTTCTGCAGTGTCAAATTGATCAAACATGCAATCAAGATGCAGTGATAATTACTTGTGATTGGAATGTGAAAGTTGAAAACAAAGAAGAAGGATCTGCAGTTGGAAAATATGGCCTTGGTGATAGAAACGACCGGATGAGTTGTGGGATGAACTCAAGGACATCATACATGAAGAAAACAAAAGGTCATTAAAAAGACAGGAAAGAAAGAAAAGACTAAAATGGATGTCGGAAGGGACTCTGAAACTTGCTCTTGAATGTAGAGTTGCTAAAGCAAAAAGAAGAAATAATGAAGTAAAAAAACTGAACAGAGGGTTTCAAAGGGAGGCTCGAGGAGACAAAGTATTATAATGAAATATGTCGAGACCTGGAGTTTGAAAACCAAAAGGAAAGAATACACTTGGCATTTCTCAAGCTGAAGGAATTGAAGAAAAAATTCAAGCCTTGAGTTGCAATTTTGTAGCAGTCTATGGCCAAAATATTGAATGATGCGGAGGCATCAAGAGAAGATGGAAGGAATTCACAGGCACTGTACCGAAAAGAACTAGTTGATGTTCAGCCATTTTAGGAGGTAGCATATGATCAAGAACCAATGGAACTGAGGGAAGAAGTCCAAGTTGCACTGAAGGCATTGGCAAAAAACAAGTCTTGAGAAATTGATGAAATACCAATTGAAATGTTTTAACAAAAAGATGCAGCGCTGGACAAACTCATTCGTCTATTCAAAGAAATTTTGAAGACAGCTACCTGGCCAACCGACTGGAACAGATCCATATTTGTGCCCATTCCAAAGAAAGGTGATCTAACGTAATGTGGAAATTATCAAACAATATAATTTTGCCCAAGAAAATTTTAAAAGTTGCATCAGAAATCAGGGAATTGCCAGAAACTCAAACTGGATTCAGAACAGGACGTGGAATAGGGGATATATTGCTGATGGTGGATGGGTCTTGGCTGAAAGCCAACAATAACAGAAAGATGTTTGTCTGTGTTTTATTGAGCATGCCAAGGCATTTGACTGTGTGGATCATGACAAATTATGGATTATATTGTGAAGAATGGGTACCCCAGAGCTCTTAATTGTACTCATGCAGAACCTGTACATAGACAAAGAGGCAGTCATTCAAACAGAATGAGGGGATACTGTCTGGTTTAAAATCAGAAAAAGTGTGTGTAAGGGTTGTATCTTTTCACCATACTTTTTCAGATGATACACTGAGCAATAACATGAAGAAGAACATGGCATCACCACTGGGGGAAGATCATTAACGACCTGTGATATGCAAATGATACAACCTTGGCTTGCTGAAAGCGAAGAGGACTTGATGCGCTTACTGATGAAGATCAAAGGCTACCACCTTCACTATGGATTACACCCCAACATAAAGGAAACAAAAATCCTCACAACTGGACCAATAAACAACATCATGGTAAATGGAGAAAATAATGAAGTTGTCAAGGATTTCATTTTATTGGGTCCACAATGAACACTCATGAAAGCAGTAATTGAGAAATCAAACAACATATTGCATTCGGCAATTCTGCTGCAAATGACCCCTTTAAAATGTTGAAAAGCAGAGGTATCACCTTGAGGGCTTAGATGTGCTAGACCGAAGCTATGATATTTTCAATCGTCTGCATGCAAAAGCTGGACAATGAATAAGGAAGACCGATGAAGAATTGATGCATTTTAATTATGGTGTTGGTGAAGATGGACTCCCAGAAGAATGAACAAGTCTGACTTGGAAGAAGTATAGCCAGAGTGCTCTTTGGAAGCCAGGATGGCGAGACTTCGTCTCACATACTTTAGACACATTATCAGGAGAGACCACTCCCTCGAGAAGGACATCATGCTTGAGAGAGTGTGAGCGAAAAAGAGGAAGACACTCAATGAGATGAATGGACACAGTGGCTGCAATGATGCGCTCAAACATAGCAATGGTTGTGAGGACAGCTATGGGACTGGGCAGTGTTTTCTTCTGTCGCCATGAGTCAGGACCTACTCAACAGCATCTAAGAACAACAACCCTAGTTCTGGTAAAAAGAGCACAGGGTCATAGCAGCCATAGTGGCAACATGGGGACTGTAGAGGCATAGGCTACAGGCATAGATTATCACTAGAGATAATCTAGCTAACGCCACTGCTGAATGTCCAAGCTTCCAGCAACAGAGACCAATACTGAACAGCCATATAGCACCAGCAGCCGCCATCAAGGTGACAATCCAGCTACATCATGGCCAATTGATTACATCAGCTCACTTTCTACCTGGGTGGAGCAACACATCACTCTGACCATGATTGTCATGTATTCTGGGTATTGATTTGCTTTTTGCCTGCAGGACCTTCGTCATTACCGATACATGAAGACTTTCAGTGTTTATCCACCAACATGGGATCCCACATGTTATCACCTCAAATAAACAACGCACTTTACAGAAAAGGAGGCAGAGCGGTGGTCATATGCCAGTGGGATCCACCGATCCTTTGACATACCAAATTTCCCAGAAGTCACCAGCCTGTCTGAGCAGTGAAATAGCCTCTGGAAAACATAGCTAAGGCAACTGTCTGGGTCTGATACACCATAAGAATGGCACACTGTACGATAAATCAATGACAACTTTATGGTAATGTGTCCCCAGTAGGTAGACTACAATGGTTTAGAGCCAAGGGGTGGAATTAGTAGTGACCCACTTTGTGAATTTGTGCTTCCTGTCCCTGCCAATTTAGATTCTGTGGGTCTAGAGGTACTGTTTCCCAAAGGGGTAACAATTCAACTGATATTTCTTTTCAGATATGATTTTCTACCTAGAAAACCAAACAGGATATTTAAAACTAATAAGAGAGCTAATTAATATGACCAGATAATATAAATAGTATACAATAACTGCCTTTCAGTATGTCCACAGTACTAATTAGAAAATATAGCATATAAATATAATTAATTTCCAATAGTAAAAAAAAAAAAAAAACTTATACGATATGTAGCAGAAAATGTCGGATCTTTATGAATAAAGTATTTTACAAACAAACATGCAATTGTACTGAAGGACATAAAGGAATAGAAAAGCAGTTTAAAGAAGAGATAAAGAGTTTTTATAGATGGGAAAACTTAATGTGGTAAATATAAAATATATCAATATATTAATGAATCTATAATTTCAATTCAATGCTAATCATAATATAACAATGATTTTACAGAATGTAAAACTATGATTCTGAAATTCACACATACAAGAAAATTTTGAAGAAGAAAAATAACCATACATTTTCCTTACTTCCTATAAACATTTTTTCACTTTTTTAAATTGTGCTTTAAGCAGAAGTTTACAGTTCAAGTTAGTTTCTCACAAAAAATTTATATACACATTGTTATGTGACCCTAGTTTCTCTCCCTATAATGTGACGGCATACTCCTCCCTTCTACCCTGGATTTCCCATGTCCATTCACCCAGCTCCTGTCCGTTTCTACCTTCTCATCTCACCTCCAGACAGGAGCTGCCCATTTAGTCTCATGTATCTATTTGAGCTAAGAAGCACACTCCTCATGAGCCTCATTTTATGTCTTAGTGTCCAGTCTAATCTTTGTGTGAAGAGTTGGCTTTGGTAATGATTTTAGTTTTGGGCTAACAGAGATTCCGGGGGTCATGTCTTCTGCGGTTCCTCCAGTATCAGTCAGACCATTAAGTCTGGTCTTTCTACTAGAATTTTTGAGTTCTACATTCCACTTTTCTCCTGCTTTGTCAGGGACTCTCTGTTGTGCTTCCTGTCAGAGCAGTCATTGGTGGTAGCTGGGCACCATCTCGTTCTTCTGGTCTCAGGCTGATGGAGCCTCTGGTTTATGTCTCTTGGGCTTATATTTTCCTTGTGTCTTTGGTGTTCTTCATTCTTTACTCCATGTGGGTTGGGACCAGTTGAAGCATCTTAGATGGCCACTTGCTAGATTTCAGACTCCAGATGTCACTGACCAAAGTAGGATGCAGAACATTTTTTTAGTAACTTTGTTATGCCAATTGACCTAGATGTCCCCTGAAACAATGGTCCCAAACCCCTGCCCCTGCTACTCTGTCCCCTGAAGCATTTGCTTGTATTCAGGAGACTTTTAGCTTTTGGTTCAGTCCAGTTGTGCTGACTTCCCCTGTATTGTATGTTGTCCTACCCTTCATCTAAGATAATTCTTGCCCACTATCTAGTTTATCTAGTTAGTGAATACCCTCCCCCTCCCTCCCCACCCTCATAACCATTAAACTTTTCCTTGAGTTCTTATGATAGTGGTCTCATACAATATTTGTCTTTTGGGGACTGACTAATTTCACTCAGCATAATGCCTTCCAGATTCATCCATGTTATGAGATGTTTTGAGGACTCATCATTGTTCTTTATTGTTGCTTAGTATTCCTGTGTGTGACTATACCATAATTTGTTTATCCATTCATCCGATGGGCACCTAGGTTGTTTCCATCTTTTTACTGTTGTGAATAGTGCTGCAATGAACATAGGTGTGTATATATCTATTCCTGTGGTGGCTCTTATTTCCCTAGGGTATATTGCAAGTAGTGGGATTGCTGGATTGTATAGTACTTCTATTTCTAGCTTTAAAAAAAAATTTTTTTTTTTTTTTTTTGCTTTTTAAGGAAGTGCCAAATTGATTTCCAAAGTGGTTGTACCATTTTACATTCCTACTAGCAGTGTATAAGTGTTCCAGTCTCTCCACAACCTCTCCAACATTTATTATTTTGTGTTTTTAGATTAATGCCAGCCTTGTTGGAGTGAGATGGTATCTCATTGTAGTTTCGATTTGCATTTCTCTAATGATTAATGATGGTGAGCATTTCCTCATGTGTCTGTTAGCTGCCTGCATGTCTTCTTTGGTGAAGTGCCTGTTCGTATCCTTTGCCCGTTTTTTAATTGGGTAATTTGTCTTTTTGTTATTGGGGTTTTGCAGTGTCTTGTAGATTTTAGAGATCAGACTCTGATTGCGTTTGTTGTAGCCCCCAATTTTTTCCCAGTCTGTAGGTTGTTGTTTTACTCTTTTGGTGAAGTCTTTGGATGAGCACGCGTTTGATTTTTAGGAGCTCCCCGTTATCAGTTTCTCTTCTGGGGTTTGTGCATTGTTAGTAATGGTTTGTATTCTGTTTATGGCATGTATTAGGGTTCCTAGCATTGTGCCTATTTTTTCTTCATTGATCTTCATTTTAGATTTTATATTTAGGTCTTTGATCCATTTTGAGTTAGTTTTTGTTCAAGGAGCGAGGTATCAGTCTTGTTTCATTTTTTTTTTTTTGCAGATGGGTATCCAATTATGTCAGCACCATTTGTTAAAGAGGCTGTCTTTTCCCCATTTAATGGACTTCGGGCCTTTGTCAAATATCAGCTGCTCATAGGTGTATTAATTTATGTCTGAATTCTCAAATCTGTTCCATTGGTCTATGTATCTGTTGTTGTGCCAGTACCAGGCTGTTTTCACTACTATGGCAGTGTAACTGGTTCTAAAATCAGGTAGTGTAAGGCCTCCCACTCTGTTCTTCAGTGATCCTTTACTTATCCAGGGCTTCTTCTCTTTCCATATGAAGTTGGTGTTTTGTTTCTCCATCTCATTAAAAAATGCCATTGGAATTTTGATCGGGATTGCATTGTATCCATAGATTTCTTTGGGTAGAATAGACATTTTCACAATGTTGAGTCTTCTTATCCATGAGCAAGGTATGTTTTGCCACTTACGTGGGTCTCTTTTGGTTGCTTGCAGTAGTGTCTTGTAGTTTTCTTTGTATAGGTCTTTTACATCTCTGGTTAGATTTATTCCTAAGTATTTTACCTTCTTGGGGGCAATTGTAAATGGTATTGATTTGGTGATTTCCTCTTCGATGTTCTTTTTGTTGGTGTAGAGGAATCCAACTGAGTTTTGTATGTTTATCTAGTATCCTGATAGTTTGCTGAAATCTTCTATTATTTCCAGTAGTTTTCTTTTGGATTCTTTGGGGTTTTCTATGTATAAGATCATATCATCTGCAAAGAGAGATACTTTTACTTCTTCATGACCAATTTGGATGCCCTTTGTTTCTTTTTCTATGCTAATTGCTCTGGCTAGGACCTCCAGCACAATGTTGAATAAGAGCGGTGATAAAAGGCGTCCTTGTCTGGTTCCCATTCTCAAGGGGAATGCTTTCAGACTTTCTCCATTTAGGGTTATGTTGGCTGTTGGCTTTGATAAATGTCCTTTAGTATGTTGAAGAATTTCCTTTCTATTCCTATTTTGCTGAGAGTTTTTATCATGAATGGATGTTGAACTTTGTCAAATGCCTTTTCTGCATCAATTGTTTAGATCATATGGTTTTTGTCTTTCGTTTTATTTGTGTGATGGATTACATTGATTGTTTTTCTCATGTTAAACCATCCCTGCATACCTGATATGAATCCCACTTGGTCATGGTGAATTATTTTTTTATGTTGTTGAATTCTATTGGCTAGAATTTTGTTGAGGATTTTTGCATGTAAGTTCATGAGGGCTATTGGTCTGTAATTTTATTTTTTTTGTTATATCTTTACATGGTTTTTGTATCAGGGTTATGCTGGCTTCATAGAATGAGTTTGGGAGTATTCCATCATTTTGTATGCTCTGAAATACCTTTAGTAGTAGTGGTGTTAACTCTTCTCTGAAAGTTTGGTAGAACTCTCCACTGAAACTATCAGGGCTGGGGCTTTTATTTGTTTGGAGTTTTTTAATTACCTTTTCAATCTCTTCTTTTGTTATAGGTTTATTTAATTGTTCTACCTCTGTGTTAGTTTAGGTAGGTAGTGTGTTTCTAGAAATTCATCCATTTCCTCCAGGTTTTCAAATTTGTTAGAGTAAAATTTTTTATAGAATTCTGTCACAATTCTTTTATTTTCAGTTGGTTCTGATATGATATTGCCCATCTCATTTCTTTGGTCAGTTTGGTCAATGGTTTATTGATTTTGTTGATCTTTTCAAAGAACCAGCTTTTGGTCTTTTTAACTCTTCTAATTGTTTTTCTATTCTCTATTTTTTAATTGTTTTTCTATTTCATTTAATTCTGCTCTAATTTTTATTATTTGCTTTCTTCTGCTGCCTGAGGGCTTCTTTTGCTGCTCTCTCTGTTTTTGTCCCAGTCGTAGGGTTAATGTTTTGATTTTGGCCCTTTCTTCTTTTTGGATGTGTGTATTTATTGCTATAAATTGACCTGTGAGCACTGCCTTTGCTGTCTCCCAAAGGTCCTGGTAGGATGTGATTTCATTCTCATTTGATTCTATGAACTTTCTTATTGTGTCCTTAATTTCTTCTATGATCCAGTAGTTTTTGAGCAGATTCCGAGTGTTTGATTTTTTTTTTTCCCTTGGTTTTTCTGTTATTGATTTCTACTTTTATGGCTTTATGGTCAGAAAACATACTTTGTAATGTTTTGATGCTTTGGATTCTGTTGAGGTTTGCTTTATGGTCTAATGTGTGGTCTATTGTGGAGAATATTCCATGTGTGTTGGAAAAGAAACTGTACTTGGCTGCTGTTGCGTGGAGTGTTCTGTATATGTCTATGAAGTCAATTGGTTGATTGTGGCATTTAGATCTTCCACACCTTTATTGAGCTTCTTTTTGGATCTTCTGTCCTTCATCGAAAGTGGTGTGTTGAATTCTCCTCCTATTTTTTTTTTTAATAACTTTTATTAAGCTTCAAGTGAACGTTTACAAATCCAATCAGTCTGTCACATATAAGTTTACATACATCTCACTCCCTACTCCCACTTGCTCTCCCCCTCTTGAGTCAGCCCTTTCAGTCTCTCCTTTCTTGACAATTTTGCCGGCTTCCCTCTCTCTCTATCCTCCCATCCCCCCTCCAGACAAGAGTTGCCAACACAATCTCAAGTGTCCACCTGATATAATTAGCTCACTCTTCATCAGCGTCTCTCTCCCACCCGCTGACCAGTCCCTTTCATGCCTGATGAGTTGTCTTCGGGGATGGTTCCTGTCCTGTGTCAACAGAAGGTCTGGGGAGCATGGCCGCCGGGATTCCTCCAGTCTCAGTCAGACCATTAAGTTTGGTCTTTTTATGAGAATTTGGGGTCTGTATCCCACTGATCTCCTGCTCCCTCAGGGGTCCTCTGCTGTGTTCCCTGTCAGGGCAGTCATCGATTGTGGCCGGGCACCAACTAGTTCTTCTGGTCTCAGGATGATGTAGGTCTCTGGTTCATGTGGCCCTTTCTGTCTCTTGGGCTCTTAGTTGTCGTGTGGCCTTGGTGTTCTTCATTTTCCTTTGCTCCAGGTGGGTTGAGACCAACTGCTGCATCTTAGATGGCCGCTTGTAAGCATTTAAGACCCCAGATGCCACATTTCAAAGTGGGATGCAGAATGATTTCATAATAGAATTATTTTGCCAATTGACTTAGAAGTCCCCGCAAACCATGTTCCCCAGACCCCCGCGCTTGCTCCGCTGACCTTTGAAGCATTCATTTTATCCCGGAAACTTCTTTGCTTTTGGTCCAGTCCAATTGAGCTGACCTTCCATGTATTGAGTGTTGTCTTTCCCTTCACCTAAAGCAGTTCTTATCTACTGATTAGTCAATAAAAAACCCTCTCCCACCCTCCCTCCCTCCCCCCCTCGTAACCACAAAAGTGTGTGTTCTTCTCAGGTTTACTATTTCTCAAGATCTTATAATAGTGGTCTTATACAATATTTGTCCTTTTGCCTCTGACTCATTTCGCTCAGCATAATGCCTTCCAGGTTCCTCCATGTTATGAAATGTTTCAGAGATTTGTCACTGTTCTTTATCGATGCATAGTATTCCATTGTGTGAATATACCACAATTTATTTACCCATTCATCCATTCATGGACACCTTGGTTGCTTCCAACTTTTTGCTATTGTAAACAGGGCTGCAATAAACATGGGTGTGCATATATCTGTTTGTATGAAGGCTCTTGTATCTCTAGGGTATATTCCTAGGAGTGGGATTTCTGGCTTGTATGGTAGTTCTATTTCTAACTGTTTAAGATAACGCCAGATAGATTTCCAAAGTGGTTGTACCATTTTACATTCCCACCAGCAGTGTATGA
This sequence comes from Loxodonta africana, assembly GCF_030014295.1. Classification (NCBI taxonomy): domain Eukaryota; kingdom Metazoa; phylum Chordata; class Mammalia; order Proboscidea; family Elephantidae; genus Loxodonta; species Loxodonta africana. Next base: position 80,960,498 of record NC_087357.1, on the reverse strand, counting down.
GAGTTCCAATCTCTCCGCAGCCTCTCCAACATTTATTATTTTGTGTTTTTTGGATTAATGCCAGCCTTGCTGGTGTGAGATGGAATCTCATCGTAGTTTTAATTTGCATTTCTCTAATGGCTAATGATCGAGAGCATTTTCTCATGTATCTGTTGGCTGCCTGAATATCTTCTTTAGTGAAATGTGTGTTCATATCCTTTGCCCACTTCTTGATTGGGTTGTTTGTCTTTTTGTGGTTGAGTTTTGACAGAATCATGTAGATTTTAGAGATCAGGCGCTGGTCGGAGATGTCATAGCTGAAAATTCTTTCCCAATCTGTAGGTGGTCTTTTTACTCTTTTGGCAAAGTCTTTAGATGAGCATAAGTGTTTGATTTTTAGGAGCTCCCAGTTATCGGGTTTCTCTTCATCATTTTTGGTAATGTTTTGTATTCTGTTTATACCTTGTATTAGGGCTCCTAGGGTTGTCCCTATTTTTTCTTCCATGATCTTTATCGTTTTAGTCTTTATGTTTAGGTCTTTGATCCACTTGAAGTTAGTTTTTGTGCATGGTGTGAGGTATGGGTCCTGTTTCATTTTTTTGCAAATGGATATCCAGTTATGCCAGCACCATTTGTTAAAAAGGCTATCTTTTCCCCAGTTAATTGACACTGGTCCTTTGTCAAATATCAGCTGCTCATACGTGGATGGATCTATGTCTGGGTTCTCAATTCTGTTCCATTGGTCTATGTGTCTGTTGTTGTACCAATACCAGGCTGTTTTGACTACTGTGGCTGTATAATAGGTTCTGAAGTCAGGTAAGGTGAGGCCTCCCACTTTCTTCTTCTTTTTCAGTAGTGCTTTGCTTATCTGGGGCTTCTTTCCCTTCCATATGAAATTGGTGATTTGTTTCTCTATCCCCTTAAAATATGACATTGGAATTTGGATCAGAAGTGCGTTAAATGTATAGATGGCTTTTGGTAGAATAGACATTTTTACTATGTTAAGTCTTCCTATCCATGAGCAGGGTATGTTTTTCCACTTAAGTATGTCCTTTTGAATTTCTTGTAGTAGAGCTTTGTAGTTTTCTTTGTATAGGTCTTTTACATCCTTGGCAAGATTTATTCCTAAGTATTTTATCTTCTTCAGGGCTACTGTGAATGGTATTGATTTGGTTATTTCCTCTTCGGTGTTCTTTTTGTTGATGTAGAGGAATCCAAGTGATTTTTGTATGTTTATTTTATAACCTGAGACTCTGCCAAACTCTTCTATTAGTTTCAGTAGTTTTCTGGAGGATTCCTTAGGGTTTTCTGTGTATATAATCATGTCATCTGCAAATAGTGATAACTTTACTTCTTCCTTGCCAATCCGGATACCTTTTATTTCTTTGTCTAGCCTAATTGCCCTGGCTAAGACTTCCAACACGATGTTGAATAAGAGTGGTGATAAAGGGCATCCTTGTCTGGTTCCCGTTCTCAAGGGAGATGCTTTCAGGTTCTCTCCATTTAGAGTGATATTGGCTGTTGGCTTTGCATAGATGCCCTTTATTATGTTGAGGAATTTTCCTTCAATTCCTAGTTTGGTAAGAGTTTTTATCATGAATGGGTGTTGGACTTTGTCAAATGCCTTTTCTGCATCAATTGATAAGATCATGTGGTTTTTGTCTTTTGTTTTATTTATGTGATGGATTACATTAATGGTTTTTCTGATATTAAACCAGTCTTGCACACCTGGTATAAATCCCACTTGATCAGGGTGAATTATTTTTTTGATGTGTTGTTGGATTCTATTGGCTAGAATTTTGTTGAGGATTTTTGCATCAATGTTCATGAGGGGTATAGGTCTATAATTTTCTTTTTTTGTAATGTCTTTACCTGGTTTTGGTATCAGGGAGATGGTGGCTTCATAGAATGAGTTGGGTAGTATTCCGTCATTTTCTATGCTTTGGAATACCTTTAGTAGTAGTGGTGTTAACTCTTCTCTGAAAGTTTGGTAGAACTCTGCAGTGAAGCCGTCTGGGCCAGGGCTTTTTTTTTGTTGGGAGTTTTTTGATTACCGTTTCAATCTCTTTTTTTGTTATGGGTCTATTTAGTTGTTCTACTTCTGAATGTGTTAGTTTAGGTAGGTAGTGTTTTTCCAGGAATTCATCCATTTCTTCTAGGTTTTCAAATTTGTTAGAGTACAATTTTTCATAATAATCTGAAATGATTCTTTTAATTTCATTTGGTTCTGTTGTGATGTGGTCCTTCTCATTTCTTATTCGGGTTATTTGTTTCCTTTCCTGTATTTCTTTAGTCAGTCTAGCCAATGGTTTATCAATTTTGTTAATTTTTTCAAAGAACCAGCTTTTGGCTTTGTTAATTCTTTCAATTGTTTTTCTGTTCTCTAATTCATTTAGTTCAGCTCTAATTTTTAGTATTTGTTTTCTTCTGGTGCCTGATGGATTCTTTTGTTGCTCAGTTTCTATTTGTTCAAGTTGTAGGGACAGTTCTCTGATTTTGGCTCTTTCTTCTTTTTGTATGTGTGCATTTATTGATATAAATTGGCCTCTGAGCACTGCTTTTGCTGTGTCCCAGAGGTTTTGATAGGAAGTATTTTCATTCTCATTGCTTTCTATGAATTTCCTTATTCCCTCCTTGATGTCTTCTATAACCCAGTCTTTTTTCAGGAGGGTATTGTTCATTTCCAAGTATTTGATTTCTTTTCCCTCGTTTTTCTGTTATTGATCTCTAGTTTTATTGCCTTGTGGTCTGAGAAGATGCTTTGTAATATTTCGATGTTTCAGACTCTGCAAAGGTTTGTTTTATGACCTAATATGTGGTCTATTCTAGAGAATGTTCCATGTGCGCTAGAAAAAAAAGTATACTTTGAAGCAGTTGGGTGGAGAGTTCTGTATAAGTCAATGCGGTCAAGTTGGTTGATTGCTGTAATTAGGTCTTCCGTGTCTCTGTTGAGCTTCTTACTGGATGTCCTGTCCTTCTCCGAAAGTGGTGTGTTGAAGTCTCCTACTATAATTGTGGAGGTATCGATCTCGCTTTTCAATTCTGTTAAAATTTGATTTATGTATCTTGCAGCCCTGTCATTGGGTGCATAAATATTTCATATGGTTATGTCTTCCTGATCAATTGTCCCTTTTATCATTATATAGTGTCCTTCTTTATCCTTTGTGGTGGATTTAAGTCTAAAGTCTATTTTGTCAGAAATTAATATTGCTACTCCTCTTCTTTTTTGCTTATTGTTTGCTTGATATACTTTTTTCCATCCTTTGAGTTTTAGTTTGTTTGTGTCTCTAAGTCTAAGGTGTGTCTCTTGTAGGCAGCATATAGATGGATCGTGTTTCTTTATCCAGTCTGTGACTCTCTGTCTCTTTATTGGTGCATTTAGTCCATTTACATTCAGGGTAATTATAGATAAATAAGTTTTTAGTGCTGTCATTTTGATGCCTTTTTATGTGTGTTGTTGACAATTTCCTTTTTCCACATACTTTTTTGTGCTGAGGCGTTTTTCTTAGTAAATTGTGAGATCCTCATTTTCATAGTGCTTGACTTTATGTTAGTTGAGTCGTTACGTTTTTCTTGGTTTTTATCTTGAGTTATAGAGTTGTTATACCTTTTTGTGGTTACCTTATTATTTACCCCTATTTTTCTAAGTAAAAACCTAACTTGTATTGTTCTATATCGCCTTGTATCACTCTCCATATGGCAGTTCAATGCCTCCTGTATTTAGTCCCTCTTTTTGATTATTGTGATCTTTTACCTATTGACTTCCATGATTCCCTGTTATGTGTATTTTTTTTTTTAATTAATCTTAATTTGTTTGTTTTTGTGATTTCCCTATTTGAGTTGATATCAGGACGTTCTGTTTTGTGACCTTGTGTTGTGCTGATATCTGATATTATTGGTTCTCTGACCAAACAATATCCTTTAGTATTTCTTGTAGCTTTGGTTTGGTTTTTGCAAATTCTCCAAACTTGTGTTTGTCTGTAAATATCTTAATTTCGCCTTCATATTTCAGAGAGAGTTTTGCTGGATATATGATCCTTGGCTGGCAGTTTTTCTCCTTCAGTGTTCTGTATATGTCGTCCCATTCCCTTCTTGCCTGCATGGTTTCTGCTGAGTAGTCAGAACATATTCTTATTGATTCTCCCTTGAAGGAAACCTTTCTTTTCTCCCTGGCTGCTTTTAAAATTTTCTGTTTATCTTTGGTTTTGGTGAGTTTGATGATAATATGTCTTGGTGTTTTTCTTTTTGGATCAATCTTAAATGGGGTTCGATGAGCATCTTGGATAGATATCCTTTCATCCTTCATGATGTCAGGGAAGTTTTCTGTCAGGAGTTCTTCAACTATTTTCTCTGTGTTTTCTGTCCCCCCTCCCTGTTCCGGGACTCCAATCACCTGCAGGTTATCCTTCTTGATAGAGTCCCACATAATTCTTAGGGTTTCTTCATTTTTTTAAATTCTTTTATCTGATTTTTTTTCCAGCTATGTTGGTGTTGATTCCCTGGTCCTCCAGATGTCCCAGTCTGCATTCTAATTGCTCGAGTCTGCTCCTCTGACTTCCTATTGCGTTGTCTAATTCTGTTATTTTATTGTTAATCTTTTGGATTTCTACATGTTGTCTCTCTATGGATTCTTGCAACTTATTAATTTTTCCAGTATGTTCTTGAATAATCTTTTTGAGTTCTTCAACAGTTTTATCAGCGTGTTCCTTGGCTTTTTCTGCAGTTAGCCTAATTTCATTTGTGATGTCTTGAAGCATTCTGTAAATTAGTTTTTTATATTCTGTATCTGATAATTCCAAGATTGTATCTTCATTTGGGAAAGATTTTGATTCTTTTGTTTGGGGGGTTGGAGAAGCTGTCACGGTCTGCTTCTTTAAGTGGTTTGATATGGATTGTTGTCTCTGAGCCATCACTGGGAAACTAGTTTTTCCCGAAAATCCGCTGCGTCCAGTCCAAATCCCAGCGGGACGGTTCTCCGGCTGGGACGCTGCTCTTCCTGCTCCAAGACCAGTCACTGCCTCCCGGGGACTTCTCCTACCGGCTGCGTCCCACGCCGCCCGTGGAACTGGCTGGTCCCCCTCCCGGGGTTAGTTCAGGGGGGTGGAGCAGGTCTCTGTGCTTGTGCCGTACCTGACTGGTACGCTGCCTCCAGGCTCTGAAAACAATCGCTGCTTCCCCGTATTAGTTCGTTCTCCGTCTCTAAATCTGTGTTTGTTGTTCAGGGTTCGTAGATTGTTATGTATGTGATCGATTCACTTGTTTTTCCTTGTCTTTGTTGTAAGAGGGATCCGAGGTAGCGTCTGCCTAGTCCGCCATCTTGGCTCCGCCCCCCTCCTCCTATTTTTGTGAAGCTGTCTATCTCTCTTCAATGCTGTTAGATTTTTTTTTTTAAATGTATTTTGGAGCCCTTTCATTGGGTGCATGAATCTTTATTATTGTTATGTCCTCCTGCTGTATTGACCCTTTAATCATTACATAGTGTCCTTCTTTATCCTTTGTGGTGGATTTTACTTTAAATTCTATTTTGTCAGAGATTAATATTGCCACTTCTCTTCTTTTCTGATTGTTGGTTGCTTGCTATGTTTTTTTCCATCCTTTGAGTTTTACTTTGTTTGTGTCTTTACATCTAAGGTGTGTCTCTTGTAGGCAGCATATAGATGGATCTTACTTTTTATCCATTCTGTCACTCCCTGTCTCTTTATTGGGCATTTAGTCTATTTACATTCAGCATAATTATTGATAGGTATGAGTTTAGTGCTGTCATTTTGATGTCTTTTTTTTGTGTGTGTGTTGTTGACAGTTTCTTTGTTCCTCTTAATTTTCTGTGCTGAGTAGTTTTTCTTCCTGTATTTTCTTTTCATGTTTTTCATTGTTATTGATTTTGTATTTGCTGAATCTTTATGTTTTTCTGGTTTTCTTTTTGATGTTTAGGGCTGTTAGTTTCCTTTGTGGTTACTTTAATACTTTCCACTATTTTTCTAAGTTTAAACCAGTCTTTTATTTCTTTATACTGCCTTGACTTCCTCTCCGTGTGAAAGACCTATGACTACATTTTTTTAGTCCCTCTTTTTTGTTCTAACATTGTCATCTTTTACATGTTGATGCTCTATTTCCCTATTTTCAGTGTTTTGGCTTTGATTTATTTTTGTGACTTCCCTATCTGGTTTGATATCTGGTTGCTCTGTCTCATGTTCCAGTCTTGGGTTGTTATCTAATGTTATTGATTTTCTAACTGTAGGACTCCCTTTAGTATTTCTTGGTTGTGTTTTTGCAAATTCCCTAAACTTCTGTTTATCTGGAAATGCCCTAATTTTGGCATCATATTTGAGAGATAATTTTGTTGGATATATAGTTCTCGGCTGGCAATTTTTTTTCCTGCTAGGTTCTATGTATGTCGTCCCATTGCCTTCTTGCTTGAATAGTTTCTGTTGAGTAGCCAGAGCTTAGTCTTTTTGACTCTCCTTTGTAGATGACTTTCGTTTATCCCTGGCCACTCTTAAAATTCACTCTTTATCTTTGATTTTGGCAAGTTAGATTATAATATGTCTTGATGCCTTTCTTTTGGGGATCTGCTTTGTGTGGGGATCGATGAGCATGTTGGACAGATATCTTCTCATCTTTCATGATATCAGGGAAGTTTTCTGCCAACACTGCTGTCTGTATTTTCTGTTATTCCTCCCTGTTCTGGTACTCCAATCACTCATAGGTTATTTCTCTTGATAAGGTCCAAAATAATTTTTAGGTTTTCTTCATTTTTTTAAATTCTTTATCTGATTTTTCCTCAAATATGTTGGTGTCAGGTGCTTTATCTTCAACCTCACTAATTCTGATTTCCATTTCCTCAGTTCTGCTCCTATGACTTTCTATCGAGTTGCCTAATTCTGAAATTTTACTGTTAATCTTTTGGATTTCCGTTTTCTGTCTCTCTTTGGATTCTTGCAACCTATTAAATTTGTCATTGTTCTCTTCTATAATCTTCTTAAGTTTCTCTATTACTTTGTCTGTGTGTTCCTTGGCTTGTTCTATGTTTTGCCTGATCTTCTTCTTGATCTCTTGAAGAGTTCTGTATATTAATATTTTTTATTCTACCTCTGGTAATTCCAAGACATTATCTTCTCCAGAAGATTTCTTGATTCTTTGTTTTGGGAGCTTGCTGAAACCATCATAGACTTCCTCTTATGTGATTTGATATTGACTGTTTTCTCCGAGCAGTCAATAAGTTATTATATTTATTTATTTTATATTTGCTTGCTGTGTCCTAGTTTTTTTGTTTTGTTTTGATATCCCCAAATAAGCTGCTCGTGTGAGCTAGTTTGCTTATTGTCACCTTTGAAGCTCTAAGGTCCTGTCAACAGGTGATTAGATCTGTTACTAGGTATGTAAGCCCAGGAGTCCATTTACTTTTCTTGTATGCATTCAGTTCACGCGTCCAAGTAGTCAGTCATCAACTGTGTGGTGCAGGCTCTCACCCACAGTCCTAGGCAGGCAGGGGTGATTGGTGTAGGCACAGGTATCTGGCTGCAGTAGGGGGTCAAGCACTGAGTGAGTCAGGGTGCTGACAGCTGCCCCTAAGTGTCTGGGAGGAAAGTGTGTCCCTGTTCCCTAGATCATGTAGGTGGGTGGGTTTTGCAGACAGACTATGGGTACACAATGCAGTTGGCTGTAAGGACTGAGAGGCCCCACTTATTCTCGGACCCCCTGTTGTGGGTGACTAGGTGGCATGGGGTGGAGCCACCAGTCTTCAGGCCCCTGATGTGGGTTGGTGAGGACCCTGTTTAATGGGCAGAGTGGTGTCAAATGTCAAGAACCTGCCACTCCACCATAGAGCTGATACAGTTGAACTTGGGCTTCTGGTATATAGCTCATTGTACTGTGCTAATGAGGGCCTACACTGTTGAAATTTGCCCACATAGGTCTATGCAGGGGTCAAAGGCATTCAAAGTCTGTGGACCTCTTATGCCTGTGCCTAGGCAAAGGATCTATGCCTGCCCTAAGTTCCTGGCTTAGGGGAGCTGGCAGGTTATTTTTTCGTGTTTGTTACTTTGTTCCCGCTGCTGATCCAGCCTGCAGGGTGCTGGTTCCTGCCGGGTCAGGTCTGGCAACTCCTTGCTAGTTCTGAACTGTCTCTCCCTACCCCTGCTGCTTAGTCTGATTCCTCAACTTTGCCTTTGATGTTCAGGGCTACTAGAGTATAATATATAATTGATTCACTTGTTTTTTCCGGGTCTTTATTGTAAGAGGGACCACTCTGCTGTCTCAGCCCCGCCTCCTCTAAACATTTATTATAAATATAAGGAAATAAAAACCTTGTATAAAAATAGAATAACATATAAAAGAGTAGAAAGTCCAGATATTTTCATATACAAGTGAGTAGTAAAAAAAGAAAAACAAAACTCATTGCCCTCAAGCCTATCCCAACTCATAGTGACCCTATAGGATAGAGTAGACCTGCCCCATAGGTTTTCCAAGGCTGTAATCTTTACCAAAGCAGACTGTCACATCTTTCTCCCATGGAGTTGCTGGTGGGTTTGAACCACTGACCTTTCAGTTAGCAGCTGAGTGCTTAACCACTGTGCTACCAGGGCCCCTTGTGAGTAATTAGTACATGATAACAGTAGTATTTCAAATCATTAGGGAAATATATACCATCTAGGGACTTTTAGCTACCCCTTTGAAAATAAAAATTACAAGTTAGATTCCTTGTAATGAGTTCAAGAAAATTCAGGGATTATTAAGTGAAAAATTATGATGGTAAGGTAGCAGCATTGCACAATGAGCTATTTATTGAGGTCAAGGCATTGACAGCCACAAACCAGTCTCCCATGGCTGATGGTCTTCCAGAAGGAAATGACACAGGCTAAGAGGGCATGAAAACCCTGAGGAAAAGGTATAAAAAGAAAGAAGAAACAGTGGCCCACTAAAAAAGAAAAAAAAAAAATGAATTGACAGAAACCATTCCTAAGGAAGTTCAGACACTGGACTTACTAGACAAAATTCTTAAATCAACTGTCCCACATATGCTCAAAAAGCCAAAGGAAATTGCAAACGAAGAGCCAAGGGAAATTAGGAAAACATTGCATGAACAAAATGAGAATATCAACAAAGAGATGGAAATTATAAAAAGGAATGAATGAGAAATTCTGGAACAGAAAAGTACAATAAATAAAATGAAAAATTCACTAGAGGGGTCAATAGCAGATTTGAGCAGACAGAAAAAAAATCAGTGAATGCAAATATAAGGCAATCAAAATTATCCAGCCTTAGAATCACAAAGAAAAAGAATAAGTAAGAATGAGCAGAGATGAATTTGGGAGGCAAGGCCAAGACGGTGGAATAGACAGATGCTTCCAGCGAGCCCTCTTTCAACAAAGACCCCAAAAAAGAAGTGAAACGAGTATATTTATGACAAGGAAGCCCTGAACATCAAAGTCAAAGTTAGAAGCTGAACTGAGTGGCAGGGTAGGAAGAGATAGTTCAGAAGCATAAAGGAGTTACTGGACCTGAAACGCCAGGAGCCCTCAGGCACCATTCCCAGGAGCGGCTGTGGCGGACTGATACTAGTGTTTGGCCACACTTTCCTCAGGGAGAAGCAGCCAGCTGCACAGCCAACTCACACCTGCAGAACCAGAGAAGAATGGCACTCTCAGCAAAATCTGTATATATTTTACCACGCCTCCCACCCCCAAGCCAGCTTCAGCAGCTGTTGATTTCCCAGGCCTGAGGTAGGTCCTCTTGAGAGCCTAGAGCCATCCTCCTGGCCTTAGAGAAGGAATAAATTTACAATTGGGGGAAAAGATAATTTGCCAGCTCCACTAACCAGGGGAGCTCAGGACAGAAGCAGCTCCTATCCAAGCATAAATGGTCCATGGACTTTGAGTACCTTTCCCTCCACATGGACCTGTGGGGGCCTATTTCAGGAGAATAGGCCCTTGTTGGCAGACTACAACTGCTTCAGCTGTGTGGTGGAAAGGTGGGTTTTGATCTTTGACACCGCTTTGCCTATTAAACAGGGTCCTCACCTCTGCACATCAGGGGCCTAAGGACTGGTGGCTCCACTCAGGTCACCCAGCCACCCACAACAGAGGTCCAAGGACAACTGATAACTCCCAGTCCTTACAACCAAAAACATTGAGTGTCTATGGCCCATCTGCAGAACCCACCCACTCATATGCTCTAGGGAAGAGGGACACGCATTCCTCAGAGACAGTTGGGAGACAATTCTCAGCCCTCTGCCTTGTTCAGAGCGTGACCACTTGCTGCAACCAGATACCGATGCCTAAGCCAATCACCCTTGCTCCTCTAAAACTGTAGGACAGAGCCTGTACCACACAGTTGGTGATCAGCTACCTGGACTTTTGAGCTGAATTCATACAAGAAAAGTGAATAGACTCCTAGACTGATATGCCTGATAACAGCCCTAGCCATCTGGGGACAGGATGTCAGAGCTCCAAAGGCAAAAATAATCAAGCTAGCTCACTCAAGCAACCCATTTGGGCATATCAAAACAAAACAACGCAAGAAGCTATGATATAGTAAGCAAACATAAATTAAATGAATACAATAACTTATAGATAGCTCTGAGGAAACAGTCAATATCAAGTCACATAAAGAACAGACAATGATTGCCTCAACAAGCTCTCAAAACAAAGAATCAAGGGATCTTCTAGATGAAAGTGCCTTCCTGGAATTACCAGAGGCAGAATATAAAAGATTAATATACAGAACCCTTCAAGACATCAGGAAGGAAATTAGGCAATATGTAGGACAAGCCAAGGAACACACAGATAAAGCAGTTGAAGGAATTAAAAAGGTTATTCAGGAACATAATGAAAAATTTAAAAAGCTGGAAAAATTCACAGGCAGCAATCAAAAATTCAGAATATTAACAGCAAAATTACAGAATTAGACAGCTCAATAGAAAGCCAGGAGAGCAGAGCCGAGCAAGTGGAAGGCAGAATTTCTGAACCTGAAGATAAAGCACTTGGTACTAATATCTTTGGAAAAAAATCAAATAAAAGAATTAAAAAAATGAAAAAACCTAAAGAATCACGTGGGACTCTATTAAGAGAAATAACCTATGAGTAATTGGAGTACCAGAACAGGGAGGGATAACAGAATATACGGAGACAATTCTTGAAGATTTGTTGTCAGAAAACTTCCCTGATATCATGAAAGATGAGAAGATATCTATCCAAGATGCTCATTGAACTCCACATAAGGTAGATTTTAAAAGAAAGTCACCAAGACATATTATAATCAAATTTGCCAAAACCAAAAATAGAATTTTAAGAGTGGCTAGGGCTAAAGGAAGAAAAAAAAGGAAGAGCCACTTACAAAAGAGGGTCAATAAGAATAAGCTCGGACTACTTGGCAGAATCCATGCAAGCAAGAAGGCAATGGGATGACTTATATAAAGATTTGACGGAAAAAAAAATTGCCAGCCAAGAATCAATATATACAGCAAAACTGTCTCTCAAATATAAAGGTGAAATTGGGACATTTCCAGATAAACAGAAGTTTAGGGGAGTCATAAAAACCAAACAAAAACTACAAGAAATACTAAAGGGAGTTCTTTAGTTAGAAAATCAATAATATCAGGTATCAACCCAAGAATAGAACACTGGGCAGAGCAATCAGATGTCAACCCAGACAGGGAAATCACAAAAATAAATCAAGATAAAAACACACTCAAAACAGTGAAACAGCGATGTTATTATGTAAAAGAAGACAACATTAAAACAATAAAGAGGGACTAAATAATGCAGTCATAGGTATTTCATATAGAGAGGATGACAAGGTGATACAAAGAAATAAAAGTTAGGTTTAAATTTAGAAAAATAGGGATAAATATTAAGGTAGGCGCAAAGGAGACAAACTATCCTGCACATCAAAATAAAATACAAGAAAAAAATAGAGAATCAGCAGAAATAAAATCAAGGGACAATATACCAGGAGGATATAACCATATTAAATATTTATGCACCCAATGACAAGGCTGCAAGATACATAAAAAACAAACAAACAAACAAACAAAACAAACTGTCAGCCAAGAATTCTATATCTGGCAAAACTATCCTTCAATAATAAGGGGAAATTAAGATATTCCTAGATTAACAAAAGCTGAGGAAGTTTGTTACCATGAAGAGTGTCCTACAAGAAATTCTAAAGGAAGGCTTTCAGGTCGAAATGAAAGAACATTAGGCAGTTACCTGAAGCGGAATGAAGAAATAAGGATCTTCAGTAAGGTACCTACATAGTAATATGAAAGCCACTATTATTAGATTTTTGGTTTGTGTCTCCACTTTTTATTTCTTACATTATTTAAAAGACAATTACCATATGTTTATGCAAATAATTGATGCCCTTGGTGTTTGTTTGCTGGCCATGTCCTCCTCCCCCACCACAAGGCGCCCTCACAAGCACAGCCATGCTGATCCTCTTTCATGTGTTTCTGCAGAAAAAAATTAGCATAGTGTGCTTATGTAAATACCTCATGGGGGTGGGTGTGACTGTCAAATGCAAAAGGCACATGCTTATTTGTGTAAAAATATGGTACATAAAAACAGTTATAAATTTGTTATTAGGCACACTGTATAAAGATGTAATTTGTGACAAAAAACAACATAATTGGGGCACAGCTGTATAGGAATAGTTTTTCATGCTGTTAAAGTTTGTATCAATTCAAACTAGATTGTTATAAATTTAGGGTATTAATTGTAATCCCCATAATAACCACAAAGAAAATATGTAAAACTATGCACAAAAGGAAATGAGAAAGGAAATAAAAACTGCACACTACAAAAAAAAAAAAATCAATGAAACACAAAAATGGGAATAATGGAGGAAAAGAGGGACAAAAATGATATAAGATATAAAGGAAATAAATAGCAAAATGACAGAAGTCAATCCTCCCTTATTAGTAGTTACTTTTATTATAAATGGATTATATTCTCCAATCAAAAAGTAGAGATTAGTAGAATGGATAAAAAAACACGTTCCAACTAAATGCTGTCTACATGAGAATCACCTTAGATCCAATGATGGAAATTGGTTGAAAGTGAAAATATGGAAGAAGATATTCTCTGTAAATAGTAGCCAAATGTGAGATGGGGTGGCTATAATAATATCAGACAAATAGACTTTAAGTAAAAAACTACAAGAGACAAAGAAAGACAGTATGTATTTATGTAAGGGCTAATGTAACAAGAAGATAAAACAATTATAAACATTAATGCACCAAACAACAGAGTTCCCCCAAACGAAGCAAACATTGGCAGTATTGAAGGGAGCAATAGACTGTTTTATCAATACCCTACTTTCACTAAAGATAGAAATGTCTAGACAAAAGATCAATAAAGAAACAGAGGACTTTAACAGCACTAAAAACCAACTAGACCTAACAGACATGTATAGAACACCTCACCCAACAACAGCAGAGTACGCATTCTTCTTAAGGGCACACGAATAAACCACGAGCAAGACCACAAATGAGACCTGAGAAATTTAAAAAGATTGAAATTATACAATGTATTTTCTCTGACTAAAATGGAATGAAGCTTGAAATCAATGACAGAAGGAAAAAGGGAAAATTCACAAATATGTGGAAATTAAATAACGTACTATTAAACGATCAAAGGGTCAAAGGAAAAATCACAAGGGAGGATACAAAATGCTTAGAGATGAATAAAAATGAAAACACAACATACCAAAACTTAAGGGATACTGTGAAGATATTGCTCAGAGAGAAATTTATAACAGTAAACGCCTATACTAAAAAAGGAAAAGGCCATTAAGAAAATGCAAATCAAAATCACAGTGAGGTACCACTTCACATCCACTTGGATGGCTATAATTAAATTTAAAAAAATGTAAAAAATGTGGACAAATTGGAACCCTCATACATTGCTAGTGGGAATGTTAAATGACTCAGCCACTGTGGAAACCAGTTTAGTGGTTTGTCAGAGTTAAAAATAGAATTGCCATATGACCCTGCAATTCTACTCCTAGATATATGTGCAAAAGAAATGAAAACATGTACTCGAACAGGTACATGTACATGCACGTTCATAGCAGCCAAAGGTGAAAACAGTCCAAACGTCCATCAATCAATGGACTGATAAATGTTGGTGTATGCATAGAGTGCAATATTATTCATCCATAAAAAGGAATGAAGTCCTGAGATATGCTACAATGTGGCAAACCTCCAAAATATTATGCTAAACGAAAGAAGCCAGACACAAATGTCACCTATTGTATGATTCCATTTATATAAAATATACATAATAGATTAGTCCATAGACAGAGTTCACAGACTGGTCGTTTCCAGGGTTTGGGGGGGAAGGTAATAAGGAGAAATTGCATAATGCATAAGAAGTTTTATTTTGGAGTTATGGAAATATTTTGGAACTAGATATTGGTGATGGTTGGACAACACCACAAATGTACTAAATTTCACCAAATTGTTTACTCTAACATGGTAATTTTTATGTCATGTGAATTTCATCTCAATACATCATTTTTAAAAAGATGTGCAAATACATTATTGGTGACAAAAATGTTACAATACAATATATGCAGCATTTTACAGAAACCCATGCAAAAACAAATCAAACATACATCACACAAGCACAAACCATCTATTTTTATACATCAATGCTATCCAGTAGAATTTTCTGTGATTGAAATGTTCTATAATCTGTCCTGTCCAATACTGTGACCACTTGCTACATGTGGCTACTGAGCACTTGAAATGTGTCATCTGTGAGATTGAGAAACTGAATTTTAAATTTTATCCAATTTAAATAAATTTAAATAGCTGCATGTGGTTAGTGGCTTTTGCATCGGACAGCAGAGCTGTAGATATGTATATATGCATGTTAAATCACAGATAGAGAACTTGAAATATATAACATGAATGTATTCCTGTATTAGGTAATTGGAAAAGCAATGTTTAAAAGCCAAAATAGCTTATGGAAAGATGTACAAAGTCCATTGCAGAAGGACTGAAAACAGCAGAGTAAGAAGAATAAGACAGGGTCAAGAACCTGAAATAACTGGGTTTGTACGTGTGGGTCAGTGTGGGGGCTGGCGAGAACAAATGCACGGAGTGCATAAATGCCACCCTCTTGTCTTGAAAGCCCATGGTCATCTTAATTGCGGATGGGTCGTGCTTGGTGAAACCCACAAGGTCACGGTGGATGCTTCCATTATTGCATTTATTTAAATGAGTGGCATCCATTCAGCCCTTACTTTTCATCAAGAAATTACATCCTATGTTGATGGATAACTGATGTTCACCAAGTGGAGGTGGGTCAAGCATAGAATTGGGGTAGAGAGGAGTGGTTCCCCTTGACAGCCCCTATTATTGCATCCTGCAAAAGCAGCAGGAAGAGTCAGGCAGTTTGATTTAATGATGGAGAAATGCTTCAATGCTTACAAGCACTGCGTAGTAAAAGAAGGCTTGTCAATGGGCTGTTTTATAGAAAGACTAACCATACAGCTCTAAGTAGGAACAGATCCATGTTTATCTATTTCCAACTTTCTAAAGGTAACAAAGCTATCAGATTTAGTGGGTTAAAACCCATACCTAACAACATCCTGAACTCATCATCTTCCTCAAGAACGTGATCTGATCAATCTCAGGAAATAAAAAGATTAATATTTTTCACCAGCATGTTTTGTACAGGGTGCTTTAGACTGCACTGCTCTTGTATACAGGAGTAGAAACAAAATGTTGATTAGGAACGGCTAAATGCTGCATGTGGCAAGTCAAAGGGTCTACCGATTCTTCAACTCAGTGCAGTGATTTCTCCCCAAGTGCTCAGCCTGTATGATCTCCTGTGCTATGTTTGGGGTTACTGGAAAGAGAGATGGGGCTCTTTAGAAAGTAGCGAAGTCTACAGTGAATAGAAATCCGCAACAAAGAACAGTCAAGGCAAAGAGAGAGTGACCTGAGCCAAGACAGAGCCCACGTGGGGATGTGCAAAACCAGGTCAAATCAGAGGTTGTTGAGTAGAAGGTGCAGGCTGTCTCATGGAACAGGACAGGGACATACTTCAGGAGGACAGAGCAGTGATGGAGGAGACTCAGACCAAGCAAGGAGCCCTTTTAGCAGGAATAGCTAGAAAATACTCTGCTTGTTTGTACAACTGGAGCATTGGATAACAAAAAAAAAAAAAAAAAAAAAAAAAGAATTGACTATATAAGGAAATTGATTATTAAAATGTTAAAGGAGTATAACACCGTCAAGCAGCCCAGATGTGCATTATCAAGTCAAACACCCCCAAATTCATGGCACCTAATGAAACTTCTCAGCACTATGGGAAACTTCATTGATCCTTCCATGCTGTTAGCCCCACATCTACTTGACAGATCCATAAAAATAAATGGTGCCCAGATAGGCTTAATAAGATTAAGTTTGGAGTCTTAGTGAAAAGTGAGGTTTTCTGTCTGTCCTTTTCATCCCTGTTTTTGTATTGTTTTAAGGAGATCCAGACTCCTGGGAACTGTGGGAATTCTTAAAATATACAAGCAAAGTCTAGGAATCAGATTATGAAGTGGTAGAACAGATGGGATAAGAAAAAAGAAAAACAGAAAATTTTAATGATTTTATTATCTTAAAGGGGAAAGACTGGGGGTCCAACTATACCATTTAATAGTCACCTGATCTCAACAGGTGATGATTAAAAAAGCGCATCTGGCAACACGAGGTAGCTGTCCTAATAGGGATGACATTAGCAAATGTGTAAGCAACACCCGCTATTTGTGAACTTCAGCTCCCACATTTGCAAAAGGGAATGCTTATAAAACCTGTCCAACCTCACTCAAAGGGTTGAGGTAGTGGTCAACTGCGGTAGCCCACTTGAGCCACAAAGTAGACATATAGGTGAATTATCAACATTATTCCCTAGAACTGGGGCAGACCAGATGAGCTCTGACAGCTGCAGTGAGGATCTCAGAATGCTGCCTTGGAGCTGCTGTAATTCAATATGGGAGTAAGGAAATCACATGTGAACCAAACACTCTGGGAATTTGGGGATCTCAACTACACACAAGCCTGTGAGAATGCTTTCCAACATTTGACACCAGTTCCCTGGACTAAAGAGGCCCATATGAACTCAGATTATCTTGACCTTTGTTAGTCTACTGTTTCTGAAGTGAAGGTCTTGAAACGTTTGGAGCTGACCCTTTGCAGTGCCCAGTGGCTGAGATTGCGTAACAAAAATATGAAAGCACTTAGGGCTCTGCCATCTCTAAACAACCACTTTCCTCGCTTTAGTTGTACAGTTGCTGAGTCTGTTTCCAATTATCCTGGGAAGCTGCAACCATGGCCTCACCTTTTGCCCAAAATACTGCTGGGCTTCCATGGAAAGAAAGAGAAAGTGAGAGAAGCATTGGTGGTTACCGAGAAAAGGAATTTCTATTTATGATGCTGTTGGCACTCTCATAAGTATGGCCTGGGAATAATGGGCCACATTGTATGAGAAATGGGGACCAAAGGAAACAAATATTTCTTCAACATGTATTTATTAAATACTTTGATGTCTTTGGAATCTATTCAAGGCATTAGCGGAAGGAAAGCAGAATAAGACAAATTGCCTCTCCCTGTGAAGCTTACATTCTAGTGAGGTAAATATATACAGAGCTGGTGGTGTAGTGATTAAGAACTTGACTGCTACCTCAAAGGTCAGTGATTAGAACCCATCAGTAGCTCAGGGGAAGAAAAGACCTGGCAATCTGCTCTCGTAAAGACTGCAACCTAGGAAACCCTATGAGGCAGTTCTACTCTGTCCTATAGGGTCTCTTTGAGTCAGAATCGACTCGACAGCACACAACCACAACATGTATATGTATGTATATATACATGCATATGTATACATATATGCATACTAACATATATGTATGAGTACCCATGTGAATATATATCCCACTATATAATATGTATATTCCGCTATATATATGTTTTCAACTGTGTAACATAACTTCCACTTTATATGTACCTGTATGTGCATGTTACACACACACTCTAATTACAGAGCAATAATCCTTAGAAGGAAAAGTAAAGCATGATCAGGGATTAGTAGGTGAGTGTAAGGTTGGTGGGAAGCTTTTTACTTTAAATGAGGTGGTCAGTGAATAGCCCTTCACAGAAGGTCACATGAACAAAGACTTGAATGGAGTGAGCTCTGTATATATTGTGGGAAACAAGCCTTCCAGGTAAGGGGAGCAGCAAGGGTCAAAGTGCAGCAGTGTTAAGAGTGTCGCTGAAGTGGCGTGAGCTAGGAGAAGAGTGTGGCAGGTGGGCCAGGGCCATTAACCAAGGCTCTCGTGCCAACTGCAGGTAGAGCTGGGCGGGCTGCTGCTTCTCTCACTGTGAGATGTATTATCTCTCAGCTCCCAGGCAAAAAAATTGGTCCCACCCTTACTCCTTTGCTCCCTCATCTTTTCCCACCAACCATCACATTATTAATTTATTTCTAAGCATTTGTTGAAGTATAGTTAACATACAGAAAGGGGCACTGAGATGTGCATCTGATCAGTCTTTGCCAAAAGGACACGTCCAGATGGCACTCTGGACATTATAGTACCCTGGAAGTCCCCTTGTCAGTGTCACCTGCCAGAAGGAATCACTATCCTCCTTTGAGTCACTAATAACTTAGATTAATTTGGCCCAATTTTTTTATAAGTGGAGTCATAAAATACACGCTCTTCTCTGTCCTGCCCCTTTTGTTAGTCTAGCACGACACCCATGAGTCCATCTGCACTGTTCCGTGCTCTTGTACACCGTTCATTCTTGTTGTGGTGTGACAGTCTGTTGTGGAAATATCTCACAAGTTATTGCTCGCTCTACTGTGGACGGGCATTTGCATAGTTTCCAGGTGTTTAATGTTCTAAAATATAAAATGTGATGAACATATGTATGCATTTTTTGTTGAGTATATGGCTAGGAGTAGAATTGTCAGTCATAGAGTAGCTGTATGTTAAGGTGGAGCACTTATGGCTGAAGAGCTTTCCAAAGTTGGTTCATTAAAAAACA
This sequence comes from Loxodonta africana, assembly GCF_030014295.1. Lineage (NCBI taxonomy): Eukaryota > Metazoa > Chordata > Mammalia > Proboscidea > Elephantidae > Loxodonta > Loxodonta africana. The sequence continues at coordinate 80,941,483 of NC_087357.1, read as the reverse complement.
GTACATATTTTTGTGATAATGGAAGTAATTCATATTCATTGTTGGGAATTTAGAAAATAGTAATGCAAAACAAAGAAAATAAAACCACATACTCGTCTTCATCTTTGCAATTATAAAATTGGGATTATGCTATCTATGCTACTATTTTAATTTTACATGGTAACATTTCCAATATTATTAAATGCTTTTCAGAAACAAAAGTTTTTTTTTTTTATAATTTTTATGGTGCTTTAAGTGAAAATTTACAGATCAAGTCAGTTTCTCACACAAAAACCCATATACACCTTGCTACACACTCCCAATTACTTTCCCCCCTAATGAGACAGCCTGCTCTCTCCCTCCACTCTCTCTTTTCATGTCCATTTCAACAGCTTCTAATCCCTTCCACCCTTTCATCTCCCCTCCAGGCAGGAGATGCCAACATAGTCTCAAGTGTCCACCTGATCCAAGAAGCTCACTCCTCACCAGGATCCCTCTCCAACCCATTGTCCAGTCCAATCCAATGTCTGAAGAGTTGGCTTTGGGAATGGTTCCCGTCCAGGGCTAACAGAAGGTCTAGGAGCCATGACCACTGAGGTCCTTCCAGTCCCAGCCAGACCATTAAGTCTGGTTTTATGAGAATTTGGGGTCTGCATCCCTCTGCTCTCCTGTTCCCTCAGGGGTTCTCTGTTGTGTTCCCTGTCAGGGCAGCCATCAGTTGTAGCCGGGCACCATCTAGTTCTTCTGGTCTCAGGATGATGTAGTCTCTGGTTCATGTGGCCCTTTCTGTCTTTTGGGCTCGTAATCGCCTTGTGTCCTTGGTGTTCTTCATTCTCCTTTGATCCAGGTGGGTTGAGACCAATTGATGCATCTTAGATGGCTGCTTGCTAGCATTTAAGACCCCAGATGCTACTCTTCAAAGTGGGATGCAGAATGTTTTCTTAGGAGATTTTATTATGCCAATTGACTTGGATGTCCCCTGAAACCATGGTCCCCAGACCCCTGCCCCTGCTACACTGGCCTTCGAAGCATTCAGTTTATTCAGGAAACTTCTTTGCGTTTGGTTTAGTACAATTGTGCTCACCTCCCCTGTATTGTGTGCTGTCTTTCCCTTCACCTAAAGTAGTTCTTATCTACTATCTAATTAGTGAATGTCCCTCTCCCGCCCTTCCTCCCTCCCCCTTCTCGTGACCACTAAAGAATGTTTTCTTCTCAGTTTAAACTATTTCTCAAGTTCTTATAATAGTGGTCATATACAATATTTGTCCTTTTGCAACTGACTAATTTCAGTCAGCATAATGCCTTCCAGGTTCCTCCATGTTATGAAATGTTTCACAGATTCGTCACTGTTCTTTATCGATGCGTACTATTCCATTGTGTGAATATACCCTAATTTATTTATCCATTTATCTGTTGATGGGCACCTTGGCTACTTCCATCTTTTTGCTATTGCAAACACTGCTGCAATAAACATGGGTGTGCATATATCTGTTCTTGTAAAGGCTCTTATTTTTCTAGGATATATTCCAAGGAGTGGGATTGCTGGATTGTATGGTAATTCTATTTCTAGCTTTTTAACCAAATCGATTTCCAAAGTGGTTGTACCATTTGACATTCCCACCAGCAGTGTATAAGTGTTCCAGTCTCTCCATAAGCTCTCCAACATTTATTCTTTTGTGTTTTTTGGATTAATGCCAGCCTTGTTGGTGTGAGATGAAATCTCATTGTAGTTTTGATCTGCATTTCTCTAATGGCTAATGATCGTGAACCTTTCCTCACATATCTGTTAACTACCTGAATGTCTTCTTTAGTGAAGTGTCTAGTCATATCTTTTGCCCATTTTTTGATTGGATTATTTGTCTTTTTGTAGTTGAGTTTTTGCGTTATCACGTAGATTTTAGAGATCAGGTGCAGATCAGAAATGTCATAGCTAAAAACTTTTTCCCAGTCTGTAGGTAGTCTTTTTACTCTTTTGGTGAAGTCTCTGGATGAGCATAGGTGTTTGATTTTTAGGAGCTCCCAGTTACCTAGTTTCTCTTCTGTATTCTTTATAATGTTTTGTATACTGTTTATGCCATGTATTAGGGCTCCTAACATTGTACCTATTTTTTCTTCCATGATCTTTATTGTCTTAGATTTTATATTTAGGTCTTTGATCCATTTTGAGTTAGTTTTTTGCATGGAGTGAGGTATGGGTCTTGTTTCATTTTTTTGCAGATGGATATCCAGTTATGCCAGCACCATTTGTTAAAAAGGCTGTCTTTTCCCCATTTATCTGTTTTGGGGTCTTTGTCAAATATCAACTGCTCATATGTGGATGGATTTATGTCTGGGTTCTCAATTCTGTTCCATTGGTCTATGTTTCTGTTGTTGTACCAGTGCCGGGCTGTTTTGACTACAGTGGTGGTACAATAGGTTCTAAAATCAGGTAAAGTAAGGCCTCCCACTTTGTTCTTCTTTTTCAGTAATGCCTTGTTTATCTGGGGCCTCTTTCCCTTCCATATGAAGTTGGTGATTTGTTTCTCCATCTCATTAAAGAATGTCTTTGGGATTTGGATTGTAATTGCATTAAATGTATAGATCGCTTTTGGTAGAATAGACATTTTTATAATGTTAAGTTTTTGATCCATGAGCAAGGTATGTTTTTCCACTTATGTAAGTCTCTTTTGGTTTCTTGCAGAAGTGTAGAGGAATCCAACTGATTTTTGTATGTTTATCTTGTATCCCGATACTCTGCTGAACTCTTCTATTAGTTTCAGTAGTTTTCTGGAGGATTTCTTAGGGTTTTCTGTGCATAAGATCATGTCATCTGCAAATAGAGACACTTTTACTTCTTCCTTGCCAATCTGGGTGCCCTTTATTTCTTTATGTAGCTTAATTGCTCTGGCTAGGACCTCCAGCACAATGTTGAATAAGAGTGGTGATAAAGGGCATCCTTGTCTGGTTCCCGATCTCAATAGGAGTGTTCTCAGGCTCTCTCCTTTTAGGGTGATGTTAGCTGTTGGCTTTGTATAAATGCCCTTTATTATGTTGAGGAATTTTCCTTCAATTCCTATTTTGCTGAGAGTTTTATCATGAATGGGTGTTGAACTTCGTCAAATGCCTTTTCTTCATCTATTGATAAAATCATGTGATTCTTGTCTTTTGTTTTATTTATGTGGTGGATTATATTAATTGTTTTTCTAATGTTGAACCACCCCTGCATACCTGGTATGGATCCCACTTAGTCATGGTGAATTATTTTTTTTGATATGTCGTTGAATTCTATTGGCTAGAATTTTGTTGAGAATTTTTGCATGTGGTGGCTTCATAGAATGAGTTTGGTAGTATTCCGTCCTTTTTTATGCTCTGAAAAACCTTTAGTACTAGTGGTGTTAACCCTTCTCTGAAAGTTTGATAGAACTCTGCATTGAAGCCATCTGGAGCAGGGCTTTTTTTTGTTGGGAGTTTTTTGATTACTTTTTCAATCTCTTCTTTTGTTATGGGTCTATTTAGTTGTTTTACCTCTGTTTGTGTTAGTTTAGATAGGTAGTGTGTTTCTAGGAATTCATCCATTTCTTCTAAGTTTTCAAATTTTTTGAGTATAGTTTTTCATAGTAATCTGATATGCTTCTTTTAATTTCAGTTGGGTCGGTTGTAATATAGCCCATCTCATGCCTTATTCAGGTTATTTGCTTCCTCTTCTGTTTTTCTTTTGTCAGTTTGGCCAGTGGTTTGTCAATTTTGTTGATTTTTTCAAAAAACCAGCTTTTGGTGTTGTTAATTCTTTCAATTGTTTTTCTCTTTTCTATTTCATTTAGTTCAGCTCTGATTTTTATTATTTGTTTTCTTCTGGTGCCTGTGGGTTTCTTTTGTTACTCTCTATCCGTTCAAGTTGTGGGGATAATTTTTTGATTTTGGCCCTTTCTCCTTTTTGTATGTGTGCATTTATTGATATAAATTGGCCTCTGAGCACCGCTTTTGCTGTGTCTCAAAGGTTCTGATAGGAAGTGTTTTCATTCTCATTGGATTCTATGAATTTCCTTATTCCATCCTGAATGTCTTCTATAATCCAGTCTTTTTTGAGCAGGGCATTGTTCAGTTTCCAAGTGCTTGATTTCTTTTCCCTGCTTTTTCTATTATTGATTTCCACTTTTATGGCCTTATGGTCAGAGAAGATGCTTTGTAATATTTCACTGTTTTGGATTCTGCTAAGGCTTGCTTTATGACCTAATATGTGGTCTCTTCTAATGTTCCATGTGAACTTGAAAAGAAAGTATACTTGGTTGCTGTTGGGTGGAGTGTTCTGTATATGTCTTTGAGGTCAAGTTGGTTGATTGTGGCATTTAGATCTTCCATGTCTTTATTGAGCTTCTTTCTGGATGTCCTGTCCTTCACCGAAAGTGGTATGTTGAAGTCTCCTACTATTAGGAGCAGTCTATCTCACTTTTCAATGCTGATAGTTTGTTTTATGTATCTTGCAGCCCTGTCATTGGGTACATAATATTTAATATGGTTATATCTTCTTGGTGTATTGTCCCTTTAATCATTATATAGTGTCCTTCCTTATCCTTTCTGATGGATTTAACTTTAAAGTCTATTTTGTGAGAAATTAATATTGCGACTCCTGCTCTTTTTGGATTGTTGTTTGCTTGATATATTTTTTTCCATCCTTTGAGTTTTAGTTTGTTTGTGTCTCTAAGTCTCAGGTGTGTCTCTTGTAGGCAGCATATAGATGGACCTTGTTTTTTAATCCATTCTGCCACTGTCTGTCTCTTTATTGGTGCATTTAGTCCATTTACATTCCAGAAATAAAAGTTTTAATGACAGCGCTTGGATGTGTCAAAATAAAGGTGTAAGTTGTTTTTAATTTTTTATTACTATGGACAGTGCTTAAAAAGCACTACTGCATCAATTCTATGCACACTTCTGACTACTTCCTCAGAGGAGGTTTTGAGAAACAATTTCTGAGGCATTAAGACTTAACTACATTGAAAGCTCTTGCTTTATAATGCCCAATTTTCCTTCAAAAATTGAAAACAGAGCTAATGACAGCTCCACCAGTATTTGGCTGGTTCCTTTCCTGACAACATAAAGATGTAATAGTCTGTCAATTACCATTAAATTTTCATTTGTTCACTGCCGGTTGTATTTTTAGTAAATTTTCTGTTGTATCTTTTGCTTATTTTGGGGGGTATTCAGCTTTTTGAAAACTGATCTGCATTAACTTTGTTTTCCCATCATTAACTCCGTTTTTACTGTCCCCTCATCTTTTTACCTAAGTTTTGCAATTGTTAATATTTCATGAAAGAAGAATCATGCCCCATAGGCAGAAAAGAGTTGAAAGCCAAAATTTATCTTTCCTGATAGGGAGTGCACATAGCGTTTGGATACACATCTGTACCGCTTATACCATTTCCACTTCTGGTTGTCTAGTAATTGTCAATGATTTGCATTTAGAGTGGTAACTAAAAGTTTGATTCCCTTCTGATGTTCATAAGCCCATGTGAATGATAGAGCTAGAAGTGATCTAAAGCTCCTCCTAATCCAGTCTCCTCATTGCACGATTGGGGAACTTGAGGCACAGAGAATGGAAGAGACCTGCTAAGAATCATATGCCATGAATTGGTGTACGGGGTTCCAAAGTCAGGTTTTTTCCCGTCCATTACCTCACTGGCTGTTGAGCAAAAATCACATTCTCTTTCTATGATACAGCAAGTCCCCAGGTTACAAACACCTGATTTAGGGACAACTCCTTCTTGCCCTTTAAAGTGATGTAAATTTGCCTTCACTTTGAAACAATTGAGCCAGTCCTACTGCCAACAAATTCTTTGTCACAATCACCTTCGCTTGCTGCACATGCAGCTTTTAAATCATTGAAGAGGCTTCAAGCCTTTTCTTGCACTAAAGTGAGGCCAAAGAAGAGCCGTGTGCACCTGTTCCGACTCACCTACATATCATTAAAGACACACTTAGGAATGGATCTTGTTCTCCCAGCTACTGCCTGTACTTCTCATGGGTTAGGGTCATGCCGATGAACATATATCATACTTCTGGTTTTCCCTGGCAATCATGTTCAGTTTGTGGAGTACTCTGGAAACTGGAGGCCCCAGACACTGGTAGCAGGAACCCCTGCTGACCATCTGGCTCTTCCTTTTTTGTGGTGCAGACAGAGGCTCCTGCCTCCGGTATGATTCCCCAGACACTGTGCAAGACATCAAGGCAAACACACTCATCCCTTCACATCTCCTAAGGTCTCTCCTGTGGCTCTCATGGCTGCAGCTGGTTTCCTCCAGGAGTCCTTTCTGGTGCTCGGAACCACATCTAGAGGTAAAGCCTAAGTGAGCTCCTGGAGCCCGTCCAGACCCTTGTGGGAAAGCTGGAGAATGGCTGGTGCCAAATGGGTCTGTGTGCAACTTGGACAGTGTCCAGAGATCTAGAGATGTCTGAATTCCTCTAAGTGCATCCTTCCAGCAGGCTTTTCCCAAAGTGAGACTGGCCCCAAAGGATGACATTTCATTCGAACTCAGTTTCTTGGCAATGTTCTTTGTAAATCTACAATGAAGTTTACATCAAAAACTAAAATCTGGAATATATTTCTCATCATAAAATCAGACTTGCAGACCATTTCAAAGTGGCATGAGAAACTGAGGTCTAGGGTTTATTAATCCTATGGAGCCACACTTCATGGTTTGTCTGTTTATTAGAGCAGGATGGATTCACCACTCTGCCCAGCTTGAAGTCATCTGGCCTCAGGGTGAGAGCTAAGGACTGTCAGGGAAGAAGTCTTGCAGGAGTTTCTGAGCTGTAATGCTTACACCATTTCTGATGAAACTAGTATTAAACAATTCATATATTAGCAGTGTTCAAATTACAAAGATAAACATGTAAATGTTATATTATGCATAAATTTACAAATATTCCAAGGTTAGAATGCATAATATATGACTAGCACTCATTTTATATGTTCTGTTTTAAGAAACTCAAGGTGTAGATTAGCCAGAGAACAATGGCTAATGTCTAGATTAACACAATCAGTAAATCTTTAATTATTTTTTCATTTATAATTCAAGTAAAACAAAAGACCCTTTGAAAACAACTTTCTTGTTTTTAGATTACGTATTATTCATAAAATTGTTTCCAAACAATTTTTTGAAATTGTTTAAATTTTATGTCTTCTGTGTAATCAAGAGAACGGAGGAGGTAAGCCAATACTTCCAAATGGAAAATAATATTAATCACAGGAAAAGTATGACTTAAACCAACTGCCACTGGAAGTGAAGGATTACAAAGAAAATGCTCTCACATGTTCACTGTTCTTCCCTGTGGTGAAAAGAGCCCAGAGTTTGTTTTCGGCTTTACAAAGGGAGAAGCAGCAGAACATAAATCCCAGCCTGAGGCTGCCTTCCTCCCAGCTGCCGCCACTGTCGGAATTGATCACCGCCGACCTAGCTGTGGCTCATCCTGACTTACCTCCACGCTGCACACCTTGTGCTCACTGGAACAGTCCCCTTGATTCCAGAGCTTCTTAATGGGAACATGGGAGAGACTCGTGGGCTGAATACACTGTAGGGTACGGTTCTACTCTGACACACATGGGGTCACCATGAGTCAGAGTTGACAGCAACTGGTTTGGTCTGTCCCCTCCACAGTATCCATCAACAGCTACCTGCTTACACCACCAGGCTCCTGAACATCAGTCTCGTTAAGATGCCGATGCTGACGTGCCTGACTCTTCTGTTAAATATCTGAAGCTGTGGATCATTGCGCAGCCAGCAATTAGACTGAGGACTGTGTGGCTGTTGCTGTTTAAGCCCTTTGTAGCAAATACCATGCGCAGTCTTGTACAGTTCAGTGTTTGCATCTTGAGCTCTTGTTTTTGATGTTGCGAATTCATTATCAGGGGAGATTATAGGAAAGTAGGTATTAATATGTTGTGGAATGAGCACGGGATGTCCATGAGACCGAAGAACAGAGAATTTCCTTTCTTTCCTGGCTGTGTGGTCAAGGACAAATCATTTAAAGTCACTGAGCTTCAGTGTCTACTTCAGTAAAGTTGCACCTCTAACGCCTGCCTGACCCTGACATGAGGAACTAAAGATCAGGAGTAAGAACACTGTGGAAGAGGAAATGCTGTGCATCTGTGAAGGGTTATTAATTTGTAGAATGAACAAGGTTTGCCCACTTCAGTCCACAGTGATTCCATGTGCCAGTCACCCTCTGTATGGAAGCCATTGCTTACAATAATAGCACACGAAACCAGTGAGAGCCGGAACTCGACAGGGCTGTCTCGTTTTTCCGGGTCTCACAAGGTTTCTGCCTTTGACAGAATGCAGCCTTACTACTTTTCTATCACGTTTTCCTTCTCTGACAGGTTTCTGCCTTACACAGGATGCAGGTTTTGCAGGTTTCACTATATGCCTAACCGCATCGTGTATTGCCTACCACGTGCTAAGCTTTTAAATGCATTGTCTGAGTTAATCTTCACAACCTGTCAAAGAAGTATCATCAGCTGAATTTTACATCTGAGGAAACTGAGATTTAATGACGTAAAAAACTTCTATAAAATCCCGCAGCTAACTAAGGGCACTGCCTTAACCCCAATAGGGTTCCTTAGGAAGTCAGTGAAGCTAATCCCAATCTCTGTGTTGAAGAGAATTACCCAAGAACAAGAAAATCTCCCGAACTATTGGATTAGACTTTTTGACAGGTCTTAATATGGGGCAGTTCTACTCAGTCCTGTAGAGTCACTGTGAGTTGGAATCAGTGGCACATGACTTTAATAGTGCAGCACATTTTATTAGTACTTTATAGTTTATCAAGTGTGCTTGCAAGGTCTGTGTGATGATGTGGACTCCATGGTCCCTCTTCCACACAGGCAGCTCCTGGGTGATCGTCTGCATGGCTGAGACAGGTGGTGCAGGCAGCATAGGATTTAAATATTTCCCTCTCTCATTTGTTCTCCACAACAACCTGTGATATCACCACTCACAGTACTAATCCTAGCTTCAGAGATGGAAAAACTTGGGCTCAGAGAGTTTTCTTTTGATACTTCAGCAGTTCTTCCCTCCTGAATGGAGCCAGCTCCTGGCAATTTCTGTTCTATAGGAAATAGTTTTATCTTGAGGGTTTGGAGTAATATTAAGTCACCTGAAGGTCCCCTGCTGATGGCTTTTCTCCTCACTGCTCTCCCTATTATCATTTTCAATGACCCTGTAGAAGGAGAAGGTACATTGTTGAAATGAACTGGATCAGCTTAGTTATTTCCATTATTCATTTTGAAATCATCTACAGTTCTGTATTTTTTCTGAACTTCAGCTATAAATTTCAGCTTTAAGGACAGTTTTCTATTGGTCAGGATGTGAGGATATAACTGCTTCTCTTCCTCAAACACACTTTGGTCCTAGTCTTCTCCCTGCCTGTGAGGATCACTTGGCCCTCCCCAGCCACTGGACCTACATGCGGATGCCTCCTTATACACACACACATACACACACGCATACGTACCCACATACTCAGACACGTACACACACACACACACACACGCACACAGGCCACACACCACACATGCACTTACACACACACAGTTACACACATAAACACACATATGCACACACACACACAAGCACACACACATACATGCCACCCCCCACACACAGAGACACACACACACACACACAAGCATGGTGGTGTGGCCATGGCAACCTTGCATGTATTCACATGGATCACACAGGTAAGACTCGATCCACTGCTCTGAGTCTTGGCAGATGCCTTGCGATCTTCCCAGAACACTTGGGAATGGGGCATTTGTGAGGAGCTGCTTCCAGGCCATCGTCCCCATCTCCCCCGGGAGGCTTTCAGGAGACCGGTTCTCAGTCTCTGATGAAATATGAGTCTTTCTGCTTTGTCCCATTGGGATACAGCTGCAGACAATGAAAGCCCTTAGGTGCCATCTGGAATTGGCTGTTCAGCAAAGCGTGTACCATCCCTTGTGTTGGCTATCACCTGACCACTTTGGCTTTGGTGTCACCCTGTGCGAAGGCCACAGGGAGCTGACTCCTTTGGCTACTCTTCCTTCTGCTGTTTATGTAAGTAATAACAAACTATCTTTATCTACAAAGGGTTCATTGTTCCTTGACTGAGTGAATCTGTCAGGCCTTGGTCTTGTGCTTGACAGTGTGTATTTTTTTTTAAATAAATAAGAAAGAGTCTAACTCTTTCACAACTAGCTCTTGTTCCCAAAGGTTTCCTCTTTCATCTTTTCTGGTTTTACTGCATCTCTTATAAACTTAGAAATATTTCTAAATATGCAAATATTTCTATTTCCCTTTTTTTTCAACCTCAGGCAAGCCCTCAGGATGAAATGTGATGTCTCAGCTCCCTTAACACACCACTCCTAGACTCTCCTCTCATGAGCCTTTTCCTAATTGGACAGTTTATTTAACTTAGGTTATTTATGTGTACTTATTATTGCCAAACAATGTTCTCAGTAATTTACGAACATTTAACTGATTTAATCTTCATAACAACTACAAGGTAGACAGTGTTGCTAATTGTATTTACAGCTGAGGAAAGAAAGGTACAGAGAGCTTAACTAATTTGGCCAACAACTAAGTGCTGGAGCTGAGATTGGAACCCAGGCAGGCGATCCCAGGGTCTAGGCTTGAAACCTCTCATCTATACTGCCTCTTTTAGTTTTTATGGTTTTATTTGTTTGTTTAAATAGTATATGTATATTTCTATTGTTTGTTCTAGGTTTCCCTAATGAAAGATAAAAATATTAGTGTTCTCTATTTTTATATTTACATTATCAAGATTTTAACAATCTCAGCCTGGATTGTAATCATAACCATGTGTTCCATACTTAGTCTATGGTTAGATTAAAAAGTTTAAATGTTAAGCAATGGTATCGACATTGCTGTGATTGAATATAGTATTCATTTCATGGTAAAGTAGTCTGCATGGTCCCATGACATAATCCCTGGATGACAAATTTTCATAGCATTGAGATAAAATATATTCAGTATTCTTATTCTCCAACAATTGTTTAAAATACACACTTTTGGCTTTACTTCATGTCTGGGCCACAGTTTTCATAGCTTTTTTTTGTTTTTCTTGGAGTTTCTAACTATTTTTCTTTTTTCAAAAGAATAATGTACCTTCCACATATCTTGACATTCTCAATTATAATATCTATGGCATAAAATACTATTTATTTCTTTTTTCTTTCCCAGATCCATCTCTCCTGGGTTTTTCTGATTTGCTGCCACAATCTCATGGTTATTCTTTTTGTAAACTGCAGAGCTGTCATCCAAAGACTTTTATTTACTGGATTTTTGGATTGGAGCCATTGTTTTCAGGATCCTGTATCTTTTTTGTTTCTGAGTATATTTTCAAGGAAACAAGCCAAGTGGGTCCTCAAATCTCTCTGTATGCAATTGTTGTTCAGAAATTTCCTTTTTCGCTTACGTTTTGTCTAATATTACCTTTCTCTTGGTCTTTTTGCTTTACATCTTGAAGTTTCATTCACTTTACCTTCCATCACTTTCTTTTGCATTTTAAAAAGCTTTTTACTTTGAGATAATGGCAACTTGCCTGTAATTTTAAGAAATAATACAGGAAAGATCCCTTGCACCCTTCACCTAATTTTCTCCAAAGGTAGCCTTTCACATAATTATAGTACAATTTCACTATCAGAAAGCTGACATTAATATAATCTGTCAACTTTATTCAGATTTCTCTAGTTCGGTATGCACCCATTTATGTGTGCCTGTATTTAGTTCTATATTTTATAACATATGTAGATTTATGTAACCACTACCACAGTCAAGGTACAGAATTTCATCACAAGTATCCTTCATGTTGCTCTTTTTTACCCACAGACATTCCCCCCACTCTGCTCCTCTAACCCCTGACAACTACTCTTCTGTTTTCCATCACTATAGATTGTCATGTTAAGAATATTATATAAATAGTATCATATAGTATGCGACATTTGGAACTGGGTATTTTCACTTGAGATCCATCCAAATTGTTTCATGGATCATTCCTTTTTATTGTGGAGTAGTACTCAATGATGTGGATGTAAAATGGTTGTTCAACCATCTGCCTGCTAAAGGACATTTGGGAGGTTTCAAGTTTGGGGCGATTACTAATAAAGCTTTGCTAAAGCTTTTTATATCTAAGTCTGTGATCCATATTGAATTAACTTTTGCATAAGTGTGAAATTTAGGTCAAGGTTAATTTTTTGCCTGTGGTTATTCAATTTCTTGTCCCATGGATACCTCGTTGCTCCCATACCGTAGGACACAAAACTACCCTTCCTCCATTGAGTTTTTTTCTCACCTCCACCAAAACTCTGTTGGGCATATTTGTGTGCATCTGTTTACGGGGTTCTCTATTCTGTTCCCCACAATATGGCACAGGACCAGGTAGTGTTTTGCTCTGTTTTACATAGGGTCACTATGAGTTGGAACCAACTCGATGGCACCTAACCACAACAACTACTCTGTTCTGTTGTTCTATTTCAGAGTCTGTCCTTGCTCATGACCTCTTTTGGTTACTCATGTCAAGGTGAAGCAGGTATAATAGTTCCAATTTTACAGACATGGACACTGAGGTTCGGCAAGTTTCAATGATTTGTCCTTGGCCACATGACTGGGAAAGAATGGAAATTTTCTGTTTCTCAGTCTCGTGCTCAGCCCCTGCTCATCCTGCAGCATACCAACACCTACATTCCTCTGATATGTCACCAAATCCTCTTCTTGATAATGAACTCCCAACATCAAAAACTAGAACACAAGATATAAACAAAGAGACAGGGAGGGTAGTCCACAGATGAGATGGAAACCTTTGTCAACTTTGAACACCGAACTATTTCTGCTTGCCTATGGTTTTTGCTACAGAGAAATTGAGGTCAGTGGTGGTTCAGTGGTAGAGTTCTCCCCTTCCATGCAGGAGACCTGGATTTAATTTCCCACCAAGGCATCTCAAGCTCAGCCACTACTTTTCTGTCATTGGAGGCTTGCGTGTTGCTATGATGCTGAACAGGTTTCAGTGGAGCTTCCAGACTAAAAACAGACTAAGAAGAAAGACCTGGTGATCCGCTTCCTAAAACTAACCAATAAAAATCTTAGAAATCACAATGGTCCAGTCTCACTGTAATGGGGTCACCATGAGTTGGGGGCCGGCTCGAGAACAGCTAGCAATAGCAACAACAACGGGTACAACAGATTGGACAGCAGCAGCCACACAATTCTTGGTCTAATTGCTGATCCAAAATAACTTCAAGTATTTGACAGAAGAGGAGGCAGGGATGTCAGCATCACCATGTTAATTTGACTGATGTCCAGGAAGCTGCTGTTGTAAGCAGGAAGCTGTTGGTAAGTGCTATGGAGGGGACAGGGCACCATGTATTCAGCCCAAGAGCCTCTCCCATGTTCCCGCTGAGAAGCTCTGGAGTCAAGGGAGCTGTTCCAGTGAGCATAAGGTGTGCAGAGTGGAGATAAGTCAGGATGAGCCACAGCTAGGTTGGCGGTGATCAATACCAACTATGCAGACAGCTGGAAAGAAGAGACCCTCGGGCTGGGATTTATTTTCTGCTGCATCTCCCTTGGTAAAGCCTAAAATGAAATGCGGATGGCTGGTGATGGGGTGAAAGTAGCCTAATTTGTGTGTACAAAGGTAATCAGGGTCAATTTTGAGAAGTTTTATATACCATACTAAGAAGCGTGGATTTATCATATAGAGAATAAAGCTTTAAACAAATGACTGACTAATCAGGTATGAATTTATGAAAACATTAAGTATGACATTGTACGGTTATAGGTTAGGGAGCCAGTAAGGAAGCTGCTGCAGTGCTTTAAGTGAGGAATAATAAGGGTCTTGATGGAGCCCTGGTGGCACAGTGGTTAAGAGCTCAGCTACTAACAAAAGGTAGGCAGTTTGAATCCACCAGCTTCTCCTTGGATACTCAATGGAGCAGTTCTATTCTGTCCTATAGGGTCGTCATAAGTTGGAATGGACTTGATGGCAAAAGGTTTGATTTTTTGTTTTTGTGGTTATGAAGGTCTTGTTCTTAAGTAGGGAGAGACATTTTTAACAAAAGATAAAATCAACAATACTTGTTGGCTAATTGGGTGACCACTTGAAGGATGGATTGGAGGCAGATCAGACTTGTGCAAAGAAACCAGTTAAGTAAGTGTTTGAGTCATCCAGCAAGGTGCAAAAGACTGAATCAAGTCAGGAAAGCTGGAATGAGAAGAGGAGACAGGTAAGAAAGATAATGAGAATGCCAAATGGAGCAGTGACATGTCCTGTGTGGAAAGCCACCACCTTGGCTCACTGAGGTAGCCTCAGAGTTTGTTTTTGAGACACAGGGAGGAGGAGATGCCTCAGAGCCTGAAAGACAGAAACAGCATTCCCTAAGCCCCAGGCACAATAGGTGCCTCAGAGCCTCTTGGGGGGAATTTCCGTTAATCTTAGCTGGGAGCTGAGGAGAGGCACTAAACCTCCTGGAATACTCTTAGTAAAGCAGTTAATTGTTTCCTGCACTGTCAGGGAAAAAAACAAACAAACAAAAAACAACGCAGAGAGCACTCCCCTTGCTTTTTTTTAAAAAAAGTTGCTGTTTCTTCTCTGTTCATATATACCCATATCCTTGTGCAGTTGTGGGGTGAGTGCGGGAATCCCCCTAATAAGATCACCTTGTGGTTCAAGGACTACTCAACCTCCATGACTCCATTGGGCCCCTGGAATAAAGGAGAAAAGATACTCCTGAAAGCAGTGGCAATATCCAGACTAACAGTGATTAGAAGAAATGCCTGGCAAGCTACCTCTGAAAATCAGCCAGTGAAATCTCTATGGATCACAACAGTCCTATCCCATTGTGCATGGGGTTGTCATGAGTCAGGAGCTGACTTGATGGCAGCTGACAGCAACAATATACTTAGCAAATAAAGCCGTTCACCACTTGGATTTTACTTTCCTTAGTTCTATGATTTAAAAAAAAAAAAAAAAAAACTAACTCCAACTTTTCTTTTTTTTTAATCAGAGAATGTCAGAGATGGATGAAAAGTCCAAGGCGGACACTTCAGACCTTACTGAGAATATCCAGTACATTCAGCATCTCTGAAATAGTGGGCATTGGGCAAGCTATAATGTGCTCAAAAACATAGGCAGGCTCTTGTGATAAAATACACTCCCTAGCCTGAGTTATTGGAGCTATTTAGAGTTCCAAGCTCATTAAAACGGTGCTGGGATTTTCTGCAGGCTCCTGCAAATTGGCACATGACTAGAGGAGCTTGTCTAATACAGATGCCCAAACCCTAGATGTTGCTCCTCAGGGGACCTGGAGAGTAATATTGGTGAACTGTAAACCTTACTCCAATCGTGTTAAGCAAATAGTGGCAACATCAACACACCAACAGAAGACAGCAGCCTCATGAGGAATGAAATATTATCCAATTCACCAACCTAAATGACCGTGGCCATGGCTGGGCAGAGTGCATAAGCAACGACTAAACTCTCTCTCCTCTATAAAAAATTCACCTGCTGTCCACTGCCAAAACCAATAAACCACCTCCTTGGCTTGAGTCATCCAAACATTTCCTTTAACAGCAGCAGCTTTCAACTCCAACTGCAAGGCCAAACTGCATGACTAATGATACCACTGGTCCTATACATCAATGAGGTTTTCTGCCAGCCTGTTAAAAATATGCCCCCGCTCTTGTGGATAAAAAGTGGCTAGTCTCTGGAAAACACATTGAAAAGAACAATGGATCATTTTTCCATGACTCTGAAACCTGTAAATGGATTTTGTTAAAAAGACAAAGATAGTGTGGTAAAGACATGAAATAAACCTCTCTTCTCCTTTTGTTTCTCCCTCCTCTGTGTGTGTTTAGCAAAGGCACATGCTTATCAGTAAACTGTCTTCCTGACGTGGTGTTAAATCCCAGGAGGACCTGGCTAAGACATAGGACCTACCTCACAGATGATTTTGAGGCCGAATTCCCCCTCTTCTGATGGAGCGCCTACACTGCAAAAGGTATGTGATTTATAGACTGTAAATGACCGAAAGTTGAGATGACATTTTCCATACTGCCTTAGCAATGGCTTTACATGAATCAGGTAGATTTCTAAATCTGGGAATGTGGAGATGGCACATAGGAATTTCAGTACAATTAATATTTTCTCTGTAACTGAGCCATGTTGAGGTTATCCAGTACATGCTGTTTTAGGTTACCTAGTGCTGCTGTAACAGAAATAAATTTATCACAAATGTGTGGCTTTAAAGAGGACAAATTTAATTTTCACAGTTTTGGAGGCCAAAAGTCCAAATCAGGGTATCAGCTGTGTTGATTCCTTCTGTGAGCCTCTTTTAGTTTCTAGTGTCTGCTGGTGGTCTTTGGAGTTCTTGGCTTCTCTCTCCTCCTGGGTGTATCTGTGTGTCTTTTTGTAATTCGGAAGTGATTAGGTTTAACATCCACCATACGCTGGTATGACCTCATTAACGTAACAAAGGAGAAACTCTATTTCCAGACAGTATTACAACCACAGCTACAAGGGCCAGGAATTCAATACGTGTTTTGGGGAGACACAATTCAATCCATAACACAAGCCCTCATGGTTATCAAGATTAGTGCTAGTTAGTCAGATGTTGGTAAAGAAATCATGAAGGTTCAAGACATTAAACATTTTATTTCAACTTCAATATGAATAGGGATGAGTTGTGCCTAATCAACTTTTTGCATAAATCATATCTTTAATGATTTTCGGTTATTTAAAGTAGGACTCTTGCAAAGCAACCTAAGCAAAGAATTTTGCCTATTTTTTAAAAATGAAAATGTCCCCAATACTTTGCAATTATTTATCCCATTCCCAATTTGAGAATACTTTTTTAATGATTGACTCTTTGGACCCCTTCCAAAATTTTTAGCTTAGTTTTATTATATTCAGCAGCTATCTCTTCATGCTGGCACATCAGATTTATAGTATTTGATTATTATATGATTATAATAACAGATACGAGGGGTATAAACAGTTCCGGAAGGTGAAGAAATCTGTCCATGTGCTAAAGTGTAGTCTGCAAATCCCAGGCTTCCTGGACACTGTAAACATCAGTCAACATGTTTAATGGCCGGGAGGCCCTGGTTAAGTCAGCAAATTAAGTCAAGGTTGAGTAAGGGAGTTTCTGCTGCCATATTGTTTTGTTAAAAATGAAGATGTAGCCTAATTTTACCTCTATGCCTTGCTTTTTTGAATTACAATTTTATTTGGTACTTGTAAGTTCACACGCAGTTGTTAGAGATATTCAGAGAAATCCCGCTTACTGTTTACTCAGTTCCTCCAATAGTAACAACTTGCAAAACTTCAGTATACCATCACAACCAGGATATTTACATTGATACACTTTACGGGTGTTATTCATGCGTGTGTAGCCGTGCATGCATGTGTGCATATATACAACTTTGTCACGTGTTCATGTTTTTACCACCACAGTCAAGACAGCGAACAGTTCCATCATCCCAAGGATTTTTCCTGTTGTCCCTTTATAACCACACCGAGTCCCTACTACTTCCTTCTCCCTCACCCCTAATATCTGGAAAGTATTGATTTGTTCTCCAATTTTTAATTCTGTCATTTCATAATATCACATAAATAAGATAATACTGTATGTGAACATTTTTAAAAAATAAAAGATGTATTGAGTTATTAACTTATCAGTTTGTTGTATGGTGTTAGTTTGCAAAAATTGGCCAATGGAAACCCTATGGATCACCACAGAACAGTGTCTGACCCGCTTGCTTTGGACACACCTTAAGTAGGGATCCATCGCTGGAGGAGGACATCACGTTTGGTGAAGGAGAAGGCAGAAGACAGGGAGGGAGACCATCGGTGAGATGGGTTGGCACAATAGCCTCACTGTTAAACTTGAACATACTGGCAATCATAAGAATGACACAGGATCAGGCAACATTTTGTTCTGTTATAGGTAAGGTCACCATGAGTCAGAAGCTGCTAGATGACAGCTACATGTATCTAACTGTCTGTCTATCTATCTACCTACCTACCTATCAATAAAATTCACACGCCATAAAATTCACCTATTTGAAGGGTACAATTCAGTGGTTTCTCTCAGTATATTTGCAAGGTTTTATAGCCATCCCACAATCTAATTTACAAAAAGAAATTGGCTAACATTCACTCCCCATTCTCCTTATTCTCCTGGAGCTGGCAATAACTGTTCTAATTTTGGGCTGTGTGGGTTTGCTGACCCTGGATAGTTCAATAATGGAAGGATACAATATGTGGCCTATTGTGTCTGCCTTATTTCAGTACCTGTGGTGTTTTCAAGGTAATCTATGTTGTGCTATGTATCAGAAGTTCACTTTTCTTTTAGCCTGTATAATGCTATATTGTACAGCTACACCACATTTTACCTATACATTCATTAACCCCATTGCCACTGAGTTGATTCCGACTCATAGTGACACTATAGGGCAGAGTAGGCCTGCCCCATGGGGTTTCCAAGGAGTGCCTGGTGGATTCAAACTGCCGACTTTTGGTTCGCAGTGGCAGCGCTTAGCCACTATACCACCAGGTTTTCCATACACTCATTAGTTGATGAAAATTTGCTTTGTTTTCTATTTTAGGCTATTATGAATAATGTACAAATTTTTGTGTAGACATATGTTTCAGTTCTCTAGGTATAGACCTAGGAGTGCAATTGCTGGGTCATAGATAACTTTATGTTTATGGCTGCACCCTTTTACATTCTCACAAATATTGTATGAGGATTCCAATAACCCCTCATCCTAACCAACACTTGTTATTGTCTATATTTTTAATTTTAGCCCTCTTAATAGGTATGAAGTGATATCTCACTGTGGTTTTAATTTGCATATCCCCGGTGGGGTAGTGGTTAAGTGCTATGGCTGCTAACCAAAGGGTCGGCAGTTCGGATCTGCCAGGGGCTCCTTGGAAACTCTATGGGGAAGTTCTACTCTGTCCTATAGGGTTGCTATGAGTCAGAATCAACTTGACGGCACTGGGTTTGATTTGGTTTTTATAGGGTCACTATGAGTTGGAATCAACTCAATTGCAATGGGTTTGTTTTTTTTCTGTTTTTGGTTAATAGCCAATGATGTTAGACAACTTTTCATGGGCTTATTTGCCATCTGTATGTCTTGTTCAGTGAAATGTATGTTCATGCATTTTATCCATATTGTGATTGGATTTTTTGTTCTTCTACTGGTGAGTCAATAGAAGACAGTTTTTGTATATTCTAGATACAAGTCCTTTGTCAGATCTGTAGTTTGCAAATATGTTTTTTTCCCAGTCTGAAGCTTGTCTTTTCACAGAATAATACTTTTTAATTTTGATGAAGTTCAACTTACCCTTTTTTCTTCTAAGAATTTTTGCATATACCTAAATTTTGAAAAAAAAAATTCCTATTTTTTTCTGAAAGTTTTTGGTTTACATTTAATTTTGTGATCAATTTTGAGTTACTATTGTACAGATGTGAAGCTTAGGTTGACATCAATTTTTGTGTGCAAATGTCCAATTGCTATACTACCTGTTATGATTGAATTGTGTGCCCCACACAATTCAAAGATATGTTGAAGTCTTTACCCTTGTACCAGTGAGTATGACCCTGTTTGGAAATAGGGGTTTTATTTTGTTATGTTAATGAAGTCATATCAGAGTAGAGTGGGTTCTACACCTAACCCCTTCTGAGTGATGGCTTATAAAAAAGGAAAATAGACATGAAGAGACATACATAAATTCGGAAAAGACCATGTGAGGATCCATCTACAAACGAAGGAATGCCAGAAAATTTCTGGGGTTGTCAGAAACTGAAAGAGACAAAAAAGGAATTACCCCTAGAGCTGACCTCCCAATTTTGGACTTCTAATCAGAGATAACAGCCCTTTTAATGCCCTGAATCTGGACTTTAAGTCTTGAAAACTGTGAGAAAATAAATTCTGTTTTTTAAAACCCCTTGTGGTATTTTTGTTAAGGTAGGACTAGATAACTATGACATCATCATTTGTTTAAAAGACCATCCTTCCTCCATTAAATTGATTTTGCACCCCTTTCAAAAAATCACCTTGGTATATTAGTATGGGTTCTCTGTTCTGTTCCACTGATCTGTGTGTCTTTTCTTTCACCAATTCCACAATGCCTTGATTACCCCTTTCATGATGGAATTATTTTTTCCTTTGAATTTTTTGTTCATACTATGTGTTTTCAGTAATGGAAAGCATGCTGAATAAAGTATCCTTTCTGAATTTTTGTTATGAAATACAAATTTTGATACATATTATGTGGGTCACAATGCCCCAGTGAACTCCAGTGGTACGAAAGATTCGTGGTATGAGACAAGAATAAAATCGTTTTATCTTAGCAATTTTATTTTATTTGGTGAAGCATTTCAAAACACGGGGTAATTCATAAAGGCACCTGGCAATGGCCACACAGAAATGTTGTTCTAGTCTCCTTATCACTGCTGTATTCTCTGTATTGCCTTCTAGATCCTGGACAGGAAAATGCTTTCTAACCTGTTGAAGCTGTACTTCATCTGGCACCCCGCTTACTCCTGGTTTGTTCCTCACCAGAAACGAGGGCTTTTCTCTTCTGTTCTTTTTCCAGCCTTCAGTAAGCTGCCTTATGAGAGTGAGCCTGAAGGATAGTTGATCACATCTGCCCCTGGGGCTACAGTTTAACATTGTAAAACTGTTTACAATGGCAAGATCAATAAGAAAATGCAGCAATCGATGCCACCATTTGAGAGAGTGCCTTCCAATTGCATTTCTTTCATGCCCCTGGCCAAAGCAGTCCCCTCCTCCCATAATTGCATCGTATTCTGCAACTGCTTTTAGGCAAGGGATTACTGAGGAAGAACCATCTTTGTCGTTTCTTTTGACTCTAGCCATACCCTTTGGATTGTGGAACACTGACAAAATGTCACAAGTTTATTGTCCTGCCACTTTACTGCCAACACACATCCTTCTGTATGAAACCTAAATTCTCTGGGCTCTAGTTTTTCTTCCTCTTCAGCATGTCTGGTAGCCCCTTTCTAGTTGCTTTCACTGTGCCTACAGCATACAATCTCCTTTCATTCATATTTTCATCAAATGATTGGATGAAAAAATTTGTCAAAGGCAATGAGCCTATGAGAAGGATGCCATGAATGACTTCGTTGAAATACAACACTCTCACCAAGGGAGAGAGATTAGTCATTGTCTAGAGATGACTCAAAGCCAGGTTGTGAGTCAGCCAAGCACCAAACTTTTTTACCCATTCTTGATGTGCTTTATGGGCATGTATTGTTTTATTGATGAATGGCCCTTGAATGGCACCATGCTTTCATCAACTGCCATGACACTTGATGGCATATATATCTCCTCTAGGTGTCTATTGAGAGCATTGATAGTTGGGGAAGTTTGTGAAACCAGTCATATAGTCAGGTTGTCATTTGGGCATGGCTTTTGAATTGTCATTGCAGTGTATGTTCTAGATCAGTTTCTTGAGTCTAGAACTAAAACAACACCCAAGGCAAGGTCACTGGACCAATAATGCCTGAGCTCCGGCAAGACGTGTATGCCTATCAGTATGAGCACAGCAATGAATGCCTTTATTTCCTATGGTTGCAAGCTGCCAGTTTTTTATTGACCTTCTAATCTCCTGCCCTCTATATTGTCTGATGCGCTCCTGGGTCGCATAAAGATTCATTTCATCCTTTATAGCTTCCAAAACCGCTTCCGTAAATACAAACAAAAAATAATCTACTTCTGTGTTTGTTTGGGTCAAGTCCAGGTAAACTTTAGCATGTTGCCTCGGTGAGGTCATTAGAGCATCAGAATAGGAGACATCCTGGCACCATTCACCTTCATTTCCTTCCCTTTCATAGTGGGCATCATCATCTGCTTCAACCCTTTTCTCTGCAACGGCAGCTGCTTCCTCATTCTGTACTACTATCTGTTGTGGTTCCTACCTTCGTAATGTGTTGCAGATTCCATAAGATGGGTAAAGTCCTCCGAGGCATTCTTGACACTATTCTTCTCTGAGTCCTCCTCATTGTCTGGTAGAGAAAAGAGTAATCTCGAATTTCTTCAACCTTTCTAAATTTCATCACCATTTCTAAAACAGAGGGATGGTTTAGAAAAAATAATAGATGGTTCTGCAAAACTATGATTGTACCTACACCAGACCTCCAAACAAACATGAGAATACACAAATGGAGTAAATTGCCTAACTCAAATCTCCTGCCCAAATGAATAACAGCAAAAGAATTTTTGTCTATGGAAAATTACCACTACGATGAATTCTTTCTTACTGAAAAAGTAGCACTTACATCTCAGAAGCAAGAAAAGCCATTATGGAACCTTGCAAGACATCTACTCACAGCAGATCAGGGATGCCACAACACATGGGTATAATGAATGGCACTTGAGAAAGTGTGGTGCCCAAGAATATCTTATTCTTATGAAAAGTACATCCTCACGAGAACACAGGAACCAGGAAATATACTTACAAGGCTTATCTCCCATTAAAAAAGCCAAAAGAGACAAAAGTTTTGAAAAATCACACCTCCAAGATGCAAAACCCTATACAATACCCTTTCAATAGCGTAATAATGCACCAAAGCCCATTTCTTCAGTTAAAAACATCCCTGCCTGGCAGCAGCACGCACTCAAAATAGGAAAGCAACTTCCTAGGAAACCTTAAAGGCGGAAAGTGTAGGTGAGTGAAAGTAAATCTCATTACTCATGAAAGGGTCACTGTAGGTGTATACACCCATTACACAACATCCATTGCTGTCAAGTCGAGTCAAACTCATAGTGAACCTATAGGACAGAGTAGAACCACCCCATAGGATTTCCAAGGAGGGGCTGGTGGATTTGAACTGGAAACCTTTTGGTTAGCAGCCAAGCTTGTAACCGCCGCACTACCAGGGCTTACTATACCAGGTGTATAGTAAGTCCTAATATTAGATAGGATAATTCTTTTTACTTTATTCTTCTGAGTCATTTGTTTTAACTATTGTGGGTTTAGTGCTTTTCCACACAAAGTTTGGAATCGGCTTGTCTATGTCTGCAAAAGGACTTGTGGGATATTGATAGAAATTGTTTCAAAACAATTTGTTTTGGTTTACTACATTGGGTCTTCCAATCCACTTACACAATCTCAATTTATTTAGTTCTTTGATCTCTTTTATCAACATTTTGTAACTTTCACCATACAGGTTCTGCACATGTTTAAACAAACCCAAACTCTTTTTTGTTGAGTCAAGTATGACTCATAGCAATGCTGTAGCACAGGGTAGAACTGTCCCATAGGGTTTCCTAGGCTGTAATCTTTATGGAAGCAGACTGCCACATCTTTCTCCCTCAGAGTGGCTGGTGGATTTGAACTGCTGACCTCCTGTTAGCAGCCAGCACTTACCCACTTTGCCACTGGGGCTCCTGCACATGGTTAGATAAATTTTATACATAGGTATTTAATTTCCTTTGGGGTGATTCTAGTGGTATTGTATTTTAAATTCTTTTTCCACATGTTCTTTGTCAGTACATAAAAGTGTGATTGAATTTTATGTGTTGATCTTGGATCCTGTGAGTTTGCTGAACTGACATATTAGTTCTAGGAGTTTTTTATTTGTTTCTTTTTCTTTTCTTCTTTTGGTAGATCCCTGCAGATTCTAAATTAGATAATTACATCATCTGCAAATAAGGATAGTATTGTTTATTCCTTTCCAATCTGTATGCTCTTTCTTTATTTTTCTTGCCTTATTGCAGTGACTAGAATCTACAGTACTATGATGAATGAGATTGGTAAGAACAAACATACTTGCCTTTTTCCCAGTCTTAGGGAGAAAGCGTTCAGTTTTTGAGCTTTAAGTGTGATGTTAGCTCTAGGTTTCTTGTAGGTGCTCTTTGTGAAGTTGAGGAAATTCACCTCTTAGTTTGCTGAAAGTTTGATGACGAATTAATGCTGGATTTTGTCAAATGCTTTTTATGCAACAATTGATATTTTCATGATATAGTGAATTACATTGATTGATTTTCAAATGTTGAATCAGCCATGCATACCTGGAATAAATCCCATGTGGTCTACTTTTTCTGAAATTAATATAGGCACTACTGCTTTTTTTTAAAATTAATGTTTGCATAGTATATATTTTTTTATCCTTTCACTTTCAGTGAACTTGAAGTGAATTATTTGTAAGTGGCATATATCCGAGTCATTTTTGTATCTATTGGTCAATGTGTTAAATGTTCGCTCTCAGGATCTTCATCCTCCCAAAATTCTAGTTCTTAGAGTTCAGTTTATTTCATCAAATATTTATTAAGTGTCAACTCCTGAAGAGTCATTCACTCAAGCAGCTAACAATTCAATAGGAAAATATAATTTGTGCAGTTATGGAATGTACAATATATAAAATTGGTAATTTCTTATAAATGATGGGCTCATTTATAGGATTATAGAAAGGCAGTGACTTTCAAAACGAAGCTTATAGAATAAGTAATGACATAAAGAGTATGAAGGATAAATTTGAGGGAAGCACGTGTGCAAAAACACAGAAGTAACACGCGGTATGGTGATGATGGAAAATCTCTAGGGTCTGATTTCTTTCCTCACTTTGAAATTGTTTGCTCTACATAGCTGTAATTTAAACACATAATCTAGTTTGAAAATATACAGCTTAGTACCTTAAAGTTTCTGGAAAAATAATGAAAGAATTTCTTAGTTCAAAAAGGGGAAGTTTGGATTAATACGCACTTAAAGAGAAAAGATTTCTTAAAACTTAGTAAAGACAGAGGTAGAGTGAAAGCATCAGTAGAGATTTATAACGTCGCCTTTAAAGTGGAAATCTCTCACTCTGATTCTGCAGTGATTCGGCACCTCTGTTTGCAGATCCGGCTTTGCCACATGGAATAATAGGACACAGTGCTGCCTAATAAACTTCCGGCAATGATGGAAATGTTCTACATCTGTGCTGCCCAAGCCATGACCATAAGCCACATGAGGCCCTTGAGCACTTGCAATGTACTACTTCAACTGACAAACTGAGTTTTTAGTTTTACTTAATTATTTGTTATTTAAATTTATTGTATAAATAGCTAGCAACTACCATTTTGCACAGTTCGTGGTCTCTAATACTGCCCGCTAAGGAACCAGAGGTCCTTGGAGAACAGCTGGCTTCGTATTTGTGTAGGAAATCTCAAGATTAATCTTGAAGCATCATGCTACTATATGGGAAAAGAATACAATACAGATTCTTGCAAGGATACCTGGAGTGGTGAAAAGGAACCAATTTAAGGGGATTCTCTTGGCAAATTGTAACAATCTGAGCATTGAGAAGAAAACAAATAATTGTTGTCAGTTGAGACAAGTAAATTCTGTTGGAATGACCTTGACTAAATGAAGAGGGTAACTGGGATTGTACCAAAGAGTCCAAAAAGGTATTTTACTAAAAATTTTCTGCTACAGCTATTTAAAAATGGCATGTATTGGTCCATCAAAATTATGTGAGACATGCTGAAATTCCGGTCAACTACAATATTTATAAAACACATTTTTTACCTAATTTTGGAGGTATAATTGTACAATAAACTGCACATGTTTAAAGTGTATAATTTTATGAGTTTTGACATATGTATGTATCCATGAAACTATTACCATAATCAAGCCAAAGAGCCACTGAACATTTCCTGGTGCCCCTGTAATCCCTATCTCTCTCCACCCCACTCATCCTGGCCTAACACCAGACACTTCCTTTCTGTTCCTTTTGATCAGTTTTCCTTTTCTAGAGTATGTACTCTTAGGTTGGTTTGGATTCTTTCACTTGGCAAAATTATTTGAACTTCATCCATGTTGTTGCATATAGTTCATACCTTGTGAAGTAGTATTCCATTGTATATCTATATAGCACAATTTTTTATTCTTTCATCTGTTGCTGGACATTTGGATTGGTTCTGTTTTTGTTTGTTTTATTTTTTTACTATTACAAATACAGTTGTCATGAATATTCATGTACAAGTTTTTATGTGGATACGTAGT
Source organism: Loxodonta africana (assembly GCF_030014295.1). NCBI lineage: Eukaryota > Metazoa > Chordata > Mammalia > Proboscidea > Elephantidae > Loxodonta > Loxodonta africana. Next base: position 80,915,461 of record NC_087357.1, on the reverse strand, counting down.
TTCATTTCTCTTAAATAAATACTTAAAAGTGGAATGAATGGATGAACTATATAGTTATAATATTAAAAAGATTGCTAAGTTGTTTTCCAAACTGTTTTATCATTTCACATTTCCATCAGGAATGTATGAGAGAGCCAGTTCTTCCAAGTCCTTACCAAACCTTGGTATGGTCAGGTTTTTTTTCATTTGTTTGCTTTTAAGTAATTCTAGTGGAAGCATAGTGCTATTTCATTGTGGTTTTATGAAGCCCTGGTGGCACAGAGGTTAAGAGTTTGGCTCTTAACCAAAAGGTTGACAGTTCAAATCCACCAGATGCCTCTTGGAAACCCTATGGGGCAGTTCTACTCTCTCCTATAAGGTCCCTATGAGCTGGAATGAACTCAGTGACAATGGGATTGGTTTTATTTATTTATTTTGGGTTTACTGATTAATCTGTATGCTGAGCATATAATTGGAGAAGCTGGACTATATAAATAAGAACACAGCATCAGGATTAGAGGAAGACTCATTAACAACCTTTGTTATGCAGATGACGTAACTTGGTTGCTAAAAGTGAAGAGAACTTGAAGCACTTACTGACTAAGATCAAAGACTACAGCCTTCAGTATGGATTACATCTCAACATGAAGAAAACAAAAATCCTCACAGCTGGACCAATCAGCCACATCAAGATAAACAGAAAAGATGGAAGTTGTCAAGGATTTCACTTTACTTGAATCCACCACACCCATGGAAGCAGCAGTCAAGAAATCAAACAACACATTGCATTGTGAAAATCTGCTATAAAAGACCTCTTTTTAAAAAGCAAAGATGTCACTTTGAGGACTAAGGTGCACAGGACAAAACCATGATATTTTTAATCATCTCAAGTGCATGTGAAAGCTGGGCAACAAATAAGGAAGACTGAAGAATTGATGCCTTTGAATTATGGCGTTGGTGAAGATTGTTGAATATTCCATGGACTGCCAAAAGAATGAACAAATCTGTCTTGGAAGTACATCCACAATGCTCCTTAGAAGCAAAGATGGTGAGACTTTGTCTCACATGTTTTGGACAAGCTATCAGGAGGGATCAGGCCCTTAAGAAGGACATCATGCTTGGTAAAGTAGACGGTCACAGAAAAGGAGGAAGGCCCTCAGTGAGACGGATTGACACAGCGGCTGCAACAATGGGCTCAAGCATAACAACGGTCATTAGCATGGCGTAGGACTGGTGTTTCCTTCTGTTGTACATAGGGTCTCTATGAGTTGCAATCTACTTGAAGACACCTAACAACAATGACAACAAATGACTAACGACGTTGATCATCTTTTCATGTACCTTTTATCTATATAGAAAGAAAAAAAAAGGAGATATTAATTTTTATATCTTGTTTGGTAAAATGTCCATATATTTGCCCATTTTTATTGGGTTATTTTTATCTTCTAATTATTGAGTTGTAAGATTTTTAAAATATTTTTTTAGGTATATAATCTTTATGAGGTATGTATTTTGTAAATATTTTCTCCCAGGTAGCGACTTCTTGCCTTTTTATTTTGAGTAACAGTATTTTCAAGAATGGAAGTTCTTAATTTCGATGAATCCAAATTTATTAATTAAAAAAAATTAAAGTTCATGCTTTTTGAGTCCTATTTAAATAAACTTTGTGAAAACTTAAGTCACTGATACTTTTCCTTTGTTTTCCTAGATGTTTTAAAGTTTTTGCTCTTATAATTTAGCAGCTTTTTAAAGAGCATTACTATAGAGTTCAGCCATTTCAAGTTAACTTTTGTATATGGTGAAGTCCTGGTGGCGCAGTGGTTAAGAACGTGGCTGCTAACCAAATAGTCAGCAGTTGGAATCACCAGCCACTCCTTGGAAACCACATGGGGCAGTTCTACTCTGTCTTCTAGGGTCACTATGAGTAGGAATCAACTTGACACCAACGGGTTTGGCTTGTTTGTTTGTTTTGTATATGGTAGAAGGTAAAGTTTGACGTTCATTTTAGGGGAGGTACCTATGAGTCAGAATCAACTTGATGGCAACAGGTTTGGTTTGGGTTTAAATAAAAAAAAAAAAAAAAAAAAAAACCACTGCCGTCTAAATATCTAATTTTTTCAGAAACCTTTGTTGAAAAAAAAAATTACCTTTCTCTGTTGAATTGCTTTGGCATCTTTATTGAAAATAAATAGAACACATCTGTATAGGTCTATTTCTGGACTGTCTATAATAAAAATAATATATATTAATAAAATTACAAATTCAACTTCGTTAATATATATGAGGCTATCTTTACACAGATACAACACTGTCTTGATTACTGTATCACTGAAATAGCTTTTTAATTCAGGTTATGTTAGCTCTGCAATTTCATTCCTCCTTTTCAAAGAAGTTTTGGCTATCCTCTGTCTTTCGCTTTTCCATTTAAATTTTGGGATCATTTTGTCAATTTCCACAAAAAAAAAAAAGACTGCTGGGGTTTTCATTGAGATAGAATCTATAGACCAATAGTGAAGAATCACAATCTTAACAATTTTGAGTCTTTCAATCCATGAACATGATATAACCATATTTATTTAGGTCTTCTAAAAATTCTTCTCAGCAATGCTCTGTAGTTCTCAGTATACAGATCTTGTACATATTTTTTCAAACGTATCCCTATATCATAAAAGGTGTTGTGTCCTTTTTTTTCAATTTTCAGTTGTTTGATGCTAATATATAGAAATAAAACTAATTTTTGTTTATTAGCCTTATATCTTCAAAACTTGTTTATTTTAATAGCTTTTTTTTGTTTTTATGGTTTCTTTAGCATTTTCTACATGGATAATCATATCTTCTGTGAATAAAGACAGTTTTATTTAATTTATAATATAGGCATATTTACTTTTTCTTGCCTTATTGCAAAATCTAACTAGAACCTCTACTACAATGCTGAATAGAAGTGATGAGAGTTGAGACATCTAAGATAAGATATTCCTTATCATAGGGAGAAAGCATTTAATCTTTAACAATTAAGTATCATGTTAGCTACGGGTTTTTTTTTTTTTTTTTGTAAATACCCTTTATCACGTTGAGGAAGTTCCCTTCTATTCCTAGTTTGCTAAAAGTTTTTTCAGGAATGGATGTTGGAATTCATCAAAACTTTTTTTCCTATCTATTAAGTGATTCTATGTTCCCCCCCTTTTTAATTTCTTAATGTAGTGAATTATAGTATTTGATTAATTGATTTTCAAAAGTTAAGTTACCCTTACATTCTGGTATAAATACCACTTGGTTGTATTATGTTTTACAAAAGTAAATCACCAGGCTTAGTGAAGGTGGAGCCAAGATGGTGGAATAGACAGATGCTTCCAGCGAGCCCTCTTTACAACAAAGACCCCCAAAAAACAAGTGAAATGAGTATATTTGTGACAAGCTGGGAACCCTGAGCTTCAAAGGCAAGCTTAGAAAATGACCTGAGGGGCAGAGGGATGAAGAGACCGTTCAGAAGTGGAGAGGAGTTACCAGACCTGAATCGCGGGGAGCCCTCAGGCACCATTCCCAGAGTGGCGGCAGTGATGGGCTGGTCCTAGCTTTTGGCCACCGTTTCCTCAGGGAGAAGCAGCCAGCCACACAGCCTACTCACACCTCTGGAACCTGAGGAGAACGGTGCTCATGGCAAAAGCTAAGAACATGAGTATATTTTAATGTGCACCCCCCTCCCGCAAACCGGCTTCAGTGGCTGAATCCCCTGGGCCTGAGATAGATACTGTTGAGCACATAGAGCCAGCCTCCCGGCCTTGGGGAAGGAAAAAAATTTGCATTGGAGGAAAAGATAATTTGCTAGCTCCACTATCTGGGGGAGCTCAGGACAGAAGCGGCTCCTGTGCAGGCATAAAGCATCCGTGGACCTTGAGCACCTTTCCTTTCTGTATGGACCTATGTGGGCCTATTTTGGGAGAATAGGCCCTTGTTAGCAAACTCCAACCATTTCAACTGTGCAGTGGAAAGGTGGGTGTTTGATGTTTGACATTGCTTTGCCTATTAAACAAGGTCTCACCTACCCACATCAGAGACCTAAGGACTGGTAGCTCTACTCAGGTCACCCAGCCACTGGCAACAGGGGTCCAAAGATAAATGTTACCTCCAAGTCCTTACAACCAAAAAGTTTGGGTGCCGATTGTCCGTCTGCAGAGCCCACCCACCTGCATGCTCTAGGGAACAGGGACGCACTTTCCTCAGGGGCAGATGGGGGTCAGTTCTCAGCCCCCTGCCTTCTTCAGTGTGTGATCCCCTGCTGCAATCAGATACCAGTATATAAGTCAATAACCCCTGCCCCTCTAAGACTGTAGGACAGAGCCTGTACCACACACTTGATGATTGGCTACCTAAAAACCTGAGCTGAATTCATACAAGAAAACTGAATGGACTCCTAGACTGATATACCTGATAACAGCTCCAGGCTGCTGGGGACAGGACGTCAGAGCTCCAGAGGTGAAAATAATCAGGATAGCTCACTAAAGCAACTCATAGGAGTATTTATACCAAAACAAAACAAAGCAAGAATCTATGACACACTAAGCAAGCATAAACTAATACGATAACTTATTGAGGGCTCGGAGACAAGAGTCAATATCAACTCACATAAAAAAACAGACTGTGATCACCTCAACAGGCTCTCAAAACAAAGAAACTAGGAATCTTTTAGATGAAAGTGCATTCCTGGAATTACCAGATGCAGAATACAAAAGTTTAATATACAGAACCCTTTAAGACATCAGGAAGGAAATGAGACAATACACAGAACAAGCCAAGGAACACACAGATAAAGCAATTGAAAATATTAGAAAGATTATTCAGGAACATAATGAAAAGTTTAATAAGAGAGAAAAATCCATAGACAGACAGCAATCAGAAATTCAGAAGATTAACAATAAAATTACAGAAGTAGACAACTCAATAGAAAGTCAGAGCAAGTAGGAGTTAGAATTTCTGAACTCGAAGATAAATCACTTGGCACTAATGTATTTGAAGAAAAACTAGATAAAAGAATTAAAACAAATGAAGAAACCTTAAGACTCAAGTGGGACTCTACCAAGAGAAATAACCTATGAGTGATTGGAGTACCAGAACAGGGAAGGGTAACAGAAAATACAGACAGAATTGTTGAAGATTTGTTAGCAGAAAACTTCCCTGATATTGTGAAAGATGAGAAGATATCTATCCAAGATGCTCGTTGAACTCCACATAAGGTAGATCTTAAAAGAAAGTCACTAAGACATATTATAATCAAACTTGCCAAAACCAAAGATAAAGAGAGAATTATAAGAGCAGTAAGGGATAAACGAAAAGTCACCTACAAAGGAGAGTCAATAAGAATAACCTCAGACTACTCGGCAGAAACCATGCAGGCAAGAAGGCAATGGGATGACATATTTAAAAAATTGAAGGGAAAAAATGGCCTGCCAAGAATTATATATCCAGCAAAACTGTCCCTTAAATATGAAGGTGAAATTAAGACATTTCCAGATAAGCACAAGTTGAGGGAATTTGTAAAAAAAATACCAAAACTGCAAGAAATACTAAAGGGAGTTCTTTGGTTAGAAAATCAATAATATCAGGTATCAACCAAAGACTAGAACACTGGGCAGAGCAACCAGAAGTCAACCTAGACAGGGAAATAAAAAAAAACAAAGCAAGATTATGAATTAAAAAAAAAAAGCTCAAAACAGGGTGACAGTGATGTTATTATATAAAAGAAGACAACATTAGAATAATAAAGAGAGACTAAGAAATGTAATCATACACCTTCCATACGGAAAGGAAGATATGGTGATACAAAGAAACAAATTCAGTTTTAAATTTAGAAAAATAGGGGTAAATAAGGTAACCACAAAGAAGACGAACTATCCTACTCCTCAAAATAAAATACAAGAAAAAAATAGAGACTCAGCAGAAACAAAATCAACAACAGCAAATATGAGGAAAGGACAATATATAAAGAAAATCTACTCAGCACATAAAATCAAGTAGGTAAAAGAAACTGTCAACAACACAGAAAAAAAGACATCAAAATGATAGCACTAAATTCATACCTATCCATAATTACCCTGCATGTAAATGGACTAAATGCACTAAATGCACCAATAAAGAGACAGGGAGTGGCAGAATGGATTAAAAAACAAGATCCGTCTACGTGCTGCCTACAAGAGGCACACCGTAGACTTAGAGACACAAACAAACTAAAACTCAAAGGATGGAAAAAAATATATCAAGCAAACAACAATCCAAAAAGAGCAGGAGTCGCAATATTAATTTCTCACAAAATAGACTTTAAAGTTAAATCCATCATAAAGGATAAGGAAGAACACGATATAATGATTGAACGGGCAATACTTCAAGAAGATATAACCATATTAAATATTTACACACCCAATGACAGGGCTGCAAGATACATAAAACAAACTGTCAGCATTGAAAAGTGAGATAGACAGTTACACAATAATAGTAGGAGACTTTAACACACCATGTTCGGTGAAGGACAGAACATCCAGAAAGAAGCTCAATAAAGACATGGAAGATCTAAGTGCCACAATCAAACAGCTTGACCTTGTAGACATATACAGAACACTCCACCCAACAGCAACCAAGTATACTTTCTTCTGTAGTGCACATGTTACATTCTCTAGAATAGACCACATGTCAGGTCATAAAGCAAGCCTTAGCAGAATCCAAAACAGTGAAATATTACAAAGCATCTTCTCTGACCATAAGGCCATAAAAGTGGAAATCAATAACAGGAAAAGCAAGGAAAAGAAATCAAGCACTTGGAAACTGAACAATACCCTGCTCAAAAAAGACTGGATTATAGAAGACATTCAGGATGGAATAAAGAAATTCATAGAATCCAATGAGAATGAAAACACTTCCTATCAGAACCTTTGAGACACAGCAAAAGCGGTGCTCAGAGGCCAATTTATATCAATAAATGCACACGTCCAAAAGAGAAGAAAGGGCCAAAATCAAAGAATTATCCCTACAACTTCAACAAATAGAAAGAGAGCAACAAAAGAAACCCACAGGCACCAGAAGAAAACAAATAATAAAAATTAGAGCTGAACTAAATGAAATAGAAAACAGAAAAATAGTTGAAAGAATTAGCAAGACCAAAAGCTGGTCCTTTGAAAAAATCAACAAAATTTATAAACCACTGGTCAAACTGACAAAAGAAAAACAGGAGAGGAAGCAAATAACCCAAATAAGAGTTGAGATGGGCAATATTACAACAGACCCAAGTGAAATTAAAAGAATCATATCAGGTTACATGAAAAATTATACTCTAACAAATTTGAAAACCTAGAAGAAATGGATGAACTCCTAGAAACACACTACCTACCTAAACTAACACAAACAGAGGTAGAACAACTAAATAGATCCATAACAAAAGAAGAGATTGAAAAGGTAATCAAAAAACTGCCAACAAAAAAAAGCCCTGCTCCGGACGGCTTCACTGCAGAGTTCTACCAAACTTTTGCAGAGGAGTTAACACCACTACTACTAAAGGTATTTCAGAGCATAAAAAAGGATGGAATACTACCAAACTCATTCTATGAAGCCACCATACCCCTGATACCAAAACCAGGTAAAGACACCACAAAAAAAGAAAATTACAGACCTATATCCTTCATGAACTTAGATGCAAAAATCCTCAACAAAATTCTAGCTAATAGAATTCAAAACATATCAAAAAAATAATTCACCATGACTAAGTGGGATTCATACCCGGTATGCAGGGATGGTTCAATATTAGAAAAACAACTAATGTAATCCACCACATAAATAAAAGACAAGAATCACATGATTTTATCGATTGATGCAGAAAAGGCATTTGACAAAGTTCAACACCCATTCATGATAAAACTCTCAGCAAAATAGGAATTGAAGGAAAATTCCTCAGCATAATAAAGGGCATTTATACAAAGCCAACAGCTAACATCACCCTAAAAGGAAAGAGCCTGAGAACACTCCTATTGAGATCGGGAACCAGACAAGGATGCCCTTTATCACCACTCTTATTCAACATTGTGCTGGAGGTCCTAGCCAGAGCAATTAAGCTACATAAAGAAATAAAGGGCACCCAGATTGGCAAGGAAGAAGTAAAAGTGTCTCTATTTGCAGATGACATGATCTTATGCACAGAAAACCCTAAGAAATCCTCCAGAAAACTACTGAAACTAATAGAAGAGTTCAGCAGAGTATCGGGATACAAGATAAACATACAAAAATCAGTTGGATTCCTCTACACTTCTGCAAGAAACCAAAAGAGACTTACATAAGTGGAAAAACATACCTTGCTCATGGATCAAAAACTTAACATTATAAAAATGTCTATTCTACCAAAAGCGATCTATACATTTAATGCAATTCCGATCCAAATCCCAATGACATTCTTTAGTGAGATGGAGAAACAAACCATCAACTTCATGTGGAAGGGAAAGAGGCCCTGGATAAATAAGGCATTACTGAAAAAGAAGAACAAAGCCGGAGGCCTTACTTTACCTGATTTTAGAACCTTTTATACCGCCACTGTTTTTTTTTTTTTTTTTATTGTACCGCCACAGTAGTCAAAACAGCCTGGTACTGGTACAACAACAGAAACACAGACCAATGGAACAGAACTGAGAACCCAGACATAAATCCATCCACATATGAGCAGTTGATATTTGACAAAGACCCCAAAACAGTTAAATGGGGAAAAGACAGTCTTTTTAACAAATGGTGCTGGCATAACTGGATATCCATCTGCAAAAAAGTGAAACAAGACCCATATCTCACTCCACGCACAAAAACGAGCTCAAAATGGATCAAAGACCTAAATATAAAATCTAAAACAATAAAGATCATGGAAGAAAAAATAGGGACAACTTTAGGAGCCCTAATACATGGCATAAACAGTATACAAAACATTATTAAGAATGCAGAAGAAAAACTAGATAACGGGGAGCTCCTAAAAATCAAACACCTATGCTCATCCAAAGACTTCACCAAAAGAGTAAAAAGACTACCTACAGACTGGGAAAACTTTTTTAGCTATGACATTTCTGATCAGGGCCTGATCTCTAAAATCTACATAATACTGCAAAAACTCAACTATGAAAAGACAAATAACCCTATTAAAAAATGGGCAAAAATATGAATAGACACTTCACTAAAGACATTCAGGTAGATAACAGATACATGTGGAAACATTCACGATCATTAGCCCTTAGAGAAATGCAGATCAAAACTACAATGAGATTTCATCTCACTCCAACAAGGCTGGCATTAATCCAAAAAACACAAAAGAATAAATGTTGGAGAGCTTATGGAGAGACTGGAACACTTATACACTGCTGGTGGGAATGTCAAACAGCACAACCACTTTGGAAATCAATTTGGTGCTTCCTTAAAAAGCTGGAAATAGAACTACCATACCATCTAGCAATCCCACTCCTCGGAATATATCCTAGAGATATAAGAGCCTTTACAGGAACAGATATACGCACATCCATGTTTATTGCAGCACTGTTTGCAATAGCAAAAAGATGGAAGCAACCAAGGTGCCCATCAACAGATAAATGGATAAATAAATTATGGTATATTCACACAATGGAATCCTACACATCGATAAAGAACAGTGATGAATCTGTGAAACATTTCATAACATGGAGGAACCTGGAAGGCATCATGCTAAGTGAAATTAGTCAGTTGCAAAAGGACAAATATTGTATAAGACTACTATTTTAAGAGCTTGAGAAATAGTTTAAACTGAGAAGAAAACATTTTTTTGTGGTTACGAGAGAAGGGAGGGAGGGAGGGAGGGTGGGAGAGGGGCATTCACTAATTAGGTGGTAGATAAGAACTACTTTAGATGAAGGGATAGACAAGACACAATACAGGGGAGGTCAGAGCAACTGGACTAAACGAAAAGCAAAGAAGCTTCCTGAATAAACTGAATGCTTTGAAGGCTGCTGTAGCAGGGGCAGGGGTTTGGGGTCCATGATTTCAGGGGACATCCAAGTCAATTGGCATAATAAAATCTCCTAAGAAAACATTCTGCATCCCACTTTGAAGAGTGGCATCTGGGGTTTTAAATGCCAGCAAGCAGCCATCTAAGATGTATCAATTGGTCTCAACCCACCTGGATCAAAGGAGAATGAAGAACACCAAGGACACAAGGTATTTACGAGCCCAAGGGACAGAAAGGACCACATGAACCAGAGACTACATCATCCTGAGACCAGAAGAACTAGATGGTGCCCGGCTACAACTGATGACTGCCCTGACAGGCAACAGAACAGAGAACCCCTGAGGGAGCAGGAGAGCAAAGGGATGCAGACCCCAAATTCTCAGAAAAAGACCAGACTTAATGGTCTGACTGGGACTGGAAGGACCCCAGTGGTCATGGCCCTCAGACCTTTTGCTGGCCCAGGACAGGAACCATTCCTGAAGCCAACTCTTCAGACATGGATTGGACTGGACAAAGGGTTGGAGAAGGATGCTGGTGAGGATTGAGCTTCTTGGATTAGGTGGACACTTGAGACTATGTTGGCATCTCCTGCCTGGAGTGTAGATGAGAGGGTAGAGGGGGTTAGAAGCTGGCGAAATGGATAGGAAAAGAGAGAGTGGAGTAAGAGAGCGGGCTCTCTCATTAGGGGGAGAGTAATTGAGAGTATGTAGCAAGGTGTATGTAAGTTTTTATGTGAGAGACTGACTTGATTAGTAAAGCACAATAAAAATAATAATAATAATAATAAAAATCATCGGATTGAATTTGCTAATTTTTAAAGATTTTTTAAAATCTATTTTCACAAGGGATATTTGTGCCTAATTTTCATATGTTATAATGTCTTTGTTTGGTTTTGGCTTATGGGTGATTGTGGCCTCATAGAATGAGTTGGGAAATTTTATTTGCCCTTTAATGTAGGGAAGAATTTGTGTAGAATTCTAAATTCTACATAGAATGCTTCCTTAAATCTGATAGAATTCACTGTCTAGCGGTGTACCCAAATGGGCCTAGAGTTCTTGTTGTGAGAAAGACTTCAATTACAAATTCAATTTCATTAATATATTTATACGGTTATTCTGATGTTGTTTTTCTTCTTAAGTGTGGTTTAGCAGCTTCTTTCATTTACCTTGATGAATTTATTGGAACGACATTTTGCATAACATCGTCTTATTATTCTTTTAAATCCTGAAAAAATTTATAGTAATGTCATTCTGCTACTCTTTATATTGGCATTTCATGTCTTCTCCCTTTTTTCCCTGGTCATTCTGGTTGAGCTTTATAGGTGTGTTGATTTTTTTAAAAGTTTTTGGTTGCATTAATTTTATCTGTTGTTTTTCTGTTTTAAGCTTCATTGAGTCCTGCCATTATTATTATTAGTTTATTTCTTCTGTTTCTTTTTCTAATTTCTTGAGAAAAAAAGCTTAGGACATTAATTTAAGGTCTTTAAAAAAAATTAGTGCTATAAGTTTTCCTGTACACATTGCTGTAACTGTATCCCCAAATTTTGATATGTTGTTTCCACAACAGTTCATTTAGTAAAAAATACATCGTCTTTTCCTTTTTGTCTTTTTTTTTGGCTCTGTAGGTTATATAAAAGTGTGTTATTTAATTTTCAAATATTTGTGGATTTCCCAGATATCTTTCCATTTTTAATTTCTAATTTAATTCCCTTTTCATCAGATAATGCACTTTGTATGACTTAAATCCTTTAAAATTGGTAGAAATTTGTTTTATGGCCCAGACTACAGTCTCATTTGCTAAATGTTTTCTCTGAACTTGAAAGTTAATCCCGCTGTTGTTAGATGGAGTGTTCTACAAGTGTCAATTTAGATCATATTGTTTTATAGTGTTAAAATTTAAGTTTTCTATTTTCTTATTTTCTGTTTCCTTGTTCTATCATCTGTTGAAACAGTGATGCTAAAACCTCTGCCAGTAATTGTGGATTTGTCTATTTCTTTTTTCATTGATATCAGCTTTTGCTTCCTGCATTTTGAAGCTCTGTTCTTAGCTGCATAAACTTTTAGAATTGTTAGGTCCATTTGATGAATTTACTCGTTTATGAAATGACCCACTCTATCCCTGGTAATATTCTTTGAAATTTACTTTGTGTGATATTAATATAGCCAAGTCAACTTTGTTTGGATTAGTAGTTACATGGTATGTAATTTTTCAATTTTTTCATTTTAATCTATTGATGTATTTTCATTCAAAATGAGTTTTTTTGTTTTCTTTTTAGGCAGCATATAATAGGGTCTTGCATTTTATCTAAACTAAAAAATTTTGCTTTAAGCCAATTACATTTAATATCATAATTTATGTTGTTGAATTTATATCCACCATCTTGCCATTTAAACCCATTGCCAATCAAGTTGATTCCGACTCATAGCAACCTTGTAGGACAGAGTAGAACTGCCCCACAGAGTTTCCAAGGAGCGCTTGATGGATTTGAACTGCCGACCTTTTGGTTAGCAGCTGTAGCACTTAACCACTACGCCACCAGTGTTTCCAAAAGGTCAGCAGTTCGAATTCACCAGGCGTTCCTTGGAAACTCTATGCGGGCAGTTCTACCCTGCCTTATAGGGTCCCCATGAGTCAGAATCAACTTGACAGCAATGGTTTTTGTTTTTTTTTAATCTTGCTATTTGTTTCTATCTGTCTCATTTATTCTTTGTTCTTGTACAACTTTCTCTTCTTTTGGAGTGAGTGCTTTTTTAATGATTCCATGTTAGTCTCGTTTTTGCCTTATTAGTCATTCCTTTTTGTTTTATTTTTTGGTGGTTGCATTAAAAAACCAAATCCTGTTGACATCAAGTGAATTACAGCTCATGATAAGCCCAGGTGTTATAATTGCTCCAGAGAATTTCCTTAGCTGTAATTTTTACAGAAACAGATCAGCAAGCCCCTCTCCCATGGTGCTGCTGGGTGGGTTTAAACTACCAACCTTTAGGCTATTAATCAAGTACAAACCATTTGTGCCATGTAGGGACCTTTGTAGGAACACTTTTAGTGGTTGCATTAGGGTATATAATGTGTATCTGAACACACAGTGTTTGTTCAAGTAGTAGTATACCATTTCATGTAATTTCCAGGTGCTCTCTTCTGGCATTTTTGCAATTATTATAATATATTTCTGTCTATGTTTGTTTTAAGCTTGAAAGTACAATGGTAATATTTCTACTTTAAACAGTTCATTACCTTTTAAAGATTTTTTAAAAAAGAAAACATATTATATATTTTCCCTTCTATTGAGAGCAATGGTTTTTCAGTGGTAAAGTTCTTGCATTCCATGCTGAACAGGTTTCAAGGGTGCTTCCAGACAAAGATGGACTAGGAAGAAAGGCCTTGTAGTGAATTTCTTAAATTCAGCAGTGAAAACCCTATAGTGTACAACAGTTTGATAGGCAACTGATCACGGGGATGGCATAGGGCTGGACAGCATGGGCTTGTCATGAGTTGGGAGCTGATTTGACAGTAGCTAACAGCAACAACAACAAATGACTAAGGATGTTATGTACCTTTTTATGTGCTTGTTGGCTATTTGTATCATCTACTCAAGTCATTGGAAACCCTGATGGCATAGTGGTTAAGTGCTACAGCTGCTAACCAAAGGGTCCATAGTTTGAATCTGCCAGGGGCTTCTTGGAAACTCTGTTGGGCAGTTCTACTCTGTCCTACAGGGTTGCTATGAGTTGGAATCAACTCGAAGGCACTGGGTTTGGTTTTTTGGTTTGGTACTCAAGCCATTCACCTTTTTTTAAAATTGGGTTGTAAGTTTTTTTTTCCTTTGTTAAGCTGTAAGAGTTCTTTATACATTTAGGATACTAGACTGCTATCAGATATATTTTATGCAAAAATTTTCTCCCAGTCTGTAGGCAGTCTTTTTCACTTTCTTGATAATGTCCTTGGATATACACATACAAAATAATTTTGAACACATCCAATTCATTGCTTTTTTTTTTTTTTTTCTTTTTGTTGCTTGTGCTCCTGGTGTCGTATTGAAGAATACATTGCCAAATTCAAGGTCATGGAGATTTACCCTATGTTTTCTTCTATGAGTCTTATGGTTTTAGCTCAATGACTCATTTTCAGTTAATTTTTTGTATATGGTGTGAAGTCGGGGTTCAACTTCATGCTTTCACATGTAGATATTCAGTTGTCCCAGTGATGTTCGTTGGTGAGACTGCTCTTCTTCCCACATTGAATGGTTTTGACATCCTTGTCAAAAATCAATTGGCCATAAATGCGTAGGTTTATTCTGGACTCTTAATTCTATTTCATTGGTCTGTATGTTTATCCTTATGCCAGTATCACGCCATTTAGATTACTGAAAGCAGGAATTGTGCGTCCACAAACTTTGTTTTTCTTTTTCAAGATTGTTCGGCTTTCTCGGGCTACTTGCAATTCCACAGAAACTTGAGTATTGGCTTTTCTATTTCTGAAAAGAAGGCTGTGGAACTTTGATAGGGATTACATTAAATCTGTAGATCATTTTGGCTAGTGTTAACATCTTAAAAATATTGTCCTCTAATCACTGAGCATGGGGCATCTTTCTATTTACTTCTGCTTTAATTTCTTTCCCCAGTGTTTTGTATTTTTCAGGGTATCAGTTTTGCTTTTCTTTTGTCAAATTTATTCTCAGGTATTGTAAGTGAAATTTCTTTCTTTGATTTTCATTACTGGCGTATAAAACACAACTGATTTTTGTGTTTTGATCTTGTATCTTGCAACTTTCCTGAGTTTGTTAACTCTAGTAGCTTTCTTGAGTATTTTTTGTGATTTTCTTTTTTATAGGATCATGTCATCTCTGAATATAGTTTCAATTCTTCCGTTCCAATTTGGTGTCTTTTATTTCTTTTTCTTGACTAATTTCTCTGGTCAGAACTTCCAGTAAAATGTTGAATAGCAGTCGTGAAGGCAGGCATCTTTGTTTTGTTCCTGATCCTAGGGTGGGAGGAGTGGGAAGCTTTCAGTCTTTCCTCATTGAGTATGATATATGGTGCAAGGTAGGGGTTTTTCATTAATGCCCTTTATCATGTTAGGGATTTCCTTTCTATTCCTAGTTTATTGAATGCTTTACCATGAATGGGTGTTAGATGTTGTTAAATATTTTTTTCTGTGTCAATTCGGGTGATCTTTTTTTTTTTTTTAATTCTATTAATGTGGTGTATTACATTGATCAATTTTCTTACGTTGAACCACCCTTGCAGTCCTGAGATAAGTCCCACTTGGTCAAGGTGTGTATTTTTTTTAATATGCTGCTGTGTTTGGTTTACTAGTGTATTCTTGAGAATTTTGCGCCTATATTCATAATAGATATTGGTCTGTAATTTTCTTGTGGTGTCTTTATCTGTCTTTTGTATCATGGTAATGCTGACTTCATAGACCAAGTTAGCAAAAGTTCCCTCATCTGCCATATTTTGGAAAAGTCTGAGAGGATCGGTGTTAATTCTTCTTTAAATATTTGGAAGAATTTCTCAGTGAAGTCATCTGGCCTTGGACTTTTCTTTCTTGGGAGGTTTTTGATATTGATTCAATCTCTTCACTAGTTCTAGGCCTGAAAAAAAATCAGATTTTATATTATTTCTTCACTAAGCTTTGGAAATTTGTGAGTTTCTAAGAATTTTCCCATTTCATCTAGGTTACTTAATTTGTTCATGCACAATTGTTCATAGTATTCTCTTATAATAATTTTTATTTCTATAAGTTCAGTAGTAATGTCCCCACTTTCATTTCTGATTTTAGCTATCTGTGTCCTCTCTCTTTCTTCCTTAGTCAATCTAACTAAAGTTTGTCAATTTTTTTCATTACACATGCTCTTAACTAGTCATTTTCTTGTCTTCACAATGTTTCAATTTAAAAGAACCCTTTTGGTTATGTTTAGGGAGAGAACTTTTACATGTTGGATATAACTACAATTTGCATTTACGCATTGGCACCAGGTCGATTGGATTTTATAAGATTGGTGTTTAAGTAAGAAGCATTTCTGTTTGACTCCTTAAATTCTACTGAAATATTTGTTCTTGGACATATTCTGGAAGTATAATGTTGTTTACAAGGTCTTATAACTAGATTTTTTTATTCTTTGGATGTCATCATCAATGATCCAAAATATGAAGGGAAAAAAGAGAAATAAATGACCCACTTTCTCTGTCGCTTCCTATTGTCCAGGCGCAGGTACAGTAAATTAGCTGATGGGCCATTTCTTACTAATATTAGTATAATTCAGCAGCAATCGCCATTTACAAAATATATTTATTAAATGTTTACTCTTAAGTGTCAGTAGCCATACCACATGCATTACAAGAGTCAGACAGGCCTATGTTCTTGCTCTAGTTCTACCACTCACCAAATATTTGTCTCATGTAATTAGTTGCAGCGTGTTTTTGTGGTCTAATGATTAAAGACCTCAGTCTCCTGCTTTTCCCATGACTAGCTACGTACCTGGCTGCATACTCTTGGGAGAGTTACTTAATCTCTGTCAGCATCAACCCTTTCATATTTAAATGTGATCCTGGAAAGGATTTATGTGCATTAAGTGAAGGAAAGTTCCTGATATATAGAAGGGCTCAAATGTTTTGGTCATTATTATTTTCATCAACCATTAAAAGCCTCAATATGTTTATCTCTAAATTAGAAATAATAATAATACCTACCCAATAACACTGTGTGGAATTTTGGTTACCTAATTTTTTTTTTTATTGTTGGATAACAAATGCACCCCACACTCAGTAGCACAATATAAACACCATTTGTTATGCCCTCAGAAGATGTGTGCCAGGAATTCAGATAAGGTGTGGTAGGTAAGACCTCAGCTAGAGAAATTCAAAGAACAGGGGTCTGGAAAAACCTGAAGGCGTCCTTGTTCCCAGGATTGACACCTCTACTAGGATGACTTGAAGAGTGGGCTCAACTGTCTATTAGAGTACCTACATGTGGCCTATACATGTGACTTGGACATCTCACAGAATGGGAATTGGCTCCAACAGGGAACATCCAAGAGCATTCCAAGAGACCAAGACAGAAGTTGTCAGGCTTTTTCAGAGTCAGTCTCGGAAGCCATACAGCATCTCTTCTTCCACATTTGATTTGTTTTAAGTGAATCACTAAGGCCACTTTAGATTGAATAGAAGGAAAATTAGATTCTACCTCCTGGTGGGGTGGTAGCAATATCCCAGTGCAAAAGTGCGTGTGAATGGGTAACAATACTGTGACCATCTTTGGAAAGTACAATACACCACAGACAATGCGTGTAATTCACTTAAGAAATTGCAAATACATAATACATAGTAAAAATTCATTAAACATAAGCTGTTGCTATTGTTTTATTATTATACTGATACGAATAGGACACAAATTCTTGCTTTTGAGGTTCTGATAATCTAGTGGATAAAATATATTCCAACATGTGGCAGTCTGCTCCTGTAAAGATTACGGCCTTGGAAACCCTATGGGGCAGCTCTACTCTGTCCAAAGGGTTGCTATGAGTCAGAATTGACTCTCCGGCAACAGTTAAAGAGACCAGAACCCATTGCTGTCTAGTCAATTGTGACTCATAGCAACCTTTGGACAGAGTAGAACTGCCCCATAGTGTTTCCAAGACTGTAAATCTTTACGGAAGCAGACTGCTACATCCTTCTCTTGTGGAGTGCTGATGGATTCAAACCGCAGACCTATCAATTAGCAGCCAAGCGTTTAACCACTGTGCCATCAGCATTCCTCCTGGTTAAAGGGATGTGGCATTTAAATGCTACCTGTGATCCTGGGTTGGGTTCTGGAGCAGGGAAAAAAATCTAGTGTATATATATATACATTTGGATATGGGTGTAATAGGATGTGTCTTAGTTATCTAGTGCTGCTATAACAGAAGTACCACAAGTGAATGGCTTTAACAAAGAGAAATTTATACTCTCACAGTCTAGGAGTCTAGAAGTCCAAATTCAGGGTGCCCACTCCAGGGGAGGGCTTTCTTTCTCTCTGTCAGCTGTGGAGGAAGGTCATTGTCAGTAATCTCCCCCTTTTCTAGGAGCTTCTCCATGCAGGAACTTCTGGTCCAAAGGATGTACTCTGCTCCCAGTGCTGCTTTCCTGATGATATGAGGTCTCCAGGTCCCTCCGCTTGCTTCTCTCTTTTATATCTCAAAAGAGATTGGCTCAAGACACAACCTAATCTTGCAGATTGAGTCCTGCCTCTCATTAACGTAACTGCCAATAATCCCACCTCATTAATATCATAGAGATAGGATTTACAACACATAGGAAAATCACATCAGATGACAAAATGTTGGACAATCACACAATAGTGGGAATCGTGGCCTGGCCAAGTTGATGCATATTTTTGGGGGACACAATTCAATCCATGACAGGATGATACGATGGAATCCCATAATGGTCATCATGGGGTCTCAGAGTAAAGTACTCTCAATTCTCCTTGTGAATGTAAGCAGAGCCTTTCTGGAGTAGATTAATCTTTTGTTGGCTTCATCCAAATCAGAAAGGATATTTCTTATGAGAGTCTTGGTGGACCAGAAAGAAAATCCCAGGGCATTTCTGGTCCCTGTTGCTGAACCCCTCTCCTTCCTGCCATTTTAGAGTCACTAAGCTGGTCCTTAGCTGGCTAGAGTAATCCTCACTATGTTGTCTGACCGATCCTCTTGCAACGAGATTTATAAATAAGAAATATTTGATTGTCTTGCCAGAGACAGAAGCTCTTCTAAGCCTGAAGAGACAACTTAAAATATTGGTCCTCATTTACCCCAAGATTAAACAAGGGAGTGGAAAGGGTCAACCCTGGAAGGGAGGAGGGCCCACCTGGTGGTTGGGGAAGGTATTCAGTATAAGAGTGCTAGGTGACAAGCTTATAATGCATTGTGGCAAAAGGAAGAACAAAGAACCTGACAAATTTTTTCATGTCTTATCTGTTTCTTATGGCCTTGAGATTATTGGTCCTTGGGTTACAATTAATTGGCTGTCTAACATGTTCTTGTTCCACGACCCTTCTATCCCCACTAAGATAAAAAAACTCTTAGAGGGCAGTCACTGAGCCTTTGTGATTTCACGCCATCAAATACATACCAAACCCTATATAAATGCTTAACAAATAAAGATCTTTTGCTTTCTCATCCAAGGACATGTCATAGCTTCTCTTCCATATTTTAATGCTTAATAAGAACTTGTCACTCACATTTTCCAATCCCCACATCATATCACTCAATTTTGGGGAAAACTAAAACCAATATACTTTATTTCATGTTCAATCTGTGTGTAAGTGTGTGTGTGCGTGTTGGTGGGGAAGTTTATGGGAACAAAGCCTTATCTAGATTTTTTTAATGGAATAGAAGTCTGGCATCATTTTTCATAAAGCTAAGATTTCCAGGAGTGAATTGTAGAGAAGTCACCCATCCTGATGTGCTCCTTTCTTGTCTTGAATGTAATTGTTCTCTTCTGTTTTCCCCTACAAGCAGCCCCAAAGGGATTCTCAGATGACTAGTGTGATGTAAAAAAATGTACAAATGTTTTTCTTTAGCCTCAAAGAAGATATTCTGGGTTATTTCCATATTTCCTGAAATGAGTTTGGCTGCAGGGAGAGTGGGAAGAATTCTCAAGCATAGAGTTGAAGTTCTGTGTTAATTTTCCTGCAGGAAGGTGGAATAAGGAGTGTTAGTGTAATCTTTAAAGTAGTTCTCAAGAACTCCAAGCCTGCTTCCTAGTAGTTTTGATGTTGCTAAATATCCTTACTTTAAAAACCTTGCATTTAAGTTTGCCAGTGTGGAGAATTTATTATTCATTTGTGAATTCACTACAGGTATAAATTGCTTTCTGGATAATTGCATTTTTATACTATGTACTGGCTACTCAATGAATAATTCGAAGTCAATCCGTTTTGAGAAACGCACTGTAAATTTTAATTGCCACTAGCTGTCCATGAAGGATCCAGAAAAAGAAAGTTGTGGCTGTCATGCCAGGGCAGATGTGGCCCACAAGCATGTACCAGTGTTGGAGTCAAGGCAGAGATCCCAAAATACAGTTTAATGATACTCTACTATCTGCTGAATCATCACATAACAGTTGGAGATATTTATGTTTCACAGCCGTACTTTATGAGGCATGGGCAGACTAAGGAGCAGGCCAAGAGAAAGAACAAAATTTCCCTTTAGAGGCAGTCATGTACAGCTATTTCCTGGTATATATAAGTTTTCATTACTGTTCCAAAAGTCTGTTCTCCAGGATATCTCACTTTATACAACTCAGTATCATTTTAGATATTGAAAATATTCAGTGGCTAGTCAAAAAGCAAATTATCCTGAATTAGGAAATATTATTTTGGTAAAATCTCTCTCCTGAATATAATCTAGGATTGTTGCTGTTTTCTCACCTCTGTTATGCCATGGCTTTCACTTTCTAGAATTCTGGTTTAAATCAGTTTTATTTTTCTGGTGGCTGTTAATTAATTAGTTAATTAGAAATATTTGAATTCCTGTTATTGACCTGAAATTTCTCTCTTTTTAAAAATAGACTGAGATATCAAATTACTGAATGGTGAAGTGAGGATACAGATAGACTTGCTCTTCCTCTAAAATAATGAAAATACAGGCAAAACAACTAAAATCAACTATTTCAGAACTCTGGTAATTAACCAAAATTATAGAACAAACTGAAAATTGTCTATCTAATAGAAATCACTGAGCCTCGGTAAGACCATGAGGTCACAATTGAACCTGGGTAAGACAAAAGGGTCACAATTAAACCTGTGATGTTTTAACATGAGGTATTCCCATCCCCCTCTTTGTCTTGCTCAGTGGCAGGAGTCAAAAGTTGGTAATATTGAAAATAATGGAGAGATCTGACAGTTTTTGGAGCTCCGTTTCCAGACAACAGTCAATATTTTGTCTAAACTAGAAGTCCACTGGGAAATCTGTATTTTCAATGTGTGGAGCTAGTTGATATCACTGCCAGCTCAACTCAACAAGGTGCGGGGAAGCAAATGTACCCACAGGGGATTACCAAAACAATAGCAAACTGCTAGGGAAGGACATGATTTTATTTGGGGTAAACTAGAGGCTGATGGTTTTGTTTTTAGAGGCTGGTGAAGGCCTGGTGGTACAGTGGTTAAGCATTTAGCTGCTAACTAAAAGGTCAGCAGTTCCAATCTACCCGTTGCTCCTTGGAAATCCTATGGGGCAGTTCTATTCTGTCCTGTAGATAGGGTCCATGTGAGTCAGAATTGATTCTATGGCAATGGGTAGAGTCTGACAGGGAGTATAAAAGGAACTTCTGGAGAAAAAGACAACCCTGGGGAACTTCAAAAAGCTCCAACATAGTCCCGGGGATCTAAAAAGATGCACACATGCACAAGATTGTGCATTCTCAGGAAAGACCAGAAAAGGAAAAGGCAACAGACACTGCCCTCTGACTAACCTTGAGGCCCTGCTCAAGTGGAAGTAAAAACTAAGGAAGGCTGTGTTATAAAATACCTGAAATTTGACTGCATGTCTTTTCACACAGATCCGCTGGCAAAGGCTAAAAGAACTATAAACTAAAAAACCAAACTCACTGCCATTGAGTCGATTCCGACTCAGAGCAACCCTATGGGACAGAGTAGAACCGCCTCATAGAGTTTCCAAGGAGAGCCTGGCAGATTTGAACTGCTGACCTCTTGGTTAGCAGCCATAGTACTTAACAACCACGCCACCAGGGTTTCCAAAAGAATGATAGGCAAGGCATTTAAAGGAAATGTCTGACCGATCACTGGCAGACTACTACATCATACTAACCCAGGTGTGATACCAAGGAAGCCAGGCTTAAAAATAAAAACAAGAATATTAAAATTAAAAAGCTAGCAGAAAATTCAGAGGCTGCACAGTGCAGGGAAAACAGCATATGCATAATTAATCTGGGAAAGAGACTAAATAAATAAGCAGTAATAAGAAAAACACAACAAAAATAAACTAATAACCACCATAAATGGGGAGCCAGGTGGAAAAATCTGACACTAGAGTTGTTATGATACAGTATTTAAAATGTCCAGTTTTCCACAAAAAATTTTAAGACATTTGAAGAAAGGTTAAAGTATGTCAAAGTATGTCAGAACACAGTAAAAAAGGCAGCTAAAAGAATATATTCCTGAAGGGATCCAGATTTTGGCTTTAGTAGACAAAGACTTTAAAAAATCTATTGCAAATACAATCAATTCTTGTTCTTAGTGGGAGTTAAAAAAAAAAAAAAAACTAGTGCCATCGAGTCGTAGTTACATTCTATGAAGTTTCTGGAAATGCTGAAATAGCAAATACTGAAGTACTGCTCTTAGGGGAAATACAGGGTTAGATTCCTGCAAAGCTGTGGTCACGTATTTTATCAGCCCTTCAATGCATAACACTCTTTTATGTGTGTTTTTGTTTAAAGACTCCTTATTTAACATATACGGTTGTTTTACTAATATTGAACTCGTTCCAACAGCAGGATAACTTATGGCAGAATGAAATGTATCTAACACACATAGTTTCTCGGTGAAGCACACCAGTCTTCTTGCTCTCAGGAACAATGCACAGCACTTCAGCACTGTGCTTGTGGATGATTTTGAACAATGAAACCAGAAGCACGGAAAAGCATAAAAATGCAAAGAACATGTCATAAACAGAATGTGAAAGGGCACTTATTTATAGTATGAGAGGTGAAAGAAAAAGGTAGATTGTCACCTTTTTTGACCTCAGCAGGGAACGTGCATGTTGGGCAACCCCAATTTTTTACTGCTCTGTGCATGTCCATGAAGGAAGTGTCACAAGCATTGATGTTGTGTTACAAACAATAAATAAATTCACAAACTCAGAATTCATGAATAATGAGAATTGACTGTATGCTCAAAAAATTAAATGAAATTGTGCCTCAAAAACTAAAGTCAATGAATTAATAGAAATTGCAAAAAAGAAGCAAATAGAAATTATGGAATTGAAAATAAACAGAGCCTCAGAGACCTGTGGAGCACCACTGAGTGTAACAACATAATGCATAATTGGAGTCTCAGAAGAGAAAGAGGAGGCAAAAAGATATTTGAAAAAATAACTTTCAAAGACTTCTCATATTTGATGAAAAATATTAATCTATACATTTAAGAAGCTCAATAAACTCTACACAGAATTAAACCCAAAGAGATCTACACCTAAACACAATATAGTCAAATTGAAAAAAAGTCAAAGACGAAGAGAAAAATCTTAACAGCAACAAGGAAAAGTGGTACATGTACAAGGGATACTAAATAGTAACAGCTGGTTTAGATGTACATTTTATATATATATATATATATATATATATATATATATATACCCATCAGAAAAAAACTCATTGCTGTCAAGTCAATTCCAACTCATAGTGACCCTATAGTACAGGGTAGAACTGCTCTATAGGGTTTCCAAGGAGTGCCTGTTGGATTCGAACTGCTGAGCTTTTGGTTAGTGTCCATAGCTCTTAACCACTAAACCACCAGGGTTTCCATATATATACATATATATATATATATATATATATATACACAACACTGAGAGAGAGTGAGAGAGAGAAACATGGAGGCCAGAAGATAGTTTGATAATATCCTCTAATTGTTGAAGAAAAAGACTTTCAGGTAAGAATTTTATTTTATCTAAACTCTTCTTCAATAATAAAGAAGAAATGAAGACATTTCCAGATAAATAAAAATTGAAAGGATTTGTTGACCAGGCCTGTCTTCAAGAAATAGTGAACTCCAGAAGATAAGCAAGATAACTGGGATCTTCTAAAAATTAAACACTTACGCTCATCAAAAGACTTCACCAAAAGAGTAAAAACAGAACATACAGACCGGGGAAAAAATTTTGGCAGTTCCAAATCTGACAAAAGTTTAACCTCTAAAATCCAACATCTCTGCAACAAAAAGACAACTAATCCAATTCAAAAATGGGCAAAGGAAATGTACAGAGACTTCACTGAAGAAGACATTCAACCAGCTAGCAGACACATGAGGAAATACTAGCCATCACTAGCCATTAATGCAAATCAAAACCACAATGAGACACCATCTTACCCGGAAATTACTAGCACGAATCAAAAAAACAGAAAATAACAAATATTGAAAAGGCTGCAGGGAGATTGAAACTCTTATGCACTGCTGGTGGGAATGTAAAATGGTACAATCATTTTGGAAAATGATATGGCACTTCCTTAGAAAGCTAGAAATAGAAACACTGTATGATCCAGCAATCCCACTCCTAAGAATATATCTTAGAGAAATAAGAGCTGTCACATGATATACATACGCACACTGATGTTCATTGCAGCATTGTTCACAATAGCAAAAAGATGAAAACAACCTAGATGTCCATCAACAGATGAATGGATAAACAAACTATGGTTCATACACACAATGGAGTATTACACAACGATAAAGAACAATGATGAATCTGCAAAGCATCTCACAACATGGATGAATCTGAAGGACATTATGCTGAGTGAAATAAGTCAATCACAAAATGACAAATATCGTATGAGGCCACCACTATAAAAAACTCATGAAAAGGTTTACACACAAAAAGAAACAATCTTTGATGGTTAC
The DNA here is from genome assembly GCF_030014295.1 of Loxodonta africana. Taxonomy (NCBI): domain Eukaryota; kingdom Metazoa; phylum Chordata; class Mammalia; order Proboscidea; family Elephantidae; genus Loxodonta; species Loxodonta africana. The sequence goes on along the minus strand of NC_087357.1, from coordinate 80,890,878 downwards.
AAGGAAAGGGAGGAGTGGGGAACGAAAAACACTAAATAGACAATAGATAAGTGGTAACTTTGGTGAAAGGTAAAACAGTACACAGTACCAGGGAAGCCAGCACAACTGTCCAAGGCAAAATCATGGAAGCTCCATAGACACATCCAAACTCTCTGAGGGACTGAATTACTCAGCTGAGGGCTATGGGGACCATGGTCTCAGGGAACATCTAGCTCAAGTAGCATAACATAATTTATAAAGAAAACGTTCTATATTCTACTTTGGTGAGTAGCATCTGGGGTCTTAAAAGCTTGTGAGCAGTCATCTAAGATACTCCACTGGTCTTACCCCATCTGAAGCAAGGGAGAATGAAAAAAACCAAAGACACAAGGGAAAGGTTAGTCCAAAGGACTAAAGGACCACAACAACCATGGCTTCTACCAGACAGAGTCTAGCACAACTAGATGGTTCCTAGCTACGACCACAACTGTTCTGACAGGGATCACAATACAGTGTTCCAGACAGAGCTGGAGAAAATTGTAGAACAAAATTCTAACTCATGAAAAAAAAAAGACCAGACTTACTAGTCTGACAGAGACTGGAGAAACTCCAAGAGTATGGCCTCCTGGCACACTTTAAGCTCAGTAATGAAGTCACTCCTGAGGTTACCCTTCAGCCAAAGATTAGAATAGCCCATAAAACAAAACAAGACTAAAGGGGCACACCAGCCCAGGGTCAAGGACTAGAAGGCAGGAGGGAACAGGAAAGCTGGTAATAGGGAATCCAAGGTGGAGAAGGGGAGAGTGTTGACATGTCGTGGGTTTGATAATCAACGTCACAAAACAATATGTGTACTAATTGTTTAATAAGAAGGCAGTTTGTTCTTCATCTAAAGTACAATTTAAAGAAAAAAAGAAGTAATACTGAAGGGAGCCCTTTAGGCAGAAATGAATATAAACTCGATGGTAATTTGAATACTCATGAAGCTATGAAGAGCACTGATAAAGATAACCACAGACAGTCTGTGGTTTACAGAAGTCTGACTTATGGACAACTCATGCTTGCCCTTTAATATTATGTAAATTTGCCCTCTCTTTGAAAGGATTGAACCAACCCCTATTCCCAAGAAATTCTTCATCACAATCACCTTTGCTTGCTGCATGTGCAGCTTTTAAATCACTGAAAAATTTTCAAACCTTTTCTTGCAATAAACTAAGGCAAAATAAGAGCCGTATGCACCTGGTCTGACTTCCCTATAAACTCGACTTAAAGACACAGTGAGGAATGGATCTCGTTGTGACTTTATAGGACAAAGTAGAGCTGTCCCATAGGGTTTCCTAAACTGTAGTCTTTACAGGAGCAGATCACCAGGTCTTTTCTCCACAAAGACAATCTCTTGGTTAGCAAGCAAGCACTTAACCATTGTACTATGGGGGCTGTCTATCTATCTGTCTGTCTGTCTATCTATCTAGTTAAAGAAACAAGGGGATTGAAAAGGTACCACAGAAAATATCTTTTTAGCAAAGAAGACTGTAATCAAGGAATGCTAAAATCCCCAAACCTGTTGCTGTCTAGTCATTTCCGACTCACAGTGACTCTGTAGGACAGAGTGGGACTGCCCCATAGGGTTTCCAAGGCGCAGCTGGTAGATTCAAACTGCTGACCTTTTGGTTAGCAGCCTGAGCTCTTAACCACTGTGTCACCAGGGCTCCAAACCAGGAATAGAGGATCAGAAAAGACATACCAAACTAAAAACCAAACCCATTGCCATCGAGTCAATTCTGACTCAGAGTGACCCCATACAGCAGAGTAGAACTACCCCACAGGGTTTCCAAGGCTGTAATCTTTGCAGAAGCAGACTGCCACATCTTTCTCCCCTGGAGCCACTGGTGGGTTCAGACTGCCAAGCTTTCGGAGAGCAGCGAATGCGTTAACCACTGCATCATCAGGGCTCCGTGAAAAGACATAAGAGATGTAAAACAAAGAGCCAAATGGCAGGTACAAATCCTACTTTATCAGAAATCACATCAAACATAAACACCTCAACCAACAGGCAAGGATTGGTATAATGGATATTTGCAGAGGTTAGATGACAAGATCGTGCACGTAAATGATCTCAATGAATAAAAATAATAAAAAAGAAAACAAAAAAACCTTAGAATAAATAAGTTCAGAAGTGTGGCAGGATACAAGATCAATATGCAATATGAATAGCATTGCTATTCACTAGAAATTAACAATCTGAAAATACAATTAAGAAAACAACTCTATTTGTAATAGCAAGAAATATTTAAAATAAATTTAGCAAAAGGAGGGCAAAAAATTACAATATATGGCTAAAGTAAATTAAAGAAGATTTAGACAAATGGAAAGACATTCATAGATTGGCAGATTCGAACATTGGTTAAGATTGCAATATTCTTCAAATTAATCTACAGATTCAAAGACATATCAAAATATCATTTTTTAAATAGAAATTGACAAGCTGATTCTAAAATTCATATGGAATTGCAAGACATCCAGAAGAGCCAAAAAAAAAAAAAAAAACTTGGCGGGGGGAAAGCATAAAGTATGAGAACTTACACTTCCTGATTTCAAAATCTACTACAAATCAAATAGTATTCAAGAGTTAATGGCATAAAGATAGATATATAGACCCATGGAATAGAATTAAGAGCAGGATCAATTGGTATTCAACAAGGGAGCCAAGGCAAGTCAATTGGGGAAGAATAGTCTTTTCAACAAATGGTGCTTAGAAAAGTATAAAAGGTAAATTTGACCCTACCTTACCCCATGTCCAAAAATTAACTCAGAATGGACCATAAAAGCTAAATTTAAGAGCTAAAAATATAAAATTTGTAGAAGAAAACACAGGTATAAATCTTTGTGACCTTGGGTCTGTGACATCAAAAGCAGAGGAGACAAAAGAAAAAAAGAGAGATAAATTGGACTTCATCAAAACTAATAACTGTGTTCATCAAAAAATACCATCAAGAAGGTGAAAAGATAACCCACAGAATGGGAGAAAATATTTCTAAATCATATATCTGATAGGGACCTTGTATTCTGAACATGTAAAGAACTCTTAAAACTCAACACAAAAGTACAAATAATCCAGTTTTAAAAAGGGCAAAGAATTAAAATAGACATTTCCCCAAAGAAGATATACAAATGCCAGTAACTGAGGCCAATCTTGTTTTCCTTTTTGATGGAGGTTGCTTCAGCTCATTTACTCTGTTAAAAAATATTGCCCTTATATAAGAAGTTAACTTTTCTTCTTGCATACAGTGCAGAACTTCTCCTTAGATCCTGAACGTTATCATTGAACAGAGTCACAACAATTGGAAATATTTCTAGGTATGACTTGCAAATACTTAGATAAAGATCGCTCTCCCCACCCAGTACAATGTGGAGTCCCAAGTATGTCTACGTCTATGCTCAAGCAGAGTAATTGAGGCACCAAAATCAAACCTGCCTGTTTGTTTGTTCTATTAAAGTTAAATCTGGACTATTCTACTATGTTTTTTGTGTCTCAGGAACCACACAAAGAGCTCCAAAACTTTTCACGAACTGCCTGTGTTTGTCCTTTCCCACCCCACCTCACCACCCCAGTGCTTTCTTGTGAGAACACTTCCAGCCTAAGAACTGAGTTTGGCAGCTAGTGAATCATAAGCCCTTCTCGAGGAGGACATGGTGACTGTGATTTCTGGCCTGAAGAGCTCAGTTTAAAATAGATGAAGTGTCTGGGAAAAGCTCTGGGGAGAAGAGAGTTGAGTGAACGGGCTCTGGGGCTGCACCTCTTATGACCCCTCACTTGACTTACCTGGCCTGTGGAAGACGCTGAGGTTTTTGCTCCAGTGGCTTTACGTTGGTGCCAGCATTTTCTAATTGTCCATGGATTTGGAACATCTTTTGATATATGTCAACTACTCTTAAATTGCAATACCAAAATTCATTACTCTAGCACTTCTCTCCTTTGAATAATGCTGTCCCAAGTGGTGGGGAAACATTATTTAAATTAAACTCAAAACAAAAAGATCTGCTCAAGCTTCAAGCCAAGGTCTTCACAAGCCAAAAAGCACCCATACTAAGACATAAAATGAAATGGCAGGAAGTTCTGGGATGTTTTAGTGTATTTGATTTGAAGGAAAGTCTAACATTAACTAGAGGATTCAAGTTATTTTCAAACAACAAAAAACTAATAATTTTTACCCATTGTAAGAAAAGAAAGATAAGACTGGGCAATACACAAACCAAGGGTACTAGATCCTGGAATCCATAACAGAGCTCAGTCTGAGAAAGTTAATTTTACATTCTAATTATCAATTACTTAGATTGATTTTGGGATTGCAAAGTTATAAGCTAGAGAGAGAATCTTATAAAGTAATTGTCATTAATAAAGATGACAAGATGAGTAAGGTGGCGGGCACAGGAGTTAGCTGAGACATATGGCCAGGTTAGGAAATCCCAAGGTATATAGAAAGATCCAGGAAGTGGGCATCGGGTTGGGAATGAGTTACAATCCTGAACAGGAAAGAGATTGAAGGTTCCAAAGTTTTTCAGATGAGAATGCAGGTTTGGTGTGACTTTGGAAATTTGCTGCACCTCTTTGTGTCTTGTTTCCTCATCCAGAAAATGAAGATTACTTCCAGAGGCTCTTGTGAAAGTTGAGTGAGATTGTGTATGTTATATATACATACACATTTATAGATTTATAAATAAATAAATAAATGTCCCCTTCAGGTGGGACATTGATAATGTAGAGGAGAAACACCAGGTTGCAAGAAAAGGTCATGTGACTTAAGAATCCAGAATAAGCTCATTAAAACATAACCTTGTCTTCAAACCATTACCTTCAACAAATGAATTACAAGGTATCTAAATAAGTACATGAAACTCTCAGAGAGGTATCAGTGACAGGAAAAATAATGCCCCCCTGAAAGATGTCCACGCCTTAATCCTCAGAACCTGTGAATATGTTTTGAAGATGTGAGAAAATAATTCTAGATTATCTGGGTGAGTCCAGTATAATTACAGTTCTTAAAAGTGGGAGAAAGAGATATGAAAAGAGGAACAAAGAAAAAATAAAACAAATAGAAGCAAATATCAAAATAATAGATTCAATCCTGCTATATCTATAATTATATGAAATGTAAATAGTCTCCAACTCTTACTAGACGGCAGAGATTGTCAATTCAGTTAATTGAAAATATTACATTTGTGATACACAGGTGAGTAGACAAACCAAAAATAATGAAGATAGTTATAATAATGACTAAGATTTTGGGAAGCGTTGCTTCATTAAGATATATAACTATACCATTAGTTTAATAAAAAAAAAGTGTACACACAGTGATGCGGAATGGAGGGGAGGGTATTTGAGGGTACAGTTCTCCAATGATGTAGGGAAAAAAACATGCCATCCAATTCATATTATTGTATAAGTGCCTTGATCTTTTCTCTAATGTTATCCTCATAAGGTTAGGAGTGGCTCCAAGTAACCTACAGATGCTTAATACATCTTCCAATTTAATCAATTGTATTATGTACACTTTCTTTTAAATGCATTCATAATTTCAGCCAGTTTGGCTAAGTGGAGAAATAGTTTCTGTAATTTCATTCTTTGCTAAGTTTAGTACTTTTAATAGAAATATAGGTAATATTCCTCTATAATGACTCATTTGATGCTTACAACAACTCTTTAAAATAGGAATTCTTTACTACCAATTTCAAATACGAAGCCTGAGACTTAAATATAATATTTGTGTGGCTTAAATGGGTCTTTTTTTTCTTTAAATTTTATTATTTTGCTGTTGTTGAGAATATACACAGCAAAGCATACACCAATTCAACTGTTTCTACATGTACAGTTTGTGCAACCATCCTCACCCTCCTTTTCTGAATCGTTCCTCTCTCATTAACATATACTCACTGCCCGCTAAGGTTCCTATCTAAACTTTCGAGTTGTTGCTGTCAATTTGATCTCACATAGATAGTTCTTAAAAAAGCATAATGCTCAAGGCAGACCTTTTTTACTAGTTAAGCTAAACTATTCTGCATTTTTAAGACAATATCAGGGGATGTTTTTGGTTTAAGTTACTTGAGGACTTTTATTTGTGCTTCTTGACTACAAACCATGTGAAGTTTCCATCCCATCTCCAAGTTCTGCTAGAAACTAATTCAGAATAAAAGTCCAGGTTCTTCTTAGCTTTCCTTGTTTTAATTATATAACCATTATAGAGCTTCCTTCCTTGTCTTTTTATTCCTAGGCCAACAAGTACGCATCTCTTCAGTGTGCCCTCAAGCCTTACTCATCATTCCGTTTGCATTCTGCCTTCACAAATCTAACATGACAGCATGAGACATAAGCAATCGCTCCCAGATGAAGCTCCCTTTGTTCCCTTCCTTAACAGATTTGGAATCAGATGGCCTGGACTCAGATATGATCTTGCCACTTATTAATTGTATAATCTTAAGCTGTGGAATGACTCCAAGCCTCAACTTCAATTCTAAAAACCAAAACAAACAAACAAACAAACAAACCCATTGCCGTTGAGTGGATTCCAACTCATAGCCACCCTATAGGACAGAGTAGAACTCCCCCATAGGGTTTCTAAGGAGCACCTGGTAGATCCAAACTGCTGACCTTTTGGTTAAGAGTTGTAGCTCTTAACCAGTACACCACCAGGGTTTCCTCAGCTCTAAAGGGGATAATAATAGTGGATGTCTCCCAAGTTTTGGTGGAGGATGTATTGAGATCTTTCATTTCAAACTATGATAATATACACACTCCAAAAGTTGCTATTGTTTTAATTGTTGTTGTTGATAATGGAATTTAAAATCCTTTTAGTATGAGTGTTTTCAGATTTTCACCCTGGTACCAGTAAACCCTAGAGAGCTATGAGTTTGTTGTGAATATTGGACTTGGAGAAGCTTCCCTGGAGTGTTGTCAATGCTGTGCTGACCCTCATAGTAGTCAGCAACCACAGGTGGCTATGAATCTCTTGAAATGTGGCTAGTCCAAATTGAGAGATGTTATGTAAGTGTAAAAAAAGCATATAAAAAAGAATCTAAAATATATTAATAATTTTATATTAAATACATGTTGAAATGATAGTTTTAGATGTATGGGTTAAATAAAATATATTATTAAAATTAATTTCATCTGTTTATTTTTACTTCTTTTAATATGGTTATGAAAACATTTAAAATTACATATGTGGCCCCATTACATTTTCATTGGTAAGTGCTGACCTTGCGTTCACTTCTTCGTTAAACAACTCTACTCTAGCATGAACAATGGCACTCAATGGAGATAAAGACCTTCCAATCTGTTTAGAACCTCAAGGAGATAATAACATCTACTTCACAGGGTTTGTATGAGTACTTAATGAAGCAACTTAGATTCAGTTACCCAGGGATGAACCCATAGAACTCTATAAATGATAGTTAACAATATTGTGGTTAATATCTCTGTCTAAAGTGGAAGGCTTTATGATTTTCTGTTGTTCATGGGAGGCGAGGCTCACTTTGCCTCTCATACAACTGCCTGGTCCCTGATGCAGCACAACCAGGAGCAGGGTCATGGAACGTCCACCTGGGTCCATGGGGCCAGCAATGACCCCCTGTGAGAGCCTAACTTTGCAGTGGGAGAGAGGTTTATGGATGGGAGTTTTGTGGATTACTGACTTAGGTGGGGCAGGGAATGGAGGTTTGTGCAAGGACTCTGGGGATGCCTGGGCTTTCACCACATTTTGTGAGAACCAAAACTGGCTGTGTCTCACCCCCCACCTAGCTTTCCAGGGACCAAAGGATTTCCTTGTGGGGTGCAGACCACTGGTGATTTATTTTAGGGTCCTCTGCCAAGTGCTCTCAATGCTTCGCAGGTTTCCACCAAGCATCTCGCCTTCCTTCCCCCTATACAGCAGTTTCTTCACTTCTTGGTATTCCATGCTAAATAGATTTGGATGGACTATTTTGGCTTGTTCCACTCCTTCCTGGCCACTGCCTGTGTTCACTCCCACAAATAAAACCCAAGGTGACAGCAGTGGAATTTATGAAGACCAGTAAGAAATGAGGTATGCAGAGTGGTGCTCAAACTAAACTGACCCTGGGAACATTGAGATCTCTATTTCCAGACCAAATTGCACAAATGGTGGGCCCAGATCCTTGCAATTTGAAAAGACTAAATATGCCAAGGCAATTCCAAGAAAAATAGTTTATTGCCTCTGGACACTGAGAATTGGAAGTATATTATGGGAGTTGTCTGCCCCCTCACCCTCACACAGCCCCAGGTTCACAATTACCTCCAGGACTGCCTCATCCTTCAGTTGGGTGTGATGGTTCAGTTCCTATCCTCCGAACTTAACTGCATCTTGAGCTCCAAAGAGAATTTACACATACAATTCCTTGTGTAGTTTTCTTTCTGATGTTTTTGTTGTAGAGGAGAGCGGAATCAATGCTGGCTTGGTAACGGTTTCCAGACTTCCAAAGTAGGCTTTCCTAGTCCCTTAGCACAGAGCACATTTACCTTTCCCGGAGTGGAGACGTGAGTCTTGTCTCCAGCAATGTGATGGAGCTTCATGGGAGTTTATATCTTCCTCATGGAATGTGGTATGGTCCGTGTTCAAAAGGAACTGATCACAAGAGACCAAATGTGTTTTCAACATCAGACTCACTTGCCTCAGAATCATATGCATAGATGATTGGAACATTCTCTTTTCAGCCCTGAAATTAAAGGTAGTCAGAAATAAATAGCCAAACTACCCTTTGATTTCTGTTATCTATATACTGCCTATTTCAGAATCCCTAGAGACATATTGGAGCTCCTGGGTGGTGCAAATGGTTAGCACACTGAACTGCTAACTGAAAAGGTGGTGGCTCAAATCCACGCAGAAGTACCTCGGAAGAAAGACCTGGCAATCTACTTCCAAAAAATCAGGCATTGATAACCCCATGGAGCATAAGTTCTACTCTGACACACATGGGTTGTTATGAGTTGGACTTGACCCGACAGAAGCTAGTTTGGCTATAGACACACTGGCAGTGGCTGAGGAGTATTGAAACCCAGATGCAAAGTCGACTAGCCCAATTCCTACCTTGTGATTGTTTGGCTTTGAGAGCTGGGCACTGAAGATCTAACAATGTCAGAGTTGACCTACAATAGAGACATTTGTCATATTGAGTAAAAGTGCGCCTAAATGGAGAGATTTCTCCTGAGCAGAGGTGCTGCCCGGCGGTGGCCATGTCTCTTGAGGTCTGTGTGGGGCATCACCAAAACCCAACTCCCTCTCATGTCTGGTGCAGCTTTGATCCTCAAATAAACTCAAGTCACACTCCATGATTAGGTATGATTTTACCTCAGAAGTATAGCAAATGCTATTCCCGAAAGGTAGATGCATCAGAGGAGAGCTTGTCAGAGGCAGGAGAGTTAAGAAAGTGCCCCCATTTTATTCCTGCCTCAGTTGTGACACTCACCTGTCAAACTGCCAACTTCCACAGTCAAAAATTTTGCTTCTGATAAAAAGGAATATTAATACTAAAAATTAAATTCAAGGAAAGAAAAAAAAAGAGAGATGTTCTAAGAAAATGATATTAGGGAAAAACTGGAAATGATATTTGGAAACAACTTGGAGTTTGTCCAGCTCACAAATCTCTGCCTTCTGGGACGAATACCCTCTTACCAGCTCAGACCGTGGACACTAAGTGGTGCAGGCAGGTTGTCATCCTTCTGCAATCCAGCCAAGGGAGGAACCCATGTGTACGTCATTTCTCCACTTAGCTTTTCCCTAATTGCCCAAACAATTGTCTCCAGGGAATTTAAGTAAGAACAATTCTGGTAATAAACCCAAAACCAAACCCAGTGCCGTCGAGTCAATTCCGACTCATAGCGACCCTATAGGACAGGGTAGAACTGCCCCACCGAGTTTCCAAGGAGCGCCTGGCGGATTCAAACTGCCGACCCTTTGGCTAGCAGCCGTGGCACTTAACCACTAGGCCAACAGGGTTTCCAATTCTGGTAATAGTGGGGGAAGGGGCGGGGGGGGGTGGGAAGCAAGATTGCTCAAACAGTTGATTGGGATTGCAGTCACTTTATCCATCCCTTTAAAGATACAGGCATGTCCTTAAGTGCACACAGCAAAGCTTTAATGCTTTTGCAGAAACATTAATTTTTTACCATAACCCAGTGATTCAGGTTAGTGTACAGCAATTTGGGCTCCGGTCCACTGAAATCAATTGCACTTTGTAATGAGGTAGCCTTTGAATCTTGGAATATGATGTTTACACCTCCCAGAGTACAGTCAGCCCCCAAACTTGACTTTAATGAGGGGTTAATCCTCCTTTCCGACCACCCATCTGTCAGTTGGTTGTACTGTGGTGGTTTGTGTGTTGCTGTGGCATTGGAAGTTATGCCACCAGTATTGCAAATGCCAACATGGTTACCCATAATAGACAGGTTTCAGCAGAGCTTCCAGGCTATGGAAGAGAATTGAAAATCCAATGAGCTTCTAGGGAGAAAGGACTGGTGATCTACTTCTGAAGATTAGCCAATGAAAACCCTATGGATCACAACAGAACATTGTCTGTTTTGGACTTGCTTTGGATACATCAGGAAGGATCAGTCGCTAGAGGAGGGTAGCATGTTGGTGAAACAGAGGGCCAGCGAGGGTGAGGAGGAACCTCGGTGAGATGGATTAGCACACTGGATGCAATGACGGACTTGAACGTGCTGGAGATTGTGAGGATGATGCAGGAACTAGCAATGTTTTATTCTATTGTACATAAGATTGTCATGAGCTGGGGTCAACTCGATGGCAGCTAACAACAACAACAACGATCCCCTTTTTGGCCATTGCCCCCTCTTCTGAGTACTTTAGAGAAGACACAGAGATGGGTGCTTGCATGACAAGTGGTGGTGAGTGCGGGGCTGATGAGTACACTAGCAGACTCCAGCTGCATCATTCAGATACCTCAGCTCAGGCAGCCCGCCTACAGCATGTGTATCGGTATGAAATTTCCTAAAAATGTGTGCAGAGGAATAGTCAGGTTAGTTTACTTCTAAAAATCACACCCAGCCTTTATGTCCAGGTGGAAGAGATTTCAATCTTTATTGTTAGTGGCAGAGAGATTTAGGGTTCACAGTGATTGCATTTCCCTTCCTGTCTTGAAGTCAGACTAGAGTCTGGTGACTAGATCTAGCCAGTGAACCACAGGAGAGTGCACCACTTTTGGGCTGAGGCAGTAAGACGCTTCACCTTCACTCTCTGCTCTCTTCCCTGCCTCAGCAAGCTTCAAAGCCATGTTTCCCAGATGGTGTTGCTTCATGTAGAAGCAACCCACCAGGTCCACATCCAATTTTCTGGAAACAACAAAGAAACATTTGTTGAGAGAATCCACCGATGTTTAGGAGTCAATTTGTTATCATTGCATAGCCTGGTATTACCTGGCTAATTATATTCTCTAGGCTCAACCAGAGGTTGCCTCAGAAGAAAGTCCTAGCCATCTGCTTCCCAAAGGTCATTGCTACTGAAAACCCTATGGAGCACAGTTCTACTCTGACACACATAGGGTCACCATGAGTCAGAATTGACTCAATGGCAACTGATTTGTTTGGTTTTAGGCTCACAGGAGACTAGGAAAAGCTTCCACCATGGCAGGAAAATGAGAGAATGGCCTTCCAACCTCACTCAGTCATGGTGCCCACAGATACTGCCATTGTCCAAGCTCTCGTGACCGTTTTAAAGCAGGTATCTTTGCTAATTCCACACTATACTTAGGAGTCAGAAAGTTCTAATCTTGCCAAGGGGAACAATGCATAAAAGGAGGATTAATCTCCACCTTAGCACAAGGACTGAGTGATTAAGCAAAGCCAAGGCAGCACTGCTCCAAACGAGGTCCCTGGCATGCAGCCTGCAGCGGGGACTGGGAGACACTGTGTGAAGGTTAAAGGGAACTGTTGCTGTTGCCTTAGGATCTAGGGCTACTGCTGTCAGCCTACTGCCAGCACAGAATGATGCAGGAGCTAAGCACTCTCAGGAGGGAGAACAGGTTTTCCTTCCTCTACCCATGCTGTGCCCCAGCACCATGCTCCTTCTGCCAGATGAATGACAGGAACTGTCAGGAAATGGAGCAAAAGAAAAAGCTCCCACCAAAAATTGATGTACAAACTTACTGCAATTCCTAATACAATCTCAGTAATATTTTTTTGTAGACTTTTTTTTGTGTGTGTGCCATAGAGTTGACCCCGACTCATAGAGTCTCTATATGATAGAGTAGAACTGTCCCATAGAGTTTCCTAGGCTGTAATGTTTAAGGGAGTGGATTGTCAAGTCTTTTCTCCTGTGGAGCTGCTGGTGGGTTTGAACTGCCAACCTTCTGGTTAGCAACAAAGTGCTTAGTCATTGTGCCACTAGGGCTTCTTTTTGCAGACATAGAGAAGCTTATTCAAAAATGTATATGGAAAGTAATAGGCCCTAAAACAGCATCAACAATCTTGAAAAAGAAAACTAAGTGGAGGAATAACTCAGTAATCAAGAGAGAATGGTATAGGTAGAGGAATAAATGCGTAGGTCAACCCAAGAGAGTTGAAAATCCAATGATAAACCACATTAATACTCCCAACTTATTTTTGACAAAGATTCAAAAACAATTCAATGGAGGAAGAATAGCCTTTTCCATAATTGCTGGTGGAATTGGGCATCCATCACCCCTAGATTCCCCCAGAAAAAGAAGAATCTTGACCTAAACCTCACACTTTTTACAAAAATTAACTCAACATGGATTATGAACTTAAACATAAAATATAAAACTATAAAATTTTAAGGAAAAAAAAAAAACTTAGGTGAAAATCTTGAGGATCTGTTTTTGTTGCTAGGTGCCATTGAGCCTATTTTGACTCACAGCAATCCCATGTGATAGCATAGAACTGCCGCGTATGGTTTTCTAGGCTGTAATCTTTATGGGAGCAGATTGCTATGTCTTTCTTCCTCGGAGTTGCTGGGTGGGTTTGAACCACAAACCTTTTGGTTAACAGCTGAGTGTTTAACCGTTGTGCCGCCAGGGCTCCTCTTGAGGAAATAGGGCCAGTTAAAGAGCTTTTAGACTTGATACTAAAAGCACAATCTGTAAAAGGAAAAAATGATAAACTATACCTCCTCAAAACTGAAAGCTTTTGCTCAACGAAAGACTCCATGAAGAGAATGAAAAGACAAGCTAAATACCGTGAGAAAATATTTGAAAACCACACATCTGGCAAGCATTTCACTGAAGAGGATTATAGGTAAATATGTACATGAAAAGATGTTCAACATCATTCTCCATTGCCCATTAAAAACCCACTGCTGTTGAGTTGATTCCGATTCATTCATTATTCACCCGTTGCCATGGAGTCAATTCCGACTCATAGCAACCCTACAGGACTGAGTAGAACTGCTCCGTAGGGTTTCCAAGGAGACCTTGGTGGATTCGAACTGCCGATCTTTTGGTTAGCAGCTGAATGCTTAATCGCTGTGCCACCAGGGCTCCCATTATCCACTAGGGAAATGGAAATTAAAACCACAAGGAAGTATCACTAGAGATATAACCAGAATGGCTAAAACAAAAATAATCAGAACATCAAAGTCTGGTGAGGATGCAAAGAAACTGGACCACTCACACATTGCTGGTGGAAATGTAAAATGATACAGTCATTCTGGAAAACATTTTGGCAGTTTCTTAAAAATAGTAAACATGCAACTATCATATGATCCAGCAATTGCACTCCTGGACATTTATCCCAGAGAAATGAAGTCTTATGGTCACACAAAAATCTGTACATAAATGTCTATAACAGCTTTATTTGTGATAATGCGAAACAGAACAAACCAGATAGCCTTCAATGGGTGAAGGTTTAAATAAACTGGGATATATCTATACCGTGGAATTCTCCTAAGTAATGTAAACGATTGACAAATGCAACTACTTGGATGATCTAAAGGAAATTATGCAGAGTGAATGATAAAAACCAGTCTCAAATGGCTCATCTTGTATGATTCAATTTACACAATATTCTTGAAATAACAAAATTATAGACCTGGAGAGCAGATTAGTGATTGCCAGGAGATAGAGATGGGGTAGGTGTTAATGTGGCCATAAAGAGATAATACGAAGGGGATTCTTAGGATGATGGAGCAGCTCCAAATCCTGTGGCAGTGATTACACAAATTGACATATGTGATAATGCTGCACAGAACACACGTACACACATACACACAAATGAATGTATGCAAAACTGGTGAAATCTGAATAAGGTATATGGCTTCTACCAATTTTTGGTTGTGACATTGTACTATAATTATGCAAGATGTTAGCATTAGAGGAAATTGGGCAAAGGGTGCACAAAACTTTCCTGCACATTTTTTTGCAACTCCCATAAACAGTTTAAAAAAAAAAAAAGCCTGCAGATGTAAACCAAAAGCTTGGACTTCTTGCTTTACAGACTAAAGTCAGCTGCCTGCCATCTGGAGGCTGCCATGCCTTAGAGCTTCTCATTATCCTCTGGAGATGATTCCAGACAAAGGAGTGAGTATGGTGCTTGGCTGACTGACAAACCCAGTTAAGCAGGACTCTTGGGTCTATGGCTTCATGTGGAGTGCATAATTCATTCATGTATTTACCACTTGTTCATTTACTAAATGGTTACAGTGATGGTTAAGCTTTTTGGCAATTTGGCTGAGCCATGATTCTTGGTGGTTTTGCCATTATGTAAAGTAGTTTGGCAGTTACGTAATGATGTAGCTTGACAGTTATGTAATGAGATAGTCATCCTCCATGATGTGATCTGATGTGATCAACCATCAGTTTTTAGGGGAGTTTACTTGGGGGTGTGGCCTGCATTCAATGTGTATGAAGACTTTCTGGTGAAGCTTGTTCACTTGCTCTGGATCCTGCATCTGGCTCATCATCATCTGACCTCTGATTCTTGGGAATTGAGCCAGCAGCCTGCTATAGTCCCTGCTGATCTTGATTTATTGGTCTTTTCCTCCTGTGAGTCACTGGCCTGTAGTCCGACCTGACGATTCTTGTTTGTCAGCCCCTGTAGCTACATGAGTCAGGAGAAGCCTCCAGCCTGATACCTGACCCATGGACTTGGGACTTGCCAGTCTCTAAAACTGTGTAAGCCATTTCCTTGAGATAAATCTCTCTTTCTCCCTCTCTCTCTCTATAAATATACTCTTCACTGGTTTTGGGTCTTTAGAGAACCTAGCCTAAGACATTTGGTTCTAGAGAAACAAAATCATAAGGATAATTTTTCTAAATTGGTTCTCAAGTCTGACTAGTATTAAAGGCACTGATGTCTCTGCCTCCAGTAGTAAAGAGGCCACTGCTTATCCATGACATGAGATAGTGGTATTAATTCACAAAATGGTACCACCAATAGATCAAGCATTGGTGAGAAGCAAGGCTCTGTGTTATCATATGTTTGATACTCTTTGTAATTTTGTCAGAATGCAAAAAATAGGGAAGCTGATTGGTTGATCCTACTTTCACTAGATAAAGTGGTAGAAGGATTAAATGAGCTCAAGGATTCACAGCTCAAGTGCCACATAAAAGACCTGAAAGTTGCCACTTGTGCCCTAAAAGGAAGCATCATTCCTTGTAGTAACAGAGCTGATATTGCCAAAAAGCAAACCCAGAGTCTTACTGTAAGAGTGACTGAATTGCAGTGGTAACTGAATTCTCAACCTTGAATGGTGTCTGAAGTTAGAATGAGGAATTTATTGGGAAGAAATGAGATCCTAAAACTTGGGATGGGGCCGTATGGGCATATAATCACAAAGCTGGGGAAATTGAGCCCCTAAATTCTGTTGAGTCACTCTTGCCAACAGAACCAGCCCTCTTACTCCCATCTGAAGAAATTACTCCATCTTTGTTTGCTAATCCTCCCCATTAAAAAAAAAAAAAAACTCCCTCCACCTCCATTTGATGAGATTAACCCAGCTGTGTCAGAGAGCCTTTGTCTGAGATATCTTCTGGAGTAGCATCAGAGTCATCACGTGGGGAAACATCTGAGTCAATGCTCGAGGCCTTTCCTAGGGTGGATGCCTTCCAAGACATTGCTGAATATTCCTGGAAGCCACCCCCACCAGCCACTTTTTCTTATAGACCTATCAGTAGACTTAAATCCCGGCAAGCCCCAAAGGGTAAAGTACAAAGTATGACCCAGGAGGAGGCACACTGCACTCCAAAAGAACTGACTGACTCTTCTAATACGTAATTACAGAAACCTGTGGAATAGATGTGGAAATGACTGCTAAGGGGGTGAGATAATGGTGCAAGGAACATAAAGTTGGATTAGTCTGAATTTATTGGCATGGGCCCACTAACCACAGATTTTTTATTCAATGTTTTCAGCTTGAGAGGTTAGGAAATGATCTAATAGTTTATTTGGTTGGATTGCTGAAGCATGTGTTACCCAGTGGCCAACACTAAATTGAGTTAATGTACCAGACCTGCCTTGGCTTACTGTAGAAGAAGATATCCAAAGCCTTAGGGAAACTGGCATGTTAGAATGTATTTATCAGGTTAGACCTGCAGACCCACACATGGAGTGCCCAGAGGACACACTTTTTACCACAATGGTGAGGAACAAGTTTGTGAAGGGAGCCCAGCATCCTTAAAGTTTGCTCTGATTTTATGTAAGTCAGGTTTCACAGTGGGAAATGCCCTAGCTAAATTAAGACACCTAACTACAATGAGGCTGATTGGACCTTGTAGTAGTAGAGGCCAGGTGGTGGCACTCACGTGACAAAGACAAGGTGAACGTGATTACCATCCTGGACAGCAGAATCAAAGCAGCAATTAGAATAGTCTGACTCATTTGGACTTCTGGCACTGGCTACTTAGTCACAGTGTCCCCAGGAGAGAAATAGATGAGAAATCTACTAAATATTTACTTGATCTGTACAAGCAGAAGAATTCTACGTCAAACGAACATCAGTCTAACTACCCACCCACTAACCCACTGCCATCGAGTCGATTCCGACTCAGTCTAACTAGAATTGCCAAAATACAGAGTCATGGCCCCTCAGTCAATTCCCTGACTTGAGCCAATTTACATGCCTACAACCCCTTGAATGAAAGGGAGACTTGGTCCCCTTGAGGAAGGACGCTACTACACTGCCAAAGATTTAGATGGTTGATCTCTTTCCCTGCCTTCCCGAAAGGGATCTATGGCCTTTTATGAGAGTGACTATTCATTGGGGAAAAGGAGATAATCAGACTTTTCTGGGATTACTAGATACTGGCTCTGAAGCAACAATAATTCCGGGAGACCCAAAACGTCACTGTGGCCAACCAGTCAGAGTGGGGGCATATGCAGGTCAGGTTATTAATGGAGTCTTAGCTCAGTTTTGTCTCATGTTGTGTCCACTGGGTCCCCAAATCCATCATGTATTGATTTCCCCATTTCCCGAATGCATAATTGGAATAGATATACTCAGCAACTGGCAGAACACCCACACTAGATTCCTGAAAAGTAGAGTAAGGGCTATTATGGTAGGAAAAGCCAAGTGGAAGCCATTAGAACCGCCACTACCTAGGAAAATAGTAAACCAAAAACAATACCACGTTCCTGGAGGGGTTGCAGAGACTACTGCCACGAAAAAGGACTTAAAGGGTGCAGTGGTGGTGATTCCCACCACACTTCCATTCAACTTGCCTATTTGGCCTGTGCAAAAAATAGGTGAATCTTGGAGAATGGCAGTGGATTATCATAAACTTAACCAGCGTCCAATGTATCGTGCTGTTTCTCTGATAGCCAAGATTCATGGTTCCAGGAATCAAGGGGTGGAAATGGGAGCGGTACCACTCACTACTCCCTCTAGTGACCCACTTGCAAAATTTTTCCTTCTTGTCGCCATGGCTATATGCTCTGCAGGTCTTCCCTTAGTTCCAAAGGGAAGAATGCTACCATCTGGAGACACAACATGGATTCCATTGAACTGGAAGTTAAGAATGCTACCCAGCCACTTTGGGCTCCTTATACCTCTGGATCAACAGGCAAAGAAGGGAGTTACCATACTGGCTGATGTGGTTGATCCTGATTATCCAGAAGAAATTGGATTGATATCACATAATTGAGATAAAGAAGAGCATGTCTGGAATGCAAGCAATCCCTTAGGGTGGTCTTTTAGTACTATCATGGACTGTGATTAAAGTCAATGGAAAACTATAGCAACCTAATTCCAACACGACTGTTAATTGCCCAGACCCTTCGGGAATCAAAGTTTCGGTCACTCCACCAGGTAGAGAAAAATGACCAGCTGAGGTGCTTGCTGAGAGTAAAGGGAGTAAGGAATGGGTGGTGGGAGAAGGTAATTCTAAAGGCTAGTTACAACCACGTGACCAGTTGCAGAAAAAAGGACTGTAATGGTTATGAGTATTTCTTCCTTGTGTGTGTGCAACAAATGTTTTTGTTTTCTTCACTTACAAAATATAAGATGTAAATGGGGCTAGTGCGTTTTCAGTTGTATGCATGTTAGTTGTATCATGTTAGGCACAACTATCATGTGTGCATGTTAGCTGTATCATGTATCATATCAAGTATGACTTTGTAATTGTCTTTATTTAGAGATTGTATATGGTTTAAGGAGGTGAGCTTAGACGCCAAGTTGACAAGGGCTGGACTATGATGCTTAAGGTTGTGTGTCAGCTTACCTGGGCCATGATTCTAGTCACTTGGCAGCTATGTAATGATGTAATTTGGCAGTTAGGTAATGATATAGTCATCCTCCATGATATGATCAGTTGTAAGGGAAGTTTCCTCGGGAGTGTGGCTTGCACCCAATATATACATGGACATTTTAGCAAAACTCACTTGCTCGCTCTGGATCCTGCATATGGCTTGTCATCATCTGACATTCTGTTCTTGGGACTTGAGCCAGGAGTCTTATTGCCTGCCAGCCTTATGATCTGTTGGCCACCCCAGCCTGTTAGCCAGCAGCCTGCCATCTTACCTGCTGATCTTGGATTCATTAGCCTCCATAGCCCATGAGTCAGTGGCCCGCCATATAACCTGCTGCAGCTATGTGAGTTAGGACAAGCCTCCAGCCTGATGTCTGACCCACAGACTTGGAACTTGCCAACCTCTACAACCACGTGAGCCATTTCCTTGAGATAAATCTCTCTCTCTCTCCATGCACATATATATGTGTGTATATGTATGCGTGTGTGTGTGTACACCTGTTGCTGTCAAGTTGATTCCGACTCATAGTGACCGTATAAAACAGAGTAGAACTGCCCCATAGGGTTTCCAAGAGGTGGCTGGTAGATTCAAACTAAAGCATTTTGGATAGCAACTGTAGCTCTTAACTGCTGTGTACCACCAGGGCTCATATATATGCATATATGCTTTACTGTTTTTTTTTTCTCTAGTGAACCTAGCCTAAGAGATTCACCTAGTGACTGCCCACTGTGTGCCAGGCCTGTGCTTAGATTTGGGGCATTAAAACCAGGATGCTGTCTGCAAAGAGTTCCTGTAATTGGTCCTTTATAGACCATACTGTTACATGATAGAGGGTAACACGTGAACTCTAGAGATGAGTGAAGGGTTCTGTGTGGTCTCCTGCAGGGCCAACAACCCAGCTGAAAGTTCAGAAGCTGAGACTAAAATAAATTAAGTCAAGAAGAAGTTGTCCATTCCCAGGAGAACACGAAGAAGAGACCATGTTCAGGAGTCCAGGTGTGAGAAACCATGATGCAGCCAGGGTCATGGGAGGAGGCTCATGGCTCATGAAAACTACTGTGCAGGAGGAATGGTGAAGCCTCGGTCATAAGATCGGTGGGAGAGAGGCCCAGGCAAACATCCTGAGCATGGTGTCTCCAGGCAGAGCCAAATGAAAGCTGTCCAAGGCCAGCCAAGTAGGCTTAGCCATTAGGAGGAGGCAAGACAGAGGGAGAGTCTGGGCTCAGGCACAGCAGGATGGAGACTGAGGAGAGAACAAATTCAAAGAGAAGGATAGGAAGCAGGGCCTGGCACAGTTCCAGCTGCCAGAAGGAGGCATGAAGTAGCTTTATGCAGAGTTTTTAGCTTTTAGCTGGGCATAGTCAGAGGGGTTCAGTGTGCAGCTGGCAAGTAGATAGCTCCTGAGAAATTATCAGACATAGCAGCACATGCAATAACACCCTGGGCCTGTGAGACTTTAAAGTTTACATCAGGCTTTTGCGCTTGTACTGTGGTAGCTTGTGTGTTGCTATGATGCTAGAAGCTGTGTCACTGGCATTTTAAACACCAGCAGGGTCACCCGTGATGGACAGGTTTCAGCCATACCATCATACTAAGACAGACTAGGAAGAAAGGCCTGTTGATCTACTTCCAAAAATTATCCAATGAAAACCCTATGGATCACAACAGAGTATTGCTGGAAGATGAGCCTCCTTGGTTGGAAGGCACTCAAAATACGCGGTGGTGACAACAATACACTCAAGTATACCAATGATCATAAAGATGGAACAGGACTGGGCAGCACTGCGTTCTGCTGTACATGGTGTCACCATGAGTTGGAGACTACTCTACGGAGACTAACAGCATCTCCCTTTTTAGTGGTATTAGTTAATTAGCAGTGATGCCTTACAGTAATCGAGGCCTCTGGTTTTGAAATTACATGGCTTGACTTTCAGTTCTGGCTCTGCTGCTTACTTACTAGAAACCTAGTGCAAGCTACTCAATTTTTTAGATTTCCAGTTTTCTGACCTATGCAATCAAGATAATGTTAATACCAACATCATAATATCACTGTGAGGATTAAATCAGATCCTGTAAGTAAAGGGCTTATCAGAGTGCAAGGCACATAGTAAGCACTTATTTACAATTATTGCCGCAATTACTACTACATAATCATCATTAACAACGTTATTTTTTTGAGGCTATCTACTCCCCATAATGTCTTCCACTGCATTCCTACAGGACCTCTCTCTGAAGAGGTGAGATTTCCCCAAGTCCCCACCAATTCCGCTGTATTAATTGGGGTCCTAGAGACATTTGCCTCAATGCAGAGACATCATAGAGGACTTCCAAGCTCCCCAGTGTTGGGTCATGGGTGGCCAGATATATCCTTCTAATGTAACCAATTCTTTTTCTTCAGTTTTCTTTATAGGCTTGGGTACAAGTCAATTCCTTCACCTGTCTTTCCCCATGGATCCCCTATCAGGTTCCTCACTCTCTGAAAGTGAGAAGCCATAAAAAAACATTCCCTAGGGACCACTGAATCACGAGAGAAAGAAAAGGCATTTCACAGTATTGAAGAGCATCCTTTGATTTTTTTCCAGGACAACATTTTTCCTCCAGTTCACTTTGTCTTCTAGTTGAAGGATTAAAAAAAAAAAAGCACGAAAGGCTCCATGTATCTTTTTGAAGAGGTAAAATAGAACCAGCTGAGCCTAATCAATTCATAGAGGTGCCATAAATACCTGTTAGGCTACAAAAGAGCAACAGCTCTGATAGGACCAAGAAGAAGCAAGAGCTGCAATGGGAATACCATCCCTGCCCCAGGATAAATGCTTTTCAAGCTCTCCTTGTGCTTCTGCCTGTCAGAGTCTAGTGTGTGGGCTGGGATTAGAAAAAGAACCTTTGATGAGGGCTCCCAGGAGGCCCACACCTTAATCTAGGTGCTTGCTGAGGACTGGAGTCACCCAGTATAATTGAAGGAGAGAAAAGGGTAACCTATGGAAACGAAGGCAGCCCCAAGTGGGGGTGTTGAGGGTAATTTCATGGGAAGTTACCCTTCCTCACTGCTTGGACAATAAAGGTCCTAAGTCTTACGTCAAACTCTGTGTTTGGTTCCATCTTCACAGATTCCTGCCCAACAGGGCTGTTCACAAGTCCCAGGGCATGCCCTAAAGCTTAGTCCCTCAGAGTCGAGACTTATACTTTCCCCACCCTTTGGAATTCTCTCTACAGTTGAGCCCCCTGGTCCCTCAGGCATCGGTCACAACCAACGAAAAGTATCAGACACATAATAAGTTCACCAATAAAGTTAGTGTCCTTCTCTTCCCGCTAGAGAGGACATCAGCTCTTTCCTACCCTGCTGAATGACCGACAATTTACTTGGTTTCCCTCCCACTTCTCTTTCCTCTTTTGTCTTCTTCAAAAGTGTATCTTCTTCTACTTGACTATTATTGATATGAGGCCCTTGAGGGATGTCAGAACAATGGGGAGGTTGGATAAAGTCTAGTCTAGTGACTTGGATTTCCTAAAAGAGGCAAACCCACCTGAAACAAACTAGTATGCTTGTGTCCCACAGGTATAGATTGGAGCTTGGAAGTCTCTGTCTTTCCCCTCCACCTATGTTATGAACCGGCATGGGGAAGCATTCTCTATTGCCTCGGTGTTCCCTCGTCTCACCAGTGCTGGTGAGGAGCCTTGTGTAAGCTAATTAACTACTCTGAGCTTCAGATTCTTATCTGTAGAGTGTACAGAACAATCTCTGTTCACATTGTTGCCCTATCCTTCCTGTCCCAGGAGTTGACTCTTTTTCAATTCCTTCAACCCCAGTGGTTTGGTTTTGGGGAGGATAGGACCAGATTCCCAGTGCTTGCCCCCAGAGAAATGACAGTGTCAAATAGCCATATCAAAACATAATGATTCTTTGCTACAAGAAATTCAAAAGGACATACTTAAGTGGAAGAACATACCATGCTCATGGATAGGAAGACTTAACATAGTAAAAATGTCTATTCTACCAAAAGCCATCTATACATTTAACGCACTTCCAATCCAAATACCAATGTCATATTTTAAGGGGATAGAGAAACAAATCACTAATTTCATATGGAAGGGAAAGAAGCCCCGGATAAGCAAAGCATTACTGAAAAAGAAGAAGAAAGTGGGAGGCCTCACTCTACCTGATTTCAGAACCTATTATACAGCTACAGTAGTCAAAACAGCCTGGTACTGGTACAACAACAGGCACATAGACCAATGGAATAGAATTGAAAACCCAGATATAAATCCATCCATGTATGAGCAGCTGATATTTGACAAAGGACCAGTGTCAGTCAATTGGGGAAATGATAGTCTTTTTAACAAATGGTGCTGGCATAACTGGATATCCATTTGCAAAAGAATGAAACATGACCCATACCTCACACCATGCACAAAAACTAACTCCAAGTGGATCAAAGACCTAAACATAAAGATTAAAACGATAAAGATCATGGAAGAAAAAATAGGGACAACCCTAGGAGCCCTAATACAGGGCATAAACAGAATACAAAACATTACCAAAAATGATGAAGAGAAACCCGATAACTGGGAGCTCCTAAAAATCAAACACCTATGCTCATCTAAAGACTTCACCAAAAGAGTAAAAAGACCACCTACAGACTGGGAAAGAATATTCAACTATGACATCTCCGACCAGCGCCTGATCTCTAAAATCTACATGATTCTGTCAAAACTCAACCACAAAAAGACAAACAACCCAATCAAGAAGTGGGCAAAGGATATGAACACACATTTCACTAAAGAAGATATTCAGGCAGCCAACAGATACATGAGAAAATGCTCCCGATCATTAGCCATTAGAGAAATGCAAATTAAAACTATGATGAGATTCCATCTGACACCAACTAGACTGGCATTAATCCAAAAAACACAAAATAAGAAATGTTGGAGAGGCTGCGGAGAGATTGGAACTCTCTTACACTGCTGGTGGGATTGTAAAATGGTACAACCACTTTGGAAATTCATCTGGCGTTATCTTAAACAGTTAGAAATAGAACTACCATACAACCCAGAAATCCCACTCCGCGGAATATACCCTAGAGATACAAGAGCCTTCACACAAACAGACATATGCACACCCATGTTTATTGCAGCTCTGTTTACAATAGCAAAAAGCTGGAAGCAACCAAGATGTCCGTCAATGGATGAATGGGTAAATAAATTGTGGTATATTCACACAATGGAATACTACGCATCGATAAAGAACAGTGACGAATCTCTGAAACATTTCATAACATGGAGGAATCTGGAAGGCATTATGCTGAGCGAAATGAGTCAGAGGCAAAAGGACAAATATTGTATAAGACCACTATTATAAGATCTTGAGAAATAGAAAAAACTGAGAAGAACACATACTTTTGTGGTTACAAAGCGGGGAGGGAGGAAGGGAGGGAGAGGGTTTTTTATTGATCAATCAGCAGGTAAGAACTGCTTTGGGTGAAGGGAAAGACAACACACAATACAAGGAAGGTCAGCCTAATTGGACTGGACTAAAAGCAAAGAGGTTTCCGGGATAAAATGAAAGCTTCAAAGGTCAGTGGAGCAGGGGCTGGGGTCTGGGGAACATGGTTTGAGGAGACTTCTAAGTTAATGGGCAAAATAATTCTATTATGAAAACATTCTGCATCCCACTTTGAATTGTGGCGCCTGGGGTCCTAAATGCCAACCAGCGGCCATCTAAGATACATCAATTGGTCTCAACCCACCTGGAGCAAAGGCAAAGGAAGAACACCAAGGCCACACGACAACCAAGAACCCAAGAGACAGAAAGGGCCACATGAACCAGAGACCTACATTATCCTGAGACCAGAAGAACTAGTTGGTGCCTGGCCACAATCGATGTCTGCCCTGCTAGGGAGCACAACAGACAACTCCGAGGGAGCAGGAGGCCAATGGGATACAGACCCCAAATTCTCATAAAAAGACCATACCTAATGATATGAATGTGACTAGAGGAATCCCAGAGGCAATGCTCCCCAGAACTTCTGATGGCACAGTACAAGAGCCATCCCCGAAGACAACTCATCAGGCATGAAAAGGACTGGTCAGCGGGGGGTAGAGAGATGCTGATGAAGAGTGAGCCAATTAAATTAGGTGGACACTGGAGAGTGTGTTGGCAACTCTTGACTGGAGGGGGGATGGGAAGATAGAGAGAGAGGGAAGATGGCAAAATTGGCACGAAAGGAGAGACTGAAAGGGCTGACTCAATAGAGGGAGAGCAAATGGGAGAAGGGAGTATGATGTATGTAAACCTACATGTGACAGACTGATTGGAATGGTAAATGTTCACTTGAAGCTTAATAAAAATTAATTAAAAAAAAAACATAATGATAGTGTAACACTGTGGTATAAACTATTGATAATAATAGCTGGCCCTTTTGAGAGCTTGTCACATGTCAGGCATGGATGATATGTGCTTTATATGTACCATCTCATTTAGTCCTCAAAACAGCATGATGAGATAGATGCTACAACTTTCATCATTTTACAGATGAAAAAATTTGCATTTCAATGATTGGACACAGTGAATAGCAGCCATTAACACCATCGTCATCATCATAATAGTTGTCATTGTCAACATACCTCCTCCACCCTCTTCGTTTTCCTCTTCCCCATTCCATTCTCTTTCTCTTCTTCTTTCTTCTAGTGAAAATTCTTAAGTTTGACTCAGATATTAAACCCAAAGAAGCTTCTGATATTGTTGTTGCTGTTGGGTGCCGATGAGTTGATTCTGACTCATAGCAACCCTGTGTACAAGAGAAAGAAACGTTGCCCAGTCCTGTGCCATCTTCACAATTGTTATGCTTGAGTCCATTGTTGCAGCCACTGTGTCAATCTTGTTGTGTCTTGTTGAGGGTCTTCCTCTTTTTCCCTTTTCCTCTATTTTACCAAGCATGATGTACTTCTCCAGGAACTGAACCTTCCTGATAACATCTCAGAAGTATGTGAGACAACGTCTCACCTTCCTTGCATATGAGGCAATTGAAAATAGCATGCCTTGGGTCAGGCCCACCTGAGTCCTCAAACTGACATCTTTGCTTTTTAACACTTTGCAGAAGTCTCTTGCTGTAGATTTGCCCAACACAATATGTTATTTGATTTCTTGACTGCTGCTTTCATGGGTGTTGATTGTGGATACAAGTAAAATGAAATCCTTGACAACTTGAATCTTTTCTCCATTTATCATGATGTGGCTTAGTGGTCCAGTTGTGAGAATTTTTGTTTTCTTTATGTTGAGGTATAATCCATACTGAAGACTGTAGTCTTTGATCTTCATTAGTAATTGTTTCAAGTCCTCTTCACTTTCAGCAAGCAAGATTGTGTCATCTGTAGAACGAAGGTTCTCAATGAGTCTTCCTCCAATCCTGATGCTGCATTTTTCTTCATACAGTCCAGCTTCTCAGATTATTTGCTCAGAATATAAGTATGGTGAAAGGATACTACCATGACACACACGTTTCTTGACTTTAAACCACACAGTAACCCCCTGTTCTGTCCCATCAACTGTACGGGTACCACATGAGCACAATTAAATGTCCTGGATATCCTGTTCTTTGCAAAGTTATTCATAATTTGTTATGATCCACACAGTCAAATGCCTTTTCATAGTCAATAAAACACAGGTAAACATTTTTTGGTATTCTCTGCTTTCAGCCAAGATCCATCTGACATCAGCAATGATATCACTTGCTGCACATCCTCTTCTGAATCTAGCTTGAGCTTCTAGCAGTTCCCTGTCAATGTACTGCTGCAACTGCTTTTGAATGCTCTTCAGCAAAATTTTACTTGTATATGATACTAATGATATTGTTTGGTAATTTCTGTATTCTGTTGGGTCATCTTCTTTGGAATGAGCACAAATATGGATCTCTTCCAGTTGGATAGCAAAGAAGCTGTCTTCCAAATTTCTTGACATAGAGGATTGAACAACTGTGGTGCTGCATCCATTTGTTTAAACATCTCAATTGATGATCCATCAATTCCTGGAGCCTTGTGTTTGCCACTCCCTTCAGTGAAGCTTGGACTTCTACCTTCAGCACCCTTGATTCATGATCATATGCTACCTCCTGAAATGGCTGAATGTTTACCAATTCTTTTTGGTATAGTGACTCTGTGTATTCCTCCCATCTTCTTTTAATGCTTCTTGCATCATTTAATATTAGAATTCTTGAATATCGCAACTGAAGACTTCAATTTTTTTCTTCAGTTCTTTCAGCTTGAGAAATGCCAAGCATATTTTTCCTTTTTGGTTTTATAACTCAAAGTCTTTGCACATATCATTATAATACTTTATTTTGCCTTCTCAAGCTGCCCATTGAAATCTTCTGTTCAACTCTTTTACGTCATCATTTCTTCCTTTGGCTTTAGCTACTTGATATTCAAGACCAACTTTCAGAATCTCTTCTGACATCCATTTTGAATCAGAGGTAAGAATTATAGAGCTGAAGAGCGTAAAGAGAATTAGTGAGGCAAAGCTCCAGACACCAACTTATTCCCCTGGGATGGCCCATGCAAAATAGTAAATAGTGAAGCCTGATTGCTGCAGTAATTTGGATGAACTGATAGTTTGGAAATTTCTTTAAAAAGAATTAGGAGTTTTTCAACTCACAGAAAAGCTTCTATTAAGACACCCCAATGTATGCAAGACATATTCACTTTCCTAATTGACATGATTGCATTGTATTTCAAAGATACTCCTCTGCTCCTATGGAAGCAGACTCTGTTGGCTCCATGACTTTAGTTTGCTGGGCATCAGAAAATTATTTAAAAAATCATAATTTTGTTTCTAGAAATTGCCCTAATGGCATAAGCAAATGGGCATTTATTCAAGAAAATCTCTATAAGAATAGTAAGATACTATGACATTTGAACCATAAAGTGCTTCCACCTCCACCACACCCCCCAGTTTCATATTTAAAAAAAAAAAAACTCTATTCTGAGCATTCTACTTCAGGTGTGTGAACCAAGAATACAGAGGCCCCCTTTCCTCCAGCCTCTAGTTGAAAGCCACAGCTTAAGCCAGAGAGGGGTGGATTACTAGCCTATCTCATGACCCTCAGCCTGTATGAAAGAAACTCTATCCTGGATGCCCCAGTTAAGAGGACTGGAGCTCCATTTTCCCACCTAGCCCCTCTCATGGAGCAGAAGTTCTACCCCAGGCATAGTAAACTGAGAATAATGAGATTCCAATTGACCATGCCTCAGCTTTCTCATTGGGCTGAAGTTCCACACCAGGAGGGTCAGCCTTAGAAGATGAAGGTTACCATATCTAATTAGTCCCTATACATAAAGCAGGTCACTCTAGGAGAAGCAAACCACTGTCTCCACTCCAATCTCCGTGTAGTGGTACAAGGTTTTTGCATAGGAGGAGAAACAGACCTTAGGGATGCTTTTCCTTGTACACAGTTCCACAACTCTGCCTGAGGAAACAGACTTTGTTGGGAAAAAGCATGGAGAATTTCGTGCATAAGTGTGTTGTAAAAAAAACCAATGGATACCTTGATGAAGAACAATTAAGAGGGGGCTGGTAACTTCATAATACACCTATTAACAAGATGAAAAGCAGAGCAGTCAGAAATGTAATAAAGAGAATCTGGGAAGGAGACAAAAAAAAAAAAAAACCCATTGACTAGAGTCAATTCCGACTCATAGCAACCCAATAGGTTGCTATGAGTCCTATAGAGTTTTCAAGGAGTGCCTGGTGGATTCAAACTGCCAGTCTTTTTGTTAGCAGCCATAGCACTTAACCACTACACCACCAGGGAAGGAGATAGTTTAGAAAAATCCTCCTGGAATCATAGTCAAACCTGTGTGTCCAAAAGGCTGTTCACATGTGCTACACTGAACCCAGTGAGGATAAATCACAGTAGGATATGTGTTATGGATTGAATTGTGTCGATCAAAAATATGTGTTATAAATCCTAACCCCTATATCTGTGGTTATAATGCTATTTGGGAACTGATTTTGTTATGTTAATGAGACTGTATTAGTGTGGGGTATGTCTTGAGTGAATCTCTTTTGAGATATAAAAAGTGAAGATTAAGCACAAGCAAGAAGAAAAGCACAGTTAGGGGGAAGACAGATGCCACACACCACATGAAGATCACCAAGGAAGCAAGGAACAAGGACCTTCCCCCAGAGCCAACAGAGAGAGAAAGACTTCCACCAGAGCTGGAGCCTTTATTTTGTACTTCTAGCCTCCTGAACTGTGAGATAATAAATTTCTGTTTGTTAAAGCCACCCATTTGTGATATTTTTGTTATAGCAGCACTAGATAACTAAGACAGAATTTGATATTGAGAGTGGAGAGCTGCTCTAACAGATACCTAAATTGTGGAGAGGATTTTGGAATTAGGTAATGGGTAGAGGCTGGAAGAGCTTTAAGGTGTCTCATAACAAAAGCTCAGATTGCCTTGAAGCGACTATTGGTAGAATTATGACCATCAAAGGCAATTCTGATGAGAGCTCAGATATAATTGAGAGCTGTGATGAGAGCTTCTATCACGAACACAAAGTTGCTAGAAATGTGGACTCCTGGTGAAAAGAACGAATGTGTTATTAGAAAATGGTGAAAGGGTGATGCTTTTTATGCAGTGGTAAAGAAATTGCCTGAATTATGTTCATACGTTTGCCAGAATGTAGATCTTATAAGTTTTGAACTTAGATAATTGGCTGAGGAGATTTCTAAACAAGATTGTAAAGGGGCCATGTGGTTCTTCTTGCCACTTACAGTAAAATGTGTGAGGAAAGAGATGGACTTAAAAATGAACTGTGCAAAACAACAACAAAAAAAACTTAAAGATTTGAAAAATTCTATTGTACAAACTCAGGACATGTGTTCTAGAATTTTTACCACTAACATGGCTATATAATCTTTTGTTAGAGATTAAGCCTGTGACTGATGGATCTAACCAACTACAACTGCAGACAACCCATCAACTTATACTGAAGGGAACAGCTACAGGACAAAAGGACAGAAAGCTGTCTGCTTCTTGGAATTCTACTGGCAGAAAACAGACCCAAGGGGTTACATTTGTTGTTCTCCAAGAAAAGAAAAGGACCATCCCTGGAGAAGTTTGGAGATTATCAGAACTGTTCAAAGGAATACAGGGAGCAGGGCTGCCTTGGTTTCAAAATGTGCAGCCATGGTCTGCTAGTTCTCAAAGGGTGGGGCCACAGCCTTCTATGTTTCAAAGGGTAAAACCATGGCTTCCTAGGTTTCAAAGAGTCAGATCTTTACCAACTCAGTTTGGAGTATGGGGCTGTCATTTAGGTGTGTGAAGAAGATGGGGCTGCTGCCCAAAACAGAGGGGTTGGAGTTGCCATGCCCAAGGGGCACAAGAATGGTGTCTCCTAGGGCTGAGGGGGTAGGCTTGCCATTCAGATGAACTAGGAGAATGGGGCTGCCCAGAGCTGAGTTGACATCCCAGTGGGCCTGGAAAGTGTAGCTAAGCCCCAGGGCCAAGGGGCCTCCACACAGAATTCAGAGAATGTGGCCAACACCCAGATTCTGGAGGATGGAGCCATTGCCCAGATAGTCCAAGAGAACAGAGGATTATTTACAAGCCTTGAAACCTAGTGTAATTTGTTCTGCTGGGTTTTGGACTTGCTTTTTATTGCTATTATTTCTTGTTTCCCTCCAATTTCTTCCATTTGTAATGGAAAAGTCTACCTTGTGCCTGTTCCATCATTGTACTTTGGAAGCAAATAACTTATATTCTAGATTTCACAGGTTCACAGAGGAAGAATTTTGTCCCAGGTTGTGACACACCTAAAGTCTCACCCATATTTGATTTAGATGATTCAGAAGATGAGATTTTGAACTTGGAATTAATTTAAGACTTTTGGGATGATGTGATTGGGTGAATGTGCTTTGCATGTGGGAAGGACATGAATTTCAGAGGATCAAAGGGTGGTATGTTATGAGTTGAATTGTCTCCCCTAGAAATATGTGCTGTAAATTCCAACTCCTGTATCTGTCATTATAATCCCATTTGGGAATGGGTTTTATTTGTCAGGCTAATGAGACAGTATTGGTGTAGGGTTGTCCTGAGTCAATCTCTTTTGAAATAAAAAAGGAGCAGATTAGCATAAGCAAGTAGACAAGCACAGCTGGGGAGGAGATAGGTGTCACATCACATGAACAGCACCAAGAAAGCAAGGAACGAGGACCTCCCCCTAGAGCCAACAGGGAGGGAAAGCCTTCCCCTAGAGCTGGCTCTCTGAATTCAGACTTCTAGCTTCCTAGACTGTGAGAGAATAAATTTCTGTTTGTTAAAGCCATCCACTTGTGGCATTTTTGTTATAACAGCACTAGATAACTAAGATAATATGGAACTGACTTAAAAACATTACCCAAGTCACACACAAATCTATCAAAAAGGCAAGAAACCTCACAGGAATAGGAACCTAAGCACAACCTCTAACCAAACACTGGCTGAACCAGCCACTTTGATTCAGAGGTGACTCCTATGAAGCCAATCTTAAAAATAAAATCACACTCATTTCTGTTCGTCTAGGAGACTGCGTGTATGCTCAAAGCTATGCCCTCTC
Organism: Loxodonta africana; assembly: GCF_030014295.1. Lineage (NCBI taxonomy): Eukaryota > Metazoa > Chordata > Mammalia > Proboscidea > Elephantidae > Loxodonta > Loxodonta africana. The sequence continues at coordinate 80,859,583 of NC_087357.1, read as the reverse complement.
TGGCCTGATTGGAGAGGAAAACTTCAACCTACTAGTCCCTGTCTGACCTTGGGAAAAAATGTAAACTCCCTGAACTGAATGCCATCTTCAAGCAAAACATACATCCATTGTAAAGGGTAAAAATCTAATGGCAAAGTGGGCTTAGACACCTTTGACAAATGAGGAGACCCTGGGTGGCACAAACACTTAAGCACTTGACTACTAGCCAAAAGATTGGTGGTTTGAACCTACTTAAAAGTACATTGGAAGACAGGCTTAACAATCTGCTTTTGAAATGTCACATCCTTGAAAACCCTATGGAGCACAGCTCTACTCTGACACACATGGGGTCATCAGGAGTTGGAATTGACTTGATGGCAACCAACAGCAACACTGACCCAGGGCTAAGCCACTAGGTAGCCAGACTAAATGACAAAAACAAAGAATAAATCTAGTGAGAGCAATAGAGGCTGTACAATGTGGGGGGTGGGGAAGAGTTTTCATAGATTTAATTTAGGCAAGTCACTAAACAAATAAACAAATGACCAAGCAAACAAAATCAGCAAGTCTTTGGATGAAGATAGGGGAGGAGTAAATATCCAGAGTTGCTGCAATATATTATCTAAAATTTCCAATTGAAAACAAAAATTATGAGACACCTATACACAATAGAAAATGCACGTAGTAGAAATTGCCTGTGAGGGAGCTCAAATGTTGGACTTAGCATACAGAGACATCAAAGCAACTATTACAACATGTTAGAAGAACTAAAATAAACCATATTGAAATAAATAATGAAAGGTATGATGATAATGCCTCATCAGGTATAGAATATTAACAAAGATGTGGATTTTTTTTTTTTAAATCAGCAGATATTCTGGAGTTGAAAAGTAAATTAACTGCAATGAAAAAATCACTAGAGGGACTCATCAGTATACGTAAACTGGAATAATCAAGAATAAGTGCATTTGATGACAGAGAAATAAAAATTATGCAATCTGGGAAACAAGGAGAAAAAAGTTATGGGGAAAAATGAACAGAGTCTCAGAGAAATGTGGGACACCATTAAGTACATCAACATAAGTGTAATGAGAGTACCAGAAGGAGAGGAGAAAAAAAGCCAAAATACTAAAAAAATAAAATAAAAAATTGCTGAAACTTTCCAAATTTGATGAAAATCATTAATCAACACATCCAGGAAGCTAAACAAACAACAAGTTGGATAAATACATACATATACACACTCAAGACAAGTCACTAAACAAACAAAATGTTGAAAATCAAAGGAAAACATTAAAAGCAGTAAGAGATAAATGACTCAACACATACAAGGGAACTCCAATAAGAAATAATAGTTGACTTCTCATAAAAAACAATGGAGGCCAGAGGCTGTGGGGTGACTTATTCAAAATGTTTTCAGGAAAACAGACCTTCCCACCATGAATCTTATACACAGCGAAACTATCTTTCAAAAATGAAGTCGAAATAAAGATATTCCCAAATAAACAAAGACTGAGAGAATTTATTGCAAGCATACCTGCCCTGCAAGAAAACTGAAGGCAGTTCTTCTGACTGAAAATAAGCGACACCAGACAGCAAATTCATTCCACATTAAACAAAACAAACAATGAATACTGACAACGATCATTTGAGCTGGACGATTATAAAAGACAGTGCAATGACATTTTCTTCTCTTAACTGATTTAAAAAGCAAGTGTATGAAACAATATGTATATATTGATGTTGCTGGACCTCTAATAGATATAAATGTGTTATGTTGACAATAACGAAACAAAGGAGGCAGATGAGAAGAAAGCTGTATTGCAGTAAAGAAATGATACCAGACAGTAACTCAAATCCACAGGAAGAATTTAAGAGAAGCAGACACGGTAAATAAAAGGTTAAAAAAACAAACTTTATAAATATACACTTGCTAGCCTTTCTTCTTTTAGCTTCTTTAGAAGACATAAAATTATATAAAGTGATAATTATAGCACTGTATTGTTGCATTTGTCATGCATATAGATATAAGTTGTACAATAATAATAGCACAGAAAAAAGGAGAGAAAAAGTAGCTATGTAGGAGTAACATTTCTATATCTCACTGGAATTAAGTTAATATATATTTGAAGTAGATTCTGATAAATTAAGATATATATTGCAAACCCTAAAGTAACCATTAATAAAATAACTGAAAGACATAAATAAATCATTAAAGGAATTAAATGGTCTTACTAAATAACATCTACTTTATACAAAAGAAGAGAGTAAAGGAGGACCTAATGAACTAAAAAGCCACGCAACGTATAGAAAACAAAAAGCAAAATGGCAGAGGCAAATTTAACCATATTACTAATAACATTAAAAGTGAATGGATTAGAAGGGGGGGGAGAGAGGGGTATCTATTAATTAGATACTAGATAAGAACTACTTTAGGTGAAGGGAAAGACAACACACAATACAGGGGAGGTCAGCACAACTGGACTAAACGAAAAGTAAAGAAGTTTCCTGAGTAAACTGAATGCTTCAAAGGTCAGTGTAGCAGGGGCAGGGGCTTGGGGACCATGGTTTCAGGGGACATCTAAGTCAATTGGCATAATAAAATCTATTAAGAAAACATTCTGCATCCCACTTTGAAGAGTGGTGTCTAGGGTCTTAAACGCTAGCAAGCAGCCATCTAAACTGCATCAATTAGTCTCAACCCATCTGGATCAAAGGAGCATGAAGAACACCAAGGACACAAGGTAATTATGAGGCCAAGAGACAGAAAGGGCCACATGAACCAGAGACTACATCATCCTGAGACCAGAAGAACTAGATGGTGCCCAGCTACAACAGATGACGGCCCTGACAGGGGCACAACAGAGAACCCCTGAGGGAGCAGGACAGCAGAGGGATGTAGACCCCAAATTCTCATAAAAAGACCAGACTTAATGGTCTAACTGAGACTAGAAGGATTCCCGGTGGTCATGGCCCCCAGACCTTCTGTTGGCCCAGGACAGGAACCATTCCTGAAGCCAACTCTTCAGACATGGATTGGACTGGACAATGGGTTGGAGAGGGATGCTGGTGAAGAGTGAGCTTCTTGGGTCAGACGGACGCTTGAGACTACGTTGGCATCTCCTGCCTGGAGGGTAGATGACAGGGTAGAGGGGGTTAGAAGCTGGCAAAATGGGCACGAAAAGAGAGAGTGGAGGGAGAGAGCGGGCTGTCTCATCAGGGGGAGAGTAATTGAGAGCATGTAGCAAGGTGTATATAAGTTTTTGTGTGAGAGACTGACTTGATTTGTAAACTTTCACTTAAAGCAAAATAAAAATTATAAAAATAAAAAAGTAAATGGATTAAATAATGCAATAAAAAGGAAGAGATTATCAGGCTGAATTAAAGAAAAACAAGATCCAACTATATACTGTCTACAAAAGACCCATTTTAGATTCAATGATACATTCAATAATTTGAATGTAAAAGTATGAAAAAAATCATGTAAATAGCAACCATAAGAGAGCTGGAATGGCCATAGAATATCAGATAAAATAGACTTTAAAGTAAAAATTGTTACTAGAGATAAACAGGGACACTTATACTAAAAAAAGAATCAACTCATCAGGAAGATAAAATGCACATAAACATACAGGCAGGCAACAACAGAGCCCCAAATACATGAATCAAAACTTGACAGAACTGGAGATAAAAACAGACTATTCAATTATAGTAGCTGAAGGCTTCAATAACCCTCTTTCAATAATGGATAGGACAACTAGACAGATGATCAATAAGGATGTAGAATACTTGAAGAATGCTACAAGACAATTAGATCCAACAGATATCCATAAGACAGTCCACTTAAAAACAGAAAACACATTCTTCTCAACTGCACATAGAACGTTCTCTAAGACAGACTGTAAGCCATAAAACAAGCCTTGATAAATTTTTAAAAATTGAAAGCACACAAAATATGTTCTCCAAACCACAATGGAATAAAATTAGAAAATACAGAAGGAAATTTGGCAAATTTACAAATATGTGGAAATTAAACAACACACTCCTAAATAACCAACAGGTCAAAGAAGAAATCACAAGGGAAGTTAGAAAATACTTAGAGATAAATGAAAATACCAAGACTTATGGAAAGCAGTGCTTATTTAGAGGAAATTTATAGCCATAAATGCTCATATAAAAAAGAAGATCTCAAAATAATAACCTAACTTTTGACCTTAGGAAACTAGAAAAAAAAAAAGAGAAAATTAAACCCAAAGCAAGCAAAAGGAAGGAAAGAATAAAGATTAGAGCATAGAGTAAATGAAATAGAGAATAGAAAAACAGTAGAGAAAATCAATAGAACAAAAAGTATGTTCTTTGAAAAGATAAAGCTGACAAAATTTTAGCTAGACTGACTAAGAAAAAAGAGAAAGTAAACTTATAAAAACAATGTATGAAAGAGAGGGCATCACTATGAATTTTCAGCAGTATACGATTGTAAGGGAATACTATGAACGATTGTACACCTACAAGTTAGATAACCTGGATGAAATGGGCAGATTCCCAACAAACACAAACTATGAGTGATGTTCACATTATTCACTCTCAAAGCACAATTCTGGGCCCCAGGTTTGCCTGCAGGTCTGCATTTCTGTCCATTTCAGGTGCATAAATCTGCCTACCCAGTGGGTCTCTGGTTAAAGGCCTCCCTGCCACCATTTCCTTGCTGACTCACTGCCATCCCCATCCCATCCATCTGAGCTCACCAGTTTCTGGGGATGGTCTCGTGATCTCTGAGACTGAAAGGGACCTAATTCAACCACTTTTGCTACTTGTGACCCAGAAGCAGGAGAAAAAAAGTTCTCCCTTTCCATGGATCCTGTGTTAGAAATTGTGAGCAATAAGCAGGCCCCATCTCCCTCCAGGAACTAGGTAATATTTTTCTCTCTAGTACACACAGCCGTATCTGGCTAGTCTTCCCCCATTCAGATCCTGGAAGGCATCATGTGCTCTCCAATGCAGGGGTCCAGAGCCTGGGATATGAGTCAGTGAACGAGCTGTGACTTGTTGAGCATCTCCCACTGACTGCCAGTTGCCTGGTCCAAGGTTGCACCAGATCACTGTGTGACCCTAATACTCCCCAGCATGTTTTCTCCTTCTCAAAATGGGTGACATAGAGCGTGACATAAGTAATGCCTTGATGAACCTGTAAGTTTTTCCCCATTTTTTTTTTCTGCCTGCCTCCTTCACATACTTTTGTTAATGACTTTGTTTTGACCTAATGCTAATGGCTTTGTTCTTTGTTTGATGTGAAACAAATAACTTTGTTTTGTTCTGTTCGACCACCTGTGACTTACACCCCTCCTGCCGAAATCAGAGCCTAGACGTCTGACATGTATATCTTTAACCCGATAAGGAGATGTCCGTCATGTATCTCTTTAGTCTGATAGGGTCTCCTGTCACTATCTTGTAATGAATAATTCCTCCAGCCATGCCATCTGCAGGCTACAAAGACATTTCTAACCTTTGTAAAAATTCTATATAAGCTCTAATGTAAAATTGCTCTTTGGGACTCCATAGAGACAGTCTGTGTTGCTGCAGGGTTCCTGGTGGTAAATACATCTGAAAAAACTTTCTCACTCTTTCTGACTTGGAGTAGGTTTCTTTGGCTCAGCTGACCCAGGAAACGGACCCTAACTGGGCAACAACTGGGATGTCCAATGAGTGGAACCTTTTACAGCCCAGTAGAGGGATGAAAACAGGTCTCACCACAAGTAGATATAAGGCAAATGCACCAGAAGAGGACAAACAAGGGTATGGCCGGGGCTGAAGCTGGTCTGAATGTGCATTGTTCCTGCCTTGTTCACAGAGCTGTCTCCAGAGAAGTGGTAGCAGGAGAGGAGCAGGGGCAGGACTGCAGGGTGAGTTGCAAGTGGCTCAGCTGGCCCTCTGGATGTGGCAACCAGGCACCAGCTCTCCCACACTCCGTCCTGCCCCCTTTGGGCTGGCTCTGCAAAGGGCCCTGGCTCTTCCTGGGGGACTCCTATCTTTAATTCTATGCAGATGTGTCCCTATCTCTGTTGGCTTTTTGCAAGTCAAACTGAACCCTTGGCTATCAGTAGGAAGCTGTAGGCCTTTCTGAGGGCTAACTGATGCATCTGGAGTGGCTGAAGGAGAGAAAATACATTTTCTTTAGTGTTTCAGTATCAAAATAAGAGAATATATTTTGTTGTTTAGCTGTATAAGCTGTAATTAAATCTTCAGTCTTTGAAAATTTGGATTACTTGCTCTGGAATCTGTCTCACGATTGTTCCTTTGTAAAAAAAATACCAAGTTCCTTCGTAGAAAAACAAGGTAATCGAGATTTTTAGTGTTGATTAAACCAGGGACAAGACAATGAGCAATACCATCAGGACCTGAGATAACTGAGAAAAGTCCGGATCCATCTTGTGACCAAAACCAGGATGGCAATAAGAGACCTGCTAGACATCAACAATAGGTCACTTCGTCACTATGTCCACCTCAAAAAAGAATCGACATTCCTAGAAATCTCTAAACCCTGACCCTCTCCCTGTATAACCCTCCAGTTAGCCCTTTTGGGGCAGACAGAATTTGGGGAACCCTCTGTCTCTTGAACACAGTGTTCAATAAAACCATCTTACTGCTTACCTCCTCCTGTCTCAGTATTTGTTTTGTGGTAGGCGGCTCGAATCCGTGATTTGAGGTAACATGGCCAGATCTCCTGGGGCACTAGGCACAGTTAAGCGTAGTCCAACCACCCAAAACCTTCCTTGAGACCAGGGTTTCTCAGTCTCAGCACTACCGACATTTTGGGCCAGATCATTTTCTGTTGTGGGGGCTGCCCCATGCATTGTAGGGCATTAAGCAGCATCCCTGGCCTCTACCACTAGGTGCCAGCAGCAAAACCACAGTTGTGAAAACTAAAAATGTCCCTAGACATTGCCAAATATTCCCTGGAGGGCAGGACTGCCCACAGTTGAGTACCACAGCTAAAGATGTAGCATGAATTTTTGTCAGATCAACTTGAGTTCACGTTCCTCAATACACTCCACCATCAGTGTCTTAGTTATCCAGTGCTGCTTTAACAGAAATACCACAAGCGGATGGCTTTAACAAAGTTTATTCTCTCATAGTCTAGGAGGCTAGAAGTCCAAATTCAGGATGTCAGCTCCAGGGAAAGGCTTTGTCTCTATGTTGGCTATGGTGGACAATCACATAATACTAGGAATCATGGCCTAGCCAAGTTGACACATATTTTGAGGGGGACACAATTCAATCCATAATGTCTTAGGCTGGGTTCTCTAGAGAAGCAAAACCAGTAATGCATATAAATATATAGAGAGAGATTTATATTAAGGAAAGAGCTCAAGCGATTGTAGGGGTTGGAATGTCCCAAGTCCTTGGATCAGGATAGAGTCCTTTCCTAATTCACAGTGCCACAGAAGCTGGTGAATCCAATATGAGTAGGTTGGAGAGCAGGGATCCCACTCACGGTTTGTGACGGTTGAGGAATCCCCAAGGTTGAGAGGCATGACCAAAAGGCTTCTCCTGAGTTATGTAGCTGCAGGGGCTGGTAAACCCAAGATAGGTAGGTCGGGGAGCAGGACTCTTGCTCACAGGCCATGAAGATCGGAGAATCCCATGGTGGACAGGTAAGCTGCTAGCTCAAGTCCAAGAACCAGAGGTCAGACAAGAGACAGTTGCTGGATCCAGAACAAGCCAACAACCTTTGCAAGGTGAGCGGGAAGGAAATAGGTGGTGGAAGGTGGAGAGATGAAGGCTGAGGGGGTGGTAAACCAGCACAGCTCCCCCACTCGCTGGTACCACTCCACAGATTACATCATGGGGGTGATCACATATCCAGTTTCAACAGGAAAGTGGTCACAACATTACACAACTGCCAAAAGCCTGAGAATCATGGCCAAGCCAAATTGACACACAATCTTAACCATCACACATAACAATCAGCATGACCCTGAATGTTACTCCAACTGTCTTAGTCTTAGTCCTCTCCTCTGTAGAGTACAAACGATGCTGCTTCCTCTCTGTATCGTCCAGGATTAAATACATTTAAACCATCCCTTGCACGAGGGCAAGGGATGTGTCTCTCTGCTGTATGTGGCCCCCATCTGTGCCACCACCACCACTGGCACCCTGACCCCCTTCCCCTGGCCCTGTCCAGACCAGCCTTTTTCAGCCTTTCTCAGTCTCAAAATGCATGAGATAGAAGGAGTTCCTTAAAGCTTACCTAGCGCAATCCCTTCATTGTTTAGGTGGAGAAACAGAGATCTAAGAAGGAGACAATGTGCCAGACACCACGGAACAATTCAGGGCAGAGAACAGATTCTCAAAAGCCTACTGTTTTCTGCATCAGAGACTTTCTGGGTTTCTTCCCCCCCTCCCACCCACACGCACATTAGCCTTTTTTTTTTTTTTTTTTTTTAACATTCATTAGATTCACACAACAGCCCTAAGCTGTAAGGAGGCAGAGCAGGCATGAACGACCCCATTTTAGAGGTGAGGATCCTGAGGTTCAAGAGAGCTCAGGCAAACTTTTTTGTTGCCATAATTTTTTTTTTTTAATTGTACTTTAGGTGAAAGTTTACAACTCAAGTTAGTTTCTCATTCAAAAATTTATATGCATATTGCTTTGTGACATTGGTTGCAATCCCAACAAAGTGACAGCATTCTCCCCTTTTCCACTTTGGGTTCCCCTTCCATTTGTCCTGTGTTCCTGTCCCTTCCTGCCTTCTCATCTTGCCTTTGGACAGGAGTCGCCCATTTGGTCTCGTATATTTGATTAAACTAAGAAGTACGTTCCTCATGTGTTATTGTTTGTTTTATAGGCCTGTCTAATCTTTGTCTGAAAAGTGGGCTTTGGGAATGGTTTCAGTTCCAAGTTAGCAGAGTGTCCAGGGACCATAGTCTCAGGTTTCCTTCAGTCCCTGTCAGACCAGAAAGTCTGGTCTTTTTTCATGATTTGAGTTTTGTTCTACATTATTCTCCTGCTCTGTATGGAACTCTCTGTTGTGATCCCTGTTAGAGTGGTCGCTGGTGGTAGCCAGGGACCATCTAGTTCCTCTAGGCTCAGGCTGGTGGAGGCTCTGGTTCACGTGGTCCTTTAGTCCTTCGGGTTAATATTTTCCTTGTGGCTTTGGTTTTTGTCATTCTCCTTTGCTCCAGACTGGATAGGATCAATAGATATATCTGAGTTCGCTGCTAACAGCTTTTAAGACTCCATATGCTACTCACCAAAGTAGGTTGTAGAACATTTCATTTATGAACTGTATTATGCCAATGGACCTTGATTTCTCCCAAAACTGTGGTCTACAGCCCTCAGCCCTAGCAACTTGGTCCCTCAAGATGTTTGGATATGTCTAGCAAAGTTCTATGCCTTTGCCTCAGTCAAGTTGTGCTGATTTACCGTATGTGTGTCGTCTTTTCACTCACTGAAGTTGACAATTTTCTACTATCTAGTTAGTGATTTCCCCTGTTGCCCTCCTCACCCTCTTAATCATCAAAGAATTTTTTTTTCCTGTGTATAAACCTTTTCTTGAGTTCTTGTAATAGTGGGATCATACAATATTTGTCCTTTTGTGGTTGACTTGTTTCACTCAGCAAAAAGCCCTCCAGAGTCATCCATGTCGTGAGATGTTTTGAGGATTCATCATTGTTCTTTATTGTTGCATATTATTCCACTTAGGTTGTTGCCATCTTTTTGCTGTTGTGAAGAGTGCTGCAATGAGCATGGGTGTGCATATGTCTATTAGTGTTATGGCTCTTATGTTTCTAGAATGTATTTCTAGGACTGGGAATACTGGATTGTGTGGTATTTCTATTTCTAGCTTTTTAAGGAATTACCATATCTTTTTCTAAAGTGGTTGTATCATTTTACATTCCCACCAGCAGTGCATAAGAGTCCCAATCTCCCTGCAACATCGCCAGCATTTGTTATTTTATGTTTTTTGGATTAGTACCAGTATTGTTGGGGTGAGATAATATCTCATTGTAGTTTTGGTTTGCAATTCTCTAGTGGCTAATGATCATGAACATTTCCTCACGTGTCTGTTAGCCATCTGAATGTCTTCTTTAGTGAAGTGTCTGTTCATATCCTTTGCCCATTTTTTGAGTTATATGTCTTTTTGTAGTTGAGGTATTGAAGCATTTTGTAGATTTTAGAGATTAGACCCTTGTCAAATATGTCATAGCCAAAGATTTTTTCCAAGTCTGTAGGCTGTCTTTTTACTCTTTTGGTGAAATTTTTTGATGAGCATGTGTTTAGTTTTTAGGAGCTCCTAGTTTTAGTTATCTAGTTTCTTTTCAGGTGTTTGTGCATTGTTAGTTATGGTTTGTATACTGTTTATGCCATGTATTAGGGCCCCTAGTGTTGTCCCTGTTTTTTCTTTTATGATCTTTATAGTTTTAAGTTTTATATTTAGTTCTTTGATCCACTTGAGTTAGTTTTTGTATATGGTGTGAGGTATAGGTATTCTTTCCTTTTTTTTTTTAAGCTGGACATCCAGTTATGCCAGTGTTATTTGTTAAAGAGACTGCCTTTTCCCCATTTAATGGTCTTTGGTCCTTTGTCAAATATCAGTTGCTCAGAGCTGGATGGATTTAAGTCTGGGCTCTCAATTCTGTTCCATTGGTCTATGTATCTTTTGCCGTACCGGTATCAGGCTGTTTTGACTACTGTGGCTGTATTACAGGTGCTAAGATCAGTGGTGTAAGGTCTCTCACTTTGTTCATCTTCCATAATGCTTTACTTATCTGGGGCCTCTTCCCTTTCCATATAACCTTGGTGATTTTGTTTTCTCCGTCTCGTTAAAGAATGCTGTAGAAATTTGGATTGGGATTGCATTATATCTGCATATCACTTCGGTAGAATTGACATTTTCACAATGTTGAGTCTTCCTATCCATGAACGTGGTATGTTTTTCCACTTATGTAGTTCGGTTTTGGTTTCTTGCAGTAGTGTGTTGTGGTTTTCTTTGTATAGGTGTTTTATGCCCCGGTTAGCTTTATTCCTCAGGGTTTTATCTTTTTTGGGTGCTATTGTTAATAGTATTGATTTGCTGATTTCTTTTTTGAAGTTCTCTTTATTGGTGTGGAAGAACCTAACCAATTTTTGTATATTAATCTTGTATTCTACTATTTTACTGCAATCTATTAGTTCCAGTAGTTATGGATTCTGTGGGGTTTTCTGTGTATAAGATCATATCATCTGCAAATAGGGATAGTTTTACCTCTTTCTTACCAGTTTGGATGTCCTTTATTTCTTTTTCTTGTCTTATTGCTTTAGCTATGACTTCAAGCTTGATGTTGAATAAGGGTGGTGATAAAGGGCATCATTGCCTGGTTCCAGTTCTCAAGGGGAGTGCTGTCAGTCTCTCTCTATTGAGAATGATATTGGCTGTTGACTTTGTATAAATGCCCTTTATTATATACAGGAATTTCCCTTCTATTCCTATTTTGCTAAGAGTTTTATCAGGAATGGGTGTTATATTTTGTCAAATGTCTTTTCTGCACCAGGCGATTGAGATGATCATGTGATTCTTTTATTTATGTAGTAGACTACCTTAATTGATTTTCTAATACTGAACCATCCCTGCATACCTGCTATGAATTCCACTTGGTCATGATTTTTTTTTTATATATGCTGTTGAATTCAATTGACTAGATTTTTTTGTTTTTTCTGTCTTCATGAGGGATATTGGTCTGTAGCTTTTTTGTGTGTGTGATTTCATTGCCTGACTCCTGTGACAGGGTTAGGCTGGCTTTATAGAATCAATTTGGAAGTATTTTTTCCTTTTCTATGCTCTAAAATTTTTTAAAAATAGTTCGAGTAGTATTGGCGTGAGTCCTTCTCTGAAACTTTGATAGAATTGTCTAGTGATGCTGCCCAGGCCAGGGCTGGTTAGGAGGATTTTTTTTTTTTTTTTTAACCTCTTGACTCTCTTATTTTGTTAGGGTCCATTGAGTTTTTCTACCTGTGTTTGTGTTAGTTTAGGTAGATAGTGTCTTTCTAGAAATTTGTCCATTTCCTCTAAGTTTTCAAATTCATTGAAGTGCAGTTCTTCATAGTATTCTATCATGATCCTTTCTATTTCAGTTGGGTCTGTGGTGATATTACCCATCTCATTCCTTATTCAGGTTATTTTCTTCCTCTTTTGTTTTTCTTTTGTCAGTTTGGCTAATGGTTTGTAGATTTTGTTGATCTTTTCCAAGAACCAACTTTTTTTTTTATAATTTTTATTGTGCTCTAAGTCAGTCTCTCACACAAAAACCCATATACACCTTGCTACACACTCCCAATTACTCTCCCCCTAATGAGACAGCCTGCTGTCTCTCTCCACTCTCTCTTTTCATGTCCTTTTCGCCAGCTTCTAATCCCCTCTACCCTCTCATCTACCCTCCAGGAAGGAGATGCCAACATAGTCTCAAGTGTCCACCTGATCCAAGAAGCTCACTCCTCACCAGCATCCCTCTCCAACCCATTGTCCAGTCCATTTCATGTCTAAAGAGTTGGCTTCGGGAATGGTTCCTGTCCTGGACCAAAAGGTCTGGAGACCATGACCACTGGGGTCCTTCTAGTCTCAGTCAGACCATTAAGTCTGGTCTTATGAGAATTTGGGGCCTGCATCCCACTGCTCTCCTGCTGCCTCAGGGGTCAAGAACTAACTTTTGATCTTGTTGATTCTTTCTATTGTTTTCTGCTCTCTACTTCATTTATTTCCACTCTAATTTTTACTATTTCTTTTCTTCTGGTGACTGTGGGCTTCTTTTGCTGTTCTCTTTCTATATGTTGAAGTTATAGGTTTAATGTTTTGATTTTGGCCCTTTCTTCTTTTTAGATGCATGCATTTATTGCATAAGTTGATCTCTAAGCACTACTTTTACTGTGTTCCAAAAGTTTTAGTAAGAAATGTTTTCATTCTCATGGTTGAAATGAGATTCTATGATTTTTTTTTATTCCACCCTTGATTTCTTCTATTACCCAGTAGTTTTTAAGCAGTGTTATTTTCAGTTTCCATTTATTTGATTTTTTTCTTGCTATTTCTGTTATTTATTTCTGTCTTTATGGTATTATGATTAGAGAAGATGCTTTGTATTATTTCCGTGTTTCCGATTTTGTTGAAGATTGCTTTGTGACCTAAAATGTGGTCTGCTCTGGAGAATGTTCCATGTGTGTTGGAAAAGAATGTATACTTTGCTTCTGTTGGGTGGAGTGTTCTGTATATGTCTATGATGTCGTGATGGTTGATTTTGGCAGTTAGATCTTCTTTATCTTTATTGAATTTCTTTCTAGATGTTCTGTCCTTCACCAAAAGTGATGTGTCTCCTACTATTATTGTGAAGCTGACTATTTCTCTGTTCAGTGCTGTTAGAGTCTGTTTTATGTATTTTGGAACCCTGTCATTGAGTGCGTATACATTCATTATGGTTACCTCTTCCTGGGGTATTAATCCTTTAATCATTATATAGTGTTCTTCTTTATCCTTTATGGTGGCATTTGCTTTAAAGTCTCTTATATTAGAGGTTAATATTGTCACTTCTTACCTTTTTTGGTTATTGTTTGCTTGACATAATTTTTTCCATCTTTTGAGTTTTAGTTTGTTTATATCTTTGTGTCTGAAATTTGTCTCTTGTACACAGCATATGGATGGATCGTGTGCTCTTTTTGTTTTTAATCCATTCTACCACTCTCTGTCTCTTTACTGGTGCATTTAGGCCATTTACGTTCAGTGTAATTATTGATAGGTATGCATTTACTGCTGTCATTTTTGTGTTTTTCCTTTATGGTGTTGATGGTTTCTTTGTTCTGCTTAATTTTCTGTGCTGACTTCTTTTTTGTTTATGGATTTTCTTTCATTATTGTTGATTTTGTTTTTGTTGAGTTTTTATGACTTTTTTTGTTGCCATTGGTAGCTTCCTTTGTGGTTACCTTGCAATTTACTTTTGTTTTTCTAAGCTTAAACAATCCTTTTATTTCTTGACATCACCTTTACTTCCTCTCCATATGGAAGCTCTGTGGCTACACTGTTTATTCCCTCTTTTTTGTTTTTATGTTGTTGTCATTTATGTATTGATTTGTCTGGTTCCCTATTTTCAGTCTTTTAGCTTTATTCTATTTTTGAAAATTCCCTGTCTGGGTTGGTATCTGGTTGATCTTTTCTGTGTCCTAGTCTTGGACTGACCTGAGGACTCCCTTTAGTATTTCTTGTAATTTAGGGTCAGGTTTTTAGATATCCCCTTGACTTCTGTTTATCTGGAGATGACCGAATTTTGCCATCGTATTTAAAAGGCAGCTTTGATGGATACATAATTCTTGGTTGGCATTTTTTTTCTTTCATGGCTTTATATATGTCATCCCTATTGGTTCTCCTTTGTAGATGACTTTTCATTTATTCCTAGCTTCTCCCAGGGTTCTTTCTTTGTCTTTGGTTTTGGCAAGTTTGATCATATATCTTGGTGACTTTCTTTTGGGGTCTACCTGGTATGAGGCTCATTGAGCTTCTGGGATAGATATATTCTCATCTTTCATGATATTACAGAAGTTTTCTGCCAGCAAATCTTCAACAGTTCTCTCTGTGCTTTCTATTATCCTTTCCTGCTCTGGAACTCTGATTGCTCCTAGGTTTTTTTCTCTTGATACTATCCCACATAATTCTTAGGTTTTCTTAATTTTTTTTCTGATTTTTCCTCAAACAAATTGATATCAAGGGATTTATCTTCAACCTTGCTAATTCTGACTTCCATTATCTCAAATCTGGTCCTATGCCCTTCTATTGAGTTTTCAAATTCTGAAATTTTATTGTTAATCTTTTGGATTACTAGTTGCTGTTTTGTATGGTTTCTAGTTGCCTATTTATTCTGTCATTTTATTCTTGTGTTGTTTTCCTGAATTCTTCAATTGTTTTGTCTGCATTCCTTGGTTTTGTGTTTTCCTTGCTATCCTTCTTAATCTCTTGGAGAGCTCTGTATATAGAGTTTTGAATTCTTTACTAGGTAGCTCCATTGCCTTATCTTCTTCAGAAGGTTTCTGGTTCTTTACTTTGGTTGCTTGCTGGAGCCATCTTGCCCTGGTTCTTTATGTGATTTGATATTGACTTTTGTCTCCACAGCATCAAGAAATTATTATATTTATTTATTGCATGTTTGTTGACTGTGTCCTGACTTTCTGTTTTGTTTTGTCTTGATATATCTGGGTAGGCTGGGTGTATGAGCTATTCCAGTCATTATTCTGGCCTGTTGAAGCTCTCACCTCCCCTCTCCAGGTTGGCAGAGGAGCTACTAAGTGCATGAGCCAGAGACTCTGCTCACTGTTCTTGCAAGGCTGCTGAGGATGTAGGTGATGTTTTCAGTGAGATGATGTATCTGTCCTGCTGGTCACCTGTCCATGTGTGCCAAGGGTCTTCTCCTTGGTCATTAAGTTGGGTGTTGTTTGTGTGCTCCACTGTTTGCCAGATGGTCAGGGTGAAGGTGCCCAGGCCATCAGTCACTGAATGTGTGGTGCAGAGACTCCCACCTACTGTCCTGGGAGGGAAGGGCTGGGTGGGGTGTTTGGAAAAGGCACAGGTCTCTGGTTGCTGTGGGAGGACAATATGGGGGCAAGGCAGGCAGCTGTCAGCTGCCCCCAGATGACAAGATGGAGGTTGTGCCCCTATTCACTAGACTGCATTGTGGGGGGTGGGGTAGAGCAGCTGTCTTTGGGTGTCCAGTGCCACTGGCTGGAGGGGTTAGGGGGGCACCACTGGTTCTCAGGCCCCGGCTGCAGCCAGTTATATTGGGTGAGGCCCCCGGTGGGGTGTTTGATGCCCCTTTTTAGGGCGTGGGCAGTGTTGAATGCCACGTATCTGCAATTCCCACTTGGCTGCTGTAGGTGGAAATGGGCTTCAACTAGGAACCTTGCCCACTTTGTCCCAATGAGGGTGTAGTATGCCGGGTTGACCAGCAAGGCACTGGTGTGGGTGATCATTGTGGGCAAAGGGCACTGCAAGTCCATCCCCCTGCACCCGTGTCTGGGACAAGTGCTACAGGCTTAGGAGCTGTGGTGTTGTTGAATGCCGCCAGACTGGTGTCGGAGTGGGGAGGGTGATGGATGATGAGTAGGGAGTGCTTCTTGGCCCGTGGAACTCTGGTGGGGGGGCTTTAGTATGTGTGATGGGTTGGGAGTATGCACTTAACTTTCACAGGTCTAGTATCACTACTGTTTCATTATGGAGGCACATGCAGCCACTTCCGCTTAGCTGTGCCAGATGGGGTGGGTTTTGGCTTGGAATGCTGCTGCTTGTCTCAGTATGTCTGTGCTGTGCAGGTTTGGCTAGCAGGATGTCGGTGATCCTGTGGTCCATAATTCACCATTTCTGCTGTTTTTGAAATGCCTCTTCTTCCACCTGTTGCTTAGTCCGATTCTTCAACTTGGTCTTTGATGCTTAGGGTTACTAGATTGTCATATATATTCAATTCCCTTGGTTTTTTTTTTCAGATCTTTATTGTAAGAGGAATGACACAACATGTCTGACTATTCCACCATCTCAGTCCCGCCTCCTCAGGCAATCTTTTTTTTTTTTAATAATTTTTATTGTGCTTTAAGTGAAAGTTTACAACTTAAGTCAGTCTGTCACATATAAACTTATATACACCTTACTACATACTCCCATTTACTCTCCCCCTAATGACTCAGCCCACTCCCTCCTTCCAGTCTCTCCTTTTGTGACCGTTTTGCCGGTTTCTAACCCTCTCTACCCTCCCATCTCCCCTCCAGACAGGAAATGCCAACACAGTTCAAGTGTTCACCTGATACAAGTAGCTCACTCCTCATCAGCATCTCTCTCCAACCCATAGTCCAGTCCATTCCACGTCTGATGAGTTGTCTTTGGGAATGGTTCCTGTCCTGGGCCAACAGAAGGTTTGGGGACCATGACCGCCGGGATTCTTCTAGTCTCAGTCAGATCATTAAGTCTGCTCTTTTTATGAAAGTTTGGGGTCTACATCCCTCAGGCAATCTTTTAAAATCACAGAAAGGGTTAGTGAGAGAACCACAAAAAACTCAGACTCCAGCTCTGTGCTCTTTCCTGTGTAGCTGCACATTAAAAGAATAATCAGGCTTAAGCCTGAGGCAGGACATTAAGAGAGAGGTGTTGGGTTACCGAGGTAACACCGTAAAACAGCAGTTCTGCACTGGCTGCTCATTAGAATCACCAAGGTAGCTTAAAAAAAAAAATGTCTAGGCTTCTTTCCAGACCTAGGTCATCCATGTATTTAGAAAGGTCCATTGTGGGGAGTCTGATGTGCAGCCAAGATAGGGGCCACTATGAAGACTATACCACCTGCACACAAAAATAGCCCTAAGGACACCTAGGTCAACTGGCATAATAATATCTATTAAGAAAACATTCCGCATCCCACTTTGGAGACTGACATCTGGGGTCTTAAATGCTAGCAAGCGGCCATCTGAGATGCATCAATGGGTCTCAACCCACCTGGAGCAAAGGAGAATGAAGAACACCAAAGACACAAGGTGATTATGAGCCCAAGAGACAGAAAGGACCACATAAACTAGACACTACATCACCCTGAGACCAGAAGAACTATATGGTACCTGGCTACCACCGATGACTGCCCTGACAGGAACACAACAGAGAAGTCCTGACAGAGCAGGAGAGTAGTGGGATGCAGACCTCAAATTCTCGTAAAAAGACCAGACTTAATGGTCTGACTGAGACTAGAAGGACCCTGGAGGTCATGGTCCCCAGACCTTCTATTAGCCCAAGATAGGAACCATTCCCAAAGACAACTCTTCAGACAGGGATTGGACTGGACTATGGGATAGAAAATGATACTGGTGAGGAGTGGTCTTCTTGGATCAAGTAGACACATGAGACTATGTAGGCAGCTCCTGTCTGGAGGGGAAATGCAAGGGCAGAGAGGGTCAGAAGCTGGTTGAATGGACAAGAAAACAGAGAGTGGAGAGGAGTGTTGTCTCATTAGGGGGAGAGAAACTAGGAGTATATAGCAAGGTGTATGTAAATTTTTGTATGAGCGGCTGACTTGATTTGTAAATTTTCACTTAAAGGAAAATTAAAATTAAAAAAAAAAAAAGAAGAAGTAGCCTTAAATCACAGAGTGAGTTGGCTCACCTGGCAGGGCTCTTTACGCCAAATGTCTGTTTGCTCTTACTTAGATCCCTCTTTCTCAGCAGAAGTGCTTGGCAGTGACAATGATACTGATGGAGCACCCCTCTAACACAATTATACAACCTAATGGAAGACCATTTTTTTTTTCTTTTTGCCCAAAACAATCCTCATAATAAAGCTGATTGCTGAGCAATCAATAAATTGTCATTTTTATTTGTTAGTTTGGATTTTCCTTCCTTCCTTTTTTTGAATACAGTGATCTTAACCAATGAAATGGTGAATGCTAATTTCCTTGTCTTCCTGGAGGATGTTCCGTTGCTGCAGTAGAAGTTAGCAGTGTTTGCATTAGGAAGATTTGGGAACATGGAGCCATATTCCCACAGGAAGACAATCAGCTGCCACTGAGAGTCGGATGCCTCCCTAGAGAGCACACCTACTCTCTGTCTACCAGTGTCCTCCCACTTTGTATTTTTTGTTGTCAGTGGCTTCCAGTCAGTTACACTTTCTGCTTGGTCTGTGCAAGCAGCTGGATCAGTGGTTGCTTGTCCAGAAGAATGTATCTGAATGGTCTCAGAGACAGAGGAATGGAGGCTTTTGTACTCCAGGGGTAAGGGATAGGCATGGTAGACCATGGGAAGGAGTTGGACTCCAAAACACGACAGGGAAAGGAACTGTGAACTAAAAAATAGCAGGTCCAGAAGAGGAAGGAACTTAGAAGTCTGAAAACTGGACACTAGCCCCATAGCCATGAGCAGTGCTGGGAAGGTCAAGGTGGCTGAACTTGGCTTGGCAGAGAGGGATAACCAGTGAAGGTGGACTTATACTTCAGTCCTGAACAACAAGCATCTGTATGGCAGTGGATAAATGGTTGACTGGAAAATAAGGCCATCCACAAATAATGGCAGGGATGAGAGAATTATTTCCCAACAATATGACTAAGTGTTCTGCTACATTTAATTTTACTTGTAAAATTAAAGAAAAATGATGTTTCTTGTGCCTGTGAGTGAGCAACTCCTTTGGTTCTTGACATAAAACCATTAAACCATTCCCAGGGTTTTACCAATAGCTCCAAAATATATTATCTCATTTGATCTCAGATATAGCTGGCATGCTTGAAATCCATGAGTATATGTTATCTTAATGGGGAGTGAACTGGATCTACAACAATCCTGCAGGTCTATAGAATTCTTATTTTTATTTTACAAATGAAAATACTGACACTTAGAGAAATAAAGTGACATGCCCCAAATCATACAGCTTGTAAATGTTGAGGTTTCAACCCAAATTCATTTTCCCAGCCTCTTTTGCTAATGCAGAAAATAACAGTCTTTTACTTGGGGCGTCTGATTCCACATTTACAGTAAGGCTGTGGGCTTGAGTTCCAGCACATCTGCTGTTTTGCTCTGTGAACTTGAGTCCATCATATCCCTTCGTCGGTCTTCCATCAGAGATAGCAGGCAAAGTGCTAACTTGTTCACAAATTGTCTGAGGTTTCCATTGTTAGTGGAAAGACAGCAAGCTTTGATGGGTTTGAATCTCAGCTCTATCACTATTAAACCAGTTGCTGTTGAGCTGGGTCTGACTCATTGAGACGCCATGTGTGTCAGAGTAAAACTGTGTTCCACAGTGTTTTCAATGTCTGATTTTTTGGAAGTAGATCACAAAGCTTTTCCTCCAAGGCATCTCTGGGTGGACTTGAACCACCAATCTTTTGGTTAACATCTGAGCATGTGAACACCTGAGCATCTGAGCACCCGGGGAGTCCACTCAAATGTTACTCTGTATTTAATATGTTTTTGTTGTTAGTTGCTGTTAAGTCTGCTCTGACTCATGGCGACCTTACGTTTAACAGAATATTACCTGGCTTTGTGCCATCTTCATGATGGTTGAAATGTTTAAGTCCCTTGTTGTGGCCACTGTGTATTTTGAATTTCTTCCAACCTCAGGGGCTCACCTTCCAGCATTATACTGGACAATACTCTGTTGCGTTCCATAAGGTTATCATTAATCAATCTTTCAGAAGTAGATCACCAGGCCTTTCTTTCAAGGCCCTTCTGGGTGGACTCAAATTTCCAACCTTTCAATTAGCAGCTGAGCACGTTAACCATCTGCACCACCCATGGACTTTTCTATCACTAATTAGCTGTGTGCTTTTGAGCAAGTTTTTCAAATTCTCAGACCTTAATTTCCTCATCTATAAAATGGGATATAATAATGCCAATCTTATAAGTCTGTTTTAAAGATTATAAACAATAATTTCATAGCAGTGGGGGCACAGTGGACACTTATTAAGTGACTTCAGAGAAAGTATTTGCTTTGCAGTAGCCTGAAGCCAGGAGTAAGAATGACTTTCTGGTCTAATTTGTACAGAAAGAAATAGCTCTTTATTTTTCATTCAGATAATTGCAGAACTCAGCCATGAAGTGTAGTCAAAGAGGAGAATCCTGCAGATGCATCCAGGGTCATTGTCAGCTCACAAAAGGGGATTCCAAGTGAACCTGTGAATACAGTGAACATTGACACATGCTGAAAAATATCCTCTGTGGTGAGCAAGCCCACACCACGTTGGCTTGATGAACAAAATATGATGACTTCATTAGAGCGGTGGCTAATGGTGAACAGATGGGCTGGCAAAGCAAAGACCACAAAATGCTGTCTCCAAAACACACAGCCATGTTCTGCAGATGCTGAATCCTGTTTTCACTCTTCAGTCCCTGTAAGTGTCAGCTGAGACTGAGGAAGATGGCTGACAGGAAACAGAGCATGACCAGAGGCTGTGTTTATGCTTCCGTGGCACTGAGATATTTCAACTAGCTGCCCCAGCAGGATGAAAATGAGGTGTATGAAAAGAGAAAGGGGGCCAAGACATGGCCTTTGAAACATATCCAAGAGGCATCTACATGGGTCAAATTTTCTTGAATTTAATTCTCAGAATAAAAAGGATGGCCCGACTGAGGAAGAGGAAAGTGAAATGTTACTGAGCTAGTGTCTACATTTTAACACACACACACACACACACACAATTTTACAAGGCCAATCACCTTCCAAGGAGGGATATTTGTATTCCATTTTATTTATTTATTTATTTATGATTTTTGTCTGGGCACACAAATGTTGTTGAGCTTTTGCAGTTGGTCTTAATGGTATGGAGGTATGGAGTTAAGAGCAGAGTTTATAGAATCAATAGAAATAGCAGAAGATCATGCACTCTGAGATGTGACTCTTCCCTGAGGCTCTTTTAAATTTTCATAATTGTGACTCAGTTGCATGGCAAGTGATAAATGACTGCAATTTCACATCTAGGTTGGTGTAGGAGCAAAACAAACACAGCATAATGGGATTTGAATGCAGGAGAAAAATAAGAGTTTAAATTTGCTGTATCAGCAGAAATTGCAGGAAAGAAATTTGACTTCCACAGGCCATGAAATTGGAAGTTTAGGTAAAGTTAAACCAAACTAAATTGTTTACATATATTTTACTTCATTATAACTGACAAAATTTCTAGGAGTAGAGATTATTGTCACCTTATTGTGATGAAACTGAGTATAAAAGGGTTAAAGAAAATATAATAAATGAGGAAATCAACGTTTGAATCCAATTCTCTCCTATGAGAAAATCTACGTCTTACCAGTGCCACAAAACCTTCTACCCACTGGCCTGAGAATACTGCCGCATTAGAAAAGACCTGACCATAAGTGCATATTCCGCCCACATCAGAAAAGACACCAATCCTGATTTAGATTACCTTCATAAGCTGCTTTCTCCTCGGTGCATTTTTTAAAACAATTATCTTTCATTTTTTAAAAATTGACTCCTGCCTATTATAAATATAAACCTGAAAAAAAAAAACTAAAAAGTACAAAAAGATTTAAAAAAAAGTCTCAACCAAAGCCTCACACAAAGACATTATAATTTTCAAGAATTAATTTATCATCATTATTGTCATCTTTCTATACATAGATATACACACAGGTATTGGCTACATAGAAAGGATTTTATTAAATTGGTATCAAAATTTAAATAGATTTATTTATTATGAAAATACAAATTCTCCCTAGATTAATCTATAGGTTTAATGCAATTACATTAAAAAGTCAAACAGTACTTGTTATAGATTTGACAAACTGATTCTGAAGTTTATATGCAAGATCATGTAACTAAAAATAGCCAAACAATTTAGAAGAGAAAGCGGGAGATTCGCTCTACCTGATATCATGACTTATACAGGTTTCAGCAAAATATAGACCCCTCTGATTTGGCCCAGAGACATACAAGCATACAATAACTCATGCAGAAGAAAAAAATAAAACTGTAACCTATTTCATGCCATACAGAGTAGCCAATTCCAAGTTGCTTAAATCTTAAATATGTAAAGAAAAGTAGCACAATTCTAGAAGAAAATATAGAAGGTTATATTTAACACCTAAAGTAGGGGGAAAAAAAAAACAAACTCAAACCCATTGTCATTGAGTAGATTCCAATTCATAGTGACCCTATAGGACAGAATAGAACTGCCCCATGGGGTTTCCGAGGAGTGGTTGGTGGATTTGAACTGCTGGCCTTTGGGTTAGCAGCCAGCATGTTAACCACTGATCTAAGATTATCAAAAATGCACAAGGCTTTCTGATATGACCTTTCTCTATTTGCTTAAAAAAATGTATTTATGATAACCATGATATTGTCACAGACAGCAAGTATATAACTAACCATTAGGTATTTATTTATAGTGACCCTATAGGACAGAGTAGAACTGCCGCAAAGTGTGTCCAAGAAGTGGCTGGTGGATTTGAACTGCGAACCTTCTGATCAGCAGCCTGTGTCACCAGGACTCCAAAGTAGGGGAGGATGTCTTAAAAAACACACATACAAAATTACAAAGCATAAAGAAAAGTTTAATAAATTTACCCACATTAAAATTGAAAACAGGTGGTATTTCTGGCTATAGTAGAGAGGATGGAAAATCTCCCATAAAACCAAGTTCAAAAATGAACAAAATTGTCAAAAATATCTCAAGCCTCTAAAGAGTGATCAAAAGAAAACAAATTATTGTTACCGTTAAGTGCCATTGACTCAGTTCCAACTCATAGTGACTCTATGTTCAACAGAACAAAACACTACCTGATCATGCACCATCCTCACAATTGTTGCTGTGTTTGAGCCCATTGTTGCAGCTGCTGTGTCAATCCATCTTATTGAGGGCCTTCCTCTTTTTTCACTGACCAAACATGATGTTTCTCCAGGGACTGGTCCCACCTTATAACACTTCCAAAGTACATAAGGCCAAGTCTCACCATCTTTGCTTCTAAGGAGCATTCTGGCAGTACTTCTTCCAAGATACATTTACTTATTCTTTTGGCAGTCTATGGTATATTCATCTGCATAATACAGGTTGCCAATCCACCTCGTTGAGGGCCTTCCTCCTTTCTGCTGACCCTGTACTCTGCCACACATGATGTCCTTCTCCAGGGACTGATCCTTCCTGACAACATGTCCAAAGTATGTAAGACGCAGTCTCGCCATCCTTGCTTCTAAGGAGCATTCTGGTTGTACTTCTAAGACAGATTTGTTCATTCTTTTGCCAGTCCACGGTATATTCAACATTCTTCGCCAACACCACAATTCAAAGGCATCAATTCTTCGGTCTTCCTTATTCATTGTCCAGCTTTCACATGCATAAGATGCAATTGAAAATACCATGGCTTGGGTCAGGCGCACCTTAATCTTCAAGGTGACATCTTTCTCTTCAACACTTTAAAGAGGTCCATTGCAGGGGATTTCCCTAATGCAATGAATGCGTCTTTTGATTTCTTGACTGTTGCTTCCATGGTCATTGGTTGTGGATCCAAGTAAAATGAAATCCTTGACAACTTCAATCTTTTCTCTCTTCATCATGATGTTGCTCATTGGTCCAGTTATGAGGATTTTTGTTTTCTTTATGTTGAGGTACAATCCATACTGAAGGCTATAGTCTTTGATCCTCATTAGTAAGTGCTTCAAGTCCTCTTCACTTTCAGCAAGCAAGGTTGTGTCATCTGCATATTGCAGGTTGTTAATTAGTCTTCCTCCAATAAATTAAAATATGTTTATTTGGGAAGAGCTGCTGGAACTTTGGGTCAAAACAGTGAGAAAGCTTCCCTCGTGCTGCTCCCATTCCTCCCACCCCCCAGCTTGCAGTGGGTTTTCCAGGGCAGGGCTGGCCATGAAAACTAGCAACTTTGATGCCAGACATGGCTAATTTGATTTGAAGTGGAGGGTAAAACCCCAGGGTTGAAGACATGTTGGTAAAAGCAGAAAATTCGATAGGAAAAAAATGAGGAAAACTCGTAACTCTGCTTGCCTGAGGTTATAGTCCTGGTTGCAATGAATGGCAAGCCAGTTAGATATTTAACAAAAGTATTCTGAAAAATAGACAGGAATAGAAGCATTAGAAGCCCTAGTGGCGCAGTGGTTAAGTGCTTGGGTACTAACTAAAAGGTCAGCAGTTCAAACCCACCAGCCACTCCATAGGAGGAAGATGTGACAGTCTACTTCCATAAAGATTACACACTTGGAAACCCTATGGGGCAGTTCTACTCTGTCTTGGTTATCTAGTGCTGCTGTAGTAGAAATACCACAAGTGGATGGCTTTAACAAAGAGAAATTTATTTCTTCACAGTAAAGTAGGCTAAAAGACCAAATTTGGGGTGTTGGCTCCAGGAGAAGGCTTTCTTTCTCTCTTGGGTCTGGAAGAAGGTCCTTGTTTTCAACCTTTCCCTGGTTGAGAAGTTTCTCAGGCACAGGGACCCTGGGTCCAAAGGACGTGCTCTGCTCCTGGTGCTGCTTTCTTGGTGGTATGGGGTCCCCCTGTCTCTCTGCTTGCTTCTTTCTTTTATATCTCAAGAGTTTGCCTCAAGACACAATCCAATCTTGTAGATTGAGTACTGCCTCACTAACACAACTGCCATCCATCCTCCCTCATTAGCATCATAGAGGCAGGATTTAGAGCATATAGGAAAATCACACAATACTGGATTTATAGCTTAGCCAAACTGATACACATATTTTTGAGGGGACATAATATACACATATTTTTGAGGGTACATAATTCAATCCATGACATACTCTTCCTATAAAGTCACTAAAAGTGAGAATCAACTTGATGACAATGGGCATAGAAGGATTACATAAGCCCTACACACTTACCAGGCAGACTGGGGAAACTTTGCATGCACATGGAAGACTTGAGAGCCCCAGTAGAAAGTGAAAGCCAATAAAGGCATGAAAACTGCATGAACTTTGAATGTACTCCCCTTCCCACACACAGATCTATCAGCAGAGGATGGAACTTTCACAATTCTAGGTATTCGGGGTCGGACTCTGTCCAATCATTGGCTGATCACTAAGCTATTCAGATGCAAGGGGAACATATAGGAAGTCATCAGAATCCAGAGTTGCTACAATATACTGTCTAAAAGCTCCAATGTTTAATAATGACAACAAAATTACAAGACATGCAAATAAATAAGAAAGTGCACCTCATACTCAAGAAAAAAGAAAGTGGTTAATAGAAACTGACTCCAATTTGTCCCAGATGTTGCTTTTGGTAGACAATGACTTTAAAGTTGCTATTATAAATATTTTCAAAGATAAAAGAAAATGGTGCTTGAAGAATTAAAAGGAAAAGCAATGGCAATAACTCAAAAAATATTATCTCTATGAAGAAATATAAATTATAAAAATAAGAATGGAAATTCTAATGACTGGTATGTAAATTCACCAAATTGTCACAAAAGAAAACTTGAGATATCAGAATAAAGAACCAGGGAATAGATCATAGGTGCACAGAAATCCTCTAATATAAAAAATTAGGAAATATATACTGAAGAAAAATACACAAAGCCTCAGAACCAGTGAGACAACATCAAGCACTCCCTCTGGGTATCCTCAACACTCAGGTAAATGTACCTCGCTCCATGCTTATGCTAAACCAAAAACCAAACCCAGTGCCATCGAGTCAAATCCGACTCATAGTAACCCTATAGGGCAGAGTAGAACTGCTCCATAGAGTTTCCAAGGAGTGCCTGGTGGATCTGAACTGCCAACCCTTTGGTTTGCAGCCATAGCACTTAACCACTACACCACCAGGTTTTCCATGCCTATGCTAGTGGCCACCTAATCAGATAAGGCCAGTGACTTCTAGATGCCTTCTATTACAATTCCGTGTGCTTTCATGGGTTATTCAAATACTTTCTCATGAATAACAAACTGGAAAATTGAGCTTTGTACTAAAGGAACATACTTTGGGAATCCTTTTAAAAGTGTTATCTGCCTACTTCTATTTCCTTTTATTTGTGCTGAAGCTCTGGTTTGGTTTCTATAGGGCTTTTGTCATTGGGCTTCTCTTTCTTGGTACCTTAAGAATAGGAATAAGCAGGTGGAGCTAATATGGCATTATAGACAAAAGCACCACATCTTCTCTTTGCAGCAAAGACCTGAAAAACTAAGTAAAATAGATACAAACATCAATCCTGGAACCCTAAGCATCAAATGGAGGGAAAAAGAACTAGATCAAGACAAAATGCAAGAAGAAACTGACAGAGAACAGACAGGAAAGAGAGCTATGGAGTGGAGGTCCTTCACCAGCTAAAGCAGCATGGATTCACCATCTTGGAGAAGATCCACCAACATCCTCAGACAGGGAGTACGGGAAGGCAACTTCACAGAGCTCCCAACAGGTGACAGAACACCTGGTAATCAGAAATACACATTTTCCCACTCCCACCATTCTGCACTGTACACTGCCTCTGCGACTTTCTAATAGGCCATGGCCACTCAACCAGAGAGAAACTGGCTCACTGCCAGCCCAGGTCCATCTCACACCCACTGGCCAGCTTCCTCAGCACCATTTTTGTTTTGTTTTGTTTCTTCCCTCTCTCTCCATTCTTTCCTTCCCTTTCTCCCGCCCACCTAGTCCTGTTTGCCACACTTGCCCTTTCTTGATGGACCATGCTCCACTGCTCAGCTAGAAAGCCACCAGCACACAGCCTACCTGGGTCTTCCCTGCCCTACGCCACCAACTCCCATTGCACCACAATTTTATTTATTTATTTTTCTTCATTTTGTTTTTTGTTTCTAT
This sequence comes from Loxodonta africana, assembly GCF_030014295.1. Classification (NCBI taxonomy): domain Eukaryota; kingdom Metazoa; phylum Chordata; class Mammalia; order Proboscidea; family Elephantidae; genus Loxodonta; species Loxodonta africana. The sequence continues at coordinate 80,832,349 of NC_087357.1, read as the reverse complement.
TTCTCTCCCTTTTTTCTCTCTCCTACTTAGTTTCATACATCACATCTTCTCCCTTCCCTCTAGCTGAGCACCATACACCCAAGTGGCACTTGCACAGACCTCTGGACCCCTGGAGCCCAACCCACGACACCTTCCTGTCTTGGCCCACCAAGAATCACACCTCTGAGTGAGACTGAGGTGGGCCTCCAGACCCCCACACCCTGCCCCACCATGCCACCCCCAGACCCAATCCACCAGACCCAGCTCATGTCACAAAGGACCCATTCTCTCCCTTTCCCCAATAGACCTGCCCTGATGCACCATGGTTGAGCAACTGGCCCTGTCCACCTGAACAAGTTGGTGAGAACTATTGTGTCTGCAGATAAGCAAGTACCATAACACACCTAACCTGCCTACCCAGACACTACCAAATAAAGCACAAAAGCAGAACAAAACAAACAAACCTACAATCAATAAATGAAGAAAATAATTCCTGAATGTGTTGGAGACATCAACCAATATTAAAACATACTAAAAACGGACAGGATGGCTCCAGTAAGCTACCAAAATAAAACACCAGATGATCTTGTGGTAGAGGAAAGGATACTGGGACTACCTGACACAGAATGCAAAAGTCTAATATTCAGGGCTCTCCAAGAGATTAGGAAACAGATCAAGGAAAACAAAGGAAAAAATAAGGAAAAAATAGACAAAATCTTTGACAATATAGACCAAATCAGATAACACAGACAAAGCAATGGAAGAATTCAGAAAAATAATACAAGAACAAAATGTCAAAATAAATAAACAACTAGCAATAACAGAAAAGGAGCAATTAGAAATCCAAAAGATAAACAAGATTTTGGAAATGGATAACACCATAGAAAGTTGTAAAAGCAAACTTGACACAATGGAAGACAGGATCAGTGAAATTGAAGACAAATCCAGGAATACCACTTTATTTGAGCAAAAAATAAAGAAAAGAATTAAGAAAAATGAAGAAAACCTGAGAATGATGTGGGATGCAATCAAGAACAAAAATTTGCTTGTGACCAGAGTTCCAGAACAGGAGGAGAAAGCAGGAACATGCAGAGGATCACTGAAGATTTGCTAACAGAGCACTTCCCTATATCATGAAAGATGGAAAGTGAACCATCCGGGAAGCTCAATGAGCCCCATATAGAAGAGATCCCAAAAGAAAGTCACCACGACATGTTATAATCACACTTGTCAAAACCAAAGACAAAGAGAGAAACCTGAGAGCAGCACAAGAAAAAAAAAAAAAAAGCACATACAAAGGGGAAACAATAAGACTAAACTCTACTTGACAGAAAACATGCAGGCAAGAAACCAATGGAATGACAGACATAAAACTTTGAAAGAAAAAAAATAACTACCAACCAAGGATAATGTATCTGCAAAACTTTTGCTCAAATATGATGGCAAAATTGGGACATTTCCAGTTAAACAGAAATTAAGAGAATATGTAAAAACCAAAGCAAACTTACAAGAATTATTAAAGGGAGTCCTTCAGTTAGAGAACCAACAACATCAGGCAACAATCTGAATCTAGGAAGCAGGATAGCATCAGCCAGATACCAACCTAAGTAACATATTTTCAAGGATAAAACAAAACTAAAGGATTTACAACAAGAATCAGAGATGTCAATCTGTAAATGACGATAAGATCAGAACAATACAAGGGGGAATAAATGTAGTAGGTATAGAACTTTCAAATGGAGAGGAAGTCAAGGTGATATCAGGTAAAAAAAAGACTGGTTCAAACTTAGGAAGATAGAGGCAAATTTCAAGGTAACCACAAAGAAAGTTAACACACCTACTCACCAAAATGAAGAAAAACATAAAATCTCAGTAAACACAAAATCTATAAAAATGAAAGAAATGAAAAGAAAATGCACAAACAAAAGGAAATCAGCACAGGAGGATAAGAGGAACAAAGAAAACAACAGCACCACACACACACACAACCCTAACCACACACACACACAAAAGCACTACAAAATGACAGCAATAAGCTCACACCTATTGATAATCACACTGAATGTAAATGGCTTAAATGCACCCATAAAGAGTCATACAATGGGTAAAAAGCAAAACAAAACAAAAATGACCCATCAATATGCTGTCTACAAGAGACACAACTTAGAAACAAAGACATAAATTTATAAAGAAAGTACACAATTCTAGGGAAGTCGCACAACTTGACCAAGGCAATCATAGAAGCTTCATAGATACATGCAAACTCCCTGAGGGACCAAGCTACTGAGCTGAGAACTGGGGATGCTTGTCTCAGGGGACATCTAGCTCAATTGGCATAACATAGTTTATAAAGAAAATGTTCTACGTCCTACTTTGGTGAGTAGCATCTGGGGTGTTAAAAGCTTGTGAGTGGTCATCTAAGATACATCTATTGGTCCCATCCTGTTCAGAGCAAGGGATAATGAAGAAAATCATAGATACAAGGGAAAGGTTAGTCCAAAGGACTAATGGACCACAGCTACCACAGCCTTCACCACACTGAGTCCAGAACAACTAGATAGTTCCTGGCTACCACCACCAACTGCTCTGACAGGGATCACAGTAGAGAGACATGGACAGAGCTGAAGAAAAATGTAGAATAAAATTAAAACTCACAAAAAAAGACCAGACTTACTGATCTGACACAGACTGAGGAAACGCCGAGATTTCGGCCCCTGGACACACTTTTAACTCAGTACTGAAGTCACTCCTGAGGTTCACTCTCCAGCCAAAGATTAGACAGACCTATAACACAAACAACAACACACATGGTTCAATCAAGTGTTTGTGGCTAAATGAGCACACCAGCCCAGGGGCAAGGATGAGAAGAGAAGAGAGGACAGGAAATTTAGATGAATGGAACAGGGAACCCCAGAACAAGATTGGGAGAGTGGTAACACATCGTGGGGTTGGCAACCGATGTCTCAAAACAATTTGTGTATTAATTGTTTAATAAAAAACTAATTTGCTCTGTGAACTTTCACCTAAAGCACAATAAAGAAAAATTGAAACAGAAAAGATCAGAGAAATAAATTAAAAATCAAAGGATGGAAAAAATTTTACCAAGCAAACAGCAACCAAAAAAGAATAGGAGTGGCAATACTAATCTCAGATAAAATATATTTTAAGGCAAAATCAAGCATGAAAGGCAAGGAAGGGCATTTTATTGCTACAGAAAAATTCCATCATGAGTACATAACCATAACGAATATCTATGCACCCAACGACAGGGCTCCAAAATACACAAAAAAAAACTGTAACAGCACTGAAAAGAGAAACTGACAGTTCCACAAGAATAGTAGGAGGCTTCGACACATCACTGTTGGTTAAGAACAGAACATCTAGAACGAAACTCAATAAAGATACAGAAGATCTAAAGGCCACAATCAACAACTTGACCTCATAGGCATACATAGAATGCTCCATACAACAGTAGCAAAGTATACATTTTTTAAAAATGCACATGGAATGTTCTCCAGAATAGACCACATGTTAGGCCACAAAGCAATGGTCAACAAAACCCAAAACACTGAGATAACACAAAGCATATTCTCTGATCACAACACCGTGAAAGTAGAAATTAATAAGAGGAAGGACAAGGGAGAAAAAATTAAAAACAAACAAACAAACAACATGGGAACTGAATAACACCTTGCCTAAAAACTTCTGGTTAATAGAAAAAAATGAAAGATGGACTAAAAAAAAAAAAAAAATTCCTAGAATCAAGCGAGAATGAAAACATATAATACTAAAACCATTGGGACATAGCAAAGGAGCAGATCAGACATCAATTTATTGCTATAAATGTACATATCAAAAAAATAAAAACTTGAAATCAAAATGTTAGACTTATAGCTTGAACAAATAGAAAGAGAAGAGCAAAAGAAGCCCACAGCAACCAGAAGAAAGGAAATAAAGATCGGAGCAGAAATAAATGAAATAGAGATTAGGAAAACAATAGAAACCAACAAAACCAAGAGTTAGTTTTTTGAAAGGATCAACAAACCACTGGCCAAACTGAAAAAAGAAAACCAGGAGAGGAAGCAAATAACACAAATAAGAAATGAAATGGGGGACATTCCAACAGACCAACAAATAAAAAGGATCATTAGAGAGTAGTATGAAAACTGTACTCCAACAAACTTGAAAACTTAGAGAAAATGGGAAAATTTCTACCTAAACTCACAGAGTCAGAAAATCTGAACAGACATATAACAAGAGAAGAGATTGAAAAGGTAATAAAAGAACCTCCCAATAACAACAACAACAACAAATCCTGGCTCAGATGGCCTCCCTGGAGAATTCTACCAAACCATACAAAGAAGAGCTCACACCAATACTACTCAAACTATTTCAAAATGTAGAAAAGGATGGGGTACTTCCAAATTCATTCAATAAAGCCAGCATAACCCTGATACCAAACCCAGCAAGGACACCACAAAAAAAGAAAATTATACACAAATATCTCTCATGAAGATAGATGCAAAATCCTCAAAAAAAAAAAAATTCTAACCAGTAGTATTCAGCATCATATACATAGTGCACCATGAACAAGTGGGATTCATACTAGGTATGCAAAGATGATTTGACATTAGAAAATCAATCAATGTAATCCACCACATGTATAAAACAAAAGAATTACATGATCATCTCAGTTGACACAGAAAAAGCATTTTTTTTTTAACAACCAATTCCGATAAAAGCTCTCAATAAAATAGGAATAGAAGGGAAATTTCTCAGCATAATAAAGAGCATCTATACAAAACCAACAGTCAACATCATTCTTAATGGGGAGAGGCTGGAAACATCCCTCCCGAGAACAGGAAAAAGATAAAGATGCCCTTTATTACCACTCCTATTTAACACTGTGCTTGAAGTCCTAGCTAGAGCAAAAAAGCAAGAAAAAGAAATAAAGGGCATCCAAATTGGTAAGGAAGTAATAAAACTATTCCTATTCATGGATGATATGATACTATACGTAGAAAACACAAAGGACTCCACAAGAAAGCTACTGGAACTAATCGATCCAGCAGAGTGGCAGGATATAACATAAACATACAAAAATCAGTTGGATTCCTATATGCCAATAAAGAGAACTATGAAAAGGGAATCAGGAAAGCAATATCATTTATAATAGCCCTAAAAAAAAAGAATAAATCTAACCAGGGATGTAAAAGACCTATACAAAGAAAACTACAAAGTACTACTGCAAGAAACCAAAAGAGACCTATGTAAATAGAGAAACAGGGATAGGTAGACTTGACATTGTGAAAATGTCAATTCTATCCAAAGCAATCTGTAAATACAATGCAATCCTGATCCAAATACCAACAACGTTCTTTAACGAGATGGAAAAACTAATCATTAACTTTATATGGAAAGGAAAGCAGCCCGGGATAAGTAAAGCACTACTGAAGAAAAAAAAAAATAAAGTAGGAGGACTTGCACTACCTGACCTCAGAACCTATTATATAGATATGGTAGTTAAAATAGCGTGGTACTGGTACAAAGACAGTTACATTGACCAATGGAACAGAATCGAGAACTCAGATGTAAATCCATCCACCTACAGCCACTTGATTTTTGAGGAAGGCCTGAAGTCTATTAAATGGGAAAAAGACAGTCTTTTTATAAATGGTTCTGGCAAAACTGAAAGTCCATCTGTAAAAAAATGAAACAGGACCCATACCTCATACCATACACAAAAACTAATTCAAAATGGATTAAAGACCTAAATATAAAACCCAAAACTATAAAGATTATTGACGAAAAAATAAGATCAATGCTAACCAGTGAACCCAGTGCCAAGATCAATGCTAGCAGCCCTAATATACAGGACAAATAGGATACAAACTGTATCTAACAACACACAAACACCAGAATATAAACTAGATAACTGGGAACTTCTAAAAACTAAGCACTTATGGTCATCAAAAGACTTCACCAAAAGAGTAAAAAGAGAACTTACAGACTGGGTAAAAAAATTTTGTCTGTGACATATCTGACAAAGGTTTAATCTCTAATATATAGGAAAATTTAACACCTCTACAACAAAAAGACAAGTAATCCAACTAAAAATTGAACAAAGGATAAAAAAATACGAAAGGGCAATTCACCAAAGAAGACGTTCAGGCAACTATCAGACACATGAGGAAATGCTCTCAATCACTAGCCATTGTTGTTGTTCTTGTTAGGTGCTGTTGAGTCGGTTCTGACTCATTGCGACCCTGTGTACCACAGAACAAAACACTGCCCAATCCTGCACTGTGCTAATGATGTCCTTGATGCCATTCCACAACTGGTCTGGTCTTCGGTCATTGGTGTTCAAGACATCAAATCTACTCTTGAGACTGTCTCTAAATTCAGGTCATACTTTGGCTCTAGTGGACTTGTTCTAATTTTCTTCAGTTTCAACTTGAACTTGCATATGAGCAATTGATGATCTATTCTACGGTCAGCCCCTTGCCTTGTTCTGACTGATATTGAGCTTTTCCATTGTCTCTTTCCACAGATGTAGTTGATTTCATTCCTGTGTATTCCGTCCGGTAATTCCATGTGTATAGTCACTGTTTATGTTGGTGAAGAAAGGTATCTGCAGTGAAGTCGTTGGTCTTGCAAAATTCCATCCTCTGATCCCCGACATCATTTCTATCACCAAGGCCGTATTTTCCAACTACCGATCCTTCTTCTTTGTTTCCAACTTTTGCACTCCAATCTCCAATAATTGTCAATGCATCCTGATTTCACGTTCAATCAATTTCAGACTGCAGAAGCTGGTAAAAATCTTCAATTTCTTCATCTTTGGCTTTAGTGTTTGGTGCTCGAATTTGAATAATAGTATTAACTGGTCTTCCTTATACTAAAAAAAAAAAAAAAAAAAAAAACTTCCTTATAGGCATATGGATATTATCCTATCACTGACAGCGTTGTACTTCTGGATAGATCTTGAAACGTTCTTTTTGACGATGAATGCAACACCATTCCTCTTCAAGCTGTCATTTCTGGCATAGTAGACCACATGATTGTCTGATTTAAAATGGCCAATACCAGTCCATTTCAGTTCACTAAGGCCTAGGGTATTGACGTTTATGCATTCTGTTTCATTTTTGAGGACTTCCAATTTTCCTAGATTCGTACTTCACACATTCCAGGTTCTGATTATTAATGGATATTTGCAGCTGTTTTTTCTCATTTTGAGTTGTGCCACATCAGCAAATGAAGGTCCCAAAAGCTTGACTCCATCCATGTCATTAAGGTCAACTCTACTTTGAGGAGGCAGCTCTTCCCCAGTCATCTTTTGAGTGCCATCCAACCTGGGGGGGCTCATGTTCCAGCACTATATCAGAAAATTTTCCACTGTTATTCCTAAGGTTTTCACTGGTTAATTCTTTTCAGAAGTAGACTGCCAATCCTTCTTCCTAGTCTTTCTTAGTCTGGAAGCTCAGCTGAAATCTGTCCTCCATGGGTGTCCCTGCTGGTATATGAATACCAGTGGCATAGTTTCCAGCATTACAGCAACATGCAAGCCCCCACAGTACAATAAACTGACAGACATGTGGGGGCACTAGCCATTAGAGAAAAGCAAATCTAAACTACGATGAGATATTATGTCACCCCAACATTACTGGTACTGATAAAAAAAAAAAAAACAGAAAATGACAAACTTTGGAGAGGTTGTGGGGGAGATTAAAAGTCTTATGCACTGCTGGAGGGGATGCAAAATGGTACAACTGTTCTGGAAAACAATATGGCGCCTCCTTAAAAAGTTAGGAATAGAAATACCATATGATCCAGCAACCCCACTCCTAGGAATATATCCTAGAGAATAAAAGCCATCACACTAATAGACATATGCACACCCATGTTCATTGCAGCATTATTCACAATAACAAAAAGATAGAAACAACCTAAGTGTCCATCAACAGATGAACTAATAAACAAACTATGGTACATAGACACAAAGGAATACTACGCAACAGTAAAGAACAATGATGAATTCAGAAACATCTCACGATGTGGACGAATCTGGAGGGCATTATGCTGAGTGAAATAAGTCAATCACAAATGGACAAATGCTGTATGAGACCACTATTATAAAAACTCATGAAAAGGTTTACATACAGAAAGAAACAATCTTTGATGGTTACTAGGGAGGTTACAAAGAAGAAGGATCAGTAGTTGGAAAATACAACCTTGGTGGTAGAAATGATGCGGGAGGTTGTATGATAGAATTTTGCAAGATCAATGACTTCTTCATTGCAAATACCTTTTTCCACCAACATAAACGGGGACTATGCACATGGAATTCACCAGACGGAATACACAGAAATGAAATCGGCTACATCTGTGGAAAGAGACAATGGCAAAGTTCAATATTATCAGTCAGAACAAGGCCAGGGGCTGACTGTGGAACAGACCATCAATAGCTCATGTGCAAGTTCAAGTTGAAACTGAAGAAAATTAGAACAAGTCCAGGAGAGCCAAAGTATGACCTTGAGTATGTCCCACCTGAATTTAGAGACCATCTCAAGAGTAGATTTGAAGCGTTGAACACTAATGACTGTAGACCAGATGGGTTGTAGAACGACATCAAGGACATCACACATAAAGAATGATGTCATTAAAAAAACAGGAGATAAAGAAAAGATCAAAATGGGTGTTAGAAGAGACTCTGAAACTTGCTCTTGAATGTTGAGCAGCTAAAGCAAAAGGGGAAGAAACGATGAAGTAAAAGAACTGAACAGAAGATTTCAAAGGGCGGCTCTGGAAGACAAAGTAAGGTATTATAATGACATGTGCAAAGACCTGGAGATAGTAAACCAAAAGAACAGAACACACTTGGCATTTCTCAAGCTGAAAAGAACTGAAGAAAAAATTCAAGCCTCAAGTTGCAATAGTGAAGGATTCTATGTGGAAAATATTAAATGACGCAGGAAGCATCAAAAGAAGATGGGAAGTATACACACAGTCATTATACCAAAAATATATACAGTCGATGTTCAACCATTTCAAGAGGTAGCATATGATCAGGAACTATTGATACTGATGGAAGAAGTCCTCTTACTAAAAGCCATCTGTGGGTAAACCTGAAATGGTCCTGTTCGGGGACAGGCTCTGTAAGGAGAAGTGAAACTGTGGTTTCTCTTTCTCTCCTACTAGGAATGCAGCTTTTCTGATTTACTTAGAGTACTCACCTTTCTAAGATTTTAGATCACCAGGAGGGAAGAAAATACTACAAAATATACAAGATTTATTACTGAATACATAATGGGTATACAATGGTTATTTTTATTTTTCATGTAGAATATTATATATTTCTGTTTGTAAATAGTATAATAACCAGAAGCTTAACATTGTTTTTAAAAAACAAAGGGGCAGCTTTTTTTCTATCACACTGTATAAGAAAGAACTAAAGTAACATTATTAGAAAGTTTGTGGTGGTCAAATTTATGTTTAGCGCTCAGGTAGGGGTAAACAAACAAAATAAATTTATACAAAAAAAATTCACACCTATAACATTGACAAGGTCCTTGGGTGGCACAAGTCAAAAGATTAGCAGTTCAAACTGACCTAGCAGTGCCGCAGAAGAAAAGGTGTGGTCATCTGCTTCCATGAAGATCACAGCCAAGAAAACCATGTGGGGCAGTTCCACTCGGTAACACACATGGGGTCAACATGAGTCAGAATTAACTTGACGGCACAAGACAACAATAACGTTAACAAAAATACTTTGAAGTCTGACGATACCAAGTATTGGCAAGTAAAAGCGGAAATAGACAGTCTCGTACCTATATAGGATTGTGAACTGTTATAACCACTTGGAAAGAAATACAGAAATATTTAATAAATGTGAAAATTCATACAGCTCTCTATGACACAGAAATTTCTCTTCTGGTCAGGTAACTTGGAAAAACACGTGTTAATGAACTCAACAGACAGAAAAGACTGGACAGAGCTCCAGTCTTTGTGAGAGCACAAACATAAAGCAACTGAAATGCTCATCAACCAAATAATTTATAATTAAATTATGATGGAGTCTTTTTAATATAACACTTCCAAAAGATGAAACCAATTATAACAACCATAAATCTCACAATATAACAGTGAGTAAAAAAGCAACTTTCAGAAGTATATGGACAGAATGATTCTATTTACAAAATTTAAAAATATGCAAGAAATATTACACATTCTAGAGAGATGCATACATACATGGTAAAATTATTAAATAATAATAAAAAAGACAAACACCACATTCAGAACAGTGGCTACCACCTGGAGAAGGGGAGAAAAAGAGAGCAAGCCTTGGTGCACACAAGACTTCAAAAATATTTGCAATGATCAACTTATTAAGCTGCGTGGTTAACGAATAAATGTTTATTTTGTTATTCCTCAAACCTATTATAGAGCTGAAATACAAAAAATTTTTTAAAAAATTTTTATTGCGCTTTAAGTGACAGTTTACAAATCAAGTCAGTCTCTCACACAAAAATTTATATACTCCTTGCTGTGTACTCCTAGTTTCTCTCCCCCTAATGAGGCAGCACATTCCCTCCCTTCACTGTCTATTTTTGTGTCCATTCAGTCAGCTTCTGACCCTCTCGGCCCTCTCATCTCCCCTACGGACAGGACCTCCCCACATAGTCTCATGTGTCTACTTGATCCGAGAAGCTCATTCTTCACCAGTATCATTTTCTATCCCACAGTCCAGTCCAATCCGTATCTGAAGAGTTAGCTTTGGGAATGGTTCCAGTCTTGGGCTAACAGAAGGTCTGGGGACCATGACCTCCAGGATCCTTCTAGTCTCAGTCAGATCATTAAGTCTGGTCTTTTTATGAGAATTTGAGGTCTGCATCCCACTGTTCTCCTGTTCCCTCGGGGGGTTTCTGTCGTGCTCCCTGTCAGGGTGGTCATTGGTTGTAGCCGGGCACCATCTAGTTCTTCTGGTCTCAGGATGATGTAGTCTCTGGTTTATGTGGCCCTTTGCGTCTCTTGGGCTCATAATTACCTTGTGTCTTTGGTGTTCTTCACTCTTCTTTGCTCCAGATGAGTTGAGACCAATGGATGCATCTTAGATGGCTGCTTGCTAGCAGTTAAGACCCCAGACACCACCCTCCAAAGTGGGAGGCAGAATGTTTTCTTAATAGATTTTATTATGCCAATTGACTTAGATGTCCCCTGAAACCATGGTCTCCAAGCCACCACCCCTGCTCCACTGGCATTCAAAGCATTCAGTTTATTCAGGAGACTTCTTTGCTTTTGGTTTAGTCCAGTTGTGCAGACCTCTCCTGTACTGTATGTTGTCTTTCCCTTCACCTAAAATAGTTCTTATCTACGATCTAATTGGAAACCATGGTGGTGTAGTGGTTAAGTGCTATGGCTGCTAACCAAGAGGTCGGCAGTTCGAATCCTCCAGGCGTTCCTCAGAAACTCTGTCGGGCAGTTCTGCTCTGTCCTGTAGGGTCGCTATGAGTTGGAATCTACTCAATAGCAGTGGGTTTGGTTTTGGTTTGGACTATCTAATTAGTGAAAACGCCTCTCCCTTCCTCCCTCACCGTTCTCGTAACCATCAAAGAATGCGTTCTTTCCTATTTAAACTATTTTTTTCGAGTTCTTATAATAGCGCTCTCATACAATATTTGTCCTTTTGCAACTGACTAATTTCACTCAGCACAATGCCTTCCAGATTCCTCCATGTTATGAAACATTTCACGGTTTCATCACTGTTCTTTGGCAATGTGTTGTATTCCATTGTGTGAATATACCATAATTTACTTATCCATTCATCTCTTGATGGGCACCTTGGTTGCTTCCATCTTTTTGTTATTGTAAACAGTGCTGCAATGAACATGGTTGTGCATGTATCTGTTCTTGTAAAGGCTCTTATTTCTCTAGGATATATTCAAAGGAGTGGGGTTGCTGGATAGTATGGTAGTTCTATTGCTAGCTTTTTAAGGAAGTGCCAAATCCATTTCCAAAGTGGTCGCACCATTTTACATTGCCACCAGCAGTGTATAAGTGTTCCAGTCTCTCCACAACCTCTCCACCATTATTTATTTTGTGTTTTTTGGATTAATACCAGCCTCGTTGGAGTGAGATGGAATCTCATTGTAGTTTTGATTTGCATTTTTCTAATGGCTAATGATCATGAGCATTTCCTGATGTATGTTTTAGCTACCTGAATGTCTTCTTTAGTGAAGTGCCTGTTCATAACCTTTGCCCATTTTTTAGTTCGGTTATTTGTCTATTCGTATTTGAGTTATTTATTTATTCATTTTAATTTTATTGTGCTTTAAGTGAAAGATTACAAATCAAGTCAGTCTCTCACACAAAAATTTATGTACACCTGTCTATATACTCCTAATTGCTCTCCCCCTAATGAGACAGCACACTCCTTCCCTCCACTCTCTATTTTCATGTCCATTTGGCCAGCTTCTGACCTGCTCTGCCCTCTCATCTCCCCTCCAGACAAGAGATGCCAACATACTCTCATGTGTCTACTTGATCCAAGAAGCTCCTTCTTCACCAGTACCATTTTCTATCCCATTGTCCAGTCCAACCCTGTCTGGAGAGTTGGTTTTAGGAATGGTTTCTGTTCTGGGCTAACAGAAGGTCTGGGGACCATGACCACCAGGGTCCTTCCAGTCTCAGTCAGACCATTAAGTCTGGTCTTTTTATGAGAATTTGCAGTCTGCATCCCACTACTCTCCTGCTCCCTCAGGGATTCTCTGTTGTGCTCCCTGTCAGGGCAGTCAGTAGTTGTAGCTGGGCAACATCTAGCTCTTCTGGTCTCAGACTGATGTCATGTCTGGTTTATATGGCCCTTTCTGCCTCTTGGGCTCATAATTACCTTGCGTCTTTGGTGTTCATCATTGTCCTTTTCTCCAGGTGGGTTGAGGCCAATTGATGCATAACAGATGGTTGCTTGCTAGTATTTAAGATCCCAGATGTCACTCTCCAAAGTGAGATGCAGAATGTATCATACCAATTGACTTAGATGTCTCCTGAAACCATGGTCCTCAAACCCCTGCCCCTGCTTGGCTGGCCTTTGAAGCATTCAGTTTATTCAGGAGATTTCTTTGCTTTCAGTTTAGTCCAGTTGTGCTGACCTCTCCTATATTGTGTGTTGTCTCTCCCTTCACCTAAAATAGCTCTTATCTACTATCTAATTAGTGAAAATCCCTCTCCCTCCCTCCCTCCTTGCCCTCTCTGGTAACCATAAAAGAATATTTTCTTCTCTGTTTAAACTATTTCTCGAGTTCTTATAATAGTGGTCTTATACAATATTTGTCATTTTGCAACTAAGTTCACTCAGCATAATGCATTGCAGATTCCTCCATATTATGAAATGTTTCACAGTTTCATCATTGTTCTTTATGCCTAGTATTCCATTATGTGAATATAGCATAATTTATTTATCCATTCATCCATTGATGGGCACCTTGGTTGCTTCCATTTTTTGCTATTGTAACAGTGCTGTAATGAATATGGGTGTGCATATATCTGTTCATGTATAAAGGCTCCTTTTTCTCTAGGATATATTCCAAGGAGTGGGATTGCTGGATCATATGGCAGTTCTATTTCTATTTTTTTTTTTTAATAACTTTTATTAAGCTTCAAGTGAACGTTTACAAATCCAATCAGTCTGTCACATATAAGTTTACATACATCTCACTCCCTACTCCCACTTGCTCTCCCCCTCTTGAGTCAGCCCTTTCAGTCTCTCCTTTCTTGACAATTTTGCCAGCTTTCCTCTCTCTCTATCCTCCCATCCACCCTCCAGACAAGAGTTGCCACCACAATCTCAAGTGTCCACCTGATATAATTAGCTCACTCTTCATCAGCGTCTCTCTCCCACCCGCTGATCAGTCCCTTTCATTTCTGATGAGTTGTCTTCGGGGATGGTTCCTGTCCTGTGTCAACTGAAGGTCTGGGGAGCATGGCCGCCGGGGTTCCTCCAGTCTCAGTCAGACCATTAAGTTTGGTCTTTTTATGAGAATTTGGGGTCTGCATCCCACTGATCTCCTGCTCCCACAGGGGTCCTCTGCTATGCTCCCTGTCAGGGCAGTCATCGATTGTGGCCGGGCACCAACTAGTTCTTCTGGTCTCAGGATGATGTAGGTCTCTGGTTCATGTGGCCCTTTCTGTCTCTTGGGCTCTTAGTTGTCGTGTGGCCTTGGTGTTCTTCATTTTCCTTTGCTCCAGGTGGGTTGAGACCAATTGCTGCATCTTAGATGGCCGCTTGTTAGCATTTAAGACCCCAGACGCCACATTTCAAAGTGGGATGCAGAATGATTTCATAATAGAATTATTTTGCCAATTGACTTAGAAGTCCCCGCAAACCATGTTCCCCAGACCCCCGCACTTGCTCCGCTGACCTTTGAAGCATTCATTTTATCCCGGAAACTTCTTTGCTTTTGGTCCAGTCCAATTGAGCTGACCTTCCATGTATTGAGTGTTGTCTTTCCCTTCACCTAAAGCAGTTCTTATCTACTGATTAATCAATAAAAAACCCTCTCCCACTCTCCCTCCCTCCCCCCCTCGTAACCACAAAAGTATGTGTTCTTCTCAGGTTTACTATTTCTCAAGATCTTATAATAGTGGTCTTATACAATATTTGTCCTTTTGCCTCTGACTCATTTCGCTCAGCATAATGCCTTCCAGGTTCCTCCATGTTATGAAATGTTTCAGAGATTCGTCACTGTTCTTTATCGATGCGTAGTATTCCATTGTGTGAATATACCACAATTTATTTACCCATTCATCCGTAGATGGACACCTTGGTTGCTTCCAACTTTTTGCTATGTAAACAGAGCTGCAATAAACATGGGTGTGCATGTATCTGTTTGTATGAAGGCTCTTGTATCTCTAGGGTATATTCCTAGGAGTGGGATTTCTGGGTTGTATGGTAGTTCTATTTCTAACTGTTTAAGATAACGCCAGATAGATTTCCAAAGTGGTTGTACCATTTTACATTCCCACCAGCAGTGTATGAGAGTTCCAATCTCTCCGCAGCCTCTCCAACATTTATTATTTTGTGTTTTTTGGATTAATGCCAGCCTTGCTGGTGTGAGATGGAATCTCATCGTAGTTTTAATTTGCATTTCTCTAATGGCTAATGATCGAGAGCATTTTCTCATGTATCTGTTGGCTGCCTGAATATCTTCTTTAGTGAAATGTGTGTTCATATCCTTTGCCCACTTCTTGATTGGGTTGTTTGTCTTTTTGTGGTTGAGTTTTGACAGAATCATGTAGATTTTAGAGATCAGACGCTGGTCGGAGATGTCATAGCTGAATATTCTTTCCCAGTCTGTAGGTGGTCTTTTTACTCTTTTGGAGAAGTCTTTAGATGAGCATAGGTGTTTGATTTTTAGGAGCTCCCAGTTATCGGGTTTCTCTTCATCATTTTTGGTAATGTTTTGTATTCTGTTTATACCTTGTATTAGGGCTCCTAGGGTTGTCCCAATTTTTTCTTCCATGATCTTTATCGTTTTAGTCTTTATGTTTAGGTCTTTGATCCACTTGGAGTTAGTTTTTGTGCATGGTGTGAGGTATGGGTCCTGTTTCATTTTTTTGCAAAGGGATATCCAGTTATGCCAGCACCATTTGTTAAAAAGGCTATCTTTTCCCCAGTTAATTGACACTGGTCCTTTGTCAAATATCAGCTGCTCATACGTGGATGGATCTATGTCTGGGTTCTCAATTCTGTTCCATTGGTCTATGTGTCTGTTGTTGTACCAATACCAGGCTGTTTTGACTACTGTGGCTGTATAATAGGTTCTGAAGTCAGGTAGAGTGAGGCCTCCCACTTTCTTCTTCTTTTTCAGTAGTGCTTTGCTTATCCGGGGCTTCTTTCCCTTCCATATGAAACTGGTGATTTGTTTCTCTATTCCCTTAAAATATGACATTGGAATTTGGATCGGAAGTGCGTTAAATGTATAGATGGCTTTTGGTAGAATAGACATTTTTACTATGTTAAGTCTTCCTATCCATGAGCAGGGTATGTTTTTCCACTTAAGTATGTCCTTTTGAATTTCTTGTAGTAGAGCTTTGTAGTTTTCTTTGTATAGGTCTTTTACATCCTTGGCAAGATTTATTCCTAAGTATCTTATCTTCTTCGGGGCTACTGTGAATGGTATTGATTTGGTTATTTCCTCTTCGGTGTTCTTTTTGTTGATGTAGAGGAATCCAAGTGATTTTTGTATGTTTATTTTATAACCTGAGACTCTGCCAAACTCTTCTATTAGTTTCAGTAGTTTTCTGGAGGATTCCTTAGGGTTTTCTGTGTATATAATCATGTCATCTGCAAATAGTGATAACTTTACTTCTTCCTTGCCAATCCGGATACCTTTTATTTCTTTGTCTAGCCTAATTGCCCTGGCTAAGACTTCCAACACGATGTTGAATAAGAGCGGTGATAAAGGGCATCCTTGTCTGGTTCCTGTTCTCAAGGGAAAAGCTTTCAGGTTCTCTCCATTTAGAGTGATATTGGCTGTTGGCTTTGCATAGATGCCCTTTATTATGTTGAGGAATTTTCCTTCAATTCCTATTTTGGTAAGAGTTTTTATCATAAATGGGTGTTGGACTTTGTCAAATGCCTTTTCTGCATCAATTGATAAGATCATGTGGTTTTTGTCTTTTGTTTTATTTATGTGATGGATTACATTAATGGTTTTTCTGATATTAAACCAGCCTTGCATACCTGGTATAAATCCCACTTGATCAGGGTGAATTATTTTTTTGATGTGTTGTTGGATTCTATTGGCTAGAATTTTGTTGAGGATTTTTGCATCAATGTTCATGAGGGATATAGGTCTATAATTTTCTTTTTTTGTAATGTCTTTACCTGGTTTTGGTATCAGGGAGATGGTGGCTTCATAGAATGAGTTGGGTTGTATTCCGACATTTTCTATGCTTTGGAATACCTTCAGAAGTGGTGGTGTTAACTCTTCTCTGAAAGTTTGGTAGAACTCTGCAGTGAAGCCGTCCGGGCCAGGGCTTTTTTTTGTTGGGAGTTTTTTGATTACCTTTTCAATCTCTTTTTTTGTTATGGGTCTATTTAGTTGTTCTACTTCTGAATGTGTTAGTTTAGGTAGGTAGTGTTTTTCCAGGAATTCATCGATTTCTTCTAGGTTTTCAAATTTGTTAGAGTACAATTTTTCATAATAATCTGAAATGATTCTTTTAACTTCATTTGGTTCCGTTGTGATGTGGTCCTTCTCATTTCTTATTCGGGTTATTTGTTTCCTTTCCTGTATTTCTTTAGTCAGTCTAGCCAATGGTTTATCAATTTTGTTAATTTTTTCAAAGAACCAGCTTTTGGCTTTGTTAATTCTTTCAATTGTTTTTCTGTTCTCTAATTCATTTAGTTCAGCTCTAATTTTTATTATTTGTTTTCTTCTGTTGCCTGATGGATTCTTTTGTTGCTCAGTTTCTATTTGTTCAAGTTGTAGGGACAGTTCTCTGATTTTGGCTCCTTCTTCTTTTTGTATGTGTGCATTTATTGATATAAATTGGCCTCTGAGCACTGCTTTTGCTGTGTCCCAGAGGTTTTGATAGGAAGTATTTTCATTCTCGTTGCTTTCTATGAATTTCCTTATTCCCTCCTTAATGTCTTCTATAACCCAGTCTTTTTTCAGAAGGGTGTTGTTCATTTTCCAAGTATTTGATTTCTTTTCCCTAGTTTTTCTGTTATTGATCTCTAGTTTTATTGCCTTGTGGTCTGAGAAGATGCTTTGTAATATTTCGATGTTTTGGACTCTGCAAAGGTTTGTTTTATGACCTAATATGTGGTCTATTCTAGAGAATGTTCCATGTGCGCTAGAAAAAAAAAGTATATTTTGCAGCAGTTGGGTGGAGAGTTCTGTGTAAGTCAACGAGGTCAAGTTGGTTGATTGTTGTAATTAGATCTTCCGTGTCTCTGTTGAGCTTCTTACTGGATGTCCTGTCCTTCTCCGAAAGTGGTGTGTTGAAGTCTCCTACTATAATTGTGGAGGTATCTATCTCGCTTTTCAATTCTGTTAAAATTTGATTTATGTATCTTGCAGCCCTGTCATTGGGTGCATAAATATTTAATATGGTTATGTCTTCCTGATCAATTGTCCCTTTTATCATTATATAGTGTCCTTCTTTATCCTTTGTGGTGGATTTAAGTCTAAAGTCTATTTTGTCAGAAATTAATATTGCTACTCCTCTTCTTTTTTGCTTATTGTTTGCTTGATATACTTTTTTCCATCCTTTGAGTTTTAGTTTGTTTGTGTCTCTAAGTCTAAGGTGTGTCTCTTGTAGGCAGCATATAGATGGATCGTGTTTCTTTATCCAGTCTGTGACTCTCTGTCTCTTTATTGGTGCATTTAGTCCATTTACATTCAGCATAATTATAGATAAATAAGTTTTTAGTGCTGTCATTTTGATGCCTTTTTATGTGTGTTGTTGACAATTTCCTTTCTCCACATACTTTTTTGTGCTGAGGCGTTTTTCTTAGTAAATTGTGAGATCCTCATTTTCATAGTGCTTGACTTTATGTTAGTTGAGTCGTTACGTTTTTCTTGGTTTTTATCTTGAGTTATAGAGTTGTTATACCTTTTTGTGGTTACCTTATTATTTACCCCTATTTTTCTAAGTAAAAACCTAACTTGTATTGTTCTATATCACCTTGTATCACTCTCCATATGGCAGTTCAATGCCTCCTGTATTTAGTCCCTCTTTTTGATTATTGTGATCTTTTACCTATTGACTTCCATGATTCCCTGTTATGTGTATTTTTTTTTTAATTAATCTTAATTTGTTTGTTTTTGTGATTTCCCTATTTGAGTTGATATCAGGACGTTCTGTTTTGTGACCTTGTGTTGTGCTGATATCTGATATTATTGGTTCTCTGACCAAACAATATCCTTTAGTATTTCTTGTAGCTTTGGTTTGGTTTTTGCAAATTCTCTAAACTTGTGTTTGTCTGTAAATATCTTAATTTCGCCTTCATATTTCAGAGAGAGTTTTGCTGGATATATGATCCTTGGCTGGCAGTTTTTCTCCTTCAGTGTTCTGTATATGTGGTCCCATTCCCTTCTTGCCTGCATGGTTTCTGCTGAGTAGTCAGAACATATTCTTACTGATTCTCCCTTGAAGGAAACCTTTCTTTTCTCCCTGGCTGCTTTTAAAATTTTCTGTTTGTCTTTGGTTTTGGCAAGTTTGATGACAATATGTCTTGGTGTTTTTCTTTTTGGATCAATCTTAAATGGGGTTCGATGAGCATCTTGGATAGATATCCTTTCGTCTTTCATAATGTCAGGGAAGTCTTCTGTCAGGAGTTCTTCAACTATTTTCTCTGTGTTTTCTGTCCCCCCTCCCTGTTCTGGGACTCCAATCACCCGCAGGTTATCCTTCTTGATAGAGTCCCACATAATTCTTAGGGTTTCTTCATTTTTTTAAATTCTTTTATCTGATTTTTTTTCAGTTATGTTGGTGTCAATTCCCTGGTCCTCCAGATGTCCCAGTCTGCATTCTAATTGCTCGAGTCTGCTCCTCTGAGTTCCTAGTGCGTTGTCTAATTCTGTGATTTTATTGTTAATCTTCTGGATTTCTACATGTTGTCTCTCTATGGATTCTTGCAACTTATTAATTTTTCCAGTATGTTCTTGAATAATCTTTTTGAGTTCTTCAACAGTTTTATCAGTGTGTTCTTTGGCTTTTTCTGCAGTTATCCTAATTTCATTTGTGATATCATTAAGCATTCTGTAAATTAGTTTTTTGTATTCTGTATCTGATAATTCCAAGATTGTATCTTCATTTGGGAAAGATTTTGATTCTTTTGTTTGGGGGGTTGGAGAAGCTGTCATGGTCTGCTTCTTTAAGTGGTTTGATATGGATTGTTGTCTCCGAGCCATCACTGGGAAACTAGTTTTTCCAGAAAATCCGCTAAAAAAAAACTGCAGTCAGATCCCTATCAGAGTTCTCCCTCTGGCTCAGGCTATTCAGATGTTTATGAAGCCGCCTGGGGAGGGTGGGGGAGGGAACAGAGAGATAGGAGAGTAGCACCTCAGAATATAGCCAGAGTTGCTTGTCTTGCTTGGAATGACTATTATATCTGAGACTCCCACGGGGCGCGTCGCCTATGTGTGCTGGCTGTGTGGAGATTGCCCCCGGGGGGTTTGGCCCGCTGGAGTCAAGGCCAGATCCTCCGCTTCCAGCCCCACGCCCAGCGTCAAGGCTCCCCTACTGGGACGGTGCACTCTTGACTCCAAAATCAGTCGCTGCCTCCCGGGGACTTCTCGTCCCTCCAGCTGCGTGGCCGTGCCGCCTCCGAGAACCAGTTGGGCCTCCTCCCGGGGTTAGTTCAGATGGGTGGAGCAGGTCCCCGTGCTTGTGCCATGACCGAGTGTTCCGGCTGGGACGCTGTTCTCCCCGCTCCAATACCAGTCGCTGCCTCCCAGGGACTTCTCCTACCGGCTGCGTCCCACGCCGCCCTCGCGACCCGGCTGGTCCCCTTCCCAGGGTTTGTTCAGGGGGGTGGAGCAACTCTCCGTGTTTATGGCGTACCTGCGTCCAGTCCAAATCCCTGCGGGACGGTTCCCCGGCTCGGACGCTGCTCTTTCTGCTCCAAGACTAGTCACTGCCTCCCGGGGACTTCTCCTACCGGCTGCGTCCCACGCCGCCCGCCCGTGGAACCGGCTGGTCCCCCTCCCGGGGTTAGTTCAGGGGGGTGGAGTCGCTCTCTGTGCTTGTGCCGTACCTGACTGGTATGCTGGCTCCAGGCTCTGGAAACAATCGCTGCTTCCCCGTATTAGTTCGTTCTCTGTCTCTAAATCTGTGTTTGTTGTTCAGGGTTTGTAGATTGTTATGTATGTGATCGATTCACTTGTTTTTCCGTGTCTTTGTTGTAAGAGGGCTCCGAGGTAGCGTCTGCCTAGTCCGCCATCTTGGCTCCGCCTTCTAGTACCTCTATTTCTATTTTTTTAAGGAGGCGCCAAATTGATTTCCAAAGTGATTGTACCATTTTACATTTCCACCAGCAATGTATAAGTGTTGTAGTCTCTCCACAACCTCTCCAACATTTATTATTTTGGATTAATGCTAGCCTTGTGGGAATGAGATGGAATCTCATTGTAGTTTTGATTTGCATTTCTTTAATGGCTAATGATCGTGAGGATTTCCTGATGTATCTTTTAGCTACCCAAATGCCTTCTTTAGTGAAGTGCCTGTTCATCTCTTTTGCCCATTTTTTAATTGGGTCGTTTGCATTTTTGTAGTTAAGCTTTTGCAGTATTATGTAGATTTAACAAGTCACGTGCTGATCAGAAATGTCACAGCTAAAAACTTTTTCCCTGACTGTAGGTAATCTTTTTATTCTTTTGGCGAAGTCTTAGGATGAGTGTAGGTGTTTGATTTTTAGGAGCTCCCAGTTATCTAGTTTCTCTTCTGCATTGTTGGTAACATTTTGTATACTGTTTATGCAATGTATTAGGGCTCCCAGCATTGTCCCTATTTTTTCTTCCATGATCTTTATCATTTTAGATTTTATATTTAGGTCTTTGATTTATTTTGAGTTTGTTTTTGTACATGGAGTGAGGTATTGGTCTTTTTCATTTTTTTGCAGATGGATATCCAGTTGTGCCAGTGCCATTTGTTAAAAAAAAAAAAAAAAAAGACTATTTTCCCCATTTAACTGACTTTCGGCCTTTGTCAAATATCAGCTGCTCATATGTGGATGGATTTATGTCTGGATTCTCAGTTCTGTTCCATCGGTCTGTGTATCTGTTCTTTTACCAGTAGCAGGCAGTTTTGACTACTGTGGCAGTATAGTAGGTTCTAAAGTCAGGTAGAATGAGGCCTCCCACTTCATTCTTCTTTTTCAATAATGCTTTACTCACTGGGGCCTCTTTCCCTTCCATGTGAAGTAGGTGATTTGTTTCCCCATCTCATTAAAAAATGTCGTTGGAATTTGGATCGAAATTGCATTGTACCTACTGATGGCTTTTGGTAGAATAGATGTTTTTACAATGTTAAGTCTTCCTCTCCATGATGAAGGTATGTTTTTCCACTTATATAGGTCTCTTTTGGTGTCTTGCAGTAGTGTCTTGTAATTTTCTTTGTATAGGCCTTTTACGTCTCTGGTAATATTTATTCCTAAGTATTTTATCTTCTTGGGGGCTACTGTAAATGGTATTGATTTGGTGATTTCCTCTTCAATGTTCTTTTTGTTGGTGTAGAGGAATCCAACCGATTTATTATGTTTATCCTATATCCTGATACTCAGCTGAACTCTTCTATTAGTTTCAGTAGTTTTCTGGAGGATTCCTTAGGGTTTTCTGTGTATAAGATCATGTCATATGCAAATAGAGATACTTTGACTTCTTTCTTACAAATCTGGATGCCCTTTATTTCTTTATCTAGCCTAATTGCTCTGGCTAGGACCTCCAACACAATGTTGAATAAGAGCAGTGATAAAGAGTATCCTTGTCTGGTTCCCGATCTCAAGGGGAATGCATTTAGACTTCTCCATTTAGGATGACGTTGGCTGTTGGCTTTGTATAAACGCCCTTTATTATCTTGAGAAATTTTCCGTCTATTCCTATTTTGCTGAGAATTTTTATTATGAATGGGTGTTGAACTTTGTCAAATGCCTTTTCTGTATCAATTGATAAAATCATGTGATTCTTGTCTTTTGTTTTATTCATATGATGGATTACATTCATTGTTTTTCTAATGTTGAAGCATCCCTGTATACCAGGTATGAATTCCCCTTGGACAAGGTGAATTATTTTTTGATATGTTGTTGAATTCTATTGGCTAGAGTTTTGTTGAGGATTTTTGCATCTAAGTTCATGAGTTATATAGATGTGTAATTTTCTTTTTTTTGCAGTGTTTTTACCTAGTTTTAGTATCAGGATTATGCTGGCTTCATAGTTTGGCCAATGGTTCATCAATTTTGTTAATTTTTTTCAAAGAACCAGGTTTGGTCTTGTTAATTCTTTCAATTGTTTTTCTGTTTTCTCTTTCATTTAATTCAGCTCTAATTTTTGTTATATTCTTCATTCTAGTGCCTCAGGGTTTCTTTTGTTGCTCTCTTTCTATTTGTTCTAGTTTTAGGGATAATTCTTTGATTTTGGCCCTTTCTTCTTTTTGTATGTGTGCATTTATTGATACAAATTGACCTCTGAGCACTGCTTTAGCTGTATCCCAAAGGTTCTGATAATAAGTGTTTTCATTCTCATTCGATTTTATGAATTTCTTAATTTCACCTTTCAAGTCTTCTATAATCCAGTCATTTTTGAACAGGGTATTGTTTAGTTTCCAAGTGTTTGGTTTCTTTTCCCTGCTTTTTCTGTCATTGATTTCTACTTTTATGGCTTTATGGTCAGAGAAGATGCTTTGTAATATTCAATGTTTCGGATTCTCCTAAGGCTTGCTTTATGACCGAATATGTGGTCTATTCTAGAGAATGTTTCATGTGTGTTGGAAAAGAAAGTATGCTTGACTGCTGTTGGGTGGAGTGTTGTGTATATGTCTATGAGGTCAAGTTGGTTGATGTGGCATTTAGAAATCCTGTGTCTTTATTGAGCTACATTCTGGATGTTCTGTCCTTCACTGAAAGTGGTGTGTTTAAGTCTCCTCCTGTAACTGCGGAGCTGTGTATCTCACTTTTCAATGTTGTTAGAGTTTGCTTTATGTCTTTTGCAGCCCTGTCATTGGGTGCATAAACATTTAATATGGTTATATCCTCCTTGTATATTGTCCCTTTAATCCTTATATTGTGTCCTTTCTTATCCTTTGTGGTGGCTTTAACATTAAAGTCTATTTTGTCAGAAATTAATATTGCCACTCCTGTTCTTTTTGATTTTTGTTTGCTCAATATGTTTTTTCCCACCCTTTGAGTTTCAGTTTGTTTGTGTCTCTAAGTCTAAGGTGTGTCTCTTGTAGGCAGCATATACACGAATTGTGTTTTTTAATCCATTCTGCCACTCTCTGTCTGTTTATTGGTGCATTTAGTACATTTACATTTGGTGTAATTACAGACAGTTTTAGTTTAGTTCTGTCATTTTCATGTCCTTTTTTTGTGTTGTGGACAGTTTCTTTTTTCCACTTAATTTTTTGTGCTGAGCAGTTTATCTTTATATATTGTCTTTTCCTCTTATTCATCATCGTTGATTTTGTTTCTTGAGTAGGTCTGTTAGTCTCCTTTGTGGATACCTTAATATTTACCCCTAACTTTCTAAGTTTAAATCTAACTTCTACTTCTTTATATTGCCTTGTCTTCCTCTCTATATGAAAGATCTATGACTACATTTCTCAGCCCCTTTTTATTGTTGTCTTCTTTTACATAATGACTTTACTCTTTCCCTGTTTTGAGCGTTTTTTATCTTGATTTATTTTTCTGATTTCCCTATCTGGATTGACATCTGATTGCCTTGTCCAGTGTTCTAGTCTTGGGTTGATATCTGATATTATTGATTTTCTAACCAAAGAACTCCCTTTAGTATTTCTTATAGTTTTGGTTTGGTTTTTACAAATTCCCTAAACTTCTGTTTATCTGGAAATGTCCTAATTTCACCTTCATGCTTGAGAGACAGTTTTGCTGGATATGTGATTCTTGCCTGGCAATTTTTTTCCTTCAATGCTTTATATAAGTCAGCCCACTGCCTTCTTGCCTGCACGGTTTCAGCTGAGTAGCCCAAGCTTATTCTTATTGATTCTTCTTTGTAGGTGACTTCATTTATTCCTGTTGTTGTTAGGTGTTGTCAAGTCAGTTCTGACTCATAGTGACCCTATGCACAACAGAACAAAACACTGCCCAGTCCTGAGCCATCCTTACAATTGCTGTTATGCTTGAGCTCATTGTTGCAGCCACTGTGTCAATCCACCTCGTTGAGGGTCTTCCTCTTTTCCGCTGACCCTGTACTTTGCCAAGCATTTTGTCCTTATCCAGGGACTGATCCCTCCTGACAACATGTCCAAAATATGTAAGACGCAGTCTCGCCTTCCTTGCCTCTAAGGAGCATTCTGATTGTACTTCTTCTAAGACAGGTTTGTTCATTCTTTTGGCAGTCCATGGTATATTCAACATCCTTCACCAACACCACAATTCAAAAGCATCAATTCCTCTTCAGTCTTCCTTATACATCGTCCAGCTTTCACATGCATATGATACGATTAGAAATACCATCCTTGATGTTGTTGTTGTTGTTAGGTGCCGTCAAGTCGGTTCTGACTCATAGCGACCCTACGCACAACAGAACGAAACACTGCCCAGTCCTGTGCCATCCTTACAATCGTTTTCATGCTTGAGCCCATTGTTTCAGCCACTGTGTCAATCCACCTTGTTGAGGGTCTTCCTCTTTTCTGCTGACCCTGTACTCTGCCAAGCATGATGTGCTTCTCCAGGGACTCATCCCTCCTGACAACATGTCCAAAGTTTGTATGATGCAGTTTTACCATCCTAGCCTCTAAGGAGCATTCCGGCTGCACTTCTTCCAAGAGAGATTTGTTCGTTCTTTTGGCAGTCCATGGTATAATCAATAATCTTCTCCAACACCACAATTCAAAGGCGTCAACTCTTCTTCAGTCTTCCTTATTCATTGTCCAGCTTTCACATGCATATGATGTGATTGAAAATACCATGGCTTGGGTCAGGTGCACCTTAGTCTTCAGGGTGACATCTTTGCTCTTCAACACTTTGAAGAGGTCCTTTGCAGCAGATTAGCGCAATGCAATGTGTCTTTTGATTTCTTGACTGCTGCTTCCATGGCTGTTGATTGTGGATCCAAGTAAAATAAAATCCTTGACAATTTCAATCTTTTCTCTGTTTATCATGATGTTGCTCATTGGTCCAGTTGTGAGGATTTTTGTTTTCTTTATGTTGAGGTGTAATCCATACTAAAGGCTGTGGTCTTTGATCTTCATTAGTAAGTGCTTCAAGTCCTTTTCACTTTCAGCAAGCAAGGTTGTGTCATCTGCATAACGCAGGTTGTTAATGAGTCTTCCTCCAATCCAGATGCCCCATTCTTCTTCTTGTAGTCCAGCTTCTCGTATTATTTGTTCAGCATACAGATTGAATAGGTATGGTGAAAGAATACAACCCTGACACACACCTTTCCTGACTTTAAACCAATCAGTATCCCCTTGTTCTGTCTGAACAACTACCTCTTGATCTATGTAATGTTTCATCATGAACACAATTAAATGTTCTGGAATTCCCATTCTTCGCAATGTTATCCATGATTTGTTATGATCCACACAGTTGAATGCCTTTGCTCAGTCAATAAAACACAAGTAAACATCCTTCTGGTATTCTCTGCTTTCAGCCAGGATCCATCTGACATCAGCAATGATATCCCTGGTTCCATGTCCTCTTCTGAAACCAGCCTGAATTTCTGGCAGTTCCCTGTCAATGTACTGCTGCAGCCCTTTTTGAATGATCTTCAGCAGAATTTTTGCTTGCATGTGATATTAATGATATTGTTCTATAATTTCCATATTCGGTTGGATCACCTTTCTTGGGAATAGGTATAAATACGGATCTCTTCCAATCAGTTGGCCAGGAAGCTGTCTTCCATATTTCTTGGCATAGATGTGTGTTCCATCTGGCGAGGTCCATGTGTATAGTTGCTGTTTATGTTGGTGAAAGAAGGTATTTGCAATGAAGAAGTTGTTGGTTTCTCAAAATTCTATCACTCGATCTCCAGCATTGTTTCTGTCACCAAGGCTATATTTTCTAACTACTGATCCTTCTTTGTTTCCAACTTTCGCATTCCAATCACCTGTAATTATCAATGCATCTTGATTAGATTTTTGATCAATTTCAGACTGTAGGAGCTGATAAACATCTTCTATTTCTTCATCTTTGGCCCTAGTGGTTGGTGTGTAAATTTGAATAATAGTTGTATTAACTGGTCTTCCTTGTAGGCATATGGATATTTTCCTATCACTGACAGCGTTGTACTTCAGGATAGATCTGGAAATCTTCTTTTTGACGATGAATGCAACACCATTCCTCTTCAAGTTGTCATTCCCAGCATAGTAGACTATATGATTGTCCGATTCAAAATGGCCAATACCAGTCCATTTCAGCTCACTAATGCCTAGGATATCGATGTTTATGTGTTCCATTTTATTTTTGATGATTTCCAATTTTCCTAGATTCATACTTCGTATATTCCAGGTTCCGATTATTAATGGATGTTTGCAGCTGTTTCTTCTCATTTTTAGTCATACCACATCAGCAAATGAACGTCCTGAAAGCTTTAGTCCATCCATGTCATTAAGATCGACTCTACCTTGAGGAGGCAGCTCTTCCCCAGTCATCTTTTGAGTGCCTTCCAACCTGGGGGTCTCATCTTCCAGCACTATATCAGGCAATGTTCCTCTGCTATTCATAAGGTTTTCACTGGCTAATGCTTTTCAGTAGTAGAGTGCTGGATCGTTCTTCTTAGTCTGTCTTAGTCTCGAAGCTCTGCTGAAACCTGTCCTCCATGGGTGACCCTGCTGATATCTGAATACTGGTGGCATAGCTTCCAGCATCACAGCAACACACAAGCCCCCACAGTATGACAAACTAACAGACAGCGGCTCTTAAAATTCTCTTTTTCTTTGATTTTGGCAGGTTTGATTAAAATATGTCTTGGTGAATTTCTTTTTAGGTCTACCTTATGTGGAGTTAGATGAGCATCTTGGGTAGATATCTTTTCATCTTTCTCTATATCAGAGAAGTGTTCTGCCAACAAATCTTCAACAATTCTGTCTTTATATCCTGTTATCTCTACCTCTTCTGGTACCCCAATCACTCGTAATTTATTTCTCTTGATAGAGTCTCGCTTGATTCTTAGGGTTTCTTCTTCCTTTTTTTTAATTCTTTTATATGATTTTTCTTCATATATGTTGTTGCCAAGTGCTTTATCTTCAATCTCACCAATTCTGCCTTCCAGTTGCTCAGTTCTGCTCCTCTGACTTTCTATAGAGTTGTCTAATTCTGTGATTTTATTGTTAATCTCCTGAATTTCTGATTGTTGTCTGTCTATGGATTCTTGCAGCTTATCAAATTTTTCATTAAGTTCTTGAATAACCTTTTTAATTTCTTCACCTGCTTTATTTGTGTGTTCTTTGGCTTGTTCTGAGTATCGCCTGATCTCATTCCTGATGTCTTGAAGAGTCTTAGAGGGGCTGTGGTGATGGGTGTAAGTATAGGTATCTGGTTGCAGAAGGGGGTTACACTCTGAACAAGGCAGGGAACTGACAACCTTCCCCTGAGAGTCTGTGTGGAAATTGCACCCCTGTTCCCTATATCACACAGGTGAGTGGGTTCTGCAGATGGACCATGGGCACCCAATACTTTTGGTTGTGAGCACTGAGGGGTACCAGTTATTCTCAGACCCATGTCTTGGGTGGCTGGGTGACCTGAGTGGAGCCACCAGTGCTTATGCCCCTGATGTTGGTAGGTGAAAAAACCCTGTTTAATAGGCAAAGCAGTGTCAAACATCAAACACCCACCTCTTCACCACAAGCTGAAACAGTTGCAGTCTGCCATCAATGGGGTATGCTCCCGAAATAGTCCCACATAGGCCCATGCAGGAGGGGAAGGATATTAAAAGTTCATGTACCATTTATGCCTGGACAGGAGCCGCTTCTGTCTGGAGCTCCCCAGGTTAATGGAGCCGGCAGATTATCTTTTCCCCCAGTTGTGAATTTTATTCCTTCTCCAAGGCTGGGAGAATGGCTCAGGGTGCACAGGAGGACCTACCTCAGGGGCAGAGAAATTGATAGCCACTGAAGCCAGCTTGGGGGCTGGGGGCATGGTGAAACATACATAAGTACTTAGCTTTGGCCAAGAACACCGTTCTTCTCTGGTTCTGGAGGTGTGAGTAGGCTGTGCTGCTGGTTGTTTCTCCCTGAGAAAACTGCAGCTGAACACTACCACCAGCCCACCACAATCTCTCCCAGGAACGGTGCCTGAGAGTTCCTGGTGATTCAGGTCCAGCAATTCCTCTCTGTCTTTCCCTCCCCCTGTGGCTCAATCTGTTTTCTAACTTGGCCTTTGATGTTCAGGGCTCCTAGGTTGTCATAAATGTAATCATTTAACTTGTTTTTTCAGGTCTTTGTTGTAAGAGGGTTCAAAGGAAACATCTACTACTACTCTGCCATCTTGCCCCCACCTTAGAAAATGTTTATTAAGGAAAAATCCTCTTATGCAGCCTAATCACATTAACTCCATTTGAAATAGTGTATTTAAAATATTAATAATGTTTTAATTTGCTTGCAAAATTGAAAATACTGGGAAACCCAAAATTTTAAGAAAAGTAAAAAATTAAATAACTTCAAACTTCGGGGGGGCAAGATAAACTGTTTGCTTTATTGTAGTATAGGAACACTAGCTGATAAACAGAAATCCTCATCATTCTCTTTCAGGGCATCGTCTATCAGAAAGTCTATGAGAAATTTTAGTGATATGGGTGTTTTTATTTAAATACTTATTGTTGTTAGGATACAACATTTTTTAATATCCTGTAATAATATCCTTTGTCACTTAATTAAAAGGTGGTGTTATTGGATTCCTGAAAAATGTACTAAAATCAGCAACTTTGGAACAGAAAAAACATAAATAAGAACAAGAATTTCTATGGTAAAATTAAGGCAATGTGCTTGAAAATATTAAAGATAATGGAAAAAACAAAAAAGTAACATTAAATCATTATACCATTTAGCTTACTAAAAGTAAAAAAAAAATTGTAGAGAAATAGAATAGCAGAGTGTCGTTAAACTCTAAGCTACAATATGTACCGTAATTCATGTAACCTCCCTCCACCCCCATTAGTGACATTTGAATCATAGGAAGATATGGCAACACTGGACCTTCGTTCTCAAATGGTAGTAAGTGTTTGGAGCTGGACAGAGGCTGTGCCCTTTAGACAGGGTGTGCATTCTTCTTTCGTCACACTCTCTACCAATTCCTGCTGTGTAAATCACAGGTGCTAGCTTGCATCAGAATCGCTGGCAAGCCAGTAAACCAGTCGCTGTGTAGTTGACCCTGACTCATGGCATCCCATGTGGGTCAGAATATAACTGTACTTGATAGGGTTTTCAGTGGCTGATTTTTGGAAGCAGATTGCCAGGCCTTTCTTCTGAGCCTAGGTGGACTGTAACAGCCACCTTTCAGTTAGTTGGGGATTAGCATTGGTGATGCTGGTCATGCAACCAATGGCTCACTGCAAGCTGTTTCGTTCATCTTCCTTGTCTAATCAACCCCTCTTGACATTTAATTTTGTGGTTCCTGCTTTAGACCATACAGTTAAGGCAACAGGGCTTATAGATATTTTACCTTTTTTAATATATTGGAATAGTTGACCCTACAGTAATGTAGTTTCTGCTGTGTTGCAATATATCCTCTACCAAAAAAAATATTCTCTAAAATCCTGAGTAATAACCCTGAGCAGGCCTCACATATTGTATGCTACCAAGTATGAACTAAAGGGAGGGAAAGAATTCTTGGCTTTTCAACTCTGATGCTGTAATTGCTTTGAGAGTTGGGATGTATTTAGAAATTTGCACAAGTAACTAAAATTCATTTCCTCATCAGAAATTGGGTATAATAATATTCTCTTATAAATATCACAGAAGAGATTTAAAGGAGAGTATGTGTGCCCATATTTGGTTGGAACTCAGTACACGCTAGTTCCCATTTCCTGTCTCTCCGTTACCTCTCTAGTTAAAATGTAAAAAATAAGCTGATTAATTCAAAGTGTTGAGTACAGTGTCAAGCATGCAATAAGTATCACCTGAGGTTCTATTACTAATCGTTAGTTTGGATATTGATAAAATTTCTTCTTTAGAGTCTTCCATGAAAGAAAAATAAATTCTGTGGAAAAAAATACTTAGTAAGTTCTTTAGATTATAGAAAGTTCACTGTTCTTGAAAATTTAAGGAATCCATCCCTGAACATTGTCATCTGGACTTGTAACAGAGATTAGGGATGTCTTTAGGCGATTGAATCCTGCACTTCTCAATTTTTTTTTTTGGAGTACTTTTTTCACGTAGATTTTTATGGTAAGGATTGCATGCAATAAAACTGATTTGGGGGAGTTTTTGCTTAGCAAGCATTGAGTTTATGTTAATGGTGGTGGGATGACTGGGAAAAGGATAGTGAGAATGGCTGCACAACTAGAAGAATATAATCAATGTCACTGAGCTGTACATGCAGAAATTGTTGAGTTGGTGTGTTTTGTGAAGTATATATTTGCACCAAAATTAAAAAAAAAACTGATTTTGCATCTTATGAATTTGAGTAATGCTCATTCACTCATAACTGCAGAGCCAATGCTCTGCTAAGAAACTAGGATATTTACCACATTTTTTTTTTTTTAAAACCCATGCTAATCCAGTTTGATTCTATGCCCATGTGATGGTATTTCACTTTGAAATGGATGGAGTAGCTGGCCTGAGAGTAGGCAGTTGTGTTTGGTTTTTACCTCAGATCACTTAAATCTTGTTGAGAGAAATTATAGTTAGACTTTACGTGTTGAAAGAGGCAATCGTTAGTCTCAATGTCTCAGTTTCCTTATCTATCTAATGGAGAGGACAAAATACAAGCCAGTACTGTCTGCTTTTGAGAAATATCAAGGCCATTCAATAAATCATGAGAATGAGGTGTATGGAGTCTTAATGAAAATAAAATACATAATAGGAAAAGAAGGTGCAATATATTCTATTAAATTCTCCTGTGTGGCCATATGGATAGATTCTTCCCAAGAGAAAGTGTAACAGTAAAATATTCTACTTGCAGATGTGAAACAAATGTAGCTTCTAGCTGAATATTTTCCCTGGCGTCGTCCAAATGAAGCACATATGCTTTGCAAATCATCTTTATACTAAGGCTGAGATAACCAAACTAGGTTGGAAAATAATCATACTTTTCAAATCGTACTGTCTCCCAAACACTATATTCCAGAAAAAAACTTGTCTTCAGAAGATGGTCCCTAACGTGATTCTCCAGGTCCCTGATCCTGTAGCAGCCTCTAAGAATCCACGTGTAGCACTGTCCATTACTTGACACTGAAGAACCAGGTACAGGTTCCACACGTTGTGGGAGAACCTCCTGAGGGATTTCACTTTCTTTCACACAGGGAAAGTGAGGAGACTTGGTCCTGGACAGCTTCAGGGGAAAGGCATTTTAAAATGAAACCTCTTTGAGCAAGTTCTACCGCTGCTCTCATGAGCCAATCATCAGCCAAGACCCAGATCTTCCAAAGCCAGCAATGGAAGGGCCCGCATTTGATCAGCAACCGCTTGGGGCCCGATTAGCTCCATACGGTTGTGCTGTAGGTAAAAAAAAAAAAAACCAAACCGAATGCCGTCGAGTCGATTCCGACTCCTAGCGACCCTACAGGACAGAGTAGAACTGCCCCACAGGGTTTCCAAGGCGCGCCTGGTAGATTCGAACTGCTGACCCCTTGGCCAGCAGCCCTAGCTCTTAATCACTACACCACCAGGGTTGCAGTGCTGTAGGGGGGAGAAAACAAATCATTTATTAGCTCATCTGACAGCAGCTTTAATTCCGAAAAAAGTACACTGATGTTGACATGAGACAAAGCCACAGAGTATACTAGGTCTAGTTTGTTTTGTTACCTATTAAAAACCTATCTGGGAAAAAAAAAAAGACCCAATTATATGTTGTCTATAGAAATCCACTTTAAATATAAAGACACAGATTAAAACTAACAGAATAGAACAACAAAAAGACAAGCAACCCAGCTAAAAAATGGGAAAAGACACAATCAAAAACTGGGCAAAGGATATAAACAGACACTTCACTGAAGAGAATATTCAAATGGCCAACAGACATATATAAAGATGTTCAACATCATTTTCCACCAGAAAAATGCAAATCAAAACCACAGTGAGATACCATTTCACTCTCACTAGAATGGCTAAGATTAAAAAAAAAAAAAAAGGTGTTGGAAGGGAAGTGGAGAAACTGAAATCCTCACCCATTGCTGGTGGGAGTATGAAATGGTACAGTCGTTGTGAAAACCAGTCTGGCGGTTTCTCAAAAAACTGGAGGTAGAGCTGCCATATGACTCAGGAATTCTACTCCTAGGTATATGCCCTTGGGATCTAACAGAAGTGAAACAAACAGACATATGCACACCTATGTTCGTTGCAGCGTTATTCATATTAGCAAAAAGATAGAAACAACATAAGTGCCCATCATGAGATGAATGGATGAATAAAATGTAGTACATACATACAATGGATACTACTCAGTGATAAAGAAAAATAAGTTATCAAAACATCTTACAAGGTGAATGAAACTGAAGGACATTATGTTGAGTGAATAAGTTAATCATAAAAAAAAAAAACCGCAAGAATTGTACTTTCTCACTTCCATGAAATGACATGAATAGGTAAATACACAGAAATTAATCTTCATTTGTGGTGACTGGGAATGGTGAAGGTGAAAGGGGATTCCCTCTCTAGGTAGTAGACACTTGGTACATTTGGTGTTGGGAACAGTAACTCCAAATGAGGGTGAAGTGGGTACATCTTGACAAAGGTAAACAATGCCACTAAGATGTACACAAGAAAAAGGGACCTTTTGGTAATCACTATGGCATGTGTAATTTTGCCATAAAAAAAATAAGAACCAAAAAATATATGTACAGATATACACGTATATATGGAAGCATATATGTGTATAGGTATGTATATGTGAGCATATAAGTGTATATATAGGTGTATGCATATCTATACACATGTATGTGTGTGTATGCATAAATATTCATATATATAATAAAGTAAATAGGGGTACAGTACCAAATACTTCTTAAATAGTAGGAAACACCTCACAAGACTGGTTTCTGGGTTTTAAGGCTTAGGACCATAGTCTTGTGAGACAACTTGGTCAGTTAGCATAACATAATTTCTAAAGTTTATGTCCTACAACCCAGTTTGGTGAGGAGCATCTGGAGTCTTAAAAGCTTGAGAGTGGCCCTCTAAGATACAACTATTGGTCTCTACTTGTTGGGAACAAAAGAGAAAGAAGGAAAACAAGGACTCAAAGAAGAAACTAGCCTGCAGAACTAATACCCTGTAGGAATCATGGCTTCATCTGCCCTGAGACGAGAAGAACTAGTTGATGCATGGCTGCCACTATAGAACATTCTCATCAGGGCCACAATAGATGGATTCTAATAGAATGGGAGAAAAATGTAGAACACAACCTCAAAATCTTAAAAAATCCAGACTTACTGGACCATTTGAGACTGGAGGACTCCCTGAGACTACTGCCTTGAGATATTTTTAAACCTTGAAGAAAAAATAGTCCCTGAGGTCAACTTTTACCTAAATAAAAGATTGGCACACAAAATAAAGAATATCACCAGTGGGTACTGAGCTTCTTTAAAAAACATCATCTATATGAGACCAAATGGTCAATAATTACTTTAAAACAAAGATGAGAAGATAAGGGTGCAGGGAAACTAGATTAAAGGAAACGAAACAACTAGAACGGAAATAATAAGTATGTTCATGCATTGTGAAGACTGAAACCAATGTCACTGAACAATTCTTGCAGAAATTGTTGAATGGGAACCTAAACTGCTGTGTAAACCTTCACTAAAAACACAATAAGATATTAGTTAAAAAATAAAAACAAATAAATTTTTTTTTAATGGGCAAAGGTTTGAATACACATGTCTCCAGAGAAGATATACATATGACCAATGCGCTCATGAAAAGATGTTCACATCATTAGTCCTCAGAAAAATGCAAATCAAAACCACAGTAAGATACCATTTCGCCTCTACTAGAGTGACTATAGGAACCCTGATGTGCCTCAGCTGCTAACCAAAAGGTTGGCGATTCGAACCTACCAGCTGCTCAGCGGGAGAAAGATGTGTCAGTCTGTTTCCATAAAGATTTACAGCCTTGGAAACCCTGTGGAGCAGCTCTACTCCATCTGATAAGATTGCTAGGAGTCAGAGCTGACTCAACAGCAATGGGTTTCGAGCGTGACTATTATCAGAAAAATAGAAAATGCTCAGTGTTGGTGACCATGTGGAAAAATTTGAAGACTTGTCCATTGCTGGTGTAGATGTAAAATGGTGTAGCCACTGTGGAAAAAGGTTTGGCAGTTTCTCCAAAATTAAATCATAAAATTATCCCATGATCCAGAAATGCCAGTTCTAGGTATATCCCAAAAGACTGGAAAGCAGGAACTCAAACAGATACTTGTATACCAATTTCATTGCAGCATTATTCACAACAGCCAAAAGGTGGAAATAAACCAAGTGTGGATAAACAAAATGTGGTAGATTCATACAACGGAATATGACTCACCCATAAAAAGAAGTGAAATTCTGCTAACTGCTACTGCATGAATAAACCTTGAGAACAGTATGCTGAGTGAAATAAGTCTTACAGGACAAATACTGAATGATCCCACTTATCTGAACTGTATGGAATGACCAAATGCAGAGACAAGAGGTTATTAGTCATCACCAGAAGCTGGAGGATGAGGGGAATGGAGATTTATTGCTTAAGGTATACTGAGTTTCTATTTGAGGTAATGAAAAAGTTTTGGTGTAGGGTCACAGTTCAGTTCACAAGGCTTGGTTCTCCATGAATCTTCTCTATCCAGACAGAGGACAGGGGATGGTGGCAGTCACCACCACCACGCGGCTGCCCAGCTATCGTGTCTGATGCCGGCCTGCTCCCCTTCCCAGGAAAAGGCAAAACTGTAGAAACAGTAAAAGATCAGTAGTTGCCAGGAGCTTGGGAGGAAGCAAAGCACAGGTGGTTTTTAGGCCAGTAAACAAATAATTTCTTTTATAAGGATCAGCAGAGGTTAAAGATGTCCCTATGTCTAACTTTTCCAAGCTGCTGAACCACTCCATCATCTCTAACATCAACTACTCCCTCTCCCCTCAACACTCTCCCTCCCATCTTTGGGTTCCCTAATTCACTGCAAAGTCTCACAGAACTTACCAAACATATAAAGGAAATGACTGGTGCAGTCGTGGAGGCTGGCAAGTCACAAATTCATGGGTCAGGCATAGGCTTCTCCCAACCTACTTGGCTGCAAGGAGCTGACAAACCTAAACCTGCAGTTCAGACCACAGACTGCTGGCTTACAAGGCTGCGGAAGCTGGTGAATCAAGTAAGATGATAGGCTGCCGGTCCAAGGGGCAAATCCCAGAATAGGCAGATCGGAAAGCAGGCCCCTGGGAAAGTCAACTGATCGCGAACCGGACATGGGATCCAGATGCAGAGAGAGAGAGCCTCACCAGGACACACACCTGTGTCTTAGATGCAGGCCACACCCCAGGGAAGGGTGTAACTTTAGTAAGGGTGGAGCTTGAGCCACACCCTCCTGCAAGGCTGGAACCCAAGACACACCTTACGCCAGTCCTGCCTCAACATGCAGAGGTCATAATCTACAACACATAAAATGGAGGACACCCACACAATGCCAGGAGTCATGGCCCAGCCAAGTGGGCACATAACCGCAATCGTCATAGGTTCTACATACCTTATTTGCATAGTCCCACCCAACCGTTGTGTGTGAGTCACAAAGACCGCGGCCAGAAGGGCTGTATTAGGTAATTCATTGCACCACAGGCAATTGCACCAACAGTATTCTGTGGTACTATAACAGTGGATACAATATATTACTGTATTTTTACTCAAATAACGTGTGCTCTGTGGGTTTGTTTGTTGGCTGCACTCTCCCCGAGAGGCACCCTCACAAGGGCCACCATGGCAATCCTCTTCCACATGTTTCTGTAAAAAAATTAGCATAGCGTGCTTATGAAAATATTTCGCAGGGGGAGGACATGCCAGCAAACAAGCACAGAAGGCGTGCGTTATTTGCATGAAAATACAGCACATATTTGTTAAATCCCATGGAACTATACAACACAAAGAGTGAACACGCCGATTTAGTTAATGATAATGTGTCATTGCTGGCTAATCGATTGTAACAAATGTTAATAATAGGAGAAACTGTGCAGCAGAGAGGCGGGTACACAGGAACTCTTCGTACTCTCTGCAAAGTACGTCTGTAAACCTAAAACTGCTCTAAAGCATAAGGTTTATTAATTAGAAATAAATAAAAATAAAACAAAAGCCCATCTGACTTTTGTGGCACTGCTGCCCCTTCTCAAGTATCTTACCACTAGGTCTTTGCTGTCATGGTCTAAAATCTTTTCATTAATAAGCTTCTCCCTTGCACTTGACACAGGAGCACACGTTGGCTACAATGATTGGCACAGTGAAATCTACACTTTTGAAATGAAACTTTCTCCCTTAACCACAGGAATGTGATCTTCTGATTATCCTAAACACACAACAGTCTAAGAATAATACATTCTGAACTCCTCAGTTTTAAGTACTATTATCTGGAAACCGATAACAGTCTACTATCAAGTGTGATACAGCAAACCCAGGGCAGCTCTTCTGCGGTTCTGTAGCTCAAACAAATGCCGTAACCAGGCCTACATATCTGATGGTAAGCCATCATTTCCCCAAGTTCATTTATGTACTGTGTGGACATAAATACATAGTCACTCGAACACGTGCATACATAAGCTTGCCTCCTTTCCAAAAATAATAATCTAGGACCATTTAGATCCACAGAGAAAAGAAGTTATTTTTCTTCCAAAAAGTAGAAAAGTCTTCAGAAATGCACCTCTTGGCCCACTCTGCCACACAGACCCTGAGCTTTTCTGTGTAAACCTCTGCGCTTAGGTTACTGATGATTCCATTATCCCAGTCTCTTTTCAAGCATATGATCTCTCTACTCCTTGTCCCTGGGTGACGAAAACAGTTTGTTCTTGGCTACTAACCTAAAGGTTGTCCTTAAAGACTATGGAACACATGAGGTCACCATGAGTTGTAATTGACTCAACAGCGACTGGGTTTTTGTTTTTTTTTTTAGTTCTCTACCTCTTAGGAGGAAAACCTGGTGGTGCAGTGGTTAAGAGCTCAGCTGCTAACCAAAAGGTCGGCAGTTCGAATCCACCAGGTGCTCCTTGGAAATCCTATGGAGCAGTTCTACTCTGTCCTATAGGGTTGCTTTGAGTCGGAATCAACTTGACAGCTACTGGTATTTTTTTGGTTTACCCCTTAAACCCGTTGCCGTCGAGCTGATTCCAACCATAATGACCTTATAGGCACAGAGTAGAACTGCCCATAGCATTTGCAAGAAGTGCCTGGTAGATTCAGCCATAGCTTTTAACCACCATGCTACCAGGGTTTACCCCTTAGGAAGCAGGAAATGACCTTTACTTCTTAAAGACATTTCCAATCTCCACTTATTAAAGTTCTGAAAAGCCTTGTAGTCTGTTTCTCATGCTCAGATACCTCGTGTACGTGACTGAATTCTTGTTCAAAAATATAACCAAACAATTGTTCAAGGTCATCTAGTATCGGCCAGATACAAGTTAATTTGATTCCAAATCCATTGTTGGCCCTCCCTCCCTTACCTCCCCACTTACAGCATGACTCACAGATTGTGCCTGATTACTTATAGAATTTCTCCATTAATGGAGACTCATGATACCATGATGTCAAAGTTGGAAGGCCCCAGACATTCATCTCATCCCAGCTCCCCTCTCGTGTTACAGAGGTTATGTGATTTGGGCAAGTTTACAGAGAAACTCAGGTACAGAAAAAATGAGCAGAACTCAGACCCAGGAGTCTGGGTCTCTGACTCATTTCAGCCATTTCCATTCATATTCATCTTCAGTTTTATTTTGAGGAAAAATATAATGGGATCAGAGCTGCCAAAAGTCTGTTCCTTTAGGGGAACTTTTGTTTCTCCAAAGTGATAAGAGTATCTGTTTGCAACAGGCATTTGACATGCTGAGGCCTTGAAGATCCAGTTCGATTATTTAAAGAGAACACTAAGGACTATTGTTTTAAATAAAATTTTTGAGCTCACAAACAGGAAATTAAATTTTGATG
This sequence comes from Loxodonta africana, assembly GCF_030014295.1. Taxonomy (NCBI): domain Eukaryota; kingdom Metazoa; phylum Chordata; class Mammalia; order Proboscidea; family Elephantidae; genus Loxodonta; species Loxodonta africana. Next base: position 80,793,388 of record NC_087357.1, on the reverse strand, counting down.
ACCAGTTCAGGGCTCTAAGATCAGACAGACTCTGTTTAATAAAAGGAGTGTGAGTGGACAGTGGTTTCCGTGGTAAAGCTCAATAGTCTTCCTAGATTTTAAGATGCAAAAGGTAATGTTAAACATACATATCAAAACCCCATGGCTTTCTTTCTTTCATTTGTTTAATTGGTGCATTATTCTTTCCTGTCTTGTTATCAAAGTTGGAAACCCCTTGGTTTAGGGGAGAGAGCGAGGGCTGGAAACCTAAGGAACAGATTCTCTTGTTCTGGTGGACTTGTGACAGTTCTGTGCTTCAGAAGTCTCCAGCAAGCTACGAAAACATGTCCGTGCCCGGACACCATCACAGACCAATTAAATTATAATCTCTGTAGTCGAGACCCTGGTACGGGTCTCTTCTAGAGCTCACCACAGTGAGTCTCATGTGTAGCCAGTGTGGACATGCACTGAGTAGAGATACTGGTTGTGCTGTTATCACGGAAGCCCTGATTCTGCACGCACAGTAGTATTCCCTCTCATTGCACTCTGTTCCAGCACATGTCACTCTGTGCTGCAAAACTGGACTTAGACACACAAAGGAAGGTTGCCTGAAAAGCCTTTTGACTTCTCACACTTGCTGTGGATCCCACCAAGGGCTGGGACTGGTGGTGCCTGCCAAGGACATAGATATGAACCTCAAAATTTCCCTGCAGGTCACTGTGATTGAGCAAATATGTAGCCCCTGGGGTAAAGGGAGATGGTTTTGGAGACCTTTCTAATTCACTCTTCCAAATCAGGGGCCGGCTGAGCCAACTACCCATTCTATTCAGTTCCCACTAGCATTGGAGTTGTATGGCATTTTCCTCCTGTCCCTCTCTCCAGTCTCACCACCAGAAAGAAGGTGCTCAAACATCAACCATTCCTGGGTCCAGAGGCTGCGTCGGCTACCCTAATTTCTTCTTCTGTAAAATAGGACACCACTAGAACCTGCGTTAGCTGTGCTGCTAACGGAAAGGTTGGAGTTCGGAATTCATTCAGAAGCACCTTGGAAGAAAGATCGGGTGACCGAATTCTGAAAAATCAGCCCCTGAGAACCCTGTGGAGCACAGTTACACTATGACACACATAAGGTCACCAGGAATTGAAATTGAGTTGGAATTGACTCAACAACAACAGGGTTTTTGTTTTTTTTTAGTACCTGTAGTTAGGCATCTCACGTGGATTAAGCGTTCAGTACTGTGTAGACAAATAACAGTAAAGCATATACTAAACATCACTTTAAATAAAGTGGGCTCTCACATTTAAATGACCTCATCTCCCTCATCGCTTTAAGAATTCCAGATTACACAGTCTCGTTTCTTCTTCCTATGAGTTGTCTTTCTGTTCTTTAAGGCACATAAGCATCCGTTGACTGAGTCAGAGCTAAAAACAGTCTGATCTCGGAATCTGGAAACCCCTGTTTTTGAAGTCCAGTGGTTTGGAGCTCTAAGAAGTGAAATTATAGCAGATTATATTTTCTTCTCCTTAATTAGAAGAGTTAGGCACATTTTCTAGTCTGGAAGCCACCTTAATGATCATATTTCCACCCCAAGCAGGATTCTTCCTGACAATCTAAAGATGATCACTCTTATTTAATCTTAACTCAAAAAAATAAACTCATTCCACCATTGGGCAGTGTTACAGATTGAATCATGTCCCCCCAAAATGTGTGTCAATTTGGCTAGTCCACGATTTCCACTATTGCATGGTTGTCCACCATTTTGTGATCTGATGTGATTTATCCTATGTATTGTAAATCCTAACCTCTATAATGTTAATTGGGCAGGATTAGAGGCATTTATGTTAATGAGGCAGGACTCAATCTACAGGATTAGGTTGTGTCTTGAGTCAATCTCTTTTGAGATATAAAAGACAGAATCAAGAAAAAAGGAGAGGAAACTTATGTCACCAAGAAAGAAGTGTTGGGAGAAGAGCGTGTCCTTTGGACCTGGGATCCTGCACTGAGCAGCTCCTAGACCAGGGGAAGATTGATGACAAGGACCTTCCCCCAGAACCGACAGAGAGAGAAAGGCTTCCCCTAGATCCGGCACCCTGAATTCAGACTTCTAGCCTCCTAGACTGTGAGAGAATATACTTCTGTTTGTTAAAGCCATCCACTTGTGGTATTTCTGTTATAGCTGCACTAGATAACTAAGACAGGCAGTTGCAAGTGTGTGTGTTTAAGTTCTTTGTATTGAGCAAAATCTGCCTCATAGAATCTCCTCTTTGGTTCTTATTCTCCCCTCTCTCCTTTCAAAGATTGTACTAATGTTGGAATGGCAGATAAATTTCAACTCAGTTTCTATTGATTCAGCAGTGGTTGTCCAAAAAGATCATAGCCATTGAAAACTCTACGCTGAAACATGTGGGCTTATCATGGATTGGAATCAACTGATGACAGCTGGTTTCTTTGTTTTGGTCTGGAATGTGGTGGTGAAGGCTAGGAGGCTACCTGGCAAGTCCCAAGTCCATGGATCAGGTGTTAGGCTAGAGGCTTCTTCTGACTCACATAGCTGCAGGGTGTGATGAACCCAAGATTGGGTGGATAGAAGGTAGGTTGCTGGCTCATGGACTGCAAAGACTGATAAATTCAAGGTCAGCAGGTAAGACAACAGGCTTCTGGATCATAGGCCACAGAGGCTGACAAATCCCAAGACTGGTAATATGACAGGCAGCTGGCTCAAGTCCCAAGAACCAGAAGTCAGATGATGATGAGCTGGATGCAGGATTGGAGCAAACAAAAGCCAGTGAGATTTGCCAAAAAGTCCATATATATTGGATGCAGACCACAGCTTGGAGGAAAACCCCCCTACAACTGATTGGCTGATCACAGCAGATCGCATCATGGAGGTGATTATATTATACCGCAAAATGAAGAATAACTATGTCATTACATACCTGCCAAATTACGTCATTACATAACTTCCAAACTACATTATTACAAAACGGCCAAACCACTGAGAATCATGGCCAAATTAAGTTGATACACAACCTTAACCATCACAGATACCATCTGACAACCATCTTTGTTTTGGGGGAACCCCATTACAAAATTAAATTTCACCTCCATACATTCAGTTTCTCTATTCAGGCCATTGAACCATTCTACACTTGAGTCTGTCGTTGTTTGCATTCTCTCTCTCTTCCTACTTTGACACATCTGCAAATGTGATCAACCTGGTGTCAGCTTTCTTGTCTGAGACACCTAGAAGTTGCAAGGTTTATCTTCTGGGTTTCTAACTTTCTGTTTCAGCACCCTTTCCCCACACCAGGCATTTTACACCCCTCTAATGCTCTTACTAGCTCCAGCTAAGATTCCAGCCAACGTCTTTGAAAAATATAACCCTTCCTGTTGTGCTTGAATTTTAATAAAGGACTCAGGAGGACCTTATGTTGTTATTTCAGCATCAGGACACAAATTGAAAGGAACTGAAACTTGAGAGGAGACCTGCGTCAGTAGATTGCACGGCCAGTTAGGAGCAGAGCCAAGAGAGCCTCTGTGACAAGTTCTAAGACTCAAGAGGGTACTGAAATGTGTCTGTGAACAGGAGGGTGAACAACCAACTTCACAAGGTGAATCATGGTGGACTAAATGGTCTTCAACTATCCTTCTAGTTCCAGCCAACTGCATGCTCCCCGATGAGTGGGTCCTTCCATGTCTCCATCGAACCAGCTCCCAGTGTGTGTGTGCGTGTGTGTGTGTGTGTGTGCGCACGCGCGCATACATGTATGGGGCAGGGGACATTGGCAGGGGACTCAGTGAGCACACATTAACTCCACCACTCAGAAACCTTCCCTGAATGGTTTTCCATTCTTCTTTGGCATCAAGATTGTTGTTATGATGAGTTCACCCAAACCCTACCCATGATCCACAGTAATTGAGCATGGCTTCATGCCCAAACGCCAGCTCCTCATGCTCAGCATACCAGATATTGCCTTTCACACCCTTCGTTTTCTGGATGGGTTGCTTTGCTAATGACTGCGGGTCGTCATCTTTGTAAGGTCAAAGCAATCAGCTCTAATCATGCCCATTATATTTTAATTGTAGTTTCAACTACAAGAGAAAAGAAAACCTTAGATTAACAATTTGGAAGACTATTATATTCTTTCCAACTTAAAGAGCAAGGTCTTTGGAAACCCCAGGTGTTTAAAACTGTAACTAGTTTTATTGAAGATAAAAGTACGATGTAAACAGATAATGGTGTTTTGAAAATTAGGAAGCCTAGGGTATAAACTCATCACTAAAATTTAATAGCAATCTGGAGCCCAGGCCCCAAGCCTTGAGCTGTGGAGAAGAGGGGACCAAGCCAGGCTGAGCATGCAGCTTACAAAGATTAGAGACAAAATTAAATGCCATGTCAAGAGGGAAGAGAGGAGCCAGAGACTAGGGAACTGAGATACTGGTTTAAAAAACAAGGCCCATTGCTGTTGAGCTGATTCCAACTCATACTGACCCTGTACTGGTAAACCACCAGAAAAGCCACACCAAAGTAGAAGAGTTAGATCCACGGGAAAATGAAGTGCAAAGTGAGGGTTGTATTCAGATCAATCATTACCTGTCAGTTTCTAGTACTTGGCTTGTATGTTGCTATGACGCTGGACGCTAAGTACCAGTATGTCAAATACCTGCAGGGTCACCCATGGTGGGCAGGTTTCAGCAGTCCAGACTAAAACAGACTAGGAAGGAAGGCCTGGCAATCTACTTCTGTAAATGAGCCAGTGGAAACTCTATCGCTTCCATAGATTTATGTCCAATATAGTGCTGAAAGATGAGCCCCCTAGATCTCTAAATACACAGTGGCCACAACAATGGACTTGAGCATACCAGTGATAGCGAAGATAGTGCATGACTGAGCAATGTTTCCTTCTGTTGTACATGGGGTTGCCATGAGTTGGACCCAACTCCGTGGCAACTAACAGCATATTCAGAACAAGAAAAGATGGAGTATGAGCTGGTTCAGGACTGAGCTTGTGACAACCTCATGGCTCCAGTTGCGGTGGCCATGGTGTTCTTCTCGCTGACTTATGAAGCCTCCTCATCACAAATGGCACAGACCCCTGATATAACAGATTCGCCCCTGCCACTCATTGTGTGACTCTGGGGAAGTCACTTAACCTCTCCAAGTCACAGTCAACTCAACTGGAAAATGAAAAGTGTGAACCAGAAACTGTATTCCCCCTCCGGCGCTAAAATCACTCTAATTCTATGAAAGGACAATTTGACGATATTAGCAAGCCAAAACCATATATTCAAGTAAAACTTAATTAAAATATGATACATATTCACAATGGAGTTTATTCTGGATGCAAAATCCAGTTGCTTTTGGATCACCTAGTCTCAACAGAGCATTAAAGTAATCCAGATGTGGTGAACTTTCGCTAAGAACCCGTACCATGAAGCCATTCAGTTCGACTCATAATGAAGTCATTGCTTATGTTCAGGGTGCTTCTCAGGGCCAGGATAAAGGGAATGCACACTGATGGTGTTAGCAGGGTAGTTGTTTTTGGGATCATGGAGGGTTTTTCTTCCCAGAAACCAGAATAATGTCTTGGAACGTTCCTCTGAATGAAATTTGGGACCCTTAGAGCAAAAGCTGATTTTGGCTAAAGCGTACAGTCAGAATTCTTCGGCTGCCAAATGAAAAACTGTCCTGAGACCTGGGGAGGAACAGAGGCTCCCTATTCCCTGGGCTGTTTGTTCTCCTCTTTTAATGCCTTCACTTCCTAATGAATTGCAGAGACTCTCTTGCAAGAGCAGACAGACAGTGCTTGGTCTGAGGCAGGAGAGCAGGAAGCGGCAAGCTCATGCACACAGAATTAAGGACATAGCAAAGTTCACAGAGCTCCTAGATAACAAAACACTAAGCCCCCTTGGATTAGGCAAAGAGAGCCCAAACCAAGGAAGGCTACACAGTGATAGGAAAGGCGCCAGAGCCACGAGTTGGTTTCTGAGGATAGGGGCTGTTGCTATGAACTGGAGTAAAATCAAGACAGTTTCTGTCAACTCACCCAGGTCAGAAAGAGTATTTTCCCAAAGCTTTTTCTATCTACTTGGCATTTTTGGCATTAGTTATCCTTCAAAAGTCTTAGATCTAGTACATATATTTTTTTCTGATAAAAATACTTATTCAGCATATTTATTAAAATAGACTTAAATTTTATAAAGTAAAATAAAATTTAAAAATATACAAAAAGCATTAGATGAAAACATGATAACCTATAATCCCAAATTCATAGAAAAACTTTAGGGTGCAGTACTGTTACTATTGTTCTATTGAGTTTTCTTAACTAGAATTCAGCAAGTCATACTTCTCAACATATTCAATTTTTTTCCTGTGTCATTAGCATTTTCAAATTTTCTCTTGTAGATCCTACACTTGTCTCTCTGTGCTACTCCCTACCCTTTCTTTCTTCTTCTTTATTCCTTTCCTTTCTTATATTAAAGTGAATCTTTATTTTTCTAAATTGACGATTTACGATATACACGAAACCTCAAGGTTTTTATATGTTTTTTTTGTATTTCCCCACTATGTTGAATTTTATTATTAACTCAAATACATCAGCTAATTACTACAGATTTTCATGGTACATGAATGATATATGTGCATTCTTCTTTCCAATGATTACAATCTTTATGTTCCTTGTCGTATGTAATGGCTGGAACATTTCAGTCACCATTATCTTCTCTTTAATTGAAATATCTCTAGAATCTTACCATTGTGTTATACAATTGGTCTGAATGTTTCTTCGAAATGACTAGCCAAAAAAAAAACCAAACTCATTGCCGTCGAGTCAATTCCAACTCATAGCCACCTATAAGACCGAGTAGAACCACCCCACAGGGTTTCCAAAGAGTGGCTGGTGGATTCGAACTGTCGACGTTTTGGTTAGCAGTCATGCTCTTGACCACTGTACCACCAGGGGTCCTTGAAATGACTATTTGCTACCAATTTACCAATTTCCTCTTACCTATAGTTTTTTTTTTTTAATAGTTTATCTGAAATTTTTAAAATAGTTCTAAATCAGTTGTTTTTAGTTGCTATCAAGTTGGTGCTGACTCATGGTGATTCCATGTACAACAGAACAAAATGTTGCCCAGTTCTGCACCATCTTTATGATTATTGGTGTGCTTGAGTCCATTGCTGTGCCACTTTGTGTTCTGAGTGACTTCCAACCTAGAGGACTAACCTTCCGACACTATATCGGACAATATTCTGTTTTGATCCATAGGGTTTTCACTGGCTAATTTTAAGAAGTAGATGACCAGATCTTTCTTCCTAGTACGTTTTAGGCTAGAAGCTCCACTGAAACCTGTCCAACATGGGTGACCCTGCTGTATTTGAAATACTAGTATCATAGCTTCCAGCAGCATAGCAACATGCAAGCCATCATAGTGCCACAAACTGACAGGTGGGTGGTGGATTTTTTTTTCTTGTTGTTAGTTGTCATCAGGTCAAATCCAGACCCCTCTGTTCTGTATATAGCAGAAATTACTGTGCATAGATGGTATGCCACTGCCAATGAAGGTGCTTCTCTGTTTTTATATTCTGCTAATCCTTTCTATGGAAATCTGGAAAGGGTTCACATTGCCATCTTACCCACAAATATGAAGGTGAATAATAAATAGTAAATCTCTGGACAAATGCAATAAATCACCATTTTACCTGTCAAATGATGTTACCCTGAGCCTAAAAAGATGTCGTTAGCCCACACTAATGGACTAGCAGATGGCATAGGCGAGACCTATGGAGGTTGTTGTTGTTAGGTGCCATCGAGTTGGTTCCGACTCATAGCGACCCTATGCACAACAGAACGAAACACTGCCCGGTCCTGTGCCATCCTTACAATCGTTGTTAAGCTTGAGCTTATTGTTGCAGCCACTGTGTCCATCCACCTCGTTGAGGGTCTTCCTCTTTTCCGCTGACCCTGTACTCTGCCAAGCATGATGTCCTTCTCCAGGGACTGACCCCTCCTGACAACATGTCCAAAGTATGTAAGACGCAGTCTCGCCATCCTTGCTTCTAAGGAGTATTCTGGCCGCATTTCTTCCGAGACAGATTTGGTCATTCTTTTGGCAGTCCATGGTATATTCAATATTCTTCGCCAACACCACAATTCAAAGGCGTCAACTCTTCTTCGGTCTTCCTTATTCATTGTCCAGCTTTCACATACACATGATGTGATTGAAAATACCATGGCTTGGGTCAGGCGCACCTTAGGCCTCAGGGGGACATCTTTGCTCTTCAACCCTCTGAAGAGGTCCATTGCAGCAGATTTGCCCAATACAATGCATCTTTTGATTTCTTGACTGCTGCTTCCAAGGCTGTTCATTGTGGATCCAAGTTAAATGAAATCCTTGATAACTTCAATCTTTTCTCCATTTATCGTGATGTTGTTCATTGGTCCAGTTGTGAGGATTTTTGTTTTCTTTATGTTGAGGTGTAATCCATACTGAAGGCTGTGGTCTTGGATCTTCATTAGTAAGTGCTTCAAGTCCTTTTCACTTTCAGCAAGCAAGGTTGTGTCATCTGCATAACTCAGGTTGTTAATGAGTCTTCCTCCAATCCTGATGCCCCATTCTTCTTCACGTAGTCCAGCTTCTCGTATTATTTGTTCAGCATACAGATTGAATAGGTATGGTGAAAGAATACAACCCTGACGCACACCTTTCTTGACTTTAATCCCCTTGTTCTGTCTGAACTACTGCTTCTTGATCTATGTAAAGGTTCCTCATGAGCACAACTAAGTGTTCTGGAATTCCCATTCTTCGAAAAGTTATCCATAGTTTGTTATGATCTACACAATCGAACGCCTTTGCATAGTCAATAAAACACAGGTAAACTTCCTTCTGATATCCTCTGCTTTCAGCCAGGATCCATCTGACATCAGAAATGATATCCCTGGTTCCATGTCCTCTTCTGAAACCTGCCTGAATTTCTGGAAGTTCCCTGTTGATATACTGCTGCAGCCCTTTTTGAATGATCTTCAGCAGAATTTTGCTTGCGTGTGATATTAATGATATTGTTCTATAATTTCCACATTCGGTTGGATCACCTTTCTTGGGAATATGTATAAATATCGATCTCTTCCAGTCAGTTGGCCAGGAAGCTCTCTTCCATGTTTCTTGGCATAGACGAGTGAGCATCTCCAGCGCTGCATGTGTTTGTTGAAACATCTCAATTGATATTCCATCACTTCCTGGAGCCTTGCTTTTCTCCAATGACTTCAGAGCAGCTTGGACTTCTTCCTTCAGTACCATTGGTTCCTGATCATATGCCACCTCTTGAAATGGCTGAATATCGACTAATTCTTTTTGGAATAATGACTCTGTGTATTCCTTCCATCTTCTTTTGATGCTTCCTGCATCGTTTAATATTTTCCCCATGGAATCCTTCACTATTGGAACTCTAGTCTTGAATTTTTTCTTTAATTCTTTCAGCTTGAGAAACGCCCAGCGTGTTCTTCCCTTTTGGTTTTCCATCTCCAGCTCTTTGCACATGTCATTATAATACTTTACTTTGTCTTCTCGAGAGGCCCTTTGAAATCTTCTGTTCAGCTTTTTTACTTCATCATTTCTTCCTTTTGCTTTAGCTGCTCGATGCTCAAGAGCAAGTTTCAGAGTCTCCTTTGACATCCATCTTGGTCTTTCTTCCTTTCCTGTCTTTTCAGTGACCTCTTGCTTTCTTCATGGATGATGTCCTTGATGTCATTCCACAACTCGTCTGGTCTTCAGTCACTAGTGTTCAATGCATCAAATCTATTCTTCAGATGGTCTCTAAATCCAGGTGGGATATACTCAAGGTCATATTTTGGCTTTCGTGTACTTGCTTTGGTTTTCTTCAGTTTCAGCTTGAACTTGCATATGAGCAAGTGATGGTCTGTTCCACAGTTGGCCCCTGGCCTTGATCTGACTGATAATATTAAGCTTTTCCATCTTCGCTTTCCACAGATGTAGTCAATTTAATTTCTGTGCATTCCATCTCGTGAGGTCCATGTGTATAGTTGCCGTTTATGTTGGTGGAAGAAGGTATTTGCAATGAAGAAGTTGTTGGTTTTGCAAAATTCTATCATTTGACCTCTGGCATTGTTTCTATCACCAAGGGCACATTTTCCAACTACCGGTCCTTCTTTGTTTCCAACTTTTGCATTCCAATCACCAGTAATTATCACTGCATCTTAATTGCATGTTCAATCAATTTCAGACTACAGCAGCTGATAAAAACCTTCTATTTCTTCATTTTTGGCCCTAGTGGTTGGTGCGTAAATTTGAATAATAGTCATATTAACTGGTCTTCCTTGTAGGCATATGGATATTATCCTATCACTGAAAACGTTGTACTTCAGGATAGATCTTGAAACGTTCTTTTTGACGATGAATGCAACACCATTTCTCTTCGAGTTGTCATTCCCAGCATAGTAGACTATATGATTGTCTGATTCAAAATGGCCTATACCAGTCCATTTCAACTCATTAATGCCTAGGATGTCGATGTTTATGCGTTCCATTTCATTTTTGATGATTTCCAATTTTCCTAGATTCATATTTCCTACATTCCAGGTTCCGATTATTAATGGATGTTTGTAGCTGTTTCTTCTCATTTTCAGTCATGCCACATCTGCAAATGAACGTCTGGAAAGCGTTACTCCATCCACATCATTAAGGTCGACTCTACTTTGAGGAGGCAGCTCTTCCCCAGTCATCTTTTGAGTTCCTTCCAACCCTCGGGGCTCATCTTCTAGCACTATATCAGACAATGTTCTGCTGCTATTCCTGAGGTTTTCACTGGCTAATGCTTTTCAGAAGTAGACTGCTGGGTCCTTCTTCTTAGTCTGTCTTAGTCTGGAAGCTCAGCTGAAACCTCTCCTCCATGGGTGACCCTGCTGGTATCTGAATACCAGTGGCATAGCTTCCAGCATCAGAGCAACACACAAGCCCCCACAGTACGACAAACTGACAGACATGTGGGGGACCTATGGAGGAGAGGATGGCATATTAGTGCCGATGATGAGAACTCATATGTTTGTAGCAGTGGCCCCTTCAGACTGGGCCTGAGACAGCAACATCTTGAGGAAATGTAGCATAATGGTTGGGAGTATAATTTTTAGAGGATACATCCTTGATTCAAACATTAGCCCTCACTCTTACTAGCTGTGGAACTTCTGTTAAGGCATTTAACTTCTCTAAGCTTCAGTTTCCCGATCTATAAACTGAAAATGATAAGACCATCTTTCTCCTAGTTGTGGTAAAATACATAGGGCTTGGCACACAGTAAGCAACCCAATAATGGTAATTCGTATTGTTACTATGAGTATAGTGGTAGTACTAGCTCTAATACTTGTAATGAAATTCCACACCAATCCCTCTCGTCCTGTCAAAATCGAATTTACTGCCAAGTAAGCAGAGCGTGACTGCATTCCCCTGTAAATGTTTCAGGGATAAGCAACAACTTCCTGAACACAACCTTCTTGAGTATTATGAAGATAGAGATTTCCAAAGAAAGCCCCTTCCCCTTGGAGGAAGCTGTTAGCCAGGAATTGGAGTGGTTCTTAGGTGGACAGTTGACCCTCAGAATGCACTGGAATAACAAGGCCCATTTATGGCTGACAACTGGCTCTTGCTCAAGTGGCCCGTGAAAGGTAGGGGCCAAGCACACATTTTACAGTCTTTTAAAAAGAGCATTTCAAGTGTTGCTGGGTATCTTAAAAGTCTAAGTTGTTACATGTGGAAGAGACCACCCATGTGAGTTTAGGGTTTGTTTTTTAGAAGTAGCGCACATTCCAGAAGCTGTACTTGTGTGTCTTTCTAGCCAAGCATTTGAAACCTCTTAATATAAAAGATTTCTTGGACACTGGACTCCATACTCACTTGTTTAAGTTGGATTTTTCTTTTTTTCCTTCTGTAAATGTAAGACCTTGAATAAAAATTCAGACATTGAATTGATGGCTTTTGAACCAATCTCTAAGACTACAGACAATATTTGACCATGTGGTTATTGATGATAACAACACTAGTGAAACCAAGTTCTAAAACATGATTACATCAATTATAACAAGAATGAGGACATAGCAGGGCCATTTACGCTGCCCGGTCCCATGGGCATGAAAATTAAATGCTGTCTGTTATGCTTGGTGGGAAAAGACCATGTAAACCACTAATCATTGCAGAGATCACCCCTCTACAGAATTCTGAACAAAGGGCTGTTGGACAGAGAGGGGAAGCACATCAGTCATGATAACAACCTTTGGTGAGATTTCCTAAGACTGGGCTTTGACAGATAAGTTAAACATCACCAGGAAAAGAATAACTGAAAACTTGTGAAAAGATAGCATCATTTTAAGAAAATAATAGAATTGTGTCTTATAATAACAAAGTTAAAATGACATTATCAAAACAATCACCCACTATAGTTGTTCTAACCATGTAATTAATAATAATAATAGACATATTAAAGGAGTAATTTAATTTCCTTGTATGTATTCAAAAGGGCGTAAGCAATGTGGCTTCCTAGGAATGAAAATAAAAACAGAAAAAAATAAAAAGGAATTAAAATAAAGGGTTCTCTGAAATGCCTCTGAGTCCCTTGGACCAGAATGCTTCCAGGAAGCGGCAGGCATTCTCCTTTTCTTTCAAAGGCTCACAGAAGGCCATTCCCAGTCAGGGAGGAATGTTGCACCTTCTTCTAGAACCACACCCTGACCAACAGAAGGCAGAAGTGGAGCAGCCTGGTCTGATACTCACAAAGAGCATGACCACACTGTGTCCCAGGCCTAACTCAAGGCTGAGAGACCTGGCCTCAGCAGAGCGCTCTCAGAGCAGTAGTCGGAGAGCCACATCATGGCCCAGCTCCTCCTTCCTTTACCCAGATGGACTCTTGCTAAGATGGTGGACTTTCTCCCCAGCCTCCCCCTAACCTCCACCCTAACATCCATGAATGCTGCTACTTCTAAGTAAAGTGGCCGGACCTCTGAGCTGGGCATTCATCCAGATTTTTGAATGCCATTTCTTCAATTCAAAGCCAATTCTTTAAATACTTGTATGCATGGCCCCAGGACGTAAAAACTGAGGGTCTTCCTGGAAACAAAATCTGCAGTGTTCTAAGAGACAGCACTCTATTTGCACTGTCATGCTATCCTTCACTGTCCATTGTGGGAACCTCTTCAAGTCCGGTATTCAGAGACGAAGAGCATTAACTCTAAGTTGCTTGACATGTATTTGTTTGGTAAACAGCCTTTCTTGAGCCACCTCTTCTTGGAATGATTTCTGTTCTCCCCCATTCCTTAGCGGAAGTGACCTCTCTGACTTCTCCCTCTTGAGTACCCACTCTTCCCTGGATGTCTCACCTCGCAGCACTGGGAACAGATACATGTTCTCATTGATGTACATGGTTGGAGTCTCTAGGTGGCGCAAATGGTTAATAGGCTCAGCTGCTAACTGAAAGGTTGGAGCTTTGAGTCTACCCAGAGGCACCACAGAAGAAAGGCCTGGTCATCTACTTCTGAAAAATCAGCCATTGAAAACCCTATGGAGCACATAGAGTACAGTTCTACTCGGACACACATGGGGGCAACATGAGTCGGAGTTGACTTGACAGCAACTGGATTTTTGTGTGCATGTCTGCCCCCCCTACACACTGTCTCCATAGGATGATGGGAAGTCTCTAGAGGGCAGAGGTCTCCTTTGTGTCCCCTGAGCCCAGCGATGATGCCAGGCAGACAGTAGGTGCTTCAGGAGTATCAGGACATGGGTTAGTTACCGAGCACTCTACACACACAGCAGGCTGGTGCCGGGAATAGGAAGCACAGGCTTTTAGCTGTTCCTAAACCATCCTCTAGCTTTTTTCTGACTTTGAGGATCTAGTTCTGGCCATGCATCTCTTAACCACAGAGAAGTCCCACAGGCTGTGGGTTTCTGTGAAGTACTGCATAGTACATGCACAGACCCTGGGAAGGGATTTAGATATTTATAAAGCCTACGTGCCAGAGCCTGCACGCTGAGCTTTATAGGAGTTATGTTATTAAATCAGCACAATATTAGGAAGCATTGTTATTATGTCCATTTCATAGATAAGGAAACTAGGCCAGAAAGATTAAGTGGTTTGACCAAGCTCGTAGCTGACATAGCCAGGGTAGGAGCCATGCTGGTGTGACTTGCTGCAGTGTGTTGCTTCTCTGGGGAGGCACAGGGCTCCTTCACAGAATGGAAGCTCTGCACCCTTCCCAACAGCCCCTGCAGTCTTTGCTTAGATGAACAGGCACCTCAGCGTCACTCATTCAACACTGAACTCATCTTCCTGGGTTTGTATCTTCTCCTGCACTGTACATCTCATGCAATCCAAGGCCAAGCAACAACTTCTGGAGTCAAGAGTTCTTGAATTTGAATCCTGGGGCCACCGCTTAGTGTGTGAACGTGAGGAAGTTACTTAGTCTCTCTGTAAAATAGCGATGAACATGGTACCGACTTATAAAACAGACAAAAAAAACCAGTTGCCCTCAAGTTGACTCTGACTCGTAGTGACCCCTGTGTGTTCGATTAGAACTGTGGTCCCTAGAGTTTTCAATGCCTGATTTTTCAGAAGTAAATTGATAGGCCTTTCTTCCGAAATGCTTCTGGGTGGTTTCAAACCTCCAGCCTTTTGGTTAGCAGGGACCAGGTTAGCAAAACTTCAGTGCGTTCTATAGGTGAGAGTAGAACTTTGTTTCCCAAGACAGCCTGGTGGATTTGAACTGCAGACCCTTTGGTTATCAGCTGTAGCACTTAACCACTATGCCACCAGGGTTCCCATCTCATCATGATATTATTATTGTTATAAACATCATCATTCAAATTAAGCCTTCCAAGTTACTATTGACTCCATCGTATCTTCCAGCCTTCTGGGAATCCTTACTACTAAGTGTTTCTTTAGTTGGGCCTGAGGATCCTTACTTCTAAAAATGTTTCTTGAATTCATCATCTCCAATCTAGCCCACTGCTGTTACCTTTGTATTTCCCACCCATGTGATTGCAGCTTCCTATCTGGTCTTTTGCAACTAACTTCCCTTGGCATTCATCACCTGCACAGTTGCAGAGAGATCTTTCTACAATTGTGTCTGAACATGTCTTCTGCTCAAAAACTTACTTTGTCTCCCCATTGTCCAAAGGAGGAATTCCTAATGCCTTAGTCTGGAATTTCATTCCTTCATAGTTTGACCTTTGCAGCTATGGGTTTTCTTCTCAGCCATCCTGTCATCCTTTTGCATCCACTTGTCCAATGTTCCCTAAGGACACTTGCACTTCTATGTGTCAATTTCTTGTTCAGTCCGCTTCTTCTCCCTGGGACGCTTTTTCTACCTGGCAAACCCCTGCTCCTTTAACAGCCACTGTGAGGTTTTTGAAGGCTTCCTGACCTCCCAGGCTGGCTCCCATGCCCCACTTGACCAACAGCCAAGCTGATCACATTACCTCTGCACTCCCAGATGGACAGACTCCTGATATAGCACTCAGCCTAGCGTTAGTCCTGCCTACTTTGTTCTCCTACATTCTGTGAGTTTCTTAAGTATTTCTACATCCCCAACACAGGGCAGAAGGCATCCCCCAGCATAGGTGCTCGGCAAATGGTTGTTGATCGAGCATTTACTTAACATTTGGGGTTGGAAAGCAGAGCAAGCCCTCTAACCTTTCTGTTTTCAGAAAAAGACGCAAGTAAGGGATGCCTCAGAGGATCAGTATATTTATGGCTTTGGATCCAACAAATGTTTCAAAAATGGGTCTTACAAGTTTTGCTTCAATAGGTTTTGACTCTAATTTCCTTTATACACTTTATAGAGTAGTACACTGCTCTACTTCAAGTTTAAGCCCAAGTGTGCTTAGACCAGGGGGAATTGATTCTGTGAGTTTTGGTCTCTTTTTGGTAAATGTATTCTAATATGAGTCAGAACCGACTTGATGGCACTGGGTTTGGTTTTGGTGGTTGGTTATTCTACTATCTTTTGTGGGAGCCCTTCAAAAATCCAAGATGCCTGGATTAAACCTTCAAAAGAATGGAAGTCACCATTTTTGCAAACTCAAACAAGTGGAAATAAATAGGTTTAAGCCCTAAGGATGTTAGTGTGGCTGAAAACTCAGGCCCAGGAGACTGTGGTTTCTACACCTGGGAGACAATTGCCCACCTGACTCTGCTAACGCAAACTATTGGTAAGTGAGTAAGTATATTTTGGATCTGTCTTCTGGGCCATTAAAAAAAAAGTCATCTTAGACTAAGAGGTGCAGGATAAAAGTTATTTCAGTTTCATACTTGGAAACGTAAATGTTTATTACAATCCTAGAATTTCAGCTTGCAAGGCTTCTTAGCAGAGGAGGAGCTTGAAGTCCCAAAGAGTCAAGCAAGTTGACTGAGGACACTCAGCTCCTTGGGCAAAGACTGGGCTTGGCTCTCCTCCCTTCAACCAGGCTGTCTCCAGAGCTTGGGAGAACCATTTCCTTGATTTTCTTTGGAGCCCAGACCCTCTTCACTTCCTGTCTGGGCTGTTCCCTCTGCAGAGCCATATGCAAAGCAAGGTTGAGGTGCTCTTTTGTTAAAAATGAAACAGAGTTCCTATAAAATAAAAGTTTATTCAGATTCAAAGACTTACAAATCAGGAGGCACCAAAATGAAAGCTCAAAATGGCATTCAGCAGAGGGAGCATAAGCACAAGCCATTTTTCAGAGCTTTGTACAGGGTGGGAAAGAATATGGGAGTACATCTGATCAGTTGACATTTCAACACACTCTGTAAGACTTATTTACCGATAATTTTTATTGGCTAGGGTAGTCAACTTAGCATAGTTTCCTGCTTTCCAGAATTGGTTCCTGCAACAGCCTGGGTGGACCATCTCAGAATGTTGAAGAACAAGTTATTTTGTTCAAGAATGTAGTCATGGGTCATGCACTCTAAAAAGCGAAGCTGGGGCCTAAGACAAAATGAAGTCTGATTCAGACCTGTGTCAGCCATTTTAGTTATGTCAAGGACCTCAGTTTTAGAGTACCTTTTCACATTTTAAGCAGCCAGGGCTGGGAAAGGAGCCAGATACACTCAGGGCCCTCTGTGATAAGTTGAGCTGCATCCTGAGCCTGAGCAGGGCCCAGAGTTGCAGTCTCTGTACCTACAGTGGGGACATGGTGCTATGAAGGACCTACAGCTGCACACAGGGGAGCAGACCTGTTGCTGATCTTTTCTATGATGCCTTCTAAATACCAAAGGAACAGATGCTTCTGAACTGTTTCCTGGGCTGAAGGGTTGAGTAAAAATGATCCAATTCAGTAAATACTCATCAATGGCCATGTGTTCTGAGCCCTGCACTGTATGCTGAAAAAAAAAAAAAAAAGACATGTTGATTCCTGCCCTTGGCAAGCTAGAAGTCTGGTGGGGAAGACAGATGAGCAAACAGCTAACCACAGCATAAAATCCTAGAGAAACGAATAAAATGTGCCAAGAGTGGGAGTGAGAGAGGAAGATTTGCAGAGATAAGGCCTGAGAAGTGGTATGATGCAGGGATGGGATGAGACGAGAGATGTAAGGAAGGCTGTTGATGGAGGTGGGGAGAGAGGAGGCAGGGAGAGGGAGGGTCAGAGAGAAAAACAGCAAGTGAGACAGATAGGTTGAGAGAAAGAGACAGAGGGAGAGAAAGAGTAAGAGTGAAAGAATGAGAGGGTGAACAAGAAGAAAAGAAAGAGGATGAGAGAAGACACGAGACAGTGAAAGAGACTGAGCAGGAATGAGAGTGAGAAAGAGAGAGAGAGCAAGGTCAAAAGCAAGAGACAGAAGGCAAGAGAGAGAGTGAGTGAGAACGAGAGAGAGAGAAAAAAAAACAATAGAGAGTGATGGAGAAAAATGAGAAAGAAAATGATGTAGAGAGGTAGATGGCATACGAGAAAGAAAGAGAGAGTAGCAAGGGAGAAAGTGGTACATAGCGGGAACAAGAATAAGAGCGAAACAGAAAAGAGCTAGAGCAGGAGCAAAGGGAAGGCACAGTGACCACATGGAATAGTGAGGAAGGAAGTGGGCACCGGGGGACCAGGGCATGGTGTGCATGGGTAGGGGGCAAGAGATGATGTAAAAAGGAACCTGGGGGGAAAAGCCTTGAACATCATGAATTTGGAGCTTTCACTCTAGGTTCAAGTCTACAATGCCCAAAAGAATTTTCCCAGCTGCCTGTGACCTTCATCCTAAATCCTTAGGATTAGGGCACATGGTGTGTGATTTCTGGACTTAATTAAAAGCTTCTTTCTTCCGTTGCATGGCCAATGATACCTGGCACAGTGTTGTTTATTTTGACATGCACTGTGGTGTTTTGACCAGGGGATTGATGATGAAAACCCTGGAAACGGAGACACAAGGGCAGCCCTGGTATGCTTTTATAGGCCCCTTGGGGTGGTGGTGGGGGAGGAGTCTCTTGACCCCTTCCCTTGTGTGTCTCCTTCAGTGTGGCTCCAGTCTGTCCCTCAGTTCACTGCGTTTCACCCAGGGGCCCACCTTTATTTCCAGCTGTCCTGAAGGGGAAATATCTGGCAGATTTCTGTTAACAACCCGAGGCATCCTGTGCCTGTAGATAGGGAGGAGATGGCACTGGGGAATTTGGGGATATAGACGCAGAGGAGATCCCTGGACACAGTGGAAGGGGCCTTGATGGCAGGTCTGCAGTGAGACAGCGACCCTGCCCTTCTCCACACACTGTCTCTGTGGTCAAGTCCCCACTGCTGTGCGTACACACACACTGTCCCCTGACAATAAAGGGAGCTCCTGCCAGGGGCTACAGGGATAAGAAGGGCCTTAAAGAACCTTAGATTCATGTGATAAGAGGACTGGAGCCTGAAGAGTTAAAAAGACTTAGAGCACCTTAGTCTCATGTGATAAGTAAGAAGGACTGGAGCCTGAAGAGGTAAAGAGACCTTTACTTACTTAGTGTGGTTGTTGCTGTTAGCTGTCATTGAGTCAACTCCAACTTGTAGTGACCTTATGTACTACACAACGTAATGCTACCCTGTCCTGCATCCTGTGTCATCTTTGTGATTGCCAATATTTTTGAGTCCATGATTGTGACTATTGTGCCAATCCATCTTACCAAGGTCTCCAAGGCTCTCATTGGCCCTCTACTTCATCAAGGATAAAGTCCTTTTCTAGTGATTGATGTCTCCTGATGATGTGTCCAAAGCAAGCAAGTCAGACAATGTTCTGTTGTGATTCATGAGATTTTCGTTGGTGAATTTTTGGATGTAGATCACCAGGCCTTTCTTCCCAGTCTGTCTTAGACTGGAAGCTCCACTGAATTTGAATGGGTGGCTTTTCTGGCATTTGAAGAACTGGTAGCATAGCTTTCAACGTCATAGCAACACAAACCACCACAACATGACAAACTGACAGGGGGTGGTTAGTGTAGACATTAAAAAAAAAAGGTGTAGCAGAGGTGGAGCCAACACGGTGCTATAGACAGAAGCGCCACGCCATCCCTTTGCAGCAAAGACCTGAGAAACTAAGTAAAACAGATACTAATATCATTCCTGGAACCCTAAGCATCAACTGAAAGGATAAAGAAGTCAATCAACACCGAATGCAGTAAGAAACTGACAAAGAAGAGAGAACGAGGAGAGCTATGAAGTGGAGGTCCCTTACCAGCTAATGAGCCATGAATTAGCCATCTTGGACTACAGCCACCAAGGACCTTGGACAGGGAGTACAGGACTGCAACTTCATGGAGCTCTCAATGGCAGACAAAGCATGCAGTAACCAGGGATACACGCTTTCCTACTCCATGCCCTTCTTCCTTCTACACAGCCTCCTCCACTTTCCAATGGGCTATGGTCACTCAGCTGGAGAGACACTAGCTCACTGCCTCCCCCCAGTGGCCAGTTCCCCCACTGGCATATATTTATTTATTTTGTTTTGGCTTTTTTTGTTTCTTCTCTCTCTCTCCCCCTTCCTTCCTTTTATTTCTACCACCGAGCTAGCCCAATGCACCATCCCTGCACCTTCTTGACAGGCTGTGCCACATTGCTCAGCTAGACAGCCACCAGCACAGCCTCCTTGGTTCCCTGCCTGCCACCTCCACCAGCTGGCTCCTTCAGCACCTTTTTTTTTTAAGGGCCTGTTTTTTTTTTTTTTTTGTTAATTGCACTTTAAGTGAAGGTTTACAAATCAAGTCAGTCTCTCACACAAAAACTTATACGCACCTTGCTATGTACCCCTAGCTGCTCTCCTTCTAATGTGACAACATACTCCTACTCTCCACCTTGTATTCCCCATGTCCATTCAACCAGCTCCTGTCCCACTCTGCCTTTTCATCTCACCTCCATACTGGAGCTGCCCACATAGTCTCACATATCTACTTGAGTCAAGTATCATTTTCTGTCTAATAGTCCAGTCCAATCCCTGTCCAAAGAGTTGGCTTCAGGAATGGTTCCAGTCTTGGACTAACAGAGAGTCTGGGGACCATGATCCCTGGGGTCCCTTCAGTCTTAGTCAGACCTTTAAGTCTGGTCTTTTTATGAGAATTTGAGGTCTGCATCCCACTGTTCTTCTGCTCCATCAGAGTTTCTCTGTTGTGTTCCCCGTCAGGCAGTCATTGGTGGTAGCTAGGCACCATCTAGTTCTCCGGGTCTCAGGCTGTTGGAGTCTCTGGTTTGTGTGGCCCTTTCTGTCTCTTGGGCTAATATTTACCTTGTGTCTGTGGTGTTCTTCATTCTTTTTTGCTCCAGGTGTGCTCCAGGTGGGTTAGAGGCCTCTTCCCCTTCCATATGAAGTTGGTGATTTGTTTCTCCATTTCATTAAAAATGTCTTTGGAATTTGGATCAGGATTGCATTGTATCTATAGATCACTTTGGGTAGAATAGATATTTTCACGATGTTGAGTCTTCCTATCCATGAGCAAGATATGTTTTTCCACTTGTATAGGTCTCTTTTGGTTTCTTGCAGTACTGTCTTGTAGTTTTCTTTGTACAGGTCTTTTATGTCTCTGGTTAGATTTATTTCTAAGTATTTTATCTTCTTGGATATTGATTTGGTGATATCCTCTTTGAGGTTCTCTTTGTTGGTGAGGAGGAATCCAGCCAATTTTTGTATGTCTATCTTGTATCCTAATACTCTGCTGAACTCATCTATTAGTTTCAGTAGTTTTCTTGAGGATTCTTTAGGCTTTCTTGTGTATATAGGTCATGTCATCTGCAAACAGAGACACTTTTACTTCTTCCTTACTAATGTGGATGCCCTTTATCTCTTTATCTAGCCTAACTGCTCTGGCTAGGACCTCCAGCACAATGTTGAATAAGAGTGATGATAAAAGGGATCCTTGTCTGATTTCCGTTCTCAAGGGGAATGCTTTCAGACTCTCTCCATTTAGATGATGTTGGCTGTTGGCTTTGTGTAAATGCCCTTTATTATGTTGAGGGATTTCCCTTCTATCCCTATTATGGTATCCAAAGATTTAGCTTCAATTTTGCTGATCCTGTCTTCAATTGTTTCAAATTTGCTCCTAAAACCTTGTATTGCCCTGTCTAGTTCTCAAATTTCATTTTTTATCCTTTGTATTTCTAATCTCTGTTTTTATATGATTTCTGGTTGCTTATTTATTTTGACATCTTTTTCCTGTATTATTTCCATGAATTCTTCCATTGCTTTGTCTGTGTTTTCCCTAATTTTATCTATATTTTTCATGATTTCATCCATTTTTTTCCTATTTTTGTCTGCACTTTTTCTTAATCTCTTTCCTAATCTATTGCAGAGTCCTGAATATTGGATTTCTGAATTCACTAGTACATAGTTCCAGTGAGTGCCTTTTCTTCTACCAGTGGGCTGACCTTGGACACTTACTTTTCTCCTCTGGGCCTCATCTAAAAAATGATGGGGTTGGGATAGTCAGTTTCTCAGAAACGTTCTTGGTTTAGTGTCTTCTAGTTCTATGATTCTGTCAAGGAAGTTACCACCAAACCAGGGGAGGTGAACATTAAAAATAGAAAACACAAGGCAACGCTAGGAGGTGGGAGGAAAAGCTGTTTTATAAAAATGTAAAAATTTTATTGTTTTTTGATACTTAGAGTAATAAATAAATTTTATTTTAGATTTTAGTAATCGCAATCTACTTTTATTCAGAAAATGTAATAGTGATAACTGTGTTAACTGTTCTTTCACTGTTTCTTCATCATTGAATGGTTCACACCTGGGGTCTCAGTGTATAGGCAGCCTACATTGAAAGATGGGATGGATGTGCTGTGCCTTGGGACATATTTTGTGTGAGATGCTACTTCATGGTCCTGGGGTAGAGAGATTGGGGTGGGGATACAAATGGACACTTGGAGTTTGGTCACAGACTACGGTCATTGAATCTGAGGTTCTGAGGAAGTGGTAGTAGGGGTCAAAGATCTGAGGTTCTGGGGAAGCAGTAGGAGGGGAATCTTGCCTTTAAGGGTAGTGACCTAAATGTACCATAGTCAATATGAAGGCTCAGTGGGATGGGGGTGGGAGGATCTGATAGCAAATACTCTGCAGAATGTTGGCTTTCCTTCCTCACTTCCGAACATTGAGGATGCTAGAAGGCAATTTCCTGGCCAAAACACCTCCCTGAGAAGGGGTGACTGGAGTGGAAAATCCTTCTCCCTGGATCTGTTGCATCTCTGTCCTTCCCTAACTCTGAGTCTTCAGCTATGCGTGTGGAAGAGTTGATTGCCTCTACTCAGCACTGGTAAAGCGTTCTCTACTCCAGCCATTTAGGTAGCGAGAGTGACTGGAGGCTATCACTCCAAACTTTTCTTGAAATTAGGTCAGGAGCTGCATGTGTGGCTCATCTCTGCCTAAAGCGGGGTGCTGCTGTTTGTGTCCCACTAGCATCTCCCCTGGAAAGCTTGCAGGGCAGATGCAAGGAGAGAATGGCTCATCTGCTCACTTCCAGGTTCCCTAGCCAGCTGTACCTCTAGGAGCATCCACAGCCTTGGAGGCAGCTTGTGCCACAGAACACCATCTGCTGGTGAATTTTTCTTGCTTTCCAGGGAAGCAGAGCTGTGAGTGCCCTTCTCTGTCTTCTGTAAGCAGAGAATCACTAATCTGCTTTCTCACCAAAGGCATAAGTGTTGGAAAGTGGAAGGAGGAACCTGCTGAGGTGGGTCACTAAGACCTCTGCTTAACGGTAGAAATGGACGAGGATGGCAACCATCCTGCTGGGAATCATGACCCACAGACAGCATCCTGCCTGGGGCAGGACATGGGGGTGGCTTTGTGTGCTCTAGGTGATGGTCAATGATAATGAATTCTAACCTGGACTGGAGCCTCTGTTTTGATTTATAATCACTATTAAGAACAGAACTCTATGACAAGCTGAGTTTTATAGTTGTTGCTATTATGCTTTAGAAAAATGGAAATTTTAAGGCAAAATCTCCGTGGGAAAGCATGTGAACTCAAAGGCAGAGAGTAGTCAAGCCTCTCCAGCCAAGTATGCTCAGGCATCACCACCTCTAAGATGTCTTATTTCCAAGTTCTGTATACCACCTGCTAGGAATCTGTTAGGTCAATCCTACTGTCTCTCCACCTGATTTTGAGCATCTCTCAGTGTGAGGAAGAGCCTATTCTCTTGGGCAAGCAGCAGGTAGGCACAGCACGGTGGCTATAGCATCCTTCCTGTTCATGTGGGCAGGTGGCAAAGCCACAGAAAGGGCACAGGGCTGGTAGTTAACATGCAAATTTCAACTCTTCCTGCACCTTGGACAAATCGCTATGGTCTGCTTCCTTGTAAATGTAAGACAATAATAATAACAATTCATTTTCTATCTCCCCATAGAGCTGTTGAAAGAAGGAAATGAGAACATGTGTATTATACAATCTCTTATTCAGCTCGATGAGGTCCCTTATGTAACTTGCTACTTGGTTTTTTTTTTTTTTTAATGATTAATGCATGCAGAGGCAGATCCAGATTTCAAGGGACCTAAAAAAAAAAAAAAAAAAATTTTTTTTTTTTTTAAAGCATACACAATTTGGAAAACTTAAAAAAAAAAAATAGAACACAAGATTGCAAAATCCAAATTAAATATGAAATGGAACTTTATTTAGAATGAGAAAATAAGGTGAAACACATCACAAATTTTAAAAAGCTCACAAGTACTGTAAGCCTTATATCAATCCAGTAAAATAACATAATAATTGTATCAACTAACCCAACCCGCTGCCATCCTGCCGTCAGGTCGATTCCAGCTCAGAACCCCATTGGTCTCCAAGGCCGTAACCCTTTATGGAAGCAGGCTGCTGCATCTTTCTCCCACGCAGTGGCTGTGGCTTAGAGCTCTGACCTTTCAGTTTGCAGTCAAGCACTTCAACCGCTGCACCACCAAGACTCCACAATACCTCTATTATGCTTTATGTTTGTTATTTTTGGTTGCATATTTTTGGTAGATTCTTTATATAACAACAAATATGTGATATTTTCTATCAAGAGGATAAAATCATCAGCATTTCCTCTAGAATAGCTGATTGTTTTGCTTCATCAGTGGCAATTTTGTCTGCTGTTGCATTTGAAACTGTTCAGCTTTGTTAGGAAGAAGGTGTCAGATCAGCGGGATCCAATCCAGTGCAAATGAGAGGCATAAGCACACAATTCACATATATTCAACCAACTGCAACCCCTGTGACAGAGCACAACAGCCCCATAGGGTTTTCTTGGCTATAATCTTTATAGGAGCAGATGGCCCGGTCTTTCCCCCACAGAGCCACTGGATGGGATCAATTTCCAAGCTTTAGGCTAGCAGCAGAGCACTTAAACATTTGCACCACCAGGGCTCCTTGACACACCTCCTAAACCAAACCCATTGCTGTCTAGTCCATTCCGACTCACAGTGACCCTATAGGACAGAGTAGAATTGCCCCATAGGATTTCCAAGCAGTGGCCAGTGGATTCTAAATGAAAACCTTTTGGTTAGCAGCTGTCACGGAATTTTTTTCTTTTTGAGATGTGTGTATCAACTTGGTTAGGCCATGATTCCCAGTATTGTGTGGTTGTCCTCCATTTTGTGATTGTAATTTTATGTTGAAAGGATTAGGGTGGGATTGTAACATCACCCTTACTCAGGTCACCTCTCTGATCCAAAGTGAGGAGAGTTTCCCTGGGGTGTGGCCTGCACCATCTTTTATGTCTCAAGAGATAAAAAGAAAGGGAAGCAAGCAGATAGTTGTAGACCTCATACCATCAAGAAAGCAGCACCAGGAGCAGAGCACGTCCTTTGGACACAGGGTCTCTGCACCTGAGAAGCTCCTCTGCCAGGGGAAGACTGAGGACAAGGACCTTGCTCCAGAGCCCACAGAGAGAGAAAGCCTCCTTCTGGAGCCAATGTCCTGAATTTGGACTTGTAACCTTCTAGACTGTGAGAAAATAAATTTCTTTTTGTTAAAGCCATCTGCTTGTGGTATTTCTGTTATGGCAGCACTAGATGACTAAGACAGCAGCCAAACAGTTAACCACTGGGCCACCAAGGCACCTACCACACACCTAAAAATACTAGTGAGTGGAGGCAAATTGTCGATTGCAACAGGAGCCCACAGTATTAGAGCTGTGTGAGAGATAGCGAAGGGAAGACAAAGGGCCTTCTGACAACTTTTATAGCTAGAGAATCCCTTAATCATAAACAGGTACTAAGTAGACATCTCAGGAGCTTGTTCTGAAGCCATCCAATAAAACACTGAAGGGTCTTTTGCACACACTAATTTGAGGATGAAGAAACGGTCCATAGTAACATGAGATGATTGGTGGAGTGTGCTGGGCCCTGTGAACTCTCAAGACCAACCAACCAAAACTCCTTTCTGGGATTAATCTTGGCTCTGAAGAGGAACTACTCAGAGTATAATCCAAATAAGTAGGGACACTGGGGACAAACGAAAGAGATTTAAGTAGAAGAGGGGAAGAAAACCAGCAGATTTTATAAAATGTAAGACTATAGCTTTCAATGCTAAGCAAAACTATAGAAGACAAAGGTCTTACATCAAAAACTTAAGAAAACTATCTTAGATCCTAGATTCTTTTGCCTTGTAAGAGTTGTTCTTGTTGTTGTTAGGTGCTGTCTAGTCAGTTCCAACTCATAGTGACCCTATGCACAACAGAACGAAACTGCCTGGTCCTGCACCATCCTTATAATCCTTGCTATGCTTGAGCTCATTGTTGTAGCCACTGTGTCAATCCACCTTGTTGGGGGTCTTCATCTTTTTTGCTGACCTTGTACTTTGCCAAGCATGATGTCCTACTCCAGGGACTGATCTTTCCTGACAACATGTCCAAAGTATGTAAGACGCAGTCTCGCCATCCTTGCTTCTAAGGAGCATTCTGGCCGCATTTATTCTGAGACAGATTTTTTCGTTCTTTTGGCAGTCCATGGTATATTCAATATTCTTCCCTAACACCACAATTCAAAGGCGTCATTTCTTCTACGGTCTTCCTTATTAACTGTCCAGCTTTCACATGCATATGATGCAATTGAAAATACCATGGCTTGAGTCAGGCTCACCGTAGTCTTCAAGAAGACATCTTTGCTCTTTAACACTTTAAAGAAATCCTTTGCAGCAGATTTACCCAAGGCAATGCATCATTTGATTTCTTGACTGCTGCTCCCACGGCTGTTGATTGTGGATCCAAGTAAAATGAAATCCTTGACAGCTTCAATCTTTTCTCCGTTTATCATGATGTGGCTCATTGGTCGAGTTGTGAGGATTTTTGTTTTCTTTATGTTGAGGTGCAATCCGTACTGAAGGCTGTGGTTTTTGATCTTCATTAGTAAGTGCTTCAAGTCCTTTTCACTTTCAGCAAGCAAGGTTGTGTCATCTGCATAACACAGGTTGTTAATGAGTCTTCCTCCAAACCCGATGCCCCATTCTTCTTCATATAGTCCAGATTCTTGGATTATTTGCTCAGCATACAGATTGACTAGGTATGGTGAACGGACACAACTCTGACACACACCTTTCCTGATTTTAAACCAATCAGTACCCTCTTGTCCTGTCCAAACTACTGCCTTTTGATCTATGTAAAGGTTCTTCATGAGCACAATTAAGTCTTCTGGAATCACCATTCTTAGCAATGTTATCTGTAATTTGATATGATCCACACAGTCTAATGCCTTTGCATAGTCAATAAAACACAGGTAAACATTCTTCTGGTATTCTCTGCTTTCAGCCAGGATCCATCATCAGCAATGAAATCTCTGGTTCCACGTCCTCTTCTGAAACCAGCCTGAATTTCTGGCAGTTCCCTGTCAATATACTGTTGCAGCCATTTTTGAATGATCTTCAGCAAAATTTTGCTTGCGTGTGATATTAATGATATTGTACTATAATTTCTACATTTGGTTGGGTCACCTTTCTTGGGAATAGGCATAAATATGGATTTGTTCCAGTCAGTTAGCCAGGAAGCTCTCTTCCATATTTTTTGGCATAGACGAGTGAGCATGACTCAAAATGAGAAGAAACAGTGGCAAACATCTGTTAATAATTGGAACCTGGAATGTACGAAGTATGAATCTAGGAAAACTAAAAATTGTCAAAAATGAAATGGAATGCATAAACATCAATATCCCAGGCATTAGTGAGCTGAAATGCACCAGTATTGGCCATTTTGAATTGGACAATCAAATAATCTACTATGCTGGGAATGACAACGTGAAGAGGTATGGTGTTGCATTCATCGTCCAAAAGAACATTTCAGTAATAGGATAATATCTATATGCCTACAAGGAAGACCAGTTAATACAATTATTATTCAAATTTAAACACCAACCACTAAGATCAAAGATGAAGAAATAGAAGAGTTTTATCAGCTGCTGCAGTCTGAAATTGATTGAACATGCAATCAGGATACATTGATAATTACTGGTGATTGAATGCAAAAGTTGGAAACAAAAAAGAAGGATCAGTAGTTGGAAAATATGGCCTTGGTGATAGAAACAATGCTGGAGATCAAATGACAGAATTTTGCAAGACCAACGACTTCTTCATTGCAAATGCCTTCTTTCACTAACATAAATGGCAACTATACACATGGACCTCGCCAGATGGAACACATAGAAATCAAATTGACTCATCTGTGGAAAGAGATGATGGAAAAGGTCAATATCATCAGTCAGAACAAGGCCAGGGGCCAACTGTGGAACAGACCATCAATTGCTCATATGCAAGTTCAAGCTGAAACTGAAGAAAATCAGAGCAAGTCCACAAGAGCCAAAATATGACCTTGAGTATATCCCACCTGAATTTAGAGACCATCTGAAGAATAGATTTGATGCATTGAACACTAGTGACTGAAGACCAGACGAGTTGTGGAATGACATCAAGGACATCATACATGAAGAAAGCAAGAGGTCATTGAAAAAACAGGAAAGAAAGGAAAGATCAAAATGGATGTCAGAGGAGACTCTGAAACTTGCTCTTGAATGTCGAGCAGCTAAAGCAAAAGGGAGAATTGAAGAAGTAAAAGAACTGAACAGAAGATTTCAAAGGGTGGCTCGAGAAGACAAAGTAAAGTATTATAATGACATGTGCAAAGAGCTGGAGATAGAAAACCAAAAGGGAAGAGCACGCTAGGCATTTCTCAAGCTGAAAGAAATGAAGAAGAAATTCAAGCCTCGAGTTGCAATAGTGAAGGATTCTATAGGGAAACTATTAAACGACACAGGAAGCATCAAAAGAAGATGGAAGGAATACACAGAGCCATTATACCAAGAAGAATAAGTCTATGTTCAACCATCCCAAGAAGTAGCATATGATCAGTAACCAATGGTACTGAAGGAAGAAGTCTGAGCTGCTCTTAAGGCATTGGCGAAAAACAGGGTTCCAGGAACTGACAGAATACTGAGATGTTTCGCAAACGGATGCAGCCCTGAAGGTGTTCACTCATCTATGCCAAGAAATATGGAAGACAGCTTGTAATAGTAGAGTTGCTTAAATATGGGCAACAGAAAAGAATGGTGGTCAAGTCTCATAAAAATAATATTTTAAAAAATGGGACAAGAAACAAAATAATGCCTTGACAGTGAATGAAAACATGAATAAAATAGGTAAAAGCCATAACAATAATCCGAATTGGGCTATTAGAGAAAAACTCAGAAATGAAAAAATTGGGAAAAATAAAAATATTTGAAGGGCTAGCTAACAGAACTCAGGAAATAAGTAGAAATAAGAGAAAATATTATTTTGGAAAATCAAAACTAAACTAGAAGAAACATAAGAATGAATAAATATCATCGATTATGTGTTAAGAGAATTGGAAGATGGTAAGACAAGAAAAAAAAAATGATTCAAGAGTAATGACATTTATATAAGGTAGGCAATGAAGATCCAGTATATGATAATAGGAGTCTCCAAAGAAGAAAATGAAAGCAGTAGAATAGGGAAAAAAAAGAAAAGGAAAAGAAATCTATCTATCTATATGGAAAACAGTATTTCAAGAAATTTTTTGTACCCTGAGAGTATGGCCCCTGGACACCCTTTTAACTCAGTAGTGAAGTCACTCCTGAGATTCACCCTTCAGCCAAAGATTAGACAGGGTCATAAAATAAACAATAACACATATAATTCGAGCATGTATACGAGACTAAATGGGCCAAGAGTGAGAAGGCAGGAGGAGACAAGCAAGCCGAATGAATGGAAATGGGGAACCTGAGGTTGAGAAGGGGAGAGTGTTGACACGTCACAGGGTTTGCAACCAATGTCACAAAACAATATATGTATTAATTGTTTAACCAGAAAAAAAAAGGAAACTTTTGTGAAATTAAAAAAGTAAACTTTTGAAATTCTATATTGAGAGAGCACACTATGTACTTGGTTCACATCACACTGTGCCATTGGCCTGTACCCTGCATAGACAGAGAAATATTTTAGTAAAGTTATTGAACCTTAAAGAGAAAAGAAAAATCCTATGGGCATGCAGGCCAAAAAAAAAAAAAAAAAAAGATCCCATCTCTAATAAAACAAAAAAAAAATCAGGTAATCTTCAGACTTCTTTATAGCAATGTGCTTTGTTTTATTTTGTTTTCTCCCCCAGAAGACAATGGAGTAACATTTTTAACAGTTTGTATATATACCATTTAGTGACACTGACTACAGTCTTCGAGTTGTACAACTATTCTCATCCTTTTTTTCTGAGTTGTTCCTCTCCCATTAACATAAATTCACTGCCCCCTGAGGTTCCTATCTAACCACACTTTAAACTCAAGGAAAGAAACTGTGCTCCAAAAATTATTTTCATGAAAACCTACCTTCAAATATGAAGCTTTAGACAACTAATACGTGCATGCAAAAACTCAGCACATAGCATTCACCCGAGTTCTTCCAGAGGAATATACTTGAAACAAGCTTCAGACAACAAAGTGTCTGGATAGAAGTATGAAGCAAGACTGGGGATGAGCATTAAATATGTATTTACAGGTAGAAATCAGATCACATAGAGATAATAAGTGTTACAGTATTTTATGTAATGTCTACCCTCTCTGACAATGTAGATAAAGTGCAATTATTTTTAAAAAGCTGGCAAGAACAAGAAAGGTATATGAAAGTAAAACAAAACAAAACAAATTCAAAAAACACCTTACTGATAGTCTTATAGGTATAACTAGGAGTCAAATGATAAAACGTCACATTAAATGTGGGGGCAGAAAAGGGGGTTAGGAAATAGACATTATTGGCTAATTTCAGTATTTCTCATGATTAAGGACCAATGAAAAGTAGCCAGAAAAGAGATTTAGGATATCATATAAGGGAGCCATTAATATAAAAAACAACCGTTCTTATATACCCAGAGGAGAGAACAGATGTATATATTTTACTAAAATATGTCTCAGTCTATGCAGGGTATAAGCCAATGGCATAGTGTGAGGTGAATGAAGTATATATATATATGTGTGTGTGTTTGTGTATACATATATAAACCTGTTGCATTGAGTCAATTCTGACTCATAGTTACCTTACAGGATAGAGTACAACTGCCCCATAGGGTTTCCAAGGAGCTGCTGATGGATTTGAACTGCCAACCATTTGGTTAGCAGCAGTAGCTCTTAACCACAGTGCCATCAGGGCTCCAGTACTTGTAAGCTTTTTAAAATTTGTGATGTGTTTCAATTTATTTTCTCATTCTAAATATACACATAAATGATAATAAATAATATTTATAAAAGTGTCAGAGAGCTATGGAAACAAAGAGGATTATGTGAGCTAAAATTCCAGACTAGAGAAACTTCCTGAGATGAGTTGACATTCTCCCTCTGATCTGTATTATATCACTTATAGGAAATAAGCAAATATATGGAAACCGAAAGTAATTAATGGTTACCAGTGGCAGGAAGAACGGGGAAAGAGGGAGGTTTTGCTTAGAGTGCATTGTAGGTATATTAACGGTGGGGGGGGATAACTTGGAAAAGGATAGCGAAAATGGTAACATGACTTGAAGAATGTAATCAATGTCACTGAATTCTACGTGTAGAAATTGATGAATTGCTGTATGTTTTGTTGGGCATACATCACTATAATAAAAAAAATCAATGAATATCAAACAAACTTGGGGCAAGTTATTTTGTAGATACAAACTGGTTCTAAAGCTTATGTGAAGAAAACAAAATAGCTAGAACAGCCAACAAAATACCAAGAACAGAGTTGGAGGACTCGCATTATCTGATTTCAAGACAATGAATCTACAATAATCAAGACAGTGTAGTACCGGTGAAAGAACATGTACATAGATCAATGGAACAGAATAGGAAGCTCAGAAATAGAGCTGCACCCAATATAATGAAGCAAGAAGAAAAATAAAATTAGCAAGTATTTAAAAGAGCCAGAAAATACGACTGTTTACCTAGAAAATTTTTTAAAAATTAGAGAAAATCTATTAGAATTAGTATTTCAGGTTGGTAAGGTCTTTGGAGATAAGTTTAATGCATAAAAATCAATTGTCTTTTTATATGCCAGCAAGAAAAAAAGTGTAAAATTAAATTTAAAAATATATAATTTACAATAACAACAAAAATACAAATGCATAGGAAAGAATCTAACAAAAAATATGTAGAATTTCTACACTAAAACTAAAAACTTTACTAAAGAAATTAAAGAGGACCTAAATAATCATGTTTATTGTTGAATATCATGTTGTCAAGATGTCAGTTTTCCTGAAATTAATCTCTACACTTCATGTAATCCCAATCAACATCACAAGAGAATTGTTTGTTTTTTTCATATATCAGAGGGGGAAAGGTGAACTGACAAACTGGTTCTAAAATTCATGTGGAAATCCAGAGAATCTAGAATAATCACAAAAATTTTGAAGAAAAAATAAGATTGGAGGACTTACACTGGCTATTATAAATCCAATATCAATTCCAGTTGGATTGCAGATCTAAATGTAAAATGTAAAACAATAAAGCTATTTGAGGAGAACATATCAATATGCATTAATTTGTAAAAGACACAAACACCACTGACCATAAAAGGATAAAAATGATAAAACAATTTATATTAAAATTTAAGAAATTTTGTTCATCCAAAGTATTCTACAGAAAAAGTTATCATTAACTTTATATGGAAAGAAACCCCAGATAAGTAAAACACTATTGAAGAAGAAGAATAAAGTAGAAGGACTCGCACTATCTGACCTCAGAACCTACTATACAACTACAATAGTCAAAACAGCCTGATACTGGCACAACAACAGATACATTGACCAATGGATCAAAATTGAGAACCCAGATGTAAATCCACTCACCTATGGTCGCCTGAGCTTCGACAAGGGCCCAAAGTCCATCAAATGGGGGAAAAACAGTCTTTTGAACAATTGGTGCTGGCAAAACTGGATGTCCACCTGCAAAAAAAAGAAACAGGACCCATACCTCACACCGTATACAAAAACTAACTCCAAATGGATCAAAGACCTACATATAAAGCCCAAAACTATCAAGTTTACAGAAGAAAAAATAGGATCAATGTCAGAGGCTCTAGTACGCAGCATTAACAGAATACAAATCACAACCAACAACACACAAGCTCCAGAGGATAAGCTGGATAACTGGGATCTTCTAAAAATTGAGCACTTATGCCCATCAAAAGACTTCACCAAAAGAGTAAAAAGAGGACCTACAGTCTGGGAAAAAAAATTCTGGCTATTACAAATCGACAAAGGTCTAATCTCTAAAATCTACAATAAAATCCAACCCCTCTACAACAAAAGACAACCCAGTTAAAAAACGGGCAAAGGAAATGAACAGACACTTCACCAAAGAAGACATTTAAGCAGCCAAGAGATACATGAGGAAATGCTCTGGATCACTAGCCATTAGAGAAATGCAAATCAAAACGACAATGAGATACCATCTCACCCCGGGGTTAATGGCACAAATCAATAAAACAAGAAATAACAAATGTTGGAGAGGCTCCCAGGAGATTGCAACTCTCATGCACTGCTGGTGGGAATGCAAACTGATACAACCATTTTGGAAAAAGATATGGTGCTTCCTGGGAAAGCTAGGAAACCCTGGTGGTGTAGTGGTTAAGTGCTACGGCTGCTAACCAAAAGGTCAGCAGTTCAAATCCTCCAGGTACTCCTTGGAAACTCTAAGGGGCAGTTCTACTCTGCCCTATAGGGTCGTTATGAGTGAGAATCGACTCAATGGCAGTGATTTTTTTTGTTTTTTGTTTTTTTTTTATAGAAAGCTAGAAATAGAAATGCCATATGATCCAGCAATCCCACTCCTAGGAATATATCCTAGAGAAATAAGGGTTTTCACACAAATAGGCATATGCACAACCATGTTCATTGCAGCATTGTTCTCAATAGCAAAAAGATGGAAACAACCTAGCTGCCCA
Organism: Loxodonta africana; assembly: GCF_030014295.1. Lineage (NCBI taxonomy): Eukaryota > Metazoa > Chordata > Mammalia > Proboscidea > Elephantidae > Loxodonta > Loxodonta africana. The sequence goes on along the minus strand of NC_087357.1, from coordinate 80,759,558 downwards.
TCAATAGAAGAATGGATAAACAAACTGTGGTACACACACACAATGGATTATTACTCAATGATAAAGAACAGCAATGAATCTGTAAAGAAGCTCATAACATGGATGAATCTGGAGGGCATTATGCCAAGCGAAAGAAGTCAATCAGAAAAGGACAAATATTGTATGAGACCACTACTGTAAAAACTCATGAGAAGGTTTACACGCACACCCAGAGACAATCCTTGATGGTTATGAGAGAGGGGAGGTGTGGGGATGGAAAATGCTTAATAGACAGTAGATAAGCTGTAGCTTTGGTGAAGGTAAGACAGTACACAATCCTGGGGAAGCCAGCACAACCTGTACGAGGCAAGGTCTTGGCAGCTCCGCAGACACATCCAAACTCCCTGAGGGGCCGAACTGCTAGGCTGAGGGCTGTGGGACCACAGTCTCAGGGAACATCCTAGCTCAACTGGCATAACATAGTTTATAAAGAAAATGTTCTACATTCTACTTTGGTGAGTAGCCATCTAGGATATTCCACTGGTCTCATCCCTTCAGGAGCAAGGAAGAATGAAGAAAACTAAAGATACAAGGGAAAGATTAGTCCAAAGGACTAATGGACCACGTCTACCACAGGGTCCACCAGACTGAGGTCTAGAACGATGAGATGGTACCCAGCTACCCACCAACCACTCTGACAGGAATCACAATCGATAGCTCTGGACAGAGGGGGAGAAAAATGTAGAACAAAATTCAAATTCACAAAAAAAAGTCCAGACTAACTGGTCTGAGAGAGACTGAAGGAACCTTGGAGACTATGGCCCCTGGACACCCTGCTAACTCAGACCCAGAGCCACTCCCAAAGTCTACCTTTTAGCCAAAGATTAGACAGTCATATAAAAGAAACGATAACACATGTGAGGAATGTGCTTCTTAGTTCAATCAAGTATATGAGGCCAAATGGGCAACACCTCCCCAGAAGCAAAGACGAGAAGGCAAGAAGGTACAGGAAAACTGGACAAATGGACACGGGAAGCCTGGAATGGAAAGGGGAGAGAGTTGACACGTTGCAGGGATTGCAACCAATGTCACAAAACAATTTGTATATAAATTTTTGAAATAAGAAACTAATTTGCATAAACTTTCACCTAAAGCACAATGAACAAACACAGAGAAATAGGAAGAGTAATAGGAAAACATCAAGGCAAGGAATACTACTGGATCTTCAGTGTAATCTTATTTTTCTTCTTGGAAAACAGGACATTCAGAGGAGTTTTTGTTATTTGCATGAAATGCCCTTTCTCAAGTGTCACAAGCATAAAAGGGCTGAGCAATTCAAGTAAGCAAGTGGAACTGAAAGGCTCTCCCTGTGGCTTCCAGGTCTACATATCTGTGGTCCTGGGATGATTATTTTGAATCTGAGAATTATTACACTTGTTTTGCAATTCCCTAATAAGGAAGGCAGTATCATGCTTAAGAATGTGTGCTCAAGAATGAGATACCCTAATCACATCCTGGCTCTACGACTTACATGCTGGGCCTCGGTGGTCTCACTTTTATGCCAACCCCACAGTAGTGTTGCAAGGATCAATCATGATCATTCTGGCAAGGTGTTCTGAATGGTGCCCTCACATAGTAAAAAGCAAAACCAAACCCACTGCCATTGAGTCTATACCGACTCATAGCGACCCTATAGGACAGAGTAGAACTGCCGCATAGAGTTTCCGAGGAGCTCCTGGTGGATTCGAACTGCCAATCTTTTGGTTAGCAGCCATAGCTCTTAACCACTATGCCACCAGGGTAAGCACCCAATAAACTTCACCATCATCATCATTACTTATTGTCTAGAAACAGCAGCGGAGTGAGGTATTGTGCTCTCACACTCCAAAAAAGAAATTTGCTTGTCAAGTGATTAGGAGCAAACAAGAAAGTCTGGTGCACCGCCAAAACACTCCCTACCGTTTTCAATTTCTTTTTTCTAGGAATAGAAGCAGAAAGAGTAGGGAAATGCCAGTTGGCAGATAACCTTCCCTCCTCCAGTTTTGTTTTATTATTATTTTTCTTCAGGCATCACATCCAAAAAGGGGGGAAATTATTTTCTAAAACTTCTTAGCTCCCCAAATTAAAACCACATTTCCTGTCTGTGGCCTCTGAGCTCTCTGAGCAGATGGCTTTGGCAGTGCTCCCTGCCTCCACATCAGGCTCTGTGAATTCTCCTCCTTCCATGGGTCATTGTGACATACCAGTGACACACCAGCAGGGCTGAGAGCCTCACCAGAGGAGGGAAGCCTACAGCTGATATTTAGACATGGACTTATTTAGGCTTGAATAAAATATTGTTGTCACAGTGGTCCTTTCCAAATATATGTCCTGCAAATTACTTTAAATTAGAGGATTTGAAAAAAGGCATTCATTTGAAAATGAATTATAAGAAATAAATTACAACCTAATCATTTTGTAGTTTTAAAGAACACTTTCACATATATTCTATTATTTAACCCTCACAGCAATAATATAAACCCAAACAAAACCTATTGCTGTTGAGTCGATTCCTACTCATAATGACCCTATAGGACAGGGTAGAGCTGCCATATAGGGGTTCCAGGGCTGTAATGTTTACAGAAGTAGACTGCCACATCTTTCTTCTGTGGAGCTGATGGTGGGTTTGAACCACTGACTTTTCAGTTAGCAGCGGAGTGCTTAACCATTGTGCCATCAGGGCTCCTTGTAATATTTGTTGTTGTTGTTAGGTGCCATATGAAGAGATATTTACCTTAATGTGTCAATGGTTTAGTGTTCCTCTGCTAACAAAAAGATTGGCAATTCAAACCCAACCACCTGCTCCACAAGAGAAAAGAATTGGCAATCTGCTCCCATAAGGATTGTTGTTGTTGTTGTTGTTGCTTATATCAACCCCATGTACAACAGAATGAAACATTGCCTGGTCCTGTGTGATCTTCACAATTATTGCTATGTTTGAGCCCGTTATTGCAGCCACTGTGTCAAGCCATCTTGTTGAGGTTCTTCCTCTCTTTTCTGACCCTTCACTTTAGCAAGCATGAAGTCGTTCTCCATGGACTATCCCTCCTGATAACATGCCCAAAGTAATCTAGACAAAGTATCACTATCCTTGCTTCTAAGGAGCATTCTGATTGTACTTCTTCCAAGACAGACTTGTTCGTTCTTCTGGCAGTCCATGGTATATTCATTAATTTTTGCCAACACCATAATCAAAAGGCATAAGAAAAAGGGGATGTTAGATCTCAGTTGTATCACTCTGCTCCCACTACTACTTTCTTAATGTTGCAGGAAAAATTTAGTTATCCTATATGAAACTGGGGAAAAAGAAAAACAAGGAAGGAAGGAAGGGAAAGTAAAGGAAGAAAAAGAAAAGAAGGGAGGAAGGGAGAAAGAAAAGAAATGATTAAGAAAAAAAAAAGAAAAAACACAGAAAAGAAAAACAGCATTATGACCAATCTGGAGTTGCTGCCAAAAACGTGCCAGCCTGTTCTCTCAAACCATGAGAAAGGACCCAGCTATTTACCATAAATCATCTTTTACGCAGGCCACTTCCCAGAAGACTGGCACCAAAATCCTTTTTAGATATCCCTTTTTCTCTGCAAAGTTTTAAATTCAGACAACTGGTGAAGCGATCCCTCTGTCTTGGCACAGAGCCCCACAACTGCCAGATTACCCTCCATTCTTGATACATGGAGGCTCCTGCACCCCGACCTCTTCCAAAGCCTAGGCCCACCACCTATGGTCCTCCCAGCAGGCCCAGCCACCTTCTACTCTGCCCGACCTCTTCTGAAGCCTGGGCCCACCACCTATGGTCCTTCTGCCAGGCCCAGCCACCTTCCACTCTGCCCATAGATTTGGAACTGTAGGGAACAATACCCTCCAGCATCTTACATGTCAGGGGTGGTTGTTCCCTTAAAAAAGGCAGAAGTGGTCAGAGGAGCTTCATGAAAAAGAAATTATAGTTTGTCTTAGGAAAAATGGAATTGAAAGATGAAACCAGGGAAAGGGAATAAGGTAACAGAACAGGCTTGGGTCTGCACAGAAGAACTTTAAGCCCCTAATTAAGTGAGCCAAGACATCAGAACCCAGAGGGGATGAGCATGGCTGTGGCCAGGAAGAGATGAAAGCACTGCTCATCAGGGGAAGAGGGATGGGAGGGGGCAAAAGGGAGGTATCCCTGACCACCCACTTCTATATCTTGTATTTGTTCTAATCGGTAAATGGAGGTGAATCACACTTAGGAAATGCATTTACATTTTGAAAATGTGGTTCTGGAGATGTGGGCCTGCTCATCACCCTGGGATGGTCATTTTCTTGGGGGCCTGGTGGCAGACCCAGGCAGATGTGAAGCATAGGAACGCCAGATCCTGATGTCAAACCATAGCTGTCTTTCACATTAGCTCGGCGATTTGAACATCTCAGTTGTTGATGACATAAAAAACAAGAAAATCTTTAGGAGGTAAGCCACATATTTGTGGGTTCTTGACATTTTGAAAGTGTGACTGTTGTACAACCTTTTATTACACCACAAAACACCTCCCTCCCAAACACACACACAGGCACACGCACACGAATACCTCTGAAAATAAGTTTTATAAGCATCCAAAGATATTTAGGTCTGGCACCTATTGCCCCTCAGTATCCTGGTTGTGGGGGAGGGAGAAGGGGAAGTGATTAGAATTTCCCTAGTCCACTGTAGGTAATAACACAGCACTGTGACGCTCGTGATGCCAGGCAGAGTCATTCTCATCATCTACTTCTCTTCCTGGAAAGCCTAACTCAGTGAGAATGCCTGGTGGCTGCCCTGCCCGCAGTGGTCTTCATGAAAATAAAATAGGCTTACTACTTACTTCCTGCTTTGGGGCCCTGGTGGCACAGTGGTTAAGAGCTCAGCTGCTAACCAAAAGGTTGGCAGTTCGAATCCACCAGCCCCTCTTTGTCAGCATTTTGGGGCAGTTCTACTCTGTCCTATAGGGTCACTGTGAGTTGGTACCTGCTCAATGGCAACAGGTTTTTATTTTTTTTTACTTCTTGGTTTAATTAATTAAGGGGGGGTGAACCTTTGTATTCTGGCATAACCCCTTCACTTGCCAGATTTGAACAAAGAGCATAGTAGCATAGTAAAAGTCAGTAAATGTTTGTTGAATGACTGACAGAATGAGTCATGAATGAATGAATGCATAAATGGACTAGTACAAGGAGACCTGGCATCAAGTATCATTTCTACACTGGGACATTGGTTGTGGCGGCAGGCCTCGCAGTTCCCCAAGGAGGAAGGAGCACAGTCATTTTCAGAACCTTCGCAAGATGATCTCAGCCTGTGGTCCTTGCTTGGCGAAAGTCCACACGTGAGACTCCTGCCTAGCGCAGTGCTGTCCTTCTTCCCGTTAATGCCAACAGCAAGACTTCCTAAGGGAGGTGCATGATAACCTGCAGAGAAGATCCACCTAGAGGAAAACTTGACAGGGACCTTGTACCCAGATCTGCAGCTTGATGGACAAGAAGGAACACATTTATGGCAACACTGATGCTGCCATACGTTCAAGAGTTTAGCGATAAATATTTCAGAACAGTTGTTTCTCTGCCTCTGTCAACCCTTCTTGAGCTTTTCTGTTCCTATCTATAATAAAATTACTAAATCAGACACTCGGATTTGTTAAAAATAACATGAATTAGTTATTTGGCCTTTGCAACAATTAATAGAACTGTCCCATAGAGTCTCCAAGGAGTGCCTGGCAGATTTGAACAGCTGACCACTTAACCACTATGCCACCAGGGTTTCCTTTTTTGTTGTTGTTGTTGGGTTTTTATTATGTTTCACCTCATATGCATGCAAAAATTTGAGAGTAAAAAAGGAACATAGAAGAATTGATCTGTTTGAACTGTAGTGTTGGCAAAGAGTATTGACTATACCTACCATGAGCTACCAAAAGAACAAATAAATCAGTTTTAAAGAAAACAATCAGAATGTTCCTCAGAAGTGAGGATGGCAATGAGACTTTCACTTACTTACTTTGGACATGTTATCAGGAAATTTCAATCACTAGAAAAAGACATCATGTTTGGTAAAGTAGAGGGTCAACAAAAATAAGGGAAACCCTTGATGAGATGGACTGACACCATAGCCAAAACAATGAACTCAAACATACTGAAGATCCTGAAGATGGCACAAGATTTTATTCTGTTATACATATCATCACCATAAGTCAGACCTGAACCAGACGGCAATTAATAAAAACAACAACAAACGCTAGAAAAATCTACCTCTACGCCCAAATAAAAGCCCAGGTGACAAGAGCTGAAACTTTCCCCAGTATAATTTGTTAATGAGTAAAACTTCCTAGAAGAAATACAATCTTTTTGACAAAATTTAGATCTGCCAAGTTTTAACTCAGGGATTTTTATTTATTTATTTATTTGGTGAGTATATACACAACAAAACATACACCCACTCAACAATTTCTACATGTACAATTCATTGACAGATTACATTCTTCACGTTGTGTCATTGTTGTTAACTTTATCCAAATTATTTCACCTCTTTTGAGTTAGAGTCAAGTGCCCCCTAAACTTCTCATCTATGCTTTAGAGATACAGTTGTCAGTTTGATATCATATAGATAATTCTTTAAATGAGGGCTATGCTCAAGATAAACATTCTTTAAGAATTGAGCTAAACCATTGTTTGGTTTAATGATAATTTCAGGGGATAGTTTTGATTCAAAGTTTAAAGACTGTATCAGGGCATTAGAATCGGGGGTCCTTCCAGTCTCAATGGGTCCCATTAAGTCTGGATCCCATGAGAGTTTAAAAGTCTGATCCACATTTTCTCCCTTTTGATCAGGATTCATCTACTGAGACCCTGATCAAAGCATTCAGTAATGGTAGCTGGGCACCATCCAGTTCTTCTGGTATCGTGGAAAAGTCCATGGAGGCAGTTAGACCTGCAGCCTGGTTCCTTCTCCAATTCTAACCCAGAGTATTTTAACTGTGTTAAAATAATAGCCACAACTGAGATCTCACAATTTCAGGAAAGTTCCAAAGCAGGAGCTATAAACTATAATGTTTTAGGGGCAAAAATTGATGAATATGTCATTTCCTCATAAGTCATTTTGTTTGTTCAATTGTAGCTAAAATACTTATGTTCAAATCATCCTTGTGTCAAATTGCCTGAGTCATTGACAAGAAAACCCCAAAAACTAACCCATTGCATTCAAATTGATTCTGACTCATAGCGACCCTATAGGACAGAATAGAATTGCCCCACAGGGTTTCTGAGGAGCAGCTGGTGCATTAGGACTTCTGACCTTTTAGTTTTTAGCAAAACACTTAACCACTGTGCCACCAGGGCTCTGTCATTGGCCTAGACTGTCCTTATTTTCCCAACAGACTCTGCACTTCCAGTTCTAGTTCTTCCAGCCTCTATTCTGTTCCCCATCTCTGCCACTTGTGCCTTATGCTCCTTGTCTCTACTCTCCCCAGCCCCACCTCACGCACCTGCCCCTGCCCGGGTCCCTGTCGATGCCCCACTTGTCCCTGCCCTCTCTTATGCTGTTGTACTCACTGCACTTTCTGAAAGTCTGCGAAGCCAAGATAAATAAATTTGGACCCAGCTAGAAGAAAAGGGCAGGCTGTAGCTTGACCCCTCTACCCTCATGGGCACTCCCAGCCAGGGCAGAGCTCACTGTCATCAAGCACATTACCAACCTTCGCAGAGGAGGGTCTGCTGAACCATATACTGGTCAAGAAGGCCTTATGAGTGTCTGGCTGCTCATCCCTGACCTGAGCCTCTTGGTGTCTGAGCACCCCCTGGCGCCAGGAAAGCTAAGGCTATGTAATTCACTCCCTTAGCTGCCTTTGGGTCCCTGGGTGGCTCAAACTATTTGCTCTCAGCTAGTAACCGAAAGGTTGGTGGTTCAACCTCACCTACCAGTGTTGCAGAAGAAAGACCTGAAGATCTGCTTCGGTAAAGATTAGTCAAGAAAACCCTGTGGAGCAGTTCTACTCTGTAACATATGGAGTTGTCATGAGTTGGAATCCACTCCACAGCAACGGTTTTGGTTTTCGATTTTTAGCTGCCTTTAACACAATTCCCAAACTTCAGGCAGTCTAGTGTGTCCCTTGGAAGCCCTGGTAGTGTAGTGCTTAACAGCTACAGCTGCTAACCAAATGGTCAGCAGTTCGGTTCCACCAAGGTGCTCCTTGAAAACCATGTGGGGCAGTTCTACTATGTCCTATAAAAAAGTAGGGTCCCCATTAGTCAGAATCGACTAAATGGCAATGGATTTTTTTTTTAATGTGTCTCTGGGTGGTGCAAATGTTTAACACAATCAGCTGCTAACTGATATGGTGATGGTTCAAGTCCAAAGAGAGGCATCTCAGAAGAAAGACATGGTGATCTACTTCTGAAAAATCAGCCATCGAAAACCTACGGAGCCCAGTTCTACTCTGATACACACGTGGTCGCCAGGAGCTGGAATCTGGACCAAAACTCGTTAGTGTGATGTCAGGCTCACCAGTGCTGCTGACTTGGGAACTCATCCCTAATTGATCAAGACCTCAGTGATACACAAAAATTACACCATCAGGGAACTGGGAGATACTGCCGCATTCTTTCACATAGATCTATATGATGTATAGACGTTTGATGAATAGTCACTAAGTGGAGATGGCATGCTATCCACTCTGCTCTGCCTGGGAGATGAGGAAGAGAAAGTGATTCTCAGATGAGACAGCCCAGTCTAATGAGTGCCAGCAACTGTGCAACCCACAGTAAGAAATGTGAATTTCCCACAACTCTGTCCTCCACACCAACCTCCACAATGAGGGATTTTAAATCCACTCGAACTATAAATATCACCTCTTATGTCCTCCAAGTAACAAAAAATAGCACAGATTTCACTCTGCATCCCAGCTGTTCAGCAGCTGCCTCCCCTGTGCATTAACTGTCAATGTCGACTGGCTCCCAAGTATATCTTATTTGTCTCCTTGTCCCTGTGGCCAGTCCAGGGAAGACATCAATAAATATGCCTGTGGTGAAGTAGGTGACATTGCTTCCACTGAAGGGTGGACACACGTAAATGCCTTTATAACTATCCAGAATCCATTTGGTACATAAACCAAGTTGGAAAATTGGATTGATTTCACGCAAAAGTGGTCAATGCTGAGGTGCTCTGACTCATTTGAGTAAATTCTATTTTCATTATACCCTTACTTTATTTTATATGTATTCTTAACAAAGCGCATTTTCAAATTTTGCTGTTTTTAACTCTGTAAGAAGCACATTATTTTTGATGTTACCTTTCAGGAATTATATTTTTCACTCAAAGTTGTCCTGGCAAAAATTCATTTATTTTGACACATGTCACTATAGGTCATTTATATTGACTGCTTTGTAATATTTTATTGTGTGAACAAACCGGAATTTATTAATCCACTCTTTTTCATTGGACATTTATGTTGTGTCCAGGTTTTTTATTATTGTGAACAGTGATTCAATAAATGATTTATATATGTCTACTTGTGTGCTTGTAGAAAATATTCTCTTGGGTACATACCTTGGAGTGAAATTTCTACACTGGGTAAGTTTTTCTTATAAGTTCTGTGACAAGCTTTTTGTAAACTGAAAGTACCAATTTGCATACTTTGTGGTGATGTCTAAGAGAACCTATGGACACATCTTCTTCAACACTTGGTATTGTTCTATTTTTTTAATTTTTTCCAGTAAGGTGTAATGTGGTATTTAATTTTACCTTCCATTGAGTTTTCCTGACCATTGTTGTTATTAGGGGCTGTCAGGTAGGTTTTTACTCGTAGCGAATTCATGTGACAGACTAGAACCGCCCCATAGGGTTTCCTATGCCGTAATCTTTATGGGACAATGTTCTGTTGATATTCATAAGGTTTTTACTGACCAACTTTTTTTTTTTTTTTTGAAGTAGATTGTCAGGTCCTTCTCCCTAGCTTGTCTTAGTCTGGAAGCTCTGCTGAAATCTGTCCACCATGGGTGACCCTACTGGTATTTGAAACACTGGTAGCATAGCTTCCAGCATCATAGCAACACACAACCCACCGCAGTACAACAAACTGATAGATGAGTGGTAGACTGCAGAACAGATCACTGATTGTTCATATGCAAGTTCAAGTTGAAGCTGAAGAAAATTTTAAAAAGTCCACGAGAGTGAAAATACAACTTTGGGTATATCCCACCAGAATTTAGAGACCATTTCAAGAATAGATTTGACTAACTGAACATTAATGACCAAAGAGCAGAAAAGTTGTGGGATGACATCAAGGACATCATACATGAGGAAAGCAAAAAGTCATTAAAAAGACGGGAAAGAAAGAAAAGACCAAAATGGATATCAGAAATGACTCTGAAACCTGCTCTTGAATGTAGGGTAGCTAAAGTGAATGGAAGAAATGATGAAGCAAAAGAGCTGAACAGAAGATTTCAAAAGGCAGCAAGAGAAGACAAGGTAAAGCATAATAATGAAATGGGCAAAGACTTGGAATTAGAAAACCAAAACGAAAGAACAAGCTCAGCATTTCTTAAGCTAAAAGAACTGAAGAGAAAATTCAAGCCTAGAGTTGCACTAGTGAAGGATTCTACAGGCTAAAGTGTGCAGTGGCTAAGAGCTTTGCTGCTAGCCAAAAGGTTGGCAGTATGAATTCACCAGCAGCTCCTTGAAAACCCTATGAGGCAGTCTGTCATGCAGGATGGCTATGAGTTGGAATTGACTTGACAGCAATAGGTCTATGGGCAAAATATTGATGAGATGACACAGGATGCATCACAAGAAGATAGAAGGAATACACAGAATTACTGTACCAGAAAGAATTAGTAGACATTCAACCATTTCAGAAGATAGCATATGATCAAGAACTGCTGGTATTGAAGGAAGACGCTCAAGCTGCACTGAAAGCATTGATGAAAAATAAGGCTCCAGAAATGACAGAATACCAGTTGAGATGTTTCAACAAGCAAATGCAATACTGGAAGCATTCACTTGTCTACCAAGAAATTTGGAAGACAGCTACCTACGTAACCAACTGTAAGAGATTCATATTTGTGGCCATTACAAAGAAAGGTGACCCAACGGAATGCATATCATTATTGAATAATATCATTAATATGACACAAAAGTAAAATTTTGCTGAAGATCATTCAAAAGCTATTGCAGCAGTACATCGACAGGGAATTGCCAGAAATTCAAGCAGGATTCAGACGAGGATGTGAAAAGAGGGATTTCATTGCTGATTTCAGGTGAATCTTGCTGAAAGCAGAGAATACCAGAAAGATGTTTACCTGTGTTTTATGGATTTTACAAAGGCATTTGGCTGTGTGGATCGTAGCGAATCATGGATAACATTGTGAAGAGTAGGAATTCCAGAACACTTAATTGTGCTTATGCGGGACCTGTACATAGACCAAGAGGCAGTCACTCAAACAGAACTAGGGGTATTCCATGGTTTAAAATCAGGAAAGATGTATGCATCAAGGTTGTGTTCTTTCTCCATACTTATCAACTGTATGCTGAGCCAATAATCCGAGTAGCTGGACTATGTGAAGAACAGGGCATCAGGATTGGAGGAAGACTCATTAACAACCTGCTTTATGCACATGACACAACTTTGCTTGCTGCAACTGAAGAGGACTTGAAGAACTTACTGATGAAAATCAAAGACTACAGCCTTTAATATGGATTACACCTCAATATGAAGAAAACAAAAATCCTCACAACTGGACCAATAAGCAACATCATGATAAACTAACAAAAGATTGAAGTTGTCAAGGGTTTCATTTTACTTGGATCCACAGTCAATGCCCATGGAAGCAGCAGTCAAGAAATCAAGTGACATTGTTGCGGGAAAATCTGCTGCAAAAGACCCCTTTAAAGTGTTAAAAAGCAAAGACGTCAATTTGAGAACTAAGGCACACCTGACCCATACCGTGGTATTTTTAATAGTCTCATATGTATGCAAAAGCTTAAAAATGAATAAGGAAGACTGAAGAAGAATTGGTGCCTTTGAATTGTGGTGTTGGCAAAGACTAATGAATATATCATGGACAGCAAGAAGAACGGACAAACCTGTCTTGGAAGAAGTTCAGCCAGAATGCTCCTTAGAAGTGAGGATGACAAGACTTCGTCTTGCATACTTTGGACATGTTATTAGGAGGGACAGGTCCCTGGAGTAGGACATCACGCTTGGTAAAATAGGGGGTCAGCAAAAAAGAGGGAAACCCTCAATGACATGGATTGTCAAAGTGGTTGCAACAGTGGGCTCAAGCATAGCAACGATTATGATGGGGATGCCGAACGACCAGGCGATGTTTTGTTCTGTTGTACATTGGGGTCACTATGAGCCAGCACTGACTTGATGGCACCTAACGACAACAAAAATCCTTACAGGAGCAGATTGCCAGTCCTTTTCTCCTTTGGAGTACCTGGGTGGGTTTGAACTGTTAACATTTTTGTTAGCAGTGGAGCACTTAACCATTGCAATATACAGGTAAATAGCTCTTCTTATGTTTATTGTACAGAATCACCTCCTCTTCTATGAAGAACCTGTTTATGACTTTTTCCAATTTTTTAAAAAAGTGTATGTATATAATTTCCCTACAGATTTGAAGAAATTCCTTATGTATTATCTATACTGATCCTTTGTTAGTTGTGTCTATAACAAATATTTTCTCCCTCTTTGTAATTTAACTTCCTTTATTACGGTATCTTTTGATGAACAAAAGCTTGTAATTTTAATACAGTCAAATCTCAATCATTCCTAGTAATAGTATTGCGGTGCAGTGAATTACTTAATATGGCCCTTCTAGCCATAGTCTTTGTGACTCCCATACAATGATTGGGTGTGATTATGCAAATAAGGTATATGGAACTTGTGATGGTTAAGGTTATGTGTCATCTTGGCTGGGCCATGATTTTCAGTGGTTTGGCAATTATGCAATGATGTAATTTGGCAGTTATGTAATGATGCAGTCATACTGCATTTTGTGACCTGATGTAATCCTCTTCTAGTTTATGACGTGTTGTAAATCTTAGCCTTTATACCTGTGATTATGGTCCCATTTGAGTGTGAGTTGTTCATTATGTTAATGAGGCAGGATTAGGGTGGGATGTATCTTGGTTCACTGACTTACTAGAGGGCGTGACTCAAGTCACCACCCCGACCCCAGTTACCTTACTTGAGTCAAGTAAGTATCCTTACTTGAGTCACACCTTTTATCTTATGAGAGATAAAAGGAGAGAGAAGCTAGCAGAGAGTGGTAGACCCACTACCAACAACAAAGAAAAGCTAAGAGTAGAATGCTTCTTTTGGACCTGGGGATCCTGTGCTGAGAACCTCCTAGACCCAAGAGACAGAGAGAGAGAGACGTAACACAGGAGACAGCAAGAGACATCTAGAAGAACCGGCAGAGAAACAGTGGCAGCAGAGGCAGGAGACCATCAGGAGATGGTGTGGTGGCCTTCCCTCCCAGCCCACAGAATGAGAAAGCTGAGTGCCTTGGGGCAGGGGGCTTGCTGGCAGAGCGGGGTGTCTTGGGTAGGTGTTGGCAAAGTTAGGCATGCAAACCCATAAAGCTAAAAAGCTTAGCAGCTTTGGGCTGAGGTTTACTGGGAGTGGTGTGCCTCTGGGCACTCACTGGTGCTGAAGAGCTTTGTAACACTTTTCTGAGAAAGGCAGAGGCTTGACGGGCCCAAGAAGCCCAAGGGGCTAAAAGCCTGAGGGCCAGGGAGAGGCCTGCCTGTGGGGATGGCTGAGAAGCTGCCCTGACTGAAGAACAGTATCCTGAGTCCTTCCTGATCCAGAACTGCAGCTTGTTACTTCCCTAATAAATCTCATAATCATAAGTATCGTCTGTGAGTTCTGTGTGGTCATTGCAAAGAATCACTAAACCCAGCAGAGAAGTAGAGAGTGCTGTGGGAGGGAAGGCTGGTGTCAGAACTGGTAAAAAAGGTTAGAAAGAGGAGGTATGTCTGACCTCCACCTCGCAGCACTCAGCCTTGGGCGACTGATGCTGATGGTGATTCTCTCCCCTTTGTAAAGTCAGAGGAGGACAGATTCCCCCAGCACGCCATTTTTGCAAGTAGGTTTTGTTTCTTGTTTTAGATTTTCTTCTCTACTCCAGTTATTCAACTTTACATTCTACTAAAAATGTCCACATTTCTTTTCTTCTTCTTTTTTTTTGACATCTAAATCACTTATCGCTCTGAAGAATATTTTTACATATATTGTGAAGTCAGGATGCGATTTTATCTTTGTCCATTTGGATGACCATTTTTAATGCTCATTTTCCCCCCATTGATCTGTTACAATACATCTCTCGTGTACCAAAGTTCTTTGTGTGCACAGATCTCTTTTTGAGTTCTCCATTTTTCTTATTTTATATTTTGGGGCCAGTACCACACTTTCTTAATTATTATAAGATTAATATTGGATAGGACAAGTTTCTTCTCTCGGCTCTGTTTTTGAAATATCCTGGTTATTCTGAGAACTTTATTCTTTCACATAAATTTCAGGATTAATTTTCCAAATATACATGGTTTTTAATTTAAGATATTTGTTTTTAACTTCTAACTTAATTATGGTTAGCAAACATGGGAATGTATAATACACATGCTTCAAATTCTATTGAGGCTTGTTTTATATATTAGTGCCCGATAAGATTTTGTAATGTTCCCTACGTGCTTGAGAATAATGTATATTCTCTAAATTTTGGATAGAAATTTAACTGTGTTATTTATATCTTCAACATTCTCGCTGCTTTTTTGTCTACTTGATATATTATCAAAGATTTTGAAATTCCTAATATATTGATGAATTTCTCAAATCTCTCTGTAATTCTATCAATACCTGCTTTGCATATTTGGAAAATGTTTCACTAGTTGTGTTACCGGAGAATAGCCTCGGTTCTTGTCGTCGGTGTAGGAAAGAATTCAAACACTGAGGCAAACAGTGCCAAGCGAGCAGAGGTTTATTAGCTAGCAGAGAGTTAGTAGCAAAAGTACACTTGACTAGGGAGCGTCAAGTGGGCTACTCAGATACAGAGTCTGAGAGCCCCGACAGTCATTTTCTTGGGGTTTTATACATTTCTTGTCTCTTATCGCTCTCTGTTAATGTTTAACAGTCAAGTCAGGGATCCCTATAGAGACTATTTCCGTGGCTTAATGTTTAATGAACAAGTTAGGGGCCTTATCAAGATAGGGACCCCTATAGGGATCATTTCCTTGGCTTAACATTTAACTACTAGGAACCATCTTATTGAGGATTGTCACCACCCCCTGTCTCTTCCTCCCCCCAAATGCAAGCTCTCTCCCTCAACATGTTTAAAAATCTCAATCACCTTGACACCTGAATATTTTATCACTGTGTACTAACTCTATCGATATCTAATAATTCTTTACTACTTAAAGTGCTTTTTGTGGTAAAAATACAGCTTCACTAGCTTTTTTTTTTGTTGTTAGAATTTTCCTGTTATATCCTTTTATGGCCCTTGTGGCAAAAACATATAATCCAGAAAGTAGGAACTCTACTAGGCACCTCTGGAACAAAATGTTGATTGGTCACAAATATGGCAGAGGGAATGGAGCAGCGAAAGGAGGAAAGCGAGTTTGCCTGGATATTAGAAACTGCGTGGAGCCACTGCCAACCTTAATGCTGGAGAAGCAAGCACAAAATAATGTCTAGCAGAGCTACAGGCACTGTGCTATTGGCACCACTGGCAGGAACAGCAGGAGCAGGAAGCAGGTGTCTGTGCTCCTCAGCTCAGGCTGCTGCTGCTGCTGCTGGAGACGTGTACATTTCCTTTCTATGTAGTCGTACTGCAACCCTGCAGGCTTCTTAAAATTATATTTTGTATTTAAGATTTTTTAAGTGTTTAAAAATTATAAAAATAATATTATGCTGAATATAGTCTCCTGGTCTTGCTTTTTTTTTTTTTTTTTACACATTCAATCATATACAGATCAGGTTTATTCCTATTGTAGCCTATCTGTCTAGTTTGTTTACATTTCATTGTGTAGACAGACCAGAGTTTATTCATGTGCTCTCCTGTTAATAAGCATTTGGATTGTTTTATAACGTCCGTGAATAGTGCTTCTGTAAGCCTTCCTGTGTGGAAGTTCTGTTTAAGGAGATACAAAACGGTGAAATTGTTGGTCATAGGTGTATGAATATTTAACTCTACAGGTTAATTTGGAATGGTTTTCCAAAGTGATTTCAGCAATTTACACACCACCAATGTAGAAGAAATTCTGTGGAACCATATCTTATTCAGACTTACAGTAATGTCTCAAGGGATGAGGGAAAATAATAACTCATTGTACATATGATTGATTTTTCCCCGATCATTAATAATGCTGCATATCTAACTGTATATATGTATTAATATATACTGAATACATAGAGGATTTGAACAACACAGTTAACTAAGTTAATGGATATATTGCCCCCCATTGAAGAATTTGTATTCTTATTTCAAATATATATAAGTGATTTTTTTTAATTTACGAGGTACCAAGCCATAAAGTAATTCTCAAAACAATTTTTAAAAGAATTGTTATCACTTAGGGTATATGTCCAAGATGTGGCAGTCTGCTTTTGTAAAGTTTTAGAGCCTCAGAAACTCCCCTGTGGGATTGCTATGAGTCAGAATTGACTCGATGGCGGTGAGTTTGGTTTGGTGGATTAGGGTACATGTCCTAATTAAAATGACATTAGTTCAGATGTCAATAACACAAAGATAGACAAAAAAAAAAAAAAAAAAACTCCACGTATTTGAAAAAGGTGAGCATTTCTAAAAAAAAAAAAAAAAAAAAATCATACTGGATATCAGAAAATATTAGAAAAATTAATGTACATAAAAAAATACTATAAAGGACTTTTATAATCTTAACTATTGTATCCAGAAAAAGTTTGAACCTTTGATGAATTAAGAATTGAGCATTAAAAAAAAAAAAAAATATAACCAAAAAGGCTAGCTTATGAATCAGCTGCATTGAGAACAACATATAAAAAAAAGTCTATTTGAAATCATCTGGAAGCTACCAAGGCAGCAAGGTCTTGTGAGGCCAAGATCCTGGAGAGAAGAAAAGCCCAAAAGATAAATCTGACATTTGACATCCTTCTTCTCTTGAGGTATTTGATTCAAAGGTGGCCCAAGTAGAAAAGAGTTAGTGGAAGGTGAAAGTTGAGAGACTGAGGAGCTGAATGGAGCTTCTGATAGTATTTCAGTTCTGGGGTTGAGATCAAAATTGGAACTCAGGGATTATTAAGGAGGAGAAGTTGTCAAACACATCCCAGGTTCTTAACTGGAAACTTCCAACCAGGTGAACCAGAAACGGACCAGGCCTCATAAAAATGGAGCCCAATTTCAAATCAGTGCAAATCTTGATTAAATTTAGTTGATTATACCCTCAGAGGACTGTCTGAAGAAGCAAAAGCAAACCTGTCTAGAAGACAGTAGTATTTAGAGCCTTGAATCAACTCCAAGGTTTTCAAACATCATGTCAAGCACTGAATTTCAAATGCTGAGGCATACAAAAAGTCAAGGTTTGACCCAACATAAAGAGAAAAAAATCAGATAATAGAAAGATATTCAAAGGAGGTGCAGATATTAGCTATCATAAACAAAATATACAATAAATATGACTGATATAATCAAGAAATTAGACAGAAACTTGGATAATTTAAAGTTATGAAAAGCTACAGTGTAAATTCTGGAAACATAAAATATAATAAGTGAATGTAAAATCTGAAGGGATGCTAAGGAGACGATTAGTTAACTGAAAGACAAGTTGGGGGAAAAAAACGAATAGGTGAAGATGTATTATGAGCTAAAAGAAAGCTGGTGCAGCTGGTGCAGGTATAAAAATATCAGATTTTTATCTGATTTTTTAAGGGAGCATTTAAGGAAACAAGCATTACAAATAACATGTGTTTCATAACGATAAAAAAGTTCAACCACTCAGAAAGATGAATGTGTCTAACAGCATAGCATATGTAAGCCAAAACTTAACTGAACTACGAGAATAGACAAGTCAACCAATTTAGTGAGATATTTTAACATGTATCTTTAAGTAACTGATAGGTAAAATAAATAACTCAGTCAAACATAGATAAGACATAGACAAATGACCTAATTAAGTATGTACAACACTGTACCCAATACCTGCAGAATACAAATTATTTTCCAGTATATGTGGGACATTTTTAAAAAATTGTCCATAATCATAAAGCAAACTTGCACAAATTTCAAAGGATTGAAATCATACGATAAAATTCTCTGACCGCAGTGGGATTAAGCAAGAAATCAACAACAAAAACATAACTAGAAAACCTCTATGCATGAAATTTAAACAATACACTTTTAAATAACCCATGGATCAAGGGAAGAATCAGAAGGGAAATTAGAAAGCATTGAATTTAGCAATAATAAAAATACTACTATAAAAATGTATCATATGTAATTAAAGCAACTCACTTAAAAGGTAAGGGATCTGAAAATTAACACTCTAAGCAAAAATACCAGGAAGTCAGGGAAGAAAAAAACTGCAAATTAAATCTATTTTTAAAAAGGAAGGAAGTAGTATAGTTAATAGCAGAAATAATCTAATTAGAAAACAAATATTTAATAGAGAGAATCAACCATGCAAAATTTGCTGTTTAAAAATACAAATTCATAGCCACCTGAAAATTTTAATTAAGAAAAAAGAGATCAGGCATGAATGTCAATATTAAAATCATTAATGCAGAATGGAACACTACAACTGTTCATATGACATGAGAAAGAAAATATTATTAAACAATTTTATTTCAATAACTTTGAAAATTTAGATAAAATGGACAAATTACTAGAAAAGCAAAAATAAAAAGATCAATACATTAATGATAAGCAATAGGAAATATGAATGATACAATATTTGTTAAAGAAATTGAATTTGCAAGAAAAGTCTAGGCTTTGATGCCTTGGAAAGAATATTCTATCAAATATTAAAGGTGGCAAAAGTATTTTTCTTACACAAATAATCCCTCTTCCCATCTTGTTTTAAGAGGTCAACATAGCCTTGACATCAAGACCTGAAATAATATTATTGGAAAGTCACAGGACAATCACTTAAGAACACACACACACACAAATCCTAAACAAAACATTATCAAGTGATATATTAAAAAAAAAAAAATGTTCCTGGCTTATTTTGATTTATATCAGTCATGCAGATTGGTTTAATATTGAAAAATCAATCAATGTAATTTGCCACAGCCACATTAACTTATTAAAGACAAACAACAATGTGATAATCTCAGTTTATGCAGTAAGGACTTTTGATAAAATTTGATGTTCATTTATAAATATCTTACCTGTACCCATTGTCGTGGAGTAGATTCTGACTCATAGCAATCCTATAAGGCAGAGTAGAACTGCCCCATAGGGTTTCCAGGGAGTGGCTGGTGGATTTGAACTGCTGACCTTTTGGTTAACAAGCAATTAGAAAATAAAAAATTTAAATATAATTTGTAATAACATACTTGGCAAATATTAGGAAAAATATAAGAAGTACGCAGAACTGTATAAAATATTACTGAGAGAAGTTAAAGAAGACTCAAATCAATGGAGTGGTATACCATAATAATTGATTAGAAAACAATACTTAAAATGTCAATTCTTTCAAAAACTATCGGCAGATTTAATATAACCCCAATTAAAGCCCCTAAATGACTATTACATGCAACTCAAATGGCCAATTCTAAAATATCCAAAACAATTTTGGATATGAAGAGTTATTATAAATCTGCTATATTAAAGTTAATGAAAGAATGATTCAAGGACAGAAAAATAGAGAAATTTGCAATGTTGTGACAAATGGACCTGACCAGTAGAACATAAGGGAGAACTTCAAAACAGAATCACGTAAATGCACGCTTGTTTCTTGACAAAAGTGGCTAAGTAGAGCAGTGAGGAACATAGTCTCTGTCTTAGTCATCTAGTGCTGCTATATGGAAATAACACAAGTGGGTGGCTTCAACAAAGAGAAGTTGCTTCTCTCACAGTCCAGCAGGCTAAACATCTGATTTCAGGGTGCCAGCTCCAGGAGAAGACTTTCTCTTTCTGTTGGCTCTGGAGGAAGGTCCTTGTTATCAGTCTTCCCTTGGTCTGGGAGCATTTCAGAGCAGGAACCTCAGGTCCAAACGACATGCTCTGCTCCCAGCACTGCTCTCTTGGTAGTATGAGGTCCCCAAGTCTCTACTTCCTGCTCTCTTTTATATCTCAAAAGAGATTGGCTTAAGATACTTCCTAGTCTTGTAGATCTCACCAATATAACTGCCACTAATCCATCTTATCATATCATAGTGATATGATTTACAAAACATAGGAAAATCACATCAGAGGATAAAATGGCAAGCAATCATGCAAGAGAACCATGACCTAGCCAAGCTGACAGATATTTTGGGGGGACACAAGTCCATGGCAGTCTCTAAGATTTCAATCCTTTGTACTTTGTTATATCTTGCTTTACGACTCAAGAAATGGTCGTAGTAAACTCCCATGCACAGTTGAAAAGCACATGTATTTGAAGCATTGGATTCTATACACATCAACTAGGTTATGTTTGACATGTTGGTGTTTGTGCTGGCCACATGGAAGTGGTCAACATTGTTGATTTGAAACATCATTTCTATGTTGATTTCTTTTGGTTTGCTTCTTAGCTAATTGCACCTTATTTCAAGAGAAAAAAATTTTTAAACTTGCTTCTTCAATAGCGTGCATTATTAAAACACTGATTAATATCTTGACAGCGTTTGGCCTCATGAAAACAAATATGATATATTCCTAAGATAATAACACTGAGATAATAACTAAGATAATAAGATAATAACACTGTTTGTGAGCAGAAAACCAAGCCCCTTCAAGAGAAAGCATACACTGACCTCTCAGTTCTTTGGCTTCTTCTCCTCCACAGAGCTTGTCTTCCACTTTGCCTCAGTCACTTCCATGATCATAACCTAGACCTTGTCATTATTAGAAACATAAACTTCTACCTAATGTCAATATCGAGCCTCACTTTCCATCATTTCCATCTTAAATTCCCTGGTCCATATCATAATAATTTGTTCTTTGCATAAGTCCTCAAATTCCTTGTCCCTTTTTTAATTCATGGCTCTCCATCTGGCAACACCAATCTTGGTTAAATGCAACTATGCCTGTTTAGTGACAAATCCATACGTATGAGTGGAGAAAAAACAAAAACCATGCCCATTTCCAGTACATGACCACTGAACTCACATGGGCCATAGAGCTGCCTGACAGCCATTTTACATTTCCCTCTCCATGTCCAGTCACGATTCCACAGATAGAGAGACAGCCAGCATAGATAATACATGTAAGTATTCTAAACATTATTCGCAAAGTAAAAATAGAGTTCTAAAAAGAACAGAAGTGGGAGCATATTGCCTTATTTAATACCATAAACAAACTTGCCAAGTGAGAAATTTTGACCTTTCATTCTCCAGATGGAGATTGGAAATTTTAAAGCTGGAGCAATTCCCTATATGCCATAGGTTATTGACTTTGATCAATTAATGACTTATTTAAAAGTTAAGTCTATTGAGGTAAAATTTCATAGATGATGAATGCAACACCATTCCTCTTCAAGTTGTCATTCCCAGCATAGTAGACTATACGATTGTCTGATTCAAAATGGCCAATACCAGTCCATTTCAGCTCACTAATGCCTAGGACGTCGAAGTTTATGTGTTCCATTTCATTTTTGATGATTTCCAGTTTTCCTAGATTCATACTTCATACTTTCCAGGTTCCAATTATTAATGGATGTTTGCAGCTGTTTCTTCTCATTTTCAGTCGTGCCACATCAGCAAATGAAGGTCCTGAAAGCTTTACTCTATCTATGTCATTAAGGTTGTCTCTACTTTGAGGAGGCAGCTCTTCCCCAGTCATCTTTTGAGTGCCTTCCAAGCTGGGGGACTCATCTTCCAGCACTATATCAGACAATATTCTGCTGCTATTCCTAAGGTTTTCACTGGCTAATGCTTTTCAGAAGTAGACTGCTGGGTCCTTCTTCCTAGTCTGCCTTAGTCTGGAAGCTCAGCTGAAACCTGTCCTCCATGGGTGACCCTGCCGTTATCTGAATATCGGTGGCATAGCTTCCAGCATCACAGCAACATGCAAGCCCCCACAGTACGACAAACTGACAGACACGCTGGAGGTGCTCACTCGTCTGTGCCAAGAAATATGGAAGGCAGCTTCCTGGCCAACTGACTGGAAAAGATCCATATTTATGTTTATTCCCAAGAAAGATTATCCAACCACATGTGGAAATTATAGAACACTATCATTAATATCACATGCAAGCAAAATTCTGCTGAAGTTCATTTAAAAACAGCTGCAGCAGTATATTGACAGGGAACTGCCAGAAATTTAGGCTGGTTCAGAAGAGGACATGGAGCCAGGGATATCATTGCTGATGTCAGACGGATCCTGGCTGAAAGCAGAGAATACCAGAAGGATGTTTACCTGTGTTCTATTGACTATGCAAAGGCATTCGCCTGTGTGGATCATAACAAATTATGGATGACATTGTGAAGAATGGGAATTCCAGAACACTTAATTGTGCTCATGAGGAACCTTTACATAGATCAAGAGGCAGTTGTTCAGACAGAACAAGGGGATACTGATTGGTTTAAAGTCAGGAAAGGTGTGCGTCAGGGTTGTATTCTTTCACCATACCTATTCAATCTGTGTGCTGAACAAATAATACGAGAAGCTGGACTATATGAAGAAGAATGGGGCATCAGGATTGGAGGAAGACTCATTAACAACCTGAGTTATGCAGATGACACAACCTTGCTTGCTGAAAGTGAAGAGGACTTGAAGCACTTACTAATGAAGATCAAAGATCACAGCCTTCAGTATGGATTACACCTCAACATAAAGAAACAAAAATCCTCACAACTGGACCAATGAACCACATCATGATAAACGGAGAAAAGATTGAAGTTGCCAAGGATTTCATTTTATTTGGATCCACAGTTAAGAGCCATGGAAGCAGCAGTCAAGAAATCAAACGACATGTTGCACTGGGTAAATCTGCTGAAAAGGACCTCTTTAAAGTGTTGAAGAGCAAAGATGTCACCTTGAAGATTAAGATGCGCCTGACCCAAACCATGGTATTTTCAATCGCATCACATGCATGTGAAAGCTGGACAATGAATAAGGAAGACCAAAGAAGAATTGACACCTTTGAATTGTGGTGTTGGTGAAGAATATTGAATATACCATGGACTGCCAAAAGAACGAACGAATCTCTCTTAGAAGAAGTACAGCCAGAATGCTCCTTAGAAGCAAGGATGGCGAGACTGCATCTTACATACTTTGGACATGTTGTCAGGAGGGATCATTCCCTGGAGAAGGACATCATGCTTGGCAGAGTACAGGGTCAGCAGAAAAGGGGAAGACCCTCAACAAGGTGGATTTACACAGTGGCTGCAACAATGGGCTCAAGCATAACAACGATTGTAAGGATGGCTCAGGACTGGGCAGTGTTTTGTTCTTTTGGGCATAGGGTCGCTATGAGTCGGAACTGACTCAACGGCACCTGACAACAACAACATCATAGAAAAATCTCTATTTTTAAGGGTACCGTCCTGAGTTTTACAAATATTTAGAGCTGTGTAACCACTACCACAATCGAAGTATAGAAAAGTCTATCATCCCAAAAATTTCCCTCATGCCCCTTTGCAATCAATTCCCTCCCCAACACACAACGCTGGTAACCACTGATCTGGTTTCAGTCCCTACAGTTTTGCCTTTTGCAGGATGTTACGGAAATAAAATCACACAATATGTAGCCTTCTATGTCTGGCTTTTCCCACTTAGTGTAATGCTTTTGAAATTCATTCATATTATTTCCTATATCAATAGTTCATTCCATTTTATTGCTAAGAAGATATTCCATGTATGGATGTACTGCTGTTTGTTTTTCCATGTGCCAGCTGAAAGACTTTAGTATTGTTTCTAGTTTTTGGTTATTATGAACAAAGTTGCTATGAACACTTACATACACATTTTTGAGTGGGAATACACTTTCTTTTATCTTGAATAAACCCCAATGAGTAGAATTTGTGGATTGTATGGTTAAGAGTATGCTTAACTTTATAAAAAATTTTTGAGCTGTTTTCTACTGAAATTGTAAAATATTGTGCCCCAACTACAATACATGAAAGTTCCAGTTGATCCATATCTTTGTCAACACTTGGTATTGTCAGTCTTTTTAATTTTTACTATTAAAAAAAGCATTAAAGTTATCTCATTACAGTTTTATTTCACATTTCCCTAATGCCTAACCATGTTGAACATTTCTTTGCTTATTGCCATGCATATCCCTCCTTTAGTGAAGTGCCTGAACATCTTTTGTCCCCATTTCATCTTAATTGAGTTTCTTGTCTTCTTGCTGAGTTTAAGAATTCTTTTTTTTTTTTTTTTTTGGTATAATCTGGTTACAAGTCCTTTATCAGCTACAGGCTTTGCAAATATTTTCTCCTCATCTGTGGCTTGCCTTTTCATTTTCTTAAGAAAGCTTTTTAAAGATCCAAGTGGTAAGACTTACACTGCCTGATTTCAAGACTTACTATAAAGCTACAGGAA
Organism: Loxodonta africana; assembly: GCF_030014295.1. NCBI lineage: Eukaryota > Metazoa > Chordata > Mammalia > Proboscidea > Elephantidae > Loxodonta > Loxodonta africana. The sequence continues at coordinate 80,734,880 of NC_087357.1, read as the reverse complement.
AACAGACAGTGAGGAGTTGGTGCAAGATAAATAAATAGATCAATGGAACAGAATGGAAAGTCAATTGACTTTCATTAAAAAATTCAAGGTAATTAAGTGAGAAATGATAGTATTGTCAACAAATGATGCTATAACAAATGACCACTCTTATGAAACAAACAAAACAAAAAAACTTTCATTCTTACCTTGCACATATACAGAAATCAACTTGAAATGCATCATAGACTACAGATAATGCCTAAAACTGTAAAACTTTTAGGATTAAAAACACATGAGAGATGCGGAGCCAAGATGGCGGAATAGACAGCCGCTTCCTGCGAGCCCTCTTTACAATAAAGACCTGAAAATACAAGTGAAAAGAGTATATTTGTGAGAAGCTGGGAGCCATGAGCTTCAAAGGCAAGCTTAGAAAATGAACTGAGGGGCAGAGGGAGGAGGAGACAGTTCAGAAGAGGAGAGGAGTTACTGGACCTGAAGCACGGGGAGCCCTAAGGCACCACTCCCGGAGTGGCGGCAAAGGCTGGGTGGTATTAGCGTTCGGCCACATCAAACACCCACCTCTCCACCACACAGCTGAAATGGTTGGAGTTTGCCAACAAGGGCCTATTCTCCCGAAATAGGCCCACACAGGTCCATGCAGAAGGGAAAGATGCTCAAAGTCCATGGACGGTTTATGCCTGGACAGGAGCTGCTTCTGTCCTGAGCTCCCTCAGTTAGTGGAGCTAGCAAATTATCTTTTCCCCCCAAATGCAAATTTTTTCCTTCCCCAAGGCTGGGAGGATGGCTTTAGGGGCTTAACAGTGCCTTTCTCAGGCCCAGGGAATTCAGCTGCTGAAGCTGGTTTACGGGTGGGGGGGGGGCACGTTAAAACATACACAAGTACTCAGCTTTTGCTTTGCCTATTAAATAAGGTTCTCGCCTACCCACATCGGGGACTTAAGGACTGGTAGCTCCACTCAGGTCACCCAGCCACCTGCGACAGGGGTCCAAAGATAACTGGTACCTCCTAAGTCTTACAACCAAAAACTTTGGGTGCCCATGGTCTGTCTGCAGAACCCACCCACCTGCATGCTCTAGGGAACAGGGATGTGCTTTCATCAGAGACACTCAGGGGCTGGTTCTCAGCCCCCTGCCTTCTTCAGAGTGTGACCCCAAGCTGCAATCAGATACCAGTATATACGCCAATTACCCCTGCCCCTCTAAGATTGTAGGACAGAGGCTGTACCACACACTTGATGATCAGCTACCTGGAAACCTGAGCTGAATTCATACAAGAAAACTGAATGGACTCCTAGACTGATATACCTGATAACAGCTCTAGCCATCTGGGGACAGGACACCAGAGCTCCAAAGGCAAAAATAATCAAGTTAGCTCACTCAAGCAACCAATACGGGTATACCTAAACAAAACAAAACAAGCAGTTATGACACAGTAAGCAAGCATAAACTAATACGATAACTTATAGATGGCTCGGAGACAACAGTTAATATCAACTCACATAAAGAAACAGACCATGATCACCTCAACGGATCTAAAAACAAAGAATCCAGGGATCTTCCAGATGAAAGTGCATTCCTAGAATTACCAGATGCAGAATACAAAAGTTTAATATACAGAACCCTTCGAGACATCAGGAAGGAAATGAGACAATACGCAGAACAAGCCAAGGAACACACAGATTAAACAATTGAAGACATTAGAAAGATTATTCAGGAACATAATGAAAAGTTTAATAAGCTAGAAAAATCCACACACAGACAGCAATCAGAAATTCAGAAGATTAACAATAAAATTACAGAATTAGACAACTCAATAAAAAGTCAGAGGAGCAGAATTAAGCAAGTAGAAGCTAGAATTTCTGAAATTGGAAATAAATCACTTGGCACTAACATATTTGAAGAAAAATCAGATAAAACAATTTTTAAAAAATGAAGAAGCCTTAAGAATCATGTGGGACTCTATCAAGAGAAATAACCTACAAGTGATTGGAGTACCAGAACAGGGAGGGATAACAGAAAATACAGAAAGAATTGTTGAAGATTTGTTGGCAGAAAACTTCCTTGATATCACGAAAGATGAGAAGATATCTATCCAAGATGCTCTTGAACTCCACATAAAGGAGTTGTTAAAAGAAAGTCACCAAGACATATTATAATCAAACTTGCCAAAACCAAAGATAAAGAGAGAATTATGAGAGCAGCAAGGGATAAGCGAAAACTCACCTACAAAGGAGAGCCAATAAGAATAAGCTTGGACTACTTCTTGGCAGAAACCATGTAGGCAAGAAGGCAATGGGATGACATATTTTAAAAATTGCCTGTCAAGAATCATATATCCAGCAAAACTGTCTCTTAAATACGAAGGTGAAATCAAGGCGTTTCCAAATAAACACAAGTTTAGGGAATTCATAAAAACCAAATCAAAACTACAAGAAATACTAAAGGGAGTTCTTTGGCTAGAAAATATATAAAGATAATCTACTCGGCATAAAATCAAGTGAGTAAAAGAAATTGTCAACAACACACACAAAAAGACACCAAAATGATAGCACTAAATTCATACCTATCCATAATTACCCTGAATGTAAATGGACCAAGTGCACCAATAAAGAGACAGACAGTGGCAGAATGGATTAAAAAACAAGATCCATCTCTATGCTGCCTACAAGAGACAAACCTTAGACTTAGAGGCACAAACAAACTAAAACTCAAAGGACGGAAAAAATATATCAAGCAAACAACAATCAAAAAAGAGCAGGAGTCGCAATATTAATTTCTCACAAAATAGACTTGAAAGTTAAACCCATCAGAAAGTATAAGGAAGGACACTAAATAATGACTAAAGAGACAATACGCCAAGAAGATATAGCCATATTAAATATTTATGCACCCAATGACAGGGCTGCAAGATACATAAAACAAACTCTATCAGCATTGAAAAGTGAGATAGACAGCTCCACAATAATAGTAGGAGACTTCAACATACCACTTTAGGTGAAGGACAGGACATCCAGAAAGAAGCTCAATAAAGACACGGAAGATCTAAGTGCCACAACCAAACAACTTGACCTCTTAGACATATACAGAATGCTCCACCCAACAGCAACCAACTATACTTTCTTTTCTAGTGCACATGGAACATTCTCTAGAATAGACCACATATTAGGTCTTAAGGCAAGCCTTAGCAGAACCCAAAACATTGAAATATTACAAAGCATCTTCTCTGACCATAAGGCCACAAAAGTGGAAATCAATAAAAGGAAAAGCAGGGAAATGAAATCAAGCACTTGGAAACTGAACAATACTCTGCTCAAAAAAGACTGGATTATAGAAGACATTAAGGATGGAATAAAGAAATTCATAGAATCCAATGAGAATGAAAACGCTTCCTATCAGAAACTTTGGGACACAGCAAAAGCGGTGCTAAGAGGCCAATTTATATCAATAAATACACACATCCAAAAAGCAGAAAGGGCCAAAATCAAAGAATTATCCCTACGACTTGAACATATAGAAAGAGAGCAACAAAAGAAACCTACAGGCACCAGAAGAAAACAAATAATAAAAATGAGAGCTGAACTAAATGAAATAGAAAACAGAAAAACAATTGAAAGAATTAACAAGACCAAAAGCTGGTTTTTTTGAAAAAATCAACATAATTTATAAACCAGTGGCCAAACCAACAAAAGAAAAACAGGACAGGAAGCAAATAACTCAAATAAGAAATGACATGGGCAATATTACAACAGACCCAACTGAAATTAAAAGAAGCATATCAGATTACCATGAAATATTGTACTCTAACAAATTTGAAAACCCAGAAGAAATGGATGAATTCCCAGAAACCCACTACCTACCTAAACTAACACAAACAGAGGTAGAACAACTAAATGGACCCGTAATAAAAGAAGAGATTGAAAAGGTAATCAGAAAACTCCCAACAAAAAAAGCCCGGGCCCAGATGGTTTCACTGCAGAGTTCTACCAAACTTTCAGAGAAGAGTTAACACTACTAGTACTAAAGGTATTTCAGAGCATAGAAAAGGACAGAATAATCTCAAACTCATTCTATGAAGCCACCATATCCCTGATACCAAAACCAGGTAGAGACACCACAAGAAAAGAAAATTACAGACCTATATCCCTCATGAAAGTAGATGCAAAAATCCTCAACAAAATTCTAGCCAATAGAATGCAACAACATATCAAAAAAATAATTCACCATGACCAAGTGAGAGTCATACCAGGTACACAGGGATGTTTCAACATTAGAAAAACAATTAATGTAATCTACCACATAAATAAAACAAAAGACAAGAATCACAGGATTTTATCAATTGATGCAGAAAAGGCATTTGAAAAAGTTCAACACCCATTCATGATAAAAACTCTCAGCAAAATATGAATAGAAGGAAAATTCCTCAACATAATAACGGGCATTTATACAAAGCCAACAGCCAACATCACTCTAAATGGAGAGAGCCTGAAAGCATTCCCACTGAGATCGGGAACCAGACAAGGATGCCCTTTATCACCACTCTTATTCAACATCGTGCTCGAGGTCTTAAAAATTAGTCAGAACAATTAGCCTAATTAAAGAAATAAAGGGCATCCAGATTGGCAAAGTATCTCTATTTGCAGATGACATGACCTTATACACAGAAAACCCTAAGGAATCCTCCAGAAGACTACTGAAACTAATAGAAGAGTTCAGCAGTGTATTGGGATACAAGATAAACATATAAAAATCAGTTGGATTCCTCTACACCAACAAAAAGAACATCAAAGAGGAAATCACCAAATCAATGCATTTACAGTAGCCCCCAGAGATGTAAAAGACTTATACAAAGAAAACTACAGTATACTTCTGAAAGAAACCAAAAGAGACTTACGTAAGTGGAAGAACATACCTTGCTTGTGGACAGGAAGACTTAACATTATGAAATGTCTATTCTACCAAAAGCAATCTGTAGATTTAATGCAACTCCGATCCAAACCCCAAAGACATTCTTTAATGAGATGGAGAAACAAATCACCGACTTCATATGGAAGGGAAAGAGGTCCCAGATAAACAAGGCATTACTGAAAAAGAAGAACAAAGTGGGAGGCCTTACTTTACCTCAATTTAGAAGCTATTGTACCACCACAGTAGTCAAAACAGCCTGGTACTGGTGCAACAACAGATACATAGACCAATGGAACAGAATTGAGAATCCAGACATAAACCCACCCACATATGAGCTGATGATATTTGAAAAAGACCCCAAAACAGTTAAATGGGGAAAAGACAGTCTTTTTAACAAATGGTGCTGGCATTACTGGATATCCATCTGCAAAAAAAATGAAACAAGACCCATACCTCACTCCGTGCACAAAAAGGAGCTCAAAATGGATCAAAGACCTAAATATAAAATCTGAAAAGATAAAGATCGTGGAAGAAAAAATAGGGACAACTTTAGGAGCCCTAATACATGCCATAAACAGTATACAAAACATTATTAAGAATGCAGAAGAAAAACTAGATGACTGGGAGGTCCTAAAAATCAAACACCTATGCTCATCCAAAGACTGCACCAAAAGAGTAAAAAGACTACCTACAGACTGGGAAAAAGTTTTTAGCTATGACATTTCCGATCACTGTCTGATCTCTAAAATCTGCTTGATACTGCAAAGACTCAACTACAAAAAGACGAATAACCCTATTAAAAAATGGGCAAAAGATATGAGCAGACTCTTCACTAAAGAAGACATTCAGGTAGCTAACGGATACATGAGGAGATGTTCACAATCATTAGCCATTAGAGAAATGCAGATCAAAACTACAATGAGATTTCATCTCACTCCAACAAGGCTGGCATTAATCCAAAAAACACAAAATAATAAATGTTCAAGAGGCTGTGCAGAGATTGGAACACTTATACACTGCTGGTGGGAATGTCAAATGGTATAACCATTTTGGAAATTGACTTGGCACTTCCTTAAAAAGCTAGAAATACAACTACCATATGATCCAGCAATCCCACTCCTTGGAATATATCTTAGAGAAATAAGAGCCTTCCTTTACACGAACAGATATATGCACACCCATGTTTATTGCAGCACTGTTCACAATAGCAAAAAGATGGAAACAACTAAGGTGCCCATCAACGGGTGAATGGATAGATTATGGTATATTCACACAATGGAATACTACGCATCGATAAAGAACAGTGAGGAACCTGTGAAACATTTCATAACATGGAGGAACCTGGAAGGCATTATGCTGAGTGAAATTAGTCAGTTGCAAAAGGACAAATATTGTATAAGACCACTATTATAAGAACTTGAGAAATAGTTTAAACTGAGAAGAAAACATTCTTTTATGGTTATGAGAGGAGGGAGAGTAGGAGGGGGTATTCACTAATTAGATGGTACATAAGAACTACTTTAGGTGAAGGGAAAGACAACACCCAATACAGGGGAGGTCAGCAGAACTAGACTAAACCAAAAGCAAAGGAAGTTTCCTGAATAAACTGAATGCTTCCAAGGCCACTGTAGGAGGGGCAGGGGTTTGGGGACCATGATTTCAGGAGACATCCAAGTCAATTGGCATAATAAAATCTGTTAAGAAAACATTCTGCATACCACTTTGAAGAGTGGGGTCTGGAGTCATAAACACTAGCAAGCAGCCATCTAAGATGCATCAATTGGTCTCAACCCACCTGGATCAAAGGAGAATGAAGAACACCAAGGACACAAGGTAATTACGAGCCCAAGAGACAGAAAGGGCCACATGAACCAGTGACTATATCATCCTGAGACCAGAAAAACCATATGGTGCCCAGCTACAACCAATGACTGCCCTGACAGGGAACACAACAGAAAACCCCTGAGGGAGCAGGAGAGCAGTGGGATGCAGAGCCCAAATTCTCATAAAAAGACCAGACTTAATGGTCTGACTGAGACTAGAAGGACCCCGGTGGTCATGGCCCCCAGACCTTCTGTTGGCCCAGGACAGGAACCATTCCCAAAGCCAACTCTTTAGACATAGGTTGGACTGGACAATGGGTTGCGGACGGATGCTGGTGAGGAGTTAGCTTTTTGGATCAGGTGGACACTTGAGACTGTGTTGGCATCTCCTGCCTGGAGGGGAAATGAGAGGCTACAGGGGGTTAGCAGATGGCAAAATGGACATGGGGAGAGTAACTGGGAATATATAGCAAGGTGTATATAAGTTTTTATGTGAGAGACTGACTTGATTTTTAAACTTTCGCTTAAAGCCGAATAAAAATTTAAAAAAAATTAGGAGAAAAATCTTTGAGATCTTGACTTCAGCAAAGATTCTTTAGAACACAAAAGCACAAACTATGAAAGAAAAAAAAAGAAGATAAATTAAGCCTCATTGTATTAAAAACTTCTGCTTAGAGACTCTTAATCTTCAAAGCAGGATAAGTCCTATCTCCGTTTCACAGTTGAATAAATTGAAATATGAAGAAGTTAAGTTCAGAACACAAAGCTGGAACGTGATAAAGCAAATGAACAAAACCCGGGTGTTGGTTTCCAAGATCAGGACTTTTGCCTCTAATAATGGCAGTTTATATAATACAATCTAAATGCAAACATAAGTAATTGTATTAGCTGTGCCACAAATCTGTCAAAGGTAATTGAAAACTGGGTGTATGTTTATACATGCAGGATTCTTATCTCTTGTGTGTACACATATATATATATACACACACAGACATCTGTTCAGATATTTAATGCCCATAGGCATTTGGCAAGACCAGTATGAGGGCACCCAAATGGAATTTTCCCAACTAATCTCCAAATGATCTGATGGGAACCGTAATTTCCAAGTAGTGTACGGCCCAAGGAGTACAAAGCCCGGCATTAGCAAAAGCTTGGCATTGTGAACTTTGCCAGAGGGCTCTAGTGACCACACTGAAAAGAACTGAGCCCCGTTAATTCCACCCACAGTACCCTCACGATTACGTGCTCTTGGATATTGACATGCAGGATTACCTATGTAACGTGTGTCCTCATTCCCCACAGGTGCCTGTCAGACCTAGTGGTTTGCCTGAATCTGAGATCAATATCTGATAAAATTCCACCTGCAAAGATCACCGTGAAGCGGAGTGGAAACCATTCCAAACCTGAAAATGCAGGCTTGTATCAAGCAGTCCACTGGAAACTGAGCTGGTGTGGCCTCAAGTCAGGGTGGAACCTCTCTGAGAGTTAAAAACAAGGGTGCCAGCTGGATGCTTCTCATTCTTGTTTTTTTTTTATTTAGGAAATTAAGTACATAAAACCCCAAAGTGCAATGTGAGTCTGTTTATTTTAATTGACGTTGGAATCTCTAGGAGGCTAAAGAATCTGCAGTAAAAATCCTCCATTATTGGCAAGAAGACTGGATCTCTTCCCGGCTTTCTTTTCATATATTTTTTTACAGGTTTATTTTATTTGAAGAAGAAAGTTCAGTGTAGACTTCAAGTCAAGCAGTTGATACCTGATGAAAAATGTACCCATCTCCAAAGGCAAATGCTCAGTAAACAAGACCCCCTTCTTACCATTCCAGGCCAAAATTCCTGTTTAGGATCTATGATCAAAAAAGAAAACATCATGTTCAGTCTACCGAAGGGTATATTTCTGAATTACTTGTAATATTAAGGTAGCATTAATGAAAATAATCATTTTAATTCCAAATTCTATTTGGTACTGGGTTAGCACAAAAATAACAAGTAGTTGTTTTTTTAAAAAAAACCAAACCCACTGCCGTCGAGTCGGTAGTTGTATATAGAACTATATTATTAAGAGTCAAATCTTCTGATGGTAAATTTAATGCCCTTTCTTCAAAACTAGCTCTGTGGTTGTCATTTTGGATGAATGATTATCAATTAATATCATGAATATTCTCCAAATATATACCAGTTTGCCTTAATCTAATGATATGAAAGTCATTTATTCACATTTTAATTTCATTCCTTTTTCTGAGTAAGGATTCAGTTCTTCTCTTTCCAACACTAAAGCTTTCAATGTGACCTTATTCTATTGGATTCCACATCGTGGCCGCCAGCTCATGGCGACCCCATGTACAACAGCACAGAACTCTGCATAGTCCTGCACATACCCACGATTGCTTTGGGATTGGGTCATTGGGATCCACGCGGTTTTCATTGGCTGATTTTGATTTTCAGGAGTAAATCACCAGACCTTTCTTTCTAATCCTGAAATCTGTTAAGAATCGTAGGAGCGTGGAATAATCCCGAGTGAGGGGTGGTAGCTGCACCTGCGGTGCATCGGTGGGGAAGCAGACCCAGGTCTCCCGCATGGAACGTGACGATTACACCGCTGAACCACCCGCGCTCCCTGCTTTTCTTTAGTGTGTCTTTATCCTTTTGTCTCAGGCTTACTCTTTCTTTCTTCTCAGGAAACATTCACGCCTCCTCTAGCTAAAAAATCAAACCACATAACACAAACAGAAAAGCACTTCTCCTCAGCCTTATTTCCCTACCAAGCCAAATCTCTCACAGAGAGAATTTGATTGGCTTGGCTTGGATCAAGGGTCTGTGTCTGGATCAATTGAGTACAGAAGGAGAGCAAGATGACTATTATATGTCACTATCCCCTGCCCCTGCCCCAACTTTTTAGGCTTCACATGGTGTACAGGATGAGAGCCAGATCCCTTAGCATGGTGAGTGAAGCCAATCCTGAGACCTGGCAACCACTTAGCTTACAACCTTGCATCTCACGTCTTTGCTCCTACCCCTAACCTGTACTTTAAGCCTCCACGACACTAAACTTCCTGCAAACCCTGGTTATGGCTTAACCTTTTTCCTTGTCAGTTTTTTGAATATGATTTTACCCCTGAATGAATCTACCTGGGAAACTCCTACTCATCTTTATAAACCCAGTGCCGTGGAGTCGAGACGGTTTAACCATTACCTTCTCTCAAAGGACTTCCCAAATGTTCTCCACATGCCCTCACCCAGGACTGAGTTAAGTTCCTCTCCTTCAGGCACCCTGAGCTGCACGGGCTTATTTTCTGTGGTGCTGCTTTACACTGTATCCAACTGTTGGGACTACGTTTTGCTCATCTGTGTCTTTCCAGCTCCTTGGAAGTCAGTAGGCAAAAGTGAATGCTTTTTGAAAGAATGAATAGTCAAATCAATCGGTTAATTAATTTAGACTTGGCGTCAAGGTTTACATGTGTCTTCTTGTTCTTGTCCCCATCCTAGTGCTCTAAGCAGAATTTGAGTCACTTTGTAATTTGTATACTTGTTCTTGCTAACCGATACTTCAGAGCCTTGTAATAAAAAGTAGCTACATATTGAAAGCGTTTAATCACTGATAAAAAATAAAATCAGAAACATTTTAAAGAAAGAGCTAATTTTAATAGCCCAAACTTGTATGGTACATTCTAGATGCTAGGCACTGTCCTAAGCACTTTACCTGTATTAATTTGTTAAATCCTTGTAAGAACCACATGAAGTTGATGTTAATGTCAGTGAAGTTGAATAACCTGCTAGAAAGTGGTGGAATCCAGATTATCTTCACACGGTCTTTCTCCAAGGACTGTGCTCTTAACCGAGAGGGTTGTCTGCCCTTGTCAGAGATATCAGGGTCCTCAGGTAATGTAGCTTATGTATTTAAGTATTGTATTTAGCTCATGTTTCTTGGAAGTCCCAATATAATAAAGGAAAAACATGAGGGAAGGATCAGAGCTGCTGCAACCGGTGCAGTTGCCCGGCCCTGAGCTCAGAAAGTCTAATGCTCTGCTATCACCATCCTGAAAGTCTTAATAATTTTTGGATAATGTTCTTCACATTTTTATTTTGCACTGGGCCCTGAAAACTGTATAACTGCTCCTGGAAATGGTATTAAAATTTCAACTAAGTATTTGTCAGATATGTGAGTATTTATTTTATGAATTGTGGGCAATAACAAATAATAAGCTCCCTGAGCTTATTTCATAGGATAAAGAAACAAGCTCTTTCATTTATTAACCATTCTAGAAGTTGGAATCATAACATTGCATGCAGTAATCAGGATGGCTCCCTTTTGAATGCAAGTGTTCTGTAGGACTAGATTCCAACAAAGATAGTTTCCAAAAGATACCTAAGCCAATAATCAATCAGCATCTTTTCCACCCAGATACTCCTTGAAAGGAAGGCCTGGCAACCTACTTCTGAAAGATCACAGCTATTAAAAACTCCACGGAGGATAAATCGACTCTGAAACACATAGGGTCCCCATGAGTTGGGATCAACTCTACGGCAGCTTTTTTTTTTTTTTTTAAATAAAATACATCAAATATGTACAAGCTGACAAAGATGTCTGAAAAAGCAAGACACAAGAAAAGTTAAAGTCTTTCAAAAGAAAATCGATGCACTTCTCCCTCATTTCCCTTGGGTGTAGTTATAGCAAATCCAGATTAGAGACTTTGCACCACCACTGTGGATTTATCATGGTACGATGCTTTGTGTAGCAGATTTTGGGAACTTCAGGTGTGCCCAAAAAGTTAATCATGGTCTTTATTTCATAGCATGAATGCCAGTTATTTAGTTATTGTCCCTGGGCTGTAAACCAGTTCTTCTATACTCTGTTGTGAGGCTGGGGGTGAGACTCTACAAACTGTATTTGTCTTTGGTCAGCTGTTCCCTGTTAGGCTCTGTCAATAGGTGGTGCTAGTGGAAGACTGCAAGGCTGGAGGAGAAAAAAGAACTTTCTCTTGCCTTTTCTTCCTCTCCTGTCGGGGTAACCCCAGCCTTACTTCTGGGTGAGCAGTGACAATACATTCCACATCAAGATTTTCATGGACACGTATGGAACGCTGTATCTAATAATTGTAGAATAAACATTCTTCTAACAATACGTTATATGCATTTTTTTTTTAATTGCCCAAGTATCTGGCTTTAAAGCAAATCCCAACAAGTTCCAAAGAATCTGTAACATTCAGAAAAACATTTCTTTCACCATGATGCAGGGTACCAAAAACAGCCTCATGTATTTGGAATAATAACAACAACAACAACAACAATAATAAACAAAACTCATCTAGAACAAAACACAAAAGAATCCTTCTTACTACTTCATTGGTCAAAGAAGACATGGAAATGTAAATACTTAAGATTTAGTAAAAATGAAAATACTACATAGCTAACCTTGTAGTATTCCACTAAAGCATTACATCAAAGGAGATTTAAGTGTTTCTGTTTAATTAAAAAATAAAGTAAGTAAATAAGGTTTACATTAATGAATACATTCAACAAAAAGAAGTTGACAATATGTGACCACTAAGCACTTGAAATATGGCTAGCGAGACTGAGGAAATAAATTTTTAATTTAATTTAATTTTAATTAAGTTTATTAGCCATATGTACCAAAAAAAAAAAAAAACCCACTGCCATTGAGTCAGTTCTGACTCACTACAACCAATATATGCCAATAAACAAGAAACCTTAATTTATAAAAATCCACAGTTATATTTGCTGAACTACTCATGAATAACAGAGAAAGATTTAAATTAAACCTTTACTAAGAAATCTTTCCACAAAGAAAACACCAGGACCATTAAAACTGGCAAGTTTTACTTTCAATTCCAATCTTACACAAGATGTTCAAGAAAAGTAAAAAAAGAGGAAACACTTCACAAGAACATCTTCAATTCCTTTGATAGTAAAGCCAGATAAGGACTGCATGAGAAAGAGTGATTTTACAGAAAAATTTCACTCGTGAACATAGAAACAAAAATCTTAAGCAAAATGTTAGAAAATCTAAGCAAGCAATAGGTCGCTATGAGTTGGAATCGACTCAACGGTACTGGGTTTGGTTTTTGGTTAATCAAGCAATAAATACAAGAGAGAATGACTAAGGTTGGTTAATCCCTGGAAGACAATTTTGGCAAATATTTACTGAATGCCCCAGTGAGCTAAGCACTCTACTCTTGTTGTTAGCTGCTGATGAGTTGGCCCCTGACTCCTGGGAACCCCATGCACAACAGAGCGATACGCTACCTAGTACTGTGCCGTCCCTATGATCGGTTGCAGAATGGATCATTGTGATCCATAAGGTTGTCATTAGCTGATTTTCAGAAGTAGATCACCAGGCTTTTCTTCCTTGTCCATTTTAGTCTGGAAGCTCTGCTAAAACCTGTCCGGCATCAGAGCAACTCACAAGCCTCCACTGACAGATGGGTGGTAGCTGCCTATAACGTGCACTGGCTGGAAATCGAAACTGGGTCTCCTACACAGAAGGTGAGACCTCTACCACTGAACCACCACTGCCCTCTAAGCACTCTTCTAGGTGCTAAGAAAAGCTGCAGTGTAAAAACAAACCCCCTTGCTGTCATGGAGTTTTTACTCTAAGACCAATTGCTGTATAAAACAATAAAATAGAAAACTGTGTAGCACATGATAAATGCTATAGAGAAAAATCAAGCAGGTAAAGGGGGTGGGGGATAGGATGCTTTCAAGGGGGCAGAAGGTCAGAGGAGGGCTTACTGAGAAAGTGACATTTGAGAAAATTTTTTAAGGATGTGGGGAAAAGAGCAGTATGGGTAGTAGAGAGGAAAGTCTTCCAGAGCACCTATGACTTGTTTGACCTATACCTAGGAGGTCAGCATGATTGGACTTCAGTAAGAGAAGAGAGGGGTTAAAAAAAAGTCTGGGAGATGAAAAGGGACTACATCATATAGGGTCTTGTAGGCCAGTGCAAAAAGTGAGTGAATCAGATGGTAGCTTAGTTTTGTAGGGCCTCCGTAACAAAGTACCAGAAACTGGGTGGCTTATAAGAACAGAAATGTATTGTCTCACAGTTCTGGAGGCTGGAAGTCCAAATCCAGAGTGTCAGCAGGGCCGTATTTTCTCTGAAGGCTCTAGGGGAAGATCCATTTTTGTCTCTCCCAGCTTCTGGTGGTCCCAGGCATTCCTTGGCTTGCAACTGCAATATAACTCTCTCATCACACGGCATTCTTCCCTCTCTCTGTGGCCTGTCTCTTCTTTTTTATCAGGATGTCATGCTGTATTAGATTAGGACTCACCCTACTCCAGTATGACCTCATGTTAACTGGTAACATCTTGAGAAACTCTATTTCCAAACAAAGTTGCGTGAACAAACATCAGTTGTTAGGATGTCAACATACTTTTCGAGGGGCAGAATTCAATCCACAATAGTCCACTGTACAGCTGCAACATATTTTGGTCCTTTTCATGTACAAAATACATTCACCTCATCCCAACACCTCCTAAAGTTTTAACATTCGAGAATCAACTCTAAGTCCAAAATCTAAACTTCTAAATCAGGTATGGGTGAGAATCTGGGTATGACAGTGCACTTAGGATCTATGCCTGAACCAGAGGGCTAATGAAAGTTTCAAGACAGCAGAGAGTTTATTTCTCAGCAAACCTATAGCACATGAGTCAAACTGAAAGTAGCCAGTAGATTAATATGAAAAATCTTACTGCTTCTCCTGTGCTGGGTACAGATAAGTAGGTTGGGCTTCTTTTATATCTGCCCCTTTACTACAAAAGTCAATGGATCTGAGCACTAATGGTGATTCGGCAGCATTTCCTGATTTCTTGTTGGAGTTGTGCAAGGAGGCATAAAGATGAATAAGGCCTAGGCCCATCTGCCAAGTAACTCTGTAGGGTGTGGGGGAGTGGGGAAGAACCATGAGGGAAAAAGCAGTGCTAAGTTAAACAGTCACTCACTGATTCATTCATCCATTTAATAAACACTCATTAAACTCCTTTTATGTATCAATCCCTGTGATGAACTCCAGGGACAAAAGGATAAATATGACGTTTCCAATGCCTTCAAAGACTCAGAATCTATCTAGTTAAGAAGACAGACACTTAAACAAAATTTCAACACAACATGGTAAATTCGGTAAAATTCTTCAGAGAATATTATAGAAACAGAACCAAAACAAGTTTGGAAAGGGAAGATGATAGCTGAGAGTAGAGATGTGAGGAAGACTCCTTAGGGAAGGCAAAATCTGAGCGGAATATTAGACAATTAACATGCATTAACTAGGTGAAGAATATAAGAAGGAACGTAAGGGATAATGTGAGTAAAGCCACTAAGGCAAACAAACAAAACAACAATTCTTGTGTAGCTGGAAGCAGATCATGGAAGGCCTGAAACTTTCTGGAAAGAAGTTGTATTTTTGTCCTAAAGACAATAAGAAGGCCTTTGAAAGGGCTGATGCTGAAGAGTGATATAATAGATTCGACTTTTCCAAATGGAATGGAATCAGAAGAGCTAACGGAAGAGACAGAAGAGCAGATTAGACATAAGACAGAAAGTTCAGGTCTGGATAAGCCTGAGAGATCGAATGTCCTGGCTATTTTTATGTATCAGCATGTCTAGGCTATGGTTCCCAGTGGTTTGGCTCAACACCACTCTGTCTAGTTACTGTCGGGGAGTGCTTACATGTGATTAAATCAGTTGGCCTTGAGTGGAGCAGATTACCTTCTATAATGTAATCTAACATAATGTGGAGCAAACAATCACCTTCCATATTGTAATCTCATATAATGTAATCAATCAGCTGAGATCATTCCAGTGCAGGGTGGATCCTAAAACTAATCATGTCTGAGTTATAAAAAGACCAGAATAGATGCAGAGACACATACAGAGAGAAGAGAAAAACAGACTTAGGGAGACATATGTACCTACGAGGATTGCTGACAGCTACGTAAAGCTGAAATAGGCAAGGAAGGGCCTCCTCTAGATCCGTGACCTGGATTTGAAATTCCAGCCTCCTGAACTGTGAGAAAATATATTTCTGTTCTTTAAAGCCACTCATGTGGTATTTCTGTTAAGGCAACAATAGGTAACTAAGCAGGAGAAAAGACCTGGCAATCTGCTCCCTTATAGCTTTGTTGTTGTTGTTGTTGTTAGGTACCATCGAGTTGGTTCCCACTCATAGCGACCCCATATATGACAGAACGAAACACTGCCTGGTCCTGAGCCATGCTCACAATTGTTGTTATGCTTGAGCCCATTGTTGTAGACACTGTGTCAATTCATCTCGTTGAGGGTCTTCCTCTTTTCTGCTGACCCTGTACTTTACTAAGCATGGTGTCTTTCTCCAGGGACTGATCCCTCATGACATCATGTCCAAACTATATAAGATGCAGTCTTGACATCCTTGCTTCTTAGGAGCATTCTGGCTTCCTCACGAGCACAATTAAGTGTTCAGGAATTCCCATTCTTTGCAATGTTATCCCTAATTTGTTATCCACACCGTCGAATGCCTTTGCATAATCAATAAAACACAAGTAAACATACTTCTGGTATTCTCTGCTTTCAGCCACTACCCATCTGACATCAGCAATGATATTCCTGGTTCCACATCCTTTTCTGAATCCAATCTGAATTTCTGGCAGTCCCCCGTAGATATACTGCTGCAGTCACTTTTGAATGATCTTCAGCAAAATTTTACTTGGGTGTGATATTAATGATATTGTTCAGTAATTTCTGCATGAAGTTGGATCACGTTTCTTAGGAATGGCATAAATATGAATCTCTCCCAGTCAGTTGGTCAGGTAGCTGTCTTCCAAATTTCTTGACATAGACAAGTGAGCACTTCCAGTGCTGCATCTGTTTGTTGAAACATCTCAATTGATATTCCATAAATTCCTGGAGACTTGTTTTTCGCCAATGGCTTCAGTGTAGCTTGGACTTCTTCTGTCATTTCAGTACCATCAGCTCCTGATCTTATGCTACCTCTTGAAATGGTTGAACTTCAACCAATTCTTTTTAGTATAATGACTCTGTGTATTCCTTCCATCTTCTTTTTTTTTTTTTATAATAACTTTTATTAAGCTTCAAGTGAACGTTTACAAATCCAATCAGTCTGTCACATATAAGTTTACATACATCTCACTCCCTACTCCCACTTACTCTCCCCGTCTTGAGTCAGCCCTTTCAGTCTCTCCTTTCTTGACAATTTTGCCGGCTTCCCTCTCTCTCTATCCTCCCATCCCCCCTCCAGACAAGAGTTGCCAACACAATCTCAAGTGTCCACCTGATATAATTAGCTCACTCTTCATCAGCGTCTCTCTCCCACCCGCTGACCAGTCCCTTTCATTTCTGATGAGTTGTCTTCGGGGATGGTTCCTGTCCTGTGTCAACTGAAGGTCTGGGGAGCATGGCCGCCGGGATTCCTCCAGTCTCAGTCAGACCATTAAGTTTGGTCGTCTTATGAGAATTTGGGGTCTGCATCCCACTGATCTCCTGCTCCCTCAGGGGTCCTCTGCTGAGCTCCCTGTCAGGGCAGTCATCAATTGTGGCCGGGCACCAACTAGTTCTTCTGGTCTCAGGATGATGTAGGTCTCTGGTTCATGCGGCCCTTTCTGTCTCTTGGGCTCTTAGTTGTCATGTGGGCTTGGTGTTCTTCATTTTTCTTTGCTCCAGGTGGGTTGAGACCAATTGCTGCATCTTAGATGGCTGCTTGTTAGCATTTAAGACCCCAGACGCCACATTTCAAAGTGGGATGCAGAATGATTTCATAATAGAATTATTTTGCCAATTGACTTAGAAGTCCCCGCAAACCATGCTCCCCAGACCCCCGCGCTTGCTCCGCTGACCTTTGAAGCATTCATTTTATCCCGGAAACTTCTTTGCTTTTGGTCCAGTCCAATTGAGCTGACCTTCCATGTATTGAGTGTTGTCTTTCCCTTCACCTAAAGCAGTTCTTATCTACTGATTAATCAATAAAAAAACCCTCTCCCACCCTCCCTCCCTCCCCCCCTCGTAACCACAAAAGTATGTGTTCTTCTCAGGTTTACTGTTTCTCAAGATCTTATAATAGTGGTCTTATACAATATTTGTCCTTTTGCCTCTGACTAATTTCGCTCAGCATAATGCCTTCCAGGTTCCTCCATGTTATGAAATGTTTCAGAGATTCGTCACTGTTCTTTATCGATGCGTAGTATTCCATTGTGTGAATATACCACAATTTATTTAACCATTCATCCGTTGATGGACACCTTGGTTGCTTCCAACTTTTTGCTATTGTAAACAGGGCTGCAATAAACATGGGTGTGCATATATCTGTTTGTATGAAGGCTCTTGTATCTCTAGGGTATATTCCTAGGAGTGGGATTTCTGGGTTGTATGGTAGTTCTATTTCTAACTGTTTAAGATAACGCCAGATAGATTTCCAAAGTGGTTGTACCATTTTACATTCCCACCAGCAGTGTATGAGAGTTCCAATCTCTCCGCAGCCTCTCCAACATTTATTATTTTGTGTTTTTTGGATTAATGCCAGCCTTGCTGGTGTCAGATGGAATCTCATCGTAGTTTTAATTTGCATTTCTCTAATGGCTAATGATCGAGAGCATTTTCTCATGTATCTGTTGGCTGCCTGAATATCTTCTTTAGAGAAATGTGTGTTCATATCCTTTGCCCACTTCTTGATTGGGTTGTTTGTCTTTTTGTGGTTGAGTTTTGACAGAATCATGTAGATTTTAGAGATCAGGCGCTGGTCTGAGATGTCATAGCTGAAAATTCTTTCCCAATCTGTAGGTGGTCTTTTTACTCTTTTGGTGAAGTCTTTAGATGAGCATAGGTGTTTGATTTTTAGGAGCTCCCAGTTATCGGGTTTCTCTTCATCATTTTTGGTAATGTTTTGTATTCTGTTTATACCTTGTATTAGGGCTCCTAGGGTTGTCCCAATTTTTTCTTCCATGATCTTTATCGTTTTAGTCTTTATGTTTAGGTCTTTGATCCACTTGGAGTTAGTTTTTGTGCATGGTGTGAGGTATGGGTCCTGTTTCATTTTTTTGCAAATGGATATCCAGTTATACCAGCACCATTTGTTAAAAAGGCTGTCTTTTCCCCAGTTAATTGACACTGGTCCTTTGTCAAATATCAGCTGCTCATACGAGGATGGATCTATGTCTGGGTTCTCAATTCTGTTCCATTGGTCTATGTGTCTGTTGTTGTACCAATACCAGGCTGTTTTGACTACTGTGGCTGTATAATAGGTTCTGAAGTCAGGTAAGGTGAGGCCTCCCACTTTCTTCTTCTTTTTCAGTAGTGCTTTGCTTATCCGGGGCTTCTTTCCCTTCCATATGAAATTGGTGATTTGTTTCTCTATCCCCTTAAAATATGACATTGGAATTTGGATCGGAAGTGCGTTAAATGTATAGATGGCTTTTGGTAGAATAGACATTTTTACTATGTTAAGTCTTCCTATCCATGAGCAAGGTATGTTTTTCCACTTAAGTATGTCCTTTTGAATTTCTTGTAGTAGAGCTTTGTAGTTTTCTTTGTATAGGTCTTTTACATCCTTGGTAAGATTTATTCCTAAGTATCTTATCTTCTTGGGGGCTACTGTGAATGGTATTGATTTGGTTATTTCCTCTTCGGTGTTCTTTTTGTTGATGTAGAGGAATCCAAGTGATTTTTGTATGTTTATTTTATAACCTGAGACTCTGCCAAACTCTTCTATTAGTTTCAGTAGTTTTCTGGAGGATTCCTTAGGGTTTTCTGTGTATATAATCATGTCATCTGCAAATAGTGATAACTTTACTTCTTCCTTGCCAATCCGGATACCTTTTATTTCTTTGTCTAGCCTGATTGCCCTGGCTAAGACTTCCAACACGATGTTGAATAAGAGTGGTGATAAAGGGCATCCTTGTCTGGTTCCCGTTCTCAAGGGAAATGCTTTCAGGTTCTCTCCATTTAGAGTGATATTGGCTGTTGGCTTTGCATAAAATTGCATAGATGCCCTTTATTATGTTGAGGAATTTTCCTTCAATTCCTATTTTGGTAAGAGTTTTTATCATGAATGGGTGTTGGACTTTGTCAAATGCCTTTTCTGCATCAATTGATAAGATCATGTGGTTTTTGTCTTTTGTTTTATTTATGTGATGGATTACATTAATGGTTTTTCTGATATTAAACCAGCCTTGCATACCTGGTATAAATCCCACTTGATCAGGGTGAATTATTTTTTTGATGTGTCGTTGGATTCTATTGGCTAGAATTTTGTTGAGGATTTTTGCATCAATGTTCATGAGGGATATAGGTCTATAATTTTCTTTTTTTGTAATGTCTTTACCTGGTTTTGGTATCAGGGAGATGGTGGCTTCATAGAATGAGTTGGGTAGTATTCCGTCATTTTCTATGCTTTGGAATACCTTTAGTAGTAGTGGTGTTAACTCTTCTCTGAAAATTTGGTAGAACTCTGCCGTGAAGCCGTCCGGGCCAGGACTTTTTTTTGTTGGAAGTTTTTTGATTACCGTTTCAATCTCTTTTTTTGTTATGGGTCTATTTAGTTGTTCTACTTCTGAATGTGTTAGTTTAGGTAGGTAGTGTTTTTCCAGGAATTCATCCATTTCTTCTAGGTTTTCAAATTTGTTAGAGTACAATTTTTCATAATAATCTGAAATGATTCTTTTAATTTCATTTGGTTCTGTTGTGATGTGGTCCTTCTCATTTCTTATTTGGGTTATTTGTTTCCTTTCCTGTATTTCTTTAGTCAGTCTAGCCAATGGTTTATCAATTTTGTTAATTTTTTCAAAGAACCAGCTTTTGGCTTTGTTAATTCTTTCGATTGTTTTTCTGTTCTCTAATTCATTTAGTTCAGCTCTAATTTTTATTATTTGTTTTCTTCTGGTGCCTGATGGATTCTTTTGTTGCTCACTTTCTATTTGTTCAAGTTGTAGGGACAGTTCTCTGATTTTGGCTCTTTCTTCTTTTTGTATGTGTGCATTTATCGATATAAATTGGCCTCTGAGCACTGCTTTTGCTGTGTCCCAGAGGTTTTGATAGGAAGTATTTTCATTCTCGTTGCTTTCTATGAATTTCCTTATTCCCTCCTTGATGTCTTCTATAACCCAGTCTTTTTTCAGGAGGGTATTGTTCATTTTCCAAGTATTTGATTTCTTTTCCCTCGTTTTTCTGTTATTGATCTCTAGTTTTATTGCCTTGTGGTCTGAGAAGATGCTTTGTAATATTTCGATGTTTTGGACTCTGCAAAGGTTTGTTTTATGACCTAATATGTGGTCTATTCTAGAGAATGTTCCATGTGCGCTGGAAAAAAAAGTATATTTTGCAGCAGTTGGGTGGAGAGTTCTGTATAAGTCAATGAGGTCAAGTTGGTTGATTGCTGTAATTAGATCTTCCGTGTCTCTGTTTAGCTTCTTACTGGATGTCCTGTCCTTCTCCGAAAGTGGTGTGTTGAAGTCTCCTACTATAATTGTGGAGGTATCTATCTCGCTTTTCAGTTCTGTTAAAATTTGATTTATGTATCTTGCAGCCCTGTCATTGGGTGCGTAAATATTTAATATGGTTATGTCTTCCTGATCAATTGTCCCTTTTATCATTATATAGTGTCCTTCTTTATCCTTTGTGGTGGATTTAAGTCTAAAGTCTATTTTGTCAGAAATTAATATTGCTACTCCTCTTCTTTTTTGCTTATTGTTTGCTTGATATACTTTTTTCCATCCTTTGAGTTTTAGTTTGTTTGTGTCTCTAAGTCTAAGGTGTGTCTCTTGTAGGCAGCATATAGATGGATCGTGTTTCTTTATCCAGTCTGTGACTCTCTGTCTCTTTATTGGTGCATTTAGTCCATTTACATTCAGGGTAATTATAGATAAATAAGTTTTTAGTGCTGTCATTTTGATGCCTTTTTATGTGTGTTGTTGACAATTTCATTTTTCCACACACTTTTTTGTGCTGAGGCGTTTTTCTTAGTAAATTGTGAGATCCTCATTTTCATAGTGTTTGACTTTATGTTAGTTGAGTCGTTACGTTTTTCTTGGTTTTTGTCTTGAGTTATAGAGTTGTTATGCCTTTTTGTGGTTACCTCATTATATACCCCTATTTTTCTAAGTAAAAACCTAACTTGTATTGTTCTATATCGCCTTGTATCACTCTCCATATGGCAGTTCAATGCCTCCTGTATTTAGTCCCTCTTTTTGATTATTGTGATCTTTTACCTATTGACTTCCATAATTCCCTGTTATGTGTATTTTTTTTTTTAATTAATCTTAATTTGTTTGTTTTTGTGATTTCCCTATTTGAGTTGATATCAGGACGTTCTGTTTTGTGACCTTGTGTTGTGCTGATATCTGATATTATTGGTTCTCTGACCAAACAATATCCTTTAGTATTTCTTGTAGCTTTGGTTTGGTTTTTGCAAATTCTCTAAACTTGTGTTTGTCTGTAAATATCTTAATTTCGCCTTCATATTTCAGAGAGAGTTTTGCTGGATATATGATCCTTGGTTGGCAGTTTTTCTCCTTCAGTGTTCTGTATATGTCGTCCCATTCCCTTCTTGCCTGCATGGTTTCTGCTGAGTAGTCAGAACATATTCTTATTGATTCTCCCTTGAAGGAAACCTTTCTTTTCTCCCTGGCTGCTTTTAAAATTTTCTGTTTATCTTTGGTTTTGGCAAGTTTGATGATAATATGTCTTGGTGTTTTTCTTTTTGGATCAATCTTAAATGGGGTTCGATGAGCATCTTGGATAGATATCCTTTCGTCTTTCATGATGTCAGGGAAGTTTTCTGTCAGAAGTTCTTCAACTATTTTCTCTGTGTTTTCTGTCCCCCCTCCCTGTTCTGGGACTCCAATCACCCGCAGGTTATCCTTCTTGATAGAGTCCCACATAATTCTTAGGGTTTCTTCATTTTTTTAAATTCTTTTATCTGATTTTTTTTCAGCTATGTTGGTGTTGATGCCCTGGTCCTCCAGATGTCCCAGTCTGCATTCTAATTGCTCGAGTCTGCTCCTCTGACTTCCTAGTGTGTTGTCTAATTCTGTTATTTTATTGTTAATCTTTTGGATTTCTACATGTTGTCTGTCTATGGATTCTTGCAACTTATTAATTTTTCCAGTATGTTCTTGAATAATCTTTTTGAGTTCTTCAACAGTTTTATCAGTGTGTTCCTTGGCTTTTTCTGCAGATATCCTAATTTCATTTGTGATATCATTAAGCATTCTGTAAATTAGTTTTTTATATTCTGTATCTGATAATTCCAAAATTGTATCTTCATTTGGGAAAGATTTTGATTCTTTTGTTTGGAGGGTTGGAGAAGCTGTCACGGTCTGCTTCTTTAAGTGGTTTGATATGGATTGTTGTCTCCGAGCCATCACTGGGAAACTAGTTTTTCCAGAAAATCCGCTAAAAAAAAACTGCAGTCAGATCCCTATCAGAGTTCTCCCTCTGGCTCAGGCTATTCAGATGTTAATGAAGCCGCCTGGGGAGGGTGGGGGAGGGAACAGAGAGATAGGAGAGTAGCACCTCAGAATATAGCCAGAGTTGCTTGTCTTGCTTGGAATGACTGTTATATCTGAGATTGCCGCGGGCGCGTCGCCTATGTGTGCTGGCTGTGTGGAGATTGCCCCCAGGGGGTCTGGCCCGCTGGAGTCACGGTCAGATCCTCCGCTTCCAGCCCCACGCCCAGCGTCAAGGCTCCCCTACTGGGACGGTGCACTCTCAACTCCAAAATCAGTCGCTGCCTCCCGGGGACTTCTCGTCCCTCCAGCCGCGTGGCCGTGCCGCCCCCGTGAACCAGGTGGGCCCCCTCCCGGGGTTAGTTCAGATGGGTGGAGTAGCTCCCCGTGCTTGTGCCGCGACCAAGTGTCCCGGCTGGAATGCTGTTCTCCCCACTCCAATACCAGTCGCTGCCTCCCGGGGACTTCTCCTAGCGGCTGCGTCCCACACCGCCCGCGCGACCCGGCTGGTCCCCTTCCCAGGGTTAGTTCAGGGGGTGGAGCAACTCTCCGTGTTTATGGCGTACCTGCGAGCAGTCCAAATCCCTGCGGGACGGTTCCCCGGCTCGGATGCTGCTCTTTCTGCTCCAAGATCAGTCACTGCCTCCCGGGGACTTCTCCTACCGGCTGCGTCCCACACCGCCCGTGGAACCGGCTGGTCCCCCTCCCGGGGTTAGTTCAGGGGGGTGGAGCAGGTCTCTGTGCTTGTGCCGTACCTGACTGGTACGCTGGCTCCAGGCTCTGGAAACTATCGCTGCTTCCCCGTATTAGTTCGTTCTCCGTCTCTAAATCCGTGTTTGTTGTTCAGGGTTCGTAGATTATTATGTATGTGATCGATTCACTTGTTTTTCCATGTCTTTGTTGTAAGAGGGATCCGAGGTAACGTCTGCCTAGTCCGCCATCTTGGCTCCGCCCCAGATCATGTCCTTCCATCTTCTTTTGATGCTTCCTACATCGCTTAATATTTTCTCCATAGAATCCTTCACTACTGCAACTTGAGGCTTGAATTTTTTCTTCCGTTCTTTCAGCTTGAGGAATTTCAAGTTTGTTCTTCCCTTTTGGTTTTCTATCTCCAGCTCTTTGCCCATGTCATTATAATACTTTGCTTTGTCTTCTCAAGCTGCCCTTTGAAAAATTCCGTTCTATTTTTTTACTTCATCATTTTCTTCCTTTTGCTTTAGCTGCTTGATGTTCAAGAGCAAGTTTCAGAGTCTCTTCTGACATCCACTTTGGTCTTTTCTTTCTTTCCTGTCTTTTCAATGACCTCTTGCTTCCTTCATGTGTGATGTCCTTGATATCATTTCACAACTCATCTGGCCTTTGGTCATTAGTGTCCAACATGTCAAATCTATTCATGAGATGAACTCTAAATTCAGGTGGGATATACTCAAGGTGGTACTTTGGCTCTCGTGGACTTGTTCTAATTTTCTTCAGTTTCAACTGAACTTGCATATGAGCAATTGATGATCTGTTCTGCAGTTGGTCCCTGGCCTTGTTCTGACTGATGGTATTGAGCTTTTCCATTGTCTGTTTTGACAGATGTAGTTGATTTGATTCCTGCATGTTCCATCTGGCAGGGTCCATGTGTATAGCTGCCATTCATGTTGGTGAAAAATATATTTGCAATGCAGAAGTCACTAGTCTTGCAAAACTCTATCATGTGATCTCTGGCATTGTTTCTATCACCAAGGCCATATTGTCCAACTATCGATCCTTCTTCTTTGTTTCCAGCTTTCACATTCCAATTACCAGTATTATCAATGCATCCTGATTGCATGTTTGATCAACTCTAGACTGCGGAAGCTGGTAAAAATCTTCAGTTTCTTCATCTTTGGCCTTAGTGGTTGGTGGGTAAATTTGAATAATAGTTGTATTAACTGGTCTTCCTCATAAGCATATGGATATTATCCTATCACTGACAGTGTAGTACTTCATGATATTGAAATGTTCTTTCTGACAGTGAATGCAACAGCACTCCTCTTCAAGTTGTCATTCCAGGCATAGTAGACCATGTGATTGCCTGATTCAGAATGACCAATACCAATCTATTTCATCTCACTAACGCCTAGGATATTTCATTTTTTAGGGCTTCCAATTTTTCTAGATTCTTATTTCACACATTCCAGGTTCTGATTATTATGGATGTTTGCAGCTGTTTTTTCTCATTTTAAGTCCTCCCACATCAGCAAATAAAGGTCCCAAAAGCTTGACTGAATCCACATCATTAAGGTCAACTCTACTTTGAGGAGGCTGCTCTTCCCCAGTGGTCTTCTGAGTGGCTTCAAACCTGGGGGGCTCATCTTCCAGCACTATATCAGATAATGATCTACTCCTATTCATAAGGTTTCGCTGGCTAATTCTTTTCAGAAGTAAACTGCCAGGTCCTTCTTCCTAGTCTGTCTTAGTCTAGAAGCTCACCTGAAACCTGTCCACCATGTGTGACTCTGCTGGTATCTGAATACCAGTGGCATAGCTTCTAGCATCACAGCAAAAAGCAAGCCCCCACAGTACAACAAACTGACACGTGGCAGCCTTAAAGCTTACAGCCTAGAAACCCAATAGGGCAATTCTACTTCTTCCTATAGGGTTGCTATGAGTTGGAATGAACTTGATGGCACACAACATCAACAACAGGTAACTAGGACACACCAACTGGGAGAAGTCAAATGACCAGGGACAGAACTGCCAGAAAAGAAAGTGCCAAGTCAGGTCTGAGTATGGACATAGTCCTTACATGGAGATTGTAGTCTGGACTGCTGCTGGGACCAAAGAAAGTGCTGGGGAAACCTGCCTCCCTGCTGTTTGTAATGTAGGGGCTCCTCCACAGCCCAGGACTGAAAGACTAAGAGGACCAAAGAAATACTGGGGCAAAACATAGTTAGTGAAAGTCCTGCATGACTTCCCAAAGCTTGGCTAATCTGGTGGAAGGCATTTCCAAGAAGTCACAGTTCAGATTTTCTTTCTCTCCCAACAGAGCATGATTAAGAAAAAATATCACAAGTCTGAAGTGGAGTTAAATCAATGCAAGGTGGCTGAGAGGAGATTTTAGCCCAAATTAAAGGTGAGCCCTTTTCAGGTTCCATTAAGAGAAGAGTCACAAAAATCAGCATTTCTCCAAACCTGAATTCCATTTCCCATTCAAGGAAGTTCGAGATCACCTGGGACTATGTCAACTTCATTTTATTGGAGAACAGGGAAGTGGACCATGTCTCAATCCTTCAGTAGATGACAGAATCCAAGAATCATGGAATCTCACACTTAAGAGGGGTGTTTGAGGTCAACTTACCTGACCTCCATTAAAAATCTTGAAATAAATCTTCACCAGTAACGTTATAAGAAGGAATTCTTTCACTTACCGTAGAAGGGGTCAGGACCAGCTAATGTTCTGGGATCACTTTGTAAATGTGGAGGAAGTGGAATGGACTCGCAGAATACCAATGGAAAATAATGCATGTCATGATGTCAATGAGGAAAAATCATCTTGGCAATAATGGCCCCTTAGCAGTATAAACTGGGCGGGGGAGGGGGACAGGGAGAAAGAGTAATGAGACAACTTAATAAACAGTATTATTCTAAACAGGAATTGGAGGGTAGTTATCACCAACGCCTGCCACTTCTACCTACATTAGTGAAAGATGCCTTTGAAGATATGTGTATCACATATATTAACAAAAGCCTATTGAACACTACCATAATGAATCCTTACAAATCATCATTAAACCCAAGTCGTGTCTGACAAAACTAAGAGAGGAGGTAAGTGAATTGCCCCATTCACACAGTTAGTAGGCTGAAGAGTGTAGAAGCAAACATAGCGTTCCTACCATTGTGGTATAATTTATTGCAGAATAGGAGTCTACTACCTAATTAGAAAGATTTTTTTGAATCATTTACTTACTTGTATCTGGTTCTCTGCACCTGCTAAAAAACAACTTTTTGAATCAAGGAAGATAGTGCCCACATTCTGTTTACTTTTCCTGTATTTGGTGATGTCACAAAAAACTGATACTGTCTGGTATTAAATGCCACCACTTGATAAATAGATTTTATGATGAAAGCTTATTTTTATTTAGACACAGCACTTGAGAAAAAGAGGAACGTTGGCAGTTCACAAGAATGCCCACCTTGTATCCAGCACCCTTATCATTGTCTCTTCACTCTTGACAACTTTCTAGGAGAACAAAATGTGACTATAACTGTGATAGTACCTTCTCCAATATGAATCACTTTTCAGATATAATGAGTCATTTCATCACAGAATTATTTTCTTTTGCCAAAAACATTGGTTAATTATGTCAGGGGTTTTATTGATTATAGCCCAATTATTACCCAAAGAAGGACAATATATATAAACACATACTACAAATCCACAAGTAACCCACCTGTAACCAAGGGATCGGTTACATTAGGTTCAGTGTCAGATCAAAGAACAACAATCAAAAATTTAAAATAATGGTAATAATAGATGCAAGTTTACTGTTCTTTTTTTATTGTGCTTTAGATGAGGGTTTACAGAGCGAATTAGTTTCTCATTGAGCAATTAGTGCACATATTGTTTTGTGACATTGGTTGCTAACCCCATGATACGTCAACATTCTTCTCTTCTCAACCTTGGGTTCCCGATTTCATTTGTCCAGCTTTCCTGGCCCCTCCTGCCTTCTTGTCCTTGCCCTGGGCTGGTGTGCCCATTTAATATATATGGTTGAGCTATGAGTATTATTGTTTGTTTCATGGAACTGTCTAATCTTTGGCTGTAGGGTGAACCTCAGGAGAGACTTCTGTACTGAGTTAAAAGAGTGTCCGAGGGCCATACTCTCAGGGTTTCTCCAGTCTCTATCAGACCAGTAAGTCTGGTCTTTTTTTTCGAGTTTGAATTTTGTGCTGCATTTTTCTCCAGCTCTGTCCAGGACCCTTGAATTGTGTCCCCCCTAAAATATGTGCAAACTTGGCTAGGCCGTGATTCTCAGTATTGTGTGACTGTCCAACATTTTGTCATCTGATGAGATTTTCTTATGTGTTGTAAATCTTAACCTCTACCATGTTAATGAGGCAGGATTAGAGGCAGTTCTGTTAATGAGGCAGAACTCAGTCTACAAGATTAGATTTTATCTGGAGCCAATCTCTTTTGAGATATAAAAGAGAGAAGCAAGCAGAGAGATGGGGGACCTCATACCACCAAGAAACAAGAGCCAGGAGAATAGCGTGTCCTTTGGGTTCCTGTGCTGAGAAGCTCCTAGATGAGTAGAATATTGATGACAAGGACCTTCTCCCAGAACTTACAGAGAAAGAAAGCATTCTCCTAGAACTACGACCCTAAATTTGGACTTCTAGCATCCTAAACTGTGAGAGAATAAATTTATCTTTGTTAAAGCCATCCACTTGTGGTATTTCTACTATAGCAGCACTAGATGACTAAGACAACCCTTTATTATGATCCCTGTCAGAGCAGTAGCGGGGCACCATCTAGTTGTGTTGGACTCAGTCTGGTCGAGGCTGTGGTTGTTGTGGTCTATTAGTCCATTGGACTAATCTTTCCCTTCAGTCTTTGGCTTTCTTCATCCTCTCTTCCTCCAGATGAGGTGGGGCCAGTGGAGTATCTTACATGGCTGCTCAGAAGCTTTTAAGACCCCAGACACTACTCAAAAAAGTAGGATGTAGAATATTTTCTTTATAAACTATGTTATTCCAGTTGAGCTACATGGCCCCCAAAACCATGGTCGCCAGCCCTCAGCCCAGCAATTTGGTCCCTCAGGGAGTTTGAATGAGTCTATTCTATGTAATCAGGGATATGCTGATGACAGATGGATCCTGGCTGAAAGCAGAGACTACCAGAAAGATATTTACTTGTGTTTCATTAACTTTGCAAAGGCATTCAACTATGTGGATTATAACAAATTATAGATAACATTGCAAAGAATGGGAATTCCAGAACACTTAATTGTGCTCATGAGTAACCTGTACATAGATCAAGAAGCAGTCTTTCTAACAGAACCAGGGGTTTCCGTGTAGTTTCAAGTCAGGAAAGGTGTGTGTCAGGATTGTATCCTTTCACCATACTTATTAAATCTGTATGCTAGCAAATAATCCGAGAAGCTGGACTCTGTGATGAAGAACGGGGCATCAGGATTGGAGGAAGACTCATTACCCACCTGCATTATGCAGATGCACAACCTTGCTTGCTGAAAGTGAAGAGGACTGAAGCACTTACTGATGAAGATCAAAGACTACAGCTTTCAGTGTGGATTGCACCTCAACATGAAGAAAACAAAATTCCTCATTTTGGACCTATAAGCAACCTCATGATAAATGGAGAAAAGATTGAAGTTGTAAAGGATTTCATTTTACTTGGATCCACAATCAATGTCCATGGAAGTAGCAGTCAAGAAATCAAAAGACACATTACCTTGGGCAAATCTGCTGCAAAAGATCTCTTAAAAGAGTTGAAAAGCAGTCACCTTGAAGACTAATGTGTGCCTCACCCAATCCATGGTGTTTTCAATTGCCTCATACACATGTGAAAGCTGGACATGAATAAGGAAGACTGAAGAAGAATTGATGCCTTTGAACCGTGATGTTGGTAAAGAATATTGAATATACCATGGACTGCCAAAAGAGCAAAGAAATCTGTCCTGGAAGAAGTTCATTAGAAGCCAGAATGTTCTTTAGAAGCAAAGAAGGTGAGACTAGGTCTCACATACTTTGAACATGTTATCAGGAAGGATCAGTCCCTGGAGGGCATCATGCTTAGTAAAGTAGAGGGTCAGTGAAAAAGATGAAGACCCTCAATGAGATAGATTGACACTGTGGCTTCAATAATAGGCTTAAGCATAACAACAGTTGTGAGGATGGCCCAAGACCAGGCAGTGTTTTGCTCTGTTGTACACAGGGTTGCTATGAGTTGGAGCCCAATTTAGGGCACCTAACAACAATAACAACATGCTTCTCTGAGTTTGCCTTGGTCAAGTTGTTCTGATTTCCCCAGCGCTGTGTACTATCTTACCTTTCACCAGAGTTACCACTTATCTGTTGTCTAGTTAGTGTTTTTCCTTTCCCACTCCTTTCCTTCCTCATAACCATCAAAGATTGTTTCTTTCTGTGTGTGTATCTTTTCAAGAGTTTTTATAATAGTGGTGTCATATAGTATTTGTCCTTTTGTGATTGACTTATTTCACTCAGCATAATACCCTCCAGATTCATCCATGTTGTAAGATGTTTCGTGGATTCAACATTGTTCTTTGTAGTTCTGTAGTATTCCGTTGTGCATAAGTACCATAGTTTGTTTACCCAGCCATCTGTTAATGAGCACTTATGTTGTTTCCATGTTTTTGCTATTGTGAATAATGCTGCAATTAAGGTGGGTGTGCATATGTGTATTCGTGTGATGACTCTTATCTGTCTAGGGTATATTCTTAGAAGTGAGATTGATAGATCATATGGCATTTCTATTTCTAGATTTTTGAGGAAGCACTATATTATTTTCCAAAGTGGTTGTACCATTTTACATGCCCACCGGCAGTGCACAGTGGTTCCAATCTTTCCACAGCCTATAGTTTTTGGTTTTATTTAGGTCTTTGATCCATTTTGAATTAATTTTTGTGTATGATGTGAGGTATGGGTCCTGTTTCTTTTTTTTTTTGCAGATGGAGATCCAATTTTGCCAGCACCATTTGTTAAAAAGACTGTCTTTTCCTCATTTAATGGACTCTGGGCCTTTGTCAAAGATCAGGTGACTGTAAGTAGATGGATTTATATCTAGGTCCTGGATTCTGTTCTGTCATTCAATGTGTCTGTCATTGTACCAGCACCAGGCTGTTTTGACTACTGTAGCTGTATAGTAGGTTCTGGGGTTAGGTAGTGAAAGTCCTCCTACTTTATTTTTCTTCTTCAATAGTGCTTTACAAAGACTCATAATAAAACCAGTTTAAAAATCCTCTCATCTCTGACAGTCTCCAATTTACCCCCTTAAAAGGCAGATATTCCTCTCAAATTATTTTTCTTTCACAAATCCATGCCTTACAAAAATTGTATCTCTTAAATCCAGCCTGAATGCTCTTGACTCAATCCCAACAGCCTAATTCCAGATTATATTCTTTTTTCTCCCTCTAGTATTTTTCGGTGCAAACTCCCATACCCCATTCTGCCTAGCTTTAGTTACTAGGGGTCAAGTGGTCAGCCAAGGAGTCTTCCTTAGAAGGACAATGGGAGAAGGACAGAATGGAGAGGCCGTGAATACGTATACTCTAAAGAAGCCCTCATGGTGCAGTGGTTAAAGATCTCAGCTGCTAATCAAAAGGTCTGCTGTTTGAACCCCCTAGCGTTTCCTTGGAAGAAAGATGCGGCAGACTGCTTATGCAAAAATTAATCCCATTGCTGTCAATTCTGACTCTTAAAAAAACCCTATAAGATAGAGTAGAACTGCCTCATATGGTTTCCAAGGCTGTAACCTTAACAGAAATTGACTGCCACATTTTCTTCCATGTAAAGGCTAGTGGGTTCAAACTGCCAACCTTTGAGTTAGCAGCTAAACACCTAACCACTGCACCACCTGGGCTCTGGGTAAAGATCACAGTTTGGAAACCCTGTGGGGAAGCTTTACTCTGTCCCACAGGGTCACTACGAATCAGAATCAACTCTACGGCAATGGATTTGGGGTTTTATAGCAATCTTGATCCCTTTCCACACATGCTTAGCTTTACTCATAAACTGGCTCTACCCTGATGTTTTTGAAAGCATCTAAATCAATCTCTTTGGTGGCAGGCTTGGAATATGGTCATGCATCTCCTTAAAGCTCAGTGATCAAACTATAACTACAGGAATTTCTCTTGCTTCTGCTGCAAAGTCTGACAACAGTATGGAAATTTCTTCCCCCAGTATACCGCATATTAAGTATGCAATTTTATGTAAAACCTACAAAAGGCCTTATTTTTTGCAAAATGAGAGAAATTCATGCACTTGTGTTTTTTAGGGCACCTGTCTTATGGGAGCCATCTTTTACTTTCCATGCTGTCAACTCAGTGAATTTCAGCAACAAGAAACTAAGTTCAATTCCAGAATTTCTTCAACTTAACCTCTGTGGACTGGACAGAAAGAATTTATGAGCAGAGAGATACAGCAACATAGTGAGAATAAATCCACTATTTTAAGTTTGCATTTTTCCCAACTACCCTTGCCCAAATTCATTATACAAGTTTCCACAAAGGAAAAATAACCGAGAAATCCATGATACATAAAGAATTTATTCAAAGTTCCCATTTTCTAGTACTAAATCCCCCCTCAAAAAAAAAAAAAAAAAGTAGCATTGAGCTGATTCCAGCTCATGGCAACCCCATGTGTTTCAGAGTATAACTTTTCCACAGAGTTCTCAATAGCTGATTTTTCAGAAGTAAATTGCCAGGACTTTCTTCTAAGGTGCCTCTGGGTGAATTTGAATCACCAACCTTCCTGTTGGGAGCCAAGGTTTTAATCATTTGCACCATCTGAAGGCTCCTGTTCTAGTACTAACCTTTGGCCTTGTGTCAATTCTAACTCAGAGCATCCCCATGTTTTACAGATTAGAATTGTTCCACAGGGTTTTCTTGACTGTAATCTTTATGGAAGCATATCGTCAGGTCCTTCTTCCATGGCTGCACTGGCTGGTTTTGAGTCGCCAGCCTTTCAGTTAGTAATTGAGCAAAATCCATTTGTGTCACCCATAGACTGCTCTAGCACCACATTTTTCAGCAAATAATGCATGCCCTCTATGACTGTTTGCCAATGGCTCCCTCCCCCGCCATGAGGTATTTTTAGTAAGCATGCTATGCTACTTTTTTTTTTTTTTTACAGCAACATACAAAAAAAATTGGCATAGTAGAGCTAATGAAAATACATCACATGGGGAGGGAATGGATGGCAAACAAATGCAGAAGTCATGTATTATTTGCATAAAAATAGGGTACTGTTGTTGTTAGGTGCCTTCTAGCCAGTTCTGACTCAGAGTGACCCTATATACAACAGAATGAAACACTGCCCGGTCCTGTGCCATCCTCACAATCATTGCTCTGTTTGAACACATTGTTACAACCACTGTGTCAGTCCAGCTCATTGAGGGTCTTCCCCTTGTTCACTGACACTCTACTTCACCAAGCTTGACATCCTTCTCCAGGGACTGGTTCCTCCTGATAGCTCGTCCAAAGTAGGTGAGATGAAGTCTCGCCATTCTCACTTCTAAGGAGCATTCTGGCTGTACTTCTTCCTAGACAATTTTTTTTATTCTTCTGGCAGTTTATGATATTTTCAATACTCTTTGCCAATGCCATAATTCAAATGCATCAATTCTTCTCTAGTCTTCCTTATTCACTGTCCAGCTTTCACATACATATGAGGTGATTGAAAATACCATGGCTTGGGTCAGGTGCATTTTAGTCCTCAGGGTGACGTATTTGCTTTTTAACACTTCAAAGAGGTCTTTTGCAATGGATTTGCCCAATCCAATGCATCATTTGATTTCTTGGCTGCTGTTTCCCTGGGTGTTGATTGTGGGTCCAAATAAAATGAAATGCTTGGCAATGTCAGTATTTTCTCCATTTATCATGATGTTGCTTATTGGTCCAGGTGTGAGGATTTTTGTTTCCTTTATGGTGAGGTGTAATCCATACTGAAGGCTGTAGTCTTTGATCTTTATCAGTAAATGCTTCAAGAAAGAAGAAACATACATTTATACGTCCTTTATAATTACATTACTGGTGCTTTTTTTTTAATGTGGATTTGAATTACCATCTGAAGTCACTTACTTTTTCCTGAATAATTTCCTTTAGTATCTCTTAAGAGCTGAGTCTTTTAGCAATGAATTCTCTCAGTTTTTGTTTATCTAACAATGTCTTTATTTTGCCTTCACTTTTGGAAGTTAGTTTTGCTGGATATGAGGTTCTTGGTTGATAGTTTTCTTTTTTGTCAGTACTTTGAATATGTCAACCCACTCCTTGCCTAGACTAGTACTGGGAAAGACAAATTTATGTGCCAGGTAGGACACTTTCAAATATATTATATCTTATCCAGAGTGTGTTGAAAGACAAATAGAAAACCTTGAAATCAGCAAAAGAAAAATGACTTTTAAAGTACAATGATACCCCAATAAGATTAATCACTGATTTCTCATCAAAATAATGGAGGTGGCAAGGAATGGGTTGACATAGCCAAAGTACTGAAAAAAAAAGAAAACTATCAATCAAGAATCTTATATCCAGCAAAACCATCTTTCAAAAGTAAAGGCATAATGAAGACATTGCCAGATAGACAAAACTAAGAGAATTCAGTGCTAAAAGACTCAGCTTATAAGAGATACTAAAGGAAATTATTCAGGAGAAAGTAAGTGACCTCAGACAGTAATTCCAATCCACATTAAAAAATGAAAGAAAAGGGAACAGCTGAACAAAAAAAGATACCAAAGCCATTGCCATCGAGTTGATTCCAACTCCTACCCTATAGGACAGAGTAGAACCGCCCCATAGAGTTTCCAAAGACTGCCTGGTAGATTCAAACTGCCAACCTTTTGTTTAGCAGCCATAGCTCTTAACCACTACACCACCAGGGTTTCCAAAGAACACCAGTAAATTAATAATGTAATTTATCAATAAGTTAAAGATGTATAAATGTTTCTTCTCTTAACTGATTTAAAAAGTGACATGTAAAACAATGTGTATGCAATTACATTATTGGGCCTATAACATACAGAAATGCAATATATTTGACAATAGTAGTACAAAAGAGGTGGGTTGAAACAAAGCTGTATTGGAGTAAGGAAATCACAGCATACAGTAACTTGTATTCATAGCAACAAATGAAGAGAACCAGAATAGTAAATAAAATGACTAATATAACACAACTTTGTCATAAGGAATCGACTCGATGGCAGTGGGTTTTGGGTTGGTATGAACATATATTTACTCCCCTTTCTTCTCTCAGCTGCTTTAAAGGGATAAAATTATATAAATTAATAAGTACAACATACAAAAATGTATGAAAGGGAAACATATATAGAAACAATATGTGTAAAAATAATAGCAAAAGCGGGAGAGGTGATAGAGCTATACAGGAGTAATATTCCTGTATCTCAATTGAATTGTTAAAATAAATATGAGGTAGAATATGATAAATTAAGATGTATTTGTAAGCCCTAGAACAACCTCTAAGAAAGTAGCTCAAAAAAAGGGAAAATAATCACTAAAAAAAATTAAATGTTACCCATAATGCAAAAGAAAGCACTAATGGGGGAAGAGAAGAACCAAAAGACAAATGACATAAAGAAAACTTAAGTAAAATGGTATATATAATTGCTACCATATCAATATTATATTAAATGTAAATTAATTAAGCATTATAATCAATAAGGAGAAATTGTCAGACATAATAATAATAAAGACAAGATCCCACTATATGCTATGAATAAGACATACTTTAGATACAAAGACACAAATAGGTTGGAAGTAAAGATATAGAAAAATATATACCATGCAAATAGTAGCCAAATAATATAGCTGAAGTACTAGTATCAGACAAAATATACTCTAAGTCAACAAAAAATGTTATTAGATACAAAAAGGGATATTTTTTAATGATAAAAGTGTCAAATTGGAAGGAAAATATAATGAATATAAACATGCGTGCACCCAACAAAACAGCCCCAAAATACATGAAAAAAAAGCTGACAAAATTAAACAGAGAAATAGGCAATTCAACGATAATTGCTAGAGACTTCAAAGCACCACTCTCAGTAATTGGTAAAACAACTAGACAGAAAATCAAAAAGGATACAGAAGGCTTGAACATTCTTAAACAACTTTACCTAACAGAAAGTTCCACTCAAAACCAGAACAATACACATTCATTTCAAGCATAAATGAAATATTTTTTCCAAAAAGGCCATATACTAGGCCATAAAACACATCTTAATAAATTTAAAAGGGTTTAAATCATACGAAGTCTGTTCTCCAGCTACAATGAATCAAATTAGAAGGGAATTTGGGAACTACTCAAATATCTGTAAATTAAGCTATACATTCCTAAATAATCTATGGGCCAAGGAATAAATTACAAGGGGAATTAGAAAATATTTTGAGCAAAATAAAAATAAAAATGCAGCCTATTAAATTTATGAGATGCAGCTAAAGCAGTGCTTTAGGATAATTTATAGCTTTAAATGCTTATGTTATTAATGAAGAAATCTCAAACCAATAATCTAAGTTTTCACCTTACAAATCTTGAAAAAAAAAGGAAGAGCAAAATAAAACTCAAGACAAACAGAATGACAGAAGGAATAAAGATTAGAAAGGAAATAAACGAAATAGAAAACAAAAACAAAGGACAAAATCAAAGAAACCAAAAGTTTATTCTTTGAAAAAATCAACAAACTTTACTAACCTTCACTTAAATTAACCAGAAAAAAAGGGAGAAAACACAGACGAACACAATTAAAATTTGAAGATGGGACATTATTGACCCTTCAGAAATTAAGAGTTATAAGGGGATATGGTAGTTAAAGTTATGTGTCAGCTTGGCTAGGTGACGATTCACACACAGCAGTTTGGCAGATATTATGAAATCATCCTCCATTTTGTGATCTGATGTGAGCAACCGATCAGTTGAAAGCCAGTCAGTTTCCTTGGGGATGCAGCCTGCACCCAGTATATATGGATGTTCTGGCAAAGCTTCCTCCGGATCCTGCACCCAACTTGTCATATTCTGACTCCAGTTCTTCGGTCGCGAGTCAGCAGCCTGCTGCCGACCTGCAGGTATTGTAATGTGCCAGCTCCCACGATACCACCAGCGAGTAGTATTCTGCCTGACCTGCCAATTTTGAGTCCATCAGCCCCTGCAACCATATGAGTCAGGAGAAGCCTCCAGCCTGATGCCTGACCCACAGAGAAATTGCCAGCCTCCACAATTGCATGACCCAATTCCTTGAGATAAATCTCTCTACATATACTTAAATATATATATATATTTATAACATATATATATATAATATATTTTTACATATATAATGCATATTATATATATATTTCACTGGTTTTGCTCCTCTACAGAACCCAGACTAAGACATTTGGTACCGAGAGTTGTTCTAGATGAAAAAAATCATAAGGATGAGTTTTCTGAATTGCTTCTCAAGTCTAGTTAGTCTTCAAGACACTGATAAATCCGCTCTAAGATGCCAGTTTCACTGAGCCTTTGGACACCTTCTTCTACAGTATACCAAGGCAGTTCTGGCATTTCAGCTTGATTTAGTGTAGGCAACACTTAGCCCACCCATTAGTCAACCAATCAATTAGATACTTTTCTAACCTCTTGAGCTGAAACATTGAATGAATAATCTGTGCTTAGTGGGCCCATATCAATAAACTCAAGACAGATCCAACTTTATGTTCCTTGCACAATTATCCCACATCCTTAATATCCATTCTCACACATATTCCCCAGGTTTCAGTTTGTATATATTAGAAAAATCAAGGAGCTCTTTTGGAGTGTAGTGTGCCTCCTCCTGGGTCACATTTTGTTGTTCACCTCTTGAGGCTCTAGAAGTAAAAACAGGTGGTGGGATGCTGGGAACAATCAGCAATGTAAGGCATTTGCCTTGTAAGGCATTTGCCTCTGACAATGCCCCAGGCCATGCCCAGGCTCCACCCAGCAATGTATCAGACAGGGACTTTTCAGACACAGCTGAGTTAATCGCATCAGATGTGGGTAGGTGAGAGAGTTTTCCTGGGGAATGTGGATGAGCACACAAAGCTGGAGTAATCTATTCAAACGGGGGTGAGAGGACTGATTCTGTTGGCAAGAGTGATTCTACTGTTTCCAGATTATCTGCCAGTATGCCCCCATCACAAGTTTCAGGATCCCATTTCTTTCCAATCAATGCCCTCACTTTAACATTTGACACCATTCTGGGTTGGGAATTCATTTGGCATTATAATTCAGCCACTCTTAGGCTGAGACTCCGAGTTTGGTTTTTGGCAATCTCAGCTCTGTTATTAAAAGAAATAAAGCTTTCTTTCAGGATAAAAATAACAACTTTCAGATCTTTTATGTGATGCTTGAACTGTGATTCTGAATCCGTGAGCTCGTCCCTTTCTTTCTCCACTTTGTCTAGTGAAAGAAGTAACAACCAACCAACTTCCTTTTATTCCTAAGTCTGACAAAAATGTGCAAAGGCATCACATACAAGATCACCCAGATCCTTATCTGTCACAAATATTTGACCCAATGATGATATTTTGCATATTTCTACTGCCACCTCATGCCATGGATTAGCAGTGCCCTTTTTACTACTGGAGGTAGAGACTTTTAATGCCTTTATGACTAGCCAGACTTAAGAACCAATTCAGAAAACTCATTTTTAAGATTTTGTTCTCTAGAACCACCCGCAGAACCAAATGTCTTAGGCTGGATTCTCTAGCAGATCAAAACAAGTGAAGTATATATATATATATATATTTAGAAAGAGATTTCAAAGAAATGGTTCACGCTGTTGTGGACACTGGCAAGTCCCAAATCCATGGGTCAGGTGACAGTCTGTAGGCTTTTTCTGACTCACATGATTGTAGGGGCTGACAAACCCAGAATCTGCAGGTCAGTAGCAGGCTGCTAGCTCACAGGGTTGCAGGAGCTGGTGAATCCAAAATCTGCAGGTCAAGGGGCAGGCTGAAGACTTCTTAAGTCCCAATAACTGGAGGACAGATGACATCGAGATGAATGCAGGATTGAGAGAGAGAGAGCTTTGCCAGAACATTCAT
This sequence comes from Loxodonta africana, assembly GCF_030014295.1. Lineage (NCBI taxonomy): Eukaryota > Metazoa > Chordata > Mammalia > Proboscidea > Elephantidae > Loxodonta > Loxodonta africana. Next base: position 80,695,907 of record NC_087357.1, on the reverse strand, counting down.
TTATATCTTGGATGCAGGTCACGTACCCAAGGAAACTCCTCTTCCAACTGATTGATTGCTCACATAGGATCACAAAATGGGCCTGTCAAACTACTGAGAATCATAGCCTAGCCAAGTTGACATATAATATTAACCATCACAACCCCCATTGTCAAAAATCAGTTGACCATAAATGTGTGGGTTTATTTCTGACTCTGAATTCTATTCCATTGGTCTATGTGTCTTTCATTAAATCAGTACTAGGCTGTTTTGATGACTGTAGCTGTATATTTTTGAAAATCAGAGAGTGTAAGTCCTCTTACTTTTGTTCTTATAAGAATTGCTTTAGTTATTTAGGGTCTGTTGCCATTCCATATAAAGTTGTGGATTGATTTTTCAATTTCTATAAAAAAGCATAGTGGTTAAGTGCTATGGCTGCTAACCGAAGGGTCGGCAGTTTGAATCTGCCAGGCGCTCCTTGTAAACTCTATGGGCAGTTCTACTCTGTCCTGTAGGGTCGCTATGAGTTAGAATCGACTCGACGGCACTGGGTTTGGTTTTCTATAAAGAAGACTGTTGGAATTCTGATCAGATTATGTTGAATCTATAGATTGTTTTGGGCAGTATTGTCAACTTAACAGCATTGTGTTCCAATCCTTGAGCATGGAACATCTTTCCATTTATTTATGTCTTCTTAGTCTCATTCATCATTGATGTATAATTTTTATTGTATAAGTCTGTACATCCCTGGTTAAGTTTATTCCTAGGTATTTTATTCTCTCAGGTGCTACTGTAAATTGAATCATATTCTTAATTTCCTATTTAGATTTCTTATTGCTGGTGTATAGAAACTCAACTGATTTTTGGTCATTAACCTTATAACCTGCTCCATTCTTATGCGTTCTTATGCATGTACCTTGCAACTTTGTTAAATTTCTCTATTAGTTCTAGAAGCTTCCTCATGGATTCTTTGGGATTTTCTGTATACAGGCAGTTCTTGACTTATGACGTGTTCAAGTTATGATGAACTGCACTTACGGCCATCTTTTTCTTTTTTTGGTATGTCTTACCATTAGTAATATGTACCACATACAATGTTAAATATATCTGTAAGTTTATATGTTTCCAATCCCCAAAAACAAATAAAAATCAGATTTATAAAGACACTGAAAATAAAAAGCAATAATAATGAAAAAAAAATAGGTATCTGACTTACATCAGAACCGAGACTTAAGTCAGTTCTTTGAAAAGACAGAATACTATGAGCAACTGTATGGCAATGAGCTGGATAATCTAGATGAAATGGACAAATTATTAGAAGCACACAAATGCCCAAGCTGACCCAAGAGGATATAGGAAACCTCCACAGCCCATAACAAGTGAAGAGGTTAAATCAGTGACCAAATCCTCCCAACAAAAAAAGTCCTAGACCAGATGCCTTCACAAGGGAATTCTACCAAATATTCAGAGAAGACTTGCTACCAATCCGACTTAAGTTGTCGGAATGGAAACCTGTCGTAAGTCAGGGACTATCTGTATAGAATCATGTCATCTGTGAATAGAGATAATTTTACTTCTTTTCAGATTTGAATACTTTTTTATTTATTTTTCTCATCTTATTGCTCTGGCTAGGGCTTCTAATATAGTATTGAATAGAAGTACAAGAGCAGGCACCCTTGTCTTGTTTCCAGCTTCAAGGGGGAAAGTTCTCAGTCTTTCTCTGTTAAGCATAATGTTGGCTGTTGGTTTTCCATATATGCCTTTAACCATATTAAGGAATTTCCCTTCTATTCCAATCTTGTTGAGGGTTTCCAAGAAAGGGTGTTGGGTTTTATTAAATGCCTTTTCTGCATCCGTAGAGATGATCGTGTGGTTCTTTTCCTTTGTTCTATTGATGCGGTATATTACATTGATTGATTTTCTAATGTGGAAAGATTCTTGCTTTCCTGGAATAAATTCCACTTGGTCGTGGCGTATAACTCTTAATATGCTGTTGGATACTGTTCACTAGTATTTTGTTGAGATTTGTTGCATCTATATTCATAAGGAATATTGGCCTATAGTTTTCTTTTCTTGTGGTGTCTTTGTCTTGTTTTATTATCAGGGTTTTGTTTGCTTTATGGAATGAATTAGGGAGTATTTCTTCCATCTGTATCTTTTGGAAGAGTTTAAACAGGATTGGTAGCAATTCTTCTCTAAATATTTGGTAGAATTCCCTTGTGAAGCCACCTGGTCCAGGGCTTTTTCGTTGGGAGGCTGTTGAACACTGATTCCATCTCTTGACTTGTTATGGGTCTGCTGAGATTTCCTATTTCCTCTTGGGTCAGTTTGGGCATTTGTGTGCTGCTAAGAATTTGCCCATTTCATATAGGTTATCCATCTTGTTACCATACAGTTGTTCATAGTATTCTGTCATAATTATTTTTATTTCTATTGGGTCAGTTGTAATGTCTGCCCTTTTGCTTCTCGTTTTGGTTATCCACATCTTTTTTTGTTTTTCACTCTAGCTAAAGTTTTGTAAATTATATTGATCTTTTCGAAGAACCAAGTTCAGGTTTTGTTGATTCCCTCTATTGTTTTTCTGTTTTCAATTTCATTTATTTCTGCTCTGATCTTTGTTATTTCCTTTCTTCTGGTATGTTTAGGCTTCATTTCCTCTTCTCTTTCGAGTTCCTCAAACTGTAGAGTTAGGCTGTTGACGAGATCTTTCTTCTTTTTTTCGTGTAGGAATTTATTGCTCTAAGCCTTCACTGCATCCCATAAATTTGGGTATGCTATGCTTTTATTTTCATTTGACTCCAAGTAATTTGTGATTTCTTCCTTGATGCACTGGTAGTTTAATAGTGTGTTAGTTAATTTCCATATGTTTGCGTATTTTCCATTTAGTTTTTCTGTTATTGATTTCTAGTTTCACTCCACTGTGGTCAGAGAAAATACTTTGTATGATTTCAATCTTTTTAAATTTATCGAGACTTGCTTTGTGACCTAACATGTGGTCTTTCCTGGAGAATGATCCATGTGCACTGGAGTAGAATATATACTGTGCTATTGTTGGGTGAGTGAAGTATTCTATATATGTCTGTTAAGTCTAGTGAGTTTATAGCATTATTCAAGTCCTCTGTTTCTTTGTTGATCTTCTTTCTCGATGTCCTGTCCTGTGTTCAAAGTGGTGTATTAAAGTCTCCAAGTATTACCATAAATAGTGTTGTCTATTTCTCCTTCAATTCTAAGAGTGTTTGCTTTGTATATTTAGGTGCTCCAATGTTTCTGCATGTGTATTTATAATTGTTACATCTTGATGATCTGACCCTTTTATCACCGTATAATGTCCATCTTTATCTCTTCTAACAGATTTTGTCTTAAAGTCTACTTTGTTTGATGTTAAGATTGACACCCCAGCTCTCCTTTGGTTATTATTTGCATGGACTATTTTTCCATCCTTTCTCTTTCAACCTATTTGTATCCTTAGGTATAAGGCGTGTCTCTTGTAAACTGCTTATACTTGGATCATGTTTTTTAATCCATTCTGCCCCACTTTACCTTTTGGTTAAAGCATTTAATCCATTTATATTCACTGTAATTACTGGTAAGGACTTACTTTTGCCATTTTACTGTTTGTTTGTCTGTTTTTTTTGTTTACCTTAGCCTTTTTTTTTTCCTTTACTACTGCCTGCTTTTGTGTTTTTTTGATTTATTGTAGTGAGCCTTTTGGCTCCCTTATCCTTCCTTCTGTGTATGATTTTTAGATAATTTCTTAGTGACTACCATGAATAGCCACCAACATTTGACATATTTTATTTATAACATGCTAGGGTAAGTTGATTCCAACTTAACTTCAGTAACATACAAGAACTTTAATACCTATACCATTCCTCCCCCCCATTTTGTTGTTGTTATCACCAATTACATCTTTGTATTTCATGTGCCCTGCAACATAATTTTGTTTTTACTTTGTATACATTTGTTAAAAAGCATGAAGGACAAAATAATTAGAATTTTCAAGCATGAGTACCTTATACTGTTCATGCTATTACCTTTACTAAAGATCTTTCTTTTTATATGTGATTTTGACTTACTAATGTTTTTCTTTTTCATCTGCAGGACTTCCATTAGTATTTTTTGTAGGACTCCTCTGGTGGATATGAATTCTCTCAGCTTCTGTTTGTCTGGGAATGTTTTTTTTTTTTTTTAATAACTTTTATTAAGCTTCAAGTGAACGTTTACAAATCCAATCAGTCTGTCACATATAAGTTTACATACATCTCACTCCCTACTCCCACTTACTCTCCCCGTCTTGAGTCAGCCCTTTCAGTCTCTCCTTTCTTGACAATTTTGCCGGCTTCCCTCTCTCTCTATCCTCCCATCCTCCCTCCAGACAAGAGTTGCCAACACAATCTCGAGTGTCCACCTGATATAATTAGCTCACTCTTCATCAGCGTCTCTCTCCCACCCGCTGACCAGTCCCTTTCATTTCTGATGAGTTGTCTTCGGGGATGGTTCCTGTCCTGTGTCCACAGAAGGTCTGGGGAGCATGGCCGCCGGGATTCCTCCAGTCTCAGTCAGACCATTAAGTTTGGTCTTTTTATGAGAATTTGGGGTCTGTATCCCACTGATCTCCTGCTCCCTCAGGGGTCCTCTGCTGTGCTCCCTGTCAGGGCAGTCATCGATTGTGGCTGGGCACCAACTAGTTCTTCTGGTCTCAGGATGATGTAGGTCTCTGGTTCATGTGGCCCTCTCTGTCTCTTGGGCTCTTAGTTGCCGTGTGGGCTTGGTGTTCTTCATTTTCCTTTGCTCCAGGTGGGTTGAGACCAATTGCTGCTCCAAGATCAGTCACTGCCTCCCGGGGACTTCTCCTACCGGCTGCGTCCCACACCGCCCGTGGAACCGGCTGGTCCCCCTCCCGGGGTTAGTTCAGGGGGGTGGAGCAGGTCTCTGTGCTTGTGCCGTACCTGACTGGTACGCTGGCTCCAGGCTCTGGAAACAATCACTGCTTCCCCGTATTAGTTCGTTCTCCGTCTCTAAATCTGTGTTTGTTGTTCAGGGTTCGTAGATTGTTATGTATGTGATCGATTCACTTGTTTTTCCGTGTCTTTGTTGTAAGAGGGATCCGTGGTAGCATCTGCCTAGTCCGCCATCTTGGCTCCGCCCCCTGTCTGGGAATGTTTTAATTTCACCCTTTTTCTTGAAGGAAGATTTCACTGTGTATAGTATTTTTGGCTGACAGTTTTTTTTTTTTTCTGTCTTCCTTTCAGCAGTTTAAATATATCATTCCATTGCTTTCTGCCCATCAATGTTTCTGAGGAGAAATCAGCACTTAATCTTATCAGACCCAAAACCAGTGCCATCGATTCGATTCTGACTCAAATCTTATTAGAGATCCTCTGTATGTGACTGCTCACTTCTCTCACTGTTTTCAGGGTTCTCTCTTTATATTTGAAAGCCTGGTTATAATGTGTCTTGGTGTGTATCTCTTTGGGTTTATCCTGCTTGGAGTTCTTTGAGCCTTTCGGATTTGCAGATTCATATACTTCAACAGATTTGGGAAATTTTCTGCTACTATTTCTTCAAATATTCTGTCACTTTCTCTTATTTACTTCTGGAATCCCCATAAAGTGTATCATAGGTCTCTTGATGGTGTCCCATAATTCTCTGTACTTAGCAGTCTTGAGCCTCTGTTCTTGTTGCACTTCAGCCTCTGCAGTTTAGGCTATCTTATCTTCTAATTTGCTGATTCTTTCTACTACCTGGTTAAATCTGTTGTTAAATCCTTCTATTGTGTTTCACATTTCTGTTATTTTCTCTTTCAGTTGCAATATTTCTGTTTGGTTTCTTTTTTGAATGCCTCTTTAAAACTCTTGTTTTGTTCATGCATTCTTCTCCTTATTTCTTTTAGATCTTTGTCTATGTTTTTCCTTAGTTCTTTCATTATGTTTAATGTTGTTGTATTATATTTCTCCATTTTGTTTATTATTCAGGCTTCCATAGTTGGGATTTCACTCCTGTCGTGTTCATTTGGATGGACCATCGTTTCTCTTTGTGTGTCTTGTTATTTTTTATTGGGGGCATTGACATTTTCAAGGGCATTAGTTTTATCAGTTCTCACCAGTATTTGATGTTTTTGCCTCCACTACATTCTGTAAGAAACTCTTAGGCAGGCAAAGCCTTCAGTCTTTGCTTAATTCTTCCTCTCCCTCCCTGTGATAGCTTCTTCTTCCTCCCTGATTTAATTAGGATTTGAAAGTTCTAGATCTTGGTTTTCAACTTTCAATGTCTCCTAAACACATCAGAGAACACACAGTGATTAATCTGTCTAGCAGAGGGTACAGCCATTTGGGCAAGATATTGTGCATTAATCAATATGTCCACCAGGGGTACAGTCCTCTCCCTTTCCCTTGCTGTATTTCTGCAGCCTTGTTTTCAGTCGGAAAGTTCACAACAAATGAGCCCCCTGTGGGGTTGGGTGTCTTTCTCCATTTTTGCCTGAGGCTTCCTTCCCTGTTCTGTGGGTGCTGCTTATATCTGAACTGGCATTCAGGGGAAGCACAGGGGCAGACTTTACTCTGTATCAGGAGAAAGAGAGGCTGGAACTCCTCAGATGGACCTCTGAGAGATCTTTCTTATTGATTTCAAAGCCCCAGCAGGGCTGGGGTGGTTGAGGGAGCAGTCTTCACTTCAGTGACCTACCTCTTAAGGGGACATTCTGTAGCAATTTCCAGCTGCCTCCAGCCAACAATTGCAGGGGAGGGAAGGGGCTGTCATGCTTCGAATATACCCCCAGGGAGATTTGCCTTGTGCTATCAGAACCCCGTGGCTTGTATGTTGGCTGCGAGTGCCGGCTCCACTGAAATGACACACTTCCTAGCACACAGAAGCCTCAGTCAGCAGTCCTCAGTACCAATCGGTAGGAAGGTTAGCTAGATCTAAACTGACTCCCAGAGATATCTGTTCTGTTGATTTCCAGAACCTGAATTATTGAGTGTCCACTGTGTGCAGGCAGGGAAAGTGCTGGCTGTAGTCTTGCCATCTTTGCTTCTAAGGAGCATTCTGGTTGTACTTCTTCTAACACAGATTTGTTTGTTCTTCTAGCACTTCCTGGTATATTCAATATTCTTCACCAACACCATAATTCAAAAGCATCAGTTCTTCTTCTATCTTCCTTATTCATTGTCCAGCTTTCACATGCATATGAGGCAATTGAAAACACCATGGCTTTGGTCAGGCACACCTTAGTCTTCAAGATGACATCTTGCTTTAACACTTTGAAAAGGTCTTTTGCAGCAGATTTGCCCAATGCAATGTGCCTTTTGATTTCTTGAATGCTGCTTCCGTGGATGTTGATTGTGGATCCAAGAGAAATGAAATCCTTGACAACTTCAATCTTTTCTCCATTTATCATAATGTTGCTTATTGGCCCAGTTATGAGGATTTTTGTTTTCTTTATGTTGAGGCATAATCCATACTGAAGGCTGTGGTCTTTGAACTTCAGCAGTAAGTTCTTCAAGTCCTCTTCAGTTTCATCAAGAAAAGTTGTGTCATCAGCATAACACAGATTCTTAATGTGTGTTCCTCCAATCTTGATGCCCCATTCATCATCGTGTCCAGCTTCTCAAACTGTTTGTTCACCATTCAAATTGAATAGGTATGGTGAAAGGCTACAACCCTGATGCACACTTTCCTGACTTTAGGAGAATGGGTTTACATCTGGGTTCTCAATTCTGTTCCATTAGTCTATGTGTCTGTCATTGTGCTAGTACCAGGCTATTTTGACTACTGTGTCTGTATAGAAAATTCTGATATCAGGTACTGTGAGGTCTCCTACTTTGTTCTTTTTCATCAATAATGCTTTGCTTCTCTGGGGCCTAGTTTCTTTCCATATAAAGTTGTTGATTATTTTTTCCATCTCATTAAAGAATGCTGTTGGATTTGGATCAGTATTGCATTATATCTGTAGATTGCTATAGGTAGAATTGACATTTTCACAATGTTGACTCTTCCTATCCATAAGCATGGTGTGTCTTAGCTATCTAGAGTTGCTATAACAGAAGTACCACAAGTGGATGGCTTTAACAAAGAGAAATTTATTCTCTCATAGTCTAGGAGGCTAGAAGTCTGAATCCAGGGTTTCAGCTTCAGGGGAAAACTTCCTCTCTCTGTCGACTCTGGAGGAAGGTCCTTGCCATCAATCTTCCCTTGCTCTAGGAGCTTCTCAGTGCAGGGACCCTGGGTCCAAAGGACACACTATTCTCCTGGCTTTTGTTTCTTGGTGGTATGAAGTCCCCCATGTCTCTCTGCTCACTTCTCTCTTTTATATCTCAAAAGAGTGTTGACTTAAGACACAACCTTATCTTGTAGACTGAATTCTAACTCATTAACATAACTGCTGCTAATCCCACTTCATTAACATCATAGAGGTAGGATTTACAACACATAGAAAAGTCACATCAGGTCACAAAATGGTGGACAATCACACAATACTGGGGATCATGGCCTAGACAAGTTGGCACACATTTTGGGGGGACACAATTTAATCCATAGCAGTATGTTTTCCACTTACAGAGGTCTCTTTTGGTTTCTTGCTATAGCCTTCTGTAGTTTTCTTTGTATAGGCCTTTTACATCCCTGGTTAGATTTATCCCTAAGTTTTTTATCTTTTTTTAAGGCCGTTTTAAATGGTATTGTTCTCCTGATTTCCTTTTTGAAGTTCTGTTTGTTGGTGTATAGGAATCCAACTGATTTTTGTATGCTGATCTTGTATCCTGCTACTCTGCTGAATCTTTCTATTAGTTCCAGTAGTTTTCTTGTGGAATCTTTGGGGTTCTCTATATTTAATATCATATCATCTACAAATAGGGATAGTTTGACTTCTTGGTCTCCAATTTGGATGTCCTTTATTTCTTTTTCTTGCTTTATTGTTCTAGCTAGGACTTCCAGCACAATGTTAAACAGCAGTGATGATAAAGGACATCTGCATATTGTTCCCATTCTCAGGGGGAATGCTTTCAGCCTCTATCAGTTGAGAATGATGTTGGCTTTGTGTTTGTATACATGGCTTTATTATGTTGAGGTATTTCCTATTTGCTTGAGCTTTTTGCAGAAATGCGTGATGGACTTTATCAAGTGCTTTTTCTGCATTGATTGAGATGATCATGTGATTCTTTTCTTTTGTTCTATTTATGTGGTGGATTACATTGATTGACTTTCTAACACTGAATCATCCTTACATACATGTTATGAATCTCTCTGGGTTGTTGTGTATTATTTTTTGATACTATGCTGAATTCTATTGGCTAGAATTTTATTGAGAATTTCTGTGGCTATATTCATGACAGATAATGGTCTATAATTTTCTTTTTTTATGGTGTCTTTGCCTAGCTTTGACATCAGGGTTATGCTGGCTTCATAGAATGAATTCCAGCATATTCCTTCCTTTTGTACTCTCTGAAATAGTGTGAGTAGTGCTAGTGCGAGCTCTTCTCTGAATGTTCGGTAAAATTCTCCAGTGAAGCTGCCTGGGCCATGTCTTCCCCCCTCCTCCCCTGGAGTTTTATTATTATTATTATTACCTCTAAACCTCTTCTCTTTTTATGAGTCTGTTCAGATTTTCCATCTTAATTTGAATTAGTTTAGATAGGTAGTGTGTTTCTAGAAACTCATAAATTTCCTGTAAGTTCTCAAATTTGTTGGAGTGCAATTTTCCTTAGTATTATGTTTCTCAGTTTGGTCTGTTTTAATGTTCCCTGTCTCATTCTTACTTGGGTTATTTGTTTCCTCACCTGTTTTTCTTTTGTCAGTCGTCCAGTGGTTTGTCAATTTTGTTGATCTTTACAAAGAACAAATTTTTGGTTCTGTTGATTTTTTCTATTGTTTTTCTGTTCTTTATTTCATGTATTTCTGCTCTAAACTTTATTATTTCCTTTCTTGTGGTGACTTAGTGCTCCTTTTGCTGTTCTCTTTCTATTTGTTCAAGTTGTAGGGCTAATGTTTTGATTTTAGCCTGTGTTTTTTTAATGTGTGCATTTATTGCAATATATTGACCTCTTAACACTGCCTTTGCTGTGTCCCAAAGGTTTTGGTAAGATGTGTTTTCATTCTATAAATTTTTTATCCTCTCTTTCATTTCCTCTATTACCCAGTTGTTTTTAAGCAAGGTGTTATTCAGTTTCCATGTATTTGATTTTTCTTTTTCCTTGATCTTGCTGTTACTGATTTCGACTTTTATGGTGCTGTGATCAGACAGAATGCTTTGTATTGTTTTGATGTTTTAGATTTTATCGAGGGTTGCTTTGTGGCCTAAAATGTGGTCTATTCTGGAGAACGTCCCATGTGCGTTGGAAAAGAATGTATACTTTGCTGCTGTTGGGTGGGGGGTATTATATACCTGTCAAGTTGGTTGATTTTGTCCTTTAGATCTTATCTATCTTCGTTGAGTTTCTTTCCAGATATTCTGTCCTTTGCCAAGAGTGGTGGGTTGAAGTCTCCTACTGTTATTGTGAAACTGTCTATTTCTCTTTTCAGTGCTCTTAGAGTTTGTTTCATGCATTTTGGAACCCTGTTCTTGGGGGTGTAGATATTCATTAAGGTTATGTCCTCTTGGTGGATTGTCCCTTTCATCATTATATAATGTTCTTCCTTGTCTTTTAGGTTTGATTTTGCCGTAACGTCTATTTAATCTGAGATTAGTATTGCTGCTGCTGCCCTTTTTTGTTTACTCTTTCCTTTTTCTGTTATTATCCATCTTTTGATTTTTAATATATTTATGTCTTTCTGCCTAATATGTGTTTCTATAGACAGTATATTGATGGGTCCTGTTTTTGATCCATTCTGCTGCTTTCTTTCTCTTTATGGGTGCATTTAAGCCATTTACCTTCAGTGTGATAATTGATAGATGTGAATTTGTTGCTGTCTTTTTGTTGTGCTTTTTAGTGATGCTGATATTTTCATTGTTCCTCTTAGTTTCCTGTGCTGTATTCCTTTTGTTTGTTAATTTTATTTTCTTTCATTATTATAGATTTTGTGTTTACTGAGACTTTATGTTTTTCTTTTTTTAATTTTTCTGATGAGTAGTTTTGTTAATTTTCTTTGTGGTGACCTTGAAATTTATTCTTACCTTCCTAAGTTTGAACTAGTCTTTTATTACTTGATATCGCTTTGACTTCCTCTCCTTTTGAAAGTTCTATACCTATATTGTTTATTTCCCCTTTTAATGTTTTGATGTTTTTGTCATTACAGATTGACATCTCTGTTTTCCTGTTTTAAGTCTTTTAACTTTGTTTTATTATTAGGAATTCTTCACTTAGGTTGGCTGGTGCTGTCCTGTTTCCTAAACTTTGGTTATTGTCTATTGCTGTTGGTTCTCTAACTGAAGGATCCACTTTCATATTTCTTATAAGTTTTGTTTTCATGAATTCCCTTAATTTCTGTTTATCTACCATTGTGTTAATTTGCCATCATATTTGAGAGTTTTGCAGGATATATTATTCTTGGTTGCCAGTTTTTTTTTTTCTTTCAAGGTTTTATGTACATAATCCCATTGCTTTCTTGCCTACATAGTTTCTGCTGAATAATCAAAGTTTAGTCTTATCGTTTCCCCTTTGTAAGTGACTTTTCATTTTTCTCAAGCTGCTCTTAGGACTCTGTCTTTGGTTTTGACAAGTGTGATTATGATATGTCTTGGCAGCACTGAGGGAGCTGGTGGGTGGGGGCAGGATGAACCCTGGGCACTGGTGGGCTGCTGGCTCTCTAGTCATGGTGCTGCAGCATGGCCCAGTGGGAAGGGCTGGAGGTGGCATACAGGGATAGTTGGGATGGAGAAAGAAAAGGAAGACGGGGGAACATGGAATGGCGGGGGCCACCTTGCAGGGTTGGGCAGACCCAAGGTGGAAGCAGGCAAGTGCCTCTCTAGCTAAGCCAATGCAGCATGGCTTGGTAAGAAGGGGTGGAGTTGGAATACAGGCCTAGGTGGGAGGGAGAAAGAAAAGAAAAACAAAAAAGGCACAGTGGGAGCTGGTGGGTGGGGTTAGGAGGGACTGTGAGTGGTGATGGGCCAGTGGGCTACCTGTGTCATTTTAGCATGGCCAGGCAGTAAGGGGTAGAGGTAGTGTATGTGGAAAAAAATAGCACAACAGAAGCTGGTGGGTGGAGGCAGGGCATACCTGGGGTGGCAATGGGCTGATGGCTCTCCAGCTAAGGTGGCGCAGCATGGGCCATCAGAATGGGGTGGAGGGGGTACTGGACTAGGTGGGAGTGAGAAAGTTAAGGAAGAAAAGGAAAAGAAAAAAATGGCATGGCGGGAGTTGGTGTATAGGGGCAAGGTGGACCTGTGGTGGTGGTGGGCTAGTGACACTTGAGCTAAATGGAGTGACATGGCCTTTCAGGAAGGGATGGAGGTGGTGTATAGGGTAGAAGGGTAAGTGATGGGAAATCACATTTCTCTGGCTATCAGGTGCTCTGTCTCCTGTTGGAAGCTCCGTGAAGGTGCCTTACTGTACTCCCTGTCTGGGGTCATGGCTGGATATGTTCCAAGACGGCAACATTGTGCCATGTTAGTTGGCAGGAGACTTCTACTTCATATCTATCCTTGTTTTTTGTATTCCTCAAGTTTATTTTTCCATTTGGTGTTTGATGTAGTTCTGTATCCCTTCATTTGATCCTTAGAGTTTCAGGATTGATATTTCCATCTCTTTCACTTAGTTTTTCGGGTCTTTGCTGGAGAGGGACAGCATGATGTGTCTGTCTAGGGTGCCATGTTGACTCCATGTCCCTCCAACAAATATTATTAATAGTATTATCATTATTTCCTACTTCGATCCTCTAATCTACGCAACAGGGGACTGGTGGAAAAGGATGGTTTTACACAAAGACCTCTCCCTTCTTTTCATTTCTAATATGTCAATTATTCTACTTAATGGAAACTTACCCCACTTAACTCTACAATTCTATTTCCATCTTTCCCATTGATACTTTACAAAAAGAATTCAGAATTTCCAAATTCAAATATTCAGGGATGAGGAACCCTTAACAAATTTGTTGCCAGTTTCTTAGATACAGCAAAACGATATGTCCTAATAATCATCTCCCATTCTTCCCACATTTCCAATGACCAAACTTGCTCTTAGTACACTATCTGAGGGAATTTCTCTTTGCAGGAGGAGGAGTTGGTGTCTTTCCACAGGCAATTGAGGATAAAGCTCGCCAGGCAATTGAGAATATTACCCACTCAGAGGAATGCAAATCTGATGGTGCAGGGCTGCTCCACCGACACCAAGTCACAGATGGTCAACACGTGAAGGAACAGTGTGGCTGGGTTATGAGGTGTTCATAGACAAGCAGGTATCCCCAGCATATCCATCCTGCAGTGCATGTGCACATCTGTTACCGATTCCCCATTTCCCTTTCCATGGAGGCCAGTGTGTGTGCATTTAAGAGTAATATAAGCGGGTGAGAATTTCAGGCAAGCAGGCCACAGGGGAGACAGGGGACAACTAGGACTAGATGTAGGATACAAGTTAAAGACGACACTGCTAATCAAGCGTGTTCTCCTAAAGCCACTTCTGGAAGGAAGAGCATGCATCAAGCCTTTTGTCTCTGCTTTTCACAAACAATAAATGTTGAATTTTTAAGAGTTTTTGATGACAAACTCATGACCTGAATTTGTGCAGATAGGTGAAACTGCCTCCAGTAGGATTTCAATTGCCACTTCCTAAAATTCTCTAATTTTGCCTTTTGCTCATGATCCTTTTCAAGAACCTAGTATCAATATTTCATCTTTGATTCTCTCCAGACTTGATATGCCCCAATTACTAGGAGCTTCTTGTGGGGTCTACAAACACTTACTCCCTTCCTCTCTCTCTTCTTCCTCTCCACACCCTTCTTAGTGCCTGATTAACCCATATGTCATATCCAGTGTCTCAGGCAGACTTTCATTACCTTCTTCTCACCCTCATCCTTCTCATGGCTTTCACAGAGTCTCAGGCTTAGTGGTCAACTGAAGGCACCCTTTGGGCTTAAGGGGGAGGAGGGTACTCTGCCATGGGTTCTGGCACAGACTTCCAGACAATCCTGCATTGGTGTTTATCAGTCTACATGCTGTACAAGAAAATCTTTAGTGTGCATGCCCTCCAGAATTTCACAGTGAGGCATTGCTGTGTTTTCGGACAGAATTTGAGCATTCCTGGGCCCCGTTTTAATCCTATCAAAATAGCAGCTGACTCCTAATGGGAATAATGTCTGTTTGTAGATAGTCACCTTTTATACAGTGTGAAAGGATAAAGTAAGGACAGTTTGGCATCAAATAAGAGCTATGCTGTCCCAGTTGACCCTGTGCTTTGCATTCTAGTGCTCAGCACTCACAGTGGCTTTCATGCCATTGCCTTTGAAGTCTCATACACCTAAGAATCCAGGCCATTACTAGGTTGTAAGAATCACACACATTATTATTACTATATAAATAATAAGCCTTATTCCTATTCCAGGCAACACAGGACTGAGTGAAGGTCTGGCCATACCACATTCATATAATTGTGGACACGTCATCTCCATTCTTTTGGCTTCATCTTCCACGTTTTTAAATGCAAATATTAGAAAAATTCCAACATTTCATGAATGTTCCTTTAATATTTATCTTTCTATGAACCAAAGTTCTAGGATAGATCATAAGTATTTTCCCAGAGTTTTTTTTGTGCAGACACACAGGACATAACTTTCATTTTGTTGAAGGAATGACAATCTTCAAACAAGCAATACATTCATAAACCTTCCCTGAAGATTCAATGAAACAGTACTGGGAAGAAGTAACCCTTTATTCTCAGAGCTGCCAGGGCCCAAAGAAGGGAACAAAACCAATGACCCCAGAAACCTCCTATCTACAGAGATTCTGTCTTCACTCTATGAACAAAGCTTGGAGATAAGGCATCAGCATGGCAGCTCTTTCATATCCAGCCCTCCTCTGGCTTCAAGCCCCAGGAAAGTCAGTAATAAAAAAGGTTTAGTTGCAGATAATATTATTTTCTACCTAGGAAATGCAACTGAACCAATTGGCAAAACTTATCAAACTTAAAAGAGTGGTTACCTACGTCCCCAGACAGGTCTATGCATCATGGTGAAACCATTTGGAAAACAAATGTGAGGGAGGAAGAAGTTACTATTCTTAATAGTTATAACAACAGGGGACTTCCGGCCAACATGGCACCATAGACAGAAGCACCATGCAGTCCCTTCAGAGAAAAGACCAAAAAACTAAGTAAAACAGAGACAAATGTCATTCCTGGAGTCTAAAGCGTCAAATTAAGAGATAAAGAACTCAGCCAAACACAGAATGGAATAAGAAACTGACAGAGGACTGAGAGCAAGGAGAGATACTCGCCAAGGTTCCTCATCAGCTAACACAGCACAGATTCAACATCTTGGACTCCTGTCAGAGATTGGCTGACAGGGAGCATGGGAAAGCAGCTTCACAGGGCTCCCAGTAGGAGACAGAGCACCTGGTAATTACTGATACACGCTTTCCCAACCCCCATCCTCTGCCTGCTTCTCCACCTCCATCCTAACTGGCTGGCTGCTGCGGCTTGGCTGGCCATGAAGTGCAGCGTCCATGCCACTTGAATTCGCCCCACCCACATTGCAGATTGGTTGACAGGGAGTACAGGAAAGCAGCTTCACACAGCTTCACGAAGTTCCCAGCAGGAGACAGAGCACCCAGTAACGAGTGATACACACGTTCCTAAGCCCTACCTGTTTTCCCCTCCCTCTTCAGCCTCCTGTGTTTCCTGACAGCTGCAGTCTCTTGGCCAGGAGGCAACTGCTTCCACTCCGGACCATGGGCCACTTGGATTTGCCAGGCCACACAGGCCAGGTCCCTGAGCTGGTGTAGCTTCTTTCCTTCCTTTTGTTTTTTTCCATGCCTCCCACCACCTCCCCTCCTTTCCCTGGAACGCCTTGCTCTGTGTGCCATCTTTGCTTCTTCTTGAAAGGCTGTGAAGCCCTGATCAACTGGGAATCCACTCCCCTGGCCGGCAACGCCACTCCAGTGGGATCCCCGAGACTTTTTTTTTTTTTTCTTGTTTTGCTTTGTTCTGTTTTGTATTGTTTGTTTGTTTGTTTTCTTTCTCTTTTCACACTTGGGAGCCCTTTCTGGCCAGGCCTAGGAGCCACTGTGCAGCTGCATAGGCATGATCCCTGGAGGAATTTCTTTTCTTTTTTTTCTTTTTTTCCTTCTCTCTTTTTCTCTTTCTTCATTTCTCAGTTCTCATCTGTCTATGCTTACCTTCTTCCCCAGCCTCCTGAATACCTAGTGCTGTGCGACATCTATACCCTCTCTAGCCAGGCTATACTGTGCAACCTGGGAGACTTCCCTGGTCTTCATGGCTGCACTGGTGGAATCCCTGGGGGCTTTTCTTTACTACTTTTTCCCACCAGATTTTTATCTAGTTTTTTTTTCTTCTTTCCTTTTTATTTTTCTTTTTGCTTCTCTCCATTTCTTGGGTTCTCATCTCTTCATTCTATTGGCAAGCTCCCTTTGCACTCTATTTTTTTAGGGGGGGAGGAGTGTGTGTGTTTTTCTTTTGTTTGTTTTTGGCTCTTGTTTCTCTCTCCTCTTTCCCATAGCCACATCGACTCCATACATTACAACCTCTGCCCTCTTTCCTGCCTACCTCCACCATGCGCTGAACATCACACCTCTGAGTAGCACAGGCCTGGCCTACCAGAAACTGCCCAGCACAGATTCCTGGTCTGCCCTATCAGCCCAAATACGTGCTAAAAACAACCCATCCCAGCCCCTCCCTTTAGACTGGACCTGCCCTGCTGCACCACAGCTGACTGACTGGCCCTGTGCATTGGACAGGAGGTGAAATGTATCACGGCTACAGACAAGTAAACAACAAAGAATGCACAGAGTGCCTGCTCAGGCATAACAAAATAAAACGAAAAACCAGGATGAAACAAACAAATCTACAATCAAGGAAATGAAGAAAATAACTACTGAATGTACCAAAGACAGCAGACAATATCAAAACATACCAAAAAAAAAAAAAAAAAAAGGAAAGGATGGCTCCAACGGGCTTCCAAAATAAAACACCAAATGACTTTCCAGTAGAAGAAAAGGCACTAGAACTATCTCACAAGGATTTCAAATCCCTAATATTCAGAGCAAGCCAAGAGATGAAGCAAGAAAAACAGACAAAAATGAGGAAAAATAGACGAGTTCATGGAAAAGCAAAAAAAAATTCGTGAAAATACAGACAAAAAAAAGGGAGAATTCAGGAAAATAATACAGGAACAAAATACCCAAATAAATTCACAACTAAAAATCATACAAAAACAACAATTAGAAATCCAAAAGATAAAAAAAACAAGATTTCAGAAAAGGACAGAGTCACAGAAGTACTGAGGAGCAGGTTTGAAATGATGGAAGGCAGGATCAGTGAAATTGAAAACAAACACTTGTATATAACTTTGAGGAAAAATCAGAAAAAAAGAATGAAGAAAAATGAGGAAACACTGAGAATTGTACGGGATAAAATCAAAAGCAAAAATTTCTGAGTCATCAGAGTTCCAGAACAGGGAGAGAAAACAGAAAACACAGAGAGGATCACTGAAGACTTGCTGACAGAAAATTTCCCTAATATCATGAATGATGAAAAGCTGACCATCTAAAAGCTCAACAAACTCCATATAGGAGAGACCCCAAAAGAAAAACACCAACGCATATCATAATCACACTCACTAAAACCAAAGACAAAGAAAAAACCCTGTGAGCAGCTTGAGAAAAACAAAAAGTCACATACACAGGAGAAAAATAATACTAAGCTCTGATTATCTGGCAGAAACTGTGAAGGCAAGAATGCAGTGGGATGATATATATAAAACCTTGAAAGGAAAACATCACCAACTAAGAATAATATATCCTGCAAAACTTTTGTTCAAATATGATGGTGAAATTAGGATTTCCAGATAAACAGAAATTAAGGGAATGTGTAAAAACTAAACCAAATCTATAAGAATTATTAAAGGGAGACCTTTGGTCTGAGAACAAACAACATCAGACCACAGCCTGAATCTAGGATGCAAGATTGTGCCAGCCAGATACCAACATAGGAAATGAACTCTCAAGGACTATCCAAAACCAAAACAATTGTAACAGGGAACCTTGGACGTTAATCTGTAATGACAAAAACATCAGAGCAATAAAAGAGGGAATAAATGGTGTAGGTATAGAATTTTATAATGGAGAGGAAGGCAAGGCAATACCAAGTAATAATAGATCGATTTAAACCTGGGAAGATAAGTGTAAACTTCAAGGTAACCACAAGGAAATTTAAGAAACTTACTCACCAAAATAAAGAAGAAAAATACATGGTCTCAACAAAAAAAAATCTACAAAAACAAAAGAAATCCACAAACAAAAGGAACTCAGCACAGGAGAGTAAGAGTGACAAAGAAAACATCAGCTCCACCAAAAAAAAGCACTACAGGATGACAGCAATAAACTCACACTTATCAATAATTACAATGAATGTAAATGGCCTAAATGCACCTATAAAGAGACACAGAGTGAAAGAATGGATAAAAAAAAAAAAGATCCATCAGTTTGCTGTCTACTAGTGACGCACCTTAGAAACAAAGATGCAAATTTATTAAAAATCAAAGGATGGAAAAAATATATCAAGCAAAAAACTACCAAAAAAGAGTAGGAGTGGCAATACTAATCTCAGATAAAATAGACTTTACAACAAAATCCACCATAAAAGACAAGGAAGGGCACTATATAATGATTAAAGTGATGATCCACTACAATGATTTAACTATAATAAACATCTACAAACCCAATGCCAGGGCTCCAAAATACATTAAAAAAAACCTAACAGCACTGAAAAGAGAAATTGACAGTTCCACGATAGTAGTAGGAGACTTCAACACACCACTCTCAGTAAATGACAGAACATCTAAAGAAACTCAACAAAGATACAGAAGAGCTACAGGGCACAATCAGCCAACTTGACCTCATAGGCATGTATAGAAGATTCCACCCAATAGCTGCAAAGTACACATTCTTTTCCAATGCATATGGAACATTCTCCAGAATAGACCACATCTTAGGCTACAGAGCAACCCTCAACAAAATCCAAAACATTGAGATAATACAAAGTATCTTTTCTGACCACAATGCCATCAAAGTAGAAGTTAAAAACAGGAAGAGTAAGGAAAAAAAGCCAATTACATGGAAACTGAATAACACCCTGCTTAAAAACCACTGGGTAATAGAAGAAATCAGAGATGGAATAAAAAAATTACTAGAATCAAATGAGAATGAAAACATATCATACCAAAACCTTTGGGACACAGCAAAGGCAGTCCTCAGAGGACAATTTATAGCAGTAGATGCACACATCAAAAAAGAAGAAAAGGACAAAATCAAAACATTAGCTACACAACTTGAACAAATAGAAAGAACAGCAAAAGAAGCCCACAGCCGCCAGAAGAAAGTAAATAACAAAGATAAGAGCAGAAATAAATGAAATAGAGAATAGAAAAACAATTGAAAGAATCAACAAAACCAGAAGTTGGGTCTTTAAATGGATGAACGAAATCAACAAACCACTGGCCAAATTAACAAAAGAAAAGCAGGAGAGAACACAAATAACCCAAATAAATGAAATGGGGGACGTTACAACAGAACCAACTGAAATAATAAGGATCATAACAGAGTTTTATGAAAAACTACATTCCAACAAATTCAAAAACCTAGAGGAAATGGACACATTTCTAGAAACACCTTACCTACACAAACTAACACAAAATGATGTTGAAAATCTGAACAGACCCATAACAAGAGAAGAGATTGAAAAGGTTATTTAAAACCTCCCAACAACAACAACAATGAAAAGCTCTGGCCCAGATGGCTTTATTGGAGAATTTTACCAAACATTCAGAGATGAACTTACACCGGCACTACTCAAGCTATTTCAGAACACAGAAAAGGAAGAAATACTTTCTGAATTCACTCTATGAAACCAGCATAACCCTGATACCAAAACCAGGCAAAGACACCATAAAAAAAGATAATTACAGACCAATACCTTTCATGAATATAGGTGCAAAAATTCTCAACAAAATTCCAGCCAACAGAATTCAGCAGCATATCAAAACAAGAACACACCATGACCAAGTAGAATTCATTTCAGTTATGCAAGGATGGTTCAGCATTAGGAAATCAATCAACGTAATCCACCACATAAATAAAAAGAAAGAAAAGAATCACATGACCATCTCAATTGACACAGAAAAGGCATTAGACAAAGTCCAACACCCATTTCTGATAAAAACCCTCAATAAAATAGGTATAGAAGGAAAATTTCTCAACATAATAAAGGACATCTATGCAAAACCAATGGCCTACATCATTCTTAATGGAGGGATGCTGAAAACATTCTACTTGAGAACAGGAACAAGACAAGAATGACCTTTATCACCACTCCTATTTACCACTTTGTTGGAAGTCTTAGCTAGAGTAATAAGGTAAGAAACAAAAATAAGTGGCATCCAAACTGGTAATGAGGAGGTTAAACTCTCCTTATTTGCAAATGATATGATACTATACACAGAAAACCCAAAAGACTCCATGAGAAAACTACTGGAACTAACAGAAAGATTCAGCAGAGGACTAGGATACAAGATAAACATAAAAAAATCCATTGGATTCCTATACACCAATAAAGAGAACAATGAAAAGGAAATCAGGAAAACAATACCATTTATAATAAAAAAATTTATAATAGCCCCTAAAAAATAAAATGCTTGGGAATAAATTTAAACAGAGATGTAACAGACCTATACAAAGAAAACCACAAAACACTACTGCAAGAAACCAAAAGAGATATACATAAATGGAAAACATACCATGCCCATGGATAGGTAGATTCGACATTATGAAAATGACAATTCTAACCAAAGCGATTTACAAATACAATGCGATCCCAATCCAAATACCAATAACATTCTTTAAAGAGATAGAAAAACTTATCATTAACTTTGTAGGAAAAGAGAAGAAGCCTTGGATAAGTAAAACACCACTGAAGAAAAATAAAGTAGGAGAACTCACACTACCTGACCTCAGAACCTACTATACAGCTATGGTAGTCAAAATAGCCTGGTACTGGTTCAATGACGGATACACTGACCAATGGAACAGAATTGAGAACCCAGATGTAAATCTATCCACCTATGGTCACCTGACCTTGACAAGGGCCCAAAGTCCATCAAATGAGGAAAGACGGTCTTTTTAACAAACGGTGCTGGCAAAACTGGATGTCCATCTGCAAAAAAAGAAAAAAAAAAATGAGACAGGACCCATACCTCACACCATATGCTAAAACTAACTCAAAATGGATCAAAGACCTAAATATAAAGCCCAGAACCATGAAGTTCATAGAAGGAAATATAGGATCAATGCTAGAGACCCTAATACACAGCATTAACAGGATACAAACCATAACCAACAACACACTCCAGAGGATAATCTAGATAACTGGGATCTTCTAAAATTTAAACACTTATGCTCATTAAAAGACTTCACCGAAATAGTAAAAACAGAACCTCAGATTTGGAAAAAAAAATTTGGCTATTACAAATCAGACAAAGGTCTAATCTCTAAAATCTACAAGAAAAACCAACACCTCCACAACAAAAAGACAAATAATCCAACTGAAAAACAGGCAAAGGAAATGAACAGACACTTCACCAAAGAAGATATTCAAGCAGCCAACAGACACATAAGGAAAGGCTCATGATCTCTAGACATTAAAGAAATGCATATCAAAACCATAATGAGATACCATCTCACCCCGGCATTACTGGCACGAATTAATAAAACAGAAAATAGCAAATGTTGGAGAGGCTGCAGGGAGATCAGAACTCCTATGCACTGCTGGTGGGAATGAAAAATGATACAACTATTTTGGAAAAAGATATGGCACTTCCTTAGAAAGCTAGAAATAGAAATACCACATGATCTAGCAATCCCACTCCTAGGAATACATCCTAGAGAAATAGGAATCATCACATGGACAGACATATGCACACCCACGTTCATTGCAGCATTGATCACAATAGCAAAAATTTGGAAACATCCATCAACAGATGAATGGATAAACAAACCGTGGTACATACACACAATGGAGTATTACACAACAGTAAAGAACAATGATGAATCTGTTTAGCATCTCATAACATGGATGAATCTGGAGAGGCAATGCTGAGTGAAATTAAGATAGGGAACAGAGGGACCCCCATATCTGCAATTCACATAAACAAATTAAAGTAACAAAGTAACAGGAAGTGGGCCAGGGCGCAGAAACAAAGCCATTCCCAAGAACAATGGGGCACGGTATCAGAAAATAGCCCGCAAACTTCCTTAAAGTTGTCTTTCAGAAGCAGCCAGATGAAACCAGCCCCAAGGACGTGTGCAGAACATCCACCTGTGACCGCTGGAAGACCTTCCACCAGGAGCAGTGAGGGGCTGCAACCTCAGCTGGGGAATCAAACTAGGGGAACAGGCAACTGTGCAGGTGCGACACCCCATAATAAGTTCTGCTATGGATCCCAGAAGCCTCTGGGAAAGAAGCCATCTTAAAACCATCTTGAAAAGCTGCTGCAGGAGCCCCTTAGTTAACCTGTCCCTGCCCAAAATGGGCCACTTGCCGGAAAACCCCACCTATGCCTCTGAATAAATATGTACCTTTTTCTTGCTTAAGAATTTTTTAAAAACCCATGCAAGTCCTTTGTTCTGAGAGGGGTAAGTGTTGCCTAGGCGCTCCTTGTCTCCACTTGCAATCCTTTTTAATAAAGCTTTGCTCGTGTGGAAAATTCTGTGTGCCTTACTTGTTCATTCCTGACCAGTGAGAGGGAAGAACCTTATTCAATTAAAGGCGTAGACGCACAGACGAAAAAATAAGCCAATCACAAAAGGACAGATATTGTATGCGACCACTACTGTAAATACTCATGAAAAGCTTCTCATACAAAAAGAAATAATCTTTGATGATTACGAGGGAGCGGAGGGGTCGTGGTGGAAAAACACTTAATAGACGGTAGATAAGCGGAAACTTTGGTGAAGGGTAAGATAGTACACAGTACTGGGGAAGCCAGCACAACCTGTAGAAGGCAAGGTCGTGGTAGCTCCACAGACACATCCAAACTCCCTGAGGGGCCGAATTGCTGGGCTCAGGGCTGTGGGGGCCATGATCTCAGGGAATATCTAGCTCAATTGGCATAACATAGTTTACTAAAAATATGTTTTACATTTGACTTTGGTGAGTAGCATCTGGGGTCTTAAAAGGCTGTGAGTGGCCATCTAGGATCCTCCACTAGTCTCATGCCTTCTGGAGCTAGGAATAACGAAGGAAGATAAAGACACGAGGGAAAGATTAGCCCAAAGACTTAATGGGCCACATATAGCACAGCCTCCACCAGAATGAGTCCAGAACAAAGAGATGGTGCCTGGCTACCACTGACTGCTCTAGACAGGGCTAACAATAGAGGGTCCCAGACAGAGCTGGAGAAAAATGTAGAACAAAATTCTAACTCAAAAAGAAAGACCAGACTTGCTGGCCTGACAGAGGCTGGTGAAACCCTGAGAGTATGGCCCCCCGGCACGCTTTCAGCTCAGTAATGAGTTCACTCCTGAGGGTCACCCTTCAGCCAAAGATTGAACAGGCCCATGGAACAAAACTAAAGGGGCTCACGAGGCCTGGGGCAGGGACTGGAAGAGAGAGGGAACAGGGAAGCTGGTAATAGGGAACCCATTGTTGAGAAGGGAGAGTGTTGACATCTCCTGGGTTTGTTAACCATCGTCATAGAACAATGTGTGTACTGTTTGATGAGAAACTAGTTTGTTCTGTAAACCTTCAACCAAAATACAACTTAAAAAATAGTTATAACAACAACAACAAAAATAAATAAAAATAAACTTAACAGGACCTATGTGAAGAAAACTATAAACTTTCCTTGAAAAGAGCTGAATAAATAGTTTCTAGGGCCCATATTTCTAGCTTGGAAGATTGAATGTAGTAAAACTATAAACTTCTAAATAAATCTGAATAGTTAATGCTAGATTAATAAAAATTTCAACAGTAATTTTTTTGTGTGTTTGTCTGCATGGGATTTGGTAGCCTACTAAGAAATTTCGTTTTAACAGAAAATGCATAAAAATACTAAGTGTATTTTGAAAATGAATAATGGCAGATTGACCTAACCGTTAAGAAAACATAAAGTAAAGCTAAATTTCATACAGAAATTTGTAAAGATATTTTACAAATAAACAATAAAAAATTCATATAGGTAGTAGTTTCTAACAAATGACAAAGATGGCATACCAAATTGTGGGGTAAACAGTAAGTTTTTCAGTAAGTGGTACTGGACTAATTAAGCATTTATTTGAGAAAAAATCAAGAAGTTCTATGTCTTCCATGTTCCTATGACAAAAAAAAAATTATCCTAGATTAAAATATAACAGTGGCAAAAGCATAATAAAATCTTAGAAGTAAAATTAGTAGAAAATGTTTACAAACTTAGGTTATGAAAAAATCTTCTTAAAAAAGCATAACACCCAAAAACATAATAAAACAACTGAAAGATTGACTGCATCAAAATTTAAAATCCATGTATGTCAAGATAACTGACAATAAAAAAATTGTACTACATATAACAAAAGTTTAATATTAAGATTTTCTAACAAAGTATAAAAGTGCATAAGAAAAATACAATTAGAGTAGAAAAAAATTCGTAAAAATAATGCAAATGGTCAAAACAATTGAAAATAAGCTCACTAACAATAAGCAAAATATGAAATAAAAGCACTGATCTTTGTCCATCATATTAGCAAATGAAAAAAAAGAAATAGGGATTGATGATATAAAGTGCCGGTAAGGCGTTCTCAACCACTTCCAGGGAGTGTAAAGAGGTACTTTTTGGAGATAGATTTGAGAACAGCTTTTCAATTATATAGATAAGTTATATAATTATTGTTGTTTTTCAGTGATCTAGTCATCTCCTGCTCACAGGGACCTTATGTACAACAGAACAAAACGGTGCACCAGCTTCATGATCATTGGTATGATTGAGTCCATTGTTGGAGCTATTGTATCATTCCATCTCGTTGAGGGTTTCCCTTGTTTTCACTGACCCTCTTCTTTACTAAATGCGATGTTATTTTCTAGTAGTCAGTCTTTCTTGATGATGTGTCCAAAACAAGTGGGCTGAAGCCTTGCCGTCCTCACTTCTAAGGACCATCTAAGGAGAATTAATAATGATTATATTATATACAGGTACTTTTTGGAGATAGATTTGAGAACAGCTTTTCAATTATATAGATAAGTTATATAATTATTGTTGTTTTTCAGTGATCTAGTCATCTCCTGCTCACAGGGACCTTATGTACAACAGAACAAAACGGTGCACCAGCTTCATGATCATTGGTATGATTGAGTCCATTGTTGGAGCTATTGTATCATTCCATCTCGTTGAGGGTTTCCCTTGTTTTCACTGACCCTCTTCTTTACTAAATGCGATGTTATTTTCTAGTAGTCAGTCTTTCTTGATGATGTGTCCAAAACAAGTGGGCTGAAGCCTTGCCGTCCTCACTTCTAAGGACCATCTAAGGAGAATTAATAATGATTATATTATATACACATATACATAATAATTACACACACACACACAGAGAAGTCCCTGGGTGGCATAAACAGAGTTAAATGCTCTACTACTAGCTAAAAGGTGCCTAGGAAGCCAGGCCTGGTGATCTGCTTCCCATAGGTCACAGCCTTGGAAACCCTATCCGGCAGTTCTACTGTCATACACATGCATAGCGTCACCATGAGTCAGAATCTACTTGGTGGCAAATAACAACAACAACAAATATAATTTGGTGGTTAAAAACAATGAAGAAAAATCCAAGGCACACGGCTCACTAAAATGAGTTTCAGAACAATATATGAATTATGAAACTATAATGTATATGCACACATACACAAAAGCTCACGAAACAACCTCTACCAAACTGAGAACTGTGGTTACATCAGAGAAAGCGTCAGGATGTGTTGCTCAGGGAGGACGGAGAGGAGAGTGGGTATTGGGACATATATACGTCTTTTGGCTTTTTATGACAATGTTTCAATATGTTTCTTCTTTTTTTAAATAGTATTTTATTGTGTTTTTGGTGAAATTTTACACATTGAATTAGGTTCCCATTTGACAATGGCTATACAATTTGTTTTTGTTTTTTTTTATACAATTTGTTTAGTGACATTAGTTACATTTTTCACAGTGAGTTAGCTTTCTCTTTCATTGCATTCTCTTTGTTCCATTTCTGGTACTCTAGTTTCCTGTCCCTTTATCATCTCATCTTTGCTTTAGAATAATTGATGGTGTTTTGGTCTCATACAGATTTTTTTTTTTTAATAGAGCACCATAATAGCCTTTGTTTTGCATGCACTCTGTTAGTTCCTTAAAAGGCGATCTGGGGGAATAGCCTCGGTTCAAGGTTTAAAGAGTACCTCAGGGTGATAGTCTCAGGGAATCCTCTGGTCTCAATTAGTACAGCAAGTCTGGGCTCTTTAAGAATTTGAGTTCTGTTCCGTTTTTTCTTTCCTCCCATTCTATAAGGGTTCATCTATTGTGGCCCTATTTAAGATGGTCAGTAGGCGTAGCCAGGCACCATCTAGCTCTACTGGTTTCAGGGTGGATGAAAACATGGCCCATGTAGGCTATTAGCCCTGGAGTCTAGTTTCTTCTCAGACTTTGGTTTCCTTCAATATATTTCTTATGTACCTAAATTATATAAATAAGATAAAGAAGGGTCAGAGGGATCCCCCTCCTACCTTGTTTTCCTCTCTCTCCCTCCTTCCCTCTCCCTGTCCTTCTCTCCCTCCTTTACTCCTTTCCTTCTTTCTCCCTCCCTCCTTTACTCTCCCTTTCTCCTTGTTTCATTCCTTCTTTCTTTCTCTCGTCCTGTGCCAGGGGAGAGGGGCTGCTTTAGCACTTCTTCTAGTAAGATTTGGCGAGATTTTCTCTACCACAATGTTAGAAGATGAGTTTCATGAGGCCCGCCACCCTCCCCTGCTGGGATGGGTTTTTCTGCTCTCTCTCAGCCATCTCTAGCACAGCCCTTCATCTACTCTCTAACCCAGTCTCCTCTGTGATGCAACTTTGAATCCAATCTCCCAATCCGCCTCCTCACTTACCCTGCAAAGCCACATTTAAAGTGACTTTATTGGACAATACCACTTGGATGCCTTTTTATTTCTTCAAATTCAGCATGCCCCAAACTGAATGTTATCTCCTCCTTTCCACCTGCTGGCCTCCCTGTTCTTGTGGGGTGCCGTGAGGCTGCCAGTTTCCCAAGGTAGAAATCAAGAGCCCTTGGATCCTTTCTGATGCTCTATCTTTTCCCTTGGAAACATCTCCCATATTTGGTTCTTATACTTTAACCACACCTCCACATCCTAGGATCACATAATGGAGAAAGGGCCTCCTTCCCTTCTACCACAACCCACAGGTGCTCCAACAGCCCTGGGACAGGGAAGGTGCCATCCACTGCTGAGAAGTCAAGGCTATGAGTGCTTAGCTGGAGTCACCACTAGCCTCCATAGTTTTCACACCTTCTGCCCTCTGGGTCCCGTAGAACAAATCAGATCTCTTCTCCATATGACAGCCCTGAAGAAATGTAAAACACATGTGTCATCTCTGAGGCTTTACAGCACCTTCAAGTCTGCTCGTGACATTGCTTAACCCTTCCTTTCCAGGTCGGGTCCCTCTGTAAACTTTCTCAGTATGGCTCAGGACTGAAGGCTCAGTTCGGTGTGGCCTGTGGATGCAAAGCCCTGGGAGGCAGTCCCTTTCGTGAACGTTCCAGACCCTTCGCCAAAGTCGTGGGGGCTTCAGCTTCACAGCTGGTCTCCTTGGGGAAGCAGCTGGGTCCCCCGCCTGGTTCTCGATGGCATTTAAGAGCAACTTGAATTACTGCTGACTGGGTCCAGGCTGTTCACTTTTATAATTTTAAATCTTTCTATGGTGAAAAAAAAAAAAAATTTTGGAATTCCACAATACAGCTACAGGTTCTTTTTTTAAGTAAAGTAATAAACACAATTAGCATGTGATCCCAAGTAGCCTCAAGAGACCTTCTGAATTACGCTTACAAAAGAAGTATATTCTCATTTTTTCGTTTATGACTTGATGTATTATGAAATAGATTTCTCTTCTGCTTAATTGTATATTGCTTTCCTCAAGTCCCAGCACTTCCTCTCCCTCATCCTCTGACGATGAATTGTGCGTATATTACACACAGTTTAAAGAGAATAGATGATCCCAGAGGTTACATTTTCTTTAGAAAGGCACAATCTATATACTTGAGAAGCCTCATGATAAGATAAGGGGTGGAAGAAAGTGAAATCAAATGAAACCACCTGGGGTAAAAATACTTCTCAACACATTTTTCAAAGAAATCTAAAAAGGATTTATTCACTTTGCTTTAAGAAATACTTTAATTGCTTTAACAAGTCTTAGCTGAGTTCCCACTGCATCTGAAGCTCTGCGTGATAGGCCCTGTTAGGGGCCAAAGGCTGGTGCTGCCGTGGTCGGTGGGGGTTGTCTGATCCGCCCATAAACCACCAGCTGCAGCGTGGCCTGGGAATAGAGGAACAAAGGCCGGGGTCAGGAAGCAGGCGGTGCCTGATGCAATGGGGCACCTCTCGTGGTGGTAATGGAGGCAGAAAAATTCATTCTGGGAGGAACACGCAGCATGTGCGCGGGCCCAAACCAGTTACTAGTTGTTGTCGAGTCAATTCCGACTCATGGTGACCCCATGTGTGCCAGAGCAGAACTGTGCTCCATCAGTGCTGATTCACGGTGACCCCGTGTGTGCCAGAGTAGAACTGTGCTCCATAGGGTTTTTAATGGCTGATTTTTTTGGAAAGTGGATTGCCAGGTCTTTCTTCTTTGGCACCTCTGCATGCACTTGAATCTCCAAACTTTTGTTTGGCAACCAAGGAAGTTAATCATTTCCACCACCAGGGATTCAGAGAAAGCACCAAAAAAACCCAAAACAAAGCTCACTGCAGGTGAGTCGATTCCAGTTCACAGTGACCCTACAGAACAAAGTAGAATGGCCCCCATAGTTTTTCCAAGGAGCAGCTGGTGGATTTGAGCTGCCAAGCTCTTAACCACTATGCCTCCAGGGCTCCCACAGAAAAAAACAAAACCAAAGCCAGTGCCGTCGAGTCAATTCCAACTCATAGCGACCCTACAGGACAGAGTAGAACAGAAAGCACGAGTTGCTTGACTACAGCCATGTTTGAAGGAGGAGTAAAATCTAAGGTGGGACATGACTGAGGTCACGCGTGGCCTGGTGATACATTTGGCCAATGGAACCAACCTAACAGATTACATAAATTCAAATCTGTCACGTTCTCCTGCACTTGCATTTAGAAGGTTCCAGTTTTTTTTAGTTTTAATAGTATCTGACAAGAAATGCTTGAAGCACTCTCTCCCAATTTCTTGCCAAAATGCCCATTAAAACAAATCACAAAATGATAGACACACAATTGAAGATTAGAGTGACAGTCATCTGGCCTCCAAAATCTGTGAGAAATTTCCCCTAAAAGTCAGTGTGATGAGATGGAACAGCCCATTTGGCAGTCTGTTTTCTTTTTCATCTAGAAACAAAACAAATCTTCTTTCAGTAAAATGAAGGGTGGTATTCCCAATCCCTCTATCATTCCTTGTTTCTGCTCAGAAAAATGTGTATACTATAAACCCGTCACTGTCGAGTTGATTCGGACTCATAGCAACCCTATAGGACAGAATAGAACTGCTCCTTAGGGCTTCCAAGGAGTGGCTGCTGGATTTGAGCTCCTGACCTTGGAACAGAGCTTCTAACCACTGCACCACCAGGGCTTTGTACTATATATAGAATTTACCAGAAATGTCCCTTGTTCTTGTATGTTTCTTAGTGTCATCGTTTACCTTGGTCAAGTTGTACACACTTCACCCACATTCCGTATTGCCTTTCCCATCACCAAAAATAACCAGGGTCTACTATCTAGAAAGGGATTCCTCCTACCTCCCCCTCCCATCCCTGGTAACCACCAATGAACATTGACTTCTGTGTGTATACGTATTCTTGTCTTTTTATAAAAGTGTGATCATATAATATCTGTTCTTTTGTTATCGATTTATTTTGCTCAGCATAATGTCCTCCAGATTTGTCAGTGTTATAAGCTGTTTCAAGAACTCATTATTCTTTATAGCTGTGTAGTATTACATTGTCTGTATGTATCACATTTTATTTATCTGTTGATAGGCACTGAGGTTGTTTCCATCTTTTTGCTATTATGAATAGTGCTGCAATGAACAGAGGTGTACATATGTCTGTTCATGTCACTTCTGTTAGTTCTGTTGGGCATATAACTAGGAGTGGGGTTGCTGAATCAGAAGGTGGTTCTATTTCTAGTTTTTTGAGGAAGCGCCACACAGCTTTCCAAAGTTGCTGTACCATTCTACATTCCACTAGCAGTGTATAAGGTTTCCAGTCTCCCCGCATCCTCTCCAGCAATTGTTGTTTTCTTTCTTTCTTTTTGATCAATACCATTTTAGCCAGAGATGATATCTCATTGTAGTTTTTACTGATATCTCTCTAATGGTTAATGAGGTAATGTGAAACTCTAGTGGTGTAGTGGTTAGGTGCTAAGGCTGCTAACCAAAAGGTCAGCTGTTTGAATCCACCAGGCCCTCCTTGGAAACCCAATGGGGCAGTTCTACTCTGTCCTACAGGTTCACTCTGAGTCAGAATCTACTTGATGGCAATGAGTAATGGCTGATGACCACAAACATCTTTTCATGTGTTTGTTGGCTGCTCGAGTGTCCTGTTTGGTGAAATATCTGTTCATGTCTTTTACTCATTTTTTAATTGTTTGTTTTTTTGTTGTTGAGTTGTTGAAGTTTTCTACGTATTTTAGAGATTAGACCCTTACCTAATATGTCGGTAAGATTCTTTCCCAAACTGTAGGTTGTCTTTTTCTCATTTTTTTATGAGTTGGAATAGTGACCCTATGCTCAACAGCAATGAGTAGGTTGTCTTTTTACTCTTCTGAGAGTCTTTTGATAAGCATAAGTATTTAATTTTTATGAGACCCCAGTTATCTAATTTGTTTTCTGCTGGTCATGAATTTATAATTATGTTTGATAGCTTGTTTTTTGAAGACATTAGGTCCCATAGTTTTGTCCCTAAATTTTCTTCCAATAGTTTTATAGTTTCAGGTTCAACATTTAGGTCTTTGATCCATTTTGAGTTATTGTGTACAGTGTGAGCTATGGGTCCTGTTCCATTTTTCTTCAAGCGGATATCCTATTTTGCCAGCACCATTTCTTAGACTGTCTCTTCTCCATTGAAGGAGTTTGAACCCTTGTCAAAAATCAGTTGTCCACAGATGGATGGCTTTACTTCTGAGTTCTCAATTCTATTCTATTTTTCCCTGTGTCTATCAATGAACCAGCACAAGACCATTTTGATAACTGTACCTGTATTGTATGTTTTCAGTTTAGGTAGTTGCAAGGCCTTCTACTTTGTTTTTCTTCAGTATTGCTTTGGCTATTCAGCGCCTCTTTCCTTTCCATAATTATTTTTTTTCCATTTCAGTAAAGAATTTTGTTGGGATTGGATTGGGGTTGCATTGTATTTATAGATCGCTTTGGGTAGTATTGACATTTTCAAAATATTATGTTTTATAATCATTAGTACAGAACGTCCTTCAATTTATGTAGGTCTCTTTTAGTCACTTATATTAGTGTTTTGTAGTTTTTGTTGTATGTCTTTTATATCCCTGGTTAGGTTTATTCCTAGATATTTTATCATTTGGGGGACTATTGTAAATGGTATTGATTTCTTGATTTCCTTTTTGGAATTCTCCATGTTAGTGTAAAGGAATCCAACTGATTTTTCTGTGTTGAACTTGTACCCTGCAATGTTGCTGAGTTCTCCTATTAGATCCAGAAGATTTCTTATGGAAATTTTGATGTTTTCTAGGTATAGGATCATGCCATCTGTGAATAGGAATAGTTTTACTTCTTCCTTTCCAGTTTGGATACCCTTTACTTCTTTTTCTCTCCTTACTGATCTGGCTAGGACTTCCAGCATGGTACAGAATAAGAGTAGTGATAATTAACATCCTTGTCTCATTTCTATTTTCAAGAGGAAGGCTCTGAGTCTTTCTTCCTTGAGAGTAATGTTGACTGTTGGTTTTGTACAAACTGAAGGAAAAAAAAAGAAAAATCCCACTGCTGTTCTGTTGATTCCAACTCGTAGTGACCCTACAGGGCAGAGTACAACTGGAAGCAGACTGCCACATCTTTCTCTTGCAGAGTGGCTATGTTGAAGAGTTTTTCTTCTATCTCTATTGCTAAGAATTTTTTTCAGGAAAAAGTGTTGAATTTTATCAGATGCCTTTTTCTGAATCAATTGAGATGATCATGTGGTTCTTTTCCTTTTTTTTTATTTAAGTGGGGAATTACATCGATTGATTTTCTAATGTTGAACCACCCTTGCATTCCTGGTATGAATCCCACTTCATCATGGTGTATAATTTTCTTAACAGGTTGTTGAATTCTGTTCACTAGAATTTTGCTGAGAATTTTTGCATCTATATTCATGAGGGATATTTGTGTGTCATTTTCTTTTTTTGCAATGCCTTCATCTGGTTTTGGAATCAGGGTGATGCTGGCTTTCATGCAATGAATTAGGGAGTTTTCATTCCTCTTCTATGAAAACAAAGAGTTTGAGTAGAATTTGTGTCAATTCTTCTCAGAATTTTTGGTGAAGCTATGTAGTCCTGGGCTTTTTTTCTTGGGAGTTTTTTGATGACATCTTCAATCTCTTATTATGGGTCTGTTTAAATTTTCTACCTTTATTTGTTTTAGTTTAGGTAGGTTTTGTTTTTCTACAAATTTGTCCATCTCTTCTAGGTTGCCAAATTTGCTGGAGTACTATTTTTGGTAGCATTCTATTATGATCCTCTTTACCTCAGTTGGATCTATCGTAATGCCCCAATTTCATTTCATATTTTATTTGCATCTTCTCATTTTTTTTTTTTCTTTGTCAGTCAGGCCAGCGGTTTATCTATTTTATTTATCCTTTCAAAGAACCAACTTCTGGGCTTGTTGATTCTTTCTATTGTTTTTCTGTTTTCGATTTCATTTATTTTTGCTCTGATCTTTGTTGTTTCTTTTCTTTTAGTAACTTTGGTATTCTTTTATTCTTCCTTTTCTACATTTTCAGGTTAGGTTATTTACTTGTTCGGTTAAGCTATTGATTTTGGATGATTCTTCTTTTTTTAATGTAGGCATTCATTGCTATGAATTTCCCCCTGAGCATACTTTTGCTGTGTCCCATAGCTTTTGGTATTTTTTATTTTCATTTTAGTTTTTTTTTTTTACTTTATTAACTTTTTTATAATTTTTTATTGTACTTTAAGAGGGAGTTTACAGTTCAAGTTAGTATTTCAAACAAAAACTTATGCACATATTGTTACGTGACCCTAGTTGCTCTCCCTGTAATGTGAGAGCTCACTCCCCATTTCCACCCCGATTTCCCATGTCCATACAACCAGCTCCTGTCCCTGTGTGCCTTCTCATCTTGCCTCTGGACAGGAACTGCCCATTAAATCTCATGTATCTACTTGAGTTACGAAGGACTCTCTTCACAAGTATCATTTAATATCTTACAGTAATATCTTTGAAGATTTGGCTTCGGGAATGGTTTCTGCCTAACAGAGAGTCTGGGGACCATACCTTCCAGGGTCTCTCCAGTCTCAGTCAGACCATTAAGTCTGGTCTTTTTACTAAAAGTTGAGTTCTGCACCCCACTTTTCTTCTGCTCAGTCAGGGGCTCTCTGTTCTGTTCCTTGTCGGGCAGTCATTGGTGGTAGCCAGGCACCATCTAGTTCTTCTGATCTCAGGCTGCTGGAGTCTCTGGTTTATGTGGCCCTTTCTGTGTCTTGGGCTCATATTTTCTTTGTGTTTTTGGTGTTCTTCATTCTCCTTTACTCTAGGTGGGTTAGGACCAACGGATGGATCTTAGATGGCTGCTTGCTAGCTTTCAAGACGTCAGACACCACTCATGAAAATGGGATGCAGAACATTTTCTTAATAAACTTTGTTAAGCCAATTGACCTAAATGTTCCCTGAAACCATGGTCCCCAGGCCCCTGCTACTCTGTCCCTCGAAGTGTTTGGTTCTATTCAGGAAACTTCTTAGCTTTTGGTTTAGTCCAGTTGTGTTGACTTGCCATGTATTGTGTGTTGTGCTTCCCTTCACCTAAGATAATTCTTGTCTACTATTTATCTAGTTAGAACATTCCAGGTTCCAATTATTAATAGATGTTTGCAGCTGTTTCTTCTCATTTTGAGTCGTGGCACATCAGCGAATGAAGGTACTGAAAGCTTTACTCCATCCATGTCATTAAGGTCAACTCTACTTTGAGGAGGCAGCTCTTCCCCAGTCATCTTTTGAGTGCCTTCCAACCTGGGGGGCTCATCTTCCAGCACTATATCAGATAATGTTCCGCTGCTATTCATAAGGTTTCACTGGCTAATGCTTTTCAGAAGTAGACTGCTGGGTCCTTCTTCCTAGTCTGCCTTAGTCTGGAAGCTCAGCTGAAACCTGTCCCCCATGGGTGACCCTGCTGGTATCTGAATACCAGGGGCATAGCTTCCAGCATCACAGTAACACACAAGCCCCCACAGTACGACAAACTGGAATGTACGAAGTACAAACCTAGGAAAATTGGAAATCGTCAAAAATTAAATGCAACACATAAACATCGATATCCTAGGCATTAGTGAGCCGAAATGGACTGGTATTGGCCATTTTGAATCAGACAATCATATAGTCTACTATGCTGGGAATGTCAACTCGAAGAAGAACGGTGTTGCATTCATCATCAAAAAGAACGTTTCAAGATCTACCCTGAAGTACAATGCTGTCAGTGATAGGATAATATCCATACGCCTACAAGGAACACCAGTTAATACAACTTTTATTCAAATTTACGAGCCAACCACTAGGGCCAAAGATGAAGAAATAGAAGGTTTATATCAGCTGCTGCAGTCTGAAATTGATTGAATATGCAATCAAAATGCATTGATAATTACTGGTGATTAGAATGCAAAAGTTGGGAAACAAAGAGTAAGGATCAGTAGTTGGAAAATATGGCCTTTGTGATAGAAACAATGCCGGAGATCGAATGATAGAATTTTGCAAGACCAACGACTTCTTCACTGCAAATACCTTCTTTCACCAACATAAATGGCAACTATACACATGGACCTCACCAGATGGAACACACAGAAATCAAATTGACTACTTCTGTGGAAAGAGATGATGGAAAAGCTCAACATCATCAGTCAGAACAAGACCAGGGGCCGACTGTGGAACAGACCATCAATTGTTCATATGCAAGCTCAAGCTGAAACAAGAAAATCAGAGCAAGTCCACGAGAGCCAAAATATGACCTTGCGTATATCCCACCTGAATTTAGAGACCATCTGAAGAATACTAGAGACCGCAGACCAGATGAATTGTGGAATGACATCAAGGAGATCATCCATGAAGAAAGCAAGAGGTCACTGAAAGGGCAGGAAAGAAAGAAATGACCAAAATGGATGTCAGAGGAGACTCTGAAACTTGCTCTTCAGCGTCAAGCAGCTAAAGCAAAAGGAAGAATTGATGAAGTAAAAGAATTGAACAGAAGATTTCAAAAGACCTCTCGAGAAGACAAAGTAAAGTATTATAATGACATGTGCAAAGAACTGGAGATGGAAAACCAAAAGGGAAGAACATGCTTGGCATTTCTCAAGCTGAAGAACTAAGAAAAAATTAAAGCCTAGATTTGCAATACTGAAGGATTCCATGGGGAAAATATTAAACGATGCAGAAAACATCAAAAAACATGGAAGGAATACACAGAGTCATTATACAAAAAACAATTAGTCGATATTCAACCATTTCAAGAGATGGCATACGAACAGGAACCGATGGTACTGAAGGAAGAAGTTCAAGCTGCTCTGAATGCATTGGTGAAAAACAAGGCTCCAGGAATTGATGGAATATCAATTGAGATTTTTCAACAAACAGATGCGACGCTGGAGGTGCTCACTCATCTATGCCAAGAAATATGGAAGACAGCTTTCTGGCCAACTGACTGGAAGAGATCCATATTTATGCCTATTACCAAGAAAGATGATCCAATCGAATGTGAAAATTATAGAACAATATCATTAATATCACATGCAAGCAAAATTTTTCTGAAGATCATTCAAAAACAGCTGTAGTAGTATATCGACAGCAAACTGCCAGAAATTCAGGCTGGTTCCAGAAGAGGATATGGAACCAGGGATATCATTGCTGATGTCAGATGGATCCTGGCTGAAAGCAGAGAATACCAGAAGGATGTTTACCCGTGTTTTATTGACTACGCAAAGGCATTCAACTGTGTGGATCATAACAAACTATGGGGAACACTGCAAAGAATGGGAATTCCAGAACACTTAATTGTGTTCATGATGAAACTTTACATAGATCAAGAGGTAGTTGTTCAGACAGAACAAGGGGATACTGATTGGTTTAAAGTTAGGAAAGATGTGCGTCAGAGTTGTATTCTTTCACCATGCCTATTTAATCTGTGTGCTGAACAAATAATCCAAGAAGGTGGACTATATGAATAAGAACGGGGCATCAGGATTGGAGGAAGACTCATTAACAAGCTGCATTATGCAGATGACACAACCTCGTTTGCTGAAAGTGAAGAGGACTTGAAGCACTTACTAATGAAGATCAAAGACCACAGCCTTCAGTACGGATTACACCTCAACATAAAGAAAACAAAAATCCTCACAACTGGACCAATGAGCAACATCGTGATAAACAGAGAAAAGATTGAAGTTGTCAAGGATTTCATTTTACTTGGATCCACAATCAACAGCCATGGAAGCAGCAGTCAAGGAATCAAAAGTCGCATTACATCGGGCAAATCCGCTGCAAAGGACCTCTTCAAATGTTGAAGAGCAAAGATGTCACCCTGAAGACTAAGGTGTGCCTGACCCAACACATGGTATTTTCAATCACATCATATGCATGTGAAAGCTGGACAGTGAATAAGGAAGACCGAAGAAGAGTTCATGCCTTTGAATTTTGCTGTTGGCAAAGAATATTGAATATACCATGGACTGCCAAAAGAAGGAACAAATCTGTCTTGGAAGAACTGCGGCCAGAATGCTCCTTAGAAGCAAAGGTGGCGAGATTGCATCTTACATACTTTGGAGATGTTGTCAGGAGGGATCAGTCTCTGGAGAGAGACATCATGCTTGGGAAAGCACAGTGTCAGCGGAAAAGATGAAGACCCCCAACAAGGTGGATTGACACAGTGGCTGCAACAATGAGATCAAGCATAACAACAATTTTGAGGATAGCGCAGGACCTGGTAGTGTGTCTCTTTTAGGTAGCATAGAGACGGATCATTTTTTTTTTAAAATACTTTCTGCCACTCTTTGTCTACTGGTGCATTTAGTCCATTTATATTCAGTGTAATAACTGATAGGCATGAGGTTAGTGCTGTCATTTTGATGTATTTGTGTGCGTGTGTTGTTCATTTACTGTGCTGTCACTTTTTTAAATATGTTTTCTTTTACTCTTTTTCATTGTTGTTGATTTTGTTTTTGCTGAGTATGTTTTTCTTGTTTTTTATTTTAATGTTTAGGATTGTTAGTTTCCTTTGTGGTTACCTTAATATTTACTCCTATTTTTCTCAGTTTAAACCAAACTTTTTTTTTAATTAATTTTTATTAAGCTTCAAGTGAACATTTACCATTCCAATCAGTCTGTCACATGTAAGTTTACACACATCTTACTCCCTTCTCCCACTTGCTCTCCCCCTATTGAGTCAGCCCTTTCAGTCTCTCGTTTCGTGCCAATTTTGCCAGCTTCCCTCTCTCTCTATCTTCCCATCCCCCCTCCAGTCAAGAGTTGCCAACACACTCTCCAGTGTCCACCTGATTTAATTAGCTCACTCTTCATCAGCGTCTCTCTCCCACCCGCTGACCAGTCCCTTTCATGCCTGATGAGTTGTCTTCGGGGATGGTTCCTGTCCTGGGCCAACAGAAGGTCTGGGGACCATGGCCACCGGGATTCCTCTAGTCTCAGTCAGACCATTAAGTATGGTCTTTTTATGTGAATTTGGGGTCTGTATCCCACTGATCTCCTGCTCCCTCAGGAGTTCTCTGTTGTGCTCCCTGACAGGGCAGTCATCGACTGTGGCCGGGCACCAACTAGTTCTTCTGGTCTCAGGATAATGTAGGTCTCTGGTTCATGTGGCCCTTTCTGTCTCTTGGGTTCTTAGTTGTCGTGTGACCTTGGTGTTCTTCCTTTGCCTTTGCTCCAGGTGGGATGAGACCAATTGATGTATCTTAGATGGCCGCTTGTTGGCATTTAGGACCCCAGACGCCACATTTCAAAGTGGGATGCAGAATGTTTTCATAATAGAATTATTTTGGCCATTGACTTAGAAGTCCCCGCAAACCATGTTCCCCAGACCCTGGCCCCTGCTCCGCTGACCTTTGAAGCTTTCATTTTATCCCGGAAACCTCTTTGCTTTTAGTCCAGTCCAATTAGGCTGACCTTCCTTGTATTGAGTGTTGTCTTTCCCTTCACCCAAAGCAGTTCTTATCTACTGATTGATCAATAAAAAACCCTCTCCCTCCCTCCCTCCCTCCCCCCTTTGTAACCACAAAAGTATGTGTTCGTCCCCGTTTTTTCTATTTCTCAACATTGTATAATAGTGGTCTTATACATTATTTGTCCTTTTGCCTCTGACTCATTTAGCTCAGCATAATGCCTTCCAGATTCCTCCATGTTATGAAATGTTTCACAGATTCATCACTGTTCTTTATCGATGAGTAGTATTCCATTGTGTGAATATACCACAATTTATTTACCCATTCATCCGTTGACGGACATCTTGGATGCTTCCAGCTTTTTGCTATTGTAAACAGAGCTGCAATAAACATGGGTGTGCATATATCTGTTTGTGTGAAGGCTCTTGTTTCTCTAGGGTATATTCCTAGGAGTGGGATTTCTGGGTTGTATGGTAGTTCTATTTCTAACTGTTTAAGATAACGCCAGATGGATTTCCAAAGTGGTTGTACCATTTTACAATCCCACCAGCAGTGTAAGAGAGTTCCAATCTCTCCGCAGCCTCTCCAACATTTCTTATTTTGTGTTTTTTGGATTAATGCCAGTCTAGTTGGTGTGAGATGGAATCTCATTGTAGTTTTAATTTGCATTTCTCTAATGGCTAATGATTGGGAGCATTTTCTCATGTGTCTGTTGGCTGCCTGAATATCTTCTTTAGTGAAATGTGTGTTCATATCCTTTGCCCACTTCTTGATTGGGTTGTTTGTCTTTTTGTGGTTGAGTTTTGACAGAATCATGTAGATTTTAGAGATCAGGCGCTGGTCTGAGATGTCATAGCTGATAATTCTTTCCCAGTCTGTAGGTGGTCTTTTTACTCTTTTGGAGAAGTCTTTAGATGAGCATAGGTGTTTGATTTTTAGGAGCTCCCAGTTATCTGGTTTCTCTTCATCATTTTTAGTAATGTTTTGTATTCTGTTTATGCCTTGTATTAGGGCTTCTAGGGTTGTCCCTATTTTTTCTTCCATGATCTTTATCGTTTTAGTCTTTATGTTTAGGTCTTTGATCCACTTGGAGTTAGTTTTTGTGCATGGTGTGAGGTATGGGTCCTGTTTCATTCTTTTGCAAATGGATATCCAGTTATGCCAGCACCATTTGTTAAAAAGACTATCATTTCCCCAATTGACTGACACTGGTCCTTTGTCAAATATCAGCTGCTCATACATGGATGGATTTATACCTGGGTTCTCAATTTTGTTCCATTGGTCTATGTGCCTGTTGTTGTACCAGTACCAGGCTGTTTTGACTACTGTAGCTGTATAATAGGTTCTGAAATCAGGTAGAGTGAGGCCTCCCACTTTCTTCTTCTTTTTCAGTAATGCTTTGCTTATCCGGGGGTTCTTTCCCTTCCATATGAAATTAGTGATTTGTTTCTCTATCCCCTTAAAATATGACATTGGTATTTGGATTGGAAGTGCATTATATGTATAGATGGCTTTTGGTAGAATAGACATTTTTACTATGTTAAGTCTTCCTATCCATGAGCAGGGTATGTTTTTCCACTTAAGTATGTCCTTTTGAATTTCTTGTAGCAGAGTTTTATAGTTTTCTTTGTATAGGTCTTTTCCATCCTTGGTAAGATTTATTCCTAAGTATTTTATCTTCTTGGGGGCTACTGTGAATGGTATTGATTTGGTTATTTCCTCTTCGGTGTTCTTTCTGTTGATGTAGAGGAATCCAAGTGATTTTTGTATGTTTATTTTATAACCTGAGACTCTGCCAAACTCTTCTATTAGTTTCAGTAGTTTTCTGGAGGATTCCTTAGGGTTTTCCATGTATACGATCATGTCATCTGCAAATAGTGATAGCTTTACTTCCTCCTTGCCAATCTGGATACCCTTTATTTCTTTGTCTAGACTAATTGCCCTGGCTAAGACTTCAAGTACGATGTTGAATAAAAGTGGTGATAAAGGGCATCCTTGTCTGGTTCCCTTTCTCAAGGGAAATGCTTTCAGGTTCTCTCCATTTAGAGTGATATTGG
Organism: Loxodonta africana; assembly: GCF_030014295.1. Classification (NCBI taxonomy): domain Eukaryota; kingdom Metazoa; phylum Chordata; class Mammalia; order Proboscidea; family Elephantidae; genus Loxodonta; species Loxodonta africana. The sequence goes on along the minus strand of NC_087357.1, from coordinate 80,655,163 downwards.
CTGTTGGCTTTGCATAGATGCCCTTTATTATGTTGAGGAATTTTCCTTCAATTCCTATTTTGGTAAGAGTTTTTATCATGAATGGGTGTTGAACTTTGTCAAATGCCTTTTCTGCATCAATTGATAAGATCATGTGGTTTTTATCTTTTGTTTTATTTATGTGATGGATTACATTAATGGTTTTTCTGATATTAAACCAGCCTTGCATACCTGGTATAAATCCCACTTGATCAGGGTGAATTATTTTTTTGATGTGTTGTTGGATTCTATTGGCTAGAATTTTGTTAAGGATTTTTGCATCAATGTTCATGAGGGATATAGGTCTATAATTTTCTTTTTTTGTAATGTCTTTACCTGGTTTTGGTATCAGGGAGATGGTAGCTTCATAGAATGAGTTGGGTAATATTCCGTCTTTTTCTATGCTTTGAAATACCTTCAGTAGTAGTGGTGTTAAGTCTTCTCTGAAGGTTTGGTAGAACTCTGCAGTGAAGCTGTCTGGGCCAGGACTTTTTTTTGTTGGAAGTTTTTTGATTACCGTTTCAATCTCTTTTTTTGTCATGTGTCTATTTAGTTGTTCTACTTCTGAATGTGTTAGTTTAGGTAGGTAGTATTTTTCCAAGAATTTATCCATTTCTTCTAGGTTTTCAAGTTTGTTAGAGTACAATTTTATGTAGTAATCTGATATGATTCTTTTAATTTCATTTGGTTCTGTTGTGATGTGGTCCTTCTCGTTTCTTATTCGGGGTATTTGTTTCCTTTCCTGTTTTTCTTTAGTCAGTCTGGCCAATGGTTTATCAATTTTGTGAATTTTTTCAAAGAACCAGCTTTTGGCTTTGTTAATTCTTTCAATTGTTTTTCTGTTCTCTAATTCATTTAGTTCAGCTCTAATTTTTAGTATTTGTTTTCTTCTGGAGCCTGATGGATTCTTTTGTTGCTCACTTTCTATTTGTTCAAGTTGTAGGGACAGTTCTCTGATTTTGGCTCTTTCTTCTTTTTGTATGTGTGCATTTATCGATATAAATTGGCCTCTGAGCACTGCTTTTGCTGTGTCCCAGAGGTTTTGATAGGAAGTATTTTCATTCTCGTTGCTTTCTATGAATTTCCTTATTCCCTCCTTGATGTCTTCTATAACCCAGTCTTTTTTCAGGAGGGTATTGTTCATTTTCCATGTATTTGATTTCTTTTCCCTAGTTTTTCTGTTATTGATCTCTAGTTTTATCGCCTTGTGGTCTGAGAAGATGCTTTGTAATATTTCGACGTTTTGGACCCTGCAAAGGTTTGTTTTATGACCTAATATGTGGTCTATTCTAGAGAATGTTCCATGTGCGCTAGAAAAAAAAGTATATTTTGCAGCAGTTGGGTGGAGAGTTCTGTATAAGTCAATGAAGTCAAGTTAGTTGATTGTTGTAATTAGATCTTCCGTGTCTCTATTGAGCTTCTTACTGGATGTCCTGTCCTTCTCCGAAAGTGGTGTGTTGAAGTCTCCTACTATAATTGTGGAGGTATCTATCTCACTTTTCAATTCTGTTAAAATTTGATTTATGTAGCATGCAGCCCTGTCATTGGGTGCATATATATTTAATATGGTTATGTCTTCCTGATCAATTGTCCCTTTTATCATTATGTAGTGTCCTTCTTTATCCTTTGTGGTGGATTTAAGTCTAAAGTCTATTTTGTCAGAAATTAATATTGCTACTCCTCTTCTTTTTTGCTTATTGTTTGCTTGATATACTTTTTTCCATCCTTTGAGTTTTAGTTTGTTTGTGTCTCTAAGTCTAAGGTGTGTCTCTTGTAGGCAGCATATAGATGGATCGTGTTTCTTTATCCAGCCTGTGACTCTCTGTCTCTTTATTGGTGTATTTAGTCCATTTACATTCAGGGTAATTATAGATAAATAAGTTTTTAGTGCTGTCATTTTGATGCCTTTTCATGTGAGTTGTTGGCCATTTCATTTTTCCACATACTTTTTTGTGCTGAGACGTTTTTCTTAGTAGATTGTGAGATCCTCATTTTCATAATGTTTGACTTTATGTTAGTTGAGTCGTTACGTTTTTCTTGTCTTTTTTCTTGAGTTATGGAATTGATATTCCTTTTTGTGGTTACCTTATTATTTACCCCTATTTTTCTAAGTAAAAACCTAACTTGTATCGTTCTATATTGCCTTGTATCACTCTCCATCTGGCAGTTCAATGCCTCCTATATTTAGTCCCTCTTTTTCATTATTGTGATTGTTTATCTATTGATTTCCATGATTCCATGTTATGTGTATTATTTTGTTTATTTATTTATTTTTTAGAATTAATCTTAATTTGTTTGTTTTTGTGCTTTCCCTATTTGAGTTGCGTTGATATCAGGGTGTTCTGTTTTGTGACCTTGTATTGTGCTGGTACCTGATATTATTGGTCATCAGGCCAAACAATCTCCTTTAGCATTTCTTGCAGTCTTGGTTTAGTTTTTGCAAATTCTCTAAACTTGTGTTTATCTGTAAATATCTTAATTTCTCCTTCATATTTTAGAGAGAGTTTTGCTGGATATATGATCCTTGGTTGGCAGTTTTTCTCCTTCAGTGCTCTGTATATGTCGTCCCATTCCCTTCTTGCCTGCATGGTTTCTGCTGAGTAGTCTGAACTTATTCTTATTGATTCTCCCTTGAAGGAAACCTTTCTTTTCTCCCTGGCTGCTTTTAAAATTTTCTGTTTATCTTTGGTTTTGGTGAGTTTGATGATAATATGTCTTGGTGTTTTTCTTTTTGGATCAATCTTAAACGTGGTTCGATGAGCATCTTGGATAGATATCCTTTCGTCTTTCATGATGTCAGGGAAGTTTTGTGTCAGGAGTTCTTCAGCTATTTTCTCTGTGTTTTCTGTCCCCCCTCCCTGTTCTGGGACTCCAATCACTCGCAAGTTATCCTTCTTGATAGAGTCCCACATGATTCTTAGGGTTTCTTCATTTTTTAAAATTCTTTTATCTGATTTTTTTTCAGCTATGTTGGTGTTGATTCCCTGGTCCTCCAGAAGTCCCAGTCTACATTCTAATTGCTCGAGTCTGCTCCTCTGACTTCCTATTGCGTTGTCTAATTCTGTAATTTTATTGTTAATCTTTTGGATTTCTACATGCTGTCTCTCTATGGATTCTTGCAACTTATTAATTTTTCCACTATGTTCTTGAATAATCTTTTTGAGTTCTTCAACAGTTTTATCAGTGTGTTCCTTGGCTTTTTCTGCAGTTAGCCTAATTTCATTTGTGATGTCTTGAAGCATTCTGTAAATTAGTTTTTTGTATTCTGTATCTGATAATTCCAGGATTGTATCTTCATTTGGGAAAGATTTTGATTCTTTTGTTTTGGGGGTTGGAGAAGATGTCATGGTCTGTTTCTTTATGTGGTTTGATATGGACTGCTGTCTCCGAGCCATCACTGGGAAACTAGATTTTCCAGGTAATCAGCTAAAAAAAAAATGCAGTCAGATCCCTATCTGAATTCTCCCTTTGGCTCAGGGTATTCAGATGTTAATGGAGCAGCCTGGGGAGGGTGGGGGAGGGATCAGAGAGCTAGGAGTGTAGCACCTCAGAATATAGAGCTGATTCCCACGCTCACACCCCGCCCGTGCCTGCCAAAATCCCAGCGGGACGGCTCCCCAGCTGGGACGCTGCTCTCCCCGCTCCAAGATCAGTCACTGCCTCCCGCGTGCTTCTCCAACCGACTGCGCCGCTAAGCCTCCCGTGCCAACCGGCTAGGCTCCCTCCCAGGATGAGTTCGGGGGGTAGGGCTGGGCCCCTTGTCTGTGCCGTCTGCCCCCCTGGGCTCTGCCCCAGATCGGGCTCCGAAGGTCACCTGCCTGGTACGCTGGCTCCTGGTTCTGCAAACAATCGCTGTCTGCCCGTATTTGTTTGTTCTCTGTCTCTAAGTCTGTATTTGTTGTTCAGAGTTCGTAGATTGTTATGTATGTGATGGATTCACTTGTTTTTCCGAGTCTTTGTTGCAAGAGGGATCCACGATAGTGTCCACCTAGTCCGCCACCTTGGCCCCGCCTCCTTAAACCAAACTTTTATTTCTTTATATTGCCTTGACTTCCTCTCCATATGAAAGATCTATGACTACATTTTTTAGTCCCCCTCCCTTTTTTTAATGTTGTCATCTTTTATATAATGTCATCTCTGTTTCCCAGTTTTGAGCATTTTAGCTTTGATTTATTTTTGTGATTTTCCTATCTAGTTTGATATCTAGTTTCTCCGTCCTGTCTTCTAGCCTTGAGTTGTTATCTGATGTTCTTGATTTTCTAACTAGGGGACTCCCTTTAGCATTTCTTGTAATTGGTTAGGTTTTTGCAAATTCCCTAAAGTTCTGTTTATCTGGAAATATCCTAATTTCGCCTTCATATTTGAGAAAGTTTTGCTGGATATATAATTCTTGGCTGCCAATCGTTTTCCTTCAAGGCTTTATATATGTCATCCCATTGCCTTCTTGCCTCCATGGTTTCTGCTAAGTAGTTTGAGCTTAGCCTTATTGATTCTCCTTTGTAGGTGAATTTTGCATTTATCCCTAGCTGCTCTTAAAATTCTGTATTTATCTTTGGTTTTGGCAAGTTTGGTTGTAATATATCTTGGTGACTTTCTTTTGAAATCTACCTTGTGTAGGGTTCAATGAGCATCTTGCATAATTTTTTCATCTTTCACAATATCAGGGAAGTTTTCTGCCAACAAATCTTCAACAATTCTCTCTGTATTTTCTGTTATTGGCTCCTGGTACTCCGATCGCTCGCAGGTTAATTCTCTTTACAGAGTCCCACATAATTCTTAGGGTTTCTTCATTTTTCTAAAAATTCTTTTATCTGATTTTTTCATGAAATATGTTGGTGTCAAATGCTTTATTTTCAATCTCACTAATTCTGACTTCCATTGCCTCAGTTCTGCTCCTATGACTTTCAGTCAAGTTGTCTAATTCTGAAATTTTATTGCTAATCTTCTTGATTTCTCTTTGTTGTCTCTATGAATTCTTGCAGCCTATTATATTTATTTTATTTTATTTTTTTGTCATTATGCTCTTCTCTGTGGTTTTTTTTTTTAATCTTCTTAAATCCTCTAATGCTTTGTCTGTGTGTCCCTTGGCTTTTTCTGTGTTTTGAGTGATCTTCCTGATGTCTAGAAGAGTTCTGTGTATTAATCTTCTGTATTCTGCCTCTAGTAATTCCAGGAAGTTCTCATCATCCAGAAGATTTCTCCATTCTTTGTTTTGTGAGCTTGCTGAAGCCATCACGTCTGCCTCTTTATGTGATTTGATATTGAAAGTTGTCTATGAGCCATCAATAAGTTATATTTACTTGTTTTATGTTTGCTTACTGTGTCCTAGCTTCTTGTTTTGTTTCGACATGCCCAAATAGGCTGCTTGAGTGAGCTAGTTTGATTATTACCACCTTTGAAGCTTTATCCTCCTTTCACCATGTGGTTAGAGCTTTTCCCAGGAGTCCATTTACTTTTCTTGTATGGATTCAGCTCAGGTGTCCAGGTAATTGGTCACCAAGTGTGTGATGCATGCTCTCACCCACAGTCTTAGACAAGCAGGGATGATTGGTGTAGGCACAGGTATCTGGCTGCAGTAGGGGTTCATGTGCTGAGCAAGGCAGGGGACTGATAACTGTCCCCAAGAGCCTGCGTGGAAAGTGTGTCCTTGTTCCCTAGAGTGTGTAGGTGGGTGGGTTTTGCAGGCAGACTATGGTACCCAATGCTGTTGGCTGTAAGGACTGGGAAGCACCACTTACCTTTGGATGCTTTTCATGGGTGGCTAGGTGATGTGAGTGGAACCACTAGTCCTCAGGCACCTGATGTGGTAGGTGAGGACCCTGCTTAATAGGCAGAGTGGTGTCAAACGCCATGAACCTGCCTCTCCACCATTTAGCTGAAACAGTTGAAGTTAGACTTCAGGTATATACCCTGTTGTACTGTGCTAATGAGGGCACAGGTCTATGCAAGGGTGAAAGGCATTCCAAGTCCATGGACCCCTTATGCCTGTTCCTAGGCGAAGGAGCTGTTTCTGCCTTGAGTTTCCAGGATAGGGATGTTGGGAGATTATATACCCCTGTTTGTTAATTTGTTCCTTCTCCAAGGCTGGGAGAATGGCTCAGAGCACGCGACAGGTCCTACTTCTAGCCTAGAGAAAGTGGCTATCACTGAAGCTGGCTGGGGACCTGGTGCAGAGAAGGGAGGGGTCAAGCAGATGGGAGACAGTTTTTTCCCAAAGGCGTATTTTTTGATTCACATGGTAGATTAGACACACATACTTATCTTTTGCTGATTGAGTGCCGCCTTTCGCTGACTCTGGGGGTGTGAGTGGACTCTCTGCTACTTGATCTGTCGAGATGTGTAAAACACATCCCAAAGGCGAGTGCTTACTTCACCATGCTCATGCCAATGGATCCAGCCTGTGGAGTGCCAGTTCCTGCTGGGTCATGTCTGGCAACTCCTCACTGCTTCTGAACCATCTCTTCCTCCCCCTGCCACTCAGCCTGACTTCTCAACTTTGCCCTTGATGTTCAGGGTTCCCAGATTGTCATATATAATTGATTCACTTGTTTTTGTGGGTCTTTGTTATAAGAGGGACCCCAGGAATCATCTGAAAACTTCACCGTCTTCATCCCAGCTCTCTCCTTTCATTTATTATTACTGTTTTTGTCCTGGTGACACGGTGGTTAAGTGGTACACCTGCTAACCAAAAGGTTGGCTGTTCAAATCAACCAGCTGCTCCTTGGAAACCTAATGGGGCAGCTCTACCCTGTTCTATAGGGTCTCTATGAGTTGGAATCTACTTGGCAGCAACTGGTTTAGTTTTTGTGTTTTTTCGTGTGTGTTTACTGAGCCTGTTTGATTTCCTTCTGTGTTTTGGTGAGTAGATTTGTTAATTTTCTTTGTGGTTACCATGCAGTTTGCATTTAACATAGTACTGTTAAAACAGTCTGTTATATTTTGAAAGTGCCTTAACTTCCACCTTCTATGGAAGTTCTATAACTCTATACCCATCATTCCACCTATTGTTTTGATGTTGTCAATGATTATAGTTTTATACCATGGATTCTCTGTCATCATTTTTTAACTTTATTTTACTGTTATGGTGCCTTCACTTGGCCTGGTATCAGGATGATGCTGTCATGTGTCTTTCCTTAGATAGTTTTCTGTTGTCATCGGTTTTCTATTTGAAGGACTCGCTTTCATATTTGTTGCGAGCTGTTCTGGTGGTTATAAATTCCCTTAATTTCTGCTTCTCTGGGAATGTCCTAGTTTCTTCCTCATTTTTGAACGATAACATTGTTGGATAGATAATTACTGGCTGACAATTGTTTTCTTTCAGGGCTTTGTATATGTTATCGTATTGTCTTCTTGCCTGTGGAGTGTCTGATGCTAAGTCAGCCTTTAATTTTATTGGGGCTCCTCTGTAAGCGATATTTCATGTTTCATGAGGTGCTCTTAAGATTCTTCCTTTGTCTGTGGTCTGGAAAGTTTGATTATGATGTTTTGGTGACTTTCTCTTCGGTTCTGTTTTATATGGGGTTTGATGAGGTTCTTAGATGCAAACTTCTCATCTTTTGTGATGTTTGGGGAGTTTTCTGCCATTAATTCTACAAAGATTCTTTCTGTATTTTTTAAAAGTTTTCTTCTGGGAATCCAAATATGTGTATGTTATTCCTCTTGATGGTGTCCCACATAACACATATGCTTTCTTTATTTTTCTTCTGACTTTTTTTCTGTTTGTTCCTTATGCCAAGTAATCTCAAAGGTTTTGTCTTCTATTTTACTGATTGTTCCTTCCATTCTTTCAATTCTATTTCTCTGTTCTTCCACTGTGTTGTTTATTTCTGTTATTTTGTTGTTTAGCTTCTGAATTTCTAGCACTTGCTTTTGTAATGATTCTATTTGTTTATTTAATATGTTGTTTTGTTTTTCTGAATTCTTCTAGTCTTTTTTTTTTTTTTTTTTTCCTTGATCTCTTTGAGGAGATTTAATAATACCTTTTTTAATTCTTTGTCTGGTAATTCCACTATCTGTTCTTCCTTATAGACCTTTTCTGTTCCTTTATTGATCATTTTCTTAATTCATCTTTTTCCTGTCTTTTCATATGATTTGTGATTTTACTGCTGTCTTTGAGGCATTAAGGTTCTATTTTATTTATTTTTATATGATTTTATTACTGTGTTTTCATTTGTGTTGTTTTGACATATAAGGGGAGCTTAGCTTCTCTTTTCCTTTGGATTGGTTCCTTTTCTTCGTATTGCTTTAACTGTTGTTGTTTTCTGATATTGGTCTATGTATGAGTTGGATGTTGTCAGTTGGATGGGCATGGTTTCTTCTCACTGGTGGGACTGGTGGGTCACACACACAGGGGTTTTATTTTGTTAGGCTCATACAACTTCTCTTAGAGAATTGTATGTTGGTGCAAGAACAGGTTCTTTTCCCTATGTGAGGTGTCAGATGTCAGGGGGTCAGAATTCTTTCACAGCTCTTGAGGAGTAATGTGTCCCTTTTTCATTGGTTTGATAAGGTAGTACAAACCCTGAAGTGCAGGATGGGTCACAGGAAGGGTTAGGCAGGGTTGTGTGTGGAGGACTGTGCAGCTGGGGAGGTGCTGGCAGGGCAGGATGTGGAGTACCTCTTGGCTGGGGGTTGGCAGGACAGAGCACAGAGTCTCACTTGGCCAGAGAGGGGGTCAACAAGGTAGGCGTGGGATCCCACTCAGCCAGGAGGGGTCAGCAGGACAGAGAACAGAGTCCTGCTTGGTGGGGTGTGGTCAGCAGGGCAGGGTACAGAGTCCTTCTTGGCTGGGGAGGGGTCAGAGCAATGCAGAATCCTTCTCAGCTGGGGAGGGGTTGTCAGGGTAGGGCGTGGAATATTGCTTGGCTGAGAGGGGTCTGTTGGGGAGTGAGGGGAACAGAGGCCTGTGTGTCTGGGATGGGGGAAAGGGCAAAGCAGAATCTGCCCAGGTTTACACACATGGCCTGGGATTCAGGGAGATAAGCGAGGTGAAGTGAGGCCTGTGTGTGTTAACACATATGGTCTGTGTCTCAGATAGAAGGGGGACAAAGTAAAACCTATGCAAATTAGTGCAGATGACCTAACCCTCAAGGGGGAAGGGGGACGGAATGAGGCCTGTGCCCATTAGTGCAGACAACAAACATCTCTGGGAGGGCAGAGGAGTGAAGTAAAGCCTTCAGGGACAGGAGGGAATAATGGTTTGCACAGGGCCGGTTCTGGCTGGGAGGGGGAGGGCTCTAGTTGTTTCTCTGTGGGTTGACTTTTCCCTGGCCATCTCCTGTCTGAATGGCAAGGTGCTGCCACCAACAAGCAGTCCCTAGACTAATTCCTAGCTTCCTTCTTTGCACTCACCAGCAGAACTGGAGCTCACATTAGCCCTTCTATACTCCCCTTTGCTCCTCCATAAATGTGCACTCCCTATCTATTCTGTCTCCTACCCTTAAAAACAAACAAACAAACCCTGTTGCTCTCAAGCTGATTCCAACTCATAACAACCCTAGAGTACAGAGTAGAACTGCCCTATATGGTTTCCAAGGAGAGTCTGGTGGATTTGAACCTTCCACAATTCAATCTGCCTCACTTTGCTCTAGTAGCACTTCCTGTGGTTCACTGGCTTCAAAGCTATGAAACTCCTGTGCTCCCCCCTCTCAGAAGTGCCCCACCCCAGGATGTATTCTGCCCAACTCATTGTTTCTTTCCAGGGTTTTTTACACAGATTCTCTATCACAAGCTGTGTTCTACTTGAGATTGCTTTCCTGGGTTCCTTACTCTGGGTTGTTGCTTGATGCTGTCCCAAAATGGTCATGCTGTGCTGCGCCAGCTGCAGGGCACCGTCTATCCACAAATGTTTTTTTCCCCACTGTCCTCATTCTGTCTCTCATTCCAGTTGGTGCTCAGTCTTTTTCAACTCTCCATTTGGTGTTCTGGGATCTGAAGTCATTATTTGTGTCTGTTTTACTTAGTTTCTTAAGTCTTTGTTGTCAGAGGTTGTTAGGGCTCCTCTATCTAAGCAACCTCTTAACCATAACTCCCCCAGTCTAGCTAGAGTTTTTTTGTAAACTGTTTGAGATTTTCTATACAAATAATCATGTCATCTATAAACAGTAACAATTCTGTTTCTTTCTTTCCAATATAATTGCCTTCTTACTTGTTCTCCTTGGCTTATTGCAGTAGTTAGAACTTTTGGTAGACATTGTTACCTTGTTTCTAAACTTATACGGAAGGCATTCAATCTTTCACCATTGAGCATGGCACTAGCTGTAGTTTTTTTTTTGGTAGATATTCTTTATCAAGTTGAGGAAGTCCTCTCTATTCCTAAATTGCTGAAAGATTTTGTCATAAATTGGTGTTGGATACTTTTAAATCCTTTTTCTGAAACAACTTTTAAATCCTGTTTCTGAAACAACATGTGATTTTCCTTCTTTAACTTGTTGATATAGTGGATTACATTGTTTGGTTTTTGAAAGTTGAGCCACCTTGCATACCTGAAATGAACCCTACTTAATCAAGGTATAATTCTTTTATATACATCTGAATTTGATTTGCTAATTTTTTTGACTTTTTTGGGGGGGGGGTCTAAGTTCATGAGGAATATTATGTGATTTTCTTTTTCTTTCTTACTTTTTTTCTTACTGTCTTCTTTGATTTTGGTATCAGGGTAATACTGGCCTGATAAAATGAGTTAGGAAGTGTTCCCTCCTCTTTTATGTTCTGGAAGAGTTTATCTGAAGTTGTCCTTAATTTTTCTTCAAGTATCTGGTAGAATTGTTCAGTGAAACTATGCAGGCCTGGAGATTTCTTTTTCAGGAGCTGTTTAATTGTGAATTCAATTTATTTAGTGATCATAGGAATATTCATGTTATCTATTTCATATGTGTTGAGTTTGGTACTTTGTGATGTTTGAGGAACTGGTCCAGGGACAAAGAATATTTCTGAGCCGTGTTACTTTTTGTGGTGTGACCATCCCCCTCCCACCATAGCTGCTTGGCCATCTGGTTTTTCTTGGTAGGAGAAAAGATTCTTCAGCCCATTGGGATGAATAGCACTTCCTGGGCCAGATGCTTGTTCTGGTGATCCCCGCACCATTGCTGCCTGTCTCACAGGTGTCTCTGGTTAACTGAGGGTAGTCTCAGGCATAGCAGTGAAATAGGATACTTTCCTTGATCACTTATTGTCAGCAAGGTTTTTGCTCCCCCTTTCCAGTTATGCTGGGTTCATCTGGTGTCAGTGGGGGCTCTTATTCAATCCAGAGGAAGAATGAGCCTACCTGGGACACCTTTTGTTGCTACATCAGAGCTCAAGAGATGATGAGTCTGGGTGGGGTGGGCATTTGGTGGCCTGTTAGATATTTGGGGGGGCGGTGATAAAATGCTCTACTGGCACATTTTCTTCAGCCCTGGGTTCCCTAATTAGTCCACCTTTTTCTTTCTGTCTTTCAAAGTCCTCCTTTGGTGCCTTTGATATTGGGTTTCCAGGTGTTGAGGTGGTCAATTAGGACAGTGAGCCCAACTTAAAATAGCAGTCGAACCTTGATTCACTTGACAGAGAAAGCAAGAAGCAAGAGGTAAAGGTTCCAGGTCTTCAGTGTTCCATTTTTCCCCATGCAATGGCTCTGGGAAAGGGGTAGGTGACTTGCGGCACAGGAGAGGTATATCTTTTCACTGCCAAAGGGCCATGAACAAAAGCTCCTTTCTTTTTATGGACCAAGGTTCTGGGGAGTGAAAGGAGGAAGGGCCAGGAGTGGACCAAATGGGGGCACCTGGGCCAGCCAGGAATGCAGACATTCATATGAGGATGCCTGGCCCAGGGTGGGTGCCTGAGTCCTTGACTCCATCTTACCTCAGAGATTGCAATGCACTGGCTGTGCACCAAGTCTGGTGTGGGGAGGGCATCTTCTCCTTATGACGTGTGCCAGGCAAAACCTTATAATTGCTTATGGTCAGATCTGAAAGACTACATGCAGCATTTAGGCCTGGAGCTGGACTCCTCACTAGGCTTTGTAGTCACACTTAGCAGGGAAGGGCAGGGAGGGATGAGTTCACCCCATCTCTGTAAAGCAACAACAAGGTTAGATGTCTGTTTTAGAAATGACAGGCGGTAGACTGAGTTCATTCAGGCCTGCATTCAATACCAGCTCTTAGTGTGGCTTCAGATTTTATGGAAACCCCCTATCTCTCAGTTTTCTCATCTGTATATTGGAATGAGAAGATTTACTTTGTGGGGTCATTGTGAGGAATAAATGAGAACACAGATGTAAAGTGCTCACTGCAGTGCCTGACACGTCAATTTTCATTGTTAAGGTGATTATGATTCCAGAAAGATGTGAGGAGAGTAGATTGGAGCAGGATGATATTTAAAACTAAGGAACAATTAAGGAAAGTTTAACTGTCCAAGGATAAAATGATGAGTGCCTGAACTAGGCCAATTATGGCAGGAAATTCCTTATTCAAACGTCATGTGCTGAGAGCATTGGCTTGGCTAAATCACGTTTGCAGGGTTGTTAGGAAATCAAGAATTCTGGTTGCACATTCCTACCCTGAGAAAAACAGAGCTTAGTACAAATGCCCAGGAATTCCTGGCCCCTACTCGTTTCATGGAAACCTTGGTGGCGTAGTGGTTAAGTGCTACGGCTGCTAACCAAAATGTCCGCAATTTGAATCCACGAGGTGCTCCTTGGAAACTCTATGGGGCAGCTCTACTCTGTCCAATAGGGTCATTACGAGTCAGAACCAACTCAATAGCAATGAGCAGTTTTTTTTTTTTTTTTTTTTAACCTATTTCTTGACAAGCATCTCTGGGAACTCTTTAGCACAGCTGAGCTGGAATCCAGGACTGAGACCTGGGCGATGGCAAGCCCAAAGGCATAATAGCAAAAGCATTGACACTGTAAGGCCAGGAATGATGCCAAAACCCAGGAGAAGGTGAAGAGAAAAGTAGCCCATCTCCCACTCTTAGACTAAGTGAGCCACACTTGAGGCTACCAAGGCTTCACAAGAAGTCTGGGGACAAACCCTTCCTAGCTGAAGATGGGACAGGTGGTTTCACAATGGCAGTTCTTCTGTTTCCTTCAGGGTATATCAACTTCTTTGATAATTTTCATTGCACATTTGAGATATATGTCTGCTGAGTCACTTCCTGTCCCTAAAGGTAACCTCCACTTGGTTGGAGCCATGGGCTGGCTGCAAATAACACTTACTGATTTATAACCTCAAGAAAATGATTTCACCCCTCTGAACATCATTTTTCTCACCTGTAAGATGAGAATGATGGTGTTGCCTTAATAATTAGTATGAGGTTCAACTATGATATTCAGTGTGAAACTGCTGTGGAAGCTAAAAGGTGTGTGTATACATGAGTGTGTGTGTGTGCATGCGTATTTATGAATGCTTTCAGAAACTGAGTTCTTCAAGGAAGGCCTACTTTGGTTAAACTTTGCTGGAGACAATTGATCTCCAGGCTAATAAAGGGAAGAGAAATGGAGACAGAGTTGGCATGGACCCTGCACCAAAGTACCAACAGTGGATCTCCATACTTTTAGGTACAGTGACATTTTGTTTTCTGAAACACATAGGTGTTGTCTGTCATATAGATATATCTGCTCAGACAGTGGAAAAAATGTGAATTTTGGCTTCAGATCTGAGTTCAAATCTTGGGACTAGTCACTTCCTTTACCTCAGTGTCCTCAGCAACACAGGGATCACATGTAGTATTGAGTGTAGCATGCTTAACATGGCGCCTGACAGATGATCAGCATTATCTTCTTTCTGCTTCACAGTCTTTCTCCTTTAGCAGATGAAGTGGTCAGGCAGGTCACAAATTTACCGAGCAATTCTCTCCAGGGAAAATAATTTGGCCTGAGCTCTGGGAGTGTCTCTTAATACCTGGATATTCCTGGCAAAGCTGTGAAAGGGATCAAGCCACCAAAGTGACCAAGGTTTTGCTGTGTGAATAGAATGATTACAAACGATTTTCAGCAAAGGAGGCCATAGACACTTTTGCTCAGAGCAAGTCTTCTGAGTGAGAATGACCTCAGAATTAGAAGCATTTGTAGTTTTGCAATTTCTGAGGCCACAGGTGATTAGTAACATCTGACTTGGCATCAAGTGTTGATCAGCACAAAGAGGCTGGGTGGGAACTTAGCCCCTGCCCTGCAGAGGAGGAAAAAAAGAGGCAAAAGCAGGGAAGTAACTTGTCCAGGGCCACAGAACTCAGGCCAGAGCCAGGATGACCTCCCGGACTCCAACACCAATGTTCTTTCCACTGCAGTACAATAGTTCTTTACAAAATGGGACCCTGCTGTGAGACATCCTGACCCCCACCCAGCCAAATGGCGTGCTCACAGCTAAGCTTGAGCCTGGCCCCAAAGTGAACCACAGGTCCCAGGTTTTCTTCTGTTGATGGTTGGCAGGCCAAGGGGAAAAAGGAGTGAGCTTTCAGAGGCCCAGGAAGACAGGAAAAATGGGGCAGATGGAGTGGTTATCTGGCTCCATCATGGACTCCAGCTCCAGGCTAAGCCTCTGTCCCTTCTTCCAGTGTGATGGACCTCTTACTCATGCCAGCTTCACAGGTTCTCACAGAAATTCTGGGCAGGTTTGGGTAACTCCTCATGCCCTTGTCTCCTCACCAAGTTTGCCGTCAAGTCAGCTCTGACTTACGGGGACCCCGTGGGTGTCAGAGCAGAGTTGTGCTCTGTAGGGTGTTCAGTGGCTCCTCACCAAGTTTGCCGTCAAGTCAGCTCTGACGTACGGGGACCCCGTGGGTGTCAGAGCAGAGTCGTGCTCTGTAGGCTGTTCAGTGGCTCCTCACCAAGTTTGCCGTCAAGTCAGCTCTGACGTGTGGGGACCCCGTGGGTGTCAGAGCAGAGTCGTGCTCTGTAGGGTGTTCAGTGGCTGATTTCCTGGAAGTAGATCACCAGGACTTTCTTCCACGGTGCTTTTGGGCGAACCCCCAAACCTTTGATTAGTAGCTGACTGAACTGTTTCGATGACCCAGAAACTGTTTTCTGGGCTCCCAGAGTACTCTGCTCTAACTCTTGTGAGATGTTGTCTACACTGTTGGCGACTTCAGCTTTGAGAGCAGACTCTGCTTTGTTGATCTGTGTGCCCCAGGAACCGGAGGAGTGTCCAGCACATGGTAGGCAGGTAGTGAACATCTGCTTCTGAAGGAAGCAAGAACTCTGGTAGGTTTGTTCCAGACCTTGCCGGTGAGACCTCAGGCCTTGAGCCCTCCAACATCTGGGATGTGGGAACCCTCTTCCCAACTCTGAGGCCCAGAGCATCTTTGTCTTGCCTGTTTGCTGGTAGAAGCTGCCCAGACACAGTTCCTGGTCTTCCCAGGGAAGAGGGCCTCTGATTAAGGAGGGCTTGCTGTGCTCTCAGGTCTTCCTTCCAACAGATTGCAGTCCTGCCCGGAAGGGAAGCCCTGCAGTAAGGCCCACCACCTCCAGACTGCTACTCTGGGCTGTTAGTGCAGTGTAGCAGACCTGGCATGAGGGGATGGCACACCCATTGTAACTACCCCCAAGTGAGCCTAAAGACATAGTAATTTTGTCATTTTGAATCTTTTGTGTGGAGAGGCTCTTATGTGGGAGCAAGAAATGTAAATAGAAAGTGACCTGGACAGAGGCTCCACTGACATATCAGCTCCTCTTTATCTCTCTACTCACCATCACAGAGGCATGTAGAAAGGTCATCCCATATAGCATTTGTGAGATTTGCTGCAAAGAAACACTTATGCTCAGAAACCACGGAGCTCCTGGCAGACATGACTTTTGAGACCATGTCAGGCCTATCCATATAGCCTATTATCTCAAATGTGAATTGCCATTAAGATCTTCCTATCTCCTGAGGGCTTGTTTGACTAGCATACTGTCACTACCCACAGTATGAAAATGGAATTGAGGCAGGAGAATGGGAGTGGACACAGGAAAGTTTTTTTTTTTTTTTTTTTTCCTATTCAAAAAGCAATACATATACCAGTAATATGAAGTTAACATATTCAGTTTAACCTATCCATGTGGTGCAGTGATCAAGAGCTATGGCTGCTAACCAAAAGGTTAGCAGTTCAAATCTTTTTTTTTTTCAAATCTACCAGGTGCTCCTTGGAAACCCTATGGGGCAGTTCTATCCTGTCCTGTAGGGTCACTATGAGTCAGAATTGACTCAACAGCAATGGATTTGGCTTTATGGTTTGTGTGAAACTCTATGGTGCCCTGGGCAATGGGGATGCAACAGCAAATGAGATGTGGTTCCAGCTCCAAATTAGCTCTGGTACTGTGCGTGGAATTTGCCTAAAATAAGCCCCAGTTTATAAATGCATTAAGAGCTAGCAGTGAAGTGCTACAGAAGAAAGAGGTGAATTTTTGACTCAGGGAAAAGAGCAGGGTCTTGAAGGATTCACGGATTCCTTGTGCTCAAGGATTCCAGGCTTCATCAGTCTGTGAAGGGGATGGGAATTCCCAGGTATGTATATACTGGGTATCTATTCCATTTGTCTAGAATTCATTCTCTTCTGTTTTGGTAGAAACACCTTAGGTAAATTGTGTCTTCTTTATTCTCTGTGTGTATGGCTTCTCTCACCCCTTCCCTCTCCTCCTACCTGCCCCCAGCTCCAGAGGTAACTAACCTGTATAGTCCATCCTTCTGACAATATTTGGGGGTGGAGGCACAACTATGCTAATCTAATGAGACCCAACCGTGGCGCTTTTTTGAGAATTCTTAGAAGAGAGAAGCTTTCATTGGCTATTGAAGCTAAGTCAGTGGAGAATAAGCATGAAGCTGCAGGTGGCACTTCTGGCACCATACGGAGAGAAAGAAGAGCTGGGAGATGGATTTCTGATAGCATTATTTGAGTACCTGGATCCAGCTATGCCTGGATTCTACGCTTTTTCATTACATGAGATAATACATTCCCTTTGTGATTAGGCTATTATGATTTAGGGTTCTGTCACTTGCAAGCACTCAAATACTGAAAGAGCCATCTCTGATACAAACAGAGGAAGAAACATTGTCGTGACGAATCTCTTCTGCTTGGAAGGCTGGGAGAAAAGTGAGACTTCTCGAGCAGAATTTTTGTCTGGTCTCTAAGAAACCATGTGGATGCTAGAAAAAGGGCATCTTCCACATCTGATCATCTATTTGGAGACTCGAGTCATTCCACTAAGAGACAGTTCGGATTGTTATGTGCAGGGTTTTAGCAGGTATAGCATTTTTACATAAGCTGTATCTCGTTTGAGCAGTAAAAATGGAGAGGAGCTGCCAAAGTTCCCAAGGTCAGGCTGTCTTTGTTCAGGGTGGATTGGACACATGGCCCTGCCCAAATGAGTGAACCTCACTATGTGTCCCTTAGGCTACTGTACTATATACAGGTAACTGAATCCATGCCTCTGGTCCACAAACTCCACCCCTTATTCTTCATTTTTTCTGTAACCTACATGATCTTTCCAAGCAAGAATGTGAGCATGTTGCTTCTCTTTGTAAAATCTCTGATGCTGTCCATTGCCGGAAGGATAAAACCAAACTTTACTGTTGCATTCCAGGCCCTTCACCTGGCCTTGACTTGCCTCTTCACACTTATTTCTGGCCCCTCCACTTTCTGGACCCTCTACTTCATCTCAGAAGAGTTACACTCCTGGACTGCACACCTTCCTACCTTCGAGCCCTGCTGACACTACCTGATCCTCACTGAGTACCAGCTTTGAGGGCAGTCTTGCCATGGATGTCAGAGTCCAGGGAAAGGGTCCTAGAGGCAGCTGGGGCTGAGGCCTTCAAGATCTGCATTCTATAAAGAAAAAATTCTCAGGCTTCTGAAGGGTTAAGTATGATATCAGCTCTTCCAAGACACTTCCAGAATTCACAGATACACTTCCTTTAGGGGAAAAATCAAGTTGAGTTTACCACTCTGACCCCATGATAAGGATGTTTCCCAGCAGGACCAGTTCTCTGTTAGATGTCTGGGCAGTGGTAAAACTGTAGCATCTGATGATTCTGCTTCATTGGACCATTCTTAAGTGTCATGTTAAGGATCAGAGGAAAGGAAAATGGAGGAGCACTTTGGAGTGTTTCTGGGTGACTTTGCCACAGCTATGACTTCACACTGAGAACTGTGTGTTTGATAGAGAGGCTCTGAGGTTATGGGATGGCTTTTTCAAGCCCAAAATTAGGGAGGAGACAGCAAGATCTTTAGTAAGATGTTCACCATTTTGGCAAGGAGAGCAGAGAAGATCCCCTTCTCTCCCCTGTACTTTAGATCCCTTTTCCCTAGATTGAGAATTGTGTTCCTTTTCATAGTTATAGACAAAATTTAAATGAAAAAATGCATGTCCTAGGTTAAGGTTACTTGACACTCTTATTGATTGGATTGTGGCCCCAAAAATGTTTTGTTGAAATCCTAACTCCTGGCATTTTGACCATGACCTTGTTTGAAAATAGGGCCTTTGAAGAGGTTATCAGTTAACATGAGGTCATACTGGAGTAGGGTGGGTTCTAATCCAATCGCAGTGATACCTTAGAAAAGAGCAGAAGAGACTCGTAGAAACAAATGGAAGACAGCCATGTAATGATGCATCTACAAGTCAAGGAACACCCAGGGCTACCGGAAGCTGGGAGATACAAGAAAGGACCTTCCTCTAGAGCTTTCAGAAGGAACATGGCCTCGCTGACATGTTGATTTGGACCTGCAGCCTCCAGAACTGTGAGACAATAAATCCCTGTTCTTATAAGCCCCCTACTTTGTGGCACTTTGGTACAGCAGCCCTATGATACTGATATAGACACAGACACAGACACTGAGGTGGAGACACAAGGGCAGAAGGGTTTGGGGAGTGATCATGGGAGTAAGAAGCAGGACTGGCCAAGATATCAATTTTGATGCAACTGCCACAAGGGTCTTGCTGACCCCACTGGGAGCTCTGAGCTAGTGTGACCCTTGAGAGCTGTCTGAGTTGAGGCAAGGAGGCTGAATCTTTGTACTGTGCCCCTCAGTCAGTCGTTGGATATAGGAGGTCCCCTGGAGAGAAAGTGTGACCTTGGGGTAAGCCCAGGCAGCCAGTACTACCAGAGTTGGAGAACAGGTGCCTAACTGAAGGGACATCGGGGTGGAGCTCTGCAGTGCTGCTGCCATTACTCATGCAAGGCAGCCAAAGGAAAAGCCAGAATTGGCCTGGTCGGTGGCATTTGGAGACCCACTTTGTCTCATAGGATATCATGTCAGCTTTTAGCCACAACAAGGACTAAGGGGGAAGAACTGCACCCACCACTGGTGATCCACATATTCCAACCAAGCTCCAGGTGATGCATTTTACATGCAGCTCCTTTAATCCCCACAACGGCCCTATGGGGTTGATGTTGGGTTAGGAAGCTGAGACTCAGAAAAGATTTCAGCAATTCACCCCAAGTCACATAGCTAGATGGGGTGGGAGAAAGGAGCAAGGGCCTCTGACAGCAAAGTCTGTGCCTTGTTCCCTCAGTTTCTGGTGGTGACGGACTGGTGGGCATAAAGTAGTGCGTGCCATCCATGGCTGTCTGGGTGCTCTGGGTTGGGGATGGTGGCCAGGAATGGTGGAGATGTGGAAACCTTCCTGGGTCTGGGGCTAATGGCTAGAGTGAGGATGGCTTCAGTGCAAGCATGCCTCCCTTTGCTGTCTGTCAGCTAATCCTTCTTCATTCTTAACAACGAAGCCCAATGCCATCTCGCATGTAAACTTTTCTGTACCATCTCTGGCTGAATCGGCAAATCCCTTGTTAGCACACAAACAGTAATTCTGCGATAATTTTATTGAAACACTTCGCATTGTGTTAGTTAATGGTTGTATTGACCTATGGGCTCCTTAACGCCAACTTTGCAGTTGCTATAGAGTTGATTCCAACTCATGATGATCTCATGTGTGTCAGAGTAGAACTGTGCTCCATAGGGTTTACAATGGCTGATTTTTAGAAGTAAATTGCCAAGCCTTTCTTCTGAGGTGCCTCTGGGTGGACTTAAACCTCCAACCTTTTGATGAGCAAACAAGAACGTTGTATTCCTCCCCTTATTCTTGGTAGCTGGCATAAGCCATGGCACCGAGTAAGGGTGAAGCAAATGAATAAATGTGTGGGTAACAGTTGGAACAAATAAAGGGAACAGAATATTGCCTGACCCACCTGCTTTGGGCATGTCATTAGGAGGGATCAGTTGCTGGAGGAGGGCAACATGTTTGGTGAAGTAGAGGGCAGCAGGCAAGGGAGACCCTCCATGAGACTGACTGGCACAATAGCCACAATGATGGATTCTCTCATGCTGGTGATTATGAGGATGACATAGGACCAGGAAATGTTTCATTCTATTGTACATAAGGTCACTATGGGTCAGACTGAAATCAATGGCATCTATCTATCTGTCTGTCTGTCTATCTAATCTATCTAATCTACCTACTTGCCAAACTGCCTACCTACCACCTACCCACCTACCTACCTACCTATGTACCTACCTACCTACCTACCTACATACCTATCTATCATCTGCCTATCTATCTATGCACAGGGCTTAGGGGTAGGATGGTGCAAGGGTCCAGTTTCCTTTTTTCAAACCTTTTTTACATATTCAAATTATCCATGGATATTTTGAAAAATCCAAACAATATAGATGAAATAAAAGTTACCCTGGATTACTTCACCATTCTCATCTTCTCGGAGATAATCATGTTTTTATTCTGTTCTGTATCTCTCATTTTTGTCTGTACATAAACACCTATAACCCATTGCCCATGTTCAAGCTGCTCCATAGGATTTTCTTGGCTATAATCTTTTTTTTTTAATCTTTACAGAAGCAGATTGCTAGGCCTTTCTTCAGTGGTACCACTAGGTGGGTTCAAACCACTAACCTTTTGGTTAGTAGCCGTGAGCAAATTATTTGTGCTACCCAGGGACGTCTAAATAAGCATAGAATACAGAAATATACTTTTTAGTGCTTTCTTTTTTTAATATTCATTTTACTTAATGAGATAGCACTATGCCTATTGTTCTGCAACTTGTGTTTTTCCTTTTAGCAATATGTATAGTAGATTCTTCATTGTTGTTAGTTGCCTTCAAGTTGATTCCGACTCATGACAAACCATATGTGCAGAGTAGAACCACCCCATAGGATTTTCAAAGTTGTAACCTTTCAGAAGCAGAATGCCAGGCCTGTCTTCCAAAGCACCTCTGGATGGGTTCAAATTGCCAACCTTTTGGTTAATAGTTGAATGCTTAACCATTTGTGCCACCCAGGGAATCCTTGATATATATAGATCACCTTTACCTCATTATTCTAAGGCAGGTGTGTTTCTGAGTCCATTTAACCATTGCCCTGTTGATACACATGCACATGTCTCTGTATATAGATGTTCAATTATTTTTCTGGAGAGTTAATGGGACACTATGTTTTCTTAGGGAAAGAGGAGGTACATTTCACAGAGGGTGGTGATAGAGGGAGGTCAGGGAGAGAAGTAGGTGTTGAGGTGAGAAGGGCGGGATCACTTCTGTAGGACTAGGAGCAGTGGATGGATGACAAAACCAGTGATGAGTTTGCAGAGACCATATTCCTCTAGGTTTGTCCATTGCAGAGCCAGGACAGTTAAGCAAGCAGTAGGGTGGTGATAGCTCCCCATTAGAACCAGCCCTGAGTCCTGGCTCCTTTCCCTCCCTTCTTCCCTGAGGCCCAGGTACCATCTTATTCCTTTCCCTAGGCAGTGAGGTAAGAGCTTTAGGGCAGTGGTTCTCAAAGTAAGGTTCCATGGCCTGCAGTATCAGCCTACCTGCGAACCTGTTGGAAGCATACTTTCTCAGGGCCCACCTCAGACTGGCTGAATTGGAATCTGGGGGTGGGACCCCATGATCTGTCCTCTAACAAGCCGTCCAGGAGATATAAATGCATAGTAGAGTATGAGAATCCTGTTGAGGGTGTGCTCTGTGCTCCCATGGGCCCTGACAAGGTCCTGAAAACCCCAAGGACACTGTGATCACCCTTTTCCCATGGTGCCCTTTCCCAGTCTTCCTCTTCTTTTTATTCTGTGTTTCGTTGTTTAGGATTTGCCAAACATGTCTCAGATACATTTTCTCAGTTTTTATGACAAAATTTTCAGGAAGATATTAGACCCAGCTGGGGATCCCAGAAGTTAAGCAGTGGCTGGAGATCACACAGATCATCAGGAAGTGCCCTACTGTCCTGGGTGCCAGGCCCTTGACCTTTGACTGCACATCTCACAGAGGCACTCAGGGTTGGCAGGCTAGGCCCTGGGCCACAGCGCAGTTCACAAGATTTTGTTCCCCATGAATCTTCTCTGCCCAGACCTGTAAACCAAAAACCAAACCCGAGTTGATGCTGACTCACAGCAACCCTATAGGACAGAGTAGAAATGCCCCATAGAGTTTCCAAGGAGCGCCTGGTGAATTTGACCTGCTGACCTTTTGGTTAGCAGCTGTAGCACTTAACCACTATGCCACCAGGGTTTCCTTCTGCCCAGACAAGGGAGGTTAAAATTGTAAAAGTCCTAATCCCTTTCCCACCTCAATATAGAATTGAAAAGAAAGTTGTGTTTCTGCATATTATTTTCAACCTTCATATATGCTAAACCTAAAATATTTTAATACATATTTTGACTACAGAATTCTGAGTGAATTTACCAAAGCTAATCTCTCTCTCTCTCTCCTCTGCTATACCCCAGCCCAAGCTTGTCAGGTCTTGGATAACCTTAGGCAGGACAGGGCCTGGAGGCCTGAATCATTCCTAGGGCACCTGAACAGGACCATCACCATGTACCCACCCAGCTGTCCTATGTTTTGCAGCCCTGAGAAGCAAAGGCAGCCCCTTAGCCTTTGGATTCATGGTGCAGCTTCCTCCCATGGTGAGGCTGGGGGAGTGGTCTGGCCCTTTGACACAGAGTCTCCCTTTTCTCAATATGCAGCACCACCTCTTCTCAGGCACTCTAGAATCAGTTCTAGAACGATGGCTCATTCCACTTTAACTCTATGTGAGGAGAGGTGATTTACTGCCGTGCCTTCACCCCACCCTGCTCTCTTCCATCCTCCCTCCATTCCTGCCCAGACTGTGGAGGCCCAGCTCACAGGGCCTTGAGCTGTGTTCTCTAGGGCAGGGGAACATAGGACAGGGATAGTCCAGGGCTATTTTCCTGACAGATGAGGAAAATGGCTCCCTGGGATCTCTCAAAATGAGAGTCCCAGGGAAAAACACACATGGAGAGCTGCCCAAGAGTCACAGATGCAGCATTCAGCAGAACATACGATCAGAAAGACAGATGCTTCAGCTCTGCTGTCAGGCAGAGAGTTGACAGCGTTCAGCTGTCTCTTGGGGGTGTGTACATAGGAAGCTCTAACTGAAGAGCAGTGTTGCTTCTTGAAGCACTTTCATTCTATTCTGGGATGTCTGGTGATCCTGGGTGAGTGTCAGTCTATCCTGGGACATCTGGTGATCCTGGGTGAGGGTCAGTCTGTTCTGGGACATCTGGTAATTCCAGGTGAGTGTCAGTCTGTCATGGGATGCCTGGTGATCCTGGTGACTGTTAGTTTGTCCTGGGATATCCGGTGATTCTGGTGAGTGTCAGTCCATCCTAGGAAGTCTGGTAATCCCAGGTGAGTGCCACCCTGTCCTGGGACGTCTGGATTCCAGGTGAGTGTCAGTCTGTCCTGGGATGTTTGATGATCCTGGGTGATCATCAGTATGTCCGGGAATGTCTGGTGATTCTGGGTGAGTGTCAGTCTGCCGTGGGATATCTGATTGTCTCAAATAAGCATTTTCCTGGTGCTTCTGTTCTGCATTCCTCTGCTTTTGCTCAGGAGACTCTCTTGACTGGAGGACTAGAGATAAAAAGATGACAAATTACCTGTTGTAAGAACATGCACAAGATGTAAGCCTGAAAGAGGGGGAAAAAATGTTTCTTATCCTCTTGCAAAAACTTGCTATGAAAATGTGGAAGTGTTTCAGGTTTAACTATGTGAGATGACACCAAACAGTAAGTCCAGGGTGATAAGTGACCCTGGGTCTATGCAGCAAAAAGAAGTGCCACAGCATAGGGCCTGCTGTGGGAAGGACTGCTGTGCTAGTTTCTCTGGTTAAGCTGATTGTCAGTGCTGGAAAAACATCCAGGCCTCAGAATACAAACCCAAGAGATACCTGTGGACATCAGTCCAAGTTTAACTCTTTCCAGACATGGTGCCTGCTGGTTGTCAGCAGTGAAGTCTTCTGTGCAGCTGCCCCACCCGCCCAAACACAGAGGTGCCATTTACACAAACTATGACAACATGAGGCAGAAGCATAAGGAATGACCTGTGATCACCCAGGCAGGGCTCACAAATTCCCTGCAGCCATGTCCTTCTCAGACTTGCTGTCCTGGTTGGTACGACAACGTTCACCACCGAGACTCCTCCTGTTCAAAAAAAAAAAAAAAAGGTTTTTTTTAGTCCCAAATATTGAAAGAGAAAGGAAAGAGCAAGAGGGATTCCACAGATAGGATTAAAAAATATATATTATTAGTGCTGTAAAAATATATACAACACAAGGGGTAGGGCCAACGTGGTACTGTAGACAGAGGCACCACGATGTCCCTCCACAGCAGAGACCTGAAAAACTAAGTAAAACAGAGACAGACATCAATCCTAGAACCCTAAGCCTCAAATGAAGGGATAAAGAACTCAGCCAAGCACCAAAAGGAATAAAAAACTGACAGAGAACAGAGAGTGAGGAGAGATACCAAAGGGAGGTCCGCTATCAGCTAATGCGGTATGGATTTGCCATCTTTGACTCCTCAGCCACCGAGAATGTTGGACAAGGAGTACAGGAAGACAGCTTCATGGAGCTCTCAGCAGGAGAAAGAACACCTGGTAACCAGCAATACACACTTTCCCACCCTCTACTCCTCTTCCTCCTGCTTGGCCTCCACCACTTTCCTGCAGACTTCTGTCACTCCACCAAGAGACACTGGCTCCTTGACACTTAGAATCGCCTCACCCGCACTGGCCAGCTCCTTCAGTGCCATTTTTCTGCTGCTGTTGTTGCTTTTTTCAGTGTCTTTTGGTTTCCTGTCTCTATCCCCTCCTTCCTTTCCTTTCTCTTGAACACAGGGCTCCATGTGCCATCTCCACTCCTTCTTTACAGGCTGGAAGCACTGCTAAGTTTGGGAGCCACTTCCCTGGTCTGTGCTGCCAACCCAGTGGGCTCCTTTGGTTTTTTTTTTTTTCTTGGTTTCTTCTCTCTCTCTACCATTCTTCCCTTCTTTTCTCCTGAACACCTAGCACCATGTGTCACCTCTGCTGCTTCTAGATGGGCTATGCAATGCCATGCAGCTGGGGAGCCACTTGCCTAGTTCATGCCACCGTACCAGTGGGCTCCCGTGGGACATTATGTTTTTCCTTTTCTCTTTTCTGTTTCTTGTCTCTCTCTACCTTCCTTCCTTACCCTGCTACTGAACATCTGGCCCTGTGTGCCATCTATGTTCCATCTTGATGTGCTGTGCAGCACTGTTTCCAGTGGGCTCCCTTGGGGCATTTTTTTCTTCTTTTTTAAATTGATTTATTATCTCTCTCTCTCTACCTTCCTTTCTTTCCTTCCTCCCACCCACTTGGCATCTTTTTTTTTCTTGGTTCATTCCATTCCTTTCTCCTGACCACCTAACGGTATGTGTCTTTCTCTCTCTCTTTTTTTTTAAATCTAGTTTCTTATCTTTCTCTCCCTTTCTTTACTTTCTTCCATCCACCTAGCTGCGTGTGCCATATCTGTCCCTTCTTGACATGCTGGGCCTCACCGCCTGGCTAGAAAGCCACTGGCACATGGCTTCTCTGGGTCTGTGCCACTCCAACGGCAGGTTCCCTCAGCATGTTTTTTTTTTTAGCTCCTGTTTCTCTCTCCCCTTTCTTTTCTTTCCAACACCCACTTAGCTCCACACATCACAACCTCCTTGCTCCCCACTGTCTATCTGCACTATGTGTTGAGAATTGCACTCCCCCCAACAGCACAGGCACAGTCTACCAGAACCTGTCCTGAACTGACCTTCTGGCCCCACCCTGCCAGCCCCAGTACATGCCACAAATGACCCAGCCCAGTCCCTTCCCCTCCGCTGGATCTGCCTTGCTGCACCATAGGTGAGCAACTTGCCCTGCCCGTTGGACTAGGTGGTGAGAAGTGTCATGCCCACAGATGAGCAAACAATGAAGAACACCCAGCCAGCCTGCTCAGAAATAACCAAATAAAACAAAAAAGGAGGGTGAAACAAAGAAATCTACAATCAATAAATGAAGAAAATAATTCCTGACTGACCCCAAAACAGTAGACAATATCAAAACATTAAAAAAAAAAAAAAAAAAAAAGAATGGTTCCAGTAGGGGTCTAGAGTAAAATACCACTTGATCTTCTACTAGAAGAAAAGGCACTGGAACTACCAGATAAGGAATTCAAATCTCCAATATTCAAAGCAATTCAAGAGTTGAAGGAAAAAGCCCTAAAAAATGAGGAAAAAATAGACAAAATCATGAAAAATACACACAAAATCATGGAAAATATGGACAAAAAATGGAAGAACTCAGGAAAATAATACAGGAACAAAATGCCAACATAAATTCACAAATAGAACTCATACAAAAACAGCAATTAGAAAACAAAAGGTAAACAACAAGGTTTCAGAAATGGAAAGAGTCATAGAAGATTTGAGGAGCAGGTTTTAAACAATGGAAGACAGGGTCTAAAAAACACAAAAGAATAAATGTTGGAGAGGCTGTGGAGAGATTGGAACACTTATACACTGCTGGTGGGAATGTCAAATGGTACAACCACTTTGGAAATCGATTTGGCGCTTCCTTAAAAAGCTAGAAATAGAACTACTATACGATCAAGCAATCCCACTCCTTGGAATATAGCCTAGAGAAATAAGAGCCTTTACACAAACAGATGTATGCACACCCATGTTTATTGCAGCACTGTTTACAATAGCAAAAACATGGAAGCAACCAAGGTGTCCATCAACGGATGAATGGGTAAATAAATTGTGGTATATTCACACAATGGAATGCTACGCATCGATAAAGAACAGTGAGGAATCTGTGAAACATTTCATAACATGGAGGAACTTGGAAGGCATTATGCTGAGCGAAATTAGTCAGTTGAAAAAGGACAAATATTGTATAAGACCACTATTATAAGAACTTGAGAAATAGTTTAAACTGAGAAGAACACATTCTTTTGTGGTTATGAGATGGGGGAGGGAGGGAGGTGGGAGAGGTATATTCAGTAATTAGGTAGTAGATGAGAACTACTTTAGGTGAAGGGAAAGACAGTACACAATACAGGGGAGATCAGCACAACTGGAATAAACCAAAAGTAAAGAAGTTTCCTGAATAAACTGAATACTTTGAAGGCCAGTGTAGCAGGGGCAGGGGTCTGGGGACCATTGTTTCAGGGGACATCTAAGTCAATTGGCATAATAAAATCTATTAAGAAAACATTCTGCATCCCGCTTTGAAGAGCGGTGTCTGGGGTCTTAAACGCTAGCAAACAGTTATCTAATATGCATCAATTGGTCTCAACCCACCTGGATCAAAGGAGAATGAAGAACACCAAGGACACAAGGTGATTATGAGCCCAAGAGACAGAAAGGACCACATGAACAAGAGGTTCTACATCACCCTGAGACCAGAAGAACTAGACGGTGCCTGGCTACAACCGATGAGTGCCCTGACAGGGAACACAACAGAGAACCCCTGAGGGAACCGGAGAGCAGACCCCAAATTCTCATAAAAAGGCCAGACTTAACGGTGTGTCTGAGACTAGAAGGACCCTGGTGGTCATGGCCCCCAGGCGTTCTGTTGGCCCAGGACAGGAACCATTCCGAAAGCTAACTCTTCAGACATGGATTGGACTGAACAATGTGTTGGAGAGGGATGCTGGTGAGGAGTGAGCTTCTTGGATCAGGTGGACACTTGAGACTATGTTGGCATCTCCTGCCTGGAGGGGAGATGAGAGGGTGGAGGGGGCTAGAAGCTGGTGAAATGGACATGAAAAGAGAGAGTGGAGGGAGAGAGCAGGTGGGTTGTCTCATTAGGTGGAGAGTAATTGGGAGTGTGTAGCAAGGTGTATATGGGTTTTTGTGTGAGAGACTGACTTGATTTGTAAGCTTTTACTTAAGGCACAATAAAAATTATTAAAAAAAATTAGAAGGAAGAGAGTTATTTGCTCGTAGAATGCAATTAAAAATATTTATCTGGATTTTTTGGACAGTTGCTTTGGTGCATTCTAACGATCCTAGTATATCCTTCTGTTAATGGAAAATGAAGAAGCAGACCCTCCTCTGGCCAACTCTGGAGGTGCTTCCAGAGCTATTCCAGGTATTCAGATGGACTAATGTTTTTCTAAAGAGATAAAGCTGGGTGGTCTGGAGAAGGAGTTCAGCTCTAGTTTGCTTAACTCTGCAGAGCAGAGCACAAATAGTGTTTTTTTCTATGCTTGCTGCTCCTTCCACTCTTGCTTACTTAGCAGGCAATTCAGCTAAAGAGGCTTTATCCCCTTGAATACTTTCTCCAGACTGTAGTGTGGTTACCATAATAGAATTGAATTATTTGTTTGGGTGACTGTTCGCATGTAGAGGACATGAAGAAACAGAATGCTGGAGACGGCCCATTTATATTGGTCAGAAAAATCAGCAAGCAGACAGCAGCTTCAGTAAAGGGCACCGAAGCACCCTGAACATTGTGTGTTGGCCTCAGAGATGGTGCTGAGGCTGAGAGTTAAAGTGTAGGTACAAGAGGCCTTGTCACCAGATGGCCTCCAGGACTGGTGTTTATTTTGTTTCCTATGCGTCAACGCGTTGTCCCATTTTTTCAGTCGTTTGTTTAATTGCGAGATTATGGGCTATCATAAAACCTTCATTGCTCTCATATTTCTCCTTGGCAGGGTATAGAAAAGTTAATTTGGGATTAACTCCAGAAGCATTCTGACCAAACCTTCCTGCTATTCATCACTCCAAGGGCCCTGGCAGTGCTAAGGGATGTCTGAAGTTGTATATCATTTTGTAAACATGCTGGGCCTCCAAGATGGGACCAATTAAATTCCCAATGAAGTATTAATGAGGACGCATCAAAAAGAGAGGTAGTTGCGCCTTTTGATAAGTTACCAACAGCTTGGCCAGAATGCACCAACATACAACTTTGGGCAGTAGTCCTCAAATACAGCCCCTCTGACCTCTGCAGGGGCTTCTGCTTCCCAAGATGACATCTATCTAGGCTGTGGCTAATCTCGTGGAGAAGAACATGATGATATAGCACCCACGGTCCCACACAGCCACAAGAAGAGCACAGGCTGTGTGAGTAGGGGACTGTTGCACTCCTGGGCTCCACTGGGAGCACTGGAGGTTGGATCTGTTTGCAAAGAGAGGAGGGAGGAACAAAAGTAGATAAATGTAAGCTCTCTTACAAAGAAAGCCCTAATGTTGGCTAAGCAGTTCCATTTTGCAGGGAGATGCATTCCATGGAACTCTGAGCAATTAATGATGCTGACAGGTTCTGCTGGCTGTGGGGACCAGGTGCCATCCGTCACTCAACTAATTCACTGAGAGCAAACCCTGAGGACTGTCTGTGTGGACTGCTTATTTTTAAACTTGGATTTATTCCTTGTTATTTGTTTGTAGTTCCTCTCTATTAAAGTTACGGTCTCACACTCTGTCTCCCTATTCAGGCACCAAAGAAGAAACATCAGCTGTGTCTTGAAAGGATGTCATGTAAATGAAGGTCTGGGAGTAAAGTCTACCCCTGGCCCCAGAGTTTTCAGCAGACAGCAGCTCCCTACCCCACCCAGTGCTAGCCATCAACACCTTTTAAAACCATTCCCCTGAAGACCATATTTCTTTCTGGTTTTAGGATGGAATGAAACATTTACTGGAATACAAGGCCTGATGGAATGATCTGATTCTCCCACATACATGTACAGAGTCCACAGAAGAAGGAAAGCCACAGGACAGGTTAAAGTGAAGAAGTGGATGAAGTCAGAACCAGCACGTTAGAATTTGGTCATTACTATCCTTGCTTTCCACTATGGGCCAAAGACGTGATGCAGGTTAATTTCATTCTGAAAGTGGCCCTGTAGGGAGGTTAATATTCCCATTTTCGCATGAGGAAACCTAAGCCAGAGGGTCTAAGCAACTGCCAAAGTCACCAGTGGCAGAAAGATAGCACCCGAGGTGGAGCCCAGGTGTGTCACTGTCATTTCACTGCGTCCTACCTTCTCCCCTGATTCTTGAGCAAAAGCCGTGGCTCCTGTCTCCTCAAGCACACCACCTGATGTGATTCCTTGAATTAGCATAGATTCATCTCTTTACCCATTTAGAGAAATCTGTATTTTATGTAAGACTTGAATATATTGTTGTTATATACAAATAAAATAATGTAAGAATATAGTTAAAAGTAAAATCTACATTAACCTACCACAGCCTAATAAGTTGTTGTGATCCAAAGACTCAAATGCCCTTGTGTAGTTCATAAAACACAGGTAAAAGTACTTTTGGCATTCTCTATTTTTGGTCAAGATACATCTCACAACGGACAGCATCTGACAACATCTGACACTAGAAAAGTGCATCATGTTTGGTAGAGGACCAACAAAACAAGGAAAACCCTCAATGAGATGGATGACATAATAGCTGCAACGATGGAACTCAAACATACCAATGATCACAAACATGCCGGGCAACACTTCCTTCTGTCATACATAAGGTTGGCATGAGTTGGAGCCATCGGAGTGGTAACTAACAGCAACATCGCAGCCTACTTCTCCTCAATATTTTTTGTGTTACTATTTGCACATATCTACAAGTGGGGTCATTTGGTGTGTATTGTTCTGCAACTCACTTTTTTACTTCCTAATGTATTTGGAAGTTTTGTTTACAAGTCAGCACATATAGCTTTCTCTCATTCTTTTTAAATTGCTGAATAAATTATAACAGTATGGAGATATCTTAATTCCTTTATCCATTCCCTATTTGATAGACATGTAGGTCACTTGCATTATTTTTCAAGTCAACATTTTATGGAAGTATAATATTCATATGGGAATGTGCACAAATCATGAATGGACAGCTCAAAGAATTTTCACAAAGGGAATATACCCTATACCACAATCCCAGATCAAGAAACAGATGTTACCAGAACTCGGAAAGAACCCCCATTCCAGTCACCTCTCCCTCCCCACTAAGACCACTATATTGATTTAGGATCCCCAATATGCTAACCTCTTTTGTAGTGTCCAATAGCTGGAACCTTTGTCTTATCCCCAACCCCCTCTCATAAAAAAGCTTTCAATATTTTACCAGCGATGTCTTCTATAGGGATTTGTAGCTACTCTACCAGAATAAGGAAGTTCCTTTCTGCTTCTTGTTGGCCAGCAGTTTGTCATGAATGGGTGCTGAACTTTGTTAAATAATTTCTCTGCATCTATTATATATCTACTAGAATACAGGCATGTAAGCACCTATCTGTGCTGGGTAACACTGTGTCTGCAAAGTCTGTCCCATAAATGTCTGTTTGTTGAATGAATCTATCCACTCTAGTACTTCCTTCCACTGTACTATACTTTTACTGTATATGGAAGTAGAATCAAAATGAATATGGGAACCACTGCAACAACCAATCTATCAGAAAACTATCAGATGCGAGTAATCTAAACAGAGAATTATGATAAGGTGACATGATAGTTACTTTAGAGACAGCGGTCAAGGAATTCCTAAGGAGATGAACTTTTAAGTTCCTCCTGAAGGAGAAGAAGCCAACCTGGCAAAGATCTAGTAGAATTTCCAAGAAAAAGCAGAAAAGGAAAAGATTCTGATAATGTGGAACTTTGGAAGTAATAATAAAGAGTTTAAATATAAGCACAATGGAAAACATTGGAGAGTTTTAAGCAAGGAAGTGAGGTCATGTGAACTGGGAAGTGGGAATGGTAAGGGAGGCAAGTTGTTCAAAAAAGGGAAGAGGGACATGTGTTAGGCCTACTGGTTGACAGTAGGAAAAAGGGTAGGGGCTGCATTTCCAGGATGTGATGGGACTCATCTGTTTCTCCATCTTTGAGTCCCAGGTAGCTTTGGGGAGCTCTAAATGTACAAGGTAAAGATTAGGTGTGCAACAATAGGTGATTCAAAACTCAATAGTGGGTTTGTTGTTAGGTTTTCAGATTGGCATAAATTTTTGAGTTTCTCAGTTGGTCTTGCTATTGTTAGGTGGCATCGAGTTGGTCCAACTGGACCCTATGTACAACAGAAAGAAACAATGCCCTGTCCTGCACCACGTTCACAATTCTTGCTATGTTTGAGCTCATTGTTGCAGCCACTGTGCCAACCCATCTTGTTGAGGACCCTCTACTTTACCAAGCATGATGTCCTCCAGGGATCAGTCTCTCTTGATAACATGTGAGTGAGATGTAGTCTCACCATCCTTGTTTATAAGGAGCATTCTGGCTGTACTTCTTCCAAGACAGATTTGATCTTTCTTCTGGAAGTCCATGATATATAAATATTCTTCACCAACACCATAATTCAAAGGCATCAATTCTTCTTCAGTCTTCCTTATTCATTGTCCAGCTTTCATATACATATGAGGAGATTAAAAATGTCATGGCTTGGGTCAGGTGCACCTTAATCCTCAAAGTGACATCTTTGATTTTTAATGCTTTAAAGAGGTCTTTTGCAGCAGATTTGCCCAATGCAATACATCACTTGATTTCTTGAATGCTGCTTCCATAGGCATTGATTGTAGATCCAAGTAAAACGAAATTCATGATAATTCAATATTTTCTCCGTTTATCATGATGTTGCCTATTGGTCTGGTTGTGAGGATTTTTTATTTCTTTATGTTGAGCCATACTGAAGGCTGTAGTCTTTGATCTCCATCAGTAAGTGCTTCAAGTTCTCTTCACTTTCAGCAAGCAATGTCACGTCATCTGCATATCACAGGTTACTAATGAGTCTCCCTCCAATCCTGAGGCCATGTTCTTCTTCATATAGTACAGCTTCTCAATTTGCTCAGCACACAGATTGAATAAGTATGGTGAAAGGATACAACCCTGATGCACACCTTTCCTGATTTTAAACCATGCAGTATCCCCTTGTTCTCTTCCAATGACTGCTTCTGGGTCTGGGTATAGATGCCTCATAAGTGCAATTAAGTGTTCTGGAATTCCTATTCTTCTCAATGTTATCCATAATTTATTATGATTCACACAGTCAAATGTAGAGTCAATAAAACACACATTTCTAGTATTCTTTGCTTTCAGCCAAGATCCATCTGACATCAGCAATGACCTACTTCCATGTCTGCAAGTGAATCTGGCTTGAATATCTAGCAGTTTCCTGTCAGTGTAGTGCTGCAACCGTTTTTGAATTATCTACAGCAAAATTTTACTTGCATGGGATACTAATGGCATTGTTCCATAATTTCTACATTGTGTTGGATTGTCTTTCTTTGAAATGAGCACAAATATGGATCTCTTCCAGTCAGTCAGCCAGGGAGATATCTTCCAAATTTCCCTGCATGGATGAATGAGCCTTCCAGAGTTGCATTCTTTTGTTGAAACGTCCCAATTGGTATTCCGTCAATTCCTGGAACCTTGTTTTTCACCAATTCCCTCAGTGCAGCTTGTACCCCTTCCTTCATTACCATAGGTTCTTGAT
This sequence comes from Loxodonta africana, assembly GCF_030014295.1. Classification (NCBI taxonomy): domain Eukaryota; kingdom Metazoa; phylum Chordata; class Mammalia; order Proboscidea; family Elephantidae; genus Loxodonta; species Loxodonta africana. The sequence continues at coordinate 80,621,478 of NC_087357.1, read as the reverse complement.
CATATGCTACTTCCTGAAATGATTGAATGCCAACAAATTCATTTTGGTACAGTGACTGTAGTCCTTCCATCTTTTGATGCTTCCTGCTTTGTCCAATATTTTACCCAGAGAATCATTCAGTGTTGCAACTTGAAGCTTATATTTTTCTTTAGTTTTTTCAGCTTGAGAAATGTCCAATGTGTTCTTTCTTTTCAGTTTTCTAACTCTGGGTCTTTTCACATTTCACTATAATACTTTCCTTTTCCTTCTCAAGCCACCCTTTGACTTCATCATTTCTCTTAAGCTCTTTTACTTCATCATTTCTTCCATTCACTTTAGCTATTCTACACTTGGGAGTAAGTTTCAGACTCTCTTCTGACATCCATTTTGGTCTTTTCTTTCTTTATTGTTTTTTTTAAATGACCTTTTGCTTCCTTCACATATGATGTCATCCCTCACTGTGCCTGGTCTTTGTTCATTAGTGTTCAATGTGTCGAATCTATTCTTGAGACAATCTCTAAATTCAGGTGAGATATACTTTGGCTCTTGTGGACTTATTTTAATTTTCTTCAGCTTCAACTTGAACTTGCATATTAGCAATTGATGGTCTGGTCTATTCCAGAGTTGGTCCCTGGCCTTTTTCTGCCTGATGATATTGATCTTTTCCATTGTCTTTTTTCACAGATGTAGTCACTTTGCTTCCTGTGTGTTCCACCTGGTGAGGCCGTTGTGTATAGTCCTCATTTATGTTGTTAAAAAAAGTATTTTCAATGACTAAGTAGTTTGTCTTGCAAAATTCTATCATCCAATCCCTGGCATCATTTCTATCACCAAGGCCATATTTTCCAACTACTGATCCTTCTTTGTTTCCAACTTTCACATTCCAATCATCAGTAATTATCAATGCATCTTGATTGCATGTTTGATCAATTTCAGACTCAAGAAGTTGATAAAAATCTTCAATTTCCTAATCTTTGTCATTAGTGGTTGGTGCATAAATTTAAATAATAATCATATTAGCTGGTCTTGTTTGTAGGCATTTAGACATTATCCTTTCCTGACAGCATTATACTTCAGGACGGATTTTGAAACATTCTTTTTGATGCTGAATACCACATCCTCCTCTTTAGTTTGTCATTCCTGGCATAGTAAGCCATATGATTGTCTGATTCAAAATGACCGATACCAGTCCATTTCAGCTTAGAAATGCCTAGGATATGGAACTTCATTAGTTCCATTTTATGCTTTTGAAAAAAAATTAATTTATTTTTGGTGAAAATACACACAGCAAAGCAGGTTCCCTTTCAACAATGTCTACACATATTGTTCAGTGATACTGGTTAAATATTCTTCACATTGTGTCAGCTTTTTCATCATTTCCTTTGTAGTTGTTCTTCCTATTAACTTAGTCTCAGAATCCCCCAACATTCTCATCTATGCTTCAAAGTATTTATTAACCATTTAGTCTCATATAGATTGTTTCTCAAAAGAGCACAGTATTCTAAAGGTGATATTCATTACATTATGGGCTAACCGTTATTTAGCTAAACACACACCCAGTGCCATCGAGTCAATAAAGGATAGTTTTAGTTCAAGGCCTAAAGAATATCTTACAGTAATAGTCTCAGGCATTCCTACTATCTCAGTAAGTCAAGTAAGTCTGGATTTTTTTTTGAAAATTTGTCTATGGTGGATTCAAACAGCCATATAGGATAGTACCATTGTGCTCTACTTATCAGGAGCAAAAGAGAAAAGAAAACCAAAAACTTAAACTAGTCTACAGGACTAGTAGTCTACACAAACTACAGCCTCATCTACCCTGAGACCAGAAGAACTAGACAACACTTGGATACTACTGCTGACCCTTCTGACCAGGGACACAATAGATGGTCCCAGATAGAATAGGAGAAAAATGTAGAACAAAGCTCAAAATCTTAAAAAAAAAGGCCTGACTTACCAAATCCGTTGAGATTAGAGGGAACACTGAGACAATCATCCTGAGATACTGTTTACACTTGGAACTGAAACCCTCTCAGAGGTCACCTCAGCTAAATAACAGATTGGTACATAAAATAAGCACTATTACCCATGGGTACTGTGTCCTTAAAAAAAAAAAAAAATCATCTATGTGAGATTGAACAGTCAAGAGTTACCCTGAAGCAAAGATGAGAAGGTAAGGGAGGCAGGGAAACTAAATTAATGGAATAGATCAACTAGAAGAGAAATAATGAGAATGTTGACACATTTTGAAAAAATGTAACCAATGTTACTGAATAATGTATACAGAAAGTGTTAAAAAAGAACATAATTTGCTGTGTAAACTTTCACCAAAAAAAAAATAAGATATTGCTTTAAAAAACCAAAAAAGTCCTAGAGCTAATAAGTGAGTTCATCAAGGGTGCAAGGTTCAAGGTTAATGGAAAAAAAAAAAAAAACTCTATATACAATTTACAACTTTTCAAAAGAAAATTAAGTACATCGTTATAAATCTAACAAAATGTGAATGACATTTGTATGCTGAAAATCACAAAATGAAAGATATCAAAGAAAAAAAATGCCAATAAAGGATTCAAAGGAGACAAGGGAAGACGAACCATGTTCATGGATTGGACAACTCAACATAGCAAAAATGTCAATTCTTCCCAAACTGATCTATAATTTTGACACATTCATGTTAAAATCCCAGCAAATTTCTTTTAAACATAGGCAAACATTCTAAAATTTAAATTTTAAGAAGACTTAAAATAATCTTGAAAAAGAAGTATAAAGTGGGAAGAATCACTCTACCTAATGTTGAGGTTTACTATACAACTACAGTAATCAAGACACATTGGCACATTAATTGACACACAAGTCAATGAAACAGAACAGAGAACCCACACAAATTATTTCCAACTGAGTTTTCACAAAGATGCAACATCAATTGAATGGAGAAAGGGAAATCTTTTCAATAAATGGTGCTGCAGAAACTGGACATCCATAGACGCAAAAATGTACTTCAACCTAAACCCTCACATCTTTTAAAAGTGTGACTCAAAGTGTGTGTAGGAATTACACGTAAAATATAAAATTACAAAACATTTAACATTCTAGCAACCAACAAACCCACGAAAAGATGCACTATGTCATTAGTCATAAAACAGATGCAAATGAAAACTGCAATGATATACTACCTCATTCCCTGCTAAAATGGCTATGACAAAAAAAAAAGAAACAACAGAAAACAGCAAATGTTGACAAAGGTGTTGGGAGATTAGAACCCTCATCCACTGCTGGTGATAATTTAAAATGGAAAACAGTGTGATGATTCCGCAAAGAAATTAGAAATAGAGCTACTTTTTGATGCTGCAATTTCACTCCTTGGTATATACCCTAGAGATATAATGAAAGAGAGACAAGTACCCAGTAATGAGAGAAACATGCTTTACCACTCCTCAACCTTGTGCCCCATACGCCACCTCCACACCGTCCCACTGGGCCACATCGTGCCACCTTGGCTAGTGTGCCAATGACCCACCACCAGTCTGGGTTGTCCCCGCCCTCTCATGCCAGCTCCCGCCAAGTCATTTTTTCCCCTTCCTCTTCTTTCTTCCTCCCACGTAGCCCCATATCCCACTTCTACCCCTTCCCACCAGGCTATGCCACACCGCCATGGGTAGAGAGCAACCAGCCTGCTGCCAATCTGGATTTGCCCTGCCCTCGCCCACAGGCTCCCACTGTGCCATTTTTTTCCTTTGCCATTTGTTTTCTCCCTCCCACTTAGCCCCACACATCACTTCCACTGCTTCCTGCCAACTCTCTCCACACTGGCTTGGTTACAGAGTCACTGACCTGCTGCTGCCCTGGGTCCATCGCACCCCACCCAACTTGCTGGTTCTCACTGGTCCACCATTTTTTCCACTTTCTTCCTGTTCTTTCTCCCTCTGCATCTAGCTCTGTATACCACCTCTCTCCCTTCCTGACAGATCCAGCCACACTGCTGCGGCTGGAAAGCCACCTGTGCACCAGCATGCTGCTACCATGGGTCCACCCTGTCTTGACTTGTGACCCTCACCATTTCACCATTTTTCTCTTTTTTCTTCCTTTCTTACTTTTCTTTCTCCCTTCATCTAGTCCTATATGCCACCTGCCATCACTTCTTACTGGGCCATTATGGATACAGTGCCACATCCACGCTGGCCCACCTCCACCCACCAGCCCCCACTGCACTGTTGTTTATTTATTTTTCTTTCTACTTCACACTTAGCCTCATATGCCACATCTCTCCCTTCCTGCAGGTCCCCAGGTCCGCTCTGCCCCTAACTGCCAGTTACCCTTTTTATTCTTTTTCTTTCTCTTTTTTTCTCCACTCCCCCCTCCCCCACCTAGCCCCATACAACACCTCTCTTTCCAACTGGCCATCACCATGACACCATGGCTAGAGCATTCACAGCACTCAGGCCAGCCATTCCACTGGACCTGAACTGCCCACCTTCTTGCCATTTGACCAGCTGCTGAACAGTAGAAAGTGAGCCTGTACCACTCCCCATCCGACACCCATGTCTATCTGGTGAGGGTCTATGAATTCTTCCACTCCACTGAACCAACATCAGGAGACAGACAGCACTCACCCGGGGCACCTGCTGCTGTCATGCTCCCTCAGACAAAGTGGTGAGAGCTATCATGCCCACAGATAAGCAAGCAGCAAGGTATTCCTGGCCCACCCACCATGACATAACAAAACAAAACAAAGAAGCAGGATGAAGCCAATGAACGTACAATAAATGAATAAAGAAAATAACACCTCAATGTCTCAGAGACAGCAGACAATATCAAAACATATAAAAAAAAAAAAAAAAAAAGCAGGACAAGATGGCTCCAGAAGGTAACCAAAATATAGAATCAGGTAAATTTCTGGTAGAAGAAAAGACAGTGGAACTACCTTATACAAAATTTAAAATACTAATATTTGGGGCTATCCAGCAGATTAGGAAAGAGAGCAAGTAAAACACAGACAAAACCAAGGAGAATATAGACAAAGTCATGGAAAACACATGCAAAACCAATGAAAATATAGCCAAAATCAAGGAAAACACAGACATGCAAAAGAATAATTCAGGAAAATAATGCAAGAACAAAACATCAAGATAAATAAACATTTAGAACTCATAAAAAGACGGCAAATGGAAATTCAAAAGATAAACAACAAAATTTCAGAAATGAAAAACTCAGTAGAAGGTTTTAGAGCAAATTTGAAACAACCTAAGACAGAATAAGACTGAAAAAAATCCATTTATACCACTTTGAGGAAAAATCAGAAAAGAAAGAAGAAAACCTAAGAATTACGTGGAATGCAATCTACAGCAATAGTTTTCATGTGATTGGAGTTCTAGAACAGGGGGACAAAACGGAAAAAAAAAGAAGATTGTTGAAGATTTGATGGCAGGAAACTTCCCAAATATCATTAAAGATGAAAAGCTGACCATCCAAGAAACTCAATGAACCCCTTAGGTAGACCCCTAAATAAGTCACCAATACATCTCATAAACACATTTGCCAAAACCAAAAACAAAGAAAGAATCCTGAAAGCAGTTTGAGAAAAATAAAGTCACTTACAAACGGGGGAAAGGTTAAGACTAAGCTCTGACTATTCGGCAGAAACTGAAGGCAAGAGGACAGCAGGATGACATACATAAAACATTAAAGAAAACAACTGACAACCAAGAATAATATATCCTGCAAACTCTCTCTCACATAGGATGACAAAATTAGGACATTTCCATATAAACAGAAATCAAGGGGATTTATAAAACCAAGCTAAACTTACATGAAATATTAAAGGGAGTCCTTTATCAGACAACGATTGGACTCTAGGACAGAGGACAGCATCAGCCAGATGGCAACCTAGGTAAAGAACTCTCAATAATAAAACAGGGAAACAGAAACATCAACCTGTTAACTATGACAACATCAAAACAAATAAAAGGGAGGGCGGACAAATGGTGTAGGTATAGAGCTTTCAAATGGAGAGGAAGTCAAGGCAATATCAAGTAATTAAAGAGTAGTTCAAACTTAGGAATATAAAGGTAAATTTCAAGGTAATCACATTTAACACAAAGACACAAAGACTGTTAACAAGCCTACTTATTGGAGCAAAAAAAGAAAAACATAAAGTCTCAGTGAACACAAAATCTACTCCTATTTTATTGACAGTATATTGACAGGGAACTGCCAGAAAGTTAGGCCAGTTTCAGAAGAGGACATGGAACCAGGGATATCATTGCTGATGTCAGACAGATCCTGGCTGAAAGCAGAGAATACCAGAAGGATGTTCACCTGTGTTTTATTGGCTATGCAAAGGCATTCGACTGTGTGGATCATATCAAATTATGGATAACGTTTCGAAGAATGGGAATTCCAGAACACTTAATTGTGCTCATGAGGAACCTTTACATAGATCAAGAGGCAGTTGTTTGGATATAATGAGGGGATACTGATTGGTTTAAAGTCAGGAAAGGTGTGCGTCAGGGTTGTATTCTTTCACCATACCTATTCAATCTGTATGCTGAGCAGATAATCTGAGAAGCTGGACTATATGAAGAAGAACAGGGCATCAGGATTGGAGGATGACTCATTAACAACTTGCGTTATGCAGATGACACAACCTTGTTTGTTGAAAGTGAAGAGGACTTGAAGCACTTACTAATGAAGATCAAAGACCACAGCCTTCAGTATGGATTGCACCTCAACATAAAGAAAACGAAAATCCTCACAACTGGACCAATGAGAAACATCATGATAAATGGAGAAAAGATTGAAGTTGTCAAGGATTTCATTTTACTTGGATCCACAATCAACAGCCATGGAAGCAGCAGTCAAGAAATCAAAAGAGGCATTGCATTGGGTAAATTTGCTGCAAAGGACCTCTTTAAATTGTTGAAGAGCAAAGATGTCACCTTGAAGGCCTGACCCCAGCCATGGTATTTTCAATCTCATCATATGCATGTGAAAGCTAGACAGTGAATAAGGAAGACTGAAGAAGAACTGATGCCTTTGAATTGTGGTGTTGGTGAAGAATGCTGAATATACCATGGACTGCCAAAAGAATGAACAAATCTGTCTTAGAAGAAGTACAACCAGAATGCTCCTTAGAAGCAAGGATGGCGAGACTGCATCTTACATACTTTGGAAATGTTGTCAGGAAGGATCAGTACCTGAATAAGGACATCACGCTTGGCAGAGTACATGGTCAATGGAAAAGAGGAAGACCCCCAATGAGGTGGATTGACACAGTGGCTGCAACAATGAGCTCAAGCATAACGACTGTGAGGATGGCTCAGGACCAGGCAGCGTTTTATTCTGTTGTGCATAGGGTCACTGTGAGTCAGAACCGACTCAACGGCACCTAACAACAACAACAACAGAAAGGAAATTTCTTAACATAATAAAAGGCATCTATACAATTTTTTATAGAACGCCATTCTCAAAGAAGAGAGGCAGAAAGCATTCCCCTTGAGAATGGAAACAAGACAAGGATGCCCTGAATAACCACTGCTCTTTAACATTGTGCTGGAAGTACTAGCTAGAGCGATATGGCAAGAAAAATAAATAAAGGGCATCCAAATTAGAAAGGAAGAAGTAAAACTATCCCTATTTGCAGATGATATGATCTTATACATAAAGAACTCCAAACAGTTCACAAGAAAACTACTGGAACTAATAGAAAGACTCAGCAGAGTAATGGGATACAAGATCAACATACAAAAATCAGTTGGATTCCTGTACACTAATAAAGAGAACTTCAAAAAGGAAATCAGGAAAAAATCCAGGAATGAATCTAACCAGGGAGGTAAAAGACATATACAAAGAAAACTACAAAACACTATAAACCAAAACTGAAAAAACCATTGCCTTCAAGTCAATTCTGACTCATAGCGATCCTATGGGGCAGAGTAGAACTGCCCCATACGGTTTCCAAGGAGCACTTGGTGGATTCAAATTGCTGACCTTTTGGTTAGCAGCTGGAGCTCTTAACCACTACACCACTAGGGTTTCCACAAAGCACTATAGCAAGAAACAAAAAAGATACCTACCTAAATGGAAAAACATGCCATGCTCATGGATAGGAGGACTCAACATTGCAAAAATGAGAATTCTACCCAAAGTAATCTACAGATATAATGCAATCCAGATCCAAATACCAACAGCATTCTTTAACGAAATGCAAAAATTTATCACTAACTTTATACAGAAAGAGGCCCCAGATAAGCAAGGCATTATTGAATAAAAGATCAAAGTAGGAAGCCTCACACTATCTGATCTGAGAACTTACTATATAGCTCCGGTGGTCAAAACAGCCTGCTACTGGTACTATCGACACATAAACCAATGAAACAGAATTGAAAACTCAGATGTAAATCCATCCACTTATGGACAGCTGATATTTGACAAAGGAACAAAGTTCTTAACTGGGGGAAAAAACATAGTCTTTTAACAAATGGTGCTGGCAAAACTGGATGTCCATCTGAGAAAAAATTAAACAGGACCCACACCTCAAACCACACACAAAAAACTAACTCAAAATGGAACAAAGACCTAAATATAAACCTAAAGCAATAAAGATCATGGAAGAAAAAATAGGGGCAATGCTAGGGTCCCTAACACATGGTAAGAATAGAATACAATTAATAACTAACAATGCACAAACACCAGAAGATAAACTAGTTAACTGAGAGATCCTGAAAATTAAACTCTAATGCTCACCAAAAGGCTTCACCTAAAAAGTAAAAAGAGAAGCTACAGACTGGGGGGAAAAATCTGGCTACAACATAGCCAAAAAGGGTCTAATCTCTAAGATCTGTAGAACACGTCAACACCTCTACAACAAAACAACAAATAATCCAATTAAAACTGGACAAAAGATATGAAAAGACACTTCACCAAAGAAGACTTTCAGGCAGATAACAGACACATGAGGAAATGATCATTAGCCGTTGTTATTTTTAGGTGCTGTCCAGTTGGTTATGACTCATAGCAACCCTATGTACAACAGAATGAAACACTGCCTCATCCTGGACCACCTTCACAATCATTGCGATGCTGGAGCTCATAGTTGTAGCCACTATGTCATTCGATCTTGTTGAGGGTTTTCCTATCTTTTGCTGACCTCTACTTTACCAAGCATGATGTCATTCTCCAGGGACTGGTCCCTCCTGATAACATATCCAAAGTATGTGAGACTAAGTCTCACCATCCTTGCCTTTAAGGAGCCTTCTGGCCATACTTCTTCCAAGACAGATTTGTTTCTTCTTTTGGCAGTCCATTGTATATTCAAAGTTCTTCACCAACACCATAATTCAAAGGCGTCAGTTCTTCTTGTCTTCCTTATTCATTGTCCAACTTTCACATGCATATGAGGTGACTGAAAACACTATAGCTTGGGTTAGGCACACGTTAGTCATTAAAGTGACATCTTTTCTCTTTAACACTATAAAGAGATCTTTTGCAGCAGATTTCCCCAATGCAATATGTCGTTTGATTTCTTGACTGCTGCTCCATGGGCATTGATTATGGATCCAAGTAAAACACAGTATTTGTCAACTTAAATCTTTTCTGTTTATAATATGTCATTTATTTGTCCAGTTGTGAGGATTTTTGTTTTCTTTATGTTGGAGTGTAATCCATACCAAAGGCTTGATCTTCATTAGCAAGGGCTTCAAGTCCTCTTCACTTTCAACAAGCGATGTTGTGTCATCGGCACATCCAAGGTTGTTAATAAGTCTTCCTCCAATCCTGATGCCTGTTCTTCTTCATATAGTCCAGCTTCTTGGGTTATTCACTCAGTATACATATTGAATTTAAGTATGGTGAAAAGGTACAACCCTGATGTACAATTTTCCTGACTTTAAATCACATAGTATCACCTTATTTTGCCCAAATGACTGCCTCTAGATCTAGTACAGATTCCTCAGGAGCACAATGAAGTGTTCTCGAATTCCTATTTTTCTCAATCTAATCCATAATTTGTTTCGATTCACACTGTAGAATGTCTTTTCATAGTCAGTGAAAGACAGGTAAACATCTTTCTGATATACTCTGCTTTCAGCCAGGATACATTTGACATCAGCAATAATATTCCGCATTCAAGGTCCTCTTCTGAATCTGCCTTGAATTTCTGGCAGTTCCGTGTCAATGTACTGCTGCAACTGCCTTTGAATGATCTTCAGCAAAACTTTAGTTGCATGTAATGTTAAATATATTGTTCGACAATTTCCACATTCTGTTGGATCATCTTTCTTTGTAATAGGCATAAATATGGATTTCTTCCAGTCATACTTGGCTAGGAGGTTGTCTTCCAAATTTGTTGCCATAGAAGATGAGCACCTCCAGAACTGCATCTGTTTATCGAAACGTCTCACTTGGTATTCTGTCAATTCCTGGAGACTTGTTTTTCGCCAATGTCTTCAGTGCAACTTTGACTTCTTCCTTCAGTACCATGAGCTTTGATCATACATTACCTCTTGAAATGATTGAAGGTCAACCAATTCTTTTTGGTAGAGTGGCTCTGTGTATTGTAGGGTGGCTCTGTGTATTCCTTCTACCTTCTTTTGATGCTTCCTGCATTGTTCAGAATTTTGCCCTTAGAATCCTTCACTACAGCAACTCAAGGCTTGAATTTTTTCTTTAGTTCTTTCAGCTTGAGAAATGCCAAATGGGTTCTTCCCTTTTGTTTTTCTAACTCCGGGTCTTTGCACATGCCATTATAATACCTTGCCTCTCAAGCCACCCTTTTACATCTTCTGTTCAGCTCTTTTACTTCATCATTTTTTCTATTCATTTTAGCTAATCTGCATTCAAGAGCAAGTTTCAGGGTCTCTTCTGACATCCATTTTGGTCTTTTCTTTCTTTCCTGTCTTTTTAATGACTTCTTGCTTTCTTCATGTGTGATGTCCTTGATGTCATTTTACAACTCATCTGGTCTTGGGTCATTAGTATTCAATGTGTCAAGTATATTCTTGAGGTGGTCTCTAAATTCAGGTGGGATATATTCAAGGCTGTAATTTGGCTTGTGGACTTGTTCTAATTTTCTTCAGCCTCAACCTGAACTTGTATATGAGCAACTGATGGTCTGTTCCACAGTCAGCCACTGGCCTTGTTCTGATTGATAATATTGAGCTTTTCCATCTCTTTCCACACATGTAGTCAATTTGATTCCTGTGTATTCCATCCAGTGAGGTCCGAGTATATAAACACACTGCCAACAAGTTGACTCTATCTCATAGCAACCTTATAAGACAAAGTAGAACTGCCCCACAGAGTTTCCAAGGAGCACCTAGTAGATTTGAACTGCCGACCTTTTTTGGTTAGCAGTGGTAGCTCTTAACCATTACACCACCAGGGTTTCCTCCACATTATAGTCCCTGTTTACATTTTTGAAAAACTGTATTTGCAGTGAAGTAGTCATTGATCTTACAAAATTCTGTCACAAATCTCCAGCATTACTTCTATCACCAAGGTCACATATTCCAACTATCGATTCTTCCTCTTGTTTCCAACTTTCTCATTTCAATCACCAGTAATTAGCAGTGCATCTTGATTGCAGGTTTGATCAATTTCAAACTGCAGAAGTTGCTAGAAATCTTCAGTTTCTTCATTTTTGTCCATAGTGGTTGGTGCACAAATTTGAATAACAATCCTATTAACTGGTCTTCCTTATAAGCGTATGGATATTATCCTATAACTGACAGTGTTGCACTTCAGGATAGATCTTGAAATGTTCTTTTTGGTGAAGAATTCAACATCATTCCTCTTCAAGTTGTCATTCCTGCCATAGTGGACCATATGATTGTCTGATTCAAAATGGCCAATACCAGTCCATTTCACCTACTAATGCCTTTCTTATGCTTTCCATGTAGGTTTTGAAGATCCCCAATTTTTTTAGATTCATACTTCGTACATTCCAAGTTCCTATCATTAATGGATGTTTGCAAATGTTTCTTCTCATTTTGAGTCATACCACATCAGCAAATGCAGGTCCCAAAAGCTTGACTCCACACATGGTATTAAAGCCTATTCTATTTTGAGGAGACACCTCTTTCCCAGTTGTATTTTGGGTGCCTTCCAATCTGAAGGACTCATCTTCCCACTATACCAGGCCCATGTTCCACCGCTATTCATAAGGTTTTCACTTGCTAACTTTTTCAGAAGTAGACTGCCAGGTCCTTCTTCCTAGTCTGTCTTAGTCTGGAAGCTCAGCTGGAACCTGTCCACCATAGGTGACTCTCCTGATATGTGAAATACCAGTGGCATAGCTTCTACCATCACAGCAACACGCAAGACACCACAGTACGACAAACTGACAGACTTGTGGGGGTCGTATGATACTACTATTATAAAAACCTAAGAAAAGATTTACACACAGAAAAAAAAAATCTTTGATGGTTACAAGGGAGGAGACAGAGGGAAAGGAAAGTCACTAACTAGATAGTAGACAAGTGTTAACTTTGGTGAAGGGAAAGACAATGGACAATATAGAGGAAATCACCAAAACTTGAACAAGGCAAAGTTTTAGTAGCTTCTTAGACACATCCAAACCCCTTGAGGGACAGAGTTACTGGGGCTGATGGTTGGGGACCATAGTCTCTGGGGATATGTAGGTTAATTGGCATAATATTTCATAAAGACATGTTCTACATCCTACTTCAGTGAATAGCATCTGAGGTCTTAAAATCTTGTGAGTGGCCATCTAAGATACATCTATTGGTCCCATCATATTCAGAGAAAAGGAGAATGAAGGAAATGAAAGGCACAAGGAAAATATTAGTCCAAAGGACTAATGGACCATATGAACCACAGCCTCTCCCAGTCTGAGTCCAGAAGAACTACATGGTGCCCAGCTACCACCAACAACCTGTCTGATAGGGATTAAAATAGAGGATCCCAGACAGAGCAGGAGAAAATGTAGAACAAAATTCAAATTCTCAAAATAATACCAGACTTACCATGGCTCTGACAGACTGGAGGGACTCCTGAGAGTATGGCCACTGGACATCCTATTAACTCAGAACTGAAGCCACTCCTGAAGTTCAACTTTCAGCCAAAGATTAGCCAGGTCTATAAAACAAATAATAGCACACATGAGGAAGGTGCTTCTTTGTTCAGTCAAGTATATGAGACCAAATGGTCAACCCCTGCCCAAAAGTAAAGGGTAGAAGGCAGGAAGGGACAGGAAAACTGGACAAATGGACACAGAGAACTGAGAGTGTAAATGGAGAGGGGTAGAGTGCTGACGTATTGTACGAATTGTAACCAATGTCACAAAAGACAGGAAAGAAAGAAAAGACCAAAATTGATGTCAGAAGATACTCTTCAATGTACAGTAGCTAAAGCAAATGGAAGAAATGATGAAATAAAAGAGTTGAACAGAAGATTTCAAAGGGCAACTTAAAGTGACAAAGACAAACTGAACTAGTATAATGAAATGTGTAAAGACCTGGTGTTAGAAAACACTCTCAGCATTTCTCAAGCTGAAAGATCTGAAGAAAAAATTCAAGCCTCGAGTTGCAGTAGTGAAGGATTCTATGGGCAAAGTATTGAATGACGCAAGAAGCATCAAAAGTAAATGAAAGGAATACATAGAGTCAGTGTAACAAAAAGAACTGGCCGATGTTCAGCCATTTCAGGAGAAAACATATGATCAAGAACCAATGATACTGAAGTAAAAAGTCCAAGCTGCACTGAAGGCATTGGTGAAAAACAAGGCCCCAGGAATTGAAAGAATAAAAATTGTGATGTTTCAACAAACAAAGCAACACTGGAAGTGCTCACCCATCTACGCCAAGAAATTTAGAAGACATCTACCTGGCCAATCAACTGTAAGAGATCCATATTTTTGCCCATTCCAAAGAAAGGTGATTCAACACAATGTGGAAATTACTGAACAATATCATTAATATCAAGTGCAACTTAAAGTATGCTGATGATATTTCAAAAACTGTTGCAGAAGACTTCCGGCCAACATGGTGCCATAGACAGAAGCACTGTGCCATCCCTCCACAGCAAAGAACTGAAAAACTAAGTAAAACAGAGAAAAACATCATTCCTGGAACCTGAAGTGTTAAATGAAAAAATAAAAAATTCAGCCAAACACCAAGTGGAATAAGAAACTGACAGAGGACAGAGAGCAAGGAGAGATACATGCAGAGGGCTCCTGTCAGCTAACACAGCACAGATCTCCCATCATGGACTCCTGTCAGGGATCAGCGGGCAGGGAGCATGGAAAAGTTGCTACATGGAGCTCCCAGCAGGAGACAGAGCACCCAGTAACCAGCGATACACACTTTCCCACCCCCCCAGCCTCTCCCTGCTGCTCTACCGCCGAGCTTCATGGCTAGCTGCAGTGGCTTGACCGGCAGGGAAGTGCAGCATCAGTGCCACTCGGATTCGCCCCACCCACATCAGAGAGCAGCAGACAGGGAGTACAGGAAAGCAGCTTCACGAAGTTCCCAGTAGGAGACAGAGCACCCGATAACTGTAACAAGTGACATCTGCTTTCCTAACCCCCACCCTTCTTCCCCTCTCCCCTTTGGCCTCCTCTGCTTCCCGCCAGCTGCAGTCTCTTGGCCAGAAGGCAACTGCTTTGGCCTCAGGCCGCTTGGATTCGCCCTGCCCACCCTGGCCTGCCCCCGAGCTGGTGTTGGTTCTCTCGGTTTCTTTTGGTTTCTTCTGTGCCTCCCAATTCCTCCACCACCTTTCTCTCCAACACCTAGCTTATATGCCATCTTTGCTTCTCCTTGAAAGGCTGTGAAGCAACACTCGACTGGGGAACCACTCCCCTGGCCCACAACACCACCTTAGTGGGATCCCTGGGGCTTTATTTATTTTTGCTCGTTTCATTTTGAGTTGCTCTGTTTTTCTTTTTGTGGCTTGGGAGCCCCTTCTAGCCAGGCTGCACTGTATGGCTTAGGAGCTGCTCCCCCAATCTGCACAGCTACTTAGGTGGGATCCCAATCTGCACAGCCATGTAGGTGGGATCCTCGGAATCATTTCTTTTCTTTCTTTCTCTTTTTCCCTTTCTGTCTGTCTTCATTTCTCAGTTCTCATCTCTCTGTACTTATTTTATTTTCCTGTCTCCCAAATACTTGGTGCTGTGTGACATTTATACCCCCTATAGCCAGGCTATACGGCACAGTCTGGGAGCCACTTCCTGGTCTTCATGGTCCCACTGGTGGGACTCCTAGTGACTTTTCTTTTTTTCTTTTCCAAATTTTTATCTGGTTATTTTTTTTGTTTTTCCTTTTTTGCTTTTTGCTATTCTCTATTCCTTGGTTTTTCATCTCTCCACTCCAAAGGCAAGCTCCCTTAGCACCTTCCCCCCCCCTTTTTTTTGTTTTTGGCTCCTTTCTCTCTCTCCTCTTTCCCATACTTCTATTAGCTCCACACACCACGACCTCCCCCCTCTTTCCTGCCTACCTGCACTGTGTGCTGAACATCACACCCCTAAGCAACACAGGCGTGTCTTACCAAAACTTGCCCAGCACTGATTCCTGGGCTAACCTGCCAGCCCTAGTATATGCCACAAACAACCCATCCCAGCCCCACCCCTTTAGCTGGATCGTCTCTGCTGAACTGTAGCTGAGTGACTGGCCCTTTATCATGACTGCAGATGAGCAAACAACAAAGGACTCATAGCCCACCTGCTCAAACATAACCAAATAAAATAAAAAGCAGGATGAAACAAACAAATCTACAATCAAGAAATGAAGAAAATAACTACCAAATGTCCTGAAGACAGCAGGTAATATCAAAACATATTTTAAAAAAACAGGACAGGATGGTTCTAGTAGGTGTCCAAAATAAAACCACAGATGACTTTCCAGTAAAAGAAAACACAATAGAACTACCTGACAGGGAATTCAAATCTCTAATGTTCACAGCAATCCAAGAATTGAAGGAAAAAGGAGACAAAAATGAGGAAAAAATAGACAAATTTATGGAAAATACAGACCAAAAAAATAGAGGAATTCAAGAAAATAATACAGGAACAAAATGCTAAAGTAAATTCACAAATAGAATTCATACGATAAACAACAAGATTTCAGAATTGGAAAGTGTCATAGAAGGGTGGAGGGGTAGGTTTCAAATGATGGCAGACAGGATTAGCAAAATTGAAGACAAACAACAATTGGATACAACTCTGTTTAAGGAAAACTCAGAAAAAAAGAACAAAGAAAAATGAAGAAACCCTGACATTCAAAAGAAAAATTTGTGAGTGATCAGAGTTTCAGAACAGGAAGATAAAAGAGAAAATACAGAGATGCTCTTTGAAGAATTGCTGGCAGAAAACTTCCCTAATATCACGAATAATGAAAAGCTGACCATCCAAGAAGCTCAACAAACCCCATATAGGGTAAACCCCAAAAGAAAAATACCAAGGCATATCATAATCACACTGCCTAAAACAAAGACAAAGAAAAAATTCTGAGAGCTGCTCAAGATAAACAAAAAGTCACATACAGAGGAAAACAATAAGACTAAAATAAGCTCTATTTGGCAGAAACCATGTAGGCAAGAAGGCAATGGGATGACATATACAAAACTTTGAAAGAAAAAAAATCCAACCGAGAATAATATATCCTGCAAAACTTTCGTTCAAATATGATGGTGAAATTACAGATAAGCAGAAATTAAGGGAATATGTAAAAACCAAACCAAACTTACAAGAATTATTAAAGGGAGTCCTTCAGTCTGAGAACAAACAACATCAGACCACATCCTGAATCTAGGATGCAAGATTGTACCAGCCAGATACCAACGTGGGAAATGAACTCTCAAGGATTATCCAAAACCAAAAGAATTGCAACAGGGAACCAGAGACGTTAATCTGCAAATGATAAAGAAAACATCAGCTCCACAAAAAAAAGGACTACAGAGTGACAGAAATAAACTCACACATATCAGTAATTACACTGAATGTAAATGGCCTGAATGCACCTATAAAGAGACACAGAGTGAAAGAATGGATATAAAAAAAAAAAAAATCCATCAATTTGGTGCCTACAAGAGACACACCTTAGAAACAAAGATGCAAATTTATTAAAAATCAAAGGATGGAAAAAAATATATCAAGCAAAAAACTACCAAAAAAGACCAGGAGTGGCAATACTAATCTCAGATAAAATAGACTTTATAACAAAATCCACCATAAAAGACAAAGAAGGGTGCATATAATGATTAAAGGGATGATCCACCACAAAGATTTAACCATAATAAACATCTACAAACCCAATGACAGGGCTTCAAAATACATTAAAAAGACCCAACAGCACTGAAAAGAGAAATTGACAGTTCCACGATAGTAGTAGGAGACTTAAACACACCACTCTCGGAAAAGGACAGAACATCTAAAGAAACTCAACAAAGATATGGAAGAGCTGACCCTAACACACAGCATTAACAGGATAGAAACCACAACCAAAAACACACAAGCTCCAGAGGATAAGCTAGATCACTGGGATCTAACAATTAAACAGTTATTCTTATCAGAAGACTTCACCAAAAAGAGTAAAAAGACAACTTACAGACTGGGAAAAAAATTTTGGCTATTACAAATCAGACAAAGGTCTAATCTTTAAAATCTACAAGAAAATCCAACACCTCTACAAAAAAAAAGAACAAACAAGAAAAATCCAATTAAAAATGGGCAAAGGAAATGAACAGACACTTCACTAAAGAAGACGTTCAAGCAGCCAACAGACACATGAGGAAATGCTCATGATATCTACCCATCAGAGAAATGCAAATCAAAACCACAGCGAGATACCATCTCACCCCAGCATTACTGGCACAAATCAATAAAACAGAAAATAATAAATGTTGGAGAGGCTGTGGGGAGATTGGAACTCTTATGCACTGCTGGGGGGAATGCAAAATGATACAACTATTTTGGAAAACGATATGGCACTTCTTTAGAAAGCTAGAAATAGAAATACCATATGATCCAGTTTTTCCCACTCCTAGGAACATACCCTAGAGAAATAAGAGTCATCACAAGAATAGATGCATGTACACCCATGTTCATTGCAGCATTGTTCACAACAGCAAAAGAATGAAAACAACCTAGATGCCCATCAGCAGATGAATGGATAAACAAACTGTCATACATACACACAATGGAGATTATGCAACAATAAAGAACAACGATGAATCTGTGAAGTATCTCATAACATGGATGAACCTGGAGGGCATTATGCTGAATGAAATAAGTCAATCACAAAAGGACAAATATTGTAGAAGACCACTACTGTAAAAACTCATGAAAAGGTTTATGTACAAAAAGAAACAATCTTCAATGATTACAAGGGAGAGGAGGGATTGGGATGGAAAAACACTTAATAGACAATAGATAAGTGGTAACTTTGGTGAAGACAGTACACAATACCGGGGAAGCCAGCATAATTTGTACAAGGCAAGGTCATAGTAGCTCCATAACCCGCCCGCTGCCATAGACACATCCAAACTCCCTGAGAGACGGAACTGCTGGGTTGAGGGCTGTGGGGGACCATGGTCTTGGGGTACATCTAGCTCAACTGGCATAACATAGTTTATAAAGGAAATGTTCTACATTCTACTTTGGTGAGTAGCATCTGGGGTCTTAAAAGCCTGTGAGCGGCAATCTAAGATACTCCCACTAGTCTCACCTCTCCAAGAACAAGGGAAAATGAAGAAAACTAAACATACAAGGGAAAGATTAGTTCAAAGGACTAATGGACCACATTTACCATAGACTCCACAAGACTGAGTCCAGCACAACTAGATGGTGCCTGGCTACCAACACTGATCGCTCTGACAGGGATCACAATAGAAGGTCCCAGATATAGAACCAGAGAAAAATATAGAAGAAAATTCTAACTCAAAAAGATTTAAGACCAGACTTGTTGGCCTGACAGAGATTGCAGAAACCCTGAAAGTATGGCCCCTGGACACCCTTTCAGCTCGGTAATGAAGTCACTCCTGAGGTTCACCCTTCAGCCAAAGATTGAACAGATCCATGGAACAAAATAAGACTAAAGGGGCACACCAACCCTGGGACAGGGACTGGAAGGTAGGAGGAAACAGGAAAGCTGGTAATAGGAACCCAGGTTTGAGAAGGGAGAGTGGTGACATGCCATGGGGTTGTTAACCAATGTCATAGAACAATGTCTGTACTAACTGTTTGATGAGAAACTAGTTTGTTCTGTAAACCTTCATCTAAAGTTCAATAAAAAAATAAATAAAGGAAAGCCAAAAACTATTGCAGCAGCGTATTGACAGGGAACCGCCAGAAATTCAAGCCAGATTCAGAAGAGGATGTGCAATGAGGGATATCATTGCTGATGCCAGATAGATCTTGGCTGAAAGCAGAGAATACCAGAAAGATGTTTACCTGTGTTTTATTGACATGTGAAGGTTGTATGGTTCATAATGAATTATGGATAACATTGTGAGTAATTCCAGAACCCTATATTATGCTCATTAGGAACCTGTACATAGACCAAGAGGCAGAATGCTCCTTAGAAGAGAGGGTGATGAGAATTCATCTCACGTACTTTGGACATTGTTTTAGTTATCTAGTGCTACTATAACTGAAATACCACAATTGGTGGGTTTAACAAGCAGAAATATGTTTTCTCACAGTTTAATTGTCTAGAAGTATGAATTTAGGGTGCTGGCTCTAGGGAAAGCCTTTCTTACTCTGATGGTTCTGGAGGAAGGTTCTTGTCTGATTCAGCTTCTGCTTCTAGGCTATCTTCAAGTATCTTGGCATCTTTCTTCCCCCATCTCTGCTTCCTTACCTTGCTTATTTAATCTCTTTTATATCTCAAAAGAGATTGACTTAAGACACACCCTAAACTAACTCAGTGTGATTAATATAACAAAGACAACCCATTCCCAAATGGAATTATAACCACAGGCATAGAGGTTAGGATTTACAGTAAATATTTTTTGTGGATGCAATTCAATTCATAACATTCCACACTTTTGCCCCCCAAAATTCATGTCCTTGCCACTTGCAAAACATATTCACTCCATCACATCATCCCAAAAGTCTTAAATCAACTCCAAGTCCAAAATTTCATCTTCTAAATAAATCAGCTAAATCAAACGTGGGTGAAACTTTAGACTTATTTTATCCTGGGGCCAAATTCCTTTTCATTTGTGAACCT
This sequence comes from Loxodonta africana, assembly GCF_030014295.1. Lineage (NCBI taxonomy): Eukaryota > Metazoa > Chordata > Mammalia > Proboscidea > Elephantidae > Loxodonta > Loxodonta africana. The sequence continues at coordinate 80,601,316 of NC_087357.1, read as the reverse complement.
GTGAAATCTAGACTATAAGTTATCTGCTTCCAAAGTACAATGGTAGAATAGGCACAAGGTAGACATTTCCATTACAAATAGGAGAAATTGGAGGGAATGAAAGGATAAAAGGCATCAAGCAAGTCCAAAACACAGCAGAACAATTTACATTACCTCTCAAGTCTTGGAAATAATCCTGTCTTCTCTGAGATAATCTAGGCAATGGCCCTGTTCTCCAGATTCTGAGTGTTAGCCATGCCTTCTGGATTCTGGGTGGAAGCCCCTCAGCCCTGGGCTTCAGCTGTGCCTTATAGTTCCAGTGGAACAGCAACTCTGCTAACTTGTCTTTGGGCAGCCCCATTCCCCTAGTCCCTCTGAGCGATGACCCCAACCCCTCAGTCGCAGCAGGTCACATTCTTCTGCCCCTTGGGCATGGCAGTCCCACCTGTTCAGCTTTGGTGACTATCCCATGCCCCTGACACACTTTAACAGCAGCCCAACACTCCAGTACTGTGTTGGCGAAGACCCAACTCTTTCAAACCCGGGAGACTGTGGTTCCACCTTTTGAGATCCAGAGGACTGTTGCCCTACACTTTGAAACTGAGATGGCCCTGCTTCCTGTGCTCTTTGCAACAGTACTGCTGATCTCCAAGCTGCTCCAGGAAAGGACAACAGATGTAGCTCCTTTAAAGTTTTTCCTGCCTGCAGAATTTCAAGAGGCAGGCACTTTTCTCTCGTTTCATTCTTTCTGTGTCCCCTTCAGTCTAAGCTGATTGGTTTCCTGCTGTGGCAGTTGGTTATATCCATCAGTCACAGGCTTAATCTCTTTAACAAAAGATTGTGTAGCCACATTCTAGGACATGTGCCCTTAGTTTGTACAACAGAATTTTCTAAGTCTTTAAGATCTGTTTTCTTGCACAGTTCATTTTTAAATCCATCTCTTTTCTCTTGAATTTTACTATAAGTTCTACCTTCCACCAAATATTTGAGCATAATTCAGACAAGTTCTTTGCTGCTGCATAAAAAGCATTGCCCTTCCTCCATCGTCCAATCACATGTGCATCGTTTTCTTTTAAAGCCTCACCAGAAGCACATTTAACAACCACATTTCTAGCAACGTTCTGTTGCTGGTGTCATACGCAATTTCTAAGACAACAGAGAGTTTCTCACATCCTTCTGAGCCCTCAGCAGAATTGCCTTTGACATCCATAATTCCACCAATAGTCTCTTCAAGGCAGTCTAGGCTTTTACTATGAGGCACCTTAAAATTCTTCCAGCCTCTAACAATTACCCAATTCCAAAACCACTTCCACATTCTAGGTTTTTGTTAGAGCAGCACCCCCCACTTCTTGGTATCAAATTCTGTCTTAGTTATCTAGTGCTGCTATAACAGAAATACCACAAATGGATGGCCTTAACAACTAGAAATTTATTCTTTCACAGTCTAGTAGGTTAGAAGTCAGAATTCAGGGTGCCAGCTCTAGGGGAAGGCTTTCTCTTTCCATCAGTTCTGGAAGAAAGTCCTTGTCTCTTTAAGCTCCTGCTCCTGGAAGATCTTCCTGTGGCTTGGCATCTGTGTTCCTCCATTTCTGTGTATTTTTCTTGCTTGTTTAGTCTCTTTTATATTTCTAAAGTGATTGACTACAGATACACCATGCGCTAATCCTGTCTCATTAACATAACAAAGACACCCATTCCCAAATAGGATTATAACTACAGGCATAACCCCAAAACCCAGTGCCTATAGGTTAGCATTTACAACATATATTTTTGAGGGACACAATTCAATCCGCAACATACATGTTATCAAGAGGGACCAGTAAGCGGAGGAGGACATCATGCTTGGTAAAGGAGAAGGTCAGCAAAAAAGAGAGATGGATTGACACAGTGGATGTAACAATGAGCTCAAACATAACAATGATTGTGAGGATGGCACAGAACCAGATAGTATTTCGTTCTGCTGTACTTGCGTCGCTACAAGTGAGAGCCCACTTGACAGCACCTAATGACAACAACAACAACAACTTAAAATGTTTAGAAAAATATTTGAACTTCTTCAGAATCTCAGGCTAGACAAAAGATTCTTAGAATTCATACCAAAAGCACAATCTATAAATTGAAAAACTGATGAACTGGATGTTATGAAAAATTAAGTATTAACTCTGTGAAGAACCATAAGCTACAAATGCAAGAAAATACTTGCAAATTGCATATCTGACAAAGTACTAGTATCTAGAATACAGAAGGAAAACTCAAAACTCAACAGTAAAAAAGGCAAAATATTTAATTAGAAAATGGACAAAAGACGTAAACATACATTTGACCAAAGAGGCCATACAGATGGAAAATAAGTACATGGAAAGATATTCAACTTAATCAACCATAAGAGGAGTTCAGACTAGGAGGTGGGACCAAGATGGCAGAATAGTCAGACACTTCCGGCAATCCCTCTTACAACAAAGACCCAAAAAATCAAGTAAAATGATTATATTTATGACAAGGTAAGAGCCCTGAACATCAAAGGCAAATTTAGAAAAGGGACTGAGCAGCAGGGGTAGAGAGAGGTGGTTCAGAAGTGGACAGAAGTTGCCAGACCTGAATCGCTGGATCCCTCAGGCACGATTCCCAAGAGCAGCTGTGACCAGCTGGTGATATTGTTTGGCCACAGTTTTCTCAGGGAGAAGCAGCCAGCTGCACAGCCTACTCACACCTCTGGAACCAGATAATGGTACTCTCGGCAAAAGCTAAGTACTTGCGTATATTTTACTGTGCCCCCTGCACCCAAGCTGGCTTTAATGGCTGTTGGTTTCCCTGGGCCTGAGATAGGCCCATTTGAGCACCCTGAGCCATGCTCCCAGATTAGGAGAAGGAATAAATTCACAACAGGGAGAAAAGATAATTTGCAAGCTCCACTAATCTGCATGGATCTCTGTGGGCCTGTTTCAGGAGAATAGGCACTTGCTGGCAGGCTGCAACTGTTTAAGCTGTGTGGTGGAGAGGTGGGTGTTTGATATTTGACACTGCTTTGCTATCAAACAGGGTCCTCGCCTACCCACATCAGGGGCCTAAGGACTGGTAGCTCCACTGAGGTCACCAAGCCACCTCTGACAAGGGGCCAAGGATAACTGGTACCTCCCAGTCCTTATAACTAAAAGCATTGGGTGCCCATGGTCTGCCTACAGAACCCACCCACCCATATGCTCTAGGGAACAAGGACAGGCTTTCATCAGACACACTTGGGGGATGGTTGTCAGCCCCTTGCCTTGTTCAGAACGTGACCCCCTGCTGCAACAAGATACGGGTACCTACACTAAACACCCCTGCCCCTATAAGACTGTAGGACACAGCCTGTACTACACACTTGGTGACCATCTACCTGGACACCTGAGCTGAAACCAAAAAAGAAAAGTGAATGGACCCATAAGCTCATATGCTTGATAACAGCTCTAGCCATCTGGTGACAGTACATCAGGGCTCCAAAGGCAAAAATAATCAAGCTACCTCACTCAAGCAACCCATTTGGCCATATCGAAACAAAACAAAGCAAGAAGCTATGACAGAGTGAGCAAGCACAAACTAATACAATAATATATAGATGGCTTGGAGACAGCAGTCAATATTAAATGGCATAAAGAAGCAGAATATGATCGCTTCAACAAGCTCTCATAACAGAGAATCAAAGGATCTTCTGAATGAAGGTGTCTTCCTGGATTACCAGATGCAGAATTCAAATGATTAATATACAGAATTCTTCCAGACATCAGGAAGGAGATCAGGCATTATGCAGAACAAGCCAAGGAACACACAGATAAAACAGTTGAAGAAATTAAAAAGGTTATTCAGGAAAATAATTAAAAAGGTTATTCAGGAAAATAATTAAAAAGTTAATAAGCTGGAAAAACCCATAGACAGCAATCAGAAATTCCAAAGATTAACAAAAAAATTACAGAAGTAGACAACTCAATAGAAAGTCAGAGGAGCAGAATGGAGCAAGTAGAAGGCAGAATTGGTGAGCCTGAAGATAAAGCACTTGGCACCAATATATATTTGAAGAAAAATCAGATAAAAAAATGAAGAAACCTTAAGAATCATGTGGGACTCTCTCATGAGAAATAATCTACAAGTGATTGGCATACCAGAAAAGGGAGAGATAATAGAAAATACAGAGACAATTATTGAAGATTTGTTGGCAGAAAACTTCCCTGATATCATGAAAGATGAGAAGATATCAATCCAGGATGCTCACCAAGCTCCACATAAGGTAGATTTTAAAAGAAAGTCACGAAGACATATTATAATCAAACCTGCCAAAACCAAAGATAAAGAGAGAATTTTAAGTACAGCTAGGGATAGATGAAAAGTCACCTACAAAGGAGAGTCAATAAGAACAAGCTCGGACTACTCGGTAGAAGCCATGCAGGCAAGAAGGCAATGGGATGACTTATATCAAGCATTGATGGAAAAAAATTGCCAGCCAGGAATTTTATATCCAGCAAAACTGTCTCTCAAATATGAAGGCAAAATTAAGACATTTCCAGATAAACAGAAGTTTAGGGAATTTGTAAAAACCAAAAAAAAAAAAAAAACCTACAAGAAATACTAAAGGGAGCTCTTTGGTTAGAAAATCAATAATATCAGGTATCACCCCAAGACTAGAACAATGGACAGAGCAATCAGATGGTAACCCAGATACAGAAATCACAAAAATAAATCAAAATAAAAACACACTCAAAACAGGGAAACAGTCATGTCATTATGTAAAATAAGACAATGTTAAAATAATAAAGAGGGACTAAGAAACGTAGTCATAGATCTTTCATATGGAGAGGGAGAAAAGGTGATATAAAGAAATAAAGGTCAGGTTTAAACTTAGAAAAATAGGGGTAAATATTACAGCGAGCACGAAGGAGACTAACAATTCTACTCATCAAAATAAAATACAAAAAAAAAATAGAGAGGGCAGAAACAAAATCAACAACAACAAAGCAGATGAAAAGACAATATATAAACATAAACTTCTCAGCACAAAAAACTAAGTGGGAAGAAGAAACTGTCAACAACACACAAAAAAAGACATCAAAAAGACAGCACTAAACTCATATCTATCCATAATTACACTAATATTAATGGACTAAATACACCAATAAAGAGACAGTGGCAGAATGGATTAGAAAACACGATCTGTTTATTTGCTGCCTACAAGAGACATGTCTTAGACTTAGAGGCACAAACAAACTAAAACTCAAAGAATGAAAAAAAAATCAAGCAAATGACAATCAAAAAACGGCATGAGTGGCAATATTAATTTCTTACAAAATAGACTTTAAAGTTCTGACAAAAGATGAGGAAGGACTCTATATAATGATTAAAGGGACAACATACCAGGAGGTTGTAACCATATTAAACATTTAAGCAGCCAAAGACAAGGCTGCAAGATACATAAAACAAACTCTTAACAGCATTGAAAAATGAGATAGACAGCTCCACAATTATAGTAGGAGACTTCAACATACCACTATCAGTGAAGGACAGGACATCCAGAAAGAAGCTCAATAAAGACACAGAAGATCTAAATGCCACAATCAACCAACTCGACCTTATAGACATATACAGAACACTCTACCCAACAGCACAGGAGGCAAGTATACTTTCTTTTCTAGTGCACATGGAACATTCTCTAGAATAGACTGCATATTTGGTCATAAAGCCAGCCTTAGCAGAATCAAAATCATTGAAATATTACAAAGCATCTTCCCTGATCATGAAGCCATAAAACTAGAAATCAATAACAGAAAAAGTGGGGAAAAGAAATCAAACACTTGGAAAATGAACAATACTCTGCTCAATACAGATTGGGTTATAGAAGACCTTAAGGATGAAATAAGAAATTCACAGAATCCAATGAAAATGAAAACACTTCCTATCAGAACCTTTGGGACACAGCAAAAGCAGTGATCAGAGGTTAATTTATATCAATAAATGTACACATCCAAAAAGAAGAAATGGCCAAAATCTAAAAATTATCCCTACAGCTTGAACAAGTAGAAAGAGAGCAACAAAAGAAACCTTGAGGCACTAGAAAAAGGAAATAATAAAAATTAGAGCAGAACTAAATGAAACAGAAAACAGAAAAACAATTGAAAGAGTTAACAAGACCAAAAGCTGGTCCTTTGAAAAAATTAACAAAATTGATAAAGCACTGGCCAAACTGACAAAAGAAAATCAGAAGAGGAAGCAAGTAACCCAAATAAGTAACGAGATGGGCGATATTACAACAGACCCAACTGAAATTAAAAGAAACGAGATGGGCGATATTACAATAGACCCAACTAAAATTAAAAGAATCATATAAGATTACTATGAAAAATTGTACTCTAACAAATCTGAAATGGATGAATTCCTAGAAACACACTACCTACCTAAACTAACACAAACAGAGGTAGAATAACTAAATAGAACCAAAACAAAAGAAGAGATTGAGCAGGTAATCAAAAAACTCCCAACAAAAAAAAGCCCTGGCCCAGATGGCTTCACTGCAGAGTTCTACCAAACTATCAGAGAAGAGTTCACACCACTACTACAAAAGGTATTTCAGAGCACAGAATAGGAGGAATACTCCCAAACTCAGTCAATTAAACCAGCATATCCCTGATACCAAAACTAGCTAAAGATACCACAAAAAAAGAAAATTATAGACCTATATCCCTCATGAACTTAGATGCAAAAATTCTCAGCAAAATTCTAGCCAATAGAATTCAACAACATATCAAAAAAATAATTCACCATGACCAAGTGGGATTCATACCAGGTATGCAGGGATGGTTCAACATTAGAAAAACAATTAATGTAATCCATCATATATATAAAGCAAATGACAAGAACCACATGATCTTATCAGTTGATGCAGAAAAGGCATTTGACAAAGTTCAACACTCATTCGTGATAAAAACTCAGCTAAACAGGAATAGAAGGAAAATTCTTCAACATAATAAAGGGCACTTATACAAAACCAACAGCCAACAACATCCTAAATGGAGAGTTTGAAAGCATACCCCTTGAGATCAGGAACCAGACAAGAATGCCCTTTATCACCACTCTCATTCAACAGTGTGCTGGAGGTGCTAAGCAGAGCAATTAGGAAGACAAAGAAATAAAGGGCTTCCAGATTGGTGAGGAAGAAATAAAAGTGTCTCTGTTTGCAGATGACGTGATCTTATATGCAGAAAATCCTAAAGAATCCTTAAGAAAACTACTGAAACTAATACAAGAGTTCAGCAGAGTATCAGGATACAAGATAAACATACAAAAATCAGTTGTATTCCTCTACATCAACAAAAAGAACCTCAAAGAGGAAATCACCAAACCAATGCTATTTACCGTAGCCCACAAGAAAATAAAATACTTAGGAATAAATCTTACCAGAGATGTAAAAGACCTATACATAGAAAACTGCAAGACACTACTGCAAGAAACCAAAAGAGGCCTACATAAGTGGAAAAACATACCTTGCTCATGGATAGGAAGACTTAACATTGTAAAAACATCTATTCTACCAAAAGCAATCTATAGATACAATGCAATTCAAATCCAGATTCCAATGACTTCCCCCCCCCCCCCCGAGATGGATAATCAAATCACCAACTTCATATGGAAGGAAAAGAGGTCCCAGAAAAGTAAAGCATTTCTGAAAAAGAACAACAAAGTGGGAGGCCTCACTCTACCTGACTTTAGATCCTATTTTACCACCACAGTTGTCAAAACAGCCTGGTACTGGTACAACAACAGATACGTAGACCAATGGAACAGAATTAAGAATCCAGACATAAATCCATTCATATATGATAAAAGCCCAAAGTCAGTTAAATGGGGTAAAAGTCTTTTTAACAAATGTTTCTGGCATAACTGGATATCCATCTGCAAAAAAAATGAAACAAGACCCATACCTCACACCAAGCACAAAAACTAACTCAAAATGGATCAAAGACCTAAATATAAAATCTAAAACGATAAAGTTCATGGAAAAAAAAATAGGGACAACACTAGGAGCCCTAATACATGGCATAAACAGTATACAGAACATTACTAACAATGCAGAAGAAAAACTAGATAACTGGGAGCTCCTAAAAAAAAAAAAAAAGACCTTATCAAAAGAGTAAAAACACTACCTACATCCTGGGAAAAAGTTTTTAGCTATGACATTTCCCATCAGCACGTGATCTCTAAAATCTACATGATGCTGCAAAAACTCAACTGCAAAAACAAAAATAAACGAATTAAAAAATGGGCAAAAGATATGAACAGACACTTCACTAGAAGACATTCAGGTAGCTAACAGATACATGAGGAAATGCTCACGATCATTAGATATTAGAGAATGCAAATCAAAACTACAATGAGATTTCATCTCACTCCAACAAGGTTGGCATTAATCCAAAAAACACAAAACAATAAATGTTGGAAAGGCTGTGGAGAGATTGAAACACTTATACACTGCTGGTGGGAATGTCAAATGGTACAACCACCTTGGAAATAGATTTGATGCTTCCTTAAAAATCTAGAAATATAACTACCATAAGATCCAGCAATCCCACTCCTTGGAATATATCCTAGAGAAATAAGAGCCTTTACACAAACAGATATATGCACACCCATAATCATTGCAGCACTGTTTACAATAGCAAAAAGATGGAAGCGACCAAGGTGCCCATCAACGGATCAATGGATAAATAAATTATGGTATATTCACACAATGGAATACTACGCATCGATAAAGAACAGTGACAAATCTGTGAAACATTTCATAACATGGAGGAATCTGGAAGGCATTATGCTGAGTGAAATTAGTCAGTTGCAAAAGGACAAATATTGTATAAGACCACTATTATAAGAACTCAAGAATTAGTTTAAACAGAGAAGAAAATATTCTTTTATGGTTCCAAAAGGGGGATGGAGGGAGGGTGGGAGAGGGGTGTTCACTCATTAGATAGCAGATAAGAACTACTTTAGGTGACAGGAGAGAAAACATACAATACAGGCGAGGTCAGCACAACTGGACTAAACCAAAAGCAAAGAAGTTTCCTGAATAAACTGAACGCTTCAAACGCCAGCGTAGCAGGGATGGGAGTTTGGGGACCATGGTTTCAGGGGACATCTAAGTCAGTTGGCATAATAAAATCTATTAAGAAAACATTCTGCATCCCACCTTGGAAAGAGGCGTCTAGGGTCTTAAACGCTAACAAGCAGCCATCTAAGATGCATCAATTAGTCTCAACCTACCTGGATCAAAGGAGAATGAAGAACACCAAGGACACAAGGTAATTACCAGCCCAGGAGACAGAAAGGGCCACGTAAACCAGAGACTACATCAGCCTGAGACCAGAAGAGCTAGATGATGCCTGGCTACAACTGATGACTGCCCTGATGGGGAATACAACTGAGAACCCCTGAGGGAGCAGGAGAGCAGTGGGATGCAGACCCCAGATTCTCATAAAAAGACCAGACTTAATGATCTGACTGAGACTAGAAGGACCCTGGTGGTCATGACCCCCAGACCTTCTGTTGGCCCAGGACAGGAACCATTCCCAAAGCCAACTCCTCAGACAGGGATTGGACTGGACAATGGGTTGGAGATGGATGTTGGTGAGGAGTGAGCTTCTTGGATCAGGTGGACACTTGAGACTATGTTGGCATCTCCTCCCTGGAGGGGAGGTGAGAGGGTAGAGGGGGTTAGAAGCTGGTGAAATGGACACAAAAAGAGAGAGTAGAGGGAGGGAGCTGGCTGTCTCATTAGGGGGAGAGCAACTGGGAGTAAGTAGCAAGGTGTATACAAGTTTTTGTGTGAGAAACTGACTTGATTTGTAAACTTTCACTTAAAGCACAATAAAAATTAAAAAAGAAAACATTCTGCATCCAACTTTGGAGAGTGGCATCAGCAAGTGATCATCTAAGATGCAACAATTGGTCTCAATCCACCTAGATCAAAGGAGAATGAAGAACATCAAGGACATAAGGTAATTATAAGCCCAAGAGGCAGAAAGGGCCACATAAAGGAGACACTACATTAGCCTGAGACTGGAAGAACTAGATGGTGTTTGGCTACAACTGATGACTGTCGTGACAGGGAACACAACAAAGAACCCTTGAGGGAGCAGGAGAGCAGGGGGATGCAGACCCCAAATTGTCGTAAAAAGACCAGGCTTAATGGTCCGACTGAGACTAGAAGGATCCTGGAGGTCATGGTCCCCAGACCTTCTGTTAGCCCAAAACAGGAACCATTCCCAAAGCCAACTGTTCAGACAGGGATTGGACTGGACTATGGGATAGAGAATGATACTGGTGAATAATGAGCTTCTTGGGTCAAGTAGACACATGAGACTATGTTGGCATCTCCTGTGTGAAGGGGAGATGAGAGGGTAGAGGGGTTCAGAAGCCGCCCAAATGGACACAAAAAGAGAGAGTGGAGGGAAGGAGTGTGTTGTCTCATTAGAAGGAGAGCAATTAGGAGTATATAGCAAAGTGTTTATAAATTTTTGTATGAAAGTCCTACTTAATTTGTAAACTTTCACTTAAAGCACACACACAAAAAAAGAGAGACAGAGAAGTGCAAACTAAACTCCAAGGAGGCATCACCTCACATCTATCAGAATGGGTAAAATAAAAAATAATGGCAACACCAAATGCTGGTCAGGATACAGAGAAATTGGATCATTTACTTATTGCTTGTGGAAATTCAAAATGGTACAGTTCCTCTGGGGAAGAGTTTGACAGTTTCTTATAAAATGAAACATGATGCAACTACCACATAATCCAGCAATTTCTCCCCATAATGTTTGAGTTGGATGTTCCACCATACTTTACCAGCGCGCCCTTCGCATGCTGGCAGAAACACCAGCTCATCCGTGTCTCCTCTAGAATGTAAGTCCTAAAGCCATGAGAGCTTTATGAGAATAGCCAGGAGAGCTGTAAGAATACTAATGTCTTGGCCTGCTACCCAACTTTTTTGTGATTTAAATGAAGCCTGGGTATTGGAATATTTAAAATCTCCCCAAAACAAAAACTTAAAACGAAACAAAATAAAAACAGTTGCTGTTGAGTCGATTCTGACTCATGGTGAGTCCATGTATTTCAGAGTAGAACTGTGCTCCACAGGGTTTTCGGTGGCTCTGATCTTTTGGAAGTAGATCACCAGGTCTTTCTTCTGAGGACTCTCTGGGTGGAGTAGAACCAGGTGCTTCTGTGTCACCAAGGGACATCTAAAAGCTTTCCAGGTTATTCTAGTTTGCAGCCAAGCTTGAGAACCAGTGTTCTCAATCTATCAAGCCTGTCTGTCCACCGCTGTATTCCCTGTTCCAAAACGTACACACAGTAAAACCATAAATATTTGTCAAGTGAATGGGGCAAGAAGTGAGATTTATTACTATTTTCCTGGAAATCCTTAAGTCATGGGGCCTACGAAACTCTCCTGATGCTCAGAGTGGCTCACTTCTGAGGAGATTGGTACCTCACCACCCCTGTGAATGCAGCCAGGCTCTTCCAGGGGTTGAGCCATGCACCCTCCCTGCCCCCAGAGTTTCTCCTGAGCAACCTGAATCTTTGGTGCCAGGTCCCGAGTGCTGGGCTGGCTCACACAGCCCTTCTCTGATGCCCTGAAGCACTGCAGACCAAGCAACCAAAGTGTGGATTTGGCAAAAGCTGGAATTTTCTCTTCAGGGCATGAGCCAGGACGTCAGATTCAGTGACTTAAGAATGGAATCTGTGTTCTACAGATGCCAATAAATACACTTGTAGCATGACTGCTGTGTTGCTGCCAGCTGTACTAACTAGGCTGCAGAATAAAGTCCTGTTGCTAAAGAGAATCAAGTCAAAAAACATGTACAGCTGTCTTCACCCAATCTGACCTACTCCGGAGAGATACTCTTATTGTCTCAACATGTGAAGAAAAATCTTTCAAAGTGCTTTCAGGAAAGTCAGATTATTTCCACCCATAGAAATGAGCTGAACTGTATTTTCTGGGTAGACAGAAGTTGAGATCCCTTAAAACGGAGCTCAGAATAGCAGACTTGTAGAAATCAGAGAAGTTGCCTAGTCCAGTGACTTCATTCAACATCTGGGGATACTTACATGTGAGTACAGGGAAGTTAAATGTTCAAGGTTCAGGGTCAAGTGTCTAGTTCCTGGCAGAATCAGGATGGATCCTATACTGGTTGGAACAGCAATAAACAAGTAGAAATGTGCATGCTAAAATTCTCAGGACTTTTTTTTATTATTATTATTTTTATTATGCTTTTGGTGAAAGCTTACAGCTCAAGTTAGTTTCTCATCCAAAAATTTACACACACGTTGTTATATGACCCTAGTTGCTATCTCTATAATGTGACGGCACACTCCTCCTTTCCACCCTAGATTTCCCTTGTCCATTCACCCAGCGCCTATCCCTTTCTACCTTCTCATCTCACCTCGGGACAGGAGCTGTCTGTTTAGTCTTGTGTACCTACTTGAACTAAGAAGCACGTTCTTCAAGACTATCATTTTATGTCTTATACTCCAGTCTACGTCTGAAGAGTTGCTTCAGGAATTGTTTTAGTTCTGGGTTAACAGAGAGTCCAGGGGCCATGTCTTCTGGAATTCCTTTGGTCTCAGTCAGACCATTTAGTCTGATCTTTTTACGTGACTTTGAGTTCCGCTCCCCACTTTTCTTCTGCTCTGACAGGGACTCTCTGTTTTGTTCCCTGTCAGGGCAGTCATTGATGGTAGCTGGGCACCATCTAGTTCTGGTCTCAGGCTGATGGAGTCTCTAGTTTATAAGGCCCTTTTTTCTCTTGGGCTAATATTTTCCTTGTGCCCTTTGTGTTCTTCATTCTCCTTTGATCCAGGTGGGTTGGGACCAATTGATGCTTCTTAGGTGGCTGCGCACTAGCTTTTAAGATCCCAGACTCCACTCACCAAAGTGAGATGCAGACATTTTCCTAATCAACTTTTTTTATGTCAATTGACCTAAATGGCACTCAAAATGATGGTCCCCAGACTCCTGCCCCTGCTACTCTGTCCCTCGAAGTGTTTGGTTGTGTTCAGGAAACTTCTTAGGTTTTGGTTTAGTCTGGTTGTCTGACTTCTTTGTTTTATATGTTGTCCTTCCCTTCACCTAAGACAATCCTTGTTTACTATGTAGTTAGTGAATTCAACTCTCCCTCCCTCACCAACCTCATAACTATCAAAGAATGTTTTCTTCTGTGTTTAAACCTTTTCTTGAATTTTTATAATAGCGGCCTCATGCAATATTTGTCCTTTTGAGACTAATTTCACTCACTACAATGCCTTCCAGATTCCTCCATGTTATGAGATGTTTCATGGATTTATTGTGTTTTTTTTATCATTGTGTAGTATTCCATTGTGTGAACATACCATAACTTGTTTATTCATTCATCTGTTGATGGGAACCTCGGTTGTTTCCATCCTTTTGCTCTGTGAACAGTGCTATAATGAACACCGGTGTGCATATATCTATTCATGTGACGGTTCTTATTTCTCTAGGATATAGTCCAAGGAGTGAGATTGCTAGATCCTATGGTAGTTCTATTTCTAGCTTTTTAAGGAAGTGCCAAATTGATTTCCAAAGTGGTTATACCATTTTACATTCTCAACAACAATGTATAATTGTTCCAGTCTCTCCACAACCTCGCCAATATTTATTATTTTCTGTTTTTTGGATTAATGCTAGCCTTGTTGGGGTGAGATGGTATCTCATTGTAGTTTTGATTTGCATTTCTCTAATGGCTAATGATCATGAGCATTTCCTCATGTATCTCTTAGCCACCTGAATGTCTTCTTTGGTGAACTGCCTGTTCATATCCTTTTCCCATTTTTTAATTGTGTTATTTTTGTTTTTGTAGTTGAAGTTTTGCAGTATCTTGTAGATTTTAGAGATTAGACCCTGATTGGATATGTCATAGCCAAAAATTTTTTTTCCAGTCTGTAGGTTGACTTTTTTACTCTTTTGGTAAAGTCTTTGGATGAGCATAGGTGTTTGATTTTTAGGAGCTCCCAGTTATCTAGTTTCTCTTCTGGTGTTTGTGCATTGTTAGTTATGTTTTGTATTCTGTTTCTGCCATGGATTAGGGCTCCTAGTGTTGTCCTTATTTTTTCTTCTATGATATTTATCCTTTTAGATTTTATATTTAGGTCTTTGATCCACTTTGAGTTAGTTTTTGTGTATGGTGTGAGGTGTGGGTCTTTTTTTTTTTTGCAGATGAGTATCCAATTATGATGGTATCATTTGTTAAAGAGGCTGTCTTTTTCCCATTTAATAGACTTTGGGCTTTTGTCAAATATCAGCTGCTCATAAGTGGATGAACTGACATCTGGATTCTCAATTCTGTTCCATTGGTCTATGTATCTGTTATTGTACCAATACCAGGCTCTTTTGGCTATTGTGGCAGTATAATAGGTTCTAAAATCAGGTAGTGTGAGGGCTCCCACTTTGTTCTTTTTTGGTAATGCTTTACTTATCTGGGGCTTCTTCTCTTTTCATATGAAGTTGGTGATTTGTTTCTCCATCTTATTAAAAAATGCCACTGGAATTTGGATCAGGATTGCATAGTATCTGTAGATTGCCTTGGGTAGAATAGACATTTTCACAATGTTGAGTCATTCTATCCATGAGCAAGGTATGTTTTTCCACTTTTGTAGGTCTCCTTTGGTATCTTGGAGTAGTGTCTTATAGTTTTCTTTGTGTAGGTTTATTCTTAAGTATTTTAGCTTTGATGGTTATACTTTTTTTTTGGCTGATTGAGCACCACTTCTCCCTGGTTCCAGACACTTGAGTAGACTGTCCACCACTCAGTTTCTCCTGATGTGGAAAATGCATCCCAAGTGCTACTGCTTGCCTCAGCCCAAGTGCACCAACCAATCCAGCCAGTAGCATGCTGGCCAAGTCAGGTCTGGCAAATCCTCACTGCTTCTGAACTGTCTCTCCCTCCCCCTGCTGCTCAGTCTGACTCCTCAACTTTTCCTTTGATGTTCCGGGCTCCTAGATTGTCATATATGATCAATTCACTTGTTTTTTCCGGTGTTTGTTGTAAGAGAGAATACAGGAAGTGTCTGACTACTCTGCCATCTTGGCACCACCTCATTCTCAGCACTTTTGAAGAATAACTAAGACCATTCATGTATCCATGCATTCAACAGTGTTTATTACACACCTACGATAAACTAAACATAGCACAAGTTACCCAGGTTTGAAGATGCAAAGCAGAATCCTTCCCTTAAAGAGGAGAAGAGAACAATAAGCAGAAAATAAAAGAAGGCCATATGTTGTGATGGTGACAAGCATATGGTGCATAATGGAAAGACCCCTAAATCAAGGGGAGAAGAGGGAAAGGGAGCCAGAAACCAGATCAAAATGACAGGAGGATTGTATAGGAGATGAAGAAATGAAGACAGTTTGAATGGATCATATTTTCAAGAAGTATACCTATTATACAAGTACTGAAAAAAAAAATGGGTAAATACCTTTGTGATTTCGAAGTGGAGAAACATTTCCAACCATGTATTACTCAAAATCCAGAAGTAATAAGAGGAAATATTAGTAAATTTAGTTACGTAAAGCTTTACAAAAATGGAAAACAACATCATAAGCAAAATAAGAAGACAAAGGATAAACTGGGAAAAATATTCATACCTTATGTCAGTGTTAATATCTTTAAAAGGAGCTTCTAAAAACAGAAGAAAAGGACTAACAGATTACAGATATGATTTAAATAATTTATGGAAAAAGAAATGCAAATAGACCTACAACTTAACTCACAATAAGAGAAACACAAATCAAATGTACTTTGAGATTAGCAAAAATACCAAATTTTGATACCGTATTCTATTGATAAGAGTTTGAAGAAAGAGGCTCTCTCATGCTTTCCTATTAAGAAAGCAACATGAATGATTACTTTGCAATATCTAGCAAAACTGCATATGCATTTACCCTTTGACCCAACACAGACTCTATCTCAACGGTACCGGCAGAAATACAAAATATTTGTGCACAAAGACCTTCACTGCATAATTACCTCCAGTAGGAAAAAAGAAAAACAAAAAACTGAAAACCACTGAAATGTCCATCCATATGTAAATTGTGTGATAAACAAGGAAAATCCACAGAGTGGAATACTATTCAGCTATAAAAAGAAGTGAGAAACATCACTATGTGTTGTCATGAATATTGAATATACCGCGTACTGCCAGAAGAGCGAACAGATCTGTCTTGAAAGAGGTACAGCCAGAATGCCCCTTGGAAGTTAGGATGGTGAGACTTTGTCTCACATACTTTGGACATGTTGTCTGGTGGGACCAGTCCCTGAAGAAGGACATAATGCTTGGTAAAGTGGAGGTTCAGCAAAAAAGAGGAAAACCCTTAGCAAGATGGATTGACACTGGCTGCAACAACGGGCTGAAATATAGCAACGATTGTGAGGATGGCACAGGACCAGGCAGTGTTTGTTGTACGTAGGGTCACTATGAATCCAAACCCACTCGATGGCACGTAATAACAACACCACTTTGTGAGGATTTTTTTTTTGTTGTTGTTAAGGTGTAATCCATACTGAAGGCTGTAGTCTTTGATTTTCATCAGTAAATGCTTCAAGTCCTCTTCACTTTCAGCAAGCAAGGTTGTGTCATTTGCATATCACAAGTTGTTAATGAGTCTTCCTCCAATCCTGATGTGGCATTTTTCTTCATATAGTCCAGCTTCTCGTATTATTTAGTCAGCATACAGATTGAATATATATGGTGAAAGGATACAACCCTGGCACACATCTTTCCTGATTTTGAATCATGTGCTATCCTCTTGTTCTGTTCAAATGACTGCCTATTGGTCTACATACAGGTTCCTCATGGGCACAATTAAGTGTTCTGGAATCTGGAATTCACATTCTTCATAATGTTATCCATAATTTGTTATGATCCACGCAGTCAAATGCCTTTGCATAGTCAATAAAACACAGGTAAACACCTTTCTGGTAGTCTCTGCTTTCAGCCAAGATCTCTCTGACATCAGGAATGATATCCCTCCTTCCACGTCCTCTTCTGAATCCAGCTTGAATTCCTGGCAGTTCCCTCACAACTGTACCAATAAGAAACATTGTGATAAACAAAGAAAACATTGAAGTCGCCAAGGATTTTACTTGGATCCACAATCAATGCCCATGGAAGAAATATTCAAGAAATCAAATGACAAATTGCATTGCACAAGTCTGCTGCAAAAACTCTAAAGTGTTAAAAAACAAAGATGTCATCTTGAGGACTAAGGTGTACATGACTCAAGCCATGGTATTTTCAATATGCGTGTGAAAGCTGGGCAATGAATAAGGAAGATCAAAGAAGAATTGATGCTTTTGAATTATGGTGTTGGTGAAGAATGGACTGCCAGAAGAATGAACAAATCTGTCTTGGAAGAAGTTCAGCCATAATACTCCTTGGAAGTGAGGATGGCGGAGACTTCATTTTACGTACTTTTGACATGTTATCAGGAGAAGGACCTCATGCTTGGTAAAGTAGAGGGTGAGTGAAAGAGAAGGAGACTCTCCATGAGATGAACAGACACTGAAGCTGTAGCAATGGGCTCAAACATAACAATGATTATGAGGATGACACAGGGCTGGGCAATGTTTTGTTCTCTTGTACATAGGGTCACAGTGCAGTGGAACTGACACAATGACACCCAACAACAACAACCACTATGTGAATGATCTCCAGTATTTATTCTTAAAGTGAAAACAAATAACAGAGTAGAGCAAAGTATATATAGTGTGTTATCATTTATCTAATCAAAGGCAGTGATATGAATGGGCATATATAACATATATGTATATTATCATAATTATAAAAAAATGAAAGAGTAAACCATAATTATTTTAACAGTCACTTGTGGGGGAGGGATTAAAAAGGGTGGAGGATCAGGGTTAGATGCTAGATTTCCCTAAATATACCTTAATTTACAGATTTTTAATTCTGTACATAATTTTCTAGGATTACAAAACAAAACTAAATGTAAAAACATCCCCTACAGAACAAAAGAAAAATGAAAGAAATTATCTTAAATATGTATATAGTTGATAGCATAACCATAACAGCCCAAGTAACTTTAAAACATAGTTATCTGACTGTATATGAGCACAGGGAAGTTAAATGTTCAAGGTTCAGGGTCAAGTGTGTATGCCTTATGAATTATAGCTTAAAGACAACAATAACTAAAAAAGATTGTTAAACTGTTTTAAAAGGTCATTTTCTTGGTGGTAGTATTGGTGCTTTTATTCTGAGATTGTTGTGTGACTATTGTGAGATAAAATGAATAGTCCAGTTAGTATCATTTAAAATGTGAGATCATTGAACTTAAGTAACAACCCTACTGACCTGAATTTGAATTGGAGCTGTCAGGATAAACATATGATGTTTTATAAGGATACATATTTTTTATCATTGTCCACAAAAAAGGCCTAGAAACAACTACAACCCAGGAGCAGTGGGCACTTCTGGTGCCTAGATTTTGGTTTCTAAATGCCATTTCCCATGAGAATACATCAGGGCTCCTTGGAGAGATGGATGACTTCGGTCTGGGTTCAGAACTGTACAGGATGAATCTAGAACACCTTTATGAGAGGTGGAGGGGCCATTCTCCATTTTCATAGATAGGAAAAAGGGAGAACAGGTACAGATGAACAGAAGGTGCTTCCTGGACTTGGTGGGGCAAAATTGTGATGGGCAAAATTTTGGCTTCTTTACTGGCTTCTTTTTAATCTGGTAAGTAGGTGGCAAGGCCATTGTTATGGGTTAAATTGTGTCCCCCAAAATATGTTCTGGAATCCTAACCCCTATACATGTGAATGTAATCTCATTTGGGAATATGGTTTTCTTTGTTATGTTACTGAGTTGTTAGGTTAATGAGGCCATATTGGTATAGGGTGTGTTTTAAACCAATCACTTTTGAGATATAAAAGATGCAGATTAGGTACAGAAGAAAGGAATCACAAGTAAGAGTAGATGCGGCACCATATGAAGGTTGCCAAGGAAGAGATGAATAGAAGCTGAGACAAGGACAAGCCTCCAGAGCCGAGAGAGAGAAAGCCTTTGCCTAGAGCTGGTGCCCTGAATTTGGACTTCTAGCCTCCTAAACTGTGAGAAAATTAATTTCTGTTCATTAAAGCCACCCATTTGTGATATTTCTGTTATAGCATCACTAGATGACTGAAACAGTCATTCACAGAGAAACAAAGTGGTGAGGATGGAATTTTTAAGAAAGCAGAAAATTTGGAAATTGTCCTAGAAGAAAATAAGACACAAAAATAGCCAGGGAATGGCTATGACGGACGTGACTGTGAAGCTCCAGAGGGTAAAGTTCCACAGACTCAGATCTCAGGATGAAGGCATGAAAAAGGTGAATGGGTGAGTTCAGGCAGAGATATTTAACTGATTTTCATTTATTTATTTTTTTTTAGTGAAAAACACATATACATATTTAAATGTTAAGGGCAAAGAGCCAAAAGAGGATGAGAAGTTGAAAATAAAGGAAAGACAAGAATCAATTAGGCTACCTGGTAGCTCTCAAATGTGGTCCCAGTACCAGCAGCATCAGTATTACTTGGGAATTTTGTAGAAATGTAAAGACGCTTGCAGCGCCCCCTCTCCTGACCAAAAATTTGGGAGGAGGTAACAGTCCACTAGGTGATTCTGAAGAATATCAGCATTTCAAAGCCCCTGCCTTACAGGAAGTCCCTAGGTGGTGCAAATGGTTTGCCCTCAACTATTAATCTAAAAATTGGCAGTTCGAACCCACCCAGCAGCCATATAAGGCAGGCAGTAGATAAGGATACAAGCCTGGTAGATTGGCCTTGAGTCACTGCTTCACTACCCGTACTTGTCATTGAGTTGATTCTGACTCATAGCGACCATGTGGGATGGGGTAGAACTGCCCCATAGGCTTTCCAAGGATCAGCTGGTGGATTCAAATTGCTGACATTTTGGTTAGTAGCCAAGCTCTTAAACCACGGTGCCAACAGGGCTCTACTGCTTCATTGACAGGAGGAAAAGGGAGTAGGTAAGGACTGTTTTCAGAAAGGGAAGAGAAGCTCAGCGAGTTCCTCCCTTCTGGTCTCTTTTCTTGGCAGAAAGGAAGAGGGTGTGGGTTGTGTGGAGTAGGGAGTTTTTCCCTTCGCCCCCAAGACAAATACTTATTGCATGCCTATAACATACATTCTGCTAGGAAAAGTAGCAATGAAAAAGATAGATAAGATCATGGCCTTTGTAGAGTCTACATTTTAGAACTCAGAAATAGACAATAAACAAGCTAACACATAAATAAACAGTATCATATAGGATTATGGTAAGTGCTATGAAGGCAATGAACAGGATAATGTGCAATGAACTAGCTGGGATGTTCAAGGAAACCCTCCCAAACAGGAACATTTGATCTGAGATTGAAAGATTAGAATGAGGTTATCCAGGACCTGGGGGAAATGTGTTCTTGGTCAAGGGAATGACATGGGCGAAGGGGCTGGTGGATTTGACGAAAAGATGACCTTGTGGAGAAGAAGAGATTGGGCACAGAAGTTGATCACATAGAGGATTGTAGACTGTGGGTCTGGTAAAAAGTTTGAATTTGTTAGTACCAGCAATTCTAGATGTCACTGAAGAACTACTCCTTCCCCTAAAATCTTTTATTAGTTTACATTCTAGACAAATGGTTTGGCCACCATTTATTTTAATAATATCATTTGTAAACTTCAAAATAACAATTTCATTACATATGTTTTAATCACCATTGTATTCTATGTGGACATTTATTTGGAAACTTCCAGGTATACAGTTGGCCTTTGACTCCCTGGACTCAGATACACAGGCTTATTTTGAGAGCAAGTTTGTAATGATTCAAAATCATCTGAGCTTGCTTCAGTGGGCTTTGTGACTCCAATCTTGATGATGTATTCAAAATACGCAATGATTACTTAGAAACTTGAAGAAAGAGAACGTGGATTACTTCTCCACTGTCATCTGGGCCATTCACAGCCTCACTGGAGTTTTTGCATAAACTTAAAGTTTCAAAGAGTTAAACAAGATATGAAGTGTGAGGTTTCATATTTTTGTTTGGAGAGTGCACACTTTAGTTCATTCATAAGTATTTTGTCAAATTTGAAAAATATACTTAAGATATAATGTATTATTTTAAACAGTTGATTATTTTAAAACTAAAGAATATATTGAGAAAGTAATTATCACTGATTATCACGTGATTATTACTAAAAATAACTTTGGCATGTAGGATAAAGGGGTGTTAAAAATGACCCACTACACGTAGTAAATATCAGAGGACACCCCGTACCAATTTGTATTATGTTTTCTCTTTGCTTACATCAGTGGCCTCTTAATTCCATTTCTGATCCCTCTCTCCCCTTGGGCTTTTCCTCCACATTGTCCTAGGATAATGTTTCTAAAAAAATTAATATTTTATTACCGACATGAAAAGCTCATCATCTTTAGCTTGATGTACAGGATTCTCAAAATCTGGCCCAACATCCTTGAGAAAAGAGTAAAGCCAATCAGTCCTCCATGGGATGAACAAGGCAGTAGCAGTGCATGTGTAGAGTAGGATGACGGGGCCACTTAGGGCCAGAGTTGATAGGACTTGGTGATGACAGAGTGGGCAGTGAAGGAGCAAGAGGCCTGTGGAGAGAGAGATTGCTGGTTCCGGCACCAGATGAGCTGAGGCTAAATCTCAGCTCCAGGTATAACCAATTGGCTGGATCCAGGAGACTTACCCCTGTGCTTTGTTTTGCGCTTACTTAGACGGTTGCTGGCACGATGAAATGGTACACGCAGGGCAGGGGCAAGTATTAATTCCGAAGAATTGTGAGGACTAGCTGTTACCCTGTGCAAGGGTTTTACGGACAATATGTAAGACAAAAGTCCTTCTCCTGATGATCTTAGGTGTATCCAGTGGACAGGACACATCTTTGTAGCACAGGGAAGAGTATAAGGCAGAGAGGGTAATAGGAGTCAGTTGACTGGGTTTACATACTCTTGTTCTACCTACTGAACTGAGGTTGTGCTATTGGGATATCAGGTTTCCCTCCTCTGTAGAAAAATAATCTAGACTAAATGAACTTTCAATTCTGATGCTCTGTCCCTCCCCCACACACACCTTATTCTAGCCATATGGATGTACTCACTGCTGCCCGTCACGACAAACTTGTTCAATCTTCCTGACTTTGCCTATGTAAAGTCCTGCTGTCCTCAAGCTCTATTTTTATAATTAGATGAGTGCACCTGGATGTCCCCAGGATGTGTGGGCCCACCAGGGAAGGGCCTTTCCTTATTCATTGCTGCACCACTGGAGTGGGAGTCTACCCCATGGTAGGTGTTTAGTACATTATCTGAAATAATCTAACGAAGAGTATCCTGTAATATGACATTAGAGAATATTATCAGAGTATTTTCACATGAAAATCAATTCAGATAATATTTAAGTTTTATTAATCTTTGATACGGGTGCTTCCAAAATAACTGTCTTGGTATTTTGAAGGGTTTTTTTGACTTAATTTTGACATCCCAAAGATAACCTCTCCCACCCCTACCCTAACCCTAAGAACAAGGTAAGCATGAGCTCAGCTTCCTAATGCTTATACACCTACTCCTCACTTATCAACTATCTTGTTATCTGACATTTCACATTTATGACAACAGTCAAAACTCTACTGTCTGACTGTTCTGCACAGTAATGATATACATCTGGTAGTAACATTTTCATGACAAGTAGGACATACAGCATCCACCTACATTTTCTGTCTTTCAAGTCCAGAGGGACACATATGTCCCACATAATATTTAGTGATCTGCTGTGGTCATCTTCCATTTTCATACAATGTCGATTTTCACATAATGACCTGGCGTTTGAACCTAACTGTGTTGATAAGTGAGGAGTGGGTATCGCTGCTTTGTAGTGGCCCTTTTGAGAGGCAGTGAAATCTGGACTGAGCAGAAGCTGGACAATGAGTGATAAACTGCAGATCCTGCACAGGAGAGGGGAGATGGAAGGGCAGCTAAAAGGTCAAAGTTCCTTCTTTCCAACTCAGAGATCATTGACTCTGCATGGCTTTATTTTATCCTCAGAGTGGCTGTAATGTTTAAGATTTTGTGGCTGGGCCATGATTCTCAGTGGGCAGTCATATAATGTTGTGATCACTTCCCTGCTGAGATTTGATATGTGATCACCCCCACTATGGGATCTGCTGTGAGTAGCCAATCAGTTGAAAGGGAGTTTCCTTGGGTGTGTGGCCTGCATCTGAATGTGGGTGGATATTCTGGCAAGGTTTGGGGGCTTTTGCTCATTCTGGATCCTGCAGCTGGCTCCTGTTCATCTGACCTCCGGTTCTTGGGACTTGAGCTAGTAGCTTACCTGCAGTCTTGCCTGACAATCTTGGATTCACCAGCCTCTGTTGCTGCCTGAATCAGGAGAAGCCTCTATCCTGATCAACAGACTTGGGACATTCCAGCCTCTACAACTGCGTGAGCCATTTCCTTGATATAAATCTCTATATGTACAGTTATAGGCTTTACTGATTTTGCTTCTCTAGAGAACCCAGCCTAAGACAGTGGCCACATGAGGAGAGTAGAGCTCACAGGGGCCAGGCTCACAGGAGGGTGCCCTCAAAAGCAGTAACTCCTATTTGGTGCAAAATCCAGAGCAAGGACCTCAGGCCTAGCTGTTCCTGTGAATTCACCTCTCCCCACCTCAGTTCTGGAGATGGTCTGGTGGTGTCCATCCATCTCTGCCATCTGCCCTCCCAAGTGACAGTCACATGGGCAAAGATTAGGAGGGTTGGTCTCTGCCCCTCCTGCCTCCATCCACGAGGAAGACCCACCACCTGGCAGTGCTCCCTAACCTGTTGCCACTCAGTTCACACCATTCAGTCTCAGTGCCGAGAGCTTTCCAAACCTTGTCCATGCTCATTATGGCTGTTGACTTGTTAAGAGCATACAGAGAACAAGCCCAGAACTAGCCTTAGATTTCCTAATTGCCCTCACAGAGGGAGACACTCATTGCCAGAGCATAGTCTACTTCCCTCCAGCTATAAAATCCAGAAGGCCCTTCTGGCTTCCCCTGGGTCTGTGCCCTCTGCTGCACTGTGACTGGTCACATCAGGGCCCTTGCCATGCTCTTGCCTCCTGACTCAAACAGGCTCAGCCCACCCTACACTCACAAGTCTTTCTACCTCAACTATACCCACCAGCTCCCTCCCCTCTAGTCAGCTCACTGCCCAATAGGCCACAGAAGCCATGCCCCTAAAATCACCAGTGACGCACTAATTACCAAATCCATCGCTTTCTCACCAAGCACAGTCTCTCTTCTTTTGTAGCACACAGCTGCTTGTAGTTCTGTGTGGCCGTGAGACTGGGTCTGGCTGATGCAGCACAAGCACCGATTCCTAGATTGGCCCACGATCCTGACCACCGTCCTGTCTCCCCTCTGCTAACTTGCTGCAGACTGACACCACTTGTTGCACTGGGGAGAGGGAAAAAGCTGAAGGTACAAGGTCAAGGACCCTGGGTCCCTGAAAGATCATGAGGAGGTGTGAGCTGATTGCCCAGTGTGAACACACATTTTGGACTTCATGTTAATGGGAAATGAACTTTATATTAAGCTACTGAAATTTTGGGATTTTATCCATTACATCATATATTGTTTCTTGCCTTGTGTTGCCTTGTGGCTTTCTGCAGCATCTAACACACTTGACCCAGGTTATTGCACTTGACTCCGTGCCCTTGATTCGATCTTCTCAGCTAGGATCCATCTTCTCTTTCTGACATTCTCTTCCAGTTCTGAGCAGAATCTGTCCCTCGTCAGGGACTGAGGGACACCAAGTAAAGCAGCACAGCTAACATGGCTCCAGGTGAAGTCCCGCCTAACTATGATTGCCAACACCTGCGGCAATCAGTTCGACTGCTTTGGACCGTAGAGATAAATGGCAAACCTGACATAACAGGAGGGGAGCCTAGGGCCATGTTCACTTGTTTCTATCACTGGTTTCTCTTTGATGGGGTCGTTGAGTTCCAACAGGAACAAATGCTTAAGGAGGAATAATGGATCATGTCTGAACTGGTATGTCCTTGTTCTGGGCATGAGCTTTAAATATGATGGTTTGCAGGGCTGAGGGTGGAGTGTGGAGTCCTGAGTATGACTGAGATGTGATACAGCTCTTGCCAGATTCACGACAAAGCCCCACTTAGATTGAGCCTGTTGGAGGGTGTGCCAGACTCAGTCCCACATGCTTCTGTTGTGGTCCAGGAAATATCATAGTTCTGGGTATCATCATCTTTCCAAGGGGGCTTGGCCAGACTCTTGACTCTTTCCTTACACATGACATACCCTTCATCAGCCACAGAGGCTCAGCAAGCACACCATGTCCAGTCTGAATGCTCTTTTCCTGGTGGAGCTCATGCCCACATGGAGCACATAGGCTGTCAGGGTATTGTGGCTGGTGTATAGGGCTTACCCATTGCCTCTGATTCGACTTCAACTTGTAGTGACCCTACAAGACAGAATAGAACTGCCCCATATGGTTCCCAAGGAGCAGCTGGTAGATTCAAATTGCCGACCTCTTGGTTGGCAGCCGAACTTTTAACCAGTGCTCCACCAGGGCTACCATATACGGATAGCCAGACCAATATAGCTTTCCCTAGAGTACATTAGTAGCATTGGTCCAGTAAGTGGTGGGACAAGGGAAGACTCCATCACTCCACCTTGCTGGCATGTGGGCAGGGCATGAGGCACTCAAAAATTAGTGTGACTTCCAGTGTGACTTCCAACAGAACCTTCATCCATGTGTGTTTCACCAGCCCAGGAGAGCTAAGCCCACACCTGTGTGTTAAACACCGGACTGGAGTGATGCATTTAAGCAGGACCATACCTGCCCATTGGGAACTTCCTAGATAAAACATGCCCTACTGAATGGTTAAGGATGAACCCCACTTACAACACAAAACAGGGACAAGTTTTCTGAAGACCAGCCCAGAGCTGGCTCAGAAACCATGGGCCTAGCCCCTTACTGTAGAAGTGAGGAAACTGAGGCTGGGGGTGCCCACAAAAGACTAGAGCCCATTGTATGCCTTTGCACACCAGCCTGCACACACACCAACAATGCACAGGGACAGCCCGACCCTGAGAATGAGCTGAGCCTCACAGGCCAAGGCTGAATATCAGCAGCACTCTGACAAACCTTGGCTAAGTGGTGTTGGCATCTGGAAAGAATTGTGGTCTGGCCTGGAAGCTGTGCTTAGAATGACTTTTTCCTGTAATATCTCCCTTTCTAAATAGGCACACCATGGTGGTTCTGAATCGGATTTCAAGGTCTAAAACATGTTCAAACTCATAATGACTTGAGAAGAAGGGAAAACACTATCGTGGGAGGAAGAAACTGCAGGAAGGTACAGTCAGTCCCCAAGCAATGTCACAAAAGCAGGCAGAACAGATACTCTTCCGTCTCTCTGGGAAAGATGACACAGCTCTGGGCCCGGCTCCTGAGGGGTCACCTGCATAGTTTAGCCCTATCCAAAATGCTCACTATTTATAAGAAAACACACTCAATTGATTACTCCCTCCCTGCTTTGGCTGGAGAGAGGTTGCTCAATCCTTCTCTCCTCCCAGGCAGAAGCAGAGCGAAAGGCAGCAGCCCTCTGGTGGGAGATGCCTACCCACACAGGAAGCACACTACCAGAACGAAAACTTCACTGATGACAAGTCGTGGACTCATGTGAGATTCAGAACACAGTGTAAAGGAGTTTTTACTTTTCCTACTGACTTAACCTGTTGTTCCTTAGAGCCCACCATGGGCACGGGACAGGGAATCACTTCTCTGTTTCTCTGTGTTCATCTCCTGTGTTTTCCTCTCTTCTTGCTGTTCTGAACTCCCCCTTCCCTCCCCAGGGTCCTGGCTTCAGACAGCAGTGCCATCTAGTATCCCTCTTGATTGATCTAGAGCTGAGGAGATCTTCAGAATGAATCATCGTCAGGAACTTTTTTACAAAAGGAAAAATACAGCTCTTTCCATTATCAATTGTCTCTACACTTTGTTGTCTTGGATTAAAGCACACAGAGCTTCTGTTTTTAATCTCACTTTTGCCAAGGACCAGCCACAGGGAGGGGGTAGTTATGTTCTGTCATAGTCTCCTCATGTGAAGGCTTAAAAAAAAAAAAATTTTTTTTTTTTTTTATAGTCTCCTCATGTGAAGGCTTAGCCCTTGCAAAACGAAGCACTGTTTCTTCCCCCACCCTAGAGAGTTCAGAGGGGCTAGAGGGGAGTTGGGGGGCAGCCCCAAGCCTCGCAGCACATGTCTTTCTCCACTATGCCATGTTGGCTCTGATATGAGGTGGATGGGTTTCCCGATGCTCTCTGCTTTTCTTCTCCAGATGTTGATATTTCCACCACCCCACCCTTCCACACACACATGTATGTGAGCATGCACACACATAGAGACCTATACCCTTGGTGAGCACTCACTGCTCCTTCCATGATTCCAGCAGTGATGTGTTTATCCTAGGTGTATGACTATGTCCTGAATTTGGCCACTAAGAAAATAGACCAGTCCTGTTCCAGTGTAGTGGTGGGTACTACCTGAGGCTCTGTGTCTCTGGACCCTCCCTTCTAGATCTCTGAATCTTCTTGCTGCTCATATCTCATCTCCTGGGAGAAGGGTGCAAACACCTCTTTGACCCCAGTGGGTACACTAATGAATTATCCAGGCACAGTTGGTGACATCAGTGACCCAACATGGACTCACCCACTTCCTTGCCAATTCTCTGATGGGTGAGAGGTGGCTGCCTGTATTGCCCTCACAGCTATAGCCCTGAATTCCAGCTGCACCCAACGCACTGTTCAAGATTCTGACTGGGCTTCCATCGAATATGGTGCCCCCTTAGTGGTCCACCAGGCTTCGTCTAACTGGTACTGCTAAATTCTGTGGTCATCCCCACATCAGACCCCAGATGCTGCCCTTATACTCTGATCTCTGATGTGGAAGTGGTAGGCTTGGATTAGAGAAGTAATTGCAGCCACCATATATATATATATATGTATATATATATATATGTATATATATATATATATTTCTGATTCTCCATAGCCTTGACTTTCTCCTCTTTTACCAAATTAACTGAAATAGTAGGAGAAACCTGTGTACCCTTAGATCCTCTAGTAATCCAAGATTTGCTAGTGGAGATTGGCTGAAAGCTATTCCCAACAACAATGTGTTATCTGCCCCCCTCTCTTTCTCATTACTTTATTCTTTCTCCACTGCCTTAGGTAAGGGTGTCCTTAATCTCTTCACAAAGCTACAAATATTTTTATTCTAGTTTTCTCATTCTCTCCTAGAGTCAAGGTCGAAACTTAGCACACATTTTCTTAGCAGTTTCCACCCTGCCAAATAGTGAATGAAAAGCCAACATTCAGGCAAACCCTAAGGTCCCTTGCCACACACTACCCTGGGTAGGGACTCTTCCTTCTTCATTTCCTGCCGCGTTTCTGAGTTCCTCAATATTGAACATTTTACTAATGTGCTCCATTTAGAGTTTAATTCTTCCTCCTCTGTCACCTGTTTTGTACCTTTCTCATAAGCTCTCAGCTCTTAGCATCTGAGACCAGCATCTGTTGTAGTGCTTTTCCTAGGTTGCCTGTCTTAGGTCTCTGTATGTGAGGTTTCACTATTCCAGATTTCAAAAGTAGGTCACATTTACATTAAGGCTACAAATCAGGAGAGCTCCCAGGGCTCTGACCATTTTGAGGCCCTCCTACTTGGACATCCCTGGGGTGGGTCCAGAGCTGGAGCTGTCCTTGGGATTACCCATCTACACCCACCAGACCTTAACTTCAGCCCCTATGAAGTGGTGTAATTCCAGCCCTCCCTGAGCAGCCCCAGTGTGGACCCTGCCCTCCATCTTCTTCTCTAGTCTTTGTATTCCCTATAATGACTGGGCAAATGTTTCTGGAGCTTTTGACAAAACTGTGCTCAGATTTATGTTGTGTAAGGAATTTAAAGCACAGGAGTGACTTTGACTTCTGTATGGGGTTCCTCTAGTGCCTCCTCACCCCAGGCTCACCCTCATGGGTCCTGCCCAGCACCTGCTGCCTCCTTACCAGCAGGCCAGCATCCCTGTACCAGGGACCGCACACAGCCCAAAGTTTTAGATTGTTCCAAGTGCTACCTGCAAATGAACTGTCATCATTCAAGTTTGCCCTCCTAGGCCCACTCTTCTTTTATATCAGTTCCTTCAAGAAGTGAATTTCAGGCCACTATGCTTCTTGAGCCCTAGTCCTTGTACCAAAGGAGTATTCAAACCATGTCCTCTAGCAAAAACTGAAAATATTTCCAAGTTTAAAATTATATTTTTCTCCAAATCCTGTTAGTTACTTACACATTAAAAGAAAACAAACTAATAAACAATAAAAAAAAGAATAAGCAAAATAAACACTGTAGGCAGCTCAGTCAGGGCACCCTGCTCTTACACGAGGGAATGAACAATGTTTGGCAAATACCGTCAGTTCTTAATGGACTAGGCAGAGGGCTGATTGCCTATAGTTAAAAATAATAAATAGTACATTTATCCACATTTCAAACTTCTACCCATTAGGGGACACTTCTGTAACTACACAAAAGGTATCAACTTGTAGTCTTCTGCTCCACGTGAATGCCATGGCACCATGGGAGGAACATGGAAAAGGTAGGAAATACTAAACAGCTAACAATAAGACATGACAGTGTTCTTGGCCCTAGCAATGAGTTAGTACCACAGATTCCTGGACCCAGCCCAGACTGAGTTGGCCACCCTTCCAATGGTCAAGGTCCATGCAGTATGGAACAGGGAACAAAGAACTTGCAATTAGAAGAAAGAAAAATAATGAATTTACTTACTTTGTGTCCTCTTCAAAAAAAAAAAAGTTTTTTTTTTTTTGGCAGAAAAGGAGTAAATGAGAAGGAGGGGTGAACTCACAAAAGCAAGGGTAAGCCAAGCCCTGCTCTTCCTCACCAGACCATCTGCTGGAGTGTTTGTAAAGTGGGGAGGACAAGCTGTTGAGTGCCAATTGGTGTTGCATAGGCTTCATTTTAATATTTAAAAAATAAAGAGCTTAGCTGGACAAACAGAAAACAGTAACAGATTGTTTTAATTGAGACTAATCTTTTGCCCATTTTTCATCAGCAACTTGTAATGTTTTGTGTGCTTAAATCATTGTACTTGCTATTTTTCTTGCACTTGAAAATGATGTCTAGAGAGCAATCATTATGTTGTAAACATTAAATATAGGATTAATATCAAATTAAATTTGAATTATGCTTTGACTCGTTTCATTTTATCTCTGAATTAGGGTTAACAGTGATCTTTTCCCTTCTGTTGTCTGCTAATTGAGTGTGGGTAGAAATAAGCACTTAATGAGCCATTGCTGAAGAATGAACGAAGGGCAGAACATCCTCAGGAATCCCTTCCAATCCTAATCCACATCAGTTTGCAAATACCGTGGTTACATCTCCTCCCATATCCTCTCATATCTCCTTGAGGACTCCTGAATTTCAGCCACATTGCATTGGCTCCTTGGAAATGTTTGGGTTGTCACTGGTAGAGTCTCAGGCACTTGGGTGTCAGACTGTCATGAAAAGACCTCCACAGAGATAGTGTCTCAAGAGGAACTGTCATCAGAGCACAGGGACTGCAGGAACCAGGGGAAGTATCCTCCAAGGAAGGGCAAATGTCAAGAGGGCCACCTCTAAAAACATTAAAAAAAAAAAAAGGAGGGGGAGAGGGAATTGGAGTTACTGTGAAATGAGCAATTTTAACATTTTAACCACCTCCGCAAAAGCTTGCTCTAAGGAGAGGTTTCTCAATGCCATAATGAGAATAGATACTGGATGGAGTCCATAAAATCTCCCCAAGGAAAGTAAAATGATTATGCTTCACAAGTCGTAGTTTGAAAATGCTCCCACAGCTACTATCAGGAGCCCTGGTGATACAGTGGTTAAGCTCTTGGCTGCTAACTGAAAGGCCTGGGGTCTGAACCCGCCAGCAGCTCTGTGGGAGAAAGAGGTGGAAATCTACTTCCATAGACTATATAGCCTTGGAAACTCTATGGAGCAGCTCTAGTCTGTCCTGCAGGGCTGCTGTGAGTCGGAATTGACTTGACAGCACACAATAACATAGCTATTATCTTATTTGAATCTTATAACAAACACTCTGAGAAGTAGTGTTTTAGTCATCTAGTGCTGCTATAACAGAAATACCGCAAGTGGATGGCTTTAACAAAGAGAAATTTATTTTCTTACAGTTTTTTAGTAGGCTAGAAGTCCAAATTCAAGGCGTCAGCTCCAAGAAAGGCTTTCTCTCTCTGTCGGCTCTGGAGGAAGGTCCTTTTCATCAATCTTCCCCTGGACCTGGAGCTTCTCTGTGCAGGAACCCCCGGTCCAAAGGAGCTCTCTGCTTCTGGCACTGCTTTCTTGGTGGTATGAAGTCTCCCCTCTCTGCTTGCTTCCTTTTCCTTTTACCTCTTGTAAGATAAAAGGTGGATCGGGAATGTGACTTAGATAAGGGTGTTTCAATCCCACCCTAATCCTCTTTAACATAAAATTACAATCACAAAATGGAGGACAGCCACACAATACTGGGAATCATGACCTAAACAAGTTGACACATACTTTGGGGAGACACAATTCGGTCCATGACAGGTGTGCATTATGATTTCTTTTTAAGGTAGAAGGCAAGGAATAAGAGGGAAACTCTGAGTTTCTCCATCAGGCAATGAGCTTGCATAAAGATTTTGCCCCTTACTTGCTTAACTTCTTTGCATCTCTTCAAATCTCTTTTATCTGTTACATTATTGAGAGTCCCAATGATGTCTTCACTGGATTGTTGTGAAATACGTAAATCAATTAAAACAACACCCAGGACTTAATGAACACACACACAATCATAGCTGTTATTACAATAGATACGAGAAAACTAAAGTTTAGAGGTATAATTTAACTTGGTCTAAATTACACTGAAAATAAGTAGCTAATGCAAGAAGTGTCTTTATTAAGACTGAAGTCCAAGACTTTTTCAGTATGCCAGTTACAACTATCAAAAGAGATGCTATGATGAGGTGACAAAATTAAATATGCTTAGATAATCCATCTCAAAGATAGTAAAAATATGAAAAGATGTAGATACAAGGCTATTTGCTATGGCACTATTTGTAATAAGAAAGGACTAAAATGAGCACACATAACCATCAATAAGGAACTGGTCAAAATAATTTTGATTAAGCGTATAATAGAGAAATCTAAAACTATAAAAAGAAATTAAGAATAGCTCTACATATTATTGTGTGATCTCCCAGATAAAGTTTTAAATGAACAGATTAAAATGTGAAAGAAAGCATATATATTAGGCTACAATTTGTCCAAGGGGAGTACACATATATGTAAATATTTATCATACTTTTAAAAACGGGAAGTGGCAGTCATCTCGTGTTACTGTAACAGAAATACCACAAGTGGATGGCTTTAATAAAGAGAAATTTATTCTCTCACAGTATAGGAGGCTAGAAGCCTGAATTCAGGATGCCAGCTCCAGGGGAAGCCTTTCTCTTTCTGTCAGCTTTGGAGTAAGGTCCTTGTCATCAACCTTCCCCAGTCGAGGAGTATCTCAGAGCAGGGATCCAGGATCCAAAGGACATGCTATTCTCCTGGCTCTCATTTCTTGATGGTATGAGGTTCCTATGTCTCTCTGATCCTTTCTGTCTTTTAGACTTCAAAAGAGATTGACTTAAAACACAATCTTGTAGATTTAGTCCTGCTCATTAACATAACTGCCACTAACTCCACCTCATTAACATCATAGAGGTAGGATTTACAACACATAAGAAAATCACATCAGGTGACAAAATGGTGGACAATCACACAATACTGGGAATCAGGGACTAGCCAAGTTTACACACATTTTTTGGGAGGACACATTTCATTCCATGACAGGAAGGGATGTCTGTTTCTGAGAAGATGGAGTAGACAAACTTTTCCCTATTCTTCCTGGAAAGTATAACTAAAAATCTATAACAAATATGGATAACTCAGAAACAAATATAAAGCAAATGTAAGATGACTCAGAAAAGTAGAGAGAAGCAGATTGGCTAAGTACCTCAAGAACCAAGGAACCACATTGTGGTTGTCCTTTGAATTTTCTATTTGCCTCATGTTTCCCATACATGAAGCAAAAGAAACTGGCTACTCAGAAACACCAATGATCACAAAGACCCAATAAAAGCCTGTTCTCCATAACTATAGGACCAGGAAAGTAGTAGCCTAGCAAGACAGAATAACCACTCTACTCCAGCCAAACACCCCAGAAAAAATAGTGGTCCCACACATACCAGCAAAAACTAAGTGGGAAGACTAGACTTCCAACCTCACCAATCTGTAAAGAGGTGCCCTAAACCCCTACCAATGTGGTGTCTGAATAATAAGTAGGACGTTCATTGCCATTAGATGGTAAAGAACTTCCCTTCCCACATGTAGTGTCAGCTGAGAGGATATAAGAGAGCTTGAAATTCCATACACACAATGCAGTAGTGAGATACTCCTCGACACTGGGACGGTGTCAGACGATGCTGTTAAAATACATGTGGGTGGTGTCTGACCTCCTTTAACTTTAAAAGGAGGAAAAAGAATCAAGATGAACAACCCAAGGTTGATTCCTATGAGGTGGAGGTCAGACATTCCTCCTTTTTCTGCCATCTTTACCAATCCTGATGTCAACCTTCCCTCGCATGGCACTCTCTACTTCTTGCTCGGTTTGATAATTCATTGCAATGGCCACACAGAACTCACAGAATACTCATGATTATGGGGTTTATTAGGGAAATAACAGGTTACAGTTCAGGTTCAGGAATGCTTGGGAAACAGTTCTTCCATCAGGACATCCTCTTTCCAGCTGTTTTCCCAGGCATGCTTTCTCTGGTCCTTGTCCTCTGCCTGGATCAGGCAAGTGTCACAAAGGTCTTTTAGTTCTGCCACTGTGTGCCCAGAAGCACACCCCTCTGCCCAGAGGTACTTAGCTCCAGCTCCATCTGTCAGCAAACGTGGCTCCACCAAGTGTGTAGAGTTACCCTCCTCCACCAGCAAGACTCTTACCCAAAGGCACTCATCTTTCTCACTCCATGGGCTGGAAGCCCACTGTGTTGTCTCTCCTGCCAGCCTCTTCTGCTGTTTTTTCTCTGCCACCTTTTCTTGCTGTCTTCAGGGTTATAGCTCTCTCTCCCTTTCTTTGTCTCCTGGTGCCAGGAGCTTCTCAGCACAGGGATCCTGAGTCCAAAGGACGCACTCTACTTCTCGCTGTTCTTCCTTGGTGGTGGTGAGATCCTCTCTCTGCTCTGAAATTGGCTCTCTTTTAAGCCTAGTTAGCAGGATGGCAAAACTGACCAATTCCCTTGGTGGGCCACAATTGCCCTATGTGCATGGTCCCACCCAATCACTTGAGTGGGAGGTACAAAACCACAGCAAGAAAAGGGATCCAGCACACTGCAGATGTCTAGTGGAAAGCCTGGAGTTTAATCACCGCTCAGTGGTAATAAGGCCAAACCACTCTCAGTGTCAGTGGTGGTCACATAGAGAGTAGGTTGAGGTACTCCTACCACTCCGAGACAGGGAGGTATCAGTAGAGGCCTAGTAGATAGCTGGAGTTCCTATCCCTGCTCAGCAGTGACTAAGGGTCTCCAACTTGGGTGCCAAAGGAGGCTAATGGAGAACCAGGACTTTTAGCCCCATCTACCAATATGAATGCAGTGATTCTTCTTTCTTTTGGGGAGCAATGTCAGAAAAAGCCAGTTACAACAGAAGTTTAACTAAAATTCACAGTTTCATAATATCATATCTACAATATCAAGGTTTTAATAAAAAAATCACTCATCCTAACAACAATGAAGATCTCAGAGTGAAAGAAAAAAGACAATCAATATATGCCAAAATAGAGATAAAAGAGATGTTTATCTGAAAAATATTTTTAAGTCTGCTATCATATAAATATTTCACTATGCAATTATGAAACACTTGACACAAATGAAAAACAGAGAAAAAGAGAGAAACAGAGAACTTCAGCAAACAAATAGAAGATAAAAGAAAGAACTAAATGGAAACTTTTAACTGAAAAATATAACCAAAAAAAATACAAAAACAAAAAAACATCAATGGCTGCGCTCCACAGCTGAATAGAAGGTAAGAGAAAAGAATCAGTACATGAACAGGACAATAGGAATTATTCAGTCTGAATTGGTAATATAGACTAAAAAAAAAAAACATTAATTGATCCTTGGGGACTTGTGGAACTAACATTCAAGTTATTGAAGTACAGAAGGAAAGGATAAAGAGGGAAGGCCTGAAAAAGTACTCAAAGAAATAATGTATAAAAAATCCCAGATTCAGAATAAAGACATAAATCTACAAATCCAAGAAGCTGAGCAAACCCCAAAAAAGAACCTGAAATAACCCATACAAAGTCATATTATACTTAAACTTCTGAAAACTAAAGACAACAGAAATATCTGGAAAGCAACAGGAAACAGATTACATAT
Organism: Loxodonta africana; assembly: GCF_030014295.1. Lineage (NCBI taxonomy): Eukaryota > Metazoa > Chordata > Mammalia > Proboscidea > Elephantidae > Loxodonta > Loxodonta africana. The sequence goes on along the minus strand of NC_087357.1, from coordinate 80,565,713 downwards.
TTACCTATAGATAAAAATAATTTAGATGGCAGCATGTTTCTTGTTGGAGGCCATGGAGGCCTGAAGGAAGTGGTATAATATTTTTCAAGTGCTGAAAAAAAAGAATTAACAACCCAGAATCCTACATTCAATTAAAATACCCTTCAACAATGAGAGGAAATCAAGATATTTTCAGGCAAAGAAAAATTAAGAATTTGTCACCTAAAAGAGTGACTAAAGGAACTTCTTGAAACAGAAAGGAAATAAAAGAGCTGTGGACCTTCAGGAAGCAGGAATAATCCACAAGAGAAACTATGGGTAAATGCAATATTTTTTTCTTTTTTCCCTTGAGTTTTCTAAATTATGTTCAGTGTTACAGCAAAAATTATAACACTATCTGATATGGTTCTAAATGTATGCAGAGGAAATAAGTATATTATACATGGGGGAAGGTAAAGGTATATGAAGAGAAATAGGTCTTCTATGTTTCACTCGAACTGGTAAAATAAGTAGACAATGATAAGATATGTATATATGATGTGATATGTACAGCAATCACTAAAACACTATCATAAATCAAAATGGAATTCTAAAAAAAAAAAATTCTAGTAACCCACAGGAAGGCAGGAAAAAGAAAATAGAAAAATGAGAAAACAGAAAATAAGTTGGCAGACTTAAGCCCTAACATATCAGTAACTTCATTAAATGTAAATGGTATGAATAAACCAATTAAAAGACAGAGATTGGCAGGGTGGATTAAAATTCATGACAAAACTACACTCTATCAACAAAAAATTCACTTCAAATACAATATAGGCAAATTGAAAGTAAAGTATGAAAAAAAATGGCATGCAAGCATAATCAAAAGAAAGCAGAACTGACTATATTAATACCATATAAAGTAGATTTTTGAGCAAAGAAAATTACTACAGACAGAAATAAATATTATACTTTGACAAGATATAGCAGTCCTAGAGTGTATGTACCAAACAATAGAACTGAAAGATGTGAAGCAAATGCTGATAGATCTGACCAGAAAAATACACAAATTCAGAATTATAGTTGGAGACTTCAACACCCCTCTCTCAACAACTGGTAGAACAACTTGACAGAAAATCAGCAAGGATGTAGAAACACTCAGCAACAGCATTAACCAATAGGATCTATATGGTATATATGGAACACTCCTTGCAAAAACAGCAGAATATTCATTCTTTTCTGCAGCCAGCAGAGCATATGCCAATAACTACTAAACTTACTGCTGTTGTGTCGGTTCTGACTCATACCGACACTCTAGGACAGAGTATAACTACCCCATATGATTTCCAAGGCTATAAATCTTTATGGAAGCAGACTGCCACAACCAAAACTTTTGGTTAACAGCTGAGCACTTTAACAACTGTGCCACCATGGCTCTTCATGTCAATAACAAACTTCAACAAATTTAAAATAACTGAAATTATACAGAACTTGTCCTCTGACCACAATTGAGTCAAACTAGAAATCAATAAGATAACAAGAAAATCTCCAGATACTTGGAAACCAAACAACACACTTTGAAATAATGCATGAGTCAAAGAGAAAGTCTCAAGAGAAAACAATAAATATACAGAATTGAATGAAAATGAGAATTCAAATTTATGGGCACAGCTAAAGCAGTGCTGCAACAGAAATTTGTACCACTAATGAATACATTATCAAAGAGGAAAAGCTTCAAGTCAATATGAACCTAGAAAAAAGACAGTGATATAAACCCAAAATCATCAGAAGAGAAAAAATAAAAACAAAGAGTAGAAATCATGGAAATAGAAAACAGAAAAACAATAGAGAAAATAATGAAACAAAAGGTTTTCTTGAAAAAGTCAATAAAATTGACAAACCTCTAATAAGACTGACAAAGTAAAAAAAAGAGAGAGATAACACAAATTAACAATATCAGAAATGAATCTGGGAATATCATTGCAGACCCAGGATACAAAAAAGAGATAATATGAAAATGTTATAAATAACCCTGCACTCATAAACTTAGATGGAATGGACCAATTCCTCAAAAAGGACAAATTACTACAGCTCATCCAATATGTAGCAGATAATATGAATAGTGGTGTAACTATTAAGACAATTAAATTCATAATTAAAACAACCCAAAAAGGAAATCTCCATACACAGATCGTTTTGGTGGAAAAATCTGCCAAATGTTTAAAGAACCAATTTACACAATTTGTTCCAAAAAATAGGAGAGGAGAGAAATACTTTCCAATTCATTTTATGGAGTTAATATTGCCCAGATACCAAAATCAGACAAAGACAGCACAAGAAAAGAAAATTACAGACCGATATTTCTCATGAATATAGACACGAATTCCTTAACAAAGTGTTAGCAAGTAGAATTCAGTAATATATGAAAAGAATTATGCACTGTGACCACGTGAGGTTTATTTCAGGGATGCCAGATTTGTTCAATATTTGAAAATCAATCAATGTAATTCACCACGTCAAGAATAATAAAAAAAAAGTTCATATGAATTAATGCAGAAAAATCATTTGAAACTAACATTCATTCTTATAAAAACTCTCAGAAAATGAGGAATATAGTAGAACTTCTGTGATATGATAAAGAGGATCCACAAAAATCTACAGATAACGTCATGTTTAATACCGAAGGATTGAATGATTTCCCTCTAAGCTCTGGAACAACGCAAGAATGCTCAGTCTCACCACTCTTATTCAACATAGTGCTGAGAGTTGTAGCCAGTTTAATAAGGCAAAAAAGACTGGAAAGGAATAAATAAATGTGTCATGATGACATGACTGTCTGCATGGAAAAATCTGAAGAAATCTACGAGGGGGGAAAAAAGCTTTGAGAACTAATAAATGAGTTCATGAGGGTCCCAAAATAAACATACAAAAATCAACTACATTTCTATATACTTGCAATCAACACATTGAACTGAAACTAAAAATGCAATATTGTTTATGATTGTTCAAAAAATTAAATACTTACGCATAACTCCAACAAAACATGTACAGGACTTGTATACTGAAAACCACAAATCTTTAGTAAAAATTGAAGATTCAGTAAATGGCAACACGTCTAATGTTCATGGATTGGAAGATGCAACATAGTAAAGATGCCAATTTTTCCCAAATTGACAGTCTTTATACCATTACTATCAAAACCACAATGAGAATTTTTAGATGTAAATAAATTACCTGAAAGTTATTTAGAAAGGTAAAGTAACTAAAATAGTTAAAATAAATTTGAAAAGGAGGAATAAAGTGGAGGAATATGCCTGCCCGATCTGTGGTATTGGCCTCCCAAAGTACAACAGTTGGTCTCTATTCACCTAGAACAGCAGAGGAAAAAGAAGGGTCAGCATTGGAAGGAGAGACTGGAATGTGTGTTCGATTGCCTCCATGAAAACTGCATCCTCTGCCAGGAGACCGGAAGAACTGGATGGTATCTGACTGAACGTTTTGATCAAAGAGTCTACAGGAGAATCCTGATCAAAAGGGGGGCCAATGTGGAACAGAATTTAAAATTCTCATGGAATCCACAGACATTGAGGCTGGGAGACCCCCCAAAACTGCTGCCCTGAGGAAATCTTTAAACCCAAAAACAAAACTACCCCCCAAAATCATCTTTAAACCAAACAATAGTTTAGCTCAACTAGTATCTTAGGCTGGGTTCTCTAGAGAAGTAACACCAGTGAAATATGGATAGATAGATGAGAGATGATAGATAGATAGATAGACGATAGATAGAGGATAGATAGATAGATGATAGATAGATAGATAGATAGACAGACAGAGATAGAGATCTATAGAGAGAGAGGGAGGGAAAGGGAGAGAGAAAGCTTTACCTTAAGGAAATGGGTCACATGAGTGTAGAGGCTGGCAAGTCCCAAGACTGTTTGCCAGGCATCAGGCTGGAGTCTGCTGCTGATTCACATAGCTGCAGGGACTGAAGAACCCAAGATCAGCAGGTCAGATGGTGGGCTGCTGGCTCATGGGCTGTGGAGTCCAATGAATCCTGAGATCTGCAGGCAATACAGTGTTAAAAACCAGAGGTCAGATGTAGGATTCAGAGTGAGCAAAATCCAGTAGGCTTTGCCAGAACATCCATATTTATTGGATGTAGGCCACTTCCCTGAGGAAATCCTCTTACAACTGATAGGCTGATCACATCAGATCCCATCACGGACGTGATTACTTTATACCACAAAATGGAGGATAACTACATCATTACGTAACTTCCAAACTACCTCACAATATAACTGACAAACCACTGAGACTCATGGCCCAGGCAAGTTGACACACAATCTTAACCGTCATAATTAGGAAAGAAGTTTTGCCTTGACTATTGTGCTCTTTTAAATAATTATCTATATGCTATCAAATCAACAGCAGCAACTCGAAAGTTTAGATGAGAATCTTAAGTGGCAGTGAGTTTGTGTTAACGATGGTGAAATAATTTGAAAAAAGAACAGTAAAAAATGGCACAACTTGAAGAAAATAATAGAACTGAACTGTAGATATAGAAATTGTTGGATTGGTGTATGTTTTGTTGTGTATATTTTCATAGAAATGTAAATAAATAAATAAATAAAATATAGTGGGATAGACACATAGATCAATGGAATAGAACAGAGAACACAGAAATAGACCCTGACAAATTTACCCAACTATTTTTGACAAAGATGCAAAAGCAATAAATGAAGGAGAAATAGCCTTTTCAACAAATGCTATAGACTATGATAAAATACTTGCAAACCGTATATCCGGCCTAATATCTGGAATCTCTAAACCCGACAAACAGTAGAGGTATACAAAACACTACTATTGAGAGAGGCTGAGTGAAGTGAGCATGGGGATTCCTGTACATATATTTTTTTACAACTTCCCATGCATGTGTAATTATTTCAACAGCATCTGCAAATCTATATTTTAAATGGAAGTGTCAGCGTTAACTTACAATGTATTTTATGTTTAAACACACACATGCACATACATGCACTGTCAATTTCTGTCCACCCAAAAGCCTCTTAACAAAGATCATCCAGGAGAAAAAACACCCAGATCATAGTCTCTACTTTTTCACATTGAAAGGGACCCAGGCTTGGTAAACAAAGTAGTCCTGGCCTGGGGCAGAAAATAGACACGATGAAACCAGAATACAAGGATGCTTCCGAAGACTCCGGGGATGTGTCAAAAGCATTCAGAAATTAACTCTAAGAAGCTTCCGATGGTCAAAGAAGGAATAGGAGTTACAGAAAGAATAACAGCTGCAATGGATTGAAATATATCAAATGGGTTAAAAATCCATGTGCTCTCCCAGCAACTATATCTTGGTTTCTAAAGACCATTCTTCAATAAAAGAAGTCAGAGTTTTTTTTCAAAAAATGACTGGTCACAGGGCTGGAGCTAGTTAAATGCAAGATGAGACTAGAGTCATCTTATAGTACCGGGAAGTAAGGAAGTGCTCAAAACAAAGAACAGGGCATGTCAGTGAGGCACAGAAGCCAACCTGAGTTTCCAGCGGACAAATCTGGAACAGTCTAAACAACAAAACAAACAATATAGCATTGTATTGTCACCCAAAGTATAAAATAAATATCCCTGGGTTCCTAAGGAGATAAGTGAATGAATGAATGAATGAATAAGGAGAAGAGACCAGTCTTCTCTACAAAACAATTCTACATAGTTTATGCAAATGGTCCCCTTCCAGGAATCAGTTACTGTTGAGTCAGTTCGAACTCATGGTGGCCCCACACGTGTCAGAGTAGAACTGTGCTCCACTGGGTTTGCAATGGATGATATTTTGGAAGTAGATCACCAGGTCTTCTTCCAAGGTATCTCTGGGTGCACTTGAACCCTCAACTTTTCTGTTAGCGGCTGAGTGTGTTAACTATTTACTCCACCCAGGGACTGCCCCCTTCCATGAGATGGATCTTAATACCCATCCCCCATGCCCTCACGCATGGCTGGATTAAGCAACTACCTTCCAATAAGTAGAACATGGAAAGGGGGAAAAGTAACTTTACAGTGGAGAAATCGTGAAAACGCTAACTTGGTGCAGTGATCACGGTTAACATCAGGCGAACCCCAGTTGAGGGACATTCTACAAAATACTTGACCAGTACTCCTCAATACTCTCAAGGTAATCGAGAACAAGGAAAGTTTGAGAAACTCTCACAACCAAGAGGAGCCTAAGGAGACATGGTACACTGGATTGGATCCAGGAGCAGAAAAAGCAGTAGTGGGAAACGCAGTGAAATCCAAATAAACTTTGGAATTCAGTCAACAGTAATGGATTAATGTTGGTTTCTTAGTGTTGACAAATGAGCCGGGGTTATGTAAGATATTAACAGCAGGGAAAACTGGGTGAGGGAACTCTCTGTACTATCTTTGCAATCGCAAATTATTCCAAAGTGAAAAACGTATTCTAAAAACTCATTTTTTCCCTACTAATTCATGCTGCTTCAGGATTGGAAACTGATATGTGGAGACTTTGAAACATTTCCTGGCTCAACACAAGTTTTATGAAAATACATGGGGAAGCTTTGGAAAGAGTGGTAAGAGGAACACCTGAGGCTTCCCAGAGTGAACCAGGACCAATATAAGCATGGAAGAAGAGCATGTCCTGAAATCTTACAGCCTTTTGTGTTTGCTAATTAGTCCTCAAAAGAGGTGTGAGTACTGGACTAAATATAGTCCAGCAGAAATTGCTATACTTTCTTCTCTCTTCCTTCTCCTCCTCCAACTCCATTTCTTCCTTTTAAAGGGTAAAGAAGCACAGTGCTGACAAGCTGAGTATTCAGACTGCTTGTCCCCAAATCTTAGCTCAGCCCTTTGGTAGCCAGGTGAGCCTAGTCTCTCAAAGCCTTCATTTCCTCATTGGTAAAATAGGGATAGCACCTATTTCAAAGGTTTACTGTTGGAATTAAATAAGGAGGTTTATGTAAAGCACTCAGCACTGTGCTTAGTATGAAATAGTTATGTACTAAATTATTTTAAACTTTTCATAGCTTCCACTGATCATGGTATTTGTAATTTATCTTCATCACATATTTACCAGTGCCAACATGTGTTACGATAGTTCTGACAGGTCTTTTTCATGTAAAGTGTCTGTCTTATTTAGTGCTGCTATAACAGAAATGAGTCGGAATCGACTCGACGGCACTGGGTTTTGTAACAGAAATACCACGAGTGGACGGCTTTAACAAGAAGAAATTTATTTTCTTACAGTCTAGTAGGTTACAAGTCCAAATTCAGGGTGCCCGCTCCAGGGGTTGGCTTTCTCTCTTTGTCAGCTCTGGAGGAAGATTCCTTGTGATCAATCTTCCCCTGGCCGAAGAACTTCTCAGGCACAGGACCCCAGGTCGAAAGGACGCACTCTGCTCCTAGTGCTGCTTTCTTGGTAGTATGAGGTCCCCAACTCTCTGCTTGCTTCCCTTTCCTTTTTATATCTTGTGAGAGAAAAGGTGGTGCAGGCCACACCCCAGGGAAACTCCCTTTACATTGGATCAGAGAGGTGACCTGGATAAGGGTGGTGTTATAGTCCCACCCTAATCCTCTTTAGCGTAAAATTACAAAATGGAGGACAACCGCACAACACCGGGAATTATGGCCTAACCAAGTCAACACATATTTTGGGGGAACACAGTTCAATCCACGACAGTATCTGATTGAATTTCACAACAGTAAGCATCAGGAGATAGACAGTATCACCCCGTATTTACAAAAGAGCAAACTGAAACTCAATTTAAGCAACGTGCCCAAGGTTGTGAAGTCAGTGTGCCTAAGACCGGCTGGGTTCACCCACTATGCTTCCTCCTCCTACTCACATGCTTCCCACCTCCCTTGCTAGTGGTTTGAGGTCACGCGATGGATTTGTACATTGGCATGTCGGTAGAGTGGTGTACACCACCTCCCACCCTGGCCATCACTTCTGCACAACCTCACAACCTATCTGTTCCTTTCTGTGGTAACTGTTGGCCATGACTTGAAGATAACAGCATCATAAAAAGGAATATTCCTGGATTCCTGAGACATATTTTGGAAGTGAGCTGTCCAAAAGAGATGCCTGACCAAAATTAGTCTGTGACATGAGCAAAAAATAAGTATTTATTTATATTAACTTATTTGGGTTCCAGGGCTGGTCATCCCAGCTCTATTCCCACTGCTTCCTTTTCTGTGTTCTGTGGGAAATGGTCTCTCTTTATCTGGTTAAGTCTCCTGACAAGCAGAAAAGGGTCCACCAGTCCCCTGCCTGCCTATCAAAACCCTGTTTATCTTTTAATTGTGTCTTCTTTATGCTTGTCTGGATTTTCATATTTTTCTAGTAGAAGGAGCCCTGGTGGTACAAAGATTAAGCGTTTGACTGCTAACAGAAATGTTGGTGGTTCGAATCCACCCAGCCACTCCACAGGAGAAAGACCTGGCAATCTACCTCCATAAAGATTACAACCAAGAAAACCCTATGGGGCAGTTTTACTCTGTCGTGTGGGATCACTATGAGTTGAAAATCAACTCGACTGCACTTAATAACAATAATAATATACATTACCACCACTCATCTGTCAGTTTGTCATACTGAGGTGACTTGTTTGTTGCTCTGATGCTGGAAGATATGCCACCAGTATTTCAAATACCAGCAGGTTACCCTTGGCAGACAATTTCAGTAGAACTTCCAAACTAAGACAGACTAGTAAGAAAGGCCTGGCTATCTACTTCCTAAAATCAGCTAATGAAAACTTTGTGGACCACAACAGAACACTGTCAGACTCACTTGTTTTGGACACATCATCAGAAAGGATCAATCACTGGAGAAGACATCATGTTTGGTGAAGGACTCGACCATGCTGAGATTGTAAGCATGACGAAGGACTGGGCAATGTTTCATTCTGTTGTTCATAAGGTCTCCGTGTGTCAGAGTTGACTCGACAGCAGCTATCTATGTATACACCTACTTGCCTAACTCCTTTCCTTCCTCCCTTCCTCCTTCTCTCCTTACTTATCTATCTACTTTCCTACCTATCTATCTAATATATATTACCATTTACCTTTAACACCTACATGGAAATATTTATAATAAAAATACCCCTAGTGGGGAGAGGGAGACCTGAAGAGAAAATACTAATTATCTTTTTTTTTTTAATTTTTATTGTGCTTTAAGTGAAAGTTTACAAATCAAGTCTGACTCTCATACAAAAGTTTATAAACACCTTGCCGTATACTCCCAATTGCTCTCCTCCTAATAAGACAGCACACTTCTTCCCTCCACTCTCTCTTTTTGTGTCCATTCGGCCAGCTTCTGACCCCCTCTACCCTCTCATCTCCCATTCAGACAGGAGATGCCAACATATTCTCATGAGTCTACTTGATCCAAGAAGCTCATTCTTCACCAGTATCATTATCTATCTTAGAGTCTGGTCCAATCCCTGTCTGAAGAGTTGGCTTTGGGAATGGTTCCTGTTTTGAGCTAACAGAAAGTCGGGGGACCAGGACCTCCAGGGTCATTCTAGTCTCAGTCACACAGTTAAGTCTGGTCTTTTTACGAGAATTTGAGGTCTGCATCCCACTTCTCTCCTGCTCACTCAGGGGTTCTTTGTTGTGTTCCCTATCAGGGTAGTCATCAGTTATAGCCAGCCACCATCTAGTTCTTCTGGTCTCAGGCTAATGTAGTCTCTGCTTTATGTGGCCCTTTCTGCCTCTTGGGCTCATAATTACCGTGTGTCTTTGGTGTTCTTCATTCTCCTTTGCTCCAGGTGGGTTGAGACCAATTGATGCTTTTTAGATGGCCACTTGCTAGCGTTTAAGACTCCAGATGCCACTCTTCAAAGTGGGATGCAGAATGTTTTCTCAATAGATTTTATTATGCCAATTGCCTTAGAAGTCCCCTGAAGCCATGGTCCCCAAACCCCCGCCCCCGCTATGCTGGCCTTCAAAGTGTTCAGTTTATTCAGGAAACTTCTTTGCTTTTGGTTTAGTCCAGCTGTGCTGACCTCTCACGTATTGCGTGTTGTATTTCACTTCACCTAAAATAGTTCTTACCTACTATCTAATTAGTGAAAACCCTCTTCCTCCCTCCCTCCCTCCTTTTCTCCCCCCTTCTAGTAACCATCAAAGAATAGTCTCTTCTCTGTTTAAACTGTTTCTCGAGTTCTTATAATAGTGGTCTTATATAATATTTGCCCTTTTGCAGCTGACTAATTTCACTCAGCATAATGCCTTCCAGATTCTTCCATGTTATGAAATGTTCAACGGATTCTTCATTGCTCTTTATCAGTGCATAACATTCCATCATGTGAATATAACATAATTTATTTATCCATTCATCAGTTGATGGGCACCTTGGTTGCTTCCATCTTTTTGCGATTGTAAACAGTGCTGCAATGAACATGGGTGTGCATATATCTGTTCGTGTAAAGGCTTTTATTTCTCTAGGGTGTATTCCAAGGAGTGGGATTGCTGGATCATATGGTAGTTCTATTTCCAGCTTTTTAAGGAAGAGCCAAATTGATTTCCAAAGTGGTTGTACCATTTTACATTCCCACCAGCAGTGTAGAAGTGTTCCAGTCTCTCCACGGCCTCTCCAACATTTATTATTTTGTGTTTTTTGGATTAATTCCAGCCTTGTTGGAGTGAGATAAAATCTCATTGTAGTTTTTTTTTTTGCATTTCTCTAATGGCTAATGATCTTGAGCATTTCCTCATGTATCTGTTAGCTACCTGAGTGTCTTCTTTAGTGAAGTGTCTGTTCATATCCTTTGCCCATTTTTTAATTGGGTTATTTGTCTTTTTGCAGTTGAGTTTTTGCAGTATCATGTAGATTTTAGAGATCAGATGCTGATCAGAAATGTCATAGCTAAAAATTTTTTCCCAGTCTGTAGGTAATCTTTTTACTCTTTTGGTGAAGTCTTTGGATAATTTTTAGAAGCTGCCAGTTATCTAAGTTCTCTTTTGCATTTTTAGTAATGTTTTATATACTGTTTATGCCATGTATTAGGGCTCCTAGCATTGTGCCTATTTTTTCTTCCATGAACTTTATTGTTTTAGATTTTATATTTAGGTCTTTGATCCATTTTGAGTTAGTTTTTATGCATGGTGTGAGGTATGGGTCTTGTTTCATTTTTTGAATTTCAACTTAAATTCTATCTCCTCGTAGTAGGCTATTACTCTGATGATCCCCATTTTGGGAGCCTTAATCCTTCATGAAGGAAGTCCAGCTACATTGATAGAGAGACCACTTGGAGAGGCAGGCATTCAGCTGAACTCATCCTTCCACCTGCCCTCACCCAGGCCTCAGACATGTGAACAAAGACATCTTAGACTCTTCAGATATTCCAGCCATCAGCTGACTATCATTCATTGACTCTGGTCAATACTGCCTGAATTGCCAACTGAGTTCTGACCAAATTCCTGACTCACAATGTCATGAGATATAATAATAAAATAATTATCATCTTGGCCCAAGATTTGGGGAAGTCTGTTATGGAACAGTGGGTTTCATAGCTATTGCTTCCTTCTCCAGCACCCTTGAGGGGTCTGTGGTGAGGTCAGAGCAAGCCACAGAGCTAGGGTCGGGTATGCACATGTCTTCTTCTATGGGGCACCACTAAAAGATGGATGATGACTGTCTCATCTACCTGCAACTTAGGGCCTATTGATAAAAGGCCATTCCTCTAGTGATGTTCAGAGTCCGTGTGTGGTACAAATGGTTAAGCTCTGGACTACTACAGAGGCACCTTGGAAGACAAGGCCTGGTGATCTCCTTTCAGAAAGGTCACAGCTTTGAAAACCCTATGGGGCAGTCCTACTCTGCATACATGGGTTGCCATGTGTTGGAATTGACTGGACGGCAGCTAACAACAAGTATTGACATCCAGAGCTTATAAGTATTCCACCCATAAGACATGCCAGCAAAGTCTTGTCACTGGTCCCAAGGCCATTTTGTCTCCAAGGAGGCATGGGGGACAACCCCACACACAGACAGCATGATCCATTCAGCATGAAGCTAGCTGTACCCAGGGACTGGTCATGATTCTGGTGCTTGACCTGCTCTCTCCAGCTTCTGAGCTGGTTGCTCTGTAAAGCATGTGGCCTGTGCAGTGGTCACTGTGTTCTATTTCAGCCACTCTGAGGACAGGGACACCGGCTAGGTGGGGTTGCTGAGAGCACTTAAGAACTGATCTGGGTGGAGATGAAATCAGTCAGTCCCAGATGAGCCAGTTCTGATGGGCAATTCTCCTGCTTCACCCACACAGGTTCTCTGCTCTTGTTTTATGGGATTCTGTGGTCCGAAATACTCTATAAATCTCCATGAGCCTTTCAGAGTCCCGCTCTATATTTCATTCACACATCTTGACAGTTACTGCTCAAGTTAGCAGCTCAGCTGCAGAGGCTGCCCGCAGCCTGGCAGTTCCCCTGGGTTTCGAGGGATAAATCCATCAGTAGTCTGGTGGGATGATGCCCTGTTTCTAAGCTCAGAGAATTCTGCACTGGGCCAGGTCATGGGATGATCACAAGTCTGGAACGTTTCATAACAACACTTTCCAAAAACATGGGAAGGAAAGCATGTTCCAGATTCTCCCCTTACGTCTTTACAATAAACATTGGTTGCAGTGATCATCATAAAGCCAATCGGCATTTTCCTGGCTATCATGCAAAGTCTCATATGAATATGAGCAGGCCCAAGCCAAAGGCCTAGCCTGAGATGTCAGTGGAATTGCCAGAGCAGCCTCTGCCTGTCCTCAGAGCCGGTGTCAAGCTGAGGCCCAGGGTGCAGGTATAGCTGGGAGAGGATCATGGGAGAGACTAACACTGTGGAACTCCTACTGTGTGCGTTCACTTTTCTAGAAGACACACATGCATCTGTTCAGCTTACCTGGCCAATTGCATCCTTCGGCCTCCAGGCAGAATGTATGTCTGCCTTCTCTCCTGGGCACAAGGTCAAAGGTATGCAGGTAACAGGTTCCTGTGTTTCCCACATAGAAAGATCAAAGTGGCCCTCAGAAAGACCACCTGAAGATTATGGCATCTTTTTCATACTGCTCTGGGTCCCACCTGTACATGTTAGGATGGCCTCACGGAGGATGTGGCACCAAGTGGAAGACAGTGAGATAGAAACAGGCTGGCCTGAGGTTTTGGGGAGTACACCCACCAGGGTCTTTAACACCTTAGAGCCCTTGGAAGTTCTCCTGAGACTGACAGGGAGTTTGTCTTCTGCCTGCTTCACCTGAGGACACTGAAGCCCTGGTGACATTTAAAGGCAGCACACTTCTAATCATCCTTGCTCCTCTTCATGCTCTCTCCCGGCCTCTCCCCGCTCCACCCCACCTCAGCTGAGCACCATACATGGCAACCTGAAGGGCTAATTCATGCCTACATGGAAAAAAAAAAAAATTTTTTTTTTAATTATTCCTCTTACTTGATCTTTAAATATTATGGGACGAGGCACAGAGATTTAGTCTTTGTTGTATCAAATGCATCTATTCCTGAAGGTGGAATTTCAGACATATAGCAGTCCTTATAAAGATATATTGAAACTTTGAACCATTTGGCTAGACAGCTTCCCTTTCTAAGATAAACAGGCCCTGCTCTACCACCCAGATACGAAATTCCATAGACTCTCTAGTTCCTTATTTTCTTAGGAGACAAATTCCTCCAGCAAGATTTATCATGCATTCTTCCGTGAAAATGTCTAATTCTCAGCTATTCCAGATCTGTTCCCTCAGTTATGGCATGATGCCAGGACCATACAGCCAGTTCCAGGAGCAGACCCGCCAATTCCTAGCTGTGTGGCCTGGGGCCCATAGCGTGACCACTCTGCTCCTTGCCTTCCCCATCTGTAAAATGAGCCTGATAACAGCACTTCCCTCCTAGGTTTGCTGTGATGACTCAATGGGATAATGCTCATGGAGCATGTTGAGCAGTGCCAACGTCAGCAATTCCTGAGCCAAGCTCCCATGTGTCAGTTAGAGTGTCTCAAAGACAGATGCTGTCACCTGGACTCACAGAGTCACAGGCTTGGACTTAAAGAGGCCCAGGTCTTAGTCTTGCATCCATCCACCGGAGCAATGTTTCCCAAACTGCTTCCCACGGCACACTGCTGGGCCCTGCCATGGTCATGGGTCTTCTCCATCACAGGTGGGTGTGTATTCCTTCAAAGTTATTATACGACCAAATTAATGTGTGATATACTGGTATAGGGTATTATATCTCCTTCCTGAGAAAGTCTTCAGTTAAAACATCTTACCTTCGTTTAAACTAGTATTTCTTTTAAAATTTGATTGTCCATAGGATATTGTCAGAGAAAGCAACTAGTAATATCACATAAAGCTTTATTTTGGCTAAAAGCAGATATTGAGAAACACTATTTTATAAACTTTCTTTAATGTGACTACCCAATTTACACTTGGATTCTTACAGGGACAGGGGACCAACCATTTTGTACGGCTCATGATGCCATCTACAGAAGGCAATGCTCTTGGAAGTTTCTTCATGTTGAGTAGGCTCCACTCAGTGATCCAAATTCTATACACAATTAAAAAAAAAAAAAAAAAAAACCATTGCCGTAGAGTCAATTTCAACTCATAGCAAACCTATAGGACAGAGTAGAACTGCCCCATAGAGTTTCCAAGAGCACCTGGTAGATTCAAACAGCTGACCTTTTGGTGAGCAGTCGTAGCACTCAACCACTGCACCACCAGGGTCTCTATACACAATAGTTCTCTATGTAAGAAGCTTCCTATCTCTTACACATGCATGTAGCTATCAAGACCCCTTACACCCTAACCAAAATAAAATAAACCTTTAAATAAACTCCCATTTTCTGGTCTATGGCTCTCTAATTTGGGGAATAGGCTTGTTGGAGTTTATGGGTTGTTCACTCAGAATTCATTTGACATGATTTTTTTAGTCCACTTCATCATTGTGACCTATAGACATTCCAATTTACCTCCATCTCCCTCAAGTATAAAATTTGAGCTATTAGTTCCTCTGTTCTGGAAAACTCAATTCTGCTAATGCAATTTTATGGTTATGCCTGCATTCATAATATCAGTGCCACAACTGTTAAAACATACAGTATATCAAACTGAGCTCTCTACAGCTGTATGAAACCCTAAGTCACAGGACCAGCTATATCTTCCCCCATTGTCCTTTTGTGGGTGGGTACACAGCAAACCCTCGGCCTTCCTGAGTCACTGTTAAGTTCCACCTTGTTCTTCAAGATAGAGTATAACTGACTAATCAAAGACAATACACAGAAGGATTGCATAAAATTGCTCCATTTGTATTAAAAAAAATTACAGACATATACACACGCGTATACATACGCACTGGTTTTTTTTTTTTTATATACATATGCATTTACACCTTCGTTTTGGCATATGCTTAAAAGTTCCTGGAGGGATACACAAGAAACTATTAATAATTTCTACCTCAGGTGGGTGCAATTAAAGGATCTGTGATGATAGATTGTATATCCTTTAATGTTGGTTGAGTGTTACCATGCACATATATTTCCTCTTTGGTATAAAGAGAACTAGATAAAAAATATTTCATTTTGTTGTAGTCATTGCATCAATCTCACTTGTCAGCTTCTCAATATTCATCCATCCCACTGTTTGTTTGTATTATGTTGACAATAAAAGGCAGAGGAGAGAGCCTGGGGCACAGGACACTCAGCAACATCCTACACTCTTTGTGTAAGGATGTTCCTTCAGTCTGGTTTCCCTAATAGCCCTTTTATCCAAAAATCTTTCTCTTTCTCTTGGGAAAGGCTCTTCCTCTCCAAAACCAGAAACCGTAGCAGGAATCCAGGATGGAAGTGAGGGGAAGGAACATTGAGCACATCAGAAAGACAGGGAGGCCTTCCCAGCATGCACTGCAGCAACGTGCTTGTAAGTCTTCCGCTGAGACTACCACCCACTGACTAGATGCTTCCAATTCAGGATTCTTTCAGTTCAGGGAACCTTAAAGAATGGCTCCAATCAGAGAGCCTTTTGGTTACAAAATGCCTTCTTTTGCCAGACCAAAGGAGCAGATGGACTGTATGGTAAGAAGGGAGGAGCACTTGGGGGGAGGTCCCCAGCACTGCTTTGTACTCCTTGCTGTGGGGATGTTTGGGTATAACAAAGGCGTATACCAGGTGGCCAAGCAAGTACAGGGCAGAGTAGAGTTAATGACATAGCACTTACCTAGTGGCAGAGGCTGGCTGTCCTCTCCAGCCTTGTCTATTCCCTTTGGATCTCCCACACTGCCCCAAATTCCATAATATATTCATCTTCCTACTCTCCCCAAGTGGGACTGAGCCAAAAGCCACATACTCATGAACACTGAGGGAATCAGTGTGTGTTCTCTTCCATGATCATTCTGTATTCTTTCTGCCTTGGAGATGATCCACAATTGGCTTCCAAATCCAGCCCTGTTAGCCTCATCCATTCCACAGCTTGGATGTAATAATCTCCAAGGGAACTCTCCAGAGACAGGCTTGTTATGCGTTCACTCCTAATTACGCTCAGCATCACAGGACATATTGTCCAGAGTAACCTGAAATCCTGCACTAGAAACACTCATCACATGGACAAAATTTATACGAAAATATTTCTCTGACTCTGGTGTTATTTGAGAGTAGAGGGAGGTTTGCTTGAATTTAGTGAGAGGAAAGCTATATATAACTTGTTTGGATGGAGTTAACCTCTCTTTGGACTTCCTTGGGGATCTGCTGCATTTATCACGTACCAAAGCTGTATTAATGCCACAGCAGATCGCTGTAATATAACACACACATGCTGTCATCGTCTTGCAATAATGCAAAGCCGAGATGTTAACTTGGACTGGGTTGGGCCCTTAGTTTTAACAGTTCCACCTCAATGCCCACTGAACTTTCAGTACAAATCCACATATTATTTCTGGACTTTGATTCATATTTATGGCTACATGAGGCCAGATATCCATAAGAAAACTGAAAAGCTCCATTAAAAACCTTGCTATTTCTAAATACCCAGATGTTAGACTTTGTCTAGCTAAAGCATCTAGAAATTTTACTGCTTTTTTTAATCTTAGTATTTAACCTACATTTGGAAGCCTATAGACCTGCGTAAGATCTCCAGCCATTCAAAGCTCAGACCTGAAGCTCAAACTTGAAAATGACCAATAAACACTTCCAAGGCTGTGGTGCTGCACCTTTCTTTCCTTAGGTTTCTTGGAGCAGTCTCATGAACCCAGAGATGAACTGGATACAGCTTCCGGGAGGGTTGGAATCAAGCAGCTCGATGAACATAAGGGCCAGGCTCACTGTGAGAGCTCAACACAAGTTTGGTCATTACTGAGAGTTGTGGGCAAAGTCTTGTCCTTGAATGACTTTTTTTTTTTAAGTTTATACTGTATCCTACAAAGAGAAGGTCATGCAAGAAGTCCACGAGGGCGTAGCTGGCCACTGGATCAGATTCTACTCAACTAACATTATAAAGAGGAAACACTGCCTTCAAATTCTGTTTATATGATATGACCTCCTTAACCAGGAGTTTCTCAGAAATCTCTTTTCTAACAGATGTTTTTGTCTTGTCAATCTAACATTGAAGACCCACAGTTTCTCAGTGGCCAGTGCTGCTCCATGCTGGGCCATCTCCTTACAACCATCCCTTTACTGTGTTTTCACCTTCTCATTGTCCAAGCATCTTGCCTGGAATTCTTTCTCAACTCTGAACCCTACTTTTCTCATCCATAAAATGGGGAGACATTTTCATAGTGTTTTGTAAGAATTTAAAGGGGCTCAGCCTCACACAAGACAAAAACCAAAAATAAACCAAACCCAGTGCCATCGAGTCGATTCCAACTCATAGTGACCCTATAGGACAGAGTAGAACTGCCCCATAGAGTTTCCAAGGAGTGTCTGGCGGATTCAAACTGCTGACCCTTTGGTTAGCAGCTATAGCACTTAACCACTATGACAGCAGGGTTTCCCACACACATGACAAGTGCTTGATAAATACCCCATTGGTGTCTTTATGGATCAGCTTAGAGCAAAAGCTTGGAAGTTAGACTGACTCTCTAGCTGCAAACCCTTGAGCAAGTTAAGAGCCTATGACACAGGATGGTTAAATTAAGTGAGTTAATCATGTAACATGCTTTGACAATGTCTGGTACCTAGAAAATACTTGATAAATGCTAGCCATTTAGATTGCTGTTACATAACGTTCTCTCCGAGTTAGCTTTGCTCTCTCTCTGAGTTAGCTCTGCTCTCTCTCTGAGTTAGCTTTGCTCTCTCTCCCTTGCCATGACTATGCCACAATTTGTCTCGCATACCAAGTATTTCTGTGATGACATCATTTGGCACCTAGCTGTATTTTGATTTCTGGGTGTCTTTTTTCACTTTTGGGGAAAATCTGTCTCATCTTTCCAGTAGGGACCCCAATATATTTGAAGGACTGACTAGTTGGTGATGGTCTATTGTTGGATGCCATGTCTAATTTCAGTTCCTACATGCTTTCTTGGAGGAAAGGGGCTTGAGTCTGAGTGACTGCCCTGAGTGACCAGGAAATTCTGCATGCAGTGGGAGAGGAGAGGGGCACGGGAGCAGCCGCCAAGGAGAGAGGAAAAAACCAGGCTGCGGATTTAACAGTAGGCTCCAACGCTCACTGGTATGTTTGGGGCACACCCCATTTCCACTGTAGTCTGCATCTGTGAAGTGAGTGTGGGAACTGGTCCTCCCTGACAGGAGAGAGGATGCCTTCCAATGCTCCTGTGACTCATGGACCCTCTTGATCTATCTCCAATTCTTTTTTTTTTTTTTAATGTTTTGAGTTTTAAGTGATTTGTTTGTTTTTCTCTTGTGATATACTTCAAATACCATACAATCCACCTTCTTGTACTCAGTGGCCCAAGGGGACACTGGATTGCCTGCGGAGGTGAGGACAGAATGCCCACTTAGGGACTTCTGTGCTGTCCACAGTAGCAGAGGCATCCTGTAAGTTATTGAGGCAATTCATGGTTTGAGCTGACAGATTCCTGCATCAATGCTCTGTGAAGGGAGAGTGAGCCTTCACCCTGTCCTGCCAGCAACCCACTCGCCTTGCCTAGTAGGGGAGCCGCTCTCCTCCCAGGACATTCGCACATTCTGAAACCACTTGAGTCAAACCCTGAGCTCTCTGGACGGATGATGGAGCATCTGTCACTTTCTAACAGCCTGTTTTCTCCTGCTTTACTAAAGGCCTGTAGTCCTTACCATCCCGGAAATTAAAGAGAGAAAGAAACTTAAGAAATCTCAGAGCTCTTACCTCTGCAGAGCCATAGCCCCACAGAGAGGCCAGCGGGCAGCTAGAAAAACAGACAGGCATGGGACTCCATCCTGCAGCACTAGGCTGGCCCCTTAGGATCTGACAATGCACAGGGTGGCCATCAGAGCCCCTCCCACCCCAACCAAGCACCGCCCCCTCACTGCACCCAGGCCCATTCTCCCTACCCCAATCCCTGCTTCATGTGGTTCTCTAAATTCTAGGCAGGAAGTATTTCTCTCCAAGTTCCAGTTCTTACTACAAAGTTCAGGCTTCAGCACCTAGTCTCATTCTGTGACAACTGCCTCTGGTTTGGTTTCTGGGCTTCCAGACCTCCTTGTTCATTTGACTACGTGGGTCCCAATGGTATGGCAATAGTACACCTGCCTTCCCGGGGGCTCCTGGGTCCCTCCGTAATTAATGCCAGGTCCCTGACATGATGAGAACCCCCAGCTACCTCTGTGTGGGTTTCTCTACCCACTCCCCCACTGCAGCCTCAGAGCCTGTTGCACCATTGAACCTGGGACCCAGCTGCCTCTGCACCCCACCCTGCCTTCCTCATATTCCCTCGCTCACACTGCCCCTGTCCCCACATCAGATTGAATTCTCTCTATCCCCCAAAGCCAAGCTCAAAGGCCGCCTCCTTCAGGAAGCATTCCTCACTTGCCCCACTGATGTGTTTTCTCCCACTTTTCACCTCACAAGGGTCAGGCTGTGACCCGCAGACCCCACTGTAATCTACAGCAGTGGTTTCTGACCACACTCACCGCCTCTGCCAGGCTGCATACTTTGGGAGTTGAGGACTGAGCTCGCTCACTTTGACATCCTCACGGAGGGCAACCATAAGGATTTTTGTGGAATGTCAGCTCTCCCATGAGGCTAGGACTATCGAGGAAGGACCACGGTACATACAGAATAAAAAGAGTCATCTTTTAGGCCAGCCATCTTCCTTCCTTCTCTGCTGCTTTTCGCTTCCTCTCCTCTAGGAGGACTGGAGTCCTTCCAGATGAACTTCCCTTGAGGTCAGCACTGGTCAGACCAGGACCAGAGAAACCTGCCTGAAGATTTACCTGTCTGATCTGGATGTAACCAAGAGGGGGAGAGTAAGAACATGGTCTGATGGAAAAACAGATTTGCACCAAGGTCACACAAACTTGAGTGAAGATTGGTCTCCAGTTGAGTTCTCTGTCACAAAGTGTCTGGTCATTGTAACTAGTTCTAGGCTTAATCAACTGAGAATAGTGACACTTCTCGGCCCAGGTTAGGGGAAACCTGGTTGCATGAGACAGCCTCCCCTCGAACTCGCTGATGTCTGGGATCAAGCAGAAGCCCACATTCAGGGTCTCCATGACTTTGCTGAGTGGAGGGTGCTCACAGAAGCAAGGGCCTGGGCAGGTCCCCCAAGACAAGCTACTTGATGAGAAATGGCATCCCATGGTAATAGGGGGTGCAGGCAGAAACACTACTCTGGAGTATGTATGGTCAGAGAGCCATAGCCCTACAAACCCAGTGAGAAAAACTTAAGAAAACACAGAGAATGAGGCATCATCTCCTCCTCCCCTTTATTCCCCTGCTCCTGCTTTTTCTAGGAAGCACATTTACCTGTTGTTCTTAGTTTCTTCGGTTCCCTCTGTGCTGTTCTTTGATTTGTCCCCCTGGCTTCTTCTCAAGAATCAGTCCCAGGGTTGCCTCCTCTGGACAGCCTTCCCTGCGTTTATTTTCTTTGTGTAAGGGCTTTTGCACTGTGCTCGGCTGTGTGGACCTTCCTTGCTTGTAACGTGCACCATGTTGTTCTGCAGTTGTCAGTTCCCAGTTCTCTCGCACTGGACTAGGAGTTTGTTGATTTATTTCTTCCCTGTATCCTGAGTGCACAGCCTTCGTCCTGGCTCCTAAGTTCCTTTTCATCTCTCCACTGACATTGTCCTAGCTCATACCTGTCTCAGCTCCTGTCCCAGAAACTTCCACAGTCTTACATCTCCCACCCTCTTCCTCTGCCTCCATCCCAGCTTGTCCATTTTTTTTTTTTTCTAGTTCCTGCTGAGCCAACTCTGGCTCATGACAACCCCAAGTGTGTCAAAGTAGACCTATACTCCATCAGGTTTTCAGTAGCTGATTTTTCAAAAGTAGATTGTCAGGACTTTCTTCTGAGGGATCTCTGGGTGGACTTGAACCCCCAGACTTTCAGTTAGCTGCAGAGTGCACTAACTGGGTCATCCAGAGACTTCAGTACATGCTTACCAGTTACCAAACGGACATTTTAGAAGAAACAGAAAAACTTGGATTCAAATCCCAGCTCTACCACTTGCTGAGTGACCTTGATTATTTTAATATTCCTAAGCCTTGGTTTCCCCATGTTCATGATGGATGGAAAACTGAAGTTCACAAAAGAGGGTACTGAGTTTGAAGATACCAGTCCTCTTCTCCTTAACATGGACAGTTAAATAAGGCATAAGTTCCCCTCACCTGTCTCATAAGAAAGCAGAACAGAGCAATCCTGAGCTGCCTGTATCTGCCGTGTCCTCTGTTAGGTGGTGGGTGTCTCAAGGTCAGAAATAATGCACTATGGCTTTTCATGTCCCAAATGCTGGGACATGATGAACCATCCATGACTAATGGAGTCACTGGGTCAATGTTTGTAGAATGAATGGAGGAATCAATTCCCAGGCCATTTCCTTGGGTCTCTGATAGAGTATGTATCA
Organism: Loxodonta africana; assembly: GCF_030014295.1. Taxonomy (NCBI): domain Eukaryota; kingdom Metazoa; phylum Chordata; class Mammalia; order Proboscidea; family Elephantidae; genus Loxodonta; species Loxodonta africana. Next base: position 80,543,752 of record NC_087357.1, on the reverse strand, counting down.
TACCTCTATTTTGTATGGGACCTTCCCATCACGTGCCTTCCTGGCACCACCCCTGTCCAGCCTGGCACAGATACAAGTGCCTCACAGAGATCAGAGATCACACTAAGGTCCCCAGCACCCAGCCCTCTGCTGGGTACATGGTGGGAGATGTGTGAAGCTGCTTTCAAATGCATCTCTAATTGAGCAGTAGCAGTTGAAAGAAGGCCCTTCTAAGAGGTTGAATGGACTAGGGAGTAAGCTATGGCTGAGTAGCTGAGGAAAAGGGCAAGGGGAGTGAAAGATTACAAAACCCAAACCCATTGCTGTCAAGTCAATTCCAACTCATGACGACCCCATGTGTTATAGATTAGAACTTTTCTATAGGGTTTTCTTGGCTGTAATTTTTATGAAAGTGATCTCCACGCATTTTTCTACCTTTCTTGCCCCTGGGTGAGTTTAAACCACCAATTTTTAGGTAGCAGATGAGAGCAAACCATTTATCCCACCCACTGACCTTGGAAGACTACAAGGGAAGTGTAAAGAAACAAACTGGGTGAAGATGGGCAGAGGAAGCACAAAAAAGACAGCTCAGGAAGAAGATAAGAGAAGGACAGTTTAGAAGGCAAAGGAAAGAAACCTGAAGGGTTGAGTGGCATCCCTTCTGGTGCCCGGAAGCTCAAGGTGTAAAGAAAGAGACAAGAGCAAGAAGGTCATGCAGAAAACAATATATCCAGGAAAGCACATTGACCACAGGTTGTGGATGTCACCAGAGGGATTTGAGAAGACAGATTCACAGGTCTGGCATATCTGAGCCCAGGGCTCTCTCTGTTCTCTCCGTATGGGTCTCAGGCAGGTCCATCTCAAGGCTGCCTCCCCCACAGACACTGGCCTGAGAATCACTATGCTTCCTTGGCTTCCTCCTCCTTCTCAGAGCAGGGCCTTTCACCAGAAGACTCTCAACAATGCCCCTGAGATTACTAGCCAGAATGTGACCACTGGGTGTCTATGTAAGCTATCATAGGCTTCCTGTAAGAAAAATAAGATAAAAATCAGACATGTGACTCAACCCTTCAGTACAACTTCTTATTCTGATGGGCCTCACCCTCAGGTGGCAAAATTTCTTAACCCAGAGCATCTCCCCAGGTCCCAGGTAAAGACAGCTCCAACTCTAAGCTAACTGTTGACTTCACTGTTAAGTCATTATTCCTAAGTATAGTTGAGCCTTTAATATGTAATAGACATTAACTTAAGCACTTGTCAGGTATTGCCTCATTGAATTCTTATAACACCCCTTTGAGATAGATTCCATTGGCCTCATTTCACAGACAATAAACCAGAGGCATAAAGAGTTTCGGTGAGTTGCTTGAAGTCACACCTTTGGTAAGTGATGGACCCAGGCTTCATCTGGTCTGATGCGGACGGATTCCAGAGCTGTGCTTCTACCACTACACTATGCCACAGCTTCAAGCCTGGGGGATTCTCCCTGGTCCAGATCCCAGCGCTATCCGCCTGGCCCATTGCTTTCTCTACTGCTTTAGTTCATTATTTCAAAAGGAGCATTAACTCCACTCCACAGAAAATTAGTTCCAAAAGGGACAGAAGAGTGGGCTGTCCAAAACTCAGGGTTTGGACCCCAGGGTCCCAAAGCAGTGTAGGTGGGTAATCATGCTCTCTTTCCTCGTATTCTAGAGAGAAGGGTGACTTACAGACATCATTCTGCTTTTCTCTAAAGCTATGCCTGACCCCTAATACTCAGAGGGAGGCCAACTTGGTGGTACTTCACCTAAGTTAAGGTGCCCTAGGGCAGCAGCATAGAAGATGACCTTGGGGGCTGGAGACTTGCATTTTTGCTAAGTACTAGGAATGGATTTCCCCTGCGTTTGGTTCTAGTCCCAGTTGGTGACGTTTCTCCTCAACGTTTTAGGGACATGCTCTGGCTGCTGCATTGGTCAAAGGGCAGTTACCAGGATGTGGGAGTGCAGCTCTGGGCAGCATGGGGCCCATGTGGAGCCATGCGGGAGTACAGCCATGGAGGGAAGAAGCATGACTTACAATTTTTGCTCTTTCCTGTAATAATGCATATGAAATCCATTTTATTTTGTTCTTTTCTTCAAAAACCTTCTGTGCCCTTCATCTTCTTAATTATCATTCTCTCGTTTCTCTTCCTATGATTCCAACTTATCTTCAGTCTTTTTTTAATTGAATTTTTTAAATTGAACTTTAGATGAAGGTTTACAGAACAAACTAGTTTCTTATTAAACAGTTAGTAAACACATTGTTCTGTGACATTGGTTAACAAAACCATGACATGTCAACACTCTCCCTTCTCAACCCTGGGTTCCCTATTACTAGCTTTTCTGTTCCCTCCTGCCTTCCAGTCCCTGTCCCAGGGCTGGTGCACACCTTTAGTTTTGTTTCTTTTTTTTTTTTTTTCCATAGGCTTGTTTGAGCTTTGGCTGAAGGGTGAACCTCAGGAGTGACCTCCTTACTGAGCTGAAAGGGTGTCCGGGGGCCATATTCTCAGGGTTTCTCCAGTCTCTATCAGGCCAGCAAGTCTGGTCTTTCTTTTTGAGTTAGAATTTTATTCTACATTTTTCTCCACCTCTGCCCAGGACCCTCTATTGTGATCCCTGTCAGAGCAGTCAGTGGTGGTAGCCAGGCACCAGCCCATTGTATTGGGCTCAGTCTGATGGAGGCCGTGGTAGATGCGGTCCATTAATTCTTTGGATGAATCGTTCCCTTGTATCTTTAATTTTCTTCATTTTTCCTTGCCCCTGAATGGGTGAGACCAGTGGAATATCCCAGATGGCTGCTCACAGGCTTTTAAGGCCCCAGACACTACTCACCAAAGTAGAATGTAGAACATATTCTTTATAAACTATGTTAAGCCAATGGAGCTAGATATTCCCTGAGATCATGGTCCCCACAGCCCTCAGCCCAGCAATTCAGTCCCTCAGGGAGTTTGGAAGTGTCTGTGGAGCAAACATGGCCTTGCCTTGTACAGGATGTGCTGGCTTCCCCAGTATTGTGTACTGTCTTACCCTTCACCAATATTACCACTTATCTGTTGTCTATTAAGTGTTTTTCCATCCCCACCCTTCCCCTTCCTTGTAATCATCAAAGATCATTTCTTTTTGTATGTAAGCGTTTTCATGAGTATTTACAGTAGTGGTCTCATAGGATATTTGTCCTTTTGTGATTGACTTATTTCACTCAACATAATGCCCTCTGGATTCATCCATGGTATAAGATGCTAAACAGATTTATTGTTGTTCTTTATTGTTGTGTAATACTCCATTGTGTGTATGCACCATAGTTTGTTTATCCATTCATCTGTTGATGGATGTTTCCATCTTTTTGCTATTGTGAACAATGCTGCAATGAACATGGGTGTGCATATGTCTATTCGTGTGATGACTCTTCTTTCTCTAGGATATATTCCTAGGAGTGGGATTGCTGAATCATATGGTATTTCTATTTCTAGCTTCCTAAGGAAGTGCTATATCATTTCCCAAAATGGTTGTATCATTTTGCATTCCCACCAGCAGTGCATAAGAGTTCCAATCTCCCTGCAGCCTTTTCAACATTTATTTCCTGTTTTATTGATTCCTGCCAGTAATGCTGGGGTGAGATGGCATCTCATTGTGGTTTTGATTTGCATTTCTTTAATGGCTACAGATCGTGAGCAGTTCCTCCTGTGTCTGTTGGCCACTTGAATGCCTTCTTTGCTGAAGCATCTGTTCATTTCCTTTGCCCATTTTTTAATTGGATTATTTGTCTTTTTGTTGTAGAGGTGTTGGATTTCCTTGTGGATTTTAGAGTTTAGACATTTGTCTGATTTGTAATAGCCAATTTTTTTTCCCAGTCTGTAGGTTCTCTTTTTATTCTTCTAGTGAAGTCTTTTGATGAGCATAAATGTTTAATTTTTAGAAGATCCCAGTTATCTGGCTTATCCTCTGGAACTTGTGTGTTGTTGGTTGTGGTTAGTATCCTGTTAATGCCTTGTATTAGGGCCTCTAGGGTTGATCCTATTTTTCTTCTATGAACTTCATGGTTTTTGGCTTTATATTTAGGTCTCTCATCCATTTTGAGTTAGTTTTTATATATGGTATGAGGTATGGGTCCTGTTTCATTTTTTCTGATGGACGTCTAGTTTTGCCATCACCATTTGTTAGAAAGGCTGTCTTTTCCCCATTTAATGGATTTTGGGACCTTGTTGAAGATCAGGTGACCACAGGTGGATGGATTTACATCAGGGTTTCCAATTCTGTTCCATTGGTCAACGTATCTGTTGAAGTACCAGTACCAGGCTGTTTTGACTACCGTAGCTATATACTAGGTTCTGAGGTCAGGTAGTGCGAGTCCTCCTACTTTATTCATCTTCTTCAATAGTTCTTTGCTTATCACGGACTTCTTCCCTTTCCATATAAAGTTAATGATAAGTTTTGTCATCTTTAATAATTCTTGTAATTTTGGCTTGGTTTTTACACATTCCCTTAATTTCTGTTTATCTGGAAATGTCCTAATTTCACAATCATATCTGAATGAGACTATTACAGGATATATTATTCACGGTTGGCAATGTTTTTCTTTCAAGATTTTATGTATATCATCCCATTGCCTTCTTGCCTGCATGGTTTCTGAGGAATTATCAGAGCTTAGTCTTATTGTACTGTAGTCTGTATGTGAGTTTTTGTTTTTCTCAAGCTGCTCACAGGATTTTTTTCTTTGTCTTTGGTTTTAGCTAGTGCGATTATGCTATGCTCTCATGTTTTCTTTTGGGATCTACCCTATATGGGCTTTGCCGAGCTCTTGGGTGGTCAGCTTTTCATCATTCATGATATCAGGGAAGCTTTCAAAAAAAAAAAATTTTTTTTTTTTCTGTCAGCAATTCTTCAATGATTCTCTATGTGTTTTCCATTTTCTCTCCCTGTTCTGGAACTCTGATCACATGCAAATTTTTGCTTTTGATTGTGTCTCACATAATTCTCGGAATTTACTCATTTTTCTTTTTTTTTTTTTTCTGATTTTTCCTCAGAGTTTTATCCAAGTGTTTGTCTCCAATTTCACTGATTCTGTCTTCCATCCTGCTCCTCAGCCCTTCTATGACACTGTCCATTTCTGAAATCTTGTCATTTATCTTTGGATTTCTAATTGTTGTTTTTGTGTGATTTCTTGTTTTGAATTAATTTTGGCATTTTGTTCCTGCATTATTTTCCTGAATTCTTCCACTTTTTTGCCTGTGTTTTCCATGAATTTGTCTGACTTTTCCATAAATTTGTCTATTTTTTCCTTATTTCTGTCTGCTTCTTGCTTTAACTTTTGGATAGCTCTGGATATTAGAGATTTGAATTCCCTCTCAGGTAGTTCCAGTGCCTTTTCTTCTACTGGAAAGTCATCTGATATTTTATTTTGGATGACTACTGGACCCATCCTGCCCTGTTTTTTTAATATATTTTGATATTGTCTGCTATTTTGGAGACATTCAGTAGTTATTTTCTTCATTTCTTGATTGTAGATTTGTTTCATCCTGTTATTTGTTTTATTTGGTTATGTCTGAGCAGGCTGGCTGTGCATTCTTTGTTGTTTGCTCATCTGTAGTCGAGATATTTTCACCTCCTTGTCCAATGGATGGGGCCAGTAACTCATCTATGGTGCAACACGGCAGGTCCAGCTGAATGGGAGGGGCTGGGATGGGTTGTTTTTGGAATGTACTAGGGCCGACAAGGTGGGCCAGAAATCAATGCTGGGCAGGTTCCAGTAGGCTGTGCCTGTGTTGGTCAGAGGTGTGATGTTCAGCACATGGTGGAAGTAGGCAGGAAAGAGGGGGGAGGTTGTGATGTATGGAGCTAGTGAGGGCCGGGGAAAGAGGAGAGAGAAACGGAAGCCAAAAACAAACAAAGGAAAAAAAAAAAGAGCGCAAAGGAGCTTTCTCTTGGAGTGGAGAGATAAGAATCTGAGAAATGGAGAGAAACATAAAGGAAAGATAAAAAGAAAGAAAAAAGGGGAAAAAGAATAAATAAGTAAATAAAAATTTGGGAAAAAAAGAAGAAAAGAAAAGTCCCCAGGGGCCCCACCAGTGCCACTGTGAAGACCAGGGAAGTCTCCCAGGTTTCACAGTATAGCCTGGCTAGAGGGAGTATAGATGTCACTCAGCACCAGGTATTCAGGAGACAGGAAAGGAACTTAAGTATAGACAGATGAGAACTGAGAAATGAAGAAAGACAGAAAGGGAAAGAGAGAGGGAAAGAAAGGAAAAAAGAAGAAAAGAAATTCCCCTAGGGATCCTGCCTGTGTGGCTACACAGATTAGGGGAGTGGCCCTAGGCCATGCAGTGCAGCCAGGCTAGAAGGGTCTCACAAGTGTAAAAAGAGAAAGAAAAATAAAATAGAACAAAACAAAACAAGCAAAAACAAACAAAAAAAAGCCCCAGGGATCCCACCAGCATGGTGTTGTGGGCTGAGGGAGTGGGTCCCCAGTCTAGTGGGGCTTCACAGGCTTTCAAGAAGAAGCAAAGATGGCACACAGAGCCAAGTACTTGAGAGAAATGAGAGGAAGTGGTGGGAGGCATGGAAGAAACCAAAAGAGACAGAAGAATGCCAGCTCAGGGACCTGGCCAGTGTGGACAGAGTGAGTCCAAGCAGCCCAGGGCAGAAGCAGTTGCCTCCTGGCCAAGAGACTGCAGCTGATGGGAAGCAGAGGAGGCTAAAGTGGGAGGGGAAGAAGGGTGGGGGTTAGGAAAGCATATATCGCTCATTACCCAGTGCTCTGTCTCCTGCTGGGAACTTCATGAAGCTCCTTTCCCGTACTTTCTGTCCGCCAGTCTGCGATGTGGATGGGCAAATTCAAGAGGCATGGATGCTGCACTTCCCGGCCAGCCAAGCCACCTCAGCCAGCCAGGAAGCTTGGAGGTAGAGCAGTGGGGAGAGGTTCTGGGGTAGGAAAGAGCTGGTTACTGGGTGCTCTGTCTTCTGCTGGGAGCTCTGTGAAGCTGCATTCCCATGCTCCCTGTCAGCTTATCTCCAACAGGAGTCCAGGATGGTGAAGCCATGCTGCGTTAGCTGATAAGGAACCTTGGCACATATCTCTCCTCACTCTCAGTCCTCTGTCAGTTTCTTATTCCACCTGGGTTTTTGGCTGATTTCTTTAACTCTTCATTTGACCCTTCGGGATCGAGGAATTACATTTTGTCTCTGTTTTACTTAGTTTTCAAGTCTTTGCTGTGGAGGGACAGTGTGGTGCTCCTGTCTATGGTGCCACATTGGCCAGAAGTCTAACTGAAATTCTTATTGAGATAATCATAGATTCACAAGAAGTCATAAGGAATAATACAGGTATTCTGTGTACCATTATCCAGTTTCCCCCAATGGTAAGATTTTTCAAAATTATAGGAAAATCTCCCAACCTTATTCAAATTTCCCAGTTTTTACTTATACTCATTTATATGTGTATTTAACTCTATAAGATTTTAATTTTACATTGAACCATTCTAACTGTTCTATCACCACATAGAAGCCCTGTTGGTGCAGTGGTTAAGAGCTCAGCTGCTACCCAAAACGTCAGCAGTCCAAATCCACCAGCTGCTTCTTAGAAACCCTATGGGGTCCTATAAGGTCACTATGAGTCAGAGTTGACTAGATGGCGAGTTTGGTTCTTTGGTTTATCAACACCTAAACCTTGTGTAGGTTTTTTATAACCACATCTACCTCCCTCCCTCGACTGCCATTCTAACCCCTGGCAATCACGAATCTGTTCTCCATCTCTGTAATTTGTCATTTCAAGAATGTTATACAAATGAAATCATAAAGTATGCAACTTTTTGTGATTGGCTTTTTTTACTCAATATAATTACTCAGTATAGTTCCCTTAAGATTCACTCAAGTTGTTGGGTGTATCAATAGGTCATTCTTTTTGTTCCTGAATAATATCCACGGTATGTATATACCACAGTTTGTTTAACCATTCACCTACTGCAAGACATCTGGGCTGTTTCCAGTTTTTGGCCATTATGAATAAAGCTTCTATGAACATTCACACAGAGGTTTTTGCATGCACACAACTTTTCACTTCTCTGGGATATTTGCTCAAGAGTGCAATTGGTGGGTCATAGTATATGTTTAGTTTTAGATGAAACTGTTGTCTCAGTCAGGGTTCTCTAGAGAAACAGAATCAATAAGATTGTATCTATACATCTATAATCTCTCTCTATCTATCTATCATCTATCTATCATCTATCTATCTATCATCTATCTATCTATCTATCTATCTATCTATCTATCTATCTATCTATCTATCATCTATCTATCTATCATCTATCTATCATCTATCTATCAATCTATCTATCTATCTGTCTGTCTGTCTGTCTATCATTTATCTATCTATCCCTGGTAGCACAACAGTTAAGCACTTGACTGTTAACTGGAATGTTGGTGATTTGAACTCACCCAATGGCTCCATAGGAGGAAGACCTCGTAATCTGCTCCTGTAAAGATAATAGCCTAGAAAACCCTATGGGGGCAGTTCTGCTCTGTCACGTGGGGTCACTATTAGTAAAAAATTGACTTGACTGCATCAAACAACAAGAACATGTGTATGTGTTTTATATGTAGAGAGAGAGAAAGAGAGAGAGCCGTGGCAGCACAGTGGTTAAAAGCTCGGCTGCCAACCAAAAGGTTGGCAGTTTGAACCCACCAGCCACTCCTTGGAAACCCTATAGGGCAATTCTAATGTGTCCTATAGGGTCCCTATGAATCAGGATCTACTTGACGGCAACTGGTATATATATATATATAGTGTGCTGTCAGTTCTGATACATATAGACATATATATGTAGAGAGAGAGATGTTTTATTTCAAGGAATTGGTTCATGATATTGTAGGGGACTGGCAAATCCAAAATTTGTAGGTCAGGTGGCAGGTTGGAGAATCCTGCAGGCTCATGTCCCAAGATTGTAGGTCAGCCTTCTGAAAGAGAGAAGAGTGAAGAGAGAGAGCAAGTTCTGCCAAAATATCTATTTATTGTCTGGAGAAATGACACACCCTGAGGAAATGCCATTTTCAGCTGATTGATTGATTATTAGATTACATTATAGGAAGTGATCACTTTGCATTACATTACATTATGGAACAGTAACTGGACTAGAATTTGGCCAAACCACTGGGAACCATAGCCTAGCCAGGGTGACATGTAAAATCAACCATCACAACTGTCAAACTGTTATCCAAAGTGGCTGTACCATTTCACATTCCCACAAGTAGTGTATGAGGGATATGGTTTCTCTGCATCCTCATCAACATTTGTTGTTGTCACTATTTTTTATGTTAGCCATTCTGATAGGTGTGTACTGATATCTCATTGTGGTTCTAATTTAAATTCTCTGGTCACTCATTATGTTGAACATGTGATTATTTGCCATTTCTATATCCCTGTCTTGGAAGAAGTACAGCCAGAATGCTCATTAGAAACAAGGATGGTAACACTTTGTCTCACATACTTTGGACATGTTATCATGAGGGATCAGTCCCTGGAGAAGGACATGATTCTTGGTAAAGTAGAGGGTCAGCAAAAAAGAGAAAGACTCTCAATGAAATAGACTGACACAGTGGCTGCAACAATGGGCTCAAGCGCAATAACAATTGTGAGGATGATGCAGGATCAGGTGATGTTTCGTTCTGTTGTGTGTTGAGCTGCTATGAGTTGGAACCGACTAGATGGCAACAAGCAACAGCATACCCTGTTCAGTAAAACATCTGTTCCTATCTTTAACCCATTTTCTAATCAGATTGTGGAGATTTTTACTGCTGAGTTTGAGAGTTTTTTCTATATTCCAGATATTATTACTTTGTCAGATATGCAATTTTCAAACATTTTATGTAAGTCCATGCCCTGCCTTTTAATCCTCATAGAATAAACAATTTTAATTTGGGTTAGGCTTTATGTATTGATTTCTCCTTTTATAAACCATACGTTTAGTGTCAAGTTCGTGAAGATTTTCTCTTCTGCTTTATTTCTAAAAGTTTTATAGTTTTACATTTAAACCCAACATGCATTTTGGGTTAATTTTTGTTTATAATGGGAGGTTCAGATCAATGTTAAGAGTTGTAAATTTGCCTATTTCTCCCTTTAAGTCTAGCGGGTTTTGCTTCACCAATGTTAAAGCTCTTTTGTTTGGTGCATACACACTTAAGGTTTATAATGTCTTCGGGTGGATTGATATTTTTATCATTGTGTAATCTCCCTCTTTACCTCTAGCACTTTGCTCTGAAGCCTGCGTTATTGGATATTAACATTGCCACTCCTGCTTTCTTTTTATTTAATACTTGCGTGGCATATTTTTTCATAATTTTATTTTCAATCTACTTATGTCATTGTATTTTAAGTGAGTTTCTTAGAAACAACATTCACTTGGGTTGTGTTTTTTAATTTACTTTGCCAACCTCTGTGTTTTGATTGTGTATTTAGGCCATGTATGTTTAAGCCAATTACTGAAAAGTTACTACTTAAGTCTTCCACCATTTCATTATTTGTTTTCCATTTGTCCTGACACACTTGTCAAAAATCAGTTGACCATAAATATATAGGGTTTTCCTGGATTTTTAATTCTAGTCCATTGATCTAGATGTGTATCCTTTGCCGGTATCCATGAAAAGGCTCAGACAATGGAAGCTGTGACAGCAGACAGGGGTGTGGGACAGAGGTCACGCTCTCTTGGCCCCTGGTTTTCTCCTCACTGCTCTGACTGCTCTTACTCTGTTCTTTAAGTGGCTTTTCCTCCCTCATCCATCTGTTAGCAGGTGGGTATGCTTTGGGTTGAGTCACAGAACCACTTGTTTTTTCACTGGACTTAGCCTGCCTGGGTGCACTCATTTACCCCATTCATTGATCATTGATACACTGATAACTTTGAAATATAGATCTCCCTCCCAGTGGTCTCTCAGGATTCAAATTGTCAATCGGGAAGCCCTTCTTAAATGTTCTGCCAGCAACAAAGGCTAACATTTCTAAAACTGCACTCATTCTCTTCCCTTCTCTAGCCCCCTAAACTGCCCATCCTCCTCTGTTGTTTATATCAGAGGCAGGGACCCTTCCCCAAGCCTATCCAAGCAGGGTCACCTTGCTTTTTCTTTTCCCACATCACTGCCACCCCAAGTCCACACAGTCTCTGGGTCCTAGCAGTTCTGTCCCCTAAACTCTCCCCTGTGCTTCCTTTCCTCTAGAGATAGATCCACACTCTCATTGCCCCAGCTGGGCCTCATGTCTCAATTTCTCAGGCTGGGGCCGAGGCGCCCTGACACACGCTCCTGAGGTACCCTCTAGTTAATCTGCTCAGAGCACTTACAATGCTGGGTTCTGATTGCTCTTTGCTTCTCTGTCTCCTACCCTGAAACACAGTCTCCAGGTCATGGGCCAGGTACCACTTGTCCTCTTTCCCTTAGGTGTGGAGCTCAGTAGGCACTCACATAATATAAGCTGAATAAATAAATATTTACCACAAAGATTGAAACTTTCATGATGCACAGGTGAAAACTGTAAGTTTTTGAAAAAATGGATGATATTAAATAAAAAAAAAAATGAGTAATATAAAGTCGAAGCCCTGAAACAGGTTTGACCTTAATCAGACACAATCTCCCTGGGAATCTCACCAACCGTGAGCAGTAAAGTGAAGGAAGGAGATACGACAGCATCAGAAAACTCTTGGCTGCCATCTTTCACTCTGAGAGCAACTTTGTGGTCCAGCTGTACTTCAAGGGGCACCACCATCTTTTTGGACTCCAAATCCTTGTTACTTGGCTAGAAAACTCGAGATCTGACTTCAGTTTGCTTGAGAGTAAAAATGTTTTTCTTCCAGTTATGACAGCTCAAGGTATTTGTCTGCAAGATTTAACCAAATTCTGTTCCAACAGTACTCAGAAAAGCAGGTAACCTTGGCCACCAAGCACTTCAAATTTGAATTTATAATGAAATCACTGGAAAATAAAAGATTTAAAATGCAGGCACTTTTAAAAGCTATCTAGCACCAGAATCTGGAATTTGTGACAGACAGACCCTTATATAGCTCCCTCCAATGCTTGCTTTCTAGTGGGGCCTGGGAGTAATGCATGCATTTATCTCACTAACAAGGAGTTCCCTGGAACAGTGATGGTGCTTTTCCAAGTGCCTAACACAGTGCCTGCTACATAGTACAGGTAGTCCCTGAGTTACGATGTATTCAAGTAATAACAAACTGCACTTGTGGCCATCTTTTTTTTTTGGACTTCTTATTGTTAGTCATATGTACTACATAAAATGTCGCAGCATGTAATTTGATAATGTTATCATTCCCAGATGTTCACTCTCAGATTCAATGTTATGATTTATAAAGATACTGAAAATAAAAGGCAATAATAATGAAAACCAAAAAAAAAAAGGTATTCTACTTACATCCGAAGTGACTTGTGACAGAGTAGTCAGAATGGAACCCCATCATAAGTTGGGGACTACCTGTACTCAATGAACATATTACAAATAAATAAATTAACATATAAATAAACTGAATGCAGGATTCTGAATGTATCTTATTGGTCGTCCTTTTAAATTTTTTCCCAATTTGAAAGAAACATGTATCTGGATCCTTAACTTCAATTATCTTTGTAAACCTGGCCTAATATTCTTTTTTATTTTATTGTGGTAAAATATCCGTAAGATCCCTATGTGTCTATCAGTTTGTCGTACTGTGGGGGCTTGGGTGTTGCTGTGATGCTGTAAGCTATGCAACCATTATTCAGATACCAGTAGGGTCACCAATGGAGGAAAGGGTTCAGCTAAGATTTCAGGCTAAGACGGGCTAGGAAGAAGGACCCAGCAGCCTACTTCTGAAAAGCATTAGCCAGTGAAAACCTTATGAATAGAAGGGGAACACTGTCTGATATAATGCCAGAAGATGAGCCCCGAGGTTGGAGGGCACTTAAAAGACGACTGGGGAAGAGCTGCCTCCTCAAACTGGAGTCAACCTTAATGATGCATAGATGGAGTAAAGCTTTCGGGATCTTCATTAGCTGATGTGGTATGACTCAAAAGGAAAAGAAACAGCTGTAAACATCCATTAATAATTGGAGCCTGGAATGTACAAAGTATGAATCTAGGAAAATTGGAAATTGTCAAAACTGAAATGGAGCTCATAAGCATGGATATGCTAGGCATTAGTGAGCTGAAATGGACCGGTATTGGCCATTTTGAATCAAACAATCATATAGTCTACTATGCTGGGAATGTCAACTCGAAGAAGAATGGTGTTGCATTCATCATCAAAAAGAATGTTTCAAGATCTACCCTGAAGTACAATGCTGTCAGTGATAGGATAATATCCATACGCCTACAAGGAACTCCAGTTAATACAACTTTTATTCAAATTTACGAGCCAACCACTAGGGCCAAAGATGAAGAAATAGAAGGTTTATATCAGCTACTGCAGTCTGAAATTGATTGAACGTGCAATCAAAATGCATTGATAATTACTGGTGATTGGAATGCGAAAGTCGGGAAACAAAGAATAAGGATCAGTAGTTGGAAAATATGGCCTTGGTGATAGAAACAATGCCAGAGATCAAATGATAGAATTTTGCAAGACCAACGACTTCTTCATTGCAAATACCTTCTTTCACCAACATAAAAGGGGACTATACACATGAACCTCACCAGACGGAACACACAAGAATCAAACTGACTACATCTGTGAAAAGAGATAATGGAAAAGCTCAATATCATCAGTCACAACAAGGCCAGGGGCCGACTGTGGAACATACCATCAATTGCTCATATGGAATTTCAAGCTGAAACTGAAGAAAATCAAAGCAAGTACACGAAAGCCAAAATATGACCTTGAGTATATCCCACCTGGATTTAGAGACCATATCAAGAATAGATTTGATGCATTGAACACTAGTGACCAAAGACCAGAAGAGTTGTGGCATGACATCAAGGACATCATACATGAAGAAAGCAAGAAGTCACTGAAAAGAAAGAAAAGACCAAGATGGATGCCAGAGGAGACTCTGAAATTTGCTCACAAACATAGAGCAGCTGAAGCAAAAAGAAGAAATGATGAAGTAAAAGAACTGAACAGAAGATTTCAAAGGGTGGCTCAAGAAGACAAGGTAAAGTATTATAATGACATGTGCAAAGAGCTGGAGATAGAAAACCAAAAGGGAAGAACACGCTAGGCGTTTCTCAAGCTGAAAGAACTGAGGAAAAAATTCAAGCCTCAAGTCGCAATGGTAAAGGATTCTATGGGGGAAAATATTAAACAATGCAGGAACCATCAAACGAAGTTGGAAGGAATACACAGAGTCATTATGCCAAAAATACTTAGTTGATGTTCAACCATTTCAAGAGGTAGCATATGATCAGGAACCGATGGTACTAAAGAAAGAAGTCTAAGCTGCTCTGAAGGCATTGGTGAAAAACAAGGCTCCAGGATTTTATGGAATATCAATTGAGATGTTTCAAAAAATGGATGCAGCGCTGGAGGTGCTCACTTGTCTATGCCAAGAAATATGGAAGACATCTTCCTGGCTAACTGACAGGAAGAGATCCATATTTATGCCTATTCCCAAGAAAGGTGATCTGACCAAATGTGGAAATTATAGAACAATATCTTAATATCACATGCAAGCAAAATTTTGCTGAAGATTATTCAAAAATGCTACACCAATATATCAACAGAGAGCTGCCAGAAATTCAGGCTGGTTTCAGAAGAGAACGTGGAACCAGGGATATCATTGCTGATGTGAGATGGATCCTGGCTGAAAGCAGAGAATACCAGAAAAGTGTTTACCTGTGTTTTATTGACTGTGCAAAGGCATTTGACTGTGTGGATCATAACAAATTACAGATAACGTTGTGAAGAATTGGAATTCCAGAACACTTAACTGTGCTCATGAGGAACCTGTACATAGATCAAGAGGCAGTTGTTCAGAAAGAACAAGGGGATGTTGGGTGGTTAAAGTTAGGAAAGATGTGTGTCAGGGTTGTATCCTTTCACCATGCCTATTCAATCTGTATGCTGAGCAAATAATCCAAGAACCTGGACTATATGAAGAAGAATAAGCCATCAGGAATGGAGGAAGACTAATTAACAACCTGCATTTTGCAGATGACACACCTTTGCTTGATGAAAGTGAAGAGGAGTTGAAGCACTTGGTGATGAAGATCAAAGACCACAGCCTTCAGTATGGATTACACCTCAACATAAAGAAAACAAAAATCCTCACAACTGCACCAGTAAGCCACATCATGATAAACAGAGAAAAGATTGAAGTTGTCAAGGATTTCATTTTCCATGGATCTACGGGCTACAATCAACACCCATGGAAGCAGCAGTCAAGAAATCAAAAGACGCATTGCATTGGGTAAATCTGCTGCAAAGGACCTCTTTACAGTGTTGAAAACAAAGAAGTCACCATGAATACTAAGGTGCGCCCGACCCAAGCCATGATATTTTCAATTATCTCATATGCATGTGAAAGCTGGACAATGAATAAGGAAGACCGAAGAAGAATCGATGCCTTTGAATTGTGGTGCTGGAGAAGAATATTGAATATACCATGGACTGCCAAAAGAACAAACAAATCTGTCTTAGAAGAAGTACTATCAGAATGCTCCTTAGAAGCAAGGATAGCAAGACTGTGTCTTACCTACTTTGGACATATTGTCAGGAGGGATCAGTCCCTGGAGAAGAACATCATGGTTGGTAAAGTGCAGGGTCAGCAGAAAAGAGGAAGACCCTCAACGAGGTGGATTGACACAGTGACTGCAACAATGGGCTCAAGAATAACAATCATTGTTAAGGATGGCACAGGACCGGGCAGTGCTTCGTTCTGTGCTGCGTAGGGTCACCGTGATTTGGAACCGACTGGGCGGCACCTAACAACAACTGCTTTCAATTCTTTGGGGTATATACCTAGGAGTGGAATTTTGGAGTCATACAGTAATTATAAAGGCATACCTCATTTTATTGTGCTCCACTTTACTGCATTTTGCAGATATTGCGTTCTTTACAAATTGAATGTTTGTGGCAACTCTGTTGAGCAAGTCTATCGGAGCCATTTTTCCAACAGCATGTGCTCACTTTATGTCTCTGTGTCACATTTTGGTAATCTCATAATACTTAAAACTTTTTCATTTTTATATATCTATAGTACTCTGTGATTGGTGATCTTTGATGTTACTATTCTCATTGTTTTGGGACACCACGAACCACAGCCATGTAAAACAGCAAACTTGATCAGTATATGTTGTGTGTGTTCTGACTGCTCCACCAACTGGCCATTCCCCCATTTCTCTCCCTCTCCTGGGGCCTCCCTATTCCCTAAGACACGACAACGTTAAAATTAGGCCAATTAATAACCCTATAATAGCCTCTAAGTGAAAGGAAGAGGTGTGTGTCTCTCACTTTAAATAAAAAGCTAGAAATAGCTAAGCTTAATGAGGAAGGTATGTTGAAAACTGAGATAGGCTGAAAGCTAAGCCTCTTGCGCCAAACAGTTAGCCGAGTTGTGAAAAAAAAGGAAGAGTTCTTGAAGGAAATGAAAAGTGCTACTCCAGTGAGCACATAAATGATAAGAAAATGCAACAGCCTGATTGCTGATACGGAGAAAGCGTTAGTGGTCTGGCTAGAAGATCAAACCAGCCACATTCCCTAAGCCAAAGCCTAATCCAGAGCAAGGCCTTAATTCTCTTCAACTCTGTGAAGGCTGAGAGAGGTGAGGTAGCTGCAGAAGAAAAGTTCGAAGCTAGGAGAGGTTGATTCATGAGGTTTGAGGAAAGAAGCCACCTCCATAAAATGAAAGTGCCAGAAGAAGCTGCAGGTCCTGATACAGAAGCTGCAGCAAGTTATCCAGGAGACCCAGTAAGATAATTGACGAAGGTGGCTGCACTAAACAGCAGGTTTTCAATGTAGACAAAACAGGCGCATACTGGAAGAAGATGCCATCTAGGACCAAAGGAAGAAAAGATAACCACCTAAGGTGGAATTGTTTTTTGGACTTATTTTTATTATAAAGAAGTTCCTACATATTAAGGAAATATATAGCATATATTCAAGACATTTGTTAAAAAGTAATAAGCATCAAGCTAAAGAAACAGAACAGCGTCCTTACCTTTAAGGAAACCCCCTCCTCCCCCCGGTGGTGCAAATGGTTTGTACTCTGCTGCTAATCCAAAGGTTGGCCATTTGAACCCATGCAGTGGTGTCACAGAATAAGGCCTGACAATCTGCTCCTATAAAAATTACAGCCAAGAAAACCCCATGGAGCAGTTGTACTCTGTAACATGTGGGACCACTAGGAGTCAGAACCGACTCCAGGGCAACAGGCTTTGGTTTTTGGTTTTGGGCATCCCTCCTCTATAACCAGAGACCAATTTTAAAGGAAGAAACCCAAAAGAAGTGCTGGCTGTGGGCCAGTCTCCCCGACGCCCCAGTGAATCCAAAAGGACCTCCTACTCCTCCCTGCCCTCCATCAACTAGAATGCAGCCAGGTGGCCTAGTTGTGGAAAATCCATCACTCCCATTTAAGACCTTGAATCTTGACAGAGTGACACAAACATTCCAGGACATTTTAGAAAATATTCACAACAGCAAAAGTCCAAGAGTGGTCTCTTAGAAACTGTTCCTAGGCTGATTTGGGCTGTTTCCTGTTATATGGCCTCCTGGATTCAAATCTGCTCTCCAAGTTTCGCTCACCAGGTTCCCATTAACTCTGGGAATGTCCCTACATAGATTCAATAATGCTTCTGCTGCTGACGCTAGCTAGAGTTGCTATCTGCTACTTGGAGCACATCTCTGGCTGCTTCTGTGCTCTCATCGTGGCACATCCATCCCAACACGGCAGCTCCTGTCTGCCTCACCTCTGAGCTCCAACTGAGATGTCCAAGCAATTTTTCAGATCAATGGAAGGGTCATCTGCTTTGGAGAATCCAGAAAGTCAGGATGAACCATCAGGGAAATGCAAATCAAACCACAAGGAGATACCACTTTCCACCTGCCAGGGTGGCTATAATTAAAAAAAAAAAAAAAGTTTTAAGAAAACAACAAGTGTTACTGAGGATGTGGAGAAAGTGGAACACTCGCCCATAGCTGGTGGGAATATGAAATGGTGCAGACACTGTGGAAAATAGTTTGTACGTTCCTCAAAATGTTAAACAGTTACCCTATTGCCTAGCAATACCACTCCAGGAGAAGTGAAAAAATACGTCCACACAAAAACTTGTACCTAGATGTTCATAGCAGCATTAGGCACAATAGTCAAAAGGTGAGAACAGCCCAAACATCAGCTGATAAATGGATAAACACAATGTGGCATGCATACAATGTAATATTATTTGGAAATGAAAAGGAATGAAGTACTAATACATGCTACAACATAGATGAACCTTGAAAACATTATGCTAAGTGAAAAAAGCCAGTCACAAACAAACACAAATTGTAGGATCCCATGATATTGGACTGATACTGTGTGAGGTTTTGGGGGGGTGATGGAAACATGACAAAATTCATTATGGTGATGATTGCACAACTCTGTGAATATACTGAAACCATTGCATTGCGTGAATTTAGGTGACCTGTGTGATATGTGAGTTATATCTCAATGAAGCTGTTAAAACAAAGAAAGACAGATTGGGTGGGGAAGCAAGCTGGGCGCCTGCTCCCTGCTTTCCCAGGGCGAATGGTCAGTGTCGTGGAGAGTGTGGCCCCAGTGCCTCTGGCTGCCCCAGAAGTGCCGTAAATCTCCTCAGTGGATGGTTTGTAAACATTGCCCAGCCAGCATCAGGTATGCTGGCCCTTCCACACAGATTAGCTGTGATTACTGTTTTATTGATCCTCAGGTATCTTCTAGGTATTGAGTTGCTCGAAATGCTTCCACTTGCCTTGTAAGTCTCCCTGGGCAAGTCTGCCCAGCCCAGGAGTCCAAACAACTCCAATCTTCCTGCTATAAATGTCAGAAATGATAAACGATGGGGGAGGACAAATATCCTGTAGGAAATGGTAGAAACCCTATATCTGAAATGGAGGAAAGCAAGACTGGACAGAGCTCTGGGGAATTCTGGGCTGCTACCCGCCCAGGCACCCTTGGGATGGGGAAAGGGGTGGATAAGAGGGGGGATTAGATTCTGGGTTTGCTTGCCTAAGATGTTCGTCCTGGAGTCTTGCGACTACCACCTGAGGAAAATAGCTACAGGAAGTGAAAGACTGTATTAGGTAAGGTTAGATAAAGGTTAGAAAAAGATAAAGGCTCAGAATAGAAAGTTCCTTCATGGAGAAAACGTCTCCAGTGTTGAGTTAAATGTAAGAGTGTGCTCAGACATGTGGGAATAGCACAAACAGGGCTGCGGGGACACAGTATATAGAGGGGTGCAGTGGTGGGGTGCCTTTGGGGGTGTGGGGATAGAGTGCACTCGGTGCACTCAGGGGTGCAAAGACAGAGTAGCCCTCTCTTTTAACTTAAACAAAGCACTTAAGAATGGGAATTTGCTGCAGAAGATCAAAAAATGTGGTGGTGGTTCACAATTCAAATAGAAATGGTTTGGAGTCGCGTGGTACTTTGTATCAAGCAAAATGTCCCTGCTTCCCAGCCTCACGAAGTTGGGTGAGATGGAAATGAAATAACGTTCTGGGAAATGTTTTGGAAACTGCAGGCTGCTAGCTGAGACCACTGTCTCCCGCTAATTGTTGGGATTCTGTACTCCAGCCCCACCAGCAGCTGCAACAGGAGCGGACCAGGGGCAGTCACCAACCTCTATCCTCCAGAAAGATGCAGACCAACCCCACAGGTCTTGGTTCTCCCCACAGCCCTGGCCTCTCACAACCCCACATTCAAACCCCTGCTTTCATAGGACTTGCTCTTGTCAGACAGAACTTAGCAGTTTTCAGCATTCTCACATGCCTACCTGCTCAGATGGGGACGCAAAATGGTGAGTTAGAAAGGCAGAGCTGAGCATTCTCATGGTAAGGACAAAGAAACTAAGGCTCAGAGGATTTGGGGTCCTCCAATATGGGGGTATAGGGAAGAGCATTCTGGCTGAGGAGACACAGGGACTGGGCTCTAGGGTCCCCTTCCCCTTTGCTCCCAGGCAGATCTCTTACCATCTCTTAGCCTCTGTCCCTTCTGTGAAATGGGTACAAGTACACCTACCTGCCTCTTCTCAAAAGATGTTTGTGAGGTTCCACTGAAAGAACAGATTTTAAAGTGCCTTGTTGTTGTTGTTGTCAGGTGCCGTCGAGTCAGTTCCTACTCATAGCAACCCCACACACAACACAACAAAACACTGCCCGATCCTGCACCATCCTTACAATCACTGTTATGCTTGAGCTCATTGTTTGCAGCCACTGTGTCAATCCACCTCGTTGAGGGTCTTCTGTTTTCTGCTGACTCTGTACTTTGCCAAGCATGGTGTGCTTCTCCAGGGACTGATCCCTCCTGACAACATGTCCAAAGTATGTAAGACGCAGTCTTGCCATCCTTGCTTCTAAGGAGCATTCAGGTTGTACTTCTTCCAAGACAGATTTGTTCGTTCTAAAGTGCCTTGCTATAAAAACGCACTATGCAGGGTTTCTCAACCTTGGCACTGCTAATATTTGGGGCTGGATGTCTCTTTGGTGTGTGAGAGTTCTGCCCTGTGCACTGTAGGATGTTCAGCGGCACCCCAGGCCTCTATCATGAGATGCAGTAGCAACCCCAATGCGGTCTTGACAATCAAAAATGTCTCCAGACATTGCCCAACGTCTCCCAGGAGTTGAGAGAGGGGGTTGAGAAAATTCATCATTTTAATTCTTTAACTGCTCTGTTTTTCACTGAAATTCAAAATTCACATTGACTGCATCTTTGATTGCTTAAGTTTTGCCCACTTTAGAATAAATTAGAGACTTCTGCTCCAGACGGCCTCCAACTGGCTCGGGCTTTGGCTTCTGCAACAGGTGTTCCCTCTTCCATTTTCTCAAATGTTTTCAGAATTCACATCTCAATTTCAGAGCCTGAATGGGGCCCCCAAAGTATTGGGGAGCCCACACAAAATTTCAAAGAAGAGTCTGGTAGCAAGTCACTGAGCAGGAAGCTCTTACATTCTTTACCAGTCATGGCCATGTCTTTAAGACCTCCAAAGCATCTGGAGTTGGAGTCTGCAGTTGCAAAGTTATGCTAGTGGCTGGTTGAACATTGCAGACTAAATCCAAGTGACAGGTTTAGGGAAGAAACACATTGTAGGCAACAAGGCTTCTAGGACCTCCTCAGGAGGGGATCCCCTCCTTGAGCTTGTATCAGGCTCAAGGATATATAACTGAGCCCCATATTTAACACACTCCATGCACATGTGCAAAGAATATGTTCTATTTTTAAGAAAAATATTCCTACAACTGCTTTAATCTTCTCCATGAACACTCATCCATCCACTAGTAAGTGGAATTAGGTAACTAGGGAAGGCAATTGAGGCATCCCAGTTAAGAGCATCTCATTTTGCTTCTGGTTTAAAAGGCCTCTTTTAACCAGAAGAACTAGATGGTGCCTGGCTACCACCAATGATGGCCCAAAGGAACACAACAGGGAGTCCCTGATGGAGTAGGAGAAAAGGGGGGTCTGACTGAGACTGGAGGTACCCTGGAAGGCATGGCCCTGGACTCCCTGTTAGCCCAAAACTAAAACCATTTCTGAAGCCAACTCTTCAGACAAAGATTAGACTAGACTATAAGGTTAAAAAAATGATACTCATGAAGAGTATGCTCCTTAGCTCTAGTAGATACATAAGACTAAATGGGCAGCTTCTGTCTGGAGGCAAGATGAGAAGGCAGAAAGGGACAGGAGCTGGTTGAATGGACATGGGAAATCCAGGGTGGAAAGGAGGAGTGTGCTGTCACATCATAGGGAGAGCAACTAGGGTCACATAACAGTGTGTATATAAATTTTTGTGTGAGAAAGTAACTTGAACTGTAAACTTTCACTTAAACACAATAAAATAAATAAATTATTTATTTTGATAAACGGTCAATTCCAAGTTAATCTGGGTTGTCACTCCCTCCCTCTTTCTCCAGAGGGCAGTCTGGGTGTGATTGAAAGCCCTGGTGGGAGGGAAGTGGCAGCCATCGGTGGTCAATCTGCTGCCTTTCCCTGTTGGCCTCTGCAACAGGGCACTGGCCTGTGGGGTCTGCTCCGGTTTAGGTAGCATCATCTACTGCTTCTGACCACTGGGTTGGCCAGGGCCTCTGGTCTGTGTGGGCCTCAGTGGTTCCCTCTTCCAGACCCGAGACCTCTGCTGGTCCATATTACACTCCATATCCTCTAACCTGACAAATGGGAACTTACAGACCTGCAGGGACCCAGAGGGACAGCCTCAGGCTGAACCATCTAGTCCTCTCTTAGCGTTGCCCAACACATATTGAATTTAGCATTGAACAAAAGCCTGGAGCCTCATTCATTCATTTATTCATCCAATATTTGTTAGTGATTACTCTATGCCGGGCATTGTTCTAGGCACTGAAGATACAGCAGCAAACAAAATAAAGTCCCTAGCCTCCACAAAGCTTACATTCCAGTGGCAGGAAAGGGAAAATAACAAGTGAGCGAAATATGCCGTGTGTGAGAGGGTGAGTGATGTATATCAAGGAAGGGAGATAGGGATTGTTTTGGATTGAATTGTGCCCCCCAAAACTCAATGACAACTAAAAACAAAAAAGATATGTTAAAATCCTAATTGCCAGTACCTGTGAATGTGACCCTGTTTGGAAATAGGGTTTTTGAAGTCGTTATCTGAACATGAGGTCATACTGGAGTAGGGTGGGGCCTAATCCCATCTGAGTGGCATCCTTATGAAAGAGAAGTGACACAGAGACAGAGAAGGAAGGTGGCAATGAGAAGAAGGAGGCAGAGATTAGAGTTATGCTGCAGCTGCAAGCCAAGGAATGCCTGGCACTACTAGAATTTGAGACAGACAAGAAAGGATTCCCCCTAGAGCCTTCAGAGAGAGCATGGCCCTATCTACATCCTGAACTTGTCCTTCTACCCTCCAGAGCTGGGAGACAATTATATGTCTATTATTTTAGATCACCCACCTTCTGGTACTTTGCTACACCAGCTTTAGGAAATTAATACGGACTATCGGGAGAGGAGGGGACTATTTAAAAATGTTAGTCAGGGAAACTTTCTCTGATAAAGTGACGTAGAGACCTAGAATTGGTGATCGGCGAGCCTATTTGGTGGAAGAATCTTTGGGAGTGCAAGGAGAATATTTGGTGGAAGAATCTTTGCAAGTGCAAAAGATATGCAGCAAGAGCATACTGGTGTGTTTGCAAAACCACCTGGAGGCCAGGAAGTAGGAGGTGGCTGGAGCCACAGGAATGAGGAAAGAGTAGTAGCACTGAGGTCAGACGGCCAGCAGAGGACCAGATCACATGGGTCTTTAGACAAATATTAGGAGTGTGAGAGTTAAGGTTGTGTGTCAACTTGGTTGGACTGTGATTCTCAGTGATGTTGTGATCACTTCTATGATGAGATTTGATATAATGTGATCACCTCCATGATGGCATCTGTTGTGAGTAGCCAATCAGTTGAAAGGGAGATTCCTTAGGCATGTGGCCTGCATCAAATATAAGCGGACATTCTGGCAAGGCTCAGGGACTTTTGCTCACTCTGGATCCTGCAGCTGGCTC
Organism: Loxodonta africana; assembly: GCF_030014295.1. Taxonomy (NCBI): domain Eukaryota; kingdom Metazoa; phylum Chordata; class Mammalia; order Proboscidea; family Elephantidae; genus Loxodonta; species Loxodonta africana. Next base: position 80,520,102 of record NC_087357.1, on the reverse strand, counting down.
TTGTTCATCTGACCTCCGGTTCTTGGGACTTGAGCTATCAGCTTACCTGTGGTCTTGCTGGCTGACCTTAGGATTCATCAATCTTCACAGCCTATGAGCAAGAGCCCTGGTCTCTGACCTGCTGATCTTGAGTTCATCAGCCCCTGAGGCTACATGAACCAGGAGAAGCCTCCTGACCCACGGACTTGGGATATTCCAACCTCTGCAACCCTGTGAGCCATTTCCTTGATATAAATCTCTCTCTTCATATATATATATATATATATATATATATATATATGTATGTATGTATGTATGTATATAGTATATGCTTTACCGAATCTGAATTTACTCGATGGCAATGGTTTTTTTTTTGTTGTTGTTGTTTACTGGTTTTGCTCATCTAGAGAATCCAGCCTAAGACAAGGAGTTTGGCTCTACTCTGGGTGAGAGGGAAAACTATTGGAGGGTTTTAAGCAGAGAAGTGACATGATCAATTGGAAATAGAAAAGAGGAATACAGAGAAGCCAGCTAGGAAGCCACTGCAATCAGGGAAGCCAGCCACCTGATGTTCTGAGGCACCTCCATATCTACCTAGGTATTTATAAAGCCTTCTCAAACTTAAGACTCTGCCTCCTAGAGATAAAAGGACATGGAGTCTGAGGCCTCGCTGCCTTGAAATTCCTCTAGATCCTGTCGTTTCTTCACCAACCAACTTCTGGATCAGGAGAGGCAGTGTCTTTTGTTCCTCTTCAGTTTGGTTGGAGAACCTCCTCACTTTTTATCCTGAATTCTCACTCTACTATGTGACTTACCATAAAATCCCACGATTGGACCCTTGTAAAGCTGCACTTTTTATGTCTAAAACAGAGAGCTTGGGAACTTAGAAATCCCTTCTTTCTTCTTGAAAAAAGTCTGCTTTGTCTCTACTAGTCCACGGGGTACCTCTACAGAAATTAGAAAGGTCGCTCACTCTGGGAGAATGCAGTCATGCACCATGCATGTAGTATGGCCAGTTGGTTGATAGTCAGTAAAGCCAGTGTATGTCAAGAACAATGCAGGGTCTGAGATCTTTCTCCTCTTGCAAGATAACAAGTTAGTCTACCGCAGTTTCATGAATGATGGCAACAGACAGGAGACTCCCAGGTCAGAGACAAGGGACATTATTACTGACAGCACAGCAAGCAGCTTGAACATCAGCATATTTGAATCTGTTACCCATGCATCCCACGTCCCACGGAGATGAGGCTAGGGGTCCAGTTCGATATTGAACATACAGGATGTTTGCATCGTAGCAGAGTAACCCCACACTTAGGGAACCTAAATCTTTATAACAGGCAGTAAGCAAACCTGCCCGGCCTTTGCTCCAGAGGGAGATATTATCTTTATTATGTTATTGTTGTTGTTAGTTGCCACCGAATCAGCTCTGTCTTATGGCAGCCCCATGTACAACAGAATAAAATATGGTTTGGTCCTGTATCATCTTCACAATTATTGGTCTATTGTTGCAGCTACTGTGTATTTTGAGTGATTTCCAACCTAGGGACTTATCCTCTAGCCCTGTATTGGACAATATCTGTGATCCATAGGGTTTTCTTTTGCTAATTTTTAGAGGTAGGTTGTCAGGCCTTTTTTCCTATTCTGCCTTAGTCTAAAAGCTCTGCTGAAACCTGTCCACCATGGGTGACCCTCCTGGTGTTTGAAATACCAGTAGCATAGCTTTCAGCATCATAGCACCATGCAAGTCACCACAGCATGACAAACTGACAGAAGGGTTGTGGATCTTTATTATACTGGCCATTAAGCAAGTCTGCCCTTTTGCTCTGGAGGAACTATCCTCCAAGACTTTCCCTATATAAATATTCTTGGACAGATAGCCTGGATCAAAGGCAGCCAGTGCCTCTGTTCATCATAAACGGGGAAGACACATGGAGAACTGTCTCCCAACATGGTATGTAAGAGCTGAATCAGTGATGTTGGTGGAAAATCAGGAGCTGGTAACTGTCACCCAGAGCCCCTGTTCTTGGCAAGAAAGAGTGACAACTATAAAATCAAAGACCATTCTTGTATCACTAGAAGAAGATGAGCTTGGCTTTTTGGTCTTTGGTATTGCCTTTAGAATAAACAAAAATGGACCCACAATATACAAGCAAGACTGAGGTGTATGGAATTCAAACATTCCTCCCCTCTGGGCTCATTTTCTGTAGGAAGCCATTGGCCCCTGGCTGGCTGGAACTACGAGTAGCTCCATCCATCACTGACAGCCAGCATGTTCCAGCCTCTGGAACCATGTCTCCAGGCAGAGACCAGTAATTAGGTGTTTAGATTTAAATCACTATTTAAAACCGCTTTGGGGAACTTCTCAGTGCTCTGGGAGACCAAGTAAATTACCATCTATAAAATCATGTGAACTAAAACTGTGTAGAGAAAAGGTTTATAAATGCGTCTGCAGATGGCTTTTGACAAGAAATTTAATTTGCTTTTCCAACTGCTTCTTCTGCTTGCATGAAAGTGTTAATTATTCACTAATTCATTTACCCTTGCCTTTTTTATTTTATTAGAAAGGTTTCATTGTGCATCTATTATGAGTTGGTTTTGACTAAGTACTGAGGGTACTCAGATACGTAAGTGGCCATCCATTTCCTCAAGAAGCTTGAAGTCTTCTCAGGAATATAGTCATGTGAAGGGGCAGCCATGGAAAGGTATAAAAAGTACCAGATTGCTGTGGGCAGGAGTCGGTAGCTGACTCGTAAGATCCAGGGAGACTGATCTCTCTTTACTGTCAGTGCAGAAACACTTCCCTTCATCCTCATGCCTCATCCTCATTTCTTGGTTTCTGATTGTGCTGTTTCCTGCCAGTGTCCAGTTGGACTACAGAAAAGATTCCCTAGAAAAAAATTGAGAGTAAACTGGTGAGAAGTTCAGAAATGCAAAATTACTTGAAATACTCAGAGTGCTAAACAAAGATTGAACAAGGTGTTCAGACAAACCCACACTTTATATATTATGGGTGAAGAAATTAATGAGTGACCGTGCAAATCACGAAATCATGTACAGATGTGAATTTTTGCAACATATAAAAAGGAGAGGTGAAATATTCAGGGAGTCATCAGTTGAAAAATCAATGGCATTTTCCACTTTTTATCCAGATGTTTGGGCGTCATATAGACAGAGCCAAAATGAAACAATGAAGGATTGGGGAGTTGGAGCCAGGACTCCAGAGCCTCGAGAGACTGCAATAATTACTGCATTTCATTTCCTGTGTAAAAGGCGAATTGAGTTCAAGACCAAAAGCAATATTCCAATGCGCTGTGATTAATTGCTCCTCCCTTGTTTAAATGGACCTCCTGATGGCTTTTGTTATTGTTCTGCACAAGTTAATTAGGGCAGTTTCCATTGCAGAGGCCATTCTTGTGCATGCCCAGGTGGAAACAAAGGGAAATTTCTCTTTAGGCGTTTGATGGGATTTCAGGCATGGAATAGTTTAATCCACAGTTATATAATGAAGATGCAGGTTTAACTGGGAAAGAAAAGAAGCTGAGATGGTCACCCTCATCATCTCACTTAATTTTCTCAGTAATTGTTTTTCTTCATAGATGAGTCTCAGAGAAGCTAAGCAATTTTCCCTGAGTCACACAGATAGTAAATGGAAGAGTGGAAAGTAATGTTTGCTTTGATATCAAATCCTTTTAGTCTTTGTCCAAGCTCTGCATATAGACAGGCAATGGAAACCTTGGCTCTCCCTGAATGTAGGCTAATCATTCATTTATTCATTTGCTCATCTAGCAAATAGCGATCTTTCACTGTCTATATTCCAGTGATTGGCCCTGGGGACAGAGAAATAAAATAGTTTCCACCCCTATGAAGTTCAGTGTTAGTAACATGGAGCATCAGGTAAAAGGCTGTGATTTTGTGCTATTGTATACACAAGTAAGAGATGGGGACAGAGGAGAGAAGCATAATCCAGGTCACTTTGCAGATGAGGAAAGGATGGCAAGGATGAGGAATCAGCAGACAGAAAAGAGAAAAGCATGTGTTTCAATCAGAGAAAAATTACCAAAACCTGACCTATACATAGCACTTAGAGCATATGTTAGAAATGAGTGGGCAGTCAACCTGGTAAGGGTTTTGACTTTTATCCAGAGGTGGACAATTGATGGGGAGACCACTGACAGTCTCAAGTGAGGAAATGATGAGATCAAATTTGCCATAGAGAAAGACCACTCTGATGACAATATGGAGGATGGAGGGAGAGTGTGGTAGGTCAATTAAGGAAAGGGACCCATGAGAGGACACTGCAATTGCCCAGCCGAGAAATGAGGAAGAACCAACAGACATGGGGAAACTGTGTTGATTCAGGAGACAGCTAGGAAGAATTGGCAAACCCAGTGATGGGATGTGGGCATTAGGCAGCAGTGTTTCTCGCTCCTGGCTTAGAGCTGGTGGGATTGTAAAGGGAAAGGATTAGTGTGGGGCAGAGAAGGGTGGGGGCAATAGGATATGATAACTTTAACAAGCCAGTCTTTTCAACTTGAAGAGAAAGCATTGACTGTGATGGTGTTGCTAGCCACTTTTTGAGTGAATAGAACTCACTATTGTCTACAAGATAAAACCCCAATGTTTGATTTTGGTACTCAAAATCTTCCAAGTCTGGCTCAAGCCACTCATTCTCTGCAGGCTTAATACTCACATCCTGAGAACATTTGCATGCACACACACACACACACACACACGGTATTCTATAGCCCCCTAAACTTCTCTCCAGTCCCCAAATGTGCCAAGGCCATTGTTTCTGTCTTTGCATATACTTTCCCCTCTACTAACGGCACCCTTCTTCTTTCCCTAGCAAGCTCCCCCGTGTCTTGTTTAACCACTATCTCCTCTGTGGAGCTGTCCCTGAACCCCCTCTGCCACACACATACAGACGCACTCAAGGCAGTCATTTACTCCATTTGTTCAAATTTCTACTGAAGCACTTGCCATGGCCTGCTTGCCCCTTCAAACCCCGTATCGAATTATCCCTCTTTCTCTCCACTTTCATAGCAGGTTGAGTCTAATCTGTGCATAGCAGATGTCATACTGCACTGATTTTTAATTCTGTGTGTCTGATCCACTGGGTGGTGGAAACAGTTAATGCACTTGGCTGCTAACCGAAAGATTGGCAGTTCAAGTTCACCCAGAGGCTACTGAGAAGAAAGGCCTGGTGATTGGCTTCAGAAAAGTTAGCTATGAGTTCTACTCTGACACACACGAGGTTGCCATGAGTCAGAATTTACTAGAGGACAACTGATTTTTTTTTTTTTTGCTCAATCAGTAGAAAGCAAGCATAGATGGCAAGGCTGATGTTCTGCTCACCGTTATACCTCCAACGTTTAGATGTTTTGCTCATGCTTTGGGGCCTGCCCCAGAGTAATACCCAAGAAAGACTTGCGGAAAAAATAAACCATATTGACTCTCCAAGGCAAATTGTTGAAGTCTACTGTAGGGGTTATGTGCAAAAGCTTTGAAGTCGGATGGACCTGCTCTTGAATCATGCCTCTGACACTCAGCACCCCCATTAACTTGGGATTTTTCAAGTGCCCTAAGCCATGATTCATCACTTGAAAATAAGGCTTAAAACAGTAGGGTTGCTGTGGTAATTCAGTGAGATCATGAATGGAAAGCATGTTGTGTGCTGCCTGGCACACAGGCTTGGAACAATGTTAGTGATCATGATTAATCTTCAGAGGTCACCTGATTCTTCTGATGGCACAGTCCCCTCCTGAGAACAAATTGAATGGATTTTTGAGTCCATGTAATTCTATACCCTCTTAGAACATCCTTTTGCCCCAAAGCAACCACAAAATTTTGATGTAACGTATATGGAAATTTATAGTTCTCTTGAATTCTTTATGGCTTGGATATTGAGTAATAATAAAGCATTGGAGTATCAGCAAGTACAGTTGTTTTAGAGAAAAGTTCCAGGAAAAGTATAGAACCAGAAATGGTCCAAGAGAACATGTATAGGTGTTAAACAATATGCTTTACGATTTACACAGGGATGGAAGCTTGATGTTGTGGAAAGAGCCCCAGCTTCAGTCTACAATCAAATCATGGCTCCAGCTCCTATAGGATGTGAGACCTGTGACAAACTACTTAACCTCTCTGGACTTTATTGTCTTAGCATTCTCATGGAGCTGTTATAAGAACTGGAAATAATACATATAAATTTACCAACCCAGTGGGAGACACAGTAACCATTCAATAAAGAGTACTCCGTTTTGTCTGGTTATTATTGAGATGGTGCCTAGGTGGGAGCAGGGGAAAGATGTGGCAGTCTACTTCAGTAATGATTTACAGCCTTGGTAACCCTATGGGGTCTTTAAGAGTTGGAATCACCTTGAAGAGTTTGGGTCTGGTTTTTTGGCTAGCTAGATGGGAGGGGAGGGAGGTGTCAGAAGCTATCTTAGTTATCTAGTGCTGCTATAACAGAAATACCACAAGTGGATGCTTCAACAAATAGAAATTTATTCTCTCACAGTCTAGGAGGCTAGAAGTCTGAATTCAGGGTGCCAGCTTCAGGGGGAAGCTTTCTCTGTCTGCTCTGGGGAAAGGCCTTTGTCATCAGTCTTTCCTGGTTGAGGAGTTTCTCAGTGCAGGGACCCTGGGTCCAAAGGATGCACGATTCTGGCTCTCCTTTCTTGGTGGTTTGAGGTTCCCATGGCTTTTGCTCACTCTGGATCCTGCAGCTGGCTCCTGTTCATCTGATCTCCAATTCTTGGGACTTAAGCTAGCAGTTTACCTGCAGTCTTGCCTGCTGATCTTGGGATTCATCGATCTTCACAGCCTGTAAGCAAGAGCCCTTGCCCTCTGACCTGTTGATCTTGTGTTCACCAGCCCCTGAGGCCATGTGAGTCAGGAGAGCCTCTATCCTGATCCACAGACTCAGCATGTTCCAGCCCCCACAGCCTCATGGGCCATTTCCTTGATATAAATCTCTTTATATATACATTTATTTGCTTTACTGGTTTTGTTTCTCTAGAGAACCCAGCTTAAGACAGAGGCCTACAGTGCTCCATACTCACACAGATCCTCTTTACTCCAACAAGTGGAGAGACTGGTCAATAAACTGCAGCTCTCTGAAAATCTCAACCTCTAACTTCCTAATACCAGCAGTAAGCCCTGTAGTTTAGGAGAAAACACATGTGGACCTGGCCTTGTTTGGGAAACATCACCCTCTTAGAGCAGTGGTGTTACTGGGCAGGGAGGGGGGGAGGGTGCAAGGGGTGGGAACAGGACCAGGTGACATTGTCAGAGGGGATCACACCAAAATGATTGTCTATAAAATTTATGTGCAGTGTTTCAGCAGAAATTTAATATTTTTTTATTAAAAATCCCTGTAGTTAGTTATAACAACAAAACCATTTTTTGTAATTCCAGCTTTCATGTAACAGTGTGCCTACAAGGCTAAAAAACTGTATGCTAACTTACTTCTGAACCTCTAATGCACTATAGTCAGAGCTGCCATTATTATCCAATTACAGTGATGCTTGGAATCACGGAGTTTCGTCTGCAGACACTACAAACACACACTGCTGTATTCGTTGCTGCCAGTGTTTTTATAGTTACCAATTTGTCAGATTTTCTGGTGTTTTAGCTGCAGTATTGTGGTATGTAGTATTTGTGAAACTCTATCAATAACTTTTTTGAGAATGAAGTAGTAATTAAAGAAAAAGAAGAAATATCAAAAAAAAAGGCTTCCACTCATCTCCTAATAATGTTATAACTAATAACGTAATTTAATGTAGATTTTACAAAACAATTTTGTTGTTAGTATTCGTATAATCTAAGGGATATTTCATTTAAGCAATTTACAACTGTATTTACCACATGTTATTCTATAATTATATTGATAATAAACTTACATATATAAAATTATTGATTATATCACTCTTTGATAACTAAATAGAGAAACTGGCAGCTTAAAATGCAAAGTGAGGGAAATGCTGTTTCTGATACATGTTTAGAAATATAGCTTACATCTTAAATTCAGTTTTTTTAAGTTTTTAAAAAATTTTTCTTTAAAAAATCACTAACTTGAAAATATATCTCTGATTTTAATGAAATTTTCAGAGTTTAAGTTTGAATTATTGTTTAAAAATAGTGACACATTAAAATTTACAATTGATAGAACCAACATATCCAACAGATTTACATTTTCTTATTTTGTTTTTTTCAAACATTGCTAATTTATCTTTTTTTTATTGTGTCGGAATTCTCTATGGTCTGGTATGGGAGGAGCTCCACGGAGGAGGGCGGGGGGTGATACCGTGAGTCACTGTACTGGATGACACCAACACTAGTGACACTACTGCCTTAGAGACAGAGACGACCTTACCAAACAGGTCCTGCCTAGTGTGACAGGCATCCCAGTCTCAGGCTGGGGTAACAGGTAAACTGAGGCTGCAAACCAAGGGGGAGTCAGTCCCCTTGGAGGGTAATTAAGGGGAGAGAGCTAGGCTGGAAGCAAACTTGAAAGGACCCAATAGTGAACCACCTGTGGGCAGGGAAGGGTGGGAAGGAAAGTTTGGGACAAATGAGGATTTGGGGAGGAAAAGAATAAGTCATCCCAACTAAATGCGTGATGACCTTGCAGTTTTTGTTTGGGCATTTTTAGAAGTGTTTAAAGGAGTTCTACAAAGTAGAACAAACTCTCCAGTGGAGAGGCAAACTTAGAGATCAGAGAGATCCATATTTAAGTTCAAATGCAAATGTTTATCTACTTAGGGAGACCTTCAAGCCATGGTGTCATGAAAGGAACACCAAAAGGCAGGTTAGGAAACTTGGCCTCTAGTCCTGCCTCTGGCATTCTGTACTTGGATGACCTCAGTGAGCCCCTTAACCTCACTGAAACTTGGCTCCCTTCTCCATTTAAAGAGTGGGTTGCAGAACTTGATCTCCTGGGTTCCTCCTAACTCTGACGTTTGACAACTTTTAGTTTCAGATTCCCAATCTCCCTTTCCTCCTCATTCTATTTCTTTTAGGAAATGTGGGAACTAGCACTTTGAAAAATGTTTTTGTATTAGATTTCTGTATCATTCCCTAGACACTTAGCTCTACATCACAAAGTCACCTAGGAAGCATATTTAAAATGCTTATTCCCAGAACCCTCCTTTAGGATGGGACCAAGGAACATCTGTAGATTTAACAAGCTCTTTAGGTGGTTTTTTAATGATTGCACAACAATTAGCTTACACTATCTGCAAAAATCTTATAAAGCAGCTGCTGAAAATTGAACCTAATTCAATTATTTAAAAGATACTTTTTTAAAGCTGTAATGAAAATCATTGTCTCTGCTAGCAATTTGAATTGTAGTGTTGGTGGAGACTATTGTCTATAATGAGGCACAGCCAACATGGCACTATAAACAGAAGTGCCACGTGGTCCCTGCACAACAAAGACCTGAAAAACTAAGTAAAACAGAAACAAATGTCAGTCTTGAAACCTTAAGCATCAAATGAAGAGATAAAGAACTCAGCCAAGCACCAAATGGAACAAGAAACTGACAGAGAACAGAAAGCGAAGGCAGATAAGAAGCAGAGGATCCCTATCAGCTAATGCAGCACAGACTGACCATCCTGGACTCCTGTTGGAGATCATCGTACAGGGAGTACAAGAAAGCAGCTTCATAGAGCTCCTAGCAGGAGACAGAGCACCCGGTAACCCGCGATACAGGCTTTTCCACCCCCACCCTTCTTCCACCTGCTCAAACTCCACCACTTCCCAGTAGGCCACAGTTGCTCAGCCAGGACTGCCAGCTTCACACCAGTTGGCCAACACTGGCCGGCTCCTTCAGAGCCATTTTTTTGTTGCTGGAGTTGCTTTTTTTTGGCTTCCTTTGGTTTCTTCCCTGTCTCTCAACTCCTCCCCTCCTTTCTCTAGAAAACCTGGCTCCCTGTGTCATCTTTGCTTCTTCTTGACAGGCTGTGAAGTGCTGCTCGACTGGGAAACTGCTTCCCTGGTCCACACCATGCTGTTGGTGGGATCCTTGAAGCCTTTTTTTTTTCTTTGTGTTTTTCTTCATTTCTTGATTTTTTTTCACTACTTTCCTTCTTTTCCTGTCTCCTGAATACCTGGAGCTGTATGCCATCTCTACCCCGTCTAGCCAGGCTGTACTGCTCGGCTTGGGGGCCACTTCCTTTGGTGGTATTTCTTTTACTTATTTTTATTTATTATTATTTTTTCTTTTTGTTTTTCTTCATTTCTCAGTTTCTCTTCTCTCTCTATTTTCCTTCTTTTCCTACCTACTGAATACCTGGTGCTGTGTGCCATCTCCACCAATCCTAGACTGGCTATGCCTTGAGCCCTGGGAGCCACTTCCCTGGTTGCTATGGGATCCCTGGGGGTATTTCTTTCTTTTTTAATTTTTATTTATTTATATTTTTCTCTTTTTCTTTTTCCCTTCTTGTTTTTCCTCATGTCTTGGCTACTCATCTCTCCACCCAAACTGCAGGCTTCCTCAGCACTATTTTTGTTTGTTTGGTTGGCTCAAGTTTCTCTCTCCTCTGTCTCTTCTTTCCAAAACACAGCTTAGTTCCACACATCACAACCCACTCACCCCCTCCCCGCCTATCTGTGTCATGCACTGAACATCACACCCCTGAACAGCACAGGCGCAGCCTACCAGAACCTGCCCTGCACTGACCCCCAGCCCACCCTGTCAGCCCCAGCATATGCCACAAACAACCCATCCCAGGCCCTTTCTTTCAGGTGGATCTGCCCTGATGCACCATAGCTGAGCAACTGGCCCTGCCCATGGGACAAGGAGGTGAAAAGTGCCTACAGACGAGCAAACAACAAACAATGCACAGCCCGCCTACTCAGACATAACCAAATAAAAGAAATAACAGGATGAAACAAACAAATCTACAATCAATAAACAAAGAAAATAACTACTGGATGTCCTGAGGACAGCAGACAATATCAAAACATACAAAAAATCAGGACAGGATGGTTCCAGTAGGCATCCAAAATAAGACACCAGATGACCTCCCGTAGAAGAAAAGGCACTGGAACTACCTGACAGGGAATTCAACACTCTAATATTCACAGCTATCCAAGAGTTGAAGCAAAAAGCAGACAAAAATGAGGAAAAAAATAGACGAATTCATGGAAAAGGCAGACAAAATCATGAAATTTACAGACAAAACAATGGGATAATTCAGGAAAACAACACAGGACCAAAATGTCAAAATAAATTAACAACTAGAAATCATACCAAAACAATAATTAGAAATCTAAAAGATAAACCACAAAATTTCAGAAATAGTGTCATAGAAAGTCTCAGGAGCAGGTTTGAAACAATGGAAGACAGGTTGAGCAAAATGGAAGACAAATACTTGGATACCACTTTGAGATAAATATCAGAAAAAAGAAAGAATAAAAATGAACAAACCCTGAGAATGATGTTGGAGATAATCAAAAGCAAAAATCTGAAAATTTTCAGAGTTCCAGGAGCGAGGGAGAAGGAAAACACAGACAGAATCACTGAAGAGCAAGAGTTTCTGACAGGAAACTTCCCTTATATCCTGAAAGATGAAAATCTGACCATCCAAGAAGCTCAACGAACCCCATGTAGGATAGCCCTCAAGAGAAAATCACCAAGGCATATCATAATCACACTCCCTAAAACCAAAGACAAAGAAAGAATCCTCAGAGCAGCCCGAGAAAAATGAAAAGTCACAAACAGAGGGGAAACAATAAGACTAAACTCTGATTACTTGGCAGAAACTGTGCAGGCAAAAAGGTGATGGGATGACATATATAAAACCATGAAAGAAAAAAAACTGCCAGCCAAGACTAATATACCCTGCAAAACTCTCACTGAAATATGATGGTGAAATTAGGACATTTCCAGATAAACAGAAATTAAGGGAATATGTAAAAACCAAATCAAACTTACAAGAATTATTAATAGAAGTCCTACAATTCGAAAACAAACAACATCAGACTGCAGCCTGAATCTAGGACATGAGATTGCACCAGCGAGATACAAACCAAGGAAAAGAACTCTCAAGGACTATTCAAAACTAAAAGACTTACAACAGGGAACCAGAGAGGTTAATCTGTAAATGCCAAGAACACCAGAACAATAGAAGAGAGAATAAACCGTGTAGGTATAGAACTTTCTAATGGGAAGGAAGGCAAGATGATACCTAGTATTAATAGACTGGTTCAAGCCTAGAAAGATAAGGGTAAATTTCAAGGAAATCACAAAGAAAGTTAACAAACCTACTCATCAAAATAAAGAAGAGAAACATAAAGTCTTCAGTAAAACAAACTCTACAAAAACAAAACAAATGAAAGACAAAAATCCACAAACAAAAATTAAAGTGCAAGAGATTAAGGAGAACAAAGAAAACATCATAACCACAAAAAAGCACTACAAAATGACAGCGATAAACTCACAAGTATCCATAATTACACTGAACGTAAATGCCCTAAATACATCCATAAAGAGACAGAGAGAGAGACGAAATGGATGAAATAACAGGATCCACCAATATTCTGTCTACAAGAGACACTCCTTACAAACAAAGACATAGTTTATTAAAAATCTAAGGATGGAAAACAATATATCAAGCAAACAGCTACCAAAAAGGAGCAGAAGTAGCAATACTAATCTCAGATAAAATAGACTTTAAAACAAAATCCACCATAAAAGACAAAGACAGGCATTATATAATGACTAAAGGGACAATACACCCTGAGGATATAACCATAAAAAATATGTAAGCACCCAATGACAGGGCTACAAAATACATAAACTCTAACAGCACTGAAAAGAGAAATTAACAGTTCCAAAATAATAGTAGGAGACTTCAATACACTGCTCTCAATAAATGACAGAACATCTAGAAAGAAACTCAACAAACATACAGAAGATCTAAAGGACACAATCGGCCAACTTGAACTCATAGACATATATGGAACACTCCACCCAACGGCTACAAAGTACACATTCTTTTCCAATGCACATGGAACATTCTGCAGAATAGACCACATCTTAGGCCACAAAGAAACCCTCAACAAAATCCAAAACAATGAGATAATACAAAGTGTCTTCTCTGATCATGACGCCATCAAAGTAGAAATTAACAGTGGGAAGAGCAAGGAAAAAAAAATCAATTATTGGAAACTGAATAAGACCCTGCTTAAAAACCACTGGGTAACAGAAGAAATAAAGATGGAATCAAAAAATTCCTAGAATCAAATGAGACTGAAAGCACATCATACCAGAACCTTTGGGACACGGCAAAGGCAGTTCTCAGAGGTCAATTTATAGCAATGGATGCACACATCAAAAAAAAAAAAAAGGACAAAATCAAAAGATTAGCTACACAACTCAAACAAATAGAAAGATAACAGCCCCCAGAAGAAGTCCACATCCACCAGAAGAAAGGAAATAATAACGATTAGAGCAGAAATGAATGAAATAGAGACTAGAAAAACAGTACAAAGAATCAACAAAACCAAAAGTTGGTTCTTTGAAAGGACCAATAAAATCGACAAACTACTGGCCAAACTGACAACAACAACAACAAAAAAAAAACAGGAGAGGATGCAAATAACCCAAATAAGAAATGAAATGGAGGACATTACAACAGACCCAACTGAAATAAAAAGGACCATAACAGAGTATTATGAAAAACTATACTCCAACAAATTTGAAAACCTAAAGGACATGGACAAATTTCTAGAAACACACTACTTACCCAAACTAACACAAACTGAACTTGAAAACCTGAACAGACCCACAGCAAGAGATTGAAAAAGTAATTTAAAAAAAAAAAAACTCCCAACAACAACAAAAAAAGCCCTGGCCCAGGTGGCTTCACTGAAGAATTCTACCAAACATTCAGGGAACTTACACCAGTACTAGTCAAACTATCAGAACACAGAAAAGGAAGGGATATTTCAAAATTCATTCTATGAAGCCCACGTAACACTGATACCAAACCCAGGCAAAGACACCACAAATAAAGAAAATTATAGACCAGTATCTATCAAGAATATACATGCAAAAATTCTCAACAAAATTCTAGCCAATAGAATTCAGCATTTGTCATGGATTGAATTAAGTCCCCCCCCTTTTTTTTTTTTTTTTTTTTAAAATGGGCATATCAATTTGTCTGGGCCATGATTTCCAGCATTGTGTGTTTGTCTTCCATTTTGTGATTGTAATTTTATGTTAAAAAGGATTAGGGTGGGATTGTAACACCACCTTACCCAGGTCACATCCCTGATCCAATGTAAAGGGAGTTTCCCTGGGGTGTGGCCTGCACCACCTTTCATCTCTCAAGAGATAAAAAAGAAAAGGAAGCAATCAGAGATTTGGGGACTTCATACCACCAAGAAAGCAGTGCTGGGAGCAGAGCTTGGCCTTTAGACTCAGGGTCCCTGCACTGAGAAGCTCCTAGTTTGGGGGAAGATTGATGTGAAGGCTGGCAGAGAGAGAAAGCCTTTCCCTGGAGCTGACACCCTGAATTTGGACTTTTAGCCTACTTTACTGTGAGAAAATAAATTTCTGTTTGTTAAAGCCGTCCACTTGTGGGATTTCTGTTATAGCAGCGCTAGATAACTAAGACATCATATCAAAAAAATAATACACCACAAACAAGTAGGATTCATACCAGCTGTGCATGGTGGTTCAACATTAGAAAATCAGTTGACATAATCCGCCACATAAACAAAATAAAACAAAAGAAAAGAATCACATGATCATCTCAGTCAATGCAGAAAAGGCATTCAAAAAAGGCCTGCATCCATTCCTGTAAAAACTCTCAATGAAATAAGTATAAAAGGGAGATTTTTCAACTTAATAAATGGCATCTATAAAAAAACAACAGCTAACATCATTCTTAATAGGCAGAGGCTGAAAACATTTCCCTTGAGAATAGGAACAAGACAAGGACGCCCTTTATCACCACTCCTGTTTAACATTGTGCTGGAAGTCCTAGCTAGAACAATAAGGCAAGAAAAAGAAATAAAGAGCATCCAAATTGGTAATGAAGAAGTAAAACTTTCCCTATCTGTGGATGATATGACACTATACAGAGTGACCAGTGAGTACTTCCAGCATTGCATCTGTTTGTTGAATCATCTCAACTGGTATTACGTCAATTCCTGGAGACTTGTTATTTGCCAATGCCTCCATTGGATCTTGGACTTCTTCCTTCAGTACCGTTGGTTCCTGTTCATATGGTACCTCCTGAAATGGTTGAACATCGATCAATTCTTTTTGGTTTAGTGACTCTGTGTATCCCTTCCATCTTTTTTTGGTGCTTCCTGAGTTGTTTAATATTTTCCCCACAAAAATCTTTCAACAAGTCTCCAGGAACTGATGGAATAACAATTGAGATGTTTCAACAAACAGATGCGGCACTGGAAGTTCTCACTTGTCTATGACAAGAAATTTGGAAAAGAGCTACCTGCCTGTCAACTAGAAGAGATCTATATTTATGCCTATTGCCAAGAAAGGAGATTCCACCAAATGTGAAAGTTATCTAACAATATCATTAATATCACATGCAAACATAATTTTGCTGGAGATGATTCAAAAGCAGCTGCAGCAGTATATAGACAGGGAATTTTCAGAAATTCAAGCCAGATTCAGAAGAGGATGTGGAGCCAGGGATATCATTGCTGATGTCAGATGGATCCTGGCTGAAAGCAGAGAATACCAGAAAGATGTTTACATGTGTTTTATTAACTATGCAAAGGCATTCGGCTGTGTGGATTATAACAAATTATAAATAACATTAGGAAGAATGGGAATTCCAGAATACTTAATTGTGCTCATGAGGAACCTGTACCTACATCAAGAGGCAGTCATTCAAACAGAACAAGAGGATACTGCATGGTTTAAAGTCATGAAAGGTGTGTGTCAGGGTTGTATTCTTACACCACACTTATTCAATCTGTATGCTGAGCAAATAACCCGAGAAGCAGGACTATATGAAGAAGAATGGGCCATCAGGATTGGAGGAAGACTGATTAGCAAACTGCAATATGCAGATGACACAACCTTGCTTGCTGAATGTTAAGAGAACTTCAAGCACATACTGATGAATATCAAAGACCACAGACCACAGACCACAGTATGGATTACACCTCAACATAAAGAAAACAGAAATCCTCACAACTGGAACAATAAGCAACATCATGATAAACAGGGAAAAGATTGACGTTGTGATGGATTTCATTTTACTTGGATCCACAACCAACACCCATGGAAGCAGCAGTCAAGAAATCAAAAGACGCATTGCTTTGGGCAAATCTGCTGCAAAAGACCTCTTTAAAGTGTTGAAGAGCAAAGATGTCACCTTGAAGAGCAAGGTGCGCCTGACCCAAGCCATGGTGTTTTCAATCACCTCCTATGCATGTGAAAGATGGACAATGAGCAAAGAAGACCAATAAAGAATTATACCTTTGAATAGTGGTACTGGAGAAGAATATTGAATATACCATGGACTGCCAAAGAACGAACAAATTTGTCTTGGAAGAAATACAACCAGAATGCTTCTTAGAAGCAAGGATGGTGATCTCACATACTTCGGACATGTTGTCAGGAGGGATCAGTCCCTGGAGAAGGAAATCATGCTTGATAAAGTAGAGGGTCAGTGGAAAAAAGGAAGACATTCAATGAAATGGATTGACGCAGTGGCTGCAACAATGGGCTTAAGCACAGCAATGATTGTGAGGGTGGTGCAGGACCAGGCAGTATTTCATTCTGTTGTACATAGGACCGCTATGAGTTGGCACCTAACAACAACAATAACAATAATACTATACATAAAAAACCCAAAAGACTCCACAAGAAGCCTCTGGTAACTGACAGAAAGATTCATCAGAGTAGAAAGATAAAAGATAAACATACAAAAATCACTTGGGTTCCTATATGCCAATAAAGAGAACAACGAAAAGGAAATCAGGAAAACAATAGCCCCTAAAAATATAAAATACTTAATTTTATTTAATACCTAAATTCTTAGGAATAAATCTAACCACAGATGTAAAAGGCCTATACAAAGAAAACCACAAAACACTACTGCAATATAACAAAAGAGATCTGCATAAATGGAAAAATACCATGTTCATGGATAAGTAGACTCAACATTATGAAAATGACAATTCCACCCAAAACAATCTACAAATACAATACAATCCCAACCCAAATACCAACAACATTCTTTAAAGAGATGAAAAAACTAATCATTAATTTTATGTGGAAAGGGAAGAGACCCTGGGTAAGTAAAGCACTAATGAAGAAGAATAAAGTAGGATGACTTGCACTACCTGCCCTCAGCTAAGGTAGTCAAAACAGCATGGTGCGGGTATGACAGATACACAGACCAATGGAACAGAATTAAGAAACCAGATGTAAATCCATCCACCAATGGTCATCCAATCTTCGACAAGTTCCCAAAGTCTATAAAATGGGGAAAAACAGTTTTTTTAAAAAACAAATGGTGCTCAGAAAACTGGATGTCCATCTGCAGAAAAATGAAACAAGACCCATACCTCACACCATACACAAAAACTAACTCAAAATCAAAGACCTAAATTTAAAACCGAAAACTACGAAGATCATTAAAGAAAAAATAGGATCAATGCTAGAGACCAAAATACACGGCATTAACAACATATAAACTGTAACTAACAACACACAAACTCCAGGAGATAAGCTAGATAACTGGGATCTTCAAAAAATTAAACATTTATGCTCATTAAAAGAGTAAAAGAGAACCTACAGACTGGTAAAAAATTGGAGGCTATTGCAAATCAGACAAAGGCCTAATGTCTAAAATCTACAGGAAAATCCAACACCTCTACAACAAAAATACAAATAATGCAATTAAAAAATGGGCAAAGGAAATGAACAGATGCTTCACCAAAGAAGACATTCAAGTAGCCAACAAACACATGAGGAAATGCTTGAGATCACTAGCCATTAGAGAAATGCAAATTAAAGCCACAATGAGATACCATCTCTCCCCTGGCATTACTGTCATGAATCAAAAAAACAGGAAATAACAAATGTTGGAGAGGTTGCGGGGAGATTGGAACCTTACGCATTGCTGAGGGGAATTCAAAATGATACAACCATTTTGGAAAACATATGCTGTTTCCTTAGAAAGCTAGAAATGGAAATACCGTATGATCCAGCAATCTCATTCCTAGGAATATATCCTAGAGAAATTAGAGCCATCACACAAATAGGCATATGCACACCCATGTTCTTTGCAGCATTGGTCACAATAGCAGAAACAAGAAAACAACCTAGCTGCCCATCAACAGATGAGTGGATAAAAACACTATGGTACATACACACAATGAAGTACTATGTAACGATAAAGGACAACGATGAATCACAGAAGCATGTCATAACATGGATGAACCTGGAGAGCATTATGCTCAGAGAAATAAGCCAATCACAAAAGGACAAATATTGTATGAGACCACTACTATAAAAAATCAAGAAAAGGTTTACAGAAAAAAAGAAATAATCTTTGGTGGTTACAAGGGAGAGGAGGGATATGGATGGAAAAACACTTACTAGAAAATAGGTAAGTGGTAACTTTGGTGAATGGTAAGACAGTACACAATACTGGGGAAACCAGCACAACTTGTACAAGGCAAGGTCATGGAAGCTCCATACACACATCGAAACTCCCTGAGTGACCGAACTATTGAGCTAAGGACTGTGGGGAACACAGTTTCAGGGAACATCTAGCTCAACTGGCGTAATATAGTTTATAAAGAAAGTGTTCTACATTCTACTTTGGTCAGTAGCTTCTGGGGTCTTAAAATCCTGTGAGTCGCCATCTAAGATACTACACTGGTCTCACCCCTTTGGGAGCAAGGGAGAATGAAGAAAACTAAATACATAAGGGAAAGATTAGTCCAAAGGACTAATGGACCTCAATTACCATGGCCTCCACCAGACTGAGTCCATTTACAACTAGATGGTGCCCAGCCACCACCACTGACTGCTCTGACAGGGAACACAACAGAGGGTTCTGGACAGAGCTGGAGAAAAATGTAGAACAAAATTCTAACTCACAAAAAAAGACCAGACTTACTGGTCTGACAGAGACTGGAGAAACTTAGAGAGTGTGGACCCCAGACACTCTTTTAGCTCAGTAATGAAGTCACTCCTGGAAAATGATATGGCAATTCCTTAAAAAGCTAGAAATAGAAATACCATATGATTCAACAATCCCACTCCTAGGAATATATCCTAGAGAAATAAGAGACATCGCACAGACACACGCACATCCATGTTCATTGCAGCATTATTCACAATAGCAAAAAGATGGAAACAACCTAAGTGCCCATCAACGGATGAATGCATAAGCGAGCTGTGGTACACACACACAGTGGAACACTATGCAATGCTACAGAACAATGATGAATCCCTGAAACACCTGGAGGGCATTATACTGAGTGAAATAAGTAAATCACAGGACAAATATTGTATGAGACCACTATTATAAAATTTCCTGAAAAGATTTACACACAGAAAGAAACAA
Organism: Loxodonta africana; assembly: GCF_030014295.1. NCBI lineage: Eukaryota > Metazoa > Chordata > Mammalia > Proboscidea > Elephantidae > Loxodonta > Loxodonta africana. The sequence goes on along the minus strand of NC_087357.1, from coordinate 80,500,549 downwards.
TCTTTGATGGTTATGTAGGAGGGGAGGGATAGGGAGGGAAAAACACTAAATAAACAACAGATAAGGGGTAATTTTGGTGAAAAATAAGACAGTACACAATACTGTGGAAGTCAGCACAACCTGTACAAGGCAACATCGTAGAAGCTTCATAGACACATCCAAACTCCCTGAGGGACCAAGTTACCGGGCTGAGGGCTGGGGACCATGGTCCCGGGGACATCTAGCTCAATTGGCCTAATATAGTTTATAAAGAAAATGTTCTACATCCTGCTTTGGTGAATAGAACCTGGGGTCTCAAAAGCTTGCGAACGGCCATGTGAGATAGATAGGTCTACTGGTTCCACCCTGTTTAGAGCAAGGGGGAATGAAGAAAACCAAAGACACAAGGAAAAGATTAGTCCAAAGGACTAATGGACCACAAAACAATTACCACAGCCTCCACCAGACAGAGCCCAGCACAACTAAAAGATGCCTGGCTACCACCATGACTGCTCTGACAGGGATTTACCACAGAGGGTCCCGGACAGCGCTGGAGAGAATGTAGAACAAAATCCACACTCACCAAAAAGACCAGACTTACTGGTGTGACAGAGACCAGAGAAACCCGAGAGTATGGCCCCTGGACACCCTTTTAACTCAGTGCTAAATTCACACCTGAAGTTCACCCTTCAGCCAAAGATTAAGACGGGCCTTTAAAGCAAATAATAACACACATAGTTCAACCTTATGTATAAGACTAAATTGGCACCCCAGCCCCAAAGCAAAGACCAGAAGGCAGGAAAGAACAGGAAAGTGGGACGAATGGAAATAGGGCACCCAAGGTCCGGAAGGGGAGAGCGCTTGCATATCATGGGGCTCGCAACCAATATCACAAAAGAATATGTAGATTAATTGTTCGATGAGAAACTAATTTGCTCTGTAAACCTCCCCTTAAAGCACCAAAAAAAAAAAAAAAAAGTTGCTAAGATAGTATGCTGTTGTTTGTTGTTGTTGTTAGGTGCCATCGAGTCGATTCCGGCTCATAGCGACCCCATGCACAACAGAACGAAACACTGCCCGGTCCTGCGCCATCCTTACAATCATTGTTATGCTTGAGCTCATTGTTGCAGCCACTGTGTCAGTCCACCTCGTTGAGGGTCTTCCCCTTTTCCGCTGACCCTGTACTCTGCCAAGCATGATGTCCTTCTCCAGGGACTGATCCCTCCTGACAACATGTCCAAAGTATGTAAGATGCAGTCTCGCCATCCTTGCTTCTAAGGAGCATTCTGGTTGTACTTATTCCAAGACGGATTTGTTCGTTCTTCTGGCAGTCCATGGTATATTCAATATTCTTTGCCAACACCACAATTCGAAGGCATCGATTCTTCTTCGTCTTCATTATTCATTGTCCAGCTTTCACATGCATATGATGTGATTGAAAATACCACGGCTTGGGTCAGGCGCTCCTTAGTCTTCAAAGTAACATCTTTTTTTACCTAATGCAATGCCTCTTTTGATTTCTTGACTGCTGCTTTCATGGCTGTTGATTGTGGATCCAAGTAAAATGAAATCCTTGACAATTTCAATCTTTTCTCCATTTATCATGGTGTGCTCATTGGTCCAGTTGTCAGGATTTTTGTTTTCTTTATGTTGAGGTGCAATCCATACTAAGGGCTGTGTGTGGTCTTTGATCTTCATTAGTAAGTGCTTCAAGTCCTCTTCACTTTCGGCAAGCAAGGTTGTGTCATCTGCATAATGCAGGTTGTTAATGAGGCTTCCTCCAATCCACGATGCGCCGTTCTTCTTCATATAGTCCAGCTTCTCATATTATTTGCTCAGCATACAGACTGAATAGTTATAATGAAAGAATACAACCCTGGTGCACACGTTTCAGATAGTATAGCGTTCTATACACCTGAAATCCAGTTTCCCTGAATGCTAACATCTTGCATTATCATGGCACATTTGTGACAACTAATAAACCAATATTGTTACATTATGGAGCTCTGGTTGTGCAGTGGTTAAGAGCATGGCTGGTAACCACCAAGTGAGCAGTTCAAATCCACCAGCTGCTTCTTGGAAACCCTATGGGGCGGTTCAACTCTGTCCTATAGGGTTGCTACGAGTCAGAATTGACTCAGTGGTAACAGGTTTGGGTCTTTGTTTTTTGTTTGTTTGAAGCTTATACCTTATTCGCATTTCCTTACTTTTTCTCTAATATCCTTTTTGTGTTCCAGGATCCTATCTAAAATACCACAGTATATTCAGCTCCTCTTTTCTGTGACAGTTCTTCAGACTCTCATCTTTTGGTTGTGTGAGGCTGTGTGTGTGTTTGTGGGGTTTTTATTTTTCTTTGTTTTTGTTGAACAGTTTTGAGGAGTTCTGATCAGGTCTTTTGTAGAATGTCCACCAAGTGGATTTTGTCTAACATCTTTTTCATAATTAAACTGGGGTAATTGGGTATTGAGAGAAAGACCACAGAGGTAAAGTGCCCTTCTCATCACATAACATTAAAGGTACGCCCTGTCAGCATAACTTCTCACGAGTGATGCAAGCCTCGGTTACGTTACTGACGCAGTGTTTGTCAGATTCCTCTACTGTAAAATCACTCCTTTTCCCTTTTTCCATACTGTACTCTTTGAGGGAAGTTACTAGCTACAACCCACTCTTAAGAGAAGTACGTAAATTATTGGGAATCCTTCTGTGTGAGAGAGTGATCGGACCATTCTCATTTAAAGTTATTATTGATATATTAATATGTTGGGTCACTATGAGTCAGAATTGACTCAACGGTAGTGAGGTTTTTTTTTTTTTTAGAGTTTATTGATATATTTGGATAAACTACGTTATCTGTAACGTTTTTTATTCTTTGTGTTAAGTGTTTGTTTCTTTTTCCCCTATTTTCCTGCCTTCCCTGGATTTAATTGAGCATTTTACAGGATTCAATTTTAATTACTGTTTTAGAGTATCATTAATAATTCTTTAAAGTTTTTTGTGTGATTGTCCTAGAGTTTACAATACACATCTTTACATAATCTACGTTCACCTTCAAATAACACTATGTTGCTCCTTGTATAGCACAGGTATGTTCTAACAGGGTATTCTCAATCTCTCCTTCCTGTCCTGTGAGAGTTAACCATGTGCCAGGCACTAGGCAAAGTGGACTGTGTGTACAGCGTCTTTGGAGTTCTCACAGCAGCTTTGGCAGGGACAATCATTGCACCCATTTTACAGAAGATGAAAGTGATGCTTAGAGGGATTCAATTCCCTCCCTGGGTCACATAACTGTCATGGCCCAAGCTGCCAGAGACCTTGGAGCACTGAATACAGGTCTGGAGAGTGTCTGTAAGGTGCTCCGTGCACTGCCCAGCACAGAGCAAAGGCTCGGTAAATAAACCAGTCCACACTGCCTATGTGGTGAAGGCCTTGAGGAGGCACCTGGGACCCGGTGGTTTGCAAAAGGAAGGGTGTCAGCTGGCTGGGGTTTGGCATGCAGAATAGTAACTTGATTTTTTGTTTTTTGTTGTTTAAACTCAAATTAACAAAATTGTTACATCTCCTACATCTCTGGTATGCACAGTGAACATTGTGTTAGCTCTCATTTACCGAGGGTACATTTTAGTCTGGCACTGTGCTTGGTGAGTCCTCACACTCACACTATAAATTATATATATTCTCTTTCTCCAGTTTGTTATGTTGTTAGGTGCCACCGAGGTGCTTCCAACTCACAGTGACCCTATCTACTACAGAATGAGATGCTGCCCAGTCCTGCACCATCCTCACAATCGTTGCTGCGTTTGAGCCCATTGTTGCAGCCACTGTGTCAATCCATCTCCAGGTTATAGAGGGGGAAACTGAGGCTCATAGAGGTTAGAGGCCTTGCCCAAGGCAACAAACTATATGGAAAAGCTGAGGCCTGGATTCCAGCCTTCCCATGTCTCCCTCATGCTTCAGGCTTCCTATGAAGATGGGCACCAGCTGGGCCTGGAGCCTTCCCCACCTCCTGCATCTGGGCCACCTGAACGGTCCCAAAGCTGCAGAAACTCGCTCACAGGTCTAAGTAATGACCTGTATTTGGGCCTAGTGGGTCCTGTTCCAAGGGCTAATGGGGTCCTGAGGCCTCAAGAATTTCTCACCCAGAAACTTCAGATGGAAGTGGTGCCCTTGGCTCAAACACGAGCCAAGAAGACATTTTATTAGACCACCCAGGAGGCAGGAAGTCTTGCACTGGTCACTGTAAGAAGGATCCTTCAGAGAGGGCCTCACCTAGCCACTCGGATTAGCCTGGGATCTCTCAAGTGATGCCTGAGAAGACACAGCCATGTGCAGCCCTTAGGGTAAGGGGTGGGTGCCAGTGGGGGAGGGGCTGGGGGTGGAGGGACTCTCCCGAGGGCCTTCCCCCACCAGGCAGGCCACTGCCCAGCTGCACACCAGGCCCAGTGTTGCAATGCATGCTCCGGCCACAGAGTGGAACCTGGTCCAGCCTCTGAGGCCTCTCACTGGGGCCAGCAATCCTTTTCTCACTCCTTCCTGTGTCCCAGCCCCAGCACTGACACTAACGCATATCTATTAACTTTTATGACCTGCCTTTGCACCTGGGGGCTCCCGGGAGAGCCCGCGTGGTCAGACTCTTGGATTGACTGTGCCCGGAGGACCCTCCTGAAATCGGGCCAGACTGCACACCTTGTTAGGCTGAGGGGGGCCCGGTGCAGTATGGGGGTAGCCAACAGTGTCCAAGGGATGCAGGTAGGCTCTAAGGCCGGTGGATTCTCAACAGCCCTCACTGGGCGCACGAAGGCACGGTGCTCCCAGAGCGCCCATGGGCGGAAGCCGCGTGTGCTTCTGCAGCGTGGGAGACATGCTTCCCGCCCATGTCTGCGTCTCCGAGTCCAGTGCCCAGCACCGCGTCCCATAGGCTTTAGAAGGAGGAGCTGAGCTGGTTCCTACCCACTTCATGTTACAGTGGGAGAGCAAGCATCCTGAGGGTGGCCCTCACTGGCCAGGATCCAGCAGCAGGAGCCAACCTACCATCTCTCAAAGTGGGAAGGGGCATCTGACATTCACTGAGCACCTCTTCTGTGCCAGGACCTGTGCCGAGTGATGCACACACCTTCTTTAACTGTCCCGAGGCCCTGGGGGACAGGCGCTGTAGTATACCTCAGTTTTATGGGTAGGGAACTGTTATGCAGGGCAGAGTGTAAGCCACCGAACGATAAAGCTAGGGCCCAGGTCTCCGCCTCAAGAGTCAGCTCCGGGCCTTGGCACCTTTGCTCGGCCTATGTATGGGCATGGCACATGCATTGGGGATCACAGGGGACACTGATTGAAGAAAGAAAATAACTCTTCAGGAATAAAATAGAAATTCCCTCCTTGAAGAAACACTGTCCCTGAAGCGCTTACACTTTCAGTACATCATGTCACTGCAGCCCTTTTCCTCAGGCTCCACGTACAGAAGTGAAACCGCAACTTGGAGAAGAAGGAAGATAAAAAGGTCTTTCCTAGAGTCAGCTGGAGTGGCCAGGCCCGGTGGCTGGATCGCTTCCCTGTGGCACCAAGAGACTTGCAGACGGGCAGCTAGTGCTAAGCTGCCTTGGGGCTGAGGACCCCACAGGCACCCTCAGGGCAACACCAAAGTGAAAGTGTAAAATAGTAATTCCCGCATGTTGCAAGAAACCATTCTCTTTTTATATACAAATATCAAGTCAAAATCCTTGTCTAAAAAAAAGCTGACCATGCAACAAGGACTCAGTGCCAGTCTCAGCGCCTCGTCACTTCACTAAAGCAAGACGTAACTGTGCAAAAAGAAAAATAGGGTCAGAGAATATCACAGGAATTCCAAAGCCACGCCGCTGTTAAGCAACCAGAAAAAAACCCAAATCTTTTGCCATCTAATCAATTCCAACTCATGGCGACCCCATGTGTCAGATTAGAACTGTGCTCCATAGGGTTTTCTTGGCTGTAATCTTTACAGAAGCAGATAGCCAGGCCTTTCTTCCCTGGTGCTACTGAGTGGCTTTGAACCACCGATGCTTTGGGGGACACCAGAAATTGACCCTAATGGAAAAGAAACAGTTCTCCTTGTTCCTTCCTCACTGGGGTGGTTTGAAACACCTAGAACATTGCAATAGAAGGAGAGTCAGGCAGAGAGCAGACAGGCCTGCAGGCTCTGGGGTCCTGCTCAGGGGGTAATGGGAGAAGGCAGAGTGCAGGCAGGGTGAGGAGGTCTGCTTTTGGCCTCTGTCTTAATTGGCCCAAGGCCATGAAGAACTAGGGATGCTGTTCAGGAAAACTGCATGTAGAGTAGCCACTTCCTTCCTCCTGACTGGCACAGATCTCAGGACCCAGGCATCCACGGAAGGGGCCCTGCCAGGTTTCCTAATGGAGATCCTCTGAGATCCAGGGGCTATCAGAGTGAAAGTGTCCGTGGCCCCATCCAGGACCCTGTTGATGGGTGGTAGCTGGAAGGGATGAATCATGACCACAGTGTCACATCAGTCAGGCACATCCTGCACACAGAGGACTGGTTTTGCTGGAAGCAGGACTTTGGCCACTGCCTGGCATGTTCTAGAAACCTCCTTTCCCATACATACACACACACAGGGAGCAGAGGGCAAAGGGCATGGCCTTCGTGAGCAAGCCAAGGCTGAGCAGCCATGCAGGGGGATATGTATCCCACCCCTAGACATCCTCCTGAAATCTCCAGGCCACTGCAGCAAGCCACAGGGTGTCAAGGTAGGGGCAGGGGCTCGGCTCGCCTGTAGTAATGATACATATCCATGTTGGCCTGACATCTGATTGAGCTCACAGCAATTATAGGACAGAAGGACTAGAATGCCCCCCGTGAGCTCAAGGCTAACCTGGGGGCAGACACCAGAGCTTGTGTTAGCACATCTGCCTCCCTACTTCCTACTGGAGAGCTGGACTCCTTGAGCACCCACCACATTCCTCTAGACCCCACCTCTCCCTGCACACCTCCTACCAGGACTAAGTCCCCAACCTAAAGACATGACCAGGGAGAGAACAGGAATGGGGCTGGTGGGCTCCTCAGTCCATTGCCCTGACAGCTTTCCTGGGGCCTGAGATCAGCTGAGGCCCCCCTCTGTGGGTGGTGGGAGGAAAGGGTGCTTGAGTGGTAGGAGCCTTTTATTTGTTGAGATCAGAAACTCACATCTGACAGGAAACCAGAGGCACACAAGGAACCCAAGGAAATTTCTTGGGCTCATGTCCTAAATCCACAGATCCCTTCCTCAGTTCCTAAAACCCAGTTACCCCAGTGTGTCCAGAATGCTGCTGCCGAGGCTGATGAAGCTCCACCCTCTAGCCTCGGACAAAGTGTCTTCACCCACTCACCCCACAGCCCCTACCTGAAATGCCTTCATTCAGTCAGCATAACAGTGTAAGCCCCTACCTTCTCTTGGGGACACAGTTTCCTTTGACATTCTCCATGGTGAAAACCTGGGTAAGCAGAAACATGGCAGCCCTGAGCACTCCCCTGGAACCCACTTATTTTTACTCAAGAAAGATGGAAATGAAATGAGATGAGGGTCCAGGTGTCAGGCACCCAGGATGCGCCCACCCAGGGCCAGGACAGGGTGACCCCTCCATCCCAGGGGACTCCAGGCTGTCCAAAATGTCCCACTCATCATTCATTGCCAGACCAGCACACCCACAAGGGCAACTCCCAGATTGGGTGCCGCCCCCCTTTCTCTGAGACTACTCTGAACCTCTTTGCTAACTCTCCACCAGCTCTGGGGAGCTGCTGGATGTACACAGTTAAGGCCAGCCAAAGGGGCTGGGGCTCGCAGAGGTAACGGATGTGTGGGATTCCATACCGCCTTGTAAGACGGTTCCCACATGTGGCAGTGTGAACACCGACAAGGGGCTGTATAGACATGAACCCAGGAAGTGAGACCTGTACTGACAGCGCTTCCTGTGCTCCAGGGCCTGCACTTGTGCTGCCACAGGTCTTATCTCCTATCCTATAGCTCCCATGGCAGCTGTACGGCAGGCATTCCTCTCCCCCGTTTCACAGAGGAGAAAATTGAGACAAGGAGCTTGAATACCATACCCAGGATCACACAGCTGGTGAGAGGCTGAGCTGTGATTTTCCCTTCAAGACCCACTTCATGAAGCTCACACTTTCTGACTCTCTTGCTGGCCAGCCTTTGAAAACATTCCTCACTCTGGGACCCATGGGGACCTTGTTGAGGCATTATGGGGTGGAGTCAACCCATCACCGCTGCCCTGGGAGACATGGTCCAGCCCCATCTTTCATGGCACCTCTCAGGAGCCCATGCAAGCCATGGAGATAGCTCCAGCAACTTCCCTTGGGATGTCACTTGCAAGCCCATAAAAGGGAAGTTTAGACCTGAAAACAAATTCTGTTGAGTCCACAATGACATTTTTATCATGCTACAGCATCTGGGCTGAAGAAGAAATAGCAGACTTTGGCCTGGGGGCTGCGGCTGGACAAAAGGCACATTTGTCACTGGGCGTTTGGCCAAAGAAATAATCATTTTTTTTAAATAGACCCTGATGGAAAAGAGCAGCCGTGGCCACCAAGGCAGTGGTGGGTGTGCTGACAAATTCCTCCCTGGCCTGATCCGTCAGCACCAAATCCTGACAAAGCACTTCATTTTCAACGTGAGCTTGCAGGGGCTGCGTGATCCAATCGTTTCCTTAATAAGCAAATGAGGTTGTAAATAATGGCTCTACAGTAAAAGCTAGGGTCAGATGTCTCAGGGATATTTATTGTCAAAACATGAAAACTGTCTTGGGAACACAGACCATATAGCCCTTATCATTAGCCCTATAGAAGCTAGACTTGACTCAATCATCCCTTTCAACAGAAGACAGTTTTGAGGCCCTAATGAGTTCCTGAAGCAAAGACCCTTCCTCTCTTTCCTGTTTGCAATGTGATGTTGAGGGCACTCCTTTCCTGGCATTATGGGGCATGTGCTGGGCCCCTGACGGGGAGCAAGTAGGGGTAGGACATTGAGAGCTTTGGAAAGTCCACCACTTACCGCAGCTCTTGGCAGGAGGCAGGCACCAAAGAGGAGACTTAAAAACCCACAGTAAAGGCCACCAAAGAATGAAAGTCAATGCTGGAAGCCAGGGGGTGAGGAGTAGAGTGCAGGGAAGCAACAAGAGTGTCTCATCATTAAGGCAGCAAGGGATGAGGGGGAGCTGTCAGGGGAAAATGGAGAGATAGAGAGCAGACCCCACCTGCTGTGGCACTTCCTGTCCCATGGTAAAGGGTGGGAGTCATGTAAGGCCAAGGTAATCTCAATCCCACCAGGAGATATGCGGGGGTGGGGGGGGGCCCCTTGATTATGGTCCCTCACCAAACAAAGGTGCCAGTACCACCTCTACCCCACCTCATATCAGGACCAAGCTAAGCTTCTGTTCCAAGCTTTTAGTCCTGCTGTCCCTCAGCCAGAATGCTCTTCCCTGGCCCTCTGTGTTAGACAAAGTCCACACGTCTCACCTTCTGGAAGCTTCCTAAACAAGCTGTCTGCAACCCCATTCACACCCCATATACCCTGAGCCATGTGCTTCTCCTGAGAGTGTCCTCAGACCCTTTGTGTCAGTCCTTATCTGCAATATTGTGGTTGTCTGTTTACTGGGCTTCTGCCCTTTCATCTGGGAACTCCTCGTGGCCAGGTAGCAACTCCAATTTATCTACACCTAGCACTGGTCCTGGTATCCCTGGTGGCATAATGGTTAAGAGTGATGACTGCTAACCAAAAGGTCAGCAGTTCAAATCCACCAGGTGCTCATCAGAAACCCATTGGGCAGTTCTACCCTGTCCTGTAGGGTCGCTATGAGTCAGAATCTACTCGACAGAAACAAGTTAGCACTGGGCCCGGGTCCCTGGGTGGAGTAAACAGTTTGCACTTGACTACTAACCTAAAGGTGGTGATTTGAACCCACCCAGCAATGATGAAGAAGAAAGGACTGGCTATCTGCTTCTGTAAAGATAAGCCAAGAAAACCCTATACAGCAGTTCTACTCTGTAACACATGGGGTTACCATGAGTCATAATTAACTAGAGGGCAATAGTTTTTTTGTTTTGTTTTGTTTGTTCTTTTTTAGTATTGGGCCCAAAGTGAGCCTCAGCCATGCTCATCCAATGAACGAATGATGGAATGATTGAATGAATGAACGAACAAATGAATAAGATGTAAGATCAGAAAAGCGGGTCATAGCCACTGCCAGGCAAGACAACTATGGGCTTGGACTTAGGCAACATGTATGCCCCACATCTCCTAAGCCCGATTGTTAACCTTTGAATATAAAGAAAATAAAGACTTCCAGGTCTGGGCGTAAACTCCTTCCTTAACTATTTTAGTAAATTGCTTAGACTATTTCCATAGAAAGTTAAAGGAAATCCAGTGGGGGAAATGCCACAGGAATCGCAGAGCTTGCTCTTGGGCTTGATTTACAAACTGGCTGTGTCCCCAGGAAAAACTTCTGCTCCCTGTTCCACCACAATCTCTGTTGTTTTCCAACATAAATCTTCTGCAGTAATTTTTACTGTGGTTCTTGCATAGTATGATAAAAACAGAGTGGTTGGAGGACTGTTCACTAGAAAGGAAAAAAAAAAATCCCTGTATATACTTGATAACAACTTAGATTTCAAAACTCAGGCAAGAATTACTTAAGTTGAGAATGTGAAATTTCAACAACTGTTTGGAGAAACACTAATGGGCTTCCTGTGGGGTGAGCAAAGACAATGGGCTTTAACCGAGGGACTGGACTGAGTCCAGATGCCTGCCCACCTCTCTGAGTACCCCCTAGCCACCAACTCCCCCATATATACACATAAATCTTCAGAATTAGAGAGGGTGGGAAGGACCTAAGAAGCTGGGGTTCTTTAAAGTCAAATGGGTTTTTTTTCCTCATATACCAAACCTGTAAACCCATTGCCATCGAGATCATATGCCAAAGAAACATCTAATAATTGAATCTAAAAATTAGAGCTCTCCTACTGCCTTCATCCACTAATGCATGTTTGCCAGACTAATTTTCTCCACTGGGTTTCAACTTTCTCTGTTAGGTTTTCTATCCTTTGGAAGACATCAATTGCCATGCCAGTGACTTACATGAATGCATGTATTTTTGTTTGTGTATGAGCAAAGAGCCACGAGAGGGACAGAATCACAGGATCATTCTAAAAGAAGGTCTGCGCAAGCCCTGAGGAGAGAAGGGCAGGGATATTTTGCTACTGCACTTTGCAAGAAGCCTCCGGAAATCAGATTCAGGGGCCTAAATCCTCTGGGACTTGGCTAGCTCAAATGAGTGACTCAATCTAGAGGGCAAATCTTGAAGAGGAAAGTCCCAAGAATCTGTCAAATCCACCATCAAAGATGTCCAACAGTGGGTCTTCATGTTTTCAGGGGAGGAAGCTACATTAGTCATCTGTTTCCAAGACAAAAGACACAGAGGGAAACTCAGAGGAACAAATGAGATGCAAAGAAAGAAATTCAGAGGTCAACTAGGTCAGCAAGACCAGACCAGGCTCTGAAAAGGTGTCCTGAGTTGTGAACTTGAGGCCCTGGGCTTGCCTGTGGGTGGGGAAGGGACCAGAGGACACACAGTTCAGAAAGGCCCTGCTTGCTAAATCCAAAAATGCCTGACCCTATTTTTCTAACTAAATCCAACTTGACCAAGAAAAAAACTTTCCCCTTTTCTGTCTATCCTGCCTGATTAACTGTCCCAAAGACTGACCCCTGACTCTTTCCAAAGCAGAAGCATCCTGATAATTTCTTTTTTGTCGATAATCATGCATCTACTTCATTTCTTATACTGAACTAAATCTAATAATAGAGACAAAGTGTATATACATACAGCACACAATTAAGAAAATGGGAGGAGGGGCCAACATGGCACTGTAGACAGAAGCATCATGCCATCCCTCCACAGTAAAGGCCTGAAAAACTAAGAAAAACAAAGTCAGTCCTGGAACCCTAAGCATCAAATGAAGAGATAAAGAACTCAGCCAAGCCCCGAATGGAGGTGCCGGCTCCCTGCCACTTGGATTCACCCCTGCCACACTGGCCAGCTCCTTCAGTGCCATATCTTTGTTGCTGGAGTTGCTTTTTTTGGGTTCTTTTGTTTTTTTCCCTGTCTCTTACTTCCTCCCCCTCCTTTATCTCAAACACTTGGCTCCTTGGGCCATCTTTGCTTCTTCATGACAGGCTGTGAAGCACTGCTCGGCTGGGGAACTGCTTCCCTGGTCCACATTGCCACATTGGTGGGATCTGTGGGGTCTTTTTCTTTTTTTCCCTCTTGTTTTTCTTCATTTCTTGGTTTCTCGTCTCTCCATTCCAATGGCAGGCTCCCACAGCACTTTTTTTTTTTTTTTTTTTGGCTCCTGTTTCTCTCGCCTCTCTGTCTTCTTTCCCATACGCAACTTAGCTTCACACATCACAACCTCCCCTCTCTCTCCTGCCTCTCTGAACTTGTGCTGAACATTGCACCCCCGAGCAGCACAAGCACGGCCTACTGGAACCTGCCCTGCACTGAACACCGGCATGCCTTGTTAGCTCCAGTATGTGACACAAACAACCCATTCCAGCCACTCCCCTTCATCTGGACTTGCCCTGCTGCACCATAGCTGAGCAACTGACCCTGCCCATTGGACAAGGAGGTGAAAAGTATTGTGTGCACAGATAAGCAAACAACAAAGAATGCACAACCCCACTGCTCAGACATAACCAAATAAAATAAAATAACAGGATGAAACAAACAAATAAACCAATAAATGGAAAAAATAACTACTGAATATCCAGAAGACAGCAAACAATATCAAAACATGTTAAAAAAAAAAAGGACAGAATGGTTCCAGTAGGCATCCAAAATAAAACACAGATGACTTTCCAGTAGAAGAAAACGCACTGGAACTACCTGATAGGGAATTCAAATCTCTAATATTCAGAGCTATCTAACACTTCAAGCAAAAAGCAGGCAAAAATGAGGAAAAAAATAGACAAAATCATGAAAAAGGTGGGCAAAATCACAGCAAATACATACAAAACAGTGGAATAATTCAGGAAAATAATAAAGGAACAAAATGGCAAAATAAATCCACAACTAAAATCATACAAAAACAACAGTTGGAAACCCAAAAGGTAAACAAGATTTCAGAAATGGACAGAGCCACAGAAGGTCTGAGGAGCAGGTTTGAAACCATGGAAGACAGGATCAGTGAAATTAAAGACAAACACTTGGATACAACTTTGTTTAAAGAAAAAATCAGAGAAAAGAATGAAGAAAAATGAAGAAACCCTAAAAATGATGTGTGATGCAATCAAAAGTAAAAATTTGTGAGTGATTAGAGTTCCAGAACAGCAGGAGAAAAGGGAAAACACAGACAGGATCGTTCAAGGATTGCTGAGAGAAAACTCCCCTAATATCCTGAAAGATGAAAGAAGTCCAATGAACCCCATATAAGATGGACTCCAAAAGAAAATCACCAAGGTACATCATAATCACACTTGCTAAATCCAAAGACAAAGAATGAATCCTAAGACCAGCTCAAGAAAAATGAAAAATCACATACAGAGGAGAAACAATAAGATGAAACTCTGATTACTCAGCAGAAACCATGCAGGAAAGAAGGCAATGGGATGGCATATATAAAACCTTGAAAGAAAAAAAATTGCCAACCAAGAATAATATATCCTGCAAAACATTTGTTCAAAAATGGTGGTGAAATTAGGACATTTCCAGGTAAACAGAAATTAAGAGAATATATAGAAACCAAACCAAAGTTACAAGAATTATTAAAGGGTGTCCTTTGGTTTGAGAACAAGCAACATCAGATGACTGCCTGAATCTAGGACCCAAGATCACAACAGCAAGATACCATCCTAGGAAATGAACTCTCGAGGACTATTCAAAACTAAAAGATTTACAACAGGGAATCAGAAAAGTTAATGTGTAAATGACAACAACATCAGAACAATGAAAGAGGGAATAAACAGTGTAGGTATAGAACTTTCTAATGAAGAGGAAGGCAAGACGATACCAAGTAATAAAAGACTGGCTCAAACCTAGGAAGATAAGGGTTAATTTCAAGGCAACCACAAAGTTAGCAAACATACTCATCAAAATAAAGGAGAAAAACATAAAGTCTCAGTAAAACAAAATCTACAAAAACAAAAGAAATGAAAAAAACAAACAAATGAAAGGAATTCAGGACAGAAGAGTAAGAGAAACAAAGAAAATGTCTGTCAGCACCTCCAAAAAAGGCACTGCAAAATGACAGCAATAAACCCACACCTGTCAATAATTACACTGAATGTAAATGGCCTAAATGCACCCATAAAGAGACACAGAGTGACAGAATGGATAAAAAAACAAGACCCATCAATATGTTGTCTACAAGAGACACACCTTAGAAACACAGACTTAAATGTATTAAAAACCAAAGAATGGGAAAAAATATATATCAAACAAATAACTATGCAAAAAGAGCTGGAGTGGCAATGCTAATCTAGAGTAAAATAAATTTTAAAACAAATCCACCATAAAAGACAAAGTAGGGCATTATATACTGAAGAAAGGAATGATCCACCATGAAGACATAAACATAATAAATATTTATAAACCCAATGACAAGGCTCCAAAATACATAAAACAAACTCTAACAGCACTGAAAAAAGAAATTGACAGTTCCACAATAACAGTAGGAGCCTTCAACACATCACTCTTGGTAAAGGGCAAAACATCTAGAAAGAAACTCAGCAAAAATACAGACAATCTAAAGGCCACAATCAGCCAACTTGAACTCATAAACATATATAGAACACTCCACCCACCAGCTGCAAAGTACACATTCTTTTCCAATGCACATGGAACATTCTCCAGAATAGACCATATCTTAGGCCACAAAGCAACCTTCAACAAAATCCAAAACACTGAGATAATACAAAGTATTTTCTCTGATCACGATGTCATCAAAGTAGAAATTTACAACAGGAAGAGCAGTGGAAAAAAATCAATCACGTGGAAACTGAATAACACCCTGCTAAAAACCACTGGGTTATAGGAGAAATCAAAGATAGAATCAAAAAATTCCTAGAATCAAATGAGAAGGAAAACACATCATACCAAAACCTTTGGGACACAGCAAAGGCAGTATTCAGAGGTCAATTTATACCAATAGATGCATGCATCAAAAACAAAGGGACAAAATCAAAATATTAGCTATACAACTCAAACAAATAGAAAGAGAACAGCAAAAGAAGCCCACACCCACCAGAAGAAAGGAAAGAATAAAGACCAGAGCGAGAATAAATGAAATAGAGAATAGATAAACAATGAAAAGAGTCAACAAAACCAAAAGCGGGTTCTTTGAAAGGATCAACAAAATCTACAAACCGCTGGCTGAACTGACAAACGAAAAACAGGAGAGGGTACAAATAAGAAATGAAATGGGGGACATTACAACAGACCCAAATGAAATAAAAAGGATCATAACAGAGTCTTATGAAAAACTATACTCCAACAAATTTGAAAACCTAGAGGATATGGACAAATTTCTAGGAACCCGCTACCTACCCAAACTAACACAAACTGAAGCTGAAAATCTGAACAGGCACATAACAAGAGAAGAGATTGAAAATGTAATTTAAAAACTCCCAACAAAAAAAGCCCTGGCTCAGATGGCTTCATTGGAGAATTCTACCAAACATTCAGAGAAGAGCTTATACCAGTACTACTCAAACTACTTCAGAACACAGAAAAGGAATGGATACTTACGAATTCATCCTATGAAGCCAACATAAACAGAAAATTACAGACCAATATCTCTCATGAATATACATGCAAAAATTCTTAATAAAATTATATCCAATGGAATTCAGCATCATATTAAAAAATAATGTATGACAAACAAGTGGGATTCATCCCAGGTATGCAAGGATGGTTCAACACTAGAAAATCAATCAATGTAATCCACCACATAAATAAAACAATATGAACACAATCATCTCAATCAGCACAGAAGAGGTATTTGACAAAGGCCTACACTAATTCCTGATAAAAATTTTCAATAAAATAGGTAGAGAAGGGAAATTTCTCAACATAATAAAGGGCATCTATACAAAACCAACAGCTGACATCATTTTTAATGGAGAGAGACTGAAAACATTCCCCTTGAGAAGAGGAACAAGACAAGGATGCCCTTTATCACCACTCCTATTTAACATCGTGCTGAAAGTCCTAGCTAGAGCAATAAGGCAAGAAAAATAAATGGCATCCAAACTGGTAATGAATGACGGATTGACGAATGGAACAGAACTGAGAACCCAGATGTAAATTCATCCATGTACGGTCACCTCATCCTTGACAAGGGCCCAAAGTCCATGAAATGGGGGAAAAGCAGCTTTTTTTCCAAATGGTGCTGGCAAAACTGTATGTCCATCTGCAAAGAAATGAAACAGGACCCATACCTCACACCATACACAAAAACTAATTCAAAATGGATCAAAGACCTAAATATAAAACCAAAAGCTATAAAGATCATAGGAGAAAAGATAAGATCAACACTAGAAGCCCTAATACACAGCATTAACAGGATACAAACCATAACTAACAACAGGCAAACTCCAGAAGATAAGGTAGACAACTGGGATATTCTAAAATTAAACACTTATAATCATCAAAAGGCTTCATCAAAAGAGTGAAAAGAGAACCTACAAACTGGGAAAAATTTTGGGCTCTTACAAATCTGACAAAGGTCTAATCTCTAAAATCTACAGGAAAATCCAACACCTCTGCAACAAAAAGACAAATAATCCAATTAGAAAATGGGCAAAGGAAATGAACAGACACTTCACCAAAGAAGACATTCGAGCAGCTGACAGATACATGACAAAATGCTGGTGATCACTAGCCATTAGAGAATTGCAAATCAAAACCACAATGAAATACCATTTCACCCTGGCATTACTGGCATGAATCAGAAAAAACAGAAAATAACAAATGTTGCAGAGGCTGTGGGGAGATGGGAACTCAAGCACTGCTGGTAGGAATGCGAAATGGTACAGCCATTTTGGAAAACAACATGGTGCTTGCTTAGAAAGTTAGAAATAAAAATACCATATTATCCAGCAATCCCACTCCTAGGAATATATCCTAGAGAAATAAGAGCCATCACATGAATAGACATATGCACACCCACGTTCATTGCAGCATTGTTCACAACAGTAAAAAGACAGAAAAAACCTAGATGCCCATCAACAGATGAGTGGATAAACAAACTGTGGTATATATACACAATGGAGTACTACGCAATGGTAAAGAACAATGACAAATCTGCGAAGCATCTCAAAACATGAATGAATCTGGAGGGCATTATGCTAAATGAAATACAACAATCACAAAAGAACAAATATTGTATGAGACGCTACCGTAAATCTCAAGAAAAATTTTACATGCAAAAAGAAACAATCTTTGGTGATTACGAGGAAGAGGAGGGGTGAAGATAGAAAAACACTTAATAAACAATAGATAAGCAGTAACTTTGGTAAAGGGTAAGACAGTACACAGTACTGGGGAAGCCAGCACAACTTGTACAAGGCAAGACCACGGAAGCTCCATAGACACATCCAAACTCCCAGAGGGACCGAATTACTGGACTGAGGGCTGTGGAGAGCATGGTCGATGGGAACATCTAGCTCAACTGGCATAACATATTCTATAAAGAAAATGTTCTACATCGGTGAGTAGCATCTGGGTCTTAAAAGCCTGTGACCGGCCATCTAAGATAGCGCACTGGTGTTACCCCTTTGGGAGCAAGGGAGAATGAAGAAACCTAAAGACACAAGGGAAAGATAAGTCCAATGGATAGTGGAACACAACTACCCCAGGCTCCACCAGACTGAGTCCAATACAACCAGCTGGTGCCTGGCTGCCACCACTGACTGCTCTGACAGGGTTCACAATAGAGGGTCCCAGGCAGAGCTGGAGAAAAATGTAGAACAAAATTCTAACTCACAATAAAAGACCAGACTTACTGGCCTCACAGAGCCTCGATAGTATGGCCCCCAGACATCCTGTTAGCTCAGTAATGAAGTCACTCCTAAGGTTCACCCTTCACCCAAAGACTACACAGGCCCATGAAACAAAATGAGACTACAGAGGCACAGCAGCCCAGGGACAATGACTAGAAGGCAGGATTATCAAGAAAGCTGGTAATAGAGAACCGAAGGTTAAGAAGGGGAGAGTGTTGACGTGTCCTGAACTTGTTAACCAATGTCATAAAACGATATGTGTACTAACCGTTTAATAAGAAGCTAGTTAGTTCTGTAGACCTTCATCTAAAGTACAATAAAAAAAAAAAAAAAAAGAATTAAGAAAATGACTTCCTATAGACAACAGGGGCCTTTCCGGGGCACCCAGCCAGATAAACCAAGCCATGGTGAGCTGATGTGGAGCTCATGTGCCACCTAGCTTTGGAAAGGCTCCTGACTGAAGCCCACTGGGGTGTTTGTATCTTCTGAGAGACCACAGGGGCTCAAATGCAAACATGGCTAACACAGTGGCAGGAGAGTAGAAGAAATTCCACCCCCCCACCTCCCTTCCACCCTGTGGAGCTCCCCTACTCTTCCTGTGATTAAGGCTGACTGGGTCCCTACTGGCTGAGCAAGAGAACCTCAACTGTCCCTGGAGAAGACAAACTTAGTCAAATAGCCTCCAAGAGTGGTCTAGAGCTCCCCATTTCTTTACCAATTTTCTGACCTGTACAATTACTGGCTCAAATTTAGTTTTATATGTAATCCAATAATCATGTTTTCCACCTGGCAACCTAACCACCATAAACATGCAGAAGGGGTTGGAGCCCGGCTGGGGCCTGGCCTGGGTGACCAGCATATGATTCTAAGAAGGTGCTGTTTATTCCTCATTAATCGGAAGTAGGAAGAAGGGAGATTTTCATCTTTGTAAAACCCTGGTAGGTCCCTGGATGGCACAAATGGTTTGTGCTTGACTATTTACCTAAAGATTGGTGGTTCAAATCTACCCAGTGGCACCACAGAAGAGAGGCCTGAAGTCTGCTTCTATAAAGATTACAGACAGGAAAACCCTTTAGGGCAGCTCTGCTCTAACATATGGGGTCGCCATGAGTCGAAGTCGACTCAACAGCAAAAGACTTTTTGATTTAAAGCATCTGGGGGCCAGAATGGTAGAAAAACGGCATCAAAAACACAGAGCTTCAAAAGATCCCTGTTGTTCCCAGTGTGTGGGCTGGCCACTGCCTGCAGAGGCGACCACTGTGTGAACACCCGTGTGCATCTATGGAATCAGATTCCTGAGCTCCCTCCTCCTGGCCCAGCAAAGGCCTGCCCGCTGGCTTTCATCTGGTTTCGTGATCTGGTAGGCCTTGGAGCTGGTGATTAATAAACTCCCTTTAAAGCTGAGATGGCCAGGTGTTTGTCAGTTTGTGCTCACGTCAGCCCACCTCAGCAGGGCTGTGCATTACCGAGTTAGAGCCCTATGAATTTCAGAGCTGGCTGCAGAGTGGAATAAACTGGGTTCCAGCCCTGGTTCTGCCATGGCTGGGTGTGATTTTGGGTAACTTCACCTCTCTGGGCCTCACTTTCCTCGTCTATAAAATGGGGATAATAACAGTGCCTATCTTATAGGGTTATTCTGAGCTTCCACGTATAAAGAGCAATGGGAACTGATCAAGCTGAAACAAAGCACTATGTGTCCTGGGCCTTCCTTCAGATACAGGGCAGATTGTGCGTAACAGAGCAATGAGTACAATTTTTACTGAGATAACTATTTTATGCAATATTGCAAGATGGGCTATCATGACCACTACCATTATTCCATCTCTTTCAGGTAATTCTAAGAATATCTGACAAATAGAATAAAGCCAAGCCCTGAAAAGTTATATTAAGAGGTTTAGTAAGTAGAAACCGCTATGTAATACAAACAGCAAATATTAAATGTATAGCTTAGTAACTCAACTTCCCTTTGCAAAGTTTGTTCACTTTAAACCAGTTCTAGTTGCTGTCAAGTTGATTCTGACTCATGGCAACGTCATGTGTGTCAGAGGAGAAATGTACTCCATAGGGCTTTCAGTGGCTGATTTTTTGGAAGTAGATTGCCAGGCCTTTCTTCTGAGGCACCTCTGGGTGAACTCAAATTGCCAACTTTTCGGTCAGTAGCCAAGCACTTAACCATTTGTGTAACTCAGGGACTCCTTGTTCACTTTACCTGACACCATTTGAACTTTTCCCAAGCGGGGTAATAAATCTTGGCACACATGAGCTTTCAGATTAATACTCTAGGCAGGTCCTGCAGCCTCCATTGCATCCCTCGGCAACTCCTCTACCTCACTGCGCTGGAGATTTAGACACAGGCAGAATCCCCTGTCAGTTTGTCTTGATGACGACTTGTTCTTCTGGCTCTTCAGATATACAGACTCGTCATTTCCTCCCTTCCAGCCTTCTGGAATGCCTCCTCCAACCAAGGCCAATACTGCCTCCCTAACTACAAGTCAGGGAAGCAGGGGAGTGGCAGGAATTCTCCAGTGCATGCCCCTTGAGTTGATGACCTCTTCCCCAACCTCCTCTGCCCTGCTTTTCCTGAGCACAGACACTCACCCTTCCTCAGTCACCTCTCCTGCCCCATTTGCGCCTGCTTGGTCTTCCTCTTCTCTGCAGGACATCCCTGGCTTACACTCTTCGTACACCTCTCAGTTCCTGGAGCCTTATAGCAAACCTCCCCAGGTGCGTTTTTCAAGGCTAAGGAAAAATAGCCTTCTCCATACCCAGGGAAAATTCCTATCAGGGCAGCCCAACAACTATGCAACCCAGGCTTACAAGGGGATATAAATAGATGATCCTCTACATCTATTCATGAGGCCACTGGCTTAAGTGAGACCAATGACCCAGCAATAGCTTGCAGAGGCCTGGAGCTGTTCCCAGAGGTGTGCAATACCACCACCTTTGGTGAGTCAGCACACTCACCAAAATATCCGTATTCAGAGCTCATGGGTTCCCTGTTCTAAGCCTTTCAGTAGAGTGGGGCTTCTCAGACAGAAAGGTATGTGTCTCAAAAAGATGGGCTGTCTCCACAGTTGCAGTGCCCTTCATTTTCTTTAAAAGTAAATAAGGTCATGTAACTACCGAGTTCAAAGTCTTCCGGTGACTCCCTATGCACTAAGCATGGCAACTATACTCCTTGTCTGTTCACTATATCCCAGCATGATCGGCTCCTGGTTACCCATCCAACCTCATCCCAAATCATCCTTACCCTTGTTCTACTTCACAGTAGCCCCACTGGCCTTCTTTCTTTTTCATAAATTCACCGGAGCACTTTAGGGCCTTTTCATGAGATGTCCCCACTCTTCGAAACACTTTTCTGCCAGATCTTTTTGTGGCTGGCTCCTTTTCATCATCCAGGTCTCAGGTTAAATATCACTTCTCACCGAGTTCTCCCTGGCTGCCCTGGCCTAAGGAGCAACTCCTTAGCGTACACCCGGGCAATCTCCTAAATCTAGGGCATCCCCTTTTAATGTTCCTTTAAATACCCACTTAAGTATTCTAAGTACTCACTAAAGTTGCCTTTGTTTTCTTATTGAAATGAGAACTCCACAACAGCAGGAATCATGCTAGATTTAATCACTGCCATTTTTTTTTTTTTTTTATAGACCTAGAATCCACTCGATGGCAACAGGTTTGGTTTTTGGTTTATTGACCCAGAATGGCGTCATGTGACTGTGCCTCAACCAGTGTCTGTTGCTGAATGTCCCTCTCCCTTCTTATTGTATAGCTCGCTCCCCCTTCTGGGTCTCAGCAGTCCCATCTCTAAGACAGGGGTGTGTAAGATGACATCTACGTTGCCCCTCTATGCTCTTCTCCTTTCTGCTTCTCCCTGGATGATGGGAAGGGCACTTTCCTTCACTGTCCTGGGGAAGGCTTGTAGCAAACGGTCTCAGGTCCCTTCCTAAGCTTCCATATTTAACATCCTTCAGGAACTGGACATAATAACCTCCTTCAGGTGAGCCCGAGCCCCTTGGCTGTACAGTCTTAATCTCCCCACGTTGTCCCTTAACTAATATTTGTTGTACCATTTCCTACAAACTACTTTTCTGAGGGAGTTTACAACATGGCTTAAAGCTTTCTCTCTCAAACCACACCTACCAGAACTTCTCCAGGGAGTGGTGAGCTCTAGCTCCTGCATCTGGGCATTGACAGGCCCCTCTGGGGTTTACTTTGACAGTCCCTATGGCCCTGCTAGGTTTCTGCACAGCCCCGTTCCATTCATAATGATATTTCCAGCCAGCACCTCTCATGTCGGAATACATAAGCCCTGATTAAAGTACAACTGAATCTTCCTTCCAACTTTCTGAAGCTCTTTTCCAAAATTGGGAAATGGCAGCACTCAGGAAGCTGGCTGAGCATCTTGAGGTTTCTGGCAAGCACAGACATGTGCAGATGTGTTTTTCAAAACAAGAGCAGAGTCTTGCAAGCTAGTTTACATAGATCTTCTCTGCATGAAAAAGAAGGAAGTGGTAGCCTGGGAGAGATATCTGAGAAAGTATCACTTTCTATGTGTTTAGATCTGGGGAGAGTAGTTCCCACTTCACCCCAAGAGACGGGGAGAGCTGAAAAGAGTATTACCCCTACAAGAAGAAAGCTCGACAGATAGGAGGTGGAATGGTTCACAAAAGCAATTAACTTGCAATTTATCTGTTTGTTGTGCTGTGGTGGCTTATGCGTGGTTATGATGCAGGAAACGATGTCACCAGTGTTTCAAACACCTAGACCACCCATGAGTAAGACAGGCTAGGACGAAAGGCCTGGTGATTTACTCCGAAAATTAGCCAATGAAAACCCAGTGGATCTGATATAGTGCTAGAAGATGATCACCCTAGGTTGGAAGACAATACAAACATACAGTGGCCACAACGGTGAACCTCAGCATACCAACCACCATGAAGATGGATCAGGACTGGGCAAAGTTTCATTCGGTTGTACACTGGGTCACCCCGATTCAGAGCCAACTCCACACCAACTAACAACATTAAGCCCATCAGAGAACTGATGTCATAGGTCCACTAACTAACCCCAAACCTGGGAACGGGCAGATGCATGCAGGGAGAAACAGGATTCAAGTTTTTGCTTACCTGGGCAGACACCACCAGGTAACCCATAAGCTGGTAAGATGATTCAGCTAAACAATGTTAATGAATTATAAATGCCACATTGGGCTAGTGTGAAAGAATGAAATCCCTGGAGGGGGATGGAGATACGGGGGCATTAGCAGTCTCTTGCAGGCTTTGAACCCCGCTGAGCACTCTCATGGAAGATTGAGGAGAATCCTGAGATAGCTTTCCTCATGGTGCTGGACAGGGAAGAGAGATAACAGCCTTAGTCTTTAGGAGGAAGACAAACAAGCACTGTCACCTTAGGGCACTGGTAGAAACCTGTTGCAGTTGGGGAAAAAGGCAGAAAAACACGCTAGACCCAGCATTATAGCTGGAGGAATAGAACACTTATGAAGGCCATACTCCCCAAGACTCAGCTTCGCTGTGCTTGCCTAAGACTGAAGCTTAATCATAGCATCAGAGATTGTCCACCACCTCTCAAAACCAAGCTAAGAGGCATCGAGTAAAAATAACACTGTAACATAGCTACTAGAGTTATAGAGGCATATTCTCTTTGGGGAGCAGCACAAAGAAAAGTCCCAAAACCAAGCAAGAAGACCCCAAGCCAAGCAGGGTACAGACATTAGGAAAACCCTCTGACAAACCAGCCCACGACCTAAACACAAGGTATTACCACAGGAATCTGAGGCCTCTGGTGCACGCAGGATAGCCAAGGCAACAACAAACTGCAAACACAGTCCAGCTCCTGACTAGATTAGCACAAACCCCCACACTAAAGCCCTAATAGAAGTAAAAACATGCTCATCTCCAAGCATGAAATATATTTAGCTTAATACCTGCTATGCTACATGAAACATCCAGTATTTAACAACAACAGCAAAAAATTGGAAATGTATGAAAAGGCAAGGAAAAATACTCCCAAGAGGTAAGGTAGGCATCAGAACCTTGTGATTAAATATGACACAGATGTTGGAACCATCAAACAGGGAATTTAAAAGAACTATGGAAAAGGAGCTAATGGGAAAAATGTAACCTGTAAGATCAAATGGGTAAGTTTAGCAGAGAGAATGTACTCATCAATGGATACGACAGAGCTTAGGAAACAATTAGTGATTTGAAGATAACCAAAAAACCCACTGCCATTGAGTCGATTCTGACTCATAGCAACCCTATAAGACAGAGTAGAACTGCCCCATAGAGTTTCCAAGGAGTGCCTGGTGGATTCAAACTGCTGACCTCTTGGTTAGCAGCCATAGCACTTAACCACTATGCCACCAGAGTTTCCAATTTGAGGATAGGTCAATAGAAATTATCTAAATTGAAATGCAAAAAGGAAAATAAGAAAGAGTGAGAAGAAAAAACAAACAAGAAAACAGGACATCCAAGGGCTGTGACATAATATCAAATAGTCTAAGACATACATGGTTAGAATTCCAGGAGAAGAGAAAAATAACAGAGTAGAAGAAATATTTGAAGAAACAACATCCCAGAATTATCCCAGGTCAATGACAGACACCAAACCACAGACTGAAGAAACTCACAGAACACCAAGCAAGATAAACACCAAAACAAAAGACACAAACTAAAAAATACATAGATATACATTCAAATTGCTGAAAACCAAAGATAAAGAGAAAATCTTAAAGCCAGTCAGAGAAAAAAAGTCACATTACCTACATAGGACCAAGCATAAGAATTCCAACAGGCTTTTCATCTGAAACAATGACAATGAAGTAACATCCTTAATTTTCTAAAAGAAATTAACTGTAAACTCAGACCTACCTACTATTATACCCAGTGAAAATATCTTTCAAAAATGAAGAAAAAAATACTTCCTCATGCAAACAAAAGCTGAGAGGATTCATTAGTAGCAGACCCTTCTCTACAAGAAAAGTTAAAAGAAGTTCTTCAGGCAGAAGGAATATGATCTAGGTTAGAAATTGGATCTACACATAGAAATGAGGAGTGTTAGAGAAGGAATAAGGGTAAAATAAAATTATTTTTTTAATTTAATTGCTCTAAAAGATAACTGAATGTTTAAAGCAACCTTAGTAACACAAATACACGGTGCTTTTACAGGGTCTGTAAAAGTGAAATACGTGGCAACAATAGCACAGAAGATAGGAGGGAAGAATTAGGAATACAGGTCTTTACACTGCATGTGAAGTTGTATAATAGTATTTGAAGACAAATTCAGAGTATTTAAAAGTATATATTGTAAACCCCAAGGCAGTGACAGAGGAGCCCTGGTGGTGCAGTGGTTAAGCACTCTGTTGCTAATCAGAAGGCCAGGGGTTCGAACTCAACAGCCACACCACAGGAGGAAGATAAGGCAGTGTGCTTCCGTGAAGATTTACAGCCTTGGAGACCCTGTGGGATGGTTCCACTCTGTCCTACAAGGTCACTATAAGGTCGGTATGAGTCAGAATCAACTAGATGGAAACGAAAGGGAAGAAGGAAGCCAATGACTAGCACTCCTGGTGGAGCAATGGCTAAGCACCCAGCTGCTATCGGAACGTTGGCAGTTTGTACCCACCCAGCAGCTCTGCAAGAGAAAGACCTGGTGATCTGCTCCCATAAAGATCACAGCCTAGAAAACCCTATGGGGCAGTCATACTCTGTCACAGGGATCGATATGAGTCAAAATCTACTTGACGGCACCTAATAGCAAGGCAATGATTACAAACTTTTTAAAGGCTATATAAATAATAAGTCAATAGAAGAGATAAACTAGGTGAAGATTTCTTTCAGCTTAGTCTAAGAAGGCGAAGTGGAGACAGGAGCAGCAAGCAGGACAAGAGACTACTTGATAAATGCCAGAGTGTTGCTTGCAACCAGTGTCCGCAAATGCCATTTTCCCCTCAGCTTGTGCAAAATTAGCACTTCCTTTTGTTACTAGATAAGTTGTTCACTCAAAGAATTCTTTTTCTGAATAATTTCTTTTATCTTTCTATGTGTAGTCCCTCAAGTCAATAATGGCCAATAGTTTCAGCAAAAATATTAGACATTAGTTGATAAAACCTTGTTGACTAGAACAAAACCTACATTGTGTGGAATGTTTAGTAATGATAAGCTACATTTATCTTATATTGTATATTAAGTTGGTGTTTTTTTTTTTTAATTCATCTTTTGCTTCTAAACAGCAACAAATTATCAAATGGTAAAATAAAAATATGCAAAAGTATCTTTTACTGATGCAACATTCAGTTCCTTAAATTCATTAATCCATTCATCATTCATGACCACAAAAAAAAAAAAAAGGAAAGAAAGCAATTTCTCCACCAGCATTTTTCAGCATTACTGAAATATAGCCTACCAGTAATGTTACCAAATTTGGAGCAGCAATTTCTTGGAAGGAAAAAATGTATATCCATTTACTAGGAGATTATATTTCATCAAAAGAAGGGACCATCTACATATGGCCAAGGCATTGCTTCTCTTATAATGAAAATCTGGAACTCTGGTCACCATTCCGGCCTTACCCAAATATAAGTAACTACACCAAAAGAAGGACATTTTTCATGAGAAACCGAACTGGAAGCATTAAAATACAATCATGCAACTGTAAATTTTCACTTGGAAACTACTTCTCCAGATGGTTGAGGCTCTTGAGTACAGCATCATTGCTCCAGAGACTAATTCACCGTCTACATGAACTTGAAAATAGTTCTTCTTCTATAAAAGTTAAACTTTTGATTCTGAACATTGGCCGTTAATTATTTTTCCCAAGAAATTTCTGGAGTTTTTTGTAATAAAATCATGATTACAAGAAAGTACACTCTGTTTTTAAATGCTTATTTTAAAGAAGTTAGTATTTTTTTATAAGAAAGCTTTTTATCTCAACAAAAGTACTACGCGATACAATAAAGATGAAAGACAAATGGCCACGCTGTCTAAATTGGATGTTTATAACAAATAAATTATTCCACACTGTTGCATAAGTGCATATTGCCTGGCTGGTAGTAAGGGTAACATGAATTTTGAACCCGACTGTCAGTTATCTGTGCTATAGACCTGTCTTAAGGTTGACCCAAATGGAGCCTGTAGGTATCATGGATGGCCTGTCGAGTCCAACCCAAGGAAGTGAGACCCAATAAGGCCAGAAACCATACACTCCTCAATTATCAATATGGTTAGTTTCCAAAGACCAGGTTGTTATGCGAAAATCGGCGTCATGTGAAAACAGAGGATGACCATATCATTACACAGCTGCCAAATTACATCATTACACAACTGCCAAACCACTGAGGATCATGGCCCAGCCAAGGTGACACACAACCTTAACCATCACAGCCAGTATTACTCTCTCCTAGCACCTCAGCATTCGTTACTGCCAGATGTATGTTGTAAATGCACAAAATAGTCAGAAGATTTTTTACTACTATAAATCAAAATGTTGGATAACAAGATAAGTGAGGAACAGATGTAGAATTTAGTATTCACAGGTCCCAGGGAGGAAGCTAGAGCACTCCTTGATGCAGGACCACACACTGTTTGTACCTGGGGACAAGGCAACAAGTTGGAATTATAGGAGAGAACATATGTATGGCAAGCAGGATGGGGTTAGCTAGATTTCATGGGCTGAAATCTTACTGATCAGTTTAAAATTTCTAGGGCATTAGTGGGAGGCCTGGTTGTACAGTGGTTAAGCACTCAGCTACAAACCAAAAGGTCGGCAGTTAAAACTTACCAGCTGCCCTGCAGAAGAAAAATGGGGCAGCCTTGGAAACCCTATGGGCAGTTCTACTCTGTCCGATAGGGTCATTATGAGTTGGAATTAACTCAACAACAGGTTTGGTTTCTTTGTTTTGGTGGGGCATTAGCACAGAAAAAGAGAGAAATTTTTATCATGGGGAATCGTATGGGATATAGCTGAGAGGGGCAAGGAGTAATTGTGGCTGTTAAGAGACTGGGTTATACCATAACAACAGGGGTCTCTATCATGGAAACCATAAAGGCATGCCTGGGAGGGCTACCTAGAGACTACAATTGTTGAGAGACTGCGTGCCTAGATACAAACAGCCATGTCGGAAACACGGTGAAATGGCAAGTAGGATGAATTAGTGGATGCCAAGGACACAAATTATGTACGCCACAAATCGGCCTCATGATAAGACCCAAGGCTTCCAGTCCCTAGTCCACTCCTGCACACCATTGAGGGACAGATTCCACAAACATGCCTGAGCACTTCATGCGTGCCAGGTACCAGGCTAGGTGCTAGAGCACCAACCGTGAGAAGGACCCACCTCCTGCTTCAAAGAACTCACATCCTGGAGAAGACTAACATAAAGATTGCAGTTCAGGTAAATTTTAACAGGTCTCCTGCCCAGTAACTTCTCGAATGAACCCAAAGAATTCAATACAGGAAAAAGGAGGAAAATCATCAACATTAAACTAGAAAAGCCTACATCATCCTACAGTCTTGGGAGACTATCTCACAGATACGCCACCTTTGGGACTGAGCTCAGGAACCCAGGGTCAACACAAAACACCCCCCCTGGGACAGGGTTGTGTGGCTGAGGAAAAGACATTCCGAAGGCCCCCAATATCCCTCCAGTGTAGAGGGGTGAGGGGTGGAGGCCGAAGCTGATTTGGAGCAGGAGGGTAAGTCTCCATCTTAGCTTCTCTCACCTGATGTCAATCAGCATGGGCAGAAGGACTAAAGCAGCAACTTTTCACCAAATAGGATTTTATATTCTCTGACCAGGTTTCGTAGATGGGAGGGTGAGGTCAAGAAACATAAGACTTCGTAGCCATAGATCACAGGTGACTCTACAGAGAAAAATAAAATTAAGTTAAAAAATACTGTGAAGTGAAATCACAGAAAATTCTTGAGCCACAGGGTTTTTCTCTAATTTGACTTCTTGCCAACGTTTCAAGTATTGTAGCATTATGAAATATTTGTTTGTATTATTTTAAGTTATAAGACAAACTGAAGTCCAACTAAATGCTTTCCAAATTCGTGGTTATGGTTTTGAGATGAGAAAACACACAGACCAGGGGTTAAAGCATAGAAAAAATAAAAACATCAATGAAACATTAAAATAGAAACACAAAGCTCTATGTTATGGTGTATATCTTATATAAGGTACAACAGATATAAATGTTTAAATCTAACTCATAAGAGGGAAGGCTGTCAGCCAAAACCAAAACAAAATAACAAAAAACCAAATCACATGCATTCTACAAAATATACAGTTAAAATGAAGGAACTTAGAAAGGTTGAAAATGACAAGAGCAAGGAGATTCCAGTTCAATGCAAATAAGTAAAAATTGGATTCTGCTACAGTAATATTGAATTGTATTCAATATAAAATATTATATTTAATATAAATATTTTATAATATTTATTGTTCAGTTGATTTACAGTAAAGATATCACTGTCAAAAATCTTTATTAAATAGTACAATTTTAATAAATAAAGCAAAAGCTAGAGTAAATAGAAGAAAAAGTTTGGCAAATCACAAAATTATGTAACTCAGTCCTATACACCAAGAAATTAAGGATAAATAAAATACAGAACACCTAGACAATATAATTTATTACACATAAAAAAAAAAAACCAAACCCACTGCCATTGAGTCAATTCCAACTCATAGCGACCCTATAGGACAGAGTAGAACTGCCCCATAGAGCTTCCAAGGAGCACCTGGTCAATTTGAACTGCCAACCTTTTGGTTAGCAGCTGTAGTTCTTAACCACTACATAATGCAAATACAAGTAATTATTTATATGAACATGTGTGTTTATTGATATATGCATATATATGCCACCAGGGTTTCCATGAGCATATAAATACATAAATATGTCTCCATGGCTGGCGAACAGAAAGTTTACTTCCTTTTCTATTGCCCACTATCCTTACACTGTTTCACAAAGAAAACCTCAAATTCATTTTTTAAAAAGGGAAAAATAACAGAAACCACTTTCTGTAACACCAATAGGGTAAAACTAGAAGTACGTAATGAAAGTTGTCTTTACCTAAAATAACAAGGAACAATCTGGGAATTGTAAAAACTCTTCCCTAAACAATTCCTTGATCAAACAGAAATTTTAAATCATTCATAAAATTTCCTTGAAAACAACACTACTTACCAAAATCTTTGGGATACGGTACTGTTAAATCTGTATTCATAGAAAAATTAATAGCTGTTAATACTTTCAGTAAAAAATGAAAGAATAAAAACAAATGAATTAAGCATCCTAATCAATAAAATCATAAAAAATAAAGATAAGTTGTTAGAAAGAATATTAAACAAAAAAATAAGTGAAAACAGAAAAACAGTGTGAGACTAAAGACAGTTCTTGGGCTTTGGGGTAGAACAGAATGGAATGGGTACAATACAGGCAGTCCCCTGGGTTATAAACATCTGAATTATGTACAATCTGTAGTTATGAACCAACTCCTGTAAAGTTCATTATATTAAAAATTTGAGGTACATGCAATGGTTCATAATTAAAATGGGTGCTACTTTGCGACACGTATCACATTAGTATTATTGTTACTGTATTATGTTAAAGATGTGTTAGTGTATCTGGAAATGTTTCTTTGATGTTTTTTATGCATAGAAAGGTACACTATAAACTGTATACTAAGACCAACACTTGACTGACTGACATTAGATACAAGCTGTACCTAGCTGTTCCAACTTACCTACAAATCTGACTTAAAGATAGATTTAGAAACTGAACTTTTTTGTGATTCTGGGACTGCCTGTACAATCAAAACAAAACCAAAAAAAAGGAAAAAAAAAAAAAAAAAAGAAGGAAGAAAGAGAGAGAAAGAAGGGGGAAGAAAGAAAGGAGAGAAATAGATTGAGGGAAAGCACAAATAATCAAACTTACATAAAAAACTGAAGAAATGAACAGAATTATACAAAACATAACAATCACTTTGAAAATTTCAATGAAATATACTATTTTCTAGGAAAAAACAAATGATCAAAATGGTTTAAAAAGATGTAAGAATCCCTACAGAGCAATTCAAAACAGTTGTCAAAGAATTACACCCCTAATAAAGCACCTGGTCCAAATATTTTTCTGGGAGGACATTTTTCAAATACTGAATCTCATTCTATTTAAACTAATCTAAGAGCATAAAGATGGTAGAGGTCTCTCAATTATTTTATCTTATTTTTGAAATCTAATACAATTCTGACATTAAAACCTGCAAAGATAGCACAGAAAAAGAAAGCTAAGGACAACTCACAAATATTAATGCATGAATTCCAAATAAAATATTAGCCTAGGTAAGACTGAATACTTTCAGGATGGGAACTATGCAGATGTCAGCCAATTTGTGATTATATTGCCTGGTCATTGGGCCAAATTAGGTTTCCGAGACGGAGTGTGGGTTCTTACCTGGAGGAAATGGATGGACCATGACGGAGACAACGAGTGTTCAGGATGGAGGGTGGCTGGGCCTTGGGATGCTTGCAGAGATTGGGGCTGTGAGCAGAACAGAGGAGGGCCTGACAGAGATCACAGGGCTAGTGTGGACCTGAGAGGCTGTAGCCCCTTTATGAATTATTCTGCACCTCCGTCATCTCGTACTCTTCTGACTCGTGATCCCAGTGGTGCAAAGAGTATAAAGCACGGATGTGCTTAGGCTCAGGGAGAGTGGAGTGTCCAAAGCACAGGAGCCTAGAACAGGGAGCCTAGAGGAGCTCAATTTCCAAGTACATGACAGGCAAGAATGGGGAAGACTGATCTAAGCTAGTGTAGAAAAAAAATGGGTCAAAATTGAAGGAACCCCTGGGTGGTACAAATGGATAACATGCTCGGCTGCTAATTGAAAGGTTGGCAGATGTGAGGCCAAGATAGTGGAACAGCAAATTGCTTCTGGCAATCCCTCTTACAACAAAGACCCGAAAAGTCAAGTGAAATGATTATATTTATGACAAGATGTTATGAACTTGATGTTAGAAAACGGACTGAAAGGCAAGGGAGGGAGAGTGGGTTCAGAAGTGGAGAGGAGTTACCAGACCTGAATCACTGCAATCCCTCAAGGACCATTCCCGAGAGTGGCTGCCATGGGCTGGTAGTAGCATTCAGAAGCAGTTTCCTCAGGGAGAAGCAGCCAGCGGCACACCCTACTCACACCTCCAGAACCAAAGAAGAATGGTGCTTTCGGCAAAAGCTAAGTACTTGCATATATTTTACTGCTCTCCCCGACCCCAAGCTGGTTTCAGTGGTTGTTGGTTTTCCTGGGCCTGAAATAGGACCATTTGAGCACCCTGAGCCATGCTCCCAGAATTGCAGAAGGAATAAATTCAAAACAGGGGGAAAAGATACTTTGCCGGGTCCACTAACCTGGGGAGCTCAGGACAAAAGCAGCTCCTGTCCAGGCATAAACGGCCTGTGGACTTTGAGTAGCTTTCCCCCCATGCAGACCTCTGTGGGCCTGTTTCAGGAGAATACACACTTTCTGGCAGACTGCAAATGTTTAAGCTGTGTGGTGGAGAGGTGGTTGTTTGATATTTGACACCACTTTGCCTACTAAACAGGGTCCTCACCTACCCACATCAGATGCATAAGGACTGGTGGCTCCATTCAGGCCACCAAGCCACCCACGACAGGGGTCCAAGGATAACTGACACCTCCCAGTCCTTACAACCAAAAACATTGGATGCCCATGGCCCATCTGCAGAACCCACCCTCCTGTACACTCTAGGGAACAAGGATGTTCTTTCCTCAGAGACACCTGGGGAACCGTTGTCAGTCCCCTGCCTTGTTCAGACTGCCAGCCCCTGCTGCAACCAGATACCGGTACCTACACCAAACACCCCTACCCCTGTAAGACTATAGGACAGAGACTGTACCACACACTTGATGACCAGCTACCTAGATACCTAAGCTGAATCCACACAAGAAAAGTGAATGAATTCTTAAGCTCATATACCTGATAACAGCTCTAGCTATCTGGTGACAGGATGTCAGAGCTCCAAAGACGGAAATAATCAAGCGAGCTCACTCGAGCAACTCATTTGGGCATATCTAAAGAAAACAAACAAAAAACTAGGATACAGCAAGCAAACTTAAAATAAAATAATACAATAACTTATAGATGGCTCAGAGACAACAGTGAATATCAAACCACGTAAAGAAACAGACCAAGAGCACTTCAACAAGCTCTCAAAACAGAGAATGAAAGGATCTTCTGGATGAAGGTGCATTCTTGGAATTACTGAATGCAGAATTCAAAACATTCATATACAGAACTCTTCAAGACATCAGGAAAGAGATCAGGCAATATGCAGAACAAGCCAAGGAACACACAGCTAAAACAGTTGAAGAAATTAAAAAGGTTATTCAAAAACATAATGAAAAATTTAATAAGCTGCAACAATCCATGAAGAGACAACAATCAGAAATTCAGAAGATTAACAATAAAATTACAGAAGTAGACAACTCAAGAGAGTCAGAGGAGCAGAATTGAGGAAGAGGAAGGCAGAATTGATGAACTTCAAGATAACACACTTGTCACCAATATATTTGAAGAAAAATCAGATAAAAGAATTTTAAAAAATGAGGAAATCTTAAGAATCATGTGGGACTCTATCAAGAGAAATAACCTATGAGTGATAAGAGTACCAGAACAGGGAGGGATAACAGAAAATACAGAGAGAATTGTTGAAGATTTGTTGGCCAAAAACTTCCCTGATTTCATGAAAGATGAGAAGATATCAATTCGAGATCCTCCTCGAATTCTACATACGGTAGTTCTTAAAAAGGAAGTCGCCAAGACTTATTATAATCGAACTTGGCAAAACCAAAGACAAAGAGAGAATTCTAACAGCACCTAAGGATAAACGAAAAGCAACTTACAAAGGAGAGTCAATAAGAATAAGCTTTCACTACTCAGCAGAAACCATGCAGGCAAGAAGGCAGTGAGATGACTTATATAAAGCATTGAAGGAAAAAAATTGCCAGCCAAGAATCATATATCCAGAAAAACTCTCTCAAATATGAAGGTGAAATTAAGACATTTCCAGATAAACAGACGTTTCGGGAATTCGTAAAAACCAAACCAAAACTACAAGAAATACTAAAGGGAGCTCTTTGGTTAGAAAATCGCTGATATCAGGTATCAACCCAAGACTAGAACACTGGACAGAGCAATCAGATGTTAACCCAGAAAGGGAAATCACAAAAATAAATCAAGATAAAACACACTCGAAACAGGGAAACAGTCATGTCATTATGTAAAAGAAGACAATACTAAAATAATAAAGAGGGACTAAGAAATGTAGTCATAGATCTTTGATATGGTGGGGAAGACAAGGTGATATAAAGAAATAAAAGTTAGGTTTAAACTTAGAAAAATAGGGGTAAATATTAAGGTAACCATGAAGGAGACTAACAATCCTATGTATCAAAACAAAATACAAGAAAAAAACAGAGACTCAGCAGAAACAAAATCAACAACAACAAAGTAGAAGAATAAACAAACTACTCAGCACAAAAAATTAAGTGGGAAAAAGAAACTGTCAACAACACACACAAAAAGACAGCAAAATGACAGCACGAAACTCATACCTACCTATAATTACGCTGAATGTTAATGGACTAAATGCACTGATGAAGACACAGAGAGTGGCAGAATGGATACAAAAACATGATCCGTCCATTTGCTGCCTACAAGAGACACACCTTAGACTTAGAGACACAAACAAACTAAAACTCAAAGGATCGAAAAAAATATATATCAAGCAAATAACAATCAAAAAAAGAGTAGGAGTGGCAATATTAACTTCTGACAAAATAGACTTTGAAGTTAAATCGACCACAAAGGATAAGGAAGGAGACTATATAATGATTAAAGGAACAATGTACCAGGAGGATATTACCATATTAAATATTTATGCACCCAATGACAGGGCTGCAAGAGACATAAAACAAACTCTAACACCATTGAAAACTGAATTAGACAGCTCCACAATTATAGTAGGAGACTTCAACACACCACTTTCAGTGAAGGACAGGATATCCAGAAAGAAGCTTGATAAAGGCACCGAAGATCTAAATGTCAGAATCAACCAACCTGAACTTATAGATATATACAGGACACTCTGCCAAACAGCAGCCATGTATACTTTCTTTTCTAGTGCACAGGGGACATTCTCTAGTATAGACCACATTTTAGGTCATAAAGCAAGCCGTAGCAGAATCCAAAATATTGAAATTTACAGACTATCTTCTCTGACCATAAGGCCATAAAAGTAGAAATCAATAACAGAAAAAGCAGGGGGAAAAAATCAAACACTTGGAAACTGAACAATACCCTGCTCAAAAATGACTGGGTTATAGAAGACATCAAGGATGGAATAAAGAAATTCCTAGAATCCAATGAGAATGAAAACACTTTCTATCAGAACCTTTGGGACACAGTGAAAACAGTGCTCAGAGGTCAATTTATATCAATAAATGCATACATACAAAAAGAAGAAAGGCCCCAAATCAAAGAATTATCCCTACAACTTGAACAAATACAGAGCAGCAAAAGAAACCTTCAGGCACGAGAAGAAAGGAAATAATAAAAATTACGGCAGAACTAAATGAAATAGAAAACAGAAAAACAGTTGAAAGAGTTAACCAGACCAAAAGCTGGTTCTTTGAAAAAATTAACAAAATTAATAAACCATTAGCAAAACTGACAAAAGAAGAACAGGAGCAGAAGCAAATGACCCGAATAAGAAATCAGATGGGAGAAATTACAACAGACCCAACTGAAATTAAAAAATCATGTCAGATTACTACAAAAAATTGTACTGTAACGAATTTGGTAACCTAGAAAAAATGGGTGAATTTCTTGACACACAGTGCCTACCTAAACTAACACAAACTGAGGTAGAATGACTAAATAGACCCATAACAAAACAAGAGATTGAAAAGGTAATCAAAATACTCCCAACAAAAAAAAAAGCCCTGGCCCTGTCGGCTTCACCGCAGAGTTCTACCAAACTTTCAGAGAAGAATTAACACCACTACTACTGAAGGTATTTCAGAGCATAGAAAAGGACAGAATACTACCAAACTCATTGTCTGAAACCACCATCTATGAAGATACGAAAACCAGGTAAAGACACCACAAAAAAGAAAATTACAGACCTATATCCCTCATGAACTTAGATGCAAAAATCCTCAACAAAATTCTAGCCAATACAATTCAACAACATATCAAAACAATAATTCACCATGACCAAGTTGGATTCATACCAGGTATGCAGGGATGGTTCAACACTAGAAAAACAATTAATGTCACTATCATATAAATAAAACAAAAGACAAGAGCCACATGATTTTATCAATTGATGCAGAAAAGATATTTGACAAAGTTCAACACCATTCATGATAAAAACTCCCAGCAAAATAGGAATAGAAGGAAAATTTCTCAATATAAAAAAGGGCATTTATACAAAGCCAACAGCCAACATTATCCTGAATGGAGAGAGTCTGAAAGCATTCCCCTTGAGATCCAGAACCAGATGAGGATACCCTTTATCACCATTCTTATTCAACACTGGGCTGGAGGTCTTAGGCAGAGCAATTAGGCTAGATGAAGAAATAAAGGGCATCCAGATTGGAAAGGAAGAAGTAAACGTATCTCTATTTACAGATCACATGATCTTATACACAGAAAACCTTAAGGAATCCTCCAGAAAACTACTGAAACTAATAGAAGAGTTCAGCGGAGTATCAGGATAGAAGATAAACATACAGAAATCATTTGGATTCCTCTTCACCAACAAAAAGAACATCGATGAGGAAATCATCAAATCAATACCATTTACAGTAGCCCCCAAGAAGATAGAGTGCTTAGGAATCAATCTCACCACAGCTGTAAAATACCTACACATAGGAAACTACAAGTCGCTACTGCAAGAAACCAAAAGAGACCTACATAAGTGGAAAAACATACCTTGTTCATGGATAGGAAGGCTTAACATTATAAAAATGGCTATTCTACCTAAAAAGGATCTATACATTTAATGCAATTCCGATCCAAATTCTAATGACATTCTTTAATGAGATGGAGAAACAAATCACCAACTTCATGTGGAAGGGAAAGAGGCCCCGGATAAGTAAAGCATTACAGAAAAAGAAGAACAAAGTAGGAGGCCTCACACTACCTGATTTTAGAAGCTATTATACCACCACAGTAGTCAAAACAGCCTGGTACTGGTACAACAAGAGATACATAGACCAATGGAACAGAATTGAGAACCCAGACATAAACCCATCCATATATGAGCAGTTGATATCTGACAAAGGCTCCAAAACAGTTAAATGGAGAAAAGACAGTCTTTTTAACAAATGGTGCTGGCATAACTGGATATCCATTTGCAAAAACATGAAACAAGATCCATACCTCACATCATGCACAAAAATGAACTCAAAATGGATCAAAGACCTACATATAAAATGTAAAACGATAAAGATCTTGGAAGAAAAAATACGGACAATGCTAGGAGCCCTAACACATGGCATAAACAGTATAAAAGACATTACTAACAATGCAGAAAAGAAATCAGAAAACTGGGAGCTCCTAAAAATCAAACACATATGCTCATCCAAAGACTTCACCAAAAGAGTAAAAAGATTACCTACAGACTGGGAAAAAGTATTCAGCTATGACATTTCTGATAAGCACCTGATATCTAAAATCTACATGATACTGCAAAAACTCTACTGCAAAAAGACAAATAACCCAATTAAAA
Organism: Loxodonta africana; assembly: GCF_030014295.1. NCBI lineage: Eukaryota > Metazoa > Chordata > Mammalia > Proboscidea > Elephantidae > Loxodonta > Loxodonta africana. The sequence continues at coordinate 80,462,719 of NC_087357.1, read as the reverse complement.
AATGGGTAAAGGATATGAACAGACACTTCACTGAAGAAGACATTCACCTAGCTAACAGATACATGAGGACATGCTCACGATCATTAGCCATTAGAAAAATGCAAATCAAAACTACAATGAGATTCCATCTCACTCCAACAAGACGGGCATTAATGCAAATAACACAAAATAATCATGTTGGAGAGGTTGTGGAGAGACTGGAGCACTTATACACTGCTGGTGGGAATGTAAAATGGTACAACCATTTGGAAATTGATTGGGCGCTTCCTTAAAAAACTAGAAATAGAACTACGAAAGTATCCTGCAAACCTACTCTTTGGAATATATCCTAGAGAAATAAGAGCCTTTACACAAACAGATACATGCACACCCATGTTTATTGCAGCACTGTTTACAATAGCAAAAAGATGGAAGCAACCAAGGTGCCCATCAATGAATGAATGGATAAATAAATTATAGTATATTCACACAATGGAATATTACACATCAGTAAAGAACAATGATGAATCTGTGAAACCTTTCATAACATGGAGGAACCTGAAAAGCATTATGCTGAGTGAAATTAGTCAGTTGCAAAAGAACAAATATTGTATAAGACCAGTATTATAAGAACTCAAGAAATAGTTTAACCAGAGAAGAGAATATTCTTTGATGGTTGTAAGAGGGTGGGAGGGAGGGAAGGAGAGGGAGGTGTTTTCAGTAATTAGATAGTAGATAAGAACTATTTTAGGTGAAGGGAAAGACAGCACACAATACATGAGAGGTCAGCTCAACTGGACTAAACCAAAAGCAAAGAAGTTTCCTGAATAAACTGAATGCTTCGAAGGCCAGCGTAGCAGGGGCGGGGCCTTGGGGACCATGGTTTCAGGGGATATCTAAGTCAATTGACATAATAAAATCTATTAAGAAAATATTCTGGATCCCACTTTGGAGAGTGGCATCTGGGATCTTAAATGCTAACAAGCGGCCGTCCAAGATGCCTCAATTGGTCTCAACCCACCTGGAGCAAAGGCGAATGAAGAACACCAAAGACACAAGGTAATTATTAGCCGAAGAGACAGAAAAGGCCACGTAAATCAGAGACTACATCAGCCTGAGACCGGAAGAACTAGAAGGTGCCTGGATACAACCGATGACAGAGAATCCCTGATGGAGTAGGTCAGCAGTGAGATGTAGGCCTCAAATTCTTGTAAAAAGACTAGACTTAATGGTCTGACTGAGACTAGAAGACCCCAGAGGTCATGGTCGCCAAACCTTCTGGTAGCCCAAGACTGGCACTGTTTCCAAAGCCAACTCTTCAGGCACGGATTGAACTGAGCTGTAAGACAGAAAATGATACTGGTGAGGAGTGAGCTTCTTGGCTCAAGGAGACACATGAGACTATGTGGGCAGCTTCTGTCTGGAGGACAGATGAGAAGGCAGAGGGGGACAGAAGCTGGCTGAATGGACGCAGGGAATACAGGGTGGAGAGAAGGAGTGTGCTGTCTCATTAGGGGGAGAACAATTAGGAGTATATAGCAAGGTGTTTATAAATTTTTGTATGAGAGTCCGACTTGATTTGTAAACTTTCACTTAAAGCACAATAAAAATTAAAACAAAAAGATGTATATAGCCTCAGAAACCCTATGGGGCATTAAAAATAAGTCAAACTAATTTTTCAATTTAAAACATGTAATTTATTCTAAGGGTTTTTACAAAATACTTTATGAAAATTATACATACATAAGAAGTACAGTAGAATTTAGTGATTTACATTCTAATTAAAACTTTGTTGCAAAGCAAAGAAAAAAGAAAGCTTGGAGGTTCATGTCCACCCAGAGGTGACTCAGAAGAAAGGCCTGGCAATTTGCTTCCAAAAATCAGCCAATGAAAAACTCTTCCATTTGTACCATCCCTTCAAGTAAAGTAATTGGCACCCACTCCTTCCAAAAAAAAACAAAAGAAGGAAAGAAAAGGAAGTCCTGGGGATCACAAAGTTTCGATCTGCAACCAATCACGGGGATGGCGCAGGACCTGGCCACATTTTGTCCTGTTGTGCATGGAGTAGCCATGAATCCAGGATGACTTGACAGTAGCTACCAACAAGACGGAAATAGAAAACCTCAGGACACCATCAGAGGACAAAGAGAACCGTGCCCTATCTTACAGTTTACCAAGGTGCTTCTTGGTTTTTAATGTGTTTTTTATCAAAGCTTGGACAATGATCACCCCTAGGGGTAAGCCTAAGGCACGCTGGTAAGTTAGCGAGCCATCCCTTCCCTCCTGTGGCCCCTCCCCATATTGCGACCAGTCATAAAATAAGCCACGTGCTGGACCCCAGCCACCAGCCCAAAAACCTAGCCTATCCTCCATGCTTTGGGCTTTCCAACCTGAAGAGCTTCTCACTGTGGCCCTATCTGTCCAGTCTGGCTGGGCATGGCCTGAAGTCTGCAGAACTGCATGAAAGCCTGATCTCCCCGGCCCTTCTGTTCTTTATCCCTCTGCATTTTGCCATATTTAACTCCATGGATGCCGTCTCCTGAAGCCCCCTTAGCAAGTGATTTGTGCGAATGACGCGGTAAACCAAGACGGTTATATGGCAGAGCATGATTGATTCCCTGGGGCTTTATCGTAATGACTTTAATATTCTGGAGCTCATCTGGTATAAATTTAGGAGCTGCGCGCCTTTCGCTGAAATTCCCCCTTAATGCAGCACTGCTCTGCCGGCCTGTTTAGGGTTACAGAGTTGGCCAAGTTTATGATTTGGCCCCAGGGCTCCTTATTAATGGGCCTTGAAAAGAGGGTGTGGAATGTGTGGGTTCCCTTAGTTGTGCTTTTCTTGGGGAGGAGACAAACAGGAATCTCTACATTGAAATGCATTTGGGCTCAGCCTTCCTTGAAGGAGAAGTAAATCAACTTGCAATTCCCAGGCCTCATTAGGGGCGGAGTAGTGTCTGACACTTGTGTTGTCACTGGGCTGTGTTTATAAGTCAGGAGTTGTTGTTAGTTGCCTTTGGGAGAGGGGGCACCTCTTTGTAACAACAGACTCCAGTCAGTCAGCCAATGGCTCCACCAGGGTTGATGTCCCACACCTGGAAAAGGCCATGGGGTTTGGAGATCAGCTCCCCCTATTTTAAGAGTTCTCCTTGTCAAACTCACTGAACTGGACATCAGGTGACCTGGGTCCGATCCTGTCTCCAGCTCTTACTGACTTGGGGCTGGCCACCTAACGTCTTCATCCATCTCTCGGCTCATTAAGGAGCACTTCCTGATGGGATCCGGCAAGGGTCCTCAGCGTTTGCATCTGCTGTGCCCTTGGTTCCAGATGGGAAAGGGTCCAGGCTAGGGAGCATGAGTTCCAGGATGCCCCTGAGCCTTGTATTCAGTCACTCACCCGCAAAACTACCTGCCCTGAATATGAAAATAAGAGTGGCACTGGCGTAGTGGGACGAAGAATCTGTTTTCCACATTATTTTTCATGCTAGAGGGCCTTTTAGAATAAATACAAAACAAGCAAACAAGCAAACAAACTAGCCCTTGTAGCCTATAGAGCTGTGCAGTGACCAGCCAAGATGGTAATCACTATGTCTCAGTGTGCACACCACTTCACAGTTCACAAAGCACTTTCACAAATACTTAGTCCTTGCAGCAAAAGACTTTGGTTTGCAAGTGAGGACGCTGACCTGGAGACTCAGAGCTGTTAGGTGCTGATCTTCCCATCCCTGGGACACACCAGGAGGAGCCTTTGTCTGATACATACAGGCAGTGCTTAATCAAACAGTTGAATTTTAATGCTGGCCTCTTGTCAGTTCTAGGACTGAGCAAGTTATTAAATATCTTAAACATCTGTTTCCACCCGCCCCCCCACCTTAGGTTAACAAATGGTGATAAAATTGCCTGCTTCATAGAGTTCATGAGTCAATTAAATTAGATAATGTATATCTGGAGTCCCTGCAGGGTGCAAACAGCTAAGCATTCACTCATCTACTGGTTTGAACCCACCCAGAGACACCTTGGAAGATGAGCCTGATGACCTGCTTCCGAAAGGTCACAGCCTTGAAATCCTATGGAATGTTTCTACTCAGCACACACAGGGCCTCCATTAGTCAGAATCAACTTGATGGCAATCAATGACAGCAGCTATCCAAACAAATGATCTGTACTGAGCCTCTATTGAGTCAGAAGGCTCATGTTAACGTGTAAGGCAGTGAGTGCATTTCCGCGGTGAGCTAAAAGCTTGTAGATAACGCGTTACTCTTTCCCAGTGGCGTGCTGACACGTCATAGATGCTCGGTAATCAGAAGTCCAACTTCCCGCTTCTCTCCACCAGTGTGCTTTATACACTGAAGATATCACACAAATACTAAAAGACAACAGTGGTCAGAAGAAAAGCGTCAGCCCATGGACTCGATGGCACTTCTGTTTGAACTCTGGCCTGGCTGTTACAATGCCCAGGCCTGGCTCTCTGGTCACCTGGTGGCTGGTGTCAGCATGCCATCCTTGTCCGGCACTGTCTACTGTGTGCTCATATAGAATGGGCCTGTGGGCAGTCTGGAATTCCAGAACCATCAGATCAGCCCCATGAGCCCTAGCTCCTCTCTTCTCCCTTGCTGGACCTTGCCAGGCCCTATGGCTCAGAAGAAGGACGGTACTGGCTCTGACCAGGTGTCCCAGGGAGCCTACTAGGTTTTCAGAACAGCCACCAGTTAGGAGTGGAGAGACCAGGGCATGTTCTGGATCCCAACTTTGGTCCCCTGCAGCAGCCAGACCCCTGGTCCAGCCCCTACCTCTAGGGCCTAAACATCATCTACAACCCCAGCAACTGAGGAGGGGCAGAGGGGTCGAAACGCAAGCCCTCTGAATCAGGAGCGGGGCCGTAGTCACTACCCAGGCCTACTGTACCCCTGGCTGAACCGCTGGTCTCCAGAATCACCTGCAGCAATTACCAGTGCGTGGCCCCTTCTTAATGCTGCGACTGGGCTGCTGGACTCCCAGCTATCTGTCCACAACACTGCTCCTCCCCTCTAGGTTTCCCCTGTCCATTCTCTCTCCCTCCCTCCCTTACTGTGTTCAGTGGCCCACCTGAGACCCCAGCATTCCTCAGGACCAAGCCCAGGGGGATCTGCATCCGCTTTTATGGAGCAACGGCCCCTCCTCCACTTCAAATATGTGAAAGGGGGAGAGAGGCAAGTCCACACTTCCCTCTCCTGGTTTATTTACGAGAACCAGTAAATTCCCCTGCCTTGGCCTGAGTTAATTCAGATTGGGTTTTGGTCACTGTGACTATAAAAATATTTGACTAATACAAAATCCCTTGCAAAAGGTTTGTAGAGACTCCCCCAACAAGCTGATGAAATTTTTATATTCCTACTATTTCCATTACAAAAGCTTACACAAGGCCAAGCCATTAGCCTGAAAGCTGTCCCATGACACCACACAGTACACCTTTAAGATTTCATGGAGGCTGCGTCCACCCAGTTTGTCCAAGCTGACCACCCACACACAGGAACAGGAATTCCTCGGAGGCCATGCCCAGCTCTGTCACTTGTCACGTTGCTCTTCTGATCCAAAACTCTGCCTAAAACATGATGTACCGGGGTGCATTGTAGTGGATGCTGTGATGTGCCACCCACCCCCTTTAGGACTGCATGACTTATTTCTCCCAAGTACTGGAAGTGCAACGGGGTGACTACCAACTTGTAACCCTCAGCTGACAGCCCCACCCCTAAGGGAAGCTGCCTCTGCTGGAGAGACCGGCCTCACCAAGGTCACCCCTCGTCCTGGGCAGCCACATCCAACAACATATGAAAGCAGCGTGTAAAGGGTCAGAGCCCCCGTGGTGTGGTGGATGGAGGCCTTTTTTAAGGCTGCATCACAGCCCAACTTCTCCCAGCGACACCTATCCTAGGAACCCTCACTATAAAGCATTCTTCAGGTTAAAGAATAAATAAATAAGTAAAGAAATAAAATGTTGTTGTTAGGTACCATTGAGTTGGTTGTGGCTCATAACGACCCTATGTACAACAGAATGAAATGTTGCCCAGTCCTGCACCATCCTCACAATCCTGCTATGTTTGGGGCTCTTGTAGCCACTGTGTCAATCCATCTGGTTGAGACTGTTCCTCTTTTTCTAATTTATCAAGCCTGATGTCCTTCTCCACAGACTGGCTCCTCCTGACAACATGTCCAAAGTACAGAGACAAAGTCTTGCCATTCTTGCTTCCAGGGAGTACTCTGGCTATTCTTCTGGCAGTCCATGGTATATTCAATATTCTTCACCAATACCATGATTCAAAAGCATCAATTCTTCTTTGATCTTCCTTATTCACTGTTTTGGCTTCCATATGGTTGTGAGGCAACTGAAAGTATCATGGCTTGGGTCAGGCTAACCTTAGTGCTGAAAGTGACATCTTCGCTTTTCAACGCTTGAAAGAGGTCCTTTGTAGCAGATTAGTCCAGTGCAATACATCATTTGATTTCTTTTTATTTTTATAATCTCTATTAATGTAGTGTTTAGAATGCATTTATAACTGATTTTTTTTTTTCAATTTGAATTGTGCTTTAAGTGAAAGTTTACAAATCAAGTCAGTCTTTCACACAAAAACTTCTATACACCTTCCTACATTCTCCCAATTGCTCTCGCCCTACAGAGACAGCACGCTCCCTCCCTCCACTCTTGCTTTTTGAGTCCATTTCACCAGCTTCTAACTCCCTCTACCCTGTCATCTCCCCTCCAGGGAGGAGATACCAACATAGTCAAAAGTGTCCACCTGACCCAAGAAGCTCACTCCTCACCAGCATCTCTCTCCAACCCATTGTCCAGTCCATTCCCTGTCTGAAGAGTTGGCTTTGGGAATGGTTCCTGTCCTGGGCCAACAGAAGGTCTGGGGGCCATGACCACAGGGGTCCTTCCAGTCTCAGTCAGACCATTAAGTTTGGTCTTATGAGAATTTGGGGTCTGCATCCCATTGATCTCCTGCTCCCTCAGGGGTTCTCTGCTGTGTTCCCTGTCAGGGCAGTCACCGGTTGTAGCCGGGCACCATCTAGCTCTTCTTGTCTCAGGCTGATGTAGTCTCTGGTTTACATGGCCCTTTCTGTCTCTTGGGGTCGTAATTGCCTAGGTCCTTGGTATTCTTCATTCTCCTTTGATCCAGGTGGATTGAGACCAATCGATGCATCTTAGATGGCTGCTTGCTAGCTTTTCAGACCCCAGACACCTTTCTCCAAGGTGGGATGCAGAATGTTTTCTTAATAGATTTTATTATGCCAATCGACTTAGATGTCTCCTGAAACCATGGTCCCCAAACCCCTGCCCCTGCTACGCTGGCCTTCGAAGCATTCAGTTTATTCAGGAAACTTCTTTGCTTTCGTTTTAGTTCAGTTGTGCTGACCTCACATGTATTGTGTGTTATCTTTCCCTTCACCTAAAGTAGTTCTTATCTACTATCTAATTGGTGAATACTCCTCTCCCACCCTCCCTCCCTCCCCCCTCTTGTAACCATCAAAGAATATTTTCTTCTCTGTTTACACTATTTCTCGAGTTCTTATAATAGTACTCTACAATTGAAGCCCTGGTAGCATAGTGGTTAAGTGCTACAGCTGCTAACCAAAAGGTCGACAGTTCGAATCCACCAGATGCTCCTTGGAAACTCTATGGGGCAGTTCTACCCTGTCCTATAGGGTCGCTATGAGTTGGAATCGACTCGATGGCAGTGGCAATGGGTTGGGTTTCTTATACAATATTTGTACTTTTGCAACTGACTAATCTCACTCAGCATAATGCCTTCCAGATTCCTCCATATTATGAAAGGTTTCACGGATTCATCATTGTTCTTTATCGATGCGTAGTATTCCACTGTGTGAATATACCATAATTTATTTATCCATTCATCCATTGATGGGCACCTTGGTTGCTTCCATCTTTTTGCTATAGTTAACAGTGCTGCAATGAACATGGGTGTGTATATATCTGTTCCTGTAAAGGCTCTTATTTCTCTAGGATATATTCCAAGGAGTGGGATTGCTGGATCATATTGTAGTTCTATTTCTAGCTTTTTAAGGAAGTGTCAAATCGATTTCCAAAGCGGTTGTACCATTTTACATTCCCACCAGCAGTGTATAAGTATTCAATTCTCCACAGCCTCTCCAACATTTATTGTCTTGTGTTATTTGGATTAATGCCAGCCTTGTTGGAGTGAGATGGAATCTCATTGTAGCTTTGCTTTGCATTTCTCTAATGGCTAATGGTCATGAGCATTTCCTCATGTATCTGTTAACTACTTGGATGTCTTCTTTAGTGAAGTGTCTATTCATATTTTTTGCCCGTTTTTTAATTGGGTTATTTGTCTTTTTGCAGTTGAGTTTTTGCAGTATCATGTGGATTTTAGAGATCAGGTGCTGATCAGAAATGTCATAGCTAAAAACTTTTTCCCAGTCTGTAAGTAATCTTTTTACTCTTTTGGTGCAGTCTTTGGATGAGCATATGTGTTTCATTTTTAGAAGCTCCGTTATTTAGTTTTTCTTCTGCATTGTTAGTAATGTTTTGTATACTGTTTATGCCATGTATTAGGGCTCCTAACTTTGTCCCTATTTTTTCTTCCATGATCTTTATCGTTTTAGATTTTATATTTAGGTCTTTGATCCATTTTGAGTTAGCTTTTGTGCATGGTGTGAGGTATGGGTCTTGTTTCATGTTTTTGCAGATTGATATCCAGTTATGCGAGCACCATTTGTTAAAAAGACTGTCTTTTCTCCATTTAACTGTTTTGGAGCCTTGGTCAAATATCAGCTGCTCATATGTGGATGGATTTATGTCTGGATTCTCAATTCTGTTCCGTTCGTCTATGTATCTCTTGTTGTACCAGTACCAGGCTGTTTTGACTACAGTGGTGGTAAAACGGGTTCTATAATCAGGTAGTGTGAGGCCCCCAACTTTGTTCTTCTTTTTCAGTAATGCTTTACTTATCCGGGGCCTCTTTCCCTTCCACATGAAGTTGGTGATTTGTTTCTCCATCTCATTAAAGAATGTCATTGGAATTTGGATCAGAATTGCATTAAATGTAAAGATCGTTTTGGGCACAATAGCCATTTTTATAATGTTAAGTCTTCCCATCCATGAGCAAGGTATGTTTTTCCACTTATGTAGGTCTCTTGGTTTCTTGCAGAAGCATATCGTAGTTTTCTTTGTATAAGTCTTTTACATCTTTGGTAAGATTTATTCCTAAGTATTTTGTCTTCTTGTGGGCTACTGTAAATGGTATTGATTTGGTGATTCCCTCTCTGATGTTCTTTTTATTGGTGTAGAGGAATCCAACTGATTTTTGTATCTTTATCTTGTGTCATGATACTCTGCTGAACTCTTTTATTAGTTTCAGTAGTTTTCTGGAGGATTCCTTTAGGTTTTCTGTGTATAAGATCATGTTGTCAGCAAATGGAGATAATTTTACTTCTTCCTTGCCCATCTGGATGCCCTTTATTTCTTTATCTAGCCTAACTGATCTGGCTAGGACCTCTAACACAATGTTGAATAAGAGTAGTGATAAATGGCATCCTTGTCTAGTTTCTAATCTCAAGGGGAATGCTTTCAGGCTCTCTCCATTTAGGGTGATGTCGGTCGTTGCCTTTGTATAAATGCCCTTTATTATGTTGAGAAATTTTCCTTCTATTCCTATTTTGCTGAGAGTCTTTATCATGAATGGGTGTTGAACTTTGTCAAATGCCTTTTCTGCATCAATTGATAAAATCATGTGATTCTTGTCTTTTATTTTATTTATCTGATGGATTATATTGTTTTTCTAATGTTGAACCATCTCTGCATAACTGGTATGAATCCCACTTGGTCATAGTTAATTATTGTTTTGATATGTCATTGAATTCTATTGGCTAGAATTTTGTTGAGGATTTTTGCATCTAAGTTCATGAGGTATATAGGTCTGTAATTTTCTTTTTTTATGGTGTCTTTAGCTGTTTTTGGTATCAGGGATATGGTGGCTTCAGACAATGAGTTTGGTAGTAGTCCGTCCTTTTCTATGCTCTGAAAAACCTTTAGTAGTAGTGGTGTTAGCTTTTCTCTGAAAGTTTGATAGAACTCTGCAGTGAAGCCATCTGGACCAGGGCTTTTTTTTGTTGGGAGTTTTTTGATTACCTTTTCAATCTCTTCTTTTGTTATGGGTCTATTTAGTTGTTCTACCTCTGTTTGTGTTAGTTTAGGTAGGTAGTGTGTTTCTAGGAATTCATCCATTTCTTCTAGGTTTTCAAATTTGTTAGAGTACAATATTTCATGGTAATCTGATATGCTTCTTTTAATTTCAGTTGGGTCTGTTGTAATATAGCCCATCTCATTTCTTATTTGGGTTATTCACTTCCTCTCCTGTTCTTATTTTATCAGTTTTGCCAACGGTTTTTCAATTTTGTTAATTTTTTCAAAGAACCAGCTTTTGGTCTTGCTATTTCTTTCAATTGTTTTTCTGTTTTCTCTTTCATTTAGTTCTGCTCTAATTTTTATTATTTGTTTTCTTCTGGTGCCTGAGGGTTTCTTTTGTTGCTCTCTTCTATTTGTTCAAGTTGTAGGGATAAATCTTTGATTTTGGCTCTTTCTTCTTTTTAATGTGTGCATTTATTGATATAAATTGGCTTCTGAGCACTGCTTTTGCTGTGTCCCAAAGGTTCTGATAGAAGTATTTTCATTCTCACTGGATTCTATGAATTTCTTTATTCCATCCTTGATGTCTTCTATAATCCAGTCTTTTTGAGCAAGGTATTGTTCAGTTTCCAAGTGTTTGATTTCCTTTCCCTGCTCTTTCTGTTATTGATTTCCACTTTTGTGGCCTTATGGTCTGAGAAGCTGCTTTGTAATATTTCAGTGTTTTGCATTCTGCTAAGGCTTGCTTTATGAGCTAACATATGGTCTAGTCTAGAAAATGTTCCATGTGCACTGGAAAAGAAAGTATAGTTGGTTGCTGTTGGGTGGAGTGTTCTGTATCTGTCTATGAGTAAAGTTGGTTGATTGTGGCACTGAGATCTTCTGTGTCTTAACTGAGCTTCTTTCTGGATGTCCCGCCTTTCACCAAAAGTGGTATGTTGAAGTCTCCTACTATTATTGTGGAGCTGTCTATCTCACTTTTCAATGATGATAGAGTTTATTTTATGTATCTCACAGCCCTGTCATTGGGTGCATAAATACTTAATATGGTTATATCTTCTTGGTATAGTGTCCCTTTAATCATTATATAGTGTCCTTCCTTATCCTTAATGATGGATTTAACTTCAAAGTCTATTTTGTCAGAAATTAATATTGCCAGTCCTGCTCTTTTTAGATTGTTTGTTTGATATATTTTTTTCCATCCTTTGAGTTTTAGTTTGTTTGTGTCTCTGAGTGTAAGCTGTGGTAGGGAGCATAGAGACGGATCATGTTTTTTAATCCATTCTGCCACTCTCTGTCTCATCATTGGTGCATTTAGTCCATTTACATTCAGCGTAATTATAGATAGGTATGATTTTTTTTTTTATGAATTTAGTGCTATCATTTTGATGTCTTTTTTTGTGTGCTTGACAGTTTCTTTTTCCCACTTAATTTTAAAATGCTTAGTAGATTATCTTTATATATATTTTCCTTTCCTCATATTCATTGTTGATTTTGTTTCTGCTGAGTCTCTATTTTTTTTTCTTGTGTTTTATTTTGATGAGTAGGATAGTTTGTCTCCTTTGTGGTTACCTTATTATTTACCCCTATTTTTCTAAATTTAAACCTAACTTTTATTTCTTTGTATCACTGTATCTTCCTCTCCATATGGAAGATCTATGATTCCATTTCTTAGTCCCTCTTTATTGTTTTAATGTTGTCTTCTTTTGTATAACATTGCTGTTACTCTGTTTTGAGCTTTTTTTTTTTTTTTTTTTAATCTTGCTTTGTGTTTTTGATTCCTCTGTCTGGGTTGACTTCTGATTGCTCTGCCCAGTGGTCTAGTCTTGAGCTGATACCTGATATTATTGATTTTCTAAACAAAGAACTCCATTCAGTATTTCTTGTAGTTTTGGTTTGGTTTTCACAAATTCTCTAAACTTCTGTTTATCTGGAAATATCCTAATCTCACCCTTACATTTAAGAGACAGTTTTGCTGTAAGTATGATTCTTTGCTGGCAATTTTTTTCCTTCAATTTTTTAAAATAAGTCATCCCATTGCCTTCTTGCCTGCCTGGTTTCTGCCGAGCAGTCCAAGCTTATTCTTATTTGCTCTCATTTGTAGGTGACTTTTTGTTATCCCTTGCTGCTCTTAAAATTCTCTCTTTATCTTTGGTTTTGACAAGTTTGATTATAATATGTCTTGGTGACTTTCTTTTAACATTTACCTTATGTGGAGTTCGATGAGCATCTTGGATTGATATCTTCTCATCTTTCATGATATCAGGGAAGTTTTCTGCCAACAAATCTTCAACAATTCTCTCTGTATTTTCTGTTATCCCTCCCTGTTCTGGTACTCCAATCACTCATAGGTTATTTCTCTTGGTAGAGTCCCACATGATTCTTAAGGTTTCTTCATTTTTTTAGACGTTTTATCTGATATTTCTTCAAATATATTAGTACCAAGTGATTTGTCTTCAAGTTCAGAAATTCTGGCTTCGACTTCCTCAATTCTGCTCATCTGACTTTCTATTGAGTTGTCTAGTTCTGTAACTTCTTTGTTAATCTTCTGAATTTCTGATTGCTGTCATTATGTTCCTGAATAATCTTTCTAATTTCTTCAATTGCTTTATCTGTGTGTTCTTTGGCTTGTTCTGTGTATTGCCTCATTTCCTTCCTGATGTCTTGAAGGGTTCTGTATATTAATTTTTTGTGTTCTGCCCCTGCTAATTCCAGGAATGCACTTTCATCTAGAAGATCCCCGGATTCTTTGTTTCGAGAGCTTGTTGAGGTGATCATGGTCTGTTTCTTTTTGTGGCTTGATACTGACTGTTATCTTTGAGCCATCTATAAGTTATTGTATTATTTTACGCTTGCTTATTGTGTCATGGCTTCTTGCTTTTTTTGTTTTGATATACCCAAATGGGTTGCTTGAGTGAGCTAGCTTGATTATTTTTTCCTTTGGAGCTCTGATATCCTGTCCCCAGATGGCTAGAGCTGTCCTCAGGCATATCAGTCTAGGAGTCCATTCAGTTTTCTTGTATGAATTCAGCTCAGGTGCAGGTAGCTGATCATCAATTATGTGGTACAGGCTCTGTCCTACAGTCTTAGAGGGGCAGGAATGATTGGTGTATGTACCGGTATCTGATTGCAGCAGGGTGTCACACCCTGCACAAGGTAGGGGGCTGAGAACTGACCCCCAAGTGTCTCTGAGGAAAGTGTGTCCCTGTTCCCTAAAGCGTGCAGGTGGGTGAGTTCTGCAGACAGACCATGGGCACCAAGAGTTTTTGGTTGTAAGGACTGGGAGGTACCAGTTATCCTTGGACCCCTGTCATGGGTTGCTGGGTGGCTGCCATGGAGCTACCAGTCCTTAGGTCCCTCATGTGGGTAGGTGAGAACCCTGTTTAATAGGCAAAGTAATGTCAAACATCAAACACCCACCTGTCCACCGCACAGCTGAAATGGTTGGAGTCTGCCAGCAAGGGCCTGTTCTCCTGAAATAGGCCCACACAGGTCCATGCAGAAGGGAAAGGAGCTCAAAGTCCATGGACCGTTTATGCCTGGACAGGAGCTGCTTCTGTCCTGAGCTCCTCCGGTTAGTGGAGCTGGCAAATTATCTTTTCCCCTAGTTGCAAATTTTTTCCTTCTTCAAGTCTGGGAGGATGGCTCTATGTGCTTAACAGGACCTATCTCAGGCCCAGGGAATTCAGCCACTGAAGCCAGCTTGGGGCTTGGGGGGCACAGTAAAATATACGCAAGTACTTAGCTTTTGCCAAGAGCGCCGTTCTTCTATGGTTCCGGAGGTGTGAGTAGGCTGTGTGGCTTGCTGCTTCTCTCTGAGGAAACCGCGGCCGAATGCTAGTACCAGCCCGCAGCCGCTGCTCCGGGAATGGTGCCTGAGGGCTCCCCACGATTCAGGTCCAGTAACTCCTCTCTGTTTCTGAACAGTCTCTTCCTCCCCCTGCCCCTAAGTTCATTTTCTAAGCTTGCCTTTGATGCTCAGAGCTCCTAGCTTATCATAAATAGTACTTGTTTCACTTGTTTTTTTGGGTCTTTGTTGTAAAGAGGGCTCGCCAGAAGCGTCTGTCTATCCCGTCATCTTGGCTCCACCTCATCATTTGATTTGTTGACTTAGCCTCCGTAGGCATTGATTGTGGATTCAAGTAAAATGAAATCCTTGACAGCTTCGTTTATCATGATGTCGCTTATTGGTTTAGTTTTGGGGATTTTTGTTGTCTTTATATTGAGGTATAATCCATACTGAAGGCTTTGATCTTCATCATTAAGTGCTTCAAGTCCTCCTTGCTTTCAGGGAGCAAAGTTATCAGCTGTACAATGCAGGACGTTAATGCCTTTTCCTCCAGCCCTGATGCAGTGTTCTTCATATTTTTCAGCTTCTCAGGTTATTTCCTCAGCATACAGATTGAATAAATATGGTGAAAGAATACAACACTGATGTAAACCGTTCGTGACTTTAAACCAAGCAGTATCCCCTTGTTCTGTTTGAATGATTGCCTATTGGTCTATGTATAGGTTCCTAATGAGCACAAATAAGCATTCTGGAATTCCTGTTCTTCGCAATGTGATCCATAATTTGTTATGATTCACACAATCAATTGTCTTTGCATAGTCAATAAAACACAGGTAAACATCTTTCTGGTATTCTCTGCTTTCAGCCAAGATCCATTTGGCATTAACTATCATATCCCTCATTCTACATTGTCTTCTGAACCCAGCTTGAATTTCTGGAAGTTTCCTGTTGATGTACTGCTGCAATAGTTTCTAAATTATCTTCAGCAAAATTCTTGTGTGTGATATAGGAGTCCTGAGGGTGCAGTAACTAAGAGCTCAGCTGCTAACCAAAAGGTTGGCAATTCAAATCCAACATCCACTCTTTGGAAACCCTATGAAGCGGTTCTACCCTGTCCTATAGGGTCGATGTGAGTTGGAATCGACTTGATGGCAACAGGCTTGAGTTTTTGTTTTTGTTTTTCATTTTGGTGTGATATTAATGATATTATTAAATAATTTCCTTATTCTGTTGGATCACCTTCCTTTGGAATGGGCACAAATATGGATCTCTTTCAACTGGTTGGCCAAGTAGCTGTCTTCCAAATTTCCCAGCAGACAAGTGAACACCCTCAGTGCTGCCTCCTTTTGTTGAAACATCTCAATTGGTATTCCATCAATTCTTGGAGCCTTGTTTTTCACCAGTGCCCTTGGTGGAGCTTGGACTCCTTCCTTCAGTACCATTGGTTCTTGATCATATGCTACCTCCTGCAATGGTTAAATGTCAACCAGTTCTTTTTGATACAGTGATTCTGTGTGTCTTTTCCGTCCTTTTTTGATGCTTCCTGCATTGTTCAGCATTTAACAAATAAAATGCAAACAATTAAATAAAGAAGTAGTGTCTCTGATCTTGGTAGTCCCTTGGCTCAGATGTGTCCAGTTGCTCCTATTGCCTTCCATACTCAGCAGCATTCCCAGCTGTTGTCCAGTGTTGCCAGCCATCGGGACTCAGATGACCCAGGGCGTGTCTTGCCAGAGTGCCACTGGAGCAGTCAGAAGGCTGGGAGGGTTTCTGAAGAGAAGAGAATCATAGCTTCAGCTGTGGATGAGGGACAGGAGGGTGAGAGGCCTGTTCCAGCTCCTGGCCTGGTGCCTTGGCTTGAGTCTGGGGCAGATGAGCACTGTGTGGATGAGGTCACACTGGTGGCCAAGTGGCACACACATGGGAAAGAGTGGCCCTCTCATCATTGTGTACAGGGAAGGGTGGTGCTCCTTCCTTGGCAGCTAGAGAAGAGCAGTCCGAGGGGTCCTGGGCATAGTTGGGGCCGTGATGGCAGCTCTGGGAGAGATCTTGGCAGCAGAACAGTGTCAGCACAGCCTCAAACGTGTGTGAGCCATGGACATGAGAGAGGGAGCTGGAGTCTGGCAGGTTGAGAGCCTGGGTGCTCCTGAGACACCTTCAGGGGTGTGGCACAGGGAAGAAGCCTCCCGTGAAGTGGAGGATAGTTACTGTCCCCACAGGGAAGGGTGAGGACACCAAGGCCTAAAGGATAATCCCCAGCTTCTTGGTCAGATACTCAGGGTCTCTGTGGCCTGACCACAGCCTGCCCTCTGCATTTAACCCCCCAATCTCCCCTCACACATTTGCTGCTACACCACATCTCACTCCTTGATACCCCCAACATGTCCCCAGAATATCTTAATTCCATTGCTGTTCCATCACTCTCTCCTTCCACCCACCTCCTTTCTGTTTCTAAAATCTTTTAATCTTCATGATTTAGCTCAGCTATCCCCTCCTTCATCAAAACCTTCTCAAACTCCACTCCCTCCTGGCCCAGAGAGGGCGTGAACTCCGTGAAGGAGAAGAGAGCCCGGTTCTGGGCGCCCAGTGTGAGAGCAGTCTATCTTTTCCATTTCTTGTGACTGACTCCTGGCACCTCAGTTTCCTTGTCTGCACTTGTCTGTCATGTCAGTTGTCTCCTCCTGTCCCCTCCTTGCTGGGCCTCTAGGGGGCTCCTCCTCCAGGAAGTAGATATGTTTTCTGGGACTTTGGGCTGCCCACTCTGACCTCTGCATAAAGTTAGCATTCTTATGGGTCAGTTCCCCACCAGGGCCCTCAGCCACCCCCAGGAAGGGAAGGAGGGCAAGCCCAGGAGATGCTGGGGGAGGGGGTGTGCCCCTCACAGCAGGGTGGGATAGAAGCACAGGCACTGGGAGTGGCTCAGGGGCACCACATAGTGCCTGAAGGTGACCAGGCAGGGTGCCAGAGGCCAGGGCCCAGCTGGAGGGGAGGCCTGCAGCCTGGTGTTCAGGTGCTGTGGCTGCTCTGGTTGGAGACAGGCATCTCTTCAATGGCCTGGTTTGGATGCTTCATCCCGGAAAGCAAGAGCTCAGAGTGTGGTGAGAGAGGCATGGGCAGGCTGCTGTACTTGTCAAGACAAGAGTGCAGGTACCTTTCCAGATCTTTCCCCTAGGACAGATCCCCAAGCAGCACCCCCCACGGACAGGCCTGAGCCATGGGAATGCACAGCCATAGCCCATTAGCCCTCGTCTATGAGTAGATCTACCAGAGGTGGAAGGGGTGGGATGCATGCCAGTGCTGGGCTCCACAACACTGCAAATAGCATCCAAGCAGGTCAAGTGAGCTTTGTCCAAGGTGCTGCGGTGTTGGGTGCAGGCTGTGGCTGGCTGTGATCCTTGGTCATGATGGGACTGAAGGTAACACAGGTCAGTCTGTTCAGTCTTGTTGCTGACATTGCTCTGCAGGGCCTAGGGGCTGCACCTTCCATGCAGGTGGAGCAGGTAGGCTCTTCCCTGGGGCACCTTGGTGCCCCACCCAGTGCACTCTTTCTCTCTGGGTCACCCAAAGTGGGGAACGGGCAGCTGTAAGGCCCAAGTGGTAGCTTTCTGTCTAGTTTCTTCTTATCTGCAAACCAAACAGATCTACCATCTGGCAGCCTGAGGAGATGGAGTTCAAATGTTTTACACATTAAGCATTTGAGCCTGAATAAACAAGTTTTTTTTTTTTTTCTTGGTACCCTGTCATTCCCAGAATCAGCCCAGCTGTTCACAGCCTAGGCTATCTCCTGGCCCAGATGCTCTCAGGCAGAAGCCAGGGCACAACTGGGCTGGCTGTAAAAGTCACTGCAGTTTGAGGAGGTGGGGGATGAGAGGATCTTGCTTTTATGGCCTGGGAGATGCCTGTGCTTGTTCCTGGAGGGAGCAAGGGAGTGACAGGTGGCAGCCCAACCCCAACCCAAACCTGTTCTTCCCAGGATCTTGGAATTGGAGGCTTTTTCCAGCAAGGAGAATGAACACAGGTACACACACATGCACACACACACACAGGGGTGCACACCCACAGGTACACACACACCCGTATACACACAGGTACACACACACACAGGCACACACACACAGAGGTGCACACACAGGTGCAAACACACAGGCATGCACACACACACAAAGGTGCATATACACACAGGTGCACACACACACACAGGCACACACACAGGCATCCTCTTTCTCCTACCAAGACGCCACTCCTGGAAAACACATCCCTCCCTGGACCTCAGGGTGGGCCCACAGTTGTCTTTCCTTCTTTCTCCTCCTACCTCCCCTGACCCCTTCCCCAACACTATTGTGGAGCTAACCCCTGGGTAAAGAATCCAGTTTTATCTTCACTCTGATCTCTTGGTTCCTGGGCCTGCAGACAGACCGGTTCTCACAGAAGCCACAACTGCCCATATTCCAGGGGGTGGAGGTTGCAGAAAACCAGCTCCCATTTAGGGGCTTGTTATGGGGCCAGGCTGAGGCGGGGGGCAGTGAGCAATAGGGCTCACACCTGTTTGCTTTGACACTCCTGGGACCCCAGGGACCTGCTGTTCAGGGACACCTGCTGGAAAGCCTCTGTGTTTGGAAGGAGGGTGGCTCCAGAGCACAGGGAACCCACAGGATGCAGGCGGCAGCCATTGCAAGTGGACTGATTTTCCAGTGTCTTATTAAGGTCACTTCTCCTGGAGGAGTCCAGCAGCAGGGACCTAATCAGGGATCCTCTCATTAACTGTGACTTTGCCCCCAAAGAAGCTGCTCCTTCCTGACACTGCTTCATCCCCCTCAGGATCCTCACTGCACTCCAAGGTCCTGCAGCCCCAGAAGCCTCGCTGCCCAGCCTCCACACACCAACTGAGGGAATCCCTGGAGTCTGTGAGGCTGAGTTTCCTCACTGACAAAATGGGGGTATGAACGCACACCTCCACCCAGGCTGATGGAGAATTAAATGAGACAGCAATGCACATGAGGGCTGCCTTGTATACCAAAAAGAGCTGTCAACTGGGGAGAGGTAATAACAACAACAACAAATTCTAGCATCTCCTAGGCTTATGCAAGACAGAAAAACATCACCTGTGAGCTCTGGCTCCACCAAAAGTGAAGAGCAGACTCCACCCTGCCCCCTGCCTCCACCTACCCAAACAGCAGACTTTCCAGTCAAAACCCAGCACCTCTGACAGTCTGGTGCCTGTTTCATCACGGCATTTACTATGGCTGCGACCTTTGCAGGGAGCACCTTGGGTTTTTGAGGGCAGGGCGGGGGAGCCCCTCTTCAGCATCCCAAAGTGCCATGCCTGGAGGCACCAAGGAAGGCTCTGGCCAGCATGGAGCAGTGGAGCAGGAACGATGGCCCTCTGGGGCACCCAGCTCCTGGTACACGCTGCAGTGTCCAGTCAGCCTGGACCTCTGAGGCCTTTAGAGCCCAGGGAAGGCTGTGGATACAGACCAAAGGGGCCCCAGTCTCATGTCTGGTCTTCCCTGCAGTTGTCCCGTAGGTTCTTAAAACTGCCCTTCTTAGATCTCCACAAAGCCTAACTGTGAAGTGTAGACCTCCCCACATTTAGCAGCAAATGCCCACCACAGAGGCTGCAGAGCTCAGGAAGGTGTCTGAGTCTGAAGTCAGTGAAGGCCAAGTACTTCCACACCCAGACCAGGGAGACATGAAGGGGAGCACACAGGGCCATATCATGAGCCTTGGTTGGGGTCCCAGCGGCACTGCCCATTAATGTTGTGTTGGCAAGTCCCTCCAGTCTCAAAGCCTAGGTGTCTGTACCTGAAAGTAGGAAAGAAGGATGCTTACCCTCCAGGGCTGCTGGGAAACTGTCCCTGGAAGTGAGAACAATGTGCATAGGTGCTAGGAACTGCTGGGGTTCAGCTGCAGTGCAGTAGCCCTGCGGCCACCTGGTGCTTGGTCCCTAGGGAAGGGAGAGCTCTCACCACAAATTTAAGCTTTGATTTCCCTTAAACCTCAAGACCTTTGCTGGGTTTAATAGGCTATTTCTATCTACTAAGGCTCATGAGAGGATCATGCAGCTAAGTCCCCACCATCTCCACATGGTGAGGCTACTGAAAAAGGATGGGCCTTTGCAGAGCTCTGGGTAAAAGACAGCAGCAAATGCACCAATCGGTGGCACTGTTGGCCAAGGCACAAACGGAGGCCACCCATCTAGGTTAATAATGGCTGGGTGTGCCAAGACCCTCACCCCTAGCCAGCGAGGAGAGAACACTGTGCTTTTCTTGGCCCACTTTGGGCAGGGGGCTTGAGTCCTCCTGAGTTATGAGCGCTCGGGGCTTGGGCTTCCCGCTCAAAACCTCAGCTCCAGTCAGCTGGTGGACAGAATTATACCCACAACGACCAACCGAAGAAGCCGCAAAAGTAAATATTGCCTCGGGTCACAGCCAATCCTGGAATCTCAGGACTTTGTTGAAAGCTGCCAAGGCAGGGGTAATCGATCACCACCACCCGCCTGTTTACAACCAGGTAATGCCTTTTATGACTGCCCCTCTCTATCCGGAATATTTGGTTTATTGCCCCTGTAGGGAGATTTTTCCATTTGGTAAAAATCATCAGATGGTTTCAGTCATGTTAACAACTGCTCATTAAATGCAGAGGAATAAACAGAGAAATAAAGGTTTGTTTCTTTGCTACATATATATTTTTCTTTTTTTTTTTTGTAATTTATGGAGGAAAGTCATGGAAATGGGCAATGCAGGGTGGAATGTGCCCAGATGTTGCTCTGCTCAGCTCCTGCCTGGGTGCGCATCCCTCAGGAATGCCTCCTTGCCTCTCAGAGAGGGCCAGTCCTTCAGCCAGGAGAAAGGTGAAGGTTTTGATCTGTTGCAAGGTGAGGGCTTGCTGTGTGATCTCTGAGTTCTGGGCCCTTGATGCTTGGTTTTTCTTTCTCTGTGGCCTGGGAAGCAGGAGACATATCTTTCTGTTCCTGGCATAAAAAAAAACCTCTCAGGGCTAGAGCACCTGCAAAGAATTGGTGTGAAGTGGTTGAAAAGGCAAAGCCAGGTGGATGGGTAGGTGGATAGATGCATGAAGGGGTGGGTGGGTGAGTGAGTAGGTGGATGAATGGTTGGGTTAGGGGTGGATAGGTGGATGGATGGATGAATGGATTGGTGGGTGAAAGAATGGATGAATGAATCATGAATGGACAGAGGGATGGTTGGGTGACAGATGGTTGGCTGGGTGGATGGAGGGATGGATGGACGTGTGGGTGGGTGAATAGATAGGGTGGATAGATCGTGAATGGATAGATGGATTGATTGTGGGATGGTTGGATGGCTGGACTGAAGGTTTAGGAGAAAAATATATAAACTTTTCTTGGCACAGCCTAAGGCTAGAAGCACAAGTTGGGTTCCCCACAGAGACCTAGGAGCCAGCAGTGATGGAGTAAGCCTGGCTACAGATGTAGAAATTTCATTCTGGGAACTTAAGAAGGGAAAAAGAGCAGGAAGCTGGAAGCCAATGACGTTCATGGATGAGGCCCAAACTCCCAGGTAGCATCCTAGATTTCCCTCGTTTTAAAAGACCCCACCTTACTAATTCCCCATTTGAAAAATTATCTCCAACCAAAGATCTTTCAACAATCAGTTTGTTTAACGTCCTCATTCGGCTTCTGAGTGATGGGGTGGTGGGACGGATACCTGCAAGATGTCAGGCAGTCCTCCCCACCTTGATTCATTCCCCAATTAAATCCTCAGGCCAGGCTGCCAGTGGGCCGGCCTTTGTACTTGATCTTTGCAAAGTCTCTCTGGACAGCCCCTGTGTGTGCTCTGGTCCTATGCAGACTCCAGACACCCAGCCACAGGGATGTAAGGTGGAGAAAGGAGCATGAGTCCCTTCTCTGAAGATGGAGGCCTTCAAGGCTGGGATCTAGGCTTAGCTGCTAGGGAGGAACAGCTGTGCCAGCCGCAGGCCCAGATCCTCCCCCATCACTACAGTGCCTCTTGGCTCTTCCTTCATCTCTGAATCCCATTAGAACAGGGTGCTGCTATGTGGTGCTCTTTCCTGGGGTTGTTTCTCCTCCTCTTCCTCCATACATAGTTCAGGACACCTAGTAAACAGAAGTAGAAGATGTCTGTAACTGGGCTTCATATATACCTCCTGGGACTAGAAGGAAGAGGAAGGCTGGTAGGGCTGGGGAGAAGAAGCCTGCAGCTCCTGCCTCAGGCTGAGCTGAAGGAGGCATGCCCAGGACTGCTTCTAGCAGGTCAAGATTGGAGGGAAGGGGTGCTAAGCTGCTCGGAGCAGAGAGAAGGACAAAGGAAACGTCATTCATTTATCGCTTTGCTGCGTCGTTCTCTAGCATCTCTGTCCTGAAGAAACTCGAGAAATCCCCTCACTGAGAAAGTCTGTGGTTGCAGAACTTACCTTCTCAACAGCTTCCCAGCCTCTGCCCACAAGATCCGAGAGCTCAGACAGAAAGCCCAGAGGAGGGGCTCCACGGTGGTGTGAAGACCACAGGCTCTAAAGTGGGGTTGCTAGACTCAGAGAGTGAAAATACAGGACTCCCAGCTAAATCTGAATTTCTGATAAACAACAAATAATTTTTTGTATAAGTATGTTCATGCAATATTAGGAACAGACTTATACTAAAAAAATCACTCATCGTCTATCGGAAATTCAGACTTCGCTGTGGATCCTGTATTTGATCGGGCAATCCCACTCATCCTTTACCAAGAACAGCCCCTACTCTAGAGCTGGGCTGAGTGGATTTAAATGCTGGCTCTGTCAGATAGTACTTATGTGACCTTAGTTTCCAAATCTGGGGAGTGGAGTCAACACTGAGCCCAGCTCCTAGGGTAGACGCGAGGACAAAGGCGGTGCAAGGTATAAGAGGCTCAGGACAAAGCCAGGCACTGATAACTGCTGTGTAGAGTTCACACTGTCTTTCCGGGCTCACACTGCCTGTCACCCACAGCTTCCTGACAGGGGCTGGGGCAAATTACAATTTCAGTGCTCCAGTGGAGCCCAAACAGCTAAGCCCAGTCTGACAAGAGGCTGGGATAATAGAGGAGGGACAGGGGTTGTTGTTGTTAGGTGCAGTTGAGTTGATGCCGACTCATAGCAACCCTACGAATGACAGAAAGAAACACAGCCCAGTCCTGCTTCTTCCTCACAGTGCTTGCTATGTTTGAGCCCACTGTTGCAGCCACTATGTCACTCTATCTCATTGAGGGTCTTCTTCTTTTTCACTGACACTCTACTTTACCAAGCATGATGTCCTTCTCCAGGGACTGGTCCCTCCTTGATAACATGTCCAAAGTACATGAGACAAAGTCTCATCATCCTTGCTTCTAAGGAGCATTCTGGCTGTACTTCTTCCAAGACACATTTGCTTGTTCTTCTCATGGTCCATGGTATACTCAATATTCTTCGCCAACCCCACAGTTCAAATGCATGAATTCTTCCTTTGGTCTTCCTTATTCATTGTCCAGCTTTTGCATGCATATGAAGTGATTGAAAATGTCAAGGTTAGGCACACCTTAGTCCTCAAAGTGACACCTTTTCTTTTTAACACTTTAAAGAGGTCATTTGCTGCAGATTTATCCAATGCAATATCCATTTGATTTCTTGACTGCTGCTTCCATGGCTGTTGATTGTGAATTCAACTAAAATAAAATCCTTGACATATTTTCTGTTTATCATGATGTTGTTTATTGGATGTGGCTGATTTTGACAATGGAGCATTTAGGGAGCTGAGGTGTAGCTGGGTGCACAGACCTGAACTCTCTGGGCCCTTGGGTCTGATTTGCCCTGGAACATTAACCTAGCAGTCTGATGCTCCTGGAGGAGGTCCCAGGAAATGCCAGCTCTGCTTAAGAGCAATGGAGAATCTTTGCGGATGGCCACCTGGAAAACCCAGCCTGCTGGATATGCATATTCACTGAGGTGGGTGCCTGCCTGCGTGTGTGCCCCAAAGCCAGCCTGGACCCAGTGCGGAGGGTGTGGACCCTGGATTCCTGACTCAGCCTCCCTGAGCTCCTTCCTACCAGGTGGCCTGGGGCTCCTGAGGCCAATTTGGGATCCAGCCAAGGAAAATGTGGCCAGATCTGTTTGTACCACTGTCAGAACTGTTTTCTAAGTCTGCAAACCACCTACACTAGCGTGTTTAAACAGACTTACTTTTTAAAACTTGGAGCCCTGGTGATGAAGTGGTTAAGAGCTCGGCTGCTAACCAAAAGATTAAAAAAAGATTAGGCAGTGCGAATTTACCAGCGGTTCCTCGGAAACCCTGCGGGGCAGTTCTGCTATGTTCTGTAGGGTTGCTATGAGTCATAATCAACTGGACATGAAATTTTTTTTTTAAACTTAAATCATTTATTAAAAAATGAAACCCAACCTACACAATATCTGAAATGCCTGGCCTTAATGTGCTAGTTATACTTTTTCTTAATCCATTTATGTATACATATATGTGCATATAACCAAAGAAAACACACCCGTTGCTGTTGAGTCAATTCCAACTCATAGCGATGCTGTAGGACAGAGTGGAACTGCGCCATAGAGTTTGCAAGGAGTACCTGGAGGATTTGAACTTAACCACCACACCACCAGGGTTTCCATATATGCATATATGTATACATACATATACTTTAAAATTTAATGTTTTCAGAGCACCATCTAGAAGCACTTTGTCCCTTACACATTGGACCATGTGAACTTGAAGGAAACTTTCATCTTTGCACCCAGATGGTGGTGAGGTCCTTTCCCACAGGCCCAGCCGTTGAAGTCTTGAAGAGCGGGCAGCTTAGGAAGATGGCAGGAATGGGCAGACACCCCGAGCTGGGCATGATGGGTCCAGAGATGATAAAGTGCAATCTGGCTATCAAGACTCCCAACTTGGATTCAGGGTGACTAAAGGGGACCCTCAAAAACCAAACCCATTGTGGTAGAGTGGATCAAAGTTGTCCCCAAGGGGAGGTGATTCCCTATGCTGGGAGGAGGGGTGGAAGCTGCTGCCTGAGGTGGGAGGCATCATCGGAGCTGAGCTAGAGCCCAGTTTAAAAAGTGGAGGCCGACATAGATCAGTCTGCGTTCACACCTGGGCCTCCAAACTGTTGACCTGTGCAGAGGTTTTAAATTCAAATTGTTGTCAACTTTAAAACTATGGGGATTTTACCTAAAATACGAATCCGTGACCATGGTATTTAAAATCGTCAGCAGTCCTGCCGGTCCCTCTGCTCCTTTTTCCCACGCACTGACTGCCCTTCCACACAGTGGGTAATGCTTTACGTTTAGCTCCCCACTAGAACACAAACTCTACCAGAGCCGAGGTCTTCTCTTCCTTTACTGCTGTCAGAGCCTGGCGCGACTAGGTGTTCAATAACCACCTTCAGGAATGAATGGGGGAAGTGGGCAGTGATGGGTCCCACACTAACGTCTGTCCTGGGGCCCGTGAGGTGTGTCCACTGCCTGGAGGTCAAGCAGCCAAGAGGGCCGCCCAGGCAGGGGGCCCGAGTTCCCTTCATCCCAGCCCTGCCCGGGCCCCAGTGCACTCGGGGGTCTCCCAGAGGCTCCCACGGGCGGCGGGACAAAACTGACATCCTGTCTACCCGTTTTGCCGCAAAAAGGAAGCAGCGAGAGGCTTTGGTGTTTGCTTTGGCTGGACCTGCCCGCGAGGCCCTGCGCGGCTCCAGCCAGGCTCTGGGCTCCAGGCTCGAGGGTGCGCCCCGCTCCCCGGGCGGCTGATTTCCCGCCAGCCCCGCCACGTCTCCTGGCTCCGCGCGGATTCCAGCGGGGCGGGCCACCAGCCACCGGGACTGTAGGGCTAGGCGGGGGACGAGGGGCTGAGACCGGGACCGAAACCGAGACCGAGACCGAGACCGAAACCGAGACCGAGACCGAGACCGAGACCGAGGCTGAGGCCCCCCGCCTTGCCGCGGCGTGGCCACTAGAGGGCGCCCGAGCCCAGCCGCCCGAGCACGGGTCTGCGCGCCGGACTCACAGGCTTCGCGATAACCGGAGGGGAGAGGAGAGGCCGACAACCCTAAGTAAGATACAGGACTGTCTTCGCCACTAAACTGTTAGTTCTTTAAGAGCAGGCACCAGGTCAGTAGGGTTCCTGGCTCTGCGCCCAATG
Organism: Loxodonta africana; assembly: GCF_030014295.1. Classification (NCBI taxonomy): domain Eukaryota; kingdom Metazoa; phylum Chordata; class Mammalia; order Proboscidea; family Elephantidae; genus Loxodonta; species Loxodonta africana. The sequence goes on along the minus strand of NC_087357.1, from coordinate 80,436,688 downwards.
CCCCATGAATGAATGAGTGCAGATCCTTGGGGCGCTCCGTGGCGCACCTAAGTAGGCGCCAAAGTGGCTTTGGAAACACACACACAGAAGACACCCACCCCCTCGGCCAGAGTCTCTGGCGACCTCCCGCTGACCGTCCTCACTCCATAGCCTCCGGCGGAAACCACTGGCCGCCCCTCTCAGACAGCCCCTCCTCCGGGATTCCTCCAGGACCGGGACCTCACGCCTGGTGCCCTAGGCGCGCCAAGCCAATGGACGTGCGGGCAGAATCCTCTCTACTGGCCACGCGGGAAAAGGCAAGAATGGGTGGTTGGCGTGGCCTGTGGTCACAAACAAGGCCCAAAGGGGCGCTGCCCCCACGCCGCGCCTCCAGGCCGCCTGCCTGCGCCCCTGGCCCTGTAGTCTTCCGCCTAGCTCGGGGTGTCAGGGAAGGGGCGCGGCGGCCTGCTGTGAGGGCTGGCCCATGTGAGGCTGTATGGGACACCGCCAGGGAAGCTCTGTAGGTGAGGTCCTTTGGCCCTGACCGGCGGGTTCCAGGAGCCCAGACCCAGAAGGAGGGTTTCCTTGCGCTCTAGTAGCTTTGGGTCGCGCTGGGCGTTCATTGGGTACCCAGAAAAAGTAGAGGGAGAAAATGTTGAAGTTTTAAAAGCTATTTCTAGCTTCCTTTTTTTCTTTCTTTCTTTTTTTAATTTGGTTGACTATGTGTCAGACGCTGAGGACTTTCGGTGGGGATCTCACCGAATTCCCCCAGTTCCACTCGTAGGCTGGGAACTGTGATCAGGCCATTTCACCGCTGAGAGAACAGAGGTACAAAGGGCTAAGTAAGCTCTGGTTTCCTAAGGGCCTCCGGGGCGAACCTCTGTGTTTCATTTTGGTCGCACAATGCTGTATTTTAGAGCCCCAAATTCACCGGTGAGGAACTGCAGCTCAGCTAATAAACGATGGTGTTTGGAATCAGAGCGCTCTGACTGTAAAGACTGATCCCGTTCAATTCGGCAGTTTCCAGGGCCGCTGAGCAGTGAACCTGGAACAGGCGATCAACTGAAGTCCTGCACCCAGAAAACAGGCCGCTCTTGACTACCTTAAGATGCCATGGCGCAGTCCGCACTCACACTGGGCCTGACTTGTTTTTCGTTGGTTCTCATTCCTTCCCTCAGCCAAAGGACCGGGGCTCAAATCTCGCCTCCAGGGCACAGTCTCTCCATCTGCATACCAATCCAAAACCCAAACCCATTGACAATTCATAGCGATCCTATAAAGCCCCATAGGGGTTCCAAGGCTGTAATCTTTACAGAAGCAGGCTGCCACATATTTCTCCCTCTAAGCAGCTGGTGGGTTTGAACCACAAACCTTTCGGTTAGCAGCTGAGGGCTGAATCACAATGCCACGGGGACTCATTTCTCCATCTGCATGGCCCAGGCCTGAGGTCAAAGGCCGGAGCGCCAGGAGGCCCCTGGGACACCACAGGCACGGAGGAAGGGACAAGAGGGAGGTGACAGAGGGGTGGCGGTGCCAAAGGGGGCGAGCGTCAGAACTCAGGCCGCGGTCTCTAGTCCGCTCCAGGCCCGCCCCTTAGCTCGCGCCCCGCCCCGCCCCGCCCCGCCCGGCTCTCTCCTCTCGCCTCTAAAGCGCCAGGCGCGCGGCCCCAGTCGCGGCACTTTCACTCTCCATCAGCTTGCGCCCACCGCGTCCTGTCCGGTCTGTCCGCTGCCCGCCCGCCGCCCGCGACATGGATGCCAAGGCGGTCGCCGTACTGGCCCTTCTGCTGGCCGCGCTCTGCCTCAGCGACGGTGAGTGCGCTTGGAAGCGAAGGCGCGAGGAGACGCCCGGGATTCTGCGGGGTCGCGGCTTGCTCTGCCCGCGCCGGCGCCGCCGGGGCGAACCGATTGCGCGGCCGCTTTCCACATGGAAGGTGGAGGCAGCCCACTTTGCCCGACACGCTCAGTCGAGAAGTCGCGTCTAAAGGCGCACGCCTCGCTCGCCTGCCTGCGCTGAGGTTTCGCGCCCCCGCAATAGGGTTCAGGTCCTGGGGCGGCCGCCTGTCCTCCAGCGCGCTGCAGAGTGAGGGTAGGCAAGAGCACTTGGCCCGGAGCGCGCAGAGGACTCAGGTGGGGAGCCGTGTCGGGACCGCAGGCCACAGACTCCTGTCCGTCCGCCCCCAGCTAGTGCTCTCCCGCGCCGGGCTAAGTTTCCAGCCGTGATGGGCCCCGAAGCCCCGCTGCGCACCGTACCTTAGATGCGATCGGGCGGCGGATGGGAAAGAGTGTTTTGCAAAGCCCGGCTCGCTGCGTGACCTACTGGTCGTGGCGGCGGGGTCAGGGCGAGCTGCGCGGTATCTCCTCCACGCCAGGCCGGCCCTCTCAGTCCCGCAGCAGCACGGAGCTCCAGGCCTGGCGCCGGCGGGCTGCGCGGCGCAGCTGTCGGGCTTGCGCAACCGGCCCGGCTGCGCTTTTGCACAGCTCTGCAGTCCAGCTCACTGCCTCCCCTCCTCCTTCTGGCCCTCCCAGGGTCAAGAGAGAGGCGCAGGGGCCATGCAGGCCGGGCACAAATCATCCCAGCCTCCAAACACACCTGTAAAGTGGCGCCTTTGTCACTTGGCCCAGCGCACTGTGCGTAATGAGCTCTGCAGCAAAGTTCAGTCGCCAACGCCTCGGGCCACTGGGAACTGTGATATCCCATTTCACTGGGAGAGGGAAAAGGTTTTCTTTTCTTGTTTTTTTTTTTTTTTTTGACGCTGAAGAGAAAACTTGCTGCTGTATCACAGGATACTGCAGCTGCGAACCAAAATAAACTATTGCCTCCGAACCCAGGACAAAACGATGTCCATCAGGGCCTTTCTTGGCTGCAAAGTTTCTGACAAACCGGCGGAGGGTAGAAGGACATTCTGAATCCTCTTGGTGCAGCCGCCTTCTGTGCAGGCCCCGGAGTGTGCCCAGAGCTATAAGCCGGGTTTGGGCCGCAGACCTGGCCCCTGTGCCCTAGCAGACCCGGGACTGGCAGCAGGTGTAGGTAGGATGAACGCGCGGCGGGGCTAAGCAGGAGGGGGTGCGCTAACCCAGGGTGGCTCCTGACTGCCCGGCATGGTTTCTCTAAGTGTGTAACAAGTTGTTGGTCAGAGCTGCAGAGGGACCCGCATCAAAGGCAAAGTAAACGTTTTTCCATAGCTGGAAAAGTATCCGAGGCTGAGGCTTCAGGGTGACACCTCCCACGCCCAGAGGTCTTGGGGTGCTCTGGTTTGGGGTTGACAGTGAGGGGTCTGGCAAGGGTGGCTGTGACAGTGCCCTCTGGATAAATGGCTCCCCAGCAGGTCAGGTTCTTTTTGGATGCACCCACCAGAAAGCTGCTGGCCAGAGAGTTACCTGCAGGGCTTCGTTGCTGGGGGAGGTGCTGCCCTGGGGCTACCCCAGTCCCTGGAAAGTTGCAGGACAGCCCCTCCCAGACACACACTTTGTGGGGCTTACCTCTCTCTCTATATATATACATATATATATGTATATATATATTTTTTAGCTCTCTGAGCTCTATAGCCCTATAACCAGTGGCTGAACCCCAAAGCTGTCCTGCAGAGACTCAGGCTAGGCTCATGCCCTCCCCCCATTATCTGACCTGGCCAAGCAGTTGGGCTCATGGGTACCCTGGGCTTCTCCGGGTTAAACCCAAGGTCAGCCACATTCCCAGGCCTGACTGGAGGGGGCTGACTGGTAGGGGGTGGGGCGGGGAGCCTGGGAGACTCTTGTCTATGCATCAGAGTAGGCGTCTCTGGAAACTGCTTTGGCAGCTAGGCTGCCAGGTCCCGAGTTGTGGGGTGGGGAGAGGTAACATTGCAGCCAGTCAGGCATCTCCACTGTAAACCAAATGACTTTCCAAAACGGCTGGAAAAGTTAATGATATTGACAAAAAGCTGGAGGAAAGGACACCAGGTGGGAATAGTTCCAAGATCTCTTGATAAGAGCACCTAGGTGTGCTGTCCCTTTAAAAAAAAAAAAAAACCATTGAAATTCTCCCACTTGACAGGCAAACAAGTGGGTCCTGGGAGCAGGAATACAAATTGCCTTGGTAGGAAATGGATAATCCCAGGGGTAGCCAGGAGAGAAAGAGCAAAACCTGTTTTGAGCTGGGAATGGCTCTAATTTCTGGCTTGACCTGGAACTGCTTCTTCCTGAACGCTGGAGTGTAGCAGCCCCCACCACCACGGACTCTGGGGCTTCAGGTTGCTCTGTGGCTGGGACCCTTCCTGCCTTGCCACTGGGTCCTGGCCAGCGCCAGCTCAGGGAGGACCTATGGGAAATGCAGGGAAGCCCTGGGTGAAATGCTCATGCAGAGGGGAGACCTGGCTGGGGGACTCTTAATTACCCAGGCCTGGCCCCTGTCAGCAGCTGGGGTCTCTTTCCCAGGTGATCTGGTTACACTGTGGTGCTGACTTCCCCTGGAGGGCCCCTGGTGCAGTTGCTGGAAGCCTAGAAGCTGGGCCCCAGGGGTGACTTTCTGGAGTTAGATTAGGTGTAAAGGGAAAGGCAGCTAGCTCCCCAGCCAGGAGTCACTGACCACATGGAAATGGACTTTCTCCTTCCTGGTTTTCCAGGTAGCTTTTGTTGGTCAGGGAAACCCTGGTGGCGTAGTGATTAAGTGCTATGGCTAACTAAAGGGGGCTGCTAACTAACTAAAGGGTCCGCAGTTTGAATCCGACAGGCGCTCCTTGGAAACTCAATGGGGAGCGGTTCTACTCTCTCCTATGGGGTCGCTATGAGTCGGAATCGACTCGACGGCACTGGGTTTGGTTTTTTTGGTTTTTTGTTGGTCAGAAAGGGCAGAGTGGTCTGCCTTTCCCCTGATTTGGGGGTTAAATGTGATGCTGTTCCTAGTCCATGGCATCCATCAACTGAATTGAGCCTTTAGAAAAAGATCAGCCCTTCACCCTCCAGGATTCTGCTCTCTTCTCGAAGGTGCAGAGCTTAAGAATCACAGTAACCCTTGGGAGCTCTGTAAACAAGTAGTTTTGTCTTTTTTTTCTTTTTCTTTTTCCTCTTAAATCTCTGGACTAAAAATTCTCAGACACATTTAATCCCTGATGAAAGGATCCACAAATTCAAATAATTTGGGTATTAAGCAGGGTTTGGATAAAATCTGCAGGGAAAAAAAAACCTGCAAAAATCCTAGCCCCCAGGGCTTGCAATCCTAGACTCAGAGGATGAGTGGTGGATTTTGCAGGAACCCCTTGCTAATTTACACTAATGAGTGTCAATTATGGCATTTTGCAAATTGGTGAATTGGCGAACAAAGATTTTAATAAAATCCAGGAGGCTGCAGGCAGCATCCACAACAGGCAAAGAAAGCCACATTTGACTGCAGCCTGAGTAATCTCTTGCCTTTGAGGAAGTGCTGGGGAGGAGGTGGGCCCTCTGCCTGTGTCCTCTGGGGACCCACAGGTAGGAAGCCAGCCAGGACTCTGTGGTGGTGGCCAGGCTTAGGGAGAAAGCTAGAAGGAAGACTGCAGGTGGGGGAGGGCAGCATTCCTGGGAGCTGCAGTGGATCCTGGGATGAAGTTGTCCAGGAGGAGGGAGGGAAAGGGGTAGGAGACTGGATGGAGCCTCCTCCCCCATTTCCCTTCTCTGAATTGGCATCCTTCTCACTTAGCCCTTAATGTAGTCATCTAGTGCTGCTATAACAAAAATACAAACAGGTGGCTTTGACAAAGAGAAATGTATTCTGTCACAGTTTAGGAAGCTGGAAGTCCAAATTTGGGGCACCAGCTCCAGGGGAAGGCTTTCTCTCTCTGTTGGCTCTGGGGGAAGGTTTTTGTCATCAATCTTCCCCTGGCCGAGGAGCCCCTCAGCACAGGGACCTTGCATCCAAAGTACACTTTCCACTCCTGGCTCTTCCTTCTTTGTAGTAGGAGGTCCCTCTGTCTCTGTTCACTTCTCTCTTTTATATCTCAAAAGAGATTGACTCAAGATACAACTAATCCTGTAGATTGTGTCCTGCCGCATTAACATAACTGCCTCTAATCCTGCCTCATTAACATCTTAGAGATTAGGATTTACAACACATAGGATAATTACATCAGATCACGAAACGGAGGACAACCACACAATACTGGGAATCATGGCCTAGCCAAGCTGACACACATTTTAGGAGGATACTATTCAACCCATAACAGTCCTGGAGGAGTTTATTTTGCAAAGAAAACCTGGGACCCTAAGTACCTTTGACTGAAACTGTTATCTGCTATAATTACTGCTTTTATCTTGAGATTCCTAAGACGGTGGCTTCTTACTTTAACTTCCCACCCTGTCTAGTGTCCAGCTCTGTGCAGGTACTTTTGTCCCCTTGCTCTGTATAAGCCGAGGCTCACCCCAAAATGCACCTGCCCATGGAGATAGTCTTTCCCAGAATGCACCTGTAACTCATCCCATTGCTTTTGAGCCTTACCAGCACCCCCACTCCCTCTCATTCCATCATCTCTTCCTCTGGCTGCAAACTAAGACCTGGGTGCATCCCCAAAGCTTGGCAGGATAACAGGTTGTCTTGTTCTTATTACCTTTTCTAGGGAAACCTGTCAGCCTGAGCTACAGATGTCCATGCCGTTTCTTCGAGAGCCACGTTGCCAGAGCCAACGTCAAGCATCTCAAAATCCTCTCCACTCCAAACTGTGCCCTTCAAATCGTGTAAGTCCTTTATTTATTAATTCTATTTGTTTTGTATTGTGAAAATGTACACAACAAAACCTTTACCAGTTCAGCGATTGCCAGATGGCCATGGACTACATTCTTCAAGTTGTGCAACTACTCCTGCTATCCTTTTCCAAAGTATTCCACTGATGTTAAGATAAACTCAGTGTGCCCTAAGCAAAATCTCTCCTTCCTCCTGCCTTCCCACCCCTCATAACCACTGATAATCTTCAGTTTCTATATCTTTGCTTATTTCATGTAAGAGAGATCATACAGTATTTGTCCTTTGTGACGGATTAATTTCGCTCAGCATGTTTTCAAGGTTCATCCACGTTGCGGCATGTATTGGGACTTCATTTCTCTTTCTGGCTGAATAATATGGATTGTGTAAGTCTTGAACATCATCCTTTAAGGATATTGCATCCAATGGGCATATTGACATCTAACTCACACACCTGTTAAAGGTATAGAAATGATCTATGCCTATTGGCCAACCTTGAACTTAGCATAATTAAAACCAAAAACCAAACCCGCTGCCCTCAAGGTGATTCTGTCTCATGGAGACCCCATGTGTTTTAGTGTAGAACTGTGCTCTGTAGGGCTTTCAATGGATGTCATCTTTCGGGAGATCTCTAGGGCTTCCTCTGAGGTGCTTCTGAGTGGATTTGAACTGCCAACCTCTCAGTTGCCAGGCACTTAACCATTTTTGCCACCCAGGGACTCCTTGGCATAATTAGAGGCAGATATTATTACCAGAACTGGGCAGCATTTTTTTCATCGTGCATGGGGTCAACATGAGTTGGGGACCAACTCAATGGCAGCTAACAGTAGCAACCTTATTACCATAAGTACTTACAGGAGTTTCAAAAGCCATCCTTGCCCTTGGCAACCCACCATGCTCGCAGTGCTTATTGTCTGCCTTCTTCTCAAAGATTCCTTCCTGTAGCACAGGGCGGTACCATGGTTGGGTACCTCTGGACTGGAGAAATGATGGGCTTCCCCGAGTTTTCTGCCGAAGTCCACTGCCTAAGTCAATGCTCTCCTAGTCACCGTTATATCTTTCCTGCTTGTTTCAGGCCTCTGTACTCTAAATTAATCCTTTCTGTCACAATAAAAACTCAAGATCTAAATTTGGTGTAGTTGTCTTTAACCATTCAGTGAAAATTCCACATTTTCAACTCACTTACCTGCACATTCTCAAACACAACAGACGAGTTTTTGTTTTTGGTTGGTGTTGATGGCAGCTGCTAACATTTGATTTTCATTTGTGTGGGAAACCAAATGGACGAGAATCACACATAAATGAAGCACACAGTATCTTGTCTGGGGCTAGGATGATGCAAGAGAGGCAGGAAGAGGGAGCACGTGGTTGCTCATCTGCCTGGGCTCTGTCGTGTGTACACCTACGTGATGCATAACAACCAGGACACTCGTATCTAGATGACTACAGTGAAGGCCGAGGCTCTGTGTCTCCTGGGGTGTCTCCATCCTGAAAAGCCCTAGCACTCGGAGTGGGCTAAGGCGTTAGCAGATGAAAGGAGAGCTGCGACTTTCTGAAGATATTCAGCACAGCACCAGCTGTTTTAGGTTTGACTCTCTTCTCTTTAACCTTTGCTTCCTTGAATGTGTTTATCATTTGCAGTGTGTTCTAGGGCACTGGAAGATGAATGTTTCTTCACTTACTTTGTTTACAATAAAATATTAAATCTCCTGAGAGAGGCGTGTCATCAGATACTGGTGTTAACATGCATCAGTGTGCTTCACAGTATAGATTATGTCACTTCGGGTGTCTGGGAATGTAGCGGGAAGTTTAAGAAGACAAATACAATTCTCAGACCTGGGCAAGCATGTAATTAATAAACAGTGGTACCTGTGTGTGAACACAGCGCTACTTCTCCTCTGCACAGCCTCACCCAGCACTGAGCAGGCTACCTGGAGAAAGTGGGGTGTTCCTAAAGCCTTGTGCTGGGCTTAGTTACCCTCCTGCCTTTAGTGGCTAGGCAGGGATAGCCTTGGGCTGCTGGAGTTAGCTGGTACCCAGAAATTGCAAGCCAGGGATTTATAGAGAGGGGCTGAGAAAGAGAAGCCCAGGTCCTCCCTGGGAGTCTTCATGTAGGGAGGCTGTGAGTGGAGGCGATGAACGGGAGGAAGGTGGAGTCTGGACTTCAAAAGCAAATGAGATTATGGAACATTTGATGAACTTGAAAAATTTCTGGAAATTATCTTCTGGCAATCCTACCTGTACTGTTAGTCCCTGACCTATACTGTCACCCCCACCTGTGCTGTCACTGCTGCTACCTGTACTGCCACTTCTCACCTGCACTGTCACCCCAGCTGCACTGCCACCCCCACCTGCGTTGTCACTCCCCACCTACACTCACTCTCACCGCCACCTGCACAGTCACATCCACTGGTACTGTCATTGTCCCTAGACCACTGGAGTACTGCCTTGCAAACCTCCTGCCTCCAGGACTACTTTTAAGCATTGTCAAGATGCCCTGTCAAAAGAAAAACACCGGCGTCTGTCACTGTCCAGTTTGAAGCCCTTAAGGTTTCTGTAACCTTCCAGATTGTTTCCTCTGCTCCATCACATGGCCCCCAAGGCCTCCTGACATCTGGCCCTGCCTTTGGCGAGCGTCTTACCTGCCACTCTTCCTCCTCATGGTCTCTGCTCTTTGTGAACCTCCTCTTTCTCATTACTTGTCAAACTCCTGTTCTGCCTTCAGGGGTCAGCTCAGAGGCTTACGTACATGAATTCTCCTGGACTCCCCTGTAAGGGTTTTTTCCTCCCTTTTGCTGTATCTCTGCAGCAGAACTTTCTACACTGTTAGTGTTGTGGGGTCCCAGCAGATCTCGAGCTTCCCCACAACCGGGACCTACCAAGAGGCGCTCCTGGCGCCGGCGAGGGCCCTAAGATGCGTGTGGAATGAATGAGTGGCCAAATCGCGGCCTTGCCTTTATCCCGCCCACCTGTACGCTGTTGCCTCTTTTGTTTTGGCAGGGCAAGGCTGAAGAACAACAACAGACAAGTGTGCATTGACCCAAGATTAAAGTGGATTCAGGAATACCTGGACAAAACTTTAAACAAGTAAGCACAGCAGCCAAAACAGGACTGTCCACTAGACCCACTTGAGGAGCGCTAAAGTCACATGAGAACCAAAAGGGCAAGGGGTGGGGAGGAGGGGAAGGCCTGGGTCGTGAGGACCAGACGGACCTGGGAACGGGCTTGAGGTTTGCCCCGTGTATCAACACCTGCATTTATAGCGTATGGTACGATATTGCAACTTGTATCCATCCATGTCCCAACCTCTTGTGCATTGGATCTTTTTAACTGGGGTTTTTCTAAGATATTGTATTACCCAAGCAGCATTTCCCATCAGTCAGCTCTCTCATGATCATCATCATTTATCATCATCATTTTTAAAATCAGCAATTACTTCAAAATCTGTTTTGGAGCTTCCCTTCTTCTTACTTGGAGAGCCTGTGAGCACAGTCAGCATACTGAGGGCGGGGAAAGGCTTGCCAGCTGCTCCTGCAGGGGGCGCACCTTTTGGAATTGCTGCGCTGGGGTCAGGCACTGACTCACCAAAAAAAAAAAATCTGTTGCCGTCAAGTCAATTCCGACTCATGACGACCCTATAGGACGGAGTACAACTGCCCCATAGAGTCTCCAACGAGTGCCTCGTGGCTTCAAACTGCCGACCTTTTGGTTAGCAGCCAAGCTCTTAACTTCTGTGCCACCAGGGTTTCCACAGTGACCTTAGACCTTAGCCCTGGGCAAAAGCTACCAGTCTCACTCCTTTGTCAAGTTCCGTGGTTCGATCTGTGGCTGTGCTACAGAAACCCCCAACATTAGGGACTGTGCTCAGAGACCCTCTCCTGGTCATCCCCTTGCCTCCCCCTGCCCCCAAGAGCATGCTTTCATCTTGCTTCTGCTTCTCATTTCTGTAGCCTGATCAAAGGCCGTACTGGTGGGGAGGACGGAGGTCACGGGTCTTGCCCATGATCCCTCTCCTTCCTTTGCCCACCCCCCTTGGGCCCTCTGTGAGATCCTTTCGCGGCTTCCTTTAGAATGGAGCTGGCCCTCTCCTTGGGGACGTGAGATCCTGTCCCTGCTTTCCCATAAAAAACAAGTCTTTGCAGAATCAAATGCAATTTGAAATTGGAGAGCTTGCTTTGAGGAATCTGGTTTCTGTGATTGCATCTGAGAGAAGCCTACTTATGCTACGGAGGCTCTGCAGACTCTGAGGTTTCTGCACTCAGAAGTGAAAGTCACGATAATAATAATGATAAATATACCAGCACTTTGCCACTAATCTCGCCTCCTGCAGCCGCAGCAGGGGTTTCAGGTTCCCGTCAGAAATGCTGGCGAGATGGAATATCCATGCAGAATTGGAATCCACAGATGGTCCTGGTGGTGTTTGTAACTTTTTGCAAGGCATTTTTTTAAATATATATTTTCATGCACATTTTTTTTATTTTGTTTCTTTAGAAAACAAATGTACTTCAGAATATATTTATAGTCGAACAATTCATATATTTGAAGTGGAGCCATATGAATGTCAGTAGGTTACGTTTCTCTATTATCTGCAACTACTGGCAATTTGTAAAGAAATATATATATTATATATATAAATGTGAACGCAGCTTTTTAATGTTAGCCACAGTGTATTTTTTCACTTGTACGAAAATTGTATCCAATGTGACCTTATGTGCACTAGCAATAAAATGCTAATTGTTTCATGGTATAAGCCTCCTACCGTATGTGGGAATTTATTTACCCGACATGAACTTCATTAGTTTGTAGAAAGGGAGCTCATATACATTTCTGAAGTTTATAAACTTAAGCTGACCTACTAATCAGATGCCTTATGTCCCTTGGCTGAGCCCGTGTCTGAGAGACAGGACAGGGGCATTTCTGATGAGCAGATGAGATCTTTTGCTCCCATTTTTGTGCCTCCCCCGACCCCAGTGGAGCTGGCAATGCTAGTTTTCTGAAGATTAATATTTGACTCACTAATTCTTCTTCCCCTTCCTTCTCCTTGGTTCTCCTAACATCCCCATGTAATCCCCAGAGACTCAGCCCTAGTAATATCCAACTTTCACATTTTCCCATATAAAAATCTGATGACTACAGCTTTCACGGGAACAGGTGGCCTCACCCCATAAATCATTAAATATCATTCAGCTTGATTCATTTTAATGTGACAATCACGAGCCAGTTGCTCTAATAAAATTCTGCTAACCAGCTCTCCCCTTTGCTCTGCAGAACAATCCCAGTCACTCCCAGGAGGTGGCTACACAGACAGCCATCCAGGAAGGAGAAGGTGGGACCAGGTTGTCTTCTTTCCCCTCTCCTGGATGGCTGGCTGAACCTCAGGCCTCCAACCTCTAAAGCTATCATCAATCTGCAATGTGGAGTTCGTTTTTTTAGATAAAGAAGAGAGCTCAGCTCTGCGTTGAGAAGGCTGGCTCTTTGGAAGGAAGCCCAGCTTGACAGAGTGTGGGTGGGGTGGGATAGAAGGCCAAGTCCAGACCTGCTCTGGCTATGCCTTCTGCACTGCTTTAGATACGAATCCTTGCCCCTGTTGGGGGCTGCAGGACGCAGCAGGCACCAGGGTCAGATGGGCAAATTGGCAATTGCTGTAACCAGCTCATAGGTGTCATGGATGCCCACTTAACATTTTTTTGAATTGGGAAAATTTCTAGTGTTCTTGGATGAATTACTGATATACAGTGTCCAGGGGCCTCCAGGCCAGAGACTGGAAACAGTTAAACATATGTGTGGGCCAGTGGTAAACGATGTGCAGGCTGAGAGGAACCCTGGTTTATTTCAAAGTTATTAATGGTTCTACTAATTTTATCTAAGGGGGCGCAGAGAAGAAAAAGTGGGGAAAAAAGAAAAGATAGGAAAAAAGAAGCGACAGAAGAAGAGAAAGGCTGCTCAGAAAAGGAAAAACTAGTTATCTGCCACCTCGATGGACCACAATGCACCCTGCCCTTGTCTGTCCCGGCGCTTTGTAAATTGGCTCTAACCCTACTTCCCAATGACCCACCTGCCTCTCGGGCCAGGTGCTCGGACTTCCGTGGTGGGAGCAGTGCTTTGCCACTCTCATGGCCACCCCAGCTGTGTACTCATGTGCTTCCTAAGACCCTTCTTGGTCTGTTAAATTATGAAGAAAATAGTTGTGCAGAGACGGGCTTGAGATCTGTGACGCGGAGGCTGCGGCTCATGACTGACTAGAGTAGCCCAGTGTTTCCAGAACACGTTGGCCTGCCCTCCACTCCCTCTCTGAGCAGGCTGCATCCGGGAGCTCACGCAGCACCAGGCACTTACAGTTTGCATCCCAGGTCCCAGAGCAGCTTGCCAGCAGAGGCAGCCTCACGCCCTCTCCCTCCTTCTGGCAGGCACACCTGTCATGGTTTTCGGAGGCAGAGTGGTGGTAGGCACCATTCGTGTAGACATAACACACACTGCCCGTAGCACCTGGCCTCAGCTGTCGCAGTCCCTGTTGCCTGGCCCTCCCTCACTCTGCCACCACTTCAGGGCAGAACTTCAGCCCTTCTCCCCTGGCCTGAGCTGCGTGAGCCTCCACCACACAACATGGGCTTGACCTGCAGAGTCAGCATGGTGGTGAGCAGGATCGAGTCCTGAGTTTCCAGAGAGCAGATGTGGACATGCTTCTCAGGGAGCCTCTTCTTGGGGTAATGCTTGCAGATTCTTCAAAATGGGGTCCCTGGGCTGGGAGGGCCTCCAAGATGGTGTGTGGTAGGCTCTGGACACAGCTGCCTGGGTCCTCGCTCCTTGCTCATGGGAAACAGCTACTTAAAGTGAACATAGTTTACATTCTAGAACTTGCCCCCACCCCTGTGGATTTATGCTTCAGAGTGATTTCTTGCCAAGCTTCTCCGATGTGTGAGGCAGCCCCTGGACTGGAAGGGGAGAGGGAGGCAAGTGGGAGAGCAAGGGATACCCTGGCTTTGGTTATGCTCTGAAAAAGGACCCCTTGGATTTCTCGACTCTTCCTCCCACCCCCCAAGCACACGGTCGCCCCTGCCCCAGGAGCCTCGGTCCTACTTGTGCTAAATGGTTGAAAAGATGAAGCGGCTGGGGGACAGAGCAGAAGGATTTCAGAGGCAGAAAACCCCAGAGTTGCTGGCCTACAGTTCAGGTCTTGGAGGGTCTGTCCCCTCCAGCTCTGTGCTTGCTGGTGCGGCTACAGCATCAGTTGCTTAGAGCCATTCCTCCTCTTCACTGGAAAAGTGCCCAGACAGGGCACTGCAGCTACAGAGGGGCATTTGTTCCTGCTGCCATCTCTCCTATTTGGATGGCTCTCTACCCTCTGCCCCTCTTATCAGCTTGGTGCTGGTCAGTTGGACCCCTGGGCCTGGAAAGGTGCCAGCTCTACAGGCCCTCCTTCCCTCCCCCACCCTGAAGGCCGCCTCCACCAGCTCCTGAGGAAGGCAGCAGCAGTTCTGGCCCATGGGTCTTTGGCTAGGGTAGTCCTACTCTGACAAAGGAACCCAGGGGAAGGTCCCACCCATGTGCCCCAGGCACCCTCAGTTCTAGGCTGACGTGTCCCATTCATTCTTCAGATGACAGGTAGCACCACTCTGTGGCCAGAACTGGGTGGCTGGCCCATCACATGAGTGTCGTCCTAAGCTGTTTGCCCTCTAGCAACAGTGGGTGAGCTAATGTTGCCCTGAGGTGGCAAATCAGGCTTTCCGCTATGCCCCTGGGAGACACCGCCTCCATCCCATCCTGTGGATGGGTGAGCCGGGCTGCAAGGACTAAGAGAGTGGGCCCCCTGTGAAGAAATGCAGTGAAGCTCCCACCCCATCCGTGCATGACTCTCAGGCCCCCGCCAGCCTCATGGGGCCTCACTCCATCTTGCCAAGTGCCTTATGAAACTTAAACATGGTGGTGGCCCCAGCCCCAGGGAATGGACCAGGGTTGCTGTAGAGGAGCCAGAACTTGATTCTCTGGTGGGGATGAAACCTGAACGTGGTGTCTGAGGCAGGATGGAAAGCAATGCTGTCGTGGTGCCCTGCCAGGTCTCCTGTTCCTCCAGGGTATCAGTCCCTGGTCAGTCCATTTGGTGAGGCCTGGAGGCGGCCACTAACCTCATCTAGAAGGTGATTGTGGGTTTTGCTGGAGGGAAGCAGTTGGAAGTATCTGTTTTATGGGAGGGCTTTCCGGAGGCCCAGGTCACAGGGCTGAACAGACCAGGCTCTGGGACACGGGACTGCCCAGGATGGAAGCCCAGCAGCTAACTGGCCTCCTGGCTCAGTGTAAGTATGAGTGTCTGTGGCTGCTCTCATTCCCTCAGGCAGAGAGTATCGTAAGCCCTGAAAAAATGCACTGTATTTTTTTAAAGTCATTATGCCTCTGTCTTGTCACTTGGTGTGACCTGTCTCCATGTTATCCTCATGCTATTGTTTGTAGCCTGTTCCCCATGCTTGCTGTGTCCGTGTCTTTGCCTTCCTGCCTTTAGTCCCTTTCCCGTCTCTGCTTCTGCCATGGCTGTTTCTTAATAGCCTTCCCACTCTGTTCAGGGCCCCTGAAGGGAGACACATGGCATGCGATTTTGAAGTAATGGTTGGGGACCCATACAGCTTCTCAGGCAGCTACTTGCCTTGGAACAGGAGGCTTCACCATCTCTGATGTGATAGCTCTATATTCAGCAGATCCCACAGGAGGACATGGTTGCCGGTCGAAATCCGCCTTAATGGTGTTTCACTCTGTTCTTCATTAACAGGAGGTTCAAGATGTGAGAGGCTCGGGTTGAGTCAGATGCCTGAGGAAACCTTACATGGGAGCCCAGGTCTGAAAACCAGTGTTAGGGAAGGGCCTTCCTCAGCTTCCCCACTACCCAAGCCAAGGCCGTCTGCATTTCCAAGGGATTTGTTTTGCACAATTTGCCTTACTTTCACATTTGATTATGTAGCAAAATATATGGTGTTTATTTTTCATTTAGTGTGATTAGCAAATGTCACTGGTGACAGCTAGGAGCTTAGACTAAGGCCATTATTTTACTTGCTTTATTATAATATCTCTCCCTAGTCTGACCAGGGATTCCTGAGTTTCGTATCTCTATGTATGAGCTGTACCCAGCTGAGACATCAGCCTGTGGGAGACTTGCCAACATTTGTCACTCCCTAGAATGGAGAGACACCAGGAAGGTCTTGTGGGGGTGTCAGTACCATCAGCAGGGTGAACCATAGTAAAGTCTGCCCTGTACTGCCCAGAGTGGTGGTGGTGGGTTTAGTTCTAGAGGGCAAGACTTGAGGCTAACCCATTTCTCCAAATGAGAGCTGAGGTCTGGCCACCTCAGTGAGGATGACAGGGTCTGCCTGAGTCAAGGCAGGAGTGTGAGGCCAGGGCAGGGTGAGAAGCTCCCCTCACTCCAAGCTGTCATCTGCATCCCATCATGTCCTTCTCATCATTTCCTCTCTCTCATGCATCATCATGTGTCTCCAAGACTGTCTCCGTGACCCTGGAAAAGGATTCTCTCAAGACCAAAGCTTTCATTTGTACTGAGCACCAAGAAGCAAATCAAAATGTCTTGTCTTACCAGGTCCTGAAAACACTGTACACATCTATGTCTTGTTTGGAATATTGTCCATTGTCCAATCCTGTGTTTTTGTTCGAAGCCAATGTTCCATCTCTGACCAGTATCTTGGGGAGCTGGTATTCTGTTCTTTGTATACAAAGGCTGAGAGGAAGGACGTGCCCTGGGGGCCTTTTCACCCTATTCCAGATAGGGCTGTAATCCTTTGGTTTGGATCACCTTGGTGTCGCCACTGATCACCAACACTCCAGGATCAACAGAACCCAAGGGTATTTGGTTGGCAGCAATATTGACCTTTGAGGCCTGCTACCCCTCAATTGTTCCAGCGTTGTTGATATTTTAAAACTGTAAGTAGTTTTGTCTTCATTGCTCCAAGTCAGTAATGTTTTGGGAATAAAAAGGATTCTCAACTTTTTTTTGTTTTTGTTTTTTAAAAACGTAACCCACAAAAGACTCAATCTGGAGGTGAGATTCCTTCTCGATTAAAATGGAATCTCATCTTTTTTTACCGTGTGAAAACCCCATCACCTCTAACCTTACAAAAGGCTTACAATAATAGCCCAGGAGGACTTTCTTTCCTGCCATATCACCTGCTTCTAGGAAGACGGCAGAGGCGTGTCCATAGGGCATTCCTGTAAGAACATGACGGTATATTCAGGGAATTCCATTAAAAATCCTGACATTTTGGATGGTTTCTTTCTGAGTCAGGGCAGTTTGTAGAGTTGCATTAAGCATTTAATTTTGTTTTTTCCTTTTTTTTAAAGGTAGGCATTTCAGGGTTTGCTTTGTTTTGTTTTTGATTTGGTGTCGCTAATACTTTTCCCTTGTTCTGTAAGATCCCAGTAAAATTTGTAAAATTAAGAAAGTGGAAAAAAAGAAGGGCAAAAACAAGGAAAACCTTATCAGCTGACAGGACATTGTACATAACATGTAGAAAGTAAATGATAATGAAATAATCTTGAATTGTAGGTGTTTTTAGGTTTAATAATTCTGTGGGGTTATTAGTAACATGTTAGGCTTTCCCATAAATGTTCCTTTAAATTAGATCTTCAAGGGAGAAGGCAAATCCATCAACCAAAATTTTCCCCTAATTTAAATAAAAATCCACATCCTTAAAACAACTGTTTCGTTGAAAAAACGCAGTACAGGAAACCTTTATTTGTTATAAGGAGTACAGAGCTAGGTTCAAAACTCTGTTATGAAATGATCTTGTCACTACAGTGTTCCCCAGTTATATATGAGATGATTGAACTTGCAGTGGGACAGTTATTTTCAGGTAATCCAAGATTTTTTAAAACCCCTTATGGAAAATATGAAAGCATCTTCTTTTGGAATCTGTGAACCAGGACTCAACACCATTAAATTTCTTACTCCGAGGAAATAAGAAAACAAACAAACAAACAAACAAAAAGGCCCCAAACCAGTTGCTGTTGAGTCTTGATTCAGACTTCCACTACTCTAAATCCTGGGGGCTGGGGGGTAGACAAGAGTAAAAACTGCAGGCAAAATTATTTGTAAAACAATTCCTCTACCCCCAAGTTGGCTTCTTAATGGAGCCTATCCTACTAAAGTAAATATACATTTAAATAGACGTTTGCAAAGAAAAAGGAGCCCCTAATTCGCCTTTGGCTTCAAAATACAAGTCAAGCACAGCAGTGAGTGTTCAGGCTTTCCTTTGCTGCCTCTGTCTGACAGTCCCTTGGGCTCTGGTCACCTCCAGGGTGCTCCTCCACTGCCAGCCTTTGCATAGGAGGAGGGACAGGGTCCTGGGGGTCCACAGATGTGCTGTTTGTGGAATCCGAATCTGTGCCATGTGTTGTTTGCACTGTTGTCTGTTCCCCTTGGCCAGCTGCTGAGATACCAGCGAGGAAGTTTCAGGAGGGACCCTCTGCTTGTCCACCTGCTCACCAGAGGTCACCTCTGGAGAAGGGAGTGCTTCAGCCTGGAGCAGAGGGTTGGAATAGCAATAAATTTCAGTCCCCCAGTGTAAAATCCAGACAGTCTTCTAAGCCTTTTTATGGAATTAGATTTGACCTTCCCAGGGTGCCTTTTTCTGACCACAGTTAGTGCTGTGGCCTCCCTAACTGGGAGTTTATCTCCTTCCCCAGGTAGTATACCCTTTTCCAGCTGGATGATAACTGTGGGGTCCTGATCCCTCTATGCATCTACTCTGACCCTTTCTGAGTGAGTCCCATTCCTGGGAAATGCTCCCTAGAAACCTCCAAATCCTCTAAGCGGACTACTGGCAGAGCCAAGTTAAAGAAGCACGTAGAAAACTTGTTATCCTGCAACCTCGCTGGGCGCTCAGTATCTGTGCAGTGATGGACTTGGTGTTAAATGTGATAAACACTGTACTTTGTATAAATTTGTTTAAACTGCATTTCCCAGATAATGTGAAAATGGTCCAGGAGAAGGCAGCTTCCTGTATACAGTGTGCTTTTCTTTTTTTTTTAAATAAGTAATAAGTCTCTTCAGAAATAGTTTTTACTATGAAGCCATATCAATTAAAAGATGTATATGCACTTACAATTTTCCTAATAAATATCTGTATTCAAATGAGCCAATGGTTTGAAATTATTGTATCCATTTGAAATTCTTCAGACTTGGTTTTTCTGCCACAACACAGAGGGGTTGTGCAATCCTAGCTGACCAGGTTTGGTGGA
Organism: Loxodonta africana; assembly: GCF_030014295.1. Taxonomy (NCBI): domain Eukaryota; kingdom Metazoa; phylum Chordata; class Mammalia; order Proboscidea; family Elephantidae; genus Loxodonta; species Loxodonta africana. The sequence goes on along the minus strand of NC_087357.1, from coordinate 80,417,785 downwards.
TAACAGATCAGAGTAATCATGCTAAACATGGGCAGGAATTCCAGGGGCATGACTGCCTCCCCTTTTCCACTGACCCTTAGCAGGGGAAAGGTGCTCCCTCTTCTCTGAATGCCCTTGGTTTGCTGGAATCCTTTCTTAAGGTAACCTGGTCCTCTGCCCCACTTAAAGTAAGATGGCTCTCTACCCTACTTAAGGTAAGCTGGTCCCCTTCCCCACTTAAGGTAAGATGGGATGGTCGCCTACCCCACTTAAGATAAGCTGGTCCTCTACCCCTCTTAAGGTAAGATGGTCCCCTGCCCCACTTAAGGTAAGATGGCCCCCTACCCCACTTAAGGTAAGATGGTCCCCTACCCCACTGAAGGTAAGATGGTCGCCTACCCCACTTAAGGTAAGCTGGTCCCTTACCCCACTTAAAGTAAGCTGGTCCTCTACCCCACTTAAGGTAGGATGGCTCCCTACCCCACTTAAGGTAAGATGGTCCCCTACCCCACTTAAGGTAAGCTGGTCCCCTACCCCACTTAAGGTAAGCTGGTCCCCTACCCCACTTAAGGTAAGCTGGTCCCCTACCCCGCTTAAGGTAAGCTGGTCCCCTACCCCACTTAAGGTAAGCTGGATGCCTACCCCACTTAAGGTAAGCTGGCCCTCTACCTCAGAAGGGGTGGTACTGTGCGAGGGTACAGGACAGTGCTGGCCTGCAACAGGTGAAGGAGGGCTTGGAGTAGCTGGGAAGTCATTGTGATGTCAGGCTGCACTCCCTGCCCTTAGGTTCCATGTGTTCCAAATGAATCTTCCTTGAGCTAAAATGAGTGTTTTTGATAATCACATCTAAATAATCATCGCTGGACAAATCGCTAGAAAAGGACGTCATGTTTGGTAAAGTAGGGGGTCAGTGAAAATGAGGGAAACGCTCCATGAGACGGATTGACACGGTGGCTGTAACGGTGGGCTCAAACAAACCAAAGATTGTGAGGATGGCATAGAACCAGGGAGAGTTTTGTCCTCTTACACGTAAGGTCACCCTCAGTCAGAGCCAACTCAATGGCAACTAACAACAACGACAGGGTCACTTAGCCAGGCAAAGTGGGCAAGGCAGGAGGTGAGTGGGGAGCCTCCAGGCCCCTTGCACCAGAAGCCACTCGCACCCACAGAGATGCCCTAGCCTGCTACCGTATCGAGACTGTTAAAACGCCTGAGGCATCCCCCAGTTCCACCCGCAACCCCTCCGTAAAAGGCACACAGACTCTGTTTGGGGCCTAGACTGCCTTCTCTATCTGTGGACACCCGTCAGTACCACCAATTTCTCCAACATCAGCTATGGTGAGATTGCTGAGCAATCTGTGGAGATCTGAACCCAGACCAAGCGTTTGCGTGGAGGGAGGGCCGCTGGAGACCACTCCAGAGTATATGCTTCCAGTGTGAAGAGCAAACTTCGGGAGAAACTGGAGCTCTCAGGTGGATTCCATCCCTCGGGCACCTTCCACTGGAATGCGAGCTCCTAATGTCTTGTCCAGGGCTTTATTCCCAATGCTGGTAACTTTTGTTGTTGTTAGCTCACCTCAAGTTGGTCCCCAGCTCATGGCCACTGCAGGCACAATGGGATCAGAGCATTGTGAACCATAGGGTCCATTGGCTGATTTTCAGATGTAGGTTGTCAGGCCTTTCTTCCTAGTCTTAGTCTGGAAGCCCTGCTGAAACCTGTTTAGCATTAGCATCACAGCAACATGCAAACCTCCACTGACAGACGGTTGGTGGCTGTACATGAGGTTCACTGGCTGGGAATCGAACCTAGATCTCCTGCGTGGAGGGCAAGAAGTCTACCACTGAACCACCACTGCCCTCCTCTTTGTTACATAACAACAGCAAAAAACCCAAACCCATTGCTGTCTAGTTGATTCTGACTCACAGTGACCGTTTGAGTCTTTGTCACATAGTGAGTGTTTAATAAGTATTTGTTGAGTGAACTAGTGTTCTCGGGTTGTATGGCAGCAGCAGACCCAAGGGAAGCATCCTCCAGGCAAGCCAGATCCAGAGCCTGGTGCGCCCTCCTGGGTCAAGACCTCTCTCAAATCTCAAGGAGGTCGGGTAATTTCAGGAATTAATACACATTTTAGAGTGAAATGAGTTGTGTCTATCTCATGGCCCATGAAACCAAGCAGAAACAAAGTGGGTGAAGCCACAGAATCAAGCCCCTTAGCCTTCCCAAGCCCTTCTGTCAGATCTGTTAGGGAGGGCAGAGAGAGGGACAGCAAGATGTGTGTATGGACTTGGTAGCTGAGTGGGAGAAGCCCTGGACTTGTAGGCAAAAATAGGTAGCTGTTATTGTTACATGAGCTGTCCCTAGTTAAATACAACTCTCGAGTGCTGCTTCTTCGCTTCTATAGCTGATTGGAGCAGGAAAACATAAAACCCCGCTGTCTGCTCTCTGTAAATTCATGACACCAACCTCAAGTGGGTCTTTAGTGCTGCAGTGATCCTACATTTCCCTATCCCGTTTGCTCTTCCTTCTCCTAGATGACGTGGGCAGTGGTGGTTCCGTGGTAGAATCACACCTTCCATGCAGGAGACCCTGGTTCGACTCCCAGCCAATGCACCTCATGTGCCGCCGCCACCAGTCTGTCAGTGGAGGCTTGCATGCTGCTATAACGTAGAACAGGTTTCAGTGGAGCTACCAGACCACGATGGACTAGGAAGAAAGGCCTGGTGATCTACTGCCAAAAATCAGCCAACGAAAAACCTATGGATCTGAGTGCTTCAACCCCATGAGCTGGGAGTCGACTTCATGGCAGCTAAAACCACCACTCCTAGATGATCACTTCACACTTTCTCTTTTTAGATCTCCGTTGTCTTCTCCCTCCTTACTCTTAGCTGATGGCCTGGCTTCCTGTCTTACAGAGAAAAGGGAGCAATAAGAGGAGAATTTCCGCAGTGTCACCTCTTTGTCCACCTGCCTGCCAAATCTCTGTACACTACTTTCACTCTGCATGGACCATCCATGCTCCATGACCATCCTGCACTTAGGAAGTGAAGGCCAGCTCTTCTCACCTGCCCAAGATACCCTCCTTGACTTTGACCCCCTTTCTCCTGCACCATAAATTTTTCATTCTCTACATCAACATGCTATAAAATCTCACATAGAAAACAAATCCAAGGAAAAACAAGAGCAATCCCTATAATATACACTCCTGCCCCTATCTCCTCCTACAGCTTCTGCGCCATCTCCCTGCTTCTCTTCACTCAAAAGTTCTCAAGAGTTGTCTATCTCCATTCTCTCCCCTCCTATGTCTCTTAACTTTCTTGAATCCACTCCAGTTGGAATTTTTGACCCTACCTCTCTACTGAAATAGCTTTGTCAAGGTCGCCATGATCACCATATGGGTTAATCCATTGACCAGTCATGAATTCTCAGCTTCACTCCTTCCCATTTCCCTGTGTGTTTCCTTCCTTACCCTCCAGACATCTAAGCATGAGGGCACCTGTTACGAATTGAATAGTGTTCCCTCTTCCCCAGATGTGTTGAAATCCTAACTCCTGTACCCATGGATATGATCCTGTTTTGAAACAGAGTTTTCTGTTGTTATGTTAATGACATAATGACCAGTGCAGGGTGGGTCCTAAACCTAATCACTCCTGAGTTATGAAAAGACCAGAACTGCCACAGGTACATAAGCACAGGTGGAAGACAGAGGACGTGTGAGGACCTGTCTACAAGCAGAAGGATCCTATGAATTATTGGCAGATACCAGAAACTAAGAGAGAGGCCCACAGAAGGAATCAACACAGCTGAGACCCTGCTGTGGACTTTTGGCCTGTGAGAAAATAAATTCCTGTTCTTTGAAGCCACCTACTTGCAGTATTTCTGTTATAGCAACACTAGGGAACTAAGACAGCCCCTGGGGTTCAGTCCTCAGATGGTCTTCCTTAGCACCAGGTAATCTCACACTTGCTCTTGGCCTTAAACACTGTGGGCATGCAAAGGTATCTCAGAGTTAGATCTCTAGCCCAGACCCCTCTCCTGGGCTCCAGGCTTGTGCACCCAGCTCCTCTTGGACATCTAATAGGCCTCTGAAATTCATCATATGCAAAACGAATTTCCTGATGCCCCCCTCCGCCAACTTGCTCATCCCCATTTCAGCAAATAACAATTCTTTCCTTCCAGTTGTTCAGACTAAAAACTGTATCATCATCTTTGCTTTATGTTATCCTCTCATGACCCAGATCTAAACCATTAACAACTTCAACTAGCTACCTTCAGACTACTTCCAGAATTCAGTCACTTCTCACTGCTCCCGTTCTGGTCCAAACCACAGTCGTCTTCAGCCTGCATCACCTGGTTGGTCTCCTGACTGGTTCCCAGGTGCCTGTGGTGCACTCCCAACAGCAGCCAGAGAGGTCTGCAGCCCTGGCAGACCTCATCACCACTCCTCAAACCCTCCAGTGGCTTCACAACTCACCCAGAGTAAATGCCTACAAAGGGGTACACCAGGGGCCCCTGTCACCTCCCCTTCCTCAACCCTCTCTCTGGACCAACCACACTGGCCTCCTTGAGCAGGCCAGGCCCCTCGTGGCTGAGGCCTTTTGGACTTGCTGGTCACTTCGCCCAGATACCACATGGCATATACCACGTACCCCCATTTCCTTCAGTCTCACCTCCCTATCCAACCTCCTAGCACCTCCCCAGCTGGCATCCTGGCCTCTTGCCCAGCTTTGCTTTCCTCCATAGCACCACCTGACCTTGTTCATTTGTTTATTGTCTGCTTCCCCACTAAAGAATGCTAGCACCATGGGGGAAGGGAGGGACTTGGCAGGTTTCGTTCACTAATTATGCTTCGTGGCTGACACATATAAGATGTTAACACATTGGAGCCTTTCTTTGCTCATCTGTAAAACACCAAGAGCAATACCCACCTCACAGGGCTGACCATTTAGTCACACATTCAAGGTCAAGCTGGTGGTCATAATTTGAACCCAAATTCATCTCCCTCTGAAGGTCGTGCACCACCTATCACACACATTGCCCCCCGTCTGCTCACTCCAGGAGTCCCCAGAGCAGGATAAACTACAGTGGTGAACTTCCTGTGGGTCCAAATTAGACTTATCCCTCTCCCAGAGGTGCTTCCTTTCCAAGGGGTCCTCCCTCTTACGGGGAGCTGCACACATCCTGTGCAGACCGCAGGGGTGGTCAGTGCTGGGCAGGGGACTTATTGGCCTGGGCTTTGCAGCTGGAGGTTCCCAGGGGAGGATGGCCTCAGTGAGCGCAGGTCCCTTAGAGTGAGGTCTTCTCTCACAGGTGGCTCACCACAGGCCTGCCTCAGGAACTCAGCTGGGGCCGTGAAACAGCCTGACTCCAGAGACACTGCCAAGGAAAAAGAATGATTCACAGGAGACTCTTTAAGGAATCAGCTACTGAAATCCAAGGCTGCATTCTGTGTCCTTTAGCAAATAGACACAGCTGGTAAGTGGTAGAGCGGGGAGTGGGCCTTTATAAGCCCTTAACCACTGGGATTCGCTGGCTTCTTTTTAGGGTTTCCAATGTGTTTCCCAGTGCCCTGTCCATGTGGAGGCCTCAGTCCACTCTGGACGCTGCTGACTTGGCCTGAAGCCAAATGCTCACAGCCAGCCCCAGGAGGGATGACTGACCAGCAATTAGGAAGGGCTATGGGCTGTGCTCGGCCTTCCCAGGCTGTGGCCCAGCTCTGTGTTGGAGCTGGGAAACTTGCTCGCGAGGAGGAGTGACCGATCTTGGTCAGTCTGGAAGGCCCCAGAAGCAGCCACGGGCTGACCTTGTCCTTGTCTGTTCCCAGGCATTTTCCTGCACATGGGACCATGGGCCCAGGTCACATGGGCTTGTAGGCCATGAGGAAACAACTGTGCTGGACATTCCTGCACCTTCAGCAGGCAGCTGTCCTTCCGGCCACTCTAGTGCTGGGTCGCTCCTGGGCAGCCCAGGGAAGGAGGCCCTTCCAGGGACCAGCTCTTTCCAGTTCTACTCTGTGGACAGCACTTGCCCAGTAGGCTGTGTGAGCTGGGCTCCTGCCTGCTCAGGAGGCCAAGGGGAACGGGAGGCTAATGCATTCCCTGTGGTGTTCTTTAAGCCTACCATGCCTGGTTCCCAGGGGACCAGCACGCACATTGGTCAGGCACTTTCTGACCTTTGCTGTGGCTGCTGGTGCCTGCAGGGCCCCATGACAGGTGCTTCCCAGGTTCTGGCTTCTGTAACCCTCCCTCAGTCCCCACGAGGTGGCTGGCACTTTCTCTGACTGAAGGACACAGAAGCCTCAGAGCTAGAAATGTGGTAGGCAGCGTTTAATCCACGGTCTGCTTGGCTCTAGCACACCCAAAACCCTTTTCTTGTAGTTTGTGAAGGGGTGCCCAGACAGAGGCAGAGCAGGGGCTGGCTAGGTTCAGTTCATGGTCTGCCCTGTGTGACTCTAGGGTGTTAAATGCAAATCCACTTAGAGGAAATGCTGGGCAAATTCTAGGATTCTCTTTTTCATACTGGGTTGGAACCTATTAGTGGGCTATGGAATCAGTATAGCCTGTCAGATGCAGCAATTGTAAAAAATGAAATAGTATAGGACAGAAGGAAGGAGTGCCAGTGAATACAACAGAGTGGAGAACAATGGCATACAACAATCAATGCCCATGGAAGCAGCAGTCAAGAAATCGAAAAGCGTATTGCATTGGTTTCGCGGGACATCCCAGTTAATTGGCCTAATGACGTGTTTAATGCTTCTGTTCTATTTCCTAGTTCATTGCTTAGTCCCTGGAGTTTTAAAAGCTTGCAAGCAGCCATCCACAGCACAAAAAATTATCTTGTTCACCTAGAGCCACTGAGGAAGAAGCAAGATAAGGAATAGAAGGTGGATATGGAATGTGTTGGTAATTACCTCTGTAAAGAATTGCTTCCTTTGCTGTTAGACCAAAAGAGCAGGATGGTTCCCAGCTACCTTTACTGAACATTTTGATCAAAGATTCTGTAGAAGAATCCTGATCAAAAGGAAGAAAATGCGTAACAGAATTCCAAATTTTGAAGGACTCCAAACTTTCTGCAGCCATGAAGGTTGAATGAAATCCTCAAAATATTGCCCTGAGATAACCTTTAAACCTTAAACCAAAAATATCCCCTGAAGAGTTCTTAAAACCAAACAATAGTTTAGCTTAACTAGTAAAAAATGTCTGTCTTGAACATTATGCTCTTTTAAGATTTATCTACATGGGATCAAACTGACAACAAGAACGAAAAACATTAGATAGGAACCTTAGAGGGTAGTGAATTTCTGTTAATGGGGGAGGGATAACGCAGAAAAGGAAGGTGACAATGGTTGCCAGTTCAAAAAATGTAATCAGTGTCGCTAAATGGTACACGTAGAAACTGGAATTGGTGTATATTTTGCTGTGAATATTCTCAACAACAACAAAATAAATAACTTTTTTATTGTACTTCAATTGAAAGTTTACAAATCAAGCCAGCCTCTCATACAAAGACCTACACACACCTTGCTCCTAGCTGCTCTCCCCCTAACGAGACAGCACACTCTTCCTCTCCACCCTGTATTCCCCGTGTCCATTCAGCCAGCTCCTGTCCCCCTCTGCCTTCTCATCTCCCCTCCAGACAGGAGCTGCCCACATAGCCTCATGTCTTTACTTGAGCCAAGAAGCTCACTCCTCACCTGTATCATTTTCTGTCTTATAGTCCAGTCCAATCCCTGTTTGAAGAGTTGGCTACAAGAATGGTTCCAGTCTCGGGCTAACAGAGGGTAGGGGACCGTGATCTCCAGGGCCCCTCTAGTCTCACTCAGACCATTAAGTCTGGTCTTTTTATGAAAATTTGAGATCTGCATCCCACTGTTCTGCTCCATCAGGGATTCTCTGTTGTATTCCATGTCAGGGCAATAAGCAGTAGTAGCAGGGCACCATCTAGTTCTTCTGGCCTCAGACTTAAGTAGTCTCTGCTTTATGCAGCCCTTTCTGTCTCTTGGGTTCATATTTACATTTTGTCTTTGATCTTCTTCATTCCCCTTTACGCCAAGTGGGTTGAGACCAAGTGATGCATCTTAGACGGCAGCTTACTAGCATTTAAGACCCCAGGTGCCACTCACCAAAGCGGGGTTCAGAACATTTTCTTAATACATTTTGTTATGCCAGTTGACTTAGATGTTCTCTGAAACCGTGGTCCAGACCCCCACACATGCTACTCTGTCCCTTGAAGTGTGTGGTTGTGTTCAGGAAACTTCTTAGCTTTTGGTTTAGTCTAGTTGTGCTGACTTCCCCTGTATTGTGTGTGCGCTTCACTTCACCTAAAATAATTCTTGTCTACTTTATCTAGTTAGTGAATACCTCTCTACCTCCCTCCCACCCTCATGCCCATCAAAGGTTTTCTTCTGTGTTTAAATCTTTTCTTGAGTTCTTATAATAGTGGTCTCATACAATATTTGTACTTTTGTGACTAATTTCATTCAGCATAATGCCTTCCAGATTCCTCCATGTTATGAGATACTTCACAGATTCGTCATTCTTTATCGTTGCACAGTATTCCGTTCTGTGTATATACCATAATTGTTTATCCATTCATTCGTTGACAGGCACCTTTGTTGTTTCCATCTTTCTGCTATTGTAAACAGTGCTGCAGTGAACATCAGTGTGCATATATCTGTTACTGACAGCTCTTATTTCTCTACGTTATATTCCAAGGAGTGGGACTGCTGGATCCTATGGTAGTTCTATTTCTACTTTTTGAAGGAAGTGCCAAGTCTATTTCCAAAGTGGTTGTACCATTTTACATTGCCACCAGCAGTGTGTAAGTGTTCCAGTCTCTCCACAACCACTCCAACATTTATTACTTTGTGTTTTGGGATTAATGCTAGCCTAATTGGGGTGAGATGGTATCTCATTGTAGTTTTGATTTGCATTTCTCTAAAGGCTAATGATTGTGAGCATTTCCTTATGTATTTGTTAGCCACCGGAATGCCTTCTTTGGTGAAGTGCCTGTTCATATACTTTATCCATTCTTTAATTGGGTTATTTGTCTTTTTCTGGATGAGTTTTTACAGTATCATGTAGATTTTAGACATCAGAAGCTGATCAGATTTGTCATGGCCAAACACTTTTTCCAAGTTTGTAGGTAATCTTTTTAGTCTTTTGGTGAAGTCTTTGGATGAGCATAAGTGTTTGATTTTTAGGAGCTCCCAGTTATCTAGTTTCTCTTCTGGAGTTTATGCATTGTTAGTAATGTTTTGTGGCTGTTTATACCATGTATTAGGGGTCCTAGCATTGTTCCTATTTTTTCTTCCATGATCTTTATCATTTTAGATTTTATATTTAGGTCTTTGATCCATTTTGAGTTAGTTTTTGTGCATGGTGTGAAGTATGGGTCTTGTTTCATTTTTTTGCAGATGGATACCCAGTTATGTCAGCACCATTTGTTAAAAAGACTATCTTTTCCCCATTTAACAGACTTTGGGCCATTGTCAAATATCAGCTGCTCATATGCGGATGGATTTATGTCTGAATTCTCAATTCTATTCAGTTGGTCTACATATCTGTTGCTGTAGAAGTACCAGGTTATTTTGACTGCTGTGGCGGTATAATATGTTCTAAAATCAGGTAAAGTGAGGCCTCTCACTTTGTTCTTTTTTTCAGTAATCCTCTACTTATCCAGGACCTTTTTCCCTTCCATATGAAGTTGGTGATTTGTTTCTCCATCTCATGAAAAAATGTCATTGGAATTTGGATCGGAACTGTAGTGTATCTATAGATGGCTTTTGATAGAATGGACATTTTTACAACGTTAGGTCTTCCTATCCATGGGCAAGGCATGTTTTTCCACTTATGAAGGTCTCTATTGGTTTCTTGAGTAGTGTCTTGTAGTTTTCATTGTATAGGTCTTTTATGTCTCTGGTAAGATTTATTCCTAAGTATTTTATATTCTTGGGGGCTACTGTAAGTGATATTGATTTGGTGATTTCCTCTTCAATGTTCTTTTTGCTGGTGTAGAGGAATCCAACTGATTTTTGTATGTTTATCTTGTTTCCTGATTGCTGAACTCTTCTATTAGTTTCAGTAGTTTTCTTGAGGATTCTTTAGAGTTTTCTGTGTTTAAGATCACATCATCTGCAAATAGAGATACTTTTACTTCTTCATTACCTTATTTCTTTATCTAGCCTAATTGCTCTGGCTGGGGCCTCCAGCACAATGTTGAATAACAACGGTGATAAAGGGCATCCTTGTCTGGTTCCTGACCTCAAGGGGAATGCTCTTAGACACTCTCCATTTAGAATGATGCTAGCTGTTGTCTTTGTATAAATGCCCTTTATTATGTTGAGGAATTTTCCTTCTATTCCTACTTTTCCGAGACTTTTTGTCATGAATGGGTGTTGAACTTTGTCAAATGCCTTTTCTGCATCAATTGATAAGATCATGTGGTTCTTGTGTTTTGTTTTATTTATATTATGGATTACATTAATTGTTTTTCTAATGTTGAACCATCCCTGCATACCTGGTATGAATCCCACTTGGTCATGGTCAGTTATTGTTTTGATATGTGATTGAATTCTATTGGCTAGAATTTTCTTGTGGATTTTTGCATCTACGTTCATGAGGGATATATGTCTGTACTTTTCTTTTTTATGGTGTCTTTAGCTGTTTTTGGTATCAGGGATATGCTGGCTTCATAGAATGAGTTTGGGAGTATTCCATCCTTCTCTATGCTCTGAAATACCTTTAGTAGTAGTGGTGTTAACTCTTCTCTGAAAGATTAGTAGTATCTGGAGTGTAACCATCTGGGCCAGGGCTTTTTTTGTTGTTTGGAGTTTTTTGATTACCTTTTCAATCTCTTCTTTTGTTATGGATTTATTTAGTTGTTCTACCCCTGTTTGTGTTAGTTTACATAGGTAGTGTGTTTTTAGAAATTCATTCATTTCTTCCAGGTTTTCAAATTCATTAGAGTAGAATTTTTCCTAGTAATCTGATATGATTCTTTTAATTTCAGTTGGGTCTGTTGTAATATCGCCCAAGTCATTTCTTATTTGGGTTATTTGCTTCCTCTCCTGTTTTTCTTTTGTCAGTTTGGCCAATGGTTTATCAAGTTTGTTAATTTTTTCAGAGAACCAGCTTTTGGTCTTGTTAACTCTTTCAATTGTTTTCTTGTTCTCTATTTGATTTAATTCTGCTCTAATTTTTATTATTTGTTTTCTTCTGGTGCCTGAGGGTTTCTTTTGTTGCTCTCTATTTGTTCGAGTTGTAGGGATAATTCTTTGATTTTGGCCCTTCCTTCTTTTTGTATGTGCACATTTATTGATATAAATTGGCCTCTGAGCACTGCTTTCACTGTGTTCCAAAGGTTCTGATAGGACATGTTTTTATTCTCATTGGATTCTATGAACTCCTTTACTCCGTCCTTGATGTTTTCTATAACCCAGTCGTTTTTGAGCAGGGTATTGCTCAGTTTCCAAGTGTTTGATTTCTTTTCCCTGCTTTTCCTGTTACTGATTTCTACTTTTATGGCCTTATGGTCAGAGAAGATTCTTTGTAACATTGCAACATTTTGGATTCTGCTAAGGCTTGCTTTATGAGCTAACATGGTCTATTCGAGAGAATGTTCCATGTGTGCTAGAAAAGAAAGTATACTTGGTTGCTGTTGGGTGGAGTGTTCTGTATATGTCTATGAGGTCAAGTTGGTTGATTGTGGCATTTAGGTCTTCCGTGTCTTTATTGAGCTTTTTTCTGGATGTCCTGTGCTTCACCGAAAGTGGTGTGTTGAAGTCTCCTACTATTATTGTGGAGCTGTCTATCTCACTTTTCAATGCTGATAGAGATTGTTTTATGTATCTGGCACCCCTGTCGTTAGGTGCATAAATATTTAATATGGTTACATCTTCTTGGTGTATTGTCCCTTTAATCATTATATAGTGTCCTTCCTTATCTTTTATGATGGATTTTACTTTAAAGTCTATTTTGTCAGAAATTAATATTGCCACTCCTGCTCTTTTTAGACTGCTTGCTTGATATATTTTTTTCCATCATTTGAGTTTTAGTTTGTTTGTATCTCTAAGTGTAAGCTGTGGTAAGGAGCATAGAAACAGATCATGTGCCAAGTGCTTTATCTTCAAGCTCACCAATTCTGCATTGCACTTGCTCAATTCTGCCACTCTGACTTCCTATTGAGTTGTCTAATTCTGTAATTTTATTATTAATCTTCTGAATTTCTGATTTCTGTCTCTCTATGGATTCTTGCAGCTTATTAAATTTTTCATTATGCTCTTGAATAAGCTTTATAATTTCTTCATTTCCTTTTCTGTGTGTTCGTTGGCTTGTTCTGCATATTGCCTGATCTCCTTCCTGATCTCATTCTTGATGTCTTGAAGAGTTGTGTGTATTAATTTTTGTGTTCTGCATGTGGTAATTCCAGGAAGGCACCTTCATCCAGAAAATACCTTGATTCTTTGTTTTGAGAGCTTGTTGAAGCCATCAAGGTCTGCTTCTTTATCTGATTTGATATTGACAGTTGTCTCCGATCCTTCTATAAATTATTGTACTAGTTTATTTTATGTTTGCTTCATATATCTTAGCTTCTTGCTTTGTGTTGTTTTGATAATAGGTTGCTTGAGTGAGCTATCTTGATTATTTTCACCTTTGAAGCTCTATCATCTTGTTCCCAGATGGCTAGGCCTGTTACCCAGTATAAAAGCCTTAGAGTCTACTCACTTTTCTTGTATGGATTCAGGTCAGGTGTCCAGGTAGTTGGTCATCAAGTGTGTGGTACAGGCTCTGTCCTACAATCTTAGGGGGCAGAGGTGATTGGTGTATGTACTGGTATCTGGTTGCAGTAGGGGGTCACGCACTGTACAAGGCATGAGCTGACAACCATCCCCTGAGGATGTGTAAGGAAAGTGTGTCCCTGTTCCCTAAGGTGCACAGGTGGTTGGGTCCTGCAAATAGACCACGTGCACCCAATTCTTTTGGTTATAATGACTGGGAGGTACCAGTTACTCTTGGACCCCTGTCACAGGTGGCTGGGTGATGTGAGTGGAGCCACCAGTCCTTAGGCCCCTGACATGGGTAGGTGAGGACCGTGTTTAATAGCCAAAGCAGTGTCAAACAGCAAATGCCCACCTCTCCACTGCAAAGCTGAAACAGTTGGAGCCTGCCAACAAGAGCCTATTCTCCTGAAATATGCTCACACAGGTCTATGCAGGGGGCAAGTTATTAAAATCCACAGACTGTTTATGCCTGGATGGGAGCTGCTTCTGTCCTGAGCTCCCCAGATGAGTGGCACTGGCAGATTATTTTTTCCCCTAGTGCGAATTTATTCCTTCTCCAATGCTGGGAGAATGGCTCAGGCTGTACAACAGAACCTATCTCAGGCCAAGGGAAATTGACAGCCACAGAAGCTGGCTTTGGTGCTGGGGGTGTGGTAAAGTGTACATAAGTACTTAGCTTTTGCCGAGAACACCATTCTTACCTGGTTCTGGAAGTGTGGGTAGGCTGTGTAGCTTGCTGTGTCTCCCTGAGGAAACTGCAGCTGAACACTGCCATCAGCCCACTGCAGCCTGAGGGTTCCCAGCGATTCAGGTCCAGCAACTCCTCTCCACTTCTGAACTGTATTCCCCTCCCCCTGCCACTCAGTCTGTTTTCTAACTTTGCCTTTGATGCTCAGGGCTTCTAGCATGACATAAATGTCATTGTTTCACTTGTTTTTTCTGGTCTTTTGGTAAGAGGGTTCACCACGAGCATCTGACTCCTCCGCTATCTTGGCCTGCCCCCTTTATTTCTTTATCTAGCCTCATTGCTCTGGCTAGGACTTCCAGCACAATGTCGAATAAGAGTGGTGCTAAAAGCCATCCTTGTCTGGTTCCTGTTCTCAAGGGGAATGCTTTCAGACTCTTTGCACTTAGGATGATGTTGGCTGTTGGCTTTGTATAAATGCACTTTATTATGCTAAGGAGTTTTCCTTCTATTCCTATTTTGTTGAGAGTTTTTATTATGAATGGGTGTTGGACTTTGTCAAATGCCTTTTCTGCACCAATTGATAAGATCATGTGGTTCTTGTCTTTTGTTTTATTTATATTATGGATTACATTAATTGTTTTTCTAATGTTGAACCATCCCTGCATACGTGGTATGAATCCAACTTGGTCATGATGAATTATTTTTTTGATATGTTGTTGAATTCTATTGGCTAGAATTTTGTTGAGGATTTTTGCATCTAAGTTCATGAGGGATATAGGTCTGTAATTTTCTTTTTTTATGGTGTCTTTAGCTGTTTTTGGTATCAGGGATATGCTGGCTTCATAGAATAAGTTTGGGAGTATTCCATCTTTTTTCTACACTCTGAAATACTTTTAGTAGTAGTGGTGTTAACTTTTCTCTGAAAGTTTGATAGAACTCTGCAGTGAAGCCATCTGGGCCAGGGCTTTTTTTTTTTGTTGGGAGTTTTTTAATTACCTTTTCAATCTCTTCTTTTGTTATGGGTTTATTTAGTTGTTCTATTTCTGTTTGTGTTAGTTTTGGTAGGTAGTGTGTTTTCAGAAATTTGTCCATGTCTTGTAAGTTTTCAAATTTGTTAGAGTACGATTTTTCATAGTAATATGATATGATTATCTTAATTTCAGTTGGATATGTTGTGATATCACCCATCTCATTTCTTATTCTTTTTACTTGCTTCCTCTCCTGTTTTTCATTTGTCAGTTTGGGCAGTGGTTTATTGATTTTGTTAATCTTTTCAGAGAACCATCTTTTGGTCTTGTTAACTCTTTCAATTGTTTTCCTGTTCTCCATTTCATTTAATTCTGCTCTAATTATTATTACTGCTTTCTTCTGGTTCCTAAGGATTTTTTTTTTGTTGTTGTTCTCTTTCTATTCGTTCAAGTCGTAGGGATAATTCTTTGATTTTGGCCTTTTCTTCTTTTTGTATGTGTGAATTTATTGATATAAATTGACCTGTGGGGAGTGCTTTTGCTGTGTCCCAAAGGTTCTGGTAGGAAGTTTTTTCATTCTCATTGGATTCTATGAATTTCTTTATTCCATCCTTAATTTATTCTATAACCCAGTAGTTTTTGAGCAAGGTGTTCTTCAGTTTCAATGTGTTTGATTTCTTTTTCCTGCTTTTTCTGTTACTGATTTCTAATTTTATGTCTTTATGGTCAAAAAAGATGCTTTGTAATATTTCGATGTTTTGGATTCTGTTACGTCTTGCTTTATGACCTAATATGTGGTCTAGTCTAGTGACTGTTCCATGTGCATTGGAAAAGAAAGTATACTTGGCTACTGTTGAGTGGAGTGTTCTGTATATGTCTATGAGGTCCAGTCTATTGGTGGTGACATTTAGATCTTCCATGTCTTTATTTAACTTCTTTCTGAATGTTCTGTCCTTCACCAAAAGTGGTGTGTTGAAGTCTCCTACTATTATTGCAGTGCTGTCTATCTCACTTTTCAGTGTTGTTAGGGTTTGTTTTATGTATCTGGAAGCCCTGTCATTGGGTGCATAAGTATTTTTGTATCCTCCTGGTGTATTGTCCCTTTAATCGTTATATAGTATCCTTCCTTATCCTTTGTGGTGGATTTAACTTTAAAGTGTATTTTGTCAGAAATTAATATTGACACTCACTCCTGCTCTTTTTTGAGTGTTGTTTGCTTGATATATTTTTTCCATTCTTTGAATTTTAGTTTGTTTTTGTCTTTAGGTCTGAGGTGTGTCTCTTGTAGGCAGCCTATAGAAGGATCATGTTTTTTAATCCATTCTGTCACTCTCTGTCTCTTCATTGGTAAATTTAGTGCATTTATATTTGGTATAATTATGGATAGATATGAGTTTAGTGCTGTCATTTTGATGTCTTCTTTTTGTGTGTTGTTGACAATTGCTTTTTTCCACTTAATTTTTTGTGCTGACTAGTTTATCATTATATATTTTCTTTTCCTCTTTTTCATTGTTATTGATTTTGTTTTTGCTGAGTCTTTATATTTTTATTGCATTGTATTTTGATGAGTAGGATTGTTAGTCCCCTTTGTGGTTACCTTAATATTTCCCCTATTTTTCTAAGTTTAAACCAAACTTTTTTCTCTTTGTATATCCTTGACTTCTCCATATGAAAGATCTATGACTACATTTTTTAGTCCCTCTTTATTGATTTAGTGTTATCATCTTTTACATAATGACATTGCTGTTTTCCTGTTTTGAGTGTTTTTTATCTTGATTGTTTTTGTGTTGATATTTGGTTGCTCTGTCCTGAGTTCTAGTCTTGGATTATTATCTGATGTTATTGATTTTTCTCACCTGAAGACTCCCTTTAGTATTTCTTGTAGTTTTTATTCGGTTTTTACAAATTCCCTAAACTTCTGTTTATCTGTAATTGTCCTAATTTCACCTTCATATTTGAGTGACAGTTTTGCTTGATATATGGTTCTTGGCTGGCAATTTTTTTCCTTTAAAGCTTTATATATGTCGTCCCATTGCCTTCTTGCCTGCATGGTTTCTGGTGAGTAGTCGGAGCTTGTTCTTATTGAATCTCCTTTGTAGGGGACTTTTCATTTATCCCTACCTGTTCTTAAAATTCTCTATCTTTGGTTTTGGTAAATTTGTTTATAATATGTCTTGGTGACTTTCTTTTGGGTTCTAGCTTGTGTGAGGCTCAGTGAGCTTCTGGGGTAGATATCTTCTTGTCTTTCACGATATCAGGTAGCTTTTCTGCCAACACATCTTCAATAATTCTTTCTGTATTTTCTGTTCTCCCTCCCTATTCTGGCTCTCCAGTCATTAGTAGATTATTTCTCTTGATAAAGTCCCACATGATTCTTAGGGTTTCTTCATTTTTTAAAAAATTCTTTTATCCAATTTTTCTTCAAATATATTGGTGCCAACTTTTTCATCTTCGATCTCACTAATTCTGACTTCCATTTCCTCAGTTCTGCTCCTCTGACTTGTTATTGAGTTGTCTAATTCTATAATTTTATTTTTAATCTTCTGAATTTTGGATTGCTGCCTCTCTATGGGTTCTTGCAGCCCATTAAATTTGTCCTTTTGCTCTTAAATAACCTTCTTAATTTCCCCAACTGCTTTATCTGTGTGTTCTTCGGCTTTTTCTGCGTTTTGCCTGATCTCCTTCCTGATATCTTGAAGAGTTCTGTATATTAATCTTTTGTATTCTACCTCTGGCAATTCTAGGAAGATATCGATGGCATCGTTGTTTTTTTGGGGGGGGTATCTTCATCCAGAAGATTCCTTGATTCTTTATTTTGGGAGCTTGTTTAAGTGATCATGGCCTGCTTCTTTATGTGATTCGATAGTGACTGTTTTCTCTGAGCTATCAATAAGTTATTGTATTTATTTATTTTTTGTTTGCTTACTGTGTCCTAGCTTCTTGCTTTGTTTTGTTTTGATATGACCAAATAGGCTGCTCTAGTGAGCTAGCTTGATTATTGGTGCCTTTCAAGCTCTAACGTCCTGTCACTATATGGCTAGAGCTGTCACCAGATATAGGAGCCTAGGAATCCTTTCACTTTTTTTGTATGGATTCAGCTCAGGTGCCCAGCTGGTCAGTCACCAAATGTGTGGTGCAGGCTCTCACTTATAGTCTTAGAGGAGCAGGGTGATTGTAGGCACAGGTAACTGGTTGCAGTAGGGGTCACCCTTTGAGCAAGGCAGGATGCTGACAACCATCCCCCAAGTGTCTGTGAGAAAAGTGCATTCCTGTTCCCAAAAGCACACAGGTGGGTAGGTTCTGCAGCTGGACCATGGGCACCCAATGATTTTGTCTGTAAGGACGGGGAGGCACCACTTATCCTTGGACCCCTGTTGCTGGTGGCTATGTGGTATGGGTGGAGCCAACAGCCCTCAAGCCCCTGATGTGGACAGGTGAGGACCCTGCTTAATAGGCAGAGTGGTGTCAAGTGTCAAAAACCTGCCTCTACACCACACAGCTGAAACAGTTGAAGTCAGACCTCAAGCACATACACCTTTGCACTGTGCCAACAAGGGCCTAAGCTGCTGAAATGGGCCCACTTAGGTCCATGCAGAGACGAAAGGCATTCAAAGTCCATGGGCCATTTGTGCCTGGACAGAAGCTGCTTCTGCCCTGAGTTCCCAGCTTAGGGAATTGGCAGATTATTTTTTCCTCATTTGTTAATTTTTTCCTTCTCCAATGCTGGGCAAATGGCTCAGGACGTCCAACAGGACCCATCTCATGCCCAGGGAAATCGACTGCCACTGAAGTTGGCTTGAGGGCTAGGACAGAGGGAGGAGGGATCAAATAAATGGGAGAGAGTTTTTTCGCAAGGGGTGCTTTCTGATCTACTTGGTAAATTATATGCAAGCACTTATCTTTTGCTGAGAGCTCTGTTCTGCTCTGTTCTTCACTGATTCTGGAGATGTGAGTAGACTCTGTGCCACTCTCTCCCTTTTACTGGGGAAAATGTGTCCCAAGTGCTGCCCCCAGCCCTGCCATGGTTGTGCTAGGGGAACGTGCCTGAGGGGTGCCAGTTGCCATCAAGTCAGGTCCGGCAACTCCTCACTGCTTCTGAACTATCTTTCCCTCCCCCCGCCACTCAGTCCACTTTCTTAACTTGCCTTTGACATTCGGGGCTCCTAGCTTGTCATATATATAGTCAATTCACTTTTTTGGGGGGGGTCTTTGTTGTAAGAGGGACCACTGGAAGCATCTGACTACTCCACCATCTAGGCTGCTCCCCCAATAAATAAAATTTTTAAAAAATCAAGTGATGTATTGCATTGGGAAAATCTACTACGAAAGACCTCTTTAAAGTGTTAAAAAAGTAAAGATGTGACTTTGATGACTAAGGTGCTTTTGACCCAAGCCATGGTCTTTTCAATTGCTTCATATGCACATGAAAGCTGGAAAATGAAAAAGGAATATCAAAAGGGAATTGATACATTTGAAGTATAGTATTGGCAAAGAATATTGACTATACCATGGACTGCTAGAGGAATGAACAAATGCCTTTTGTACAGCCAGAATTCTCCTAAGAAGTGAGGGTGGCCAGACTTTGGACACATCATCTGGAATGCCCAATCACTAGAAAAGGACATCATGTTTGGTAAAGTAGAGGGTCAGTGAAAATGAAGGAAACCCTTCATGAGATGCAATGACACAGTGGCTGCAACAATGCGCTCAAATGTACCAAAAATTGTGAGGATGGTGCAGGACTGGGCAGCGTTTTGTTTTGTTATACATAAAGTCACTCTTAGCTGAAGTTAACTAGAGGACAACAACAAAAGGAAGAAGTGTTCATCTGTGTGTATATGCCTGTGTGTATGTGCATTTGTGTGTATATGTTTGTGTACATGCGTGTGTATATGTGTGTATGAGTGCATGTGCATGTGTTTGTATATGCATGTGTGTATATGCATGTTTGTATATGTGTGTGTATGCGTGTGTATGCACTGTATGCACATGTGTATGTGCGTGTATATTGCTGTGTGTATATGCATGTGTATATGCATATGTGTTTGTGCTTGTGTGTATACGTGTGTCTCATGATGTAAAATACATTTCTTATTGTGGGGGTGGTAAAAAAAAATGACCTCTGTTGTGTACACAAGATGATGAGTGTGGCTTATTTCCCCGAGTGGAAGGAAAAGAGTTAGAGAATAACGCTGTATTTCCATGATTTAAGAACCACTTTTTAAAGAAAGCATTCTAATGCTTCTAAAATCAGTAGACATTTTACAATTAGACCATCCATTTAATGGTTTTGCTTTTTGTTTGTTTTTCTCTCCTAAACAGCTGTATACCTTACGATTAAATGATGATCTATCAGGATCAAGGAAGTATGGTTGTAATCACTGCCATGCGCTCTCATGACAGTATCTGGCTCAATCCTTCGTGAGTAAGGCATGTCACTAATATATGTTATCAAGGCACCACTAATCTCTTCTACAGATAGGGACCACAGGATCAGAAAGGTTGACTGGAGCCCTGATCCCATCCTCATTTAGCTGTGGCTCTGGAATCCGAGCCCGTTATCTCTGACCCCAAAGCTCATCCTGTGCAATAGCTGGAAAAGACTGGGTTTTGAGCTATCCTAGGAAATCCTGGTGGTGTAGTGGTTAAGAGCTATGGTGCTAACCAAAGGTCAGCAGTTTGAAACCACCAGGGGCTCCTTGGAAACTCTATGGGGCAGTTCTACTCTGTCTTATAGGGTTACTATGAGTTGGAATTGACTCGACAGCAGTGGGTTTGGTTTGGTTTGGTTTTAGGAAGGGTGCAGTTCTTGCTCTGTGCTTTTCTAGAATGATGAAACCAGATCTCACCTGTAGGTATATGCTCTGCAGCTGCCCAGGCCCCTGTCCCCAGGTGGCAGGAGGGTGAGAGGCCAAACCTCAACCAAAACAGACTTCAGGCAGAGCCACAGCACCTTTTCATACAGCCCAGTCCAACGGGGGCTCCTGACTCAAAAGAGCCTCCCACTGACCTCCACAAGTCCAGTCTTGCTGGGTGGGTATTCTGGGCCTGCACCCATGAAGTCACAAGGAGGAAGAACTAGATCATGGGATCTAGAAAGGGGAGGACTTGAACTCCAAGACTTCCAAAGGGGGTACTCTGAGGGGGTCTCCTTTGGGGTAATCAAGGACACCAGCGATGCTTTTGCAAAGCCTGTTCCAAATCCTAAATGGTTGAGTGACCACACATGCCAATGTGCATGGTATCTGCCTCTTATCCCAGCAGAGTTATGAATAATGCTCCTTCCACTCTAAAAATGTCCGGGTTTGCATTACAAATTATTTGGCCACCCTATCAAAGAATGAAGGAGTCTGTGGGTTGGCCAAGCAAGTCCTCCCAGCCCTCTTCCTCCTCTTCCCCCTCCTCTTCCTCCAGGAAAGCCTGGACAAGACTTGGCTTCTTGCCTCACTTCCTCTCCCGTTTCTCCATTTTCCACCTTCCCCCAAACCTGGAGCAGTGTACTTGGGCATCCAAATCCTGACCTGGCCGTGGATGCCTCAGCACCCTCGGAGCCAGCATAAGATGGAGGGTAGCACAGGAAGGGGAGGGAGCAAATTCAGAGTTTGAGAAAGACCGGATGTGGGTTCAGTGACCACAGGTCACAAACCACACTGAGAGCTCCCCCCCCCCGGTCTCCAACTCTCTTGAGCTCTGGTCTCCTTGTCTGCAGCTTCTCAATCATAACACACACGGCCAGGAGAAGTGACCACCCTGGATGGACCCCCCCTGAGGTGACGGCAGGACAGGAGCTTGAGCCTAGGGGATAATGCCAACTTAGCATCTATCACATCCTTCTGTGTGCCTGGCATGCACCATATATTAACTAATGCTCCCTGCTCCCAAAGGAGGAGATGTTATCCTGTTTTGCAGATGAGAAAACTGAACCAAGTGAAGCACTTTCCTAAAGTCACACAGATGGAGGTGGCGGAACCTTAAGTCTCCACATTTTTTATGGAGCTGTCCCTATCATTGGTTAGTTCCTTCTTCCTGTACACCTGAGACAAATCCATCCAGGGATGAAATGGAGGTGTCAGGGCAGGGGTAAGAGGAACCTGGAGGGCATTCGCTGCTCCCTTGCCATCTGCTGGGCTGTGGGCTTCCCTGGGTACCAGGGTGACATGGCTTGGGCTCTCATGGGGTCTGGCACATATGAAGCACTTGGTAAGTCCCTGTCGGAAGTGACAGTCATGGGTTCAGAAGGGTTAGTGACAGAAGTGCATTCTGGAATCCAAGAAGGGTCAGGCCTTGCCCTGATATGGATGAAGTAGCCAGGGCAGAGGCAGATAAAGAGTAACAACAGGAAGAGCAATGATGACAATGAAGATAGCTAATGTTCCCCAGTTGCTGTGGAGTGGGTTCCGGCTCATGGTGACCCCATGTATACGATAGTAGAACTGTGCTCCATAGGGTTTTCAGTGTCTGGTTTTTCAGGACTAGATTGACTCAACAGCAAGTGGTTTGGGAGTCCCTGGGGTACAAACAGTTAACATGCTTCCCCGCTAACTGAAAAGGAGACTCGAGTATACCCCGAGGCACCTTGGAAGAAAGAAATGGTACTCTACTTACAAAAAAAAAAGTCATTGAAAACCCTATGAGCACAGTTCTACTCTGACACACATGAGGTTGCCATGAGTGAGAATTGGCTTCATAGTAATTGGTTTATTGGTAATGTAGTGCTATGTATGGGCCACTCAGGGTTAGCTGCTTTAGATGCATGATGTCATTAGTCTTGCATGCCTGGGAGAATGCATACCTGGGAGAAAGTAAATGACCTGCCCGGTGTCACCCAGGATCTCTAGCAGAGCCTGGGCTCAATCCCAAATTGTATCTGTGCCCTCACAATGTCTCTGTGTGGTTGCCTTGCAGCTAGCTTTTGAGCCTTTATGGCCAAATATACTGAAGTGGTCAGAGAGTGTAGTTGGGATTTTTCTCCATTGCTTTGTCCCTGAAATCCTGCAAACACGTGGATCTTTCCCTGACTTCCTATGTAATCAGAATTCTGATTACAAATCGGAATGTGAAAAATTACACTGATGCCTTGATTGAGTGCCAGCCAGGCGTTCCTGATGGTGTTTGCTCCCTCCAGCTTTCTGTGCTGAGGCTGTTCCTTTGCTTGGAGGCCAGGGTGGGTGAAAGGATCACAGCTCTCTTACTTCAACTTTCCCTCAGGCCTTTCTCCCCATGGGGTTCTTGGGGAGGACTGTTTGAAGTATCAAATGGCCAAACGCTCTTTTCTTTAGGAATCATCCCAAATTCATCTGCCCTCAGAGCAACAGTCCTGCCAGGTTCTAGTGTGCAGGGCAATTATCAGGCATCATGTTTGCTTTTCCACCTGTGAGCTGAAATCTTTCTTCCAGATTTCACCGTTTCTTAATTTGCTGATCATTGGGCTTGGCCTTAGGGTACCCAGACCTACACTCCCCACACTGGGCTCCTAGGAAGCCCTACCCACACAGCCTCTCCTTTCCATCAGGTGATCTTCCCAGACTCAGCTGGCCTCCCAGCCTGTCTGCATCACTTCCCTTAACTTTCTAGTACCAAGGTTGCTCTCTGCTGTTAGTTTCCCATCTGTCCTGGAGGCTGGCCTTAGCTCTAAGATACTCTACTCTACCGGCTCTGCCCAATTTTGTGGAAATTCCCAGGTCATAAGACTCCATCCTGGGGCCACCACTGACTCATTGCAAGAAATTTTAACTACTTCCTGAAAAGAATATTTAAATAAACACCCAAGGTCCTGTAACTGTCACTGTCCTGCAGCTCCCCGCTCTGTAGCCTCAGCAGGACTGGGGCAGTAGTACCTCCAAGCCTGGACCACAGGCTTCTCAGAGCACAAATCCTGCCAGGTTCTAGTGTCCAGGGAAATTATCAAGCATTGTGTTTGCTTCCCCACCTGTGAGCTGAAAGCTTTCTTCCAGATTTCACCGTTTCTTAATTTGCTGATTGTTCACAAACTACAGGTCTCCACAGTTTTGAACATATGTGTTCTTGGGAGTTCAAAATCCCACCAGTCATCCTTCACTCCCAATTGTTCCAGCTTCAGCAAATCCATTTCAACAGCTGTCCTGCCAGGGGGCTCCAGTACCACCTCATGCCAGCATAACAGGGACTAAGTGCTTTCTCAAAGCCAGATGGTCTCCCATCAAAAAAAAAAAAAAAAAAAAACACAGTTTCTAAATGAAATAAATCAGAGACAGAGCCTCCACCAGAATCCTCCAACCCCTATCCCTGAGTCTTACTGCCGCCCAGGGGGTAGTTTAAGAATTATACTTAACAATGTCCAGTGCAGCTTGGAAATTAAACTTCCATTTTCCCCCCAACATATGCCATGAGCTGTTTAATCAGACTCAGGTCAAAGTGGAACAAATTTTTGAGGTTCCCCAGTCCTGAAATCCTCCTTCCCTCTTGTTTTTGTTCACATGTTTGCACCATTCAGCATCAAAGTGAAACAAAGCAAAACAAAAATGCCTCTTCAGCAGGTTTCGGCTGCGAATAGAGGCAGAAATTAAAGACGCTTGAAATCCTATCTCAAGTATCCAGCCAAGCTCAAACACTCGGATGAGCCTGAGGGCTGCTCCCAGCCTGTAGGGACAGCTCTGACCTTGAGTAGCGACTCTTTGGCCATGTCCCCAACACAGAGAGCAATGCAAGGCAGACCCATCCACACTGACATTGACCAGCTCCCAGAGACGGAAACCCAGACATCCGCTCAGCTCTTGAACATGGCCAGGGAGTCCTCATTAGTGAGGAAAAAATGCAGAGATTCAAGGAAAGTCCAGAGGGAAAAAACAAACAAAAATTGAAACAGAAATAGAATTTATAAAATAATACTGAACATTATTATTATTATTTTTTAAAGATGAGGGGTCCTTTTATAACTATCTTGAAGTATTTAGTATTTTGGATTCAATCAATTTCTTTCCTCAGAGAAGATTGAGAAGTACCTCAAAGGTAGCAATGCGCTAAATTCTGGGGTACAAAGATAAGCCTCGCTTTGCTTTTGAGTTCCCCTACAGTGCTCATTGAAGCGCGAGCTCCTTTTAGGCACTAAATGAAAATTTTCTGTATCCGTCTTAAACCAAAACCAATTCCTGTCAAGCTGACCCCTACTCATGGCAGCGCCATGTGTGCTCTGTAGGATTTGCAATGGCTGATTTTTTGGAAATTGATAGGCAGTCCTGGCTTCTGGGGCATCTTTGGGTGAACTCCAACCAGCAAACTTTTGGTGAGTAGCTGAGCGTATTAACTGTTTCGTACCACTAGGGAACTCTGTATTGATCTTGTTATTGTTGTTAGTTGCTGTCTTAGTTACCTAGTGCTGCTACAACAGAAATACTACAAGTAGATGGCTATAACAAAGAGAAATTCTCTCACAGCCTAGTAGGCTTAAGGTCTGAATTTGGGGTGACAGCTACAGAGGAAGCCTTCCCCTCTCTGTCGGCTCTGGGGGGGAAGGCCCTTGTCATCAATCTTTCCCGGTAGAAGAGCTTCTCAGCTGAGGCACTCGGGGCCTGAAGGATACGCTATTCTCCTGGCTCTTGTTTCTTGGTGGTATGAGGTCCCCAGTGTCTCTCCCTTTTATATCTCAAAAGAGATTGACTTAAGACACAACCTAATCTTGTAGATTGGGTCCTGCCTCATTAACATAACTGCCTCTAATCCTGCCATATTAACATCATGGAGGTAGGATTCACAACACTTGAGAAAATCGTATCAGATGACAAAACTGTGGACAACCACACAACACTAGAAATCGTGACCTAGCCAAGTTGACAGATATTCTGGGGGAAACAGTTCAACCCATGACGGTTGCCATCTAGTTGACTCTGACTCATGGTAACCCTCTGTAGAACAGAATGAAATCTTGCCCAGTCCTGCATCATCCTCACAAAAGTCACCACCATTTCAAGTCCATTGTTGCTGCTCTTGTGCCGATCCATCTAACCGAGGGTCTCCGTCGCCCTTGTTGGCCCTTGACTTCACCAAACATGATGTCATCCTCTAGCAACTGCTCCCTCCTGATGACATACCCAAAGCAAGAAAGTCAGGAAATGTTCTGTTGTGAGCCATAAGGTTTTCCTGGGCTGATTTTCAGAAGTAGATCACCAGGCCTTTCTTCCTAGTCTGTCTTAGTCTGGAAGCTCCACTGAAACCTGTCCACCACGGGTGAACCTGGTGGTATTTGAAATACTGGTAGCATAGCTTTCAGCATCACAGCAACATGTAAGCCACCACAGTATGAGAAACTGACAGACAGGTGGTGGATATCGATATTACCTCTTCTTTGTTTGAAACCCTCCAACAAATTTCCGCTGCACCCTCCTCCAGCCCCAGTCATGGCTGCCCCTCCTCAGTCACACAGGTCTCACTCCTGCCTCCTTAGGGTCTTTGAACACCCTCCTCCTCGGCTGGGAGCCCCCTTTCCCAGAACTGTCCGGTGACTCCCTTCTCACTCAGCTCTCCGCTGGACCCTCCCCTCCACCCAGACCCTTGCCCTGATAACCTTTGAAATTATCTCCCTCTAATCAGTCTTTCTGCTTTACACCACTTCCTTCACAGCACGCAGCTCTCTCTGCCATCTTTATCAGTCCACACGTCTATGGTGCGTCTCCCCCACTGGTAGCTGCCTGTGACAGACACTGTCCTCCATCCCTTACCATTCTTTACCCCCCAGCTGCTACAGCTAGAAGGCCCTCTGAAGGCAATTGGCCATTCCCAAGCCTCACCTCTCTGGAAGCTTTCTCCCATCACACAGCCAAACTCAAGTTTATTGACCTTTTATTTCTTTTGGTCAAAGCCTGACTTCCCATTCTGAGAAGGGACACAGTAAAACTGTCGTATCTCATCAGTTTATAAACTGTGCACCGTTTTTGTCGGTGTCCTCATGTGCCCTGAGGAGTCTGTGTTGGTCAAATGATCATCATTTGAGTAATGCATCAAGCTAATATTTCTCTAAACACTTTCATGCATTTACATTTGCAAAGAAAATATTCTATCAACATAAAGCATAATGTTCATTTTATTAAAAATATATAAAAATTTGTTTATTGAGAACTACAGTCTGAAGCACTAGGGAAAATGAAATATACTATTTTTAGCATACATGTGCAACACCCCAGCCAGCGGTTGCTCACAAGCCACCTGTTTGGCACATTTTCTCCTGTAAATTTTGGGACCACCGTACCTCATGTGCAGTGAAGCAGATGAAAGAGGACAAGACAAATTCAAAACCAGAGTTCAGTTAAAGACAAACGGAGAAGGAAAGACATGTGAAAGGTAATCCTAGAGGCCACAAAGCCTTCCTGGGCTGAAGCCACCAGGGCCGGTTAGGCTCCTGAGGCCAGCGCGGCAGGGTCCCTGGGGGCGGGGCCCAGGCTTAGCCACTGTTTGCAGCTTTTGGAAGCTTTGTAGGTGATCTGCACAGCCAGCGTTTGAAGCCTCTGCTCTGGACCAGTGTCCTCAACCATGAAGGAGCCTCAGAGTTGCTTGAGGGCTTGTTGGGGCAGATTTATTGGTTGCACCCCCAGAATTTCTGACTTGGTGGGCCTGGGTGGGGCCTGAGAATGTGGTCCCCAGTGGTGCCCACGCTGCGGAGGAGGGGAGAGGGAGTGGGGGTGGGGGGGAGCCTCAGAGTGAAAGAACCCATACTGTGAACCTCGTACACACAGCCTTGTTATATCAGGCAGTGTGCCTCAGTGGCTGCTCTCTTCTGGACTGAGGAGTGGGAGAGCCATGAGATTCGAGTCTGAAGGGACCCTCAGCCTCTGGTGCGTTAACCCTGCCTCTTGGGGCCCCCTCCATGTGCATCCCTCACTCCCTACCAGGGGAGACTGCGGCATTTCTGCCGGTTTTGAGTATTGTAAATGTTTTTTTCTTAACTGGAGCAGAATTAGACTGCCCTGTCTTCTACCTATTCGTCTCAGTTCACCTGGGAACACAGATTAGAGCATCCAGGTGATGTGAAGACCCGGAGAGCCATCATCTTGGTTTCTTATTCAGACATCCCCTTAATACTTCTGGAATGCTGTTTGTTCCCGAGTCAAGGGAAAGTGGAAGGTGAAGGCTCTCTCCTGACATTTACATGGGACACGCCACATTTGCTTTGGGCCTGTGGGCCTATTGAAGCCCTGGAGATGCTGTGTCTCCTCATGGGCCAGTCCCTGGGATGACTTGGATTTACTCACATCTGTCCCAAAGTCACCGCACCCCCACCCTGCCAGCCCACACCAGGCCTGTCCCTACCGCGGTTACTGGTTATGCTCAGAGGCTTTGTCTCCGCAAAATCTGTTGCCTGCGCCCACACGGGGAGGCCTCTGCTGGAGCCTTCCATTTCTAACTATCTTCCCCACAAAAGCAAACAGGACAAGGCCAGTGTGGGAGGGGTGGTCGTGTGAACTTGAGCTCCAGAGGACACGTAACATTTTCATCCTGCCCCTGCCACAAGTTGTGAGAACCTAAACAAGACCTTTCTGCCTCTGAGCCCCAGCAGCCCCAAGGGCCTTTCCAGTATAATCTGGCTCCCTGGAGCATTTTCTGTCCCATTCAGATCCATCAGTACAGTAGATTATGATGTGTGGACTGCTGGTTTCTTTTTAATGAGGCAATGGTGGTCGAATTCTTGCTTCCTATACAGAAGACCCAGGTTTGATTTCCAGCCAAAGCGCCTCACGTGCAGCCACCACCCATCTGTCGGTGGGTGCCTGAGTGCAGTTATGATGTTGAACAGGTTTCAGCGGGGCTTCGAGACTAAGACAGATGAGGAAGACAGGCCTGGCAATCTACTTCCAAAAATCAGCCAATGAAAACCCCGTGGATCCCATGGCAGAAGAGGCAGTTGTGTATGGAGGTAATCAGCCACACATTTCATATCCTCCTTCTACTCCTGACTCTCCTTCTTCCTCTGTTGTTCCAGATGACTAGAGACAAATTATTGTACCTTGGATGGCCGCTTGGAGGCTTTTTAGACACCAGGCACTAAACAATGAACAACGAGGTAGAACAGGAGCACTAAACACATTATTAGGCCAATTAACTGGGATGTCCTATGAAATCATGACCCTCAACTTCCAAACCAAGGAACCAAATCCCATGAGGTGTCTGGTTGTACGTAAGCAACAGCTACATCCTTTTTTTTTTGGTCACCATTATAAATACATCTATCACACAAATTTTGCCAATTCAACTTTTTACGGGTGTACAATTTATTGACAGCAGTTATAATAATCAGCTATGCAATACTTCCCTTAATGCAATTTTTCCATCACTGTGAACCAAAACTCAGTGCTCCGTAAGCAATTACCCCTCTTTTCCCTCTCCCTCCCACTCCTGGTAACCACTAGTAAACTTCAGTCTCTATAAGTTTGCCTTTTCTTGTCTGTTTATGTAAGTGAGGCCATGCAATATTTGTCCTCTTGTGATAGATTCATTTCACTCAGCATATCTATCTTCGAGCTCCATCCATGTTGTAGCATGTACCAATACTTCATTTTTCTGAAGAATGGGATGGTGCCTGGCTGACATCACTGAACATTTTGATCAGTAGCAGAATCCTGATCAAAAGGCGGGAAATGCAGAACAGACTTTCAAATTCTCCTGGAACCCAGGCTGTCTGGAGCCATGGAGGCTGGAGGAACTCTTGAAACTATTGTCCTGAGATAATCTTTAAACCTTAAACCAAAAATATCCCTTGAAGTCTTCTTAAAACCAAACAATAGTTAGTTTAACTTGTAAAGAATGTCTGCCTTGAGCATTATGCTCTTTTAAGGTCTATCTGTATGGGATCAAATTGACAACAGCAACTTGAAAGATTAGATAGGAGCCGTAGTGGGCAGTGAGTTTATGTTAGTGGGGGAGGAACAACTCAGAAAAGGAGGGTGAGAATGGTTTTACGACTTGAAGAATGTAATCAATGTCACTGAATTGTACATGTAGAAACTGTTGAATTGGTGTGTGCTTTGCTGTGTATAGTCTCAACAGCAACAATAATAAAAAAAAGAAAGAAAACCCTATGGACCACAACAGTCTGGTCCACAACCGATCATGAGGATGGTACGGGACTGGGCAGTATTTTGTTCAGTCGTGTATGGAGTCACCATGAGTTGGGGTCCAACTCAACAGCAGCTAACAATAACAACACTTTCTCTTTAACAGTGCATGTGTGGCCAAGGAGACACTTTTGTCCCAGTCTGGCTGGGGCTCATTCATCCTTCTCTCACTCTCCTCTGTCCATCCTCCCTTATGACCCAAGCTGCTGGAATCCCGAGGTGCTCTGCCTTAGGTTGTTGAAAGCATCCTATCGACATTTTATCACTGTTGGCAGAAAATCTGCAGTTCTGGCATCTGCAGTCATTCAAAGTTCATTTTATACCCGGAGGCTTCACCCACTCATGTCGAAGGAAGGAGGATTCCTCAAAACGCTGGCTGCCAGCCTGAGCGATTGGCTTAGGGTAAGAGTCTCCCTGTCTGTCACCTGAGGGCTCCCCACATTCCATTTCCTGTCATCCATCCTTAGCAGATACATCTCCTTCTCTTAATCAAGTCAAGCTTGCTCCCTTCTTAGGACCTTTGTGAGCATTGTTCCCTCCACCTCAGCACTGCTCCTTGCATCTTCCCAGGGCCATCTTCACTCACCCTTCAGGTCTAACCCACAGGAACAGCCCCTCTCCAGGGGCTTCCTGAGCACGTTGGTCAGATCACCCTCTCCCACCCCTGCCTCTGCATCCCACTAATTACCTCCATGCCATGTATCAGAGCGCTGGTGGCACAGTGGTTTAGACTGACTGCTACCCAAAAGGTTGGCGGTTGGAATCCACCATCTGCTCCTTGGAAACCCTATGGGGCAGTTCTACGCTGTCCTATACAGTTGCTGTGAGTAGGAATCC
This sequence comes from Loxodonta africana, assembly GCF_030014295.1. Classification (NCBI taxonomy): domain Eukaryota; kingdom Metazoa; phylum Chordata; class Mammalia; order Proboscidea; family Elephantidae; genus Loxodonta; species Loxodonta africana. Next base: position 80,387,454 of record NC_087357.1, on the reverse strand, counting down.
CCTCATCGGCAATGGCATTTTTTTGTTATACTTGACAAAAAAATGTATTATTACTTGACGTTTTCTTGCTCAGTTTTTTTACCTCCCCTTCAGCATTTGAACTTCATAAGGGTCTAAGAGTAGAGGACCTGGTCTTTTTCCATCTGTATCCCCAGGGCCATAGCACAGCACTGGGAATATCATAGGTAAGTCATAAATACGTGGGTGAATGGCTGGATGGCTTCCCAGACCCTTCCCCTTGCAGATGTCCAGATATACCGCCCTTGACACTTGACTGGTAGTGGACCCAGCCCTCCTAGGAAGAGTTTGACTTAAGAGGAAGCCTCAGAGGGGTCAGTAGAATCAATCAGCAATGCTTCCTCTCTCTCTGCTTTCCGTGGACCTGCTGTACTTTAAGGGTAAAAGCCAAAACCAAACCCCTTGCCATTAAGTTGGTACCAACTCACAGCACCCCCATGAATTGCAGAGTAAAAATGTGCTCCATATGGTTTTCTTGGCTGTAATCCTTATAGAAGCAGACAGCCAGGCCTTCCTCCAGTGGTAGAGCTGGGTGGGTTTGAACTGCCAACCTTTAAGTTAATAGTCAAACGCAAAGAGTTTGTGCCACCCAGGGACCTAAAATTGGGTTGTGGTGGGGCCCTGCCCTCAGCACCTTCCTCTGGGCCCTCCTGAAGAATGGGCACATCCATATACCTGATGCAGGAAGCCTGGGTGGCACAGAGGAGTGAGTGTTCACAGGAAGTAGGTTTTCAGGTCGGGGGAGGGGGCGGTGGGGACTGGCACTGGTGGGGCTCCTGGAGCCTGGAGCTGAGGGTAGGGGGCTCTGAGCCCTCACACCAACTCGATGGGATGGTGGGGTTTGGAGCAGGCAGCTGGCGTAGCCCACAGCTGGCCAGGCTCAGCTGAGCCTCTGGGGGAGAAAGAGCTGTATAAACAGGAAGTCCACAGCCCAGAGGCTGAAGTACATTTGATAAGTGCTAAACTCCTCCTTGGTCTTTTTCTCCCAAACAGTTTTTCTCTTGCTGTGAAGCCACAGCTCTGTTGCAGGAAAACGGTTTGCACATCTTCCTGACTCAACCACCATTCCCAGAGAGGACAGAGACAGAGGCAGAGGGAAGAAGTACTAACATCAGTAGGGTTGGTGTCACCCCCCGCCATGCTAATTACCACAATACTGTAGCTAAAACACCAGAAAATTTGACAAAATCAGCAATTATAAAAACCAGCAGCAAGGAAAACAACAATTGCTTGTAGCCCGAGCGGGTGAAACCACATGGTTAGAGGCATCCTTGTAGCTGGGTAGTAATGACAGCTCTGAGCTGAAAGCATTAGGAGGTACAAAAAGTGATTTAGCAAAGAGCTTTGGCCTCCTAGGTATATTGATACATGTAAACTGTGCTTACGAAAAATGTTTCTGTTGTTATAACTAACTACAGGGATATTTTTATAAAAAATAAATAAATTTCTGCTGAAACTCTGCACAAAAACTTTATAGACAGTCATTTTGTTGTCACCCCCTCTGACTGTGTCACCAGATACAGCCTACACCCCCTATGCCCCCCTAGTGAGGCCACTGGGAAGAAGGGAGGGAGGGAAGGATAGAGAGAGAAGAAGAAAGAGAGAGAAAGAAAAAGAGGGAAGGGGAAAATGAATGAGGGTCCTAGAGAGAAAAAGGGTGAGGAAGGGAAGAAAATGAAGAGGAGAGGGAGGGAGGGGATGATACACATGGGAAAAGACAAAGGAAGAGCTGAAGTGATAATATAATTTAAAATAAACCAACTACACAAAACAGAGCTTTTGAAAGCTAGAGGTAATCTGAAGGGTCGAACCTCTAACATTTCAACCCTTCTCTTCTATTGATTACCTGCTTAAAAGACATAAAACTCACAAACACTCTCCTAGAAATCTGTCTCACCAGAAATTCAGCGTTGTAATGTGCATTCTCCTCTCCTTGAAGGGAGCCAGGGTTTTGTGGGAAGTCAGGGCCCTTGTTGTCCTGGAGGTCATGGCACCCACAGCAGCCTCCCTACATTCTCTATCTTGGTGACCCCTTAACACATAGAGACTCAGGTAGGGAGTGTGTACTTCTGGAGAGGACAGCCGCCCACGCATGTTTAGAGAGGGAGCTGGCCATGCGGGCACTCATGCATGTCTTGGTGACTGCGTTCTTCAAGGCAAAAGGGCAGTGTTACAGAGTGGAGAGAAACACGCTTTGGAGGCCAGACTACGCCACCAGCAAGGACCTTCAGGAAGTGCTTTGCCTTTATGAACCTCAGTTTCTTTATCTGTAAAATGGGGAGAATCAGAAGATCTACTTGTCAAGGCTGTTGTCAAAGCTCAGAGGAAGAAGGCAATGGCAAGTTACCTGGATACAAAAAACGCTGTGCCCACAGAGAGATCAGAGACCAAGGTGCCTTTAGGTGACTCGGCACCTGTCTTAGGTGCAACATCAACCCGGCAGGAGAGTAGGGCCATGTGTCCAGTGGGCCCAAGAGAAAGAGAAGAGGTCGCACAGATGCTTCACCCCTTCCACAGCACACAGCAAACACCTGCTCCCCATTTCTCAAGACTAATTTCATAAATGAAACATTTACTGGGCACTTGCTATACTTTAGGCCCGGAGCTGTGCGCCCAGGCTGCAGAGATGAGTGATAATAGCCATGGACCATCCAAACACTTGCTTTGAACATTTATCTCCGTGACTCCTCCCAACAATCGTGTTTGGTGGTCTTATCCCTATTTTACAGTCCAAAGGCTGTTCAGTCTTTGAGTAGCAGAGCCTGTTAGCATCTCTTGATTCCCAAACCTTCTCCCGTACCCAGCATGCAGTTCTGCTTCAGTGTAAAAATAGGGCACAGCCTTGACTTTGAGGATCTTACAGAAACCGAAGAAAACAGAGAGAAATGAACAGTTACAAAGCACTGTGCACAGGCATGCTGTGAGAGCGGGATAACCTAGCAGTGCCCAGCCTGCACAACCATCTGCACAAGTGCGGGTAGGCCAGGAAACAGCCCCATAGGACAGGGGACATTTGATCCTTGGAGGATAACTAGAAATCCTTCGGGGGAGGGGGGAAGATAGAGGGAAGTGCCAGGTGCAAGTCCAGTGGGAGGAACAGCATGGGCAAGAACTTGGAAGTGAGAGAAGGCCTGTTCCGTGTGGGGAGGGAGTCTCTGGGTGATGTAAAGGATTAAGTGGCTCAACTACTAGCTGAAAGGTTGGTGGTTCAAATCCATCCTGAGGTGCATTGGAAGATAGGCCTGGTGATCTGCTCCCTAAAGCAGTTTAAAAATCCTATGGAGCAGTTCTACTGTGACAAACATAGGGTCACCAGGAGTCATATTCGACTTGAGAGCAACTAACAACAACATGTGGCAAGAGGCAGGGGATTAGAACTGGCAGTGATTCTTGGCAAAGAGGCCAACCCTGGCCACCGAAGGATCTCACTTCCCAGCGGCCTCAAAGACTACTCATATCAATATCCCCACAACTTCAAAGCAGTGTATTCAAGGATTTCCTTGAACTCTCCACGTAGGCCATGAGAACAGGCAATGACAGCTACCACTTACAAGGAGCACGCTAAGTGCCTGCGCCGGCCTGAGCAATTACAGATGTTGTGGTGGTTGGTGGCTGCTGTTGAGTTGGCCCTTAACTCAGGCAAGCCCCTGTTCAATGGGACAAAACGCTGTCCAGTCCTGCACCATCCCCACGATTGATTACGGATGGGACCATTGTGATCCAGTGTCTCGTCTGGCTGATTTTTGGAACTAGATCACCAGGCCTTTCCTCCTAGGCCATCTGAGTCTGGAAGCTCTGCTGAAACCTGTCAGCATCATAGCAACACGCAAGCCTCCCCTGACAGACAGGTGGCGGCTGCACGTGAGGTATATTAGTTGGGAATTGAACCCGGGCCCTCTGCATGGAGGACAAGAATTCTGCCACTAAACTTTTACAGATAGCAACCCTTTTAATTCTCCAAACAATCATATGAAGGAGGTACTATTATTAGCTCCTCTCACAGATAAGGAAATGGAAACACAAAGAGGTTAGTAAACTTGCCCAAAGTGACACAGCTGACAGGTTGAGGAGCTGGGGTTCAAATCCAGGCAGTCTGACTTCTAGCTGTACTTTAACCCATAGGCTCTCCTGCCTCTTGCACTTTGATTCTCCACAAGCTCCTCACACTCAGCATGTCCAAATTGTAGCTCCCTGAACCCATGCTTGGCTCTCCCTTGTGTTTCTTGACCGAGTAAGGGCCCACTGGTCAGTGAGCCTCGGTCCAAGGCCGGTGAATCACTAAATTCTCATCCTTTCTACCCCATGCACATTGTTGCCCGGGCCCTCAGCACCTCCCAGCTGGAGTTTTGCAATTGAAGTGAAATAAATCAAATCATTATAGTTTAAGCAATAAAAGAGAATGTGCTGACTCGTGAAACTGGACATGGGTGGGTAGAGCTTCAGGATGACCCTCTCCATCTCTTACCTCTGGTCTCCTCACTGTTGACCTTGTTTTCTGCTACCTTAGGAAGGTGTGCTCCGTGCAGTGTAAAGCAGGGCTGCCATCAGCTCAACTTCACAGTGTTCCAGCTTAAAGCCAAGTGCGGGGAGCCTCTCTTGCCCTACATCTTTGGCTGAATTCCTGTGAAGGGCCTAATGGAGCTTGCTTGGGCCTTTCTCTTTGTGAAAGCCATCCATCTGTGGTATTTCTGTTACAGCAGTACAAGATGACTAAAACGCTTATTTAATTACCTTTGTATACTTGTTCCTCAGGCTTTATCTAACTATCCCAACCTTCTCCCATGTCTGTCAATATTGGAAAGTTAAGAAGATATTTTTAATTCTATCTGACATTATATTTGTAACCTAAGGGGGGAAAAACCCACTCTGTTTCTTGTTAAATCAACTTTGCTCAGTGTCTCAACTCACTGCTATATAACAGGACACTATTAGCATCTTCACTCTTCTTACCATCCTCCTTCTCTCCTCCCTTGTTTTACCTTCTATCAGCTACAGTTTTGCTTGTACATTTCACGAGGCTGTAAATAGTTGTCTGTACACAGTCACAATCAAGTCCTCAGTGCTTTGCCCACAAGTTAATTCCAACAATAATAAACTGTGTTGAAGTTGTTGTGATGATTATGTTAATATTTGCACTCCCAGGCCGATGGAGGGCTAGGATTATATTTTCTTCTCTCTTGATTCAATGTCACTCAATTGTGAATGTTCCAAGTATCAGGTGTATAGATTTTGTATTCTTAAATTGTATCACTTACTGACATCGTGCTACATTTTGGTTTGCTTTAATTTTGCACTGTTCTTTTTGTGTACAGGGTTTTCTTTTTCTTGGAATTGCTATTTTTCTCCGGCTTTGGTTGTTCAAATTTTTTTTTTTTTGGTTGTTGCTGCTGAACACAGAACCATACCATGGCCTCACGTTTCCTCATCCTCTCTTCATGCTGTGTATTGCATGAAGACAGTTCTTTTCTCAGACATCTCTTTTATGAAGCACTGGTTCTTCCTGCTCCAATTTTGGATGGCTGCTCTTAAAGCCTTCTAGATGGGTTTCAAACTTGAACTTCCTTTTTGCATTGGATCTGTTTTATGATCCCATTTCTTAATCTTTTTTGGTTTTCTCCTTTGTTTTACTGGAATACATCCTCACACACCTTCCTAAAAAGGGAATGCACGGAAGGTAAGCTTTCTGAGTCTTAATGTTCGGGAACAGATTTATTCTATACATATATTGGATTCGTAGTCTAGCTGAGGGTAAAGTAGAAGATATTTGCTGTCAGTCTGATTATCGTTCATTTACAGGTTATCTGTTTTTGTTTGCTAGTTTTTCCTCTCTGGAATCTTTAAGATTAATTTTATATCCCTATAGTTCTGAAACATGACCAGGGTGTGTCTAGTTATGCCTTTTTTTTCATTCATTGTATTGGACTCCTGATGGGTCCTGGCAATGTAAAGTCTCATGACCTTTTTTCAGCTTTGGGAAAATTTTTTCTGTTTTCTTGACTTCGGCCGCACTATCTTTATTTTTTTCTTTTTTATCAATGAGATATTGAGCCTTCTGGTTTGGTGTTCAATACACACACTTTTTGATTTCACCTCAGGTGTTTCTTATTCTTGCCATGTGAGGCTATATTCTGAGAGATTTTCTTACTCTATTTTCCAAGCATTCATCTCTCCTCACTCTTATTTTTGTGATTATATTTTAATAGTTAAAAGCAACTTTTTATCATTTGAATGCTTTTTTTTAATATTATCTTGCAACTATTTATGGATGTATTATTTTTGCAAGCTCGAGTCTAATAATTAAGGAAAACTTTTTGTCTTTTTTTAAAGTTCTCTTTCCAAATTATCTCTGTTTTCCTTGGGATTACATTTTATCTTTTATTTTGCCCTTTTTTATTTTTTTGGTTTGTTTTTCATTTTCATGCCCTGAGCTTCCTCATCTGTGTGGCCACTTTTCCTGGCATGTGCTATAATCTCTGGACACAGGAGTCCATACCTAGTCAGTCATTCAACAAATGTGGAATGAACAAAACAACAAATTCCAGGCATTGTGAAGCTTATCTTCTAGTAGAAAGGGCAGAAAGGAACCAATGACTATATAAACTAATGTCAGGAGGTGGTAAGTGCTATGAAGAAAAATGATGCTAGATATTGAATGAAGACCAGAGGGTGAATATGTTTGTTAATTCCTCATTCTGTACTCAAAGTCTTTTCTGGGTTTCTCAGGGCGACAGTGCCTTGCCCCCTTCACTAGGGTGTTCATGGCTGAGAGTGTGCAGAAACTGGACGGTTGATACCCAGCCTTGAGATGAGTAGAAAGGACTGCCTAGATCAGTACCACCCCCATGGTCATTCTTACGGGGCCTGCAGGTGAGGAGTGGAGTTTAAGAATTGTTATGGGACCTGCAGGTGAAGGACAGAGGTTAGGACTGTGAGTACAGCTGGCTGAGCCCAAGGCTGTGAGCTGGGCAGGGTTCTGGACCCATAAATTCTGGATGTCTTTCTTCCTGATAAGTAGAGGCTTGGAGCCAGAATTAAACTTAGTTAAAGCCACAAAAGGGAAGGGATACTTTTCCAATACAAGACGAGCAAGCAGATCCCTATCTGTAGCATGTGTATTTACACATGCTTCCCTCCAAAAGAAGCAGAAAGTGTTGCCAAACCAAGCTAAAGAATAGAGTACACACTCTCCTTCCCCCTCCACAGACTGCAGTCAGAAAAGTGGATCACATTTGCCCAGAGAGCAAATTCCTGGGTGAGATGAGGGCTGGCACTACCCAGGCAGTAATTCAGAGCCCCTCCCTGGGGAAGTGTCCACGTGAGGGTATTGTTCACCAAGTCAGATTCCCCGAGAAGACCACAAAGCACCATCTCCACTCAGGCTCAGAGACGGTGGGAACCTGTGTCCAGGATCTGTGACCTTCTACTCCCAGCATGCCCATGTGAAGCCCAAATCCTAGCATGACTTCTGAAACCACCAAGTCTCAGACAGGAAGTAGATCAGAATCTCCAAGCTGCATTTCAGCAATGGACTCAATGTCAGTGGTTTGCAGAGATCACAGGCTCTGTGAGGAGTCAAATAGAAAGAGGCCCAGTGGATGAAGCCATGGTGTGTGTGGACTAATCTCGGCACCAAAGCAAAACACCAAACCAGTTGCCATTGAATTTGCTCTGACTCATGATGACCCCATTTGTTTCAGAGTAGAACTGTGCTCCATAGGGTTTTCAAAAGCTGATTTCTTAGAAGTAGATCACCAGGCTATTCTTCTGAGGTGCCTGTGGGTGGACTGGACCCTCCAACCTTTCAATTAGCAACTGAGCCTGTTAATCATTTTCACCACCCAAGGGATCCAAATCCGGCTCCACTCAGTGAATTACAGAAACTCTGCTCTGCAGCGACTCCTTGGAGTGTGGGCTATCGTACCGGGCTCTCTGTGATGCTCATGTGCTGCTTCACAAAAGCTTGGAATGTTCTGGTTCTTTTTGTAGGCCTCTGTGTTCTAGGCCAGCGAGGGGGCTTTGATCCTTGCTTATGCTCAGGCTGCTGGGTGTCCTTAAAGAATTCCCTGAATATTTTAGTGGATATTGGTTCTTGTTTGTTTGCTTCTGATTTCCAAGGAAGGAATCCCCCTTCCCAACAGCCTAACAACTTCATTTTGGAGAATCACCTCTCCCCATCCCCAATCCCATCTTACTGTGTGTTTGCTCAGTGGGACTAGACTTAAGGGCCTGCTCTTCCCAAGCTGGGGCAAGGGATGCTTGGCCTGGAGACATGATCCTGGAGAGAGAGGCAAGGGTAGAGAAATAGTGGGCTGCATTTCCTTGGTGCCTTAAAGGGAAAGCCAATGGCCCCTGAACACCCAGAACTCCACTGATCCTCATTCTTCCTTTTTTCTGGTTCTGAGTCTGATTCTCTACTGCTCTTCCCATCTCAAAATCACACTCATACAGCTTTAGTAAATGTTTCCACTGCTTAAGTTAGTTAGGAAATGGTGGGAGTGGTAGTCAATATCTAATTTGTCTCAAACAGCACCCCGTGTAACTTTGACCATGAATGCCAACAGAAAACTCTAAACCAACTAATGTATAATATCGGCAAAGAATATTGACTATACCACAGACTGCCAGAAGAATGAACAAATCTGTCTTGGAAGAAGTACAGCCAGGATACTCCTTAGAAGTGAGAATGGTGAGACTTTGTCTTATGTACTTTGGACATGTTATCAGGAGGGACCAGTCCCTGGAGAAGGACATCATGCTTGGTAAAGTAGAGGGCCAGCGAAAAAGAGGAAGACCCTCAACTAGGTGGATTGACACAGTGTCTGCAACAATGGGCTCAAGCATGGCAATGATTGTGAGGGTGGCGCAGGACTGGGCAGTGTTTTGTTCTGTTCTAAGTAGGGCTACTATGAATCAGGACTGACTCGGTGGCACCTAACAACAACATACGGCCAGAAACACCTACATCAATTTAAACCTCCAGGCATATTTTGTTTAAAAATTAAGAACTTTTTTTGTTGTGCACACAATCCTGTGAGACCACAGCCACAGCCATGACCATGGCCAAAGGTGATTGGTAGGTCAGAACTCCAGGGTCTGAGGGCTGTGTCAGGGAGTTCATCCACATGGTCATTGCTTGTCCACTGGTACAGCTGCACAGCCCAGGACATCGCGCAGTTCTCCCAGGGAGCTTTTCACGCAGATGGGGAAGAAAATAGTTTTTAGCTTCGTCCTTTGAAGGCCTCTCCAGCTTTCTTCTCCCTGCCACTTAAATCTCTACTTCTGTACCTATTTTCATTTCCCAAATCCAGTCTCACCTTTTCTTTTGTGCCCTCCAGCCCGATACCCCATTGACATCTCAAACTTACATCAAACCACGTACAGGGATTGAAGGAAATACGGCAAAAATGCAAAACAGAAGGAAAATTGCCTTGGGGAAGGGTGGATTTTCTTATTTGTTGTTCCAGCGGTATTTTGTCTTGCCCCACACACGCCATGACCTTTGGCATGCAGTGGGGCTCAATAGTTGCTCCATGAATGAGTGAACGAACAACATCGCCATCCTCCCCAACTTAAAATTGAGGCCCATTCTGGGCTCTCAAATCTCCCCTGTCCCAGTGAGACCCAGTGGGCCCCACCCCCATGAACCTCCCTCCATCCTGTTCCCTCCATGCTGCCTGAACTTGGGGCCTCACTATCTCTGAATTATATTGTGTTGCAGTATCTTAACTTGTCTTCCTCTTCTGCTTTCCCCACTCCAATCCACTCTGCCAGTTAAAACTTTCTCAAGCAAAGCTTGCCGCTGTCTGGCGTGTGTCTGGTAATACCGTGTGCCTGGCCCTGGGCTGAGGCCTCACACACAGCACCTCACCTCACTCACCTGCAGAATTGCAGCATGAGGCAGGCTCCTGTACTGCCCACTCCTCACAGAAGGAGGCGGGCCTCAGAGGCCCAGTTTAAGCCAGCCCCACACCTGTGCTCTTGACCAGCACAGCATTGTCTTCAGTTCTTACTCAGAAAGTTTAACTGCTCCCCAGAGCCCTGACATTCCAGGGCTGATTCTTACGGAATCAGAGTCCTGGCGACTCTCTCTCAGCTTCGGCAGCTTTTCTGGTCCTCTCAGCTCTGCTCTGACCTTTGCTCCTGCTCTCTACCTGCCTGAAGGTTCATTTCTCCATAAATTCAAGTCTTCCCCACTGCTGAAGGCCAGTCTTCAAATGATATTTGAAGGCTCTTTTTAAAAATATCTCCATCTAATGGCCGCACAACATGAAGAATATAATCAATGTCATTGCATCGTAAATGCAGAAGTTGCTGTATTGGCAAATGTTTTGGTGTGTATATATTCCCAGCCCAATAAAATTTAAGTAATTAAAACTACAACAACAACTCCATGTAACTTCAGTGTGTGCCACCATAGTTAGGAGACGCAGTGCCCATCCTGTCCGTAGCCTCCTGGGGAAGGTGCCTCTCTCTCCCGGGCCTTCAGAGGAGAGGACGCTCCCTCTCTTCTATGATTCCAAGCCACAAGCGGCCCCCAGCTCTTCCTGTTGCATTCTCATTGTGTTTAGTGGAGTGACTAAACATCAGCCTTTCCTCAGAGGCCACCATGACGCTTCCTTCAGGAACTGCTACCTGTCACCTCATCTCCAGGGAAGAGTGCTCTACCTTACCAGCCTGTGCCCAAGAAGGTCGATGTGTCAAACTCTCTCTTAAGAATTTCAGAGCAGCAATAACTGATCTTCAAATATGCAATATGTCCCTCTTTTCAGTTAAGCACTTTTAGCATTTACAACTTAGGATTCATTACTCCCAGTCATTAAAAATAATCCCGAGCCACAATGTTCAATATGCTAATCAACAGTTCACAGGCAAGACCCTTCAATTTCCCTTAAGTCCCTGAAATCCAAGTCCCCTTTCCAGAGCTTATTGAGATTCAAAAAGCACGTCCTGTGTTATATCAGGTTTCAGATGGCTCCGTGTTAACAAGTCACCTTTTTAAAAGGAACAGGTAGTTAATATATTATAAGAACAGATTGATTTTTCTTAACTATTAAAGTTCTTCTCCCCACTGAAAGACTTGAGATTCTCCCCGAAAAGAGCCCCAGGGGCAACTTAACCGTGTATAGGAAATTCAGAGGAATCTGTGCTAGCTTGATGCTACCAAGCCCTGGAGGAGAACACAGAAAGTTAAATGCAAGAAAAATTTTGCTCTGGAAGCTATGCTAATAAAAGCCAGCCCCACACCTGTGCTGTTGACCAACACGGCATTGTTTTCAGTTCTTACTCAGAAAGTTTAACTGCTGTAGCGGTCTCGGTGGTCCCTCAGGCAGGTTTCGGGGTGGTGGCTTGTGTCCTAACCTTTCCCATGCCCCAGCAACCCCCAGTACAGCAGGAGACAGTTATAAATGCCCTATGGGCCCATGGGCACTAGGGAATTCCTCCTTTTCAGACCTATAGTCCCGGAAACATGGGATTAAAGGGCTGTGCTCTGAGCAGTACTGAGAGAGAGCCCTGTACACACTCTAAGGACTGCGCTTTGTCTTAGCTTCTTTCCTAGCACTGCCGTAACAGAAATGCCACGAGCTGGTACTTTTAAAGAACAGGAATTTCTTTTCTTATAGTTCTAGGGGAAGGCTCTCTCTCTGTCAGCTCTGGGGGAAGGTCCTTGTCTCCCAGTGTTCCTCAGTTCCTTGGCAATCTTCTATCCTATTTGTGTTTACCCTTTTGTGTCTCATCTGCTCTCTTTATAACTCAGAAGTAATAGGGTTTAGGACACACCCTACACTGATAAGGCCATATTAGCATAACAAAGAAAACCCTGTTCCCAAATGGGATTATCCCCACAGGCAGGGGGTTAGGATTCCAACACATATTTTAAGGGAACACAATTAAATCCATAATGACTTTATTTAGACACTCCAAGATCTCACTAACTTCAGGACAATCCTAAAATGCCTAATAATCTAGTCGCTGGGATGGCCTGCACGTCCACATTCCCGCCCGCCTTTTTCTCTACAGTAGAATTTGGAAGGCATGCTCAGGCTGATAGATGTCCTCTTTGCACCTTCACTTTGCTAAATTTTGTCCATGTCTTTGAGTTAGTCAAGTTCATTTTGGATCTTGATTCTGCCAAAGCATTTAAAACTCCTCCTACCTTCATACTGCTCAAAGTCTTGTTAAGACAGTCAATAGTTGATGAACGTCTCAAATGTCCATATAACAAGGTTTTTCCCTTTGTCCATAAGTGAGAGGAGAGTCCTGGCCAGTGTGTCTTGTGTGGACTTACAGCGCCACATCCTCTTCTTTCTCTTAGATTTGTATTTCACTGTTGCCATGGTTTTCTTCTGTACTGTTCACGAAATCCTTTTAAAGAATGGCACCTAAAGTGAGTGTGGACTAGAACACAGGGCTATGACATCCCCCCCAGGGGAAAGGTGGTATCAGGATTTTCTCTCAATTGATCACTGATGTTCATGCCCAACGTGGAAATGATGCTGAGCCACATAGCTTGCTGTATTCTTCAATCCTATTAACGTTTCCCTGTGTTAGGACTATGCCGAGGTTCTAATGCCAGTTTTCCAAACACTTATTTCCAGGAAAATTTAAAGAGACAGACGTGGATGAACCTACACTTCTTCTGCAGTGAGAATGTGGAGAGCCAGGTTTTCCAGCCTTGCCCTCCCCGCTCCTCCTCCCCCTCACAGGTGGGTATGGCTCCTTTCCACATCTGAGCAGTGTAGACTGGGAAGCAGATAACCTGTTTCTTTCTCTTTCCTTCATGAAGAAATGAGTTTCCTTTGAAGACAACCTTATTATGTGTGTATGTTTCCAGTGCTCTCATTACAGGGTGGCTCTGGGCCAGCTCAAGGCTAACCCATGGAGACCTTGTAGGCTGAAGCAGTTACTCACTAACCTTGGTAATTATGATGTTCTTTTCTTTCTTTTCTATATAGAGGAGTAAACCCCAATGTATTCTCAGCCAAGCTATTTATCAAATAAAAATTCCACAGCCAATACATGAGTAGATTTCTTTTTAAGCTTTACATTAATCTATCTTATAGACCTGGTGGGCTGAGGGTTCAGGGAAATATAAGAAGATGAAGATGGGGGGAACTGAGGAGTTAATGCTTTATAATTGAGACTTCTTGGGACTGGTTCAGAGAATGTTCAGTTGCTGGGGAAGAAAGACAAAGAAAGACAGAACATGGCAAGTCAAGAAGTCATACGATTTGGTTTAATGAAGAATTGTTTTGTGAGTTGTGGTTTTCAGTCACGTCAGCAAAATCCTCCCTCAGCTCCATCAGGGGCTGTCTAAGAAAAAAGCTCCTGAGCTAGGAACACAAATGGGCCATGTGAGAGTGCTGGAGGTCATGGACCAGCTAAGAAAGGATGGACTAGCAAGAAGGTAAACAGTGTCAGCAACATCCAGCTGAGATGAAGAAATGGGGGATATTTGTGCCCCACGAATCAGGCACTGAACAGGGTGTAAAGATGCAGACAGATGGGTGCAGTCTGATATTGGTTGCAGATACTCCCACCGCTCACAGGGGTGAGGAGGGAAGCCACCATGGCCACAGAAGAGCAGTGTAAGGGAAAGAAGAGAAGGGCTGAGGCCAAGGCAGGCTGGGGAGGAGGCTACAAGCATGGGCTCAGCAGCATAGGATTGGCTTCAAATCCCACTCCTGTCGCCCATGAACCACAACTGTTTGGGCAGGTCCAGGCTTCTCCATTGTAAAGGTGTGATGGTAGCAGTCCTGTCATCACAGGACTGTTCCAAGTAGATGAAAGGGGATGGCACTTGTGGAGTCCTGAGCCCTGTTTGGATGCATTACGAGTGCAGTGAAGCAGGGCATACACAAGGCTGCTGCTGTCCACGCTACATCTCCTGGGAGAGAACAACCCACTCCAGCCACAGGCATGGCTGCTCCTTGGCAGAGGGTACTCTTTCATGGCCGGGGAGCATGCTCAGGCTACATCAGAGCAGCGGGAATGCTGAACATCACACTCCAGGTACAACCCCCAGCCAGTGAGGGATGAGCATGGTAGACAAAGACAACTGCTTCAGTGTCCCCAGTGGAAGAGTTCGGAGGCTTGTGCTTCCTCAGAGGCTCGTGTTTCCTCAGAGGCTCCTGGTGGCACTGAGCATAGTGGTCCCTAGGGGGTAAGACTCACGGATTGGCTGTTCTCCCTTCTCAGTCTCACCTTCTCCATTTCCACCCTGGAACTTCTCAGAACACCTCTCTCAAATTATACTATACCCCCAAATCCTTGTCTTTAGGTTCTGCTTTTGGGGAGCATTCCTTGCCTAGCAACAGGGCCACAGAAGGTTGGTTAGCAGGAGGGCCCTTGGGTTGGGCCTTGGTGTGTGGAAAGAACGAGAACACGTGGAAGTGAATGCGAGGAAAGGGCAAGCATTTCAGGAAGAAGTAACGTGTGACCCCACAGGCAGAAGCTGCGAGATGGTACCTCACTAGTCAGCATGGCAGGAGAAGAGCTCAGGGAAACAGATCTGGGGAGGGAGGTCAGCAGCCACCTGCTTTAAAAGCTATCCTGGGGAGCCAATGTGTACTCCATTTTAACGACAATAACAAAGGCAAAAAAGGTGAGTTGCAACTTGGTTTTATACTATGAACAGTTAAAGAAGAATGACAATGCGGTGAGAGAGAGAGATGAGAATGGCCAGAGACAAAGGGTTAATAACAGAGAGAGAGAGAGTCCTAAAGATGGAAGGAAGGTTTTTCAAGTTGGAGGCCTCTGCCTCCCCTGCCCTAGAAATTTCAGTGGGGGGAGAGACAGTGGTGGGAGGGAGGCTAAGGGCAGCACTCCTAGGAGAGGGAGGGACATGCAAGCATCGATGCAGAGAAGTAACTTAAGAAAGGATACAAGTTCATGAACTCAGAAATTTTTTCCTAAAGATTTTAGTGTTCCGGTTATGTATTGTTGTTAGGTGCTGTGAAGTCGGTTCCAACTCACAGCGACCCTATGCACAACAGAACGAAACACTGCCCAGTCCTGCACCATCCTCACAATTGTTTGTATGCTTGACTCCACTGTTACAGCCACTGTGTCAACCCATCTCATTGAGGATCTTCCTCTTTCCCCCTGACCCTCTACTTTACTAAGCATGATGTCCTTCTCCAGGGACTGATCCCTCCTGACAACATGTCCAAAGTATGTAAGACATAGTCTTGCCATCCTTGCATCTAAGGAGCATTCTGGTTGTATTTCTTCCAAGACAGATTTGTTCATTCTTTTGGCATATTCAATATTCTTCACCAACACCACAATTCAAAGGTGTCAATTCTTCTTTGGTCCAGAATTCCAGGGGAGGGGACATAAACCCACCTCTCCATGATGTGGGGCCATGGCTTACAATCTCCACTTGTCAAAATTCACAGTGGCCCTTTGACAGCTGAAGTATACACATGGTAGAGTTTCTTAGTGACTGTCTAGGGGTTTGGTGTAAAACAGGGTTTAAGAGTCTGTGCCGAGAGCACCAACGCATCTCACAGCCTCCGCATGCATCTCCTGAATGAAGATAAGAGACAGGTACAGTAAAGGTGATATCTGTCCCTGATCTTAGGAGGTCCAGCCACCAGGTCAGTTGCTCTCTCTGAGCTTGTGGGATGCCTGTGGCAAATGGACCATGTGATCTCAACATGTGTGAGATAAGTAGGCAACTTGGAAGACAGAATATGGCAAAGCCCAAAATTTAATGTGGGTTAGGTGAAGGAATGGTTGTGCCCAGAAGTCACGAGAAGACTCCTCTCCATGTGCTCACTATGTATCAGGGTATATGATCACTTATCTCTTTGTCTTGTTTAAATTTTAAGACAAGCATGTAAAGGTGCTTCTCTGTTATCTATCTATTGTCTTTTAGCAAGTCACCCCACAGGCTAGCAGTGTAAAGCGACAACAGTGATTTTATTATCCTCTCTCTTGTTTCTGGGGAAGGACCATGTTTAGGTGGGCAGCTCTCACTCAGTTTGTCTTGTGGTTGGGGTCAGATGGTGACAAAGAGGTGACAAGGGCTGTAGTTCTCTTGAGTCTCACTCACACATCTGGTCATTGATGTTGGCTGTTGGCTGGATCCTCAGCTTGAACTGTCACTGGAGCATCCAAATGGAGTGTCCATGTGGTCGTTTGGCCTTTTCACTGTGTGACTGGGTTCCAAAGGAGAGCATCCCATGAGAACCAGGCTGGCACTGTATCGCCTTTGTTGACCCAGCCTCAGAAGCACAGATCATCACTTCCACTGCATTCTATTGGTTAGAAGTGAGTCACCGAGTCCAGCCCATAATCTAGAGGAGAAGAATTAGAGCCTACCTCTCAGTTGGAGGAGTACCAAAGAACTTGTGGAGGAGTTCAAAAACCACCACAGGTACCATGTATTATAGCACTCTCATTTTGCAGATTAGGAAACCAGGACCTTGAGAGGTTGAGTAGACCCAGGAGTTGGCACACACCTAGTGATTAGCAGAGGTGAGAATGAAGCCAGCTCTGCCGGAGTCCAGAGTCCGTGCTTTAAACCAATGTAGTTACAGATGCAGTTTTTCATTTCGACATCCAGCCACTCTATGGCTGCCTGGGGTGAGAGCAGAGCTTGGACAGCCATTTTCTTGGCCCTCCAGGCTTCATCACAAGGCCTGTGGCTCTACCTGAAGACTACTGATTTTTCTAAATCACCTTTACAGAATGGGTTTAATAATATTACCTATAATACATGGCTGAGGATTAAATGAGATAGTTCCTATTATATTCAATAGATATTAGCTATTTTACTATTATTATCTGTATCACCACCATTATTTATTCAATCAGTGTATATTTGCTGTGCACCTACTACATGCTCGGCACTGAGAACATAGTACTGAACTGGGCAGTCATGGTCCATCCTCTGGGTCTCTCTATCCTTCACTGTTAGTTCCCATATAAGAGGGATAAGAGAGTGGGTCTTTGATTCTTACAAACTGGGTTTGAGCTCTAAGTTTTATGAAGTGTAACCTGGGAAAATCACATCTCTAGGTCTCTTTACTCATCTCAAAATGGGATGAAAAGACATTCCCCACTTCAGAAGATTGTGTGAGAATCAAATGAGAAGAAGGATGGGAAGATATTATGAGAATAATAAAGGTTAAAACAAATACGCATACCTAAAAAAGATCAGTGGAATTAATGCTTCTTCTCTCCTTCCTCCCACTTCCTGTTCCCCAGTCACCACACCCATTTGTCCTTGGCCACATCCATTCCTGGAGCTTCTCCTTCTTTCCCATCTGTAGGCCCAATTCCCTGCTGTCCCATTGTTCCAAACTTCATTAACGCTTTTTCTGGGCTCTTCCTAGCTACTTCTCCAATTCAATGAAAGCCAATGAAGTAAAGCATCATTTTGCCAAAGGGCTAATTCAGTGAACATACAAATATACAGATTTTTCAACAGCTAGTTTGTTTTGGGTCTTTATAGAGTTTTTGACATTTCTTACTGAATGTGATAGTTTTATCAGCTTATAACACCAAGTGGTTGTTTTTTTTATAACATCTTAAGGAATGTTCAATTTTTGTTGCTGTAGGTATCCTGGAGGGACCCAGGGCAGAGACCAATTCTCAGATGGGGGGAAGATGAAAGAGGAGACTAAGTGCCTAGCCCAGCCTCAATTGCCTGTCTCAACGAGAGAAGACTGAAGGGGTCCCCCATTCCCACAGCCCCCTTGCTGTTTTTGTTGTTGTTAGGTACTATGAAGTCAACTGTGACTCACAGAAGTCCCATGTAACGCAGTAGAACTACCCCCATGGAGTTTTCTAGGCTGTAATCTTTACGGGGGCAGATTCCCAAGTCTTTTCTCCCATAGAGTTGCTAGGTGAGTTCAACTGCCAACCTTTCAGTTAGCAGCCAAGCACTTAACCGTCATGCCACCAGGGCTTCTTACAGCCCTCTTAAATGGTTAATCCATTGCCATTAAGTCGATTCTGACTCACAGCTACCCTGTAGGACACGGTACAACTGCACCATAGGGTTTCCAAGGAGCTGCTGGTGGATTCGCACTGCCAACATTTTGGTTAGCAGCCAAGCTCTTAACTGGCCCTGCAAATCCATTCAAAATTAATTTCTGAAAACTTTAACAAAGAATTTTTAAAATGTTTTGGGTAAATCTGCAAACTGGTCATTGAACATGTTCACCATTTCTGTGTGTATTGATCAGTGTGTGATCAGCTGGGATTTCGAGACTTGTTAGTGGGAAATGGAGTGAAGGCCAGCTACACCTGGCCCAGGAAGAGATAAACCTTCCCAGGACCCACCTCTGGGTCTACCATCCCTTTCTTGGAAACACAAGTAAGCAAAACAAACCAACAAACAAAAGCCCGTTAGTTGGGAACCTTAAGGCATGTACCTCTTGTTGACACTGGTTAATCTGACTCCTGTCATACAGGACTTTTTCAATCCCCACAGATCAATCAAGAAATCAGCCCAGAGAGGACAAGTGACCCTGCATTTTAGGGGCATAGGGGTATATTGCACTTATAGCAGACATTTTAAAGACTAAGGTAATAGATTTTACAAACTTTGAAAATAGATTTTTTGGGCGGGGCTGTATTTGAGGGGTCATTGGGCATAAAAACTGGGGCATTTTAGTCACCTCGTTGCACAAATAGGGATATTGCAGCTGGCCCAGAGAAGAGACATGACTTGCCCAAGAGGAAAAAGGGGATTAGGGACAGAAATGGGATTAGAATTCATATTGTTTTTGACAATTGAGATTGTCCATAGCAACCTCAATGCCTGGATAGGCAGTGTTCCTGGGACTGGCTTTCTTGGCAAATTCTGGTTGTAGGATTTAGGTTACCAAAAAAAAAAAAAAATGCTTTTTGGCATTGAATCTATTCCAACTCACAGCCACCCTATAGAACAGAATAGAATTACCCCACAGGGTTTCCAAAGAGCAGCTGGTAGATTTGAACTACTGACCTTTTGGTTAGTAACCAAGCTCTTTATATTATCCCTAAGGTGCTTGTCAGGCCCAACCCAGGACATCCTTTGTCAGTCTCAGGACATCAGTGACTAAGTGCTCCTGGTGGGTGTTGTGGTAGCAACATGACCATGAGAGGAAGGCTGGGGCCAGGACTCTTGGAGACACCGTGGACTGTGGGGATGGAGAAGGTTCTTCACTGGCTCACACAGAGGTTAACAGACACTGACAAACTACGGTGCGCTTGCCCTAAAGGAGCACAGTCTCCTGGGGAACACCTGACAAGAAACCTGAAAATTCTAATACAAGCTTGGAATTTGCTAACTGCAGAGGGGCCTGGAAGAGGCCTGCCCTCTGTGGTCTTCTTCTCCGGGCCTACTCTTCCAGGAGGCCTCCTAAATGTGGGCACATCACAGAGTTCTAACCTCAGTCTTCTTCTCTTACCACCTTGGCACACTGTTCTTTGGAAAGAGACCTATATACTTGAGTGGAAGGAGGCAAATTATGCATAAACTAGGATTGGAAAAACTAGGACGATGGGTATCTACACTTGGGTGGTCTCTACTACCCTTTATTTGCTGAGATTTCCCACCTCTCTAGCCCAGAGCACACTCCTGAGCCCCAAACACGTAACTAAATGCCTACTAGACCTACAAGTCTCCTAAATGGCCAAAGGCACCTGAATGAAGCTCAATGTCTTAGTTACCTATTGTTGCTGTAACAGAAATACCACAAGCAGGCAGCTTTAAAGAACATAAATTTATTTTCTCACAGTTCAGTAGGCTGGAAGTCCAAATTCAGGGCACTAGCTCTAAGGGGAGGCTCTCTTTCTGTTGGCTTCTGGGGAAGAAACTTGTCTCATTCCTTGTTTCCTTGGTGATATTCACGTGACATCTTTCCTCTCCCTCGTTTGTGCTCTGTGTCTGTGCTGCTCCTTATAATCAGAAGTGATTAGGTTTAGGACACATCCGATACTGATATGGCCTCCTGAACATAACAAAGAAAACCCTATGTCCAAACCAGATTATATCCACAGGCTTAGGCATTACGATTTCAACACGTACTCTAGGGGGACACGGTTTAACCCATAAAGCTCAACATACCTCAAACTGAGCTCCTCTCTCTCCCCAACCAGGGCGCCTTCCTGTGGATGGTCCCACCCCATTGGCAATTCATAAGTGGCTTAGGTCAGGAGCACTCTGTTTGGAATCAGATGCTTTGGGGTTAGCGCCATAAGCCTGACTATTCTGTGACCCTGTGCCCATGGTTCTGATAGGGAATTTCCAGGGCTTAGAAATTGAGTCCCAGGGAGACCTTTCCAAGTAGATTTCCAGCCACGTATGAGGACATGTGGCTGAGCCTTGGTCTTAAATGCATGGGGATTAGCATTGCCTCCTGCTCTTTGACTTGAACCCTTGCCCAACACACTTAGAATGTCACAGCAAAGGCCTCGGAATAAGGGAGAGGAGCTGTTCTCCAAAATCCTGGATGGAGGACTCAGCCCCACATGAAAAAGTCTGGCCTGTAAATGTTTTATGTAACATCTCCGCTTTTTCTCTGTCTGAACCTTCCCCCAAACCACCACTTTCCCCACCTGTTTCAACAGTGTTTCCTTCTTGAGCCAAGAATGAGGGTCAGAGAACTTTCTCCATTAGCCAGTGTCCTCTGCGTATCCTCAACTCCCAGGGCAGGCTCCATGTGGCAGGATGGCTGACCTTCATCTCCTTCTTCTGTTTTTCGTCTGTGATTACGTTACTCATCCCAGGGGTCTGTGCTTGCGTGGTATATGTCAGCCGGGGTTTCACAAGGCCTTTGAGCAATGGTTGCCATTGTATCTCTCCCCTAAGAGTAAGGTGGGAGTCCCTGCATGGGGCAGACAGCTAAGTACATGGCTACTAACCAAAAGGTTGCTCGTTCAAACCCACCCTGGAAGAAAGGCCTGGCAATCTGTTTCTGAAAGGTCACTGCCATGAAAACCCTATGAATCAGTTCTACTCTGACACACATGGGGTCACCATGAGTTGGAATCAACTCAACAGCAATGGGTTTTTGGGCTGATTTTCTCAGAGCAAGGTGGGTACACTGAGGGCGGGGCTGAAACGGCAGCTCCCTCCTCTCTCGCGCAGGTGTGAAAAAAAGGTGGATTGTTAGTCATTTCCTCACACTGTACACTGTAAACTCTTTGGAGGACCTCACCCATGCCAGGGTGGCTGGGCGGGCTGTAAGGTGACACTTCGTGGCTTTAATGTACCTCTGAAGAAACTGAAGGTGCAGGATGGGGTGGGTGGTGGCTGGTGAAAGCAACATGCTGTTTTGCAGCTGCCTCTTTCCCTCCTAAAGGCAAGTGTCGGAGCCAGTGTTTGGGTGGCAAATGCCTGTTAGCTGCAGCTGTGTCTGTGTTGAGGCTTTCTGAGCCCAAACGCCCCCACTTGACCCACCAGAATATTTAGCTAAGTCTCAAGCCCAATTACATGTCTTATCTCCTGCTTAACATCCCAGTGTCACCTTGTCCTTGATAATTTCCGAGCTCACAATCAGGCACCCACAGCCTTCATCATTAGGGTCCTGCTTGTCCAGATGGATCACCTACATTGGTATTTTACTAAACCACAGCATTACTTCTGTGTTTCTGTACACACCAGGCCTCTTGAAGGAATGATCTTGCCCTTTTGCTTCAAGGCTAAATCTTACCGAGCTCCAAGTAGGGGCACCAACTGCCCAGGGTTACCTGACACTACCTCCTCTGCAGGCCTCCAGCTGTGTTGGGTGTCTCTAATGTGGCCCTGCCCACCAGTCCTCCCTCATCTTTCCTCTCATTGGTCTCCTGAGTATCTCTGCCTACTCAGAAGAAACTCCTTGAGGGTAGGAGTCACTTCTAACTCATCTTTGTACCCAAATATCTAGCATGTATTGTTGTTCATTACCGTTGCATTGGCTCCAACTCATGGCAACCCCATGTACAACAGAATGAAATGTTGCCTGGCTCTGCACCATCTTCATGATCATTGGTATGCTCAAGTTCATTGTTGCAGCCATTATGAATTTTCAGTGGATCCTAGGGCCCTCATCTTCCAGCATGACATTGGACAATATTCCTTTGTGATCCGTAGAGTTTTCACTGGCTAATTTTCAGTAGTAGATTGCCAGGCTTCTCTTCCTAATCTATCTTAGTCTTGAAGCTCCGTTGAAACCTGTCACTTATTGGTGACCTTGCTGATATTTGAAATACCAGTGGCATAGCTTTCAGCATTATAACAACATGCATGTCACCACAGTATGACAAACTGATAGATAGGTGGTGGCTAGCAGATACTAGGTGCTCAATATACAAAGGAATTAATAAATGTTCCCCAAGTATGTCCCTGAGCTCCCTCCTCTTTTCATGTTCTTCCCTCTTCCTGGAATGCCTCTTCCCTTTCCCCTTTAGCTTCCAGCATCTTTGTTGCTGTTGTTTTTATGTCAGACCCATGATAAAGGCCCAGACTGAATGCAGAACACTATTCCAGATTCTCCCACCAGAGCCAAGTGGGACTGTTTCTCCTGCATTTGTTGCCAGAGAGCACTCCCCACCCTACTGTACTCTGCCTTGGTTGGTGTCTTAGTCATCCAGGACTGCTATAACAGAAATACCACAAGTGCATGGCTTTAACAAAGAGAGATTTATTGTCTCACAGTCTAGTAGGTTAAAGTCCAAATTCAGGTGTCAGCTCCAGGGGAAGGCTTTCTCTCTCTGTTGTCCTAATCAATCTTCCCCTGGACTAGGAGCTTCTTTCCACAGGAACGCAAGGTCCAAATGACGTGCTCTGCTCCTTGCACTGCTTTCTTAATGGTATGAGGTCCCCCTGTCTCACTGCTCACTTCTTTCTTTTATATCTCAAGAGACTGCCTCAAGACGCAATCCAATCCTGTAAATTGAGTCCTGCCTCGCTAACACAACTGCCGCCCATCCTCCCTCATTAACATCACAGAGGCAGGATTTACAACATACAGGGAAATCACACAATACCCAGGAATCATGGCCCAGCCCAATTGTTACACACATTTTTGGGGGGACATAAGGCAATCCATGACAGTTGGGTTCTGTGGGAGTAGATTTGGCTGTGTCTCATCTTCTCAAGAGAATTGAGAGCAGGAAACTCACCCAATTCATCGCTAAAATAATGGTGTTCAGTTGTGTAGAATAACGGCAGGTCTCAAACCTCTTCTTCATCTATAACTGCTTTCAGTCCTCCCAGCAACCTGAAGAGGCAATCAAGGCAGAGGAGGAAATGGAGGTTCAGAGAAGTTTGAGGGCCTAGGCAGGTCACACAGCGGGTAGTGGTGAGCTAGGTGTTTCCTCTGTGGCTTCCAGCTCTGCACAAGTGCCGGATGCACCCCTAAACCACAGAGCCTGGTAACATCTCATTCCTCGCATGCAGTGGAGCCCTTAATCTGGGCCCTACCTACTCCACCTGCATTAAATTCTGCCTTCCCCCAGATGGGGCTCCCTGAGGGTGTGGCTGGTGGTCTCCCACTCACCTGTGATGGCATGGGGCAGAGTGCCCACAATAAATGCCTCCAGCGTTTCCTAAGAAGTTTAATCACCGGCTTCATGCCCATCTGTGGTATGAACAGGGCCTCAAACTGATTCTTCCCAATTAAGTCATGGCCAAGGAAGTGAAACCGGAACAGCCCCCAGATTTTTAATATTTGTGTGAACCGGAACAATAAACAAAACAGGAAAAGTTATAGGTTGAAGCCCTGCTAGAAACCTGACCTCCCTCTTAGAAAACAAGGGCAGCATACATGCTGCAAAGCAACCAAATCTCTTGCCCATCAAATTTTGAGCAGAGTTGCAAACAGTGGTGCTTTGCTGAAAGATGTGTGGTTTCACTTTGAATGTGTGATGCTCTCCACAGTCCTGCCAGTAATCCAATCTCAAACACCAGGCTCCTGAAAGGCCTTACTATGGCTCTTCCAAGTCTCCTATTCCAGGGCTTCAACCTGTAATTTTTTCTATTCTGGTTATTGCTCCAGGTGACCCAAATTGTAAAAATCCAGGTCTGTTCTGGTTTTACTTCATCGGCCATGACTGAATCGGTTCAAACCTGTTCAAAGCCCTGGAGATGAAGTGGCCATACTTGTTTTATTAATATACAAATTGAAGGCTCTCAGACTTTAACTGAAGACCTTAATGGACTAGTCTAAGTTTTCTGCATCACTATAATAATTACAGTGAACATTTATTCACTGAGCCAGGCCCTATGTCAAGGCATCTACACCCATTCGTTTAAACATACTACGGTGAGGCTGGTTCTCTGGTAACATTGTGGATGAGGAAACTAAGGCACCAGGAGATCAGATTTCCTCTTCACATACACAGATCAGGAGGCAGAAGAGCCTTCCCATGTGAGCTCTCAAGCCCACCCACAACCACCACGATACCTATTAAAGTTTATGGTACACTCTAGATCAGAGCTAAAAGAAAACCTCTAAGTGTTTAGGATTACGTTTGCCTGCTGGATTGAGCCCCCCAAGCTTGCTCAGGGCCTGGTAGTGTGGGAGGTAATGTACGTGCAGGTGATATGTGTACCAGGCCAGGCACCATCTTACCTCCACCTGCATCCCGCCTCTGGGCCCTGACCCAACTGTGTCCTCCCCTCTTCCAGCAGCCCTGCTCCACAATGATGCTGGCCCTCTCTGTGGCCTGTTTCCTCTGCTTCCCTGCAGCTGTGGTTAGGGCCATAGGATTTAGCAGGGAATTAGTCTCTAATTGTATCCTGTGAGTCAGGGACATCACCTAGCATATAATAACTGCAACTAACCCCTGCACAGACCTTTCAAATCACAGAGCAATTCCTTCTACCCACGAAAGCACAATTGATCCTTCCTATCGCATAATCAGTAAAGTGGGGTGGTTACAATTATTTTCATTTTCCAGGTAATCCAAGAGGCTCCACTCCCTCTGCCTTACCACATGGCTTCCACCAAGTGTGTCAGAACCTTGAGTGCAAGGGCCTGTCCCTAAACCCACCTGGGCCCTGCAAAGTGATAAGTGCACTAAACGCCCCCAAAAGCTGTTGTATTTGAGTCAATTCCCACTCATGATGATGCCACATGTTACGGAGTAGAACTGCTCCATAGAGTTTTCTTGGCTATAATCTTTACAGAAGCAGGCTTTTCATTTGCAGAGTGGCTAGGTGGGTTTGAACCACCAACCTTTAGGTTAGTAGTCAAGTGCAGACAATTTGTGCCAGCCAGGGACTTTGTTGGTCACACAATTAGTGCAAAATGTGGGCTGGGATGTCAGAGACCACCCATAGCTGGGAGGGCCCAGAGCCTCTCAGCCCAGGACCGCTCTGGAACCGCTTTTTTTCTAAGCCTGGTCTCTTTCTGTTCCCATTTTCAATTCTTCCTAAAAGGAGGAGGCTACAGCCCTCTGAGCCTGAGGTGCGTGTGTGGCCTGGGAGAGCACTCCTGCATGCACCCTGGCAGGGGCACTGCCCCTCGGCCACCTTCCACATATCTGGGAGGAGAGGGCTGGCCACCTTTGGGTCTCAGGACCACTCAGAGTTCATTTGTGTGTTTTGCCAAGTTTGAGCAGGGCGTGGGCAGCAAGGGGCATGGCCCATCCTGTGAGGCCATCCACCCCCATGGACGCACCAGCCAGGCACCGGGCAGAGCCTAGACACCTGACATCACATCTCAGCGTGGGGCAGGGCCTGCAGAACCTAAGCCCCTCAGCTGATTCTACTTGAGATTTCGGAGAGAACACAGATACTGTCCCCACAATATGGGCTATTCCAAGAGGGACAGAACACAGTCCCTGCAAAGGAATACATAAAGAGACAGAGAAGAAGACAGAACAAAGCTCAAAAAGGAGGCAGCCCCTGTCAGTGGGCACATGGAAGTGATTGGAACCTGAGAAATTCCCTTAAGCCCCAGGGGAAATCAAGCAGGTGGCAGCACTCGGACCCTAACGGGGTTTGAAAGCAATTATCCTCCAATCTATCACTCAGAACATCGGCGTTTATAACCGAGCAAGTTAGAAAAAAACAAATCTGGGCTCTGACACATTACCCTGTCTGATCTTTGACCTTCTTGGCTGTGCTGATACCCAATATCTGAACTATAAATTGTAGACGTAACAGCATCTGGATCAAACAGTTGGATCTCAGAGAGAGGAGTTTGTTATGAATTGAATTGTGACTCCCAAATTAGGTGGTATAAATCCTAAACCCCTAGACCTGTGAATGTACCTTCTTTCTTATGATAATAAGATCAGAACAGGAAGTGTTTAAGCTCACCATTGAGACGTAAAAAAGCAGGTTGGGTACATAGAAGTAAGCACAAATGGAGGGGAAGATACACACCACATGAAGATCGCCAAGGAACAGAGGAACAGAAACCGAA
This sequence comes from Loxodonta africana, assembly GCF_030014295.1. Classification (NCBI taxonomy): domain Eukaryota; kingdom Metazoa; phylum Chordata; class Mammalia; order Proboscidea; family Elephantidae; genus Loxodonta; species Loxodonta africana. The sequence continues at coordinate 80,361,082 of NC_087357.1, read as the reverse complement.
AAGAGACAAGGACCTTCCCCCAGAGGCTACAGGGAGAAAGCCTCATAAAGCTGGTGCCCAGAATTTGGACTTCTAGGCTGAAAGAAAATAAATTTCTGTTTGTTAAAGCCACCCACTTGTAGCAAGTCTGTTATAGCAACGCTAAGAAACTGAGACAGTCTTCACACTAAAAGAAAAGATTCAAATCTCATTTCAGCTTTTAGCTAGAAGAATCTTACAACTGTGACTCACCCCCCCCCCAAATGTCTCATTCTAGCCACTTACAAAGGGTGAAAGGAGCAGAGGAGACTCTGAGGGTTAAGTGAATGGCTCACCATCACCCTTGTACACAGGGGCAGGGCTGGGTGTGGAACCCACAAAGCAGGACATGGCCTGTGGAGAAAAGGCACCTCACTTCAAAATCTTCTTGGCCTTGATGATCTAAGCTCAGCCTCTGCGGGACAACTTGAAGCACATCTTTCTCTCTGACTTGGGCCTTGGGATTCTGCTGCATAGTGCAGGGCAGAGAGAAATGTACTGTTCTTTTCAAAGGACATCAAGTTGTTTAGTTTTTCCTTTCCCACCTCTTTCTCTTTCTCACTTTATTTTTTTACGTAGAACAGATAGATGGTAAGTACTCAACCAATGACTTATTTTATTTCCCTTTTAAATAACACATTTTGTGTTTTCTATAAAATCAGTACAAGTTTGACTGTAGGAAATCTTGAAATATAGAAAAATGTAGCTATGAAAATAAAATTTCTAACACATGGACAAAAACATTTTAACCTTTAAGTATATCTTTTATCATCTTTTAATCTTTTATATATACGAACACTTATACATATACTTAACAAAATTGGAATCATTCTTTCTTTATATATCTATATTAATATATATTTATATGTAATTACTTTTTAACTTATTATTTCATCGCTGAACATAAACCACAGTGCTTATGTGCACTGCTCTCCAGCTTACCTGAAGGAAGAATGGTGTGAGAGGTGTTTCTGTGATTCGCTAACTGCCTTGAGGATGGAGAGCACTTTCAGAATGCCAAGTTCTGTGATTGTTTAGCTCCCAATGCCTGTGTGTAATTTAAAAATATCATAAAATAAATAAAAGGAGGTAGAAGAAGACATGGAGTATGGAAAAGGAAGAGTCAAAGTGCACATGTCAGAGTCTAGGTTAAGGACAGTTTTAGGCTGGGTTCTCTAGAGAAGCAAAACCAGTAAAATGTATAAATATATATAGAGATTTATATTAAGGGAATGGATCACGTGCTTGTAGAGGCAGAAACATCCTAAATTCATGGGTCAGGATAGAGGCTTCTCCTGATTCACGTAGCCACAGGGGCTGATGAACCCAAGATCTGCAGGTCAAACAGCAGGGTTCTTGCTCACAGGCTGCAAAGATCGATGAATCCTACGATCAGCAGGCAAGATAGCAGTAAGCCACTAGCTCAAATCCCAAGAACCAGAGGTCAGATGAACAGGAGCCAGCTGCAAGATCCAGATCCAGCAAAAGCCTGAGAGCCTTGACAGAAAGTCCACTTGTATTTGATGCAGGCCACACCCCCAAGGAAACTCCCTTTCAACTGATTGGCCACTCACAGCAGATCCCATCATGGAGGTGACCACATTATATCAAATCTCATTATAGACATGATCACATCATCATACGACTGCCAAACTACATCATAACTGCCAAATGACTGATAATCATGGCCAAATAAAGTGACACAGAACCTTAACAATCACAATCCTCCCCTTGTCAATGTGGTACCTGTATACATCTCCCTAAACCATGCATAATCTCTGAATAAAGACAATTATAAAGTCATACTTGCTCCTAACATGATATGACTTACATGCATACAACCCAAATATGCACTAGCAATGTTTACACCTTATATTTTATAAGTGAAGAAAATGAAAACATTTGATGGACACATAAAAGGCAGAAATACTCATAACAATTACACTCCTTGATTCTACAACTGGTCACATGGTTGTAACTGGTGTTTAGAACTACCATCTTCCAGTACCCGTTTCATATTCCCTTTGCCCTGAGCAAGCACCTCAACTGGTAGTGGCTCTTTTCCTGGTGGGGCGACCCAAAACTTCATTCCAGAAGCATCTGAGCCATTAGTAGTAATGTCAGAATTGAATTGCTGTAGTTTTCCATTGACTTTCATCAAAGGACATGGTAGTACTAAGAGATGTCCTAAGGGATCTCCTGCATTCCTGACATACTCTTCTTTACCTCCATTATGTAATATCAATCCTATTTCCTTTTAGTAATCAGGTTCAATCACACCAGCCAAAACAGTAATTCCTTTTTTTGCCTGTTGATTCAGAGTCATAAGGAGCCCAAAGTGGCCAGATGGCATTCTTAACTTCCAGTTCAACGGAATCAGTGATGTGTCTCCAGGTGGAAACATTCCTTCCTTTGGAACTAAGACCTCTAGACCCATAAAGCATAAGGTCTCAGGGACAGGAAACAAAAATTTTGTGAGTAAGTCCTTAGGGGTAATAGTGAGTGGTGCCACTCCCATTTCCACAACTTGACTCCTGGACCCATGAATCCTGACTATGGGAAAAACAGCACCATATGTTGGATGCTGATTTAGGGCATATACAGTTTCCTGGAGAACACTGCCCCAACCCTGCAAGATATTGCCACCTAGCTGGCACCATAATTGTGTCTTTAGGAGGCCATTCCATCGTTTTATCAAGCCAGCTGCTTCAGGATGATGGGGAACATGGTAAGGCCAGTGAATTCCATGAGCATGGGCCGTTGCCACTCTTCATTTGCTGTGAAGTGAGTCCCTTGATCTGAGGCAATGATGTGTGTGATACTATGATGGTGAATAAAGCATTTTGTAAATCCACAGATGGTAGTTTTGGCAGAAGTGTTGCATGCAGGGAAGGCAAATCCGTATCCAGAGTAAATGTCTAGTCTAGCTGCTGTTTCCATGACAGAAGTTGTCCAATGTAATCAATCAACCTGCCACCAGATTACTGCCTGATCACCTCAAGGATTGGTGCCATATTGGGGACTCAGTATTGGCAGATTGGTCACCCAGCAGTGGCAGTAGCCAAGTCAGCCTTTGATGAATGGAAGTCCATGTTGCTGAGCCCATGTATAACCTCCATCTCTGCCACCATGACCACTTTGTTGATGAGTCCACTGGGCTATGAAAGGAGTGGATGGGGGAAGAGGATGACTGGTTTTCACAGAACGCATCGTCTTATCCACCTGATTGTTAAATGCTCCTCTGCTGAAGTTGCTCTTTGGTGCGCATTCACATGAGACACAAATATTTTCTTTTCTTTGGCCCATTCAGGTAGGTCTATCCACATGCCTCTTCCCCATAAATTCTTGTCTCCAATTTTCCAATCATATTCCTTCCAAGACCCTGACTATCCAGCCAAACCATTGGCCTCAGCCCATGAATTAGTATACAATTGCACATCTGGCCATTTCTCCTTCCAAGCTAAGTGAATAACCAGCTGCACTGCTCTAAGCTCTGCTCATTGGTAGGATTCCTTCTCTCCATTGTCCTTTAGGGAGGTCTCAGAAAGGGGCTATAGTGCTGCCACTGTCCACTTTTGAGTGGTGTCTGCATATTGTAAAGAACTGTCTGTAAACCAGGCACAAGTTTTCTCTTCCTCAGTCAACAGATCATAAGACACTCCCAATGAGGTCATAGGTGCATACAGGGAGATGGAAGGTAATATGACAGGAGTGGAGACTCTAGGCGTTTGAGCCTCTTCCTCATACAACTTACTTGTGTCTTCAGGTCCTGCTCAGGCCCAGTCTTGTATATACCACTTCCATTTAATGAAGGAGTGCTGCTGTGCACATCCGACTTTATGGCTCTGTGGGTCAGACAACCCCCATTTCATGATAAGCAGCTTAGGTTACATAGTAACTTGGTGGCCCATGGTTAAGAGTTCAATCTCCACTAAGGCCCAGTAACAAGCTAAAGAGCATGTTATGGCTTTGCTCCAAAATCCTAAGAGTTTGTGATTCTCCAATAGGGGCCTGCCATACACTACAAACAGCATCTTTATCTGCCACTGACACTTCTGCACCATTGGATCAGTTGGCTTATGTGGCCCAATTGGGAAAGCCTCTTGACAGCAGCCGGAACCTGTTGCAGAGACTTCTCTTGGTCTGGGGCCCACTCAAAACTAGTATTTTTCTGAGTCACTTGATAAATAGACTGGAATAGCACACCCAAATGAGGGATATGTTCCCTCCAAAGTCCAAAGAGGCCCACTAGGCATTGTACCTCCTTTTCAGTTGTCGGAGGGCCAGATCCAATAACTTACCCTTCACTTTAGAAAGGAATATCTCAACATGCCTCATATCGCTGAACCCCTAGAAACTTGACTGAGGTGGGAGGCGCCTGAATTTTGTTGACTTAATGTCTCACACTCTAGCATGCAAATATTTTATAAGTATGTATAGCGTCATTGATACTTCTTCCTTCCTAGGTCCAGTCAGCATAATGTCAACAATATAATGGACCAGTGTGATGTCTTGTGGAAAGGAAAGGTGATCAAGGTCCCTGTGGACTAAATTTTGACATAGGGCTGGAGAACTGATATAGCTTGAGGTAGGATACTGAAGGTGTATTGTTGGCCTTGCCAGTGAAAGGAAACTGCTTCTGGTGATCCTTCAAAACAGGTATGGAGAAAAAGGCATTAGCCAGACCAATAGCTGCATACCAGGTACCAGATGTATTAATTTGCTCAAGCAATGAAACTATACCTGGAACCCAAAAAACCAAACCCACTGCCGTCGAGTCGATTCCGACTAATAGTGACCCTATAGGACAGAGTAGAACTGCCCCATAGAGTTTCCAAGGAGCACCTGGTGGATTTGAACTGCTGACCTCTTGGTTAGCAGCTGTAGCACTTAACCACTACACCACACCTGGATCAGTAGCTGCAATTGGAGTCACCAACTGGTTAAGTTTTCAATAATCCACTGCCATTTTCCAATATTCATCCGTTTTCTGCTCAGGCCAAATAGGTGAGTTGAATGGAAACATGGTGGAAATCACCATCCCTGCATCCTTCAAGTGATGGTGGCAATAGTCTCTGCAATCCCTCCAGGAATGCGGTATTGCTTTGGGCTGGCTATTTTCTTAGATAGGGGCTTTTCTAATGGCTTTCACTTGGTTTTTCCTACCATTATAGCCCTAACACTACTTGTCAGCAATGCTTGTGGGGGTCCTGCCAGTTGCTGAGTTTATCTCTTCCAATTATGCATTCCTGAACTGGGGAAATCACTACAGGATGGGTTTGGGAATCCACTGGACCTATGGTGAGACAGACATAAGCTGAGGCTTCATTAGTAACCAGACCTCCATACAACCCAGCTCTGACTGGTGGGCCATAGTGACATTTGGGTCTCCTGGAATAAAAGTCAGCTCAGAGCCATTATCCAGTATTCCCTGAAAAGTCTGATTATTTCCTTTTCTTTAATGAAGAATTGCTCTTTCAAAAGGCCATAGGTCCCTTTAGGGAAGACTGGAGAAAAACTAACACTATAAATTTTTGGCAATGTAATTAGGCCTTTCCTCAAGGGGACCCAGTCTCTCATTCATTCAAGGGGTTGTGGGTCTTTAAACTCACTGAAGCCTGGAAATTGATTGAGGGGTCGTGACTCTCTATTCTGGCAATTCGAGTTAGACCGCCGTTCACTTGAAGTAGAATTTTTCAACTTGTAGAGATCAAGTAAATATTTAGTAGATTTCCTATCTATTTCACTCCTAGGGACACCATGACTAAGTAGCCAATGCCATAAGTTTGTATGAGTCAGACTAGTCCGATTGCTGCTTTGATTCTGCTGTCCATTACAGTAACCACACCACCTTGTCTTTGTCGATTGAATGCTGCCACTTGGCCCCTACCACCCCGGGGTCCAATCAACCCCATTGTAATTAAGTGTCTTAATTCAGTTAGGGCAGTTCCCACTGTCTAATCTGACTTACATAAAATAACAATCATAGCAGTCTTCAAGGGTGCTAGGGCTCCCTTCACAAATTTGTTCCTCACCTTTGTGGTAAAAGATATGCCCACTGGGCACTGCATGTGTAGGTCTCTGAGTCTAATCTGATCAATTTGCTCTAACACACCAATTTTCCTAAGCCTTTGGATATCTTCTTCTATAGTATACCAAGGCATGCCTAGTACTCCAACTTGATTTAGCATAGGTCACCACGTAATCTATGCTTCAGTGACCCAACCAAATAACTGTTAGATCCTTTCCTAACATCTTTAGTGGAAACTTTGAATGAATAATCTGTGTTTAGTGGGCCCATGTCAATAAACTCAGACTGATCCATTTTTATTTTCCTCACACCATTATCCCATACCCTTAATAGCCATTTCCACACATATTCCCCAGGTTTCTGTTTGTAAATATTAGAAAAGTCAAACACTTCTTTTGAAGTATAGCATACCTCCTCTTGGGTCACACTGTACTTCACCTTTTGGGGTTCGCTGCAACTTAAGTCTTTTTATAGGTCTAGAACCCAAAGTTTGTGGTAAGGATATGTTTTTAGGACATTCAGCATTGTCTTATAAGGCATGTGCCTCAGACAACGCCCCAGACAATGATTCAGACAAAGGCTCTTCAGACACAGCTATGTTAATCTCATCAGATGAGGGTGGGGGGCTAGTGGTTCTACTGGAAAGGGTGGCTTAGCAGACCAAGATGGTGTAATCTCTTCAAATGGCAATGAGGGGCTGGTTCTGTTGGCAGGAGTGATTCAACGGAATTTAGGAGCTCAGTGCCCCCAGCTTCCTGATTATCTGCCCGTATAGCCCTATCCCAAGTTTCCAGATCCCATTTCTTCCCAATCAATGCCCTCATTTTAACTGCAGACACCAGTCAAGTTTGGGAAATGAGTTGGTGTTGTAATTCTGCCACTCATTTTTTTTGGCTTTAACAAAGAAAAATTTATTTCTTCACAGTAAAGTTGGCTAAAAGTCCAAATTCAGGGTGTCAGCTCCAGGGGAAGAGGCTTTCTCTCCGTTGGCCTTCTCATCAGTCTTCGAAGGACTAGGAGTTTCTTGGCACAGGGACTCTGGTTTCAAAGGACACGCTCTGTTCTCAGCACTGCTTTCTTGGTAGGTATGAGGTCCCCAACTCTTTGCTTGCTTCTCTTTACTTTTTTTTTTTTTAATTTTTATTATGCTTTAAGTGAAAGCTTACAAATCGTCAGTGTCTCATACAAAAATTTATGTACACCATGCTGTATACTCCTAATGGCTCTCTCCCTAATGAGACAGCCCACTCCACCTCTCCGATCTCTCTTTTTGTATCCATTCCGCCAGCTTCTGACCCCCCTCTGCCCTCTCATTTCTCCTCCAGGCAGGAGATGCCAACATGGTCTCAAGTGTCTACTTGATCCAAGAAGCTCATCCTTCACAAGCATCTTTTTCTATCCCATTGTCCAGTCCAATCCCTGTCTGAAGAGTTGGCTTTGGGAATGGTCCCTGTCTTGGGCTAACAGAAGGCCTGAGGGCCATGACCACGGAGGTCCTTCTGGTCTCAGTCAGACCATTAAGTCTGGTCTTTTTATGAGAATTTGGGATCTTCATACCACTGCTCTCCTGCTCCCTCAGGGCTTCTCTGTTGTGTTCCTGTCAGGGCAGTCATCAGTTGTAGCCAGGCAACCATCTAGCATTTCTGGTCTCAGGCCGATGTAGTCTCTGGTTTATGTGGCTCTTTCTGTCTCCTGGGCTCATAATTACCTTGTTTCTTTGGTGTTCTTCATTCTTCTTTGCTCCAGGTGAGTTGAGACCAATTGATTCGTCTTAAATGGCTGCTTACTAGCATTTAAGACCCCAGATGTCACTCTCCAAAGTGGGATGCAGAATGTTTTCTTAATAGATTTTATTATGCCAATTAACTTAGTTGTCCCCTGAGACCATGTTCCCCAAACTCCCTCCCCTGCTACACTGGCCTTTGAAGCATTCAGTTTATTCCGGAAACTTCTTTGCTTTTGGTTTAGTTCAGTTGTGCTGACCTCTCCTGTATTGTGTGTTGTCTTTCCCTTCACCTAAAGTAGTTCTTATCTACTATCTAATTACTTAATAACCCTCTCCCTCCCTCCTTCCCTGACTCCACCCTCTCCTAACCATCAACGAATATTTTCTTCTCTGTTTAAACTATTTCTCCAGTTCTTATAATAGTGGTCCTGTACAATATTTGTCTGTTTGAAACCGACTAATTTCACTCAGCATAATGCCTTCCAGATTCCTCCATGTTACGAAATGTTTCACAGATTCATTACTGTTCTTTATCAATGTGTGGTATTCCATTGTATGAATATACCATAATTTATTTATCCATTCATCCATTGATGGGCACCTTGGTTGCTTCCATCTTTTTGCCACTGTAAACACTACTGCAATGAGCATGGGTGCGCATATATCTGTTCCTGTAAAGCCTCTTATTTCTCTAGGATATATTCCAAGGAGTGGGATCGCTAGATCCTGTGGTAGTTCTATTTCTAGCTTTTTAAGGAAGTGCCAAATCAATTTCCAAAGTGGTTGTACCATTTTACATTTCCACCAGCAGTGTAGAAGTGTTCCAGTCTCTCCACAACCTCTCCAACATTTATTATTTTGTGTTTTTTGGATTAATGCCAGCCTTGTTGGCGTGAGATGGAATCTCATTGTAGTTTTGATTTGCATTTCTCTAATGGCTAATGATCGTTCTAAGCATTTCCTCATGTATCTGTTAGCTACCTGAATGTCTTCTTTAGGGAAGTGTCTGTTCGTATCTTTTGGCCAATTTTTATTGGGTTAATTGTCTTCTTGCAGTTGAGTTTTTGCAGTATCATGTAGATTCTACAGATCAGTTGCTGATTGGAACTGTTACAGCTAAAAACTTTTTCCTAGTCTGTAGGTAATGCTTTTACTCTTCTGGTGAAGTCTTTGGATGAGCATAGGTGTTTGATTTTTAGGAGCTCCCAGTTATCTACTTCTTCTTCTGCATTGTTAGTAATGTTTGTATACTGTTTATGCCATGTATTAGGGCTCCTAACATTGTCCCTATTTTTTCTTCCATGATCTTTATCATTTTAGATTTTGTATTTAGGTCTTTGATCCATTTTGAGTTAGTTTTTGTGCATGGAGTGAGGTATGGGTCTTGTTTCATTTTTTTGCAGGTGGATATCCAGTTATACCAGCATCATTTGTTAAAAAGACTTTCTTTTCCGCATTGAACTGATTTGGGGACTTTGTCAAATAACAGCTGCTCATATGAGGATGGATTTATGTCTGGATTCTCAATTCTGTTCCATTGGTCTATGTATCTGTTGTTGTACCAGTGCCAGGCTGTTTTGAGTACTGTGGCCGTATAATAAGTTCTAAAATCAGGTAGAGCAAGGCCTCCCACTTTGTTCTTCTTTTGCAGTAATGCTTTACTTATCCAGGGCCTCTTTCTCTTCCATATGAAGTTGGTGATTTGTTTCTCCATCTCATTAAAGAATGTCATTGGAATGTGGATTGGACTTGCATTAAGTACATAGATCGCTTTTGGTAGAATAGACATTTTTAAAATGTTAAGTCTTTCTATCCATGAGCAAGGAATGTTTTTCCACTTACTTCAGTCTCTTTTGGTTTCTTGCAGAAGTGTTTTGTAGTTTTCTTTGTATAAGTCTTTTACATCTCTGGTGAGATCATTTGTATTTTATCTTCCTGGGGGCTACCGTAAATGGTATTGATTTGGTGATTTCCTCTTCAATGTTCTTTTTGTTCGTGTAGAGGAATCCAACTGATTTTTGTATGTTTATCTTGTATCCTGATTCTCTGCTGAACTCTTCTATTAGTTTCAGTATTTTTCTGGAGGATTCCTTAGGGTTTTCTGTGTATAAGATCATGTCATCTGCAAATAGAGATACTTTTACTTCTTCCTTGCCAATCTGGATGCGCTTTATTTCTTTATCTAGCCTAATTGCTCTGGCTAAGATCTCCAACACAATGTTGAGTAAGAGTAGTGATAAAGGGCATCCTTGTCTGGTTCTCGACCTAAAGGGAAATGCTTTCAGGCTTTCTCCACTTAGGATGATGTTGGCTGTTGGCTTTGTATAAATGCCCTTCATTATATCGAGGAATTTTCCTTCTATTCCTATTTTGCTGAGAGTTTTTAATCTTGAATGGGTGTTGAACCTTGTCAAATGCCTTTTCTGCATCAATTGATAAAATCATGTGATTTCTGTCATTTGTTTTATTTATAAGATGGATTACATTAATTGTTTTTCTAATGTTGAACTATCCTTGCATACCTTGTATAAATCCCACTCGGTCATGGTGAATTATTTTTTTGATACGTTGTTGAATTCTATTGGCTAGAATTTTGTTGAGGATTTTTGCATCTAAGTTCATGAAGGATAAAAAAAAAAGATATAAGTCTGTAATTTTCTTTTTTTGTGGTGTCTTTACCTGGTTTTGGTATCAGGGATATGGTGACTTCATAGAATGAGTTTGGGAGTATTCTGTCCTTTTCTACGCTCTGAAATACCTTTAGTAGTAGTGGTGTTAACTTTTCTCTGAGAGTTTGGTAGAACTCTGCAGTGAAGCGGGCTGGACCAGGGCTTTGTTTTGTTGGGAGTTTTTTGATTACCTTTTCAATCTCTTCTTTTGTTATGGGTCTATTTAGTTGTTCTACCTCTGTTTGTGTCAGTTTAGGTAGGTAGTGTGTTTCTAGGAATTCATCCATTTCTTCTAGGTTTTCAGATTTGTTACAGTACAATTTTTTATAGAAATTTGAAATGATTCTTTTAATTTCAGTTAGGTCTGTTGTAATATCACCCATCTCATTTTTTATTCGGTTTATGTGCTTCCTCTCCTGTTTTTCTTTTTTCGGTTTGGCCAGTGCCTTACTAATTTTGTCAAGTTTTTCGAAGAACCAACTTCTGGTCTTGTTAATTCTTTCAATTGTTTTTCTGTTTTCTACTTCATTTAATGCTGCTCTAATTTCTATTATTTGCTTTCTTCTGGTGCCTGAGTGTTTCTTTTGTTGCTTTCTTTGTATTTGTTCAAGTTGTAGGAACACTTCTTTGATTATGGCCCTTTCTTCTTGTATGTGTGCATTTTTTTGATATAAAGCGACCTCTGAGCACTGCTTTCGCTATGTCCCAAAGGTTCTGATAAGACATGTTTTCATTCTCATCAGATTCAGTGAATTTCTTTATTCCATCCTTAATGCCTTCTATAATCCAGTCTTTTTTGAGCAGGGTGTTCTTCAGTTTCCAAGTGTTTGATTTCTTTTCCCTGCTTTCTTTGTTATTGATTTCTACTTTTATGGCCTTATGGTCAGAGAAGATGCTTTGAAATATTTCAATGTTTTGGATTCTGCTAAGGCTTGCTTTATGACCTAATATGTGGTCTAGTCTAGAGAATGTTCCATGTGCACTTGAAAAGAAAATATGCTTGGCTGCTGCTGGGTGGAGTGTTCTGTGTATGTCTGTGAGGTCAGTTTGGTTGTTTGTGGCATTTAGGTCTTTTGTGTCTTTATTGAGCTTCTTTCTAGATGTCCTGTCCTTCACAAAAGTGGTGTGTTTAAGTCTCGTACTATTATTGTGAAGCTGCCTATCTCACTTTTCAATGCTGTTAGGGTTTGTTTTATGTACCTTGCAGCCCTGTCATTGGATGCATAAATATTTACTATGGTTATATTCTCCTGGTATATTGTCGTTATATCATGTCTTTCCTTATCCTTTATGATGGATTTAACTTTAAAGTCTATTTTGTCAGAAATTAATATTGCCACTCTGCTCTTTTTCGATTGCTGTTTGCTTGATTTATTTTTTTCCGACCTTTTAGTTTTAGTTTGTTTGTGTCTCTAAGTCTAAGGAGTGTCTCTTGTAGGCAGCTTATAGACAGATCAGATTTTTTAATCCATTCTGCCACTCTCTGTTTCTTTATTGCTGCATTTAGTCCATTTACATTCAGCGTAATTATGGATAGGTATGAATTTAGTGCTATTATTTTGATGTCTTTTGTGTGTGTTGTTGACAGTTTCTTTTTTCTACTTAATTTTTTGTGCTGAGTAGTTTATGTATTGTCTTTTCCTCCTATTCAATGTGTTGATTTTGTTTCTGCTGAGTCTCTATTTTTTCTTGTATTCTATATTCATGTGTAGGATAGTTTGTCTCCTTTGTGGTTTCCTTAATATTTACCCTTATCGTCCTAAATTTATACCCAACTTTTATTTCTTTGAATCACTTTGTCTTCCTCTCCATAGGAAAGATCTATGACTACATTTCTTAGTCCCTCTTTGTCATTTTAATGCTGTCTTCTTTAACATAATAACATCACTGTTTCCTTGTTTTGAGTGTTTTTTTATCTTGATTTATTTTTGTGATCTCCCTGTCTGGGTTGACTTCTGATTGCTCTGTCCAGTGTTCTAGACTTGGGTTGATACCTGATATTATTGATTTCCTAACCAAAGAGCTCCCTTTAGTATTTCCTGTAGTTTTGGTTTGGTTTTTACAAACTCCCTAAACTTCTGTTCACCTGGACATGTCCTAATTTCACCTTCATATTTCAGAGACAGTTTTGCTGGATATATGATTCTTGGCTGGAATTTTTTTTTCCTTCAGTGCTTTATATAAGTCATCCCATTGCCTTCGTGCCTGCGTGGTTTCTGCCAAGTAGTCCGAGCTTACTCTTATTGGCTCTCCTTTGCAGGTGACTTTTCATTTATCCCTAGCTGCTCTTAAAATTCTCTCTTTATTTTTGGTTTTGGCAAGTTTGATTATAATATGTCTTGGTGACTTTCTCTTAATACCTACCTTATGTATAGCTCGAAGAGCATCTTGAATAGATATCTTCTCATCTTTCATGACATCAGGGAAGTTTTCTGCCAACAAATCTTCAACAATTCTCTCTGTATTTTCTGTTACCCCTCCCTGTTCTGACACTCCAATCACTCATAGGTTATTTCTCTTGTTAGAGCCCCAGATTATTCTTAAGATTTCTTCATTTTTTTAAATGCTTTTATCTGATTTTTCTTCAAATATTTTGGTCCCAAGTGCTTTATATTCAAGTTCACTAATTCTGCTTTCCACTTGCTCAATTCTGTTCCTCTGACTTTCTATTGAGTTGTCTGATTCTGTAATTTTATTGTTAATCTTCTGAATTTCTGATTGCTGTCTGTCTGTGGATTTTTCCAGCTTATTGAATTTTTCATTATGTTCCTGAATAGCTTTTTAATTTCTTCAATTGCTTTATCTGTGTGTTCCGTGGCTTGTTTTGCGTATTGCCTGATTTCCTTCCTGATGTCTTGAAGGGTTCTGTGTGTGAATCTTTTGTATTCTGCATCTGGTAATTCCAGAAAGGCACTTTCACCTAGAAGAATACTTGATTCTTTGTTTTGAGAGCTTGTTGAGCCAATCAAGGTCTGTTTCTTTGTGTGACTTGGTATTGACTATTGTCTCCGAGTCATCTATAAGTTATTGTATTAGCTTATTTTATCTTTGATTACTGTATCTTAACTTCTTGCTTTTGTTTTGGTATGCCCAAATGGGTTGTTTGAGCGAGCTAGCTTGATTATTTTCACCTTTGAAGCTCTGAAGTCCTGTCCCCAGATGGCTAGAGTCGTTATCAGGTATATCAGTCTAGGAGCCCATTCACTTTTCTTGTAAGGATTCAGCTCAGGTGTCCAGGTAGCTGGTCACCAAGTTGTGGTACAGGCTCCGTCCTGCAGTCTTAGAAGTGCAGGGGTGTTTGGTGTAGGTACCAGTATCCGGTTGCAGCAGGGAGTCATGCTCTAAACAAGGCATGTGGCAGAGAATCATCCCCCAAGTGTCTCTGAGGAAAGCACATCCCTCTTCCCTAGAACGTACAGGTGAGTGGGTTCTGCAGACGGACCATGGGCACGCATTGTATTTGGTTGTAAGGACTGGGAGGTAGCAGTTATCCTTGGATCCCTGTGGTGGATGGCTCGGTGACCTGAGTGGAGCCACCAGTCCTTAAGCCCCTGATAATGGGTAGGTGAGGACCCTGTTGAGTAGGCAAAGCAGTGTCAAACATCAAACACTCATCTCTCCATTGCACAGCTGAAACAGTTGTAGTCTGCCAACAAGGGCCTATTCTCCTTAAATAGGCCCACACAGGTCCATGCAGGGGGGAAAGGTACTCAAAGTCCACAGACCATTTATGTCTGGACAGGAGTTGCTTCTGTCCAGAGCTCCCCCGGTTAGTGGAGCTGGAAAATTATCTTTTCCCTCAGATGCAAATTTTTTCCTTCTCCAAGGCCAGGAGAATGACTCTAGGAGCTCAACAGGGCCTACCTCAGGCCCAGGGAAATCAACAGCCACTGAAGCCAGCTTGGAGCGTGGGGCACGGTAAAATATATGCAAGTACTTACTTTTTGCTGAGAGCGCCTTTCTACTTTGGTTCCAGAGGTTTGAGTAGGCTGTGTGGCTGGCTACTACTTCTCCCTGAGGAAACTGTGGCTGAATGCTAGTACCAGCTCGCTGCAGCTGATCCTGGAAATGGTGCCTGAAAGCTCCCAGTGAGTCAGGTCCAGTAACTCCTCTCCACTTCAAAACCGTTTCTTCCTCCCCTTGCTGCTCAGTTCGTTTTCTAACTTTGCCTTTTATGTTCAGGGCTCTTAGTTTAGCATAAGTATACTGGTTTCACTTGTTTTTTTCGGGTCTTTGTTGTAAGAGCACTTGCCGGAATCATCTGTCTATTCTGCCATCTTGGCCCCGCCTCTGCTGCTCTTATTATAAGACTTTGGGTTTGGATTTCAGCAATACCAGCTATGTTACTACAAGAAAGAAGGCTTTCTTTCAAGGGACAAGTAGAAAATTTGATGTATTTTATCAGGCGCTTGAGCTTTGACTCTGAAGCCTTTAGCTTATCTCCTTTAACCACTTTGTCTAGTGAAAGTAGAACCAAACAACCAGTGTCCTTATGCTTCTCATTATGACCTTCTTGTAGAAAGATATGAAACATGCAATCACCCAGAGCCTTGTCTCTCACCAATACTTGACCTATTGGTGATGACATTTTGCATATTTCTATTGCCACCTCATGCCATGGATTAACAGTGCTCTTTACTACTAGAATCAGAGTCAACAACATCTTTAAGACTAACTAGATTTGAGAACCAATTTAGAAAATTCGTCCTTACAATTTTGTTTCTCTAGAACCACTCTCAGTAACAAATGTCTCAGGCTGGATTCTTTAGAGAAGTAAAACCAGTAAAGCATATAAATACATATAAGAGAATGATTTATATCAAGGAATTAGATCATGTGGTTGTAGATGCTGGAACTTCCCAAGTCCATGGGTCAGGATAGAGGCTTCTCCTGATTCACATAGCTGCAGGATATGTTGAACTTAAGATTGGTAGGTCAGACAACAGGGCTCTTGGTCACAGGCTGCAAAGGTCAACAATCCCAAGATTGGCAGGCAAGCCGCAGGTAAGCTGCTAGTTCAAGTCCCTAGAACCAGAGGTCAGATGAACAGGAGCCAGCTGCAGGATCCAGAGTGAGCAAACGCTCCTAAGCCTTGCCAGAAAGTCCCCTCATATTTCATGAAGGCTCTACCCCCAAGAAAACTCACTTTCAACTGATTGGTTACTCACAGCAGATACCATCATGGAGGTGATCACATTATATCAAATCTCATCACAGAAGTGTTCATATCATCATACTACTGCCAAACTATATCATAACTGCCAAACTACTAAGAATCATGGCCTAGTCAAGTTGACACACAACCTTAACTATCACTCACTGCCACACAGAGGCTTTCCTGAGGCCTAGACAAGCAGATTCTCCTGTGGGGACATGCTTAATTACTTTTCAATCCTCGAGTAGCTCCCACAGTCATTTCTCCTGTAAGGCAGGAAAAAAAAAAAAAGTGGGCTCCTATTTCCTTACACCCTGGAAAGATAATTCAAGAAACATTGATATGAAAGTAAATCCCAGTGGTGTCACTCCTTTGTTCTGAGAATTTCAGTGGTTTTCCCTGTCAACAGATAGAAGTGCCAGTTTCTCACACTATCATCCTCAGATCTCCACAAAAAACACTGACTTATTTTTCAGGCCTTATTTTCCACTAACCCACTTTCACAAGTCTTACAGTCCAGCTAAGAGAAATTTCTCTGTGATCCAACTATGTCCCCTATATCTCTCCTTCCTGACTTTTGCTCAGCCAAATTCCTGTCTCTAGAATGCCTCTCTTCTCATAGTTCCACTCACCTCTTGTAGAAATCCTACTGATTTCTTCAAAGCCAGGGTCAACTCAAGAGTCTGGATTTAAGAGACTCACTTAGGGCCTTTTCCATGTCAAAATCAACAGATTGGATGAACAGCAAAATTTCACAAACCTAATACACCTTGCTGTAAAAGAGCAGATGCAAAACTAGAGTGCACTCTGCGCCTTGTTTAATAGACAAGGAGTCATGGGGTGGTTAGTTGTAGCAGTGCCTAATGTTGGAGGGCAAAAGGACATGTTGACCTGGCCTTATATTGACTTGCAAGGCATGCAGAAGGCTCTCTCAGATCTAATTAAGATGCTCTTCAACACAGAATTGAGTGAAATTCAGTGCTTGGCTTTGGGCAGTCCCAAACTGAGTTTTTGCTTCCTCTGAAACATCCCAAATGGAAACAGCAGCAACACCGACTTGCAGCTGGTCCCTCACTCCTTGACTTCTCATGAACAGAGTGCGGAGTCTGCATTCTGGGGGAAATTGTTCAATTGATCTGATCTTCTTTCCTGGGCAGGAGGATCTCCCAGGTCCCCAGGGGTGAGACATCACAAAAGCCAAGGCCACGCCAGGTAGCAGAGGCTGTAGTTCATGGCCAAGGTGTTCATCCACAGGAATGGATCAAGAAGGGAACAGTCCAGGTATAATACAGAGGAACAGACACTGGGGAGAAAAGATGAGGGCAGTGGCTTAAAGTGCGAATGGTAATGTAGATCAGTGTGGAGGAGGAGATGGAACTGGGGGTACTCCTTGAGGTACCAGAGTCACTGGAACTAGTTCTTTTTACTTATTGATTTATTCTGAGAAAAATTTAATAATATGGAGAAGGCCTAAGAATAATAAACAAGCATATTGCTACCACCCAGGATTAATGATTGTTTTCTATATTCTTTTGTCTTTAAAGATAGTAAACATTCCCAAATAAAGTCCCTTTTAACTACACACTTCAGTCTTATTCCTTTCTTTCCTCCTCTGTGCCAACTACTGACATAAACGTCATGTATGCTTTTCCAGTTTTCTTTTAAATTAAAAAAAAAAAAAAAATTCCATAACCAAAATGTAGTACTGGTTTCTCTGCATGTGAGTTTTTATTTAGATAAATGGTGTTATTTCATATGCTTTATTCTTCATCTTGCTTTTTGTCCCCACAACATTTTTGAGATCTACCCATGTTTTATAGGGTCACTATGAGTTGAAATTGACTCGACGGTAACAGGTTTGTTTTTTTCTTTTTTTGGTTTACCCATGTTTGGGTTAGCAATCAAGTTCTTAACCACTACTCCACCAGGGCTGTTGACCAAAAGGTAGGCAGTTCCAATCAACCAGGCATTCCTTGGAAACCCTATGGGACAGCTCTACTCTGTCCTGTAGGGTCACTATGAGTAGGAATCAACTGGAAGGCAATGGGTTTGATTTATTCCCCCCATGCATCTGTCAGTTTGTCATGCTGTGGGGGCTTGTGTGTTACTGTAATGCTGGCAGCTAGGCCACCGATATTCAAATGCCAGCAGGGTCACCCATGGTGGACAGGTTTCAGTTGAGCTTCCAGACCAAAACAGAGTAGGAAGAAGGACCCGGCAGTCTACTTCTGAAAAGAATTAGCCAGTTTTTTATTGAGATGCATTGAATTTAAAGGTCAATATAAAATAGAACTCTTATACATCGATAGCAGTACATCAACAGGGAACTGACAGAAATTCAAGATGGATTCAGAAGAGGATGCAGAACAAAGGATACCATTGCTGATATCAGAAGGATCTTGGCTTAAAGCAGAGAATACCAGGAAAATGTCTGCCTGCATTTTACTGATTATAAGACATTTGACTGTGTGGATCATAACAAATTATGGATAACAATACAAACAATGAGAATTCCAGAACACTTAATTGTGCTCATGCGAAACCTGTACATAGACCACAAGGCAGTCACTTGAACCAAACAAAGGAATACCGTGTGGTTTAAAATCAGGAAAGGTGTGAGTCAGGGTTGTATCCTTTCACCATACTATTCAATCTGTATGCTGAACAAGTAACCCAAGAAGCTGGACTATATGAAGAAGAACAGGGGATCAGAACTGGAGGAAGACTCATTAACAACCTGTGATATGCAGATGACAAAATTTTGCTTGCTGCAAGTGAAAAGGACCTGAAGTACTTACTGACGAAGATCAAACACTACAGCCTTCAGTATGGATTACACCACAATGTAAAGAAAACAAAAATTCTTACAACTGGAACAATAAGCAACATCATGATAAACAGAAAAGATTGAGATTGTCAAGGATTTCATTTTACTTGGACCCACAATCAATACCCATGGAAGCAGCAGTAAAGAAGTCAAGCAATGTATTGCATTGGGCAAATCTGCTCCAAAAGACCTCTTTAAAGTATTAAAATGCAAATATGTTACTTTGAGGACTAAGGTGCTATGACCCAAGCCATGGTATTTTCAATTACCTCATAAGCATGTGAAAGCTGGACAATGAAAAAGGAAGATCAAAGAAGAATTGATGCCTTTGAATTATGATGTCGACAAAGAATATTGAATATATATCATGGACTGCCAGAAAAGTGAACTAATCTGTCTTGAAAACAGTGATTTGGACACATTTATCAGGAGGGACCAGTCCCTGTAGAAAGCTGTCATGCTCACCAACCTGTAGAAAGGTCAGTGAAAGAGAAGAAGATCCTCGATGAGATAGTGATGGTTAAGGTTTTGTGTCGACTTGGATGGGCCATGATTCTGAATTGTTTGGCAATTATGAGGTAGTTTGACAGCTATTATGGGTTGAATTGTGTCCCCCCGCCCCCCCCCCCCCCGCAAAATGTGTATCAACTTGGCTTGGTCATGATTCCCAGTATTGTGATCTGATGTGATTATTTTGTGTGTTGTAAATCCTAACTTCTATGATGTTAATGTGGCAGGATTAGAGGCATTTATGTTAATGAGGCAGAACTCAATTTATAGAATTAGGTTGCATCTTGAGCCAATCCCTTTTGAGATATAAAAGAAAGAAGCCATCAAAGTGGAGAGGGATGTCATGCCTCCAAGAAACATGTGCTGGGGGTGGAAAATGTCCTTTGGACCCAGGATCCCTGCACTGAAAATCTCCTAGACCAAGGGAAGATTGATGAAAAGGACCTTCCTCCAGAGCCAACAGAGGGAGAAAGACTTCCCCTGGAGCTGAGTGTCCTGAATTTGAACTTTCGCCTCCTATACTGTGAGAGAACAAATTCCTGTTTCTTAAAATCATGCAGTTGTGGAATTTCTGTTATAACAGCACTAGATAACTAAGACAGTAGGTATGATATAATGTAATCACCTCCATGATGAGATCAGCTATGAGTGGCCAGTCAGTTGAAAGGGAGTTTCCTTGGGGGTGTGGACTGCATTCAATATATGTGGACTTTCTGGCAAGGCACATGAGCTTTTGCTCACTCTGGACCCTAGATCTGGCCTCCAGTTCTTGGGACTAGCAGCTAGCAGCTACATGCTTGAGCTAGCAGCTTACCACCTACTCTTGGGATTCATCAGCCACTGCAGCCTGTGAGCCAAAGGCATGCCATCTTAACTGTTAATCTTGGGTCCATCGGCCCCTGCAGCTCCTTGAGTTAGGAAAAGCCTCCAGCCTGACCCACGGACCCTTCGGACTTTCTAGTCTCTACAACCTCATGAGCCATTTCCTTGATACAAATCTCTATGTATACATACATACATACATACATACATACATACATACATACATACATACATACATATATATACATTCACTGTTTCGCTTCTCTAGAGAACCCAGCCTAAGACATTTGGTACCAACTGTGGTTCCAGAGAAACAAAATTGTAAGGATGAGTTTCAAAAATTGGTTTTCAAGTCTGGGTAGTCTTAAACATGTTGACAACTCTTCTTTGAGCAGTAAAGAGGGCACTGCTCATCCATGGCATGAAGAGGCAATGGAAATACACAAAATATCACCACCAATAGATCAGCTTTTGGTGAGAAGCGAGGCTGTGGGTCGTCGCATATTTGACATCTTTCTACAATTTTGTTAAAATGAGAAATATAAGGAAGCTGGGTTGTTGGTCCTACTTTCACTAGACAGAATGGCGAAAGAAATAGAAGAGCTCAGGGCTTTAGAATCACAGCCCAACCTTGAAGTTGCCACTTACGCCTTGAAAGAAGGCCTTATTTTTTGTAGTAACAGAACTGATATTGTCGAAAACCAAACCCAGAGTCTTATTGTAAGAGTGGTTAAATTACAATGGCAATTGAATTCCTAACCTCAGAATGGTGTCCGGAGTTAAAGTGAGGGCATCGATTGTGTAGAAATGGTATTCTGAAACTTGGGACGGGTGCATATGGGGAGATAATCAGCAAGATGGGAACACTGAGCCCACAAACTCTATTGAATCACTCCTTCCAGTAGAAGCAGCCCTCTCACTGTCATCTGAAGAGATTATTCCTTCTTTGTCTGCTGAGCTACCCACCCCAGTAAAACCATTAGTCCCTCCATCCCCATCTGATAAGTTTAACCCAGCTGTGTCTGAATAACCTTTGTTGAGTCATCCACTGGGGAGGAGTCTGAATCACTGCCTGAGGTAGATATCATACAAAACATTGCTGAATGTTCCCAGAACACATCCACACTACAAACTTTGGCTTCTAGGCCTAAACTAGGCTTAAGTCCCAGTGAGCTCCAAGAGGTGAAGTACAAAGTGTAACCCATGAGGAGGTAGGCTACACTCCAAAAGAACTGCTTGAGTTTTCTAATACGTACAAACAGGAACCTGGGGAATATGTGTGGGAATGGCTATTCAGGGTATGGGATAATGGTGCAAGGAACATAAAAGCTGATCAGTCTGAGTTTATAGATATGAGCTCACTAAGCACAGATTCTTCATTCAATGTTACAGCTTGAGAAGTTAGGAAAAGATGTAATTGTTTATACGGTTCACTGAAGCATGAATTGCATTGTGGCTTACACTAAATCAAGTTGAAGTACCAGATCTGACTTGGTATACTGTAGAAGGAATTCAAAAGCTTAGGGAACTTGGCATGCTAGAGTGGATTTATTAGGTTAGATCCACAGATCCACACTTGAAGTCCCCAGAAGACACAGCTTTTACCATAACAGTTAGGAACTAATTTATGAAGGGAGTCCAGCATCGTTGAAGACTGCTGTGATTGCTATTTTATATAAGTCAGATTAGACAGTGGGAACTGTCCTAATTGAATTAAGACACCTAACTACAATGGGGCTGATTGAACCCTGTGGTGGTAGGGACCAAGTGGCAACACTTAATTGACAAAGACAAGGTGAGTGTGGTTACCATAATGGACTGTGTTGTTGAAATAGTAATCAGAATAGTCTGACTCCTATGAATTTACGGCTTTAGCTACTTAGTCATGGTGTTCCTAGGAGTGAAATAGAAAATCTACTAAATATTTACCTGATCTGTACAAGCAGAAGAATTCTAGATCAAGTGATCAGCAGTCTAATTCAAATTGCCAAAATAGTCACGGCCCCTCAATCAATTCCCAGACTTGAGCCAGTTTACAGACCCACAGCCTCTTGAATGAAAGGGAGATTTTGTTCCCTTTAGGAAGGATGCCACTACACTGCAAGAACGTATACTGATAATCTTTCACCTAGCCTTCTATAAGGGACTCTCTGGCCTTTTATGAGAGTGACTGTTTACTGGGGAAAAGGAAATAATCAGACTTTTCGGGAGTTACTGGATACTGGCTTTGAACTGCCCTTAATTCCAGGAGTTGCAAAACATCACTGGCGTAAGCCAGTCTGAGTGGGGGTGTATAAAGGTCAGGTTATTATGGAGTCTTAGATTAGGTTTGGCTCACAGAATGTACAGTGGGTCTCCAAACCCAGTCTGTCTTGATTTCCCCAGTTCCAGAAAGCATAATTGAGATATATATACTCAGAAACTGACAGAACCCCCACATGCATCACTGGCAAGTGGAGTAAGGGCTATTATGGTAGGAAAAGCCAAGTGAAAGCCATTAGGATTGCCCCTACCTAGGATAATAGTAAACCCAAAACAGTACCACATTTCTGGAGGGATTGCAGAGAGTGCTGCCTCCATCAAGGATTTGAAGGATACAGGGGTGGTGATTCCCACAACATCCCCATGCAACTTTCCTATGTGGCCTGTGCAGAAAAAAGATGAATCTTGTAAAATGACAGCAGATTATTGAAAGCTTAACAAGGTGGGACTCCAATTGCAGCTGCTGTTCCAGATGTAGTTTAATTGCTTGAGCAAATTAATACATCTCTTGGTACCTAGTATGCAGCTATTGCTCTGGCTAATGCCATTTTCTTCATACCTGTTTTGAAGGATCACCAGAAGCAGTTTGTCTTCAACTGGCAAGGCCAGCAATACACCTTCAGTGTCCTACCTCAGCACTATGTCAACTCTCTAGCCTTATGTCATAATTTAGTCCACAGGGACCCTGATCGTCTTTCCCTTCCATAAGATGTAACACTGGTCCATTACTTTGTTGACATTATGTTGACTGGGCCTAGTAAGGAAGAAGTGTCAATGACTGTGGACTTATTAGTAAAACATTTGCATGCTAGAGGGTGGAAAATTAATCCAAAAATTCAGGCACCTTCCACCTGAATGAATTTTCTAGAGGTTTAGTGGTGTGGTACTTGTCAAGATATTCCTTCTAAAGTGAAGGATAAGTTGCAGCATCTTGCCCTCCCACAACTAAAAAAGAGGCATAGGGCCTTGTGGGCATTTTTGGAATTTGGAGGCAACATATCCCTCATTTGGGTATGCTACTCTGGCTTATTTATTAAGTGACTTGAACAGCTGCTAGTTTTGAGTGGGGCCCAGGCCAAGAGAAGGCTCTGCAACAGGTTCAGGCTGTTTTGCAAGCCACTCTGCCACTTATACCATATGATCCAGCTGATCCAATGGTGTTTGAAGTGGCAGTGGCAGTGGCAGATAGAGATGCTGTTTTGAGCCTTTGGCAGGGGCCTAATGGTGAATCACAGTGTAAACCCTTAGGATTTGGGAGCAAAGCCCTGCCATACTCTGCAGATAACTACTCTCCTTTTAAGAAACAGATTTTGACTTCTCACTGGGCCTTAATAGAGACCGAATGTTTAACCATGGGACACCAATCACCATGTGGCCTGAACCGGGTGTTGTCTGACCCACAGAGCCATAAAGTAGGATGTGCACAGCAGCACTCCATTATTAAATGGAAGTGTTATATACGAGATCGGGCCCAAGCAGGATCTGAAGGCGCAAGTAAGTTGCATGAGGAAGTGGACCAAATGCCCATGGTCTCCACTACTGTCACATTATCTCCCTCAGTCTGTACCTATGGCCTCATGGGGAACTCTTTATGATCTGTTGACTGAGGAAGAGAAAACTCGTGCCTGACTTACACATGGTTCTGCATAATACGTGGGCACCACTCAAAAATGGACAGCGGCAGCACTACATCCCTTTTCTGGGACCTCCCTGAAGGACAGTGGTAGGAGAAATTCTCCCAATATTCAGAACTTTGAGCAGTGTACCTGGTTGTTCACTTTGCTTGGAAGGAGAAATGGCCAGATGTGTGTTTGTATACTGATTCATGGATGGTTTGGCTGGATGGCCAGAGACTTGGAAGGACCATGATTGGAAAATTGGTGTCAAGAAATTAAGGGGAAGAGGTATACGGATAGACTTTCCTGAATAGGCAAAAGAAATGAAAATATTTGTGTCTCATGTGAATGCTCACCAAAGGGTGGCCGTGGCAGAGGAGAATCTTAATAATCAAGTGAATATTATCATGGGTTCTGTGGAAACCAGTCATTTTCTTTTTCCATCCCCTCCCATCATTACCTGATGGGCTTATGAACAAACTGGCCATGGTGGAAGGGAAGGAGATTTTGCATGGGCTCAGCATCAGTGACTTCCATTCACCCAAGCTGGCTTGGCTATAAACACTGCTGAGCGCCTAATCTGCCAGCAACAGAGACCAACACTGAGTCACTGATATGGCATCATTTCTCAAGGTGATCAGTGAGCAGCCTGGTGACAGGTTGATTACATTGGACCACTTCTATCATGGAAAAGGCAGTGTTTTGTTCTTATTGGAATAGACGCTTATTCTGGATATGAATTTTCCATCAGTTATGGACTGAATTACTTCCCCCCAAAATGTGTATCAACGTGGCTAGGCCATAATTCCAAGTATTGTGTGATTGTCCACCATTTTGTCATCTGATGTGATTTTCCTATATGTTGCAAATCCTGCCTCTGTGGTGTTAATGAGGCAGGATTGGAGGCAGTTATATAAAAGAGGCAAGAATCAATTTATAAGATTAGGTTGTACCTTGAGTCAATCTCTTTTGAGATATAAAAGAGAGAAGCAAGCACAAAGACAGGAGTACCTCCTACCACTGAGAAAGCAGGGTCAGGAGCAGATCACATACTTTGGATCTGGGGTTCTTGCACTGGGAAGTTCCTAGACAAAGGGAAGGCTGATGACAAGGACATTGCCCCACAGCCAGTGGAAAGCAGGCCTTCTTCCCCTGGAGCTGGTTCCCTAAATTCAGACTTCCATTTTAGCCTCCTAAACTGTGAGAATAAACTTGTTCGTTAAAGCCATCCATTTGTGGTATTTCTGTTATAGCAGCACATGATAACTAAGACACTTTCCCTGGACACAATGCTTCCGCCAAAACTACCATCTCTGTAATTACAGAATGCCTTATCCGCCACCATGGTATCCCACACACCATCGCTTCAGATCAAGGGACTCACCACATAACAAATGAAGAGTGGCAATGGGCCCATGCTCATGGAATTCACTGGTCTGACCATGTTCCCCATCATGCTGAAGCAGCTGGCTTGATTGAATGATGGAATAGCCTTTTAAAGACAGTTATGGTGCCATCTAGGTGACAATACCTTGCAGAATTGAGGCAATGTTCTCCAGGAGTCTGTTCATGCTTTAAATCAGCATCCATTATATGCTGCTGTTTCTCGCATAGCCAGGATTCATGCATCCAGGAATCAAGGTGTGATAATGGGAGTGGCACCACTAGTGACCCGCTCACAAAACTTTTGTTTCCTTTCCCCATGACCCTAGGCTCTGCATGTATAGAAGTCTTAGTTCCAAAGGGAGGAATGCCCCCACCAGGAGCCGCAACACTGATTCCTTTGAACTGGAAGTTAAGAATGCTACCTGGCCACTTTGGGCTCCTCATGCCTCTGGATCAGCAAGCAAAGAAGGGAGTTACTGTTTTCACTGATGTGATTGATCCTGATTACCAAGAGGAAATAGGATTGGTATTATATAATGGAGGTCAAAAGAGTATGCCTGGAATACCAGGGATCTCTTAAGGCATCTCTAAGTACTACTAAGTCTTGTGATTTAAGTCAATGGAAAACTACAGGAACAAATTCCAACATGACTGCTAGTGGCTCAGACACTTCAGGAATGAAGGTTTGGGTCACCCCACCAGGCAAGAAACCACAACCAGCTGAAGTGCTTGCTGAGGGTAAAGGGAATTCAGAATGGGTGGTGGAATAAGGTAGTTCTAAATACCAGCTACAACCACGTGTCCAGTTGCAGAAATGAGAACTATTATTCTTATGAGTATTTCCTCTTTGTGTCTATCAAATATTTTTGTTTTCTTCACTTATAAAATATAAGATGTAAACAGAGTTAGTGCATTTTTGGTTGTACAAGTGTTAGTTAAATCATGTTAGGCGCAAATATGACTTTCAAATTTTCTTTAGAGATTGTTTTTTTTTTATATTGGTAACAAGTTGACAAGGGGTGGACAGTGATGGTTAAGATCGTGTATCAACTTGGCTGGGCCTTAATTCTCAGTGGTTTGGCAGGTTATAATGTACTTTTGCAGGTATGTAATGATGTAATCACCTCCATAATGAGATTAGATATAATGTAATCACCTCCACGATAAGATCAGCTGTGAGCAGCCTGTCAGTTGAAAGGGAGTTTACTTGGAGGTGTGGACTACATCCAATAAATGTGGACTTCCTGTCAAGGATCGTGGGCTTTTGCTTGCTCTAGGTCCTGCATCTGGCCTCCAGTACTTGGTACTAGCATCTAGCAGCCAGCAGCTTGACCTAGCAGCTTACCTGCCGGTCTTGGGACTCATTGCCTTCTGCAGCCTGTGAGCCAAAGGCCTGCCATCTTACCGGCCAGTCTTGGGTTAATCAGCCCTTGCAGCTACATGAGTCAGAGGCTGTGGTAGATGTGGTCTGTTAGTCCTTCAGACTAATCTTTCCCTTGTATGTTTAGTTTTCTTCATTTTTCCTTGCTCTTGAGGAGGTGAGACCAGTGGAGTACTTAGATGGCAACTCACAGGTTTTTAAGGCCCCAGATGCTACTCACTATAGTAGAATGAAAAGCATTTTCTTTACAAATTATGTTTGCTAACTGAGCTAGATGTTTACCAAGACCATGGTCCCCACAGCCAAGCAATTTGGTCCTTCAGGGAGTTTGGATGTGTCTATGGAACTTCCATGACCTTGTCTTGTACAAGTTGTGCTGGTTTCCCAGTATTTTGTACTGTCTTAACCCTTCACCAAAGTTACCACTTATCTATTGTCTATTTAGTGTTTTTCCATCCGCATCCCTCCCCTCCCTCATAACCACCAAAGATTGTTTCTTTTTGTATGTAAACCTTTTCATGAGTTTTTACAATAGTGGTCTCACACAATATTTATCCTTTTGTGATTGACTTATTTCACTCAGCATAATGCCTTCCAGATTGATCCATGTTATGAGATGCTTCACAGATTCATAATTGTTCTTTATTGTTGCGTAATGCTCCATTGTGGTTATGTACCATAGTTTGCTTATCCATTCTTCTGTTGATGGGCATCTAGGTTGTATTCATCTTTCTTCTATTGTGAACAAAGATAAAATGAACATGGGTGGGTATATGTCTATTCCTGTGATGACACTTGTTTCTCTGGGATATATTCCTAGGAACAGGATTGCTGGGTCATGTGGTGTTTCTCTTTCTAGCTTTCTAAAGAAAAGCCATATTGTTTTCCAAAATGGTTATATCATTTTGTATTCCTACCAGCAGTGCATAAGAGTTCTGATCTCCACGAAGCCTCTCTAACATTTATTTCCCGTTTCTTTGATTCAAGCCAGGAATGCCAGGGTGAGGTGGTATCTCATTGTGGTTTTGATTTGCATTTCTCTAAAGGCTACTTATCCCAAGCATTTCCTCACGTGAGTGTTGGCCCCTTGAATATCTTCTTTGATGAACTGTTCGTTCATTTCCTTTGCCCATTTTTTAATTGGATTATCTGCCTTTTTGTTGTAGAGGTGTTGGATTTTCTTGTAGATTTTAGAGATTAGACCTTTCTCACATTAGTCATAGCCAAATTTTTTTTCCCAGTCTCTAGGTTCTCTTTTTACTCTCTTAGTGAAGCCTTTTTTTTTTTTTTTTTTTTTTTTGGACTTTCCTCAAGTTTTTATTGTTGAAATTCAAATATAATAATTATCGAACACAATTTTTTTGTAATACAAGTCTAATAAGGAGGACAATGGAATTATTTTGGTGGATTAGATAACATTTCACTTAGTTGGGCTCTACGATAGTTCTCCCTTTCATTAAAATTGATTGCAAATTAATTACAGATTAATACTGATCTCTAATGAGATTTTACATACATCATCTTTGAAAAGGTCTTCTCACACTGCTGCTGCCAAATATGAACATTAATCTCCAAGTAAATGTTTTTTTTTCGTGTGTGTGTGCTTTAAGAGAAGGCTTACAAATCAAGTCAATCTCTCATACAAAAATTTATGTTCATCTTGCTATATACTCCTAGTTGCTCTCCTCCTAATGAGACAGCACGCTCTTTCCCTCCACTCTCTCTACTCCTGTCTATTCGGCCAGCTTTTGACCTCCTCTGCCCTCTCATCTCCCCTCCAGACAGGAGATGCCAACACAGTCTCATGTGTCTACTTGATTCAAGAAGCTCATTCTTCACCAGTCTCATTTTCTATCCCATTATCCAGTCCAATCCCTGTCTGGAGAGTTGGCTTTGGGAACGGATCCTGTCTTGGGCTAACAGAAGGTCTGGGGACTAAAAACCACCAGGGTCCTTCTAGTGCCACTTGGACAATTAAGCCTGGACTTGCAGACCCCAAATTCTCATTAAAAAAAAAAAAAATTTTTTTTATGAGAATTTGGGGTCTGCATCCCACCGCCCTCCTGCACCCTCAGTGGTTCTCTGTTGTGTTCCCTGTCAGGGCATTCATTGGTTGTAGCCGGGCACCATCTAGTTCTTCTCGTCTCAGGCTGATGTAATCTCTGGTTTATGTAGCCCTTTCTGTCTCTTGGGCTCATAATTACCTTGTATCTTTGGTGTTCTTCATTCTCCTTTGCTCCAAGTGAGTAAAGACCAATTGATGCATCTTAGATGCCCACTTGCTAGCATTTAAGACCCCAGATGCCGCTTTGCAAAGTGGGATGCAGAATGTTTTCTTAATGGATTTTATTATGCCAGATGACTTAGATGTCCCCTGAAACCATGGTCCCCAAACCCCCACCCCTGCTACGCTGGCCTTCGAAGCATTCGGTTTATTCAAGAAACTTCTTTGCTTCTGGTTTAGGCCAGTAGTGCTGACCTCTCCTGTATTGTGTGTTGTCTTTTCTTTCACCTAAAATAGTTTTTATCTATTATCTAATTAGTGAAAACCCCTCTCTCTCCCTCCCTCCCCCTTCTAGTAACCGTCAAACAATATTTTCTTCTTTATTTAAACTATTTCTCAAATTCCTGTAATAGTGGTCTTATACAATATTTGTCCTTTTGAAACTAATTTCACTCAGCATATGCCTTCCAGATTCCTCCTTGTTATAAAATGACTCACGGTTTCATCATTTTTCCTTATTGATGGATAGTATTCCATTGTGTGAATATACCATAATTTATTGATCCATTTATCCCTTGATGGGCACCTTGGTTGCTTCCATCTTTTTGCTATTGTAAACAGTGCTGCCATAAACATGGGTGTTTTTATATTTGTTCTTGTAAAGGCTCTTATTTCTCTAGGATATATTCCAAGGAGTGGGATTGCTGGATCATATGGTAGTTGTATTTCTAGCTTTTTAAGGAAGCACCAAATCGATTTCCAAAGTGGTTGTACCATTTGACATTCCCACCAGCAGTGTATAAGTGTTCCAGTCTCTCCACAACCTCTCCAACGTTTATTCTTTTGTGTTTTTTGGATTAAAGCCAGCCTTGTTGGAGTGAGGTGAAATCTCATTGTTGTTTTGATCTGCATTTCTCTATTGGCTAATGATTGTGAACATTTCCTCATATATCTGTTAGCTACCTGAATGTCTTCTTTACTGAAGTGTCTATCCATATTTTTGCCCATTTTTTAATTGGATTATTTGCCTTTTTGCAGTTGAGCTTTTGCAGTATCATGTAAATTTTAGAGATAAGGCACTGATCGGAAATGTCATAGCTAAAAACTTTTTTCCAGTCTGCAGGTAATATTTTTACTCTTCTGGTGAAGTCTTTGGATGAGCATAGGTGTTTGATTTTTAGGAGCTCCCAGTTATCTAGTTTTTCTTCTGCATTGTTGGTAATGTTTTTTGTTCTGTTTATGCCATGTATTTTGGCTCCTAGTGCTGTCCCTTTTTTTTTTTTTTTCGTGATTTTTATCATTTCAGATTTTGTATTTAGGTCTTTGATCCGTTTTGAGTTAGTTTTTGTGCATGGTGTGAGGTACGAGTCTTGTTTCATTTTTTTGCAGATGGATATCCAGTTATGCCAGCACCGTTTGTTAAAAAGACTGTCTTTCCCCCACTTAACATAATTTGGGCCTTTGTCAAATATCAGCTGCTCATATGAGGATGGATTTATGTCTGGATTCTCAATTCTGTTCCATTGGTCTATGTATCTGTTGTTGTACAGTACTGCTGTCAAACGCTAGTACCAGCCCACCGCCGCCACAGCTCCAGGAATGGTGCCTGAGGGCTCCCCACAATTCAGGTCCTGTAACTCTTCTCTGCTTCTGAACGGTCTCTTCCTCCCCCTGCCCCTAGTTCGTTTTCTAAGCTTGCCTTTGAAGCTCAGGGCTCCCAGCTTGTCAGAAATATACTTGTTTCACTTGTTTTTTCAGGTTTTTGTTGTAGAGTGCTCACTGGAAGCATCTGTCTATTCTGCCTTCTTGGCTCCGCCTCCCCATCTGAATTATTTTTTTGATATGTTGTGGAATTCTCTTGACTAGAATTTTATTGAGGATTTTCGCATCTAAGTTCATGAGGGATATAGGTCTTTAATTTTCTTTTTTTGTAGGTGTGCTTACCTGGTTTAGGTATCAGGGATATGCTGGCTTCATAGAATGAGTTTGGGAGTAGTCCATGCTTTTCTATGATCTGGGATACCTTTAATAGTAGTTGTATTAATTCACCTCTGAAAGTGTGGTAGAACTCTGCAGTGAAGCTGTCTGGGCCAGGGCTTTTTGTTGTTGGGAGTTTTTTGATTACCTTTTCAATCTCTTCTTTTGTTATCGGTCTGTTTAGTTGTTCTACCTCTGTTTGTGTTAGTTTAGGTAGGTAGTGTGTTTCTAGGAATTCATCCATTTCTTCTAGGTTTTCAAATTTGTTAGAGTACAATATTTCATAGTAATCTGATATGCTTCTTTTAATTTCAGTTGGGTTTGTTGTAATATCACATTTCGTATTTGGGTTGTTTGCTTTCTCTCCTGTTTTTCTTTTGTCAGTATGGCCAATGGTTTATCAATTTTTTTTTTTTTCCCCAAAGGACCAGCTTTTGGTCTCGTTAATTCTTTCACTTGTTTTTCTGTTTTCTATTGCATTTAATTCTGCTCTATTTTTCATTATTTGCTTTCTTCTGGTGCCTGAGGGTTTCTTTTGTTGCTCTCTATCTGTTCAAGTTGTAGGGATAAGTCTTTGATTTTGGCCCATTCTTCTTTTTGTATGTGTGCATTTATTGATATAAATTGACCCCTGAGCACTGTTTTCGTTGTGTCCCAAAGGTTTTGATACGAAGTGTTTTCACTCTCATTGGATTCAGAGAATTTCTTTATTCCATCCCAAATGTCTTCTGTAACCGAGTCTTTTTTGAGCAGGGTATTGTTCAGTATCCAAGTGTTTGATTTCTTTTCCCTGCTTTTTCTGGTATTGATTTCTACTTTTATTGCCTTATGGTCAGAGAAGATGCTTGGTAATATTTCACTGTTTTGGATTCTGCTAAGGCTTGCCTTATGACCTAATACGTGGCCTATTCTAGAGAATGATCTATGTGCACTAGGAAAGAGAGTATAATTATCTGCTGTTGTGTGGAGTGTTCTGTATATGTTTGTAAGGTCAGCTTGGCTCATTGTGGCATTTAGATCTTCCATGTCTTTTTTGAGCTTTTTTCTGGATGTCCTATTCTTCACTGAAAGTGCTGTGTTGAAGTCTCCCACTATAATTGTGGAGCTGCCTATCTCAGTTTTCAGTGCTGTTAGAGTTTATGTATCTTGCAGCCCTGTCACTGGGTGCATAAATATTTAATATGGTAATATCCTCCTGGTATATTGTCCCTTTAATTACTATATAGTGATCTTCCTTATCCTCTGTGCTGCATTTAACTTTAAACTGTATTTTGTCAGAAATTATTATTACCATCCTGCTCTTTTCTGATTTTTTTTTTTGCTTCATGTATTTTTTTCCATCCTTTGAGTTTTAGTTTCTTTGTCTCTAAGGTGTGTCTCTTGTAGGCAACACATAGAGAGATCTTTTTTATTCATTCTGCCACTCTGTCTCTTTATTTGTGCATTTAGTTCCTTTACATTCAGCATAATTAGTATGAATTTAGTGCTGTCATTTTGATGTCTTTTTTTGTATGTTGTTGACAGTTTCTTTTTCCCACTTAATTTTTTGTGCTGAGTTTAATTTTTTGTCGTTATATAGTGTCTTTTCCACTTCTTCATTGTTGTTGCTTTTGTTTCTGCTCTGTATTTTTTTTCTTGTACTTTATTTCAATGGGTAGGATAGTTAGTCTCACTTTTCCTTACGTTAATATTTACTGGCAATTTTCTATGCTTAAATCTAAATTAATTTCTTTATATCATTTTGTCTTCCTCTCCATAGGAAAAATCTATGACTACATTTCTTAGTCCCTCTTTATTGTTTTACTGTTTTCTTCTTTTACATAATAACATCACTGTTATCCTGTTTTGAGCAATTTTTTTTAATCTTGATCTATTTTTGTAATTTCTCTGTCTGGGCTGACTTTTCATTGCTCTGTCCACTGTTCTAGTCTTGCATTGATACCTGATATTATTGATTTTCTAACCAAAGAATGCCGTTTAGTATTGTAGTTTTGTTTTGATTTTTACAAATTCCCTAAACTTTTGTTTATCTGGAAATGTCCTAATTTCACCTTCATATCTGAGAGAGAGTTTTGCTGGATATATGATTCTTGGCTGGAAAGTTTTTTCCTTCAATTCTTTATATAAGTCGTCCCAGTGTCTTCTTGCCTGCATGGTTTCTGCCGAGTAGTCTGAGCATATTCTTACTGACTGTCACTTGTAGTTGACTTCTAGTTTATCGCTAGCTGCTCTTAAAATTCTCTCTTTATCTTTGGTTTTGGTAAGTTTGGTTATAATATGTCTTAGTGACTTTCTTTTAAAATCTACCTTATGTGGAGTTCGATGAGCATCTTGGATAGATATCATCATCTCATCTTTCATGATATCAGGGAAGTTTTCTGCCAACAATTCTCTCTGTATTTTCTGTTATGCCTCCCTGTTCTGGTACTCCAGTCACTCATAGATTATTTTTCTTGATCGTGTCTCACCTGATTCTTAAGTTTTGTTCATTTTTTTAAAATTCTTTTATCTGATTTTTCTTCCAATGTATTGGTGCCATGTGCTTTGTCTTCAAGCTCAGCAATTCTGCCTTCCACTTGCTAAATTCTGCTCCTGTGACTTTCTATTGAGTTGTCTACTTCTGTAATTTTATTGTTAATCTTCTGAATTTCTGATTACTCTCTCTCTATGGATTCTTGCAGCTTATTAAATTTTCATTTTGTTCTTGAATAACATTTTTAATTTCTTCAACTGCTTTATCTTTGTGTTCCTTGGCTTGTTCTGTGTATTGTCTGATCTTCCTGATGTCTCGAAGGGTTCTGTATATTAATCTTTTGTATTCTGCGTCTGGTAATTCCAGGAAGGTACTTTTATCTAGAAGATCCCTTGATTCTTTGTTCTGAGAGCTTGTTGAAGCGATCATGATCTGTTTCTTTATAGGATTTGATATTGACTATTGTGGTTCTGGTTTTTGGTTGTCTCTGAGCCATCTATAAGTTATTGTATTAGTTTATTTTATGTTTGCTTGCTGTGTTGCAGCTTCTCACTTCGTTTTGTTTTGACATGCCCAGATGGGTTGTTTGAGTGAGCTAGCTTGATTATTTTTATCTTGGAAGCTCTGACTTCCTGTCCCCAGATGGCTGGAGCTGTTATCAGGCATATCAGCCTAGGAGTCCACTCAATTTTCTTGTATGGATTCAGTTCAGATGTCCAGGTAGCTGGCCATCAAGTGCGTGGTACAGGCTCTGTCCTACAGTCTTAGAGCAGCAGGGGTGACTGTTGTAGGTACCGGTATCTGGCTGCAGCAACAGGTCATGCTCTGAACAAGGCAAGGGGCTGAGAATCGTCCCCCAAGTGTCTCTGAGGAAAGATCATCCATTTTCCGTGGAGCGTTCAGGTGGGTGGGTTCTGCAGACGGTCCATGGACACCCAATGTATTTGGTTGTAAGGACTGGGAGTTACCAGTTATCCTTGGGCCCCTGTCGTGGGTGAAGGTATTCAAAGTCCACAGACTATTTATGCCTGGACAGGAGTTGCTTCTCTCCTGAGCTCCCCAGGTTAGTGGAGCTGCCAAATTATCCTTCCCCCTAGTTGTTAATTCATTCCTTCTCCAAGGCCTAGAGAATGGTTCCCAGTGTTCACCAGGTCCTATCTCAGGCCCAGGGAAATCAACAGCCTCTGAAGCTGGCTAGGGGGTGTGGGGAGCAGTAAAATAAACAGGAGTACTTAGCTTTAGTCAAGAGCACCGTTCTTCTCTGGTTCCTGAGGTGTGAGTAAGCTGTGTGGCTAGGTGCTTCTTCCTCACTTTGGCCAGTGGTGTGTCAGTTTTGTTGATCCTCTCAAAGAACCAACTTTTCGTTTTGGTTTTGTTGATTCTTTCTATTGTTTTTCTATTTGCTATTCATTTCTGCTCTGATCTTTTTTATTTCCTTTCTTCTTGTCGCTGTGGACTTTTTTTTTTTTTTTTGCTGTTCTCTTTCTAATGGTTCAAGTTGTGTAGCTAATCCTTTGGTTTTATCCCTTTCTTCTTTTTTTAATGTGTGTTTCTGTTGCTATAAGTTGACCTCTGAGGACTGCCTTTGCTGTGTCCTGAGCATTTTGGTATGGCGTGTTTTCATTCTCATTTGATTCTAGGAATTTTTTATTCCATCTCATTTCTTCTACTCTCCGGTGGTTTTGAAGCAGGTTGTTATTCAGTTTCCATGTAATCAATTTTCTTTTCTTGCTCTTCCTGTTGATAATTTCTACCTTGATGGCATTGTGTTCAGAGAAGACACTTTGTATTATCTCAGTGTGTTGGATATTGTTGAAGTTGCTCTGTGGACTAAGATGTGATCTATTCTGAAGAATGTACCATGTGTGTTTGAAAATAATGTGTACTTTGTGGCTGTTGAATAGAGTGTGTTCTATATATGTCTATGAGGTCGAGTTGGCTGATTGCACCTTTAGCTCTTCTGTATCTTTGTTGAGTTTCTTTCTAGGTGTTCTGTCCTTTACCAAGTGTGTTGTGTTCAAGTGTCCTACTATTATTGCGGAACTGTCGATATCTCAGAAACCCTGGAGGAGTAGTGGTTAAGTGCTACAGCTGCTAACCAAAGGTTTAGCAGTTTGAATCCACCAGGCACTCCTTGGAAAATCTATGGGGCAGTTCTACTCTGTCCTATAGGGTCGCTATGAGTCAGAATTGACTTGATGGCACTGGGCTTGGTTTTTTTTTTTTGGATTAATTTCTCATTTCAGTGCTGTTAAAGTTTGTTTTATGTATTTTGGAGTCCTATCATTGAGTGCGTAGATATTTACTACGGCTATGTTTTTTTACTGGGATGTCTTTAATCATTATACAACACCTTTCTTTGTCATTTATGGTAGATTTTGTTTTAAAGTCTATTTTATCTGAGATTTGTATTGCCACTCCTGCCCTTTTTTTGGTAGCTGTTTGCTTGATATATTTTTTCCATCCTTTGATTTTTAATAAATTTACATCTTTGTTTCTAAGGAGTGTCTCTTGTAGGCAGCATATTGATGGATCTTGTTTTTTTTTTTTTATTAACTTTTATTGAGCATCAAGTGAACGTTTACAAATCAAGTCAGTCTGTCACATGTAAGTTTATATACATCTTACTCCGTACTCCCACTTGCTCTCCCCCTAATGAGTCAGCCCTTCCAGTCTCTCCTTTCGTGACAATTTTGCCAGCTTCCATTTCTCTCTATCCTCCCATCCCCCCTCCAGACAGGAGATGCCAACACAGTCTAAAGTGTCCACCTGATATCATTAGCTCACTCTTCATCAGCATCTCTCTCCTGCCCGCTGTCCAGTCCCTTTCATGTCTGATGAGTTGTCTTCGGGAATGGTTCCTGTCCTGTGCCAACAGAAGGTTTGGGGACCATGACTGCTGAGATTCCTCTAGTCTCAGTCAGACCATTAAGTATTGTCTTTTTATGGGAATTTGGGGTCTGCATCCCACTGATCTCCTGCTCCCTCAGGGGTTCTCTGTTGTGCTCCCTGTCAGGGCAGTCATCGATTGTGGCCGGGCATCAACTAGTTCTTCTGGTCTCAGGATGATGTAGGTCTCTGGTTCTTGTGGCCCTTTCTGTCTCTTGGGCTCTTAGTTGTCGTGTGACCTTGGTGTTCTTCATTCTCCTTTGCTCCAGGTGGGTTGAGACCAATTGATGCATCTTAGATGGCTGCTTGTTAGCATTTAAGACCCCAGACGCCACATTTCAAAGTAGGATGCAGAATGTTTTCAGAATAGAATTATTTTGCCAATTGACTTAGAAGTCCCCTTAAACCATGGTTCCCAAACCCCCACCCTTGCTCCGCTGACCTTTGAAGCATTCATTTTATCCCGGAAACTTCTTTGCTTTTGGTCCAGTCCAATTGAGCTGACCTTCCATGTATTGAGTGTTGTCCTTCCCTTCACCTAAAGCAGTTCTTATCTACTAATTAATCAGTAAAAAACCCTCTCCCTCCCTCCCTCCCCGCTTCATAACCACAAAAGTATGTGTTCTTCTCAGTTTATACTATTTCTCAAGGTCTTATAATAGTGGTCTTATACAATATTTGTCCTTTTGCCTCTGACTCATTTCGCTCAGCATAATGCCTTCCAGATTCCTCCATGTTATGAAATGTTTCACAGATTCGTCACTGTTCTTTATTGATGCGTAGTATTCCACTGTGTGAATATACCACAATTTATTTACCCATTCATCCGTTGATGGACACCTTGGTTGCTTCCAGCTTTTTGCTATTGTAAACAGAGCTGCAATAAACATGGGTGTGCATATATCTGTTTGTGTAAAGCGCTCTTGTTTCTCTAGGGTATATTCAGAGGAGTGGGATTTCTGGGTTGTATGGTAGTTCTATTTCTAACTGTTTAAGATAACGCCAGATAGATTTCCAAAGTGGTTGTACCATTTTACATTTCCCACCAGCAGTGTATAAGAATTCCAACCTCTCCGCAGCCTCTCCAACATTTATTATTTTGTGTTTTTTGGATTAATGCCAGCCTTGTTGGAGTGAGATGGAATCTCATCGTGGTTTTAATTTGCATTTCTCTAATGGCTAATGATCGAGAGCATTTTCTCATGTATCTGTTGGCTGCCTGAATATCTTCTTTAGTGAAGTGTGTGTTCATATCCTTTGCCCACTTCTTGATTGGGTTGTTTGTCTTCTTGTGGTTGAGTTTTGACAGAATCATGTAGATTTTAGAGATCAGGCGCTGGTCAGAGATGTCATAGCTGAAGATTCTTTCCCAGTCTGTAGGTGGTCTTTTTACTCTTTTGGTGAAGTCTTTAGATGAGCATAGGTGTTTGATTTTTAGGAGCTCCCAGTTATCGGGTTTCTTTTTGCTTTTGTGTCCCACGTCATTCTCAGTGTTTCTTCATTTTTTTTTTTTTTGTGTGTGTGATGACTGGTTGTTTGTTTATTTTGACTTTTTGTTCCCGTATTCCTATCTTGAATTTATCCATTGTTTTGTCTGTCTTTTCTAGGATTTTGCTATTTTTCCTTATTTTTTTTCTAGGTTTTCCTTCATCTCTTGGAAAGCTCTTAATATTAGAGTTTTGAATTCCCTATCAGGGAGTTCCAGTGCCTTTTCTTCTATCAGGAGGTCATCTTGGGTTTTATTTTGGATGCTTTCTGGAGCCATCCTGTCCTCTTTTTTAAAATAAGTTTTGACATTTGCTGTCTTCAGGACATTCAGTAATTATTTTCTTCCTTTATTGATTGTAGATATGTTTGTTTTGTCCTTTTCTGTTTTATTTGGTTATGTCTGGGCAGACAGGTTGGGCATTTTTTGTTGTTTGCTAATCTGTAGGCACAATATTTCTCACCTCCTTGTCTAGGTGGGCAGGGCTGGTAACTCAGCTACAGTACAGCAGAGCAAGTCCAGTGGAGGGGGAAAGGTGGGAGTGGGTTGTCTGCAGCACATACTGGGTCCAAAAGGGCAGGGCCAGGGGACAGTGCAAGCTGGGGTCCTGTTCTGCTCTGGGGTGTGGGGCTCAGCCTGTGGTGCAGTTAGGCAAGAGGGAGGGGGGGAGGATGTGATGTGTGGAGCTTAGTGGGTGTGGGAAAGAAGAGAGACAAACAGAAGCAAAAAAAAAAAAAAATGATGCTGAGTGAGCCTACTGGTGGAGTAGCATGCACCCGGGGAAGCTATGTACTGTTGGTCTTATTGCTGGGCAGTGTGGCACAGGCTGTCAAGAAGGAGTAGAGATGTCACACAGCTAGGTGAGTGGGAGAATGGAAAGGAAGGAAGGGAGAGAGAGACAAAAAACTAAGGAAAAAATGCACTATGGGAGCTCACTGGTGTGTCAGCCAGATCGGGGAAGACTTGTACCAGGAATTCCCCAGCCAAGTGTTGTGTCACAGCCCATCAAAAAGCAACAGAGGCGTCATACGCAGCCAGGTGGTCAGGACAAAAGTAAGGAAGAAAGGTAGAGAGAGACAAGAAACCAAGAAAGAAAAAAAAAGTCCCTAAGGAGCCCACTGATGTGGTGGTAAGGACTGGGGAAACCATGTGCCTGCAGCTCCCTAACCAAGCAGTGTAGCACAGCCCATCAAAAAGCTGCAGACGGCACACGTGACCAGGTGATCCAGAGAAAGGAAAGGAAGGAAGGTAAAGAGAGACAAGAAATTGAGAAAAAAGAAGAAAAGCCTCAAGGGTGCTCACCAGCATGGTGCTGCAGACTAGGGAAGCTGTGTGCCAGAGTTTCCAAGTGGAATGGTGTGGCACAACCTCGCAAAAAGCAGCAGAGATGGAGAAAGGAAAGGAAGGAAGGTAGAGAGGGTCAAGAAACTGAAAAAAAAAAAAAGCCCCAAGGGAGCCCACCAGCTTG
This sequence comes from Loxodonta africana, assembly GCF_030014295.1. Taxonomy (NCBI): domain Eukaryota; kingdom Metazoa; phylum Chordata; class Mammalia; order Proboscidea; family Elephantidae; genus Loxodonta; species Loxodonta africana. The sequence goes on along the minus strand of NC_087357.1, from coordinate 80,322,162 downwards.
GTGGCATGGACCAGGGAAGTGACTCCCCAGCTGAACAGTGCAGCTTGCCAGTCAAGAAGGAGTGGAGATGGCACATGGGGCCAGCTAGGAGGGAGAAAGAAGAGGAAGGAGGTGAGAGAAGAAACAAAAAGAAGTCAAAACAACAAAATGGCACTAAAGGAACCAGCCAGTGGGAATGGGGTAATACAAGCAGCAAGGAGCCATCATCTTTGCAGCCAAATGACCACGGCCCACCAGAAAGCAACAGGGGCCTAGCACAAAGAAGAGTGTCGGGGGGGGAGGGGAACATGTATCTTTGGTTACCAGATGCTCTGTCTCCTGCTGGGAGCTCTGTGAATTTGCCTTCCCATACCCTCTGTCTGCCATTCTTGGTGGCTGAGGGTTCCAAAGTGGTGTTTCTGTGCCACATTAGCTGTTAAGAGTCCTCCACTCCATATCTCTCTTAGTTCTCTGTTCTCTATCAGTTTTTTATTCCATTACTTGCTTGGCTGAGTTCTTTATAACTTTATTTGATGCTTAGGGTTCCAGGATTGATGATTCTATCTGTTTTTCTTAGTTTTTCAGGTCTTTACTGTAGAGGGACAGTATGGTGCTTTTGTCTATAGCACCACGTTGGCTCTGCCTCCCCTCAGAATTCTTTAAGCTAGTCATTTAATTTACTCTTCTCCCCAGAATGAGGACAGATGATGAGAGAGGAAAGATGAGTTCATGGGTAGTTGGATACAAAACCTGGAGGAATTCCATGATGTTCCAGAGAAGTGGCATTTGTGGGCATGAATTGAGATGTAAAGAATTCTGGGCCCTTCAGGCCCTTGCTCAACCTCTTCTCCCAGGCAATTGGTCTCCCAGGCCTTTTGGGTGGAAGATGCTTCCATTTTCTGGAGTAATCTGAATGTGGGAGAGTCCCCACTTTCTTTCCTCCAGATCATACTCTTCATAGTGGACCAGATAGAGAGATTATTGTAGTCTCCTCATGAGTCTTGTCCTTTTTTACTTAACTACTACTATTACTATTACTTGTGGTGAAATGAGTTCCTTCATGTGGCCTTTTACCTTGGTTCTTTGGAAAAACAGCTTGACATATTTTTCCCTGTAAGTCCTGAGGACCTTCCTTTGCTGAGTTTTATGACGTAGCAACTTGGGTTGGGGGCGGGGGGGGGGAGTCCCAGGTTGTTTTCTCCCCCAGAGAGTTTGTTACAGGGAATTGCCCAGGTTGATTGACATTTCCTGGGTAAGCTGTAAACAACTTGATAGTCTAACCCTTTTTTTCTGGCCCTGGGCTGAAGTCTGCCCTGTGTTTAGTCTATTTTAGACACCTAGAGGGATTGGTCAATTGCTACAAAAATAATTACTTGAAAATCCACCCAGTAGAATTGAATGACTTGACTGGATTGGTCACTATGTGGTCCTGTTATGAGGGCCATGCCTTGAAATTGACAAGGAGTTTGCTTTAACCACACAGAGGTTTTTAAAGGCAGAGAAAAGAGAAGAAGCAGAGGGAGAAGACATGTGGAGCCTCCTAAAAGAGCTGTAGCACAAGTCAAGTGCTGTAACAATGAAGATGGTTTGACGCCTAGAAGGGACTCTGTGGCTACAGCCAGAGGCAACAGGCCTGGGAGGGGTCCTGCAACAAAGTCAGCAGTTATGGGAGAAAGTTGCTGCTAGAAAAGCAACACTGGCTATGAGCTGGGCCAGTTAGCATTGGAGAGGCTGACAGTGGGAAGGCCAAAGAGAGGCCTGCATAGCCGAGAGAAGGTGTGCACGGCCAAGACGGGGTATGCATGGCCAAGAAGGTATGCATGCCTGGCTGAGAGAAGGACCTGCCTGCTTGCACAGCTGAGGGCAACTGAGAGAACTGTTATGGTTGGAAGCTGTCCTGCACTGAAAAAGGGAAGGATATGCTCTCCACCTTGAAGGAACCTTCCAAATCTTGCCTATATGCTTCCAGATCCTGACCCTGAGTTGTTCCTGTTACTTCCAAGCTGATTGTGATCCCAAGTTGTAGCCTGTTGCTTCTCTAATAAGCCACAGAACTATTACTATGGTCTGTGAGTTCTGTGTGGCTATTGCAATGAATTATGGAACCCAGCAGAGAAATAGAGTGCCATGGGGGGAATGGCTGGTGTCAGGGATGGTGAAGAAGTTGGAGAGTAGAGGTATGTATGTCTTACCTTCACCTCATAGGAACAGGCTTTGTGCTAATCCTGATTCTTATCTCACATGAATCTAGACAAGTTCTTGCACTAGATTACACTACTAAAAGACCAACCAGTTGCCATCAAGTTGATTCATTACTAATATTAAAAAAAAAAACCGTGCTAATATTAGCTACCATTTAATAACATTAAATTTTTAGTTAATTTAATCCTATTGGTAGCTCCGTGAGTTACTCATTTTACATTTTACAGATGGGAAAAATGCGGCGAGTCCTTTACAGCACGTAAATTTTCTAAGCTCTCATTATTTGGTGTATGATCTTGTGTTTGCCCAGTGACTTACATCCCCTTCCAGCTAAGACAGTAAGGGTCTTGGAGCACTGGGTCTATTTTGCTGGATTTCCAGGGCTTGAGGATAGGTCTTGTCTGAGGGCTTTGATTTATGGGGCAAGAAAGTGATTCCCAGGACTTTCCAACCTACATTTAGGTTGGGCCAAGAGAGACAGGGTAAGAAAACTGGGCAGCAGGGCATAAACTAGAAGACAGTAGTGTTGGTAGCAAGGGAGAATATGAGAGGTCAAGACAGATGTTCCCTGATTGCTTTCCTCCTCAGAAGTGAGAAGCGAAGCAATGCCCCTGTTGAAATAACTGAAGCAACATTTACTGCTATCTCCAATTTCGGATTCTTTTGATGATCAGAATTGCAGAATTATCTCTGTTTCTTGGCATGTCAGACGTAAATGAAATGGAACCCTGAAGCCGGAGATGCTTGTCAGTAGGTTAGGTTTAGGTTATAGGCTTCTCAACGGTGAGCAGCATCTGGCGTGTAGTAGACACCCATATACAAACTCGTCAAATGCATGAATACATTTATGAATGAGAGGCATGGAAGGCAGAAGGAATGATTATAACTCTTTGTAAAAAATAAGGCTTCATTTTAGTTTTCTTTGATTGAGTTGTCTGTGAGAAGGGAAGGGTGCAGGCTGTTCTGGTGTAATGGCAGGGAATGGGCTTTAGAGTCAGACTAACCTAGAGTCACTCGCTACATGATTTTAGGCCAGTAATTTAACCTCTCTCAGTATTTGTTTCTCACTGATAGGTAAAGATGACAATCCCTGCTCTAAGGCGTATTGAAAGGATTAAGTCATTTGAGTTATGACATTTGAGATTATGTGGTTGTAATTTATCATTTTGATCCACACCACTCCTCATACCACAAGTGGGAGGTATAGAATCATAACACTGATAATGCCTCTCTAGAACTCTGGTATTGTATGTATACATTTGTGGTGAGTGTGTGTGTGTGCGTGCGTGCATTTTTAAGTGTGAGGTATATACAAAGTAATGTGTGCCTGAAAAACTGTGACCACTTGGTTAGTTGTTGAATTTAGCTTTAGTAATATCACTTACCCAAGTACTCCTCCCTTGAGAGTGAAGCATCAAAGAATTAGTCACTTAGTCACATATTTTAAGTCTCTCTACCATTTTTCTCATTCATTCCAGGACTCTTAGCACAACTGTTACAGGGCCTATGTGTAGACTGCTTTCTAGATGGAGTGTAAGTCTGTTGATTCTGGTTTAATAGACATGGTATTAGATTTTTTCCAGTTTTGTGTACTGTACTTAATAAATCACCTTGTCTGGAAAAATAAAGGAGAATAGAGAAGGAGAGGGAGAAGAGAAAGGTATCAATCGTGACTGACAATGACCCCAGAAGCTTCTCCCCCAATGAAGAAATTAAGAAGAGTGTCTGAACACAAGTGCTATTGGTGAACACAATTAAGCTGTCCCGAGATCTGTAGTCAAGTTTCCTAACACTGAACTGTGCCCCTGGAGAATACACTCCCAAGACGTGTTCAAAAGTCAAGTGGAAAGTCTGAGCACTAGCGCTGGAGCAGAAGCCCCAGGTACCTTGGAAGCAGATGTTGGCTAACAATTACTCTGAAGGTCTGGTCCCCAGCCAGTTTCTTAAGCTTCACCAGATCTTATAACCAGAGCAAAGTGGCTCTAAGCCCTATGTAGCTGATTTTAAATCCAGACACATACACAAAATATTAGAAAACGTTGCATTGGTATTTTTACAACTTTGTTAATCCATTCTTTTCTTAATGCTTTAGATGCCTTGAACAACAGCTTGGGTGGTTGGGAAGAGAGGAAAGCAAGGAATTCCATAGACAACAAAGCATCAGTATTGAAGTACATTTTTAGACTTCAATGCCTGTGCTCTACTGCACTACAAGGCCTTTCATAATCTGGTCTCAGCTTCTCTCCTTGATCTAATTTTGCATAAATCTACACTTGCCTTCCAGGTCTCCAGCCACACTGAGCTCCTCACCTTTCGTGGACACATCATTACACTCTAGCCAATGTCTCTATATTTGGTGTTCCTCAATTCTGGAACACCCTCTATTCCACACTTTAGAACACCACTCTTCTCCACTTTTTGCCCTCTTAGCCAGTGAATTTTTTGTTTGTTTTTTGTTTCCCACCCCCCCCCCTTGTGTATCTCCTGGTCCTCTTTTCTATAACACTTACCCCCAAATCTCTAATTGACTGCCATCCTCACCTAACTGTCCAATTCACCTTTGTACCTCCTGACTTGGAAGCACTGCTGGGTGCTAGTGGACATCTGACAGGGTTTTATTTAATGAATGAGGGAAGTAATGAATGAACAAATTAATTGAAAGATCTCTGTGAAAGTTCCAGAAGCCTTGGGATGAAGTGAGCAGTTGTTATTATGTATTGCACAGGTCATATATCATGCTAAATAATCCTGACTGAGCCAGGTCTCCTTGAACCAAACTGTACAGTTATTTCTGAGAGACTAGAAGGTAAAATTGGATTAAAAACTAAACATCAGAAATAATTAACATTGAAGAAATCAGCTAGAATAGGCAATTAGCTCACACATAGAGGAGTGAGTTAACTATTAATTCAATTAGTGTGTGACTTTGAGCAAGTACCCCTTCTTTAATCTTTCCACTCATAACAGAGAGATAAAGACTTTGATCTTTACCTCAAGATATAAGCTCTGAGCATCTTGGGGGGGCTGCTTGCTGCAGGACTTATGACCAAATATTCTTATACTACTGGGGACATACTGTGTATAAAAATGGAAGACAGGTTCCTGGCCAACTGACTGGAAGAGATACATATTTATGCGTATTCCCAAGACAGGTGATCCAACCAAATGTGGAAATTATGGAACAATATCATTAATATCACACACAAGCAAAATTTTGCTGAAGATCATTCAAAAATGGCTGTAGCAGTATATCAACAGGGAACTTCCAGAAATTCAGGCTGGTTTCAGAAGAGGAGGTGGAACCAGGGATATAACTTCTGCTGTCAGAGGTATCCTGGCTAAAAGCAGAGAATACCAGAAGGATGTTTACCTGTGTTTTATTGACTATGCAAAGGTATTCAACTGTGTGGATCATAACAAATTATGGATAACATTGCAAAGAATAAGAATTCCAGAACACTTGATTGTGCTCATGAGGAACATTTTCATAGATCAAGAGGCAGTTTTTCAGACAGAACAATCTGTATCCTGAGCAAATAATTCAAGAAGCTGGACTATATGAAGAACAGGGCATCAGGATTGGAGGAAGACTTGTTAACAACCTGCGTTATGCAAATGACACAACCTTGCCTGCTGAAAGTGAAGAGGACTTGAAGCACTTACTAATGAAGATCAAAAACCACAGCCTTCAGCATGGCTCGCACTTCATCATAAAGAAAACAAAAATCCTCACAACTGGACCAATGAGCAACATCATGATAAATGGAGAAAAGATTGAAATTGTCAAGGATTTCATTTTACTTGGATCTGCAATCAACAGCCGTGGAAGCAGGATTCAAGTAATCAAATGACACATTGCATTGGGTAAACCTGCTGAAAAGGACCTCTTTAAAGTGTTGAAAAGCAAAGGTGTCACCTTGAAGACTAAGGTACACCTGACCCAAGCCATGGTATTTTCAATAGCATCATATGCATGTGAAAGCTGGACAATGAATAAGGGAGACTGAACAAGAATTGATGCCTTTGAATTGTGGTGTTGGAGAAGAATATTGAATATACCATGGACTGCCAAAAGAACAAAAAAATCTGTCTTTGAAGAAGTACAACCAGGGCGGAACCAAGACGGTGGAATAGACAGAAGCTTCCAGCAAACCCTCTTTACAACAAAGACCCCAAAAAAGAAGTGAAACAAGTATATTTATGACAAGCTGGGAGCCCTGAGCATCAAAGGCAAGCTTAGAAAATGAACAGAGGGGAAGGGGGAGGAAGAGACCATTCAGAAGCAGAGAGGAGTTACTGGACCTGAATCATGGGGATCCCTCAGGAACCATTCCCGGAGTGGCAGTGGTGGGCTGGTACTAGCATTCAGCCACAGTTTCCTCAGGGAGAAGCAGCCAGCCACACAGCCTACTCACACCTCGGAACCTGAGAAGAACTGCACTCTTGGCAAAAGCTAAGTACTTGCGTATATTTTACCATGCCCCCCGCCCCCAAGCCAGCTTTGCTGGCTAAATCCCCAGGCCTGAGACAGGCACTGCTGAGTGCCTACAGCCATCCTCCTGCCTTGGAGAAGGAAAAAATTTGCAATTGGGGGAAAAGATAATTTCCCAGCTACACTAACCGGGAGAGCTCAGGACAGAAGTGGCTCCTGTCCAGGTGTAAATGGTCCGTGGACTTTGAGCACCTCTCCCCTCTGCATGGACCTGTGTGGGCCTATTTCAGAAGACTAGGCCCTTGTTGGCAGACTCCAACCATTTCAGCAGTGTAGTGGAGAGGTGGGTGTTTGATGTTTGACAATAGTTTGCCTATTAAACAGGGTCCTCACCTACCCATATCAGGGGCCTAGGGAATGGAAGCTCCACTAAGGTCACCCAACCACCCGCGACAGGAGTCCAAGGATAACCGGTACCTCCCAGTCCTTACAACCAAAAACATTGGGTGCCTATGGTCCATCTGCAGTACCCATGCACCCGCACGCTCTAGGGAACAGGGAAGCAATTTCCTCAGAGACACTCGGGGTTCGGTTCTCAGGCCCCTGCCTTGTTCAGAACATGATCCCCTGCTGCAATCAGATACCGGTACATACACCAATCACCACTGCCCCTCTAAGACTGTAGGACAGAGTCTGTACCACACACTTGATGACTGGTTACTTGAACACCTGAGCTGAATTCATACAAGAAAAGCAAATGGAATCTTAGACTGATATACCTGATAACAGGTCTAGCCATCTGGGGACAGCACATAAGAGCTGCAAAGGCGAAAATAATCAAGCTAGCTCACTCGACCAACCCATTTGGGCTATCAAACAAAACAAAGCAAGAAGCTATGACACAGTATGCAAGCATAAACTAATAAAACAACTTATAGATGGCTTGGAGACAACAGTCAATATCAAGTCATATAAAGAAACAGACCATGATCACCTCAACAAGCTATCAAAACAAAGAATTCAGGGATCGTCTAGCTGAAAATGCATTCGTGGAATTACCAGAGGCAGAATACAAAAGATTAATATATAGAACCCGTCAAGACATCAGGAAGGAAATGAGGCAATATGCAGAACAAGCCAGGGAACACGCAGATAAAGCAATTGAAGAAATTAGAAAGATTACTCAGGAACATAATGAAAAGTTTGATAAGCTGGAAAAATCCACAGACAGCAATCAGAAATTCAGAAGATTAACAATAAAATTACAGAAGTGGACAACTCAATAGAAAGGCAGAGGACCAGAATTGAGCAAGTAGAAGCCAGAATTTCTGAACTTGCAGATAAATCACTTGGCACTAATATATTTGAAGAAAAATCAGATAAAAGAATTTTAAAAAATGAAGAAAAGTTAAGAATCATGTGGGACTCTATCAACAAGAATAAACTACGAGTGATTGGAGTACCAGAACAGGGAGGGATAACAGAAAATACAGGGAGCATTGTTGAAGATTTGTTGGCAGAAAACTTCCCTGATATCATGAAAGATGAGAAGATACCTATCCAATATGCTTCTTGAATGCCACATAAGGCGGATGTTAAAAGAAAGTCACCAAAACATATTGTAATCAAACTTGCCAAGACCAAAGATAAAGAGAGAATTATAAGAGCAGCAAGGAATAAATGAAAAGTCATCTACAAAGGAGTGGCAGTAAGAATAAGCTTGGGCTCTCGGCAGAAACCAGGCAGGCAAGAAGGCAATGGGATGACTTATTTAAAAAATTCAAGGAAAAAAATATCCACCCAAGAATCATATATCCAGCAAAACTGTCTCTTGAATATGAAGGTGAAAATAGGACATTTCCTGATAAACAGAAGTTGAGGGAATTCCTAAAAACCAAACCAAAACTACAAGAAGTACTAAAGGCAGTTCTTTGGTTAGAAAATCAATAATATCAGGTATCAACCAAAGACTAGAACAGAGGGCAGGGCAATCAGAAGTCAACCCACACAGGGAAATCAAAAAAACAAAGAAAGTTTAAAACAAAACAAACAAAAAATGCTCAAAACAGGGTAACAGCGATGTTATTATATAAAAGAAAACAACATTAAAACAATAAAGAGGGACTAAGAAATGGAATCATAGATCTTCCATATGGAGAGGAAGATACGGCAATGCGAAGAAATAAAAGCGAGGTTTAAATTTAGAAAAATAGGGGTAAATAGTAAGGTAACCACAAAGGAGACAAACTATGCTACTCATCAAAATAAAATACGAGAAAAAAACAGAGACTCAGCAGAAACAAAATCGACAAGGAATATCAGGAAAGGACAATATGTAAGGATAATCTACTCAGCACATAAAAGTAAGTGGGAAAAAGAAACTGTCAACAACACACAAAAAAAGACATCAAAATGGTAGCACTAAATTCATACCTATCCATAATTACCCTGAATGTAAATGGACTAAATGCACCGATCAGGAGACAGAGAGTGGCAGAATGGATTAAAAAACACAATCAGTCTATATGCTGCCTACAAGAGACACACCATAGACTTACAGAGATAAACAAACTAAAACTCAAAGGATGGAAAAAAATATATCAAGCAAACAACAATCAAAAAAGAGCAGGAGTGGCAATACTAATCTCTGACAAAATAGGCTTGAAAGTTAAGTCCATCATAAAGGGTAAGGAAGGACACTATATAATGATTAAAGGGACAATATACCAAGAAGATATAACCATATTAAATATTTATGCACCCAATGACAAGGCTGAACGATACATTAAAAAAAAAAAAAAAAAAAACTCTATCTGCATTAAAAAGTGAGATAGACAGCTCCACAGTAATAGTAGGAGACTTCGAGACACCACTTTCGGTGAAAGACAAGACATCCAGAAAGAAGCTCAATAAAGACACGGAAGATCTAAGTGCCACAATCACACTACTTTCCTGATAGATATATACAGAACACTCCACTCAACAGCGACCAAGTATACTTTCTTTTCTAGTGCACATGGAACATTCTCTAGAATAGACCACATATTAGGTCATAAAGCAAGCCTTAGCAGAATCCAAAACATTGAAATATTACAAAGCATCTTCTCTGACCATAAGGCCATAAAAGTAGAAATCAATAACAGAAAAAGCAAGGAAAAGAAATCTAAAACTTGGAAACTGAACAATACCCTGATCAAAAAAGACTGGGTTATAGAAGACATTCAGGATGGAATAAAGAAATTCATAGAACCCAATGAGAATGAAAACACTTCCTATCAGAGCCTTTGGGACACAGTGAAAGCAGTGCTCAGAGGTCAATTTATATCAATAAATGCACACACACAAAATGAAGAAAGGGCCAAAATTAAAGAATTATCCCTACAACTTGAACAAATAGAAAGAGAGCAAAAAAAGAAACCATTAGGCACCAGAAGAAAACAAATAATAAAAATTAGAGCAGAACTAAATGCAATAAGAGCAGAATTAAATGCAATAGAAAACAGAAAAACAATTGAAAGAATTAACAAGACCAAAAGCTGGGTCTTTGAAAAAATTAACAAAATTGATAAACCATTGACCAAACTGACAAAAGAAAAACAGGAAAGGAAACAAATAAACCCATATAAGAAATGAGATGGGTGATATTACAACAGACCAAACTAAAATTAAAAGAATCTTATCAGATTACTAGGAAAAACTGTACTCTAACAAATTTGAAAACTAGGAGAAATGGATGAATTCCTAGAAACACACTACCTACCCACACTAAAACAAACAGAGATAGAACAACTAAATAGACCTGTAACAAGAGATTGAAAACGTAATAATAATAATAAAAAAAAAACTCCCAACCAAAAAAAGCCCTGGTCCGGACGGCTTCACTCCACAGTTCAACCAAACTTTCAGAGAAGAGTTAACACCACTACTACTAAAGGTATTTCATAGAAAAGAACAGAATACTGCCAAACTCATTCTACGAAGCCGCCATATCGCTGATACCAAAACCAAGTAAAGAGACCACAAAAAAAGAAAATTACAGACCTATATCCCTCATGAACTTAGATGCAAAAATCCTCAACAAAATTCTAGCCAATAGAATTCAACAACATATCAAAAAAATAATTCTCTATGACCAAGTGGGATTCATACCAGGTATGCAGGGATGGTTCAATATTAGAAAAACAATTAATGTAATCCATCACATAAATAAAACAAAAGACAAGAATCACATGATTTTATCAATTGATGCAGAAAAGGCATTTGACAAAGTTCAACACCCGTTCATGATAAAAACTGTCAACAAAATAGGAATAGAAGGAAAATTTCTCACCGTAATAAAGGGCATTTACGCAAAGCCAAGAGCCAACAACTTGAGATGGGAAACCAGACAAGGATGCTCTTTATCAACACTCGTATTCAACATTGTGCTGGAGGGCCTAGCCAGAGCAATTAGGGTAGGTAAAGAAATAAAGGGCATCCAGTTGGGCAAGGAATAAGTAAAATTATCTCTACGTGCAGATGACATGATCTTATACACAGAAAACCCTAAGGAATCCTCAAGAAAACTACTGAAAGTAATAGAAAAGTTCAGCAGAGTATCGGGATCGAAGGTAAACATACAAAAATCAGTTGGATTCCTCTACAACAACAAAAAGAACATCGAAGAGGAAATCACCAAATCAATACCATTTTCAGGAGCCCCAAGAAGATTAAACAATAGGAAGAAATCTTACCAGAGATGTAAAAGACTTATACAAAGAAAACTACAGTATACTTCTGCAAGAAACCAAAAGATACCTACATAAGTGGAAAAACATACCTTGCTCGTGGATAGGAAGACTTAACATTATAAAAATGTCTATTCTCCCAAAAGTGTTCTATGCATTTAATGCAATTCTGATCCAAATTCTTTAATGACATTCTTTAATGACATGGAGAAGCAAATCACCAACTTCATATGGAAGGAAAAGAGTCACCAGATAAGTAAGCATTACCGAAAAAGAACAGAGTGGAAGGCTTTACTCTACCTAATTTTAGAACCTATTATACTGCTACAGTAGTCAAAACAGCCTAGTACTGGTACAACAACAGATACACAAACCAATGGAACAGAATTGAGAATCCAGACATAAATCCATCCACATATGAGCAGTTGATATTTGACAAAGGCCCCAAAACAGTTAAATGGGGAAAAGAAAGTCTTTTTAACAAATGGTGCTGGCATAACTGGATATCCACCTACAAAAAAATGAAATAAGACCCATACCTCGCTCCATGCACAAAAACTAACTCAGAATGGATCAAAGACCTAAATATAAAATCTAAAATGATAAAAATCATGGAAGAAAAAATAGGGACAACATTTTTAATACATGGCATAAACAGTATAAAACATTACTACAAAACAGAACTAAAAATAGATAACCAGGAGCTCCTAAAAATCAAACACCTATTCTTATCCAAAAACTTCACCAAAAGAGCAAAAAGATTACCTACAGACTGGAAAAAGTTTCTAGCTATGATATTTCTGATCAGCACCTGATCTCAAAAATCTACGTGATACTACAACAACTGCAAAAAGACAAATAACCAATTAAACAATGGGCAAAAGATATGAATAAACACTTCACTGAAGAAGACATTCAGGTAGCTAACAGATACATGAGGAAATGGTCACAATCCTTAGCCATTAGAGAAATGCAAATCAAAAGTACAATGAGATTTCATCTCATTCCAACAAAGCTGGCATTAATCCAAAAAACACAAAAGAATACATGTTGGAGAGGCTGTGGAGAGATTTGGAACACTTATATGCTGTTGGTGGGAATGTAAAATGGTACAACCACTTTGGAAATCAATTTGGCGCTTCCTTTAAAAGCTAGAAATAGAACTACCACATGATCCAGCAATCCCACTCCTTGGACTATACCCTAGAGAAATAAGAGCCTTTACACGAACAGATATATGCATACCCGTGTGCACTGCATCACTGTTTAGAATAGCAAAAAGATGGAAGCAACCAAAGTGCCCATCACAAGATGAATGGATAAATAAATTATGGTATATTCACACAATGGAATACTACCCATCAATAAAGAACAATGATGAATCTGTGAAACATTTCATAAAATGGAGGAATCTGGAAGACATTATGCTAAGTTAAACAAATCAGTTGCTAAAGGACAAATATTGTATAAGACCACTATTATAAGAACTCAAAGCTGGGGGCCAAGACGGCTGACTAGGTAGAAGCTACTGCAGATCCCTCTTGCAACAAAGACTCGGAAAAACACGTGAATCGATCACATACATGACAGTCTACAAACCCTGACCATCAAACACAGAACTAAAGATTTGACTTGAGGGACAGGGGAGTGAAAAGCCACGCCCTGAAGCAGTGACTACTTCTGGAACCAGCATCCCGCACCACATCCTTGAGCCCTCGCTGTTCCCTGGGGCTGGAGAGGTGGGGCTGATTGCGGCTTACTTAGACGGGGCAAGCACGGGACACAGCCCTAACCCCTAACCCCCTGGAGTAACCTTGGTAGAGACACAGTCAGCACAAGCAGGCTGCGCACTGACGCGGCTGACAAGAGAACAAACAACCACGGGGAAGCACCTACTGTTTTCAGAGCCTGGAGATAGTGTCCCAGTCAGAAAACCTTGGCTCCGGGGTTTGGACTACATGCAGAGGAGCTGAGCATGGCTTCCTGAGACGGCGCAAGCACGGGATGCAGCCCTAGCCCCCTGAAGTGACTTCAGCGGAAACCCAGCCAGCGCAAGCAGGCTGCACAATGACGCGGCTGACAGGAGGAGAAATCACCAGGAAGCAGCAGCTGCTTTTGAAGCCTGGAGTGCAGCATCCCAGCCAGAAAACCTTGGCACTGGGCTTTGGACTAGGAGTGGAGGAGCTGATCATGGCTTCCTGAGACGGTGCAAGCACAGGGATGCAGGCCTGACCCTCGGGGGCAATCTCGACCCAGCCAGGCACACAGGATACATGCCCCTCTGGAATCTCAGATAAAACAGTCATCACCAAGCAAGATAAGTAACTTTGTCTATATTGCCTTGCAGTATTCTCTCCTATCTGATCCCTCCCCTCCCTGCCCCAGGTGGCTTCATTAATGTTGGAATTTCCTGGGCCAGGGAGTGAAGTGCTCTGTGGGTTTTTTTTTTCACCTAACCCATTCTTCTGGCTTGAGAGAAGCAGCAACTAACAACCCAGGGGGAAAAAAAATCCTTCCGTGAATTCCCTAAACTGGAATAAAAATACGGAACCAGCTCCAACCAAGCATATGAGATCCACAGTCTTTGGCTTTCATCCCTACAGGGAACAAGGTGGCTATTATAATGCAAAGGCAATTCTGATAGAGATCTGACTGTGATTGTTTTAGCAGAGCAGTGGAAAGATAAGTTCTCGAGGTCTGATACCTCTCTACCTATTAAACAGAGCCCTCACTGATCCACAGCAGGGAACTGAGGGCTGAAGCTCCACCCAAACCACCAGGCAACTGTTAAAGGGGTCTGACATTAGGGATGCCTACCAATCTTTAGAGGTACAAGCATTGGGTGCCTAAGGTACAGCTGCAGAGCTCACCCACCAAAGTGCTCTAGGAATAGAGGCACACCTACCTCACTGGCACATGAGGGAAGGCTGTCAGCATCCTGCCCTCCTTGGAGTGTGACCCCCTGCCGCTACTAGAATCTGGTGCACACAACTATCACCACTACTCCTCTAAGTTAATAGGTGACAGTCTACACCACACTCTTGGTGGCCCAAAATCAGAACACCTAAGCTGATTCTATTCAACAGTAGCGAATAGACTGTTAGGCCTATATATCTGGTAACAGCTCAAACCAGCTGGTAATAGGACACAGGTGATTCAAAGGCTACAACAATCAAGACAGCACAATCTAATAGCCCATCTGGGTATATTGAAACAAAACAGAACAAGAAGATAAGACTCAGTGAGCAAATATAAAATGAATCATTACAATATCTTATAGATGGCTTGGAGACAGCAGTTGATATGCAATCACATAGAGAAGCAGACCATGATTGCTTCTACAAATCCCCAAATTAAAGAATCAAAATCTTTTCCAAATGAAAATACAGTCCTGGAATTGCCAGATGCAGAATATAAAAAACTAGTATACAGAATGCTTCAAGACATCAGGGATGACCTCAGAAATGAAATGAGGCAATCAAGAGAAAAAGCCAAGGAACACACTGATAAAGCAGTTGAAGAAATCAAAAAGATTATTCAAGAACATAGTGGAAAAATTAATAAGCTGTAAGAATCCATAGAGAGACAGCATTCAGAAATCCAAATGATTAACAGTCAAATTACAGAATTAGACAACTCAATAGGAAGTCAGAGGAGCAGAATCGAGCAATTGGAATGCAGAGTGGGGGAATTGGAGGATAAGGCAATTGACACCAATATAGTTGAAGAAAAATCAGATAAAAGAATTAAAAAAAAATGAAGAAACCCTAAGAATAATATGGGACTCTATCAAGAAGAATAACTTGCGTGTGATTTGAGTTCCAGAACAGGGAAGGATAACAGAAAATACAGAGAGAATAGTTGAAGATCTGTTGGCAGAAAATTTCCCTGGCATCATGAAAGATAAAAGGATATCTATCCAAGATGCTCATAGAACCCCATACGACATTGATCCAAAAAGAAAATTACCAAGGCATATTATCATCAAACTTGCCAAAACCAAAGGTAAAGAGAAAATTTTAAAAGCAGCCAGGGATAAAAGAAAAGTCACCTACAAAGGAGAATCAATAAGAATAAATTCAGACTACTTTTTGGCAGAAACCATGCAGGCAAGAAGGCAATGGGATGACATATACAGAACACTGAAGGAGAAAGGCTGCCAGCTAAGAATCATATATCTAGCAAAACTCTCTCTCAAATATGAAGGTGAAATTAAAACATTTACAGATAAACACAAGCTTAGAGAATGTGCAAAAACCAAACCAAAGCTACAAGAATTACTAAAGGGAATTGGTCAGAAAATCGATAATATCAGACACCAACACAACACCAGGTCACAGAACAGAACATCCTGATATCAACTCAGATAGGGAAATCACAAAAACAAAATAAGATTATTTTAAAAAAAGAAAAAAAAATGCTCAAAACAGGGAATCATGGAAGTCATTATGTAAAAGATTACAATAATCAAAAAAGAGGTACTAATACAGGATGCATAGATCTTGCATATGGAGAGGAAAACAAGGCGATACAGGATGATACAAGTTACGTTTTTACTTAGAAAAATAAGGGTAAATATTAAGGTAACCACAAAGAGGTCTAACAATTCCCTACTTCAAAAGAAAAACATAACGACTCAGCCAAAATAAATTCAACTACTATGAAAATGAAGAACACACAATTCACAAAGAAAAACTTCTTAGCACAAAAAAGTAAGTTGAAAAATTGTCAACAACACACAAAAAAAATGCATCAAAATGACAGCACTAAACTCATACTTATCTATAATTATGCTGAATGTAAATGGACTAAATACACTAATAAAGAGACAGAGAGCCTCAGACTGGATAAAAAAACACGATCCGTCTATATGCTGCCTAGAAGAGACACACCTTAGACTTAGAGACACAAACAAACTAAAACTCAAAGGATGGAAAAAATATATCAAGCAAACAACAATCAAAAAAGAGCAGGAGTGGCAATATTAATTTCTGACAAAATAGACTTTAAAGTTAAATCCACCACAAAAGATAAAGAAGGACACTACATAATGATTAAAGGGACAATTGACCGGGAAGATATAACCATATTAAATATTCATGCACCCAATAACAGGGCCACAAGATACATAAAACAAACTTTAACAGAATTGAAAAGTGAGATAGACACCTCCACAATTGTAGTAGGAGACTTCAACACACCACTTTCAGAGAAGGATGGGACTTCCAGTAAGAAGCTCAACAGAGACACGGACGACCTAATTGCTATAATCAACCAACTTGACCTCATAGACTTATACAGAACACTCCACCCAACAGCTGCAAAGTACACTTTTTTTTCTAGTGCACATGGAACATTCTCTAGAATAGATTATAGATTAGGTCATAAAACAAACTTTTGCAGGATCCAAAACATCAAAATATTACAAAGCATCTTCTCAGACCACAAGGCCATAAAAGTAGAAATCAATAACAGAAAAATCAGGGAAAAGAAATCAAATACTTAGAAACTGATCGATACTCTGCTCAAAAAAGACTGGGTTATAGAAGACATTAAGGCGGGAATAAAGAAATTCATAGAATACAATGAGAATGAAAACACTTCCTATCAAAACCTCTGGGACACAGCAAAAGCAGTGCTCAGAGATCAATTTATGTCGATAAATGCACACATACATAAAGAAGAAAGAGCCAAAATCAGAGAACTGTCCCTATAACTTGAACAAATAGAAAATGAGCAACAAAAGAATCCGTCAGGCAGCAGAAGAAAACTAATAAAAATTAGAGCAGAATTAAATGAATTAAAAAAAAATCAGAGAACAGAAAAACAATTGAAAGAATTAACCAAGCCAAAAGCTGGTTCTTTGAAAAAATTAACAAAATTGATAAACCATTGACCACACTGACCAAAGAAATACAGGCAAGGAAACAAATAACCCGAGTAAGAAATGAGATGGGCCGTATCACAACAGATCCAACTGAAATTAAAAGAATCATATCAGATTACTATGAAAAATTGTACTCTAACAAATTTGAAAACCTAGGAGAAATGGATGAATTCCTAGAAACACACTACCTACCTAAACTAACACAATCAGAAGTAGAACAACTAAATAGACCCATAACAAAAAAAGAGATTGAAAAGGTAATGAAAAAACTCCCAACAAAAAAAAGCCCTGGCCTGGACAGCTTCACTGCAGAGTTCTACCAAACTTTCAGAGAAGAGTTAACACCACTACTACTAAAGGTATTTCAAGGCATAGAAAAGAATGGAATACTACCTAACTCATTCTATGAAGCCACCATTTCCCTGACACCGAAACCAGGTAAAGACACCACAAAAAAAGAAAATTACAGACCTATATCCCTCATGAACATAGATGCAAAAATCCTCACCAAAATTCTAGCCAATAGAATTCAACAACATATCCAAAAAATAATCCACCACAACCAAGTGGGATTTATACCAGGTATGCAAGGCTGGTTCAATATCTGAAAAACCATTAACGTAACCCACCATATAAATAAAACAAAAGACAAAAACCACATGATCTTATCAATTGATGCAGAAAAGGCATTTGACAAAGTCCAACACCCATTCATGATAAAAACTCTCAGCAAAATAGGAATAGAAGGAAAATTCCTCAGCATAATAAAGGCCATTTACACAAAGCCAACAGCCAACATCATCCTAATGGAGAGAGCCTGAAAGCATTTCCCTTGAGAACGGGAACCAGACAAGAATGCCCTTTATCACCGCTCTTAATCGACATTGTGCTAGAGGTCCTAGCTAGAGCAATTAGGCTAGACAAAGAAATAAAGGGCATCTGGATTGGCAAGGAAGAAGTAAAATTATCTCTATTTGCAGATGACATGATCTTATACGCAGAAAACTCTAAGGAATCTTCAAGAAAACTATTGAAACTAATAGAAGAGTTCGACTGAGTTTCAGGTTACAAGATAAACATACAAAAATCACTTGGATTCCTCTACATCAACAAAAAGAACATCGAAGAGGAAATCACCAAATCAATACCATTCACAGTAGCCCCCAAGAAGATAAAATACTTAGGAATAAATCTTACCAAGGATGGAAAAGACCTATACAAAGAAAACTACAAAGTACTACTGCAAGAAACTAAAAGGGATCTACATAAGTCGAAAAACATGCTTTGCTCATGGATAGGAAGACTTAACGTAGTAAAAATGTCTATTCTACCAAAAGCCATATATATTTACAATGCACTTCCTATTCAAATTCCAAGAACATTTTTTTTTTATATGATGGAGAAACAAATCACCAACTTCATATGGAAGGGAAAGAAGCCCCGGATACGTAAAGCATTACTGAAAAAGAAGAACAAAGTGAGAGGCCTCACTCTACCTGATTTTAGAACATATTATACAGCCACAGTAGTCAAAACAGCCTGGTACTGGTACAACAACAGACACATAGACCAGTGGAACAGAATTTAGAACCCAGATATAAATCCATCCACATATGAGCACCTGATATTTGACGAAGGCCCAATGTCAGTTAATTGGGGGAATGATAACAAATGGTGCTGGCACAACTGGATATTCATCTGCAAAAAAATGAAACAGGACCCATACCTCACACCATGCACAAAAACTAACTCCAAATGGATCAAAGACCTAAACATAAAGACTAAAACGATAAAGATCAAGGAAGAAAAAATAGGGACAACGTTAGGAGCCCTAATACAAGGCATAAACAGAATACAAAACTTTACTAAAAATGATGAAGAGAAACCAGACAACTGGGAAAAAAAATCAAACAGCTATGGTCATCTAAAGACTTCACCAAAAGAGTAAAAGACCACCTACAGACTGGGAAAGCATTTTCAGCTATGACCTCTCTGACCAGCGCCTGATCTCTAAAATATATATGATTCTGTTAAAACTCAACCACAAAAAGACAAACAATTCAATTAAAAATTGGGCAAAGGATATGAACAGACACTTCACTAAAGAAGATATCCAGGTGGCTAACAGATACATGAGGAAATGCTATCATTAACCATTAGAGAAATGGAAATTAAAACTACGATGAGATTCCATCTCACTCCAACAAGGCTGGCATTAATCCAAAAAACACAAAATAATAAATGTTGGAGAGGCTGTGGGGAGATTTGAACACTTATACATTGCTGGTGGGAATGTCAAATGGTACAACCACTTTGGAAATCGATCTGGCATTTCCTTAAAAAGTTAGAAATAGAACTACCATACAACCCAGAAATCTAACTCCTCGGAATATATCCTAGAGAAATAAGAGCCTTTACACGAACAGATATATGCACACCCATGCTTATTGGAGCACTGTTTACAATAGCAAAAAGCTGGAAGCAACCAAGGTGTCCATCAAAGGATGAAAGGATAAATAAATTATGGTATATTCACACAATGGAATACTACGCATCGGTAGAGAACAATGATGAATCTGTGAAATATTTCATGACATGGAGGAACCTGGAAGGCATTATGCTGAGTGAAATTAGTCAAATGCAAAAGGACAAATATTGTATAAGGCCACTATTATAAGATCTTGAGAAATAGTTTAAACTGAGAACACACTCTTTTGTGTTTATGAGAAGGGGGGAGGGAGGCAGGGTGGGAAAGGGCTATTTACTGATTATATAGTGGATAAGAACTACTTTAGGTGAAGGCAAGGACAACATTCAATACAGGGAAGGTCAGCACAACTGGACTGGACCAAAAGCAAAGAAGTTTCCTGAATAAACTGAATACTTTGAAGGTCAGCAGAGCAAGGCGAAGGTTTGGGGACTATGGCTTCAGGGGACATCTAAGTCAATTGGCAAAATAAATTCTATTAAGAAAACATTCTTCATCCCACTTTGAAGTGTGGCATCTAGGGTCTTAAACGCTGACAAGCGGCCATCAAAGATGCATCAATTGGTCTCAACCCACCTGGGTCAAAGGAGAATGAAGAACACCAAGGACACAAGGTAATTATGAGCCCAAGAGACAGAAAGGGCCACATGAACTAGAGACCACATCATCCTGAGACCAGAAAAACTAGATGGTGCCTGGCCACAATGGATGATTGCCCTGACAGGAAGCACAACAGAGAACCCCTGAGGGAGCAGGGAAACAGTGGGATGCAGACCTCAAATTCTCATAAAAAGACCAGACTTAATGGTCTTACTAAGACTAGAAGAATCCTGGTGGTCATGGTCCCCAAACCTTCTTTTGGCCCAAGACAGGAGCCATTTCCGAAGTCAACTCAGCAGACATGGATTGGACTGGAAAACGGGCTGGAGAGAGATGCTGATCAAGAGTGAGCTACTTGCATCAGGTGGACTCTTGAGACTATGTTGGCATCTCCTGTCTGGAGGGGAGATGGGAGGGTAGAAGGGGTTAGAAACTGGGAAAATGGTCAAGAAAGGAGAGACTGGAAGGAGGGAGCTGGCTGACTCATTAGGGGGAGAGTAAGTGGGAATATGTAGTAAGGTGTATATAAGTTTATATGTGAGAGACTGACTTGATTTGTAAACTTTCACTTAAAGCACAATAAAAATTATTTTAAAAAAAGAACTCAAGAAATAGTTTAAACAGAGAAGAAAATATTCTTTGATGGTTATGAGAGGAGGGAGGGAGTGAGAGTGGGAGAGGGGTATTCAATAATTAAAAAAAATTTTTTTTTAATTCAATAATTAGTAGATAAGAACTACTTTAGGTGAAGGGAAAGAGAATACACAATACAGGTGAGGTAAGCACAACTGGACTAAACCAAAAGCAAAGAAGTTTCCTCAATAAACTGAACGCATAGAAGGCCAGCGGAGCAGAGGCAGGGGTTTGGGGACCATGTCTTCAGGGGACATCTAAGTCAATTGGCATAATAAAATCTATTAAGAAAACATTCTGCATCCCACCTTGGAGAGAGGCGTCTGGGGTCTTAAACGCTATCAAGCGGCCATCTAAGATGCATCAATTGGTCTCAACCAACCTGGATCAAAGGAGAATGAAGAACACCAAGGACCTAGGCAATTACGAGCCCAAGAGACAGAAAGGGCCCAATAAACCAGAGACTACATTAGCCTGATACCAGAAGAGCAAGATGGTGCCTGGCTACAACCAATGACTGCCCTGACAGGGAACACAACAGAGAACCCCTGAGGGAACAGGAGAGCAGTGGGATGCAGACCCCAAATTCTCATCAAAAGACCAGACTTAATGGTCTGACTGAGACTAGAAGGGCCCCAGTGATCATGGCCCCCAGACCTTCTGTTGGCCCAGGACAGGAACCATTCCCAAACCAACTCTTCAGACAGGGTCTGGACTCGACAATGTGTTGGAGAGGGATGCTGGTACGGAGTGAGCTTCTTGGATCAGGTGAACACTTGAGACTATGTTGGCATCTCCTCCCTGGAGGGGAGATGAGAGGGTAGAGGGAGTTAGAAGCTGGCAAAATGGACACAAAAATAGAGAGTGGAAAGAGGGAGTGGGCTGTCTCATTAGGGGGAGAGCCATTGGGAGTATATAGCAAGGTGTATATAAGTTTTTGTGTGAGAGACTGACTTGATTTATAAACTCTCACTTAAAGCACAATAAAAATTAAAATAAATAAATAAATAAAAAGTACAATCAGAATGCTCCTTAGAAGCAAGGACGATGAGACTGCATCTTACATACTTTGGACATGTTGTCGGGAGGGATCAGTCCCAGGAAAAAGACATCATGCTTGGCAAAGTACAGGGTCAGCGGAAAAGTGGAAGACCCTCAGTGAGGTGGATTGACACAGTGGCTGCAACAGTAAGCTCAAGCATAACAATGATTGTAAGGATGGTGCAGGGCCAGGCAGTGTTTTCTGTTGTGCATAGGTTCACTACAAGTCGGAACCAACTCGATGGCATCTAATAACAACAACAATTGTGTATAAAAGTTGTCTCCATCCTTCCTTGTCACACAAGGCTGATAATCAATCGAACAGGTCGTTATAAGGAGGATCACAGGTAGACAGTTTTGGTTAAGGAGAATAGTATTGACAATTTGGGGATGTACAATTTCACCAGCTTGGTATACAAACTGAGGTCCCACAGCTTTAGAGTTTTAGATGGCAGCTTCTTGCAGTTAAAAAAAAAGTGACTACAAATAAATCAAAATGGCATCCTAAAAAATGTTTAAGCGACAGAGGAATAAGAAACAGAAGAAAAAACCAAAATAAATAAATAAACAAAATGGTAGACTTAAGACTTATTATATCAAAAATCCATATATGTAAATGATTTAAATATACCAATTAAAAGACATAAATTGGCAGAGTGGATTAAAACACATAGTCAACAAGATGCTACCTGTAAGACACGAATACACAGTGACAACTGTAAATTGAAAGTAAAAAGATACATCATGAAAACAGTAATTTTTAAAAAGCAAGAGTAGCTATACTAATATCAGGTAAAGTAGGAAACAAAATAGCTAGAGACAAAAAAGGACATTACATAATGATAAAAGGATCAGTCCAACAGCAGGACATAATAATTCTTGGTATGTACGCACCAAAATATATGAAGCAAAAATAGATGGAGATAAAAGAGGAAATAGGCAAATCCATAATTATAGTTAGTGATTTCAATACATCAATCCTCGATACTTCAACCCTCAGCAATTGATAGACCTGCTGTTTTTGCTAGATGCCACTGCATCTATTTTAAACTCATAGTGACCCCATGTGACAGAGTAGAAGTGTCCCATAGGGTTTTCTAGGCTGTATTCTTTAAAGGAGGAGATCGCCAGGTCTATTTCCCATGGAGCTAATGTGTGGGTTCCAACCGCCAACCTTTCAGTTAGCAGTTGAGTGTTTAATCACTCTGTCACCACCGCTCCATTGATGGAACTTCTAGATAGAAAATCAGTAAAGATATAGAACTCAACAACACCATCAAATATGATGTAATTAAGAGTTATAGAACATTCCATCCAACAATAGCAGGGTACATACTTTTTACAAGTGTCCATGGAAAATTCACCAAAGATAGACCATATCCTGAGTCATAAGACAAACCTCAACAAATTTAAAAGAACTGGAATCATTCAGAGTATGCTCTCTGAACATAATGGAATCAAACTAGAAATCAGTAAAAAAAGAAAACAGAAAAATCTCAACTACTTGGAAATTAAACCACACACATCTAAATAGCCCATGGGTCAAAGAAGAAGTCTGAAAGTTAATAAAAATACATAGAACTAAATGAAAGTGAAAATATGATACATCAACATATATAGGATGCAGTTAAAGCAGTTCTGAGAGGGAAATTTATAGTGATAACTTCTTACATTGAAAAAGACAAAAGTTCTTAAATTCATAATCTAAGTTTCTACCTCAAGAAATTAGAAAAAGAACTAAACAAAACCAAAACTATCAGAAAAAAAGGAAATAATAAATATAAGAGCAGAGACCAATGAAACTGAAAGCAGGTACAAAATAGAGAAAAACCAGTGAAACAAAAAGCTGGTTCTTTGGGGAAAAACCAATAAAATTGATAAATCTCTAACAAGACTGTTGTTGTTAGGTGCCATCAAGTTGCTGCCAACTCATAGTGACCCAGTATACAACAGAGAAAAGCACTACATGGTCCTGCACCATCCACACAATCAACGCTATGTTTGAGTCAATTTTTGCAGCCAATGTGTCTATCTGTCTCCCCAAGGATCTTACCAAGTATTATGTCCTCTTCCCCAGGGAGTGATCTCTCATGATAAAACATCCAGAGTATGAGAGGCGAAGTCTCACCATCTTCACTTCCAAAGAGCACTCTGGCTGTACTTCTTCCAAGACAGACTTGTTCATTCTTTTGGGAGTCCATGGTATATTCAATATTCTTCACCAACGCCATAATTCAAATGTTTCGATTCTTCTTCATTCAATTGCTTACGAGGCAAATGAAAATATCATGTCTTGTATTAGGCACATCTTAGTCCTCAAAGTGACGTCTTTGCATTTCAACACCTTAAAGGGGTCTTTTAGCAAATTCGTCCTGTGCAATAAATACCTTCTTTGATTTCTTGACTGCTGTTTCCGTGGGTGTTGATTGTGGATCCAACTAAAATGAAATCCTTGACAGCTTCAATATTTTCTCCATTTATCATGATGTTGCTTACTGGTCCATTTTTGAGGATTTTTGTTCTGTTTATGTTGTGGTACAATCCATACTGAACGCTGCAGTCTTTGATCTTCGTCAGTAAGCGCTTCAAGTCCTCTTCACTTTTAGCAAGCGGGGGTGTGTCATCTGCATATAGCAGGTTGTTAAATGAGTCTGCCTCCAATCTTGATGCTCCTTTCCTCTTCATATAGTCCAGCTTCTCAGAGTGGTTGCTCAGTACACAGACTGAATAAGTATGGTGAGAGGGTATGATCCTGATGCACACTTTTCCTGACTTTAAACCACGCAGCATCTCCTTGTTCTGTTTGAACGACTGCCTTTTGGTCTATGTACAGGTTCCACATAAGCACAATTAAATGTTCTGGAATACTTATTCTTCACAATGGTATTCAAAAAATTTATGACCCAGTCGAATGCCTCTGCATTGTCAATAAACACAGGTAAACAACTTTCTGATATTCTCTGATTTCAGCCAAGATTCATGTGACGTCAGCAGTGATATCCCTTACCCCAAATCCTTTTCTGAATCCAGTTTGAATTTCTGGCAGTTCCCTGTTGATGTACTGCTGTAACCATTTTTGAATTGTCTTCAGCAAAATTTTACTTCTATGTGACATTAATGATATTGTTTGATAATTCCTGCATTCTTTTGGATCACCTTTCTTTGGATTGGGCATAAATATGGATCTCTTTAAGTCAATTGGCCAGGTAGCTGTCTTCCAAATTTCTTGGCATAGATAAGTGAGCCCCTTCAGCACTGCATCTGTCTGTTGAAACATCTCAATTGGTATTCCATCAATTCCTTGTTCACAAATGCCTTCAGTGCAACTTGAACTTCTTTCTTCAGTACCATTGGTTCCTGATTATACACTGCCTCCTGAAATAGTTGAGTGTTAACCAGTTCATTCTGGTACAGGGACTCCGTGTATTCCTTCAATTTTCCTTCTTTCGTTTTTTATTGTACTGTAGATGAAGATTTACAGAACAAACTAGCTTCTTATTAAACAGTTAGTATGCGTGTTGTTTTATGACATTGGTTAAGAAACCCACAGCATGCCAACATGGTGATTAGAATGTGAAAACTGGAAACAAAGAAGACGGATTTGTAGTTGGAAAATATGGCTTTGGTGAAAAAAAGACACTAGAGATCGTATGATAGAATTTTGCAAGACCAACAACTTATTCATTGCAAATACCTTTTTCTAACAATATAAACGGAGACTATACACATGGTTAACAAGCCCACGACATCCTGTCTTGTTCTTGGGTTCCCTATTACCAGCTTTCCTGTCCTCTTCTGCCTTCTAGCCCTTTCCTCTGGGCTGGTGTGCCCCTTTAGCCTCTTTTTGGTTTATTGGCCTGTCTAATCTTTGGCTGAAGGGCAAACCTCAGCAGTGACTTCCTTACTGAGCTAAAAGGATGTCTGGGGAGCCATAATCTCAGGGTAGAAATTTTCTTTCAACTCTTTTATTTCATCATTTCTTCCATTTGCTTTAGCTACTTTTCATTCAAGAGCTAGTTTCAGAGCCTCTTCTGATACCCATTTTAGTCTTTTCTTTCTTTCCTGTGTTTTTAATGGCCTTTTGCTTTCTTCATGTATGGTGTCCTTCATGTCATCCCACAACTCATCTGGTCTTCAGTCACTTCAATGCATCAAATCTATTCTTGAGATGGTCTCTAAATTCAGGTGGGATATACTTACAGTTGTATTTTGGCTTTATGGACTTGTTTTAATTTTCTTCAGCTTAAACTTGAACTTGAATTGATGGTCTGTTCTGGAGTCGGCCCCTAACCTTGTTTTGACTGATGATATGGAGCTTTTCCACTGTCTCTTTCCACAGATGGTAGTCCATTTGATTCCTTTGTTTTCCATTCAATGAGGCCCATGTGTATAGTCTCCATTTATGTTGTTAAAAAAAGGTATTTGCAATGAATAAGTTGTTGGTCTTGCAAAATTCTATCATGCAATCTCTAGTGTCATTTTTTTTCCACGGAAGCCATATTTTCCAGCTACAAATCCTTCTTCTTTGTTTCCAGTTTTCACAATCTAATCACCAGTAATTATCAATGCATCTTGATTGCATGTTGTATCCATTTCAGACTGCAGAAGTTGGTAAAAATCTTCAATTTCCTCATCTTTGTCATTAGTGTTTGGTGCATAAATTTGAATAAATTTAAGTAACTGGTCTTCCTTGTAGGCATATGGATATTATCCTATTACAGACAGCACTGTGCTTCAGGGTAGATCTTGAAATGTTCTTTTTGACAATGAATGCGGCTCCATTCCTCTTCAATTTGTCATTCCCGACATAGTAGACCATATGATTGTCTGTTTCAAAATGGCCAATGCCAGACCATTTCAGCTCACTAAAGCTTAGGGTATAAATCTTTATGCATTCCATTTCATTTTTGAAGACTTCGAATTTTTCTGACAAGAATGACACAGAAAAAAGAGAGATGACATAATCACCAAACAATGGATATCACTACAGATTCTGTAGCCATAAAAATAATACCAAGGGAATACTGCAAACATGTTTATGCTCATAAATGCAGCGATTTGGAAGAATTGAACCAATTTCTCAAAAACCTCAAACTAGAAAAACTCAATGAGGATGAAATAGACTATCTGAATAGTCCTATAACCATTGATGAAATTGAGTTTGCAATTTAAAAACTCCTGAAAAGAAATATCCAGATCCAGAATGATTTCACTGGGGACTTCTACCAAACATTTACAGAATATTTAATATCAGTTTCACACTACCTCTTCCAGAAAACAGAAGAGGAGAGAAGACATCCCACCTCATTTTGTGTGAGGCCAGTATTACACTGATATAAACCAGAAAAGAACACCACAAAAAAGGAAACCGCAGACTAATATTTCTCATAAACTTTGATGAAAAATTCTTCAACAAAACATTAGAAAATTAAATCCAGCAATGTATAAAAAGAATTACACACCCTAAATGGAATTTATTCCAGGTATGCAAGGTTGGTTAAATATTTAAAATTCAATCAATGTAATATCAACATGCTAAAGAATATAAATCATATGGTCATATCAATTGGTGCAAAAAAAGCACTTGACATAACAAGAAAGTGAAATTCTCTGCATCAAAAGCATCCACCCAGAGAACAAGTATGTGTTGGGCTGGTCTTGCTCTAAAAGCTATGGCAAAGATCGAGATAAGCATGCTTTCATACTCTAGCCTTGGAGAAGCAGGAAATCTGGAGTGGGGCCACAGACAGAGAAAAGTATAGAGACAGAGAAATGACATTAAAGACTCAGAGAGGCTAAGTTATTTGCTTAAAGTCACACAGCCAATAATGAGAATCAGATCTTCTGACAGCAAATTCAGAGAGTTGCACATCAAGGATACCCAGGGACTATTCTCCTGATCAAAGTCTTTTCATAAAATTGTTTAAATATACATACAATGTAACATAGAGTTTTTTTTTTTTTTTAAAGCATGTCTCAAAAAAAGCCAAGATAGTGGTCGCAGCAACTTGGAAATCTTGCAATAATTTGAATTCATGATTTTCTTAACAGAAAACGTTTTGGAAGGATAACTGACATCACAGATCTATTTCAAGTGTCTCACTTTATAAGGAGGAAACTGAAGCTCAGAGTAAATATGGCTTGCCTAAAGTCACAGAGTTTTAAAGGCAGAGGTCAAGCTAGACCTAATCTTCTGCCTCCCAGGAAAATGGTTTTTACACTGCACTCACCAAAATGTTAGTTGTGAATGCAGCATGCGTATCAATTAAGCGAGAGAACCCATGTTTAAAAAGTGCTCAAGCCATGTAACAAGGAGTCCCCAAATACATCATTAATTTAAATTATAAATGTGGCTCTTACTGTAAACTGTCTTAAATTCTTTTTAAAATAACTGGGAAAAGCTTTATAAACACATAGAATTAAATCTCACGTATTTGGTCTCTCAAACGAACATTCCAGCAAATATGGTAAATACCCATAAATATTTAATAATAAAATCTGGTTATCTTCAGAGGATGTAGAAGGGATTGGTTTGGAGGGATTGCCCATGTTATTTAGAAAAGCTGTTTTTAAAAATGGGAACGATGTCTTATTTTTGCCTCGATACATTTCCTCAAAGCAAACAGCTGTTCAGAATCCTTCCATGGATTATTCGTTCTTCACAGGGATCTTCGCACCCAGCATTGGAGGTGTCATATGGTGACTCAAATTTTGAGCCTTTAGAGCAGAATGCATGTCCTGTTAACATTAATGTCCATTTTGTGTATGGCACAGTTCTAGGCTCTTTCTACATATATATATATATTTAAATTCTCACAACAATTCTGAAAGAAAAATATTCCAGCTTTACAGGCAAATAAGCTGATTGACTCATCTAATGTCATGTCAAGTGAGTGGGAAGGCTGAGATTTTACATCCTATGAGACCCCGAGTCAGAAGCCTGGGCTCTTTCTTATTCCTACTTCTCCTCTCACCCTGCCCTTGCAACGTTGGAGGTGAGTGAGAAGCTACCTTCCAGAATTATGCAGAAAGTCTGAAGGGACTGTTCAGAAGAAGAGTAGGCCAGGAGGTCACGTTGGGTGGATTATAAACTTTCAGGCTTTTGTGGAACTCTAAGAAGCAGCTAGGACCCAGGATGTAGAACCCTCAAAAGCAGCTGGGGTCCAGGATTTCACTCATACCGGTGAGTTTGGGTGAAATTGTGCCCACAAACTATACAAATCCATTATATAGACATCCAGACACCCCAAACATCCATCCTGAAGGAAGCAGCCACTGTGGCAGGAATGATGACTCCACTGAGGTCCTCTCCCCACAGCCGCATTGGGTTTGTAAATACTCAATTTACATTCATTCTTTCATTTCACATTTTCTAAAAGTTAGGGAGAAACTAGAACTAGACCTAAGAGGAGCAGGTTAGTGACTAAAGAGAAAATCAAATATATCTTTGAGGGAAGGATTAAAGGAAGTGGGTAGATTGGTGGGAAGATGACACAGCCCAAGGTTAAAAACAACCAGGGAGCAACGTCACTCTTGAGACGGTTTTGGATAGGAGAGGTGAAAAGGATATGGTCCTGATCAGAATGAGGTGGCACAGATCCGGGACTAATCCCAAGTTCTAGGTGGCCCTGGAGAAGCCCTTTGGTACTTCTGAGGCTCAATAATCCTTAGCCCAAAGGAGTTTTGTGAGCATAAAACGTGGTAATGGACTGACAGTGCCCTATGAATCCTAGTAACCCATGCCTGGGTGACAGCCACTAAAGGACTGTGGCAGCCTCTTGCTTCTTGTCTCCAGAAGTGACCCCATTGACAAAAATAAGGAAGAAGGAAACCAGACCAGTATGGAGGCAGGCACCAGTGCCTTTGGAAAGGATGCTGTCAGAGTGGCGCCAGAGCACCCAGGAGCTATAGAAACCAACATGCCCTATTTGAAGCACCATTGGTGTCATGAAAGTTCAGATGACAACATTCCCCACTATGTATGTATATTTGCACTTGAATAATAAAGGCCTTTTTCATTCATCTCTTGGTGAATCTTTGTAATGTTGCAGGGACGATGGGTTATCCTAGAAGTAGCAGGGACCATGTGGCACCCAGAGATACCTACCTCAAAGCTTGAGCCCTTAGCTGCTGGGTGGCACAAATGATTAAGTGCTTGAGTGCTAGATGAAAGATTGGTGGCTTGAACTCACCCAGAGGCACCTTGGAAGATAGGCCTGACTGTCTACTTCTGAAAGGCCACAGCCTTGAAAACTCTGTGGAGCAGTTCTTTTCTGCACACATACGGTCTCCATAAGTTGGAACTGACTCACTGGCAACAAGCGACAACATCATTTAATAGACCAACAGGCAAATATGTTCTCTTTGATACACCCTGGTGTAGTTGAAATAGCCTAGACCAGATATCAGAAAGCCTGTCACTTTCTTTGTTTGAGAAAGTCACTTTACCTGCCTTAGCATTAATTCCCCCTCTATAACCTAGGGAAAAGTAACATCTGTTTTTGCTTTCTAAGCAGTCATGTGACTCACAAATGAGAAGATTGCTGTGAAAATGCCTGGTAACGGTTAGAGTGCTGTGCGCATCTGAGGGTGAGGATGCTGATGCCAAACATGCAACAGGTACAAAATCCAGAGGTCCAGGCTTTGCCCTCTACCACGTGGCCGAACAAACTAGGGCTGGATTCCACAGCTCCGATTTTCGTGTTTTGTGACCCGATTTGCTATGGTCAGATTTCTGGGTGCAAGATACACATGATCAATGTCTCCATGAACTGAAACAGGACATCAGAACTGAAAAGCAGTGCTTAGAATGGGCCATGTTCTCTGGGTCACAACAGAGGAAAAGAAGACAACAGTGGGAGAAGATAGAAAAGAGATCTCCACTGGTTTGCTTCCTTTCCTGTGGAAAAGCAGTCTTCCCCGCTGCCCCGAACGACCTGTGGCTCCTTTGCTCCAAGGGTGGGTCTCAGTCTGCAGTGAGACTACATGTTGAAAAAGACACAGGGTGCCCAGTCCAGGGCACAGAGAAATGGATGACAGAGGCCTGTTGTCCCTCCAGGTCCCTCAGAGTGACCTCATGCAGCTCAGCCTGCCAAGGCAGTTGACTCCATGAGCCTTAAGTTCACGAAAGGCTTTCTTGAACTCAGTCTTTACTGGAATAAATCCTTTCTTTGGGGTCATTATCCGTGATGGGACCCAAATGTAGCATTTTCTACTAAGTGATTTGAGGATTAAACGATAAACTCAAGTTATAATTGAAAAAATATTTTAAAGAGGAAATCTGGAAGTTGTCAGGGGCATGTCACCACAATTACAACACTCACAGCTGCCTCATTTAAAAAATGGAGCCAGAGAACATCTTAAAACAACAACCAAAAGTAAAATGTCTGCAGGTCTTGGCGCGATAATAGCCAAAGCTTCAGAGAAGAGAGAGGCTCACCTCCCCTTGCCAGTCACTCTTGGCTGCACCAGGACCGGGTCAGCAATGTGCCTTGTTCAGGATTAGGGATGAGAGCGCCTGTGGGTTGTGTGAGGGGACACGTATTGGATGATATCCTCACCCTGGACCTTACCAGATACATCCTAGCCCAAACCAGATACTCTGTGTGTGTGTGTGTGTGTGTGTGTGTGTATGTAGCCAAGTAAATACAAATAAGCAAACAAAAAAATCCCAACTTTATTTGACTTCTGAACCTGAGCGAATGGGACAATTTCACTACAAGTAGATGGCCTTTGGTTTAGCAAAATACCTTGGTGCTCCATTTTAATGTGAAAGATGGGGCTCCCAAGGCATTGTTTGGAAAGAGGCAACCAATGACATAGCTGCAATATGTCTGAGAAATTAAAAGGAATGTAAGGGTGGGGAAGGCCAGAGCTGAGAGTACAGGCATTTGGGAGGACAAAAGGAAGGAAGGGAGAGTCATGTGGCCCACATAGAAGAAATGTGCTCAGTGAGAAATTCCCAGTGGCAGGGGAGGCTGAAATACTCCCCAAATCAGGGCTGGAGTACATTCAGTATTTACTTGTTTATTACATACTGCCACTCTTCACTTCCCCAGCCTCCCTTTAAAAGTCGTCTAGACCTCTACTTCCTTTTGAGGTCTGGGAACACAGGTGTGGGGCAGTAAAAGAAGGGATGGTCTCCAACTTCACCTCAACAGGGGCCGTGGTCCCAGGGAATAGTGTCTAAAGAAGAGGTCCTGAAGAGCCCTGCAGTCACCAACAGCAAAGTTAGCTATAGGAGGGTGGGAGGGGCCAGGGCTGATGGGAGGGGTGAGGCTGGTGGGCAGGGTCGAGGCTGGAGGGAGAGGCCAGGACTGGCTGCTACCAAGAGACTCTTTGGTCCAGGAGCAGTTTTGAGACTAATCTCATTGGTCGCAACACAGGAGGAAGGTGATGGGGAGGCGGTGGGTGGGGTGGTGGGTGGGGTGCTACACAAGCATCCTCCTCTCCTTAGAGACATTAAAGCAATGAAGATAAAGGACTGGTTCAGAGTAAGTGCAGGAAGATTGGTGCTGGATGTTGTATGGAACAAAGGCTGCAGGTAGTGCTGGTGTTGTGTGGATTAGAGGCTGCAGGTGGTGTTGGACGCTGTGTGGATGAGAGGCTGCAGGTAGTGCTGGGTGTTTCTCTGGCTTCAGAGGCAGCAAAAATTGAATGTGAATCCTGTTTTGTCATCTGTGGGATGGGTAATTGTGAACAGAAGAGAATCTCACTGATCCCTAGTTCCTTTACCTAGAAAATGGAGGTAAGAATAATGACCTTGCTAGTAATCAGGTCCCCTCCTCCAGTTCCAGGAAGAGAAGTCAGCTCTTGGCTTCAGCATGGCCACACAGGCATTGAGAGATCCAGAGGGTCTGAATCACGGAGGCCTCTGTCTGAGGGAGCACCGGTTCCCTCACAGTCCTTTACTCCTAAACTCTGCTCTACCGCAAAGGCCACTAGCGCCTCTCTCAGCTCATGGCCAAGGGGGCCTTTTTCCATGTGGACTAATTCTCACCTCCCACTCTCTAGCACCGTGCGGACCAATGCCTCTACGGTAGCAACTCAGAGGTGAACTTATGATGGATTTCGGCACAAACTGGGGAACTTCTCCCATTGATTTTGGCAGCATGTTTGGAAACAGGAAGTGGGTGGAAGGGAGCAGGTTAGCTGCAAGGTACAGGGGACCCATCACTGGAAAAACTAGGCACACAAGGGAGCAATAATTGTGTCCTGGAATGAGTGAAAAGGTCTTGGGATACACCCTAGACTTTCACGGTTGCCTAATTTTATCTTTGCTTCCAGGATTGCACAGACTCTTTCCTGGGTTAGAGTTTAAAAAAAAAAAAAACACTGCCATTGAGTTGATTCAGACTTATAGCGACCCTATAGGACAGAGTAAAACTGCCCCGTAGGGCTTCTAAGGAGCATCTGGTGGATTCGAACCACCAACCTTCTTGTTAGCAGGTGTAGCACTTAACTACTACAGCACCAGGGTTTCCAGATAGGTTTTCTAAATCAGAGGGGCAGAGGAACAATGTATCTGGGCTGGGCAAACCCCATGGCATATATGCAGTTTACCTCACCAGCACACTTTCTAGAACCCAAATGTTATTATGCCACACTTCCATTTAAAACCTTCTGTGATTCTTATTTGGCAGCTTGATGATGACCATGTTCCTTAGCTAGAGTTTAAGAATGTTCCAGTCTGACCTCCCTTGTAGCCTTCCCCCTCCTTCTACTTCAGGCATCCTGAGAAGCTCTCAGGCTTCCTAAAATCATCAGGTAATACAGCTACCTGGGATGCCCTTCCTGCATGCAAAACTCAGACTAGTCCTTTATTCTCCTTGACTCCTCCTGTTAGAAACTTCCTCTTCTGGCTCCGTAGGCCTTTGCTCATGTCATAAACTCCCTTGTGATTAATTTTTTTCTATCTTTCCTCCAGATCAGGAGCTCCTGTAGGACAGTGCTGTGCTGGAAACTCGTTGGGCAGTAGAAACATTTTGTTGACTGAGTGACCCTTTGTAGATGTTGTTGGTGGTGGTTGTTCACACACCTGTATATATGCATGCACGCACACATGCACACGCATGCATTAGCCAGTATTTCCTGAGCATTTACCACGTGCCAGGCACTTTGCTGAGCATTTTATATGCACTTCCTCATCTCATCCTCATAACAAATCTATGTATGTTCTATCATCTCCAATTTAGAGCTAAGAAACTTGAGTCTTAGAGAAATTAAGTAATGGGCCTAAAGTCAAATAGTGGTAAGTAGGAGAGCCAAGACTCTGATAGGATTCATCCATCCACCTTCCAGAGTCGTTTTAATGTTTGGAAAAACTTCAGAAATTGTTTTAAGGAAATTGTAGGGACTAAAACACGTGATCAGGAGGAACCAATTGCTGGAGAAAGACATCATGTTTGGTAAAGTAGAGGGTTAGCGGAGAAGAGGGAGACCCTCAATCAGATGGACTGACACAGTGGCAGCAATGGGCTCAAACATACCGATGATTGTGAGGATGGCACAGGGTCAGGCAACGTTTCATTGTGTTACACATAAGGTCGCTGTGAGTCAGAGCCAACTCAGTGGTCCTAAGATCAACAACAATAACACGAGTGAGGCTATGTGGCACAGGGGAATGCCTGTGAGCTCATTAAAGGTATGACTTTGAACCTGAGCCTCAGCTTCCTCTTGCTATAAAACAGGATAATAATTTTGGACAACAAGGCCTTTGTGTGGATTAAATAAGCGAATATAAGTAGACCCTTAATGAACCTCCTCCTAGACAGGGCTTGGAGGAAGGTCAAGCAAGCCAGGCACCATGAGGACCCACCACGTAAGGAAGGGCCCACCCTCAAAACCCGCCCTCAGAGCCCACCCTGCACTGGCAGGACACTTCGAGCCAGCACCTCCCTGAATGTCAGGCCTTGTTGGGCCCTGTTCCTGGTGCTTGGTAGATGAGGAACAGCTGTTAGTTCTTCCCTTTCTTTTTGTTGTTAGTTGCTATGGGGTCGGCTCTAACTCATGGCAACCCTGCGTACAACAGAACGAAACGTTGCCTGGTCCTGCTGAAGCCCGTCATTGTGGCTGCTGCGTATTTTGAGTGCCTTCTAACCTAGGAGGATCATCTGCCAGCTCTATACCGGAGAATATTCTGTTGTGATACATAGAGTTTCCCATAAGGCTAATTTTTGGAAGTAGATTCCCAGTCCTTTCTTCCTAGTCTGTCTTGGTCTGGAAGCTCCTCTAAAACCTGTCCACCACAGGTGACCCTGCTGGTATTTGAAATACCAGTGCCATAGCTTCCAGCATCATAGCATAATGCAAGCCACCACTGTACAACAAACTGACAGTCTGGTAGTGGCTTTTCTTTCTTCTCTATAATCAAGCTGTTTTCTTTAGCATGAGGGTAGAATTGTTCTATCTACATGAAAAGCTTTTTCACGAATCATCCCTCTTTTCTTGAGGTCACACACCCCTCAGTATTATTATTGTTGTTATTAGGATTTTTTTACTCTCTAGAACTCTCCACATACAGTTTCCATGCAGTGGGGGTTGTTTACTGTGATTCCAGTTATCTCATTTTCTACAGTAGCCCCAAGGGCGCCCACATGCAAATACAGTCACAGACAGAGTCCCCAGGAAGACTTTTGCCTTCCCACTTCTAAAGTACAGTTTTCTCCAGACATAGCCCTATGGTTCTTACCAAACCTTCTGCAGAACTCCACACTGGAGTGCAGGGTTCCAGAGGCCTGGGCTCCTAATTGTTTCACAAACAGTGACTCCAGGCCACGTCTGAACAGCCAGCCAGGCCCTGATGGCTTACCGACTTTTAGGATTTGAACTGTGTCTACTAAACAGACATATGTAAGCCCTAAGCCATGTACCTGTAAAGATGACCTGTTTGGAAATAGGAGTGTACTTTTATTATGTTAGCGAGGTGACACCAGAGTAGAAATCAATCCAAACCCATTACCATCCTGTAGACTCTGACTCATAGAGAACCCAAGTGTTACAGAGTAGAGCTGCTCCATAGGGTTTTCTTGGTTTTAACCTTTATAGAAACAGATCACTAGGCTTTGCTTCTGTGTCACTGATGAGTGAATTGGAATCGTCAACCTTTTGGTTAGTAGTCAAGTGCAAACTGTTTGCTCCACTCAGGGGCCTTTACCAGAGTAGAGTTGATCCTAAACCTAATCACTTCTGAGTGGTGTCTTATGAAAAGTGCAGATAGATGCAGAAACGCATACAGGGGAAGACAAATGTGAAGACAGACACATGGCACATGCATCTACAAGCCTTTGAATGCCAAGGACTGCAGGTAGCTACTGGAACCTAAAATAGTAAAAGAAGGCCTCCCCCGTCCACTCTGCAGCAACACCCTGAATTCAGGTTTCTAGCCTCCATATGGGTGGCTTATTGGTCTTGTTATGATATGTTGAGGTGTAATCCATACTGAAGACTGTAGTCTTTGATCTTCATCAGTAAGTACTTCAGGGTTGTGTCATCTGCACAATGCACGTTGTTAATGAGTCTTCCTCCAAACCTGATGTCCCATTCTTCTTCATACAGTCTAGTTTCTCAGATTATTTGCTCAGCATGCAGATTAAATAAGTGTGGTGAAAGGATACAACCTTGACGCACACCTTTCCTGACTTTAAACCACGTAGTATCCCCTTGTTCTGTACCAATGACTGCTTTTTGATCTATGTATAGGTTCCTTATAAGCACAATTAAGTGTTCTGGAGTTCCTATTCTTTGCAATGTTATCCATAATTTGTTATGATCAACATATAGTCAACATAAAAAATTATTAATGAGATATTTTACATTTACACAAAATATACTTTCCTAAAATCTAGTGTATATTTTGTACTTAAAACAAAACAAAACAAATTACAATCAAGTTGATTCCAATTCATGGTAACCCCAAGTTTTGCTGAGTAGAACTTCACTCCATAGGGTTTTCAAGACTGTGCATATTTTGGAAACAGGTAAACAGGTCTTTCTTCCAAAGCACCTCTGGATGGGCTCGAACAATCAACATTTTGGTTAGTAGTTGAGCACTTAACCATTTGCACCATCCAAGGACTCCTTTGAACTTACAGCACATCTTAATTCAGACTAACCACATTTCAAATGCTCAGTAGCCACATCCAGCTCGTGGCTCCCGTGTTGGACACTGAATTGCACAGCTCTGGGTTCTCTAAGTCCACTCAGGCAGAATCTACCTTACTAGCCCAGGCAGGAGAGTGTAAGAGATTCAGACAGATCTGGCTCAGCAACTGTCACATAACAGTGTGTTAACTTGAACTGGTGACTCAAACATGTAAGACCTTAGTCTTTCTCATCTAGAAATGAGAGGAACGCATCTATATCACAGCCTTGTTTTGAGGATTAAACAGACAACTGAATCCAACAACATAAATACCCTTAGCAGTAGTACTATTGCAAGCATTGAGATACAAAGCTTACAGACCGTGGATTTATAGTGAGAGAGATCACCTAAGTATGGTGTGGAGGGATGTATGAGATCATCCAATCCAAGCCAATCATTCTATGAACAAGAAAACTGAGGCCTAGAGAGTGGAAGTTGTCCCCCAATGCCACACAGCTGGATCAAACAGACTCCCAAATCCCATCCACATGTTCCTCTATAATCTACCACCTCCCCAAGGACACCCATGAGCCACAGATATTGGCTCAGCATATTTTAAAGTGATCTCAAAATGTTGTGAATTCTTTACGAATGTATCAAAGCCTGTGTGTGTGTGTATAATAGTACCTATCTTGTACAGGATTCCTGGCGTATTCACACCTACATTTAACACACCCTGAAGAGGTGGGTGGTAAATTGCACTAAAAACAAAAGATGTAAGAAGAAATAATAGTATGAAATCAGTGCAGGAGAATTTACTATTAGTATCAGGAAGTCCTTGTTAAGAATGCCATCCATTATTAGACTAAAATAGGATCCCCAGGGACACACGGGAAACCCTATGACTTAAAACATTTCAGCTGGTTCAGACAAGGCACTGCTGAGCACGGGACAGAAACAAAGCATCCTCTTCTCCAGGAGACAGTCCCAGAGACAAAGCTTGAATCTCTGAAGCCTTTCTGAGTCAAGACAATGAGCAGGGGTCTAGGCCAGAGCCCAGTGGGCCTGTATGTGCAGCAGTGGGACTTCAGCATCCAGGCTGGTCTGGTGAGCAGTAGGCTCAGCAGCTACTGGAGGTCACGTCAAGATACTATGTCCATGCTGCCCTGTAGGGCCAGGGACAGCCTGACGCAACCGCTAGGCTGCACATCAAGGAAACGTGGTGGACTTGGTGTCTCCGGGCTTCTGGAAGGCATGTGACGAGAGGTGACATGTGGAAGATTTATGATCCACCTGAAGATGATGGAAAGATCTTCACAGGCTCCTCTCAAAGCCTTGGGAGTTGGCTGAACGGCCTTTCACAAAGGGGAGTGGTGAATGTTGACCCAAGGGAGGCCTCTAGTTGCTGGGCCACCTTCTTTAAGTGACTATTAAGATGAACTGTGATGTCCAGAAGCATTAAGACATAGAATGATTGCCCGTCAAAGTCACTAATTAAATTGATCTGGAAGACATTACAGATATATTGTATAGAAAAAAATCCACATCCCAAACGGTCTATATAAATGAGAGTTAGGGACATCGTAAATCAGGATTTGAAACTGTAAAGATGTACACTGAGATTAAACAGCAATAATAACAACTGCCTGGCATATGCCCATTGCTGTCAAGTCCAGTCTGACTCATGGCGAGCCCATATGTTACAGAATAGAACTGCTCCATACGGTTTTATTTGCCGTAATTTTAATGGAAGCAGGTCACCAGGCTTTTCATTTGCAGCACCACTGGGTGGGTTTGGACTGCCATCCTCTAAGTTAGCTGTCCAGCCTAAGCCAGTTGTACCACCAGGGACCTGGCACAAAGTAGAATTTAAATGTCGATGGCTGGGGTAATGAATGGGGTTAGTTTGCAGCATATATAATAAAAGATGAATTAAGATTGAACATAAATTCAAAGCCTATCAAAAGTGCAAAGGTTCTGGCACATCCAGGTCCTTGACCTTGGCCTGTATAGTCCATGACTGGAGTCAAAGCTCAGGAGATGACCTCTCTGTCTTGGGCACTGGTCAGAGCCTAATAAGGACCAGACTCACTTCTGGGCACTGCAGTGCAAGAAGAGGTTTGAGAAATGGATTGTGTCCAGAATCAAGGATCTGAAAAGTGAAATTATAGCACTCAATGATAATAGAAGGAAGTAGAAAGGTTTAGTCAGAGGAGAAGAACCAGGATTAGGTGATGACAGTGTTCAAATACCCAAAAGGTTTTCATGAGAAGCAGAACTGTCTAGCCCAGAGTGACATGAGTGGGCACAGTTAGGACAAGTAGAAAGAATGACAAAGGACAGATGCTGTCTCAACATACAGAAGACATTTCTGAGAGTCAGAGCTGACCACAGAGGAATGGGCAATGAGTGAGCTCCCCATCCTTGTGCGAATGTTCAAGCAGGGGCTGAACAGCTACTTTTCATGCTCAGACTGGCTTGTACCCTCTCTAGGGTTCAGCTTGGAGAAAGACAGCCACCAGCAAGGCCAAGACACAAAAATTGTGCCAGTAGAGGGTGCTCTTACTAGTTAATGGCAAGCTAGGCCAACTAGCTGGTGTTAATACTGTAAAGCAAGGGAATGTGGGATGAAGGCAGCTGGGAGGGGTCTGGCCATGTGGTCAGAAGCAGGGCATACATAGGGAGAAGCCAAACGTTTACCTGAGCTAGGGTACCACAGGTTTTCTCCCCTGGCACACACTAAAAGGCCTATACAACCAAACGAAACCCATTGCCGTTGATTCTATTCTGACTCATAGTGACCCTGTAGGACAAACTAGAACTGTCCCATAGAGTTTCCAAGGAGCAGCTGGTGGATTCGAACTGCCAACCTTTTGGTTAGCAGTTGTAGCTCTTAACCACCATGCCATCAGGGTTTCCTGTAAGCTCCAAGTGATTCAGGTGATTGAGTGAGGTGCACTAGCAGGACTGTGGAACACGGGAGGGCTAGAGCCCCTTCTAAGAAAACAGTGAGCACTCAACGCCAGCCCATTCTTTTTCCAGCATGAGAGGAATACTGGCTGAGCCACAGCTCTCGCATTTCTCATGCTTCCCCTTTTGTTCTGGTGTTTTCCTGTACACCTTGCTAGATGGCTCGGCTTCCAAGTGGTGCAAATGGTTAACACACTGAGCTGCTAACCAAAAGGTTGGTGATT
The DNA here is from genome assembly GCF_030014295.1 of Loxodonta africana. NCBI lineage: Eukaryota > Metazoa > Chordata > Mammalia > Proboscidea > Elephantidae > Loxodonta > Loxodonta africana. The sequence goes on along the minus strand of NC_087357.1, from coordinate 80,281,897 downwards.
CAAGTCCACCCAGAGACATCTTGTAAGAAAGCCTTGATGATCTAAGTCCAAACAATCAGCCACTGAAAACCTTATGGAAAACTTAGGGGGCAATGAGTTAATGTTAACAGAGGAGGAACAACTTGGAAAAGGAGGGTAAGAACAGGTGTACAATTTGAAGAATGTAATCAGTCAATGTTGCTGAATTGTACATGTACCAATATTTGAATTGGTGTATGTTATGCTGTGTATATCCTCAACAATAACAACAACAAAATAAATTACAAAAAAAGAAAGAAAGAAAGCTCTATGGAGCGCAGTTTTGCTCTGACAAATGTGGGGTCCCCATGAGTTGGAGTCGACTTGATGGCAACTGTTTCTGTCTCTGACATCAGGCCCGGTGCACGCTCTGCACATTCCTAGACTTATGACTGGCACGTACAGGCGGTGGGGGCCACAGGAGAGCTCTTCTCTTCTTCACCCTCTGGGATCAGCCTCTGGAAAATGAACTATCCGAAGGCTCTGTCTGCGTCTAGAGCTAAGCAGAGAAGAGAAGCCCAGCCAGCCCCCAAGAGGAAAAACACCTTCTTGGTGCCAAATTGCTTTGTATTCCTTAGTGGCTTTTCACCTTTATACACCATACGACAAAAATTTCTCTGCCAGTTGAGTTACAGCTAGATTATGCTACTGGACTGAAGCCTATCCCTACCCAAATTAAAAAAACCAATTGCCATTGAGTCAGCTCCAACTTATGGCGACCCCGCGTGTGTCGGAGTAGAACTGTGATCCACAGGGTTTTCTATGACTGATTTTTTAGAAGTAAACAACCAAGCCTTTCTTCCAAGACACTTTCGGGTGGACTCAACTTTTAGTTAGTAACCAAGGGTATTAACTGTACTACCCAGGGACCCCTTGATTGCTACAGGCTTGGTAAATTCAGTCATCCAAAGTGTCTTCTTCACAGGAGAAAAGAGGGACGAGATGAACTGATGCCCAGACTGTGCCCTCCAGAGCCAAGTCTCTGGGCCTTCTCAGTCACTCTGGGCTGCCGACCATTTACAAAGGTGTCTGGGCCTTGCGTGAGCACCTTTCAGCTTTGTGAACATGTTTCCCTCCCACTCTTTGTGAACACGTTTCCATCTGTTTCCCTGCCCACACCTCCTCCATTGTATCTTTGCTGGGCAGTAACGGCAGTGCTTCCGTTGACAGTCCAACTTGCTGGAGGGGCCAGCTTACAGACAGATGCAGCCCAACTCTGATCTTTCATCTGCAAGGCTGATCAGTCAGGGAAAGGTAGTTGGGGAGGCTGAATGGGAGGTGAACATTGAAATTCCCTGAAGAAGCCAGCTCACCTGGTCAGGGGGGATATGGGGGAGCCAGCTCTTTGTCTCTGTCCCTGTCTATCTCTCTGTTTATGTCTCTCTCTGTATGTCTCTCTATATGTCTCTGTCTCTCTCATCTCTCTCTTTTTCTTTGTCTGTCTTTCTGTCTTTTTCTCTCTGTCCTTCTCTCTCTCTCTTTAATATAAAATCACATGAATGACCCTTCTAAAGCCTCCCTGATTCTTTGGGCCATGCGATGTTTTCCATGGATAAATTGTTTATAATCAAAGGAGGCTACAGACCATTAGTGTTGGCTTGTTGCAAATTTACTTTATTTCACTTTTTCTAGGCAGCCAGCAACCAAAAAGGAGCAGCAACCCAAACACCAGTTTGCACATGAGGAGATCAGCAGCATGGTTGTTTATGTTCTGCTGTTAAAGGCCTCAAAGGCCGAGCCGATGGCCTGGCAGAGGGGTGGTGACCGTTGGCTACAGAGGGCAGGCAGGGCTCAAGGGGCACATTGCTTACACTGGGTGAGGACTTTCATCAAAATCCAAACATCCACATGGCTTCTATCACAACAAGCAAGCCCTGATTATAACATTTGATTCTCAGAGGAAGAAAACAAGCAAGCAAATCACCCATCTGCAAAACTATACTTTTTAACAAATTATTATGTAAACAGTTTAGAAGATTGCTCCCAGCCATTTACTGAAAAAAGTAGAGAGGGCTGGTGGGTCCCAGACTTTTCTTTCTTTAAACACAACAGAGGACTTTGTATTATCAAGATGCAACCAGCCTAGGTGGGCCCAAAGCAAAAGCTGCCATTCTTGCTTCCCCTTGTCCAGGTTCAGGGCTAGCTTTTGCTTATTTTTTATTTCCCATCTCCAGGCTTTATCTAATTACATTGTTTGCAGATGATTAATTGAAACAATTATTAATACTAAAGTGATAGGTAGATCATCAGACAAGGTGCTGAAGCCTGATGGGGGACATCTTCTTAGGGGCCACCTGGATGTGGCAGAGTCGAGGGGAAGGGACAAGCTCAGGCTAATCAAAAGCACACAATGCTGATGGGTCACTAAAGGATCTCTTGTTAACAGGACATGAGATGTCCCACTCTCCCATGGTCAGGGTTAGCATATTCTCTTTTCCTGGGCTGAAGTAATTAAAACCAGATGGCTGCTGGCTGTGCAAGGAATGAGGGCCAGAAGAGTTCTTCATCTTAAGGAAGCACTCTCTAATGGACTGGGCCATTCATGTGTCTGTCTGGACGCTCCTTCCTGGAAGGTGCTGGAGACAGGAAAACTCACACGTATGCTATACCTATAAAGTCAGGGAGTGAGCAGTGCACTGAAGAGACAGAAAGCAGAGTAAGGGGATGGGGAGTAAAAGGGATTTAGGACCAGGGATCCAGGAACCCTCTCTGAAAAGGTGAATCTGAGCTGATACCTGAGGGGCCATGCAGACAGCCAAGCAGATGCCAGGAGACACGTGGGCCAGGCCCACAGGATGCAGGGTCCCTGGTCTGGAGCTTGCTGGGGGCATCCATGGGATGGTGATAAGGCCACTGTAGTGGGGCAGGAAGCAGGTAGGGACTTGGGGAGGAGTTGGAGAGGAGACTAGGGAATGTGTCAGGGTGCCCAATAGGAACATGGAAAAGACTTTGGGACATCATTGGAGAGTTTTCAATGGGTAGAAACATGAGCAGGTCAACATGGCATAAGAACAAGACACCTAGAATCAAAAAGCTGAATCAATAATCAACATCCCCTGATGCTATCCTGGCTTTAGGTGCTTCTCTGGGCCCTGATGCATCTGTAGGGCCAATGAAAGTGTGATGGGTAATTGCTTGATAAACAGCAGAAAGACAAACAGAACAGATTATTACCACCAATCAATGGTGGCTAAAGGGGCCATGGTCTTTGTGGCCATTACCTAGTGTGGCGATGTCTAGCCACTGGTGCTTTCTTTGTAACTTTATTTTACAGATGTAGGAAATGGACACTGCATGGTTTTTGAGAAGAGAAACTATTTCAAAAAGGATGTAAGCAACAGTGTCTCTTACGGGTTTAGCTTTAAAACATTCTTTATGAGAAGATAGAAAATGTCCCTGCATTAGAAATTTAGCAGATTCCTGGGTGGTACAAGCAGTTTGTCATCAGATACTAACCTAAAGTTTGATGGTTTGAGCATACCCAGTGGTTCCACAGGAGAAAGGGCTGGAGAACTACTTCCCTAAAGATTACAGCCAAGAAAACGCTATGAAGTAGTTACACTCTGTAACACATGGGGTCGCCATGAGTTGGAATTGACTCTATGGCATTGGGTAGGAATTTAGCAGAGTGTCTGGGTGGTGTAAATGGTTAAAATGTTCAGCTGCTAACCTGAATGTTGGAAGTTCAAGTGCACCCAGCGTCGCCTCAGAAGACAGGCCTGGTAATCCAAATAGTCAGACTTTGAAAACCCTGTGGAGCACCGTTCTACTCTGACGCACATGGGATCACCATGAGTTGGCGTCAACTTATTTGCAACTGGTAACTTGTAGAAATTTCCCAAATTAATTCTATGTCATTGCTTTTTTTAACTTAAAGTAACACATATATATTTACAGTAACAAATCAGTATTAAGGGCTTATGATATAAAGCAACAGTTTACCAGATGCCTGCCCAGCCCAGAGTCACATTACTGAGATTTTTGACCCTTTCTGTTTGCGACTGTTGATGGATATCTCATAGCTCTAAGTGACATGCTTCTATCTCTGTTGATCCAGTTATCCACAACTGGCCGGAATGCAGAGGCCCTTGCTCCCTTACAACCAGCCTCTTCCCTCCTCTACTCTTTGAAACGTCTGAGAAGTGTATTACTATTTCTAACACCTGTGTTGGTAATCGTGTCACTTTAAATAATGCATTCATCCTTTTATTTCCAGTCTCAGCTACTGACAAACTCTCTTGACACCTCACTTTGTGAAATGAGATTATTAGTTTCTAAGCTCTTCTATTTCCTCCCCCTCTCCCCACTTTTGAAATTGGCAACCCCAGCTTTGGTTGCCTATTCTCTTACTTGTGCCATTAATACGACCTAGCTTGTATTCTCCTGCTTAAATTCCAAGTTCAGTGCAATATCAGTGTGCTGCAGTGACCAAGCTAGGAGTCCTGAGAAGGAAACCGAAGTCGAATTCCACTAGTAACTTTCTTTGCAGCCCTGGGCAAGGCACCAAATTCCCTGAAGCCCCAGCTGCCTCATTCTGCTTCTTTCATAGGCTTAAAATGAAACAAAGTGGGAGCCAATGAGACCATGCAGGAACAACAATGTATATGGCCCAAGCTACGCCCAGAAGGAAGGCAGGTGATTACTCTGGTCTGTCCTCCAAGAGACGCAAGACCCATTGCATACAACCCTCTTGTCCCTGGCATGCATAGCACTGCCATTAGAAGAAACGGATGGATGTCCTCCAGGCCCTCTAGTTAGGAAAGGGAAGGAACGCTTTACATGAATCACTTCCTTGTAAACCCTGTCACACAACTCTACATTTTCTCACACTTGTGCTTTTTGACATATGTATTTAAATTCAAGTTAGTTATTTTGTGATTTTTAAAGGAGCAAAGGGAGCAATTTCATTATTAGACTCTCTGGAGTAAAACTTTCTGATTTCCTGATAACAAAATCCAAGTTGTTTTTTTGCCTTAATAGTCTTGATGGTTGCACTTGAATCCCTTTACCGGTTTTGCAGTAAAACTGCACCTACCCCAGAAGTGCTGTTTATCCATGGCCTTGAGTTGCACTGACAAACCCTCGAAAAGATTATTCTATACCTAGATCTGTTCATGCATATCACCCCCTTTCTTTCTTTCTTTTTTTTCTCTGACATGTGTTTTATTTTGGGCTCTAATTCTCTTAAATGGGGATATTTTATACTTGCTTTTATTTTCTTCCAAATATTCCATGTCAAAAAACAAGGTTCAATTCCACTCAGAGGCACCTCTGAAGAAAGGCCTGGCAATCTACTTCCAAAAGGACCTATTGAAAACCCTATGAAGCACAGTTCCACTCTGAGAGACACGAAGTCATCATGAGTCAGAATCAACTTGACAACAACTGTTTTTTCAGCTTTAGGCATCCATTGCCATTTCTGTCGAGTCGCTTCCGACCCATAGCAACACCATAGGACAAAGTGGAATTGCCCCATGGGGTTTCCAAGGCTGTAATCTTTACGGGAGCAGACTACCATGTCTTTCTTCCATGGAGTGGCTGGTGGGTTTGAATTGCTGACCCCTTGGTTAGCAGCTGAGCACTTAACCACTGTGCCACCAGCTTCTTAGTTTTAGGCACAAAATACTTCATATTGCTACCTTGTTCACAGAAGGACAAAGTCTGATAATAGTAGTCCTAGTGAGAACAACATCAGCCAACCTTATTAAGCACCTTCCACATAGGACAAGACATCACGCTCTGTGATTTAAACCTCTCAGCTCCTTGAATCCTAACAACTACCATATTCCTCTAATTTTACTGATGAGGAGCTAAGACTCAGAAAGATTAAACTGAGGTGAAAGTCATGCCCAAGGTCACATGGTACTTGTAGTGGGATGCATGTTTGCATTGGCTCTGCCGAAACTCAAGGGGAACGGTTTAGAGGTCCCCACTGAAGAGCTCCTGGGTGGGTACAATTTATTTCAAAATAATTGGGTTACCTTTAAATGGCTGTGGTAAGAGGGTGATGGCAGTGTAATCACTTCAAACAACTAGCTGCTCTTTGCAGATGGTCACTCTGGCAGATAATCTGATCAGTTCTCTTCTGCCACCTCCTCAGGAGTACCCTCAGCCTCACAGCAGGTAGGCGCCTGGGCTATGGAGTGAGGGCAGGGCAGAGGGAGAGAACACCTGGTTATTTAAAATATCTCTATTTCTTCACTTTAAATTTTATTTGGGTGCCGTATACAGACAGATGGGATAAGGCCTAGCAGTCATTAAAAAAAAAAAAAAAAAAAAATTTTTTTTTTTTTAGTCATATCTCGTACAATATAGGTCTCTTTGTCATGGTGCATTTTCTAAGTAAGACGTTGTCTCTCCAGGGTTTCTGATCCCATGTTCCTTTTAATAGGCTATCTTAAAAGAAATTATTAAAAGACAATTGAAGAAATCATCTAGTGCTTCAGTCTGGAAGAGTCCACACTGCCTTCAGGCGGGAGCGTGAGCACTGTTGCCTGAGACACAGCCCCTGCATCTGTCCTGCTTTGCAATGTCCCCAAAGACTTCCTCTACATCTTGTCTTAAACGTTGACATTTCTTGGCCTTTTTGGCATATGCCTCTTACTTCCTGATAGAGGAGCATTAAAGCAGTCTTGGGGTTGGTTTCTCTCACAAGTAGCTGCTACCACTTGGCAGTTGGCACACTTCCCAAGAGTCTAAGGACATTGCGGGCTGTCCAAGCCTTGACTCCTCTGGGCTGGCTCCCAGCTCCCAGCTCTGTCTCGCTCACTGAGCTGGCACCATATCTCCTGCAGACAGCTCAGGGACAACAGATTTCTGACACAGGGAGATTAATCAGGTCCAGGGAGGCAGGAACCAGGTGGCTGTGAGTGACTTGGCCATTATCAGTTGCACTTTCTATAATAGAATGCAAATGAACACGGGGACACACATAACCCAAATTCCTAGCACCAGCATGACCACCACAACACGTAAGACCATATTCACAGGGATCTTAGCTCCGGTGATGACTGTCAGTTCAGATGCATCTCAAATCAAAAGGGAGAGGTTGGTAAACCAGATCTAGGCAATCAGAGCCACTGACCACAAGTAATTCCAGGGAGCAGAGCTGTGGATCCAGCCCAAGGGCATATCTGTCACTGGGACTGACCAGATGCTGAGTCATTTGGTTTCCAGCAATTAGACATCTTCTGCTGAAGCAAAAAGAAACCAGATAAGTATCTGGCGAGGGAAGCCAATAACAAAAACAGTAACGGATTTGCATTGTGATTTCCAGATCTAAAAAAGCCTCTATGTATTCAAGGATTCGTTCATTCAATGGATATTTTTTGAGCTCAAAAGGTGAGCCTCGTACTATGTTAGGTACTGTATTACAGCAATGGCTTTTGCCATCAAGGAACTTATATAGTCTTTTGGACGAAGATATAAAAAACAAGGGTTTACAGCATACAAGTTAAAATGCCATCATAGAAGTTACGTTACGTATCAGGAAGCTCCGTGGAGAGGCTGGAGAACACTGCTCTTGGATGCATTTGTTTAGGTCCATCCTTATCGCTACATAACTTCTTCCCTTTACTGCTGGGGGGACTCAATGGCCTCATTTTACCCAATACCGGAATCCTCAGGAAACCCCAGGCAGATGCAAGACCCCGGCCTCCTTCCTTGCAGCCAGGGTTAAGTCAGACACATGCATTTGCACACAGATGAGGAATTAAGGACGCAGTTGGGAGCAGACAGGCCTGCTCAGAGCCTCAGTGGGGTGTTCCCACTTGTCCACCAGGCCTCACTCAGGAGAGACTATACCCACAGCCTCCCAGTGCTGGATGGCACACCTCATTCATGCCTCACTTTAGGACTGGGGCAGGGAGAGGAAAGAAAGAAATTACACTGGCTAAAAGCCACAATCTTAGCAGAGTCTATGTCTGAGACATTTCACTAAGTAATTTTAATTCATATATTTGGAGTACTGCAATAAAAGTCCTTTTGGGATGGATTAAAAGCCCTGGTGGTGTAGTGGTTAAGAGCTTGGCTACTAACCAAAAGGTCAGCAGTTCAAATCCATTAGATTTGAAACACTATGGGGCAATCCTACTCTGTCCTACAGAGTCGCTATGTGTTGGAGCTGACTCAACCACACCTAACAACAATAAAAACAAAAGCATCCAAGTTTCCATCAGCTGAATGACTTTACACTGAACCCTCATGTCTCTAAAGAGTTGGGCCTCTCAGAATTCAATTGCTATGAAAAGTACTTCAGAAATTCTGTCCAAGGTGCTAGGGTTTCTCAGGAAAAAGGCTCAAAGTGTGGGTCAGTTCTGGGCATGTGTGTTCTTGGCAGGCCAGCGGATCTGCAGTGTTGTGAGCGTGTTAGTGATGGCTCATCCACACCACGGTGCAGACACAAGCAATGCTCTTCACATGGGGACAGCCCTGGGCTGGTGCCAGTGACCCTTAGGCCCCCACTGCTACAATGTGGGGGTGGGAAAGTGTGCTGGTGCTGGGAGAGGACCCGCCTCTCCGTCTGCTGTCTCCTTTCTTCTCCCTTCCTTTTAACATTTTCCACAGATTACAGAATTGGCATATGTGCATGGTGGAAACTTGAGAAGATACCAAAAACTGTAAAAGGAGAAAATAACACTTTTTCTAAATCCCTCCACCCAGAGAAAAATCTCATTTAATATTTTCGTGTTTTTCCTGACAATTCAAAAATCCTTAATAAATATATATATACCAAAAAAACAAAAACAAATACCCACTGCAGTCAAGTCGATTCTGACTCATAGTGACTCTATAGGGTTTCCAAATCTTTATGGAAGCAGACTGCCACACACACACATACATGTATATGTATACATATGTACATGTAAAATGCCCATATGTAAATACATTTTTTACAGGATACTAGAGATCATACTCTATATCCTCCCACTTTTTTCTCCCGTGGAGCAGCTGGGGTTCGAACCACCAACCTTCCCATTAGCAGCTGAACACATAGCCACTGTACAACCAGGGCTCCTTTTTATGTTACAAGAATAAATATTTTCTCGTGTTTATAGGATGTACCATAATTTATGAACACTGCTAAGACAGTGGATCCTGTGAAAGCCGGAACCCCACAGGACGGCCTTGTTTTTCTGGGTCTCCCAGGTTTTCCGATTTTGACAGGATGTGGTCTTACCACTTTTCTACAGCTCTCTACTTAGTGGAAAATACTTGAGTTTTCCTTCTCTGACAGGTTTTCGCCTTACACAGTTTCCAGCTTTTGCTGTTTTTACTGTACTTTGGGTCGTAATTTTCTAGACAGAAAGGCAGACCCACACGCACCATGCTTTTTAATTATACTACACAAACTTTAACCAGGTTTCTTAGTCATTATGAACAGATTTCCATGTTAGCAATTATGGATCTGTATCATATGTAAAATTTTGTATAATATTTCATAGAATAAAGGTTGTATGGTCTACTTAATCGTATATCAATGGGCATTTAAAAATTTTCTTTTTTTTTCATTGAGGTAAAATTCACATAACATAAAATTCTCCATTTAAAATATTCCAGAGGGTGCAGTTTAGTGCCTTTTAGTACATTTTCACAACGTTCTGCAAACATCACCACTAGCCCCAAAACATTTCCATCACCCCAAATGGAAATCCTGTACCCATTAAACAGTCACATCCCCTTCTCCCCTAAACTGTGTTCTGCCTTTATGGATTTGCTTATTCATGATTGTTGTTGTTGTTGTTAGGTGCCATCGAGTCGGTTCCGACTCATAGCGACCCCATGCACAACAGAACGAAACACTGCCCGGTCCTGCGCCATCCTCACAATCGTTGTTATGCTTGAGCTCATTGTTCCAGCCACTGTGTCAGTCCACCTCGTTGAGGGTCTTCCTCTTTTCCGCTGACCCTGTACTCTGCCAAGCACGATGTCCTTCTCCAGGGACTCATGATATTTCATATAAGTGGAATCAAACAGTATGTGTTTTTTTGTATTTAACTCCTTTAATTTAGTATTATGTCTTCAAGGTCCATTCATGTTTGTAGAATGTATTAACACTTTATTCCTTTTTATGGCTGAAAACACAATTCCATCGTACGGATGTAACATGTTTTGTGTATCGTTCATCAGTTGATGGACATTTGGCCTGTTTCCACCTTTTGGCTGTTGCGAATAGTGCTGCTATGAACATTTGTGTACACATTTTTGTCTGACCACATGTTTTCAATTCTTCTGGGTAAATACTTAAGAGTAGAATTGTTGGGTCATATAGTAATTCTGTGTTTAACTTTTTGAGGAAACACCAAACTGTTTCCCATAGCGGCTGTACCATATATAAGTGTTCTAATTTGTCCACATCTTTGACAGCACTTGTTGTTGTTGTTAGGTGCCTTCGAGTCAATTCCTACTCATAGCAACCCTATGTACAACAGAACTAAACACTGCCCAGTCTTGCGTCATCCTCATGATCATTGCAGCCACTGTGTCAATCCATCTCGTTGAAAGTCTTCCTCTTTTTCACCGACCTGCCACTTTACTAAGCATGATGTCCCTTCCCCAGGGACTAGTTCCTCCTGATAACATGTCCAAAGTATGTCAGACGAAGTTTCGCCATCCTCTCTTTTAAGGGGCATTTTGGCTGTACTTCTTCCAAGACAGATTTGTTCATTCCTTTGGCAGTCCATGGTATATTTAATATTCTTCACCAACACACAACTCAAAGGTGTCAGTTCTTCAGTCTTCCTTATTCACTGTCCAGCTTTCATGTGCATATGAGGAGATTGTCCTTAAAGTGACATCTTTGCTTTTTAACACTTTAAAGAGGTCTTTTGCAGCACATTTGCTCAAAGCAATGTGTCATTTGATTTCTTGACTGCTGCTTCCATGGACGTTCATTGTGAATCCAAGTAAAATGAAATTCCTGACAACTTCAATATTTTCTCCATTTATTATGATGTTGCTCATCGATCCAGTTGTCAGGATTTTTGTTTTCTTTATGTTGATATGTAATCCATGCTGAAGGCTGTAGTCTTTGATCTTCATTTGTAAGTGCTTCAAGTCCTCGTCAGTTTTAGCATGCAAGGTTGTGTCATCTGCATAATGCAGGTTGTTAATGAGTCTTCCTCCAATCCTGATGCCCCGTTCTTCTTCATAGAGTCCAGCTTCCCAGGTTATTTGCTCAGCATGCAGATGGAATAAATATGGTGAAAGAATACAACCCTGACACATGCCTTTCCTGACTTTAAACCACTCAGTATCCTCTTGTTCTGTTCGAACAACTGCCTGTTGGTCTATGTACGGGTTCCTCATGAGGACAATTAAGTGTTCTGGAATTCCTATACTTCACAATGTTATCCATAATTTGTTACGATCCACACAGTTGAATGTCTTTGCATAGTCAATAAAACACAGGTAAAGATCCTTCTGGCATCCTCTGCTTTCAGCCAAGATCCATCTGACTTCAGCAACAATACTCTGGGTTCCAGGTCATCTTCTGAATCTGGCTTGAATTTTTGGCCAATTCCCAGTTGTTGTACTACCACAGCCACTTTTGAATGATCTTAGCAAAATTTTACTTGTGTGTGATATTAATGATATTGTTCGATAATTTCCACATTTGGTTGGATCACCTTTCTTGGGCTAGGCATAAATATGGATCTCTTCCAGTCAGTTGGCCAGGTAACTGTCTTCCAAATTTCTTGGCATAGACGAGTGAGCACTTCCAGCACTGCATCCATTTGCTGAAACATCTCAGTTGGCATTCCTTCAATTCCTGGAGCCTTGCTTTTTGCCAGTGCCTTCAGTGCAGCTTGGACTTCTTCCATCAGTACCATCGGTTCTTGATCATATGCTGTCTCCTGAAGTGACTGAATGTCGACCAGAGCCTTTTGTACAGTGATTCTGTGTATTCCTTCCATCTTCTTTTGATGCTTTCTTCATCAGTCAGTATTTTGCCAATAGGATCCTTAAGTATTGCAACTCTAGGCTTGGATTTTTTCTTTATTTATTTCAGCTTGAGAAATGCTGAGTGTGTTCTTACGCTTTTCGAACTCTACGTCTTTGCACATGTCATTATAATACTTTACTTTCCCACACTTGTTATCTTCCATTTTTTGCTTGTTTTTAAGTATAGATACCCTATTTGTTGTCAAGTGATATTTCACTGCAGCTTTGATTTTCATTTTCATCATGACAAATGATATTGAGCATCTTATCACGAGCTTGTTTACCATTTGTAAATCTTTTTTGGAGAAACTTCAATTCAAGTCCTTTTCCCAGTTTTTATGTGGGTAATTTGTCTTTCCATTGTTGAGTTGTAAGAGTGCTCTATATATTATGAATACTTAGCCAATGTCAGATATATGATTTGCAAATATTTCCTCCCATTCTGTAGGTTGTGTTTTCATTTCCTTGAATAGTGTTCTCGATGTGCAAAAGTTTTTAATTTTGATGAACTCCAACCGATCAAAATTTTTTGTGTGTTTTTGGTATCATATCTGAGAAACCACTGAAAATTTGAATGTTATAAAGATTTATTCTTACGTTTTTCTTAAGAGTTTTATTTCTTACATTTAGGTCTTTGATTCATTTTGAGTTAATTTTTACATAAGGTGTGAGGTAAGGGTCCAAATTTCTTCTTTTGCACATGGATATCATTTTGCATGTGGTAGTTCCAACACCACTTTTTAAGAGATTATTCCTTCCCATTGAATGGTCTTACTTAGCACCACTGTCAAAATCAACTGACCATAGATGTACAGGTTTCTAGACTCTCAGTTCTATTTCATTGATCTATGTGTCTATCTTTACTCTAGTACTGCATTGTTTTGGTTACTATAGCTTTGTAGTGCGTTTTGAAATTGAGAAATGTACTTTTTTTTCCCCTCAAGATTGTCTATCCAAAACAATCCCTTGCATTTCCTTGTGAATTTTGGGATGAGTTTTTTTATTTTTGCTAAAAGACTGTTGGGATTTTGGTGGGAATTGTATTTAATCTGCAGACCACTATGGAGAGTATTGCTATCTTATGAATATTAAGTATTCCAACCCATGAACATGGGATAACTTTATATTTATTAAGTCCTTTTTTCATTTCTTTCAGCAGTGTTCTGCAATTTCCAGAGTATAATTCCTTCACATCTTTGGCAATTAATTACTAAGTATTTTATTCTTTTTGATGATCTTACAAATGGGATTGTTTTCTTAGTTTCCTTTTCATAGTGTTTATTGCTACATATAGAAATACAATTGATTTTTGTATGATCTTCTGTCTTGCAATTTTGCTGAATACATTTATTAGTCCTAATTTTTTTTGTGTGTGGATTTTTTAAGGTTTTCTATATAAGGTCATGTCATCTATGAATAGAAATAGTTTCGTTTCTTTTTTCCAATTTGGATGTCTTATTTTATTTTCTTAAATAATTGTTCTAGCTAGAACCTCCTGCAGCTGTTTTTGAATGACCATTCAAAAATGGCTACAGCAGTATAACGACAGGGAACTGCCAGAAATTCAGGCTGGTTTCAGAAGAGGACATGGAACCAGGGATATCATTGCTGATGTCAGATGGATCCTGGCTGAAAGCAGAGAATAGCAGAAGGATGCATACTTGTGTTTTACTGACTATGCAAAGGCATTCGACTGTGTGGATCATAACAAACTATGGATAACACTGCGAAAAATGGGAATTCCAGAGCACTTAATTGTGCTCATGAGGAATCTTTACATAGATCAAGAGGCAGTTGTTCAGACAGAACAAGGAGATATTGATTGGTTTAAAGTCAGGTAAGGTGTGCGTCAGGGTTGTATTCTTTCACCATACCTATTTAATCTGTATGCTGAACAAATAATACGAGAAGCTGGACTATATGAAGAAGAACGGGGCATCAGGACTGGAGGAAGACTTGTTAACAACCTGTGTTATGCAAATGACACAACCTTGCCTCCTGAAAGTGAAGAGGACTTGAAGCACTTACAAATGAAGATCAAAGACCACAGCCTTCAGTATGGATTACACCTCAACATAAAAAAAAAACAAAAATCCTCACAACTGGACCAATGAGCAACATCATGATAAATGGAGAAAAGATTGAAGTTGTCAAGGATTTCATTTGACTTGGATCCACAATCAACAGCCATGGAAGCAGCAGTCAAGAAATCAAAAGAAGCTTTGCATTGGGTAAATCTGCTGCAAAGGACCTCTTCAAGGTGATGAAGAGCAAAGATGTCACCCTGAAGACTAAGGTGTGCCTGACCCTAGCCATGGTATTTTCAATCACATCGTATGCATGTGAAAGCTGGACAATGAATAAGATAGACCGAAGAAAAGTTCACGCCTTTGAATTGTGGTATTGGCGAAGAATATTGAATATACCATGGACTGCCAAAAGAACGAACAAATCTGTCTTAGAAGTGTGGCCAGAATGCTCCTAAGGGGCAAGGATGGCGAGACTGTGTCTTACATACTTTGGACATGTTGTCAGGAGTGATCAGTCCCTGCAGAAGGACATCATGCTTGGCAGAGTACAGGTTCAGAGGAAAAGAGGAAGGCCCTCAAACAAGGTAGATTGACACAGTGGCTGCAACAATGAGCTCAAGCATAACAACGATTGTAAAGATGGCTCAGGACCTGGCAGGGTTTTCTTTCTGTTGCACATAGGGTGGCTATGAGTCGGAACCGACTCAACAGCACCTAACAACAACAACAACAACAACAACAGAACCTTCTGTACAATGTTGAATAGAAGTTGCAAAAGTAGGTATCCCTGCTTTGTTCCCAATCTTAAGAGGAAAGTTCTCAGTCTTTCACCACTGAATATGAAATTATCTGTGAGTTTTTCACAAATATCCTTCATCATATTGAGAAAGTTCGCTTCTATTCCTAGTTTGTTCAGGGTTTTTGTCATAAAAAGGTGTTCGGTTTTGTCAAATGCTTTTTGTGCATAAACAGAGATAATCATGTGGTAGTTTCCTTGTATTCAATATGGAACATTAGATTATTGCTTTGAGATCTTTTCTTTAATAATTTTTATTGTGCTTTAAGTGAAAGTTTACAAATCAAGTCAGTCTCTCACACAAAAACACATACACACCTTACTACACATTCCCAGTTACTCTCCCACAATGAGACAGCCTGCTCTCTCCCTCCACTCTCTCTTTTTGTGTCCTTTTCGCCAGCTTCTAACCCCCTCTACCCTCTCAACTCCCCTCCAGGCAGGAGATGCCAACATAGTCTCAAGTGTCCACCTGATCCAAGAAGCTCACTCCTCACCAGCATCCCTCTCCAACCCATTGTCCAGTCCAATCCGTGTCTGAAGAGTTGGCTTCGGGAATGGTTCCTGTCCTGGGGCAACAGAAGGTCTGGAGGCCATGACCACCGGGGTCCTTCTAGTCTCAGTCAGACCATTAAGTCTGGCCTTATGAGAATTTGGGGTCTGCATCCCACTGCTCTCCTGCTCCCTCAGGGGCTCTCTGTTCTGCTCCCTGCCAGGGCAGTCATCAGTTATAGCCGGGCACCATCTAGTTCTTCTGGTCTCAGGATGATGTAGTCTCTGGTTCATGTGGCCCTTTTTGTCTCTTGGGCTGGTAATCGCCTTGTGTCCTTGGTGTTCTTCATTCTCCTTTGCTCCAGGTGGGTTGAGACCAATTGATGCATCTTAGATGGCTGCTTGCTAGCGCTTAAGACCCCAGACGCCACTCACGCAGAATGTTTTGTTAATAGATTTTATTGTGCCAATTGACTTAGATGTTCTCTGAAACCATAGTCCCCAGACCCCTGTCCCTGCTACGCTGGCCTTCGAAGCATTCAGTTTATTCAGGAAACTTCTTTGCTTTTGGTTTAGTCCAGTTGTGCTGACCTCCCCTATATTGTGTGCTGTCTTTCCCTTCACCTAAAGTAGTCCTTATCTACTGTCTAATTAGTGAATACCCTCTCCCTCCCTTCCACCGTTCCCCCTCTGGTAACCGCAAAAGAATGTTTTCTTCTCTGTTTAAACAGTTTCTCAAGTTCTTATAATAGTGGACTTATACAATATTTGTCCTTTTGCAACTGACTAATTTCACTCAGCATAAAATTTTTTTTTAATGCCTCCCAGGTTCCTCCATGTTATGAAATGTTTCGCAGATTCCTCACTGTTCTTTATCGATGTGTGGTATTCCATTGTGTGAATATACCATAATTTATTGATCCATTCATCCGTTGATGGGCACCTTGGTTGCTCCCATTTTTTGCTATTGTAAACAGTGCTGCAATAAACATGGGTGTGCATATATCTGTTCCTGTAAAGGCTTTTATTTCTCTAGGATATATTCCCCAGAGTGGGATTGCTGGATCATATGGTAGTTCTATTTCTAGTTTTTTAAGGAAGCACCAAATCAATTTCCAAAGTGGTTGTACCATTTGACATTCCCACCAGCACTGTAGAAGTGTTCCAATCTCTGCACAGCCTCTCCAACATTTATTATTTTGTGTTTTTTGGGTTAATGCCAGCCTTGTTGTTTTGATCTGCATTTCTCTAATGGCTAACAATAGTGAACATTTCCTCATGTATCTCTTAGCTACCCGAAGGTCTTCTTTAGTGACGTGTCTATTCATATCTTTTGCCCATTTTTTAATTGGGTTCTTTGTCTTTTTGCAGTTGAGTTTTTGCAGTATCATGTAGATTTTAGAAATCAGGTGCTGATCAGAAATGTCACAGCTAAAAACTTTTTCCCAGTCTGTAGGTAGTCTTTTTACTCTTTTGGTGAAGTCTTTGGATGAGCATAGGTTTTGATTTTTAGGAGCTCCCAGTTATCTAGTTTTTCTTCTGCATTCTTAATAATGTTTTGTATACTATTTATGCCATGTATTAGGGCTCCTAACATTGTCCCTATTTTTCCTTCCATGATCTTTATCGTTTTAAATTTTATATTTAGGTCTTTGATCTATTTTGAGTTAGTTTTTGTGCATGGAGTGAGGTATGGGTCTTGTTTCATTTTTTTGCATGTGGATATCCAGTTATGCCAGCACCATTTGTTAAAAAGACTGTCTTTTCCCCATTTAATGGTTTTGGGGCCTTTGTCAAATATCAACTGCTCTTATGTGGATGGACTTATGTCTGGATTCTCAATTCTGTTCTATTGGTCCATGTATCTGTTGTTGTACCAGTGCCGGGCTGTTTTGACTACTGTGGTGGTATAATAGGCTCTAAAATCAGGTAAAGTAAGGCCTCCCACTTTGTTCTTCTTTTTCAGTAATGCCTTATTTTCCCGGGGCCCCTTTCCCTTCCATACGAAGTTGGTGATTTGTTTCTCCAGCTCATTAAAGAATGTCGTTGGGATTTGGATTGGAATTGCATTAAATGTATTGATCGCTTTTGGTAGAACAGATATTTTCATAATGTTAAGTCTTCCTATCCATGAGCAAGGTATGTTCTTCCACTTATGTAAGCCTCTTTTGGTTTTTTGCAGAAGTGTACTGTAGTTTTCTTTGTATAAATCTTTTACATCTCCGGTAAGATTTATTCCTAAGCATTTTATCTTCTTGGGGGCTACTGTAAATGGCATTGACTGGGTGATTTCCTCTTCGATGTTCTTTTTGTTGGTGTAGAGGAATCCAACTGATTTTTTTTTTTTTATTAACTTTTATTGAGCTTCAAGTGAACGTTTACAAATCAAGTCAGTCTGTCACATATAAGTTTATATACATCTTACTCCTTACTCCCACTTGCTCTCCCCCTAATGAGTCAGCCCTTCCAGTCTCACCTTTCGTGACAATTTTGCCAGCTTCCAACTCTCTCTATCCTCCCATCCCCCTTTCAGACAGGAGATGCCAACACAGTCTCAAGTGTCCACCTGATATAATTAGCTCACTCTTCATCAGCATCTCTCTCCTGCCCACTGTCCAGTCCCTTTCATGTCTGATGAGTTGTCTTCGGGGATGGTTCCTGTTCTGTGCCAACAGAAGGTTTGGGGACCATGACCGCCGGGATTCCTCTAGTCTCAGTCAGACCATTAAGTATTGTCTTTTTATGAGAATTTGGGGTCTGCATCCCACTGATCTCCTGTTCCCTCAGGGGTTCTCTATTGTGCTCCCTGTCAGGGCAGTCATCGATTGTGGCCGGGCATCAACTAGTTCTTCTGGTCTCAGGATGATGTAGGTCTCTGGTTCATGTGGCCCTTTCTGTCTCTTGGGCTCTTAGTTATCGTGTGACCTTGGTGTTCTTCATTTTCCTTTGCTCCAGGTGGGTTGAGACCAATTGATGCATCTTAGATGGCCGCTTGTTAGCATTTAAGACCCCAGATGCCACATTTCAAAGTGAGATGCAGAATGTTTTCATAATAGAATTATTTTGCCAATTGACTTAGAAGTCCCCTTAAACCATGGTTCCCAAACCCCCACCCTTGCTCCGCTGACCTTTGAAGCATTCATTTTATCCCGGAAACTTCTTTGCTTTTGGTCCAGTCCAATTGAGCTGACCTTCCATGTATTGAGTATTGTCCTTCCCTTCACCTAAAGCAGTTCTTATCTACTAATTAATCAGTAAAAAACCCTCTCCCTCCCTCGCTCCCTCCCCCCCTCGTAACCACAAAAGTATGTGTTCTTCTCAGTTTATACTATTTCTCAAGATCTTATAATAGTGGTCTTATACAATATTTGTCCTTTTGCCTCTGACTAATTTCGCTCAGCATAATGCTATCCAGGTTCCTCCATGTTATGAAATGTTTCAGAGATTCGTCACTGCTCTTTATCGATGTGTGGTATTCCATTGTGTGAATATATCATAATTTATTTACCCATTCATCTGCTGATGGACACCTTCGTTGCTTCCAGCTTTTTGCTATTGTAAACAGTGCTGCGATAAACATGGGTGTGCATATATCTGTTTGTGTCAAGGCTCTTGTTTCTCTAGGGTATATTCCGAAGAGCGGGATTTCTGGGTTGTATAGTAGTTCTATTTCTAACTGTTTAAGATAACGCCAGATAGATTTCCAAAGTGGTTGTACCATTTTACATTCCCACCAGCAGTGTATAAGAGTTCCAATCTCTCTGCAGCCTCTCCAATATTTATTATTTTGTGTTTTTTGGATTAATGCCAGCCTTGTTGGAGTGAGATGGAATCTCATCGTAGTTTTAATTTGCATTTCTCTAATGGCTAATGATCGAGAGCATTTTCTCATGTATCTGTTAGCTGCCTGAATATCTTCTTTAGTGAAGTGTGTGTTCATATCCTTTGCGCACTTCTTGATTGGGTTGTTTGTCTTCTTGTGGTTGAGTTTTGACAGAATCATGTAGATTTTAGAGATCAGGAGCTGGTCAGAGATGTCATAGCTGAAAATTCTTTCCCAGTCTGTAGGTGGTCTTTTTACTCTTTTGGTGAAGTCTTTAGATGAGCATAGGTGTTTGATTTTTAGGAGCTCCCAGTTATCGGGTTTCTCTTTATCATTTTTGGTAATGTTTTGTATTCTGTTTATGCCTTGTATTAGGGCTCCTAGGGTTGTCCCTATTTTTTCTTCCATGATCTTTATCGTTTTAGTCTTTATGTTTAGGTCTTTGATCCACTTGGAGTTAGTTTTTGTGCATGGTGTGAGATATGGGTCCTGTTTCATTTTTTTGCAAATGGATATCCAGTTATGCCAGCACCATTTGTTAAAAAGACTATCTTTTCCCCAATTAACTGACACTGGGCCTTTGTCAAATATCAGCTGCTCATATGTGGATGGATTTATATCTGGGTTCTCAATTCTGTTCCATTGGTCTATATGCCTGTTGTTGTACCAATACCAGGCTGTTTTGACAACCATGGCTGTATAATAGGTTCTGAAATCAGGTAGAGTGAGGCCTCCCACTTTCTTCTTTTTTCAGTAATGCTTTGCTTATCCGAGGCTTCTTTCCCTTCCATATGAAGTTGGTGATTTGTTTCTCTATCACCTTAAAAATGACATTGGAATTTGGATCAGAAGTGCATTGTATGTACAGATGGCTTTTGGTAGAATAGACATTTTTACTATGTTAAGTCTTCCTATCCATGAGCAAGGTATGTTTTTCCACTTAAGTAGGTCCTTTTGAATTTCTTGTAGTAGAGCTTTGTAGTTTTCTTTGTATAGGTATTTTACATCTTTGGTAAGATTTATTCCTAAGTATTTTATCTTCTTGGGGGCTACTGTGAATGGTATTGATTTGGTGATTTCCTCTTCGATGTTCTATTTGTTGATGTAGAGGAATCCAAGTGATTTTTGTATGTTTATCTTATAACCTGAGACTTTGCCAAACTCTTCTATTAGTTTCAGTAGTTTTCTGGAGGATTCCTTAGGGTTTTCTGTGTATAAGATCATGTCATCTGCAAAAAGAGATAATTTTACTTCCTCCTTGCTAATCCGGATACCCTTTATTTTTTTGTCTAGCCTAATTGCCCTGGCTAGGACTTCTAGCACAATGTTGAATAAGAGCGGTGATAAAGGGCATCCGTGTCTGGTTCCCCTTCTCAAGGGAAATGCTTTCAGGTTCTCTCCTTTTAGAGTGATGTTGGCTGTTGTCTTTGCATAGATGCCCTTTATTATTTTGAGGAATTTTCCTTCAGTTCCTATTTTGGTGAGAGTTTTTATCATAAATGGGTGTTGGACTTTGTCAAATGCCTTTTCTGCATCAATTGACAAGATCATGTGGTTTTCGTCTTTTGTTTTATTTGTGTGGTGGATTACATTAATGGTTTTTCTGATATTAAACAGCCTTGCATACCTGGTATAAATCCCACTTGATCACGGTGAATTATTTTTTTGATATGTTGTTGAATTCTATTGGCTAGAATTTTGTTGAGGATTTTTGCATCTATGTTCATGAGGGATATAGGTCTATAATTTTCTTTTTTTTTAATGTCTTTACCCGTTTTTGGTATCAGGGAGATGGTGGCTTCATAGAATGAGTGGGTAGTATTCCGTCGTTTTCTATCCTTTGAAATACCTTTAGTAGTAGTGGTGTTAACTCTTCTCTGAAAGTTTGGTAGAACTCTGCAGTGAAGCCGTCCGGGGCAGGGATTTTTTTTGTTGGGAGTTTTTTGATTACCGTTTCAATCTCTTTTTTTTTTATGGGTCTATTTAGTTGTTCTACTTCTGAATGTGTTAGTTTAGGTAGGTAGTGTTTTTCCAGGAATTCATCCACTTCTTCTAGGTTTTCAAATTTGTTAGAGTACAATTTTTCATAATAATCTGATATGATTCTTTTAATTTCAGTTGGATGTGTTGTGATATGGCCCTTCTCGTTTCTTATTCGGGTTATTTGTTTCCTTTCCTGTATTTCTTTAGTCAGTCTAGCCAATGGTTTATCAATTTTGTTAATTTTTTCAAAGAACCAGCTTTTGGCTTTGTTAATTCTTTCAATTGTTTTTCTGTTCTCTAATTCATTTAGTTCAGCTCTAGTTTTTATTATTTGTTTTCTTCTGGTGCCTGATGGATTCTTTTGTTGCTCAGTTTCTATTTGTTCAAGTTGTAGGGACAGTTCTCTGCTTTTGGCTCTTTCTTCTTTTTGTATGTGTGCATTTATCGATATAAATTGGCCTCTGAGCACTGCTTTTGCTGTGTCCCAGAGGTTTTGATAGGAAGTATGTTCATTCTCATTGCATTCTATGAATTTCCTTATTCCCTCCTTCATGTCTTCTATAACCCAGTCTTTTTTCAGGAAGATATTGTTCAGTTTCCAAGTATTTGATTTCTTTTCCCTGGTTTTTCTGTTATTGATTTCTAGTTTTATTGCCTCCTGGTCAGAGAAGATGGTTTATAATATTTCAATCTTTTGCATTCTGCCAGATCCTCCGCTGCCAGTCCAAAGCCCAGTGTCAAGGTTCCCCTGCTGGGACACTGCACTCCCGGCTGCAAAATCAGTCGCTGCCTCCCGGGGACTTCTCGTCCTCCCAGCCGCGTCGCCGCGCCGCCTCCACAGACCGGCTGGGCCCCCTCCTGGGGTTAGTTCAGGGGAGTAGAGCTGCGCCCCGTGCTTGTGCCGTGACAGCGCCCAGTCAAATCCCGGCGCCAAGGTTCCCCAGCTGGGACTCTGTACTCCCTGCTCCAAAACCAGTCACTGCCTCCGGGGGACTTCTCCCACCAGCCGCGTCGCCACGCCGCCCGCGCAGACTGCTGGGCCCCCTCCCGTGTTCAGTTCAGGGGGGTAGGGCTGCGCCCCTTGTTTGCGCCATACAAGATTTATAAGTTCAGCTCCCCTGGGCCCAGACCTAAGCCCCGCGCCAAGGTTACCTGACTGGGACGCTGGCTCCAGGCTCTGAAAACAGTTGCTGCTTCCCCGTATTTGTTCGTTCTCCGTCTCTAAATCTGTGTTTGTTGTTCAGGGTTCGTAGATTGTTATGTATGTGATCGATTCACTTGTTTTTCCGAGTCTTTGTTGCAAGAGGGATCCGAAGTAGCGTCTACCTATTCCGCCATCTTGGCCCCGCCTCCCCAACTGATTTTTGTATGTTTATCTTGTATCCTGATACTCTGCTGAATCATGTGATTCTTTTGTTTTATTTATGTGGTGGATTACAATAATTGTTTTTCTAATGTTGAACCATTCCTGCATACCTGGTATGAATCCCACTTGGTCATGGTGAATTATTTTTTTGATATGTTGTTGAATTCTATTGGCTAGAATTTTGTTGAGGATTTTTGCACCTACGTTCATGAGGGGTATAGGTCTATAATTTTCTTTTCTTGTAGTGTCTTTACCTGGTTTTGGTATCAGAGATATAGTGGCTTCATAGAATGAGTTTGGGATTATTCCATCCTTTTCTGTGCTCTGAAATACCTTTAGTAGTAGTGGTGTTTACTCTTCTCTGAAAGTTTGGTAGAACTCTGCAGTGAAAATGTCCAGACCAGGGCTTTAATTCATTGGAAGTTTTTTGATTACCTTTTCAATCTCTTATTTTGTTATGGATCTATTTAGTTGTTCTATCTCTGTTTGTGTTAGTTTGGGTAGGTAGGAATTCATAGTTTGGGTAGGTAGTGTGTTTCTAGGAATTCATCCATTTCTTCTAGGTTTTCAAATTTGTTTGATTATAGTTTTTCGTAGTAATCTGATATGATTCTTTTAATTTCAGTTGAGTCTGTTGTAATATCGCCCATCTCATTTCTTATTTGTGTTATTTGCTTCCTCTCCTTTTTTTCTTTTGTCAGTTTGGCCAGTGGTTTATCAATTTTGTTGATTTTTTCAAAAAACCAGATTTTGGTCTTGCTAATTCTTTCAATTGTTTTTCTGTTTCCTATTTCATTTACTTCAGCTCTCATTTTTATTATTTGTTTTCTTCTGGTGCCTGAGGGTTTCTTCTGTTGCTCTCTTTCTGTTTTTGTAGGGATAGTTCTTTGAATTTGGCCCTTTCTTCTTTTTGTATGTGTGCATTTATTGATATAAATTCACGTCTGAGCACTGCTTTTGCTGTGTCCCAAAGGTTCTGATAGGAAGTGTTTTTATTCTCATTGGATTGAGTGAATTTCTTTATTCCATCCTGAATGTCTTCTATAACCCAGTCTTTTTTGAGCAGGGTATTGTTCAGTTTCCAAGTGTTTGATTTCTTTTCCCTGCTTTTCCTGTTATTGATTTCCACTTTTATGGCCTCCTGGTCAGAGAAGATGGTTTATAATATTTCAATCTTTTGCATTCTGCTAAGGTTTGCTTTGTGACCTAATATGTGGTCTATTCTAGAGAATGTTCCATGTGCACTAGAAAAGAAAGTATACTTGGTTGCTCTTGGGTGGAGTGGTCTGTATATGTGTACAAGGTCAAGTTGGTTGATTGTGGCATTTAGATCTTCCGTGTCTTTATTGAGCTTCTTTCTGGATGTCCTGTCCTTCACCAAAAGTGTTGTGTTGAAGTGTCCTGCTATTATTGTGAAGCTGTCTATCTCACTTTTCAATGCTGATAGAGTTTGTTTTATGTATCTTGCAGCCCTGTCATTGGGTGCATAAATATTTAATATGGTTATATCTTCTTGGTGTAAAAAAAAAAAAAAGTGTCCTTCCTTATCCTTTATGATTGATTTAACTTTAAAGCCTATTTTGTCAGAAATTACTATTACTGCTCTTTTTAGATTGTTGTTTGCTTGATATATTTTTTTCCATCCTTTGAGTTTTAGTTTGTTTGTGTCTCTAAGTCTAAGGTGTGTTTCTTGTAGGCAGTATATAGACAGATCATGTTTTTTAATCCATTCTGCCACTCTCTGTCTTTCTATTGATGCATTTTATCCATTTACATTCAGGGTAATTATGGATAGGTATGAATTTAGTGCTATCATTTTGATGTCTTTTTTTGTGTGTTGTTGACAGTTTCTTTTTCCCACTTAATTTTATGTGCCAAGTAGATTATCTTTATATATTGTCCTTTCCTCATATTTGCTTTTGTTGATGTTGTTTCTGCTGAGTCTCTATTTTTTTCTTGTATTTTATTTTGATGAGTAGCACAGTTTGTCTCCTTTGTGGTTACCTTACTATTTACCTGTATTTTTCTAAATTTAAAACTAATTTTAATTTTTTTGTATCGCCGTATCTTCCTCTCCATATGGAAGGCGTATGATTATATTTCTTTATTATTTTAATTATTTTTATGTTTAATTACTATTATTTTAATGTTGTCTTCTTTTATATAATAACATCACTGTTACCCTGTGTTGGGCTTTTTTTTGTTTTTTTTTTTTTTTGGATTTCCCTGTCTGGGTTGATTTCTGGTTGCTCTGCCCAGTGTGCTAGTCTTGGGTTGATACCTGATATTATTGATTTTCTAACCGAAGAACTCCCTTTAGTATTTCTTGTAGTTTTGGCTTGGTTTTTACGAATTCCCTAAACTTGTGTTTATCTGGAAATGTCTTAATTTCACCTTCATATTTAAGATACAGTTTTGCTGGATACTTGATTCTTGACAGGCAATTTCTTTCCTTTAATTGTTTAAATATGTCATCCCATTGCCTTCTTACCTGCGTGGTTTCTGCTGAGTAGTCTGAGCTTATTCTTATTGGCTCTCTTTTGTAGGTGACTTTTCGTTTCTCCCTCACTGCTCTTATAATTCTCTCCTTAACTTAGGTTTTTGGCAAGTTTGATTATAATATGTCTTGGTGACTTTCTTTTAAGATCTACCTTATGTGGAGTTCGATGAGCATCTTGGATAGATATCTTCTCATCTTTCACAATAGCAGGGAAGTTTCTGCCAACAAATCTTCAGCAATTCTCTCTGTATTTTCTTTTATCCGCCCCCCCCCCCCGTTCTAGTACTCCAATCACTCGTAGGTTATTTCTCTTGATAGAGTCCCACATGATTCTTAAGGTTTCTTCATTTTTTTAAATTCTTTTATCTGATTTTTCTTCATATATATTAGTGCCAAGTGATTTATCTTCCAGTTCAGAAATTCCAGCTTCTTCATTCAATTCTGCTCCTCTTTCTATTGAGTTGTCTAATTCTGTAATTTTATATTCTGAATTTCTGATTGCTCTCTGTCTATGGATTTTTCCAGCTTATTAAACCTTTCATTATGTTCCTGAATAATCTTTTTAATTTCTTCCATTGCTTTATCTGTGTGTTCCTTGACTTGTTCTGCGTATTGCCTCATTTCCTTTCTGATGCATTGAAGGGTTCTATATATTAAACTTTTGTGTTCTGGCTCTGGTAATTCCAGGAATGCATTTTCATCTAGAAGATCCCTGGATTCTTTTTTCGAGAGCCTGTTGAGGTGATCATGGTCTGTTTCTTTATGTGACTTGACATCGACTGTTGTCTCCGAGCCATCTATAAGTTATTGTATTAGTTTATTCTTGCTTACGGTGTCATAGCTGCTTGCTTTGTTTTGTTTTGGTATACCCAATTGCTTGCTTGAGTGAGTTAGCTTGATTATTTTCACCTTTGGATCTCTGACCTCCTGTCCCCAGATGGCTAGAGCTGTTATCAGGTATATCAGTGTAGGAGTCCATTCAGTTTTCTTGTATGAATTCAGCTCAGGTTTCTAGGTAGCTGATCATCAAGTGTGTGGTACAGGCTCTGTTCTACAGTCTTAGAGGGGCAGGGGTGATTGGCATACATACCGGTACCTGATCGCAGCAGGGCATCACACTCTGAACAAGGCAGGGGGCTGAGAACTGACCCCAGTGTGTCTCTGAGGAAAACACGTCTCTGTTCCCTAAAGCCTGCAGGTGAGTGGTTCTGCAGACAGGCCGTGGGCACCCAAAGTTTTTGGTTGTAAATACTGTGAGGTACCAGTTATCTTTGGACCCCTGTCATGGGTGGCTGGGTGACCTGAGTGGAGTTACTAGTCCTTAGGTCCCTGATGTGGGTAGGTGAGGAACTTGTTTAATAGGCAAAGCAATGTCAAACGTCAAACACCTACCTCTCCACCACACAGCTGAAATGGTTGGAGTTTGCCAACAAGGGCCTATTCTCCCAAAATAGGCCCACACAGGTCCATGCAGAAGGGAAAGGTGCTCAAGGTCCAAGGACAGTTTATGCCTGGACAGGAGCCGCTTCTGTCCTGAGCTCCCCCAGTTAATGGAGCTAGCAAATTATCTTTTCCCCTCAATTGCAAATTTTTTCCTTCCCCAATGCCAGGAGGATGGCTCTAGGTGCTCAACAGGGCCTATCTCAGCTCAGGGATTCAGCCGCTGAAGCTGGCTTGGGGGTGGGGGGATGCGTTAAAATATGCACAAGTACTTAGCTTTTGCTGAGAGCGCTGTTCTCCTCAGGTTCCAGAGGTGTGAGTAGGCTGTGTGGCTGGCTGCTTCTCCTTGAGGAAACTGCCACCAAACGCTAGTACCAGCCTGCCTCCGTGGCTCCCAGAATGGTGCTTGAGGGCTCTCTGTGATTCAGGTCCTGTAACTCCTCTCCGCTTCTGAACGGTCTCTTCCTTCCCCTGCCCCTCAGTTCGTTTTCTAAGCTTATCTTTGAAGCTCAGGGCTCCCAGCTTGTCACAAATATACTAGTTTCACTTTCTTTTCGGGTCTTTGCTGTAAAGAGGGCTCGCAGGAAGCGGCTGCCATCTTGGCTCCACCTCCTAAAATTGTTTATTACTAAATGGTTTTGTCCTGTTTTCTTTTTGCACAATTTTTTGAAACTATTATTTGAAATACAAATGTTCATGACTTTATCTTTATTTGTAGTTGTATAAATTCTTAATAAAATAATTTTATTTGCTCTTTTACTATTTTTGTCTTTTTTTCTAAATTTGATATCAATGTCTGTACCCTTGCTTTCTTTTATATTTGAATTTATCTGCCTGACCCTTGTCCACCTAAATCTCAAAATAGTGACCTTTCACTTTCATCCTATTTTAGGCATATTCAGATTTTGCCTTTTGAAGCACTCTCAGATACTTGCTCTTTGAATAGGAAAGTTTAACTCACTTATTTTTTATGTGATAATTGATAAGTTTAGTCATATTCTTGCTATCTTATTTTATCTTTTACATTTATGTTTCTAGAGATTTCCTGTTTTGTCTTCTTTTATTTCAGTGGGTTGATTCAGTAATATTTCCCTTTTTCTTTGTTCAGAATTTGGCACATTACATATCCCATTTACATTTTCCAGTTTTTAAAACTACGTCCAGATAGACACACAAAAACCTTGACCTTATATTTTTCTATGATCATAAAAAATGGAATGGTTTTCCTGAAACAAGCTTTGAAGGGAAAGACAGGTCTTGTATTTCCCTCCCTCCTCCTGCCTTCCTGTCTCAGATATCAATGCTCTGTTTTTGGAAGAAAAACTTTCTAGTTGGAGAGATGCGCAGGGAGATGTTTGAATTTGCCCTTGCTTGGAGAAAATTAGTTCAGTAAGGCTTTGCTTGTACAAAGGTAAAACAGAGATCCTATTCAGGAAAGAAAAAGGATGAGCTAAACACCTAACAATAAAAAGGCTGTTAAGTAGGGGTGAGGTGAGCTTGATTGAACACTGTTAATTTTAGAACTTTATTTTTTAATTGATGAGTGTTTGAGTGGCATTCTTTATGAAGACTGCTTTTAAAGGCGTGTGTGCTCTGTATAATATATGTTTCTGGTGTATATGGTATATGTTAGATGTTTCGGGTGTGTGTGCTGTGTATGTGGTTTAGGTCTACGTATGTGCTATGTGTATGCAGTGTGTGTGTGGTACGTTTGTGGTGTGCACGTCTTTGTGTGTGGAACATGAACTATGTTGCATGTGTGTGTCTGTGATGGTTGTGGTGTATGTAATATATATGATATGATGTATGCATGTGTATGAGTTGTGTGTAGTTATGTGCACTGGGTGTGTGTGATCTGGCATCTGTGTGGGTAGCATATGTTGTGTGTGTGTTGAGTGTGTATCTATGACATATGTCCATTGTGTCCAGTGTGGTAAATTTGGTGTATGTGTTTGTGTGTGGTATGTACTTGTGTGTGATGTACAATGTGCATGTGTGCAGTGTATATGGTGCAGCAGGTATGTATGGTGTGTGTGTGTGTGACATGACATGTGTGTGATGTGGTGTGTGTGCCTGTGGTGTATATGTGTTAGCACATGATGTACTATGTATGCGTGAGATGTGTCTGCTATATGTGTGGTGTGTGTATGTGTTTGTGTGTGAGGCAGTATTTCAGAAGTGCAAACAAAACCACTCAGCTTTTGGGAAATGTATTGAAACGAATCATGTTGGTTTGATTATTGTCCCTGGAGTTTATGGAGCCCTGCATCAAGTTCCCTCCGGAGCAACAGGAGCCTTTTTATCTCCTGAGGGTAGTGAGATTTCCTACAGCCCATTAATTCAAAGATAGAAAATGCAAGGACAGAAAGGTGGCCTCAGGGGACAGGCCTGGGGATGCTCTGGGTGGGGCCTAGAGTCAGAAACATTGAAGGATCCACTTTCTCCGTGGGTGATAGAAAGACAGGAAGAAGGTCAGGATTCAGACAGGTGGGTCAAAGGTGGGGTTCTGGTGAAAGGATTTCCCTTCAGGCACTTACTTTTCAGTTTTACCTTTGGTGTGTTTGTTCTATGCTGTGATTCTCTCTTATGAACCTCAAGTGTTTAGGAAGCTGGCCTTCGTTGGGAGGGAGGTCTCTGGGGGCCCCCACATTCTCCCTGGAGCTGGCTTCAAGAAGGCAGCCCTCTCTGAAGTGAGCACTAAGCTCTATGAGGAACCTGCATCATTGTTCCAGGTGGGGCAGGGAGGCTGCGGAGGATAAGCACTGGGGCACGCCTGGGATGGTAGCCGAGTCACTGAGTGGTAGCCCCACTAAATCCTGGGTGGGTGGGGCCGGTCCACCTGGCATTCCCTAAAAACAAAAAGTTCAACTCTCATGGACCTATCCTGGCGTCCCTGACTTTTCCTCTCATAATTTCCATTATATTTGATTTTTTAGTAATCATATGACTACATGGATATACTATTTTTAAAATATTCTAAATTACAAATAAAGTGAAAGTCCTTTTTGATAGTGCTGTCCCAGTTTCTACCTCTAACCTTGGCCCCCATCGTCTAGGGTGTTATCAGCTTGATGTTTATTTTTTTCTATAAATTTTAAAACTCAAGAATATGTAGTTTTTTTTTTCTTAAAATGAATAGTATCATACCACATATTTTCTTCAGATTTTTTTCACTTATACCGTGGAAATATTTCCATGTCAGAACACATTAAAAAAAAAGAACACATAGAAGCACTTAATTTTCCTAAACTGCTGCATTGCCGCGCACACTGCAAATACACCCTGATTCCATGTGACGCTTTCTCTGTTGGTGGACATTTGGAGTGCTTCCTTTTTATTTTCTTACACAACAATGTAATGAACATCTGCATGCATGCCTCTTTGTGTAGATGTGCAGTATTTCTCTAAGCTGGTTATCCAGAATTAGAAATGTCGAGATAAAAAAATGTACATTTAAAGTGTAACAGACAACGCCAAATTGTCTTTCAGAAGACCACGTCCATAGACGTTCCCACCAACAGTACCCACTCTTATCGCTAGCAATTTCTTTTTAATTTTTATAAACCTAATGTACAAGCAATGGTCTGACACTGCCTTTTAATTTGCATTTCCTTGGTTACAGAGGAGGCTTCATATCCTTTCATGCCTAATGTCAATCAGATTCCTTTTTCTGTTAATTATCGCACTCATCCTTGGCCTATGTCTTCATTATTTGCCTTCTTACTGATTATAGAGAAGAGCTGGATTGCAACAATGGGCTCAAGCATAACAATGATCATGAGGACCAAGCAGTGGTTGGTCTAGTTTATGGTTTGTCTTTTAACTGTGATAATGTTGTTTTGTTGTAAAACAGCTTAAAATTTTGATGCCATCAAATTTATTAAAATTCCCTTTATAACTTATAACTTGATCCTCAGTGGATTCATAATCTAAGTACTCTTTTTTTTTTTTTCCTATGTAGCTTCAGAAAATGTTATTTTGTTATTATTTTTAAGATTCTCTTCCTTATATTTTCCACATTCTGTCCTTATATGGGACTCTATTAGATAAATTCTAGAACTTTGGCATCCATTCATATTCCTCCCAGCTTGTAAATCACTATATCCAGCTGTATTACTCAGAGTTCTCCAGAGAAACAGAACTAACAGGATAAATAGATAGATAGATAGACAGCCAAATTTTAAGGAATTGGATCACACAATTGTGGGGGCTGGCAAGTCCAAAATTCATAGGCCAGGAAGGCTGGAAAGTCAGGCATGATTTCTTTGTTACAATCTTGAGGCAGAATCTTTCTCCTCTCTGAAACCTCCGTTTTTGCTGTTAAGGCCTTCAAGCCTTATGGAGAGTAATCTCCTTGACTTAGAGTCAACCGATTGTAAATGTTAATGACCTCAACAAAATACCTTCACAGCAACATCTAGATTTGTATTTGTCCAAATAACTGGGCTCTATTTTTTTTTTTATAGCCTCACCAAGTTGACACATGAAATTAACCATTACACCAACTCTTGCTTTTTGTTCTATCCAGGAAGAAATACTTGGCTTGTTTTTTTATTAGTTATGTCCATTTTATTATGCAGCCTACTGAGGTCTTTTTTTTCTTCTTCTTCTTCTTCTTCTTGACAGATTTATTTCTTTTTTTTATTGTGCTTTAAATGAAATCTTACAAATCAAGTTGGACTCTCATACAAAAATTTATAAACACCTTGTTATATACTCCTAATTGCTCTCCCCCTAATGAGACAGCACAATGCTTCCCTCCTCTATTTCTTTTCGAGTCCATTTGGCCAGCTTCTGACCCTTTCTACCCTCTCATCTCCCCTCCAGACAGGAGATGACAACATAGTCTCATGGGAGAGATCTTTTTGTTCTACAATTATATATACATACTTTTTTTCCCCCCAAGAACAATGATCATTTCTTTTTCGTAACAGCCTATGCTTACTTCAAGTGTATCAATATTATCTCAGATCGCTGTGAGAATGTGAATTATCCCAATACAAAGTCTTCACAAGTTCTGCTTGCTGATCTTGTTGTCTCTTTTATTGGTACTGGCCTTCCTCATGTGCTTGGTGACTCTTGGTATATACTCATCTTTGAATTTAGCATCCCCTGTAGGCCAGAGCCTATTTACTGAGACCCATTAAATTTGGCGGAGCCCTGGTGCCATAGTGGTTAAGAACTTGGCTGCTAATCAAAAGGTCAGCAGTCCCAATCCACCAGTCACCCCTTGGAAACTCTATGGGACAGTTTTACTCTGTCCTTTAGGGTGGCTATGAGTTGGAATCAACTCTACTCAATGGCAATGGGTTTGGGTTTTGTTTTGTTTTTGGTTTATTAGGTTTGGAATGAGCCAACACATGAAGTGTCCAGTCATTATTATGTTAAGGAGCTTCCTACCTATTCTTAGATGTTTCCAGCCACTCAGGCTACTACTCTGACCCAGCTACCCAACTTGACGCCCCATCTGATGGACAGACTCAATGGGGTGGGGGAGAAGGAAGGTATGTACCACTGGCTGCTCCTCTGGAACTTCTTCAACAAATCACCCTGCCCATTTCCCCAGAACCTCTTCCTGTTACCCTTTTACCATCTTTAGGGGTCATACACCTGGGAAGTTGTACTCACTGTTTGCAAAAGCCTTCTGTGTGAGATTAGCTTATAATTTTCTTCCACAAACTGATCCCACCTTCCTTATATATATATATATATATTTTTTTTTTTAATTGTGCTTTAAGTAAAAGTTTCAAGAGCAAACTACTTTCTCATTCAAAAATTTATACACAAATTGTGTATATTGGTTGCAATCCCTGAAATGTGTCAGCACTCTCCACCTTTCCAACCCAGGTTACCTGTTTCCATTCTTTCAGTTTTCCTGTCCCTCCTTGCCTTCTCGTCTTCTGCCTTTGGGCAGGTGTTGCCCAGTTGGCCTCCTATACTTGATTGATCTAATAAGCACGTTCCTCAAGTGTGTTAGAATTTGTTGTAGTTTTTTTTTTTTTTTTTTTTAAACCCATTGCCATAAAAAAAAATTTTTTTTTTTTTTTGGCCTGTCTAATCTTTGTCTGAAATTCTGAGTTCGCAGGATGTCCAGGGCCCATAGTCTCAGGGGTTCCTCCAATCTCTGTCAGACCAGTAAGTCTGGCCTTTTTTTTTTTTTTTTGAATTTTGTTCAGAATTTTTCTCCTGTTCTTTCTGGGTCCTTCTATTTTGATCTCTGTCAGAGCGGTAGGTGGTGGTAGCTGGGTACCATGAAGTTCTTCTGGGCTCAGGCTGGTGGAGGCTGTGGTTCTTGTGGTCCATTAGTCCTTTGGAATAATATTTTCTTTATGCCTTTGGTTTTCTTTATTTCCTTTGCTCTAGGTGGGATGGGACCAATAGTTGTATCTTAGATGGCCACTCACAACCTTTTAAGACCTCAGATGCTACTCATCAAAGTAGGATGTAGAACATATTCTTTATGAACTATGTTATGCCAATTCACCTAGAAGGCCCCCGAGATCATGGTCCCCAGCCCTCAGCCCCAGTAACTTGGTCCCACAAGGTGTTTGGATGTGTCTAGGAAGCTTCTGTGACTGTGTCCCCTGTTTGCTCTATTATACAGGTGAATATACATGCTGTACATACAATTATGTATGTAAAAATATCCACAGCCTATCCTATATATGTACGTGGATATACTCCTATACACCCTCCCCTCCTTCCCTTATTCAGCATAAGTATCAGCTGGTAAGTTATTGATTTTAAAAAAAGTTGTAAGCTTTTATGGTTGTTTTAGGGTTATACATACTATAGTATTTACTGAGGTTGCCTAATTTTTTTTTCCCTTGTGTTCCTCTAAATGTCTTCCTTTGCCTTGATGCTGGCTTCTCCTATATTGTGTATTATCTTTCTCTTCACCAAAGTTAACACTTGTCTACTATCTAGTTAGTGATTTCCCCTCCCCAGCACTCCCTTCCCTAGTAGCCATCAAAGATTGTTTCTTTCTGCGTATGAACCTTTTCTTGAGTATTTATAATAATAGTCTCATACAATATTTGTCCTTTTGTGATTCATTTATTTCACTCAGCATAATGGCCTCCAGATTCATCCATGTTTTGAGATGCTTTGAGGATTAATCACTGTTCTTTATCATTGCATAATATTCCAAGAAGGTGCCCTGGTGGTGCAGTGGTTAATGGGGTCAACTGCCCACCGAAAGGTCGGCAGTTCAAATCCACCAGTGGCTCCACAGGAGAAAGATGTGGCAGTCTACTTCCGTAAAGATTTACAGCCTTATAATGGGGTCATTCTATGGGGTTGCTATAAATAGGAATCACTATGAGTCGGAATCGACTCAACAGCTGTGGGTTTGGTGGGAGTATTCCATTGTGTGTATGTACCCTAATTTGCTTATCCATTCATCTGTTGATGGGCACTTAAGTCGTTTCTACCTTTTCACTATTGTGAAAGATGGTGCAATGAACATAGGTGTGCATATGTCTATTCGTGCGATGGCTTTTATTTCTTTAGGATATATTCCTAGCAGTGAGATTGCTGAATCATATGGTATTTTTATTTCTAGCTTTTTAAGGAAGCACCATATCATTTTACATGGTGGTTGTACCATTTTATATTCCCACCAGCAATGTATGAGAGTTCTAATCTCCTCCACAGCACCATCAGCATTTATTGTTTTCTGAATTTTTGATCAGTGCCATTCTTGCAGGGATGAGATGGTATCTCATCCTGGTTTTGATTTTCATCTCTGAATGGCTTATGATTGTGAGCATCTTTTTCTGTATATATTGGCACCCTGAATGTCCTCTGTGGTGAAGTGTCTGTTCATTTCCTTTGCCAATTTTGTGATTGAGTTGCTTGTCTTTTTATTGTTGAGTTGTTGAAGTTTTCTGTATATTTTAGAGATTAAACATTTATCAGCTATGTCATTGCCAAAGATTTTTTACCACTGTCTAGGTTTTCTTTTTACTCTCTTGGAAAATCTTTTGATGAGCACAAGTATTTAATTTTTAGGAGGGTCCAGTTATCTAGCTTATCTTTTGAAGTTTGTGTGTGTTTTTTTTAGATATGTTTGATATTCCATTTATGCCATAAATTAGGGTCCCTAGCATTTTATTTATTTAGCATTGTCATTATGTTTTGTTTCATGGACTTTATAGTTTTAGGTTTTACATTTAGGTCTTTGATCCATTTTGAGTTAGTTTTTGTGTGTGGAGTGTGGTATGGATCCTATTTCATTTTTCTGCAAATGGATATCCAGTTTTGCCAGCACCATTTGTTGAAGAAACTATCTCTTCCCAATGGACTTTGGCCTTTGTAGAAGATCAGATGTCCATAGTTGGACAGATTTACTTCTGAGTTCTCAATTTTGTTGCATTGGTCGATGTGTCCTTGGTATCTGCACCAGGCTATTTTGACAACTGTAGCTGTATAGTAAGTTCTAAGATCAAGTAGTGTGACGCCTACATTGTTCTTTTTTTTTTTTTATTAATGTTTTACTTATGGGGGATGCTATCCTTTCCATATAAAGCTGGTGATTAGTTTTTTCATCTTTTTAAAGAATGCTATTGGAATCTGGATCAGGATAGCATTGTATCTATAGATTGCTTTGGGTAGTATTGACATTTTCACAATCTTAAGTCTTCCTATCCATAAACGTGGTTATTTTTTCTGTTAAGAAAGATCTCTTTTGCCTTGTTGCAGGAGTGTTTTGAAGTTTTCTTTGTATAATCTTTTACATTCCTAGCTACGTTTATTCCTAAATATTTTATCTTTTAGGGGGTCGTTGTTAATGGTATTGTTTTCCTGATTTCCTTTTTTGGAATTCTCTTTGTTAGCGTAGAGGAATTCAACTGGTTTTTGAATGTCAATCTTGTACCCTGCCACTTTGTTGAATCCTTATATTAGTTCCAGTAGTTTTGTTGTGCGTTCTCTGGGATTTTCTACGTATAGGATCATATCATCTGCGAATAGGGTTAACTTTACTTCTTCCGTACCAATTTGGCTGCACTTTATTTCCCTTTCTTGTCTTATTGGTATAGCTAGGACTTCCAGTACAGTGTGAATAAGAGTGGTGATAAAATCCATCCCTGTCTGGTTCCTGTTCTCAAGGCGGAGTGCTTTTTGTCTCTCTCCATTGAGAATAATGTTGACTGTTGGTTTTGTGACTTTGCCCTTAATTATTACGTTAAGGAATTTCCCTTCTATTCCTCATTTCTTGAGAGTTTTTAACAGGAATGGGTGTTGGACTTTATCAAATATCTTTTCTGCATCAGTTGAGATGATCATGTGATTCTTTTCCTTTGTTTTATTTATGTGGTGGATTATATTGATCAATTTTCTAGTGTTGAACCATCCTTGCATACCTGGTATGAATCTCACTTGGTCATGACGTATTAGTTGTTTGATATGCTGTTGGATTCTACTGGCTATGTTTTTGTTGTGGGTTTTCAGGTCAATGTTCATGAGACATATTGGACTATAATTCTTTTTTAGTGGTGTCTTTGCCTGGCTTTGGTATCAGGGTTATGCTGGCTTCATAGAATGAACTTGGGAGTATTCCTTCCTTTTCTATGATTTGGAATAGTTTAAGTAGTATTGGTGTCAACTCTTCTCTGAATGTTTGGTAGAATTCCCCAGGGCTTTTTTGTTATTGGTAGTAGTTTGTTTTAACCTCTTCAATTTCTTTTTCTGTTATGAGTCTGTTCAGATTTTCTACCTTCTTTTGTGTTAGTTTAGTTAGGTAGTGTGTTTCCAGGAATTTATCCATTTCCTGTAGGCTTCCAAGTTTATTATAGTATAATCTTTCACAGTATTGTTTTGATCATTTTTATTTCAGTTGTTTCTGTTGTGATGTCTCCCATCTCATTTCTTCTTTGGGTTACTTGCACCTTCTTTTTTTATTTCGTGTATTTGGCCAGTGGTTTGCCAATTTTATTTATCCTTTCAAAGAACCAGCTTCTAGTCTTGTTGATTGTTTCAACTTTATTTATTTATTTTTTCTGTTTCATTTATTTCTGCCCTAATCTTTACTATTTCTTCTGGTGGCTGTGGGCTCCTTTTGCTGCTTTTTTTCTATTTGTTCCAGTTGTAAGGTTAACGTATTGATTTGGCCCTTTCTTCCTTTTTGATGGGTGTGTTTATTGCTATAAATTGGCCTCTGAGCACTGCTTCTGCTGTGCCCCAAAGGTCTTACTTAGTATGTTGTATTTGGATTCTCATTTCACTCGAGGAATTTCTAATTTCATTTTAAGTTTCTTCTATTACCCAGTGATTTTTAAGCATGGCATTATTCAGTTACTAAGTATTTGATTTTTTTCCCTTGTTCTTCCTGTTGTTGATTTCTAATCTGAGAAGATGTTTTGTATTATTTTGACATTTTTTGAACTTATTGAGACTTGCTTTGAGGCCTAGGATATGGTCTATTCTAGAGAATGATCCATGTGTGCTGGAGAAGAATGTGTATTGTGCTGCCATTGAGTGGAGTGCTCTATATATGTCTATAAGGTCAAGTTGGTTGATTGTGTTATTTAAGTGTTCTATATCTTTGTTGAGTTTGTTTCTGGCTGTTCTGTCCATTGTTGAAAGTGGTGTGTTAATGTCTCATACTACCATTGTAGAACTGTCTCTTTCTCTTCATTTGTTTTAGGGTTTGCTTTACATATTTTGGAGCTCTGTCATTGGGTTTGTAGGTATTTATTATGGTTATGTCATCTTTGTGGATTGATTCCTTAATCATTATATAATGTTCTTCCTTGTCTCTTATGATGGAGTTTGATTTAAAGTCTATTTTATCAGAGATTAATATTGCCACTCCTGCTCTTTTTTGGTTACTGTTGGCTTGATATATTTTTTTCCATTCTTTGATTTTTAACCTTTTCATGTCTTCATGTCTAAGGTGTGTCTCTTGTAGGTAATGTATTGATGAGTTATTGTTATTTTTTAATCCATTCCTTCACTTTCTGTCTCTTGACTGGTGCATTTAACCCATTTAAATTCATTGTGATTGTCGATAGATATGAATTTTCTGCTGGCATTTTGTTACGCCTTTTTTTTGTGGTATTGACAGTTTTGTGTGTGTGTGTTCCGCTTAATTTTTCTGTTCTGAGTTCTTTTTGTCCATGGATTGCTCTTTCATTTCGTTTTTGTCAATTTTGGTGTTTACTAAGTATTTTTGATTTTCTCCTTTATTTTTATGGGTAAGTTTGTTAATTTTCTTTCTGATTACTATGAGATTTACCTTTATCATCCTAAGTTTAAAACAGTCTGTTATTTTTAGATAGCACCTTGACTTCTTTTCCAAATGGAAAGTTCTATAACTACACCATTCACTCCCTCTTTTTGTTCTGAAGTTGTCACTGATTTCAGATTGACATATCTGGTTCTCGTTTTTTTGTTCTATATCTTTATTTTACTTTTGAGATTTCTCTGTCTGGTTTGGCATCTTGGTGGTGTCATTGTGTGGGTTGCTCTCGGTTGTTGTCTACGGTCATTGGTTCTCTATCTGAAGGACTCCCCTTAATATTTCCTGTAAAGATGGTCTGGTTTTTACCAGTTCCCTTAATTTCTGTTTATCTGGTAATGTCCTAATTTTGCCATAATATTTGAAGGATGATTTTGCTGGGTATATGATTCTTGGTTGGCAATTTTTTATTTCAGGTTTTTATATGTGTCATCCCATTGTCTTCTTGCCTGCAATGCCAAGAAATCAGAGCTTAGTCTTATTGGAGTCCCTTTGTAGATGATATTTCATTTTTCCTAGTTGCTGTAAGAATTCGTCCTTTATCTTTGGACTTGGAAAGTTCGATTATGATGCATCATAGTGACTTTCTTTTGGGGTCTATACTGTATGGGCTATATTGAGCTTCTTGGATGGAAATCTTGTCTTTCATAATATTGGGGAAGTTTTCTTCCAGCATATCTTCAAAAATTCTTTTTTTTTTTTTTTTTGTCTCTTCCTGTTCTGGCACTGCCATCATGCATAAATTATTCCTCTTCATAGTGTCCCACATAATTTTTAGGCTTTCTTCATTTTTCATTGTATTAATTATTTTTTCTGATTGTTCCTTAACAAATTGGTAGCAAAAGATTGTCCCCCTATTTCACTAATTCTTTCTTCCATTGTTTCAATTCTACGTCTATGTCCTTCCATTGAGTTATCTATTTCCGTTATTTTATTGCTAGTCTCCCAGATTTCTAGTTCCTGTTTTTTTTTTTTTTTTAATTGTCTATTTAATTGGTCTTTTTGTTATTGTGGAAACCCTGGTGGCATCGTGGTTAAGTGCTATGGCTGCTAATCAAAAGTTTGGCAGTTCAAACCCACCAGGTGCTTCTTGGAAACTCTATGGGGCAGCTCTACGCTGTGCTATAGGGTCACTATGAGTTGGAATCGACTCAATGGCAGCAGGTTTGGTTTTTAGGGTTTTTTTATTGTATTGTTTTCCTCAGTTCTAGGGTTTTGTCTCTGTTTTCCTTGGTCACTTTGAGGACCCCATATATAAGCCTTTTGAATTCCTTATCAGGCAGTTCCATTACCATCTCTTTCTCAGGAAGGTTTTCTCCCCTTTATTTTGGTCATTTGGTTGACCCATCTTGTTTTTTTAATATGATTTGGTATTGTTTGATGTCTCTGATGCATTAAGGTGTTCTTTTGTCTATTTATGATTTTTTTGTTTTGTTTTGATTTGACTTGATTTACCAGTGCTGGCAGGTTGGGCTTACCTTAGTGATTGCTCATATGGCAGCAGAGGTATATTCACTTCCTGCCCCCAGTTGGCTGGGGCAACGGTGCACAGGGTGAGCCCTCATCACTGTTCACTGTATGTGTGAGGCAGCTGAGGGCTTATTGGGAAGGTGCTATCTGGTGATATGGCAATGCACACAGTCACTCACCATGTGGGTGGATGATGGGCAGGGAGTGAGGTGGGTGTTCAGGGGTTGCTGAGATACTCCATGCATGGGGGATGGAGCAGGTGGACAGGGGGAGTGCAGGCACTCTCTCCAGTGTGGACAGTAAGGGTCAGTCAGCTGGAAGGAGTGAGTGCAGGTGTTCTCCTCGATGATGGAGGGGTGGGGCAGTCAGCCAGGGTGTGCACAGTTGCTCTCTCCAACAGAAGAGGGGCAGGGTGGGCAATCAGGGGTCATGCATGTGCTGTTTCTGGTGAGGTAGGGACAGAGTGTGAGGCCAGAGGGGTGTACAGGCACTCTCCTGGGTGGGGTGGGGGAGGGGAGCGGTAAACTGTGAGGAAATGCAAGGCATTCTTTCTGGTGGGGGAGGGGCAAGACAGTCAGCTGCAGGGCACACAGGTGCTCACTCTGGTGGGACAGGGGCAAGGCTGATGGCCAGGAGTCATACAGATCCTCTCTCTAGCAAGGGAGGTGTAGGGCAGGTGGCTGAGAGGAGTGCTGGTGCTGTCTCTTGGGGGGAGGAGTGGGGTGGGTGGCCGGGAGCACACAGGTACTCTCCCAGGCAGGGGACGGGTGGGACAGGCAGTCAGGGAGGGGCATAGGCACTATCTGCAGAAGGGAAGGGGTGGGGCAGGTATCCAAGAATGAGGAGAGACAGAGAGAGAGAAAAAAGGGGAGGTGGCTAGTCTATCACTCTGTGCTCCACATACACTCTGCTGGTCAGGTACCATCACTGGAGAATCACCCTGTCTCTGGGATCTGGCTCTGTGTATGCTGGGATGCCTGATGCTCCCATCCCCTTCTTGTACTTTCCCTCCTAACTCCAGTTCAGATCCACTCACCTTGCTTTACTCCAGGTACATCAACATGGTTTCTCTGTCTCCTGTAGGGAATTCTGTGATGTCGTCTTCCTGTGCTCCTCACCCAGGGTTGCTGCTGGCTTTGTCTGAAAATGGCCCTGCTGTGCCAGACCCTGGCAGGGTACCGCTACTGCATATCTCTCCCTGTTCACTGAAG
The DNA here is from genome assembly GCF_030014295.1 of Loxodonta africana. Lineage (NCBI taxonomy): Eukaryota > Metazoa > Chordata > Mammalia > Proboscidea > Elephantidae > Loxodonta > Loxodonta africana. The sequence goes on along the minus strand of NC_087357.1, from coordinate 80,241,583 downwards.
TCATGCAGTTTCTTTTTCCAGTGGATATTTGATCTAATTCTATATCCTTTCATCTGATGCTCAGGGTTCCAGGGTTGTCATCTGTATCTGTTTTACTTTGTTTCTTGAGTGTTTGCTATGAAGGGAGAGTGTGGTGCATCTGACTAGGCCACCGTCCTGAATCTCCATCTGCTTTCTGTCTTTTCAGGATTCTTCATAGTTTCTGATCATGATTTTATGAGACCTATTTTTTTTTTCCATTTTCTAGCTCTATTCCAAAGAAAGGTAATCCAACGGGATGTAGAAATTATCAAATAATATCATTAATATCACATGCAAGTAAAACCATGTATAATTCAAAAATGGCTGTACTAGTACATCAACAAGAAACTGCCAGAAATTCAATATGGATTCAGAAGAAGACATGGAACAAGGGATATCATTGCTGATGTTAGATGAATCTTGGCTGAAGGCAGAGAATACCATAAGGATGTTTACCTGTGTTTTATTGATTATACAAAGGCATTTGTCTCTGTGGATCATAACATTTTATGGTTTAACATTGTGAAGAATGGGAATTCCGGAATCTTTAATTATGCTTATGCAGAACCTGTCCATAAAACAAGAGGTTGTTTTTCGGACAGAACAAGGGGATACTGCATGGTTTAAAATCAGGAAAGCTGTTGCATCATTTCACCACACTTATTAATCTGTATGCTGAGCAAATGACCTGAGAAGCTGGTCTATATGAAGAAGAAAGTGGTATCAGGATTAGAGGAAGGCTCATTAACAACCAGCTGTTACTGTGAGTCAGAATTGACTTGATGGGAATGGGTTTACATGGACATGTTATACTTTGGACATGTTATCAGGGCATGTTATCAGGACACCATGTTTGGTAAAGTAGAGGGTCAGCCAACAAGAGGAAGACCCTCAATGAAATGAACTGACACCGTGACAACAACAATGGGCTCAAGCAAAACAACGGTCGTGAGGATGGCAGGACCAGGCAGTATTTCCTATTGTTGTATATAGGGTCACTATGAGTGGGAACTGACTCAATAGGCACCTAACAACAGCAACAACATATGTAGATGACACAACCTTGCTTTCTGAAAGTGAAGATGGCTTGAAGCACTCACTGATGAAGATCAAAGACCACAGCCTTCCGTATGGATTACACCTCAACATAAAGAAAACAAAAACCCTCACAACTGAACCAATAAACAACATCATGGTAAACCTGCCAAGGATTTCATTTTACTTGGATGCACAATCTACATCCATGGAAACAGCAGTTAAGAAATCAAAACATGCGTTGCATTGGGCAAATCTGCCACAAAAGACCTCTTTAAAGTGTTAAAAAGCAAAGATGTCACTTTCAGGATGAAGGTGTACCTAACTCAAGTCATATTTTCGGTTGTCTCATATACATGTGAAAGCTGGGCAATGAATAAAGAAGATGAAGAAGAATTGATGCCTTTAAATGTTATTGGCGACAATATTGAATATACTGTGGAGTGCAGAAGAACGAACAAATTTGTCTTCCAAGAAGTACTGCCAGAATGCTCCTTAGAAGCTAGGATGGTGAGACTTTGTCTCTCATACTTTGGATATGTTATCAGGAGGTTATCAAGCTTGATAGCATAGAGGAACAGTGAAAAAGAGGAAGACCCCAGTGATACGGATTGACACAGTGGCTACAACAATGGGTTCAATCACAGCAATGATTGTGAGGATGGTACAGGACTGAGCAGTGTTTCCTTCTGTTGTACAGGGTTTCTGTGAATAGGATCTCATTCAGCGGCACCTAAAAACAACAATAAGCTCTATTATTAATTTAAAAATACCTTTTCTATAGTTTGGCAGGATTTGAAGTGGGATGAGGAAAGGAGAGAATATGTAGTTCATCATCTTTAACTAGTTTCTCTCCTATTTGTCTATTTAAACTGAATTCCAGATTAATTTAGTGAACTGCATTTATTTTTATAGTATCCATTCTGCTGTTAATTACTTTAATTTATCGAGTTTTCTTCACCGACATTTTTCAGTTTAGCAATGAAAATTTCTCTCTAATCTGTATTTCTTTTTGTCAGGTAGCTTGTTGTATAGGACAGCTTCATTAGTTTGTAGATCAGTTCTTAAATATTTGTAAATTAGACCAAAAGGTCATGGATCTTGCCTACATTGGCAAAGTCAAGTAGAGTTCATGACTGTCCTTGTAACTAGGACAAGGAAGCACTTAACAGTGAGGAAAGTCAGTGTGTGATTGGCAGAGGACAAAGAAAGAACATTTAATTGACCTGTTAGTCTGAATGTGAAGACCTCACACATGGGATGATGGGTTCAACCTTAAATCTCAATCTGCTCGTGGAGACAGAAGTTTAGTGGCCCATTACACATCAAACCAAGTCTTTTTAATTTCAACAGAATGTATGTTTGGGAAAATGTGTTGTACAGTGGCTATAAACTTGAACTTTAGAACAGTGATTCCCAAATTTTAGCATGTACCCAAATTACCTGGAGAGCTTGTTGTTAAAAACAGACTGCTGGCCCCACCCCAAAGTTTCTGATTAAGTGGGTCTGGGATAAGGTTTGCGATATTGCATTTCTAACAAATCACAGGTAATATTGATATTGCTGGGCGAGGACACACCTTGAGGCCACTGGTGTAGAAAACCAAAAAAAAAAAAAACCTGTTGCCATTGAGTCAGACTCACAGTGACCCTATAGAACAGAGTAGAACTGCCCCATAGAGTTTCCAAGGAGCAGCTGGTGAATTCCAACTGCTGAGCTTTTTTGGTTAGCAGCCTGAGCTCTGAACCATTCTGCCACCAGGGCCCCACTTCTGTAGAGGTGGAAAAATTTAAGGTTGGCGTATCTCCATGACTTCTTCACTGCTTGAGCTTGGGAAAGTGACTGAACCTCTCTGAGCTCATTGTACTTCACTGAGGATCCTAATGGATTAATAGAATTCCCCTCACTGGATTGGCATAAAGACTAAATGAGAGTGAAAGTACTGAATATGTGCCCAAGTTACAATGGACACTCAAAATCTATTATATTATAAAATACTATACTATACTCCATTACATATATACATTACACTATGTACACTATTACATTACATTACGTTTTATATATTTAATGAGGATTTGTTTTGGCAAAGGTAAAGAAAATGAATTTTGAAGATGTAATTCCTTTTTACATCCATTTAAAAAAATTTTGTTCCAGAAACTTTTCATAGGACAGTGAAAAGATTTGACGACCTCTGCCAATTTTCCCATTGTTAGCACACAGCTCCAACCCCATTTACCATGTATCTAGCTGATATGGTTTTCAATCTGTAGCTACTTATGAAAGTGAAGCAAAGACGTATATTGCCAGACAATATTGTGCAATCTCTTTATTTTATTTTTTTTACTTTTTGTATCATAACATGTGAAATCCATACAAAACTGGTAAAAATCAAGCAAGGATACCCTGCCTGCACTTAGAATCCAGAAAAGTTTTCCAGAAGTATGTACTATTGCCCTGGAGCTATGGTGCTCTTAGAGTGCCCTGAGGAACACCATCGATGTCACCTGGGAATTTGTTAAAAATACAAGTTCTCAAATACCACCCCAGACCAACTGTATGGGAAGCTCTGGGAGAGGATGGCTAGGCAAGTCTGTTGCCTGCTTGACTTTGAGAACCATTGCTCTAGAATGCCAATACTAAGAGCAAGAATGTGCTTCAGCCTGGCTCACCAGTTCTATAAATAAGCCTGGTGGAAAGGTGACTTGCTTAAAGTCACAGGGCAGATTCCGTGGCAGAGCTTAGACTGGAGTCAGGTGTCTCCCCACCTGGGTCCACCTGCTCCCCCAGACTATGTGCAATTGCTGACCATACCCTGTTGCCATCAAGTCAATTCTGACTCATAACGTCCCTCTAGGACGGAGTAGGACTGCCCCATTGGGCTTCCAAGAAGCAGCTGATGATTCAAACTGCTGACCTTTTGGTTAGCAGCTGAGCTCTTCACCACTATGCCACCAGGAATCCTGAACCACACATGCCCACTGATAGAACAGGCTCCCCAGGAAGCTCAGAGTCTGGCTGCTCAGAGAGCAGAAATACATTTCCTGTGATTTTTGTGAACAACATGTCATCCCTGCAAGAGCAACTGAATAGAGAACTTTCCAAATCAAAGACACAGGAAAATAGCCTGTGATGGGTGGCTGTCAGGCCAAGCAGCAGTCTGGGGTGGCCCTGAGCACAAAGGCAGAGGTCGTGATGCCCCACACAGGGCTGGGCTCCCCAAAGGCCTTAGTGGAGGAAATGGCTCTGAGAAGGGAAGCTGGCCCAGTGGGTCGGCGTTCTCTGACTTCCTGGCTGCCTGTGGTCCTGGGCAGAGACACAGCTGATTTAGGGAGTTTATTTTAGTTTGCTGTCAGGAGTCAGCTCCTCCAAAATACAAGCAAAGATACTGGTAAAATGAGAGGAAGTTGGATTTGGTCTGGCTTTGATTGTGTCAGCATGGTTCAGTGTCTCTCTGTGGATTTCTCTTTTGTCTGAGAGATGGGGGGAGCTGGAAGGAATGCACACATCCATGCCACTTGCACCTGAGTCCCATATGGTGCTGCAGATGCTCCTCCTGCTAGAGCCACGCTTATGTGGCAGGTTGCTCCGAGAACCTTAGGGCAACATAGATTGCTGAAGCAGGGCCTATCTCACTCATCTTGGCACAATAGGAAAGAGAGTCGGAGCTAAGCAAGTTCTGGCCCAGCATCCAGCCAAGAAACCTGCCATGCACGAGAAGCGAAGGTGAACTTCATTACCCCAGCAGGCTCACCGGATGAGCTCAAAACTCTCCTTGATGTCATCCTAATGCATTAGCAGCAGGTTTCTGTGCTCTGTGAGCAGGGAGCTTGCTTTCTGGGCCATGTTGTGTGCTGTTGTTACGTGCCATGGGGTCAGTTCCAACTCATAGTGACCCTATGCACAACTGAACAAAACACTGCCCTGTCTGGCGCCATCCTTACAATCGTTGTTATGCTTGAGCTCATTGTTGCAGTCACTGTGTCAATCCACCTGGTTGAGGGTCTTCCATTTTTCCACTGACCCTCCATTTTACCAAGCATGATGTCCTTCTCCAGGGACTGATCCCTCCCGAAAATACGCCCGAAGTATGTAAGACACAGCCTCACCATCCTTGCTTCTAAGGAGCATTCTGGTCGTACTTCTTCCAAGACAGATTTGTTTGTTCTTTTGGCAGTCCATGGTATATTCAATATACTTTGCCAACCCCACAATTCAAAGGCGACAACTCTTCTTCGGTCTTCCTTACTCACTGTCCAGCTTTCACATGCATACGAGGTGATTGAAAATACCATGGCTTGGGTCAGGTGCACCTTAGTCCCCAAAGTGACATCTCTGCTTTTTAACACTTAAAAGAGGTCCTTTGCAGCAGATTTGCCCAATGCAATGTGTGTTTTGGTTTCTTGACTGCTGCTTCCATGGGTGTTGATTGTGGATCCAAGAGAAATAAAATCCTTAACAACTTCGGTCTTTTCTCCGTTTATCATGATGTTGCTTATTGGTCCAGTTGTGAGGATTTTTGTTTCCTTTATGTTGAGGCGTAATCCTTGCAGAAGGCTGTGGTCTTAGATCTTCATTTGTAAGTGCTTCGAGTCCTCTTCACTTTCAGCAAGCAAGGTTGTGTCATCTACATATGTTGTTGCTGTTGTTAGGTGCCTATTGAGTCAGTTCCCACTCATAGTGACCCTATATACAACAATAGGAAATACTGCCTGGTCCTGCCATCCTCACGACCGTTGTTTTGCTTGAGCCCATTGTTGTTGTCACGGTGTCAGTTCATTTTATTGAGGGTCTTCCTCTTGTTGGCTGACCCTCTACTTTACCAAACATGGTGTCCTGATAACATGCCCTGATAACATGTCCAAAGTATAACATGTCCATGTAAACCCATTCCCATCAAGTCAATTCTGACTCACAGTAACAGCTGGTTGTTAATGAGTCTTTCTCCAATCCTGATACCACTTTCTTCTTCATATAGTCCAGCTTCTCAGGTCATTTGTTCAGCATGCAGATTAATAAGTGTGGTGAAATGATGCAACACCTTTCCTGACTTTAAACCAATCAGTATCCCCTTATTCTGTCCAAACAACTACCTCTTGATCTATGTACAGGTTCCTCATGAGCACAATTAAGTGCTCTGGAATTCCCATTCTTCACAATGTTAAACCATAAAATGTTATGATCCACAGAGACAAATGCCTTTGCATAGTCAATAAAACACAGGTATGTATCCTTCTGGTATTCTCTGCTTTCAGCCAGGATCAGTCTGACATCACTAATGTATCCCTGGTTCCACGTCCTCTTCTGAATCCGGCCTGAATTTCTGGCAGTTCCCTGTCGATATACTGCTGCAGCTGCTTTTGAATGATCTTCAGCAAAATTTTGCTTGCAAGTGATATTAACAATATTGTTCTATAATTCTTGCACTTGGTTGGATCACCTTCCTTGGGAATAGGGATAAATATGGATCTCTTTCAGTCAGTTGGCCAGGAAGCTGTCTTCCATATTTCTTGGCAGAGATGAGTGAGCACCTCCAGTGCTACATCTGTTTATTGAAACATCTCAAGTGATATTCCATCAACTCCTGGAGCCTTGTTTTTGCCAATGCCTTCAGTGCAGCTTGGACTTCTTCCTTCAGTACCATTGGTTTCTGATCATATGCTACCTCTTGAAATGGTTGAACACCAACTAATTCTTTTTGGTATGATGACTCTGTGTATTCCTTCCATCTTCTTTTGATGCTTCCTGTGTCATTTAATATTTTCCCCATAGAATTTTTTCTTCAGTTCTTTCAGCTTAAGAAACAAATTCTGGGCCAAAGGTTGAAGCAACCCTGAGGACAAGTGAGAAGGAGGAATCACGAGCATTATTAAAGGCATTTGGAGAAAAGCCTATGATCCTTTCCCAGGTGCCCTACCACGTACACACACCAGGGGTGGATTATCCAATAGACAAGGTAAACACAGTGCTTACCTTGCTTACCAGACCATCTGTAGTGAACAATTTCAAAATTTTTGCCGCATCGAAGATTCTGCTTCTAGGTATGGCTGGGGCATCTGTCTCTCTCCCAACCCACAACACTTTCTTACAGAATCAAAACCTCTTTTCAGATTTACATCCTGACAAGGATAAATGATGCAGTAAGCGATATAAGCGTGGGCTCACTTACTAATCTGCAGTGAACAATTCCACATGGGTTTTACCGTTTCACCACATCATCAGAAGTAAGCTCATGCTTACCTTGCTTACTGGGTCACCCGCCCCTGACGCACACACACACACGTGTGCACACACAGTCCTGGTGTTTTAGAGTGGGCAAACCAAGATGATTTCTTTGAGCTTCCCAGGTCTCTGCTGGACTCAGAGGACCCTTTCGGGAGCTAGTCTTACTCTAACTTTCTTTTCCTGTCATCTAAATCTGTCCCAGGGTCCTCTTGGAATCCCAGTTCCAGGAATCAGAGCCAGTGCAATGAGAGGCCTGAACAAGGGGCCTTTTTTCTGCATGTGTTGCCCCTGGCTATACAATGGTAAACCCCCTTCTTGTTTTGAAGTCTCCACTAATGTAAGCTTTTCTGAGTTTCCCTCTGAATCAGGCTGCTTTTCCCACATCAAGCATGTTAGCAGGAAACCCAGGATTCTAATCCTCTCCACCGGGAAAGGACACACCCGAGATGAGGCAACTTAGGCATTGGGAGAAAAGAAGTGGGAGGATGAGGCTGCCACTAATCCCGCCTTTCAGACCTAGGAGGAACAGGACAAGAACACAGAGCTCTCCCCAATCCCAGGCTCTCTCTAGCTGGGCAGAGGTGAAGGGAAGGGCTTAGGCCAGAGGACTAGGGTCTGAGTCACCGAGTTGATAGTAATTACTGCCCCTCACTGGTTGGGCACCTATACCTTCGGAGCAACATGCAAGGTTGCTAAAGGGGCATTGGTACCCTACCTTGTACACACACACAGATACACACACACACCCTACTGGTGCTTTAGGATGGGCAAATGAAGGCAATTTCTTTTAACCCTATTGTGTAAACAAGGAACTTGACCCAGGACACAGTAGTAAGTTGTAGACTCTGGGCTGAGACTCATTCTGTTTGACTCCAAAACCCTTTTTTAACAGTTCAAACTTATTTTTCAGTGAATGAAAAGCAGCCACAAAAAGGCAAAGTCCAGAAGAATTTTCACTTATGACCTGCATCCTTGTTTGCTTTAATTGGAATAAAGTCCCATTAGTCAATGAATTTATTAAATATCCAAGTGCCTACTTTGGGTCAGGAACTGTTCTGGGCACTGGGGATTTGTTGGTGAACAAAAGGGACCAGTGTCTGCTCTTACGGGGCTCATAGTGTAGGCCCTTGGCAAATGCATGAGACAACACGATGTGATGTGAGGTGGGAGGTTGAGGAGTAACGTGGGAGTGATGGTGTGTGTAGAGCAGACAGTGAAGGGGGGTATTTTAGATGAAGCACAGCCCAGGTGGCAAGAAGAGCCAGAGTAAAGAATCTAATGAACCTGATGGGTTTGTTGTTATTATCTGCCAACAAATCGGTCCCTGATTTCATGGCGACCCCATGAAAATTAAGTGGAATGCTGAGGATAGGTTTAGATGGCCCATCTCCATGTCAGTCCTCCTGACTCTATGGGAGGGTTGACTGTGGGATAAAGGGGAGTTAGGCTTCACCAGGTGGTGTCCCAGTTCTGGCTTAATTGCTGTTAGTTGGCAAGACCAAAAGACACTGATTCAAAAGACACTGATTCCTGCATTCCTACAGCCTCAAATTTCAGAGATGGGTGTTTACAAAGAATGGGTATCTAGAGGACACTTAAAACCAGCTGACGTTGAGTCACTTCCCACTCATGACAACCACATGTGTGTCAGAGTAGAACCATGCTCCACAGGGTTTTCAATAGCAATTTTTTTGGCCGTAGATCATCAGGCCTTTTTTCTGAGGTACCTCAGGGTGAACTTGAACTTCCATCCTTTCAGTTAGCAGCTGGCCACGTTAACTGTTTGTACCACCAGGGACTCCAGAGGACACTCATTAGGTGCCGTCGAGTCAGTTCCAAATCATAGCTACCCTATGCACAACAAAACAAAACACTGCCTGGTCCTGTGCCATCCTCACAACTGTTGCTATGCTTGAGCCCATTGTTGCAGCCACTGTGTCAATCCATCTCATTGAGTGTTTTCCTCTTTTTCACTGACCGTCTATTTCACCAAGCTTGATATCGTTCTCCAGGGACTGATCCCTCCAGATAACATGTCCAAAGTATGTGAGATGTAGTCTCGCCATCCTTGCTTCTAAGGAGTATTTTGGTTGTACTTCTTCCAAGGCAGATTTGTTCAATCTTTGGCAGTCCATGGTATATTCAATATTCTTCACCAACACCACAATTCAAAGGCGTCAATTCTTCTTTGGTCTTGCTTATTCGTTGTCCAGCTTTCATATGCATAGGAGGCTATTGAAAGTACCATGGCTTCAATCAGATGGACCTTAGTCCTCAAAGTGACATTTTTGCTTTTTAACATTTTAAAGAAGACTTTTGCAGCACTTTCATCCAATGCAATAGGTCATTTGATTTCTGGACTGCTATTTCCATGGGTGTTGATTGTGGATCCAAGTAAAATGATATCCTTGACAACTTCAATCTTCTCTCTGTTTATCATGATGTTGCTTATTGGTTCATTTGTAAGGATTTCTGTTTTCTTTATGTTGAGGTGTAATCCATACTGAAGGCTATGGTCTTCACTTTCAGCAAGAAAGGTTGTGTCATCTGCATAATGCAGTTGTTAAAGAGTCTTCCTCCAATCCTGATGTCCGTTCTTCTTCACATAGTCCAGCTTCTCAGGTTATTTTCTCAGCATACTAATTGAATTAAAAAAAAAAAAAAAAAGCTGCTTTCGAGTCAATTTTGACTCATAGCAACCCTGTAGAACAGAGTAGAACTTCCGCCATAGAGTTTCCAAGGAGCGCCTGGTGGATTCGATTTGCTGGCCTTTTGGCTAGCAGCTGTAGCTCTTAACCGCTACACCACCAGGGTTTCCACAGATTGAATAAGTATGGTGAAAAGATACAACCCTGAGGCACACTTTTCCTGACTTAAAACCATGCAGTATCCCCTGCACATTATCTGCCAACAAGTCGGTCCCCGACTCACGGCGATCCCATGCAAATGAAACGGAATGCTGAGGACAGGTGTGATGGCCTGTCTCCATGTCAGTCCTCCTGACTCTGTGGGAGGGTTGACTGGGACAAAGGGGAGTTAGACACTTAGACATAGATATATAGGTTTAGAGAGAAGAGTGATCTTAAGTTGACCTCTGAGCACTGCTTTTGCTCTGACCCAAAGGTTCTGGTAAGATGTGATTTCATTCTCATTTGATTCTATGAATTTTTTTATTCTGTCCTTGATTTCTTCTATCACCCAGTAGTTTTTGAGCAAAGTGTTTTTCAGTTTCCAGTATTTGATTTTTTTTCCTCGCTTTTTCCATTATTGATTTCTACTTTTATGGTTTTATGTTCAGAAAAGGTGCTTTGTAATATTTCAATGTTTTGGATTCTTTTAAGGCTTGCTCTGTGGCCTAATATGTGGTCTATTCTGGAGAATGTTCCATGTACGTTGGAAAAGAAAGTATACTTGGCTGCTGTTGGGTGGAGTGTTCTGTATATGTGTATGAGGTCAAGTTGGTTGATGGTGGCGTTTAGATCTTCTGTGCCTTTATTGAGCTTCTTTCTAGATATTCCGTCCTTCACTGAAAGTGGTGTGTTGAAGACTCCTACTATTATTGTGGAGCTGTCTGTTTCTCTTTTCAATGTTGTTAGAGTGTGTTTTATGTGTTTTGGAGCCCTGTCATTGGGTGCATATATATTTATTATGGTTATGTCCTCCTGGTGTATTGACCCTTTAATCATTGTATGGTGTCCTTCCTTTTCCTTTGAGGTGGATTTTGCTTTAAAGCCTATTTTGTCAGAGATTAATATCTCCACTCCTGCTCTTTTGGTTGTTGTTTGCTTGATATATTTTTTTTGCCATCCTTTGATGAGTTTTACTTTGAGTTTTAGTTTGTGTCTTTGAGTCTAAGGTGTGTCTCTTGTAGGCAGCATATAGACAGATCTTTTTTTTTTTTTTTTAATCCATTCTTCCACTCTTTACCGGTCTCTTTATTGTCTCTTTATTGGTGCATTTAATCCATTTAAATTCAGTGTAATTATTGATAGATATGTTTAGTTCTGTCGTTTTGATGTTTTGTGTGTGTGTGTGCGTGTTTGGTGTTGACAGTTTCTTTGTTCCATTTAATTTTCTGAGCGGGGTCATTTTTCTTTATGTATTTTCTTTTCATCCTTTTCATTATTATTGATTTCATATTTGCTGAGTCTTTATGTTTTTCTTCTTCTTTTTTTGATGGGTAAATTTATTAGTTCCCTTTGTGGCTACCTTAAAATTTACGTCTGTTTTTCTAAGTTTAAACCAATCTTTTATTTCTTGATATTGCCTTAACTTCCTCTCCATACGAAAGTTCTATGCCTACACTATTTAGTCCCTCTTTTTTTTTGTTTTAATATTGTCATCATTTACATTTGACATCTCTGTTTCCCTGTTTTCGGTGACTTATTTTTGTGAGTTTTCTATCTGGGTTGATACTTGGTTGTTCTGTCCTGTGTTCTAGTCTTGGCCTGTTATCTGACATTGTTGGTTCTCTAGCAGAACTCCCTTTAATATTTCTTGTAATTTTGGTTTGATTTTTACAAATTTCCTTAACTTCTGTTTCTGGATATGCCCTAATTTTACCTTTATATTTGAGAAACAGTTTTGCTGGATATGTAATTCCTGGCTGGGAATTTTTTTTTTTTTCTTCAAGGCTTTATATATGTCAACCCATTGCCTTCTTGCCTGCATGGTTTCCGCTGACTAGTCTTATTGACTCTCCTTTGTAGGTGACTTTTCTTTTTTCCCTAGCTGCTCTTAAAATTCTCTCTTTATCTTTGGTTTGGCAAATTTGATTATAATACATCTTGGTGACTTTCTTTTGGGATCTACCATGTGTGGGGTTCAATGAGCTTCTTGAGTAGATATCTTCTTGGCTTTCACAATATTAAGGAAGTTTTCTGTCAGCAAATCTTCAACAATTCTCTCTGTATTTTCTGGTATCCTCCCCCATTCTGGTACTCCAATCACTGGTGCGTTATTCCTTTTGATATTGTCCCACATAATTCTTAAGGTTTCTTCATTTTTTTTTGAATTCTTTTATCTGATTTTTTCTCAAATATGTTAGTGTCAAGTGCTTTATCTTCAGTATCACTAATTCTGAGTTTCATTGCCTCAATTCTGCTCCTATGACTTTCTACTGAGCAGACTAATTCTGAAATTTTATTAGTAATCTTTTGGATTTCTATTTGCTGTCTCTCTATGGATTCTAGCAGCCTGTTAAATTTGTCATTCTGATCTTGTATGGCTTTCCTGAATTCATCTATTGCTTTGTCTGTGTGTTCTTGGCTTGGTCTGAGTTTTGCCTGATCACCTTCCTGATCTCTTGAAGAGCTCTGTATGTTAATCTTTTGAATTCTATCTCTGGTAATTCCAAAACTTTCTCTTCCTCTGGAGGGTTTTCTGGGTCTTTCTTTTGGCCACTTGCTGGAGCCATCTTGATGTACCTCTTTATATGTTTTTGTATTGACCGTTGTCTCCAAACCATCAATAAGTTATTATATTTATTTATTGTATGTTTCCTTACTGGGTCCTAGTTTTTTGTTTTGTTTTGATATGCCCAAATAGGCTGGGTGTGTGAGTTACTTTGATTTTGGTGTCTTTGAAGTTCTCATGTTCTCCACGAGGTGGTTAGAGCTGCTACTAGGTGTGTGACACTAGGAATCCATTTACTTTTCTTGTGTGGATTCAGCTCAGGTGTCCAGGTCATCGATCACTGAGTGTGTGGTACAGGCTTTCACCTACAGTCCTAAATGGGCAGGGCTACACAGGGATGACTGAAGTAGGCAGAAGTATATGGCTGCAGTAGAGGGCTATGTGCTGAGAAAGGTAGGGAGCTGATGGCTGCCCCTAGGCGCCTGGGTAGAAAGTGTGTCCCTGTCTCCTAAAGTGTGTAGGTGGATGGGTTTGCAGCCATATTTTGGGAACTCAGTGCTGTTGGCTGTAACGACTGGGAAGCACCCCTTATTCTCCGACCCCTGTCATAGGCAGCTAGACGGAATGGGTGAGGCTACCAGTCCTCAGGCCCCTGATGTAGGTGGGTGAAGACCCTGCTTAATGGGCAGTGATGTGTCAAGTGTCATGAATCTGCCACTACCCCTGGGCTGTTGCAGTTGAAAATAGGTTTCAGATATATACGCTGTTGTTCTATGCTAATGAAGCCCTACTCTGTTGAAATGGCCAACACAGGTCAAGGCAGCAATGAAGGGAGTTCAAAGGCTGTGGACTGCTTATGCCTGTGCCTAGGCAAAGGGGCAGTGCCTGCCCTGAGTTCCCGGCTTAGGGGGTGTGGCAATTTTTTAAAGCTGGGAGACTAGTATGGCCACTGTTTGTCCTGAGTACCAAGCGTGGGGAAGTTGGCAGTTTTTTGTTGTTGTTGTTGTTGTTGATTTGTTTGTTTTTTCCCTAAAGCTGCAAGACTAGTTTGGGTGCAATAACTCCTATATCTGGCTTAGGGAGCATGGCAATTGTTGAATACTGTGGGACTGGGAGCAGGGAAGGAGGTGGTCCACTATAAAAATCACTACAAAAGTCCCAGAGGGGCAGGGGTTATTTTGATCCTGCATGATAAGTTAGACGCTCGCACTTAACTTTTGCAGATCCAGCCCAGTTTCCCCCTTGCTCCTGAGGCTTGTGCAGACTCTGCCTCCCAGTCTTTCCCAATGAATTAAAATGAGTCCCGAGCACTACTCCTTGCCTCAGTGTGCATACATCAGCCGATCCAGCCCACCGTGTGCTGGCTAGTTCAAGACTGGCACTTCTTGGCTGCTTCTAAATTGTCTCTTCCCTACCCTGCTGTTCAGTCTGACTCCTCGACTTTGTCTTTGATGTTCAGGGCTCCTAGATTATCATATATAATCAATTCACTTGTTTTTTGGAGTCTTTGTTGTAAGATGAACCACAGGAAGCATATGACTACTCCGCCACCTTGGCCCTGCCTCTCGATAAGAGTGATCTCACATACATTCTTGTGTCTCAGTTTTCCATCTGTAGAGTGAGGATCATGAAAGTACATGGCGCCATTGTGAGGCTTACCTTTGTAATATATACAAATACCTTAAAACCATGTTCATGGCAAGTGCTATATCAGTTTAGTGATTATTAGTATTTTCCTCTCTGAGGCCCTTAGGTAGTGAACTTAAATGCCCTCAGTGTCCCACATGTCCTCCAGAGGCCTCCCAGTCACAGGGTGTGATTCTGTCTGCTGACAGGCAGGCCTCAGCCTCAGGTTGCACAGGCTGGGCTGTGTCCTCAGAGTGGTCATTTTTCTTAGCGTTTGCTTCCCTCTAACTGGACCTCTGGACCTTTGTCAAATGAAAGAATGGGCTCCTCCTAATTCTTCTCTATGTGGTTCCTCAGGTAGACCAGAAAGAGATGGAGGAAAGAAGTGAAAATTTGTCCCTGCTCCCTAGGGAAGAGGTGGCTGAAGGTGTGTCATGACAGGGCAGCATATAGCGCTCACCTGCCTTATAGTTTAACCTCACTGTCTTGACTAACATACATCCAAGAGTCCTGCTATGGACAGAGGGCCCAGAGGCAGGCACCAGAGGACCTCGCAAAAGTTAGACACGGGCTTCCAACATCCTTATCCCCAAGTAGCTCATTATGTTACATCCCAATAAACCAGCTAACACTCTAATGGAGCCAAGTGTTGTTTCCAGGAGACCTCTGTGTGTAGAGGAGAAGAAGGGCCATTAATACTACAGAGGAGCAGGCTGGCTCCTGCTTCAACCATTCAACTGAGGCCACATCTGGCAAAATTTGAGCAACCACCTAATTAATTGCTAAACCCAGCCAAGAGTTTTCCTCCTTTTCCTGTTAACCATTTCCTTCCTTCACTTCCATCTTTTCCATTATTCACTCTCAACAGTGAAACCTGCTCTGCCTTGTCTTTAGGTTCTTAAGTCTCCCCCTCCTTGAGTTCCTCTGTCTTGCACAAATTCCATGGGGTCTGCCTCTTCTTCAGCCCATTCTTGGGAGATGTGATCCTGCCACAGACTCTGAGAATAGGTGCCACTATAAGCGAGCTTTTGACACAAGGCCCAGAGATCCACCTCAGGGGCCTCACAGCCAAGTGGGAAAGTCCTGGGCTTTTGCGGCCCTCCTGGCATGGGCTCCTTGGCTGCGTTTTGCCATTTCTGCAGGTCCCTGTCAGATGTTCATAGAAGAAAATAGATAAACACAAGCCAAGTCCAGGGTGTATGTACAGGTATAAACTGCAAGGATTTGTAATTTTTGTCCATAGGTTCCAGGTGGGGTGGCAGGTATATAAAAGAAAGTTTCCAAGGAGTAGCCTCTCAGTCAGGCTTGAGAAAATGCGTGGTTTCTTAACTGTTGTTTCTCCAGCTCTGCGCTGTGCAATAGGAGCAATCCCAGGGTTGTTTCAAAGGACCCTCACCAGGGATGCGCCAAGCCAGCCCTTGGAAGTCCCACCACTTTACTCATCAACAAGCTTTTGGTTCTCTTTGTATGAGGCAGCCAATGTTCCACCCCTGTTGTTTTCAAAAGCCATAGCTCAGCATGGTTCCATAAATCACTTTAATAAAAGACACACGAAAAAGTAAAAAAAAAAAAAAACTACAGTGTGTGAAATGAAATCAAAGAACATTTATAAAATACCAAGGAATCTAGTGGATGAATCCACCATCAAGGAGAAGACAGAGGTCTATGCCTGATTCCTAGGTGAGATATCAGTTTCCTAGGAGCTATAGAAGGAAAGCTGCCTTCCAGAAACGTTAGCTATAAAGCAGAAGCAAAGAATGCCAAGAAAAATAATACAGCTTGGTTTAATTAACTTAGTTGAATGTATGTTTTACTTCTGTCATGGTAGCTAACTAGAGGTTTCTGGCCTGGTGCTCCCTCGTTCCCCCACCCATTACACCTCAGTCTCCGTTCAGTCCTGAAATTCTACAGGCCCTCTAGGAAAATCCTCCATTAAAGGGTTCTCCTAGTATCTTGATAGCCTTGTCTGCAGTGGGTAACTTCCTAAGTCTTCGAATTGGGTTTCTGGACTTCTGAAGAGGCCAGTCTGAGACCCACTTATATATTATCAGTGGGGCTATGAACTAGTGCAAACTTTATGGAGGGGAATGTCATCACATCTGTTAAAATAAAATACATTCATACTCTTTGGCTGAGAAATTCTACTTTTATGAATTTATCCTAAAGAAACATGTACACAGGTATGTAAAGAGGTATGCACATGGGATACATCACAGGCTGGATTGCAAAATTCCAACTTTCTGTTGGGTGGGGACTAGTTTGATGAATTATGCTACAACTGAGCTCTGGGATGATATTCTACCATTGAAAAGAATAAGGTGGATCTTTGTGAATTGATATGAAAGGGTGCCGGGGTATCTACGTGAAAAACTAAATTGCATTATAAAACACATAGTAGGCATTATCTGCATGAAATAATCTGGAAGAGCATACCCCAAATGCTGACAGTGGTTCTGGGAGTGAAGAAAAGGCAAGGAATCACGGTCGCCTCAGAGTGGCTCCACGTGTATCTGTAATGGGGATGTCTAACTGCTGCTCGTACTCAGGTGATTCATCAAGACACATTCCTTCAGTTCCGCTCAGCTGCTTCTATTGTGACATGTGACAAAGTCTAGGAAGCCTTTTGTACCTACCTTATCATCTCCCTTCTCTAATGAAAGACTCATGTTTGAACGGTGCAAGTTGTAAAACTGAGGGGAGAGGTAATGGGCTAAATGGAAAGACTGCAAGTTGGGTTTATAATTCACATTGTTATCTGTAATGGTCTAATTAATTTCATGCTTATTACCCTAAAGACTAAACAGTACAGGAAAAACGAATAAAGAACAGAACAGAAGCAACCTGCTTCACTAATAATATACCTCGTATACCAGTTGCTGTCTAGTCAACTCCGATATATGGCGACACCATGGGTGTCAGAGTAGAACTGTGCTCCACAGGGTTTTCACTGGCTGATTTTTCAGAAGTAGGTCCCTAGGCCTTTCTTCTGAGGCACTTATGGATACACTCAAACTTCCAACCTTTTGGTCAGCAGCCTGGCTTGTTAACAATTTGCACTCCTAATCGTATAGGCCACCTTGATATAATCCAGGCCACAGCCCTCTTCAGTCTTGAGTCTTGGAGCCCCACTGGGGAGGAAGAAAAGCCTGCACTTTCACAAAACCATCCTGCTGTAATTCGGACCCAGACAACATGGAGAAGACGCTCAAGATGCCACAGACATCGAGGCAAGTCCATGTCTAGCCAGAATATTCCTCACGGAGTAATGATGCAAGGGCACAAAGCCATACAGCGAAGCTTGTCCAAAAGAGCTGGGCCACAGCAAACCTGCAGCTCCTCACAGAGCCAGAGACCAGGCTCACCCCTCCTCCACCACAGAATCCATCAGAGCAGCTCAAGTACAGAGCTGTGTCTGCAGCAGACCTCGCTCGGGGTTGGGTGCTGGGAGTGTGTGGCTGGTGAGGACAGCATGCCCTGGGACCCTCCAGGAAGCTCCTTCTTCCAGCATGTTCTCACACATGTGCCCTATTCTTCCCATGAAGCTCAGTTCTGGGAATCCTCAGCTCTGCCTTTGAGCCATGTCAGTGTTCTAGGCATAGATGCCACCCAGCTAGGTGTCAGGGTGCCGGAGGTCAGGTTCAGTGCTTAGGTCAAAGTCGCAGGTCTCCTGTATCTCCTGGGCTGGTGCACTTACAGCTGAGGATTATCTCAAACTCTCCTTCTAATCCTTTTTTTTTTTTTTACTCTGTGAGTTCCCAAACTTCCTTCCCTTGACATTCTTACTTAGACATAACATCTGATAGCCTCCATGGTAACTGTTTTCCGTGTGTGGTCTGAGACTTCGGTTATTCACACCTTCATTTTCAGTGAAATGCCATGTTGATTAAATCAATGTTGCTCTGGGCAAAATATATCCTCCCCTGTCCTCTTCTTGGATGAAAGCTATTACTGATAATTTTAAGCCAATGTTTGTTTTTTGACACTAGATTTGAACTTTAATCTTAACCTTAAAACTAACCTTAATCCTTCCTCTTGCTTGCAGCATCCATGCAATGAAAGGCTATGCAGACATTGAGAAGAATGAGATGCCTTTTCAAGGGCTAGAAAGGAAAGGGTCCCAGATTATATTGTTAATTTAAAAAAAAAAAAAGTTACATGACAGTGTGCTTTGCACCTATTTTTTAAAGTCTCCTTGCAAGGCCCATGGCTAGGCGTCTTGGCTTCTAGGCCCCTGCATGTGGAGTCCTTGGCCATACTCCATGAAAACCTCTGCAGCTGTGGTCTGGGCAGCTAGTGGTAATGCTGGGCTGGGGTTGGGTTTTGCTGCTGATGTGGGCAGCCACTTCTTGGATTATTTCCCTAGGTGTGAGTGAGCAGTGCTCTGCCAGGACATTCCCTCTTTTCTTTGGTCAGGTGAAACACAGGTGGGCAGGTGTGGAGCACCACCTGTGATACTAGTGCAGCTGCAGACACATGTCAGATGTCAGGTTCTAAAGGGGTGCCAGAGTACAACCAATATGAATAGTCCCACTTTTCTTTGCCTGGTGCCAAGTCTCCTGGACGCAACTGTCCCCATGTCACTTTGGCTCCTGGAAGGTACCTGTGGGGCCACTTACAGATCTGTGTGTTGTGCTTGGACCCAGGAATTCCTCAGGTGAAAGGTCCGGAAGCCATACCTTGGGAAGTATCTGGATATGAGGACAGCTTTGTGTGATATCGAAGGGCCTAGGCCTGGGGTCAAGTGGATGTGGGCTCTAGTCCTGTTCCCTGCACTTACGGGTCCTCTGCTGTTGAGCAATGTGGTTTACTTTTATTGAGCCTTGGTTTTATAATCTGCAGAGGGAGATAAGAATCATCTCTACCTTTTTAGATAAAATGCATGCATATATTAAAAACAAACTCTTAGAACAATGCCTGCAGGTGAGGGTTGAGGGGCCCAGCTCAGAGGAGAGGGAGAGCTACAGGGCAGGCTGCTGGGCATCTGACACCTACTGTCAACTGAACAACCTGGATGGACCTCAGCTCTCCATGCTATTTCCCAGCTTGGTGCAGGAAGGTTCAGGGGCTCAGCTGACACCTCCCACCCTCCTCCACCCAAGCTGAGAAAGTAGCAATAACCAGAGGTCTTCCATCTTTCCGACAGAAGTCACAAGATGCAAGCTGGTGCGAGATGATTTCTTCCCCGTGTTTCCAGTGTCTCTAACACACAAAGATATGAAGAGAAGTAAGAGAGTAGACAAGAGCAGGGGATACCAGGGTCACTATTACTCCGTTTCTGCAACAAGATCAGAAAATTCGGTGCATCCAGCAGGAACTGCCCCCTCTCAGTTCAGAGGCAGAGAGATTAAAGTTGTTCTGGGCCTTGGATGGCCCTGAGTGCCTGTCGTGTTCCCCAAGGCCTCTTCTCTTGAAAGGTCTCATAGTGTTACCGTCATCAACATCATCCTGATAACAACAGCAACATCAACAGACTCTGGGAGACGCAGCTAGTGGGGTGGTACAGCCTACTCCTGATTTGCAGCCAGACTCTGATGCCCCTTGGTGGGAAGGAGGGCTTCCATTCTGGTCCCCAGCCCCTGCCCACCACAGTCTGCACATGTTCCCCTCCACCAAGCTCCATGCAGGCCGCCAGCCACAGTGAAAATGAAATTAAACTGAGCTGGTGTCATTAGGCAAAGCCTTCAGGGATTTTTACTAAACCCAGCCAAGATCTGTGGTTTATTTATGAATTCATCTGCCTTTTTTACTTCTCTGACTATTGCCAAACTACTGACATGGTTGTAAATTATTCTGTTGTTTTTTCCTTCTTCTGTGCTTCATGGAAAGATAAAGCCTCAGCCATGTGGCCCTTGTCCGTTCCTAACCGTGGTGAGTCCCTGTGCCACCGTCACCCACCCAAACCACTGTTAACTGCAGTTACCATTCCTACCAAGCCTTACTTTCCAGATGTTCCCTAAAAATTCTTAGCAAGTAGGACCTTAGAAAGCTGAGACCTAAGGGGGCAAACAGTGCCAAGGTATCTTTCCACAATATAAATCAAAATTGTGTGGGCATCCCTATTGAATCAACTGTAAAGAAATTCCCAACCAACATTTGTAATTTTATAGGATGATCTCAAGTGATCTGAGCAGATTCCCCAAACCCCTAAATCCTTCATAGGACTGACATGATGTCAGGCGTCAAAGATCAGTTCATCAAAAAGCCATGAGCTGTTTTACAACAGGAAATGGAATGCAGCTCTGAGGACGATGGGTTTGTCCACAGAAAGAGCCCCAAATGATTTTGAGTGTGGGCTGTCATCTGCACCCTGCCCTAGTCCTTTTCACCCTGTCCCATCTGGGAGAGCTGGGACACTAATCCTTCCCAAATTTAGTGCTCCGGCAAGGTTCAGACTGGGCTGATTAACACATTATAACTTTCAAATTAAACACAGGGATTCTCCATGTTCATCCCGGTTCTGCACAATTGTTTTGTAAACTGCTCACAAGGGAACATCAAAAGGGACAAAAAGTAAGCACTAACCTCCCATTTTGTAGCTGATGTAGCTTTCTAAAATAAAATTCTGATATGCCCTACATACACTGTGAGATCATCATGCATGAATCCACTCTGGATGTTGAAAGCCAGTAGGCTATTGCTCACCTCTGTATCCTGGGTATATCAGCATGGCCCCACTTGTACTCACTGCTAGCCTGTGAGTATGTCATTAACTTACCTTATGTCCTACCTGAACTATGTCCACAAATTCAAAAGGTGGAACCCCTTCCCCTTGAATGTGGGTGGACTTAGTGTCTTATTTCTAAAGAATAAAAAAAGCAGAAGTGATGCTGTACACTAAAGAGACTAAGTGTTTTAGCTGTCTACTGCTGCATAACAAATTACCACAAACTTGGCAGCTTAACATAAGTTTATTATCTTGCAGTTTTGTAGATCAGAAGTCTACTCCCTGCTCAGGGTCTCACAAACCTGAAATCTGGATGTTGGCCAGGGCTGAGGTCGAATCTGAGGTTCAGGGGCCTCCTCCAAGCTCATGAAGGTTGTTAGAAGCATTCAGCTCCTGTGGTTGTAGGTCTTAGATCTCCATTTTATTGCTGACTGTCTAGTGCAGAACACTCAGTTCCTAGGGTCTCCTCTTTGGGCCTTGCCACATGGCCCCCTCCATAACATGATAGTTTGCTCCTTCAAGGCCAGGAGGAAAATCTCTGGCTTCAAATCTCTGATCAGTCTTAAGGGGTCACTTGATTAGTTCAGGGCCACCAAAATAATTTCCTTTCTGTTAAACTCATGTTCAGCTGATTAGGGACCTTAATTACAAAATCCCTTTTGCCATATAATGTGGCATAATCTGAGGAGTGAGATCCCATTGTATTTATAAGTCTCATTTACACTCAAGGGTTAGGGCTTATACAGGACATGTACACCAGGGGGCAGGAATCTTGAGGCCATCTCAGAATTCTGTCTACCACACTAGGTCATAAAGGCACTGTGGCTTCCTGCTTCCCTGGCTCCTTCTTTCTGGGCTTACCGACTCTGGAGAAAGCCAGCTGTCACATGGTGAAGATATTCAAGTGGCCTCGTAGAGGGGTGTACATGGTGTCATAATGAGGCTTCCTGTTTGCAGTCAGCAAGGAACCAAGGCCTCCAAACAGAATGCAAGGGAGCCAGCCTGGAAGCAGATCTCCTCTACCCTTAGTCGAGCCTTCAGGTGACTGCTGTCCTGGTCAATACTTTGACTTTAGCCTCTTGAGAGATCCTGAGCCAGAGCTTCCCAGCTGAGTTGTTCCTGGGTTCCTGCGTCTCAAAACCTGGATGAAGAAAATGAATAAGAAGTGTTTTCGTTTTAATCCGCTATGCTTTGAGGCAATTTGTTCCACAGCAACAGATAAATAATTCACAGCTTTCATTCACTAAGAGCGGAGTCACTGGGTAGTGCAAATGGTTAACGTGCTCAGTTGCTAACCAAAAGTTTGGAGGTTCAAGTCAGCCCAAAGGCCCCTGGAAGAAAGGACTGGTAATTTACTTCCAAAAGTCAGCCATGGAAAACCCTAACGAGCACAACCCTACTCTGACACACATGAGGTAGCCTTGATTTGGAATTAGCTCAATGACAACTGGAAGAAAAATTACTGAGAGAGGAATTAATAACAGCTGGAAAATGCAGCACTGAAAACTCCTATTCCCAATACAGAGCTCTCATGTGGGCCTTTGTCACACCACCCAGACACACGCTCTGTTCACTACTGGGTCCCTTCCCAACTCTGGGGGTGTGAAGAGACATGTTGCCAAACCACCAGTTCCATTGCCCTGTTCATTCCAAAGTCCTCTCCCATTTTTCTTTGGCTACAATGAATACTTGGTCCCACTCTGAATGTCAAGCTCCCCACTCTCAGTGTCCTTCCTCTCACCCCCTTGACATGTCCCCCCTTCCCCACCACCCCCCCCCCCCACTGCCCAGTTCATACATCCCAGCATGCAGAGTGAGCCTACTACTGTGAGTCTGAGGCTCTGTGGGCCCTGAAGAGGGTGCCTTGGGGGTGGGGATGGGGGGTTCCCAAGCCCAGGCTAAGGCATGGCTTGATTTACACCGTTTCGTGGTGGGAAGCTAAGCTTTGGGCTGAGCTCTTAAATCTGGGTTGTTTTCCTCCCACACTGTGATCTCCGTGCTAGATGACAAATCACAGCTCCTCCTCATCTT
The DNA here is from genome assembly GCF_030014295.1 of Loxodonta africana. Classification (NCBI taxonomy): domain Eukaryota; kingdom Metazoa; phylum Chordata; class Mammalia; order Proboscidea; family Elephantidae; genus Loxodonta; species Loxodonta africana. Next base: position 80,218,626 of record NC_087357.1, on the reverse strand, counting down.
GACTGTCCCACCACCCTGACACTCAGCAGCCTCTAGACAGTGACAGGGAATCCTGATGGTGGACAGGCTAGACGTCCAGCCTTCCCTTATGCCCCAATGAGTGAGAAGGGCAGAAGTGGGCTTAAATCCATCACCTCCTTACCACCCACTGGAAACCCTCCTCTCTGCCCTGCAAGCCCAGCCCAGGGGGAGGAGGAGACAGAAGGTCCTGGAGTACCCCATCCTCCATTGTAAACATGGTGAGGAGAAACCGTCTGCCTGAGCAGCAGCAGACCTGACCAAAGTGCCAATTACAGGCCCAAACAAGCCAGGGCCATGACTATTATTACTTCAGGTCAGTTCACCTTGAGCTCGAAGGAGCAGTCAGTTGCCAGAAGGCACAATGTGACACAGTCCAGACCCCTCGCCTGCCCTGCCGGCAGTGAGTAATTGGTACTAAACACAGGACACGTCTGGGTTTAATATAACCTGAGCTCCATTACTTTGTTCAGTGGATGGAAACCTGCCCAGACCTCAGTGCTTAAGTGAAGAGGGCTTTGGAACCTTCTGGCCCTTGAGACCCTGGCTGCTACCCCTGTCCATGCTGTGGGCAGCACGATGCCAGGCTCCGTGGCCACCAGCCCAGCTGGGTAATGCATTTGTGGGGCCGTAGAAATAGTTCTGTAAGTGGGGTTCTCCAGCTTCTGAGGTTCCCCTTCCCTCCTCATCTGACCCCTGGGACAGAAGTGGGGTGCTGGCTGGGATGCAGAGTTGACACTGCACCCTGTCACCTGGATGAGAAAATAAGCCCAGAGTCACCGCACGTCAATGCCACTGTGTGGAGCTCAGCACTGAGGCCACCTCTTCAGCACGGAGCCTCCAAAGCCCTCCAGCACCAAGACAGGCAGGCAAAGACCTGTGGGGAGAGCCCTAAGCCCTGGGCATGGGTCACCCCCTGCGGCCCCTTCCCTTCCCTGGCTACATTTGGGTCTCTGAGGCCAACCTGCACGTTCTCCTCTGAATCTCATCAGACTCTGAAACTCTGCCTGCAGCCACCTGATGCCTGACCTGTGAGTTCCAAATCTCCACCCCCTTCCTGCCCCTGCTGGAGCTTCACTCACTCAGGCCCACTTCCAGCCCCACCTTCGAGAAGGTGTCTGCCCCAGGGACTGATTTTGCAGCAATGACCATGGAAACCTCTCGCTGGGCACATTCAAGTGCTGCTGGTCCCTGAGTCAGCCAGCCAGCAGGGGCGGATTACTCAGAAAGCAAAATAAGCCCAGGCTTACTTGTGCTTTGTGTTTAGGAAACCCTGGTGACATAGTGGCTAAGTGCTACAGCTGCTAACCAAAAGGTCAGAAGTTCATATTCACCAGGCGCTCCTTGGAAACTCTATGGGGCAGTTCTACTCTGTCCTATCGGGTTGCTATGAGTCGGAATTGGCTCGACGGCAGTGGGTTGGGTTTGGTTTTTATTTGTGCTTACTTACTAATCTGTAGTGCACGATTTCATGTGGGTAATTCACCCTGTCAAGGTTTGCAAATTTGAAAAGAGGCTTTGATTCTGTAGGAAAGTGCTGTGGGCTTGGGGGAGAAACAGATGCCATTCATACCTAGAAGCAGAATCTTTGTTGGAAAAAATGTGAAATCGTTCACTACAGATGATCTGGTGAGCAAGGTAAGCACTGTGCTTATCTTGCTTATTGGATAATCCAACCCTGCCTGCTAGCAGCCCCTGCCTTCCCTGTTGGGTACCCAAGAGGGAGCTGAACCTGAGCAGGCTTGCTGCTGGGAGAGCAGAGTCCTCCCACCCCACTTCATATGAACACACGCCTACCCCATAATTCAGCCACAGAGTCACCCAGCATCTTGGTGCCCAGCCTGCTCCTGCTGACCTGGTGGCAAACCGAAGTCCAAGTCCATGCCATGTCAGGCGTTCATGCCATGTCAGGCATCCAAGCTAAAACACACCTCTGTTTGCTTCCTGAGCCAAGTAGGCACACTTAGGGAGCAGTTGGGCTGCTAACTTGGACCCCTGCCCTAAATTCCTTCCGTATGTCATGCCTCTGTGCCAGGCTGCTGTTCACACTGTGCCCTGAGCTGGAGAAAATAAAAAGGACTTGCAATTGGAGAGTGCCACAATCCGTTCTCTCTTTTATTTTGCCCTTTAAAACTTTGGCTCATAGACTAAGATGTTTTCAGTAGGAGAAAGAGAAAGGAAAGTCAGGAAAGGTGTGCGTCAGGGTTATATCCTTTAACAATACCTATTCAATCTGCATGCTGACCAAATAATCAAAGAAGCTGGACTATATGAAGAAGAACAGGACATCAGGATTGGAAGAAGGCTCTCATTAATTATCTTGGCAATAATTTTGAATAAAAATTTAAAGCAATCAATAATAATTAATAGGCCATAACACAACTGATTGAAGGGATTTGGGCCCAAGTCAAAACACCTGGTTTTAAATTCTGGCTCCACCATCCTTTAGCTGTGTAATTTGAAGTAAATTGTTTAACCTGTCTGAGCCTCAATTCCCCCATCTGCAAAATGTGGACCATGACAGCACCTTCCTCACTGGGATGCTGTGAGGATGGAAAGCATACACAAACAGCTTAGAACAGAGCCTGGCCCCTGCTGCATTCTAAACACATGCAAAGAAAACAGCATCAGCGTTTATGGGAGCTGAAGAAAAGGGAGGAGCCAGAGAAGGATGGACCAGGAGATGGGACTCTTCCCTGTCCAAAGCACAGGGACTAGGCCAGGCCCCGGGCTCAGGGCAGGGGCAGGGAGGAAGCACCGGGCCCGTAGAGCAGGGAGCCAAAAACGTTTCACGGGCTCGGCCCGAAGCACCAGCCGTTTAGCCCGTGTGGTCATTGTGATGAGGTCAGGGAGAGAAACTCAGCACAGGACTAGGCGCAGGAAGGAGCTGGGAGCCCAGAAGGCGGAGGAAGGTTGGGAACTAGCTGGGAAGTGAACCTGTAAACGTGTCAGGTGCGGGGCTCATCAGGGATGGGTACAGAGGGCACACCGGAGGTTCTCTGCAGAAACAGCAAAAATTAGAAATATGTTTTCTAGTGGAGATGAAAACTTTGCATTTGGACTCCTCCAGTTTGACCAAGTTTTTCTGCCTGGGTGCCTGGGTGGCAAGCACTCTTCTCTGTCCTGAATTTTCCCTCCTTGGGTCTGCATACCCTACTGTTCAGTCATCAAGTCCCTGGACGGTGCAAATGGCTAACCTCCAGGCTACCGACCAAAATGTTAGCGGTGTGAACCCCCCCAGAGATGGCTCGGAAGAGGGTCCTGGTGAGTTGCTTCTGAGAAGATTGCGGCACAATTCTACTCTGCACCACGGGGGTCGCCACGAGTCGGAGCTGACCCAGCGGAGACCGGCTGGGGGGTTGTGTTTGCTTGGTTGGTTGGTTTTAACGTTAAACAGGGAGCGGAGCTCACGTGCTGGCCACTTTACATCTCCTTCAAACTCTCAGACCCACGGGGTCCCGCCCCCTGGACCCCAGATCAGCAGCTCTGGGGCGGTAAGCGCAGGCGTCTGCACTGAGGGACTGAGGCGAGAGGACCTGGGCCACCGTGAGCAGCCCACCCTTCCTCCTCAAACGGAAATGGTGGCAGACAGGGAGGCCGTAACTCTGTCTTGATTTTGAGCTTTCGAGAGCAGTGCTGTCCGAGAGGACTTTTGGCAATGATGAAATGTCCCAAACCTGCAGTGCCCAGTACGGTAGCCACCAGTCCCACGTGAGTACTGAACACTTGAAATCTGTCTAATGTGGCTGAGGACCGGAATTTTTAATTCTGTTTTTTAGCTATCTAATTTTAAATGGATATAGCCACGTGTGACTAGTGGCTGTCATATTGGACAGTGGAACGTGGATCACAAAGAGATTAGACATGGGATCAAAGCGTCTACACGCAAATATACGTGAACACACATATGTGTCTATACGCACCTACATGTGAACACACCAATAGGTGGGCATGTGTTCAGAGCTGACTGATGTATCGGCCGCTCGTAGCCTTGGGCATGTCATTTCCTTGGCTGTTGCTGTGACCAGGTGTTTTCTTGCTGGCCAGGACACAAGGCGATCTGGAAAGAAAACATAGATAATCAGATCAGAAAAGCTAACAAGTGAAAGGGCTATGCTTGGAAATGAGACCAGGTAGAAGGGAGAGAGCTAATCTCAGGGACTAAGTGGAATATTTGCATAGCGATAGCTTCCAAACCCAAACCAAACCCACTGCCATCAAGTCGATACCAACTCATAGCAACCCTATAGGACGGAGTAGAATTGCCCCATAGGGTTGGTGGAGTTGAATAGCAATTTCGGTCGGCAGTCGAGTGTGTTAACCACTGCACCACCAAGGGCTTCCAGTGATGGCTTAGCCCTCAAAAATAGCAGAGAAAAGAAATCTGAGCCTCCTTATGCCATGAAGTTCACTCCAACTCACGGTGACCCCATAGGTGTTAGAGCTATACGCCACAGTGTTTTCAGCGGGGTCCACGTTCAGGGCTGTCTGGTGAAGCCAGGCTTACACTCCAGCTGGGTGAGTCCCTCTGGCTGCCACAGTGGGTGTCTGCATCTACCTCATTGGTATCATGCAGCTCCCTGAATCTCTGTGCCCATGGAAGGCATGCAGCTTTTGACCCCATGTCAGAGATACGGGAACAGTCCCAGAAGTTATGACTTTCCTTCAAGCAGAACCAGAAGCTGGCCCAGCAAAGGCTTTGGAGGAGGAATGGGGTGGGGAGAGGGGAGGGCTGAAAAACCTGTTTGCCCCTGTCTGTGCCCTCTTTGTTTTGCTGCTGTTGAGGGGAGGGGTGACTATTCCGTCTGCCACCCCAAAGCCCGCACTGGGGAGTAGAGGAGAGGATTGTCATATAGGGGCTGTGTTTACCAGGTACAGTCACACTCATCGGTCACCTAAGGTGATGAGAATGGCTATAAAAGATAATGCAAGGGATTCTTATGAAAGTGGGACTATTTTGTATCACAGCTTTGGTGCTGGTCACTTGAATCATGTGACAGAAACTGCATAGAAATAAACACACCACACACACGCAAATGAGCACAAGTAAAACTGGTGAAGTCTTTACAACAGCCTGAGACCAGAAGAACTAGATGGTGCCCGGCTACAGCCTGATGACTACCCTGACAAGGAACACAACGGAGAACCCCTGAGGGAGCGGGAGAGCAGTGGGATGCAGATCTCAAATTCTCGTCAAAAGACCAGACTTAGGTCTGAGTGAGACTAGGAGGACCCTGGAGGTCATGGTCCCCAGACCTTCTGTTAGCCCAAGACAGGAACCATTCCCAAAGCCAACACAAAAATAGAGAGTGGAGGGAGGGAATTTGCTGTCTCATTAGGGGGAGAGCAACTAGGAGTATATAGCAAGGTGTGTATAAATTTTTGTACGAGACACTGACTTGTTTTTTAAACTTTCACTTATAGCACAATAAAAATTTAAAAAAACACAAAAACTGGTGGGGCCTGAAAAGGCTGATGGATCTTACCAGTGTCAATTTTCTGGTTATGTATTGTTTCGTGGTTACACAAGATGTTACCACTGGGGACAACTGGGTGACCTCTCTGTATTATTTCTTACAACAGCATGTGAATCTACAGTGATCTCAAAATAAATTTTTTTAATTATTGAAAAAAAATTCTCACCATGTGAACTGTGTTTAATTTAGGATACTTTAAGAAACAACCAGCTGAGGCCCAGGAAGGACTCTCCTTCATTGCTTCCCATCCCCCGCTGAGGTCACAGGTTTCACACTCACTGCCTTGCCCCTCTCCTCTATCACCAAAGCTGGGGCTCACACAGCCCTCTGCAGGGCCAGGGCTGATGCAGGCTGGGGGGCCAGACCACCAGAGGCCACAAGGAGGATGCTGGGACCAGCACTGCAGGACGGTGAGTCTCAGGGAAGGAGCGGAGCTGGGTTTGCTGTGGCTAGGCTTAGGAGAAAAGAACTCAGGAGTGAGCACAGGAAGCTAGGTCAGTGACGTAGTGAGAGGGGGCCCACGGGGAGGTGCTCTGGAGGCCTAGGCATGCTCACACCTTCCTCCTGTGCTATGCAGGGAAACCAGGCAGACCAGGGTCACCACCATCGGTCCAGTTGGTGAACAGGGACCTGAACTGTCCAATAGAGAACGGTTCAGATCTTGACCAGTGTGGCCTGCTTCTCAGGAGGGAAAAGGGGAAGTTTAGAGCAGGAACGAATAATAATATACTTGCTTAAAACAACCAAAAACAAGTAAGTCACGAAAATATATATTTTATTTTCTTGATGTGATTTTTATCCTATTACAATTTCCAAAAATTAAAACTTTGATTTTTCCTATTTTAAGCAAAGCACGTGTTCTATCTCATACCACCTGTTAGCATTTGATCAGTACCTTATATATTTTTTTAATATTCATTGTTTTTTAGGTGAAAGTTTACAGCTCAAGTTAATTTCTAATTCAAAAATTTATACACATATTGTTTTGTGACATTAGATGCAAACCCCACAATGTAACAACATACTCCCTCTTTCCATCCCGGGTTCCCCATGTCAATTTGACTAGTTCCTGTCCCTTCCTGCCTTCTCATCCTGCCTCTGATCAGGAGCCACCCATTTGGTCTCCTGTATCTGATTGAATAAGAAGCACACTCCTTACCTGTATTATTTTTTGTTTTATGATCCTGTCTAATCTTTGTCTCAAGAGTGGGCTTCAGCAAAGGTTTTAGTTCTGGATTAACAAAGCATCCTGGAGCCATAGCTTCGGGGGTTCCTCCAGTCCAGGTCAGACCATTAAGTCTGGTCTTTTTATAAGAATTTGAGTTCTGCTGCACAGGTCTCCATCAGGGACTCCCTGTTGTGTCCCCTGTCAGGGCACTCATTGATGGTAGGTGGGCGTCAACTAGTTTTTCTTGTCTCAGGCTGATGGACTCTCTGGTCTATGTGATCCTTTAGTCTCCTGTGCTATTTTCTTTGTGTCTTTGGTTTTCTTCATTAGCCTTTGCACCAAGGGGGATGGAGCCAATCTTAGATGGCCGATCACAAGTATTTAAGACCCCAGATGCCACTCACTGAAGCAGGATGCACAATATTTTCTTAATAAACTTTGTTATGCCAGTTGACCTAGACGTCCCCTGAAACTACGGCCTGCAGCCCCAGCCCCAGCTACTCTGTCCCTCAACGTGTTCGGATGTCTCCAGGAAACTTCTTAGCTTTTGCTTTTGTCCAGTTATGTTGACTTCCCCTGTATTGTGTATTGTCCTTCCCTTCACCAAATTTGATCCTTGTTTACTATCTAGCTCCTGAATTTCCCTCCACCTCCTCAAAGAATGCCTTTTTCTGTGTTTAAACCCTTTCCTGAGTTTTTATAATAGTGGCCTCTTACAATATTTGTCCTTTTGTGACTGATTAATTTCGCTCAGCATGATGCCTTCCAGATTCATCCATGTTGTGAGATGTTTCAAGGAATCATCATTGTTCTTTACCATTGCGTAGTGTTCCATTGTGTGTATGTACCGTAATTTCTTTATCCATTTGTCTGTAGATGGGCACTGTCTTAGTCATCTAGTGCTGCTATAACAGAAATACCACAAGTGGATGGCTTTAACAAAAAGAAATTTATTTTCTCAAAGTCTAGTAGGCTAGAAATCCAAACTCAGGGCGTCAGCTCCAGGGGGAGGCTTTATTTCTCTGTGGGCTCTGGAGGAAGGTCCTTCTCATCAATATTCCCCTGGACTAGGAGCTTCTCCATGCAGGAACCCTGGGTCCAAAGGACGCTCTCTGCTCCGGGTGCCTATTTTTTGGTGGTATGAGGTCGCCTTGTCTCTCTGCTTGTTTCTGTCTTTTATATCTCAAAAGAGATTGGCTTACGACACTATCTAACCTTACAGACCTCATCAATATTTTAATCCATCTTATCACATCATAGTGACAGGATTTACAACATATAGGAAAACCACATAAAGTGGTGGACAATCATATAAAATGGTGGACAATCACACAATACTGAGAATCATGGCCCCGCTAAGTTGAAATATATTTGGGGGAGGATTCAATTCAATCCATGACAGGCTCTTAGGTTTTTTCCATCTTTTCGCTATTGTGAACAATGGTGCAATGAACATGTACGTATCTATTCATGTGACAGCTCTTATTTCTCTAGGATACATTCCAAGGAGTGGGATTCCTGGATCATATGGTATTTCTATTTCTAGCTTTTTAAGGAAGCGCCAAATCATTTTCCAAAGTGGTTGTACCATTCTACGTTCCTACCAGCAGTGCATAAGCGTTCCAATATCTCCACAACCTCTCCAACTTTTATTATTTTGTGTTTTTTAGATTAGTGCCAGCCTTGTTGGGGTAAGATGGTATCTATTGTAGTTTCGATTTGCATTCCTCTAATGGCTAAAGAGTGAGCATTTCTTCATGTGTCTGTTAGCTGCCCAAATGTCTTCTTTGGTGAAGTGTCTGTTCATATCCTTTGCCCATTTTTTCATTGGATTATTTGTCTTTTTGCTGTTGACATGTTGCAGTATCTTGTAAATTTTAGAGATTAGACCCTTATCAGATATGTCATACCCAAATTTTTTTCCCCAGTTTTTTTACTTTTTTGGTGAAGTCTTTTGATAAGCATAAGTGTTTGATTTTTAGGATCTCCAGTTATCTAGTTTCTTTTCTGGTGTTTGTGCATTGTTAGTTATGGTTTGTATACTATTTATGCAATGTATTAAGTCTCCTAGCATAGTCCCTATTTTTTCTTCCATGATTTTTATCATTTTAGATTTTATATTTAGGTCTTTGATCCATTTTGAGTTAGTTTTTGTGTATAGTGTGAGGTATCGGTCCTGTTTGATTTTTTTGCAGATGGATATCCAGTTATGCCAGCACTATTTGCCAAAAAGACTGTCTTTTCCCCACTTAACGAGCTTTGGGCCTTTGTCAAATATCAGCTGCTCCTAGGTGGACGGATTTATGTCTGGGTTCTTAATTCTGTTCCATTGGTCTATGTATCTGTTGTCCCAGCCCCAGGCTGCTTTGACTACCGTGGCAGTATGTTGTTGTTGTTGTTAGGTGTCCTCAAGTTGGTTCCAACTCATAGTGACCCTATGCACAACCGAACAAAACACTGCCCAGTCCTGCGCTATCCTTGCAATCGTTGTTATGCTTAAGCCCATTGTTGCAGCCACTGTGTCAATCCACCTTATTGATGGTCTTCCTCTTTCCTGCTGACCCTGTACTGTACCAAGCATGATGTTCTTCTCCAGGGACTGATCCCTCTTAATAACAAACATGTCCAAAGTGTATAAGACGTGGTCTCCCCATCCTTGCTTCTAAGGAGCATTCTGGTTGTACTTATTCCAAGGCAGATTTATTCGTTCTTTTGGCAGTCCATGGTATATTCAATATTCTTTGCCAACGCCCCAGTTCAAAGGCATAAATTCTTCTTCGGTCTTCCTTATTCATTGTCCAGCTTTCACATGCATATGAGGCAATTAAAAATACCATGAGTTGGGGCAGGTGCGCCTTAGTCTTCAAGGTGACATCTATGCTTTTCAAAACTTTAAAGAGGTTCTTTGCAGCAGATTTGCCCAATGCAATGCGTCTTTTGATTTCTTGACTGCTGCTTCTACGAGTATTGATTGTGGATCCAAGTAAAATGAAATCCTTGACAACTTCAATCTTTTCTCCATTTATCATGATGTTGCTTATTGGTCCAGTTGTGAGGATTTTTGTTTTCTTTATGTTGAGGTGTAATCCATACTGAAGGCTGTGGTCTTTGATCTTCATTAGTAAGAGCTTCAAGTCCTGTTTGCTTTCAGCAAGCAAGGCTGTGTCATCTGCATAATGCAGGTTATTAATGAATCTTCCTCTGATCCTGATGCCCCATTCTTCTTCATATAGTCCAGTCTCTTGGATTATTTACTCAGCATACAGATTGAATAGGTATGGTGAAAGGATACAACCCTGATGCACACCTTTCCTGATTTTAAACCACTCAATATCCCCTTGTTTTTTCCCAACAACCACCTCTTGATCTATGTACAGGTTTCTCTTGGGCACAATTAAGCATTCTGGAATTCCCATTCTTTGCCGTGTTATCCATAATTTGTTATGATCCACACAGTCAAATGCCTTTGCATAGTCAATAAAACACATGTAAACATCCTTCTGGTATTCTCTGCTTTCAGCTGGGATCCATCTGACATCAGCAATGATATCCCTGGTTCCACACCCTCTTCTGAATCTGGCCTGAATTTCTGGTAGTTCCCTGCCGATATACTGCTGTAGCCGCCTTTGAATGATCTTCAACAAAATTTTGCTTGCATGAGACATTAATGATATTGTTCTATAATTTCTGCATTCAGTTGGATCACCTTTCTTGGGAATAGGCATAAATACGGGTCTCTTCCAGTCAGTTGGCCAGGAGGCTGTCTTCCGTATTTCCTGGCACAGCGAGTGAGCACTTTCAGTGCTACATCCGTATGTTGAAACATCTCAATTGATATACCGTCAATTCCTAGAGCCTTGTTTTTTGCCAATGCCTTCAGTGCAGCTTAGACTTTTCCTTCAGTACCATTGGTTTCTGATCATATGCTACCTCTTGAAATGGTTGAACATCAACTAATTCTATTTGGTATGATGACTCTGTGTATTCCTTCCATCTTCGTTTGATGCTTCCTGTGTCATTTAATATTTTCCCCATAGAATTTTTTCTTCAGTTCTTTCAACTTGAGAAATGCTAAGCATGTTCTTCCCTTTTGGTTTTCCATCTTCGGCTCTTTGCACCTGTCATTATAATACTTTACTTTCTCTTCTCAAGCCACCCTTTGAAATCTGTTCAGTTCTTTCACTTCATCATTTCTTCCTTTTGCTTTAGCTGTTCATTGTTTGAGAGCAAGTTTCAGAGTCTGCTCTGACATCCATCTTGGTCTTTCCTTTCTTTCCTGTCTTTTCTGTGACCTTTTCCTTTCTTCATATATTATGTCCTTGATGTCATTCCACAACTCGTCTGGTCTTCAGTCATTAGTGTTCAACGCATCAAATCTATTCTTGAGAGGCTCTCTAAGTTCAGATGGGATATACTCAAGGTCGTATTTTGGCTCTTGTGGACTCATTCTGATTTTCTTCAGCTTTAGCTTGAACTTGCATATGAGCAATTGATGGCCTGTTCCACAGTAGGCCCCTGGCCTTGTTCTAACTGATGATATTGAGCTTTTCCATCATCTTTTTCCACAAATATAGTGGATTTGATTCCTGTGTGTTCCAGCTGCCTAGGTCCACGTGTATAGTCGCCGTTCATGTTGATGAAAAAGGTATTTGCAATGAAGAAGCCGTTGGTCTTGCAAAGTCCTATCATTTCGTCTCCAGCATTGTTTCTATTACCAAGGCCATATTTTCCAACTACTGATCCTCCTTCTTTGTTTCCAACTTTCGCATTCCAATCGCCAGTAATTATCAATGCATACTGATTGCATGTTCGATCAATTTCAGACTGCAGAAGCTGACAAAAATCTTCAATTTCTTCATCTTTGGCCTTAGTGGTTGGTGAGTAAATTTGAATAATAGTCATATTAACTGTGGCAGTATAATAGGTTCTAAAATCAGGTAGTGTGAGGCCTCCCCCTTTGTTCCTCTTCAGTAATGCTTTACTTATCCAGGGGGGCCTCTTCCCTTTCTGTATGAGGTTGATGATTTGTTTCTCCATCTCGTTAGAGAATGCTGTTGATATTTGAATTGGGAGTACATTGTATCTGTAGATCACTTTGGGTAGAATAGACATTTTTACAATGTTGAGTCTTCCTATCCATGAGCAAGGTATGTTTTTCCACTTTTGTAGGTCTCTTTTGGTTTCTTGCAGTAGTGTCTTGTAGTTTTATTTGTACAGGTCTTTTATTTCTCTGGTTAGATTTATTTCCAAGTATTTTATCTTCTTGGGGGCTATTGTAAATGGTATTGTTTTGGTGATTTCCTTTTTGAAGTTCTCTTTGTTGGTGTAGAGGAATCCACCTGGTTTTTGTATGTTTATCTTGTATCTTGACACTTCGCTGAAATCTTTTATTAGTTCCAGTAGTTTTCTTGTGAATTCTTTGGGGTTTTCTGTGTATAAGATCATATCAACTGTGAATAGGGGTACTTTTACTTCTTCCTTACTAATTTGAATGCCATTTATTTCTTTTTCTTCCCTTATTGCTCTGGCTAGGATCTCCAGCACAATGTTGAGTAAGAGTGATGATAAAGGACATCCTTGTCTGGTTCCTGTTCTTATGAGGAATTCTTTTGGTCTCTTTCTGTTTAGAATGTTTTTGGCTGTTGGCTTTGCATAAATGCCCTTTATAATGTTGAGGAATTTCCCTTCTATTCCTATTTTGCTGAGTTTTTATCAGGAATATGTGTTGGACTTTGTCAAATGCCTTTTCAGCATCAATTGATAAGATCATGTGGTTCTTATCTTTTGTTTTATTGACATGGTGGATTACATTGATTGATTTTCTAATGCTGAACCATCCCTGCATATCTGGTATGAATTCCACTTCTTCATGATGAATTTTTTTTTTTTTTTATATTCTGTTGAATTCTATTAGCTAGAATTTTGTTGAGAATTTTTGCACCTATGTTCATGAGGGATATTGGTCTATCAGTACATTATAATTTTAAGAGCGTCTCATGGTCATATAAGCCTGGGAGATGCTGACCTGGTTGGCTGGGCTTGCACCTCCCAGTAGTCGCTCCATCAGTGTTCACATCCGTCTGTAACCCCAAGTTCTCCACCACCATGACCACAGATTCTTGCTGAGTCTCAGTTCTCACCACAGTTTCTCTTATGCAGCAGGGCCATGATTATGTCCTAGAGTTGCCATGGCACTGGGTCCAGTTCATGGATTTGGAGTAAACCTTAGTTCTTATCAGAGTCCCTGAGTGGTGCAAAAGGTTAGCATACTTTGCTGCAAACTGAGAGGTTGGTGGTTCAAGTCCACCCAGAAACACCTCAGAAGAAAGGCCTAGCAATCTACTTCAGAAAAATTAGCCGTTGAAAATCCTACGGAGCACAGTTCTATTCTGACACACATGGGGCCGCCATGAGTCAGAGTCAACTCTGTAGCAAGGGATTGGTTGGTTAGTTCTTATTACAGACAGTTGTCTTAGGAAAGGAGGGAAATAAACATGATGATTGACTGAAAAATCAGGTGCTGTCTCATCTAAGGCTCAGAAATATTCCAACCCTGTTTATCAAAACATGGCTTTCCTTGTGGAGGTTGTTATGTTGTATAAGTGTGTGTTTTGTTTGGGATCATAAAACTTTATTCTGAGTACCTTGGGTAAAAGTAGAAATCAACAAGATCAGCCTCCATTTCCTTTCATGAAAAGCTAGCCAGGATTGATTTCTTCCCTGAGGCTACATTCTCTCTCCCTTGCTCAGGGGAAAACTCTTCCCAGATTGAGTGTTCCTAGGTCTATTTCAGGTATAAATAGAAAGAAAATAAGAATGCGAATCTTGGCTTGAATACATTAACCAAGAATTATTTGCATAACCACTATGAATTAAAACTTGAAATATTTCCCAGATGTTCTTGATAGATCATATTACAAGGCAGCAATTTAAAATTGCCCCCAAGGTCAACATCCTAAGCAAAACTAACCAGCCTAAGACATAAAGAGTGACATGCACTCACATAACATGTGATGGATGTAGAGAGGTCTATAGCATGCACACCTGGTGGATAATTAAAGGAAAATTGCCTGTTGGGAACTTGAGGGGTATTAGGTTGCAGTTTATGTTCATCAAACTTAAATACCTGGGTTGATACAGGAATTTGGTTTCATACATCTTAATATTTGCTACAAGCAACTGGGTTTCTTCACAACTTTGATCATGTTTACCTCATGGTTACCTGATAGATGAATTTACCGTGAGCAGTTTAGTTTAGTTATCACTACTGTGTCCACTAATCATGGTGGGGCCCAGAAGTGGCCATGAAACTCAACCTTGAAGATGCTGGAATAATTAGACAGGAGGCCAATAGTCTTTTTACCAAACAAGTTTCTCAGCCTCTGGAAGACACAGTAAAGGGAATGTTTACCTATTCATGCACATTCCCTCTGAAAGTCTTCTTTCCTTCCTCCCTCCCCCTCACTCCCACCTTTCTCTCTTTCTTCTTCTTCTTCTTCTTTTTTCTCCTCCTCCCTCTCTCCTTCTCTCTCTCCCTCTTTCCCTTCCCCTATTCTCTGCCCCCCCCCCCACTTCTCTGCTTTCTTCTACGTTCTCCTTACAGAGTGGAGGCTTCTAGTAGTTCTAGGCTTGCATATTACTACTTTGTGACCTCAGATGTTCCCAAACCACATCTAGTCTCTGGTCCACCTCTTTGGTTTGCCTTGGGTCACATACCAGTCCCTGAACCACTCCTTGAGGTTGGCAGCAGTGGGATATGAGGATTGGCCTGGTAGGGACCAGATCTACCCACAGTGGTGAGAAATGGCATCTACCTCACTTCAGCAGCGTGGACTGAGGGTGGCAGATCAGAGTGATAATAGAGAGAATTGATCAGGAAAAAAGAGCAGTTTCTATCGCATATGAAGAAATAGTTTGGGCTCTTGAACCATAGGGAGTGGGGCAGGGCAGAAAGAGAGGAGCAGGAGACAGAAGTATGAGATGGAAAGATGGGCTCTTAATTTTCTTGCCTAGCATCAACTTGGAGGTGAACAACACACAGCAGGAAGTAGTGTCCAGGGAACCAAACGGAGGTGGATCATTCAATAGGTAAGGTAAGCACTATGCTTACCTTGCCTACCAGATCACCTATAGTGAACAATTTCACATTTTTTCACATCAAAGATTCTGCTTCTAGGCATGACTGGCAATTGCCTCTCTCCCAACCCATAGCACATTCCTGTAGAAACAAAGCCTCTTTTCATATTTACAATCCCTGACAGGTGGTGAAACACATGTGAAATTGTGCACTACAGATTAGTAAGTAAGCACAAGTAAGCCCGTGCTTACCTTGCTTATTGGCTAATCTGTCCATGGGTCCAAAGGCTGACCATGGGCTCTAGTATCTGTGCTCTAGCTCCAGTAGCTGCTCTTACTCACTGTGACAACCTTGGATGAGTCTCTCTGCTCCTTGGAACTACAGCCTCCTCATTTCAACCCATCTGCCTCCCAGCCAGCATAGTGACAATCACTGAACACCCAAACCATATTGAGCCCTCACTGCTCACAGGGTCAAGTTCATCTCTTAGGAATGTATTTAACTTCTCTCAAAATCTGGCCACAACCCTTTCTCCCCAGTATCAACTTCCACAGCTCCCAGCCACAGCAATCGTGGATAACCCAACTGCTCCTGAACACACCTGTGCTTCTGTGTCGTTCCATCCACATGGTGCAGTGATCAAGAACATGGAACCTACAGCCACACTACCATGTCTGCAATTCCAGCTCTGCCACTTCCTAACCAGTTGACCTTTGGCAAGTTTCTTAACATTTGAACGTTTTCTCATCTGTAAAACAGAGGCAGTGATAGTATCTACCTCATAGGGCTGCTATGAAGGTCAAAGAGTTAATACAGTGCAAAGTGCTTAGGGCAGTGTCCAGCATGTGGCTATCCTGAGTACGCGTTGGCTACTCAGGCCCTTGCCAGAATCACAAAGGCCTGCTCCTTCTTCCTGGTGCAGGTCTCATGTCAGCTTCCCTGCAAAGCCCACCTGTTATGAAATTACGTAGTTTGTTTTTCTTCATAGCGATTCAAATTCTCCAGTCGCTTCAGCAGTTTGCAATCTGCTGCTGGCCTGAAGATTGGTGGTTCGATCCCAACCAGCAGCTCCACAGAAGAAAGGCCTGGTGAACTGCTTCTGTAAAGATTACAAGAAAATCCTATGGAGTAGTTCTACTCTGTTACATACGGGGCCACCATGAATCAGAATTGATTTGATGGCAGAGGGTTTAGTCGCTGTCACATTGGCTCTGACTCATGGTGACCCCACATACAACAGAACTAAATATTGCCCAGTCCCGCGCCACCTGCACAATCATTGGCTGAAGTCCACTGTCGCAGCCACTGTGTATTTTGTGACTTCCAACCTGGGGAGCTCATCTTCCAGCATTACATTTGATAATATTCTACTGTGATCCATAGGGTTTTCATAAGCTAATTTTTGTAAGGAGACCACCAGACCTTTCTTCCTAGTCTCAGTCTGGCAGCTCCTCTGAAACTTGTCCACCATGAGGCAGGGTAGTGGTTGGAAATGCAGGCGTGTTTTACAGTCAGCCTATCGTGGATTTTAATATAACTTACTAGGATGTGACTTTGTGGGCTTCAATCCCTATGTCCAAAGAATGCCCATTGCTGTCCAGTCAATTTTCACTCATACCAACCCTGTAGCACAGAGTAGATACTGCCCCATAGCGTTTCCAAGGAGCTGCTGGTAGATTCAAACTGCTGACTTTGTGGATAGCAGCCTGAACGTCTAAATGTAGCAATCTCTAATTTACTGTTTCTGTTGTTATTAGGTGCCGATGAGTCGGTTCCGACTCACAGCAACCCTGTAGGACAGAGTAGAACTGCCCCGTAGGGTTTCCAAGGAGTGCCTGGTGAATTCCAACTGCCGACCTTTTGGTTAGCAGCCATAACTCTTAACCACTATACCACCAGGTCTCCCTAACTTACTAAACCATTAAAAAAAAACAGTTGTCATCAAGTCAATTCCAACTCATGAGGACCCCTTGTGTTTCCGAATAGGGCTGGACTCAATAGGGTTTTTATGACTGTGACCTTACAGAAGCAGATTACCAGGCCTTTCTTCTGAGCTACCTCCGAGTGGGCTCTAAACACCAGCCTTTCAGTTGTTAGCCCTGTTCTTAACCTTTTTTACCACCCAGGGACTGCACAAGGCCATTGGAAGAAATGAATAAGATAAACATGTAAAGTACCTAGCCCCAAGAAATGGCCAATGACTGATTGCTACTATTAAACCTGATGATCTCATGGGATTTTTTGTTTGTTTTGTAGTTTTGTCCTATTTCTTTTATTTTTCTAAAAATGAAAAGGAGCTAAGGGCTGCCGAACTTCATTCAGGAGCAGAGCCAGCCTTCCTACTCTCTCTGGTTAGTAGGAATCACTCCATCTGCACTGGGAGACTGTGTTCAAGGCTGTGAGCAAGCCCCTTGTTGCATCACAGCTCCCTAGGGCAGAGAATAATGAGTTTTAAGGTGATACGTAAGAAGTTGGTTTAGACCTCAGGGAGGTTATTATAGTGTTTTCCAAACTTACCCCAATAGCATGGTTCCTAGTTTTTCATTGAAAGCTGTACACCCATTACTCAAGAGGAAGGATTCAGGAAAAGGAGAATTTCGTTCTCAGAGCTGCTCAGTGAGGTTCACAACTTCTGTAAAAGGTCACTCCTCCCCTTGGCCTCCAGGAAACACTCTCTCCTTGGCTCCCCAACACCATGCTCTCCTGCTTGCCTCCCAGCTTCTCTGGGGTCTCTGCACTTGCTTTGTGGGCCCATCTTCTTCCACCCTACCAATGAATGCTGTGATTCTGTCTGCTTTCTACTGATTCCTTTCTCCCGAGGGAATTTTCCCTATGCCCCAGCCTCATCTATTTGCCAGTGATCATCAGTTTGCCCCCTTCCTTGACTTGCTTCTCTATGCTTCAGACCCACACGTCCAGCCACCTGCACAGCCCTTCCACCTGGTGGCTCCCAATACCTCAAACTCAACATACCCCATATCACACTCATCATCTTACCCTGAAACCTTCATCTTCCAAGTTCCCCAATTCAGCACAGGGTTTCACTACCCAGGGGCCAAAACAGCAGCAAAGGGCTCAGCCTTGATCCTCCCCAGCCCTACATCCATATATCATCAGTCACCAGGTCCAGGGGATTTTACCGGCGTCTGCCACTATTTTCCATCCTTTCCACGCACACATCCCCAGACCTCTGTCATCTCTGTCCTAAAGACCAAAAGAACCTCCAACCCATCTCCCAGCTGCAGGTCAGCCCTTCCCATCTGTTTCCCACAGCAGAGTCAACAAGTTCTTTCCAAATCTGCCCAATTATATCACCCCACCCCCATCACTTAAGTCCTGCGATGTACATACTTTATGACTCCACTTACACGAAGTTCAAAAACAGGCAAAACTGGTCTATGATGATACCAAAACCAAACTCATTGCCGTCGAGTCAATTCCAACTCATAGGGACCCTATAGGACAGAGTAGAACAGCCCTATAGGGTTCCCAAAGAGCACTTGGTGGATTCAAATGGCGCCAACCTTTTGGTTAGCAGCCGTAGCTCTTAACCACTATGCCACCAGGGTCGAGGGCAGATAAATGCTACCTCTGAGGGGAGAGAGGTGGGAGGGGCTCACTGGGAGGAAGCAGGAGGGAGCCGTCTGAAGTTTTGCAAATATTCTATATCATGATCTGGGTGATGGTGGATGGATCATGGGTGTTTAAATAGACATTCTTCAAGCTATGAACTTAAAATTTGTGCACTTTCCTATATAGTCAATTGTATATCCAAAAATAAAGGTAGGAAATTTAAATACGCACAATTTATTGAAAAGGAAAAAAGAAATTAAAGAAGTTCTTCATAAGCTCCAAACCTCTCTTGGGATGAAAACCATACACTTTAACATGGCCTGGGTTTAGGAGGACTCTTCATCCTGGCTTGCCTGGCACAGTCTGTTTATGCCTGTGGTCCTGGTGTACTAATGTGCCCCAGGCTGTATGAATGTGATGGTTAAGTGTATGTGTCAACTTGGCTGGGCCATGATTCTCAGCGGTTTGGCAGTTGTATGATCTTGTGATCACTTCCATGATAAGATTTAATACAATGTTATCATCTCTATTATGGGATCTGCTGTGAGTAGGCAATCAGTTGAAAGGGAGTTTCCTTTGGCTTGTGGCCTGCATTGAGTAAATGCAGACATTCTGGCAAGGCTGAAGGGCTTTCACTCATTCTGGATCCTGCAATTGGCTCTTGTTCATCTGACCCCTGGTTCTTGGAACTTGAGCTAGCAGCTTACTTGCAGTCTTGCCTGCCAATCTTGGGATTCATTGATCTTCACAGCCTGTGAGCAAGAGTCCTGCTCTCTGACCTGCTGATCCTGGGTTTGCCAGCCCCTGAGGCTGTGTGAATCAGGGGAAGCCTCTATCCTGATCCACAGACTTGGGACATTCTAGCGTCTACAAACTTGAGAGCCATTTCCTTAATACAGGTCTCTCTATGTAAATGTATATACGCTTTGCTAGTTTTGCTTCTCTAAAGAACCCAGCCTAAGACAATGATCAGTATAGAACCATACATAGTAGTTAAGAGCACAGCTACTAACCAAAAGGTCAGCAGTTTGAATCTACTAGTTGCTCCTTGGAAACCCTGTGGGGCAGTTCTACTCTGTCCTATAAGATTGCTATGAGTCAGAATCAACTCGAAGGCAAAGGGTATGTTTTCTTTTTGTTGTTGTTGTTTATCTGTGTTATATCTGCTGTGGTCACCTCTCCTCCTGCTCTGGGCCTCACCTTGTTGCTCTCCCTGGCTGGAATGCCTTCATCTCACCTTCATCCGGGTACTGACTCGTCCCTCAGATTTCCACTGAAACATCACTTTCTCCAAAAAATTCTCTCTTAGCCTGACCTGGTCTGAGGTGGGTCCTTCTATTGAATGCACCAGGAATACTGCACCTAAGTCAGTTGGCAGTTCAGGGTGGCAATTTGACCATTCTTTTAGTATCACGTTGGTTGAAAATGTATTTATCTTACCTTACAGGGTATAGAAAGTCTAAACCTCTTATTTTATACATGGGAGAGCTGAGACTCAAAGGTCTTAAATGGCTCTGCCAAGGTCATCTAATCAATTATTGCAAGAACTGGGACGAGAACTCACTAGAATCTTGATTCAGAATTCAGACTCCATAATTTCTGTAATGATTAAGTTGTTTGGCAGGGCTTCAGGAATATTGTTTTGAATATAATTTCCAATTCTTTGAGACTGGGCCTCACAATTCATAAAATGTTGAAGGTTTAATGTCTTTGATCTCATAAACTGTCCTGGAAGTTTACTTTGTCCAAAAAAAAAAAAAAACCCTGTGAGCAGAGGGTGCTGAATACTAGGAAAATAGCTAATGAATTTTATCTGCTTCCTTCTTTCTCCATTTGCCTTTCCCCTTTTTGGTATTGATTAGGAGTTACAGTAATTTATTTTATTACTAGCTGTGTTTGCCCAGTAAAGATCCATCAACACTGGTTTATGTACCCACCTCTATGCAGGTAGTGCTCAACTTATGACAGGGTTCCATCCTAATGACTCCATTGTAAGTCGAATACGTCATTTATTTTTTCAGTTTTCATTATTATTGTGTTTTATTATCAGTATCTTTAAAAATCTGACCCTTACCTGTCTCTGGAGCTTAGAAACATCTGCAAGTTAAACATCTGAGAATG
Source organism: Loxodonta africana (assembly GCF_030014295.1). Lineage (NCBI taxonomy): Eukaryota > Metazoa > Chordata > Mammalia > Proboscidea > Elephantidae > Loxodonta > Loxodonta africana. Next base: position 80,198,192 of record NC_087357.1, on the reverse strand, counting down.
ATAACCTCAGCAAATTACTCCCTGTGACATTGTGTGTAGTACATATTACTAGCAATAAGATGTACCAAAAAAAAGGGGGCGGTCATAATTTGAATATTTCGAAGGCTGAACTACTGTATTTTTATACAAATAAAGTGTGCCTTCTATGTTTGTTTGCTAACTGCTCCCTCCAGGTTGTTTGCCAAGCCTCCCTTCAGGGTATTTTCATAAGCACAGGATGCTGTTCTTTTACAGCAACATGTAAAAAAAGTATTAGCACAGCAGCGCTTATGAAAACACCTCGCAGGAGGAGGGAGCAGTTGGCAACCAAATTGAGAAGGCACCCATTATTTGCGTAAATATACAGTACCTGCAGCGGCATCCTGCGTAGATATAAACCAGTAGAACTAGTACAGAGGCAGGGGTGGGGCTTTTGAAGTCACACTAGGGACTCCAGTGTCAGTCCCACCACTCCTGGATGCCTGGTCTTTGGTAAGTTATCTAACCTCTCCAGGCCTGAATTTCTCACCTGGAAAACATCAGTAGCTACCTCACAAGATTGTTTCAAGGATTATGATTTTATATGCAAAATGTTTAACACGCAGGGAGCATTCAGTAAACATGATTTCTTCCTCTTCTCCTTCTCCCTCCTCACCTTCTTTTCCTTTTCCTCCTCGTCCCTTTTCTCTTTCCTTTCATCTTCTTCTTCACCGTCTCCCCCTCTTTCTTCTTCATGATAGCCTTAATAAAAACCCATGTCTTGCGTGGGTTAAGATTTTTTTCTACCAGCCGTGGAATGCCACAGTGTGTGAGCCAAGGAGTGGCAGGCATACGATATGGGGCTATTTTTTATTACCTTAACTCATCCATTTGGGCCAACTTGCTGTTAGAGACTTCCCTGGGCCATGCTTCAGGTTTTCACGTCCTTTCTAAAAAGTGGGTACCAGAGCAAAGAATCCAGGTGTTTTTTATCCAGATCAGAGAAGACAGAATCCTCATCCACCTGCCCAGGAGCCACACTAGACTTCCTTCAAAGGAGCCCCAAATCACACGCTTTGGGGCCACAGCATTGCATGTTGACTCATACAGCTAGTATGAAGCACCTATGCAATAATATGAATGATGCAAAAATAACCAGGAGAGAGCAAGGTTGCAGAGGTCAGGCAGTGCTCGTAAGTCAGCTGCACAACAGGGGAAAGTTCAAAATCAGTTCCTATCACAAATATTTGCCCGATTTTTGCTGTTACCTCAGACCTTGCTTTGTTTATCTGGAGGTCACATAGCCTTTTAAGTTCCCATCTGACTGGCAGCTGGTGGCCACACAGCTGGGCAGATGTTGAGAATCTGGGCTAAAAAGCCTTATCTGAAGTGTGGGAGTGGATTCCCTAGAGCCAGGATCTGGGAGAGAAGCTGACAAGCCCTTTAGGACGCCGTGTGTCTCTGCTCAGTCCCTGGGGAGTAGCCTGTAGGTGCCTCCTAAGACTAGGCTGTGATCACTTCTCTGTAGGAAGGTTGTGTTATTGACCCTCCTACCACCCCCACCTTCCCCAGCCCCCACTTTAGAACAGCATGACCACAAAGCTATTGCTCTGGCCAGTGGTTGGACTTTTCTGAGTCAGTATGATCATCAAAGCTGCATTTTGCAATATCTCTGGCTGGGATTATGATGTAGCCTTGACCCCATCCACCATATGCTTTAAAAAACTCGATATTTATTAACCTCAGCTCTCAGCATTACCTCTGTACCATAGTAGAGGCCACTCACAATCTCCAGCACTGTTACCCTCATAGATCTGCTGAGCAGACCTACAGTTTTTGTCAGGTGGAGGTTAGGTCTGCAGAGTAATATTTCTGAGGAGTACTGGACATATGAAATGGAAAGAGGGAAGGGCTAAGTTCTAGGCTATCAGCAATCTATTCCCGGTGCCTCAGCAACACAGTGTGGTAGAAGAACCCTTGGCTATACATTTACCTGATTCTGGGCTTGAATCCAGGGACTTCCCTTGGAAATTATGTGATTTGACAGCTGCAAAGCTGTTTCCTTTTTATACTGTGAGGTAATAACACATATGATATACAGAGAATTCTAAGGGTAACATAGGCTCTCATTCATAGGTAGATAGATCTCTGTCTCTACCTGTCCGTTTGTCCATCTATCTATTGTCCCTGGGTAGTACAATTGGTTAAGTGATGGACTACTAACAAAAAGTGTGGCAGTTTAAACTCATCCAGAGGCACCTTGGAAGTAAGGCCTGGCAATCTGCTTCAGAAAGGTCAAAGCCTTGAAAACCCTATGGAGCAGTCCTACTCTGCACATATGGGGTTGCCATGAGTTGGAATCAACTCGACAGAACAGCAACATCCATCTGTCTATCTCTCTCTCTCTACCTACCTACCTACCTACCTACCTACCTACCTACCTATCTATCTATCTATCTATCTATCTATCTATCTATCTATCTATCTATCTATCTATCTATCTATCTAATCTATCATCTATCACACCCAGCACATGGTATGTAATGTTTACCCTAGCCCCACTCCCTATCAGAGCCCATTGTTTTGAGCTTGCCAGATCAATAGAACCCAGGTCTACCAGCTGGTATTAGGGCAGTGAATTACAGTTAAGGAACAAGAATAGAAAAGAGAGACCAGGCTAGTGATAAAGTTTTCATTACAATTGGTCCGAGGGCGATCAGAGTCATACCTGCAGGCAAGGATGACCAGATCAGGTCATTTTTTCACAACGAGTATCAGACATGACAAAGCAGAAGTCAAAGCCAAGGAAAATCAGGCTAATATAGGTAATCACCATTAACCAAACCCTGGAAGTCAGTCAATCAAGCAATAAATAGGAGACTGTTGGGTTAAGAAGGGCTTCCCAAGTCCTAGTGCCATGACACTTGCGTACTTGCTCCAAGACCACTTCCCAACATGGGAGCTTGTAGACTCTGTTAACAATGTTGATCTTTGTCCTAAGGTTAAGAAGTCCCTAGACTTTCCCCGTCTCTGGTAAGGATGAGAAATGCCTATACAGGAATAACACTGGGCTAAGCCTTCTGCTGCCTTTTCTATAGCTTTGAATTAATTTTGTACTGTATTCAGACCTTTATTACCAGATTTCCAGAATAAAACCTGTTGGGAAGCAGTAGTTATACATACCATTTAGTGAGCTCTTCTATATGCCAGTTACTATAAGAAACACATTTTAGGTATTAAGTCCTTTAAATTTCCCTAACAATGAAGTAGATATGTTTATTTTCAAATTTAAAGGTAAAAAAAAAAAAAGATACAATAAAATTAAGTAACTTGCTCAAAGTCACACATCATAAATGACTAGATCAAGCTTCGGTAATAGGGAGACAGACACGTTTTGAATCTTAAATGCTTACCCATTACAATATATTATAAGAAACAGCTAAACTCAGGAGCCCATTGGTCATCCTTTCAGAGTTTTCAGAGACACAAAAGCAGCAACTTTGGTACCATCCGTCCAACTCCCAGCCACTTGAGGCTAGGCTACATCACAGGTGCTCCAGCGGACACTTTTATGGACAACCTGAACTTGCATACGCCTCAGTACATAGTTTAGCCTGCTGATGTCTCAATGGTCTGTGAAGAGGGATGCTGGGAAGATAATTTTTAACCTAGACTTTCATCACATTGACTTGAGTGAAGCATTTTCACTTGTATACATGGCACTGTGTGGGGAGAGGGTTAAAGGTGATGCAGCGAATGTGTTTGATCACATAGAACAACTGGCCTCTGAAGGAAAAAAGGGAGCCCTCCTTCTCCTGTATCTTAGGAGGAAAATGAAAAACAGTAATTAGATGACAACTCCCCTCTGGTATGTTGAAGCCTTGTAAGGGGATGAATTGTGTACCCCCAAAATATGTGTTAAAATCCTAATGCCTATACCCATTTAGAAATAGGATTTCTCCACTATGGTGATGAGACCATGTCAGTGTAGGGTGTGTCCTAAACCTAATCACTTCTGAGTTATAAAAAGAGCAGATTAGACACAGAGGCACAAACACAAATGAGGGGAATACAGACACCATTGGAAGATGGCCAAGGAGCCAGGAGTGCCAGGGCTACAGAAGCTGAAGGAGAAGAGGATCTTCCCCTGTAGCCGGAGCCCTCAGTTTAGACTTCTAACCTCCTAAACTGTGAGAAAATAAATTTGTTATTTAAAGCCACCTAATTTGGTATTTCTGTTATAGCAGCACGGGCAAACTAAGACAAGCCTGTCCCAGAAAACTGAGACAATAAGTTGCAAGGCTAAAATATGTAGTCGAGCTGGAACTTGGAAGACAAAAAAAAAAAAAATCCATTCTTAAAAAAATTAGGCTTCATTTTATAATCAGAGACACTTAGCTGTTGTCATCTGTAACCTAAGAAATGCATATGTTATCTCTGTGTGTGTGTGTGTGTGTATGGTATGTGTGGTGCGTATGGAGTGTGTGTGTGTGTGTGTGTGTGTGTGTGTGTGTGTGAAATTCATTTTCACTTTCCTCATAGGGATTTCAGGTTTTGCATACGATGTCATTAACTCCATATTTTCTCTTGCTATGCTTTTAAAAATAAACTTTATTGAAGAATATCATATTTACAAGTGCACAAATAAGTTTCCAACTCACTGAAATTTCAAAGTGAACACGTCTATATAACCATCACCAAGATAAAGAAATAAAGCATTACCAGCACCCCAGAAGTCCCTCTCATGCTCCCTCTCGGTTACTATCTCCCAACTCAAGTAAGAATGGAATTATATGGGGTGTACTTTTTGTGTCTGGCTTCCTTTGCTCAACATTATTTTTGTGACAGGCAAGCACATTGTTGCACGTGGTAGGGTAGTATTTCCTTCTTTCATATAGATATCTGGTATTTCATTGTATGAATTTATCACAATTTATTTATTAATTCTTCTGTTTACAGATATTTTATTTGTTTCCAGTTTTTTTTAATTATTATTTACAAATTGTATTGCAATAAATATTCCTTAATATAGCTTTTGGTATGTATCTGCATATATTTTTGTTACATCTACAAGTGATTAAAAAAAACAGATGAACATCCAGTTGATTCCCACTCATGGCTGCCCCAGGGGGTTTCCCAGGAGCAGCTGGTGGATTCAAACCGCCGACTTTTGGTGAGCAGCTTCACTACTGCGCCACCAGGGCTCCCTACACATTCACCTACACTACAAGTGAGAGATACCACTAAACAATTTTTCCAGACTGGGGGTGTTGTGCTGATTTGTATACCCATCAACAGATTACTTCAGTAGGAATTGGATGTCTTTTTAATTTTAGTGGAAGGGTGGAGATATCACAATGTAGGTTTGATTTGCATTTCCCAATGACTGAGGAAGTCAACTGAGAGAATCTTTTCATACATGCACTAATCATTTAACTACCTTTTTTTGTGAAGTGCCTCTTCAAGACTTTTCTCCACTTAAAAGATGTTTTTTTTTCTTATTGATGTGTAAGAGTTCTCTATTCTAGATCCAAGGCTTTTGTCAGCTCTATGTATTGTAAATATCTTCTCCACCCTGTGGCTTGCTATTTCAGCATCTTAACAGTGTGTTTTTATAAACAGGAGAGTTTAATTATATTATATAGCCCAATGCAACTTTTTAATTTTATAATTAGCATTTTCTGTGTTCTGTGTAAGAAAAGCTTCCCAATCCAATTTCCAATTTTATGATGAAGTTGCTCCAATTTTTTTCTAGAACTTATACAGTTTCACATTTAGAACTTTAATTCATTTAGAATTGATACAGTATGTGATGTGATGTAGGTATCAAGGTTCATTTTTTTTTTCCCCATAAGGATATCCCGTTGCCTCCACTGGATTGGGGAAAGGCCATCCTTTACCCAGTGCACTGCAAAATCATCTTTGTCATAGATCAGGTTCCTTTCCTTTATACGTTTGAACTGTTACAGTAGAGTCTGTTCTGTCTATTTAATCTATTAATCTATCCTTGCACTAATATCCAACCAAAAAAACCAAACCCACTGCTGTCGAGTTGATTCCGACTCATAGCGACCCTACAGGACAGAGTAGAGTTGCACCATAGAGCTTCCAAGGAGCTCACGTCGGACTCGAACTGCCAACCTGTTGGCTAGCAGCCATAGCACTTAGCCACTACGCCACCAGGCTTTCCACACACTAATATCACATTGCCTTAATTTCTATAGTTTTAAAATAAGTCCTAATATCTGGCAATGCTTTTTTTTTTTTTTTGGTCAGAGGCATTTTATTATAGACACATTTCTTAGTGTTCTGACTTTTCTATTTTTTTTTAGTTGTGCTTTAGGTGAAAGTTTACAGCTCAAGTTAATTTCTCATTCAAGAATTTATACACATATTGTTTTGGGCCATTATTTGCAATCCTCCAATGTGACAGCACAGTCTCCCTTTCCACCCCTGGTTCTATGTGTCCATTCAAACAGTTCCTGTCCCTTCCTGCCTTCTAATTCTGCCTCCAGACAGGAAACGCCTATTTGTTCTTGTGTATCTGATTGAGCTAAGAAACACACTTCTCACACGTATTATTTTTTGTTTTATAGTCCTGTCTAACCTTTGTCTGAAGAGTGGGCTTTGGAAATGGTTTCAGCTCTGGATTAACAGAGCATCCGGCGGCCATAACTTTGGGGGTTCCTCCAGTCTCTGTCAGACCATTAAGTCTGGTCTTTTTAGGTGAACTTGACTTCTGCTCCGCACTTTTCTCCCACTCTGTCCAGGACTCTCTGTTGTGTTCCCTGTCAGGGTAGTCATTGACGGTAGTTGGGCACCATCTAGTTCTTCTAGTCTCAGGCTGGCAGAGTCCTGGTTTATGTGGACCTTTAGTCTCTTGGGCTGGTATTTTCCTTGTGCCTTTGGTTTTCCTCATTCTCCTTTGCTCCAAGTGGATTGGAACCAATTGATGTATCTTAGATGGCCGCTTTCAGACTTTTAAGACCCCAGACAGCACTCACCAAAGTGGGATGCACAACATTTTCTTAATAAAGTTTGTTATGCCAGTTGACCTCAATGTCCCCCAAAACTGTGGCTCCCAGGTCCCAGCCCCAGCTACTCTGTCCCTCAAAGTGTTTGGATGTGTTCAGGAAACTTCTTAGCTTTTGTTTTTGTCCAGTAGTGACAATGCTCTTCTTCTCCTTGGTTTTTCATTTTGTTTCTGTTTCAAGATTGCCTTGGTTATCCTTGGCATGCTGCATTTTCATATACATTTTGGAATCAGCATGTCAGCTTATAAGTAGATCCACTTTACAAATATTTTGTTTGGCATATTTACACCTAGTTCATGACAGGAATTGGCAGAGCTTTTCTCTTTTTTTTTTTTTTTGTAATGTTGTCTGGTTTTCATTTCAATGTCTTTATTTCTACTTCATTCCTGAAGGTTATTTTCAGCAGGTATATAATTCAGGATGACAGATCTTTTATTTCAGCACTTAAAAAATGTGTGCCACTTCTTCCTGACCTCCATGTTTCTGATAAGAAATCCACTGTCATTTGATTTTTCTTTGTCCCTGTAAGTAAGGTGTCATTCTCCTTCACTGATTTCAAGATTTTTTCTTTGTCTTTAGCTTTCTGACATTTGATTACAATGTGCCTTGACATGGCTTCTTTGGATTTATTTTGTTTGAGATTCACTCATCTTCCTGACTCTGTAAGTTCAAGTCTTTTAACAAATTGGGGAAATTTTCAGCCATTATTTCTTTGAAAACTTTTCAGTCCCACCCTCTTTCTCTTATCATTCAGTTACACATACATTAGATTTTTTGTTATACTCACACAAGTCCCTACCACTCTGTTTACTTCTCTTTTAGTCTATTTTTTCTCTATTATTTAAATTGGGTAATAGTCTATCTTTAAGTTCACTAGTTCTTTTCTCTGTTCCCTCCATTTTGCTGTTGAGCCCACTCATTGAGGTTTTTTTGGTTATTATACATTTCAGTTCTAAAATTTCCATTTGGTTCTTTTTTGTGTCTTCTGCTTATTTGCTGAGACTTTTTTCTGTTGTCAAAAGAAACTGAGTCTATAATAAAAATTGTTGTATTAAATGAGGTTTATTTGAACAGAAGATTCACGAATCAGGTAACACCAAACCACATGTGGAAAAATACTCCTCCATGTGTCAGCAATGATATGGACAAAAAGAGGCAGAAAAAGAAGTTTATTTCTGAATGGCTTATACAATTTACGATTGAAATGCTGTCAGGATTTCACTGGTCAATGAAGATAGAAGCGATGTCAAAATCTCATTGGACAGCAAGGGTAGACTGATTTATAGGAAAGCCAGGCTTGTGTTTTGATAAAGACAAATCTTACAAGCATTGTCCAGTTGACCTCCAACATCATTTTGTCAATCAACTGTTAAAAAAAACCATTGCCATTGAGTCCATTCTGACTCATAGTGACCCTATATGAGTTGTCAACCACATGGCTCCATTTTTATTTCATTTAATGCTGTTTTACCACTTGTTTCAAAGGAGTTCATAATTGCTTGAAATATTTTTATGATGGCTGCTTTAAAATCCTTGTCATATAATTCCAACATCTGCACCATGCTGGTGTTGACATCTGTTGATTGTCTTTTCTCATTTGAGGTGATATTTTCCTGGTTTTTGGCAAGCTGAGTGATCTTTTTACTGAAACCTGAATATTTGAGGAATTATATTATGAGACTCTGGATTATGTAATGGGACTCTGGCATTATTTTAGAAACTGTTGTTGTTGTTGTTGTTAGATGCCATTGAGTTGGTTTCGACTTATGGCAGCCCTATGTACAACAGAATGAAACACTACCTGGACCTGTGCCATCCTCACAATCATTGTTATGCTTGAGCTCATTGTTGCAGCCACTGTGTCAATCCATCTTGTTGAGAGTCTTCCTCTTTTTCACTGAACCCCTACTTTACCAAGCACGATGTCCTTCTGCAGGGACTGATTCCTCCTGATAAATGTAAAGTATGTGAGATGTAGTCTTGCCATTCTTGCTTCTAAGGAGCATTATGGTCGTACTTCTCCCAAGATAGATTTGGTATGTTCAATATTCTTCACCAACTCTACAATTCAAAGGCATCAATTCTTCTTCAGTCTTTTTATTCATCATCCAGCTTTTACACGTGTATGAGGTGATGGAGAACACCATGGTTTGGGTCAGGAACACCTTAGTCTTCAAGATGACATTGTTCCTTTATAACACTTTAAAGAGGTCTTTTGCAGCAAATTTGCCCAATATAATGCATCTTTTGATTTCTTGACTGCTGCTTCCATTGGGTGTTGATTGTGGATCCAAGTAAAATGAAATGCTTGACAACTTCAATCTTTTCTCCATTTATCATGACGTTGCTTATTGGTCCAGTTGTAAGGATTTTTGTTTTCTCTGTGTTCAGTCATAATCCATAGGGAAGGGAGCAGTAGTCTTTGATGTCCATCAGTTAGTACTTCAATTCCTCTTCACTTTCAGCAAGCAAGATTGTGTCGTCTGCATATCACAGGTTGTTAATAAGTCATCCTCCAATCCTGATGCACCATTCTTCTTCATAAAGTTCAGCTTCTTCGATTATTTGCTTAGCATACAGATTGAATAGGTATGGTGAAAGGATACAACGCTGGCATACACCTTTCCTGACTTTAAACCACGCAGTATCCCTTTGTTCTGTTCAAACTACTGCCTCTTGGTCTATGTACAGGTTATGCATGAGCAAAATTAAGTGTTCTGGAATTCCCATTCTTTGCAATGTTATCCATAATTTGTTATGATTCACACAGTTGAATGCCTTTGCATAGTCAATAAAACACAGGTAAACATCTTTCTGGTATTCTCTGCTTTCAGCCAGGATCCATCTAACAACAGCAATGATATTCTTCATTCAATATCCTTTTCTGAATCTGGCTTGAATTTCTGGCAGTTCCATGTCAATATACTGCTGCAGCCACTTTTGAATGATCTTCAGCAAAATTTTACTTGCTTATGATATTAATGATATTGTTCTATAATTTCCGCGTTCCATTGGATCACCTTTCTGGGGAATGAGCATAAATACAGATCTCTTCCAGTCGATTGACCAGGTAGCTGTTTTTCAAATTTCTTGCCCTAGACCAGTGAGTACTTCCAGCTCTGCATTTGTTGAAACATCTTGATTGTTATTCTACCAATTCCTAGAGCCTCGATTTTCACCAGTGCCTTCAGTGCAGCTTGGATTTCTTCCTTCAGTACCGTTGGTTCCTGATCATATGCTACGTCTTGAAATGGTTCAACGTCGACCAATTCTTTTTGGTATAGTGGCTCTGTGTATTCTTTCAATCTTCTTTTGATTGCTTCCTGCAACGTTTAATATTTTCCCTGTAGATTCCTTCAATATTCCAACTAGAGGTTTGAATTTTTTCTTTGGTTCTTTCAGCTGAGCATGTTCTTCTTTTTGGTTTTCTATTACCAGGTCTTTGTACATGTCATTATAATACTTCACTTTGTCTTCTCAAGCTGCCCTTTGAAATCTTCTGTTCAGCTCTTTTATGTCATCACTTCTTCCATTTGTTTTAGCACATCATTAAGGTCGAATCTACTTTGAGGAGGCAGCTCTTCCTCAGTCAGATTTCGAGTGTCTTTCAACTTGAGGGGCTCATCTTCCAGCACTATATCAGACATGTTTCGCTGCTGTTCACAAGGTTTTCACTGACCATTTCTTTTCAGAAGTAGACTGCCAGGTCCTTCTTTCTAGTCTGTCTTAATCTGGGAGCTCAGCTGAAACCTGTCAGCCATGGGTGACCCTTCTGGTATTTGAATACCAGTGGCATGCCTTCCAGCATCACAGCGACATGCAAGCCCCCACAGTATGACAAACTGACAGATGCATGGGGGATTTTAGAAACCAGGGTCTTGTTTTACCAGGCCTCCTCTGACATTTCACCAGTGGGAGAAGGAGAGTACCACTTCATTACTGTCAGGTGTGGGTGAAGTCCAGGTTCTCTGCTCAGTCTTCTTTGGCACCTGGAAGAGGAGTGATGTCTTGTTACTTCTATGTGTAGGTGGGACATCAGTCTCCCCACTAGACCTCTACTGACATGGATTTTTTAAACCAACCTGGAAATCTTTGTCTTTTAAATAGAGTGTTTAGTCCATTAACATTCAATGTCCTTACTGATATATTTATGTTTATAGTAACCATTTTTCTGTTTCCTTTCCTCTTAGCTCCACCTAGTTTATAAGTATGTTTTTCTCTTTTTATGGCTTCATTTGGATTTTTTTTTTTTAGATTAATCAAAATGTTTTGATTATTAAATTTCCCTCCTAACTTTTTAGTTTTACATTCTTTCACTATCATTTTAGTGCTTACCCTAGGGATGAAAATGCACACCCTTGACATATAGCAGAATAATATGAATTACTAATTTTACAAATTTTTCAAAAATACAAACAAGCAAACCCACTGCCGTCAAGTCAATTCTGACTCATAGCAACCCTATAGGACAGAGTAGAACTGCTCCATAGGGTTTCCAAGGAGTGGTTGGTGGATTTGAACTGCAGCCAAGCTCTTAACCACTGCTTCACCAGTCCAACAATACTAGAATGTAAAATGCATTTATTTAATTTACACTTCTTCTGCCTTTTTGTGTTATTTTCATCATTCATTTTTTTGTTTCGTTTTGTACAGTCACTTTTCCTTTAGATTTATCCACATATCTAGTCACTATATTATTTTTCGTAGCTTCCTACATTTCTTATTGATCTTCTGTCTAGATGTTCTATCTATTATTGATAGTGGTGTTTTGAAGTCTCCAATATTGTTTTAGGATTGCCTTTATCTCCTTTCAATTCTGCCAATATTTGCTTTATATATTTTAGGGCAGTATTTGTGCATATTTATTTATGATTGTTTTATCATCTTGAAGAATTGTCCTTTTTATCATTATATAATGTCTTTCTTTTTCTCTAGATTTGGACTTGTAATCTATTTGTCTGATATTATTATTTTGTTTTTTGCATGAAATATTTTTTTCGTCCTTTTACTTTCAAGCTGTTTGGATCTAAGGTGGGTCTCTTATAGAGTGCATTTAGTTGGAGCATGCTTTCTTATCCATTCTGCCAATCTCTGCCTTTTGATTGGAGAGTTTAATTCATTTATCTTTAAAGATATTAGTGATAAGAATATTTTCCCCCCATTTTGTTGTTTGTTTTCTGGGTGTCTTTGACTTTTCTGTTCTCATTTTCTCCAACGTTACCTATTTTTGTATTTAATTGTTTTTTTTTTTTTAGTAAGCCATGTTGATTCCTTTCTTATTTCCTTTGTGTAATTTTTACGTATTTTCTTTGTGATTAACATGGGGATTGCATTAAATGTCCTAAAATTATATCAGTTTAGTTTAAACTGATGCCTACTTAACTTCAATAATATACAAGAAGTCTGTTCCTGTGCCCTTCCTTCCCACCTTTTATGTTGTTGGCATCACAATTATCTCTTTATACATTGTGTGCCAAACGACAGAAATTTGTAATTATTTTTTTCTGTGTATTTTAAATCATATAGTAAATAAAAAGTACACATACAAAAGAAAATATCATAAAATTGGCTTTTACATTTACTAGTGAAATTATCTTTACTGAAGATCATTTTTTCTTCATATAACTTCAATTTCCTGTCTAATGTCCTTTCATTTCAGACTGAAGGAATCCCTTTAGTATTTTTTTGTAGGCCACGTCACAGAATATTGAACTTTCTGAAATTTCTTTTTTTTTTAAATCTGAAAGTGTCTTAATTTCACCCCAATTTTTGAAGGAGGCTTAGCCGATATAGAATTCTTGGTTCATATTCCTTTTCTTTCAGTGTTATAAATATGTCATTCTAGCCTCCATAGTTTCTGAAGACAAATTGACAGCTAATCTTTTGAGAATTTCTTGTATGTGATGATTAATTTCACCATTTTCTCTTTATCTTTCTTTTTTTTAAATTTTTATTGTGCTTTAAGTGAAAAGTTTACAAATCAAGTCAGTCTCTCATACAAGAACTTATATATACCTTGCTATATATACTCCTAGTTTCTCTCCCCCAATGAGACAGCATACTCCTTCCCTTCACTGTCTCTATTTGTGTCTATTCGGCCAGCTTCTGACCCCCTCTGCCCTCTCATCTCCTCTCCAGACAGGAGCTGTCCATGTAGTCTCATGTGTCTACTTGATCCAAGAAGCTCACTCTTCACCAGAATCATTTTCTATTCCATAGTCCAGTCCAATCCCTACCTGAAGAGTTGGCTTTGGGAATGGTTCCTGTCTTGGGCTAACAGAAGGTCTAGGGACCATGACCTCTGGGGTCATTCTAGTCTTAGGCCATTAAGTCTGGTCTTTTTACTACAATTTGGGGTCTGCATCCCACTGCTCTCCTGCTCCCTCAGGGATTCTCTGTTGTGTTCCCTGTCAGGGCAGTCATCGGTTGTAGCCAGGCACCATCTAGTTCTTCTGGTCTCAGGCTGATGTAGTCTCTGGTTTATTTGGCCTTTTCTGTCTCTTGGGCTCATAATTACCTTGTGTCTTTGGTGTTCTTCACTGGTGTTCTTCATTCTCCTTTGCTACAGGTGGGTTGAGAGTAGTTGATGCATCTTGGATAACCTCTTGCTAACGTTTAAGACCCCAGACACTACTTATCTTTGGTTTTTGAAAGTTCGATTATAATGTGTCTTGGTATGGATCTTCTTGTGTTTATCCTACTTGGAGTTTGTTGAGTTTCTTGCATGTGTAGGTTTCTGTCTTTTGTCAAAATTGGGACACTTGACTATTATAATGTGGCAACTTTGGAAATCAAATTCTCTCTCTTTCCCAGGCTTTGGTGTTTTTGTTTTGTTGTTATTTTATTTGGTTTGTTTTGGGGTTTGCTTTGGTTTTTAATTATTGAAGGCTATAGTTTATAGTTGTCCTTTTATTTATTTTTTTTATTTAGTGTTTTTGAAAGTCTTAATTTCCATAACAAATTATCTCTCCAGCTTCCCTTTGCAATCTTTAGGTGTCTATTGTACATCATTAATCACCCTCTTTATCCCTGGTGGCTCTAAACAGTTATAGATTTAAATCATTTCCTGCTGCCTCTCTCCCCTGTGTGAGCTCCAAAACAAGCCAAACTGAGTCAAGCACCTTACTTCAGTCCCATGTATCCCTCAGAGAGGTTAGAATAGACATACACAATAATTTGCAAATAAATTCTTCTCTGCTCTATCTAGAGCCAGAGACCAGACTCCCTCTTTGGGAGTATATGCCACCACCACTTTACTACGGCCATGCTGTGCTAGGAAGAGAGTGTGATGCAAACAAATGAAATACAAAAACTTTCTTACCATTTAGATGTCATCTTTTTCTTGTATCTTGATTCAATTAGTTGCTGTAATCATATGAGCTTTTTCCAGAGTTCAAAAAAAATTGTTTTTGCCAGTTTCTGCCTTTTTTTTTTTTTCGGTGTTTTTTTTTGTTGGAGTTCAGGAACATACAGCTTGTTCATGCTACCATCTTGCTCTGTACCCTTAGTGTGCTTGTGTTTTGAAAAAAATAAAAAGACATTTTCTAAGTGGCATGTTTTATATATATTCTCTCCATGACAATTTCAAATTACCAGTGGTTTAGTAAGTAGCTCCAAATCCATGAAAACTTGCCAGTTTGTTCTTACCAGCCAGTGTGGTACAGCTCCATCACACTACTGTCCCAGTCTTTGTACTGGGTTACATGTGTCAATTATGCTTCTTTTTTTCCATCCATTTTGCTCTGTGCGCCATTGGAATTTCTCTGTTGACCTGTCTTCCAGTTTACTTACACTCTTTTCAGTTGTGTCAGGTCTGTTTTTATCCCACTTATTAAGGTATTAATTTTAATTATTGATTTTTTTTGTTATAGACTTTCCATTGAATTATTTTTAAAAATAAAAATTGTGATTCTCTGGTCACATTTTTCATTTTACCTTCTATTTTATTTGAAAAGATTTACCACAGTTATGTTAAAATCCATGTCTTTTAACTCCAATATTTTCAACACCTTTGGGTCTGTATTGTTTTCTCTTTTTGTCATATTTTTGGCATTCCTAATAATTTTTCTTGACCTATCAAACATTTATAATAAAACCTTGTAGGTGTTTTGAATGGAGCTATTTTCTGCCAGAGACGATAAGCCACCCTATCTTTAGGCATGCAATGAGAGTAGGGTGAAAGACTTTAATCCAATCAGGGACTGAGCTGTCTGGAAACAATATTTTAGTCTTTGTTAGGCTCTGTCTACCCCTGTTTTGTCACTACTCCCTGTTAACCTTAAATGTATCTGAACCAAGAGTCTAGGGATTTTATAGGACTCCTCGTCCTTCAGGGCTACTGAGCTACAATGTTTTTCCTCATACCCATAGCAGCCCTGAAAATCAAACCCTGCTCTGTTGCTCATATGCTTTCTGATTTTCTTCTTATCCTCTTAATTTGCTCTGTTTAAGGTTTTAGCAAATACCTTGAGGGGGAAACCACCAAGTGTTGAGCTTACTTTCGTGTGCTTTCCTTCTCTCAGAAATTTTGCCACTCAATACTTAGCATATGTTGGTATTTGTCAATGCCTGAACAGCTGTTTATTTTGCATTATATATGGATTTTAAATTTTTTCTCAGCAGAGTGTTGTTTGCTTCAAGCTACTCTATGATAATCAGAAGTAGAAATCCATTATAATTTTTGTTTTACAAAAGAGAGAGTAACATTAAGTAACAACTTTCAATTAGGAAGATCTACAATCTGTTTCTGGTTCTGCCACTACTAGTTCTGGGACCTTGAACCTGTTTATTTAACCTCTTAGTTACCAAATTTACAAAACCACATGACTTTTGGAGCTTACATTTTACTGGACAAAATTGTAAGTAATAAAAATATCACACAATAAGATTATTGCTATGAAGGAATTACATTTATTAGTCATTGGTCATTGGCATATAGACATCATTTAATAATATGGAAATGGATAGCATCACTAGTGGAAATAGGATAAAGAAGAGATTCCAAAACAAGCTTCTGAAAATCTACACTCATATTTTAAAACTGAAGAGTTGGGACTAAGAAGTAGGTGGAAAAGTATGATGACGTGGTGTATCAGAAACAGAAATGACAATAGTCCCATAACAAAGAGGTGCCCAACTCTGTCAAATACTGCTATGAGAGAAAGTAAGGGCAAAAAATTCACCCTTGGATTTGACAATATGGAAATTGTTGGAGATCTTGACAAGAGCAGTTTTTGTGGAGCAGACCAGATGGGGGGAGTTGTAGAATGACTTAGAAAAAAAGAAAGAGAGACAGCCTGTTTTCAAGACACTTTTCAAGAGAGAGAGCAGGAAGTGCAGCCATGCTAACAAAATCTCAACAGAGACCTGCCCCATTGGAATCTCATAAACTATAGACCTCCTTTGACTGTTTTCTGTATTTTCTTTCCCTTATCTTTTTTCCAGTGGGTCCCCCCTTTTGTTGCCCATTCATATGGCTTCTCTTTTCTACTTTCCTCTTGCATGGTGGGAGAACTAGTATTTTCTTGCCTCAGCCCTTTTGATTTTTTAACTGAAGTTGAATTTTATTTTTATTTTTAAACTAATATTTCAGAATATGCTTACCTTAAAGAAACTAGCTGTTAATTAAACTATTTTATTTCACTTTTCAAAACATTACAATAATCTGTTATACAATAAAAAAAAAATGTAGTCAAATTGCAGGGTTCCTATAGCAGATTCAAAGGAGATAAAGGAGATAGATTATAGGGGAAGCAGCATGGTAGAGTAGAAAATCCACAGGATTCTGAGCCAGAGAATCCTGAGTTCAAGTCCAACCTCTGCTGTGTCATTTGGGGCAGTTTATTTAATATTTTATTTATATATTTATAGAGATATTATATACACAATTTATAATTATATATATACAATTAATTTAACTCATATCTATCTATTGAGATGCTTTGATGAGATAAATATTCAAAATACTATTCATGCAATGAATATTAGTTTCTTTTTTTTCTTTTCTCAACTTTCCATCTATTATTCTTTTCCAAGTTTCTTGCACTATTTTCAGTTTCTCTTGCTATTCACCAATCGTCTTTCTTATCTTCTGACCATCATTCAGTTCAATTCAAATGAATTCAGCATTTAGCTTGCAACGTACTGTGTCATACACTAGATTGTCTTTGAAACTCATCATCTCCTTTCGTTTCATAAACTATTTACTGAGCTCAGCTCTAAAATCTATTTTTTCTCTATCACTACTGCTAAAATTATGTCAATAGCCATTTTGCAAAATAGAACTTCACTTCTTACACCTGCCTAATTGTTTTTTGTCTCTTTTTCTTTCCCTCCAACTTTACCTGTGCACAACTCACTCTCCGTTTTCCTCTTACCTCCTGAATTCATTGTCGTGCTTTTTTTTAATCTTTATTTTTTTTTATTTTTATTGCACTTTCAGTGCAAGTTTACAAATCAAGTCAATCTCTCATACAAAAATTTATATATACCTTGCTATATATTCCTAGCTGCTCTCTCTCTCTCCCTAATGACACAGCACACTCCTTCCCTCCACTCTCTCTTTTTGTGTCCATTTGGCCAGCCTCTGACCTCATCTGCGCTCTCATCTCCCCTTCAGACAGGAGCTGCCCACATTGTCTCATGTGTCTGCTTGATCCCAGAAGCTCACTCCCATAGTCCAGTCCAATCCCTGTCTGAAGAGTTGGCTTTAGGAATGGTTCCTGTCTTGGGCTAACAGAAGGTCTGGGGACTATGACCTCCAGGGTCCTCCTAGTCTCAGTCAGAGCATTAAGTATGATCTTTTTACGAGAATTTGAGGTCTCCATCCCACTGCTCTCCTGCTCCCTCAGGGGTTCTCTCTTGTGTTCTCTGTAAGGGCAGTCATCGGTTGTAGCCAGGCATCATCTAGTTCTTCTAGTTTCAGGCTGATGTAGTCTCTGGTTCATGTGGGCGTTTCTGTCTCTTGGGCTCATAATTACCTTGTGTCTTTGGTGTTCTTCATTCTCCTTTGCTCCAGGTTGGTTGAGACCCATTGATGTGTCTTAGATAGCCTCTTGCTAGCATTTAAGACCCCAGATGCCACTCTCCACAGTGGGATACAGAATGTTTACATAATAGATTTTATTATGCCAGTTGACTTAGATGTTCCCTGAAACCATGATCCCCAAACCTTCACCCCTGCTACACTGGCCTTTGAAGCATTCAGTTTCTTCAGGAAACTTCTTTGCTTTTGGTTTAGCCCAATTGAGCTGACCTCTCCTGTATTGTGTGATGTCTTTCCCTTCACCTAAAATAGTTCTTATCCACTATCTAATTAGTGAAACCCCTCTCCCTCCCTCCCTCCATCCCCACTGTCAAAACAATCAAATAATATTTTCTTCTCTATTTAAACTATTTCTTGAGTTCTTGTAATAGTGGTCTCATATAATATTTGTTGTTTTGCAAGTGACTAGTTTCACTCAGCATAATGCTTTCCAGATTCCTCCACGTTATGAAATGTTTCACAGATTCATCATTTTTCTATATTCATGTGTAGTATTCCATTGTGTGAATATACTATAATTTATTTATCCATTCATCTGTTGATGGGCACCTTGGTTGCTTCTATCTCTTTGCTATTGTAAACAGTGCTACAATGAACATGGGTGTGCATATATCTGTTTGTGTAAAGGCTCTTATTTCTCCAGGATATATTCCAAAGACTGGAATTTCTGGATTGTATGGTAGTTCTATTTCTAGCTTTTTAAGGAAGTGCCAAATTGATTTCCAAAGTGGTTGTACCGTTTGACATTCCCACCAGCAGTGTATAAGTGTTCCAGTCTCTCCACAACCTCTCCAGCATTGATTATTTGTGTTTTTTGGATTAATGCCAGCATTGTTGGAGAGAGATGAAATCTCATTGTAGTTTTGATTTGCATTTCTCTAAGAGCTAATGATCGTGAGCGTTTCCTCATGTATCTGTAGCAACCTGAATATCTTCTATAGTGAAGTGTCTGTTCATATCCTTTGCCCATTTTTTCATTGGGTTACTTGTCTTTTCCAAGTTGAGTTTTTGCAGTATCATATAGATTTTAGAGATCAGACACTGATTGGAAATATCATAGCTAAAAACTTCTTCCCAGTCTGTAGGTAATCTTTTTACTCTTTTGGTGGAGTCTTCGGATGAGCATAGGTGTTTGCTTTTTAGGAACTCCCACTTATCTAGTTTCTCTTCTGCATTGTTAGTAATGCTTTGTATACTGTTCATGCCATGTATTAGGGCTCCTAACGTTGTCCCTATTTTTTCTTCCATGATCTTTATTGTTTTAGATTTTATATTTAGATCTTTGATCCATTTTGAGTTGGTTTTTGTGCATGGTGTGAGGTATGGGTATTGTTTCATTTTTTTTTTTGCAGATGGATACCCAGTTATGCCAGCACCATTTGTTAAAAAGATTGTCTTTTCCCATTTAACTGCCTTTGGACCTTTATCAAATATCAGCTCCTCATATGTAGTTGTATTTGTTCCTGGTTTCTCAATTTGGTTCCATTGGTCTGTGTATTTGTTGTACCACTACCAGGCTGTTTTGACTACTGTGGTGGGATATTAGGTTCTAAAATCAGGTAGAGTGAGGCCTCCCACTTTGTTCTTCTGTTTCAGTAATGCTTTACTTATCCAGGGCCTCTTTCCCTTCCATATGAACTTGGTGATTTGTTTCTCCATCTCATTAAAAAATGTCATTGGAATTTGGATCGGAATTTCATTATATCTGTAGATCGTTTTTGGTAGAATAGACATTTTTTCAATGTTAAGTCTTCCTATCCATGAGCAAGGTATATTTTTCCACTTTTGTAGGTCTCTTGGTTTCTTGCAGTAGTGTCTTGTAGTTTTCTTTGTATAGGTCTTTTACGTCTCTGGTTAGATTTATTCCTAAGTATTTTATCTTCCTGGGGGCTACCATAAATGGTATTGATTTGGTGATTTCCTCTTCAATGTTCTTTTTGTTGGTGTAGAGGAATCCAACTGATTTTTGTATGTTTATCTTGTATCCTGATTCTCTGCTAAACCCTTCTATTAGCTTCAGTAGTTTTCCTGAGGAATCTTTAGGGTTTTCCGTGTATAAGATCATGTCATCTGCAAATAGAGATACTTTTACTTCTTCCTTACCAACCTGGATGCCCTTTATTTCTTTATCTAGTCTAATTGCTCTGGCTAGGACTTCCAGCACAATGTTGAATAAAGGTGGTGATAAAGGGCATCCTTCTCTAGTTTCTGATCTCAATGGGAATGGTTTTAGACTATCTCCATTTAGGATGATGTTGGCTGTTGGCTTTGTATAAATGCCTTTTATTATGCTGAGGAATTTTGCTTCTAGTCCTATTTTGCTAGTGGGTTGTCCTATTTTGCTGAGAGTTTTTATCATGAATGGGTTTTGAACTTTGTCAAATGCCTTTTCTGCAACAATTGACAAGATCACGTGGTTTTTGTCTTTTGTTTTATTTATATGATGGATTACATTCATTGTTTTTCTAATGTTGAACCATCCCTGCATATCTGGTATGAATCCCACTTGGTCATGGTGAGTTATTTTTTTTGATATGTTGTTGAATTGTATTGGCTAGAATTTTGTTGAGGATTTTTACATCTAAGTTCATGAGGGATATAGGTCTGTAATTTTCTTTTTTTCTGGTCTCTTTACCTGGTTTTGGTGTCAGGGCTATGCTGGCTTCATAGAATGAGTTTGGGAGTATTCTGTCCTTTTCTATGCTCTGAAATACCTTCAGTACTAGTGGTGTTAACTCTTCTCCAAAAGTTTGGTAGAACTCTGCAGTGAAGCCATCCGGGCCAGGGCTTTTTTTTGTAGGGATTTATTATTATTATTATTACCTTTTCAATCTCTTCTTTTGTTATGGGTTTATTTAGTTGTTCTACCTCTGTTTTTGTTACTTTAGGTAGATAGTGTGTTTCTAGAAATTCATCCATTTCTTCTAGGTTTTCAAATTTGTTAGAGTACAATTTTTCATAGTAATCTGATATGATTCTTTTAATTTTAGTCAGGCCTGTTGTGATATCGGCCATCTCATTTCTTATTTGGGTATTTGCTTCCTCTCCTGTTTTTCTTCTGACAGTTTGGCCAATGGTCTGTCAATTTTGTTAATTTTTTCAAAGAATGAGCTTTGGCCTTGTTAACTCTTTTGATTTCTTTGTTTTCTACTTAATTTAATTCTGCTCTAATTTTTGTTATTTGCTTTCTCCTGGTGCCTGAGGGTTTCTTTTGTTGCTCTCTTTCTATTTGTTCAACATGTAGGGATAATTCTTTGATTTTTGCCCTTTCTTCTTTTTATATGGATGCATTTATTCACATAAACTGACCTCTGAGCATTGCTTTTGCTGTGTCCCAAAGGTTCTGATAGGAGGTGTTTTCCTTCTCATTGGATTCTATGAATATCTTTATTCCATCCTTAATGTCTTCTATAACCCAGTCATTTTTTTATCAGGATATTGTTCAGTTTCCAAGTGTTTGGTTTCTTTTCATTGCTTTTTCTGTTATGGATTTCTACTTTTATGACCATATGGTCAGAGAAGATGCTTTGTAATATTTCGATGTCTTGATTCTGCTGAGGCTTGCTTTAAGACCTAATATGTGGTCTATTCTAGAGAATGTTCCATGTGCACTAGAAAAGAAAGTACACTTGGCTGCTGTTGGGTGGAGTATTCTGCATATGTCTATGAGGTCAGGTTGGTTGATTGTGGCATTTAGATCTTCCATATCTTTATTGAGCTTCTTTCCGGATGTTCTGTCCTTCACCGAAAGTGGTGTGTGAAGTCTCCTACTACAATTGTGGAGCTGTCTAGCTCACTTTTCAATGCTTTTAGTGTTTGTTTTATGTATCTTGCAGCCCTTTTATTAGATGCATAAATATTTAATATGGTTAATCCTCCTGGTATATTGTCCCTTTAATCATTATATAGTGTCCTTCCTTATCCTTTGTGGTGGATTTAACTTAAAAGCCTATTTTGTCAGAAATTGATATCACCACTCCTGCTCATTTTTGATTGCTGTTTGCATGATATATTTTTTTCCATCCTTTGAGTTTTAGTTTGTTTGTTCCTCTAAGTCTAAGGTGTGTGTCTTTTAGGCAGTATTTAGATGGGTCATGTTTTTTCAATCCATTCTGCCACTCTCTGTCTCTTTATTGGTACATTTAGACCTTTTATATTCAGTGTAATTATGGATAGGTATGCGTTTAGTGCTGTCATTTTGATGTCTTTTTTTGTGTGTGTTATTGACAGTTTCCCTTTCCCACTTAATTTTTTTGTGCTGAGTAGTTTACCTTTATATGTTGTTTTTTCTTCGTATTTGTTGTTGTTGATTTTGTTTCTGCTGAGTCTCTATTTTTTTCTTGTATTCTGTTTTGATGAGTAGGATTGTTAGTCTCCTTTGTGATTACCTTAGTATTTACCCTTTTTTCTAAGCTCAAAACTAACTTTTGTTTCTTTATATTGCCTTGCCTTCCTCCCCATAGGAAAGATCTATGACTGCATTTCTTAATCCCTCTTTATTGTTTTAATATTGTCTTCTTTTACATAATGACATTGCGGTTTTCCTAATCTTGATTTATTTTTGTGATTTCCCTATCTGTGTTGACATCTGATTGCACTGTCCAGTGTTCTCGTCTTGGGTTGATATCTGATATTATTGATTTTCTAACCAGAGAACTCCCTTCACTATTTCTTGTAGTTTTGGTTAGGTTGTTAGAAATTCCTTAAACTTCTGTTTATCACACTCTGAACAAGGCAGGGGGCTGACAACAGTCCCCTGAGTGTCTGCGAGGAAAGCATGTCCCTGTTCCCTAGAGTGCACAGGTGGGTGGGCTCGGCAGACCGACAGTGGGCACCCTATGCTTTTGGTTGTAAGGACTGGGATGTACCAGTTACCCTTGGACCCCTGCCACAGGTGGCTGGGTGACCTGAGTGGAGCCATCAGTCCTTAGACCCCTGATTTGGGTGGGTGAGGGCCCTGTTTAATAGGCAAAGCAATGTCAAACATCAAACACCCACATCTCCATTGCACAGCCGAAACAGTTGTAGTCTGCCAACATGGGCCTATTCTCCTGAAATGGGCCCACACAAGTCCATGCAGAGGGGAAAGTTATGCCTGGACAGGAGCCCTTTCTGTCCTAAGCTCCCCAGGTTAGTGGAGCTGACAGGTTTTCTTTTTCCCCAATTGTGAGTTTATTCCTACTCCAAGGCCGGGAGGATGGCTCTAGGCACTCGAATGGGCCTATCTTAGGCCCAGGGACATCAACAGCCACTGAAGCTGGCTTGAGGGCTGGGGACATGGCAAAATATATGCAAGTATTTAGCTTTTGCCGAGAACGCCACACTTTTCTGGTTCTGGAGGTGTGAGTAGGCTGTGCGGCTGACTGTTTCTACCTGAGGAAACTGCGCCCGGAACACTACCAACAGTCCACTGCCATTGTTCCTGGGAATGGTGCCTGAGGGTTCCCAGCAGTTCATGTCTGGCAACTCCTCTCCACTTCTGAACCATCTCTCCCTCCCCCTGCCACTCAGTCCATTTTCTAACTTTGCCTTTGATGTTCAGGGCTCCTAGTTTGTCAAAAATATAATTGTTTCACTTTTTTGGGGGGGTCTTTGTTGTAAGATGGATCACTGGAAGTGTCTGGCTACTCCACCATCTTGCTTTTTTTTTTTTTTTTTTTTTGAAGTTAAAATGTTCTCTCTCTCAAGTTTTGTCAGCAAGACTGGCTATACAACTTGGGGAGCCTGATAAAAAGTGAAAATGGGAACACTTTGTTCAAAAAGTAGGAAAATAAATGCAGTTAAAATGCTAAATGATGAAGATTTTCATTTTAAAAAATCACAAAATGTAATGAGGTAGTAGTGATGCATAGCAGGGATTACATAAAATATTTTGGCTTTACAATTTTGCATGAAATAATAGATAATAGTACTGACTGATGTCATCATTGATCATAAGATCTTTCTGGCTTCTCTTCTGCAGTATCACTTATTAGGCCATCAATCAATATAATTGGAGCCCTGGTGGTGCAGTGGTTAAGAGGTCAGCTGCTAGCCAGTTCATCTGCTAAGCAAAACATCAGCAGTTCGAATCCACCAGCTGCTCTTTGGAAACCCTATGGGACAATTCTACTCTGTCCTGTAGGGTTGCTATGAGTCAGCATTGACTCAACGACAATGAGTTTGGTTTTGGGTTATTTTTGAGAAGGCTCTTTCTGCTGATGCACCTGATACTTGTGCTATATATATAGTGTTTTATTAACTGTGACAACATTGGGATAAATTTCTGAGAGATTGTTTCAAAACATAAATTTTAGTGCATCTAGTGCTGATGATTTTTTTTAAAGCTATGGAATCTTTTTTTTAACAGCTTTATTGAAACAATTCATGTACCATAAAATTCACTTATTCAAAGTGCATAATTCAGTGACTTTAGTGTATTTACTGATGTGTGTAACCACTTCTACAGTCAATTTTAGAACACTTTTTATCACTTTAGAAGGAAACCTCATACCATTTAATTATCATGTTTCTACCCTTCCACCCCTGCCTTCAGCCCTAAGCAACCACCAATCTACTTTCTATATCATATATTTACCTACTCTGATTTCGTATGAATGGAATCATATAATATGTGGTCCTTTGTGACTGGCTTATTTCACTTAGCATGTTTTCAAAGTTCATCCATGATGTGAAATGTAGCAATGCTTCATTCCTTTATAGCAGAATAATATCCCATTGTATGGGTAGATCACATTTTGTTTATCCATTCATCAGTTTATGAACATTTGAATTGTTTTCACCTATTGGTTGTTATGAATAATGCTGCTATTAACATTCACATACAATTTTTTTGTGTGGACATGTGTTTTCATTTCTCTAGGGTATGTACCTAAGAGTGGAATTGCTGGATCATATGGTAACTCTATGTTTAATCATTTGTGGAACTGCCAGACTGTAATTTTAATTTTCTGTGCTGAGTAGCTTTTCTTTATAAATTGTGTTTTCCTCTTTTTCATTGTTGTTGATTTTGTTTTTGCTGAGTCTTTATGTTTTCCTTGTATTTTATGTATAGGATTGCTGGTGTCTTTTGTGGTTTCCTTAATATTTACCTATTTTTCTATGTTTAAACCAAAATTTATCTCCCTATATTGCTTTGACTTCCTTTCCCTATGAAAGATCTATGACTACTTTATTTAGTCTCTCTTTATTGATTTAATGTTGTCATCTTTCACATAATGATATCACTGTTTCTCTGCTCTGAGCTTTTTTTTTTTAGTCTTGATTTATTTCAGTGATTTCCCTATCAAGGTTGATATCTGGTTTCTCTGTCCTGTATTCTAATTTGGGGTTGTTATCTGATGTTATTGGCTTTCTAACTAGAGAACTCCCTTTAGTGTTTGTTGTAGTTTTGGTTTGGTTTGTGCAAATTCCCTAAACTTCTGTTTGTCTGGAAATGCCCTAATTTCACCTTCATATTTGAGAGACAGTTTTACTGAATATATGATTCTTGGCTTGCAACTTTTTTCCTTCAAGTCTTTATATATGTCATCCCATTGCCCTCTTGCCTGCATGGTTTCTGCCAAGTAGCCCAAGCTCATTCTTATTGACTGTCATTTGTAGGGGACTTTTTGTTTATCCTTAGCCATTCTTAAAATTCTCTCTTTATCTTTCATTTTGGACAGTTTGATTATAATATGTCTTGGTGACTTTCTTTTCGGATCTACCTTGTATGGGATCCAATGAGCATCTTGGGTAGATATCTTCTCATCTTTCACTTTATCAGGGAAGTTTTCTGCCAACTGATTTAGGAAATAATATTAGAGCCATAGGGAATGTGACCCAGCTGGAGCCGGGCTCACAAGGACACATTAACTGGGCCCTGAGGTATAAAGACAATAGCTAAGATAATCTCAGAAAATATCTTTTAAGGACACTTGCACATAAGCTGGAACACGAAAGACTTTCCACTCTTATCATTTTCTATTTTTTTTTATTTGGTGAATAGAAATTTGCTGGACCAATGAAGACCCTCCTGAATGTCTGCTACTGAAACATGCACCAATGATCATTAAGAAAGATGGTTCAAAATGTAGGAACACAGTTTCTAGCCAATCTATGAAGAAGTGAAGCTTTCAATGGTTTTGCCCATTTGTAATGTTAATATACTGATGACGGTAACCTTTCTTGGACTCTGGAAGACATGGCTGGGGTACCATGCTTGTCATTTTCCCATTCTTGCTTACTCTGTCCTACTTCCTCGGATTCGGGCAGACATTAGCCCTGGCAGCATGCTTGTCTGCTTCTCAACTTTTGTCTTTTTGAATATATGCCAAATAAAACTTCCTTTTCGCTTTACTAAACTTTGTGGTGTTTTTTCCCCTACAGCACAACAAATCTTCAACAATTCTCTCTGTATTTTCTGTTTTCCTTCCCTGTTCTGGTACTCCAATCAATTGTATGTTATTTCTCTCGATAGAGTCCATATGATTCTTACGGTTTCTTTATTTATTTTTTTTATTCTTTTATCTGATATTTCTTCAAATATATTGTTGTCAAGTGTTTTATCTTCAGTCTCACTAATTCTGACTTCCATTTCTTCAATTCTGCTCCACTGACTTTTTGCTGATTTGTCTAATTCTGAATTTTATTGTTAATCCCCTGAATTTCTGCTTGCTGTCTCTCTATGGATTCTTGCAGTTTATTAAATTTTTCATAAACTTAATTTCCTCGACAGCTTTATCTGTGTGCTCCTTGGCTTGTTCTGTGTTTTGCCTGATCTCCTTCCTGATCTCTTTGAACAGTTCTGTATATTAATCTTTTGCATTCTACATCTGGTAATTCCAGGAAGAAATCTTCATCTGGAAGATTCCTTGATCCTTTTTTTAGGGAGTTTGTTGAAGCAATCATGGTCTGCTTCTTTATGTGATTTGATAGCAACTCTTGTCTCTGAGCCATCTATAAGTTATTGTATTATTTTGTTTGTCCACTGTGTCCTAGCTTCTTGCTTTGTTTTGCTTTGATATACCCAAATAGGTTACTTGAGTGAGCTAACTTGATTATTGTAGCCTTTGAAGCACTAATGTCCTGTCACCAGATGGCCAGAGCTGTTATCAGGTATATAAGCCTAGAATTCCATTCACTATTCTTGTATAGATTCCGCTCAGGTGTCCAGGAAGTCGGTCACCAAGTGTGTGGTGCAGGCCCTCACCTACGATCTTAGAGGAGCAGTGGTGACTGGTGTATGCACAGGTTTCTGGTTGAAGTAGCAAAGGGTCACACTCTGAGCAAGCCAGGGGGCTGACAACCTTTCCCCAAGTGTCTGTGAGGATGACACATTCCTGTTCTCTAGAGAGCACTGGTGGGTGGGCTCTGCAGCTATACCATAGGCACCCAGTGCTTTTAACTGTTAGAACTGGAGGCACCACTTATCTTTGGACCCCTGTCATGGATGGCTATGTGGCTTGGGTGGAGCCACCAGTCCTCAGGCTTCTGATATGGGTAGGTGAGGACCCTGTTTAATAGGCAAAGCAGTATCAAACATCAAACACCCATCTCTCCACTGCATAGCTGAAACAGTTAAAGTCAGGCCTCAGGCACATTCGCCCCTGCAATATAACAGCAAGATCCTAGCTGCTGAAATGGGGTCACCTGGGTCCATGCAGGGCTGAAAGACATTCAAAATCTGTGGACAGTTTGTGCCTGGACAGGAGCCGCTTCCACTCTAAATTCCCAGATTAGGGGAGCTGGCTGATTATTTTCCCCCATTTGTTAATTTGTTCCTTCTCCCAGGCTGGGAGAATGACTCAGGCAGTGCAACAGGACCTATCTTAGGCCCAGGGAAATCGGCTGTCACTGAAGCCAGGTCAGGGCAGAGGGGGAGGGATCAGATAGAAGGGAGAGAGTTCTTTCAAAGGAGGAGCTATTAGATCCATGCAGTAAATTAGATGAAATCACTTATCTTGTGCCAAGAGTGCTGTTTTTTTGCTGATTCTGGAGGCATGTGTAGATTCTGTGCCTTAGCTCAGCCCCACCACAGTCACACCAGGAGATCTGGGCTATGCCACTTCACTTACTTCTTTCTCTGAAGCAACAGCATTCTAAACACAACTGCTAGCCCCGTTGCAGTTGCTCCAGGGGATCACGGCTGTGCCACTGCACTTGCCTTCTTTTGTTGAAGCAACAGCATCCTGAATGCTACCACCAGTCCTGCTACAGTTGTGCCACAGGATCAAGGCACCAGTTTCCATCACATCAGGTCTGGCAACTCCTTGCTGCTTCTGCACCGTCTCTCCCTCCACCTGTCACTTAGTCTAATTTCTGAACTTTGCCTTTGATGTTCAGGGTTCATATATATAATCAATTCACTTTTTTGGGGGGTCTTTGTTGTAAGAGGAACCACCTGAAGCATCTGACTACTCCCCCTAACTACACATTTTAATTACTAACAACATTTTACTTTTTTTTTTCTTATTGTGTGTCTTGAATTTTTTTGTGTGTGTGTGCAATTAATGACCCCATCTTGGCAGCCTAAATCATGTTTATCCTTCTATTCAGGCATAACTGGGCATGCCTGGAGAAGCTGTTTTGCATATGGAACCAAATGCCATTTCAAGGAAACAGAGAGTAGGGAAGTCATAACATTGATCAAGGATGATGATCAAGTGTAGTAGGGAGAGGTGATTTTGAGTACAGTGTAGTGGACTCTCATAGATTGGCCCATACTACATGAACTTGTAATTTGGTTCTAGAGAAAAACCAAAAAACATAACCTGCTGCCATCAAGATGATTTTGATTCATAGTGACTCTATAGGACAGAGTAGGTCTGCCTCATAGAGTTTCCAAGGCTGTCACCTTTATGGAAGCAGACTGTTACATCTTTCTCCTGTGGAGTGGCTGTTGGGTTCAAATCACTAACCTTTCTGTTAGCAGCCGAGCACTTAACCACTGGGTCATCAGGGCTTCTTGTCCCAGACAAAGAGGGATTCAAATAACAATGAGTAGAGCTATTTCACTAAAAATAGTGTTAGACTTGGAGATTGAGGGAAAGCCCTCCACCTTTGACAACATAATAGAGTATCACAGGAATTGTGGTGAGAAACACTCTCAGCAGATGGGATACTTGTCAGGGCATATTGGAGTGTGTGTGTGTATATGTGTATGTACAAGCTGGGGCTCCACCCTGACCTGTGCAGATACAGTTGTTACTCACAGTCAAGAAAGGGAAACAGGTAAGTGACCAGGTATCATTGACCCCTGACTTTCATGGGTGCCAGTAGCTCATGAATGCCTTGCTTAGAATTAGAAAAAGCTGCCCCCTCCTCCAGACACATACCTACTTTCCAAAAAAAAGAATCACGTAACAATACTTGTCTATGAAGACTATGAATGTGAACTGTGTCTGTGCACAACCTCCAGCTGTATGTGGTGACCTCAGGAAGAGGCCATGGGGGACCAGACAGGGCCCCTTCCCAGTCTGGAGAAGGGTAAGAGAGGATTCCTCCTGGAAGCTGAGATTAGAAGATGGAGTTGGATTGAGTAGATGAAGGACAGGGTGAGGGGAGAGTGTTCCAGGCAGGCAGAGGGAACAGCACATGCGAAGAGGGTGATGGGGTTTTGTATTGTGTCATCTTAGCCAACCATTTTGTTTTAGCAATAACTGAGT
This sequence comes from Loxodonta africana, assembly GCF_030014295.1. Lineage (NCBI taxonomy): Eukaryota > Metazoa > Chordata > Mammalia > Proboscidea > Elephantidae > Loxodonta > Loxodonta africana. The sequence goes on along the minus strand of NC_087357.1, from coordinate 80,168,511 downwards.
GTCCTTTGCTTTGTCCACATAATAGAAGATAAGTAGATGAAAAGCAATAAAGAGAATTTACCTACTAATCCAAACAAAAAGCCTTTGTTGTTGAGCTGATCCTGACTTATAGTGACCCTAAACCAAATAAATATTGTTCATGGTAGTGTTCAGGGCCAAGATCATGATCCCCGGGCCATTGTAAGGAGACTGTTCCTAGAGTTAGACCTGTAATTTGAAGTCAGAGTTCTAGCTGTTGAAATATGTAAAGGAATGGAAAGAGCACCAGCAATTTAGTGGAAGAACTGCTTAACCTGGTAGGTGGGGTCTCTGGAAGCAAGTCAGTGAAACCTAGGGAAAAGGTGAGGAGTGTTGGGAAACAGAAGTGGAAGAAAGACAGGGGCTAGGTCCTGGTGGATCTGGTTTCCCAGGTAAGGATTTCAGACGTTGGTCCCGTAAAAACAGATGCCCTTGAAGGATTGTAGCTAGGGAATAACATGGTCAGTTTTAGTACTGGACAGTCCATTCTGACAACAGAAGAGATCCGATTGTTGGTTGAAGACTCAAAGCAGAGATCCAGCAGGGAGACTGCACCAACAGTGCCTAGAAGCCATGATGGCACTCTGGCAAGGGGAAGGGGTAAACAAGAGTACAAAATGAATTACAATGGCATCCTGAGGATGGGGACATGATGTGAACAGCAAGGGCAGAGTTCTGGAAGGACTGGGAGCACTATCATCCATGTGCTTTCCTGCAGCCACCTGAGGAGGACCAGAGGAAGGGAGTGTGTTCTGCAGCCACACAGCAGAGGTCCCTCAGGGCAGGGGCACCAGCTTTTGGGGCTACTTGTTAACTATAAGAGCTGAAACAGCAAACGCAGCTTACAAAGTTTGAAGAGTAGTTTAGTTTTTATGCATTTGAAAGCAGTTCTGCCTGAAAGACATACAGACCTTACAATGAAGCCAGCAATTTCCCTGTTGATAAAAATTCACTCTTAAATACAATCCATGTGTTATTTACATTCTTTGGCCCAGCTGTTAACTCCCTATAGATATTGAGATATAGGAAGAATCTGGTAGTAACGCTATACAGTGAAAGCTGTGAGGGCTGGTACTCAACAGGACTGCCTTGTTTTTCCAGGTCTTACAGATTTTCCGCCTTTGACAAAGTGCAATCTTACCACTTTTTTATTGCTATTAGTGGAAAATATTTGAGTTTTCCTTCTCTGACAGTTTTTCGCCTTACAGAGGTTCCAGCTTTTGCAAGTTTCACTGTATCATTTGGAGCACATTTCATGTTTTTAGGTTAAGAGGTGACCGTGGGAAAGATCTAAAAGGAGGTATTAAAGGCCTTGAGTAACTTGGAAGAAGATGGAAGAGGCAACCAACAGAAGCTCATTCACAACAAGATTTCGATAACAGGAAAGCCTGGGCCTGGAGTTGCTCCGTGGCGGGGGTGGGGGGGTGGGGGGCGATTACTTTTCAAAATAAAGTGATAACATTCCTTAAAAAATTAATTTATAGACAGGCTCATGGCAAAGTCAGGAAGTTGAGCCTGTGGGTTTTAGAGAAGAACCCACAAGCTCCAACCGGGAATTGTGTTGAGTTTGTACTGCACAGTTGAGATTGCTGCTCTCAAATTTCAAAATTGTAGGCACTCGTTTCCTTAAAATACAGTGGGTAAAAACCCCAGGTCACAGGAGGGGATCTAGAGCTTTCCCAATATCCAAGCTCAAAACTGCAGAAGTACATGATGTTTCTATGAGTTATATGTTCAGCGAAGTGGCATTATCAGGGGAGGGAGGCTGGGACCCTGGTGCATAAATGCCTCAGGGACCAGGAGCAGGCTGGCCCAGGGTGTTTATATTTCTTTTACTTACAAATATAAATGGAAGTAGGAAGTTCTGTAACTGCGATGAAGTGAAATCGGCAAGCCTCACCTTCTATTTTATTAAGGCATCACTATGTGCAGAGGTTAAGAGCTTGGCTACTAACTAAAAGGTCAGCAGTCCTTGGAAACCCTGTGGGGCAGTTCTACTCTGTCCTATAGAGTTGCTATGAGTTGGCAAGGGGGAGTTGGTGATTCTAAAATAACATTTGAAGGGAGACTGGAGTTTTTGTTGAGAGAGACCAATGTGAAGAAATCACATCTAATCTGGGTGTGGAGAATGAAAGCACATAAGTCAGTCACATTTACCCTGGAGCGACAGACCTAGACAGACACAGGAGCCTATAGGTAGACGAAGAACATACGCAGAGGTCCTGATGCAGGAAGGAGCAAGACTGATTTCAGGGGAAGACAGAAGGCCTCTATGGCTGGAGGCTAGTGGATTGAGACAATAGATGTAGCTGAAGAAGTCAGTTAGCCCTCATCATTTAGAGCCTGAGGCCATGTTAAAGAATTTGGAAGACCTAAAACTGTTAAATGTCAATACACTTCTTTTTATATCAATTGTTTTCTTATCCTGAATCAAGAAAATTTAAGCTGGATGCTCTTACCTAAAAGAGCAACTCTGCCATGGTGTAGACATGGTATAGAGAACAGTACAGATGAAATGTCTCTTGTTAGGCCAGAATTTGTTGGAAAAGCCCTGCCCAGGCTTAGGAATGGGACCAATGACAGTGGGAGACCCATTCTTCCTTAAAACCCAAGCTCCTTTCCATCAGTGATGAAGGTTCATGCTGAAATGGATACATTAGACAGCAGTCTGGATACAGGGTGGTAGAGCTTCTGTGACTTTCCCAGTCCCCTGTCTCTCCACCGTCCAGCCCCACATGCACCCCAGACAGAGTCCTTTCTTTACATTTTCCCTTCTTCCTTTCTTTTCTCCCTTTGTTTTTCCCTTCCTCCTGCCCTCTCTCCCCATCTCTCCTTCTTTCTCCCTTCTCTCTTCTCTTTGTTCTTTAACAGCTTATTGAGGTGTAATTTACATACAATAGGCTTCACATACTTGAAGTGTAAAATGTGATAAGTTTTGACCTATGTGTACACTTATGACCACCACCCATCTCTCAGTTTATTGTACTACAGTGGTTTGCATGTTGCTATGATGCTGGAAGCTATGCCACCAGTATTTCAAATACCAGCAGGGTCACTCATGGTGGACAGGTTTTAAAAGAAATTGCAAACTAAGACAGACTAGGAAGAAAGGCCTTCCAATATACTTCTGAAAATTAGTCAGTAAAAACCTTATAGAGCACAATAAAAGATTATCCAATACAATGCTGGAAGATAAGCCTCGTAGGTTGGAAGGCATTCAATCTACACAGGGCCTGCACCAGTGGTCTCAAGCACACCAATGATCATGAAGATGGTGCAGGACCAGACAACTTTTTGTTCTGTTGTACATGGGGTCACTATGAGTCAGAGCTGACTCAGTGGCAACTAACATTGTTTTACAACACAGTATATGTTTTAAAAAAAGAACATATACTATGTTGTAAAACAACTGCAATCAAGATAATGAACATATCCCTCATTCCCACAATCTTTGTTATGCCCATTTGTTATGCCCATTCTACCACTCTTCCCCATGCCCAGGCAATTCAATTGATTTGCTTTCTGCCACTATTATGGCCTTCGCTCATTGGTGTTCAGTGCGTCAAATCTATTCTCAAGATGGTCTCTGAATTCAGGTGGAATATAGTCAAGGCCATACTTTGACTCTCATGGACTTGTTTTAATTTTCTTCAGCTTCAACTTGAACTTTCATATGAACAATTGATGGTCTGTTCTGCAGTCGGACCCTGGCCATGGTCTCGCTGATGACATCTCTTTCTGTAGATGTAATCTATTTGATTCCTGCATATTCCATCCAGCAAGGCCCACATGTATAGTTGCCATTTATGTTGTACTTCAGGGTTGTAGCCTTATAGCATGCATCTGGGCTGTATCCTTTCACCATACTTATTCAATCTGTTGAACGAATAATCTGAGAAGGTGGACTATATGAAGAAGAACACAGCATCAGAATTGCAGGAAGACTCATTAACAACCCATGACATGCAGATGATACAACCTTGCTTGCTGAAAGTCAGGAAGACTTGAAGTACTTACTGATGAAGATCAAAGACTACAGCCTTCCACATGAATTACACCTCAACATAAAGAAAGCAAAAATCTTCACAATAAGCAACATCATGATAAACAGAGAAAATACTGAAGTAGTCAATGATTTAATTTCACTTGCATCCACGATCAACAACCATGAAAGCAGTAGAAAAGAGATCAAACTATTGAATTGGGCAAATCTGCTGCAAAAGACCTCTTTAAAGTGTTCAGAATGAAGACGTCGTTTTGAGGACTAAGGTGTGCCTGACCCAAGCCACAGTATTTTCAATCACCTCACATGCATGAAAAACCTGGGCAATGAATAAGGAAGACCAAAGAAGAATTGATGCCTTTGAATTACGGTGTTAGTGAAGAATATTTAATATACTATCGACGTCCAGAGGAACTAACAAATCTGCCTTGGAAAAAGTACAGCCAGAGTGTTCCTTAGAAGAGAGGATGGCAAGACTTCATCTCACATACTTTGGGTAAGTTATCAGGAGAGACCAGTCCCTAGAGAAGGACCTCATGCTTGGTAAAGTAGAGGGTCAGCAAAGAAAGAAGAAGATCCTCAATGAGATGGACTGACACAGTGGCTGCAACAATGGGCTCAAACATAGCAACAATTACTAGTATCGTGCAGGGCTGAGCACTGTTTCATTCTATTTTTCATAGGGTCGTCAGGAGTCGGAATTGACTTGAGGACACCTAATATCAGCAACAACAACATACAAAGGGAATCCTTCACTCGGTGCTCTTTGTTATCTCAGTATAATTATTTTAAGACTCATCCATGTCGTTTCATGTATCAAAAGTTTATTCCTTTTTATTTCTGAGTAGTCTTACTGTATGGACATACCACAAATTGCTTATCCATTGGCCTGTTCATGAACAGTTGAGTTGTTTACAGTTTTTGACTACTACGAGTAAAGCTGCTACGAACATTCATGTGCAAGACTTTGGACATGTGCTTTCTTTTCTTTTGGGCGAATACCTAGGCATGAAACAACTAGATCATATGGTAGGTATAGTGTTTAACTTTTTAACAAACTGTCAAACTGTTTTCCAAAGTGATTGAATCATTTCACATTCCTATCAGGAGGGTATAAATCTTCATTTTCTTCACATCTTCACCAGCACTCTTTTTTACATTAGCCATTCTAATAGATGTATGCCTAGCCAAGCCAAGCCTGTTGCCATCGAGTCAGATTCTGACTCATAGTGACCCTATAGGACAGAGTAGAACTGCCCCATAGAGTTTCCAAGGAGTGCCTGGTGGATTCAAACCACTGACCTTATGGTTAGCAGCCGTAGCACTTACCCACTATGCTACCAGGGTTTCCAATAGATGTATAGTGGTATCTTATTGTAGTGGTATCTTATTTTGATTTTAAATTGAATTTCCCAAATGATTAACAGTGTTGAGTATCTTTTTATGTGTTTTTTGCTCTTTGCATCTGTTTAAATCTTTTATCCATTCTTTTACTGAGTTGTGTGTTTTCTTACAAACTTTTGAGAGTCCTTTATATGTACTGTATTCAAGTCTTTAATCAAATATTTGCCCTGTAAATATTTTCACCCAGTTTTGGTTTGTCTCTTATTCTCTTCACAGTGTCTTTCAAAAACCATACTTTTAAATTCTGATGAAGTCCATTTCATCATTTTTAAAAATGGATTGTTCTTTTAGTGCCATATCTTAGAACTCTTTGCCTAACCCAAAATCACAGAGATTTCCTCCTACTAGTTTTATAATTCCAGAATTTATATTTAGATCTATGATCCATCTTGCGTTACTTCTTACGTATAGATCAAAGTTAATTATTTTGGGCACAAACCCATTGCTGTTGAGTCAATTTTGACTCATAGTGACCCTATGGAAAGAGTAGAACTACCCCATAAAGTTTCCAAGGAGCGGCTGGTGGATTCAAACTACTGACCTTTGGGTTAGCAGCCGAGCTCTTAACCACTGCATTTTTGTCAAAAATCAGTTATTCATATAGTTGCCAGTCTATTTCTGGACTCTATTGTATCACATTGATCTATTTTTCTATATGATATTACCATACTGTTTTGATTACTATCACTTTATAATAAGTCTTGAAATTAGTGCTAGCCCTCTAAATTTATTCTTTTCAGAAGTGTTTTGGCTATTCGAGATCCTTTGAGTTTCCATATGTAGTTTAGAACCTGCTTGTAACTTTTTACTAAAAACTTGCTTGGATTTGGATTGGGATTGCGTTGAATCTACAGATCAATTTGGAAAATATTTACACCATAGCAACATTGAGTCTTCGGATTCATGAGCAAGGTACGCCCCTCCATTTATTTAGATCTTTTAAATTTTTGTTCAGCAAAATTTTGTAACTTTTAGTGTACAGAACTTCTCAGGTCTTTTATCGTATTTACCCCTGAGTAGGATGCATTTTTTATGGCATTTGATGCTCTTATAAGTGGCACTGTTCTTAAATGTAATATATGATTATTCACTGCTAATACATTTTTTTTTTAAAAAAAAGTACATTGATTTTTGTGTGTTACCTTGAATCATGCAAATGTACTTAAATCACTATTCATTATGAATTTTAGTAGCTTTTTGGTAGATTCAATCAAATTTTTTACATAGACATTCATGTTGTCTCTAAGTAAAGACCACTTTACTTCTTTTCCAATCTGGGTGTCTTTTATTCCTTTTTCTTGCTCTGGCTAGAAGCTTCAATACAGTGTTAAAGAGAAGTTGTGAGACTGGACATTTTTGCCTTTTTCCCGATCTTAGGAGGAAAACCTTTAGACTTTTATTAAACAGTATGATATTTGCAGAGTCCCTGGCTGGCACACATGGTTAAGTGCTCAACTACTAGCAGAAAGATTGGTGGTTCAAACCCACTCAGAGGAGCCTTGGAAGGTGGGCCTGGCCATTCAAAAGGTCACAGCCTTGAAAAGCTTGTGGAGCAGCTCTGCGTTGACCCACGTGGGGCTGGAGGAGCCAAAACTGACTGGGTGGCAACTAACAGCATGACCTTGGCTAGAGGTTTTTTTGTTTTGCAATTGCTATTTATCAAGTTGAGTACATTCCCTTCTATTTCCAGTTCACTCAAAGTTCTATATAAAGAATGGATGTTAGATTTTGTCTAATTTTTGCATCTATTTAAATTATTTTTTTCCAGTTTATTAACATGGTAAATTATACTGATAGGTTTTGAAATGTCAAATCAACCCTTCTTCCTTGGGTAAAACTCACTTGGTCCTGATGTCATATCCTTTTTCATATGATTTTTAATGTGATTTGCTAAAATTCTGTTTTGGATTTTTGCATCTTTTTCATGAAGGGTATTGGCCTGTAATTTTCTTGTCTTGACATGTCTTTGTCTGATTGGAGTCAGAGTAAAGCTGGCTTCAAAGAATGAGTTAGGAAGTATGCCATCCTCTTCAATTTTCTGGAAGAGTGTATGGAATTGGTAGTATTTCTTCTTCAGTAGGATTCACCAGGGAAGCTATCTGGGACTGGAGTTTTCTTTGTGGAAGGTTTTTCACTACAAACTCCATTTCTTTGATAGATACATAGGTATCTTTGGATTATCCATTTTTTCTTGAGTGAACCTTGTCAGTTCTATGCACTGTAATGCTCTATGAAAATTTCGAATGTAGAAAAAAATGAATGAAAGAGCAAATGAATAAATAAGTAGTTCACTATTTGGAAAGATGGATTATATCTCTGGGCCAAAGTGGCAGGGTCCTAAAATGGGGGTAAAATGTCCCGGCTGCTCCTTATAGCAGATGTCCTTGGAATTTGAGGAGCTGGTGCCACATTGTGCATATAACAGGGGCTCTCTCTAGTTTCAGAGTTGGAAGTGCCTGAGAGGACCCCCCACCACAGGACCGTATCCCATCCTTAGGAACCCTGCACCCACCAGTAGACAGAGCCTCAAGGATGCCCCTTAATTAGAGGTGATACTCATTAGGTTCCTAGGCCATGTCCACCACATGTGCTGTGGGAAGAGTGACCTTATTAGGCCGTGTCAGGCCTCTACATCCTTACCCCAAACCTCTCTCGGGGGAGTTAATCTAAGTCCCCACCCTTGCCATTTCCCTGCTAAGTTTAATGATATTTCCTTCTAAGAGAGACAAATAAAGCTTCTAATAATAGGAAATATAGGTAAAGAGATGCTCCAAATACGACAACCAATGCCGTATTTACCTCTGGCCCTTAGGTAAGCTTAGTCCTCTAAGACGCCAAGATATAATGGAGCAGGCAGTGTGAAGCTGACAAATAGCAGATAGCTTCCCTGGTCTGAGGTTCTTGTGAAGGAGGGAGGCTCCCTGCCCGAGGCCCCTGGATACTGGCTCAAGTCTGTCACCCTGATATACACAATGACTACAATTGTCACTACTTAAAGCAACAACTTCATAATGGCTTTTGAGATGGCTACAAACAGCTTCTTATTATTAAAGAAACCAAAGCCAAAACTTTCTATTTATTAGGTGTTTAGAGAAAGGCAAATTTACAAAATAGCTCTCTACTGAGATGTTGGAGCCCTGGTGGTGCAGTGGTTAAGTGATACAGCTGCTAACCAAAAGGTCGGCAGTTCAAATTCACCAGCTGCTCCTTGGAAACCCTATGGGGCAGTTCTACTCTATCCTCTAGGGTCGCTATAGGTCAGAATCGACTCGACGGTAAATGGGTTTGGTTTGGTTTTTTTACTGAGATGTCATTCAAAATAAATATAAATGGTTCCACGGGCACAAGACACAAGGTCCATTCCGCAGCTCATAAGGCTCTGACATTCTCGTTAAAAAATGAAAGCCACAGACTGAAGCCAGGGTCTGAAATGGCAAATTAACATAATCCATGGAAGAGATGGTGAGATGGCCAGCTGGACTGGCAGAGGCTTTGCTGCCTTGCAACACTCCCCCCTGGTTTGGCCAGAATCATTGTCCCCAGATTTTCCTGAAAGTGCCTCTTCCCATGAACAGTAAAGAAGACAGTGTGCTGAGGTTTCTCTCAATCTGTAAAGTGTCACCAACAGTTGACATTGGATCCCAAATGTCCCATCAGAGAGCTTGACATGTAGTTGGGTAACAAAAGCGTCTGACCAATGCTGACAAGTAGGAGAAGTTTTCAAAGCCACAGGCTTTCTTATGCAAATATTATAGAATGTTCTCTCTTCCTGGGCACATCCTTACCCACAAATAAACAACACCACCAATACACGGGGGAGTTCAGTGGGGCTGAAATGTGGGTGGGCTTTAAATAGATAATGATGATGGTTGTGCAACACTGTGAGTACATTTAATGTCATGGAATTGTACACTCAAAAATGATTAAAATGGTAAATTTTATGGTATATATATTTTACCACAATAAATTTTTTAAAGCAAGTGGGTGCACTTTGAGGGAGTTTTTTGCCCACCACTCACAGTGCCCCAACCACTGTCCCCTCCCTTGTTGCTACATGAATCAGGGGCCTATGTCTTGCTCATCATGTGTTTCCCACCAGGTCCAGCATAGCAGGGCTGGGCACAGGTTAAATATATTAATTATTTTCCTGTTATATATTTCAAGAGGAGCCCTGGTGGTGCAGTGGTTAAGAGCTCAGGCTGCTAACCAAAATGTTGGCAGTTCGAATCCACCAGTTGCTCCTTGGAAACCCTGTGGGGCAGTTCTACTCTATCCTATACGGTCATTATGAGTTGGAATCCACTCGGTGGCAATGGGTAAAAGGTAGTGAAGAATATCAGGTAAGCTGAATTTGCTGCAATGATGATGGAGTCTAAATAAGCTAAAGGAATCCTTTTGTTATTTTTTTCAAGCCTTTGCTTGGGCACCAGAATTGATCCATCTAGCACCAATTGCAACACTTTTATTCTGGCCTTCTTCCTATGTGATAGTTTCTTCTTTTTCCTGCAACATGTTTTTTTATGTGGCAAGGAGCCTGGAAGATGAGGTGACCGGCATGTGACACTGCTAATTCTATTAAGGTCAAGCCCTTCAAGAGAAGCATCTAAGGAGAACCTTCTGGTCCCCTCCTCTCCATCTCCACTGCCACTGCCTACCAGAAGGTGTGATTTACCCCTAACTGTTCTCCTGCCTACAACATCCTTCCTTCCCTCCTCCTCCCTCCTTTACTTCCTTCGTTTCTTCTCCCTCTTCGTTTCTCTCCTCCCTTCCTCCCTTTTTTCCTCCCTCTCTCCCTTTCTTTCTTTCTTCCTTCCTTCTTTCCAATTCCTTTGATTCCCAGCAGGTTTTCCTTCCAATGACTTAGATCAATCTTGCCACTCCCTTACACAAAGCTCTTTGTAGGGTTCCTAAAAAGTTCCTACCCCTTATTAAATGATATGCAGACTTTTTAATTGGCATTTGCTGCCTTCCACTATGTGGTCTCAATTCTTCACAATTTGTTTCAAACATTTTATTTTTAGAGCAGTTTTAGACCTGCAGAAATTGTGCAGAAGGTAAAAAAGTCCTCATATACATCCCCCCCTTCACAATTTCTGCTGTTATTGACATCTCACCTTAGTGTATACACCCCTCTCCCTAAACCTCTGGCAACCACTGATCTGGCTTTTTTGCTGGCTCAGTGTTTTACATTTTCCAGAATGTCAAATAGTAGTGAATTTATCACATTTTCAAAGGAGGGGTTTGGGAAGTAGACTTCCTCGTGGTAGAGTAGTGAGAAAGTGATGGAGGGTATTAAGTGATATTCAGTAGGGGTATTTGGCCTGGGAAAGGACCAGTGGACAGTTGGTCTGTAAACTGCTCTCCTTTCCTACCCCTCCAGTGCCCCCGAATCCTAGCATTCTCCGTTCCTAGCTGTGTCCAGCCCTTCAAGACTTGGCCTGTCTGCATTTCTGCTCATGAGATTTTTTTCCCCCTTCCTAGGATTAACCTTTCTTCACTCACTCATTGTGCAGAGCTGCCCGGCCAGGCGGTGTGGGACCTGGCCTAGTGGTGACACTTATTGCTCCTGACAACTAAGTCATTATTTTCCCTCCTTCTTTCCTGGAAGTTGGAAGAGGGTGATTGGGATTGACCAATTAATTCATAGTGACGTTCAGTGGATACAGTGTATTTCAGAGTAGCCAAAATTCTTTTCTTTTCTTTTTAAGAATCATACCGGTTGCTTTTGCAGAGCTCCATGTTAATGCCGTGGCGAAGGGCATTGAATTGAGCAGGTGAGGCCGCTGAGAGGCAGTCTCACATGGCTACTCAAGCCAGGCTGCCAGGCTCAGCTCCAAGTTCTCCCACTATTATCTGGTGACCTTGCGGAGGGTGCCCACCCTTCCTGTGCCTCAGTCTCTTCATCTGTAAAATAATGATAATGTGTACCCATAAGTGTGTCGTGAGGGTTAAGTGCACGCATAAATGCCCTGAATAGTGCTGGTGCGCCCAAAGCCCTAAGTATGATTACCGCTCTGTGTTAAGTGAGATCCAAAGCCATCAGCGTCCAGCACAGTTGCATTGACCCCTTTGAATCCTAGTCCAGAACACTATCTCCATGTTTTGTGAAAAATCGATCAAACACACACAAAGCCACATTGAGCTACAAGGCCCCTGTAGATAATTTGCTTTGAGTTTCTGCAAAACACATACTGTGGTGCCAACCAAGCTCATGAAAATAATTGTCCAGGGAGTCTGCTATCTTCACTTCTAAATAACAGCTGTGTTGCCTGGAGGAATGTCATTTACATTTGCAAATTTAAGGTTGGTGAAAGAATTTGCCATATTGGAATTTGAAAAGTCAGCAAGTTTTTGTTTTGAACAGTTTTTCAAGTTTTAAAATTTCCTTCAATCTCATACAACACTCACTCTCATATCCAAATACTGCAAACTGCTCTGTCAAGAAAATAGCTTTCTAATAGTCAGATCTTTATTTGAAACCTAACCCTGCACTTGAGCAAATTGCATACCTTCTCAGCATCTCCGGGCCTTCAACTCTTTCATGGGTACTCATCACACATGATTCTTATGAATACTAAGAGAGATTAGGAAACATGCATGCTACACTCATTCTTAGATAAAAGGTTTAAAAATAATAATAGATACCATTGGGGGAGGTTGCTTACTATGTGTTACATGCTGTGAATATATTATATCCCTAGGTTTCTCCCAGAAGATTTCTAACTTCCCAGGAGCGGGAATCTTGAAGAAACAGTCAGACATATAGACAGAGAACCAGATGGAGAACCAGAAAAGTTTTGAAAAGGAGCCAAGGGGACCAATATGGGGACCAGGACTAAGGGAATAAGTTCAATAGAAAGAAATATTGAGAAAAAAATTGAGAAAGTCCCTGAGATTTGTTACACACAATTTTGGCAACATTATGCTGGCCTTAAGTAAGCTGGCCTACATTCAAGTTGGAAAACAAGACATTTGGTCAAACAATGCCTGGGTCAAAAACAAACATCTAAGTACTGGGTTTTGGTCATTTTGGGTGCATCCTGGTGGGTGTGTTTGTAAATCTTGACATAGCTTAAGTAGTTCTTTTTTTTAAAAAAAAAAAATAATAATATTTCATAGTATTTTTGGAGAAGGTTTAGCTGTTTAGGTTCCCATTCAATCATTTCTACACAAGTTGTTCAGTGACATTGGTTACATTCTTTATAATGTGTAAACATTCTCATTATTTCCATTCTGGTTGATCCATTTCCATTAATCTAGTTTTCTTGACCCCTTACATTCTCATTTTTGTTTTAAAGTAATTGTTGACCACTTAGTCTCATATAGGTGATTTTTTAAAGGAGCACAATACTTAATGGCGATGTTTATTATATTTTGAGCCAATTCATTATTTAGCTCCAAGGTGACCTCAGGGGTTAGTTTCAGTTCAAGGATTGAATAGGAATTATCTCAAGTCACTAGTCTCAGAAAGTCCTCCAGCTCAACCAGCCCAGTAGGACTGTTTTTTGTTTTTAGGAAATTTGAGGTTCTGTTCCACATTTTCCCCCATTCTGTCAGTGCCCATCTAGTATGGTCCTGGTTAAAATGGTTGGTAGTGGTAGCTGGGCACCATCTAAAACTTGTCATCTCAGGGTAGATAAGACCGTGGTTCAAGTAGATTACTTGTCCTACAGACTAGTTTCTTCTTTAAATCTTTGGTTTCCTTCTTTCTCTTTTGCTCCAGATAAGTAGTTGTATCTTAGATGACGGCTTGCACTCTAATTAGTTTTTTCTGTTTAAAAAAATTTTTCTAATGTCTATAAATGAGATTAAATTTTAGCTCGTTATCCCTGCTCTGTAGAACTATAAGTAGTGAAAGGAGAACAGCAAAATGTGCAACGGCAGATTAGCTTGGACAACTTCTCAGACCAATAATAACTTACAAGATTTGATTTTTATAGAAAAGATATGTAAAGACATACTAAAAGGTGAGACAGACTCATTGTCCCAAGGTAGATGGCAATGTGGGGGGTTTGTGGTTCTTCTGCTTTTCTGTATTTTCTGATTTTGCTAAGAACTTGATTTCCTTTCATAATAGAAAAAATAAACAAAATACATGAGAAAAGGACCTGGAACATTCAGGGATGGGCTTTTTCCCTCTACTTTAAAAAATATATATTTTTTTCAGTTCATCTTAAACTAATGATGTGTAACTTCTATGTGAAAACGCCAGAATTTAGGACAGAGACTTGGAAGGGAAGGACTGGGAAAGAAGGAGAAATGGATGTTGGGTGGAGTTTGAAAAAGGCACACAAGAGTCTTTGATATGCTGCTACCTCCTTCCTCCACCTCTTCCTCCATTCTCATTTGCTGAAAACCACTGTTACTGGGCTTTGCATTACAGGGGTTTATGTGCATGGTTTCCACCGTTCCAATCTGAGCACTTCTAGAGGGATTGCCCTACCCATCTTTGTGCTCCTGAGTGGCCAAAAGGTGAGAAAGGACCTTACAGATGTTACTGCTGTTTGTCATTATCATCAGAGTTTTCCCAGGAACAAAATACTGCTAGTTATTTCCTCCCATAAGAATCTATTCCAGGAAAGTACACTAACAAGAATTTGAGATTATGCAAATCTAAACAAGATAAGAGAAGTGTGAAAGAATTGGTTGTGATGTGTATGTTTGGTACATAACGCATGATTCAGAGCCCTCGTGGCAAAGCTAATATATTCCACATCATATAAACAAAGACATCTTCCCCTTAATTTCCTTCTTGCTACATGATATATATTTTTTTCCACCTCAAAGAAATGTGGTAATTAGTCATTGGTTTTGGCTTGGATTGCTACAATTTTTCTAAAAGAGTGAGACGCAAGCTCTAAAGACAAATGAAGACATTCCTTCACTTGAATATGCTTAAGAGTGGTGGTTTCTCAATTAAATACATTTATTTTTTAACTGGACATGACTCTGAACTCTCCCAAGGGTCAATGCTATTGTTACAGAATTACCAAAGTGCAAACTCCTGCTGAACGAAACTTGTTTCTGAATTTGTGGCTCAGATGGATTTGGCAATATTGGTATTTTCCTCTTTCTCAACTTTCTCAGCTAGTTGGCTAAGGCATTAATGCCCTCCAGCTGTTCCCCCTTAGAGCGGCATTGTCTCCCTTAGGGAGGAGTTCTCAGCGCCTTACTCAGCACTAAGTTTGTTTTGTTTTTTTTTTTTTCCTGGATCCTTCACTGTACCTTTCCAAGAGCTATTAGAGAAATGAGAGGAGGTTCAGGTTCTCATTCAAATGCCTAAATCATGTGCACTTTTGGAAATAGAATCAACTTTACCCAACCCTCAGTTGCCTGTCACAACATATGAGTCACCAGAGGCAAATGGCTCTGAGCGGGAATTTTGAAGCACAGAGGTTAGTGTGAGTTTGGAAAGAAAAAGCCTGCTTCACCCATCTCCTTGGAATTCCTGCTGTGGCTTCAGCCAAGTAGCATCAACACCATTAATAGCTTTGTAACAGCAGTTCTGCAGCTGGTGTGGAGTTAAACATACCAGGCTGACTTGCCGTTACTGAGATTAGTAAATGTCTCCTTATCTTGGTGCCACTGGATGCCTGTACAATAGAGTGGGTGATAGAGATTCAGCATTACCATTGGGAGCTATGCAAATGCAGTCAAGGTTACTGGATATTGACTAGAACACAAGAACATAGTGAGGAAACCAGATAAATAAAAATTTGGTGGCTCTTGTTTCTCCTTGCCCGTTTTCTCCATGATGAGAAAAGGGCAGGGATTCTGAGCCTGTATTCAAATGCTAAGTATCATATTTGAAAATGACACCATAAAGCCATTGAGATCAATAAGGCAACCAATGCAAACACTGTTAACTTTATGCATAGACTTGAGCCAGGTCACAGCACTTTTAAGGACCATGGTCATAAGTTTTAAATGTGGACTATCTCAGACAAGGTCCCTTGGCGGTGAAAACAGTCAGCATTCGACTACTAACCTAAAGGTTGATAGTTTGAACTTACCCAGCAGCACTGTAGAAGAAAGATCTGGCAATCTGCTGCCCTAAGGATTACAGGCAAGAAAATGCTATGGAGTGGTTCTACTCTGGAGTACATGGGGTCTCTGTGAGTCAGAATCAGCTCAACAGAGATGCGTTTGGCTTTTGGTTTGGCCTCAGATAAGGGATAAAGAAAGATTTTTCAGGAAACAAGGCATAGGAATCAAGATACTGAACTCCCAGCATCCAACATGTTGAACAAAATGATCAACAGAAATATAAGTAAAGACTGCATCAGCACGGAAAAGCCAATATGGGCACCGTCTGCATGTCCAATGCTGGAGGTACTTCTGTTAGATATACTGCCCATGGATGTGGGATGACCTAGTTGTGCTAAAGTCTAAATTACATGAGAAATAGAACAAAACTATCTTTAAACATCATATATTTTCCATAACATATGAGCCTTTGGAAGCATCCTGAGAGACATAAATGCTTCCAGGGGCTTAGAAGAGCACCACCAATAAACCCTAATGCAAGAGGAAGGAGAGTTGAGGAGTGTTCAGAGCTGACACTGGGGCTTTTCATTCTCTGCCACCTTGCAGCGTTGGCTCCCACCGCTGCATAGGGAGGTCTCCAGGACTGCACTGGATTAAATATCATATTTGCAGAGGACTGGGCCAGGCAGAGAGCCACTGCCCAGGAATATGACTTTCAGTCATGAGTGGAGATTGGACTTCCAGCTGCAACCATGTCTGTGGCTGTGGAGTAACAGTGGCCCTTGCTGACCCTCACCACACCCTCCACTAAACATTTCCTTCCCCAGACTTCTTGACTGCAGAATGGTGACTCACTGCTGTTTTTCCTCCTTTACTTCTTTAGTCTTCACCTGAGGTGTCTCCTTGAAAGATGTTTCAGGAGGCCCACATCAATGTCTGACCGAAGCCAGCACATTTGTCTGCTTAACTATGAGCCTGCTGCATGTGAGTGTAGATTTCCCTCCAAGTATCTCCCTGTGAACTAGATCCATTGCAACAGACAGACGACTTCAGCAAAGCATCACATTTGTGTTCTACCAGAATTCAAGAGCAGAGTCATATATTCATGTAATATAAGTTGTCTCTAAAAAAGTTCAGTAAGAGGTAAAATTTACGATACAGCCACAGTAATCAAAACAGCCTGGTACTCATTCACTGAAAGACACATAGACCAATGGAATAGAATTGAGAAGTAAACCCATCCATCTATGGGCAGTTGATTTTTGTCAAAGTGTCAAAGTCCTTTCAATGAGAAAGAAACAGCCTCATTAATGAATGGTGCTGAAAAAACTGCATATCCATTTGCAGAAAAATGTAGCAGAATCCATACCTCACACCATACACAAAAACTAACTCAAAATGTATCCAAGACCTAAATATTAAAGCTTCAACTATAAAGTTCCTGGAAGATAACATAGAAACAAAAACTAGAGGACCTAATTTTTGGTATAAACTGTCTTTCAAACACAAATAAAAACTCCCAAACAGCAGAAAATAAATTAGATAACTGGGACCTCCTAAAAATTAAATACTTATGGTCATCAAAAGACTTTTGCAATCCACCACGGCACTATAGACAGAAGCACCATGCTGTCCCTATGCAGCAAAGACCCAAAAAACTAAGTAAAACAGATACCAACATCAATTCTGGAACCCTGAACATCAAATGAAGGAATAAACTACTCGACCAAGCACTGAATGGAATAATAAACTTACAGAGAAAAAGAAGTCCCCTATGAGATAACATGGCATGGATTAGTCATCTTGGATTATATCCACCAAGGAACAAAGACAGGAAGTACAGGAAGGCAACTTCACGGACTCCCAACAGGAGACAGAGCACCCAGTAACAAGGCATATACATTTTCCCACCCCCCAACTTTCTTCCCTGTACGATGCCTCCACTGCTTTCCAACGGGTCTCAGTAGCTCAGCTGGAGAGATACCAGCTCACTGCTGCCTGGGTCCTCCCAGCCCCCAACGGCCAGCCCCTTCAGTGCCATTTTTATTTTGTTTGTTTATTTTGCCCTTTTTTGGTTGCTTCTCTCTCTTTCCCTTCATCTTTTTCTTTCACCCTACCAAGTAGCCCAGTATGCCATTCCCTCTCCTTCTTGTCAGGCTAAGATTTTTTGGTTTCTTTTCTTTTTTTTTTTTCTGTTTCTTCTCCTTTCCTTTCCTTCCTTTTCTCTTGCCACCCAACCCCGTGCACTGCTCCCATCCCTTCTCAAAGGGCCGTGCTGCACCACCCAGCTGGAGAGTCACTGCATTCGGCCTCTCGGGGCCTGTGCCAACAATACCAACAAGTTCCTTCAGTGCCATTTTATTACTGTTTGTTTGTTTCCCTTTTTTTTTTTTTTTTTGTTGCTGTTGTTTCTTCTCTCTCTCTTTTCCTTCCTTTCCTTTCTCCTACCCTCCTAGCCTTGTGTGTCATCCCCACCCCCTTTTGGTGGGCTGTGCTGTACTGCTCAGCTGGAAAGCCTCTGACACACAGCCTCACTGGGTCTGCACCACCCCCACAGGCTGGCTCCCTCAGTGCCATATTTTTTATTTTTCTTTATCTTTCCTCTTCTCTGTTTTCCTCCTCCCTCCCACCTAGGCCCTGTGCTGCACCCACTCCTTCCTGACAAGCCATGCCACAGCACCCAGAAAGAGAGACATCAGCTTGCTGCCATCACAATTCTGTCCCACCCCCAACAGCCAACTCCTCCCACCATAGTTATTTATTTATTTATTTTTTAATTTGTTGGTTTCTTCTCTCTCTTCTGTTTCCTTCCCTTTCTCCTACCAACCTAGCCCTGTGCACCACCCATGCCACTTCTCAACAGGCCAAGCCACACCACTTGACTAGAGAGCCACTGGCACATGGTCTTATGAGGTCTGCCCCACACCTACCTGCTGAATCTTACCATGCCACCATTTTATTTACTTTTTTCTTTCATTTTTTTTCTTTTGTTTCTTTCTCTTCACTCTCTTCTTCTACTCACTCACTTTTCTTGCCACATCACATACTCTCCCTTCCTTCCTGCCTAACTGCACTATGTGCCAAGTGCCATGCCCTTGACTGGCATTGGTGCTGTCCCCCAGACCCTGCCCTGTACTGCCCCCTGGCCCTGCCCTGTCAGCCCCAGTGTATGCAGCAAACTTACCATCCCTGCCCTTATACCCCCACTGGGCTCACTCTACTGCACCATAACTGAGTGACCATCCCTGCCCACCTGGATGAGGTGGCGAGAGGTACCCATGCCCGCAGGCAAGCCAGCAACAAAACACACAGCCCACCTGCCCAGACATAACTAAATAAAACAAAAAAGCAGAATGAAACAAACAAATCTACAATTAATACATGAAGAAAATAATTCCTTAAAGTCCCAGAGACTGCAGACAGTATCAAAATATATATTTAAAAAAAAAAAAAAAAGGTGGCTCCAGAAAGCAAACCCAAAATAAAATGTCAGAGAACCTTCTGGTAGAGGAAAAGGCACTGGAATTACCTGATAAGGAATTCAAAACTCTAAGATTCAGGGTTCTCCAAGAGATGAAGAAAAATGCAGAAAAAATAAGGAAAAATAGACAAAATCATGGAAAATACAGACAAAATCAGGGAAAACATAGACAAAGCAATAGAAGATTACAGGAAAATAATACAGGAACGAAATGTCAAAATAAATAAACAACCAGAAATCACACAATAACAGCAATTATAAATTCAAAAGATAACAAGATTTCAGACACAAACAGTGCAATTTTTTTAGGAGCAAATTTGAAGCAATGGAAGACAAGATCAGCTAAATAGAAGACAAATACTTGGATACCTCTTTGTTTGAGGAAAAATCAGAGAAAAGAACAAAGAAAAAGGAAGAAACCCTGAGAATGACGTGGGATACATTCAAAAGCAAAAATCTGTGAGTGATTGGAGTGCCAGAACAGGAGGAGAAAATGGAAAACTTAGAGAAAACCATTGAAGACTTGCTAACAGAAAACTTCCCTAATATCATGAAAGATATTATCTTCAGCAAAGTTTTGCTTGTGTGTGATATTAATGATATCACTCAATAATTTCTGCATTCTGTTGGATCATCTTTCTTTGGAATGGGCACAAATATGGATCTCATCCAGTCAGTTGGCCAGGTAGGTGTCTTCCAAATTTCTTGGCATAGGTGAATGAGCGCTTCCAGTTTCACGTCTGTTTGTTGAAATATCTCAATTGGTTTTCCGCCAATTTCTGGAACTTTGTTTTTCTCTAGTGTCTTTGGTGTAGATTATATTTCTTCTTTCAGTGTCATTGATTCTTGGTCTTATTCTACCTCCTTAAATTGTTGAATGTCGACCAATTCTTTTTGGTACAGTGTGTCTTAGGCTGGGTTCTCTAGAGAGGCAAAGCCAGTAAAGCATACACAGAGAGAGAGAGAAAGAGAGAGATTTATATCGAGGAAACAGCTCACATGACTGAGAAACCTAGAAAGTCCCAAGTCTGAGGATCAGAATAAGGCTTCTCCTGATTCACGTAAATACAGGGGCTGGTGAACCCAAGATCGGCAGGTCAGAGAGCAGGGCTCTTGCTCACAGGATGTGAAGTTTGATGAATCCCAAGATCAGCAGGCAAGGCCACGAGGCTTCTCCTGTTTTACGTAGCTGCAGGGGCTGGTGGACCCAAGATCAGCAGGTAAGCTGCCTTGCTCATGTCTGAAGAACAGGTGGTCAGAGGAACAAGAGGCAGCTGCAGGATCCAGAACATGCCAAAAGCCTTGGCAAGGTGAGCAGGAAGGAAGTGGATGATGGAGGGTGGAGAGATGGAGGCTGAGGGGTTGGTGAGCCACCACAGGCCCTGCCCCCACAGGTACCACTCAGCAGATTCCATCATGGGGGTGATCACGTATCAAATTTCCACAGGGAAGGAATCACAACATTATACAACTACAAGAACACTGAGAATCATGACCCAGCCAAGTTGACACACAGTCTTAACCATCACACAGTTATTCTCTGTATTCTTTCCCTCTTCTTTTGATGTTCCCTGCGTCATTCAATGTTTTTCCCATAGAATCCTTCACTATTGCAAATCAAGGCTTGAATTTTTCTTCAGTACTTTCAGTTTGAGAAATGCTGAGCATGTTCTTCCCTTTTGTTTTCTAACTCCAGGTCTGTGCACAATTCATTATAATACTTTACTTTTTCATCTTAAGCCACCCTTTGAAATCTTTTGTTCAGCTCTTTTACTTCATCATTTCTTCCTTTCCTTTAGCTCTTCTACATTCAACAGCAAGCTTCACAGTCTCTTCTGACATCCATTTTGATCTTTTCTTTCTTTCCTGTCTTTTCAATGGCCTCTGGCTTTCTTCATTCATGATATCCTTGATGTCATTCCACAACTCATCTGGTCTTCAGTGATTGGTGTTCAATGTGTCAAATCTATTCTTGAGATGGTCTCTAAATTCAGATGGGATATACTCCAGGTTGTACTTTAGCTCCCTCCAACTTGTTCTAATCTTCTTTAGCTTCAGCTTGGAACTTACATATGAGCAATTCATGGTCTGTTCCGCAGTTATTCCATCTGGTGATTTCCAAGTATATAGTCATCATCTATTTTGTCAAAAAAGGTGTTTGCATTGGAATTTCCTGAGCCAGAGAGTGAACTGTGCTGTGGTTTTTCTTTCTTTCTTTCTTTTTTTTTTTTTGGTCTTTTCCTAACCCATTCTCCTGGCCTGAGAGAAGCAACTACAAAAAACCCAGGGACCAAAAATCCTTCCCTAATTGGACTAAAAACACAGAACCAGCTCCAGCCAAGCATATGTGACCCACAGTCTTGGGCTTTCATCCCTACAGGGAACAAGGTGGCTATTATAATGCAAAGGCATTTCTGATAGGGATCTGACTGTAATTGGTTTAGCAGATTACTGGAAAGACAAGTTTCCCGGGTCTGATATCTCTGCATATTCAACAGAGCCCTCACTGACCCACAACAGGGAACTGAGGGCTGAAGCTCCCCCGAGACCACCTAGCCTCCTGCCTTAGGGGTCTAAGGAGGGTGACACCTACCAATCTGTAGAGGTACTTGCATTGGGGGCCTAAGGTACAGCTGCAGAGCCCACCCACCAAGGTGCTTTAGGAATAGAGACACACCTACCTCACTGACACTTGGGGGAAGCCTGTCAGCATCCTGCCCCCCCCACCGGAGTGTGAACCCCTGCTGCTACTAGAATCTGGTGCACACAACTATCACCACTACTTCTCTAGGTGGATAGGTGACAGTCTGCACCACACACTTGATGACCCAAAATCAGATTCTACTCAAGAATAGTGAATGGACTCTTAGGCTTATATATCTAGTAACAGCCCAAACCACCTGGTAATAGGACACAAGTGATTCAAGGACTACAACAATCAAGACAGTGCAATCTAGCAGCCCGTCTATGTATATTGAAAGAAAACAAAACAAGATAAGACTCAGTGAGCAAATATAGAATAAATCACTACGATATGTTAGTGATGGCTCGGAGACAGCAGTCGATATCAAACCACATAAAGAAGCAGAACGTGATTGCTTCTGCAACTCCCCATACTAAAGAATCAAAATCCTTCCCAAATGAAGATACAATCCTGGAATTGCCAGATACAGAATATAAAAAACTAATTTAGAGAATGCTTCAAGACATCAGGGATGACCTCAGAAATGAAATAAGGCAATCTGCAGAAAAAGCCAAGGAACACACTGATAAAGCAGTTGAAAAAATCAAAAAGATTATTCAAGAACATAGTGGAAAAATTAATAAGTTGCAAGAATCCATAGAGAGACAGCATTCAGAAATCCAAAAGATTAACAATAAAATTACAGAATTAGACAATGCAATAGGAAGTCAGAGGAACAGACTAGAGCAATTGGAATGCAGAGTGGGAGATCTGGAGGACCAGGGAATCGACACCAATATATCTGGAAAAAAATCAGATAAAAGAATTAAAAAAAGAAATGAAGAAACCTAAGAATCATGTGGGACTCTATCAAGAAGAATAACTTGCGTGTGATTGGAGTCCCAGAACAGGGAGTGATAACAGAAAACACAGAGAGAATAGTTGAAGATCTGTTGGCAGAAAACTTCCCTGACATCATGAAAGATGAAAGGATATCTATCCAAGATGCTCATCGAACCGCATTTAAGGTTGATCCAAAAAGAAAATCACCAAGACAGATTATCATCAAACTTGCCAAAACCAAAGATAAAGAGAAAATTTTAAAAGCAGCCAGGGAGAAAAGAAAGGTCTCCTACAAAGGAGAATCAATAAGAATAAGTTTAGACTACTCAGCAGAAACCATGCAGGCAAGAAGGCTATGGGATGACATATACAGAGCACTGAAGGAGAAAAACTGCCAGCCAAGGATCATATATCCAGCAAAACTCTCTCTCAAATATGAAGGCAAAATTAAAACATTTACAGATAAACACAAGCTTAGAGAATTTGCAAAAACTAAACCAAAGCTACCAGAAATACTAAAGGAAATTGGTCAGAAAACCAATAATATCAGATACCAGCACAACACAAGGTCACAGAACAGAACATCTTGATATCAACTCAAGTAGGGAAATCACAAAAACAAATTAAGATTAATTTTAAAAAGAAAAAAAAATGCTGAAAACAGGGAATCATTGAAGTCAATATGTAAAGATCACAATAATCAAAAACAGGGTCTAAATACAGGTGGCATAGAATTGCCATACGGAGAGGGATACAAGGTGATATAGGACAACACAAGTTAGGTTTTTACTTAGAAAAATAGGGGTAAATACTAAGGTAACCACAAAGAGGTATAATAACTCCATAATTCAAAATAAAAACCAGAAAAACATAACGACTCAGCAAACATAAAGTCAAATACTATGAAAATGAGGAACACACAATTCAGAAATAAAAATGTCTCAACACAAAAAAAAAAGTGGAAAAATGAAATTGTCAACAACACACATAAAAAGGCATCAAAATGACAGCACAAAACACATACTTATCTATACTTACGCTGAATGTAAATGGACTAAACGCACCAATAAAGAGACAGAGAGTCTCAGACTGGATAAAGAAACACGATCCGTCTATATGCTGCCTACAAGAGACACACCTTAGACTTAGAGACACAAACAAACTAAAACGCAAAGGATGGAAAAAAATATATCAAGCAAACAATAAGCAAAAAAGAGCAGGAGTAGCAATATTAATTTCTGACAGAATAAACTTTAAAGTTAAATCCACCACAAAGGATAAAGAAGGACACTACATAACCATTAAAGGGACAATTGACCAGAAAGATATAACCATATTATACATTTATACACCCAATGACAGGGCTGCAAGATACATAAACTTTAACCGAACTGAAAAGTGAGATAGACACCTCCACAATTATAGTAGGGGACTTCAACACACCACTTTCGGAGAAGGACAGGACATCCAGTAAGAAGCTCAATAGAGACACGGAAGACCTAATTGCTCTATCAACCAACTTGACCTCATTGACTTATACAGAACACTCCACCCAACAGCAGCAAAGTATACTTTTTTTCTAGCGCACATGGAACATTCTCTAGAATAGACCACATATTAGGTCATAAAACAAACCTTTGCAGAATCCAAAACATCAAAATATTACAAAGCATCTTCTCAGACCACAAGGCCATAAAAGTAGAAATCAATAACAGAAAAATTAGGGAAAAGAAATCAAATACTTGGAAACTGAACAATACCCTGCTGAAAAAAGACTGGGTTATAGAAGACATTAAGGAGGGAATAAAGAAATTCATAGAATGCAACAAGAATGAAAACACTTCCTATCAAAACCTCTGGGACACAGCAAAAGTGGTGCTCAGAGGCCAATTTATATCAATAAATGCACACATACAAAAAGAAGAAAGAGCCAAAATCAGAGAACTGTCCCTAGAGCTTGAACAAATAGAAAGTGAGCAACAAAAGAATCCATCAGGCACCACAAGAAAACAAATAATAAAAATTAGAGCTGAACTAAATGAATTAGAGAACAGAAAAACAATTGAAAGAATTAACAAAGCCAAAAGCTGGTTCTTTGAAAAAATTAACAAAATTGATAAACCATTGGCTAGACTGACTAAAGAAATACAGGAAAGGAAACAAATAACCCAAATAAGAAACGAGAAGGGCCACATCACAACAGACCCAACTGAAATTAAAAGAATCATATCAGATTATTACGAAAAATTGTACTCTAACAAATTTGCAAAGCTAGAAGAAATGGATGAATTCCTGGAAAAACACTACCTACCTAAACTAACACATTCAGAAGTAGAATAACTAAACAGACCCATAACAAAAAAAGAGATAGAAACGGTAATCAAAAAACTCCCAACAAAAAAAAAGCCCTGGCCCGGACGGCTTCACTGCAGAGTTCTACCAAACTTTCAGAGAAGAGTTAACACTACTACTACTAAAGGTATTTCAAAGCATAGAAAATGACGGAATACTACCTAACTCATTCTATGAAGCCACCATCTCCCTGATACCAAAACCAGGTAAGGACATCACAAAAAAAGAAAATTACAGACCTATATCCCTCATGAACGTAGATGCAAAAATCCTCAACAAAATTCTAGCCAATAGAACTCAACAACATATCAAAAAAATAATCCACCACCACCAAGTGGGATTCATACCAGGTATGCAAGGTTGGTTTAATATTAGAAAAACCATTAAAGTAATCCACCATATAAATAAAACAAAAGACAAAAACCACATGATCTTATCAATTGATGCAGAAAAGGCATTTGACAAAGTCCAACACCAATTTATGATAAAAACTCTCAGCAAAATAAGAATTGAAGGAAATTCCTCAACATAATAAAGGGCATCTATACAAAGCCAACAGCCAACATCACTCTAAATGGAGAGAACTTGAAAGCATTTCCCTTGAGAACGGAAACCAGACAAAGATGCCCTTTATCACCGCTCTTATTCAACATTGTGCTAGAGGTCCTAGCCAGAGCAATTAGGCTAGACAAAGAAATAAAGGGCATCTGGATTGGCAAGGAGGAAGTAAAATTATCTCTATTTGCAGATGACATGATCTTATACACAGAAAACCCTAAGGAATCCTCCAGAAAACTATTGAAACTAATAGAAGAGTTTGGCAGTGTCTCAGGTTATAAGATAAACATACAAAAATCACTTGGATTCCTCTACATCAACAAAAAGAACATCGAAGAGGAAATCACCAAACCAATACCATTCACAGTAGCCCCCAAGAAGATAAAATACTTAGGAATAAATCTTACCAAAGATGTAAAAGACCTATACAAAGTAAACTACAAAGTACTAGTGCAAGAAACTAAAAAGAACCTACTTAAGTGGAAAAACATACCTTGCTCATGGATAGGAAGACTCAACATAGTAAAAATGTCTATTCTACCAGAAGCCATCTATACATACAATGCAATTCCGATCCAAATTCCAATGACGTTTTTTAATGTGATGGAGAAACAAATCACCAACTTCAGATGGAAGGGAAAGAAGCCTCAGATAAGTAAAGCATTACTGAAAAAGAAGAAGAAAGTGGGAAGCCTCACTCTACCTGATTTCAGAACCTATTATACAGCCACAGTAGTCAAAACAGCCTGGTACTGGTACAACAACAGGCACATAGACCAATGGAACAGAATTGAGAACCCAGATATAAATCCATCCACATATGAGCAGCTGATATTTGACAAAGGCCCAGTGTCAGTTAATTGGGGAAAAGATAGTCTTTTTAACAAATGGTGCTGGCATAACTGGATATCCATTTGCAAAAAAATGAAACACGACCCATATCTCACACCATGCACAAAAACTAACTCCAAGTGGATCAAAGACCTAAACATAAAGATTAAAATGATAAAGATCATGGAAGAAGAAATAGGGACAATGTTAGGAGACCTACCACAAGGCATAAACAGAGTACAAAATATTACCAATAATGACAAAGAGAAACCAGATAATTGGGAGCTCCTTAAAAATCAAACACCTATGCTCATCTAAAGACTTCACCAAAAGAGTAAAAAGACCACCTACAGACTGGGAAAGAATTCTCAGCTCTGACATCTCCGACCAGCGCCTGATCTCTAAAATCTATGTGATTCTGTTAAAACTCAACCACAAAAAGACAAACAACCCAATCAAAAAGTCGGCAAAGGATATGAACACACACTTCACTAAAGAAGATATTCAGGCAGCTAACAGATACATGAGAAAATGCTCTCGATTATTAGCCATTAGAGAAATGCAAATTAAAACTATGATGAAATTCCATCTTCCTCCAACAAGGCTGGCATTAATCCAAAAAACACAAAAGAATAAATGTTGGAGAGGCTGCGGAGAGATTGGAATTCTTATACACTGCTGGTGGGAATGTAAAATGGTACAACCACTTAGGAAATCTAGCTAAATCAATGGAAACAGAACAAACAGAAGGGAAAAAATGAGAATGCTGACACATTGTGAAAATTGTAACCAATGTTATGGAAACAATTTGTATAAAAACTGTCAAATGGGAACCTAATCTGCTGTGTAAACCTTCACCTAAAATATAATAAAATATTTTAAAACATAAAATAAATGTTACAAAACCTCACAAACTCCTAGGAAAATTAGAACATAACAGGTTATAAGAATAAAAATCAGGTTCATAAATGATTTCACTTCCATAACCCAGAAACCCCCTGCCCCCCAAAATTAAGCAATATCTGTATTTTGAAAGAAAACTGTTGAGACTCTAGAATAATATATTCAGCCAAGCTGTTATTCCTAACAAAGCAACAGAAATACATCTTATTATTTGAACACACTCAGAAAATACCTGAGTAAGTTACACAAAGGAGTATACCCAGGAAAGTTTTAGTGTGCTTTGTACGAATTTTATATTACTCTTTTTTTTGTCATTTTTATTAAAATATTTTTTACCACTAGCTTTTTCATTTTGAAGTTTCTGTTTGAATTGTGTTTATACAGTTTGGGGCCTGAAAATTAAAAACACATTGTCAAACTGATTGATTTTTTTCCTTTGTGATTTCTTCTAATGTTTTTATGTTTACAAAGTACATTCCTATTCACAAAGCAGATAACCAAGTAATAATTACAGCTGAGGTTTTTTTTTTTTCACTTGTAATGTTTTCGTCTCTGTGTGTTTGATTTTAATTTATGAGATGATGTGTGAATCTGACTTTCTTTTATTTCACCTAATGGTGATTCAATTGCTCCAGTATTATTTATTCAATAGTCATAACTTTCTCTGAGGATATGCATTGCTTGTTTTTTTTTCCAATTGCTAAACTCTTAAGTACATACTTTGAATCCTAGACTATTGTGTTCTCCAGCTCTATCAGCTCATTCTTGAAAATATGTCCCACTCATTTAGGTACTACAGTTTTAAGATCCAAATAGGTTTTCTAAGGAGCCATGGTGTTGCAATGGTTAAAGTGCTCAGCTATTAACTGAAAGGTCAGAGGTTTGAACCCACCAGCTGCTCCATGGAAGAAAGATGTTGCAGTCTGCTCCCATAAAGATTACAGCCTTGGAAACCCTATAGGGCAGCTCTACTCTATCCTGTAGAGTTGCTCTGAGTCGGAATCAACTCAGTGGCAACAGGTTTCAATTTTCCAGGTTAGCAGTGATATCACTACAAATGAAATTATACTCACTTACTAATTGCTGAACTCCTTATTGTGGGCCTTCCTGGGGTAATGACACTGAAAATCTCCATAAATTACTATTTATGTCTCGCACCATTGTTCATGTCTCATACAATCCTAAGACTTAAAGAAATTTGTCACTTTAAACATGAGACACACTAGGATAGAGCCATAAGTTGGTGCTGATACCATTCCTGATCTGGATAATTAAGGACTTTTTTTTAATTGTTCTCATCTGATGAAAATAAGCAGAGGACATGGGAAGAAAAATCTCCACCCTGAATTTCAGAGCCATTCTTGGAACTAATAGTGAAAGGAATGAGAGAGATAAAATGACTGAGGTCCATCTTTAGGGACTTTGCTTTCAACTCTTAGTGAAATGAAGAAGCAAAAACAATCAAAGAAGAGTGATGAATAGTAATAATAGCTTCAATATGGAGTGATTATCATCTAGTATGTCAGTCTGCCATAACGAGGAAAGATTTGAAATATATATATATATATGTTTTATTCAGAGAACACTAAGACCTAGATGTCCTGGCCATTCAGAGTCCTAGGACTCATCTGCAATGCATTATCTCATAGCACACGTTATCAAGGGCCCTTGTGAGCCAGGCACTCTGTTCAAAAATGTAGGTGTAAAGATGCATAAAATAGAAGCTATGTCCCAAAACATTTACTTCCCATCGCTGTGCCCTGGCAACTTTGGAAGGCACATTCCCCATTTCTAATATTTGTTTTCTGGACTTAGCATCTTTGGTCCACCTCTGCCTTAGTCAACTTTTACCTTGCTCCTGACCCCAGAGGACGTTCCTAGGGTCTCGTCTTAGCACTTCCTTACTGTGCTTTTGACAAACCAGTAGAATCTGAGGATCATCAAGCTAAGCCAGGATGCTCTGTCAAATACTCTCAATTCCTCTATATCTTTGTCATGTACTAGCAATAGGAACTTGGTGCAGGCACTAAACCTATCTGGACTTCAGTCTTCTCATCTCTCTTTGGAATTCTGGGATGGATTTTACATGGTTTTATGGTATAGTTTTCTTTTTTTTTGGAATGGTATGCTGCCGGGGAAAATGTGTGGCTCCCTTTAGTTGATGGAATCTACCTGATGAGTTCAGAATGAGGATGCATTCGCCACCGTCTAAAGGAACTCTGATAAGATGCTGCTCCATTACATGGAAACAGTGTGGTTTAGAGGCTCTGGAGACAGAGAAGGGGACAGATGGTGATGGTGATTCTGATAACTGAACAGTTTTTAACAATGTCTAATGGCTTATGGGTGGAAACCCTGGTGGCCTAGTGGTTATGTGCTATGGCTGCAAACCAAAATGTCGGCAGTTTGAATCTGCCAGGCGCTCCTTGGAAACTCTATGGGGCAGTTCTACTCTGTCCTATAGGGTTGCTATGAGCCAGAATCAACTCGATGGCAATGGGTACGGTACGGTAATGGCTTATGGAAGGTCCCTAGGTGGTGTAAACGGTTCACACTCAGCTACTAACTGAAAAGTTGGCAGTTTGAACCTACCCAGTGGCACCATGCAAGAAAGGCCTGGTGATCTGCTTTCATAAAGATTACAGCCAAGAAACCCTACAGAGCCCAGCTTTATTCTGTAACACATAGAGTCACACTAGTGAGAATCGATTCAGTGGAAACAGATCTGGTTTTGGTTTAGCGACTTAGGGAGTCCCTGGGTAGTGAAAACAGCACTCAGCTTTGTTGGAAGCTTGAGTCTATCCAGAAGTGCCTCGGAGAAAAGCCTGGCTGTCTGATTCCAGAAAATCAACCACTGAAAACCCTAAAACCTTATGAAGCGCAGTTCTACTCTGACACACATAGGTCACCATCAATCAGAGTTGACCTGATGGCAACAGGTTTTTAGTGACTTGTGAATTATTATTTTCAAATTTGGATTCATGACTTAATTTGTTATAGTAACCATGTGAATGTGTCCAGTCTTCTCTGATCTGTGCATTTGAGGCAATACTGCTTGGGGTTACGGCTCATCTTCGTATTTGTGGGCTCGGTATGGAGAAGGGGCACTTTGAGCTTGATGCCACCTACAAGTGTAAGAGTCCTCTTATTTCAGTCTGTGATACTTCTGAAACATCTTGTCTTTAATCATCCGAAGTCTAGGAAAATGAGATGCACTAGGATCTGTAGAATGACCGTGACCACATTTAGCTCATAGAGCTATTGAGAAGACCCAGTGAGAATAAATATTGTCATAAAAAACCAAACCAAACCCGTTGCTGTCGAGTCGATTCTGACTCATGGCGACCCTATTGGACAGAGAAGAACTGCCCCATAGAGTTTCCAAAGAGCACCTGGTGGATTTGAACTGCCGACCTTTTGGTTAGCAGCTGTAGCACTTAAGCACCATGCCACCGGGGTTTCCAAATATTGTCTTAGTATGTTCTAAATTATTTATAAATTGCTGAAAAAATATGAGGGACATTTGTTGCCTCCTTCATATGAAAACATCTTAAATAGACTAGTTCTTCCTCACCCCATCTGATAAGAACACCATGACCACTCTCTGCTGTACGTGGACAGTAAATCTTTGAACCTCAGGCCTAAGTAAAATGCCATCTCTCACATTTTTTAATGAAATCAAAATAAATGCAAGTACTGAACAGAAGCCAAAGATCACAGAAGGTTAGAAGTGGGGGAAGGATATGGTCAGTGCTGTTTGTTTGCTTTCAGGCACTGTTTTCTTGGTGAATATTTCATTAATGGCAGGGCTCCGAGGGGGCAGAGATGGCCCTTCGTTCCTCCTGAAGGATGTCTGCAGCTGATTAAATCTGAGCTGGGGTAGCTATGTAGTGACTGGGAAACTTGAAATCATAATGAGGACATAGTGGAGTAGAATGTGAGAGCTTAAAACCACAAGATATTTAAATTCTCCTGGGTAAACCTTTTTCCAGAGATTAGGCTTTTGCTCTTGAAATTATGTTCAGAAACACCATAATATGCACGTCTCCAGACTTTTTTTTTTTTCCTACATTCACCCAAGTAAAAGTGCGTATATGAATTACTAGCTTGCCCTTACGGAAGGCCCAAACTTTTGGCAAAGCCTAGGCTTCCAATTAATACACTGGCTTGTGATTAAATCTACTCTTGACACCTCATAATGCAGTTAAAGATATTTGGTCAATGCAATATCATCGGATTTTTCACAAAAAAGTCATTGCTACTAAAACCAAAAAGGGGGATATATCTTAGCAATGCAGAGAAAAAGTAATTACCTGGAACCCTTTTCAGTAAATCTGTTTCTTGGAGATGTCATCTTGTTAGACCACGGGTAATTTCTGCAGGGGTGAATCATTATTCACTCTCATTAAGCATGGTACGTATTCAGGATCAACAGTCTTGGTTTTTTCCTCCCAGAGGTCTTTACCAATATTTTTATTCAGTTGCAGCTGGGCACAGTGTGTGCCCCAGATTAGGGAGAAATTCAAAACAAGACTAAGAAATCAGATCTGTGGTTCTCTAAAGTCCTATAGGGTCGCTACATGTTGGAATCAACTCCATGGCACAATAATGTGAGTAGGCTTGTGTTTCACTTACACACACTCAGCTCTCATAGCTTTGAAATATTTCTGAACTGTCTCTCACACTCCTAATTTCTCTTCAAGGTGGGAGATAATGTTACTCAAAAAGAAAAACAGAATGAGTTGAGCAAATATTTGTCCTCAACAGAATTGCGAACATCAAGCTGCTGCCGCCTTGCAAATTGGGATTTCTCACCCTAAACTCAGACACTAATCAGAAGCAAAGTGAGAGGCCTTGACCCATTGTGTTTCC
Organism: Loxodonta africana; assembly: GCF_030014295.1. NCBI lineage: Eukaryota > Metazoa > Chordata > Mammalia > Proboscidea > Elephantidae > Loxodonta > Loxodonta africana. The sequence continues at coordinate 80,136,576 of NC_087357.1, read as the reverse complement.
AAAAAGACCAGGGTGGTCTTTCAATCTCAAAGGCTGCCACGGCCAAGGACTTCTGTTTTTCTACTCCCCACTTAGATTTTCCTTTGGGAATATGTGTATATGGAAGAGTCCTTTAAATGTATCTACTGTTTATATTAGCTTGTGAGCTGTAGGAAAGATGCCTATAAGCTCCCAGGTCATCCTGTCCATGGTGTCCAAAATAGATGTAATAGAGTGAAGGAGATGTTTTGTCCTGATCACACCACAAAATCTTTAGCTTTTCTACCTTACCAAGATAACAGTCTCAGGCCAATTGTTGATTTGAACAGATACTTGGCAGATGTGTCCAATGTCCAGGAATATTTCTCACTTCAGCCACACTATCACCATTAAAGTCACAGCCACATATCTGTTCCACACTCAAATTTCTAAGAGATCATGATCCCAGGTCACCTGACGCCCAGGACTGACACAATGGGTAAAATGTGACATTGGCAGGCATACATCAATTTTGGACCAATCATCTTGCTGAAGGAGTGTCCTGGGGCCTTTCCACTCCATTCTTGCCTACATAAGTGTGGTTTGCTCACACAAGGAAACGATAGTTCAGAAATACTTGGGAAACCAACCTGTAAAAGTGGCTCTAGATTTCCCTCAATGCTTTCTTTAAAAGTAAAAGTTTAAATTCGACAGGTAGAGTTTAAAAAATAGGCAGAGGGTGGCTGTGCCAGGAAGGGTTCTTAAAGGAATGAACAAGCAAAAGAAAGATATTGTGAAAGAGGACAGTGGGCTGGCTACCCAATAGTGCATATATTTAGAATTTGGCTCCCGCAAACTATATGTTCAGGTTAGACTTCCTCCTCTTAATTGGTAACAGAATTGCCCTCTTTGAGAAACGAGGTAGCCATGTCACCAAATAAGAAACACAGTTGAGATGTCACATTTTCAGACACTTTGTGCAACATGCCTACCTATGACATGAAGACAAGATGGCTGCAAGTGAATAATTATGGGAGTCAATAATAGAAGTAGAGGGTTTTGTAGGCAGAAAGAACACTTAGAGCAGAGGTGCTGACTAGTTTTATTTGGTCCAACACAGTGACTAGTGTTTAAAGAAATGTAGTTAACCACTAATATTTAAAAATCAGGGACTTTCACATAAAATCCAAACTTCTGCTACGTCTTGGAAGAACACCTGGCTTTCCTTCCGGTGTGGCCACGGTGGAGAGACCGACTGTCTCCTGTAGGTAGATGTGCTCAGACAGCCACGGTTGAGAGATTGACTGTCTCCTGTAGGTAGACGTGCTCAGATGGCCACGGTTGAGAGACTGACTGTCTCCTGTAGGTAGACGTGCTCACAGCCAGCCCGCACATTCATGGTGCTCCTACCTGTAGGCACTGGAGTCTTAAACAAAGCTCACGTCTATTCGTCTTTGCAACCCGAACCCTGTTGCACATCCTGGCACATGGCTCAGGCTTATATACCAAACGGACAAACCATCGAGTTGCGGTTGAGTTGATTCCGACTCAGGGTGACTCCGTGTGTGTCAGAGTAAGACTGTGCTCCATAGGGTTTTCAATGACTGTTTTTCTCAGAATTAGATCACCAGGACTTTCTTCCAAGGTACCCCTGGGTGAAATCCAACCTCCAACCTTTTGGTTAACAGCCAAGCACATTAACCATTTGCACCACCCAGAGGAGTCTAAAGAATCTATCTTATGTAGGAGAGTTTCAGAAACTCTAAGAAATACGTTCTCAGACTAACACCTTCCATGAGTATGAGAGCCCCCCTGAAGTCTAATCAGAGGTCCTCACCTTAAGACAACTTCCCCTTGAGGCCCCGTAATCTTCTGGGTCCCCTTAGCACCATCCATATTATCCTAAAATGGTCTGTTCACATATATACGTGTCACTCCAGATTCCTAACTACTCCGAGACAGGGACCATTTACAGTACCTCACACAGAACAAGGAGTAAATAACCAATTCTAATGACTCTTGCATGTAAGTATTTGTTAATGATGTTTTCAAAGATTGATAACAGTACTCTGTCCTTAACTTTTAAGAGAAACACACAGAAAGTCATTCAGTCCTAATGTTTGTAAAAGTCATAACAAGCTAAAAGTTGGTTTGAAATTATTTAAGCTGTTCTCCAAACTCTCCCTAGACGAAGGGCTAAACCTCAAAGCCCTAAAGGTGTTTGGAGCTGTGGTAATTTAAAATGTCACTCTGTGCATAATCCATTTTATTTAGGGAATAAAGAAGTTGAGTCTGGTTAAACTCGAGAATTATGCCAGTGCCAAATACAAACCAGATAGTAATCACACACTGTTAACTAAAATCAAGGGTTTTAGCTTAAGTTAGATTGTAATGATTAAATGTTATGCAATAAAGTTCTGGAAAAATTTTACTTTAACTTACATTGGTTTTTTTTTTTTTTTATCTTTGACAGGGTATGGAAGGAAGAAGAAATATGGACTCTACTCCATAATAAATGAGTCTGCCCTGGGGCTCAACACACCCCATCATGATTTCATTAATCATCACCCCTTCACTGAGCAAAAGCACAACGTAATCTGATCCCCATTTCACAGATGAGGAGGTCAAGGCAGCAGAGGTTAAGTGATGCTTTGAGACCACACAGCAAGAGCATGGCCTGACCACTTCCCTGAGCTCACCTGGCACTCTTCATGGGTCCCCTTGGTGGGGGTCGGCCCCAGGGTCAGGAGCAATGCCCCCTACTCCATGGGAGGGAATTTGTCTCAGGGTGAGGCAGACCTGTGGGATGGTTTACAGCAGGAATCCCTCAGACCTGCCTTCAAACATCTCTGCCAACTCATGGCCTGTGACATTAGCCAAGGCATTTCTCTCAGTCTCCATTTCCTCATGAGCCGTGAGTCGGAATCGACTCCACAGCAACTGGTTTGGCTTAATAACACTCACAATTAAGCGTGTAGTGAGGATAACCAGAGTTCATTTAAGAAGAAATCCTAGCACATTATGGACATTCAGTAATGCCGTCCCCTTTGACTCAGCAATTAGCCCACAGATAGGAAACTATTATTTCCTCCCATTCCTGAACTAAGACACCTTGTGCCCATTCCCGAGTGACCTGCCACACATCCGGAGGATGGGAGGGTGGATAGGGCCAGACTAGGCTCTCTGAGGTCACAAAAGAACCTAAGGGATTCCAGCCTTATCCTGTTATTTATGCCATTAGCATTCCTTTTATGATGTGATGCAGAAGTAGAAATCATTATAAACATCTCCCCAAATCCCTACCAGCACAAATATTTGTTGGTTACATGCTCTGGACCTCGGCTTCCTCATATTCATAAAAAGTGTTTATGTACTTCCTTTCCATAACGGTCTCTCTGCATAGGAGATAGTTTAAACATTTTACTACTATCCGTTTATGTAAGATTACCTTGCAAAGAACATCACATTTCACCATCAAATCCCAAACTAAACATGAATTTCTTATTCAGATTATTCATGAGGGTGAATCAATAGTTGTGAGTAAAGGTGTTTGATATTGTCTATTAAAAAGAGAAATAGTGAAATGCATTGTAAGTACGTTTTTTTATATAAAAATTGTATTTATAGTATACACTATATATTATGTAGGAGGCGTGGTGACACAATGGTTAAGTGTTAGGCTGTTAACTGGAAAATCAGAGGTTCAAACCCACCAGCGGCTCTGTGGGAGAAAAGACCTGGCCATCTGCTCTCCTAAAGATTACAGCCTAGGAAACCCTATGAGGTAATTCTACTCTGTCCTTTAGGGTCGTTAGGAGTTAGAATCGACTAGATGGAATGATACAACATACATTATGTAATGTAATCTAACATCGTATATTATAGTATTTTTATGTAAATAATGCGTGCATTTTCTTTTTTTTTGCCAACCGTGGCCTCCCCCGATGAGGTATTTTTGTAAGCACACTACGCTATTTTTTTTACATGTTGCTGTAAAAACTTAGCATAGCACACTTATGAAAATATCTGAGCAGGGAAGGGTGCAGTTGGCAAAAAAAACATAGAATATGCAAGTTATTTGGGTTAAAATACAGTATATGACAGTATATATTCTACACGCCTGCTCCTCATTTATCAACTCTCTCATTATCTGACATTTTGCATTCATGGCAATAGTGAAAAATCTATCTGACTATTTTCTGCATTAACGACGTACATCTGGCAGTAACAAATGTCAAGGTGCAAGGTGAGAGTAACACTGGCTGTGATGGTTAGTGTTATACGTCAACTTGGCTGGACCATGATTCTCAGTGGTTTGGCAGTTATGTAATGATGCAATTTGGCATTATGTAATAATGTAATTTGGAAGTTATGTAATGATGTAGTCATCCTCCATTTTGAAATATGATGTGGTCATCCTCCATTTTCACATAATGCCAATTTTCACATAACGACCTGGTCTTTGGAACCTAACCATGTCGATAAGTGAGGAGGGGGCATACTATATATTATAAAACTTACATGGCTATTAAAATAAAAAAGCTACATTGCCTGTGTCAGGAACCAGATGTCCTCATTACCCAGTCAACAATATGGAAGTCATCCTTTAGCCCCTTCTTCCTTCTCTCTACAGGCCCCACATGCTGTACACCACATGCCCTTCAGCCTCTGGCAGGGCTGTCTTCTTACTTCACCCTCCCCGGATCTGGCTTAATTCCAACAGTCAGCATCTATCTCATGCTTATCTTGTTGTATCAACCTTCTGGCTCAAACTTCTACCTCCATTTTTTATCCACTTTCAGTCCATTCTCCACACAGCAGCCAGAGTATCTTTATCCTGTCCTTCCTCTGCTTAAAAACCCTTCATGACTCGCCTTTGCCTACAGAGAAGGACACATAATTTCCCAGAGGTAGTCCTTTCTTTCTCTACAGCTATCTCTCCTGCAATGGCCACTTTTCAGTCCTGAGTTACGCACTCACAGTAACTTCTGGCACGGTTCCTGACTGTCTCAAGCTCCTCCCTGCTCCGGTGTCCTATCGAATTTTCTTATTTACCTCCCACATCTCCCCACCATGCTTCACAGTGGCCTCACGGAATGTGTTTCTGACATTTCCTGGAAGTTGCTCTATCTCTCCCTTGAGCCTCTCTGGTGCCTGTGCTCACCTATCCTGTCCTCAGCTGCTATTCCTCTCAATGCTTGCCTCCTCAACAAGCCTGCTGGTCTTTAGGGTTCTGTGCCTTTACTACCACGACTGTAGGTGTGGTTTAATTTTATTTATCCTACTTGAGACTCTGCATACAATGTCAACCTGAGGATTTATTATGTCTGAAAAGTTCTCAGGTGTTATGACTTTGATATATCTTCTCCCACATCCTCTCTTTTGTCTGCTTTTGGAACTACTGTTAGTTGCAAACTGGATATTCTTATCTCTTTTTCTTCAGTACTCCATATTTCTTTAAATTTCATTCATATTTTCTATCTCCTGATCTAGCCATGCTGCATTTCAGGTAATTTCCTCAATTCAGTCACTCAAGCCTTCATTCCTTCTTCAGTTATGTCTAACCAGTGATGCGTAATCTATTTTATTTTAGTTACTTTATTTTTATTTCTAGAAATTTAATTTGCTTGTATTTTGTTTGTTTTGTTTTATGTTTCCACTCACAGGAATTTGTTATTTCACTTGGATTTCTAGTCCTTCTTTCATCTCTTTACTACATTGTTGTCATTAGCTGCTGCTGAGTCAGCCCCTGACTCGTGGCAACCCCGTGCATAACGGAACAAAATGCTGTCCAGTCCTGAGCCACCCCCATGATCATTTGCTTACCAGACCATTGTGATCCATAGTGTTTTCATTGGCTGATTTTTGGAAATGAATTGCCAGACCTTTCTTCCTAGCCCATCTTAAATCTGGAAGCTCTGCTGAAACCTGTTCAGCACCATAGCAACACACAGGCTTCCAAAGACAGCTGAGTGTTGGCTTCATGTGAGGTGCATTGGCCTGAAATTGAACCTGGGTCTCTCACGTGGAAGGCAAGTATTCTACCACTGAACCACCACTGCCCCCCCTTTAGTATATTAAAAAGTTCTTATTTTTAATTTCAGGTAGCTCAATTACCTCAACTTCATATTATTATTTTAAGTTTTTTTATGCCTAGTGATTCTCCCTCATAGTTGATAGCTTTCTTATACAGTTTATTATTCTCATTTCAAAGTTCATCTTCCAAGGGATTTCCTCATCTCTGTGCATGACTGTGAAAATTTCCATAGACAGTGGTTTTGCCTTTGCTTCTGTAGGGAGCCTGCTTAGGACCAATTTGGTGCTCATCCCTTGGCTTGGGTGTTCCATTTGAACTCCATACCACCCCTGTGCATGGCACGGGCTTCACGTTCTGATACCTCAGAGACTACTCTTTTTGTTTTGTTTTCTTTTCTCAGAGCCTCAGGCAGACAGCAAGTTTTCTTATTGCTTCTACGGGTTGAAGGGCAAAGCTGTTTTTAGTTTCCCTTTGTGAAGGAACAGTATTTCAGATTCCTGGTTCTATGTAGGGCATCTCGATTCTAGCCTCCATCTTATGTAGATCTTAGACCCCATTTCCCATCCCAGTGAAGGTCCATCTCCAGCCAAACCAAAAACCAGTTCCCATTGAGTTGATTCCAACTTATTGACCCATGTTTCAGAGTAGACCAGCAAGGCTTTCTTCTGTGGTGCCTATGGGTGGATTTGAACTGCCAACCTTTCACTTGAGTACTTAACTCTTTGTACTTAACCCTGGAACTCCTACCCTCCAGCCATTAGGACAAATATCTAGATCCTGTCTCCTCTGTCAGCTGAAGCATCCTCTCACAAATTGACTTTTATAGCCTTAGGTTTCCTCTCCATTTCTGGCATTGGAAATTTTTCTTTCTTTTTACTAAGTTCAGCTGTGTCTAAAATACTTTTTTTTTTTTTTTTATTTGGGTTACACTTACCCAACACTATTTGTCTGTTTTTATAACTGGAAAGGTACCACACTTTAGCTCAGTCCTCCATTAAAGTGGTTATTATAACCAGAAAAAAATAATTTATTAAGCAAGCAACCATTCATATCTTTTAGTAAGGATATGGAGAATGAGAAAGGTCTGAGCTCCTCTGGCCTTGGCTCTTTTATATCAAACTTTTAAAGTGATATGAGGGAAGCAGTGCAAAAACTCCAGGATGTTAAGCACATTTTCCCTCAAATATAAATTCGTCTCCTGTGGTATTGTATTTGAGTATTTCATGAATTATAGTGCAAAGTTCTCCCTTTAAACTTGGCCCTACCACTTCTCCTTTGTCCAGTGTTGGGATAAATATGAATAATAATGGTGATGACCTCACTGGTATGTGTGACAGAAGCAGTAGTTCCTCTCTTGCCTTTTGTTTTTTTGTTTATCTAATGGTTTGTTTAAGCATTTATCTAATGGTTTTATTTATTTATTTAATGGTTTATTTATTCATTTAGTTAATGGCTTATTTATCTAATGGTTTATCTAAGAGTGCAGTGGTTAACTATTCAGTTGCTAACCAAAAGGTCAGCAGTTCGAACCCACCAGCAGCTCCATGGGAGAAAGATGTGGCAATCTGCTTTCAAAAAGATTTATAACTTGGAAACCTTATGGGGCAGTTCTACTTTTTCCTATAGGTTCACTGAGTTGAAATTGACTTGACAGCAACAGCTTTGGTTTTTAATTGGTTTATTTGACAAATATTTATTGAATTCCAACCATTTAACAATGACCATGAAAGGTGTTGTATTGCCCCTTCCCGTTGGGGTTTAAAGGTACTGGTTGTGTGGGAGAAAATACAGCATATAAGTTTAATACTTTGAAAAATTTACAGTAAATGTCTTTGTAGTTATTCATGTGTTCTGGGTCTAATCAAATACATTTCACAAACTAAAAAGAACTGTCCTCCTAAAATCCTACCCACAAGATGACTTCAGCCCATCCTTTTAGCCTTATTGCCTACTCCTCTCCTAGGAATTCCCTGCTGTTGTTGGCTGCTATTAACCCGACTCCAACTCATGGTAACCTTATGTATAATGGAATGAACTGTTGCCTAGTCCAGCATCATCCTCATGATCACCAGCTTGTTTGAGTCTATTATTGCAGCTATAATGCCAATCCATCTCACAGAGGGTCCCACTGGCCCTCTACTTCATCAAATATGATATCCTCCTCTAGTGATTGATCCCTCTTGATAATGCATTCAAAGCAAGCAAGACAATATTCTGTTGTAATACATAGTTTTTATTGACTAATTTTTGGAAGTAGATTGCCAAGTCTTTCTTCCTGTTCTGTCTTAGTCTGAAAGATCTGCTGAAACCTGTCCACCATGGGTGCCCCTGCTTACAGTTTTTTTGCATGCTTTGTGATTTTTTGTTCATTATGAACACTAGACTATTACAGTGTGTTCACTTTAAGCACATGTTAAGAGCTTTCTGATTAAGAGCTTGGCTGCTAACCAAAATGTTGGCAGTTCAAATCCACCAGCCACTCCTTGGAAACCTTATGGGGTAGTTTTATTCTGTCCTATGAGTAGGAATCTACTCGACAACAACGGGTTTAGTTTTTCATGCTGTTGTTGGCTTTCTCAATCTATATACACAGCTCTTTCAAAAGCACTAATTTCTGTAAGAAACGGTCAGGTAGTCACAATGTTCAGTCTTTGCATGTGCCTTTCTCCCCTGCCCTCCATAAGCTATGATTCAGGCCAGAATTGGGCTTCAGTCCTTCAGGACACTCCCAGACAGATCATAACAGATACACTACATAGTCTCCCAGCAAAAGCTGTCCCATTCACTCCAGGACCGGAGATTGGGCTCACTGTCTGAGAACACTAAACATGGTCTGTCTCCACTGCAGCCACCACTGCAGCCGCTGAGCAGGGAAGAGAAAGGGTAGAGACAGTAGAAAAATATTTTTCTATGATTATAAAGTCGCCTTTCTCTTGTTTCAGCATACAGTTAGTTGCTTCAATTCTCAACTTAATTTTTCAGAGTTCTTACAGAATTTTGAGTACAGATTTCTAGGCGTCTTTCTTTATGCTCCTGTGAGATGGCTGAAATCTTAGACCTGCTCACAGTGCCATCTTCCACAGACTTCCCTTGGTTACTTATAAGAGTCATTTTTCAGGTCTGGTTAAGATGATGGCTTAGATACGTTCACCTTAACATTTCCCTGCCCCAAAAATTCAAAAAACCAAGAGAAACAGATACAAACAACAACCCCAAACCCCTGAACATCAAAGGGAAGTTTGAAGAACTGGACTGAACACCAATTAGAAAAAGACTTAAAATGAAAAGCAGCAGATTTCAGAGAGATTCTCAGAGAGTCCACACCAGGCTGGCTGGTCTGGCACAGCATGGCCATTTTGAGATGGCAGCAAACAACATCCCTGGGTGAAGAACTCAGGAAGGCAACTCCATTGATAACACAGCTGGAGACAGAGATACTGAATGAATGAACCTAGAAAGAAACAAAATAGGCAGATCATGTGCCAGGTCCAAATTAGCCTGGGATGGAGACACAAGGGAGTCCCTTAGATTTGAAACTAGGGAAACATAGGGAAGTGCCAATGGAGCAAAATGGGGTGGAACAAATGGTTGGAGCCACAGGACAGAGGACTGATAAGACAGGAAGTGAACTTCTGTAGAGAGACAAGAGTTAGTGCAGGGAGGTGGGCAAGACCTCAAGAGTCCCTGGAAAATGCAGATAAGGGAGATCTAGAAACTAATATGGGACTTCCTATCAGTGGTGGCACGTGTTCATTTGGAAAGGAGATATCCATTGAATAGTGAAACAGCACAGTCATAGCCAGAATTTTCCCACTTGACTAGCCTTGTGCCAGATCCCCCTTCTTCTTGCCTTTGAACAGCCCCCTGCCCCCATTGTCCCTGTAGCAAAGTGCCTTCAGTGACTCACCTACCACATGACCTGCCCACCACTTCACCTGCCTAGTCCACACAGCAAGGAGCTGCTAAAACATGCCTAACACTCTCCCAACCTGGTCTGCATGAGGAGGATCACAGAGGCATGCACACCACTCCTCCCACTGGCCCACCCAGTAAGGACACCTGGAAGACTACCTGCCACTTTTCTTTCCCAGCCTGAGCCCATCATGCATCCCATCTGGCCTACACAGCAAGACACCCAGGGAGCTTTCCCCACTCACCACTAAGCCTACCCAGCCCACAAGGCAAGGTGCTCCCAGAGACCTGCCCACAGCATGTCCTTCCCATATTCAACTTATTCTCTCAGTCCCTCTGAGCATATGCTAAGACTCCCAGCCCTCCCTCCGGTCACTAGGACACCAATCCACACATAAATAAGCAGAGCACTCCATCAGAGTTGTACTGCCTCCTCGGGTCTGCAAAGATGACCCATCCTGCTTTCCAGAGGCAGCAGTAACAGCACACACCAGTGTGGAGGGACCACACAGCCCCACAAGAGCTGTGGAAGGATCCTGACCACCTGACACCTGGAGCCCACAATGGGCAAGGGTCCTGCTGGCACAATTCCACACAAATCTATAAGGGAAGACATACGTGTCCAATGACAGAGGATTGCCATGTGTATGTGTCCCATCATACCCACCAGTGAAAGAAAAGTACTCACAACCAGCCAGCAGCATGTAATCATACACAGACCAATAACACAAAGCAACATAATTTAAAACAACACAAAAGAAGGTAGACAGTATAAAGACAAAGAAAAAAATTAAGCTCCAGACATATCAAACCAAAAGCAAAATAATGCAAAAAAGACAGATATACAATGAATAAAGAAATAGGTAAATAAATAAAATAGAACCTTAATGTCTCAAAGACAGCAGTCAATTACAAATCATATGAAAAAAAAAAGAAAAGAAAAACAAAATAAGATGGCTAAAGCAAGTGAGCAAAATAAAGGGATGGAAAACCTTTCCGAGGAAGAATTGATAATAACCTACCTGACAAGGAATTCAAAAGGCTAATATTTAGGCTCTTCAAAGGGATCAAGGAAAACATGGAAAAAAGCCTAGAATAATTTAGGAAAAAAGCACAAAAACAAAATGACAAGCTCAATAATAAAAAAAAAGAAAGAAAGAAATAGAAATCAATTCAGAAGCTTAATTAAATATCAGAAATAGATAACTCAGTGGAAGGACACAGAAGTACTATTGAAACAAAGGAAGAAAGGATCAGTGAAATAAAGACAAATCCCTTATACTAATCTGAGGAACAATCAGAAAAAAGATTGAAGAAAAATGAAGAAAGCCTAAGGGTTATGTGCGACAATATCAAGAGGAATAATTTATGCAAAATAGGAATTCCAGAAGGGGAAGAGATAAAATATAGTACAAAAAGATTTTTTTGCAGATACAATGGCAGAAAACTTCCCAAATACCATCAAAGATGAGAGGTTTTCCAACCAAGAAGCTCAACAAACCCCATACAGGACAGAACCCAAAAGAAATTCACCAAGACATATCATAATCGAATTTTCTAGAATGAAAGACAAAGTATTTTGAGAACAGCTTATGAAAAAAAATTTTTTTACTTATTAAGGGATCTGACTTCTCATCAGAAACCATGCAACCAAGAAGGCAATGGATGACATATATAAACCCCTGAAATAAAAGAGCTGCCCACCAAGAATCCTATATTGTTGTTGATAGGTGCCGTTGAGTCAGTTCTGACTCATAGCGACCCTACGCACAACAGAATGAAACACTGCCTGGTCCTGAGCCATCCTTACAATCGTTGTTATGCTTGAGTTCATTGTTGCAGCCACTGCATCAATCCACCTCGTTGAGGGTCTTCCTCTTTCCCGCTGACCCTGTACTCTGCCAAGCATGATGTCCTTCTCCAGGGACTGATCCCTCCTGACAACATGTCCAAAGTATGTAAGACTCAGTCTCGCCATCCTTGCCTCTAAGGAGCATTCTGGCCACACTTCTCCCAAGACAGATTTGTTCGTTCTTTTGGCAGCCCATGGTATATTCAATATTCTTCGCCAACACCACAATTCAAAGGTGTCAACTCTTCTTCGATCTTCCTTATTTGTTGTCCAGCTTTCACATGCATATGATGTGATTGAAAATACCATGGCTTGGGTCAGGCGCACCTTAGTCTTCAGGGTGACATCTTTGCTCTTCAACACTTTGAAGAGGTCCTTTGCGGCAGATTTGCCCAGTGCAATGCGTCTTTTGATTTCTTGACTGCTGCTTCCATGGCTGTTGATTGTGGATCCAAGTCAAATGAAATCCTTGACAACTTCAATCTTTTCTCCATTTATCATGATGTTGCTCATTGGTCCAGTTGTGAGGATTTTTGTTTTCTTTATGCTGAGGTACAATCCGTACTGAAGGCTATGGTCTTTGATCTTCTTTTGTAAGTGCTTCAAGTCCTCTTCACTATCAGCAAGTAAGGTTGTGTCATCTGCATAACACAGGTTGTTAATGAGTCTTCCTCCAATCCTGATGCCCCGTTCTTCTTCATATAGTCCAGCTTCTCGGATTATTTGTTCAACATACAGATTAAATAGGTATGGTGAAAGAATACAATCCTGATGCACACCTTTCCTAACTTTAAACCAATCAGTATCTCCTTGTTCTGTCTGAACAACTGCCTCTTGATCTATGTAAAGGTTCTTCATGAGCACAATTAAGTGTTCTGGAGTTCCCATTCTTCACAGTGTTATCCATAGTTTGTTATGATCCACACAGTCGAATGCCTTTGCATAGTCAATAAAACACAGGTAAACATCCTTCTGCTATTCTCTGCTTTCAGCCAGGATCCATCTAACATCAACAATGATATCCCTGGTTCCATGTCCTCCTCTGAAACCAGCCTGAATTTCTGGCAGTTCCCTGTCAATATACAGCTGCAGCCGTTTTTGAATGATCTTCAGCAAAATTTTGCTTGCGTGTGATATTAATGGAGTAAAGCTTTCAGGACCTTCATTTGCTGATGTGGCATGACTCAAAATGAGAAGAAACAGCTGCAAACATCCATTAATAATTGGAACCTGGAATGTATGAAGTATGAATCTAGGAAAATTAGAAATTGTCAACAATGAAATGGAATTAGTGAGCTGAATTGGACTGGTATTGGCCATTTTGAATCGGACAAGCACATAGTCTACTATGCTGGGAATGACAACTAGAAGAGGAATGGTGTTGCATTCATCATCAAAAAGAACGTTGCAAGATCTATCCTGAAGTACAACGCTGACAGTGATAGGATAATATCCATATGCCTACAAAGAAGACCAGTTAATACTACTATTATTCAAATTTATGCACCAACCACTAGGGCCTAAGATGAAGAAATAGAAGATTTTTATCAGCTGCTGCAGTCTGAAATTGATCGAACGTGCAATCAAGATGCATTGATAATTACTGGTGATTGGAATGCAAAAGTTGGAAACAAAGAAGAAGGATCAGTAGTTGGAAAATATGGCCTTGTTGATAGAAACAATGCCAGAGATCGAATGATAGAATTTTGCAAGACCAACGACTTCTTCATTGCAAATACCTTCTTTCACCAACATAAACGGCAACTGTACAGATGGACCTCACCAGATGGAACACACAGAAATCATATTGACTACATCTGTGGAAAGGGACAATGGAAAATCTCAATATCATCAGTCAGAACAAGGCCAGCGGCCGACTGTGGAACAGACCATCAATTGCTCATATGCAAGTTCAAGCTGAAACTGAAGAAAATCAGAGCAAGTCCACGAGAGCCAAAATACGACCTTGAGTATATCCCACCTGAATTTAGAGACCATCTGAAGAATAGATTTGATGCATTGAACACTAGTGACCAAAGACCAAATGAGTTGTGGAACGACATCAATGACATCATCCATGAAGAAAGCAAGAGGTCATTGAAAAGACAGGAAAGAAAGAAAAGACCAAGATGGATGTCAGAGGAGACTCTGAAACTTGCTTTCGAACGTCGAGCAACTAAAGCAAAAGGAAGAATTGAAGAAGTAAAAGAACTGAACAGAAGATTTCAAAGGGCCTCTCGAGAAGACAAAGTAAAGTATTATAATGACATGTGCAAAGAGCTGGAGATGGAAAACCAAAAGGGAAGAACATGCTCTGCATTTCTCAAGCTGAAAGAACTGAAGAAAAAATTCAAGCCTCGAGTTGCAATAGTGAAGGATTCTATGGGGAAAATATTAAACTATGCAGGAAGCATCAAAAGAAGATGGAAGGAATACACAGAGTCATTATACCAAAAAGAATTAGTTGATATTCAACCATTTCAAGAGGTGGCATATGATCAGGAAGCGATGGTACTGAAGGATGAAGTCCAAGCTGCTCTGAAGGCATTGGCAAAAAACAAGGCTCCAGGAATTGATGGAATATCAGTTGAGATGTTTCAACAAACAGATGCAGCACTGGAGGTGCTCACTCACCTATGCCAAGAAATATGGAAGGCAGTTTCCTGGCCAACTGACGGGAAGAGATCCATATTTATGCCTATTCCCAAGAAAGGTGATCCAACCGAATGTGGAAATTATAGAAGAATCAATATATTCATCAAAATTGTCTTTCCAAAATGAAAGCAAAATTAGGACATTCTCAGATAAACAGAAATTAAGGGAATTTGTAACCACCAGACTAGGCCTACAAGAAATATTAAAAGAAGTCCTTCAGATAGAAAACCAACAATATCAGACCCACAACAGCATCATCCAGATACCAAGCCAGGTAGAGTTCACAAAATAAAATAAGGCTACAAAATTGATTACAAGGAACTAGAGATATTAAGTTGTAAAAAATGACAACTTCAAAACAAAAGGGGGGGAATGAATGGTGTCATTATAGAACTTCCATCTGGAGAGGGAGTCAAGGTGATTTCAATATATAACAGACTGTTTTAAATAGAGGATGATAAATGTAAACTTCAGGGTAACCACAAAGAAAATTAATGAATCTACTCACCAAAATTAAAGAAGAAAATAAAAAAAAGACTCAGAAAAGAAAATTCATATACAAAATCAACTCAGCACACAAAGTAAAAAAGAACAGAGAAAATGTTATCACCACATGTGCACACACACATAAAAAAAATGTAGGCCAAAATGGCCACAGTGAATTCCTACCTTCAATAATCACAGTGAATGTAAATGGATTAAATGCAGCAGTCAAGAGACAGAGAGTGGCAGAATAGATTTTAAAAAATGACCCATCTATACGCTGTCTAAAGAGATACAGCTTAAACACAAAGACATAAATAGGTTAAAAATCAAAGATGGAAAAAAATATACCAAGCAAACAGTAACCAAAAGAAAGCAGGAATGGCAGTATTAATACCTGAAAAAATAGACTTTAAGTCAAAATACATTATAAAAGACAAAGGAGTACATTATGTAATGATGAAAGGATCAATTCACCAAGAAGATATAACAATTTTAAATATTTATGCACCCAATGCCAGAGCTCCAAAATTTATAATACAAACTCTAACAGAATTGAAGATAGAAACAGACAGATCTAAAATAATAGTAGGAGACTTTAACACTCCGCTTTTGACAACGGACAGAAAAACTAGAAAGAAAATCAATAAAGATGCAAAATATCTAAATAACTGTATTTACCAATTGAACCTCACAACCATATAGAAGACAACACCCGACAGCAGCACAATGCACATTCTTCTCCAATGTACATCAGATATTCTCCAGAATAGCCCATGTTTTAGGCCACAAAGCAAGCCTCAATAAATTTTAAGAAATTGAAATTATACAAAGCATCTTCTCTGACAATAATGATATGAAACTAGAAATCAGTAACAGGAAGAACAAGGAAAATAAATACATGGAAACTAAATAACACATTACTAAAAATACTATTGGGTCATAGAAAAAATCAAAAGTAAAATTTAAAAATACATGGAATCAAATGAGAATGAAAACGCAAGATAACAATACATTTGGCATGCACCCAAAGTAGTGCTTAGAAGGAAAGTTATAGCAATAAGTGTATTCATAAAAAAGAAGAAAGGTCCAATATCAATAACTTAACCCAATAACTTGAACAAATAGATAAAGGAGAGCAAAAGAAGACCAAAGCTACCAGAAGAAAGGAAATAATATAGATCAGAGCAGAAACAAATAAAATAGAAAACAGAAAAACAATAGAGAGAATCAACAAGAGTAGAATATGATTCTTTGAAAGGATCAAAAAAATTGACAAACCACTGGCCAAACTGACAAAGGAAAAAAATGAGAAGATGCAAATATCTAAAATAAGAAATGACATTGTAGACATTACCACAGACCAAACTGAGATAAAGAGGATTGTAACAGAATATAGGGTCGCTATGAGTTGGAATCGACTCGACAGCACTGGGTTCAGTTTTTGGTTTTTTAACGGAATACTATGAAAAATTGAACCCCAACAAATTTGCAAATCTAGAAGAAATGGACAAATTTCTAGAAGCATACTACCTAACTAAACTAATACAAATAGGTGTAAAAAATCTAAACAGATCCTTAACAAAAGAAGACATTGAATATACCATCAACCCCCCTCCCAAAAAAAAGCCACAGCCCTGATGGCTTCAACGGGAAATTTTACCAAACATTCATAAAAGAGTTGACGCCAATTCTACTCAAATTCTCCCAAACTGTAGAAAAGGAAGGAATATTCCCTAACTCATGAATCCAGCATCACCATGATATCAAAGTCAGGTAAAGACAACACATAAAAAGAAAATGACAGACCAGTATCCTTCATGAATATAGATTCAAAAAATCTCAACAAAATTCTAGTGAATCGATTTCAACAACACATTAAGGAATTCATTATTAATGATCAGGCGGGATTCATACCAGCAATGCAAGAATGATTCAACTTGAGAAATCAACCAAGGTAATTCACCACATAAGTAAAGGAAAATAATAACATGATCATCTCAATTGATGCAGAAAAAGCACTTGATAAAATCCAATACAATTTCCTCATATAAACTCTCAGCAAAATGGGAATAGAAGGGAAAATCCTCAACACAGTTAAAGGCATATATGCAAAAGCAACAGCCAACATTATTCTTAATGGAGAAAAACTGAGAGACTTTCCCTTGAGAACCGGAACCAGACAAGAATGCCCATTATCAGCACGCTTATTCAATATTGTACTGGAAGTCCTAGCCAGAGCAACAAGGCAAGAAAGGGAAGTAAAGGGTATCCAAAATGCAAAGAAAAGTAAAAATATCTCTCTTCACAGATGACATGATCCCATATGTAGAAAATGCCAGAAATTTCACAAGATAGCTACTGGATCTAATAGAAGGATTCAGCAATATGGCAGTGTATAAGATCAACACACAAAAATCAGTTGGGTTCCTTTACACCAATAATGAGAATTCTGAAAAGGAAATCAAGAAAGCAATACCATTTACAATAGCCCCAAAAAGGATAAAATATCTAGCAATAAGCCTAACCAGGGTTGTAAAAGACATATACAATGAAAACTATAAAACACTACTTCAAGAAACTAAAGGAGACCTTCATAAATGGAAAAAAAAATCCATGCTGATGATTGGAAGTCTTAACATTGTGAAAATGTCAATACTATTCAAAGTGATCTATAGATATAATGCAATCCTGATCCAAACTCCAACAGCATTCTTTACTGAAATGGGAAAACTAATCCACCATCTTAATATGGAAGGGAAAGAAGGCCCAAATAGCCAAAGCAATATTGAAGGAGAAGAACCTAGGAGGCCTCAAACTTCCTGATCTCAAAATATACTATACAGCTACAGTAACCAAAACAGCCTGGTACTGGTTCAATGACAGACACATAGAACAATGGAATAGACTTGAGAACCCGGAAGTAAACCCATCCATCTATGGGCAGCTGATCTTTGACAAAGAGTTGAAGTCCATTCAATAGGGAAGAAAGAGACTCTTTAACAAATGGTGCTGGCAAAACTGGATATCCATTTGCAGAAGAATGAAACAGAACCCATACCTCACACCATACACAAAAATTTAAAATGGATAAAAGATAAACGTTAAAGCTAAAACTATGAAGTTCTTGGAAAATAACATAGGGACAAAAATATGGGACCCAATTTTTTTCAGAAATAAATTATCAAGCACAACTACAGATGCACAAAGTAGGACAAAAGAGATAACAGGGACCACCCAAAAATTAAATACTAAATGCTTATCAAAAGCCTTTATCAGAAGAGTAAAAAGAGAACCTTGTTTTTAGGTGCCGTTGGGTCAGTTCTGACCCACAGCAGCCTATGTACAATGAACACTGCCCAGTCCTGTGCCATCTTCACAATCATTGCTGTGCTTGAGCCCATTGTTGCAGCTGCTGAGTCAGTCCATCTCATGAAGGGTCTTCCTCTTTTTCACTGACTCTCTACCAAGTACGATGCCCTTCTCCAGGGACTGATCCCTCCTGATAACATGTCCAGAGTATGAGAGATGTAGTCTCACCATCTTTGCTTCTAAGGAGCATTCTGGTTGTACTTCTTCTAAGACAGATTTGTTTGTTCTTTTGGCCCACATTTGGCAGTCCGTGGTATATTCAATATTCTTCACCAACGCCACAATTCAAAGGCATCTATTCTTCTTCAGTCTTCCTTATTCATCGTCCAGCTTTCATACGCACGTGAGGCAATCGAAAACACCATGGCTTGGTTCAGGTGCACCGTAGTCTTCAAGGTGACGTCTTTGCTTTTTAACACTTTGAAGGCGTCTTTTGGAGCAGATTTGCCCAATGCAATGTGTGGTTTGATTTCTTGACTGCTGCTTTCATTGGTGTTGATTGTGCATGCAAGTAAAATGAAATCTTGACAACTTCAACCATTTTTCTGGATAAACAAAATCCAGTGCATACATGCAATGGAATACTACACAGCTATATAGAATAATGCTGAGTTCTCGAAACATCTTATAACATGGATGAATCTGGAGGATGTTATGAAGAGTGAAATAAGTCCATCACAAAAGGACAAATATTGTATGATCTTGCTTTTATCAAAAGACAAAAATAGGTATACATACAGAAATCAATGTTAACTGGTGGTTACCGGGGATGGAAGGAGGAGGGGAATCACTTTAGATAGTAGACAATTGTTATCTTCGGTGATGGGAAAGGCAATACCAAATGTGGGTGAAGTGTGCAGAACTTGACCAAGGTAAATGATGACACTAATAAGTACAAAAGAATTAAGGCTGTTTTTGCTAAATGCAGTAACATATACAAGTTTGCAATAACAACCAAAAAATATGCTTGTGGTTACATAGGTAGATAGTATGTACAGACTGTATTTTTATGCAAATAACGCTCACTTGCATTTGTTTGCTGGCTGCACCCTGCCTGCTGGGAGGTATTTTTGTAAGTATGCTTGCTAATTTTTTTTACGACAGCATGTGGAAGAGGATAGGCTTGGCGGTGCTTGTGAGGGTGCCTTGAGGGGGAAGGGCACAGCCAACCAACAAACAGAGGGTTCGAGTTATTTGAGTAAACATGTGGTATGTGTATAGGAAAGAATATGTGTGTATATATGTGTGTATGTACAGGTGTAGGCATATGTACATACATGTTTGTGTGTGCTGTGTATACATTCATATATATATAATAAAGCGCATGGGGGGCACAATTACAGAGACATTTTAGACATAACCAAATGCCTCACAAAATTGTTTTACTGGGTTCA
The DNA here is from genome assembly GCF_030014295.1 of Loxodonta africana. Lineage (NCBI taxonomy): Eukaryota > Metazoa > Chordata > Mammalia > Proboscidea > Elephantidae > Loxodonta > Loxodonta africana. Next base: position 80,116,913 of record NC_087357.1, on the reverse strand, counting down.
AAGGCTTAGGACCACAGTCTCATGGCACAACTTGGTCAATTGGAATCACATAGTTCATAAAGCTTATGTTCTACATCCTAGTTTGGTGAGTAGTTTCTGTGGCAAAATCTTTTGAGCGGCCACCTAAGATATAACTATTGGCTTCTACTCATCTGGAACAAAAGAGAAAGAAGAGAACTGAAGAACTCAAAGAAGAAAGTAGTCTACAAGACTGATAGCCTACATGAACCAAGGCATTGTCTACTCTGAGACCAGAAGAACTAAATGGTCCCTGGCTACAACTACTGACCATTTTGACCAGGGACACAATAGATGGTCCTGGACAGAACGGGGGGAAAATGTAAAGATCAAATTCTTAAAAATGACCAGACTTACTGGACCAGTAGAGACTAGAGGAACCCCCAAGTCTATTACCCTGAGATATCCTTTAGACTTTGAACTGAAACCATGTCCAGAGGTCACCTTTCAGCTAAATAACAGATTGGCTCATAAATAAACAGTATTACCATGAGTAGTGTGCTCCTTCAAAAAAAGTATCTATCTGAGACCAAAAGGTCAACATTACCCTAAAGCAAAGATGACAAGGTAAGGATGGGCAGAGTAGCTAGATTAATGGAAATGGAACAACTAGAATGGTAATAATGAGAATGTTGACACATTGTGAAAAATGTAACTAAAGTCACTGAACAATATCTATAGAAATTGTTAAATGGAAACCTAATTTGCTATGTAAAGTTTTACCAAAAACACAACATAATATTATTTAAAAAACAGTCAATTTTCATTTTAAATTTTCCTCATGGTTTCCTTATGGTTTTCCTCCACTGACAACCAAATCTTCCTTTTTTTTTTTCTTTTTTTCCCATTGTTATTTGGGAGAGTTACTGAGACATCTTGAAATGTTAAAGTTATGTCATTATTTTATTTTACTAGACACAGAGTGGTCTGCGGGGTTTGGATGTTCTGTATGTATATGCATTAGGCTATCTCTATGGGACCAGTAGTCATAACTCTCGCCCATGTTCTTGTGCATGCGTATGTCTGTGTGTGTGTGTGTGTGTGTGTGTGTGTGTTAATTATGGCATGGATATCAAACCATAACGTAAAACAATTTTGACCAAAGATAGAAGGATTCATAGACCATTCCCCACATATTTCTGGTAGCAAAAGGAACTCTAATTATCTGAATTTTATAGCAGACTTTTCCTTACTTTCACATTTTTTTTGTCTTACGTCTCTCAGTCATTTATCAGTACACTAATCGCACATGATTTTGAGGACCAAGAACAAGGCAAGAGCCAGATACTTCCATGGAGGGTAATAACGGATACTCTAAAAATATTTACTCTGAAGATTTTGAGAGTCAATTCCTGGTACCTCTGGTTTAAGGTAGTGGTCCCCAAGGTGAGGTACAAAATAATCCTTTAAGGGGAATAAAATTCTACTTTTTAATTTTTTTTAAAGAAATAAAGATTTACTGATGTTTAATGAATTGATGTGGCATCCTTTCTCAGTTTTCAGGGCAAACAGCTGTATGTCATATGCCATATATTTGCTCTTCTGAAGAAAGACGGGAAGGAGTCCTACAATGAGTAGAGGATAATAGTGGTGCTCTCATTGTTCACATCTTTTCAGCAATTGCCTCATGTTGACCTTATGTACTCATGGTTCAGTGTGTTAAAGAATAATTTTTTTTTAAGAAAATTATGATTCTTATGCAAATAAAGTGAACTTGTCAAAATGTTATTTAATTCATAACTTAATGAGGCCATCAGTAAGACGGTACAAATGGTCCAAAGGAGAATTCAAAGAACACACATGTAGAGTCCATTAGAAATGGTGAAAAAATTTCAAATAGATGCAGCCTTGGTCAATATCTACGAGACAATAATCAATTGCATGTCACAATCCAAATGAATTTCTATAATTCATTTGATTTCTATAGAAAACAACCATTTGCATTATCACCATTTTTTTGTTTTGTTTTTTTTTTTTGACTCACAGAGTTATAAAATACCTCAAGGAAAATGAAAGGCAGAGATAATATGAAAATGTGTACTAGATATGGCTTCCAGTACTCTTTTTTGCCTATTTAAAAGTCTTTCGCAATTTTTCCTGACAAATAGAGTTACAGGTTATATCATCTGGATTTAAATGAACTGATTTTTAAAAGGATAATGAACCTGTGGATTGGCAATACTACCCATAATACAAATTTAAGCAAACAACATGAAACGGTCAAAGCTGACAGCCTTATACTCCTCAGAACAGCTCATTATCACCCACATTATAAGGTGAAAACTATGACGACATAATCATATATGACATAATTCAGTTCAAAAAGTCATTCATAATTATCAAGAAGGCTATTTGAAATATATATGCAATATTGTTAGCAATAATCCTCTAGTCTAAGTGTATTTTGCCCTGAGATATTAACAGTTTTAATATAAAGTCATCAAAACTAGACATTTTTCTTAACTATTTCCTCATCTCATTCTTTTGTATTTTATGTATGCTTTATTAATGATTATAATTTATAAATTTACAAATGTTAGGGGTGCATGTTCCAAACTGCTTTTTGATATTGATGCGGAATCAGAAAGTTTGGAGACCACTGACCTAGTGACCTTGGAAGTTCTGCATACTAGAGTAGGTATTTTGTAAGAAAAAAAGGCTTAAAGACATTCAAGGAAGACAGTAGGACTAATGGGGAAAGGAAGATGAAATAACACCTGCTTCGTGGACCAGGGAACACTCATGGCATAGTGGTTAAGAGCTACAGCTGCTAACCAAAAGGCTGGCAGTTCAAATCTACCAGGCACTCCTTGGAAACCATATGGGGCAGTTCTACTCTGTCCTATAGGGTCAGTATGAGTCAAAATCAGCTCGACGACAATGGGTTTAGTTTTTGGTTTTCATGGATCAGCTTTTGGTTGTCAACTTGTGATCCAGGAAACTGCTTCTCAGTTTCTGCATATAGTGAAACACTTTCCAATTAATGGGATTTGAACTGCCTACAGAACCTGTTTATCACTGTTACCTGGTGTACAAGAAGTAGAGAGTCCTGTGTAATGATTATCAGCTTACACTCAGGAGCCAGGCTGCCTGCCTTTGAATCTAGACTAAGTCATAAACGGACTTACCATGTGGCCTAGTGTCTTAGGCTGGGTTCTCTAGAGATGTAAAACCAGTAAAGTGTGTAAATATATATAGAAAGAGATTTATATCAAGGAAATGGCTCACGTGGTTGTAGAGGCTGGAATGTCCCAAGTCCATGGGTCAGGATAGCGGCTTCTCCTGATTCACATAGTCACAGGGACTGGTGCATTCAAGACTGACACTTCCAAAGAGCAGGGCTCTTGCTCACAGGCTGTGAAGATCAACAAATCCCAAGATTGACAGGCAAGACTGCAGGTAAACTGCTAGCTCAAGTCCCAAGAGCTAGAGGTGAGATGAATAGGAACCAGCTGCAGGATCCAGTGCAAGCAAATGCCCAGGAGCCTTGCTCGAAAGTCCACTTATATTGGATGCAGGCCACACCCCCAAGGAAACTCCCTTTCAACTGACTGGCTATTCACAGCAGATCCCACCATGGAGGTGATCACATTATATCAAATCTCATCATAGAGATGGATATGTCATTATACAACTGCCAAGCTACATCATAACTGCCAAACCACTGAGAATCATGGTCCAGCCAAGACGACATGTAATCTTAATGATCACACCTAAGGAAAGTCAGGACACTGCTCTTTGCCTCGATTTCCTCAACTCTAAGTTGGGGGTGATAATATCACCCTATTTCATGGGATTCTTGTAAAGGTGAAATTGGTTAATTAGTTAATTAAAAGACAGCATAGTTCCTTTAAGGAGACCTGGTGGTGCAGTGGTTAAAGCAGTCAGCAGTTTGAACCTACCAGCCACTCCTTGGAAGAAAGATGTGGTAGTCTGCTTCCATAATGATTGGAATCCCCATAGGGCAGTTCCACTCTGTCATTACAGGGTTGCTATGAGTCGGAATCAACTTAATGGCAATGCTTTTTAGTCTGTTTTTGTTTTATAGTTCCTTTGGCCTATAGTTAGTGTGCAAAAAAAAAAAAAATAGCTTTTAATGATTATAATGGAATTTCCCTATAATTTTATTTTTAAAAAATTAGTCACTACGAAAAATGTTTGCAAACAACTTGGATAACCCATTTGCTCAGGCTACAGTTTTTAATTTTGCAGTGTTGCAAGTATTCAGCGGGCCAATACAGAAGGTGTTGCTCTAAAAACCCAGAGTCACAATTATCTCATGTTTGTGAATTGACCCAGTTGCAGAACTGAACATTAGCCACACTATACAGAATTCAAATCCTCATTAAGGAATATGCCCTGCTGACCCAGGGAGTCGCTGGGACTTTTTGAACAAGTTGTGTTCTTTCTCTCCCCATTCAAAATCTTAGCTCAGGCCCTTCATGTGGTGATACCAGAGATTGTAGGTGTTCCATTGAAAGTCTTCTTAGGAGCAGTGGCTTTCCACTAAGATCTTAATTCTGTGATACGGGAAGTTAATTCATTACAATTAAACCAGCATCTCATGCAGATCAATATGGATAAGCAAGAACCAGGCCCAGCCTTCTGGATGCTTATGGTCTAATAGAGCCCCAAGAAGACATACGTATAGAAGTTTCCATGACAGACAACAGATTGAGATGAGAATATAAAGAACACAGAAAACATAAGGCCTCTCTGCTTTATGCGAGCAGGAGTTCAACATACAACGGTTTGATTTCTTTTTTACTCCCAAACGATCTTCAATCCATTCTCTCTCACAAGGTCACTACATCTCTCAAGCCCTGTCCTCCCATCTCACAGACCCTGCCCTGAATTAATCCAGTTGCCCTTAATAACGCCCAGTGTTCTTTTCTATCCATGAACTGCTCGTTTGCATGTTGTCAATGCCATGGGCCTTTTCCTTGAATATGTCTCAATTTCTCAAGCAGATAGTGACCTTTGGGCAAAGACAGAACCTCTTTAGACCTCATTTACACACACTGGATCCTGAATGTTTGCTATTGATTGAGTCAACTGACTGGTTCTGCTCTGGCACCTGGAACATCCTTGAGCAAAGGATTTAGTTTCTTTATTGGTCAGGGTTTGGAATGCAAATTCTGTAAGACAACAGGCATCTTGAAGGAATATTTTATTTACAATCCCTGGTAATAAAAGCCACTATCTTAATGGCATTTGTCATTTACATTTTGGTGAAAACCTAGACACATTTCTGTTGGGAGGGACTGACCAAGACACTGTGACCACAGTATTACATTCACTATTTTTTTTTCTTAATTAGCCAGCAATACATGACAGAACTTGGTTCTTGTTGTGAGGTATTTACAAATAATAGAGAAGGCTTTCATTTTCCCAAGGTGATCAAAATGAACTAGATCCCTCAGGATAAAACGATGCAGTGATTGATGGGCAAAGTAGATGACGGTCCCTTCAGGGAGAATCTTCCACTGTCTTCAACAATGGACCAGGATATGGGGTAAAATCTTCACGGGAAAGCCCTCAACAAGACACTGGAAGTCATGATGCAAGCAGCCTTGTCATATGCAAACCTAAGTATATGAACTTGTTAACAGAGTTCCCCAGATGCCTTTGAGGAAATAGGAATTTATAAAGGTGTAGTATCAATTCATCCTAATATCATTGTTGTACCAGTTCACCTGAGGACTAGAATACATACTTTATCCTTAAAGGAAAATATAATTAAGAACCTAACAGAATAAATATTCTTATTCACTCATCCATACCCACCATATGTTGTTTTCAAACTAGCTGAGATGGCTGAATAATAAGAAATGTGTTTTGCTTAACACAAAGAAATATTGATTCATCAAACTTTTAATTGCTACCCTTATTGTTTTCCTGGGTGAAATCACATACCAACTGACATAAGAATACAGACAAGCAAACATCACAATGCAAGCTTTGATGACAAATCTTTTAGAAAAAATCATAGATAACTATATCAAGGAGGGAGAGTGAGAGGAGGAAAGATAGTCTCAGATACGGAGGAGCATCAACTAAGTGAATAAAGCTAAACAACATTATGTAAAAGAAGAAAGCATCACTTTAATTTTGTTCCTTGTTGGTGTAGTCAAGCCTACCATAAACGTTAAGAAGGCTGTCCCCCAGAGCAGCACATTCTGGGCCAGACCTAGAGCAAACTAACATTTGGATCCACCACCGCTCATCTGTTTGTACTTTGCTCCTTCATCCCATTCCCTGATTTCTGACTTAACCAAGTTGAATGTCAGTCTGCTTTTGCTTCCCTACGGTTTCAGCTCTGTGTATACATGCCGTGTTTCTACTGGAGCCTTGGCTTTTGCTGTTCTTTTGACCACACTTTAGCTTCTGTGTTTCAACTCAGTCATTCATATTTCCCCTGAATTGCACTCCACACAGTATTGTAGCTTTTCTCAGGGACACTTATGTCCCCAGTCTTCTGCTCTTTGACCCTACTCCAAACCGGTTCCCTCACAGAAAGGACACAAGTAGTCAAGACTTAAGAATTCATTTACTAAATGTCTTCAGGATGAAATAATGGTGTTAAATACCATTTGAGATTAAATTTTTACTTATATCTCTGGGCATCCTCAGAGACACAATTTAAAATGAAAATTGATCTCCAAGGACCACCACAGCACTAGAATTGAGACATTTAATGATTCTACACAACAGAGGAACCACAGCATTAGCTGAGAGAATTGGCCATGGCACATCTCAGGGGACACTTCTTTGTGGGAGAAAAGAGAAAGTTTAGACCAGGGGTTTCATGCATAGACAATGGGGCTAGCCTGTCTGGGTTTGAACCTTGGCTCTGTGTGACTTTACCAGCAAGTTGCTTACCCGTCTGTTTCTTAGTCCCCTTGTCTAGCAGATGATGATAATATTACCCAACTCAGAAGTTACTGTGAGAGTTACATCGGTCATAGGCTAGCATACATACAGTCCTCAGAACTGTACCGTGTACAGAGTTAGTACTACATATACATTATAATTTTTGTTTATGCTTCAGGAAGGAGAGGGTGATCAGTTCTGTGGGTCTTTGCTGCTCTGCCAGAGCCAGCCTACTCTTTTCTCAAATGTGATTGCACTTGTGTCTTAGTTATCTAGTGCTGCTATAACAGAAATATCACAAGTGTATGGTTTTAACAAAGAGAAATTTATTCTCTCACAGTCTAGTAGGCTACAAATCCAAATTCAGGGCGTCAGCTCCAGGGGAAAGCTTTCTCTGTTGGTCACCAATCTTCCCTTAGTCTAGGAGCTTCTCTGTGCAGGAACCTCAGGTCCGGAGGACGCGATCTGCTCCTGGCACTACTTTCTTGGTGGTATGATGTCCCCCGTCTCTCTTCTCGCTTTGCTCCTTTATATCTCAAAAGAGATTGGCTTAAGACACAATCCAATTTGTAGATCCTATCAGCATAACTGCCACTAATCCATCTCACTAACATCATAGTGATAGAACTTACAACACACAGGAAAATCACGTAAGATGACAAAATGGTGGACAATCATACAATACTGGGAATCATGACCTAGCCAAGTTGGCAGATATTTGGGGGGACACAATTCAACCCATGACAACTTGTATCCACTATAGGTTCTGGGCAAGAAAGGTCCTTTGGAAAGAAGTTTTGCTTTTTTCTACGCTTCTCTTTATGGATGCTCAGTTGGCAAAAGGGACAGATGCTCACAGATGATCCCACAAGAGGGGTCTTACAGCTTCTCCACTGGGCTGTTTGTGAAGGGTAATAGATGTTGGATTCTCACAAAGTGATGCTGGCTTATGCCCAACCACTGACTTTGGGATGAGATGTGGATATCAGGCCCCAAGTGTGAAACCAACCAGATCCCCCTGCTCCTGCTACCACATATTTCAAATTACTAAGAAAACCGTCAACAATCCCAAACATCCCAAAAGGTCTGATAAACCTCTGCAACAGGCTAGGAAGAAATAAGACTTGAGATCCATCAGGGAGACATCTGGCTTGAACAAACACCTCAGAATGTGTTTCAAAACATCTAATACTCAACAGAGATGAGACTTTTGCCAACCAAGTTTTCACTTTAAATCTCTCAGGTCCACTCTATGTGGTTCTCGCTCCTTGTTCCTGGGCTCTATCCAAGGTTGGGCAAGGGCCATGTGATTATTTCATGTCCACGAACTTTTGACTCCATCCTGCTCTCAGGCCATCATGATTCTCCCAAGCGGGTTACATAGCATAACTTAGCCCCTTTCACCCACCCTCAAAGGGAAGTTTGCCACAAGGTCAGTCATTCACACTCCCAGCCAGGGCAATTTCACAATCCATGCTGTCATGACTTCCCATGAGTACTCCCATGCTCTCTCCCTAGGAGTCCCCTAATACACTCTGGGTGCTTGGCAAATACGAAATCACAAACAGAACTGAAGTTCACGGACATGGTCAGCTCAAAGGGGATTTCCTCAATATGCATTCTTTTCTAAGAACCTCATTGATAGTTCTCCTGAGGCTGATTGTGTAAAAAAAATAAATCTGAACTCACTTCATTTTGGTAGATTAAGGATCTCATTTAGGGGAAATTAGCAATAAAATAGCTGAACTGAGGCAGGACACATGATCTGCCACAGTGCGTTCTCTGGGACAGCGTTGCCGTTGCTGGTAAAACAGATTTTAGGGGGAAAAAAATAACAGCCAGTTCACCTGACTTCCAGTGGCAGAGTCTTAGGGCAATACATGAGGTCTTGCCCAGACTCTACAATGGATATAAGTGAAATTACATTTGAGAACACAGTAGTTGTGTTTTGGAAGAACAGCAAAGTGTTATGTAACCCTAAGCTCTGTGGTAAGTGATTCTTAGGCCTGCAAACAGAGTCTTTTTATTAATTACAATTATAACTACAGTGATGCATGCCAGTGATTAAAAAATCAAATAAAAAAAAAAAGTCCTCATTAAAAAAAAAAAAAAAAACTGTTCCTCTCCCACTCACCAAGCACCACCTTGTAGTCTGGTGGTTGACATCATTTATATGATGAATTTAGAAGTGTCCCTTCCTCTTCTATTTTCTGGAAGAAATTGTGTAGTCTTGGTGTTACTCGTTCTTTAAATGTTTGATAGGATTGGCCAATAAAGCCATCTTGATCTGGAAATTTCTTTCAGAGGTTTTTAACTGCAAAGTCAATTTGTTTAACCATTATAGGACTATAAAGGTTATCTGTTTAATTTGGAGTGAGTTTTGGTAATTTGCCATTTTAAGGAAATTGGTCCATTTTGTTAAGTGTTGAATTTATGAGCATAAAGTTATTTGTGTATTCCCTTATTATTCTTTTAATGTCCACAGGGTCTATTGTCATACTCCTTCTTTTACTCCTGATATTAATAACTTGTATCTTCTCTCCTTTTACTTTCTCTTCTTTCTAGAGGTTTATTTTTCAAAGATCCAGCTTTTAGTTTTATTATTTTTCTCTATTACTTTTCTGTTTTAAGGATTATAGATTTCCATTCTTCTTTATTTGATTCCTGCTGATTTCTTTGGGATTATTTTGCTTTTGTTTTCCTAGAGTCCTTTTTTTTCATAGTATTTTATTTTTTATTGTACTTTTTTTTTTTTTTACTTTAGATGAAGTTTTACAAAACAAACTAGTTTCTCATTAAAAAGTTAGTACACATATTGTTTTCTGACTTGGTTAACAACCCCACAACATGTCAACACTTTCCCTTCTCTAACTTGGGTTCTGTATTACCAGCTTTCCTATCATCTCCTTCCTTCTAGTCCTTGTCCCTGGGCTGTTATGTCCCTTTAGTTCCATTTTGTTTTATGGGTCTGTCTTATCTTTGGCTGAAGGGTGAACCATGGGAGTGACTTCATTACTGAGCTAAAAGGGTGTCCGGAGGCCATACTCTCAGGGTTGCTCCAGTCTCTGTCAGGCCAGTAAGTCTGGTCTCATTTTGTCTGTTAGAATTTTGTTCTACATTTTTTTCTGCAGCTCTGTCTGGGACCCTCTACTGCGATCTCTGTCAGGGCAGTCAGTGGTGGTAGCCAGGCACTATCTAGTTGTACTAAACTCAGTCTGGTGGAGGCCGTGGTAGATGCAGTTCATTGGTACTTTGGACTAATCTTTCTCTTGCATGTTTCGTTTTCTTCATTCTTCCTTGCTCCTAAAGGGATGATACCAGGGGAGTATTTAGACGGCCGCTCACAGGCTTTTAAGCCTGTAGATGCTATTGACCAAAGTAGAAAATAGAGCATTTTCCTTTAGTCGTAAAATGTAAATTTAGATTATGCATTTGAAACTGTTCTTCTTTTCCAACGTAAGCATTGCATTCTATAAGTTTCTTTCTCAGTACTGCTTTAACTACATTCCACAAATTTTATTTATATTTTCACTTTCGCTCAGTTCAAAATATTTTCTATTTTCCCCTGAAATGTCTTCTTTGAACCATGTTTATTAAGAAACCTGTTATTTAATTACTAAGGTTTAAGAGATTGTCCTCTTTCTGTCTGTTATTAATTTCTTCTTTAATTCCATTGTTTGTCTAAGGATATATCCTGTGTGATTTAAATTGTTTTTTATTTGTTAATATTTGTTTTATAACACAGGATATGGTCTATCTTGGTGAATGTTTCATGAGCACTTGAAAACAATGTGCATTCTGCTGTTTGGGGGTGGAGTATTTAATAACTGTCAATTGGATCCATTTGGTTGATGGTGTTTCTCAGTTCTTCTATATTCTTACTAATTTTCTTTCTACTAGTTCTATCCATTATTGTGAGAAGAGTATTGAAGTCTCCAACTATAACTGTGGAGAATCGTTTATTTCTCTTTTCAGTTGTCATGTTTTGCTTTATGTCCTTTGAAGCTCTGTTTTAGTCTGTACATATTTAGGGTTGTTACGTCTTCTTGGTGAATCGACCCTTTTATAATTATGCAATGTCTCTCTTTGTCCCTGGTAATTTCCTTTGCTCTGATGACTACTTTGATTAATACTAATATAGCACTCCATCTTTGGTTCAGTTTTGGCATCGTGGCTGTTGTTAGTGCCGTAGAGTCAGTTCCCACTCATGACAACTCTATGTATCACAGAACAAAACACTGCCTCGCCCTGGGCCATCTTCACAATGGTTGTTATGCTTGAGCCCACTGTTGTAGGCACTGTGTCCATCCATATCATTAAGTGTCTTCTTCTTTTCCACTGATCCTGTACTTTACCAAGCATAATGTCCTTCTCCAAGGACTGCTCCCTCCTGACAACATGTCCAAAGTATGTGAGACCTGGTCTCACCATCCTTGTTTCTAAGAAGCATTCTGGTTATACTTCTTCCAAGACAGATTACTTATTCTTTTGGCAGTCCATGGTATATTCAATATTCTTTGCCAACACCACAATTCAAAGGCATCAGTTCTTCTTTGGTCTTCCTTATTCACCGTCCAGCTTTCACATGCATGGGGTGCAACTGAAAATACCATGGCTTAGGTCAGGTGCACCTTAGTCTTCAAGGTGACATCTTTGCTTTTCAAAACTTCAAAGAAGTCATTTGCAGCAGATTTGCCCAAAGCAATGCATCTTTTGATTTCTTGACTGCTGCTTCCAATGGGTGTTGATTGTAGGTCCAAGAGAAATGAAATCCTTGACAACTTCAACCTTCTCTCTGTTTATCATAATGTTGCTTATTGGTCCAGTTGTGAGGATTTCTGTTTTCTTTATATTGAGGCATAATCCATACTGAAGGCTGTGGTCTTTGATCTTCATCAGTAAGTCCTTCAAGTCCTTTTCACTTTCAGCAAGCAATGGTTGTATTATCTGCATAACACAGATTGTTAATGAGTCTTCTTCCAATTCCGAAGCCCCTTTCTTCTTCATATAGTCCAGCTTCTCAGATTATTTGCTCATCATACAGATTAAATAGGTATGGTGAAAGAGTACAACCCTGACACACACTTTTCCTGACTTTATGCCATGCAGTATCCCCTGTTCTGTTTGAACAATTGCCTCTTGATCTATGCACAGGTTCCTCATGAGCACGATTAAGTGCTCTGGAATTCCCATTCTTCAAAATGTTATCCATAATTTGTTATGATCCACACAGTCGAATGCCTTTGCATAGTCATAAAACACAGGCAAACGTCTTTCTGATATTCTCTGCTTTCAGCCAGGATCCACCTGACATCAGCAATGATATCCCTGGTTCCACGTTCTCTTCTGGATCTGGCCTGAATTTCTGGAAGTTCCCTGTCAATGTACTGCTGCAGCCACTTTTGAATGACCTTCAACAAAATTTTGCTTGCATGTGATATTAATGAGATTATTCAATAATTTCCACATTTGGTTGGATCACCTTTCTTGGGAATAGGCATAAATATGGATCTCTTCCAATCAGTTGGCCAGGTAGCTGTCTTCCAAATTTCTTGGCATAGATGAATGAGCACTTGCAGCACTGCATCTATTGAACATCTCAATTGATATTTCATCAGTTCCTGGAGCTTTGTTTTTCGCCAATGCCTTCAGTGCAGCTTGGACTTCTTCCTTCAGTATTACCAGTTTCTGGTCATATGCTACCTCTTGAAATGGCTGAAAATTAACCAATTCTTTTTGGTGTAATGACTCCGTGTATTCCTTCCATCTTCTTTTGATGCTTCCTGTGTCGTTTAATATTTTTCCAATAGAATCCTTCACTATCACAACTCAAGGCTTGAATTTTTTCTTCAGTCTTTCAGCTTGAGAAATGCCAAGCGTGTTCTTCCCTTTTGGTTTTCTATCTCCAGCTCTTTGCACATGTGATAATACTTTCCTTTGTCTATTCGAGCCACCCTTTGAAATCTTCTGCTCAGTTCTTTTATTTCATCATTTCTTCCTTTTGCTTTAGCTGCTTGACGTTCAAGAGCACGTTTCAGAGTCTCTTAGGACATCCAGTTTGATCTTTTCTTTCTTTCCTATCTTTTTTAATGACCTCTTGCTTTCTTCATGTATGATGCCCTTGATGTCATTCCACAACTCATCTGGTCTTTGGTCATTAGTGTTCAATGCATCAAATCTGCTCTTGAGATTGTCTCTAAGTTCAGGTGGGATATACTCAAGTTCATACTTTGGCTCTTGTGGACTTGTTCTAATTTTCTTCAGTTTCAACTTGAATTTGAATATGAGTAATTGATGGTCTGTTCCACAGTCGCCCGCTGGCCTTATTCTGACTGATGATATTGAGCTTTTCCGTAGTCTCTTTCCACAGATAGTCGATTTGATTCTTGTGTATTCCAGCAGGCGAGGTCCATGTGTAGAGTCGCCTTTTATGTTGGTGAAAAAAGGTATTTGCAGTGAGGAAGTCGTTGGTCTTGCAAAATTCTATCATGCAATCTATGGCATTATTTCTATCACCAAGGCCATATTTTCCAACTATGGATCCTTGTTTGTTTCCAACTTTCACATTCCAATCACCAGTTATTATCAATGCATCCTATTTGCATGCTCAATCAATTTAAGACTTCAGAAGTAGGTAAAAATCTTCAATTTCTTCATCTTTGGTCTTAGTGGTTGGTGTGTAAATTTGAATAATAGTGGTATTAACTGGTCTTCCTTGTAGGAGTATGGATATTATCCTATCACTGACAGCGTTGTACTTTAAGATGGATCTTGAAATGTTCTTTTTGAAGATGAATGCAATGCCATTCTTCTTCAAGTTGTCATTCCCGGCATAGTAGACCATATGATTGTCCCATTCAAAATAGCTACTACCAGTCCATTTCAGCTCACTAATGCCTAGGATGTTGATGTTTATGTGTTCTATTTCCTTTTGGACAATTTCCAATTTTCCTATATTCATACTTCGTACATTCCACATTCTGATTATTAATGGATGTTTGTAGCTGTTGCTTCTCATTTTGAGTTGTGCCCCATCAGCAAATGAAGGTCCTGAAAGCTTGACTCCAACCACGTCTTTAAGGTCAGCTCTACTTTGAGGAAGCAGCTCTTCCCCTGTCGTCTTTTGAGTGCCTTCCAATCTGGGATGCTTATCTTCCGGCACTATATCATACAGTGTTCCACTGCTATTCATAAGGTTTTCACTCACCAATGCTTTTCAGAAGTAGACTGCTGGGTCCTTCTTCCTAGTCTGTCTTAGTACGGAACCTCAGCTGAAACTGTCCACGATGGGTGACCCTGCTGGTATCTGAATACCAGTGGCATAGCTTCCAGCATCACAGAAACACACAAGCCCCAAAGTATGACATACATGTGGGTTTTTTTTTTTTTGCATGGTATGTATTTTTCTATTATTTTACTTTTAACCTGGATCATTGTCCTTATAGACAGCATATAGCTGGATCATGATTTGTTTATCTGTTCTGACAATATTTATCTTTTAATTGGTGTGTTTAGACCATTTTCATTAATGTAATTATTGATATGCTCAGATTTAGGCTGTTTTATTATTTGATTTTTGTTTATTATCTCTGTTTTTTTTGTTTGTTTGTTTCCCCTTGTCTGTCTCCTTCTGGAATACATGAACTTTTTTCAGTATTTTCATTTATTTGTTATGTTTTTACTATATCTCTCTGTATAGTTTTTGTTTTGTTCGTTTGTGTTAGTGATTGCCCTTAGGATTACAATAAACATACTTAACTTGTCAAAATTTATTTAAAATCAATGTTTTACAACTCCCAGTGGGATATATAAACCTTACAAATGTATACGTTCCTTTTCCCTCCCCCTTTATGTGGTAGTAACATAATGTATTACATCAACATATATTGGAAACCTCATTGGACAATGTTATAATATTTCCTTTCAAGCATCCAACATGTTTTAAAGAACTAAGGAGGAGAAAAAGAGACTATTACATTTACCCTCATATTTATTATTTCTGTTACTTTTCCTTCTTTCCTGACGTTCCAAGTTCCCTTTAGTATGATTTTCTTTCTGTTGAAAAAACTTCTGTTCCTTCAGAGTGTGTTGGCTAGCAACAAATTCTTTCTTTGGGTTGTGGTCTCAATGTCAATTAAATTTTCAAAGACTTTACTTCATTATTTGAATCTTTCCATAGT
Organism: Loxodonta africana; assembly: GCF_030014295.1. Lineage (NCBI taxonomy): Eukaryota > Metazoa > Chordata > Mammalia > Proboscidea > Elephantidae > Loxodonta > Loxodonta africana. The sequence goes on along the minus strand of NC_087357.1, from coordinate 80,101,842 downwards.
GCAACACTAAGTGACCAGTCTCGGGTTGGTTTCGTTGTCTATCCTGTAATTGCAGTTTAGTTCTCAAAGCATTTGATACGCTGTTTGGAGCCAGATCCATGAATTCTGAGCTTAGAGGTAAGGCCAGGAATTTATAAACAATTTTGGGGGTTTGTTTTTTCCCTCTCTACAATCTCCCTGGTACTTCCAATTTTCCGGGGCTCATATTATCTGTCATCCAGTCAGAAACTGGGCTTTATTTACTCTGCTCTGTCACATAATTCTTGTAACTGCAGCACCATCCAGTACCAAGCGGCAGAACGACAGGAGTTCACCCCACCCTTTTGTGATCACAACTCCTCTGATCAAATTTACCTCCATGTTTTTAAGAGTCTGTGAGTTGCTGTGGTCTGGGGAATGAGAGAACAGGAAAAATAAATAAATAAAAATTTGATTCCCCTCACTTTCTCTGACCATCAGGAACCTCTTTTCCCACTCTTTATGCCAGAATACTTCAAGTTTCAGGTTGTGCTGAGTCCAGGCTGACGGAGATCAGAAGCAAAAAAAAAAAAAAAAAAAGGTAAACTCATGGCCATTTCCATGGTACTTTATATTCTGGTCTGCTACTATTTACTCTCAGAGTCCTCAAACAGCTATTCCATGCCTTTTTTTATTAGCATTTATATCTGCATTCAGTGGGCCGGATAGACTCCATCCTACCCAAAACTGGAAGCCTGTAACCATATATTTAAGTACAATGTCTAAACTGCTATTGCTTGTCCTATAGATGCATATTTTATCCATTGACGTTTTTACAACGAATTGCAGATTAGCGCATTTGTACCTCATACAGTGTACCACTGCATATTCTTCTGCTTTTTTTTTTTCCTTTTGGCTCATTTTAATTCCTCTAGTAATTATTTTTGTGATATAAAGTTCAAGTCTGGGTTCCATAAGTTTTGATACTTCTTAATTTGAAGGGTTTGGAAATTATGACCAGCCACAATCTTCTTAATTCTGATTCATCTTCATGTGTATTCAGAGTTCCAGTCCAAACTGACCTTGTATCTTATGCATAAATGAGAATATATAAAATTAAAATTCAGACTGATTATATTGAAATACAATTATGAGAATGTTTTGAATTGTGCTCCTTATTATCACAAATGAATAATAAGATACAGCAGCAGGTGTAATAACTACTATGATTTCAAAATAGTGAGAGATTTTTGAGATTTTTCAGAAATTGTAATGTATTTGAGAATGTGTAATGTAAAAAATTTCTATCGGTAAATCCCAAACCCAGTGCCATAGAGTAGAAACGCATAATTCAATATTAGCATAATAATATTATATAATCCATAATATAATGTGATAATCTCTTACAAATATAAAGGCAAAAGTCTTCAACAAAATACTAGCAGGCAAATCCAGCAACATATGGAAATAATTCTACACCATGACTAAGAGGGGTTTATCCCGGGAGTAGGAGCACTGGTGGCATAATGGTTAAGCACTTGGCTGCTAACTGAAAGGCCAGCAGTTCCAACCCACCAGCCACGCCACGGGAGAAAGATTTGGCTGTCTGCTTCCATAAAGATTATAGCCTTTGAAACAGTACGGGGCAGTTCTACTCTGTCCTATAGGGTTGCTATGATTCAGCATTAATTTGACCGTGAAAGGTTTGCATTTGGTTTATCCCAAGACTACAGGGTCGATTTCAATATAATAACACCATATTAATAGAACAAAAGACCAAAAACACATGATCATCTCAATAGACACAGCAAAATTCAATACCTTTTCATAACGAAAATACTCAACAAAATAAGAATAAAAGTAACTTCCTCAGTCTGATAAAAGACATCTACGCAACAACTCATAGCTAACGTCATACTTAATGGTAAAAGACTGAATGCTTTCCCCCAAAGATCAGGAACAAGACAAAAACATCCACTCTTAACACTTCAGTTCAACATTGTGCTGGAGGTTCTGGAGAAGGAAATTAGGCAAGAAAAAGAAATAAAAGACATCCATATTGGAATGGAAGACATAAAAAATAACTATATGTGCCAATGAAATAATCTTGTGTACAGAAAGTTGTAATGAATCTATTAAAAAACTATTGTTGTTGTTACCTGCCGTCAAGTCAGTACCGACTCATAGTGACCCTACATACGACAGAACAAAACACTGCCCGGTCCTGTACCATGCTCACAATTGTTGTTATACTCGAGCCCATAGTTGTAGCCACTGTGTCAACCCATCTTGTTGAGAGCCTTCCTCTTTTTCACTGACCCTCTACTTTACCAAGTATGATGTCCTTCTCCAGGGACTGATCCCTCCTGAAAACATGTCCAAGGTATGTGAGATGTAGTCTCGTCATCCTTGCTTCTAAGAAGCATTCTGGTTGTACTTCTTCCAAGACAGATTTTTTCATTCTTTCGGTGGTCCATGGTATACATAATATTCTTCGCCAACACCACAATTCAAAGGCGTCAACTCTTCTTTGGTCTTCCTTATTCATCGTCCAGCTTTCACATGCATGTGAGGTGATTGAAAACACCATGGCTTGGGTCAGGCACTCCACAGTCTTCAAGGTGACATCTTTGCTTTTCAACACTTTAAAGAGGTCCTATGCTGCAGGTTTGCCCAATGCAACGCATCTTTCGATTTTTTTTTATTAACTTTTATTGAGCTTCAAGTGAACGTTTACAAATCAAGTCAGACTGTCACATATAAGTTTATATACACCTTACTCCGTTCTCCCACTTGCTCTCCCCCTAATGAGTCAGCCCTTCCAGTCTCTCCTTTCGTGACAATTTTGTCAGCTTCCAACTCTCTCTATCCTCCCATCCCCCCTCCAGACAGGAGATGCCAACACAGTCTCAAGTGTCCACCTGATACAAATAGTTCACTATTCATCAGCATCTCTCTCCTACCCACTGTCCAGACCCTTTCATGTCTGCGGAGTTGTCTTCGGGAATGGTTCCTGTCCTGGGCCAACAGAAGGTTTGGGGACCATGACCACCGGGATTCCTCTAGTCACAGTCAGACCATTAAGTATTGTCTTTTTATGAGAATTTGGGGTCTGCATCCCACTGATCTCCTGCTCCCTCAGGGATTCTCTGTTGTGCTCCCTGTCAGGGCAGTCATCGGTTATAGCCGGGCACCATCTAGTTCTGGTCTCAGGATGATGTAAGTCTCTAGTTCATGTGGCCCTTTCTGTCTCTTGGGCTCTTAGTTATCGTGTGACCTTGGTGTTCTTCATTCTCCTTTGATCCAGGTGGGTTGAGACCAATTGATGCATCTTAGACGGCCGCTTGTTAGCATTTAAGACCCCAGATGCCACATTTCAAAGTGGGATGCAGAATGTTTTCATAATAGAATTATTTTGCCAATTGACTTAGAAGTCCCCTTAAACCATGGTTCCCAAACCCCCGCCCTTGCTCCACTGACCTTTGAAGTATTCAGTTTATCCCAGAAACTTCTTTGCTTTTGGTCCAGTCCAGTCCGGTTGAGCTGACCTTCCATGTATTGAGTATTGTCCTTCCCTTCACCTAAAGCAGTTCTTATCTACTAATTAATCAGTAAAAAAACCTCTCCCACCCTCCCTCCCTCCCTGCCTCGTAACCACAAAAGTATGTGTTCTTCTCAGTTTATACTATTTCTCAAGATCTTATAATAGTGGTCTTATACAATATTTGTCCTTTTGCCTCTGACTAATTTCGCTCAGCATAATGCCTTCCAGGTTCCTCCATGTTATGAAATGTTTCACAGATTCGCCACTGTTCTTTATCGATGTGTAGTATATTCCATTGTGTGAATATACCACAATTTATTTAACCATTCATCCATTGAGGGACACCTTGGTTGCTTCCAGCTTTTTGCTATTGTTAAACAGAGCTGCAATAAACATGGGTGTGCATATATCTGTTTGTGTGAAGGCTCTTATTTCTCTAGGGTATATTCCGAGGACTGGGATTGCTGGGTTGTACGCTACTTCTATTTCTAACTGTTTAAGATAACGCCAGATAGATTTCCAAAGTGGTTGTACCATTTTACATTCCCACCAGCAGTGTATAAGAATTCCAATCTCTCCGCAGCCTCTCCAACATTTATTATTTTGTGTTTTTTGGATTAATGCCAGCCTTGTTGGAGTGAGATGGAATCTCATCGTAGTTTTAATTTGCATTTCTCTAATGGCTAATGATCGAGAGCATTTTCTCATGTATCTGTCAGCTGCCTGAATATCTTCTTTAGTGAAGTGTGTGTTCATATCCTTTGCCCACTTCTTGATCGGGTTGTTTGTCTTTTTGTGGTTGAGTTTTGACAGAATCATATAGATTTTAGAGATCAGGCGCTGGTCGGAGATGTCATAGCTGAAAATTCTTTCCCAGTCTGTAGGTGGTCTTTTTACTCTTTTGGTGAAGTCTTTAGATGAGCATAGGTGTTTGATTTTTAGGAGCTCCCAGTTATCTGGTTTCTCTTCGTCATTTTTGGTAATGTTTTGTATTCTGTTTATGCCTTGTATTAGGGCTCCTAGGGTTGTCCTTATTTTTTCTTCCATGATCTTTATCATTTTAGTCTTTATGTTTAGGTCTTTGATCCACTTGGAGTTAGTTTTTGTGCATGGTGTGAGGTATGGGTCCTGTTTCATTTTTTTGCAGATGGATATCCAGTTATGCCAGTACCATTTGTTAAAAAGACTATCTTTTCCCCAATTAACTGACACTGGGCCCTTCCCAAATATCAGCTGCTCATATGTGGATGGATTTATATCTGGGTTCTCAATTCTGTTCCACCGGTCTATGTGTCTGTTGTTGTACCAGTACCAGGCTGTTTTGACTACTGTGGCTGTATAATAGGTTCTGAAATCAGGTGGAGCGAGGTCTCCCACTTTTTTCTTATTTTTCAGTAATGCTTTGCTTATCCTTCTTTCCTTTCCATATGAAGTTGGTGATTTCTTTCTCTATCACATTAAAAAATGACATTGGAATTTGAATCGGAAGTGCATTGTATGTATAGATGGCTTTTGGTAGAATAGACATTTTTACTATGTTAAGCCTTACTATCCATAAGCAAGGTATGTTTTTCCACTTAAGTATGTCCTTTTTAATTTCTTGTAGTAGTGCTTTGTAGTTTTCTTTGTATAGGTATTTTACATCTTTGGTAAGATTTATTCCTAAGTATTTTATCTTCTTGGGGGCTACTCTGAATGGTATTGATTTGGTGATTTCCTCTTCGATGTTCTTTCTGTTGATGTAGAGGAATCCAAGTGATTTTTGTATGTTTATCTTATAACCTGAGACTCTGCCAAACTCTTCTATTAGTTTCAGTAGTTTTCGGGAGGATTCCTTAGGGTTTTCTGTGTATAAGACCATGTCATCTGCAAATAGAGATAATTTTACTTCCTCCTTGCCAATCCGGATGCCCTTTATTTCTTTGTGTAGCCTAATTGCCCTGGCTAGAACTTCTAGCACAATGTTGAATAAGAGCAGTGATAAAGGGCATCCTTGTCTGGTTCCTGTTCTCAAGGGAAATGCTTTCAGGCTCTCTCCATTTAGGGCGATGTTGGCTGTTGGCTTTGTATAGATGTCCTTTATTATGTTGAGGAATTTTCCTTCAATTCCTATTTTGGTGAGAGTTTTTATCATAAATGGGTGTTGGACTTTGTCAAATGCCTTTTCTGCATCAATTGATAAGATCATGTGGTTTTTGTCTTTTGTTTTATTTATACGGTGGATTACATTAATGGTTTTTCTAATATTAAACCAGCCTTGCATACCTGGTATAAATCCCACTTGGCCGTGGTGAATTATTTTTTTGATATGTTGTTGAGTTCTATTGGCTAGAATTTTGTTGAGGAATTTTCCATCTATGTTCATGAGGGATATAGGTCTGTAATTTTCTTTTTTTGTGATGTCTTTACCTGGTTTTGGTATCAAGGAGATGGTGGCTTCATAGAATGAGTTAGGTAGTATTCCGTCATTTTCTATGCTTTGAAATACCCTTAGTAGTAGTAGTGTTAACTCTTCTCAGAAAGTTTGGTAGAACTCTGCAGTATAGCCATCCGGGCCAGGGCTTTTTTTTGTTGGGAGTTTTTTGATTACCTTTCAATCTCTTTTTTTGTTATGGGTCTATTTAGTTGTTCTACTTCTGATTGTGTTAGTTTAGGTAGGTAGTGTTTTTCCAGGAATTCATCCATTTCTTCTAGGTTTGCAAATTTGTTAGAGTACAATTTTTCGTAATAATCTGATATGATTCTTTTAATTTCAGTTGGGTCTGTTGTGATGTGGCCCTTTTCGTTTCTTATTTGGGTTATTTGTTTCCTTTCCTGTATTTCTTTAGTCCGTCTAGCCAATGGTTTATCAATTTTGTTAATTTTTTCAAAGAACCAGCTCTTGGCTTTGTTAATTCTTTCAATTGTTTTTCTGTTCTCTAATTCATTTAGTTCAGCTCTAATTTTTATTATTTGTTTTCTTCTGGTGCCTGACAGATTCTTTTGTTGCTCACTTTCTATTTGTTCAAGTTGTAGGGACAGTTCTCTGATTTTGGCTCTTTCTTCTTTTTGTAAGTGTGCATTTATCGATATAAATTGGCCTCTGAGCACCGCTTTTGCTGTGTCCCAGAGGTTTTGATAGGAAGTATTTTCATTCTCGTTGCTTTCTATGAATTTCCTTCTTCCCTCCTTAATGTCTTCTATAACCCAGTCTTTTTTCAGGAGGGTATTGTTCATTTTCCAAGTATTTGATTTCTTTTCCTTTATTTTTCTGTTATTGATTTCCACTTTTATGACCTTGTGGTCTGAGAAGATGCTTTGTAATATTTCGATGTTTTGGATTCTGCAAAGGTTTGTTCTATGACCTAATATGTGGTCTATTCTAGAGACTGTTCCATGTGCGCTAGAAAAAAAAGTATACTTTGCCGCTGTTGGGTGGAGAGTTCTGTATAAGCCAATGAGGTCAACTTGGTTGATTGCTGTAATTAGGTCTTCTGTGTCTCTATTGAGCTTCTTACTGGATGTCCTGTCCTTCTCCGAAAGTGGTGTGTTGAAGTCTCCTACTATAATTGTGGAGGTGTCTATCTCGCTTTTCAGTTCTCTTAAAGTTTGATTTATGTATCTTGCAGCCCTGTCATTGGGTGTATAAATGTTTAATATGGTTATGTCTTCCTGATCAATTGTCCCTTTTATCATTATGTAGTGTCCTTCTTTATCCTTTGTGGTGGATATAAGTTTAAAGTCTATTTTGTCAGAAATTAATATTGCTACTCCTCTTCTTTTTTGCTTATTGTTTGCTTGATATATTTTTTTCCATTCTTTGAGTTTTAGTTTGTGTCTCTAAGTCTAAAGTGTGTCTCTTGTAGGCAGCATATAGACGGATCGTGTTTCTTTATCCAGTCTGAGACTCTCTGTCTCTTTATTGGTGCATTTAGTCCATTTACATTCAGCGTAATTATGGATAAGTAAGTGTCTAGTGTTGTCCTTTTGATGCCTTTTTATGTGTGTTGTTGACAATTTCATTTTTCCACTTACTGTTTTGTGCTGAGACGTTTTTCTTTGTAAATTGTGTGTTCCTCATTTTCATAGTATTTGACTTTATGTTTGCTGAGTCGTTACGTTTTTCTTGGTTTTTATTTTGAGTTATGGAGTTTTTATACCTCTTTGTGGTTACCTTAATATTTACCCCTATTTTTCTAAGTAAAAACCTAACTTGTGCTGTCCTGTATCACCTTGTGTCCCTCTCCATATGGCAGTTCTATGCCACCTGTATTTAGTCCCTCTTTTTGATTATTGTGATCTTTTACATGTTGACTTCAATGATTCCCTGTTTTGAGCATTTTTTTTTAATTAATCTTAATTTGGTTTTGTGATTTCCCTATTTGAGTTGATATCAGGATGTTCTGTTCTGTTACCTTGTGTTGTGCTGGTATCTGATATTATTGGTTTTCTGACCAAATAATTTCCTTTAGTATTTCTCGTAGCTTTGGTTTGGTTTTTGCAAATTCTCTAAACTTGTGTTTATCTGTAAATATCTTAATTTCGCCTTCATATTTCAGAGAGAGTTTTGCTGGATATATGATCCTTGGCTGGCAGTTTTTCTCCTTCAGTGCTCTGTATATGTCATCCCATTGCCTTCTTGCCTGCATGGTTTCTGCTGTGTAGTCTGAACTTATTCTTATTGATTCTCCCTTGAAGGAGACCTTTCTTTTATCTCTGGCTGCTTTTAAAATTTTCTGTTTATCTTTGGTTTTGGCAAGTTTGATGATAATATGTCTTGGTGTTTTTCTTTTTGGATCAATCTTAAATGGGGTTCGATGAGCATCTTGGATAGATATCCTTTCATCTTTCATGATGTCAGGGAAGTTTTCTGTCAGCAGATCTTCAACTATTCTCTCTGTGTTTTCTGTCCTCCCTCCCTGTTCTGGGACTCCAATCACACGCAAGTTATCCTTCTTGATAGAGTCCCACATGATTCGTAGGGTTTCTTCATTTTTTTTAATTCTTTTATCTGATTTTTTTTCAGCTATGTTGGTGTTGATTCCCTGGTCCTCCAGATGTCCCAGTCTGCATTCTAATTGCTCGAGTCTGCTCCTCTGACTTCCTATTGTGTTGTCTAATTCTGTAATTTTATTGTTAATCTTTTGGATTTCTACATGCTGTCTCTCTATGGATTCTTGCAACTTATTAATTTTTCCACTATGTTCTTGAATAATCTTTTTGAGTTCTTCAACTGTTTTATCAGTGTGTTCCTTGGCTTTTTCTGCAGTTTGCCTTATTTCATTTCTGAGCTCATCCCTGATGTCTTGAAGCATTCTGTAAATTAGTTTTTTGTATTCTGTATCTGGCAATTCCAGGATTGTATCTTCATTTGGGAAAGATTTTGATTCTTTTGTTTGGGGGGTTGGAGAAGCTGTCATGGTCTGCTTCTTTATGTGGTTTAATATCGACTGCTGTCTCCGAGCCATCACTAAGATATTGTAGTGATTTATTCTATATTTGCTCACTGAGTCTTATCTTGTTTTGTTTTCTTTCAATATACGTGGATGGGCTGGTAGATTGTGCTGTCTTGATTGTTGTAGCCCTTGACTTACTTATGACCTATTACCAGCTGGTTTGGGCTGTTGCCAGATATATATGCCTGAGTCTATTCACTATTCTTGAGCAGAATCTGATTTTGGGTCATCAAGTGTGTGCTGCACCCTAACACCTATCCACCTTGAGAAGTAGTGGTGATAGTTGTGTGCACCAGATTCTATTAGCAGCTGAGGTTCACCCTCCGGGGGGGGCAGGATGCTGACAGGCTTCCCCCAAGTGTCAGTGAGGTAGGTGTGTCTCTATTCGTAAAGCACCTTGGTGGCAGGGCTCTGCAGCTGTACCTTAGGCCCCCAATGCAAGTACCTCTACTGATTGGTAGATGTCACCCTCCTTAGACCCCTAAGGCAAGAGGCTAGGTGGTCTGGGGGGAGCTTCAACCCTCACTTCCCTGTTGTGGGTCAGTTAGGGCTCTGTTGAATAAGCAGAGATATCAGACCTGGGAAACTTGTTTTTGCAGTAAATCCACTAAAAAAAAGTGTAGTCAGATCCCTATCAGAAATGCTTTTGCATTATAGTAGCCACCTTGTTCCCTGTAGGGATGAAAGCCCGAGATATGGATCCTATATGCTTGGCTGTAGCTGGTTCTGTGTTTTTAGTCCAATTAGGGAAGGAGTTTTGGTCCCTGGGTTTTTTGTGGTTGCTTCTCTCAGGCTGGAAGAATGGGTTAGGAAAAGACCAAAAAAAAAAAAAAGGGTAAAGAAAAGCCATGGAGACGGAGCCGTTCCCCCTCTGGCTCAGGAAATTCCAATGTTAATGAAGCGGCCTGGGAAGGGGAGGGGAGGGTTCAGAAAAACAGGAGAGAGTAGCACCCCAGGATATAGCCAAAGTTGCTTATCTTGCTTGGGATGACTATTTTATCTGAGATTCCCGAGGGGCGTGTTGCCTATGTGTGCCGGCTGGGTGGAGACTGCCCCCGAGGGTCTGGCCCGCAGAAGCCGTGGTCAGTTTCTCCGCTGCCAGTCCAAAGCCCAGCGTCTAGGTTCCCCGGCTGGGATGCTGCACTCCCGGCTCCAAAACCAGTCACTGCCTCCCGGAGACTTCTCCTCCTGGCAGCCCCGTCACCGCGCCGCCCGCGAGGACCGGCTTGGCCCCCTCCCGAGGTCAGTTCAGGGGGGTAGGGCTGCGCCCCGTGTTTGTGCCGTCACAAGATTTTGTGTTCAGCTCTCCTGGGCCCAGTCCTAAGCCCGGCGCCAAGGTTACCTGACTGGGACGCTGGCTCCAGGCTCCGAAAACAGTCTCTGCTTTCCCATATTTGTTCGCTCTCCTTCTCTGTCATTCAGGTCAACTCTTTAAATCTGTGTTCAGGGTTCGTAAATTGTTATGCATGTGATCGATTCACTTGTTTTTCCGAGTCTTTGTTGTAAGAGGGATCCGAGGTAGCATCTACCTAGTCCACCATCTTGTCCCCTTCCTCCTCTTTCGATTTCTTGACTGTCGCTTCCATGGGTGTTGATTGTGGATCCAAGTAAAATGAAATTCTTGACAACTTCAATCTTTTCTCCATTTATTATGATGTTGCTTACTGGTTCAGTTCTGAGGATTTTTGTTTTCTTTATGTTGAGGTGTAATCCATACTGAAGGCTGTGGTCTTTGATTTTCACCAGTGCTTCAAGTTCTGTTAGACTTGTTTATTAGAACTAATAAACAAGCTCAAAAAGGTTGCAGGAGACTTGTCTGCAGAAGCTAACTGCATATCTATTCACTTGTAATAAACAATTAGAAAATGAAATTAAGAAAGCAATTCCATTTACAATAATATCAAAAAGAATGAAATACTTAGAAAAAAATTAATTAAAAGTATGAACTTATACTCTGAAAACTACAAACATTGTTGAAAGAAATAAATGAAGACTTCAATGGAAAGATATCCTGTGTTCATAGATAGCAAAACTTACTGTTGTTAATATGGCAGTACTACCAGAACTGATATACGATTCAACACAATTCCTATCATATTCCATTTACAGAAACTGACAAGGCGATCCTACAATTTATATCAAAATACAAGTGACCCAGAATAACAAAAACCACCCTGAAAAAAATAGAAATAAGTTGGAGAACTCACTCTTGTGATTTCAAAATTTACTATAAAGCTACTGTAATCAAGACAATGTAGTACTAGCCCCAGGATAGACACAGAGATCAATGGGACAGACTTGGGAGCGCAGAAAAGAATTCTGGCATTTATGGTCAATTGATTTTTGAAAAGGGTACGAAGATAATTCAATGGGGGAAAGAATAATCTTTTCAATAAATGATGTTGAGGCAACAGTATCCACATGCAAAAGTATGCAATTGGACCCCTACTTCACGGTTTATGCAAAAATTAACTCAAAATGGATCAGAGAATTAAATGTAAGAGCTAAACCTATAAAACTCTTAAAATAAAGCATAGATACAAATCTTCATGACCTTGGATTGGGCAATAGTTTCTTAAATAACATACCAAAACACAAGCAACAAAAGATAAGTAGATAAATTGGACTCTATCGAGACTGAAAACTTTTGTGCTTCAAAGCCACCATAAGAAGGTGAAAAATGTAACTCCCAAAATGGGAGAAAGTATTTGTAAATCATATAAGTGATAGCTGACTTTTTTCCAGCATATATAAAGCAGTCTTACCCGTTAAAACCCGTTGCTGTCAAGTCGATTCCGACTCATAGCGACCCTATAGGACGGAGTAGAACTGCCCCATAAAGACAAAGAGTTCAATTTAAACAATGAGCAAAGGATCTGAAAAGGCATTTCTCCACAGAAGGTATACAAATGGCCGATAAGATTATGAAAGGATGCTCAACATCATTAGTTATCAGGGGAATGCAAACCAAAATCACAATTAGATACCCTTCACACTCATTAGGATGGCTGTATTCAAAAAATCAGATACTAACAAGTGCTGACGAGGGTGTGGAGAAATCATACATTGCTGATGGGCATGCACAGTGCTGCAGCTGCTTTGGAAGACAGTTTTGCAGTTCCTCAAAATGTTAAACACAGTTATCACACGACCCAGCAATTTCACTTCTAGATGAGAACCCAAGAGAAATGAGAATGTATATCCACAGAAAAGTTGTGAATGTACGTTCATAGCAATGTTATTCACAATAGCCAAAAAGTAAAAACAACTGAAACATCCATCAGCTGAGGAATGAATACATAAAATGTGGCATGTCCATACAAGGGAATATTACTTCACAATAGCAAGGAATGAAGTTTTGATATATGCTACCACATGGAAGGCACCCTGGTAGTTAAGAGCTCAGCTGCTAACCAAAAGGTCAGCAGTTCAAATCCACCAGCCACTTGGAAACCTCATGGGGGCGGTTGTATCCTGTTCTATAAGGTTGCTATGAGTCGAAAGCGACTCGACATCAATGGTACAGGTACAACATGGAAGAATCTTTAAAACATTATGATATGTGGAAAAGGCAGTCGCAAAAGAACACATATTATTTGATTCCATTTACATGAAATGTCCAAAATAGGCAAAATTAAGGTGAAAAAAAGTAGATTAGTTGTTGCTTAGGGCTGGGGAGAGGGAATAGGGGAGTAACAGCTAATAAAACCAAACCAAATCCAGTGTCGTCGAGTCGAATCCAACTCATAGCGACCCTACAGGAAGGAGTAGAACTGCCCCATAGAGTTTCCAAGGAGTGCCTGGTGGTGGTCGGCAGCCATAGCACTTAACCACTACGCCACCAGGGTTTCCAACAGCTAATAGATATGGGGTTTTTTTGTAAGGAAAGAAGTGCTCCAAATTTTATAGAGGTGATGACTGCATAATTCTGTGAATACACTAAAAATCTTTCAATTGTACATTTTAGATGGGTAAATTGTATGGTATGTGAGTTACATCTGAATAAGCTGTTATAGAAAATGTTCTAATGGTGGGAAAAAAAAAAGCCCCCTTAATACTACTTTGCTTTGGGGGCTATATTCACAACAGAAGGCAATGCCTTCAGTTAAATGTTAGTGAAGATAGTTGTATTCTCCCCCCCTCAGATTCACAGAGCCCTGAATTCAATTTAAGATCCACTGCTTTAGAGAATCCGTTCTCAAACTTTAACTTACATCAGAACCCCCGGAGGGCTTTTTAAAATGCAGATTTCTGTGTACTATATCCAGAGTTTCTGATTCAGTAGATCTGAGACGAATCCCAAGAATTTGAATTTTCAACAAGTTCCAGGTGATTCGGATGCTTCTGATTAAAGGTCCACACTAGACTGCTCTAAAGGAAAAGTGAGGACAAAAAACTAACCGCTCTTTGCTATGCAAAGCTCTTCAAAGGAGACCATTCTATTTTGAAATTTCACCTTTCTCTGACTCTCATATCTTCATGCCCTTTTGTGTTGAGCCTATTTTATTTATACAACCCTGAATAAAGGCTGCCGTAATGGGGAAATTTACCAATCATACCTTTCCTCGACATTAAAGAGAACAACTCCTAAACATCAAGTGGCCTGCTGTTATTGTGAAGTTTTCGTACTTTCACTCGTATATCCCTCTTCCACATAAGCTAATGATTACTACAGCTCTCTTTCATGTTCGGTCAAGACTTAAAGGACTCTTAAGCTTTGCTCATTCTGCATTAATCAAGGGAAAAAAACCCCAAACAAAAAACAATACGTCCTTCGTAGTGACTTCTGCTGGTGTAGTGGTTAAGAGCCTGGCTTCTAACCAAAGGGTTGCCAATTCAAATCCACCAGCTCCCTGGAAACCCTGTGGGGCTGACTGTTCTACTTTGTCCTGTAGGGGTGCTATGAGTCTGAATCTGCTGGACAGCAACAGGTTTTAACAGTGACTTCTGCAGAGAGCTGATCTCATCGATAAAGTATGCGCAGCCTGTCATCTGGAGCCCCCTTCAAAGCCCCCCACCCCATATCCACACACTCCAAACAAAGCAGGAGCAATTTTGTAGAGGAGATTGCAGAGAGCGTTTGCATCATCCAACCCCAACTTGACTTAAAAAAAATTCATCAGACATTTCTTCTCTTCCTTTTTGGATATGCTGTCAACCCCAGACTCCCTTTTTGTCTCAACCATCCTTCCCTTGAGATCTAATCCTTTTTACTCTTCCTTCCTGGACTTGTGTCTGTAGGAACATCAAATTCCTCACCCTTGCATTTATTAGACAGAAAAGTCTTTTTTTCTTCCTCGTGGAAACTAGGCACCTGCCCAAAACCCAGGTCCTGAAAGCTTATTTCTATCCCTCAGTAGGCTTATAAAATCAATTTCCTAAGAAAGCCAAGTCCCTTCTGAGTAAAGAATTCTTGTAACAGCTGCTAAGAAGATAAAACATTTCTTCACTCTATGACTTTTTTTTTTTTTTTTATGACATATGTGCCTCAGAGGGACATTTGTTTTCAGGTTTTAAGGACATTTCACTCTAACCCTCAATGTCCTGTCACGGGTGAAACTCTAGTACAAAAAATTCTACAATGAATGTGAGATTGTTGTAACAATTGTTGCCTCTAATACATTTGTGGTGTTACTGGTGGTCATTCCTACATCTACTCACCAAAAAGAAAATGTTGCAATACATGGATTGTGAAGGGCAGTGGGCCAGTCCTTCCTTCCCCAACTCCTCCAAGAAGAACATCCTTGGGACCAAGCAGCCTCATCCCTTTAACTGAGCTAATTGGAGACTCTGCATAGCTTCAGAAATGTCCCCTGCCCAATAGCTGGGCTGGGTGTGGTGGGGGGGTTGTACCCCAAGCCATTCAATATTAGTGGGTTGTGTGAAGCAGTGCACCCACATCTGAGGTGAATTAAGCCAGTGGCCCCAAGAAAACAATGTGTGAACAATAAAGAGCTCCAACAGTGAAAAGTTCCTGTGCCATGTTGTCAAACTCGAGCCTTGACCCCACAGTGCTCCGTTCTGTTAAACGGCTTCCCATCTATTCCGATGCATGACTCGGACCTCCTACTCACGTTCCACACCCTGTGGCTCCAGATCACGAAATGAGCATCCACTTTCAGCCACCTCTAACTTCCTCTTCCATTACCTCCTTGGCCCCCCAGCCGTTGCGAAACTAAAGTCCCGCTCCACTGATTGAGAGCTTTGTTTGCCCGCCCCCCCGATGTTATCAAACTGTGCAGGCCTTAAAGTGGGCGCACTTTCTGACGTGAAGAAGGGCGCTAAATTGCCAAGATATTCAGAAGTCCTGGTTCGTGACCTGAGACTACCACTGTCATTCATTTTACCTATCTACGTGCTATAGTCACTCAATAAATTGTTGCTATTATTACTTTAAAGTGTTGAAAAGCAAAGACATCACTTTGAGGACCAAGGTGCACCTGGCCCAAGCCACAATATTTTCAATCGCCTTTTGTCCAGGAGAAAGCTGGACAATGAATAAGGAGGACCGGAGAATTGACAACTTTGACTTATGCTGTTGGCAAAGAATATTGAATAAACCGTGGATTGCCAGAAGAAGGAATGAGTCTGTCTTAAAAGTACAGCCAGAATGCTTCTTAGAAGCAAGGATGGCGAAACTTAGCCTCACATACTTTGGACATGTTTTCAGGAGGGTTTAGTCCCTGGAGAAGGACATCTTGCATGGTACAGGGTCAGCGAAAAAGAGGAAGACCCTCAACAAAACAGATTGACACAGTGGCTGCAACAATGAGCTCAAGCATAATAATGATTATGAGGCTGGCACGGGACCAGGCAGTGTTTTGTTCGGTTATACATTGGGTAGCTGTGAGTTGGAACCAACTCAATGGCATCTAAAAATAAAAGTTGGAACCAACTCAATGGCATCTAAAAATAGCATCAACATTATTACTTTAAACTAGCAGTAGTACTTTAGATGAACTAAAAATAATAATAATAAAAAGAAAACTTATTTTCCCTTCATTTATTCCTTTCTCAGCATTCCTCCTTTCTTGATACAGATCTGAGTTTCTGACCTATATCATTTTTTCCTTCTACCTGAAGAACTTTTTTAGTATTTCTTGCAGGACAGGTCTGGTGACAAAAATTACTTCGGTTTTTGTTTTTCTGAGAAAATTCTTATTTCTCCTTGACTTTTGAAGCATAATTTTGCTGAATATAGATTGTGAGAGCCAGATTTCTCACAGTCAGAGTACAGTTTATAGATAAGCAAGGGGAGAAGTCTAGACAATCCCTGTGGTAATTGATAAGAATAGGAGAAATCAGTATGAACTCATGTTTAACTTACTATATATACCAATGGTTGCATGCAGAAATATTTATAAACCCATTGCTGTTCAATCAGTTCTGACTTATAGCGACCCTACAGGACAGAGCAGACCTGCCCCATAGGGTTTCCAACGCCGTAGATCTTTACAGAAGCAAACTGCCACATCTTTCTCCTGCAGATCGGCTGGTGGATCTAACTGCCAACCTTTGGGTTAGCAGCCGAGAGGTTAATCACTGCTCCTCCAGGGATCCTGTAGAAATACTTATACGCATGGGTAAATATATATTAACCATGCTTGCTCTGTCAGCTGAAAGGGCCCAGAAGCAACCACCCTGCACTAGCAATGAGCACACCTAGCACCCAGGTCTTGGTTTCTAATACTATTTTCCAAAAAGGGATCAAGAGTCCTTGCAGAAATGGCTGGTAACTATGATTGGGGTAGGAAATATACAAGATGAGCCTGGGGAATTTTGTTGTGCCAGAAAATAAGGAAATGCTAAAAACTAAAACTAAACAACAACAACAAAAACCAACCACAAAGATGATGGTATGTCAAAGGGACACAGAAGCTAACTGAAAGAGTTCCCAGTGGCCAAAGCTGGAACGATTTGAATGACAAAATAAATTAGTATTGAACTATAACCCAAAGTATGAAATAAATATCCATGAGTGTCTTCGTCATCTAGTGCTGCTATAACAGAAATACCACTAGAGGATTGCTTTAACAAAGAGAAGTTTGTTTTTTCACAGTAAAGTAGGCTAAAAGTCCAAATTCAGGGTGTCAGCTCTGGGGGAAGGCTTTCTCTCTCTGTCAGCCTTCTCATCAATCTTAACCCAGACTAGGAGCTACTCTGAGCAGGGAGCCGGGTCCAAGTGGCACGCTCTGTTCCTTGAGCTGCTTTGTTAGTGGTATGAGGTCCCCCTGTCTCTCTGCTCACTTCTCCCATTTATACCTCAAGAGATTGCCTCAAGGCACAATCCAGTTTTGTAGACTGAGCCCTGCCTCACTAACACAACTGCCACCTATCCTCCCTCGTTAACATCATAGAGGCAGGATTTACAACATACAGGAAAATCACACAATATCAGAAATCATGGCCAAGACAAATTGATATACACATTTTTCGAGGGACATAATTCAATCCATGACAATGAGTCCATACTAATATAAATAAAGGACTGAATAAACAAATGGGAGAGAAAAGACAAATCTCCTGCAGAAGAATCCCAAATGATTTATGTAATGACTCCGCTCTCAAGAAGGTGGAGCTTAAGTCCCCGCTCCTTAAGTGTGGCTGTACATAATGACTTCATTCCAAACAGTATATTATGGAAACGGGAAAATAAAAAGGGTAATTTTACAGTGAAGAAACCTGAAAAGCACTACCTCAGCAGGTGATCCGGGTCAATACTAATAGTGATGTCACGTTGAAATTATATACCTTTGATATGATGTGATGAAAACGGTATTTTACCTCAGTAGCTTTCCTCCCCAAAGCCTGTAACTCCAGGTGAATCCTGACAAAATCATCATACAAATCAGTAATTGGGTATCCTACAACACACCTGAGCGATACTATTCCAAACTCTCAAGGCCATCAGGAACAAGGAAAGCCTGAGAAACTCACAGCCAAGAGGAGTCTGAGGAGACATGCCAATGAAATGTAATGTGGTATCCTAGATGGGATCCTAGAACAAGAAAAGGACATATGTTAAAAACCGAAGACATATGAGTAAGGTATGGACTTTAATAATAATGTATTAATATTATTAATTAATTAATTGTGACGAACATGCCACACTAGGAGCCCTGATGGTGCAAGGGTTAAATGTTGATCTGCTAACTGAAAGGTAGGCAATTCGAACCCATCATTCCCTCTAAGGATGAAAAGATCTGGCCACCTGCTCCTGCAAAGATTTCTGCCTGGAAGACCTTACGGGGTAATTCCACTCTGTCCTATAGGGTCACTATGAGTCAGAACAGACTCGACAGGATACCGCAGCAACAACAGTGTAAGATGCTAATAATAGGAGAAACTGGTTCTGAGTTATATGGGAACTCTCTACTACATTTACAATAGTTTTGTAAATCTAAAACTTTTCTCAAAAACATTTATTTGAAAATAAATGGCCACAGAGGTCTCATTTTCAATCAGCATACCCTTCTCATAGAAAAAAAGAAAAAATTTCTTCAGTTTTTGGTTGGGAACTCACCCTGTAAGCTACTTTAAATGATCCTGCAGAGGGCGGTTCATATTATTATTAATAACTGTAATTACTGTGTTCACTATATGCTAGGATCTGTGCTAAATTTCTTAAATGGATTATTACCCCATCACTTTACAGATAAGAGTCGAGGCCTAGTCAGTATATATCCCAATTCTTACTCCCTAGTACAAAGTCTTGTTTAGGACGCTAACGTGCCCAGCTGACTCTCTGGGCTTCCATGAAACTAGACGTGGGCCCTGTCCTGAGCTGGAGGTTTCCTTTCCTTCAGCTTGTCTGGAACAGAGACATGAGGTTGGATTGGAGCAGTCATTCCACAAACACAAGGCGATAAGCAAGATGACAAAAGCCGCCCCTAAAGATGGTGGCAGGGAAAAACAGGAGCCTGGGACAGGACGGCATTGTCAAGCCACAGGACCAGCCATGGATATCCATCTCAGCACTTAGTTTTATGTGAGAAACAAAAGCTCTCTTAGGTTAAGCCACTCTAGTTGTGTTTCTGCTACATGAATTTGAGCACAATCTAATGGAAGAATTGGGTGACTTGCCCAAGGGCTCACACATAGGACAAGGCACAGGTAAAATTCTGAGTCAGGAATTTCATGTGACTGCAAAGCTTTAAATTCCCCCAGTTTCCTTTATTTTACATGTATGGTAATTGTTCATCATTAACCATTGTATTCCAGGTCTTCCCAGCTCCTGAGGTTCAATATTTGATCCTGGACACTCAGAGGACTATTCCCAAGCTCGCCCTCTGGCTCTCTTTTCTCCTAGCTGCCTCAGGTAATAAGCCTACCCTAGCTTAGACCCCCTGGTCCTGTGCCCTACAAGCCCTATAGCACCCAATGGTCCCCCACATGGAACCTCAGAGCCTGTAGCAGCTCCTTGAGGCTCACAGTGTCTCTCTGTCATTGATGTGGCTCCTTCCTGCCTCCCCCAGGCTTGTTCTCCAGTGCCCTTTCCACAAAACATGCTCCTGCTACCTCAACTCCTTGCTGCTCCACTACGTGAACCATGGTTTTCTGCCTTTTGGGTAAAACCGTGTCTGCATCCTGCGTGGTCCTGAGGCCCCTGTTTTTCCATGGTTGGCACTCAGGAAGAAATGCATGAACAGATAAAGGAATGAATGGAGTTCACAAACTAGAAACAATCTCTGAGTTCACCAAATCCAGCCCTAAACACCCACATCTACTTGCACAGGTGAAGACGACGCCCAGTTAGAGAAAGAATACAGTTCACTCAAGGCCACACCCCCCCCCCTTTTTTTTTTCACTGTAGTGGTAGCATCAGAATGCTGAGCTATGGCCAAGGAATGCCAAGCTTGGAGCTGTAGCATCAGTTTAGGATCCCAGCTCTAATCCCTAATGGCTGAGGCATAAACAATACAAAAAGGTTAACATTTATTAAGCTATCATCACGTGCAGGCAGTCTGCTACAAGCTGTAGGGCAGTTATCTCATTAGATCCTCAGAACAGCCCACCAAATTAGGGCAATTTTTGCTCCTAATTTACAGATGACCCTGCATCTTAAAATAAGCAACTTTGCCAGGTGATACACTTGTGAAATATTTGGAAAAAATTTGAACCTAGACAGTCTCACTCTGAGCCTCAGAGTTGCCACGCTCTGAACCAACACATTAACTTAAATCTCTGAACCTCAATTTTACCAGCTGCAAAATAAGAATAATAATAGTACATTATCATAATGACATAAAACATACACAGTGTGTGATAGCTACTGCATGGGCAGCCTTCTCTACTGTTCAGTTAAGACTCCGTAGAGATATGAGCATTTGTCTCAGCTCTTGCACTTAATAGCTGTCTGGCCCGGGTACATCCCTTCGCCTCTCCTCTCTATCTCCCTTCCCACATTTTTAAAACGAGACATTTGACCTTACAATTTCGTAGCCTCCAACCTGCTAATATCTGGCTCAGTTTGCTTTGTACCGGGCCACATGCTCACTGACATGCTTGTGTCATTGACATGACTTACCGTATTCGCTGACAAGCCAGGCTCGTTCCAAGCTTTACAAGTAAGAGCAAAACTCTCCATGAAATGCTTTTTCAGTGTTTATTATCATTTAGGATTGGGGCCATTCTTAGAAAGAATTTTTTTCTTTGTTAATGAAGAATAATATTTTGCACGATAGCGTTCATCACTTATATACTGTGTTCTATTTCAGTTAAGAAAAGAGCAATATCAGAAAAGTGTTCATAGTAAAAAAGTCAAAGCCTACAAGAGTATGTAAATTAAAAGGCAGACATTTCTTGTAATGCACGCCTCACCTGTCAACCACCAGCCAAAGGTAATCACTGTTAGCACACTGGTTTGCAGCCTTCCACATCTTTCTCCGCATGGTTTCATATACATGCACACGTAGAAATATATGACTGTCATTTTTTTTTACTTTTAAAAAAGTGGTTGGTACTATTCCTCAGCTCTTCTTTTTTTTTTTAACTTGGAAATATGTCTTTGAGATCTCTCCATGGAGTACAAATACACTTCATTCTTTTAATATCTACATAATATTGTATAAGGTTAATTTTCCTATAATTTACTTTGGTTTTGCTATTTTCAATTCAACATTTTTGAAATATTTTTTGTGATTAAACATGCTTTTATCATTTTAGCAGTTGCATAAAATTTCACTGCTCTGAAACACCATAATTTATTAAGCCCTAATGTTGGATATTTAGGTTATTTCCAATTTTCCTTGGATTTAAATGCAGGTTTGTAAAGCATTTGGTTTCTGGGCCAGATTAGGGCGTTGAGCATCATCTAAAGTTGGCAACAAAATGAAGTTCTTTTTTTCAGGTTCTTAATCCACCAGGCGCTCCTTGCAAACTCTATGGGGCAGTACTACCCTGGCCTATAGGGTCGCTATGAGTCGGAATCGACTCGATGGCACTGGGTTTTGGGTTAATACCACCTAACAGTGAAGTTACCATCAAAGACTCTGTGTTAGGACCAAAAGTTCCTGCCTTGTAAGGAATGAACTAGGGTATAATGAATTTCTAAAATTTATTTCTTCCTTATCCATTTGTCAATTCTTTATGGAAATATTTCTTTCAGACTATGTGCTGATGATATTAAAATGTGTAGAATGCCTTCCCCTACCCTGAGGGTCTTATGATCCTGTAATAAAAACAGCCAGGCAAACAAATGAGTACAGCAGTGAAATGGCACAAGAGTGAGAACATGTGCAGAAGGGAAATCTAGATATATTTAGGTCACTTCATATGTATTTTGCCTGGGCAATTTACCTAACCTTTCTGTACCCCAGTTTCCCCATTTGTAAAATGAAGAAAATGTGTTAATGTGTTAAAATGCTTAGAAGAGTCTTTGGCACATGTTAAGGACTCAGTATATTTTAGCTATTGTTTTTTGCATTAATTATGAGTTCTGCATAACAAATTATGTAAACAAGCATTTATTATTTCACATAGTTTCTAAGGATCAGGAATCCAGAAAGCAGCTTAGCTATGTGGTTCTAATTTAGGGTCTTTTATGATTTGCAGGTAATATATCAGCCTGGGCTGCATTCATCTGAAGGCTTGACTAGAACTGAAGGAGGATCTGTTTCCAAGATGGCTCACTCACATGGCTGTTGGCAGGCAGCCTCAGCTCCTCACCAAGTGGACTTCTCTGTAGGGTTGCTTGAGTGTTCTTACAACTTGACAACTGGCTCCCCCTGGAGTAAGTGATCCATGTGAAAAAGCAAGCCAGGAGGATTCTGTAATCCAGCTTATGACCTAGTCTCAGAAGTCACTTTTGCCTTAATGAGTCACTAAGTCCTGTTTACACTCAAGAAGAGAACTGGGGTTCATTTTTAGTGGAATGTCAAGGAACTTATTTACTGACGTATTTTAAAACACCACACATACATAGAAAGGTCAATCTCAGTGCCTGGCCCATAGAACGTGCCCCCCCACCTAGACTTTTTTGCTCCTCTTAGCACAATGATGTACACAGAGAAACCACCCCATAATGTTCAATTTTGAGATAGTTTTTGTTAAACCTTGCCCTATCTTTACAAATCCATATTATCTTCATAATCACTACCTACACATAATACCTTTTTTGGATCTGATGTTACGTTAAATCAAAGTAAGTAATGGATCACTGGCCTTGACTCTCCTAATCCCAAACCATCTCCAGTTCCTTTCAATATATGTCTCTCAAATTTATTTTAGTCAAGAAGCATCTGCAGTGTTCTGAGAGATATAGGGCAGCCTGCTGGGGAAAATCCAAATATACAGACAGAGGCAACTTGCAAATCACCTGGGACAGGCCAGTGTGTACTTAGAAAACCCTCTCCCACTCTTCCCGCAGATGTCTGGCAGGCTTCCCCTGGCCCCTTAGTTTTCTAATTGACCTAGTCTCTTTTAATCAAGTGAGTCTTTGAGAAAATTTTGTCTTACTGTATTTTTTAACTCATAAGTTTATAAGGTGCCTAGTGTTAGTCATAAATTACTTATAATCTTTACTCATTGTACATGAGAAGCCTGAGTCTCAGCAAACTCAAGGTACTTTCATAAGGTCATACGATGATGAAATGAAAACCCAAAGCTAGGCCTGCTGGCGCTCTAATGCTATTCTTTCCAAGAAGCTGTCATTTCTTAGAGAGTTTCATTTTTTAGCCACAAGGCTACAGGACCCCATGGTCATTTACATTATCGCCAGCTCTACAGTTCATTTTCTAAACATTTCCCAAAAGGCTTTTCCACCTCTGTCTACAACAATGAGATGCCACCCCCCCCCCACAGTGTTGCCAGATGAAATACAGAATCTCCAGTTAAATTTCAGATAAATAACAAATAATAATAATTTCATTAGTATACATATGTCCCATGCAACGGTCCCATGTCCTGAGATATACTAACAAATGCTTTGCTGTTTGTCGGAAGTTCAGATTTAGCTGAGCATCAAGTGACAATGGGTTAAAACGCATACAACTGGCAAATGTCTTGCGAGTCTTCTGACTTGTGGAGAAAATAAGAGAAGGAAAAGTGGCAGTGAACAGGCTGTGGATTGCATGCATCTCTGCTGATGGGTTTCTGAGTGCTACTTCTACTTGCACTTTGGGGCCAAATGGAAAAACACATCCTACCACTTTTCCTACTCCCTGGTTTTATTCAAAAACAATCTGGCTCAGGAAGCAGGTCTGGGGACATGTCTTAAAGTGACTGCCTCTACTTACAGGGCATGTGGATTTGGGCCAGTTAGGGGCCTCACCCTAACTGCTGACCTTATCAGCCTTACTTAGCACAGTGTGTAGATAACTGAGGAGCAGGCAGGGCCTTAGAGGAACTCCTGAGCTTGGTGAGAACTGAACAGGTCTGGATGTGGAAACTGAGACATTGAAAGGAGGCTGGGAGGAAGCTGCTGTCTCCATGATAGCTATAATTGGAAAGGATGAGGAAACAAGAGGGGATGTGTTCTGCAGGACCAGAAGAGTAGTGGCCATTAGTTTGATGAGGGACACTTCTTCAATACAGATGGAGGGAAGAAAGAAAAGACAAATGGATTAACAGGCAGTTTGTAGGTGTCGTCCCAGGAAACAGGAAGTTCTGACTAATGTCTAGCAGTGTCCTCCTCCATGGAGTAAGAGTTAAAATCATCTTCTTGGAGTGTAGAAAAGGTTATAAAATGGGAGGGTTGAGATGAGTTGAGTTATTTTGAAAGAGCCACTAAAAAAAGAGAGCTGACGAGAGAAACTAACAGGAGGATTGGCAGGCAGCTTTGACTGTTCACTAGCGACTGAGCCATGTATTAGCAGGGACAGACACCACGGAGAGGGCGCTCAGATGCCTGTGTGTGGGTGTAGAGGGGAAGACATTGAAATGGATGGACATGTAGCAGGGTTACATATTTTAACTCTCACTGCAACTCGTATTTGTCTGTACCTGAGCTGGCCTCCTTCCCAGCCCCCAACTGCCAGTGAGTGAGAAAAGCAATTATCTACATGTCCAAACTATTTAAAGTTTATTCTGATCCTTTAATTCAAACAGTCTCGATAGATGAAAAAAAACAAAACAAAACTAAGCCTCTCAGACAGGCTTGCTTTCCCCCTCTCCCTTCCCTGAATGGCATCTGGAGTGGGAGGCAAGGAGTGTGCCTCAGGCTTCAGCCTTGGCTTTGCTGAGAGGTTCCTCGTAAGGCCAAAGTGAAGATGGCTTTGATCTGGGATGCCAATGCCAGAGTTTTTCCCGGCTGATTTTTACATTTTCTTCAGAAGAACTCTCAAGGTTTGTTTTGTTTTCGGTTAGTGAATAAATGCTAGACAGTGATTTATTCTGTGCTTGGGCATGGAGGAGGAAGTAGAACTGTATGTGTGTTGCGGAGGGATAGTAACTGACATAGACCGTCTATAGACATTCAGGGCATCGCCTTTTTTTGTGCTCCTTCCCACATGGTCGACTGAGAGCTTCCTGGAGCGCCTCAGCGGTTTGTTAGAACTAGTGATTGCACTGCAGCCCCTTTTCATGGCTCCCTCTGTTTCGTACGTTTGTTAGCTGCCCCACGTACAATGGAATGAAACGCTGCCCGGCCTGCGCCATCCCCGTGAGCAGTTGCCAATCAGATCATTGTGATCAACAGGGTTTTCGTCGGCTGATTTTCAGAAGTAGATTGCCAAGCCTTTGGTCCTAGTCCATCTTAGTCTGGAAGCTCTGCTGAAACCTGTTCAGCATCATAGCAACATGCAAGCCTCCACTGACAGAAGGTAATGGCTGCACATGCGGCGCATTGGCCGAGAATCGAACCGGGCCTTCCGCATAAAAGGTGAGAATTCTACTGCTGAACTACCAGTGCCTCCTTTTATATGCTTGGATTTTCTGGAATCCCACATCAGTAATGACCCACCCCCATTCCAGATCCATTCCATTTTCTTCACTTTAGGGTATCTGTTGCACTTGGATTCCTCTCATTACATGGAGGGAAGCACACACAAAAAGTGTGGTCTAACTTTCATTTTTCATCTTGACTTACTAAAAGCTTTCAAAGTTGTAAAACACCCTGCAGCAATGTTCTGGCCACCTTCCACAGATTTAGCTATTTAGTACACTAATTGTCTTCAATTCCCATTTTGACTTTTGCTTTAAACCAATAATTTTGTATGAAGTTGTTTTGATTTTATGTTTCTAAGTGGTTAAGGGCTGGGCTGCTAACCAAAATGTTGACAGTCGGAACCCATCAGCTGCTCTGTGGGAGAAAGATGTGGCAGTCTCCGTCTGTAACGATTATAGCCTAGGAAACCCTATAGGACAGTTCTACTCTGTACTATAGGCCCCTATAGGACAGTTCTACTCTGTCCTATAGGGTCACTACGAGTCGGAGTTGACTCAATGGGAACTGGTTAAGTGGTAGGATTTTTTTTTTTTTTTTAGGGGATGTGGCGGGAAATGGGAGTGGATATATATTTTTAATTTTTTTTTTTTTACTAAAAAAATACAATTCCACTGTAGTCAAAGAATATGGATCGATGTTTTCTGTTTTGGGGTCCTATGGAGATATCTTTCTTTATGTCCTAATCATAGTTCATTTTGTGACTGTTCCTGGAGTATTTGTAAGGAATGTGTACTGATCTGTGTATTTTATGTGTAAAAACATTCCAAACTCTCCCTTAAAGGTTTCTGCTTTGGGGGCCATGTTGGAGCCCTGCTGAAGCTGCTCCCTGTCAAAAGTATATAAAGGCTCATCTACATCATCTTAGTACATATTGTTTTCAAGTTTTATAGTTATTACTGTAATCAACTTTAATTAAACCTGACATGAGAGAGAGGTCTACATTTATTTATTTTTTTCACAAATGGTTATCCGGTGAACCTTGATTTCTAAATAAACCACCTTTTACCACTCCTGACCTCATACTAGAGTCAATCCTATAGATCACTTTTGTCTACTTCTGAACCACGTAATGTTTTCATATGTGTTAGTAAAATTCTCTCTAATTATAATTTTTATATAATAAATTCTCAGCTAGTAGAGTTCATTTTTTTAAGATTAGAACCCTTTTGCTCAGCTTTTGAAAAGTAGTCATGTAGTACATCTGATTGGAATTATTTTAAATGTATGGGGAAAATTAGGGAGAATCAGCGTCTTTATTGATTTTTACTTTTTATTGTCTTTCCATTGAGGCATTTAATGGATCCCTAATCACTGATGCTTATACATAAAATAGCCCTTCAATGTCCCTGACACAGATGTGTTCTCTCTGAATGGTCTATGACACCATCCACTCCATAGGAAAATTATTGATGAGATGATATGTTAGAACGCAGTGAAAGAGCAGTGCGTTCTCTATTACCGTCTCTTTAAATTTTATCTAAGCCTTTTTTAAATAAACTGTATGTCCCCATTTAAAAAAATCCCCATTAATAGTCATAAATTTGGAGTGACCCCCAACAGATCACTGGACTTTGTATTTAATTTCAATCCAAAACAATGAATAAATATCAACTTCTCTAAATTCCAAATCAGCCATCCACCAACATTGAACTGGTTTACCTCTAACACTTGTGCTCCGCAGGTCAACTTATTTTGTCACCTAAATGGACATTTTTGCAACTAATTTATCTTGGAAGTTTCATTAAGAAATGACAGTGTTTAAAATCAATCACTCTACCGGTGAATTATTGGAAGGCTTTATGGCCATGGTACCCAAGTTGTAAATACTTAGAGCATTTTCAGGTCAGAATCACTGTGGCTACAGTTTACGGTTCAGACAATGGCCCCCATTTGTCCTGTGTTTCAAGCATATCAGGACTGTTTTCTTAGACCTGCTCAAATGAAGTTCTTTGTTCCACTGTGTGTGGAAAGAGAATGGTCTTATTTCCTGGAACAAGTCACTTCAGACCCAATAATTTTCCCCAAGAGAAGTCACCCATGAGCCATGTTTCTGAATATTTGCATCTGACCTCCATTAAACACATAGCAGTTTCCTCCAGGTCTTTCCATAGAAAAAATCTCAACATATTGCTCAAAAAGTTATCCAAAATGCCATTGAGAGACATGTTAACTGGGCCACCACTATCTTATATGGCACCTTCATACAAATTAGACAAAGGGCTGCTCTCTGGATGGGCATAGCCCCAGGAAAGGATGACTTGGAGAGAAGGCTGCCCCTTTAATGAATGAGGAAGAGGTCCATCTTCTTCCTGGGACACAGCCCTGTGCAGGGCATCCAGTCTACTGATCAGAGCTGGATCTCAGCTTCCCTTGCCCCTCACCTGAACAACCATTTGAAGGGATGGGCCTGCACATGCAGGCACAAAGCCTCTGCCACTCGAGAAAACTTCCTGAGTGACATATGACCCATTCAGTCTCCTAAATTTGACTAAGTCTTCCCTTTAGCAAAGCCAACGCATCAGAGCTTTTGACTGTTGCTCAGCAATTCGACATGGACTGTACAAAGTTGCTTTGACTTTGTTTAGGTGGGCTTAGATTTCCTTTTCAAATCTGATTTCCGTTTTCAAACTGTGATGCCCAGGGCTTACGACGAGGGGTGCTATGAGGAGCCGCCATTCAGCATTGTTAGTTGATTTTGCTACAGGGGGTTGATAAGGACTTTGTCTCCTCACAAGGATTCACTAGAGAAGCTTCCCTCTGGCATCGGTGCCCCAGAACAAATATCATTCCCAAGAATTGTTTGTGTTGCATAAACACTGCAACTGATCTCCTTTTGCTGATCTGGTAACTAAAGATTTTTCTGTTTAGTTTGGCTCCTGAGAGACTTAGAGATAAATGTGAATCCCAGATTTAGCAAATATTTAAGACTCTCTGGCATATATTTTTGAGGGTCAACTTTACCAAAAAAAAAAAAAAAAAAAAACCTGTTGCCATCAAGTCAAGTCTGACTCATAGTGACCCTGTAGGACAGAGCAGAACTGCCCCATAGGGTTTCCAAGGACTGGCTGGTAGATTCAAACTGCAACCTTCTGGTTAGCAGTCAAACTCTTAACCACTGTGCCATTAGGGCTATTTGTAAGTGTCATCAATACTCTTTGGAATGAGAAGAGATTTGCGCTTATGCTTCATTTTTTAAAATATCTGTATCTGTTTGATGACTAAGAGAACACATATAGTATAAAGGCTCATTTGGCTGCAAGTAACAAAAACCTGATTAAAACTACTTTGAGCCAAAATGGGGTTTTACCACCTCATAAAACTGGGGAAGAGTGGCTGGATCCAGGGCCCCAGGAGATGTTATCAGGACCAAACCAAAAACAAACCTGTTGCCTTCGAGTCGATTCTGACTTGTAGACAGTCCCCTTCATTTCCTGACTCTGACTCTAGCTTTTATTCCCTCCGTGCTGGTCTTCATTGTTAGTAGGCACTTCTTTCAGGTGGCAAATCAGCTCCAGAAGGATCACCTTGTAGGCTACATTCTTTATCAATCTCAGTGGGCAGAGAGCATCTCCTCCCCAGCGCTCCTGCCTAAATACCAAGGAGGACTTTCCTTGGCCTCTTGGTCCATGTGCCCACCCCTGGGCCAACCACTGTAGCCAGGAGGAAGCAGTGTTCTGAGTGGCCAAGTCTGAGTCTCCTGACCTCCCTCTGCTAAGGGTGAAGTTAATGCCACCCAACTTCATAGACTGGGTGTGGGAAATCAGCATGCTATTGCAAACGAGAGTAGGAAAAAATGCCAAACAGAAAAAAAATGATTGACCGATTTTCTCTACAACATACCTAAAAGTGTTCCTCAAGAATAACCACTTCCAAACCAGAAACCCAAACCCACTGCCATCTAGTAAAATCCAACTCATAGTGACCCTACAGGATGGAGTAGAAATGTCCCATAGGGATTCCTAAGCTGTAAATCTCTTATGGAAGCAGACTGCCACATCTGTCTCCCGAAGATCCACTGGTGGGTTCCAGTCACTGACGTTATGGTTAGCAGCTGAGTGCTTATAACCACTGAGTCACTGGGACTCCTTATAGCAACTTCATTCCCCCTTAATACAGAAATCCTTTCTACAATGTCCTTGTCAGATGTTCCATCCAATCTCTTTAAGAATATCCCAGAATGGAGAACTCACTATTCTTCAATCATCTTCCATTTCAAGGTTGGACAGAGCTAATTACTGGAAAAATACCTTTTTTACTTTAGCCAATCTGGGTGCTTCTGTAGTTTCTAAAGCGTTGCCTTAACACTGCCCATCAGAACTCCATAAAATAAATCTCATCTCCCCAAAAGCAGGCTTCAAATGTTTGAGTTAAATTTCAGCATGCCTTTTATAGTTTATGTTCCATCTTCTTAGTGCCTTTCAAAGACTCCTGACACCAATCCCCATCTCAGGCAAAGGATATGCTTTACAGTTTTTAAGAGGTATGGATGCCAGTGATATTTTGGACTTCTCCAGCCATCAGAGGCTTACTGCTTGTATATTTTATACCATTAAATAATTAAATGATTCTGGCACAGGTACGGTATATTTGCTCCTGTTAAATTAATCCTGATAAGATAATTTTGTATCCTGATCCTCTCATTTTATCTTTTAATACTAAGCTCTATACACATTCCATCTAGGTTATCATTCCAATCATTGATAAGACTTTTGAATGAGAGAGTCAAATCACAGTGTTGTGGTTGTCTCCAGAAGCCTCCTTCTGTGTTGGAAATAAGTTATTAATCACAATGGTATGGCAGAGATGCTAAACCAGCTACACATTTTTCTACAGGTACCACTACAAAGAATATACCACTGTTGTTGTTGTTAGGTGCCGTCGAGTCGATTCCAAGTCATAGCGACCCTATGTACAACAGAACAAAATGCTGCCTGGTCTGGCGCCATCCTTGTTGTTATGTTTGAACCCATTGTTGCAGCCACTGTGTCAATCCATCCTGTTGCAGGTCTTCCTCTTTTTTGCTGACCCTCCATTTTACCAAGCATGATGTCCTTCTCCAGGGACTGATCCGTCCTGATAACACGTCCACAGCATGTGAGATGTAGTTTTGCCACCCATGCTTCTAAGAAGCATTCTGGTTGTACTTCTTCCAAGACAGATTAGTTCGTTCTTTTGGCAGTCCATGGTATATTCAATATTCTTCACCAACACCATAATTCAAAGATGTCAATGCTACTTCGGTGTCCCTTATTCATTGTCCAGCTTTCACGTGCATATGAGGTGATTGAAAACACCAGGGATTGGGTCAGGCTTACCTTAGTCTTCAAGGTGACATCTTTGCTTCTCAACACTTCAAAGAGGTCTTTTGCAGCAGATTTGCCCACTGCAATGCTTCTTTTGATTTCTTGACTGGTGCTTCCATGCGTGTTGATAGCAAATCCAAGTAAAATTAAATCCTCGACAACTTGAATCTTTTCTCTGTTTATCATGATGTTGCTCACTGGTCCAG
Source organism: Loxodonta africana (assembly GCF_030014295.1). NCBI lineage: Eukaryota > Metazoa > Chordata > Mammalia > Proboscidea > Elephantidae > Loxodonta > Loxodonta africana. The sequence continues at coordinate 80,071,012 of NC_087357.1, read as the reverse complement.
TTGTGAGGATTTTTGTTTTCTTTATGTTGAGGTATAATCCGTACTGAAGGCTGTGGTCTTTGATCTTCATCAGTAAGTGCTTCAAGTCCTCTTCACTTTCAGCAAGCAAGGATGTGTCATCTGCATAATGCAGGTTGTTAATGAATCTTCCTCCAATCCTGATGCCATTTTCTTCTTCATATAGCCCAACTTCTTGGATCATTTGCTCACCATACAAATTGAATAAGTATGGTGAAAGGATACAACCCCAACACACACCTTTCCTGACTTTAAATCACACAGTATCCCCTTGTTCTCTTCGATACCATAGCTACACCATATTAAAAAAAAAAAATACCTGGGGATATTCTGGCATTATTTGCTCTTAATGAACCCATACTATTCCCCTTCTAATCATCATATTCTTATTAGAAATGATAAGTAACAATTGTTTTAATTGTGTGCAAATTTTTTAATTGTGTGATAATTGCATGCATAACAGTGTTTATTTACATCTTACAGTTAGTAGAGCTTATTGGCTTTTCTCTTTAAATAATTGAACCATTTTTGCATCTCTGTCTTATGCTACCTGAACTATTCTTTAAAAGAATTGGTCTATTTCACTAAACTATCACATCTGTGGGCATATAGTTGTTCATATTATTCCTTTATTCTATTTTCAATGTCCGTAGGATCAGTAGTAATGTCCCCTCTTTCATTTCTGATACTAGCAATTTGTGTCTTCTGTCTTTTTTTCTCGGTTAGCCTGTCTAGATGTTTATCAATTTTATTGATCTTTTCAACAAACCAGCTTTTTGTTTCATTGGTTTTCGCTATTATTTTCCTGTTTTCAACTTCACTGATTTCTTCTCTAAGTTTTTATTATTTCTTTTAGTCTGCTTGCTTTAGGTTTATATTGCTCTTCTTTCTCTAGGATCCTAAGGCAGAAGCTTAGGTTACTGATTGTAGGTGTTTCTTCTCATCTAATATAAGCACTCAATGCTATAAATTTCCCACTAAGCATTGCTTTCACTGCATTCCCACAAGTTTTGCTAAGTTGTATTTTCATTATCATTTCATTCAAAATGTATTTTAATTTCCCTTGAGATTTCTTTTTTGACCCATGTACTATTTAGAAGTGTTTGTTTAATCTTCAAATATTTTGGAGTTTCCTAGCTGTCTTTCTGTTATTAGCCCCCCGGCAAGTGGGTTTAATTCTTTTGTGGTCTGAAAGCATATTTTGTATGATTTCTACTTTTTAAAAATTGTTAAAATGTGTTTTATGGCCCAGAATGTGTTCTATCTTGATGAATGTTTCATGTGAGCTTGAGAAGAATGTATGTTCTGCCATTGTTGAATAAGATATTCTATAAATGTCAATTAGACCCAGTTGATTGATGGTACTGTGCAGTTCAACTATATCTTACTAATCTTCTGTCTGTCTGCTGGGTAAGCCAATTACTGATAGAGGGGTCTCTGACTATAATAGTGGGTTCATCTGTTTCTCCTTGCAGCCTGACAGTTTTTGCCTGATGTATTTTTATGCTCTGTTTTAGACACACGCACGTTAAGGATTATTCGTGTTCTTGGGGAAGTGGTCCCTTTACCATTATATGATGCTTCTCCTTAACCCTGGTGCTTTTTCTTGTTCTGAAGTCAGCTTTGTCTAAAATTAATACAGCTACTCCAGCTTTCTTTTGATTAGTGTTAACATGGTATATCTTCTCCATCCCTTTACTTTTTTTAACAACATTTTATTGTGTTTTCAGTGAAAGTTAACATAGCAAGTTAGGTTTCCATTTGACAACTTCTACACAAATTGTTCAGTGACATTACATTTTTCACAGTGCGTCAACATTCTCTTTAATTCTGTTCTGGTGTTTCATCCCCAGTACTCTAGTTTCCTTGCCCCCTTATCTTCTCACCTTTGCATTGGAGTAATGATTGACATTTTGGCCTCGTACAGATGGTTTTTTTTAATGGACCACCATACTCACAGGTAATATCCTTTATTTGTGTGCCAATCAGTTAATTTGCTAAAAGGTGGCTTCAGGGAATAGGTTTGGTTCAAGGTTTAGAGAGTATCTCAGGGTGGTAGTCTCAACTGCTCTAGTATGTCTAGACTTTTTAAGAATTTGAGTTCTGTTCAGTGTTTTTCTCCCGTTCTATCAGGGTCCATCTATGGTGGCCCTGATCAGAATGGTCAGTAGTGGTAGCTGGGCACCATCTAGTTCTTCTTGTCTCAGGGTAGATGAGGCCGTGGCTTATGCAGGCTATCGGCCCTCTAGATCAGTTTCTTCTCTGAGTCTTTTGTTTCCTTCTTTCTCTTTTGCTCCTGATGAGTAGAGACCAATATTTGTATCTTAAATGGCTGCTCACAAACTTTTAAGACCCCAGATGCTACTCACCTCACTAGGATGCAGAACATGAACTTTGTGATGCCGATTGACTGAGTTGTCCTGTGAGACTAATGTTCTAAGCTTTCAAACCTAGAAGAGCAATCTCAAAAGGTGTTTATGTCTAAGAAGTATCTGTAACTGTGCCCTCTATGAATATATATGTGTATACACACATATCTGTATGTTCACATACATTTAGCTACTTCTATCTGTGCACACATTTGTACTCAGCTGTACCTACCATACACATATATGCCTATACACATACATATTTGACCATGCACCAGTTTTTGGTTATTGTTAGCTTTTTTGCCAAATTATGTATGTCATATTCTTTATCACAAACATTCTTTTCTCTTGTGTGTGTTTGCTTTGATCAAGCTGTGCTCATTACACCCACATTTAGTGCTACTTTTCCCATCACCAAAAATAACAAGTATGTACAATCTAGAGATTTATCATCCCTGGAAACCACCAATGAACATTGGTCTCTCTCTCTCTCTATCTCTCTCTCTATATATAGGTAGAGAGATAGATATTCTGGTCTTATAAAAGTAAGATCATACAATATTTGTCCTTATGTGACTTATTTCACTTAAGATTATGTCCATCCTATAGATCTATCCATGTTGCAATATGTTTCACATACTCATCATTGTTCTTTACGGTTGGGTAGTATTTCCTTGTATGTACATACCACATTTTGCTTATAGTCGGAATAGGTGGATAAGAATTTTAGTTTAGGCTGTTTCCATTTCTTTTTTCTATGGTAAATAATGCCGCAATGAACATAGGTGTAAATATGTCTGTCCATGTCTCTTGTATTATAGATCTAGGGCATATACCTAGGAGTAGGATTGCTGAATCATAAGGTGTTTCTATTTCTAGCCTTCTGAGGAGATGCCATACCATTTTTCATAGTGGTTTACCATTTTACAGTCCCACAAGCAATAGGTAAGGGTTCCAATCTCCTCACATCTTCGCCAACATCTGTTATTATCTGCTGGTTTTGATTTTTTTCTTTTTTTTAATCAGTGCTATTTTTTTTTTATTTTAGCCAAGGTGAGATGTTATGTCATTGTAGTTTTGATTTGCATCTCTCTAATGGCTATTGAGAAACCTTGGTGGAGTAGTGGTTAAGAGCTACAGCTGCTAACCAAAAGGTCAGCAGTTCAAATCCACCAGGCACTCCTTGGAAATCCTGTAGGGAAGTTCTACTCTGTCCTATAGGGTCTCTATGAGTCAGAATTGACTCAACAGCAACGGGTTTTGGTTTTTTTATTGGCTAATGATTGTGAGGCTCTTTTCATGTGTTTATTGACCACTTGAATGTCCTCTTTGATGAAGTGTCTGTTCATGTCTTTTGCCCATTTTTTAACTGGGTTTTTTGTCTTTTTGTTGTTCAGTTGTTGAAATTTTAGACATATTTTAGAGATATGTTGTTTCCAAAGATATTTTCCCAGTCTGTAGGTTGTCTTTCTACTCTTTTGATAAAGTTTTGATGAGCATAAGTATTTAATTTTTATGAGGTTTCATCCTTTTGCTTTTTAATATATCCATGTCTTTATATTTAACATGGGTTTCTTTTTATACACTCTGACAGTTTCTGTCTTCTAATTGGAGTATTTAGACCATTCACATTTAAAGATATTATTGATACAGTTGAATTAATATCTACCATATTCATAACTGTTTTCTGTTGCTGCACTTATTCCTTGTTTACTTTTTATCTTCTCTTTTTACTCCTTCTCTGGTTTTAATTGAGTATTTTATGCTATTCTGTTTTCTTTTCTCTCAGCATATCAATTATAGTTCTTTTTATAAACTTTCAGTGTTTGCCCTACAGTTTTCAATGCACATTGACAACTAATCTGAGTCCACTTTGAAATAAAACTATACTTTTTTCCTCATGAGTAGTGCAAGTACCTTATAAGAGAATATTCCCAATTCTTCCCTTTCATCTATTATAACATGGGTATCATTCATCTCACTTATCCATAAGCTATGATCCCAATACATTATTGCTATTATTATTTGTACAGTTATATATTGCATCAATAAAAAATAAGAAAATAAAGGATTTTACCTTCATATATTCTTCTCTAATACTTTTCTTTATGTGGATATGAATGTCTAACATATATCACTTTCTTCTTTTAACTTTTCTATAAGCAGATCTGCTGTCAACTATTTCTCTCAATGTGTGTTTGTCTGAGAAAGTCTTCACTTCTGAAGGATAATTTCACTGGATACAGAACTGAATTCTAGTTTTTTTTTTCTTTAAAATTTTAAATATTTGATTCAACTCTTTTTTTACTTGCATCGTTTCCGAAGAGAAGTCTGATGTAATTTTTATCCTTATTTTTCTGTAAGTAAGATGTCCCCCCTCTGCCCCCTGGCTTCTTTCAGGGTTTTCTCTTTGTCTTTTATTTTCTGTAGTTTGAATATATGCCTAAGTGCTGAGTTTTTTTGGCATTTATTTTGCTTGGGGCTCTCTGAGCTTCCTGAGACTATGGTTTGCTGGCTGTCATTAATTTTGGAAAATTCTTAGCCATTATTACTTTTACTATTTATTCTGCTCCTTTTGCTCTTTCTTCTCAGATTAGCATTCCCGTTACACTTGTTTCACCTTTTGCATCAAATTTCTTGGAAATTCTGTTCCTTCCCCCCCCCGCCTTTTTTTCCTGTGCATTTCCATTTGAAAAGTTTCTATTAACATATCTTCAAGCTTGCTGATTCTTTCCTCATCTGTTCAGTCTACATCAAAGACATTCTTCATTTCTATTTTATTTTTTAATTTCTGGCACTTCTTTTTTATTCTAAGAGTTTCCATCTCTCTGTTTATTTTCCTATCTGTTCTTAAATATTGCCCAGTTTTTCCACTAGAGTTTTTATCTTATTGATAATAGTTGTTTTAAACTCCTGCTCTGCTAATTCCAAAATCTGTGTCATATTTGAATCTGGTTCTGTTGCTTGCTTTGTCCCTTCAGACTGTGCTCTTCCTTGCCTTTTAGCATGACTTGTAATTTTTTGTTGCAATCCAGACATGATGTATTGGATAATCAGATTTGAGGTAAATAAGTCTTTGGTGTAAGGGTTTATGTTTATCTGGCTAGGAGTTACACTGTGTTTACTCTTTGCCACAGCTGTAGGTTTCAATTTCCTCTAGTGTCCTTTTTTTGGTCTCCCCTATTATCTTTGTGTTTCCCTAGAAACTCTTTCTTAAGTAGAGTCTGAACCTTGCAGTTCTTTCAACTCTAATTCTCTGTTATTACACAGAATCCCAATTCCTGGCTCCACCAATTTCTGCTCCTAGTAAGCTGTAATTCTCTGTATTTTCCTGTACTTCCAGTGTTCAGGGCATTCGTTGGATTTGTGACCTCAATTTTCTGATGAATCTAAGAAGAATTATTGATTTTCAGTTTGTTCAGCTTTTATCTTGGTGTGAGGACAGGAGTAATGCCTTCCAAGTTCCTTACATATGAAAGTGGAAACAAAAACCTATTTTAGTCTTTATAATATCTCAGTGATAATAAGTACAACTTTGGCCTAAGATTGTGCCTGCAACTTTTTCTACACTTTCAATAGAATTTACTTGAACCTGAAGATATAAATTCATACAGAAAGTTTATATACTTTCTTTCTATCCCTTACCATTGACAAAAATGTCTTCTTTATACCATTTACTCTACCATTTCTAGGTGGTGGGATGTAACTTGTTACTGTCATTCAGTGGTTTGGAGTTTGGAGAACAAATGATAGAAAAACAGGCCAGAGAAGGAGAAATATGGTGGAAGTGATGGAATCTGGTGGGACCATTTACGTAATGCCTCTCACCTATAGCTACCTGCAGAGTTATTAATCAAAGCCAAGGTCTCCCCACCACCACTCCACATGCCTCAAGGAATGTTTTTAAAATTGGAAGCTCAGCTAGGGTGTCCCTCAGTAATTTTGGATAGGTTCTGATATCTAAAACTATGCTATTGGAAATGCTTCCTATTTCATTAGTAAAACTGATTGTCCTATAAAGATGTTTTGAGTTCCCTGATGCCCAAAAACAGCTGGAAGAATATCCCTGGAGACAATGCCAACCGAAGGGTTTGGGCCAACATGATGAAAAGTATAGGGTTGCCTGGGCATATTTTATTAGTCCTGATGCCTTTCGCAGGCTATGAGAGGCACAAGAGTTGGGCATGAGCTTCAGCAGAGATGGAAACTGGACTTGTGCTCAACTAACTGAAAGAAACTCATGTCCATGGGGTAATAGGCTCATAGAATAATCAGCACATTTAGCTGTTAACTCAAAGGCCAGAATCCACTCATGGGTGAAAACTTGGCTTTTACCTCCTCTGACACATGCATTGGCTCTCCTCTGCTTCTGTCTCTGGGCCTGTGCTGTTCTCTTTGTTTGAAATATCCAACCCTTGTTTCCTCCCCCAGGCTTTCTCCTCTTTCTCCTTCAAGCCCAGTATTTGCTTACCTGTGAAGCCCTTCATGGCCACTCGAATCTGTTGTTACGCTTCCCAAGTGGAAGGAAAATGACCACCTTCGACACCACTGTTTCTTATGTCTCTAAAATAGTGCAGTGTTCTTTGAATGAACGAATAAAGAACATGTCTCTGAGCTTATGCTCCTGACTGGAAATGGCCTGTATATTTGCCTGTCTGCCCTACTGGATGATGAACTCTTCAACAACAGGGATTGTGTCTCTTACTTCAGGTTTCCCATGGCCTAGTCCAGAACCTGCTATGTAGTGAAGACTCAATAAATATTTGTGGAATAAATAAATTAATGAATGGATAAGATAGTGTGAGGGCATTTTGAGGGAGAACCTCACACCATAGTCCAGACCTGGAGACTGTTTCAGTGCTGCCTTGCTCTCCAATTAGGACCAGGTAGCAGCTACCCTGAGCTGCTATCCTTGTACTCTAAGAGATACTGTTTGTCACGAAAAGCCAAAGACCAAGACCAGATTCCCATCAACCTGAGGAAAACAGGTTGTTGCAGAGGCTCCTTAATTAGTCCCCCTCAATAAGACAGGAGGTTTCTCTAGTTCAGCCAAGCACATGAGAAAAAAGAGAGGCCAATCTCACAGTGGTCTGTAAATTGCACATAACCTCCCCTTCAGTCAGACACCATCTTGGTCAAAGCTGGGCACCTCACAGCCTTTGGAGCACAGTGCTTCCCTGTGGGAACTCTCTCTTTACATCCACAAGAGAAACTTGGATCCAAGTTTCCAGCCCCGAGGGCTGCATTCCATGACTCTGAGCAGAAATACCCACAGGCCCAGAGCAGAAATACCCACAGGCCCAGAGCACTGCTATTGCAACGTTTGGGAATGGCAAAGAAGGGTGGAGAGACTAAAGTTTCATGCACATGCTACACACATTTTTTTAATATGAGTGATTTTATTTTATTACTTCAAACTTCTATTACGGAAATTTCCAAACATACACAAAAGTCAAGAGAATAATGTAATAAATCTTCACATACATATTACCCAGCTTCAACAATTGTCAACATTTGACCAGCTTTGTTTCGTCTATGCCTCGAATGACCATGTGTCCCAATTTGCCTGGGACACTTCCAGCATGTGCCTGCTTATGCCTATTTACACCTGAATACTTATTAATAGTATCCACCTCTACTCTCAAATGTTCCAGGTTTGATAATAAATTATATGACCACTTTATATATGCCTCTCCACACATTTTTTTATACTGCCCCCTCCCTCCCATTATGCACTGGAACATTTTAAAGCAAATACCAGATATCATGTATTTCACCTGGCAAGTGGTTCAATTTTTAATGTCTATAAATAAGGAAACAAGAGATAGCCACAAAGTCTTTATCCTACTTAACAAAATTATCAGTGATTACTTAATAATTATCGTATATCTAGGTACACACATTACATTTGGTCAATATGTCCTTTAAGGCCCTAATTTTTTTAAATTTCATCCCTTCTTTTTTCTTACCATTTATTTAATAAACAGGTCAATTACCCTGGAAAATTTCCCACATTCTAGATTTGATATCCTTGTGGTGCCATTTAAAACTTACCTCTATCCCTTGATTTCCTATACATGGTAGTTAGATCTAGAGGCTTAATCATGTTCGGGTACAAGATTTTTAACAAGAATATTTCCTGGATGATATTGCATACTACCTATTCTATAGCATAAAGTGACAGTGTCTGATTGTCTCTCTCTCTCTCTCTTTTTTTTTTTTTTTGTGATGTCAGAATTGATCAGTGGGCTCAGGTGTTTTCACCTGGATCCATCTACCATGACATTCCCTATCAAAATGTCATGTAACGGTTTTAGCAGCCTAAAATCACTATTTCATTAGGGCTTATGAAGTCATAATTTTCTGTTTCTGTCATTTCTTCTGCTCTCAGTAACCATAAATCATCTATAAAGAATATCCTTTATTCGGCAATTATTTGGTTATAGTTTGTATACTCAAGACAAGATAAATATGTGACGCTTTCCCTTTAATTAGAAATTTTCAAAAGAATAAATCGATAACCCAGTGATGTTCAAAGACGACCAGTGAGAGTTTTGTTTTCTTAATTTTTTTAACTGTAATTAGAACTCATAAAAATTTTAAACATATTTGTTGGATTTCAATCGCTTACAGCATTATTCTTTTTGGTGTTCAAATCATCCCAGTAAGAGCCTTTCAAGTTGAGAGACTATAAAAGCGCATCTTGTCTCATACCAGAAATAAGTCATTTCTGCAAGAAGATCTGAACCTTTTTAGTAGAAAATCTCTCCAAACTGGGCTCTAGATTCCACAAAATGAGCTCTGGGGATGCTAATTGTGATGGAGTTGTCATTACTTCTGGGTCTTTTCAGTGGACAGAGCTAGAAAATATGTCTTCTTTGGAAAGAAAAAAATATCATAAGTTCCTATTGAAATTTCTTACAAACTTAAACTCACAGAGTTTTTACTTAACTTCTTTGGTTTTCATATATATTTTCAAAAAAAGAAAAATGCAGCACTATAAAATGGGTTCTAGAGTAAGCTTCTAATGTACAGATTACCTGTACATTTAGAACAGCAAATGGTCATCACAAGAAGCCAGTCTACATTCCCAGACAACAGGCTAGGAGGAACTAACTTCCTTTACTTTAAACGTGATTACTAGAGTTTTGTGCAGGTAATGTAAAACATTATAATAAAATATTTTATAAAATCCCCAAAAACAACCTCATGGAAAGAATAGAAACTGCAGGGAGCAAAAGAACTTGGAAATGATTAATAACAAGTAGTACAATAGAGTAAAGTCTGACATCTAATTGCCAAACATAACCACACAAACACAGTGGGTAATGCTTAGCTTATCAGCTGTTCATGCCAAAGAGAACTTGAAAATTTTTAAGGCTCTGCTGACATCAGTGAAAGGAAAAGGATTAGGGTCTTGACAGAGGCAAATCTGCATAAATTAAACACACACCTGCCACAATCAAAGCTGAAATCAGGATTGGTGGGGGTCAAGATGGTGGAATAGCCAGATGCTTCCAGCGATCCCTCTTACAACAAAAACCTAAAAAATCAACTGAAATGATTATATTTATGACAAGCTAGGAGCTCTGAATATCAAAGGCAAAGCTAGAAAACAGACTGAGTAGGGGGAGGGAGAGTTGGTTCAGAAGCGGAGAGGAATTACCACACCTGAATCACTGGGATCCCTCAGGCACCCTTCCCAGGAGGAGTTGCAGTGGGCTGGTAGCAGCATTCGGCTGCAGTTTCCTCATCAAGAAGCAGGCAGCTGCACAGCCTACTTGCACCTCTGGACCCAGAGAAGAATGGCACTCTTGACAAAAGCTGAGTACATGCATATATTTTACGATGCCCGGTACACAACCCGACTTCAGTGACTGTTGATTTCCCTGGGCCTGAGATAGGCCCATTTGAGTGCCCTGAGTCATGCTCCTGGAGATGGAGAAAGAATGAATTCACAACAGGGGTAAAAGATAATTTGCCACCTCCACTAACCTAGGGAGCTCAGGACACAAGCAGCTTCTGTCCAGGCATAAATGTTCCACTGACTTGGAATACCTTTGCCCCCTGCATGGGCCATTGCGGGCCTATTTCTGAAGAATAGGCCCTTGCTGGCAGACTGCAACTGTTTAAGCTGTGTGGTGGAGAGGTGGGTGCTTGACATTTGACACCACTTTGCCTCCTAAACAGGGTCCTCACCTACGCACATCAGGGGCGTAAGGACTGGTGGCTCCACTCAGGTCAACCAGCCACCCGCGACAGGGGTCCAAGGATAACTGGTACCTCCCAGTCCTTAAAACCAAAAGCATTGGGTGCCCATGGTCCATCTGCAGAACCCACTCACCTGTACACTCAAGGCAACAAGGACACACATTCCTCAGGAACACTCGGGGGATGGTTATCAGCCCCCTGCCTTGCTCAGAGTGTGACCCCCTGCGGCAACCAGATACTGGTACCTACACCAAACACCACTGCCCCTCTAAGACTATAGGACAGAGCCTGTAGCACACACTTCATAACCAGCTACCTAGACACCTGAACTGAATCCACACAAGAAAAATGAATGGACTCATAAGCTCATATACCTGATAACAGCTCTAGCCATCTGGTAACAGGATGTCTAAGCTCCAAAGGCAAAAATAAACAAGCTAGCTCACTCAAGCAACACATTTGGGCATATCAAAACAAAACAAAGCAAGAAACGAGGACACAGTAAGCAAACATAAAATAAACTAGTACAATCACTTACAGATGGCTCAGAGACAACAGTCAATATCAAACCACATAAAGAAGGAGACCATGATGGTTTCAACAAGCTTTCAAAACAGAGAATCAAAGGAAGGTGCCTTCCTGGAACTACCAGATTCAGAATTCAAAAGATTAATATGCAGAACTCTTCAAGACATCAGAAAGGAGATCAGCCAATATGCAGAACAAGGCAATGAACACAAGATAAAATAGTTGAAGAAATTAAAAGGTTATTGAAGAACATAATGAAAAATTTAATAAGCTGGAAAAACCCATAGTCAGATAGCAATCAGAAATTCAGAATTAACAATAAAATTACAGAAGTAGACAACTCAATAGAATGTCAGAGGAGTAGAACTGAGCAAGTGGAAGGCAGAATTTCTGAACTTGAAGATAAAGCACTTGGCACTAATACATTTGAAGAAAAATCAGATAAAAGATTTTTAAAAAAATGAAGAAGCCTTAATAATCATGTGGGACTCTATCAAGAGAAATAACCTACGAGTGATTGGAGTACCAGAACAGGGAGGGATAACAGAAAATACACAGAGAATTGTTGAAGATTTGTTGGCAGAAAACTTCCCTGATATCATGAAAGAAGAGGAGATACCAATCCAAGATGCTCATCGAACTCCACATAAGGTAGATTTTAAGAGAAAGTCACCAAGACATTTTATAATCAAACTTGCCAAAACCAAAGAAAAGAGAGAATTTTAAGGGCAGCTAGGGATAAGGAAAAGTCACCTACAAAGGAGAGCCAGTAAGAATAAGCTTGGACTACTCTGAAAAAACCATGCAGGCAAGAAGGAAATGAGATGAATTATATAAAAAATTAAAGGAAAAAAATTGCCAGCCAAAAATAATAAATCCAGCAGAACCGTATCTCAAATATGAAGGTGCAATTAGGACATTTCCAGATAAACAGAAGTTTAGGGAATTTTTAAAATCCAAACCGAAACTTAAAGAAATACTAAAGGGAGTTCTTTGGTCAGAAAATCAATAATATCAGGTATCAACCCAAGACTAGGACACTGGGCAGAGCAAACAGAAGTCAACTGAGACAGGGAAATCAAAAAAATAAATCAAGATTTAAAAAAAGTTCAAAGCAGGGTAACAGGGGTTTTACGTAAAAGAAGACATTAAAACAATAAAAAGAGACTAAGAAACATAGTCATAGATCTTCCACATGGAGAGGAAGATAAGGAGATACAAAGAAATAAAATTTAGGTTTAAATTTAGAAAAATAGGGGTAAATAATAAGGTAATCACAAAGGAGACAAACTATTCTACCCATTAAAATAAAATACAAGAAAAAAATAGCAACTCAGCAGAAACAAAATCAACAACGAATATGAGGAAAGGACAATATGTAAAGATAATCTACTCAGCACATAAAATTAAGTGGGAAAAAGAAACGGTCAACAACAAACAAAAAAGGCATCAAATGATAACACTAAATTCATACCTATCCATAATTACCTTGAATATAAATGGACTAAATGCACCAATAAAGAGACAGAGAGTTGCAGAATGGATTAGAAAACATGATCCGTCTATATGCTCCCTACGAGAGACACACCTTAGACTTAGAGACACAAAAAAATGAAAACTCAAAGGATGGAAAAAAATATATCAAGCAAACAACAATCAAAAAAGAGCAGGAGTGGCAATATTAATTTCTGACAAAATAGACTTTAAAGCTAAATCCATCAGAAAAGATAAGGAAGGACACTATATAATGATTAAAAAGGGACAATACAGAGGCGGGGCCAAGATGGCGGACTAGGTAGACGCTACCTCGGATCCCTCTTGCAACAAAGACTCGGAAAAACAAGTGAATCGATCACATACATAACAATCTACGAACCCTGAACAACAAACACAGATTTAGAGACGGAGAACGAACAAATACGGGGAAGCAGCAACTGTTTTCGGAGACTGGAGCCAGCATCCCAGTCAGGTAACCTTGGCGCCGGGCTTAGGGCTGGGCCCAGGGGAGCTGAACTCAAAAATCTTGTGACAGCGGAAACAAGGGGAGCAGCCCTACCCCCCTGAACTCACCCCGGGAGGGGGCCCAGCCGGTCTGCGTGGGCGGCGTGGCGAAGCGGCTGGTGGGAGAAGTCCCCAGGAGGCAGTGACTGGCTTCAGCGGGACAGACTCTCGGAGGCAATCTCCACACAGCCAGCACACATAGGCCACACGCCCCTTGGGAATCTCAGATAAAATAGTCATTCCAAGTAAGATAAGCAACTGTGGCTATATTCCGAGGTGTTACTCTCCTATTTCTCTGAACCCTCCCCCACCCTTCCCAGGCGGCTTCATTAACATTGGAATTTCCTGAGCCAGAGGGAGAATGCCTCTGGCTCCACGGTGGCTTTGCTTTCCCGCTTTTTTTTTTTTTTTTTGGTCTTTTCCTAACCCATTCTTCCGGCCTGAGAGAAGCAACCACAAAAAACCCAGGGACCAAAAATCCATCCCTAATTGGACTAAAAACACAGAACCAGCTACAGCCAAGCATATATGATCCAAATCTCGGACTTTCATCCTTACAGGGAACAAGGAGGTGGTTATAATCCAAAGGCAGTTCTGATAGGGATCTGACTGCATTTTTTTTCTTAGCGGATTTTCTGGAAAAACAAGTTTCCCAGGTCTGATATCTCTGCTTATTCAACAGAGCCCTAACTGACCCACAACAGGGAACTGAGGGCTGAAGCTCCCCCCAGACCACCTAGCCTCTTGCCTTAGGGGTCTAAGGAGGGTGACATCTACCAATCAGTAGAGGTACTTGCATTGGGGGCCTGAGGTACAGCTGCAGTGCCCTCCCACCAAGGTGCTATAGGAATAGAGACACACCTACCTCACTGACACTTGGGGGAAGCCTGTCAGCATCCTGCCCCCCCTGGAGGGTGAACACCAGCTGCTAATAGAATCTGGTGCACACAACTATCACCACTACTTCTCGAGGTGGATAGGTGTTAGGGTGCAGCACACACTTGACGACCCAAAATCAGATTCTACTCAAGAATAGTGAATAGACTCAGGCATATATATCTGGCAACAGCCCAAACCAGCTGGTAATAGGTCATAAGTAAGTCAAGGGCTACAACAATCAAGACAGCACAATCTACTAGCCCATCCATGTATATTGAAAGAAAACAAAACAAGATAGGACTCAGTGAGCAATTATAGAATAAACCACTACTATATCTTAGAGATGGCTCGGAGACAGCAGTCGATATCAAACCACATAAAGAAGCAGACCATGACAGCTTCTCCAACCCCCCAAACAAAAGAATCAAAATCTTTCCCAAATGAAGATACAATCTTGGAATTATCAGATACAGAATATAAAAAACTAATTTACAGAATGCTTCAAGACATCACAAATGAAAAAAGGCAAACTGCAGAAAAAGCCAAGGAACACACCGATAAAACTGTTGAAGAACTCAAAAAGATTATTCAAGAACATAGTGGAAAAATTAATAAGTTGCAAGAATCCATAGAGAGACAGCATGTAGAAATCCAAAAGATTAACAATAAAATTACAGAAGTAGACAAGGCAATAGGAAGTCAGAGGAGCAGACTCGAGCAATTAGGATGCAGACTGGGACATCTGGAGGACCAGGGAATCAACACCTACATAGCTGAAAAAAAATCAGATAAAAGAATTAAAAAAAATGAAGAAACCCTAAGAATCATGTGGAACTCTATCAAGAAGGATAACTTGTGGGTGATTGGATTCCCAAAACAGGGAGGGGGGACAGAAAACACAGAGAAAATAGATGAAGAACTCCTGACACAAAACTTCCCTGACATCATGAAAGACGAAAGGATATGTATCCAAGATGCTCATCGAACCCCATTTAAGATTGATCCAAAAAGAAAAACACCAAGACATATTATCATCAAACTGGCCAAAACCAAAGATAAAGAGAAAATTTTAAAAGCAGCCAGGGAGAAAAGAAAGGTCTCCTTCAAGGAAGAGTCAATAAGAATAAGTTCAGACTACTCAGCAGAAACCATGCAGGCAAGAAGGCTATGGGATAACATATACAGAGCACTGAAGGAGAAAAACTGCCAGCCAAGGATCATATATCCAGCAAAACTCTCTCTGAAATATGAAGGCGAAATTAAGATATTTACAGATAAACACAAGTTTAGAGAATTTGCAAAAACCAAACCAAAGCTACAAGTAATACTAAAAGATATTGTTGGGTCAGAAAACCAATAACATCAGATACCAGCACAACACAAGGTCACAAAACAGAACATCCTGATATCAACTCAAATAGGGAAATCACAAAAACAAATTAAGATTAATTAAAAAAAAAATGCTCATAACAGGAAATCATTGAAGACAATAGGTAAAAGATCACAATAATCAAAAAGAGGGCCTAAATACAGGAGGAATAGAACTGCCATATGGAGAGTGATACAAGGCGATATAGAACAATACAAGTTAGGTTTTTACTTAGAAAAATAGAGGTAAATATTAAGGTAACCACAAAGAGGTATAACAACTCCATAACTCAGGATAAAAGCCAAGAAAAATGTAACGACTCAACAAACATAAAGTCAAACACTACGAAAATGAGGATCTCATAATTTGCTAAGAAAAACGTCTCAGCACAAAAAAGTAAGTGGAAAAATGAAATTCTCAACAACACACATAAAAAGGCATCAAAATGACAACACTAAACACTTATTTATCTATAATTACGCTGAATGTAAATGGACTAAATGCACCAATAAAGAGACAGAGAGTCTCGGACTGGATAAAGAAACACAATCCGTCTATATGCTGCCTACAAGAGACACACCTTAGACTTAGAGACACAAACTAAAACTCAAAGGATGGAAAAAAATATATCAAGCAAACAATAAGCAAAAAAGAAGAGGAGTAGCAATATTAATTTCTGACAAAATAGACTTTAGACTTAAATCCACCACAAAGGATAAAGAAGGACACTACATAATGATAAAAGGGACAATCGATCAGGAAGACATAACCATATTAAATATTTATGCACCCAATGACAGGGCTGCAAGATACATAAATCAAATTTTAACAGAACTGAAAAGTGAGATAGACACCTCCACAATTATAGTAGGAGACTTCAACACACCACTTTCGGAGAAGGACAGGACATCCACTAAGAAGCTCAATAGAGACACGGAAGACCTAATTACAGCAATCAACCAACTTGACCTCATTGACTTATACAGAACTCTCCACCCAACTGCATCAAAGTATACTTTTTTTTCTAGCGCACATGGAACATTCTCTAGAATAGACCACATATTAGGTCATAAAACAAACCTTTGAAGAATCCAAAACATCGAAATATTACAAAGCATCTTCTCAGACCACAAGGCAATAAAACTAGAAATCAATAACAGAAAAACTAGGGAAAAGAAATCAAATACTTGGAAAACGAACAATACCCTCCTGAAAAAAAGACTGGGTTATAGAAGACATCAAGGAGGGAATAAGGAAATTCATAGAATGCAACGAGAATGAAAACACTTCCTATCAAAACCTCTGGGACACAGCAAAAGCAGTGCTCAGAGGCCAATTTATATCGATAAATGCACACTTAAAAAAAGAAGAAAGAGCCAAAAGCAGAGAACTGTCCCTACAACTTGAACAAATAGAAAGTGAGCAACAAAAGAATCCATCAGGCACCAGAAGAAAACAAATAATAAGAATTAGAGCTGAACTAAATGAATTAGAGAACAGAAAAACAATTGAAAGAATTAACAAAGCCAAAAGCTGGTTCTTTGAAAAAATTAACAAAATTGATAAACCATTGGCCAGATTGACTAAAGAAATACAGGAAAGGAAACAAATAACCCGAATAAGAAACGAGAAGGGCCACATCACAACAGACCCAACTGAAATTAAAAGAATCATATCAGATTATTACGAAAAATTGTACTCTAACAAATCTGCAAACCTAAAAGAAATGCAAGAATTCCTGGAAAAACACTACCTACCTAAACTAACACATTCAGAAGTAGAACAACTAAATAGACCCATAAAAAAAAAAAGAAACTGAAATGGTAATCAAAAAACTCCCAACAAAAAAAAGCCCTGGCCCGGACGGCTTCATGGCAGAGTTCTACCAAACTTTCAGAGAAGCGTTAACACCACTACTACTAAAGGTATTTCAAAGCATAGAAAATGACGGAATATTACCCAATTCATTTTGTGAAGCCACCATCTCCCTGATACCAAAACCAGGTAAAGACATTACCAAAAAAAGAAAATTATAGACCTATATCCCTCATGAACATAGATGCAAAAATCCTTAACAAAATTCTAGCCAATAGAATTCAACAACATATCAAAAAAATAATTCACCCCGACCAAGTGGGATTTATACCAGGTATGAACCAGCCTTTTTGTATGCAAGGCTGGTTCAATATTAGAAAAACCATTAATGTAATCCACCACATAAATAAAACAAAAGACAAAAACCACATGATCTTATCAATTGATTCAGAAAAGGCATTTGACAAAGTCCAACACCCATTTATGATAAAAACTCTCACCAAAATAGGAATTGAAGGAAAATTCCTCAACATAATAAAGGGCATCTATACAAAGCCAACAGCCAACATCACTCTAAATGGAGAGAACTTGAAAGCATTTCCCTTGAGAACAGGAACCAGATAAGGATGCCTTTTATCACCGCTCTTATTCAACATTGTGTTAGAAGTCCTAGCCAGGGCAATTAGGCTAGACAAAGAAATAAAGCGCATCCGGATTGGCAAGGAGGAAGTAAAATTATCTCTATTTGCAGATGACATGATCTTATACACAGAAAACCCTAAGGAATCCTCCAGAAAACTACTGAAACTAATAGAAGAGTTTGGCAGAGTCTCAGGTTATAAGATAAACATACAAAAATCACTTGGATTCCTCTACATCAACAAAAAGAACATCGAAGAGGAAATAACCAAGTCAATACCATTCACAGTAGCCCCCAAGAAGATAAAACACTTATGCATAAATCTTACCAAGGATGTAAAAGACCTATACAAAGAAAACTACAAAGCTTTACTACAAGAAATTAAAAAGGACATACTCAAGTGGAAAAACATACCTTGCTCATGGATAGGAAGACTTAACATAGTAAAAATGTCTATTCTACCAAAAGCCATCTATACATACAATGCACTTCCAATCCAAATTCCAATGTCATTTTTTAAGGTGATAGAGAAACAAATCACCAACTTCATATGAAAGGGAAAGAAGCCTCGGATAAGCAAAGCATTACTGAAAAAGAAGAAGAAAGTGGGAGGCCTCACTCTACCTGATTTCAGAACCTATTATACAGCCACAGTAGTCAAAACAGCCTGGTACTGGTACAAAAATAGGCACATAGACCAATGGAACAGAATTGAGAACCCAGATATAAATCCATCCACATATGAGCAGCTGATATTTGACAAAGGCCCAGTGTCAGTTAATTGGGGAAAAGATAGTCTTTTTAACAAATGGTGCTGGCATAACTGGATATCCATTTGCAAAAAAATGAAACAGGACCCATACCTCACACCAAGCACAAAAACTAACTCCAAGTGGATCAAAGACCTAAACATAAAGACTAAAACGATAAAGATCATGGAAGAAAAAATAAGGACAATCTTAGGAGCCCTAATACAAGGCATAAACAGAATACAAAACATTACCAAGAATGACGAAGAGAAACCAGATAACTGGGAGCTCCTAAAAATCAAACACCTATGCTCATCTAAAGACTTCACCAAAAGAGTAAAAAGACCACCTACAGACTGGGAAAGAATTTTCTGCTATGACATCTCTGACCAGCGCCTGATCTCTAAAATCTATATGATTCTGTCAAAACTCAACCACAAAAAGACAAACAACTCAATCAAGAAGTGGGCAAAGGATATGAACACACTTCACTAAAGAAGATATTCAGGCAGCTGACAGATACATGAGAAAATGCTCTCGATCATTAGCCATTAGAGAAATGCAAATTAAAACTACGATGAGATTCCATCTCACTCCAACAAAGCTGGCATTAATCCAAAAAACACAAAATAATAAATGTCGGAGAGGCTGCGGAGAGATTGGAATTCTTATACACTGCTGGTGGGAATGTAAAATGGTACAACCACTTTGGAAATCTATCTGGCGTTATCTTAAACAGTTAGAAATAGAAGTACCGTACAACCCAGCAATCCCAGTCCTCGGAATATACCCTAGAGAAACAAGAGCCTTCACACAAACAGATATATGCACACCCATGTTTATTGCAGCTCTGTTTACAATAGCAAAAAGCTGGAAGCAACCAAGGTGTCCCTCAACGGATGAATGGTTAAATAAATTGTGGTATATTCACACAATGGAATACTACGCATCGATAAAGAACAGTGACGAATCTGTGAAACATTTCATAACGTGGAGGAACCTGGAAGGCACTATGCTGAGTGAAATTAGTCAGAGGCAAAAGGACAAATATTGTATAAGACCACTATTATAAGATCTTGAGAAATAGTATAAACTGAGAAGAACACATACTTTTGTGGTTACGAGGGGGGAAGGGAGGGAGGGAGGGAGAGGGTTTTTTACTGATTAATTAGTAGATAAGAACTGCTTTAGGTGAAAGGAAGGACAACACTCAATACATGGAAGGTCAGCTCAATTGGACTGAACCAAAAGCAAAGAAGTTTCCGGGATAAAATGAATGCTTCAAAGGTCAGTGGAGCAAGGGCAGGGGTTTGGGGACCATGGTTTAAGGGGACTTCTAAGTCAATTGGCAAAATAATTCTATTCTGAAAACATTCTGCATCCCACTTTGAAATGTGGCGTCTGGGGTCTTAAATGCTAACAAGCGGCCATCTAAGATGCATCAATTGGTCTCAACCCACCTGGAGCAAAGGAGAATGAAGAACACCAAGATCACATGACAACTAAGAGCCCAAGAGACAGAAAGGGCCACATGAACCAGAGACCTACATCATCCTGAGACCAGAAGAACTAGTTGGTGCCCGGCCACAACCAATGACTGCCCTGACAGGGAACACTACAGAGAACCCCTGAGGGAGCAGGAGATCAGTAGGATGCAGACCTCAAATTCTCACAAAAAGACCATACTTAATGGTCTGACTGAGACTACAGGAATCCCGGCGGTCATGGTCCCCAAACCTTCTGTTGGCCCAGGACAGGAACCATCCCCGAAGACAACTCATCAGACATGAAAGGGTCTGGACAGTGGATAGGAGAGAGATGCTGATGAGGAGTGAGCTAATGATATCAGGTGGACACTTGAGACTGTGTTGGCATCTCCTGTCTGGAGGGGGGATGGGAGGATAGAGAGAGTTGGAAGCTGACAAAATTGTCAAGAAAGGAGAGACTGGAAGGGCTGACTCATTAGGGGGAGAGCAAGTGGGAGTACGGAGTAAGATGTATATAAACTTATATGTGACAGTCTGACTTGATTTGTAAACGTTCACTTGAAGCTCAATAAAAGTTAATAAAAAAAAAGGGACAATACACCAAGAAGATACAACCATATAAAATATTTATGCACCCAATGACACGGCTGCAAGATACATAAAACAAACTCTATCAGCATTGAAAAGTAAGATAGACAGCCCCACAATAATAGGAGACTTCAACACACCACTTTTGCTGAAGAACAGGAGATCAAGAAAGAAGCTTGATAAAGACATGGAAGATCTAAATGCCACAATCAACCAACCTGACCTCGTAGACATATACAGAACACTCCACCGAACAGCAACCAAGTATACTTTCTTTTCTAGTGCACATGGAACATTCTCTAGAATAGACCACATATTAGGTAATAAAGCAAGCCTTAGCAGAATCCAAAACATTGAAATATTATAAAGCATCTTCTCTGGCCATAAGGCCATAAAAGTAGAAATCAATAAGAGGAAAAGCAGGGAAAAGAAATCAAACACTTGGAAACTGAACAATACTCTGCTCGAAAAAGACTGGATTATAGAAGATCATAAATACAGAAAAAAGAAATTCATAGGATTCAATGAGAATGAAAGCGCTTCCTATCAGAAACTTTGGGACACAGCCGAAGCAGCACTCGGAGGTTGATTTATATCAGTAAATGCACACATACAAAAAGAAGAAAGGGCCAAAATCAAGGGATTATCCCTACAACTTGAACAAATAGAAAGAGAGCAAAAAAAGAAACCCTCAGACACCAGAAGAAAACAAACAATAAAAATTAGAGTAGAACTGAATGAAAGAGAAAACAGAAAAAAAAACTGAAAGAATTAACAAGACCAAAAGGTGGTTCTTTGAAAAAAAGTCAACAAAATTGATAAACCATTGGCCAAACTGACAAAAGAAAAACAGGAGAGGAAGCAAATAAACCCAAATAAGAAATGAGATGGGCGATATTACAATAGACCCAACTGAAATTCAAAGAATCATATCAGATTACTAGGAAAAATTATACTCTAACAAACTTGAAAACCTAGAAGAAATGGATGTATTCCTAGAAACACACTACCTACCTAAACTAACACAAACAGAGGTAGAACAACTAAACAGGCCCATAACAAAATAAGAGATTGAAATGGTAATCAAAACTACCCCCCACAAAAAGAGCCCTGGCCCAGAGGGCTTCACCGCAGAGTTCTACCAAACTTTCAGAGAAGAGTTAACACCACTATTACTAAAGGTATTTCAGAGCATAGAAAGGAGGGAATACTCCCAAACTCATTCTATGAAGCCACCGTATCCCTGATATCAACACTAGATAAAGACACCACAAAATAAGAAAATTACAGACCTATATCCTTCATGAACTTAGATGCAAAAATCCTCAACAAAATTCTAGCCAATACAATTCAACAACATACCAAAAAAATAATTCACCATGACCAAGTGGGATTCATACCAGGTATGCAAAGATGGTTCAATATTAGAAAAACAATTAATGTAATCCATCATATAAATAAAACAGAAGACAAGAACCACATGATTTTTCCAGTCAATGCCGAAAAGGCATTTGACAACTTTTAACACACATTCATGATAAAAAAAACTCTCAGCAAAATAAGAATAGAAGGAAAATTCCTCAACATAATAAAGGGCACTTATACAAAGCTAGTAGCCAACATCATCCTAAATGAAGAGAGTCTGAAAACATTCCCCCTGAGATCAGGAACCAGACAAGGATGCCCTTTATCACCACTCTTATTCAAAGGTCTGCTGGAGGTCCTAGCCAAAGCAACTAGGCTAGATAAAGAAATAAAGGGCATCCAGATTGGCAAGGAAGAAGTAAAAGTATCCCCATTTGCACATGACATGATCTTATACACAGAAAACCCTGAGGAATCCTCAAGAAAACTACTGAAACTAATAGAAGAGTTCAGCAGAGTATCAGCATACAAGACAAACATACAAAAATCAGTTGGATTCCTCTACACCAACAAAAAGAACATCAAAGAGGAAATCACCAAATCAATACCATTTACCCCCAAAATAAAACACTTAGGAATAAATCCTACCAGAGATGTAAAAGACTTATACAAAGAAAACCACAAGACACTTCCGCAAGAAACCAAAAGAGCCCTACATGAGTGGAAAAACATACCTTGCTCATGGATAGGAAGACTTAACATAGTAAAAATGTCTATTCTACCAAAAGCCACCTATAGATACAATGCAATTCCGATCGAAATTCCAACGACATTCTTTAATGAGATGGAGAAACAAATCACCAACTTCATACAGACGGGAAAGAGGTCCCCGATAAGTAAAGCATTACTGAAAAAGAAGAACAAAGTGGGAAGCCTCACCCTACCTGATTTTAGAACCTATTATACCACCACAGTAGTCAAAACAGCTTGGTACTGGTACAAAAACAGGTACATAGACCAGTGGAACTGAACTGAGAATCCAGACATAAATCCATCCACATACGAGCAGCTGTTATTTGACAAAGCCCCAAAGTCAGTTAAATGGGGAAAAGACAGTCTTTTTAATAAATGGTGCTGGCATAACTGGATATCCATCTGAAAAAAACAAAACAAGACACATACCTCACACAATGTACAAAATCTAACTCAAAATGGATCGAAGACCTAAATATAAAGTCTAAAACGATAAAAACCATGGAAGAAAAAATAGGAACAAGGCTAGGAGCCCTAATACATGGCATAAACAGTATAAAAAACATTACTAGCAATGCAGAAGAGAAAACAGATAACTGGGAGGTCCTAAAAGTCAAACACCTACACTAATCCAAAGACTTCACCAAAAGAGTAAAAAGGTTACCTATAGACTGGGAAAAAGTTTTTTTTTTTTAAAATAATAATTTTTATTGTGCTTCAAGTGAGAGTTTACAAATCAAGTCAGTCTCTCACACAAAAACCCATATACACCTTGCTAAACACTCCCAATTATTCTCCCCCTAATGGGACAGCCTGCTCTCTCCCTCCACTCTCTCTTTTCGTATCCATTTCACCAGCTTCTAACCCCCTTCCACCCTCTCATCTCCTCTCCAGGCAGGAGATGCCAACAGTCTCAAGTGTCCACCTGATCCAAGAAGCTCACTCCTCACCAGCATCCCTCTCCAACCCATTGCCCAGTCCAATCCATGTCTGAAGAGTTGGCTTCAGGAATGGTTCCTGTCCTGGGCCAACAGAAGGTCTGGGGGCCATGACCACCGGGGTCCTTCTAGTCTCAGTCAGACCACTAAGTCTGATCTTATGAGAATTTGGGGTCTGCATCCCACTTCTCCCCTGCTTCCCCAGTGGTTCTCTGTTATGTTCCCTGTCAGGGCAGTCATAGGTTGTAGCTGGGCACCATCTAGTTCTTCTGATCTCAGGATGTTGTAGTCTCCGGTTCACGTGGCCCTTTCTGTCTCTTGTGCTCGTAATCACCTTGTGTCCTTGGTGTTCTTCATTCTCCTTTGCTCCAGGTGGGTTGAGACCCATTGATGCATCTTAGATGGCCACTTGCTAGCATTGAAGATCCCAGATGTCATCCTTCAAAGTGGGATGCACAATGTTTTCTTAATAGATTTTATTATGCCAATTGACTTAGATGTCCCCTGAAACCATGGCCCCCAGACCCCTGCCCCTGCTACGCTGGCCTTCAAAGCATTCAGTTTATTCAGGAAACTTCTTTGCTTTTGGTTTAGTCCAATTGTGCTGACCTCCCCTGTATTGTGTGTTGTCTTTCCCTTCACCTAAAGTAGTTCTTATCTACTACCTAATTAGTAAATGCCCCCTCCCACCCTCCCCCCTCCCTCTTCCCCTCCCCCCTCTCATAACCACAAAAGAATGTTTTCTTCTCAGTTTAAACTATTTCTCAAGTTCTTATAATAGTGACCTTATACAATATTTGTCCTTTTGCAACTGACTAATTTCACTCAGCATAATGCCTTCCAGGTTCCTCCATGTTTCACAGATTCCTCACTGTTCTTTATCGATGCTTAGTATTCCATTGTGTGAATATAGCATAATTTATGTATCCATTCATCTATTGATGGGTACCTTGGTTGCTTCCATCCTTTTGCTATTGTAAACAGTGCTCCAATAAACATGGGTGTGCATATATCTGTTCCTGTAAAGGCTCTTATTTGTCTAGGATATATTCCAAGAAGTGGGATTGCTGGATCATATGGTAGTTCTATTCCTAGCTTTTTAAGGAAGCGCCAAATCGATTTCCAAAGTGGTTGTACCATTTGACATTCCCACCAGCACTGTAGAAGTGTTCCAATCTCTGCACAGCCTCTCCAACATTTATTATTTTGTGTTTTTTGGATTAATGCCAGCTTTGTTGGAGTGAGATGAAATCTCATTGTAGTTTTGACCTACTTTTCTGTAATGGCTAATGATTGTGAACATTTCCTCATATATCTGTTAGCTACCTGAATGTCGTCTTTAGAGAAGTGTCTATTCATATCTTTTGCCCATTTTTTAATTGGGTTATTTGTCTTTTTGTGGTTGAGTTTTTGCAGTTATCATGTAGATTTTAGAGATCAAGTGCTGATCAGAAATGTCATAGTTAAAAACTTTTTCCCAGTCTGTAGGTAGTCTTTTTACTCTTTTGGTAAAGTCTTTGGATGAGCATAGGTATGTTTGATTTTTAGGAGGTCCCAGTTATCTAGTTTTTCTTCTACATTCTTTATAATGTTTTGTATACTGTTTATGCCATGTATTAGGGCTCCTAACATTGTCCCTATTTTTTCTTCCATGATCTTTAGCGTTTTAGATTTTATATTTAGATCTTTGATCCATTTTGAGCTCATTTTTGTGCATGGAGTGAGGTATGGGTCTTGCTTCATTTTTTTTGCAGATGGATATCCAGTTATGCCAGCACCATTTGTTAAAAAAAAACTGTCTTTTCCCCATTTAACTGCTTTGGGGCTTTTGTCAAATATCAACTGCTCATATATGTATAGATTTATGTTTGGATTCTGAATTCTGTTCCATTGATCTATGTATCTGTTGTTGTACCAGTACCAGGCTGTTTTGACTACTGTGGCAGTATAATAGTTTCTAAAATCAGGTAGAGTAAGGCCTTCCACTTTGTTCTTCTTTTTCAGTAATGCCTTATTTATCTGGGGCCCCTTTCCCTTCCATATGAAATTGGTGATTTATTTCTCCTTCTCATTAAAGAATGTTGTTGGGATTTGGATCAGAATTGCATTAAATGTATAGATTGCTTGTGGTAGAATAGACATTTTTATAATGTTAAATCTTCCTATCCACGAGCAAGCTATGTTCTTCCACTTATGTAAGTCTCTTTGGGTTTCTTGCAGAAGCGTACTGTAGTTTTCTTTGTATAAGTCTTTTACATCTCTGGTAAGATTTATTCCTAAGTATTTTATTTTCCTGGGGGCTATTGTAAATGTCATTGATTTGGTTGTTTCCTCTTTGATGTTCTTTTTGTTGGTGTAGAGGAATCCAACTGATTTTTGTATGTTTACCTTGTATCCTGATACTCTGCTGAACTTTCTATTAGTTTCAGTAGTTTTCTGGAGGATTCCTTAGGGTTTTCTGTGTATAAGATCATGTCATGTGCAAATAGAGATACTTTTACTTCTTCCTTGCCAACCTGGATGCCCTTTATTTCTTTATCTAGCCTAATTGCTCTGGCTAGGACTTCCAGCACAATGTTGAATAAGAGTGGTGATAAAGGGCATCCTTGTCTGGTTTCCTATCTCAATGAGAATGCTTTCAGGCGCTCTCCATTTAGGGTGATGTCACCTGTTTGTATAAATGCCCTTTATTATGTTGAGAAATTTTCCTTCTATTCCTATTTGCTGAGAGCTTTTATCATGAATGAGTGTTGAACTTTGTCAAATGCCTTTTCTGCATCAATTGATAAAATCATGTGATTCTTGTCTTTTGTTTTATTTATGCGGTGGATAACATTAATTGTTTTTCTAATGTTGAACCATCCCTGCATACCTGGTATGAATCCCACTTGGTCATGGTGAATTATTTTTTTTGATATGTTGTTGAATTCTATTGTCTAGAAGTTTGTTGAGGATTTTTGCATCTACATTCATGAGGGATATAGGTCTATAATTTTCTTTTCTTGTGGTGTCTTTACCTGGTTTTGGTATCAGGGATATGGTGGCTTCATAGAATGAGTTTGTTATTATTCTGTCCTTTTGTATGCTCTGAAATATCTTTAGTAATAGTGGTGTTAACTCTTCTCTGAAAATTTGGTAGAACTCTGCAGTGAAGCCATCCGGACCAGGGCTTTTTTTTTGTTGGGAGTTTTTTGATTACCTTTTCAATCTCTTCTTTTGTTATGGGTCTATTTAGTTGTTCTACTTCTGTTTGTGTTAGTTAAGGTAGGTAGTGTGTTTCTAGGAGTTCATCCATTTCTTCTAGGTTTTCAAATTTGTTTGAGTATAGTTTTTCATAGTAATCTGATGTGCTTCTTTTAATTTCAGTTGGGTCTTTTGTAATTTCGCCCATCTCATTTCTGATTCAGGTTATTTGCTTCCTCTCCTGTTTTTCTTTTGTCAGTTTGGCCAGTGGTTTATCAATTTTGTTGATTTTTTCAAAAAAACAGCTTTTGGCCTTGTTAATTCTTTCAATTGTTTTTCTGTTTTCTGTTTCATTTAGTTCAGCTCTAATTTTTATTATTTGTTTTCTTCTGGTGCCTGTGGGTTTCTTTCTATTTGTTCGAGTTGTAGGGATAATCCCTTGATTTTGTCCCTTTCTTCTTTTTGGATGTGTGCATTTATTGATATAAATTGGGCTCTGAGCACCGCTTTTGCTGTGTCCCAAAGGTTCTGATAGGAAGTGTTTTCATTCTCATTGGACTCTCTGAATTTCTTTATTCTATCCTCAATGTCTTCTATAATCCAGTCTTTTTTGAGCATGGTCCAAGTGTTTGATTTCTTTTCCCTGCTTTTCCTCTTATTGATTTCTACTTTTATGGCCTTATGGTCAGAGAATATGCTTTGTAATATTTCAGTGTTTTGGATTCTGCTAAGGCTTGCTTTATGACCTTATATGTGGTCTATTCTAGAGAATGTTCCATGTGCACTAGAAAAGAAAATATACTTGGTTGCTGTTGGGTGGAGTGTTCTGTTTATATTTACGAGGTCAAGTTGGTTGATTGTGGCATTAGATCATCCGCGTCATTATTAACCTTCTTTCTGGATGTCTTGTCCTTTGCCAAATGTGGTGTGTTGAAGTCTGCTGCTATTATTGTGGGGCTGTCTATCTTACTTTTCAATGCTGATAGAGTTTCTTTTATGTATCTTGCAGTCCTGTCATTGGTTGCATAAATATTTAATATGGTTATATCTTCTTGGTGTATTGTCCCTTTTTAATCCTTATATAGTGTCCTCCCTTATCTTTTCTGATGGATTTAACTTTAAAGTCTATTTTGTCAAAAATTAATATTGCCACTCCTGCTCTTTTTGGATTGTTGTTTGCTTGATATATTTTTTTCCATCCTTTGAGTTTTCATTTTTTTGTGTCTCTAAGTCTAAGGTGTGTCTCTGGTTTGGTAGGCAGCTTATAGATGGATCTTGTTTTTTAATCCATTCTGCCACCGTCTCTTTATTGATGCATTTAGTCTATTTACATTCAGGGTAATTACAGATAGGTATGAATTTAGTGCTATCATTTTGATGTCTTTTTTTCTGTGTCGACGGTTTCTTTTTCCCACTTGATTTTATGTGCTGAGTAGATTTTCTTTATATATTGTCCTTTCCTCATATATATTGTCCTTTCCTCATATTTGTTGCTGTTGATTTTGTTTCTTCTTAGTCTGTATTTTTCCCTTGTGTTTTATTTTGATGGGTAGGATAGTTTGTCTCCTTTGTGGTTACCTTATTATTCACCCCTATTTTTCTAACTTTTATTTTTTTTTATTGCCTTACTTTCCTCTCCGTATGGAAGGTATACGATTACCTTTCTTAGCCCCTCTTTATTATTTTAATGTTGTCTTCTTTTACCCTGTGTTGGATTTTTTTTTTTTTTAATCTTGCTTTGTTTTTTTGGGTTTCCCTGTCTGGGTTGACTTCTGGTTGCTCTGCCCAGTGTTCTAGTCTTGGGTTGATACCTGATATTATTGATTTTCTAACCAAAGGGCTCCCTTTAGTATTTCTTGTAGTCTTGGTTTTTACAAATTCCTTCAACTTGTGTTTATCTGGAAATGTCTTAATTTCACCTTCATATTTAAGAGACAGTTTTGCTGGGTATATGATTCTTGGCAGGCAATTTTTTTTCGCTCAATTTTTTAAATATGTCATCCCATTGCTTTCTTGCCTGCATGGTTTCTGCTGAGTAGTCTGAGCTTCTTCTTATTGGCTCTCCTTTGTAGGTGACTTTTCTTTTATGCCCCGCTGCTCTTATAATTCCCTCTTTATCTTTGGTTTTGGCAAGTTTGATTATAATATGTCTTGGTGACTTTCTTTTAAGATCAACCTTATGTGGAGTTCGATGAGCATCTTGGATAGATATCTTCTCATCTTTCACAATATTAGGGAAGTTTTCTGCCAACAAATCTTCAACAATTTTCTCTGTATTTTCTGTTATCCCTCCCTCTTCTGGTACTCCAATCACTCGTAGGTTATTTCTCTTGATAGAGTGGGAAAAAGTTTTTAGCTATGACATTTCTGATCAGGGTCTGATCTCTAAAATCTACATGACACAGCAAAAACTCAGCTATGAAAAGACAAATAACCCAATTAAAACATAGGCAAAGGGTATGAACAGACACTTCACTAAAGAAGACATTCAGATAGCTAACAGATACATCGAGAAATGCTCATGATCATCAGCCATTAGAGAAATGCAAATCAAAACCACAATGAGATTCCATCTCACGCCAACAAGGCTAGCATTAATGCAAAAAACACAAAATAATCCATGTTGGAGAGGTTGTGTAGAGACTGGAACACTTGTACACTGCTGGCAGTGGTGTAAAATGGTACAACCACTTTGGAAATTGATATGACATTTCCTTAAAAAGCTAGAAATAGAACTACCACACAATCCAGCAATCCCATTCCTTAGAATATGTCCTAGAGAAATAAAAGCCTTTACATGAACAGATATATGCACACCCATGTTCATTGCAGCACTGTTTACAATAGCAAAAAGATGGAAGCAACCAAGTTGCCCATCAACAGATGAAAGGATCAATAAATTATGGCATATTCACACAATGGAATATTACACATAGATAAAGAACAATGATGAGTCCATGAAACATTTCATAACATGGAAGAATCTGGAAGACATTATGCTGAGTGAAATTAGTCAGCTGCAAAAGGACAGATATTGTATAAGACCACTATTATAAGAACTCGAGAAATAGTTTAAACAGAGAAGAGAGTATTCTTTGATGGTTACGAGAGGGGTGAGGGAGGGAGGGAGAGGTGTTTTCACTAATTAGATAGTAGATAAGAACTATTTTAGGTGAAGGAAAAGATAACACACAATACAGGTGAGGTCAGCACAACTGGACTAAACCAAAAACAAAGAAGTTTCCTGGATAAACTGAACACTTCAAAGGCCAGCATAGCAAGGGTGGGAGTTTGAGGACCATGGTTTCAGGGGACATCTAAGTCAATTGGCACAATAAAATCTATTAAGAAAACATTCTGCATCCCACTTTGGAGCGTGGCATCAGGGGTTTTAAACACTAGCAAGTGGCCATCTAAGATGCATCAGTTGGTCTCAACCCACCTGGAGCAAAGGAGAATGAAGAACACCAAAGACACATGGTAATTATGGTCCCAGGAGACAGGGCCACATAAAGCAGAGACTACATTAGCCTGAGACTGGAAGAACTAGATGGTGCCCAGCTACAACTGATGACTGTCCTGACTGGGAACACAACAGAGAACCCCTGAGGGAGCAGGAGAGCAGTGGGATGCAGACCCCAAATTCTGGTAAAAAGACCAGACTTAATGGTCTGACTGAAACTAGAAAGATCCCGGAAGTCATGGTCCCAGAACTTCTGTTAGCCCAAGATAGGAACCAATCCCAAAGCCAACTTTTCAGAGAGGAATTGGTCTGGACTATGGGATAGACAATGATAGTGGTAAAGAATGAGCTTTTGGATCAAGTATACACATGAGACTATGTTAGCATCTCTTTTCTGAAGGGGAGATGAGAGGGTAGAGGGAGTCAGAAGCTGGCCAAATGGACACGAAAAGAGAGAGTGGAGGGAAGGGGTGTGCTTTCCCTTTAGGGGGAGAGCAATTAGAAGTATATACCAAAACCAAACCCAGTGCCGTCGAGTCGATTCCGACTCATAGCGACCCTATAGGACAAAGTAGAACTGCCCTGTACAGTTTCCAAGGAGCGCCTGGCAGATTTGAACTGCCGAGCCTTTGGTTAGCAGCCGTAGCACTTAACCACTACCCCACCAGGGTTTCCTAGAAGTGTATAGCAAGGTGTTTATAAATTTTTGTATGAGAGTCCAACTTGATTTGTAAACTTTCACTTAAAGCACAATAAAAATTTTTTTTTAAAAGCTGAAATCATTCCATGATCAAGAAACAAGAGGCAAATTTTGTGTGTGTGTGTGTGTAAACTAGGAATTAAAGAAACTCTTTCAATCCGATAAGGGGCTTTTATGGGAAAACCTACAGCTAATACTATACTTTGTGATGAAAAATTGAAGACATTGTCCTTAAGATCAAAAGAAGATAAGGATGTCCACTTTTACCACTTCTATTCAAAATTATTATACTGGAAGTCCTAGCAAGGGAAAAGGCAAGAAAAAGAAATGAAAGGCATAAAGATTATAAAGGAGGAAGTAAAAGTGTCATTTTTTACAGACGACATGATTGTATAGAAAGCCCTATGGAATCTGAAAAAAAAAATACAACTACTAGAATTTATAAGTCACAAAGTCACAGAATACGGGGTCAATATGCAAAATTCAATTGTATTTCTACATATCAGGAAAAAAACAATTTAAAAATGAAATGAAACACTACTTAAAACATCAAATAACTAATAATACATCTAATTAAATCTGTGCAAGACTTCTATACGGAAAACATCGTTTAGGTAAAGGAAAAAAGACCTAACCAAGTGAAGAAGCATACTATGTTCAAGAATTGGAACATTAAGGAACTATTTGGCAATTTCTGGCAGTTTCTTATAAAGGTTTCTCCCTATATGTATACGTATGCCTATACATGTACGTCTAGGTATATGTACAGGTAGTGCTCGACTTAATAATGTATTTGAGTTAGGACCAGCTGCACTTATGGCCATTTGTTTTCTTTTGTTTTGGGTTTTTTTGGTACATCTTATCATATGTACTACATGCAATGTTGCAGTGCATAATTTACTAATATTATCATTCTCAGATGTTCACTTGCAGATGTCCAATGTTATGATTTATAAAGATACTAATAATAAAAGGCAATAATAAAAAAAACTAAAAAAAATAGGTAATCAACTTACACCAGAACTGACTTATGACAGAGTCATGGGAACAGAATCCTGTCGTAAATTGGGGACTACCTTTATATGTATACATATATGCATATACATATGCATGTGTATATAATGTTAATAAGCTTCTGATATGAGCATTAACATGAATGAACCTCAAAACATGTTGAATAAGTGAAGCCAAATCACAAAATAGTACACACTGAATAATTCCATGTATAGGAAACCATATGTTGTTATTGTTAGGTGCCTTCGAGTTGGTTCCGATTCATAGTGATCTTACATACAATAGAACAAAATGGTCCCCAGTCCTGTGCCATCTTCACAATAGTTGTGCTTAGCCCATTGTTGCAGCCACTGTGTCAGTCCATCTTCTTAAGGGTCTTCCTCTTTTTCTCTGATCCTCTAATTTACCAAGCATAATGTCCTTCTCCAGGGATTGGTCCCTCCTGCTAACATGACCAAAGGAAGTGAGATGAACTCACCACCCTAACTTCCAGGGAGCATTCTGGCTGTACTTTTACCAAAACAGACTTGTTCTTTCTTCTGATAGTCCATGGTATAGTCACTATTCTTCACCGACACCATAATTCAAGGGCATCTGTTCATCTTCAGTCTTCCTTATTCATTGTCCACATTTCTCACGCATGTGAAAATACCGTGGCTTGGGTCAGGGTACCTTCATCCTCAAAGTAACATATTTGCTTTTTAACACTTTAAAGAGGTCTTTTGCAGCAGATGTGCCCAAAGCAATGCATCATTTGTTTTCTTGACTGCTGCTTCCATGGGCGCTGATTATGGATCCAAGTAAAATGAAGTCTTTGACAAATTCAAACTTTTCTCCATTTATCATGATGTTCTTTATTGATTCAGTTATAAGGATTTTTGTTTCCTTTATGTTGAGGTGTAAGCCATAATGAAGGCTGCGGTCTTTGATCTTCATCAGTAAGTGCTTCAAGTCCTCTTAACTTTCAGCAAGCAAGCTTGCGTCACCTGCATATCGCAGGTTGTTAATGAGTCTTCCATTAATCCTGATGCCCCGTTCTTCTCCATATAGTCCTGTTTCTCGGATTATTTGCTCAGCATACAGATTGAATAAGTATGGTGAAAGGATACAACAATCCTGATGGACACCTTTCCGACTTTAATCCACACAGTATCCCCTGTTCTGTTCCATCTGCCTCTTGGTCTATGTACAGGTTCCCTAAGAGCACAATTAAGCGTTCTGGAATTCCCATTCTTCACAACCTTATCCATAATTTGTTATGGTCCACACAGTCAAATGCCTTTGCATAGTCAATAAAACACAGGTAAACATCTTTCTGGTATTCTCTGCTTTCAGCCAAGATCCATCTGACATCGCCAATGGTATCCTTTGTTCCATGGCCTCTTATGAATCTGGCTTGAATTTCTGGCAGTTCCCTGTCAATGTACTGTTGCAACAGCTTTCGAACAATTTTCAGCACAATTTTACTTCTGTGTAATATTAAAAATATTGTTTGATAATTTCCACATTCTGTTGGATCACCTTTCTATGGAATGGGCACAAATATGGATCTCTTCCAATTGGTTGGCCAGGTAGCTGTCTTTCAAATTTCTTGGCATAGATGAGTGAGCACCTCCAGCACTGCATCCCTTTGTTGAAATATCTCAATTGATGTTCCATCAATTCCTGAAGCCTTGTGTTTGGATAATGTCTTCAGTACAGCTTGGACTTCTTCCTTCAGTACCATTGGTTTTTGGTCATATGCTACCTCCTAAAATGGTTGAATGTTAACCAGTTCTTTTTGGTACAATGACTGTGTGCATTTCTTCCAATTTCTTTTGATGCTTCCTGCATCATTCAATATTTTTTCCATAGAATCCTTTGATATTGCAACTTGAGGCTTGAGGGCAAAATTAATTTATGGAGATTAAAATTTTAAAAAGTGGTTGTCTATGGGGACAATTGACTGGCAAGAGGCTTGGGAAAACTTTCTGGAGTGATGGAGATGTTCCTCATCTTGCTTTGGGTCATGGTTATGTGGACATATACCTCACCGCCCTGAAAACTTCAGATCTATTCATTTTCTTGATTGTAAATTATAAATCAACCGAACCACTACAATAAAATAAGAGGCCAAAAAAAAAAAAAATAGTCAGCCACTATATATGTGTATATATATATATATATATACACAAGGTATTTAAGAATTTGAATTTAAAAAAACCTATAATGAACAACAGTAAAATAATTTGAGAAATAAAATACTATGAAAAATTATTTAGTGACTATAAAGCAATTCTTAGTTATTGAAAGACAAATGAAACATTGGGACATTATTCTCACATAGATAGATTTATATAAGTCAAATGAATGTGATTATCAAATCAAACTCCTGAAGTAGAATAATAACGTATTTAACCTCCAAGGCAAGTGACATTAATATTGTAAATATTCTGTATGTGTGTAAGAGAGAGAGGGTGGGAGAGAAGGGGAGGTGAGAGAGAGGGAAAGAGAGTGAATCTCATTATATTTAAAGTTGGATATATCTCCTACATCACACACATACAAAACCACATATGATGTCTGATTTTGTGTGCCTAAATCTATACATATATGTATATGCACATATGTGTGAATCCTCCTTTTTTACAAGGTGCTTTTCACTTTCCTTAGTGTTTTTACACAAATGACTTAATTTTGGTTGTATAGACAAAAATGATTGAAACACCTAGAATCTGATACTGACTTGGTATCAGAATGAAAGTTTACATGCAGATCTTCACATCCTTCCCCTATTTTCCTTCTGCTCCATCAAAAGGTGGGGAGATGATTTGGGTTATACAAAGCCAGAAAGCACCACCATGCTGCTTCCAGCAATGCCTATTATGAGGCACAGACATTAATCACAATCCTCACGAAGAAGGAGAGGAAAGAACACAGGAGCCTATTGATTATACGTTTAACTTGTATTATTTGTGAACAAGGTACAGTTTTTGTTGAATGGAAACATAAGTAAATGCAAAGAAATGTTTAATAAAATGCCAAACATTTCCCCAATGGCTTCATTGAAGATACTGAGAAAACACTTAGAAAATTCTGATGATCAAGTGAAAATCCCAGATCTAGACTCCAGAAGGTATCTCTTCTCTATATTTGGGATTAGTTAAATTAGCAAACATACGAAAAACATTTGCACTTTCAATATACTCAGCCAACAACAGCAGAGAAGGCAAAGACATCAAGGGATTAATCAGAGACAGATGTAATTAAAACCGGAAGGGGTAAAATGGCCCATCCGTCAAAGGGAATTAAAATCTGAGCACAATTTTCTGCATAAATCAAAAAAAATGTTTTTAATTACAATGTGATCTGTCGAGTCATTTAAGTACAAATACAGTTCTATTACCATGCCCAGTTCCAGCTAACCTCATCCATCTGCAAACCTTGGAGGGGTTTGTAAATGAATGTGACACAAGTGAGTATGCTATGCTTGTTTTCTGAAAGTCTTCATTCAGATTGGAATTTTTTTTCAGTCCACAAAAACAACAAGCTTCTTAGAAATAAGACATGTACCTCTATACATGTTGCCATACCTGTTCTACACAATGCTTCCTAAACTTGGCTCAACTCCTTGAGATCATTTCTATTCAGTCTTCTTTGCTACATTCCAACAAGATAAGCAGTTGCAGTGCCCACTTTGCAAATGATATGGAGATAACACAAG
The DNA here is from genome assembly GCF_030014295.1 of Loxodonta africana. Lineage (NCBI taxonomy): Eukaryota > Metazoa > Chordata > Mammalia > Proboscidea > Elephantidae > Loxodonta > Loxodonta africana. The sequence goes on along the minus strand of NC_087357.1, from coordinate 80,035,239 downwards.
GCGTTTTTATGGATCACTTAGTATGTGACCACTAGGGCCAGGAATAGCACACAGGCCTGGGAACGCTGTGCACCTTCAAGCCGCCCAGCTCCGTGGTTTGAGCTGCCCTCTGAGAAGTCTGCTGCTCTCTCCCTTTAGCTTCCAAAACCTTTCAGGCTGCTGAGAATAGTTTGCAGGAGCTGCCTTTTGTGTACATCAGAAAAAGTGTGAAAAACTAGCAAAATTTTGCCTTCAAACTCTTCCACACAGACCTCCATGTCACAGCCCAAGGTGGGCAAGTCTGAAAAATGGAAAGAACACAGCCAGCCTTTCAATCAGCCCAACTCTGGACTGACTTCTCAGCTCAACAGACCTCTCATCTGTCCGTTAATTGTGCTGACCTTCAGTGTTCTCCACCATGGTATTGGGGTAATGCCTCCCCTTCGAGATTGCTCTGAAGATTGCTGAAATACGTCAAGTAACAAGGGGCTGTTGTTGTCAAGATATCGGTGTCTCTGCACACTCTCTCTCACAAACATGCATATACACACGCATTGCTACCACAAGTTTCCAGAAATGTCAAGTGGTCTATACTTCTAGGACATTTTTTATTTTTCAAAACATTTCACATATTTGACTTCTATGTGCTGTAAAGGCAACCAGCTATGCTTCACTTTGTACCCTTGCCATTTGCAGTTGTCCTTCTGAAATCTTCAGGCTATCTATTGCTCATTAGTACCTGCTCCTTCCTGGAGGAAGAGCCAACCCTAGGACTCATTCCTCCAGTGGATATCCTGCTACGTAATTGGAACTTGATGGTCCTGGGGAGACTCTTTAGGGGAAACATAAAGGGAGGATAAAGAAAAGCCTGAGGACAGCATCCTTGTCCTGCCTGGAAAGCTGGGCAATATTGTTCTGGAGCCTGTGGATTGACATTTCATAGGGGAGGTAGGGAAGGAAGTGGAATGGTAGAAGGGTCTCTATGGTGGGCTGGCCAGGAAACACTGCCCTGCACCCCTGCATAGCTACAGTCTGCAGTACATTTAACTTGAATCTAAAAGGCAATACCAAGTGTCCCCTCCCATGAATCAGACAGCATGCGACATGCGATACTGCAGTTGCACAGATGCTTGGGGAGCAAGTGATCTGGCTCCTTCCTCTCCCACACTTTAAGCTTGGAGATTTTAGGATTTGTTAAAAGTCTTTCACTGAGTGAGTGCTAGAGATGAGACCAGTGTAGATGGTGTATCTAAATCTCATTTAGGCCACAAAATGGGAAATCATGATGGCACAGGACTGGGCAACATTTTGTTGTGTTATACATAAGGTCGCTATGAGTCAGAGCTGATTCAATAGCATCTAACAACAGCAACAACAGTGGGAAATCTTAACCACACAAAGACGGAGATTATATTTTCCAGAAGATCTCCCCCAGGTCTAACACAGCTGGCAGAAAAGCAAATACTGTTGATTCTACTGCTTATGCTATGGTCCTGGAGGCCTTGGGGAAAACACTCAGGGTGTATTGCCCTATTTTTTTTTTTTTTTTTTCAGTCAGGGGCTTTCTGTGATCTTGGTATATGCTAAATCTTTTGAACAAGAAAGCTCATTTCTCAAAATATGAAAATGCCAAAACAAAATCAGACTAAGCTGTCCTCCATTAAACAAAATTCCTGATCCTCTCTATGGCCTTGGGGAAGACAGCAAGGGGGTGAAGAACTGAATAATAGGCAAAAGGGAATTTCCTTTGAGCATGTAAACAATCCCTGAGGAGATTTAAAACCGCACCACATCTTTGATCAGGGTTCCTGGAATGCACCACTGCAATGCAGGGAACTGTGCTAGTACTAGCTAGGCACTGGGAGAGCTCAAACATGATGGTGCAGGGGTGGGCAGAAGCTTGGTTAGAGGAAACACTTTGGAAAAGGACAAAGTGCATACAAAGGCAAAGAAATCTACTCTTAAGAAAAGTTGACCCCCAAGAAAGGCCACTGCAGAATTGCCTCCCATAGTAACAGATGGTTTGAGGATCCCACTTCTATCAGGGAAGGTTCCAGAGTCTTACAAGATGGGACTCTCCCAAGTGTTGGGTTGCTCCTCTTCCTAGGTCCTCCCAAAAGTCCTGATTTGAAGCCACATTCCATCCACACTCACCCCCTGGTGACCCCATGCAGGTCATGACTTTAAATGCTTCCAATATGTGGATGATTCTCAAGGAAATAACCCCAGCCTGGACCTCTTTTCTGAACTCTAGACACACGTGTTGACAGCTGGTTTGGCAGATCCCTGGGAAGTTTAATAGGCGTTGTGACTTAATGTGTCCCAGACTCAGCTCCTGACATGGTCACTCCATCAGCCAGGTGCTCCATCCAGTGTTACTCTGGCCTTCTTGTTTTCTCTCTTTATTCAACATCTAGTTTCTATTTTGAAGCTAGTCTAACCAAAACACCAGGAAAAGAGCAGCCTATCAAATCAGAAAACATTCAGACAATAACTGCCCTATTCCAGCCAAACACTACAGGAAAAATTTTAGCCACATCCCCATCCACACCAACAAAGGCTAAGTGTGGAGCCTAACCTTCCACCTTTGCCAGGCTGGAATAAATGCCCAAAGCCTACATCCAGGTGGTGTCAGAGCAGGCTGATTTGGATGCCAGACCTTCCAACCCTATCCCCATGCTGTCAATAGGGAAACCTACTCTCCTACCCCCAACCCCAAAATAAGGATGTGCCTCTTTCCCTCACTACTGGAGTGGTGTACGGGGAGGGAGGCCTACTCAACAATTTCACCACTGCTTAGTAGTAGCAAGGCCATTCCCCCAACAGAGTCACTGGAGGCCACATGCAGAATAGTAATGAGATGGCCCCAGTCAGAATTATATCAACAGAGGCCTAGTGGAAAGCGTGAACTCCCATCCCCACCCATCAGTAACGAGGAATCCCTTCTTCACCTTTGTGTCAACCGAGGCTGAGTGGAGAAGCTGAACTTCCATTCCTACCTTGCAGGAGCAAGGCAGCAACTCTTTCACCCACTGAAGTAGTATCAGAGGAGAACTACTAAAGCACAAGTTTAAGTAAGACCCAATTTAAATAAAATATAACATAATGCACCAAATTTCCAGATTTCAGTTAAAATCATTCATCATTCCAAGAACAAAGAATATCTCAAATATGAATTAGAAGAAAATCAACAGACATCAACACTGATTTGACATAGATGTTAGAATTATTTGACAAGGATTTTAAAGCAGCTGTCGTAAAAATGTTTTAATTAACAATTACAAACACCTTGAAAGAAATTTTCTAAAATAGTCTTAGCAAAGACATAGAAGATATAAAGAAAAAACAAATAGAAATTTTATAACTAAAAAATACCGTAGGTAAAATTAAAAACCTCAATGAATGGGAATAACAGCAGAATGTAGAGGACAGAGTAAAGAATCAGTGAACTTGAAGATATAACAATAAAAATTACTTAATCTAAATCAAAGAAATAAAATATATTAAAAAAAATCAAAGAACATTAGGAACACTTATGGCTATTGCAAAAAATCTGAGTACACCAAAAGTCCCAGGAGAAGAGGAAGAATATCACATGGCTGAGAAGCTAGTCTAAAAAAATACCAATGGCTGAAAATTTCCCAAGTTTGGCAAAAAAAAAAAACTAACAAAACAAAGACCTACAGATTTCAATAAGCTAAATGCACCCCAAACAGAACAAACTCAAAGAAATCCACACCAATATATATCATAATTAAACTTCTGAAAGCTACAGACAAAGAAAACACTTGAAAGCAACAAGAGAAAAACAAGGCATTATCTACGGGGGAAAAAGAATTGGAATTATAGCATCAGAAACCATGGAGGCAAGAAGGAAATGGCACAACATGATGTAGAACTTTACATCCACAAAAATTTCCTTCAATAATGAAGGGGAAAAAAAGAAGATTAACTACATACATTATTTGTACATATATATATATAAAACTGAATGAAGATAAATATAGAACATAACAAAATTTGTGGAATGCAGTTCAGCAGTGCTCAGAGTTAAATTTGTAACACTAAATGCTTGTATTAGAAGAGAGGAAAGTACTAACGTTAATAATTAATTAATAAGTTCCTGAGAAAAGGAAATAAATTCAAACAAAAAGGACAGAAACAAAGACAAGAACAGAAATCAATGCAATTGAAAACAAAAAATAATAAACTCAATAAAACTAAAAACTGGTTCTTTACAAAGAAAAATAAAACTGATGAACTTCAAGCAAAACTGAAAAAGAAATAGAGAAGAGATAAATATATATATATATGAACATCAGAAATGAAACAGGGGATGCAAACCCTGTAGACATCAAAAGGATAATAAGAAAATAATATGAACAGAGGGCTTCCAGCCAACATGGCACTATAGACAGAAGCACCACACCATCCCTCCACAGCAAAGACCTGAACAAGTAAGTAAAACAGAGACAAACACCGTTCCTGGAACCTGAAGTACCAAATGAAGAGATAGTGTGAACTCAGCCAAGCACCGAACGGAATAAGAAACTGACAGAGGATGGAGAGCTAGGAGAGATACATGCTGAAGGCCCCATTAGCTAATGCAGCATGGATCTGCCATCTTGGACTCCTGTCAGGATGGGCAGACAGGGAGCATGGGAAAGGAGCTTCACGGAAATCCCAGAAGGAGACAGAGAACCCTATAACCAGCAATACACGCTTTCCCACCCCCCATTCTCTCCCCGCTGCTCTACCTCCAAACTTCCTGGCTGGCTGTGGTGGCTCTGCCAACCAGGAAGTGGGGCTTCTGTGCCACCTGGATTCTCTCCACCTCCGTCGGAGATCAGTGGACAGGGAATACAAAAAGGAGCTTCACAAAGTTCCCAGCAAGAGACAGAGCACTCAGTACTGAGGGATATACACTTTCCTAGCCCCCACCTTCTCCCCACCTCGTGCAAATAGAGATACTTTGACTTCTTCCTTGCCAACAGGTGAACTCTTAACCACTGCTCCACCAGAGCTCCTCTCAAACATTAAGCCAGAAAAAAAAAAGGGAAACCCTAGTGGTGTAGTGGTTAAGAGCTATGGCTGCTAACCAAAAGGTTGGCAGTTTGAATCCACCGGGTGCTCCTTGGAAACTTTGGAAGCTCAAAGTTTAGGGGGTTAGAAATCTATAGGGCAAGTCTCTTTCTCTGTTAGCTCTGAGGGAAGATTCTTCTAACCCAGACATTCCTGAATTCCCTGGAAATCTTCACATCCTATCTATTTTTCCCAGTTTGTGCTTCTTTGTTTCTGTACCTAAGCTGCTCTTTTTATATCTCAAAAGTGATTAGATTTAAGACATGCCCTACACTGATATGTCTCGTTAATATAACAAAGAAAGCTTTCTTCCCAAATGAGATTATATCCACAGGTATAGGCCTTAGGATTCCAACATATATACTGGGGAGACACATTTAATTCACAACACCCTGATACCAAAATCAGGCAAATACTGTACAAAACCAGAAAACTATAGACTATAAAGATGTAAAAATTCTCAACAAAGTATTAGCAAATACAATTCAGCAATATATAAGAAGAATATACACCATGACCAAGTTATACTTACATCAGGGATGCAAGACTGGTGCAATGTTAGGAAAACTAACCGTGTAATCTGCCATATTAATATAAAAAAGTCATATATTAACATAAATCAATGCATAAAAAGCATTTGAAAACACTCAACAACCATTTATTATAAAAGCTCACTGAAAACTAAGAATAGAGGAAACATTCCTTAACTTGATAAAGAATATCTACAAAAAACTTAGAGCTAATGGTATACATAACAGTAAAAGACTGAAAGCTTTTCCCCTAACATTGGGAAGAAGGCCATTTTCACCACTGTTATTCAACAAAGTACCACAAGTTCTATCCAGCACAGTAAGGCAAGGATATAAAAGAAAAGAAAAGAAAAGAAAGGAAAAGCATACAGATTGGAAAGGAGGAAATAAAATTTTTCTTATTTTCAGATAACATGATGGTCTATGTAGAAAATGCCAAACAATCTAAAAACAGCAAAAAGAGAAAGAAAAACTGCTAGAAGTAATGAGTGAGTTCAGCAAGGTCATAGCTACAAAATCATCATACAAAAGTCAACTGTATTTCTATATACCAGCAATAACATGTGAAAAATAAAGTTAAGAATACAATATCATTGAGACAGAGCCAAGATGGCAGAATAGACAGACGCTTCCAGCAAGCCCTCCTTACAAAAAAGACCAAAAAAAAAAAAAAAAAGTGAAACCAGAATATTTATGACAAGCTAGGAGCCCTGAGCATCAAAGGCAAGCTTAGAAAACGAACAGGTGGCAGAGGGAAGAAGAGATGATTCAGAAGCGGAGAGAAGTTACTGGACCTTAATCACCAGGAGCCCTCAGGCAGCATTCACAGAGTGGCAGTGGTGGGCTGGTACTAGCGTTTGGCTGCAGTTTCCTAAGGGAGAAACAGCCAGTCACACAACCTACTCACACCTTCGGAACCAGAGAAGAACAGCTCTCTTGGCAAAAGCTAAGTACTTGTGTATATTTTACTGTACCCCCCCCCCCCCGCCAAGCTGGCTTCAGCGGCTGGAATCCCTGGGCCTGTGATAGGTACAGTTGCACACCTAGGAACAAGGACGCTCTTTCCTCAGAGACACTTGGGGGTTGGTTCTTAGCCCTCTGCCTTGTTCAGAGCATGACCCCCTGCTGCAATCAGATACCAGTACATACACCAATCACCCCTGCCCCCTAAGACTGTAGGACACAGCCTGTACCACACACTTGATGATCAGCCACCAGGACACCTGAGCTGAATTCATACAAGAAAAGTGAATGGGCTCCTAGACTGATATGCCTGATAACAGCTCTAGCCGTCTGGTGTAGGGATGTCAGATCTCCAAAAGCAAAAATAAGCTAGCTCACTCAAGAAAACCATCTGGGCATATCGAAACAAAACAAAGCAAGAAGCAACGACACAGTAAGCAAGCATAAACTCATATAATAACTTATAGATGGCTCAGAGACAAAGGTTGATATCAAGGCACGTAAAGAAACACACCATGATCACCTCAACAGGCCCTCAAAACAAAGAATCCAGGGATCTTCTAGATGAAAGTGCATTCCTGGAATTACCAGATCCAGAATACAAAAGTTTAACATACAGAACCCTTCAAGACATCAGGAAGGAAATGAGGCAATATGCAGAACAAGCCAAAGAACACACAGATAAAGAAATTGAAGAAATTAGAAAGATCATTCAGGAACATAAGGAAAAGTTTAATAAGCTGGAAAAATCCATAGACAGACAGCAATCAGAAATTCAGAAGATTAACAATAAAACTACAGAAGTAGACAACTCAGTAGAAAGTCAGAGGAGCAGAATTGAGCAAGTAGAAACCAGAATTTGTGAACTTGAGGATAAATCACTTGGCACTAATATATTTGAAGAAAAATCAGAAAAAAGCATTTTTAAAAATGAAGAAACCTTAAGAATCGTGTGGGACTCTATCAAGAGAAATAACCTACGAGTGACCGGGGTACCAGCACAGGGAGGGATAACAGAAAATACAGAGAAAATTCTTGAGGATTTGTTGGCAGGAAACTTCCCTGATATTATGAAAGATGAGAAGGTATTTATCCAATATGCTCATCGAACTCTACACAAACTAGATGTTAAAAGTCACCAAGACAAACTTGCCAAAACCGAAGATAAAGAGAAAATTTTAAGAGCAGCTAGGGATAAATGAAAAGTCACCTACAAAGGAGAGCCAATAAGAATAAGCTCGGACTACTTGGCAGAAGCCATGCAGGCAAGAAGGCAATGGGATGACTTATTTAAACAATTAAAGGAAAAAAATTACCAGCCAAGAATGATATATCCAGCAAAACTGTCTCTTAAATATGAAGGTGAAATTAGGACATTTCGAGATATACAGAAGTTTAAGGCATTCGTAAAAACCAAACCAATACAACAAGAAATACGAAAGGGAGTTCTTTGGTTAGATATCAGGTATTGACCAAAGACTAGAACACTGGACAGAGCAAACAGAAGTCAACCCAGACAGGGAAATCAAAAAAAACAAAGTAAGATAAAAAAAAAAAAAAAAAAACACTCAAAACAGGGTAACAGCGATGTTGTTATATAAAAGAAGACAACATTAAAACAATAAAGAAGGACTAAGAAATGGAATCATAGCTCTTCAATATGGAGAGGAAGATATGGCAATACAAAGAAATAAAATTAGGTTTAAATTTACAAAAATAGGAGTAAATAATAAGGTAATCACAAGGGAGACAAACTATCCTACTCAACAAAATAAAAAACGAGAAAAAAATAGAGACTCAGCAGAAACAAAATCAACAACAATGAACATGAGGAAAGGACAATATATAAAGATAATCTACTCAGCACATAAAATTAAGTGGGAAAAAGAAACTGTCAACAACACACAAAAAAAGACATCAAAATGATAGCACTAAATTCATACTTATCCAAAATTACACTGAATGTAAATGGACTAAATGCACCAATAAAGAGAGAGTGGAAGAATGGATTGAAAAACACGATCGGTCTATATGCTGCCTACAAGAGACAAACCTTAGACTTAGAGACACAAACTAAAACTCAAAGGATGGAAAAAATGTATATCAAGCAAACACCGATCAAAAAAGAACAAGGGTGGCAATACTAATTTCTGACAAAATAGACTTTAAAGTTTAATCCACCACAAAGCATAAGGAAGGACACTATATAATGATTAAAGGGACAATACACCAAGAATATATAACCATACTAAATATTTATACACCCATTGACAAGACTGCAAGATACATAAAACAAACTCTATCAGCATTGAAAAGTGAGATAGGCAGCTCCACAATAATAGTAGGAGACTTCAACACACCACATTTGGTGAAGGACAAGACATCCAGAAAGAAGGTTAATAACGACGCAGATGATCTAAATGCCACCATCAACCAACTTGACCTCATAGACATACAGAACACTCCACCCAACAGCAACCAAGTATACTTTCTTTTCTAGTGCGCATGGAACATTCTCTAGAATAGACCACATATTAGGTCATAAAGCAAGCCTTAGCAGAATCCAAAACATTGAAATATTATAAAGTATCTTCTCTGACCATAAGGCCATAAAAGTAGAAATCAATAAGAGGAAAACCAGGGAAAAGAAATCAAACACTTGGAAACTGAACAATACCCTGCTCAAAAAAGACTGGGTTATAGAAGACATTAAGGATGGAATAAAGAAATTTATAGAATCCAATGAGAATGAAAACACTTCCTATCAGAACCTTTGGGACACAGCGAAAGCAGGGCTCAGAGGTCAATTTGCATCAATAAATGCACACATCCACAAAGAAGAAAGGGCCAAAATCAAAGCATTATCCCCACAACTTGAACAAATAGAAACAGAGCAACAAAAGAGACCCTCAGGCACCAGAAGAAAGCAAATAATAAAAATTAGAGCAGAATTAAATGAAATAGAAAACAGAAAAACAACTGAAAGAAGTAACAAGACCAAAACCTGGCTCTTTGAAAAAAACAATAAAATTGATCAACCATTGGCCAAACTGACAAAAGAAAAACAGGAGAGGAAGCAAATAACCCGAATAAGAAATAAGATGGGCAATATTACAACAGACCCAACTGAAATTAAGAATCATATCAGATTACTATGAAAAATTGTACTCTAACAAATTTGAAAACCCAGAAGAAATGGAAGAATTCCTAGAAACACACTACCTACCTTAACTAACACAAACAGAGGTAGAACAACTAAATTGACCCATAACAAAAGAAGAGATTGAAAAGGTAATAAAAAAACTCCCAACAACAAAAAAAAAAGCCCTGGCCCGGAGGGCTTCACTGCAGAATTCTACCAAACTTTCAGAGAAGAGTTAACATCACTATTACTAAAGGTATTTCAGAGCATAGAAAAGGATGGAATACCACCAAACTCATTCTATGAAGCAACCATATCCCTGATACCAAAACCAGGTAAAGACACCACAAAAAAAGAAAATTACAGACCTATATCCCTCATGAATGTAGATGCAAAAATCCTCAACAAAATTCTAGCTAATAGAATTCAACAACATATCAAAAAAATAATTCACCAGGACCAAGTGGGATTCAAACCAGGTATCCAGGGATGGTTCAACATTAGAAAAACCATTAATGTAATCCATCACATAAATACAAGACATGAATCACATGATTTTATCAATTCATGCAGAAGAGGCATTGGACAAAGTTCAACACTCATTCCTGATAAAAATTCTTAGCCAAATAGGAAGAGAAGGAAAATTCCTCAACATAAAAAAGGGTATTTATACAAAGCCAACAGCCAACATCATCCTAAATGGAGAGAGCCTGAAACCATTCCCCTTGAGATCGGGAACCAGACAAGGATGCCCTCTATCACCGCTTTTATTCAACATTGTGCTGGAGGTTCTAGCCAGAGCAATTAGAATAGATAAAGAAATAAAGGGCATCCAGATTGGCAAGGTGGAAGTAAAAGTATCTCTTTTGCAGATGACATGATCTTATACACAGAAAACGTTAAGAATCCTCAAGAAAACTACTGAAACTATTAGAAGAGTTCAGCAGAGTATCAGGATACAAGATAAACATACAAAAATCAGTTGGATTCCCCTACACCAACAAAAAGAACATCAAAGAGGAAATCACCAAATTAATACCATTTACAGTAGCCCCCAAGAAGATAAAATACTTAGGAATAAATCTTACCAGAGATGTAAAAGACTTATACAAATAAAACTACAAAACACTTCTACAAGAAACCAAAAGAGACCTACATAAGTGGAAAAACATACCTTGCTCATGGATAGGAAGACTTAATGCTGTAAAAATGTCTATTCTACCAAAAGCGATCTATATATTTAATGCAGTTCCAATCCAAATTCCAATGGCATTCTTTAATGAGATGGAGAAAAAAAATCACCAACTTCACAAGGAAGGAAAAGAGTATCTGGACAAGTAAAACAAAAAACCAAACCCAGGCCGTGGAGTCGATTCCAACTCATAGAGACCCTAAAGGATAGAGTAGAATTGTTCCATAGAGTTTCCAAGGAGCGCTCGGTGGATTCAAACTGCCGACCCTTTGGTTAGCAGTGGTAGCACTTAACTACTACGCCACCAGAGTTTCTGGATAAGTAAAGCATTACTGAAAAAGAAGAACAAAGTGGGAGGCCTTACTCTACCTGATTTTAGAACCTATTATACCGCCACAGTAGTCAAAACAGCCTAGTAATGGTACAACAACAGACACATAGACCAATGGAACAGAATTGAGATTACAGACATAAATCCATCCACAATTGAGCAGTTGATATTTGACAAAGGCCCCAAAGCAATTAAATGGGGAAAAGACAGTCTTTTTAACAAATGGTGCTGGCATAACTGGATATCCATCTGCAAAAAAATGAAACAAGACCCATACCTCACACCACGCACAAAAACGAGCTCAAAATGGATCAAAGATCTAAATATAAAATCTAAAACGATAAAGATCATGGAAGAAAAAATAGGGACAACGTTGGGAGCCCTAATACACGGCATAAACAGTATACAAAACATTACTAACAATGCGGAAGAAAACTAGATAACTGGGAGCTCCTAAAAACCAAACACCTATGCTTATCCAAAGACTTCACCAAAAGAGTAAAAAGATTGCCTACCCAAAGATTGCCTACAGACTGGAAAAAAGTTTTTTACCTATGACATTTCTGATCAGCGCCTGATCTTTAAAATCTACATGATACTGCAAAAACTCAGCTACAAAAGGACAAATAACCCAATCAAAAATTTGGCAAAAGATATAAACAGACACTTCACTAAAGAAGACATTCAGCTAACAGATACATGAGGAAATGCTCACAGTCATTAGCCATTAGAGAAATGCAGATCAAAACTGCAATGAGATTTCATCTCACTCCAACAAGGCTGGCATTAATACAAAAACCCAAAAGAATAAATGTTGGAGAGGCTGTGGAGAGATTGGAGCACTTATACACTGCTGGTGGAAATGTCATATGGTAAACCTCTTTGGAAATTGATCTGGCGCTTCATTAAAAAGCTAGAAATAGAACTACCATACGATCCAGCAATCCCACTCCTTGGAATATATCCTAGAGAATTAAGAGCCTTTACACAAACAGATACATGCACACCCATGTTCACTGCAGCACTGTTTACAATAGCAAAAAGATGGAAGCAACCAAGGTGCCCATCAGCAGATGAATGGATCAATAAATTATGGTATATTCACACGATGGAATACTACGCATAAAGAACAGTGATGAATCTGGGAAACGTTTCATAATGTGGAGGAATCTGGAAGGCATTATGCTGAGTGAAATTAGTTGCAAAACGACAAATATTGTATAAGAACTCAAGAAATAGTTTAAACAGAGAAGAAAAGTTCTTGATGGTTACGAAAGGGGGGAGGGAGGGAGGGAGGGAGAGAGAGGGGTATTCTCTAATTAGATAGTAGATAAGAAGATAAGAAGTACTTTAGGTGACGAGAAAGACAACACACAATACCGGTGAGGTCAGCACAACCGGACTAAACCAAAAGCAGTTTCCGGAATAAACTCAATGTTTTGAAGGCCAGCGTAGCAGGGCAGGGGTTTGGGGACCATGGTTTCAGGGGACATCTAAGTCAATTGGCATAATAAAATCTGTTAAGAAAACATTCTCCATCCCACCTTGGAGAGAGGCGTCTGGGGTCTAAAACGCTAGGAAGCGGCCATCTAAGATGCATCAGTTGGTCTCAACTCACCTGAATCAAAGGAGAATGAAGAACACCAAGGACACAAGGTAATTACCAGCCCAAGAGACAGAAAGGGCCACATCAACCAGAGGCTACATCAGCCTGAGACAAGAAGAGCTAGATGGTGCCTGTCTATACCCGATGACTGCCCTGACAGGAAACACAACAGAGAACCCCTGAGGGAGCAGGAGAGCAGGAGGTGATGTAGACCGCAAATTCTCGTAAAAAGACCAGACTTAATGGTCTGACTGAGACTAGAAGGACGAGGGTGGTCATGGCCCCCAGACCTTCTGTTTGCCCAGGATAGGAACCATTTCCAAAGTCAACTCTTCAGACAGGAGTTGGACTGGGCTATGTGTTGGAGAGGGACACTGGTGAGGAGTGAGCTTCTTGGTTCAGGTGGACACTTGAGACTATGTTGGCATTTCCTCCCTGGAGGGGAGATGAGAGGGTGGAGGGGGTTAGAAGCTGGCAAAATGGACACAAAAAGAGGGAGTGGAGGGAGCGGGCTGTCTCATTAGGCGGAGAGCAATTGGGAGTATGTAGCAAGGTTTATATATGTTTTTGTGTGAGAGACTGACTTGATTTGTAAGCTTTCACTTAAAGCACAGTAAAAATTTTTAAAAAAGAATACAATATAATTTACAATAGCTAAAAAATGAAATATTTAGGTGTAAAGTACAGGACTCATATGCTAAAAACTACATAATACTAATGAAAGACATCAAAGAAGATCTAAATAAATAGATATCCCATGTTCATGGAATGGAAAATGTATTATAGTAAAGGTACCAATTCACCACAAATTGATAAGCAGGTTTAAAGCAATTTCTACCAAAACCCCAGCAACATTTTGTGTAGATATAGATGAGATTCTTCTAAAACTTACGTGTAAAGACAAAGGAACTAGAACAGCTTAAAAAATTCTGTAAAAGAATAAAGTAGGAGGAATCGCTGTACCTGATTTCAAGACTTATTATATAGCTCTAATAACCAAGACTATTTGGTATTGGTAGAGGGACAAACACACAGACCAATGAAACAGAATAAAGAACCCAGAAATAACCACATACAAATATGCTCCCCTGATCTCTGACAAAGTTGCAAAGGAAATTTAGTGGAGGAAGGATAGTCTTCAACAAATGGTGCTGGAGAAATTAGATACTCACAGGCAAAATAATAAACCTTGACCTAAACCTCAAGGAGCCCTGGTGGCACAGTGGCTAAAGTGACTGCTAACCAAAAGGTCGACAGTTTGAAACCACCAGCAACTCTGCGGGAAAGACATGTGGCACTTTGCCTCCGGAGAGATTTACAGCCTTGGAAATCCTATTGAGTTGTTCTGAGTCAGAATTGACTTTGGTGTTTTTTGACCTAAACCTCACATCTTATGCAAAATTTAAGTCAAAATGGATAATAGACTTAAATGGAAAATTATAAAACTTTTAGAAGAAAACATAGCAGCAAATTTTGGGGACCTAGAACTCAGAAGAGTTAGACAAACACCAAAATCAGAATTCACAAAAGAAAAATTGGTAAGTTGTATTTCATCAGAATTAAAAACTTTTCTTCTGTGAAAGACCCTGCTAAAAGGATAAAAAGATAAGATACAGTCTGGGGGAAAATATTTGCAAAACATGTATCTGACAAAGGACTCATATCTTGAACATGAGGCTCAACATTACAAATGCAAATAACACAATTAGAAAATGAGAGTGAGAATAATCCCTAATGCCTGAAAACATGGAGTTTCATGAAGGCACCTCAGAGGCAGGGAACCAGTAGGAGCTGGCCCAGCTTAATGTATCCGTGAAAGATTACCCAGGGAAAGCCAGTAGCCCCTTAATAGCATAGGCAGTTGATGCAGGTTAAGGTCAGGTAGTGGGGGCTTCTAAGAAGGGAAATAGTGACTAAGAGGAGACAGTGAGAGTAGAAGTGTCCTCAGCAAACAAACAAAACAGTTCCGCATGGAGTGAAAACCAGGACATTCTTAATAGTCCTCTTGTAAATGGAGGAAAATTATGCCCTAGGTAGCCCTCACTTTCCATCATAAGGCTACCTCCAATGGGCAATGGGGACTTGCTTCCTTAATCTTTCTGAGCCTCATGATAAAAGCTCTAAAAGGAGAACCATGCCACAGCTGGTATAAATAATAAAAAGATTAAGACTACATTTTGGTTTGCTGAGAGCCCTCAGCTTTCTAGCCAATGGAGGCCAATCCAATCCACCCCTGTGTCATCAACAGGAAGGAGTGGGGTTCCAACAGGCAGCAAGGGAGTGTGTAGGTACTAAATAGGTCTGGGAAGTGGGAGGGGAGAGAACATAGTGAATTGCTTGCCACGAAGTCCAGAAAATTGCAGGTAAGCGGCCACAAAAGATAAACAGTCCAGTTGGTGCTGGGGGTCTGTGAATGGAGGTCTGCATGGGCTATCAGGATTTCAAGGTGGGGCTCAAGAGTCAGGTAATCAATCCTCAGAGATCCCAGGGCATGATATCTGTGGAGGCTTCTAGAAGAGGACAGAAGGTGCCTGGTCATCAGGCAGGGTTAGGGTAGAACTTCTGTGCGCACCATGGTAGGGAGGAACAAGCTGGCAAGAACAATCCAGAGCTGGGTTCTGGAGGACCTGAAGTATTAGAAGGTCAACTGTATGTCCCAGTTTGCCCAAAACAATTTCAGTTTGACCCATTGTTCCAGTACAGTCACTCCCAAAAGTGGCCCATTTCTGGGTTGGAAGATAAATTATATGGCCACCCTAGGTATTAGAAATGTTACCAGTGAAGGGATCATGAACAGGGAATCAGGCCAAAAGTGATGTGTCAGACCCAAGGTACACAGCAAGGACTGTGCCTCACAGGAAGGCAGAAAGCATGGGCAGACGGAGGCTGGAGGAGGGCTTGTCTGAAATGGTGCCCCAGCCCAAGACTCTAGGGTCTCCTAACAGCGCCCCCGCCACCAAGTCCTTCTTTCCTAAGGATACACTTGAACTTCATAATGGCGGTAATGGTGTGGCTAGGGTAGTGGCGGGCAAGCATTGATAGCAAATATAGGCCCGGCTCCCTACGGCCAGGACCTTGCCCTCAGAATCATAGAAAGCCTCAGACATCCTTTTATTTATCTGTGAGAATAGAACGGCTCAGTTAAAAACATCCAGGTATGTTCCCCTCATTCTTCGCTATCTGTGTTTGCACTAAACACGTAGTCCAGCCACGATGACACAGGGGCACAGTGGGATTCCTCGGTATTATCTGGCCAGGACATGCCCAGACAGCTGAGAAATTTCTATCAAGCCAGCGTTACCATAACTCAGGTTTCGCATGTTCTGAGTTCTTTCCCTCTCTTGTTGTTGCCTGGGACCCTCACCTGGACGGAAGTGGAGTCTTCCAGGCCTAGGTATATGCAAAACATGCCAGCCCCTGTCTGCTCTGCAGTGTCCTTGAGGACAGCACTCCTTTCTCTGTAAACAGCCCTATGCAAGGAGGCCAAACCATGGTGTGGTTCATCAAAGCCAACCTCAGAGTGATGAGAGTGGTCAGACTTCCAGCCCCTACCCCTGCTGCTGGGTATCAGACCCACTCAGCATGCTCAGGGGCCCTTCCCACACAAGTTCTTCAGCTGCTGGAAAAGAGCCACATGATACTTAGTAGAGTTCTCACCTTCCATGCAGGAGACCAGGGTTCCAGTCCCCAAGCAGTGCCCCTCATACCCAGCCACCACCCATCTATCAATGAAAATTTGTGTGTTGCTATGATGCTGAACAGGTTTCAGCGGAGCTTCCAGGCTATGACAGGCTACAAAGAAAGGCCTTGTATCAGCTTCTGAAAATCAGCCAATGAAACCCCTGTGGATCACAATGGTCCAATCTGTTACTGATCATGGGGATGGCACAGGACTGGGCAGCATTTCAGTCCATTGTGCTTGGGGGATCCATGAGCCAGGGGCCAACTCAACAGCAGCTAACAGCAACCACATACCTCCTCCAGCCCCTTCCTCCTATTCAGCACCTCTAGAAGGCAAAAAAATCCCCATCTCTGGCTCTTCCCTCCTGTGGAGGCTGGGATCACCCTTTGCTGCACTAGTAGCTTCAACAAAGTCTTTGCCTATGTTCATCTCCATGCTTGGCCCAGGCTGTGGGTTTGCTGTGTCTGATCAGCCACCATGAGGTCCCAATTTTCTGCCTCAGGGATCCCACCCAGTGTATCCTCCTAGCACCATGACTACATGGGCTCAATGCCCCATGCCTTGTTGATGCTTTTATCCAAGAAGCTCCAGATCTAAAAAAGGACGCAATGCAGCAAGAGCTCAGAAGAGAGGAGAGGAATCTAGGTTTCTGGTCCTGTCCTGCCTTGGCTGTACCATGTAGCCCTGTGTTACTGCACACAGATCCCTCACCTTACGTGCCTCAGTTCTACTTGTGAAGTGGCACAATAGCCATATGTTGAGGTTTTCAGGAATTAATACCTGCAAAGCATCTAGAACATTGCCCTGGCACAGGAAAGTACAATGGAAGTATTAGATATTATTACAGGCTTTGTTATTTGGGGGTCTTATTTATGATCAAAGAAAGTAAAAGTCAGCGGTCTCAAGTTAAGCTATGGAAAGTTGAGTGTTACTTCTCAAATCCCAGATACATAAATGTACATATCCCGATACTTTATAATAACCACGGTGGGTAATCTTTTGATCAGTCATGCAATTTCCAGAAATATCCACGCAGGATACCTTCCATGAAAGCTTTGATTCCTTGCCGGGTACCTCCTGCGTAGCCAACACACCTCTGTCAGTGGTGGTTTGTATGTTGCTATGATGCTGAACAGGTTTTAGTGGAGCTTCTAGACTAAAGACAGACTAGGAAAAAAGGCCTGACAATTTGCTTCCAAAAACCAGCCAATGAAAAGCCTAATGGTCCCAATGGTCCAACCTACAACCCATCATGTAGGTGGTGCAGGACCAGGCAGCTTTTCATTCCATTGTGTATGGAGCCACCATGAGTCAAGGGCCAACTTGACAGTAGTTAACAACTGGAATGTGGTCCCTCTTCCTTCCCCCTTCTTTGTACCTTGAACATAACCTGGAGAAATATTCCCAGTTCTCAGTCCCACTTTCTTATTATCCACCAAATAGGTTTTCCTGCTGGTCTCTGGACACCTTTGTTTTCCTGCCACTACTCCTTTCTCCTTAAAGAGCTCTCCCAGGCCTCTCCCATCCCCTCTCCCCACGTGCCTACCATCTTGACTTTTCCTCATTAAAAGCCTTTTGTAACTGACATAGACCTCTGTGAAACTTCCAGGCAATTAATCTAACTCATAGAGCTTTTGAAGACCTCTGTAAAAAAGGCCACAGGCTTATGTTTTTCTCACATAACATTTAAATGGAACCAACAGAAGTACATGTTAGGCCAAGTAATGAAGAAAACCACCTTTTATTATTTTATTTAAGGAAGAAATTAAAAATTCCACTCATATGGATTGGAAACAAACACTTTCTACCCTTAAACCTTCCTCCGTGTTTATTGCCCACTATAAATAAAAAAAGAAGGCAAAGCAATGCAGTAAAACCAGCACAACAAGGCCGGAACAATATGTAAGCCTCGGCAGAGACCAGATTTACGGTCAGAAATATGGAGTGTGTCTCAGCAGGGGCAGGTCATGAAATAGTATGAGCTAATTTCGGGGGTGTGAAAACAGGCATTGTTGTTTAGTTAAGTCAAGTTATACAATTAAGCAATTCTCAAAAATCAATTAGCCATATGTTAGAGCCAAGATGACATGTTTTTATAACTTCTCCCTGGATGTTTTATTGCCAGAGTGTGCTCACGTGGGCACTAGAACAAGAAAATAAAACACCAGCCCAAGAGTAAAAGTGCCAAAAGCCAGCCCTGATTAATTAGAAGAGTCCAGTCTGGAAGTGATGGAGCCTCTTAACCGGCAACGCTGGTTGGAAGGATTCCTTGACGGTGCCCTCCTCTGTTGCAAAAGCCACAGCTCATTTTTTTCTCTTTGTTTTTCCGTCCTTGATAACTTAGCTCAGATACAGCTGTGAAAACTGGATATCCCATCTGAAGTCCCATATTTATACTTATAACTGATGATTCCAAGGAAACGTCCTGTTTAAAGCCTTCCATGGAACGTGAAGAACGTGTTTCTCTGGGTAAGCCCTGGCGGCTCTTGTTAATAACGGATTGTGTTTTCCTGACATCCTGAAGGGGAGCCAAAGGACAGTGGCCAGGCTACTCCTTCCACTGCTGCCTTTCAGCCAGGTAAGAAACAGAGACATTAGGAGAATTTGCAGAGAACCTAATACAGAACATGTGACGGAGTCCAATTTTCAAATAGCCCCAGATTTATCCCCTTCCTGTATCTACCCATCAAGAGATGGAACACATTTTTCCACCCCTTGGGACGTGGCTTGTCTGATGATTTGTTTTACTCAACAGAGCCAAGTGATGCTGTACTCATCCCATACTGGGGCCTCAGTGCACCGTGAACTGGTCCGCTTTCCTTTTTGCACCCCAGAAACCACCATGATACCAAGCCCTGGGCCACCTGTTGGATTATGAGGAGCCCGTGGCCCCGTCTCCCTTGTTCCTCAGGCAACATCAAGCACTTGTCGACAGCAAGTGAAATCACCCATCTTAATGCTTGCTATAACAGAAATACCACAAGTGGCTGGCTTCAATGAACAGAGATTTATTTTCTCACAGTTTAAGAGGCTAGAAGTCTGAACTCATGGTGCTGGCTCTAGAGAGAAGGCTCTCTGTCCGCTCTGGAGGAAAATCCTTTTCTTAGTTGCTCTAGGGTTCTCCTCGGAGTTCCTTGGAGACCTCCATGCCGCATCTATCTTTCTACTATTCGTGCTTGCTTGCCTCTGTGCCCAATCTGCTCCTTTTATATCTCAAAAGTGATTGGCTTAAAACACACCCTTCACTGTGATATAGCCTCATTAACATAACTAAGCAAACCCTTTGGGATTTGGGATTACATCCACAGTTTTAAACCAAAAACACCAAATCCATTGCCATAGAGTTGATTCCAACTCATAGTGACCCTATAAGACAGAGTAGAACTGCCCCATAAGGTTTCATAGGCTGTAAGCTTTAGGGGAGCAGGCTGCCACATCTTTTTCCTGTGGAGTGGCTGGTGGGTTCAAACCGCAGACCTTTTGGTTAGCAGCTGAGCACTTTAACCACTGTGCCACTAGGGCTCCTTCCACAGGCATAGGGGTTAGGATTTACAATACATATTTTGGGGGGACATAATTCAGTCCACAACACCACACTAGACCAGGAGTCCCACCTGACTGTCAGCTGTTCACAGCAGCATGAGCAAGCCCGGGTTCCATGGGTTGAGCCTGGCCCTAACCAGCAAAACAGCCCAGCTAACCCATAGACATGGGAACATATCTTTTGGGGGGATACAACTCAATCCATAACAACTGGACTGAAGAGACAAGTCCTGCAGGCTTGCAGCCCCCGTGGTTTATGTATTTAAAAACATTGAACCAACTCTGTGCTACGTACTATGGCAGAGGAGTGTTGGATGAGAAAACCAAAACCAAACCTGCTGCCATTGAGTTGATTCCAACTCGCAGCAACCCTATAGGACAGAGTAGAACTGCCCCATAGAGTTGTTGGATGAGAGAAAACTCCCGGTTCTGTCACTGACTAACTGTATGACTTTACATCTCTGAGACACAAATCCTTCATCTCTAAAGTGAGGCTAATACTTTAAAGCAGTAGTTTGCAGAGGGCAGACTCTGAATCAGTAGAGCCAGCACCCCCCGGGAACTTGTTACATATGAGCATCCTGAGACCTCAACCCAGACCTGCAGAATCAGAGACTCTGAGGGTGGTGCCCAACAATCTCGGGCTTTAAGAAGCCCTCCAGGGAAGTCTGACTCCCACCTTAAGTTTGAGAACCACTACTTTAAAGATGTATTGTGAGAATGAATATATTATCAATGTAAAGTACCTAGTACATGGCAGACACTCAATAAATAGTAATTCTCTCCTTTTCCTTTGCTGAATATACTTTCAATAGAGTGCATTTAGGCATACAAATACTTAACACAAATTAATGCGTTTTAGATATATATAAATGAAACAGAGATCTAAAAATCGAATACACACACATAAACATTGCGACTTAGCCTGGTGGAAAATCATTAAACTTCAGGCCAATAATAAAAGGAACTACATAAAAATGTATAATAAGAAGCAATCAGTTGCTTTCTGCCCTCTGGGGACAAATGTGCCACCTGTCTCACCAACATCTCAGTGGGGTCTGCTGAGGGTCTTCTGCTGATAGGAGAAGTCATTGTGTAGCCTAGCTAGTATCTGGGCTATTCTGCCATCAGGACAACCCAGTGCCACCAGCCCAAGAAGGGAACTTCTCTGTGGAGACTGATGACTGATTGTGCTCCCCAATTCGTATCACCTGGGAACGTGGGAGGTGGGATAAGTAGGGCTGAGGAAACTGGGATGTGAAGCCAGAAGATGGACCAGCACCTTCCTGACTCACCCCTAGGAGTGAAGAGCAGGAGAGAGGGTGGCCCTGACTCTCCACCCAGGTGCCTCTAATCATCCTTTCAAATCTGGGATTTTCTCAGAATGGTGCCATGCTAGTACCTGAGAGCCTTGCAAGCATGAGTCACAGAAGTGCGTGCACAGAGGTGCCACCATGCCCACAGCATGTGAGTGCTGCTTGGCTGGCCAATCCCACAGCAGGGTCAACAAGGCTTCCCACTGATAGAGGCATCTCTTGTAGTTCAGAGTTTGATGATCGTAAAACCAAAAGGAGCTCGAGGTGGAGAGACAGATGTGGCTGAATTATGAGAACAGGCTTCACAGAGGTGAGGTTGGAGCTGACGTCCCAAGGATGGGTGAGAGGTACCTGGGAAAAGTCTTCTCAAGAGAAAGCCTGGAAGCAAGAATGAGTATTATACACAGCGAAGCCAGGGAGGCAGAGGGAAGTGTGAGGAAGAGTGTTTGTGCTGGGTTGGTGAAGCCAAACGCTTCTGAAATGCTTCACTGTCACAATTATTAACAGATCCCAGATTTTGGCAGGTCAAAGTCCTTGCTTTCTCCTTGCTAAAGCTGAAACAATGAGGTTTGCTCTTAGGTCACAATATAAGTGAACTTGGAGACCTTTTAACAAAAGTAAGACAGGTGAACAGAAAAACCAGCCTGTGCCCCTGACATATTTGAGAGGTAGAAGTCAGAGGTGGGAGGAACTCAATGTCTGCACCTCCACAGCTGGGGACATGCTACAAGGATGGCAGGCACAGACGCCCTGACTGTGGCTGAAGGCTCTGGCAGGGTCAGGAAAGATCAAACCTCCTTCAGGAATGTGCCCTCATACAGACATCTCAGAGTGCCGGGACTGTTTGGACTTTTTTTCTTTTTTGGGCATTCTTTTGAAAACTCTGAGTTAGTCCTGGTGGAGAACTTTGCTGTTCTGCTGTCTTTCCAGTTACTACAGTCTTTATCAGAAATGATATAATAGCTCACATCACAGTATCCAGTAGACTAAAGTGGAACACATTTGGAAAGAGAGATTGTGGAAGAAAACTGGTAGACCAGCTGACCTACCTATGAAAAAAAAAAAAAAAATTTTATGTACCTATGAGGTACATAATATTAAAAAAGAGAATAATGTGAATAAAAGAATGCATGAGAAAGCTTAGATTTAACCTGAGTTTAGTGCTCCTTTCTGAAAGAAAGTCCTGGCAATCTACTTCTGAAAAATCTGCCACCGAAAGCCTTATGGAGCACAGTTCTACTCTGACACACATGGGGTCGCCATGAGTCAGATCTACTCAGTGGCATCTGTTTTACGTTTTTTTGTTTTAGGAGATTGAGATTTCAAATAGGCATGGCCATCCATCCACTGTGCGACTTTGGGGTTTTCCTAACTTGACCCTGGCCTCTGGTTTTCAGAGCTCTACTTGACCTATAAGTTCTATGCAGCTGTAAGATGTTACTCCATTTCAATTCCCCTGCTTTAAACCATTCCCTTGCTCCCCACTACCTGCAGGAGAAAACCCAAACTCTGCATGGAGGCATGTAATAGAAAAAAAAACTTACCTCTCCACCCCAGCCCCATCCTCCCTCACACCCTACAGCCCTTACCCGCCAGGCACACAGATGCTTTGGTTTTTCAGGCCTTAGTGCAACCGCACGTTTTGTTAGTTCTGCTGGAATACCCTTCTCTCTTTCTTGATTGGTGAACTCCCTTGGAGAGTCATCACCTTCTCTTTGGCATTCAACTTGGAGGCCCCCTGGAGCGGCTATTGCCATATGATGTGTAACTATTTGTTTGCATGCCTCCCCGACTAACACACGAGCCACATGGAGCATCCTCATTTGATAGCCTCTCCCCTTGTTGTCTAGACCTTGACACAGAGCTAGTCATCAGTGCTTAGTAAATGTTGACCGAAGATCTTAAGCATTTCTCTTTTGAAGCAATCAGAAGGAAAAGGTAATATTCGGAATTTGTTCCACATTTCCCTCCCCGGCTTTTCTGGGCTAGAACAAGGGATGCTGGGCCAAGACACCTGAGGATATAGCCTTGAGCACATTCCATCAATGAGTATATCCATCCCTATTTGCATTTGGGTGGGACTTGGCAATGCCTGAACTGGATGCAAGAGCCTTCTAAAGAGAATTCAGTCCTGGGGTCTCCTTTTCTGTAGCAGTGCTGTCACCCATGATCCCTTGTCTCCTTATTCGGAGGAGGCCAGGTCATTCTGAGGACCCCAGGGTCTCCATATGCACACAGGCGCATAGGGTCGTTAATCACTCCCACCACCTGATTAAAAGAATTCTCCAAACCAGGGGGGAGAAGGTAAAATAAATAAATAAATAAATGTGCTATACAAAGACTTTGAATTGTAAAGTCCCTCAGAACAATACTTCCAAATCAGGCAATTTATTGCAAACAGCCAAAATCTCATTCTCAGGCCATTAAATAGGAAGGAAGTCATCATCTTAAATTCTGAAAATAACGAGGGACCTATTGTAATAGGTCTCCAGTTCTGGACAAATAGAAGATGCTTAGCATGATGGAAACCTCAAGAACTTGGAACATGACTTTCCTACTTCCCACGCCCTCTGATTTGGAAACTGCAATGTTGACTATGACCCCCATTTTCTTAACCCTAATTTTGCCCCTAATCTTTGGATTTCCCAGCTGCAATACCACCCAGTAATCAGAGATACAGGAGTGAAGCCTGAAAAGAATTTCTTTTTAGTCTAAATTTAAAAAATAAATGAGTAAACAAACACATAAACAATATTTACAAGGAGCCTAAGGCTGCTTTGATGTTCATTGATGTTGTTTTCTTTTTGTTGAAAGATGGAAAGACTCACAGACTAACAGAAGAAAAATGGACCCCATTAGGTCATATAAAACATTTCTTCTACCACTCGTGGAACTGTCTCCTCAAGACCATTGATGGGTCTTTAGTGCCAAAGCCAGAGGGCTTCTCTGCTCTCACTCAACTTCTATGCCTGGCTTGGCCCCTGGACTTTTGTCAGGAGAGGGCAGCAGGGACATTTGTATGAGACCAGGGCGTGTCTCTGGGTAGTGCAAATGGTTCACATGCTTGGCTGCTAACCAAATGTTTGGTGGTTTGAGTCCACCCAGAGATGCCTTGGAAGGAAGGCCTGGTGATCTACTTTGAAAAATATGCCACTGAAAACCCTATGGAGCACAGTTCTACTCTGACACACGTGAGGTCACCACAAGTCAGGATTTACTGACAGCAACTGGTCACCGGTGGGGTCCAGGAGCCACCATATCAGCAGAGTGGAGTGTGCCCTGGCCTTGAAAGGAAATAACACTCTGCAGCCCTGGAACCAGAGGAATTTAATGAGGGTGGGAGGTCAGGTAGAGGCCTGGATGTCCAAACTATATTCAGATTGGAGCCTACCTGGGGACCTGGCCCCACTCACTGTGGACAAGTCCTCTGACTGCTTCCTCCTCCGTCTATCTTTGCCTACATCTCCACTGCCTACCATGGCTCTACCTTTTCACTCTCCTCTCTAGGACTCCCTAGAGACACACCATTTTCTCTTAGACCCTAAAGCACCTTTCTCAGCCACCTTCCCAATGGGCCCTCCTTACTATATCCACAGACTCAAAAATCACTTCTCACTATCTTCCTGCCTGTTAACCCTACCAAGGCCCTCCACCAGAGTTGTGGTGGAGCTGAAAATTTGGGAAACAACCCATCAAATATATTTGCGTTGAAGAATAAGGGGGTGATGCTCAATACTTAACCCTCAGAGACAGGTACTTCTTACTAGATACGGTGGGATCTATTCGGTACTTTGTGAGACATAGGGGTCAAGGTCTTTTTCCTCACTCCCATGGGGAAAGCCTTCTCCAGAGAAGGAAAAATTGAAGGCAACAATTGTTTTATGGCCTCCAGCTCCCCTAGTCCATGAAGAAGGAGTGAATTGCCAGGCCCCTTACTTCTCCCTCTAGCTCCTACTAAATCATGAGCTTTTTGAGGGCAGGGCAGGCCTGACCTCCCATCTCACCCATGGTCAATAAATCTCTCTGAGTTCAGTTGAAGCGGAGCTGCGTCTGGGCTGTTGGCTCCAATCTGCTTACCTTCCTGAAGAGTGGGAGGAACAGGAGGTAGGGGAAAGGGGGAGAGATGGTAGGGGCTGAGGCCTGCTGTGCTTCCTGTTGCTGGGCCCTGCCCACCTCTCTGGCTGGTTGAGCCTGGAGGCCCTGTCGATTATGTTTCCATCGGAGCTCTTTCTGAATGCAAACCCAGCCACATCCCCCACTGCTTGAGGTTTTCATTCTAATGACCACTCTCTATTTTCATGGTAGAACCCAAACTCGGTATCCTTCAGGACTCTGTGGCCTAGCTGTTGCTGACCTCTCTGGTGTCCCAGCAATCCTTGCTTCCCACACTGCGCTACAGTCACACCAACGCCCACTGCTCCTGCTCACGGCCCTACCTTCTCTTAAGTCCCCTCAGCGCCCTGTGAGCCAGGCTAACTCCCATTCTCCTGTGCTCCAGGTTCAGCTGTCTTGTCCCAGTTCCACTGTAGAGATCACCTCCTAGAAGCTTCTGGAAGGCTTAGCCCAGCAGCACCTTATCATGCTGGTGCCAAGCATCTCTTATCCCTCAATAAGTTTCCCTGTTGACACCAAGCATGAGATGACCCAGGACCCTGCACAGAGCCCGTGTATGTATAACCTGGAAATGCATCCCATGGGGCAAAATGTTGACCAGTCGGAGAGCAGGCTTGTGAATAAATTCTTCCCCTTTATCCTCTGCCTCTTGATGGGCCATGAGCCAATGTATAAAGCTTCTCAGAACAGCATCCACATGATTGAACCATTCATTGAACGTGTCTGTGGCCAGGTGGGTAGAGTATCCTCAAATATGTTCTTCTCCATTCAAGCCCTGCTCACTCCTGCTTCCTGGGGTTGCACTCCCTAACAGAATTATAGCCCCTAAATCTTCTACTACAGGGTCTGCTTCCTGGGAAACAATAATTAGACACCCTGTCAGTTTGCAATTAAACTATAAAACCCTGAAGCACAGGAACCAGGTTCTCCCCTTCATACTTGTAGCCTTCCTTCATGAACTAGGTAGAGTACAAAGTAAGCATTAAATAAAGATGTACATAAGGAGTGATTAATGTGCCATGACCCTTAAACCCGGAGTTTTATATTCATGAATGTCTTCTTTAGGGATGGATTGGTTTCAATGTGGACAGCATTTGCCCTTAACAAACTCTGATATAAATTAGTATGTACTACTTTCTAAAAAGATGTTGTTGTTGCTGTTAACTGCCATCAAGCTGATCCCCAAGATACAAAACACTTCCTGGTCCTGTGCCATCCCCATGATCAGTTCCAGATCAGACCCTTGCGGTTTTTATTGGCTGATTTTCAGAAGTAGATTGCCAGGCCTTTCTTCCTAATCTGTCTTAGTCTGGAAGTTCCGCTGAAACCTGTTTAGCATCATAGCAACATGCAAGCCTCCACTGACAGACGAATGGTGGCTGCTCGTGAGATGCATTGGCTGGGAATTGAACACGGGTCTTCTGCATAGAAGGCAAGAATTCTACCACTGAACCATCAACAGCCTCAAAAAGTGCAGGGTGCATTCTTTTATCTAAGTTATGCAATCACACCCTGAGAAAGGAATGTCTGAAAGCTAAAAGATGAGGAAGTGAAGTTCATAGAGGCTGACATGCTCAAAGTGCATCCCCTAAGCCCCCTCGCCAGCTTAGAGTTGAGTTTGTTGAGCACCTTTGGCTCCAGCACTGGGGTTCAGCCCTGTGCCAGGCATTACACTCCACAGGGCTGTCTGACCAGTCACCACAGAGAAACTCAGAATAGGAAGGAAGGCCTTTGGAGCCTGGGGCCCTCCAAGGCAGCACCTTGCCAAGATCCCTGTATCGCAGCAATGGAGACATTGAGACATTGAGGCGACCCTGGACCCAGATGCTCTAAAGAGACCAGCGACACTCACACAAATTTCCATACACCACCACAAAACCTGGGTCATGGGTTTTTATCATCATCATCCCTGCCCCTGCCACACACACACACACACATACACACACCTCTGAAATTCTCCCAGACCATTTCCAGTCCACAAGGCCTGACCCATGGTCCTTAGCAGGACCTCTGCTGTGCCAGCCTCATGTTGACCCCCCAGTAGGGCCCTCAAGATTGTCCTGGGGCTTCCCCCACCTTGACTCTCCTTTTGCACTTATTTGAGTCAATCTTAGCACTCTTTGTTAGGCAGGATTTTGGTAATCCCTCTCTGACCCCAAGCACTGTAGTGTAGGGACCAGACAACAAAAACAAAGTGAGTCAAACATTCCCAGACAAATGACTTTATCGCTAACACTTTCTAAATGAAATAACAAACAAGAGCAAGGGTTCAAACATTAATTTGACACTTGCGACAGAAAAGACAGAATGTTAAGTGGTCAAAAAGAGGTTATGACATTTGCAGCCCTCACAGTGAAATGAAAGGTGGTTAGGCTTTAAAGACAGTTTCATTCGCTGGATGATCCATCTCTCTCTCTGTCCAGAGAGTCTCCGTGAGTCATAACAACCTGTCAGTTCCACTCTGAGGCAGGACCTAAAGAAGTGATGTGTTTGCAGACCTGTAACAGGAAATGTTTTTCTCTTCTGTAGTTTCTGCTTTTAGAAAGAAACAAATCAGTCTTAGAAGAAATACAACCAGAATGCTCCTTAGAAGTGAGGATGGTGAGACTTCGGATTGCTTACTTTGGACACCTCATCAGAGAAGACCAGTTGCTAGAAAAGGACGTTATGTTCGGTAAAACAGAGGGTCCGCAAAAGCAAGTGAAACCCCCAATGAGATGGATTGACAAAATTGTCACAGCAAGGGGCTCAAACATACCAAAGATCGTGAAGACGTCTGAGGACCAGACAATGTTTCGTTCTGTTATACATAAGGTGGTCATGAGTCAGAGCCAACTGGACAGCAAATGACAACAACAACAGCATTTTCCTCTTTTAAGAGAAGACAGTCAAGTTAATACAGTGAGGGCCTGCGTCAGGAACTGCCAAGAAGACTGGGCTTTGTTTTCATTGCAACTGAGATTGTCAGCAAACGGGTAGAAAGATTGCTAAAACTTATTTGGGCTTTACAACATGAATACACCTGCACGCACTGTTTTCCTCCCCATTGAACCTCTTTTGCTGAGCATGCAGACATAATCGTCTGCTGGTCCTCGGATGGCCGTCGTCATTTGGACTAGGCAGCCCACGTTTTCCCACGCCATGATGAAAGCCTCTAAGCAGCTTGCTCTGTCGCCCCTTTGCTCGGGAGGGGTCATGTCAGCAGGCTGGGCTTTGAAAATGCAGGGGGCTGTCTGACCTTAGAAGGTGAGCCCAGCCACCAGCGAAATAAGCCAGCTGAAAGGATACCCCACACACACCTCCCTGCCAAGGAGTTTTCTCCAGGGTCCTCTTAAAACCTAGACTCCGAGAAGATGGTGGTGGTCTGACTTCTGTTGCCCATTCGACACAAACATTTATCACAGTGAAGGCTAGCAAGGCTGTTGTTTTGATCTCTTGTTTACACAGTCTTTCTCTCCGCAATGTTCCAAAGAATCCTTGTCCCATGCAGCCTTGGGTGACCTCCTGGGGCCGCATGGCCTCCTTGTGCATGTTCCCGCCACATGTGTTTTTGTAGCTCTCACCCCTGGACCTCCTTCTTCCCTGTGCAGCAAGTGTGCTTGCCGGAGCAGCGTCCCTCACATCTGTGCATAGCAGGGAACCCAGCTTGCTTACTGTTCTAAACAATACTGTTCTGTTTTGTTTTTTCTTTCAAATTTCAAAGTATTTAGAGTCATTTTGTCTCCCCAGATGGAGCAAACCAGAGTTTAAACTATAAAATGATAAAGAAAAAAAAAAAGAACCCCGTTGCCATCAAATCTCTTCTAACACAAAGCTACCCTGTAAGAGTAGAACTGCCCAATAGAGTTTCCAAGGAGTGGCTGATGGATTCGAACTGCCAACCTTTTGATCAGCAGGCTGGGTTCTTCTTATCCACTACACTACCAGGGCTGTTAGTGACTGGTAAGTTCCAGCAACAGTGCTCAATGCTTTACATGGAATAAACATCTCAATACACCACTATTTTACAAATAAGGAACCCAGGAACCTCCTGAGGTCACACAAGGGCATAGGAGTGGTGTTCCAAGAATTGCAGCATAGGCTGCTCTGCCTCTGATTCCAGAACCTTCCTTCTGAACTACCATTTCACCTACATTTTAAGCAGTCGTCTCTTGCTCTTACTGGGTCCATTTTCACAGGCTCTGCATCCTCTTTTTCATTTGTTCTGACAGAGGTTCGAGTGGGCTGCAAGTCTTCCACGTGGGAGGCCTTGGAGAGCCAGCACGAGCCTGGGACAAAGCTCCAGTGTCTCTGCGGCAACCGCAGGGCTTTGCTGTCTCTGTTGTGGGGACATCCAGACCTGCAGACAGGCTCAGTGTTTCCTCCTTGAGATGGCGCCGTGCTCCAGGATTGTGCTCAAAACCTTCTGCAATCAAAAGCAGATGTGCTATCATGGAATCCAAGGGCCTGGGGTTAGATGTGACCTTTACAATCACATCAAGTTCATCCCTTAGGACCCTACTCCAGGCTATTCTGTGAAACCTCCCCCATCTATTCACCAAGACAAGGCTTAAATATCTGCATTACAGACATTTCTGCTTCAGTGCGAAATCGAGGAAATGCTCTTACTCCCTAAGAGTCTGATCGCTTACCATCTTCAACCTGATTTCTATGTCTCTTTGAACTTTAATATCCCCTCTGCTCCACAGGAGTCTATGTGTTTAGGAACATCATTAAAAGCTGAATGCTGGTGGAGTATGTAAAAATTCAGTATTGCTTTGAAGCACATGTGTCCTACGGGCAGGGCCCTACTCGTTCCGGAAAAATATAATGAAATGTCTATACTGCTTATCACCTTTGTCAACAGTAAACATTTATTTAGTGTCTAGTATGTTCTCAAAAAAAAAAACCATAGTGCGTGGCCGCAAGGAGCAGATGTGAAAGAAACAGACCTGGGTATTCCTACACGAATTCATGCACAACCGAAGCGTGACAAGCTGTCAACAAAGCAATGATTTCCAAATAAGAAGGGTGGAAATACTTCATGGAGAAAGCGGTCTTTGACTTTCCAATTAAAGATGAGT
This sequence comes from Loxodonta africana, assembly GCF_030014295.1. Taxonomy (NCBI): domain Eukaryota; kingdom Metazoa; phylum Chordata; class Mammalia; order Proboscidea; family Elephantidae; genus Loxodonta; species Loxodonta africana. The sequence continues at coordinate 80,004,697 of NC_087357.1, read as the reverse complement.
AGGGCTTTGGCCGGTAGAAAAATGACCCAAAGACAACAGTTTCCAAGCAGCAAGAAGGTTATGACAAAGGACACAACACACGGTGAGCTGAGGAATGGAGACCATCCTGCTGTAACCAGGAATTAGATCTGGTGACTGTGATTGAAGGGGACATGGGGGAAAAGGAAGGGGACAAATGATCTGCGTCCAGGGTCTTGTGGGCCAGTTTCAGGGAGTCTAATATTGACTCACTGCTTTCAAACTCTAGACAGTGGGTCTGTCTAGAATGTGAAAGCCACAGAAAGAAAGAATCAGGTTGCCTTGCAGCAATGTGGATGATGAATCCCCCCCCCCTTTTTTTTTTTGGCTAAATATTCCTTCAGGTGAAAAAGAATCCTTCTCTACGCACATCATTCCATCTGACCGCCTCCTGTGCCACCTTTAAGGCCAGTTAAAATGTGACTCTATCCCCTGCCATCTTCTCACAAACACTCCATGTATTTTTTATCACAATTATTTTAGGTCCCTGGGTGGCGAAAAAGGTTTGTACTGACTACTAACCTAAAGGTTGGTGGTTCAAACCCATCCAGCAGTGCCACAGAAGAAAAGTCCGGTGATCCACTTCCATAAAGATTACAACCAAGAAAACCATATGGAACAGTTCTGCTCTGTAACACACGGGGTCACCATGAGTCAGAATCAACTCGATAGCAATAGATTTGGTTTGATTTTTTTGGTTTAGCACAATTATCAGTGGGTTCACCTGTCCATTTAAATGAGAATTTGTTCAGAGAGAGGTGATTTCTTACTTATCTTCAGGTGGCTTCCCATACTACACAGGGTTATTTAGGACAGTGTTAGAGACACTCATCTATTCAAAATCATTTACTGAGGGCACATGAAGCACACAACAAACATTTATTCGTGGGAAGGGGCTGAGAAAGTGGGTGGATAAAGAGTACCCCATTATCTATTTCTAATGGGGCCTTAAGAATATGAAGTTCAGAAACTGCTGAAGTCTCAGCAAGACAATTAACTGAGGCAGGGAAAGACTATTAATGGGGTTCTGGCTTTCCTTCCATGGGTTCTCCCAATGGAGACAGGCTCTGGAAATACATGTGATAACTTTTCCCAAGCCAGTGATAAACGTGGTGACATTGGTGCTAGAGACTCAGTGGAAGGTAGGCCTCCAGGGCCACGAGTTGGTTGCCAACATCTATTAAGTAGTTTCCATGTATAAGGCATTCCCCTGGCTGCTGTGAGGGGTAGGAGAAGAATCAATCAGGTCCAGAGGAGACAGAGTTTCAAAGTCCTTAGGAAGACAGAGGAAACCCTGGTAGCATAGCGGTGAAGGACTATGGCTGCTAACCAAAAGGTCGGCAGCTCGAATCCGCCAGGCGCTCCTTGGAAACTCTGTGGGGCAGTTCTACTCTGTCCCATAGGGTCACTATGAGTCGGAATCAACTCAACAGCAGTGGGAGGAAGACAGAGTGCTATGGAGTGCAAAGGATGGAGAGCTTGCCTCCAGCTAGGAGAAAGAGTTGGGCCCTACTCTATGGTAGAATGTGATTGAATACTTCTAAAGCATTCTCCTCGTATTCCATGGCATAATTCTTATCTGGGAAATGACTCTGTAAAATATTAAAAAGGATTAATTCAAAATCAAGGGGGCAGAATTGATAGATATAAATGAAAATTAACACGGTGTACCAACTTAAACATTCATTGCTAACACAATGAACTGTAGTTTCCCAACCTTGGTACTATTGACAGTTCGGGCTGGAGGAGTCTTTTTTGTAGGAGAGCAATCTGGTGCTTTGTAAAATGCTTGGCAGCATCCTGATACACAGCGCAGCCAGGAGCTGCTTACCTGCTCCTCCTGTCCATTAGCAAACAAAACCTTAGGTGATGCCAATGGGCTTGGCTCAACTGGGAGCTGCTCAGACCAAGTGGAACCTGCCCTCTCCTGTCCATTGTCCTCAAAGCCCTGGGTGTGGCTCAAGCCAGGAAAACCCAGTTTACTAGACTACACGCCAAAGAAAAAAGTGCAATTTCTCTTACTGCATCTGTGAGCTATGATAACCTATGTAGTCCATAACGTTTGCATGTACTTCCTTGCGAGAGACAGGATGAAAGGTTCTGCCTCCCTTTGTTTGGGAGCTTGATTTGAGGTATATATCTCCTTGCTCCTTGCCTGCGTGCTTGCAATAAACACTCTTTGTCCCTCCTCATCTCTTTATTGACAGGTAACCACACCAAGCAGGACTTGCTTTGGGTAACAATCCCATTAGATGCCGGTAGTAACTTCCCATGTCATCCCCCAAGTTGTGGCAAACAAAAATGCCTCCAGACATTGCCAAATGTCCCCTGGGGGCAAAACCATTCCGGGTTGAGAAAAACTAGCAAACCAGTTGCACTCGCGTGTGTGCCCGTGTGTGTGCCCGTGTGTGCCAGAGTAGAACTGAGCTCCAGAGCATTTGCGATGGATGATTTTTCTCAGAAGCAGATTGTCAGGCCTCTCTTCCAAGGCGCCTCTGGGTGAACTTCAACCGCTAACTCTTTTATTAGCAGGCAAGTGCTTAACAGTTTGCACCACCCAGACCACTGACTTAAACTCCATCAAGTACCATGCCTGCCTCCTCAAATACCACCCATCCTCTTTCAATGCACCCCCACATCTGCTCTCCTCCTGCACTCAGATGATACCAGGCCAAATGTGCTGCCCAGGTTCACTCTGAGGGTGCAGTATTCTTGCAGCTGTCCCCAGTCATTCATGACAACCAGGGTGGCCCTTTACCCACTCAGCTCTCAGTTGTGTTCCCAAGGACAGCATCCATGTCCACTCAGACGTCTCCACCCACTCGGAGGTCTCCCGCTCTTATCATTTTCCCCCTGTACTCACTTTCATGGTGCCCACACAATCTTGGATGTCATCTTTTCTCTTCAAGATGCCTCCCATATTGATTCCAGCTGCCCTACCTTAGAAAGACAAGCATTCCAGGACTCAATTTTTCTCATCTATTAAACAGCAATAGAAAAACATGATTAAATTAATACCAAAGTATTTTCTGGCCCTTTAGACCATGAGAGGCATTGGTAGTTTAGTGGTAGACTTCTCGCCTTCCATGCAGGAGACCCAGGTTCAATTACCAGCCAATGCACCTCATGTGCAGCTACCACTCGTGTGTCAGTGGAGGCTTGCATGTGGTTATGATGTTAAACAGGTTTCAGTGGGACTTCCAAATTAAAATGGACTAGGAAAAAAGGCCCAGCCATCTATTTCCACAAATCAGCCAGTAAGAACCCTATGGATCACAATGGTCTGATCCACAACTAATAATGGAGATGGTACAGGACCAGGCAACACTTTGTTCTCTTGTGCAGTGTGGGTCACCAGGAACCAGGACTCAGCTTCCTGAGAAGAGGAATTCGAGAGGTTTTCCATACAAACAGGAAACCTTAAACTCAGTCTACTAGTTTGGAGCTCTCAAGGATTCTACGGGTCTATTTTTTTCTTTATTAGGAGCTTAGACTTGCAAAGCAGGTCCATTTTCTTGCTGATGTATCGAAGGCAACACTAGGTAGAAGTCTATGTATTTTCACAGAGGTGTCTGGTGAAGTTCAAGCTGTTTGCATACATCATTGGTTTGCTCTATCAAACTTCCCAAACGAGAAAAGCCATGACTTTATGTCATACTTTTGACATGTCAATGAGGCATAGAGACTGAAAAGCCCTTGGTATGTTTGCCAAGGACGAAGATTTATTTCACAGATCTTAAGGAGCCATGAAGAGAACGCTCAATAACCCTTAAATATTCCGGGACAGTTGAGATGAAGTCCATGGTCCTCCTTGAATTAAGTCACTAGTGCTTACTCAGCTAAAATGAGTTCAGTACCATGGAAAATTTCAGACAGCACCCACAATAACAGGCCATGTCATCTTTTTTAACAATTCCCTCTATCAATAATTCCTCTAGGTGAACAGCTATCAGGAGCCACAGACCCCTTTCTCCAGACCTGAGGCAACTGCTTCTGGGGGCCCCAATGTTCCCAAATATAACCACCACCAAGGTAAAAACATCCCACATGCCAAAAAGGAACTGTGATCCAGGCAGCATTTGGTGTCAGACCTTCCTGGCCCAATCACCTGGGTATTAGAAGTGACAGATGGCCATGTCTAAGACAATTCTATGAGCAAAATCACCTGCGTCCTAGGTGTCTGGTTCAGGCCCTTATTGCAAATGTAATTTAGCTTCTCCATACCTCCGTTTCACCTTTGGAAGCAGGACTTGTGATACAATTAATAATTCCTACATCCCAGAGTTGTGTGATGATTGTTAGCTGCTGTCAAGTCACCTCATTACAACAAAACGGAATGTTTCCCAGTCCTGTGTCATCCTCACTATTGCCAGCATGTTGGAGTCCATAGTTGTGGTTATTACGCCAACCCATCTCACCGAGGGTCTCCCGTACCATTATTGGCCCTCTTCTTCACCAAACATAATGTTTTGCTCCAGTGATTAATCCCTCCTGATGAAGTGTCCAAAGCAAGCATGTAAGACCATGTTCTGTTGTGATCTGTAAGGTTTCATTGGCTAATTTTCCAAAGTAGATCACCAGGCCTTTCTTCCTAGTCATCTTAGTCTGGAAGTGCTGCTGAAACCTGTCCACCAAGGCTGACCCTGCCAGTACTTGAAATATTGGTGGCATAGCTTCCAGCACCATAGCAACATGCAAGCCATCGCAGTACGACAAACTGACAGGTAGTAGACAGTGTGTTTACAACTCTACAAATATAAGTGTTTGTGTGTTTAGTACATGCATCCTGTTTTTAGATGGATGAGGCCCCTAAAATTTTTGGTGTTGTTCATGTCCTCGTTCAGGTCTAAGGCAAAACATTCTTCAAGAAGGAAGAATAGATCCATGAAGCTGCCACCCTCCCCAGACACACACTGCACTCCTGAGCCTGAAGACTCACCCAGGGTGGGTTTTTCTGGCACAGTGGAGCAAACTCACTAGCTGGTTCGACCAGAACAAATAAAACCCTTTCTGCTCCATTCATACTCTCGGCTTGCATCATTGTTACATGAAAACAAAATAGAAATTGTCACCATTTCTTTATTGTTGCAGACTGGGAGTTGTGACAACCCAGTTCAAGACTGGAAATTGAATTTTATTACATCTCCCAGATCCAGATACTATTGGAGCTTTGTTTTATCCTCACCCTGAGTTGGGAAAATTTTCTGAAATGTTTGTGCCTGTGGGCCCTTATCTACAGAATGGAATTTAAAGACTTGGCCACTTTCATTGGGAAACTGGAAAATTTGGAGGGGAGTACCTCACATGCCAGACTCAAATGTCATGTACTTTTTTCTGCTAATATCTTTACAGTCTGGGGGAAAAAAAACCTGGAATAAAAAGCTGCTCTCTCAGTCTCTTTTTCTTGCTCTCTCTTTTCTCCACCTTCCCCATTCTGATAGGAATAGCCCCTAGAACTGCACTCTCTTCATAGGACTGTACTGACATAGAATAAATCAACAATTTTTGAAGCATTCAGAGAATCACAGAGATGACAAAATGTCTAGAGGATTGATTATTAGAGTTAAAATTAATTATACTCAACTGTGGCAGCTTGCCTAAGAGAGGACACAAATGCTTACCTATGTGGATGATGCAAATATTAAGGAGGAAGATGGGGTATTTTAGATGGCCCAATGGCCCATGCAGATGCAAGCGAAAATTGAGGAAGGTAAAAGCAAAGCAAAGCAATCAGGTGTTGAGACAACAAAGAAATATTGCATCTCTGGCCCACGCTTTTCCTCAACACTGGCTAGTGACAAGGAAGAGAAGTATCAATGGATTGGGTGGGTTGAGAACCTGACAGACAAGTACTCAGGTATGGTAGGGTGATGGGCAGGAGAGGAGGCCACAAAGGAGAGTCGGGTCCATTGGTGAGAGGCTACGACCCAACGAAAAGCAGTCAAAATAGTGGAGCTGCATGTGAGATGCTTTTGAGAAGCTTTTGAGTAGACTGAAGAGAGACATACCGGGAGCCTCGTTGCAGGGACCCCAGCTGGAGGAACTTCAGGGGGTCGAAAAGAACATTTCAAAATCTATCCTGAAGTACAACACTGTCAATGATCGGAAAATACCTATACACCTATAAGGAAGATCAGTTAATACGACCATTAGTCAAATTTATGCACCAACCACTAAAGCCAAATATGAAGAAAATGAAAATTTTTACCAACTTCTGCAGTCTGAAATTGATCAAACATGCAATCAAGATGTGTTAATAATTACTGGTGATTGGAATGCAAAAGTTGGAAACAAAGAAGGATTGGTAGTTAGAAAATATGGCCATAGTGATAGAAATGACACCTGAGATCTCATTATAGAATTTTGCAAGACCAACAAATTATTCATTGCAAATGCCTTCTTCAACAACACAAAGAGAGAGAGTATACATGCGGACCACACCGGATGGAATGAACAGGAATCAAATCAACTATAAATGTGGAAAGAGACAATGGGGAAGTTCAATATTATCTGTCAAAAAGGCCAGGGGCTGACTGCAGAACAGACCATCAATTGCTCATATGCAAGTTTAAGTTGAAGCTGAAGAAAATTAAAACAAGTCCACAAGAGCCAAAATATGACCTTGGGTATATCCCACCTGAATTAGGAGACCATCTAAGAATAGATTTGACCTCACTCCATGCACAAAAAATGAGCTCAAAATGGATCAAAAACCTAAATATAAAATCTAAAACGATAAAGATCAAGGAAGAAAAAATAGGGACAATGTTAGAAGCCCTAATACATGGCATAAACAGTATATAAAAACTAGATAACTGGGAACTTCCAAAAATCAAACACCTATGCTCATTCAAAGACTTCACCAAAAGAATAAAAAGACTACCTACAGACTGGGAAAAAGTTTTTAGCTATGACATTTCTGATCAGAGCCTGATCTCTAAAATCTACATTATATTGCAAAAACTCAACTGCAAAAAGACAAATAACCCAATTAAAAAATGGGCAAAAGGTATGAATAGACACTTCACTAAAGAAGACATTCAAGTAGCTAACAGATACATGAGGAAATGTTCAAGATCATTAGAGAAATGAAGATCAAAACTACAATGAGATTTCATCTCACTCCAACAAGGCTGGCATTAACACAAAAAACACAAAATAATAAAAGTTGGAGAGGCTGTGGAGAGACTGGAACACATACACTGCTGGTGGGAATGTAAAATGGTACAACCACTTTGGAAATCTGTCTGGCACTTCCTTAAAAAGCTAGAAATAGAATTGTCATACGATCCAGCAATCCCACTCCTTGGAATATATCCTAGAGAAATAAGAGCCTTTACACAAACAGATATATGCACACCCATGTTTTTTGCAGCACTGTTTACAATAGCAAAAAGATGGAAGCAACCAAGGTGCCCGTCAACGGACAAATGGATAAATAAATTATGGTATATTCACACAAGGGAACAGTACGCATCGATAAAGAACAGTGAGGAATCTGTGAAACATTTCATAACATGGAGGAACCTGGAAGGCATTATGCTGAGTGAAATTAGTCAGCTATGAAAGGACAAACATTGTGTGAGACCACTACTATAAGAACTTGAGAAATAGTTTAAACTAAGAAGAAAACATTCTTTCATGGTTACGAGAGGGGGAAGAGAGGGAGGGTGGGAGAGGGGTATTCACTAATTAGATAATAGATAAGAACTACTTTAGGTGAAGGGAAAGACAACACACAATACAGGGGAGGTCAGCACAATTGGACTAAACCAAAAGCAAAGAAGTTTTCTGAATAAACTGAATGCTTTGAAGGCCAGCGTAGCAGGGGCAGGGGTCTGGGGACCATGGTTTCAGGGGCCATCTAAGTCGATTGGCATAATAAAATCTATTAAGAAAACATTCTGCATCCCACTTTGAAGGATGACATCTGGGATCTTAAACACTAGCAAGCAGCCATCTAAGATGCATCAATTGGTCTCAACCCACCTGGATCAAAGGAGAATGAAGAACACCAAGAACCCAAAGCGACTGCGAGCCCAAGAGACAGAAAGGGCCACATGAACCAGAGACTACATCATCCTGAATCCAGAAGAACTAGATGGTGCCTGGCTACAACCGATGACTGCCCTGACAGGGAACACAACAGAGAGCCCCTGAGGGAGCAGGAGAGCAGTGGAATGCAGACCCCAAATTCTCATAAGACCAGACTTAATGGTCTGACTGAGACTAGAAGGGCCCCGGTGGTCATGGCCCCCAGACCTTCTTTTGCTCCAGGACAGGAACCATGCCTGAAGCCAACCCTTCAGACATGGATTGGACTGGACAATGGGTTGGAGAGGCATGCTGGTGAGGAGTGAGCTTCTTGGATCAGGTGGACACTTGAGACTATGTTGGCATCTCCTGCCTGGGGGGGAGATGAGAGGGTGGAGGGGGTTAGAAGCTGGAGAAATGGACACGAAAAGAGAGAGTGGAGGGAGAGAGCAGGCTGTCTCATTAAGGGAAGAGTAATTGTGAGTGTGTAGCAAGGTGTATATGGGTTTTTGTGTGAGAGGCTGACTTGATTTGTAAACTTTCACTTAAAGCACAATAAAAATTATATATATATATATAAAAAAAGAATAGATTTGACATATCACTATTGACAGAAGATCCGACGAGTTGTAGGATGACGTCAAGGACATCACACATGAAGAAAGCAAAAGGTTATTAAAAATACAGGAAAAAAGGAAAAGAGCAAAATAGATGTTAGAAGAGACTCTGAAACTTGCTCTTGAATGTAAAGCAGCTAAACCGAATGGAAGACTTGATGAAGTAAAAGAGCTGAACAGAAGATTTCAAAGGGCAGCTCAAGAAGACAAAACTAGGTATTATAATGAAATGTGCAAAGACCTGGAGTTAGAAAATCAAAAAGGAAGAACATGCTAGGCATTTCTCAAGCTGAAATAACTGAAGAAAAATTCACACCTCATGTTGCAACACTGAAGGACTCTATGGGCAAAGTATTGAATGACACAGGAAGCATCAAAAGAAGATGGAAGGAATATACAAAGTTACTTTACAAAAAAGAATTGGTCGATGTTCAACCATTTCAGGAGGTAGCATATGATCAAGAACTGATGGTATTGAAGGAAGAAGTCCAAGTTGCACTGAAGGCATTGGCGAAAAAAAAGCCTCCAGAAATTGATGGAAAACCAACTGAGATGTTTCAACAGATGCAATGCTGGAAGGGCTCACTCATCTAAGCAAAGAAATTTGGAAGACAGCTATCTGGCCAACTTACTGGCAGAGGTCCATATTTGTGCTCATTCCAAAGAAAGGTGATCCAACAGAATGTGGAAATTGTTGAACAATATCATTAATATCACATGCAAGTAAAATTTTGCTGAAGATAATTCAAAAACAGTTGCAGCAGTACATTGACAGAGAATTGTCAGAAATTCAAACTGGATTCAGAAGAAGGCATGGAATGAGGGATATCATTGCTGATGTCAGGTGGATCTTTGCTAAAAGCAGAGGGTACCAGAAAGTTGTTTACCTGTGTTTTATTGACTATGCAAGGGCATTCGACTGTGTGGATCGTAACAAATTATGGATAATATTGTGAAGAATGAGAGTTCCAGCACACTTAATTGTGCTTATGAGGAACCTATACATAGACCAAGAGGCAGTGATTCAAACAGAACAAGGGTATATTGCATGGTCTAAAATCAGGAAAGGTGTGTGTCAGGGATGTATCCTTTCACCACACTTATTCAGTCTGTATGCTGAGAAAATAATCTGAGAAGCTGGACTATATGAAGAAGAAAACAGCACCCGGATTGGAGGAAGACTCATTAATAAACTGTGATATGCAGTTGTCACAACCTTCCTTGCTGAAAGTGAAGAGGACTTGAAGTACTTACTGATGAAGATCAAAGACTACAGCCTTCAGTATGAATTACACCTCAGTATAAAGAAAACAAAATCCTCACAACTGGACCAATAAGCAATATCATGATAAACGAAGAAAAGATTGAAGTTGTCAAGGATTTCATTTTACTTGGGTCAATGTGGAATCAATGACCATGGAAGCAGCAGTTAAGAAATCCAATGCCATGTCGTATTGGGCAAATCTGCTGCAAAAGACCCCTTTAAAGTGGTAAAAAGCAAGGTTGTCACTTTGAGGACTAAGGTAAGCCTGACCCAACCATGGTATTTTCAATCACTTCATATACCTGTGAAAGCTGGACAGTGAATAAGGAAGACAAAAGAAGAATTGTTGCCTTAGAATTGTGGTGTTAGAAAAGAACATTGAATATACCATGGACTGCCAGGAGAATGCACAAGTCTGTCTTAGAAGAAACACAGCCAGAGTGCTCCTTAGAAGCAAGGATGGTGAGACTTCCTCTCAGGTACTTTGGTCATGTCCTGTGAGACCAGTCTCTGGAGAAGAACGTCACGTTTGGTAAACGGTCAGCGGAAGAGAGGAAGGTTCTCTTAGAGATGGATTGACACAATGGCTGCAACAATGGGCTCAAGCATAGCCACAATCGTGAGGATGGGGCAGGACCGGGCAGTGTTTGGCTCGTTTTTGCACAGGGTTGCTATGAGTCGGAACCGACTCCATAGCACCTAACAACAAGGAATGATATAGATCACTTTCTAGAAGAAACGTCTACCAAGAGTGAAGGCCAGTTTTACTAATTAAAGAGGTATTGTGAGCACTAGACCTTCCCATGACAGAGTGATGTATGTGTGTTTGGTTGGCTCGTTGTGCGGCCAGCTGCTCAGCCCCATCCCCTCCACTCCGCTGGTAGAAGGAATCAAAACACTTTCCTCCACGCCACATTGAAGCAGAAGGCAAGGTTCGTGTGTAAGTGTACCGGGGCTGACCGGGTGCAGGACGGGAAGGGGAATTCACCAAAACAATTCTAAGGAGGGATTCTGGCAGCACATTGATGGAGAAACCAAGAGGAAACGAAGTCAGCATGGGCTCCTTCGTGTTTACTTAAGGGTTGACATAGCATAGACTTAATGGACATGGTTTCAGACATACAAAGTATTTTATGACATTACCGATTTTATATTGTATTGGGGGCTCTGCTCTCTGCGCCAGAAGAATAAGCAGTGATACCACAAGAGCCTTGGGTCTAGAGAGAAGAATATGAACACTTATAGTCTTCCTGCTCTGAGGTGAAGTTTATGCCAAAAGTTGTTTTTGTGTTTTTAGAATTCTGGAACCGGCCTTTGCTTATTGGGAAGCCCTTTTCCACGGCAGATGACAGCACTGCACAGAAAATAATGTTCCAACTCTATCCGTTTGGGAAAGCTGAAGTGTTTAAAGATGCTTTGATGAAGCCCACAAAAGTGCAGCGCGGCCTCCTGCCATAGAAAACGTGATTCCTGTTACCTGTATAATGGCCGCGCAGCTCTCGTCGGCCTAGGAGATTCCACCAACAGACACTGGGTTCTGATACTTCCTGCCCGTCTTTGCAGTGGCTGCCTAGGAGCTGCAGACTGACAGATGTGATTCCGGATTCCATTTGTGTTTTCTTTTTAAAAAGAATTAATTCCTCCCCTGGAGCCCTGGAGCAGATGCCAGATCCAACTGAGAGGATGCCGGGGGCTTTTCTGGCTCCTACTAGCTGAACTGAGTCATTGTTAGCAGTAAATTGGTAACATTTTATGCTAACCATGTGTTACTAACTAGGAGCAGGCCACTCCCTCCATAAGGCCTGGGAAGCGTCTCTAAGCGCTCTTTCTAAGACGTCACTTAGAGGTGGTGTGCAGTGGCACACCGGGACAGTTCGAGACCTAGAGCAGGGACAGGAGAAGCAGACCACAGACAGACAGACAGACAGACAATGCAGGCATTGCTTTTCACCTGCAGATCTCTCTGCAGGAAGGTGTGCAGCCGCGCTCTCCGGTATTCCAGCCCATCTAGTAGGGTCCAATTTACCTACCACGAGTATGTTAGAAGCTCAGCAATGCAGCCTTCCACGGGGTAAATGCGCCTCAGGCTCAAGGTCCACTGCAGTCTAGGACCAATGAATTTCACTGCATTTTGGGGCTTAGTGCCTGGCCCAGAGCCTGCTCCCACTAAAAGCTTGCCGAATGGTGAATGAATGCACAAATGAATAACTGAAAGTGTAACTGTTACTACTGGACAATGATCAGTAAACAAACAAAAAAAAAACCTGTTTCTGTTGAGTCCATTCCCACTCACAGCGATGAGGCAGGAAACATGTCAGGGCACAGGTGCAACTGCGATGACCCGATGATGATATCATTACGGGGCTGTCCAACGGTCCTGACGGACCATGCCCCTGAACAGGCCCTGAAGGAAAGCCCACCCCTGTTCTGTTTCCTCCCCATATATAAACCCATGTCCTTGCGGATCAGAGAGCCACCTTGGCGGTGCAGGTCCTGGTGAGCTCGTTTGCTTAGCCAACAAAGTAAAGTTTTTCATCTTTCGCTTTTGCCTGACTCGTGTCTCAGTGTTGTGCTGAGCGAGACCTGGAGGTCTGGTAACACCGAACCTACAGGACAGAGTAGAACTGCCCCACAGGGTTTCCAAGGAGCAGCTGGTGAATTTGAACCGCTGGCCTTTTGTTTGGCAGTGGAGCTCTCAACCTCTGCACCGCTAGGGCTCCTGCTATAGCGAAATCATTAAATTATCTAACAAACTTCCAGTTCCCACTCCTCTGGCCGTAGTTATGCTTGCTTGCATCTTATTTTACACTTCAATCATAAATCAGTCCTCCTAATGACTTACAGTGTCAGCATTGCCACTTTGCAGAAAAGCAGCGGATATCTCAAAGGCTATAGAGATTCAGAAAGCCCAGTGGCTTTCCGTGGAATGGGGTCTGCCTGTGCTGAAGTCCCCTCTGTGCTTACTCATGTAAAGTGGGAAATAGCCTAGGGGTCCCAGGAGTGCTGCCTCCCTCCTTCAGGACCCCCATCTCCTGCAAGGGTTACCATCCTGGCCTCAAACTTGCATGGAGCCTGCCTGGCTTTCAGAATAGTGCCTCATTATGCTGTAAGCTAAACTATGCTTATAAAAACAGGATTTTGCTCCATAACTATGGGAAATACACATTTAAGCAAAAAGGCATTTCCCCATTCCTTTTAGAAAGCCAAACTGGTTGAAAGGAAAAAGGTTGGGCCAGATCAGCTGGTGGCCCAGTTGGAGACACCCCAAATCCATGTTTTCGTTCTCCCAAATGAGGAAGGGAGAAAGCTGAAGCCTTTTGTAGTCCCAGGGCCTGGGACCAGCACACAGGACTATCTGGACTCCCCTCGGATGGAGGCTGAGCATTTTAGCTGCTGAAGCCACAGGGTAGAGATGACAGGGAGGAAATGTGGGCTTTCATGATCTGGGCTCCCAACCACCACCCACCCCACCAGGAATGCCTGTTTCCTATTTGCTCTTGATGGTTGAATGGGCTGTAGATGGGGGGTAGATGAGAAGACTCCAAGTTACATTCTTGAGTGCATCCTATCTTTTCTACCTTGGGGAGCCCTTTGTTTTTCCGGGAGTAAGGGCTGACAACAGATTGACAAACTGGAGAAAAAGTTCATCCTTCCTGTCTTGGTTATCTAGTGCTACTGTAACATGTGTACCACAGGTGGATGGCTTTCAAGAACAGAAATTTATTTTCTTACAGTTCAGGAGGCTAGTCATCTGAATTCAAGGCACCGGCTATAGGAGAAGTCTCTCTCTGTGTTGGCTCTGGGAAATGTCCTTGTCTCTTTCAGCTTCTGTAACCCGGTGTTCCTCAGTTCCTTGGTGATCTTCACATAGCACCTATCACCTCCTGCACCCCCCCTCGCTCCGCCACTTGCCCTAAGTTGTGCTGGCTTCTGCTCCTTACGGGGCTCTGGTGGTGCTGTGGTTAAAGAGTTTGGCTGCTAACCAGAAGGTCAGCAGTAAGAATCCACCAGCCACTCCTTGGAAATCCTATGGGGCAGTTCTACTCTGTTCTATAGAGTCACTATGAGTCAGAATTGACTCGTCAGCAATGGGTTTTTACATGGGGTTATGTCCACAGGTGTATGGGCTAGGATTCCAACTCATATTTGTGGGACGACACAATTTAATTCACAACACCACCCTTTTCTGGACTACAAGTCGCCAGTCCAAGACTGCCTGTTCTGAGTATCGTAGCATTCAAGACCATGCCCTTTTTATCACCTGGATCAGGCTTAGAGTGAGAGGATGGCAGGATCCAACAGCAGAGGAGAAGTGAGGCAGGTAAGTTCCTGGGGACAGGGAGGGAAGCACAAAAATGACACTCTCAGAGGTGCCCCCTAGGCCTGGGTTCAACTGGTGAAGAGGCCCAAGGACAGAATAGGAGAGAGACAATTATAGCACCGCCGCTCTCAGCCCGAGTCTCTCTCAATCAAGCTGGGCCTCTGTTGCTGCTCTCCTCAATCAAAGCTACAGATTAAATCAGGCTGAATTAATACCCAAAAATCCATCAACAGAGTTATGCTATTACTTGAAAATCTTTCCCTCAAGGAAGCGTATGTGTTTAAAGTACTTCATGAATTATCTAAAGGGAAATATGAATCTTTCTATTTCTCAGAAGCACCCCTGGAAAGATAGCATGATCAGGGCAGCATCACACTGTGTGTGAGCAGTGTGATTCAGGAAGCTTCACCCCACACCATCCAACCTGGCAGCACTGCTGCAGGGAAACTGAGGCCCCAGTGGCCTTTCCCTTCTCCTCCTCTCCACCCTGAAATCTTTTCTGGGCAAATTCGCAGGGTCTTTTTTCTATGATTGTTTTCTTGATAAACAGTCCATGTATAGTGTTTGAATTTTTTAATAGTTTTATTGCTTCATAGTTCCTGGGAAAACAATGCCAGAGCGGTGCCTGAAAAATGAAGCTAGAAATAATTGAGGAGTGAGTAAGGAGTTGGTTTTATTCTTGCTCCCTGAATTCCAGGAAAGCGGGCATGTGACGCGGCCCTGTGTGGAGCCAGGCAGCTGGCCAAGGCCCAGCACACAATGGGCGCAATAGCATCACCTCCACTCGGTGAGAAGGGGGACAGTGGGAGCCAGCAGCCACCCAGACTCCAAGGAGAGCTGAGCCCGCAGGCAGCCAGTGCCACAGGCAAAGATTCCCACTTCTTTGGCCTAGAATTAGGGTCAAAATAGGATCTGGACAGGAGGTCCAAGCAGAAGGCCATGTTTCTGCCAAGTCAGTGCCTGAGAGTGCTTTGCTCATTTCTGCAGGGCAGACACTGGGCCTGAGCTGTGCTCCTCCCTGGGAAGGAGAAGCCACATGGAGGAGCTGTCGAGTACACCATGGGGATTGGACCATGCTTACTGGATGCATTACCGGGCCATTTGTTTTTCCTCTTTGACCCAACTCCCTCACCAGACCAAGAAGATAAACAGTGTCTGTCTTTATGAGCTAACAGGCAGTCATAAAGAGAAATAGGTGAACCATGAAAACTGTAGACTGTGAAGAGGTGGATGGACAAGGTGTAGAGTCAGGTTCAAGCAGTGGCATCCATACACCCAGGGGCTCCCCAATACTGAGCCCCTCATGAAGACAGACACATTCTGAGTCATAGGAAACAGACAGCTCTTATAACATAGGCGCAGACATCCTCTCCTTGGCTACCGCAAAGTTCCCAAAATGTGAGCATATCTCATCATTGACATATGTTTTTTGTTTCGTATACATTCCTTTCATTTATGATTTGGGGGAGAGAAGTGCTTTAGGAGGAGACCAGGATGCACAGAATTTGGGTCTGAGCTATCCCAGACACAGAGGTTAGAAGTAGAAGATGCAAGGAGGTGGCTCATAACTCCGTAGGGGGAAGGACTTTCTAGCAGTAGCAGCCCAACAACGGGCCGCAGGAGGTTTGCAATGCTGTAAGTGTCCAGACGGAGGTGAGGGATCCAACCAAGGGCTGCTTGGACCAAAGGAGGGTGGGTATTGAATATATGACCAACTATGGTCCTCCAAACCCCCAAAGCTCTCCATTAAAATGTCTCTGAAATTTGTTTTTTCTCTTCACCCCTAAAGTGATCGCAGCATTTGATTTTTTTTTCTTAGCTTTATGGGTCAGCATGTCTGACCGGAGGCAGGAAAGTATATTGGAAACCAGGTTTATTTTGAATGGACTGCTCAGGCCGTGGGCTAAGCTTCTTCCAATCTCTCTCTGGAAGGTTCTATTTCTCCAGGTTTGCTTAATAGGCTTGGAGTTTGTGTCTGTACCCAGAACATTAGGGAGATTACCAAGTGACTATGTGATGGCCCCTTAGAGCAAGGACTGGGACTGTCTTATTTGCTGCGGTACTTCTGGGAATCAGCGAAGCCTCTGGAACACAGTCCATGCTAAACAGAGGTTTATATATTGAACTTACCCCCTGAGGTCTTGGAGCATGTGGCAGGCTCTGATGTGCATGCAAGCTGCACAGGCCTCTATGGAGGGATCTGATAAGTCATGTCCTACCTATGATTGCTGAAGGGATTAGGATGTGGCTCAGCAATGTAGACACAGCCTGGGTAAGGACTGAGGTTTGTACTGTCTCCTTTAAAGTTGGATGCTACCTTAAAGTTCCACCATATTTGATTTTTAGTTAACTGTGGTCCTAAAAAAAATTGGAGAAGAACTCCTCTAACTGCACGTCTGACAAGGAATCTCTGGACTTCTGATGGAGTATCTCCGCCATCAAAGCATTTGCTGTCCTGCAAAGCTGTCCTCTCAGTTATTTAACAATTCTGGTGGCCATAGATTGCTTCCTCATTTAAAGTGGAGATTAGCAGCTCTGAAAACTTATCTGATGCTTCACAGAGTAACTCTAAGCTCTGAAAACTAAGTACCTTCTCTGGAAGGGCCAATAGGGAGTGTGGGAGTAGAGAGTAAAAACCCCATGGTACCAGATTCTTCCTCTTCCCACAGCCCCTACCTACAAATCAAGGTTCCTGAGGCAGTGGTTACATACAATTGAGCTTCTGTCCCAGTTTCATGCCTGTTCTACTGAAAGAACTGGACTAGACACTGGTGAGCCTCCAAGGTCTTCTCCAGGTTCCTCCTTTAAAGTCTAGGGCTGCTCTCCCAGACAACCCCCTGCCTCCTTTGTCCCTAGTCCTGGCTCGTCAGAGTAATGGACACATCTTAAGCAGAAGGCACTTCTATCCCCATGCAGGAGAAAAAGAGGGAGAAGGGAGAAAGCGCCAAGACTCTCCATTCAATCCTGTAAATCTCTCCTAGCCATATGGCCATAAGGAGAGAGGCAAGGAAGAAAACAACCACTCTCACCCTGGGCCCTGGGGTGCTACAACCCTCAGTAAAGTCTCCTCACACTGTCCTGAGTAGGATTGCATTCTGAAAGTCTTGGAGCTGAGAGTGACGGGTACACTGGACCCTTGAAACACCTCTGTGCCCAGGAGTGCTGCAAAGATGGTAGAAACACCATTCTGTTAATATGATTATGGAAACATAGGCTTAATGTAGATGCATAGGCAGAGACTATGAGTCATTTGTTTTGTCTTACAGAACCTTCCAGAGCTGTTGGTTCTTTTACTTTCCACTGGAGGCCTGAGAAGCTAGCAGTTCTCCACTTTCTATGGATGGGGAAAACGGTCCCACGCTCAAGTCTTTGGCTTCAAGTTTAGAAACTTTTCCATCCTCACATATCAGCTCTCTTTAGGGACACTGGAAGCATTCCGATTTGTCTGGGCTTTCAGCTTGGTGTCCCTGCTTCAGCACTGGTGTTGGGGGAGGGTGCTGCCTGTAGAATCTGGGAAACACAACTCTAAGGAGACTGGGGCTGGGGAGACTGATAACACTGGCAGATTGGCCTGTTTCTGTGCCAAGTGCAACGAGGAGGGGAGCTGCTAAAAATTGCCCCTTTACCCACATTGACTTCAGCTGCTTATTTTTTGATACCAGCTTTGTTTTTGAAGAATAAACAAAGGATCCAGAACATCTTTTTTTATCTGTCTGTGCGTCTCAGGAGCTTAGTTTGAGTAGAGAAAGACGCTGCTGTTGTGTGCATCAGCTGTATATTCATTTAAATTCTATGAATCCATCTGAGGTTTACAAAACTTGGTGACTAAATATTGATGAAGCATTTGCAGGATTTGGCACTCTTTGCCTTGCCTTGCAATTAGAATGTCTCAGTTATTCGAATTCCATTTCTGTAAGAATTACTAACTGGCTAGTTCATAACCATGTCAGTCTGAATGATGGCCCGGGAATGGTACAGCAGGTCAAGAAGCACAAACATACCCATTGCCTTGATCTGTGACAGTCTAAAAACAAAAAAACAGGTCTTGGATTGGGATTCCAAAGATAAATATTTGATTCCTCACTCTGAATTTTACTCCTTCTGTGATCTTGGGATAGTTTCTTTAGTATTCTGTGCCTCATCTTCCTCACTTTTATGTGATCTATGACTTTCTCCTCAATCAGGAAACTGAGATTAGAGAAGATGAATAACTTGTCCAGGTATACATAAAATCGTGTTTCAAGTCCTGGTCTGACCAACTCCAAGCCAATACTTTCTCCATTACACCAGTGTTTATCTAGTCCTCAATAAGGAGGCTCTGAATTTTTTTTTTGGGGGGGGGAGGGAGTTGATCTTTCTTCTCTCTGTGATTTAGTTTTGATAGTTTTTATAAATCCATCTTCCAGTTCATTGTTTTCTTTTGTGATGCACAGCCTTTTCTTAAACCATCTAGTGAACTTTTTTACATTAAATATAGTAAATTTTAGCTTTAGAACATCTATTCAATTTACTTTCCAGTTTCCATGTCTCTGATGCAATTTCTCTTCTGCTCAATCGTTATGCCTACCTTTTTATTGAAATCTTTCAATATATTTGTATTAGCTTTTTTTATCAATTTAAAATTTTTCATGTATACAATTCAGTAACACCAAATACATAGATCATGTTGTTCAACCATCACCAATATTAGCTGTTTTAATGTCCTTGCCTGCTAATTGAAAAATCTGTGTCATTTCCAAGTCTATTTATATTAACTTTTTCATTATGCAATACATTTTCTGCTGCTTCTCATGTATAGTAATTTTTGCTTATATTTTGACATTGTTGAGAGAATGGATTTTGCTTTCTTTTCTCAAAGAGTGTTTATTTTTGTTCTGGCTGGCAGTTTATTTACCGCTGAATCAGTATGAATCTGCCAAGGACTGGTCTTAAACTTTGTCAAGGCCTGTGTAGTGTAGCCCTTACTCTAGGGCTAAAACAGCCCTACTCCTAAGATATTGCCTATCTCAGAGAGATCCTTCTAGTCTTGCTGGTTAGAATTCCAAAATCTCCCAGAATTGTGTGACCTCTGGAATCTCCTTTTAGCTCACAGCCCCCAGTAGCTGCCAGACCTCTCAGAGTCTTACCTCACGCACTTGAAGCTCAGTGTTCATCCAAGACTCAAACAGATCTCTGTGAATGTTTTTGGTGTTCTTTTTCTAGGCAATTCTCTCCTCTCTAATATTATGCCCCACAAATTCTAGAACACCTCCGCCACCCTGAACATCAATCTGTTTCATCTGACAAGTGAAACCACAACACTGTCTTTGGCTCTACTTCCTCATGTCACAGTTTGGAAAGTGCGTTATGAAGAAAGCCAGAGTGAACGTGAAACTCACTTTGCGTCTCTCAAAAATCCATGCTGTTTATCACCATCATAATTACTCTTAAAATAACTATTACTGCTTTTTCATTCCTGAATCCTCTGAACCTCATCAGAAGCCTCTCAAAGTTACTATAACCATACCTTTGTGAGGGTCATGAGGATAACATGGAAACAAAATTTCCAAGGGAATGCCTTGGATGCTTAACATAGTAGGTAGACAGTCCGGGCCTCTGTAGAGGTTAGAATCAAACGAACTTCTGTCTCTTGCACTGCCTAGTAGTCTATGTTTCAATGACTTAGAGCTACCACTGAACTTGGATACATTACCAATAACAAATTTTCATAATAACATTGCACCAGTGGATCACACTGTACCTGAAGAAAAAGACCCTATAGCTGCGTCGAAACTTAGTGTAGAAACCAAGTGTGAAACCACCTGCGGGTGACGCACTTGGGTTTGAAACGCATTTGCCTGTGGTTTACTGATTCTTCAAGGCTCAGTTTTTCTTTAGAAAGAACAAGAAAATATTATCCTGGTATCTCTCAGGACAATGCAATCAGGCATCAGCCCTTGGAATTCTTGGTTACTTTGGCAATTTTGTGATATTTTCTTTGGCTTGTCCCATGGCTGACTCGGGAATGAACAAATTGAGATTCCGTTTGGATCACTCAGTGGAGGCGTGGGAGAATTATAATGGAGTCAATCCAGGTGATGTGATAAACAAAAACAAAGTTAAGCCTGTAGTCTCCTCTAATAAAATTCCATTTTACGTTGCTTTAATTAATAAACAAGTCGAACTGGTTTTGGAAAATCTGGTGGCATAGTGGTTAAGAACTATGGCTGCTAACCAAAAGGTCGGCAGTTGGAATCCACCAGGCACTCCCTGGAAACTCTATGGGGCAGTTCTACTCTGTCCTATAGGGTCGCTATGAGTCGGAGTCAACTCGATGGCAGTGGGTTTGGGGTTTTATTTTTTTTTTTGGTTTCTGGAGCTGGTTTTTATTTTTTCGGAGTGTGTGTTCATCATTTATTCTTTACTTTAAATGAAACTTCTGGTTATATGTCTTAACCTCTCTTCCATTTCTGACTTTTGAGAGTTTTTACACATTTTGCTTAAGATTTAAACAGACTGTGTCCATCATAGTTGCCCCAACTTTTTTTTTTTAATTTGAGGTTTATTAGTGTTTGTGAGACAGAAGTTTTAAAATTCCTTTTATTTTCAAATTCGTTAAACTTCTTCAATGAATATTTTATTGTGTTTTATATGAAAGTTTATGCAGCATATTAGGTTTCCATTTAGCAACTTCGTGTACAAATTGTTCCATGACATCAGTTACAATTTTCACAAGGTGTCAGCATTCTCATTATTTCTGTTTGTTCCTTTTCCATTTATCTAGGTTCCCTGTCCCTCTGTACCATCGCACCTTTGCTTTAGGGTAAAAGTTGACCATTTGGTCTTGTATAGTTAATTGTTTAAGGGAGCGCGTTCCTCACAGGTGATATTGTTTATTTTATAAACCAATTTATTATTTGGCTGAAAAGAGACCTCCGGGAGTGGCTTCAGTTCCAAGTTAAATAGGTATCTTAGGGCAATAGTCTTGGGTGGGGAGCGGGGAGTTCCTCTGATCTCTATCAGTAAGTCTGGTCTTTGCTGGAATTTGGGTTTTGTTCTACATTTTTCTCCCATTCTCTCTGGGACCTTCTATTGTGTCCCTGGTCAGAACAGTCAGTGGTGGTAGCCACACACCGTCTAGTTCTTCTGGTCTCAAACTAGAAGAGGCCGTGATTTGCGTGGGCTATTAGTCCTGTAGACAAGTTTCTTCTATGAGTCTTTGGTTTCCTTCATTTTCCTTTGCTCCAGATGGGAAGTGACCAATTGTTCTATCTTAGGTGACAGCTAACAAGCTTTTAAGACCCCAGACACTACTCAATAAACTAGAATGTGGAACACTGTCTTTATGAACTATGTTATGCCAGTTGACTGAGTTCTCGCAAAAGACTATGATCCCAAGCCCTTTAACCCAATAAACCAGTCCCTCGAGGTGTTTGGATATGTCGAGAAGGTCTTCTTAAGTGTGTCCCCTATGTGCTTTATTATATATATGAATATATATGTAGCACACTCAAATGTGTATATACTTATGCCTACAAATATACCTATATATGCACATGCATGTACTCACATATACATTCCTATACACATATAGCATATATATCTACCTCTGTAACCACACACATATTTTTTGTTGTTATTGCTGTTACCGAAAAATTATATTTGTTATACTATTTACTGTAATTGTCCTTTACCCCTGCACACCTCTGAGTGTCTTGATTTACCTTGGTCAAGTTGGGCTGACTTCCATCATATTGTGTGTTGCCTTTCCCATCACGAGAAATAACAGGTGTCTACTATCTAGCATTGGACTATGTGGATCATAACAAGTTATGGATAACATTGCAGAGAATGGGAATTCCAGAGCACTTAATTATGCGCATGAGGAACTTGTACATAGATTAAGAGGCAGTTGTTCAAACAGAACAAGGGCATACTGTGTGGTTTAAAGTCAGGAAAGGTGTGTGTCAGGGTTGTGTCCTTTCACCATACCTATTCAATCTGTATGCTGAGCAAATAATCTGAGAAACTGGACTGTATGAAGAACAGGGCATCAGGATTGGAGGAAGACTCATTAACAACCTGTGTTATGCAGATGATGCAACCTTGCTTGCTGAAAGTGAAGAGGACTTGCAGCACTTACTGATGAAGATCAAAGACCATAGCCTTCAGTATGGATTATATCGTAATATAAAGAAAACAAAAATCCCCTCAACTGGACTGATAAAAGCAACATCATGATAAATGGAGAAATGATTGAAGTTGTCAAGGATTTCATTTTACTTGGATCCACAATCAACACCCAGGGTAACAGCAGTCAAGAAATAAAAAGGCGCATTGCATTGGGCAAATCTGCAGAAAAAAGACCTCTTTAAAGTGTTGGAAAACAAAGATGTCACCTTGAAGACTGACACAAGTCATGGTGTTTTCAATTGCCTCATATACATGCGAAAGCTGGAAGATGAATAAGGAAGACCGAAGAAGAATTGATGCCTTTGAATTGCAGTGTTGGCGAAGAATATTGAATATACCATGGACTGTCAAAAGAACAAACAAACCTGTCTTGGAAGAAGTACAACCAGAATGCTCCTTAGAAGCAAGGATGGCTAGTATATGTCTCACATACTTTGGACATGTTACCAGGAGGGATCAATCCCTGGAGAAAGACATCATGCCTGGTAAAGTAGAGGGCCAGCAAAAAATAGGGAGACCCTAAACGAGATGGATTGACACAGTGGCTGCAACAATGAGCTCAAGCATAACAGTGATTGTGAGGATGGCACCAGACGAGGCAGTGTTTCGTTCTGTTGTACATAGGGTTGCTATGAGTCAGAATCAACTTGACAGCACCTAACAACAATAAAAACAAACAACACTATTTAGCAAGTTATCCCCCCTCCCTATCCCTTTTATCCCTGGTAATCTTCAAAGAACTTTGCTTTCTCTGAGTATATCTATTCTTGAAATTTTATGAAAGTGAGACCACACATTTGGCCTCCTGTGATTGACTTATTTCACTCAGCATAATGTCCTCCAAATTCATCCATGTTATATTTCTCAGACTCATCATTATTTTTTATACTTGTTTAGTATTCCATTGTATGTGTGTACCACAATTTGCTTAACCATTCATCCTTTGCAACATACAAAATATGACCTGGAGTATATCCCACCTGAATTCAGAGACCATCTGAAGAATAGATTTGACCCATTGAACACTAGTGACTGCAGACCAGATGGGTTGTGGAATGACATCAAGGACATCATCCATAAAGAAAGCAAGAGGTCACTGAAAAGAAAAGAAAAGACCAAGATGGATGTCAGAGGAGACTCTGAAACTTGCTTTCGAATGTCGAGCAACTAAAGCAAAAGGAAGAATTGGTGAAGTAAAAGAACTGAACAGAAGATTTCAAAGGGCCTCTCGAGAAGACAAAGTAAAGTATTATAATGACATGTGCAAAGAGCTGCAGATGGAAAACCAAAGGGAAGAACATGCTTGGCGTTTCTCAACCTGAAAGAACTGAAGAAAAAATTCAAGCCTCGAGTTGCAATACTGAAGGATTCCATGGGGAAAATATTAAACGATGCAGGAAGCATCAAAAGAAGATGGAAGGAATACACAGAGTCATTATACCAAAAAGAAGTAGTTGATATTCAACCATTTCAAGAGGTGACATATGATCAGGAACCAGTGGTACTGAAGGAAGAAGTCCAAGCTGCTCTGAAGGCATTGGCGAAAAACAAGGCTCCAGGAATTGATGGAATATCAATTGAGATGTTTGAACAAACAGATGCAGTGCTGGAGGGTGCTCACTTGTCTATGGCAAGAAATATGAAAGACAGCTTCCTAGCCAACTGACTGGAAGAGATCTGCCTATTCCCAAGAAAGGTGATTCAACTGAATGTGGAAATTATAGAACAATATCATTTATATCACAGGCAAGCAAAATTTTTCAGAAGATCATTCAAAAAGGGCTGCAGCAGTATATCTACAGGGAACTGCCAGAAATTCAGGCTGGTTTCAGAAGAGGACGTGCAACCAGGAGTATCACTGCTGATGTCAGATGGATCCTGGCTGAAAGCAGAGAATACCAGAAGGATGTTTACCTGTGTTTTTTTGACTATGCAAAGGCATTCGACTGTGTGGATCATAACAAACTATGGATAACACTGCGAAGAATGGGAATTCCAGAGCACTTAATTGTGCTCATGAGGAACCTTTACATAGATCAAGAGGCAGTTGTTTGGACAGAACAAAGGGGTACTGAGTGGTTTAAAGTCAGGAAAGGTGTGTGTCAGGGTTGTGTTCTTTCACCATACCTATTTAATCTGTATGATGAACAAATAATCCGAGAAGCTGGACTATATGAAGAAGAACAGGGCATCAGGATTGGAGGAAGACTCATTAATAACCAGCGTTATGCAGATGACACAACCTTGCTTGCTGAAAGTGAAGAGGACTTGAAGCACTTCCTAATGAAGATCAAAGACCATAGCCTTCGGTATGGATTACACCTCAACATAAAGAAAACAAAAATCCTCACAACTGGACCAGTGAGCAACATCATGATAAACAGAGAAAAGATTGAAGTTGCCAAAGATTTCATTTTACTTGGAGCCACAATCAACAGCCATGGAAGCAGTCAAGAAATCAAAAGACGCATCGCATTGGGCAAATCTACTGCAAAGGACCTCTTCAAGGTGTTGAAGATCAAAGATGTCACCCTGAAAACTAAGGTGAGCCTGACCCAAGCCATGGTATTTTCAATCACATCGTATGCATGTGAAAGCTGGGCAATGAATAAGGAAAACCGAAGAAGAGTTAATGACTTTGAATTGCGGTGTTGGCGAAGAATATTGAATGAACCATGGACTGCCAAAAGAACGAACAAATCTGTATTGGAGGAAGTACGGCCAGAATGCTCCTCAAAGGCAGAGATGGCGAGACTGCATCTTACATACTTTGGACATGTTGTCAGGAGGGATCAGTCTCTGGAGAAGGACATCATGCTTGGCAGAGTACAGGGTCAGCGGAAAAGAGGAAGACCCTCAACAAGATGGGTTGACACAGTGGCTGCAACAATGGGCTCAATCATAAGAACGATTGTAAGGACGGCACAGGACCAGGCAGTGTTTCGTTCTGTTGTGCATGGGGTTGCTATGAGTTGCAACTGACTCGACGACACCTAACAACAACATTCATACTTTGATGGGCACTTGATTTCTTTTTTGGAGCTCTCCTTGTTAGTGTAGAAGAATCCAGCTGATTTTTGTATGTTGATCATGTACCTGGCCATTTTGCTGAACAATTCTATTAGTTCTAGTAACTTTCTTGTGAAATCTCTGGGATTTTCTATGTAGGGGATCATGTCATCTACGAATAGGGATAGTTTTACTTCTTCCTTCCCTTTGGATACCCTTTATTTCCCTTTCTTGCCTTATTACTCTGTCTAGGACTTCCAGTACAACATTGAATAACAGTGGTGATAATGAGCATCCTTGCCTCATCCCTGTTCTCAAGTGAAATGCTCACAATCTTTCTCCATTGAGAATTTTGCTGGTTGTAGGTTTTGCATATATGCCTTTAATTGTATTAAGAAATTTCCCTTCTATCCCTATTTTGCTGATAGTTTTTATCCAGAAACGGTGTTGGACTTAATCAAATGTCTTTTCTGCATCAATTCACAAGATCATGTGATTCTTTTGTTTTATTTACCTGGTGAACTACATCGATTAATGCATACCTGATCATGATTTTTTTTTAACATGCTGTTGAATTCTGTTGGCCGGAATTTTGTTGAGAATATTTGCATCTATATTCATGAGGGATATTGGTCTGTAATTTTCTTTTATTGTGGTATCTTTGCCTATCTTTTGTGTCAGGGTTATGCTGGCTTCATAGAATGAATTAGGAAGTATTCCCTCCTTTTCTATGTTCTGGAATAGTTTGCATAGAATTAGCGTAACTGTTCTCTAAATGTTTGGTAGAATTCTCCAGTGTAGCCGTCTGGGTCTGGGCTTTTCTTTCTGGGGAGTTTTTTTTTTTTTTTAACAACATCTTCAACTTCTTCTTTTGTTATGAATCTATTTAGATTTTCTACCTTCCTTTGTGTTAGTTTTGGTAGCAGATGTGTTTCTAGAAATTTGTGCATTTCTTCAAGGTTTTCAAATTTGTTGGAGTATACTTTTTTATAATATTCTGTTATCTTCTTTATCTTATTGGTTCTGTTGTAATGTCACCAACTATTTCTTATTTTTGGTTATTTGCATCTTCTCATTGTTTTTTTTCCTTCATCAACATGGCCAGCATTTTGCCAATTTTTTTTACATTTTTTTTATTTATTGTGCATTAAGTGAAAGTTTACAAATCAAGTAAGCCTCTCATAAAAAAATTTATATACACTTTGCTATATACTCCTAATTGCTCTTCCCCTAATGAGACAGCACACTCCCTCCCTCCACTCTCTCTTTTCGTGTCCATTCGGTCAGCTTCTGACCCCCACTGCCCTCTCATTTCCCCTCCAGACAGGTGATGTCAACATAGGGTCATGTGTCTACTTCATCCATGAAGCTAACTCTTCACCAGTATCATTTTCTATCCCCTTGCCCAGTCAAATCCCTGTCTGAAGAATTGGCTTTGGAAATGGTTCCTGTCTTGGGCTGACAGGTCTGGGAACCATGACCACAAGGGTGCTTCTAGTCTCAGTCAGACCATTAAGTCTGGTCCTTTTATGAGAATTTGAGGTCTGCATCCCACGCTCTCCTGCTTCCTCAGGGGTTCTCTGTTGTGTTCCCTGTCAGGGCAGTCATGGGTTGTAGCCGGGCACCAACTAGTTCTTCTGGTCTCAGGCTGATGTAGTCTCTGGTTTATGTGGCCCTTTCTGTCTCCTGGGCTCATAATTACCTTGTGTCTTTGGTGTTAACTCTCCTTTGCTCCAGGTGGGGTGAGACCAATTGAAGCATCTTAGATGGCCACTTGCTAGCGTTTAAGACCCCAGGCACCGCTATCCAAAGTGGGATGCAGAATGTTTTCTTAATAGATTTTATTATGCCAATTGACTTAGATGGCCCCTGAAACCATAGTCCCCAAACCCCTGCACCTGCTACACTGGCCTTCGAAGCCTTCAGTTTATCCAGGAAACTTCTTTCCTTTTGGTTTAGTCCAGTTCTGCTGACCTCTTCTGTACTGTGTTGTCTTTCTCTTCACCTAAAGTAGTTCTTATCTACTGTCTAATTAGTGAATACCCCTCTCCTTCCCTTCCTCCCTCCCCCTCTTGTAACCAACAAAGAATATTTTCTTCTCTGTTTAAACTATTTCTCCAGTTCTTATAATAGTGGTCTCATACAATATTTGTCCTTTTGCAGCTGACTAATTTCACTCAGCATAATGCCTTCCAGGTTCCTCCATGTTATGAAATGTTTCACAGATTCATCACTGTTCTTTATCAGTGTGTAAAACTCCATTGTGTGAATATACTACAATTTATTTATCCATTCATCCGTTGATGGGCACCTTAGTTGCTTCCATATTTTTGTTATTGTAAACACTGCTGCAATGAGCATGGATGTGCATATATCTGTTTGTGTAAAGGCTCTTATTTCTCTAGGATATATTCCAAGGAGGGGGATTGTAGGATCCTATGGTAGTTCTATTTCTAGTTTTTTAAGAAAGCACCAAATTGATTACCAAAGTGGTTGTACCATTTTACATTCCCACCAGCAGTGTGTAAGTGTTCCAGTCTCTCCACAGCCTCTCCAACATTTATTCTTTTGTGTTTTTTGGATTAATGCCAGCCTTGTTGGAGTGAGATGGAATCTCATTGTAGTTTTGATTTGCATTTCTCTAATGGCTAATGATCGTGAGCATTTCCTCATGTATCTGTTAGCTACCTGAATGTCTTCCTTAGTGAAGTGCCTATTCATATCTTTTGCCCATTTTTTAATCGGGTTAATTGTCTTTTTGTAGTTGAATTTTTGCAGTATCAGGTAGATTTTACAGATCAGGGGCTGATCAGAAATGTCATCACTAAAAACTTTCTCCCAATCTGTAGCTAATCTATTTACTGTTTTGGTGAAGTCTTTGGATGAGCATAGGTGTTTGATTTTTAGGAGCTCCCCCATTATCTAGTTTCTCTTTGGCATTGTTAATAATGTTTTGTATACCATTTATGACATGTATTAGGGCTCCTAACGTTGTCCCTATTTTTTTCTTCCATGATCTTTATCATTTTAGATTTCATATTTAGGTCCTTGATCCAGTTTCAGTTAGTTTTTCTGCATGGTGTGAGGTATGGTTCTTCTTTCAGTTTTTTGCAGATGGATATCCAGTTATGCCAGCACCATTTGTTAAAAAGACTGTTTTCCCATTTAACTGACTCTGGGCCCTTGTCAAATATCAGCTGCTCATTTGTGGGTGGATTTATGTCTGTATTCTCAATTCTGTTCCATTGGTCTATGTATCTGTTGTTGTACCATCACCAGGCTGTTTTGACTACTGTGGCAGTATAATAGGTTCTAAAATCAGATACAGTGAGGCCTCCCACGTTGTTCTTCTTTTTCAGTAATGCTTTACTTCTCTGGGGCCTGTTTCCCTTCAAAATGAAGTTGGTGATTTGTTTCTCCATCTCATTAAAAAAAATGCCTCTGGAAACTGGATCTGTATTGCGTTGTATCTGTAGATGGCTTTTGGTAGAATAGACATTTTTACAATGTTAAGTTTTCCTATCCATGAGCAAGGTCTGTTTTTCCACTTATGTAGGTCCCTTTTGGTTTCTTGTAGCAGTGTCTAGTAGTTTTCTATCTATAGGCCTTTTACATCTGTGGTAAGATTTATTCTTAACTATTTTATCTTCTTGGGGGCTACTGTAAATGGTATTGATTTGGTGATTTCCTCTTCGATGTTCTTTTTGTTGATGTAGAGGAACCCAACTGATTTTTGTATGTTTATCTTGTAACACAATACTCTGCTGAACTCTTCTATTAGTTTCAGTAGTTTTCTTGAGGATTCTTTAGGGTTTTCTGTGTATAAGATCATGTCATCTGCAAATAGAGATACTTTTACTTCTTGCTTACCAATCTGGATGCCCTTCATTTCTTTATCTAGCTTGATCGCTCTGGTTAGGACCTCCAGCACAGTGTTGAATAGGAGTGATAATAAAGGGCATCCTTTTCTGGTTCCCGATCTCAAGTGAAATGTTTTCAGATGCTCTCCATTTAGGATGATTTGCCTACTGGCTTTGTATAAATGCCCTTTATTATGTTGAGGAATTTTCCTTCTATTCCCATTTTGCTGAGAGTTTTTATCATGAATGGGTATTGAAATCTGTCAAATCCCTTTTCCGCATTGATTGGTAAAATCATGTGATTGTTGTCTTTTGTTTTATTTATATGATGGATTACATTCATTGGTTTTCTAATGTTGAACCATCCCTGCATCCTGGGTATGAATCCTACTTGGTCATGGCGAATTATTTTTTTGATATGTTGTTGAATTGTATTGGCTAGAATTTTGTTGAGGATTTCTGCATCTAAGTTCATGAGGGATATCGGTCTGTAATTTTCTTTTCTTGTGGTATCTTTACCTGCTTTTGGTATCAGGGATATGCTGGCTTCATAGAATGAGTTTAGAAGCATTCTGTCCTTTTCTATGCTCTGAAATACCTTTAATAGTAGTGGTGTTAGCTCGTCTCTGAAAGTTTGGTAGAACTCTGTAGTGAAGCCACCTGGGCCAAGGCTATATTTCTTGGGAGTTTTTCAATTACGTTTTCAATCTCTTGTTATGGGTTTATTTAGTTGTTCTACTTCTGTTTGTGTTAGTTTAGGTAGGTAGTGTGTTTCTAGGGATTCATCCATTTCTTCTAGGTTTTCAAATTTGTTAGAGTACAATTTTTCATGGTAATTTCACATGATTCTTTTAATTTCAGTAGGGTCTGTTGTAACATCGTCCATCTCAATTCTTATTTGGGTTATTTGCTTCCTCTCCTGTTTTTCTTTTGTCTGTTTGGCCAATGCTTTATAAATTTTGTTAATTTTTTCAAAGAACCAGCTTTTGGTCTTGTAAATTCTTTCCGTTGTTTTTCTGTTTTCCACTTCATTTAATTCTGCTCTAATTTTTATTATTTGCTTTCTTCTGGTGCCTGAGGGTTTCTTTTGTTGCTCTCTTTCTATTTGTTCAAGTTGTAGGGATAATTCTTTGATTTTGGCCCTTTCTTCTTTTTTGGATGTGTGTAGTTATTGATATAAATTGACCTCTGAGCACTGCTTTTACTGTGTCCCAAAGGTTCTGATAGAAGTGTTTTCATTCTCATTGGATTCTACGAATTTCTTTATTCCATCCTTAATGTCTTCTATAACCCAGTCATTTTGGAGCAGGGTATTTTTCAGTTTCCAAGTGTTTGATTTCTTTTCCTTGCTTTTTCTGTTATTAATTTCAGCTTTTATGGCCTTATGGTCAGAGAAGATGCTTTGTAATATTTCAATGTTTTGGATTCTGCTAAGGCTTGCTTTATGACCTAATATGTGGTCTATTCTAGAGAATGTTCCATGTGCACTAGAAAAGAAAGTATACTTGGTTGCTGTTGGGTAGAGTGTTCTGTATATGTCTGTAAGGTCAGGTTGATTGATTGTGACATTTAGATCTCCCTTGTCTTTATTGAGCTTCTTTCTGGATGTCCTGTCTGTGTGTTGAAGTCTGCTGTTATAATTGTGGAGCTTTTGATCTCACTTTTCAATGCTTATAGAGTTTGTTTTATGTATCTTGCAGCCATGTCACTGGGTGTATAAATATTTAGTATGGCTATATCCTCCTGGTATGTTGTCCCTTTAATTATTACATAGTGTCCTTCCTTATCCTTTGTGGTGGATTTAACTTTAAAGTCTATTTTGTCAGAAATTAATATTGCCACTCCTGCTCTTTTTGATTGTTGTTTGCTTGATATATTTTTTTCCATCCTTTGAGTTATAGTTTGTTTGTGTCTCTAAGTCTAAGGTGTGTGTCTTGGAGGCAACATATTGACAGATAATGTTTTTTTACCCATTCTGCGGCTCTCTGTCTCTTTATTGGTGCTTTTAGTCCATTTACATTCAGCTCAATTATGGATAGGTGTGAATTTAGTGCCATCATTTTGATGTCTTTTTTGTGCATGTTGTTGACAGTTTCTATTTCCCACTTAATTTTTTATGCTCTGTAGATTATCTTTATGTATTGTCTTTTCCTTTTATTCGTTGTCGTTGATTTCATTTCTGCTGAGACTCTATTTTCTTCTTGTATTTTATTTTGATGTGTAGGATAGTTTGTTTCCTTTGTTGTTACCTTGATGTTTGCCCCTATATTTCTAAATTTAAACCTAACTTTTATTTCTTTATATCACCTTGTCTTCCTCTCCATATGTAAGATCTATAACTACATTTCTTAGTCCCTCTTTATTGTTTTAGTGTTGTCTTCTGTTTACAATAACATGTCTGTTTCCCTGTTTTGAGCGTTTTTTTATCTTGATTTATTTTTGTGATTTCCCTGTCTGGTTGACATCTGATTGCCCTGCCCAGTGTTCCAGTCTTGGGTGGATACCTGATACTATTAATTTTCTAACCAGAGAACTCCCTTTAGTATTTTTTTTAGTTTTGGTTTGGTTTTTATGAATTCCCTAAACTTATGTTTATATGGAAATGTCCTAATTTTACCTTCATATTTCAGAGACAGTTTTGCTGGATATATGATTCTTGGCTGGCATTTTTTTTCCTTCACTGCTTTATATAAGTCATCCCATTGCCTTCTTGCCTGCATGGTTTCTGCCAAGTAGCCTGAGCTTATTCTTATTGACTCTCCTTTGTAAACAACTTTTGTGTATCCTACCTGCTCTTAAAATTCTCTCTTTATCTTTGGTTTTGTCAACTTTGATTATAATATGTCTTGGTGACTTTCTTTTTAAATCCGCCTTATGTGGAATTCGATGAGCATCTTGGAGAGATATTTTCTCATCTTTCACGATATCAGGGAAGTTTTCTGCCAACAAATCTTCAACAGTTTTCTCTGTATTTTCTGTTATCCCTCCCTCTGCTGGTAGTCCAATCACCCATAGGTTATTTCTCTTGATACAGTCCCACATGATGCTTAAGGTTTCCTCATTTTTTTTAATTCTTTTACCTGATTTTTCTTCCAATATGTTGGTGCCAAGTGATTTATCTTCAAGTTCACAAATTCTGCCTTCCACTTGCTCAATTCTACTCTTCTGTGTTTCTACTGAGTTGTCTGATTCTGTATTTATTGTTAATCTTCTGAATTTCTGATTGCTGTCTATGGATTCTTCCAGCTTATTAAATTTTTCGTTATGTTCCTGAATAACCTTTTTCATTTCTTCAACTGCATTATCTGTGTGTTCCTTGGCTTGTTCTACATATTGCCTCATTTCCTTCCAGATGTCTTGAAGGGTTCCATATATTAATCTTTTGTATTCTGCATCCGGTAATTCCAGGAAGGCAATTTCATCTAGAAGATCCCTTGATTCTTTCTTTTGAGAGCTTGTTGAAGCAATCATGGTCTATTTCTTTATGTGATTTGATATTGACTGTTGTCTCTGTGCCATCTATATTGTATTAGTTTATTTTTTGTTTGCTTACTGTATCCTAGCTTAATATGCCCAAATAGGTTGCTTCAGTGAGCTAACTTGATATTTTTCATGTTTGAAGCCCTGACTTCCTGTCACCAGATGGCTAGAGCTATTATCAGGTATATCAGTCTAGGAGTCCATTCACTTTTCTTGTATGGATTCACCTCAGGTGTCCAGGTAGCTGCTTTTCAAGTGTGTGGTACAGGATCTGTCTTACAGTCTTAGAGGGGCAGCAGTGATTGGTGTAGTTACCAGTATCTGATTGCAGCAGGGTATCACACTCTGAACAAGGCAGGGGGCTGAGAGTCATCCCCCATCTGTCTCTAAGGAAAGTGTGTCCCTGTTTCCTAGAGCATACAGGTGGATGGGTTCTGCAGATGGACCATGGGCACCCAAAGCTTTTTATTGTAAGGGCTGGGATGTACCAGTTATTCTTGGATCCTTGTTGCGGGTAGCTGGGTGACCTGAGTGGAGCCTCCAGTCCTTAGGTCCCTGATGTGGGTACATGAGGACCCTGTTTAGTAGGCAAAGTGGTGTCAAACCTCAAACACCCACCTCTCCACCGCACAGCTGAAACAGTTGTAGTCTGCCAACAAGGGCCTATTCTCCTGAAATAGGCCCACGCAGGTCCATGCAGGGGGAAATGTACTCAAAGTCCACAGACTGTTTATGCCTGCACAGGAGCCGCTTCTCTTCTGAGCTCCCCAGCTTAGTGGAGCTGGCAAATTATATTTTCTAATTGCAAATTTATTCCATCTCCAAGGCCAGGAGGATGGCTCTAGGCACTCAGCAGGACCTATCTCAGTCCAGGGAAATCAACAGCCACTGAAGTTGGCTTGGGGCGAGGTACGCGGTAAAATATATGCAAGTTCTTAGCTTTTGCCGAGATCGCAGTTCTCCGGTTCCGGATGTGTGAGTTGGTGTGCAGCTGGCTGCTTCTCCCTGAGGAAACTGCGGCTGAATGCTAGTACTAGCCCCCTGCAGCCGCTTCTGGGATTGGTGCCTGGAGGCTCCTGTTGATTCAGGTCTGGTACCTCCTCTCCACTTCTGAACCATCTCTTCCTCCCGCTGCCGTTCAGTTCATTTTCTAACTTTACCTTTGATGTTCACGGCTCCTAGCTTGCCATAAATATACTTGTTTTACTTGTGTTTTCTGGTCTTTGTTATAAGAGGCCTCGCTGGAAGCACCTGTCTATTCCGCCATCTTAGCATCACCTCCTGTTTTGTCAATTTTATTGATCCTCTCAATGAACTACCTTCTAGTCTTGTTGATTCTCTCTATCGTTTTTCATTTTTCTATTTTATTTATTTCTGCTCTGATCTTTATTATTTCCTTTTTCTGGTGGCTGTGGGCTTTATTTGCTGTTCCTTTTCATTTTGTTCAAGGTATTGGGTTAAGTTATTGATTTTGGATGTTTCTCCTTTTCTGATGCGTGCATTTATTGCTATAAATTTTCCTCAGCACTGCTTTTGTTGTGTCCCAAAGGTTTTAGTATGTCATGTTTTCATTCTCATTTTTTTATTTCAAATAATTTTTTAATTTCTTCTATTACTCAATAGTTTTTCAATAAGATTTTATTCAGCTGCAGTGTATTTCATTTCCTGTCTTTGCTCTTTCTGTTATTGATTTCTAGTTTTACAGCATTATAGTCAGAGAAAATGCTTTGTATTATATTATTTTGGTGTTTTTTGATTTATTGAGGCTTGTTTTGTAGCCTAAAATATGGTCTATTCTGGAGAATGTTCCATGTGTATTGGAAAAGAATGTTTACTGTACTCTCATTGAATGGTGAATGGACTCCTGGGCTCATATACCTAGTAACAGCTCTGACCACCTAGTGACAGGATGTTAGATCTTCCAAGGTGCCAATAATTAAACTAATTCACTTGAGCAGCCTATTTGAGCATAACAAAACAAAACAAGAAGCTAGAACACAGTAAGCACACATAAAATAAATAAACTTACTGATGGCTTAGAGACAATGGTCAATATCAAATCACATAAAGAGGCAGGCCATGATGGCCTCAGCAAGCTCCCAAAACAAAGAATCAAGAAATCTTCTGGATAAAGATAACTTTCTGGAATTACCAGAGGTAGAATACAAAAGATTAATATACAGATCTTTTCAAATTATCAGGAAAGAGATCAGGCAAAATGCAGAACAAGCGAAGCAGCACACAGACAAAGCAGTAGAGGAACTTAAGCAGATTAGACAAGAGCATAATGACAAATTTAATAGGCTGCAAGAATTTATAGAAAGACAGCAAGCAGAAATACAGAAGATTAACAATAAAGTTTCAGAATGAGACAATTCAATAGAGTCATAAGAGCAGAATTGAGGCAATGGAAGTCAGAAATGGTGAGATTGAAGATAAAGCACTTGGCACCAACATATTTGAGGAAAAATCAGATAAAATAATTAAAAAAAAATGAAAACCTAAGAATTATGTGTTACTCTATCAAGAAGAATAGCCTATGAGCAATTGGAGTACCAGAACAGGGGGAAATAACAGAGAATACAGAGAGAATTGTTGAAGATTTGTTGGCAGAAAACTTCCCTGATATTGCGAAAGATGAGAAGATATCTTTCCACCATGCTCATCAAACCCCACACAAGGTAAATCCCAAAAGAAAGTCACCAAGACATATTATAATGAAAGTTGCCAAAACCAAAGATAAACAGAGAATTTTATGAGCAGCTAGGGATAAATGAAAAGTCACCTACAAAGGGGAGTCAATAAGATGAAGCTTGGCCTACTTAGCAGAAACCATGCAGGCAAGAAGGCAATGAGATGACATACATAAAGCCTTGAAGCAAATAGATGGGATAGGTCCTCTCTGTGCATGCACAAATTGACATTTCAGTTGGTGGTGGGTGATCAAGGGGTTTAAGTTCATGTGCAGTCAGCCTGCAGGAGCTGTCTGTGCATGGGATGTGTGATGTTGAAGCTAGGAAGATGTTGGATGAGGGCACTAGTATCTCCTGCTCATCATTTGGCAGAGGTGCAGATGACAACTTTTGGGATGCAATGGGCATTCCTGGTGAGGTGATGTGCCTGTCTAGCTGGTCACCAGGAGGCAGTGCAGGGAGCATTCTTGCTGATTGCTGGGTTGTGGGCACAGCAGATGTATGCTGCTGGTCACGGAGTGACGGGGGTAGGAGTGCACAGATCACCGATTGCCAGACCAGC
The DNA here is from genome assembly GCF_030014295.1 of Loxodonta africana. NCBI lineage: Eukaryota > Metazoa > Chordata > Mammalia > Proboscidea > Elephantidae > Loxodonta > Loxodonta africana. The sequence continues at coordinate 79,968,667 of NC_087357.1, read as the reverse complement.
AGCATAGGAACTCATACCACCAGACGCCGTGTGGGGGAGGGGAGCTTGTTCTGCTGTCACTGGGTGGGCAAGGCAGAATTGCGTGCTACTAGTCACCAGATAGGTTGGGGGGGTGGAGGGAAGACTGTCATTACCAGTTGCCAGGTGGGTGGTGTGGGAGAATTCGGCATCTGTCACCAGGCAGGCAGGGCAGCGGGAAGGGGTCAGGTAGGGTGGGCGTGCACTGCCAGTCACCAGTCTGGAGGTACAGGAGGACACATTGCCAGTTGCTGGGCAGGGGGGTAGCAAGGAGGACATTGAAGGTCAAGGACAGGGTGAGGGGAAGGAGGAAGGCTTATGCCATTGGTGCATGCCCCACAGGTCACTGGCAGGGCGGGAAGGTGTGTAGGGAGCATGCTCCTCTGTTCACTGACATGGCTCTCAGGGCACTATCCATAGGCTGAAGCTGGCAGTCAGGGCTTAGGCCCTGATCATATGCAAGGGGGTCAGTGCTGCCCAGAGTCCAATCGGTTGAGGGATCTCCAGTTGCCACTGTATGGATCCACTACTCCGTTGGCTCCACTCACTCAAATGCTTAGGGGCATCTGCTGGTGGGTAGTCCTGTCCCTAGTTTCTGACTCCCTCCTTGCTTTGTGGTCACCAGAATCACTGGAGCGCTCACCTGCCTTCTGGTACTTTCTCTCCTTAAACCTGCTTCATGTTCTTCTCACCTTTCTTCACCCTGGATTTGTCTACACAGTATCTCTTGTCTTCTGCAGGAAATTCCATGATGTTGCCTTCCTTTGCTCCTCACCCAGTAACACTGCTCACTTTGTCTCAAGATCGTCATGCTGTGCTAAGCTGGCTGGCAGGGTGCCTACAATCCAATACTCTCCTCATATGCCGTTTTCAATCAGTCTCTCCTTTATCTGGCATTTGATCCAAAACTTCATCCTTCTGTTTGCTGCTCAGGGTTCCAAGATTGTCATCTGCGTCTGTCTCACTTGGTTTCTCAGGTCTTTGCTGTAATGGGACAGCATGGTGTGTCTGACTAAGCTGCCATCTTGGGCCACCCCCAAATTTGTTAATTTTCTTTATAATTTCTTCTGTTGCTTTAATCCTTGAGAAATTTTCATCCCTATACTCTTAGAATAAATTTATTTTTCTAATTGTAGTTATTTTTTATTATTTTATACAGTCTGACTTGATTTTCCTGTATAATATGAAATATGGATCTAAATTATTTTTATCCATATTGTTACAAATTATCCCAACTCATTTTTTTAAATGTACATTTTCCATTGTTTATAATAATTGCACATTATTTGTGTGTAAAGGAAGTCAATTTTTGGCTTCTTTGTTCCACTGGTCCATATTCTTTTTTTTTTCACAAGTACCACATTTTATAATACTTTACTTTGTAATACTTTACTTTGTTTTCTCAACTGCCCTTTGAAATCTGCTCAGCATTTTACTTCATCGTTTTTTCCATTCACTTTAGCTAGTCTATGTTCAAGAGCAAATTTCAGAGTCTCTTCTGACGTCCACTTTGGTTTTTTTCTTTCTTTCCTGCCTTTTCAATGGCCTTTTGCTTTATTCATGTATGATGCTCTTGATATCATCCCACAACTCATCTGGTTTCATTCATTACATGTGAAGCATTATAATGAAATGCGCAAAGACCTGGCATTAGAAAACCAAAAGGAAGAACATTTCTGAAACTGAAAGAACTGAAGAAAAAGCAAGCCTTGAGATCCATTTTGAAGGATTCTATGGACAAAATATTGAAAAATACAGGAAGTATCAAAAGAAGATGGAAGGAATGCACAGAGTCATTGTACCTAAAAGAATTGGTCAACACTTAACCATTTCAGGAGGTAACATATGCTCAAGAACTGATGGTATTGAAGGAAGAAGTCCAATCTGCACTGAAGGCATTGGTGAAAAACAAAATGCCAGGAATTGATGGAATACCAATTGAGATGTTCCTATAAACAGATGCACCACTGGAGTTACTCATTTGCCTATGCCAAGAATTTGAAAGAGAGCTACCTGGCCAATTGACTGAAAGAGATCCATATTTGTTCCCATTCCAAAGAAAGGTTATCCAACAAAATGCAGAAATTATCAAACAATATCATTAATATCACATGCAAGTAAAATTATGCTGAGGATAATTGAAAAGGAATTACAACAGTACATTGACAAGGAGCTGTCAGAAATTCAAACCAGATTCAGAAGAGGACATGGAATGAGGGCTATTATTGTGATGTCAGAAGGATCTTAAGCAAAAGCACAAAAGACCAGAAAGATATTTACCTGTGTTTTATTGACTATGCAAAGGCATTCGACTACGCGTCATCACAAATTATGGGTAACATTGCGAAGAATGGGAATTCCAGAACACTTAATTTTGCTCATGAGGAACGTGTACATAGACCAAGAGGCAGTCGTTCAAACAGATCAAGGGGTTACTGTGTGGTTTAAAATCAGGAAAAGTGTGTGTCAGATTTGTATCCTTTCACCATACGTATTCAATCTTATGCTGAGCAAATAATCCAAGAAACTAGACTCTGAAGAAGAATGTGGCATCAGAATTGGAGGAAGATTCATTAATAGCCTGTGATATGCAGATGACACAACCTTGTTTGCAGAAATCGAAGAGGACCTGAAGCACTTACTGATGAAGACCAAAGATTACAGCCTTCAGTATGGATGACACCTCAACATAACGAAAACAAAAATTCTCACAACTGGACCAATAAGCAACATCATGATAAATGGAGAAAATATTGAAATTGTCAAGGATTTCATTTTACTTGGATTAACAATCAACCACCATGAAAGCAACAGTCAAGAAATCAAATGATGTGTCACACTGGGGAAATCTGCTGCAAAAGACCTCTTTAAAGTGTTCAAAAGGTGTCACTTTGAGTCCTAAGGTGTGCCTAACCCAAACCATGATATTTTCAATCATTTCATATAGATGCAAAAGCTGAACAATGAATATGGAAGACAAAAGAAGAATTGATGCCTTTGAATTATGGTGTTGTTGAAGAATATTGAATATACCATGGACTGCCAGAAGAATGAACAAGTCTGTCTTGGAAAAAGTACACCCAGAGTGCTCCCCGTAAGTGAGAATGGTGAGACTTCATCTTACATACTTTGGACATGTTATCAGGAAGGATCAGTCCCTGGAGAAGGAAATCCTGTTTGGTAAAGTAGAGGGTCAGCAAAAAAGAGGAAGACCCTCAACAAGATGGGTTGACACAATGGCTGCAACAATGGGCTCGAACATAGCAACTATTGTGACGATGGCACAGGACTAGGCAGTGTTTCCTTCTGTTGTACATAGGGTCTGTATGACTCAGAATCAACTGGAAGACACCTAACAACAACCACACTTTAATTGTATTTCTTAAAAATTTGTTCTAATATCCAATAAGATTGGTCTAGCATTCTTATCTCATTTGAATTTCATATCACTTCAAATCATCACAAATTTATCTACCAAACTCTTTTAGTATAATTGTATTAACTTTTTTTTAAAACGAACATACCACTACCACTTGATTTAATCTCCATTGACTTTAGTTAATTTAAATAAATATTTATGTTCAAAAGTATTTATAACAGTGATTTTTTGAACACAAGTTAAAATTTACCTAAATATTATATAATAGAGCAAATTATACCTTTGTATTAAATATTATGTTATTTTTAAAATATTATAGAAAAGCATGTAATGGCATGATAAAGTTCTTAATGCGAGGTTAAGTAACGATAATATCATGCACTTTTGTTTATACACCATAATCCCAATTATAAAATATACATTTATCATCATTCATTCATTTAACAGATATTTATTAAACTTCTACTATGGACCAAGCACTATTTGAAATATTTTGGTTGCAGCAATTAACAAAACACACAAAAAGTTTTGCCCTCACGGGCACCCGTATCAGCATCAGGCGAGCCAGTGATTTGCTGGAGCCAGCTCAAACCGGTTCCTGAGAACCAATGGTAACATTTTCTGGAGTTTTGCCAGCTTCTTATTAAACACAGCCACCCTTGCAATAGGCCACACTGGGAATATTTACACCACTACCAAGCACAGAAAATCAAGGTCTTTCCCCCACTCTGGAGAGCTGATTGTTAAGCATTTACCAGCACGTCACTGGGGGGATTAAATAATAAAAAAGATGAAGAAGTCACATATAGTAAGTTGGATAGTGATGAGTGTCAAAGAAAAAATTAAAGCAGGGAAACAAGCTAAGGAGTGTTAGGAATTAGAAGTATTACAGAGTTTTGGATGAGGTGGCCAAGAAGACCTCACTGAGAAGGCAACACTTAAGAAACAACCCGAGAGGCTCAGGGAGGAGGGCAAGTCTTTGCATGTGCATGCATGTATGTGCATGTGTGTTTGTGTGTGCATGTATGTGCCTGTGTGTGCATGCACCCATGGGCAGGTGTCTCCAAAACAGGGTGTAGAAGAACAGCCAAGCTAGGCATTCTCAGTGACCCTTTTCCTAATCTCACCTGTCTGACAAATCGCTCCCATTTCCTTAGGAAAGGATGAGTGAGGGTGTGGAAAAGAAAAAGTGGTGAAAATGTTATTTTCTGGACAGGCAGGGGTGTGGAAATGGGGGGAAAAATTGGTTTTCCCCTACAATCAGGAAGAGCCACTGAATGATGCAAGAGTGTTCTGGAAGCAGAGTGTTACAAGTTGGGAGGACTGGACTGACAGCAGCTAGAATAAAAATGTTGGATCCTAACCAAATGGGGTGTGGTTCAGAGCTAATAGGAGATTGGAAGAAAATGGAATGAAACCTAGAAACCAGAGCAGAGATCCAGCAGGGAACTGCATTCACTCAGGGGGACTTCCGATTGATGCAGATTCTATTTCATCCCAGGAGTCCCAGGCACCAGGGGCCAGAGCAGCATGATAATTTTCACAGACAATTATAGTAAGACAATAATAATCACAGATAATAACCGTTACAGACTCCCTTTGCTAATCAGCTGAACAATAATGCCACACTCACCACCTAGAGCTCTAGCTACGTGAACGTTCGGGAAGTGAGGCTGACAAGCTATTTGCAAAGCAGAATTAGTCACTCTTTTTTTTTTTTTTTTTAACTTTTATTGAACTTCAAGTGAACATTTACAAATCAAGACAAACTGTCACATATAAGTTTATATACACCTTACTCTGTACTCCCACTTGCTCTCCCCCTAATGAGTCAGCCCTTCCAGTCTCTCCTTTCGTGACAATTTTGCCAGCTTCCAACTCTCTCCATCCTCCCATCCCCCCTCCAGACAGGAGATGCCAACAGAGTCTCAAGTGTCCACTTGATACAAATAGCTCACTCTTCCTCAGCATCTCTCTCCTATCCACTGTCCAGTCCCTTCCATGTCTGATGAGTTGTCTTCGGGAATGGTTCCTGTCCTGGGCCAACAGAAGGTTTGGGGACCGTGACCACCGGGATTATTCTAGTCTCAGTCAGACCATTAAGTATGGACTTTTTGTGAGAATTTGGGGTCTGCATCCCACTGATCTCCTGCTCCCTCAGGGGTTCTCTGTAGTGCTTCCTGTCAGGGCAGTCATCGGTTGTGGCTGGGCACCATCCAGTTCTTCTGGTCTCAGGATGATGGAGGTCTCCGGTTCATGTGGCCCTTTCTGTCTCTTAGGCTCATAGTTATCGTGTGACCTTTGTGTTCTTCATTCTCCTTTGATCCAGGTGGGTTGAGACCAAGTTATGCATCTTAGATGGCCGCTTGTTAGCATTTAAGACCCCAGATGCCACATTTCAAAGTGGGATGCAGAATGTGTTCATAATAGAATTATTTTGCTAATTGACTTAGAAGTCCCCTTAAACCATGGTCCTCAAACACCCGCCCTTGCTCCCCTGACCTTTGAAGCATTCAGTTTATCCCGGGAACTTCTTTGCTTTTGGTCCAGTCCAGTTGAGCTGACCTTCCATGTATTGAGTATTGTCCTTCTCTTCACCTAAAGCAGTTCTTATCTACTAACTAATCAGTAAAAACCCTCTCCCACCCTCCCTCCCTCCCCAACCCTCCCTCCCTCCCCCCCTCGTAACCACAAAAGTATGTGTTCTTCTCAATTTATACTATATCTCAAGATATTATAATAGTGGTCTTATGCAATGTTTGTCCTTTTGCCTCTGACTAATTTCGCTCAGCATAATGCCTTCCAGGTTCCTCCATGTTATGAAATGTTTCAGAGATTCGTCACTGTTCTTTATCGATGCGTAGTATTCCATTGTGTGAATATACTACAATTTATTTAACCGTTCATCCATTGATGGACACCTTGGTCGCTTCCAGCTTTTTGCTATTGTTAAACAGAGCTGCAGTAAACATGGGTGTGCATATATCTGTTTGTGTGAAGGCTCTTGTTTCTCTAGGGTATATTCCGAGGAGTGGGATTTCTGGGTTGTATGGTAGTTCTATTTCTAACTGTTTAAGATAACGCCAGATAGATTTCCAAAGTGGTTGTACCATTTTACATTCCCACCAGCAGTGTATAAGAGTTCCAATCTCTCCGCAGCCTCTCCAACATTTATTATTTTGTGTTTTTTGGATGAATGCCAGCCTTGTTGGAGTGCGAGGGAATCTCATTGTAGTTTTAATTTGCATTTCTCTAATGGCTAATGATTGAGAGCATTTTCTCATGTGTCTGTTAGCTGCCTGAATATATTTTTAAGTGAAGTGTGTGTTCATATCCTTTGCCCACTTCTTGATTGGGTTGTTTGTCTTTTTGTGGTTGAGTTTTGACAGAATCATATAGATTTTAGAGATCAGGCACTGGTCGGAGATGTCATAGCTGAAAATTCTTTCCCAGTCTGTAGGTGGTCTTTCTACTCTTTTGGTGAAGTCTTTAGATGAGCATAGGTGTTTGATTTTTAGGAGCTCCCAGTTATCTGGTTTCCCTTCGTCATTTTTGGTAATGTTTTGTATTCTGTTTATGCCTTGTATTAGGGCTCCTAATGTTGTCCCTATTTTTTCTTCCATGATCTTTATCATTTTAGTCTTTATGTTTAGGTCTTTGATCCACTTGGAGTTAGTTTTTGTGCTTGGTGTGAGGTATGGGTCCTGTTTCATTTTTTTGCAGATGAATATCCAGTTATGCCAGCACCATTTGTTAAAAAGACTATCTTCTCCGCAATTAACTGACACTGGGCCTTTGTCAAATATCAACTGCTCATATGTGGATGGATTTATATCTGGGTTCTCAATTCTGTTCCATTGGTCTATGTGCCTGTTGTTGTACCAATACCAGGCTGTTTTGACAACCGTGGCTGTATAATAGGTTCTGAAATCAGGTAGAGTGAGGCCTCCCACTTTCTTCTTCTTTTTCAGTAGTGCTTTGCTTATCCGAGGCTTCTTTCCCTTCCATATGAAGTTGGTGATTTGTTTCTCCATCACATTAAAAAATGACATTGGAATTTGGATTGGAAGTGCATTTTATGTATAGATGGCTTTTGGTAGGATAGACATTTTTAGTATGTTAAGTCTTCCTATCCATGAGCAAAGTATGTTTTTCCACTTAAGTAGGTCTCTTTTAGTTTCTTGTAGAAGTACTTTGTAGTTTTCTTTGTATAGGTCTTTTACATCTTTGGTAAGATTTATTCCTAAGTATTTTATCTTCTTGGTGGCTACTGTGAATGGTATTGATTTGGTGATTTCCTCTTCAATGTTCTTTTTGTTGATGTAGAGGAATCCAAGTGATTTTTGTATGTTTATCTTATAACCTGAGACTCTGCCAAACTCTTCTATTAGTTTCAGTAGTTTTCTGGAGGATTCCTTAGGGTTTTCTGTGTATAAGATCATGTCATCTGCAAATAGAGATAATTTTACTTCGTCCTTGCCAATCTGGATGCGCTTTATTTCTTTGTCTAGCCTAATTGCCCTGGCTAGGACTTCTAGCACAATGTTGAATAAGAGCGGTGATAAAGGGCATCCTTGTCTGGTTCCCGTTTTCAAGGAAAATGCTTTCAGACTCTCTCCATTTAGAGTGATGTTGGCTGTTGGCTTTGTATAGATGCCCTTTATTATGTTGAGGAATTTTCTTTCAATTGCTATTTTGCGGAGAGTTTTTATCATAAATGGGTGTTGGACTTTGTCAAATGCCTTTTCTGCATCAGTTGATAAGATCATGTGGTTTTTGTCTTTTGTTTTATTTATATGGTGGATTACATTAATGGTTTTTCTAATATTAAACCAGCCCTACATACCTGGTATAAATCCCACTTGGTCATGGTGGATTAATTTTTTGATATGTTGTTGAGTTCTATTGGCTAGAATTTTCTTGAGGATTTTTGCATCTATGTTCATGAGGGATATAGGTCTGTAATTTTCTTTTTTTGTGATATCTTTACCTGGTTTTGATATCAGAGAAATGGTGGCTTCATAGAATGAGTTAGGTAGTATTCCTTCATTTTCTATGCTTTGAAATACCTTTAGTAGTAGTGGTGTTAACTCTTCCCTGAAAGTTTGGTAGAACTCTGCAGTGAAGCCGTCCGGGCCAGGGCTTTTTTTGTTGGAAGTTTTTTGATTACCGTTTCAATCTCTTTTTTTGTTATGGATCTATTTAGTTGTTCTACTTCTGATTGTGTTAGTTTAGGTAGTTAGTGTTTTTCCAGGAATTCATCCATTTCTTCTACGTTTGCAAATTTGTTAGAGTACAATTTTTCGTAATAATCTGATATGATTCTTTTAATTTCAGTTGGGTCTGTTGTGATGTGGCCCATCTCGTTTCTTATTCGGGTTATTTGTTTCCTTTCCTGTATTTCTTTAGTCAGTCTAGCCAATGGTTTATCAATTTTGTTAATTTTTTCAAGGAACCAGCTTTTGGCTTTGTTAATTCTTTCAATTGTTTTTCTGTTCTCTAATTCAATTCAAATAGTTCAGCTCTAATTTTTATTATTTGTTTTCTTCTGGTGCCTGATGGATTCTTTTGTTGCTCACTTTCTATTTGTTCAAGTTGTAGGGACAGTTCTCTGATTTTGGCTCTTTCTTCTTTTTGTATGTGTGCATTTATCGATATAAATTGGCCCCTGAGCACTGCTTTTGTTGTGTCCCAGAGGTTTTGATAGGAAGTATTTTCCTTCTCGTTGCATTCTATGAATTTCCTTCTTCCCTCCTTAATGTCTTCTATAACCCAGTCTTTTTTCAGGAGGGTATTGTTCAGTTTCCAAGCATTTGATTTCTTTTCCCTAATTTTTCTGTTATTGATTTCCACTTTTATGGCTTTATGGTCTGAGAAGATGGTTTGTAATATTTCAATGTTTTGGATTCTGCAAAGGTTTGTTTTATGACCTAATATGTGGTCTATTCTAGAGAATGTTCCATGTTCACTGGAAAAAAAAGTATACTTTGAAGCAGTTGGGTGGAGAGTTCTGTATAAGTCAATGAGGTCAAGTTGGTTGATTGTTGTAATTAGGTCTTCCGTGTCTCTATTGAGCTTCTTACTGGATGTCCTGTCTTTCTCCGAAAGTGGTGTATTGAAGTCTCCTACTATAATTGTGGAGGTGTCTATCTCAATTTTCAGTTATTAGTCACTCTTTGATTTTAGACAAGGAAATCCAGAGCTGATCAAGTTTTAGATGACAGGAACCTGGTAAAGACACATTAAATTGTTAACAAAGTCAAATGTCAAAATAAAGAGTTTACCAAGAACATACATAGGGTAAGGTCCTTGAAGATTAAACAAAGAAACAAACATAACCACAGCAAAAACCTACCAGAGGGAAGTAAGGCCTGATAGAGTTTGGAAGCCAGTGCTTCTCTTCATTCGGAGTCCCTGGTTGGTACAAATGGTTAATGCACTTGGCTGCTAACCCTAAGGTTGGCAGTTCAAGTCCAAGTCCACCCAGAGATGCCTTAGAAGAAAGCCTTGGCATTGGCAACTTACTTCCAAAAAATTAGCCGTTAAAAACCCTATGCAACACAGTTCTTCTCTAACACACGTGGGGTCGCCATGAGTTGGAATTGACCTATGACAACTGGTTTAGTTTTGTTTTTTTCTCTTCATTCTACATGCTCAGCTGATACACACTGCTGTATTTGTACAGTGGCATATTTTGTTGTAACTTCTCTTGAATTATTGACTTAATACTTTTGTTTTCTGGGCTGGGTTTCCAGTCTTGCTCTGGCTTTTCTGGTGGTTGATGGGGTCTCTAGTTTTCTCCTGGCTTCCCAAAAGGGCTTTCAATGTGTTCTGAGGTAGAAGCTACAGTCACATCACTTGGCCTCATGCTGGTGCCCCACCACATCCTTTTCCTCAGGGATCCCAATCCTGTCTTGGGTTCTAGCTGTGATGCCTCTAGGTTTCCAGCCCTGGGACTGTGGGAATTTTTCAATATGCTCTGATGTGTTCTTCCTTTAAGTTGCAAAATGCTTTATAGGGCTCATGGGTTCTATGCTATGCTTTGAGTTTATTTTGTTTTTCAAATGTTGTTTTTAAGGTTTTTTTTTTGTCTGCAGTGTTTTTCTTGGTGCCTTCTGAGGTCTTTCCTTTGTTGTCTGATGACTTGTTTTGAGTTTCTGGGTAGTGTGAATTTCTCGTGCATGATGCTAGTAAATGTAAAAGCGATCAGGACAGTCACTTTTTGTGTGTTAATCTCTGTGGAGTTCCACTTTAAAACGCTGGAAAAAGCATTTGAAATTAAAATGAAATAATGTATAATGAGTAGCACATAGGAAAAAAAAAGCAGTTGTTGTTGAGTCAACTCTGACTCATAGCGACCCCGTGTGTGTCCGAGTAGAACTGTGCTCCCCAGGCTGTTCACTGGCTGATATTTCAGAAGTAGGTCAACAGGACTTTCTTCCTTTACGAATGGACTCAAAGTTCCAGCCTCTCAGTTAGCAGCAAGCCTCTTAACCACTTACTTCACCCAGGAATTCCAGTGTACAGCAGGCTAGCGGGCACTCAACAAACGTTTGCAAAATGTGGGAATGCTTTGCAAATTTTGTAGGCTTCCAGATGCCTGTAGAATTTTGGCTAATTATGCCCCGTCTGCATCCCCACAGCATGTCTTCCCCGTGCCATTGTACCATGCACCCTCTGTGCTGTAGCCATCCATGTACTTTTCTGTCTGACTCCTTACACCGGGAGTTCCTGGGCCATCAGCAGCCAGCAACCAGCTCTTGCTCCTGACCACATCCCCTACACCTACCACCGAGGAGCAATAAAAATAGCAATGTCCACAGCAATGCTACAATAAAAGATGTGTAAAATATTGTCCTTGAGAGAATCCATAATATTTCAGCCATGAAATTGGGTTAATGTTTCCCTGAGTAGCTCAACTCTTTTTTATTTTCTTTCACCTAGCCAGGCATTTATGGTCTTATTATTCACGCTGCATTACCACTGAGATTTTCGTTTTGGTTCTTATTTCCAAGAAAAAGAATTACAAATATCCCAAGGTGAAAAGATCTAGTTGTACTTTTTGAATTTGCATAATAGTCTATTTCCAGAACCTGGTAGGTTGATTATCAAAGGAACCCACCAAGGAAAAGAGTGCCATTTGGATTTGTTTATACAATTGTCCAGCAGCAAATCCTTTGTACACAAAAGCCATCAAATTACCCCCATTTTCTCTAGAAACTTATTTTTCTAGTCACCATAATAATCATTTTTTCTAAATCAAATCATTGTATTTCTTCAACCAAACTAACTTGGTTATTAAAATGACATAAAACACTCTGACTAAATCGAAAGCCAGGCAGAGAGAGTTACAGGAAATTGAGGAAAATAATTTGCTGAAAAATTTCTACTCGTCTTATAAATGTTTTTTCTCCTTCCATCACTTAAGATTTTTCTCTTTGACATTAATGGATTGAACTCATGCAGATTCTGTTCGTGCACAGAAACAATTCACTCGGGCGGTGCGAACTTTGAGAGGTCACATCTTTCAGAGTTATCTGCCGCCAGAAAGAATGGCTTCCATTTATTTTTCAAGTTGAAAAAGTTTATTTTTGTCCTTCTCATAAAACTCAAAAGTGCCCAGAGTAATTTAACTCCGACTGACCAAACAGAAAAGGCACGTTTAAGCTGTGACAGGCCCTGGAATGTCTGAGTCTGGAAGGAGAATTATTTGGAATTTTCTTTTGGGAGCCAGGCTGCCAAATGATGGATTTGGTCTCAAAACCCAAGCTCTGCTTTTCTACTGCAATTTCAGAGGCGAGGGTCTTTCAGATAGGAGGGCCAGAGTTTGTTTAGAGTGAATAATTGAGGGAAGCCACAAAAGGGCTAGAAGAGACCTTTTTGGCTGGACAGTCCAACCAGTGAAAGGAAAGAAAAAAATGGGCAAATATTACCCCACTTTACAGGTCACGGGCTGTTACCACCGAACTTTTGAAGCTTCCACGGATATGAAATTACAAACCAAAACACCATAGCCGGAAATTTACAAAGGAACATTCCAAAAAGTTGGCCCATTTTGAGCCCCCGAGCCTGACCATGGGGCCAAACAGCTCAGAAAGTGGGGAGGGAAGGACACGATGATTATAAGCCTTCCCAGAGAGCTGGGGTCCCCACCTAGGCGGGGGGAGGCTACTGGTCCTTCACATGGAGCCTTGAAAAGCTTTCCCGAAGGTGGCAGGCACTAGAGCCTGGCACCTGACTTCCACCTGAGACACTTAAAGTAAGTTGTGGCAGGATGGACAAGACCAGGGCCAGGGGAAGGATCAGCCCACTCCCAAAGATTTCCAGGGCAAGAAGTCCCTGATCTTTCCTGGGACCAGATGTGGGTCACCAAGGAGAAAGAAACAGAGAGACAGTAGCTTCGGTACTGCCTAAAGGGCCACCTGGAGGAACAGAGGAGCCTAGCTGTAAGAAGCTCCTTCGTTCCTAGGTGCTGAGGGAGGAGCCACAGACAACTACCTGAAATAAAGGTGCATCTGTGTTGGTCAAAAAGAGGTTTCTGCAGAAAAGACTGTGGACTCACAATGGTGCAACGAGGGAAAGCTTCTGCACTGACCACCTTCAGACTCAGAGAGGACAGAGCCCCGGCTAGGGGGTGGGGAACTGCCCCTGCCTTGACTTCTCCTTCTTCCCCACTCTTCCTCCCAAACAATACCTGGTGAGTGGGAGAGAAGGAGGTGGGTGCAGAAATCAGAGCTGACCATACTCTGCACGAACCAGCCCCAGCACGAGGAGAAGGCAGAAATCTCGACCTCTAATGCAGATTGAGGGCCTTCCCTGGGTGGCGTAAATGGTTAAGTGCTCAACTACTCATCAAAAGTTTAGTAGTTTGAATCTATCCAAAGACACCTCGGAAGACAGGCCTGGCGACCTGCTTCTGAAGGGTCACAGCCTTGAAAACCCTGTGGAGCAGTTCTACTCGGCACACGCGGAGCTGCCCCGAGTTGGAATTGACTCCACGGCAACTAACAACGATGCAGATTGAAGCCTTTGAATCATACCCTCAAACGAAGCGAGCTGTGTTTGCGGGTTAGAGCCACCGTCAGCTCCTCTGCTACCTGAAAGCAGGCTTGGCGCTCAGGGGGCCACATGCGCACAGCCACTCCCACTGGGGAATAGCCACTATCCCGAGCCCCACCCCCACTCACGGTGCCCCAGGGCTCCTCCAGGACCTCAGGTTAGATCATAGCCTGTAAATCCTCAAGCAGGTGCAATGAAATCAGGAAGTCCTGATGTGCTGGAAGGAGATGGATGAGTGAAGAAGCCGCCATCGCCCACATGCTGTGGTTTGTGACATCAGACCTGCTGATAGAAGATCCAGGGCAGCAACCAGGTTTACTCCATACACTAAATATTCTCCAAGCTTAATGTATCTCCTTACGTGAAAACAATACAGGCCAATAGACTATCGTCTATTGCACGCCCCGGATCCACGTCCCCCACCACCTCCACTGTGCAGACTACAGCACCATGATGTACATGCTAGGAGTGCTGTGAGGTGACAGGCCCTGTCATGGCCACACGTGCAGACACGCCATGCCTCTGCACATGTGCTCCAGCCAGGCATGGTGCTGGGCACTTCCAATACAGCATTTTATCATCACGACAGCTCTAGGCCGTAGGTGCTGATATTAGACCCATCAGACAGACAAGTAAACTGAGTGCAATGAGCCCGTGAACCTGGATTTGACAACAGACCATCAAATGCTCCTGCCCCTCCCTTGGTTCAAGCCCCATGCCATCACTTAGCCCCTGTGTTTCCAATTGCAGGCTGAGCCCAGCCATGCAGAATGTCATGTGTCTCCCACCACATGACACCTGTCCTGGACCTCCCACACTTAGAGGCCACTGTGGGGGCCTTCCCCTCACCGGTTACAAGGACCATTTCCAGCAGCATCCCTTGCCATTTTACGGCATCCTGACATCTAATCACACCAGGACAGGGGTTTGTTTGTTCCTCAGATGCAAACTGTACCCTGCTCACTCATTCTTCACCCCATTCATCATGGGTCCTCTGTCCCTCTGGCTGCCAGCTCTAAGGTAGCAGGGACCATGCCTTACTTATCATTCCTGCCACATAACTGTCACCGAATAAAACTTTATTTAAACTGGTAACAGGCATTTGGGTCCCAGTGGCCCCCATGGATAGCCAGGTGCTTTTCTTTGGGTCTGAGCCCCCAAAAACCAAAAAACCAAACCTGTTGCCGTTGAGTCGATTCTGACTCATAGGACAGAGTAGAACTGCCCCAAAGAGTTTCCAAGGAGCACCTGGTGGATTAGAACTGCCGTCCTTTTTGTTAGCATCCATAGTTCTCAACCACTATACCACCAGGGCTTCCTCTGAGCCCCCAGTGAGCTCTAATTCCTGGCAAGGAGCCCCTGGCCCCAGCTGCAGGGTGGTGGAAGTGGACTCTTGGTGAGAATCCGTCCCCTCCAGATGTGCTTTGAAAGTAGACTTTATACCCTGAGCTCAGGTCAGTATTTGAATAAAACTAACAGGTTAATGTTATTCTGGCTCATAAAAAACAAACGATATGCAATACATTTTGGAAGACATTTCCACAGTTCACATCTAATGAATTTTTATCATATTGGAGGAAGGCATGGGTCCACATAGTCGGTGTTTTGTATGGGGAGTTTGGTGTTTAGATGGAAAGCAACTTCAAAAATATCTTCCCTTAGTTCTGACTGTCCTGCAGTGCTATGCTTGTGATACTGTGGACAAGACTGAAATGACTCCAAACTCTCAGTTGCTCGTTGCATTAGAATTAAAAATACCTAATAGCTACCATTTGCCTCTGTAAATTTCACCATCTGCTCGCTAACACCTGAAGTCTTTATATATTTTTAAGAATCATTTTGCTTAATTGTTCTACTGACAAGGTTCCTCCATATAAACGAAATCTAACACTTTCCTGAGACTCCTCACTTCTCTTGTGTGAATAACAGTGCCTTAATTTTGTAGTAAAGCACACTGAAATGATACCTGAAAACAAAAAGATGTTCAAGTCACAGATATTGAACTCAGAATTCAGATTCTTGAAAGAAGACAGTAGATAAACTGAAACAAGATATTTCAGTATATAATATAGTATACTCAAATGAAGACATTAGGATAATAATTACGCATATGCAAACAGTTGAATTTATTGCACACTTAGGAAACAGACAAGGTGCCGGCCACTTACAATATAGTGTCTTATTTGATCATCACAGCAGCACTAGAATGTAGCTACTAGTGTTAGACCCGTTACACAAATGACCAAACCAAAGCTCAGAGACGCTAACTAATTTCTTCAGAGTCACAGAGCTATTAAGCAATGAGGTAAGGATTCAAACCCAGATTTTTCTGACTCCAAATAACAAGCTTTTGCTCACTTAATTGGCTTATATACTTGTCTCATATACTATACTCCACCTCACATGTGCCAGGAACAGAAAGGTCCACAGCTCATCTGGTTTGCATCTTTCTCCCTGTAAGTGTAGGGACTTTACTGTTAAGATAAGCTAAGCCATTGCAGCCCTTCCTGTAATTGTCATTACACCTGTAAGTGACATTAATGTAATAAGTGTCACTACATTTAGAAACAACATTTAAAATTAGGTTTTCAAAAAAGAAAAACGAATTATGCTCATCGTATATATATATACATAAAAAAAGAGACAAATAATACGCACTTTTTTACTGTTGGATGCCGCGTCGTAAATAATTTGGCCTTGCCCAAAGAGAAGTCTGGCCTTTGCCCTCAGCTTCTGGGAGGTAATCTATGTCATATACTGCTTAGGGTGCGGGCCAACAACATTAGATCTTAGGATTGGACCAGCCACACCTAATAATCTTAGGGTGGAGACTGACCACTTCAGAAAGACCACCCATGTGATTTCAGGTGGGGGCTTTGGGTAAGGGGCTATCAGTCAACATGGCGACTGAGTTCAACCATGTGGGCAATCAATCGATTCTGTCTACATAATGAAGCCTCAATAAAAACTCTGACCACTAAAGCTTGGTTGAGCTTCCCTGGTTGGCAATATTCTGTGCATATCGTCACACACTGATACCAGGTGGGTAGCACATCCTGAGGACAGTGAAAGTGTCACGTTTGCAATTTTTCCCTATGCATTTCTTCCTTCGGCTGATTTTAACCTGTATTATTTCCATGTGGAGCCCTGGTGGCACAGTGGTTAAGAGCTCGGCTGCTAACCAAAAGGTCAGCATTTCAAATCCACCAGCTGTTCCTTGAAATCTCTATGGGGCAGTTCCACTCTGTCCCATAGGGTCGCCAGGAGCCAGAACTGAGTCAATGGCAACGGGTTTGGTTTTTTGGTTTGGTTTATTTCCATACAATAAATCATAATCATAAGTATAGTAGCTGAGTTCTGGGCATCTTTCTAGAAAATCATCAAAACTGAGGGTGGTTTCGGGAAACCCCAAACTTGCAGTTGGTATCAGAAGTGGGGTAGTGCTGTGGAGGACTGTGCCCTCAAACTTTGCAGTTTGGCTAATTCTAGGTAGGTGCAGAATTTAAAAATATCCATCACACCAGCTTTACTAATGACATTTTTTTTTATCTTATCCATCGTTACTTCGCTGGTTGATTTCCACCGTGACTATAAATTTATTATTTCTAAATTATAACTTTATGAGTTTTTCCTATAAATCCTGAGACTATGCTGTGGGTCGCATTCAGGTTGATCATTGTTATATCTCTCTGAAAAAAAAACACTTTAAAAAAAAATTTTTTTTGTGCTTTAACTGAAACTTTACAAATCAAGTCAGTCTCTCATATAAAAATTTATACACACCTTGCTGTGTACTCCTAATTGCTCTCCCCCAAATGAGACAGCACACTCCTTCCCTCCACTCTCTCTTTTCGTGTCCATTAGGCCAGCTTCTGACCCCCTCAGCCCTCCAATCCCCCTTCAGACAGGAGATGCCAACATAAGTCTTATGTGTCTACTTGATCCAAGAAGCTCACTCTTCACCGGTATTCTTTTCTATCCCGTTGTCCAGTCCAATCCCTGTCTGAAGAGTTGGTTTTGGGAATGCTTCCTGTCTTGGGCTAAGAGAAGATCTGGGGGCCATGACCACTAGGGTCCTTCTAGTCTCAGTAAGACCATTAAGTCTGGTCTTTCTGCAAGAGTTTGGGGTCTGCATCCCACTGCTCTCCTGCTCCCTTAGGGGTTCTCTCTTGTGTTCCCTGTCAGAGTAGTCATTGGTTGTAGCCAGGCACCATCTAGTTCTTCTGGTCTCAGACTGATGTGCCCTCTGGTTTATGTGCCCCTTTCTGTCTCTTGGGCTCACAATTACCTTGTGTCTTTGGTGTTCTTCATTCTCCTTTGCTCCAGGTGGGTTGAGACCCATTGATGCATCTTAGATGTCCCCTTGCTACCGTTTAAGACCCCAGACGCCACTCTCCAAGGTGGGATGCAGAATGTATTCTTAATAGATTTTATTATGCCAATTATTGACTTAGATGTCCCCTGAAACCATGGTCCCTAAACCCGCACCCCTGCTATACTGGCCTTCAAAGCATTCAGTTTATTCAGGAGACTTCTTTGCTTTTGGTTTAGTCCTGTTGTGCAGACCTCATCTGTATTGTGTGTTGTCTCCCTTCACCCAAAATACTTCTTATCTACTATCTAATTAGGGAATGCCCCTCTTCCACCCTCCCTCCCTACCCCCCTCTCGTTACCACGAAAGAATGTTTTCTTCTCAGTTTAAACTATTTTTCAAGTTCTTATAGTAGCGGTCTTATACAATATTTGTCCTTATGCAACTGACTAGTTTCACTCAGCATAATGCCTTCCAGATTCCTCCATGTTATGAAAAGTTTCACGGATTCATCATTGTTCTTCATCAATGCATAGAATTCCATTGTGTAAATATACCATAATTTATTAATCCGTTCATCTATTGATGGACACCTTGTTTGCTTCCATTATTTTGCTATTGTAAACAGTGCTGCAATGAACATGGGTGTGCTTATATCTGCTCGTGTAAAAGCTCTTATTTCTCTAGGTTATATTCCAAGGAGTGGGGTTGCTGGATTGTAATGTAGCTCTATTTCTAGCTTTTTAAGGAAGTGCTAAATCAATTTCCAAAGTGGTTGTACCATTTTACATTCCCGCCAGCAGTGTTCCAGTCTCTCCACAACTTCTCCAACATTTATTATTTTGTGTTTTTTGGATTAATGCCAGCCTTGTTGGAGAGAGATGGAATCTCATTGTAGTTTTGATTTGCATTTCTCTACTGGCTAATGATCATGAGCATTTCCTGATGTATCTGTTTGCCACCTGAATGTCTTCTTTAGTGAAGTGCCTGTTCATATCTTTTGCCCATTTTTTAATTGACGTTTTGTGTTTTTGTAGTTGCATTTTCGGAGTATCATGTAGATTTTAGAGATCAGGTGCTGATCGGAAATGTCATAGCTAAAAACTTTTTCCCAGCCTGTAGGTAGGTAATCTTTCTACTTTTTTGATGAAGTCTTTGGGTAAGCATTTTTTGATGCAGTCTTTGGATGAGCACAGGAGCTCCCAGTTATCTAGTTTTCCTTCTGCATTGTTAGTAATGTTTTATATACTGTTTATGCCATGTATTAGGACTCCTAACATTGTCCCTATTTTTTCTTCCATGATCTTTATTGTTTTATATTTTATATTTAGGTCTTTGATCCATTTTGAGTTAGTTTTTGAGCATGGTGTGAGCTACAGGTCTTGTTTCATTTTTTTGCAGATGGATATCCAGTTATGCCAGCACCATTTGTTAAAAAGACTCTCTTTCCCCCATTTAACTGACTTTGGGCCTTTGTCAAATATCAACTGCTCATATGTGGATGGATTTATGTCTGGATTCTCAATTCTGTTCCATTGGTCTATGTATCTGTTGTTGTACCAGTATCAGGCTGTTTTGACTACTGTGGTGGTATAAAAGGTTCTAAAATCAGGTAGAGTGAGGCCTCCCACTTTGTTCTTCTTTTTCAGTAATGCTTTACTTACCCAGGGACTCTCCCTTCTGCATAAAATTGGTGATTTGTTTCTCCATGTCATAAAAAAATGTCATTGGAATTTGAATCGGAATTGCATTGTATCTGTGGATGGATTTTGGTAGAATAGACATTTTTAGAATGTTAAGTCTTCCTATACATGAGGAAGGTATGTTTTTCCATTTATGTAAGTCTCTTTTGGTTTCTTGCAGCAGTGTCTCGTAGTTTTCTTTGTATAGGTCTTTCACACCTGTGGTAAGATTTATTCCTAAGTATTCTATCTTCTTGGGCGCTATTATAAATGGTATTTGATTTGGTGATTTCCTGTTCAGTGTTCTTTTGGTTGGTGTAGAGGAATCCAATTGATTTTTGTATGCTTATCTTGTAAAAAAAAAAATTTTTTTTTTTTTTATCTTGTATCCTGACATTCTGCTGAACTCTTCTATCAGTGTCTGTAGTTTTCTTGAGGACTTTTTAAGGTTTTCTGTGTATAAGACCATGTCATCTGCAAATAGAGATACTTTTCCTTCTTCCTTACCAATCTGGATGCCCTTTATTTCTTTATCTAGCCTAATTCCTCTGGCTAAGACCTCTAGCATAATGTTGAATAACAGTGGTGATAAAGGGCATCATTGTCTGTTTCCCAATCTCAAGGGGAATGCTTTCAGACTCTCTACATTTAGGATGATGTTGGCTGTTGGCTTTGTATAAATTCCCTTTATTATGTTGAGGAATTTTCCTTCTATTCCTATTTTGCTGAGAGTTTTTATCCTGACTGGGTATTGAACTTTTTCAAATGCCTTTTCTGCATCAATTGATAAAATCATATGATTCTTGTCTTCTGTTTTATTTATATGATGGATAACATTCATTGTTTTTCTAATGTTGAACCATCCCTGCATACTTGGTGTGAATCCCACTTGGCCATGGTGAATTATTTTTTTGAAATGTTGTTGAATTGTATTGGCTAGAATTTTGTTGAGGATTTTTTCCTCTAAGTACACGAGGGATATACCAAAAAAAAAAAAAAAAAAAAACCCAACCAAACCCAGCTCTGTTGAGTCGATTCCGACTCATAGCACTGACTTATCAGATAGAGTAGAACTACCCCATAGAGTTTCCAAGGAGCACCTGGCAGATCCAAACTGCCAACCCTTTGGTTAGCAGCTGTAGCACTTAACCACTATGCCACCAGGGTTTCGTGAGGGATATAGGTCTGTAATTTCCTTTTTTTGTGGTGTCTTTACCTGGTTTTGGTATCAGGGATATGCTGGCTTCATAGTATGAGTTTGAGAGTATTCCATCCTTTTCTATGCTCTGAAATGTCTTCAGTAGCAGTGATGTTAACTCTTCTCTGAAAGTTTGGTACAAATCTCCAGTGAAGCCGCCAGGATCAGGGAATTTTTGTGTTGGGAGTTTTTTGATTACCTTTTCAATCTCTTCTTTTGTTATGGGTCTATTTAGTTGTTCTAACTCTGTTTGTGTTAGTTTACGTAGGTGGTGTGTTTGTAGGAATTCATCCATTTCTTCTAGGTTTTCAAATTTGTTACAGTTCAATTTTTCATAGTAATCTGACATCATTGTTTTAATTTTGGTTCGGTCTGTTGTAATATCGCCCATCTCAATTCTTATTCAGGTTATTTGCTTCGTCTCCTGTTTTTCAGTTTGGCCAGTGGTTTATCAATTTTGTTAATTTTCTCAAAAAACCAGCTTTTGGTCTTATTAATTCTTTCAGTTGTTTTCCTGTTTTCTATTTCGTTTAATTCTGCTCTAATTTTTATTATTTGCTTTCTTCTGGTGCCGGAGGGTTTCTTTTGTTGCTCTTGTTCTATTTCTTCGAGTTGTAGGGATAATTCTTTTTTTTTTTTTTATTAACTTTTATTAAGCTTCAAGTGAACATTTAAAAATCCAGTCTGTCACATATAAGTTTACATACATCTTACTCCGTACTCCCACTTGCTCTCCCCCTATTGAGTCAGCCCTTTCAGTCTCTCCTTTCCTGACAATTTTGCCAGCTTCCCTCTCTCTCTATCTTCCCATCCCCCCTCCAGACAAGAGATGCCAACACAATCTCAAGTGTCCACCTGATATAATTAGCTCACTCTTCATCACCACCTCTCACCTACCCACTGACCAGTCCCTTTCATGTCTGATGAGTTGTCTTCGGGGATGGTTCCTGTCCTGTGCCAACAGAAGGTTTGGGGACCATGACCGCTGGGATTCCTCTAGTCTCAGTCAGACCATTAAGTATGGTCTTTTTATGAGAATTTGGTGTCTGCATTCCACTGATCTCCTGCTCCCTCAGGAGTTCTCTGTTGTGCTCCCTGTCAGGGCAGTCATCGATTGTGGCCAGGCACCAACTAGTTCTTCTGGTCTCAGGATGATGTAGGTCTCTGGTTCACGTGGCCCTTTCTGTCTCTTGGGCTCTTAGTTGTCGTGTGACCTTGGTGTTCTTCATTTTCCTTTGTTCCAGGTGGGTTGAGACCAATTGATGCATCTTAGATGGCCGCTTGTTACCATTTAAGACCCCAGACGCCACATTTCAAAGTGGGATGCAGAATGTTTTCATAATAGAATTATTTTGCCAATTGACTTAGAAGTCCCCTCAAACCATGGTCCCCAGACCCCCGCCCTTGCTCTGCTGCCCTTTGAAGCATTCATTTTATCTCGGAAACTTCTTTCCTTTTGGTCCAGTCCAATTGAGCTGACCTTCCATGTATTGAGTGTTGTCCTTCCCTTCACCTAAAGCAGTTCTTATCTACTGATTAATCAATAAAAAACCCTCTCCCTCCCTCCCTCCCTTCCCCCCTCGTAACCACAAAAGTATGTGTTCTTCTCAGTTTTTACTATTTCTCAAGATCTTATAATAGTGGTCTTATACAATATTTGTCCTTTTGCCTCTGACTCATTTCACTCAGCATAATGCCTTCCAGGTTCCTCCATGTTATGAAATGTTTCACAGATTCGTCACTGTTCTTTATCGATGCGTAGTATTCCATTGTGTGAATATACCACAATTTATTTACCCATTCATCCGTTGATGGACACCTTGGTTGCTTCCAGCTTTTTGCTATTGTAAACAGAGCTGCAATAAACATGGGTGTGCATATATCTGTTTGTGTGAAGGCTCTTGTTTCTCTAGGGTATATTCCGAGGAGTGGGATTTCTGGGTTGTATGGTAGTTCTATTTCTAACTGTTTAAGATAACGCCAGATAGATTTCCAAAGTGGTTGTACCATTTTACATTCCCATCAGCAGTGTATAAGAGTTCCAATCTCTCCGCAGCCTCTCCAACATTTATTCTTTTGTGTTTTTTGGATTAATGCCAGCCTTGTTGGAGTGAGATGGAATCTCATCGTAGTTTTAATTTGCATTTCTCTAATGGCTAATGATCGAGAGCATTTTCTCATGTATCTGTTGGCTGGCTGAATATCTTCTTTAGTGAAATGTGTGTTCATATCCTTTGCCCACTTCTTGATTGGGTTGTTTGTCTTTTTGTGGTTGAGTTTTCACAGAATCACGTAGATTTTAGAGATCAGGCGCTGGTCGGAGATGTCATAGCTGAAAATTCTTTCCCAGTCTGTATGTGGTCTTTTTACTCTTTTGGTGAAGTCTTTAGATGAGCATAGGTGTTTGATTTTTAGGAGCTCCCAGTTATCGGGTTTCTCTTCATCATTTTTGGTAATGTTTTGTATTCTGTTTATGCCTTGTATTAGGGCTCCTAGGGTTGTCCCTATTTTTTATTCCATGATCTTTATCGTTTTAGTCTTTATGTTTAGGTCTTTGATCCACTTGGAGTTAGTTTTTGTGCATGGTGTGAGGTATGGGTCCTGTTTCATTTTTGTGCAAATGGATATCCAGTTATGCCAGCACCATTTGTTAAAAAGGCTATCTTTTCCCCAATTAACTGACACTGGTCCTTTGTCAAATATCACCTGCTCATACATGGATGGATTTATATCTGGGTTCTCAATTCTGTTCCATTGGTCTATGTGCCTGTTGTTGTACCAGTACCAGGCTGTTTTGACTACTGTGGCTGTATAATAGGTTCCGAAATCAGGTAGAGTGAGGCCTCCCACTTTCTTCTTCTTTTTCAGTAATGCTTTGCTTATTCGGGGTTTCTTTCCCTTCCATATGAAATTGGTGATTTGTTTCTCTATCCCCTTAAAATATGACATTGGAACTTGGATCAGAAGTGCGTTATATGTATAGATGGCTTTTGGTAGAATAGACATTTTTACTATGTTAAGTCTTCCTATCCTTGAGCAAGGTATGTTTTTCCACTTAAGTAGGTCCTTTTGAATTTCTGGTAGTAAAGCTTTGTAGTTTTCTTTGTATAGGTCTTTTACATCCTTGGTAAGATTTATTTCTAAGTATTTTATCTTCTTGGGGGCTACTGTGAATGGTATTGATTTGGTTATTTCCTCTTCGGTGTTCCTTTTGTTGATGTAGAGGAATCCAAGTGATTTTTGTATGTTTATTTTATAACCTGAGACTCTGCCAAACTCTTCTATTGGTTTCAGTAGTTTTCTGGAGGATTCCTTAGGGTTTTCTGTGTATAAGATCATGTCATCTGCAAATAGGGATAACTTTACTTCCTCCTTGCCAATCCGGATACCCTTTATTTCTTTGTCTAGCCTAATTGCCCTGGCTAGGACTTCAAGTACGATGTTGAATAAGAGCGGTGATAAAGGGCATCCTTGTCTGGTTCCCGTTCTCAAGGGAAATGCTTTCAGGTTCTCTCCATTTAGAGTGATATTGGCTGTTGGCTTTGCATAGATGCCCTTTATTATGTTGAGGAATTTTCCTTCAATTCCTATTTTGGTAAGAGTTTTTATCATAAATGGGTGTTGAACTTTGTCAAATGCCTTTTCTGCATCAATTGATAAGATCATGTGGTTTTTATCTTTTGTTTTATTTATGTGATGGATTACATTAATGGTTTTTCTGATATTAAACCAGCCTTGCGTACCTGGTATAAATCCCACTTGATCAGGGTGAATTATTTTTTTGATGTGTTGTTGGATTCTATTGGCTAGAATTTTGTTAAGGATTTTTGCATCTATGTTCATGAGGGATATAGGTCTATAATTTTCTTTTTTTGTAATGTCTTTACCTGGTTTTGGTATCAGGGAGATGGTGGCTTCATAGAATGAGTTGGGTAGTATTCCGTCATTTTCTATGCTTTGAAATGCCTTCAGTAGTAGTGGTGTTAACTCTTCTCTGAAAGTTTGGTAGAACTCTGCAGTGAAGCCATCTGGGCCAGGGCTTTTTTTTTGTTGGAAGTTTTTGGATTACCGTTTCAATCTCTTTTTTTGTTATGGGTCTATTTAGTTGTTCTACTTCTGAATGTGTTAGTTTAGGTAGGTAGTGTTTTTCCAAGAATTCATCCATTTCTTCTAGGTTTTCAAGTTTGTTAGAGTACAATTTTTCGTAGTAATCTGAAATGATTCTTTTAATTTCATTTGGTTCTGTTGTGATGTGGTCCTTCTCGTTTCTTATTTGGATTATTTGTTTCCTTTCCTGTATTTCTTTAGTCAGTCTAGCCAATGGTTTATCAATTTTGTTAATTTTTTCAAAGAACCAGCTTTTGGCTTTGTTAATTCTTTCAATTGTTTTTCTGTTCTCTAATTCATTTAGTTCAGCTCTAATTTTTATTATTTGTTTTCTTCTGGTGCCTGATGGGTTCTTTTGTTGCTCACTTTCTATTTGTTCAAGTTGTCGGGACAGTTCTCTGCTTTTGGCTCTTTCTTCTTTTTGTATGTGTGAATTTATGGATATAAATTGGCCTCTGAGCACTGCTTTTGCTGTGTCCCAGAGGTTTTGATAGGAAGTATTTTCATTCTCGTTGCATTCTATGAATTTCCTTATTCCCTCCTTGATGTCTTCTATAATCCAGTCTTTTTTCAGGAGGGTATTGTTCAGTTTCCAAGTATTTGATTTCTTTTCCCTGGTTTTTCTGTTATTGATTTCTAGTTTTATTGCCTTGTGGTCTGAGAAGATGCTTTGTAATATTTCGATGTTTTGGACTCTGCAAAGGTTTGTTTTATGACCTAATATGCGGTCTATTCTAGAGAACGTTCCATGTGCGCTAGAAAAAAAAGTATACTTTGAAGCAGTTGGGTGGAGAGTTCTGTATAAGTCAATGAGGTCAAGTTGGTTGATTGTTGTAAGTAGGTCTTCCATGTCTCTATTGAGCTTCTTACTGGATGCCCTGTCCTTCTCCGAAAGTGGTGTGTTGAAGTCTCCTACTATAATTGTGGAGGTGTCTATCTCACTTTTCAATTCTGTTAAAATTTGATTTATGCATCTTGCAGCCCTGTCATTGGGTGCATAAATATTTAATATGGTTATGTCTTCCTGATCAATTGTCCCTTTTATCATTATGTAGTGTCCTTCTTCATCCTTTGTGGTGGATTTAAGTCTAAAGTCTATTTTGTCAGAAATTAATATTGCTACTCCTCTTCTTTTTTGCTTATTGTTTGCTTGATATATTTTTTTCCATCCTTTGAGTTTTAGTTTGTTTGTGTCTCTAAGTCTAAGGTGTGTCTCTTGTAGGCAGCATATAGATGGATCGTGTTTCTTTATCCGGTCCGTGACTCTCCGTCTCTTTATTGGTGCATTTAGTCCATTTACACTTAGCGTAATTATAGATAAAGAAGTTTTTAGTGCTGTCATTTTGATGCCTTTTGATGTGTGTTGTTGGCAATTTCATTTTTCCTCATACTTTTTTGTGCTGAGACGTTTTTCTTAGTAAATTGTGAGATCCTCATTTTTATAGTATTTGACTTTATGTTAGTTGAGTCGTTGCGTTTTTCTTGGCTTTTATCTTGAGTTATGGAGTTGTTATACCTTTTTGTGGTTACCTTATTATTTACCCCTATTTTTCTAAGTAAAAACCTAACTTGTATCGTTCTATATCGCCTTGTATCACTCTCCATCTGGCAGTTCAATGCCTCCTGTATTTAGTCCCTCTTTTTGATTATTGTGATCTTTTACCTATTGACTTCCATGACTCCCTGTTATGTGTATTTTTTTTTAATTAATCTTAATTTGTTTGTTTTTGTGATTTCCCTCTTTGAGTTGATATCAGGATGTTCTGTTTTGTGATCTTGTATTGTGCTGGTATCTGATATTATTGGTTTTCTGACCAAACAACATCCTTTAGTATTTCTTGTAGCTTTGGTTTGGTTTTTGCAAATTCTCTAAACTTGTGTTTATCTGTAAATATCTTAATTTCGCCTTCATATTTCAGAGAGAGTTTTGCTGGATATATGATCCTTGGCTGGCAGTTTTTCTCCTTCAGTGCTCTGTATATGTCATCCCATTCCCTTCTTGCCTGCATGGTTTCTGCTGAGTAGTCTGAACTTATTCTTATTGATTCTCCCTTGAAGGAAACCTTTCTTTTCTCCCTGGCTGCTTTTAAAATTTTCTGTTTATCTTTGGTTTTGGCAAGTTTGATGATAATATGTCTTGGTGTTTTTCTTTTTGGATCAATCTTAAATGGGGTTCGATGAGCATCTTGGATAGATATCCTTTTGTCTTTCATGATGTCAGGGAAGTTTTGTGTCAGGAGTTCTTCAACTATGTTCTCTGTGTTTTTTTTCCCTCCTGCCTGTTCTGGGACTCCAATCACCCACAAGTTATCCTTCTTGATAGAGTCCCACATGATTCTTAGGGTTTCTTCATTTTTTTAATTCTTTTATCTGATTTTTTTTCAGCTATGTTGGTGTTGATTCCCTGGTCCTCCAGACGTCCCAGTCTGCATCCTAATTGCTCGAGTCTGCTCCTCTGACTTCCTATTGCGTTGTCTAATTCTGTAATTTTATTGTTAATCTTTTGGATTTCTACATGCTGTGTCTCTATGGATTCTTGCAACTTATTAATTTTTCCACTATGTTCTTGAATAATCTTTTTGAGTTCTTCAACAGTTTTATCAGTGTGTTCCTTGGCTTTTTCTGCAGTTTGCCTTATTTCATTTGTGATGTCTTGAAGCATTCTGTAAATTAGTTTTTTATATTCTGTATCTGATAATTCCAGGATTGTATCTTCATTTGGGAAAGATTTTGATTCTTTTGTTTGGGGGGTTGGAGAAGTTGTCATGGTCTGTTTCTTTATGTGGTTTGATATGGACTGCTATCTCCGAGCCATCACTGGGAAACTAGTTTTTCCAGAAAATCCGCTGACTGGTACGCTGGCTCCAGGCTCTGAAAACAAATCGCTGCTTCCCATATGTGTTCGTTCTCTGTCTCTAAATCTGTGTTTGTTGTTCGGGGTTCGTAGATTGTTATGTATGTGATCAATTCACTTGTTTTTCTGAGTCTTTGTTGCAAGAGGGATCCGAGGTAGCGTCTACCTAGTCGGCCATCTTGGCCCCGCCTCTCGGGATAATTCTTTGATTTGGGCCCTTTTTTCTTTTTGTATGTGTGCATTTATTGATACAAATTGACCTCTGAGCACTGCTTTTGCTGTGTCCCAAAGGCTCTGATAGGACGTGTTTTCATTCTCGTTGGAGTCTATGAATTTCTTTATTCCATCTTTAATGTCTTCTTTTTTGAGCAGGGTATTGTTCAGTTTCCAAGTGTTTGGTTTCTTTTCACTGCTTTTTCTGTTACTGACTTCTACTTTTATGGCCTTATGGTCAGAGAAGATGGTTTGTAATGTTTCAATGTTTTGGATTTTGCTAAGGCTTGCTTTATGACCTAATATGTGGTCTATTCTAGAGGATGTTCCGTGTGCAGTAGAAAAGAAAGTATACTTGGTTGCTGTTGGGTGTAATGTTATTTATATGTCTGTAAGGTTAATTTGGTTGTTGTGGCATTTAGAACTTCCGTGTCTTTATTGAACTTCTTTCTGGATGTCCTGTCCTTCACCGAAAGTGGTGCTTTGAAGTCTCCTAATATAATTGTGGAGCTTTCCATCTCATTTTTCAAGGCTGTTAAAGTTTGTTTTATGTATCTTGCAGCCCTGTCATTGGGTGCGTAAATATCTAATATGGTTATATCCTTCTGGTATATTGTCCCTTTAATTATTATATAGTGTCCCTCCTTATCCTTTGTGGTAGATTTAACTTTAAAGTCTATTTTGCCAGAAATTAATATTGCCACTCCTGCTCTCTTTTGATTGTTTTGTGCTTGATATATTTTTTTTCCATCCCTTGAGTTTTAATTTGTTTGTTTCTGTAAGTCTACGGTGTGTCTCTTGTGGGCAGCATATACACAGATCATGTTTTTTTTATCCTTTCTACCATCCTCCATCTCTTTATTGGTGCCTTTAGTCCATTTACATTCAGCATAATTATGGATAGGTATGAGTTTAGTTCTGTCATTTAGATGTCTTTTTTTGTGTGTTGTTGACAGTTTCTTTTTCCCAATCAATTTTTTGTGCTGAGTAATTTATCTTTATATATTGTCTTTTCCTCTTATTTGTTTTTATTGATTTTGTTTCTTCTGAATCTTTATTTTTTTCTTGTGTTTTATTTTGATGAGTAGGCTAGTTGGTCTCCTTTGTGGTTACCTTAATATTTACCCTTATTTTTCTAACTTTAAACCTAACTTTTATTTTTTTATATTGCCTTGTCTTCCTCTCCATTTGAAAGACCTATGACTGCATTTCTTAGCCCCAATTTATTGTGTTAATATAGTGTTCTTTTACATAATAACATTGCTGTTTCCCTCTTTTGAACTTTTTTTGTCTTGATTAATTTTTGTGATTTTCCTGTCTGGGTCGACCTCTGATTGTTCTGCACAGTGTTCTAGTCTTGCATTCATACCTGATATTATTGATTTTCTAACCAAAGAACTACCTTTAGTATTTCTTGTAGTTTTGGTTTGGTTATTATGAATTTCCTAAACTTATGTTTTTCTGGAAATGTCCTAATTTCCCTGTCATATTTAAGAGACAGTTTTGCTGGATATGTGATTCTTGGCTGGCAATTTTTTTTCCTTCAATGCTTTATATAAATCATCCCACTGCCGTCTTGCCTTCATGGTTTCTGCCAGATAGTCTGAGTTTATTCTTATTGACTCTCCTTTGTAGGTGAATTTTTGTTTATCCCTAGCTGCTCTTAAAATTCTCTCTTTATCTTTAGTTTTGGCAAGTCTGATTATGATATGTCTTGGTGACTTTGTTTTAACACCTACCTTATGTGGAGTTCCATAAGCATCTTGGATAGATATCTTCCCATCTTTCATGATATCAGGGAAGTTTTCTGCCAACAAATCTTCAACAATTCTCTCTGTATTTTCTGTTATCCCTCCCTGTTCTGGTGCTCCAATCACTCATTGGTTATTTCTCTTGATAGAATCCCACATGATTCTTAAGTTTTCTACATTTTTTTAAATTCACTTATTTGATTTTTCTTCATATATGTTGGTGCCAAGTGCTTTATCTTCAAGCTCACCAGTTCTGCCTTAATACAGAAAACTTACGCTTGCTCAATTCTGCTCCTCTGACTTTCTATTGAGTTGCCTAATTCTGTAATTTTATTGTTAATCTTCTGAATTTCTGATTGCTGTTTCTCTATGGATTGTTGCAGCTTATTAAACTTTTCATCACGTTCTTGAGTAGCTTTTTAATTTCTTCAACTGTTTTGTCTGTGTGTTCCTTGGCTTGTTCTGTGTATTGCCTAATCTCTTTCCTGATGTCTTGAAGGGTTCTGTATATTAATCTTTTGTATTCTGTATCTGGTAATTCCAGGAAGACACTTTCATATAGAAGGTCCCTTGATTCTTTGTTTTGAGAGCTTGTTGAGGTGATCATGATCTGTTTCTTTATGTGATTTGATATTGACTCTTGTCTCTGATCCATCTATAAGTTACTGTGTTAGTTTGTTTACTGTATCTTTGCTTCTTGCTTTGTTTTTGCTTTGATATGCCCAAATGGGTTGCTTGAATGAGCTAGTTTGATTATTTTCACCTTTGAAGCTCTGACTTCCTGTCACCAGATGGTTAGAGCTGTTATCAGGTGTATCGGTACAGGAGTCCATTCACTTTTCTTGTGATTCAGCTCAGTTGTCCAGGCAGGTGGTCATGAAGTGTGTGGAACAGGCTCTGTCCTACAGTCTTGGAAGGGCTGGATGATTGGTGTAGTCACCAGTATCTAGTTGCAGCAGGGGGTCACAGTCTGAACAAGTCAGGCAGCTGAGAATCATCCCCCAAGTGACCCTGAGGAAGCATGTCCCTCTTCCCTAGAGCATACATGTGGATGGGTTCTTCAGACAGACCTTGGGCACCCAGTGCTTTTGGTTGTAAGGACTGGTAGGTAATAGTTATCCTTGGATCCCTGTTGCAGGTGGCTGTGTGACCTGAGTAGAACCACCAGTCCTTAGGCCCCTGATGTGGGTAGGTGAGGACCCTGTTTAATAGGCAAAGTGATGTCAGTCATCAAACACCCACCTCTCCACTGCACAGCTGAAACAGTTGCAGTCTGCCAACAAGTGCCTATTCTCCTGAAATAGGCCCACTCAAGTCCATGGAGAGGGGAAAGGTATTCAAAGCCCATGGACCATTTATGCCTGGACAGGAGCTGCTTCTGTCCTGAGCTTCCCAGGTTAGTGAAGCTGGCAAATTATCTTTTCCCCCAATTGCAAATTTATTCCTTCGCCAAGGCTGAGAGATTGCCTCCAGGTGCTCAACATGGCCTATCTCAGGCTCTGGTAAATCAACAGCCTCTGAAGCTGGCTTGGGATGCGAGGGACACAGTAAAATATACACAAGTACTTAGCTTTTGCTGAGAGCACTGTTTTTCTCTCATTCCAGAGGTGTGAGTAGCCAGTGCAGCTGGCCGCTTCTTGCTGAGGAAACTGCGGCCGAATGCTACTACCAGCCTGCCGCAGCCACTCCCAGGAATGGTGCCTGAGGGATCCCGGTGATTCAGATCCGGCAGCTCCTCTCTGCTTCTGAACTGTCTCTCCCTCCCCTGCCCCTCAGTCCATTTTCTAATATTGCTTTTGATGTTCAGGGCTCCTAGCTTGTTATAAATATAATCGTTTCACTTGTTTTGGGGGTATTTTTTGTAAGAGGGATTGCCAGAACCATCTGGCTATTCCACCATCTTGGCCCCACCTCAAAAATACTTGTTTTATCATTGAGCAATGGCTTGCTTAATCTCTAAAATATTTTTCCTTAAATACTAGTTCTATCTAGTGTTAATATTGCTACAATCACTTTCATTTGGTTACTATTCCCATGATATAGTTTTCCTTATCTTTATTTTCAACTTTTCTCTGCTATTTTATTTTAGATGGAGGTTTATGGGTGAGTTTTATTTCCTTTTTTTAATCAAATATAAAAATCCCTCCATTTAAAACTCAAAATTAATGTTTATGTTGAAGTGGTGGCTCAAATGGTTCGCACTCAGTTGCTAACCTAAAGGTTGGCAGATCGAACTTACCGAGCTAGCTGCAGAAAAGAAGATCTGGAAATCTGCCTTTGTTAAGATTACAGCCAAGAAAACCCTATGAGCAGTTCTACTTTGTAACACCTGAGGTCACCAGGAGTCAGCACTGACATGACGGCAACTAGGAACACTCATCTGCAGTGATTTTTACCATCTTATTTGGTGTTTTCTCTTTATGATTTTTTTCTCTCTTTCTTTATTTCTTTTTTCCTAGCTTCCGTCAAATTGATTAGGTTTTCTTAATTTTTTTTCTCCCAACAACAACAGTGGTTTTGAATTTTGAATTTTATTTTCATTTTTGTGGTTACCCATAAATCTTTAGGCCACATATTTAAATTAATGTGTATAAAACCCATCACTATTTTACCTTCCTCCTGAACAGCACAAAGATATTAAAACACATAACTTCTGATTAAAACCCATGCACCTATCATGTAATTATTTTATTATGGTATTCACCCACTCTTTTACATCTTTAATAATTTGAAACATAGTTATATTATTGTTCTTTTCAGACTAAGGCATTATTTCCAGTTTCGAAGGTGCTAGTTCTGTGTACTTTATTTGTTGACTCTCATTTGTCATGGTTCTTTTTCTTGGGTGGTTGGTTTATAATTTGGATTGTCAGCTCATCTTCAATGAGGTATTTTTTTTTTTTTCCTGTGGGAGTTCTACCACCCCTGGGTTGTGAAAGTTTCCCTACAGAAATATTTTCACATTTGCTTCTGCTAAATATGTGGGACTTTAATGGTCCTGAACAGTTATTTTAATTTCTCCACTTGGAATTCCCATACCAGGCTGATAGTACAAATTTAGATTGCACATCTGTGTGTGCACAGACCTGGTGTTTCCATTTTTCATGGTGAATTTCCTCTTTTCTCTCCCTCAGACTGTAAATTTCCTTATTGAAATCCTGAGATTTTGGTTTCTATTTCACGAAAGGGGCAGCTCTTTGAAGCTCTAGACTTTATGCAGGAAGTCAATTTCAGTTTCACTGCCTCAGTGTGTTTCAGTATCCCATCTCCCATCCTACACACCTGTGAGAACCCCAACCTCAGACCCAACATTTTCTGTCCATCAAGTTTCCTCATTTGACACCAGGAGATTCACTTTTTCCTTTTTTGTCTAAGGTTAGCTAAGTGTCAAAATTATTTTTAGTTGTATTTTATAAAACATAGAGTGTTCTTGGCAATTCCCACCACCAAATGTCCGCCACCCTGACACACATACACACGTACACATATCCTGCCTGTCACTTGACTAACTCCTGCTTGTCCTTCAGGCTCCAGCTTAGACACATTCTTTCCAGGAAACTCCCTGACCTTTGCACTCCACAGACAGCAGGAGGTGTTCTTGTCATGTGCTCCAAGGCCCCATACATAACCTATCAGACCATTTGTCATCAGAGGAACTTTCCTGTTAGTTTTACTCACTCTTACAATACACGCTAAGATCCTTAAAGGCAGGGATTAAGTCTTGTTTCCCCCATTTAGACTGCTGGCACAGAGCCTAGCACAACCTAGACTACCTTTAAATATGTTGTGTGATGACCTCCTTTGTGCTTGGCCCTGTTCTAGGTGATAGAGATATGCAAGGCAGTTAGACAGAGCCTAGACCAAAACCAAACCAAATCTGTTGTCACTGAGTCTGTGTGGTTTCCAAGGAGCAGCTGGTGGATTTGAACTGCTGGCCTTTTGGTTTGCAGCCAAACTCTTAGCCACTGTGCCACCAGGGCTCCCGACAGACCCCCAGGTCCTTACAAAGCACACAGTCTTGTTGGGAGAGCAGACTTCCCTCCCCTTACTCCTTCCTATATCACCCACCCCAACCTCAGTACATTTCCTGTGACAATTTGCTTTCAATTCTTTCCACAATAGATTGTAAGTCTCTCGTATGTGGATAAGGGAGGGAGAGACTAATATTTTCTGATTAGTTCTCCTGTTCCTGGTTTTTTTCTAGGAATTTTTTTGTCATCAATCCAAAGGGGGGGGGGAATGAAGTAGCTTTATTGATATATTTTGCAGGAGGTGAAACCAAGTTTCAAAATAGTTAAGACTTTTTGCTAAGATCACAAAGCAAATAAAGTGCCTTTCCAGGTTCCAGTTCAGGTTGGACTGGTGGCAAAACCCATACTCTTCTCTGTTGCCTCCAGGTCTCGGCGTTTCATTGGCCTCTGTGTCCCTGAGGCTCAGCCAGGGGCCTGGAGCAGGAACTGGTAAATGCCCATGAAGCAGAGGGTAGATTGAGAGAGCTAGGAAAATGAACAAGGGTATTCTGTCCTGCTATTATTGGAAATGCAAGTTGTTGAGCCCACCCCAGAAGCATGGAGTCAGAATCTGCGTTTTAACAAGACCCCTGTGTGATTCCTACCACATCACATTAGAGTTTGAATAGAACCAGTCTAGGAGTCATCTAAAATTTATACCTGAGAAGCCTGATGCCAAGTAGGGCGTGTTATTTAGCAAGCTGCAGGTCTGGGAGTGCAACTCAAGGGCCACAGTTCTTTCTACAGTGAGCTGTCTCTCATGGGCTTGAAAAGTTTCCCTCTCGAAGGATCCACATGCCAAAATAATAATTAACCTCAGTCTGTTGCCATGTTTAAGACTTTGGCCCAATCCCCAGCCTAAACATCCCTGAGACCTCTGAGAACTTTCTCTACGTCCCCAGCAAAGGCAGGTTTGTTCCTTGTTCTCCCCAGAGTGAGTTTCAGACACTTACCTGAGGCAGCAGACTTTCCATGGAGATTGCAGGACTAGGAACCCTCCCGTGCCCTCCTTGGTACCCATTTTCCTCTTGTGCTGCCTAGGCACCAATGCCCTCTCCCTTGTCTCCTGCCTCCTTGCCTTATTGGGCCCACAGGCCTGGGGGAGAGAGGCCCCCAGCTTTTCACAGATGCAAGGGATTCTGATAAGTGGCTTTTCCTTTCAGCGCTGCTTTCTGCCTAATGTTTGGTTTGCTATATCCTTGCCAAGCCCGGTCAGTGGAGTTGAGGCCGGTACAGGATGTGGGGGAGAGAACAGAGTACATGGGGATGGAAATATTTGTTTCTGTTTGGTCAAGCCCAGAGTTCCTCTCTGAGAAAGTCCCTGGTAACCCATGCTTCTGCTCTGGGCTGTGTGTTCGCAGCTGCTGCTGCAGGAAGAAAAAGACCTCCTTTTTAGCTCAGGGTGAAATTCAGTCCTGGTCCGTTTTGTTTTTAAGCTAGAATGCTTATTTTGACCTCATGTGCAGTCCACCAGCTGGAATTCAAATGCCCATGAAAAAATGTTTCAAAGACACGGTTTTAAATCCCAGTGTCTGCAAGTTCCCTGAGAGGACCTGTTATTTTATTACTTATTGAATTCCTCAATCCATCAGGCTCTCAATCTCCTTTAAATATGGGGGTAATCCGTTTTTGAAAATGTTTTGAAGTCTTCAGATACACCCCCTGGCTAGTTAAAAATCTGAAAAGAAATTTCATTTGTATCCCTGAAAGCTCAAAGTTCTTATGATTATGAAATGCGTTTATCAAGATTTTTGTTTCTATTTCTCCTTGTTTCCCACATACTATTTACTAGCGATTCACAGTTAGAATGCATAATTACTCAGAGGGGATTTACTTGGGTTGAAATGACCCTGGAGCAAATTAAGGTAGGCACAGACAAGTGGAGGCAAGTGTGGGTAAAAAGTGTGTACTCAACAGAGAGTCCCTGACGAAGCAGGAGAAAAGTGGGTGCAGAACTCAAATTCACTTAAAAAGACCAGACCTAATGGTCTGACTGAGACTGGAGGGACCCCGGAGGACATGGCCCCAGGACTCTCTGTTAGCCCAAAACTAAAAAAATTCCTGAAGTCAACTCCTCTGACAAAGATTAGGCTGGACTATGAGACATAAAATGATACTTCTTAGCTCAAGTAGACACAAGGCTATGTGGGCAGCTCCTGTCTGGAGGTGAGATGAGAAGGCAGAGGGGGACAGGAGCTGGTTGAATGCACACAGGAAATACAAGGCGGAGAGGAGGAGTGTGCTGTCACATTGTAGGGAGAGCAACTAGGGTCACATAACAATGTGGGTATAAATTTTTATATGAGAAACTAATGTGAACTGTAAACTTTCATTTTAAGCACACTTAAAAAAAAAAAAGAGGCAGGATGAAAAAAAAAAAGAATGCTAATAAACACTTCTGAGATGCAAAAAAAAAAAAAATGTACTGTACCTTGAGAGAAAGGCAGGCTTAGTGTCCTTCCAGCTTAAGGAAACACCTTTCACTACCTCAGGTTCCTATGTGACGTCTGAGAATCACTGCAGGCAGGCGAGGATCAAGCCTACTGTGTGAAGTCATTCCCAGAAAAATTGACCGAGAAGCCCCATCTTAGCAGTGGCTGGCGAGGCGGGGGGATGTACCCTGTAGAGAGAGCGACTGCCTTGTTAGGGATTTTCTTTCACGAACAAGCACAGATACTCTCAGCCAATTATCCCACTTTGGTTCTGACTCTAAAATTTAAATTGTAGGATGTGAAAAAGAGGGAAATTGAAGCAGGCTTTGTCAGACTTTACCTGTAAGCAGAGAGAGGTCTTGGAATGGAGTCAGCGGGCACTCCTCACTCAGTGGGTTTTCCTTATCTATTTAGGGGATTTTTTTTTTTTATTTACTTAGGGGAAAAACAACAACTGCCATATTTTTTTTTTCTTTTAGCTCTTCATTTGATGAGGTTGCCAAGTGCTATTCTCCCAGACAACTGTACTCTAAAAACAGACTGCTTGAGGAATTACTTCCCAGTTATTTCTCACTGAACACAATCAGAACTAAACTGGGATTTGGAAATCTCCCTCTCCTTAGTCATTTGGGAGACAGAGGCCCTGGCCTGGTCAAGGGTCTTCTGCTCAGAACAGAATGTTCTGGATACACTTGGAGCCGGTCGGATCGGATTATGATTCTTTCCTCAACGTCTATGACCTTACATGAATTTAAAAAGGGAAAATGAGCCCTTCTCTTCCACTGAAGTTCAGAGCCATAAAAATGTGGCTGATGGGCCAGGATGCCCACCCACGATCTGATGGCAGGAAAGTCACCATATGAGCAGAAGACTAAGCCATGGCAGTTTGAGGGCAGAGTCTTTTCATGGTGAACCATCTGGCTTATATTGGTACCCACCTTGGCATAACACGTTTGGCAGAATGTGTGAACCCGGAGGAAAAAGGTATGTCTTTTGGTAAATTAAATAATAATAATAAGCAACATTAATCTTCTAGGTCTCAGGAAGATGGTCTTTGAGAGGCCCCTTAAATGGTGACTCCAAAGTGTCTCAGCACCCAAGGGTCAGAATAGCTCTGGCATAGCGGAGACACGGGGGAGCCCAAGGATTCTTGGGAATAAGACGTAGCTTCTTTTTTTTTTTTTTTTCCTTGTTTTATTTTTATCAGAGAAGGCACAGCTGTGGGGCGATTTGTATCACCACAGCTAGAGGTAGCGGAATTCCCATGCCACCAGCCTGAAGGCCAAAATTCCTGAGACTGACCTCACGGGGCAAGTCTGAACCCCAGTCACCAGCCCCAGACAAGTTGTGAGTATAGTCTGGCCTGGTACCAATCCAAGGGTAAGCTCCTGTTCAGAATTCCTGGGAATGTCTGCAGAGAGGAGCCCCAGGACAGAACTAGAATTTTGACTGCTAAGGGAGGCAGGGGCAGGAGTTTGTGCCCACTGAAAGGGAATTCAGTGTTTATGAAACATAAATGTAAATGTGGCGGCCTTTGTCCTCTCCAGCTGATAAAGCAAGCATGAAACTTGCTGGTTGGGTTATATAGGTATTGTTTTCACCAGGCCACTCCTTGTTAATGTGCTATCCTGTGTGATATGGCCCTGGGCCTGTGACTGCCTGTGTCAAGGCAATAAATTATGAGTATATTGCATTATGTTCTAATATGGTTATTAAAGGGAGGCCTGAAAAGCCAGGTAGTTACATGAGATTTCTCCAAAAGGGTATGGGAGTGGGGGCATTCCTGAAATCAGTAATGGGAGAAAGAGTTTAACAGAAAGGAAATAGGAACTTCCTCTCTGCTAAGACAGATGGATAAAGGGACTCTCCCTTCTCACTGAGCTCATTCTCCTTTCTGGACTTTGGTGGGTTGATGACTAGGTGTGAGCTTCTGGCTGGGGAGCACAGAGACAGAGCCTTCCATTGGGAGGCAAACAGAAATTCAAATGCAAAGATCCTCTGAGCATTTAGAACGGGAGACCCAGATCACCCAGCTTCATGCTGGTCTCTGTATTTGTTTTCTGTCCATCATTTCTGATTCACCTTCTGTCTTATCTAAATGTCATGGGCCTTGCCTCAGCTATGCTGCTAGGAAAAGGGCATCTGTATTCCCTTAAGCCCCTTGAGGAGGACAGGAGAGTCGGAGCAGTCATGCAGAAACCCAAAGGCAGAGGTGACTCCTAGCATCAGGGAGTGGACTTTCACCCTCTGTATCTCCCTCCATGGCCAATTTTAGAGGAGCTTTGTGTGAGCTTAAGGAAAACTCAATCTTCTGCAGCCAAGGCTGGAACAAGATGAAAGGCAGTAGCAAGAACTGGATGCACCTTTAGCAAATGGCAGAAGCCGGGCGCTTAAGTTCGCTGTTCTTAAGTCAACCATAGGTTTACATGCCAACTTAGCCATTCTGTGAAGCTGAGTTCACTGTTCTTAAGTCAACCATAGGTTTACATGCCAACTTAGCCATTCTGTGAAGCTGAGTTCGCTGTTCTTAAGTCAACCATAGGTTTACATGCCAACTTAGCCATTCTGTGAAGCTGAGTTCGCTATTCTTAAGTCAACCATAGGTTTACATGCCAACTTAGCCATTCTGTGAAGCTGGATGCTGACAGTAGCGCAGGAGCTCCAGTTCACCCATCCAGCAGCTTGTGACAGATACCAGTGTGTTTCCAGGAAAGTCCATTATTTGATTTCTGAGTAGAGGTCTTTGGGAAACTCCGTTGGGAGAGTGGGAATTTGGGAACTACATTGTCATGGATTGAATTATGTCCCCCAAAAAATATGTGTATCAACTTGGTTAGGCCATGATCCCCAGTACTGTGTGGTTGTCCACCATTTTGTGATTGTAGTTTTATGTTAAGAGGATTAGGGTGGGATTGTAACACCACCCTTACTCAGGTCACCTCTCTGATCCAGTGTAAAGGGAGTTTCCCTGGGGTGTGGCCTGCACCACCTTTTATCTCTTAAGAGATAAAAGGAAAGAGAAGCAAGCAGAGAGTTGGTGACCTCATACCACCAAGAAAGAAGCACCAGGAGCAGAGTGTGTCCTTTAGACCCAGGGTTCCTGTGCAGAGAAGCTCCTAGTTCAGGGGAAGATTAATGAGAAAGATCTTCCTCCAGAGCCGTGAACAGAGAAAGCCTTCCCTGGAACTGATGCCCTGAATATGGACTTCTAGCCTACTAAAAAAAAACTAGACTGTGAGAAAACAAGTTTCTGTCTGTTAAAGCCATGCACTTGTGGTAACTTCTGTTACAGCAGCACTAGATAACTAAGACATACATAATGAAGTTAAATATTTCAGCCGAATTTCTCAGTGACACCAAAGCCATGTTGAATCCAGGAACTGAAAATTTACCTTGGCTGTATCACTGCCCATAGGTGATTTGTCATGGGGGAGTGTAGCACAGCAAGTGAGGGGGTGGGGAATGAAAATCAATGAACCAGACAGAATGTACTCTTTTTTCCTTTTCTTTTTTTCTGTCTCTCTCTCTCTTTTTTTTTTTTTTTTCCTTTTGGTCTAGCTTATTTCACTCACAATAATTATTTTGAAGGAAACCCTGGTGGCATAGTGGTAAAGTGCTACAGTTGCTAACCAGAGGACTGGCAGTTTGAATCCTCCAGGCGCTCCTTGGAAACTCTATGTGGCAGTTCTACTCTGTCCTATAGGGTCACTATGAGTTGGAATCAACTCAACGGCACTGGGTTTAGTTTTTTGGTTTGGGTGGCACGAGCAGTTTACAATCAGCTGCCACCATTAAGGTGGGTGGTTCAAACCCACCTAGCGGCTCTGCATAAGAAAGACCTAGCAAACTGCTTCCATAAAGATTGTTGATAGTTGCTGCCGAGTCAATTCTGACTCATGGCCTAGGGAACTCCATGCAGCAGTTACAGAACTCTGTAACACATGGGGTCACCATAAATCTGGGGCCAAGTTGATGTCAGCTAACAACGACAAAAACAATGTTGAGATTCACATATGTCACGTGTATCAATAGTTCATTTTTATTGTTGAGTAGTAATCCATTGTATGTGTGTTCCTCGGAGTGTTCACCCGTTACACTGTGACGAGCGTGTTGATAATTCCCACTTTTAAACTATTACAAATAAAGCTGCTATCAACATTTCTGTACAAATTTTTGTATGAACACAAGCTTTTATTTGTCTTGGGTAAATATCTGGGAGTAGAATGCCTGGATTATACGGAAGGTATAGATTTAGTTTTTTACAAATCTACCAAAATATTTCCCAAAGTGTAGAAGAGTTCCAGTTTCTCCATACCCTACCAGCACTTGGTATTTTCAGTATTTTAAGTTTTAGCCATTCAAGTACACGTGTGTTGTGGTATCTTTTTGTGGTTTTAATTTGTATTTCCTTAAGATGTTAAACATCTTTTCATATACTTATTATTCTTGTATCTTCTGTGGTGAAGTGCTCTTATCATTGAGTATTCACGATACAAGTCATTTTACAGATACGTGATTTGCAAGTATTTTCTCCCAGGCTGTGGCTTGCCTTTTCATTCCCTTTTTAAAAGCAGAAGTTTTTAATTTTGATGAAGTCCAATTTATGAAGTTTTTTTTTTTTATATGCATTAAGCCTTAACTATGTTATCTAAATATACATACACATATATTTCCCAGGTCATAAGATTTCTCCCAATTTTTTTAAATATAAGATTTATCATTGTATTTATTATTTGTATCTAGGCCTGTGATCCATTTTGACTTGTTTTTGTATATGATACAAGGTATAGATCAAAGTTATTTATTTATTTATTACATATAAACTGTCTTTTTCTTCACTGTCTTTCACATTTTTACTTGAATTTTAGAATTAGCTTATTAATCTCTTAAAAAAAAAAATGA
Organism: Loxodonta africana; assembly: GCF_030014295.1. Taxonomy (NCBI): domain Eukaryota; kingdom Metazoa; phylum Chordata; class Mammalia; order Proboscidea; family Elephantidae; genus Loxodonta; species Loxodonta africana. The sequence continues at coordinate 79,927,750 of NC_087357.1, read as the reverse complement.
AAATTTGCCCTGAACAAACTCAGTACTGAAGTCACTCCTGAGGTTTACCCCTCAGCCAAAGAGTAGACAGGCCCATAAAACAAACAATAATAGGAGTATCTCAGCCATGTATACCAGACTAAATGCGCACACCACACCAGTGGCAAGGATGTGAAGGCAAGAGGGTACAGGAAACCTGGATGTGTGAAAATGAGGAACACAAGGTTGCCATGTCCAGGGGTTGGCAACCAATGTCAGAAAACAATATGTGTACTAATTGTTTAATGAGAAAATAATTTGCTCTGTAAGCCTTCACCTAATGCAAAATTTTTTAAAAAAACGTTTGCTGAGATTTTAATTGGGATTCCATTGACTCTATAGATTAATTTGGGAAGAATACAGATCTAAACAATATTGAGTCTTCTGAATCAAAAATAACGTGTATCTCTCAGCTTTGATCCTGATTTGATACTCTGATTATCTGGCCATCCACTCCTCCAGAACAAGGTGCTCTGCTCATCTCTGTTCCCCCTGTTCCTAATCAATGATTAATGCTCAGGGAGCCCTAAGCTGACGCCACCACCTGGCACAGCACGTGGCGTGACCTCCTTACCCAGGAGGATAGGCCACCAGGAGTTCCTCTCAGGAAAAGTAGCTGCAGCCATACCCTCCATCCTTCCCCCCAGGTACGGAAAGGGCCACGCCCACTTCCAAGCCACAAAGCAGGTAGTTTCCCCGTGCGTTCACTTGTGCTACACTCAGGCTTCTTACTTCATTTAAAAATCACCAGTCTCTAAAATTCCTACACCACCAATATAGTCACTTAACTAAAAGAAGCAATTTGGCCTTTTGGTCCTGGTTCCAAAGCCCCACCCCACTTTCACCCGGATTGGCTGGTGAATCCTGCCCACTCTAATCTTTACTCGGATTGGCTGGAGATGTCCCACCCAGTAGTTGACCTTTACATAGATTGGCTATGGGGCCCCACCCAGTAGTTGACCTTTACATGGATTGGCTCCTCCACCTCCCCATGACTGATAAAAACCTTAGTACATGGGGACTTTCTGATCCTACTGCCAGGAGAGGAGTGCGTTGTCTGAATATAGGGGCCCTGGGCTGTGACCTTCCCAGACCAGTAAACCCGCACCACTGACAGAGGCAGCGAGAAGCGGAGACAATAAGATGACCTAGAGGGTGCCGGCAGAGTATAAACTTGGTGAACCCTCGCTGTGTGGAGCGACCAGTAGTTGAGCCCACAAAGTGATGTCATTGAGCTTCCTGTTTGAAAGTTTCCTGATGGGTGAGAATGAACATTGTTTTTTGGGAATGGTAAGCCGATCCCCGTTGAGACGTACGTGACCGTCCTTTTAGACACTGAGGTCCCATGTTGGGTCCCCTCCCAAACCTTACCCTGTAAATATCTTTCTGTTATTAAGGTTGTTGCACTTACATTGTTTCCATGAATTGCCTGTGACTATTCTAGGAATCATCCAACCCAATAGAGAAAGAGTGCCCTGGGGAGAATGGCTGATGTCAGAAGTGATGGAGAAGTTGGAGAACAGGGGTATATTTGACTTTCATCTCATAGGACCCATCTTGGTGCTGATTCTTATGGTCAGAGTTGCCCTTTCAGTTGGTGTCCCAGAAAGTTCTCCTATTCACACTTACATAGTGCTCATTTTTTGTAATATTACTTTCTTTAGTAGCTGGATATTTCACATGCATTCAGTATTTTTAAAGTAATTCTCATCACTGATTGAAGTTTGTGGTCAAGAGTCACTGATAAAGCCAGCGTGTTACTATGAGTGATGCGAGATGGCAGAGAGAGGGCTATACCATCAGACCAAAGCCCAGGGCCTTGCATCAAATGCCTGTTTAGCTGCTGACCGGCTGTGTAGCCCAGGGCATCCCTGAGCATCCACTCCTCCAAGGACATGAGAGTCTCTGTGGCAGGACAGAGATGTTCAGAGTTCAGGCTATGGAGCCAGCTATGTTTTTGTTAGCTGCCATTGAGTCAGCTCTGACTCAGGGTGACCTTAGTTATAACAGAGCGAAATATTGCTCCATCTCCACGATCATTGATATGTTTGAGTCCATTGTTGTGGTTATTGTGTCAGCCCATCTTACTGAGGGTTTTCTTCATTTTTACTGACCCCCTCCCTCAACCTTGGAGTCACCAGTTCACATAGGGCTGCTACAGTTGCATGAGCCCAGAGGTGGCCAGCCTCTAGGAGAGCGTTAGGTCCTGGGAGAAGCGGGTCAAGTCCAGCCATCTCCTCACTCTGCCAGACAGCAAACCCCACTCTGTTCACAGTAGTCTGGAGGGGCCGATTCCAGGTAGAGGAGAGTTGCTTCTCCAGAATCAGGTATTTCTTTGAAGGCAGTTTTGAATCTTGTCACCCTCGCCTCACTGTTAGCAGATTCCAGAACCACTGTGTTCCCTGAAAACAGGGGGTAAGGCTGACAGCCTGAGAGGAGAGGGCAGTGGAATTTGGGATATTGCAGGCCACACAAGGGGCTTCTCTGAAAGGATCCTCTTAGTGGCTAAGTCTGTAGAAAGGTCTCTCACCCCCAAAAACTTGAAGGATGTTTATTTCAGATGTTTCTCACATGGTCTCATGGTTGGTTTGTGTATTACTTTTCTAATGCGACTGTAACAAAGTACCACAAACCGTTTGTCTTAAGAACTGTAGAAATTTGTTCTCTAGCGTTTCTAGAGACTAGAAGTCTAAATTCAGGGTGTTGGCAGAGCCATGCTCTTTCTGAAAGCTCTAGGGCAGGATTCTTCCTTGTCTCTCTCTGCCTTCTGGTGGCCCCAGGTGGTCCTCGGACTGTGGCAGTGTAAGTACAGTCTCTGCCTCCGCGGTCACGTGGGCACTTTCTCTCAATGTCTCTCTGTATCTGGGTCCATTTTCTTTCTTACAAGGGCTCCAATCATAGAAGGATGAGGGCCCACTCAAATGACCTCATATGAACTAATTACGTCCACAATGACTCTCATTTTTTTTTAAAAAGTCACATTCACAAGTACCAGGGGCTAAGAAGACAACTTATTTTGTGTGGGGGGACACAATTCAACCCATAATTTGCTTCTGGAAAATCAAATCAACTGACCACAGTGTGGAAAGAACTCAAGATGTAGCCAAGCCTAGGGTTTCCGGGATTAAGAGGGAAGACAGATGCAGAAATACACAGAGAGACAGGGTAATGTGGTGTGGCAGTTAGAGCAAGGACTCCAAGCACAGTGCCTGGTGCATCTACCTGCTTGGTCTGTGTCTTTATGCGAGTTATTTCCTTTCTCCGTGCCTCGTCCAAGAAATGAGATGATGAAAGTATCTACTTCATGTGGTTGTGAGGAATTAACACAGGTCAGTGCTTAGAAGAAACAACTCTGCACACAGCAATACCATTAAAAAAAAAAAAAGCCAGTTGTCATTGAGTCGGTACTGACTCATGGTGACACCGTGTGTGTCAGAGTACGCTGTGCTCCATAGGGTTTTCATTGGCTGATTTTTCAGACATAGATTGACAGGGCTTTCCTCTGAGGCACCTACAGGTGGGTTCAATCCTCTGACTTTTTGGTTAGTAGTCAAGCAGTTGACCACTTGTGCCACCCAGGGACTCCAGTGATAATATATGGTGCTGTTATCACTTCCGGGTTTTACAGAACAATGTTCTGCAGGCATCCTGTCTCACTACTGACCTTCAGATGAAAACCAACCTTAGCAAAGAAGCTAAGTATTAATTTCTGGGATCTCTTGCCCTTGGGCTTGTAGACCAAGCTCAGTGGTGACTGAGGAACTCAGCCTGAACACGGGCATTTCTGGCAGAACTTTTCCCCTCCAGAGTTGCCAAGAATCCACCTGCATGCCTTGATTTGAGCCAGGAATGTTATGATGCATTATTCTTCGAGGGATGGAACAAGAGGCCTGAAGTCCAACCACCAGGGACACTGATAAAATAGTGATTGAATGTGTCACCACGCAAAAAGAGAGGAAGTGGAGGAAAACAAGAGACAATAAGGACCAAGAGGAGGAAGAACACGGGGAAAAAGGGACTTCAGATTCATTTCATCTTCACATGAAGGAAAATCCATGCCCTTTAAATCCATGTCCAGAACTGGTTGTCTATGTCCACTCTTACACCTGGTCCTCCGTATTGCCCTGAGCCGCTGGGGTGACTGGGGTTGGAACAGAGTTGCTGGTCCTGGATATTACTTTCTCTTTTCGCTGTTCTCCCATACAGTGTTCTGTTGATTTTTGTCTAAGTCCTGAACACATTCATGGTTTCATTACCAAACCGATTGCTTGTTTAAGGAAAACTCACTGTAGCAGTTAAATTATTTCCAGCTGTAAGATATAGAGATATCCTTAGGTTACCAAGCCAATGGCAGTTTTCATCCCAATGGGAAATAAAGAAGCGAGGAGAAAGCATCAACATTCACCGACCAATAATGTCCAACTTGAAGCCCAGCTGTAGGGATGCAGTCATTCACTCTCAGCAGTAGACACCTGCTTCACCGGTCCCTGTGGTCACACTGGGCAGTCCTGCTCATCTCTGCCTCCCTGGCTTTTTCCTTGCTGCCAGTCAAAAGTCCTTCTGCTCCTACCTCCAGCGCTGCTGCCCACTGGCTTCTGCTCACATGCTCTCTCTGTGAGGCACCATGTCTGCATCCCTCTGTGTGGGTCTCATTTTCAAAATCCAGGAGAAAGACGGTGGAGCTGGGTCCATACAGCGCCATCTGGAGCAACCCTGCTGGGCCAGGCAGGGCTGCTGCAATAGGCCACTAGTGGCAGCTGCTCTGGGGCCCGTGTAGATTCACAGTCCCATCACCTACAGTACGATCATGTGGAAAAAAAAAAGTACGTTGCCGTCTATGATCAAGATGCTCCTTTATAATTCCATATTTTTATGCATTGAGTGTGACTTCAGTGGGCACGGGCTTGTAGGGAATAACTAATTATATTGCACATTTTGTGAGTGATATCAGAAAGGTAGGAGTTTATGCCACCAATATTTCAAATACCAGCAGGGCCACCCACCTTAAACAGGTTTCATCAGAGCTTGTAGACTAAGACAGACTAGGAAGAAAGGCCTGGTGATCTATTTCTGCAAATTATCCAATGAAAACTCTATGGATCACAACAGAATGTTGTCTGATACAGTGCTGGAATAGGAGCTCCCTTGGATGGCAGGTAACAATGGACACAAGCATGCCAGCAGTCGTGAGGACGCTGCAGAACTGGGCAGTGTTCCATTCTGTTATACATGGAGCCGCCATGAGTTGGGGCTGACTCTGTGGCAGCTGACACCAAACCAGGAGTCGGACAAAGAAGAGCCATCTCACCAGCAGGGTTCGGGACCTTTTGCGAATATTCAGCCTCTCTCGGGGTCCTCTTGCACTTCATGATCTGGGCTATAAGCAAGCAGAGCAAAAAAACTCTTTTGCAGCCTCAGAAGTCTCATCTAACCAGTTGTCACATGAGCCACTTACAAGTGATTTCTTTGAAAACATCTTTTCTGACCAGCAGTTCATGGGAGGAGTTTTTCTAGCCCAGCAGGCCACGGCGGACCCTCGTATGAAGTCCACATTTAGATGTTCGCAGGATGTGCTAGACCACCCAAGCTCACATGCAACTCCAGTCTCCTCACTCCCCTGGCTGTCCCCTGTGCTGGCTGGTGCTCCGGGGTCCAGGCCACAGAGATGCTTCGAGATTTCTGACTCCACCCGTTATCTGACTGTGGTGTTTGTGGCAAAGGGCCCGGTTATGGTCTCCATGGCAACTGAGTGCAGCCTTGCACACATCTGGGGGGAGAAGCACATATTTAGGTGGGTGATAGAGGAGTGATGTGAGAAAAATCCCCAGATCTTGTTAAAATATTTTGCAACCTTGGAAATCTCATTAACCTTCATAAAAAGAAGACATAGACATGCTTGTAATGTGCACGTGTATTTCAGCGATAGGAGCAGTTTGGAAGGGCATTTGTCCACTTAAGAACAACATGGCTGAGGAGAGTAGTTTGGCAAAGGCGCCTTCAGTCTCTGTGACTGGCTTTAATTTTAGTAACGATGGAAAGCCTGTGAGATCATCAGTGTGGCCTGCTAAATACCTTCATTTTATCCCATTGTTCTTCTTAGCTCTAATTTTAAACAAGATGTAGTTTAGAGTGTGGCTTTCACAGAGTGACTAAGGGGCTAATATTACTATTGTGTGGGTCACTCCGTTTCCTTCCCAGGGCAGTGGATACCTGTACTTTTATGGTGCTGACTTTCGCTGGTTGCCACAAGATCCCTGTGTTCCTCTGGGCGGCGCGGTGAGTCAGCTTCCTGTGCACCTGGCCTCCAGTCTGGGCCCTAGGAGAGTTGGCCTGAGGGAAGCAGCACCCCCCTCGTGCAGTCTGGCTACCCCCACCCTGATGAGTGAGGGTCAAGACCCTGCTGGGTGCTGTGCATGCTGGGGCAGAGACCACCCTGAGCTCACACTAGGTCCTGCTGCAGCCCCTGACTGAGCTGGGCTGGCCTGGTGCTCCTGCCTTGGCATACTCAGCTCACAGCCTGGCCTCCCATGCCAGGGACAGAAGGCGGCCATCAAGACCATAGGTTGGCTACATTCACTCTGGAAATGGGGAGCAAAGATGTTTTCTTCCAGCCTTTTGGGGCAGAGGAGCACTTTCTGAGAGCCATAGTAAAAATCTGAGTGCCCAAGAAAGAGGGGAGAAGTCCCTGGGTGGGGACTAAGTGCTAAATGCTCGACTACTAGCTGAAAGGTTTGCAGTTCAAACCCACCCAGAGGTGCCTCAGAAGGCAGGCCTGGTGATCTGCTTCCGAAAGGCCACAGCCTTGAAAGTGCTGTGGAGCACAGTTCTACTCGGACAGACATGGGGTCGCCACCAGTCAGAACCAACTCAACGGCAGCTAACAACAACAAAGGAGAGGGACCACCAGACCTGTGGAGCTAACCGCCCTGTTCACAGATGGCGAGTGTCTTCTTCAACCCCAGGGAGACTCAGTCTACGTTACTCCAAGGGGGGAAACAGAATATTCCAGAAGACGCAATTGAAATGGGGTCTTGAGAGAGCAGGCCAAAACCCTACTCTAAAACCACCTAGGAATCCCTGTCCAAGATATGTGCATAGTGTTAATAAATAGCTAAAAGTATTCAGGGGTGATTTAAGTATTATCTCATGGTCCTTTGAGTAAAATCAAGATAAGAGAGATCAGACTTAAGCAGAGGGAGAAATCTGCATAGGCTTTGATAGGTACAGATGGGATAGGTCTGGGATTTGGCAGAAAATTCTTAAGATCAATTGCATGTAACACAGTGAACATGCTCAGTTATGGAGTGAAACTGCCTTATTTCAGAATATATGATGCTTGAGGGCTCACAATTATCTGAAAGAAAAATCCCCAGAAATAAGATGTCAACAACTTCATTTTTGCAGCCCATGTTGATGACTGTGAAAAACTCTTTGGCATCAATAAAACTTGAGTGATTGCCTTTTCCAATTGTCCAAAATGAGAAGCAGACCCAAGCAGGCACATTTCTGCCAAGGGTTATTTCTCTTAATTGTCCCTAAACCTCATTTGCTGCAGGGTTTAGTAAACAGGCGGAGCCTTTTCCTCTGTCTAACAAGACCCCATGTACACACATATACTCACATGTAAGATGTGTACACACATGTACTTAAAATTACACCTCCAAGGATAAACCAGCAGAAGCACACTGATGGAGAAAGAGGACTACTGGCTTGCTGGGTGAAAATATGGGGCACTGCACAGAGCAGAAAAAAAGTCTTTGTCAAAAGCTTTATCACACTAGGGCCCAGTTTGCTAACAAGGCCCCAGCCTTTTTGTTTGGATAAATGAGGGTTTGAATTACTCAAACTGACTTGCCTTCTAAAACCACACAGAATTCTTTTTTTCGCAATAAAGCCACAAGACTCTTAAATCTATAGAAGTAAAAAAAAAAGCCGAGCCTCTTAGGACTAAAATATAAAGAAAGGGAAAAGACAGCCAAGAGCGTTATTTCCCATCTTTCAGAGCACTCCCTCCCTGTTCACATGCCAGTTCCAATTTGTAAACGAAGTTAAGGGTCCAGTGAAAACCCACCAAGACTAAAAACTTGAGGCCAGGAGGTGGTTGCTTGGAGCTGAGGCTGAACAGAACTGAGGAGAGCGTGTCCTTCCTGAACCAAGGCAAGGTTGCTACCCCCCAGTGTTTAAATCCAAGGAGACAAAGATAATTTTCTAAAAATCTGTGTTTGCTAAGGGCAGAAGGTGAAGGGAACGAATGATGCTCCATCCCCCTGAGAGGCTTGAAGATTATTAGATTACCATTTCAAGACAGAAACATTCTGACATGATGTAGTATTTGGACCAAATAATGAAAAGCTAAACCAAGAGCAAATTTGTTGAGTTTGGATGTTGGAGAACTATTTCTCTTCTCTCAACTTGACTGTTTTCTTCTATTGATTCATTACATCTACAAACCCTAACACTTCTGTGGTATGACAGCTGTTATTCCCTTTACCTTCCCACGTTCCCTTTATCTTTACTGAAATTAACTCTTGGTCAAACATGCTAATAAGGGTCTTGGCCACACCACAATGCAGACAATTCACAGATTTTGACCCTAAGCCGCAAACTGATTGGTCGTCTTCCCCATTCCTAATCTCTTTCTTCTTTGTCATCTGCGATGGTTAATAATATGTGTCAACTTGACTAGGCTATGATTGATTACTGTTCTGTCATGTGATCACCTCTATGATGTGATCGGACATGATCAGACAATCAGTTGAAAGGAGAGTTTCCTATGGGTATGGTCTGCCTCCAGTATATAAATGGGTGTTCCAGCAAGGCTCGCTCTCTCAAACCTGCACTCTTCTCGTCACCTGACCTCCAGTTCTTGGGATGTAAGCCGGCAGAAGTCCTCAGCCTGCTGTCTGACCTGCAGATTCTGGGTCTGTACACCCCTGCAACCATGTTGAGCCAACAGAAGTCTTCAGCCTGCCACCCAACCCACAAATTTGGGACATGCCATCCCTCACAATTGCATGAGCCACTTCCTCACAACTGCATGAGCCATTTCCTTGAAGTAAATCTCTCTCTATATGTACTTATATATACACTTCACTGGTTTTGATCCTCTAGAGAACCCAGACTAACACATCTTCACTCTATTGTGGTGAATAATTGGCATCAAATGAACCTAGATAAGCTCCTGCGAATCACTAGTGTTGAGACCTTAGGCAATGAACAATTTTCTGAGCCTCGGGTTTCTCACGTGCAAAATAAAAACCACCTGTGTGGACTAAACAAAATAATGTGGTCATGGAGTCTGTTTCAGAGTAGGTTCTTGTGGTAGGCAGAATTCAGTAATGGCCCCATGAGCTCCACCTTGGTGTTACTCCTGTGTTTGTGTTATCACATGTGGCAAAAAGGATTTTGAAGATTAAATTAAGGTTACTTACTGATCAGTTGACCTCAAGATAGTGATAGTATTATCTGAGCGTGCCTAACCTAATCACATGAGCACTTTAAAAGCAGAGAATTTTCTCTGGCTAGTGGCGAAGAGGAAGTCAAAGAGATTGGAAGCACAAAAGGACTCGAAGTAAAAGAGGCTCTTCACTGATCAGATGGAGGGGGCCCTGAGGCAAAGACCTGAGAGTGGTCCCCAGATAACAACCAGTAAGAAAACAAGGATCTCTCTCTGTTCTACAGTTGCAAGGAACTGGACTCTGCCAACAACCTGAATGAGTGTGGCAGCAGATTCTTCTTCAGAGCCTCCAGATAAGAGTCCAGCCTGGTCAACACACTACGAGACCCTAAGAAGAGAACCCAATAGAGTCTGCTCAGACTTATGACCTACATACCTATGAAAAAAAGTGGACTTTGTTTAAAGCCACTAAATTTGCAGCAATTTGTTACACAGCAAAGGAAAACTGGTACATATTTGGTACGGAAGCAGGGTGCTGCTACAACAAATACCTAAACTGTGGGGAATGTAACTGGGCAGTTGACAGAGGCTGGAAGAATTTTGAGGAGCATGATAGAAAAAGCCTAGATTGCCTTGGACAAACATTTCTCCCTTTTTTCAGTTGCCTTCCAGTTCAGTCTCCTGCAAGCTGGTAGGAAGGAACTGCCTTGGAAGATCAGTGAGGATCTTGAACTTGTCATGAATCAGTGGCCCCCTGCAGATAGCTGAACGGAGTAGGACCAATTCCAGAGTTGCTGATAGCTCTTTTAACCCCCCATTTTTGCACATTTTTTTTTTTTTAATTCATTCATCACACTCTTTTGGCTCTCTGTGCTTGTTATCCAGGGAACAAGTTGGAGGTCAAGAAAATGCAAGAAAAGTAAAGCCAGTGTCTACTGAGTTTATCTAGAAAACTCGTGGTGTGTAGGTCTTGTGAGCTCCGAGGGGTTCATTTCACCAAAATTTATCACAAAACACTGTATCAAAGTCACGGGAGCACCAAAGCCTCCAGGAAGGGACCTAGCACTGTCTGAGGGCCCTGTCAAGACCACACAGTAGCACTTTTTTCAAATAAGTGGAAATATGGGACCGCCTGGCATACCTTTGTTTAAAGTTTGACCCCCTTTTTAAGGTTGCCATTGTTTTCTTAACTTTGCTTTCCTTCCTTTGCTTCCTGTAATTAAAGTTCACACTCACACACTCAAAACACATCACAACTCAGAATATACATGATGTCACCCCATGTGGACCGTTGTGCAGGAGAAGTCCAAGTCAGAGGCCACATCTCTATGAGAAACCAGTCCCAACCTAAAGCCACTGTCCAGCCCCATTACTGAACTGGCCTCTCCTGTCCTTTGCATGTGTACACATGCATCTGAGTGCACAGATGAACCTGAGCTGCAAAGGAGAAGAGAGAAAGGAGCGATGGGTCTGTGCACAGATGTTTGCTCTAAATGGTGGTTTAAATTGTTCTGAATTGACTCAGAAAACATTGATCTTACAGGTTTTCGTACTTATAAATGTTTTAACTCCAATAAATAAAATCTTTTAAATGGCTTTACATAAAGGTATAAGATTGCTTCTTGAAACAGGAAAAATATTAATGCATGGAAATAAATATATTCTGGTTATAATTTACGAATTGAAGGAAAGACCGAGGATAATTTTGTTCCTTTGCACATGCTTATCTTGTCTTTTTAGAATGAATGCTTCATCTCTTCTCTGCTTTCCTCTACTACCTACTCATCTTTGTGTTCAACTATTACCTCTTTGGTGCAGATGTTGCCTACTTTCTTGTCATCTCCCTCCTGAGGAGAGTTTTACCAGTTGCCATCAAGTTGATTCTGACCCACGGTGACCCCCTGAGTGTCAGAAACCCCACGGGGTTGCCAGCGGGTGATTGTTTGGAAGTAGATCAACAGGGCTTCCTTCCAAGGGTGCCTCTGAGTGGACTCAAACCACCAACCTTTTGGTTAGTAGCCAAGTGAGTTACCTGGTTATACCATCCAAAGATTCATTCTCTATTGATGGCTTAAAGACTTGTTTCATTTACCACAGCTACAGCACTGATTATCCTCTATCTGTGTAAAGCACACTTCTAGAGTCATTCAAGTACTTTCATGAAAACTTGTAATGCTGATGTCACTTGAGTGATAGGGGGCTGCAGGTCCTGGACAAAACTGAGCATAGGAAGTACATGACAGACAACCCTAAAGAGTCTTGAGAGCGAGGGCTGATCATGGTGTAGGTTTATCAAGGCAGTAGAGTGGATGAGTCTTCCTTAACAGAGTACACTGAGTGATTTGAAAAGGGCAGGTGTCCTGCTGGATTTCAGGTATGCATGGAGAGCTGGGTACCTTAGTTGAATGGAATTATATTCATTCCCACATCACACAGGCTGGGGATAAGCAAGAGCTAAACTCTCAGCCTGGTGCTCTTTGTGGATGTTTGTACTATCCTTCCATGAAAGCAACGCAACAGCAAGGAGGGAACACTGTGTCTCCCAGAGGCCTCCCCTCCCCCACAACTGCCCCCGCCGCTTCATTCTGGGAAAGACTAGAAAGAGAAGTAAATTCTTTCACAGCCAACTCTAAGAATCTGCACTGCAGTGATCTCTTCAACCATCCAACCAATTAGCATTTAGAAAGAAACTTCTGTAGGTTAGGACAGTGCCAGGTTCTAGGAGTAGAGTGAAAATGCTCAAACTCATGGAACATACATCCTTCTAAAGGAATAAAAAGGTTTTGGTGAAAAATTTTCTCACATTCAAGGAGGAAGGAACAGTGAAAGCAAGTGAGATGGGCCATTAGGTCATTCATCCAGTGGTGAAGGGAAGAGGAGCAGGTCCTCCCAGCAAGCCCTGGGGAAGTCCCTCTGGGTGGCAGTCCCAGAGAATACAGACGGAAAATGTTAATCCTGGGGTCCAACCCTGAATGTAGTCCCTCGTGCTGTGACCCAAGAGGGAATGCCAAGGCTACTTCAGTTGCATGGGACTTTTGTACATAGAGAGTCACCACTGAGGGATTGTCTAGGCCAGGATATGTCCTAGCTAGGAGCTGGTTTTCCTCAATCCACAGAAAACATGCATGGTTGGAAAAGAATTCCTTTCCCGTGCTTGAGACACAGAAGCCAAAATGTCAACTTTACCAAGATGAATTTATTGGGACGCTAGGTGAAAGAAAGACATTGGGGACATGAGGGAGAAAGTGATCGATTCTATCCCATTTGAGGAAGAAATGATAGAGGTTTCAGAAAGGAGTTAAACATGTAGCTAAACCTAGAAAATTGAATATGTATTTGACACATAGAAAGGGATGAAGCAAGAGCAATTTTGGCAGAGAAAACTATGAACAAAAGCATGGCAGCATGAAGTGTGACGGACGGAGCATGGGCTTTGAGGGAGAGACACTGTGAGAGATAAGATTGAAGAGATGGAGAGAGCCAGACCTTGGAGGGCCTTGTAGGATGTACTGGGACCTTTTTATCTCATTGGGTAAACTGGTCTCTTTCAAATTGTTTAACCAGCAGAGAATGATCTCATAGCCCCTGAGGGTCTTAATTCATAGTCCAAAGGGAATCCCCATGCACAAGATTTATTTAAAATATTGTCAACTTGTATATGATATACTGCTACTTGTTTCAATATTAAAAATAATTACATGGAAACAACCTAATGCCCATCAACAGATGAAGAGATAAACAAGGTGTGGTACAGACCATAAAGAGAAACGAAGTCCTGATACATGCTGAGGTTCTACATGGACGAACCTTGAACACATCATGCTGAGTGAATAAGTCCGTCACAAAAGGACAAATATTATATACTCTCACTCACATGAAATAGGCAAATGCATAAAGACCAAAGCTTATTAGAAGTTTCCAGGGGTGGGAGGGAGGAGGAAAAGAGGAATTACTGCTTAGGGGGCAGAGTTTCTGTTAGTGGCGGTGGAATGAATTGGAGAAGAATAGTGGCGATGATTGCACAATATGATGGCTGTAGTCAGTGTCACTGAATTGCACATGTAAAAAGTGTTGAATTGGCAAATATTTTGTTACATATATTCGTACCGCAATTCAAAATAAAAATAGTTCCAAGCATTAAGTACAATTGTTTCTCCAGAAAGATGCACCACATTTCTCCAGAGGCTTCCAACCCCCGTCGAACACAGAGAAGTCCACATAACTCAGTTTGAAAAGAAAATCGTATGTAACTGGGAGTCTTCAAAGAGGTTTAAGAAATGGAACAATTTTAGAAAGTTGAGAGACCACTTTGATTATGAGGTTTGGGAATGAAAACCTCAGAAAACTCTGTCAGGACGTGGTGACTGCTTGAAGTGGGGAAGAAGAATTGGGTGAATAAGTAGATGTGAGATGTTGGTTTTGAGGCCCTTTTACTTGTGTAGCGAATTTAGGAGAATCAAAAAAAAAAATGAGGTCAGGGGCAAAACAGATGCTTGGTTTATATCTGGAGATGTTAAGCTTGACGTGTCTGTCAAATATCTGACTGGAGATGCCTGAGAGGACAGCAGAGCTGATGTTTAGGATAGGTCTTGACTAAAGATAAGACATTTGGGAGTCATTGGCCTTGTGAGTGGCCAGAGGAAAAGTATGGCAAGAAAGGACCAAAGAGAAGTGTCGGTGCAATTGGGCCTCCTGAGAAGGTTGGGAATAGAACTCTAAATCACGTTTCTTTTTCTTCTTCCTCTTCTTCTTCTTTCCCCCTTCCTTCCTCCATCCTTCCTTCCTTCCGTCCTCCTCCTCTCTTCTCTGGAATTCATAGTCCAGTGCGGAAACCAGGAATGACTACCCTATGGGATAACAGGTAGAGAATAAGCAGGAAGGAAGTGCCATGGAAGTTCAAAAGTTAGAGTAATTTCAGCCAGGAGATTGGAGAGATACCTCTAACAGAAATAGAATGAAGTTTTGATAGACTGAGGATGGATGGGACTCTTGGTAGAAGACATGGTACAGGTAAAAGTTCTCATTATGTGAGCTATGTAGGCAAAACTGGGAATACTTGGGTTTGCCTAGAGGAGAAGATTCAGGTAAACAAGCCATGGAAACTGAGCTAGAAAAGATACGCAGAGGCCAGTTTGTGAGTGACCGAGAAGACTGGACTGAACTCTGAAGGCAAAGGGGCAGTTTCAGAGCTTCACGAGCAGGGTAACACCAGGCCCAAGGCTCTGCCAAGTGTTGTTGAAGTGGACTGGAGCAAGCATTTAGTGGTAGAGTCACCAGCAACACATGGAAAGACAAGGGGGATGGCTGTGCCGGGCAGGGGAGGTATTTTGGTTTGTTTGCTTTTAATACACTTTTCTAGAACAGTTTTAGGTTTAGGAAAAAATTGCACAGAAAGTACAGAGGGCAGAGGAGAAATTAAAAATACCTAATGACCCTGTCGAAAAGAAAAATGTGGTTAATGAACCAGTTAGAGTTAACAGAGTTTATTGAATGAGAAGCTGTTTGCAAACAGGGAGCATCCCAAATTGAAAATGGTGAGGGGGCTCGAGTTTACATGCCCTTTTAAAGTTTAGGTGATGGAAATATCTCTCCCGGTGCTTTGGCTGGTTCATCATGTCTACTTTTCCTTTTGTTTGGGGAAAGTTGTCACTGAGTGCTAAGCTGATTTACCTTAACTGGGTGGGTGTTGCTAACTCACGATGCTAAGAAGTGCTTGTTGTTAGTTACCGTGTAATCGATTCCAACTCATGGTGAGCCCATGCAGTACTGCTGTATGGAGTTTTCAAGGCCATGACCTTTCAGAAGCAGATCCCCAGGCCTGTCTTCCAAGGTGCCTCTGGGTGGGTTCAAACAGACAAACTTCCAGCTAGTAGTTGAGTGCTTAACTGTGCCCCCCAGGTACTCACGGTAATTCATGCTGATAAGTAAAACTTGCTTAAGTTTCTATTCTGTCTCTTGTAAATGGTCTTATGACTAATTTTTGTTTGGTTCTTGGCTTAGGGAAACCTTTTAACACTCGCCTCTACAAAAAAAAAAAAATTAACAACCCTAATGACTTATGCAGACAGGAGTTCCTGGGTGGTACAGATGGTTAAGTTCTCAACTACTAACCGAAAATTTAGAGGTTTGAACCCACTCAGAGGTACCTCGGAAGAAAAGCCTGGAAATCTGCTTTAGAAAGGTCACAGCCTTGAAACCCCTATGGAGCACAGTTTTATTCTGCAACACATGGAGTTGCCAGGAGTCAGAATTGACTGAGTGGCAACTGGAACTGGAGTGACATGAACACCAACTACTCAGAACAGCTGCCAGCCAGGGCACCAAGCTGGTATAAACCAAACCCACTGCCGTCAAGTCGATTCCGACTCATAGTGACCCTATAGGACAGAGTAGAACTGCCCCATAGAGTTTCCAAAGAGCACCTGGCGGATTCAAACTGCCAACCTTTTGGTTAGCAGCCGTAGCACTTAACCACTACGCCACCAAGGTTTCCTCTGGTATATGTATCAGCAAATACAAGCTTTTGCCAGAAAATCACAGTGGAAAGAGGCAGGACTGGGGAGCTGCAGAGTGGATGCAGTATGCCTCCTACGACTGATAGAATATAAACGGGCGATTCAGATGGCTGCTGTAATGGTCATGATGTAATGTCAACAAACAAAGGAGTAATGATTTCTTGATAAAACGTAGCTCTGCCCTTCACATGTGCTTTCATGGGACAAAAGAGAAAAATGAAGGGATTCAGATGCAGAGAAATTTGCAGGCTGGGAGCATCTGGGTCACTGCAAAGCCCTGCTGGTTTCAATTTCCCATTCATAAACTTGGCACATGTTTCGGTCTTTGCACCATTCACTCTCCATAACAGTGGGGCAGTTTATCTTGCTTTTCTGTAAGAGTAAAGCATACCAAAAAAGGTAAAAAGATAAATAAATAGTTTCTTTTCCATTAACCCTAAATACTGACGGAGAAAGGAGGAAGCGAGGACATTTCAGAGACTTGCCCTACGATGTAAGGTTCAGCAGATGCTAATCTACCTTGGACAGTCAACTTCAGAGCGAGGGGAGATGGGACCACCCACGCTCTGTGGGCAGTGGAGATTCGCTCCTTGCCACAACATCTTGGGAAAGCTGGAAGTGTGTGTCCTCACATCCTGCAGAGGAAGGAACATTGCAGTGTGGGCAGGCAACCCAACTGTGAGCAGAGGCGCTGAGGTGCTTTTTCCACATTGTTATAATATGCCTTTTTTCCCTAGTCCAGGCAAAAAGTAAGCCCAAGAACGATGGAATTCCCCCACTAAATGGTAGCCCAGCCTCTGCTTGCAAACTGCCCACTACAGGGACCTCAGTTCCTGTGATCCTGGAACATTCATTTCTGTTGGAGGTTTGTCTTGTCGTTGAGCTGAAGTCCACCTCCTTCTAATTTCTGCTCATCAGTTCCTCATGACAGTCCGAGAAGCAGCGAAGCTTTTACGTGTGTCCTTCTGAAAGTTTTGTAGCAGTGACATTACATTGCCGATGCCTTGGATGATCCCCACAAAAAGGCAAATTGGGATAGGGAACCAAACAAGTTGCCATTGAGTCGACTCCGACTCACGTGACCCCATGTGTGTCAGAGTAGACCTGTGCTTCATAGGGTTTTCGATGGCTGATTTGTCAGAAGTAGATTGTCAGGCCTTTCTTCAGAGGTGCCTCTGGGTGGACTTGGACTTCCAATCTTTTGAATACTTTAAACATTTGCACTACCCCGGGACTCTGGGATAAGGGAAGATTCTTAGTATTGGAGACCCTGGAATTGAGTATCATGTACTTTCTGTACATTGTCATTGAGCCTCTTCCATTCAATGTGCTGTATCCTCTGTCCCCTGAGTCGGTTTCTTTGGCAGGTTGTTAGCGTATGTGTGTGTTGGGGGAAATTCTCCCTTCCAATTTCAGCCATTTCTTTTCTTATGGAAAGCACATCACCTTGGCAGAAGGCCAGTTAGGATGAAGTAAAAATGTCTTGTCTGGAAAGGAAAGGGGTCAGTGCTAGTTTATTTTCGCCCATTAGAGTTGGCTCAGCAGATGCAAAGTTGACTTCCAGGTCATTGTTTCTGATTTTTCTTCTGCTGCACTCCATCTCCAGGCCACTCCTCTTGATCGGGGATAATTTAAATGGCAAGTGAACATGGTCTCCTCTTTAGCCTTGCCTTCTTTCATGCTGTGAAAATGGACCCTAAGTTATCAATAGCCAGGTACTCCCTCTCCAAGCTGCAGGATGTTTAACAGGGTCTTCATAACTATCTCTCATCACTTCAGGAGCTAAATCTTCCTCTGTATTAGGATAGATGTCTATCATATCTTTATATCTTCCTGTAATTTGGTCTAAAACTTCTTGAATTTTGAATATATCCACTGTAGGGGGTGAGGGTATTTCTTTATCAGTGAACAAGATTCCTTCTCTGTATCAGAGTCTTCTGGTTCATTTGGGTGCATTCCAAGAGGGGAGTTAGTAAATACGTACTTTATCTGCAAGCTTTCTACGAATTTTTGATTTATGTTTCATGGCATCTTGTTTGGGACATAGAAGTTTATTAGTATTATTTTAGTATTGTTAATTGTGTCTTTCATCAATAATAACCGAGGATGGTAAGAATTTGGCTCACCTGCATTGGACACATATCAGGAAAGATCAACTGCTAGAAAAGGACATCATGCTTGGTACAGCTGAAGGAAACCCTCAGTGAGATGGATTGACACAATAGCCTCAAAAATGGTCTCAAACAAACCAAAGATCATGAAGATGATGCAGGACTCGGCAGTGTTTCAATCTGGTAGGTATAATGTCATCATGAGTCAGAGCCATGTTGATGGTAACTGACAACATCAAAACGAGGAAAGAGGCCCTGCATGAGAAAAGCATTACTGAAGAAAAAGAACAGAGTTGGAGGCCTCACACTACTTGATCTCAGAACCTACTGTACAGCCACCATACTCAAAACAGCCTGGTACTGGTACAACGACAGACACATAGACCAATGGAATAGACTCAAGAACCCAGAGGTAAATCCATCTACTTATGGTCAGCTAATCTTTGATAAAGGACCAAAGTCCATTAAATGGAGAAAAAACGGCCTTTTTAACAAATGGTGCTGACAAAACTGGATATCCGTCTGTAAAAAAAAATGAAACAGGACACATACCTTACACCATACACAAAAACTAACTCAAAATGGATCAAAGACCTAAATATAAAACCTAAGATGATAAAGATATAGAAGAAAAAATAGGGACAATGCTAATATATGGCATAAATACAATACAAATCATAACTAACAATGCACAAACATCAGAAGATAAAGTAGATAACTGGGAGCTCCCAAAAATTAAACACTTAAAATAATCAAAAGACTTCACCAAAAGAGTAAAAAGAGAACCTACAGATTAGGAAAAAAATGACATACCTGACAATGGTCTGTTCTCTAATATATATAAAATACTTCAAAATCTCAACAACAAAAAGGCAAATAATCCAGTTAAAAATGGGCAAAGGATATGAACAGACTCTTCGCCAAAGAAGGCATTCATGCGACTAACAGACACATGAGGAAACGCTTGTGATCATTAGCCATTAAAATAAAACCAAACTCGTTGCCATCAAGCTGATTCTGACTCAGAGACACTATAGGACAGAGTAGAACTGCTCCATAGGGTTTCCAAAGAGCTGCTGATAGATTTGAGCTGGTGGTTAGCAGCTGAGCTCATTAGCCATTAGAGAAATGCAAATCAAAACTGCAATGAGATACCATCTCACCTGGACATTACTGGCACTAACCAAAAAAACAGAAAATAACAAATGTTGGAGAGGTTGTGAGGAGATTGGAACTCTTATGCACTGCTGGTGGGAATGTAAAATGGTACAACTACTATGGAAAACGATATGGCACGTCCTTAAAAAGCTAGAAATAGAAATACCATACGATCCAGCAATCCCATTCCTAGGAATATATCCTAGAGAAATAAGAGCTGTCACGCAAATAGACACATATATACACAACTATGTTCACTGCAGCATTATTCATGATAGCAAAAAGATAGAAACAGAGGCGGGGGCCAAGATGGCGGACTAGGTGGACGCTACCGCGGATCCCTCTTGCAACAAAGACTCGGAAAAACAAGGGAATCGATCACATACATAACAATCTACGAACTCTGAACAACAAGCACAGACTTAGAGACGGAAAACGAACAAATACGGGCAGACAGCGACTGTTTTCAGAACTAGGAGCCAGCGCACCAGGCAGGTGACCTTCGGAGCTCGATCGGGGGCAGAGCCCAGGGGGGCAGACGGCACAGAAAGGGGGCCCACCCCTTCCCCCCCGAACCCATCCCGGGAGGAAGCCTAGCAGGTTGGCGCGGGCGGCGTAGGGGCGCAGCCAGAGGGAGAAGCACCCGGGAGGCAGTGACTGATCTGGGAGGGGGGAGAACAGCGTCCCAGCTGGGGTGCCGTCCCGCCGGGAGTTAGGCGAGAAGCCGACGGGGCGCGAGCGGGTGGGGGGTCAACTATATTTCCCTAAAGTGACCCCAGGGCGGGGCCCACACGTTCGTGCGGGAGGACGCACACCCAGTCCACGCGTGTGGCACGGCACACCAGAGGGAGAAATCCCCGGAAGTGTCTGGTCTCAAAACAGGGAAAGCAGCATCCCAGACGGGCAGCCATTCCGCTGGGATCTGGGCACGCGCGCGTGCGCGCGCGGGCGGGGCATGAGCGCGGGGCCCATTTTTATTACCCTGAATTGACCCAGGGGGCGGGACCACCTGGTCGTGCGAGTGACGCCCTCCCAGTTTGCGCGAGAGGTGTGGCACACCGGAAGGAGAAGTCCCCGGGAGGAACTGATTGGTCCCGAAGCGCAGAAAGTAGCGTCCCAGACAGGGTGCCATCTTGCCGGGGCTTGGGCACGCGCACGAGCGGGGCGTGAGCGCGGAGTCCATTTTTATTGCCCTGAATTGACCCAGGGGGCGGGCCCACCTGGCCGTGCGGAGGAACTGATTGGTCCCGAAGCGCAGAAAGTAGCGTCCCAGATGCGGTGCCGTCCTGCCGGGGCTTGGGCGCGCGCACGAGCGGGGCGTGAGCACGGAGTCCACTTTTATTGCCCTGAATTGACCCAGGGGGCGGGCCCACCTGGCCGTGCAGGTGACCCCAAACCAGTTCGCGCGAGAGGTGTGGCGCTCTGGAAGGAGAAGTCCCGGGGAGGAAGTGACTGGTTCCCGAACAGGGAAAGCAGCGTCTTAACCCGGAAGTCATCCCGCTGGGATTTGGGCACGCGCACAGGCGGGGCATGACCGCGGGACCTAATTATAATCGCCTGAATAGACCCTGGGGGCGGGCCCACCCGTTCGTGCGGGAAACGCCCACCCAGTGCCCACGAGCGGTGCCGCGCACCGGAGGAAGTCCCCAGGAGGAATTGACTGGTTTCCAAACAAGGAAAGCAGTGTCCTAGCCAGGGACCCGTCCAGCCCGGATTTTGGCGAACGGGGGCGGAGCGGGAACGTGTTGTTCAGCTCTATATTCTGTGGTGCTACACTCCTAGCTCTCAGATCCCTCCCCCACCCTCCCCAGGCGACCCCATTAACATCCGAATACCCGGAGCCAGAGAGAGAATTCAGATAGGGATCTGACTGCATTTTTTTTTAGCTGACTACTTGGAAAATCTAGTTTCCCAGTGATGGCTCGGAGACAGCAGTCCATATCAAACCACATAAAGAAACAGACCATGACAGCTTCTCCAACCCCCCAAACAAAAGAATCAAAATCTTTCCCAAATGAAGATACAATCCTGGAATTATCAGATACAGAATATAAAAAACTAATTTACAGAATGCTTAAAGATATCACAAATGAAATTAGGATAAATGCAGAAAAAGCCAAGGAACACACTGATAAAACTGTTGAAGAACTCAAAAAGATTATTCAAGAACATAGTGGAAAAATCAACAAGTTGCAAGAATCCATAGAGAGACAGCATGTAGAAATCCAAAAGATTAACAATAAAATTACAGAATTTGACAACGCAATAGAAAGTCAGAGGAGCAGACTCGAGCAATTAGAATGTAGACTGGGACTTCTGGAGGACCAGGGAAACAACACCAACATAGCTGAAAAAAAATCAGATAAAAGAATTAAAAAAAATGAAGAAACCCTAAGAATCATGTGGAACTCTATCAAGAAGGATAACTTGCGAGTAATTGGAGTCCCAGAACAGGGAGGGGGGACAGAAAACACAGAGAAAATAGTTGAAGAACTCCTGACACAAAACTTCCCTGACATCATGAAAGAAGAAAGGATATCTATCCAAGATGCTCATCGAACCCCATTTAAGATTGATCCAAAAAGAAAAACACCAAGACACATCATCATCAAACTTGCCAAAACCAAAGACAAACAGAAAATTTTAAAAGCAGCCAGGGAGAAAAGAAAGGTTTCCTTCAAGGGAGAATCAATAAGAATAAGTTCAGACTACTCAGCAGAAACCATGCAGGCAAGAAGGGAATGGGACGACATATACAGAGCACTAAACGAGAAAAACTGCCAACCAAGGATCATATATCCAGCAAAACTCTCTCTGAAATATGAAGGAGAAATTAAGATATTTACAGATAAACACAAGTTTAGAGAATTTGCAAAAACTAAACCAAGACTGCAAGAAATGCTAAAGGAGATTGTTTGGCCGGATGACCAATAATATCAGGTACCAGCACAATACAAGGTCACAAAACAGAACGTCCTGATATCAACGCAACTCAAACAGGGAAAGCACAAAAACAAACAAATTAAGACTAATTCTAAAAAATAAATAAATAAACAAAATAATACACATAACAGGAAATCATGGAAATCAATAGATAAACGATCAAAATAATCAAAAAGAGGGACTAAATATAGGAGGCATTGAACTGCCAGATGGAGAGTGATACAAGGCGAAATAGAAGGATACAAGTTAGGTTTTTACTTAGAAAAATAGGGGTAAATAAAAAGGTAACCACAAAACGGAATATCAATCCCATAACTCAAGAAAAAAGCCAAGAAAAACGTAACGACTCAATAAACACAAAGTTAAAGATTATGAAAATGAGGATCTCACAAGCTACTAAGAAAAACGTCTCAGCACAAAAAAGCATGTGGAAAAATGAAATGGCCAACAACACACATGAAAAGGCATCAAAATGACAGCACTAAAAACTTACTTATCTATAATTACGCTGAATGTAAATGGACTAAATGCACCAATAAAGAGACGGAGAGTCACGGACTGGATAAAAAAACACGATCCATCTATATGCTGCCTACAAGAGACACACCTTAGACTTAGAGACACAAACAAACTAAAACTCAAAGGATGGAAAAAAATATATCAAGCAAACAATAAGCAAAAAAGAAGAGTAGCAATATTAATTTCTGACAAAATAGACTTTAGACTTAAATCCGCCACAAAGGATAAAGAAGGACACTATATAATGATAAAAGGGACAATTGATCAGGAAGACATAACCATATTAAATATTTATGCACCTAATGACAGGGCTGCAAGATACATAAATCAAATTTTAACAGAATTGAAAAGTGAGATAGACACCTCCACATATATAGTAGGAGACTTCAACACACCACTTTCGGAGAAGGACAGGACATCCAGTAAGAAGCTCAATAGAGACACGGAAGACCTACTTACAACAATCAACCAACTCGACCTCATTGACTTATACAGAACTCTCCACCCAACTGCTGCAAAATATACTTTTTTTTCTAGCGCACGTGGAACATTCTCTAGAATAGACCACATATTAGGGCATAAAACAAATCTTTCCAGAATCCAAAACATCGAAATATTACAAAGCATCTTCTCAGACCACAAGGCAATGAAGCTAGAAATCAATAACAGAAAAACTAGGGAAAAGAAATCAAATACTTAGAAAATGAACAATACCCTCCTGAAAAAAGACTGGGTTATAGAAGACATCAAGGAGGGAATAAGGAAATTCTTAGAAAGCAACGAGAATGAAAATACTTCCTATCAAAACCTCTGGGACACAGCAAAAGCAGTGCTCAGAGGCCAATTTATATCGATAAATGCACACATACAAAAAGAAGAAAGAGACAAAATCAGAGAACTGTCCCGACAACTTGAGCAAATAGAAAGTGAGCAACAAAAGAATCCATCAGGCACCCGAAGAAAACAAATAATAAAAATTAGAGCTGAACTAAATGAATTAGAGAACAGAAAAACAATTGAAAGAATCAACAAAGCCAAAAGCTGGTTCTTTGAAAAAATTACCAAAATTGATAAACCATTGGCTAGACTGACTAAAGAAAAACAGGAAAGGAAACAAATAACCCGAATAAGAAACAAGAAGGACCACATCACAACAGAACCAAATGAAATCAAAAGAATCATATCAGATTACTACATAAAATTGTACTCTAACAAATATGAAAACCTAGAAGAAATGGATAAATTCTTGGAACAATACTACTTACCTAAACTAACACATTCAGAAGTAGAACAACTAAATAGACCCATAACAAAAAAAGAGATTGAAACGGTAATCAAAAAACTCCCAACAAAAAAAAGTCCTGGCCCAGATGGCTTCACTGCAGAGTTCTACCAAACCTTCAGGGAAGACTTAACACCATTACTATTGAAGGTATTTCAAAGTATAGAAAAAGACGGAATACTACCTAACTCATTCTATGAAGCTACCATCTCCCTGATACCAAAACCAGGTAAAGACATTACAAAAAAAGAAAATTTTAGACCTATATCCCTCATGAACATAGATGCAAAAATCCTTAATAAAATTCTAGCCAATAGAATCCAACAACACATCAAAAAAATAATTCACCCTGATCAAGTGGGATTTATACCAGGTATGCAAGGCTGGTTTAATATCAGAAAAACCATTAATGTAATCCATCACATAAATAAAACAAAAGACAAAAACCACATGATCTTATCAATTGATGCAGAAAAGGCATTTGACAAAGTCCAACACCCATTTATGATAAAAACTCTCACCAAAATAGGAATTGAAGGAAAATTCCTCAACATAATAAAGGGCATATATGCAAAGCCGACGGCCAATATCACTCTAAATGGAGAAAACCTGAAAGCATTTCCCTTGAGAACGGAAACCAGACAAGGATGCCCTTTATCACCACTCTTATTCAACATCGTACTTGAAGTCCTAGCCAGAGCAATTAGGCTAGACAAAGAAATAAAGGGTATCCAGATTGGTAAGGAGGAAGTAAAGCTATCACTATTTGCAGATGACATGATCGTATACATGGAAAACCCTAAGAAATCCTCCAGAAAACTACTGAAACTAATAGAAGAGTTTGGAAGAGTCTCAGGATATAAAATAAACATACAAAAATCACTTGGATTCCTCTACATCAACAAAAAGAACACTGAAGAGGAAATAACCAAATCAATACCATTCACAGTAGCCCCCAAGAAGATAAAATACTTAGGAATAAATCTTACCAAGGATGTAAAAGACCTATACAAAGAAAACTATAAAACTCTGCTACAAGAAATTCAAAAGGACACACTTAAATGGAAAAACATACCCTGCTCATGGATAGGAAGACTTAACATAGTAAAAATGTCTATTCTACCAAAAGCCATTTATACATACAACGCACTTCCAATCCAAATACCAATGTCATACTTTAAGGGAATAGAGAAACAAATCACTAATTTCATATGGAAAGGAAAGAACCCCCGGATAAGCAAAACATTACTGAAAAAGAAGAAGAAAGTGGGAGGCCTCACCCTACCTGATTTCAGAACCTATTATATAGCTACAGTAGTCAAAACAGCCTGGTACTGGTACAACAACAGGCACATAGACCAATGGAACAGAATTGAGAATCCAGATATAAACCCATCCATTTATGAGCAGCTGATATTTGACAAAGGACCAGTGTCAGTCAATTGGGGAAATAATAGTCTTTTTAACAAATGGTGCTGGCATACCTGGATATCCATTTGCAAAAGAATGAAACAGGACCCATACCTCACACCATGCACAAAAACTAACTCCAAGTGGATCAAAGACCTAAACATAAAGACTAAAACGATAAAAATCACGGAAGAAAAAATAGGATCTACCCTAGGAGCCCTAATACAGGGCATAAACAGAATACAAAACATTGCCAAAAATGGTGAAGAGAAACCAGATAACTGGGAGCTCCTAAAAATCAAACACCTATGCTCATCTAAAGACTTCACCAAAAGAGTAAAAAGACCACCTACAGACTGGGAAAGAATATTCAGCTATGACATCTCAGACCAGCGCCTGATCTCTAAAATCTACATGATTCTGTCAAAACTCAACCACAAAAAGACAAACAACCCAATCAAGAAGTGGGCAAAGGATATGAACACACATTTCACTAAGGAAGATATTCAGGCAGCCAACAGATACATGAGAAAATGCTCTCGATCATTAGTCATTAGAGAAATGCAAATTAAAACTACGATGAGATTCCATCTGACACCAACTAGACTGGCATTAATTCAAAAAACACAAAATAATAAATGTTGGAGAGGCTGCGGAGAGACTGGAACTCTCATACACTGCTGGTGGGGTTGTAAAATGGTACAACCACTTTGGAAATCCATCTGGCGTTATCTTAAACAGTTAGAAATAGAACTACCATACAACCCAGAAATCCCACTCCTCGGAATATACCCTAAAAATACAAGACCCTTCACACAAACAGATATATGCACACCCATGTTTATTGAAGCTCTGTTTACAATAGCAAAAAGCTGGAAGCAACCAAGATGTCCATCAACGGACGAATGGGTAAATAAATTGTGGTATATTCACACAATGGAATACTACGCATCGATAAAGAACAGTGACGAATCTCTGAAACACTTCATAACATGGAGGAATCTGGAAGGCATTATGCTGAGCGAAATGAGTCAGTTGCAAAAGGACAAATATTGTATAAGACCACTATTATAAGATCTTGAGAAATAGAAAAAACGGAAAAGAACACATACTTTTATGGTTACAAAGGGGGGAGGGAGGGAGGGAGGGAGGGAGAGGGCTTTTTATTGATCAATCTGTAGATGGGAACTGCTTTGGGTGAAGGGAAAGACAACACTCAAAACATGGAAGGTCAGCCTAATTGGACAGGATTAAAGGTAAAGAGGTTTCCGAGATAAAATGAAAGCTTCAAAGGATAGGGAAGCAGGGGCTGGGGTCTGGGGAACTTGGTTTGAGAGGACTTCTAAATCAATGGGCAAAACAATTCTATTATGAAAACACTCTGCATCCCACTTTGAATTGTGGCACCTGGGGTCCTAAATGCCAACAAGCAGCCATCTAAAATACATTAATTGGTCTCAACCCACCGGGAGCAAAGGCAAAGGAAGAACACCAAGGTCACACGACAACTAAGAACCCAAGAGACAGAAAGGGCCACTTGAACCAGAGACCTACAATATCCTGAGACCAGAAGAACTAGTTGGTGCCCGGCCACAATCGATGTCTGCCCTGTCAGGGAACACAACAGACAACTCCTGAGGGAGCAGGAGACCAATGGGATGCAGACCCCAAATTCTCATTAAAAGACCACACCTAATGGTATGATTGCGACTAGAGGAATCCCAGAGACAATGCTCCCCAGAACTTCTGATGGCACAGGACAGGAACCATCCCCGAAGACAAATCATCAGGCATGAAAAGGACTGGTCAGTGGGGGGGAGAGAGATACTGATGAAGAGTGAGCTAATTAAATCAGGTGGACACAGGAGAGTGTGTTGGCAACTCTTGACTGGAGGGGGGATGGGAAGATAGAGAGAGAGGGAAGAAGGTAAAATTGGCACGAAACGAGAGACTGTAAGGGCTGACTCAATAGGGGGAGAGCAAGTGGGAGAAGGGAGTAAGATGTATGTAAACCTACATGTGACAGACTGATTGGAATGGTAAATGTTCACTTGAAGCTTAATAAAAATTTAAAAAAAAAAAAAAAAAGATAGAAACAACCTAAGTGTTCACCAACAGATGAATGGATAAAAAAATTATGGTACCTACACATAATGGAATACTGCACAATGATAAAGAACAATGATGAATCCTTGAAATGCCTCGTAACATGGATGAATCTGGAGGGCATTACGCAGACTGGAATAAGTCAATCACAAAAGGACAAATACTGTATGAGACTACTATTGAAAAAACTCAATAAAAGGTTTACATACAGAAAAAAAATCTTTGATGCTTACAAGGGAGGAGAGGGCTGGGAAGGAGAAATCACTAACTAGAGAGTAGACAAGTGTTAACTTTAGTGAAGGGGAGAACAGCACACGATATAGGGGACGTCAGCACAATTTGACAAAGGCAAAATCATAGAAGCTTCCTAGATACATCCAAACACCTTGAGGGGCAGGGTACTGGGGACATCTAGGACAATTGGTATAACAATATATACATCATACTTTAATGAGCAGAGTCTGGTGTCTTAAAAGCTTGTGAGCAGCCATCTAAGATACATCTGTTGGGCCCATCATGTTCAGAGCAAAGCAAAATGAAGAAAACGAAAGACACAAGGAAGTTATTAGTCCAAAGGATCACATGAACCACAACCTCCACCAGTCTGAGGTGGTGCCCAGCTACCATCGCTGACTACTCTGACAGAGATCACAATAGAGGGTCCCAGATCAAGCAAGAGGAAAGTGCAGAACAAAATTCAGTTTCACAGAAAAAGACCAGACTTACTGCTCTGACAGAGGCTAGAGGAACCTCCCACCCCCCGAGACCGTGGCCACCAATGCTCTGCTAACTCAGAATTGAAGCCACTCCCGAAGTCCACCTTTCAGCCAAAGATTAAACAGGCCAATAAAACAAACAATAACACACATGAGGAACAGGCTTCTTAGTTCAATCAAGTATAGGAGACCAAACGGGCAACACCTGCCCAAAAGCAAAGACAAGAAGGTAGGAAGGGGCAGGAAAACAGGACAAACGGATGTGGGAAACCCAGGATGGAAAGGGGGAGAGTGCTGACACATTGCTGGAGTTTCAAGCAATGTTA
Source organism: Loxodonta africana (assembly GCF_030014295.1). NCBI lineage: Eukaryota > Metazoa > Chordata > Mammalia > Proboscidea > Elephantidae > Loxodonta > Loxodonta africana. Next base: position 79,899,249 of record NC_087357.1, on the reverse strand, counting down.
CAAAACAATTCGTGTATGAATTTTTGAATGAAAAGCTAATTTTCACTATGAACTTTGACCCAAAGCACAATTAAAAAAAAAAAAGTCTACACTTATTTGAAGGGGGTTTTCATTTGGGCAGCAGTGAAAGGGGGTATCTATGCCTAGCCTTTACTTGGGATCTTTCTGTATCTTCGTGTTTTCTTTTATGTTGACTATAATGAAATTCTATTTCTTAACCTACCTTGAGTGACTTTCCTTTCTGGGTATGTAGCGTTTGTGTTCTTAATTTCATCCCCTTGCTTTCTTGTTCGGTATGCATTTACTGTTTCCTGTGTGCTTTTCCTAAGAAGATATCTTTGTTTTTATTTTCTCCAGCGATTTGGAAGCATGTATCCTGTTTCAAATTTACTCCTGGTATCCTTTAAGATTATCCAAAACATACATATTTCTTTGTTTTCTCTAATTTTCAAATTCAAGAAAATTTAATAACTTCTGACTGTAATGTTAGATAAGGAATTTTCACATGCTTTCTCATCCATTTGCTTGTGCCAGTATGATGATTTTTATTAACTGGCTTAAATGTCATGCACCTTCTAATTTAATGTTTTAACATTTGCAAAAAAGATTTTAACTATTTAGAAAATTATTTAATATCTAACCCTTTTCAGCAAATCTGCTATAAAAGACCTCTTTAAAGTATTGAAAAGCAAAGATGTCACTCTAAGGACTAAGGTGTGCCTGACCCAAGCCATGGTGTTTTCAGTCGTCTCACATGCATTCGAAAGCTGGACAATGAACAAGGAAGACCAAAGAAGAATTGATGCCTTTAAATTACGGTGTTGGTGAAGAATATTGAATATACCATGGACTGCCAGAAGAACGAACAAATCTATCTTGTAAGAAGGACAGCCAGAGTGCTCCTTTGAAGCAAGGATGGTGAGACTTTGTCTCACATACTTTGGACATGTCAGGAGGGATCAGCCTCTGAAGAAAATCATGCTTGGCAAAGTAGATGGTCAGCAGAAAAGAGGAAAACCCTCGATGAGGTGGATCGACACAGTGGCTGCAACAATGGGCTCAAGCATAACAATAATTGTGAGGATGGTGCAGGACCGGGCAGTGTTTCATTCTGGTGTACGTAGGGTCATTATGAGTTGGAACCAACTTGATGGTACCTAACCACAATAAGAAGTGTGTGTACCTGGTAATAATGCTAACCATAGGCCTTTTATGTTATGATTTCCACATTCCAAAATATCTGCCTTTATTTCTCACTCTATCAGAACATTTTTCAGGAAAGACACATGGGTCTTAGACAGTCAAACATGTCTTTCTGAAAACTTCTTACAGTCTGAATATAGAAGTTTTGCGCCTCCATGTTTCCCCAAGCAAATCAATACGAATTCCTGTGTTGACTTTTAATGTTCAGTGTCAGAAGAATTTTGAAGCCAATCTAAACATCTTCCTTTGTAATTTTCCTTTCTTCCTGCAAGAGTGGTTTTGGATGGTTATTCTTTTATTACTGAAATTAAAATATTTTGACATGATAGATCTGCATGCAAGTTTCCATTAACAAGATGATTCATTTTATTCAAAAAGTCCAGATTTTCTTTTGTAACCTCAGGAAAGTTTTCTTCCGTGTAAGGATTTTTTTCTGCCCAATTTCTCCAGCTTTAATTTTTCGGAATGCTGATTAGTAGTCAGTTGGATTTTTCTTTCTTGATATCTATTATATTCTCTCTCACCCTATTCTTTGTCTAGTCATTCTGCTTTCTTAGAAAGTCTATGTAGCTTTGCCTCCAGGTCACTGTTCTTTTGCCAACTCTTCACTATCTATGGTGCGTATTTTAATTATTTAACAGGAGTCCCTGGGTGGGGCTAACATTAAGTGCTCAACTACTAGGCAAAGATTGGCAGTTCAGGCTCACTCAGAGTCACCTTGGAAAACAGGCTTGGCTTCTGAAAGGTCGCAGCCTTGGAAATCCTATGGAGAAGTTCTACTTTGCGCAGATGAGGTCATCATGAGTTGGAATCGACTCAACAGCAACAAAGTCTTTAATATTCTTATATTTCTTTTTTATTTTTGTCCAGCCTTTCATCTCAGCTTACCTCAGTCGTCTTCTTTCATATGTTCATTTCTATTTCATAAACTTCATGAACCCTTATATTTTATTTAGAGCATAGAATACATACATACTAAAGCTTTCTCTGTTGTAGGTGGTAATTTTCTCTGTATATTTAGGACACTCATTTCCCTCTTTTAATCCCAGTGTTCTCTCATTAGGAGTCCCTGGGTGGTACAAATGGTTAACGTGCTTGGCTGCTAACTAAAAGGTTAGAAATTCAAGTCCACCCAGAGGCAACTTGGAATAAAGGCCTGGCAATATGTTTCTGAAAAATCAGCCATTGAAAACCCTGAGAAGCACAGTTCTCCTGTGACACACTTGAGGTTGCCATGAGTTGGAGCTGACTTAGTGGCAACTGGTAAATGGTCTTCTTCTTATTTCATTAAAGTCATAATAGAACAAGGGAAGAACTGTCAGGGTCGATGGCCAATAACTGAGGCATATTTATCCCCATTTTTTTCACCCTCAAGATCTGAGCTGAAAGACAGGTTGTTGTGCACTACTTCTGATTGAAATTGTTTTGTCTATCAAACATCTAATCCACGTGTCTCCACTGGACTGAGATAAACTGTCCTCTGCTGAGGTTACCCAGTACGCTGAATGTGAAGGGACGACTGTGTTCCTGGGTGAGTGGACAAGCACCTCTCCTTCTAGTCTTCTTTGCTGGACATGGTTCATGTACAGTGGCAGTCCCCAAAGGAAGGTGTTCTATGACTTATTTCTGTCTATCGCTACCATTGAGTTTAATCCCATAATGCAATGGGCCACCATATAAGACTTCTACCCAATTTTCAATGTCTGTAATAGATACAGAAAAATAGAAAATGTGATTGGATGACTAGGGCAGGTAGCAATGGGTAAGAAAAGACCTTGAGCATCTCAGAAAGTAAGACATCTTACTAGGGGCCAGAGGCCAGGCTTTCTCTTTGATTCCATGGGACCAGCTCTCTGAGTAGAACCATACAGATGGGGTGAATGCAAACAGTCTCCTTTTTCCTTTCTCTGTGGTCTCATGTTGTTTTTGAGGTTTAGGTGTGAGTTGTCTGTAAATCATTTGTAAAAGTTGCACAGCTGGACTCATTGATCGAATTGTTCCTAGTGCTGGAGACTTTGCACCTTTTTTATTTACCTCCTGGGAATTCCAGTGGAAGGTGAAAGAGATATATTTAAGCATAGGTAGCAAATTTCATTCTCAACCTGGAAGTCTACTATTGTGTATATTTTCCTTTCCTCTCTGGTGCATATTTTTGTAAACTGCATTGAAGACTTTATTGAATGGACTATGTTACACATACACAAAATAATTACAACCAAACACACGAATCTCAGAAAACTAAGAGTTTAGTACTTGATAAAGCCAGGAACAATTTTTCAAAACACTTGACCATGTCTGTTATATTTTCAATGTAATGGTGACCCTGCTAAATTCAGTTGAATGCTTTCAGTAGGGTAGATTATGTAAGTTTGCTTGACTTGTCAATAGACTGGCTTACCTGAGCATATTTCCCTAGAGGTGCATTTTGAAGTGAGCCTCTGCGTGGTACAAATGGCTAATGTACTCAGCTGCTAACCAAAATTTTGGAGGTTCAGGTCCACCCAGAGGCACCTCAGAAGAAAGGTCTGGCAATCTACTTCTGAAGAATCGGCCATTGAAAACCCTTTGGAGCACAGTTCTACTCTGACGCACAGGGGGCTTCCATGAGTCGGGATCCATGACAACCAGTTTGTTGGATTACGCTTTGAAACAAGACAGAGTCTTAAACTTGCAGTTCTTGATTAACTCACACTCAAGTGCACACAGCAAACTGGTAAGTAGGCATTGCAACGCTGAGCTCATGATTCTCATCGCTGCCCTGTCTGTGGTCTGTGGAGAGGTAAGAAGTGTGTCTCTTTTACACACTGACGGGAGAATAGTACATGGACTTCTGCTCCGGGACTGTTTCAGCAAAATGTCCTCAGTGGAGGGATCTTGGACCAGCCGCTTAGCAGCAAAGGCCTGCACAGTTGCCAGCTCACTGCTGGCTCAAGATCTTATCTCAGGGGCTCTGTCGCTTAGCGTTCTTTCCAAGAGACACTGAACCCCTCGGCCAGGTGCGGTGGATTCCCACTCTGCAAAGGCTTCAGGCTCCTCACATCAAAGGGAGCCTGTAATTGCAATGCTGGCATTTTAAAAAGAAGATGCTGAAAGGCCATTTTAGGCCTTTCTCTCCCCGCTTCTCTTTGGAATTCACCAAAGCCAGACCCGAGGAATGTGATGACATCCTAAAAGCCTGTGATTAATTTATGCTGGTCCCTGAGTCTTTGCCCCTCAGTGCCACATGGTGAAGCAGTTCCCACCACCTGGTTTTCCTCCACAGTCAGACAGCACTTCCAAGAATTCCAGTCATCACTTGAATAGAGATAGACTTGAGTGCCTGCAATTTCTTAGAGTGCCAGATTGTGCAAATCCCTTTCATCCGTTCCCTCCTTGAGATTGCCTTGCATAAACAGCCCTGCTGACCAACAGATTATTTACACGTGTAATCACTTGCTTTTTTTTTTTTAATGAGTTTTTCAATTTGGGGTTTTTGGTTCCTTGTCCCAGTGTTTTTGTACAAGTAGGAGGCTAAGGTGGCAGGAAATGGGAGCTCCCCAGAGGAGAAGTAACTGTGATAAATGAGGCCCTGTAAGGTTATTTACATACAGGAAACAATATAAGCAAAGGAATGAGGTAACTTCTCAAAGTTTTCAAGTGGTATGAAATCAGAAAATGCTGAATTTTTTCCCAAACCAAACTTTCCTAAAAATAGAGATTGTTATCAGTGATTTAAAAGGAATCATTATTTATGTTTATTGTAGTTGTTTAAAACACAGATTTAATCAAATATGAGTTTTTCTGCTGGAAAATATAGAAACAAACTGTACAACAGGGCCCAAATCAGAAGGTCATAGGATTTTCTTTAAAGTCTGGAAATTAAGAACTTACTGACCAATACAGAGTAACAAAAGGGTATAAAAAAAAGAGGGGAGCATTATGTCAGCTTTTCTCTAGAGGAAAGGAGTCGTATCACTGGGATTACACCTTTCTGGAAGGCCCTGTGTGGTCTCAGTAGTTAGTGAGAAGTCAGGCCTGAGAAGATGGGTTGTCTGCTTTAGCTTCTCAACTATTATGGCTTGTCCAGGACACTGAGAGCCTGATGGTCAAAGAGAAGAGAAGTCTTGACATATTTGACCTGCCTTATAACATAGTAGTATCTTTTCTACCCCAAGTCCACAGCAGACTTCAATGACTAAGGGTTGCCTGGAGTGATCCAGGCCTGCTCCATGCAAACTGGAGTGGAGCACCATTCTTTGAACTCTGGCTGCAGGAAAGAGCCAGGGTTCCCCGACTGGCTTTAACCAACTGCAGTTATTCTGGGCCAGTGGTAAGGAGAGGGGAATTGTTACTGAGTCCAAGGGCAATTTGCTGAAGAAGAGGCAGGTTGCCCAAAGCCATGGAAAGAGGCATCAGGCCCAGGGCTGGGCTTTTCTTAAGTATTGATGAACTCATTCAGTAAAGCAGTTTTTATCTGAATAAATCTACAGATGACCCTGGGATTGGTTAGCCATGGGGCCTCATCACAGTTTAGGTTCTGGATGTAACATAGCTCACCTGTTTTAAGAGTTCAATACAACTATCTTACCTAATTAAGCCCAGAACCAAATTGAGATTTTGCTAGGGCCTTTGAATTGTCTTTTGAATTGTGTCTATCTGCTGTTTCCAGAATCCCTCTTGTTTTGATTCTGAATTCCTGAAAACAACAGAGAAGGACGATGGGAAGGTCCAATGGGAAGCAAAGCCAAACTTCATGGACCGACTATCTCAATTATTCCAGGAAGGACAGGGCTGTTTCAAGTGCTCCACTCTTGCTCCAGGTTTATGGAAACAGAGGCAAGGGAGAGATTCTAGCAGGGGCTGGGAAGTCTCTCCAAGGACAGTTCTTTACTGGCTCTAATTCCTCACCTGTATTCCATGCCTCGAGTCACTCTAATCTGGCATCCTTACACCCATGGCATCATCTTCACCATGTGACTTCCTGGCCACTCTGCCCACTGGACATTTTCCACAGCTCTCTGTGTTTGCCTTCTCTGCAGCACTGGATGCCAGCCCTTCCTTGAACCACCCCCCCCAACCCTGTTCTGCGTTTCTCTGGCAGCAGAGCCTCTGGTTCCTCTCTACCTCTCTGGTCACTCCTTCCTTTTATCCTCTGTGGACCTCCCTTCCTCCCTGTGCCTGATAAACCTTACCTTTTCTCCAGTCTGTCCTCTAAGCTCTTTCCTTCTACACATTGTCCCTGTGTGGTCTTATGCGCCCCACTCCCACATATACACTGATGACACCTGAATCCATATCTCCAGGCTGCTCTTGTACCTTCCTGATCTGGATGTATATTTCCAATTGTGTACTGGACATCTCCACCTGGTTGTATGATGGGGACTTCAAGTGTGACATGGTTAAAAATGAACCCATTAATTACATACACACACACAAATCTGCTTTGCCTGCTGTATTACCTACATTCTTAATGTACTACCAGCATCCCCTCCCCTTCCTTTGTTACCCTCTACAAATAAGAAAGCTGGACATAGTCTCGATTTCTCCCTTTCCTCCACCTTCCCCGCCCAATTTTTCAGTTACTAAAAGTCAAAGTGTCTCTCAAATCTTCCTTTCTTTTACTCTCTAACCCTCTGGCTTCTTCTTCGCCTGGGTCCTCTTCAAGCTCACACATAGGCTGTCGACTCTGGCATTACCTCCAGCCAACCACTTACTCTAAAGTGAACTTTAAGACATGAACCTTATTTTGTTCTCTGTGTGAAATCCCTGGGTGGCTCCCTTGGGTGGATGAGATAACGCCCATGTGTTTTACGTATTGATTCAGGTATGGTATATTGGCATATACTAACCCACCTCAAAACTTAATGGCTTAAGACAACTACTTGCTGTTTCTCACAAATTCACATATTGGCTGAGCAGTTCTTCTGGTCTCAGCTGAGCTCACTCATGTATCTACAGTCAGCTGAAGGGTCATTTGGGGGCCTGCTGAGTGAGCGTGGCCTTAGCTGGGGTGACTGGCCCTGCCCCATACATTTCATCCTCCAGCCCGTGAACCTCAGCATGTTCTGGAAATGGCAAGAAAGACTCCCTCAAGGTCACAGTTCATCCCCAGATAGACCTCTGGGTCTGCTTCCTCTGCTGCTGCTTTTAATCCCAGGAAAGGGAATCTGGAACTAGTGCACTTTCTCTTTCACTCACCTGGGACTGTTCTGCCCACAAGATCAGGGTAAGCTTTATTTGGTTTCACGGCCACCCAGCACTACCCAGGGCTCAGCCAGCTTTGGAATCTCAAGGCAGATAATCCCATGATACCTCACATTCTCGTCACCCTTGATCCCTGTCTGTGTGATAGGCCTCTCTTGCTCCTTATTGGTCATACATCCTTCAGCCATATCGCCCTGTTCCCTTCCCCACTGCTGCATTCCTTACCACATCCCTTCTTTCCTATCTTTTTCACTGTGTCTAGAACATTCTTTTCATGAGACAGTATCGGCTGTGCCCACTTCACAGACAGATCTGATCTCCTGCCTGGGCTAAAACATTGCGCTGAGTAATCCACCCCGCCTCCTCCCCTCATGGTCATGTTTGATTGACTCTCCTACTTTCCCAAATTTCACCTCTTACTCATCTTGCAGAACTAAGCTCTGCTATAGCCTAATAAAAACCTCTCCCTTTAAGGATGGGAGAAAAAGAAGAAGACAGCTGTAACTTAGACTACAGGCCGTTGTACGGTGTTGGCTTCAATATATGCTGAATCTCTATGAAATATCATCACCAGAATGAAGAGGTGAAATGACCTTCACAAAGTCATATAGGGAATAAGTGACATAGTTGAACTAAATAAGGTCTTCATATCTAGTAGTCTTCTCTGGCAATTTCTGACCGTAGTTAGTCTTAACAATCATGTTTTATTATTTGAGGAAAAAAAGAATTACAACCAGCATGACAACTTTTTGCATGAAAATAGACCCTCTACTGTGGATAAGTAAATTAGAAACCACTTGTACCTTTCAGCAGCCTTCCAGAGACGACTTGCCAACACTCAACACCACCCCACCTGTCTGAGCTCCCACAAACCAAAGTGCTGTATATTCTATCTAGTCCGTTGGAATTCTAGTTAGCTTTCTCCATTAAAAGTCCTCCTACAAAATTTGGAAAGCAAAGAGAAGGAGAAGCCACATAACTCTGTGGCAGCTGGAGCATGCTTTTAGGAGACAGAGGTCATGGGGTTTCCCCTCTGCTGTCAGGCATCCTCTGGAAACTCCCCACTTCAGTGCTCTAGGCCCCTGAGATTATATGTAGTTTCCCAGGGCCTTCGGCACCCTCCTGAGAGAGCCTACTCAGGTACTGCAGTCAACTGAGACCACAGGGGCAGCTTCTGGAAATCTCTGCCCTCCAGTATTTTCTGGAGGCGGCCCCAGTCATTGACATCCCCAGACTTCGGACTTTGCGTGAGCCTCTTAACCCATTTTGCTCCACAGACTATCTAGAGTGTCACTTGTTTTCTTGACTAAACCCCAATGGAAAAACAGTATCTAAACAATATACTTGCAGATCTATATATTCATTTATTTTCATAATCCATAAAGGCGAGTTTCCTAAGCAATGACAACTGGAGTTCGGTGTAGATTTGGACCGGTTGGACTTAGTGGAAGAAAATGTGAAGAGGCATTACTTAATTTAGGTATGTCTGAAATCCACTGTCTTCTCACGTTAGAGCACGCATTTTATATAAGTTAAAGAGAATAATAGTAACAGTTTTGTTTGATGTCTTACCCACCATCTGTATTTCTTTAACTTATCGATTCACCTTACCTGGGCATTCTGGTATGAATTTAATTATACCACGTGGAATGCTCTGTCCAGGAGAGCTGTCAGTATGGTGAGCTTCTCCACCCAATACAATTACAGGGAAAGACCGCATCTGAGCACCACCTTCTACCACAAGCCGAACTTGCCGTACCTAAGTAGACCCAGGTTGATAGATGACCTATGGGCCAAGAAAATATGAAAAGACCCGCCAGGTAGATAAATCCTAAAATCCATTATGCTTTCATCATGTGGACTGAAAAATGAGGGAGAAGGTGCTTTCTGCTGAAATAACAGTGTCTAGAAGATTATTTGTGCTTTGTTTTAGGAGTTAAAGCATTTCTCTTCCAGACCTCTGGGGATGTATATGAATGAATATCTAACAGAGCTCAGTTCTCCGTTGCGTTTGAGAACTGTCTTTGCCATGAAATCTACCCTAGTTCCAGTGAGACCCGAGTCGTCGTGGCCAGCTTCCTTCTCTGGATCCAGAAAGCCAGTTAGAGCTTTGTACCTTCTTAGCCTGGGGAAAAGCCCCTTGGCTGCTTATGCAGAGTCTCCTGAGATGTGCAGCCTGGCATCACTCTGTCCACGCCAAAAAAAAAAAAAAACCAAACCCGTTGCCGTCAAGTGAATTCTGACTCTTCACAACCGTGTAGGAGAGAGTAGAACTGCCCCATGGGGTTTCTAAGGCTGTGAATCTTTACAGAAGCGGACTGCGGCTTCTTTCTCCCACAGATCAGCTGGTGAGTTTGAGCTACCAACCCTTCAGGTAGCAACTGAGCACTTAACCACTGAGCCACCAGGGCTCTGTACTCTGTGCAGTAGAATCCAGGCTTTCTCCTCCCTCCCTCCCCACCTCCCGTCTTTCCTTCCTTCCTTTCTCCTTTCCCTCTTTCTTCCCTTCATCCTTCGTTCCCTGTCTTCTTTCCTCTTTCCTCCCCCCCGCCTTCTACCTCCCTTCCCTTCCTCATTCCCTCCCTGTCTTCCTCTTTTTCTCCCTTTCTTCCATCAACTGCCTTCTATGTGTAAGTTTGGAGCCGTGGTTGTGTGTAGTGGTTAAGAGCTATGGCTGCTAACCAAATGTTGGCAGTTCAAATCCACCAGCTGCTCCTTGGAAACCCTATGGGGGAGTACTACTATTTCCTATAGGGTTGCCATGAGTTGGAATCAACTCGACGGCAATGGGTTTGTTTGGGGGTTTTTTGTTTGTTTTTTTAATGTGTAAGTTGCCGTAATTAGGTGCTGGAGATGTTCGTTTGAGTTAGACCAAGTACACCCCTTAAAAAAACAGACCCTATTGGAGAAGACAGTTAAAGAATTAGACAATAACAGGTAAGTTTGATACATGTTATACCAGAGGGTTCTTGGGAACACATAGGAGCAGGCGCCTAACCTGGTCTAGGGCAGCGCTGTCTGACAGAAATATAAGGTGAACCACAGGTGAGAGCCAAAATACAATGCTGAATTTTCTGGTGGCATATTAAAAAAGTAAGAAAAATGAAATTAATTTCAACAATATTTTTATTTAACCAAATATACCCAAAATATTATCATTTCCTTGTGTAATTAACCCACCCACTCTATCTACTGTGTAGTTTATACTTACAGCTGACTGACAGTTCCTTAGCCACACTGGCCACTTTTCAAGTGCTTGACAGTGACGTATGTCTAAAGGCTGCTTGTCTTGGACAGTGCAGGTCTAGAGGGATGGGGAGTGCTTCATGAAAGTGATGGCTTTGAGCTGAGATAGAAGAATGGGGGTTAGACAGGCAATGAGTATAGAGCTAAAGGAACATTCCAGAAAAGAAACTCGTGCAGACATGAGACAGAGGCTAGTATGTCCAGCGGCCATTGGTCATTTGGTGGTTGTGGGCGTGAGGGTACGGAAAGGAAGAGGGACAGAGTCACAAAGTAGAGTTGGACCAGTCAGCAGGCAAAGATCATCACAGACAGGTATTTGTGGAAGGAGTCTGAGCTTTCTCCTGCAGGCAGCGGGACCACGTGGAAGTATGTGGACAGCGGAGTGACCTGCTCATATCAGCATTTTTAGAAAGATGCCAGAAAGATGTCCACAGAATGGGGGAGTGGGATGAGAGCAACAAGCAGGACACAGGGCAGGAAAGATTCCAAGAAAGCTGCTGGAATCATCCCTACTGCCATGGCAGGAGGGTTGGAAAAATTAATTCAAGAGAATTGAAATGACTGAAAAAGTAATCTGATTGGTTAAGTATCGGGGTCAGAAGAGGAAAGTCAGGGGGCTCCCTGGCTTGGAAAGAGTATGAATGTGGGGTATTCAGTAAGATGGGGACATAACGGGGAGCAGCAGGTTTTGCGGGGGAGATCCTAAGTTCTGTTTGGAAGATGCTTTATTTGAGGTTCTTAAGAGCCTTCCAAGAGTCCCTGAGTGGCACAAGTAGTTAAGCACTCAACTACTAATTGAAAAGTTAGCAGTTCAAACTCACCCAGAGGCATTTCAGAAAAAAGGCCTGACATTCTACTTCCTAGAGGTTACAGCCCTGAAAGCCCTATAGATGATAGTTCTTCTCTGCACACATGGAGTCACCCACCCAAAACCCAGTGCCATCGAGTCGCCAGGAGATGGAATTGACTCGACGGCAACTGGTTTGGTTCTGAGTAAGGAAGCTGCCCACAGAGTATTTAGGTCTGACACTGAAAAGGGCTGTTCAGGCTGGAGAGTAATATGGGCCTCCCTCTACCACACTCTCACCATACCAAGGGCCTGGGACTAGGTCCTGTTTCACAACCCTGTGCCTGGCTGAGACTTTCAGCCTCCAGCCACTTCTCACTGTGATCTGTCCTTTGCATTGTCTCCAAAGGCATCTTCCTGAAAGAGGGTTGGTGAGTTTCCTGTTGTTCTCGGAATGAAGTCCTCAGACTGACATTCACCTTCATCATCTAGCGCTACTTCACCAGACGCCTTATGTGACAACACAAGGCCTTTATACCATTACAAATAAGCCGTTTCTCCCCCCACCTGAGATGCCAAGGATGCTATCCCTCTTATCACTGTTACCCTTGCCATGTGAGAAGTGAGAAGGACTATTTTATGGGGTCCCACACCATAAAACTAAGACCAGAGGATGAAAGCTGGAGGGAGGCTTCCCCCGCTCCCAAGGGAGGGCAGCAGGGAAACCAGGCTGGCCCCGTTTGGCTCCAGGACTCCCTAGGGCTGTCCAGGATGCTTCCATCCAACCTTCTCTTTCTCCTTCACTCAGGCCCGACTTCCTCTCTCAGCCTGATCACCTCCCTCCCTCTTTCCTCGCACCCTCATTTCCCTAATAAAATTCTCCACAATTAATCCCATCTCATGCTCTCCTTCTCATAGTATGGGGACTGAGCTGATGCCCTTGACCAATTTTCGCTTGGAGTTTGCCTCTTTTCTTATGAGTAAGAAATATGCCAACTAAATTTTGGCCATATTTGCTGCATTTTCCCTAGCTTATTGTTATTTTTGCTCACGGTACTTTTTGTGTGTTTCAGAGATTATTAATTTTTACATAATCCAAATCAGTCCCCCTAGGAAATCTCCCCTATGCTCACCCAAACTTCAGATTCACTCCCCTCCATCACGCTTAGCAGATATTGTCCCTAGTCACCCACCAATCCTTGGCAGAACAGGGTCAGCTCCTTAGCAAAGCCCCACCAGCCTTCCAGGAAGCAGATTTGCAATCCCCTCCCCCTCCCCCAGGTCCTCTCCCCCCCACAGAGAGCTTATCAAGGCATCTTTTCCAAACCCTCACCATGCTCTTCCCAAGGGAGCTCTGGGTGAATTAATTTTCCAGAAAGCCCTACAGAGTCCAAGTTCACCCTGGACTCTGACAAATATTCATCTCTCTCCGTCTAGATTGTTTGCATTACTCTTTTTTCACATTTCACTCTCCAGCCATCTGGAATACTTCTGAAGCACCATTTCAGATACTGAACATTTTGTGTTAGTTTGGGTAGGTAGTGTGTTTCTAGAAATTTGTACATTTCCTCTAGATTTTCAAATTTGTAGTTTTTCATAATACTGTTATGATCCTTTTTATTTCTGTTGGGTCTGTTGTAATATCCACCATTTCATTTCTTATTTGGGTTATGTCCTCTCCCGTTTTTCTTTTGTCAATTTGGCCAGCAGTTTGTCAATTTTGTTGATCCTTTCAAAGAACCAACTTTTGGTTTGGTTGATTCTTTCTATTATTTTTCTATTCTCTATTTCATTTATTTCTGCTCTGATCTTTGTTTTTTCCTTTCTTCTGGTGGCTGTGGGCTTCTTTTGCTGTTCTCTTTCTATTTGTTCAAGTTGTGTAGCTAAAGTTTTTATTTTGTCCCTTCTTTTTTGATGTGTAAATCTATTGCTATAAATTGACCTCTGAGCACTGCCTTTGCTGAGTCCCAAAGGTTTTGGTATGATGTGTTTTCATTCTTCTTTGATTCTAGGAATTTTTTTATTCCGTCACTGATTTCTTCTATTACCCAGTGTTTTTTAAGCCGGGTGTTATTCAGTTTCCATGTAATCGATTTTTTTTTTTTTTTCCTTACTCTTCCTGTTGTTAGTTTCCACTTTGATAGTGCTCTGGTCAGAAAAGATACTTTGTATTACCTCAGTGTTTTGGATTTTGTTGAGGATTGCACTGTGGCCTAAGATGTGGTCTATTCTGGAGAATGTTCCATGTGCTTTGGAAAAGAATGTGTACTTTGCAGCCGTTGGGTCAAGTGTCCTGTATATGTCTATGAGGTCAAGTTGGCTGATCATGTCCTTTAGATCTTCTGTATCTTTGTTGAGTTTCTTTCTAAATGTTCTGTCCTTTACCAAGCGTGTGTTGAAGTCTCCTGCTATTATTGTGGAACTGACAATTTCCCTTTTCAGTGCTGTTAGAGTTTGTCATATGTATTTTAGAGCCCTCCCATTGGGTGTGTAGATATTTATTATGGTCATGTCTTCATGAGGGATTATCACTTCAGTCATTATATAGTGCCCTTCTTTGTCTTATGGTGGATTTTGTTTTAAAGTCTATTTTATCTGAGATTAGTATTGCCACTCCTGCTCTTTTTTGGTTTGCTTGATATATTTTTTTCCATCTTTGGTTTTTAATAAATTTATGTCTTTGTTTCTAAGATGAGTCTCTTGTAGGCAGCATATTGATGGAGCCTGTTTTTTTAATCCATTCTGTCACTCTCTGTCTCTTTATGGGTGCATCTAGGTCATTTGCATTCAGTGTAATTATTGATAGATTTGAGCTTATTGCTGTCGTTTTGTAGTGTTTTTGTTTTTTTATGGTGCAGACATTTTCTTTGTTCTTCTTACTCTCCTGTGCTGAATTCCTTTCAATTGTGGATTTTTTTTTTTCATTTCTTTCATTTTCATAGATTCTGTTTTTACTGAGACTTTTTTTTCTTCTTTATTTTGATGAGTAGGTTTGTCACGCTTCTTTGTGGTTACCTTGAAATTTACCCTTATCTTCCTAGGTTTGAACCAGTCTATTATTACTTGGTATCGCCTTGCCTTCCTCTCCATTAGAAAGTTCTATACCTACACAATTTATTCCCTCTCTTATTAACCTGATGTTGTTGTCATTTACAGATTAACCTCTGTGGCTCCCTGTTGTAAATCTTTTGGTTTTATATAGTCCTTGAGAGTTCATGTCCTAGTTGATATCTGGCTGGTGTGATCATGCAGCCTAGATTTAGGCTGTTGTCTGATGTTGTTTGTTCTCAAATGGAAGGACTGCCTTTAATAATTCTTGTAAGTTTGGTTTTAAATATTCCTTTAATTTCTTTTTATCCAGAAATGTTCTAATTCACCATCATATTTGAACAAGAGTTTTGCAGGATGTATTATTCTTGATTGGCAATTCTTTTCTTTCATGAATTTGTGTATGTCATCCCATTGCCATCTTGCCTGCATGGTTTCTGCAAGTAACCAGAGTTTAGTCTTATTGTTTCCTCTCTGTATGTGACTATTCATTTTTCTCAAGCTGCTCTCAGGATTCTTTGTCTTTGGTTTTAGTGAGTGTGATTATGATATGCCTTGGTGATTTTCTTTTGGGGTCTATCCTATATGGAATTTGTTGAGCTTCTTGGATGGTCAGCTTTTCATCTTTCATGATATTAGGAAAGCTATCCATCAGGAGTTCTTCAGTGATCTTCTCTATGTTTTCTGTTTTCTCCTCCTGTTCTGGAGCTCCAATCACTCGCAAATTTTTGCTTTTGATTGTATCCCACATAATTTTTATAGTTTCTTTGTTTTTCATGATTCTTTTTTCTGATTTTTCCTCAAACAAAGATGTATCCAAGTATTTGTCTTCAATTTCATTGATCCTGTCTTCCATTGTTTCAAACCTACTCCTCAAGCCTTTTATGACACTGTCCATTTCTGAAATCTTGTTGTTTATCTTTTGGATTTCTAATTTTTGTTTTTGTGTGATTTCTAGTTGTGAACTTATTTTGACATTTTGTTCCTGTATTATTTTCCTGAATTTTTCCACTTTTTTGTATTTTCCATGAATTTGTCTGCCTTTTCCATAAATTTGTCTATTTTTTGTTTTTGTCTCCTTTTTGCTTCAACTCTTGGATAGCTCTGAATATGAGAGATTAGAGTTTTTTTTTATCACATAGTTCTAGTTCCTTTTCCTCTGGAAAGTCACGTGGAGTATTATTTTGAATGCCTACTGGATCCACCCTGTCCTGTTTTTTAATATGTTTTGATATTGTCTGCTGTCTTCAGGACATTCAGTTGTTATTTTCTTCATTTATTGATTGTAGATTTGTTTGTTTCATCCTGGTTATTTGTTTTATTTGGTTATATCTGAGCAGGCGGGCTGTGCATTCTTTTTTTTTGTTTGCTCATCTGTGGGCATGATACTTTTCAGCTCCTTCCTTGTCCAATGGGCAGGGCCAGTTGCTCAGCTATGGTGCAGCTGGGCAAGTCCAGCTGAAGGGAGGGGTTGGGATAGGTTGTTTGCAGCATGTACTGGGGCCAACAGGGTGGGCCAGGGTTCAGTGCAGGGTAGGTTCTAGTAGGCTGTGCCTGTGCTGCTCAAAAGCATAATATTCAGCACATGGTGCAGGTTAGGCAGGGGGAGGGTGGATGTTGTGATATGTGGAGCTAAGGTGGGTGTGGGAAAGAAAAGAGAGACGAGAGAGAAACAGGAGCCAAAAAACAAACAAAAAAGTGCTGAGGGAGTTTACCATTGGAGTGGACAGATGAGAAACTCAGAAATGAAGAAAAACACAAAGGAAAAAAGAAAAAGAGAAAAAATAAATAAAAATTAAGAAAAAATAAAAAAAGAAATGCCTCCAGGGATCCCACCAGTGACCAGGGAAGTGGTTCTCAGGCTTTGGGGTACAGCTCGTCTAGAAAGGGCAGAGATGGCACACAGTGCCAGATATTCAGGAGACAGGAAAAGAAGGAAATCAGAGATAAGAAACTGAGAAATTAAGAAAAACAAAAAGAGAAAAGAAAAAATTTTAAAAAAAGAAAGGCTCCCAGGGATCCCACTGGTGCTGCTGTGCAGACTGGGGAGGTGGCTCCCAAGCCTCGCAGTACCAAAAAACCAAACTAAACCTGCTGCCGTCGAGTCAATTCCGACTCATAGTGACCCTATAGGACAGAGTAGAACTGCCCTATAGAGTTTCCAAGGAGTGCCTCGTGGATTCAAACTGCCGACCTCTTGGTTAGCAGCCGTAGCAGTTAACCACTACGCCCCACAGTACAGCCCAACTTTAAGAGGCAGAGATGGCACACAGTGCCAGGTATTCAGGAGACAGGAAAAGAGGGTAAATAGGGAGAGATGAGAAACTGAGAAATAAAGACAAAAAGGAAAAAAATAATAATGCTAAAAAATAGAAAAGCACCAAGGGATCCTGCTGGTACCGCTCTGCAGACCAGGGAAGTGGTTCCCAAGACACTCAGTGCAGCTTGGCTAGAACGGGCAGAAGATGGCACACAGCACCAGGTATTCAGGAGACAGGAAAAGAAGGTAAGTAGAGAGAGATGAGAAACAGAAATGAAGAAAGAGAAAAAGGAAAAAAGAAAAGAAATGCCCCCAAGGATCCCACTGATACTGCTGTACAGATAGGGGAGTGGTTCCCAAGCAGGCCAGTACAGCCCAGCTAGAAGGGGCTCCCAAGCCAAGAAAAGAAAAAGAGACAAAACAAAACAAAAAATGTCCCCAGATATCCCACCAGTGTGGCAGTGCAGAGCAGGAAAGAAATTCCCCAGCCGAGCGATGCTTCACAGCCTGTCAAGAAAATGCAAAGGTGGCACATGAAGCCAGGTGTTCAAAAGAACGGAGGGGGAGAATATGAGAGGCAGGGAAGAAACCAAAAGACGCCAAAAAAAACACCACCAGCAAAAACAAAATGACACTGAAGGAGTTGGCTGATATGGCGGGGCAAATTCAAGTGGCGCGGAGCTGGCACTTCCTTGGCCACAGTCGCTCAGCCAGCTGGGAAGTGGCAGAGGCCAAGCAGGGGGAAGAAATGTGGGGGGTGGGCAAGTGTATATTGCTGGTTACTGGGTGCTCTGTCTCCTACTGGGAGCTCCGTGAAGCTGCTTTCCCATACTCTTTGCTGCCAGTCTCCAAGAGGAGCCCAAGATGGCCAATCAGTGCTGCATTAGCTGATGGGGACTCCTGCTTATATCTCTCCTCACTCTCTGTTCTTTGTCAGTTTCTAATTCCATTTGGTGCTTGGTTGAGTTCTTTCTCTCTTCAATTGACACTTAGGGTTCCAGGACTGATGTTTGTCTCTGTTTTACTTAGTTTTTCAGGTCTTTGCTGTGGAAGGACAGCGTGGTACTTCTGTCTAGAGTGCCATGAAGCACCATTTCAGATGATTCTGTAATAAATTATTTCCATATCATTTACTGGATATATATATATATGTATATGTATAGAGATTTAATATTTGTGATGCCATATTATGTCCCCAACAGAGAAACATAGATACCTGGCTTGTTGTTTTTCTTCTTAAGCTGAGTGTGTTAGGAGACAACAGGATGCACCCAGCCCAGAGGGGCTGGGACCTGGACTAGGCACCTGTCACTGTAGGGCAGGCCCTGTGAGGCCTTAGTGTGCTAACAGGTGTTTGTCAACAGCCCAAACAGGGGCAGCCTCAGGGATTCCTAGCACTCCTGTGGTTGGTGTCCTGGCAGCATGCAGGAACACAGCTCCAGGGAGCCCAGGAACAACTGCAGTGAGGCAAGCAGCCAGATGGACACTGTAAAGAGACCTACTGGCAAGAAGGAGTCAAGACAAAGGGTGTGTCCGGGCAGCACTGTGATCCTGAAAGGCCTGGCAAGGTCCCTCTTCTGAAAGAGAAACCGAAAACCAGTTGCCATCAAGTCGACTCCAACTCACGGAGACCCCGTGTGTGTCAGAGTAGAACTGTGCTCCTTGAAGTTTTCAATGGCTGATTTTTCAGAAGTTGGTCACCAAGCCTTTCTTCCGCGGTGCCTCTAGGTGCACTCAGCCCACCAACCTTTTGGTTCGCAGCCAAGCACATTAACTGTTTGCACCACCCAAGGACTCCTCCTGAAGGAGAAGGGACCACCAAAAAAACAAAACAGTCAGGGATTAACACCAAGGTGTACCAACAGCAAGGCTGACCTGATATGGAACTATTCAGCAGCCTCACTAGGGTTTCTTAAAGTCCTGTGACTCAGGTTTCTTCTTTCTGGGAATCTCGTTTCTTCAGACATCTTTGAGAGAATGTTTCCTACTAGTGGGAGGTAAGCATCAAATGCATCGATGATCAGAGAGGGAAAGCAAGAGAAGCCAAGTAGAACCAGTGGCTGGCACCCTCCTGGCTGAAGCCACTGCCACAGCAAGCCAGGCCTAAGGGCATCTCTCATGGTGCCAACAGGCTGGGTAGGTATCTACCAAGGGAAGCAGACCCCAGACTGGCAACTAGAAAGCTGGGGACCTTGACTCGCACTGGAGGAAGTGCAAGAAAGCAAGCTGGATGCAGTGTGGGTCAGAGGGAGTAGCCAAAGAACGCCTGTTACAATCCCAGTGTCGGGCAGGAGTGTGGTCCCCGAAGATGTCCACGTCCTAATCCCTGGAACCTGTGAACAAGTTTCCGTACACGGCACAAGAGACTTTGTGGGTGTGATTAAATTAAGGATCCTGAGATGGGGAGGTTACTCTGGACTACCTGGGGAGGGAAGTAGTGTAATCACAACGGTCTTTATAAGTGAAAGAAGGAGACAGGCGAGTGAAAGTTAGAGATTTGAAGATGCTACAATGCTGGCAGTGGTCTCAAACATACCAATAATCATGGAGATGGTACGGGACCAGGCAATGTTTTATCAAGGTTGCCATGAGCCAGAGATGACTCGACAGTAACTAACAACACCAATAACACTGCTGGGTTTGAAGCCAGAAAAAACAAAGGAGCAGATTCTCCCCTCGAGCCTCCAAAAGGAGCACAGCCGAGCTGTCTGTCAACTTGAGTTTAGCTCAGCGAGATCCATTTTGGACTTATGATCTCTAGAACTGCAAGATAATAAATTTCCCTTGTTTTAAGCCACTAAATTTGTGGTAATTTGTTACAACACCAATAAAAAAATAAATAAATAAACCATTGCCTCGAGGTGATTCAGACTCACGGTGACCCAACAGGACACAGTAGAACTACACCATAGGATTTCCAAGGAGCAGCTGGTGGACTCGAACTGCCGACCTTTTGGTTAGCAACTGAACTCTTAACCGCTGTGCCACCAGGGCTCCAACAGCAGCAAAAAGAACCTAATACTCCCGATTAGAAGAACATTGTTATCAAACTTTCTCCGGATGCTTAGATTTTTCAAAATCCCGACCAGTAAAATTATCCACTTGAATGGAGCGTGGTGTATGTTAATTGTATTTCTCTGAAAATAAATAAAAGACTATAGGAAAAATGAAACTATAATCTGATTCTCAGGTAACACCTGCCTATTGCAGCTCAGATCATGTGACTCAAAATATGTATTCCCATTGTCTGCTCCTGGTGTTGACCTCCAAATGGGGGAGGTGGAAGAAAAATAAAACTTCGCATCTCCCTGAACTGAGTAATGTTGAAAATTTAATGACAGGCTTCAAATAAACCTGTTCTCCTTCTGTGAACTTAGAAAAAGAATAGTTTGACATTCCATTAAAAGAAAATAAAATATACTCCCAAAAATAGAAAACATTTCAAAAAGTGTTCTATGCATAGTGAGTGATGAAGCATAGCTAGGTTATAGCTTTCCTCAGAATAATTCTCAGAAGCGAAAGCACTTTTTAATCGACATCTCTGCTCTGTCAGCCTCTTCCGATGTTGCCGATCTTTTAAAGAAGGTAGAAAGGGCAGTGCTGCAGCTGGGAGCATTTGATTACTGCATTTATTTGGACTACATCCTTTTGCAACCATTCAAACCTAATCAAAATTTGTAATTTATCTCTGTAACAGACCTTTTTATGAGGCTCCCCTAAGAAAATTTTCATCCTTAGAAAGTAATAAAATATAGCATCTGGAAAGAATGAACATGAATATTTTCATTAAACCTTCAACAAGCAGAACGTTGGTGCTTGTCTGTGATAATTTTAGGGTAAAAGAAATGGTTTACATTAGTAGAGCACCAGGCCCAGTGAACTGGGCCGTAGCCCTTAGCTGCGCCCTCATTTGACATCTTGCTGTGTGGCTTTATGGCAGTGACCTAGTGTTTCTGGACTTCATGAAGTCTTCCCTTCTGTGATTAGGCAGGTGTCTGGTTGCTAGTCCACTGTTTTTCTCCTTTGAAGATTTTAAGCTCCCCAGGGGCAAGGAGCAGCACATCTGTTCTGATGTCAACACGCGTGGTGGCCCACACAAACTTGGCACAGGGGAGAAATGAGTTAATGACTCAGCTGGCATAGTGGGTCTGATTCGCACAGAATGCTGCATTTTGGACTGGGGTCGGCAGTGATGGCTATTGTACCCCACATGGTATCGTTGGTCCTAGTGGGGGCTGGAGGGCCACTATGCCTCACTCATACCTGGCACCTCCCCTGGGGAGGCTGGAATGGTCAGGAGCTCACTGCACCTCTGAAAGCTCTAGGGGAGACTCCATTTCCTTGCCTTTTCCAGCTTCTAGAGCCTCCTCACATTCTGTGGCTCATGGCCCCCTTCCATCTCCGAAGCTAGTAATGGCCAATTAAGTCTTTCTCACATCACAGCACTCTGACACTGACCCTCCTGCCTCCTTTTCCACTTATAAGGATCCTTATGATTGCATTGGGCCCACCCAAATAATCCAGTATAATCTCCATATCTTAAAGTCAGATGACTAGCAACCTTAATTCTGTCTTCAATATTAATACCCCCTTACCATGAAACATAACATATTCAGGTTCCAAAGATTAGGACATGGACATTTTGGGGGGACTGGACATGATTCTGTCTACCAGAGTTATCATTTCAACTACTTTAAAAAAATTGTTTTTATTAACTTTGGATAATATTATTTGGTTAAAAAAAATTCAGTAAATATGAAGGCTTTTTTTTTTCCATTCTAATCTGCCATAGCCCATAAGACAGAAATCAAGCTTTTTAGATCTATATATGAAATTTAAAAATAAGTTCTGAGTGACAGTCTGAAGGAATCTTCTCTGCAGAACATTTATAAAGTTTAGTCTGGGTAAGCAGAGTGAGAAAGGGGATGTGTTAGAATCTGTTGTGATTCAAGGGTCAGGTGAGACAACAGCCTCTGGAGCCTTGTCATGGGGAAAAGCTTTCTCTCCCACACAATCTCTGTCATTTTACTTGCCTTCCAAATGCTGAGACTTGAAGTTCTGCCTTGTCTGATTAGCATAGTCCATAATAATGTGGGTGATAATACTAACATGAATGTTTAAGTGGGACACGTTAACATGTTTGTTAAGTGGGACACATTCTACAAAACTTGATTTTGAATCCAAGGAGGCATATAGTGAGGAGGCTTTCCGGAGAAGTCATTGGTCCACAAGATTCTTAGACTGTGCATCCAATCGTATGCCAGAAAGTCAGGGATATCCCAATCAAATCTTAACATACTATCTGATGTGGGGCTCTGAGTCTGCCCCTGACTTTCCACTGGGAGAGTTTTATGGGATCAATTGCTAAATGGCCCAGTAGATACCCCAAGCCAATTCTGAGACTCAAATGTGTCAAATGATCTCTTCTGTCTGCTTCCTGCTTGCTTTGGATTTATAAGCCCTAGACCGATGTGAGCTCTTCCACCACTCACAGCACAAGAAGAGTGCTTCAGTTCATAGTAACCCTAATGTCCTACTTCACGGTGCACCATTGCAGCCCCTGGTGATAAATCAGAAAGAGACACAGAAAGCTACAGGCCTGAGTAATAAAGTTATTATCCTTTCCAATGACAAATGCAAACCAGATGTTTCCCATCCACCAACATGCTCCCTCCATCCTTACTCTTTTCCGCAGTTCCCAGGCTAGGAAACAAGGCACAGTCCCATATTCAGGACATTCTCTCTTGATAATCTAAATTGTGAAGTGACCTCACTATCATTAATTTAATCAAATGGCATGAGTATTATGTTTAAAAGTAAGAGCGGTGGCTTAAGCACTAGTTGCTTGTGAATTTTTATCCCAAACCTATTCTCTGAGTCAATTTTCTTGTCTACAAAGTGGAAATAAATAATCCTGGTCTTGATTACCTTCTTCACAGTGATGTTGGGTGTATGAATGAGATAATGGAAATGAAAGTTTCTTGAAAAATGAAAAATCATTATTGTAAAAACCTATGTGTTACTTATACTTTTGCAATTCTAATAAAGAAAAAAGAATCATACTGAAGAAGTAAGAAAATGCATTGCCTCACTGGATTCACATTCCGTGGTTTACTAGAGGACTTGGAACCTAATCATTCTTCAGAAATTTCCCTGGGTGTCAGGATCAGGTAAGAATTTCAAGGAGAGATATGCTCATGATTTTAACACAAACATTAAGGGATGCTTGTCAGTTTATCCTGTGAATGTGGTTTATTTGTGAACTCTAAGAAAAAGATTTTAAAAATTGGTTTTGCCGTTAGTTCCATCCAAAATGGAGTAGTCACATTCATCTTTAATCCTCCTTCTTAAAAATTAAAAACATAGAACTGTACATGTAAAGATAATAGAAATGGCAAATGTTCTGTTACCTATATACTTATCACGATAAAAATTTAAATTAAAAAGAAAAACATAGGAAGACTCTGAAAGGTATAAAGAAGAAGGTAGATTTACTAGGGACCATCAGACTTGAGGAATAATACAGCAGTAAGTTCCCTGGGTTTTCTTTCTACTTCCATGCAATCTGGCCGGGCACTGGAGATGTCTGAAACCTGGAACCATCAACAAATGTAGACAAGGAAGCTCCTGTAGCCAAAAGACTTGGAAAAGGCTATCCTATCAATACAGAAAATCTTTTTTAATAATAACTGCTCTAAAAAAAAAAAAATTTTTTTTCTTTTTTTTTTTTTTTTTACTATAACCAAACAGCAATGGGGAAAAAATGTCCCAACCCAAACAGTGCCATTAGGGTTGATTAAGGAGCTAAACTTCCATTCCAACTCATTGGCAGTCCCAACTCATTGACACTGAGGTAGTGCTCATCAGCACTCTGCTTCCTGTCCTACCCTGGCGTCAGCAGGGTTGAGTGGAGAGCTGAACATCTACCTCATCTGAACCTGTGTGCTACACCTAAACACAGTGAGTTCTTGCTAAAAAACAAGATTAAGTTGGATCCAGAAACTCACAACATAATGCCCCAAATGTCCAGAATGCAATAAAAAAAATTATATCATACCAAAATCCAGGACAATCACAACCTGAATAATAAAAGATAATCAGCAGATGCCTAGATTAACATGACTCAGATGCTGGAATTATTGACAAGAATTTTAAGGCATTGCTATAATCATCCTTCAGTAAGAAATTATGAACAATCTTGAAGCAAATGAAAAATTATAAAATCTTGGCCAAAAGAAAAACCAAATGGAAATTTTGGAACTGAAAAATACAATAACTGTAATAAAAAGGAAACTCAATGGATGATCTCGACAGCAAAAATGGAGGGGACAGAAGAATCAGTGAACTTGAAGACAGAACAATAGAAATTTTTCAGTCTGAACTATATAGAGAATATAGACCTTAAAAAAAAAAAAATTAGCAGAGCCTCAAGAACCTGTGGGACAACAACAAAAATTTTAACATTTATATCATTGAAATCCCTGGAGAGGAGAAAGAGTGTGGAGCCAAAAAAAAAAAATATTAAAGGAAATAATGGCTGAAAATTGCATGGTGAAAGACATAAGCCTACAGAGTCAAGAAGCTGAGCAAATCCCAAACAGGATAAACCCAAATAAACTTATGCCAAAACACATCATAGGCAAACTTCTGAAAACTAAAGACAAAGAAAACATCTTGAAAGCAGCTAGAGAAAATCAATGTATTATAGGGAAGTAACAATTTGCATTATAGCAGATTTCTCATCTGAAATCATGGAGTCAGGAAGAAAGTGCCGTAACAGTTTTCAAGTGGTGAAAGAAAAGTAGTGTCAACCACAAATTCTGTATCTGGTTGAAATATCCTTCAGGGATGAAGGGACTATGAATACATTTCTCAGATGAAGACATACTAAGAGAATTTGTCACCAGCAAACCTACCCGTAATGGCTAAGGAAAGTTCTCCAAATGGAAAAGACATTATAATAGAAGGAGACTTGGGACTTCAAGAACAGAGAAAGAACAATGAAATGGCTGAAAATAAGAGTGTAAATAATAAACTATCCTCCTCATGAAATTTGAAATTGATCATTAAAGCAACAATTATACCATCATTTGTTGTAGTGTTCAATGAATGTAGAGCAAATATTGAGACAAGTAAACTTAAAATGTGGGGCAGAATGAGGGAACCAAATGGAAGTAAATTTTCTACACTCGAATTGGCAAAATGTAGATACCAGTAGACATTGATATGCAGTTGACACAACCTTACTTATAAAAAGTGAAGAGGACTTGAAGCATTTACTGATGAAGATCAAAGACTATAGCCTTCAGTATGGACTACACCTCAACATAAAACAAAAATCCTCACAACTGGACCAATAAACACCATCATGGTAAATGCGGAAAAGATTGAAGCTGTAAAGGATTTCATTTTACTTGGACCCACAATAAGCGCCCATGGGAGCAGTGATCAGGATATCAAATGACATGCTGCATTGGGCAAATCTGCTGCAAAAGACCTCTTTAAAGTGTCAAAAAGCAAAGATATCACTTTGAGGAGTAAGGTGCACCTGACCCAAAAAAAAGCCATGATATTTTCAATTGTATCATATGCATGCAAAAGCTGGACAATGAATAAGGAAGACCAAAGAAAAATTGACCCTCTGAATCATAGTGTAGACAAAGAATATTGAATATACACCATGGACTCCCAGAAGAATGAACAAATCTGTCTTGGAAGACCTACAGCCAGAATGCTTCTCAGAAGCAGGGATGGTAAAACTTCATCTCACATACTTTGGACATGTTATCAGGAGGGACTAGTCCCCAGAGAAGGACATCATGCTTGGTAAAGTGGAGGGTCGGTGGAAAAGAGGAAGACCCTCAACAAGGTGGATTGACATAGTGGCTGTCACAGTGGAATCAAGCATAGTGATTGTGAGGATGACACAGGACCTGGCAATGTTCCATTCTGTTGCACATAGGGTTGCCATGAGTGGTAACCAGCTTGACAGCACCTAACAACAAGACATTGATATGATACATATGCATATTGTAATACTTAGAGCAACCACTAAAAAAAACTATTTAAAAAGATATACTATATTTTAAAAGATATATACTGTACGCTATAAATAAATCAAGGTGGAATTCTAAATAATGTTCAAGTAGCCCCCAGGAAGGCAAGAGCAGTGAAGCAAACAAGAAAAAAAGACAAACAGAAAACAAATAATGAAATGGCAGACTTAAGTTTTAACGTATCAATAATTTAAATGTAAATGGTCTAAAAATACCAATTAAAAGAGATTAGCAGAGTGAATAAGAAAACAGGACACAACTATATGCTTTCTACAGGAAACTCACTTCAAATAAAACAATTTAGGTAGGTTGAAGTAAAATAATACAAAAAGATATACCATGCAGGCATAAATTTTTTTTAAAAAGCAGGAGTGGCTATATTAATATCAGGTAAGGTAGACTTCAGAGAATACAAAATTATCAGGACAAGGAAGAATACTATATAATTATAAAAGGGCTGATAGACCAAAAAGACCTAGCAATCCCAAAAGTGTATGCACCAAACAACAGAGCTTCAAAATATATGAAGTAAAAAAAATCTGGTAGAAATGAAAAAAAATAGAGAAAATACACAATTATAGACAAGTATTTTTTTATTTCACCACCTTTTTCTCTGTAATTGATCATTCTACTAGACAGAAAATCAGCAAGGATATAGAAGAAATGAACACCATTAACCAAGAGAATCTAATAGACATTTTTAGGACACTCCATCTAAAACCATTAAAATACACATTATTTCAAGATAAGTGATTTGCAAGTATTTTCTCTCAGTCCATATCTTTTTTTTTCTTTCACACCCTTGACATTTCATGTTTATATGGCTACACAAATTTATACATGGAGTAAGATTACATAGAACTGCACACATGCACACAAATGAATCCATGTAAACAATGGTGAAAACGGAATAAGATTGGTAGTCTAGTTAACAGTACTGTACCAGTGTCAATTTCCTGGTTATATAAGGTATTATGTAAGATGTCACCTTTAGGGGAAGCTGGGTGAAGGGACCTGGGACTCTGTACTATTTTTTTAACTTCCTGTGAGTATATGATTATGTGGGAAAAAAGTTCTAAAAATTTACTTTGCTTGATAAGCAAAGCATATGGGCATCTTATTCCATTTTCCATATTCAGTAATACATTTTGGGGTTTTATATTTTCAACTCTTTCTGTCAAGGGAATGAATTTTCTTCTGTATTTTTCCTGTGGTTTGTACTATTTGTTGAATTTATTACTTATTTTTAAATAAGCTGGTCAGAAGCTTTGAGACTTTGGTAAGATTTCTCTTCTCATTGTGCTCCCTCCTAAGAATTTCACAAATAAATCACCGAACCTCTTAAGAAATAATGGTCAACAATTTCTCAACCTTGCAAATGGGAAAAGGTGCTGTAACTCTTAAAAATGCTCACTCCTTTCTATTCTCAAGTTACTGCGGTCTGAATTTGAAGAGATGGTGACATTTTCTTGACCTTCTTTAGGGAAGACTTGGGAGCATCATTCCTGATTTCAAGAGGCTGTGTTTTGTGGTTCCTGTAAGTTCTGGGAAAAGCCCTGATGGGAACTAGGAACATTCCATGAGTGCAGCCAGCTAGAAAAGAAGCATGGGGACACAAAATTCACCTTTCTCCTTGCTCACTTAGGCACAACGGGGACAGAGGGACTAATCCTGGGGAGAATATGCCTGGAGTTTATAATTTATATCATAGGCCTAATGCCCAGGTAGTGTCTGAAGGATAGAATTCCAGGATGTAGGCCAATCAGGAAGGTAGGCAGTGGCAGAAGGAGTGAGAAAACCCAAATAAGCTATGGTAAAAACCTAATCTATATGGTGGGGGAAGATGTAAGAAGGGACATTGTATTAATTTTCTACTGATGTGTGGCTTAAACAACACCCATTTATTATTTCACTGTTTCCGTAGGTCAGAAGTCTGCACAAGGTCCTCTGCTCAGGGTCTCACAGGCTCAAATCAAGGTGTCATCTGTGGTGCATTCCCTTCTGGAGCTCACATGATTGTCGACAGATTTCAGTTCCTTACAACTGTAGGACTGTGGTACCAACTATTTTGCTGGCTGCTGGCCAGAGGTTATTATCAGCATCTAAAGGCTGCTCTCAGCTCCCTGGTATGCGGCGCCCTCACCGGACCCATCACTTGTTTTCTCACAATGTAACAGCTTACTTCTTCAGAGCCTGTAGGAGAACCTCACTCTTAGAATCTCTCTTCAGAAGGGCCCAGTACCTTTTAAGGCCTCACCTAATTAGAATAGGCCCACCCAGGGCAATCTCCCTTTTGATGTTCTCCAAGTCAACTGATTAGGGGTATTATTTACAATTGCAAAATCCTTTCACCCTTGTAACCTAGTCACTGAAGTGAAAGCCATCATATTCACAGTACTGTCCCCACAAAAGTAGAGGAGATGATATAGTGTGTGTACACCACAGGCAAGGATTCTGGGGGCCATCTCAGAATTCTGCATAGTTCTTTTTTTTTTTTTTTTTTTTTTAGTTCTCTAGGTGGAACTAAATATGGAACCGAAGGAAGGAGAGCTTCAGATGCTGGATCAGGACAAGGCACCTGGTGGACTAGCCAGCAGAAGGAAAACAAGGCAGAGGCGCCATTCTGCGTTAAACCAATACAGAACAGGGCTGGAGTAAGCTAAAATTCAGACACTCTGCAACAACTGAATCCTAGGACAGGCAGCTTGTATAGGCACCAAGGCTATTTGAGAACTTAGAAGCCCTGGAGGTAGTCAAGCATGAATAGATGCTGAGCCATGCTAGAATCTCATACACAAGTCACCAAAGCGCCTCAGAAAGGAAGGCCAGTGATTTCCCAGCACTGGTATAAGAAGGTGCCACAATTTTAAAGAACCGCCACTTCTCTCTACTGTCCAGTTACTGTGGTCTGGGCTGAGAGAAACAGTGGTTAGGGGTGATTGCTGCTGACACTCTTCTAGCCTATCAGAATCGGCCCAGGCATGGGCTGGCTGAGGCCTGCAGGTGGCAGAGGAGCAGTGGGCTCCTCTACAGGCTCAGATCCTGGGGCTGGTAAGGACACGGGTGAGTTCAGAACTCTCTCTTCTCAAAGGTTTTGTAGCATTCTCCTCCCATAGCCCATGTGGAATGTGGTGCATTGGGCTGATTAAACATGGTCAGATAGGCTGGGTCAGTAGCATCACAGAGATTAGTAGGTATTTGGGAGGACCATGATAGCAGAAGTAAGAGCATAGACAAGAAGTCACCTGTACTTAGGTTAGGAATCAGCATAGCCATGAAGCTGAGTGTGATGGTTAAGGTATGTCACCTTGGTTGTGCCATGATTCTCAGTGGTCTAGCAGTTATGTAATGATGTAGTCATTTTCCATGATGTGATCAGCCAATCAGTTGTAAGGGGAGTTTCCTCGAGGTGTGGCCTGCATTCAATATATATATATATATATATGGACGTTCTAACAAAACTCACTGGCTCTGGATCCTGCATCTGGCTCATCATCATCTGACCTCCTGTTCTTGGTACTTGAGCCAGCTGCCTGCTGTATTGGACAAATCCATTCTTGGATTTGTCAGCCTCCAAAGCCTGTGAGCCAGCAGCCTGCCATCTGATCTACCAGTTGTGGGTCTGTCAGCCCCTACAGCTATGTGAGTCAAGAGAAGCCTCCAGCCGGCCAACTGACCCACAGACTTGACAGCCTCTACAACTGCGTGAGCCGTTTCTTTGAGATAAAACTCTCTCTCTCTCTCTCTCTCTGTCTATGTATATGTATATGCTTCACTGGTTTTGCTTCTCTAGGGAACCCAGCCTAAGACACTGAGTGAACTTAATTTGAATAACATCATCTCCCCAGGTCTTAGGTTCTTATTTATAAAACAGGAAACAATGTGTGTACTAAAATAAGCAAAAATGTTTGTGAAAGTCCTCAGGACATACATACAATGGACAGTACCATTGTTACCATTAATAGCCCTTTTACAAATAGGCAGCTTTGGTGAATGGAGATGGCTTTACTCTACATGCAGACAAATCACTCCAAGGTTCCACATCGCTAAACTGAAAGCAGGCCGACATATGTTGGGTTTTTTTTGTTTGTTTGTTTTTTCACCCCATAGTCTGTGCTAAAGTATCTAAAGCTGCCAAGTGCAATTTGGTGTCTCTAAGAACTAAGATGAATAAGTCAAAGGTAGACCCTTAGTCAATGAATCCACGTTCAAGGCACAATTCCCCTCAGATCCGTGAGGTGGAGATGCCCTGGCCCTCCATCTTTTTCCTCTTTGCCTGTACTCCTGGAATTCTTCTCATCTGTGAGGTAGAGCATGGGAGGGGCTGAGGCCAAGGGAGGGACAAGAGAGGAGACAGTGGAGGATAAGGGTAGGACCAGATCCATGGGTACTGATGCATAAAGAAGGAATTCCATTGGAACAAACAGTAACCCTAAGGTCTGGCTTGCAGGCCCCACCACTAAGCTACAGCCCCAGCACCTTTTACCTCCCTCCCTATTCTTCCAAATGCTGTAGAAGATTGTCTTAGGCTGAGTTCTCTAGAGAAGCAAAACCAGTAAAGTGTATGAATATATACATACAGAGAGAAAGACTTATATCAAGGAAATGTCTCATGAGATTGTAGAAGCTGGAACAACCCAAGCCTATGGATCAGGATAGAGGCTTCTCCTGATTCACACAGCTGCAGGGGCTGGCAAACCCAAGATCTGCAGTTTGGAGAGCAGGGCTCTTGCTCACAGGGTGTGAAGATCGATGAATCTCAAGATGGGCAGACAAGCCACTAGCTCAAGTCCCAAGAACTGGAGGTCAGATGAACAGGAACCAGCTGCAAGATTCAGAGCAGGCAAAAACCAGGACGTCCACTTATATTCAAATATAGGCCACACGCCCAAAGAAACTCCCTTTCAATTAATTGGCCGCTCACATTAGATCCCATCATGGGGGTGATCACATATAAACAGAGAAGCATGGCCCAGCCAATCTTAACCATCACAGAGGTAATGTCTCCCCAAGGTGCACCTACTGAAACGAGGCAGCCAGTGCAAGCCAGGGCCACGGTGTGATCCAAGGGTGGTGTATACGGACAGTCTCCAAATTCTCTAACTAAAGTCTGGAAACATCAGGAAAGAAATGTAGAAAAATTCAAAAGAGAAGTTAGCCAGGTGCATTCAGTGTCATTTTGCTAAATGAGCATTTACAGAGTGGGCATTAAATACATCAAAATGATACGTGGGGGAATCACTGGATGGTGTAAACCATTAACATATTCAACTAACCAAAAGGTTAATGGTTCAAGTCCACCTGGAGGCATCTCAGAAGAAAGACCTGGTGATCTGCTTCCCAAAAACCAGCCATTGAAAGCCCTATGGAGCATAGTTCTACTCTGACACATACAGGGTCACCAAGAGTTGGAATCAACTTAATGGCAGCCGGTAATAATAATAAGTGAGGGTCATTAGGGCTACCACTCTAGCCCCAAGAGAATCAAACTTTAAAGTACAGTAGATACAGACTCAGGCTCCCTCTCCTCTCTGGATCTCTAGGGCTCTTTCTGTGGCAGAAACATCTCCGGTCACTTGGAGACCTGATGCACCAACAGCTCTATGATTGTAACCATGGTAATGATCACATCAGAAACTTTATGACTCAATAAGAGAAAGAAGAAAGCCTGGAAGTCAGTTTGTTAAAACACCCAGCATGATACTACGGTGGGCTTATCATGTCTCATCAACCTGGGCTCTGGGGTGGGAAGAATGAGTTGGAGCTGCCATTTAACCAACCTGGACGAGGAGTGACTCAGTAGGTCAGAGAGGCCTGGGACTCCTGCTCCATCCTCAGGTTCTGGGTGCATAGCCTAGTGACAGATGCCAATGGCTTGTTCTTGTTTGAATTTGGAAATCATAAACTCAAAACAGTGACTCGTGCTGGGAATTTACAACTCAGGGATGGCTAGAGGGAGGGATGACTTCGCCCATGCCCAAACTGGGCATCCCAAAAGTTGTCCTGACCCCAGACAGAGCATCTTAGGCTGGGTTCTCTAGAGGATTAAAACCAGTGAAGCGTATATAAAATATATAGAAAAAGAGAGATTTGTTTCAAAGGAACAGCTAATACAGTTGTGGGAGCTAAAAAATCCCGAATCTGTGCATCAGGCGTCAGGCTGAAGGCTTCTCCTGACTCACATGGTTGCAGGGGCTGATGTACCCAAAAACAGCAGGTCAGGCGGAAGGCTGCTGACTCATGTGGTTGCGAGAGCTGGTGGATCCCAAAACCTGCAGTCAGGAGGCCAGCTGCTGGCTCACGTCTCAAGAACAGGAGGTCAGAGGATGACAAGTGGAATGCAGGAAAGACAGGGAGCTTTGCCAGAACATTCATATATATTGGATGCAGGCCACACCCACAAGGAGACTCCCCTTTCAACTGATTGGCTGCTCACATCAGATCACAAAATGGAGGATGATTAGCTAATATCTGCCAAGCCACTGAGAATGATGGCCTAGCCAAACTGACACATAACCTTAACCATCACACAGAGAAAACCACGGGGTAGTGAAGATGTCCAGTGCAGGGTGGGAAGGGGCACTGGAGGAAGCGTTTGTCAGCAGTGCCCAGAGCATAGCCAGCTGCTGTCCAGTCAATTCCAATTCATGGTGAGCCCATGTGTGTCAGAGTAGAACAATGCTCTATAGGGTTTTCACCGGCTGATTTTTAGGAAATGGTTCACCAGGCCTCTCTTCCGAGGTGCCTCTGAGTGGACTCAACCCTCCAATCTTTCAGTTAGCAGCCAACCACATTAACCATCTTCATAGTAGGGACCTAATTAGGGCCCACAAAGCAAGGCAGTAGCCATAATCTATTCTCATGTGGAAGAAACTGGGGCCAGGTTAGAAAGCCTAGAGAGGCAAAGACATGTGGCAAAAGAGAACAAAGAGGCAGCATCCCACCCTTGGGCTTGCTAGGAGACTGCGGCACAGGGAGGAAGAGCCCAGCACATCTGCAGGGTCACAGCTATGCTGAAAGCACTGGTCTCTGTCCCCTGAAGCACACCATTTGGAAAGAGGAAGGCATCTGGCAAGTCATAGCCATCAAGATGAATTAACTTAGATTTGTGCCCTGCCCCATAGAAACTGCCCTGAGACTTACCCCTCTGGTGAGAGCAACCCAAAAAATGAATGCTCTCTGGGCAGCTGAATGCCAGCCAATCACTGCTGTGCTCAGGCTCGCCCCAGCCACAGTCCTACAATGGGCTTCCAGCTTAAAGAAATGATCAGGAAGCCCCCAAATCACCTGTGTTCTATGAGTACTGACTGTGCTTGAACTTGCAAAGAGAGAGGACTAGGACTTGGAAAAGGGAGCTGGGCAGGCACACAGTGTGCCCACTGGAAACTACGTCATAAGACATTTACTGCAGGGATGTGAGCATACGCAATCAGGGGCTGGTTACACAGCCTACCTGAAGCCATAGTTTCTGTCTGATGCTAGAGCCCAAAGCTTGCAGGATGGGCAGTCAGGAAGGGATGATGGACGTGGAGGGAGGGAAACAAGGACAAGCTGGTACACCTGGGGCTGTAACAAAACTCACAGGATGGAATTGAACTGCTTTGGTCCCTCTCTGCCTCCAAGCCTCCAACATTGATGATGGGGATGTCCTCCAAGATAAGCCAACGTGTCCAAGAAGCCAGAGAAACTGGAGCAGGAGAGGCAGCAGGACCTGGGAGAGCTGCAGGCAGCTGCGGCCCTACGCAGGACAGGTGAGTGGTAGATCCCAGATGGCACACGTGAGACTCACCGTGCTCTGATGTTTGAATAAACACGTCTGCCCCTTCACAGTAGCCATCCTTGTTTCACACAAAGTTTGGCTCTGACGCCTTTGAAATTATTCAGAGAAGAAAATTGTAGAAAATAAAAGTTCAAGTTAGCCAAGGCATTACAACACAAGTCCACCCAACAAGTTTCCATGACACACCCTAAAAAGTGATAATTTTCCTCTAGAAAGATAGAGTGTAGGAGCTCTGAGAACTCAACTGTAGGGCAACCCTTTTAACAGAGGGCTCAGGGGGCAGGGTAGGCTCCACAAAAGCAGGGATGGAAAGGAGGGTGGGATTCGCTGTGGCAGCCTGGATGGAGGAGATTCCAGGAAGAGAGAACTCCAGGAGCAAAGGCGGGACAGCAGGGTCACAGAGGTAGAGGCCAGGACATGCAGCTGGTCCAGTGGGCAGTGTCTTACAGAAATTTCCAGAGAGCAGTGCAGAGTGGGAGCTGACAGAGAGCTCGTCTGCAGAGTTCAGGGGGACGGGCATTCAGAGAGGGTGAGCCTTCAGCTTTCTCCCCAAGGGCAAATAACCCAAAGTAGAAATGTTTTATAGGCCATGAAGTTTCCTGTTCCCTTGGGTGAAATTAAAGTCTTTGGAGAGGAATCATAAAATCTTTTTTTAAGCTCGTGTTTCAGATGGTCCATTTTAGGTCTTGAACTTCCCGTGACACCTTACTTTTTATTTTTCCCCAATTTTTTATTACACTAAGTAAATATGAAAACTTAAATGAGGCTCAGCTCTCCTTTCATTACTCATCCTCTGTAGCTGGCTTGAAACTTCAGGGGATTATCTTTTTCTGGAGTCCAAACGAAGTGGACCATCCCTCACTTTGTCTTCTCTCCCTTTCTACCTCCCTCTTTCCTGGCTTCCACCAGTCCTAATTCTCTTTTTCTTGTTTATTCTTTCTTACACCAAAATAACAAAAAAAATTACAGCATAATCAAGGGCATTTAACAAACAAAACGGCAGCAGGCAAGCTGCGATAAACCAGGACAGATGCCATCTCCGAGAGCTGTGTTCCTTCTCAGTCTTCTCCATTCGCATCCTTACTTGTACCTGCTGGTCTCATGAAAAAGAAAAATGCTGTACTTTGCTTTATTCACTTGATAATATCACAGATATTTTCCCACTTTGGCCAAATCAGCTTCCCTGTAATCATTTGCAGCCAGCCTGTGTTTTGGGGTGGGGGCAGGAAAGGAATTGAAAGTCCTTTTTGGTGATGGTGAAGCTTTGGCTTGTGTTAGGAGAAGTGGAGAGAGGTGCTTTACCTGTCTGTACTCCACAGACAGCTGTGTGGGCAGTGAGGCCAGGAACAGGGAGAATTCCTACGCCATTTAGGTGCCAGCCTCTAAGTGCCCTGAGGAAGGTTCTCTAAAGGGGCACAGGGAAGGAACAGCTGTGGCTGACACGCTGCTCGGTGTGTCCCTAATCACATCTTATCCCCTCTACCAGGGCTGTGTGACGGCCCCTGTCCCCCTCCCCAGAGCAGCTCAGCAGGACCTGGCAAGGCAGAGGTTTTTATGTTCTTCATAATGATGACCTTGAGGGAGACCCATACGCAAAGGGAAAGAAAAGCAAACTAATATTTTATGTTATTAAATTTTGCACCCCAAAACGAAAATTTAAAGTTTTATAAAATGCCAATTTAAAAAGCAAAACCTGGAACAAAAAAAGACATGAGAAATATAGAAAACAAAAATAATACGGCAGGCATACATCCAACTATTGATAAAAAAACCAAACCCTTGCCATCGAGTCTGTTTCTGACTCATGGCTACCCCATGTGCCTCATAATTCAAGACAAGCACAGGGTTTTCTTGGCTGTAATGCTACAGGAGTAGGTCACCAGGCCTTTTTTCCAAGGTACCACTAGGTGGATTCAAACCACCAACCTTTCAATTAGTAGCCCAGAGCAAACCAACTTTGCCCCCCAGGGACCTAACCGTATTGATAATAGCATTAAATGTGAATGGATTAAACAATCCAATCAAAAGGTCAACATTGTCACACTGGACTAAAAAAAAAAAAAAAGATCCAACTATAGTCTACCTACCAGAGACACACTTTAGATTTGTTATGGATTTAATTTTGTCTCCCCAAAATATGTGTTGTAAATCCTAACCCCCTATACCTGTGTTTGAGCCCCTGGTGGCACAGTAGTTAAGCATTTGGCTGCTAACCAAAGGGTCTGTAGTTCAAACCCACCAGCCTCCACCAGCCACTCCTCGGAAACCCTACTCTGTCCTATACGGTAGCTGAGTTGGAATCGACTCAATGGCAATGGGTTTAGTTTTGTTTTGGTTTATATCTGTGGTTATAATTCCTTTTGGGAATGGGTTTTCTTTGTTATGTTAATAAGACCATATTAGTGTAGGGTGTATCTTAAGTCAATCTCTTTTGAAGTATAAAAGAGATTAAACAAGCAAGAAAGAAGCAAAGATGGGGAAACAGAGGTGCCAAGCCACATGAAGATCTCCCAGGAGCAGAAGCACAGAAGAGACAAGAACCTTCCTCCAGAGCTGACAGAGAAAGAAAGCCTTCCTATAGAGCTAGCATTCTAGCCTCCTCAACTGAGAGAAAATTTCTGTTTATTAAAGCCACCCATTTGTGGTATTTCTATTACAGCAGCACTAGAGAACTAAGACAAGATTGAAAGATACAAAAGAGTTGAAAGGATAGAAAAATACATCATGTAAATGGCAACTAAGGAAAGCTGAAGGGCTGTACCGATACCAGACAAAATAGACTCCCAGCTTCCACGGAGTGACCTTGACACCTGAGCCCGCATAGCCCCACCTTCCTCCTTGCTCCCTCCAGCCCAGACGGGGCTGCAGCTTCATCCAGTTGCCGCTGTGCTCTGGCCTCTGGGTCTTCCCATCACCTGCGTAGTCAGTTTCCTCTGTTATAAACACTTAGAGTGCCCCCTCTTTCCCTGCTTGCACCTTGTCTGATTAATAAGATTTCACTCCTCAGTTATAGAATCGTGACGGCAGAGAACTTGTCTTCAATTTAGTCAATATTTAATTGGGTTTCTGACATTTGTTAGACCTTGAATCAGGTGCTTTGGAGACAGACATGAAGCAGCCAGACACAGGCTGCACTCCGGAAGCACAGTTTCACCCCTCTCACCCAGCGCCTGTCCAGGGCCTGGCGTGGGCAGGAGTCAAGGAGTGTGTTTGCTGCTGAAAGGCTGTTTCAGTGGGGGGGGCACTTACTCTGCACGAACTTCTTGGCCTGCTTTAAATACATCTTTTATTTCATCTCCACGATACCCCCTAGGAAACCAAGGCAGCTCTCACGTGGAGCACAGTGCTGGGAGGCCAGGCGGTGTGATAGGAAACCCGAGCTCTTACCACCACCCTACTGCTGGTGCAAACACAGAGCACCAGCTGGCGCACAGCCTCCGAGCTCCTGCAGAAACCTGTAGCAAACCAAAGAAGAATGGAGAGAGGTCAATTTCAGGGGCGTTTATTTGGGATCGCTCCCGGATTCTGAGTGTGCAACATGTGACAGTGCCATGGATTGAACTGTGTCCTCCAAAGATGTATGTCAGCTTAGCTAGGCCATGATTCCCAGTATTACATGGTTGTCTTCCATTTTGTGATCTGATATAATCCTCCTATGTGTTATAAATCCTAATCTCTAAAAAAAAAATAAACCTACTGCCATCAAGTCGATTCCGACCCTGTAGGGCAGAGTAGAACTGCCCCATAGAGTTTCCAAGGAGCTCTTGGTGGATTCGAACTGCTGACGTTTTGGTTAGCAGCCGTAGCACTTAACCACTACACCACCAGGGTTTCCTCCTAATCTCTACCTGTGGTTAATGAGGCAAGATCAGGTTACGTTAAAGAGGATTAGGATGCGATGCAACACCCTTATTCAGGTCATAGTCCTGATCTGATGTAAGGGAAGTTGCCCTGGGGTGAGGCCTGCATCATCTTTTATCTTACAAGAGATAAAAGGAGAGAGAAGCGAGCAGACAGATGGGGGCCTCATACCACCAAGGAAGAAGTGCTGGGAGCGCAGCAAGTCCTTTGGGCCCGGGGACCCTGCACTGGCAGGCTTTTAGACCAGGGGGAAATTTATGACAAGGACCTTCCCACAGAGTTGACGGAGAGAGAAAGCCTTCCCCTGGAGCTGGTGCCCTGAATTCAGACTTCTAGCCTCCTAGACTGTGAGAGGATAAATTTCTGTTTGCCAAAATCAGCCACTGGTGGTATTTCTGTTAGGGCAGCACTAGACAACTAAGGCGGGCAGTAAAAGCCTGAGCTCCCCTGAGCGGCTGTTTGTGGGCTCCTCAGCCCCCAGGTGAACAGGAGCCTGGCTGGGTTTTAAAGCGATGGCTGCACTATATAGTTTTGATACTCTTTCTTTTACACAGAGTCATGGAGGTGGGTCGTGAGGCACCAAATGTGACTAATGGCTTGGGACGTTTGAGAACATTTCTGTATTGTTGACATTAAAAGAATATATGTTTTTATTTCATAACACAGATCTGACATTTGACATATTGAGTCGATGTCACTCACTAGTGAATTCCCTGAATTACAGCGGAAGAGTAATTAGTCCCTGGAGGGCCGCTGATTCAACAATTGGCTATTTATCTTCTTTCAGATGACAATGTGGTTTCTTTTTTTCTTTAAATCGTAAAATCCACAACCACCACCATCTTCACCGCCCCCCTCAACCTGGCCCTTCGTTATGCTCATGCAGAATTCTTGTCCATCTCTGGAGCAGCCAAGGCCATGTAGTGATAACCTCAACGAGAAGCTTCAGCTTGTTTGTCTCCGCTGTTCTCTCACGGGGTCAATTTTCCCTGAAGCAACAACTTGCTTTTATTTATTTACTGATAAGATTGACTCTGCTTCACATTCCAGTTTATAGCTGTGTTGTCGCTAATCATCCAAGTGAAAAACCGGTTTTTTTTTTTTTTATTGAATCGGCACCAACTCAAGGCAACCCCAGTGTGTCAGCGGAACTGCGCCCCACAGGTTTTGCAATGGCTGCATCTTTATGTAAACAGATCGCCAGGCCTTCCTTCTGAGGAGCCTCGGGGAGGACTGGAACTCCCAACCTTTTGGTTAGCAGCCAAGCACATTAACCATTGACATGACTCAGAGACTCCAATCGTTCAAATACTTTAACTTGTATGAGAAAAGTGACATTTTTACCAGATTAGGAAGCAATGCTGAGACCAGTCCGTGGGGCCAAAGGTCAGCAGTACCACCTTCCTATTTATGTTCAGAGGAAACCACCTTTTCCTGACTCTGCTGCACAAGCTCAGGGCATCCCAAATGGGAACAGGGAGTTGCCTTGGTGATTTGCAGAACAGGAGGTACTTTTGCTTCCAATCTAAACAACGAGTTCTATTTATTTAATGGCTATTTGGTTAGAATTGCTGATAAATATGACAGACACATTAAAACCTCAAGTATTCGATCACCTTATTGAATGTCAGGGGTGCTTACATGAAATAACATAACCATTTGCTATTTTTCAAGATCTGGGTTTATTCTGGGGGGCAAAACATAGTCACTGATTTTGATTTTCCCATACAATAAATTTACCAATCCAGACAAATTGAGGAGAAGGATAGTTTAAATCAACTTAAATTCTGTATTAAAGTATATTTTCAGCATTCCAAGTATTTCCAAGTACACGTAGTAACTCAAACCAGGTTGGCAAAATGTTTCCTTTGTCAGAACAAACAAGACTTTGTGGTGATTTGTAGATAGTTGTGGGGTTCATAGCAGAGTGAAACGGCTTAGATTCTGAGGTCGTTTTTGACAGAAGGAAACAGGGAGAGCTTAAAGTTGGAGCTGACATTTTAATTAAGCCCGGAAATACAGGAAGCAGCAGGAAGGTCATTCCCAATGAAGACAGCAACGTTGGAAAGACCAGGAAGCAGAAGTGTGGCAAAGGCTGGGATATCTGATTTGGTAAGCGCGCATGAGTCCCTGAGTGGTGCAAATGGTTACTGCCTTCAGCTGCTAATTGAATGGTTGGCGGTTCAAATCCACCCAGAGGTGACTCAGAAGAAACGTTTGGTGACCTACTTCCAAAAAATCAGCCACTGAAAATCCAACGGCGCACAGTTCTACTCCGAAACACATGGGGTTGCCACGAGTCTGAGTTGACTCAACAGCATCTGATTTGGTTTTAAATGCACAGAAGGGAAGGCTGAGATGAGACTAGAGAAGATGGTTTGGACTAGGCCCTTTTTGCTCTGATTTTGTTAGGAGCACCTTCAAAAAGGACCTATGTAGGCAAAACACTTAATGAACATTATCGTGACCTATGGTTGCTCCCAGAGTTCAATTTTCTTTTTTCCACAGGACACTCAGGATACTTCCTTACTTCTAGAGATGTCCCACACCTCTGGAAGAACCCAGGCAGAAGACATGGAGCTGGACTTCAGGCACCAGCCCACCTGAGCTGGGATCCCAGAGGAGGGGTATCCAATCCTAAGAGTGGTCCTGGGGTGGACTGTGGAGTTGGAGATGCCATGGGTTGAAATATGCTTGGGGCCGAGCTGAAGAGAGAGGAGGCAACCAGAAGAGAGTGGTTGGAAAAATGTACAGGTATATCCAAGTGGGGTCTGACCCAAGCTGGCTTCCCCTGCACTGGCTTTCAGGGTAGGGACCAGCCCCTGAAGGAGCTGTTCTCTGGGGCAGAGGAGACTGAACCCTTCAAAGTGGCTGGAAGTAGATGTCCCTGTGTCAACTGACCGCTGAGGGACCAGAGCGCTATGTAGGCAAATCTAGTGGCCTGTGAACACTAACCACAGAGGCAGCTGCTGGAAGTGGCTATCAAAGCCAGGAGCCCTCCGCCCACACATCAAAGTCAACAGAGGCTGCCCCTTGAACAGCTGTGAGCTCAGCCAGACTGGGAAACTCATGTCTCTGATGCCCTCTGCCTTCTAAGACTGTTGTATTGTACATGAGTCAGCTTCAGCCACAGTCTCTGGTTTGTTCTTGTCTTATGCTGAGTTCTCTAGAGAAGCAAAACCAATGAAGTATCCTTCTCTCTAGAGATAGAGAGATTTATCTCAAGGAAATGGGTCACACGGTTGTAGAGACTAGCAAGTCCCAAGGCTGTGGGTCAAGCCAGAGGCTTCTCCTGACTCAAGTAGCTTAAGGGGCTGGCGAACCCAAGATCAGCAGGTCAGACAACAGGCCTCTGGCTCACAGGTTGCAAAGGCTGACAAACTCCAAAATCAGCAGGTAAGCTGGCAGGCTACTGGGTCACAGGCTGATAAATCCTGAGATCAGCAGGTAAGCTGCTAGCTGAAGCCCCCAAAACCAGAGGTCAGAGGAACAGGAGCCAGCTGCAGGATCCAGAGCAAGCAAAAGCCCACAGGCCTTGCCATAAAGTCCACCTATATTGGATGCAGGCCACATCGCCAAGGAAACTTCCTTTCAACTTGCCACTCACAGCAGATCCCATCGTGGAGGTGATCACATTATGTCAGATCTCATCATGGAGGTGATTACATCATTATACAACTGCCAAACTGCATTATAACTACCAAATCACTGAGAATCATGGCCCTGCCAATTTGACACACAACCTTAACAGTCACAGTTCTCCTACTGTGAGCTTCACCAAGAATGGAGAGAACGACTTCTTTGCTCCACCCTACCCCAAAGAACCCCTGAGTTGAAAACCCAGACACACCTCAGCTGTACCCACACCCATCAGTTCGTACCTTTAAGTAAAACAGTTATACAGAAAGCACAAGCTGCACTAAGGGGCCCTGGCGGCGCAGTGGTCAAGTGCTTGATGGCTAACTGAAAGGTTGGCAGCTTAAACTCACTATCAGCTCCTCAAGACAAAGGCGCAGCAGTCTGACTACAGCATTGAAAGCCCTGTGGGGCGGTTCTACTCTGTCCTATAGGGCCACTATGAGTCAGAAGCCACTCAACAGCAGTGGGGTTCTGGTTTATTAGCCACACCGCTAGGAAAGGCTCGATGTTGACAAGTGAAGGCCCACCACTCTGGCCTGATGGTTGTCACAGTCACTGATAATTCTGTGATTTTCACTGCAAATCTCAAACATTGTTTAGTGTGTTGGGTGTGTGTGTTAGTGTAGATATGTGGGTGTAGTCTTTCATGTTTTGCTTTTTTTTTTTTCTTCAGGTATTAAGATTAAAAATCTACTAAACTCAAAATGTAGGCCAGGAAGTCAAGATGGGATACTTACCTGGCATTTTGGGCCTCCTGGATTTGGAGGGCTACCAAGACACATCACTTCTTCCAGCCAACCGTGAGCTGGGCTTCCCCCAGTCAGCATTTAGCTTTACCTGCGACAAATGCCTTCACCACAACACAACGTTTCTGCCCATTCACAGCTCTGTTTGTCGCTCATAAATCAGCTGCAGGCCTGTTTAACTATCCCTCAGCAATTTTAAACAACCAACATTTTTAATGAGGCAGAGAATGCATAAGGGCCAGCAAATAGGATTTTTAGGGTCCATGGAAGGTCACTCCGTGTATATTTTTCAAAGCCAGGCGTTCCTGAGATAAGTCACACATTACCCAGATATCAAGATTGGGCCAATGGCCTTTCCCGCGGCGTGGTGAGCAGGACCCTGGGCCACCAACAGGCTGCTTTATGTCAATGGCCTTGAACTGTGTCAGTTATTATAAACACAAATGATGAATGAGTGTTATGGTTACATAAGAATGCAGTCACTGTGGGGCATATGCTGTGGAAATGGCAGGGCGACGGATAAACTAAACCAAAGAGCCATGCCTACTGCCTGAGTCCCTGGCATTGGCATTTGAGCGTCACTGAAATTGAGACTTGTTCCTAAGATCCATAAATCTCTCCATCTGGTTTAGAGGTAAATGCAACGGCTCAGAGAAATAACCCTTACCCTTTTTCATTTATGAGAAACCTCCTCGTGACTTTACTGGAAGGTGAGCCTAGCTTCATAGGTCCCCTTCCTCCCCCGACCTGCCAGCAAGATATTCTAGGGTGAGCAGCTTCCGCCACCCCACCCTCCGATGGACCTGAGCTGGGTGGCTGACACTCAGACAGGCTGCAGTGGGAGCAGGACACTTTTGTTTGCAGTTGTGTTTGCGGAGCCAATGCGTCGACCCTGAGAAGGCAGTGCCGAGGGTCTGGGCATAAGCTGGGAACCTCTCCCAGAACCGACGGCCAGTCGTTGGACCAGCCAAGTGGCCAATCATAAGCCAGAGAATGTGCAAGGCTGGGTGGGAAGCCAGGAGGTGAAAGAGAAGCAGCGTTTAGGCACCAAGTCAGAAGGGGTTGGTAGACAGGGGAGCCAATAGGAAAACATGGGGAACAAATGGATTCCTGAGAAGCCCTCTGGAAATCATTTACTTATTGGTTTGTTTACTTATTTGGACATTCTTATTGTTGTTGCTAGCTGCCATTGAGCCAGTCCTCTACTCATGGTGACCCCACGCATCATAGAATGAAGCGCTGCCCAGTTCAGCATCGTTGCAACATGCAAGCCTCCACCGGCAGTTGGGTGGCGGTTGGGCATTAGGTGCAGCAGCCGAGAATCAAACCCGGGTCTCCTAGATGGAAGGCGAGAAATCTACCACTGAACCACCGATACCTCGGCAGGACATTCTCGGCACCATAGAAACAGGAGA
Organism: Loxodonta africana; assembly: GCF_030014295.1. Taxonomy (NCBI): domain Eukaryota; kingdom Metazoa; phylum Chordata; class Mammalia; order Proboscidea; family Elephantidae; genus Loxodonta; species Loxodonta africana. The sequence goes on along the minus strand of NC_087357.1, from coordinate 79,856,025 downwards.
GTTTTAAGAGGGCAGGCAGGCCGCCCCCTGCTCTAGCAGACCCACTACCTCTACCGCTGCCTGTCCTCTTCCTCCTCCCCAACCTTGCTTTCCTTTACCTCGTGTGCCCAGCACTGTGCTGAGCCCTTTTCATGAATTCTCTCATTTAACCCGTAACGGACACATTTCACAGATGAGGAAACTGATGCATCAAGGGCTTAAACAACATGCCCAAAAGCACACACCTCCTGCTCCTCAGCAGAGGTGGGTTCAGACCCAGTGAGTCTCATTCCAGAACCCATGCCAAGGCCATGCTGCAGTAGAGCCCACCCAGGGCACACTGTCCACTGTTCTAGAGAGAAGAGCACGAGATCCCAACCGTGGGAGCTCGACTGCCTCTGTGTGCCTCAGCTGACTTCTGTGAACATGAACGTTAGTAGGTTCTTCTTTCTAATTACGGAGAACGTATAGCAGAGTGGCTAGGAATCTGGGCTTTAAAATCAAATGCAAACTATCAAGTCCTCAGCTCTGTGCCCTGGGGTGTCTCTCTGAGTCTCAGGTTAGTCATTTTCCAAGTGGAAGACCTAACAGTGCCTAACCCAGGCGATGGCTATACAGATGGTTGGGAAAAGCACTTAGGAGAGAGGCTGGCTCCCAGTGAGAGTGCTGAAAGTTGGCAGTTATCAGTGAGGTCCATTGCGCTCACTCTGCCCGGTTTCTTCCTCCATCCTCCTTGCAAGAGAACTGGAAGAGCTTGGGACTAACACGATGCATAGCAGTTACTGATGATGTCATAACCTGTTGCTTCATGGCCTGGGGATACTGGGACAAGTTAGGAGCCCACACAGGAATCCGGAAAATTGTTATCTTTATCTTTAATACTGTTTTTCTTGCCAAGCTAAGTAACCTTTTCTAGGCCCTGTAATATGTTAACATTTAGGAAAAGAGTTTAGAAACTGCTGTAATCTATTTTTAGAAATACTCATTACCTCCAAATGCAAAGTCAAGGTTTCAATTAAAGCTTTCCATTAGAGAATGAGAGTATTTTGCCAAACCAGAAGGAGGAAAGACAATTTTTCATACTTTTAATTTCATCTTCCTGAAAATGGCCGTCTCCTCTAAGTGCTCACAGGCGGTGATCAACATTTCAGAGCATCGACTATAAAACAGAGAATGTTCTGGAAACATGGACACAGCGCCTCCTCCCTAAGGGATCTCAGATGGCAGCTGGAGACACACACACTCCAGTAGCTACTCTAGGAGCCTAATATCTGTAGTGAAGGTATCTCCAAAGTTTTTAGGAGCAAAAAATAAAATAACCCAATGTCTTCTGTCTTAGAAGCTCATGGAGGACAGGCTTCTGAGGAGAAGTTTATCTTCAGTTTTGCTGAAGAAACCATCCAAACCAAAAAAACCAGACCTGTTGTTGTCGAGTCAATTCCAACTCATAGCGACCCTATAGGACAGAGTAGAACTGCCCCATGGAGTTTGCAAGAAGCACCTGGTGGATTCAAACTGCCAACCTTTTGGTTAGCAGCCATAGCTCTTAACCACTATGCCACCAGGGTCTCCAAGAAACAGTCCAGGGCACGTTAAACGCATGAGCAAAATGTGAGTTCTCAGTAATGCTGGGCACTGTAAGTGTCTGTGTTCTGGAGACGGGTAGGATACAGTGGCAGAGATCACGCTAGAACAGAGCCCTGAACATGACGTTCAGGAGTGAGGAGTTGGTTCTGATGGGTCGATTTGACTTCCAACAACTCTCTGCAAAGTCTCCAGCGCTCACACTGTGAGCTTTCAGAGCCATACAGGAAGTCGTGGACCGAGCATGCTGGGTGGACAGTGTTCCCCAAGATGGTGAGTGGCCTGGGCATGGCACTCACCCCAAGCTTTCCAATGGCCTCAGTGCCACCACTCTCAGTGATAGTGTGGGCTTTAGGGGAAGGTTGAAGTAGCCTCAAGGAGTCCCTAGGTGATGCAAATGGTCAATGCACTGGGCATCTAGCTGAAAGGTTGGAAGTTCGAATCCACCCAAAGGTGCCTTGGAAGAAAGGTCTGGCAATGTACTTCTGAAAATCAGCCATTAAAGCCCTATGGATCACAGTTCTACTCTGACACACATGGGGTCTCCTTGAGTTGGAGTTAACTTGGTAATTGGTTCTGTTCTGTTCTGTTCTGGGGGTAGCTTCAATCACTCTGCCTCCATCTCCTTGATTTCACCCTCTGACTGCACAGTTTTCCTCAGACATCCCCTTACTAACCAGGCAGGTCCTGACTCTCATTGTCAGGGTGCCCAAGGCCATCTGTTAGGGATAAATTCCTTCCCTTGGTTCCCCTGTGCTCTCAAACTTCTAGAATTCTGGGAATTTGTAATAAGCTAAGGTTTCTAGGGCAGCAAAGGGGGAAGCAGGGCATGGCCTCCCAGCAGACACAGGGGTCTGCGGACCTAGCAGACTGACCAGGGAAATGGAAGGAAGAGCCACAGCCATTCTGCCTCCCTCGCTCTGGTTTTTCCAATAGAGAAACTATTCACGGCAGCCCATGCAGCCCCCAGACCTGTGCCCAGGGACAAAGAGTAACAGAGAAATAACAAGCAGGGTTCATTCTACAATGCCTAAAGTGTGCTTAAAAACAAAGAGGCATTTCATTGTGAGATGGGAAATGGGGACCCAGGGGCCCTGTCTATTGCAATGACCCTTGGCTTCTGGAAGTGGGGGAACGGTCCCCACCCAGCTCAGGCATTCGGAATATCCTCAGGCAAGCAGCTGGGAGCCCTTAGGGACTTTCTCAGTGTTGTCCTGTTGGCAGGCTTCCTGGCCAGGTGGGCGCCCAGAGCGCCAGGCTGGAATTCTGTGGGACAGACTCTGGGGCTGCTTGGCGGAGTGAGAACGCCTGATTAGTAGACTTTTCATGATGGCTGCTCTCTACTGACCACGTCCTGTGACCTAGGATGAGGAGGCAGATTCTCTGCCAGGCAGTGTCACCCATAAATAATTACTGGGCCACTTGTGGCTCAGATTTCCTTGCCCACTGTATTAAAATAGCATAACTTGAGCTATTCACTTGTCTTTAACAATCGATTGTTGAACATGTATGGTACCTGCCCTTAAGCTCACAATCTAATAGAAATAAATATAAATAATTTAAATAAAGTTTAATATGTGCGGTACTGGGCTTGTCCACACAACAGGGGTTGTTACAAAGGGGTGGGGGAATCCCCTTCAGGTAGGCACTAATAAAAGGAAGGAGGTGGGATAAGCATCTCCAGCTGAGGTGATACATGAACAGACTCTAGACGCCTGCGTAGGAGTTCTCCACGCAGAGGAAGTCCGCGAGGAATGATGCAAGGAGAGTGAACATATGCTCTAGTGTCCGGACCTAGAAACCTTTCAGAGTGACAGGGGATGTTGCTAATAATTACACTCGAACAATGGGCATAAACTAGTGCTGTCCCAGGCCATCCAGGGCATGCATTCATTCTGCCTCTAAGCAGAGTGTGTACATAAGCATAGAAGCTTCAGTCAGCATGCATTGGGCTGTTTTGGGCTACAAGCAACAGCAAATCTTTGCTAAGTTCATGTAACTGCAAGTCCAAGCAAGCTTCTAGATGAGGTGCCCTTCAATAGCTTAATGCTTCCACTAAAGACCTAGGTACCTTTCCTCTCTCTGTTTTGTAGTCCTTACCTCATCAGCTTCATCCCAGAGCTGCTCCCCTGAGTGGTCTTAAGATGGCTGCCAGGAGCAAAGGACATCCAGCAAGACAGAGAGGAAGAGAAACTCTCTTCAAAACCCCCTGTCCTTCCCCAGGCCAATTATGGTACAAGAAGTACCGTGGGCAGAGTGGCTGTGGAGCCCAGCAGCCCTCCTCTCAGGAGCTGGGCTGGGTGGTAACCTGCTGTGGTGCCGTAAGGAAGGAGGAGGAGGGAAATGGATGTGGGTTAGGCAGTCAGCAGTGCTCACAGAAAGGGGGGCATTTATGCCATTACAGATTGCTGAAGTTTAAGGTAGGGGGAGAGGTAATGGGGGAAGCTTCAGAACCTGAGGGTAGAGGTAGGCAGGAGCAAATTCTGAAGGACCTTGTCTGCTTTGTAAGTTGTGGAAAGTCATTCTGGATTTTATGGTAAGCTTTGCAGTCTTATAAGTTCACTCTTAGGGCAGCGTGGAAGATGGTCTGGTGAAGGGCAGATTATAGGCAAAGAATCACAACTGAGCTATCGCACTAATTCCCATGAAAAATGATGTGGTGGTAACATTGGAAATGAGGAGGAGAATGGAGAGATATTCAAGTGCTCCCATGCCCAAAGGACCATGTGCCTGCCTGAACATGTGGTTGAGAGAAAGGGGGGCTCAAGGACAATCTCCAGAATTCTCACCTGGGGTACTGGCTGAGCACCAGCACCATTAATGAAATCATGGAGGCTACAAACTTGACGAATTGAGTTTGAGGCATGATGAGCTTGAAGTATCTTTGGAGGTATGTAAGGGGACAGATCTAGAATTTTGGAGAACATCAGGGCTAAGGATACTCTTCTGAGAGTCTTCAACTCGGAGATGGTAGTTAGAACCTTAGGACCCCACGATGGAAGGTGGTTAAGGTTGGATCTTGGTGAGCTTCAGCAACTCAGACATGTGGGAAACAGTATTATCAACTAAGAGTGAGAAAAAAGATTAAAGATAAGAGTTCAGAAAAAGTTTGAAAGAGTCTCTTTTTTTATTGTCGTGAAAATATAAATAACACAACACTTGCTATTTGAATATTTTTCACACATACAATTCAGTGAGAACAACTGCATCAATCATGTTGTACAATCATCACCAATGTCCGTTGCCAAATCTTCCAACTCCATAAACAGAAACTCGGTGCTAACTGAACAATGACTCCCCTCTTTCCCTGTCTCTCCCACCCCTGGCAATCAATATTAAACTCTGACCTCCATACATTTGCCTATTCTAGGTATTTCATATTAGTGAGATCATACATTACTTGTCCTTTTGTGATTGACTTACTTCACTCAGCATAATGTTTTCAAGGTTCATGCATGCTGTGGCATGTATCAGGATGTAAGGGACTGGGAGAAGGAACTTCCTCATGGTAGAACCTCGTGAGAGCAGCAATCCAACTAACTTCAGACAGAATCAGAACCAAAACCTGGAATTCATGTCTTTATTCATGGACTGAGGACTCTGCATCAAGGTCAGTTGCTTTCTCCTCTGGGCTCCCACATCTAGACTTACGGCCACCTCCATTGTAATAACTAGGTGGTTGGAAAGTGCTCTGGGCATCTGTGGCATTCTACTGTGGGCAGGTTAGGGTCAGGGAAGACCCTTTTCCACCTCTGTATCCCCATAGTAAGCGGGTGGCCGTACACATGGCAGGTGTATGATAAATATTTGATGCCTGAGTGAATGATGGAATGGACGGACGCCTAAATTAAGTGCCAAGTAAAATCCTAGCCTGCCTGGCAGACTCGGCTTTCTTGTTGACAAGTCCCAAAGCACAGTTCCACTCTGACACACATCGGGTCGCCATCAGTCAGAATTGACTTGACAACAACTTTTTTTTTAATCTTAAGTGGCTTAACTTCTCCAGAGCCTCTCTAGTGAAAATAGTGTCTACTTCATACAGTTGCTAGAAGTATCAAAGTAGGTCCCGTGTCTACAGTATTTAGCACAATTTTAATATACAGTAGAGTTTGAAAACTGATAAAATAGGATTTGTTGTAATTATTATCATTAATTACAGGAACCCAAAGGGAACAGATAAAAACTTTGAGTATCTGATGCATAGACTTCAACCATCCAGTTGCTTAGGGTGTCATCCCATGTGCTTTTATCTCAGATCCAGGGACCTTTACTGGGCAGAGTTGGACATCATTTATTAACCTCTCAAGTATCTACAGACTCTTTAAAAAGCACCTCTAAATCTACTCTTTCAAGTCTTAACAAAAAATTCTGAGAAAACACATTTGGAATTTACTTCCAGGCTTACCATCAACACTGGATCTTGGTACCCAAAAGCCAGCTATGCTTCCAGTTGAAATTAGTAGTTGGATTTCTGGTAGCTGTTGAGGAAAGCACAGCTTTCTTTTTCAAATGGTTATCTGATCCTTGAGCATCCGTAAGGTAATTTGCTGTTTTTCCATTGGGAACACAGGAGTGGAGAGAGGTTTGGGGATTTGAGACCTTACAGTGAGGCCAGCATCCTACCACCAAGACTACAATGAAAGTCCCATTCACAACACGATTTCTCCTAGAACGACAGCAACTGGTAATGTTACTGATAACTTTCCCTCTAAGTAACAAACACTTTCAGGTTCAGGAGCATGTCTTCAAAATTCCTCAGTTCCCTAGAGCAGCATGCCCGTATGTGGCAAGTAGAGTGCGTCTCGGAGGCGCTGGTGATGGAGTTGTCACCGACCAGAGGCAGTCATTCCATTACACAGATTGTGTATCTGGCTGAAATGGTGAGCACTTAATCCCGTCTACTCATAACTGATGGGATAGCTTGAGCCCTCGGGTGCCTCCCGGGAGTTAGAACATCGCTCGACATGGGAGACTTGCCGTGAAAACAAGCGCTGCAGCTCCACATCTCCAGGTGACCGTGGGGCGGGGAGGATCAGGTCCATTGAAGTTGCTTCCCTGGGGTCAGGACTTATCAGGCTCTCTGCGTGGGGAGGGCTTCTGGCTGCTAGAAATGTATTTGTCTGGGGTCGGGGTCTGAGACTGGGAGATGGAGAGGGCTGTGGAGCAGGAGGACTGTTTTGAGTCTCCCTGGTGTAGAAGCAAACACACTTAAGGGAGGCGATGAATGATGGGCACTCTCTGGCTAGCAGATGACCTCCTGTTAGCCCACACTGTGTGTTTTTACTTAATGGTGTTCTCAGTGCCGATCAAGGACAGACTCTGGGAGCCTGCACACACACACTCACACACACACAGGACATGATTCTTCAGGTTGTCTGATTCATCTGTACTCTAGGATGTGCCTGCTGGACTAGGTGAAACCATCTGTTACCTTTACAACTAGTGAGTTGTTGGCTGAAGTCTACAAAGTATGTCAAGAGTAAGGCGCTAACCCGGCTGTGATCTTTGTTCATATCATGTCCCTACACAAACGCACAGCTGCTCCACTACCCTCCGACTCACAAATCACAGGGCATGAAGGTCATCTCATTCACCGCCTCCATTTTCCAGTTGACACAACCAAGGTCAAGAGATGGGAAGTGTCTTGTCCACTGCGATGATGTAGTCAGTGACGAGGCCACAACCAGGTCGCAGACTTGTTGCCTTCAGAGCCATCTGCTTCCCGATATGCTGCCCTGTCTCTTCATGTTAAATGTCTCTTGCCATCCCGAGAGTAGAGAGGGCTAGTGGCAGCTTAATTAACCATAAATACTCTCTTAATAAACCTACCCCATTACAGGCTGTTTCTGCTGGGAGGAATTATTATTGCCATGACATAAATTTCCTGAAAAAGATACGGTCAGGTCACACAGTGCAGCCTAGCATGAGAACCAGAGTAATAAAAGAGCCAGATAATTGATGTGTCTCTCTGGGTTCCTTCTGCTTATCTCAAAGAAAAGGAGCCAAGATGTTGAGACAAATAGGGAAGCAAACGTATGCCGGCAGAAAAGATGGTGTGTAATTTGTCCAGCACCATTTTTGCAAAGGCACTTTCAAAGATTAAGACCTGACTTGCTACAGATGAGTGTTACTTCTCTGGGAGGCAGCCAGCTGCTCTCCGTCCTCACCGAGGACGAAGGAAATGGGATTAAACTGCAACTGAAATAATTTTTGCTTCATAATGAGGCAGAACCACTCGTCTGTGGAGGGTTTTCCCTTCAAAGATGAGTTCATCAGAGGCCCTGTAGCTTGGGTGGAATGGCTGTATGGCTGTCTCTGTAAATGACTATTGCACACGGGCTCCCTGAAGCACTGAGGGCTAGGGGTGCCCAGGGCACCACACACCCCGCGGCTGCCCCACCTTACCCTATGGGGCATGTACCGTGGAGACTAGTCACTTGCATCCCCTCCCCACACCAAACCCTCAGGCTGACACTGCATCTGGACAAGAGACATTTAAGAGCTATGAAGGCAGCCACCAGCCCCAATGTCATCCATTGCCCCTCCTGCCAGGGCCATTTACTGAGGCTGAGAATCATTCCTGGGTCTGACTTCACAGCCCATCCCCTTAGGCTCAGAGTAGTTTCAGTCCAAAAAATCAAAATCCAAACCAGTTGCCATCGAGTCAACTCTGACTCATGGTGACCCCAAGTGTGTCGGAAGAGAACTGTGCTCCATCGGATTTTCAGTGGCTGATTTTTCAAAAGTAAATCATCAGGCCTCTCTTCCTAGGAGCCTCTATGTGAACTTGAATATCCAGTCTTTCAGTTACCAGCCAACTGCCTCAGCCAGTTACACCACCAGGGACCTATTCCCTAGAACTAACCATCAGTAATTTGAAAGACTACAGAATCATCTGGTGTTTTGACCATCTTTAGGGCCACCGGTTTTTAAATTTTATTCCGACAGTTTGGAAGAGAGTAAGGTGTTTCAGTCTGAGCAGATCCCAAGAAGAAATATACCATATGGCAGGAATGGGTCGAAAATTTTGCCTTGTATTAATTTTTTAAATATCCACGCAAACTCTGGTGCTGAAGCCAAAGGGGGTGCTTTGCCACTGCGGGTGTAAACTGGTTCTGAGAGTCTAAAGCAAATAACACAAGAAAAGCTGACGCAATCAGCTCTTTTATAAGTGACAGTCTTCCCTTGTCCCCCCAGCCCCACCCCCACAAAACTGAAGAATGCTACTCCTGAAACCCTGCTCTCTTCTGGAGCTCCTAAAAAGGGCCCAGTCAGACTCCTCGGCCCCTCAGCTTCCTTTTGTCCAGTTTTGTCCCAGGATTCCCTGCTAAGCAGCACCACTCTCTGACAGTCTCACCTTCTTGCTGGGAGGCAGAGCAGCCCCTGAGCTGCAGGCCTTCTAGAAAGCTGCTGTGTCCATCAGGGTTCTCCTGGACACTTGAGTTCTCCCAGAGAGCTCCTGCGTAGAAGGGCTTTCAGAAGCATCAGGGCTGATGGAAGTGCTGAGGACCCCATAGGTCTCCTTTCCCAGTGACTCCATGCTGGTTCTTCACTATCAGGTGACCCAGGACCACTGCAGGTATTCCCTTCCTGCCTTCACATTTACCTGCCCCTGTCTACCTTCATCCACAGCTTCCACTGGGCCCTTCCCCTGCTTGGAATCCTTCCGTGGTTCCTGGTGTGACCCTTTCGTGTCACCCAACACCCCCCCACCCCATTTGCCCTGTCATGGAGAATGCTTACTCTTTTTTTGATCAGATATAACTTTTAAAATATATATATATATATTTTACTGTGTTTTCGGTGAAAGTTTACATAACAAATTAGGTTCCCATTTGACAATTTCTATACAAATTGTTCAATGATATTAGTTACATTTTTCACAATGTGCCCACATTCTCTTCAGTTCTGTTGTGTCATTTCCAGCATTCTAGTTTCACTACCCCCTTATCTTCACATCCTTGCTTTGGAGTAATTGTTGACATTTTGGTCTCATGTAGACGGTTTTTTAATGGAGCACTGTATTCACGGGTAATATCCTTTATTTTGTGTGCCAATCTGTTATTTCACTAAAAGGCGACTTCAGGGGATAGTTTTGGTTCAAAGTTTAAAGAGTATCTCAGGGCGATAGTATCAGGGAGTCCTCTAGTCTCAGCTGGTCCAGTAAGTCTGGACTTTTTAGGAATTTGAGGTCTGTTCTGCGTATTTCTCACCTTCTATCAGGGTCCATCTACTGTGGTCCTCATCAGAATGGTCAGTAGTGGTAGCTGGGCACCATCTAGTTCTTCTGGCCGCAGGGTAGCTGAAGCCGTGGCTCACGTAGGCTATGAGCCCTGTAGACTAGTTTCTTCTCTAAAGACTGATTTCCTTTTTTCTTTTTGTTCCTAATGAGTAGAGGCCAATCGTTGTATCTTAGATGGCTGCTAGCAAGCTTTTAACACTCCGGATGCTACTCACCTCGCTAGGATGTAGAACATGAACTGTGTGAATTATGTTATGCCAATTGACTGAGTTGTCCCATGAAACTAAGGTCCTAAGCCTTCAAATCCAGAAAACCAACCTCGGAAGGTGTTTGGTTATGTCTGAGAAGTACCTATAACTGTCTTCTATGAACACAGGCATACCTCATTTCATCGAGCTTCACTTTATTGCACTTCCCAAATATTGTGTTTTTTCACAAATCGAAGGTTTGTGGCAATCCTGCAAGTCTATCAATGCCATTCGTCTAACAGCATGTGCTCCTTCATGTCTCCGTGTCACATTTTGGTAATTCTCACCATATATCAAATTTTTTCATTATTATTATATCTGTTCTGATAATCTGTGATCAGTGATTTTCGATGTTATTATTGTACTTGTTTTGGGACACCATGAACCGCAGCCATATAAGACAGGGAACTTAATCGATAAATATTGTGTATGTTCTGACTGCTCCACCAACTAGCTGTCCCCTCATCTCTCTCCCTCTCCTCGGGCCTCCCTATTCCTTGAGATACGACAGTATTGAAATTAGGCTAATTAATAACCCTGCAACGGCCTCTAAGTGTTCAAGTGAAGGGAAGAGTCACATGTCACTCACTTGAAATCAAAAGCTAGAAATGATTAAGCTTAGCGAGGAAGGAATGTCGAAAGCTGAGATAGGCCTAAATGTGGTCTCTTGTGCCAAACATTAGCCAAACTGTGAATACAAAGGAAAAGGTTTTGAGAGAAGTTAAAAGTGCTACTCCAGTGAACACAGGACTGATAAGAAAGAGAAACATACGTACTGCTGATGTGGAGAAAGTTTTAGTGGTCTGGATAGAAAAATCAAACCAGCCACAACATTCCTTAAGCCAAAGTCTAATCCAGAGCAAGGCCCTAACTCTTCAATTCTGTGAAGGCTGCGAGAGGTGAGGAAGCTGCGGAAGAAAAGTTTGAAACTAGCAGAGATGGGTTCATGAAGTTTAAGGAAAGACGTTGTCCCCATAACATAAAAGCACAAGGTGAAGCAACAAGCGCTGATGTAGACGCCGCAGTAAGTTCCCCAGGAGATCCAGCTGACTGATGAAGGGGCCACACCGAACAACAGATTTTCAACGTAGACGGAACAGCCTTATATCGGGAGAAGATGTCTTCTAGGACTTTCATAGCTAAAGAGAAGCCAATGCCTGGATTCAAAGCTTCAAAGGCAGGCTGACTCTCCTATTAGGGCCTAATGCAGCTGGTGACTTTAAGTTGAAGCCAATGCTCATTTGTCATTCTGAAAATCCCAGGGCCCGTAAGAGTTATGCTAAATCTACTCTGCCTGTGCTCTATAAATGGTACGACAAAGCCTGGATGACAGCACATCTGTTTACAACATGGTTTAGTGCATATTTTAAGCCCACTGTTGAAAACTACTGCTCAGAAAAAAAGGTTCCTTTCAAAATATTACTGTGCATTGACAACGTACCTGGTCACCCAAGAGCTCTGATGGAGATGTACAGGAGTTTAATGTTGTTTTCATGCCTGCTAACACGACATCCATTCTGCAGCCTATGGATCAAGAAGTACTTCCAAATTTCAAGTCTTATTATTTAAGAAGTATACTTCATTAGGCTATAGTTGCCATAGACAGTGACTCCTCTGATGGACCTGGACAAAGCAAACTGAAAACCTGGAAAGGATTCACCATTCTTGATGCCATTAAGAACATTCACAATTCATGGGAGGAGGTCCAAATAGCAACACTAACAGGAGTTTGGAAGAAGCTGATTCCAACCTTCATGGATGACTTGAGGGTTGAAGACTTTAGTGGAGGGAGTAACTGCAGATGTGGTGGAAATAGCAACAGAATTAGATTAGAAGTTTGGAAGTACAGCCTGACGATGTGACTGAATTGCTGTAATTTCAGGATAAAACTTATCAGATGAGGAGTTGCTTCTTATGGTTGAGCAAAGGAAGTGGTTTCTTGAGATAAAATGTACTCCTGGTGAAGATGCTGTGAACATTGTTGAAATAACAGCAAAGGGTTTAGAATATAACATGAACTTAGTTGATAAAGCAGTGGCAGAGCTTGAGAGGATTGATATCAATTTTGAAAGACATTCTACTGTGGATAAAATGGTATCAAACAACATCACATGCTACAGAGAAATCTTTTGTGAAAGGAGGAGTCAACTGATGTGGCAAACTTCCCTGTTGTCTTGTTTTAAGAAATTGCCACAGCCACCCCAACCTTCAGCAACCACCACTCTGATCAGTCAGCAGCCAGCAACATCGAGGAAAAAGATTACAACTCGCTGAAGGCTCAGATGATAGCATTTTTTAGCAATGAAGTGTTTTGTAATTAAGGTATGTATGTTGTCTTTTTAGACATAATGCTATTGCACAATTAATAGACTATAGTATAGTGTAAACATAACTTTTATATGCACTGGGAAACCAAAAAATTCATGCGACTCACTTTATTGTGGTAGTCTAGAACTGAACCCTCGCTCTCTCTGAAGTATGCCTGTATAAATGCGTGCATATAGACATTTCTGTCTGTATCACACATGTACATACCTGTACCTACTTATACACATATATGCCTATACACATGCATGTGTGACCAGACACTCATTTTTTGGTTATTGTTGGTGCATGGAGAAAACTTACTCTTTCCTGGACACTCTGCATATTCCCTCCTCTGTATCTTTGGCCATTTTTCCCCTCTGCCTAGAATGCCCTTTCTCCTCTTTTCCCACCTCATGACCTCCTGTTCGTCCCTCCAGGCCCAAACTGCCTTTCCTGACTCCCCTCCCTTTCAATTCCTCTAACTCATCAATTCCAGAAATGATGGCTATTTCAGTGTGTTCCCCCAGCACTTTGCAGTGGTGAGAATTCTCACCTTCCGTGAAGAAGACCTGGTTCGATTCCCAGCCAAGGCACCTCATGTGCAGCCACCACCCATCTATCAGTGGAGGTTTGTGTGCTGTTATGATGCTGAATAGGTTTCAGCAGAGTTTTCATACTAAGACTAGGAAGAAAGGCCTGGCCATCTACTTCTGAAAATCAGCCAGTGAAAACTCTGTGTATCACAGCAGTATAATCCACAACCGATCACGGAGACAGTGCAGGGCTGGGCAGTGTTTTGTTAGGCTGTCACTGTGAATCGGAGCACACCTCAACAGCAGCTACAACTCTTAGATCACTTATTGCAATGCCTAGTGAACCGTCTCCTCCACCCAACTGTGAGCTATTCAGGGAAGGAGCCACGGTTACTTGATCTTTGCTCCCAGCTCCTAGAAAAGTCCCTGGCACATTACAGGAGCTCCGTTGATTAAATACAGTATGCATTTTCCGTTAGCATTGCCAGACTCCCCTGAATTTCATCAAGAGGATACAGACATGCACAGCTTGGCTAAATGTCCAGACTGAATGAAGACAGCATCACTGAGCAAGCAAGAGAGGAGTATCAGGAAGAGAGAAGGGAAAAAGACTCGTGTCCTAAGGCCGAGCAGGGATAGCTGCAGGGTTGTTGGATCCTAGTATCAGATTACTTTTGATTTCTTCTGGAAGCAAAACATTAGAAAGTTTGCTGAGATGGTGGGCAGGCTGGTCGATCACAGGACAATCTCACCCAGACACCTGGAAGCCCAGCGGGGTAACCTGCCTCCCGGGGGCACCCAGAGGGGCAGCATCCTCAGCATCCTGCCCCGCTCAGGACCACACAGGCCTGTACAAAATGAAATTCATTGAACAAGGCCTAGTCAACTCCGGCAGTGATTTTTATACATTACAAAGCGTAAAAGACGGCTGTAGCTTAACTGGAGCCCCCAGTGCCTCGTTAGTTCTAAACTACTAACGCTTTCTACTTACGCCGCACCTTCACCCTAGGTGTGTAGGGCGTCTAGTCAGCAGAAGAGCTTCACTTCTTTACTGCCTCCCCTGGGAGATGCCTGGAAAGAGAGCAGCTGCTGTCCAGACGCCCAGCCCTGCGGAGGGATGGGAGCCCCAGATGAGGAGAGGTTCCACCGCTTCCCGAATGTTCCAGCAGACACAATAAACACCGCTTAGCACCGTGGTAGAAAACTGTACTTGCCCGCATCCTGAGAGTAATTTAAAGAAAAATGCTGTTGGGTTCAGTCCAACTCGTGGTGACCCCACGAGTACAACTGCTCCTGAGGTTTTCGAGGCCACGAACATTTTGGAAAGAGATCGTCAGGCTTTTCTTCTGATGTGTTTCTAGATGGGTTTGAACCAGCAACCTTTCAGTTAATAGTCAAGTGCCTAACTGTTTGCACCACCCAGAGACTCCTGAGAGCAAATCAGGGGAAGGGAAACCTTAACAGGCTGCTAAAGCGGAAAATATTTCAACAACAACAACAACAAAAATTGACCAAAAGGTAAATGCTAAATGAAGCTGCTGGACCGGGGGAAATGGGAATATAAGCAAGCTGCTTCCAGAGTATGGCTTTCTGGAGAGCTAAAGTGAGGATTAGTCATTTTGTGTATGAAGAGAGACTGGTGACCAGTACCAAGATTCACTGTGGCCTAATTCAAGCAGCTTTGGGAAATGGCCACAGGTAGGAAGAAAAAGAAAGTCAGACCGTGCGAATGATACCGTCTCACTGTTGGCAGGCCAGGCCCTAAGGGCATTTTAAGGGTTTAAGCCTTTGACTCCGATTATCCCCCACTCACCTTTCACAGATGACTGCACTTTGAAACCTCAGCTCTGGCCATGATTGCTCACACACCAGCCACTTCTACATGACCTTGCTAAAAACCAGAATTATCTTTTATCATCCTTACTAGATCCATCTGTGTCCCTTGCCTGCTTGCTGGAAGGTATCCACACGACATTTATAGCCCTCCAGCCCGTGGGAGAACACGTTAACCCATTTCTTGACTGCCGGCTCTGGGGTTAGTCAAGTTGCTCTTTAGTTCTTCCTTCGCTCACACACATAACAACACACACCTCTCTTCACAGCCTCCTTCGCATCAATGTAAAACCTCCTTCCCTCCAGAAAATATAAAGCCCTGTCTTGATCCCACGCCCCTCTCTAGCTACTTTTGTTCTTTCTCCTTCACTTCACAAGCAAGTATGAACATGGATCATCAGACTGACCAGCTGTTGCCTCACCTCCCACTCATTCCACCACCCACAATAATGTCTGTGTCCACCTCCACTAAAAGTTCTCTAGCAGCAAGTCGTCAAGAAGCTCTGGGTCAATGCTATAGACTGAACTGTGCCCTCAAAAATGTGTCAACTTGGCTAGGCCATGATTCCCAGTATTGAGTGGTTGTCCACCGTTGTGTGATCTGATGTGATTTTCCTTTGGGTTGTAAATCCTAACCTCTGTGATGTTAATGAGGCAAGACACAATCTACAGGACTAGGTTGTATCTTGAGTCAATCTCTTTTGAGATATAAAAGCAGGAAGCGAGCAGAGAGGATAGGGACCTCATACCCCAAGCCAGAAGAGCCAGGAGAAGAATGTGTCCTTTTGACCTAGGGTCCCTGCACTGAGACACTCCTAGACCCAAGGGAAGATTGATGATAAGGACCTTCCACCAAAGTCAACAGAGAGAAAAAGCCTTCCCCTGGAGCTGGCACCCTGAATTTGGACTTTTAGGCTCCTAGACTATGAGAGAATAAATTTCTGTTTATTAAAGACATCCACTTGTGGTATTTCTGTTATAGCAACACTGGATAACAAAGGTAGTCACTAAAGCCAGCAGCCTCTTTTCAGTCTTATCTTACATTACAATCACCTCCTTAGTAGAACTCACTCCTCTCCTATGATACCAGACTCTCCCCTTTCTTTATTTTCCTCTGACCACGTTAGCTGATCTGCTTTTGCTCAGCCTATTTTTCTACCTAAACTTTGGATAGTAGAGTCACTCAGGGGCTCTGTCTGCTGAATCTATACTCTTCCCCATTTGGCTCCACCTGACACATGGCTCAAATCACTGTATGGACTAGAGACCTGCACATCTCTCTCCCCAGCCCAGCTTTCCCTCCAGAGCACGAAACCCATAGGAAACCAGCCACCTACTTATCTCCACTAGGAGTTTTTCAAGTTCATAAAACTCAGCATTTTCAAAATGCCATGATCTACTTTGCTCCAACCTTCTTTTCCTCAAGGTTTCCATTTGAGTGGACGCCACCACTGTCTTTTCAGGACCACAAGCCAGTTTCCTGGGCGTCACAATTGATTCCTAAATCCTGCATCCAAGCTATACCAGTTATCAATGCAATGCCTCTCAGATCCAGATTCACATTTTATTGTCTGTTCAGTGAAAACAGAGCTGTAAGCATTCCTCGTCTGCAGTTGGCTGGCACCACGTTCAGCTTTGTCAGTAAAGGATATCAGAGGAACGCTGCAGAAGAAAAGGATGTGTCTTCCTGGGACTGTGTGGCTTCAGGATGGATACAGAGGCACCCAGTGGCACTCCACCCTTGACCCATGTCCTTTGGCTCACAGTCTTGGCCCAACCCAGTGACCACCGCTCTGTGACCTTGCAGACAGGGACATCACATCCCAGGCCTCACGCTGCCCTGCAGGGTGAGCAGTTCCCAGCACACCAACCTCCTCATGCACCCACCTGCCAGCCTCAACCCACCTGATCCCAAAGGGGTGTTTCCTACTTGTTGGTCCCAGCTGCAGTTAGTCTTGCCCACCTGCATCATGGAAGGTTGCTTCCTGCTTGCCCAGTTAATGGGGGCCAGCTCTGGCCCCAGGCAACTCTGAACTTCTCTGCCATCCAGTGGCCTGCAACCATACCTTCCCCAACAAGATCTGAATCCCAGCTTTGGAGAGGCCCACCTTCAAGTTTTTTCTTCCTTGGGTACTTTCCCTTATTTCTAGAGTGTTATTTAAAGTATAATTTTAAAATGAAGAATTCCTGTGTCCTCTTGATAAATTGACCCCTTTTTCATTTTGAAATGAACTTTTTTATCCACAGTAATATCTGTAGCTCTGAAAGCTACTTTGATATTAATAACTTTATTCTGATTAGTATGGCATGGTATATCTTTTCCACTCTTATACTTTTAATTTATTTGTGTCTTTATGTCTAGGCAGCATATATTCTGTCTTGCTTTTTTTATGTAACCTGGTAGTGTCTGCTTTTTAATTGAGGCATTTAGACTGTTTATATTTTATGTGATTATTGATTTGGTTAGGTTTAAATCTATCATCTTTGCATCATTTTCTATTCCTCCTATCTGTTCTTTGTTCTCCTTTTTCTGCTTTCTTTTGGATTAATTGAATATTTAGAGGGATTTTTTTTTTAATCTCCTTTGTGAGTTTATGCTGAAACTATTTTGTTATTTTAAAGGTTTAGTTATATTTTTTAGTATAAACCTTTGACTTATTGCATTACTTTTAAATGGCCTGACACCATTTTATACACCCCCAAAAAAATTTTTTTTTATAAGAACCTTACAATAGTTCACTTTCAATTGTTCACTCCCAGGGAAATTTATAACTGCAAATGCATATGTTAAAAAAGAAGAAACATCTCAAATCAAAATCTAACTCTCCATCTAAGAAACTAGAAAACATGAGCAAACTAAACCCAAAACCAAGCAGAAGGAAGGAAATTTTTTTAAATTACAGAAAAAATAATATAAAATGACAGAAAATTAACAAAACCAAAAGTTGATTCCATGAAAAGATCAACAAAATTGGCAAGTCTTTAGTTAGAGAGAAAAAAACTCAGATTACTAGAATCAGTAATGAAAGTGGGAACATTGCTAATGACCTTTCCAAACTAAAGAAGGAGTATAAGGGAATGCTATGAACAACTGTATGACAAATGAATAGGAATGCAAAAAGCCTCAAAAAGTACTAGTAAACCAAATCCAGTCACATATAAAGGATTGTGCGATATTACCAAGTGGGATTTATCCCAAAAATGCAAGGTCAGTTTAACATCTCAAAATCAATTATGTAATTCAGCACTTCATTCCATTTTATGGATGGATACTATTACATTGTATGGATATACCACATTTTGTTTACCCATTCATCAGTTGATGAATATTTGAGTTCTTTCCACTTTGGCTATTAGGAAGGTTGCTATGGATATTTGTGTGCGAGTTTTTGTAAGGCCATATGTTTTCGATACTCTTGGGTATATAGCTAGAAGCACAATTGCTGGGTCATAAGGTAATACTACGTTTACATTTTTATAAACTGCTAAACTATTTTCCAAAGAGGCTACACAGTTTAATATTCGCATCATCAATGTATGAAGGTCCTAATTTCTCTACTTTTTGCCTAAGCTCATTATCTTTTTTTTTTTTTTTTTTTAATTCATCCTAGTACACTTGAGGAAACCCTGGTGGCGTAGTGGTTAAGTGCTACCTCTGCTAACCAAAGGGTCGGCAGTTCAAATCCTCCAGGCGCTCCTTGGAAACTCTATGAGGCAGTTCTACTCTGCCCTATAGGGTTGCTATGAGTTGGAATCGATGGCACTGGGTTTGCTTTTTTTTGTTGTTCAATATGCCTGACCACCACCACTCTGTCAGTTTGTCACACTGTGGTAGTTTACGTATTGCTATGATACTAATTTTCAGATAGCAGCAGGATCACCCATGGCGACAGATTTCACTGGATCTTCCAGACTAAGACCAGGTGATCTACTTCCCAAAATTAGCCAATGAAAACCTTACAGATCACAATAGAATACTGTCCAATATAGTGCTGGAAGATGAGCCCCATAGGTTAGAAGGCACTACCCAATAGTCACAAGAATGGACTCAAACATACCAATGATGACTGATGAAGACGGCACAGGACTGGGCAATGTTTCATTCTGTCATACAAAAGGTCACCATGAGTCAGAGCCAACTCGACAGCTACTAACAACAACAGTAGGTATGAAGTGGAACTTCATTGTGGTTTTGATTCACAGTTCTTTAAAGACTACTAAAATTAAGGATCTTATTGACCAATTGCGTATCTTCTCTCCCCCACGTGTCTGTCCGTTTGTCGTACTGTGGGGGCTTGCGCGTTGCTGTGGTGCTGGAAGCTATGCCACCAGTATTCAGATACCTGCAGGGTCACCCATGGAGGACAGGTTTCAGCTGAGCTTCCAGACTAAGACAGACTAGGAAGAAGGACCTAGCAGTCTACTTCTGAAAAGCATTAGCCAGTGAAAACCCTATGAATAGCTGCGGAACATTGTCTGATATAGTGCTGGAAGATGAGCCCCGCAGGTTGGAAGACACTCAAAAGATGACTGGGGAAGAGCTACCTCCTCAAAGTAGACTTGACCTTAATGATGTGGATGGAGTAAAGCCTTTGGGACCTTCATTTGCTGATGTGGCATGACTCAAAATAAGAAGAAATAGCTGCAAACATCCATTAATAATCAGAACCTGGAGTGCACGAAGTATGAATCTAGGAAAATTCGAAATCGTCAAAAATGAAATGGAATGCATAAACATCGATATCCTAGGCATTGGTGAGCTAAAATGGACTCCTATTGGCCATTTTGAATCGGACAATCATATACTCTACTATGTTGGGAATGACAACTTGAAGAGGAATGGTGTTGCATTCATCGTCAAAAAGAATGTTTCAAGATCTATCCTGCAGTACAATGCTGTCAGTCACAGGATAATATCCATACACCTACACAGAAGACCAGTTAATACGACTATTATTCAAATTTATGCACCAACCACTAGGGCCAAAGATGAAGAAACAGAAGATTTTTATCAGCTGCTGCAGTCTGAAATTGATCAAACATGCAATCAAGATGCATTGATAATTATGGGCAATTGGAACACAAAAGTTGGAAACAAAAAAGAAGTATCGGTAGTTGGAAAATATGGCCTTGGTGATAGAAACAATGCCAGAGATCAAATGACAGAATTTTGCAAGACCAACGACTTCTTCATTGCAAATACCTTCTTTCACCACCACAAACAGTGACTATACACATGGACCTCACCAGATGGAACACAGAGAAATCAAATTGACTACATTTGTAGAAAGAGACGATTGAAAAGCTCAATATCATCAGTCAGAACAAGACCAGGGGCCAACTGTGGAACAGACCATCAATTGCTCCTATGCAAGTTCAAGCTGAAACTGAAGAAAATCAGAGCAAGTCCACAAGAGCCAAAATATAACCTTGAGTATATCCCACCTGAACTTAGAGACCATCTGAAGAATAGATTTGATGCATTGAACACTAGTGACCAAAGACCAGATGAGTTGTGGCATGACATCAAGGACATCACACATAAAGAAAGCAAGAGGTCATTGAAAAGACAGGAAAGAAAGAAAAGACCAAGATGGATTTCAGAGGAGACTCTGAAACTTGCTTTCAAACATCGAGCAACTAAAGCAAAAGGAAGAATTGATGAAGTAAAAGAATCGAACAGAAGATTTCAAAGGGTGGCTCAAGAAGACAACGTAAAGTATTATAATGACATGTGCAAAGAGCTGGAGATGGAAAACCGAAAGGAGAGAACACGCTCAACATTTCTCAAGCTGAAAGAACTGAAGTAAAAATTCAAGCCTCGAGTTGCAACAGTGAGGGTTTCCATGGGGAAAATATTAAACGACGCAGGAAGCATCAAAAGAAGATGGAAGGAATACACGGAGTCATTATACCAAAAAGAATTAGTCAGTATTCAACCATTTCAAGAGGTAGAATATGATCAGGAACCGATGGTACTGAAGGAAGAAGTCCAAGCTGCTCTAAAGGCATTTGTGAAAAACAAGGCTCCAGGAATTGATGGAATATCAATTGAGATGTTGCGACAAACAGATGCAGCGCTGGAGGTGCTCACTTGTCTATGCCAAGAAATATGGAAGACAGCTTCCTGGCCAACTGACTGGAAGAGGTCCATATTTATGCCTATTTCCAAGAAAGGTGATCCAACTGAATGTGGAAATTATAGAACAATATCATCAATATCACATGCAAGCAAAATTTTGATAAGATCATTCAAAAATGGCAGCAGCAGTATATCGACAGGGAACTGCCAGAAATTCAGGCCGGTTTCAGAAGAGGACATGGAACCAGGGATATCATTGCTGATGTCAGATGGGTCCTGACTGAAAGCAGAGAATAGCAGAAGGATGTTTACCTGTGTTTTATTGACTATGCAAAGGCATTCGACTGTGTGGATTATAACAAATTTATGGATAACATTGCGAAGAATGGGAATTCCAGGACACTTAATTGTGCTCATGGGGAACCTTTACATAGATCAAGAGGCAGTCATTCCGACAGAACAAGGGGATACTGACTGGTTTAAAGTCAGGAAAGGTGTGCGTCAGGGTTGTATTCTTTCACCATACCCATTCAGTCTGTATGCTGAGCAAATAATCCGAGAAGCTGGACTATACAAAGAAGAACGGGGCATCAGGATTGGAGGAAGACTCATTAACAACCTACGTTATGCAGATAAGTCAACCTTGCTTGCTGAAAATGAAGAAGACTTGAAGCACTTACTAATGAAGATCAAAGACCACAGCCTTCAGTACGGATTGCATCTCAACATAAAGAAAACAAAAATCCTCACAACTGGACCAATAAGCAACATCATGATAAATGGAGAAAAGACTGAAGCTTTCAAGGATTTCATTTTACTTGGATCCAAAATCAACAGCCATGGAAGCAGCACTCAAGAAATTAAAAGACGCGTTGGATTGAGAAAATCTGCTGCAAAGGACCTCTTTAAGACGTTGAACAGCAAAGATGTCACCTTGAAGACCAAGGTGCACCTGACCCAAGCCATGGTATTTTCAATCGCATCATATGCATGTGAAAGCTGGACAATGAATAAGGAAGACCAAAGACGAATTGACGCGTTTGAATTGTGGTGTTGGTGAAGAATATTGGAATATACCATGGACTGCCAAAAGAATAAACAAATCTGTCTCAGAAGAGGTACAACCTCCTTAGAGGCAAGGATGGCGAGACCGCATCTTATATACTTTGGACATGTTGTCAGGAGGGATCAGTCTCTGGAGAAGGACATCATGCTTGGTAGAGTACAGGGTCAGCGGAAAAGAGGAAGACCCTCAACGAGGTGGACTGACACAGTGGCTGCAACAATGAGCTCAAGCATAACAACGATTGTAAGGGTGGCACAGGACCAGGCAGTGTTTTGATATGTTGCGCACAGGGTTGCTGCGAGTCGGAACCGACTTCACAGCACCTAACAACAACAACACAACATATCTTCTCTGAAGCAATGCCTGTTCAGATCCTTTGCCCATTTTTAAAACTGGATTGTCTTTTTCTTGTCAAGTTTTAAGACTTCTTTATAATTCTGGATGTAAGTCCCATATCAAACATATGATTTGTGCTTTCTGTTCATTCTGCGGATTGACTTTTCACTTTTTTAATGGTGTCTTTTAAAGTAGAAAAGTTTTAAATTCTGATGAAGTCCAACTTATTTTTCTTTTGTCACTTGTGCTTGTGCTTTTGGTGTCACATAAAAAAATTGTTCAAACCATAGTCACAGAAATTTACTCACGTTTTCATGTAAAGGTTTTACAGTTTTAGCTCTTACTTGTAGGTTTATGATGCGTTTGGGATTATTTTTTGGATATTGTGTGAGTAGGGATCCATTGTAATTCTTTTGCATGTGGATATCCAGTTGTCTAAGCATCTTTTGTCGGAAAGGCTATACTTCCCCCCACTGAATTATCTTGGCTCTCTCATTGAAAATCAATTGTAAGGATTTATTTCTGAACTCGAAATTCTATTCCATTAATCTATAAATATATCCTCATGCCAGAACCACACTATCTTGATTACTGTGGCTTTGTAGTAGTTTTGAAGCAAGAAAATGTGAGTTCTCCAACTTTGTTCCTCTTTTTCAAGAATGTTGATGGGTGAACCTAGAAAGCATTGTGCTAAATGAAAAAGGCCAGACACCAAAGACCACATAGTGTTTGAGTCCACTTATATGAAATACCCAGAATAGAAACTGAAAGATCAGTGGTTGCCAGGGGCTGGAAGCTAGGGGTACAGAGCATGACTGCTAATGACTACTGGGTTTCTTTTTAAGGTGTGACCAATGTTCTAAAATTGGATAACACTAATGATTGCACTACTCTAGGAATATACTAAACACCACTGAATTGTACACTTTTAAAATGCGGGGTTTTAGTGTATGTGAATTATATCTCTTTAAAGCTGGTTTTTTTAAAGCTGTTATTAAGAGGTCACTTTGAGGACTAAGGTGCACCTGACCCAAGCCATGATATTTTCAATTGCTTCATATGTATATGAAAGTTGAACAACGAATAAAGAAGGTTAAAGAATTGACACCTTTGAATTACCGTGTTGGTGAAGAATATTGAATACATCATGGACTGCCAGAAGAATGAACAAATCTGTCTTGGAAGAAGGACAGCCAGAATGCTCCTTAGAAGCAAGGATGGTGAGACTGTGTCTTATGTATTTTGGACTTGTTATCAGGAGGAACCAGTCCCTGGAGAAGGACATCATGCTTGGTAAAGTAGAGGGTCAGCAAAAAAGAGGAAGACCCTCAACGAGATGAATTGACACAGTGGCCGCAACAAGAGGCTCAAGCATAACAATTGTGAGGATGGCGCAGAAAGGGGCAGTGTTCCATTCTGTTGTACCTAGGGTCACTATGAGTCGGAACTGACTTGATGGCACCTAACAACAACAACAAAGCTGTTAATAAAAAAATATATATATATATATATGCTATGATATCCGGTACTTACAAGACTGATTTTCCAATTTGTAGTATCTATTGACTTCTCTTCATGATAAGTTGCTTTCATGTGTTGTGGGTAAATGTTTTGTGAGGCAGAACTCTGGGCAGAGGAAATTTTTTTTGTGGGTATTTATTTTCTGTTTTGTGGAAATCTCCATGGAGAGTCATTTTGTGTTTTCTTTTACTGGGACTCCAATGATTCTGGACAAGTTTTCATGTAAATTCTCCCAGTTAGGCTCCCATATTATGTGAGCAATAAAATGGCCCATAGTTACACGTGGCACAGACATGAGTCTCTAAATTCTTGTGAGAAACTCTATACTTTTTTTTTTTTCTTTTTCTTCTTTTTACTCAGGTTAGATAGATAGTAAGCTTCACTGAAAATTCCCTGGAAGGCGAGTATAGATTTTCTGCTCTCTGCTTTAAGACTTTGACTTTTTGTAGGGGCTCCATTTTAACCCCCACCATGCTAAGGCTTCACCACCCTCTCTGTGTGGCCATTATTGTCCTAACCCTATGGACCACCCACACTTCAGGCCCTGCTCATCTCTCTGACTCTCACTTCCGTTGTTGTTTCCTGCACCTAGGAATTTATCTTTAAGACTGGCTTTTCATTTAAAAATATTTGATCATATTTTTTCAGCATTTTTGGGTGTTTGGAATTGCAATGTGACTAATTCAGATTAGCACAATCTGTTGTTTACAAATGTCCCCCTTATATTCCTCTTTAGTATCACTCGTCTCACTAACAACTACTTATTTCCTCTCTGTCTTCCCTCCTAGACTGTAAGTCCCATAAGTTCAGAAACTACGCCCATCCTGTTTGCCCTTGTACCTCTAGAATATGTAACACAGCTGGCACACGATAAATGCTCAATAACTATTTGCTGCATAACGACAAAAAAGAATGACACAAGAATTTAACGAGTTTTTTGGGGGGGAGGGGAGGTTTGCCTATTTTCTCCACTGAAATTGTATTGGAATGACATATTTTTCTCTGTAATCTTGACATTTAGCCCATGGAGATGTCACCATTGATTTGCTGAACTGAGTTGATGTTAAACAATCATCTTCGGGTGGTCCTTCAGGACTGTGGTTTAATGCAATAGTGGTAAAACCTTCCCATCAATTCTGATTTCTCTATCAAAATTCCAGGACTTGTTTAGTCAATTGTATTTAATTCCACATATTTCTGTCCGCTAGTTAGCCCCACTTGGGCATTGGTGGTCCAGTGGTAGAATTCCCACCTCCCATGTGGGAAACTTGGGTTCAATTTCTGGCCAATGCATTTCATACACAGCTACTCCTGTCTGTCAGTGGTGGTTTGCATGTTGCTATGATGCTAACAGGTTTCCATGTAGCTTCCAGACTAAGAACAACTAGGAAGAAAGACTTGGTTATTCCAAAAAACAGTCAATGAAAATCCTATGGATCACAATGGTCCAGTCCACAATCAATCATGGGGATAGTGCAAAACTGAACAGCATTCCGTTCACGGGGTTATCTCGAGTTAGAGGGCTGACTTGCCAACAGCTAACAACAACAAACCAAAAAAAAAAAAAAAAACTAAACCCATTGCCATCGAGTCAATTCTAACTCATAGCAACCCTGTAGGACAGAGTAGAACTGCCCCATAGGGTTTCCAAGGAGTGGTTGGTGAATTCGAACTGCCAACCTTTTGGTTGGCAGCTGAGCTCTTAACCACTGCACCACCAGGGCTCCAATAACAACAGTCAGCCTCAAAAACCCCGACCCCTCCCTCTTTCTTACCTCTCATTGTTTTCCACCATTATCATAGCTGCTAATGAGAAAAGACAAAAGAAGAAAGAGAGGCAACTAAAAGAGTATATACCAAAGCCAATGGTTGCTCTTCTCCTATTCTAATTGCTCTGCCAAGTGGGTCGCTCTTGATTATTACTTCCTTCTTGACCTGTCTTCTCCCATAGACTTGAAGAGTCATATGATTCATATAACCTCCTGTTATCTCTAAAAAGTGTTGCATTTTTATACTACTCAACTTCTATGAGTCTCTATTTTCTTAATAGCTTTTCTTTCTCCTTCACCTACAACTAGAGTTATCCCTACATGTCCAGCTCCTGGTCATCTGCTCCAACTTGCCTTTTTTTTCTCTCTCTTCTTTTTTTAAATTGTGATTTAACTGAAAGTTTGCATAGCAAATTAGTCTCTCATTAAACAGTTAATACACAAATTGTTTTGCGACATTGTTCACCAACTCCTGTCTTGCTCAGAAAGTTCTCCTGGTCCTAATGCTTATTTGTCAGCGATGGAACAACAACACCCAGATACGTAACTCCAGTCCTATCCTTTCATCACCACATTAAACCTGTTTTATCAGATGTTTGTTAATTATTTATACTTGAACATACTGCTCGCCTACTGCTGCTAGTCCCTTTCAACTTAACCATATTCCAAACTGAACTTACCTCTGGAATGTAAGCTCCACAAGGATGAGGGTTTTTTTACTTTTTTGTTTGCAAATATGTCTACAGCTAGCACATTTCAGGCCCTCCATACACTTTTGTTGAATGAATGCATTCATTCTTTCAGACCTCAATCTACTTCACCAATATGCCTGCCAATATAGACACTCCATTTCTCCTTGACAATTCCTCTAGAATTCTTGGAATTCTCTTTTCTCATTTTCTTTAATCACGTTATCCCTTCTCACTTTAATCCCTTATCTAATCACCTACCAAGGACAATTAACTTCCCTTTGAAAGATTGTTTTGTATTTCTGTCTGCTTATCTAAACCAATTTTATTATACTGCTTTACATCCTACTGATAGTCAAGTGTTATCTTTATCTTCTATCAGGTTTCTGATGTAAGGAATATGCCTGACCCCAGATGTGGACAAGGCTGAGTAGTATACTGCCTCCTACATATCTTATATATACCCCAAGCAGTGACTCAGTTAACAAGAAGGTCTTGGTGTCAAATGGGGGAAATGGCTCTTGGAAGTCACCTTCTGGCACTCCTGATTCTTCAGTCTTTGTGAACCTGGGAATGCATCTGTGTGATACCCAGAGTCCATCATGCTGCTATTGGCGGGAAGTAAAAGAACAAATTGAATAAATTCAGACCAGTGAATATGAAATAAGTAGGGATCCTTATATGGACATTAAACAATTAGTTCTTTCCATCCAAGCCATTACTCAAACGGTCTTGGTCATCAGTTCACATTTTGGAACATGGGACAGCACAGGAAAGCAGAACTTTATCCACTCCTTGTATCATGAATCAAGGGATGGGCTGGTCTTGCTTTGTCCATGGCACTAGGTCCAGAGCCCTTAGGATCCACAAGGTCTAATGTCATTCTATTCACAGATGTGGGATAAACCAAAAAGGTGGTTATGATTCTTTGGTGGAAAAAATGACAGTGTTCTGGCTGACAGTACCTGTTGAGACTTTCTGCCAGTGGATCTGCAAGGAAGAGTGCTATGGGTAAAGGCACTTGGGAATACGGCAAGCAAATCAGAGAGGATACATGACTGCTCAATGGCAGCTCAAAGCCTCCCTTCAAGGCAGAACCAGAATGCCCACTGGCAGGTGATTTCTCTGATCCAGTGGCTACACTGACCTACCTGAGTGAGTCTTTTTCCATTAGTTTCTTGAAGGAAAATGATGTCACCATGTAGTTCTCAACTGAGGGACCCTCATAGCCAAATTGACTGTATCACAGTGTGACAGGTCTTACAAGTCAATTCTTTGAGTTCACGTAAAAGACCTCTTCACCCAGCCTCAAAGTCTAGATCACTGTCCAGCTTCACCCACAAGAGCTCCATTATAAGCACTGCCAAGTAATTATGTCCTTTCCAAGGGAATAGACAGCTTGTCTCAATCCTCTCAATAAGGCTGACTAGTACTATAGTTACATATCTCATGGAGCTCACCTGAATATTTACAGAATTTTTAGCCAGAATGGCTTCAAGATAATTTCCTATTATTATGGCAAAAAGCAGCTGACAATTTCTTTTACTAAAGAAATGAAAAGAAAATTTCTGGTGAAGTCATACCGTGGTAGGATTGCCTGTTCAATAAGAATTCACAAATGCTACTGTGTAAAACCAAAACAGGCTTGGGGAGTGGTGGGAAGCTAGTGTCAAAAAGATAAAGTCATATAGCAAAAGTCTTTTCTTTAAGTTCCAGAATACACAAAAATTCAAATTACTGATATTTGGTAGGTGAGAGAAACCAAACTCAAAGAGATATTTTTTAGCAATATCAGAATTATTCATAAAACTGATTAGCCATGTAAAATATGTCAAAAGATAGGCTTCTATGGATTTATTGGTTAAAAGGCATCAATGCCTCTACTTTAGTTTCTAGGTCAAATTAGTAGTATGGATTTCGTGAAAAATTAGATACATGTCATTTGCCTCAGAAAAAAGGGAAAATCAGACCTCCCATAATTCCAAGACCCACAGACATCAGAGCACATCATCAGAACTGTGGCATTTAGTCACCTCCTCGTTGTACAGGTGAACCTTTAACTGGGGGATGACACAAACCTTCTTTCCTGAAGGCTGTAGGCCATTAGTAGTCATGCCAGAATTTTGTTGCTGTGATTTTCCATTGACTTTAATCAAAGGGTATGTTAGTACTAACAGACATCCTGAGGGATCTCCTGTATTACAGACATATGATTATTTACCACCATTATGTAATATCAACCCAATTTTCTCTTGGTAACCAGGATCAATCACATCAGCCAATATAGTAACTCCTTTCTTTGCCTTTTGATGCAAAGGCATGAGGAGTACAAAGTGGTTGCGTGGCATTTTTAACTTCCAGGTCAACTGAATCCGTGATGTGAATCCTGGTGGGAGTGTCCCTCCCTTTGGAACTAAGACTGCTAGACCCACAGAGCATAGGGTCTCAGAGACAAGAAGCAAAAACTTTGTGGGTGGGTCACTAGGGATAATAGTGAGTGGTGCCACTCCCATCTCCATCCCTCCATTCCTGGACCCATGAGTCCTTGTTATGGAAGAAACAGCACCATTTATTGGATGCTGATTTAGACCATATACAACCTCCTGGAGAACATTTCCCCAACCCTATTGTCACCAAGCTGGTGCCATAATTGTATCTGTAGAAGGCCATTCCATCATTCTATCAAGGCAGCTGCTTCAGGATGATGAGGAACATGGTAAGACCAGTAAATTCCGTGCAGGTGGGGCCCATTGCTGCACTTCATATACTGTGAAGTGAGACCCTTGATTCGAGGCTATACACATGGTATCCACGGAGGGATACCATGACAGTGGATAAGGTATTCTGTAAGTCCATGGACGGTAGTTTTGGCACAAGCATTGTGTACAGGGAAAGAAAATCTATATCCAGATTAAGTGTCTGTTCCAGTAAGAACAAAATGCTGCTCTTTTCATGATGAAAGAGGTCCAATGTAATCAAACTGCCACCAGAGTGCAGGCTGATCACCTCGAGGAATAGTGCCATATCAGAGACTCAGTGTTGCTCTCTGCTGCTGGCATATTGGGCACTCAGCAGTGCCTGTAGCCAAGTCGGCCTTGGTAAGTGAAAGTCCGTGTTGCTGGGCCCATGCATAACCTCCATCCCTGCCACCATGGTCACTTTGTTCATGAGCCCATTAGGCAATGACGGGAGTGACCGGGGAAAGAGGATAACTGGTTTCCATAGAATGTGTCATCCTGCCCACTTGATTGTTAAAATCCTCCTCTGCCAAGGTCACCCTTTGGTGAGCATTCATGTGAGACAAATATCTTCACTTCTTTGGTACATTCAGAGAGGTCTATCGACACACCTCTTCTCCATATGTCTTTGTCTCCAATTTTCCAATCATGATCCTTCTAAGTCCCTGACCATCCAGCTAAATGATCGGCCACAGCCCGTGAATCAGTATTCAGTCACACATCCAGTCATTTCTTCTTCCAAGCAAAGTGAACAACCAGATGCACTGCCCGATTTCTGCCCATTGGGAGGATTTCCCTTCACCACTGTCCTTCAGGGAGTTCCCAGAAAGGACTGTAGCTCTGTCACTATCCACTTTCAAGTGGTGCCTGCATATTGCACAGAACCACCTGTAAACCAGGCACAAGTTTTCTCTTCCTCAGTCAACCGATCATAATGAAGTCTCCATGAGGCCATAGGTGCAGACTAGGAGACAGAAGGTAATGTGACAGAAGTGGAGACAATGGGCATTTGGGCCACTTCCTCATGCAACTTTTTTGTACCTTCAGATTCTACTCAGGCCTGATCTCATATATACCACTTCTATTTAATGATGGAGTGCTGCTGTGGATGTCCAGCTTTATGGCTCCGTAGGTCAGAAAATAACCAGTTCATGATGGACATTTCAGGTCACATGGTGGCTTTGTGGGCCATGGTGAAGTGTTCAGTGTCTACTAAGACACAGTAACAAGCCAAAAGCTGTTTCTGAAAAGGAGAGTAGTTATCTGCAGAGGATGGCAGGGCTTTGCTCCAAAAGCCTAAGGGTCTGTGCTGTGATTCACCAATAGGGGCCTGCCAAAGACTCTAAACTTGCCACTTTACACTTCAAGCACAATTGTATCAGCTGGATCATATGGCAGAGCAGCTTGCATGGCAGCCTGAACCTGTTGCAGGGCCTTCTCTCATTCTGGGCCCCACTCAAAACTAGTCGTTTTTTGAGATACTTGATAAATAGGCTGGAGTAACACACCAAAATGACGGATATTTTGCCTCCAAAATCCAAAGAAGCCCACCAGGCATTGTACCTCTTTTTAGTTGTGGAAGAAGCCAGATACAATAACTTATCCTTCACTTTCAAAGGGATATCTTGACATGCCCCACACCCTGGACCCCTAGAAATTTCACTGAGGTGAAGGGCACCTGAATTTTTGTCAGATTAATTTCCTACCCTCTAGTATGCAAATGTTTTACCAGTAAGTCCAGAGCCATTGACACTTCTTCCTTACTAGGTCCAGTCAGCATAATGTCATCAATGTAATGGACCAGTGTGACGTCTTGAGGAACGAAAAGGTGATCAAGATCCTGTGGACTAAATTATGACATAGGGCTCAAGAGTTGATGTACCCATGAGGTAGGACAGTGAAGGTGTACTTCTGGCCTTGCCAGCTGAAGGAAAACTGCTTCTGGTGGTCATTCAAAACAGGTATGGAGACAAAGGCACTAGCCAAATCAATAGCTGCATACCAGGTACCAGGAGCTGTACTGATTTGCTCAAGCAATGAAACCACATCTGGGACAGCAGCTGTAATTGGAGTCACCACCTGGTTAAGTTTTTGATAATCCACTGTCATTCTCCAATATCCATCTGTTTTTTGCACAAGCTAAATAGGCAAGTTGAATGTGGATGTGGTGAGAATCACTGCCCCTGCATTCTTCAAGTCCTTGTTGGTGGCACTAATCTCTGCAATCCAACCAGGAATGTGGTATTCCTTTTGATTTACTATTTTCTGAGGTAGAGGCAGTTCTACTGGCTTTCACTTGACTTTTCCTATCATAATAGTCCTTACTCTACTTGTCAGGAATCCAGTGTGGGGATTCTGCCAGTTGATAAGTATATCTATTCCAACTACGCATTCTGGAGCTGGAGAAATCACTACAAGATGGATTCAGGGACCCACTTTACCCACTGTGAGATGAAGCTGAGCTAAGACTCCTTAAATAACATGATCCCCATATGCTCCCCCTCTGATTGGTGGGCCACAGTGGCATTTTGGGCCTCCTGGAATTAGTGTCAGTTCAGAGCCAATATCCAGCAACCTCCAAAAAGTCTGATTATTTCCTTTTCCCCACTGAATAGTCACTCTCAAAAAATGGCAGAGAACCAGGCTGGGAGAAAGATTAACAGTATAAATTTTTGGCAGTATAGTGAGGTCTTTCCTCAAGATAACTCGGCCTCCCCTTCATTCAAGGGTTGTGGGTCTGTAAACTTACTCAAGTCTGGGAATTGATTGAGGGGCCATTGACTCTTTATTCTGGCAATATAAGGTAGACTGACATTCTCTTGACCTAGAATTCTTCTGCTTGTACAGACCAAGTAAATGCTTAGATTTCCCATCTATTTCATTCCTGGGGACACCCTGACTAAGTATCCAATGCCATAAGTCCATACTTGTCAGACTATTCTGATTACTGCTTAGACTCCACTGTCTGTTAAGTAACCACATTTACTGTATGGGTTGAATTTTGTCCCCCCAAAATACGTGTCAATTAGGCTAGACCACGATTCCCAGTATTGTGTGGTTGTCCACGATTTTGTGATCTGATGTGATCATCCTTTGTGTTGTAAATCCTAACCTCCATGATGTTAGAAAGGCAGAATTAGAGGCAGCTATGTTAATGAGACAGGACTCAATCTACAGAATTAGTTTGTATCTTGAGTCTATCTCTTTTGAGATATAAAAGAAAGAATCAAGCAGAGAGGATAGACCTTGTGCCACCAGGAAGGAAGCACTGGGAGAAGAGTGGGTCTTTTGGACCTGGGGTCCTTGCTCTGAAAAGTTTCTAGACCAGAAGATTGATGACAAGGACCTTCCTTCAGAACCGACAGAGAAAGAAAGCCTTCCCTGGAAGCTGGAGCCCTGAATTCAGACGTCTAGCCTCCTAGACTGTGAGAGAATAAATTCGTCTTTGTTAAAGCCATCCACTTGTGGTATTTCTGTTAGAGCAGCACTAGATAACTACGACACCCACCTTGTCTTTGTTGATTGAGTGCCACCACTTGGCCCCTACCACCATGGGGTCCAATCGGTTCCATTGTGGTTAGATGTCTTAATTCAGTTAGGGCAGCTCCCACTGTTAAATTTGACTTACATAAAATAGTAATCACAGCAGTCTTCAAGGATGCTGGAACTCCATTCATAAAATTATTCCTCACTGTGTTAAAAGATGTGTCCTCCGGGCACTCCATATGTGGTCTTTGAGTCTAACATGATAAATCCACTCTAACATGCCATTTTCTCTAAGCCTTTGGACACCAAGGCAGGTCTGGTACTTCAACTTGACTTAGTGTAGCCCATTCCCGTTGCTCTCAAGTTGATTCTGGCTCATAGCAACCCTATAGGACAGAGTAGAACTGCCCCATATGGTTTCCAAGGAGCACCTGGTGGAATTGAACTGCCGACCTTTTGGTTAGCTACCATAGCACTTAGCCACTATGCCACCAGGGTTTTCTGACTTAGTGTAGGCCACTGCTTAATTCACGCTTCAACAAACCAACCAAATACACTACTAGACTCTTTCCTAACCTCTTGAGCTGAAAGGAATGAAGAATCTGTGCTTAGTGGGCCATATCAATAAACTCAGACTGGTCCAACTTTATGTTCCTTGCACTATTGTCCCACACCCTTAATAGCCATTCCCACACATATCCCCAAGTTTCTGCTTATACATATTAGAAATGTCAAGCAGTTCTTTTGGAGTGTAGCGTACCTCCTCCTGGTTCACACTTTGTACTTCACCTTTTGGGGCTTACTGGGACTTAAGTCTAGTTATAGGTCTAGAAGCAAAAATGGGTGGTTGGGGTGTGTTCTGAGAGTATTTGGCTATGTCTTGTAAGGCATCTGCCTCAGGTGATGCCCCAGGCAATGACTCTGATGCCACCCCATGCAATATCCCAGACAAAGGCTCTGCAGACACAGCTGGGTTAATTTCATCAGATGAGAGTGATGGGGCTAATGGTTTTGTCAACAACAGTGATTCAATGGAATTTAGGGGCTCATTGTCCCCAGATTCCTGATCATATGCCTATATAATCCCATCCCAAGTTTCAGGATCCCATTTCTCCCCAATCATTTTCCTCACTTAAACTTCAGACACCATTTGAGGTTGGGAATTCAACTGGCATTGTAATTCAGTTGCTTTTATGATAAGACTCTGGGTTTGGTTTTTGGCAATATCAGCTCTGTTACTACAAGAAATTAGCCTTTCTTTCAAGGCACAAGTGGCAACTTTGAGGTCGCTTATTTGGCATTTGAGCTTTTACTCTGAAGTCCTGAGCTTATCTCTTTCTTTCCCCACTTTTTCCAGTGAAAATAGGACCAACCAACAAACTTATTTATACTTCTCATTCTGGCAAAATTGTAGAAAAGTATCAAATGTGATTACCAAGAGCCTCGTCTCTCCCCATACTTGATCTATTGGTGGTAATACTTTGTGTATTTCTATTGCCACCTCACGCCATGGAGTAGCAGTGCCCTCTTTACTACTAGAAGCAAAGTCATCAACATCTTTAAGATTAACCATACTTGAGAACCTATTTAGAAAACTCAACCTTACAATTTTGCAATTTTGTTTCTCTAAAACCACTCTCAATACCAAATGTCTTAGGCTGGGTTCTCTAGAGAAGCAAAATCAGTGAAGCGTGTGTGTGTGTTTGTGTGTGTGTGTGTGTGTGTGTGTATGGAGAGAGAGAGAGTTATCTCAAGGAAATGGCTCACGTGGTTGTAGAGGCTGGGAAGTCCCAAGTATGTAGGTCAGGCATCAAGCTGGAGGCTTGTCCTGACTTATGTAGCTCAGGGGGTGACAAACCCAAGATCAGCAGGTCAGGCAGGAGGCTGCTGGTTCAAGGCCCAAGAACTAGAAATCAGATGATGACAAGCCAGATGCTGGATCCAGAGTGAGCAGAAGTCAGCCAGCTTTGTCAGAAAGGCCATATATATTGGATGCACGTCACACCCCCCCAGGAAACTGTCTTTCAGCTGATTAGCAGCTCATAGCAGATCTCATCATGGAGGTGATTACTTTAAATCAGATTTTATCATGGAGGTGATTACACCATTACATAACTGCCATACTACATCGTAACTGGCAAATCACTGAGAATCGTGTCCTAGCCAAGTTGACACACAACCTCAACCATAACACCTAATAAGGACCTTGCAGTGATCCTGAGGTCAGCACTGAGGCCACACCACTCTTCGCTTTCCGCTGCCCCTGCCCTGCCTCTAAAAGGTGAGTAAATGATCACCTCCCTTCTAGATGGGTGTGTTCTACCTGGCATGGTTTTTCCTTCCCAGTCAAGGCAAGGATCCAGATTCAAGTTTCCCAGATGCCATCTTATTTAGGTGTAGTTTCCTCTTAGCCAGCACAGTTGTCATAATTTTTTACCCCGAGTTACAAAAGTATTTTTCTTTTGTTTCCCCTGGGGAGGAGAATAAGAATCGATAATTCTGTGATGCATTCTGAAAGCCTAATGTATAAAACCATAAATGTAAAAGTAAAGACATTGTATTTCTTCAGATGCATTTTGTGTATATTAATTGGTCTATATTTATTGGTCTTGAGGTTCTACTCTGTCTTCTTTTCTATACTATAATTTAAGGTAGCCATATTTGTCCTTCAGTGTCCCAGCTATTACCCCAGGAGAAATGGCAACTATACTTAGCTCCTCTGAGAAACTCAAACCTCAGACAGGAAGAACAGATGACTGGACCAATTCAGAGTTTTTTAGATCCAGAGGAAGGAAATGATGTGCCCAGAACTTGTTTGAAGCATGAGTCCATTTTACCTTGGAAATATCTAAGATTGTTAAGCATGTATTCATTGACTCATCACATATTTATTGAGTGACTACTATGTGTTAGGCATCCTTCTAATAACAAGAGCAGCAATCTTGACTATAATATTTTGCTCATTATAGCTGCCATGTTCCTTGACATTCTGGAAGAAAAAAAACTGTGCTGAAAGAACATGTCGGTCTGGGACCACTGAGTTGGGTGGTCTCTCACTGGAAGACAATGTCTTTCTTGTTGTCAGGTGTCATCCAGTCAGTTCCAATTCATAGCGACCCGATAAACAACAGAACACTGCCTGGTCCTTTGCCATCCTCATAGTCACTGTTATGCTTGAGCCCATCATTGCAGCTACTGTGTCAATCCATCTCATAGAGGTTCTTCTCTTTCTCTGACACTCTACCATGCACGATGTCCTTCTCCAGTTCCTGATACTTCCTGATAACATGTTCAAAGTATGTGAAACGAAGTCTCACCATCCTCATTTCCAAGGAGAACTCCGGTTGTATTTCTAGCAAGGCAGAGTTGTTCATTCTTCTGGCAGTCCACGGTATATTCAATATTCTTTGTCAACACCATAATTCAAAGGCATAAATTATTCTATAGTCTTCCTTATTCATTCATTCAAGCTATGCCACCAGTATTTCAAATACCAGCAGGATGACCCACAATGGGCAGGTTTCAATGAGCTTCCAGACTAAGACAGACTAGGGAGAAGGACCTGGTAATACCCTTGTAAAAAAAAAAAACTGGCCAGTGAAAACCTTATGCAACAGTGGAACATTGTCTGATATAGTTCCAGATGAGCCTCTCAGGTTGGAAGGCACTCAAAATACACCCAGGGAAGAGCTGCCTCCTCAAAGTAGAGTCGACTTTAATGACATGGTTGAAGCAAAGCTTTTCAGACCTTAATTTGCTGATGTAGCATGACTCAAAGTGAGAAGAAACAGCTAGAAGACACTAGGATCAGTTTAAACATTTGAGGCAAGTAGGTCTCAACAAGAGGAGGCAAGATTCTAAAAGGACATCAGCTGACATTTCAGGAAAGAGTGAAATGAAAAGTTTAAAAAGAATCTGGAAACTTCCCACGTTTCCTTCATCAGTCACCCAAAAGGGTTGGTGTTTCTCGCAGTTCTGATCTGGTCCCCTCTTCTTTCCACTGTCCATACTTTTCCTGGACACACTCAACTTCTCCCATGGCTTTAATTCCACCCATCTGCTGATTACTCCCAAATATTAGACCCATCTGTGAACTACTGAGCTGCCTGTGGGACACTCTCATTGAGTATCTCACAGGGACCAGACTCGGCCTTTCAAATCAAGCTCAACTTTTCTCCTCCCTACAAACCTGCTTCTCATCAGAGTGATCCTCCTCTCCGAGATGACCAGGCATCTATCCACACAGCTCCCTGAGAGAGCAGCTGCCATCCCTGACTGCCCTGCTCTCTGACCCCTTACACAAACTCTCTCCAAACCCTGGTTGCTATACATAAATGGAATCTGTCTGTCACTCATCATTCTTACTGCCACCACCCTGGATCAAGCCACCTCATTTTAAACTCTTGCAGATGCCAATTTTCTGAAACCCAGTAGCCCACCTTTCCTTACCTCCTCCATTCCCTAACTCTCACCCCAAAGTATAGCCCACTCTCCACTCTGTAGCTAGAGTGTCCTCTGAAAATGTATGTCAGATTGTCACTTCTTTAGTTTTCAGTAGCTTTCCCCCTTCAGCTACAGCCCTATGAACTTGAAGCCCCTACAAGCCTATTCCAGAGTCTTGGCCAAAGGCAGACTTTAAGCATGAAGTAGAACAAATGGAGCTTATACACCCTCCTCTCCTCAGAATTCATTCTCTGTATATATCTCCAGTGTTGTCTCCTCCCACTTTCCCGAAACACCTGCACTCCAGTACATGGGATGTCTGCAGATGTGCCTCTTCTAGG
Organism: Loxodonta africana; assembly: GCF_030014295.1. Lineage (NCBI taxonomy): Eukaryota > Metazoa > Chordata > Mammalia > Proboscidea > Elephantidae > Loxodonta > Loxodonta africana. Next base: position 79,818,828 of record NC_087357.1, on the reverse strand, counting down.
CCTAAAGGACTACTGTTATCTCTGTTGGTAATGCTCAGCTCATACACTTAGATATTACTCGTGTTTGAGGATCCACTTGAATCCTCCCATCCTGAGCACCCAGACGAGCTGGTACCACCACTGTCTCCTCCTACGTAGTCCTGGGCTTCACCTCTTTCAATACGCACCACCCCGCTTTGTGTTTTACGGTCACATTTGATCCATGGTCATCTTCCCCACTAGACTCCAAGTTCTGTAAAGGCAGAGGCAAAGTCTCTTCTGACAGCTGTGCATCTCAGCATCGGTACAGGGCTTTAAACATCATCAGAATAAAATACTGTTTTTGGCTCCAACCACTTATGTATAACAGCACTTAACACTGCCTGATTGCCTTGGTTTGGTTTCTCTAGAGGAGCAAAACCAGTGGAGCATATATAAATATAGAGAGAGAAATTTACTTCAAGGAAATGGTTTACGCCATTGTGAGGAAATGACTCTTGCGATTGTGAGGGCTGGCAAGTCCCAATTCCATGGGTCAGAAGACAGGCTGAAGACCTCTGCTGGCTCACATGGTTGCAGGGGCTGACAAATCTAAAATCTGCAGGTCAAGCGGCAGACCAGAGATTTCTGCAGGCTTATATCCCCAGAACCAAAGGTCAGGCAACAAGAAGACTACAGGGCCAAGACAGAGAGCGAGTTTTGCCAGAATATCCATTTATATACATATTGGAGGCAGGCCATACCCCCCAAGGAAACTCCCCTTTCAACTGATTGGCTGCTCACATCAGATCACAAAATGGAAGGTGATTACACAGTGTCTGCCAAACCACAGAGAATCATAGCCCAGCCAAGCTGACACATAACATTAACCATCTCACCTACCACGTACCATTTTCATGACTGTTGGTATGCTCAAGTCCGTTGTTGCACCGATTCTGTGTTTTGAGTGCCTTCCAACCCAGAGGCTCAATTTCCATGTGAAACAACAATATTCTGTTGTAATCCATAGGATTTTCATTGGCTAGTTTTTGGAAGTAGCTTTCTAGGTCTTTCTTTCTAGCTTGACTTAGTCTGGAGGGTCCACTGAAACCCATCCACCATGGGTGACCGGCTGGTATTTGAAATGCCAGTGCATAGCTTTCAGCATCATAGCGATGTGCACACCACCACAGTATTACAAACTGACAGACAGGCGTGGAGAATAGCATCTAGGATTGTTAATAAAATGTAAAAAAAAAAACAAAAAAACTGAAATTTCATCAGGAAACTAAAAGAGTTGTGTAATATTTGGAAACAAAGGTTAACCAAGGCCCAGTGTGGGCCACAGAGCTGTGCATGGTAGAGCCCCAGCTATAGCATGAACTCTCACAGAAGACAAGTTATTTTATAGCATCCTGCTTTTTAGTTCAGTGAGCGTGAACTGGCAAGACATCACTCAAAGTCATTCTTTGCTAGCTTACTTTGAGAGCTGAAGGAAGAGCAAGTAAAATCACAGCAAAGTCTCAGCAGGCAGGTGTCCTTCAGGAAGCTGTGACTGATGATGGAAATTTCCACCATGAGTCTGCGTCAGCCATTCTTAACCAGGATTGTTCATCAACTAAGTCACCTGGCCTGCCTTTTCCCAAAGGGCACATGTCTTGGACATTCTCAGGGGGCTGGGGCCAGCTACATAATTTTCGGGGACAAGTGCAAAATGAAAATTCAGAACCCCTTGTTAAAAAAAATGACTGGGAGTTTCAAGCTGGTGACAATAGAGTATTAAAGCAAGCACGGGACCCTTGGGATCACAGGGCCCTGTCTAAGTGTCCAGGTCACACATCCACAAAGTCTGCTCTAGGACCATCATGTTCATTATGGTGAGGGTTCCCCAAATGACACAATGCTTTCCCTGATGCCTGTAAACCTGAGCTCGATGCCATGAAACTTCCACTTTGTGCAGGGCCTGGAAGTTCACAGCCCAGAGGCCTTGGGCCCTTGGAACAATTCCTCACCTGTCTGATGCTGCAGTCTCATTTTACTCTCTTTGTTTTTCAAACTATGTGTTCAGGGCAGTTTAGAGATTTCTAATATGATTTTCTTTTACAACTGTCTTTCTCTTTAAAAAAAAAGTTGCCATTGGGTTAACGCTGACTCATGGTGACCCCATGCGTGTCAAAGTAGAACTGTACCCCATAGGGCTTTCAATGGCTGATTTTTTGGAAATAGATTACCAAGCTTTTTTTCCTAGAAGCCTCTGGACAGACTCAAACCTCCAACTTTTTGGTTAGCAGCCAAAGGTGTTAACCATGTGCACCACCCAGGAACTCTTCAAAAGGCCCCAAATCACCAGCTGGTGATGGGGTTGGAAGACAGCTAAGGTGGGTAAGCCCATTGGCCTAGTTCCTATGAGTGTAAGACAGATGTCTGAGGGAGAAATTGTGCATTTCTATGAATACCTAGTCTCTGAGGAGAGAAGCAAAAGAAATGAAGACCTAGTCCCTCTGGTCATCAATATTATAGTCTAGGGAGGCCAGTAACATAGGCACACAAAGAAATTCAAAGTAAATGGGTCATGGCCCTACCAGTCAGCTCAGAGGGGCTGGAGGGAGTCAAGCTGCATGCACAGTGTGACTTTATAGCCTGGCAGCCTCTTGTTTAAGGAAGGGGTCTGGTCAGAGAAAGTATAAGGCCAACATGATGACAAGCTTTGTCCAAAGACAACAGCTGGCGAATCCATCTGTAACGCTGGTTTCGAGCCCAGAACACAGCATGCACAAACTGCATTCATTCTGCTTCCAGTTCCAAGTGTGTGCTGGGCCAAGGCTCTGAAACAGGCCCCTGGGAGTCCCGAGAACACGCACACCACACCCCGCCCCTTGGTACGTTTGTGGAACTTCGCAGGTGGCATCTCATTTGTGTCACAATAACTCTGTGAAGTAGATAAAACCATTATCTCCATTTTACAGGGAAGGGCATTGAGGTAAATCAAGGGGAGTGATGATTTTATAGATGATGTAGCCAAGCGGCAGAGCGTGGACATAAGAATCCACAAGCTAGTAAATGCCAAGTGGCACCTGGATTCAGGAAGAGGAGAGATTTCTAAGCGGGGAAGGCGCTGGGGAGGCTCCTGGAGGGGGAATATAAGGATCCTAGGGACACACTTACAGGGTTTCTGGGCGGCATAAGTGGTTAAGCACTTGACCACCAGCCAAAAGGTTGGCAATTCGAAGTCACTTAGAGGTGCCTCGGAAGACAGGCCTGGCAATCTGTTTCTGAAAGGTCACAGTCTTGAAAACCCTATGGAGCAGTTCTACTCTGCACACATGGGGTCACCATGAGTCAGAATCAACTCCACAGCGACCAACAACAATAACAGCATCTACCCTCTCTCATCTGATCACCGCGGGCCAGACGGACATCATTAGGGAGACACCATTTTACTTGGGGAAACTAAGGCTCACACAGGTCAGGCTTGAACGTCACGTTGCTGAAATACGGTGCAGTTAAACTAAAACCACTGTCTTCTGAATACAGTCCAGGGTTGTCCCCGGAATCTAGAATCCCTTCCACGACCTGCGGTCACGTGCTTTGACCACTTCCATGTTTGGGTAGGAACAGAGCTCTGTGTGGCCCAGGCACGGCCACGGCTTCCTCAGGCACGGACTCCCTGCGAAGTCCCGGCAAGGCCTGTGCACTGCAAAACTGCCACGCATCCCTTCCTTCCTTCTTTCACTCACCAACATCATTTGTTCAACTTCTCCTGAGGACATGGAGACAAAAATCAGTCTCCGCCCTGGAGAAGCTCATGTTTAATAGGGAAAGGAGACAAGTAAAAAGACCAGTTAAATACTATGTCATTTCATCTATGTAAGTACAAAAGTGAGAACCCTTATCTATGCTGTTAGAAGTCAGTGGTTTCATGTGGGGAAGCTCCTGGGGCCACTGGCCACGGTCTGCTTTTTGATCTAGATGGTGGTTACACATCTGTTTTCAGCTTGGGACCATGCACTCAACTGTATGCTGTGGTACAAGCATCTTTCTATATGCAATCCCTAGGTGGTGCAAACGGCTAATACACTTGGTTGCTAATTGAAAGACTCGAAGTTTGAGTCCACCCAGAGGCATCTCTGTAAGAAAGCCTGGCAATCTGTCTCCAAAAAAAAGTCAGCCACTGAAAAGAGTAGCACAGTTCTGCTCCGACACACACAGGGTCTCCATGAGTTAGAATCAACTCGACAGCAACTGGGTTAAAACTGGTTTTGTGAATTCTATACATATTTCACACTTCTCTAAAAAGCTCTTAAAAATAAAACAACTACGCAAGGGCCCCTAGCAGCTCCTGAGGGGAGAGGGGGTGTGCTGAGGTAGATGCAGGGTGCTGTGTGAGCACAGAACATGGGGCAGGCTCCCAGAAGAGGAGGGTCCCAGCCTGGCTGAGATCCCAGCATCTCTTCATCTTCACCCTCTCGGCTCTCCTGCTGTCACCATCCCCTCTGACCTCATCCTCTATCCACATTGGACCTCCTTTAGCTTCTCCTGAAGGCCCAGCCCACTCTCACCTCTGGGCAAGTCCTGCCCCATTGCCTGGAATATTTTCCACACCTTCTTCACCTGGAGAATTCAACTCTTCCTTCAAGGGCCCAGATCTCCCAAAACATCCTTGTAGAAGCCTTCTCTGGCCCTGGAGTCTGGATGAGGCCACACCTGTGCGCTCACACAGCACTTGTACCCAACTGAGCTTGAAAGTCACACAGTCGGAATGCCGGGTTTGAAAATTAAACCACAGCTTTCATTTGGAGCTTCCTAGTGGCCATGGCACAACAGGAAAATAACATGACTGAAGTTATCTATGAAGTAAAAACACACAGAGTCCTCAGAGCAGGGCAAGATTGTCTGAGAACTTGTTTGCTCAGATCACCATCAAGGCATTACTGAGGAATACAGGAGAAAAGGTTTCCAACATTACCTTTGCAAAAAATAAATACATTCCATCCAATTATTTCTTATTCAACCCTTCAGACTAAGCCACAGTCAAAAGGCCAAAGAGCAGCAGTGGGGTAGGAATTGTTTCTAATCCAGCCTTACATCTGCCAGAAAATTCTTGCATTGATCACATTACAGTGTAGAGCTTCCAGAATCTCTTTTTAATTTTAGAAGCCCGCACTTACTTAGTGTTTTGGAACCTCTGCACTTCATTTAACCCTCAGTTTGGAAAACCTGGTGGTATAGTGCTTAAGTGCTATGGGTGCTAACCAAAAGTTTGGCAGTTCAACTCCACCAGGAGCTCCTTGGAAACTCTCTGGGACAGTTCTGCTCTGTCCTATTGGGTCGCTATGAGTCAGAATTGACTCAATCGCAACAGGTTTGGTTTTTTTTGGTTTAGAAGTCCCTGGGCAGTGCAAACAGTTAAACATGAGACTACTCCATTGAAAGGCCTTAATCTTTGATCTCAGAGTGTTCTTTACCCTAAAAGAATAATGAGGATAAAGGAAGATGAGGGTGATTGTAGGACTCATGCCATCGGCCCTTTCCTGTCTGTGTGTCATAACCAGTTCCCCTAAGGGAACAGGAAGCAAAGCAGCCCTTTGGAGGTGGCCGTCTCCAGAGCAGACGTCCCCGTTCAGCCACACTCAGGGAGGACGTGTATGAAAGTGTGAGGCTATCGATTAGAATTTCGGCTGAGACAGACGGCGTCTCCGGAGCACAAGTTAAGGGCTGAATGGGGGGCTGCAGTCAGATCAGGGTGGCTGGGGGCGCCCATTCCCTTCGCAAACCCCATACTGCACTATGGGAGTATCTGCTCCAGTGTCCACTAGCACAGCAGGGAAGAGCATAGGCTTTGGTGAGAGACACCCCTGGTGTCAAATCCAGGCTCTACTTAAAAAAAAAAAAAAAAGCTATAGGCTTTTTGGCAAGTTACCTAAGCTCCTTCAATTTTTCCATCTATAAAATGGAGTTAATAGTTCCTTCCTCTGAGTTATTGTGAGAATTCAGTACTTCATGTAAAATGTCTGGTCAAAATGAATTGATTAATAACTGTTCAAAGCTACTTCATTATATAGCAATCTTTCTGTTATTAATACCATATTTTTGTTAAAACAAGAGGTTATTCATTCATGTAATAAATATTCATTAGGAAGCAATTATGTGCCAAACATTGGGCAAGTTCTGGGTTCCAGAAAAATGAGTAAGACCTCAGTCCTATCTTCAGTGAACTGGAACTGTAGAAGAGAAAAGAGATTTGCACAGTTACCTAAAATAAGAAAAACAACAACAACTAATAATTCAGGCCCTCAATCTGTGCCAGCTGCTGTGGTCTGTGGACTGTCTATTGTCCTACAGTGTGCAGTACAGTGACCATATTTAAACTTCAAGGCAATGGGCACCCTGGGTACTATTAGGTCTACTGTAGAGACAAGGACACTGAGGGTCAAAGAGGTGAAATAACTTGCTCAAGGTCACTCAGCAAGCACGAGGTAGAACTGGAACTCAAATCCAGAATTCTGTTTTATAGGAGAACAGCCAAAACTTCTAGAACTCCAAGACAAAGCAATTAATTTTCCAGGCAGAGGAAACACGGTGGCATTTTAAAGCAGAGCCCACATCCTAAGCATTGAAAAATTAGTGAGGGTTTACCAGGCAGCAATGGAGGAATGGGAGGAGCCTGGCATGGAGTGGGGGGGTGAGTGGAGCATTGAGGGGGTGGGCCTGGACAGGGGTGGTATGGAACAAGATCGAGGTCACAGCATAAGGGCTGGTGAAGGCAGGATCAGAACCTGGGCTCCAACCTTGGCAGAGCTGGGAGTCAGAGAAGGATGTCAAGTGGGGTTGGGCTGATTAACTCTGTATCCTGCAAAATCACTTTAATAGCAGAGAGAGAGTGAAGTGGAGTTGGGAGAAACAAGAAAAAAGAGAGACCAGCTGGGAGCTGCAGCAATAGCCGCATTGTGAGAGACCAAGTCTGCAACAATGGACAATGTGGGTCTGGAACAGCCGCTGTAGAGATTGATGGAGGAAGTGAGCCAAGGTCTGCAGGGCGGGCTTCTAACTGGTCCTGTGTGCAAGGTAATGCAGACCTCAAGAGGGAGGTGAGGAGAGCAGGAAGCTTCCCAGAGAATCCCAAGGTTATCACAAAGAATTTAATCATCAGCATTTCCTCAATCCATGGAACCCTAGGGGTGGGCCTCTGGGCTGACTTCCCTGAGTGTTTCTTAAACCTGCTGAGGCCCTGGTGAGTTGCCAGCTACATGGTCTTCTGAGCACGTCAGATTCCCAGATCTTCAGGATGAGTCCTGTCTGCTCATTTAAACTGCCTCAAGCAAACATCACCAGGGTCAGGGGCAAGAAAGACAAGTCACAGCTTCTGCAGGGTGAAGGGAGACCGAGAAGGGAAACCGTTTCTTACTCATTTGTCCTGAAGGCCACTGATTATGTGTGGTGGCTTTCCATCTGGAGGAGAATAATGGTGGCACATAGCATTTGGTTAAAATGGTGGGGCAGACACTGCAGAATCACAGTTGGACATTCATCCTTGCCAAAGCAACAGACCACTCAGTGTTCTTGCTGCATGAATGGAGTGTCTATTTTCAAAAGACGGACACCATCTTAAATCCTGCTCCATACCCTCCAGCACACTTCCTTCATGGGGTTGTGTGGTGCTATTTTTAAACTACTTTTTTGATGATTAATATGAAATATCTTTATATGGAAAATACACAAAGCATAAAGAAAGAAGTAAACCAAAGCATAGATAAGTAATCCTCCAACCAAGCCAGAACAAGGGACTCCAACATTCCAACCAACATGATGATGGCTCAGGACCACGCAGCATTTCATCTGTGAAACATAAGCTCACCGTGATTCAAAGCCAACGTGATGGCAACTAACAACTCCAGCCAAGAGGAGGACGTTTAAACATGTGTCCTCACAAGCTGTGTCTTAGCACTGACTGTTGTCTAGGCACCCACTGCTATCTTTTAGCATCAGAGTAGAAAGGATCAACTCATTCCATGGTGTGGAAGCAGAGGGACAGAGGAATAAAGTGACTTGTCTACAATACGGTCCAGGGACAAGAGACTGGACGGAAACTTGAGTCTGAAGTCCAGCTCACCATCTACTAAGTGCGTAGCCTTGGCTGAGTTCCCGCCATCTTTGGGCCTTTCTTTGTTAAGTGGGGACACAGCACATGTCTCACCTCTTAGCCATGTTAAGAGGTGACTATGGTGTTTGTCATATAACGAGGCAAATGCTTTAGTCGCCACTCAGATCGTGGGTCCCAGGAAGCCAAGCCTCAGCCTGGAGGACCCTAGAAGGTTAGGCTGAGCCCAGGACCGTCTTGGCTCTCCATGATTCCTCATCTGCTATCGAGACCCACAAAGTTTTTTCCTTATGCACTGCCTCAGCCCAGCAAGTTTCTCCTGTATTGTACTTATGAAATGGATTTTTGGTATCTAATTCTAGAATTTTCCATTTACTCCTGGGAAGCTTCACCTTGTTGATCTTGGCTCAGTTTATAATTTTATCAAATTTTGTTCCAATTGTGAATCTGTTTTCTATTTTATAATTGCCTTTATATTTTAGGGTCCCTAGGTGGTGCAAATGATTAGTGCTCAGCGGCTAACAGAAAAGTTGCTGCTTCAAGTCTACTCAGAGGCACCTGGAAGAAAGGCCTGGAGATCTACTTCCAAAAACTCAGCCATTTAAAAGCCTAAGGAGTACGGTTCTACTCTGGTGCACATGGCGTCACCAGGAGCTGGAACTGACTAGACGACAGCTAGTTTTTGGTTTATATTTTAAGTTGGTGGAATGTTAGATAGATATGTTTTCCAAGGTGTCATTCAAACCATTGATAAAAACGTTGAAGAGGATAACTTCAAGGACAGAGTTCTGTGCATATCCGCTAGAGACCACCCTCAGCTTGGCAGAGAGCCAGCACTTACCATTGCAACCAGCTGTAACTAAACTAAAAACCTGCTAGACCAGAGATGGTTCCAAAGAGCATAAAAGTGGCTGGTACACCACCCACATTCACCCCAGTGTCCTCATGCTTTGTCTCAGACCCACTGTCCCAGACTAGTCCTCCACCCTTCTGCTCCAGGACCTGATTCTAACTGTAAGCCCTGGAGCCCTGGAGCCCTGGAGCCCTGGAGCCCCGGAGCCCTGACCAGCGCTGTCAGGCACAGCTTTCTAAAGCTGGTATTTTTGTTGTTGCTCTGTTTTGTTTTTTTAATTTTGCTCTGAGGGGCACACAATTGCTCACCAGTTCATCCTCGCAGACTCCTGGAAAATCACCTTGTGTGTTTGTGTGTGTATAAAGTACGTGAAGCCAGAAGGCCTGAATTCCCCCGGGCTAACCAGGGTGCCTCCCATCCTTCTTTTCATAGCTAATTTAGTTAAGTGTTTAAACAAGAGAAAGCTGGCAGCTCATCTCTGTTGAAGTGGTGACTGAGGACAGCTGCTGTCCAGCCACCAGCCCTCAGCACAGCCTCTGGGTGCCAGGCTTCCATTAGCTTTCCTGAAATAGCTAGCTACTTCCTCAGCGCTTCTCTGTAAGGGCCCCGGGAGGAAGGATACTCCATTTCCTAAGTGCAGACCGCTTTATTTATTACCATCCAAGGAGTCCATATTTGGAGAAAAAATATCGCCACTGTGTGAAATGAAATCACATTGTTGTAAATAACTGATGTAAGTGTTTAAATTAAAAGGAGCTCGCCCGAGCGAAAAACTGTATATGCATGTATATAAGTGCATACTTCTCAGATGGCAAGTTGGTAAACTGACAGGGAAGGGTGAACTGGGACTTAGTGAGCGGGGTCTCTGACAACTTTAGAGACCCCTTTGCTGAGGAGCTTGGCAGCACCACACTTCTTGGTCACATGGGGATAGCTGCAGAGTTCAGCGGACAAAGGCACTGCCGTGTCAGTTAGAACGGAGACTTTAATTAGCTAAAACCCGTTGCCTTCCAGTGGATTCCAACTCATAGCGATCCTATAGGATGGAGTAGAACTGCCCCATAGGGTTTCTAAGGAGCAGCTGGTGGATTTGAAAGGCCAACCTTTGGTTAGCAGCCGAGCTCTTCATTCACCTTGCCCCAGGTGATGTTGTAAGCACACGTCATTCCTGTAAAGGGGAGCCATGGGATCTCTTCCTATACTCTGGTGATAGCCAGCCATGCGGACAGTCCGTGATTGTCCTCCTTGGTTATACCTTGTGCAATAAATGCTTCCTGGAGAAGTCACCTGGAATGCCAATTCAGTTTGCAATACCCCACCAGTGTTTATTATTTAAGATCTTTTGAGTTAGTTTGTACAGTGAAGAATCCCTTTATAAAGCAATTAATTACCACGTGGCCTTCCAATGCTTCTTCAAATGAGACATAGCTACCAAGGTTTGAGTGGTGCAAACAATTAGCATGGCTCAGCTGCTACCTGAAGGGTTGATGGTTCAAGCTCACCCAGAGGTGCCTCAGAAGAAGGGCCTGGGGAGCTACCTCTGAACAATCAGCCACTGAAAACCCTGTCGGGCAAGGTTCCACTCTGACGCACATGGGGCTGCCGTTACTTGAAATCGACTCAATGGCAACTATTGTTTTGCTTTTTTTCATTTCTTAGACAAACCCTGACTTCACTACAATGTAAAAGCGCCTTTGATCACTGGTTTTATGTAAGATGAAGAATTCACTCTGCCTTTACTTCTTTCTTCTGGTCTTCCAGCTTCCAGCTTTTAGTGATGATAGTGGGTAATTTCAACTAGGTCATTATTACTAAATCAGCATGTATTGATTCATTGACTACGAAATCCATAATGTGTACTCTTTTGAAAATTATTTTTGGCGTTTTCAGTATGTTTTAATATCATATTGAGAATTACATTAATTTTGTTTTATATTTTTTGTTTGTCTTTTGGGGGGGGCTGTTTGTTTTGTTTTTCTCACTGTGAATTCTCCATTCTCGAAATTGGTATTTTGAATCCTCACTCAGTGCATAAAAACGATGGAAATCAATGTTTTCTCAGGACACTCACGTGGCCTGTGTACCTCTGAGCTTGTGTTTGGGAGAGTATGGCACTCGGCTGCACTAGCGCTTGAATGTCACCTGGGCAGATACAGGACCAGAGGATTGCCAGGTTTAGCAGGTAAAAATGCAGACACCCAGTTAAAATTTAATTTCAGATAAATAATGAGTAATTTTAGTATAAGAATGCCTCCAATCTTGCCTGGGCATTCAGCATTTCATCTACCAATGCAATTTGGGTCACAATCCTGTTTTCCTCACAATTCCATGGATACTGGAGCCATTGCATGCTTGTGTTACAAAGGAGAAGTGGAGGCAAGCTTGAATTTTGATACGTCATAGTCAACATGCTTCACCTGCTTCGACCCTCACTGCATTTATTCTTTATTCTTAAAATTAAAATAAATTGTTAGGATCACTCTAGGTATTAAAAACCTTGCATTAATTTTGTCTGGTATTCAGAGAGCTCAAATTATATTTAGTTTAGGAAATTTCCCCCCAGATAGTTATTTGATGATAGCTCCTTGGTTCTTTTTTCCAAAAATTTCCTAATAGCTATACAGTAAATATTTCATATCTCTTATCCGTGTCTTTCTTATGTTTTTTCCCATTATTTTTATCTCTTTATTCTTTTCCTCTGAATTTTGTGATGTCAAAGTCGACTTCCATTTTATCAAACCTGTTTTTGGCAGGGTGCATTTTGCTCTTCAATTCATTTCAATTTTTGAAATGAATGTTTCTTCTTTTTAAATCTCCTTGCAGCCTTCCCAAATCTGTTTGGTTTTCTCTTCATGGTTCTCTGCTCAGATTTCGTAGAAGAAATGTCCTTTTGAAGCTTGTTGGAAATGTAAATCAGAAGTGCTCTCAAAATTCCCCGTCTCTGGCAGAAACTGTCCTTCATAGGAAAATGTTTTCTCTGGTTCCTCCGAGTGGCCCCCTTCTTTTGAACCACACTGTCTTTTCATTTTTCTAGCGAGTTTTCTCTGCGTGCTCACCATTGCAAAAGGAGTCCACTGTTTGTTCAGAACTGATAGTTGAGATCTCAATCTGAATTGTCCCAACCCAGGGGAAAGGAAAAGGAAGAAAAGATAGGGTTATACATACTAAAATTTTACTTTCATGATTCAGCAGCCTGGCCTGAGATGGTCTCACAGAGGCCTCTCAGTTTGGGAGGATGTCGGGAGTTTCCTGGGAAAGAGCTCTCGTTCTTGGCTGAACACTGACCACAGAATCCTCCTGTTCTCGCCCTGGCCTCACGATCTATGGCAAGTGTAAGCTGGGGGTTCGTGCCACTGTGGGCTGTGAAAGTTGTAATTTCCTTCTACTGAATCCCAAACAGCCCCCCAGGGTCCCCCTTACCCACAGCGGATGCTGCCAGGCAGACCACAGAGCATCAGGGGGGTCTGTCAGTGTTCCTCCCTGTACTTCCCAGATAGAGTGGTTCTTTACATGTAAGGAGCTCAGCATCCCTGCTCCCATCGCCGTAGAGTCGACTCTGACTCAGGTGACCTCTCGCGTATTGGAACAGAGCTGTGCTCCTGGGGCTTTCATGGATGATTTTTTAGAAGTAGACTGCCAGGCCTTTCTTCTGAGGAACCTCTGGGTGGACTTGACTCTCCAACTTTTGGGTTAGCAGCCGAGTGTGTTAACCATTTGCACCAGCCAGGGACTCCACACATCCCCAGAGCATTCACCTAAAAAATGTATGGATGTTTTGCACATGAGGCTGTCACCCTCCCTACTCTTCAGAGCTGAGTCAGACCCCCCGTGTCTGTGTAATAACTGAACACGTCAGCCTGAAAGTTGCTTAGGATAATTCTCATCTTTCATAGTATGCATATTTTTCTGAATTTTCTTCCTGAAACAAAAAGAGTCTACTTTTCCTTTGAACAAATGAATGGTATGTAAAAGGATGTGTGAACTCCACTTTAATTTGGAAGCTGTTCCATGGAATATATTGTCCCATTTAACAATGAGTCCCATTGTCCAGCTTATTCTAAATACAAAGGCCAGCAATAGATTATCAAAACCTGTAAGCTGGTCAGCGTCCTATAGGTTTCTGTGGGGTGTTTTACAGATAACATTTTGTTGAGGAAGCAATCATGGCTTCATTCTATGATAGGCAAGGTGCCAGGAAACACTAAATCAAGTGGCAATAGAGTCCCCAAAGAAAGTTGTTTCTGATTTATGGTGAGAGTTCCAACAATACTGCTGAACTTTTTACACATTGCAATGACCACTGAGTTATGTTTTACATTATATCAGAGAACAGCCTGCGTGTCGGAGCCAACAATGCAGCCGGAATGCAGAGAAGCCCAGTAAGTTAACTCCCAATGTCTGGGGAAAAGATTTCTTATCCCAAAATGTAAGTCCTTGTTTGTTTTTCTCTAACACATCATATGCTCTGAATCCGTGGGGGCATGACAAGAAAAGCAGTGGAAAGGAGACTCAGCTGGACTTGAGCTGGGTTACGGCGGGGCAGAGATCACAGGAGTGGGGGTACAAGCAGAGAGAGAAACCTGGAACTCGATCAATAGCAGGGAGTTCACTAAGGGTCAGAGGAAGAGCCTGAGTTATTTGGGAAATGAGTCGCAGTTTCAAGAGATAAACTCAGTGGATTTATCTTCCAGTTGTTGGAGTTGCGTGGAACCTTCTAGGGTAGTGTGTGTGTGTGTGTGTGTGTGTGTGTGTTCTGTTTTGTTTTCTTACATTTTGCTCCTGGAGCTTTAAGAAGAGCCTAGACCGGTGTTCCAATAGAAATGTGATCCAAGTCACAAGTGTAATTTTAAATTTATAGTAGCCCGTTTTAAAAAGTAAAAAGAAACTGGTAAAATGATTTTAATAATTTATTTTATTTCACCTAATATATCTAAAACATTTTCACCCCAACAGGCAATCTATGTAAAACTTATTAACGAGCTATGTTACGCTCTTTGCTTCATCTTGTCGTTAGTTGCCATGCAGTTGATTCTGGCTCACGGGGACCCCAGGTGTGCAGAGTAGGACTGCTCCATAGGGTTTTCAAGGCTGTGACCTTTTGGAAGCAGATCGCCAGGACCGCCTTCCCAGGTGCCTCTGGGTGTGTTTGAACTGCCAACCTTTAGGTTAGTAGGCAAGTGCTTTACCGTTTGTGCCACCCAGGGACTCCATTTTTTCATGCTAGTTCTTGAGAATCCCGCGTGTGCTCTGTGTGCAGTTTAGCTTACAGCCCATCTCCATTCAGACTAGCCACATCGTTAAATCTCAGGAATCGCATGTGCTACGGGGAAGAGGGGCAGGCCTGGACAATGCAGAAAATCAGCCATCCTCAGTTCTCACCTATTCAGCTCAAGTCTCCACGTTTCCCCAACCTGAAGCACCCCTCCTCTGAAGACCTGGAACAAAGACCTCAAAGGTGCCATGTCTACCAGCTCCTTAATTCCCTGAAGCACCACTATTTTGGCTGTTCCACCAGCCCTCCATACTCAATAGATCAAGCAGAACTTTAAGATTAAAACTCCAGAACCTGAGAATCAAGCGTACAAAGACTTGGTATGTCAGTACTCCCTTTGGGATGCCCAAGAGAAGAAGGCATTTCTTTTCCCCTTGGCTCTCACTGCCCCTTGCAGACCTTTGTCTCATCACCATTTCTCAACAAATGTTCTCTTTTTTCCTTCTTTTCTTTTCTTTCCAGGTTGGGGGGGCAGGAGGAGGAAGCATCCTGTGCCAGGGAAGATGGTTGCAGAGAGGAAGGGGTGGGTGGGGCAAGCCCTGCTCAGCTGATGGTCATGCAGCGGAACCTCTGAAGCTGGACCACAGCACCCATGTGGAACAAGGAGGCAGGGCTGACAGGACTCTCTGCGTTGCCCAAGGATCTTCAAAGGGGTGCCAGCTCAGAAGCCAGGGCCCAGGCAGGTAATACACATAAATGAAGCTGCCTAGATGTAAGATCAGATCGGTAGGAACTGGAAAGCACATGCCTACGTAAAGCATTTAAATTCACTTTTAACCCTGGGCAAACCAAACAAAACTGGATAAAGCCCAAGAGTCGCTAGTGTGTGATTCCAAATCCAGGGACACCTGCTGGAGACTCACACCATGGCCTGGCAGAAGGTGTCTGAAGGACGGCCGCCCTGTCTACTGCCTGAACGCTTCCTGGGATCTGCAGCCTATCACTGCCTCACTCCAAGTTTTTGGTACCTGGCTCATCTTCTTCATCTTCAGGACCTCACACTCATCCTCTGGCATGTCAACAACCACATCACCGGCCTTACTCCATCGCCCTTACGGATCCTCAGCCCTCACCTCCAAGGGCTCTAAATTCCATTCAGAAGTGGACCTTCGAGTGGGGCAAAATGCGACAGGTAACTTGAAACGTGACAATGTGTCAGCTCTGAGCCCTGGGCTGTCGCTGACTTTCTCTGCAGCTCTAAGCTGTAGGCACACAACAGCCAGCTGTTCACAGACCAAAACCCACCATCCAGAAGAACAGATCTTACTGCTGCATGTTAGCATCCAGTGAGTCTAAGATGAGCTCAGATGGCTCACAGCCCCTGAGCTGTGAGATGCCTGCTGCGCTCTGCTGGGTCTCCCTAGTCGGTAGGCATTAGTCTCACATTTCTGATTTATATCCAGTTCACCCACTGGGGCTGGAGCCTTGCCCAGAAGTCCAGGTGGAAGTACCCATGCCCTGCCCAGTCCTGACCAGACCCCTTCCCACGAAGCGAGGCTGTCTGCCCTATACTTCCAGTCAGGTGCTGTGGTCTTGCTCAGTGCTAAACACGTCGAGTAGAACAAGAAATTTGTACCTTCCTATTCTACATTCTGTCTGCATTTCCTGGAAATCTCTGCTCTTGCCCACTACCAAAGCAGATTTTCCCCTTGCAGAATGACACTGGCTTGGATCCTGACTGCATCCACCTCCTCTTCCTCCCTGGCCTGTTCCCTGAAGTCCCAATATGCTGACCTGCCAAGTCTCATAGGTAATAACCACAGAAGCTTCTCAATGCATGCATTTTCTAGGGAGGCAATGAGGTAAAGTGGGGAGAGCCAAGACTTTGGAGTCTGAGAAACCTGGTTTTGAATCTTGACTCCAAGATTTACTAATTCTGTGAGCTCAGGCAATTTACTTAACATCTTTGAGCCTCCATTTTTTTCATCATTCACATGTAACCAGTCTTCATACTGAGTGAAGTAAGTCAATCACAAGAGGACAAATATTGTATGATCTCACTTATACGAAATACTTAGACCAGGCAAGTGGTTACTGAGGGCAGGAGGGAGAGAAAGAGGAGGAATCGTTGTTCAGGAAGCATTGAGTTTCTGTTTATGGTGATGGAAAATTTGGTAATGAATGTTGGTGATGGTTACACATGATTGATGTAATCAGTAATTTGTAAAAATGACTTGGCGGCATCTGACCTCCTCTCTAACTTCACAAGGGGAAGAGAGAATCACCATCAACATCCCCCAGGGCTGACTCCTGTGAGGTAGAGGTCAGACATTCCTCCACCCTCCAAACTTTTTACCGATTCTGACACTGGCCATCTCTCCCACAGCACTCTATTTCTCTGCTGGGCTCAATAATTTGTTGCAATGTCCACACAGAGTTCACAGACCATATTCACGATCATGGGGCTTATTGGGGAAGTAACAGGAACAACTCAGGATACAGTTCTTAATCAGGACAGCTTCTTCTTGCCCTCTGCCACTGGGCCCTGCTCAGGGCCTAGCTGCCACCCAACCCTGCTCAGGGCCTTCTTGAGCAAGTGTTACCACTCTTAGCTCTGTGGGTCCGCAAGCCCCACCTCAGCTGTCTCACATTGGTCTCCTGGTTCCTGCTGTCTCATGCTGCTATCACTCTTGCTACTGTTGCGCCACCGTTTCTCGCTGTCTTCTGTGTTACAGCTCTCCCCTCTCTCTATCTCCTGGGTCTAGGAGGTTCTCAGCACAGAGGCCCTGGGTTCAAAGAATGCACTCCACTCCTGGGGCTTCTTTCTAAATGGTGGTGAGGCATCCCCCTTTCCACCTTTGGACTTTTGGGATGGCTCATTTTAAGCCTAGCAGGATGGCAAAACTGACCAATCCATACACCTTATTTGCATGGTCCCACCCCCACAAGGGTGCCGTGTACCTTATTTGTATTATTAGCAAGGTGTCCAATCCCTTTGGTGGGCTACAAGTACCTTATTTGCATAGTCCCACCCAGTCATATAAAAGTGATCCATCGCACTGCAATTGTACATATGAAAAATGTTGAATTGGCAAATATTGTGTTATATGTATCTTTACAACAATAAAAAATGAATAATTAAATTCAAAAACAGTATGTCTTAGCTATCTAGTTCTGCTATAACAGAAATACCACAAATAAATGGCTTTAATAAACTGAAATTTATTCTCTCACAGTTTGGAAGGCTAGAAGTCCTAATTCAGGGTGCCAGCTCTAGGGGAAGGCTTTCTCTCTCTGTCAGATCTGGAGACAGGTCCTTGTCTCCTTTCAACACCTGTGAATCCTGTATTCATTGGAGATCTCCATGTGTCTTGGAATTGGTCTTCCCCTGGGTCTAGGAGGTTCTCAGTGCAGGGACCCTAGGTCCAAAAGACACACTCACTCCTGGCTCCCCTTTCTTGGTAGTAGTGAGGTCCCTATCCTCTCTGTTCACTTCTCTCTCCTTTATCTCTTGTAAGATAAAATGTGTGACTTGGGTAAGGGTGTGACTTAAGTAAGGATATTACTTGAGCCAAGATACACCCCACACTTATCCTGTCTCATAGAGGTTTTAGGATTTACAACACATAAAATGGAGGATAGTTATAGAATATCACAAAACAGAGGATAATTACATGCTACTGGGAATCTTGGCCTAGCCAAGTTGACACATATTTTGGGGGGATGTAATTGAATCCATGACTCAGTGTAATTAATCCTACTTCACAAGGTTGTCAGGATGATCAGAAAACATAGGGTATGTAAGATGTTTGGCACATAGTAGACGTTTATACACACTGGCTATTGTTATGTCTGAACGAGAACTCTATCCACACTGCAACCTGACGCCTCTTAACTCTTTTCCATTCTCAATCTTTCTTGGGGGACTTTTGGCCCCATTTAATACCACTCACAGCCTGGATTCCATGGATAGCTATTTTCCAATGGTCTCATTGTAAACTATCTAGCAATGCCTGCACCCATCCCAAACTGCCTTGCCATACTCTCTGCATGTGACTGGTATTCCCTAGAATCTCTTTTTATCTTCTTCCAATAAGCCACACCCAATGTTCTGATGTTGGATTAGGAAGGGATTTTAGGTTCAATTATCATGAGGTCCAAACAGATGAGGAAATAGTCTAATTCTCAGGCATTTCCAACATGACATAAACCACTGTGAGGATGAGAATATGGTTTCTGTAAATATAGACTGGATAGATATGGTAAAAGGTTACTTTCATGGTCTGGCCAAGGGTACATCTTAATGGATATAATGTTTACTGAAAGTCAACAATATCCAAGATGTCTCATAAAAGCAACCATGGGGTATTTTTCTTGCCCTTGCCTAGAGTCTGTTCTAAAGCTCAGTCCTTTTAAGAACTCAGTCAGGATGGTTAACACTTCCTCCCACATCCAACCCCAGTATCTCAGTCAAAACTTTATGAGTGACACATAAAGATTAGGCAGCTCCCTCCCTCTTGAGCTGTGTCACCTAAAACACATGGCCTCCAAGGTCTGGCAGCAGGGAGAGAGGAGGCATGCTGACTTTCAACTGCTCAGTCTGGAGGTGATGGTTGTCACCTCTGCTCAGAGGCCAAGGGGGCTGGGAAATGTGGTGGAGTGCATTTATGAACACTATGCTCTGGCATGTGTGTATGTGTGTGTGTGTGTCCTTATGTGTATGTGTGTGTAAGCGGGTGGTTATGAGATGCAGGTATGTAAATCTGTGTCTCCCTGTGTCTTTTCTACTGCTAAACTGCCCTAGTATTGCTCCTCTACCATCCCGCTATTTTGAAATATTTATAATGGCCCAACCTCTGACAGTGTCTTGCACCAAGTAAATGCTCTGTAAATTCAATTTAGTATAATTCACTCAGCTTCTGACAAATGTCTCTTTTAATGATACTAGCTGGATCTCCAGGATCACAAATTAAGTGATTCCTATGGGTTTCCTTGTTCAGTTTGTAAACCTCAAAAACTTAGAAAAGCATTGGGAAAGTTCACAAGTATTTGAAGTTCTCCTTTCGCAAAGTGTGTGTATATATATATTGCAATAAATAATATTTCCATTGAGACAGCTTGTCATAACACAACTGAGCTTTCCGTGCAAACTAAAATATTAGTGCAATGCAAAGAAAACTGCTTTTTTATATACTTACAATGTTATTGGATTTATTTAAATGAATTCTATTTTTTATACCAGTTTTAGAATTGTTGTCAAGGCGAAAAGGCAATAATATTCCATCAAATTTGCTCCTAATCTTTTACAGATTTTGTCTTCACTATTTTAAGCACATCAAGATTCTCTCCAAAATCCACAAATTAGTTTTGGGGACAATGGCTGGATATACCACACTCAAATTCAGATAGCTAAGTGCTCATGAAGATTTGCCTTGCTCTCCCAAGAGAAATTTTGATTCAAGTCAAGCTTGACACCAACGGCCCAAAAACATGAAGCCAGCCACAGGGAGAAGACAATTTTGATCTTCGTTCCCCTGAACCTCCTTATATACCTGTATGTGTACTCGTGCCCTCTCATAGTCCCACATTCTGTGTTGTTCTTCAATAGCTGATGTTTTCCACTTTCTAATTTCTTCTCTTTTATAAAAAACTCTCATTCTGGGACTGACTGACTTCTCATCCAGAGACTATAAAAGTAAAAATCAGCACACTGACAATAGGAGTGACTGTGAAAATATAATCCACAAGTAGAGAGCTAAAACTTGCAGAAAACTAATCATTTGCTCCCAGAAGGCCAGTCTGCAGAGGAATAGCTTGACCTCCTGCCCATCTTCAGCCTGCATTTAGCCCTGCAGCAGTGCTGATGAGGACAGATGGACTCATTCCTGCAGCCAAGCTCCCTAGCTCTGCTAGTTTTGTCAATGTCTCACGATGCTCCTGTCATCATTGCCAGAATCCATGCACCTGGCCATCCACTCTAAGTCAAATGACTTATTCCGGGACCCAGGGAGAAATGAAACATTGGGAAAATCCCATCAATCCCAGACCAAACTACCAGGCTAAAATAGCATGCCAGTGCTGAAAACGTCTCGACATTGCCCTCCATCTCAAAGGCCTGCATTAAAGGCCTGGGCCCTCACAGCCCCCTTCATCAAGTCACAGCCTCTGGGAATGACTGGGCCGTGCTATACGTAGAGTTCATCAAGCCATCAACAATCTTTCTGTTCACGATGAGTTTGGGGGCACTTGGGTAGTTATATCCTTATAAAAATATTAGGCCTTGAAAATGCTCCCCTTCACCCTTGGATCATCAGTCATGGGGCACCAGCTGGGACTTGTAGGAATCCTGAGGACAGGCTTGCATAAATAGAAGCAGCCCCTTGTTTGCGTAATTCCCAAGATTTTTCTGAACACCATTGCCCTGAGCTCTAACCATGACAGCTCTAAATCCTTCCTCTCTCCTTTCCAACTCCCAGTTCCCACCAAAAAGGAAAAAAGAAAAAGCAATAACACATCTATAACAGGAGAAGAATATCAGTCATATAGAATTTGAACAATACTTTAGAGTTTATGAAGTGCTTCACTTGTATTATCTCATCTGGCCCTCACAATAACTCTGTGAGGAATATAGGATAGACATTGATAGTCCCATTTTTCATATGGAAATAAGTGAATTGGCCCTTGAGAACCCTAATGCTGGAAGTCACAACTTGATTGACTTTTTAGAGGCATGAAGTCCAACATTCTCTGATTTGAAAGCATGAAAGTACTCTAAATGCAATAGTAAAACCCATGGGTGTCAGAAGATGGGACACAAATGCCACAAAGATTTTGGCCCATTGGTGAAGTTTCTAGAGGCCAAGTGGTCTGTGACATGCTGGGACATCCCCTCGCAGGTGAAGGAAAATTTGTTGTACCTCGTATCTCTCATCACTAAGAAAACACATGGTGCTTAGTAGACCTCTTGGATAGTAGATGCAACTTCAACCACACTTAGAAGTGATTTGAACCACTTTAACATGATCCAGTAATCTTCCAATTTTGAGTGGGGCTCAGAGCAAGAAAGGCTCTGACACAGGTACAGGCTGTGTGCCAAATGCCCTGCTCTTCAAGCAACATGGGTGGGTGGGCCCCATGGTATCTATGGTGGAAAAGGACTTTGTATGGAGTCTCTAGGAAGCCCCAATAGGAGAATTGCATCCCTAGGATTTTGGAGCAAGGCCATCCCTTCTGTGAGAGAGAACTACTCACTATTTGAAAAGCAGCTCCAGACATGTCACTGAGCTCCTCCTAGTCATGAGACACCAAGTTACTACGCAGCCGGAGCTGGATACAATCCTATCCTAAACCGCACAGGCACAGCAGCAATCCTTTGCACATAGAAAGCGGTATGCTAGTGAAGAGCCAGAAGGAAGAGAAATTACATACCCAGATGTCCCCATCTCCCATGTCACCCACCTCTGTTGTCCTCATGCTTCTCCTGAAGCTCATGCCTATGGGCCAATGGAGGTTCCCTGCAACCAGCTTCCAGAGGAGAAAAGAACTCAGGCCTGGTCTATATACAAGTTGGCATAATATGTTGGCACTAACAAGCCATGCAGACTGTTCCTGTGCTCCAGCTCTAGTCAGGAAAAAGTCAGGAGGACAGTAGTAAAAGAAAATCTTTCCAGTCGGCAGAGCTGCAACCAATATACTTGGCTGATCAATTTGTACAGAGGGAAAAGTAGTCTGAGGTACGTAAATACATAGACTCCTGGGAGGAGGTAAATGGCTTTGCTGATTAGTCAAGGGCCTAGAAGGTGCAAGATTATAAGGTTGGGGGAGTCAAGGTAGGGGAGTAAGATTGCACCTCCTTACCATTACTCTCATTGACTCCCTTATGGAAGTTGTGCTTCCCGTCCCTGCAACGTAGTGGTTAAGTGCTACAGTTGCTAACCAAAGGGTCAGCAGTTCGAATCCACCAGGCACTCCTTGGAAACTCTGTGTGGCAGTTCTACTCTGTCCTGTAGGGTCGCTATGAGTTGGAATTGACTCGACGGCAATAGGTTTGGTTTGGTTTAATCCCTGCAACCTTAGGCTTTGCCAGGTCAAAGGCTCTGGTTCAGGGAATAGAGGAAGCATTAGGGGAGAGGATTCTCTCTACATGAACGCAATATGGATTCTACTAAACTTGGAGTTGCAACTCTCTCATGATCACTTTTTTTCTTTTTTTTTTTTTAATTGTGCTTTAGGTGAAAGTTTACAGTTCAACTTAATTTCACATACAAAAATTTATACACGTATTGTTATGTGACACTAGTTGCAATCCCTATAATGTAACAGCACACTCTGCCTTTCCCTGGGTTTCCTGTGTCCATCCAACAAGCTCCCATCTCATCCTGCCTCCAGACAGGAGCCACCCATTTAGTCTCATGTATCGCTTGAACTAAGAAAGTGCACTCTTCACGAATATTATTTTATGATTTATACTCCAGTCTAATCTTTGCCTGAGGAGTTGGCTTCAGGAATGGTTTTACTTCTGGGTTGTCAGAGAGTCCGGGGCCAGGTCTTCGAGGGTTTCTCTAGCCTCAGTCAGACCATTAAGTCTAGTCTTTTACATGAATTTGAGTTCTGCCTCACACTTCCTCCTACTCCATCAGGGGCTCTCTGTTGTGTTCCCTGTCAGGGGGGTCATTGATGGTAGCCAGGAACCATTCAGTTCTTCTGGTCTCAGGCTGATGGAGTCTCTGGTTTATGTGGCCCTTTTGTCTCTTGGACTAATATTTTCCTTGTGTCTTTGGTGTTCTTCATTCTCCTTTGCTCCAGGTGGTTTGGGACCAATTGACGCATCTTAGATGGACACTCACAAGCTTTTAAGACCCCAGACGCCGCTCACCAAAGTGGGATGCAGAACATTTTCTTAATAAACTTTGTTATTCCAATCGTCTCCTGGTTACTTTTGGACCACTAATGCTAGTGAATCAGCAGGCAAAGAAAGGAGTTTTGGTGGGGGTAATCCTGATTATTATGAGGAGCTAAGTTTTCTCTTATATAATGGATTCATGGAGGAGTTCCAGGTGATTTACTGGTCTATTTCTTGGGCTACCACAACCAGTGATGAAGAACAAACAATTGCAGCAACCACTAGCTGAGGAGGGCAAGACAACCAATTACTTAGATGTTTTGGGTAAGAAGATCAACATTCAACCACCACTCAAGTGGCCCAGACAGCCCAAGTGCTGTCTTGTTGTGGTAGTTAGTTGTCATCTAGTCAGCTCTGACTCATAGCAACATTATGTATAACATAATGAAACATTACCCAGTCCCGTGCAATCTTCATGATTGTTTCTATGTCTATTTGAGTGCCTTCCAATCTGAGGTCAATGTTCTAGTGCTAACCATAAAGTTTCCAGTGGCTAATTTTCAGAAGATCACCAGGCCTTTCATCCTAGTCTGTTTTAGCTGGAAGCCCTGCTGAAACTTGTCCATCATGGGTGGCCTTGCTGGTATTTGAAATACCAGTGACATAGCTTCCAGCTCCATAGCAACACGCAAGCCATCGCAGTACAAAAAACTGACTGGGTGGTGGAGTGTTGGCTTAGAGTGAGGGAAATCTAGACTAGGAGGTATTGCTCTATTGAAGTTGAGGTAATGGACTCCCCAGAACCAGCTTTGTTCCCACAGATGCACAATCCAGAAGTTTAGGAGGTAATACCCTGTGGGGAGTTCTTTGACCAATGGGAGATGGGAGCCAATGGATAAATGCTTCCCTTTTTCTCCTCCATAGAGGTCCTGAGATCCTTTTCACGTGGCTCTTTAAACTACCCCATGGGGTGGACCATCCAGTTGCCTGTAGCAAGGACCAACATGATAATAAATCTTCGTATGGCTCTTCTTCTTCCCTTGCTTAATTCCTTCTAACCCTTACCCTTGCTCACTGTATCACACTCCCCAGTAAAGCACTTTCACTCAAGTCTCTGCTTCAGACTCTGCTTTCTGGGGAATCACCCGTTCCCAACTACCACCTTTGTCATCTGCCAGTTTTCTGGCCATTCCATCTCCCACAGGTTCTGTCATTATCCTGGGTGACTTCAACATTCAGATCCTACAATTTGAGTTCTCAGTTTCTTCATTAGTTCACTTCCAGTATCCTTCATTCCCATTCTGTTTCATCAACTTGCTTCCATTGCCACCCCCAAAACATTGTCATCATCAGTCACTGCTATGTGCCTACATCAAAAATTTAGACAACTCACTCTCTCTCACTCACCCTTCGGTACCTTTCACTCACTTATTCCCAGTGCACCAATGTTTTAACATCATCAAAACTTCATGGCTCAGGAACCATCTACTTCCTCATTATCTATCAGCTTCCTCTTATCGTCTATGTCTTTTTTTTTTTAATCCAGTTAAAATGCCATGAAACAATATCTCTATCACACCTGCCAATTTTCACAACTCCCTTATTCTTCCATCTCACTTTTGGACAAAATCTTCTCCGAATTAATGTATATGTCCAACTTTTTTGTGCTTACATCCCAGGTGCTAATTGCCCTTAGAGAAAAATTAAAAAGTTGAACAATTTGGTGCCATTATAACAGCTGCCGACATTTATTGAGACCTTAATCTTTGCCAGGCACTATTCAAAGCACATTACACAGATTACCTCATCCCAGTTCCTACAGTAGGCTGGAAAGCTGCCCAGAAACCCTGTCCTCAAACCTCTGGAATTCACTCTTACCATAAAACTTTCCCTTTTGCTACTTGGAGAAAATGGAAGTCATCAATTAAGAACTTGGTATGCACCTTCCTTCACCTTTCAGCAGCATTCAATAGAGAGGATTCCTCCCTCCTAATCCAAGTGCCTTCTTTGACGTCCTTAATGCCATACTAGGCTAGTTTTTCTTCTACTTCTTTATCTCCTTTTCACCATTTTAGTATTCTCCCATATTCCTCTTCACATGCTTTCTTTTAAACTTGTTCTTCATTAGGATATTCCCTTCTTAATTACTCTTTCTGGGTAATCTCTTCCAATTGTGTTGCTTCCATTACTATCTCTTAAGAAAATGATTATCCAATTAGATACCCAACCCTAATCTCTAGCCTAAGTTCAGATCTACTGAATATTTCCACTTAGATCTAACAAACCCACTTGAGAATACAGAAGTTATCTTCACACATAAACCTTCTTCTCTATCGTTATCTCTACCACCACCTACTAACTCCTCCTATCAACAACATGGACTACACCCTTGATTCTCGCTCTCTCTCAAGATCTGCCTCTACACCCACCAATCAATCACTTAATTCTCTAGCAGAAATTGTTGCCTTCCTTTTATACTCATTACAATTACTCTAAGCTAGGTCACCGTTTCCCTCTTGAATGGCTGCAAGAGCTTTCTAGATAGTCTCTTTGCCTTCAGCTGTGCCTATATAGAATTTATTTTCTATATTGCAAACAAATAAAATTTTAAAGATAAAAATGTGATGATGTCACTCCTGGAATTAATCCATGAGTGGTTTCACATTGTCCCTGGGGGATGTCCAAAGTCCTCACTTTGGCTCATGTGTACTTCAAAATCTAACTGCCTATCTCTTCAGGCTCATGCCTACAAACATTTTCTCAGGTTTATCCACACATATTGATATATGTTTTAAGGTTGAGTCCTTGCTCATAAGCTCACTGGGAGCAGGCTCTGTGTCTTGCTCCTATCTTGGTCTCCCCCAGCACACAACCTGCCATGAGATAGTTCTCAATAAAGTTTTGTGGAATGAATGAATTAATCCATCAATGAAGAAGTAGGTCAAGTTGTCTTTTTTTTTTTAACTCCTTGAGACTTAGTTCTCATATTTTGTTTACCTCCCGTCAGAGCACCAAGCATAGCCTTAAAATTATAATCATATTTTATTAAAAGAGTGCAAGCAACTCAGTTCTAGAGAATAATTATAAATCTTTTAAATGCATTTTTAACCCATTGGGTAGTGTTTTGGAAATGCTGGTAGTGTAGTGGTTAAGTGCTATGGCTGCTAACCAAAAGGTCAGCAGTTCAAATACACGAGACACTCCTTAGAAACTCTATGGGGCAGTTCTACTCTGTCTTATAGGGTCACTATGAGTTGGAATCAACTCGATGGCAACAGATTTTGTTGTTGTTGTTGGTGGTGGTGGTTTGGGGTACTGTTTTATTTCGAGAGACTTGAAGGACTTCTGAGCAAATTCATTGGACTTCAAAAAGGCAGACACCCCACATAGCTCCAGTTTCATTTTGTTTCCATAGATGGATTATGTGTGATAGTGGGTCCTGAGTACCCTGAAACACTGAGTTTAGAGTCCTGGATTCTGGGGAAGCTTGGCTGAGCTGTGAGTGTCATGGAAAAGATATGGAGGCACGTCTAACACGCATGCCTCCAGAAGGGGCTGGGGCTTGTGGTCTTCAGGCCCTTAGTCCAGGGGCATAGATGGGAAGGATTCACAGGAAGAGGTACAGCAGAAATGAGAGGACCTTCGAGGAGCAGCCTGGAACCTCAGATATAGTCTCTAGTAGACTTTAGATCTAGGATTCTGCCCCCAAATGGCTCTGTTCCCACATCTTCTCTCTTCTATCTCCACTTAGAGAAAGAATGCTACTGACTGGGTTACAGGCTCTTCTCTTGTGAATCAATGAGCCATGGCCTGGGAAAGGTGATAACAGCCACTCACACCCCAGCAGAGTTGTGAGCTAGATGACACCCCACTTTCTATATCCTGCATACCTCAGAAGTTTTTTAAGTCTTAACTGAGTATAACTAATTCAAGCTTAATTTCCATGATGCAAATCTCACATACATTATATGCAAATAATTTTTGAATCTCTCTTATCTTAACGTATTTAGCCTTCAAAAATATAGGATCATGGGGCAAACTGAACAGTAGCAAGTGAACATGAAAATCAGAGATTCCATCAATGTCAGGGAAGTAGTTATGGATAACAGGAGGAAGGCAAAGACATCACTGTGACAGGAATGGATGAAAGGACCGGGCTTGCTACCTCCTGCCCAGCAAGGAAAGGGGCTGAGCTGGATGACTGGGAGCCTGTGCTGTCTCTCACATGTGTGTACCTAGAGCAGTAAAGAATCCAGGGCTTTAGCAAGTGACACCAAATCGGCCTGCCACCATTTAGCTCTGACATGTCTGAGTGTGAGCTCTCCATAAAATGTCACAGTGCAGAGAGAATAAGAGTGATTGGGGACCCGGTGACCTCTCCAAATCACATATACTGCACAGCCCTCAAGTCTCCTGGGAGCTGTGGGCCCCTAGCGAGGCACAGATTTAATGTACCTCACAGAATCTACTCCCACTCAGCAGCGCAGGAAATGTGTGGAAAGGAGGGCTTTGTGCCGAGTGCCTTGCACAGATGTGTTGCATCAATGGCAGCATTGCCTGGGGACTTCCCTCCCCAGTCTGCACTCCAAAGGGCAGACGCTGACTGTCTGGGGCCCTGGAGTCACCCATTCTAGGAATTTGGTCACAACCACAGACTTGTAATTTGTAATAACTGCCATGGTTGATGGTCATGCAACAGAGCCCAAGCACACATGTTTTAATTTCTTTGGAATAAAAAGTTGTGGTGTTTTAGAGGAAGTAGAATGATTTACCAAAAAATATTGCCCTGAAAGTACCGCTGTGACTAACTCTGTGAACCTCAGCCCAGGGGCTGTGGATTACTTGATAATTCTCAAAGTGTCTTGAATCATCTAACCTAGTTTTGCACTAAAGCTGGCGCTGTGAGACAGGTCAAGCAGGTAAAAAGAAAACATTTAGTGACCATCTCTCATTATTTGCCTCATTGTTCTTAGGTAAAGTGAAAGTATGAATCCAGGTTCCCTCCCTAGCTCAGCATGGCCTATGTCGGAACACAAAGCCTAACGTGTATATTTTTAACTCATGTCCTAAGGGAATGGTAAAAATAATGCCCGGGTAAAAAGACAGAATAGAAAATTCTACCCACATTACTTCTGGCTATCAAATTCAAATAGATGTAATATAATCAAAACCAAATGCTTATTTAAAATCCCATTATTCAATATAAACAAAAGAAGGAGGAACAACAGAGAGAGGAAGAGAAGATACTGGAGGAGGAGAAAGGGGGAGGATAGAAGGAAGAAACACACGCAGTGTTCAAAAGATGGCCGAAGCAGTGTGCGAAAGATGGCTGAAGAGTACATGTCAGGAGATTTATTCCAGGAGGCGAATAACGGTCTAAACTGAAACAGCTTGATAATCTCCAGGCAATGGTAACGAAATTAAAACACATGAATTTCATGAAACAATAAATAATATGGCAACAGAACACTATGAAAATGAAGCTGGCATTACTATGCAAAGAAATTAGAAAGAAACACTAACACTGCATAATTTAACAACTGGAAATTTTTTTTAAAAGAGTGAAAGTTAAGAAGAAAATAAAATTAATAAGAAAGATAGGGGAAACAAAGAAACGAAAGTGACAAGGGTGAATATAACAGACAAGTAAGAGAGAAAATAGAAATCTAACATAAAAATTAGTACAGTAGTTAAGCGTTCGACTGCTAACCGGCACCTTGAATCCACCAGCCACTCCATGGGAGAAAGACGTGGCAGTCTGCTTCGGTGAAGGTTACAGCCTTGGAAACTATATGGGTCAGTTCTACTCTGTCCTATATGGTTGCTATGAGTGAGAATTGACTTGACGGCAATGGATAACATAAAAATAATTTAACCACTACGCCACCAGGGTTTCCTAAAAACAATTAGTATATATAAATAAAAGACTTTAAAAAGTGAAAGAGACAAAATATGTTGAGTTCAAATAGAATCTTTTCTCCAGTGAAGGAAAATATAAATACACACAAGGCAAAGTCTTAGTATGTCCCAATAAAAAGAATATAGAATAAAAATACCATGATTTGTCCAACAAAAAATCATAGACGCATTGAGAAAGTAAAAATTGATACTCTAAACAAACAAACAAAAAAAAACTATTAGCTGACCCTTCAGCATTTGCGATACCAGAACACATAAAACTAGACAGAAATTTGAGGGGGAAAGTATGACTCAAGAGCTCTATTATATTCAACTTGCCATGTGCCTTAGGCAATAGAAATCCATTACAAAATGAGAAATACCCTGAGATGAATGAAAACAACCACAAAACATACCAATTCTTATGGGTTGAAGGGAAGGCAGTGCTCTCATGGGAAAATTTATAGCTGTGAACGTCTACATTAAAAAAGATGAAAGACCCTAAATCTATAAACTAACTGTACACCTTAAGAACCTAGAAAAAGAAGAGCAAACTAAACTAAAATTTAGTAGGATGAAGAAAATAATAAAGATTAGGGCAGAGATAAATGAAAAAGACAAGAGAAAACAATAGGGAACATCAACAAAACGAAAAGTTGGTTCTTTGAAAAGATCAGTAAAATTGGCAAACCTTTAGGTAGGCTGACTGAGAAGAGAAGACACAAAAAACTAAAATCAGAAAGGAAGAGTGAGCATTGCTGTCGGCTTTACAGAAATGAAGAGGAATATTAAAAAAATACTACGAATAACTATACACCAACAAATGGAAAACCTAGATGAAATGGACATATTCCTAGAAACACACAAACTACCTACCTAAATTGACTCAGAAGAAATAGAAAATCTGAATAGACCTTTAACAAGTGAGGAGGTTGAATCTCAACAAAGAAAAGACCAGGAGCAGATGACTTCACTGCTGAGTTGTACCAAACATTTAAAGAATTAATACAATTCTTGTCGAACTTATCCAAAACAAAATTGGAAAGGAGATGAATGTGTCTCTGGAGCTTCCATGGCCTTAATAAAAAATAAAAAAATTTTGAAAAGAAAAGAACACTTCATTCTGTGAAGCCAGCACTACCCTGATACTGAAGCCAAATTCACTAAAAGAAAAAAAAAAAAGACTGCAGACAAATAACGCGTATGAATATAGATGCAAAAATCCTCCACAAAGTACTAGCAACCCAAATTCAGCAGCATATTAAGAAAACTATCCTCCGTGACCGCATGGAATTTATCCCAGGAATGCAGATGTGGTTCCATATATGAAAATCAACCAATATAATACTCCACATTAATAGAATAAAGGGGAAAAAAACACATGATCATCCCAACTGATGTAGATAAGGTATTTGGAAAAAGCCAACACCCTTTCATGATAAATAGACTGAATAAACTAGGCATGAAAGG
This sequence comes from Loxodonta africana, assembly GCF_030014295.1. NCBI lineage: Eukaryota > Metazoa > Chordata > Mammalia > Proboscidea > Elephantidae > Loxodonta > Loxodonta africana. The sequence goes on along the minus strand of NC_087357.1, from coordinate 79,788,497 downwards.
AGAGTTCCTCAATGTGATAAAGGGCATTTATGAAAAACCCACAACTAACATAAACCCAACGGTCTGAAAGTGTTTCCTTTAGTATCAGGAACAAGACAATGAAGCCCACTTTCATCACTTCTGTTCACCATAGTACTTGAAGTTCTAACCAGAGAAATTAGGCCAAAAAAAAAAAAAGAAATTAAAATCATCCAAATTGGAAAAGAAGTAAAACTGTCTTTATTCACAGATAATGCAAATTTATAAGCAGAAAAACCTGAAGAATCTACCAAAATCTGTTAGAGTTAATAAATGAAGTCAGCAAAATTACACGATACAAAATAAACATGAAAAAATCAGTTATATCACTATGTATTAGCAAAGAACAGTCTGAAAAGGAAGTTAAGAAAAGAATCTCATTTACAATAGCATCAAAGAGAATAAAATACTTAGCAAGAAATTAAACAAAGAAGGCTCAATATTTATACTCCAAAAACTGCAAAATATTACTGAAAGAAATTCAGTAAATGGAAAGTTATCCCATGTTCATAGATTAAACCAAAAAACCAAACCAACCCTGTTGGCTTTGAATCAACTCCAACTCTCAGTGAACTTGTAGGACAGAGTAGAACTGCCCCATAGGGTTTCCAAGAAACAGGTGGTGGATTCAAACTGCCGACATCTTGGTTAGCAGCTGAGCTCTTAACCACTGTGCAACCAGGGCTCGGTTCATAGATTAGAGTACGTAACATTGTTAAGATGTCAATGCTACCCAAAGTGATATACAGACTCAGTGCAATCCCTACCAAAATCCCAGTGGTGTTTTTTTGCAGAAGTGGAAAAAACCCAACCTAAACTTCACATGTAATTTCAAGAGACTCGAAATAGCCAGGAACTATCTTGAAAAAGAAAAACAAAGTTGGAGTAGTCACACCTCCTGATTTCAAATCTTACTACAAATCCTCGATAATCAAAACATATGGTACTGGCGTAAGGATAGACATAGACCAATGGAATAGAATTGAGAGGCCGGAAATAAACCTTCATCTATACAGTCAATAGATCTTCAAAAAGAGTGCTAAGACCACTCAATTGAGACATAGTCTTTTCAATAAATGGAACTGGAAAAATGGATATTCAGATGCAAAAGAATTAAGTTTGACACTTTCCTTACATCATACGAAAAAATTAATTCAAAATGGATCAAAGACATATAGTAAGAGTTAGAATTAAAAATTCTTAAAAGAAAATACAGGGGTAAATCTTCATGACCTTGGATTTGGCAACGATTTCATAAATATGACACCACAATCATAGGCACCAAAAGGAAACAAAAGTAGATAAAGTGGACTTCATTAAAATTTAAAAATTTTGTGCCATCAAAGCACACTATTAAGAGAGTGAAATGACCACCATAGAATTAGAGAAAATATTTGGGAACCATACATCTGACAAGGGTTTAATATCCAGAATATGTAACGAGCTTCTATAACACAATCACAAAAAAGACAAGCCAATTTAAAAATGGGCAAAGGACTTGAACAGACATTTTTCGGAGAAGATATACGAATGGCCAATAATCACATAAAAAGATGCTCAACATCATTGACCACTAGGGAAATGTGAATCAAAACCACAATGAGATACCACTTCACATCTACGAAAGGCGACTATAATTTTAAAAAGAAAAAATGTTGGCAAGGAGGTGGAGGAATTGGAACCTTTGTACATTGCCGGTGGGAATGTAAAATTGTGCAGCCACTGTGGAAAATAATTTGGCAGTTCCTCAAAAGTTAAACATAACCACATGGCCCAGCAATTCCACTTCTAGGCATATACCCAAAACAATTAAAAAACAGTGGCTCAAACAGATACTTGTACACGAGTATTCATAGCAGTATTATTCACAATAGCCAAAAGATGGAAACACCAAAGCATCCGTCAACAGATGAATGGATACATAAAATATGATATATGCATACAATAGAATGTCATGCAGCCACAGAAAAGAATGAAGTTCTGATACATGGTGCAACATGCATGAAACCTGAAAATATTATCCTAAGTGAAACAAGTCATATACAAAAGAACAAATACTGTATGAATCCACTGATACGAAATAACTAGAATAGGCAGGTGCATAGAGACAAAAAGCAATTTAGACTTTATCAGGGGCTGGAGAGGGGGAGATGGGGAGTGATGGCTTAAAGGGGGCAGAGTTTTTGTTTGGAGTGTTGAAAAAAAATTAGGAACGGATTGTGGTAATGGTTGTACAACATTGTGAATGTAATTAATGCCACTGAATTATACTATTAAAAATGGTTAAAATGCCATATTTTATGTTACATATTTTACTACAATAAAATAAACATAAAAAAAAGCATGATAATACTATTTTTAAAGAAGTTAATATACATCTATAACATAATACAGCCATTCCACTCTTAGGTATCTATCCAGGAAAAATAGAAGCATGTGTCTATATAAAGACTTGTCCAAAAATGTTCATAGCAGCTTTATTCATAATAGCCTAATACTATAAACAAATTGTTGTATAACCATACAATGGAATACACTTAGCAATAAATAGATGTTAACTATGGATACACACAAAAACATAAATAAATCTCAAAATAATTATACTGTGAAAGAAGCCAGACAAAAAAGACTGCATGTTGAATGACTCTATTTACATAACATATGTAAAATGCAAACTAATCTACAGTGACAGAATAGAGCGCTTGGTAATGCAGCCAGCCGTGCAAGGGAGCCAGGAAGGGACAAGAAGGAGAAATTACAAAGGAGTGTAAGGAAATTTATGGGGAAGTATATATGCTCATTATCTTCATTGTGGCAATGGTTTCACAGGTGTACACATAGGTCAAAAATTTTCCAAGTATCCACTTTAAATAAGTGTAGTCAATTGTATTCAGGTATACTTTAATAAGAAATAAATACATAAATATAATTAAATGTAAATAACATAGGTAATTATAGTTCCAGGACAGAATAAGAAGCCTGTCATTCTTAAAAGGAATACTACCCCATGTAAAATACTAACAATTTATAATAGCAAAATGTTCAGAATATGAAATAACAAATTGGGGAATGGCACGCAGTGAAGAAAAATTATTTGTTTAATTTCCTCATCTTGTGTGACTTTAATATACAGTAACTTATTTCTAAAATTGATGTACTGAAAAAAATGTTTGAGAATTTTATTTAAAATTTTAATGGCAGATTTACGCTTATTTCTTACCTACAAACGTAGAACTAAAAAGACGATATAACTTCCAAGTAAAGAGATAAAAACATAGACCATATGGCAAAAATGGAAACCAAAGGAAAATCAAAGAAGCATAAGTGCCAGAAAAAAAAATAACAATTCAAAAACTCAAACATCTACTTTAAGTTCACATATTGAAAGAAAACTAAATTATCTTAGATGTTTTCAAAATTAATTATTTTTAATCTATAAAAAAAAAATTGTACCTCAGAAAGTTGGAAGTGCAGACAGGTAATATAGTATGTGCATCCCCCCAAATGAGGGTACATTATAATACAGGTGCCCCCGGAAGTAAGAATGGGAGTTAATACGTGCACCCCAGAAAATGAGAGCCATTAAGAATGTATGTGTCCCAGTGCCATGCAATGAACTGCTTTTATATGGCCTTTCTAATCATGGTCCTGTAACTCCCACAAAATGATTGGCTGGGACTATGCAAGCTGAGCGACTTCCGGTCCACCGAGGGGATTTTTCAGTTTGTGGTACTGGTGGGAGGGCCATGCCTTCAAACTGACAAGGAGTAGACTTACAGAAGGAGCCCTGTTAGTTCAGTGATTAAGACCTACAGCTGCTAACCAAAAGGTCAGCAGCTCGAATCCACCACCTGCTCCTTGGAAACCCTACGGGATAGTTCTACTCTGTCCTATAGGGTCGCTAGGAGTCAGAATCAACTTGACGGCACACAACAACAACAACAGACTTACATAAGGGCCAATCCCACAGAGGATAGAGGGACCTCACTACCATGAAGAAGAAGAATCTGGAGCAGAGCATGTCCTTTGGACCATGGACCAGGGTCCCTATGCTGAGGACCTCCTAGACTCAGAAAAAGGAGCCAACACTAAAGATGGCACAAGACAATGAGAGGCAGCAGCAGTGGGCTTGCTGACCCACGGAGCAAGAGCTGAGTTTGCCTTTGGAGCTAAAAGAGTTGTAACACTCGCCGAGCAGAGCAGAGGCCTGAGTGTGCCCGATGCAGGGGTTGCTTCAAAGGATCCTGTGCAGGGGTCTTACTACTGCAGGGTGGAGCCAGGCACCTCTGGGCAGGAGGCTTTCCAGAAGAGCTAACACTTGCTTGTGACTGGCAAGAGAGGTCCGAGTGTGCCCTGTGCAGGGGTTGCATACCTCCCCCCAAGGCAGCAAGGGCCTGGGTAGCATGGCAGCAAGAGAGCCCCACAGGCCCCGGTAGTGTGGCAGGTGCTGACAGCAGAGGCCAGTGAGGTCCAGAGGCAGAGCAGAAGGCTTGGGAGCTTTGCAGGCCCACGAGCAGCATGGTGGTAGCCGAAGGCAGCAGTGATGTGAACACAGCATCTGACCTGAACCATGGCACGGCAGCCAAGTGACGTAAGAACGAACATGGGTAATTTGGGAAGGGTAAGCAGTTCTCCTTTCAAGGATCTGTTCATATGGTTTACCATTTGCTCTCTATAAATAACAATAATGGCTTTCACTTTGCCAATACTGTGTAAGTGTCCAGCTCTATCACAGATGAACGTAGCAACTATAGAAGGTTTGCTAGCAGTGAGCGCACATCTCATTCCTAGCTACCTGATGAAGGCTAACTGGAGGTTTGAGGTACAGCCTGTCTGCACGTCCAGTGCAGATAGACAGACATATGCATACACCCAGGAAGTGAGGGATGGGTAAAAATCCATGTACCCCAGAAAGTGAGGATGGTTAATAATACATATGCTCCCAGGAAGAGGGAATGGATAAGAATACATGTGCTGCAGAAAATGATGGTGCACACCTTCATTTGTTGGCCCAGAAGAGACTCACAACACAATGATGAGCTTAAAAAGAGTGTCAAAGAATACCTGGTAGAGTGTGATCCCACTTACGTAAAAATATTGACGTATGTATCAACAGGCATAAAGAAATATCTAAACAAATGCTGATCTGAGTGTTAACAATGGTCACCTTAGGGTGCTGGGACTCTATCATTTCTCAATAAAACAATAAAGCTATTTTTGAAGATTTTATCTTCAAAATAGAAAATCATGCTGTTGGAGGTGTGGGCAGTGAGTTGCATACATTGCAGCATTAGAACTCTTTGGGAATGTAATTTGACAGAAGTTATTAAAATTTAACATATGTATTGCCATTGACCAGATATTTTATATGAATGAAAACATTAATATGTAGGTATAATGAGGGCTGCTGTACAAAGTTGTAAATTGTGAATTCTAGGATGCATCATTTTCCTAATCATGGATTTGCATGTATTTTATGACAGTTTTCTGCCAGTAACATGTCTTAAAAAGTCCCTTTTTCTAATTGCACAAAGTCACTATTGGGGCTAGCATTGGTGCTTGGAGGATATAGGGGTTTTATTACAAGATTATTTGTGTAAACCAGAAGAAGGAAGAGGAGAAAGAAGGAAGGAAGAGGGAGAGGGAAAAGAAAAGGGGTAGGAATATGGAGAAGAGAAAGAAGGAAGAGGCTGAGAAAAACTAAATTATAGGATATTCATACCACGGAATATTACAAATAATAAAGAATAAGCAAGACCTATTTGAATTGGCCTAGGTCTCTAGGTGGTACAAATGGTTTGCCCTTGACTACTAACCTACTCTAACCCCCATGTGTCTGTCAGTTTGCTGTACTGTGATGCTGGAAGCAATGTCACCAGTATTCAAATACCAGCAGGGTCATCCATAACGGACAGGTTTCAGCTGAGCTTCTAGACCAAGACAGGCTAGGAAAAAGAACCTGGCAGTCTACTTCTGAAAAGCATTAGCCAGTGAAAACCTTATGAATAGCAGCAGAACATGGTCTGATATAGTGCCAGAAGATGAGCCCCTCAGGTTCGAAGGCACTCAAAAGCCTACTGGGGAAGAGCTGCCTCATTAAAGTTGAGTCAACCTTAATAACGTGGATGGAGTCAAGCTTTTGGGACCTTCATTTGCTGATGTGGCACGACTCAAAATGAGAAGAAACAGCTGCAAACATCCATTAATAATCAGAACATGGAATGTACAAACTATGAATCTAGGAAAATTGGAAGTCATCAAAAATTAAATGGAACACATAAACATTAATATGCTAGGCATTAGTGAGCTGAAATGGACTGGTGTTGGCCATTTTGAATCGGACAATCATATGGTCTACTATGCCGGAAACAACATCTTGAAGAACATTTCAAGATCTGTGCTGAACTCCAATGCTGTCAGTGATAGGATAATATCCATACGCCTACAAGGAAGACCAGTTAATACGACCGACTATTATTCAAATTTATGCACCAACCACTAATGCCAAAGATGAAGAAATTAAAGATTTTTACAACTTCTGCAGTTTGAAATTGATCAAACATGAAACCAGGGTGCATTGATAATTACTGGAGATTGGAATGTGAAAGTTGGAAACAAAGAAGAAAAGTGGAAAATATGGCCTTGGTGATAGAAACAAAGTTCGAGATTGCATGATAGTTTTTCAAGACCAAAGACTTCTTCATTGCAAATAACTTTTTTCGTAAATGGTGACTATACATGTGGACTTCACCAGATGGAACACACAGGAATCGAATCAACTACATCTGTGGAAGAGACAACGGAAAAGCTCAATATCATCAGTACTAACAAGGCCAGGGGCTGACTGCAGATCAGACCATGAATTGCTCATACTCAAGTTCAAGTTGAAGCTAAAGAAAATTAGAACAAGTCCATGAGAGCCAAAGTACAACCTTGCGTATATCCCACCTGAATTTAGAGACCATCTCAAGAATAGATTTGACACGTTGAACACTAATAACTGAAGACCAAATAAGTTATGGAATGACATCAAGGACATCATACATGAATAAAGCAAGAAGTCATTAAAAAGACAGGAAAGAAAGAAAAAAACAAAATGGATGTCAGAAGAGACTCTGAAACTTGCTCTTGAACATCACTTAGCTGAAGCAAAAAGAAGAAATAATGAAATAAAAGAGTTGAAGAGAACATTTCAAAGAGCAGCTTGAGAAGACAAAGTAAAGCATTATAATGACATATGCAAAGACCTGGAGATGGAAAACCAAAAGGGAAGAAAATGCTCTGCACTCCTCAAGTTGAAAGAACTGAAGAAAAAATTCAAGCCTCGAGTTGCAATATAGAAGGATTCTATGGGGAAAATATTAAATGACTCAGGAAGCATCAAAAGATGGAAGGAATACACAGTCACTGTACCAAAAAGAATTGGTCGACATTCAACCATTTCAGGAGGTACCATATAAGCAGGAACCAATGTACTGAAAGAAGAAGTCCAAGCTGCACTGAAGGCATTGGTGAAAAACAAGGCTCCAGGAATTGATGGAATACTAATTGAGATGTTTCAACAAATGGATGCAATGCTGGAAGTACTCAATTCGTCTATGCCAAGAAACGTGGAAGACAGCTACCTGGCCAACTGACTGGAAGAGATCCATATTTTTGCCTATTCCCAAGAAAGGTGATCCCATCAAATGTGAAAACGATCAAACAGTATCATTATGATCACACGCAAGTAAAATTTTGCTGAAGATCATTCAAAAGCAGCTGCAGCAGCATATCAACAAAGAACCACCAGAAATTCAAGTCGGATTCAGGAGAGGACACAGAACTAGATTATCATTGCTGACTTCTAATGGATCCTGGCTGAAGGCAGAAAATACCAGAAGGATGTTTACCTGTGTTTCATTGACTATGGAAAGGCATTCGACTGTGTGGATTATAACAAATTATGGATAACATTGCAAAGAATGGGAATTCCAGAACACTTAATTGTGCTTATGAGGAACATTTATGTAGATCAAGAGGCTGACACTCGAACAGAACGAGGGGATATCTCGTGGTTTAAAATCAGGAAAGGCATGTGTCAGGGTTGTATCCTTTCACCGTACCTATTCAATCTGTACGCTAAGCAAAAAATCTGAGAAGCTGGACTATATGAAGAATAACGGGGCAACAGGATTGGAGGAAGGCTCATTAACAACCTGCATCATGCAGATGGCAAAACCTTGCTTGCTGAAAGTAAAGAGGACTTAAGTTACTTACTGATAAAGATCAAAGATCACAGCCTTCTGTATGGATTACGCCTCAACACAAAGGAAACAAAAATCCTCACAACTGGACCAGAGAGCAACATCATAATAAACAGAGAAAAGATCGAAGTTGTCAAGGATTTCTTTTTACTTGGATCCACAATCAACCGCCATGGAAGCAGCAGTCAAGAAATCAAAAGACGCGTTGCCTTGGGCAAACTGCTGCAAAAGGTCTCTTTAAAGCGTTGAAAAGCAAAGATGTCACCTTGAAGACTAAGGTGCGCCTGACTCAACCCATGATGTTTTCAATCACCTCCTATGCATGTGAAAGCTGGACGATGAATAAGGAAGACCAAAGAAGAATTGATGCCTTTGAAATGTGATGTTGGAGAAGAATATTGACTATACCATGGACTCCCAAAAGAACAAACAAATCTGTCTTGGAAGAAGTACAACCAGAATGCTCCTCAGAAGCAAAGAATGGCGAGACTACATCTCACTACTTTGGACATGTTGTCAGGAGGGATCAGTCCCTGGAGAAGGACATCATGCTTAGTAAAGTAGAGGGTCAGTGAAAAAGAGGAAGACCCTCAATGAGATGGATTGACACAGTGGCTGCAACAATGGGCTTAAGCATAACAATGATTGTGAGGATGGTGCAGGACCAGGCAGTGTTTCCTTCTGTTGTACATACTGTCGCTATGAATTGGAACCAACTCGATGGCATCTAACAACAACAACTAACCTAAAGTTTGGCAGTTCAAACCCACTCAGTGGTGGCACCAAGAAAGGCCTGGCGATCTGCCTCTGTAACGCATGGGGTTGCAATGAGTCAGAATCGACTCAGTGGCAGCGACTTTGGTTTGGTTTATTTGAATAGACCTATAGAGGTGTCCAGGATTTATTGTTAGATGACAGAGGCAAACTGCAGGTAAAATAAATAAGTGTCCTTAATTTTGTTTTTGTTTTTTAAGAAGATAAAATATTTTTTTACATTTTTTCATGTAAGTTTGATGTTCACTAAGAAAAATGTGGAGCAATACATAGCAGAGTGTCAACAACAGTTACCCCTGTGGCGTAGGTTTGGGATGGGAGCATTCTTACACTTCTGTATTGTGTCAATTGTTACTTTGAACAAATATTAATTTTGTCACCTAAAAAAAAAAATACAATTTGAAATCATATCACAATTACATGAAGCAACAATATTTCAAGTTCTTTTCAGAATGCTAAATAGTAAGAATGAACTATAAAACCTGCTCTTTTCCAGGCTTACTTACAAGGTGTTAGAACCTTGGCAGGATGTGTCATTGTGAGGTGCAGTGACAGCTTGGAGACCCAGAGTGGGCAAGGGACCAAGGTACACAGAGCAGAGACAGCCTGGGCTTCCCTCTGGATGAGAAGACTACAACTATATCTTTGCACAGCACAAGGAAGTTGTTGGGTTTTGTTTTTTAATAATTTGTTTCATTTGTTGTTGCTGTTGAGAATATACACAGCAAAAACATACACCAATTCAACAATTTCTACATGTACAATTCAGTAACATTGATTATATTCTTCGAGTTGGGCAGCCATTTTTACCCTCCTTTTTCTGAGTTGTTCCTCTCCAATTAATATAAACTTACTGCCCCCAAAGTTTCCTATCTAATCTTTCAAGTTGCTGTTGTTAGTTTGATACCTTATAAACAGATCTTAAAAAGGCATAATGCTCAAAGCAGACATTCTTTGCAAGTTTAGCTATTGTTTGCTTTGGGGGACATTTTTGGTTTAAATTTTAAAGATTATCTTAGAGTAAAAGTTTCATGGGTTTGACCAGGCTCCATGGCTCCAGAAAATATGGATTCCATGAAAATTTGAAATTCTGTTCTGCATTTTCCCACTTTCGATCAGGATTGTCTTATAGAATCTGTGATCAAAATGTTCAGTAATGGTAGCTGGACACCATTCACTTCTTCTGAACTCAGGACAAGAGAGGCAGTTGTTCATAGAGGCAATTTGCCACACATTCCATTTCTTCTTCCTATTCCTGGCTCTCTTTCTTCCTCTGCTGATCCAGGTGAATAGAGATCAATTCTTGTGACTTGGGTAGTCACTTGCAAGTTTTTAAGACCCCAGCCACTACGCTACAACCTAGGAGGTAGAACAGAAGCACTAAACATGTTATTAGGCCAATTAACTGAGATGTCCCATGAAACAATGACCCTAAACCTCCAAATCAAGGAACCAAATCCCATGAGGTGTTTGGTGGTACATAAGCAGCCTCAGCAGGTACTCTTTTGCTTTTTGCCATTGTCACAAAGAAGTTTTGAGAAGAACATGCAAGGAGGTGGGCCAGTGGGAAAGAGCACCATCCTTCTTGCTGTAGTTGCTATTGTTATAGACTCACCAGGGAAGGCTTCAATGTGTCTGCTCAGAGAAGCAGGCACTGTTTTCTGGAGTCCTGAACTGAGTCCCAAATTTCAGAAGGTGGGATGGCAGCCTTGAAGACCCAAGCTTTTGTTTTAGACAGCTAGGACATCAAAAGAAATAGCTGTTTTTGTATAAGAGTAAAAGAAGGAACCACCACTCATCCGTCAGTTTGTCATACTGTGGTGGTTTGTCTATTCCTGCAATGCTAGAATTTATGCCAGCATTTCAAATACCGTCAGGGTTACACATGGTGGACAGCTTTCAGTGGAGCTTCCAGAGTAAGACAGACTAGGAAAAACGCCTGGTCTTCTACTTCCAAAAGCCATCCAATAAAAACCCTACCAATCACAAAAGAATATTTTCGATATAGCACTGGAAGATGAACCCCCTAGTTTGGAAGTCACTCAGAATAAACGGTGGCCATAACGATGGACTCAAACATAACAATGAGCATGAAGATGGGACAGGGTCTGGCAATGTTTTGTTCTGTTGTACATGGGGTCACCATAATAAGTCATAGTCGACTTCACAGTAACCAACAACAGCAACAGAAGAGGGAAGATGGTATTTCCAAGACTAGGATGATTCCACGGCAAGCAAGGATGGGTGAGCCCCGAGGCCCTGTGCCCCATCCCCTACAGAGCTCTGGGGGGCAGCTAGACTTTGGGGGGTGGGGGAGTCAGTACTGTTAGTGGCACAGAGACTAGAAGTTACATTCTTCTACTCCTGAACCAAGCAGCAAACATTCCCTCTGGCCACCAAATAAGTATGAGAGGCATTTCCCAGTCCCCATGCCCCAGTGTCCTACAGATGACAGTGGAATTATGTAGCAAAGAGGATGTAACCATAGCAATAATATCAACCACATGGGCCAAAGGACAGCTCTGGTCCATTTCCATGGGCTCCAGAGCCCTAGGATTCTTGTGAAATCTAATTGAAAAAGAGGTAACCCCAAGAATGATCAGTATTGCATTTCTCACTAAGGCTGGAGAGTTGATGCTTGGAGCCAAGTGTAACTGGATTTAGGAAAATAAAGAAATGTGATGCTTCTCGCACCTGAGTGTGGAGCAGCAATTCATAACTTACACCATCTGCTTATTAATTCCTCTGTCCATGTTTAAATGATCGTAGATCACCTTAGCTTCACTGCTCAAAGCTGCGTTCTTCCTATCATTCAGCATCCAGCCAACTCAAGGAACTTTTGCAAAAACTAAAGTTTAGGAGGGGGGCCAAGATGGCTGACTAGGTAGACACTACCTCGGATCCCTCTTGCAACAAAGACTCGGAAAAACAAGTGAATCGATCACATACATGACAATCTACGAACCCTGAAAAACAAACACAGATTTAAAGAGTTGACCTGAGTGACAGAGACGGAGAACAAACAACTACGGGGAAGCAGCGGCTGTTTTCGGAGCCTGGAGCCAGTGTCCCAGTCAGGTAACCTTGGCGCCAGACTTAGGACTGAGCGCAGGGGAGCTGAACACAACATCCTGTGATGGCACAAAAAAAGGGGTGCAGCCCTACCCCCCTGAACTGACCTCGGGAGGGGGCCCAGCTGGTCAGCACAGGCGGCGCGGCGACGAGGCTGGCGGGAGAAGAAGTCCCCGGGAGGCAGTGACTGGTTTTGGAACCGGGAGTGCAGTGTCCCAGCCGGGAAACCTTGGCGCCGAGCTTTGGACTGGGCACAGGGGAGCTGAGCACAGCATCCTGTCACGGCACAAACACGGGGCGCAGCCCTACCCCCCTGAACTGACCCCGGGAGGGGGCGCAGCCAGTCCGTGCGGGTGGCGAGGTGACACGGCTGGTGGGAGGAGAAGTCCCTGGAAGGCAGCAACTGGTTTTGGAGCCGGGAGCCCAGCGTCCCAGCCGGGGAACCTCGACGCTGGGCTTTGGACTGGCAGCGGAGGAACTGACCGCCCCTTCTGCGTGCCAGAACCGCAGGGGCAATTTCTACCCAGCCAGCACACATAGGCGACACTCCGCTCGGGAATCTCAGATAACATAGTCATCCCAAACAAGATAAGTAACTTTGTCTATATTCCAGGGCGCTACTCTCTCCTGCTTTTCTGAACCCTCCCCTCCCCTTTCCAGGCCGCTTCATTAACATTGGAATTTCCTGAGCCAGAGGGAGAACGGCTCCGAGGCTTTTCTTCCCCATTTTTTTTTTTTTTTTTGGTCTTTTCCTAACCCATTCTTCCGGCCTGAGAGAAGCAACCACAAAAAACCCAGGGACCAAAAATCCTTCCCTAATTGGACTAAAAACACAGAACTGGCTCCAGCCAAGCATATGTGACCCATATGTCGGGCTTTCATCCCTACAGGGAACAAGGTGGCTATTATAATGCAAAAGCATTTCTGATACGGATCTGACTGCATTTTTTTTTAGCGGATTTACTGGAAAAACAAGTTTCCCAGGTCTGATATCTCTGTGTATTCAACAGAGCCCTAACTGACCCACAACAGGGAACTGAGGGCTGAAGCTCCCGCCCAGACCACCTAGCCTCCTGCCTTAGGGGTCCAAGGAGGATGACACCTACCAATCTGTAGAGGTACTTGCATTGGGGACCTAAGGCACAGCTGCAGAGCCCACCCACCAAGGTGCTTTAGGAATAGAGACACACCTACCTCACTGACACTTGGAGGAAGCCTGTCAGCATCCTACCCCGCCCCCCGGAGTGTAAATCCCAGCTGCTTATAGAATCTGGTGCACACAACTATCACCATTACTTCTCAAGGTGGATAGGTGTTAGGGTGCAGCACACACTTGATGACCCAAAATCAGATTCTACTCAAGAAGAGTGAATAGACTCAGGCATATATACCTGGCAACAGCCCAAACCAGCTGGTAATAGGTCATAAGTAAGGCAAGGGCTACAACAATCAAGACAGCACAATCTAGTAGCCCATCCACCTATATTGAAAGAAAACAAAACACGATAAGACTCAGTGAGCAAACAGAATATATCACTACAATATCTTAGTGATGGCTCGGAGACAGCAGTTGATATTAAACCACAAAAAGAAGCAGACCATGACAGCTTCTACAACGCCCAAACAAAAGAATCAAAATCTTTCCCAAATGAAGATACAATCCTGGAATTATCAGATACAGAATATAAAAAACTAATTCACAGAATGCTTCAAGACATCAGGGATGACCTCAGAAATGAAATAAGGCAAACTGCAGAAAAAGCCAAGGAACACACTGATAAAACTGTTGAAGAACTCAAAAAGATTATTCAAGAACATAGTGGAAAAATTAATAAGTTGCAAGAATCCATAGAGAGACAGCAGGCAGAAATCCAAAAGATTAACAATAAAATTACAGAATTAGACAACACAATAGGAAGTCAGAGGAGCAGACTCCAGCAATTAGAATGCAGTATGGGAAATCTGGAGGACCAGGGAATTAACACCAACATAGCTGAAAAAAAATCAGATAAAAGAATTTAAAAAAATGAAGAAACCCTAAGAATCATGTGGGACTCTATCAAGAAGGATAACTTGCGTGTGATTGGAGTCCCAGAACAGGGAGGGGGGACAGAAAACACAGAGAGAATAGTTGAAGAACTCCTGACACAAAACTTCCCTGACATCATGAAAGACGAAAGGATATCTATCCAAGACGCTCATCGAACCCCATTTAAGATTGATCCAAAAAGAAAAACACCAAGACATATTATCATCAAACTTGCCAAAACCAAAGATAAAGAGAAAATTTTAAAAGCAGCCAGGGAGAAAAGAAAGGTCTCCTACAAGTGAGAATCAATAAGAATAAGTTCAGACTACTCAGCAGAAACCATGCAGGCAAGAAGGCAATGGGATGACATAGACAGAGCACTGAAGGAGAAAAACTGCCAGCCAAGGATCATATATCCAGCAAAACTCTCTCTGAAATATGAAGGCGAAATTAAGATATTTACAGATAAACACAAGCTTAGAGAATTTGCAAAAACCAAACCAAAGCTACAAGAAATACTAAAGGAAATTGTTTGGTCAGAAAACCAATAATATCAGATACCAGCACAACACAAGGTCACAGAACAGAACATCCTGATATCAACTCAAATAGGGAAATCACAAAAACAAATTAAGATTAATTAAAAAAAAAAATGCTCAAAAGAGAGAATCATTGAAGTCAATATGTAAAAGATCACAATAATCAAAAAGAGGGACTAAATACAGGTAGCATAGAACTCCCATGTGGAGAGGGACACAAGGCGATATAGGCCAAAACAAGTTAGGTTTTTACTGAGAAAAATCGGGGTAAATTTTAAGGTAACCACAAAGAGGTATAACAACTCCATAACTCAAAATAAAGACCAAGAAAAACATAACGACTCAGCAAACATAAAGTCAAATACTATGAAAATGAGGAATACACAATTTACAAAGAAAATGTCTCAGTACATAAAAATAAGTGGAAAAATGAAATTGTCAACAACACACATAAAAAGGCATCAAAATGACAACACTAAACACTTATCTATAATTATGCTGAATGTAAATGGACTAAATGCACCAATAAAGAGACAGAGAGTCACGGACTGGATAAAGAAACACGATCCATCTACATGCTGCCTACAAGAGACACGCCTTAGACTTAGAGACACAAACTAAAACTCAAAGGATGGAAAAAAATATATCAAGCAAACAATAAGCAAAAAAGAAGAGGAGTAGCAATATTAATTTCTGACAAAATAGACTTTAGACTTAAATCCACCACAAAGGATAAAGAAGGACACTACATAATGATAAAAGGGACAATTGACCAGGAAGATATAACCATATTAAATATTTATGCACCCAATGACAGGGCTGCAAGACACATAAATCAAATTTTAACAGAACTGAAAAGTGAGATAGACACCTCCACATTTATAGTAGGAGACTTCAACACACCACTTTCGGAGAAGGACAGGACATCTAGTAAGAAGCTCAATAGAGACACGGAAGACCTAATTACAACAATCAACCAAGTTGACCTCGTTGACTTATACAGAACTCTCCACCCAACTGCTTCAAAGTATACTTTTTTTTCTAGCGCACATGGAACATTCTCTAGAATAGACCACATATTAGGTCATAAAACAAACCTTTGCAGAGTCCAAAACATCGAAATATTACAAAGCATCTTCTCAGACCACAAGGCCATAAAAGTGGAAATCAATAACATAAAAATTAGGGAAAAGAAATCAAATACTTGGAAACTGAACAATACCCTCCTGAAAAAAGACTGGGTTATAGAAGACATCAAGGAGGGAATAAGGAAATTCATAGAATGCAACGAGAATGAAAATACTTCCTATCAAAACCTCTGGGACACAGCAAAAGCAGTGCTCAGAGGCCAATTTATACCAATAAATGCACACATACAAAAAGAAGAAAGAGCCAAAACCAGAGAACTGTCCCGACAACTTGAACAAATAGAAACTGAGAAACAAAAGAATCCATCAGGCACCAGAAGAAAACAAATAATAAAAATTAGAGCTGAACTAAATGAATTAGAGAACAGAAAAACAATTGAAAGAATTAACAAAGCCAAAAGCTGGTTCCTTGAAAAAATTAACAAAATTGATAAACCATTGGCTAGACTGACTAAAGAAATACAGGAAAGGAAACAAATAACCCGAATAAGAAACGAGAAGGGCCACATCACAACTGACCCAACTGAAATTAAAAGAATCATATCAGATTATTACGAAAAATTGTACTCTAATAAATTTGCAAACCTAGAAGAAATGGATGAATTCCTGGAAAAACACTAACTACCTAAACTAACACAATCACAAGTAGAACAACTAAATAGACCCATAACAAAAAAAGAGATTGAAACGGTAATCAAAAAACTCCCAACAAAAAAAAGCCCTGGCCCGGATGGCTTTACTGCAGAGTTCTACCAAACTTTCAGAGAACAGTTAACACCACTACTACTAAAGGTATTTCAAAGCATAGAAAATGACGGAACACTACCCAACTCATTCTATCAAACCAGCATCTCCCTGATACCAAAACCAGGTAAAGACACCACAAAAAAAGAAAATTACAGACCTATATCCCTCATGAACATAGATGCAAAAATCCTCAACAAAATTCTAGCCAATAGAATTCAACAACATATTAAAAAAATAATTCACCACGATCAAGTGGATTTATACCAGGGATGCAAGGCTGGTTTAATATTAGAAAAACCATTAACGTAATCCACCATGTAAATAAATCAAAAGACAAAAACCACATGATCTTATCAATTGATGCAGAAAAAGCATTTGACAAAGTCCAACACCCATTTATGATAAAAACTCTCACCAAAATAGGAATGGAAGGAAAATTCCTCAACATAATAAAGGGCATCTATACAAAGCCAACAGCCAAGATCACTCTAAATGGAGAGAGCCTGAAAGCATTTCCCTTGAGAACGGGAACCAGACAAGGATGCCCTTTATCACCGCTCTTATTCAACATTGCGCTAGAAGTCCTAGCCAGAGCAATTAGGCTACACAAAGAAATAAAGGACATCCGGATTGGCAAGAAGGAAGTAAAGTTATCTCTATTTGCAGATGACATGATCTTATACACAGAAAACCCTAAGGAATCCTCCAGAAAACTACTGAAACTAATAGAAGAGTTTGGCAGAGTCTCAGGTTAGAAGATAAACATACAAAAATCACTTGGATTCCTCTACATCAACAAAAAGAACACTGAAGAGGAAATCACCAAATCAATACCATTCACAGTAGCCCCCAAGAAGATAAAATACTTAGGAATAAATCTTACCAAAGACACAAAAGACCTATACAAAGAAAATTACAAAGTACTACTGCAAGAAATTAAAAAGGACATACTTAAGTGGAAAAACATACCTTGCTCATGGATAGGAAGACTTAACATAGTAAAAATGTCTATTCTACCAAAAGCCATCTATACACACAATGCACTTCCGATCCAAATTCCAATGTCATTTTTTAAGGTCATAGAGAAACAAATCACCAACTTCATATGGAAGGGAAAGAAGCCCCGGATAAGCAAAGCATTACTGAAAAAGAAGAAGAAAGTGGGAGGCCTCACTCTGCGTGATTTCAGAACCTATTATACAGCTACAGTAGTCAAAACAGCCTGGTACTGGTACAACAACAGGCACATAGACCAATGGAACAGAATCGAGAACCCAGATATAAATCCATCCATGTATGAGCAGCTGATATTTGACAAAGGCCCAGTGTCAGTTAATTGGGGAAAAGATAGTCTTTTTAACAAATGGTGCTGGCATAACTGGATATCCATTTGCAAAAGAATGAAACAGGACCCATACCTCACACCATGCACAAAAACTAACTCCAAGTGGATCAAAGACCTAAACATAAAGACTAAAACGATAAAGATCATGGAAGAAAAAATAGGGACAACCCTAAGAGCCCTAAGACAGGGCATAAACAGAATACAAAACATTACCAAAAATGATGAAGAGAAACCCGATAACTGGGAGCTCCTAAAAATCAAACACCTATGCTCATCTAAAGACTTCACCAAAAGAGTAAAAAGACCACCTAAAGACTGGGAAAGAATTTTCAGCTATGACATCTCAGACCAGCGCCTGATCACTAAAATCTACATGATTCTGTCAAAACTCAACCACAAAAAGACAAACAACCCAATCAAGAAGTGGGCAAAGGATATGAACACACATTTCACTAAAGAAGATATTCAGGCAGCCAACAGATACATGAGAAAATGCTCCCGATCATTAGCCATTAGAGAAATGCAAATTAAAACTACGATGAGATTCCATCTCACACCAACTAGACTGGCATTAATCCAAAAAACACAAAATAATAAATGGTGGAGAGGCTGCAGAGAGACTGGAACTCTCATACACTGCTGGTGGGAATGTAAAATGGTACAACCACTTTGGCAATCCATCTGGCGTTATCTTAAACAGTTAGAAATAGAACTACCATACAACCCAGAAATCCCACTCCTCGGAATATACCCTAGAGAAATAAGAGCCTTCACATGAACAGATATATGCACACCCATGTTTATTGCAGCTCTGTTTACAATAGCAAAAAGCTGGAAGCAACCAAGGTGTCCGTCAACGGATGAATGGGTAAATAAATTGTGGTATATTCACACAATGGAATACTACACATCGATAAAGAACAGTGACGAATCTGTGAAACATTTCATAACATGGAGGAATCTGGAAGGTATTATGCTGAGCGAAATGAGTCAGAGGCAAAAGGACAAATATTGTATAAGACCACTATTATAAGATCTTGAGAAATAGAAAAAACTGGGAAGAACACATACTTTTGTGGTTATGAAGGGGGGAGGGAGGGAGAGGGTTTTTTATTGATCAATCAGTAGATAAGAACTGCTTTGGGTGAAGGGAAAGACAACACTCAATACAAGGAAGGTCAGCCCAATTGGACTGGACTAAAAACAAAGAGGTTTCCGGGACAAAATGAATGCTTCAAAGGTCAGCAGAGCAGGGGCTGGGGTCTGGGGAACATGGTTTGAGGGGACTTCTAAGTCAATTGGCAAAATAATTCTATTATGAAAACATTCTGCATCCCACTTTGAAATGTGGCATCTGGGGTCCTAAATGCTAACAAGCGGCCATCTAAGATACATCAATTGGTCTCCACCCACCTGGAGCAAAGGAAAATGAAGAACACCAAGGTCACACGACAACTAAGAACCCAAGAGACAGAAAGGGCCACATGAACCAGAGACCTACATCATCCTGAGACCAGAAGAACTAGTTGGTGCCCGGCCACAATCGATGACTGCCCTCACAGGGAGCACAACAGAGAACCCCTGAAGGAGCAGTAGATCAGTGGGATACAGACCCCAAATTCTCATAAAAAGACCGTACTTAATGGTCTGACTGCGACTAGAGGAATCCTGGCGGCCATGGTCCCCAGACCTTCTGTTGGCACAGGACAGGAACCATCCCCGAAGACAACTCATCAGACACGAAAGGGACTGGTCAGTGGGGGGGAGAGAGATGCTGATGAAGAGTGAGCTAATTAAATCAGGTGGACACTGGAGAGTGTGTTGGCAACACTTGACTGGAGGGGGGATGGGAAGATAGGAGAAAGGGAAGACGGCAAAATAGGCACGAAACGAGAGACTGAAAGGGCTGACTCAATAGGGGGAGAGCAAGTGGGAGAAGGGAGTAAGATGTATGTAAACTTACATGTGACAGACTGATTGGAATTGTAAATGTTCACTTGAAGCTTAATAAAAGTTCATTTAAAAAAATGAGTATCAGTGATGTATTTCAAAGGCTTTTACATGATAGTAAAGCCAGAGTTTACCTAAGATATTTAAAAGAAAAAAACCAGTTACTGTCGAGTCCAACTCATGGCATCCATGTGTATTACAGAATAGAACTATTCCGTAGGGTTTTCTTGGCTATTATCTTTATGGAAGCAGATCACCAGGCCTTCTTTCTGAGGTGCAGCTAGATTGGTTTAAACCACCAACCTTCAGGTTAGTAGATGAGTACAAACTATTTGTACCACCGAGGGACTGTCTAAAACATAGGAAATGATAGCCAGGGGTCAGTTTGTTGGGTTTAGAAAGTCCCTGGGTGGTGCAAACAGTTGATGCACTGGCCTGCTACTGAAAGATTGGAGGTTCAAGGCCACCCACAGGCATCTCTGAAGAAAAGCTTGGTGATCTACTTCTGAAAAATCAGCCATAGAAAACCTTATGGCAATTTGTAACATATGTGTTTACCCAGAATTTAAAAAAAAAAAAATTTTTTTCAACCTGTGCAGCACAGTTCTCTACTCTGACACACATGGTATCACCAGGAGTCAGAAACATCTCCATGCCAACTGGTTGGTGTGTTTAGTTGGCTCAGGAGGGTAAGAGTGTTCGAATTGCCCTGGGAGGAGAATCTTGCCTCTCCATAGCTCATGTCCTTTGCTCGGTGCTGCCAGGGCCATTCGTTCCTCGTGACTCTCCTACATGGTGCTGCTACTGGGGGGGGTGCATTCTTTAGTTAGTGGAGGGGAGATGTTTCATCCTCAAGAAGACTCCCTCTCCTTTCACAAATGGCTGAAAAATCAAATAAAAATTGAATAAGTGGGAAAACATACAGCAAAACGGGGCTAAATCCAGAATGTGGCTTCCCAGACAGAACAGAGAATCATAGCTGCACATGCTGAGAGCTGGGACCACCAATGGGGGTAGAAACCTGAGAAGAGCGTCAGAAAAGCTGAGTGAACTTTTGTAACATGCTGCTCTGTAGAAAATTCTGGGGACATTTCCTTTCTCAGTAAAACTTCATGGAACAAAACTGTTTTTGACAGCGTTGAAGTTTCTGTGGAAGTGATGTGGAAGCCTCCACTTTGCAGGTGCAAGAGGTGCCAGTGTAAGACTGAATGAGTAATCGAGAGCATTTCAGCTGTGCACCAAGGTTAACATAGTTGGAGGACAAGGGAGAAAACAGGAGAAATTCTAGCCCTGGGACAGCTCCCTGCTGATGAGAGAATCCAACCAACCCCCAATCTCTCTCTTTCAGACACAGGACAAGGTCATAAGTGAAACAATGGGGTTTTGTACAGGGGAGAACAAAGGAAAACGTACTTTATAATCATGACCTCATTTAATTCCTACAGAATGGGAGGTAGAGAGCATTGTTTCCATTATATTAACTACATTCCAGAAAAATAGGAGAATAGTGAAAAGAGAAAGAAAAAAACATCACCCCTAGTCCCATAATTAAAACAAAGCTATCTTTACCATGTTGGTATTTTTTTCCAACTTGCCATTTTAACAAATTATCTTCATATAATTATTGTCAAGGTGTTAGTTCAACATTGTAGCCTCCTTTTTAGTTTTTCATTAGCCATTATTGCATATACATTTTTCATGTTGCTAAAGTCTTCAAAATCATCCCCTTCCTGGATTTAACTGATGATCTCCATGTAGCCAGCTTTACTTGAACAGTCCCTTATTGTTGAACATTTGCATTGCTCTCATGGATTTTTTTTTCCCACTATTTTAAATAATATTGCAATTTTAGATTGTTTTATTAAGATAAATACCCCCAATGGGTAGGGGAGGAAAGAGAACTGGACAGGGGAAGACAACCATGAGATGCCCACAGGAACTTGGAAATAAGATTTCCTTTAAGGACTTCACTATAGTGGGGCCAAGATGGCAGAATAGCCAGATGCTTCCTGTAATCCCTCTTACAACAAAGACCCAAAAAATCAAGTGAAACGATTACATTTATGACAAGCTAGGAGCCCTGAACATCAAAGGCAAAGTTAGAAAATGGACTGAGCAACAGGGGGAGGGAAAGATAGTTCATAAGTGGAGAGGAGTTGCCGGATCTGAATGGCAGAGATCCCCTCAGGCACCACTCTCAGGAGTGGCTGTGGCAGGCTGGTAGTAGCATTCTGCCATGGTTTCCTCAGGGAGAAGCAGCCACCCACACACCCTACTCACACCTCTGGAACCAGAGAAGAATGGCTCTCAGCAAAAGCTAAGTACTTGCATATATTTTTCCATGCCCCCAGACCCCAGGCCAGCTTCAGTGGCTGTTGATTTCCCTGGGACTGAGATAGGCCATGTTGAGCACCTGGAGCCACACTCCTGGCCTTGCAGTAGGAATAAATTCACAACTGGGGGAAAAGATAATTTGCCAGCTCCACTGACTGGGGGAGCTCAGGACAGAAGCAGTTGCTGTCCAAGTATAAACAGTCCATGGACTTTGAATACCTTTCCACCCTGCATGGACCTGTGTGGGCCTATTTCAGGAGAATAGGCCCTTGCTGGCAGACTGCAACCATTTCAGTTGTGTGGTGAAGAGGTGGGTATTTCATATTTGGCACTGCTTTGCCTATTAAATAGGGTCCTCACCCACATCAGGGGCATAAGGACTGGCAGCCCCACTCAGGTCACCCAGCCACCCATGACGGGGCCCAAGGATAACTGGTACCTCCCAGTCCTTCCAACCAAAGCATTGGGTGCCCATGGTCCATCTGCAGAACCCATCCACTTGTATGCTCTAGGGAACAGGGATGTGCTTTCCTCACAGATATTCGGGGGACATTTCTCAGCCCACTGCCTTGTTCAGAGTGTGACCCCCTGCTGCAACCAGATACCAGCACCTACACCAATCATCCCTCCCCCTCTAAGACTGTAGAACAGCGCCTATACCACACACTTGATGATCAGCTACCTGGACACTTGAGCTGAATTCATACAAGAAAAGTGAATGGACCCCTAGACTGATATAACTGATAACACCTCTAGCCATCTGGTGGCAGGACATCAGAGTTTCAAAGGCAAAAATAAGCTAGCTCACTCAAGCAACCCATTTGGGCATATCAAAACAAAACAAAGCAAGAACCTAGGATATAGTAAGCAAGCATAAAATAAACTAATACAATAACTTATAGATGGCTCGGAGACAACAGTCAATATCAAGTCACATAAAGAAACAGACCATGATCACTTCAACAAGCTCTCAAAACAAAGAATCAACAGATCTTCTGGATTTAAGGTGTCTTTCTATAATTACTGGATGCAGAATACAGAAGATTAATATACAGAACTCTTCAAAACATCAGGAACAACATTAGAAAGGATCACGCAATATGCAGAATAAGCCAAGGAACACACAGAAAAAGTAGTTGAAGAAATTAAAAAGGTTATTCAAGAACATAGTGAAAATTTTAATAAGCTGCAAGAATCCATAGAGACAGCAATCAGAAATTCAGAAGATTAACAATAAAACTACAGAATTAGACAACTCAATAGAAAGTCAGAGGACCAGAATTGAGCAAGTGGAAGGCAGAATTGGTCAGCTTGAAGATAAAGTACTTGGCACCAATATATTTGATGAAAAATTAGACAAAAGAATTTCAAAAAATGAAGAAACCCTAAGAATCATGCTGAACTCTACCAAGAGAAATAACCTACAAGTGATTGGAGTAGGAGACCAGGGAGGAATAACAGAAAACACAGAGAGAATTGTTGAAGATTTGTTGGGAGAAAACTTCCCTGATATCGTGAAACATGAGAAGATGCTCATCGAACTCCATGTAAGGTATATTCTAAAAGAAAGTCACCAAGACGTATTATAATCAAACTAGCCAAAACTGAAGTTAAAGAGAGAATTTTAGGAGCAGCTAGGGATAAACAAAAAATCACCTACAAAGGAGAGTCAATAAGAATTAGCTCGGACTACTCAGCAGAAAACCACACAGGAAAGAAGGCAATGGGATGACTCATATAAAGAACTGAAGGAAAAAAATTGCCAAGCAAGAATCATATATCCAGCAAAACAGTCTCGCAAATATGAAGATGAAGTTAGGACATTTCCAGATAAACGTAAATTTAGGGAATTCGTAAAAACCAAACCAAAACTACAAGAAATACTAAAGGGAGCTCTTTGGTTAGAAGATCAATAGTATCAGGTACCAACCCAAGATTAGACATTGGACAGAGCAATCAGATGTCAACCCAGATAGGGAAATCACAAAAATAAATCAAGATTAAAAAAAAACACTCACTCACAACAGGTAAACAGCAATGTTATTATGTAAAACAAGACAACATTAAAACAATAAAGAGGGACCAGGAAATGTAGTCATCGATCATTCATTTGGGGAGGAAGACAAGGCGATATAAAGAAATAAAAGTTAAGTTTAAACTTAGAAAAATAGGGGTAAATATTAAGGTAAACACAAAGGAGACTAACTATCCTGCTCACCAAAATAAAATAAAAGAAAAAAATAGAGACTCAGCAAAAACAAAATCAACAACAACGAATAAGAGGAAAAGACAATATATCAACTACGTGGCACCAAAAAATTAAGTGGGAAAAAGAAACTGTCAACAACACCGAAAAAATGACATCAAAATGACAGCACTAAACTCATAAAAAAAAAAAAAAAAAAAAAACTCACACCTATCTATAATTATGTTGAATATAAATGGACTAAATGCACCAGTAAAGAGACAGAGAGTCACAGAATGGATTAAAAAAACACAATCCATCTATATGCTGCCTACAAGACACACACCTTAGACTTAGAGACACAAACAAACTAAAACTCAAAGGACGGAAAAAAAAAATATATCAAGCAAACAACAGTCAAAAAAGAGCAGGAATGGCAGTATTAATTTCTGACAAAATAGACCTTAAATTTAAATCCACCACAAACGACGAGGAAGGACACTATATAATGATTAAAGGGAAAATATACTAGGAGGATATAACCATATTAAATATATATTTACCCAAGGACAGGGCTGCAAGATGCATAAAACAAACTCCAATAGCATTGAAAAGTGAGATAGACAGCTCCATAACTATAGTAGGAGACTTCAACACACCACTTTCAGTGAAGTACACAACAACCAGAAAGAAGCTCAATAAAGACACAGAAGATCTAAATGCCACAATCAACCAACTTGATCTCATAGACATATACAGAACACTCCGCCCAACAGCAGTCAAGTATACTTTCTTTTCTAGTGCACATGGAACATAAAGCAAGCCTTAGCAGAATCCAAAACATCAAAATATTACACAGCATCTTCTCTGACCATAAGGCCATGAAAGTAGAAATCAATAACAGAAAAATCAGGGAAAAGAAATCAAACACTTGGAAGCTGAACAATACCCTGCTAAAAAATGACTGGGCTATAGAAGACATTAGGATGGAATAAAAAAAATTCATAGAATCCAATGAGAATGAAAACACTTCCTATCAGAGGCTTTGGGACACGGTGAAAGCAGTGCTCAGAGGTCAATTTTTATCAATAAATGCACACATACAAAAAGAAGAAAGGGCCAAAATCAAAGAATTATTCCCACAACTTGAACAAATAGAAAGAGAGCAACAAAAGAAACCCTCAGGCAGTAGAAGAAAGAAAATAAAAAAAAATTAGAGCAGAATTAAATGAAATAGAGAACAGAAAAACAACTGAAAGAGTTAACAAGACCAAAGCCTGTATCTTTGAAAAAATTAACAAAAGTTATAAACCATTGGGAAAACTGACAAAAGAAAAACAGGAGAGGAAGCAAATAACCCGAATAAGAAATGAGATGGGTGATATTACAACAGGCCCAACTGAAATTAAAAGAATCATATCAGATTACTACAAAAAAATTGTACTCTAACAAATTCGAAAACCTAGAAGAAATGGATGAATTCCTAGAAACACACTACCTACCTAAACTAACACAAACAGAAGTAGAACAACTAAATAGACCCATAACAAAAGAAGAGATTGAAAAGGTAATCAAAAAACTCCCAACAAAAAAAATAGCCCTGGCCCAGATGGCTTCACTGCAGAGTTCTACCAAACTTTCAGAAAACAGTTAATACCACTACTACTAAAGGTATTTCAGAGCATAGAAAAGGATGCAATACTCCCAAACTCATTCTAGGATACCAAAACCAGGTAAAGACACCACAGAAAAAGAAAATTACAGACCTATATCCCTCATGAACTTAGATGCAAAAATCCTCAACAAAATTCTAGCCAATAGAATTCAACAACATATCAAAAAAATAATTCACCATGAACAAGTGGGATTCATACCAGGTATGCAGGGCTGGTTCAGCATTAGAAAAACAATGTAATCCATCACACAAGTAAAACAAAACACGAGAACCACATGGCCTTATCAATTGATGCAGAAAAGGCATTTGACAAAGTCCAACACCCATTCATGATTAAAAACTCTCAGCAAACTAGGAATAGAAGGAAAATTCCTCAACATAATATAGGGCATTTATACAAAGGCAACAGCCAACATCATCCTTAATGGAGGGAGCCTGAAATCATTCCCACTGAGAATAGGAACCAGACAATGATGCCCTTTATCACCACTCTTATTCAACATTGTGCTGGAGGTCCTAGCCAGAGCAATTAGAATAGATAAAGAAATAAAGGACATCCAGATTGATAAGGAAGAAGTAAAAGTATCCTTATTTGCAGATGACATGATCTTATAAACAGAAAACCCTAAAGAATCCTCAAGGAAACCACTGAAACTAATAGAAGAGTTCAGCAGAGGATCAGGATACAAGGTAAACATACAAAAATCAGTTGCATTCCTCTACATCAACAAAAAGAACATCGAAGAGGAAACCACCAAATCAATACCATTTATCAAGAAGATAAAATACTTAGGAATAAATCTTACCAGAGACGTAAAAGACTTATTCAAAGAAAACTACAAGATACTACCGCAAGGAACCAAAAGAAACCTACATAAGTGGAAAAACATACTTAGCTCATGGATAGGAAGACTTAACATTGTAAAAATGTCTATTTTACCAAAATCCATCCACAGATACAATGCAATTTCCATTCAAATTCCAATGACATTTTTTTATGACATGGAGGAACAAATCGCCAACTTCATGTGGAAGGGAAAGAGGCCCTGGATAAGTAAAGCATTACTGAAAAAGAAGAACAAAGTGGGAGGCCTCACTCTACCTGATTTTAGAACCTATTATACCACCACAGTAGTTAAAACAGCCTGGTACTGGTACAACAACAGATACATAGACCAATGGAACAGAATTGAATATCCACACATAAATCCTTCCACATATGAGCAGCTGATATTTGACAAAGGCCCAAAGTCAGTTAAATGGGGAAAAGGTAGTCTCCTTAACAAATGGTGCTGGCACAACTGGATATCCATCTGCAAAAAAATGAAACAAGACCCATACCTCACACCATGTGCAAAAACTAACTCAAAATGGATCAAAGACCTAAATATAAAATCTAAAATGATAAAGGTCATGGAAGAAAAAATAGGGACAATGTTAGGAGCCCTAAAACATGGCATAAACAGTATACAAAATATTACTAACAATGCAGAAGAAAAACTAGAGCTCCTAAAAATCAAACACCTATGCTCACCCAAAGACTTCACCAAAAGAGTAAAAAGACTACTGACAGACTGGGAAAAAGTTTTTAGCTATGACATTTCCAATCAGGGCCTGATCTCTAAAGTCCATATGATACTGCAAAAAGTCAACTACACATACTTTTGTGGTTACGAGGAGGGGAGGGAGGGAGGGAGGGAGAGGGTTCTTTACAGATTAATTAGCAGATAAGAACTGCTTTAGGTGAAGGGAAAGATGACACTCAATACATGGAAGGTCAGCTCAACTGGACTGGACTGGACCAAAAGCGAAGAAGTTTCCGGGATAAACTGAATACTTCAAAGGTCAGCGGAGCAAGGGCGGGGGTTTGGGAACCATGGTTTAAGGGGACTTCTAAGTCAATTGGCAAAATAATTCTATTATGAAAACATTCTGCATCCCACTTTGAAATGTGGCGTCTGGGGTCTTAAATGCTAACAAGCGACCATCTAAGACGCATCAATTGGTCTCAACCCACCTGGAGCAAAGGAAAATGAAGAACACCAAGGTCACACGACAACTAAGAACCCAAGAGACAGAAAGGGCCACATGAACCAGAGACCTACATCATCCTGAGACCAGAAGAACCAGTTGATGCCTGGCCACAACCGATGACTGCCCTCACAGGGAGCACAATAGAGAACCCCTGAGGGAGCAGGAGATCAGTGGGATGCAGACCCCAAATTCCCATAAAAAGACCGTACTTAATGGTCTGGCTGTGACTAGAGGAATCCCGGCGGTCATGGTCCCCAAACCTTCTGTTGGCACAGGACGGGAGCCATCCCCGAAGACAAATCATCAGATATGAAAGGGACTGGACAGTGGGTGGGAGAGAGATGCTGATGAAGAGTGAGCTAATTATATCAGGTGGACACTTGAGACTGTGTTGGCATCTCCTGTCTGGAGGGGGGATGGGAGGATAGAGAGAGTTGGAGGCTGGCAAAGTTTTCACGTAGGGAGAGACTGGAAGGGTTGACTCATTAGGGGGAGAGCAAGTGGGAGTAAGGAGTAAGATGTATATTAACTTATATGTGACAGACTGACTTGATTTGTAAACATTCACTTGAAGCTCAATAAAAGTTAATTAAAAAAAAAAAGTTAACTACAAAAAAACAACCCAATTAAAAATTGGCCAAAGGATATGAACAGGCGCTTCACTAAAGAAGACATTCAGGTAGCTAACAGATACATGAGGAAACGCTCACAATCATTAGCCACTAGAGAAATGCAAATCAAACTACCACCAGATTCCATCTCACTCCAACAAGGCTGGCATTAATCAAAAAAACACAAAAGAATAAATGTTGGAGAGACTGCGGAGAGATTGGAACTCTTATACACTGCTGGTGGGAGTGCAAAATGGTACAACCATTTTGGAAATCAATTTGGTGCTTCCTTAAAAAACTAGAAGTAGAATTACCATATGATCCAGCAATCCCACTCCTTGGAATACATCCTAGAGAATTAAGAGCCTTTACAGGAACAGATATATGCACACCCATGCTCATTGCAGCACTGTTTACAATAGCAAAAAGATGGAAGCAACCAAGGTGCCCATCAACAGATGTATGATAAATAAATTAGAGTATATTCACACAATGGAATACTATGCATCAATAAAGAACAGTGAGGAATCTGTGAAATGTTTCATAACATGGAGGAATCTGGAAGGCATTATGGTCAGTGAAATTAGTCGATTGGAAAAAGACAAATACTGTATAAGACCACTATTGTACGAACTCGAGAAATAGTTTAAACTGAGAAAGAAATATTCTTTGATGGTTATGAGAGAGGGGAGGGAGGAAGGGAGAAGAGGAATATTCACTAATTAGATAGTGGATAAGAACTACTTTAGGTGAAGGGAAAGTCAACACACAATACAGGAGAGGTCAGCACAACTGGGCTAAACCAAAAGCAAAGAAGTTCCCTGAATAAACTGAACGCTTTGAAGGCCAGTGTAGCAGGGATGGGGGTTTGGGGACCATGGTTTCAGGGGACATTTAGATGTTAATTTGCATAATAAAACCTATTAAGAAAACATTCTGCATCCCACTTTGGAGAGTGGCATCTGGGGTCTTAAAAGCTAGCAAGCAGCCATCTAAGATGCATCAGTTGGTCTCATCCCACCTGGATCAAGGGAGAATGAAGAACACCAAAGACACAAGATAATTCTGAGCCCAAGAGACAGAAGGGACACATAAACCAGAGACTACATCAGCCCGAGACCAGAACTAGATGGTGCCCAGCTACAACCGATAACTGCCCTGACAGGGAACACAGCAGAGAACCCCTGAGGGAGCAGGAGAGCAGTGGGATGCAGACCTCAAATTCTCATAAAAAGACCAGACTTAATGGTCTGACTAAGACTAGAAAGACCCTGGAGGTCATCGTCTCCAGACCTTCTGTTAGCCCAATACAGGAACCATTCCCAAAGCCAACTCTTCAGTCAGGGATTGGACTGGACTATGGGATAGAAAACAATACTGGTGAAGAGTGAGCTTCTTGGATCAAGTAGAAACATGAGACTATGTTGGCAGCTCCTGTCTGGAGGGGAGATCAGATGGCAGAGGGGGTCAGAAGCTGGCTGAATGGTCACGAAAATAGAGTGGAGGGAAGGAGTGTGCTGTCTTATTAGGGGGAAAGCAATTAGGAGTATATAGCAAGATGTATATAAACTTTTGTATGAGAGACTGATTTGATTTGTAAACTTTCACTTAAAGCACAATAAAAATTAAAAAAAAAAAAGAATTTCACTACAATTACCGACCCATGATTGGTGAATACAGAAATTTGAGATGTTATCCTAAAGGGATAGAGTCAGTGAAGAACGAAACATTATCGAAGGCATCAATGTAGCTAAAGAAAGTGACAATGGGAAGAGGGGTGAGTTGTCCCAGGGAAACCCAGAAAAAATGTGTCCATACAGCTAAGTACTGCTAGGGGGTGCGGGGACAGTTCTGATTTAATTGTTGCTAGGATGCTGGAAGCTATGCCACTGGTATTTTAAATACTAGCAGGGCCATCCCTGTTGGGCAGGTTTCAGCAGAGCCTCCAGACTAAAAGAGACTAGGAAGAAAGGCCTTGCAATCTACTTCCAAAAATCAGCCAAAGAAAAATCATACGGAACCAGTCACAACAGAATATTGTCCCACACAGTGCTGAAAGACGAGCTCCCTAGGTTGGAAGGCACTCAAAATGCACGCTAGCAATAACAACGGACTCATGCATACCAGCGACTATGAAGATGGCACAAGACCAGACAACATTTCCTTCTGCTGTGCATGGCATGGCCATGAGTCGGAGCCAACTATATGGCAGCTAACAGCAACATCATTAATAACCCCATTCCGTTTTACGCTCCCCAAAGGGTCTTTTTCTGCAGATTAGTTGGCCACCCTCCCACAAATGACTCAGAGACCAGGCCTCTCTTATCCAATGACTCTTGACCTGGGACAAGCCAAGGAGCCCCATTTTGGACAAAAATGTTGGGGCGTCCCTTTTCAGTTTCAAGAGTTGACAAAGGAAAGGGTGCATACAAGGCTGGGTGCCGAACCCATCCACACAGATCCTCCAAGGGGACAGGGCCTCAGAAGGGGTGGCTAAAGATAAGTCTGCAATGACCAGAAACTGTGCTACTCCCAGGAGTGGACAGAGGGACTCTGGAAACAAGACACGCAGGGAAAGCAAGGGCACCACAAAGCCACCCATGGCTGGCTAGGGCACACAGCTGGCAGGACTCCCCGTCTGACAGGACTCAGCACTGGCCAAGGGTACCCTAGCAGCTCTCTCACGGGGGCAGTGGGACAATGCCTTCATGGCACCTGCACACTGAAAGACCAGGATCCCTCCCCCTGGAGAGATGGAGTTCCCACCAAACTATTTCCTGGTCTTCCTACATGATTCAAAGTGTGATCCGACACAGCACAGACACTGGCCTCTCTCCCTGCCAAAGCTTGGGGGGCAGTGTCCCGGGGGTATAAAGACATCCAGAAGAGAAGGAAATGCAATGCCCTCTGAGTGTTGTGCAGCGGCTCATAACTTCCAGATGGGTGTGGCAAGCTGGAGACTAAACCTTCGACCGAGGTGTGGTCTCCTTGCTCTGACTCCACACTCACCAAGGGGTCTCCAATGGTGGCGATCATCCTGTGGGCATGGGAAGAAGACACCATTGGTAGATCCATGTCTTGGTGTAAATTAACAAATTGTCACTAGCTTTTATACATCACTTTATGAAGTTGGATAGCTCAAGTCAGCATTCCAGTGTTTGATCAAGCCTGGGCTAATAAAAATACTGAGTCTCTGAGCCCACAGGATTAAGGACAGACCCTTCCTCTAGTGATGAATGTTTCCTTTCATCTGCCTTTGGTTGTCTGTGTTTTCACTTTTATATTAATCTGAAATTTACGTTGATGTGGTTGGTTTGAGAATCTAAATTACTCTTCCTTCCTTAATTGCTAACAAGTTATTTCTAAGTGATTTATGGAATGATACACTTTTTTCCATTCATTCATGTTGCTTTATTTACCATACAACCTTTGAGATATACTATATATATATATACACACACACATACATACATATGTGTATGTATAAAACCAAACCCCTTGCCATCCAGTCGATTCTGACTCATAGCTACCCTATAGGACAGAGTAGAACTGTCCCATGGGGTTTCCATGGAGCAGCTGGTGGATTCGAACTTCTAACCTTTTGGTTAGCAGCTGAGCTCCTAACCACTGCACTGCCAGAATTATTTATTCTGTTTCATTGATTTATCTATTCATAGGCAAAGACAATACTGTTTTGATCATTGTATCTTTGTAAGGTAAGTTAATAATTATAAAAACTAATCACTTCTTTTACTTTCTTATTCAGATATTTATTTTAGACACATAATCATTATCCTCACTACATTTAGAATTTGTTCTGTTTCTAAAATACCAATGAGGATAATGAAAAACATTAAATTTATGCATTAACTTGGGAACAATGAATATTGTCACATATCCATGAATGATATCCAAATTCACGTATTATTTTATACCTGTATTTTATATGCCAATAAAATGTTATAATTTTCTTTACTGTGGTAACACCAATTTTCCTTTAAAATATTCTTAGGCATTTTATGGTATTTGTTATTATTCTTTATATATTTTTTCTCATTAAAACTTGCTTATTGCTGGATAGGTATGTATTTTAACTACCGTTTATATATAACAAAGCTGAGACTCAGGGAGATTAACATGTTGCTCAAGATCATACAGCAACTAAGTGAAAGAGCAGTTTAA
The DNA here is from genome assembly GCF_030014295.1 of Loxodonta africana. NCBI lineage: Eukaryota > Metazoa > Chordata > Mammalia > Proboscidea > Elephantidae > Loxodonta > Loxodonta africana. The sequence continues at coordinate 79,755,608 of NC_087357.1, read as the reverse complement.
GCCAGCTGAGTATGACGTCCAGCACCCATCCACGCTGTTTCTGCCATTCCAGGGTGTTTCCATGGTCCTCAGCAACGCCTTCTCCAAGGTGTGTTGGCGATGGAAGCCTAAGACCTGGTCCCTTCACCCTGTCCCCCCTGCACCTGGTCTCCCACCAGCCTCCAGCCCTCAGCATCTTCATCTGGGGTGTTGTTGCCTCCGCACTTGGTCACACTTCCAGCCCCAACTCTTTCTAAAGCTCCCTTTTCCCTTTGGGTAAGCTTAGTCCTTCCTTCTTCAATAGGAACTATCCACCATGTTCACCATCCGTGCTTCCTTTTATATTTTCTTCGTGACAATTTCAGAAGCTGTGTTGGTGAGCGATACCCACAGCCCTTGGGTAGAGGGGCCCAGCAGGCACATCAGGGTCAGCACACAAAGCAGCCTCACAAGACGCCCGAGCAGTGAGGCTACGGCCAGCTGCACGGGACACACCCAGCACATGCGAGGGGTAGCTGGACTCTGGAGTTGTCAGAGCATCAAGAAGTTGATACTCTGAGGCTGGATTTAGAGACAGGCCTGGGATTTGATCCATCATTGCAGGTGATCCATCCAGCTAGCACCTTATTTATATCCAGCAAGGCCAGATGCTTTCCAAAAAGGAAAAGCCTGCAGTACGTGGTGTGAAGTGTGAGTCGTCCTGGAAGAGGGACAGTGTTTTTCTCAGCCTCAAGTCCCGCGCCTGTTATCATTGTTCTTGAACTGACACTGGATCTTAACAAAACACCAAATGGTTTCCACACGCAGCCATAGCTTTTCCCTCAGTGGCTCCTCTGAGGACTGGCACGTCATAACTACTCCACATTTATGAGACTCTTCCCATTTGGAGAGATGGCTTCCTTGTGGTTTGTTAGTTACCAGTCACAGTTCTCTGTGGAGTATCTTCTTGAAATGCAGGTGAATTAACTGAAACAAAGGGAAAGGTGATTGGCCATGAATCACAACAGTAATGTAGAAAACGAACAGCACAGACCTTAGAAGCTTTGGTCTTTGCTCTCTGTCAGGGAGGAATCACCTTTCGGTGTTGGGGACTAGGAACCACTTCAACTCAAGTTTTCTGACTGTTGTGAAGGGCCTGTGGGCATTCGTAAAGATATATAAGATTACATGTAAGATTTGGTTTGGTTTCTCCCCCCACGGGCTCTAAGACTATGTTGGAGAGACAGACACACGGGGAACACTTAGAGAAGTGTGGCTTCAAGAAGGCAGCCAACAGCAACTGCTCTCAGAAATCAGAGAAAGGAGCAGTCACTGGGAGCCCGGGGGGGTCAGCCCCAGCTCCACAGAGGGCCCAGCAGGGAAGGCAGTGGGGGTCAGCCCCAGCTCCACGGAGGGCCTGGCAGGGAAGGCAGGGGGGGTCAGCCCCAGCTCCACAGAGGGCCCGGCAGGGAAGGCAAGGTGGGTCAGCCCCAGCTCCACGGAGGGCCTGGCAGGGAAGGCAGGGGGGGTCAGCCCCAGCTCCACGGAGGGCCTGGCAGGGAAGGCAGGGGGGGCCAGCCCCAGCTCCATGGAGGGCCTGGCAGGGAAGGCAGTGGGGGTCAGCCTCAGCTCCACGGAGGGCCCGGCAGGGAAGGCAGGGTTTACACCAGAGTCTTAACGAGTTGCTGCTGAGTCGACTTCAACTCCTGAGGACCCTGACGTGTCAGGGTAGAAATGTGCTCCACAGTGTTTTCAAGGGGTGATTTTTCACAAGTAGATCGCCAGGCCTTTCTTCCGATGCACGACTGGTGAACTCAAACCTCCAGCCTTTAGGTTAGCAGCTGAGTGCATTAACCATCCGTAGCATCCGGGGACTCTAGGCAGGAGTCTAGACGAGGGCTTTAGGTGGGGACAGGAGCCCAGGCAAAGGCAAGGAGGATCTCTGTTCTTTCTTAAGAAGACTCAAAGCAATTGAGCTGGTCAAACCTTGGGTTCTTATCTGATTCTTTCATAATTGCTCTTGTCAGCCCATCTTAAATCACTTTCCCCTCAGAGAAGACTTGCCACTTAGTTCACAGAACTTTGATGTCTTCAGAATAAAAGACTCTATAAATACAAATGATAGGAAAACTCCCAGCCCTTATAAAGATGTTTCTCAGAAGAGCAAACACAAGAGGGTAAATAACAAAAGCACCAAGGCTGTGAGGTCCAGGCATTATTTTTAGACTGTCCCTGGTGGTTCAAAACAGACGTGTGAGATGGGAGACGGGATGCTGGCTGCCCAGCATGTTCCATTTTGGTCCTCACACCCGGAAAGTGCTGAATCCTTGATTGTTTTGTTAAAAAACATCCCAAAATGGATTTTGTTGTCAGCTGCTCTTGATCTTTTAAAATTTCCTGCATTTGATGTTGACTGGCCTTCCTGGCCTTGATTGCAATCCAGACAGAATCACTAGCCTCTGAGCCATGGCTTTGTAATCAGCAGCTTCAGCCATCCTGGCGACTCTTGCTGGGCAGTCGCTGGCCGGCCCGGGAGGCAGGAAGTCAGGCTGCTCAGCCAAGCTCAGCCTGGGACTCGGGAGTGGCCTTGGCCAGATCCTTGACTCCCATCTCTCCATTTCTCCTCCAGCTGGCGGCAATGGGTGATCCTAACATGTCAAAAACTTAGAGAAGAATCACTCATCAAATACAAAGTAAAACTGCACAACTAATTATTAGACACTCTATGAAATGTTTGATGTGTCTGGTTTCAACTCTGTGGGAATATGTGGCAATGGGCTTTGCCAAAACTCTGCACAACACAGTTCTCCATGCCTGAGATGAGGTCCCTTCAAAACAGAAGAACCCACTCACTGAAATGGAATTTCTTGGTTTCTTGCTTGCAGTAGTCTAAGCTGAGTCATCCTAACACTCTTTAAAGAATTTTGTAATCAGTGGCTTTGTAATGAGCTTCCTGGGAGGAGGACAGATTATCTTAGGGTCCTCGACATCTAAATCAGAGCCCAGGACATCACTAGCGCTCACAGACTGGCGAAGGAGGGAGATAAGTGGAAAGGAGAAGGGAGGGAGAAGGGGAGAAGGAAGGAAAGAAGAATGGAGGAAATAAGACCAAGGAGAAGGCCTTCGGTCACCAACTCCAAATCTCTGTGTGTGTCCCCTGGGCAGAAGTACACCAGAGGCTGGCAGCTGCTTGGAGCTGCAGGGTTATGGCAGAAAGCCAGCTGAAGCAAACATGTCCAGATGTGTGAATGACAGGGTGACCTCCAAGAGACCCCCACCTTCCGGCCAGCCATAGTGGCCATCTTGTTCCTAAGTACTTAGAATGGAAGGACCATGACCTAGCAATGGCCTAGCAATTGTGCTTACACAGTATTTAATGGTTCTTGGGTGGTACAAATGGTTAAGTGCTCAAATACTAACCAAAAAGTTGATGGTTCAAACCCACACAGAGGTATGTGGGAAGACAGGGCTGGAGATCTGCTTCTGAAAGGTCATAGCCTTGAAAACCCTACGGAGTAGTTCTACTCTGCACACATGGGGTCGCCATGAGTCAGAATTGTCTAGATGGCAACTAAAAACAACAACAGTATTTAACAACCCTGATAGTTTGTGCCATTTATTTGCTTTCTTAATATGTGGGCTCTTTGGTTTCCAGCAACTAACTCCTAGGAATAAATTGTGACATAACTCTGAAGGCAGTTATGTACACTTTAGAGTGAAGAGACTCAAGTGTCTGTTTCCCCAGCTAAGCACTTAGCAGTGATGTGCAAGTCAAATTACTTTGTAAATTTTGGTTCCCATCTGTGAAATTGTGGATTATAACACTAACCTTAACGCCAACGTTAAATAATGAATGTAAAATCCCTGACACACAGTAGCATTCGATAAATGTCCCTTAGATATCCCTTCTGGAACCTGGACTCTCCTGACCTCCGGACTGGCATGTGCCTCAGCTGGGCCCCGCTCTCCTCTCCCAAAGCTGGCCACGGCCTGCTTGTGGCCTCCTCGGCCTCCCTTCAGGTGGCTGCCTCCCATCTCTTCTCTTCTTATACCCAGAGCACTCTTCATAAAGATCCAAATCCTATCATGTTAATTTACAGTTTAAAGCTCTTCTTTCACTCCCTACTTGGGGTGGGATAAGGTACAAGCTTGGCAAGGACGACCCACAGGCCCTTTGCCATGTGAATCCAGCCTTTCTCTCCAGGTCCATTTTCCAAAACACCTTCCTCATGTTTCTCCTGAGTATCTAGTAGCCAGAGCTGGCCACTCAGCCCTGCCCAAGTGTGAGGGACTGAAAGTACGGAGGACCACATGGATACTAGCAACGAGTCGATTCTGACTCACAACGATCCTGTGTGTCAGAGCAGAACTGTCCTCCATAACGTTTTCAGTGATAATTTTTTGGAAGTAGATAGCCAGGCCTTTCTTCTAAGGCATCTCTGGGTGAACTTGAATCTTCAACTTCTTGGTTAGCAGCTGAGCACGTTAACCATCTGCACCACCCAGGCACTCCACGTGGATACTAGTGAGCACTAAATATCTCATGACACCTTGAAAACTTGTCTCCACAGGTCTAGAACGCCTGGGTTGAATTAAAAATCTGAACAGAAAGGGAGGTTGACAGATGTTAAGAATAATTTTCTTCCTGAACATCCCTAGACATCTAGGTCCCTCATTGCTCTTGTCCATGCTTTCTTGCCCCTAACCTGCAGCACCTGCTACCCAGGTGAACTGTCACCTGCTCCATCACTGTGTTCAGCTCACCTCTGAGAACATCTCTTTTGTCTGGGTTGGGAGCTCTTCCCCCAATTGCTAGCCTATCTACCCACTTGTGTTGGCTTTTGGCCTAGCCTCCAAAGAGCCTGTTCTTCTGTGGACTAGGCTTTCCCGTAGCACCCTTGACTGGCTGTCCTTGAGTGCCCCACAGGCAAGTCAAGATCCAGGACTCACCCTCTGTCCACCTGCCATGTCCTCCAGTAAAGATCAAGCTAGCTCTAGCTGGGGCGTGCTGAAATAGGCTCAATGAATCTCATATAAACACCTCACCTAGAAATGTCAAGAAGACACATTCCATCTTTATATAAACGTGCAATCATTTTGGATGTACTCTCAATTTTTTCCTGGAGTTGGTAAAATGTTTAGACTAACGTATCTGACATCTGCCATCTCACCACTCACTCAAGTAGAGCAGTGTCTAAAGCATTCAGAGAACCTGTGATTCTCACAGGAGCCGGGGTCCCAATTAACGCCATCAAGGTACTAATTTCTGACAGCAAATCAAGGCGCATTACTAGAGAATAAAATTACAAATGGCTTGCGACCTAAACATATCTTCAACAGTTATACTCTATAAAACGTGATTTTATAATAGTCAAGGGCACAAAGGGAAAGTTCCATTCTCTAACTTCCATTTCAATTTGTTAGATGATTGCTAGTGAGGGAGAGAAAATTGGAGTTGGTGCCAAATGGTTTGCAGGAAATTGCACCTAGCTTCTCAAATTTCTCAGCAAGTTGCAAAGATAGCAGGATCTAAGAAAGCAAAATACATGCATTTAGTTCATCAAGGATATAGCTGAAACAAAAGACCAGAGGTATACCAATTTTCACGAAAGGCAGGCATAAACATACCTATCAGAGCTCATGACTTGTGTTAACCTTAGAGAAATATGTACAGTGTTGACACCCCTGAAAGGTCTCATTGTCCCTCAGCCAAGAAGATCATTAGATACATTCTCCAACCAGGACACACACGTATTATCTCCATCTTCTTGGAATTAGAGTCTAGGAACCCAGCCCTTAAGTATAAGCTTAGAAAAGAAACAACTCATCAAAATTCCCTTGAATAGCACTCTTTAAAAAACAATTTAATGTTAGCTTAATCTCCTGTGGCCACTAGAGCTGAGAAAGATATATATATATATACATGAATGGATTAATTTTCATTTCCACAGTAGAAATGCACATTTTTGTAGCACACTTCACTTGAGAATATCAGATTATTTTCCTACACTAAAAGCCCTCCCCAAATCATGAGAATTTTAAAAAGAGCAAGTGCTATTGCCTCACTTCCTAGAGGGAGAAACCAAGTCAGAGAAGCTAATGTTTAGATAAGTTAACCCAGTATTCATTTGCAAGGATCAAGGCCTTCAGATTCTTGAGTGAAATCAAGAACCCAAGGCTGACGGTATTACAACCTGAGGTTTTGGGGTGAAAAATAGAAAAGGAAGTGCCTCAGTGTGGAGAAGTGACGTTGTGTTAGTTGGATACATGTTCTGCAGGCATGCGCACACAGGCAGGAGTTTGGGAAAATGTCATTTCAAAACCTTTGATCTCCCTGGCCAGTGTGGCACTCACAAAAGCGTAAAGGAAGTACTTGCAGATAGATTTTAAAGAATTCTTCGATTGCCTGTAAATCTGGAGTTAGCAATTCTGAAATGCAGTGCAAGCTCAGCCACACTCTCCTTGCTGATGCACTTGTCTGCGCTAACCTTGAACTTCTAAGAACCCAGCCAGACCTTTCCCTGACAGCTGCGATTGCTGGTTTTCTTGATACTAGAAACTAACAGGGCTGGTCCTTTTTACAGAATTTCAGGATTTGGCTGTTTTTTAGCATACTTTCAAAAATTGAAAATTACCCTTTCAAATAATTGGACTAGTTTTTGTTCATGGCAGCAACTTTCGAAGATGGAGAAGCATCCTTAGTCTACACTGGGATGGCATGCAGGTCAGCTCAAGCCCTTTAATCAACCACCGGCTCTTCTCACTACCAGTGTTTCACAACAGCTTTCAAAAGACTCCATAAATCATGACCAAATTTAATACTCTTATCTTTAAAGCCCACTTTATGTCAAAAACAAAACAAAAACCTAGTAAGTGACTTGAAAAAAACACCAGGAAACTTTCCTATTAGGCATGAGTTTTGTAATTTAATAAAATCCAGCACATGGGAAGAATTTCTGCCCCACGTGAGGGCACTCGGGGGCCCAAGGTCTGCAGGTCACATCCCTCCAATGCATAAGTGCTGCAGCTGAATTCGTCTGTTGCCATCTCCCAGCCAGGGTGCCATTAGCACTCAGCAACGGGCTTCATAAAGCGAACTTTTAACTCTCTCTCTTCCTCGTGAGTTGATCAAAAGCTAAGTGTAGATATAACGAATCCACACAATCGTGTAACCTTAAAACTGGGAAGGACCTTTGAAGTTCTCTAGTCCAAATTCCCACCCAAAGTGGGAGCCTTCACACTGTCCGCTGACACTTGGTTAACGACCCCCTGCTTGAAGCCTCCCTGTGGGACAGCACCCAGAACAACCTGCTCCCCAGCTGGGCACTTCCTGTGGGCCACAGGGAAAAGGACAAGGGGCTAACTGGTGTTGAGCTCCATGCCCAGCATGTGCCTGGCCCTTCACCCATTGCCTCTGCACTGTGGCTGCAGGGAGATCTGACTCCATTTCACAGACAGATTCATGGAGGTCCAGGGACAAGGTGAGCTGCTTTAAGGGAAAGGGCTAAAGTGGAGGCACATCTGACAGATGCCAGACCCCATGCTCTTCCTACCTCATTGGTCTTCAGATGGAAGTATGCAAAATGAAAGTACACCTTCCATCAGTTCCCACCATTGGCTCTGATTTCTTTTCTGAGTGTAATCCACATTACATATAAATCTATTTATGTAGAGACATAGATCCCCAATCGATCCCCTGCTCTTCAGCCCCAATGCCTCCGATTTCAACCCACAGCGAACTCTGGCTTCTGCAGTGGCCTCCAAGCTGTGGTCTCCTCATTTCCGACCAACAAGTCCTTCTCCACTCGGCACCCCGAATGATTTTACAAACACATCAATAAAATCATGTCACTCCCCTGTGTGGCTTCCCATTGTCTTCAGAAAAATATCCAGATTCCTTAGTGTGGCTGTAGAATCCTCTGTTGAAGCACCTCCATGACCCTCCCCATCCAACTGTCAGTGATTCCACCCCTTTAATACTCCTCATGGACTCCAGAAAAATTCCTGACTGGGACCTTTGCACTGTCTTCTATTTTCCTTGCCTGGAATACCAGCCTCATGTTGTCTCCAGCTGCCTCTTTCATGCCATTCAGTTCTTATCCTCATCGAGGCACTGATAGCCTGGAAGCCAGCTCTGATATTCTATCCCACTGTCCTATTTTATATTCTTCGTGGCACTTATCACTATTTTATATTATGTTATTGTCCTTCGTTTATTGTTTCCCAGTACCAACCTGCCAACTAGAATGTCAGCTCCAGTGAGCAGGGGCCTTGTCTGCCTGGCACGTCACCTGAGCTCTGGACCTGGAACCATGGCCGGTAAAAGTAGGTACAAAAATAATCCATTGGATTTCTTGAATGTTCCATGTGAAAAATCTTTCTAGAATTGAAAACTAGACTCTTGCCCTCTGGATTTTCTCTTCTCCAGGTAAAATGCATCAAGTCCTTCAAGCTGTCCTTGACACTCCTTCTAGACTCCGGCCACCGGAGGAGAGATGCTCTCTAACAATGCAAAATCCAGATCTGAACACAGTCCTACATTTGAGTATGATTAGATTCCTTAGGGAGAAACTTTAATACGTGGAAAAGGGCCTGTGTTTAGTAAAAGTACCCTGGTCTGATAGAAAGTGTCCAGGTAGTCCAGCGCAGGTAGCTGTGGGTCTCTGCCTTTGCCTCACCCTTCATTTTAGAGACATCTCCTGGGCCTGGGGGCTCCCGGACGGTGGGGAAGACCTGGTGGCTCCAGCTACACCCAGTCATCCTCTGCCTGCCTCTTGCACACAGTGTTCAGGCCTCCATGTGTGGCCTTATTATCAAAGACAAGACTTTGGGCTCAAATTAAAGGACCCACTCCTGAGGGTTGGAACTCCAAAGCAAGGGCTTCTTTCTAGGAATGTGCTCTTGAAAGGGAAAGGCAGGTGAGGGAAAAAAGACTAAGCTCACCACTGCCAGAGACACCTGCTCCTAAACAGTTTCTCTACGCCTCTCACAGGCATCTGCCACCCACTTCTTGTCTTTCAAGTCAGAAAATAAGCAAAGTCAATGCAACAGACTAAGTCAATGCAACAGACTAAGTCAATGCAGCAGAAAGTCAAGGTGGTTTCGTACCCATCTGATTTAGAATCAATGTGATTAATCAGTCCAGAAAATTCAATCTGCAATGAGAATTATAACCTCGTGAATTTAATTTTACTGTCTCACAACCAAAAAAAAAAAAAAACACCAGCTGCTGTCAAGTCAATTCTGACTCATAGTGACCCTATAGGACAGAGTAGAACTGCCCCATAGGGTTCCCAAGGAGCAGCTGGTAGCTTCGAACTGCTGACCTTTTGGTTAGCAGCCGTAGCTCTTAACCACTGCGCCACCAGGTCTCGACAAATGGGTGGTATAAATTCCCTTCCACACTTGGTTTTTGAGTTCTACTATCTAGGAATTGGAAAGGGTCTTAAGGCCTCAGAATCCAGTTTATATGGGGGGAACTCAGAGATGAATGCAAATGGAACAAGCATGACTAGATTGGAAGCCAGACTCTTGGGTCCTGGACATGGCAGTGCTACTAACTCCCATCTGATTTCATCCTGGTCGCATACATCTCTGCATCCATAACCACCAAGTATTTATACCTGATGACTTTTAAGGTTAGTTTTAGCTCTGGGATGTCACAATCAGGATTTACAGCAATAATCAGTTCAAATTCTACCTCTTCAACGAGGTGTTCTTTGACGAGCTTGTCTAAACTAGGCCCCATCTTATTATGCACACCCTATTTGTTTCCTTCTGGCACTTATTCCAACCTACAATGACTCATTTATTTCGTGTTTATATTCCCTTTCCCCCACTCCCAGCTCCAAGATGAGAGGGAGTACACTGTTCTTCTTCACTGTTGTCTCGCCAATGTCCAGCACGGCACACCTGGCACAAAGTAGGCACTTAATATTTGGTGAATTTCTTAATCATAGTATCTAGCCTCTGGTTAGATTATTCATGGCATAGAACAGTTAGCTCCACACAAAGCTGAGAATACCGTATGTGAGCCTCTCCAATCATTAAAATCTTCAGAGTCAGCCCAAATCTGCTTCACTCAGTTTCTATCTTTTGGCCCTGGTTCTAACCTTCGGCTCATCTATTCGTATAACCAGTTGTTCAGATAGAAGAGGCACAAAGTTTCTTTAGAATACTGTTTTGAAACCTTTCTGTTGGTAGCCTGGAAAAGAGGGAAAACAACAACGCCCAACAGTGGCTGTCTAAACCATGACCCTCTCCCACGTGCGAGAACAGAACTGACATGGAGATCAGGGTCTGTGTTCCAAGGCTCTGAGTTCAGGAATAGCAGAGCCGAGAGGGAAGCAGAATGCCCTTGATGGTCACTCCTGTATTCCAACCACTCTCCTGGGGATGATAAACTCTAAAAGGATGCAACAGAAGAAAAGATCCCAGTGAGAACACGGCATGGCTTGAATTTCCCTAGAGGTTCCTTGCCATGGTATCATACCTCCTAAACAATTGACACAGTCCAGAAAGACCTCAGAAAAGATCAACAACTGGGAGGAGGGTGATCCTGGACAAATGCATGTGTTTTGTGTATTGGTTTGCTTGGTTTATTTCATTCAGCTAAGTTAAAGTCACATTCCACCCTCTTATCCCCCTGACCTGTCCTTCATGGAAATCATGTTGTACCAACAGGACCTATGTGTAAAGAGCTGGGGCCATATAAGCAGGACATTGCCTGTGGCTAATGTAGGACTCGGCGTGTCCATGCCACCCTGCAACACCACCATCCCTGGCATTGAGCAACCAGGGAGGCTTCCTCCTGCTACTGGGTCAACCTTGAGCCTTTCCTCTCAGCTGTGAACCCAGTAAAGGAAGGTAGTCCATTTGAGTGGGAATGCAGAGGGTGTGGCCCCTGGGGGAGGTCAGGGCGAGTGCGCAGTGCAACAAGCCTTCAGGGGAACCATCAAGTAATTGGCAAGCTCCAGGCTGCCTTGGCCAAGGGCTCCCATCCTCTGTAATCACAAAGTACATTTGCCTCACATGGCAAGCACTGCTTCCTTTGTTCTCTTCAGCCTCTATGGGAGGCCGAGCCCTTGGGAATAAAAATGCACAATAACAGGCTGTAAAAGCCCAAAGATTGTTTCTGCTAACAACTATTCTCTGTGTGAGCCACGTCTCCAAACTGCATCTTCACAAAGTCCTTAGACGCCGATGTAGGTAAATAGTCACACCCTAGTAAAAGAGCTATTTAAAAAAAGAAATGAGTAAAGCTGTAATTGCTATCATTCCTATCAACCACCCTCGCTTTGAAGATGGTTTACATCCTCAGCCCTTTAGCAAGTCTCTGTAGATGTTTTGTCTCTTTATTAAGTCACCCCTCCTATGTCACCTGTGTGTGTTTGTGTGTGTGTGTGTGTGTGTGTGTGTGTGGCAAATGGCATTTATGCAAAAGCAGAATCCAGGTCTTAAGAAATAGCTTATTTCTACCGCAACAGAATCTTCTTCAAAATACCATGAGTGGATCATGTTACCAGTTCCAATGTTTTTGGTTCCCAAACTGAAAAGGTTCATGGGGTCAGCAATTTCTTGAGGAGTCTTTACAAGCATTGCCTGTAAGCAAAGATGGAGTTTGAAACAAGAGAAAAATTGGGGCATCCAACTGGGCAAGGTTCTCTGAAGAACTTCTCAGAAATCAATGCCAGGTCCCATTCCAGACTAATGAGAGTACATTATCTGGGTCATGGGACCCAGGTATCTTTATCTTTTTAAACTCCCCTGTGGATTTCAATAGACAGCCAGGGTTGAAAACATGGATTAGGCCTTAAAGAGACATTTTAATTAAGATCTCTTGCTCTTCACACTAACCTGACTGCAATTATATTCATAAAGCTGAAATCCCTGTATTCACACACATGTTACCAGACCCTATATTGTCTAGTCTAGCGGTTCCCAAACTTTGATATGTGTGCGAATCACCTGGGAAGATCATAAAGATCACAGAAGCCCTGGAAACTTGAAGTAACTTGAAGCAGGCCTTGGGAGGTTACAAAAGTCCCCAGGCGATTCGAATGCCCACCAGAGTTACAGAACCACTGGCATAGTCCTTGCAGAAAAACCAAAAACCAAACCTGTTGCTGTCGAGTCGATTCCGACTTATAGCGACTCTATAGGACAGAGTAGAACTGCCCCATGCGGTTTCCAAGGAGCTCCTGGTGGATTCGAACTGCCGACCTTTTGGTTAGCACCTGTAGCTCTTAACCACCATGCTACCAGGGTTTCCATAAAATAGCATATATAAATACTTCCCTAAATGTCAGCAAGCTTCAGGATAGTGCTTCTGGCCTCTATAACTGGAATTCTAATTATTAGTCAAATGTCCGTCCTATGGATCTGAGTCAAGTTGAAGCCCCTTCTTAATCTTCTTCCTCCCCCTAAACACACGTCAGAAATCCATTTGGAGAAAAGCGCCTGAGCAAAGATCGGTGTGTTTAATCATGTGGGCCTAAGACAGTCTTCTATGCTGGGTCTCTAGCCTCTCAAGCCCAAGAAATAAACAAAACAGGATGAGACCGTGTCATCAAACAGGAAGGTCCCGAGAGGAGTTGCTTTCCTGACCCCACATGTTGGCATTCTCCACAATGAGCCAGGCTACAAAGCCCACCCCCAGGGTCTCAGCTGTCCAGAAGGAGAGATGCTTGGAGGTCGAGCCTCCTCCCAGGAAATCAAGTTTCTGTCCAAAGCTTGCAGTGGGTTGTAAGCCTGGCAAGGTTTGAGGAGACATAGAATGGTTGGGTTGCCAGAGAAAGGCAGAGGGAGTGGAGTCTTTGACTGGCCCACCTAAAGGCATCCCTCTCAGCTGCACTCACCCCACTGAATGAACTGGAAGAGCAGGGAGGATACTGTTGAACCATGCACCCAGACAACTAGTCTCTCAGTCCATCCTAGCTTCAAAGACACGGGAACACTTTATCCCAGCCTAAATTCCAGGACAAGACCAGGGGACAGGGCAGGTGTGGACCAGCAGACAATGTCTAGACTGGCACAGAGCCTTAAGGAGCCAGCCCTGCCTGCATGGCCCACCCTGGACTCTATGATAGGACCGAGGTCTGCATGAACCACATCTGCTAACCCTGTTCATGCTGAGCCCCACCCCGCAGCCTCTTGCTCCTTCCCTCTCTGGATTCCCACCTCTGCCACCTCCTCACTTGCATCTCCACATTGGCTGGCTGCAGTTCTGCCTTTTACCTTTAGGACTTCAGCCACCCTTTATTTCTCAATTTTAGGTGCACATGTTTATGAGCTGCCCCAGAAGATTTCTCTGCTGGAACACCCAGCCACAAAGGCCCTGGCTGGCAAAGCCATCGTCACCCACTCAGAGAGGCTCTGCAACCAGGGGCAGGGTGCCTGGCAAGGGGGTTCATAGGATGGGAATGGAGGGAGAGCTACCCTCTGGCTGCACTGATGACTCTTTTCTGAAGAGGTATAGGGTCAGCACCCACAGTGGTAGAGTTTAAAATCAGAAGCAAAGGTCAGGTTTTCAGAAATAAAGCTTGGATCTTAAAAGCTTAGCACATAGAATGGTGATTTTCAACTCTTAGTGTGTGTAAGGATCACCCGAATGAGATCAAAATGCAGATTTTAAGGTCCTGCCCCAGAGATTCTGCTCCAGGGCATGGAGCCTGGGAATCTGCATCTTTAGCAAGCCCTGCTGGGGCTGTGGATGCAGGTGTGCTGAAGAAAAGATGTTGAGAGACCCAATTATAAACAAAAACAGAGTCTGGGGATGGCCTGAGGTCAGGTAACCAAAAAAAAAAAAGGCCAGAGAAAAAACCCAAAAACCCGCTGCCGTCAAGTCAATTCCAACTCATAGCGACTCTATAGGGCAGAGTAGAACTGCCCCATAGAGTTTCCAAGGAGTGCCTGGCGGATCCGAACTGCTGACCTTTTGGTTAGCAGCCGTAGCACTTAACCATTACGCCACCAGGGTTTCCACCAAAGCCAGAGCAGTATGGAAATCTGAGAGAATCTGAGGTCTGCACTGGCAGGATGGGAAAAGAAACAGGGAATATGTGGGCATGGGTTGTGGGTCTCAAAAAGCCACAGCTCTCTGAGCCTAACTTCCTTTTATTCTGAAAGTCACCAATTTCTTATTTCAAGAAATACGAGCAGGTCTTAGGGGCATTGCGGACTATAAAATCGTCCTACTTAGAAATAGACTCCTAATTTATAGAGTTGAGATTCCACTGGAGAGGAAAGAGCTGGTTTTATTTTGGGTAAAATATGAGGCTGTAACTTGATAACTTTTCAAATCTCCTTATATATTTTCGGGGACTATGCAGTAATTGCCTCCAGAGGCGAGGCCCTGACCAGTCAGGGGAGGAATTCCAGCCGGGAGAGGAGGCTGTGGCCATACTCAGTGCAGAGCAGCAGTCCCAGGAAGAGGATATGGGCGTGTCCACCAAAGGCTGAGGGATCAAATAGAAAATAAGGAACCACAGAGACAGACAGAAAATGGCAAGCAGAAGCAGAAAGGGGCCAGAAACGTGCTCCCGACAACACAAGAACCCTGCTCCCGTTCCAGGTGATGCCGAAATAGCTCTCAAGGATCACTAAGTCCCACAGGACTTCCTCTAGTGAAATGAGCACAATGAGGGGGCAAAGGATGAGTCCCTTACAGCCTGGTATGGCCCTCTCCATCTCAGGGGCTTTGGTCAGACAGAGAACTGAAGCCAAAATAGGACAGTGCCAGGGACAGATTACCCAATAAGCAAGGTACCTAGGGGCTTAATTTTATTTACTTCCTATCTATAGTTCACCATGTGAAATTAGGTTTCACCACCCATGTGAAATGGCACGCTACAGCTTAGTAAGTAAGCACAACCAAGCCCATGGGTAACTCGCTTACTGTAAGCCAGGGCATACTGTGCTTACTGATTAATGCGCCCTGGACAGTGCGAGGATTTAAAGGCGCCACGCCCTGCTGAGCTAAGGCCCTGTTTTGGATTGAATTGTATCCCCCTAAGATATGTGTTGAATTCCTGACTCTCGTGCCTAGGGATGTGATACTATTTGGAAATAGAGTTTCTCTTGTGTTGTGTTAATGAGGGTGGATCCTAAACCTAATCACTTCTGAGTTATGAAAAGACCAGAATAAACATGCGCACACACACACACACACACACATATACACACACACACATACGCACACACAGGCAAAGACAGATGTTATGTCTACAAGTCAAAGAATGCCAAGGAACCAAGAAACCTAGGGCTACTGACAAGTATCAATGCAGCCAAGACCCTAATTTAAATTTTTAGGCTCCAAAATGATGAGAAAATACATTTCTGTTCTTTATAGCCACTCACTTGTGGTATCTGTGTTGCAGCAGCACTGGGTAACTAAGACAGGCCTTAAAGCCACCAGATTTTCTATCTAATTTGTGATGTCCCATTTTCTGCATCATGAGACAAGTAGGATAGCGCAGCTTCGTTCCTTAAAGTCATATGTGGTTTGTGCAGAAGACCTCTAAACTGTGTCTACATGATACCAAAATGTTGGAACAGGAATTTTATTGTCTTAAGTAGTGGTTGCAGAAAAAGAGGCACAATCCCCATCTACACAGAAGCTTTGGCCTACTAGTAAGACACCCACCCAGCAAGTAATCTCACCACAAATGCACAAATGTGAACAGCAACTATAGGAAGCACTGCAAAGGAGAGATAAACTAAGAAAGCTTATACTCCTTGACTCCCTGAGGCTCACACAAAGCATCGCATGCCAAAGTACACTCACCTGAGATATGGAGGACATGTGTGCATTAACTGGTCAAAGAACATCAAGGCAAACAAAATAACCTGCCAAAGCCCAGAAAGAATAGAGAAGTGGCTGGGGCCTGGATAGCAAGGTGGGCATGGCATGATATCAAAATCAAGAGAGAAGCAGAGACTGGACTGTGCAGGGTGCTGAGTCCAGGTAAAGATATTGGGCTTTGTTCTGGGGGAAAAAAATTTTTTTTAAAAAGGAAAGCCATTGAAGGATTTTCAGCAGGGTAGTAGGATAGAGGCATGATGAGGTTTTAATTTTGAAAGATCCTCCTGACCAGCTACAAAAAAGCAAGAACAGATGCAGAGAACACACAGGCTATTTCAGTGAGGCAGGAGAGGAATGCTGTGGCTTAGACTAAGATGATGGTTGAGGATAGAAGCAGATGGGTCTGAGAATATTTGGCAGGCCAAATCATCATGGACTAGACTGCACTGGGGTGGTTGAGGGGACAGGTGTCAGGAATGATCTTCAGGTGTGTGGTGCACACGGGCAATTTCCTAACATGAGAAACCAGGAACAAGGCTGGACTTGTAGCTCAGGATTTTTTTTTTTTTTTTTTTTTTTTGTACTTTAGATGAAGGTTTACAGAGCAAACTAGCTTCTCATTAAATTAGTACATGTATTGTTTTGTAACATTGGTTGCCAACCCCACGACATGTCACCACTCTCCCCTTCTCCACCTTGGGCTCCCTATTACCAACTTTCCTGTCCCCTCATGCCTTTTAGTCCTTGCCCCTGGGCTGGTATGCCCCTTTAGTCTCGTTCTGTTTTCTGGGCCTGTCTAATCTTTGGCTGAAGGGTGAACCTCAGGAGTAACTTTATTACTGAGCTAAAAGGGTGTCCAGGGGCCATACTCTCAGGGTTTCTCCAGTCTCTGTTAGACCAGTAAGTCTGGTCTTTTTTTTTTTTTTTAGTTAGAATTTTGTTCTACATTTTTCTCTAGCTCTGTCTGGCACCCTCTATTGTGACCTCTGTCAGAGCAGTCGGTGGTGGTAGCTGGACACCATCTAGTTGTGCTGGGCTCAATCTGGTGGAGGCTGTAGTAGTTGCGGTCCATTAGTCCTTTGAGCTAATTTTTCCCTTGTGTGTTTGGTTTTCTTCATTCTCCCTTGCTCCAGATGGGGTGAGATCAGTGAAGTCTCTTAGATGGCTGCTCACAGGCTTTTAAGACCCCAGATGCTACTCACCAAAGTAGAATGTTGAACATTTTCTTTATAAACTATGTTATGCTAATTGAGCTGGATGTTCCCAGGACCATGGTCCCCACAGCTCTCAGCCCAGTAATCTAGTCCCTCAGGGAGTTTGGAAGATTCTAATTTCATTTTTATTATGTTAAGATCAAGGTGCCATCTAAATGAAAGCTTCAAGAAGGCAGTTGAATACATGTTTCTGGAGTTCAGAAGAAGGGTCTAGAAGGAGACTGTCAGCTGCACACAGGAGCTGAGTGAGCCACAGTTCTGAATAAGATTGTCTGAAGACAGCACCATGTGAAAAGAGAGGAGGGCCAAGAATGGGGACTTGTGGAACATTGACATGTAACCTCTGAGGAAAATGACCCAGCACAAAAAATGCCCAGGCAGAGAGGAAGGAAACCAGTAGGGAGTAGTGACCCAGAGGTCAAGAAAAGAGACTATGTCAAAAAAGAAGCAAAGAAAGTAGAAAGTATAATTGACTGCTGTTTGGTGGAGTGTTCTGTATATTTCAATGAGGTCAAGTTGGTTGATTGTGGCATTTAGATCTTCCACGTCTTTATTGAGCTTCTTTCTGGATGTCCTGTCCTTCACCAAAGTGCTGTGTTGAAGTCTCCTACTATAATTGTGGAGCTGTTTATCTCACATTTCAATTCTGTTAGAGTTTGTTTTACGTATCTTGCAGCCCTGTCATTGGGTGCATAAATATTTAATATGTTATATACTCATGGTATATTGTCCCTTTAATCATTATTTTTTTTTTAATCATTATATAGTAGCCTTCCTCATCCTTTGTGGTAGATTAAACTTTAGTCTATTTTATCAGAAATTAATATTGCCACTCCTGCTCTTTTTTGATTGTTGTTTGCTTGATGTATTTTTTTCCAACCTTTGAGTTTTAGTTTGTGTCTCTAAGTCTAAGGTGTATCTCTTGTAGGCAGCATATAGAAGGATCATGATTTTTTATCCATTCTGCCATTCTCTGTCTCTTTATTGGTGCATTTAGTCCATTTACATTCAGTGTAATTATGGATAGGTATGAAGTTAGTGCCGTCATTTTCATGTCTTTTTGTGTGTGCTGTTGACAGTTTCTTTTTCCCACATAATTTTTTGTGCTGAGTAGTTTATCTTTATATATTGTCTTTTCCTCTTATTCGTTGTTGTTGATATTGTTTCTGCTGAGTGTCTATTTTTTTCTTGTATTTTATTTTGATGTGTAGAATAGTTTGTCTCCATTGTGGTTACCTTAATATTTACCCCTATTTTTCTAAATTTAAACCTAACTTTTATTTCTTTGTATCGCCTTGTCTTCTTCTCCATATGAAAGATCTCTGACTACATTTCTTAGTCCCTCTTTATTGTTTTAATGTTGTCTTCTTTTATATAATGACATCGCTGTTTCCCTGTTTTGAGCTTTTTTTATCTTGATTTATTTTTGTGATTTCCCTGTCTGGGTTGACATCTGATTACTCTGTCCAGTGTTCTAGTCTTGGGTTGATACCTGATATTATTGATTTTCTAACCAAAGAACTCCCTTTAGTATTTCTTGTAGCTTTGATTTGGTTTTTACAAATTCCCTAAACTTCTGTTTATCTAGAAATATCCTAATCACCTTCATATTTGAGAGACAGTTTTGTTGGATATATGATTCTTGGTTGGAAATTTTTTTCCTTCAATGCTTTATATAAGTCATCCCACTGCCTTCTAGCCTGCATGGTTTCTGCTGAGTAGTCCCAGCTTATTCTTATTGACAAAGTGGGAGGCCTTACTCTGCCTGATTTTAGAACCTATTTACCACCACAGTAGTCAAAACAGTGTGGTACTGGTACAACAACAGATACATAGAGCAATGGAACAGAATTGAGAATCCAGACATAAATCCATCCGCATATGAGCAGCTGATATTTGACAAAGGCCCAAAGTCAGTTAAATGGGGAAAAGACAGTCTTTTTAACAAACAGTGCTGGCATAACTGGATATCCATCTACAAAAAAAATGAAACAAGACCCATACCTCACGCCATGTGCAAAAACTAACTCAAAATGAATCAAAGACCTAAATATAAAATCTAAAACAATAAAGATCATGGAACAAAAAATAGGGACAATGTTAGGAGTCCTAATACATGGCATAAACAGTATATGAAACATTACTAACAATGCAGAAGAGAAACTAGATAACTGGGAGCTCCTAAAAATCAAACACCTATGCTCATCCAAAGACTTCGCTAAAAGAGTAAAAAGATTACCTACAGATTGGGAAAACGTTTTTAGCTATGACATTTCCAATCAGTGCCTGATCTCTAAAATCTACATGATACTGCAAAAACTCAACTATGAAAAGACAATTAACCCAATTAAAAAATGGGTAAAAGATATGAACAGACACTTCACTAAAGAAGACATTCAGGCAGCTAACAGATACATGAGAAAATGCTCACAATCATTAGCCATTAGACAAATACAAATCAAAACTACAATGAGATTCCATCTCATTCCAACAAGGCTGGCATTAATCCAAAAAACACAAAAGAATAAATGTTGGAGAGATTGTGGAGAGACTGGAACACTTATACACTGCTGGTGGGAATGTCAAATGGTACAACCACTTTGGAAATTGATTTGGTGCTTCCTTAAAAAGCTAAAAATAGAACTACCATATGATCCAGCAATCCCACTCCTTGGACTATATCTTAGAGAAATAAGAGCCTCTACACAAACAGATATATGCACACCCATGTTCATTGCAGCACTGCTTATAATAACAAAAAGATGGAAGCAACCAAGGTGCCCATCAACGGATGAAAGAATAAATAAATTTTGGTATATTCACACAGTGGAATACTGCGCATCAATAAAGAACAGTGAGGAATCAGGGAAACATTTCATAACATGGAGGAACCTGGAAGGCATTATGCTGAGTGAAATTAGTCAGTTGCAAAAGGACAAATATTGTATGAGACCACTGTTATAAGAACTTGAGAAATAGTTTAAACAAAGAAAAAAATATTTTTTGATGGTTATGAGAAGTGGGAGGGAGGGAGGGAAAGAAGTATTCAAAATTTAAAAAGAAAAAAAAAGGAGCAAATAGTTAATAATGCCAAATACTGCTTATAAGTTCAAAAAAGCAAAAGGACATCAAGGGCCATCCCGAAGGATAGTGCTGAAAGGTCACGTCAAGGGCTGTCCCAGAGGACAGTGCTGAAAGGTCAGTAGATGTCGGGATAGGCTTCTGATTGCACATGAAAAAAAATGTCTGTGGGGAAATGCTAAAGTTTTTTTAATATGTGAAAAATATGGTTGGAACTATGTTTAGAAAAAATCAGGGTCCTATTCAGATAGCTTGAAATGGGGTGGGGGGAACAGAGCTAGGATTTCAGTTGCTGGATAATAATATAGTCGTGTAAGAAATCATGAGTTCCAGGATAATGCCGTGATGATGTTGGGAAATGGACAGTTGCTGATTGATCAAGTTCATTGAGTTAATAGTAACTGAATGAAGGGGTGACTATACAAGAGGCATAAAACATAGAATCAGCCAGACTTAATAGTTCAACAGTTTATTCCACAGTGAAGGTACTAACAACTAAGAGATCGACATAAAAGAGAACTTTCCCCACTTCCCACTTTAGGGTGGATGGCTAGGAATTCAGTGCTGAGCATTGTTGTTCACTGTTGTTGTTTTAGATCCTACTGGAACATCACAAAGAATGTTTATCGGCCAATTTGATCTGCACAATTGGAGCCCAGAAGGGATCAGGGCCAGCAAGTATGGAGTCTCAGCAGGGACTGGAAGAATTCACCCAGAGGATATCAATGGAAAGACATGTTTTCAGAAGGAAGAGCCTCAGAACCAGGGACTTATTACACAATAAGTAAGGTAAGCATGTGCTTACAGCATCAACAAAACAGGGGAACAAGTCATTCAAAACAAAGACCTATAGACGCCAAGCAGACAGGACACATTTTTTTTTTGCCACCTCTTCTTAGAATGCGCAGTTCTTAAAACACATTTAGGCAATGACCAAGTATTAAAATATCTTCCTAATACACGTTGGGAAGCGCATGCTGTAGCAACAAGTACAATCCTGGAATCCTGCATTCAGATTGTAGATGCCTTAGAAAATATTGCTGAAGACCAGACACAAAACGGAGATAGTAAAAGAGAACTGAAAACATTGCCCACAAAATGCAGACACTGGAGTATGTGTTTATGTTGGTTATGTGAAATAATATATTGCAGCATTATATTAACAAGTATTAACATAACAAGTCAAGTTCTCCAAGGTCTGGAAGTAAATTTAAAGACATGCACAGATCTCTACTAGTCATTAACAAGGTATTTACATAATTTAAGAGAAAATTTTGAAAACACAACAAAACAAAAACTGCCAAACACCAATTATCAAGCAGTTCACTGTCAAAGAAGCATTAAAAGGAAACAAGTAAATGACGGAAGTGCTCCAGAAGTCCTGAGCGCCAGAGATGATTTTCGTGTAACCATATACTACACCATCATTGACACACTTGAAACTTGCGTGAAAAGAAAGGTAAAATTGCATAAAGTTCTTTCAAATATATTTTCCTTCTTAAACAACGTGGATATACCTGATGAAGAATACTTGAAAACATTCAAGAAATTAGTGCAGGCTTATCTCAATGGACTTAAATAGAAACCTTTTGGAGAAGTTTGACAATTTCATTCTTACATGAGAACTAAGTCTGCAGATTCAGGAAAGACAAATTTTACTCGTGTAGGCATGTATGATTCCATAATAGGAGATAAAATACAACATATATTTCCCAAAGGCGAAATTGTTTTACCCGTATTCCTAAATTTAATGATCACAAACTGCGTAATAGGATGCTCATTTTCATCCCTAAAGAGACTCAAAAACCCTCAGTGTACAACAATGATTCAAGAAAAATTTGACCCGTTATCCTTATTATGCATGGAAGTAAATATTGTTTGGTAGCTTAACTGTGATGAAACCAATGAAGAATTTGTAAGAGCAAAGAATAGAAAGTAATGTTAGAGATGAAAGATCTAGCTAAAAACAAGATATAGTAATTTGCTATAATATGTTTTCTGATCATTAGATTTTCTTTTGACATCTTTTCATGTGTTCATTTATAATTATAGCATTTATTACAAAACAAGCATCAAAATTGAAGTATGAACCATTTAAAGCAAAATTGGTAAAAGTCAATTTTTCGTTTCATTTCAACAGGATTTTACATTGTGGAAACAACTTAAGTTCATTGACTCATTTTCTTTGTTGTAGGATACGTGGAATATTATTTTTGTAGAAATTGTGGTCAAAAAAAAAAACTAAACCCATTGCTGTGGAGTCGATTCCAACTCCTAGCAACCCTATAGGACAGAGGAGAGCTACCCCATAGAGTTTCCAAGGAATGCCTGGTGGATTTGAACTGCCAACCTTTTGGTTAGCAACCCTAGCTCTTAACCACTATGCTGCCAGTGTTTCCAAAAATGTGGTATATAGTAAAAATCCTAGCTAGTACCCCACCGTCACTAAAAATGCTATAATCCAGTTCATCTCATTCCACTAAAATGGCATGGGCCACTTTCAAGTTCAATCACTAATATCATAGTTACATTTAAAGAAAGGTTTCATCATGGATAGCTGAAATACACACACACATATATAACTCACACATTGCATTCGTATGTGTGAATAAGCAGAGGGGGGGGTACCACATATTGTCAGTGTTTAGGGCCTTCACGTGCCTTAATCCAGCCCTGCTCTGAGAACAGGCAGATGGATGGCAGGAGCAGAAAGCAAGGTGGGAGACATGAGTAAAGAGGCTCCTGGTAGAGAAGGAGTCTGGTCAGCAGGGTAGAGGGAGTTCATATAGAGTAAGGCTCTGAAAACCCACTGTATTTGGAGGTCATCGGGCTTACTAAGCAGTCTCCACGCATTTGTAGGAGCCAAAAGGAAAGGGCTTGCCACAAATGGGGTGGTCCAAAAGGAAAGCAGGAGCGTACACTGCATCTGAAGGACAGCGATGCTGTGTGGGCACGGGCATGAGAAGGTAAAATAGCCTCAAGGTTCAGTGGAGTCCAGGAAAGGAAATTGTTGTGGTTGTTTTGTGTTGTCCTGTAGAGTTTTTTCATAAGGGAGTCTTGGGTATAAAAAAAAAAAGAGGTAGAAATAGCCAATAAATGAGCAAATAAAAGAAAAAAGATCTATTGCAGTAGTTATCCAACAGGCTAATGAAAACAGTGAAATATTTTCCACCTCTTAAAGTAACCAGCATAAAGCATTTCTACAGACATACCATTTGCGATTAAAAATGGGGTCAGTTAATCACTGAGAGTATTTTTCTTCTTGACTCTGGTGCCCTTGAAGTAGATCACCAGCCCTCCCTTAAGGGCACACCTGGAGGAGTTCACTGAATCCTTTCAGGTACATCCTGGCCTCTTGGTTCCCTCATGGGGTCTGCTGTTTTCTTCCTCTGGGCTGCAGCTATGTTTGTGCACTGGTCTGCCACCGTGCCCTCTGACTCCATGAAGGGGCTGCAGAGTCCCCAAGGCTCCAGGAACCCCCTTTGGGACCTGCTCTGTGTAGGATAAGGTTGCTGGTCATGCCATGATGTGATGAAGATCCTCTAACGTCACAGAGATGAAGAGGCCAAAGGAACCATATTAAAGGTCCAGAAACAAACCAAAGTGAGTGTGTATAGTAACTGAGCATACTGAGTTAGGTGACATGAGGACTAACACACAGCTGGTAAGTAGCTGAACCGGGATTTGAATCCTGGCTTTCTGAACCCAAAGCCAATCTCACATCCACAACACTCTCCTCCCTCAAGGCCAGAGGTGGTAGGAGAAAGTCAGCTGTGAAAGGACTCAAAAGAGAGCAAGGGCACCAACTGAGAGCCAGGCCCATGGTGGTCAGTGGTGGCTCGGCAATTCTCTGGTCCATTCCATCCAACATCAACACATACACACGTTCATCTCTCTGTGCAATTTACTCTGCTCGGGAGGACCAGAGCATGCTGTGGGACCCAGTCATCACAGAGCAAGAATGAAAGTGAAGCCACAGCTGGCCCCACTGTGGAGGGAGGGCATGGGCAAGGAGTGTTCCTGGGTCCAGGGTTCACCACCAACCAGCAAGTGCTGGGGAAACCCGCTCAATCTTCCTCGCCTCACTCTCCTCCTTTGTATGCTGGGGCAGCAGGAGGGTGGAGCAAAAGAGCTCTCCAGTCTTCTCTGACTCTCCAGGCCGTGAATTCAGGTTGTTGGGGAGCAGTAAATTCCAGGTAGCGTCATTTGCTACCAGTGTAGGTTTTCGTAGTTGGATGCCAGTTACCGTCAGCTGCTATCAAGTCGATTCCGTGTGTGTTAGAGTAGAAATGTGCTCCCTACGGTTTTCAGCGGCTGGTGTTTTGGAAGTAGATTGCTAGACTTTTCTTCCAAGGCACCTCTGAATGGACTTGGACGACTAACTATTCAGGTAATAGCTTGAGCACATTAAGCATTTGCACCACCCAAGAACTAAAACATTAAAATAAGTACTAATCCATAAAACCACACTGCATGAAAAAATACAGAAAAGCAAGAGTATAATATCTGCCTTGCTCAGGAGAATGAGCCAGAACTTCATGTGGGGAGACCAGGGAACGATTCCTGAGTCTCATCCTTGCTATATAGTCCTCTGCATCTGAGGGCCACAGCTATGACAGTCACTAAGTCATAGTAGCAGCCTGTGGGGCAGCATTGCAGGCCTCACCTATACCAAGGGCATGTTAGTATAACAGGCCCCAAAGTTGTTGTTCTACATGACATTGAATAGCCAGCCGGATAGGAACTCCCTTCTACTGGAATTGGCTTATTTCCAGGCCTTCAGTTTTTTAAGCAAAAACAATGACAATTTTCTGTCCTCTGTCATTTCCTAAGAACACTTATAGGACAAAGTCCTGCCTTAGTAAACAGCATGAGAGCCAAAAGTCTCTGGCTCCAGAAAGCATGTTAGGCATGATTCATCTGACGAAAAGTTCTCTTTGTAGGGGGGAAAATCAGGTTCAGCAAAGGCCTCCACAAAGTCATCATCCTGTGACAGACAAAGCCAGAACCACCCCAGCCAGGGGCCAGGCTAGAGAGAACCTCATCAGCCAAGCCACATGTGTCATACACATGACACTGCCCTATGGGGACTTTGGGGACCATGATGATGATGATGATGATGATGATGATGATGATTGCCTTAGGCTGGGTTCTCTAGAGAAGAAAAACCAGTTACTGTATGTATTTATATACGTATATACACAGTCATGCACCACTTAACATCCACAATAACCGAAACCAAAAATCAAGCCCATTGCCAATGAATCGATTCTGAATCATAGCGACTCTATAGGACAGGGTAGAACTGCTCCAAAGGGTTCCAAGGAACAGCTGGTGGATTCGAACAGCCAGCCATTTAGTTAGCAGCCTGATCTCTTAACTGCTGCACCACCAGGGCTCCAACATTCATAATAAAAAAAAAAAAAAAATTCATAATACGTTCTGTGAAATAGGACATTACATGATTTGAATGTTGAGCGAACACCATATTACAAACACTGCTCTCCCCAGCAGTGCCACTGAGGTTGCCCAGGAACTGGGAGGACTCACCCATGTCCTCTTCATCTGCGGGCCACACCTCCATGCCCTGCTAGATTGCCAGCCACCGCCACTTCCAAGCTCCATACTCCTGGCTGCCCTGCAGGCCCGTGCAGTGCCTGGCACCCTTGTCCTCATCACAGCCACTGTCCAGCATGGAGGAGATGATCAGCAGCACCAGTGTGTAGAACACCAACAGCAGTGAAAACTGGCAGTACTCTTGGCATCGCCACTGCCAGCCCTTCATCATTCACAGAGCCCTCCCAGAGCAAGTCAGGCACTCGCTCTCTCCCCTGCCTCAGAAATTCCCTCCTGCAACCACTCCTCCAGCCTCTCCTGGCCCTTCTGAGCCCAGAGGAGTGGCACTGCTGGGTCTGTGCATCCACAAAGGAAATGTGGAAGGCGGTGGGGACCATGGACATATATGTGGTCAGAGGTTGCCCAAAAGGGCATTATGCAGCACATGACTGTATATCTAAAGAGATTTATCTCAAGGAAATGGCTCACACAGTTGTTGAGGCTCACAAGTCCCAAATCCGTGGGTCAGGCATCAGGCTGGAGGTCTCTCCTGACTCACGTAGTTGCAGAGGCTGAGAACCCAAACTGGCAGGCCAGATGACAGGCTGCTGGCCCACAGGGCTGTGGAAGCTGATGAATCATGTCAGAAGGCAGGCTGCTGGTTCACAAGGCTGCAGAAGCTGGTGAATCAGGTCAGACAACAGGTTGCTAGCTCACAGAGCCATGTAAACTGCTGAATCCCAGAATCAGCAGGTCAGATGGTAGGCTGCTGGCTCAAGTCCCAAGAATTGGCAGTCAGATGATGACAAGCCAGATGCAGGATCCAGAGCAAGGGAGAGCTCTGCCAAAGCATTCATATATGTTGAATGCGGCCACGCCCTCAAGGAAACTCCCCTTACTTGAGCAAGGTGGTGACTTGAGTAAGGCTGTGACTTGATTCATGCCGTTTGGTAAGAGTGTGACTCAAGATATACCCCACACTAATCTTGCCTCATTAACATAGAAATTTAGGATTTACAACACATAATTACACAATACCACAAAACGAACGACAATTACATCAAATCAGGCTATGGAGGACAATTACACACAATACTGGGAATCATGGCCTAGTTGAGTTGACACGTAACATTAACCATTACAGTACACCCCTTGTCAACCTGGCAACCTGTACACATTTCCTTAAACCATACCTTGTCTCTAAGCAAAGATAATTATAAGGGCATACTTGCACCTAACATAATACAATTAGTATGCATACAGCCAGGGTTGCATCCTTTCACCGTACTTATTCAATCTGTATCCTGAGCAAATAATTCAAGAAGCTGGACTATATGAAGAAGAATGCAGCATCAGAATTGGAGGAAGACTCATTAACAACCTGCAATATGCAGATGACACAAACTTGCTTGTTGAAAGTGAAGAGGACTTGAAGCACTTACTGGTGAAAATCAAAGACCACATCCTTCAGAATGGATTACACCTCAATATAAAGAAAACAAAAATCCTCACAACTCAGCCAATAAGCAACGTGGAAAAGATTGAAGTTGTCACGGATTTCATTTTATCTGGATCCAAAATAAATGTCCATTGTAGCAGCAGTCAAGAAATCAGACAACGTATTTCCTTGGGCAAATCTGCTGTGAAAGACCATTTTAAAGTGTTGAAAAGCAAGGATGTCACTTTGAGGACTAAGGTGCACCTGACCCCAAGTCATGGTATTTTCAATCGCCTCATATGCATGTGAAAGCAGAGCAGTGAATAAGGAAGACCGAAGAAGAATTGATGTGTTTGAATTGTGGTGTTTGTGAAGAATATTGAATATACCATGGTCCGCCAGAAGGATGAACATATCCATCTTGGAAGAAGTACAGCCAGAATGCTCCTTAAAAGCAAGGATAATGAGACTTCATCTCACATACTTTGGACATGTTATCAGGAGGAACCAGTCCCTGGAAAAGGACATCATGCTTGGCAAAGGGTAGAGGGTCAGCAAAAAAGAGGAAGATCCTCAATGAGATGGATTGACACAGTGGCTGCAAAAATAGGCTAAAGCACAGCAAACATTTTGAGGATGGCACAGGATAGGGCAGTGTTTTGTTCTGTTGTACATATGGCCTCTGTAAGTCAGAACCAACTCGACAGCATTGAACAACAGCACACAAATGTCTTACCAACAAGTCCAGAGTCATTGATACTTCTCTCTTACTAGATCCAATCAGCATAATGTCATTAATGTAATGGACCAGTATGACGTCTTGTGGAAGAGAAAGATGATCAAGATTCCTGAGAACTAAATAATGACTTAGGGCTGGAGAGTTGATATATCTACGAGGTAGGACAGTGAAGGTGTATTGCTGGACTTGCCAGCTGAAGGCAAACTGCTTCTAGTGTTCCTTCAAAATCAGAATCGAGAAAAAGTCATTGGCCAGATCAATAGCCACCTACCAGGTACCAGGAGATGTATTAATCTGCTCAAGCAATGAAACCACACCTGGACAACAGCTGCAATTGGAGTCGTTATCTGGTTAATTTATGATAATCCACTATCATTCTCCAAGATCCATCTGTTTTTTGCACAGGCCAAATAGGCGAGTTGAATGAGGATGTGGTGGGAATCACCGTACTGCATCCTTCAAGTCGTTGATGGTGGCAGTAATCTCTGCAATCCCTCCAGGGTTGGAGTATAGCTTTTGGTTTCCTAGATAGAGGCAGTTCTAATGACTTCCACTTGGTTTTCCCTATCATAATAGCGCTATTCCGCATGTTAGGAATCCAATATAGGGGTTCTGCCAGTTGCTGAGTATGTCAATTCCAATTATGCATTCTGGAACTGGGGAGATCACTACAGGATGGATTCAGGGACCCACTGAACCGACTGTGAGATGGAATCCATTAATAATCTGACCTCCATACATCCACACTCTGACTGGTGGGCCACAGTGACATTCCGGGTCTCTGGGAATTAGTGTCAATTCAGAGCCGGTGTCCAGTAATCTCCAAAAATCTGATTATTTTCTTTTCCCCAAAGAACCATCACTCTCTTAAAAGGCCATAGATGCCTTTGGGGAAAGCTGGAACCAAGATTAAAAGTGTAAATTTTTGGCATAGCAGTAGGGTCTTTCTTCAAGGGGACTCAGTCTCCCCTTCATTCAAGGGGTTGTGGGTCTATAAACTGGCAGCAGTACATCGACAGGGAACTGCCAGAAATTCAAGCCGGATTCCGAAGAGGATGTGGAATGAGGAATATCATTGCTGATGTCAGATAAATCTTGGCAGGTGAAGAGTTTGCCTTTTGTCCTGTGCAGGAGGGTAGGCGCATAAGGCTGTGGGGCACTGGGCACCTGTGGTGAGGCCGCCTGCTTGACTCCAGGTCATGGAATTCCCCCAAAGTGCTGGGGCCTGGAAGATGGGAGGGGCAACTGTAAAGCCAGTGGGAGCTCAGCTCCAGCCTCTGCGTTCATGCTCTCTCACTCACTTGCTCACATTCCACTCCATAATTACATAATACCACAAAATGGAGGACAATTACATCAGATAACAAAATGGAGGACAATTACACAATACTGGGAATCATGGCCTAGTCAAGTTGACACCTTAATTAACTGTCACAATGAGATATAGTATTCTTCCAGAAATGTTCAAATCTTCCTAATGGAGAGTTTTATCTGGGAAGTAATATTGCCCTGGCAAAGTGGTGGGGCCAGGAGACATTTTAGTCCCTATAGTACTGGAAGAGGAAGGAAGGCACCCTTAAGTGGTTGACTGAAGCCCAGTGAATCCCAGAAGGAACTAAAGCTGAAATCATGGGGCAGGTGCTCAAGGCCTGAAGAAGAGCCGGGGGGTGGGGGAGGAAGGGGGCCTGGAATCACCTAGAGGACCAGAGAGGAGGGAGCTGCAAGGTGGGTGGTACCACGATTTGGCCATCAGGGCAGTGACATCAAGGTGCAATGAGTCTTCTAAAGAGGGCAACTTCACTCAGGGCTAAGATCAGTGCTGAGCAAATAGTTTACTGAGTGGTGAGGTCTGAAGACAGCCATCATTGTCTAGCCTGATCTTGTCAGTGAAGCCTGCCTGCCCTGACCATCCATCTAAAACTGCAGTCCACACCTATCCAGGACACCCACTTCATCTCTATTTTCTTTTGGCCACAGTGTGTATCACTTTCTAACATTCTCCGTCATCTATGGATGGACTATGTTGACTAATTATTGGCCTCCCGTCGCCATTTGGAATATACGTCACCTCCACAAGGGCAAAGAACTTTGTCTTGCTCACTGATTTACCCCAAGCACCTCCAACAGTGCCTGGTGCATAGCAGGTGTTCAGTAAATATTAGTTGGATGCATTTAGTGGACACGTGGTAGCTATAGAGTTACCTGGATGATTTCATCTGAACTTCCCTAGTCAGTGGCCTACACCACCCACATTTGTTAGATAACTGCTCAACTGCAGTTCTCCATCAGTTTTTCCTGCATAGACACAGACCCTTTTCCATTGTTTGGAACCAGATGGGGTCTCACCTGCAGTATGACAGTGTATTTATTTCAGTAAAGTAAGCAAATTACCAAAATGTGGTCATAATCTATCCTCATCTTAGTGATACATTTGCCAAGCCAGGACATAAAAAGTGAATGAAAATTTACAGATTTTTCAGTTCTGCCCACAGGACCTGATTCTGGCAAAACTGTCATCTCTATTGAGCTATCACAACTGAGAATGAGCTCTTTGACCACAAATTTATTTCATAACACAAGGTTGCCTAGCTATGGGAGCTGTCTGATAGTGCATTCTAGAACGGATTTGGAAAGATCTTAAAGGTCACCTAGAGAAATTCCATCTACTTAAACCCAGTACCAGTAAATCACAGCTACTCCTCTTCAGCACCATGCCAAGGCCACACACAAAGAACTCATCCCATCTCAAAAACAGTCCCACACAAAAAACAGGGTTATCCACTCTTTTTTTTTTTTTCTTTTGTTATTGTACTTTAGATGAAGGTTTATGGAACAAGCTAACTTCCCATTAAACAACTAGTACACATATTGTTTTGTGACATTGGTTACCAAGTCCATGACATGTCAACACTCTCCCTTCTGGACTTTGGGTTTCCTATTACCAGTTCCCTGTACCCTCCTGCCTTCTAATCCTTGCCCCTGGGCTAGTGTGCCCCTTTAGTCTTATTTTGTTTTATGGGCCTGTCTAATCTTTGGCTGAAGGGTCAACCTCAGGAGTAACTTCATTACTGAGCTAAAAGGGTGTCCAGGGGTCATACTCTCAGGGTTTCTCCAGTCTCTGTCAGGTCAGTAAGCCGGTCTTTTTTTGTGAGTTATAGTTTTGCTCTACATTTTTCTCTAGCTCTGTCTGGGACCCTCTATTGTGATCCCTGTCAGAGCAGTCAGTGGTGGTAGCGGGGCACACCATCTAGTCGTGCTGAACTCAGTCTGGTGGAGGTTGTGGTACTTGTGATCCGTTTGAACTAATCTTTCCCTTGTGTCTCTGACTTTCTTCATTCTCCCTTGCTCCAGAAAGGGTGAGACCAGTGGAGTCTCTTAGATGGCAGCTCACAGGCTTTAAGACCCTGGATGCAACTTACCAAAGTAGAACATAGAACATTTTCTTCATAAACTATGTTATATTAATTGAGCTAGGTGTTCCCCAAGACCGTGGTCCCCACAGCCCTCAGGCCCATAATTCAGTCCCTCAGGGAGTTTGGATGTGTCTGTGGAGCCTCCATGACCTTCTCTTGCACAAGTTGTGCTGGCTTCCCCATTATTATGTACTGTCTTACCGTTCACCAAAGTTACCACTTATCTATCGTCTGTTTAGTGTTTTTCCATCCCAACCCCACCCTCCCTTGTAACCATCAAAGATTGTTTCTTTTTGTATGTAAACCTTTTCCCGAGTTTTTATAGTAGTAGTCTCATACAATATTTGTCCTTTCGTGATTGACTTATTTAACTCAGCATAATGCCCTCCAGATTCATCCATGTTGTGAGATGTCTCACAGATTCATCACTGTTCTTCATCGTTGCACTCCATTGTGTGTAGGTACCATAGTTTGCTTATCTATTCATTGGTTGATGGGTATCTAGGTTGTTTCCATTTTTTGCTATTGTGAACAATGTTGTAATGAACATGGGTAATGTAATGAATTTATCTATTCATGTGACAACTCTTATTTCTCTAGGATATATTCCTAGGAGTGGGATTGCTAGATCATATGGTATTTCTATTTCTAGCTTCCTAAGGAAGCACCATATCGTTTTCCAAAACAGTTGTCCAGTTTTGCATTCCCGCCAGCAGTGCATAAGAGTTCCAATCTCCGTGCAGCCTCTCCAACATTTGTTATTTTCTGTTTTATTGATTCTTGCCAGTAATGTCAGGGTGGGATGGAATCTCATTTGTGGTTTTGATTTGCGTTTCTCTAAGGTCTAGCGATCACAAGATTTCCTCATGTGTCTGTTAGCTGCTTGAATGTCTTCTTTGGTGAAGTGTCTGTTCATTTCTTTTGCCCATTTTTTAATTGGATTATTTGTCTTTTTGTTGTAGAAGTGTTGGATTTTCCTGTAGATTTTACAGATTAGAACTTTGTCAGATTTGTCATAGCCAAAAATTTTTCCCCAGTCTGTAGATTCTCTCTTGACTCTTGTTGAAGTCTTTTGATGAACGTAAGAGTTTAATTTTTAGAAGATCCCAATTATCTAGCTTATCTTCTGGTGTTTGTGTGTTATTGTTATTGTTTGTGTCCTATTTATGTCATATATTAGAGCCCCTAGCTTTGACCTTATTTTTTCTTTTATGATCTTTGTAGTTTTTGGTTTTATATTTAGGTCTTTCATTCACTTTGAATTAGTTTTTGTGTATGGTGAAAGGTTTGGGTCCTGTTTCATTTTTTTGCAGACGGACATCCAATTTTGCCAGTACCATTTGTTAGAAAGACTGTCTTTTCCCCACTTGACGGACTTTGGGCCCTTGTCAAAGATCAGGTGACCATAGGTGGTTGGATTTATATCTGGGTTCTCAATTCTGTTCCATTGGTCAATGTATCTGTCATTGTACCAGTACCAGGCTGTTTTGACTACTGTAGCTGTATAGTAGGTTCTGAGGTCTGGTACTGTGAGTCCTCCTACTTTATTCTTCTTCTTCAATAGTGCTTTACTTATGCAGGCCCTCTTCCTTTTCCATATGAAGTTAAGGATTAATTTTCCATCTCTTTAAATAATGCTGTTGGTATCTGTAACAGGATTGCATTGTATCTGTAGATTGCTTTGAGTAGAATTGACATTTTCACAATGTTGAGTCTATCTATCCAAGAGCATAGTATGTTTTTCCAGTTATATAAATCTCTTTTGGTTTCTTGCAGTAGTGTTTTGTAGTTTTCTTTGCATAGGTCTTTTACAGTCCGGTTAGATTCATTCCTAAGTATTTAATTTTTTTAGGGACTATTATATATTTTTTTTATTATAAACGATATTGTTCTCTTTATTGGTGTATAGGAATCCAACTGATTTTTTTATGTTTATCTTGTATCCTGATACTCTGGTGGATCTTTCTACTAGTTCAAGTAGTTTTCTTATGTGGATTATCTGCTCTTTAAAGCTGAGTAAGCCATGTATCTGAGAGGCATGATAACTAATTTCCAGAACTAGTGCTTGACCCTAAGTGTGTCTGACTACAATCCAGTGCTCCTAAACATATGCCCACCACCAACTCTGAAACCTGGCGGAAATTATCAATACACATGTGAAGAGTTTGTGATCCCAGGCCCGTAAAACCTAAACTCACTGATCAGTCTTAACACCATTGAAAATGAAATGCCCAGACATGATTGTCTTCCAGTGTGATACATTAGGAAGTATATAGCATTCCTATAAAATATTCTGGCCAAAATAAAAGAACCTGAATCTAATCAAGCATTGAATGTAACCACCACAGTTTACAGGAAATACGGGAGATTGTTCAATGAGGAGACAACCAACCAAATTCAGAACATACAACACTCTATGGGACAATGGCTCCATTTCTTCAATAAAGAAATGCATGAAAAAGAGACGTAAGGAGAACTATTACAAATCAAAAGAAACCTGAGAGACACAACAACTAAGTGCTTTGTCTGGATTCTGAATCCAGCAAAGTAACTGTGCAATGAAATCTTTGACCTGAATTCTGACACAGCTTGCAGCTCTCCTTAATGATTCGGTATCAAAGAATGTTAACTGTGTAGGTGTGGCAATAATGCAATGATTTTGTTTTTTAGAAATCCTTATCTGTTATTTATAGGTGAAAGGATACAAAATTTGGAATTTGATTCAAAAAACTCCAGCAAAGGAAAATATAATAATGAATAAAGGATAGATGAAATAAGAATGGCTGAGTGTTAGTAATCATTGAAGCTGGGAGACAAATAAATGAGTTTCATTATACAATTTGTTCTACTTTTTGCAATTTTAATAATTTTCTATAATACAAAGCTAAATGAAAAGGAAATGGTGACACCAGGGAATTGGGTCTTTACGCAAAAAGCAACATCATACTTGATGTGGAAATGGCCAAAACCTTCCTTTGAAAAGATTTCAGGAGATAAAATTACCAACTTAGAATAACCCAAGAATTTTTAATATGGTGAAGGGCTCCCCAGGAATATGCCACAGAAACCAAAATGGGCATGATTAAAGATATAATCACATATAAGAAAATAGGTATATTTTTAAAATGTTAGTAAAACATTTGACTCACATGATGAACTAAGAAAATATTTGTAAAGGAAGAAAAAGCTTAACATCTTTGTTATTTTTTTTTAAATCTTATAAATCAATAAGAAAATAAATAGAAGTTTCCCTCTAAATGGACAAAAAATATGAGCAGAAAGTCTAGGGGTGGGGGGGAAGAAAGAAAGGCATACAGATGACCAGTATATATAAGAGAAAAATGAGGTCAGGTTCACTTGTAACAAATCAGAGCATATTTAAAAAGTACACCAAGGTCCACATATTATAGACAAAATTAGCATATTAAAGAACACCTGATAGTACCTGTGTAGATGATGGTTCAGAGAAACTGTCCTTTGTGTACACTGTTGGTGGGCATGTAAGTTTGTTCACACTTCCTATTTCTACTTAGCAAAAGCTTCATTAATGCCCTCGGGTGCTATATGAAATAATTAGTGTGACGCAGTTTATGAGAAATGGACTTGGGAGCCCCAAGACACCCATCCTGGCTCTGGCTCTGCTCTTATGGCTTTGTCTTCTTATCCTGAGGGCTGGAAGTTTGCACTAAAGTCCATAAAAAAAAAAAAAGTGCATAGCTACTGAAAAACTGGCCTAGATCCAGGAGATGAAGTGCTTATTTTTGTTATTATGTACGAGCAATCTATAAAAGTCCTGCTTATTCACTGGGTACTGTTTGGTGCATAAGACTAATTTAAAAAGGAATGGTTTTATTCAGTCACTTCATCTCTCAAGTCTCAGAATCTTCATCTGGACAGGGAACACCCTGGAATCATTTGAGAAAATACTCCCTGTTGGCTAATAATCTGAGTTCTTCAAGTCAGTAATGGGAAACTGTCCCCTTGTGTGATCCAAGAAATAAAGGTAGAGTCAGATTCCCTAAGATGTATTCTTGGAATTTTCTAATAAATTGATTTTCTCAAACCTTAGATTGCTACATGATTAAAGTATGACCTCAGGGAATAACAGCCAGAAGAGAAAAGTCACCAGTAGTTGAGAGGTTTCCTACACCCTTTTTACCTCCATCTTCATTTCTCTTGAGGATAGCCTATGGCAGGCGAGGGTACCCCAGCCTCCCACCCTAGAACAGTGATGCTGTTTTGAGAGCAAAGCCAGTTACAGCAGAGCGGAGGGGGCAGTGTTCATTCAGTGGTGGAATTCTTGCCTTCCACGTGAGAAACCCTGGTTCCATTCCCAGCCATGGCCTGCCCGTGGAGGCTTGAGGGTTGTTATGACGCTGTACCAGTTTTGGTGGAGCTTCCAGACTAAGACAGGCTAGGACAAAAGGCCTGGTGATCTACTTCGGAAAATCAGCCAATGAAAATTCTGTGGTTCACAATGGTCTGATCCCCAGCTGATCATGAGTATGAGCAGAGCCAGGTCGTGTTTTGTTCCACTGTGTGTGGGGTCATCATGAGTCAGGACCAACTGGATAGCAGGAACAACAAGAAGAGTGGAGAGAAAATCAGTCCATGCCTTCAGGAAAACCACAGGCTGAAGACTTAAAGCTCCTGGTCCCTGGAGAAGCAGATTCATCGCACAGAACAACAAACTGGGCAGCCCATGTGATAAGGTCTAGGATACATCTGTGAAATAGATTAAGGAAGAGCCATGATAAACAAAATGAATTGGTCTATGACCTGATCTCAATGGTGTGTTTGGAGGAAACACTTTGACTTACCCAGATTAAAATCTAGATGGACTACTGGGATATGTCCAGAAACATGAGGTACTGATTGGTCACTAGGATAGGAAATATGGATGTTAACTTGCATGATGGGAATGAGACTCCTCCTCGCTCCTCCTGCCCCCACCCCGAATTCCTTTCTTACAATGACCCATAGAAAATCTGGCAGTGAAATAAAAGGCAGGTGAGAGAAGAAAGGGAAGATGACAGCTAAGAGGAGACCTTGACAGTAAAATCTTGGGTCCAGATCTGAGTCCTGGTCCCAGAATGCATTCTTGGGTTGGTGTAGAGAGCATTGAGGATATATTAACAGACAAACAAATGTTTGTTAAAAGAGGCACTTGAACTAGAGAGCTGATTGTCAACCTGGGTTCTCATTAGAATCCCTAGTGGGGAGGGGGGAATTCAACAAACACTGATCCTGGGACCTGTCCTCAGAAATACTGACCTACTTGGACTGGTGTGCAGCCTGGGCATTGGGAAATTTTAAATCTCCAGGTGATTCCAATGCACAGCCAGGGCTGAGGACTGCTGGTCTGGTGTGAGAGTCAAATGAACAGGATCAGAAGTCCTGACTATTGGATGTTGTATTATTCAGTTTCTCTATTCCTCAGTTTTCTCATCAGTAAAGATGAGGATGTTGATAATATGCAACTCATATAACTGTCATCAAGGTGAAATGG
Source organism: Loxodonta africana (assembly GCF_030014295.1). NCBI lineage: Eukaryota > Metazoa > Chordata > Mammalia > Proboscidea > Elephantidae > Loxodonta > Loxodonta africana. The sequence goes on along the minus strand of NC_087357.1, from coordinate 79,718,898 downwards.
GATTATCTAGATGGAAGCACTTTGAAAATGGCAAAGCACTATACAAGTAGTAGTTACAACAGTAAAAATCATCCTCACCCATGTCCCCTGAATAAGTTACTTAACCAGGCACTGGCCAGTTGTAGAAGAAGGAATGAATCCTAAATCTGAGGTCTAAACGTGCACTGTTTATGAGATTGATAATTAGGAAAAATCATAAAGTATCCTCAAAATTGTGTGGAGTTTTTCCAAAAACAAGAAAGTAAGGTGCGTCTAGCAGTGTGAGTGAGCTCTCTATCAAGAAACTACTCCAAAGGGCAGGTTCCAATTCTGACAGAGGAAAAGGAAGGGGAGGGGAGGGAAAGGGAAGAGGTTGGGGGAGGTGAGAGGTGGAGAGGAGAAGGGGAGGGGGCAGTAGGGGAGGGGAAGGAAGGGCGAAGCACAGGGGGAAGGGAGGTGAGGGGAGGGGAAACCACTGGACTTCATATGGCAACAGGATAGATAGTCTTTTTGGTTACATTTGCTCACCTGGATTACCCTCTTCGGGGTTAATAAATACCTAATACAATTTCAGGGTTTTTTTTATTTTCCAGTCAGAGACCCATTAAAAAATATATGTCAATTATTGCTTAAGGCACACATCTGATTTTGTTAATATATATGTGTCTGTGGGTAGAAGAGCTGAAAGTTCACATTTAAGTTCATAACTACTACAGAGAAGGCATATACATGGTATGAGCTTTTTCTAATATGAGAATGTGTCATGCTTAATGACATACTTGCATAAAGACTAGGCATATATGTGATAGAAAATCTTTTTCTAATATGAAAATGTGTCACTTTTAAAACCTTGCTTATCACCGGACACTATTTTGTACAAAAAAGAAACAAAAACGGTCCATTAATATTGGAATAAAATAAGGTTAACCTATGCCAATGAACGAAGCAATCAGAACCTTTTAACAACTTGATCCATTTTCCAGAACTAGATGATGGTTCAGAGAAACAGAAAGAAGCTCGTGTGTGTGTGCGCGTGTGTGCACGCGCGCGCGCGTGTGTAATCTCTCAGAAAGATTCTTTCCAGAGAAACTCTTCAGAAATGAGGTCCTCCTCCTCAGGTGAATGTCATGTTTGGGTGTGATGCCTGTTTGGACTCCTGATCTCTGCCTTTCCGCTGGTGCTTTTGGTTTTGCCGAAATGGTACACAAAAGCCATTAATTATTAAATGAGCTCAAAATAAAATACACTCAGCAAAATCCAATTATCTTCCTTCAAAATGACAGCTATGTTTCTCAATTTCTGTCAAAATTGTTTTAATAGAAACATTCTATCAAAATCATCTGCAAAGAATTGAAATGGTGATCCCATCAGTGTTTGTTTTCCAAAATCTTTCTTTGTAATTCAAAATTACTAATACCATACTGTGAATATATAGTGCCTTTCTCCAGAAAACTCTAAGTGGCCAAGCAGAAATGTTTCTCTTCTGATCCAGGAAACAAATGGTATTTTATGATTAAATTATTTTAAGCAACACGGCTCTGTGTTTTATATTGCCAGAGCTGTGATTTTCTAGCAGATGGCTTATGCATTCTTGTCTTATGGGGCAAGATTTAGTTTTCCAACCTTGGTTAAAGCATTTAAAATATTTGCTTTGGAAAGAATTGCCATACAATGGATAAAGGACCATATGCAATACCTTATCATTTAGGAAAAGTATTCAGCAAAGAAACTGGGTTTCATTACGGCCCTACTCTGTGTAACGAGGCTACAGGTTAGGTTGTTATACACGTCATTAGGATATTGCAGAGTGTCTGCTTTTCGTTACCCTAGCTGCATGACCCAGCCCTCTGAATCCCAGCCCCTGAATCTGTGCACATAGATGCTGTGATTCATTAAAACAACAGGCATTTGCTGCTGTTATTGTTAAGATAAATCAGCTCCCTGGTCTGGGCAGCCGTTTTGATAACCATGGCTCCACCTCAAATTTTCTGCCTGGTCTGAAGTCATCTGCAACACAGTCTGGCTGAAGAAGCAAACAGATAACTACATTTTCGTAGAAAAAAAAAAATGTAGTTACTGTACTCCAGGAATTTAACTAATGCCTTTCCCCGCACTGACTTTTTTAATCCCCACAAGGTCCCTGGGGGTTAAATCCTTCCATTACCTGCCTTGAATATATTAAGTGATTGTGGCACTCCAGCTGGTAAGCAGCTCAGTTTGGCCCCAGAGACCTGGCTCTGAACAGCTGCTTGGCCATGCTGCCCACTGACCACAATGGCTCTGGGGTGAGCACAGGGGTTACCATCTCTCATACTGTAGTAGGGCCAAGCTGGGTCGTCCACATTCTACACCACCCAATTCTACCCCACCCAACCACCTGTCCACACTTTGGGCTGGCTGCATTACTGACCACAGGGTTGAACTGAGCTTTGCAAAGCTGAGGGAAGCCAAGCAACTGGAGGTTTGAGGTTTCTACCTAGTCACCTCCTTCTAACACTTTCCTCTATCTTTTTTTTTTTTTTGGTTATTGTTTCTGTTCAGCATATACATAGCAGAACATACACCAATTCAACAATTTCTACATGTAAAATTCAGTGACATTGATTACATTCTTCAAGTTGTACAACCTTTCTCAAACTCCTTTTCCGAATTGTTCCTCCCCAATTAACATAAATTCACTACCCCTAAATCTTTTGAGGTACTATTGTCAATTTGATCCCATATAGATCTGAAAAGAGCACGATGCTCAAGGCAGACATTCTTTGCTAATAAAGCTAAACTATTGTTTGGTTTAAAGGATACTTCAGGAGATATTTTTGGTTTAAGGTTTAAACATTATATCAGGGCAATAGTTTCCATGATTCATCCAGCCTCCATGGCGCCAGAAAATATGGATTCTATGAGAATGTGAAATTCTGTTCTCCATTTTCTCCCTTCTGATCAGGATTCTTCTACAGAACCTTGGATCAAAACATTCAGTAGTGGTAGCCAGACACCATACCATTCTTCCAGTCTCATGGCAAAGGAGATGGTTGTTCATAAGGCAATTAACCATGCATTCCATTTCTTCCTCCTATTTCTGATTTTCCTTCTGCCTCTGTTGCTTCAGGCAAATAGAGGCCAGTTGTTGTACTTTGGATGGCCGTTTGCAAGCTTTTACACCCCCAGGCACTATGCAACAAACTAGGAGATAGAACAGAATCACTAAACACAGTATTAGGCCAATCAACTGGAATGTCCCATGAAAACATGTCCCCAAACCTCCAAACCAAACCAAGAAACCAGATCCCATTAGGTGTTTGGCTGTACGTAAGCAGCCTCAGCAGTTGCTATTTTGTTGTTGTCATTGTTTTTGTAAATGTATCTATCACGCTTTTGCCAATTCACCTTTTTACAGGTGTACACCTTATTGACGTAATTACATTGATCAGCTATGCAACCCTGCACTTAATAAAGGCGATTTTTCCACCACCGTAAACCAAAGCTCAGTGCTCCATAAGCAATAACTCCCCCGCCCCATCCTCCCTACCTGCCACCCCTGATAATCACCAACACACTTTGATCTCTACACTTTTGCCTGTTCTTGTCTTTTCATGAAACTGAGGTGGTTACAATACTTTTCCTTTTGCGACTGGCTTATTTCACTCAGCATAATGTCTTCAAGCTCCACTCATGTTGTAGCATGTATCAAGACTTCATTTTCTTGCTGGGTAGTATTCCATTGTATATAGGTACCACATTTTGTTTATCCATTCATCCATTCATGGGCATTTAGGTTGTTTCCATGTTTTGGTTATTGTGAATGATGTTGCAATGAACTTTAGTGTACATATGTGTTCTGAATTGAATTATGTCCCCCAAAAATATGTGTTGTAAATCCTAACCTCTATGCCTGTGGTTATAAACCCATTTGGGAATTAGTTGTCTTTGTTAAGTGAATGAGGCAAGGACTAGTGTAGGGTGTGTCTTGAGTCAATCTCTTTTGAAATATAAAAGAGATTAAACAAGGGAACAGAGAAGAGCTGGGCTAAGATAGATGACAAGACACATGAGGTTCTCCAAGGAACCAGTAAGCAGAAGATAAGGACCTTCCTCCAGAGGTGACGGAGAGAGAAAGTCTTCCTCTAGAGACGGCACTCTGAATTTGGAGTTCTAGTCTCCTAAACTGTGAGAATATAAATTTGTTTGTTAAAGCCATCCATTTGTAGTATTTCTGTCACAGCAGCACTAGATAACTAAGATAGAACTTGGTACTGGAAGAGTGGAATGCTGTCCACAGAAACCTGAAACGTAGAAACGGTTTTGGAATTGGGTAAGGGGTAGAGGCTGAAAGAGTTTTAAGAAGCCTAACGGTAAAAGCTTAGATTGCCCTGAAGAGACTGTTGGTAGAATTATGAACATCAAAGGCAATTCTGGTGAGGGCGCAGAAAGAAGTGAGGCAAGCTATAAAGTCTCTGTCGTCTTAGAGAAGACATATGGAACCAGCAACAGAATGTTGATAGAAACGTGGACGTTAAATAAGCTTCTGGTGAGGCTTTAATCTTTTGTTACTACATTTTTTTCTCCTTAATTTTTTTTTTGATAGCATGTGTTTTCAGTATTAGAATGCATGCTTACTAATTGAGTGTATTTAAATCTTTATTAGTGATATGAATTTTGAGAAATATGATCTGGTAATAGAAGCCACCAATGAGGCAACTAGTATTCTGTTGCCATGAGCCTATGGTATGACAATATACCAATGAGAGCTAGATAAGTAATTTATTATGGGTGCCTTTCCATTAGGTTATATGGGGAATCTGTGGTTTTCCAAATATGGCACAGAAAAACCAAAACAAACTCATTAAGCATTAGGAAAACCCTAATTATGCTTGGAAGCCTTATATCACAGAAATAAAGGAAAACAAGGCAAATGTTTATAAAACTAACACATTCAGGAAGCATCACCTAATACTCAACCTACTCAACAATGAGGCTCCAACTCCAGTCTGTTGAGCTCCACGCATTTCAAAAGGGACCCATCTTGATGCTAAATGCATGAGAACCTGAATAAGGTCTTACCTCTGAGGTTCAGAGGCATAAAAAGTGGCTGGCGTACTTGGTAATGGTATGGTAATGAATGGGTTTTAAAAGATGATGAACACATGATTGGACAATGAAGGAAGGGTGATGCCTTTTATGCAGTGACAAAGAACTTGTCTAAATTATGTTCAAACATTTGGTGGAAGGTAGACTTTGTAAGTGATGAATTTGGATATCTGGCTGATGAGAGTTCTAAGCACGATCTTAAAGGGGTCATGTGGTTTCTCCTTGCTGCTTATAGCAAAATACGAGAGAAAAGAGGTGGATTTAAAAACAAACTGTGCAAAATAAAAACAACGTAAAGATTTGGAAAATTCTGTGGTACAAACTAAGGACACGTGTCCTAGAATGTTCACAAAGGATATGGCGACATAATCTTTTGTTAAAGAGATTAAGCCTGTGACTGATGGATGTAACCAACTACCACAGCAGAAAACCCATCAGCTTAGACTGGAGAGGACAGAGAAACAACAAAAGGAGAGAACATCGTCTGCCTCTTGGAATTCTACAGGCAGGAAATAGGCCAAAGGAGCTACATCTGTTGTCCTCCAAGAAAAGAAAATGACCAGCCGTGGAGCAGTGACCAGCAGAACTGTCAGAAGAAGCATGGGAAGCAGGGCTTTCTTGGTTTCAAAGGGTGGGACCATGGTTTCCTGGATCCCAAATGGTGAAGCCACAGGCTCCTAGGTTTCAAAGAGTCACATTTTCGCCAATTTGGTTCCAGAGTGTAGAGCTGCAGTTAAGGTGTGCCAGGGGGATGGGGCCCCCGCCCAAAGCTGAGAGGGCAGGGCTGCCATGTCCAAGGGGCAGAAGAAAGAGGCCTGCTGGGGCCAAGGGTGGGGGGTTGCCACTCAGATGGACTAGGAAAATAGGGTTGCCTAAAGCCTCAGGAGCAAAGTTGCTGTCCCAGTGGGCCTGGAAGGTGGAGTGGAAGCCCAGGGCCAAGGGGCCTCCACCCAGAACCCAGAGGGCATAGCCCACACCCAGAATCTGGAGGGCAGGGCCATTGCCCAGATGGTTCCAAAGAACAGGGGATTATTTTCAAGCCTTGAGAGCCAATGTAAATGTTTCTGCTGGGTTTTGGACTTGCTGGGAGACTGTTATCCCTTCTTTTCCTCCAATTTCTTCTCTTTGCAAAGGAGATGCCTTCCTTGCAAAGGAAATGCCTGTTCCATCATTGTACTTTGGAAACAGATAATTTGCAGTCTAGATTTCATAGGTTCACAGATGAAGAGGAATTTTGCCCCAGGATGGAATAGGTCTAAAGCCTCACTCATATTTGATTTAGATACTTCAGAACATGAGATTTTAGGCTTGGAGTTGATTTAAGACTTTTTTGATGATGTGATAGGGTGAATGTGTTTTGCACGTGGCAAGGATGTGAATTTTGGGAGGCCAAATGGTGGAATGTTATGGATTGAATTATGTCCCCAAAAAATATGTGTTGTAAATCCTAACACCTACGGCTATGGTTATAATCCCATTTGGGAATGGGCTGTCTTTGTTATGTGAATGAGACAGGCCTAGTGTAGGGTGTATCTTGAGTCAATCTCTTTTGAAATATAAGAGATTAAACAAGCGAGCAAAGAAGAGATGGGGTAAGATAGATGCCAAGACACATGGAGATCTGAGGAACCAGTAAGCAGAAGCTGAAGAGACAAGGGCCTTCTTCCAGAGCCCACAGAAAAAGAAAGCCCTCCCCTAGAACCAGCACTCTGAATTCAGATTTCTAGCCTCCTAAACTGTGAGAAAATAAATTTCTGTTTGTTAAAGCTACCTACTTGTGGTATTTCTGTTATAGCAGCACCAGATAACTCAGACAATATGTCTATTTGCATCACTGCTTTCAAGTCCCTTGGGTATATTCCTAGCATAAAATTGCTGTACCATGTGGTAGCTCTATTTTGAGTTTTTTGAGGAATCTTGCATCCTTTTTTTAATTTGCATACACAACAGAGGGTTTTAATCTTTTTTTCTGTAGGGCATATTACACTAAAATATTATTTGTTGTTTCTGTGACATTCAGATTTAACTGAATGCTCTGTATTTTTATTGCTAAATCCAACAGCCTTAACTACACGCTAACTGATAAAGAGGGCCATTGGACTGATTTAATTACAGAAACGGTCACATAGGCAAAGGATGGCCAGCTAGAGACTGCCGCTGTTTCTCTTCTCCCTCATGATGCCACACCCAGGGAACCCTTTTCCCTGGAGTCGAGCATTATGCCCAGGTCATGACCACTGCCTACATGACCCAGAATTGTGGTCATCCTCCTCCTGGCATTCAGTCTCAGCTCAAATGCCTCTTCCTCAGTGAGTCTCTTCCCAGATTGCTCATCCTGTCTCCACCCCGGCCTTGCCCACCTATAATCTTACTTTATGTTCTCCAAGGTGCTTATCGCTAACTAATATTATCTAGTTTGTGTATTAGTTTATTCTTTATCCCACCCCATTAGAAAGTAGGGTTCTACATTGTCCTGGGCACTGGGGCAGCCTCCACCTAGAACGGTGCACATAGCTGGTTTCCTGTTAGTATTTGTATGAATGAATGGATCATCAAGGACTGCTTGAGCGTTCCTTGACATGCCAATGAGGTCTCTGACACACTGCGCTTAATGAGACAATATGCCCGTGGTCTTACCAATCACCCTTTCTCAGTTGTGAAATGTCTCTGGCCATGTCAACAACAGTCTTGGACAGCATGCCAACACTGCACATTGCCTTTTCTTTCTTCTTCAGGACCAACTGGCACCACTCCTCTCTCACTTAGAACAAATTGTCTCAAGATCCCTTGCATAGCTATTTTATCAGAGCAGAGACCTCTTAATAGATTCCCTTCACAGTGACAAGCCTCCAGAAATCACTAACTCAATAGTGGTGGAATGAGCGTACAGGTGTTCAAGCATTCAAATGTTCCCTAGAGTCTCCGTCTAGACCAGGTTAGTGGAATCAAGTCATGAGGAATAGGAGTGTCTCAGGGAGACACTAGGTGTAGAGGTGGTTAACCGGGGTGAGAGCTAATTCCCCATTTATGTAATATATTCCTCACATATATAATTTCTTGGATGTCCTAAGCTAGGTGGGAAAGCAGGAAGCAGGAGACAGAGCTCTAGTTCCTATCCAAGGTGACACAGGTTTTCACTGGTGAAAGAGAAAATTCCAGAGTTTGACACAGGACAGAAGGATAATCAGAGAAAAGTAGTATAGTTACTGTGTTTACCAGATCTTTTAAAAATATCTAAAAATGTCCACTTGGTGCCAAGGACTCTAGTAGTCCATAAAAAAACAGATGAATAAGACATGGCCCCTATCCTTGGGGAGCATGTGATTTTCTCCCTCCTTCCGCTCAATTATAATGTTCTTGAGGACAAGGACGTATATTCATTATTCTGGATGCCTGGAACCTAAGATATAATTGGCCTTAGTAAAGGACATTCTGCTTGCTTTGTGATCCTCCAAGAAAATAAACTAGAATAAAAGGGAAAAAGAGTCAGAGAGAATGAATTTGTCACAATAATATAAGCAAGACACTTTCCATAGTCTGAACTCTCCAAAGAACTTCCCTTTGAGAGCATGTGCTTTCTTTTTCTGGAAGTGATCACACACGTGTTGGGCTACCTCATAACAAGAAACTTGTAAAGGAAATACAGGCTCATTTGACATGGCTATCAAGTCCCTCCCTGTTCCAGGACTCTCAGTGTTCACTTGCTGATGATATTACTGTCTCCACAGAGTCATTTCAGAAACAGGTAAAGATATAGCAGGTGATTTTCTTAACATTTATCACTTAATTTTCAAAATAGGGCAGGAGTATAGAACCTTGGTCTGTCTGGGCAATCAAAATCTTTATTCATTGATACTGTATCTAGCCAAAAAAAAAAAAAAAAATCCAATAATCTTTCCCATCCACTGGCTCAACCTTTCACCCTTCTCCTCTCCCCTTGCCATCTGACATCTGTGTAATGGCACTCCACTACCTGACAAACCATATCCATGCATTGGAAAAATCCACAGTGGCAGAAGACAGGGAATAGAGCTTGCTACAGCAGCTGTTCTCCTCTAGGAGATGGAGGCTCATCACATGTCGATCTGTGGCTGCATTCCATTCCAGTGGCACCCATGTTTGAAAGGATATGTTCTTTTAGGCACAGTAAAATTGAATGACATCTCAACAGCTGGAGCTAAGTAGGAAAATTACCTTAATCAAACATAGCAGAACCGAGATTTATTGCTCACCGCATAGAGTACTCTTTATCTCTGAGGACCCAACCTGATATTCCAGAAAAGCCATTTCCACCAGCACTGGTACAATTGTCCACTGATAGCATTTAGATGTATGGGCCCAAGGAGAAGAAATGTTTGCCTCAACTTTCAATTTGGTAAAGAGATTTACAGTGTAACATAAAGCATAAGGCAAATGCAACCATTTGAAAAGTGAATTTAGAAAAATCAAATAGCTGTTGAGGCCACATGTGCTTCCAAGCCAGTAGGTTGACTATATGGTTCCCTTTCCCCCTACTGAAGTCATAGGTGCTTTTCTTTGTCCTAAATAAATTAACATGCGTTTCAATATTCTGTAGGTTGTTTTAGTTCCAGGAAGTGAACACTACTGACTGTGGGAAAGAGATTAGAGAAATAAAGTAACAGATCAATGATACATAAAACTGAAGCACTGAGAAATGGATTGTTTTCCCTAGCAAGTAGGTCTAATGCAGAAGAGAAGAAATACAGAGTGCCCGGGCAGAGTGAATGGCCCAAATGTACCAAAAGCAACTGGGAAAGCCCAGCAATGAGGCCTATTCAGTAGGCTCTCATGGTGAGCCAGAATTCCCTCTGAGTTGCTTATTTTAAACATTAATAATAATAAAATGCTGGGATCCTCATTGCAAATGAAATGGAACACCCTTTATAGATAAAGAAATACTTCAAGAATGGGGTAGATCCTTACTTTATTTACCTTAACCTTAATTTTTCCTTGGCTTTATTTATTTCAACCTGAGCAGTCTCATTGATTCCCATTACTACCATAACCATCTCTAGGGCAATGAGCCAGTTCCTGACTCGTCTTCAAGGCTCTTGTGCCTTATTTCCAGTGCTTAGGTAGATGCTTCCACTTGTCTGCTGGACATCGCCAATGAAGGTTCCACAGGCATCTCAAATGCCACATGTCTCCAACTCAACACAGTAGCTCTTCCCCTAAGCTTGGATGTCCTTCTGTTTTCCCCATCCCCATCAACTCTCCCTGTTACCCCAGACAGAAATTCAACCACTGAACTGTCATGCTATGCACTGAAACCCTGCAGCTCCAGAGATGTGAGTTGCTGTGTCAGCTCTGATCACTTGTTCCCTCAGTGGTCCATGAATTGCAGTTCACCCCATACAGTGGCATCATCTTGTGAGTCAACAGACCTCTCATCTGGGCTTCTACACTCTTCCAGAACACATCCTAGTGTATACACATGAGTTCCTCTTGCCAAGCTCCTGGTCAGTCTCACCCAGCTGGAGCCCATCTTGTCCTGCCAGTCCTCTTCTTGTCTAAGCCCCCTGTTCTGAGGAAAGATCGCCCTACATGCTTTGCTCATATACTGAGGCCACTGGAACCCCGGAGTCCATCAACTTGTTTGAGTCATGCAGTGTCCATCAAGCACCATCATTGCCCCCTGTATTCATCCCAAATCTCCAGTGTCTACCTTCTGTTGGTGTCTGGTTTAGTGCTAGCCTTTGCCACCGTGTCCTATCACATCTTGATACTTAAATCACTGTTCCAACCTTTCCGTTGTCCTTGCTGAAAGATTTACATGACTCCCTGTTGCCTATTAAATGCAATCCAAATATTTTACCTGTAAATTGAGAATTGTAAATACCTGGTTCCACCTTACTTGCTCAGCTGCGTCCCCACAACACTCCCTTAAGTTCCAGTCATAAGGGACTTTTCTTTCCTCAAACAAACCCTGTGGGTCCCTGCCTCTGTGCCATTTGTCAGAAACACTGACACCTTCATGACTTCCCAATTCACTCTCCCCCTGCTTGTATTTCCACAAAACTAGGGCTATATCTAAACAGAATATTTCAAAGGATTGCTAGAGAAGACAAAGTAAAGTATTATAATGACATGTGCAAAGACCTAGAGATAGAAAACCAAAAGCAAAGAACACACTTGGCATTTCTCAAGCTGAAAGAACTGAAGAAATAATTCAAGCCTTGAGTTGCAATACCAAAGGATTCTACAGGGAAAGTATTAAATAACACAGGAAGCATCATAAAGAGACGGAGGGAATACACAGAGTCACTATGCCAAAAAAAATTGGTTGACGTTCAACCATTTCAGGAGGCGGCATATGATCAGGAATCAATAGTACCGAAGGAAGAAGTCCAAGCTGCTCTGAAGGCATTGACAAAAAACAAAACTCCAGGGATTGATGGAATAACCAAGTGAGGTGTTTCAACAAACGGAGGCAGCACTGGAAGTGCTCACTCATCTATGCCAAGAAATTTGGAAGGCAGCTACCAGGGCAATCAACTGGAAGAGATCCATATTTATGCCTATTCCCAAGAAAGGTGATCCAACCCAATGCGGAAATTATCAAACAATATCATTAATATCACACGCAAGTAAAATTTTGCTGAAGATCATTCAAAAGCAGCTGCAGCAGTATATGAACAGGGAACTCCAGAAATTCAAGCTGGACTCAGAAGAGGACATGGGACTAGGGATACCATTGCTGATGTCAGATGGATCCTGGCCGAAAGCAGAGAATACCAGAAAGATGTTTTTACCTGTGTTTTATGGACTATGCAAAGGCATTCAACTGTGTGGATCATAACAAATTATGGATAACATTGCTAAGAATGGGAATTCAGAATGCTTAACTGTGCTCATGAGGAATGTGTACATAGATCAAGAGGCAGTTATTCAAACAGAACAAGGGTATACTGAATGGTTTAAAATCAGAAAAGGTGTGTGTCAGGGTTGTATCCTTTCACCATACCTATTCAATCTGTATGCTTTTGCTGAGCAAATAATCCAAGAACTGGATTATATGAAGAAGAATGGAGCATCAGGATTGGAGGAAGACTTATTAACAACCTGCAATATGCAGATAACACAACCTTGCTTGCTGAAAGTGAAGAGGACTTGAAAAACTTACTAATGAAGATCAAAGACCACAGCCTTCAGTATGGATTATGCCTCAGCATAAAGAAAACAAAAATCCTCATGACTGGACCAATAAGCCCCATCATGATAAGCGGAGAAAAGATTGAAGTTGTCAAGGATTTCATTCTACTAGGTTCCATAATCAACACTCATGCAAGCAGCAGTCAAGAAACCAAACGACGCATTGCATTAGGCAAATCTGCTGCAAAAGACTTCTTTAAAGTATTAAAAACCAAAAGTGTTACCTTGAAGGCTAAGGTGCGCCTGACCTAAGCCACGGTATTTTCAATTGCATCAGATGCATGTGAAAGCTAGACAATGAATAAGGAAGACCAAGGAAGAATTGACACCCCTGAATTGTGGTGTTGGCAAAGAATATTGAATATACCATGGACTCCCAAAGGAATGAACAAATCTATCTTGGAAGAAGTACAACTAGAGTGCTCCTTGGAAGCACAAATGGTGAGACTACATCTTTGGACATATTATTAGGAGGGATCAGTCCCTGGAGAAGGACATCATGCTTGGTAAAGTAGAGGGTTAGCAAAAAAGAGGAAGACCCTCAATGAGATGGATTGACACAGCAGCTGCAACAATGGGCTCAAGCATACCCATGATTGTAAGGATGGCGCAGGACCAGGCAGTGTTACATTCTGACTTGATGGCACCTAACAACAACAACGGGACTGTATCTCTATTAGCTTGTGTACTTGTCTGCCTTACTTAACAACTAGTAAGAACAGGAATCACATCGTGTTCACCCGTGTGGTACCCACAATCTGTGGTAAAATGCTCTCCCAGAGTAGACGCCCACTGCGGGTCAGCAGAGCTCACTTCTTGCTGAACCCAGAAAAGAGAGAACTTTCTTAAGAGTTTATTTGAGTAGGAATCCCAAAACAACCCATAAGCCAGATGAATTAAAATCCAGCAAGCTCTTAAATCTACATTTTTTAAAACCTCATTGACGTTTTTGTCCTGAATCCAACAATCTCTGCTTCAGTCTTGCTGCCGTTGTGTCCAAAAAAACTGGAAAGGGAAAATATTTAAATCAATGTTTGTTCCTAAATTTTAACACATTGAAGTCTACATATACAGATTACTGACCTACAATGGAAAGCTAGGCCACATATTTACCTCTTTTCTCCCCAGACACCATTGAAATAAGTGGTGAAAAAATGAAAATAGTAGTAAATGCTTGAGAGCAAAAAACAGAGGTCCAGAAACTCTCATCAGAGGACCAGAAACTCAGGAAAATACCTGACTCTAGGTCAGGTGGGGGAGTGCTCAGGAAAGTTCCAGAAAGGGGACTAGAGCCAAACGGAGGAGCACAGCAGTACTCTGGCAAATTTTCCTGAACATGGGCAAAAAGAACTATTGACCTGGGATAGATAGTAATCTCTTACTGCACTCTTCCCCCAGGTCAATATTTTCACTACTGCCCCAGTGGAGGGGCTTGCCAGACTACCTGCTTGCTCCTTGCTCATTAGCTCTCCTGCCAGCATGTCCTGATGCCCTAACCCTAGCCAAGGAGGAACACAGCCAGATTCACTACCTCCCTGGGTGGGGGGGCCTAGAGCAGAGAAGTTTGGCAGGGAATCTGACCTCTGAATTTTACAACTGGTGCCTAACTGATGCCTAATGTATGCCATCATGTCCAGTCTAGCACTTTCATTGTAAGTATGAATAATAAATAGTCACATCAAAGTTGAGGGAATCCACTGCCTGATGGAGGCACAAGAAGCTGGAGCAGTAGAACAGTTTACCCATAAGAAAACAAAGGTAATGCAGGAAACGTGTGAGAACTTAAAAAAAATTACAGTTAGTGTCCTCAGAGAGATTCAGGGTAATCATATGGATAACACAAAAAGTAGACTGCTCTCAAAAGGAGCCATCCAACGATAAGAAACAAAAGACAGCATCAATATAAAACTCAGTCCAAAGGCTGAACAGCAAAAATGGAATTGCTAAAAACTAAAGGATAATACACAAAAACATCTAGAGAGATGTCAGGAATGTGACCAAATATATCAGAGATCATTACAACTGGAAATAGATTATATTCCCCCACTACAAGACAAAAACTTACAGACGGGGGGGTGAAGAATGCTTAGAAGACCAACAAAATACTATGAAAACACTGATATTAAGTGTATGAATGGCATAATTGCATGACTAAATATGCATATTGTGTAAGTACCAACAAAGGGAAAATAGAAACATTAATATCGTCGATGTAGAACCGACTGACACATTAAATGAAAGAGAAGGAAATTTTACATTGATAAAATAGACTGCTTTCCAGGCCAATGTATACAGACCAACGTTTATTAGCGGTTACCAGAAGTGGGAAGGGGGAAAGGGAAGTTCTTGTCTATGGAGCATCGAGTTTCTGTTTTACGTTGATTAAGGGTGATGAATGCACACCTGATTAATGTGATTCATGTCAGTAGGTTTTACACATGTAAAAAGTTGAACTGGCCAATGTTGTTTGATATGTGTTTTTACAAAAAAAAAAAAGGAACCGCTGCTGAGGTTGACTAATGTACCTCATGGGATTTGGTTTCTTGTTTGGGAGGTTTACAGTCCTGGTTTCACGGGACATCCCAGTTAATTGGCCTAATATCATGTTTCGCACTTCTGTTCTGCCTCCTAGCTCATTGTGTAGTGTTTGGGGTCTTAAAAGCCTGAAAGTGGCCATCCAAAGTACTATAATTAGTGTCTATTCACCTGGATCAACAGAGGAAGGAGAGTCAGGAATAGGAAAAGGAAACAGAATGTGTGGCTGTCTCCCTTGCCATGAGACCAGAAGTGGATGGTGCCCAGCTACCGTTACTGAATATTTTGGTCAAAGAACCTATAGAAAAATCTTGATCAAAAGGGCAGAAATCTGGAACAGATTTTCACATTCTCATGGAATCCAGATTTTACGGAGTTATGAAGGCTGGAGGAAACCCTGGTGGTATAGTGGTTAAGTGCTACCGCTGCTAACCAAAGGGTTGGCAGTTCGAATCCACCAGGCACAGTTCTACTCTGTCCTATAGGGTCGCTATGAGTTGGAATCGACTTGAACGCACTGGGTTTGGTTTTTGGTTGGTTTATGGAGGCTGGATGAATCTCCAGAACTATTGCTCTGAAATAATCTTTAAACTTTAACCAGAAATATCCTCTCTGAAGTCTTCTTTAAACCTAACAATGGATTAGCTTAATAAATAAAGAATGTTTGCCTTTAGCATTGTGCTCTTTTAAAATAACTATATATGTGAAATCAAATTGACAACATCAACTCAAAAGGTCATATAACAAGCTTAGGGGGTAATGAGTTTATGTTAACAGGGGAGGAACGATTTTGAAAAGGAATGTGAGAATGGAAGCACAACTCAAAGAATATAATCAATGTCACTGAATTGTATGTGTAGAAATTGCTGAATTGCTGTATGTTCTGCTATGTATACATTCAACAATAGTAAAAAAAAAAAGAAAGAAAGAAATGCATCGTTCTCTCTGCCTGGATTACTGTCCCCTTGGCTATTCATGGGCTTGGCCCCCCTTGCCCTTTGGGCCTCAACTTAAATGTCACCTCCCCAGAGTGGACTTCCCTGACCACCACGTTGAAAGTCCATCTCTCCTGTTACTATTTTTAATGACCTTTCACTTGTTCCTTCACAGCACCAATCAAATTTTTTTTAATTGTTGGAAGTATGTATAACAAAACATTTAGCCATTTCAACATTAAACAAAACACTGAGCCATTTCAACATTTTTTACATGCACAATTTAGTGACAAGAATTATGTTCATCATTTATTTACTTGATTATTGTTAGTCTCCATAACTAAAACATATGAACGATGAAATGCAAGAAAGTTACTTTTTTATTTGCCATTGTACTTCTAGTATACAATAAGCATTCAATAAGCATTCTTAAAATGAATACAAATATATAAGTCACATATTTACATACCCAAAAGTTTCAAAAAAATGTCTTAGTAAAACCCGCGAAAGCCAGAACCTATGTAAGGTGGAAACCTGTCAGAGAAGGAAAATTCAAATATTTTCCACTAACAGAGAGCAATGAAGGAGCCCTGGTGGCACTCAGCTGCTAACTGAAAGGTCAGGAGTTGGAACCCACCAGCCACTCTGCAGGAGAAAGATGTGGCAGTCTGCTCCTGTAAAGGACGCAGCACTAGAAACCCTGTGAGGCAGTTCTACTCTTTCTTTCCTACCGGGTCACTATGAGTTGAAATCAACACGATGGCAAAGGGTAGAGAGAATGACAAAAAAGTGTTGTCACAGAACATATAGGATAATCACATCAGATCACAAAATGGTGGACAACCACACAGTGCTGGGAATCATGGCATAGCCAAGTTGATACACATTTTGGGGGGACACAGCTCAATCCATAACAAGTGGTAAGACTGGACCCTGTCAAATGGGATAACTTGTGAGACCTGGAAAAACAAGGCAGTCCCAGCAAGTTCTCACTCTCACAGGTTTACTGTATGTTTGAAATACAGACAAATTTAATGAAAATCCATGCTCGAAATTGGAGAGTCTAGTACATCTCTAAAAATGATATCTCAAATAGAAATAAAACTAAGAATAGAAGTTTTTTTATATTTACTCAACAAATATTTACATAATTCCTACATGAATCAGGCACTAAAAGCACAGATGAGAAAGAAAAGGACAAGCTTGTCTCAGTAAACTTACATTGAAATGACTCCAGGACTTGGTTAACATAAACAGCGTTAAGACTAGATACTGTACATAAGTATATGCATATGACAATGTGTGTGATGTGTGTGTATACATATGCATAGTATATAATATAAATATGGTTTTCCAACAGATAATACATGTTCCATTAAATATCTACGGAACAGGAGGAAGGGCCAAGATGGCGGACTAGGTAGACGCTACCTCGGATCCCTCTTGCAACAAAGACTCGGAAAAACAAGTGAATCAATCTCATACATAACAATCTATGAACCCTGAACAATAAACACAGATTTAGAGATGGAGAACGAACAAATACGGAGAAGCAGCGACTGTTTTCGGAGCCTGGAGCCAGTGTCCCAGTCAGGTAACCTTGGCGCCAGGCTTAGGTCTGGGCCCAGGGAAGCTGAACACAAAATCTTCTGACGGTGCAAACAAGGGGGGCAGCCCTACCCCCCTGAACTGACCCCGGGAGGGGGCCCAGCGGGTCCGCATGGGCAGCGTGGCGACGCGGCTGGTGGGAGAACTCCCCAGGAGGCAGTGACTGGTTTTGGAGCCGGGAGTGCAGCGTCCCAGCCGGAGAACCTTGGAACCAGGCTTTTGACTGGGCACTGTCACAGCACAACCACGGGGCATAGCCTTACTCCCCTGAACTAACCCCCGGAGGAGGCCCAGCCAGCCCGCGGAGGCGGCGCGACGACTCGGCTGGCGGGACGAGAAGTCCCCGGGAGGCAGCGACTGATTTTGGAGCTGGGAGTGCAGCGTCCCAGCAGGGGAACCTTGACGCTGGGCTTTGGACTGGCAGCAGAGGATCTAATGGCGGCTTCAGCGGGCCAGACCCTTGGGGGCAATCTCCACACAGCCAGCACACATAGGCCACACGCCCCTCGGGAATCTCAGATAAAATAGTCATTCCAAGCAAGATAAGCAACTTTGGCTATATTCCGGGGTGCTACTCTCCTGTTTCTCTGAACCCTCCCCCACCCTTCCCAGGCGGCTTCATTAACATTGGAATTTCCTGAGCCAGAGGGAGAACGGCTCCGGCTCTGCGGGGGATTTGCTTTTCCCTTTTTTTTTTTTTTTTTTGGTCTTTTCCTAACCCATTCTTCCGGCCTGAGAGAAGGAAACACAAAAAAACCAGGGACCAAAAATCCATCCCTAATTGGACTAAAAACACAGAAACAGCTACAGCCAAGCATATATGATCCAACTCTCGGACTTTCATCCTTACAGGAAACAAGGTGGCAGTTATAATCGAAAGGCAGTTCTGATAGGGATCTGTCTAAATTTTTTTTTAGCAGATTTTCTGGAAAAACAAGTTTCCCAGGTCTGATATCTCTGCTTATTCAACAGAGCCCTAACTGACCCACAACAGGGAACTGAGGGCTAAAACTCCCCCCAGACAACCTAGCCTCTTGCCTTAGGGGTCTAAGGAGGGTGACACTTACCAATCAGTAGAGGTACTTGCATTGGGGACCTAAGGTACAGCTGCAGTGCCCTCCCACCAAGGTGCTATAGCAATAGAGACACACCTACCACACTGACATTCAGGGGAAGCCCGTCAGCATCATGCCTCCCCTGGAGTGTGAACCCCAGCTGCTAATAGAATCTGGTGCACACAACTATCACCACTACTTCTCGAGGTGGTTAGGTGTTAGGGTGCAGCACACACTTGATGACCCAAAATCAGATCCTACTCAAGAATAGTGAATAGACTCAGGCATATATATCTGCAACAGCCCAAACCAGCTGGTAATAGGTCATAAGTAAGTCAAGGGCTACAACAATCAAGACAGCACAATCTACTAGCCCATCCATGTATATTGAAAGAAAACAAAACAAGATAAGACTCAGTGATCAAATAGAGAATAAATCACTATTTTTTTTATATCTTAGTGATGGCTCGGAGACAGCAGTCGATATCAAACCACATAAAGAAGCAGACCGTGACAGCTTCTACAACCCCCAAACAAAAGAATCAAAATCTTTCCCAAATGAAGATACAATCCTGGAATTATCAGATACAGAATATAAAAAACTAATTTACAGAATGCTTCAAGACATCAGGGATGACCTCAGAAATGAAATAAGGCAAACTGCAGAAAAAGCCAAGGAACACACTGATAAAACAGTTGAAGAACTCAAAAAGATTATTCAAGAACATAGTGGAAAAATTAATAAGTTGCAAGAATCCATAGAGAGACAGCATGCAGAAATCCAAAAGATTAACAACAAAATTACAGAATTAGACAACACAATAGGAAGTCAGAGGAGCAGACTCCAGCAATTAGAATGCAGTGTGGGAAATCTGGAGGACCAGGGAATTAACACCAACATAGCTGCAAAAAAACTCAGATAAAAGAATTTAAAAAAAATGAAGAAACCCTAAGAATCATGTGGGACTCTATCAAGAAGGATAACTTGCGTGTGATTGGAGTCCCAGAACAGGGAGGGAGGACAGAAAACACAGAGAAAATAGTTGAAGATCTGCTGACAGAAAACATCCCTGACATCATGAAAGATGAAAGGATATCTATCCAAGATGCTCATCGAACCCCATTTAAGATTGATCCAAAAAGAAAAATACCAAGACATATCATCATCAAACTTGCCAAAACCAAAGATAAAGAGAAAATTTTAAAAGCAGCCAGGGATAAAAGAAAGGTCTCCTACAAGGGAGAATCAATGAGAATAAGTTCAGACTACTCAGCAGAAACCATGCAGGCAAGAAGGCAATGGGATGACATAGACAGAGCACTGAAGGAGAAAAACTGCCAGCCAAGGATCATATATCCAGCAAAACTCTCTCTGAAATATGAAGGCGAAATTAAGATATTTGCAGATAAACACAAGCTTAGAGAATTTGCAAAAACCAAACCAAAGCTACAAGTAATACTAAAGGATATTGTTGGGTCAGAAAACCAATAACATCAGATACCAGCACAACACAAGGTCACAGAACAGAACATCCTGATATCAACTCAGACAGGGAAATCACAAAAACAAATTAAGATTAATTAAAAAAAAAATGCTCAAAACAGAGAATCACTGAAGTCAATACATAAAAGATCACAATAATCAAA
Source organism: Loxodonta africana (assembly GCF_030014295.1). Taxonomy (NCBI): domain Eukaryota; kingdom Metazoa; phylum Chordata; class Mammalia; order Proboscidea; family Elephantidae; genus Loxodonta; species Loxodonta africana. Next base: position 79,698,878 of record NC_087357.1, on the reverse strand, counting down.
AAGAGGGACTAAATACAGGTGGCACAGAACTCCCATATGGAGAGGGATGCAAGGCAATATAGGACAATACAAGTTAGGTTTTCACTTTAAAAAATAGGGGAAAATATTAAAAAAAGGTAACCACAAAGAGGTATAACAACTCCATAACTCAAAATAAAAGCCAAGAAAAACATAACAACTCAACAAACATAAAGTCAAATACTATGAAAACGAGGATCTCACGATTTACAAAGAAAAACGTCTCAGCACAGAAAAGTAAGTGGAAAAATGAAATTGTCAACAACACACATAAAAAGGCATCAAAATGACAACACTAAACACTTACTGATCTATAATTACACTGAATGTAAGTGGACTAAATGCACCAATAAAGAGACAGAGAGTCTCGGACTGGATAAAGAAACACGATCCGTCTATATGCTGCCTACAAGAGACACACCTTAGACTTAGAGACACAAACAAACTAAAACTCAAAGGATGGAAAAAAATATATCAAGCAAACAATAAGCAAAAAAGAAGAGGAGTAACAATATTAATTTCTGACAAACTAGACTTTAAACTTAAATCCACCACAAAGGATAAAGAAGGACACTACATAATGATAAAAAGGACAATTGATCAGGAAGATATAACCATATTAAATATTTATGCGCCCAATGACAGGGCTGCAAGATACATAAATCAAATTTTAACAGAACTGAAAAGTGAGATAGACACCTCCACAATTATAGTAGGAGACTTCAACACACCACTTTCGGAGAAGGACAGGGCATCCAGTAAGAAGCTCAATAAAGACACGGGAGACCTAATTACAACAATCAACCAACTTGGCCTCATTGACTTATACAGAACTCTCCACCCAACTGCTGCAAAGTATACTTTTTTTCTAGTGCACATGGAACATTCTCTAGAATAGACCACATATTAGGTCATAAAACAAACCTTTGCAGAATCCAAAACATCGAAATATTACAAAGCATCTTCTCAGACCACAAGGCCATAAAAGTGGAAATCAATAACAGAAAAACTAGGGAAAAGAAATCAAATACTTGGAAACTGAACAATATCTTCCTGAAAAAAGACTGGGTTATAGAAGACATGAAGGAGGGAATAAGGAAATTCATAGAATGCAACGAGAATGAAAATACTTCCTATCAAAACCTCTGGGACACAGCAAAAGCGGTGCTCAGAGGCCAATTTATATCGATAAATGCACACATACAAAAAAAAGAAAGAGCCAAAATCTGAGAACTGTCCCTACAACTTGAACAAATAGAAAGTGAGCAACAAAAGAATCCATCAGGCACCAGAAGAAAACAAATAATAAAAATTAGAGCTGAACTAAATGAATTAGAGAACAGAAAAACAATTAAAAGAATTAACAAAGCCAAAAGCTGGTTCTTTGAAAAAATTAACAAAATTGATAAACCATTGGCTAGACTGACTAAAGAAATACAGGAAAGGAAACAAATAACCCAAATAAGAAACGAGAAGGGCCACATCACAACAGACCCAACTGAAATTAAAAGAATCATATCAGATTATTGCGAAAAATTGTACTCTAACAAATTTGCAAACCTAGAAGAAATGGATGAATTCCTGGAAAAACACTAACTACCTAAATTAACACATTCAGAAGTAGAACAACTAAATAGACCCATAACAAAAAAAGAGATAGAAACGGTAATCAAAAAACTCCCAACAAAAAAAAGCCCTGGCCCGGATGGCTTCACTGCAGACTTCTACCAAACTTTCAGAGAAGAGATAACACCACTACTACTAAAGGTACTTCAAAGCATAGACAATGATGGAATACTACCTAACTCATTCTATGAAGCCACCATCTCCCTGATACCAAAACCGGGCAAAGACATTACAAAAAAAGAAAATTACAGACCTATATCCCTCATGAACATAGATGCAAAAATCCTCAACAAAATTCTAGCCAATAGAATTCAACAACATATCAAAAAAATAATTCACCACGATCAAGTGGGATTTATACTAGGTATACAAGGCTGGTTTAATATTAGAAAAACCATTAATGTAATCCACCACATAAATAAAACAAAAGACAAAAACCACAAGATCTTATCAATTGATGCAGAAAAGGCATTTGACAAAGTCCAACACCCATTTATGATAAAAACTCTCAGCAAAATAGGAATGGAAGGAAAATTCCTCAACATAATAAAGGGCATCTATGCAAAGCCAACAGCCAACATCACTCTAAATGGAGAGAACCTGAAAGAATTTCCATTGAGAACAGGAACCAGACAAGGATGCCCTTTATCACCACTCTTATTCAACATTGCTCTAGAAGTCCTAGCCAGAGCAATTAGGCTAGACAAAGAAATAAAGGGCATCCGGATTGGCAAAGAGGAAGTAAAATTATCTCTATTTGCAGATGACATGATCTTATACACAGAAAACCCCAACGAATCCACCAGAAAACTACTGAAACTAATAGAAGAGTTTGGCAGAGTCTCAGGTTATAAGATAAACACACAAAAATCACTTGGATTCCTCTACATCAACAAAAAGAACATCGAAGAGGAGATCACCAAATCAATACCATTCACAGTAGCCCCCAAGAAGATAAAATACTTAGGAATAAATCTTACCAAGGATGTAAAAGACCTATACAAAGAAAACTACAAAGCTCTACTACAAGAAATTCAAACGGACATACTTAAGTGGAAAAACATACCTTGCTCATGGATAGGAAGACTTAACATAGTAAAAATGTCTCTTCTACCAAAAGCCATCTATACATACAAGGCATTTCTGATCCAAATTCCAATGTCATTTTTTAATGTGATAGAGAAACAAATCACCAACTTCATATGCAAGGGAAAGAAGCCTCAGATAAGCAAAGCATTACTAAAAAAGAAGAAGAAAGTGGGAGGCCTCACTCTACCTGATTTCAGAACCTATTATACAGCCACTGTAGTCAAAACAGCCTTGTACTGGTACAACAACAGGCACATAGACCAGTGGAACAGAATTGAGAACCCAGATACAAATCCATCCACATATGAGCAGCTGATATTTGACAAAGGCTCAGAGTCAGTTAATTGGGGAAAAGATAGTCTTTTTAACAAATGGTGCTGGCATAACTGGATATCCATTTGCAAAAAAATGAAACAGGACCCATACCTCACACCATGCACAAAAACTAACTCCAAGTGGATCAAAGACCTAAACATAAAGACTAAAACGATAAAGATCATGGAAGAAAAAATAGGGACAACCTTAGGAGCCCTAATACAAGGCATAAACAGAATACAAAACATTACCAAATACAAAACATTACCGAAGAGAAACCAGATAACTGGGAGCTCCTAAAAATCAAACACCTATGCTCATCTAAAGGCTTCACCAAAAGAGTAAAAAGACCACCTACAGACTGGGAAAGAATTTTCAGCTATGACATCTCCGACCAGCACCCGATCTCTGAAATCTATATGATTCTGTCAAAACTCAACCACAAAAAGACAAACAACCCAATCAAGAAGTGGGCAAAGGATATGAACACACATTTCACTAAAGAAGATATTCAGGCAGCCAACAGATACATGAGAAAATGCTCCCGATCATTAGCCATTAGAGAAATGCAAATTAAAACTACGATGAGATTCCATCTCACACCAACTAGGCTGGCACTAATCCAAAAATCACAAAATAATAAATGTTGGAGAGGCTGCGGAGAGACTGGAACTCTCATACACTGCTGGTGGGATTGTAAAATGGTACAACCACTTTGGAAATCCATCTGGCGTTCTCTTAAACAGTTAGAAATAGAACTACCATACAACCCAGAAATCCCACTCCTTGGAATATACCCTAGAGATACAAGAGCCTTCACACAAACAGATACATGCACACTCATGTTTATTGCAGCTCTGTTTACAACAGCAAAAAGCTGGAAGCAACCAAGGTGTCCGTCAACGGATGAATGGGTAAATAAATTGTGGTATATTCACACAATGGAATACTACACATCGATAAAGAACAGTGACGAATCTCTGAAACATTTCATAACATGGAGGAATCTGGAAGGCATTATGCTGAGCGAAATGAGTCAGAGGCAAAAGGACAAATATTGTATAAGACCACTATTATAAGATCTTGCGAAATAGTAAAAACTGAGAAGAACACATACTTTTGTGGTTACGAAGGGGGGAGCGAGGGAGGGAGGGAGAGGGTTTTTTACTCATTAATTAGTAGATAAGAACTGCTTTAGGTGAAGGGAAGGACAACACTCAATACATGGAAGGTCAGCTCAACCGGACTGGACCAAAAGCAAAGAAGTTTCCGGGATAAAATGAATGCTTCAAAGGTCAGCGGAGCAAGGGCAGGGGTTTGGGAACCATGGTTTAAGGGAACTCCTAAGTCAATTGGCAAAATAATTCTATTATGAAAACATTCTGCATCCCACTTTGAAATGTGGCATCTCGGGTTCTAAATGCTAACGAGAGGCCATTTAAGATGCATCAATTGGTCTCAACCCACCTGGAGCAAAGGAGAATGAAGAACACCAAGGTCACACGACAACTAAGAACCCAAGAGACAGAAAGGGCCGCATGAACCAGAGACCTACATCATCCTGAGACCAGAAGAACAAGTTGGTGCCCGGCCACAATCGATGACTGCCCTGACAGGGAGCACAGCAGAGGACCCCTGAGGGAGCAGGAGATCAGTGGGATGCAGACCCCAAATTCTCATAAAAAGACCATACTTAATGGTCTGACTGAGACTAGAGGAATCCCGGCGGTCATGGTCCCCAGAACTTCTGTTGGCACAGGACAGGAACCATCCCCGAAGACAACTCATCAGACATGGAAGGGACTGGACAGTGGGGAGGAGAGAGACGCTGATGAAGAGTGAGCTAATTATATCAGGTGGACACTTGAGACTGTGTTGGCATCTCCTGTCTGGAGGGGGGATGGGAGGATAGCGAGAGTTGGAAGCTGGCAAAATTGTCACGAAAGGAGAGACTGTAAGGGCTGACTCATTAGGGGGAGAGAAAGTGGGAGTATGGAGTAAGGTGTATATAAACTTATATGTGACAGTCTGACTTGATTTGTAAACGTTCACTTGAAGCTCAATAAAAGTTAATAAAAAAAAATATCTATGGAACACTGTCAAAATTTGATCACATTCTAGGCCAAAAAAAAACTTAACAGATTTTTTAAAATTATAAATTCTTCAGACTTATAACTATAAAAATAAAAAAAATAACTATAGCATAATAAAACCAGAAATTAATCACAAAAGAAAATCCGATGACTCTAAGCACTTGGACATCCCAAGCAATCTTCTAATAAATACAGAACTAACAAAGGAAAACAAAATTCAAACTGAATGATGACTGGAACATCCCATAGAGAAGCCTACGGGTCTGGTCAAGGCAGTACACAGAGGAAAATTAACTGCTACATTAGAAGTAAAAATAATGAAATAAACCGTTTAAGTATTCAACACAAAAATATAGCCAAATAATAATAAAATAAACCACAATAAATATGAAAATGTAAACCTAGAAATTAAAAAATTAAGGGAGAAATTTTAGTAGAATGGGTAATGGATAAGTAAAACAAATAGTTGGTTCTTTAAAAAAGAAAAATAAAACAGACAAACCTCTGTAAGTCAGACCAAAAAAAAAAAAAAAATAGATGTAACACAAATGACACTAGAAGTGAGAAAGGGTATACAACCAACCGCAAGGTCCCTGGTGGAGTAAACAGTTTGCTCTGGCCTACTAACCAAAAGATTTGCAGTTCGAACTTGCACAGAGGCACCATGGAAGAACGGCCTGGCAATCTGCTTCCATAAAGATCACACCAAGAGAACTCTATGGAGTAGTTCTACTCCATAACACATGGAGCCTCCTTGAGTTGGAATCAATTCGACAGCAGTGGGTATATAACCCCAGGCACAGTGGAAACTAAATGATTATAAGGAAGAACTGCATGAAACGCTACAAAATGAATGTGATGTTTTAAATGAACAGGGCAGTTTTTTAAGAAAGCAAATATTGAGAAAATTAAGTTAAAATAAGAACCTGAAGAGACCAACAGTGACACCACTGGGCACAGAGCCCAGCCTGCACCTCCAAGACCAGGATACTGGACATTGCCGCTAGAACTTCTGTCCCTGCTGCCAGCTAGCACCCACTTCAAGTGTTCTCTAAGGCTACCTTCAAACTAGGTTCTGTGCAGTCCTGAACTTTTCTCTACCGGCTTCTGACATAAAAGTTCAGGCAGGTGCATCTGGTTCTCAGAGTCCGGGTCACATGCGCACGTGCTAGCTCAAAGGAACCCTATCACTTCTTTGGTGGGAGGAGGGCTCTGCTCATAAACGCTCTCCCTAAACACAGGAAATGGGGTTCACAGACTCATGACCAAAAAATTCATACCTTCCACAACTATCACAAAAAGTTCTCATTGGAAAGTAAATCAGATCTGGGGTTTTATTTTTTTTTTAGACTTCATTTTTTAGAGCACTTTAGGTTTACAGAAAAAATTGAGCATTAAGTACAGAGATGAATTTTTAGAAAAAACACTAAAAGTACTTACTCTCCATGAAAATTGGACAAATACGATTTTCATGAAAAATGATAAATCATGTTTCATTAAAATTTAAAACTTCTGCTCTTCTATATTGTTAAGATAATGAAGACGAGCCACAGATTGGAAGAAAATATTCGTAAAACACATATCTAATAAAGGACTTATAGCCAAAATATACAAAGAACTCTTAAAACCCAATAGTAAGAAAACAAACAACCCAATTACAACATAGGCAAAACATCTGAAAAGACATCTATCTTCTAGAAATTTTAAAGTTTTGCATTTACCATCTAAGTCTACAATTCATTTTGAGTTAATTTTTGTAAGGTCTGTGTCTAGATTGTTTGTTTTTGTTCTTGTTTTCTGCATATGGATGTCCAGTTGTTCCCGCACCATTTGTTTAAAAGATTTCTCCATTGAATTGCCTTTGTTTCTTTGTCAAAGATCAGTTGACGATATTTGTGTGAGTCTGTCTGGATTATCTATTCTGCACCATTGATCTGTTTGTTTATTCTTTCACCAATACCACACTGTCTCGATTACCGTAGCTTTACACAGTCAAAGCTTTATACGGAAACAGTGTAAGGCAGAAACCTGTCAGAGATGGAAAGCTCAAATATTTTTCACTAATGGAGAGCAAGAGAAAAGTGGTAAGCTGCACCCCATCAAAGGCAGCAAAATTGCAAGAGCCAGAAAAAACAAAGAAGTCCTGTGGAGTTCCGGCTCTCACGGGTTCCACTGTAGTGAGACTAGACATTGGGTAGTGTCAGTCCTCCAGCTCTGTTCCTCTTCAGTATTTTGCTGGCTATTCTCAGGCTCTTGCCTTTACATAGAAACTTTAGAATCAGTTTGCATATAGCCACGAAATAGCTTGCTAGGTTTTTGATTGGGACTGCTTGAATCTGTAGATCCAGCTGGGAAGAACTGATACCTTAATAATATTGAGTCTTCCTATCTGTGAACCTCACCAGATAGAATACACAGGAATCGAATAGACTACAACTGTGGAAAGAGACGATGCAGAAGCTCGATATCATCAGTCAGAACAAAACCAGGAGCTAAAAGTGGAGGAGACCATCAACTGATCCTATGCAAGCTCAAGTCGAAGCTGAATTAGAGCAAGTCCACAAGAGCCAAAACACAATCTTGAGTATATCCCACCTGAATTTAGAGATCACCTCAAGAATAGATTTGATGCATTGAACACCAATAGCCAAAGACCAGACAAGTTGTGGACTGACATCGGATACATTATATATGAAGAAACAGGTCATTAAAAAGACACGAAAGGAAGAAAAGACCAAAATGGATGTCAGAAAAGACTCTGAAACTTGGCCTTGAACTTAGAATAGCTAAAGCAAATCGATGATGAAGTAAAAGCTGAACAGAAGGTTTCACAGGGCAGCTTGAGAAGACACAGTAAGTATTATAACAAAATGAGCAGACTTCGAGTTAGAAAGCCAAAAAGGAAGAACGCTCTGGGTATTTCTCAAGCTGAAAGAACTGAAGAAAAAAATTCAAGCCTCTAGTTGCAACATTGAAGGATTGTACAGGTAAAATTTTGAACAACACAGGAAGCATCAAAAGAAGATAGAAGGAATAATCCGAGTCACTGTACCAAAAAGAATTGGTCATCGTTGAGCCATTTCAGAGGTGGCATATGATCAAGAACCAATGGTACTGACGGAAGAAGTCCAAGCTGCACTGAAAGCATTGGCGAAAAACGTGGCCCCGGGAATTAACAGAATATCAACTGAAATGTTTCAACAAAGGGGTGCAGCGCTGGAGGTGTTCACTCATCTAAGCCAAGAAATTTGGAAGATAACTACATGGCCGCCTGACGGGAAGAGATCCATATTTGTGTGCATTCCAAAGAAAGGTGATTCAAGACAATGTAGAAATTATCGCACAATATCACTAATAACACACGCAAGTAAAATCTTGCTGAAGATCATTCAAAAGCAGTTGCAGCAGTACGTCAACAGGGAACTGCCAAAAATTCAAGCCAGGCTCAGAAGAGGGCATGGAACGAGGGGTACCATTGCTGATGTCAGATGGATCTTGGCTGAGAGCAGAGAATACCAGAAAGATGTTTACCTGTGTTTTACTGACCATGCAAAGGCATTCAACTGTGTGTGCATCATAACAAATTATGGATGACATTGTGAAGAATCGGAATTCCCGAACAGTTAATTGTGCTTGTGCAGAACCTGTACATAGACAACCAAGAGGCAGTCGTTCAAACAGAGCAAGGGGATACTACATGGTTAAAATCAGGAAAGGTGTGCATTATAACCTTCTGCCATACTTATTCAATCTGTATGCTGAGCAAATAATCTGAGAAGCTGGACTATATGAAGAAGAATGCTGCATCAGGATTGGAGAAAAACTCATTAACAACCTGAGATATGCACATGACACAACTTTGTTTACTGAAAGTGAAGAGGACTTGAAGTATTTATTGATGAAATCAAAGACTACAGCCTTCAGTATGAATTACACTTCAACATAAAGAAAACAAAAATCCTCATAACTGGACCAATGAGCAACATCATGGTACAGAGAAAAGGTTGAAATTGTCAAGGATTTCATTTTACTTGGATCCACAATCAACGCTCAGGGAAGCGGCAGTCAAGGAATCACACAATGTGTTGCATTGGGCAAATCTGCTGCAAAAGACCTCTCTAAAGTGTTAAAAAGCAAAAATGTCATTTTGAGGACTAAGATGTGCCTGACCCAAGCCATAGTATTTTAAGTCCCCTCACATGCATGCAAAAGTTGGACAATGAATAAGGAAGACCAAAGAAGAATTGATGATTTTGAATTATGATATTGTCAAAGAATACTGAATATACCATGGACTGCCAGAAGAATGAACAAATCTGTCTTGGAAGAAGTACAGCCGGAATACTGCTTAGAAGCAAGAATGGCGAGACTTCGTCTCACGTACTTTGGGAGGGACAAGTCTCTGAAGAAGGACATTATGCTTGGCAAAGTAGAGGGTCAGCGAAAAATAGGAAGCTCCTCAACGAGATAGACTGACACAGTGGCTGCAACAAGCATAACAACAATTGTGGGGATGGTGCAGGACTAGGCAGTGTTTCACGCTGTTTTACATAGGGTCGCTATGAGTTGGAACCAACTTGACAGCACCTAACAACAACAGCATCCGCTGACATTGAATCTCTCTCCATTTATCAGATCTTCTTTGATTTCTTTCATCGGAGCTTTATATTCTTCCTCATATAGATCTTATATATATTTATTAGATTTATACCTAATTTTTTTTTCTTTCTTTCTTTCTTTTTTTTTTTTTGGTGCCAGTGTAAATAGTGTTGTGTTTTTAGTTTCAAATTCCAAATGTTTGTTGCTGGTATATAAGGAAGCAATTGACTATCGTATACTAACTTTGTATCCTGCAATCCTGCAACTTTTCTATAATTGCTTATTAGTTCCAGGGGGTTGGGTTGTTGGTGATGATTCTCTGGAATTTTCTGCTTAGACAATATCACCTGTCAGCAATGACCACTTTATTTCTTCCTTCCCTATATGTATACCTTTTATTTCCTTTTCTTGTCTTATTGCATTTGCTAAGACTTATAGTATGATGTTGAATAGGAATGGTGAAAGGAAACACCCTTGCCTTGTTCCTGATTAGGGGAAGGAAGTATTTATTTCCTGACCATTAAGTATGATGTTAGCTGTATCTTTTTTTTCCTAGATGTTCTTGATCCAGTTGAGGAATCTCCCCTCTATTCCTAGTTTGCTGAGTTTTCATCATAAATGGATGATGGATTTTGTAAAATGCACTGCTTTTGCTGTAGTTCACATATTTTGATAAGGTGTATTTTCATTTTTATTTAGTTCAAAATATGTTTAATTTCTCTTGAGATTTCTTCTTTGACCCATTTGTTATTTAGAAATGTGTTGTTTAATCTCCAAATATTTTGGGATTTTCCAGCTATCTTTCTGTTATTGATTTCTAGTTTAATTCCCTTGTGGTCTGAGAGCATACTTTTTAAGATTTCTATTCCTTCAGATTTGTTGTGTTTAATGTCCCAGAATATGGTCTTTCTTGGGGAATTGTCTATGTGTCCTTTCCTCTAATATGGGCATCCTATGATCCCTACGTCATTACAAATTCACTTGACCCAAGTGTAATTTTCATCCCTGAAGACCCAACTTGAATATCACCTACTTTGTGAATATTTCCTCATGTGCCCCAACTAGCACGAGTCCTGTAATCTTCTGTACTCCCAGCACTGCATGAAGTACTCTCAGATCCCACCTCACATTGCTCTTCACACCACCTTGGTCACAGTATTCCAGTCACACAGCCTTTCTTTTTGTTCCTTGAATACACCTAAGCTCATTTGTGCCTCAAGGCACTTGCTTTTACACTCCTTTCTGCCTGGAAGGTTCCATCTCACATTTTCACCTGGCTGGACCCTTATCATCTTTCAGGTATCAGCTTAGCTCTCCTGTCTCCTGAGAGAACTTCCCTAGCCACACTACCTGAAATGAAACTCCCTTCCCATCAACCACCCTCACTCCTCACCCAATTTCCCCATCTTAATTTCTTCATATCATTGCCTGCAATAATTCTCTGTAAACCTAGATATGGTCTGTCTCTCCCCCAGTAGAATGTAAGCTCAGTGACCTAAGAAATCTTAACCCCAGGACCTCAATAAAGATTTACTGAATTTATCAACAGATGAATGGATGGATGGATAAATAGATGAATTCATGAACTTTTTGTTGTAATACTTAAAATCTGAATGATTAGCTGTTTAATGTCTGTATCCTATTAGAATATGAGTGCTGGAAAGATAAAGACTGTGTCCTACTGATGCCTCTATCCCCAGTGCCTAAAATGATGCCATAAGCTTTCTGCTGACTTAATTGACCTGTCTTCTATGTTTCCCTGTACTCTCACTGCAGTGATCCTCAGATTCAACTGTTCACTGTAATCACTGCTTACCCCACTCTATCCATTTCCTCTGTGGCAGATTAAAGATGACCACAGTTTCTTTGCTACTCCTCCCATCAACAAGTTGGTTCTGATTAACTTCCCCTTGAGTCTGGGCTGGTCTTGGTGACTTGCTGGACTAATAGAATGTGCCAGAAGGTAACTACTGATGTCATAAGGAGCCTCTCACTTCTGCCTGGTCTTTTGAAACACTTACTCTCAGGACCCAGTTGCTATGGTATCAGGTGCACAGGCCACGTGAAAGTCTATGAAGAAGTACTCCATGTAATAGGACCAGCATCAAATTTCAGCCAGGCTAGTGGGCCATCCTGAAAGAGCCTTCAGATAACCACAGCCCCAGCCACAAAGTGGTCACTGGCTGTAAACACCCAGTCAACCCACAGAAAAATGAGAGGTAATAATTGTTTTAATTTTTTATGTTTTTGGAGAGTTTGTCAGGTGGCAGTAGCTAACAGGAACACTATTTAATAGCAAAGTAAAGAAGTCATGACGGGTAGACCAGGATACACAGTGGAATAGAAAGAACACTGGTCTGGGAACTGAGTTCTCTAGTCTTAGCTCTGCCATCAGCTAACTGTGTAAGCTCAGGTAACTCATGTGACAACTCTGGGTCTTATTTGAGGATTTAAATGATTAGAAGAGTAATCTGTAAATCTAAATCTTCTTTTATCCTATATGCACAGTTTGGTACTTTGTTTTCATTAAATTTTCTGTTATAATTTAATGATGTTATTTCATTCATATTGTCATGTAGGAGGAGTGAGGAAGTGAAAGATAAATGTCATCAGTATCACAATTTTGCCTTGGGTCAGTCCAGCCTACGAAAGAAAGAAAAAAATGGGGCACTAGAGTTGTGTTCCAGGGGGTTCATCAAAGGTAAACACTCAGGCCTACTATAGGGCTTAAACATGAGACAAAATCAAGAAGTTGAGCTGCCAGTAATTAATATGTATCTCTTAGAAATAGGATGTTGACCCAGGGTCAAGTGACTGAATTTTGCAGTTGTATTGTTTTCATCAGTTTTGCTTTATTAAGTAAAGTGCTGATATGAAAATGCTTAAAAGGAGAAAAGAAGCCAATGGGGTCATTGGATGATGTTGGCAAGTTTCTCACTACACAAGGACTAATGCCCTTCTCAAACCTAATATCTCATAATTCTAGGGTTTTTAACCCTTCCTTTTATTTCTAAAGCAGAAAGTTGGTCATGTGATTCCCGTGCTGAAAATCTCAGACTTCTGTCTATATGAAAAAGAACAATTCAAATTTCTTAGCATTTCAAGCAAAGTTCTTGGTGTGGACCCTCCTCTTCTCCCACCACCTCCCACTCCCACCATCCAGACCCCTTCCTCTGGTCATGTTGCCATGCCACACTCTTTCACCCTCATGTTACTCCTCTCCAAAATGGCAGGAGCTAAATAAAGACTGATGTGCAGGTCGCATTTGTTGGCTCTGAATTACTTCTGGTCTGCTTCTTGTTGAACTCCACTCCCTATGACTGTACTGTCTTTGGATTTGGCAAGGGTTTGGATCAGCTGGCTTTAAGACTGCCCTACCCCCTGATAACAATCTGGGTGTGCACTAACCATTTGCCATTGGAATTGGCTTTGACTTACCTGATTTTTAGTATACCTTCCTCAGACTTAGCGACACTACCCCCAAACCTTAGCTGACAGTAAGAATTCCTTGCTTTCTCTCCCCCTCCGAGGTGCCGCCCCACTCACCTCTGCCGACAGGAGAACCACAGCTGATGTGCACTACTTAGGATGCTCCCCCATCTGCCTGGAACGCCCTGGCTCCCCCTCTGCTGTTAACCGACCAGGGATGTTTCCACTCAGTGTCAAGCCTCTCTTCAACCGCTTCCTTCTCTAGAAACGAGATAAAGCATGATAAGTGCTCAGCACACGAGTCAACCATAAGTAAGGAATAGCTAATTTTTTACATTGTTTCCTTGCCTACTGTGATAGTTAATTTTATGTGCCAGCTTGGCTAGGCTATGGTGCCTAGTTAACTGGTCTAGTTGCTGTTACGAAGTCGTTACATGTGATTAAATCAGTTAGGCCTCAAGTGAAAGACTACTTTCCATAATGTGGACGGGCCTCGTCCATCAGTTGAAAACCTTAAGAGCATAAAGGGAGTGTCCCTAGGGTGTCTTCTGCCCCTATAGACATTTTTCCAGAATTCTCTTACTCTTCAATCTTTCTATTGTCTGATGAGTGGATTTGGGACTTGCCATATAAATGAGACTGATTTAGTTCAAAGAACTGGTTAGTAGAATTGTTTCTTTAGAGAATCCTCAGACACCTACCTTAAAATTCTACAGTAAATTTTTGATAAGTAATATATATACACAATACAAAATCAAAATGGTATTTTTGGTCTTTCTGACTGCGTGTTTATTTTATTCTGCATCTTAGTTTTTGACATGCACACCACTCAGTCTCAGGTGGTTTAAAAATTACCCCAGAAAACTTCATTTTCTCTTTAGTTTGCTTGGTAAATTCAGCGTGTCTCTCGTCTCTCATTTGGTGTTGCAGGTGTGTAATTCCCAACATGTACATACATGTAAGACAGAGAGTGTCTAAATGCTGTGAAAGTTTTTTATGTGTTTTAAATTAAAAAAAAAATTCCAATTTTAAATACCCAAAAACAAAGCTATGAAAAGCTTTGTGGTAGAAAGCCACTATCTCATCTCTGCCCCCTAGCCACCCGAGACCCCCTGCCTAGAGGCAAATGCTAGTGCTTTGGCTATCTAGCGCTCCTCTAACAGAAATACCACAAGTGGGTGGCTTTACCAAACAGGAAGTTATTTCCTCACAGTTAGGAGGCTAGAAGTCCAAATTCAGGGTGCCAGCTCTAGGGGAAGGCTTTCTCTCCCTGCTGGCTCTGGGGGAAGGTCCTTGTGTCTTTTTCTTAGCCCCTTGGTGATCTTCATGTGGCACGGCGTTCACCTTCTCCTATCTCTGTTTGCTTCTCTATGCCTAATCTGCTCTTTTTTATCTCTCAAAAGAGATTGACTTAAGACACAACCTGTACTAATACTGTCTCATTAACATAAACAAAGAAAGGCCATTCCCAAATAGGGTTATAACCACAAGTACAGGGGTTAAGATTTACAACGCATATTTTGGGGGGATGCGGTTCAATCTGTAACAGCTAGTTTTGAAATTTTTTTAAATGTTTTGTTATTAATAAATTAACCTCTTCATCTGTAGATTAGTTTTTGCCACCGTAATGTCAAATACCCACTTTAATTTTTGGCACTGATAATGCAATTATTATTTTCTGCATCAGTCTCCCCTGCTTGACTGCAAGCATCCTGAGAGCAGGGATGGGCCTCATTTACCTTATACACCCTTAGTACTCACGTGGGGAATATCTCCTACATCTACTGCTTGTATGGGGAATACTGAAGCTTCCGTAAATGTTTCTGAGTTGACTAGGCAACTTAATAATAAAGGGAGTAAATAAACTGCACATACTTGTGGAAATTTGGAGAGTCAAAGGGTCACGATCCACCATAGACCACATCTCTCCTCGTCCCATTTCCGGAACAGCAACCAAGGCTCACACCACCCCTCTCCCATCATGCTTCAGACACATTCCCCACCCTTCCATACCTGTGAGTGCAGTGTTTCCAGACAGTTTGGGCAGGAAGTGCCTGAAGGAGAAGCACAGAGTCAGAATGCCTTGGCCTGAGGCTGAGGCTCATTCAGGTTTATTGGGGGCATGCTAAGGATTCCTCACAACTCCCTAGAATCTGGCCTCTTAACAGCAGAAAATATCCATTTTCTATCCCCCAAGCACCCTCCAACTCTCTCATTCTTTGGATTTCTCACTTCACACTTACCCCTGACCACAGGCAATTCTAACTACCCTAGTAACTGGCTTAACATGTATGCCGTTCCCTGGCTATGTTTAATACAGCAACAGTTTTTACTTATTTGATTCCCTTGCCTGTTACTTGTCCTTATCTCCAAAATAATAATAAAAATAGCTACTATTTAAGACAGGAGTCCCTTGGTAGTGCAAACGGTCAACGCGCTTGGCTGCTCACCAAAAGTTTATTACATCCAGAGGTGCCTTTGAAGAAAGGCCTGGTGATTTACTTCTGAAAAGTCAGCCACTGAAAACCCTACAGCGTACAGTTCTCTGACACACACGAGCTCACCGTGAATCCGAATCAACTCAACGGCAACTGGTTTAATATTTAATCAAAGGAAAACGGAGTCACAGAAATGACCAGGCAAGGAGGTGGACACGGGCCTCGTGGCGCCAAGCTCGACGCTGTCGGCCCGGCCCCTACCCCCTCCTGGGCTGAGCTGCACTGAGTCCTACCCTGCTGTGGGAAGCAGTCACAGACACCTAGGGTATGGAGAGGTAAAGGCAGGCCTTGGCTTTAGAAATGGTGACGATTTCAGGTTATAATGAAAAATAACCAATAACAGACTCCATCCCAAATCACAGTCCTCCTCCACATGAGGCTGTTCAAAGAGGTGAAGACACCCAGGCAACAAGTCGGGCGAGGAAGATAATGTGCTGCTTTGTCAGCTGGGCTTTGCATCCCACACCGCAATGAAGGATTCGAGGCCTAGACCAGAGATCTAAAGGACCTCCTTCCTCTCTTACCTTCATCTGTTCCTCCACTGCAGCCCCACCCGGGCCAAGAAAACCAGATCTTATGTCCTCCAGCCACATACAGTAGAGGACATGGCCAAGTAAGACAGCCAGGCAGATGGCCTGATTGGAACTACTGGCTCAGTTAACTCATCGCCTACAAGAGTGGAAGATTGTGTGAAGAGAAGGCCCTGCCTTGCCCTCATGTTCACTCCAGGAAGGGGAAACAGGAGGTTTTCACCACATGAATGAATGAGTGAATGAGCATGGCTTCTAGTGTACCTGGCTCCATCGGACCCCTGAGGTGAACTCCTCCTCCTCCTTCTCTCCCTTCTCTTCTGAAAAGTGCTGTTGGGCACCAAAAAGGGAATCAGCCAAAGGTGCTTTAAAGTCTCTTCTTGAAAGACATTATGAGTTTGCCTTTAAACTGTGGTATGTAAAGTGTGGAAGGCCTGTGAGTGAAACCGTAGTTTATCAGTCAGAACCCAAGGGTGTCGATTCTGCTGCCACTGGTCATTCCCTCCAGATCGTCAGCCTCCCTCTTGGGGGTAACATTCAATCTGCTTGGCTTCTCTCCTGCCTTCTGCCCTTCCTCCCACAATCTTCTACCAACAGCAGAGGCAAATCTCTGTCTTCATCGCCGCAAACTCCAGACTCATGGTCAGTCCTTTATGGCGGCCAAAGGCTTCTTCTCGGCACTGTGGACAGTCTACCTAGGCAGATGTGTGCCTGAGAAAGGTTTCATGCCTCTTCGAGGCTGCAGTCACCTGGAGCACCTTGGACAGGCACTCAGCTCTGCCATTCTCTCTGGGAGGGGATGAAGTTCCCTTGAGTTGTCTTGAGGATGCAAACAACGCCACTGGCTCAAGGTATAGTCAGCAGATTAATTGTCACTAACTCCGTGATGAATTAGATGGGTGATCCGTGATCCACATGCCCAGGTACGGCCCTCAAGCGCCCATGGCCACAGAGCTCTGTGGACTGGCTCTGTGCTTACTACCGCTGGTCAAGGGCCAGGGCTGCTGAACTGACCTGCTCCCTCTGTGGATGATACAAAGGCCCAGGAGCTTCTGTTTCCAGATCGAAAGAACAAGACTATCTCCTGGGTTGTGGGTGCCATATCGGAAATAAATACAGGGTCCTGCTTACCAATTCTCCTTTGGAGATGAGTGGCAAAAACAAACACAAACCTAAAGCAAAGATTATAAACACTTAAAAAAAGGAAACAAAACAACTATTTCAAGTGGAGGGGACTGGCAGGAAGAATACCAAAGAGAGTAAGAAAAAGAGAAAGAGATGTCTTATAAATGAGCAACTCCTCTATCCACCTGCCAATGTTCCAGAGGATGCCAGGAGAGCTAATTAGAGAATGAAATAATCAGAAATAGAAATGCCAAGCCCTGAACTTGGGTTCCGGCAGGAGAAAATGCCACGAGAATCTCTCAAACCACCCATGGCCTCCATCTCCTTAGGATTTGGCTGAAGCATTCAGGGATGTTTGGGGTCCAAGGCAAAGAGAACGTGTATAGATGCTCAGATGTGCAAGGCCATGTTGTCTGTCACCCTCGGGATGGCTGTGGCTGAAATGCATCCTCACATTTCTCACTCCAGGCAGGAGCAGAGAGGCATGGACAGAGCTGAGTTTGAATCTTGACTCAGCCACTGCTTTCTAAGAGAACTTGGGGCTGAGGGCTGGAGGCTAGGAGAGAGGTGCCTCAGGGCACTTGGCATAGCCGGGTAAATGGAACTAATTGCTGGGCTCGGGAAGACGTGGATTTTCCCTGGGATTTGGAGGATATTAGGAATGCATGTCAGCCAGGAGGAGGCATAGAGGTTAGAGCTGGGCCGTTGTCTCTCCCATCTCCTCTCTGCCCTCCTCCCAGCCCCAGGCTGCATTCCCACAGTTCCTTCTCTTCGACTGTCATGTACAGTAAAAACTGCAAAAGCTGAAACCTGTGTAAGGCGGAAACCTGTCAGAGAAGGAAAATTCAAATATTTTCCACTAAAATAAGCCAATGATGTTACACTTAATGGAAACTCTCTGGACTTCAGCATGTGGTCTTCTCTCATTTTTACTTTAAAACCTTCTAGGCCACTTAAGGGCTTTCTGTTTTCATGAATAGAGTCTCCATGGGAAATGAGGAGAAAGCAGGGAAGGAATGGCTCCTGCTCTCTGTGGTTGTTTCCTGTCTAAAACCAGCTGCTGTAGAGACGATTCTGACTCTTGGTGACCCCACATGTGTTAGAATAGAACATAGGGTTTCAACGGCTGGTTTTCCAGAAGTAGATCGCCAGGCCTCTCTCCCAACACGTCTCCAGGTGGCCTAAAACCACCAGCCTTCCAATTAGCAGCCAAGTGCGCTAACCATTAGTACTGCCCAAAGACACTTGTTTCCTATCTTGTTGTTAGTTGCCGTTGACTCAGCTTGGACTCGTGACAAAATGTTGCCAGATCCTGTGCCATCTTCATGACGATTGGTATGTTTGTGTCCATTGCTGGGGTTATTGTGTCAATCCATCTGGTTAAGGGTTTCCCTCATTTCTGCTGACCCTCTACTTTACTAAACACGGTGTCCTGTTCTAGCAATTGGTCATTCCTGATGACATGTCCAAAGTAAACAAGCCGAAATCTTTCTGCCCTCACTTCTAAGGGGCATGGTGGTTTCATTTCTTCTAAGACTGATTCGTTTGCTCTTCTAACAGTCCACAGTATCTTCAACACTCTGCCAACACCAAAATTGGAATGCATCAATTCTTTGGGTTTCCTTTTTTGTTGTCCGGCTTTTGCATGCACATGGGGAGACTGAAAAGGCCGTGGTTTGGGTCAGGTGTACGATAGTCATCAAAGTGACATCTTTGCCGTTTAAAACTTTAAAGACATCTTTTGCAGCAGATGTTCTACTGCAATGTGTCATCTGATGTCTTTGCTGCTACCACGGGCATTGATTCCCTTGGCTGGAGACTGCTCCCTCCAGAGAGCAGCTCTGTTCTTGGTGCCACTTTGCCCAACCAGGGGCAACTCTTGGGTTGGAGGCCACTTTAAAGGTGGGCAACAGTTGTGAAATTGTCACTACTTACTTAAGGCAGAGGGGATAGCCATACTTCCCAGCTCATAGTCTGGACAGTCCTGATTTACTATAGACTCACAATGCCCATTGTTTTTCTTTATTTTGTTTTTTACTTCTCTGCAGGTGACTTGAGTAACTATTGTTGAATGTCATAAAAAAATAATCCCATAAATAGAATCAGTATTATGTACATGGCATAATTATAATTTGTGACTATCATTTGCCTTCCTTCCAGTTTTATTATCGTCGGCTTAGATCACTCTCATCTCTCACGCTCCTCCTTGGATTGTTTTAATACCTGTGGATGTCTGCCACTCCATTCTGAAATCTGGAACGTGAGAGACTCCATAAATGTTTGCTTGTTGTATTAAGCTGAGAATTAAATTAATAATTCCAATTCTGGAAACAGAATAGTGGCTCAAGTTATAGGTGACGGAATAACTGAAATCAGAATGTTGAGTGACTGTCACCACACTGGTAGTCTCTGTGAGGGTCTGGGTATGTGTCAAGGTGGCTACAAGTAGGAGAAATGTTTCTGCCCTTCCTTTCCTGCTCACCGCCATGATATTTTCTCAACAAATGCAAGACCTACAAGGGGGCAGATGCATAAGCTCCAAAAGTCTCTGCTCAGGTACGAGGAAGAGGTCACATGGACAGCTACAGGAAGTTAGGTTTGCAGGATGCCTTCCCTGTTGTTGTTAGGTGCCTTCAAGTCGGTCCCAACTCATACAGACCCTATGTACAACGAAATGAAACACTGCCCAGTCCTATGCCATACTCATGCTTGAGCCCACTGTTACAGTCACTGTGTCAATCCATTTCATTGAGGGTCTTCCTCTTTTTCTCTGACCCTGTACTCTAGTAAGCATGATGTCCTTCTCCAGGGACTGATCCCTCCTGATAAGATGTCCAAAGTATGTAAGACAAAGTTTCACCATGCTCGCTTCTAAGGAGCATTCTGGCTGTACTTCTTCCAAGACAGACTTGTTCCTTCTTTTGGCAGTCCCTGGTATATTCAATGTTCTTCGCCAACACCATAATTCAAAGGCATCAGTTCTTCTTTGGTCTTCCCTACTCATTGCCCAGCTTTCACAGGCATATGAGGTGACTGAAAACACCACAGCTTGGGTCAGGCATACCTTAGTCTTTAAAGCGACATCTTTGCTTTTTATCACTTTAAAGAGGTCTTTTGCAGCAGAATTGCCTAATGCAAGGTGTCATTTGATTTCTTGACTGCCGCTTCAATGGGCATTGATGGCGGATCCAAGTAAAATGAAATCCTTGACAACTTCAATCTTTTGTCCATTTATCATGATGTTGCTTATTGGTCCAGTTGTAGGGATTTTTGTTTTATGTTGAAGTATAATCCATATTGAAGGCTATAGTCTTTGATCTTCATCAGTAAGGGCTTCAAGTTATCTTAACTTTCAGCAAGCCAGACTGTGTCATCTGCATAATGCAGGTTGTAAATGAGTCTTCCTCCAAACCCGATGCCCCATTCTTCTTCATATAGTCCAACCTCTCGGATTACTTGCTCAGCATGCAGACTGAATAGGTATGGTGAAAGGATACAACGCTGACGCACATCTTTCCTGACTTTAAACCACTCAGTATCCTCTTGTTCTGTTTGAACTCTTGGTCTAAGTACAGGTTCCTCATGAGCACAGTTAAGTGTTCTGAAATTCCCATTCTTCGCAAAGTTATCCATAAATTTATTATGATCTACACAGTCGAATGCCTTTGCATAGTCAATAAAACACAGATCTACATCTTTCTGGTATTCTCTGCTTTCAGCCAGGATCCATCTGACATCAGCAATGATATCTTTGGTTCTGTGTCCTCTTCTGAATCCAGCTTGAATTTCTGGCAGTTCCCTGTCGATGTGCTGCTGCAACCGCTTTTGAATGGTCTGCAGGAAAATTTTACTTGCATGTGATATTAATGGTATTGTTTGATAATTTCCACATTTGGTTGGATCATCTTTCCCCTACTCTGTGGAGGGGACTATTGTAAAGTTTAGGGGACAGTAGGAAGATGTTCATGAATTCCAGGACCACTTGGACTCAGGGGTTCCTCAGGTCAATGTCTCCATTTTCATAGATATTTAGTATTTAAGCGTGGGATAAAGTTCTAGAATCATTGATCTCTTCCTCTTCCAATCACACAGACTACTTAAGAGATACCTATCTTGTCTTTGAAAATACCAGTTGTAAACCTATGATTTTCTTGGAATATTTTTGTATCTGTAAAGCTGTCAGCATTTATTGGGAGTCTGAAAATTCAAAATGAATCATTATTAACTAGCAAATAAAAGAGCCAATGAAAGCATTTCTGGTATCTCATGGCCACTATAATTTTTCTCACCATAGATGTTGTCTCACAGTATTCTCTAAATAGCACCATGGGTGATGGTTGTTATTCTTAGTTTCTTATATTCGTGGAAACTGAGGATCGGCTCACCCAGCATCACAGACATGGTAGCCATGTCTTCTGGCTGCTAATTCCATACTTTTCCATTGTATGAATTCTATGAATAAATTCGTATAATGCACACTAAAGAATATTTATGATATAGCAGGCAACAAGAGCCATGAGCAGTTTAAATAGCATCTGAAACAGGGCTAGAAGAGAGGCTTATTTTCATATGATTTCTCTGAATAATCTCCTTAGGAAGGGAACTTGATGGCTAAAAAGGACACTAGTTGTCATCCAATCTTACCCACTAAATAATGCTTCTGCCTCTTCTTGAACCCCTCCAGGCATAACTGTGAATGCACTATTCTACAAAGAAATTTAACCATATTATGTTAGTTCTAGTAACTGAGAAGTTCTTCCTTCTATATATTGGCCCTCAGTTTAGATATGATTAATCTCTTCCACTTGACATCCACAGACATTTGAAGGCAGCTCTATCCCCTCCTCCAAGTCTTTCTTCCTTAAGATGAACAGTTGTAGGTGTGCTAATAGGTCCTCAATTGACAAGACCTAGAGCCACCACATCTTTTATATTTCCACTAATTCGTGCACTTCCCATAACGTGATGACCAAAAGTGGACATAAATCCAGGTCAGCGTTCACTCACCTCCCTGATCCAAAGATTATATTTCAGCCAATGCCACTGAGAGTTTCACTGATTTCCTCATCACACCATTGCCTCTTACTCAGCTCTCATTTCACCACAACTATTGAATCCTTCCACAGATGCATCTACAGAATCCCAATACTCAGAAGAAGGTGGGTTTGGGGACCCAAGTGTAGGATTTTCATGTGTTTCTACCATATTTTTTCTTGATAGATTTGACCAATTATTCCAGCTTACCAAATTCTTTTCAGATCCTGGACTGTGATCCAATGAATTTCTCATTCCTATCGATTTTGTATCAACCACACACTAAAGCAGGTAGTTATCAACTGTCGTATTAAAATACATCTGAACAACTTACTCCCAACTTTATATGAATCCATGTATAAACTCACTCATCCAGCAGCACACAAACCTATCTTCTAGACTATCATTTATCAAGTTATAATCAGTGTAAAGGAATACCTGGGTGGTGCAAACAGTTAATGCTCTTGGCCGCTAACCGAGAGGTTGGAGGCTCCACTCCCCCAGAGGTGTCTCAGAAGAAAGACTTGGCAATCTACTTCCCAAAACTATGAGTTTTCGCCATGAGTTGGAATCAACTACGCTGCAACTGGTTGGTTAATCAGTGCAAAGTTAGGTATTGGTTATCATGAAGGTAAATGAGTTAGTTAACTGAAGCAATTAACAGGGACATTAAAAAGCCTTGCTGACATCTTGAAACCCTAACATCCGAATCTGCCATACCAGTGACCTTTTCAAATGAAGAAACTAATTTGTTCCAAATCTGGTCTTACGGAACCCACTAAAGCAACTGGTAATCGCTCCTTCACTTTGTTGCGGCTTACAAACTGTCACTTCTAAAAACCCATGGTGAAATAGTTCCTAAGGTCTTCACCGCTGCTCTGTCGTTTGCGGAAATCATATCATTCATGTCTGTTTTGTTGTGTTTCGGCTTAGATTAGGGCTGATTTGTCTATCTCGTTTATTCTAACACTTGTCACTTTCTTCAAGCCTCTGCAGTAAACTCTGCAATGCTAATGAAAGTGACCACAGAGGGTAGGTGGGAAGTGTTTCTTAGCGAAGCAAATGTGGAACTGAAGAGTCAAGGGAAGGGAAAGGGCTTATGGGTTCAGTGGGTAAAGTAGGGAGAGATTTACAGACAAAGAGAACAGCAAGCGCAAAGGCCTCATGAAAGAAGAGATTGGCATAATGCAATACCAACTTCCCCAAATTCAAGAGTGTTTCAGGCAAACTATTAGAATCAAGAAGTAAGTGAAGCTGATAGATACAAGACCAATATGCAAAAAGTAAATATTCCACATGGACAATGGATTAGAAAATGTAATTTTAAAAGGAGAATTTGATTTTCAATAACAAGACACTATATGATAAACCAAACAACACCAAACCCAGTGCCATCGAGTCAGTTCCAACTCATAGTGACCCTGTAGGACAGAGTAGAACTGCCCCACAGAGTTTCCATGGAGCGCCTGGCAGATTCGAATTGCCAACCCTTTGGTTAGCAGCTGTGGCACTTAACTACTACACCATGAGGGATTCTACACTGTATGATAAAAAAAAAAAAAAAACCACTGCCGTCATCTGGGCAGAAATTCAATAGAACATGTATAAAGCCATGATGGAGAAATTTTTAAAGCTTTATTGAAAGACAAACAAGACGACCTGAAAAACTGGACTGGATCCCATCACCATGTTTGTAAAGACTCAATACCATATAGATATCAATTTTCCCCCAAATAACCCATAAATGCAACAAAACTCCCATCAAAATTCCAACCAGTAGCAGGAGAGCAGTGGGATGCAAACCTCAAATTCTCATAAAAAGACCAGACTTAATGGTCTGACTGAGACTAGAAGGACCCTGGAGGTCATGGTCCCCAGACTTTCTGATAGCCCAAGACAGGAACCATTCCCAAAGCCAACTCTTCAGACAGGGATTGGACTGGACTATAAGATAGAAAATGATACTGGCAAGGAGTGAGCTTCTTGGCTCAAGTAGACACATGAGGCTATGTGGTGATCTCCTATCTGGAGGGGAGATGAGAAGGCAGAGGTAGATAGAAGATGGCTGAATGGACACAGGAATACAGGGTGGAGAGAAGTGTGCAGTCTCGTTAGGGGAAGAGCAACTAGGAGTACATAGCAAGGTGTATATAAATTTTTGTATGAGAGACTGACTTGATTTGTAAACTTTTACTTAAAGCACAATAAAAATAAAAAAGTAAAAAATTTTTTTAAAAAAATCCCAACCAGTATTTTCACTGAGCTTGTTGAGATGATCTTAACAATCTTTTCTCTCTCTCTTTCTTTTTTTTAATTGTGGTGAAAACACACACACCGAAAAATCCTCCAACATAGCCACTTCCACATTTACAACTCAATGGCGCTGATTACATTTTTCATGTTGTGCCACCATTGTCAATATCCTCATCCAAAACATTCCACCACCATTAACATAAACTCAATGTCCCCCAACACAAATACTCCTCCTTTTCCCTTCCATGTGAACTCTGATAACCATTAATGATCTTTGGTTTCAATATATTTGTTTATATGAGTGATATCATACAGTATTTGTCCTTTTAAAACTGATTAATTTTAACTGAACATAATATTTTCAAATGTCATCCATATCGTAACATGCATCAGAACTTCATTTCTCTTTACAGCTACATAGTATTCCATTGTACTTATATTCCACATTTTGTTTACCTATTCCTCTGTTAATTTCCATTGTTTCCATCTTTTGGCCCTTGTGAAAAATGCTGCAATGAATATTGGTGAACAGCTTTCTGTTTGTGTTCCTGCCTTTATGTCTGAGAATATACTGCTTGGGATTACTGGGTCATATAGTAACTCCATGTTCATCTTTTTGATGAAACACCAAACTGTTTTTCCACAGTGGCTACACAATTTTACACTCCCACCTGCAATGGATGAGGGTTCCAGTTTCTCCACAAGCTTGCCAACACTTGTTTTGTTTTTTTTTCTATTGTTTTGTTTTATCATTGCCATTCTAATAGGGGTGAGGTGATACCTCATCGTGGTTTTGATTTGCATCTCCCTAATTGCTAATGGGAAACCCTGGTAGTGTAGTGGTTAAGTGCTAAGACTGCTAACCAAAAGGTGGGCAGTTTGAATCCACCAGGTACTCTTTAGAAACTCTATGGGGCAGTTCTACTCTTTCCTATACGGGTCACTATGGGTCGGAATCATGGTGGTGCAGTGATTAAAGCACTTGGCTGCTAACCAAAAGGTCAGAGGTTCAAAGTCACCAGCTTCTGTGAGAGAAAGATGTCTGCTTCCATAAATATTTATAGCCTTGGAAACCTTATGAGACAGTCCTACTCTGTCCTGTAGGGTCGTTATGAGTTGAAATTGACTTGATATATTGAACATCTTCTCATGTGCTTGTTGGCCTTTTGAATATCCTCTTTGGTGAACTGTCTGTTCAGGTCTTTTGCCCATTTCTTGATTGGGCTGTCTTGTTGTTGTTAAATTGTAGAGGTTTTATATGTATTTTGGATTATCTGATATATGGTTCCCAAAAATTTTCTCCCAATCTGTAGATTGTCTTTTTACTTTGTTGAAAAAGGTCCTTTGACATACAAAAGTATTTAATTTTTATAAGGTCCCATTCATCTATTCTGTCTTTTACTGCTCAGGCTTTTGTTATATCTGATAATCTACCACTAAACACTTGGTCCGGCAGCCTTGCCCCTACATTTTCTTCTAAGAATCTTATGGTTCTAGCTTTCACATTTAGGTGGTTGATCCATTTTGAATTGGTTTTTGTGTCTGGTGTGAATCATGGATCATGATTCATTCTTCTTCATGTGAAAATCCAGTTTTCCCAGCACATTTATCAAAGAGACTCTTCCTTCCTCACTGAATGGATTTATCACCGTTGTGGAAAGAAACAAACATGTTGCTGTTGAGTTCCATTCCGACTCATAGCTACCCTATAGGACAGAGTAGAACTGCCCCACAGGGTTTCTAAGGAGTGGCTAGTGGATTCAAACTGCCAATCTATTGGTTAGCAGATGAACTCTTAACCACTGTACCACCAGGGCTCTGCCAAAAATAAGTTGACCATAAATGTATTGATTTATTTCTGGACTTTCAATTCTATTCCATTGTTCCGCATGTCTATTATTATACCAATTCCAGACTGTTTTAATTACTGTAGATTTGTAGTGTTTTGAAATCAGGAAGTATGAGTTCACCTACTTATTCTTCTTCTTCAAGATTGCTTTAATTATTTTGGGTCCCTCGCCATTCCATATAAATTTGAGGCTTGGCTTCTCCATTTCTGCAAAGAAGGCTGTTGGAATTTTGATCGGCATTGCACTGAATTTATAGATTGCCTTTTGGCTTAATGGTCTTTTGAAAGAGTTAAGTTACAGAATAACTAAGACAATTTTGAAGTCAAATAATAGAAAGACAAAAGACAAACATACCACACCAGATATCAAGACATTAAAAAAAGAAAAAATTCTAGTGGTTAATACAGTATGGTATTGCCCTAGGGTCCAAAAGGCCAGTTAACAAAATAGAGAATCCAGAAGTAGACCCACACATTCATGGGTACTTGAAATATTATAAATCAGTGGGGAAAGGATGCCCTATTTAATAAATGGTTCTGTGAAAACTGGTTATCCACATAGAAAAAAACAATATTATTCTACACCATATCAATTAATTCCAGATGGATCAAATATTCCACTCCTTACTAGAACTGTGATCTTTAGCAAGTAACTTAACCTTCCTAGCTCCTAGCCCCCAGTTTTCTTATCTATAAAATGAGAATAATAATAGCACATAATTTCTAGCATTGTCATGCAGATTAAAAAAGCTGAATGAGAACAGTGTCTCATTGAAGTGTTTGTTAAATAAAGTCAAACATTAAAAACAAAACTGAAAACTTTTGGAGGAAAATATATGCAAATATAACATCAGGGAAGGATAGAATTTTTTAAACTAGATGCAAAAATAATGAATATAATAGGGAAAAAATGAATAAATCTGACCACATAAATGTGTACATAAATCTCTATGGCTAAAGATACCATAATTAATGTTTAAAATCAACCCAGAAAAGATATTTGCAATGAATATTATGGACAATAAAAAATTCCTACAAATAAGAAAAAGACAATCCAGTAGGAAATGTGGACAAAGGATATGAATAGGAAGTTCAAAGACAAATTATCCAAAGGGTCAATAAACGGGAGTATGACCTCACTGATAATCAGGGAAGCACAGCATGAAATGACTACAAAATGTCATTTATGCCTGTTAGTCTACCAATACTTGGAGACAAAGTAGAGAAACTGGAATGTTCACATCCAGCCTGTGGAACTGTAATTTGGGCAACTATTTTGGAGAAAAATTTAACAATATCTTCTACATTTAAAGTTTAGTATATCCTATGATCCAACATAACTCCCTATCATATAGCCAGTTTCTCCTTCAGTCTTTCCATCTCCATAAAAGATAACTTTATTTTTCTAATTACTTAGATCCTTGATTCTCTCATACCACATCTCATCCTCAGAAAGCCTACTGGCTTTACATCAAAATATACTCAGACTTCTACCACTTCTCACCACTTTCACCACTACCTCAGCTGTAAGCCACCATCATCTCTCAAGGGCAAAAGAATTATTACTAATTATTAAAACTATACAATACGGCATTTGAATAACTGATCTTAAAACTACTATAATAATGAGAAGCAAAGCAACAATGTCAATACAAGTAACTTTCACCTCAAAGTGTAAAACTAAAGGGCTTGAGAATTGCCAAGGAATGATTCTAAGCTGACAGCATAGAACTCTCTCATGTGTGATGAGTATTAAACAGAGTGCAACACCCTCAATGTTTTCATTACGTAAGCTTTTAAATAATGAACTCTAATGAAGAAAAATATGACAAAAGGCTATTAAGTATGTAAAATAAAACCTGGGCTATTTCAAATGTAATGAATGTTAACCAAAGAGTAGTGACTTCAACCGCTTGCATTAATAACGAGGTACTAAAACAAGGGATGATGTTATAATATAACATAGCTACTAGAAATACGATAGCCACTGAGATACAAGGAGCCCTGGTGGCACAGTGGTTAAGAGCTTGGCTGCTAACCAAAAGATCAGCAGCTCAAATCCACCAGCTACTCCTTGGAAACCCTATGGAGCAGTTTTACTCTGTCCTATTGGATCACTGTGAGTCGGAACCAACTAGATGGCAACAGGTTCAGTTTTTAAGGTATACAAAAGGGTACTATAGGACTTATGAGATTAATACATGAGTATTAATTAAAGGTAAGAGGTATAGGTTTACAGGGAAAGAACACTACATTAAAACAGGGAATGATATTTTAAAACTGGAGTAAACTTATAATAAAAAGTATGACTAGAATAACTAAAAAAAGACTCCAAGTATTTCTGCTTCCAAATTTCTTACTATTCTATGAGATTAAGTCAAGAGAACGAGATGACTTCAAAGACAATAGGAATTAAACAAAGAGTAACTAGACTTAAGTTTACCATATGATATAAATGATGAGATATAGCATACTAAAAAAAATTTTTTTTTAATATATATATATAATGAAGATTAGAAAATACAGTTTAAAAAATTTTAGCTGTTTTCATAAGGAGAGTATGCAGGCCTGGTCCGGAAACCTTGGGAAATGTAAGCAGTCTCCTCAGGGGCTGTCTACTTCTCATCCAGGAGAGAAATGTCTGAACTTCAGTCCAAGTCTCTTAGTTGGCTGGAGGGCCGGTTAGATGCTTGAATTTTAGTTTTTAGTTTTTTGATAGGCCAGCAAGTCCAAAAAGATTTATCCTGTTTCAATATCTATAGCCTCCAGACTAAATGGAAGGTAAATTAGATACATTTGGCTTTTGAGTGTCAAAATATCTTTTTGACCTGTGAAGAATGCCTTTTCTAAAATAAATTTAATTATGGTTGTTAGAACATTTTATAATAATAGAAATGATGAGAAAGATTTCAAAGTAAAGTAGTGGCAATAAACTTGAAAAGGAAAACTATTTATAACATCTGTTAAGGAAGAAACAGGACTGTTAAAATTCAGCATCGGCAATGACTTCTAGCAATGGCATAGGTGACTTTTGTGGGCAGTCAGGACGTTGAGGGCTATTCAACTTTGAAGAACTATTTTGCTGACCACAGTTATTTTATCATTCGTTAATTCATTATTTCAGTGATACCTTTTTTTCTAATTTATAGGAGATTCTGTAGTTAACACAACATTGAGTATTAGTAACACTCTTACATGAACTTCACAGTAATCTTTTAGTTTATCCCAATCCTATGCAGTTAATTCGGCTTCATATAGCCCCGGATCAGCAGTAGTCTGAAATTTGTGTTAATTTTTTAAAATCTTGATTTAGTCTGGTGATTTTCATATTTAAAATATTATAATCCTTTATCTAAGTTTGGTATAGTCCAGTTTAATTGAAATATTTTGTTAAATAGTGGAGTAAAATCTGTGGATGACAACTTAAAATGTTCATGGTTAGCTGATGACAATATTTCTTAAAAGAATTATAGAAGCAATGTAAAAAAAAAACTTTAAACAAAATAACTTCAGACGTAATGATTATTCTTGTTTCTTAAAGAGGTTCAGGTACAATCTACAGAAGTTTTAAAACTGTTACCATATGCTTATACATTTCAGTAGTAATAAAAATTTTATGGGTAATGATGCTAATTCCCCAGTTAAACTATAAAAAATAACCAACTTAGTAATTCAAATTATGTAACATTTCATATAACATACTAATTTAAATTTTTTTTAGTATTTGTTTCTTTACAAAACAGAAACAAATCTTCTGTGGCTTTTTATGAAATCCCAATGGCTTTTAAAATTTAAGACTTATTAAATTAAACTTATTAAACTTTTTCGTATGAAATTTCAAAGTTGTTAGGGGTTTTTCCTAGATTACTGAGAACTGATATTTGCTTAACAGTGAGAAATTCAACTCTTGGCTACTTGACGTTAAGGCTCTCTAAAAAATTTATAAATTAATTCATTAAACTTGTAGTAAGAATTTTGACTATATTAAATTCCTTTTTAATAAACCTTTTAAATTTATTTTCTCCATTACCCATTCTTTATAGTACAACCCTTTAAGTGACAAAAATAAATATACTTAATACTGGACTCAAACACATACATATACATATATACTAGAGCCCTGGTAGCACAATGGTTAAGAACTCAGCTGCTACCCAAAAGGTTGCCAGTTCAAATCCACCAGCTGCTCTTTAGAAACCCTATAGGGCAGTTCTACTCTGTCCTACGTGATCACTATGAGTCTGAATCGACTCAACAGCAAAGGGTTTTATGGGTTTTAGAAACATATATATATATAAAATCTTTTTTGTGACATAAAAGTAAGAGCTTATAAACTTTAAGTATAATGACTGTCTTTTAACCTAATTTTAAGATCACTAAGTTATCCAAAAACTTTAGAAATCAATCCAAGCTTATATATTATATTGAAGTAAGTTTGTTTATATAGTTTATATATTTTTTATACAAACCTTTATTATTTATATTGTTTTCTTGGTAAGCAGTTTAGTCTTTTTTTTATTAATAAAAATTACTCTCTTCACTCTCTTTCTTTAAATAAAAGACACTTTATATAATACCTCACTTAAATACTTAGAAAGATTTTGCTTTTAAGGCTGACATAAAAACTTTTTTAGGCTGGGATTTGAATTTAAGGGTCTTAATAATTTAAGTCATTTAACCTGTATAAGCACTTATTTATCATTAAGCCAATTAGAACAATGCCTTCTGAAGGTGAAAAATTATCTTTTCTTTTAAATGTTATTGGATCCTATAAAGAATAATTTAAAAGCCTTGTTGTACTAAATAAACAATTTGTCTTTTTAGTGCACTTTTTTACGTGGGCTACTTTATGTTATTGAAAGTTTAATTTATGGCTTTCAGAGACAAGGCAAAACTTATACACAGAACTTAAGCAGAAAACCTCATACATTGTTAAGAAGCTAAGAAAAATTTAGACAATGCTACAAACTATAAAAGAAACTGAAACATTTGGGGGTTACTATTTTTTCTAATATCTTTTTATCAAAAATCCTGAAAACAAATACTAGTTTTCTAATTTTGCCTTATCTATTGCATAAAAAAAAAAATTTTTTATACAAGTACCTAAAATACATTATTTAAAGATTTTGATTCAAAAAGGTCTACAATTTCTTTTTTCTTCTGCAGAGCCTAAAATCAGCAAAACAAGACATGAAATTTGAAAAAGAGAAATGGAAGGGAAAAAAACACAAACTTGCTTATATTTCTTAAAATTCAAACAGTAATTCTTTAGTAAAACCAATTTAATTAACAGAAAAATAAGTCTTAGATAAACTCATTAGTTTGTTAGAGTCTCAAATAGAAGAATATTAGACCCTCTGACAAACCTTGAGCATTAAACAAAAATTCTCTGAGAAGGGCATAGTAAAGGAGAATTTACTTTCTTAAAGTGACTACTAAAGTTTTCTTAGAAAAAAAGGAAGTTATATCTAAAAAAGGAAGTTCAGACAAAGTAAGCTGTCACCAAAAGAGTAGAGGGAGCAGCTGGAGGGTTCTTATAAGTCTAAACAGAGTACCTTCTGATTTTAGTTAGTTGAAGAATGGTATATTATTTTGATATTTTCTAAAAATTTACATCTAAAGGTACCAATTAAAATAAGCATTAGGTAAGCAAGTTTGGATAATTTAAAAGAACCTTAACAACATTTCATTGAAGGTTCAATCTTGTTTTGAAGTTCACGGTTCTCAGGCCTAGTAAAATTCTAACGGGGATTGCCACGGAGTTCGGCTTCTCAGCTTGTGAAGATTGAGATCCTACAAACTTGAAAACTTCTAGGAAAATAAACTGTTCACAACCTCATACTACTGCTGCCACTAAACCAAAACCCATTACCATTGAGCCAATTCCAACTCATAGTGACCCTATACAACAAAGTAGAACCGCCCCATAGGGATTCCAAGGAGCAGCTGGTGGATTCAAACTCCGGACCTTTTGTTTAGCAGCCAAACACTTAACCACTGTGCCACCAAGGCTTCTACTAGTGAAGGCAAAATTTATATAAACAATACTTGGGGACCTCTCCCTGGTAAAACTCGTAAGGTAATAAAAGGAAAACTTACAGAATAAAACAAAGCAAACAGTAATTCTCGAATAGCCCAGACTACAGTTTTGAAGACTCAGTTTTGAAGATTCAGCTGTTGAAAATTCAGCAGGATGTATACAAAGCAAACCAAAAGCAAAGCAGACAAAAAAAGGAGTGACAAGTGCTTGAGATTTTAATCTTTAGGGAGACAGTTTTACTGTCCTGCTGTTTTGAATGCCTCCTGGTATTAATTAAAATGTGGCTTTTAATTTTGAATTTACTACATAGAAAAAAAATAGTTTAGGCATGTCAAAGGTTCTCTATACGAGGCATTTATCTTTTACTCTATTTTTCTCTCTGAAAGATAGGTGTGCATGCAAGTTTTAACCTGTTTCAGAGGCTTTAAAGACTAGAAGAAACATACAAAGAATATAGAAGGGCAAATGTCCTACTCCGGGCTGCCCTTCAAGTAGCAGGACCATAATGTTTGCTTACAAATTGTGCAGAAGTCCCCAAAGGACATTTTCCACTCTTGGATTTGTTATTCTCCACCTCCCTTGTTAACTAAAAGTGCACACTAAAGTCAGAATCAGAATGTGTCCAAACTTGAACTTGCAGGCAGAAATGCTTAACCTGAACCTACATGCACATAAACAATTTTTGCCAAAGTGCCTAGACCTGCAAGTGGGAACACTTAACTCAAACCTGCAGGCGGACAAACAATTTCCTCTAATGGTGTCCCCACAGAGGGCAGAGAACTACTCTTGATTGTTTTCTTGGGATCAAGGTACCCAAATTTGCAAGCAGAGAACCTAGATCAGGACTCACAAGCAGACCAAGACTCAAGGAATAGACTCAACCTCTGTCAGAACCAGAACAGGAAGAAAAGGGAAAACAAATCCAAGCTGAATTAAGAATGAAAGTGAGCTAATAATAATGAAAATAAGCTGATAAGGATGAAAGTATGCCAGTAATAAAACTCGGCAACCTCAGATGCAAGTATGCGGACGTTCGATCCAAGAGGTACTCACCCAGACAGTCCCCACAGGTCCATTGAAAAAGGGAGTCTAATTGACTCAGCTGGATCCAAAGCCCATTTTCTCAGCTCTCTGGGGGCTTTCAGAGGGAGTCTCCTATGGATCCCATGTTTTCTGACACCACATGTTTTAGTGGAACAAACTACACGTCTATTTAGATTTAAAAATAAAGAGTTTCATTACAGCTATAAACGTATTTTTGCAAAATGGACAACACGGTGCCAGGATACTCTGAACAAAGCGTTTCAAGGGGGCACAGTGATACACAGACTTATAAAGACAAGATGAAGGATACAACAAAAATGTTCGTGATTGGTTGATATTTACAGAGTTTACAGGGGGTATTAGGACAAGGTTATGGAAAAGTCACAGGTCAGAAAAGTACTTTTTTGGGAGAGCAAAGGGAACATTTTCTGAGAATTTGTTGACTATTAAAGTCTCGCGTTTAACACCTGTAATAATCTTCTATTTACATCGGCCATTTCTAACCACGAGATCTTCCTCTAGCAGCAAAACTGCATTTAACTAGGTCAGGATACAGTGGAAGGCTTTGCAAAAATGACGGGGTGCATTATATGACAGAGAAAAACTCTAAGATGGAGATGCCTAGGGCAAGAAAAGTTTGGGCTCGGACCATAGCCCGAAATTTCTAGTTAGGCCAAGAAGCTTGTTTTGGAAAGGCTCTTTCTCAGATCTCATGAAAGCTTAAGTCAGAGGGTGGGGTCAAGATGGTGGCGTAATCAGACGCTTCCAGTGGTCCCTCTTACAACAAAGACCTGAAAAAACAAGTGAATTGATTATATATATGACAAGCTAAGAGCCCTGAACATCAAAGCCAAATTTAAGAAATTGGACAGGGGGAGGGAGAGACAGTTCAGAAGCAGCAAGGAGTTGCTGGACTTGACTCGGTGATAACTGGCACCCTGCAAGACTGATCTCTGGTGCAACCATGTCAGGGCTGGCAGTACCATTTGAGACGCGGTTTTCACAGTGGGAGAGAGCAAGTAGCACAGACTCTACTTATGCCTCCGGAATCAGTGAAGAACAGCACTCTCGCCGAAAGATAAGTACTTGTGTCTAATTTACCACACAGATCAAAAAACACCCCTTTTGAAAGAACTCTCTCCCATTTATCTGATCCCTCCTCCCTCTGCTCCAGCCCCCAAGCTGGCTTCAGTAGCGGTCACTTTCACTGGGTTTGAGATAAGGTTCTGCTGTGCCCTGAGCCCTTCTTCTGACCTTGGAGAAGGAACAAATTAACAAATGGGGGAAAAATAAACTGCCAGCTCTCCTAAGTTGGGAACAGGGGGCAGAAGCAGCTCCTTTGCCTGGGCGCAGGCAAAAGCAGTACACAGCCTTTGAATGTCTTTCACCCCTGCATGGACCTGTGTGGGCCCATTTCAGCAGACTGGGCCCTTGTTGGCACGGTGCAACAGTGCATGTGCCTGAGGTCTCACTTCAACTATTTCAGCTCTGTGGTGCAGAGGCAGGTTTTTGATGTTTGACACCCCTCTGCCTATTAAGCAGGATCCTCACCTATCCATATCAGGAGCCTGAGGACTACTAGCTCCACCCATGCCACCTAGACACCTGTGACAAGGATAAGTGGTGACTCCCAGTCCTTACACCCAAAAGCATTGGGCGCCCATGGTCTGGCTGCAGAGCCCACCCACCTGTATACTGTAGGGAACATGGACTCTCATGGGACATTGGTTAGCCCCCTGCATTGCTCAGAGCATGAACCCCTGCTGCAGCCAGATACCTATGCCTACACCAATCACCCCTGCTCCTCTAAGACTGTAGGTGAGAGCCTGCACCACACAATGACTGACTGACTACCTGGACACCTGAGCTGAATCCATAAAAGAAAATTAAATGGATTCCTGGGCTCATATACCTGGTAACAGCTCTAGCCATCTGGTAAGAGGAAGTTGGAGCTTCAAAGGCCCCAATAATCAAAGTAGTTCATTTGAGCAGCCTATTTGGGCATATCAAAACAAAACAAAGCAAGAACCTAGGATACAGTAAGCAAATATAAAATAAATTAATACAATAACTTATAGAGGCCTCAGAGACAACAGTCAATATCAAATCACATAAAGAAGCAGACCACGATTGCTTCAGCAAGCTCCCAAAACAATTAAGGAATCTTCCAGATGAAGATATATTCCTGGAATTATCAAAGGTAGAATACAAAAGATTAATATACAGAACTCTTCAAGAGGTCAGCAAGCAGATCAGGCAAAACACAGAACAAGCCAAGAAGCACACAGATAAAGCAGTTGAGGAAATTAAGAAGGTTATTTAGGAGCATAATGACAAATTTAATAGGCTGCAAGAATACACAGAGAGACAGCAAACAGAAATTCAGAAGATTAACAATAAAATTTCAGAATTAGACAACTCAATAGAAAGTCAGAGCAATAGAACTGAGGAAATGGAAATAAGAATAGTGAGACTGAAGATAAAACATGAGACAAATATATTCAAAGAAAAATCTGATAAAAGAATTTTTTAAATATGAAGAAACCCTAAGAATCATGTGGGATTCTATCAAGAGAAATAAGCTGGGAGTGACTGGAGTACTAGAACAGGGAGGGACAACAGAAAATATGGAGAGAATTGTTGAAGATTTGTTGGCAGCAAACAGATATCATGAAAGATGAGAAGATATCTATCCAAGATTCTCCTCAAACCCCACACAAGGTAGATCCCAAAAGAAAGCCACCAAGACATATTATAATCAAACTTGCCAAAACCAAAGATAGAGAATTTTAAGAGCAGCTAGGAATAAACTAGAAGTCACCTACGAAGGAGAGTCAATAAGAATAAGCTCGGACTATTCAGCAGAAACCATCAAGGCAAAAAGGCAGTGGGATGACATATATAAAGCCTTGAAGGAAAAAAATTGCCAACCAAGAATCATATATCCAGCAAAATTGTCTCTCAAATACAAAGGTGAAATTACATTCCCAGATAAACAGAAGTTTAGGGAATTTGGGGAAAAAAAAAAAAAAACCTCAAGCTACAAGAAATACTAAAAGGAGTCCTCTGGTGAGAAAATCAACAACATCAGATAACAACCGATACTAGAACACAGGACACAGCAATCAGGTATCAACCTGGGCAGGGAAATCACAAAAATAAATCAAGGTAAAAAACATTCAAAACAGGGAAACAGCAATGACATTATGTAAAAGATAACAACATTAAATCAATAAAGAGGGACTAAAAACGTAGTCATAGATGGTTCTTATGGAGCGGAAGTCAAGGTCCTATAAACAGATAAAAGTTTGGTTTAAACTTAGAAAAAACAGGGGTAAATATTGAGGTAACCAAATAGGAGACTAACAATACTACACATCAAAATAAAATACAAGAAAAACGTAAAGACTCAGCAAAAACAAAATCAACAACAATGAAAAAGAGGAAAAGACAATATATAAAGAAAAGCTACTCAGCACAAAAAATAAAGTGGAAAAAAGAAACTGTCAATGACTCATAAAAAAAGACATCAAAATGACAGAACTAAACTCATACCTATCCATAATTACCCTGAATGTAAATGGACTAAATGCACCAATAAAAAGACAGAGAGTGGCAAAATGGATAAAAATTTAAAAAAACATGATCCGTCTACATGCTGCCTACAAGAGACACACCTTAGACTTAGATACCCAAACAAACTAAAACTTAAAGGATGGAAAAATATATATCAAGCAAACAACAATCAAAAAGGAGCAGAAGAGGCAATATTAATTTCTGATAAAATAGACTTTAAAGTTAAATCCACCACAAAGGATGGGCAATGACACTATATTATGATCAATATACCAGGAGAATATAACCATAATAAATATTTACACACCCAACAACAAGCCTTCAAGATACATAAAACAAACTCTAACAGCATTGAAAAGCAAGATAGACAGCTCCACAATAATAGTAGGAGACTTCAACACACCACTTTCAGTGAAGGACAGAACATCCAGACAGAAGCTCAATAAAGATGCAGAAGACCTAAATGACACAATCAACCAACCTGACCTCATAGACATATACAGAACACTCCACCCAACAGCAGCCAAGTAGACTTTCTTTTCCAATGCAGGTGGAACATTCTCCAGAATAGACCACATATTAGGTCATAAAGCAAGCCTGAACAGAATCCAAAAATATTGAAATATTACCAAGCATCTTCTCTGACCAAAAAGCCATAAAAGTTGAAATCAGTAACAGAAAAAGCAAGGAAAAAAAATCGAACACGTGGAAAATGAACACACCTTGCTCAAAAACTACTGCATTATAGAAGAAATTAAGGGTGGGATAAAGAAATTAATGAAATCCAATGAGAATGAAAGCACTTACTATCAGAACTTTTGGGACACAGCTAAAGCAGTGTTCAGAGTTCAATTTATATCAATAAATGCACACATACAAAAAGAAGAAAGGGCCAAAGTCAAAGAACTATTCCTACAACTTGAAAAACAGAGAGCAACAAAAGAAACCGTCTAGCACCAGAGGAAAGCAGATAATAAAAATTAGGGCAGAATTAAATGAAACAGAGAACAGAAAAATAATTGAAAGAGTTAACAAGACCAAAAGCCGGTTCTTTGAAAAGACCAAAAAAATCAATAAACCATTGGATAAACTGACAAAAGAAAAACAGGAGAGGAAGCCAGTAACCCAAATAAGAAATGAGATGGACGATATCACAACAGACCCAACTGAAATTAAAAGAATCAGATTACTATGAAAAAGCATACTCTAACAAATTCGAAAACCTAGGGGAAGTGGACAAATTTGTAGAAACACAATACCTATCTAAACTGACATAGAGCCAGAACAACTAAATAAACCCATAACAAAAGACGAGATTGAAAAGGTAATTAACCCCCCCCCCAAAAAAAAGCCCTGGCCCTGATGGATTCACTGGAGAATTCTACCAAATATTCAGAGAAGAGTTAACACCACTACTACTAAGGTATTTCAGAGCATAGAAAAGGATGGAATACTCCCAAATTCATTCTATGAAGCCAGCATTACCTTGATACCAAAACCAGGTAAAGATTCCACAAAAAAAGAAAATTACAGACCAAAATTCCTCATGAACTTAGATGTAAAAATCCTCAAAAAAATTCAACAATGTATCAAAAAATATTTCACCATGACCAAGTGGGTTTCATGCCAGGTATGCAGGGACAGTTCGACATTAGAAAAGCAATTAATGTAATCCATCATATAAATAAAAAAAGGACAAGAGCCACATGATCTTATCAATTGGTGCAGAAAAGGCATTTGACAAAGTCGAACACTCATTCACGATAAAAACTCTCAGCAAAATAGGAATAGAAAGGAAATTCCTCAACATAACAAAGGACATTGATACAAAGCCAACAGCCAACATCATCCTAATTGGAAAGAGTCTGAAAACATTCATTCCCCTTGAGAACTGAAATAAGACAAGGATGGCCCTTATCACTACTCTTATTCAACATTGTGCTGGAGGTCCCAACCAGAGCAATTCTGCTAGATGAGGAAATAAAGTTCATCCAAATTGGTAGGGAAAAAGTAAAAGTATCTCTATTTGCAGATGACATGATCTTACACACAGTAAACCGTAAAGAATCCACAAGAAAACTACTGAAACTAATAGAAGAGTTCAGTAGAGTGTCAGGATACAAGATAAACACACAAAAAGCAGTTGGATTCCTCTACACCAACAAAGAGAATGTGGAAAAGGAAATCATCAAATCAATACCATTTACATTAGCCCCCAGGAAGATAAAATATTTGGTAATAAATATAACCAGGGAAGTAAAAGATCTACACAAAGAAAACTACAAGACACTACTGAAGGAGGTGGGGCCAACATGGTGAACTAGTCAGAAGCTTCCACTGATCCCTCTTACAACAAAGCCTTGAAAAAACAAGCGAATCAATATGGCAAACTAGGAACCCTGAGCATCAAATGCAAAATTTAAGGAATTGATCTGAGCAACGGGGGAGGCAGAGACAGTGCAGAAGCAGCAACAAGTAGCCAATCCCATGCAACGCCTCAGCTCTGATTCCTTGGTGCTGTTTTTTGGTGCAACTGTGGCAGGGCTGATGGCAGTTTCCTAAGACACCGCAGCTTCAACGAAAGAAGGCAAGCAGGGTGGTGCACCCCTGATCCTGTGATGTGTCTACACCAGCTGTCCACAGCATTTAGGAAGTGGCTACTTCAGCAAAAGAAGGCAACTGAAGTGCTGGCACCCTGACTCCCTGGTGTGACAGCCACAGGACCGGCCACGGAGTTTAGGACACAGCTGCTTAAGCAAAAGAAGGCAAGCACGGAACGCAGCCCTAACCCCCTGGGGCAATCTCGGCAAGGACCGAGCCAGCACACACAGGCTACACGCAACTCTGGAATCTGACGTAAAACAGCGCTCTCAACACAAGATAAGTGATTTTGTCTAATTTACCTCACATGGATCTAATAGCTCCTTCTTTTGAAGGAACTCTCTCCTATCTACCTGTTCCTTCATCCCTCTGCCTCAGCTGGCTTCATTAACAGTTGATTTCCCTGGGCCTGAGATAGACTGAGCCATTTCTCCTGGCTTGGGAGAAAGAACAAATTGACAAACAGGGGAAAAATACCTTGCTGACTCCCCTAATCTGGAAGCTCAGAGCAGAAGCAGCTCCAGTCCAGCCATAAGCAATCCACAGACTTTGGCTTTCACCCCTACATGGATCCAGGTGGCTATTATATTGCAAGGGCAAGTCTGTTTGAGGTCTGACTGTACCTGTTTCAGCTGTGCAGTAGAGAGGCAGGATTTGGAAGTCTGATACCACTCTGCCTATTAAACAGGGCCTTCGCCTACCCACAGGAGTGACCTGAAGGCTGGAGGCTCCATCCACACCACTTAGCCACCCGTGAAAGGGGTTCAAGGATAGCAGTGCCTACCAGTCCTTACAGGTATAAGCATCAGGTGCCTAAGATACAGCTGCAGAGCCCACCCACCAGAGCACTCTAGAGAACAGAGATGCTCCTTGCTAACTGACACTTGGGAAACGTATCAGCCCCCTGCCTTCCTCAGAGTGTGACACCCTGCTGCTACCAGAAACCAGTGTACACACCCATCACCACTGCTCCTCTAAGATGTTAGGTGAGAGCCTACACCACACACTAGGTAACCAACTATCAGGACACCTGAGCTGAATCTATACAAGAATCATGAATGGACTCCTAGGCTCCTGGTAACAGCTCTAGCCATCAGGTAATAGGACATTAGTTCTTCAAAGGCTCCAATAATCAAGTTAGCTCATGCTAGTAGCCTATTTGGGTATATAAAAACAAAACAAAGCAAGAAACTAGGACATAGTGAGCAAACAAAAGAAATTAATACAATAACTTATAGATGGCTTGGAGACAACGGTCGATATCAAATCGCATAAAGAAGCAGACCATGATTGCTTCAACAAACTCCCATAACAGAGAATCGCGGATGCTCCTGGATGAAGATGTATTCCTGGAATAACCAGATGTAG
The DNA here is from genome assembly GCF_030014295.1 of Loxodonta africana. NCBI lineage: Eukaryota > Metazoa > Chordata > Mammalia > Proboscidea > Elephantidae > Loxodonta > Loxodonta africana. The sequence continues at coordinate 79,657,791 of NC_087357.1, read as the reverse complement.
AATACAAAAGATTAATATACAGAACTCTTCAAGACATCAGGAACGAGATCAGGCAACACACACAAAAAGCCAAGGAACACACAGAGAAAGCACTTGAAGAAATTAAAAGGATTATTCAAGAATATAATGAAAAATTTAATAAAACGCAAGAATTCACATAAAGGCAGCATTCAGAAATTCAGAAGATTAACAATAAAATTACAGAAATAGACAATAGAAAGTCAGAGGAGCAGAATTGAGGACCTGTAATGCAGAATTGGTGAGCTGGAAGATAAAGCACTTGGCACCAATATATTTGAAGAAAACTCAGATAAAAGAATTTTAAAAAATGAAGAAACCCAAGAATTATGAGGGATTCTATCAAGAAGAATAACTTGCAAGTGATTGGAATGCCAGAAGGATAACAGAAAATACAGAGAGAATTGTTGATGATTTTTTGGCAGAAAACTTCCCTGACATTGTGAAAGATGAAAGGATATCTATCCAAAATGCTCATCGAACACCATACAAAGTAGATCCCAAAAGAAAGTCATCAAGACATATTACCAGCAAACTTGCCAAAACCAAAGATAAAGAGAAAATTTTACGAGCAGCCAGGGATAAGCAAAAGGTCACCTACAAAGGAAAATCAATAGGAATAACTTCGGACTACTCGGCAGAAACCACGCAGGAAAGAAAGCAATGAGATGACATATGTAGAGCACTGAAGGAGAAAAACTGCCAGCCAAGAATCATATATCCAGCAAAACTGTCTCTCAAATATGAAGGCGAAATTAAGACATTTACAGATAAACAGAAGCTTATGGAATTTGCAAGAACCAAACCAAAACTACAAGAAATAATAAAGGGAATTCTCTGGTTAGAAAATCAATAATATCAGATATCAACCCAACACTAGAACACAGAACAGAGCAACCAGATAACAACTCAGATAGGGAAATCACAAAAATAAATTAAGATTAAAAAAAAAAAAGCTCAAAACAGGGAATCAGTGATGTCATTATGTAAAAGATGTCAATAATCAATAAGGAGGGGCTAAATAAAGTAGGCATAGATCTTCCATATGGAGAGGAAATCAAGGCAAAATAGGGATATAAAAGTTAGGTTTAAACTTAGAAAAATAAGGGTAAATATTAAGGTAACCGCAAAGAAGACTAACAATCCTGAACTTCAAAATATAAAATGAGATAAACGTAAAGACTCAGAAAAAACAAATTCAACTACAATGAAAAAGAGGAACACATAATTTACAAAGAAAAACTTCTTAGCACAAAAAAGTAAGTAGAAAAATGAAATTGTCAAGAACACACAAAAACAGGCATCAAAATGGCAGCACTAAACTCATACCTATCTACAATTATGCTGAATATAAACGGACTAACTGCACCAATAAAGAGACAGAGACTTGCAGAATGGATTAAGAAAACAAAATCCGGCTATATACCACCTGCAAGAGACACACCTTAGACTTAAAGACACAAACACAAAAATTCAAAGGATGGGAAAAAAATATATCAAGCAAACAAAAATCAAAAAAGAGTAAAAGTGGCTATATTAACTTCTGACAAAACAGACTTCAAACTTAAAACTGCCACACAGAATAAGTAAGGATGCTATATAATGATTAAAGGGATAATATATCAGGAGGATATAACCACATTAAATATTTATGCACCCAAAAACAGAGCTTCAAGATACATAAAACAAACTCTAACAGCATTGAAAAGTGAGACAGACAGCTCTACAATAATAGTAGGAGATTTCAACACACCACTTTTAGTGAAGGACAGAACATCCAGAAAGAAGCTCAATAAAGACACGGAAGAGCTAAATGTTACAATTAACCAACTTGACCTCATAGACATATACAGAACACTCCACCCAACAGCATCCAAGTATGCTTTCTTTTCCAATGTATATTAGGACATAAAGCAATCTTAACAAAATCCAAAACATTGAAATATTACAAAGCATCTTCTCTGACCATAAAGCCATAAGAGTAGAAGAAAATAACAGAAATATCTGGGAAAAGAAATCAAACACATGGAAACTGAACAACACTTTGCTCAAAAATGATTTGATTATAGAACAAATTAAGGACAGAATAAAGAAATTCATAGAATCCAGTCAGAATGAAAATACTTCCTATCAGAACCTTTGGGACAACAGCTAAAGCAGTGCTCAGAAGTCAGTTTATATCAATAAATGCACACATACCAAAAGAAGAAAGGGCCAATATCAAAGAATTATCCCTACAACTTGAACAAATGGAAAGAGAGCAACAAAAGAAACCCTCAGGCACCAGACGAAAGCAAATAATAAAAATTAGAGCAGAATTAAATGAAAGAAAACAGAAAAACAATTGAAAGAGTTAACAAGACCAAAAGGTGGTTCTTTGAAAAGATTAATAAAATCGATAAACCATTGGCCAGACTGACAAAAGAAAAACAAGAGATGACGCAAATAACCTTAATAAGAAATGAGACGGGCGATATTACAACAGACCCAGCTGAAATTAAAAGAATCATAACAGAGTACTATGAAAAGTTGTACTCTAACAAATTTGAAAACCTAGAGGAAATGGACAAATTTCTAAAAACATACTACCTAACTAAGCTAATACAAACAGAGACAACAACTAAATAAACCCATAACAAGAGATTGAAAAAGTAATCAAAAAACTACCAACAAAGAAAAGCCTTGGCCCTGATGGCTTCACTAGAGAATTCTACCAAGCTTCCACAGAAGAGTTAACACCACTACTACTAAAGGTATTTCAGAGCATAGAAAAGGATGGAATACTCCCAAACTCATTCTCCGAAGCCAGCATGACCCTGATACCGAAACCAGGTAAAGATTCCACAAAAAAAGAAAATTGCAGGCTAATATCCCTCATGAACTTAGATGCAAAAATCCTCAACAAAATTCCAGCCAATGGAATTTAACAACATATCAAAAAAATAATTCACCATGACCAAGTGGGATTTGTACTGGGTATGCAGGGATAGTTCAACATTAGAAAAATAATTGATGTAATCCATCACATAAGTAAAACAAAATACAAGAACCACATGATCTTATCAACACCCATTCATGATAAAAACTCTCAGCAAAATAGGAATAGAAGGGAAATTCCTCAACATAATAAAGGCCATTTATACAAAGCCAACAGCCAACATCATCCTAAGTGGAGAGAGTCTGAAAGCATTCCCCTTGAGATGGGGAACCAGACAAGTATGCCTTTTATCACCACTCTTACTGAACATTGTGCTGGAGGTCCTAGCCAGAGCTATAAGGCTAGATGAAGAAATAAAGGGCATCCAAATTGGCAAAGAAGAAGTAAAAGTATCTCTGTTTGCAGATGACATGATCTTATACACAGAAAAACCTGAAGAATCCTTAAGAAAACTATTGAAACTAATAGAAGAGTTCAGCAGAGTTTCAGGATACAAGATAAACATACATAAATCAGTTGGATTCCTCTAAAGCAACAAAGAGAGGAATGAAGAGGAAATCACCAAATCAATACCATTTACAGCAGCCCTTAAGAAGATAAAGTACTTAGGAATAAACCTAACCAGAGATATAAAAGACCTATACAAAGAAAACTACAGGACACTACTGCAAGAAACCAAAAGAGACCTACACAAACAGAAAAACATTACCTTGCTCATGGATAGGAAGACTCAACATTGTAAAAATGTCTATTCTGCCCAAAGAAATCTATAGCTACAATGCATTCCCGATCCAAATATCAGTGACTTTTTTAATGAGATGGAGAATACCTTTTTACAGAAGACATACAACTTCATACGGAAGGGAAAGAGGCCCCAGATAAGTAAAGCATTACTGAGAAAGAAAAACAAAGTGGGATGCCTTGCACTACCTGATTTTAGAACATATTATACTGCCACAGTGCTCAAAACGGCCTGGTACTGGTTCAACAACAGAAACATAGACCAATGGAACAGAATTGAAAATCCAGACACAAATCCATCCACATATGAGCAACTGATATTTGACAAAACCCCAAAGTCATTTCAGTGGGGGAAAAGACAGTCTCTTTAACGAATGGTGGTGGCATAACTGGATATCCATCCGCAAAAAAAATGAAACTAGACCTGTACCTCACACCACCCACAAAAACTAACTCAAAATGAATTAAACACCTAAATATAAAATCTAAAACAATTAAGTTCATGGAAGAAAAAATAGGAACAACGCTAGGAGCCATAATACATGGCATAAACAGTATACAGAACATTACTAGAACTGCACAAACACCTAAAGACAAATTAGAGAACTGGGAGCTCCTAAAAGTCAAACATCTACATTCATCCAAAGACTTCCCCAAAAGAGTAAAAAGACTGCCTACAGATTGGGAAAAAGTTTTTAGCAACGACAAATCCAGTCAGCATCTGATCTCTAAAATCTACATGTTACTGCAAAAACTCAACAACAAAAAGACAAATAGCCCAATTAAAAAATGGACAAAAGATATGAAGAGACACTTCACCAAAGAAGACATTCAGGTGGCTAACAGACACATGAGGAAATGCTCACGATCATTAGCCATTACAGAAATGCAAATCAAAACTACGATGAGATTCCATCTCACTCCAACAAGGCTGGCATTAATCCAAAAAACAAAATAATAAATTTTGGAGAGGTTGTGGAGAGACTGGAACACTTATACGCTGCTGGTGTGAATGTAAAATGGTACAGTCACTTTGGAAATAGATTCTGCACTTCCTTAAAAAGCTAGAAATAGAAGTACCATAGGATCTAGCAATCCCACTCCTTGAAATATATCCTAGAGAAGTAAGAGCTGTCGCACAAACAGATATGTGCACACCCATGTTCACTGGAGCACTGTTCACAATAGCAAAAAGATGGAAGCAAACAAGGTGCCCATCAGCGGATGAATGGATAAATAAATTATGGTATATTCACACAATGGAATACTATGCAGGATGAATCTGTGAAACATAACATGGAGGAACCTGGAAGGCATTATGCTCAGTGAAATTAGTCAATTGCAAAAGGACAAATATTGTATGAGACCTCTATTGTAAGAACTGGAGAAAAAGTTTAAACACAGAGGAAAATATTCTTTGACGCTTACAAGGATGGGGAGGGAGGAAGAGGGGTATTCACTAGTTAGATAGTAGATAAGAACTATTTTAGGTGAAAGGAAAGACAACACACAGTACAGGAGAGGCCAGCACAACTGGACTAAACCAAAAGCAAAGAAGTTTTCTGAATACAACCGAATGTTTTGAACGCAATAGTAGCAGGGATGAGGTCTGGGGACCATGGCTTCAGGGGACATCTAGGTCAATTGGCATAACAAAATGTATTAAAACATTCTGCATCCCATTCTGGTGAGTGGCATCCGGAGTCTTAAATGCTAGCAAGCAGCCATCTAAGATGCATCAATTGGTCTCAACCTAGCTGGAAAAAAAAAAGGAAAATGAAGAACACCAAAGACACAAGATAAATATGAGCCCAAGAGACAGAAAGGGCCACACAAACCAGAGACCCCATCAGCCCGAGACCAGAAGAACTAGATGGTGCAGGGCTACCACCAATGACTGCCCTGACAGGAAACACAACTGAGAATCCCTGATGGAGCAGGAAAATAGTGGGATGCAGACCTCAAATTCTCGTAAAAACACCAGACTTAATGGTCTGCCTGAGACTGGAGGGATCCCCAGGCCCTCTGTTAGCCTGAGTGGAACCATTCCCAAAGCCAACTCTCCAGACAGGAATTGGACTGGACGATAAGACAGAAAATGATACTGGTGAGGAGTGAGCTTCTTAGTTCAAGTAGACACATGAGACTATGTGGGCAGCTCCTGTCTGGAGGGGAGATGAGAAGGCAGAGGGGGACAGGAGTTGGTTGAATGGACACGGGAAATACAGGGTGGAGAGGAGGAGTGTGCTGTCACATAAGGGGGAGAGCAGCTAGGGGTACATAGCAAGGTATGTATAAGTTTTTATACGAGAGACTGACTTAATTTGTAAACTTGCATTTAAAGCTCAACAAATTAAAAAAAAAAAAAAAACAGATTATGTTACTTCTCTGTTCAAAATCCTCCCATGGTTCCCCATTGCACTCAGAATAAAGACCAGTGATGCCCAGTGGCCTACAAGACCTCCATGATCTTGTTCCCATTTCCTCCATGACCTCACCTCCTTCTAACCCCCTCCTTGCTTCCTGTGCTCGAGCACACTGACCTCTGCAGTCTTCGCTGAATTCAGAGTCATACTTTTACCCCAGGCCCTTTGCACTTGCTGTTTCCTTTGGCTAGAATGCTTTTCCCTATAAATTCATACCTTTTTAATAGCCTTGCACAAATGTTACCTTCTCCAAAACCAAAAACCAAACCCAGTGCTATCAAGTCGATTCCAACTCATAGCGACCCTATAGGACAGAGTAGAGCTGCCCCATAGAGTTTCCAAGGAGCGCCTGGCGGATTCGAACTGCCGATCCTTTGGTTAGCAGCCGTAGCACTTAACCACTATGCCACCAGGGTTGAGGCCTTTTTGGACCACTCCATCTAAATTCCAACAGGAGCACCACTGCCCCAAACACGTACATACACATAATCCCTAACCTTTCTCGTCCCTTTCAAATGTAAGCTTCAGGAGGATAGGAATTTTGCTTCATTCTCTTCACTGTGATGTCCTTCAAAACAGCGCTCAGTCTTTGTAGGCAGTCATAAATATGGGTTAAATAAATAAAGGACTGTGAGAATTATAAAGCTACAATATTACAGGCACTGTATTAGGGGTTGGGAAGTAGAAGAGAGAGAAACAAAAAGAGGTCCCTCCCTCAGGGAATTAACGATCTTTTGGGAGGAAAATTTGATCGATACGTATAAATATGACTATATGACTTAAGGAGCCCTGGTGGCACAGTGATTAAGAGCTCAGGTGCTAACCAAGAGGTCAGAGGTTCATATCTGCCAGCTGCTCCTTGGAAACCCTATGGCACACAACAACAACAGCAACAGATGATTTAAATAAATTAAGGGTGCTATGAAGGAAAATTCTGTTGATTTTAGCCCAGTAAGGTGTCATTTTTGTTGTGTTGTTGTTTTAACTGTGAAAATGTATCATCTGCCTCATAAGGAAAAATAATTTCTTGGTATTCTCAATTGTTCCACTGTACCTATAATCCAGATTTTGGGAAGTCAGAAATAGATGTTTCTGTCTTTGTTCTAGTGTCAAGTGGGACCTCACTCAAATTTTTTTTGAAGATTATAAGTCTTAGGGACAAACTGGAGACTCTTTTTGCAGATGCCATTCAATAGCAGATTAGCCAGCACTCTCGAACCCATGAGGATGCCAGCATCTGTCCACCCGGCAGTGTTTTCTGTGAAAGAGTATGGCTCTATGCTTGCCTTCTTTCATGTAACTTTACCGGTTTTTATGACTAGAAAGGATTTCAGAAGCCTGTCTTGTGATGGTAAGATGCAGATGGATTTTGGAACATGGAGCCCCAAATTGCCAACTTTTCATTATTTCAGCACAGCCCTAAATCCACACTTGGTCGCATTTAAAAAGTAGGTGAAAGATCTTGGGAAAGAATCCACAGAATGCCAAAAGATTACACTGGATGAAGTGAATTATCTTTGTTGAACCCAGATAGAAAGGGAAAATCTCGCTCCCGAGGAATTCCACCACCAGGGCCAGAACGTTCTCTCTTAGAATGGCACATACTGAATTGTGTTGCTTATGTAACAACAAGGTCTAGTCTTTTCACCTGTTTGTCAGGCATGGATCTGTTTTTCATTCTCCTCACCCATGTTCTCTCCTTGGTGTATGTTGAGATTGTTGACTTGTAGAACATCAAAAAGAAACAAATTTCCACGAACAGCATAAATTGGCCAGCGTAAAAGAGACTCACAGAGTTGGAGCTGAATTTACTCAACACAGGGCAAGAGGTCAGAGCCTCACAAAAATGCCTTTTGTTTGAACCATAGACAAGAGCCAAAGCATCTGTGTCCCAGCGTCTTGGGGATGGATGAAACTCAAATTCCAGCCCTGCATGAAACCAGCTGGAAGAGGGAAGCCTGTTTCTGGCAGTCATGTCTCAGAGAATTGAAGCAACAACCTGTCTAACTTTAGTTAGCATTGAGTAGACCTAGCCCCATGGAGCTTGGAAAGTTCTAAGAGATTCCATCATCCATGGCAATACATCTATCTCTGAGCTTAAAATTACGCTCACATTCCAGGCACACTGTATCCATTAGTTCAGTGACATGTTCTATTAGTCTACTGATTGCATGAGCCATTGTCTCAATTATCAGAAGATACTACCATGACTGTCAGTAAGACTTTGCATTTAAATTACCTAGCTTCCGCAGGCCTCAGACCCCGCTCAAGATGTTAACAGCATGACAAGACCACAGGGGCCTCCTGCCTGCCCCTCCCAACCCCTACGCTCCCCAAGAGCCACCACTGCTCTGACTTCTAACACCATAGCTTCATCTAAGGGAGACATTTAAATTACAATTTATTATTATATGTGCAACAAAAAAGTTATTTGGAGACATGAGTCTGACTGCCAGAGTTTGATTCCTGGCTTCACCACTGCTGACCCTCCCTGTACCTCTGTATCCACATCTTTAAAATGAGGGTGATAAAGTAGGATTACTGTGAGGGGTAAACATGGTTAGAGGTTAGAATTGTTTTTGCTGGTACATAGCAAGCAACCCATAAATGTTTCCTTCTGTTCTTTCTTTTTTTCTCTCCTTTATTCACTCTTTTTTGTTGTTGCTGTTGTCATTGTTGGTTTTCCTCAGCACTGTCTCCTGGAAGCAGCGGCCATTACAGACAGTTCCCAGAAGGATGGGTCCTACCAGCTCTGAGCTCCTTGCCCTGTTCCACCTACGTCCCAGGAGCAGTTCACAGTGGGCCAAACAAGACCCCAAAGGGTAGGGCCACCCTGCCAGGCCTGGAACTTCTCTGACTGCAGTCTCCCCACCCAGCAGCTCCCGTCAGCCCCTCCCACACACACTGTAACCCAAAAAACAATTATTTCCTGATTATCCTAGAAATTTCCTAACATAGAATTAAAAAGAGAGCATGTGCCTTCCATGGTACCGTGAATAAAAAAAGAAATATGGACCATGGCAATGTATAGAAAACACAATCAGTAAAAGAGACATAAAATAGAGAATGAGAGGGTGGAACTAAGAACGAGTATCTCTATTATAACAATAGATGCAAAGAGAAACATTTGATTGGGGTAATATCACAAAACTAGTTGAATTCAAAGTAAAAAAGGGTATTAAAATTACATAAAATCATTATTATAATGAGGTACGTAATACAAAATAAGCATTTAACTGTATAATCCTTTATGAGTCTAATATATATACTATGATATATCAGGCAAAAAAACTGCTGCAAGTTGAAGAAATTGCAGAAACACAATAGAATAGGACCCCTCCGTATAGTCACTGCCATTATCAAAACCAGCTTCGCCTCTGCATCGTTCTCTGTCCTCTTACCTGTTTACCGGAAACCCATTGCCATCGAGTGGATTCTGACTCGTAGCAACCCTGTAGGACAGAGTAGAACTGCCCCATAAGGTTTCCAAGGAGCGCCTGGTGGGTTCGAACTGCCGACCTTTTGGCTAGCAGCCATAGCTCTTAACCACTACACCACCAGGGTTTCCCTTACCTGCTTAGCTTTTCTTTGGAATGCTCATCAGTACATGGAATTTATTACTTAGATTTACATGATTATTGTTTATATCCCAAGGAGACAATAAAGTCCACAGACTTGCAGATACATATAACAATACCTGGAGCCGTGGTGGCCCAGTGGTTAAGCGCTCGGCTGCTAACTGCAAGGTCAGTAGTTTGAAGCCACAAGTTGCTCCACTGGGGAAAGATGTGCTAGTCTGCTTCCACAGAGATTTACGGCCTTGGAAGCCCTATCGGATAGTTCTGCTCTGTCCAGTGGGGTGGCTGCGAGTCAGAATTGACTCAACAGCAAAGCGTTTTTGGGTTTTATAATAATACCTACAGGCTAAGCATTCAATGTTTATTTACTGAATGAGTGTCAATAACGTAACGAAATGAGGTAAAGCTCCCCAAATAAGAAATGAGAAAGGAAATATGATTCCAAACACAAAGGACATTAAAGCGATCATAAGCGAATACTTTTGTTCAACTATATGCTTATTTGAAAATAGATAAAATCAAGTTTTTCTAACAAAATATAAATTACCAATATTTACTGATATATACACATATATATACACCGGGACTGGGTATATACACACATACATATGCATATAGATACAAAAGTCTCTTATTATTTTGTATTATTAATTAGAAAAATATCACTAGAAGATTAACAGGTTTATACCTGTTAACTACGCCTCCTCGGTTTACGCCAAGGAGACAAACTGCCAGGTGATCAGACACTCACATCTTTAGCTATAATAGCTGACGCCACATTGCTCTCCAAAGTGATTATATTTCCAACAACAATGTATAATAGCTCCTATTGGATTACATCCTGATCAACAGCTGGTATGGTCATACTTTCTATTTTTGCCAAGTTGGAGAATTTAAAATCTTATGTCATTGTCATTTTCATTGACATTTCTCTGATAACAAGGCTGAGCGTTTCCCATATGTTCAATAACTTTTGACATTTCTTCTTCTATGATATATACGTTCAGTTTTTCTATTGGGTTCCTTGTCTTTTTGGTCTGTAGGTTTATTTATATGTTCTAAGTACTAATCCTTTGTGGTTATATCTGTTGGGAATATATTCTCTCTGTTTTGGGCTTGTCTATTCACTCTCTGCATGGTATCATTTGATGAACATACGTTCTTAATTTTAAAGTGGTTGAATTTATTAATCTATTTATAGCATGTGTTTTTTTGGTATCTTCATAAGAAGTCTTTCCCAACCTTGGAAGTCAAAAAGATATTCTCCTATATTTTCTTCTAAAAGTTTTATAATCTTGCCTTTCACACTTATGTCCATTTGGAGTTGGTTTTTGTGCATCGTGTGACTTATGGGTCCAATTTCATTGTTTCCAAATGTTTGACCATCTATTCCTGCATGTATTCAACAGATCATCTCAGTTCTGTCACATACCGAGTTTCCCTATATGAACAGGTGAATCTTGGGCTCCTTTTAAATTTAATTGGTGCACTATGTCTATCCTTAGGAAACTCTGGTGACTGGCGTAGTGTTTAAGAGCTACAGCTGCTAACTAGAAGTTCAGCAGTTCAAATCCATCAGGTGCTCCTTGGAAACCCTATGGGGCAGTTCTACTCTGTCCTTTAGGGTCGCTATGAGTCCAAATCCACTCGACAGCAATGAGTTTTTAGTTTTTATGTCTATCCTTCTACCAATACTACACTGTCTTAATTATCAAAGCTTCATAAAAAAGCCTTGATTCATTAGAGGTCAAGTTCTCCCACCTAGTACGGTATATTGAGGAAAATCATGGTTATTTTTGTCCCCTCGCTCATCCATATAAATTTTATTATCAACTTGTCGATTTCTATAAAAAATGAAGTTGGGAGTTTGGTTGGAATTTCATTGACTCTGTGGACCAATTTGGGATGAACCAATATATTTATCAATATTAAGTATCCCTACCCATGAAAATGGTATATGTCTCCCTTTATTTATATCATCTTTATGGTTTTCCAATAAAATTTCCATTTATTAGGCCTTCTTTAATTTCTTTCAGCAAAGTTTTATAGTTTTCAGTGTACAAGTCTCTCATCTCTCTGGTAAAATTTATTCCTAGGTATTTTATTCTTTTTGATGCTACTGTAAATGAAATTGTTTTATTTCCTTTTCAACTTGTTTATTGGTAATATATAGAAACACAGTTGATTTTTTTTTGTATATTGGTCTCGTATCCTGCAACTTTGCTGAATGCACTTATCAGCTCTAGCAGTTTTCTTGTGGATTCCTTGGGATTTTTTATATATAGTATTATGTCATCTGAGAGTAGAGATACTTTTACTCTCACATCATGTTTCTATATTCTGATTTTTTAAGTTATACACTCCATTTATACACTTTTTAATTGTTATTCTTTAAAATTTGATGTGTGTGTGTGTGTGGAGAGAAAGACAGTCAGTTCCTGAATGGTGCAAACAGTTAAGCACTAGGCTACTCATTGCAAGTAGACAGTTCAAGTCCACCCAGTGGCACCTCAGACAAAAAGGTCTGGTGACCTACTTCCAAAAAATTAGCCACTATTTGCATGGAATCCAGGCTTTCTGGAGCCACTGGGGCTGGATGAGCCCCCAGAACTACTGCCCTGAGATAATCTTTAAACCTTAAACCACGAATATCCCCTAACGGCTTCTTTAAAACAAACCAAACCAAAACCAAACCAAACCCATTGCAGTCAAGTTGATTTCAACTCACAGCAAGCCTAAAGGACAGACTAGAACTGCCCCATGGGGTTTCTAAGGCTGTAAACCTTTACAGAAGCAGACTGCGGCATCTTCCTCCCACGGGGTGGCTGGTGGGTTCAAATCACGGATCCTTCTGTTAGCAGCCGAGTGCTTAACCAGGGCTACAGTTAATTAGTAAAAAATATCTGTGTCGAACATTGTTTTTTTTTTAAAGAACCATCTGTAAGTCATCGAACTGAAAACGTCATCTTAGAAAGGTTAGATAGGAAAATTAGGAGTCAGTGAGTCTATGTTAATGGGTGGGGAACAGCTCAGAAAAGGAGAGTGAGAAAGCTTGTACAACCTGAAGAATGTAATCAGTGTCACTGAATTGTACATGGAGAAATTGTTGCGTTGGTGTATATTTTTTTGCGTATGTTTTCAACAACAAAAATAAATAGATAAAATCACTGTAAGAGGAAAAAAAAAAATCAACCACTGAAAACCCTGTGGAGCACAGCTCTATTCTAACACACGCGGGGTCACCATGAGCCCAGCTTGACTCAGTGGCACTGGTTAACTGTTCTGGTTTTGAGAAAATGGGGTTTTTCTTTTCTTATCTGTTAGGTCAAGCAAGGTCATACTCCTAATTCCAGTTGCGCAATATCTTACAGAAAGGGAGTGACACACAGGAGGAGAGAGACCACACGTGTCCAGAATAACCTACTGGTTGCGATGCCACACTTTGGCTCAATCACGTCCTACTCAGAGAAACTGAGAACTGAATACAGGCAGGTCTATAAGGCAGTCTCGGTGCCATCCCCACCCCACGCGCTCCTTGCTCCTTTCTATAAATGCCCTCAGAAATTTCTCGTTTGTTTCTTTCTTACCAATTTAACAGCACTACACATTCTCTTTTTTTTTTCTTTCCTTCTTTGCAAAGTAGGCGAGTGATCTTTACAGCTATACGCAACAGAAAAATTCCTTTTTACATTGTCTATAAGGGTCTTCGAGTCCCTGAGTGGTGCAAATGGTTAATATCCTCTGCTGCTGACCTCAAGGTTGGAGGTTCTTGTCCACCCAGAGGCACCTCAAAAGAAAAATCAGGCATGCAAAACCCTATGGAGCACAGTTCTACTCTGACACACATGGAGTCACCATGAGTCAGAGTCAACTGGCCGGCAACTAGTTTTATAAGCGTCATCTACAAATATAATTGGGGTCCCTGGGTGGTACGAATAGCTAAGTGCTCATCTACTAGCCGAATGGTTGAAAGTTCAAACCCACCCAGAGACAACTCGGGAGACAGGCTTGGAGATCTGCTTCTGAAAGGACACAGCCTTGAAAACCCTATGGAGTGTTCTACTCCACACACACGGAGTTGCCAGGAGTCAGAATCAACTTGATGGCCTCTAGCAACATAAATATTATTCAAGGGAAGCTTCTCTGTGAGAAAAAACATGGATGACAGGAGTAGTGAGTACACATGGAGTACGTTGCTGGAGTACACTGGTGTACACCAGTGTGGACAGTCCAGGCCACTTCGAAAGCACTGGAAAGGGTTCTCTGCTGTTACTAAGAAGCCCTACACTTTTAGAAGGATAAAACGTGAAATCTAGCATTCCAAAGGTTTCTACAGCAGAATGTTTTCTCAGATTGTTACCTAACGTCCATCCACGGCCTCCTTTCCGCCTGGTCATTAGAGACGGGTCTGCTTTAGCTTGCCCAGCACCAGTTTCTTCCCCTCTGCCCTGTCCTCCACCAAGTTTATTTCTGTCAGATTCAAACCTGGAGTAGTTAACAGTTAGGGAAGAAAGGGGTTTTTTGGAGGAATCTGGGGTGGAGAGGGGTTCAAGGGAGGTAAGCAGCACAAGGACAATTGCTGAGAGAAGCAGGGGGCTGAAAGCAATGTGCCCAGCTCTGACCCCATCTTTTTTTTTTTTTTTTTTAAGAAATATAAGTAAAGAACTTTAATTATTATGAAATAGCTATTGGTAGCTGGGCTGTGTTCTTTTGACCACAGCACTGTTCTGGCACTGAACCACAGGGCTCTCAGCTCTTTAGAAGTGTTACATAATTATAGTGAGCCCATGAGACTTTAGCTCAGCTTCAAAACAAGTTTCTTCCCATAACCTCTTGGACAACATCCCAAGTAAGTCTACAGTGACTCAGGGCCCCACTGTCCCCTGGAGCTCCCCCCACTCAAAGCTGGCAGGGTGAAATGAATGTTGCCCCATAACTTAAGGCTATTCATATTTGCATAGAAAAGCCAACCACAGGAACACATGCTAGAAGATTGTTTTTGGCAGGTAGAAAGTCACCAAAGGCAAAGAAAAACAAATTAAAATGTTTCCTTTGAAACAAATGAACCACACTAGATTAGTGAAAAATACATATACAATGGCATTTGGAACAGAACTTCCAGGATAGTACTCGTTTGGAAGAAGCTACTGCTTTTGTTGTTCTTGAAAATTGCTAGTAGGTAGGGTGTCGATCAAGGATAAATCTACACAGTTCCAAACAAAGGAGTAAAACAATTGAAATCAGTTGCAAAGATTCCTTTGGGCACACATGACACCAATTGTTTAGGTATTTGGAGTCACATATAAGGCAAACTGGAATTTTTTTCATTGAAACAAGTTAAACACGGCCAAATTTTATAACAAAGTGAATTTTCAGTCTCACACGTGAACCTCAATTCTTCAAAAGTCTGGAGGGAGCCTATTCAGAGTGTTATTTGAGAAAGACCCTTTAAATAAAATTGCAGAAATAATGTTCTGTGCTTATGTCATGGCCACCCTAAGAGTCTAAAAGGGTTTACCGAGTACATCCTTACAAATACAGAAGGCACTCTCACCGCATGCTAAAGCTTCTTGGTCATGAAAGACAGAGTTAGCAAAGAAAATTACAAAAAGAAAATACAGACTATAATATAATGTTGATATATAATGTCGATAATAGAGCCCAGGTTCATAACTCCTCCTTACAACTTGCCAAAATATAATACACCGCTCAGGAAATGTCACAACTCGCATGTGTGGCAAAAAAGGCCTCAGAAACAACATTCTGCAAACACCAGTGACAATAGAACTGAAACACTCCGAGACTATGCATTCAATATTCTATATTAAGACCTCTCTGCTCTCATAATTTCCCCCAAATATCATTACAAAGCGATGTAAGGGTAGGAAACAAAGCTATTGAAAATATCCTCAAAAAAGGAAAAGTTGCCAAAAGTCACACAAGGACTTAATAACCACAGTATTTACAATGGAAAATAAAGCTTCTGCCAGAAACTGTATTGTTTTTACTAGCCAGACTTTCCTTTTTTTTTTTTTTTTTAATGTTTAATTTTATTTGCAAGCTTTTTGCCTGGATTTCTGATTATTTTCTGTTCAATATCCTCTAAGTTTCATTACTTTGGTTTTATCAACACTGAATCATTTAAATTCTGCATCAATAGCCACAAAAGTAATAGCTAAATCCTACATAATGCAGATTAGACCCAGCTCTAATCATTTAAACAACCCTAGGAAATAGATGTTATTACACCACTTTTTACAGATAATCAAGCTGAAGCACAGAGAGGGTGAGTTATTGCCCATGGTCACACAGCTGCTAAGTGGCAGAGCTGGAATTTGAACCCAGGAAGGCTGGCTCTAGAGCCCATGCTTCCATCACTATTCTAAACTGCCTCATCCTGTTTATGGAACTCTTAGAGCAAAAACCAGTCATCCTAGTCCAATTAACCTATTTTGCAAGTCACAGGACCTATTTATTCTTTGGACAAAGCTTTGCTGAGGAGCAACTGGATTCTTGTTTTAGCATCTGTACACAAGGCATAAAACCAAAAAAAAAAAAAAACGCACAGTAATCATATCCATTCCGACTCATAGTGACCCTATAAAGGGCAGACACAAAAATACATTGGTTCTAATCCCGAAAGGTTTAGAATCCCGAGTAAGATGAAATCATAGAGATTCCATTTGTCTTTTGATGGGTGGAGGAGCTGAGCTTCTACTGTGGCATCTCTCCGCCTGCTCACCTTGCTCCTCCGCACTGTCTGATCCTGGAGCTGTCTGTGAACTTTCTACCTCACCTTGCTCTGTATTCCACCTCAGCTACCAGCTGGCCAGGCCCGTGGCCTCCTGCCCTGTTGTATGCAGCCTGTCTCCCCCTCCAGTGCATCCGCGGAATCGCCGTCAGTTAGAACACCTTCAATTGCTCCTTTCTTAGGCCAGCACCAAAGGCCCTAAAAAATCTGCCGCAAACCCAAAGTCATCCCTTACTGTTTCCACCTGACCCTCAGTCACCCAGACACAACAGCACTCTCTGGCTTTCATGTCTTTGCTCACATCGTCATCTCTTCTTGTCTCTCCCTCCTGCTTGGCTTTTAAAATCACACGCATTCTCAAGGTCCAACTCAAGTGCCACCTCCTCCATGAAGCCTCCCCCAACTCCATCCTTTAGTCAGAGGTAAAACATTCCTCCTGTCTGTGCTCCAAGAATTTTAAACCCCTTAAATGCTTTTATGAGAGCATTTGATCAAAATTTTGACAGACTTACAGAGCACAAAAAAAAAAAGTTTCCTTCAAGTTGATTCAGACTCACGGTGACCCCGTGTGTGTCACAGTAGACCGCGTTTTTCAGAATTTTCAATGGCTGATTTTTTGGAAGTAAGTCACCAGGCCTTTCTTCTAGAGAGGCACCTCTGGGTAGACTCGAACCTCCAACCTTTTGGTTAACAACCAAGCATGTTAGTCCTTTGTATCACCCAGCAGCTCCTCATAGAGCAAAAAAAAAATAGCCAAGGCCCTTGCGCTCGAGTTGACTCCCGCTCATAGCGACCCTGTAGGACAGAGCAGACCTGCCCCATAGGGTTTCCATGGAGCAGCTGGTGGATTCTAAATTACAACCCCCTTCAGGGTCTTTATGAGTCAGAATTGACTCCATGGCAATGGGTTTGTTTTGGTTTTGGTGGGCAAGTGACATGCATTGTGTGCCATGTAGCCCTAGATCAATCACAAAGTACCCAGAACCAGATAATCAATGCACAACTGCAGATTTGAGCTGATGAAGCCTCCCGCGTCCTGGGCAGCAAGCTCTACCTACTCCCTGCCCTGTAGGCTGGACCACAGCCATGACTGCACGAGACAGGTTGGTGCAGGTGGTCTAGGGGGCATTCAGCTGATGGCCCCTTTCCACAAAGGCCACTGCAGCCCCAACGCTGTGCACTCCCATGGGGGGCGGTGCAAAGCAGAGCGCATGCTGGGAACCAAGGTGAATCTCCCCACTACACGGCTCCAGAACCCTACTGCTGGTGGCCGTGGATGGGCGCGCTCCTCTGAAGGTCAAGTTTGGGCTCTGTTGACACCTGCTCAGCAGCCCCTGAGAACTCCAAACGTCTGCATGGCTTTTTCCCCCTTTGGCCAGATTTCACTAGCTTCTGTATGTGCAACATCCATGGGGGAACATGGCTCCAAATCCTAGAGTTCCAACAAGCTTTCAAGGTGGCCTAGTCTAGTGCCAGTTCATGAAGGGGAGAGGCAGCCCCTGGGCCAGACCCCTCACAGCACCTCCCACCCAATCAAAGTCTAATCATTCATTCTACCATCTATTATGGATCCCTACAAGCTACCATGAGCTGTCGAACACATGGCGGGCGGAGATGAATCAAACACAGCTCTGCCTTTAAAATGCTCCAAGTCTAGGTGAAATGAGACAAAAATTAGTATTGTTAAAACACAACATGATAAGTAGGATAAGAGGTGTGGACAAAGCCCCCCTGGAGCAGGGAAGGGAGCTCCCTGCTCGGCATTTCAGAGAAAACCTCATGAGAGTGATAGGTGGTCCTCCAATGAAAGGGTGAGGAGACATCTGGAAAGAGGTTAAGATGTGACCTCTTCTCATCCCCAACTACCAGCCAGCACGAAGTGTGGCTGCTTCCACAGCCTCACTGCAGAGAACTCACCGAGACAGGTAAAGTTCATGAAGAACTCTCAGGTTATGGGAACAGAGAACCAGGGCAGACAATTTCAATATGGTGCTGGAAGTTGTTTGCATTCATTCCTTAACAGATACTGACTGGACACACACTGAAATTAAAGGAGGGCTGCTCTTAGGGACACAACGAAGAGCCACACTGAGAGCATGCCTGCCGCCCCACGCCGAGGTGCCAGTGAGGGACAGTTTGGACTCAGAGACACGTCCACTTGCCCAGTGCTCTGAAAGCGCTCAGACTGCAGGGAGAGCAGACCCTGGGGAAGGGTTCTCTGTGGGATCACTGTGACAGGAGGGCAGGAGGGCAGGGAAGAGCAGCACAGATGACAAGCGGTGGGATGCTCCACAGAGCAGCCCGGTGGAAAAACCAGAGGGGAGGGGAGGCAAGCACCGCGGGAGCTGAGAAGGGACCCGAGCAGGCTTTCGAAGCTGAAGAGTGATGGTGTCATGCATCCCTTTTGCTTTCCTTTGCACCAACTGAAGGAGTGGAAGAGAGGGGCAGGTGAGGGAAGGCTCCAGGAAGACTCCCGATTATTGTTCTCGTTGTTGGTCGCCACGGAGTTGGCTCCTCACGGAAATCTTGTGTATAACAGAGTGAAACGTTGCCCAGTCCCGCACCATCTTTACGGTTGTTGGTATGTTTCAGCCCATTGTTGCTGCCGTTGTGTCAATTCATCTCCTTGAGGGTATCTGGCTGCTAACCTGGAGGCTGGAGTCCACACAGAAGCACCTCGGAAGAAAGGCTTGGAGATCTACCTGTGTGAGATCAGTCACACAGTTCCACTCTGACATGCATGGGGTTGCCGTGAGTCAGGTTGACTCCACAACAATTGGTTCCACTACCCGTCTATTAGTTTGTCATACTGTGGTGGCTTGTGTGTTGCTGTGATGCTGGAAGCTATACCACCGATTTTTCAAATACCAGCAGGGTCACTCGTGGTGAACAGATTTCAGGACAGCTTTCAGACTAAGACTAGGAAAAAAGGCCTGGCAATCTAATTCTGAAAGTCATCCAATGGAAAGTTGATTATTAGTTTGCATACTTGTGCCTTTGGCTCCCTAAACCACTTCCTTCCTACTACAACTTCCATGGATGTTTTCCTTGACTTATCCATCAGTTAGCTATTACAGGCTTCAGAAAGTGTTTGTAGATGAAAAACTTTCTGGTTTCATGCATACATGGAAATATCATTTTCTTGCCTTCACATGTATGTGATAACTCTGCTGATAAGTTGGCAGAATTAGTTTCCTTTAAAACCCTGTAAGTGTCCTCTGGCAGAGAGGAGGCCTAAAATTAGCCATTCCTGCAGGCAATTTTTTTTCCAATGTTAATGCCAGGATGCTCATAAGATTTATTTTTTATGCATTTTCCTATGGTCCGTAGTTTCCTGTATTTCTCTGAAGACACTGAGGTTTGGGCTTTTTTTCTTCCCCCCTAAATTTTTCTTTTCTAATATAACCAATAAGCCTTCCTCTGATTATTAGGGCAATACCTAATTTCCACTGAGCTGCAGAATCTTCTCCGGGGATATACAGTGTGCCTTCTTTATTTTTATCTTTATTAATCTTTGAAGGAGAATGGCTGTAGTCTAGCTCGTCATTTGCAAGCAGAGAGGTTGCATGGCCTAGGTATCTAAACCAAAAACCAACCCAGTTACCATCAAGTTGACTCCAACTCATGGTGACCCTCTATGTGTCAGAGCAGAACAATATAATCATTCAGAAGTAGGTCACCAGGCCTTTGTTCTGAGTAGTTTCTGGGTGGACCTGAACCTCTAACCTTTCAGTTAATAGCCAAATGCCTTAACCATTTGCAACACCCACAGACCCTGGCCTAGATAGAGAGTAACCAAAATATTTGGGCTGCGCACTGGCTATCGATTGCTGTGTAACAAACATCCCCACACTGAAGGGCGTAAGATGACCATCATTTTATTATTCTCTTAGAGTCTGTGGCTCAAGAACTCAGACAGGACACATGGGAATGGTTTGTCTCTGCTGAAATCAAATGGATGCTTCTCATTCTTACAACCAGTGTCTGGGATGGGATGATCCAAAAGCTGAGCTCGGCAGAACCTGTCCACTGGATCTCCTGCATGGGGCATCTCCATGTGGTTGGGCTTCTCGTACTCTGGCAGCTTTGTTCCAGGGAGAGTCTGAGGTGGGGCATCCCACAAGGGAATATTCCAAGAGAACCAGATGGAAGCCGTGTGCCTCAAAAGTGACATAATGCCTCTTCTGTCATACTCTGTTGGGAGGACAGTCCACCACAACCCCTGAGCCTCCACCAAGGCCACCTACACAGAAGCCTTGGGTCTGGACCATTCCCTGATAATGGAGCCTGGGATCTGAGCCTCCCTCTGTCCTGGTTTCTTCTTCCTCCTTATCATGGAGACTTCTTCCCTGTTACAAGACTAATGAGAATCTCTTTGTTCTGTTTGCGTGTGTGGTGTCTATGACACCTGGCCAACCCTCACCACTCTATCTGTTCCCAGCAGGCAAGGAAAGGTGTCTTTCATCTGCAGCACAGGGGAGGTGTGTGCAGAACATTCACCCTGTGTCAACCACGGGGGACCAGCGCCCACTATTGAATCTGACCTTGCACTCTCTGCTCTGTGTGAGGAAAGCATCATTCTATCCACTGCTTTTGTCTGAGTCATGCTTTTGTGGTAACCTTGGACCTTGCTCAATACTCTTGGTGGAAGCAGTCAAAACTCACCAACATTCAAGGGCAGGACACAAAGCCCCCATCTCTTGATGGGATGTCACAGAATTTGGGAGCACATTTTAAAACTGCCTCAGGAGGCCCGACTGGATGTGGAGACTGCTCCTGGCAAACTGCCGCCAGCCCACCATTGCGTGCCCTATTCCCCAGCCACGTCCCAGCCCACCAGTGCGTGCCCTATTCCCCCAGTGCTGGCCCGTGCCCAGGCTGGGCTCCTGCCCAGACTTGACCTCGCAGAAGCTGAAGGCCACTGCTCCTTCATCTACTGTGCAAGGGGATGAGGGAGTCAGAAGGAAATGTTTAGCCACCCACCCTACCCAGGTCCTCATGGGATTTGACAAGTAGTAGAGGTTCGTGTTCATGGCACCTTATCTTACTTCTGTGCTGAGGAGACACCTAGAGGCTGCAGGGCTGCCAGACCAGCCTGGCCCCTTTTCTATTACCGTGGCGTGCATCTTTCTAGTCTTTGGAAACACCATCCTTCCTGCCTCTGCTCCCAGAACCCTCCTCTCTCTTCTGACCTGCAACCCTTTTCTTGAAACATCTAAAAATCTCAGAATGCCAGATACCTGGGCCATTCCCCTCCTGTCAAGTTATGCATATCCTGGCTTGCTTGCTGTTCTTCATTTTCATAAGAAAATTGTCTGAAAGGAATTATCCTATATTCAGGGTTGGAGGAGGGGTTTTCTAACTCTATGCTTTTCTCTACCATGTTTGTGGTTTTAAAGAAAGGAAGTTTGGGTGAATTCACTGTGTAATTGTAAAACTCTAAGTGATGAGAAGATGGCAAAACACCTCAGAAAGCTCTAATTCAGAGTCAGTATAAATGGGAAAGATATTTAACTTCTTCTTGTATGCCAGCTATAATCCCAAGACTTATCAAGTGGTCCTTCTTTGGGTCCCATTTCCAACTCGTTTTTCACGGTGAATGAGATTATCTCAGAGTGTTCCAATTTACACAAAGCATGACCCTAACCATTTTGTTTTGTTTGTGAAGCCTCATAAGACTAAAAAAAAAAAAAAATTCCTTCTAGTTCCTCTTGCATAGACTGGACAGGCTTCTCCTCATGGTTTTAGGAAGACCAAGGGCGTTAAAGGGCCCACTAATCCCTTAGTTATAAAGTGTCACAATCAATGGAAAAAAAAAGTGACTGCTTCTGGAAATTTCCTGATGGGTCGCAGAGACCTGCCATACATTTTACAGGCTCACAGTGTACCAAATAACTCCAACTTCAGAGGGAAGCCCAGAGGCAGCAATGTTTACAGAGAAGGCCAGCTGTTAGCTTTTAAAGAGAAGAACACTAATTTCCAGAAAGCTAAACCTAAGGTACTTGATAGAATCATTAATCTCCTCTTTGGTCACTTTCCTGACTCATTTTCCCTGCCTATAAATGAATTGTAAGTTCTCTGAGATTGTTATTCCATTTCAAGGTGCCTTTCGTAAGTGGCCTCAACTCGAACTCCCTCATATCCTTATCCGACTCCAACAAAGGGAGCTGTTTTTGGCATTGAACCTCTCTGTAACACTTCCAGACACATCTTCTTTCTGGTCCCCTGAAATCACAGCACATGAGGGGAAAGTGGCCGGCTCCTTGCCCCGCGGTTCCCACAAAGGCCTGGAATCTCCTTAGCCTCAGGGTCCAGACAGAGCTGTCTGATAGGGAGGGGGCCAATCCAAAAGCCGAGTGGTGGCCTGAGCACCTGGACGCCTGGGCTTTCTGGCTCTTCTCTTTGAGTCTAACTTCCCCCATCTGTCCATTCAGAGTGCCGGCCTAGGTGGTTCCTAAAGGCCACACACCCCACCGTGTTATGACTTTAATTCATTATAGTTGCTGTGACAAGTACTGCGTAAAGCCTTAGCATAAAAACGAACAAGCAAAAAGTTGCTGTCTAGCCCAATCCAATGCGTGGCAATCCGACATGTTTCAGAAGAGAACCAATTTCCATAGGGTTTTCAAAGGCTTCCAAGCACCTCTGGGTGGATTTGAACCGCTAACCTTTCGGTTTTAGTAGCTGAGCACTTAATTATTTGCAGCACCCAGGGACAAAAACTTAGCATAGGCAGTTTTATTCCTACAAACTCTGGGGAAAAGAATCCTTTCTGTGCCATAAGTCTTCTCTGTGAGACCTCTCCTACCCCACTCTCACCAATATGTCCCAAGCCCCTCTCCAGCAAGCCTCGCCCAGCTGGGGCTCACGGGGTCTTAGTTTCTGTACTCCAGCACTGGGTGCATCTGGACAGTTCACTTCATGCGTCCTGGCTGGCACAAGCCTTCAGCTTATGCTTGTCTCTGCCTCACCATTCAGGCAGGTCTGTGTCCTCCCACCCCGGTGTCACCATCACCGCGGGCAGCACCTGGCACTGAGGAGTTACAGCACTTTGCCGAGCACGCAGACAACATCCAGGGCTTCAGACTTCTAGAAAGCACACTTATATTGTTTAGGAACTTCCCATCTTGGGAAACTCCCCATCTAGGCCAGACTTCACTGTGATTCTTTTCATCACAAGGACGTGGAAACTTCAGGACAAAGAGACTTTGTTGTTGTTGTTAGCGACCCTGGAGTCAGCTCCACTCATGGCGACCCCATGTATAACAGAACGAGTTGTTGCCCTGCTTCATCTTCACAATCACTGGTGTGTCTAGTCTGGCAGTATTTTGTTGTGATCCGTAAGGTTTCCACTGGCTACTTTTCAGAAGCAGATCGCCAGGCCGTTCTTCCTAGTCTGTCTGAGTCTGGAAGCGTCACTGAAACCTGTCCACAATGGGTGACCCTGCTGGTATTTGAAATACCAATGACATAACTTCCAGCATCATAGGAACACACAAGTCACCAGAGTACCACAGACCGACAGATGGGTGGTGGAAAGGGGCTTTAATGTCCTTTTAGTTCCTTAAAAAATTGGTGACAAGGGATGCCTGGGCAGCACCTTCAGCTGCCTGAAGGAGGGCTTAACCAATCTGCAAGTGGCGGGGGGCCCAGAACCAGGTCCACCCTGCAAATAGTGGCTGGGGTGCCTGCTACCAAAGTGAAGCCTCCACAGGATAAACCAGCAACCATTTCCAATAGGGAGGTGGGGCTTCTTGCCCCTTTTATTGCTTTTATTAGGACTGAAGTGATAGGCTAGCAGGGACATCCAAGCTTAATTTTCGTATCATTCGGGTTTGGTTCCATGGTGACATTGAAACAAAACTGTCTTATCTCATTCAGGAAACAAGCTTTTCTTTCTGTTCTTCTGAAAGCATTATAAAAAGAAGCATAAATAATTTCTAGGCAAGTAGGGACTTCTCAGAGGGCACCTACAGACATTACACGTTCCCTTCCCATCCCTGGTTGCAATCTGCAAAATGCATCTTCTAAGAAAAAGCACACAGACCCTCACTTCCTTGCTTAAGACAAAAAGCAAGGTCACTGTCTATTAGCCACAGTTTCTTCCTTCCCAAAGGAAGAAGTGCTACACAGGGATGCCAGAGGCTCCTGAGGGTCTCCTGCAAAAATGGGAAAACCTTCAGATCACACACAGGGACACACACACACACACACACTCACACATACACATATTCCTGGGAGAATTCCCGGAATATGAAGGTCTTGAGACGGATAGGATTCCACAGACAAAAAAGGGAGAACATGATCTTGATGTAGTACGATCTACCTGAACAAGGGACAATTACTAGCTAAAGGAGGAGAGTCAAAAGACGTCATGAAGACTTGTCTATACCAAGTACTCCGTGACCTTGTCAGTCATGTAAGCCTCAGCTTCTATTTCTGCATCTTTCTATTGGGGATTGTATTAATCCCATTGGGCTGCGTCATAGGGTGCATATGATAGAAAGATCTAGAAATTTGTGTAAGGAGTAACTTGCTAGGATAATGTTGGTTGTTTCTATCAAAGTCTAGCATTCAGGGATGTTAGAAGGTCATATTTGTTTGATAACGAATGCTTCAAAATACAAAAGACTGAATGTTAAGCCGATTAGTAAGTAGTACTTAGATAGACAAAAGAGATAGATGAAGGATAAAACCAAATCCACTTCCGTAAAGTGGATTCCAACTCATAGAGACCCTACAGGACAGAGGAGAACTGCTCCATGGGGTTTCCAAGGCTGTAAATCTTCACAAAAGCAGACTACCACATCTTTCTCCCACTGAGGGGCTGGTGGGTTCGAACCACCGCCCTTTCAGGTCGCAGCCAAGTGCTTTAACCACTGTGCCACCAGGGCTCCTTACGAAGGACAAAGATAACGTATTTATTGACTCTGAAAAAAGGCCTGACGATCTACTTCCAAAAAATCAGCCATTGAAAACCCTGTGGAGCACCGCTCTACTCTGACACACATGAGGTGGCCTTAAGTCAGAACTGAGTCAATGGCAACCAATTCGGGGTTCTGGTATGTTTATTGAGCTACTACTATGTGCCAGGTACCAGATTCTATGAAGTTAATTATTAAATATTTACCTGTCACCAATGAGCACCTGAAGGCTCGGAAAAGATGAGTAATTTACACATCGACACACACCTAGTGAGTTTAGGAGCTTTTCCTTCAATCCAGGTCACTGTGTCTTCTTCACAGGGAGAAACTTAGCGCGAAGTAAAAAGGATTAGTAAAATATTCCCCACAGCTCTTACATCATGAAGGCTCTCTGATAGTGACCAGGTCCCCAAGAGCTTCTTGACCTAGCTGGGCCTGTTAAGCTGAGGGTTATTTTCCAGTCTCTAATGCCTCCTTGCCTTCTCTAAGGCGGTCCCATCACCCTTTTCTGCTTCGTGGGTATACTCATCACTCGAGTCCTTGCCAGGCTCCTTCCCCTCAACCTCTGTGCATGCTCCTATTGCAGCCCTCATCCTGCTATATAGTAAAATGTATCTGCTCTGTGCATCTAAAAAAAATTACTTATGTCTTCCAAAAATATGGGTCCAACGACTAATTATTCCACATCTGCTTTGTTTCAAAAGTGAGCATGGACAAGTCCAGGGTATTATCTCCAGACTGTTCTAAAAGGCTCTCAGCACTCTCAGAACTCACGAAGGATATACGAACAAGCATTTAGTTAATAGATTGCAACCTTTTTCTGCATGGCTCCCACAGATAGCCTGACAGCCAGGGCTTTGGAAAGATCTAGTAAGAAGAAATTGACACTAACCTTGGTCAGACCTGGGGCTGAGGAAATAATTAAAATTCTTGTACCAAAGCGGGTTGGAACAAAAGTAATTCTCAGGTGCAGAGAATGAACAGAGAACCTTTTAAAAAAAATGCATATCTCTCAGAGGCTGAAGTAAAGCAGGCAGAGGCCGAGTAAGTTCCCTCCCAGAGCAGCTAAGGCACCCCCACCGCAGTCTCCTGCTTCCCCTTCACACCACCACATCAGCCTCTTCTGTGGAAGATCTCCACAGCCCAAATCTCTTTTTTTTTTAAACTGAAAGTGATCTCTGGCATGTATTCTCCTCGCATCTGTATTTCAAACCACCTACTCCTAAAATTTAAAAGCATGTTATTGTTGTTATTGTATGCCATCAATACCAACTCATAGCAACCCTGTAGGACAGAGTAGGACTGCCCCGTAGCGTTTCCAAGGCTGTAAATCTTTACTGGCACAGATCACCAGGTCTTTTCTCCCACGGAGCCATCAGTGGGTTCAAATCACTGACCTTTTGGTTAGCAGCAAAGTGCTTAACCATTGCACCATCAGCATTCCTCATTTAAAAGCATAATGGGATTGAATTCATATTTTTGCAAAAATTAGGAACTCATAACTTGGCCAACTTGGCAAATTAAAATCAATTTCTGAGAGAGATATCCCATACCATTCGTTTACCAAACGTTGATGATTCATAGCTCAGATTCATTCCTAGGTTTTTATCTAATCTTTTCTATTTATAGTGTCACAATGAGTGGGAGCCAACTGGAGTCAACTAACAGCAACAACAGACCCACTTCTTCTTTTTCAAAACTGTGTTATATTTTATTCTATGGAAGAATGATCATGCATTTTACAAAACCCCTATAGGCTGACATTTGAGTGTTTTCTGTCTTTTGTCTTTACAGATAAATACCACACTGTGTTTGTGAGCCTTTCTGCACACGTCAGCGTGCCTATAGGATAAATTCCCAGAGGGGTGGTTGTAGGGTCCCTGGATCTGTACTTTGTTTATTTGATAGACACTGCTAAATTGTTCTCCAGAGACACTGTACACATGTGCACTCCTGCCAAAGCCTGAGAGTGTCCTTTCCCGTATCTTACCAAACTGGCAACTATCAGACTTAGCGCTCTGCCAAGCGGGCGGGTGAACACTACGCTCTCATTTTTCATTTGTATGAATTGCAGGTGTACGTCCTTTGTCAGTTTCTCTGCTGAGTTTTTTGGTGTTTTGGTTACTGATTTGTAAACCCCGACTTCACATGAGTAGAAACACGTTGTTTTTCTGTCAGGTGTGGCAAATATTTCTCCAGTTTGATCTTGCCTTTTCATTTAAATTTGCCATTTTTTAATATGAAATTCACGAATTTTGTTTTTATTTTATGTACTTTAGCCTTCTCCCTTTTAGTTTCTGGGTTTGGTTTTGTTTCGTTTCGCTTAGAAAGGCCTCACCCACTCTCCTGAGAGGCATACAAGAAGAAGGAAGTGTTTGGAGAGCCCTCCTTTTCTGGGAGAAGAACTCTCGGTATAAGTCAGACAGTAATAATGACTTTAATACAATCACAATAAAAACCCAAACGTTTGCCTTTTTAGAAGCTTGATAATTTAAGAAAAATTGCAAGACTAAATATACAAAAATACCCAGGAAAATAAATAGGTCAAGGAATAAGGAAGTGAGGTTTGCCCTTGTAAAAGGCACTTAAAAAGCTTGAGTAGTTAGAATCCACTGGTATTGTTGGCGAAATAAATAAGTAGAACAAGACAAAATCAAGAAATGCTCAGAATAAATGGAAATGTTGGGTTTTATAACGTGATAGTTCAAAGAAAAGCGGGAAAAGGAGTCATTGAATCATCAGTGCCATGAAAACTGGCTAGATTGGGGGTTCAGGGGAGCAGAGGCACTGTCTCCTGACCAAATCTGTATACCAAACATATTTGCTGACATGACAGATATTTAAAGAAAAGAAAAATGAAGCTATAAATGTATCAGAAAAACTGTGCTTTTAGTACTGGTTTAAAGAAAGCCCTTCTAAGCATGTACAGAATTCAAAACAAAGGAAAAGGCTGACAGATTTTATTATGTTAAATAGAAATAGTTCTGGAAAATCATCATAATTAAAATCAACAGACAACAGAAAAACTTGGGAAAATATAATACACATAACAAAAGATAAGTATCCACAGGGCACAAAGAAGTTTTTTCAAACAGTTAAAAAAGCAAGGAGATAGAGGCAATAAAAGAAATTAAAATATTAGCAAGTAAGAAGCAAACTGGGCCAGTGGTGGTAATTCAATGGTAGAATTCTCACCTTCCAAGCAATAGACCCAGGTTCCGTTCCCAGCCAACGCACCTCAAGGGCAGCCACCACCTGTCTCAGCAGAGGCTTGCGTGTTGCTAGGATGCTGAGCAGGTTTCGGTGGAGCTTCCAGACTAAGATGGCCTAGGAAGAAAGGCCTGGCGATCTTCTTCCAAAAATCAGCCTATGAAAACTCTATGGACGACAACGGTCCTATCCACAACAAATCATGGGAATGGCACAGGACTGGCCAATGATTCATTCGGTTGTACGAGTCACCACGAGTCGGGGCGACCCCAAGGCAGCTGACAACAGCAAGCAAACTGTTAAATGAAGCCTACCTACCAACCGACAACCAACCTGTTGCTGTGGTGTCAGTTCTGACTCGTGGTGACCCTACAGCTCAGAACGTACAAAGGTGTGAAAAGATAACAAACAGCCACAACCCTAGGCTGTTAGTGGGAGTACAATCTGGCAACAGGTTGAATTACATGGCATTGCCAATATTGAACCACTTTGGGCTTACAAAATAGCAATTTTTCAATCAAAATTGAAAACGTGCATACTCCTTTATTCAAGAATATTACTTTTAGAGATAAACAAATACTTTAAAATGTGCAGCAGATAATGAGTTTTATTGCCCATTGGATTGGTTAAAAAAATTTTTTTGGTAAGCCTGAAAATACCAAGTGGCAGGAAAATTGTGGAGTCACAGGAGCTCTTAAACGCTGCTGGGGGCAGTGGCAAGTGGTGCACACGGAGAGAGCCAGGTAGCAATATCCAGCAAAGCTGAGGGTGTACATATCCTATCACCACAATTGTTCTCCCAGGTATGTATGTGTGCATTTATGTGAGTGTGTAATATATACAGGCCTAGGAACACAATTTCTGTGTCATAAGATTTGTACACCTTCAACAGGCACATTACCCTTCCTATATAACCAAAACCAAACCCAGTGCCGTCGAGTCGATTCCGACTCATAGCGACCCTATAGGACAGAGTAGAGCTGCCCCATAGAGTTTCCAAGAAGCGCCTGGCAGATTCAAACTGCCGACCCTTTGGTTAGCAGCCACAGCACTTAACCACTATGCCACCAGGGTTTCCCCCTTCGTAGATAGGGGAGTTTTTCTCAGACACAAACAACTCAGCGACAACAGCTGTGTCTTGGTGAGGAGTCCCTGGTGGATGCAAAACGGTTAAGCCCTTGACTATTAACTAAAAGGTTGGCAATTTGGACCCACCCAGAAGTGCCTCCGCAGACAGACCTGGAGATCCACTTCAGAAAGGCCACAGCCTTGAAAACCCTGTGGAGCACAGCTCTACTCTGGACAAGTAGGGTCTCCGTCAGTCAGGATCAGCTCAGCAGCAGCCAGCAACACGTCGGGGCAAGCGATCACTGTCCATGTATTTTTCCGAGGACGTGATAAACTCTTTTCATCTAATAATTTAGGTCTTTTGTCGTTTCAAGAAAGTTTTTTAAACCCTTAAAAAATTCTTCCAGGATATAATTTTCTGTTCCAATGTATTCTTTTCTCCATTTCAAGCACACCAATTAACCTGTCTGTCGGAGCCCATTTGCCTGTTATCTGTGTACCTGCTATAGTATATGAATCTTTCGCATTCTGCGTAGTTTCTAAAATCTCGTCTGCATTGCAGCAGTTCCGTTGTCGGTGCTGTCTGTTCCATTCCGGTTGTTTCTAATAAATCCAGCGCTTCTGAAATGCTGTAATTGTCCTCCTTCACTTGTAAGTTCCCTTTTCATCTCGTTCTTTGGTCCCTACGTTACAGAGCTGGTGGTTGTATTTCCTTGAAAGTAAAACTATTTATTGTTTAAAATTATCTTATTTACATAGGATATTTATGTATCTTATTAGGCAAGTCTCTAGAAAGGATTTTCATCTGTATTCTGTAAGCTACACTCTTTAATTTTTTTAGGATAGAAGGTATTGAATGTTTTCATTTTGCTTTACTTTGTTCTACGGCTTAATTTCCTGTGGGCATCAACCTCAGGACTGTGATTTGCCCCCCAAGAGTTTAAATATATTATCCTCAATTTCCATCACTGTTTATTTGAACAATATTTGCAATTCCATTTTAATTCAACTATTACCTTCTTAGCAATACTCCTCTGCATCACATTTTTCGTGATTGCTGTGGAAATTACCATACACATCTGCAATAGTCACAGCCTACTGAGAGTTAAGATTGTACCACCTTCCATAAAATGTAGGCATCTTTCAATCTGAGAGGTTTTGGACAACATTTGAATCCTGTCCTTACCACAAGTTTGAGTGCTTGGAGTTTAGGGTTTGTAATTCCTCCCCCCCCCCCCCCCCCCCCAGTTTTACAGCAACCAGAGGAATAAGAGAAAAGGAAATTCTTTATTTGGGGGTATTTTTCTTAAATTCCAAAAGGAAAGAAATTTTTCCCTTTCATTCTTGACCTTCCTCCCCACAGGTGGACATGAGCATGCACACACACATTCTATCACACACCTATTCAAACGAAGGTTCTCTTGATGCATATTCATGTTCTCAAAGACTGTTATCAAACAGAAATCAATAAGCAAGATTTTAACTCTTTCACAGACTTAGTCATTGGATTTAGGAATTTGGCACCAAGAGCCACCAAAAACCAAACCAAACCCGTTGCCATCAAGTCAATTCCGACTCACAGCGACCCCATAGACAGAGTAGAACTGCCCCATAGGGTTTCCAAGGAGCACCTGGTGGATTCAAACTGCAGCCGTAGCTCTTAACCACTGGGTCGCCAGGGTTTCCACCAAGAGCCAAGTGAAGTGGAAACCATGTTATGAGCCCAGTTTTCCATCCCTCCATGTTCACGCCTTTTGCCATGTACTTATGCAGTGCTCTCCCACTGTGGGCAGAGTACAATGCTCTACCCTGACGGCAGGAAGTGAATGCAATGCAAATCAACTGCAAAAACAAATTGCACATTTGGAAAAGATGGTGGGTTTCATGAGTTTCACTAAGAAATGTTGGCGAGCTTTCTGCTCACATCACACCTCCAATATTGGCTGAGTCGAACCAGTCATCAAAGAGTTAAGAAAGGCTCTTGAGAACATTGTTGATGTCCTCAAATACCTTTGCAAAAATTACAGGCTGTCTGGTTTGCTGACAAAGGATACTGTTATACCACCGGCCTTGAGCTGTGCCCACAAAACGTAATCATTTAGATAACCTACTAAAAAAGGATTCGTGGATCACAACAAATCAACAGATTTTTTTAAAGAAGGATCTTGTCATTAGTAGTAAGTTTGTAGAAAACAACAAAAACGGGTGCCACTTGATCATAATGAGAAGAAACTTTAAAAGAACAAATTAAAAAAAAAAAAAAAAGACTTCTAATTAGAAGGCAGTCACATCTTTCCGTCCTCCGGGAAACCAGCAGCCGTGGAGTCGGCTCCCACGCACGGCGGCCCCTGTGTGGTGGAGCAGAACTGGGTTCTCAGTGATTGATCTCGCCGGGACTTTCTTCTGGGGTACATCTGGGTGGACTCAAACCACCACCCCTTCATTAACTGTTTGCTCCACCCAGGGAGCAGGAAGATCCATCCTCCAAGAAGATCTGACTTAATACCTTCAATGAGCTTCGCCTTCAAAAGTAAACTCTAGATTAATACCCTGAATTTGAAGTCTATGTGTCTTGAAATTCTCTGAACCTGCCATCTCAAATCTGCGGAAGCAAAGAAAACAACTTCAGATGCAGGAGGGAAAGACGCCTACAGCAGAAGGGACAGAGCGCACACTATCTCAATGAAGGAGGGAAAGACGCCTACAGCAGAAGGGACAGAGCGCACACGATCTCAATGGAGGAGGGAAAGACGCCTACAGCAGAAGGGACAGAGCGCACACGATCTCAATGGAGGAGGGAAAGACGCCTACAGCAGAAGGGACAGAGCGCACACGATCTCAATGGAGGAGGGAAAGACGCCTACAGCAGAAGGGACAGAGCGCACACGATCTCAATGGAGGAGGGAAAGACGCCTACAGCAGAAGGGACAGAGCGCACACGATCTCAATGGAGGAGGGAAAGACGCCTACAGCAGAAGGGACAGAGCGCACACTATCTCAATGGAGGAGGGAAAGACGCCTACAGCAGAAGGGACAGAGCGCACACTATCTCAATGGAGGAGGGAAAGACGCCGACAGCAGAAGGGACAGAGCGCACACGATCTCAATGGAGGAGGGAAAGACGCCTACAGCAGAAGGGACAGAGCGCACACGATCTCAGTGGAGGAGGGAAAGACGCCTACAGCAGAAGGGACAGAGCGCACACGATCTCAATGGAGGAGGGAAAGACGCCTACAGCAGAAGGGACAGAGCGCACACGATCTCAGTGGAGGAGGGAAAGACGCCTACAGCAGAAGGGACAGAGCGCACACGATCTCAATGGAGGAGGGAAAGACGCCTACAGCAGAAGGGGCAGAGCGCACACTATCTCAATGGAGGAGGGAAAGACGCCTACAGCAGAAGGGGCAGAGCGCACACTATCTCAATGGAGGAGGGAAAGACGCCTACAACAGAAGGGACAGAGCACACACTATCTCAATAGAATATTCTACCCCCTTGTGCTTCGTTGAACACACACACTTGCACATATGTATTCCCGCCTCTTCCTGCTGCCTCTCTATTTACACAGGGAAGGTAACCATAAATTCTATCCACACAGATGGCCGCTTCTACTCCACCTAACCTGCAAACATCCCTAAACATTTTGCTAGCGGTTGACTTTACATCCATTTCAGAATAATTTTCGGCTGGCAAGAAGTTTTAAAGCAACAGAAAACCCAATGGTTGATGGATTTACCATCCCCTTTACTTACGTAAAATGGCCCCCAGTAAGGAGTTCTGCTGGAATTGACCACCAGTTCATTTAAGGTCCAGTGTAAGATGAAAATAAACAAGTATTAATCCTGAGAACTTTTTTGTGGAATTATGAAAACAGACTGTTATAAAACACATCCAGATGTCGGCCAGGACCAAGTCAATTATAATAATAGCTTCAAGTAAAATCAACAAAGGTCAGCTAGTTGGGCTGAGTGAAGAAATCTCCGAAATACCCAGTTCAAAGGGGGAGGGGAGGTGCTGTCACGCCACCATCCTTGAGCTGTGCCCACGAAGCATAATTGTTTAAATGATCTATGAGAAAGAATCTATGGATCTCAGGGATCAATGCAGATTTTTTAAAAACATTAATTTTATCAGAGCTTAGTGGAAAGTTTGTTTTAAAAAAAAGCAAAAGAATGTCATTTGGTATTGAGACAAAACCCTAAAACAGCAAATTTTTGTCTCACATTTAACTTTTTTATTGTGGTAAAAATACATATAACAAAACATTGCCCAATTCAACAATTTTTACATGTACAATTCAGTGACATTGAACAGCAAATTTTTAAAAACTTCCTCTGGATTTCAGAATCTTAATTTTTTATACCCATAAAAAGTTTAATTTTATAAAGACCTCTGAAAAAATTTTCCTACTGATACACTAATCCAAGACACATGTATAAGGATATTCACTGGAACATTTAATACGAAAACCTCTGGAATAATCTAAATGTTGATGTGTGAACTATTGATTAAGTAAACAGTGGTGTACCTCCACCAGGGCATAAAACGCAAACATTGATACGGGAGCCGGATCTGTTTGTGACCTGCCGTGGAAACCTGTCTGACACATACTAAGCATGAAAGGGCAAGTGACAGAGAATATATCATCTAGCCGTGTTTTTATGAACCAGTCTGTCAATTGATCTCTCCTTCTCTGGTTGTCTATGCAAGGGTTAAGGAGAGAGGGTCGGTCTTTCACATGCGTGTTATATTTTTCTATATCGTCTGGATTTTTTTACTTTGAGTATGTACTGCTTTTATAAAAATTCTTAAGAGATTAGTTAAAAGGAACAGAAGGGGAAAGAAAGAAAAAAAAGAATGAGGGATATGTTGAAAGTGGAAAGCTAACTAATGAGACATTGAAGATCTTGTTCTCAGAGGAAACAGGACACCTGTGAAAATACTGACAACCCATGCAAACGCTAGGAGTGAAACAGGCACCGCGAGAGAAATAGCTGTGTTCATTACACTTTCTCCAATGGGTGATTAATTGCTTAAAAGTGAAACACTATGTTGTTTAGTACTTTTTGACAGTTCTGATGACTAATAGCTCATTTTGCCTGATGCTGACTTCACCTGGAAGTTTAATTTTTCTTTAAAAAAAAAAATGATTCCTGATCACCTTTGTCCCTGGAAAAGCTTTGAAGAATTCGTGTCCCTGCTACCTATCTAAAGGTCTCATTAGGACCCAAAATGGAAGGCTCACCCTCCTGAGTAGAACAGGCCCTTCGCTGGAAAGTTTTGGCGCACCCCTGAGGTCGGATGCTGGTTCTGGGTGCTGCCTGTCATGTGGGAGAACGCACCGTCTTTGCCGTGTCTTCCCGCTGTATTTTGGTACAGCTGCAGGCTTCTTCTTTACCTATTTACTTACATACCCAGGGTCCTGTAAGTGGCTGTACCTGTAATGCCCTAATGAACATTTTTTGTGCAGACCTCCTGACACACCTACACAATTATCTCCCTAAGATAAGCCCACAGCTAAGCAATCACCAGACAAAAGCATAAGCACTTTCTAAATTGTGACACAGACGGTCAGACCTACGTTCAGAAGCGCTGTGGTCACTGCATTCCCAAGCCGCTTTGCTTCTCGGTGTGGTTTGGCCTGGCATGAACAGTGTTTCCCATGTTCAATGCTATTGGCCATCAGGTGTTTATTCATCCTTTGTGATCTCACTCGTTTCTAATTAATTAATGTCTTAGGTCAGGTTCTCCAGGAAACAGATCCTGAGACAGAGGACTGAGTGTAGGTTTAGCGGCTCTCAGGAGCAGCACCTGAGGGGCAGCAGCAGGGGAGGCCAAGCAGCCGCAGCAGGCCCTGGCTCACTTCCTGGGGCCACCAGAGCTAAGTGCCCCAAAGTGAGTGGCTTATAAACAGAAATATATTGTCTAATCATATATTGGCTTGTAGCTGCAAAATCACAAGGCCGTTCTTGCCTGTGTCTCTTCTCCTCTTTGGTAAGGACAAGAGTTTAGCAGATGAATCGCCCTGCTCCAGTATAATCTTATGTCAACTGATAACATCAAACAAGGTTACATTGACAGGTACCAGGTACCGGGGTTAGGACTTCAGCATATTAGGGGGCAGGGGCAAGGAACCCAATTCAATCCATAACAGACCCTCAGCCAGTCTTATGGGAACTCTGAGTTAGGACGGCCCTGCAGAAGAGTCGGTCCCGGGATGCAGACTACCCCTCAGGAGATGGCTGAAAGCTTTGGCAAGGCAGCACCCTCAGGCCGAGGGCAATTCCTGGAAGAGGCCTCAGCTGTGAGCTGTGAGCTGTGAGCTGTGAGCTGTGAGCTGTGAGCTGTGAGCTGTGAGCTGTGAGCTGTGAGCTGTGAGCTGTGAGCTGTGAGCTGTGAGCTGTGAGCTGTGAGCTGTGAGCTGAGAGCTGAGAGCTGTGAGCTGAGGCTGTGAGCTCAGAGTTGAGAGCTGTGAGCTGTGAGCTGAGAGCTGAGAGCTGTGAGCTGAGAGCTGTGAGCTGTGAGCTGAGAGCTGTGAGCTGTGAGCTGAGAGCTGTGAGCTGAGAGCTGTGAGCTGTGAGCTGAGGCTGTGAGCTGTGAGCTGTGAGCTGTGAGCTGTGAGCTGTGAGCTGTGAGCTGTGAGCTGTGAGCTGTGAGCTGTGAGCTGTGAGCTGTGAGCTGTGAGCAGCCATCGCCGCTGGAGCCAGGAGGGAGAGCGTCCCTCCTGAGGGAGGATGTGCGCATGCGCCTCAGCACAGGCACAGCTGGAGTGTTAGCGGCCTGTGTGTTGGTTTGAAAGAGGTTTTTTATAGTTAATGATGTTCGTCTTTGTCAAATTTTTTTCCCCAATTCAGCATTATTTTAAATTTTTATTATAACATTTTCCACTTAGAAGAGTATTTTCCATTATTTTTAGGTACTCAGTTCTATCGACTTTTCCTTTAAGAGTTCTGACTCTAAGATCTTGCACTGAGATGCCACACCCCTCCCAAGATAATAAAGTTATTCCCCTGGATTTCCTTCTAATACTTTTATGGCTTCCTTACTTTATATTCAATTAATTGGATAAGGATCTAACTTTATTATGTTATTAAGGATCTAACTTTCTTATTTTATTAAAGATCTAACTTTATTATTGTCTTTTTTGCTGTTACCATTTTGCCAAATAAACCATTAGTTCCTGATACCTTTTACTAAGTAATAACCCCTTGCTGACTTAAAACACTGTCCCCTTCCACAGACCTGCATGTGTTTCTGGGGGAACGTTTGTGCTCCATCTCTCCCCATTGATCATCCTCCTTTGAGATTAATTCAAGGCCATTCTGATCACTGAAACGTCATGATATGCTTTAATAGCCATACAGCAATTACCAGAAAACTGCCCTCTTATTTTCCAGAACTTCCTGGGTTTTTCTTACATACTTCACTTCCAGATAAACTTTAGAAACTTTTGGTTAAGCTGTGAAAAGAAATCATGCTGGGATACTAACTAGGGTTATACCATTTGCATATTAATAGACATAAGTGGCATGTCCACAGCACTGAATACATTCATCCTGGAGATCGTCCTATAGCTTTATTTTTTTTTAAGCTATTTTTATTGTGTTTTGGTGTCGGGTTTATGTCATTTCTTTTAAAGGCATCTGGCACTTTTACTTCTTCCTGGAACAGTTTCAGTAAAATAATTATCTGTTCCTTAAGTTCCAGCCGCATACTGTAAGTTATTGTTATTGCTCTCTAAATAGTCTGTAATTGCAGTTCTGACTCTCTTTGACATAGTGTTGTTTGAAAAAGTATTTTTTAGGTTTCAAGGTGTTTTATTATGTCTGCTTACCTTTTTGTCATTTATTCCTAGTTTTGTTCCAATTGAAAACATTTCTGAATTCCCCATAAGATCTGTGTCTACAGTCCTGTAACTTCGTGTGTGTGCTGCACATCTTCTGTGACTGCTCTCCCTTGGTTACCCCAGTAAATGTGCGCGGACATTCCTGGACCAAACCTCATC
The DNA here is from genome assembly GCF_030014295.1 of Loxodonta africana. Taxonomy (NCBI): domain Eukaryota; kingdom Metazoa; phylum Chordata; class Mammalia; order Proboscidea; family Elephantidae; genus Loxodonta; species Loxodonta africana. Next base: position 79,620,132 of record NC_087357.1, on the reverse strand, counting down.
TTTGTGTTTACCATCTTTGCACCTCTGTAGGTTCCTTTGCATCGTGAGAGGATTTTATGTTACGCTTTAATAGCTATATGGCAATTACCAGCCAACTGTTTATTTGCACAAATCTCTGCAATATCTAATCTGGTCATTGTTGCTTCTTCTGCATTTTTATTTTTGGTAAATATGGTTTCCATTTTAAATCCATCAATTTCTTGTCCCAAATTGCTCTCCTTCATAAATTCAGAGTAATCTTAAATTTTGTTAAGAATTCAAATTCAGAGTTTCACCAAATGATTTCACCTTTTTCTTGAAGTAAGGAGTCCTTGGGTGACGCAAACAGTTAAGCACTCAACTCTTAGCCAAAAGGTTGGGGGTTCAAACCCACCCCAGGCACCTTGGAAGACAGGCCTGGCAATCTGCTTCAGAAAGGTCACAGCCTTGAAAACTCTGTGGAGGGGTTCTACTCTGTACACATGCAGTTGCTGGGAATCAGATTCGACTCAACAACCAACAGGTGCGCCTCTTAGAGGACCATTTGCTCTACTTGCAGATGTAAACTGCCCATCTTTCAAGGTATATAGTGATATTTTCTGCCTGCTTATCCCCACGAGAGCCCCTGGGTGGTGCAAATGGTTAACGTGCTCAGCTGCTACCAGAGGTGCATCAGGAAGAATGGCCTGGTGATCCACTTCTGAAAAATCAGCCATTGAAAGCCGTATGGAGCATGGTTCTACTCTGCCACACAGAGCCACCATGAGGCAGAATAGACTCGGAGGCGGTTTATTTGTTTGTTTGTGTGTGTGCATTTGTTTGTTTGTTTTAATCCTTACATAGGGAGGATGACACAGCATTAGGAGAGGCTCTGTCAGAGGCTGCTGGCTTCAGTTAGGATCTTTCAAGCTAACATCAAAGGATAGAAGAGTCAAGATTTATAGGCACTTCCTTTTTCCAGATGAATTTCCAATAGTGTGGGGGAAGTAGGGATGAATTTAAATAGGATAGAGAGGTGAGGGAGATTTCAGCTCACTGCTAACTGGTTTATTTTCTGTGTTTCTCAGGGAAGTGCCTATCATCTTTCACAGACAGGGGTACACATATTAGGAGCAAGTCTCATTTCTGCCCCCGTATTTGATTCTCCATGAATTCTCTCATTACTAAATGTTATGGAGTGAATTGGGCCTGCCCCACAAAAAAAGAATATGTGTCAGAATTCTAACCCCTATACCTTGGATGTAATCCTGTTTGGGAATAGGGTTTTCTTTGTTATGTTAATGAGGTCACGTCAGTGTAGGGTGTGTCCTAAACCTAATCACTTCTGAGTTATTAGGAGCAGCATAGACAGAGGTAAGCACAAATGAGGGGAAGAGAGATGCCAGGTGAAGATCACCAAGGAACTGAAGAATGCAGAGCTACAGAAGCTGAAGGAGACAACCATGTTCCCTCAGAGCCGTCAGACAGAGGGCTTTCACCTACAGCTGATACCCGGAATTTGGACTTCTAGCCTCCTAAACTGTGAGGAAATAAATGTCTGTTCTTTAAAGCCACACCCACTTGTGGTATTTCTGTTATAGCAGCACCAGGAAATTGAGACACCAAGCTAAATATAAGCATACTTAGACCTGACTGCGTCATCTGAGACACTCGCGATTTGGACTAGCCCTCCCCCTAAAGGTTGTCTCCATCACCCCCGTGGTTTTCATGAGGCCTATGCTCCTGCCTCATATATGGCAAGTCATTTTGCCTCCATTTTGAGGACGCCAAGCAGATGTCTTCTAAAGCATTCTACTCTTTCCTGTAGAAAGTGATTTTAAGAAATCTGATCTTCCTCTAAGTTCTTCAGATAACATGCTGATTTCTTAGAGCTGCAAAATCATTCTGGGGACTCCTTTTTTAATGTTTGCTTATATTTGAACAAGGAAAATATGTACTCAGGCCTTTCATCTGCAGACAAACACAGGATATGAATTGTCCCGGGTCTCCTACCCCAGCCTCACCTTGGGGAGGTCGGCCCCTTTATCCTCTGAGGACTGTCTGGATGGCTGACAAATAGATCATGTTAGCCCAGTTTTCATTTCAGAGCCATCACTCAGATAAGCCTGGACCACACACCCTAGTCAAGTGATGATGTCCCTGGTGGACTATCACATTTGATGACTGAAGAGTCAACTGAAGTCTATGGACTTTTTAAAGGTTTTTTATTGTTGTTCTTATTGTTGTTGTTGTTCGTTGCTATCAAGTTGACTCTAACTCGTGGCAACATTGTGTATAATATTATGTATGTGCCATCTTGTTGGTATGTTTGAGTCCAAAATTAAAATCTACGCATCACATCATGCATGACTCCCATGGCTTCTTCTCTCATTTTTTCTCTCTACAAGTAAAAATAAACATGCTACCAGACATCAAGTGCTTACTACATGCAAAGCATTGTGCTAGGGACTTCTGCATTATCCCATTTCATCTTCATGACAACCCTACAGATAAGTGCTATCATTATCATCCCCATTCTATAGATAACACTGAGTCCAGAGGGGATGAATGACTTAGCAGACACCACACAGCTTGCAACTGGTTCTTAGTTATCTAGTGCTGTTATATCAGAAATACCATTAAGTATACGGCTTTAACAAACAGAAATGTATTCTCTCACAGTCTAGGAGGCTAGAAGTCCAAATTCAGGGTGCCAGCTCCAGGGGAAGGCTTTCTCTGTGGGTTCTATGGTAAGGTCCTTTTCATGAATTTTCCCCTGGTCTAGGAGCTACTCAGAACAGGAACCCCAGGCCATAAGGATGCGTGCTGTGTTCCTGGCACTTCTTTCTTGGTGGTAGAAGGTCCCTGTCTCTCTGCTCACTTCTCTCTCCTTTTATCTCTTGTAAGATAAAAAGTGATGCAGGCCATGCCCCAGGGAAACTCTCCTTACATCAGATCAGAGCTATGACCCGAGTAAGAGGGTTGCATCTCACCCTAACCCTCTTTAAAGTAACTGAAACTTGCCTCAATAATCACAGGCCAAAACCTGTTGCTGTCAACTACAACTCATAGAGACCCTATAGGACAGACTAGAACTGCCCCATAGGGTGTCCAAAGAGCAGCTGGTGGGTTCGAACTACCGACCTTTTGGTTAGCAGCCATAGCTCTGAACCACTGTGCCACCACAAGCAGAGATTAGGATTTACAACACATAGGAAAATTACATCAAATCACAAAATGGTGGACAACCATACAATACTGAGAATCATGGCCTAGCCAAGTTGACACATATTTTTGGGGGACACAATTCAGTCCATAACACTGGAACATCCAGAATTCAATTCTGATTATCACTTATCAACCCTTTTTGAAGGGGCTCCACAATCTGAGATGCAGTGTGCCCCTCACTTTGCCCTTTGTCCCACTGTGCCACCTGCTGGGTATAGTGTCTTGGAATAGATTCACAAATGCAGGAAGTGTGGGTGGCAAAGTGTGCAGGGCAGGGGTGATGGCATGGCTCTCCCATGTCCCAATCATGTAACTGTGAGGTTTAGGGACAGCCTAACCTTAGGAATTCTTTGACCAAGGCAGCCCCACTGTCTGAGCGTACAGAACAGCCAGTGGGGGAAGTAAATAATTGTGCTGCTTCTTTGTGACCATCTTTAATGCCCTCACTCACAGGACAGAGTCTGCATGTTTCAGGGATGTATCTCTCAGTCCATCTCTCTCTGTGACACTGTATTAGTTTCACAGTGCTGCTGTAACAGAAACAGCACAAGTAAGTGGCTTAATGAACAGAAATTTATTTTCTCACAGTTTAGGAGCCTAGAAGTCTGAAATCAGGGCACTGGCTCTAGTGGAAGGCTCTCTGTCTCTCTGTCCACTCTGGGTGAAAATCCTTGTCTTAGCTTCTGTAGCCCTGGTATTCCTCTTTATCTTGGCAATCTCCAAGGTGGTATCTGTCTTTCCCCCATTTGTGCTTGCTTGCTTCCATGCCTAATCTGCTATTTTTATATCTCAATAGTGATTAGGTTTAAGACACACCCTAGACTGATACAGCCTCACTCACTTAACAAAGAAAAGCCTATTCCCAAATGGGATTACATGCACAGGTTTAGGTATTAGGATTCCAACACATATTTTAGTGGGATACAATTTAATCCATAACAGACACAGATTTAGACTTCCTCATCTTTGGTTTCCTGGGATTATGTTTATGCTCAGGGGTATTTTAATGGGCAGATGGGAAGCATGGCTTATCTCCACCACGTTGACCAAGAAATCTCTTCAGAAATTTGCTTGATTTACAATTATTGCCATAAATTTGTACTTTGTCTTAAACTGCCACTTGGTTTTATGCCTCCTAATTTTTGTTTCTTTTCTCTTTTACTCATGTTCTGTTTTGTTCCTTCAGGCTATGGTTTGTTTGCTTTCAGCTCTAGTGATCAGGCTGCTATTTTAGACATCATCTTGCAAGTTCTACAAACAGATCAAGCTCAACCTGTCCAAATCAGAGCTCACCACTTCCCTTCTCCAAACCTACTCTCTGCCTCCATGTCACACACCCTCTACAATGACTTCACATTCCCCTAGTTCCACAGGCCAGAAGCCAAGCTTCTTTCTTTTTCCCTTTTCTGCCAGTTAACTGCTAATTCACATGATTCCACCTCTGCATTCCCATATATCCATCTGCCTTCTCCCAACCTTTCTGTCATTGCCCTGGATTGGCTCCCAAATGGTTTTCCTAAGTTCATCCTCGTACATCTCCAATACTCCCTTCTGCCACCACTACTGACCATCCCACAGCACACTTCAATCCCATCATACAAGCCTGCATATATCCCCCAAAGTCTTCAAAACCTCATATCCAGAGATGTTTTTCAAGCCCCTCCCTGGACTGTGTTTTCATCTTTCACCACATTTATCCATGATCTGTGCAGCCAGGTAGCACATGGTCTTTCACTCACCATTTCCTGAACATACCTCATGCCTTTGTGAAAAATGCCGCCTTACTCAGGAATGTCCTTTCCCCAAACTCTCTATCTACTTATCCTCATTCAGAACTCAGGTGAAATGTCATTTCCTTGGTGGAACTTCCAGGGACCCCAACCTTACCTATTACCGGCAGTAAATTCTGATTTAATTGATTCATCTTTCTGCTCCCCCAACTAATAATACAGAACTCTGCTGAGCCATCTAGTTGTTCCACTTTGCATTCAACTCTCTAATTGGTCTTTGTATTTCTAGGACTCGGGGGCCAGTCTGAAAGGATTCTAACTGGCCAAGGATGGGACAGCTCAAGCATCAAAAAGAACAAGACTACAATAAATTGAAATATATCAAATAAGTTATATAATCCATGAGTCCATAATGATAGTAAAAAAGGTCACCTTTGAAAATTGCTAGAATACCAAATCATTATTCTGAAAACTGGTAAATAAAGGGAAAGAATCAAGCATTTATCTAGATGCTCCTGTACAAACTATCTTTCATGGAAACCAATCAGCTGATGACCAAAAATTCTTATTTATAAAATACTTCCAGCTAATTTAGCTAATAAATGCAGGAAAAAAACATTGTGTTAGATATCACCATTTTGCAACCTCTCATAAAAACTCTGTTATACATAAGGTTGCTAATAGTTGGTAACCAACGTGATGGTGACCAACAACAACAATAAAATAAAATAATAAATCTGGCAATGGTCATCAATAACTGCCAAATTCATTTGGTGGAAGGTTGATAGAAATGTCGTACTGGGTGGATCAGGCAGATATCATCTGAACCCACTGATGAATCTAAACCCCCAAAAAAGATATGCCAGCCTTCAAGGGCCCCTGCTGAGATACGTGATGCCTATGTTCAAATGCAACAGCTATAAGCGGGAGTGGCAGATATTGTGACATTTGATACTGTCCTGCCCATTAAGCAGGGTCCTCACCTACCCACATCAGGGGCCTGAGGACTGGTGGCTCCAGACACTCCACCCACCACTCATGACAGGGGTCCAAGAATAAGTAGTGCCTCCAGGATTTACAGCCAACAACATTGGGTGCCCAAAGCCCGGCTGCAAAATTCACCTGCATATGTGCTCTAGGGAACAGGGACACGTCTTCCACCCACTCAGTGGTAGCCGTCAGCCCCTGCCTTGCTCAACACATGACCTCCTACTACAGCCAGATACCTGTGCCTACTCCAATCACCCCTGTCCATCTAGGACTGTAGGTGAGAGACTTCACCACACACTCAGTGACCGATGACCTAGACACCTGAGCTGAATCCGCACAAGAAAAGTAAATGGACTCCTGGGCTCACATACCTAGTAACAGCTCTAACCACCTGGTGACAGGACATGAGAGCCTCAAAGATGCCAACGGTCACAGTAGCTCACACAACCAGCCTATTTGAGCATATCAGAACAAAACCAAACAAGAAGCTAGGCCACGGTAAGCAAACATAAAATAAATAAAAATAGTAACTTATTGATGGCTCAGAGAAACAGTCAATATCAAATCATATAAAGAGGTAGACAATGATGGCTTCAGCTAGCCACCAAAACAAAGGTTCAAGAAACCTTCCAGAGAAGATAATTTCTTGGAATTACCAGAGGTAGAATTCAAAAGATTAATATACAGAGCTCTTCAAGAAATCAGGAAGGAGATCAGGCAAACATAGAACAAGCCAAGGAACACAAAGACAAAGCAACAGAGGACCTTAAGAGAGTTAGATAAAAGCATAATGACAAATTTGACAGGCTGCAAGAATCCATAGAGAGACAGCAAACAGATATCCAAAGGATTAACAAAAAAAATTCAGAATTAGAGAGGCGGAGCCAAGATGGCTGACTAGGTAGACGCTACCACAGATCTCTCTTGCAACAAAGACTCGGAAAAACAAGTAAATCGATCACATACATGACAATCTACGAACCTGACCATCAAACACAGATCTGAAGAGTTGACCTGAGTGATAGGGGAGCGAAAAGCTGCACCCTGAAGCAGCGACAGCCTCTGGAACCAGCGACCCACTCCACAGCCTTGAGCCCTCCGGTACCCCGGTGCTGAGCAGCGGGGCTGATTGAGGCTTGCTGAGGCGGGGCAGGCACGGGACACAGCCCTAACCCCTAGCCCCTGGGGTAACCTCAGTAGAGACTCAGCCAGCACAAGCAGGCTGCACACTGACGCAGCTAACGAGAGAATGAGCAACCACGGGGAAGGAGCAACTGTTTTCAGAGCCTGGAGCCAGCATTCCAGTCAGAAAACCTTGGCGCCGGGCTTTGGACTAGGCGGAGGGGAGCTGAGCACGGCTTCCTGAGACGGAGCAGGCACGGGACGCACCCCTAGCCCCCTGAAGTCACCTCGGGGAAGCCAAGCCAGCGCAGGCAGGCAGCGCAACAACGCGGCTGACAGGAGGAGAAGTCACTGGGAGGCAGCGACTCGTTTTGGAGCCTGGAGTGCGGTATCCCAGCCAGGGAACCTTGGTGCTGGGCTTTGGGCTGGGAGCAGAGGAGCTGACCACGGCTTCTGAGACAGCACAAGCAAGGGTCAGGCCTGACCCTCGGGGGCAATCTGTACCCAGCCAGCACACACAGGCTACATGCCCCTCCCCTCAGGAATCTCAGATAAAACAGTCATCACCAAGCAAGATAAGTAATCTTGTCTATATTGCTGGGTGCTACTCTCTCTTATCTGATCCCTCCCCTCCCTGCCACAGGTGGCTCATTAACATTGGAATTTCCTGGGCCAGGGAGTGAAGCACTCTGTGGGTTTTTTTTGTTTTTTGTTTTTTGTTTTTTTGTCTTTTCCTAACCCATTTTCCTGGCCTGAAAGAAGCAGATACTAAAAACCCAGGGACGAAAGATCCTTCCCTGACTTCCCTATATTAGAATAAAAATACAGAACCAGCTCCAGCCAAGCATATGAGATCCATAGTATTGGGCTTTCATCCCCACAGGGAACAAGGTGGCTGTTATAATGCAAAGGCAATTCTGATAGAAATCTGACTGTAATTCTTTTATCAGATCACTGGAAAGACAAATTTTCCAGGTCTGATATCCCTACCTATTAAACAGAGCCCACTGATCCACAACGGGAACTGAGGGCTGAAGCTCCACCCAAACTACCTAGCCACCTGCCAAAGGGGTCTGAGGATACTGACACCTAACAATCTTTAGAGGTACATGCATTGGGTGTCTAAGGTACAGCTGCAGAGCCCACCCACCAAAGTGCTTTAGGAATAGAGACACACCTACTTCACTGGCATGTGGGAAAGTCTGTCAGCATCCTGCCCCCTCCTGGAGTGTGACCCCCTGCTGCTACTAGAATCTGGTGCATGCAACTCTCACCAGTACCCCTCTAAGTTAATAGATGACAGTCTACACTACACTCTTGGTGACCCAAAATCAGAACACCTAAGCTGATTCTATTCAAGAATAGTGAATGGACTTTTAGGCTTATATATCTGGTAACAGCCCAAACCAGCTGGTAATAGGACCTAAATGATTCAAAGGCTACAACAATCAAGACAGCACAATCTAGTAGCCCATCTGCATATACTGAAAGAAAACAAAACAAGATAAGACTCAGTGAGCAAATATAAAATAAATCATTACAATATCTTATAGATGGCTCAGAGACAGTAGTCAATATAAAACCACATAAAGAAGCAGACCATGATTGCTTCTACCACTTCCCAAATTAAAGAATCAAAATCTTTCCCAAATGAAGACACAATTCTGGAATTGCCAGATGCAGAATATAAAAAGCTACTTTACATAATGCTTCAAGACATCAGGGATGACCTCAGAAATGAAATAAGGCAATAAACAGAAAAAGCCAAGGAACACACTAATAAAGCAGTTCAAGAAATCAAAAAGATTATTCAAGAACATAGTGGAAAAATTAATAAGCTGTAAGAATCCATAGAGAGACAGCATTCAGAAATCCAAAAGATTAACAGTCAAATTACAGAATTAGACAACTCAATAGGAAGACAGAGGAGCAGAATTGAGCCATTGGAATGCAGAGTGGGGGAGGTGGAGGATAAAGCAATTGACACCAATATAAAAAGAAAAATCAGATAAAAGAATTTTAAAAAAAAATGAAGAAACCCTAAGAACCATGTGGGACTCTATCAAGAAGAATAACTTGCGTGTGATTGGAGTTCCAGAAAAGGGAGGGATAACAGAAAATACAGACAGAATAGTTGAAGATCTGTTGGCAGAAAACTTCCCTGGCATCATGAAAGACGAAAGGATATCTATCCAAGATGCTCATCGAACCCCATATAAGACTGATCCAAAAAGAAAATCACCAAGACATATTATCATCAACCTTGCCAAAAGCAAAGATAAAGAGAAAATTTTAAAAGCAGTTAGGGATAAAAGAAAAGTCTCCTACAAAGGAGAGTCAATAAGAGTAAGTTCAGACTACTCAGCAGAAACCATGCAGGCAAGAAGGCAATGGGATGACATATATATAGAGCACTGAAGGAGAAAAACTGCCAGCCAAGGATCATATATCCAGCAAAACTCTCTCTCAAATATGAAGGTGAAATTAAAACATTTACAGATAAACACAAGCTTAGAGAATTTGCAAAAACCAAACCAAAGCTACAAGAATTACTAAAGGAAATTGTTTGGTCAGAAAATCAATATCAGATACCAACACAAGGTCACAGAACAGAACATCCCGATATGAACTCAAATAGGGAAATCACAAAAACAAATTAAGATTAATTTTAAAAAGAAAAAAAAGCTCAAAACAGGGAATCATTGAAGTCATTATGTTAAAGATCACAATAATCAAAAAGAGGGACTAAATACAGGAGGCATAGATCTTCCATATGGAGAGGAAAACAAGGCGATATAGGACGATACAAGTTAGGTTTCTACTTAGAAAAATACGGGTAAATATTAAGGTAACCACAAAGAGGTCTAACAATTCCATAATTCAAAATAAAAACCAAGAAAAACATAAGGAGTCAGCAAACATAAATTCAAAAACTATGAAAATGAGGAACACACAATTTACAAAGAAAAACGTCTCAGCACAAAAAAGTAAGTGCAAAAATGAAATTGTCAACAACACATACAAACAGGCATCAAAATGACAGCATTAAACTCATACTTATCTATAATTACGCTGAATGTAAATGGCCTAAAGGCACCAATAAAGAAACAGAAAGTCTCAGACTGGATAAAGAAACACGATCCGTCTATATGCTGCCCACAAGAGACACCTTAGACTTGGAGACACAAACAAACTAAAACTCAAAGGATGGAAAAAAACATATCAAGCAAACAACAAGCAAAAAAGAGCAGGAGTGGCAATATTAACTTCTGACAAAATAGACTTTAAAGTTAAATCCACCACAAGGGATAAAGAAGGACATGACATAATAACTAAAAGGACAATTGACCAGGAATATATAACCATATTAAATATTTATGCACCCAATGACAGGGCTGCAAGATACATAAAACAAATTTTAACAGAACTGAAAAGTGAGATAGACACTTCCACAGTTATAGTAGGAGACTCAACACACCACTTTTGGAGAAGGATAGGACTTCCAGTAAGAAGCTCAATAGAGACATGGAAGACCTCATTGCTACAATCAACCAACTTGATCTCATAGACTTATATAGAACACTCCACCCAACAGCTGCAAAGTATATTTTTTTTCTAGTGCACATGGAACATTCTCTAGAATAGATCACATATTAGGTCATAAAACAAACATTTGCAGAATCTAAAACATCGAAATATTACAAAGCATCTTCTCAGACCACAAGGCCATAAAAGTAGAAATCAATAACAGAAAAATCAGGGAAAAGAAATCAAATACTTGGAAACTGAACAATACCCTGCTCAAGAAAGACTGGGTTATAGAATACATTAAGGAGAAAATAAAGAAACTCATAGAATGCAATGAGAATGAAAACACTTCCTATCAAAACCTCTGGGACACAGCAAAAGCAGTGCGCGGAGGTCTATTTATATCGATGAATTCACACATACATAAAGAAGGAAGAGCCAAAATCGGAGAACTGTCCCTACAACTTGAAAAATAGAAAGTGAGCAACAAAAGAATCCATCAGGCACCAGAAGAAATCAAATAATAAAAATTAGAGCTGAACTAAATGAATTAGAGAACAGAAAAACAATTGAAAGAATTAACAAAGTCAAATGCTGGTTCTTTGAAAAAATTAACAAAATTGATAAACCATTGGCCATACTGACTAAAGAAATACAGGAAAGGAAACAAATAACCCAAATAAGAAACAAAATGGGCCATATCACAATAGACCCAACTGAAATTAAAAGAATCATATCAGATTATTACGAAAAATTGTACTCTAACAAATTTGCAAACCTAGAAGAAACGGATGAATTTCTAGAAAAACACTGCCTACCTAAACTAACACAATCAGAAGTAGAACAACCAAATAGACCCATAACAAAAAAAGAGATTGAAAACGTAATCAAAAAACTCGTGACAAAAAAAAAGCCCTGACCCGGACAGCTTCACTGCAGAGCTCTACCAAGCTTTCAGAGAAGAGTTAACACCACTACTACTAAAGGTATTTCAAAGCATAGAAAATGATGGAATACTACCTAACTCATTCTATGAAGCCAGCATATCCCTGATACCAAAACCAGGGAAAGACATCACAAAAAAAGAAAATTACAGACCTATATCACTCATGAACATAGATGCAAAAATCCTCAACAAAATTCTAGCCAATAGAATTTAACAACATATTAAAAAAATAATCGATCACGACCAAGTGGGATTTATACCAAGTATGCATTTTTTTTTATGCAAGGTTGGTTCAATATTAGAAAAACCATTAATATAATCCACCATATAAATAAAACAAAAGACATAAGCCACATGATCTTTTATCAATTGATGCAGAAAAGGCATTTGACAAAGTCCAACACCCATTTATGATAAAAACTCTCAGCAAAATAGGAATGGAAGGAAAATTCCTCAGCATAATAAAGGGCATCTATACAAAGCCAACAGCCAACATCACTCTAAATGGAGAGCGCCTGAAAGCATTTGCCATGAGAAAAGGAACCAGACAAGGATGCCCTTTATCACCACTCTTATTCAACATTGTGCTAGAGGTCCTAGGAAGAGCAAATAGGCTAGACAAAGAAATAAAGGGCATCCGGATTGGCAAGGAAGAAGTAAAATTATCTCTATTTGCAGATGACATGATCTTATACACAGAAAACCCTAAGGAATCCTCCAGAAAACTACTGAAACTAATAGAAGAGTTTGGCAGAGTCTCAGGTTACAAGATAAACATACAAAAATCACTTGAATTCCTCTACATTTACAAAAAGAACATTGAAGAGGAAATCACCAAATCAATACCATTCACAGTAACCTCCAAGAAGATAAAATACTTAGGAATAAATCTTTACAAAGATGTAAAAGACCTATACAAAGAAAACTACAAAGTACTAGTGCAAGAAACTAAAAAGGACCTACTTAAGTGGAAAAACATACCTTCCTCATGGATAGGAAGACTTAACATAGTAAAAATGTCTATTCTACCAAAGGCCATCTAAATATACAATGCACTTCCAATCCGAATTCCAACGACATTTTTTAATGTGATGGAGAAACAAATCACCAACTTCAGATGGAAGGGAAAGAAGCCCTGGATAAGCAAAACATTACTGAAAAAGAAGAAGAAAGTGGGAGGCCTCACTCTACCTCATTTTAGAACATATTATACAGTCACAGTAGTCAAAACAGCCTGGTACTGGTACAACAACAGGCACATAAACCAATGGAACAGAATTGAGAACTCAGATATAAATCCATCCACGTATGAGCAGCTGATATTTGACAAAGGACCAGTGTCAGTTACTGGGGAAAAGATAGTCTTTTTAGCAAATGGTGCTGGCATAACTGGATATCCATTTGCAAAAAAATGAAACAGGACCCATACCTCACACCATGCACAAAAACTAACTCCAAGTGTATCAAAGGCCTAAACATAAAAACTAAAAGGATAAAGATCATGGAAGAAAAAATAGGCACAACATTAGAAGCCCTAATACAAGGCATAAACAGAATACAAAACATTACTAAAAATGATGAAGAGAAACCAGATAACTGGGAGCTCCTAAAAATCAAACACCTATGCTCTCCTAAAGACTTCATCAAAAGAGTAAAAAGACCACCTACAGATTTGGAAGAAATTTTCAGCTATGACATCTCAGACCAGTGCCTGATCTCTAAAATCTATATGATTTTGTTAAAACTCAACCACAAAAAGACAAACAACCTAATTAAAAATTGGGCAAAGGATATGAACACACACTTCACTAAAGAAGATATAACGGCTAACAGATACATCAGAAAATGCTCTCAATCGTTAGCCATTACAGAAATGAAAATTAAAACTACAATGAGATTCCATCTCACTCCAACAAGGCTGGCATTAATCCAAAAAACACAAAATAATAAATGTTGGAGAGCCTGCGGAGAGATTGGAACTCTTATACACTGCTGGTGGGAATGTAAAATGGCACAAGCACTTTGGAAATCTATCTGGCTTTTCCTTAAAAAGTTAGAAATAGAAGTACCATACAACCCAGCAATCCCACTCCACGGAATATATCCTAGAGAAATAAGAGCCTTTACCCGAACAGGTATATGCACACCCATGTTTATGGCAGCCCTGTTTACAATAGCAAAAAGCTGGAAGCAACCAAGGTGTCCATCAACGGATGAATGGGTAAATAAATTGTGGTATATTCACAAAATGGAATACTATGCATCGATAAAGAACAGTGAAGAATCTGTGAAACATTTCATAACATGGAGGAACCTGGAAGGCATTATGCTGAGTGAAATTAGTCAGATGCAAAAAGACAAATATTGTATAAGACCACTATTATAAGAACTTGAGAAATAGTTTAAACTGAGAAGAACACATACTTTTGTGGTTACGAGGGGGGGAGGGAGGGAGGATGGGAGAGGGTTATTTACCAATTAGAAAGTAGATAAGAACTACTTTAGGTGAAGGGAAGGACAATACTCAATACACGGAAGGTCAGCTCAACTGGACTGGACCAAAAGCAAAGAAGTTTCCGGGATAAACTGAATGCTTCGAAGGTCAGCAGAGCAAGGGCAGGGGTTTGGGGACTATGGCTTCAGGGGACATCTAAGTCAATTGGCAAAATAAATTCTATTAAGAAAACATTCTGCATCCCACTTTGAAGTGTGGCGTCTGGGGTCTTAAATGCTAACAAGCGGCCATCTAAGATGCATCAATTGGTCTCAACCCACCTGGAGCAAAGGAGAATGAAGAACACCAAGGTCACACGATAACTAAGAGCCCAAGAGACAGAAAGGGCCACATGAACCAGAGACTTACATCATCCTGAGACCAGAAGAACTAGATGGTGCCCGGCCACAACCGATGACTGCCCTGAGAGGGAGCACAACAGAGAACTCCTGAGGGAGCAGGAGACCAGTGGGATGCAGACCCCAAATTCTCATAAAAAGACCAGACTTAATGGTCTGACTGAGACTAGAAGAATCCCGGAGGTCAGGGTCCCCAAACCTTCTGTTGGCCCAGGATAGGAACCATTCCCAAAGACAACTCATCAGACATGGAATGAACTGGACAATGGGTTGGAGAGAGATGCTGATGAGGAGTGAGCTACTTGTATCAGGTGGACACTTGAGACTGTGTTGGCATCTCCTGTCTGGAGGGGAGATGGGAGGGTAGAGAGGGTTAGAAACTGACAAAATGGTCACGAAAGGAGAGACTGGAAGGAGGGAGAGGGCTGACTCATTAGGGGGAGAGTAAGTGGAAGTATGTAGTAGGGTGTATATTAGTTTACATGTGAGAGACTGACTTGATTTGTAAACTTCCACTTAAAGCACAATAAAAATTATTTTTTAAAAATTTCAGAATTAGACAACTCAATAGAAAGCCATATGAGCAGAATTGAGGCAATGGAAGTCAGAATTAGTGAGATTGAAGAGAAAGCACTTGACATCAACTTATTTAAGGAAAAATCAGATAAAAGAATTTTAAAAAATGAAGAAACCCTAAGAATTATGTGGGACTCTATCAAGAGGAATAACCTAAGAGTGATTGGAATACCAGAATGGGGGAGATTACAGAAAATACAGACAGAACTGTTGGAGATTTCTTGGCAGAAAATTTCCCTAATATCATGAAAGATGAGAAGATGTCTATTCAAGAAGCTCATTGAACCCCCCACAGGGTTAATCCCAAAAGAAACTCACCAAGACTTGTTGTAACCAAACTTGCCAAGACCAAAGATAAAAAGAGAATTTTAAGATTGGCTAGGGATAAATGAAGAGCCATATACAAAAGAGAGTCAACAAGACAAAGTTCTGACTACTCAGCAGAAACTATGCAGGCAAGAAGGCAATGGGATGATATATATAAAGCCTTGAAGGAAAAAAAAATGCCAGCCAAGAATTATATATCCAGCAAAACTGTCTCTCAAATATGATGGTGAAATTAGGCCATTTCCAGATAAATAAGTTTAGGGAATTTGTAAAAACCAAACCAAAATTACAAGAAATGCTAAAAGGAGTCCTCTGTTTAGAAAGTCAATAACATCAGGAAACAACCCAAGACTAGAATACAGGACAGGACAACCAGATATCAACCCAGATAGGGAAGTCACAAAAGTAAATCAAAGCTAAAACATGGAAAATAGGAAAACAGACCTCAATATGTAAAAGATGACACCATTAAAACAAATAAAGAGGGACTAAATAATGTAGTCATAGAGCTTTCATATGGAGAGGAAGTCAAGGTGATATCAAGAATTAAAAGATTGGTTAAAACTTAGGAAAATATTGAGGTAACCACAAAGAAACTAATAATCCCATACATCAAAATAAAAAACAAGAAAAATGAAATAATGTACAACAAATGAAAATCAACAATGAAAAAGATGAAAAGAAAATACATAAAGAAAAATGACTCAGCAGAGAAAATTAAGTGGATAAAAGAAACTGTCAACAATACACACAAAAAAATACATTAAAATGACACTATTAAACTCATACCTATCAATAATTATGCTGAATATAAATGGATTAAATGCATCATAAAGAGACAGGGAGTGGCTGAATGGATTAAAAAAAAAAAAACACGATCTGTCTATATGCTGCCTACAAGAGACACACCTTAGACTCAAAGACACAAACAAATTAAAATTCAAAGGATGGAAAAAATATTTCAAGCAAACAACAATCAAAAAACAGCAGGAGTGGTAATACTGATCTCTACTGATCTCTAACAAAATAGACTTTAAAGCAAAATCACCAAAAAGGATAAAGAAGGACACTATATAACGATTAAAGGGTCAATACACCAATGATAATACCCAATGACAGTCTCTAAAATACATATAATAAACTTTAGCAGTATTGAAAAGAGAAACAGACAGCTCCACAATAATAGTAGGCAACTTCAACATGACATTTTCGGCAAAGGACAGAACATACAGAAAGAAACTCAATAAAGACACAAAGATCTAAATGCCACAATCAACAAACCTGATCTCACAGACATATACAGAACACTGCACCCAACAGCAGCCAAGTATACTTTCTTTTCCAAGGCACATGGAACATTTTCCAGAATAGACCAAATATTAGACCACAAAGCCAGCCTTAACAGAATCCAAAACATCAAAATATTACAAAGCATCCTTTCTGACCATAAAAGTAGAAATCAATAACAGAAAAAGCAAGGAAAAATAATTAAGTTCATGGAAACTGAACAACACCTTGCTCAAAAACTACTGGGTTATAGAAGAAATTAAGGACAGAAAAAAGAAACTTACAGAATCAAATGAGAATGAAAACACATTCTGCCAGAACCTTTGAGACACAGCAAAAGCAGTGCTCAGAGGTCAATTTATAGCAATAAATGCACACACATAAAAAGAAGAAAGGGCCAAAATCAAAATACTAACCCTACAACTTGAACAAATAGAAAGAGAGCAGCAAAAGAAGCCCTCAGGCACCAGAAGAAAGGAAATAATAAAAATTAGAGCAGAATTCGACGAAAAAGAGAATAGAAAAGCAATTGAAAGAGTTAACAAGACCAAAAGCTGAATTTTTGAAAAGATCAACAAAATCGATAAACCATTGGCCAAACTGACAAAAGAAAAACAGGAGAGGAAGCAAATAACCTGAATAAGAAATGAGATGAGTGATATCACAACAGACCCAAATGAAATTAAAAGAATAATAACAGAATACTATGAAAAATTGTACTCCAACAAATTTGAAAACCTAGAGGAAATGGACATATTTCTAGAAATGCACTACCTAACTAAACTAACACAAACAGAGGGAGAACAACTAAATAAACCTATAACAAAAGAAGAGATTGAAGAAGTCATTTAAAAAACTTTCAACCAAAAAAAGCCCTGGCCCTGACAACTTCACTGGAGAATTCTACCAAACTTTGAGAGGAGAGTTAATACCACTACTACTAAAGGTATTTCAGAGCATAGAAAAGGATGGAATACTCCAAAACTCATTCTATGAAGCCAGCATACCTTGATACCAAAACCAGGTAAAGATACCACAAAAAAAGAAAATTACAGACCTATATCCCTCATGAGCTTGGATGCAAAAATCCTCAACAAAATTCTAGCCAATAGAATTCAACAACATATCAAAAAAATAATTCACCATGATCAAGTGGGATGCATGTCATGTATGCAAGGACGGTTCAACGTTAGAAAAACAATCAATGTAATCCATCTCACAAATAAAACAAAAGACAAGAACCACATGATCTTATGAATTGATGCACAAAAGGCATTTGACAAAGTCAAACATCCATTCACAATAAAAACTCACAGCAAAATAGGAACAGAAAGGGAATTATTCAACATAACAAAGGGCATTTATACAAAGCCGACATCATCCTAAACAGAGAGAGTCTGAAAGCATTCCCCCTGAGAACGGGACCCAAATAAGTATGCCCTTTATCACCAGTCTTATTCAACATTGTGCTCGAGGTCCCAGTCAGAGCAATTAAGCAAGAAAAAGAAATTAATGACATCCAAATTGGTAACAAAGAAGTAAAAGTATCCCTATTTGCAGATTATATGATCTCATATACAGAAACCCCCAAGAATTCACAAGAAAACTACTGAAACGAATATCAGCAAAGTATCAGGATACAAGATGAACATACAAAAATCAGTTGGATTCCTCTACACTAACAAAGAGAACTTCCAAGAGGAAATCACCAAACCAATACCATTTACAATAGCACCCAAGAAGATAAAATACTTAGGGATAAATCTAACCAGAGACGTAAAAGACCTGTACAAGGAAAACTACAAGACGCTACTCCAAGAAACCAAAAGAGACCTACACAAATGGAAAAACATACCTTGCTCATGGATGGGAAGACTCAACATTGTGAAAATGTCATTTCTACCTAAAGCGATCTACAGATACAATGCAATTCCAATCCAAATTCCAATGACCTTTTTAAATGGGATGGAGAAACAAATCACCAGCTTCATCAGGAAAGTGAAGAGCCCTGGCTAAGTAAAGCATTACTGAAGAAGAGGAACAAAGTGGGAGGCCTCACACTACCTGATCTTAGAACCTATTATACCACCACGGTAGTCAAACAGCCTGGTACTGGTATAACAACAGATACATAAACTTAAAAACCCACTGCCTAATGGACCAGAATTGAGAATCCAGACTTAAATTCATCCACCTATGAGCAGCTGATGTTTGATAAAAGCCCAAAGTCCATTAAACGGAGAAAAGACAGTCTCTTTAATGAACAGTGCTGACATAACTGGATATCCATCTGCAATAAAAATGAAACAAGACCCATACCTCACACCAGGCACAAAAACTCACTCAAAATGGATCAAAGATGTAAATATAAAATCTAAAATGATACACTAAAAAAAAAAAAAATCATGGAAGAAAAAATAAGGACAATGCTAGGAGCACTAATACATGGCATAAACAGTATATAAAACATTAATAACAATGCACAAACACCAGAAGAGAAACTAGATAACAGAAAGGGATCCCACTTTGGTAAGTGGAGTCTGGGGTCTTAAAAGCTAGCGAGCAGCCACCTAAGGTGCATCGATTGGTCCTAACCCACCTGGAGCAAAGAAGAATGAAGAACACCAGAGACACAAGGAAAATACTAGCCCAAGAGACAAAAAGGGACACATAAACCGGAGACTCCATCAGCATGAGATGAGAAGAACTAGATGACGCCTGGCTACCATCAATGACTGTCCTGACAAGTAACACAACAGAGAGTCCCTGACAGAGCAGGAGAAAAGTGGGATGCAGAACTCAAATTCCAGTAAAAAAAAAACCAGACTTAATGGTCTGACTGAGACTAGAAGAATCCCAGAAGACATGGCCCGGTCTCTCTGTTGGCCCAAAACTGAAACCATTCTCGAAGCCAACTCTTCAAAGATTAGACTGGACTATAAGATATAAAATGATACTCGTGAAAAGTGTGCTTCTTAGTTCAAGTAAGATACACGAGACTAAATGGGCAGCTCCTGTCTGGACTCAAGATGAGAAGGCAGAAAGGGATAGGGGCTGGTTGAATAGACACGGGAAATCCAGGGTGGAAAGGGAGAGTGTGCTGTCAAGTTATAGGGATAGCAGTTAGGGTCACATAACAGTGTGTATATAAATTTCTGTATGAGAAACTAACTTGAGCAGTAAGCTTTCACCTAATGTACAATAAAAAAAAGAGAGAGAGAGCAGGAACTATTGGTTGTCCACATTGTTTTATTACTTTTTTTTCTTTTTAATCAACTGTGAAAACAATCAGGAAAGTTTAAACACTGACTGGACATAAGGTAATATTAAGAAATTCTGTTTTGCAAGCAACAACCATATGGCCCAGCTATCTCAGTCCTCAGTAGAAAGTCAGCAAAAAAGAGGAAGACCCTCAATGAAATGGATTGACACAGTGGCTGCAACAATGGGCTCAAGCATAACAACAATCATGAGGGTGGTGCAGGACCAAGCAGTGTTTCGTTCTGTTGTGTACAGGGTCACTGTGAGTCAGAACCGACTCAACGGCACTCAACAACAACATCTCCGTCCTAGGTATATACCCAAAAGAATTAAAAGCAGGACCACAAACAGAACCTCTACACCAATGTTCATTGCAGTACTTTTCACAATAGCCTAAAGGTGGAAACAACCTAAATGTCTGCCAATAGATGAATGGATAAAAAAATGTGATATGTAGGTACAATGAAATATCACTCAGCTGTAAAGAGAAATGAAAGTCCTGAAGCATGCTACAACAACATGGATAAACCTCAAAAACATCAAGTTAAGTGAAATAAGTCAGTCACAAAAGGACAAATACTGTGTGATTTCACTTACATGAGATAAGCAAATATAGAAACCAAATATTTTTAGTGGTTACCAGGGGCAGGAGAGGGGGGAAAAGGGGAAGTTTTTCTCAGGGGACATTAAGTTTATGTTAGTGGTGCTGGAATAATTTGGAAAAGGACAGTGATAATGGTTGCACAATATAAAGAATGTAATCAATGTTGCTGAATTTTACATGTAGAAATTGTTGAATTGGTGTGTATATTTTTACCACAATAAAAAATAATTAAAAATTTTAAAAAGAAATTCTGTTTCATATTTATAGTTGTGATAACAGTAAAATGATTGTTTTTAACACAGTCCTTTTCTCTTAGAGATACATATTGTTGTTGTAGTTAGTTGCTGTCAAACGAGCTCCAACTCATGGCAACCTTATACATAGCAGATTGAAACATTGTCTGGTCCTGTACCATCTTCACGATCTTTGGTATATTGAGCCCGTTTCTGTGGCTGTTTTGTCAATCCATCTCACTGAGGGTTTCCCTGATTTTCCTTGGCCCCCTACTATACTAAACATGATGTCCTTGTTGACCAATTACTAGAGATATATAGTAAAGCATTTATGAATGACATGGTATATCTGGAATTTGCTTTTTAAAAATTCAGTGGGGTCTTAAAAGCCTGTCAGCGGCCATCTAGGATACTCCACTGGTCTCAACCCTTTGTGAGCAAGGAAGAATGAAGAAAACTAAAGACATAAAGGAAAGATTAGTCCAAAGGACTAATGGACCACACCTACCACGGCCTCCACCAGACTGAATCCAGTACGACTAGATGGTGCCTGGCCATCACCACTGACTGCTCTGACAGGCATCAGAATAGAGGGTCCCAGACAGAGCTGGAGAAAAATGTAGAACAAAATTCTAACTCAAAAAGAAAGACCAGACTTGCTGGCTTGAGAGAGACTGGAGAAAACCTGAGAGTATGACCCCCCGACACCCTTTCAGCTCAGTAATGAGGCCGCTCCTGAGGTTCGCCCTTCAGCCAAAGATTGAACAGGCCCATGGAACAAAACAAGACTAAAGGGGCACACCAGCCCTGGGGCAGGGACTGGAAGGCAGGAGGGAACAGGAAAGCTGGTAATAGGGAACCCAGGGTTGAGAAGGGAGAGTGTTGACATGTCAGGGAGGTGTTAACCAATGTCATGCAACAATGTGTGCACTAACTGTTTGATGAGAAACTAGTTTGTTCCGTAAACCTTCATCTAAAGTTTAATAAAAAATAAAAATAAAATAATAATAAAAAATAAAAATTCAGTGGGAGGGAATCAAAGCAGGGATTGGGAGGAGGTATAAGTGAAATAAAAAAAAAAAAAAAAACTGTAGCTGAATGTTTACCTTCAGTTTCCCTAATCTAAATATTTACTCTCCACTGACATTTAATATATTCTTTAGTTTATCAGAGAACAAGTATTGTGTACAGTACTGTGACAATAAGTTTAAACTTAAGGACTATTTAAGATATCTCCTAAATACTGTTGATGAGTCCACATCCCAAGCACAATGAATTGGCAAAACCAAGAGTCCCTCCCTCCAACCTTTGGTCTAGCAGGGTGACCCATTGTTGTGACATCTCAGCTGTAGCCTCTGTCACCATACCACCTTCCTCCACCACCACCCCGCCCCCCCCCCCCAAATGCTGCAGTTTGAGTGGTCTGCTCTCATCAGGACAAAAACCCATCCACCAACTACCCAGTTATAAGTTATGGGTCTCTTTTACTTCCAGGCAAGTCTTGAGGGCTCAAAGCCATGTTTTCTGCTCATATTCTTGACGTTTTACGGCTTGTACTTATCAACTTAAATGGGGGACTTAATATAGACACCATCTTTTACTGTTCCTTCTCCCTCTCTTTTCAGACTCTCACCCATGTTCTTTCCCCTAAAGACTTCTACCTTCATGAATTGGGTTGAGACTGTCTCTCTGTCTTCTTGGCGTGTATAAAATGTTTAACAACAAATATGACATTGCCCATAAACCTTGTTGCTATTGTTGGTTTAGTTGTCATTGAATAGGCTCGGACTCATGGTAACCTTATATGTAACAGAACAAAACATTGCCTGGTACTGTGACATCTTCATAATCATTAATATGTGTCCTGCCATCCTCACTTCTAAGAAACATTCCGGTTATATTTCTTCTAAGATACGTTTTTTGTTTTTTTGGCAGTCTACAGTATATTCAATATTCTTTGCCAACACCACAGTTCAAGTGCATCAATTCTTCTGTCTTCCTTTTTCATTATTCAACTTTCACACACATATAATGTGATCGGAAAAAAAAAAAAAAAACATGGCTTGGTCAGGCACACCAGTCATCAAAGTGACATCTTTGCTTCTCAAACTTTAAAGAGGCCTATTGCAGCAGATGTGTCTAATGCAATGCATCATTTGATTTCTTAACTGTTGTTTCGGTGGACGTTGATTGTTGATCCAAGTAGCAGAAAATCATTGACAACTTCAATTTCTTCTCCATTTACCATGATGTTGTTTTCTGGGTTAGTTGTCTTCACATTCAGGTATAATCAATACTGAAGGTCTTCATCAATAAGTTCTTCAAGTCATCAACTTTAACCGGTCTGTAATGGTTGTAACCAGAGAGAATGACCTTCTAAAGCAAAAAGACCAAGGATGCAGACTCCATTCAGCACTAAGTGGCCAATGGCACTAAAAAGGCAGTGCACAATCAGTGATTCAAACACTATCAACCAGTGGCCATCCTGTTTGTGGTGACCTGTCACTGGGCTGAGTGACATGGGATGGTGTCATAGAGCACACCTGAGCTTCAGAAGCAGACAAATGTCAGTTTGAAATCCAAATTAGCCTGTTACTAGATGTGTGAATTTGGATAATCATTTTTGCTTTCTGGTCTCTGGGGTCCTCATCTGTGCACTGAGTTCAATAATCCTGTTTTCCCAGGTTGCTGTGAGATATCTTACATAAACCCTGAGCACTGATCGCACTTGTGGAAGCCCTGGTGAGAGTCTGCATGGATTCCAAAAGGCTGACTTTGGCAGCCTAAGTGGATTTTTCTGGAACCTCATGTCCGTGCTTAAAGCAAACAATGCATTCATCTTCTCATCTTCTTCCAGAAGTCTTATTTATCTTCTGGGGTTTTTGGCCTGACTTTCTAGCCCCGGAAGCCTCTGGACTGGCCTCATCCAAGTTCAGGGCTCTGGCACTCAGGAGGTCACAGGGAAGTCCAGCATCCCTGTCAGTTTTCGTGATAAGGCCCCGGGGGAGGGAAGCTCTGGCACCGAATGAGGGCAGACACTCAGAAGCCTCTACAGTTCTCCATTGGCTCTGGGAATGATGGACGATTTCCTGCCACAGCCCAGCAAGGAGCTAATTAATGACCTGGTAATGGCACCCACTGTCCATTGCCCAGCTCATTTTTCTTTTCTCTGTGGACAGATTAAGGGCTAAAAATGAAGTTTGAGGCTCTTGCTTACTCAACGTGTTCCTCCTTCTCTGTTGTTTTAAGGCCTGGTGGCTTGACGTAGATGCCAGGGGTGAAGGATGAATGGACTTCATAGAAATTTCTAGGGACATCTGGGCAGCAGGGGCCTTTTTCCTCAGAAGGGAGCAGAATTAACATTTTTGAGTATTGGTCACGGATCAGGAATGTACAAGGTCCTTAATGTTTCTTATTCTATTAAACCTTTGAAGCAATCCAATGAGGGAGATGAGGTGGATAGAGTTATCCCCATTTAGAGATAAGGACACTGATGTTCAGAGAGAAAGTGATGGGTTCAAGGTTACATAGCTAATAAATGTTTCATCCAAGATCCCAACACAATCAATTTGATGCCAAAGCTATCACCTGTTGACCATTGTAACATGCAGCTTCCAAACAAAGCCAACAATTGCAGAATCTGAATGACATATTGTCTGGGGATAAATACATACATTAAAAAACTGTGCTTCCAAAGAAAGAAAGGTATAATATATAAAAAATCCAGGATTTTATGAATGGAAGACAAGAGGTGGAATCTGAGAAGAACATAAAGATAGTGTCTCAAATTATGTATCATGTTTATCAGTGTTCGTTTTTATATGTTACATATATTATTGTATACGTATCAAATAATATATAAAAGATCTGATACATTTTTCAAAACCTAAACTGATGCTTTCATGGGCCAATAATTTTCATCAAAAATAAGGTAAAAAAAATCCATTAGTCAATGTTATTGTGTATGATATTGTACTAGGTGCTATTAGAGACTTAAGAAAGAAAGAGAGAAAAGAGAAAAGAAAGAGAGAGAGAGAAAGAAAGAGAAGAGAAAATGCCTGCCTGCGTGGTACAATAGATAAGGGAGTCTAAGCTAATACGTATAAAAAATACCTGCCATTTTAGAGGCCTTATAGATATCGTCTAAGAATAGGAATTCCAGAGCACTCAACTGTGCTCATGAGGAACCTGTACTTTGACCAAGAGGCAGTCGTTCGAACAGAACAAGGGGATACTGCGTGGTTTAAAGTCAGGAAAGGCATGCGTCAGGGTTGTACCCTTTCACCATACCTATTCAATCTGTATGTCGAGCAAATAATCTGAAAAGCTGAACTATATGAAGAAGAACGGGGCATCAGGATTGGAGGAAGACTCATTAACAACCTGCACTATGCAGGATGACACAACTTTGCTTGCTGAAAGTGAAGAGAACTTGAAGCACTTACTGATGAAGATCAAAGACAACAGCCTTCAGTATGTATTACACTTCAACATAAAGAAAACAAAAGTCCTCACAACTCGACCAATAAGCAATATCATGATAAATGGAGAAAATATTGAAGTTGTAAAGAATTTCACTTTACTTGAATCTACAATCAATGCCCATGGAAGCAGCAGTCAAGAAATCAAACAACGAATTGCACTGGGCAAGTCCGCAAAAGATCTCTTTGAAGTGTTAAAAAGCAAAGATGTCACTTTAATGACTAAGGTGCGCCTGACCCAAGCCATGATGTTTTCAATTGCCTTATATGCATGGGAAAGCTGGACAATAAATAAGGTAGACCGAAGAATTGATGCCTTTGAATTATGGTGTTGGTGAAGAATACTGAATATATCACGGACTGCCAGAAGAACAAATAAATCTGTCTTGTAAGAAGTACAGCCAGAATGTTCCTTAGAAGGGAGGATGGTGAGGCTTTGTCTCACATACTTTGGACATGTTATCAGGAGGGATCAGTCCCTGGAGAAGGACATCATGCTTGGTAAAGTAGTGTCAGGGAAAAAGAGGAAGGTCCTCAACGAGATGGATTGACACAATGGCTGCAAAAATAGGCTCAAGCATAACAATTATTGTGAGGATGGCATGGGACAGGGCAGTGTTTCATTCTGTTGTACATAAGGTCACTGTGAGTCGGAATTGACTCAACGGCACCTAACAACGGCACAGAGATCGTCAAGGGGCCCTCGTGGTGCATTCGTTAAGTGCTCTGCTGTTGCTCTATGAGAAAAGGGCTTGGCAATCTGTTTTCGTAAAGATTACAGCCAAGAAAATCCTATGGGGCACTTCTCCTGTCACGTGGGGTCGTTATGAGTCAAAATCCACTCAACAGCATCCAACAACAACAAACAGAGGTCATCTGGCCTTTGCTCTATTTTGCAAGATTTTTCTCTAATCTAGAGAGAAGACGCTCAGAAAAGAGTAGAATCCCAGCCCCGCTCCTGATCTGTGCTCTTGGGCTGACAACAGCCAGTCTTGTCAGTGCCAGAGAGCTCCTGGGGCACTGCTCGGGTCAAGAGGGCTTGAGGAGACAACTAGGCAGTGAGGAGGCTTTGTCCCGCTCTGCATCTCAATTCCTCTCACAAAGGTGAAAGAGCTCCCTCCTTGGGACAAACACTTCCCAAAGGTAAATGATAGGCCACTCACACGTGCATGGGCCATTCCGGCTGCAAACTCAAATTTGGCCTCAATGCCCATCTCAGCTCCCCTGCTTGATGGGCAGAGAGCCCCAAGGTGCCCAGCCCTGAACTTTGCTCAGTGAACAAAGGTGAGATGGACAAAGTGAAAGTTGACTATAGCATCTCTGTATCCTCTGTTCCCAGGACTTCAATGCCTACCAGCCTGGGGGCCCAGGGCCTATAGCCCTTACCCATCTCTATATTTCCACCAGGCCCTTCCCCACCCTCTGCCTCCATCAGGTTCTCGCATATCACCTCAGGTCGTTAGTTCTGTCTCTGAATGTGACAAGCATCATCTGAGAACTTAGGTAAGAAAGTCTCACTAGCAGTGGTGGATGTGTAGGACACCAAGCTCTTGGTACTTCGGGTACAGCTCCAGACAAGACTCTTCACATTTTAAAGAGGGGGCTCACAAATATGAAGTGACCCACCCAAGGTCACACAAGTATTTGGCTGGACCTAGAACCAGGACTTCTGCTTCCTAAATGTAATATGCTTTCAAGCACCAATTACACACCATTGAAAACAGCCTGAGAAATCCTATTGTACCAATGCTCACACCAGCCTGTTCAGAGCAGGATGGAAAGCAACATGTGACCTTGGACTCAGCACATGCTGACCCCAGCTCCTCACTACAAAGAGGAGACTCCAGTTTGGACCTCGGGGATGACTGGCTTTCTCTAGAACTTTCCATCCCACATTTGGTCAGTTCCCAGTCCTCTCCATTTTACTCCCAAAATAAACATTTCCAAAATAAAGGAGGAGTCAATGCACAGCTTTCTTTTTGTTGCAGAGATGGGAGACAGAAGATGGGCTCACGGTTGTGAGAGGGTCCCTGGGTGGCGCAAGGGGTTTGCGTTCAACTACGAACTAAAAGGTTGGTGATTCACACCCACCCAGTGGCTCTGCAGAAGGCCTAAATGCCTGGCAATCTGCTTCCATAAAGAGTACCTACCAAGAGTCTGGAGTCTTAAAAGCTAGCAAGTGGCAATCTAAGATGCATCAATTGTCTCAACCCACCTGGAGCAAAGGAAAATGAAGAACACGAAAGACACAAGGAAAATATAAGCCCAAGAGACAGAAAGGGCCACATAAGCCGGAGACTTCATCAGCCTGAAACCGGAAGAACTAGATGATGCCCAGCTACCACAAATGACCACCCTGACAGGGAACACAACAGAGAATCCCTGATGGAGCAGGAGAACAGTGGGATGCAGAGATCAAATTCTCGTAAAAAGACCAGACTTAATGGTCTGACTGAGACTGGAGGGACCCCAGAGGTCATGGACTCCAGACTCTCTGTTTGCCCAAAACTAAAAGCAGTCCTGAAGCCAGCTCTTCAGACAAAGATTGGACTGGACTATAAGACATAAAATGATACTGGAAAGGAATGTGCTTCTTAGCTCAAGTAGACACATGAGGCTACGTGAACAGCTCCTGTCTAGAGGTGAGATGAGAAGGCAGAGGGGTGCAGGAGCTGGTTGAATGGACATGGGAAATACAGGGTGGAGAAGAGGAGTATGCTGGCACATTGTATAGAGTGCAACTATGGTCACAACAATGTGTGAATAAGTTTTTGTATGAGAAACTGACTTGAATTGTAAACTTTCACTCAAAGCACAATTAAAAAATAAATAAATAAATATTTTTTTTTTAAGTTGTCACCAAGAAAACCCTACGGAGTAGTCCTCACTCTGTACCACATGGGGTTGCTATGAGTTGGAATCAACTCAATGGCAATTGGTTGGTATTTTGTTTTGTTGTGTTTTTTAGTTTGGTAATTGTAAGAAAGGAAAGTCAGCCTGAGAGACAGAGTGGTGTGGGTCCTTCCTCAGGGCACTTGGGCCTAGGACATGTACCCCGGTCACATGAGCACTGGGCCTCACTGCTGCAACTCAGAGCTGCAGTGCCCTCTCCTCCAGAGGTGGGAAACGAGGCAGGGCCAGCATACCCCAACACCTTGCCTTCTTTTTGCTCTTAAGTCTCCCATTTCTCTGTCCTCCATTTAAAAAACAAACAGTAGCCCGCGCAGTGTTGGATCCTGGCAATTGTTCCGTAAGTACTTATAGTGCTTGGTTCACCACGGCTGTATGATAGAAACGTCTGCTGCTTCCCCCAGAGCTAGGGGAAAACAGCTCCTCTTCACTCTATGCCTGGGCTCAGGAATGGGAAGCACTGCACCCTCTACAAATGCAAAGTGTTACCACAGAAGGACATTAAGTGTTGAGCAATTAAACTTTAGTGTCTCAGAACAGCGTAAAGCTTGTGTAAACATCTGCTGTGAGGCAGATGCTCCACAAGAAGGGAAGGGCACACAGAAGCGTGGGGACTCGGCAAGCGGTCTAGGCAGCAGAGGGCCAGCTGCCCTTCAAGAGCCTGCTGGGACCTGGACTGGGTCACACCAACGATGCTTTCCTTGATGGCACCCTCTGCCTTCCCTCCCCTCCATCTGCAGAAGGCCGCAGCCCTGTGCTGATCTCCAGCCTCGTGGTTCTCAGCCCCTCCCTTTGCCTCTGCACTGTGAGACTCCGATGGAGGAGGGGTAGTTAGGTTATCTTACCCAGCGGCTGGCAAGGATAGGAGTCAGAATCTCTTCCAAACGACATCTGCCCTTACACTGCCAGTCTCAGCCAGGAAAGATAGACTCAGATATCACACTTGAACCAGTTCTTGTCTGGTCAACCAAGCAATATGTGCGATTCAAGGAAGTGATCTCTTGGCGCCTCAAACAGAAAGATGTGGTCAGGATGTCTTTCCTCATCCAGCGTACACAGCCTTTTCTATTTTGTAGCAGGCATCTGAGCACGGAGAAGAGGGTTAGGGGTGCAACGCCCATGGAGGTGTCTCTCCGTGCTTTTCTGACGAGCCTCACACACTCCCCACTGAGGGGTTAGGGTGAGCAGGGCCAAAGAGTTACGATTGTGCCTTTAAGGAATTTACTGGAGCCTCTTAGGATTTAGGAGTCCCTGGGTGGTGCAAAGAGTTAACAAGCTCCACTGCTAACCAAAAGATTCGTGGTTCAAATGCACCCAGAGGCAACTCGGAAGACAGGCCTGGTGATCTATTTCAAAAATCACTGAAAACCCTATGGAGCACAGTTCTACCTGACACACTTCGGGATTACCATGAGTTGGAATGGGCTGGACAGCAACTAGTTTTCTTTTGGTGTAGCCTAATCAATTTTACTTTTTTTTTCTTAAGGTCAATTCTCCCACAATAGTACTTCTGTGTTCTCACCAACAGTCACTAACCAGACACATAAAAGTTGGCTCTTTGATTCCTTTGCAGAAATCTTCACCCTGGCTGCTAACAACTTCCTATCTTTCTGACATTTCCATCATGTAATTAACTAGGGGCAATCATTTCGTCTGCCAAACACCAGGCTATGTGGATCATTTCGCAGACACCTGAGGCTCACACTGAGCGCTCTCAGAGCTTCAGTAGTGCCTAGCAGATCTTGATTATTTTAAAATCATGTAATCCTGGGCTTTTTAAATATCTAGAGCAAGAGAAAAAAAGTGTCTTGGACAATTATTTTGTAACAGCATTGTTGCCAAGTCAGTGGGCAACAACTTCCCAGAAATGCTCTAATCTGGCCAAGATTAGGGAAATTTCGCTTTTAGCAAGTCTGAGCAATTCAAAAAAGAAGCACTGCCATGGAGTTTGGCAAAGGAAATTAGAAGTTGGTCCTTCTCCCCTTCTTCTCTTAACAAGGCTCTCCTCACTTTTAATTTTGCAAAGTCCAGAGATCACTCCACAGATGGTGGACCACTCTCCACTTATGAATGGGACAGAGAAAGTCTCAGCTACATGGAGGAGAAAGTCACAGATGTCCCTTTCTTTTTGTTCAAGGACCTGTGAAGCTCCTTTTACGTCCATACAACCCCGACTGAAGGTATCAGAGACGAAAAAGAACATTGCCTTCCTTATAAAAGCTGTCAGTCCAATGAGAAAGCAGACGAAAAATACAAGGCAGCCTGGGACGTAGACAAAAATGAAGAGCATCTAAGAAGGAGGAGTGGCGAGATCCGGAAAAGCTCTTGGAGGAGGTGGAACTAAGAGTTGGGCCATTCAAGACTGAGACTGCTGGGTTTGAGAAGAACATTTGCATGGAGGTAAAATATGCAGGTAATGTTCAAAGAACAGCCCAATGTATAAAAATGTGGGGTGCAGAGATGTTAAAATGCCCAAGGCCTAGGAAGAAATGTTTTCCCACCAGGTATCCGACCATCACACCCTACCCCTGTCTGGGGAACCTAGAAAGAAGACCATCATCCACTATGATCCTCTGGGCTCCTCTTACTTCACTATTAATCCAAAAGTAATGCCAGCCTCATCCGGCCATTCTAAAAGGCAATTTTGAGAACCATGCTGGTGGCTTGATGGAGATATTGCAAGATAGAGTGCTTTTCCTGAAGTCAGGGCAAGTTAGCAAAGAGGTTCTGGAACTACGTGATGAATTACAAAGAGTAGGTGCACTGATCCAGAAATAGTTTACAAAACAAAGGCCCTGGACAGAAGCCCTAAAGATCCACCTTGTGGGCTTCCCAAAGGCTCCAGGATTGCTGTGGAGCTATTACACCGGAACGCCTTCTGGAAACAGCCCTACTCCCTTGAGGCATAGTGAAAGATTGCTGTAATTAACCCTTTTTTTAATGTAAAGCAAACAAATTAAAATAGTTTCTTATATAATTCAAGATAAAACAGAGCTGCTGAAACAGTAACTATGTGGACATGGTATTTGAGAGAAAAATTGGTCAAAGAATGATTGTATGTTCCTACCAAAGTTTTGGTCTTATTTTTAAGTAGTTGGCTATTTCTCTAGCGATTTCCTCAATGCGATCTTGGTTAGTGATGAGTCCCTGGGTGGTGCAAATAGTTAGTACGCTCTGCTGCTAACCAAAAAGTTGGAGGTTGGAGTCCACCCGAAGGTGCCTCGAAAGAAACGCCTGGTGATCTGCTTCTGAAACATCACCCAGTGAAGGCCCTACGGAGCTGGGTCCTACTCTGACACGCATGGGGTCACCAGGAGTCAGAGGGGACGCCACAGCAGCTGGAGGTAAAATACCTGACACAGAACACATTCAACGAAAATCTGTCATTCTTACCAGAACTTTCTTTCTCTTTCTTCATAGATATTTTGATAGAAAGAGAGGTAAGGCTCTCTCTGAAACTCTCAGCCAGATGCCGTTTTACATGCAAATCTATAAGCTATTTTTTAATCACGTAGAGCCAGTCTCTTCTCCAAGCTTTCTTTTTTAAAGTTTTCGAGTTGCCTTTCTATCCAGGATTTTGCAGGTTAACTTTAGTGACTCTCTCTTAAAGAATCAGGGTGGCCCTGTGTTGGAAGCTTGATAACTCAGCAGGAAGGTATGAAGGTCTGTAGTGAGAAGGGACTGACCTCTACATCTGGCACCAAACGAAGGCGGGAGGAACCAGTTAGCAGTACGGGGACCGCCTGGTTTGTCTGAGACCCCATCCACTCAGAAGGTTTACCACATGTTATGGATTGAACCGTGTCCCCCAAAATATGTGTTGGAATTCTAACCCCTATATCTGTGAATGTAACCCCATCTGGGAATAAGGTTTTCTTTGCCATTTTAATGAGGCCATGTCAGTGTAGGGTGTGTCCTAAACCTAATTACTTCTGAGTGATAAGCAGCAGCACAAATGCGGGAGACAGATGTCACCTGAAGATCGCCAAGGAACAGAGGAACACTGGGACTACAGAAGCTGAAACAGACAAGCATCTTTCCCCAAGCCAACAGAGAAAGGTTTCCCTTAGAGCCGGTGCCCTGAATTCAGACTTCCAGCCTCCTGAATTGTAAAAAATTAATTTCTGTTCTTTAAAACAACCCACGTGTTATTTCTGTTACAGCAGCACTAGGTGACTAAGACGCCACGCCATCATGATAGACTGAATATCTGGTGACTTGGAAATATAGAATGCAATTCAGGACTGCACCACTGTCAGGAGATCTAGAGCACACGTAGTCTGTGAAAGGATGCATCCCTGTGGTTATACTAGGAGGGGCTGATGGCAGGTTGGGTGCCCTGGAAATAAGCAAATGAAGCGCCGACCACACTCTCCTCGGGGGATCACCTCATCCACAGTGGAAGTTCAGTGCCAGGAAGCTGAGGCCTGGTCTGCCCTGCCACCAGCGTTCCCCAAAGCCTGGAGCAGTGCCGGCACATGTAGGCCCTCAATAGACACTTGCTGTTATATCATTCATCTTGGTCTCTACAACAGCTGTCATGACAGACCGAGGGGCCCAATCAGCTGGCCCTGAGAATTATTGACCTCCTCTTGCAGGTAGAAAGCAAAAGTCTAAGGCTCGGTTTGAGAGGACGGGACATTAAACCTCTGATTTGTGCCAAATGGCCTCTGCTCCTTCCGCGCTACCACCTGTATCACCAGGGCAGGGGGACTGACTAATTAGCATCTGGCAGGTGTCTGGGAAAGAGCTGCAGGGACGGGATGATGTAACTGTGGGGCACATGTCCCCGCCCCCCCCCTCCACTCCTGAGAAATCCTCCTCTGTTTAATTAGCTTTCCAGAAGGATTACTTTTTTATGGTTTTTAATTCCCTTTGTAGGTCTGGCTCCAGTCATGCCTGGGGAAAGTTCTGAGCTCTCTTTCCCACTCCCACCGCCTCAACAACAACTGTGCTTCCAATTAAAGTTACTGTTCCCCGAAGAGCCGAGGTTCTGGCTCCTCCAGGCCCACTCCACCCTGCTGCCTCTGGCGAGATGCCGCTCTTCCATCACGCCATGGCCCTACCCACACTTTGGGCAGCCAACAACCTGCACTTCGGTTCCTTTCACAGACCAGGATTAGTGACTTTAGCATTGTCTGCTGTTTTCTTAACTTTATAATCTTCAGGTAGTTCCAATGGACTTTTTCATCACTTCACTGGTTCCTGAACTACAGAGTTGGAAGGCAATTTAGGTACTTAAAATGGGTGATTTGTTTCAGACATTTGTAGTCTTGGGGTAAATCTAAATATATTTTGTATCTGGATAATCCATTCTATAAAGTGTGGAATAAAAAGTTCATGCTAATCCAATAAGGCTTTTTTCTCATTATAAGAATAATTCATGCACATTGTAGACATTTTTAAAAGATTGGAAAATACCCAAAAAACAGTCAACCAAAAATATCTATCATCAACACGTTAGTGTGGACGTATATATAAATAACAAAATTGGGGTCAAACTGCTCTTTTAGTTTGGATTCTGATTTTTTTTTTTAACTTAATATGGTACCACGAACATTTCTCATTTATTAAAATAGCCCCAGAAGCATGATTTTTAAATATCTGCATGACATTTCATGGTCTGGCTATACCATAAAGTCTGGAAATAAAATACCCACCGAAATCACCACTGTCCCATCTGGTTGAGATTGTCAGAAGTGTGAGGTCTGCTTTACACACCTTGTCCCATGACAGAGAAACCTGGCAGCGAGAACACCGTTTGGCCTTGGTCCCCAGCTGGTGATCAAGTTCTCACACTTCAGGGTGTAAATGCACCTCCGTGACTTAACACTACGGAAGAGCCATCATTCTTCAGATGGTCTACAGTGTCAGGTGGCTTTACCACCACGGCCAGTTGTTGTCAAGTTGACTCTGACTCATGAGGACCCCACGTGTGTTGACATAGAACTGTGCTCCATGGGGTTTTCAGTGACTGATTTTTTGGAAGTAGCTGACCAGGCCTTTCTTCGGAGGCACCTCTGTGTGGACTTGAACTTCCAATGCAGCAGAGCACATTAACCATTTGCACTACTCAGGGACCAGGTAGATTTACTATTCACAAAAAAGAAAGGTGGGAGGATTTGAGAGTTTAGAGGTCTGCTGGGCAAGCTGCTGCTTTCCCTGGACTTATGAGCCAGGCCTCACTGGAATACCCAAGGATAAAGGTGATTCCTGACACAGAGTCACTCTGACCCACCTTTCTGCTCAAGAAAGCACATCACAAAGCAAGTGAGAGAGAAAGGTGTTAGGACATTAAAAATTCACTTGTAAGCTGTTACAACTTGAGTACCCACCACACAGAGGAGTGGCCCAGAGGCAGACAGGCTTCCCAATCCTAGGAGTTCCTGCTGGCCCATGGCTGGGTCTAGTGAAGAGTCTTCTCAGATAGCCACCTCCCTCATGGCATAAAGAATCAAACTTAAAGTAGTACTGAAATGGGACCAAACAACCAAGCAGACAGAATGCACATGGCCAGAGGGTGTGTTTGACTGGAGATCCTACCAACTAATTGAACTTCTAGATAAGATCTGAAGAAAACAGAGTCATACTGTGCAAGCCAGTTCTCCCTGAGGCCAAAGCAGATACAGGCATCAGCCAACCCTGACCTTTGCCAAATTATTTTTTTCCATAAAGCTGGAGAGAAAAGAGGGCCTAAATTTTTTAATTTGAGGAAATGTGTTTCTTAAAATCCAGGTCTCTTGCCAATCTATCCAGATCTTTATCTTGAAGAGTTTATCTAATAAGACAACCAGATAATGATGCGAACACCGAGGAAGTACTACCTCCAACACCAAGGTCCCTAGGAGGTGCTGGCCCTACCGAGAAATCCACTATGCCAGGAAGACCTTAGCTTTCACTTTAGTGCCTGTGTGAATGGATCAAGTGGAGTCTTACAGGTCAAGCTCATCAGGAGGCAATATATTCTACCTATCAATTAAATTCCTGGAAAGTGTTAGTCCACAGGCCTTTGGGTACACCTCTAGAGAGGTGGCATGTCTCTGTGAATTAGCCACACGCAAAGCATTCTCATGGACACCTCATGAAGGTCACAGAGTTATATGATGGGTGGGTTAACCCAAGATCCAAGTCCTCAGTTCAAAGGGAGCTAAAGGAAGGGTAGCTTCAAAGGAGGTACAGGCAGTCAAGTTGTGAAACAAGAAAATGCTTTCACCACGGTAAACAGCTCCTTATAGCTGGGTCCCCCAGAGGGAACATATGGGAAAGAGTACTGCCTAAAATATAGAAAGCCAAAGCTAGACAATGAACTCGGAAGACCGAAGAACTAACATCTTTGAATTGTGCTGTTGGCGAAGAATATTGAATATACCACGGACTGCCAAAAGAACAAACAAATCTGTCCAGGAAGAAGTAAGCCAGAACGCTCCTTAGAAGCATGGATGGCAAGACTACATCTCACGTAATTTGGACATGTTACCAGGAGGGATCAGTCCCTGGAGAAGGACATCATGCTTCATAAAGTAGAGGGTCAGTGGAAAAGAGGAAGACCCTCAGTGAAATGGAGTGACACAGTGACTACAACAATTGGCTCAAGCATAACAATGATTGTGAGGATGGCACAGAACCGGGCAGTGTTTTGTTCTGTTGTACATGGGGTCCCTATGAGTCGGAACTTAGTCAATGGCACCTAACAACAACAACATTATTGGTGACACGACATGAAGATCAGACAGGTCATTTTCAGGGACACAATCCTCTCAAATGAGGCATTGGTGATTCAGTGATAAAATTCTCGCCTTCCACGTGGGAGACCCAGGTTCGATTTCCAGCCGGTGCACCTCACGTGCAGCCATCACCCCTCTGTCAGTGGAGGCTTGTGTGTTGCTATGATGCGCTACAGGTTTCAGTAAAGCTTCCAGATTAAGACAACTAGGAAAAAGGCCTGGAGATCTACTTCCAAAAATCAGTCAGTGAAAACCCTATGGATCACAATGATCCAATTCCATTGTACATAGGGTTGCCATGAGCTGGGGCCCATTCAATGGTAGCTAACAACGTCTTTTTAATTACCACCCCATCCCCAGCCTTCTCCTCACACCTTTAGCAACCATGCCTCTTCTGGAATGCTGTGATTTGGGCAGGTCTGTTTTATCCAGGAGGATTTCATATCTACTTGCCACTGAGGCCTCTGGGAGTGATCCCAGCTCCACCCAGCTCCTCTGTGGGCCTTGTGGGAGGCAGAGGGGACACAAAATGGTTACCATGCCTCAAAAAGGGAAAAGGTAGAAGGCGTAAAATAAAAGTGATAGAGACAGAAGGTGAGGTAGAAATTAGGCCAATATCCTAGCTACACGTGGTCTACAGGGCAATTCCCAAGGACTGTCTGGGCTTTAGTCCACTTGGCACCCCCACACCAGGTTGGGGTAACATGGTTGCCTCCTGCATTTCTCCTGACTCCAGGGGCAGCAATGTTAGAAACTCTAGAATTTAAAATATTCCTCTCCTCAGGAAGAGAAGGCCGGGAACGTGATTCCAGAGAGCACTGTCACTTCACCGCCACATAGGGAACCGTCAATGCTGTAAGAATGTTATTTAGACAGAGGGGTTTCTGAGAGAGCCAAGATGAGATGGCGAGAGACAAGGAGAGGAGGAAGGACGTGACTACAGGCCATAAATCACTGCAGCCGTCCAAAAGAAAGCGGTAAAGCCAACTATAAAGTACTTGATGCAAGGGGAAATCAGTTAGGAAATACAAAGAAGGTGCGATAGATAAAATCAAGGGATTAAAGGTAAACAGGTTATGATGCTAAAACACTTAGAATAGAGGAAATGCCATTTATAAATTCACAAAAGCAAAAGACTAAACTTTGAAGAAGGTTATTATAAGTAACACATATAAGAAATAAAGGAATTAGAATAGATAAAAGTAATAGTTGTTAAAGACCAATAAACAGATTAAGCAAGTGGAAAAAGAAAAGTATTGTTAAGAGTTCATAACATCAGATTAGTTACACAAAATATGATAGATCCTATGGTACAGTATTATCTCTGAATATAATGTTTTTGGAAAACAAGCAGTGATACATAGTATGCTCCTGGAATAGTATACGATAAAAGTAAACATAGTATGAGCCCAACTTAAATACACATGCATAAGTAGGTAAGTACATGTCATTATGTACGCACAGAAAAAACGTGCATATATGGGTGTGTATGTAGGTGTGTACATGCACCTGTGTATGTATGTCTGTGTGTAGTCTAGAAAGAAGTATGTCAAAATGCTAGCAGCAATTAACTCTGGGATTCTTAGGAATTTAAATTGGCCACACTTTTTGGAACCTCCTACAATGAACTGGTATTACATTTATTACCAGGAAAAAAAAAGTTTTAAAAAAAAAATAAAATAAAAAGCAGAAAACAGCTTGAACATATATACCTGCGAAAAATGAGATTTTGTCTCATGTTTTAAAGTTATTCTGTTAGAGACATTTAATTTTTACTTGAAGGAATCGTTACATTGAAGGAGAAATACCTTCTAATGATGAGAGGACGTATTGCCCATTAATTCATTAAAAGATATTTATTCCACATCAGTTCATGCCAAGCACTCACCTTGGCACTGGAGATATAACAAAGTGGATAAAAATCCTATCCTCTAATAAGTCACATTCTGGTTGGGGAAAATATGCAATTAACAAAATAAGCAATTAAAATGGAAAGTATATCTAATGGTGATAAGGGCTATGGAGAAAAACAGCAGAAAATGGGATAGTTGGTTCTGGGAAGTACATTAAAAAAGAAGAAGAAAAGAAATCCGTTGCCGTGGAGTCAATTCCAACTCATAGCAAACCCATAGAACAGAATAGAACTGCCCCATAGGGTTTCCAAGGAGCAGCTAGTAGATTTGAACTGCCAACATTTTGGTTAGCAGCCACAGATAGCTCTCAACAACTACACCATCAGGGCTCTGTAGCAACTTTAGATAGAGTTGTGAAGGACAAGTCGCTGAGAAGGCAGCATTTGGACAAAGACCTGAAGGAGGTGAAGGTGTCATCCTGTAGACACCTGAGGGGAAGCAGCTCAAGCTGAGGGAACAGCTGATGGGAAGGTCTCGAGGCAGGCGTGGCCCTGGCATGTTTAAGGACAGCAAGGACAGGGCAAAGGGGAAGGAGATGAGGGCCGAGGGTGGCTTTGGCTCTGACTGTGAGTATAGTTCTACTCTGTCCTGTAGGGTCACTGTGAGTCGGAATCAACTCCACTGCAACAGGTTTGGGTGTTTGGGGTTTTTTGTTTTTGTTTTTGGTGAGCGAGTGAGTGGGGAAGCCACTGAAGGGCGGTAAACTGCGAAGAATACAAACAAAGGGTAATGGCTAACTCAGTGTTGCATACTCTCAAAAGCACTTGTGTCAATAGCTCTTCGCCTGCTCCAGGCTCCTCGCTAAGTACTATTAAAACTTGTGCCGTAGGGTTTAAACCATGATTTTAGCTTAACCACTGCCTTAGAGTCTATTCCGACTCCTGTCAACCCTACAGGACAGAGCAGAGCTGCCCCTTAGCGTTCCCAAGGCTGTAAATCTTTACGAGAGCAGACTGCCATATCTTTCTTCCATGGAGCAGCTGGTGGGTTCAAACCACTGATCTTTTGGTTAGCAGCCAAGCACTTAACTACTATGCCACCAGGTCTCCTGAGGATTTTAGCTGAGGTAGGTGCAATTAATTTGAGGCTTATAATTATTTATTTCCATAAAACAAATTAGTCATACAAAAGTAAAACGAATTAAAACCAAATAACTTGGAATGACAAAACATGCTGAAATAATCTGTACAAAAATACATAAATTGTGAGTGGGTAGCACAGAGCATCCATGGGGTTAAACCAAAAAACAAACCAAACCCATTGCCATCCAATGGATTCCAGCTCATAGCAACCCTGTGGGACCGGAGTAGAACTGCCCCATAGGGCTTTCAAAGCTGTAATCTTTACTGTCACATCTTTCTCTGAAGAGCAGCTGGTGGTCCAAACCACTGACTTCTTTGTTAGCAGCTGATTGCTTAACCACTGCACCACCGGGGCACCTTGCCATGGGGCTAATTGAGCAGAAATTGATAGAAGCAAGCAAGGAGCACAGAACCTCAAGATCTAGGATGTCATCAATCTGATGCTTTTGTCAGGTGAAATCTAGGACACTCTGAGCCAGTCATTACAAAAGGTTCCTGAAATGAACCCACCTGTCAGTTTGTCCTTGCATGTTGCTGTAATGTTAGAAGCTATCT
The DNA here is from genome assembly GCF_030014295.1 of Loxodonta africana. NCBI lineage: Eukaryota > Metazoa > Chordata > Mammalia > Proboscidea > Elephantidae > Loxodonta > Loxodonta africana. The sequence goes on along the minus strand of NC_087357.1, from coordinate 79,580,824 downwards.
ACTGGTATTTCAAATACCAGCGGGGTCACCCATGGTGAACAGGTTTCAGTGGAGCGTCCAGGCTAAGACAAACTAGGAAGTAAGGACTGGCCATCTACTTCTGAAAACTGGCTGATAAAAACCTATGGATCACAACAGAACACTGTCTGACTCTTGCTTTGGACACAACATCAGTAGAGATCAATCACTAGAGGAGGACTTCATGTTTAGTAAAGTAGAGGCCCAGTGAGGTCGAGGGAGACCCTTGGTGAGGTGCATTGGCACAGCAGCCACAACAATGGGCACAAACATGCCGGTGATCGTGAGGATTACGAAAGACCAGGCAGCATTTCACTCTGTTGTATATAAGGTCTCCACGAGTCAGAGCTGACCCAACGGCAGCTATCTATCTAAGGCAACCTCATAGCAGCCAGCGCAAGACAGACGAAACTGAGCTGCCGAAATGCTCTAGTCTTTCTTTGCTAGAAGTTTTCAGGAAGAAGCAGAGCTGATCACCCCCTGGTGTGGCCAGCTGGGGAGGACAGTGCTGCAGTGACCTGCTGGGCTCAGCCACCATGCTGGGTAGTGAAGTAGTGGTGAGGCTGGTCTGTGAACCCGATGGGACATCTTCACCCAAAGACAGTGGGCGCTGCACAGCCCAGAATTTAGAAGGAACCCGTGAGGACAAGGTGCTTGACACTTCTGAGGAACTCAGGACTGGAAGTCAGATTAAATCCAGTTTTATTAGGGAGTCACTAGAGCAAGAAAATAGAGTCCTCATTCACATTTTTTTCCCTGTGAGACACACTGGGCCGTATTTTTCCTTTCCCAGGAATGGTAATAGCTCTTTTTAGTTGTCTAGCACTTTGCCATTTACAAAGAACATCTGCATTAATTACTCCCTTTGAGACTGAGACCAGCTGTGTGGTGTTGTTAAGTGACAACCACATCAGGAGAGCTAAGTGACTTGCCAAAGGCCAAGAGACTCAGAAGTGAGAAGTCGGCTCACTCAGAGAACGGCCCTTTCCACTGGGCCCTGCCACCACGAGCTCACACAGCCAGCATCACTCACCAGTGCCCAGACATACACAGAAGCCTTTCTCAAGAATCTATCCTGCTGCGTCTGAGCTATGAAGCCTTCAAAGGAACAAGTCTTCCCTGACAGCCTTCCTCCTTCCTCCAATGGTGAACCGGTCACCTCTCCTCTGGGTACACCTGTACTTTAAATGCTCCTCTGTTACTTATTAAAAACCAGTTGCCATCAAGTCACTTCTGACTCATAGCAATCCTACAGGACAGAGTATAACTGCCCCATATGGCTTCCAAGGGTGTAAATCTTTACAGAAGCAGACCGACACATCTTTCTTCCGTGGCGCAGCTGGTGGGTTCAAACCACCATGCTTTTGGTCAGCACAGCGCCACCAGGTCTCCTTCATGGTGACCCCAACTCTACTATCATTGATTTGGGAGCAGTGGTGATTCAGTGGTGGAATTCTCACCTTCCATGTGGGAGACCTGGATTTGATTCCTGGCTAACACACCTCACGCACAGCCACCACCCTTCTGTCAGTGGAGGTTTGTGTGTTGCTATGATGTTGAACAGGTTTCAGCAGAGTTTCTAGACTTAAATGGAATAGGAAGAAAGGCCTGGCAATCTACTTCTAAAACTCAGCCACTGAAAAGTCAATGGATGGATTACAATGGTCTGATCTGCAACCAGTTATGTGGATGGCACAGGACCAGGCGGTGTTTTGTTCTGGTGTGCATGAGGTCACCACGAATCCAGGACTGATTCAGCAGCAGCTAAAAACAGCAAATCATGACTGATTTATTTACATGTCGTGCTATTAGCCTATGCACTCCTATTTCTGAGACAGATGGTGGGAGCAGAGCTCTTGAGTACACTGTCTTTGGAGCAAGGTGGCCTAGGATGGAATCAAGAGCCACCATTTTTAGCACTTGGGAGAAAATTACTTAAGCTTTCTGTGTCTTCATCTCCTCATCTGTAAATGGGGAAGTAATAGTATTACCAACCTAATAGGGTTCTTGTGAGGATTAAACATGTAAAGCACAAGAAACTAATAAACATTATGAAATAACAAACATAAATTAATAGGGAAATTGATAAATTAAATGTGGCATATTGATAAAAAATACCCTACAACTGTTATAAGAAACAAAATTTTTCTATACACATCACCATTATAATCATCTTTAACATAGTAGGTGCTCAATAAATGCTTATCAAATGAATAAATAAATGTATTATGAAACACTTAGTGACTTGAGTGAAAAAATGTTACCCAAGTGGATCAAATCTAAAGACACTAGGATCACTGACTTCTTCAACAACAACAAAAAAAAATACACAGGAAATTTGAAGAATGGACTTTGGGGCTCCCAAACCCAGGTTCAATTCCCAGCCAATGCACCTCACGCACACACCTGTCGATGCAGGCTTCCATGCTGCTATGATGCTGAACAGGTTTCGGCAGAGCTTCCAGCCTAAGATGGACTAGGAAGAGAGGTCTGCTGATCTACTTCAGAAAATCAGTTAACGAAAACACTATGGATCACAAGAGTCCGATCCTATTGCACACAAGGCCTCCATGAGTCAGGACCATCTCAACAGCAGCTAACAACAACAAGTTAATTTGGAGTTCCTGGGTGGCGCAGTTAATGCACTAGGCTGCTAACTGAAAGGTTGGAGGTTCAAGTCCACCCAGAGGTACCTCAGAAGACAGGCCTGGTGATCTACTTCATAAAATCTGCAATTAAAACCCCTGTGGCATGCAGTTCTACTCTGACACACATGGAGTCGCCATGAAATGGAGTTGACTCCACAGAACAATTGGTAAATTAATTTACCCAAATGAAAAGCAGAGGCCTCCAAGGCCAACGATGTTATTCAAACTAAGAAACTTTATAAAGTTTAGGCTAATTTGCTAGTTAGACTTCCTGTAGCCTATCAGAAACCCGAAGGACATGGATATTGGGTGCATATAGAATGAAAAAGCGTGAAAGTATACCTTCCGTCTCTTTTTTTGGAATCCAGTATACTCTTCCTTTCTCTCTTTCTAGAATCTTTGATTTAGATGCAAGCTAGATGGGTAGCAACCAGAGAAACTATCAACACAGAGATTTTCACACAACACAGAGCAGTTGCTCTATGGGGTGTGTGTGTGTCTTTATGTGTGTATGTTGAGTCATCAAAGGGAAAGATAGCAGATTCAAGGAACATGTAAAGAAAAATGAGTTATTTATTTTGACAAGCTGTAATTTAAAAAAAAAAAAAAATACTGTCCAAAAGAATGGATTTCAAAAAGTAAGAGGGTTTTTGTAAAACCCTGAAAAAAATGCCAGATTCTCAGAGAACTGAAAACCAAAAAATCAAACCTGTTGCCATCGAGTCAATTCCCACTCACAGCGACCCTATGGGACACAGTAGGACTGCCCCATACGGTTTCCAAGGAAACACCCAACAATTACATACCATGTTCCATTTATAAAGCCCTTTCGTGTTACTTACATGTTAAAAAATTTAAGGTGAATATTTAGGGATAAATACTAAAGTATACTCTCATACATGTATAGTACAGAAACTCTCACACATAAGCACAAGGAGAAATACACCAGAAATTTTATGGCAGCCTTTTTGTTCTAGTGAAAAATCTGAAATAGCAGAAATGTAAATGAATAAGGAAATTGGTAAATTAAATGTGGTATACTGATACAATGGAAAAAAATCACCCAGTTATAATAAATTATATCTACATATGTGTATCTACATGTATTATATATACATACATGTATCAACATGGATTGATTTCAAAAAATAATTTTAGTGTAAAAAAGGAAGTTGTATAATTATATAGAGATATTTATGATATGATACCACTTCTGTAAATCAAAAAAATACATATCTATGAAGTTCCAGTAATATGGTTGACAACAGCAGCAGTGTAGTTTTTAATCCTCCAAATACCTTCTTAAAAACAAACAGATTAATCATGAGAGTGGGGGAAAAAAATCCATGGATAACATCTTCAACAAAACTAGGTGGAAGGAATTCTCCATGAACTGAGAAAGGGAGGCAGGTGAACAGGACTGCATGAGATCAGTGGCTCTGATACCTGAGTTAGGAAAATAAGGAGAATGCCGAAGTATCCTAAACCAAAAAAAGTGAAAGAAAGAAAAAAAAAACCCATTGCCATCAAGTTGTATGTTATAGAGCAGAACTGTGCTCCATAAGGTTTTCTTGGCTGTAATCTTTACAGAAGCAGGTCACCAGGCCTTTCTTCTGTGGTGCCACTAGGTGAACTGAAACCTCCAACCATTAGTACCCAAAAAACTCATCGCCATTAAGTTGACTCCCACTCATAGTGACTCTATAGGACATAGGAGAACTCCCCCGTCGGGTTTCCAAGGCTGTACATCTTTATGGAACCAGACTGCCACATCTTTCTCCCATGAAGTGGCTGGTAGGTTTGAACCACCAATCTTTCGGTTAGCAGCTGGGCACTTAACCACTGCACCACCAGGGCTCCTTCAAATTCTAGTAGTCAAGCATAGTTTGCGCTACTATGAAAATCAAAAACAAACAAGCAAACAAAAACACCAAGAGCTTCAAAACCTGTAAGGAGGACTTTAGGGAAAGAGACATAGCAACTGCACAGGTGCTGAACCCTCCTACGAAACCCACACACATACCCTTATAAAGAGACACAGACACTAAGATGCTGTTGTTATTGTTGTTAGTTGCTATCAAGTGTATTCCAACTTGTGGCAGCCCCACATGTGCAGAGTAGAACCTGCTCCACAGGGTTTTCAAGATTGTGACCTTTTGGAAGCAGAATGCCAAGCCAGTCTTCCAAGGGATCTCTGGGTGCTTTCAAACCACCAACCTTTCGGGTAGTAGTTGAGCATTTAACCATTCACACCACCCAGAGACTCCTAGAAACTAACATAGCAAAACCAAAAACCCATAGGCAGTGTCCACCAAAAACTGGATGATGACAAGAGCACAAAGCACTCACTAAAATAACAAACCAATTAGCCACCACTGTAAACCAACGTGAAATGGGATCACGTGCAATAACTAATTAATTCAGATGTAGACAGAAAAAGAAGGACAAAGAACAGATGAGACAAGTATAAAACAAATAAGATGACAGATTTAAACCTAACGACATCAATAATGACATTAAATGTAAAAGGTCTAAGTATCCCAATCAGAAGGCAGAAATCATCAAACCGGGTTAAAAAGAAAAGCAAGATCCAACTATATGCCACCTAAAATAAATTTCTTTATGTAGAAAGGCACAAAAGGTTAAAAGTAAAATGATATACCGTGCTAACACTAATCAAGGAAACCCTGGTGGCGTGGTGGTTCAGGTCGGCGGTTAGAATCCACCAGGCACTCCCTGGAAACCCTAGGGGACAGTTCTACTCTGTCCTACAGGGCCACTATGAATTGGAATAACTCAACAGCAATGAGTTTGGTTTGGTTTTGGTTAAGACTAATCAAAGAAAGTTGGAGAATCTATATTAATATCAGACAAAGTAGATTTCAGAGCAAAGAATATTATCAGAGATGAACGTAATTTCAAAATGATAGAGTCCATTCATCAAGAAGAAATAATACTTATAAACATTTGTGCATCTAGTCACAGAACTTCAAGATATATGAAGCCGTTATCGACCAAGAGTTTAATACTACCTCACAATAATCGACAGAACAAGGAGACTAGAAAATCAGTAAGGATTTAATAGGACGACCCACCCAACAGCAGCAAAATGTGCACTCTTTCCGAGTACGCAACGACTATTCACTGGGACAGACCGTGTCCTGCACCGTAAGACAAGTGGTAATAAATTTTAAAAGACTGAAGTTATACAAAATATATTCTCTGACCAAATGAAGTTAAATTAGAAATCAATAACAGAAAGATCTCTGGAAAATTCTCAAATATTTAGAAACTAAATAACATACTTTCTAAATAACAAACTGGTCTATGTACAAGCCAAAATTAAATTAGTATTTTGAACCGAACAAAAATAAAACAATTTGTGGCAAGCAGCTAACTCAGTCCTTAGGCGGTAATTTATAGCAACTGATGTCAATGTTAGAAAAAAAAGAAAGTTCTCAGGGCAGTGATCTCAGCTTCTGGCTCAAGAAATTAGAAAAAGAAGGGCAAACTAAACCCAAAGTAAGCACATTAAAGGAAATAATAAAGATCAGAGCAAAAAATCAATGAAACAGAAAGCAAAATAAGTGAAAAATTTTTAAAGGGAACAAAAAGCTGGTTCTTTGAGGAGAGCAATAAAATGATAAACCTCTAGCCAGAGTGCTAAGGAAAAAAGAGAAGACCAAGTTTTTCCGCCCAGCATCGTGGATGATAGAGATGAAATCACTATGGATTACACAGATTTTTCTAAATAAGGTCATATCATGAGCAATATTATGCCAATAAATTTGATGAAGTCAAGGAAATGGGCAATTTCCTTGAAAGACACATACTACCAAAATCACTCAAGGAAAAATAGATAACCTGAAAAAAACTAACATACAAAGAAATTGAATTTGTAGTTAAAAACCTTCTACAAGTAAAACTCCAGGTGCGGATGATGTCCCTGATGCATTCTACCAAACATTTAAGGAAGAAATCACACAAATTCTACACAAATTCTTCCAGAAAACTGACGAAGAGGGAGTACTTTCCCACTCATTCAGTGAGACCAGGATTTTTCTCAAACCAAAACACATCTAAGGCATTACAAGAAAAGAAAGGCACAAACCAATATTCCTCATGAATATAGGTTTAAAAATTCATTTTTAAAAACTGCAGATTGAATCCAACAATAAAAAGTATATGTCACGTCCAAGTGGGATTTATCCCAGGAATGTAAAGGCTGTTTAACACTGAAAAGTCAACCAATGTAATTCACCACATTAACAAGTAAAAAAAAAAAAAGTATCTGATCATTTCAATAGACACAGAAAAAGCATTTGACAAAACCCAACATCGGATCCTAATAAAAACTTAACAGCAAACTAGACATAGAAAGGAACTTCCTCAGCCTGATAAAGGGTTTTTTATTTTAAAAACCTATAACTAACATCATACATACGGGTGAAAGACTGAGCTCCTTCCCCTAAGACTGGGAACCAGACCAGGACGCCCACTCTCACAACTTCTAGCCAACATTATACAGGAGATTCTAGCCAGTGCAGTAAAGCAAAGAAAAGACATCCAGACTGGAAAGGAAGAATAAACACTGTCTTTAGTCACAGAAAACATGATCATACATTCAGAAAATGTTAAAAAAAAAAAAAACACTTCAGCGCCATCAAGTCGAACTGCCCCGTAGAGTTTCCAAAGAGCACCTGGTGGATTTGAACTGCCGACCCATTGGTTAGCAGCCATAGCACTTAACCACTACGCCAGCGCTGTTTCCCTAAAGAAATATTAGGAATCTACACAATTACTCTTGGAACTCCTGCTTTACCAGCCGCTTCCTATCAGACCCTGCCAGTAGGGGGCGGTGGAGGGAGGCTGAGGGGCTGCAGAAAGAGGGTGCATTTGCTCCTTCTTCTTTGTTTCCTTTTGATTTCCCCTTTGCTCCTGTTCTTGGCCAACATCATCCCAACCTTGCTTCTTTGCCTCAGAACTTCCGTTTGTTCTAGTAACACTGAATCCAGTTTGCTATTTTTCCACAAGTGGCGCAGTGGTTAAGCGTTCGGCTACTAACCTAAACGTGGCAGTTCGAATCCACCAGCTGCTCCTTGGAAACCCTATGGGGCAGTTCTACTCTGTGCTATGGGGTCTATGAGTCAGTTTGGTTGTTTCGTTTTGTCGGGCGGGGAGGGGGTGCTCCTTCAGCCAGCCAGTGCCCCACTCTTCAGAGATCTGGGTGCCAGATCCAGAAACACAGGCACCAGTCAAGCAATGAACCCCTTCTCAGAGGTTTCGGTTCCATGGGGCCCCTCCTCGTCCCTTTGTTCCCCCAGCCCTCCAGGTGGTAGCTGATTCTTACATTTCTGCTACCTCCCAGAAACCTTAGTAGATCCTTTTTGTCTTTTCAATGAGTTAACAATTCTTTATATTAAATTTTCTTTTTTAAAATAACTGACTTGGTTTCTGACTCCATTCAAAGAATCTGACACACATTTCTGATTTTAAAAATATTCAATATGGAATAATTGACAGATACTTCCTTGACATGCTTTCTTGCATGTATAACTCAGCCCCAAAGCCTGCATCTTACTCAGTGTGGAGTAAGGCCTTTCACCGCTAAGGTCATCCTATTAGAGGGACCATCCAACGCAACTACCCACGTCTATATTCTGATGTGAAACAATCTCCATAACGTTGTTAAGGGAAAAAAAGGCAAGATACAGAACGGTAAATCTAGAATCTACGTTTTTTGTAAGAAACAGGAAAACACAAATACAAATGTATTTTCTCATATTTGCAAAAAGAGAGACTGGAAATATAAACCAAAAACTAATTTAAGAATTGTTACATAAAAATGGAAAGAAAAACAGGGTGGGGAGGATAAGAACGAAGTTAGACTTCTCTGAATATACCTAGTGACATTGTTTTGACTTTGAAAATAGAAAATGCTTTAAATAAAATTTTTAAATTAAAAAGCACAATTCCTATGGTTGCACAGCGTGATTGATGTGTGTGGGCCCCCTGAATTCTACACGTGAAAGGTGTTGAATTAGTCAATGTTGTGTTATTATATTTTTACAATTAAAAAAATTTTTTTTAAGCAATTCCTAAAACAAACTGAAATGAGTAAACGTAACTATATACCAGGTTGGTAACATATCTTACAGAGAACAAGTTCCTTGTAGTGACTTTAGAACGTTATTTCCACCGTTACAGTTTTGGTCCCAGCACGTGCTTCCTCCGCACAACCCGTATCAGCAAACGGATTTCCTGTGCTACGCTGTGCTTCTCTCGCCACTAATCTCCGCTCCAAACTCAGGTCTTGAATGAACACACCCGATAGGCGGACCATAAACCTCACCTGCAATTCTGGAATTCCAGGTGCTATAAAGCTCATTGCCACCGAGTCAGTTCCAACTCATTGCAGCCCTATAGGACAGAGTAGAACTGCCCCATAGAGCTTCCAAGGAGCGGCTGGCGGATTCCAAGTGCTGACTTTTTGGTTAGCAGTTGTAGCACTTAACCACTATGGCACCAGGGTTTGGGTACTGAGAAGTATAGCTTTTAGCTTTCTATACTCTGCAGTACAGAACTGGGCACTGGCAGGAGACTGGAAAAGCAATTGCACAAATCAACCATGGCAAATTTGTAAATTCCAGCCCCTGAAATGTCTTTGTGAAGACTGGACTCATTGGCAGCATAGAATTTTTTAAGGAAAAAAAAAAAAAACACTCATCCATGAAATATAAAACAAAATTATACTAAGTAGCCAAAAGTTATATCACACTGTCTCTTTTAAGGGTAGATTTTTAGGGTCTGTGAGGAAAAGAGCTCGGTTTAAAATATCCGCTGTCCCTAGGTAGCAACTGAGCAATTGCGATCCCTCAGACAACCCTCCTTGGCGGGAGCTGGAATCGCACACTGAGGTTCTAGTTTGGAAAGGGGGCTACATAATTTGCTGCTTTCTGAATAACTCCAAGGGGATGGTAGATTTATTATTATTTATAACATCTTCGAAATTCCATTTTGCTATAAATCCCCCCCCCAAATAACCTTTAAAACCTGACTGCATTAAAAGGGATACAGAAGACAAGCATCTAAAAAATGGAAACTTCCAGTATCCCTAGGCCCAGCTGTGGGTCAACCCCTAATCACCCCAACAGTCTCAGGAAGCTAAGAGCCAGTCTCAGCTGATACCCATTAAAAATAATTGTTGACTAATGAACTTATTAGTTTAATTTCCTGACCCAATCAATTCTCTCCATACAACATGTACGCAAGTAAATGTCCTCGTATGTGTACGCATCTCTCTCTCTCACACACGCATGCACACATACAAAGTGTCTTTCATAGCAATAGGAGCCAGATGACCTGGATTCCAATCCTGCACCACATACTGACTGTGTAATCTCAGACAAGTCTCTTAACCTCTCTGTGCCACAGTTCCCTCATTTGAAAAAGGAAAGTAACACTAGGTCTTTTCATTTATTGTGAGGATTAAATGAGTTAATAAAAATAAAGTGCTTTGAAGAATGTCTGGCACATAGTAAGGGCTATAAAATTGTTAATTATTATCCTTCCCATTAGTCTCATTATCATGGCTACTCTCTAATCTCGGCAAATGTCAAGATAACTGATTCTAGAAGTAGCCAGTAACCATGGATCCCAAATATTAGCAGATTGTCTAAAGTCTGAGGTAATAATTCTTCCTCTTTGGAGAAGTAAAATGTTGCCTATCTAGCAAAGATTATACAGCAAATAATGTAATACAATGGGTTATTTGATAATGTTTGAAGGGTAAAAGAAAGGAAATAGCAATTTTCCACACCACAGAGTTGTAAACTAAGAAGAAAGTTCAACAGATGCTGTTCGTTCTCTTTGGCTGTGGTGATGAACTGTTGTTCCCTGGGTGGAATATAGAGGACTGTTTATTTCACCCAACATTGCTCTTGGGTCTTGGAAACATGTCAATTAAAAATATGCTAGACTGGCCAAACAAAGAAAACATTTTCTTCAGCGGGGATAAACTCTGCCAATGCTCCCTCCCACCCCATCGGCCAGTCTGAATGTCATTCATGGGTCACAAGTAACAGGTCCTGACTCACGCTCCTGACGGGACACAGAGGCTGAACTATTGAACCAGCCAACTCTGAAGCAGGGAGTCTCTACCTTAAACACATTAATAGAATCAATTAAAATTAGAGTGTGAGAAGAAGAGCCTCCTGTCTGATATTCTTTTAGAGCCTGACACTTCAAAATGTAGGAACTGCAATAAATGGAAAAAGATTTGAGTGAATAAACTGAGAAGAAAACATTCTTTTGTGTTTACGAGGGGAGGAGGGAGGGAGGGTGGCACGGGGCATTCACTAATTAGATAGTAGTTAAGAACTGCTTTAGGTGAAGGGAAAGATGGCGCACAATACAGGGGAGGTCAGCACAATTGGAATAAACCAAAAGCAAAGAAGTTTCCTGAATAAACTGAATGCTTCGAAGGCCAGTGTAGCAGGGGCAGGGGTGTGGGGACCATAATTTCAGGGGACATGCAGGTCGACTGGCGTAATAAAATCTATTAAGAAAACATTCTGCATCCCACTTTGAAGAGTGGCGTCTGGGGCCTTAAATGCCAGCAAGCAGCCATCTAAGATGCATCAATTGGTCTCAACCTACCTGGACCAAAGGAGAATTAAGAACACCAAAGACACAAGGTGATTATGAGCCCAAGAGACAGAAAGGGCCACATGAACCAGAGACTCCATCAGCCTGAGACCAGAAGAACTAGATGGTGCCTGCCTACAACCAATGACTGCCCTGACAGGGAGCACAACAGAAAACCCCTGAGGGAGCAGGAGAGCAGTGGGATGCAGACCCCAAATTCTCATAAGACTAGACTAAATGGTCTGACTGAGACTAGAAGGACCCCAGTGGTCATGGCCCCCAGACCTTCTGTTGGCCCAGGACAGGAACCATTCCCAAAGCCAGCTCTTCAGACATGGATTGGACTGGACAATGGGTTGGAGAGGGATGCTGGTGAGGAGTGAGCTTCTTGGATCAGGTGGACACTTGAGACTATGTTGGCATCTCCTGCCTGGAGGGGGGATGAGAGTGTGGAGGGGGTCAGAAGCTGGCGAAATGGACACGAAAAGGGAGAGTGGAGGGAGAGAGTGGGCTGTCTCATTAGGGGGAGAGTAATAGGGAGTGTGTAGCAAGGTGTATATGGGTTTTTGTGTGAGAGACTGACTTGATTTGTAATCTTTCACTTAAATCACAATAAAAATTATAAAAAAAAAAAAGACGAGTGAATTCTAAAGTCTCCCTGGCAATTGGGGCAGGGCAGGGAGGAGAGGAGGGCACGGAACAGAGTGGTAATCTCTAAAATGAAAAGACCAACACCAGTTACACCAGTAGCCGCTGAGTCAGCTCCAACTTACGTGGACCCTACGTGTGTCAGAGTGGAAATGTGCTCCATAGGGGTTTTTTTTTTCCACTTTTAATACCAAAATCATATTTTTTAGCTTATCTATTTATTGTGCTTTAAGTGAAAGATTACAAATCAAGTCAGTCTCTCATACAAAAACTTACACACACCTTGCTATGTACTCCTAGTTGTTCTCCCCCTATTGAGACAGCACACTCCTTCTCTCTACCCTGTATTCCCGTGTCCATTCAGCCAACTCCTGTCCCCCTCTGCCTTCTCATCTCCCTTCCAGACAGGAGCTGCCCACATAGTCTCATATGTCTACCTGAGCCAAGAAGCTCACTCCTCACCAGTATCATTTTCTGACTTATAGTCCAGTCCAATCCCTGTCTGAAGAGTTGGTTTTGCTCCATACGGTTTTCAGTGGCTGATTTTCCACTATTTTCCAGGACTGTATCTTGCAGTATTTTCATGAAATTTATTCATAGACTATCGACACCTGAAGAGTCAATAAAAGTCCATTTTTTGACATGTATCTTTGATTTGCTTTGTACAATTGTATTTGTTGTTGAGTTCATCCCATGTATATTTAGTCTTACAACAGACAAATTGTCTTGTCATCTTTTGTTTTTTGTTTTGTGCATAGTGGGGGTGTGACTGTGTGTGTGTGTGTGTGTGTGTGGTGTTTTAGTGTTTCCATTTACAGTAGAAAGCAAAAAAATAAAAATTTTCTTTGTAGAGAAAAAATGACTTACTATTCATCATCACCTAAAAGAGAAGACACAACACTCATCTCAAAAGGAGATGACAATTTGTGCCTCAGTCCTGCGAAACAAGATACATGTAACACAAATTACACAGCAAGTGTGGAAACAAAAGGTGAGCCAAGTCAGCATTTCCCCTTACTCCTTTACATCACACAAAGGCAAGAAGCTGAAGTCAAAAACACAACCGCCAACCCCATCCTTGAAATGGTAGGGGAAAATCTCGAAGTTACAAAGCGTAAAACAGGAAGGAGGGCTTCTAAAAGCATTTGAGGTCAAACACATGACAATTCAAAAAGAAAGAATGTCTGCAGCTGCAAATCTTTAAAAATAAAAATGTGCAGAGGCAGGGTTCTCCCAGGTGAACGGCACAACTGATGTGCAAGATCAATTCTCTCTTGATTACAACCGAGGGACTTGAGTGCGTGGGCTGGGGGGAGGAGCTATCCTGGACCTGGTCTGAGACCCGGACCAATGAGGAATCACTATTTTTTGTACAAGTGTGGCTAAGCCATATTTGTGGGAAGCAGACTGTCAGTGAGGCAGGGGAGTAAAAAGAAAAGGAAATTCTGTATTGGGAGCAGCTCTTTAGATTCCATTCTTGTTTGGCTAAAAAGTAAAGGAATAAAGATAAAAAAAAAAAAAAAACCAAGGAAAAGTTTACACACACACACAAATAAGCAATCTTTGATGGTGACAAGGAAGGGGAGAGGTAGGGAGGGTAAATCACTAACTAGATAATAGACAAGTATTAACTTTGGTGGAAGAAAAGACAACACACAATGTAGAGGAAGACAGCACAACTTGATCAAGGAAAAGTCATAGAAGCTTCCTAGACACATCCAAACATCTTGAGAGACCAAGTTACTGGGCCTAAGGGCTAGGAACCATGGTCTAGGGGGGACACTAGGTCAATTGGCACAACATAGTTTATAAAGAAAATATTCTACATGCTACTCAGTGAGTAGCATCTAGGGTCTTAAAAGCTTGCAAGCAGCCATCTAAAATATATCTATTGCCCCCATCATGTTTAGAGCAAAAGAGAATGAAGAAACCAAAAGACACAAAGAAAATAGTAGTCCAAAGGACTAACGGACCATGTGAACCACAGCCTCCACCAGCCTGAGCCCAGGAGAACTAGATGGTGCTTATCTACCACCACCAATCACTCTGACAAGGATCACAATAGGCGGTTCCAGATGGAGCGAGAGAAAAATGTAGAAAATTCAAATTCATAAAAAAAAAGACCAGACTTAGTGGTCTGACAGAGACTAGAGGAATCCCTGAGACTATGGGCCCTGGACACCCTGCTAACTCAGAACTGAAGCTGTTCCCAAAGTTCACCTTTCAGACAAAGATTAGACAGTCTTACGAAACAAACAATAACATGTGTGAGAGACATGCTTCTTAGTCAATCAAGTAGAGGAGACCAAAGGGGCAACACCTGCCCAAAAGCAAAGACAAGGAAGCAGGAAGGGACAGAAAACCTGGACAAATGGACACGGGAAACCTCATGTGTAAAGGGAAAGGGGGAGAGCACTCACATTGCAGAGATTGCAACCAATGTCACAGAATAATTTGTGTATAAATTTTTGAATGAGAAACTAATTTTCACTGTAAACTTTCACCTTAAAAAACCAAAACCAAGCCCACTGCCACTGAGTCAATTCCAACTCACAGCGACCCTATAGGACAGAGGAGAACTGCCCCATAGGGCTTCCAAGGAGCGGCTGGTGGCTTTGAACTGCCAACCTTTTGGTTAGCAGCCGTAGCTCTTAACCACTGGGCCACTTTCATCTAAACACAATAAAATTAAAAAAAAAAAAAGACGGAGCTGGAGATTGAAGTTATCTGGTCACAAACCAAGAAAGGACTGTCCCCTGGAGCCTCCAGAGGCAGTACAGCTCTTCTGGCACCTTGATTTGGTCCAGTGATGCTGATTTCGGACTTCCGGCTTCCAGAAATGTGAGAGAATAAATTTCTGTTATTTTGAGTCAAAAAATAAATAAAACAATACCAAACCTTGCTCTCAAAAAGAGAGAGAAGTAAAAGAGACATATACCAACAACCCAGCAGAAAAATGAGCAAATAACATGGACAGTTCCCAGAAAAGAAAACGCAAATGTTTTCAAATTTGCGAAAGGATGTTCAATCACACTTAAAAGAAATGTAAAGTAAAGCTAGAGTGTGCTATTTTCCAGTCAGCAGATGGGTAAACTGTAGAAAGCGTGATAGCAGCCTGCGTGAGCGATGGTGTGGGGAAGTAAGCCCCCACTTGCACAGCGCTCATCTGGGTGCAAACTGGTGCCCGTCTGTGGAGGACAAGCTGGCAAGCACCCTTACAATACTAACCTCTGACCCAGTAACCCCGCTTCTAGCAAGTGAGAAATGGTATTTTTTTTTAATATTGAAAGTCTGGAAGCAATCTAAATGATCATAAGAGAGGTCTGAGTAAAGTACAGTACCATCAGCCAGCAGACTATTAGGCAGCTTTTGAAGAGAATGAAGCAGCCCCCCATGCGTGGATATGGAAGGCTCTCCAAGATACTGTCAAGTGAAAAAAGGAATGCCCGGAAGAGTATTTTGCTATGATACCACTCACATATGAAACCCATGGAAATAAACATCCACTTGCTTGTATGTGTAGAGCTTTCCAGAAGCTGACAACAGTGGCTGCCTCCAGAGAGGGAAAACAGGTGGCTGAGAGAGAGAATCAGGAGGTACACAAACCCATTAAACAGTGTGTGCGTGCACACACGTGTGTGTGTGTGTGACTGTGTGGTGTGACCATGTATACATGAGCATGTGTGTGCATGTGCGAACATGTGTGCATGTGCAAACATGTGTGCATGTGTGAACATGTGTGCATGTGGGGGTGTCTTCTGTGTATGTGTGTGTGGTGTGTGTCTCTGTGTGGGCATGTATGTGGCATGTGTGTGCCTCTGTGTGTGTCTGTGGTGTGTGTGTGCATATGGGTGCACGTGTGTGTATGTGTGGAGGTGTGTGCCTGCGCATGTGTCATGTACGTGTATGTGTGCAGGTTTGTGTTGTGTGTGTATGTGTATGCACACAAAGAAATGTTGAAAGTTCCCACAAAGCTTTTGCTGTTGTTTTATCTGTATGATGAGATTATGGGTGAATTCACAAACGAAATACAGAGAAATGAAGTGCTTTAAAAGCCAGGATTTTTTTTTTTTCTCCTAAAATCAATTATCTCCACCAAACAAAAATACCTGGGCCAATTCACTCAGTCAAACCAAGTTTCCACCCAGTTGCTCTATGGGCAGCGCAGCCTGAATGGGCGCTAACCCCCAGCCCAGACCCACCGTCCATTTGCATGCTCTAGGCACCCACTAACACATCTGTCGTCCACGCTGTGTGCCCAGGAGCCTTCACCAGGCCCACAAGGCCCCACAGAGGGTGAGAAGGCAGGGCCGCCAGAAGATTTGGGGACAGAGTTCCACTTGCTGTTCCTCTCAGGTAAATGGCCTCCCCAAATGGTGCTGCTATCAGAATTAAAGACTTGGAGCTATTTCCATTCCATTCTTGGCCCTGAGAAACAGGTTTCCTGTTAATACTGTTTTGACTTACATTGTTTGGGTCTCTGCAGCAGGAGGCCAGATTTAGATCAAACACACAGGATTCTCCTGCTGAAACAAGAAGGGCCTGGAAGACCCCTGAAGTCAACGTCCCTGTTGTTGGAAGGGTGGGAAACGGGGCTCAGGCACTTTCTCTGCAGCCTCGGGAAGCCTGGATGAAGGAAGGCCTGCCCAGCCAGAGCCACACAAAGCTGAGGCTGCTGGGGCCAGAGCTTTGAGGTCAAAGCCCTGTAGGCACCCACAGGACATGGTCCCCTCTGTGGTTGGGCAGGGTAAGCAAGCTCGCTGGGTTACACTCTGGAGCACAGGCCCTCCCAGGGTCTTGCTGCCTGCCTCACGTGGGGCTGGTTAGGGCCTCCCACTGGCCAGCCTCTGTCTGAGCTGAGGAGAAAGTTCCAGGTAGGTTCTGTCCTGGCCCTTCTCAGACTCGGGGCAACCTGCCTGATGATCCCATACAGACAGAAAGAGAAGCTGACGAGGGGCCTGGGCATCCCAGAGCCCAGGGGCTCATCATTCTCTAAAAGTGAAGAAAGGGGGTGCCCACCAGAGCTGAGGTGACTTAGCAGACCTGGAGCTAGGGGGGCCAGGACTCCCTAAGTGCCCTCACAGGATAAGGCAGTTCTTGGGGCCTCCATGATAGGCCAGAAAGTTCTCCACTGGTAACCAGGATCCCCAGGGTAATTGAGACTAAAAAAGGTTTAAATGGGACCTACTTTTTATTCCATATTTGGGCTCCATGTTGTATTAGTTACCTAGTGCTGTTGTAACATAAATACCAAAAAGGCTTTAAAGGAGAGAAATTTTCTCACAGCTTGGAAGGCTAGTAGTCCAAACACAGGATGTGGCTCAAAAGAGCAGCCGTTTCTCATCTATTCCAGCTTTCGTAGTCCTGGCTTTCCTGGGTTCCTTGGCAATCTTCACATGGCATCTGTCTTCCCCTGTTTGTGTTTTCTTCTGTGTCTAAGCTGCCCAGCAGTGATTAGGTTTAGGACACACCCTGCACTGGTGTGGCCTCATTAATGTAACAAGGAAAACTAATCCCAAACAGGATTACATTCTTGAGTATAGGGGTTAGGATTCTAACACATGTCCCCTTTGCTGAGACTTGGAGAGTGGCCACAACATCTGAATTAGGGCCTTGACATTTCCATAAGAGCCAATCCCATCATGATTAAAACTGGCTCAGAGCTGGGCTGTCACCACCTGGCATTTTGCTTCTGAAAGAGCAGGGCACATACTTGAACATGGACCTAGGAACAGGCATCTGTAGCCTCTTTCTTGGGCAGTCCTTGGTTACCTCAGTGATATGGAACTCAGGCTGGGCCCCTCACAAAGGGCTGAAACCCCACTGCCTAGAGGGAGGTTGGAAGATGCTATCCACCAGTGGTAAACAAACACGTTCCCAAGGACTTGAGTGTACTTCTTTTCTCTGGGACCAGAGAAACCCAGCCAACATGGCTCCTCCCATTGCACATGACAAACTGGGAAGAAAAGAATTGCAGTTTGGCAAAAGTCCCCCCTCCATTGTAAAGTTAATAAAAGAGAACCATTTGTTAGAAACATGACAGCTTTTTTTCTAACAGCCCAGCATAATTGGGCCACTGCTCCAAATGTCAGAGAAATATTATGTTTCAATTAAGCAAAGAGACACAAATACTGTGAAAAGGTAAAAAGAATTCAGATTTCAGAATGCTCCTTCACCATGTATATAAGAGAAAATGCCTTTTTACCTGAAATAACTAAAGCCACTGAGTAAAGGGATTAGTTATTCCAAGGGTCCTCACTCCAGCCAGGAGTACCCTAGAAACCACTGGGAATTTTGGCAAAGAAATGAAGGCCTGGGTCTCACCTGAAACCAATTAAACCAAGATTGATCAGCGGAAGAAGGGGGTCTAGGGCCTGGATACCTGTTCGCACCACCCCAGGTTATTTGAATGTGCAATTAAGATTGAGAACCACACATTGCAGCACTGTTTACAATAGCAAAAAGATGGAAGCAACCAAGGTGCCCATCAACGGATGAAAGGATAACTAAATTATGGTATATTCACACGACGAAATACTACACGAGTAAGGAACAATGATGAGTCTGTGAAACATTTCATAACATGGAGGAATCTGGAAGGCATTATGCTGAGTGAAATTAGTCAGTTGCAAAAGGACAAATATTGCATGAGACCACTATTATAAGAACTCAAGAAATAGTTTAAACAGAGAAGAAAATATTCTTCGAAGTTTACAAGGTGGGGGGGGTATTTGTTAATTAGATAGTAGACAAGAACTATTTTAGGTGAAGGGAAAAACAACACACAATGCAGGGGAGGTCAACACAACTGGACTAAATCAAAAGCAAAGAAGTTTCCCGAATAAAACCAAACACTTCAAAGGCCAGAGTAGCAGGGGCAGGGGTCTGGGGACCATGGTTTCAGGGGACATCTAGGTCGATTGGCATAATAAAATTTATTAAGAAAACATTCTGCATCCCACTCTGGAGAGTGGCGTCTGGGGTCTTAAATCCGCCAAGTAGCCATCTGTTGTTGTTAGGTGCTGTCAGGTCGGTTCCAACTCATAGCGACCCTATGCGCAACAGAATGAAACACTGCCCGGTCCTGAGCCATCCTTACAATCGTCGTTATGCTTGAGCCCATTGTTGCAGCCACTGTGTCAATCCACCTCGTTAAGGGTCTTCCTCTTTTCCGCTGACCCTGTACTCTGCCGAGCATGATGTCCTTCTCCAGAGACTGATCCCTCCTGACAACATGTCCAAAGTACGTAAGACCCAGTCTTGCCATCCTTACTTCTAAGGAGCATTCTGGTTGTACTCCTTCCAAGACAGATTTGTTCATTCCTTGGAAGTCCATGGTATATTCAATATTCTCCGCCACAACCACAATTCAAAGGCATCAATTCTTCATCGGTCTTCCTTATTCATTGTCCAGCTTTCACACGTTGATTGTGGATCTAAGTAAAACGAAATCCTGGAAAACTTCAATCTTTTCTCTGTTTATCATGATGTTGCTCATTGGTCCAGTTGTGAGGATTTTTGTTTTCTCTATGTTGAGGTGCAATCCACACTGAAGGCTGTGGTCTTTGATCCTCATTAGTAAATGCTTCAAGTCCTCTTCACTTTCAGAAAACAAGGTTGTCTCGTCTGCATAACACAGGTTGTTAATGAGTCTTCCTCCAATCCTGAAGCCCCGTTCTTTTTCGTATAGTCCAGCTTCTCAGATTATTTGTTCAGCATACAGACTGAATGGGTATGGTGAAAGAATACAACCCTTTTCCTGACTTTAAACCAATCAATATCCCCTTGTTCTATCCAAACAACTGGCTCTTGATCTATGTAAAGGTTCCTCATGAGCACAATTAAGTGTCCTGGAATTCCCATTCTTTACAATGTTATCTATAATTTATTATGATCCACACAGTCGAATGCCTTTGCATAGTCTAAAACACAGGTAAACATTCTTCTGGTATTATCTACTTTCAGCCAGGATCCATCTGACATCAGCAATGATATCCCTGGTTCCATGTCCTCTTCTGAAACCAGCCTGAATTTCTGGCAGTTCCCTGTCGATACACTGCTGCAGCCGTTTTTGAATGATCTTCAGCAAAATCTTGCTTGCGTGTGATATTAATGATATTGTTCTATACTTTCCACATTCGGTTGGATCACCTTTCTTGGGAATAGGCATAAATATGAATCTCTTTCACTCATTTGGCCAGGAAGCTGTCTTCCATATTTCTTGGCATAGACGAGTGAGCACTTCTAGTGCTGCATCTGTTTGTTGAAACATCTCAATTGATATTCCATCAACTCCTGGAGCCTTGTTTTTCGCCAATGCCTTCAGAGCAGCTTGGACTTCCTCCTTCAGTACCATCGGTTCCTGATCATATGCCACCTCTTGAAATGGTTGAACATCGACTAATTCTTTTTGGCATAATGACTCTGTGTATTCCTTCCATCTTCTTTTGATGCTTCCTGCATAGTTTAATATTTTCCCCCATGGAATCCTTCACTACTGCAACTCGAGCCTTGAATTTTTTCTTCAGTTCTTTCAGCTTAAGAAACGCCGAGCGTGTTCTTCCCCTTTGGTTTTCCATCTCCAGTTCTTTGCACATGTCATTATAATACTTTACTTTGTCTTCTCGAGCTGCCTTTTGAAATCTCCTGTTCAGTTCTTTTACTTCATCAGTTCTTCCTTTTGCTTTAGCTGCTCGATGCTCAAGAGCAAGTTTCAGAGTCTCCTCTGACATCCATCTTGGTCTTTTTTTTCTTTCCTGTCTTTTCAATGACTTCTTGCTTTCTTCATGGATGATGTCCTTGATGTCATTCCACAGCTCGTCTGTTCTTTGGTGACTAGTGTTCAATGTGTCAAATCTATTCTTCAGGTGGTCTCTAAATTCAGGTGGGATATATTCAAGGTCATATTTTGGCTCTCGTGGACTTGCTCTGATTTTCTTCAGTTTCAGCTTGAACTTGCATGTGAGCAATTGATGGTCTGTTCCACAGTCGGCCCCTGGCCTTGTTCTGATTGATGATATTGAGTTTTTCCATCGTCTCTTTCCACAGATATAGTCAGCTCGATTTCTGTGTGCTCCATCTGGTGAGGTCCATGTGTATAGTCGCCATTTATGTTGGTGAAAGAAGATATTTGCAATGAAGAAATCGTTAGTCTTGCAAAGTTCTATCATTCGATCTCTGGCATTGTTCCTATCACCAAGGCCATATTTTCCAATTACTGATCTTTTTTTTTGTTTCCAACTTTCACGTTCCAATCACCAGTAATTATCAATGCATCTTGATTGCATGTTCATTCAATTTCAGACTGCAGCAGCTGATAAAAATCCTCTCTTTCTTCATCTTTGGCTCTAGTGGCTGGTGCATAAATTTGAATAATAGTCGTATTAACTGGTCTTCCTTGTAGGCGTATGGATATTATCCTATCACTGATAGCATTGTACTTCAGGATACATCTTGAAACATTCTTTTTGACGATGAATGCAACACCATTCCTCTTCGAGCTGTCATTCCCAGCATAGTAGACTATATGATTGTCTGATTCAAAATGGCCAATACCAGTGCATTTCAGCTCACTAATGCCTAGGATATTGATGTTTATGCATTCCATTTCATTTTGACAATTTCCAGTTTTCCTAGATTCATACTTCTTACATTCCAGGTTCTGATTATTAATGGATGTTTGCAGCTGTTTCTTCTCATTTTGAGTTGTGCCACTTCAGCAAATGAAGTTCCCAAAAGCTTTACTCCAACCACGTCATTAAGATCAACTCTACTTTGAGGAGTCAGCTCTTCCCCAGTCATCTTTTGAGTGCCTTCAAACCTGGGGGCTCATCTTCCAGCACTATATAAGTGGCCATCTAAGATGTATCAATTGGTCTCAACCCACTTGGAGCCAAGAAGAATGAATAACACCAAAAACACAAGGTAATTATGAGCCCAAGAGAAATAAAGGGCCACATAAATCAGAGGCTACATCACGCCTGAGCCCGGAAGAACTAGATGGTGCCTGGCTACAACCAATGACTGCCCTGACAGGGAACACAACAGAGAACCCCTGAGGGAGCAGGACAGCAGTGGATGCAGACCTCAAATTCTAGTAAAAAGACCAGACTTAATGGTCTAAGACTAGAAGGACCCCGGAGGTCATGGTCCCAGGCCGTCTGTTAGCCCAAGACATTCCCAAAGCCAACTCTTCATAGAGGGATTGGACTGGACTATAAGATAGAAAATGATACTGCTGAGGAGTGAGCTTCTTGGCTCAAGTAGACACATAAGACTATGTGGGCAGCTCCTGTCTGGAGGGGAGATGAGAAGGCAGAGGGGGACAGAAGCTGGCTGAATGGACACAGGAACACAGGGTGGAGAGAAAGAGTGTGCTGTCTTATTAGGGGGAGAGCAACTAGAAGTATGTAGCAAGGTGTATATAAATTTTTGTATCAGAGACTCACTTGATTTGCAGACTTTCACTTAAAGCACAATAAAAATTTTTAAAAAAGAAAAAGAGAACCACAGATAGATCTGAACTTTCATTTGATTTTACTTTGTAATAAATAGCCTTATTATCTGTGACTGAGCCCTAGTGGCACAGTGGATAAAGCGCTTAGCTGCTAACTGAAAGGTCAGAGGTTCAAATCCTCCAGGCGCTCTGTGGGAGAAAGATGTGGCAATCTGCTTCCATAAAGATTACAGCTTTGTAAACCCTACGGGGCACTACTCTGTCATATAAGGTCGTTATGAGTTGGACTCGACAGCAATGGGTTTTTGTTTTTTTTTTTAATCTGTGACCTCATGAGGCATTGGTGATGAGAAAAATTCTCATAAGAGGAATTCTCATCTTCCATGCAGGAGACCTGGGTTCGATTCCCAGACAATGCACCTCATACACAGCTACCACCCATCTGTGAAAGAAAGGGTTGGTGATCAGCTTCTGAAAATCAGCCAGTGAAAACCCTGTTACAACTGAATGATTTGCAACCAATCATGGGAATGGCACAAAATCAGGCATATCTGCCTATTGTGCATGGGGTCACCACGAGTCAGGGTTTGACTCAATAGCAGCTAACAGCAACAATATCTGTAACCTCAGGCAGGTAATCAACACATCCTTTCAGTGGCTCAGAGTGGGCCCAAGGTCATCAGAGTCATAGTTGTAAATGCATTTCTTCTCTAGAACCCTGCAAACACAAGTGAGGTCATCCTTCCCCCACCAATCATTGAACAGTATATCTGGCCAACCTGCCCAGGCATCCCAGTCCAGCCATATTTGGCAGGACAGCCAAGAAGTGATGTTCTCTTGGCAGTCAGGGTCCCAGCTTGAGAAGCAGCCACGTCTGATGCTGATCACATTTTCCATTTTATCCAAGCACTCCCTGGCCATTACCAGGTTGTTGCTTAACAGGCCGTGCCACTTGGGGCCAGTGTGTTAATTGAATGGCCTGCTGTTGGGCTAGATGTCCTGATAGACATTCATCCTAGATCCAACCCATGGCCTGGGCAGTATCATTCAAGAGAATAGAGTTAATCGGGGCAAAGCTCTGGATTTGGTCCCTGGTAAGCCATTTAGTTTGATATTTTGTTAGAGAAAAATTATCTTTATATATACTCCGACTACACAAACAGATGGTTGGTTCAACTGTGAAATCACTGGGCTGGAGTCAGGAGACCTGTTTTATATGACTGCCTTCACTGACCTTGGACAAGCTGCTCTACAACTACAAGTCTCAAATTCCTAATATGTAAAATGGGAATAAAATTCTTCTTTGCAGTATTATAAGAATACCATCTTTAGACAAACATTGCGCGCTTTCTATGTTGGTTTGCCAACCATTCCCTTCCCCCACCCCAGGTATTTTTGTAAGCACACTATACTGTTATTTTAACAGCAACATGCAAAAAAAGTTAGCATAGCAGTGCTTATGAAAATACCTTAGAGCGGGGCAATTGCAAACAAACATAGAAGGTACACGTTATTTGCATAAAAATGCAGTAATCACAGAAAAGCAAGTTATAAATTCTAAAATAATATAGGAACAGGGAAAGTTATCATCATCATACTTGGAGAAACACATCGAATAATACTTTAAACAGATGGTTAGTTGAAATCAGTATATCAGATATACACATAGGTTAACACCATATTCCACACTTTAAAGATCTGCAGTTTGTTATATGTCAATTTTGTCTTATTAAAACTTCAAAGAAAACAATGTGATGTCCCAACATTCTAAGAACTGGTCACATTTGATGACCTTGCAGTTGTATCCTCCTCACTATGAAACCCTGATTTCACCTTAGGTAATTTCTTGTGCTCCATGTTTCTTGTGCTCCATGCAGCACATGTACTTATGGAACGTTGATCCCCCCTCCAGTACCAAGTGTGGACTTTGGTTGTTGGAAACCTACCAGTTCCCCCCACTGCTTTTGCCATAGTCAGTGGGTCAGGGTTAGCTATGTGACCTAAGCAGTCCAATCACAGTGCATCTCATAACTTCTGCTTAGAATGCTGGAACAGAGAGTTCCCGCCCTTCCTCTTATGTCACAATACAGGATGTAAAGCCCAGAACATTTCCACCAGAAGGAAAGCAGTGTAAGAATTAAGCTCGCATACAAAGCCATTCTGGGAACATTTGAGAAACAGACTTGGAGTCTCTCGATCAAACTGGTCCTGAACGTGATTATCTCACAAATTTCCATGTTAATTAAGCCAGTTTGTTTTATGATTTCTGGTATTTACGGCTTAACCCATCCTTATCAGTATATTGTACCTGAAAGAAGATAATACCATTAGCTTCCAGAGAACCAACCCAATGGAGTTGCCAGTCCAGCTCCTTTCTCTCAGTTAGGCATCTAAGGCATTATAGATGTCTACAGGGTGATCATCCTGTGGATGACCCATTCCAATCCCTACCTTCAACACTTCTTAACCCCTGGACTCCAGTGAACTTCTTCAAGGGCCCATTTCCTGGGCCACATTCTAGACCTTGTCTTACACAAAACTTCCATAATTGTATGCTCCGCCCCTTTAACATAATCTGATACCCTTATGTTTTCTCACTTCCTCATACCCAAATACCTAGTTTATGGTATCCAAACTCTATAGTCTCCTCCATTTTGCAGCCTAAACTCTATCAGTACTGCATCAGCAAATAACTTGCTTAAGTGCCTCAGCTATTTGCAGTCTTTTTCTATTTCCCTGGTCAGGTCCTGTCATGGATTGAATTGTGTCCCCACAAAACATGTGTCAACTTGGTTAGGCCATGATTCCCAGTATTGTGTGGTTGTCCTCCATTTTGTGATTGATGTAATTTTCCTATGTGTTGTAAATTCTAATCTTTGCCTGTGGTTAATGAGGCAAGATTTGATTATGTTAAAGAAGATTAGGGTGAGATGTAACACTCAGGTCACATCCCTGATCCAGCATAAAGAGAGTTTCCCTGGGGTGTGGCCTGTATCTCCTTTTATATTACAAGAGATAAAAGGAAAGGGAAGTGAGCAGAGAGTGGGAGAAACTCATACCACCAAGAAACAAAAGTCAGGAGAATAGTGTGTCCTTTGGGCCTGGGGTCCCTGCGCTGAGAAGCTCCTCAACCAGGGGAAGAAATGATGACAAGGACCTTCCTCCAGAGCTGACTAAGAGAGAAAGTCTTCCCCTGAAGCTGACACCCTGAATTTGGACTTGTAGCCTACCAGACTGTGAGAGAATAAATGTCTCTTTGTTGAAGTCATCCACTTGTATTTCTGTTATAGCAGCACTAGATGACTAAGACAGGTCTCTCTCCCTTTCGCTAAGGTGGCTTCTCCAAATCATTGCCACTCTCCTCAGTACTCCCGGTACTCCTTCCCCACACTCACACATCTTCTCTCTTCTGTATTTTTAAGTCATCTCTCTTTCCCTCTTTCTCTCCCACTTTCTCATTTACTTCATAATCAAGCAGCTCAGAATATTTGTCTACATTCATTGTCTCCATTTCCTAGCATTTTCAACCTCCAACAGTCAGGTTTCCAACTCCTACTACTCCAGTAGAAATGTTCTGTTAAAAATGGCACTACATAATAAGAACACTAAAAAACTAGAAATAGAATGAATATTTCCCAATCTGATAAAGGGCATTTACGAAAAACCCACAGCTAACATCATTTTTTTTTAACATCATACTCAACGAAGACTGAGAGTTTTCTTTTTAAGATCAGGAACAAGACAAGGATGCCTTCTCTCACCAATGCTATTCAATATTGTACTGGAAGTTCTAGCCAGAGCAATCAGGAAGAAAAAAAATAAAAGGTGTCTAAATCAGGAAGTAAAATGATCCCTTTTCAAAGACAACACAATCCTATATGTAGAAAGACCCCAAAGAATCCACAAGAAAACTACTAGAGCTAATAAATTTAGCAAAGTGGCAGGACACAAGGTCAACACAGAAAACTCAACTGGATTTTTACAAATCAGAAATGAGCAATCCGAAAAGGAAACAATTCCATTTGTAATCACTTCTAAAAGAATAAAATACCTAGGAATAAATTAAACCAAAGAGGTAAAAGACTTATAGAAAGAAAACTATAAAACATTGCTAAAAGAAATTAAAGAAGATCTAAATAAATACATTCCACATTTATGGATTGGATGTCTTAATATTGTTTAGACGTCAATACTACTGAAAGTAATCTACAGAGTCAATGCAATCGCTATCAAAATATCAAAAGCCTTCTTTGCAAAAATGGAAAAGACAACCTTCAAATTTATATGGCGCTACAAGAGGCCCCAAATAACCAAAGCTATCTTGAAAAAAGAAGAACAAAGAATGAAGACTCACACATTCCTCTTTCAAAGCATGCTATAAAGCTACAGTAATCATAATGGTCTGGTCCTGGTATAATGATAGACATATAGGTCAATGGAATTGAGAGTCCAGAAAAAAAACTCATACATCAATGGTCAATTGATTTTAAATAAGGGTGTTAAATCCTTTCAATGGGGAAATAATAGTCTGTTTCATCAATAAACGGTGCTGGGACAACTAGTTATCCACATGCAAAAGAATGAAGCTGGCCCCTACCTCATACCACATACAAAAATTAACTTAAAATGGATCAACCACCTAAGTGTAAGAACTAAAACCATAAAACTCTTAGAAGAAAATATAGGGGTAATGCTTCAGTGCCTACTTTTTAACAATGGATTCTTAGATGTGACACCAAAAGCATGAGCAGAAACAACAAAAACATAGATACATTTACTTCATAAAAATAAAAACAAACTTTGTGCATCAAAGAACTTTATCAATAAAGTGAAGAGATAACCTACAGAATGGCATAAAATATTTGGGAACCCTAAAAAAAAAAAAATTTTTTTTTTTTTTATACGTAACAAAAGCTTGTTTTTGTTGTTGTTAGCTGCCATTGAGTAGGTTCCGACTCATAGCGACTACATGTAAAACAGAACAAAACGCTGCCTGGCCCTGCAGCATCCTCACAATCATTGTTACGTTTGAGTCCATTGTTGCAGCCATTGTGTCAGTCCATCTTGTTGAGGGTCCTCCTCTTTTTCACTGATGCTCTACCAAGCATGATGTCCTTCTCCAGTGACTGGTCCCTCCTGATAACATGTCCAGAGTACGTGAGACAAAGTCTCGCCATCCTCGCTTCCAAGAGCACTCTGGCTGTACTTCTTCCAAGACAGACTTGTTCATTCTCATAGGCCATGGTATATTCAATATTCTTTGCCAACACAAAATTCAAAGGCATCAATTCTTCTTCAGTCTTCCTTTTCATTGTCCAGCTTTTGCATGCATATGAGGTGACTGAAAATATCATGGCTTGGGTCAGGCACACCTTAGTCCTCAAAGTGACGTCTTGGCTTTTTAACACTTTAAAGAGGTCTTTTGCAGCAGATTTAACCAATGCAATACATCATTTGATTTCCAGACAGCTGCTTCCATGGGCATTGATTGTGGATCCACGTAAAATGAAATCCTTGACAATTTCCATATTTTCTCTGTTGATCATGATGCTGCTTATTAGTTCAGTTGTGAGGATTTTTATTTTCTTTATGTTGAGGTACTAATCCATAATTAAGGCTATGGTCTTTGATCTTCATCAATAAGCGCTTCAAGTTCTCTTCACTTTCAGCAAACAAGGTTGTGTCATCTGCATATTGCAGGTTGTCAATGAGTCTCCCACCAATCGAGATGCCACATTCTTCTTTGTATAGTCCAGTTTCTCCGATTATTTGTTCAGCATAGAGATTAAATAAGTATGGTGAAAGGATACAACCTTGACGCACACCTTTTCTGATCTTAAACCACGCAGTATCCTCTTGCTCTGTTCAAACGACTGCCTCTTGGTCTATGTACAGGTTTCTCAAGAGCACAATTAGGCGTTCTGGAATTCCCATTCTTCGCAATGTTATCTATAATTTGTTATGATCCACACAGTCGAATGTCTCTGCACAGTCAATAAAACACAGGTAAACATCCTTCTGGTATTCTCTGCTTTCAGCCAGGATCCATCTGACATCAGCAATGATATCCCTCATTCCATGTCCTCTTCTGAATCCAACTTAAATTTTTGGCGGTTCCTTGTTGATGTACTGCTGCAACCTCTTTTGAATGATCTTCAGCAAAATTTTACTTGTGTGTGATATTAATGGTATCGTTCAATAATTTCCACATTCTGTTGGATCACCTTTCTTTGGAATGGGCACAAATATGAATCTCTTCCAGTCAGTTGGCCAGGAAGCTGTCTTTCAAATTTCTTGGCATAAACGAGTGAGCACCTCCAGCACTGCGTCCATTTGTTGAAACATCATTAGTTCCTGTAGCCTTGTTTTTCGCCAGTGCCTTCAGTGCAACTTGAACTTCTTCCATCAATACCATCAGTTCTTGATCATATGCTGCCTCCTGAAATGGTTGAACATCTGCCAATCTTTTTGGTGCAGGGCTCTGTGTATTCCTTTTATCTGCTTTTGATGTTTCCTGTGTCACTGAATATTTTGCCCACAGAATTCTTCGAAACTACATCTCAAGGCTTGACGTGTTTCTTCAGTTCTTTCAGCTTGAGAAATGCCTAACGTGCTCTTCCCTTTTGGTTTTCTAATTCCAGGTCTTTGCACATTTCATTATAATATTTTACGTTGTCTTCTTGAGCTGCCCATTGAAATCTTCTTGTCAGCTCTTTTACTACATCATTTCTTCCATTCACTACATTCAAAAGCAAGTTTCAGAGTCTTTTCTAACATCCATTTTGGTCCTTCTTTTAAACAAAAGTTGAATATCCAGAATATATAAAGAACTACAACTCAGCAACAAAAAGACAAAAAACAGGCAAATGACTTAAATAGACATTTCACCAAAAGAGATATACAAATGACCAACAAGTACATGAAAAGATGATAAACTTCATTAGTCTTTAGGGAAATGCAAATCAAAACTCCAATGAGATACCATTCACCCCCACTAGGATGGCTATTATCAGAAAAAATGGAAAACAAGTGTTAGCGAAAATGTGGAGTGGTTGGAATCCTCATCCATTGTTGGCAGGATTGTAAAATAGCACGGCTGTTGTGGAGAACAGTTTGGAGGTTCCTCAAAAAGTTAAACATAGAATTACCATATGACACAGCAATTTCCCTCTTAGGTATATACCCAAAAGACTTGAAAGCAGGAATTCAAACAGATACTTGTGCACCCATGTTCACAATAGCCAAAAGGTGGAAACAACCTAAATGTCCATCAACAGATGAATGGATAAACAAAACATGGTATATCCACACAATGGAATATTATTCAGCCATTAAGAGAAAGTCCTGACACATACTACAACATGAATGAACCTTGAAGACCTGAGTGAAATATATCAGACACAAAAGGACAAATATTATATGGTCCCATTTATATGATCTAGAAGAGGCAAATACATAAAGGCCAAAGTTTATTAATGGTTACTAGGGGTGGGTGTAAGGAGCCCTGGTGGTTCAGTGGTTAAGCAGTCAGCTGTTAACCAAGAGGTCAGTGGTTTGAACCCACCAGCCACTTGATGGGAGAGAGATGTGGCAGTCTGCTTCCATAAAGATTACAGCCTTAGAAACCCTTAGGGCAGTTCTGCTCTGTCCTATAGGGTCACTATGAATTGGAATGGACTTGGGTAGGGGTGGGTGGAAGGATGAAAGGGGTAGCTGTTGCTTAACGAGCTCAGAGTTACTATTAAGGGTGATAAAAAAAAATTGGAAACAGACCATGGTAGTGGTTGTATAACATTGTGAGCTTAATTAATGCCACTGAATTGTACACATAAAAAAATGTGAAATGGCAAATGTTTTGTTAAACATTTTTACCCCAATAAAAACTGGCACTAACCCTCTAATTTCTAAATTCAATGAATTTTGTTTTCCAATGAGCTTTTTACCAAAATTCTCCATCATATTTGTTTTGTTTTCTTAGTATATTCTGATCCCTTTGACTTCTTGGACAGCACTCTTTCTAGGCTGTCCTCCTACCTCTGATATCCCTCCCAAGTCTCCTCTGTGAGATCCCCTTTCTGTATCTGTGACTGAAAAGTTGAGTCCTCTACCATTCTGTCCTTGGTCCTCCTTTCTTTTTATCCTCATAGCCACCTCCAGTGCTTCCATTCAATCCCATGCGTGCAGAGAAAAGTTGACTCAGCAGGTGTGGGATGTTCAAACCCTGCAAAGATAGATTTCGCTCTTGACCAGCTCCTGGGAGATAATCTCTAAGCCCTTTTAATGTCCTGCCTGATAAGAGTGTCTTTGCTTTTCTGGGGCTTTCGGCCATGATAGTTTATGCTAGTAATGTGATTTATGGCAGGGGCTATGGGACACATGGTATCAGTTTGACTTCAAGAATGGCTGGAGACTGAGAAGCTAAGGTAAATCACATGGACACTCCACGCCAATGTGACCAACCCCAATAAAATCTCTGGACACCAAGAGTTGGGTGAGCTTCTCTGGTTGGCAATGCTCTGTGTATGTTGTCCCATATTGTTGCTGAGAGAAGTGAGCACTATCTATGTAACACTACTGGGACAGGACAATTGGAAGCTCACACCTGGTCTCTCCTGGACATCCCCCTATGTACCTTTTCCTTTGCTGATTTTAATCTATGTCTTTTCACCAAAATAAACCATACATGTAACAAATTTTCTAAGTTCTGTGAGCCTTTCTAGTGAATTATTAAACCTAAGAGTGGTCTTGGGAACTTCCAACATACTACATCATCAAAAGTCTTATGTTGATGACTCATAAATCTATACTTTTTTTCTATACCTCCCTCCTAAGCACCAGTTCTACACAGATGTTACAGCCCAGATGTCTCAATAGTGCTGCAAATTCAAATTGTCCAAAATTGATCTCCTTATATTCTGCTCTAAATTCATTCTGTTCATGTTTTGTCAAAAACGCAGTCAGCCAGATCCACATCTAAAACCTGGCAGTCATCCAACTCCCCTTGTCTCCCCTTGCTTGATCAGTGCATGCTACTTGTTAACTTCTCCAGATCCTTCCTTACTTTCCACAACCAATGCTCCTACTTTGACTCGGGCTCAACATTATTTCACCCAGACCATGTAATTTACAGTCTCTAGATGGGTCTCCCTATAATCAGGCCTCACTCTTCCAATTATTTCCACTTCAGATAAAGTGAAACTTTCTAAAAAAAAAACCAGGATTCTAGATCAAGGGGGTAAACTGAAATAAGCCTTAAGGTAAAAGATTTTTGAACATGCTGCCATAGACAGAAGCACCGTGCCATCCCCCTACAGCAAAGACCCGAAAAACTAAGTAAAACAGAGACAGACATCACTCCTGAAACCTGAAGTGTCAAATGAAGAGATAAAGAACTCAGCCAAGCACAAAATGGAATAAGAAACTGACAGAGGACAGAGAGCAAGGAGAGATACCTGCAGAGGGCCCCATCTCTAACAGCACAGATCCGCCACCTTGGACACCTGTTGGGGATCAGCAGACAGGGAGCACGGGAGAGCAGCTTTGTGGAGCTCCCAGCAGGAGGCAGAGCACCTGGTAACCAATGATACACGCGTTCCCATGGCCCATTCTCTCCCCGATTCTCTACCTGGAGCTTCCTGGCTGGCTATGGCGGCTCGGCCAGCCAGGAACAGCAGCGCACATGCAGCTTGGATTCGCCCCACCCATGTCAGAGATCAGCGGACAGGAAGTACCAGAAAGAAGCTTCACAAAGTTCCCAGCAGGAGACAGAGAACCCAGGAACAGGTGATGTACGCTTTCCTAAACCCCTTTCTTCTTCCCCCCTTCTGCCTCCTCTGCTTCCCACCAGCTGCAGTCTCTTGGCTGGGAGGAAACTGCTTTGGATTCGCCCTGCCCACACCAGCCAGGCTCCTGAGATGGTGTTGGTTCTTTCTTCTATGCCTCCTGCGACCTCCCCCTCCTTTCTCTGGAACACCTGGCTCCACGTACCATGTTTGCGTCTTATTGAAAGGCTGTGAAGCCACGCCCAACTGGGGAACCACTCTCCCGGTCTGCGACACCATGCTGGTGGGATCCCTGCGGCTTTTTTTTTTTTTTTTTTTTTTTTGCTTTGTTCTGTTTGTTTTCTTTTTCTTTTCACAGCTTCGGAGCCCCTTCTAGCTGGGCTGCAATGCACAACTTAGTATCCACTCCCCTAATCTGAGCCATGTAGGTGGGATCCCTGGGGGCTTTTCTTTCTTTCTTTTTTTATTCTCTTCCCTCTCTCTTTTTCCATTTCTGTCTTTCTTCATTTCTCAGTTCTCGTCTCTCTACATTTATCTTCTTTTCCTGTCTCCTGAATACCTGGTGTTGTGTGACATCTATACCCCCCGCCCCCAGCCAGGCTACACTGCACAGCCTGGGAGCCACTTCATCGGTCTTAGCAGCCCCACCAGTGGGACTCTGGGACTTCTGGTGGTTTTTCTTTTCTTTTTTCTTTTCCAAATTTTCATCTAGTTATTTTTTTCTTTCTTTCTCCCTTTGTCTTTCCTTTTTTTTTTTCTTTTTGCTTTTCTCCATTTCTCTTCTCTCCACTGCAATGGCAAACTCCCTTAGCACTCTTTTTTTTTTTTTTCTTTGCTTGTTTGCTTTTAGCTCCTGGTTCTCTCTCCACTTTTGCATACCTCTATTACCTCCACACATCACAACCTCCCCCTCTTACCTGCCTACCTGCACCATTCACTGAACATCACACACCCGAGAAGCACAGGCACGGCCTACTGGAACCTGCCAAGCACTGATTCCTTGCCCATCCTGTTGGCCCTCATACATGCCACAAATAATCCAACCCAGACCCTCCCCTTCAGCTGGACCTGCCCTGCTACACCATAGCTGATTGACTGAACCTGCCTGTTGGACAAGGAGGTGAAATGTATTGTGAATACAGACAAACAAACAACAAGGAACACACAGTCCATCTGCTAAGACATAACCAAATAAAACAAAAAATCAGGACTAAACAAACAAATCTACAAGCAAGAAATGAAGAAAATAACTACTAAATGTCCCAAAGACAGCAGACAATATCAAAACTTATTTAAAAAAAACAGAACAGGATGGTTCCAGTAGGCATCCAAAATAAAATACCATATATCTTTCCAGTAGAAGAAAAGGCACTAAAATTACCTGACAGAGAATTCAAATCTCTAATGTTCAGAGCAATCCAAGAGTTGAAGCAAAAAGCAGATAAAAATGAGGAAAAAATAGACAAAGTTATGGAAAAGGCAGACAAATTCATGCAAAATACAGACAAAAAATGGAACAATTCAGGAAAGCAATACATGAACAAAATGCCAAAATAAACTCACAACTAGAATTCATACAAAAACAACAATTAGAAATCCAAAAGATAAACAAGATTTCAGAAATGGACAGTGTCACAGAAGTGCTGAGGAGCAGATTTGAAACGATAGGAGACAGAATCAGCGAAATTGAAGACAAACACTTGGATACAACTCTGTTTTAGGAAAAATCAGAAAAAAGAACAAAGAAAAACAAAGAAACCCTGAGAATTATGTAGGATACAATCAAAAGCAGAAATTTATGAGGGATTGGAGTTCCAGAACAGGGAGAGAAAACGGAAAACACAGAGACGATCACTGAAGAATTGCTGATGGAAAACTTCCCTAATATCACGAATGATGAAAAGCTGACCATCCAAGTAGCTCAACGAACCCCATATAGGATAGACCACAAAAGAAAAACACCAAGGCATATCATAATCACACTCGTTAAAACAAAAGACAAAGTCCTCCGAGCAGCTTGAGAAAAACATAAAGTCACATACAGAGGAGAAACAATAAGACTAAGCTCTGATTATTTGGCAGAAACCATGCAGGCAAGAAGGCAAAGGGATGACATCTATAAAACCTTGAAAGAAAAAAATTGCCAACCAAGAATACTATATCCTGCAAAACTTTCATTCAAATATGATGGTGAAATTAGGACATTTCCAGGTAAACAGAACTGAAGGGAATATGTAAAAACCAAACCAAACTTACAAGAATTATTAAAGGGAATCCTTCAATCTGAGAACAAACATCTGACCACAGCCTGAATCTAGGACTCAAGATTGTACCAGCCAGATACCAACCTAGGAAATGAACTCTTAAGCACTATCCAAAACTGAAAGAATTACAACAGGGAACCAGGGAGGTTAATCTGTAAATGACAACAACATCAGAACAATAAAAAGGGAATAAACGGCATAGGTATAGAACTTTCTAATGAAGAGGAAGGCAAGATGATACCAACTCATAATAGACTGGATCAAACCTAGGAAAATAGGGTAAATTTCAAGGTAACCACAAAGAAAGTTGAAAAACCTACTCATCAAAATAAAGAAGAAAAACATAAAGCCTCAATAAAAACAAAATCTACAAAAACAAAAGAAGTGAAAAAGAAATCCATAAACAAAAAGGAACTCAGCACAGGAGAGTAAGAGGAACAAAGAAAAGGTTAGCACCACAAAAAAAAGCACTACAAAATGAGAGCAGTAAACTCATGCCTATCAATAACCACACTGAATGTAAATGGCCCAAATGCACTCATAAAGAGATGCAGAGTGACAGTATGGATTAAAAAAAAAAAAAAACAGGATCCATCAATATGCTGTCTACAAGAGACACATCTTAGAAACAAAGACATAAATTTATTAAAAATCAAAGGATGGAAAAAAATATATCAAGCAAATAACTACCAAAAAAGATCAGGAGTGGCAATACTAAGATAAGATAGACTTTGAAACAAAATCCAACAAAAAAGACAAAGAAGAGCACTATATAGTGATTAAAGGGGCAATCCATCATGAAGACTTAACCATGGTAAACATCTATGCACCCAATAACAAGTCTCCAAAATACATAAAACAGACTTTAACAGCACTGAAAACAAAACTTGACAGTTCCACAATAATAGTAGGACATTTCAACACACCACTCTCAGTTAAGGAAAGAATATCTAGACAGAAACTCAACAAAGACACAGAAGAGCTAAGAGCACAATCGACCAACATGACCTCATAGACATATATAGAACACTCCACCCAACAGCTGCGAAGTATACAATCTTTTCCAACTTACATAGAACATTGTCCAGAATAGACCACATCTTAGTCCACAGAGCAACTCTCAACAAAATCCAAAACACTGAGATAATACAAAGTATCTTCTCTGACCACAATGCCATCAAAGTGGAAATTAACAACAGGAAGAGCAAGGGGAAAAAAATCAATTACATGGAAGCTGAATAACACCTTGCTTAAAAACCACTGGGTAAGAGAAGGAATCAAAGATGGAATCAAAAAGTTCTTAGAATCAAACGAGAATGAAAACACATCATACCAAAACCTTTGGAACACAGCAAAAGCAGTCTTCAGAGGTCAATTTATAGCAATAGATGCACACATCAAAAAAGAAGGGACAAACTCAAAACATTAGTTACACAACTTGAACAAATAGAAAGAGAACAGCAAAAGAAGCCCACAGCCACAAGAAGAAAGGAAAAAATAAAGATCAGAGCAGAAATAAATGAAATAGAGAATAGAAAAACAATACAAAGGATCAACAAAACCAAAAGTTGGTTCTTTGAAACAGTCAACAAACCACTGGCCAAACTGACAAAAGAAAAACAGGAGAGAACACAAATAACCCAAACAAGAAATGAAATGGGGGACATTGCAACAGGCCCAACTGAAATAAAAAGGATCATAAAAAGGAGTATTATGAAAAACTATACTCCAACAAATTTGAAAACCTAGGGGAAATGGACAAATTTCTAGAGACAGTACCTACCCAAACTAACACAAAATAATGTTAAAAATCTGAACAGATCCATAACAAGAGAAGAGATTGAAAAGGTAAAAAAAACTCCCAACTAAAAAAAGCCCTGGCGCATATGGTTTCACTGGAGAATTCTACCAAACATTCAGAGAAGAGCGTATACCAGTACTACTCAAACTATTTCAGAACACAGAAAAGGAAGTGATACATCCGAATTCATTCTATGAAGCCAGCATAACCCTGATACTAAAACCAGGCAAAGACACCACAAAAAAAGACAATTACAGACCAATAACTCTTATGAATATAGATGCAAAAGTTCTCAACAAAATTCTAGCCAATAGAATTGAGCATCATATCAAAAAATAATACACCAAGACCAAGTAGGAGTCATACCACACATGCAAGGATGGTTCAACATTAGAAAATCAATCAACGTAATCCACCACATAAATAAAAGGAAAGAAAAGAATCACATGATCACCTCAATCAACACAGAAAAGGCATTTGACAAAGTCCAACACCCATTCCTGTTAAAAACTCTCAATAAAATAGCTATAGAAGGGAAATTTCTCAACATAATAAAGGGCATCTATGCAAAACCAATGGCCAACGTTGTTCTCAAAGAAGAAAGGCTGAAAACATTCCCCTTAAGAGCAGGAATAAGACAAGGATGCCCTTTATCACCACTCCTATTAACATTGTGCTGGAAGTCTTAGCTAGAGCAATTAGGCAAGAAACAGAAATAAAGGGCATTTAAATTGGTAATGAAGAAGTTAAACTGTCCCTATTTGCAGATGACATGATACTAAGAAAATCCAAAAGACTCCACGAGAAAACTACTAGAACTAATAGAAAGATTCAGCAGAGTTGCAGGATACAAGATCAATATACAAAAATCAGTTGGATTCCTATACATCAACAAAGAGAACTATG
Source organism: Loxodonta africana (assembly GCF_030014295.1). NCBI lineage: Eukaryota > Metazoa > Chordata > Mammalia > Proboscidea > Elephantidae > Loxodonta > Loxodonta africana. The sequence goes on along the minus strand of NC_087357.1, from coordinate 79,543,655 downwards.
AAAAGGAAATCAGGAAAACAATACTATTTATAATAAAAAATAGCTCCTAAAAAATAAAATACTTGGGAATAAATTTAGCCAGGAATGTAAAAGACCTATACAAAGAAAACTATAAAACACTATTGCAAGAAACCAAAAGAGATCTACACGAATGGAAGAACGTACCATGCTCATGGATAGGTAGACTCAACATTGGAAAATGACAATTCTACCCAAAGCGATTTACAGATACAATGCAATCCCAATCCAATACCAACAACATTCTTTAAAAAGATGGAAAAACTTATCATTAACTTTATATGGAAAGGGAAGAAGCCTCGGATAAGAAAAGCACTACTGAAGAAGAAGAAAGTAGGAGGACTCGCACTACCTGACCTCAGAACCTACTATACAGCTATGGTAGTCAAAACAGCCTGGTACTGGTACAACCACAGATACACTGACCAATGGAACAGAATTGAGAACCCGGATGTAAATCCATCCACCTATGGTCACCTGATCTTTGACAAGGCCCCAAAGTCCATCCAATGCGGAAAAGACAGTCTTTTAACAAATGGTGCTGGCAAAACTGGATGCCCATCTGCAAAAAATGAAACAGGACCCATACCTCACACCATATACAAAAACCAACTCAAAATGGATCGAAGACCTAAATATAAAGCCAAAAACTATGAAGTTCATAGAAGAAAAAATAAGATCAACACTAGAAGCCCTAATACATGGCATTAACAGGATACAAATCACAACCAGCAACCCACAAGATCCACAGAATAAGCTAGACAACTGGGATAGTCTAAAAATTAAACACACTCACCAAAAGACTTCACCAAAAGAGTAAAAAGAGAACCTACAGACTGGGGAAAAAATTTTGGCTACTACAAATCAGACAAAGGTCTAATCTCTAAAATCTACAAGAAAATCCAACACCTCTACAATAAAAAGACAAATAATCCAATTAAAAAATAAGCAAAGGAAATGAACAGACACTTCACCAAAGAAGACATTCAAGTCGCCAACAGACACATGAGAAAATGCTCACCATCTCTAGCCATCAGAGAAATGGATATTAAAACCACAATGAGATACCATCTCACCCTGGTATTACTGGCATGAAACAATAAAACAGAAAATAACAAATGTTGGAGAGGCTGCAGGGAGATCAGAACTCTTATGCACTGCTGGTGGGAATGCAAAATGCCACAACCATTTTGGAAAATGATATGGTGCTTCCTTACAAAGCTAGAAATAGAAATACCACATGATCCAGCAACCCCACTACTAGGAATATATCCCAGAGAAATAAGAGTCATCACACAAATAGATACATGTACACCCATGTTCACTGCAGCATTGTTCACAATAGCAAAAAGATAGAAACAACCTAGATGCCCATCAACAGATGAATGGGAAAACAAACTGTGGTACATACAATGGAGTATTACACAATGCTAAAGAACGACGAATCTGTGAAGCATCACATTCATGGCTGCATCTGGAGGACATTATGCTGAGTGAAATAAGTGAATCACAAAAGGACAAATATTGTATGAGACCACTATTGCAAAAACTCATGAAAATGTTTACATACAAAAGAAACAATCTTTGATGGTTATAAGGGTGGGGAGGGGTGGGGATGGAAAAACACTTAACAGACAATAGATAAGCAGGCAGTAACTCTGGTGAAGGTAAGCCAGCGCACAATACTGGGGAAGCCAGCACAGCCTGAACAAGGCAGGGCCATGGTAGCTCCACAGACATACCCAAACTCCCTGAGGGACCGAATTGCTGGGCTGAGGGTTTTGGGGACCACAGTCTCAGGGAACATCTAGCACAATTGGCATAACAGAGTTTATAAAGAAAACGTTCTACATTCTACTTTGATGAGTAGCATCTGGGGTCTTAAAAGCCTGTGAGCAGCCATCTAGGACACTCCATTGGTCTCACCCCTTCGGGAGCAAGGAAGAATGAAGAAAACTAAAGACACAAGGGAAAGATTAGTCCAAAGGACTAATGGACCACATCAGCCTCCACCAGACTGAATCCAGTACAATGAGATGGTGCCCGGCTACCACCACTGACTGCTCTGACAGGGATCACAATAGAGGGTCCCGGACACAGCTGGAGAAAAATGTAGAACAAAATTCTAACTCAAAAAGAAAGAACAGACTTGCTGGCTAACAGAGACTGGAGAAACCCTGAGAGTATGGACCCCAGACACCCTTTCAGCTCAGTAATGAGGCCACTCCTCCTGAGGTTCACCCTTCAGCCAAAGATTGAACAGGCCCATGGAACAAAGCAAGACTAAAGGGGCACACCATCCCTGGTGGGGGCGGGGGGGGGGCTGGAAAGTAGGAGAGAACAGGAAAGCTGGTAACAGAGAACCCAGGGTTGAGAAGGGAGAGTGTTGACAGGTCGTGGGGTTGTTAACCAATGTCGTACCACAATGTGTGTACTAGGTGTTTGATGAGAAACTAGTTTGTTTTGTAAACCATCATCTAAAATTCAATTTAAAAAAAAAAGATATAACAAAAGAAATTTTTTTAAGTTTTTTTTTTTTTTATAATCTGTAATAGAAAACCCATTAGTGAAAAGTACATTTCAAGTATTTTTAGAGAGCAAATTAACAGATAAACCAAAATGAAGAAGGATTCATCTGGACTTTGATTCATCCAACTAGAGTTGACAAGAACATTTATTTTAAAAAAAAAAGTTTAAGTGGGACTGTTGCAGCAGGGTTTGAGACTACAGATTCAGGCTCTCCTCATTCAAGGATTTGGGAAATCCACAACCCAGGAGATAACTTCCTACCCTTACACCCTGAAGTAATATATGCTCATTGACAATCCCCAATCACAAACTGAGAACATCCAATCAAGCTATTCTAGTCAGGAGAGAATCACACCTTCTTAGACAACAATAGTGAAAACCTTTATCAACTATCTGCACCAAGCAACTCAGCCCCTCAGTTCTAAATATGTATTATTTGATTTATTCCCACTGGGATGTATTAATTTACATTTTTTTAGCTAAAAAAAAAAAAATGCTGCAAAACTGACTTAGGTACTTTCCAGTTTAAAATCTTCCAGTGGCTCCCATGGCCTACGAGGTAAAATTCCAACTCCTCTCCTAGCATCAAGAACCTCCTATTTCAGACCCTTTTCTCATCAAGCCCTACTGGTATTTTACATTCCATACATACTGATCATGTGGCAGTATTATGCTTCCTGGCCTTTATTAATGCTATTCCCTGTGCTCAGAGTGCACTTCTCTCAATCTTCTCTATTGGGCAAGCACTAAAATATCTACAGATTTAGTTCAAGTGAAGCATTTAATGACAACTTCCTCTCTTCTAAAACCATGTAAAATCAATCCCTTCCTGTCTTAATTATCTAGTGCTGCTGTAACAGAAATACCACCAGTGGATGGCTTTAACAAAGAGAAGTTTATTCTGTCACAGTGCAGTAAGCTAGAAGTCCGAATTCAGGGCACCAGCTCCAGGCGAAGGCTTTCTCACTCTGTCGGTTCTGGAAGAAGGTCCTTGTCGTCAATATTCCCCAGCTGAGGAGCTTCTCAGCACAGGGACCCCAGGTCCAAAGGATGCACTACTCTCCTGGCTCTTGTTTCTTGGTGGTAGGAGGTCCCCATGTCTCTCTGCTCACTTCTCTCTTTTATATCTTAAAAGAGGTTGGTTTAAGACTAAACCTAATCTTGTAGATTGAGTCCTGCCTCATTAACATAACTGCCACTAATCCCACCTCATTAACGTCATAGAGGTAGGGTTTACAACACATAGAAAAATCACATCAGATGACAAATGGCTGACAATCACACAGTACTGAGAATCATGGACTAGCCAAGTTGGCATACATTTTGGGGGGGACACAATTCAATCCATGACAAGTACTTAATATCTTCCAGGCTCTAGGCTAAGCTCTTTGTAATGATTAGCACATTTTATCCCCATGAAAGACTTACTATTATCATCTACATAATGCAAATGGACTGCCACTTCTGACCAAGAAGTATAAGAAGATCTTGATTTAGCCTCCTATCTGAACCACCAACAAAAAAAAGGACAAAATACATAAAACAATGGTTTTCAAGACACACAGTACAACAGGCAATGAAGGACAATGGTCTCTGAGAGATAGAAAACAATCAAAGTGAGCCCTGTGGTTGTCTCCTGCTTACTGGTGACCTCTCAGGCCAAGGGACAGGGAAGGGAATATCAGGGGAATTCAGAAATATTTAAGTTGAGGCTAAGCTGAGGGTGCAGGAAGACTAAGGCAACTAGATTTTACAAGACAGAGTTCCAGATATGAGAGAGCTTCACTGAGAGAGACCATGGAGATGTACAAAAGGTCTCCCTTGAATACTGAGAACATGCATGTGAGAACACTAACCCAAGGTTGGAGAACAGATTACAGTGGATAGTACCTGGTACCCACACAATACTAGGAGTAGTGTCTCTTCCCACTAGTCTGGAAAACCTCACAATTCAAGGAATATCGGGTAGAGTATTCAGAAGGTTCTTGCCTTTGTAACGGAGAACAATTAGTCCAAGATTGAACATTGTTCTGGCCCCCCTTAATAAATCTTAACAGCAAGACCGAAAAGGGTCAGACTGTTTCAAAGCAACTTAACGGCATCCCAGAACAAAGCTCAAGAATATTTACAGCAATATGAAAATATCCAGCACCCACAGGGTGAAATTTACAATGCCTGGAATCCAATAAAAAATTACCAACAGGCAAAAATGTAGGAAAATATGAACCATAAAAAGAAGAAAAATCAACCAATCGAAACTGACCCAGAACTCACAGAGGTGTTAGAATAAGCAAACAAGGACACTAAAAACATTACTATGACTGCATTTGTATTTTCAAAAATCAGCTACATGGAAGATATAAAATAGAGCCCAACCAAACTTCTCGGGATAAAAACTACAATGTGTGAGATGAAAATACACAGGATGGGATTTATAGCAGGTAAGACTTTTCAAACAAAAAGATTAGTGATTTTGAAGATATAGAAGCTATCCAAAATAAAACACTGAGAGAATAAATAAATAAATAAAATGAATAGAGGGTGGGGAAACAGAAAAAAAATCTGAAGAAATAATAGCTGAAAACTTATACATGTAATCAAAACTATAGTCACAGATCCAAGAAGTTCAACAAACTCCGAGCACAAGAAACTGTACTAAGGCAGATCACAATTAAATTGCTCCAAGCCAGTGATAAAGAGACAATCTTAAAATTAGCTGAATAAAAAGACATAGCATAGAGGGGGACAAAGATAAGGATGACAGCAGATTTCTTGCCTAAAACAATGCAAGAAAGAAGACAATAGAGCAACATCTTTAAAGTACTGAAAGGAAAAACTGTCAACCTAGAGGTCCGTATCCAACAAAAACACGTTTCAAAACTAAGGGGAAAATAAAGACTTTTTCAAGAATAAAAAGCTAAATGAGTTCATTAGCAGCAGACCTACATTCCAAGAAATGTTAAAGGAGATCATTGAAGTAGAATTAAATTGATACCACGTGGAAATCTGGATCTATCCAAAGCAATGAAGAAGACCAGAAATTGTAACTGTATGAGTAAGCATTTAAGATTATATTTTATTCTTATTAACAGAAAATAATAACAATGTAGTGTAAGGTTTATAATACATGTGGAAGTAAAATGTCTGACAACAACAGCACAAAAAGTCGGGGGGTGAAGTGTACTTTTTGTAAGATTCTAATACTATACGTGAAGTGGTATAATAACACTTGAAGATGGTCAATAAGTTAAAGATATATGCTATAAAGCCTAAAGCAACCGTTAAAATAGCAAACAGAGTCAGAGCTAATAAGCCAACTAAGGAGATAAAATGGAATCATTAAAAATAACCTCAATCCAAAAGAAAGCAGAAAAAGAAGAAAAGCGGAATAAGGAACAAATGGGACAAACAGAAAACAAATGGCAAAATGATAATATCAAACCTAACCATAGCAATAATCACATTAAATATAAATGGTCTAATTACCCCAATTAAAAGTCAGAAATTATCAGATTGGATAAAAAAGCAAGTCTCAATTATGTGCTGCCTAAAAGAAATACAATTTACATATGAAGACACAAATAGGTTAAAAGTAAAAGGATGGAAAAAGATATAGAATGCCAGCAGTAATCAAAAGAAATCTAGGGTAATTATATCAATATCAGACAAAGCAGATTACAGAGTAAAGAATATTATTAAGAATAAGTTCATTTCAAAATGATAAATGGTTCCTGAGTGGTGCAAATGGTATGTGCTCAGCTGGTAACTGACATGTTGGTGGTTCAAACCCGTCCAGTGGCCCCTCAGAATAAAGGCCTGGTGATGTGCTCGCGTAAAGATTACAGACCAAAAAAACCCTGTGGAGCACAGTTCTACTCTGTAACACATGGAATTACCATGAGTCAGAATTCACTTGACAGCAACAGGGTTTCCAAAATTATGTTGTTGTTGTTGTTAGGTGCCATCAAGTTGATTCCAACTTATAGCAACCCTATAGGACAGAGCAGAACCACCACGTAGGTTTTCCAAGGAGCAGCTGGTGGATTTGAACTGCTGACCTTTTGGTTAGCAGCCAAGCTCTTAACCACTACGTCACCAGAGCTCCTCCAAAATTATAAAGGGGGTCAATTCGTTAAGAGGTCATAACAGTCCTAAACGTCTGTGCACCTAGTAACAGAGCTTCAAAATACATAAAGCAAAATTCACAGAAGAACTCAAAAAAAGTGAACTTTAATCTACGTCATGCACAAATATAAATTCCAGTTGGATTAAAGATATAAATTTATAGTAGAAAAATAATGAGGCAAAATTATCATTATTTTTTGGCAATGAGTTACCTAGGAAATCCAATGGATTCCATTGAAAAACTATTACAAATAGAGACTTAGTTGAGAAAGCTCTTTCCAAAATTAATTTAGAAGATATAATATCTTACCTACATCAACCATATCCAGTTAAAAAATATAGGGGATAAAGACAGATAATTGAACAACTGAATTTATCTACCTTCCCTCTTGAAATCGCTGTGCAGTAATAGTAAAAGTGTGTGTGTGTGTGTGTGTTTTAATGTCACAAACCTGCAATAACAAAGAGAGTAGCAGAGGTGACAAAAACCAATAACATTTTGGAAGCTGGAGGCAGATGCTAAGTGGTAACGAACTTGCCAGACCTGAGAAATCTAACTTTAAGCTAGCAGTAAGATAGCAAATATGCTACTTGGATAACAACATCAAATTCCTCCAAAGCTCAGGAATTAAAGCACCAGAGAAAATGGTACAAGAGGGCTGATCATAGGATTAAAAACAGGAGAATACACTCAGAGACTGTTTATGAGCAAATCAGACCACCCTCCCAGATCTCATCTCCTGCTAAAACTGACCCTGCAGCTGCTGGTCCCCGACTCCAGCAGAGGTTGAATTGTTTATGCTCTGGAGAAGAAAAAACAAAGGTGTCTGGGCCAAGAGACAGCACACAGGATTACAGGTGAGGGTAACGTACTGGCAACAAGAAGATTGAGTGAGAGCTCGTGTACTGAATGTTCAGATGCTCTGCTCCTCCAAGGCTTCTTCTCCGTCTTGGGCCCCAAATCTCTGGCAGCCAGGAGAGGCAGTCTGGGCAATATGGCCCCAGAGGAAAGACCTATCAAAATGGACTGGCCAGATCACCCTGCAGTGAGCCACAGTTAGTGAATAGACTTGTTTGTGCCCCATTCTTAGCTACGTGAACAGAGCCAAGGTTAAGAATCTTAGCCAATACTTATACAGTACTTTTTATGTGCCAAGAACTATGAGGTAGTTAACATTACTATTCCTATTTTACGGATGAGAAAAAAGAGATATGGTGAGGTCAAGGAAAGTGCCCACATATATACAACTGGAACATCGTGGGTACAATATTCACACTCAGGCTGAGCCCACACTCCCCATGCCTCCCACACACTCTCCCTCTTCCACACTGAAACCACGTTGCCTGCTTTCCAAACATTTTACAATTTTTCTCCCACATAACCTTTTTCAGGAAACTACTAGGAGAAGAGCTTTACCATAATGAGGTAGGAAGGCAAAAGAGAGGAAAAGGGGGGATCCAGAACACGAGCGATCCAATGCAAGAGGAAGATGGCAGAATTCCCAGGACGGCAACACCGCACAATTGAGAAGGCAGCCTTTCTAGATCGGAGGAGGCCAGAAGGAACACTCCAGAAACAAATTCCTTGGGAAGATGTGATGTGTAAAATATCTAATTTGTACGAGCATATTGAGAGGAGATATATACTTCTCAAGAAGAAAATTGAGTTTCATTAGTGATCAATACAGAAAAACTTAAGTAAACAAAAAAAACAAAAGTTATGAACTACCAGAGAACAAATGGTGCAAGAGAAAGAAATTAATCAATTTATTATATGGCTTAGTTGTGAACAATGTTTACATAGTCACAATAACTTTTGTTGGTGTTGTTAGCTGCTGTAAAGCCGGCCCCTGACTCGCGGTGACTCCATGCACAGAGAGATCAAACCATTATGATCCACGGAGTTTTCATTGACTAACTTTTGGAAGGAGATCACCAGGCCTTTCCTCCTAGTCTGTCTTAGCCTGGAAGTTCTTTCGAAACCTGTTCAGCATCATAGTAACATGCAAGCCTCCACTGACAAACGGATGGTGGCTGTGCTTCAGGGGCATTGGCTGGGAATTGAACCTGGGTCTCCCACATGGAAGGTGAGAATTCTACCACTTAACCACAAATATCCTCCCTAATAATATTAAAAAAAAAAAAAAAGAAAGAAATCATCCAGTCGATTCCAACTCATAGTGACCCTATAGGACCGAGTAGAACTGCCCTATAGGGTTTCCAAGGCTGTAATCTTTACAAAGCAGACTGCCACATCGCTCTCAAGCAGCCTAGTGCTTTAACCACTGTGCCACCAGGGCTCCTTCCGTAATAATCTAGACACTGACTATTAACCCAAAATACAGGTAGTCCCTGTCATGTATTCAAGTCACGACAAGCCACAATTATGACTGTCTGGGATTTTGTTGTTCTTGTTTACATCTTAACATTAGGAACACATACTACATACAATTATGCCGCACAGAATTTGCTGGTGTTATCATTCTCAGATGTTCAAAGATCCGATTTATAAAGACACTGATAATAAAGGACGAAAATGATGAAAACTAAAAATAAAGGAAGTATTCGACTTACATCAGAATCGACTTATGATGGAGTTGTCGAAAGGAAACCTGTCGTAAGTTGGGGGCTAGTATCCTGCTGTAACTAAGTTGGGAGGAGATGGGTGAGGGACGGAGGACATGAGGAAAGAGGACTAAATCTCAGCGTCCGCATCAAAAAATCAGTGACTGACACCCAGATCTGAGAAGTTGGGAACTAGCAATACAGTGTGCTTTGTACAGATACAGAGGTAAATACAGAACAATTGGCTAAGAGTTGAAAGTGCTTAACTCCAGGAAACAGGCAAAGGGCAGGGGGCTGCTGTGTTTTGTAACAAGACCTTTAAACTATGTCACTGTTTAAGCTATATATATATGTATACACAGCTTTGATAAATACGTAAACTTAACTTAAAAAAATAAATAAAACGTAGTAGGAGAAAAGAGCCATTTAAAATAGCAACAATAACGTCTACTAAAAAAAGAAGGGAAAAAACCCTAAAAGTAAATTAGCACAAATATGCAGAACCTCTATGTATAAACCTTTAAAACCTTAATAACAGAAAATATAACTTGATTACATGAAAAATATGCCTTTTGTATAAGAAAACTAAATATTATAAAGATATAAATTCTCGCTAAATTGATCTATATAGTCAGTATGATCTCAATAAAAATAACAAAAAAATTTTGGAGAGGAATCTGGCAAAAAAAGACACTAAAGTTTACCAGAAAAAAAAAGGAAGAGTGATGGAGGGGAAAAAAGGGAATGTGCAGAGTGGCCCTGTCAGATATTAGGTTGCACTGTATAAAATTGCCACTCTTTTTTCTAAATTATATTTATTTTGCTGTTGTTGAGAATATACACAGCAAAACACACACCAGTTCAACAGTTTCTCCATGGACACTTTAGTGACATTGATTACTTTCTTCGATTTGTGTAACCATTCTCTCCTTTTCTGAGTTGTTCCTCCCTCGTTGACATAAACCCACTGCCCCCTAAGTTTCCTATCTAATCTTTTGAGTTGCTGTTGTCAGTTTGATCCCATATAGATAGTTCTAATAGAGTGTAATGCTCAAGGCAGATACTTTTTACCAGTTAAGCTAAACTATTGTTTGGTTTTAAGACTTCAGGGGATATTTTTAATATCAAAAATGCTTATGTATTGACAATTTCATACAGTTCAACTAATAAAACTAATTCTAAATCTATAATAATTAAAAGTTTGGAAACCCAGAAATAGATCCAAATACATACAGGAATTTAATATATGATCAAAGTGCCACTTTAGAGCTGGGGGGGGATGAACTATTCAGTAAGTGACAGGAAGGACAAATGGCTCGTGTTTTCAAATAAAGTGGATTCTGACCTCACTCTTTAAACCAAAATAATATTAGGAGACTCAAGTAATTTAAAGAAAAACTGAAACTGTAAAAGTAGTCTTACTGGTCTTAAGGTGTGAAAGCAACACCAGAAGCTAAAAGGAGAGGATAAACTTGTCCACATCCAATCAATCTACCAATATTGCCCCAAAAGTAAACAAGCTAAAGAGAAAGTCGAAATGAGGGAGAAAGTGATATACGCATGACAAGCAAAGGGTTAAAATGTGCAGTAAGTCCTCATAAGTCAGTGAGCAACAGAAAACCAGTAAACAGAAAAATAGCCCAAGGACTGGAGCATGTTTTAGCGCTGCGCTGCAGTGTGGTAGCTCTAGCCACTGTAACTGATTTCAACTGAGATCTGCTCTAATTGTGAAATACGCACTGGATTTCAAAAACTTAGTGCAAAAAATGTAAAATACATCAATAATTTCTATATTGATTATATGTTGAGATATTGGGTTAAGTAATAGGCATTATTAAAATTAATTTCACCTGTTTCCTTTTACTACTTTCAGTGTGATTATTACTACCAAGTGTAAAATGGTATGTGACTTGCATTATATTTCTACTGACAGCGCTGGTTTAGAGAGTAAGAAACACAAATGGTCACAGATCTATTAACAGGAAAATATGAGATGGCTACCATGTTGATTAGGGTGTGATTATGAGTTACGTTTTGAAGAATAATTTGTTAATAATACTTATTATTTTAAAAACACATACCATTCAACCCAGAAAATTCTCTTCTAGGAATTTTTACTACAGAATCACTCACATAAGTGCAAAAAGATGTATATAAGAATGTTCATTGCTGCAGTATTTGAAATAGAAAAAAAAAAACCTAAATGTCTGTGAAAAGGAAATTATCATAATACACTATAAAAAGTCCATACAGTGCAATACAATACAATGAGGAAGAGCTACACTTATGGGCACTAATACAAGTGCGTGCCAGTGATATATGTGGAGTGAAAAAAGATGGCTTCACACAACACGCATCGTTTATCCTCATGTCTGTTTTTTAAAAAGCCATAGATACATGTTGGGAAGCCCTTTACTATATTTTTATGCAAATAACGCTTACCGTCTATGGTTGTTTGCCGACCACACCCTCCTCCCCTCCCCCGACTCCGTGAGGTATGTTTGTAAGTGTGGCTATGCTAGGTTTTTTTTACATGTTGCTGTAAAAAAATAATTAGCATAGCACACTTACAAACATACTTCTCTAGAGGAGGCCACGGTTGGCAAACAAACAGAAGCTGTGCATCATTTGAGTAAAAATACGGAACTTTTTACGTTACGCACTTCTGTAATACAGTCACAATGAGGACGTGTTACTTTTATGATTTTTTTTTTTTAAGCTGTGAATAAACATAATAAAAAAAAAAAAAAAAAACATAATTGCACCTGGAAATGACCCCTTCATTGCACTGTTTCCTACATTTTGTAAGTTAGAAGAAATATTGAGGTGACTGAGGAAATTTGGTTGCCCGATTCACCCACCCTCCCAGAGGAGATGAATACAGTCAGTATATGCGGTCTCTCTGCTCACTTAGAAATTACCACAGACACCCCTATCTGACTCTGCCATCCTCCTGGACAGTGCTTGGTCGCCTTCCTGTCCTTCACATAGGATCTGTCATGCTCACCTTCCAGTCCTCCAGCCCAGTCCTTCTCTCGGTGACCATCTGACCTCCACCTCTATGGGCTCCTGACTAAAGTCACCAAGTCATTTCCTGACTGAGAGCACAGCCCCTGCTCTGAGCAGCATGATGAGGACAAAGAAATGAGAAACTGGGGAAAAGAAAGGGCAGGTTCAGGGCTCCAGTTTCCCCTTTGGGGAGACTCCACCTTTGCAAATGCCGTTCTCCAATTACAGTTCCAAGTCTTTCCTCAGCCTCCAATTTCTCACCTCCTGGGACACCCTAGTTTTTCTTGTTGTGTCCAAAAAGCAAGGATCGGAAGAGAATTCTCTCCTGTACTTTCAAAAGCAAGAAAGAATTTCAGAACTTTTTAGGATTTCGGAACTTAGATGAAGAATGTTATGGGGTGAGTATTCAGAAAAATTGCCTGGTCCATAAAGGTGGCGAGGACTTGAGAGTGATCCGACTCCTCTTAAAATGCCAGGTTATTTGAATTCCCCTCCTCCCCCCACCCCCTTTTTCTATCACTGATGTAGTCAAGGAAAAGAGGAAGCTGGTTATTTTGCCAGGGTTTTTCAGCCTCTTGTTTTGCTGAGTAAGGTATGCAAGATGAAGGGTAGCGTGGAGGAGGACAACCGAGAGCCAGCAAAAAGGAGGAGAAAGATTTGGCAAAAAGGAGGGAAAAAATAGAGTGAGTCAGCCATGGGGAGAAGAAATAAGGAAAAGAGTTGAACCGTTTAAAGGGGATGGTTAGGAAATGATACAGTTTACTGTTAGTTGTAATCTCTTCCTTCTCCATTTGTCCCCAAAACTTCCATCAATATCTACATTGCCCCTTTATTTGGGTTTGGAGCTTGGTGATAAAAGAACATGTAAGACTAGCCTCCAGATTAATACTAGGTACTGGTAAAAAAAAAAAAAAAAAAAAATTGTTTTTTTTTACCAGGTTACACTTACATGAATAATTGCGCTTTACATTCACACACATTATTTCATTGGCTTAGTCATTCTTTCAGCAAATAGTTAATAAGCATGTTCGTTGTGCCGCCACCCATCTGTCAACTTGTGGTGGCTTGTATGTTGCTGTGATGCTGGAAGCTTTGCCACTATTATTTCAAATACCAGCAGGGTCACCCATGCATGATGGATAGGCTTCAGCAAATTAAGACAGATCTGGAAGAAGGCCTGGTGATATACTTTCAAAAACTAACCAGTGAAAACCTTATGGGTCACAATAGTACATTGTCTGAATTGCTTGCTTTGGACATGTCATCAGGACGGATCGATCACTAGAGTAGAACATCACATTTGGTGAAGTAGAGGACCAGGGAGGGCAGGGAGGCCTTTGGGGAGATAATTGGCACAATGGTTGCAGCAATGGACTGGAAGGTGCCAGTGATTGTGAGGACGATGGAGAACGGGGCCACTGTAAAAATGGTGTGGTGGGGGCATCTGACCTCCTCTAACTTCACCGGGGGGAGAATCACCATCATCATCAACAGCCTAAGGCTGATTGCTATGAAGTGGAAGTGTGAGGTATATCTCCACCCTCCAACCTTTTTACCAATTATGATATCAGTCGTCCCTCCCATAGCACTCTCCACTTCTCTGCTAGGTTTAATAATTCATTGCTTGGCCACACAGAACTCACAAACTGTACTTACAGTAATGGGGTTCATTAGGGAAGTAATAGGTTACAATTCAGGATACAGTTTCTTCAGTCAGGACAAACTCTTCTCAGCCATGCCTGCAAGAAAGCCTCTCTGTGGCCCTCAGCCCCTCGGCCCAGCCTCTGCCCTGCTCAGGCAAGTGTCATAAAGCTCTTTCACTCCATCGATAAGTGCCTAGAGGCACCTCACTCAGTAAGCCTCGGCCTGAAGGCACTCATGTCTCTAGCTCTGAGGGCCACCAAGCTAGCTCTGCCAACAAGTGCCCAGAGGCACCCCACTCTGCCAGCAAGCCTTCTGCCCAAAGGTACTCAACTTTCTCTCTCCATGGGCTGGAAAGCCCACCACGCCATCTCCTGCTGGTCTTCTCCTGCCACCATTTCTCTGCTGCTACATCTAACCATCTCTCGCTCTCTCTGGTGTTACAGCTTTCTATCTCCTGAATCTAGGAGGTTCTCAGTGCAGGGACCCCGAGTCCAAAGGATGCACTCTGCTCCTGCCTCGTCTTTCTTGGCAGTACTGAGGTCCCCACTTTGCACCTCTGGAATGGCTCATTTTAAGCCTAGCAGGATTGCAAAACTGACCAATCCCCTCCTTGGGGTTTCATACACCTTATTTGCATGGTCCATCCCCCACAAGGGTGCCATGCACTTTCTTTGCATTATTAGCAAGCTATCTAATCCCTTTGGTGGGCCACAAACACCTCATTTGCATAGCCCCACTCAGTCATTCGTTGGGATTTACAAGATCATGGTGAGAAAGGCCATATAAAAGCAATCCATTGCATGGCAGGCCACTTCCTGGCTTTTCTAGCCATGATCCTTTCAAACTTAGTGGATAACTTTCCTCTCCCAAACATCTTACCAGTCCGAAACTGTCATTTACAATTAGTCCTTCAGTAGGGCAGAGTCCTCAGGGTCAGGTTACTCAGGTACCAGCCCTTCAGGTCTGCTGCAGGTATTCACATGATCTGGTCAGGTTCTTCAAAAGACATCTCATCTTCACCCTTTCTGGCCTCTGATAAAATTTAACCGAGAGAAGATTATTCCCTTTCTCTGAGCCTCATGAGGTATCAGCATAGCAAAGCCTTTAAGGGACTTTAGTTTCGGCCACTCTACTCCAGTCCAGCAATGCCTCCCCTTTAGTCCACTCTTTCACACCTACAGCTTCTACAATTACAGTTTTTACAATCACAATTAATCCTGTTAACAGTCAACACTCACAACTGAATCACACAATCCTATGAGCATCTTTGCCCACCTTCTCTTCCCCACACTCATCAGGCAAAGAGGAATCTATCCAGAGGGGATTCTCCCTTGTCACCCTCATTTAGTGTAAGCACACCCATGAAAGCGTGTAAGCCAGCCACTTCATGCTTTTATCTCCCCCCATTTTAGATAGCCAACATTTACATTGCTCATCCCTACCAAACCAGTACTCAAGAATGTTCCTTGATATGAAGAATTTTCTGTTCTGGTTGGGACTTTGAGCATCTGCGCCCATAAGCAAAGTCCAGTCCAGAGCAAGCCATTAAATTGCAGCAATCTACACTAGCTCATGGTGTCAAATACCTTTCTCTTCATTCAGGTGGGTTCTGGTCAGCTCATCCGTAACCATCCAAGTTAGGTCAATAGGTACAGCCATATAGACTCAGGAGTCCACACACCTCAGACCAGCTAGCCCGTCTCTCTTTCTCTCTCTCTCATCCCTACCCACTATGGGCTAGGTAGGTCAACGGATGTCACCCATAGGCTCAGGGGTACACACAATTCCCTGCACTTCAGACTAGCCAACCCCTTCTCTCTCATCCCTAGCCCCCGTGGGCTAGATCAATGGGTGCCAATGGGACATGCCCAAACTCAGCCCTTCTCTTCATTGCTGCACCTCCCCCACTTCCACTCATCTTGTGGCCCCAGATGGTCACCACAAGTGAGTAGACCAGGCTGTCTATTCTCTGGATCCTTCAGCTTCCAGTTCTGGAAAGGGTTCTTGTGATGGACACTGATTTTTCCTGCCTCAGTGCATCTAACAACAAACTCATTGCTTGAAATTCAGACGGCAAAAGAGTCATTTTCTTCCCTGCAAGCCTTTGCTTCAAATGCAAATTGCCTTCTCTCCCAGCAGTTCTGAGTGGGTTTGCATATCTTTTCAAATGCAAATTTCCTGACTCTGAAAGTTCTGGGTGGGACTCAGGTTCTCAACCTAAGCCACCAATACTTTATATACAGGGCTACTGCTTTCAGACCCACAGCCTGTGTTTCTTTTGAGCAAATCCTACTTTCCCTTTTAGCATATCCAATCACTTATTGGCTAAAGGCAGAGTTACACACTCTCTGTTATCTATAATACCCGATAATCATTTCCATCATACATATATGTCCGTTTTCCAGCACAAGGTAGGAGAAACATTCAACATCCATAGTAAACCAAAAAAAAACAAACCCAGTGCCGTCCAGTGGATTCTGACTCATAGCAATCCTATAGGACAGAGTAGAACCGCCCCATAGAGTTTCCAAGGAGCACCTGGCAGATTCAAACTGCCGACCTTTGGTTAGCAGCCGTAGCACTTAACCACTACGCCACCAGGGTTTCATATCCACAGTACATTCAAATAAACACCTAACCTTTTTAAAAACATTCCAGTTCCATCTTCTTTTCTCCACACCTTGACTATCTTCCCATTCATATGCATATGGCCTTGGGCCTCTGGCTGTGTGGAACCAGAAGACCCCCGGCCCCTATCAATCATCTTGTTTAGCCTGCCTGGATTTTGATCCAAGCCATTCCAGATGCAGCTTTTCTCCCCTCAGCTGCAGCATAACATCTCTTAATTTCATTTCAGACATTACAGGTAACAACAACCAAAGTAACCATCTAAGAATCAAAAGTAACACTTCCCATGCCCCTTCATTCTTTCTCTTACAAAGTCTCATGCTTTTATGAATGGAGCCATTGCAACAAGTCCCACTTCTGACCCAACTGTGAAGGAGCCCTGGTGGCACAGTGGTTAAAGTACTCCACTGCTAACTGAAAGGTGGGCAGTTTGAACCCACCAGACATGCTGCTGGAGAAAGATGTGACAATTTGCTTCCATAAAGATTACAACCTTGGAAACTCTGTGGGGCAGTTCTACTCCATCCTATAGGATTGCTATGAGTCAGAATTGACTTGACGGCAATTTGTTTGGTTTGGCTTGGATAGTGATCCCTAGAAGAGATGATATAGGTTGAACCAGAGGGAGTGCAGTGGGAATAGTGAGAAGCGGATGAATTCTGGGTGTATCTTGAAGATAGAGCCCACAGGATTTTCTGACTGAGTGGATAAGGGTATGCAAGAAAGAAGGCAGTAAAGGGTTGCTCCAAGATTTGTGGTCTGACCATAGGAGAGATGGAGTTGCTATTAACCAAGATGGGAAAGACTATGGGTCCAGCAAGTTAAAGCAAGGGAAAATTTGAAGACAATTCTGGAGATGTAGGATAAAAGACAGATGTACAAGTCTGGAATTTTAGAAGAGAGGTCTGGGCTGAGAGATCTACCAGAGGCTAGATGAGATTATCAAGGCAGTGAGTGTAGATAAGTAAGAGAGCCAAGGCCTGAGCCTTGGAGCATTCTAATGTTAAGAATCTGAAGAGAAAAGGAAAAACTAGTAACAGATACTGAGGAGTAGCACTTGGGAGGTAGGAGGAAATCCATGGGAATGTAGTGTCTTCAAAGCTGGAAGAAGAAAATGTGTCAAGGAGGATGTGCCAGATGCTGGTGACAGCTCAAGTAAGAAAAGAATTGAGACATGATTATTGTTGCTGGTGGGCTTGATGAGAGAAGTTACAGCAGTGTGGTAAGGACAAAAAACATGACTAGAGGGTGGTGTAAGAGAGAATGGGGAAAACATCTTTGTGACATAGGAGTAGGCAAAGTTATCTTAGACAGAAAGAACATAAAAGGCACTAATCATAAAATTTTTTAAATGATAAATTGTACTTCATCAAAACTAAAACCATCTTCTTTTCCAAAGACACCATTAAGAAAATGAAAAGATAAACTGCATACTTGGTGAAAATATTCTCAAATCGTATATCTGACAAACAACTTGAATCTGTAATATACAAAAAACTCTTCCAACACAATAAGAAGACAAAAAAATAATAATAATGGGCAAAATATTTGAACAAATACTTCACAAAAGAAGATACACAAATGGTGAATAAGCATATGAAAAGGTGCTCAATACTTTTAGTTATCAAGGAAATGCAAATTAAAGCCACAATGAGATGCTACTACAGAGCAGTTAAAAATGGCTAAAATTGAAGACTGACAACACAAGTTTTGGCAAGGATGTACAACAACCGAAACTCTCATGCATTGCTCGTAGAAATGTAAAATAGCACAACCACTTTGCAAAACACTATGGCAGTTTACACCTACCAAAACCAATCAAATCAGTTGCCATCAAGTCAATTCCAACTCATGAAAATCCCATGTATGGCAGAGCAGAACTGTGTTCTTTTCATATGGAAGTAGAAAATAAAGTCATTAACTGAGGACATTGTATTCACCCAAGCAGTAACAAATATGCTGGTAAGAGGGTCACCACCCTCATTGAGAATCTCAGCGAGGACAGGGAAAAATACATTTGACACCCAGAGAATATCCACTAGGGAGTTTCTTGTACTTCACTGTCCAACTTTGACAATAAGTGGACCATCCATCATCAGTGGATGATTCATCTTCAAAGTCCAATTTTAGAGTGTACTTCCTAGGACACTTCTGGTACTAAAAGAATAATTTCTTTTATAAGCACAAAGCTGGTTCCTATAAGCAGAGGTTAAAGATGCCCCAAATGTCCAACTTTTCCAAAGCTGCTGTACCACTCCATCGTCTCTAACATCAACTACTCCCTCTCCCTCCCATCTTTGGGTTCCCTACTTCGCTGCAACATCAAACAGAACTCACAAGCCATATAAAGGGAATGGCTCACGTGGTTGTTGAGGCTGGCAAGTCCCAAATTCGTTGGTCAGGCATAAGCTTCTCCCTACCCATGTGGCTGCGGGATTGGACGAACCCAAACTGGCAGTTCAGACCTCAGCCTACTGGCTCCAAGGCTGTGGAAGCCGGCAAATCAGGTCACATGATAGGCTGCTGGCCTAAGGGGCTGTGGTATCAGACACCAGGCCTCTGGGGAGGTCAATTGATCACAAACGGGGTGCAGGATCCAGATTCAGAGAGATAGCCTCGCCAGGACACACACATATATCTCAGATGCAGGCCACACCCCAGGAAAGGTATGACTTTAGTAAGGGTGGGGCTTGAGTCACACCGTCCTGCAAGCCTGTGACCCAAGACACTCCTTACTCCATCCTGCCTCATCAACTTGTAGAGGTCAGTATCCACAACACATAAAATGGAGGACAACCACGCAATACTGGGAATCATGGCCTAGCCAAATTGACACATAACTCCCAACTATCACAGGGTCCATATAACTCATCTGCATAGTCCCACTCAATCAATGTGCGTAAGTCACAAAGATCACGGCTAGAAAGGTCATATTAAGTAATTCATTGCACCACAAGTACCAAATATCATACTTGGGATCACCAAAACACAGTCCCTAAAACTCTGGTATTTGTAGGTAGAAGGTTAACTGGGGATTATTCCTGGAAATCATATCTACAAGGGGTGAGGAATGCAAGATTGGGCAGAAGGAGTTGAACAGCAAGCTGGCTGCAACAGAAACCTCAGCTAATTCTATGGGAATCCTTGGAGCTGGCACGGCCCTTCAGTGTTTTTCCAACTTGAAGCCAGGGTTCTGGACCTTTACTTAAAAAAATCAAACCTGTTGCCTTCGAGTCAATTCCAACTCATAGCGACCCTATGGGACACAACAGGGCTGTCCCATGGGGTTTCCAAGAAGCAGCTGGTAGATTCAAACTACTGACCTTTTGGTTAGCAGCCAAGCTCTTAATAACTCCCCTCTCATAATCAACCAGTCATTGGTTACAGGCTGCCCAGAGAGAGCAGGCAACACTGGGCAAGGCAGAGGACAATTCCCACAGAGAGATGTAGCTGAGAACCGTTAGCAGCCCACACGGAATGCCTCGGTCCTGAAGAAATCTGGTGGGCACACCACAGCATTCACTACACTTGCTGTACCCTCATATCAACACTGTGAGTAAAGGAAGGCAAGTCATTTTGCTACCGTTTTACAAGTAGTATTAGATAGCTTACCAGTATTTTCTTTTTCCAGCCCAGGGCTCTTTCCACTGAAGAAAAGAGAGAGGATGAAGAGTTTATACTGCTCTAGACCTACTAAAAATAAATGAAGGCCAGATGGTAGGAGGTCCCAGGACTAACTCAGTAGAAATATCCTGACTAGGCCACAAAGGAGCCCACAATCTCACTTGCTCAAATGCAATCGAGTAGATATGTACTATCCAATACAATTCAATATATAAAGAGCTAACATTTATTGAGTGCTTGCATGTGTCAGACCCTATTCTAAGTGCCATATGTGTGTACTCACATATATATTTGTTTACTCCTCAGAGTAGCCCTCTGAGGAAGGCACTTTTTGTGCCATTACAGATGAGGAAGCAGAAGCACCGAGGTGAAGTTAATTTGCACAAATTCCTACCTGTCAAGGGAACTTTCTCTCTACCTTCCAGTTCATTTATCATTCCCATAAGTCTTTTGAGGACCTACTCTTTGCCAGCTCTAGTACTAGAGACTGTAGTCTGTGAGTAGCCTGTAAATGTGATCGTTTTCCCACATGTGTAACATAAAGGCTCTAGTTATGGATCTTGTTAACTGTGTGGGACATCAGGGCAGTATTTCAGGGTGAATAGCTCTCATAGATCACCAGCATTATGACTGTTCATGACCATGGTTGCCTCAAACAAACACCCCGAAGTAAACCTCTAGGATTACAGGGTGCGGTCAGACATGGGGGTGGAAGTGGTGTGTAGGACACAGACAGGAAGGAGAAAGACCAGCATAAGCAATCAGGGAGCTAGCTGCCCAGACTCTGCTCTGAGCCCTGCTCAGCCTTTCCTCAAGCCCTGTCCTGACCTGAAGTACCTGTACGCACAGCGCCAGCCTCTACACCTGCACACTGACAACTCCCAGATATGGATGCTACTCCAGACCACTCTCCAAATGCCAAACCCAAACATGTAACTGCTGGTAAACTTCTTCAACTGGAGGTACCAAAGTAACATGTGAAATGATCTCCTACATTCCCTTCCCCAAACCTGCTTCTTCTCTGTGTTCCCTCTTCTGGTTACTGGTGCCTTCATGTACCCACCCACCCCAATAGAAGAAACACAGGGGATCATCCTGGGTTCTTCACTCACCTCAGCACTTAACTGTCACATCCCATAGATGTATCCCTGTTGAGATGTGCTAACATTTGTCTGCTTCATCTGTCCCTGATCCTATCTCAGCTCAGCCTTATAATCCCTTCCTGATACTCACAGAGATCTTCCCACTAGGCTTTAGCATCTGCTCTTGCTCATCCCTTTCCTTCACCTACAGCAGGGGAGACCGCACTTGCTATAAAACAAAATAGTGAGGTTGCTGTCTTGCCTCAGATTCTGCTATAGCTTCCCACAGTCTGAAGTCAGGAATGGGACCCAGCTTCTGCCCATTCTGCATACCGTCTGTTTCCTTAGCCTTTCCAGGTGGCTTGTGGTAGGTTGAGCTCACTAGACTGTCTCATACCACTGGGCCTTCTCACGTGCTGCTTTCTTTGCCTAGAACTCTCCCTTCTTCATTGAACCATGGAATGCACACTCACTTTTTAAATACTTAATTTACATGTTTCCTTATTCAGTGAAACTTTCCCTTGTATAATTCCCTCTTTTTCCCCAACTAACTTGGACACCTTTTTTTGTAGCCTACTGTCATATTTTCAACCATGTATCCACCAAGCAACCTTATGACCTTGAACTCTTTAAGGGAAGACACTGTATCACATTCATCTTTGTATCCACAACACCAAGATGTGCTTGATACCTAGATGGCACACAATACATGTTTATGAAATCAAATTTATGTGGACATTTTCGTGGAGGTCTCATGAAGAAGGTGGCAGTGAGATGAGCCCTGTGGGTTAGGTAAAATTTGGACAAGTGAACCAAATATCACTGAGTGTTACAGGAGAGGAGGACTAAGTGTTAGAGGAGTGAGAATGGCTGGCATGCAAACATGGTGTGAGAGTGTGAATGTGTTCTGTGTGTATGACCATGTTCGTGGGGGGTAGGGGGGAAGGGAGTGTG
The DNA here is from genome assembly GCF_030014295.1 of Loxodonta africana. NCBI lineage: Eukaryota > Metazoa > Chordata > Mammalia > Proboscidea > Elephantidae > Loxodonta > Loxodonta africana. Next base: position 79,521,477 of record NC_087357.1, on the reverse strand, counting down.
CCATTTGCATGAGTCTGAATTGAAAATGGATATCTGTGTGTGTGGTCTGCATGTTTGAACATAATATATTTGGTACCTTTGTGCGTGCAAATCTATACGAGTCTGTATCTGTCTTATTTCTCTCTGAGTGTGTGCTTCCATGTGTATTAGGAGATGAGGACACCTGCCTCCCTGAAGCAGCTGCAGTGACAGTAAGAACATGTCTAGCCATTCTCTGACATTTCCCCTTTCTGTGAGTGCCAAACGATCCCATTAACCTTCTAGGAGGAGCAGAACAAGCACAAGACAATTGCCCATGAGGCCTTTCGCCTGCCTTTAGGCAATCAGCCTTATCTCTGCTTATCCTGAATTTCTTCTAATTATAAATCCTTGATAAGAATGTTTTCTCCAGTCTCAGGTGCCTTTGAGGGACAATGTCAATGATGAAAACTCCAGATTCATAAATTAAGCAAAAATTTATAAATTTACCTACTTATAATTACAGCAAAAATGGCATGAGCAGTTGTTCCCAACAGTGGTGAGGAAAATAATCAACTGAGAGGCCTATTAAAGAATTAGTCTCCCAGAATCTACCCCAGGTGAGGTTGCCAGAAAAAGTACAGGATGCCTAGTTAAATATGAATTTCAGATAAACAACTAAATTTTTTTTATTGCAAGTATGTCCCCAAGCCATGCTGTTTTCAATCACCTCATAAGCATGTGAAAGCTGGACAACGGGGAGGCCAAAGAAGAATTGATGCCTTTGAATTATGGTGGGCGAAGAATTTTAATATACCATGGACTGCCAGAGGAACGAACAAATCTGTTTTGGAAGAAGTACAACCAGAATGCTCCTTAGAAGCAAGGATGGTGAGACTTCATCTCATATACTTTGGACATGTTGTCAGGAAGAACCAGTCTCTGGAGAAGGACATCACTCTTGTACAAGCAGAGGGTAAAAAAGAGGAAGACTCTCGACAAGATGAATTGACACAGTGGCTGCAGCAATGGGCTCAAACATAGGGACAATTGTAAGGATGGCACAGGACCAGGCAGTGTTGTACATGGGATTTCAATGAGTCAGACCAACCCAACAGCACCTAACAACAATAACATGTCCCATACAATATTCAAGACTTATACTCAAAAAAGTGTTCATCATTTAGCTGAAATTTAAATTTAACTTGGTGTCCTGTATTTTTTATTTGCCAAATCTGGCAACCCTAACAGGCCTACAGAATCAAATCTCTCTTGAGCCCTTGGGATAGGCTCAATAATCTGAAATTCCAAACAAGTCCTTGTGTAAAGCTGGTTATCAGCCAGGATTGGGGGACCCCGGCAATGGGAAAGCTAACCTCTTTCAGACTCTTCACTGAACGGCCCAGTATCCCTCAGACTCAGGTGAGCTCAGTACTCTCACCCAATGGCACAGTTAGTGCTTTACTAGAGCTTCCAATGCGGACAGAGATGCCACGCAAAGCTGGCTCAGCGATTTGCTTTGTGGCTTTGGGAGGTACCATGATGTGTCTGAATAAAAATATAAACAAAATTGGAGTCAAAAAAACTAGGTTCGTCTGCTTTCACAACTTACCAGCTGTACAACTGTGGAAAACCAGTTAACTTTTGTGATCCTCATTCATTTATTTTTTCACTCGAGAAATATTTACAGAGTGTCCTTTAGACCTTCTGCCAGGACCTAGGGATATAACAGTGCATGAGGCCAACTCCTGCATCCGTGTTTAATAGACAAGTAACTAAAAATATGTGTGAAATGAAAAATAGCACGTATGGAATAGTTTACTTAAACATTCCCTCGTTCAGGATACTCAGGATGTGGCCGGTTTTGTTTTGTTTTATTTCGTTGTGTTTTTTGCCACCACAAACAATGATGCAATGCATAGAGGTTTTAGTAGTGTCTCCTGGGGCTTTTCAGGTTAGCAACAATATCATCTGAAAAGAATCCCTAACTTTTGCCTCAGTTTAATAAAAAACACTTTTAGTACTTCACTGTAGAATGTTTGCTGTTGGAGTTTGGTAAACAGTTTCACTATGCTTAAATATTTCCTTCTATTTCCATTTCGCTTTTTTTTTTTTTTTTCCATTTCACTTAGAGTTTTCATTAGGAATTGCTGAATAATTTCATCAAATACTTTTTTAAGTATCTATTAATTCAACAAGTAATTTAAAAAGGAGCCCGGGTGACACAGTGGTTAAATGCCCAGCTGCTAACCAAAAGATTGGTGGCTCTAACCCATTAGCCACTCCATGGGAGAAAGATGTGGCAATCTGCTTCCATACAGATTACAGCCTTGAAAACCCTATGGGGCAGTTCTACTCTGTCCAATAGGGTCTCTGTGAGTTGGAATCGACTTGACAGTTATTAATTCAATAATTTATGTTTTCTTCATTGATTTGTGCGTTCCATTAATAAACTCTACTGGACTGTGTTGTATCAATCTATTAATATGACACCAGATAGGTTTTGCTAATTTTTTTAATGAACTCTTTATTTTGAGGTAATTGTAGATTCACATGCAGTTCTAAGAAACAATACAGAGACATTCCAAGTGTGCCCTTCAACACATTTCCCCCAGTGGTTGCATCTTGCAAAACTTCAGTAGGAGATCAGGGCAAGGATGTTAACACTGATACAGTCAAGATACAGAGCAGTTCCATCACCATAAGGGTCCCTCATGTTGCCTTTTTATGGCTCTTTGTATAGATTTTGCGTGTGTGTGGCTGTTCTAGGTGTTACATTATATGTACACAACTTATCACAGTTTACTAGTCTCATCATTTTATTAGTGCAAGTGAAGTATAAACACCTTACCTTCTTTTAAGTAGTTACATGGACACACTCAGCAAAGGCTTGATCCCACACCAAATTAGCTTTGAATGTTCAGACTGATGACGCTACACATACACCAAGAGAGTGTAAAAAAGCTTTTTATTCACATAATGAGGTTTTATGGAAAGAAAATTTGTTCTAAAGCAGGTACTTTTCCCCACCGCTCCTGAGACTTTTGATTTGTTTTCTGCTCCTTCTTGGGTTAATTTTTTATACGAAAGTAATTTCCTAGAAAATCATCTACGTCTAATATATTTTAAAATTTAATGCCATAGAATTACATATGGTATTACTTAAGATTTTTAATATCTCTTTCAAAACCCTGATTAGTTTTGCCTTTTCCTTTTCCTTAATCAGATTTTCAGCGATTTCTATATTTAATTAGTCTTTTATAAGAACCAGCTTTTGCTGGTTCTTTGAAAAAATCAACAAAATTGATAAACCTTGGCCAAACTGACAAAAGAAAAACAGGAGAGGAAGTAAATAACCCAAATAAGAAATGAGATGGGCGATATCACGATGGACCCAACTGAAATTAAAAGAACCATATCAGGTTACTATGAAAAATTGTACTCTAACAAATTTGAAAACCCAGAAGAAATGGATGAATTTCTAGAAACACAATACCTACCTAAACTAACACAAGCAGAGGTAGAACAAACAAATAAAGCCATAATAAAAGGAGAGATTGAAAAGGTAATTAAAAAAACTCCCAACAAAAAAAAGCCCTGGCACTGATGGCTTCGTTGCAGAGTTCTACCAAACTTTCAGAGAAGAGTTAACACCATTACTACCAAAGGTATTTCCGGGTATAGAGAAGGATGGAATACTCCCAAACTAATTCTCTGAAGCCAGTATATCCCTGACACTAAAACCAGGTAAAGATACCACAAACAAAGAAAATGACAGACCTATAACCCTCATGAATTTAGATGCAAAAATCCTCAACAAAATTCTAGCCAATAGAATTCAACAACATATCAAAAAAATAACTCACCATGACCAGCTGGGATTCATACCAGGTATGTAGGGATGGTTCAACATCAGAAAAGCAATTAATGTAATCCACCACATAAATAAAACAAAAGACAAGAATCACATGATTTTATCAACTGATACAGAAAAGGCATTTGACAAAGTTCAACACCCATTCGTGATAAAAACTCTCAGCAAAATAGGAATAGAAGGAAAATACCCCAACATAATAAAGGGCATTTATATAAAGCCAACAGCCAACAACATCCTTAATGGAGAGAGCCTGAAATCATTCCCCTTGAGATCAGGAACCAGATAAGGATGCCCCTTATCACCATTCTTATTCAACATTGTGCTAGAGGTCCTAGCCAGAGCAATCAGGCTAGATAAAGAGATAAAGGGCATTCAGATTGGTAAAGAAGAAGTAAAATTATCTCTATTTGCAGATGACATAATCTTATATACAGAAAACCCTCAAGAAAACTACTGAAACTAATTGAAGAGTTCAGCAGAGTATCAAGATAAAAGATAAACATACAAAAATCAGTTGGATTCCTCTACACCAACAAAAAGAACATCGAAGAGGAAATCACCAAATCAATACCATTTACAGTAACCCCCAAGAAGATAAAATACTTAAGAATAAATCTAACCAGAGACGTAAAAGACCTATACAAAAAAAAACTACACGTCAATACTGCAAAAAACCAAAAGAGACTTATATAAGTGGAAAAACATACCTTGCTCATGGATAGGAAGATTCAGCATTGTAAAAACATCTATTCTACCAAAAGCCATCCATAGACACAATGCATTTCCAATCCAAATTCCAACGGCATTTTTTTAATGAGATGAAGAAACAAATCCCCAACTTCATACGGAAGGGAAAGAGTCCCCAGATAAGTAAAGCATTACTCAAAAAGAACAAAATGGGAGGCCTCACTCCACCTGATTTCAGAACCTATTATACCACCACAGTAGTCAAAACAGCCTGGTACTGGTGCAACAACAGATACAGAGACCAATGGACTGAATCGAGAATCCAGACATAAACCCATACGCATACGAGTAGCTGATATCTAACGAAGGCCCAAAGTCAGTTAAATGGGGAAAAGACAGTCTCTTTAACAGATGATGTTGGCATAACTGGATATCCATCTGCAAAAAAATGAAACAAGACCCATACCTCACACCATGCACAAAAACTAACTCGAAATGGCTCAAAGACCTAAATGTAAAATCTAAAACAATAAAGATCATGAAAGAAAAAGTAGAGACAATTCTCCACCCAGAAGGAGCCCTAATACATGGCATAAACAGTATACAAAACATTACTAACAATGCACAAACACCAGAAGAAAAACTAGATAACTGGGGGCTCCTAAAAATCAAACACCTATCCTTATCCAAAGACTTCACCAAAAGACTAAAAAGATTACCTACGGACTGGCAAAAAGTTTTTAGCTATGACATTGCCGGTCAGCAGCTAATCTCTAAAATCTACATGATACTGCAAAAACTCAACAACAAAAAGACAAACAACCCAATCAAAAAGTGGGCAAAGGATATGAACATGCACTTCACTAAAGAAGATATTCAAGCAGCTAACAGATATATGAGAAAATGCTCACAATCATCAGCCATTAGAGAAATGTAAATCAAAACTACAATGAGACTCCATCTCACGCCAACGAGGCTGGCATTAATCCAAAAAACACAAAAGAATAAATGTTTGAGAGGTTGTGGAAAGACTGGAACACTTATACACTGCTGGTGGGAATGTAAAACGGTATAACCACTTGGAAATCGATTTGGTGCTTCCTTAAAAAGCTAGAAATAGAGCTACCATATGATTCAGCAATCCCACTCCTTGGAATATATCCTAGAGAAATAAGAGCTTTTACACGAACACATACATGCACACCCACGTTCATTGCAGCACTGTTTACAATAGCAAAAAGATGGAAGGAACCAAGGTGCCCATTAACAGATAAAAGGATAAACTATGGTATATTCACACAATGGAATACTACACATTGATAAAGAACAATGATGAATCTGTGAAATATTTCATAACATGGAGGAATGCAGAAGGCATTATGCTGAGTGAAATTAGCCAGTTGCAAAAGAACAAATATTGTATGAGACCACTATTATAAAAAATCAAGAAACAGTTTAAATAGAGAAGAAAATATTCTTTGATGGTTACAAGAGTGGGGAGGGAGGGAGTGAGAGAGGTATTCACTAATTAGATAGTAAACAAGAACTATTTTAGTTGAAGGGAAAGACAACACACAATACAAAAGAGGTCACTATAACTGGACCAAACCAAAAGCAAAGAAGTTCCTGAATAAACTGAATGCTTTGAAAGCCAGAGTCTGGGACCGTGGTTTCAGGGGACATCTAAGTCAATTGGCATAATAAAACCTATTAAGAAAACATTCTGCATCCCACTTTGGAGAGTGGTATCTGGGGCCTGAAACACTAGCAAGCAGCCATCCAAGATACATCAATTGGCCTCAACCCACCTGGAGCAAAGGAGAATGAAGAACACAAAAGACACAAGGGGTAATTATGAGCCCAAGAGACAGAAAGGGCCACATAAATCAGAGATTACATTAGCCTGAGACCAGAAAGACTAGATGGTGCCCAGCTATAACCGGTGACTGCCCTGACAGGGAACACAACAGAGAATCCCCGATGGAGCAGTAGAGCAGTGGCACGCAGACCTCAAATTCTCTTAAAAAGGCCAGACTTAATGATCTGACTGAGACTAGAAGGACCCTGGAGGTCATGGTCCCCAGACCTTCTGTAGCCCAAGACTGGAACCATTCCCAAAGCCAACTCTTCAGGAAGGGATTGGACTGGACTATAAGATACTGTTGAGCAGTGAGCTTCTTGGATCAAGTAGACACATGAGACTATGTGGGCAGCTCCTGTCTGGAGGCGAGATGAAAAGGCAGAGGGGGACAGAAAATGGCTGAATGGACACAGGAAATACAGGGTGGAGAGAAGCAGTATGCTGTCTCATTACGGAGAGAGCAACTAGGAGTATATAGCAAGGTGTATATAAATGTTTGTATAAGAGACTGACTTGATTTGTAAAATTTCACTTAAAGCACAATAGAAATAAAAAAGAACAGCCAGAATGCTCCTTGGAAGCGAGGATGGTGAGACTTTGACTCACGTACTTTAGACATGTTATCAGGAGGGACCAGTCCCTGGAGAAGGACATCATGCTTGATAAAGTAGAAGGCCAGTGAAAGAGAGGAAGACTGTCAATGAAATAGAATGACACAGCATTTGCACAATGGGCTCAAACATAGCAACAATTGTGAGGCTGGTGTAGGACTGGGCAGTGTTTAGTTCCGTTGTACGTAGGGTCATGATGAGTCAGGGCCAACTCAATGTCTCCTAACAACAACAATATGGGATCAAAGTGTCAACTGCAAAGATTAGACAGAAAGTTCGGGAGGCAGTGAGTTTATGTTAATGAGGGAGGAACAACTCAGAAAAGGAGGTTGGGAATGGTTGAACAACTCCAAAAATGTGATCAATGTCACTGAATTGTACATGTAGAAATAGTTGAATTTGTGTATTTTTTGCTGTACATATTTTCAACAACAATAAAAAATAAAATTTTAAAAAGCGTAAAAAAAGAACAAGCTTTTGTACATTTGTCTTTTATTGAAATATATATTTTGCTTTTATTTATCGTTTCTGTTATTTTAATGTCAACTTTAATCTTTATTAATGCCTCCTTCCCGTGGTTTCCTTTGTTCTCCCAGGTTTAAGACTTATAACAATGTCTTAGCTATAGTGCTACTGTAACAGAAACACCACAAGTGAATAGCTTTAACAAACAGAAATTCATTTTCTCACAGTTTAGGAGAACAGAAGTCCAAATTTAGGGTGCCTGCAGTCGAGGAAGACTTTCCTTCTGTGTCCACTCTGGAGGAAGGTTCTTGTCGCTTCAGCTTCTGCTTCCTGGTTCCTTGGAGATTTCCGCGTGTCTTGGTATCTATCCTACCCCATCTCTTTTGCTTTTTTCACCTCTTTTATATCTGAAAAGAGATTGACTCAAGATACACCCTACACTAATCCTGCCTCATTAACATAACAAAGACAACCCATTCCCAGATTATAACCACAGGCCTACAGGTTAGGATTTACAACATACATTTTGGGGGGACATAATTCAACCTGTAGCAAACACCAACCCATTTCAGTTCCTCAGAGTTTGAATCCATGTGTGATTCTCAGCACATTGTGTAGCATGACAGGTTTACAGCAAGAATAAGTGGATGAAATGACAGCCATTGAATCTCATGGTCCTGAAAAAGCTGCTCATTGATAGTCACATGACTGAGATACCTTTAAAAAAAAAAAGAAAAACCCTCATGAGCCGGGTATCTCTGCTTTCAGGGAACTTCATCTCTGGGGTGAAGAGACATACCTGTGGAAATCTTGAAAGTCAACCAAGCAAGGCCATGTAGAAGAATCATCAAAGGAGTGGAGGTCACAAATCATTTCAGTTCACTAGGTCCACGCAGCTCATGTTCCTGTCCTTTCATAACCTCTTGCTTGGACATTAGTCACTTGCCTGATGAAGGACTGCAGACACTCAGATCTATTTTTTTTAAAAAACCAGTATTGCTTTCTCTGCTCTGCCTACTAAGCCAGTTCTTAATCAAAAGATTAAAATTGTGGAAACTAGAGAACTAAGAATGATTTCGTCCCTCATTTGAGACTGGGGACATGAGACTATCTTAGAAGCAAGAATGGCTCTCAGGACTGTCACTGTCATTCATTCAACTTTGAGTCACAAAAGGTGTGAGATTTGACCTAATTAACCCACCTGTACATCTGGTCACTATAAACTGGAATCTCGATAGCGATGGGTTTGGTTTTTGGGGGGTGTACATCTGGAATCCACTCCACAGAATTCTCATGAGACAGTTATCCAAAGTTTTCTTCTAGTAATGGAGTAATACCCCACGGTGGGGCAATTCCGCTGGTCAGCTGGCTGCATGGCGGAGGGCTTTTCCGGATGCAGTAGGTGCTCTGTATTTATTCACCAAGCGAATGAATGTGAGAACATTCCTTTTGTTGAGATGCTCTCAACCTCTCCCTAACTTCTACCCTATGGATGTATTCTGTTCCCTGAATCACACACAAATACACACAATTTGTCCGGTTTGGGGACAGACCTAGCCTAGGGATACACAAAGATTTTCCAAAGGAATACAGCAAAGACAGTTTTAAGAGAATGAATTCCCAATCCTTATGTCCACTTCTCTAGAATCCATCTGAGACCAAACCTCAATAAGGGCTGTATCGAGTTCTTTCCCCTCTCCCCACCACTCAACTCCCCTGCCTGTCATGCAGGCCCCTTTCTCATTTGACAAAAGAAAGGCGCACCGCTCACACAACCCAGATCGTTCTCTGGTACACAGCCCAGTGTGTAAATATTGGAAACATTTGAGTTAGGAACTGACCACTGAGAATGGGAATGGCTCAAACAATTGAATAATACATAGTTTTGCATGCCACCAGGTTTCTAATTCTTTGCTTTCAACGAAAGTGAAGGAAAACTTAATTCATCTGCTGATATATCACTGAAAATAAAGTTTGATGACAAATCACTGAGTTCAAAGCACTGAGGGACATCTCTGTAACAAAATTATGTTCCCAACAACTTTTGTAAGTAAACAAAGTTTCTCACGGCTTAGATTTATAAAAACTAAAAAACAGTCATCTTTGTATACACGAACTAACTTACAAAAACATCCCATCCACCCCACTAAATAATAAATTTATCAAAAAAATTTTACTTTAATGTGCTTTAATTACAAAAATTTATTTTAAAAAAACTTAGGTGATTTTCATCAATTGCATACTAACCATACCTATAATGATAATTCAACTAAATATAAATATTTTAACACCTATTAGTGCCTTGTCGTCACAGAAGTGTTTTAAAAAATCTATTTTTATTTATTTATTTATTTATGTTGCAGGGACGTATGATCAGGTGATCAATAATAAACTCTCAGGTATAAAAATAAAACCTGCGAAAGCAAGAACCTGCGTAAAGTGCAAACCAGTCAGAAAAGGAAAAGTCAAACATTTTCCACTAAATAGGGAGCGATAGAAAAGTGGTGACCACACCCTGTCAAAGGCAGAAAACTTGTAAGACCCAGAAAAAGAAGATGGTCGTGGTTTTACTGTATTAGAAACGAAAACACAATCGAAAGAAAAAAAGAGACGATGTTAAATTTCCAGCTCTTAAAGAGCTAGGTTCAAATATATTTTTAAATAGATGATCACGTGTACCAAATTTTTAGGTATTTAAATTCCATTGGGTACATTTTAAAAGAGTGCTGCAATTTAAAAAAAAAAACAAACCCACTGCCGTCGAATCAGCTCTGACTCATAGCAACACTATAGGACAGAGTAGAACTGCCCCATAGGGTTTATGGAAGCAGACTGCCACATCTTTCTCCCGCTGCCCAGTGGCTGGTGGGTTCTGAACCACTGACCTTTCAGTTAACAACCAAGCATTTTAACCACTGTACCACCAGGGCTCCAGGGTTGCAATAGTTTTATTTAAATTGACAGTATTTGCTATACAATTTACTAATTATATCCCTTGCTTGTGTAAATAAAAACTGCTATGTTCAATAATAATTTATGTAAATTTAAGAGAAAATAATTCAGTTGTCATTTTTAAAATGTGTATAATTTTCAAAATTCTGAGGGATAAGCAACAAAAAAAGTTTGAAGGCTACAGCTTTGGAAGATGTCCCAGGTCTCTGCTGCTCATCTCCCAGGCTACTGCCCTAGATCTTCCTGTTGCCACCTGTTATGGTTTGAACTGTATCTTGTACAAGAGAATAAAACACTGCCTGGTTCTGTGCCATCCTCACAATAGTTGTTATGTTTCAGCCCATTGTTACAATCACTGTGTCAGTATACCTCATTGAGGGTCTTCCTCTTCTCATTGACTGAATTATGTTCCCCAAGAATATGTGCTGTATGGTCTGACTGAGATTAGAAGGACCCCGGTGGTCATGGCCCCCAGACATTCTGTTGGCCCAGGACAGGAACCATTCCCGAAGCCAACTCTTCAGACTGGCTTGGACTAGACAATGGGTTGGAGAGGGATGCTGGTGAAGAGTGAGCTTCTTGAATCAGGTGCACACTTGAGACTACATTGGCATCTCCTGCCTGGAGGGGAGATGAGAGGGTGGAGGGGGTTAGAAGCTGGTGAAATGGACACGAAAAGAGAGAGTGGAGGGAGAGAGTGGGCTGTCTCATTAGGGGGAGAGTAACTGGGAGTGTGTAGCAAGGTGTATTTGGGTTTTTGTATGAGACACTGACTTGATTTGTAAACTCACTTAAAGCACAATAAAAATTATATTTAAAAAAAAACTTCAAAGGCAAAAAGAATATGTGCTGTAAATTCTAATCTCTATGCCTGTGGTTATGGATTCCCTGTGGAGCAGTGGTTATGAGTACAGGTGCTAACAAAAAGTTGTTGTTGTTGTTAGGTGCCATCGGGTCAGTTCCGACTCATAGCGACCCTGTGCACAACGGAATGAAACTGCCCGGTCCTGCACCACCCTTACAATCGTTGTTATGCTTGAGCTCATTGTTGCACCTACTGTGTCAATCCCCCTCATTGAGAGTCTTCCTCTTTTCCACTGACCCTGTACTCTGCCAAGCATGATGTCCTTCTCCAGGGACCAATCTCTTCTGACAACTTGTCCAAAATATGTAAGATGCGGTCTCGCCATCCTTGCTTCTAAGGAGCATTCTGGACCACTTCTTCCAAGACAGATTTGTTTGTTCTTTTGGCAGTCCATGGTGTATTGAATATTCTTCACCAACACCACAATTCAAAGATGTCAATTCTTCTTTGGTCTTCCTTATTCATTGTCCAGCTTTCACATGCATATGATGTGATTGAAGATACCATGGCTTGGGTCAGGCGCACCTTAGTCTTCAAGATGACATCTTTGCCCTTCAACACTTTGAAGAGGTCCTTTGCAGCAGATTTGCCCAATGCAATGTGTCTTTTGATTTCTTGACTGCTGTTTCCATGGCTGTTGATTGTGGATCCAAGTGAAATGAAATCCTTGACAACTTCAATCTTTTCTCTGTTTATCATGATGTTGTTCATTGGACCAGTTGTGAGGTTTTTTCTTTATGTTGAGGTGTAATCCATACTGAAGGCTGTGGTCTTTGATCTTCATTAGTAAGTGCTTCAAGTCCTCTTCACTTTCAGCAAGCCAGGTTGTCTCATCTACATAACGCAGGTTGTTGATAAGTCTTCCTCCAATTCTGATGCACCGTTCTTCTTCATATAGTCCAGCTTCTTGGATTATTGCCTCAGCATACAGATTAAATAGGCATGGTGAAAGAATACAACCCTGATGCACACCTTTCCTGACTTTAAACCAATCAGTATCCCCTTGTTCTGTCCGAACAACTGCCTCTTGATCTATGTACAGGTTCCTCATGAGCACAATTAAGTATTCTGGAATTTCCGTTCTTTGCAGTGTTATCCATAGTTTGTTATGATCCACACAGTCGAATGCCTTTGCATAGTCAAAAAACCACAGGTAAACATCCTTCTGGTATTCTCTGCTTTCAGCCAGGATCCATCTGACAACAGCAATGATATCCCTGGTTCCACATCCTCTTCTGAAACTGGCCTGAATTTCTGACAGTTCCCTGTCGATATACTGCTGCAGCCATTTTTAAATGATCTTCAGCAAAATTTTGCTTGTGTGCAATATTAATGATATTGTTCCATAATTTCCACATTCTGTTGGATCACCTTTCTTGGGAATAGGGATAAATATGGATCTCTTTCAGTCAGTTGGCCAGGAAGCTGTCTTCCATATTTCTTGGCAGAGATGAGTGAGCACCTCCAGGTCTACATCTGTTTGTTGAAACATCTCAATTGATATTCCATCAATTTCTGGAGCCTTGTTTTTCGCCAATGCCTTCAGAGCAGTTTGGACTTCCTCCTTCAATACCATCGGTTCCTGATCATATGCCACCTCTTGAAATGGTTGGACTAATTCTTTTTGGTATAATGACTCTGTGTATTCCTTCCATCTTCTTTTGATGCTTCCTGCATAGTTTAATATTTTCCCCCATGGAATCCTTCACTACTGCAACTCGAGCCTTGAATTTTTTCTTCAGTTCTTTCAGCTTGAGAAACGCCGAGCGTGTTCTTCCCTTTTGGTTTTCCATTTCCAGCTCTTTGCACATGTCATTATAATAATTTACTTTGTCTTCTCGAGAGGCCCTTTGAAATCTTCTGTTCAGTTCTTTTACTTCATCAATTCTTCCTTTTGCTTTAGCTGCTTGATGCTCAAGAGCAAGTTTCAGAGTCTCCTCTGACATCCATATTGGTCTTTTCTTTCTTTCCTGTCTTTTCAGTGACCTCTTGCTTTCTTCATGGATGATGTCCTTGATGTCATTCCACAACTCATCTGGTTTTCGGTCACTAGTGTTCAATGCATCAAATCTATTCTTCAGATGTTCTCTAAATTCAGGTGGGATATACTCAAGGTCATATTCTGGCTCTCATGGACTTGCTCTGATTTTCTTCAGTTTCAGCTTGAACTTGCATATGAGCAATTGATGGTCTGTTCCACAGTTGGCCCCTGGCCTTGCTCTGACTGAGGATATTGAGCTTTTCCATCGTCTCTTTCCACAGATGTAGTCAATTTGATTTCTGTGTGTTCATCTGGTGAGGTCCATGTGTATAGTCACCGTTTATGTTTTTGAAAGAAAGTATTTGCAATGAAGAAGTCGTTGGTCTTGCAAAATTCTATCATTCGATCTCTGGCATTGTTTCTATCACCAAGGCCATATTTTCCAACTACTGATCTTTCTTCTTTGTTTCCAACTTTCGCATTTCAATCGCCAGCAATTATCAATGCATCTTGATTGCATGTTCAATCAATTTCAGACTGCAGTAGCTGATAAAAATCTTCTATTTCTTCATCTTTGGCCCTAGTGGTTGGTGTGTAAATTTGAATAATAATCAAAAAGGTTAGGAGTTCACATCCACCAGCCGCTCCTTGGAAACCCTATGGCACAGTTCTACTCTGTCCTCTAGGGTCACTATGAGTCAGAACTGATTCAAAAGCAACAGGTTTGCTTGTTTTGGCTTTACGCCTATGATTATAATCCCATTTGGGAATGGGTTGTCTTTGTTATATTAATGAGTCAAGATTAGTGTAGGGTGTATCTTGAGTCAATCTCCTTTGAGTTATAAAAGAGATTAAACAAGTGAACAGAAGAGACATGGGGTAAGATAGACGCCAAGATACATGAAGATCTCCAAGGAACCAGGAAGCAGAAGAGAAAGGACCTTACTCCAGGGTCAACAGAGAGAGAAAGCCTTCCCCTAAAGCTGGCACTCTGAATTTGGACTTCTAGCATCCTGAACTGTGAGGAAATAAGTTTCTGTTTGTTAAAGCCACCCACCTGTGGTATTTCTGTGACAGCAGCACTAGATAACTAAGACACTACCTTCCACCTGGACTAGAACCTCCAGCGTCTTTCCTTGGTTTGGCTGGATCTGGACCTGTTCTCCAAGCATCTCACTCCCAGGAAAGCCTTTTCACAGATAAATCTGGTCATGTCAGCCCTTCTTCAAAATCTGTTGGATGTCAGTCCACTGAAAAGAGGACTCTGAGCCAGGTAAAAATTTACATGAAGCCTTTAATTAAGATGAACATGTTAGGAAATGTTGATACAAATTTTACTCTTTCTTGTTAGATTGTTGCATTAGATTGTGTCTTAGTTTCTTTTGTGTTGTTATAACAAAAAACACCACAAGTGGGAAGCTTTAATGAACAGAAATTTATTTTTTTAAGTTTTAGAGGCTAGCCATTTGAATTCAGGGCATCGGCAAGGTTATGCGCTCTCTTTGTCGGCACTAGGTGAAGGTGCTTCCTTGCCCTGTTCAGCTTCTATAGCCTTGAGCGTTTCTTGGTGTTCCTTGGCTTGTAGACGGATTCTCACATGGTCTCTGTCTTCCCTCTTTGTGTGTCCGTGTCTCCTCTACTGTTTTTATAAGACACCACTCAGAAGAGATTAGGTTTAGGATCCATCCTACTCCAGTATGGCCCCATTGATAGAACAAAAGAAAGCCCTATTTCCTAACAGGATCATATTTACAGGTACAGGGGTTTAGACTTCAACATAACTTTCAGATGGACACAGCTCAAACCATAACAGATGACATAAAACAGAGGTAGCAAACCAACAGCCTGTAGGCCACATCTGGCTTGCAGATGTGTTTGGTTTGAAATCCAATGTGTTTTTTAATATTCTGAAGGAGCAACACTAGGTCAGGGTTCCCATGTAGCAATTTAACTTGAGAGGAGTCACCTTTGTCCTTTTGGACAGGGCCCCACCTGACCTGCTTCACAAAGTGTGTTGTTGCCTGGTATATGCAGGCAATTCTATTTGAGACTCTGAGACTCAGTTTTTTACTATATGGAGTGTATTAACTGTATGATATCTTCTCTATATCACAGATATCTTAAAACACAAAAAAAAAAAAAAGGTTACAATATGATAATATCGATTAAAAAAAAAAAGGAAAACCAATTGTGTGTGTGTGTGTGTGTGTGTGTGTGCATGTAGCCCTGGTGGCACAGTGGTTAAAATATTGACCGTTAACCCAAAGGTCAGAGTTCAAATCTACCAGCTGATCCTTGGAAACCCTATGGGGCAATTCTACTCTGTCCTATAGGGTCACTAGGAGTTGGAATAGACTCCACAGCAATGGGTTTAGTATATATACGTGTGTGTGTTTTAAACAAATTTAAAACAAAATCACTCACATCCAGTTTCTCCGAGGACTTCCTTCTGGGTCATCACTAACTGCGTTCTTTGCTCTCTCCCTTTTATGATCCCCACACCCCCAAAACTCTTCCTGTGCCATCTCTGGTGGCTCTCAGCTGGGAAGTGGGTGTGTTGCTGTGCTTGCTTTGTCTGATGGAGCCCAAGGACTGGTTGAACTAAGGTGTGTTCATGCCCAAAGGCCTGAGCCCTTCCACCAAAAACAATGTCTGATGAAGGAAGCCTCTCTGGCCCAAGTGATCCGATCTGTGCCTCACTCTACAAGTACTAGAATATGTATATGCAGCAGGGAGATGAGACAAATCTTATTGACCTCCTAGATTTTACACATCAGCTCTGGATGGAATTTGTCTCTAGGATCAATTAACCCTTGCCCAAACAAAGGAAATCAACTTACCCGCAAGTGGAGCCTTCAGGCAGGGCCTGACATAAGCAAGCATTCGGTGTGTGTTGCCTTGCTCTTCCCTCTGCTGTTGGGTTATTAACAAGTACTGATGCTTGCAGCTCTGATAGCAGCCCGGGCTCCTAGCAGAGACAATGACGCAGGGTTGTACCTAGGAAACTTGTGTCTCCTTTTTAGTTAAGCTGGATAGCAGACTCTCTGGGTACAAACCAGGATCCAGGTCTGACAAACACTTGTGTAGCTCACAGCAAGTTTTAGCAACATTTTCCCCCACACTCAGAGAAGATGCTTCTTCAGGTGAAGGAGATGAATTTAGAAAGACTTGGAGACAGGTATGCTGGTGGGAATAACAGTCCAGCCCACCGCTCTACAAAATTTTAAAAAGCAAAGATGTCACTTTGATGACTAAAGTACATCTGACTCAAGCCATGGTCTTCTCAGTCACCTCACATACATGCAAAATTTGGACAATGAAAAAGGAAGACAGCAGAAGAATTGATGCATTTAAACAGTGAGGTTGGCAAAGAATATCGAATATACCATGAACTGACAAAGGAGCAAACAAATCAGTCTTAAAAGAAATACAAACAGAATGCACTTTAGAGGTGAGAATGGCAAGACTTCAGCTGGCTTACTTTGGGCACATCACCAGGAAAGACCAACTACTAGAAAAGGACATCATATCTGATAAAGTAGAGGGGTCAGTGAAAAGGAGGGAAACCCTCAATAAAATGGAATGTCACAATAGTCACAGCGGACTCAAACATACCAACAATAGTGAAGATAGCACAAGACCAGGCAACATCTCAATCTGTTATATATAAGGCCGCTCTAAGTCAGAGACAACTCGACGGCAACTAGCAACAATAACAACCATGAATGAGCACTAAAGAAGATGTAACTTTGGGATCCAGGCCGTGGGCTCCATCCAGCTCTGAGGGATCTGGACCATTGACAGAGAACCATGGAAGCTCATGAACATTCATGATTCTATATTGGAAAGCAACTCATGAAAGGAAGAGAAGGAGGGATGAGGAAGAGGGAAGAGCCCTGCAGGGAGGTCTTGTGGATGTCAGGAGGAAGCAGGACTAAGCATGCTGAGAGAAAGTCTATTGGCACTTCTCTTTTCTGAAGGACACAGTGAGGCACTTCTCTGCTCAGAGAAGTTTTGCCAAATTGTCTTTATTAGTCATGCAAATAGAAGAAAGACTCTTACTTCTACCATCCAAGTACTGACAATCTTTATAAAGGGACTGCTGTGAGCAACACGTATCTTTTCTTAGATTTTTCCTTGCTCTGGGGAAGGGTTATGATGGGCCCGTTTGTGTTTGCTTAACAAGGTTTCCTTGATCTAGGTAGATTGGAGGAAGACCCAGTTGCTTCCTCCTGAGGTTGAAAATGAGTATAACCACTTAAGAGGCAAAAAAGGGAACCAAGACTCCAGAAGGAAACATGCCACAAGGGTGGCAGACGGGGACAGAGATTTGAACTCATTGCAGCTCAACACAGAACTGGAGGTTCTGGAGACAGGTGTGCTGGTGAGATGGAAAGGGCTCTGGGCCAGGCCCCAGCCATGAGGTCTTGTTTGGGAAAATGGCCAAGCCCATGAGCACACATTAAAGAAGCTGTGACTTAAGGACCTCGGCCATGAGCTCCACTCAACTTTGAGGGACCTGAACAATTGAGAGAACCATGGCAGCTCATGAACGTTCATGACCCTGTACAAGACGGAGTTCAACAGTGACAAACATAAAAAAGTGGTGGAGGCCAGATCAGGCTCTTTACTTTTTAACTTACTTTTGGAAGGAGGATCAATGCCCCTAGAATTTATCAAGCCTTTGGAGTTCTTTAAGTACTGGCAGGTGGGAGGAATCTCGAGAGAGTCAATGAGGACCATAACAAAGATATGGTTAATCTCCCTCTTCTCCCTGAAGTCTTTGCTCAAATATTAGCTTCTCAAGGAGGTTTATCCTAATCATTGTATTTATAATTGCAATGCTTGATTCCCTTTACTATGCTCTGTTTTCCTTTTTCTGTAGCATTCTATGTTTTTACTGTGTTCACTGTTGGATGTCTGTCTGTCCCTATGAGAATGTAATGGCCACAAGGACATAACGGATACTCAGTAAAAACCTGTTGAATTAAATAATTGAAAAGATGGCATCAAGGTAACTATGTGTGTGTATTAACAAGTTAATAAAGACAGTCATACCAAACGTAAGCTACATACCTCACGGGCTTTGGGAGCCTCAACCAACAATCAATTGTTTGAATTCTCCCAATTCCACTTGTTTGAAATATACAAAAACAAAATATCAAACTAGGGGAAACACAGTTCAACTTCATTTAATAACAAGGAAAATTGAGTCTAGCAAAGGAAAATGACTTATCCAAGGTTTTTGTTGCTGTTACTGTTGTTAGTTACCACCAAGTCAACTCTGATTCATGGCAAATTTAAGTATAACAGAACTAAACATTGCCCAGCCCTACACCATCTTCATGATCATTGGTATGTTTGAGTTCATTGTTGTTGCTATTGTGTAGTGTCTTCCAACCTAGGGAGCTCATCTTCCAGTACTATACTGGATGATATTCTGTTGTGATCTGTAAGGTTTACATTGGCTAATTTTTGGAAGTAGATAGCCAGGTCTTTCTTTCTAATCTGTCTTAGTCTGGAAGCTTTGCAGAAACCTGTCCATAATGGGCGACCCAGTTGATATTTGAAATACCAGTGGCACAGCTTCCAGCATCACAGCAACACACAAGCCACCACAGTATAGCCAACCGACAGGCAGGTGGTGGTATCCAAAGTTACAATTGAGAAAATTGAATTCGCTAACCAAACTTATAATGAAGCCACTATCTTGAGCTTACTGGCTTGTTTAAACAATTATACATACTGCGACAATCCTCTTCTCACTCCATTTGTCTATTATTATATTGTCTGTTATTTTTCTCCTTACCAGCTAGGAAAATAAAATAAAAATGGTGGCCTGAATGGACTCATCACGCCAAGGTGGAGGCTTTCCTCCTCGTGGGAGACCACGTGTATGACGTTGTGCTGCCCTGTGCTTGCCTCAGGGTTTACACACAGTACAGGCATAATCAATATCAGTTTCTCCTTCAGTATTTCACCTCTACCTTTGGAAAACAGTTAAATATTATAAAGATTGACATGTGAGTATTTTACTCTCTTCAAATATTTTTCAAAAAAATTTGCAAAAGACACTGTGAATAAAACAGAAAGAAAAGCCACAAACTTGGAGAAAGTATTTACAAGTCGCATTTCTGAGAAAGGGCTTGCATTTAGAATATATAAAGAACTCTCAAAACTCAACTCTAAAAAAACAAACTACCCAGTTTTAAAAACGGGGAAAAGATCTGAACAGACGTTTCACCAAAAGAAGATATTTAGATGGCAAATAAGCATATAAAATAGTGATCAAGCTCAGTAATCATTAGAAAAACGTGAACTAAAGCCACAGTAAGGTATCAGTATACACACACCCACGAGAATAGCTAAATTAAAAAGAAAAAACCTGACAATAGCAAATGCTGACAAGGATACAGAGCAACTGGAACGCATACATTATGGGGCAAATGCAAAACATACAACCACTTTTCAAAAGCATTTTGGAAGTCTTTTTTTAAAGTTGAACATACATTTACCACATACTCTTACATATGACTTGTCAATTCCACTCTTAGGTATTTACTCAGAGAAATGAAAAGTTATGCTTACACAAAAACCTGTATGTGACTGATTATAATAGTTTTATTCATAATCCTGCCCAAACTGGAAATAACCCAAATGTCCTTCAACTGGTAAATGGATAAACAAATTGTGGTACCTCCATACAATGGAATACTACTTGTTAATAAAAAGAAACAAACTTCTGACTCACATAACTACATGGATGAATCTTAAGTGACTTTACTAAGTGAAAGAAACCAGATCCAAATGACTACATATTGTATGATTTAATTTTTATAACATTCTGGAAAAGGCAAAGCAGAGGAATGGAAGACGCACAAGTGCTTTCCATGGCTTCGGGTGGGGAGCATGAGAGCTGCGTACCGTAAATAGTAAAGTATACTGTGTGGAATTTTTTTAAATCAACCAGAATGTGACAGGAACCGAAAATGGAATATGAACTGTGACAAATCAATCTAACTGTGTTACAAAGGAATAACATCACCATCCCCACACTGAAAGGAGTATGTAAGAAAATAATTAACAGAAGTTACTTTGGAAAATAGTATTTTGACTAGATACTGTAGAGCTAGAAAAAAAAAAAAAACTGTAGAGCTAAAGACAAAAGGTATGGTACATAAATACTGTGCTGTAGTTAATATAATCTGCTTTTCACTGAGGTGTAGCTTAGCAATTCTGAAACTACTTTACCCACATAGGAGAGTTGAATGGATAAATTAATACACTGTAGATAATGTGAGCCAGGTTTCTCACTCTTGCAAAAAGAAGCTATAATAAAGAAAGTTAGAATGAACCTTGCGGTATTGGAATGGAAGCAGAGATATCAGTATAAACTCACGATTTTTAAATGTGTATCAGACGTATAGATATAAAAATAAATACATATGTGTGCATGGAGTCCTGGTGGCACAGTGATTAAGAGCTCAGCTGCTAACCAAAAGGTCAGCAGTTTGAATTCACTAGCCACTCCTTGGAAACCCTATGGGGCAGTTCTACTCTGTCCTACAGGGTTGCTATGAGTTTGGTTTTTGGTTTTATATGAGTCGGTTAGTAAACACATACGTATATTTCCTACTCTGTCTGCAAATAGTTTCTAGAGGCAAGGACACCCCAAACAAGCATAACCACATCCCAGATCTTGGGTTGTAAATACCAATTCCCAATAAAAGGAACCAGGTTCCTTGGAGAAGTGGTTAATCCTAGGACTGAGACAGAGAGAATATAATAAGAGTCTGAAGTATCCTGTGATGCCAGAAAATAAAGAAGTTTGCAAAAATAAAAAAGACACAGGGGCCAATCTGATGGATCTCCCAGTGGTCAAAGCTGAAACAACATGAGCAATAAAATACATAATGAGGGTATAGACTAAGATAAATATCCATGTTCCATACTAGTATAAATAAATAGTTAAATAGCTAAATAAGAAGGGACAGATCTCTCTTACAGAAAAAATTCTAATTAATAAATGTAGAAAGAATGAGGGAAATAGAAAATCACAATATTAAAACACCATCGTGATAGTTGTTAAAGGCAAGATTCATGGATGGATGCAAAAATAACTGAGCAAAAATTTGGGGAGATAACAGATTTTTCATGGTCTCAAAATTATCTCTCCAAACACTTATTAATTCCAGAGGATAAAATAGCAACTTTACAACAGAGAAACCTAGCAGACAACACCTTAACCAAGTGATCAAGGTTAAAATCACCAGTAATAAGCTACGGTGACGTCACAGACCCCCTGCTACGGCCCACTGACAAGGGCATATCATCTCTGCCGTTCTCTTGCCAAAAAAGCATCTACTCATGAGAAAATGTCAAACCCAAGTAAATATCAGCTAGTTTTTTATAAAATAACGGGCCAGTATTCTTCAAAGGTACCAAGGTCAAGAAAGAAAAATGAAAACCAGATTACAGAGGAGACTAAGGAAACAGGGTAATTCTACGCAATGTGGTGTCCTGGATTAGATTCTGAAACAGAAATAGGACATTAGTAGGAAAAAAGGTGAAATACAAGTAAAATCATCGATTTAGTTAATAAGTGTACCATTGTTAATCTCTTAGCTTCGATAATTGTGCTAGGGTTCTTTAAGTTATTAATATCGGTGGAAATTGGGTGAAGGGTATACAAAAACTCTCGTACTATTTCTGCAATTCTAAAATTATTTCTAAATTAAAAAAAAAAATGTTTAAATCTCCAACCTTGAGTCCAGCCTCAGGGAACCCAATGACCTGATCAAACGTCTGAAGTGAGGATAACTCTTTCCATTGCCCTTTTGTAGGGGTGAATGGGTGTGGCTTTGTGTTAATGGCGCCCCTTCGGATCCGTCCACTCCTCTGTCCCTTCAGTGTTGCCTCCAGACATCTTCCCCCTCTTCTCTGCATGGGGGTGCAGGTTGGGAACAATCTAGCTTGTAACTTCAGGCTCTTGGAGATACTATGAATCCACACACATAGAGGAAGTTGGTGAAAATAATTTTCAAAAGAGAGAGAAGGAGGGAGGAGTAAATATTGCCAGAGTGATCTTACTTAAATGTACACCTGATTGAGACATCTGTCAGTAAAAACGCATCTAACATTTCCCATCTCTTGGCATGACGCTCAAAAGCCTGGCCTGACATTCACATTCCTGTACAACCTGGCCGCAATCTAGGCGTCTCTGGGCCAGTAATTCCCCATGCTTCTTAACAGTCCTGTCATCACTGCTGAACACCATTGTTGAGGTTTGAGCCCCTTACCCCAGGCCCTCTCCCTTGCTGTCTGACCCCCAGTTCTGCCATCTCCTCCACTGCCCACACCAGCTTCCCCCGTGGGCCTCTGCCTCTGAGGAGCTGAGCTAAACACCACCATCTCAACTGATACAACACACACACCTATGTTCCCAGCTGCTTTTCTTCTCTCCCTTTGCTAAACCTTAAAGCAACCAAAGCAAAACCCTGCCTAATCACTTCCAGGCTTTCCTCCTGGGGGGCAGATGGCTCGTGACTTTGAATCACATTATCCTTGTAGATCCATGAGCAGCAAACAACATTATCAACCGAGATGTTACACATCCTGTTGGCAAGAGCTAAACGTAATTTAATTTTACATATAAAACTCTAATTCAAAACCGATGAGTCAGGAGCCATTTCAGTCATTTTCAACTCCTCTCAAGATTTCATTTCCTTTCACCTCCATCCCATTTGCCCCTCGACTTGGTTGAGCACTTTCTTCCCAGAATTCATTAAATCATTCTTCCACTTAGACCCTTTCCTCGTTTCCCCCTCTTCCTCTCTCTCTGATTTTAATATTTTTGTTTTCTTTTTATCACCCACTAAAGAAACCTCCCAATCATGTTAAGCATTATTCGGTCCAGAATTTACTAAATTACTCTTCCACTTTCATTTCTTTGCCCTGTTTCCCCTTCATCCTCCCACCCGAACATTCTTAGGCATCAGTTTATTGACTTTGGATCGTTTGCCCTTTAAATCTTTTGTGGACTGGAAAGGAGAATTGCACGTTTCCCTCCACGTGTTTAGTTAGAAGACTGCACTTGGCAGCAGCACAGACATTGCTGTGTTGCCTTTTTGCAATTCTGTTTATGTTTGTTTGCTTAATAAGGGTCCATTGCCAGCACACTCTGAGTGGGGTTACATGGTTGTCTTGCCTTTTTTTTTTTTATTATTCTGTTCCTAGTCCACTCGTCACTCACGGGAATGCAGCGCCTACTTTTAATCCTTCTTCCCTTTCTCCACAAGCCCCTTCCCCTACGGGCCAGCTTCCAACCTGCCATCATGTGTCTCAATTCTGTAAACCCCGTTCAAGATTCAGCTCCTTCCGAGTTGATCCCGTTGGCAACAATCACTTCCCCAGGTGGACCTAATCGGGCCAGCTGTGTTCATTTGGCACTCACGCCCTCATGGCAACTAGAACAAGTGGATTTTCAGCTTTGAAAAGAAACTTTGGAAACTTCTGCCAGATTTGTCATGTCAGTGCAGGTACATGACTGGGGAATCTACAGTTGTGCCTACCACAGTGCTATGTTCAAGACAGACAGATGGACAGATAGATAGACAGAAGATAGCTACTATCAAGTCACCTCTGACTCATGGCAACCTGTGTACAACAGAACGAAACATTGCCCGGCCTTATATCAGCTTCACAACTGCAGTGTGTTGGAGTCCACGTTTGTGGCTATTGTGCCAGTCCATCTCCTGAGGGTATCCCACATCCTCATTGGCCTTCCACCTCACCAAACATCATGTCCATCTCCTGAGGGCCTCCCACATCCTCATTGGCCTTCCACCTCACCAAACATCATGTCCATCTCCTGAGGACCTCCCACATCCTCATTAGCCTTCCACCTCACCAAACATCATGTCCATCTCCTGAGGGCCTCCCACATCCTCATTGGCCTTCCACCTCACCAAACATCATGTCCACCTCCTGAGGGTCTCCCACATCCTCATTGGCCTTCCACTTCACCAAACATCATGTCCTCCTCTAGCAATTGTTCCCTCTTGATAACATGTTCAAAGCAAGCAAGTCAGACGACATTGTGTTGAGATCCATAGGGTTCTCACTGGCGGATTTTTTTAAGTAGATCACCAGGCCTTTCTTCCTAGTCTGTCTCAGTCTGGAAGCTCTGCTGGAACCTGCCCGATGCCTGTTATTCATGCATTACTGACTCATCCCAGGGCAGCATGGTCATCCACATGCCTTAGGACACGTGAATGGACATGACTGAGCACTAGACTGGGCATCAGAAAAAAACCAAGGGGCTAGCCCCGTATCCTTGTCCCTTACCAACTCTGTCACCTAGGTGAGTAAAACTACTGCTCTGGACATGACTTTCTTAATCTTTTTCAAGCAGTAAAACAATAATAACAGTGCTTAATTCACAAGGCTGTAATGAGAATCAAATAAGATAATGTATGTTGGGAAAACGTTGCTGAAAAACAATAAGACAATAAAATTGTCATTATTACATTGTTGCTTTAAATAAGTCACTGTGCCTTCATTTGTCAAATTCCACTTTTTGATCTCAGGCTCAGTAAGTGACATAACCATCTCCTTTCATATATGAGGGATGCTTGAAGCTCCTGAGGACACGTTAGCTAGGAGAGGACACGGTTGGGTGAAGAAAGAACTTAATCACTGCCAGATATCTAAGAACTGTTCACACACAAGGAATTAGACATGCTCTAATTCCACGTTCTCTATGTACAAATGGAGCTATAAGAAAACTGATTTCAGCTTAAGCTAAGGACACATTTTTAACAGTGGGAAGGGGTGGTCTTGGATGATGGCTCCCCACAATAAGTGATGGCCAGCAAATTCTGCCTTCTGAGATGGCCTTCTGCAAAAACAACCAATATTTATCACGACCGTGCAATCCTCAAAGTACTTCCTATTGCTTCATTTAACCCCCACCACAAACCTGCATGGCAGATATTATAGTACTACCTTTCAGCTGAGGATCAGAGAGGTTAAATAACATCCCCAAAGTCACACAGCAGAGCCAGGACTTGAACCCATGTCTCCCTTCACCACCACGCTGCATTCCTCACAGATGCTGCCGGGGAGTATCTGCTTTGGGAGAAGGCTGGGCCAGGCACTCCAAGGTCCCTCCAATCCTAAGCTTCGGGGCTCCTCTGATTCCTTTTCCATGCTGTGATGTTTGTTTTAATTGTAACATTTTCCCTGCTTGTAGCTTACAGGACTCATCCTTCAGACCTCTGGGAGTCGAATTGTCCACAGGTGGCCCGGGGCGGATGCCTTCTTCCTCCTTTCTATTACGTTTGGGAATTAAATCTATATATGGCTTCTTCTCCTTCCATCCATAGTCTTAAAAAGATGCTGATAAACCTCGGAAAATGAGTTGGCTACAAGTTGTACAGCTCCTAAGGAGCATTCTCGTTCCCAGAGTAACACAGTTGTTTTGGTATATTTTCTTTAGAAAGTCTTGTTCCCTCAATCTTCTTTTCCTTCTCAGTAAATGAAACCTGAAAGACTGTCCCCCTTGCATCTCCGTCAGTCTGTCTGTCATTAGGCTAGGAGTAGGGGCAACAGCAATGACAATCCCAGCCCATATTAGGGCACACTAGGTACCAAGCAACATGCCAAGTGCTTCACCTGTGTCATCCAGTCTAATCCTTCCCAATACCTCCTTTGCTTATGTAGAAACTGAAACCTGGGGAAGTTAGGTGACTCACCCGAGGTCGTGCACCAATGGCAGGCCAGAGTCTGAAGTCCAGTTCTGTCTGCCTCCATTGCAGGCCAGAGTCTGAAGTCCAGTTCTGTCTGCCTCCATTGCTTATACCTTCCAATCCAACCATGACAACAAAACTTACTTTAGGTTTGCCTTTGAACTTTGGCCTTGTATGGCGCCAGCTGATTCTGTGTAAAGAGCCAGGGAAACTCCCATGTGGGCCACCCCCAATGTCCCCGCATCTAACAGATGAGGAGGGACCCGCCCAGGCCCCAATGTGAAGCTAAGCTGAAAGATAGAGGACATCTGGGACACTTAACAGACTATGCAAAAGAAATGCTGACCAACGAAAGGCAGAAATTGAAACACTGTAAAACGCCTCTGGGTGGCACCAGTGGTTAAGCACTCAGCTACTAACAGAAAGGCTGGCAGTTCATGTCCACCCAGGGGCACTGGCAGTCTACTTGTAAAACAAAGCCCTGGTAATCTACTTGTAAAAAGCCAGCCATTGAAAGCCCTGTGGAGCACAGCTCTACTCTGACACACATGGGGTCACCATGAGTCAGAATCGATGGACAGCAACTGGTTTTCCGTTTAGGTGGTGATAAACAGAGTTATGAAGATCAAGGTCAATCTAGACTCTAGTGGGACAGAATGCTCCTCACATTGGGGACAACAGCTACATCAAGGGGCATCCCAGAGCATGCTGGGGTGGTGAGCCCCACTGCAGGGGTTAAGTGAGGTCAGACTCAGAAAAGTCAGGCTAGCAACGCAATCAACTCACTTTATTCAGTGGACAAATAAATTCTTCATAATCGGGATAATTTTACCTGTCGCCTCTTAAGGGTAAGATGTGAATGGTTTCCTTGTAGCCCTAGAGGAAATTCTTTTCAGAAACTGGGCACTTGCTGGGGAAACTATTTTATTAAGCATTATGGATAAATATAATACTGATTTCAAACAAGTGCAGCTGAAGTCATTCACAAGTACAATGGTCATTGTCTGCACAAGAATCAGGGCCATATTTAATCTCTAGGTAAAAACTATTTTTAATTAAAAAAAAAAAAAAAAGCAAACCTATTTTCAAGGTACTTCATAAACCAGGAGCAAGGCCAACCATACTCAGCATTCCAGAACACACGGGGGAAATCTCCATGGGTGTGCCCAGGCCGCTCTGGCTGCCCTGATGCATTGTTTGGACACTTCCTGCACCGGGCTGTCCCCACCAGCGCGTCTAGCTGCAGCGCCTGCCGGGCTGCGGGAGGAGTGCGGACGTGGTCAGGCCGAGTCACAGGTGCTGATGGCGCCGCGCAGCGCCCAGCCTCTCACAGCCAACAGCCACCACCAGAGTGAAAGCACTGCTGTCTTCATCCAGCGGATGGGGACCACGGCAGCTCATAGGGTCGTTCTGAGCATTAAGGGGAGTATTGGACACAGAAGGCTGTGCGCCGACTCACCATAGGGTCAGTGCTCAGCAGGGGTCATTACAGGGCTTGGGGTCATTTATCGGGACCGCCTCTTATCCCACATGCTCCACATCACCAGGCCAGGCAGCAACAGTGTCACGGTCACTGATAGCTACTCAGCCCTGCACACACTGTTTACTGTGTGTGTATACACCCGCACGCATTATGTACGGACACTCCGGTGGCTTGGTGGTTAACGGCTACGACTGCTAACCAAAAGATCGGCAGTCTGAACCTACCAGGTGCTCCTTGAAAACCCTATGGGGCAGTTCTACTCTGTCCTTAGGGTCGCTATGAGTTGGCATATCAACTCGACGGCAACCTAAACCCATACCAAACTCATTGCTATCGTGTCGTTTCTGACTCATAGTGACCCTATAGGACAGAGTAGAACTGCCCCATAGAGTTTCCATGGAGCGCCTGGCGGATTTAAACTGAGACCCTTATGGTTAGCAGCCCTAGCGCTTAATCACTACCTGGGCTTCCCAGTGGCAACAGGTTTGGGTTTTTTGCTTTATATATATGTATATATTTATCATCCCATTACCGTTAAGTCGATTCTGACATAGTAAAACTGCCCCATAGTGTTTCCAAGGAGTGGCTGGTGGATTCTAACTGCCAACCTTTTGGTTAGCAGCTGTAGTTCTTAACCACTGGGATACCAGGGATATCAAGTAATATACAGCAGTGGTTGAGAATTAGGGCTGCTAACTAAAAAGGTCAGCAGTTCAAATCCACCAGCTGCTCCTGGAAAACACTGTGGGGCAGTTTACTGTGTCCTGTAGGATCACTATGAGTCAGAATTGACTCCATGGCAATAGGTTTGGTGTTTTGGTTTTTGGCTTTTTTGTTTGTTTTATTTTGTCTGGACATATTTGATATATTTCAAGAATCGATGAATGCATGCATGCATGAATAATAAATCATGCATGAAGGAAGAACTCCCTATTTTAGCAGATGAGGATATTGAGAGTCAGAAAAACAGTATTACACAGCTTCCCTTGCAACCAAAGTGGCCAATGAGATATAAGTGGAAGTTGTCAGATGGAACTTCCAGGAAAGCATGTTAGAAGACAGGCTGATGTGGTGTGAGCCTTTCTTGCTATTCTGCCCTTTCTCTTTCCATGAGTCAGAATACAGATGTAATGGCCGGAGTTCCAGCAGCTATCACAGACTCTGAGTTGAACTTGAGGATGGAAGTTGAATGCTAAGGATGCCAAAACAGGAAGACGATGTCTGTGTCCCTGATGAGCAGTGGGGCTGCCATGTTGTCCCTGGGCGGCCCACTTCCCACTAGTTTTACATGACAGGGGGCAAAAAGACATAGCAGAATTCAGCTATATTGTGTTTAGTCTCTGTTACTAAAAGCCAAATACATTTCCAAATGAAACAAACTCTGTGACACGGTCATCTCTTGATTTTCCCCCTCTGAAACGGTTTGCCTCTTCTCAGTCTCCTTTGCCAGGTCCTCCTCCTCTCCCTTCTTGGCTTGCCACAGCATTCAGTCCTGGGCCCCCATCAAATCCCATGGCTTAAAACATCGCCCACAAGCTAATGATCCCCAAAGTCATCTTAGCAACTCAGACCTCTCCCACAAGCTCCAGGCTCAAATCCAACTCCACAGCTGACATCTCCAAATTGGCATGTCCCAAAGAGAACATTGATTCTCCTCACCTCTCACAGACCTATTTCTCTCCCTAACTCTCTTATCTCAGAACACAGCCTCACTGTTGCTCAGGTCAAAAGTCAAGGAGCCTTCCTGGACTCCTTTCTTTCCCTGAAGCCATTAGCAAGTCCTGTCGATCCCTGAGTGTGTACCACATCAGCCCACATCCCTTCATCCCCTCTACTGCCTCTGACCACCACCGTTGCTAATCCCCTGTACTCATTCCCAACACCCTGCACATGGTGTCAGATGACCACTAACAGCATAGTTCACACCATGTTACTTCTCTGCTTAGGGCCTTCAACAGTGTCCTGTGGCCCTTAGAGTAAAAACCCAACACCTTGCCATGGACCCAGTAGTCCATGGAGGGCACAAACAGTTAAACACACAGCTACTAATCAAAAGGTTGGTGGTTTGAACCCATCCAGAGGCCCCTTGGAAGAAAGCCTGATGATCTACTTCCAAAAGGTCACAGCCGTGAAAACCCTACGGGGCACGGTTCTATTCTGCAACACTCAGTAGTCACGGGTCAGAATCTACTCAATGGCAACTGGTTTTTGGTTTTGGTTTGTCCTCCCCCTTCTCCTCTGCCCACATTTACCATCTTTCAGCCACACTGGCTTCCTCATTCCTCAAACAGCAAGCCTCATGTCCCACTCAGGATGTCTGCAGTCACTGCCCCCTCTACCTGAATGTCCTTCCCCAGGTCATCGCATGAACATCTTCAGCTCTTACATTACAGCTCAGATGCCTCCTTGAGGAGACTTCCCTGATCATCGTGTCTAAAGTAGCCTTCCACGCACACTCCATTCCTCCCTAACAGTTACCTTATTTCTTTCTAGCTTTCATCACTATTTGAAAACTGACTTATTAAGCTCTTTGTTTTTAGTGTGTTATTTAGAATATGTACCTCATAAAAGCAGGAATTACAGTTGTCTTCATCCCCAGCTTCCAGACAGTGCCTGACTCAGAGACATTTCTCAGTCTTTAATCGTCAAATCAGGAATTAAAGAGTCGTTTCATTGTTATTAAGTTACTATTTTTGTTTATGGTATGAGCTTTAACCTTAATTCTGATCCTTGACTTTTCATTCAAATAGACAATAGTGTAAAATTTTAAGAATTGGCCTCTCCATCCCTGCCATCTTATTTTTGATTCTTCTCTCAGCTGTCAATGCATTTTCAATTAATAGTATAAGGCTTAGCATACTTCCAGAGCCCTTGCACATAAAAATGTTTTTGCTGTCTTAACACATATAAGTCAAATTGGGAATAATAAACATGATTTCTCTGAAAACTTAGAAGTTGTCCCATTGACTTCTGCAACTTACTGTTGTTAAAGAAAAATTTAACGTTACCCTGAGTGGTATATTGCTCCTTTGTGAGTAACATGTACTCTCAGACTGAATGCTCAATACCTATTTTTGATCACTTATCAAATTACTAGAATATATTTTTGTTTGATTTATTTTTAGAAAATTTACTTTAAATGTCATTATTTATGTCAGTGTCTAAACTCAGTATATTTCTGCCCAGCTCAGGAAAGTTTTCAAGCATTATATCTTTGCTTATTGCTTCTTTCTGTCTTTCTTTCTTCTTTACAATAGCTTTATTATTCAGAGGCTAATTCTCCTTTTACTAACCTCTATATCTTTTATATTTTTTATCATTGTTTTCATCCCTTTGTCCATTTTCTCTGATTTCTGGGAGAGCAAGCCAAATTTGCCCTCAACATGATAGCATTTTTCTGAGTCAGTTCTTTCCTTTACTGCCACTCATAGACTTTAGTTCTGCTGTTGCTCTTCTCTGAAGATCAGATGAAGTTTCCCAACCTGTTGATTTTTCATCATCCTAATGTCTTCTAATAATCTCACTCATTCTTGTAGCTCACTGAGAACATGAAATATAGGTCTTTTAATTACTTTTATTCCTTCCTAAAAATAATGTTTTTCAAAGGTTGTATTTTCAACATGGCTCCTTTTATAGTACAGAATATTTTCATTGGCTTTCAAGTGTCTGAATTTTTTTGTGTATTCATCCTCCAGAAAGGTCTTGTTGACAGAGGACAGGCAGCACAATTTTATGCTTTTTGCCTGTCCCCTGGTTCTGGCTAGAATGTCCCTGAGGGAGCCAAAGCTAGAAGGCAAGATTGGGCTCATACCTCTCTGCCAATGTCAGGGCTTTGGTGTCAGGCACTCCTCTGGTCTGGTCTGCTGGGCTGATGATTGTCAGGTTCTCTCATGCAGTTGTGGATAGTTTACACCCTTGTGAATGTGAGGAGAGATTTAGATACAGTGCAAGAAGACAGTACAGTGCTCTCCACCCAAAACCCTGCCAATGGCATATTACATTTGGGGACCGTAGCCTTCAGGATTCAGTGTGACCTCACCTGTCCACTCTATGGGTGTGGGTCACCAAGGCCTTGTCTCATCTACTTGTGGCCAAGGCAGCCTTTCTGTTTCAAAGCATTAACAATGAAAATGTCAACAATTGTGCTTGTGAGGCCGTCTCATTGTTGCTAAAGATAATGGAAATTCCTCCCAAGGCTAACAATTGTTGACATGGTTCCTGTGAGTTTTTGTGTGTGTGTGTGTGCGTGACACTGGATTTGTGTGTGTGTGTGTACTTTCATGGGTATTTTAAGGACAAATTTAAAGAGAGATTTCTCAGAGCTAACAGTCTCAGAGGGCAATGGTGGTTCTGTGGTAGAGTTCTCATCTTACGTGTGGGAGACCCGGGTTCCATTCCCAATCGGATTCCCAGCTGTTACATCTCACGCACAGCCACCACCTGTCTGTCAGCAGAGGCTTGCATGTTGCTATGATGCTAACAGGTTTCAGTGGAGCTTCCAGACTAAGACAACTAGGAAGAAAAGCCTGGTGATCTGCTTCTAGAAATCAGCCAATAAAAACCCTATGGATCACAATGGTCTGGCCCCCTTGTGCATGGGGTCACCAGCAGGGGGAGGGCCCACTCCAGGGCAACTAACAACAACAACATAATCTCAGATCCTAACAGTCTCACTCCTCCTTGAACCCCCCACATCACAGGGCCCAGAAGCTGACGCCTAGCAGGTTCTCAACTGGGACAGGACAAAGAAACAAAAAGCTTGGACAGAGATCTTTCGGGGCCAGAATCTATGATCTGAAAACAGGCTGGAATTCAGATTCGGGTTCAGGAGGAGAGGATGAGCAGTGAACAGCCAGAAAGCCTGGGTACCATGTGTTCTCAAGGGCACGAGGCAGGATCTAATGTGTAAACCAGGTTCCCAAAAAAGAGTAAGGCAGAAATTCAGGTTTGTCAGCTATGGAAGTCACAATCCCGGGGCTGCACGTGAAGGGTGGTTGGTGTTCAACAACCCAGCTTCTGTGGTTTTCTGTCTTCCTTCAAGGAGAGAGGGAGTGAAGGATGAGCTCAGGAGCGCCCCCAGACGGCTGGATCGGCCTTCGAGCCCCAAGATATGAGACCCAGGATATGTAGTTAAGGCCGGAAATGTACCTCTGCAATATCTCAGCCTTCCAGTCTCTGCTTGAACTCTTCAGAGCACAGGGATCTTAATTGGATGGCAAGCCTCACCTCTATGAGGCCCACTTAATTGGACAGCAAGCCTCACCTTTGTGAGGCTCACTGGTCCCAGCTCTGCACCTTGACACGTCACACAGGCTCCTCCTCCTTGCCCCTGGAGACATTCAGACTGAGTCATTGAACTCCAGGCCCAGGGTCCTCACAAGGCATAGCTTCCAGATGCCTCTGCCCCTTCA
The DNA here is from genome assembly GCF_030014295.1 of Loxodonta africana. NCBI lineage: Eukaryota > Metazoa > Chordata > Mammalia > Proboscidea > Elephantidae > Loxodonta > Loxodonta africana. The sequence continues at coordinate 79,488,577 of NC_087357.1, read as the reverse complement.
TTAGCACCCCCTGAGTGTGTTTAGTTAGCAGGTGCAAGCGCGGAGCCCAGGGCAAGGTCTGGACGCCGGCAGAGCAGAGGGGTACAGGGCCAGAAAAAGGCTATGATCATATTTCTACTCTCCTTGCCCAGGTCATTAGGGAAAATAAGTGAGGGGAGACCTGGAAGAGCAGAAAAGCTAGTGTGCTGTCCGAGTGCACAAGAACAGGGGCCAGCCTGAGACCTGCAGCCCCGCTCTGCACCCTACCACGGCTTTGTCAGGCTCTGAGGCCATTCACCCTGCTCTAACCTCCTGCATTCCTCACAGGAGAATGAGTCCTTGGCAGAAAAACTGCTCCAGGTCATTCCTGGAAGGTGCATGCGAATGTGTCACCAGCAGAGGGCAGCCAGCCTTCTAGGACCCAGCCTAGGCCTGCCCACGCGGGACAGCGTCTGTGGGCGCTGGGAGAGCCCCCAAACCTGCCCCAGCCCCCTCACTGGATATACATGCCTTTTCAAGAAAGAGGGATACTTTAGTTTCTCCACAGCACGTCCCACATAGGCATTAAACGGAGGTTAATCAAAAACCAAACCCATTGCCACCAAGTTGATTTGGACTCATAGCGACCCTACAAGGACAGAGTGGAACTGCCCCATAGGGTTTCCAAGGCTGTGATCTTTGCCAGCGGAGTTCTGGTGGCGCAGCGGTTAAGAGCTTTGCTGGTAACCAAAGGTGGGCAATCACACCCACCAGCCACTCCAGGAGAAGAAGATGGGGCAGTCTGCTTGCGTGGAGATTACAGCCTTGAAAACTCTGTGGGGCGGTTCTAGTCTGTCCTAAAGAGTCGCTTTGAGTCAGCAACCAGTAATCTTTAGGAAGCAGATTGCCACATCTTTCTCCTGCGGAGTGGCTCGTGGGTTTGAACTGCTGACCTTTCAGTTAGAAGCCGAGCACTTAATAACTGAGCCACCGGGGCTCATAAACAGAGGTTTAGATATGCCTCAAGAGAGACTTCTGGGAGCTTGGAAAATTCCCAGCTCAGGTGGGGTTCCTCCAGCAAAGTGGAGGCTGCAGCCTCTCCTCACCGTGAAGGGGACGGGGCCTCTGTCCATCAGCACACACCTCCTATGCTTGCTTGTTTTCCACTTTCCCAAACTGCTCATCTGCTCAGCGGCAACAAACATCCCATCATTGATAGTTGTCGTTAGATGCCATGGAGTCATTCTGACTCATGGTGACCCCACCTGTGCAGAGTGGAACTGCTCCATAGGGTTTTTGCATACATATTAGATAAACATTAAAATTTACTACTGTAAATGCTGAGGAAGCTCCAAGTTCAAACCTATATTCAAAGAAAGAAAAAAATCTTATTTTTTTAAACCACACACACACGAAGAATCACATATTGAGAAGCATGGCATACATCATCTTAACCAAGTGGCCAAGGTTAACATCACTAGTCCTAAGCTTGTGTGGATATCGTGTACCCTCTGTTCTGATGTGATGAGAAGGGCACTTCATCTCTGCACTATTCTTCCCCAAAGCCTGCTACTCTAATCACGAAAAACATCAGACGAACCCAGGCTAAGGGGCATTCTACAAAATGCTGACCAGCACTCTTCAAGACTGTCAAGATCATAAAAATCAGAGACTGTGGAACCGTCACAGAGGAGAGGAAAACAAGGAGACATGACAAGTAAATGCAATGTGGTATCCTGGCCCTGAGCCTGGAACAGAAAATGGACATCAGTGGAATAACTGATAAAATCCAAATAAAGCCTGTACTTCAGTTAATAGTTGCACCAAGGCTGACTGCTTAGCTTTGATAAATGTACCATGATTATATAAGACATTAACATCCAGGGAAACTGGGTGAGGGGTATACAGGAGCTCTATACTATCTTTGCAACTTTTCTGTAAATTAAAATTACTCCTAAATAAAAAGTATATTAAAAACATCTTTAAATAAACTTTTTTAAAAATCCCACCTATCAATATTATTTTTGTTACAAGGATAAATGAGGAAAAGAAACATAAAGTACAAATACAGAAAAAAAAAAAAAAAACTTTTTACTTAGTAAAGACAGAGGATTAGATAATGTCTTTGTGATAGTTAATATTATGTGTCAACTTGGCTGGGCCATAATCCTCAGTGTTTATATGTGATCACTCCCACGATGGAATCTGCTGTCAGTTGAAAGGGAGTTTCCTTGGGAGAGTGGAATGCATTCAAATATTAGCAGATGTTCTGACTTTTTGCTCACTCTGGATCCTGAGGCAACCTCCTGTTCTTCCAATCTTTGACTCCTGGAACTTGAGCTATCAGCTTATCTGTTGATCTTGGGATTCCTTCATCTTCACAGCCTGAGAGTGGGAGCCCTGCTCTCCAACCTGCCGATCTTGGGTTCACCAGCCCCTGCAGCTACATGAATCGAGAGAAGCCTTTATCCTCATTCACGGACTTGGGATGTTCCAGCCTTTACAATCACATGAGCCGTTTCCTTGATGTAAATCTATATATGTATATATATAAACTTATATGCTTTACTGGTTTTGCTTCTCTAGAGAGCCCAGCCCAAGACAATCTCTGATATTGTCATTGTTGTTAGATGTCATCGAGTCTGTTCCAAATCGCAGCAGCCTTGGGTATAACAGGACAAAAGTTTGCCCTGTCCTTCACCATCCTCAGAGTTGTTGCTATTTTTGAGCCTTCTGTGTCAACCCATCTCATTGAGGGTCTTTCTCTTTCTCACTGACCCTTTATTTTACCAAGCATGATGTCCTCCAGGGATTGCTCCCTCCTGGTAACATGTCCAAAGTAAGTGAGATGAAGTCTTACCATTCTTACTTCTAAGGAGCATGGTGGCTGTACTTCTTCCAAGACAGATTTGTGTTCACGCAGAACCTATGCATAGACCAAGAGGCAGTTGTTTGAACAGAACAAGAGAACACTGCACGGTTTAAAATCAGAAAAGGTGTGCGTCAGGTTTGTGTCCTCTCGCCACACTAATTCAATTTGTATGCTGAGCAAATAATCCAAGAAGCTGGAGTATATGAAGAAGAACACAGCATCAGGATTAGAGGAAGACCCATTAACAACAACATGCAGATGTTACAGCCTTGCTTGAAAAAGGTGAAGAGGACTTGGGGCACTTACTGATGATGATCAAAGACCACAGCCTTCAGTATGGATTACACCGCAACATAAAGAAAACAAAAATCCTCCCAACTGGACCAATAAGCAACATCATGACAAACAAAGAAAATATGGAAGTTGTCAAGGATTTCATTTCACTTGGATCCACAATCAATGCCCATGGAAGCGGCAGTCAAGAAATCAAACAACCTATTACGAGGGCAAATGTGCTGCAAAAGATTTCTTTAAAATGTTAAAAAAAAAAAACTAAGATGTCACTTTAAGGACTAAGGTGTGCCTGATCCAAGCCATGATGTTTTCGATCACCTCATATACACATGAAAGCTGGCCAGTGAATGAGAAAGACTGAAGAAATGATGCCTTCCAGTTATGCTGTTGGCAAAGAATATCGAATAAGCCATAGTGTGCCAGAAGAATGAACAAATCTGTCTTGGGAGAAGTACAGTCAGAATGCATTCTGATATTAATAATATTAGAATTACTTAAGTAAGTCACTGAAAGGAGCCCCAGTGGCACAGTGGTTAAGCGCTCTGGCCAATAACTGAAAGACTGGCAAATGAAACCCACCAGCCACTCCAGGTGGGAAATATGTAGCAGTCTGCTTCTGGAAAGGTTTAGAGCATTGGAAACCCGGTAGGGCAGTCCTACAGGATCCTATAGGGTTGCTTTCAGCTGAAATCGACTTGAGCAAGGGGTTTTTTTTGGTAAGTCACTGAAGAGAATACACACCTGGCATAACCCCAGGAAAATGACTTCCTAAATCAGCCAGAAAACAAGGCATCCACGTTTCAGCGGTATACTCGTGTTTTTCTTCTTCTGCCTTCCAGTCTCTGCCCGCCTGCAATTTGTTAAGTGAAATGGTGTTTTATTTTCTCATGAACACGGAGTTCCGCCCTTTCTTTTAAGAGTAGCACATCCTACAAAAATAATTTGAATATAAACCTCCTACCTGGCTATGAGCGTTCTATGTGTAGTTAGACAAAACAGTGTGTTACCCAAAATTACCCTCTGTTCAGAAAAAAACTTCTTACTGACCCCACTACGGGGATAAAGCTGAGTGTCTGAGCATGCCTGAGGGAGGGAGGAACAGTCCTGCCCAGACAGGAAGGGCCTGCTGTGCTGGGTGTGAGAAAAAGGGATAGCAGAAGAAAGCAGGCACCACCGGGCAGGCCTGCCGTGACTCCCACATCCCTGTCACCACCGCCACCCTTTGCCATTGAGTCGATTCTGAGTCATGGCGACCCTATAGGACAGTAGAACTGCCCCCAAAGGGCTTCCGAGGCTATAATATTTATGGAAGCAGACTGCCACATCTTTCTTCTGTGGAGCGGCTGGTGGGTACCAACCGACGTCCTTTCAGTTAGCAGATGGGTGCTTTAACTACTGTGCCACTAGGGCTACAAAATGGTACGCCGCGAAGAGGACCTGCGGAAACCAGCAGAGGGTGGGTTTCCAGGCTCCGGTCTTAGGGCAGCGCAGAAACACTATTGCAGATGCAGGGGGAACAGCGGGGCGGCTCACGGACATCACTCGGCCTCCGATTATCACAGCTGAGGAGCTGGGGTTTGCGCCCCTGACACAAAACCCTCTAGGGGCGTGGGGGGCTCAGCTTTCACTCATTTCCGCTCCCTACTCCAAGCTGAACACGTTGCCTGGGACCGAGTGCTCAGCGCATTTATGTGGATCAAACCCAGTTCAGTTCAGTTCGGTTCCGGCAGAACGACAAGTGGCAGTTTGAAGCAGGGCCTGCTCCAAAGCCAACAGGAGCTTCTCTAAATAATAGGGTGCATTTCATCCCCACGTTCTCATTCTCTCCAAGCATTCGGCATCACCGATGTCTGCCAGAGGCCAAGGTGCAGCCTGGCTGGCCATCCTAACAGGGAGACAGCCTGTCTGAGACCGCAGAGGGCCCGAGCCACAGCGGAGGGCATGGGTGCTGCGGGGGCACCCGCTCCCATGAGAAACCCCTCTCCATGCGGAGCCCCCCTCCCATGCAGAGGCCCCCCCACTCCCATTCGGAGCGCCCCCCACTCCCATGCAGAGCCCCCTCCCATGTGGAGCCCCCTCACTCTCATGTGGAGCCCCCCCACTCCCGTGCAGAGCCCCCTCCCATGCGGAGCCCCCGACTCCCATGCGGAGACCCCCCACTTCCATGCGGAGACCCCCCACTCCCGCGCAGAGCCCCCTCCCATGCGGAGCCCCCGACTCCCATGCGGAGCCCCCCACTCCCATGCGGAGCCCTCCACTCCCATGCGGAGCCCCCCACTCCCATGCGGAGCCCCCCACTCCCATGCGGAGCCCCCTGCCCCACTCCCATTCGGAGCGCCCACCGCCCTTCCACCACGCGGAGGCCGGATGTACAGAAACGCATGGAAGGAACCTGCCTTGTGGTCTTGGTTTTAGCCATTTGCGGGATGATTTCAAAAGAGGAGAAGGATGATGCTTAAATAATGTTGAAAATAGAGTTTCTGTTTACTTTAAAGATGGAAAAGACAGCTTGCCAATAAAACGTCGCTTTCCATTTCCCTCCAGGGCTCTGTTATTAAAAATAATCTGCGATGAACTCCCAGCACCTCTCTCACGAGGCCTTCCAAAAGCTTCAAAAATCGACTCCTACAGCGTGCTCCAGAGGAGCAGAACGCATTCCAGGAAGACAGCTGGATCACATTGCCTTGTTCTTGGTGGGGGGAACGGAGGACGGGCAGCTGGCATCTTCATAAATTAAGCCCATTAGGGGCAGAATTAGTAAATGTAACTGAAGGAATGCTGTTCCTCCAGCTATTCCGATACACCCACAAACGCAGTCTAAACATAACCCTGATTCAGCTCAGGCTCTCTCCTGTGCACACACAAAAAAAAGCACCGCCCAAATACCCATAAATGCAGACCCACAAAAACACATAGTCTTGTACACAATCACACACTGACACACGAAACACAGATTTTTGCACACATGGACACAACCGGAAGATCATCTTTGCACAGATACCTGGAGTCAGGTACACCAGGCTTTCCTGGGGCCACCACAGGCTTTGCTGGACTTTGTGGGAGGAATGCAGGGGGTCAGAGTCTCAACAAAGTCTCCTAGAGAACTTCCTGGGCACCGTGAGTCTTATATAACCTCCCAGCATGAAATGGTGAAATAATAATGCTAGACAGCTTGCCCAGTGTCAGAGATAACGAGGTCCCCTTGACTTCCTCCTCTCCTTTCCTACCCTGCTCTGAAGAGTGCTGGAGTTACAATGGCACAGACACAACCTCAGGACACCCGTGGAAGAGTAAACCCCACTTCTTTCCCTGAAAAGTATCCATCATTAAAATATCCCAAGTGAGCCTGTGGTAACACACCCTGTCAGGTAAAAAATAAGACATTGTTTGATAACCTCCAATGGCATGGCCCTCGTTTGTTCTTTTGAACAACACAAATACATTACCTTCCACTTCTGGAGGTCAGATTCTGATGCAGGTCTCACTGGGCTAAAACCAAGGCGTCGGCAGGGCTGCATTCCTGTCTGAAAGCTCTAGGGGAGAAATCACTTCCTTGCCTTTTCCGGCTTCTAGAAGATGCCCGCCTTCTTTGGCTTATAGTTCTCTTCCTCCATCTTCAAAGCCAGCAACGACAGGTTGAGGTCTCATCACACCACATCACTCAGATGTCCTCTCCTGCCCTGTTCTTGTACTTTTTTTTCCTAGATATTATTTATTTTGCTGTTGTTGTTGAGAATATACCCAGCAACACATACACCAATTCAACAGTTTCTAATAGTTTAGTGATATTGACTGCATTCTTCAAAGTGTGCAACCATTCTTACCCTCCTTTTCTGAATTGTTCCACAACTAACATAAACTCACTGCCCCCTAAGGTTCCTGTCTAATCTTGCCAGTTGCAGTCGTCAATTTGATCCCACATAGAAGGTTCTTAAAAGTGCTTAATGCTCAAGGCAGAAATTTTTTACCAGTTAAGGTAAACTATTCAGTTTTTTTTTAATCTCTTTTTTTAATTGTGCTTTAAAGTGAAAGTTTACAGTTCACATTCGTTTCTCATATAAAAACTTATACACACACAGTTGTGTGACCCTAGTTGCTCTCCCTACAATGTGACAGGACACTCCTCCTTTCCACCCCGGATTTCCTGTGTCCATTCAGCCAGCTCCTGTCCCCCTCTGACCTCTCATCTCGCCTCTGGACGGGAGCTGCCCACATAGTCTCACGTGTCTACTTGAGCTAAGAAGCACACTCCTTACCAGTATCATTTTATATCTTATAGTCCAGTCTAATCTTTGTCTGAAGAGTTGGCTTCGGGAATGGTTTTAGTTTTGGGCTAACAGGGTCCAGTGGCCATGTACTCTGGGGTCCCTCCAGTCTTAGTCAGACCATTAAGTCTGGTCTTTTTACTAGGCTTTGAGTTCTGCACCTCACTTTTCTCCTGCTACATCAGGGACTGTCTGTTGTGTTCCCTGTCAGGGCAGTCATTGGTGGTAGCCAGGCACTGTCTAGTTCTTCTGGTTTCCGACTGATGGAGACTCTGGTTTATGTGGCCCTTTCTGTCTCTCGGGCTCATATTTTCCTTGTGTCGTTAGTGTTCTTCCTTCACCTTTGCTCCAGGTGGGTTGGGACCAATTGATGCATCTTAGATGGCTGCTTGCTAGCTTTTAAGACCCCAAATGTCACTCACCAAAGTGGGACACAGAATGTTTTCTTAATAAACTTTGTTATACCAATTGACCTAGATGTCCCCGAGAACCATGGTCCCTAGATCCCCATCCCTGCTATTCTGTCCCTCAAAGTATTTGCTTGTCTTCAGGAAACTTTCTAGCTTTTGGTTTAGTCTAGTTGTGCTGACTTCCCCTGTATTGTGTGTTGAACTTCCCTTCACCTAAAATAACTTGTCTACTATCTCCTTTTTTTATCTAGTTAGTGAATACCCCTCTTCTTCCTTCCCTATCCTCATAACCATCAAAAAAATGTTTCCTTCTGTATTTAAACCTTTTCTTGAGTTCTTATAATAGTGGTCTCATACAATATTTGTCCTTTTGTGACTGACTAATTCCACTCAGCATAATGCCCTCCAGATTCATCCATGTTATGAGATGCTTCACAGATTCATCGTTCTTCTTAACTGTTGCATACTATTCTATTGTGTGAATATACCATAATTTGTCGATTCATCCGTTGGTGGGCACCTAGGTTGTTTCCATCTTTTTGCTATTGTAAACACTGCTGCAATGACCATGGGTGTGCATATATCTGTTCGTGTAAAGGCTCTTATTTCTCTAGGATATATTCCAAGGGGGAGGATTGCTGGATCATATGGTAGTTCCATTTCTAGCTTTTTAAGGAAGCACCAAATTGATTTCCAAAGTGGTTGTACCATTTTACACTCCCACCAGCAGCATATAAGTGTTCCAGTTTCTCCACAACCTCTCCAACATTTATTATTTTGTGTTTTTTGGATTAATAGTCTTGATGGGGTGAGATGGTATCTTGTAGTTTTGATTTTCATTTTTTTTTTTTAAGGGCTAATGATTGTGAGCATTTCCTCATACATCTGTTAGCCACCTGAATGTCGTCTTTGGTGAAGGGGCTGTTCATATCCTTTGCCCACTTTTTAGTTGGGTTATTTGCCTTTTTGTTGTTGAGGTCTTGCAGTATCTTGTAGATTTTAGAAATTAGATGCTGATCAGATTTTTCATAGCCAAAAACTTTTTCCCAGTCTGTACATTGTCTTTTTACTCTTTTGGTGAAGTCTTTCAATGAGCACAAGTGTTTGATTTGTAGGTGCTTTCAGTCATCTAGTTTCTGTTCTGGTGCTTGTGCGTTGTTAATAGTGTGTTATATACAGTTTATGCCATGCATGACGGCTCCTAGCATTGCCCCTATTTTTTCTTCCATGACCTTTATCATTTTAGATTTTACATTTAGGTCTTTGATCCATTTTAAGTTAGTTTTTGTGCATGGTGCTAGGTATGGGTCTTGTTTCATTTTTTTGCAGATGGATAAACTATTCAGGTTTAAGAAGGCTTCAGGGGATATTTTTGGTTTGAGGTTTAAAAATTATCTCAGGGCAACATTTTCAGGGCTTCATCCACCCTCCATGGCCCCAGAAAGACTAGAGTTCATGAGAATTTGAAATTCTGCTCTGCATTTTACCCCATTTGATTAGGGATCTTCTATGGAATCTTTGATCAAAACGTTCAGTAATGGTAGCCAGGCACCATCCAGTTTTTCTGGTGTGATGGTGAAGAAGATAGTCGTTCATGGAGGCAATTAGCCACGTGTTCCATCCTATTCCTATTCCTATTCCACATGCATCCTGCTCCTATTCTCACCTTCCCTGAGGAAGACCCAGGTTTGATTCCCAACCAATGCACTTCATGCGGAGCTACCACCCACCTGTCAGCGGATGCTTGAGTGTTGCTATGGTGTCGAACAGGTTTCAGTGGAGCTTCCTGACTGAGACAGGCTAGGAAGAAAGGCCTGGCAATCTACATCCAAAAATGAGCCAAGGAAAACTCTGTGGATCTCTTGGCAGAGGAGGCAGTGGTTTATGCGGGTAATTAGCCATACAGTCCATTTCCTCCTCCAATTCCTGACTCTCCTTCTTCCTCTGTTGCTCCAAATGAATAGAGATCAATTGTTGTGCCTTAGATGGCCACTTGCAAGCTTTTAAGACCTCAGCCGCTACACAATGAACTAGGAGGTAGAACAGAAGCACCAAACACATTATTAGGCCAATTAACTGGGATGTTCCATGAAACCATGACCCTAAGCCTCGAAACCAATGAAACAAATCCCATGAGGTGTTTATTTGTACATAAACAGTCTCAACAGCTATCTCTCTTTTTCCTTTTTGTCCTTGTTGTAAATACATCTATTACACAACTTTTGCCAATTTGACTTTTTACAGGTGTACAACTTATTGACAGCAATTACAATAAGTGGCTGTGCAACCCTACTCTTTATCAATTCAATTTTTCCATCACCTTAGCCCTCCTCTTCCCTCTCCCTCCCATCCTTAGTAACCACTGATAAACTCTGGTCTCTATACATTTGTCTTTTCTTGTCTTTTTATATAAGTGAGGGTATACAATATTTGTCCTTTTGTGATTGGCTTATTTGGCTCAGCATAATGTCTTCAAGCTCCATCCATATTGTAGCATGTCTCAAAACTACATTTCTCCTACTGGCTGAGTAGTATTCCACTGTATATGGAAAAAAAAAAAAAAAAAACCCCGTTGCCGTCAAGTCAATTCTTGCTCATAGCGACCCTATAGAACAGACTAGAACTGCCCCATAGAGTTTTCAAACTGCCAACCTTTTGGTTAGAAGCTGTAGCACTTAACTACTAACCCACCAATGTTTATATGCACCATATTTTGTTTATTTATCTGTTGATGGACATTTAGGTTATTTCCAACTTTCTGCTATTGTGAATAGTGCTGCAATGAACATTGGTGTACAAGCCTCTTTTTGACCCTCTGCTTTTAAGTCTTTTGGGTATATACACCTAGGAGTGGCACCCTGGTGGCACAGTGGTTAAGTGCTTGGCTGTTAATTGAAAGGTCGGCTGTTCAAACCTACCAGCCATTCCTCAGGAGAAAGATGTGGCTAAAGATTACAGTCTTAGAAACCCAATGGGGCAGTTCTACTCTGTTTTATAGGATCGCTGTGGATTAGAATGACTCCACAGCAGTGGCTTATGGTAGTTCTATTTTTTGTTTTTTGAGGCCCCTCCACACTGTTTTCCGCAACAGCTGTACAATTTTGCATTCCCATCAGCAATGGATAAGGGTTCCAATTTCCCCACATTCTCATCAACGTTTGTTATTTTCTGTTTTGTTATTTTTGTTTTGTTTTGTTTTTAATCTTAGCCTTCCTAGTAGGAGTGAAATGGTATCTCATTGTGCTCTCAGTTTGCATCTCTCTGACGACTAATGATGCTGAGTACTTTTCATGTACTTGGTAGTCATTTGAATGTCCTCTTTAGTGAAATGTCTGTTCAAGTCCTTTGCTCATTTTATAATTGGGTTATTTGTCTTTTTATTGTGAAATTGTTGAAGTTTTATGTATATTTTGGTTATTAGATGCTTTTCAGGTATCTGTTTTCTGAAGATATTACCCCAGTTGGTAGCTTGTCTTTTCACTTTTTTTGTAAAGACTTTTGATGAACAAAAGTTTTTAATGTTTAGGAAGTCCCATTTATTTATTTAGTCTTTGGCTGTTTGTGCTTTTGTTATTATATTAGATAACCCATTGTTAAAAGCTAGGCTTGACAGCATTGCCCCTGGTTCTTTTTCTAAGAATTTTATGGTTTTAGTTTGCACATTGACGTCCTTAGTCCATTTTTAATTTGTTTTTGTGTATGGTGTGAGACATGGATCCTGTTTCATTTTTCTCCATATGTAAATCCAATTTTCCCAACACCATTTACTGAAGAGACTCTTCTTTACCCATCCAAAGGACTTAGCAAAATTGTGAAAAACCTGTTGATCATAGATGTGTGGGATTATTTCTGGAATCTCAATTCTATTCCACTGATCTATTGTTAAACCAGTACCAGGCTGTTTTGATTACTGTAGCTGTATAAAATGTTTTAAAAATCAGAAAGTGTGACCCCTCCTACTTTGCTCTTCTCTTTCAGCGTTGTTTTACCTATTCAGGGCCTCTTGCATTCTATATGAAGTTGAGGATTGGTTTTTCTATCTCTGTAAAGGCTGTTGAAATTTTAATCAGGTAGCACTTTGCACTGAATCTATGGATCTCTTTGGGTAGTACTGATATCTTAACAATGTTAAGTCTTCCAATCCACAAACGTGGAACATCTTTCCATTTAAGTCCTCTTTAATCTCTTTCAGCAGTGTTTTATAGTTCTCAATGTATAAAAGTCCTTCATGTCCCTGATTACATCTATACCTAGATATTTTATTCTCTTAGATGTTGTTGTAATGGAATTTGTTTCCCTAATTTCCCTTTCAGATTTCTAATTGCTGGTGTATAGAAACCCACATGACTTTTGTGTGTTTACCTTGTATTCTGCAATGTTGCTAAATTCCTCTATTAGCTCTAGAAGTTTTCTTCTGGCCTCTTTTGGGTTTTCTACATAGAGGAGTATAACATCCATGAATAGAGATAATTTTACTTCTTTTCCAATCTGTATAACCTTTATTTCTTTTTCTTGTCTTATTGCTCTGTCTGGCTAGGATTAATAAAATATTGAATAGAAGTGGTGAGGGTGGGCATCCTTGTCTTATTCCTGATTTCAAAGGGAAAGCTCTCAGTCTTTTTCCATTAAGTATAATGTTGGCTGTTGGATTTTTATAAATGTCCTAAATCATATTGAGGAATTTTCCTTCTATTCCAATCTTCTCTAGAGTTTTCATCAAGAAAGGGTGTTGGATTTTATCAAGTACTTTTTCTGCATCCATAGAGATGATTATGTCATTCTTTTCCTTTGTTCTATTGATGTGGTGTATTAAATTGATTGATTTTCTAATGTTGAACCATCCCTGCATTCCTGGAATAAATCCCACTTGGTCATGGTTTATGACTCTTTTAATATGCAGTTAGGTTCTGTGCTCTAGTATTTTGTTGAGGATTTTTGCATCTATATTCATAAGAGTTATTGGCCTGTACTTTTCTTTTCTTGGAGTGTCTTTAGTTTGGGTATCAGGTTATGTTTGCCTCATAGAATGAATTAGGGAGTATTCCTTTTTTCTCTGTCTTTTGGAAGGGTTTAAAGAGTATTGGTGTCAATTCTTCTCTAAATCTATGATAGAATTCCCCAGCGTAGCCATCTGGTTCAGGGCTTTTTTTTCATTGGGAGGTTTTTGATCACTAATCTGATCCTTCCACTTGTGATGGGTCTGTTGAGACTTTCTATTTCCTCTTGAGTCAGTTTGGGTAGGTTGTGTGATTCTAAGAATTTGTCCTCTTCATCTAAGTTATTCAGTTGTCCATAATATTCTGTTGTAATTCTCTTTATTTCTATCAGGTCAGTTGTAAAGTCCCCTCTTTTGCTTTTTTATTTTGGTTATTTGCACCTTCTCTTTTCTTTGTCAGTCTAGCTAAAGTTTTGTCAATTTTATTGATCTTTCCAAAGAACTAACTTCTGCTTTTATTGATTCCCTCTGTTGTTTTTCTGTTTTTGATTTTATTTATTTCTGTTCTGATCTTTGTTATTTCATTTCTTCTGGTAAGTTTAGGCTTAGTTTGCTCTTCTCTTTCTAGTTTCTGGAGTTGTCAATTTAGGCTGTTGATTTGAGATATTTCCTCTTGTTTATGTAGGCATTTATTTCCCTTGAGTACTGCCTTTGCTGCATCCTATAAGCTTTGGTATATTGTGCTTTCATTTACCTTTGACTCTAAGAAATTTGTGATTTCTCTTTTGATTTCTTCCTTGATCCACTGGTAGTTAATACTGTGTTGTTTAATTTCCATTTGTTTGTATATTTTCCAAGTTTTTTTTCTGTTATTGATTTCTAGCTTCACTCCATTGTGCTCAGAGAAAATACTCTGTATGATTTCAGTCTTTTTAAATTTATCAAGACTTGCTTTGTGATCTAAAATGTGGTCTGTCCTGGAGAATGATCCATGTGCACTGGAGTAGAATATGTATTGTGCTGTTTTTGGGTGGAGTGTTCTATATGTGTCTGTTACGTCTAATTGGTTTATGGCATCAGTCAAGGCCCCTATTTCCTTGTTGATCTTCCTTCTAGATGATCTGTCCAATATTGGAAGTGATGATTAAAGTCTCCAACTATTATTGTAGTACTGTGTATTTTTCTCTTCAATTCTACCAGTGTTTGCTGTATATATTTAGGTGGCCTGATGTTGGGTACATGTATATTTATGATTGTTAAATCTTGATTAATTGACCCTTTTGTCACTATATAATATCCATATTTATCTCTCTGACAGATTTTGTCTTAAAGTCTACTTTGTCTGATATTAAGATTGCCACCCCAGCTCTCTTGTGGTTATTATTTACATGGAATCTTTTTTTCTATCCCTTCACTTTCAACCTATTTGTGTCCTTGTGTTTTAAGGTATGTCTCCTGTAAATAGCATATAATTGGACCATTTTTTTTTTTGTCCATTCTGCCACTCTCTGCCTTTTGATTGGAGTATTTAGTCCATTTACATTCCCTGTAATTACTGATAAGAAGTGACTTACTTTAGCCATTTTGTGTGTCATAAGCCTTCTTTGTCTTTGTTCTTTAGTACTGCTTAATTTTGTGTTTTGTTGGTTTATTGTAGTGAGGCTTTTTGATTCTCTTCTCCTTTCCTCTTGTGTATTTTTTTTAATATATTTTCTTAGTGATTACCATGAATATTACATTTAAGAGCTTGTATATATAAAATTCTAGGGTAAGGTGATACTTAACTTCAGTAACATACAAAAACTTCTGTATCTATACCATTTCTCTCCCCTCCCTTTTGCTGTTATCATCAATTACATCTTTATATTTCACATGCCCTATAACATAATTTTATCCTTGCTGTCATGAATCGAATTACGTCCCCTCAAAAATGTGTGTATCAATTTGGCTGGGCCATAATTCCCAGTATTGTATGATTTCCCTGTATGTTGTAAATCCTGCCTCTATGATGTTAATGAGGGAGGATGGGCAGCAGTTGTGTTAGTGAGGCAGGACTCAACCTACAAGATTGGATTGTATCTTGAGGCAATCTCTTGAGGTATAAAAGAAAGAAGTAGAGAGACATAGGGACCTCATACCATCAAGAAAGCAGCACCAGGAGCAGAGCGAGTCCTTTGGACCTGGGGTCCCTAAGCCTGAGAAGCTCCTCAACCAGGGGAAGACTGATGACAGGGAATCTCCCTCCAGAGCCAACAGAGAAAAAGCTGTCCTCTGGAGCTGACACTCTGAATATGGACTTTAACCCACTAGACTGTAAGACAATAAATTTCCATTTGTTAAAGCCATCCACTTGTGGTATTTCTGTTATGGCAACACTAGATGACTAAGACACTTGCTTTTTATATATTTGCTATTAGGAAACATGGATACTTTATTACTAGCCCTTATACTTGTTCATGGATTTCCCTTTATTAGGGTTTTTTTTGTTTTTTTTTTACGAAAACCTTTGAATTACTTTCTAATGTCTTTTCCCTTCCATCTTCAGAACTCCCATTAGTATTTTTAGTAAGGCTGGTCTGGTGGATATGAACTCCCTCAGTTTCTGTTTGTCTGGGAATGTTTTAATTTCACCCTCATTCTTGAAGGTTAGATTTGCTGGGTATAATATTCTTGGTTGGTAGTTTTTTTTTTGTTTGTTTCTTTGTTTTGTTTTTGTTTCTTTGTTTTTTTCCTTTTTGGCACTTTAACCGTATCATTTCATTGCCTTCTGGCCTCCAATATTTCTGATGAAAAATTGGCACTTAATCTTCTTGGGGATCCTTTGTATGTGACTATCTGCTTCTCTCTCACTACTTTTGGAACTCTAATTTCTGAGAGCCTAACTATGATGTGTCTTTGTGTAGATCTCTTTGAGTTTATTCTGTTTAGGGTTCTTTGAGCTTCTTGGATTTGTAGATTCATGTGCTTTGTTACATTGGGGAAATTTTCTGTCATTATTTCTTCAAATATTCTTCCTGTCCCTTTCTCTCTCTCATCTCCTTCTGGAATTCCCATGATGCATAAATTAGGTCTCATGTTGTTGTCCCATAGTTCAATTAAACTGGGCTTAGCCTTCTGGAACCTCCATTCTTGTTGCTTTTCAATGTATGTGATTTTATTCCTCTAATGCAATGATTCTTTATTCGACCTGATTAAATCTGTTGGTAATTATTTCTATTGTGTTTATCATTTAAGTTATTGTATCTGTCAGTTGTAGTACCTTTATTTTTGAGATCCTCATTTTGTTCTTACATTGTTTTCCTTATTTCTTTTAGCTCTTAGTCTACTTTTTCCCTTAGTACTTTAATTATGTTTAATGTTGTTATATTCTCTCATTTTTTTCATTATTTGATCAACCCTAGATGCACTTTATACCAAAAAGAATTAGTCGATATCCAACCATTTCAAGAGGTGGCATATGATCAGGAACCAATGGTACTGAAGGAAGAAGTCCAAGCTGCTCTGAAGGCATTGGTGAAAGACAAGGCTCCAGGAATTGATGGAATATCAATTGAGATGTTTCAACAAACAGATGTAACGCTAGAGGTGCTCATTCCTCTCTGCCAAGAAATATGGAAGGCAGCTGTCTGGCCAACTGACTAGAAGAGATCCATATTTATGCCTAGTCCCAAGAAAGGTGATCCAACCGAATGTGGAAATTATAGAACAATATCATTAATATCGCACGCAAGCAAATTTTGCTGAAGATCATTCAGAAACGGCTGCAGCAGTATATCGACAGGGAACTGCCAGAATTCAGGCCAGTTTCAGAAGAGGATGTGGAACCAGGGATATCATTGCTGTTGTCAGATGGATCCTGGCTGAAAGCAGAGAATACCAGAAGGATGTTTACCTGTGGTTTTTTGACTATGCAAAGGCATTCGACTGTGTGGATCATAACAAACTATGAATAACACTGCAAAGAATGGGAATTCCAGAGCACTTAATTGTGCTTATGAGGAACCTGTACATAGATCAAGAGGCAGTTGTTCGGACAGAACAAGGGGATACTGATTGGTTTAAAGTCAGGAAAGGTGTGCATCAGGGTTGTATTCTTTCACCATACCTATTTAATCTGTATGCTGAGCAAATAATATCAGGAGCTGGACTACATGAAGAAGAACAGGGCTTCAGGATTGGAGGAAGACCCGTTAAGAACCTGCGTTATGCAGTTGACACAACCTTGCTTCCAGAAAGTGAAGAGGACTTGAAGCACTTACTAACGAAGATCAAAGACCACAGCCTTCAGTATGGATTACACCTCAACATGAAAAAAACCAAAATCCTCACAACTGGACCAATGAGCAACATCATGATACACAGAGAAAAGATTGAAGTTGTCAAGGATTTCATTTCACTTGGATCCACAATCAACAGCCATGGAAGCAGCAGTCAAGAAATCAAAAGACGCGTTGCATTGGGCAAATCAGCTGCAAAGGACCTCTTCAAAGTGTTGAAGGGCAAAGATGTCACCCTGAAGACTTAGGTGCGCCTGACCCAAGCCATGGTATTTTCAATCACATCATAGGCATGTGAAAGCTGGAGAGTGAATAAGGAAGACCAAAGAAGAGTTGATGCCCTTTAATTGTGGGGTTGGCGAAGAATATTGAATATACCATGGACTGCCAAAAGAACGAACAAATCTGTCTTGGAAGAAGGGTGGCCAGAATGCTCCTTAGAAGCAAGGATGGCGAGGCTGCATCTTACATACTTTGGACATGTTGTCAGAAGGGATCGGTCCCTGGAGAAGGACATTATGCTTGGCAGAGTACAGGGTCAGCAGAAAAGAGGAAGACCCTCAGCGAGGTGGATTGACACAGTGGCTGCAACAATGAGCTCAAACATAACAATGATTGCAAGGATGGCGCAGGACCGGGCAGTGTTTCGTTCTGTTGTGCATGGGGTCGCTGTGAGTCGGAACCGACTTGACAGCACCTAACAACAACAACAGATGCACTTTCACTACATTTGTCATGTTCATTTGGATGGGTCATTGTTTCTCTGTTCTTTGTGTGTCATGTGATTTTTTTGTTGAGGCACTGGAATTTTCAAGGGTGTTAACTTTCTCAGTTTTCCCCAGTATTGGGTGTTTTGCCCGCACTACTTTCTGTAAGAAACTCCTCAGTAGGCAGAGCATCTGGCCTTTGCTTACCATTTCCTCTCCCTCTCTGTGATAGCTCCTTCTGCCTCCCTGGTTTAATTGGGATTCAAAAGTTCCAGATCTCATTTTTCAACTTTCGAACTCTCGCAAACACACCAGAAAACATGCTGTGGTCATTCTATCCACCAGCAGGCACTGCCACTCAGCTGAGATAGGATTTACTAATCATTCTATCCACCAGGGGGTGCAGTCCCCTCTCTCTAGTTATTACTCCCTTCTCTTCTGTTTCTGCAACACATTTTCAGTCAGAAAACCCACACCCAGTGAGTCCCCTTTGGGGCTGGGTATTGCCCTCTGGCTTTCCCTGAGGCTTCCTTCCCTGCTCTGTGGCGGCTGCTTATATCTCTGCTGGCATTCACAGGAAGCACAGGCAGACTGTCCTCCATTTCAGGAGAAGGAGGTGCTGGCACTCCTCAGAAGGACTTCCAAGAGATCTGACTTGGTTTCAGAGCCACAGTGGCCCTGTGGTGGTTGGGGGAGCAGTCTCCACTTAGGTGGCCCATCTTCTGACTCCACTGTAGGGAACCTTCAGTAAGAGTTCATATCATTCAGCATCCAACAGTTACTGGTGGGGAGGGGTAGTCACACTCCAAATAGACCCCTAGGAAGGTCTGCCTTGTTGCTATCAGAGCCTGCCCCACAGTGTGTTGGCTGTAGGTGTAGCTTCCACTTAAGATGCCTGCTTCCTAGCATGCAGCAGCCTCAGTCAGCAGCCCTCGGCACCAACAGTAAGGGAAGGTAGGCAGACACAAACTGATTCCCAGGGAGGCCTGTCCTGTTGGTTTCAGAGGCCTGAGATATGGGGTGCACGGGGAGGCAGGTAGAGTGCTGACTGTGGGAGCAGATTCCACTGCAGTTCCCTTCTGTAGCAATTCACAGCAGAACCCCATGGGGGTCTGCCTTGTTGTTATCAGAGCCCTCCCTGTAGTATGTTGGCTGTGGGTATAACCTCCATGAAAGATTTCTGCTTCTTAGCACTCAGCAGCAGCCTCAGTCAGCCGTCCTCAGCACTGACCAAAAGGAGGAGCAGACAGACCTGAACTGACTCCCTGGGAGGTCTGTCCTGTTGGTCTCAGAGGTCTGAGCTATGCAGTGCACAGGGAGGGCAGTAATGTTTACTATGGGAGCAGACTCCCCTGCATAGACCTTCTGTAGCAATTCACAGCTGGCTTGCAGTCAACAGTGTCTGGGTGGGGGAGGTGCCGGCACACTGCAAATGGACCCTCGGGCAGTCTTGTTGCTATCAGAGCCACCCTGGAGTATGACTGTGGGTGCCACCTCCACTAAAGATGTCTGCTTCTTAGCACAAAGCAGACTCAGTCAGCAGTCTTCAGCACTGAATGAAGGGGGAGCAGGCAGACCAGAATTGACTCCCCAAGAGGTCTGTCCCATTGATTTCAGAGGCCTGAGCTATGGGGTGCTCAGGAAGGCAGGTAGAGTATTGACAATGAGAGCAGACTCCAATGCATGGGCCTTCTGTAGCTATTCATAGTAGGCTTGCAACCAACAGTGTCTGGGTGGGGAGGGTGGGGAAGGTGTTGGCACACTCCAAAAGGACCCCTGGGTAGGTCTGCCTTATTGATAGGGCAGAAGCTTGGGGTCCTTTCTCTTTGGACAGGCAGGGGGCGTGCTGGTTAGGGAAGCAGGCTCTTTTACTGGGACCACTACTCCAGTTCACAGCAGCCAACAGCCTGGATGGCTGGGGGAGGGACAGGGACAATGGGAGAAGTGATTTTCCTACCATGTATGACCATTGTTGATTTGTTGATTCTTGCCTTTCTGCAGTACCCTGCTGCTTTCCTCTGCTCCCTGATTAAGAGTTCCTCAAAGCCAAGGACCATTTCCTTGCTGTATCTGTGGGAGTCAGATGATGGGTTATTTACACCGCCATCTTCCCAGAATTCCAATGGCCCTCATTTTAAAGTCAATAATTTTACAAAACTCTCATTAAAAATTTTGAATATCATGATGTTGGGAAATAAAGAAGCTTTTGTAGGATACAGATACTGTGGTGTATATTTGTTGCTTTTCTCTGCCCATATCTCTAATCCTTTCTCCTGCTGATGACACCTGCATCCCTTGAGGAAGTGCCCTTACCTCTCATGTGCCTGTGATGTGGCTGCCCTTCACAGTGGCATACATCCTGGTCATAGTGAGGAGCATATAACTGGGACTTTGTTCCTCTAAGCACAGTGATCAGGGACTGGAGTGAGCACATGGACAACCCTGGCCAATAATACCCTGCCTTGAGGTCTTGTTGGGAGGCTGGGAGAGGGAAGTTCTCTCTTCACTCTAGATTTTCTAACTTAGATAATGTAAGCTGAGAGCCATCTCTGGCTATGCTCTACCCTTCTCCCACTTCAGGGAGAAGTTAAGCCAACACGAACAGAGAAATAGAGCAAAGAAGTGGGAAGGAATCGAGGGAAGGAGGAAGGGGAGGAAGTGACCTCGCCTGAATCTTTGGAGTCCTTGAAGGAAGCTAGTTCGAATTGAGTGCAGATGAATACAGATGAGGTTACTTCTAGAAGACCAACACTATTAAAATCAAATTTTATCACATCACATGTAAACATTAAAACCTCTCAGATAATGACAGCTATGTGCAATAGATGTGAAGTTGGGGATTTTCAGGTATTACAGAAACTTTTTTGACAGGAGAAACAAACGTGATGAAGGCAGAAAGGGCAGACTAGCAAAGTGGGGCAGTCTCCTGAGAGCACTGAAAATAGAACACATTGTAGTTCTCCCCAAGAGCGATATTCAGTCACTTCAGTGTTCGGATCAGTCATGTCAGCAAGGAGGCCCCAGCAGCTGGGTCATGATGTGGCCACAGAGCCTGCCGAGATGATCAGTACCCCACCCGGGAGATCACAAAACACCAGGTCAGGCTGGCAAGGAGGGACCTCCCACCTGGCCTAAAGGGGTACTTTTTATGTAGGAACATATATCTCTTTTTGTTTTAGGAGATATAATGAGATGCACATTCAAAAAGACATGCTTTATAACTCCAGTAACAATAGATCCATGAAAGGATGGAACGTGTTTATCCCGTGATGCAGAATGAGCAGGAAGTCTTTGTGTGTGTGTGTGCATCTTTGTTTCTAGATGCTTAAATTCAAAATAACTCAAAAAATTCACAGTTTAATATAATTTTATCAATACTGCAGATTCCTTTCGGGAAATCAATTATCATTAAACTTTATAGGAAACCTTCCCTATATTATAAATGGAAAAGCAAGTATTAGTTGGTGTTAGTTTTCTTTTGGAAATATTTGCTGGATTGTAGAAAAACATGTTGAGATCCTTTCAATCCATCTAGAATAACCAGATGAGACAGAACCAATTTCTTCAAAATTTTAAAGACCGAGCCTAGAGAATCAATGCCTGCACGTACACACACAGACACAGACACACACACAGACACACACACTTTGGTAGGCAGGGTTCTAAGATGGCCCCCAAGATTCCTGCCCCTTACTATACATACCCTATATAATTCTCTCCCCTGAATGTGGGTGAGATGTGTGAATATGATAAAATGTCAATCCTGTGACTTTATATGGCAGAAGAGATTTTACAAGTATAATTAAGTTCCCAAATCAGTCAACCTTGAGTCAATCAAAAGGAGACTGTCCTGGGTGGGCCTGACCTAATAAGGTGAGCTCTGAAAAGAGAGTAGGCCCTTCCTAAAAAAAAAAAGAGATATCAAGTGTGAGAGGGCCTATGGAATGAGCCACATGGCAAGGAACTGTGGGTGACGTCTAGGAGCAGAGAGTGGCCCCTGATCAACAACCAGCAAGAAAACAGGAGTCTCAGTCCTACAACTGCAAGAACCAAATCCTGCCAACAAACACATAAGCCTGAAAGGAACACAGCTCAGTTGACACCCTGATTTCAGCTTTGTGAGGCCCTGAGCAGAAAACCCAGTTATGCTGTGCCTGAACTTCTGACCTAAAGAAACTCTAAGATAATAAATAGGTGTTGTTTTATGCTGCTAAATTTGTGATAGTTGTGGTAATGTGGCAATAAAAAAAAAAAAAAACTACACACACTCACACTATCATTCTTCCCTTATTAGCCTGTTCCCTCTTCATCTACTCCTCAAATAGTTATTTATTAACTATTATGTTCCAATAACCGAGAACCTTTCAGAATGCATTAATTCTCTTTCTTTTTTTTTTTTTACCCCTATGCTTATGAAAGCTTAATGAATCTCCTGCAAGTATACATACAAACACGCACACACACACACAGCCCCGTACTAGCTGCCATGGGGAAATTAAAAATTAACAAGACACAACAGAACCTGCTGTTGAGGACCTCCTGCTTCTGGAAGAGCTAAAGCAGGACCATAAATAATTCTCAAACAGTCCATCTGAGGAGGTCAGAGATGCCTTAAAGAGGAAGAGGAATCAAAGGTGGGACTTAAAGATGGGAGTATTCCATGTTAGTGGAGACAGGAGCGTAAGAACATCCTCAGAGGCAAGAATTGAAGTATAGTTTGTAACTGGATGGTGGTCGTCCTTGGATTCCACACTCACAAGTTTGAATGCTTTTTCATAGGCAAAGGAGAGTCAGTCAATGATTTAAAGCTGGAGAGTGACATCCTTGAGTACTTAGTTTAGCAAGGACGTTCTAGTGGCATTGTGGAAAGCAGGCCGAATTTAGTGAGGCCACAGGCTGGGAACATGTTAAGAGCCAGTTGTGATTACCCAGGTAAGAGATTCTGAAAGTTTGGATTGAAGCAACTGAGCTGGAAGAGAGGCTGCAAAAGTGAGGGCAATGGACAGATCAGATTTTCTCTCAGACTGGTTGAGTACAAGGAGGAGTCAAAACCTCAGCAAAGATAAAGCTACCAACAGAAATGCAAAGAAAAAGAACCTAGGTATCCTCAAGAAATTAGTTCGACAACTAGCTCAATTGGCATAACAGTTTATAAAGAAAATGTTTTACACTCTACTTTCATGAGTAGTGTCTGGGGTCTTAAAAGCCTGTGAGCAGCTATCTAGGATACTCCACTGGTCTTACCCCTTCAGGAGCAAGGAAGAATGGAGAAAACTAAAGATACAAGGAAAAGATTAGTCCAAAGGACTAATGGACCACATCTACCATGGTCTCCAACAGACTGAGCCTAGTACAACTAGATGGTGCTTGGTTACCATCACTGACTGCTGTGACAGGGATCACAATAGAGGGTTCCAGACAGAGTAGGAGAAAAATGTAGAACAATATTCTAACTCATGTGAAAAGATCAGACTTACTGGCCTGACAGAGTCTGGAGAAACCCTAAGAGTATGGCCCCCAGACACTCTTTCAGCTCAGTAATGAGGTCACTCCTGAGGTTCACCCTTCAGCCAAAGAACGGACAAGCCCATACAACAAAAAGAGACTAAAGGGGCACACCAGCCCTGGCGTAAGGACTAGAAGGCAGGAGAGGACAGGAAAGCTGGTAACAGCGAACCCAAGATTGAGAAAAGAGAGTGTTGACATGTCATGGAGTTGTTAACTGATGTCATAAAACAGTATGTATACTGTTTAACGAGAAACTAGTTTGTTCTGTAAACCTTCATCTAAAGTAAAGAGAAAAAGAGTAGCCCTCTTATCCTGGTGGGAAGTTCCACCAGCAGGAAAAAAAAAAAAAGTAGGACGGCAATTCTCCTTTACTGCCTTTGTATCTTCAGCTAAAGAACCATTAAAGCCAACGTGAGGAGAATAGGATGGTGCAGAGGCTACGCACACCTATTCTAGTACATGCATGTGGGTCTGGAGAAATGAAAATTCACTCTGGTTTTAACTCTTTTTTACTATAGCAGACTGGGTGGTTCTGTTTTTGGCAGGACCATGCCTTTCACTTATAGCAAACTCTTTGCTAATCTTCCCCTTGCTTCCTGCTTGGATTTTAATCACCGGGAGTGATTACACACAGCCACACTGGTTTCCCTGGAGCTCCATTGTCGTTCAGCAGTAAATATGTCCTCATATTGTGATCAAATGATTTCCTTTGGGGAATGAGGTAGTTCAATAGGACCGTAGTCAAGGTATTCATTATACAATTTCTTTACAATAATTTGGAGTTATGAAAGGCTATTAAGAAGGAGCCATAGGTGAAAAGGGTAAAACCAAGGGAATGGCTGAGGGGCTGTGAGGGGGAGCTAATAAGAGAAAAGGAAAAAAGCCAAGGATCAAATGAGGCACCATGTACAGCACACACTCTCCCCTCCTCTCAAACCTTCTGTTTGTCACCAAGGGGCCTGCTGTTCCAAACCATTGCCCATGTTAACCCCCCAGCATGATTTCAGGGCCAGCAGGAAGAACCCTATAAAGTCAAGGCATGTGGGAGAGGAAGGGAGGAGGGCACAGAAGCACTGAGGCCCGAGGGGACTGGGGTTGGGAGAGGGGATGGGGTGGAGGGAGGAGACTCAGTAAAAGCCCAAGATTTAAACCTGCTCTTGAATAAATATGATGCTTAAGGTTGTGTGTCAAATTGGCTGGAGCATGATTCTCAGTGGTTTGGCAGTTGTATGATGATGTGATCACTTCCATGATGAGATTTGATATAATGTGATCACCTCCATGATGGGATCTGCTGTGAGTAGCCAATCATTTATAAGGGAGTTTCCTTGGGTGTGCATCCTGCATTGAAATACAAGTGGACATTCTGGCAAGGCTTGTGGGCTTTTGCTTGTTCTGGATCCTGCAGCCGGCTCCTCTTTGTCTGACCTCCATTTCTTGGGACTTGAGTTAGCAGTTTACCTATGGTCTTGCCTGCCAATCTTGAGATTCATTGATCTTCACAGCCTGTGAGCAAAGAGCCCTGCTTTCTGACCTGTAGGTCTTGGGTTCACCAGCCCCTCCAGCTATGTGAGTCAGGAGAAGCCTCTATCCTGACCGATGGACTTGGGATGTTCAGTCTCTACAATCACCCGAGCCATGTCCTTAATATAGGGCTCTGTGTGTGTGTGTGTGTGTGTGTGTGTGTGTGTGTGTGTGTGTGTATAAATTATTTATATGCTTTACTAGTTTTGCTTCTCTAGAACCCAGCCCAAGACAATAAGCCTTGATTAGGGGTCATGGAGTTTATATTATGTGCTCTAAGTGGCCAAGATGAGGCATTGGTGGCTCAGTGGTAGAACTCTGCCCTTCCGTGAAGAAGACCCAGGTTTGATTCCCAGCCAATGCACCTCATGTACTGCCACCGCCCATCTGTCAGTGGAGGCTTGCATGTAGCTACGATGTTGAACAGATTTCAGTGGTGCTTCCAGACTAAGACTAAGAAGAAAGTCCTGGCTATCTATTTCTGAAAATCAGCCAGTGAAAAGCCTAGGGATCACAATGGTGTGAGCCCCAACCTATAATGGAGATGGCACAGATCTTGGCAGTGTTTCATTCCGTTGTGCATGGGGTCACTATAATTCAGGGCCAACTCGATGTCAGCTAACAACGACAACAGCAGAGTGGCCAAGGTCTCATTTCCCCAACACAGTGATACAGCTGAAGAGTCTTTGGGTCTGGATTGCAGCCTCTCCATTCACTGCTGTGATATCCTGCCAGACACAGGCCAGTGGCTGCACTGGATTCTCATCCAGCCAAACATGGACTTCGGTACATGGCAGTAGTTTATTTAGTCTGTTTAGGCAGTTTATTACAACACAGCTTCCACTTCAACCTTGACCAAAGACAGAGATTCTGATAACATTATTATGTATGTTAACATCACAGGTCAAAGTCCATAAAAGATTTTTATTTTCATTTTATTGAATCTAATTTTTTATTTTACTGAATATTGTTTAGGGTAAATGCACTATTAAGAGGTGTATTTTCCTAGATATGAATTCATTCAATAAACATTTGTTGATGCCCACATACCCGCTGGCAGCAGAGGTGATGAAGAGATGAGTGACATAGTTTCTACTGTTCAAAGACCCACTGTCCAGATGTTTTATACGTTAGGGATGGAGGAGGCATCAAGCACCAGGGTTGTGACCAGTGGACTCCCAGGAGGTCAGGTAAGGCATCCCCCAGGAATGGACATGGGACAGGGATCTGAATGGTATTTGCTAGCAAAGAAGAGAAAGGCAATTCTGAGAGAGGAAACGACTCATACAAAGGCCAAAGAGTTGAAGAATTAAACTAAGGAAGTAAAAATATAACTAGAGAAAGGGGAATAATACAAGCCCTATTAAAGGAGAGTGAATTTCAAAGATCTTCAATAGTGGGGGTTAAGGAGTGGAGGCACTAAGGATGACCCCAGTGTGAGGGCTGAGGAGCTCGACAAGAAGGTGGTATCACTGACTGAGACTGGGAAGAGGAAGAAGAACATATTTTGGGGCAGGAAATGAGTCCCTCTTTGACTATGTCTGTGGGACACTCCAACGCAGGTCTATTACTCAGCTAGCAGTGTTTGTCCGGATTCCATGGCAAAACCCCAGAAGCGGCCCCCGGACACCCTTTTAACTCATACTGAAGTCACTCCTGAGGTTCACCCTTTAGCCAAAGATTAGACAGGCCTACATAAAACAAACAATAAACAAACAATAATACACATAGTTTAACGATGTGTATGAGACTAAATGGGCACACCAGCCCAGGGGCAAGGATGAGAAGGCAGGAGGGGACAGGAAAGATGGGTGAATGAAAATGGGGAACCCAAGGTCAAGAACGGGAGAGTGTTGACACATCGCGTGGTTGGCAACCAATGTCACAAAACAGTATGTGTATTAATTTTTAATGAGAAACTAATGTGCTCTGTAAACTTTCATCTAAAGCACAATAAAAAATTAATTTAAAACAAGCAAACAAACCCAGGAGCTTGAGTTACTCAGAAAAAGCACTCAAGAAATTAACAGGGAGCAGAGCCATGAGGAGCGCATGTTTCCTACAGAGTCCACAGAATGAAAATACGTGTGAGGCGTGTGCTGGGAACGAAGATCTGGTGAAAAAGTGGATAAAGAGCAAACGTCCCGGGGTCTAGAAAGAGACAGTGAAGAGTGGTGCCCCGACAGTCACTAGCTGTGCAGCACTGTGTGCCAAGCACTTTACCTACGATGCCTCATCGGTCTTCCCAAAGCCTCTGTTGAGTTAGTTACTATCTTCCCCACTTTGTAGATGAGAAAAGTGAGTCTTGGAGCAGCTAAATGGCCAGTCCAAAATCACGCAGCTATTAAGTGGTAGAGCTGAGATTCAAACGTACTGTAAAGCACACATTTTCTCTACTATGCCAGGCAGACCCAGGGTTGTCATAGAAGAATGGAAAGATCATACCTTCAGTTTCTGGGTGAGAGATGGACTGAAAATCTCCCACTTGCTTTGATAATTGGGACATCATTGCCAGGCTGCGGGAGAGCAGTTCTGAGGACTTTGGGGAGTAGGAGCTGGATGGAGTGACTGAAGGGGAACTGGCGGGAACAACAGCAATGCCACGCACAGCTTCTCCTGCCAAATGCTTGACTGTGAGAACAAGATGGGCTTCAGACAGACTCTGGGGTGAGGACACTCTTGTTCTTTCTCCTTTTTCCTGTTGTTATTTTGAACTTGACATGTTTATAGACTGTGAGGAAAAAGTCAAAGAAGGAAAAAATGAGGACTCAGGAAAGCAAGGGATTAAATACAAGAAGGAAAAGGAGGTGGAAGACTCAAGATCAGAGATCGGGGACTTATCCCTGGATGAGAGGGCTGGCACCTTTGCTTCAGAGACATCAGAACAGCAGAGAAAGACACTTGGGTTTGGAGCCAGGATGTTGGAGAAATCCTTTCCTAACATGAAGTAGAATGTGAGACTACACACTGAGATGGGAGAGGGGAGAGAGGGACTTGAGAAGAATGGTACAATATTCATTCAGTGGGAAAGGCTGCTGATGAGAAGAAATAAAAGGATGCCAGGAGAGCCTATATTTGTGCAGTTTAAAGCCCACACATTTGTAGTTGAACCAATTATTATAATGCTTATATCTTTTTCACTAGCCCTTCAGATCTAGGGGGATATGGGCCTGAGGGTGCTGTGAGTGACCTTGAAAAGACATTTACGAGAAGAGAGGCATGTTGCAATGCTGTGTTGCAATGGGATGTGGCAAAATTTTTATAACACCAGGCATCTAATTATTCAGTTTTGAATAATGTCAAGATAGCTCTCCTTCAAACTTGGTTCAAAGTTTCCTAATCT
The DNA here is from genome assembly GCF_030014295.1 of Loxodonta africana. Classification (NCBI taxonomy): domain Eukaryota; kingdom Metazoa; phylum Chordata; class Mammalia; order Proboscidea; family Elephantidae; genus Loxodonta; species Loxodonta africana. Next base: position 79,460,483 of record NC_087357.1, on the reverse strand, counting down.
TGTACTCCCACCACGCTTTCAACATGTCGTAGATAAATGCTAAATAGATACACTGCTGAGATCCTCAATGGACAGAGCAAAACACAGCTGTAGGGCCATCCAAGATGTGTGGAGGAAAATGTGGATGTCCACCTGCACTGGTCAGCTCTCAGTGCCCCCGCGCCTCGCGTGCTGCCCCAGGGCCCCTGAGAACTCAGCAGTACCGATGCTGTTCTCCCTCTCAGGATTGGTAAATACCACCTGCAGGGCTTGGCTTCCTTGGAACCAGCCTACTTTCAAGTTCTTCTCCTTGCAGGAATCTGTGTCCCCTTATCTGTAAAACAAGGCCCTGAAAGTCAGGACGCTGAGGGGCTGATGCCTCCAAAATTCTAAACACTACAGACATTTCTTCTGCATCTTCCTAAGATCCACCAGCACCACTGCAAAGCAAAAACATTCAACTCAGGGACGGAGCTGTTTAGAGAGAGAGGAAACCTACCTGGAAATTATATTTCTTTTGGGGGAAAAAGAAGTGGGCAAACACTATACGAAAGGGTGTGTCATGCCTCAGGGTGCCCTGGGGGACTCTGAGCCCCTTCCTAGGCCCCAGCATGGACATCAAGCCAGGGCTGCTAAAGTCAAGAGCGTGGGCCTTGGACAGACAGGAGCAAGAATGGAAAAGAACGCCACTGTTCGGACCAACTTTTCAGAGTCTTTCACCTCTTCACCACAGTCTTAGTAAATGTTTGGTCTAAAACATTACCTTAAAAACATATGTTGAAAATATGCCACTTTTTAAAAATCATGCAACTGCTTCCTCCTTTCGCTTCCCCAACACCACCATCCATGCCTCTGTGCCACCTGGTAGAGGGCACACGGAAGAGGTTATTCCCCACCCGCCCCTTCCTGACAGGTAAAAGCAGGAAGAGGGTCCACTGCGAAACGCGCAGACATTGGGGCGTTTCCTGCTTTGGGAGCAGCCGGTCCCTCTTGGACGCATCCTAGCGCAGGTCTAGCAGCCACCATGGGCCAGGCGGCCTGAGCAAACCTGCTCTCTTCTCTGGTTTTCCCTTCTGGACATCATGGCATTGGACTTGTGACACCGCACAGCTCTCCTGCCCTGGGGCGTGGTGAACTTCTCAGACTCCACCTAAGATTCAATTCCCAAAGTAAGCGTCTACAACAAAGAACATCGACCTGAAAGAAATGAGCGTGACAGGTCTGAGCCGCCACTCCCGAAAGGCTCTGGGATGTTGTCACAGGAGCGCGACGTGCAAATGTCGGACAGAAGCAGCAGCCGAGTCGAGATGGCACAGGGATACGGCGTGGATGGACCGCAGGTGAGAGGATCCCCAGCACAGGGCGGCCCCTCTCAACTTCCGTCCCACAGTGCCCTCTGCTGGAGAGAACCGAGACCGCAGCGGGCGCACTTGCTTTCCCCCACAGCGACTTCGACAGGTAAAATTCAAGTCCCATCTCTCCGGGGGGTCAGGCTTCCAGGACTTGTTTTGTTGTTGTTGTCTTTTTATTTTATTTTTCTGTCTTCACTGTGGTAAAATATATATCACAAAAAAGAATGTGCTGTTTCAACCCGTTTTAAGTGTACAATTCAGTGACATTAGTCACACCCACCATTCTGTGCACCACTAATATTTCTGATGCTATTGTGATCGAAGTTGCTTTATTTCCTTTCCCGGTTGCTCACTGCTGGCGTATAGAAACACGGCTGATTTTTGTGTATTCATCTTTTACCCCGCAACGCTGTCGAATTCATTAGCTGGCACACAACAACGACGACATATGCAGGATCATTTAATCTGTGAATCCACCACGTATCTTTCAGTTTGTCGTCCTGTGGTGGTTTGTGTGTTGCTGCGATACTGGAAGATTTGCCACCGGAATTTCAAACACCAGCAAGGTCACCCTTGGTGGACAGGTTTTAGCAGAGCTTTCAGACTAAGACAGCCTAAGAAGAAGGGCCTGGCAGTCTACTTCTGAAAAAATTGGCCAGGGAAAACTATACCAGAACATTGTCTGATATAGTGCTGAAGGATGAGCCCCCCAGGTTGGAAGGCACTCAAAACATGACTGAGGAAGAGCTGCCTCCTCAAAGTAGAGTCGACCTTAATGACGTGGATGGAGTAAAGCTTTCAGGACCTTCATTTGCTGATGTGACAGGACTCAAAATGAGAAGAAACAGCTTCAAACATCCATTAATTGGAACATGGAATGTACAAAGTATAAATCTACGAAAATTGGAAATCATCCAAAATGAAATGGAATGCATAAACATTGATATCTTAGGCATTAGTGAGCTGAAATGGGCTGGTACTGGCCATTTTGAATCAGACAATCGTATGGTCTGCTGTGCCAGGAATGACAGATTGAAGAGGAATAGCGTCTCTTTCATCATCAAAAAGAACATCACAAGATCTACCCTGAAATGTAACACTGTCAGTGATAGGATAATATCCATGTGCCTATGAGGAAGACCAATTAATACAACTATTATTCAAATTTACATACCAACCACTAAGGCCAAAGATAAAGAAGTTGAAGATTTTTAACAACTTCTGCAGTCTGTAGTTGATCAAACATGGAACCATGATGCATTGATAATTACTGATGATTGGAATGCGGAAGTTGGAAACAAAGAAAAAGGTTTGGTAATTGGAAAATATGTCCTTAGTGATAGAAATGAAGCCAGAGATACCATGATAGAATTTTTCAAGACCAAAAACTTCTTTATTGCAAATTTTTTTTTTCATCAACATAAACGGCAACTATACACATGGACCTTGCCAGATGGAATACACAGGAATCAAATCCATTACATCTGTGGAAAGAGACAGCAGAAAAGCTAAATATCATCAGTCAGAAGAAGGCCAGCACCCAACTGTGGAACAGACCATCAATTGCTCATATCCATGTTCAAGCTGAAGGTGAAGAAAATTAGAACAAGTCTGTAAAAACCAAAGTATAACCTTGTGTATATCCCACCTGAATTTAGAGACAATCTCAAGAACAGATTTGATCAACTGAACACAAATGACCACAGACCAGACGAGTTTTAGAATGACATCATACACGAAGAAAGCAAAAGGTCATTAAAAAGAAAGAAAAGATCAAAATGGATGTCAGAAGAGACTCTGAAAGTTGCTCTTTAATATAGAATAGCTAAGGCAAAAGAAATAATGCAGTAAAAGGGCCGAACAGAAGATTTCAAAGGGCAGCTCGAGAGGACAAAGTAAAAGTATTATAATGACATGTGCAAAGACCTAGAGATAGAAAACCAAAAGGGAAGAACATGGTCAGCATTTCTCAAGCTGAAAAAACTGAAGAAAAAATTGAAGCCTCGAGTTGCAATACTGACGGATTCTATGGGGAAAATATTAAATGACCCAGGAACCAACAAAAGAAGATAGAAGGAATACACAGAGTCACTGTACCAAAAAGAATTGGTCGACGTTCAACCATTTTGGGAGGGAGCATATGATCAAGAACTGATGGTACTGAAGAAAGAGCCCCAAGCTGCACTGAAGGCATTGGCAAAAAACAAGACTCCAGGAATTGACAGAATACCAATTGAGATGTTTCAACAAATGGATGCAGCACTGGAGGTGCTCATTGATCTATGCTGAGAAATTTGGAAGACAGCTACTTGGCCAACTGACTGGAAGAGATTTATATTTGTACCCATTCCGAAGAAAGATGATCCAACAGAATGCAGAAATTATCTAACAATATCATTAATATCACACACAAGTAAAGTTTTGCTGAAGATCATTCAAAAGCTGTTGCAGCAGTACAGCAACAGGGAACTTCCAGAAATTCAGGCTGGTTTCAGAAGAAGACATGGAACCAGGGATATCATTGCTGATGTCAGATGGATCCTGGCTGAAAGCAGAGAATACCAGAAGGATGTTTACCTGTGTTTTATTGACTATGCTAAGGCATTCGGCTGCAGGGATCATAACGAATTATGGATAACATTGTAAGCACTTAATTGTGCCCATGGCGAACCTGTACTTAGACCAAGAGGCAGTTGGTCGAACAGAACAAGGGGATACTGCATAGTTTAAAGTCAGGAAAGGTGTCTGTCAGGGTTGTATCCTTTCACGATACCTATTCAGTCTGTATGCTGAGCAAATAATCTGAGAAACTGGACTATATGAAGAAGATTGTGCATCAGGATTGGAAGAAGACTCTTAACAACCTGCAGTATGCAAATGACACAACCTTGCTGCTGAAAGTGAAGAGACCTTGAAGCACTTATTGATGAAGATCTAAGACTACAGCCTGCAGTATGGATTAACACCTCAACATGAAGGAAATAAAAATCCTCACAAGTGGACCAATAAGCAACATTATGATAAATGAAGAAAATATTAAAGCTGTAAAAGATTTCATTTTACTTGGATCCACAATCGACACCCATGGAAACAGCAGTCAAGAAATCAAACGACGCATTGCGTTGGGCAAATCTGCTGCAAAAAAATCTCTTTAAAATGTTAAAAAGCAAAGATGTCACTTTAAGGACTAATGTCCACCTTACCCAAGCCACAGTATTTTCAATCGCCTCATATGCGTGTGAAAACTTGACAATGAATAAAGAAAACCAAAGAAAAATTGATGCCTTTGAGATATGGTGTTGGCAAAGAATATTGAATATACCATGGACTGCCAGAAGGACGAACAAATCTGTCTTGGAAGAAGTTCATTAGAAGCCAAAATGCTCCTTAGAAGTGAGAATGGCAAGACTTCGTCTCAAATACTTTATACATGTCATCAGGAGAGACTAGTCCTTGGAGAAGGACATCAGGCTTGGTAAAGTAGAGGACCAGGGAAAAAGAAGAAGACCCTCAATAATATGGATTGACAGTGACTGCAACAGTGGGCTCAAGCATAACAAAGATTGTGAGGATGGCACAGGACCTAACAACAACAACAATCTGTGAATAAAGATAGTTTACTTCTCTCTTTCTAATTTGAATGCCTTTTATTTCTTTTTCTTACCTAATTGCTCTGGGTGCAACATCCAGCAAAATATTGAAGAGCAGTGATGAGAACAGGCATCCTTGTCTTGTTCCTGACCTTGGGGAAACCTTTCAGTTTTTCTCCACTGATGATGATGCTTCTAGGAGTCTCTGGCTAGCACAGACAATTAGGCACTCAGCCACTAACCAAAAGGTTGATGGTTTGAGTCTGCCCAGCAATTTACTTCCAAAAAATCACAGCCATTGAAAACCCTATGGATATAGAAGAACCCTGATCAAATGGGGGGAAATGCAGAACAGAATTTCAAACTCTCATGGAATCCAGATTTTCTGGAGCCACTGAGGCTGGATGAACCCCTGAAACTATTGTCCTGAGATAATCTTTAAGCTTTAAATCAAAATATCCCCTAAAATCTCCTTAAAACCAAACAATAGTTTAGCTTAACTAGCAAATAACGTCTGCCGTAAGCATTGTGTTCTTTTAAGATCTATCTATATGGCATCAAACTGACAACAGTAACTCAAGACATGAAATAGGTGACATTGAGTTTATGCTAATGGGGGAGGAACAACTCATAAAAGGAGGGTGAGAATGGTTGTACAACTCAAAGAATGTAATCAATGTCACTGAATTGTACATGTAGAAATTGTTAAATTAGTGTATGCATTGCTGCATATATTCTCAACAACAAAAATAAAATAATTTTTTTTTTTTTAAAAAAGAGCCAGGCCATTCCAGATTATAGTATACTAGTAAATCTACTTTTAGATGGCTGAAATTGTGTTTTTTGTATTTCTTTCGTACTCTCCACAAAATCTAGGATACAATAGGCCTTCAATATGTAGCTGTTGAAGGGATGAAACAATGTACATAATTCCATGAGAAAAAAAAAGGAAACCCTATAGAGCACAGTTATACTCTGACACACATGGGCTCGTCATGAGTTGGAAGAGGTGAAATCAACTCAACAACTACTGCTTTGAGTTTTTTGGTTTGTTTTTTATCTCTTCCCTCAAAAGTCCAGGATTTGGGCATCACATTTCTAATGCCTCTCTGAATCCATCACTAAACTCATTTCCCATGAACTGACTCTTGAAAGATGAGAAAGTGGTAAATGGGCAAGAAGTGGTGGAGGTGGGCATTCCCAAGGAGAGCCCCAATGAGTAAGAGCTTAGACATGTGAAGAGCTATGTTAAACAGCAAAGGCCTCGGTTCTAGTTCTTGGTTCTCTCTTCCTTAAAAGGGACCTTTGTAAAGTTTCAAAGGAAGGCAGAGTGCTCTGGATAAGCCCACCTTTCCAGCCACTCCACCAGTAATAACAGGAGGGAAGAGTCACTTCTAGACCCCACCCTTCCCAGGCTGTGCTGGGGCCAGCAGGGCTCACACCATAGACTTTGTCCTGCTTACAGCCATCACACAAGAGGCTTGAGTAATCCAGGTCATGCCTCATCTCCCAAACTCTCATCCCCTTTGCTGTCCATGTTGCACCCTCCGTAGCTCCCGAAACCCTCTTATGGTGCCCTCTGTTCCCAGATTCCAATCATGCTTCCACCTCCCTGGGAGTTTCAGTCAACTGACTTCACCACACTCGCTTGGTCCCTCACCCCCCTCATATTTTCTGTTCCCAGGATGTTCCATGGCCCTTTGTTTGAATCACTGCCTTGTATATGCCCTCAGTAACCTTGTGCCTTGATCAGTTCTTTACACTCACCCAGTTAAACCAACTCTGCCTCCTGGTTTTCTGCACTTGAGCAGACGAATGGGCTGGGAGAGATTAGTGTCATCTTAAAGCAGAGACCTTGAAAATCTCCAAGCAGGCCCCCAAGGCTGCCTGGGCCTCCTCCTGCATTTCCCTGGACCTCTCACATTCCCACTCATCCTTCACCTGTGGACTAGGCCTCCTGTCTTCTCCAAATTCTTCCCTCTCTCTTTCTCCTCCAGTTTTCCTCTCTTCACTACATAATTCCAATAAAATGAAAATACGATATAATTTATCCAGCTTAAAGAGAAACACTCTCATGACTCCACACACCCCCAGCTACTGACTCATTTCCAGCTCCTATTTACTGCACACAGAACCCTGGTATGCAGTGGTTAAGAGCTTGGCTGCTAACCAAGAGTTCGGCAGTTCGAATCCACCAGCAACTCCTTGGAAACCCTGTGGGGCATTTCTACTTTGTCCTTTAGGGTTGCTATGAGTCAGAATCAATTCCATGGCAACAGATTCGGGTTTTTTTGTTTTTTTTTTTTACTGCACAACTCCCATTTTTCTCTCTTACACTCATTACAGCCAGACTTTTACCCCATCACTTTACCAAAGCCACTTCTGACAAGGTCACCTTTCATCCTCATCTTACCAGAAGTACCAACGTGGCCGTATTTGACACAGTTAATGATTCCCACCTCCGTCAGTGCTTCCTTCCTTCCACACAGGCGCTCCTTCTCAGCCTCTTGTGCCGCATCCCATCCATCTCTTTGACCTGTTGGTGTCAGTGAGAGCAGGGCTCAGCCCTGGGCCCTCAGCTCTCCGCTATGTACACTCGCTCCACGGGAACAATTGCTGACAAGCCAATTCCGACTCACGGTGACCCCATGTGTTACAGAGTAGAGCTGTGCTCCACAGGATTTTCTTTTTTGTTCGTTTCTAAATTTTATTTATTTTGCTGTTATTGTTGAGAATATACACAGGAAAACATACACCGATTCAACATTTCTACATGTACAATTTAGTGACGTTGATTACATCCTTCGAGTTGTGCAACCATTCTCACCCTTCTTTTCTGAGTTGTTCCTCCCTCATTAACATAAACTGACTGCCCCCAACCTTCCTATCTAATCCTGTTGTCAGTTTGATCCCATGTAGATAGTTCTTAAAAGAGCATAATGCTCAAGGCAGACATTTTTTACTAGTTAAGTTAAATTATTGTTCAGTTTTAAGATGACTTCAGGGGATATTTTTGGTTTAAAGATTATCTCAGGGCACCAGTTTCAGGGGTTCATCCACCTTCCATGGCTCCAGAAAGTCTAGAGTCCACAATAGTTTGAAATTCTGTTCTACATTTTTCTCCTTCTGACCAGGATTCTTCTACAAAATCTTTGATCAGAATGTTCAGTAATGGTACCAGCACCATCCAGTTCTTGTGGTCTCATGGCAAAGGAGGCAGTTCATAGGGCTCTGAATGATTGATTTTTCAGAAGCAGATTGCCAAGCCTTTCTTCCAAGGCACCACTGGGTAGGTTCGAACTGCCAACTTTTAGGTTAGTAGTTGAGTAGCAAACCATTTGGGCCACCCAGTTACCTCTCACAGTTTAAATGCCATCTGTACTCTAATGATTCACAAAGCTCTATTCTCCCATCCAACTTTTCACATCCACTTCACACCTGCATTTGCAATTGTCTACCAGAAATCTCCTCTCAAATGTCAAATAAGCATCTTGAACTTAAAAATCCAGAAAAAAAATTCCTGATCTCCACCCTCTAAAACAGCTCCCCCAAGATCTTTTTTCCTCAATAAACGGCAAAGACAAATGAGATTTGGGGCTCAGTCCCCAAATCTCATTTATCTTTGACTAATCTGCTTCTCCTCCGTTCCAAACCAATCTGCCAACAAATCTTATTGAGTCTACGTTTAAAGTAAATCCAGAACATAGCCACTTATCACTTCCATCACTAACAGCCCAGTCTCTCCCCAGAATTATTACAGTAGCCTCCTCCCTCCTCTTTCTGCTTCTGCTCTTGCCCCTTCCCAATCTATTCGCAACACTACAGCCAGAATAATCTGTTTAAAGCTAAGTGAAATCATGCCACTCCTTTGTTCAAAACCCTTCAACAGCTTTCCCTCCCAGAGTCCTTACACGGCCCAACTTCTGACCAGGCCTAACGTCCCTCAGCATCTGCCTCCCCGCGGCCCTCTTACCTACCCCCCGAGGGCACCCTCTGCCAACTTACCCACGCTGGCCTCCTTGCTTCTGTCTCGGGGTCTTCACAGCAGCTGTCCCCTTGACTTGACATGCTTCCCCCAGGCCTCCTCCTGGCTGCTCCCTCATCTCCTTCAGATTTCTGCTCGGATGGTACCTTCATATTTAGGCTTTTTTAGACCACTTTATTTAAAATTGCAAGCTCCCTCCCTCATCATTCTCCCCTCTTCCCTTTTCTTTTTCCTTGCTCTGTGTGTTTCCAGAGCACTGATCACATGCTCTTGTTTGATGTATTTTAACTTATTCATGGGCTTGTTTTTTTCTGCCATCCCACCCCATCCCTCCCTGAAGATAAGCTGCATGCTGGGATATTTCTGCTGTATTTACTGCTGGATGTCCATTGCAGAGATCAGTGGGAAGCCTCAGTAGATATTTGTTCTATTCACGTGTCAATAAATCATGCCTAGCTTCATTTTCTTTACCTTATATCTTCTTTCCTGTAATGTCCATCGTTTTCTATTTTTGCTCTCGTTTCTATGAGGATTCCTCAAGTTTTGTTCTACTTCTCTGACTAGATCGTGGTGTCCTTCCATCATTTCAGGACTTCTAGTGAGTTTTTGGTTTAGTGAGTTTTGTTTTTAATTTGGGTTGGGCTGGACATTTTTTCCCCAAAAAACACTTTCTTCTTCTTCCACTGCGCATTTTTCATAATTCCCTACACTTGTGTTTCATCAAAGCACTAAATAGCCCGTAATGCCCTTTGAGACTACAGATGAGGATTTAGGAAGCACTCTGCTGCTTTCTAAGTTCCTCAATGGCGCAAACCATTTGCACTCACTGCTAACCGAAAGGTTGATGGTTCAAACTTACCCAGAAAGGTCTGGTGATCTGCTTCTGTAAAGACTACAGCCAAGAAAACCCCAACGAGAGCAGTTCTACTCTGTAATACATGCGGCTGCCATTCTTCTGCTTTCTGCACTAACTACTCGAGTTGGGGTCCTTTGTTCTGATGGCTTGGATGGGCCCCCCCACCCCCCATTGCTCTGCTGGTTCACTGACACACCGAGTGGTTCTATGGAGCCCGCTCACTTCTGTAAACAGAAGCCTTATTTGTCCGCATGGCACTGATGGGGCTCCACCAGTGCCCCCCTGGAGGCCTCCTGTCTGACCACCACACAGGATTTTTTGAGTTGGAGGCGAGGTCTCCCACTGGGAGATGTGTGAACCTTACGCTTCTGCCCTTCCCCCCCCCAGGGTATTCAAGTTAGAAGCAGACCAGAAGTATGAGGTCCTCTGAGAAGGGACAAAGGTGGCTGTAGGGGTCTTCAGTTGACAGCGTGGCCTAGCTGAGGGCCCCGGGAGAAAAGCTGTGGTCTGCTGCTTTGTGTGCAGGTCCTGATGGCGTTCCAGAAACTGTTTCCTTCATTCCCTGCTTCCTGACCCACCTGTTTCTCCAGCCTCTCTGTGACGGGATTTTAGGACGTCTGCTTATAGGGTTGCTATGAGTCAGCGTTGACTTCATGGCAAGAGATTTAGCTTTATTTTATTTATTTATTTATTGGTATTCAGTTCAGGAGCCCTAGTGGTGCAGTGGTTAAGCACTAGTCTGCTAACCAAAAGGTCTTAAACATTGCAGCCTTGGAAGCCCTACGGGGCAGTTCTCCTCTGTTCTGTAGGGTTGCTATGAGCTGGAATTGACTCGATGATAATGAATATGCTGTTAGGTCTGTAATAATATTATAATTATAATAGTTAAAGTCATCCAGACATTTACTATGTGCCAAGTACTGTTCTTAGCACTTTATGCAAATTAACTCATTTAGCCCTCATATCAACTGGATTGAGTGACTATTATTTTCCCAATTTAAAGATGAGGAAACTGAAGTCAGGGAGGTTAAGTGATCTGCCCGAGGTCAGGTAGCTGGTAAGTGGAGAACCTGTGTCCACAGCCCACTCTGGTGCTAGTGGGAAGGACAGAGGGAGAAGAGTACGTGTGAGATTAATGTTGCAGGACTGAGTCTTTGTGGATGTTTCTATGGACGTGAGTGGATGTGTGTGCAGTCAGAAGTCAGCTGGGAAGCCGGCCCCAGTGCCCTCATGTTAACAGCCCAATCAGCAACAATGTCCCATGTATACATATCAAGATACTGCATTACAATTAAATTGGTTATGTACCAGACTACAAATGCTATGGGTTCTTCAAAGTCAGAGACAACCTCTTACTTGACATTATAACACAAGGTCTAGCTTGTGTACTGTTACGGATTGAACTGTGTCACCCAAAAATATGTGTTGTAAATCCTAACCTCTATGCCTATGGTTATAATCCCATGTGGGAATGGATTGTCCTTGTTATATTAATGAGGCAGGATTAGTGTAGGGTATCTCTTGAGTCAATCTCTTTTGAAATATGAAAGAGATTAAACAAGCAAGCAAACAAGCAAAGATGGGAAAAGATTAATGCCAAGCCACATGGAGAACTCCAAGGAACCAGGAAACAAGCTAAAGAGACAAGGACCTTCCCCATGGCTGACAGAGAGAGAAAGCCTTCCCCTACAACCAGTACCCTGATTTCAGACTTTCAGCCTCCTAAACTGTAAGAAAATAAATTCCTATTTGTTAAAGACATCCACTTTTAGTATTCCTGTTATAGCACCACTGGATAACTAAGACATGACTCAGAGCAGCCCTACAGGACAGAGTAGAACAGCACCATAGGGTTTCCAAACTTGAAGATCTTTACAGAAATAGACTGCCACATCTTTCTGTCAAGGAGTTGCTGGTTGGTTCCAACTGCTGGCCTTTTGATTAGCAGCAGAACGCTTTAACCACTGTGCCATCAGGGCTTACCCAGTAGGTGCTTCATAAATACTTGTGGGAATAAAGACATTAGAAAACTTAGAAGTCTCCTCATGACTTTCTGTCCATCTGTGTTTATCTGTGTATATGTACTTGCGTGTATGAGTACGCCTATGTTTTGATTTGTCAGAAATAGTCTTTTAGAATAAAACTCTACCTAGGGACAAACTCTACTCTAGGGACAAGTCAGTTTGGTTAGCGAAGGGTTCCCAAACCAATAGGAAACCAGGAGTTGTGTTTCCAGTCTTGGAAAATCAATAAAACTGGCATCAGTTAGAATTGAGAAGAACATTCTTTCCCGAAATTGTATCTCATATTATTAGAAGATTATCCTGAATGTCGGGCTGCTAGATGTACTGTGTTTGTGGTTAAAATTCAATTCTGTGAAATCTTAACGTCTCTAAATATTCCATTTCAGGTCATAAAATAAAACAAGGCATCAATTTAAAATACAAACACTGAGCCATTAATTTTGAAAAGACACTAACAAGGGCATTGTAGAAAGTCCACAAAACACAGCACTAACCAAATTCAGGTTCTGGGCTGTACACCAATTGATGAGAGCCAATTGGGTGGGAAACACCCATCCCCAGCTTTACAAATCTGCAGAGAGAATCCTTCTGACTGGTTAGCAACAATTTAGTATTAAATATAGATGCAGCTGTGGGTGGGAAAGACATACAACATTCTGCACAATACCCTTGTTCTGGACCTCAGAGCCCAGAGTCATCACTTGGAGGAGGGCCACTGAGGAGAACAATCTGACCCACAACAAAGTTTAGAAGAGCAAGAAATCAACTGTTTTTTTTTTTTTTTTGAGAATATACACAGCAAAACATACACCAATTCAACCATTTCTACATATACAATTCAGTGATATTGATTACATTCTTTGAGTTGTGCAACCATTCTCACCCTTCTCTCCTGAGTTGTTCCTCCCCTAATAATATAACTCACTGCTCCCTAAGGTTCCAATTTAATCTTTCCAGTGGCTGTTGTCACTTTAATACCATATACAGGCATGTTATTGTTGTTGTTAGGTGCTATCGAGTCGGTTCCGACTCATAGCAACCCTATGTACAACACAACGGAACACTGCCCAGTCCTGTGCCATCCTTACAATCTTTATGCTTGAGCCCATTGTTGCAGCCACCATCAATTCATCTCTTTGAGGGTATTCCTCTTTTTCACTGACCCTCTACTTTAACAAGCATGACATCCTTCTCCAGGGACCAGTTCCTCCTGATAACATCTCTGAAGTATGTGAGACATAGTCCCGCCATCTTCACTTCTAAGGAGCATTCTGTTTGTATTTCTTCCAAGACGGATTTGTTTGTTCTTTTGGCAGTCCATGGTATATTCAGTATTCTTCGCCAACACCACAATTCAAAGACTTCAATTCTTCTTCAGTCTTCCTTATTTATCTTCCAGCTTTCACCCTGCAGATATTGTGGGTTCAGTTCCAGAACACTGCAGTAAAGTGAAATATCGCAATTCTGTGAGTCATGTGAATTTTTTGATTTCCCAATGCATATAAAAGTTATGCTTACTCTATGCTCTAGTATATAAAGTGTGCAAAAGCATTCTGTTTAAAAAGACAATGTACCTACCTTAATTAAAAAATATTTTATTACTAAAAAATGCTAAGCATCATCTGAGCCTTCAGCGAGTCATAATCTTTTTGTTGATGGAGGGTCTTGCCTCGATGTTGATGGCTGCTGACTGATCAGTATGGTGGTTGCTGAAGGTTGGGGTAGCTGTGGCAATCTCTTAAAATAAGACGACAACGAAGTTTCCCACATTAATCAACTCTTCCTTTCATGAAAGATTTCTCTCTAGCATGCAATGTTGTCTGATACCATTTTATCCACAGTAGAACTTCTTTCAAAATTGGAATCAATCTTCTCAAACCCTGCTGCTGCTTTATCAACTAAGTTTATGTAATATTATAAATCCTTTGTTGTCATTTCAACAGTGTTCACAGCATCTTCATCAGGAGTAATTTCCATCTGAAGAAACCACTTTCTTTGCTTGTCCATAATGTGTAACTCCTTGTCATAACTCCTTATCATGAGATTGCAGCAATTCAGTCACATCTTCAGGCTCCACTTCTAATTCTAGTTCTCTTGCTATTTCGACTACATCTGCAGTTACTTCCTCTGCTGAAGTCTTGAACCCCTTGAAGTTATCCATGAAGGTTGGAATCAACTTCTTCCAAAGTCCTGTTAATGTTGATATTTTGACCTCTTCCCATGAATCATGAATGTTCTTAATGGCATCTAGGATGGTGAATCCTTTCTAGAAGGTTTTCAATTTTCTTTGCTCACGTCCATCAGAGGAATCATTATCTAAGGCAGCTATAGCCTTATGAAATGTATTTCTTAAATAATAAGACTTAAAAGTCAAAATTACGCCTTGATCCATGGGCTGCATAATGGATTTTTGTGTTAGCAGGCATGAAAAAACATTATCCTCCTTGTACATCTCCACCAGAGCTCTTAGGTGACCAGGTGCATTGTCAATAAGCAGTAATATTTTAAAAGAAATCCGTAGGTCCCAACAGCAGGCTTAAAATATTCAGTAAACCATGTTGTCAGTCAGCTTTGTGGCTGCATTTATAGAGCACAAGCAGAGCAGATTTAGGATAACTTTTAAGAGCCCTAGGATTTTCAGAATGGTAAATGAGCACTGGCTTCAGCTTAGGCACCCGCTGCATTAGCCCCTAACAGGAGAGTCAGCCTGTCCTTTGAGGCTTTGAAGCCGGGCATCGATTTCTCCTCTCTAGCTATGACAGTCCTAGACGGCGTCTCCTTCCCATATGCGGCTATTTCCCCTGAACTGAAAACCCGTTGTTGAGGGCAGCCCCCTCCGTCAGTTACCTTAGTCAGGGCAGCCCCCTCCGTCAGTTCTCTTACTCAGGGCAGCCCCCTCCGTCAGTTCTCTTAGTCAGGGCAGCCCCCTCCGTCAGTTACCTTAGTCAGGGCAGCCCCCTCCGTCAGTTACCTTAGTCAGGGCAGCCCCCTCCGTCAGTTCTCTTAGTCAGGGCAGCCCCCTCCGTCAGTTACCTTAGTCAGGGCAGCCCCCTCCGTCAGTTACCTTAGTCAGGGCAGCCCCCTCCGTCAGTTACCTTAGTCAGGGCAGCCCCCTCCGTCAGTTACCTTAGTCAGGGCAGCCCCCTCCGTCAGTTACCTTAGTCAGGGCAGCCCCCTCCGTCAGTTACCTTAGTCAGGGCAGCCCCCTCCGTCAGTTACCTTAGTCAGGGCAGCCCCCTCCGTCAGTTACCTTAGTCAGGGCAGCCCCCTCCGTCAGTTACCTTAGTCAGGGCAGCCCCCTCCGTCAGTTACCTTAGTCAGGGCAGCCCCCTCCGTCAGTTCTCTTAGTCAGGGCAGCCCCCTCCGTCAGTTCTCTTAGTCAGGGCAGCCCCCTCCGTCAGTTACCTTAGTCAGGGCAGCCCCCTCCGTCAGTTACCTTAGTCAGGGCAGCCCCCTCTGTCAGTTCTCTTAGTCAGGGCAGCCCCCTCCGTCAGTTCTCTTACTCAGGGCAGCCCCCTCCGTCAGTTACCTTAGTCAGGGCAGCCCCCTCCGTCAGTTACCTTAGTCAGGGCAGCCCCCTCCGTCCGTTATCTTAGTCAGGGCAGCCCCCTCCGTCAGTTACCTTAGTCAGGGCAGCCCCCTCCGTCAGTTCTCTTACTCAGGGCAGCCCCCTCCGTCAGTTACCTTAGTCAGGGCAGCCCCCTCCGTCAGTTCTCTTACTCAGGGCAGCCCCCTCCGTCAGTTCTCTTAGTCAGGGCAGCCCCCTCCGTCAGTTACCTTAGTCAGGGCAGCCCCCTCCGTCAGTTACCTTAGTCAGGGCAGCCCCCTCCGTCAGTTCTCTTAGTCAGGGCAGCCCCCTCCGTCAGTTACCTTAGTCAGGGCAGCCCCCGCCGTCAGTTACCTTAGTCAGGGCAGCCCCCTCCGTCAGTTACCTTAGTCAGGGCAGCCCCCTCCGTCAGTTACCTTAGTCAGGGCAGCCCCCTCCGTCAGTTCTCTTAGTCAGGGCAGCCCCCTCCGTCAGTTACCTTAGTCAGGGCAGCCCCCCCCCGTCAGTTACCTTAGTCAGGGCAGCCCCCTCCGTCAGTTACCTTAGTCAGGGCAGCCCCCTCCGTCAGTTCTCTTAGTCAGGGCAGCCCCCTCCGTCAGTTACCTTAGTCAGGGCAGCCCCCTCCGTCAGTTCTCTTAGGGCAGCCCCCTCCGTCAGTTCTCTTAGTCAGGGCAGCCCCCCCCCGTCAGTTACCTTAGTCAGGGCAGCCCCCTCCGTCAGTTACCTTAGTCAGGGCAGCCCCCTCCGTCAGTTCTCTTAGTCAGGGCAGCCCCCTCCGTCAGTTATCTTAGTCAGGGCAGCCCCCGCCGTCAGTTACCTTAGTCAGGGCAGCCCCCTCCGTCAGTTCTCTTAGTCAAGGCAGCCCCCTCCGTCAGTTACCTTACTCAGGGCAGCCCCCTCCCTCAGTTCTCTTACTCAGGGCAGCCCCCTCCGTCAGTTCTCTTAGTCAGGGCAGCCCCCGCCGTCAGTTACCTTAGTCAGGGCAGCCCCCTCCGTCAGTTACCTTAGTCAGGGCAGCCCCCTCCGTCAGTTACCTTAGTCAGGGCAGCCCCCTCCGTCAGTTACCTTAGTCAGGGCAGCCCCCTCCGTCAGTTACCTTAGTCAGGGCAGCCCCCTCCGTCAGTTCTCTTAGTCAAGGCAGCCCCCTCCGTCAGTTACCTTACTCAGGGCAGCCCCCTCCCTCAGTTCTCTTACTCAGGGCAGCCCCCTCCGTCAGTTCTCTTAGTCAGGGCAGCCCCCGCCGTCAGTTACCTTAGTCAGGGCAGCCCCCTCCGTCAGTTACCTTAGTCAGGGCAGCCCCCTCCGTCAGTTACCTTAGTCAGGGCAGCCCCCCCCGTCAGTTATCTTAGTCAGGGCAGCCCCCTCCGTCAGTTCTCTTACTCAGGGCAGCCCCCTCCGTCAGTTACCTTAGTCAGGGCAGCCCCCTCCGTCAGTTCTCTTAGTCAAGGCAGCCCCCTCCGTCAGTTACCTTAGTCAGGGCAGCCCCCTCCGTCAGTTCTCTTAGTCAGGGCAGCCCCCTCCGTCAGTTACCTTAGTCAGGGCAGCCCCCTCCGTCAGTTACCTTAGTCAGGGCAGCCCCCTCCGTCAGTTACCTTAGTCAGGGCAGCCCCCTCCGTCAGTTCTCTTAGTCAAGGCAGCCCCCTCCGTCAGTTACCTTACTCAGGGCAGCCCCCTCCCTCAGTTCTCTTACTCAGGGCAGCCCCCTCCGTCAGTTCTCTTAGTCAGGGCAGCCCCCGCCGTCAGTTACCTTAGTCAGGGCAGCCCCCTCCGTCAGTTACCTTAGTCAGGGCAGCCCCCTCCGTCAGTTACCTTAGTCAGGGCAGCCCCCTCCGTCAGTTCTCTTAGTCAAGGCAGCCCCCTCCGTCAGTTACCTTACTCAGGGCAGCCCCCTCCCTCAGTTCTCTTACTCAGGGCAGCCCCCTCCGTCAGTTCTCTTAGTCAGGGCAGCCCCCGCCGTCAGTTACCTTAGTCAGGGCAGCCCCCTCCGTCAGTTACCTTAGTCAGGGCAGCCCCCTCCGTCAGTTACCTTAGTCAGGGCAGCCCCCCCCGTCAGTTATCTTAGTCAGGGCAGCCCCCTCCGTCAGTTCTCTTACTCAGGGCAGCCCCCTCCGTCAGTTACCTTAGTCAGGGCAGCCCCCTCCGTCAGTTCTCTTAGTCAAGGCAGCCCCCTCCGTCAGTTACCTTAGTCAGGGCAGCCCCCTCCGTCAGTTCTCTTAGTCAGGGCAGCCCCCTCCGTCAGTTACCTTAGTCAGGGCAGCCCCCTCCGTCAGTTACCTTAGTCAGGGCAGCCCCCTCCGTCAGTTACCTTAGTCAGGGCAGCCCCCTCCGTCAGTTCTCTTAGTCAAGGCAGCCCCCTCCGTCAGTTACCTTACTCAGGGCAGCCCCCTCCCTCAGTTCTCTTACTCAGGGCAGCCCCCTCCGTCAGTTCTCTTAGTCAGGGCAGCCCCCGCCGTCAGTTACCTTAGTCAGGGCAGCCCCCTCCGTCAGTTACCTTAGTCAGGGCAGCCCCCTCCGTCAGTTACCTTAGTCAGGGCAGCCCCCTCCGTCAGTTCTCTTAGTCAAGGCAGCCCCCTCCGTCAGTTACCTTACTCAGGGCAGCCCCCTCCCTCAGTTCTCTTACTCAGGGCAGCCCCCTCCGTCAGTTACCTTAGTCAGGGCAGCCCCCGCCGTCAGTTACCTTAGTCAGGGCAGCCCCCTCCGTCAGTTACCTTAGTCAGGGCAGCCCCCTCCGTCAGTTACCTTAGTCAGGGCAGCCCCCCCCGTCAGTTATCTTAGTCAGGGCAGCCCCCTCCGTCAGTTCTCTTAGTCAGGGCAGCCCCCTCCGTCAGTTACCTTAGTCAGGGCAGCCCCCTCCGTCAGTTCTCTTAGTCAAGGCAGCCCCCTCCGTCAGTTACCTTAGTCAGGGCAGCCCCCTCCGTCAGTTACCTTAGTCAGGGCAGCCCCCTCCGTCAGTTCTCTTAGTCAAGGCAGCCCCCTCCGTCAGTTACCTTAGTCAGGGCAGCCCCCTCCGTCAGTTACCTTAGTCAGGGCAGCCCCCTCCGTCAGTTACCTTAGTCAGGGCAGCCCCCTCCGTCAGTTCTCTTAGTCAAGGCAGCCCCCTCCGTCAGTTACCTTACTCAGGGCAGCCCCCTCCCTCAGTTCTCTTACTCAGGGCAGCCCCCTCCGTCAGTTCTCTTAGTCAGGGCAGCCCCCGCCGTCAGTTACCTTAGTCAGGGCAGCCCCCTCCGTCAGTTACCTTAGTCAGGGCAGCCCCCTCCGTCAGTTACCTTAGTCAGGGCAGCCCCCTCCGTCAGTTACCTTAGTCAGGGCAGCCCCCTCCGTCAGTTACCTTAGTCAGGGCAGCCCCCCCCGTCAGTTATCTTAGTCAGGGCAGCCCCCTCCGTCAGTTCTCTTACTCAGGGCAGCCCCCTCCGTCAGTTACCTTAGTCAGGGCAGCCCCCTCCGTCAGTTCTCTTAGTCAAGGCAGCCCCCTCCGTCAGTTACCTTAGTCAGGGCAGCCCCCTCCGTCAGTTCTCTTAGTCAGGGCAGCCCCCTCCGTCAGTTACCTTAGTCAGGGCAGCCCCCTCCGTCAGTTACCTTAGTCAGGGCAGCCCCCTCCGTCAGTTACCTTAGTCAGGGCAGCCCCCTCCGTCAGTTACCTTAGTCAGGGCAGCCCCCTCCGTCAGTTACCTTAGTCAGGGCAGCCCCCTCCGTCAGTTCTCTTAGTCAAGGCAGCCCCCTCCGTCAGTTACCTTACTCAGGGCAGCCCCCTCCCTCAGTTCTCTTACTCAGGGCAGCCCCCTCCGTCAGTTACCTTAGTCAGGGCAGCCCCCGCCGTCAGTTACCTTAGTCAGGGCAGCCCCCTCCGTCAGTTACCTTAGTCAGGGCAGCCCCCTCCGTCAGTTACCTTAGTCAGGGCAGCCCCCCCCGTCAGTTATCTTAGTCAGGGCAGCCCCCTCCGTCAGTTCTCTTAGTCAGGGCAGCCCCCTCCGTCAGTTACCTTAGTCAGGGCAGCCCCCTCCGTCAGTTCTCTTAGTCAAGGCAGCCCCCTCCGTCAGTTACCTTAGTCAGGGCAGCCCCCTCCGTCAGTTACCTTAGTCAGGGCAGCCCCCTCCGTCAGTTCTCTTAGTCAAGGCAGCCCCCTCCGTCAGTTACCTTACTCAGGGCAGCCCCCTCCCTCAGTTCTCTTACTCAGGGCAGCCCCCTCCGTCAGTTACCTTAGTCAGGGCAGCCCCCGCCGTCAGTTACCTTAGTCAGGGCAGCCCCCTCCGTCAGTTCTCTTAGTCAAGGCAGCCCCCTCCGTCAGTTCTCTTAGTCAGGGCAGCCCCCTCCGTCAGTTCTCTTAGTCAGGGCAGCCCCCTCCGTCAGTTACCTTAGTCAGGGCAGCCCCCTCCGTCAGTTACCTTAGTCAGGGCAGCCCCCTCCGTCAGTTCTCTTAGTCAAGGCAGCCCCCTCCGTCAGTTACCTTACTCAGGGCAGCCCCCTCCCTCAGTTCTCTTACTCAGGGCAGCCCCCTCCGTCAGTTCTCTTAGTCAGGGCAGCCCCCGCCGTCAGTTACCTTAGTCAGGGCAGCCCCCTCCGTCAGTTACCTTAGTCAGGGCAGCCCCCTCCGTCAGTTACCTTAGTCAGGGCAGCCCCCTCCGTCAGTTACCTTAGTCAGGGCAGCCCCCTCCGTCAGTTACCTTAGTCAGGGCAGCCCCCTCCGTCAGTTCTCTTAGTCAGGGCAGCCCCCTCCGTCAGTTACCTTAGTCAGGGCAGCCCCCTCCGTCAGTTACCTTAGTCAGGGCAGCCCCCGCCGTCAGTTACCTTACTCAGGGCAGCCCCCTCCGTCAGTTCTCTTAGTCAGGGCAGCCCCCTCCGTCAGTTACCTTAGTCAGGGCAGCCCCCTCCGTCAGTTCTCTTAGTCAGGGCAGCCCCCTCCGTCAGTTACCTTAGTCAGGGCAGCCCCCGCCGTCAGTTACCTTACTCAGGGCAGCCCCCTCCGTCAGTTCTCTTAGTCAGGGCAGCCCCCTCCGTCAGTTACCTTAGTCAGGGCAGCCCCCTCCGTCAGTTACCTTAGTCAGGGCAGCCCCCTCCGTCAGTTATCTTAGTCAGGGCAGCCCCCTCCGTCAGTTTTCTTAGTTAGGGCAGCCCCCTCCGTCAGTTACCTTAGTCAGGGCAGCCCCCTCCGTCAGTTACCTTAGTCAGGGCAGCCCCCTCCGTCAGTTACCTTAGTTAGGGCAGCCCCCTCCGTCAGTTACCTTAGTCAGGGCAGCCCCCTCCGTCAGTTATCTTAGTCAGGGCAGCCCCCTCCGTCAGTTTTCTTAGTTAGGGCAGCCCCCTCCGTCAGTTCTCTCAGCTAGACCTTCTGGGTAACTCGCTGCAACTTCTGCATCAGCACTAGCTGCTTCACCGCGCACTTTTATCTCATGGAGACGGCTTCTTTCCTTAAACGTCATGAACCTACCTCTGCTAGCTTCAGACTTTTCTTCCGCAGCTTCCTCACCTCTCAGCCTTCACAGGCATTGCTTTGGATTAGACTTAGGCTTAAGGGAACGTTGTGGCTTGTTTGGTCTTCTATCCAGGCCGTTAAAACTTCCTCAATATTAAAAATAAGGCTGTTGCATTTTCTTATCACTTGTGTGTTCACTGGAGCAGCACTTCTAACTTCCTTCAAGAACTTTTCCTTTGCATTCACAGGTTGGATAACTCTTTGCCTCAAGAGCCCTAGCTTTTGGCCTGTCTTGCTTTCAACATGCCTTCCTCACTAAGCTTAATCATTTCTAGCTTTTGATCTATTAAGTGAGAGATGTACGACTCTTCCTTTCACTTGAATACTTAGAGGCCATTGTAGGGTTATTAACTGGCCTAGTTTCAATATTGCCATGTCTCAGGGAATAAGGAGGCCCAAGGAGAGGGAGAGTGACCAGGGAATGGACAGCCAGTGGGGCAGTCAGAACACACACGACATTTATCGGTTAAGTTCACCATCTTATATGGGTGCAGTTCACAGCACCCCAAAACAATTACAATAATAACATTAAAGATCACTGGTCACAGATCACCATAACAGATTCACCATTAATGAAAAAGTTTGAAATATTGCAAGAATTACCAAAATGTGACACAGAGACATGAAGTGAGAACACGCTGTTGGAAAAATGGTGCCAACAGACTTGCTGGATACAGGGTTGCCACAAACATTCATTTGTGGAAAAAAAAAAAAAAAATCTGCGAAGCTCAATAAAGTGAAGCACAATAAAATGAGGTATGCCTGTAAATAGTTCTTAAAAGAGCATAACACTCAAGTCTGGCCTTTTTTACTAGTTAAGCTAAACTATTGTTTGGTTTTGAGATGACTTCAAGGGGTATTTTTGGTTTAAGTTTTAAAGACTATCTCAGTGCAGTAGTTTCATGGGTTCATTTACCCTCCATGGCTCCAGAAAGTCTGGAGTCCATTATAGTTTGAAATTCTGTTCTACATCTCCCCCCTTTTGACTAGGATTCGTCCGTAGAATCTCTTATCAGAATGCTCAGTAATGGTAGCCGGGCACCATCTAGTTCTTATGGTCTCACAGCAAAGGAGGCAATTATCTACATAATCCATATGCTCCTCCTATTCCTGACTCTTCTTCTCCTCTGTTGCTCCTAGAAAATAAAGACCAATTGCCATGCCTTGGATGGCCAAGAAATCAACTTTTATGTGTTCAGCCACTGAAATTTTGGGAATGTTCTGTTAATTACCCTCACCAGCACACATCTACCTATGTTACTCCCAAATTTACATCTCCATCCAGACCTATTCTCTGAGCTTTGGACAAAAATACATGTGTCTTCTCACTTTCCCCTTTCATATGTCTTAAAGGCCCCTCTTCCAGAATACATAAACCTGAGCTCATGGCCCTCTCAAGGTGTCCCTCTTCCAATGTTCCCATCTCAGTGAGGGGCACCTTAGCCATCCAGCTGCACAAGCCAGAAACCCAGAAATCACCTACAATATCCACTTTCCCCCATCAACCCCCAAAATGCAAAATCAGACATTTAGTCAACCCCTAAACCTAGTGGATTTTTATCTCCTAAGTAGTACTTTTTCACTACTACCCTAGTCCAGCCTACCATCATCTCTTGCCTGGGAGAATCCTCTCTACCAGTTGCTGTCAGGTCGACTCCAACTCATGGTGACCCCATGTGTTATAGAATAGAACAGTGCTTCATAGGGTTTTCACGGCTGTGACCTTTCAGAAGCAGGCCTTTCTTCCAAGGCATCTCTGGGCAGGTTCAAATCGCCAACCTTTCAGTTTGTAGCTGAGCACTTAACCATTTGCACCATCCAGGGACTCTGAATCCTCTCTTGTCGTTGTTGTTGTTGTGTGCCATCGAGTTGATTCCGACTCACAGCCACCCTGTAGGACAGAGTAGAACTGCCCCCATAGGGTTTCCAAGGCTGTGAATCTTTAAGGAAGCAGACTGGCGCATCTTTCTCCCATGGAGCAGCTGGTGAGTCCAACTGCGGACCTTTCCGTTAGCAGCCGAGTGCTTAACCACTGTGCCACCAGAGCTTCTTTGAGTCCTCTCAAAAAACCCATTGCTGTCAAGTCAATTCCAACTCACAGCGACCCTTTAGGACAGGGTAGAACTTCCCCATAGGGTTTCCAAGGAGCGGCTGGTGGATTCAAATTGCTGACTTTTGGTTAGCGCCAAGCTCTTAACCACCGTGCCACCGGGGCTCCTTGAACACTCTCTAACACCCCTGTATTCTGACCTCCACACTACAGCCAACCTAAACTTGGTAGAAGAATAAACCGGTCACATCACAACCTCTCAGTCCTGGCTTCCTATTGCTCCCAAAATAGACTGATGTCCGTAATGTGGCCTACAAGACCCCACTTAATCAAGTCCCTATCAATCTCTCAAGCCACACGTCATGTCCCTCTCGCCTTCTTCCTAACCTGTCAGCCCACTGCACCCTGTTCTGTAACCTGCCCCACAAGTGTTTGCTTTCTCAGTGTGAGTACCCAGGTGCCCAGAAGAGCAAGGGCTCTACCTGCTTCACATGTAAACAAGGTCCTCTGGACAATCCTATGAGGTAGGGGTTATTATCTGTGCATTACAGATAGGAAAGTTGAAGTTCTAGGAGTTTAGGAAAAATGTTCAGGGTCACATAATCAGTAAGCGATAAATGTGGAATTCAAACCTTGGCCTGCTTGACTGCGAAGTCCTTGCTCCTACTGCACCGCAAGGGAAGCATCCAGACAGCTGGGAGACCAACAATGGAGAAACAGGGAAAGGGAGATTCACCAAGGGCCCCAAAAGGTCCAGTCCTGGTAGACTACAAGGCCTGCCTGATCACCAGGGCACAGAGCCTACAGTGCTCAGGGGAAAAGCCCTCGCCAGCAATAAAGCTGGAACTCTGCCTGAAGCACCTCCTGAATTTCCTCATCTTCCAAGACCATCCAAGACTTCCTGCACCATCTTCTCTCCCGCACCCGCACTTCTTCACCCACTGCCCTCTGCTTCTGCTCCCTCCCCTCCCAGAAACTTTCCCACCAAAGTTGCCAAGCTTGCACACACTAAATCTATTAGATGCATTTTAGTCCTTATAGATTGATCTCTATAAGCCACTCATCTTCTTAAAGGAAAAAAAAAAAAAATGTTGCCATCGAGTGGATTCTGACTCATAGCAACCCTATAGGGCAGAGTAGAACTGCCCCACAGAGTTTCCAAGGAGCGCCTGTTGGATTTGAACCGCCAACCTTTTTGTTAGTAGCCGTAGTTCTTAACCACTACACCACCAGGGTTTCCGCTCATCTTCTAGGTGAGCTTAAATGCCATAATTGTCCTAATCTCCAGAAGGTTCCCTATACTAACACTTAGTAAGGGGCCCTTGTCTGTGCACCAAAAGCTCCCTCCCTACCACATCGTAACTGCAGAGTCTCCCATTACTCTTCTTCGTCCCTCACTGGGTTATGAGCTCTCTGAAACCAGGACTCAAGTATCCTCGATGTTACATCCCCAGTAACTAGGTGATTCCACTTCCTTATCGTCACCATCACACAATATTTATAAAGTGCCTTGCCAATCGTGGTGAGGAGGCCATAGTTTTAAAAAGTAAAATAAAAATGATGATTATTGAGCACTGCTTCTTCCAAAGTTATAGGTTTGTCAAGGGACATGATCCTTGTTCCTATGAAGCTTAAATATTTATCAGGGAGTGGTCCAGTTTTCCACGGCTATGGGCCAAACAATCCCAAACTTAATGGGTAAAAACAACAACCATTTTATTATACCTCATTACTTTGTGGTTCAGGAAATTTAGCAAGGTTTGGCTGGGTGAGGTCACTCAGTGGCGTTCAGCTGGTGTACGAGCTCTGTTGGAGGGTCCAAGTTGGCTTACTCACATATCTAGCACCTTGAAAGAGGTGGTGGGAAGGCTCAGCTGGGACTGTCAACTGGCACACCTGTGCATGGCCTCTCCAGCATGGTGATTTTGGGGTAATTGGACTTCCCAAACGGCTGCTCAGGACTCCAGGGATGAGTGTTCTAGCAGACAAGGCAGAAACTGCATGGTCTTTCTGACCTAGTCTCAGAGTCACATAGCATCACTTCTGCTAGACATTATTGTTTGAAGCAACCTACCCAAATTCTGCCTCTCAATGGAAGGGGTATCAAGAATTTGCTGCCATTTTTTAAAACCTTCACTGGAAGCAATAATACTTAAAAAATAACTAAGGAACTTTTTTTAAACAACTTGACCTTCACTTGAATGTTTAAAGCAGCTCTGTTCAAAATCATCAACAACTGAAAATTATCCAAGTGTCTGTCAATGATTGAATGGATAAATTGTGGTACATTCATACAAGGGAATACTATCCACAATAAAAAGACACAAATTATTGATACACACAACTTCAATGAATCTCAAAAGTACTCTGCTGAATGAAAGAAGCCAGTCTCGAAACTTTACATATGCTATGGTTCCATTTATATGACATTCTAGAAAAGACAGTACTACAGTGATGGAAAAACAGTTCAGTGGTTCCCGGGGCTGAGGGTGAGGGGGTGGTATGACGATAAAGGGACAGCACCAGGGAGTTTTGGGGGTGATGGAACCATTCTGTAACCTGATTGTGTTAGAGTATAGCATGTGTTAATATGCACAGAACTGTACCCCTAGAGAAAGCCAAACTAACTACATGTTAATTTAAAAAATAAAATAAAACAACTTGAAATGAGGTAAACATTAACTTATTCTGGACTGAGTACTTTGAGCACTGAAGCAATTCTGAGTAAGACCTGATCAGTCATGCAAGGAACGTGCTGTACTGGGGAAGGCTCTTCACCCCAGCGAATTCTGCCATGCGTGACAGAAATGAGGCAGAGAAAGATTCAGAAGTGCAGAGGAGTCACACGCTAAGTCAGCAGGCTCTGGCCTCCTGGTAGAGTAGAGCGCCTCAGCGCCATGGGAGTGACTGACAGCAGGCACAAGGATACCAGCCAAAGCTTCTCAAGACCCCTTCTCAAGTTTCACCTTCAGCAATTAAAATACTGTCAAAGAGGATTTAATCTTACTGTTGTAACGTGATGTTTCAGACAGATTTGGCTCAATGTTCTTAGAAGTTCTGTGAAATGGTTACGCGCAATAGTAATTCAATTAACGTTGCTATGGCGTTAAACAAAAACAGCAAGTAAAAAGATGAGATTTTGATATATCAGGAAAAAATCATTTTGAATCACTGTCATGAATAGTTTTGCAAAACAATAGTAATAGTAGAGGTAATAATAAATCCAACTGTAAAAAAGATCCCTAAAATGAAGTCTCAGAAAACCTGGAAGTCAAAGGAGGGACAAGGCAAATCAAAAGAAAGCAGAGGTCATGATATTAACATCAAACTGTGATTTTTTGGAAAATCCTCAGTTCATTTTATCTCCATTTCTACTTACCACACTCTATTTACTGGAAGTAGTCTGAAAAATAGTGCTTATTATAAATCAAAATTATAAAATCGTTATTTACATGAGACAAAATATAAAAATGTGTAAGTAGGATAAGTTCTTTGATGTGAAAGAGTATTTGCTGAATGTTAAGAAAAAATTGTGCACTGAGAAAGTGCAGGGACAGGGAGGAAGAAACAAAGTGTAACAGTAGAAGGACTATCTGTTGAGGTTCAGGGGTCTGTGATATGGAGAAAATGGTGGGTGGCCCCACAGACACAAGGGAGAGGACATGCCCCCTCGCTGTCGTGGACTTAGACTAATGGCCCAGACTCCTGGACATCACTTCCTGCCTCAACTAGAGCACACAAGAAGATGAAAATGTCACGCCAGCCTCCCATAATGGAGCAACTTCAATCATCACTTCCACCTCGGGGCTTGCCAAGGACAACGCTGCTTTCTTCTCCTCTGTCTCTGAGTGTGTCCAAAGCACTCATGATAGTGCATCTGAGGGAGAACTCGGGTTCTGCCCTTAACCTGGACTTCCCTGTCTTCATTTTTATTTCTACTTATTAGTTGCTTGTAAATGAAGAATGAATGAGGAAAAATCCAAGTTGTGCCTGTGTTCTTGGCCCCCAGCCATTTGAGGGGAGACGTGTCTGTTACAAAAAGTGCAATTAAGAATCTCCAGTATTTAAAAGCAGCCAGGGAGAAAAGAAAGGTCTCCTTCAAGGGAGAATCAATAAGAATAAGTTCAGACTACTCAGCAGAAACCATGCAGGCAAGAAGGCAATGGGATAACATATACAGAGCACTGAAGGAGAAAAACTGCCAGCCAAGGATCATATATCCAGCAAAACTCTCTCTGAAATATGAAGGCGAAATTAAGATATTTACAGATAAACACAAGCTTAGAGAATTTGCAAAAACCAAACCAAAGCTACAAGAAATACTAAAGGAAATTGTTTGGTCAGAAAACCAATAATATCAGATACCAGCACAACACAAGGTCACAGAACAGAACATCCTGATACCAACTCAAATAGGGAACAAATTAAGATTAATTAAAAAAAAAATGCTCAAAACAGGGAATCATTGAAGTCAATACATAAAAGATCACAATAATCAAAAAGAGGGACTAAATACAGGTGGCATAGAACTGCCATATGGAGAGTGATACAAGGTGATATAGGACAATACAAGTTAGGTTTTTACTTAGAAAAATAGGGGTAAATAATAAGGTAACCACAAAGAGGTATAACAACTCCATAACTCAAGATAAAAGCCAAGAAAAACGTAACGACTCAACAAACATAAAGTCAAACACTATGAAAATGAGGATCTCACAATTTCCTAAGAAAAACGTCTCAGCACAAAAAAGTATGTGGAAAAATGAAATTGTCAACAACACACATAAAAAGGCACCAAAATGACAACACTAAACACTTATTTATCTATAATTATGCTGAATGTAAATGGACTAAATGCACCAATAAAGAGACAAAGAGTCTCAGACTGGATAAAGAAACACGGTCCGTCTATATGCTGCCTACAAGAGACACACTTTAGACTTAGAGACACAAACAAACTAAAACTCAAAGGATGGAAAAAAATATATCAAGCAAACAATAAGCAAAAAAGAAGAGGAGTAGCAATATTAATTTCTGACAAAATAGACTTTAGACTTAAATCCACCACAAAGGATAAAGAAGGACACTACATAATGATAAAAGGGACAATTGATCAGGAAGATATAACCATACTAAATATTTATGCACCCAATGACAGGGCAGCAAGATATATAAATCAAATTTTAACAGAACTGAAAAGTGAGATAGACACCTCCACAATTATAGTGGGAGACTTCAACACACCACTTTCGGAGAAGGACAGGACATCCAGTAAGAAGCTCAGTAGTGACACGGAAGACCTAATTACAACAATCAACCAACTTGACCTCATTGACTTATACAGAACTCTCCACCCAACTACTGCAAAGTATACTTTTTTTCTAGTGCACATGGAACATTCTCTAGAATAGACCACATATTAGGTCATAAAACAAACCTTTGCAGAATCCAAAACATCAAAATATTACAAAGCATCTTCTCAGACCACAAGGCAATAAAACTAGAAATCAATAACAGAAAAACTAGGGAAAAGAAATCAAATACTTGGAAACTGAACAATACCCTCCTGAAAAAAGACTGGGTTATAGAAGACATCAAGGAGGGAATAAGGAAATTCATAGAATGCAACGAGAATGAAAATACTTCCTATCAAAACCTCTGGGACACAGCAAAAGCAGTGCTCAGAGGCCAATTTATATCGATAAATGCACACATACAAAAAGAAGAGCCAAAATCAGAGAACTGTCCCGACAACTTGAACAAATAGAAAGTGAGCAACAAAAGAACCCATCAGGCACCAGAAGAAAACAAATAATAAAAATTAGAGCTGAACTATTTGAATTAGAGAACAGAAAAACAATTGAAAGAATTAACAAAGCCAAAAGCTGGTTCTTTGAAAAAATTAACAAAATTGATAAACCATTGGCTAGACTGACTAAAGAAATACAGGAAAGGAAACAAATAACCCGAATAAGAAACGAGAAGGGCCACATCACAACAGACCCAACTGAAATTAAAAAAATCATATCAGATTATTACGAAAAATTGTTCTCTAACAAATTTGCAAACCTAGAAGAAATGGATGAATTCCTGGAAAAACACTAACTACCTAAACTAACACAATCAGAAGTAGAACAACTAAATAGACCCATAACAAAAAAAAAGAGATTGAAACTCCCAACAAAAAAAAGCCCTGGCCCGGACGGCTTCACTGCAGAGTTCTGCCAAACTTTCAGAGAAGAGTTAACACCACTACTACTAAAGGTATTTGAAAGCATAGAAAATGACGGAATACTACCCAGCTCATTCTATGAAGCCACCATCTCCCTGATACCAAAACCAGGTAAAGACATTACAAAAAAGAAAATTATAGACCTATATCCCTCATGAACATAGATGCAAAAATCCTCAACAAAATTCTAGCCAATAGAATTCAACAACATATCAAAAAAAATAATTCACCACGATCAAGTGGGATTTATACCAGGTATGCAAGACTGGTTTAATATTAGAAAAACCATTAATGTAATCCACCACATAAATAAAACAAAAGACAAAAACCACATGATCTTATCAATTGATGCAGAAAAGGCATTTGACAAAGTCCAACACCCATTTATGATAAAAACTCTCACCAAAACAGGAATTGAAGGAAAATTCCTCAACATAATAAAGGGCATCTATGCAAAGCCAACAGCCAACATCACTCTAAATGGAGAGAACCTGAAAGCATTTCCCTTGAGAACGGGAACGAGACAGGGATGCCCTTTATCACCGCTCTTATTCAACATAGCGCTAGAAGTCCTAGCCAGAGCAATTAGGCTAGACAAAGAAATAAAGGGCATCCAGATTGGCAAAAAAGGAAGTAAAATTATCTCTATTTGCAGATGACATGATTTTATACACAGAAAACCCCAACGAATCCACCAGAAAACTACTGAAACTAATAGAAGAGTTTGGTAGAGTCTCAGGTTATAAGATAAACATACAAAAATCACTTGGATTCCTCTATATCAACAAAAAGAACATCAAAGAGGAAATAACCAAATCAATACCATTCACAGTAGCCCCCAAGAAGATAAAATACTTAGGAATAAATCTTACCAAGGATGGAAAAGACCTATACAAAGAAAACTACAAAGCTCTACTACAAGAAATTCAAAAGGACATACTTAAGTGGAAAAACATACCTTGCTCATGGATAGGAAGACTTAACATAGTAAAACTGTCTATTCTACCAAAAGCCATCTATACATACAATGCACTTCCGATCCAAATTCCAATGTCATTTTTTAAGGTGATACAGAAACAAATCACCAACTTCATATGGAAGGGAAAGAAGCCCCGGATAAGCAAAGCATTACTGAAAAAGAAGAAGAAAGTGGGAGGCCTCACTCTACCTGATTTTAGAACCTATTATACAGCCAAGGTAGTCAAAACAGCCTGGTACTGGTACAACAACAGGCACGTAGACCAATGGAACAGAATTGAGAACCCAGATATAAATCCATCCACATACGAGCGGCTGATATTTGACAAAGGCCCAGTGTCAGTTAATTGGGGAAAAGATAGTCTTTTTAACAAATGGTGCTGGCATAACTGGATATCCATTTGCAAAAAAATGAAACAGGACCCATACCTCACACCATGCACAAAAACTAACTCCAAGTGGATCAAAGACCTAAACATAAAGACTAAAATGATAAAGATCATGGAAGAAAAAATAAGGACAACCTTAGGAGCCCTAATACAAGGCATAAACAGAATACAAAACATTACCAAAAATGATGAAGAGAAACCAGAAAACTGGGAGCTCCTAAAAATCAAACACCTATGCTCATCTAAAGACTTCACCAAAAGAGTAAAAAGATCACCTACAGACTGGGAAAGAATTTTCAGCTATGACATCTCAGACCAGCGCCTGATCTCTAAAATCTACATGATTCTGTCAAAACTCAACCACAAAAAGACAAACAACCCAATCAAGAAGTGGGCAAAGGATATGAACACACACTGCACTAAAGAAGATATTCAGGCAGCCAACAGATACATGAGAAAATGGTCTCGATCATTAGCCATTAGAGAAATGCAAATTAAAACTACGATGAGATTCCATCTCACTCCAACAAGGCTGGCATTAATCCAAAAAACACAAAATAATAAATGTTGGAGAGGCTGCGGAGAGATTGGAACTCTTATACACTGCTGGTGGGAATGTCAAATGGTACAACCACTTTGGAAATCTATCTGGCGTTACCTTAAACAGTTAGAAATAGAACTACCATACAACCCAGAAATCCCACTCCTCGGAATATACCCTAGAGAAATAAGAGCCTTCACACAAACAGATATATGCACACCCATGTTTATTGCAGCTCTGTTTACAACAGCAAAAGGCTGGAAGCAACCAAGGTGTCCATCAACGGATGAATGGTTAAATAAATTGTGGTATATTCACACAATGGAATACTACGCATCGATAAAGAACAGTGACGAATCTGTGAAACATTTCATAACATGGAGGAACCTGGAAGGCATTATGCTGAGCGAAATTAGTCAGAGGCAAAAGGACAAATATTGTATAAGACCACTATTACAAGATCTTGAGAAATAGTATAAACTGAGAAGAACACATACTTTTGTGGTTACGAGGCGGGGAGGGAGGGAGGGTGGGAGAGGGTTTTTTACTCATTAATTAGTAGATAAGAACTGCTTTAGGTGAAGGGAAGGACAATACTCAATACACGGAAGGTCAGCTCAACTGGACTGGACCAAAAGCAAAGAAGTTTCCAGGATAAAATGAATGCTTCAAAGGGTCAGCGGAGCAAGGTCGGGGGTTTGGGGACCATGGTTTAAGGGAACTTCTAAGTCAATTGGCAAAATAATTCTATTATGAAAACATTCTGCATCCCACTTTGAAATGTGGCGTCTGGGGTCCTAAATGCTAACAAGCGACCATCTAAGATGCATAAGTTGGTCTCAACCCACCTGGAGCAAAGGAGAATGAAGAACACCAAGGTCACACGACAACTAAGAGCCCAAGAGACAGAAAGGGCCACATGAACCAGAGACCTACATCATCCTGAGACCAGAAGAACTAGGTGGTGCCCGGCCACAATCGATGACTGCTCTGACAGGGAGCACAACAGAAAACCCCTGAGGGAGCAGGAGATCAGTGGGATGCAGACCCCAAATTCTCACAAAAGGACCATACTTAATGGTCTGACTGAGGCTAGAGGAATCCCGGCGGTCATGGTCTCCAAACCTTCTGTTGGCCCAGGACAGGAACCATCCCCGAAGACAACTCATCAGACATGAAAGGGACTGGACAGTGGGTAGGTGAGAGATGCTGATGAAGCGGGAGCTAATTATATCAAGTGGTCACTTGAGACTGTGTTGGCATCTCCTGTCTGGGGGGGGATGGGAGGATAGAGAGAGTTAGAAGCTGGCAAAATTGTCACGAAAGTAGAGACTGGAAGGGCTGACTCATTAGGGGGAGAGCAAGTGGGAGTACAGAGTAAGGTGTATATAAACTTATTTGTGACAGTCTGACTTGATTTGTAAACGTTCACTTGAAGCTCAATAAAAGTTAATAAAAAAAAAAAAGAATCTCCAGTAGCATTTGTACATGTTTACTCAACACACACATTGTTGAATTGGGGGAAAAAAACAACACTCAAAGGTACAAAGAAGGTCTTATTATAATGATACCAAAAACAAACAAAAAAACCCGTTGCCATCAAGTCGATTCCTACTCATAGGAACCCTAATAGGACAGAGTAGAAGTGCCCCATAAGGTTTCCAAGGAGTGGCTGGTGAATTTGAACTGGGAGCTTATTGGTTAGCAGCTGTAGCTCTCAGCCACTGCACCACCAGAGCTCCTATTACAATGACAGGAGACACAACTCAAAAAGAACGCGTAGTTCTCGTTATCATCTGAAGCCCAAATACTACCATATGCCAACATATGAGTAACTACTGCAGGAATAAGGACAAAATAGAATAAATAAGCATCATGGGAGGTATTAACATAACTCTCTTAATACACAGTTTTTACAGATCAAGTATATAGAAATGAAGATATAAAAGATCTGAATAATATACTTGATATATCTTTCCTTGGTTCAAAGCATTCAAGTTACTCGTTGGTTGTCTGTTTCAGAATAGTATTTTAAGGTGGCTGACAGCGTTAATCATGTTTTCAATTCCAAAGCGAAAATGAACTATCAATTGCAAATCTTCACCATAAAATTCTATTCTCTCCTCAGCCTGCCTGGGACCTGTCCTGCGGAAAGACACAGCAAATCGGCTGGGTCCAGCGAGAGCCGCGGATGGAGACCCTTGTGACAGACTGTGTCTGGGTCCAACCCTGTCACTAACGGTGTGATCTTGGGCTTCTTCTCTTCAGTAAAAAAAAAAAAATAGGGAAATAACAGTCTTGACCTCAGAGTGTTGTTGTAGAGATTATAGGATGTACACATACAGGGCTTAGAAGCATGCCCAACAAGTAATAAATGCACGATAAATACTAGCTAATTATTATTACTACCAGGTCCTGTGGCTTAAAAACACTACTTAAAAGATGCAGTTCAAGGAAAGGCATGATTTGTTGGAGAGATTCAGAACTTCAAGGTCGTCAGTGAGGAGTGTCCACAGAAAGAGAAGTAGCAGAAGTCTTACACTGTGAAATTTTCAGAGAATGTTCCTCACCTTGCTTTGCTCGTGGCTCTTTACAGTGCAATGGAAAACCAACTCAGCCTGACTTGAAAACAATAAAAATATCTAATTGGAAGTCCAGGTTAAGACAGCTTCAGAATTGGTTGCCCCAGGAGTTCAACAATGTCACAAAGTTTTAAGTTTCTTTCTGCCATTTTCATCCGCTCCTGACTGCAGTCTGGTTGCCTGTAAAAATCAAGCTACAAGCTTCTTCCTTCTTGCCTATGAAAAAGTCCCAATATTCCAACAAAAACTTCTGCACTCCTGTTTCAGAGAGTGTGGCCAGGGAGAAGGATGTGCTCATCAGGTTAAGTCAGTCAACATCTGTGGGAAGGACAGGGTTGGAGGCCTCAGCTCTTCCCAATGTCAGAAGACTGGAAAGAGTAGAAATTCAGGAGAAAATCTGAGTGAGAACAAATGCTAAATAATTAGCCACTGGCTCTCCTTTCCCTGAGTGGGTTTTTCAGGACACCAACGCTGCATAGTTAATTAACTGTGTCCATTACACACGTACAAATGTGCCATGTATGAAGAGGCCAGTTCTATCTGAAGGGTAATCTGTGAGCTATTCTGTCAGGAACCATTTGCTAATCTAATTAACTATCCAGAGAAAAGAATGGCTTCCTTGTGGTCCCTTTTATCCAAGTGTTTCTGCCCTGTGTACCAGGAAAATCCAGGTTGAATGTTCCTTTGGGCTTAAAATGAAGATGGTTGTCCACAAAGTCACCAACTAGCTGCATCCAAGACAAGAGATCAGGTCAAGGCCACCGGGGCTTCACCAACCCAGGCTCTGCTCCGTTGTCCTTTCCTAACATTTCAGTGTGATTTGTTAAATCAGTTTACTAAATTAGTCCAAAATTCTGACAAAACAGACATTTTTTTTCCAAGCCTGGTTTATTTCCAAAGGTGAAAAAGTCTAAATTATAAAATATTGCAATGTCTCAAAGAAAGTAAACAGAGGATAATTAGGTGAAAAATCATGGAAGTTTCTAAAAAATCCCTACACAGAATGAATAACTCCCAAGAGCTTTTTGTCTGGTTTAAATTAATAACATGTTATGATTAAAAAACTATTTGTATAAAACCTCCAGTTATTCCGTTTAATGAGGGAGGTCAGGGCATGACCATGTGTGTCGTGTGGTTCGGAGCTCTGGTCACACTCTTCCATGTGCATTGAGGACTCTCCCAGCTCCAGCTGGGGGCACAGAAGTAATAGCAGCTACAGGCCCTGCACCTTTTTCACTAAAATTCACAAAAACGATATAAATACCCCCAGGATATAAATAAACAAGGAGTTGAAGATAGAGTGAGATTTTTCTTACCTGACTTAGGAAGAATGACTCTGAGAATCAGGGCTTAGAGAAAACACTAAATTTACCTCTGCCAGCTCTTACCTTCTTGGGAGCAGTGAGGGACCATTGTCGCATCTGTGTGGTGGCATCTGTTTAACCTTTCCAAGCATTGCACTCAATGGTGGCCCTTGGGGAATGGGTCTTACAACTTTTCAAACTTCTTTTCTGGCTTCATTCAGAAGATCATAGGGTTGTTTGTTTGTTTCCCCCTCAGTAACTAGGTGAATAACGTTAACTGATTTCCTTTTGTTGAACGATCCTTGTATTTCTTGCAAGAGCCCTCTTGGTCAGGAGACACTTCTCTTTCAGAATGTTGCTTATTTTATTTGTTAACATTTTAACTGAGATTTTTATATCTTTGCTTGTGAGTGAGATTAGCATATACATTTTCCTTTTCACTCTGCTCTTTTTTCCAGTGTGGGGCCAAGGTTATTTCACCATTTAGAAAACAATGAGGACAGTTTTTAAAAAAATGGAACAGTTTAAATAACAGGAATTATCCATTTCTTGAAAGATAGTGACTATTTTAGAAATACATTTTGGACTACTTCTTCAATTTTTTCCATGGTTATGGGGATTTTTTAGACCCTCCTTGAATCAAATTTAGAAATCTGTATTTTCCCAGAATTTGTTCTTTCCATCTAGGATGTTCAATACATTCAAATGAAGCATTTCTTCTTTATAAAATGTCCCCCTTTCTTGAGCCACTCTGACTTTCTCATTCTCCAGTCCTAATATTATTTATTCTTCTGTTTTTCCTCTGGATTACACTGTCTTGAGGTTGATCTTTTTGGGTGATTTTTCTTCAAAGAATTGTCTTTTTTCATTTATTTATCAATCTTCATTAATTTGTGCTTTTCTGTCTTTAATGAACTCTTCTTTTTTTTTTTTTTCTTACTTCCTTCTGATAAATTCATTGTTCTTTTTTTTTCCTATAAAACTCATTGCCATTGAGTCAATTCCCACTCATAGCCACCATGTGGGATAGAGTAGAACTGCCCCATAGGGCTTCCAAGGCTAAAATCTTTACGGAACCCAACTACCACGCCTTTCTCCCACAGAGCAGCTGGTGGGTTCGAACTGCCAACCTTTTGGTTGGCAGCCAAGCGCTTTAACCACTGTGCCACCAGGGCTCCTTATTTTTTTTCCTATGGTGAGTGCTTACTCTTTCTAGTCCAGTAAATACATTTTAAGGTAGGAATGCTCCTCTGAGTTGCGTTTAGACACAGTATGTAGCACTGTCAGTAGTATTCGTTTCTAGATAGTCTGTAATTTGTAATTAATATTCTCTATAACTCAAAGTTGTTTAATACAGTGATTTATTTTCTATCCAAATCATTTAAATTCTTACTCACTTGTCACTAATCTGCCAGTTTTCTGACAGATGTACAAAAACACACATGATTAATACATCTTCTTAATGGAATTTTAACTTCTGCAATATTTACATTGGCCCTAATAATAATGGTACCAAACTACTGTACAACACAAAACTTGAGTAAGGTAGACTGATAGATGGAGAGAGAGATGAATAGATATGTGATAAACAAATAGAGCGAAATGTTCATAGTTGAGTCTAGGTAGTAAGGATCCAGGTGTTCACAGCATAATTCTTTCAACTTTTCTACATGTTTGAATTTATCATAATAAAATGTTAAGAAGAAACACATCTTAAAAATCAACTTCACCGAAGTGTGTTTTAAGAACTTGTATCAAAGTCCTTACAGCAAGTTAACCTATCTTCCTCACCCACAGATACCTATAGAATGGAGTTGATGCAAGAAAATACAGCATCACTGGTCTGGCAACTGAGCTCTCAAATTTAAAATCTAGCTAGAAGGGCAACGAAGAACAATTTATCAAATGTTTCCTTCCTGCCAGAACATGCATATTATCATTGTATCTTCACAACAGCCATTTTACAGGTGAGAAGACTGAGGCTCAGAGAAGGGAAGGCATTTTCCCAAGGCTACACAGCTAATCAGTGGCAGAGTCAGGATTCAAACCCAGCTCCATCTGACTCTAAGCTAATACCCTTTTGCTGCGTCGTTACAGTAGCGACTAGTTATGTGAGGTTACCAAGCACTTGAAATGGGGCAAAGTTGAACTGAGATGTGCTCTGAGCATGAAAAACACACCAGATTTCAAAGACTTGGTAAAATAAAAGAAAATAAAATACCTCATTTATAATTTTTTTTAATAATGATTACATGTTGAAATCATATTTTGATTATATTGGGTTAAATAAAATATACTTTTAAAATTAATTTCACCCCTGAGACCAGAAGAACCAGATGATGTCTGGCTACCACTAATGACCGCCCTGAGAGGGAACACAGCAGAGGGTCCCTGATGGCGCAGGAGAAAAGTGGGGTGCAGAACTCAAATTCCAGTAAAAAGACCAGACTTAATGGTCTGACTGAGACTGGAGGGACCCCAGAAGACACAGCCCCCAGACTTGTTTAAAACCATTCCCAAAGCCAACTCTTCAAAGATTAGACTGGACTAAATGATATTTGTGAAGAGTGTGCTTCTTAGTTCAAGTAGATACCTGAGACTAAATGGGCGGCTCCTGTCCAGAGGCAAGATAAGAAGGCAGAAATGGACAGGAGCTAGCTGAATGGTTGAATGGACACCAAAAATCTGGGGTGGAGAGGAGGAGTATCTGGATAGTAACTGGGGTCATGTGATAACGTGCATATAAATTTTTATATGAGAGACTAACTTGAGCTGTAAACTTTCACCTAAAGCGCTATATATATAACAGAAAAAATTAATTTCACCTGTTTCTCTGTTACTAGAAATCTTTAATTATATGTGTAGCTCACATTAAATTTCTATTGGACAGCACTGATCTAGACCTTTTTGACTCTAAAATGAATTGTTCATGTTTCTTTCTTCTGATTTGGATCAATAGCCTCCTTGTTACAAAAATGAGAACACAAAGGAACATGGTAGAGGAGACATGGTGCGAGGGTCACAGCAGGAGCACGTTGTGCCAGATGGCACCACGAGGAGGAGGGAAGGTGTTGTCACGTGAGGGACAAGGGGTCAGGTATGCTTACACTGACAGGCAGATGACATGGGAGGACTTGTGAGCTGTGTTTAAGCTACACAAGGGGTTCTCATGTGAAGAGCAAATAGACCAGCACACATGAGGTGCCTCCTGGACTCCAAAGATCCATCCAAGTGTGGGGCATCGTTGTTTACTAAACCCCTGCTTAACACAGCCTCCCTGATCTCCACAGGGTCCAAGGAAAGGAGGATTTTTGTTGTTAGCTGTTGTTAAGTCGGCCCCTGACTCATGGTGACCCCATGCACAATGGAACAAAATGCTATGCAGTCCTGCACCATCCCCATGACGAGTTTGGGTTGGACCACTATGATTCACAGGGTTTTTCAGTGGCTGATTTTCAGAAGTAGATTGCCAGGCCTTTCTTCCTAGTCTGCCTTAGTCTGGAAGCTCTGCTGAAACCTGTCCAGCAACAGGAAAGCCTCCACTGACAGACAAGCGGTGGCAGCACATGAGGTGCACTGGCCAGGAATTGAACCCAAGTCTCCCACATGGAAGGTGAGAATTCTCCCATCAAATCACCATTGCCCCCAAAGCTAGAGAAGGAATATAGATATTTTTTGTTGTTGTTATATATATTTTTTTATTGTACTTTAGAGGAAGGTTTATAAAACAAACTAGTTTCTCATTAAACAGTTAGTACACATATTGTTTTATGACATTGGTTAACAACCCCACAACATGCAATACTCCCCCTTCTCAACCTTGGGTTCCCTATTACCAGCTTTCCTGTTCCCTCCTGCCTTCTAGTTCTTGCCCCTGGGCTGGTGTGCCCCTTTAGTCTCATTTTATTTTATGGGCCTGTCCAATCTTTGGCTGAAAGGTGAACCTCAGGAGTGACTGACTTCATTACTGAGCTGAAAGGGTGTCCAGGGGCCATACTCTCAGGGTTTCTCCAGTCTCTGTCAGGCCAGTAAGTCTGGTATTTTTTAGTTAAAATTTTGTTCTACATTTTTCTCCAGCTCTGTCCAGGACCCTTGTTGTGATCCCTGTCAAAGCAGTCAGTGGTGGCAACCAGGCACCATCTAGCTGTACTGGTCTCAGTCTGGTGGAGGCCGTGGTAGATGTGGTCCATTAGTCCTTTGGACTAATCTTTCCCTTGTTATTTTCGTCCTGAAGGGGTAGAGAACAGTGAAGTATCCTAGATGGCTGCTCACAGGTTTTTAAGACCCCAGATGCTACTCATCAAAGTAGAATGTAGAACATTTTCTTTATAAACTATGTTATGCCAATTCAGCTAGATGTTCCCTGAGACAATGGTCCCCACAGCCCTCAGCCCAGCAATTCCATCCCTCAGGGAGTTTGGATGTGTCTATGGAGCTTCCATGACCTGGCCTTGTACAAGCTGTGCTGGCTTCCCCAGTTTTGTGTACTGTCTTACCCTTCACCAAAGTTACCACTTACCATTGTATCATTCTGCATTCCCACCAGCAGTACATAAGAGTTCCGATCTCCCCGCAACCTGTCCAACATTGGTTATTTCCTTTCTTTTTGATTTGTGCCAGTAATGCCGTGGTGAGATGGTATCTCATTGTGGTTTTGATTTGCGTTTCTCTAATAGCTAGTGATTGTGAGCATTTCCTCATGTGTCTGTTAGCCACTTGTATGTCTTCTTTGGTGAAGTGTCTGTTCATTTCCCTTGCCCATTTTTTAATTGGATTATTTGTCTTTTTGTTGTAGAGGTGTTAGATTTTCTTGTAGATTTTAGAGATTAGAGCTTTGTCTGATTTGCAATAGCCAAAAATTTTTTCCCAATACATAGGTTCTCTTTTTACTCTTTTGGTGAAGTCTTTTGATAAGCATAAGTGTTTAATTTTTAGAAGATTCCAGTTATCTAACTTATTTTCTGGGTTTGTGTGTTGTTGGCTATGGTTTGTATCCTGTTAACACCATGTATTAGGGTCTCTATCATTGGTCCTATTTTTTCTTCTATGAACTTCATGGTTTTTTGCTTTATATTTAGGTCTTTGATCCATTTTGAATTAGTTTTTGTATATAGTGTGAGGTATGGGTCCCTGTTTCATTTTTTTGCAGATGGACATCCAATTTTGCCAGAACCATTTGTTAAAAGACCGTCTTTTCCGCATTGGATGGACTTTGTGTCGTTGTGGAAGAGCAGGTGACCATAGGTGGATGGATTTACACCCGGGTTCTCAATTCTGTTCCATTGGTCAATGTATCTGTCACTGTACCAGCACCAGGCTGTTTTGACTACAATAGCTGTATAGTAGATTCTGAGGTCAGGTAGTGCAAGTCCTACTTTCTTCTTCTTCAGTAGTGCTTTCCTTATCCGGGGCCTCTTCCCTTTCCATATAAAGTTAATGGTAAGTTTTTCCATCTCTCTAAAAAATGCCGTTGGTATTTGGATCAGGATTGCATTGTATTTGTAAATCGCTTTGGGTAGAATTGTCACAATATTGAGTCTACCTATTCATGAGCATGGTATGTTTTTCCATTTACATAGATCTCTTTTGGTTTCCTGCAGTAGTGTTTTGTAGTTTTCCTTGTATAGGTCTTTTACATCCCTGGTTAGATTTATTCCTAAGTTTTTTTGTTTGTTTGTTTTTTAGGGGCTACTATAAATGGTATTGTTTTCCTGATTTCTTTTTCATCGTTCTCTTTATCGTTGTATAGGAATCCAGCTGACTTTTGTATGTTGATCTTGTATCCTGCAACTCTGCTGAATCTTTCTATTAGTTCCAATAGTTTTCTCATGGAGTCTTTTGGGTTTTCTATGTATAGTATCATATCATCTGCAAATAGGGACAGTTTAACTCCTTCGTTACCAATTTGGATCCCCTTTATTTTTCTTGCCTTATTGCTCTAGCTAGGACTTCCAGCACAATGTTAAATAGGGGTAGTGATAAAGGGCATCTTTGTCTTGTTCCTGTTGCCAAGGGGAATGTTTTCAGCCTCTCTCCATTAAAAATGATGCTGGCCGTTGGTTTTGCATAGATGCCCTTTATTATGTTGAGAAATTTCCTTTTTTATACCTATTTTATTGAGAGTTTTTTCAGGAATGGGTGTTGGACTCTGTCAAAAGCTTTACTGTGTCAATAGAGACGATCATGTGATTTTCTTTCCTTTTATTTATGTGGTGGATTACATTGATTTTCTAATGTTGAACCATCCTTGCATATGTGGTATGAATCCTACTTGGTCTTGGTGTATTATTTTTTTTGAAATGCTGCTGAATTCTATTGGCTAGAATTTTGTTGAGAATTTTTGCGTCTATATTCATGAAAGATATTGGCCTGTGATTTTCTTTCTTTGTGGTGTCTTTGCCTGGTTTTGGTATCAGGGCTATGCTGAATTCGTAGTATGAATTCAGAAGTATCACTTCCTTTTCTGTGTTCTGAAATAGTTTTAGTACTGGTGTAAGCTCTTCTCTGAATGTTTGGTAGAATTCTCCAGTGAAGCCATCTGAACAAGGAATTCTTTTGTTGTTGGGAGTTTATTGCCTTTTCAATCTCTTCTCTTGTTACGGGTCTGTTCAGATTTTCAACATCATTTTGTGTTAGTTTGGGTAAGTAGTGTGTTTCTAGAAATTTGTCCATTTCCTCTAGGTTTTCATATTTCTTGGAGTATAGTTTTTCATAATACTCTGTTATGATCCTTTTTATTTCAGTTGGGTCTGTTGTAATATCCACCATTTCATTTCTTATTTGGGTTATATTCTCTCCTGTTTTTCTTTTGTCGTTTTGGCCAGTGGTTTGTTGATTTTGTTGATCCTTTCAAAGAACCAACTTTTGGTTTTGTTGATTCTTTCTATTGTTTTTCTATTCTCTATTTCATTTATTTCTGCTCTGATCTTTATTTTTTTCCTTTCTTGTGGTGGCTGTGGGCATCTTTTGCTATTCTCTTTCTATTTGTTCAAGTTGTGTAGCTAATGTTTTGATTTTGTCCCTTCTTTTTTGATGTGTGCATCTAGTGCTATAAATTGACCTCTGAGGACTGCCTTTGCTGTGTCCCAAAGGTTTTTGTACGATATGTTTTCATTCTTGTTTGATTCTAGGAATTTTTTTATTCCATCTCTGATATCTTCTATTAGCCAGTGGTTTTTAAGTAGGGTGTTATTCACTTTCCATGTAATCAATTTTTTTTTTCATTAATCTTCCTGATGTTAATTTCTACTTTGATGACATTGTGGTCAGAGAAGATACTTCGTATTATCCTAATGGTTTGGATGTTTTGAGGGTTGCTCTGTGGCCTAAGGTGTGGTCTATTCTGGAGAATGTTCCATGTGCATTGGAAAAGAATGTGTACTTTGTAGCTGTGGGTGGTGTGTTCTATATATGTCTATATGAGGTTAAGTTGGCTGATTGTGCCCTTTAGCTCTTCTGTATCCTTGATGAGTTTCTTTCTAGATGTTCTATCCTTTACCGAGAGTGGTGTGTTGAAGTCTCCTACTATTATTGTGGAACTGTCAATTTCTCTTTTCAGTGCTGTTAGAGTTTGTCTTATGTATTTTGGAGCCTTGCCATTGGGTGCATAGATGTTTATTATGGTTAAACCTTCATGACGGATCATCCCTTTAATCATTATACAGTGTCCTTGTTTGTCTTTTATGGCAGATTTTGTTTTAAAATCTATTTTATCTGAAATTAGTATTGCCACTCCTGCTCTTTTTTGGTAGTTATTTGCTTGATATATTTTTTCCATCCTTTGATTTTTAATAAATTTATGTCTTTATTTCTAAGATGTGTCTCTTGTAGACAGCATATTGATGGATCCTGTTTTTTTGTTTTTTTATCCATTTTATCACTCAGTCTCTTTATGGGTGCATTTAGGCCATTTACATTCAGTGTAATTATTGATAGCTGTGTTTGTTGCTATCATTTTGTAGTGTTTTTGTGTGTGTGTGTGGTGCTGACATTTTCTTTGTTCCTCTTACTCTCTTGTGCTGAATTCCTTGTGTGGATTTTTTTTTCCATTTCTTTTATTTTTGTAGGTTTTGTTTTTATTGAGACTTTATGTTTTTCTTCTTTATTTTGATGAGTTGGTTTGTTAACTTTGTGGTTACCTTGAAATTTACCCTTATCTTCCTAGATTTGAACCAGTCTATTATTACTTGGTATTGCCTTGCCTTCCACTTCATTAGAAAGTTTTGTACCAACACTTTATTCCCTCTTTTGTTGTTCTGATGCTGTTGTCATTTACAGATTAACCTCTCTGGTTCTCTGTTTTAATTCTTTTGGTTTTGGATAGTTCTTGAGAGTTCATTTCCTAGGTTGGTATCTGGCTGGTACAACCTTGCATCCTAGATTCAGGCTGTGGTCTGATGTTGTTTGTTCTCAGACCGAAGGACTCTCTTTAATAATTCTTGTAAGTTTTGTTTGGTTTTTACATATTCCCGTAATTCGTTTATCTGGAAATGTCCTAATTTCACCATCATATTTGAGCAACAGTTTTGCAGGATATATTACTCTTGGTTGGCAATTTTTTTCTTTCAAGGTTTTGTATATGTCATCCCGTTGCCTTCTTGCCTGCATGGTTTCTGCTGAAAAATCAGAGCTTAGTGTTATTGTTTCTCCTCTATGTCACTTTCTGTTTTTCTCAAGCTGCCTCAGGACTTTTTAGTGAAGGAATATTTTAATATGCTCACAGCTATTTAGCACCATTTACTTATCCTCCCTTCTTATCACAACCTCCAATACACTGAAGTGTAAGAAGAGGTAAGAGTAGAACCCCATAGCTCCAAAGACAAGGCAATGCCTCTGCTGATAGCCCTAGAGGCTCCAGGGCACTGTGGTCCCCGTCTCAGAAACCTGAGCTCACACCGAGGCCAAGACTGGAACGAGGGACATGTGAAAGGAAGGAGCAGTGTTAGGTATATTGGTGCCAGATGGTGAATTTCTTTGGAGTCTATCCTGAAGGAAATGGGAAACCACAGAAGGTGCAGCAACAGGAGGCAAATCAACATCAGGCTGGCAAGAGGGACAGCAATGTGGAATTTAATTGGAAAAGATTGAAAGGTTTGCTAGTTCTCCAGGAGTATAGATGTGCCAAATGTGACACTTTAGCAAGATAGAAGGCTGCTGCAGACCACCAGAAAGAGTCTCCAGTGAGATCCTAAATCCTTCCTCTAAATGTTAAGCTTCACTATAAATCCATTTCTAAAGTCCATTCCACTTCTAAATTCCCTGATCCTGTCACACTGTAATGTTGTAGTTGTTTTTTGTTCATCTCTCCACATGTTTCTGAAGTAGAATAAGTGATAGAATATTTACTGACAATATGTAAGCCAAAGAACATATGCACAATGTGAGTATA
Organism: Loxodonta africana; assembly: GCF_030014295.1. Taxonomy (NCBI): domain Eukaryota; kingdom Metazoa; phylum Chordata; class Mammalia; order Proboscidea; family Elephantidae; genus Loxodonta; species Loxodonta africana. Next base: position 79,416,216 of record NC_087357.1, on the reverse strand, counting down.
TTAAAATAAAAATAACCTTTCAAATGCCTAAGAAATATTTCAGTTCCAATCACCTTAGCCAAGCTTTCTGACATATAGAGAATATTACTGCCATTCTATGTGCCAAATTAAATTGGCCAAAATATTGCACTTGTCATGGTTGTTGTACAAAACTAAAGTGGTTTTAATGAAATACAGCTAAAACAGTAGAGCGAGTCCTCTAACCCAGTCCTTGAAATCATCCACATCAAGTTGCCAAAGTGATTTTCCAATCTTGTAGATTATAGTCTTCATCACGATTGAATCACAACCACAATCACGGTGGGTGGCATTTGCAGAGTGTGAGGGGCCTTGTTAGGGACTTTTCTTACATGACTTCTCTAACACAACCCTACAAAGTGGATCTGATAGGAAAACTCAGGTGCAGAGACCTTTGTCCCCACCCTATAATGGCATGTCCAGGCCCCATACGCTCTCGAGTACCCTGTGCCACTTCTGAACACCTTCACCAGGCATCCAAATACGGACAGCCCATTCCACTTCTAATATTCCCTGATCCTGTCATGCTGTAATGTTGTAGTTGTTCTTTGCTCACCTCTCCACGGGTTTCCACACCCCCATCCTCACCCTGAATTCTCTCAAGGCTAAAAAACCTCTCCCCCTTCCACCCATACCTGTGATTTTGAGTCCCCTCTCTATCCCAGTCTCCTTCCACTGAGTTTTCCCCTCCCCCTCCCATCCCTGCTATTGTCAATCTGACTGCCATCCACTCTATAATGTTATCCAATTTATGGACACGAACATGGAGCAGGACAGAAGGGCAGCATGGCGTGCACATTAGGCTGTGGAGTCTGGAAGAGTGAGGTTGAAGCCAGCTCTGCCACCTACTAATACTGTCATTAGGGTCTAATTACTTAAAATGACTGTGCTTCAGTTTCCTCAAATGGAAAGTAGAAAATTATCTGCCCTCCTTCCCAGAAAAATGGGAATACAAGGATGGGGTAACTAAGGAAGAAGCCAAATGGGACAGAAGACTAGTCAAGTTCTGGTGAAATGCATGGGAAATAGTACCAGCAGTGTTGGGAGCATGAACTCTAGGGCCAGCCACCCTGGGTTCAAGGTCTGATGTAGCCTTGGTTTTCTCCTCTGTTTAACGAGGATAATAAGAGTACCTAACTCACTTAACGAAGTTTTCTCATGAATCCTGGACAAGAACTCTGTTAAAACAATACCCTACCTTTTTGAGATAGTTTGTTAGTAGAGTGGCAAGGACAACAGCGGATGTACGTAGGGTTTTGGCAAAATCTTCAGTGCTTGGGCAGGCTTGCCTCTCAATAATTCACTTTACTGATTCATTCAACAACTATGTGTTAGGCATCTATAACGTGTGAGACATTGTTTAAGGACACAGAGGACATCAGTGAACAAAACACGGCTGACCTCATGGAGCTTACATTCTAGTGAGGGAAAGCAGTCAGTAAACACATATAATAACAAAGCAAATTATGTAGCATGTCAGAGGCGGTGAGTCCTATGGCATAAGAAACAGAGCAGCACAAGCGGAATGGGGTACAGCCTGCAATATTGAAGAAGGGCTAAGATAGGGCTCAAGGGGAAAGTGACATCTGAGCCAAGGCTTGAAGGGAGAAGGCTCCATACAGGGGCAACCAGCAATACAAACATTCTCAAGTAGGCACATGCCTGGTGTCATAGGGAATAGCAAGGAGTCCATTGTGGAGAGGCTGGAAGGAGAGAGGGGGACAGACTCGTGAGATACAGGTGCCAGATTGTAGAGAGACTGCTGGAAGGAGTTTAGCCTTCACTGTCAGTGAGATGGGAAGTCATTGCAGGCTTTGGAGCAGAGAAGGGACATAAGCCCTCTGATGTTCTAAAAGGGTCACTCCAATTGCTCTGTTGAAAGTAGATTACAACAGGGTAAGAGTGTAAGAGGGAGCTCTGCCGAGAAGCTTTTACAAGAATACTCAGGGAGAGATGGCAGTGTCTTGGACCAGGTGGCAGTAGAGAAAGTGGTAAGTGGTTGGATCCTGGAAATCTTTTGAAGGGCAAGACAGCCAGATTTCCTACAAATGGTGCATATTTGATCAGATGTCAAACACTCCTTTTTTAACAGAATGTCAGAAAGTGGCCATGGAAATCAACCACTGAGCTGTGGAAATTAGTTTTGTTGGAGTTGGTCTGTTGAGGTTTCTACAGAGAACCCAGGACTGCTGGACCAGGGGCTGCAAGTTTAGGTTTTCAGAATATAGCAAACTATTGTCTAAGTATATTACCCTATTATCCAGGAAGTCATGAAGGATTTCCCTTAGACGTTGTTAGAAATCAGTTGGCACTTTAAACAGGGTTAAGACATTCGTAAATGCTCAAATTGTCACCAAAGGATTTGAAAAGCCAGAAGCATTCTGCTAGAGCTGGAAGTCAAAGTTGGAGCATGGAGCCAGGACCCTCAGTCAAAGGGGGGATGCCAAAGCATATCCTCATGATCAGGGCTTCAGTGATTATAGCCAGTCCTGGGGCTGAGGAGAGATCACTTCACCAAGGCATCGAAGGTTCTGGATAGGGTGCTGTGGCCCTGGAATAGAAGAGCCCATAACCACCATCTCCCAGGGCTCTCAAGGACCCACGGTGCATCACAGACACTTTGATCTTGGCCCTAGCTCACCCTCTACCTATATGCTTACCCAGAAGTATCCCCCATAGTTTCAGAGTCAATAGACTTAACAAAAAAACTAAACCAAGAGTTGGCAACATTGTTCTGTAAAGGGCTAGATAGTAAGTATTTTAGGCTTTGCGGCCAAAGGGTGTCTGTCACATCTATTAAACTCTGCTGTTGTAGGGCAAAAGTAGCTATAGACAATACATAAACAAATGAGCAAAGTTGTGTTCCAATAAAACTTCATGAAAATTCAAATCTGAATTTCATATAATTTTCACATGTCTGAAAAATTATAGTTCTTTTGTTTTTGTTTTTTGACAATTTAAAAATGTAAAAACTATTCTTAGCTTGCTGGCCAGACAAAAACAGGCTGTGGGCTGTTTGTTCATAGTTTGTCCACCCCTGGGTTAAGCCATGTGTCTTGAAAGGGCCCTAAAAGGCCACCATGGCAGAGCTACAATGGTCAAGCCTGGCCGTCTGGTACTTCAGCTTGCTATGGTAGAACAGGGGTCCCTGCTCTCTGCTCCCCAGGTGTCATGCCAGGCCCCTCATGGAGCTTCAGGGTTATGCTAGACGTGGTCATCCTTCTGCTGTGATCTCAATTCGGTAGCAAATATTTCATCAGTCAGATATGCCAAGTGTGCCTGCTGCTAACTCAGCGGTAGGGCACAAATTAGAAAAAGGCACCTCTTCTTCACCCCTTTACTGCCCTCTGCTGGCAAAATGGTACAATAACATACAGATTTACAATGACTGAATTTGAATAGCTTCCCCCTGGAGTTTTGCAATGCCTCATTTTCTAAACTTAATTAAGCAAGTGGTCCTGGGTTTGGTGATTACAGAGGAGAAAGCCACTAACTCACAGGAGTGTCAGAAGACTCTACGCAAATGACAAACGATGTCTATTCTACAGTTTTCTAGAATTTGGGGCAGGGGAGCAGATGGGTAAAGGAAAGGAAGGAGGGGAGGGAGAAATCCTATCACTGTTCTTATCGATCTACAGGATTAGATTGCTGCTGTCATAAATTAGAGGTGTTCTGCAAACTTAAAGGCTGTCTCAGGTGAGCAGGAGACCCACAACCATGCCTCCTCCAGACGATGGAGAGACAGATAAGGGGAGGAACCTCGTGGCACCTTCTGATTCCAGCACATCGCATAATGATGCTTCTGAGCTGCAGTCTGTCCACTGTCAGTATAGAAAGAACTGCGAGCTGAGAGCCAGGAGAGCCAAATTTCAGGCTAAGTTTTCCACTGACTCTGTGACCCTCGGCCAGCACCTGGCCTCTTCCTGCCTCCGTTTTTCTGTCCCTTCGATGAAAACAACTTCTATAGGTTTCATCGAAGGGACAGAAAAACTGTACTAAACCTTCTATGGAAACCCTCGTGGCGTAGTGGTTAAGTGCTACAGCTGCTAATCAAGAGGCTGGCAGTTTAAATCTGCCAGGTGCTCCTTGGAAACTCTATGGGGCAGTTCTACTCTGTCCTATAGGGTCGCTATGAGCTGGAATGGACTCGACGGCAGTGGGTTAAACCTTCTATGGTGTAGAAATTGTGTGACGGTAGAATGAGCACCCATTTGCATGGCACTATACTTAAACAGTGTCCCTGGCGGGTACAAATGATTAACCTGCTTGGCTGCTAACTGAAAGGATGGAGGTTCGAGTCTGCCCAGAGGTACTTTGGAAGAAAGGCCTGGTGATCTGTTTCTGAAAAATCAGCCACTGAAACCCCATGGAGCACAGTTATCCTCTGACACACATGGGGTCGCCGTGAGTCGGAGCTGACTCTATGGCAACTGGTTTAAACTTCGAGTAGCCATCCTGTGACCGCAAGGCCACGGTGAGGACAGGAGGCAGGAGAAAAAGGGCTTGTTAAATCACTTATTGTGCAATTAAAAAACCAAGAACCTCTAGGAGATAGCTCGTGACCTGGCTCCAGGGACCTAGCAACAAGTCCTCAAGTGTCAAAATGAAAAAAAGAAAAGGTCAGAGACTGAGGCCAGGGGATATTTGCAAAGGCTCTAAGGTCCACTGTCTCTGATTTAAAACCAAAACATTTGCTATTCACTCCAGAGAAGAGGGGAAGAAAGAAACAAGGGGTGATGTGTTCCCCTTGCCCCCAGCCTCCAGGACATTTCCATATGCCTAGTCAGGGAGAGACACCAGGTCAAGATCCCTCACAGCACCGCAGGTGTGCCCAGGACTCATGGAGGCCCAAGGTGCACCTCCGCTGGAACAGGGGACCTGGAACACAGAGAGCTGGTGTCTGGCCTAGGGGACGGGGTATCATGTGCAAACATGAGACCCAGATTTGGTAACACAAGACTGTCCTGAGGAAAAGCAAGTGGCTCCCTGTGTTATGACAGCTGCAGAGGGTAGCTCAGCCCCACGTGTGGGACAATGGGTCTTTTGTGGACATGGGAAGGGTCCAGGCGGGGGGCGGTACAAGGAGGGCAGGTGGCCACTTCAGCCCTCTCCAGGACTCCCAGGAAAGGAACGCGCGTGGAGACAGCTGAGTGTTATGGCTTGACCGTTCCTTGTCTGCCATGAGCTGACAAGGCCCTTGATCATCTTTAAAAACTACTTTTCTATCATGGAATACCTCATGTACAAACTATCAAAAGGGAAACTAATTTGCTCCGTAAACTTTCACCTAATGGAAAATAAAAAATTAAAAAAAAAAAAAAAACTAGTGTTCATCTCGTTATGCACATACCATGACAAAATGTCAGTGTGGAAGCTCCTGCGTGGGAACAGCCCTCTGCAGCTGTTACAACACAGAGATCCACTCGCTCCTCCTCAGGACAGTTTTGTGGTTTTTGAAGAACAGCTTCCCCTGGGCCTGGCACGTTGTGGAGGCTGCCTTCTTAGAGCACAGAAGGACAATCTGCAGAGAACCCATGCCAGACAGAGCATCTGACTCCACTGTGACCCAAAGGAGCCCCACTGGCTCACCAGCTAGCTCTTTCTGGAACCATCTCAGGCTCTCCTCAGTCATTTTAGGTTCTCCCCTTTCCACCACTCTCATCTACCAACACACCTTCATTGCTAGCAGCCCCTGTAACAAACGTTCCCCCGACACAGCTGCCACCTTGGCTGCCTAGGCAACCATGACTCTCCCGGATGGCAGGGGAGGGCACAGCTAAGTTCAGAAAGTTGAGAATGAGGGAGGGGAAGGAGGGAGAAGGGAATAAAGATAACCCTGGTGGACCTACTCAGAGCTTTGAAACCAGAATTTGGGGGAACTGAATCAAAGGAACCCACCTGAACGGTCTCCACTGAGGCCAGGATGGAGACTCCACTCCTGTCTCAGCAGACCTCTGTTTTGGGGAGCCAAAGTAGCCCCCACGCCACCCCAGAACCCTGCCCAACTTCTGCCATTGGCCCCCGGGAACATGCCACATACCTGGGAAACAGCGGTCCACAGATTCCAGGAGACCAAGGCCTTAGAAGGGGTCTCCCCTCTGCCGGGTTCCAAGTGGGCAGTACACCAAGCCCTGTGCTCCCCTAGAGTCAGCTCAAGGGTGAAGCCACGGGGAACGAGTGAGTTGTAAAGCTAAAATGACTGAGCAATAACTAACTCATCGGAGTTCATCAAGAAGTGATTCATTTCTGCCTGATAAGGCATGAAAGAGAAAGAAACTCGACTGCAATTACAGAAAACAATGAGAGATACATTTCTTTCATACCCAAGTCTAACTGGAAAATTTGGACTCACTACAAAGTCTGTGAGGGACTGTTTAACTCACACTCTGAGTCCCTCCCCAGCAGGCCACTGCCGAACCCACTTCCTCAACCTCTCTTCTCACCAAGAGCTCAAAAGCCCCAGAGCCATGTCCCACCGTGGTCTGGTTCTCAAACCAGTGTCACAGATGTGGAAAACAAGGGAAGAAAGAAAGTTCCATTGGATCCAGTTGACTATAATTTATGCTGCTGCTTTTTAAAATAATTCTTTGAGTTTGGAATGATTCAGTTTGCAGGGAAAGTAAATAAACTTCAGACCATGAAGCAAATATCCAGCCTCTGCAAGCTTTTAGAAGATTTTGCAATGCAAAGCCCCCTGCAGTGACAGAGCCAAACGTAGCCAGGAGGGGGACAGGGTTTCCTAAGTGCTTCCACACTGCCCCCTGCTGGAAGCTTCCACAGGGGGAGGGTTTCCTAAGTGCACCGGCACTGCCCCCTGCTGGAAGCTTCCAAGGCCAACCGCGCTCTGCTCCCGGGGTCTGTGTCCACAGCAGGTGCGTGAGCATCCCTGAGGCCACTGGCTCTCAGCCCGCAGGGAGAGTACAGAGCCTTCCAGGCGCTGGTGTCGTCACGGGTAACGTTTCTGTCACCACAGAACACTCGCTAAGCAGGTATCTAAGGAGCATCGTTCTTAATTCTTGGGAATCGCTCTGTGCCGGACGCTGACAGCCTAGCGGCCTCTCGGCCAAACACTAGCTGCCCAGCCTGGCCCTCAAAGGGCAGACGCACCCGCTGTCGCCTGAGCCAGGGGATGGATGCCCCAAGTAGGTCACATTTGTCTACAGTCTGTAGCCACTGTCCTCTGTGCCGTCCTGTGACACAGCAGCAGAAGACCCTTCTACGGCGAGGAGGGGAGAGCTTGGACCTGATAGGGTTTCTCAGCCCCTAGGAAGTCACTGGGACCAGCTTGCAGAGGGGGACCAGAAATTTCTAACTAGGCAGGAGCACCTCTGAGATGCCTTCTGAGGGGAGGGGCAGCAGCTGAGATCACAGAGCCAAAGACAGGGCAGTGTGATGTTGTCATACTCAGGGGGAAAAAAAAAAAAAAAAAACCTTTAGAAAACCACCAAATTTCAAATTTGAAACATCCTAAATGTCCAACAATGTGGGACTGGTTATGTAAAGTATAATGTATATATAGAATAAATAGTACCCATCTATAATGATGTTTTAGGGTTTGTTAAAATTTTATAATTATGGAAATTATAATATCCTTTTAAATGAGGAGCCATTTTAAAAATAATATGACTGCATTTGTGTCTTTAAAAAAGGACAAAGATGTTCATGATTTTCTCTGATAGAATTAGTAACAATTGTTTTCCTCTTTTTATTTTTCTGTATTTCCTGTTCTTACTCTAACAAGTTGTATTGTTCTTATAATCCTAAAAAAACCTTTTTTTTAAAAAAAAGAAAAAACATCTGGAAACAAGAGGGGATATGTAATAGAGCAAGTTTCCTGAAAAGACAAGTAGATTAGAGTGACTGACCCTGGACAAAAGAAAACTCCATCTGCTTCTGGAAGGCATTAATGTGGCCTCCATGAGGCTGTGGGAACCCTGTGGTGTAGTGGTTATGAGCTAGGGCTACTAACCAAAAGGTTGGCAGCTCAGATCCACCAGGTGCTCCTTGAAAACCCTATGGGGCAGTTCTACTCTTTAGGGTCACTATGAACTGGAATTGACTTGTTGGCAACAGGTTTGGTTTTTGGTTTTATGAGCCTTGTTTTGACAGAAGTGGTACAGAAGAGGGGAAGAGTCAGGCCTAAGGTCTCTCAAAAAAAAAAAAAACCTTGCCATCAAGTAGATTCCGACTCATAGCGACCCTATAGGACAGAGTAGAACTGCCCCCATAGGGTTTCCAAGGAGAAGGTGGTGGATTCAAACTGCCGACCAGTAAGCACCCAGGAAGTATTAAATGACCATCTTCGTTTGCAGGTACCACTGAAGAACTTTGGAAAAAGCTGGAGATACACTTGAAGAAACTCAATAGCCTCTACTGTGGCTCTACACAATTTCTGTGGAGACAAATGTGCAGAAGCTAAATCTGCTCTCACTGTTGATGAAAGCTAAAGAGTCTCCCTCTCTCCCTCCACCTCTCACAGTCTTTCTTCAGGAGTTTCCAAGGTGCTCTGCATTTTTTCTGCAGAAGCATTACTTTAATAGCAAAAAGTAAAATTTAAGTTTAAAAACCCACCCTGAATCTCATGTCTCTAAAATCATCTTTTCTTTTTCATATTTACCTCTTGTCCTTCCTCATATTCAGACATAATTTGACATAGTTCTAATTATAGCATTAAGGTAAACTTGTATTCTGTCTTTGTTGTTTAAAAGGGTTTTGGAATGGGGTGGTCAGAAAGGTTAGATTATAATGAATTCAAATCAAGTTAGCATGAAGCTGTCGCTCTGTAGCTGGAAACATCATGAGGCAAGAACCACTCAGACCTTCCGGAGGGAAAGAGAAACCATTGACAACGGTTATATTCAGAACAGCCATCCTTCAAGAGCAACGGCAAATTCAAATAAGTTATTTCAGATAACATTCACCCGCGTGTATTTTTTTTAATTTTTATTGTGCTTTTTTTTTTAAGTGAAAGTTTACAAATCAAGTCAGTCTCTCATACAACCAAATCTATGTTTTATTGCATGTTAAAATTACTGAGTGGGTTAAAACAAATTGCCAAGTAATGAATGGGAACACTACCAATTAAAAAAAAAAAAAAGCTCTTGGTGGCCCCTGAAACTACTTGAAGGAATGGGAGATTAAAGATTTAACACACAAAAGAGAAGCAAGGTCCTCCTTCTCCAGCGTTCCTTGACTGAACAACAGTCAGGGCTAGCATTTTTTTCTATTAAGATGGTGTTCATTTTTCATTAAGCCCCAATATGGAACGGTCTATTACTAAGAAATCTGATGGACCAATAAAAATGGGTGCAAAACACACACACACACACACCCCACAAATACTGGGGCAGAAGATGATAGTGTTTTCAGCCAGGATTTAAGATGACAGACTAAATAATAAAAAATAAGAAGGGGTGGAGAAGTTGACCGAGGGGAGCCAAAAATCATCAAAGTCTTACACTAAAATGAAGGACAAATAAAGTTTTGCCCATTTAATCATATTGCCATCTTTAGATATAAATGAGGCCTAGACTGTTTTGGGATAACAACTGTAGAATCAAAATCAGGCTGTTTTCCTACTTAACCTAAGTAAAAGATAAAAGCAAATGGGAATACGGTTCACTCAACCAACGACAAGTTAGACTAGGAAGCCTAACAAGTTAAGCTTAGACGGAGAATGTCCACGACAGGCAGACCTCTGATGGTGGAGAGGTATCCCCCTCACCTCCCACACTCCAGCAAACAGTCTTATTTACAAGCACAGTTTTACTCTGAACTGTTTACTGAATCTGCAGCCTCTACTCTTGTCCTCTCTATCACTGCCCTAGTTCAAGTTTGTGTGAACTTTTCCTCTGGATTTCCACAATAGGCTTCTAAATGTTGATTTATCTAAAATATGCAATTCATTGTGCATATTAGGTACCCGACAAATACCAAATGTATTTCCTTTGATTTGTGCAATATTAGCATTCAGTAATAGTTTTTCATCTTTGCATTCCTGAACCAAACCCAGCTTAGCCACACTTTAGTTTTATTTTCCTATTTTGGTATATTTGTTTTACTTTAGTGTCTTAAGCTGGGTTCTCTAGAGAAGCAAAACCAGTGAAGCATATATATTTATAGAGCGAGAGATTTATCTCAAGGAAATATCTCACACATTTGTAGAGGCTGGCAAGTCCCAGGTACGTGGGTCAGGCATCAGGCTGGAGGCTTCTTCTGACTCACATAGCAGCAGGGGCTGACAAACCCAAGATTGGCAGGTCAGACAGCAGGCTGTTGGCTCACGGGCTGTGGAGGCTGACGAATCCCAAGATCGGCAGGCAATATGGCAGGCAGCTGGCACAAGCCCAAGAACTGGAGGTTAGATGATGATGAGCTGGATGCAGGATCCAGAGCAAGCAAGGCAGCTTTGCCAGGACACCCATATATACATTGGATGCAGGCCTTACAACTTCCGCTTACAACTGATTACCCGATCACATCATGGAGGATGATTACATCATTACATAACTACCAAACAACTGAGAATCATGGCCCAGCTAAGCTGACATACAACTATCACAGACAGTTAAGTTCTTTTCCATCTAAGGATAATACTCTGTATCTGCAAGTTTCAGGCTTTGGTATCACGGTTCTGCTAGCTTCGCTAAATTAATTAGATTTTTATCTTTGGGGGAGGCTGTTTTGCAAAATATATGTAGGATATGAATTGTCCTTTAAAAACATAAAATGATTTACTTAGGCATTTGTGGTTAATTAGTCCTGTTTATATGATCGTTTCAATTTTCAACCTTTCTGGCCAATACTAGCATAGTGCTTCCTCCCAGGGCACATTGGGATGGGTTGGACTGTGTGATTATTTCTGGCCAAGGAGTTGTAAGCAAAAATGATTTGTGTCAGCTTGGGTACCTGAATGTCTACAATGAGCAGGGGCCTCTACGATGGAATGCGTGAGATTGGAATGAAGGAGAAATACACGTTAAAATAAGCCATTACGATTTTAGAGTTTTTACTGCAGCATAGCCTAGTCTATCTACATAACACAGCTTTTTTGGAGGTAATTTTTTGGATGGAGATATAATTTATATGTAGTAAAATGCAAAGTTGCTAAGTTTTTATTGTACTCCTGTACAATCACTTCAAATAAGATTTAGTAAATGTATCAAACAGGATATACTCCAGAAAGTTTCGTCAAGTCTCCCCACCCTCCCCACATATTCCCAGGGAATAGGTTAATTTTATCTGTTCTTTTACTATAAAGGTATCATTATATATTATATATATATTTGTATCTGGCTTCTTTCACTCAACACATTTTTTAGATCGACCCATATTGTTATCTGCCAGTAGTTTTTGTTTTATTTTGTTTTGTTTTGCTGAGTAGTATTCCATTGTATAAATATAGTTTCTTTATCTGTTCTCTTGTTGATGGACATTTAGGTTATTTTCAGTTTGGGGTTATTATGAATAAGGTTGCAACGAACACTTGTGCAAGTCTTTTTGCAGAGCTGTGTTTTAATTTCTCTTGGTAAATACCTATAAGTGGAATTTCTGGGTCATAGGGCAGGTGTTTGGTTTAAATTTTTAAGAAACTAAAGAACAGTTCTCTAAAGGTCTTGAACCATTTTACACTCTTTCATGGACGAATTGTGTCCCTCAAAAATGTGTGTCAAATCTAGGCCAACTGGCCTAATAAAATCTATTAAGGAAACACTCTGCATCCCACTTTGGTGAGTGGCGTCTGGGGCCTTAAACGCTAGCAAGCGGCCATCTAAGGTGCATCAATTGGTCTCAACCCACCTGGAGCAAAGCCAAATGAAGAACATTAAAGACACAAGGTAATTATGAGCCCAAGAGACAGAAAAGGCCACATAAATCAGAGACTACATCAGTCTGAGACCAGAAGAACTAGATGGTGCCTGGCTATAACCGATGACTGCCCTGCCAGGGACCACAACAGAGAATTCCTGATGGAGTAGGTGAGCAGTGAGATGCAGGCCTCAAAGTCTTGTAGAAAGACCAGACTTAATGGTCTGACTGAGACTAGAAGGACCCTGGAGGTCATGGCCCCCAAACCTTCTGGTAGCCCAAGACTGGAACTGTTCCCAAAGCCAACGCTTCAGACACAGATTGAACTGGACTGTAAGATAGAAAATGATACTGGTGAGGAGTGAGCCTCTTAGCTAAAGTAGACACATGAGACTATGTGGGCAGCTCCTGTCTGGAGGAGAGATGAGAAGGCAGAGAGGGACAGAAGCTGGTGAATGGACACGGGGAATACAGGGTGGAGAGAAGGAGTGTGCTGTCTCATTAGAGGGAGAGCAACTAGGAGTACATAGCAAGGTGTATATAAATTTTTGTATGAGAGACTTGATTTGTAAACTTTCACTTAAAGCACAATAAAAAAATATATGTATCAACTTCGCTAGGCCATGGTTCCCAGTATTGTGTGGTTGTCCCCTATTTTGTGATCTGATGTAATTATCCTATGTGTTATAAATCCTAACCTCTATGATGTTAATGAGGCAGGATTAGAGGCAGTTATGTTCATGAGGCAGGACACAATCTACAGGATTAGATTGTATCTTAAGTCAATCTCTTTTGAGATATAAGAGAGAAGCGAGCAGAGAGGATAAGGACCTCATTACCACCACACAAGAAGAGCCAGGAGCAGAACACATCTTTTGAACCCAGGGTCCCTGCACTGAGAAGGTCCTAGACAAAGAGAAAACTGATGACAAGGGCTTTCTCCCAGAGCCAACAGAGAAAGCCTTCCCCTAGAGCTGGTGCCTTGAATTTCGACTTCTAGCCTCCTAAACTGTGAGAGAGTAAATTTCTGTTTGTTAAAGCCATCCACTTGTGGTATCTGTTACAGCAGCATTAGATGACTAAAACACACTGCCTTCCAGCAACGTATGAGAGTTCCAGTTGCTTCATACCCTTGCCTATGTTTGGTTTCATTAGTTTATTTTATTTTAGCCATTCTTGTAGGTGTGATGTAGTAGGTCATTGTGATTTTAATTTGCATTTCCCTGATAACTAATGACATTGAGCACCTTTTCTATTTGTTCTTGTCATTTGTCCCTTTTTTTCATTTGTTTGTCTTTTATTATTTGTTTATAGGAATTCTATATATATATATATTCTGGATATAAGTCCTTTGTCAGTTAAATGAATATATTTACATAGAAAGAATATTTTCTCTCAGTAATGTGGTTTGGAAACCCTGGTGACATAGTGGTTAAGAGCTACAGCTGCTAACCAAACTGTCCACAGTTCAAATCCACCAGGCACTCCTTGGAAACTCTATGGGACAGTTCTACTCTGTCCTATAAGGTCACTATGAGCCGGAATCAACTTGACAGCAACAAGTTTGGTTTTTAGCTTTGGTAATGTGGCTTGCCTTTTCATTTTCTTACCAGTAGCTTTTGATAAGCAGCAATTTTTACTTTTTATGCATGCCAATTCATCATTTGTCTAAGTGATTAAAGTTTTTTGTGTCCTGTCTAAGAAACCTTTGCCCACTTCAAAATCACAATAAATATTCTCCTGTGTTATCTGCTAGAGGCTTCATGGTTCTAGCTTTTCTATTTAGCTCTATGATCCAACCTGAATTAATTTTTGTGCATTCAGTGAGGTAGGGGTTGAGCCACCAGGGGTCAAAGAGGTTTCTTGGAATCTATTTACTGAAAATCTTTAGGCTGAATGGGGGCCAGTTCATTCTGTTCTGCTACTCTCCCTTCTGGATTTCAGAAGTACTTTCAACACACAAAAGGGAAGCAAGGTTCCTCGTTCTCCAACGTTCCTTAACTGAACATTAAAAACAGCCAGGGCTAACATCTTTTTTCTATTCATAAATTCACTGTCTTTTTTTTTTTTTTTTTCTGGAAACTGTACCAAATTTTGGGTCATGCTGTAAATCCCATGTCTTTTTCTTTTTCCACCAGGACCCAGAGATTCTCATTTTGATGTTCCTTCCAATGGAGGGTGGGCAACTAGAATCTTCTTGATCCTTTGTAGGCTTGCCACCCCAGGTCTGTCACTAGAATAAACAGCCCCAACTTTGTCCAGGACTTCCCAGGGAGAGGCAGGGAAGAAAAGGAAGAGAAAAAGAGATTTTAAAAATAATTCCTATGCCCTCTGGTGCTCATAAGCGACTCCAAAGATACCAAAAATTTATCAAATTTCCCAAAAGTACTTAACTTACAATTGATCATATATTTGCTTATAATTTTACCCCCCAAACACAAATTATATCTTGGCCACACTCTTTCTTAATTATAGTACAGTTCATACATATAACCTTTTTTATGATCAGATTTTTTTGTGGGCTATATTTTTTGAAATTTATAATCTTCAGTTTTTGTGTTTTCTCTTAATTTATTTCTTCATTTATTCATATTATTTTCTTTGTCTTATGAGATTTTTAATCCCCTTTCCAAGAATTATACATTAAATTTTTTGTTCTTTTATTCTTTTTTCCTTTATTGTTGATAAAAACACTTTATGTGAAGTTTCTCTTGAGCATTGTTTTGATAAATATTACAAAATTTAATATTTTTTATACTTTTCTATTTTAGACAATTATTATTTATTATTATTATTTGCAATTCCTGTTTTTGTTACCAGTTTTATTGTAGTATAGTGAAATATTATAGCAGTAAGATTTTAAATTTTTATATGTATTGTTTTTCTTTATGTCATAATGAATTACAGTATTTTGTAAAGATTTCAGACATTGGAAAGGCTCTAAAGTTCAGAATCTACCAATTAACTCTATTATTTTGTAATCTATACCTATTTTTTTGCCAGCTTGATTTAATATAAACTGATACTGGTGAATTAAAATATTCAAATAGTGTATTTTGTCAAATTTTTCTTAACTCTAAAGGTCTTTATGCCAAAAAAATAATAAAATTCATAAAGTTTTAAAAATGTTGTTTTTAACATTGAGACTAGTATCTGTTGACTAAACAATGCTTTTTTGTATTAATATCGATGCCTGTGCCTCTGTCCATATTTGATTGATAAAGTTCTCGTGGGTTGTTGTTTTGTTTCAGATGCATCTGTTAGAGTCCAGTGCGTGTCCCATCAAGTCAACCTGGTGAGTTGGAAGGAGCAAGATACTCTGAGTCAGACCTGGGTAGAATCCCAGACTGACTACTTACTGACTGGGAGAACTTGGACCCAGAATGTAACCTCTCTAAGCCACAGAGGGAATGGCAATGGCTACTACATAGGATTTTTGTGAGGATTAAATTATACTTGACACATAAATGTCTACATACACACACGTTTCCAAGAGCATAGTTGGTTGTTAATAGATTTTTGGGGGAGTTTTTGTGCATTCACTGTGGTTTAGTATTTTGTTGGATACCTACCTAGTATGTTCAGTGAATTGTATATTTTAGGCTGTTGTGGAAATCCAGAGAAAAATTTGCACAAATATGTACTAGGTCAGTGATGGAGGGGGAAAGAATGGAGACTGCAGAGTCGGTAAATAGTTCAGAGTAAAACTGTGCTTGTAAGTAAGAGTGTTTTTGGAACGTGGGAGGTGAAGGGGAAGCCTCTCTACCATCAGAGATCTGCCTATTGTGGACAGTCACAGTTCAAGCTTAACTAGTTAGCTTTGTTGTCTTTGGATGAGTGAACCGTATTCCCGTTTGCTTTTTTTACTTAGGTTAAACAGGAAAACAGCCTGATTTTGATTCTACAGTTGTTATGCTACAACAGTCTAGGCCACATTTAAAAT
Organism: Loxodonta africana; assembly: GCF_030014295.1. Classification (NCBI taxonomy): domain Eukaryota; kingdom Metazoa; phylum Chordata; class Mammalia; order Proboscidea; family Elephantidae; genus Loxodonta; species Loxodonta africana. The sequence goes on along the minus strand of NC_087357.1, from coordinate 79,400,447 downwards.
ATACCTAAAAATGGCAATATAATTAAATGCATGTAATTTTATTTGTACTTTATGGAAGCGTAAGACTTAAAGGATTTTTGGCTTCCCTCAGTCAACTCCCCCACCACTTCTTATTAAGTAAATCCCTTTCCTGTTCGGGTTTAGTGATTTTTTTTTTTTTAATCTCATTCCTTCAAGTAGTTTAAATGTCCACCAAGAGCTTTTTACCTACAAATAAGACTGATGGTTCTGTTATAAGTGTTACCTAGCTCACACGGTGTCTTAGGTTGGATTCTCCAGAAAGAGACCCTGAGATAAAGATTTGGTGCAAGTAGTTTGGGAGGAAGGAGCCCTGATGGCTCAATGATTAAGCACTCATCTGCTAACCTAAATGTTGGCAGTTTGAACTACCCAGCAGCTCCACAGGAGAAAGACCATGCGATCTGCTTCTGTAAAGATTACAGTGTAGAAAACTCTATGGGGCAGTTCTACACTGTCACGTGGGATCACTATGAGTCAAATCAATGGCATCTGTCTTGGTTATCTAGTTATCTAGTGCTGCTATAACAGAAATACCACAAGTGGATATCTTTAACAAACAGGAATTTATTCTCTCAAAGTCTAGGAGGATAGATGTCCAATTTAGGGCACCAGCTCTGTGAGAAGGCTGTCTCTTTCATTGGCTCTGGCGGAAGGCCTTTGTCACCAGTCTTTCCTTGGGACTAGAAGTTTCTCAGCACTGGTCCAAAGGACATGCTCTTCTCCTGGCTGTTCTTTCTTGGTGGTATGAGGTCTCTCTCCTTTCTGCTCACTTCACTCTTATGTCTCAAAAGAGATTGACTCAAAATACAACCTAATCTTGTAGATTAAGTCCTGCCTCATTAACATAACTGTCTGTAATCCTGCCTCATTAACATCATAGAGATTAGGATTTACAACACATAGAATGATCACTTCAGATCACAAAATGGTAGACAACCACATAATACTAGGAATCTTGGCCTAGCCAAATTGACGCACATTTTGGGGGGACACAATTCAATCCATAACGTTCCACATTTGGCCCCCCAAAATTCATATCCTTGCCACATGTAAAATACATTCATCCTATCATATCATCTCAAAAGTCTTAAATCAACTCCATGTCAAAATACCAAATAGTCCTCTTCATTTTGTGAAATCTAGAATATAAGTTACCTGCTTCCAAAGTACAATGGTGGAACAGCCACAAGGTAGGCATTTCCATTACAAATCAGAGAAATTGGAGGGAAAGAAGGGATAACAGGCACCAAGCAAGTCAGCAGAACACATTACATTAGCTTTCAAGGCTTGAAAATAATCCTCTGTTCTCTGAAACCATTTAAGCAATGGCATTGCCCTACAGACTCTGGGTGTTGGTCACACTCTCCAGGTTCAGGGTGGAGGCCCCTTGGCCCTGAGTGTCAGCTCAGCCTTCCAAGCCCATTGGGACAGCAACTCTGCTCCTTCAGATTTAGATGGCCCCATTCTCCTAGTCTGTCTGAGTGGCAATCCTGTCCCCTCAGCCACGGCAGGCCCCATTCTTCTGCCCCTTGGGCATGGCAGCCCACCTCCTCAGCTTTGGGCAGTAGATCAGGCCCCATCTTGTGAATGGCACTCCCACACTCCAGGACCAAGTTGGTGAAGATCTGACTCTTTGAAACCTAGGAGGCCGTGGCCCTACCCTTTGAGACCCAGCAGGGTGTGTTTCCACACTTTGAGACCCCAGAGGTCATAGCCTTACCCTTTGAGACTGAGGCAGCTCTGCTTCCTGTGCTCCTTGTCTCTTCAGTTTTTGACTCCTGGTTCCTTGGCCTCTTGGCTCCTTGGGCCTTCTAGGGCCAGCCCGGTGTCTGCCCTGCTCAGGTAAGTATTTCAAAGCTCTTTAGCTCTACTGATAAGTGCCTGGAGGTACTCCGCTCCATCAGTAAACCTTGGCCAGAAGGCACGCAGCTCTCGCTCAGTGGCTCGGCAAACCTAGCTCCACCAGTAAGTGCCGGGAGGCACCCCACTCTGCCAGCAAGCGTCTTGTGCACAGGCACTCAGCTCTCTTGCTCTCTCACATACAACAACAACAGTTTGGGAAGCACAGTCAAACAGTGGAAAAATGAGCCAGAAAGGAAGAAAAGCCAGTCCAGGGTACGTGAAAGAGTGGGTTACCAGTGTGGGCAAACAGAGCACCGTCCCACTGGGGCTCTCTGGGAAAATGTAGAACACACTTCAGAACTGTCCCACTGAGGCCCTCTGGGAAAATGTAGAACACACTTCAGAACTGTCCCACTGAAAAGAGGACAAGTTGGGATATTTCTCCATTATCTCCCATTCTTCATTGGTTGAAGGTGGCTCTTGGAGGCATTAAATCCCAGCATTTGAGGCCTGCCACACTCAGAGGGCCAGGCAGGCTCCTGTGGGCAAAGAAAGCCCCAGGCAAGAACTCAGGTTCTTGAGTAGAAAGCCTTCAACTTATAGGGAAACTATCCAATGAAGTTTAAGATGAGCTCATAGATTTACCAGGGGATATAGGAGGGGCACCAACAGTATGTGCTACATATGGTATTTTATAAAGTTCCACAAGGAGCATCAGGAGCTCTGTCAGCTGAACGTATTTGAGAATTACTGCATTAAAGTGCTGTCTTTGGAGCTTATGCCACGACAGCATCTCCTCCAGGCATTTGAGCAAGAAAAGTGTCCCAAAATTTAAATAGTATCTTTGCCTTTAGTTAGGACTACAGAAAAATATTGTCCCTAGTTTTATTAACAAGTATTTTTAAATGTGAAATATTTTCAGTTAAACATTTTAAGTTTTATCACGGTAAGCATTTCTGAAAATGTCATTCTGAAAAATGTAAGAAAATACTTTCAGGCAGCTTCAACTCTTAGTGCAATAAATTTTATTTTAAAAGCTTTCTGGTTAATAAACTGTCAAGGTCAGAATCAAATAGTGAAAACATTAATAAAATTTTACCAGCATTTGAAGCACTAACAAACTGTAGTACTTTTAAATAGTTCTAACTTTTAAATAGTTGGAAGGATTTCAGAAACATAAAAGTCAACGGCACAGAAAATGATGTGGCCACATGTTCACACTGACATATTTGCTATATATTTAAAATTTTAAAATGAAAAATATATATGTTCCAAAACATCATAGTATAAATCATCTCCACATTTAAGTCCAATTTCATAGTGCTCTGAGGACGGCAGTCTGATATGTAAAGCATCAGTTTAGGGTTCACCCTATAATTTATCTTTTTTCTTTTTAAGTAAACATCAGAACTTCTGTTTTCTGAAACCTAATAACCATCTGTCTTAGTCATGTAGTGCTGCTATAACAGAAATACCACAAGTGGATGACTTTAACAAAGAGAAATTTATTTCTTCACAGTAAAGTAGGCTAAAAGTCCAAATTCAGGGTGTTAGCTCCAGGGGAAGGCTTTCTCTCTCTGTCAGCCTTCTCATCAATATTCCCCCAGACTAGGAGTTTCTTTGCGCAGGGACCCTGGTTCCAAAGGACATGCTTTGCTCCCAGCACTGCCTTCTTGGTGGTATGAGGACCCCCTGTCTGTCTGCTTGCTTCTTTCTTTTATATCTCAAAAGATTGCCTCAAGACACAATACAATCTTATAGATCAAGTTCTGCCTCACTAACTGCTGCCCACCCTCCCTAATTAACATCATATAGGCGGAATTTACAACATATAGGAAAATCACACAATACCAGGAATCATGGACCAGCCAAATTGATACACACGTTTTTGGGGGAGAGAGAATCGAATCCATGATATTCCACCCTTTGGCCCCCAAAAAATCACATCTTTGCAACATGCAAAACATATTCATCCCATCATATCATAGCAAAAGTCTTAACTCCAAGTCCAAAATCCAAAAATTCCTCTTTATCTGTGAAATCTAGAATACAAGTTGTCTGCTTCCAAAGGTGCAGTGGCAGAGCAGGCACAAGCTAGACATCCGTTACAAACGGGAGAACCTGGGGGGAAAGAAGGGCTAACAGGCACCAAGCAAGTCAGCAGAACACATTATATTAGCTCTCAAGAATTTGAAAATAATCCTCTGTTCTCTAAGACAATTTGCACAATGGCCCTGCCCTCCAGTCCCTAGGTATTGGCCACACTCTCCAGATTCTGAGTGGAGGCCCCTTGGCTCTGGGCTTCAGCTCCGCTTCCAGCCCACTGGGACAGCAAGTTCAAGTACCTGAAAATACTCTGTACTTGGATGTGTTTGGTTCCCTACTGTGAAAGAAGCACTCAATTCACAGCAGTCTTATCAGATGGGAACATTTAGAAATGTATTTCTCTTGCCAAACAGCACACCTTTTCCCCTCCCCTGTAGCAGAATGACACACAGTCCTGTGCCACAGAAAGCCAGTTCTGGCAGTGCCCCACCGCATACACAGCCCTGGTTCCGCACACGCCCTAGGGGTGTGCCCACCCGTCCCTCCTGTTTTTTGCTTTATAGCAAATAAAAATAAAGCTAATTTTAAGCTTTGTTTGGAAAAGAAGATGAATAAGAAGGAAAAAAAGAAGAGAAGGAGGCAGGTCATTTGCATGTCCCTACACTTATCTTGCATTTTAATATCATCACTACCAAGAGATTTATTTTATTCCTCAGAGTGGTCTTTCTCATGAGGAAAGGTCACAGACTGGAGGAGATTAAGGAGACCCAACAACTACATGCAATGTGAGGTCCTGGACTGGATCCTGGAACAGAAAATGAACAATAGAGGGAAACTGGTAAAGTTAAAACAAGGACAGTAGTTTCCTATTAAGTATTACTATTATATATTGTGCCGATGTTAATTTCCTGATTTTGATTATTATGTTATAGTTCTGTGTGGGTCTAATATTGTTAGGGGAAGCTGGGTGAAAGATACATGTGAACTCTCAGTATTGTTTTTGCAACTTTTCTGTTAGTCTAAAATTATTTCAAAATAAATAGTTAAAAGAAAAAAAATTTCAAATGATCTTTCTCTGCTCATTCAAGGGTTCTCTACAACAATCATTTTAATCTTTTTGGAGGTCAAACAAGTCTTTCATGAAAATTATGTACTATCTTCCCTAAAAAGCCACCAAGCCCACTTTTACCATTTCACAAGTTCACAGACCCACTCGGAAACCATCCATGGGTCATAGATTAAAAGTTTCAGCTTCAAGGACAGAAGCTTAGGACTTAAGTGTGGGAGGAAGTGACATTCAATGGATGATGTGAGCAGGAATGACTTCCAACTCCACCTTTAGTCACATTTCTGGCTTCACCCTCTGGCTACCTGGGAGGTTTCCTACCCAATGGACTATAGAACAGACTAGTATAGGATTTCGTGTTCCCCGTGACATTTCCCTAGGAGGTTCATTGGAGAAGACAACACTCATCTACTCTACAAAAAGGACTTCCTTAAAAATCTATGTTGTATGTTCACTGAAGCACTGTTTACAATAGCAAAAAGATGGAAGGAACCAAGGTGCCCATTAACAATTAATCAATAAATAAATTATGGTATATTCACACAATGGAATACTATGCATCGATAAAGAACAATGATGAATCCATGAAACATTTCATAACATGGAGGAATCTGGAAGGCATTAGGCAAGTGAAATTAGTCAGTTGCAAAAGTATAAATATTGCATGAGACCACTGTTATAAGAATTCGAAAAAGAGTTTATACAGAGAAGAAAATATTCTTTGATGGTTATGAGTGTGGGGAGGGAGGCAGGGAGGGAGGGAAGGGGTTTTCACTAATTAGATAGTGGATAAGAACTATTTTAGGTGAAGAGAAAGACAATACACAATACAGGAAAGGTCAGTACGACTGGACTAAACCAAAAGCAAAGGAGTCTCCTGAATAAACTGAATGCTTCAAAGGCCAGCGTAGCAGGGGCAGGGATTTGGGGACCATGGATTCAGGGGACGTCTAAGTCAATTGGCATAATAAAATCTATTAAGAAAACATTCTGCATCCCACTTTGGTGAGTGGCGTCTGGGGCCTTAAACGCTAGCAAGCGGCCGTCTAAGGTGCATCACTTGGTCTCAACCCACCTGGAGCAAAGCCAAATGAAGAACATTAAAGACACAAGGTAATTATGAGCCCAAGAGACAGAAAAGGCCACATAAATCAGAGACTCCATCAGTCTGAGACCAGAAGAACTAGATGGTGCCTGGATACAACTGATGACTACCCTGACAGGGACAACAACAGAGAATTCCTGATGGAGTAGGTGAGCAGTGAGATGCAGGCCTCAAAGTCTTGTAGAAAGACCAGACTTAATGGTCTGACTGAGACTAGAAGACCCCTGGAGGTCATGGTCCCCAAACCTTCTGGTAGCCCAAGACTGGAACTATTCCCAGAGCCAACTCTTCAGACACAGATTGAACTGGACTGTAAGATAGAAAATGATACTGGTGAGGAGTGAGCATCTTAGCTAAAGTAGACACATGAGACTATGTGGGCAGCTCCTGTCTGGAGGAGAGATGAGAAGGCAGAGAGGGACAGAAGCTGGTGAATGGACACGGGGAATACAGGGTGGAGAGAAGGAGTGTGCTGTCTCATTAGGGGGAGAGCAATTAGGAGCATATAGCAAGGTGTATATAAATTTTTATATGAGAGACTGACTAGATTTGTAAACCTTCACTTAAAGCACAATTAAAAAAAAAATTATGTTGTAAATCCTAACCCCTACGCCTGTGGCTGGAGCTCTGGTGGTGCAGTGGTTAAAAGCAAGGCTGCTAACCAAAAGGTTGGCAGTTCGAATCCAGCAGCTGCTCCTTGGAAACCATATGGGGCAGTCCCTACTCTGTCCTGTAGGGTTGCTATGAGTGGGAATCAACTCGATGGCAATGGGTTTATACCTGTGGTTATAATCCTATTTGTGAGTTCTCTTTGAAATGGTAATGAGATAGTATTAGTGTAGAGTGTGTCTTAAGTTAATCTCTTTTGTGATATAAAAGATCAGATTGAGAGAGCAAGCAAGCTCAGATGGGGGAAGATAGATGCCATGCCACAAGAGGTCTTTAAGGAATCAAGAAACAGAGGCTGAAAAAAGACAAGGAACTTCCCCCAAAATCAACAGAGAAAACTTTCCCCTAGAGCCAGTGCCTTGAATTTGAACTTCTAGCCTCCTAAACTGTGAGAAAATAAATTTCTGCTTGTGAAAGCCACCTACTTGTGGTATTTCTGTTATAGCAGCACTAGATAGCTGAGACAATAGAGAGAAAGAGAGAGCACAAGAGTTTTACTTCAAGCAAATGGCTCACGCAACTGCAGGGACTAGTAAGTCCCAAATCCATAATTCAGGCAGGGCTGGAGACTTCTGCTGGCTCACAGGATTGTGGGAGCTGGTGAATCAAAAATCTGCATGTTAGGCAGCATGTCAGAGACTTTGTAGGCTTCCATCCCAGAAAATGGGGGTCAGACAAAGAAAAGAATGCAAGCATGCTTTGCCAGAACATTCATTTATATACTGAAGGCAGGCCACATCCCCAAGGAAACTCCCCTTTCAACTGATGGGCTGGTCATATCAGAGCACATCACAAAAGGTGATTACATTATATTGCATTACGAAAGAACAATTAGTCCACTGTCTGCCAAACCACTGAGAATCATAGCCCAGCCAAGGGGACACATAACACTGACCATCACATACACCACAGGATAACCAACAGTTAGCATTAGAGTCTCAGCAGGAAATGATGACCAGGTCCATAGCTCTGGAAATAGGCACAAATATGCACTGAGTATGGGTCATCAGTTCCCACCTCCAAAGTTTCCCTCCCACCTTCTGGTTTATAATCAGCACCATCAATGGGCTGAGGAAGAGCACAGTCAGTAAAATGGTAGAAGTAAATGGCAAAAATAAATGTCTGTCTGAAGGCCATACAAACAGTTCTCCTAAGGATGAAAGGGAGCCTTGATGTCAGTGGTTAAACCTCTCAGCTGCTAACTGAAAGGTGCGTGGTTTGAACTTATCAGCTGCTCCATGGAAGAAAGATGTGGCATTCTGCTTCCATAAAGATTTACAGCCTTGACTTCCGGCCAACATGGCACCATAGACAGAAGCACCATGCCGTCCCTCCAGAGCAAAGGCCCCTAAAAACTAAGTAAAACAGAGACAAACGCAATTCCTGGGACCCAAAGTGTCAAACAAAGAGATAACTCAGCCAAACACCAAATGGAATAAGAAACTGACAGAGGACTGAGAGCAAGGAGAGATACTTCCCAAGGTTCCTTTTCAGCTAAAACAGCATGGATTTGCCATCCTGGACTCCTGTTGGAGATCAGCTGACAGGGAGCACAGGGAGTAGCTTCACGAAGTTCCCAGCAGAAGACAGAGCACCCGGTAACCAGTGATACACGCTTTCCCACCCCCCATCCTCTTCCTGTTGCTCTACCTCTGAGCTTCCTGGCTGGCTGTGGTGGCTCGGCCAGCTGGAAAGCGCAGCATCCGTGCTGCTTGGATTCACCCAACCCACATCACAGATTGGTGGACAGGGAGTTTGGGAAAGCAGCTTCACGAAGTTCCCAACAGGAGACAGAGCACCCAGTGTTGAGCAATATAGGCTTTCCTAACTGTCACCCTTCTTCCCCTCCCCATTTGGCTTCTTCTGCTTCCCACCAGCTGCAGTCTTTTGGCCAGGAGGCAACTGCTTCCACCCGGGGCCACCTGGATTCACCACACCCATACTGGCCACGTCCCTGAGCTGGCGTAGCTTCTTTTCATCTCTTTTGGTTTCTTCAGTGCCTCCCACCACCTCCTCCTCCCTTCTCTTGAACACCTGGTTCCTTGTTCCATCTTTGCTTCTTCTTGAAAGGCTGTGAAAGCCCTGTTCAACTGGGGATCCTCTCCCCTAGCCCACAACACCACACTTGTGGAATCCCTGGGGCTGTTTTTTGGTTTTTTTTTTTTTTTTTTTTGCTTGTTTAGTTTTGTTTTACATTGTTCTATCTTGTTTGGTTGTTTTCTTTCTCTTTTCACACTTGGGAGCCCCTTCTAGCCAGGCTGCACTACATGGCCTAGGAGCCACTCCTTCAATCTGAGCACCCACCTAGGCAGGATCCCTGGGGCATTTCTTTCTTTTTTTTTCCCCCCTTTTTTTCTTTCTTTTTCTTTTCTCCTTCTCTTTTTTTCCCTTTCTGTCTTCCTTCATTTCTCAGTTGTCATCTATCTCTACTTACCTTCTTTTCCAGTCTCCTGAATACCTGGTACTGTGTAGTTTTTTTTTTTCTTCTTCTTCTTCTTTTCTTTTTTCCTTTTTGTTTCTCTCCATTTCTTGGGTTCTCATCTCTACTCCAACAGCAAGCTCCCTTTGCACTTTTTTTTTTTGGGGGGGGTGTGTGTGTTTTTTTCCCCTTTCTTTGTTTTTGGCTCCTGTTTCTCTCTCTTCTTTCCCACACCCATACTAGCTCCATACATCACAACCACCCCCCTCTTTGCTGCCTACCTGCACCATGCGCTGAACATCACACCTCTGAGCAGCACAGGCACAGCCTACCGGAACCTGCCCAGCACCGATTCCTGGCCTGCCCTGTCAGCCTTAGTATGTGCCACAAATAACCCATCCCAGCCCCTCCCCTTCAGCTCGATCTGCCCTGCTGCACCATAGCTGAGTGACTGGCCCTGCCCATTGGACAAGGAGGTGAAAAGTATTGTGACTACAGGCAAGCAAACAACAGAGAATGCACAGCCCGCCTGCTCAGACATAACCAAATAAAACAAAAAACCAGGACAAAACAAACAAATCTATAATCAAGAAGCAAAGAAAATAACTACTGAATATCTCAAAGACAGCAGACAATACCAAAACATATTTAAAAAAGGGGGGGGAGGGGAACAGGACGGTTCCAGTAGGTGTCCAAAATAAAATACCAGATGACTTTCCAGTAGAATAAAAGACACTAGAACTACCTGACAGGGAATTCAAATCTCTAATATCCAGAGCTATCCAAGAGCTGAAGCAAAAAGCAGACAAAAATAAGGAAAAAATAGACAAATTTATGGAAAAGGCAGACAAATTTGTGGAAAAATACAGGCAAAACAACGGAATAATTCAGGAAAATAATACAGGAACAAAATGACAAAATAAATTCACAACTAGAAATCATACAAAAACAACAATTAGAAATCCAAAAGATAAACAAAAAGATTTCAGAAATGGACAGTGGAGCAGGTTGAAGACAGGGTTACTGAAATTGAAGACAAACACTTGGATACAACTCTGGAGAAAAATCAGAAAAAAGAATGAAGAAAAATGAGGAAACCCTGAGAATTATGTGGGATACAGTCAAAGCAAAAATCTGTGAGTGATCGGAGTTCCAGAACAGGGAGAGAAAACAGAAAACACAGGAGGATCATTGAAGAATTACTGACGGAAAACTTCCCTAATGTCATGAATGATGAAAAGCTAACCATCCAAGCAGCTCAACAAACCCCATATAGGATAGAGCCCAAAAGAAAAACAAGGCATATCATAATCACACTTGCTAAAACCAAAGACAAGGAAAAAATCCTGCGAGCAGCTCAAGAAAAACAAAAAGTCACATACAGCGGAGAAACAATAAGACTAAGCTCTGATTATTTGGCAGAAACCATGCAATGGGATGCAAAACCAAGCAAAAACCAAGCAATGGGATGATATATATAAAACCTCGAAAGAAAAACATTGCCAACTGTGAATAATATATCCTGCAAAACTTTCATTCAAATATGATGGTGAAATTAAGACATTTCCAGATAAACAGAAATTAAGCGAATATGTAAAAACAAAACCAAACCTACAAGAATTTTTAAAGGGAGTCCTTCAACCTGAGAACAAACAACATCAGACCACAGCCTGAATCTAAGACGGAAGATTGTACCAGCCAGATACAAGGGAAATAGTAGTCCAAAGGACTAACGGACTGCATCTACCATGGCCTCCACCAGACTGAGTCCAGTACAATGAGATGGTGCCTGGCTACTACCACTGACTGCTCTGACAGGGATCACAATACAGGGTCCTGGATAGAGCTGGAAAAAAATGTAGAACAAAATTCTAACTCAAAAAGAAAGACCAGACTTGCTGGCCTGACAGAGACTGGAGAAACCCTGAGAGTATGACCCCCAGACACCCTTTCAGCTCAGTAATGAGGCCGCTCCTGAGGTTCACCCTTCAGCCAAAGACTGAACGGTCCCATGGAACAAAACAAGACTAAAGGGGTGCACCAGCACTGGGGCAGGGTCTGGAAGGAAGGAGGGAACAGGAAAGTTGGTAATAGGGAACCCAGGATTGAGAAAGGAGAGTGTTGACATGTCGTGGGGTTGTTAACCAATGTCATAGACTAATGTGTATACTAACTGTTTGATAAGAAACTAGTTCTGTAAACCTTCATCTAAAGTACAATTAAAAAAAAAAAAAAGATTTACAGCCTTGGAAACCCTATGGGGCAGTTCTGCTCTGGCCTATAGAGTTGCTATGAGTTGGAATTGACTTGATGATAACAGGGTTTTGTTTTGTTTTTTTACGGAAGAATGAATGAATTATATTTGAATAGTTGAGCTATGTGGGGACAAAAGCAATGGTGCTCAGACAATATTATACACTAAGCATCTTTAAGGCCAAATTATTAGTATCCAGAATTTACAAATCAGGTAAGAATAGTGAGACAAAGCAGAAGGCTTGTTTGCTCAAAGGGACAGAGGTAGCTGCAGACAAGAGGAATGGCTTATCCCAGGAGAAGCCAGGATGACTCCCAGCCCTGAAATTTAGCTGGCAAGTCAAGAGACACTCGGGTGGCTCTTGCCCCGGGGTTCAACAACCTTTTCAGAGAATTACACCAAAGCACCCATCCCTTTCTTTCTGATGAGTCCAGCTACACAAGCCTGGTCACTGAACAGAGAGGTTGGGGAGAAAGTCAAATTTCTCTCAAACACTGGCCTCCATGAAGACACAATGAGATAGTTTGGGAGGGATGGTAAGACTGATTAGTTCAGGAAATGTACATAGTATTTTTTTTTTTTATAGGGTGGAGGGTGAACGTAGTAACTAACGGATAACTAAAGAGGCTTGCATTTCTGGCAGGGCTGAGGCAGGATGCAATCATTCTAATAAAGTCTTCCAGGACAGTGGTCCCTCATTCTACAATATTAGACCCAAATACTTTGCTTAGTGCTATGGCAGCAAGTAAAGAGCTCGAGCTTCCCTTGAGCTTCATGCTGTCTTACTGAAACTTCTGGGGCAGCCATTCCCTTAAGAGGAACTGAAAGTCCTAAGCTAACAATTCACTTCAGAAACCTGGATGCTACGCTTTCATTCCACATTTGGGATACAATTATCTAATTTTTCCCCCACGATAAAAAATTCTAGAAGTAATACGCACAATTTTAGGACTTTTGATACATATACCCAAATGTCTAAAAAGAATGGTTGTCTCCAAAATATACGCGAACGGAAACGTCCATTTCTCTAGTCTTCTTTGCCATCTTTGCCATTCAGCAGGAAAATGGGGAACATTTTTCTCTGTCTCAATTGACTTTTTTTTATTTTAATTAGTAGTGAACCTGGGCTTTTTTTCTTATATTTATTTCTATATTCTTCTTTTGTGAATTGTTTGTCCTTCGCCAAATTTCTGTTGAAATGTTATCGTTTTCCTTAGTAACTTCTATGATATCTTTAAATCTGACAGCTATTAATATTTTCCTAGCTTGTCACGTGTTAACTTCATTTCATGATGTTTTGCCATACAAAATTTTGGGTTTTAATGCAGTCAAATCTACCAACCTTTCTCTTTATTGTTTCTGTCTTTGTTACCATCGTTAAGAAAGCTTTTCCCAGGCCAAGAGTATAAAAATATCAATACGTATATTGTTTTGGGTCTTTTGTTGGATCTGTGTTTTAGATTTTACATTTAATCCATCTGGGGCTTATCTTAGCATAAAGAATTAGGTAACTATATAACTATATTTTTTTCCCAAATGGTTAGCCTTTTATTGAATTATTGAACTGTTTATTGAATTATCTGCACTTCCCCTGTTGTGAAACGCATGCAAACAGGGGTAATGGATCTTTGGCAACTTTTCAAATCTATACTGCTGACAAGGATTTCTCTTTCCCACTCACCCTGTTCCCCTCCTTCCTGTTGAATATTTGCCTTAAGATGCAGGGGTTGGCTGAGTACTGGGCCTCATTTAAGGCCTGAACAAACACTGGTAAATATCTGTCTCAGGAGAGTTGGGTCTCTTGGAATTTCAACCCCAATCCCAGCTGCTTTCTCCCTCACTTTCCTTTCAATGTTTTCATTTTCCTAAAACCACTCCAGTGAATTTATACAGATTTGTGTAGAAAAAAAAAAAAAGTGACTACAGTCCCACTTCACAGCCGTCTTTCCCCACCAAAGGATCTAAAACTTGTGTCCTCAGGTCCACAGCTGGTACTGATCTCAACAGAACTGATATGCCCCAGTGACCCCGAGGCACTTGGTGCTGTTGTCAGTACGGTGCAATGAATTACTTAATATGGCCCTTCTAGCCACAGTCTTTGTGACTTACACACGGTCAATGAGTGGGACCATGCAAATAAGGTATATGAAACTCTAACAAGGGGATTGGTCAGTTTTGCCATCCCACTAGGCTTAAAACGAGTGATCCCAGAGCAGGAACATGAAGATCTCACCACCGCCCAAAAAGAAGAGCCGAGAGTGGAGCACATCCCAAAGGACCCAGGGGCCCTGCACTGAGAAGCTCCTGGAACCAAGAAACAGAGAGAGCTGTAACACTGAAGATGGCAAGAAGCAATGGCAGAAAAATGGCAGCATTAGAGGCAGGAGATCGTCAGGAGTCAGCACAGTTGGCTTCCCCGCCCATGGAGTGAGAAAGCGGAGCGCCTTCGTGTAGGAGGCTTGCTGGCGGAGTTGGGTACCTCTGTGTACTTGATGGAGCTAGGTTTGCTGACCCACGGAGCTAGGGCTGAGTGCCTTCAAATGGAGGCTTATTGGCAGAGTTGGGTGCCTCTGTGCGCTTATCAGCACAGCTAAAAGAGCTTTGTAACACTTGCCCAAGCAGGGCAGAGGCCAGCCCAAAGGACCAAGGGCCAGAGAGAAGACAGTACAGCTGAGAAGAGGCTGTCCTGATCAAAGAAGTATATCCTGACCGTTCCTCAATCTGAATTGTAACCTGTTAAACCAAACCAAACCCACTGCTGACAAATCGATTCCGACTCATAGCGACCCTATAGGACAGAGTAGAACTGCCCCATAGGGTTTCCAAGGAGCAGCTGGTGGATTCAAACTGCCGACCTTTTGGTTAGCAGCCAAGCTCTTAACCACTGTGCCGACAGGGCTCCTGTAACCTGTTACTTCCCTAATAAACGCCATAATGGTGAGTATTGTCTGTGAGTTCTGTGTGGCCATTGCAACAAATTATCGAACTCAGCAGAGAAGTGGAATGCCGCGGGAAGAACAGTTGGTGTCAGAATTGGTAAAAAGGTTGGCGCGCGGAGGCATGTCTGACCTCATAGGAATCAGCCTTGGGCTACTGATCTTGGTTCTCCTTCCCGCTTGTGAAGTTAGATGAGGAGATCAGACGCCCCTGCCACGCCATTTTTATAGTTAGCACTGAAATTATTCTGGGCCCTGGGAGGACTGCAGTCTGACTGACACATAGTCTTGGGAAGGAATGGAGTGGAGACACACATTCAGCACCCCACATCAATCATCAATCAGACTGGGCCTTTGCTTGTCTTGCTTGGGCTTTTAAAAAAAAAAAAAAAAAAGGTGCCTGTGGCTGCTCTAGAGAGAGTGGTGGTTGGACCTCTATCTCCTGGCATCCCTACCCGTCTCTCTCTGACTCTGGAACTAATGTCAGGAGAAGGTACCATACGGATCTCTGCAATCGTGCTGAGGTGGGTTGAGGAGTGGGGGGCTTCAGGGCAACTTCTGCTGCACGCTCCAGGGGCTTCTCTGCGTGATGGCTGCCAGCCTAGGCTTTGAGGAATGCGCTGTGTTTGTCTTCTCCACTAGACTGTCTGCGCCCTCTGAATAGGGATTACGTCTTGCTCATATTTATGTCCCCAATACCCTGCACAGCTTCTTACACTTAAAAAAGGACTCAGCAAATATTTGTTGAAAAAACTAAGTAATATTATGTTACAATAATTGACATTTAGGAATCAACGTATTATTTACATGACACTTTTGCATACTGTATGAAATTGTTTTGTGTTGTATTGTGTTGTGTAACAGATGTGTGGCTTTTAGGTAGATTGTACAACATTAGTAGTGGCATCCCCTTGCCCTTGTGTCAATTCCGACTCACAACAACCCTATAGGACAGAGTAGAACTATCCCATATGGTTTCCAAGGTGGTAAATCTTTATGGAAGCAGACTGCCACATCTTTCTCCTGCAGAGCAGCTGGTGGGTTTGAACCACTGACCTTCAGTTAGCAGCTGAGCACTTTAACCACTGTGCCACCAGACTTATATATTAAGAAGAAATAGTAGTACAACCTAACCCATTGCCGTCGAGTCGATTCCGACTCATAGTGACCCTATAGGACAGAGTAGAACTGCCCCATAGAGTTCCAAGGAGCGCCTGGTGGATTTAAACTGCTGACCTTTTGGTTAGCAGCTGTAGCACCTAACCGCTGTGCCACCAGGGTTTCCAGTAAGTATAGTAATAGATAGTATAGTAGTAGTATAGTAAGAGAAACATTCCTTATGAAGTCCTATATTTAATAGGATAGGTGAGTCTACTGAGTGGAAACTCTGGAGCTGGGTTCCTGGAGAAAAATAAACTGGGCAAGAGCTCTCCTGGATGAGAGGCAACAGAGAAGGCAATTCTGAAGGCAGAACCCACAAACAAATGTAGCCTCAGCTATCAGGAACTTAAATATCATTCCTCTTGGGGAGATCAGGATCTAATAAATGCATATCTGCAGGAGGCTGAAGGCATTTTTGGAAGCCATTATCTCACAAATAACTCAAAAGCAACCCTGCCTCCCTCCCAGGATCACACAGTAGCTGCTTGACGCCTCTGGTCTTGTCTCTGTTCAAAGAAGCCCCATGAAAAAGAGCTCCTATCCATTGAGCTGATTTTCAGGATTCACAAATTCTCAGTGCTTCAGTCACATCTTTAAAGAAGGAAAATCTCATTTGTCACCCTAGGAAATACTGTTTTCCCCCATGACTCATAGAGTACATGCAGAACTAGTTCTTCTAGGTTCACTTACACACCTGCCTTTACTCTGAAGAAGGACAGGAGAGCGCCTGGACCCTAGCCCTTCACATGATGCCTTCATCCAGCTTCTGTCTCTGCCACCTGACCCTATCCCTGGCCTTCTCCACCAAGAAACCTGTCCAGAGTCCCACAGCTAGTCAGTGGTGGTGCCAAGATGCAAACTCAAGACAGTTCCAGAACCCATCCCTTATTCATTATTCCTGTTGTAGGGGAAAAAAATCACAGTTTAGTAAAGCAAAAAGAGAGTTTTATTTGACATATATTCAAAAAGACAAAAGTGGGACACAGACAAGCATGCTGCCAGAGCTAATGTCTGCTCAAATCTGAGGAAGGGTACAGAATCATCAGTATATACTAACATCACAAAAATGGGTAGAACTGTCGAAAGCTTCACCTTTTCACAGATTGCCTAGAAACTGTGGTCTTACATTTTGAGTTATATTTCTTAACAATCATTGGCATAGATTCTGTAACCCGACAGTCAGGAGGGTCTTCATTGGTCCGACAAATTTATATTTGCTAAATGTTAACAGAAAAAGATAGGAGTGGAAAGTCTTTAGTGTCCTGTTTGATTGGCTTTATGTGAAAAGTTCCCTAAAAAAATATTTTTCTTCCCTAAAAGATAATTTCTAAAATTGTCCTATCTATTATCTCCAGGCCCAGTTAATATGTCCTTGTGAGTCCTTGCGGGCCCAGTTTCAGCTGGGTCATATTCTCTTTGCTCAGGGACAGGGAATAATTCCAATATTATTTTCTAAATCATTCCTCATCACTAAAAAGGTGCTGAGAAAGCGTATTAAGAGGGTCGGAAGGGTACAGTTCTTCCCCAGACTTCAGAATTCTCCTTCCAGGCCCTCGAAATCTAACCGTGCCATTCCAAATTATCCTTTCCCACAGCTTTGAAATGTTTGCTCCTTGCTGCAAAGCCCTAATTACAGAATAGTCTTTGCTTAGGCAGCAGCTCAACACCAACACTTTATCAACTGATTTCTCCCAAGATTCTATTTCCTTCCACCGATGCCCCATTTCGTGAATTGGCAGCTTCTTGATCATGTCATTTCTAGCCTTTGCCATTCGGTCGATTTCCACGCATAGCTACCCTATTAAAAAAAAAAAAAAAAAAAAAAACCCTATAGGACAGAGTAAAACTGCCCATAGGGTTTCCAAGGCTGTAATCTCACAGAAGCAGACTGCCACGTCTTTCTACCGCAGAGCAGCTGGTGGGGTCCAACTGCCCATCTTTCGATTGCAGCTGAGCGCTTTAACCACAGCGCCACCTTGCTAATCTTATGCACACCGCAGCCTCCGTCAGCTCTGCTCCGCGGTCAGGAAGAACCTTGAGGCTCAGGGCTCGGTCTGAGCCGAGCAGCCCGACCCCACGGCAGCCGAGCGCCTGGCCAGCCGGGCAGAGACGGCACGGCCTGGCGCTTGCCGAACTACGCTTCCCACCGTGCTCCGGGAAGCCGGGACCTCCGAGGCCTCGGCCCCGCGGGCAGGCGGGCTCGCGCGGAGGCTCCTGGGAGTTGTAGTTTGGCTCCGCTCGCGCCGGCGCGGCTGCGGGCTGACTGCCGGCCTTTGTCTGTCTGAGGGCGCGCGCCGCTGGGGTGAGTGAGGCCGCTGGCCCGGGTCAGCGCGCCGGGTGAGGCGAGGCGGGGCCGCGGCGTCAGGCTCCCGCCCCCGGGCCCTCGGCCTGCCAGCGCGGCCCCCGCGGCCCTGACCTGGCCGGCCTGGGCCCTGAGGGAAGCCTTCTTCAGGGGCGAGGTCTGCGGCCTGGAGAGGAGGGTTTAGCTGGACCCGAAATCGGGGGCGCTGAGGTGCAGGGTGAAGTCTCCAGGCGGTCGGGGAGGGTCTGCCTGGGAGGAGCCGGGGCCCCTTCGACTGCCCTGCCGCTCCGCAGGGCAGGTCCTGGGTGGAGACCCCGCACCCAGGAGGCGGTGAGGAGGGGGAGCCACAGGCAGGTGTGCTCCAGGTGCCTGCGGCGAGAGTTCCAGAAACCTGGACGATGGACAGCCAGAAAGTGCAGTCTCAAGAGAGAGAGGAGGCAGACGTGTCTGGGTGGAGAGTGGGAGGAAGGACAAACTGGATTCAGGGTGTGTGAGGAAAAGTCACACGTACCCAGAGTCTCCTGGTCGTGAACCCATCCCCCAAAAGGTTTACCCCTGCTTGTCGTCCTCTCCTTCCAAAGACTTTCAGTTTTAGGCCTTCGACCAGTAGGTCATCTCAGAGGCCCTTCACACGTGGTTTCTTACTTTCTCAGGAGCTACCTGAGACGTCATTGTTATTAACCTGTCTAGTAAGTGAGGAAGAGTCAGGACTGTGGTTACTTGCCAAGGTCACATACTGGGGAAGTCAGGACAAGAATCCAAGTCTCTCACAGCCTAATTCCAAGCTTTTTCCAAAGAATTTAATAGCCTTTCTGATAGGAAGTATTTTCTATTATAAAGCTACTTTGTCCAAAATCTTCAGGAAACTGATACCTCAGACTAACAACTTAGGAAGAAAAATATGCTGATTTCCTCTTACTAATCAAGGAGGTGCCTGAGACACAGCTGAGTTACTTGTTGAAGAGCGAACTTATAGCATGTGAAGAGGCAGACCTGTAAATTCTACCTATCCCTTCTGACTAAATTATTTTCTGGAATCTTCCCCGATAGAGTCCAACTTTAGGCAGTAAATGCCATGTACTTTTCCACTGACTCTGAAGTAGGTACTTAGTGGACGTGTAGTTGTTGAGCAATAGTATCTTAGACTCCCACTTCCAAGTGAGCATCCCAGCACTCTGATAGGGATTCCTTTGTAACTTATACTCCCAAGTTGGAGGTGAGTCCAGCCACGCCATGGGAGAAAGATACGGCATTCTGCTTCCCTTAAGATTTACAGCCTTAGAAACCCTATGGGGCAGTTCTATTTCCTGTATGGTTGCTATGTGTCAAAATCAACTCAAAAGCAACAGGTTTGGTTTTTGGTTTATTAGAGAGGAACAAAGACTACATTTTGAACCACTGGATAAATAAAGAGTAAAAATTCAGTAAATAGGATCCTGAAGAAAATATTCCAAAATGAAGAATGTAAAAAAAAGATAATGTGAGACACACACAAGTAGATTCCTGGGACCTGGAAGGAGAGTAATTCAATCTGGCCAAACACGACTCCCTTCTGTTCCGTTTTATAAGACTTCTCAACAGCTTTCTAGTGATGAAGAACTGGGGAATTATCTAATATAAGAGCATAGACTTTGGGTCCATAAAGTCTTGGATTTGTACCCTTGCTCCACCTTGACTCCTTGCTTCCTGTGGAACCAGGGACAAGTTACCTAACCTAGTTGGAGTTCCTGGGGCTTGGTTTTGGAATCCAGAATAGCTCTTCCTTTCCCCAAAATGGACAAGTGTTTACACTTCCTCAGAACTAGCATTCTCAAATCTTGAAGGGTAGGAGAGGGGTGGGTCTGGAACTTACTCAGAATTACTAAAAAGTAACATGTAATTCCTAATGTTGTTAGAACCTAGGGGGAACTGGAGAGGAGAACTGGAGGCATTTCCATCCTGGAACCAGCATAAAGGCTGAATTGTTGGTCTTTTAGATTCTGAATTCCTTTGGGGACTTGGAGGATGAAATAGCAGGTGGTTAGATGGACGAAGGAAATGGAAGATCCCAATCACATGCAAGACTAAGGTACAAACAGGAGTAATCATTATCTTAGAATTGACAAGAAGAGTTATGTGTTCATGTGTTCACTGCTTTCCTGCCTCCTGTTCCCTCCTGGACTCATTTGTGTGTGGTCTTGGTACCTTTGGGTCCAGCTTGCAGTTATAGGTGACTGTGAATTACATCAGGCAATCCAGATTTCCTCTATTCACTTGCACCCCAAAGTGGCACTCTTGCTGACTTTATCCTCACCACTTAACTCTCCTGCCCTGTCTTGTTTGTTTTTGTTGTTTTGTTTTTGTCTGTTTTTCCCCCCTCAGGTTTCCAAGAACAGCCCATGGAAAAGTTATATGAAGAGGTGGTGATTAAGGTCCTACAGCAGGAGTGGACATGTTTGGATTTCCAACAGCTACCCTGCTGGACTGTCATGGAAGATATGCCCAGAATGTAGCATTTTTCAGTGAGTGAGTTGGTTGATGGCTGGGATGTCCTCAGCTCGCAGAGTTCAAATCCCTGTCCTCAGAATGGGCCAGCAGTGAGGAAGCAGAGGAGACCTTCCCTTGGTGGAACTCACTGTTCTGGGGATTATAGGAAAAGCCTGCAAACTGGGGTTAGAAGTAATAGTAGAAACAGAGGAGGAACAGAATTTCAAAGCAAGAAAGAGAACAATCTTGATACGGAGATAGTCTTGAAGTAGTCTCTGAGAGAATGAATAAGCAGCTTTAAATCTCAGAGTGATCACTGAATAAGGGTAAGACAGGGGACCAAGGAGAAAATTTCCTGAGGCTGACACTAAGCAAACTGTTAATAGTGATAAATGCACCCATATTTACAGTACATTAGGAGGCTTAGATTAGAAAACACTGTAAGTATCTGCATGGGAAATGTGTTAGGATAACTTCCAAAACAAAATTAATTTCACTTCCACCCTAACTTAGTATACTGAAGACAGCATGGATTTTAAAGGAAAAAAATTCCTTGGATCAAATTCTATAATTGTCCCGACTACTTCTGTGATATCAGACAAGTTATTTCTTTGAGATTCAGGCCCTTCATCTGTAAAGTGAGACGATACGCTCCACCTTGTAGGTTTGTAGGAATTGGCAATACTAAAAGTAAAACACCGAGGATTCTGCTGCATATTTCCTGAGGTTCTGGAGCTTACTTCAGAGCCCTGGTGGCACAGTGGTTAAGAGCTTGGCTGCTAACCAAAAGGTCGGCAGTTCGAATCCACCGGCTACTGCTTGGTAACCCTATGGGGCAGTTCTGTTCTGACCTATCGGGCCGTTATGAGTCAGAATCAATTTGGGATGTATGGAGCTTACTTTACTGTCAAAGGAGTGGAATGTGGAGCAGAAGTGGAATTTTAATAAAGCTAATGAAATTTAAGCTTCAGGCCCCTCGCGTGCATTGGTCTCTTCCAAGTCTCTGTACCTAATTTTATACTTTTTCTTAAAGGGAGCCTCTAAAATTTAAAGCTTCAGGCCCTATATATCCTGGATTAACACCTGTTTTGGAGTCAGATGAAACCGAGGCACGAGGCTCTGTGTGATCCTGTGTAGTCTTCAGAGCCAGTTTTCTTACCTGTAAAGTGGAGATAAGCATGTTCACCTTACAAGGTTACCTGAGAGGCTAAATGACATCAAAATCGGAGGCAGGACGATGCTGTGGTGCATGCCTAGGTTTGAGTCCTGACTCTGTACTTACTGGCTGGGAGACCTTTAACAGCATCCGAGTGCTCTCATTTCCTCATCTGTAGCAGCCTCGTAGGATTGATTTAAGGATTAAATTACCTATGCGAAGTTTATAGCATAATGCCTGGCCCATAATAAGCACTCAAAGTGTTATGTTTCTTTTTTTTCTATTCTTCTCACTCAGCATATTGGTGCATCTTACATGACTTCCCTCTCATTTTACCAGATGTGATGACAGAAGCCCACCACAAATATGATCACTCTGAGGCCACAGGATCCTCAAGCTGGGATTTCCAGAATTCTTTCAGAAGAGAGAAGCTGGAACAAAAATCCCCAGATTCTAAGACACTTCCTGAAGATTCATCTGGAGTGAGACAGAAGGTCTATGATTGCCAAGAATGTGGAAAATCCTTTAGGCAAAAAGGTAGTCTAACGTTACATGAGAGAATTCACACTGGTCAGAAGCCCTTTGAGTGTACACATTGTGGAAAAAGCTTCAGGGCCAAAGGAAATCTTGTTACACATCAGCGAATACACACAGGAGAGAAGCCGTATGAGTGCAAGGAGTGTGGGAAAAGCTTTAGTCAACGAGGCAGTCTGGCTGTTCATGAGAGACTCCACACTGGACAGAAACCCTATGAGTGTATCATTTGTCAAAGAAGCTTCAGGAATCAAAGTAACCTTGCTGTTCATAGAAGAGTTCACAGTGGTGAGAAGCCCTACAGATGTGATCAATGTGGAAAAGCCTTCAGTCAGAAAGGAAGCTTAATTGTTCACATCAGGGTCCACACAGGCCTGAAACCCTATGCCTGTTCACAGTGCAGGAAGAGTTTCCACACTAGGGGGAACTGTATTCTGCATGGCAAAATCCACACAGGAGAGACACCCTATCTGTGTGTCCAATGTGGAAAAAGCTTCACTCAAAGAGGGAGTCTGGCTGTGCACCAGCGAAGCTGCTCACAGAGGCTCACTCTTTGACCACTCTCTTCAAGAGAAGTTCTCTTTTTGAATTAAATGTACAGAATCCTCCTTAAGACCAAGCAACCTATCCAATTCTAAGGAATGGAGAATCTTTCAGAAAAGCTATTATTGGGTAGGGCAAACTGACTTTTCCCTTTTCTCCCAAGTCTGGAAAATAAATGTCTTGTTTATTATCATTATCAGTTATGATTCCTAATTTCTGTCAGTTTATTTTTACCTGATTTCCCAAGGTTCCCCTATTAATCCTGAGCCACACTTGCGATTGTTCTGGGTGTAGCAGATACAGATTTTAAATTTATAGTTGATACCATCACCTTTAAAAAATATATATCAGCCTCTTATCAATCCCAAGGTTCTTTTCAGCCCTACATATTCAAATTTCTTGTTTTGCATTCAAGGCCACTAGGCAGAATTCATGGGGCAAATCTACATACATATTCTCTTATTATCCGGATGATACCCCCCAGTAATTTATTCTAGCAAACCACTCATGCCTGTAGAAAAGACTTTAGCCTCTCCTTTCAAAAGAATATTGCTTTCCCAGCCTGCAAAGGTTTGGAGTTTGTGCACTCAGATTTACTTCAGTCCTCCATTCCCAGGTGGAATGGAGATAATTAGCCTGTAGCCAAACAGTTGTCTATTTGGCAATTTCTTGAAAACTCTAAGCCTAATTATCATGCCTTCTATTTAAGGACTCTGGGGGACATAATGACTTTCACTCCCTCTTTGGCCATAGCAGCAATATGCTGGGGATACAGTCACCTAGAAAGGACACAAGGGGTCTTATTACTAAGCCCAGATTTGCAGTCAATAATTTCAGTCCTCTGCCAAAAGTGTTCTTTTCCTCCTACACAGAAACTTGGAAGTATAAACCACTCTAGTTTTGTTTACTTCTAGGGGGTGAGATTTGAAGGGCTGGAGAAAAGATGGTTTTCAAGGGAAATTTCCATTTTTTACCTTAGCCACCCCTACAATTATTATTATGAGCATCTATTTACTTAATTAAAATGATTATGTAAATGTGGTTTTCTTGATAAGATACCATTCCATTCTTTTTAAATAACAAAGTACTGATCCTCTACAAGAGGCATCTAATGTAATAAACTATAGACTCTAATCCCCCAAAATTTATCACACCAAATATTAAGCATCTAGAGAGGTAAATGATATCAAAGGTCTTTAAGCATTGAAACACTTTAGAAATACTATAGATTTGAATAATAATACAATATTGCTCCAAAAGATAACCTGGTAACATTTGATGATGCATACAAGCTGTTAGTAATATCCTAATAATAGCCACAAAATGGAAACACCCAACAATGGGTGAGGGATAAAGAAATTGTGGTATGTTCAAACAATGAAATATGACTCACCAATGAAAAAGCATACAACTGATACGTGCAATAATAGGGATGAATCTGAAACCCTTATGTTGAAGGAAAATCACACACACACAAATGTAGTGTATAATTCCATTATATGAACGGAATTTATTTAAAGAACAAGCAAAACTAATCTATAGCAACACAGTCAAACACTGGTTGCCTCTGGGGGGTTGGAGGGGCACGTGAGAATTGAAAGGGGAATGAGGGAACTTTACAGAATGAGAAAATGTTCCACACCTCACTTTAGGTGGTAGATGCCCAGGTCTATGTAGAAAGTCCAACCATCCTGAGACCACCATGCTGGACAAGCTGCACATAGCAAGCTCAGCTGAGCTCCCAGCAAACAGCGCCAACTGCCCGCCATGGGAGTGAACCATCTTAGATAGCCAGCCCAGTGGAACCTCCAGATGGCTGCAGCTCTAGCTGACATCTGACCCAAAACGCATGAGAGACCCCCAAGTAGGAACTGCCTTCTCAAATTCCTAACCCACAAAAGCATGAGAAAAATAAACAGTTCTGGGTTTATATCCCCATATTTTGGGGTAATTTGCTATGCAGCAATAATAAAACAAGTTATTTTAAAAAAAAGAAGCCATTGTGGAAAAAATCAGGAGGAGCAACTTTATATTATCTCACAGATTAAATCAAAATGGGAAATTATTATTTTATGATTCACCAGGAAGTTTAAGGTTTAAAAATGAACATTTCCTTTGACAAAATGGGCATCTACTACCTGAAACAGGAGGCAAGATAATAGATTAGTAAACTGGATCCAAGATATAAAGTGAAAAAATAGCTGCTGAGGACCCTGGAAGCATTGACCCTGTAGCTGAACTAGGACTCAGGTAATACAAAACCTCTCAATCAGTTAAAAGCCCTGTAATTGATGTTTTTTCACTATTGCTCCTCTCATCTGACTACTATTTAAAGTGGAGATATGACTTCAATGGAATTGCGCTCTCTTCCACCATGTTTGAGACTGGAAATGCAAAACTGCTCCCTCTGATGGATGATTCAATGTACAGAATATCTGGTAACCCCAATAAAGCTACATCAAACAGGAGCGGGCCAAAAAAGGAGACCAGCCTTTGACTCTAGTTATTATTAACACCCAATCATACAGTAGGAAAGTGTGATGGTTAATGGTATGTGTCAGCTTGGCTAGGCTATGATTCTCAGTGGTTTGGCAGACACTCTGCCATTACTTTCCATTTTATGATATGATTTGAGCAGCCAATCAGTTGAAAGTGAAGTTTTCTTGGGGGTGTGCCTACCTACAGAATATAAATGGGCAGTCTGGCAAAGCCGGCTCTTTTTCTTGCAATCCTCTTGTCACCTGACCTTCGGTATTGGGAGGTAAGCCTGCAGAAGTCTCTGGCCTGCTGCCTGACCTGATGATTTTGGATTTGCAAACCCATGTGATAAGAGAGGCCTTGGGCCTACACACAACCTGCAAATTTTGGGTTTGTCAGCTCCTGCAACCACGTGAGCCAACAGAAGTCTTCGGCTTGTTGTCTAATCCATGGATTTGCAACTTAGCAGCCCCACGATTGTGTTACCCACTTCCTTGAAGTAAATTTCTCTCTCTATGTATCTATGTGTGCTTTACTGATTTTGCTCCTCTAGAGAACACAGACTAAGACGTCTGGTACTGAGAGTGCTTTTAAAGGGACAGATTTAAAGGCACTAACGACTATTGTCAGCAGAAAAGAGGGCACTTTTAGTCCATGGTGTAGTATGCCAATAGAAATACACAAAATATCACCACGATTGGAACAAATATTTGTGAGAAATAAGGCTCTGGGTGGTTGTGTATTTTGTACCTTTATCAGCATTTCTGTCAAACTAAGAAGTATAATGAAGCTAGCTCGTTGGTCCTACTTTCACTAGACAAAGTGGAGAAAGCAAAAGGATGAGCTCAGGGCTTCAGAGTCCCAGCTTCGGTACCGCATAAAAGAACTGAATGTTGCTGTCTGTGCCCTGAAAGAAAGCTTTATGCTTCTTTTCTTATTTTTTGTTGTAGTTGAGAATATATATAGCAAAACATATACCAATTCGTTTCTACATGTACCATTTATTGACTCTCATTACATTCCTTGAGCTGGGCAACCGTTCTCACCCTCCTTTTCTGAGTTGTTCCCCCCTCATTAACCTAAATTCACTGCCCCCCAAGAGCCTTATTTCTTGTAATAACGGAACTGATATTGTTGAAAACCAAACCCAGAGTCTTATCCTAAGAGTGGCTGAATTACAATGCAATTGAATTCCCAACCTCCAATGGTGTCTGAGTTAAAGTGAGGGCATTGATTGGGAGGAAATAGGATCCTGAAATTTTGGATGGGGACATATGGGCAGATAATATTGAAGCCGGGGACATTGAGCCCCTAAATTCTGTTGAACCACCCTGCCAACAGAACCAGCCCTCTCACTCCCATCTAAAGAAATAACTCCAGCTTTGTCTCCTCAGCCACCTTCCCCAGTAAAGCCTTCCCTTCCACCCCCATCTGATGAGGATAACCTATCAGTGTCTGAAGAGTCCTTGTCTGAGACATTACCTGGGTCATTGCTTGGGGCATCGCCTGAGGCAAATGTCTTACATTGTTGAATGTCCCTAGGACCTACCCCACCACCCATTTTTGCCTTAGATTGGGTTTTCTAGAGAAGCAAAACCAGTGAAGCGTATATATATATATATATATACACACATAATATATATACACAGCACATGTGTGTATATAGATACAAAATATATATATATGTGTATATATATATATATACACATATATATATATATATATACGCATATATACAGAGAGAGAGATTTACATCAAGGAAATGGCACATGTGGTTGCAGAGGCTGGGAAGTCCCAAGTCTTGGGTCAAGATGGAGGCTTCTCCTGACTCATGTAGCTGCAGGGTCTGGTGAATCCAAGATTGGCAGGTCAGACAGCAGGCCTCTAGCTCACAAGCTGTGGAGGCTGACAAATCCCAAGATCAGCAGGTAAGCTGCTAGCTCAAGTCCCAAGACCTGGAGATCAGATGCAGGATCCAGAGCGAGCAAAAGCCAATGAGCTTTGCCAGAAAGTCTACATATACTGGATGTAGGTCACACCCCCAAGAAAACTCCCTTTCAACTGATTAGCTGTTCATAACAGATCTCATCATGGAGGTGATTATGTTATATCAGATCTCATTATAAAGGTGATTACTCCATTACATAGCTGCCAAGCTACATCATAACTGCCAAACCACTGAGACTTATGGTCCAGCCAAGTTGACACACAACCTTAACCATCACACTTCTAGATCTATAACTGGACTTAAGTTCCAGCGAGCCCCAAGAGGTAACGTACAAAGTATGACCCATGAGGAGGTACGCTACACTCCGAAAAGTACTTGATTTTTCTAATATGTACAAACAGAAACCTGGGGAATATGTATATGAATGACTATTAAGGGTGTAAGATAATGGTACAAGGAACGTAAAATTGGATCAGTCTGAGTTTATTGATATGGGTCCACTAAGCAGAGAATCTTCATTCAATGTTTCAGCTTGAGAGATTAGAAAAGGATCTGATAGTTTATTTGGTTAGTTGACTGAAGCATGCACCAAGAGGTGGCCCACGCTAAATGAAGTTGAAATGCCAGACCTACCTTGGTATGCTGTAGAAGAAGGTATCCAGAGCTTGGAGGAAACTGGAATGCTAGAGTGAGTTTATCTTGTGGGAACCACAAACCCACCCAGTGAATTCCCAGAGGAAACACCTTCACTACAACTATAAGGAATAAATTTGTGAAGGGAGCCCCAGCATCCTTGAAGCCTACTGTGATTGCTCTTATATTTAGGTCAGATATTACAGGGGGAGGAACCCTGGTGGCACAGTGGTTAAAGCAATCGACTGCTAATTGATAGGTCAACAGTTCAAAACCACCAGTGACTCCACAGGAGAAAGATGTGGCAGTCTCCTTCTGTAGGGATTTACAGCCTTGAAAACTCTATGGGGTCGCTAGGAGTCGGAATCGACGGCAGTGGGTTTTGTTTTTGTTTTTTTATTACAGAGGTAGCTGCCCTAACTGAATTAAGACACCTAACTACAATTGAGTGAGCCCTGGTGATGTAATTGTTAAGCACTTGGCTGCTAATGGAAAGATCTGGGATTCAAACCCACCAGCTGCTCCATGGGAAACAGATGTGGCTGTCTGCTTCTGTAAAGATTACAGTCGTGGAACCCTATGGGGCAGTTCTGCTCTGTCCTACAGGGTCACTATAAGCCAGAATCAAGTTGGCAGCAACAGGTTTTGGTTCATTACAAAGGGCGGGTGGCAGGTGTCACGTGATGGCACTTAATCACCAAAGACAAAGTAGGTGCGGTTACAGTAATGGATGGCAGACTCAAAGTAGTACTCAGAATAGTCCGACTCACATGAACATATGCCTATGGCTGCTTAGTCATGATGTCCCTAGGAGTGAAACAGATAGGAAACCTACTAAATATTTACTTGATCTGTAAAAGTGGGAGAATTCTAGGGTCAAGTGAATGGCAGAATAGAGAATCACCAGAACTGCAAAAATACGGTCACACCCCCTCAATCAATTCCCAGATTTGAGCCAGTTTACAGACCCATAACCCCTTGAATGAAGGGGAGTCCAGGACCCCTTGAGGAATGTTCCCACTATACTGACAAAAATTTATACTGTTAACTTTCTCCCAAACCTGTTGCCGTTGAGTCGATTCCAACTCATAGTGACCCTATAGGACTGAGTAAAACTTCACCATAGGGTTTCCAAGGAGCAACTGGTGGATCTGAACTGCCAACATTTTGTTTAACAGCCGAGCTCTTAACCAATGCGCCACAAGGGCTCCATCTTTCTCCTAGCTTTCTCCAAAAGTATCTATGGCCTTTTACAACAGTGACTGTACAAGCGACTAGAAAAGGAAATAATCCAGACTTTGGGAAGATTACTGGACAATGGTCTGAACTGACACTAATTCTAGGAGACCCAAAACCTCACTGTGGCCCACCAGTCAGAGTAGGGGTATATGGAGGTAAGGTTATTAACAACGTCTTAGCTCAGGTCCATCTCACAGTGTGTTCAGAGGGTCCTCAAAGTCACCCTGTAGTGATTTCCCCAGTTCCAGAATGCATAATTCGAATAGAAATACTTACAAACTAGCAGAACCCAGAAAAGTAAAAGATGGAAACAACCTAGATGCCCATCAACAGATGAATGGATAAACAAACTGTGGTACATACACACAATGGAGTATTACACAACGCTAAATAACAACGATGAATCTGTGAAGCATCTCATACCATGGATGCATCTGGAGGACATTATGCTCAGTAAAATAAGTCAGTCACAAAAGGACAAATATTGTATGAGATCACTACCGTAAAAGCTCATGAAAAGGTTTACATACAAAAAGAAACAATCTTTGATGGTTATGAGGGAGAGGAGGGGTGGAGATGGAAAAACACTTAATGGACAGTAGATATGCGGTAACTTTGGTGAAGGTAAGACAGTGCACAATACTGGGGAACACAGCACAGCCTGTACAAGGCAGGGCCACGGTAGCTCCACAGACACATCCAAACTCCCTGAGGGACTGAATTGCCGGTCTGAGGACTGTGGGGACCATGGTTTCAGGGAACATCTAGCTCAATTGGCATAACAGAGTTTATAAAGAAAATGTTCTATATTCTACTTTGGTGAGTAGCATCTGGGGTTTTAAAAGCCTGTGAGTGGCCATCTAGGATATTCTACTGGTCTCACCCCTTTGAGAGCAAGGAATAATGAAGAAAACTAAAGACACAAGGAAAAGATTAGTCCAAAGGACTAATGGACCACATCTACCATGGCCTCCACCAGACTGAGTCCAGTACAACTAGGTGGTGCCCAGCTACCGCCACTGACTACTCTGACAGGGATCGCAATACAGCATCCTGGACAGGGCTGGAGAAAAACGTAGAACAAAATTCTAACTCAAAAAGAAAGACCAGACTTGCTGGCCTGACAGATTCTGGAGAAACCCTGAGAGTATGGCCCCCAGACACTCTTTCAGCTCAGTAATGAGGCCACTCCTGAGGTTCGCCCTTCAGCCAAAGATTGAACAGGCCCATGGAAAAAAACAAGACTAAAGGGGCACACCAGCCCTGGGGCAGGGACTGGAAAGTAGGACAGAACAGGAAACCTGGTAATAGGGAACCTAGGGTTGAGAAGACAGAGTGTTGACATGTCGTGGGGTTGTTAACCAATGTCATACAACAATGTGTGTACTAACTATTTAATGAGAAACTAGTTTGTTCTGTAAGCCTCCAGCTAAAGTTCAATTAAAAAAAAAAAAAAACTAGCAGAACCCTCACGTTGGATCCCTGACATGTGCAGTAATGGCTATTATGGAGGGAAATGCCACACAGAAGCCATCAGAATGGCCCCTACCTAGGAAAACAGTAAGCCAAAAGCAATACTGCATTCCCGGAGGGATTGTATAGATTAGTGCCACCATGAAAGACTTGATGGATGCAGGGGTGGTGATTCCCACCATATCCCCATTCAACTCGCCTATGGGACCTGTGCAGAAAACAGATGGATCTTGGAGAATAACAATGGATTACTGTAAACTCAACCAGGTGGTGACTCCAGTTGCAGCTGCTGTTCCAGATGTGATTACATTACTTGAGCAAATTAATACATCTCCTGGTACCTGGTATGCAGCTATTGATCTGGCCAATACCTTCTTCTCCATCTAGGATACTAAAGATCACCCAAAGCAGTTTGACTTCAGATGGCAAGGCCAGGAATACACCTTCACTGTCCTACCTCAGAGGTATATCAACTCTCCAGCCCTACATCCACAGGGACCTTGATGGCCTTTCCTGTCCATAAGATGTCACACTGGTCCATTAAATTGATGACATTATGCTGACTGGACCTAATAAGGAAGTATCAATAACTCTAATAGTAACCCTATGTACAACAGAACAAAACACTGTCTGGTCCTGCACCATTCTCACTATTGTTGCTATGTTTGAGCCCACTGTTGGAGTCACTGTGTTAATCCACCTTGGTCTTCCTCTTTCTCGATGACCCTCTACTTTACCAGGCATGATGTCCTTCTCCAGGTACTGGTCCTCCTGATAACATATCCAAAGTACGAAAGACGACATCTCGCCACCCTCACTTCTAAGGAGCATTCTAGTTATACTTCTTCCAAAACAGATTTGTTTGTCCTTCTGGCAGCCCACGGTCTTCTTTATTCATATTGTCCAGCTTTTGCATGTGTATGAGGTGACTGAAAACACCACAGCTTGGGTTGGGCACACCTTAGTTCCCAAAGTGACAACTTTGCTTTTTAACACTTGTAACAATGGCATTGGGTCACTGCCTGACCTCCTCCAAATTCACGAGGGGTAAGGAGAACCAAGATCAACAGCCCTAGGCTGACTCCCGTGAGGCAGAGGCCAGACAAGGCTCCTCTCTCTGCCATCTCTACCGATTCTGACACCAACTGTCCCTCCCATAGCAATCTCTACTGGAATCAATAATTCATTGCAATGGCCACACCAAACTCTCAGACTATATGTCTTACCCATCAAGTGCTGCTATAACAGAAATACAAGTGGATGACTTTAACGAAGAGAAGTTTATTCTCTTACAATCTACTAGGCTAGAAGTCTGAATTCAGGGTGTCATCTCCAGGAGAGGCTTTCTTTCTCTGTCAGCTCTGGAGGAAGGTCCTTGTCATCAGTCTTCCCTTGGTCTGGGAGCATCTCAGCACAGGAACTTCAGGTCCAATGCACGTGCTCTGCTCCCGGTGCTGCTTTCTTGGTGGCATGAGGTCCCCATGTCTCTCTGCTTGCTTCTCTCTTTTATATCTCAAAAGAATTGGCTTAACACAGTATCTAATCTTGTATATCTCATCAATATAACTGCCACTAATCCATCTCATTATATCATAGTGATGGGATTTACAACACATAGGGA
Organism: Loxodonta africana; assembly: GCF_030014295.1. NCBI lineage: Eukaryota > Metazoa > Chordata > Mammalia > Proboscidea > Elephantidae > Loxodonta > Loxodonta africana. The sequence goes on along the minus strand of NC_087357.1, from coordinate 79,368,535 downwards.
AATCACATCGATAAAATGATAGACAATTATACAATACTGGGAATCATGATCTAGCCAAGTTGACAGATATTTTGGGGGGACACAATTCAATCCATGACACCATATTCACAATTATGGGGCTTATTAGGGAAGTAACCCTAGTGGTGCAGTACTTTAAAGCTATAGCTGCTAAGCAAAAGGTCAGCAGTTTGAACCCACCAGGTGTTCCTCGGAAATCCTAGGGGCAGTTCTACTCTGTCCTGTAGGGTCATTATGAGTTGGAATCGGCTTGACAGCAATGGGTTTGGGTTTTTTTGTTGTTGTTGCTTTTTTTTAGGGAAACAACAGTTACAATTCAGGCTCAAGAACACTCAGGATACAGTTCTTCCATCAGGATAGCCTCTCCCCAGCTGTGTTCACAGGCACACCTCTCCCTGGCCCTTAAAAAAAAAACTCTGACCAAAGGTACTCACCTTTCTCTTTACACGGGCTGGGAAGCCCACCACGCTGTCTCCTGCTGCTGGGACTCTGCTACCTTGTTTCTCCTTCCTTGGTGTTGGGCTCCTCCTCTCTGCTCTGGAATTGGCTCTCTTTTAAGGCAAAACCGACCAATCCCCTTGGTAGGCCACAATTACCCTATCACACAATCACCTGGGTGGGAGTTACAAGACCATGGCTAGAAAGGCCACACACAAAACTAATTAATCACACTGCAACACTTTAAGGGGTCTTTTGCAGCAGATTTCCAATTGCAATATATTGTCTGATTTCTTGACTGTTGCTTCCATGGGCATTGATTGTGAATCCAGGTAAAATGAAACCCTTGACAACTTCAATCTTTTCTCTGTGTATTATGTTGCTTATTGGTCCAGCTGTGAAAATTCTGGTTTTCTTCATGTTGAGGTGTAATCCATACTGAAGGCTGTAGTCTTTGATCTTCGAGTAAGTGCTTCAAGTCCTCTTCGCTTTCAGTAAGCAAGGTTGTGTTAGGAAGTTAATGAGTCTTCCTCCAGTCCTGATGCCGTGTTCTTCTACCCATAGTCCAGCCTCTTAGATTATTCGCTCAGCATGTTGTTGTTGTTGTTGTTAGATGCAGTTGAGTCACTTCTGACTCACTGCAACCCCACGTACAACAAAAAGAAACACTGCCTGGTCCTGTGCCATCCTTGCAATCGTTACTATGTTTAAGCCCATTGTTGCAGCCACCGTGTCAATCCATCTCTTTCAGGGTCTTCTTTTTCCCTTTACCAAGCATGATGTCTTTCACCAGGAATGGTCATTCCTGATAACATGTCCAAAGTAAGCTAGATGAAGTCTTGCCATCTTTACTTCCAAGGACCACTCTGACTGTACTTCTTCCAAGACAGACTTATTTCTTCTCTGGCCAGTCCATGCTATATCCAATATTCCTCGCCAACACCACAATTCAAAGATGTCAATTATTCTTTGGCCTTCCTGATCGTTCGGCATACAGACTGAATAAGTATGATGAGAGGATACAACCCTGATGCACACCTTTCCTGATTTTAAACCATGCAGTATCCCGTTTTTCTGTTAAACAACTGCCTATTAGTTCCACATGAGCACAATTGTTTTGTAATTCCCATTCTTCACAATGTTACCCATAATTTGTTATGATCTACACAGTCAAATGCTTTCCATAGTCAATAAAACACAGGTAAACATCTTTCTGGTATCCTGGTATTCTCTGCTCTCAGCCAAGATCCATGTGACAACAGCAGTGATATCCCTCATTCCACGTCCTCGCCTGAATCTGGCTTGAATTCTGGAAATTCCTTGTCAATGTACTGCTGCAACCATTTTTAAATTATCTTTAGCAAAATTTTACTTGGGTGTAATATTAATGATATTGTTTCATAATTTCTGCATTTTCATGAATCACTCTTTTTTGGAATGGGCACAAATATGGGTCTCTTCTAGACCATTGGCCAGGTAGCTGTCTTCCAAATTTCTTGGCATAGAAAAGTGAGTGCTTCCAGCATTGCGACTGTTTGTTGAAACATCTTAGTTGGTATTCTGTCAATACCCGGAGCCTTGTTTTTTACCAATCCCTTCAGTGCAGCTTGGATTTCTTCCTCGATCATATGCTACATCCTGAAATGGTTGAAAGTGGACTAATTGTTTTTGGCACAGTGACTATGTGTATTCTTCCACCTTCATTTGATACTTCCTGCAGCATTTCATTTTTTTGGCCATAGAATCCTTCAATATTGTATCCCAAGGCTTGAATTTTTTCTTCAGTTCTTTCAGCTTGAGAAATGCCAAGCGTGTTCTTCCCTTTTGGTTTTCTAACTCCAGGACTTTGCACATTTCATTATAATACTTTACTTTGTCTTCTCAAGACACACTTTGAAATCTGTTCAGCTTTTTTACTTCATCATTTCTTCCATTCGCTTTAGCTGCTCTATGTTCAAGAGCAAATTTCAGAGTCTCTTCTGACATCCATTTTCGTTTTTTCTTTCTTTCCTGTCTTTCTAATGACCTTTTGCTTTCTTATGATTGATGTCCTTGATGTCATTCCACAATTCATCTGGTGTTCAATCATTAGTGTTAAATGGGTCAAATCTATTCTTGAGATGGTTTCTAAATTCAGATGGGATACACTCAAGGTCATACATTGGCTTTCATGGACCTGTTTTAGTTTTCGTCTGTTCTGCAGCCCCCCGGCCTCATTCTGACTGATATACTGAGCCTCCCCATCATCTCTTTCACCGATATAGTTAATTTGATTCCTGTGTATTCCATCTGGTGCATTCCACATGAACATTTGCCATATGTTGTTGAAAAAAGATATTTCTAATGAACATGTCGTTGGTCTTGCAAAATTCTATACTGCGATCTCCAGTACCATTTTTATCACCAAGGCTATATTTTCCAACTACTGGTTCTTCTTCTTTGTTTCCAAATTTTGTGTTCCAATCTCCAATAATTATCAGTGCCTCTTGAGTGCATGTTTGGTCAATTTCAGACTGCAGAAGTTTGTAAACATCTTCAATCTTCATCTTTGGCATTAGTGGTTGGTGCATAAATTTAAATACTAGTCATATTAACAGGTCTTCCTTGTAGGCGTACGGATATTATCCTACAGTGACAGCACTGTACTTCAAAATAGATCTTGAAATGTTCTTTTTGACAACGAATGTGATCCCATTCCTCTTTTTGTTGTTCCCCGCATAGTAGGCCATATGATTGTCAGCTTCAAATTAGACAATACCAGTCCATTTCAGCTCACTAATGCCTAGGATATCTATCTTCAAGCATTCAATCTCATTTTGACAACTTCCAATTTTCTTAGATTCATACTTTGTACATTTCAGGAATGCTAGAGTGTGGGAAATCAACCCGATAAAAATGCAGACACTTTCCACATCAGTGAAATTTCTAGGGGTCCGGTGGTATGGGGCATGTTGAGATATTCCTTCTAAAGTGAAAGGTTAGTTGTTCCAGGGAACACAACAGAGAACCTCTGAGGGAGCAGGAGAGCAGTGGGATGCAGACTTCAAATTCTCATAAAAAGACCAGACTTAATGGTCTGACTGAGACTAGAAGGACCCCAGTGGTCACAGCCCCCAGACCTTCTCTTAGCCCAAAACAGGAACCATTCCCAAAGCCAACTCTTCAGACAGGGATTGGACTGGACAATGGGATAGAAAAAATGCTGGTGAGGAATGAGCTTCTTGGATCAAGTAGACACTTCAGAATATGTCGGCATCTCCTATCCGGAGGGGAGATGAGAGGAGAGAGGGGATTAGAAGCTGGCGGAATGGACATGAAAAGAGAGAGTGGAGGGAAGGAGTAGGTTGTCTCATTAGGAGGAGAGCAATTAGGAGTATATAGCAAGGTGTATATAAATTTTTGTATGAGAGACTGACTTGATTTGTAAACTTTCACTTAAAGCACAATTAAAAAAAAAAAAAAGGTAAGTTGTTCCATCTGGTCACGCCTACAATTAAAAAGGAGTCACAACACCTGGTGGATTTCTATGGCTTTTGGAGGCAATATATCCCCCATTTGGGTGTGCTACTCTGGCCTATTCATTCAGCGACTTGAAAATCTGCTAGTTTTGAGTAGTGGCCAGAACAAGACAAGGCTCTGCAACAGACCCAAACTGCAGTGAGAAGTTCTCTGTCCCTTAGGCCATATGATCTGGCTGACCCAATAGTACTTAAAGTTTCAGTGGCAGAAGTTTCAGTGGCAGATAGAAACGCAGTTTGGAGTCTTTGGAAGGCCCCTATTGGTGAATCACAGTGCACACCTGGAGGAATTTGGAGTAAACCTCTGCCATCCTCTAGAGATAACTAGTCTCCTTTTGAAATACAGCTTTTGGTTTGTTACTGGGCCTTAGTAGATCCTGAATGCTTAACTATGGGCCACCAAGTTACCAAGCAGCCTGAGCTGCCCATCGTGAGCTTGTCATCAGTTTGGACAAGCACAGCAGCACTCTATCATTAAATGGAAGTGGTATATAGGAGATCAGACTGGAGCAGGACCTAAAGGCACAAGTAACTTACACGAGGGAGAGGCCCAAATGCTCATGATCCCCACTCCTGTCATATTACCTTCTCTCTCCCAGTCTGTACCTATGGCCTCATGAGAAGTTCCTTAAGTTCAGTTGGCTGAGGAAGAGAAAACTCATGTCTGATTTACAGATGGTGTGATTGTTAAGGTTGTGTGTCAACATGGCTGGACCATGAGTCTCAGTGGTATGGCAGTTATGATGCAGTCTGGCAGTCTTATAACATGTGATCAACTCCATGATGAGATCTGATATAATGTGATCACCTCCATGATGGGATCTGCTATTAGTAGCCAATCAGTTGAAAAGGAGTTTCCTTGGGTATGTGGCCTGCATCCAATATAGGTGGACTTTCTGGCAAGGCTAATGGACTTTTGCTCACTGAGAATTCTGTAGCTGGCTCCTGTTCATCTGACCTTCAGTTCTCGGGACTTAAGCTAAGAGGCTACCTGCCATCTTGCCTGCCAATCTTGGAATGTGTCAGTCTCCAAAGACAGTGAGCCAAAAGCCTACTGTCTAACTTGCCAATCTTGGGTCCACAAGCCCCGACATCTATGTGAGTCAGAAGCCTACTGTCTAACTTGCCAATCTTGGGTCCACAAGCCCCGACATCTATGTGAGTCAGAAGAAGCCTCCATTCTGACCCACAGACTTGGGACTTTCCAGCCTCTACAACCGTGTGAGCCATTTCCTTGAGATAACTCTATATAAGCTTTACTGGTTTTGCTTCTCTAGAGAACCCAACCCAAGGTATTTGGTACCAAGAGTGGTTCTAGAGAAACAAAATTGTAAGGATGAGTTTTTTAAATTGGTTCTCAAGTCTGGTTAGTCTTAAAGATGTTGACAACTATGCTTCCAGGAGTAAAGAGGGTACTGACAATCCATCGCATGAGGCTGCAATAGAAATACGCAAAATATCGCCACCAATAGATCAGGTATTGGTGTGAGGTGAGGGCCTGGGTGACTGAATGTTTGGTATCATTCTATAATTTTGTCATAATGAGAAGTATAAGGAAGCTGATTGGTAAGTCCTATTTTTGCTAGTCAAAGAGATGAGCTCAGGGATTCAAAGTCAAAGCTCAAGGGCCACATAAAAAAAAAAAAAAAGCCATATTTCTTATAGTAACAGACCTGATATTGCCAAAAACGAAACCAGAGTCTTATTGTAAAAGTGGCTGAATTACAACATCAACTGAATTCCCAACCTCAGATGGTGTCTGAAGTTAAAGTCAAGGCACTTTAAGAAAGAAATGTAAGAAATGGGATCCTGAAACTTGAGATGGGGATATATGAAAAAATAATCAGGAAGCTGGGGACACTGAGCCCACAAATTCCATTGAACCACTCCTGCAACAGAACCAGCCTCCTCACGCCCATCTGAAGAGATTACTACATCTTTGTCTGCTAAGCCACCCTCCCCAGTAAGACCGTTAGCCCCTCCACTCCCATTTGATATGTCTGAAGAGCCTTTGTCTGAGTCATTGCCTGGGGCATTGCCTGAGGCAGATGCTTACAAGATAATGATGAATGTTCTCAAAATACATCTCTACCACCCATTGTGGCTTCTAGACCTATTAAAAAAAAAAACACTAGACTTAAGTCACAGCGAGCCCCAAAAGATGAAGTACAAAGTGTGGCCCAGGAGGAGGTATGCTACTCTTCAAAAAAACTGCTTGACTTTTCTATAATATACAAACAGAAACTTGGGGAATATGCATGGGAGTGGCTATTAAGGATGTGGGATAATTGTGCAAGGACCATGACGATGGATCAGTCTGAGTTTACTGATATGGGCCCACTAGGCACAGATTATTCATTCAATGTTTCAGCTGGACAGGTTAGGAAAGGGTCTAATAGTTTATTCAGTTGGGTCGCTGAAGTCTGGATTATATGGTGGCCCCTGGGTTTTTTTTTTTTATCCTAAATCAAGCTGAAGTACCAGACCTGCCTTGGTATACTGTAGAAGCTATCCAAACTCTTAGGGAATCTGGCATGTTAGAATGGATTTATTGGGTTAGACCCACAGACCCACACATGGGGTGCCCAGAGGACACATCTTTTACCACAACAGTAAGGAACAAATTTGAGAAGGGAGCCCGAGCATCCCTGTGATTACTATCTTATATAAGCCAAATTTGACAGTGGGTACTGCCCTTACTGAATTAAGACATCTAACTACAATGAGGAAACTCTGGTGGCGTAGCAGTTAAAAGCTACGGCTGCTAACCAAAATGTCAGCAGTTCAAATCCACCAGGTGCTCCTTGGAAACCATAAGGGGCAGTTCTACTCGGCCCTTTAGGGTTGCTATGAGTCGGACTCAACTTGACAGCAATGGGTTTTTTATGGAAACTACAATGGGGCTGATTGGACCCCATGGTAGTAGGGGCCACGTGGCAGCACTCAATGACAAAGACAAGGTGGGCATGGTTACAGTAATGAACAACAGAGTCAAAGCAGTAATCAGAATAGTCGATTTGTATGGACTTATGGCGTTAGCTACATAGTCACGGTGTCCCTGGGAATGAAACAGTTAGGAAATCAATAAATATTTACTTGATTTGTACAGGCAGAAGCATTCTAGGTCAAGTGAACAGCAGTCTAACTGAAATCACTAGAATAGAGTCACAGCTCCTCAATCAATTCCCAAACTTCAGACAGTTTACAGGCCCAAGACCCCTTGAATGAAAGGTCCACTTGAGAAAAGACTCCAATACACTGCCAAAAGCTTATACTATTAATCTTTCTCCCACCCTTCCTCAAAGGAATCTGACTTTTTTGAGAGTGATTGTTCATTTGGGAAAAAGAAATAATCAGACATTTCAGGGATTACTAGATACTGGCTCTGAAGTGACACTAACTCCAAGAGACCCAAAACATCACTGTGGCCTACCAGAGTGGGGGCATATGGAGGTCAGGTTATTAATGCAGTCTTAGCTCATGTCAGTCCAACAGTAGGTCCAATGTGTCCCTGAACCCATCCTGCAGTAATTTCCCCAGTTCCAGAAAGCATAATTGGAAAAGATATACTCAGTAACTGGTGGAACCCCCATACTGGATCATAACAAGTAGAGTAATGGCTATTGTGGTAGGAAAAACCAAGTGGAAGCCATTAGAATTGCCCCTACCTAAGAAAATAGTAAACCAAAAGCAATAGCACACTCCTGGAGGAACTGCAGAGATTACTGCCACCATCAAAGACTTGAAGGATGCAGGGGTAATGATTCCCACTACATCCCCATTCAACTCACCTACTTAGCCTGTGCAAAAACCAGACAGATCCTAGAAAATAACAGTGGATTGTCGAAAACAACCAGGTGGGGATTCCAATTACAGCTGCTGCTCCAGATGTAGTTTCATTGCTCGAGCAAATTAATACATTTCCTGGTACCTGGTATGCAGCTATTGATCTGGCTAATGCCTTTTTCTCCATATCTATTTCAAGGGATCACCAGAAGTTTGCCTTCAGCTTGCAAAGCCAGCAATACATCTTCAGTTGCCTACCTCAGAGGTACATCAACTCTCCAGCCCTATGCCATAATTTAGTCTGCAGGGATCTTGATTGCCTTTCCTTTGCACAAGACATTACACTGGTCCATTACATTGAGGACATTATGCTGACTGGACCTAGTGAGGAAGAAATGTCAATGAGTCAGGACTTATTGGTAAAATATTTGCATGCTAGAGGGTGGGAAATTAATCCCACAAAAATTCAGGTGAATTCCACCTCAGTGAAACTTCTAGGGGTCTAGTGGTGTGGGTCATGTTCAGATATTCCTTCTAAAGTGAAGAAGTTACTGCATCTGGCCCCTTCCGTGACTAAAAAGAAGGCACAACTCCTAGTGGGCCTCTTTGGATTTTGGAGGCAACATATCCCTCATTTAGTTGTGCTACTCCAGCCTATTCATCAAGTGACTCAAAAACCTACTAATTTTGAGAGGGGCCCAGAACAGAGAAGGTTCTGCAACAAGTTCAGGCTGCTGTGCTAGCGGCTTTGCCAATTAGACCATAAGATCTGGCTGATACAATAGTATTTGAAGTGTCAGTGGTAGATAGAGATGTTGTTTGGAGTCTTTGGCAGACCCCTATTGGTGAATTAGTGAAGACCCTTAGGAATTTGGAGCAAATCCCTGCCATCCTATGAAGATAACTACTCTCCTTTTAAGAAACAGCTTTGGCTCATTACTAGGCCTTAGTAGAGATTGAACGCTTAACCACGGGCCACTAAGTCACCGTGTGGCCTGAGCTGCCCATCATTAACTGGGCGTTGAGTGACCCACAGAGCCATAAAGCTGGACACGCATAGCAGCACATCATCAGTAAAAGAAAGCGGTATATATAAGATCAGGCCAGAGCTACACACGAAGGCACAAGTTGCATGAGGAAGTGGTCCAAATGCCTATGGTCTCCACTCTTCTCCCATTACTTTCCATCTCCCAGTCTGAATCTATGGCCTCACGGGGAGTTCCTTATGATCAGTTGACTGAGGAAGAGAAAACTCATACTTGGTTTACAGATGGTTCTGTGCAATATGCAGGCACCACTTGAAAGTAGACAGTGGCAGCACTACTTCCCCTTTCTGGGACCTCCTGAAGGACAGTGGTGAAGGAAAATCCTCCCAATAGGCAGCATTTCAAGTGCAACTGGTTGTTCACTTTGTTAGGCAGGTGAAATGGCCAGATGTGCAACTGTATACTGATTCATGGGCTGTGGCCAGTGGTTTGGCTGGATGCTTCTGCCAAAATTACCATCCATGGATATAACAGAACGCCTTATTCACCATCATGGTATCCCACACAGCAACATCTTGGATCAAGGCACTCACTTCACAGCACTGAATGTAGCAATGGGCCCATGCTCAATGGAATTCACTGGTGTTACCCTGTTCCCCAACATCCTGAAGCAGCTGGCTTGATAGAACAATGGAATGGCCTTCTAAAGACATAATTACAGAGCAAGCTACATGGCAATTATCTTACAGAGTTGAGCAATGTTCTCCAGGAGGCTGTATATGCTCCTAACCAGCATCCAGTATATAGTGCTGTTTCTCCCACAGCCAGGATTCATGGGTTCAGGAATCAAGGGATGGAAATGGGAGTGGCACCACTCACTAATACCCCTGGTGACCCACTCACAAAATTCTTGCTTCCTGTCCTCATGACCCTATGCTCTGCAGGTCTAGAGGTCTTAGTTCCAAGGGGAGTAATGCTCTCACCAGGAGACACAACACTGATTCCACTGAACTGGAAGTTAAGAATGTCACCTGGCCACTCTGGGCTCCTTATGCTGCTGGATCAACAGGCAAAAGAAGAGAGTCACAATATTGGCTGATGTGACTGATCCTGATTACCAGGAGGATATCAGATTGACATTATACAATAGAGGCAAAGAAAAGTATGTCTAGAATGCAGGCAATCCCTTAGGATGTCTCTTAGTACTACTATGCCCTATGATTAAAGTCAGTGGAAAAATACAGCAACCCAATTCCAAAATTACTACTAATGGCCCAGACCCTTCTGGAACGAAGGTTTTGGTCACCCCACTAGGCAAAGAACTACAACCAGCTCAGGTGTTTGCTGAAGGCAAAGGGAATACAGAAAGGGTGGTAGAAGGTACTTCTAAATACCAGTTACAATCACGTGACCAGTTGCAGAAATGGACTATAATTGCTATGAGTATTTCTTCCTAGTACATGTGCATCAAATATTTTTGTTTTCTCCACTTATAAAATATAAGGTGTAAGCAGGGCTAGTACGTTTTCAGTTGTGCATGTGTTAGTTCTATCATGTTAGGCGCAAGTATGACTTTATAAAAAAAATTGTCTTTTATTCAGAGATTATGTATGGTTTAAGAAGACTTGACAAGTGCCAAGGTTGACAAGGCTTGTACTGTGATCATTAAGATTACATATCAACTTGGCTAGGCCATGATTCTCAATCATGGCACTTATGACTTAGTTTGGCAGTCTTATAATGATGAGATCCAATATAACGTGATCACCTCCATGACAGGATCTGCTGTTAGTAGTCAATCAGTTGACAGGCAGTTTCCTTGGGGGTGTGGCCTGCACCCAATATAGGTGGACTTTCTAGCAAGGCTCACGGGCTTTTGCTCGCTCTGGATCCTGTAACTGGCTCCTGTTCATCTGGCCTCCAGTTCTTGGGACTTGAGATAGCAGATCACGTGCCATCTTACCTGCCAATCTTGGGATTTGTCAGTCTCTGCAGGCTGTGAGCCAGAGGCCTGCTGTCTGATGTGCCAATCTTGGGTTCACCAGCCTCTGCAGCTGAGTCAGGAGAAGCCTCCAGTCTGGCCCACAGACTTGGAACTTTCCAGCCTTTACAACCACGTGAGCCACTTCCTTGATATAATTCTTTTTATATATTTATATGCTTTATTGGTTTTGCTTCTCTAGAGACCCCAGCCTAAGACAGATGGTTTGTGCGATATGAAGGCACCATACAAAAGTGGACAGTGGCAGCACTGCAGCCTCTTTTTGGGAATTCCCTGAAGGACAACAGTGAAGGGAAATCCTCTCAGTGGGCAGAATTTTGAGCAATGCACCTGGCTGTTAACTTTGCTTGGAAGGAGAAATGGCCAGATGTACATTTGTAAACTGATTCATGAGCTGTGGCCAATAGTTTGGCTGGATGGTAAGGTACTTAGGAGCAACATGGTTGGAAAATTGAAGACAAGGAGGTATGGGGGAGAGGTGTGCGGACAGACATCTCTGAATGGGCCAAAGCATGAAGGTATTTGTGTCTCATGTGAATGCTCAGTTGTCTTAGTTACCTAGTGCTGCTATACCAGAAATACCACAAGTGGGTGGTGACTTTAACAAAGAGAAATTTATTTTCTCACAGTTAGGAGGCCAGAAGTCCAAATTGACAGCACTGGCTGTAGTGGAAGGCTTCCCCTCTGTCAGCTCTAGGCCAAGGTCCTTGCTCCTTGGTTCCTTGGCATCTTCATGTGGTGTGGCATCCATCTTCACCCATCTCTTCTTGCTTCTCTGTATCGAATCTACTGGGTTTATATCTCAAAAGAAATTAACTTAAGACATGTCCTACACTAATATTGCCTCTTTAGCATAACAAAGAAAACCCATGCCTAAATGACATTATAACCATGAATACAGGAGTTAGAATTCACAAGACATATTTTCGGGGGACACATTTCTATCCATAACACATCAAACGGTGACCTCGGTAGAAGAGGATTTTAACAATCAAGTTGATAGTATAATGCATTCTGTGGATACCAGTCAGCCTCTTTCCCCAGCCACTCCTGTCATTGCCCAATGGGCTCATGAACAAAGTGGCCATGATGGCAGGGAGGGAGGTTATTCGTGGGCTCAGCAACATGGACTTCCACTCACCAAGGCTGATTTGGTTACAGCCACTGCTGACTGTCCAATCTGTCAGCAGCAGAAGACCAACACTGAGTCCCTGATACGGCAACTTTTCTTTGGGGTAATCAGCCATCAAGCTGCTCGCAGATTGATTACATTGCCCCACTTTTATCATGGAAAGGGCAGTGTTTTGTTGCTACTGGATAAACACTTAACTTCAGATACAGATATGCCTTCCCTGCACACAATGCTTCCACCAAAACTACCATCCAAGGAGATAACAGAATACCTTATTCACCATCATGGTATCCCACACAGCAACATCTTGGATCAAGGCACTCACGTCACAGCAAATGAAGTGTGGCAATGGGCCCATGCTCATGGAATTCACTGGTCTTACCTGTTCCCCATCTTCCTGAAGCCGCTGGCTTGACAGAACAATGGAATGGCCTTCTAAAGACACAATTACAGTGCCGCTATGTGGCAGTATCTTGCAGGGTTGTGGCAATGTTCTGCAGGAGGCTGTATAAGCTCCAAACCAGTGTCCAATATATAGTGCTGTTTCTCCCACAGCCAGGATTCATGGGTTCGGGAATTAAGGGGTGGAAATGGGAGTGGCACCACTCATTATTACCCCTAGTGATCCACTTGCAAAATTTTTGCTCCCTGTCCTCACAACCCTATGATCTGCAGGTCTGTAAGTTTTAGTTCCAAAGGAAGGAACGTTTCCACCAGGAGACACAACACTAATTCCACTAAAGTAGAAGCTAAAAATGCCACGTGGCCACTTTGGAACCTCATGCCTCTGGAACAACAGGCAAAAGCAGGGAGTTACCATAATGGCTGATGTGATTGATCCTGATTACCAAGAAGAAATTGGATTGATATAACGTAATGGAGATAAAGAAAAGTATGTCTGAAATGCAGGAGATCCCTTAGGGTGTCTATTAGTACTACCATGCCCTGTGATTAAAGTCAATGGAAAACAACAGCACCCCAATTTCAACATGACTACTAATGGCCCAGACCCTCCAGGAATGAAGGTTTGGGTCACCGCACCAGATAAAGAACCACGACCACCTGAGGTGCTTGCTGAGGGCAAATGGAATAAAGAATGGGTGGTAAAAGAAGGGAGCCCTGTTGGCACATTGGTTAAAAGCTTGGCTGCTAACCAAAATATTGGCAGTTAGAATCTACCAGCTGTTCCTTGGAAATCCTATGGGGCAGTTCTACTCTGTCCTATAGGGTCACTATGAGTCAGAATTGACACGACAGCAAGGGGTTTGGTTTTTCAGTTTTGATGAAAGTAGTTCTAAATACCAGCTATGACCACAAGACCAGCTGCAGAAATGAGGGCTGTAATTGTTACGAGTATTTCTTCCCTGTTTTGTTATGTTTGTGCATGTGCATAAAACACCTTTTCTTCCTTCATCCCATTACTTACTACAAAATACATGATGTAGAAGGGGCTAGTGAGTTTTCAGTTGCATGCATGTTAGGCACAAGTATGACCTTATAATTGTCTTTATATAGAGATTATGTATGGTTTAAGGAAATGCGTATAGGTGCCAAATTGACAAGGGGTGGACTGTGAGGCATAATGTTATGTGTCAACTTGACTAGACTATGATTCACAGTAGTTGGCAGACACTATGTAATCCATTTCCATTTTGTGATCTGATGTGAGCGGCCAATCAGTTGAAAGAGGAGTTTCCTTGGGGGTGTGGTCTGCCTCCAGTATATAAATGGATGTTCTACCAAAGCTCACTCTTTTTTCTCAATCCCGCATTCTTCTCTCTGCCTGACCTATGTTCTTGGGACATAAGCCTGCAAAACTCCCTGACCTGCTGCCTGACTTGCGCATTTTTGGTTTGTCATTCACAACCATGTGAGCCAACAGAGGTCTTCACCTTGTTGCCTAACCCATAGATTTGGGACTTGCCAGCCCCACAACTGCACGAGCCATTTCACTGAAGTAAATTTCCCTCTCTACAATTCTCTGGCTTGCTCCTCTAGAGAACCCATACTAAGACAGAATCTGTGGAAGAAAGATGATTCATATTAGATTTTACTAAATTATGAAAGGGATCAAATGATTCCAGTTTAGGACTAAACCAAAAGCAAAGAAGTTTCCTGAATAAATTGAATGCTTTGAAGGCCAGCGTAGCAGGGGCCGGCTTTGGGGACCATGGTTTCAGGGGACATCTAAGTCAATTGGCATAATAAAATCTATTAAGAAAACATTCTACATCCCACTTTGAAGAGCGGTATCTGGGGTCTTAAACACTAGTACGTGGCCATATGAGACGCATCAATTGGTCTCAACCCACCTGGAGCAAAGGAGAATGAAGAACACCAAGGACACAAGGTAATTATGAGCCCAGGAGACAGAAAGGGCCACATAAACTAGAGACTACATCAGCCTGAGACCAGAAGAACTAGATGGTGCCCACCTACAACCGATGACTGCCCTGAAAGGGAACACAACAAAGAACCTGAGTGAACAGGAAAGCAGTGGGATGCAGACCTCAAGTTCTCTTAAAAAGACCAGACTTAATGGTCTGACTGAGACTAGAAGGACCCTGGTGGTCATGGCCCCCAGGCCCTCTGTTAGCCCAGTACAAGAACCAATCCCAAAGCCTACTCTTCAGACAGGGATTGGACTAGACAATGGGACAGAAAAAAATGCTGGTGAAAAATGAGCTTCTTGATCAAGTAGACACTTCAGACTATTTGGCATCTCCTGGCTGGAGGAGAGATGAGAGAGCAGAGAGGATTAGAAGCTGGTGGAATGGATACAAAAAGATAGAGTGGAGGGAAGGAGCAGGCTGCCTCATTAGGGGGAGAGCAATTATGAGTATATTGCAAGGTGTATATAAATTTTTGTATGAGAGGCTGACTTGATTTGTAAACTTTCACTTAAACCACAATAAAGATTAAAAAAAAAAAAAATGGTTCCAGTTTAGAAAGTGGAGAATGTAAAAATCAGAAAAAAAAATCCTGATGCACACTGGGGTGTACAAACTCTAAACCTCTCGGTGACAGGTAAGCAAGCAATAAGCAGAAATACTCAACCTGTATACGCAAGCCCCTCTAACAGTGCAACAGTGTGAGTTAAATGTACCTGTTGGCAGAGCAATGAGTTATTTGGTACCCTGCATGGTAGAGGCTTTAAATAAATAGTTTTATTATACCTCAAGTCCAGGACAATGACTCTGCCTAATATAACTGAAACACTCCCCAAACCTATGACCATTTTTGGAGCCCTCGTGGCACAGTGGTTAACAGCTCAGCTGCTAACCAAAAGGCTGGCAGTTCGAATCCAACAGCTGCTCCTTGGAAACTCTATGGGGCAGTTCTACTCTCTACTACAGGGTCGCTATTAGTCAGAATCGACTCAATGGCAAGGGGTTTAGTTTTTGTTTGGATGACTATTTTGGGGATAGGTCAGCAATGCATGTGAAGTGGAAGAATAAACCACTGTCAGCCTCCATCTGAATCTAAATTACTTTTTCACTAAAAAGCATACTAAGTCCATCAAATGTTAAAAATTCTGTGGACTACATAATTCTGTGTTAAGTTTCAGCAGGAGAGTTTAGGCTTGCCCAGTTCCTCTGGATATAAAGTTATGTCTGCCCCTAGGGCTGAGGGTGGATGGAGTTGATAAACTATGACATTCCACAGGTTATTTCCTAAGTAATGGCAAACAAGGCAGAAAATCCAGTCCCTACTGCACCTACCTGTAGATCTTATTTTTCAAAAAGCTTCTCATGCCTATAAAACTAAAGTTGTATAAGGATAAAAACATTGCCGTAAGAAATAAGTAAATAACCTATAAAGTACAAAGAAAAAAAAAACCCACTGCCTAGTGTATATATTAAAAACATGTCTATAAATTCTTTGATACACCCCTTTGAAGAAGTTAAACTTAATCCTTCCCCCCTTGAGTGTGGCTGGTCTTAGCAACTCATTTCATCAGTTAGAATATGGTGGAAGGGACAGTGTGTCACATCAGAAACCTGGCCATAAAAGGCATTATGGTTCCCTCCTTGTTCACTTTCTATGGGATCATTTGCTCTGGGGGAACCCAGTTGCCATGTCATGAAGAAATTCAAGTAACCTTATGGTGAGACCTGAATGGTACGCAACTGAGGCTCCTGCTAAAAGCAATGTGATTGAACTACCTTGGAAATCAATCCACTAGCCTCAATCAAGCCCTCAGATGACGAAAGCCCCAGGTGACTTCTTGACTTCAGTGTCTTAAGAGACTTTGAGCCAAATCTGTGCAGCTAAGCCACTCCCAAATCCCCAATCTTAAGGAAATGTGCGATAATAAGTGCACTGTTTTAAGCTGCTAAGTTTTGGGGCAATTTGTTATGAAGTAATACAGGGTCAGCAAACTACATCCTATGGTCCAGCCACCTGTTTCTGTAAATGATTTTATTGAAACAAAGTTACACCCATTCATCTACATATTGTGGATGGTTACTTTCACATGAAAATGGAAGAGGTAAGTAGTTGAGATCATATGGCCTACAAGCCTGAAATATTGACAATCTGACCATTTAAGAAAAAATTTGTAAACACCTGCCATAATAGATAATTAATAAAACAGGCTTAGAAAACAAAAATTAGTCTCGTGGTTCTGTTTCTGGCAATGGTAGATTTGTTGACAAGCAATCTTCTCAATAAGAACAACTATAAAAGCTAGAAAAAATATTAAAAACAGAAAACTCTGCTGGAGGGTATTAAGAGACCTACCAAGGCAGTGAGAATTTATGGGGCTAATATCTGGAAGAGGAAAAGAGCCAAGAATTTGGAGCTGTTTTTCCTGATCAAGGTAATTGCTGATTCTGAAAGTGCCTTAGTCATCTAGTACCACTGTAACAGAAATACCACAGGTGGATTGCTTTAACGAAGACAAATTTATTCTCTCACTGCCTAGTAGGCTACAGGTCCAAATTCAGGAGGTCAGCTCCAGGGGAAGGCTTTCTCTCTCTGTCAGCTCTGGAGAAAGGTCCTTGTCATCAGTCTTCCTTGGTCTGGGAGCATCTCAGCACAGGAACCTCAGATCCAAAGGACACCCTCTGTTCCTGGCACTGCTTTCTTGGTGGTATGAGGTCTCCAACTCTCCGCTTGCTTCCCCTTCCTTTTATCTCTTGTAAGATAAAAGGTGGTGCAGGTCACCCCCCAGGAAAACCCCCTTTACATTGGATCAGGGATGTGACCTGAGCAATGGTGTTACATCCCACCCTAGTCCTCTTTAACCACAGGCAGAGGTTATGATTTAAAATACATAGGAAAATCATAAAATGGAAGACAACCACCCATGACCTAACCAAGGTGACATATTTTTGGGGGGCACAATCCAACCTAGTACAGAAAGCACAAGCAGTTGCTAAAAGTCTGGGTCACTGAACAGGCCTTCCAGACTCATATGCAGTTAAGTGACAAAAGAAAGTTTGGGGTAAAACAGGAGGTAGAGGCCCTGGTGAAATCACAAGGCCCTGAAGGACTAAATACTACACGTAAGAAACACGTAAGAGTGGACTATAAATAGAATAACAATCATAAGGCATGCATCCCAGCTTTGAATAACCTCAATTCCTGATCAAGAGAATCTTCTAGACTGCTCGCCAAAAGCAAAAGCAAATCATCTCTGGAGGAAGATAATATCATCCGGAACCTCAGATTATCTCTGTATTTTCATTCACAATGTTCACCACTCAATCACAAATAACTAGACATACAACAGAAAATAAAAAGACTGAAAATCAAGAGAAAAAAACAGGTAGTGAAAATAGACCCATTGGACACCCAAGCATGGACTTTCAAAATGCAATGATTAACATGTTGTTGTTGTTGTTGTTAGGTGCCGTCATGTCGGTTCCGACTCATAGCAACCCTAAGCACAACAGAACGAACCACTGCCCAGTCCTGAGCCATCTTCACAATCGTTGTTATGCTTGAGCTCATTGTTGCAGCCACGGTGTCAATCCACCTCGTTGAGGGTCTTCCCCTTTTCTGCTGACCCTGTACTCATCTGCAAGAAGTTAAATGCAAAGATACATATTTTCAGCAAGGAACTAAAAACTATTTAAAAAAATAATCAGATGAATATTCTAGAACTGAAATTAGGAACTCACTGTATGGGTTTAATACCCGATTAGGCACATGTGATGAGAAAGTTAGTGATATAACCACAAGGAAACATCAGGCAAACTCAAAATGAGGAAAATTCTTCCAAAAAAAAAGTATTTGTCAAAAATATTAAAGCCATAGGAGACAAAGGCTGTAAAAAAAAGTTCCATCTTAAACGAAACAAAGAGACATGATAATCAAAAGCAATACCTGAATGCAGGCTGAACACTGAAATAGAAGGGTTAAAGTGCTGTAAAAGTTGTTATTGGGTCAACTGACAAAACTGGAATATGGACTGTAGATTAAAAAAACATTAGATACAAGTATTATATCAATATTAAACATACTGAAATTGATAACTTTCTAAAAGAAAACTTATCTTTAAGAAGTATAAAAGTTGTGCAGAAATGAGAATGTTCACACATTGTGAAGAATGTAACCAATGTCACTGAACAATTTGTGTAGAAATCGTTGAATGGGAACCTAAGCTGCAATGTAAATCTTCACCAAAAACACAATCAAATACTGTTTAAAAAAAAAATAGAAAATCTGAAGTATTTAGGGGGGTAAGAGCCATAACGTAAAAAAAAAAAAAAAAAAAGAACAGAAACCTGAGATCTGTGGTAAAATGTCAAATACTCTAATACATGTGTAACTGAAAATCCAGAAGAACAAGAGAGAGAAGAGTGGGCAAAAGAAGTGTTTGAAGAGACACTAGTTCAGAATTTTCCAAAATTAATGAGACAATCCCAAGCAGGAAAGAAAAACAGGCCTAAATAGCACATACTCAAATTGCTGAAAACCAAAAATAAAGGGAACATCTTGAAAGCAATCAGAGAAAAAGAAACTACACAAATGGTAGAAATAATAAGAATGGCAGCTGGCTTGTCATCAGAAACAAGAGTCCAGAAGACAGAGGAGTGACAGCTTTAAAGTGTTAAACCAAAACAAAAACTGTCAACCTGGAATCTATAGACAGCAAAAATATTCTTTAAAATGAAAGCAAAATAAAAACATGTTCAGATAGACAAAAACTGAAAGAATTCATTTCCAACAAGCCTGTAGTATAAGAAACATGTTTTTTAAAAGTTCTATATACTTACGGGAAAAAAAATCTCAGATAGAATCCTGGTTCTGCAGAAGGCAACAAAGAATACCAGAAAGAATATAAAGGTCAGAAAATATAAAAGACCTTTACAAATATTATTCCTATTTTTATATGTATGTATTATTAAATTTCTTTAAAGATTTTTTGTTTTATAAAGTAAAAATAACAAAAGAACATGGAGTTTATAAAATCTATAAAAGATACATGACAACGAAAACACAAAGGAAAGGTAATAATTGAAAACTACATTAATAAAGATCTTAAATGTTAGTGAACTAATAGAATACATTTAATATAGATTCTGGTATTCTAAAGACATAAAGTATCATCTCCAGAGAAAGCACACACACCACACACACACACAAAGAAACAAAGCTAAAAAGTCAACACAACAGATAAAGTGGAACGCTAAAACACTTGATTTGGCCAAAAATGGGGGCTAGGGAAAAAAAGAACCTATTAATTTGAGAATTGGCCCAAAAAAAGAAGGCTGATCATCGTTAACATGGCACCAGCTAACATTTACCTTGTCCTTACTACGCATATGGCATTCAGCTAAGCACTTTACATTATCTCCTTTAAACCAGTTGGACAGTTTTTTTTTAAATCTGCACATAGTAGAAGCTTGGATAGGTTATATAACTTGTCAATGGTCGTGCTCCCTGACGTCAAAATTCGTGTTCCTAATTTCTGTCTTAAAGCTTTTAGATACTATTCTATGGCCTACTTTTTTTCACATAACATACTATCTACTCCATCCTTTTTATTGACTGTGTATGTTTCAATCACCTCACATGCATGCGAAAGCTGGACAATAAATAAGGAAGACCGAAGAATTGACGACTTTGAATTACGGTATTGGTGAAGAATATTTACTATAACATGGACTACCAAAAGAACAAACAAATCTGTCTTGGAAGAAGTAGTGTCAGAATGTTCTTTAGAAGTGAGGATGGTGAGACTTGGTCTCACATACTTTGGACATGTTATCAGGAGGGATCAATCCCTGGAGGAGGGCATCATGATTGGTAAAGAAGAAGGTCATCAGAAAGGAGAAAGATCCTCACTGAGATGGACTGACACAGTGGCTGCAACAGTGGGCTCAGACCTGACAGTGATCCTGAGGACAGTGCAGGGCCAGGCAGGCTTTTGTTCTCTTGTACGCAGGGTCGCTGAGTTGGAACCGACTCGACAGCACCTAGCGACAAAAACATTGTATTCCATGGGTAGACTGTATTTTCCAAAATGGTCACAGCATGATCCGATATTCTCTCCTTACAAAGTGATCCTGATATTCCACCCATGCAGAAGTGTGGTCTCTGTTCCCTTCCCTAGAATTTGGGTAGGCTTGACTAAGGCAGAAGTGATGCTGTTATTTCTGAGACTAGGTCATAACAGGCAACAGTGGTTCTCTACCTGGTTCTCTCGGAACACTGATTCTTGGAAGCCAGGCACCATGCTGTGAAGAAGCCCAAACAGCAACAAGAAAAAGCCATGTGTAGGTATTGCTGTCAGCAGCTCTTGCTGAGGTCCTATCCAACAGCATCAACCACCAGACTTGTGTGAAAATCTTCAGATCAGTGTTATCTAACAGAAACAGAATGTAAACCACAAACGGGGACCACGTATCACTTCAAATTTTCTACTAACCACGTTAAAACTTAATTTTAATATTAACAATATATTTGACACAAATTTAATTTTAATTATTTTTATTAAGTATTATTATTGAGATTTTTTAAAATAACTTTTATTGTGCTTTAAGTGAAAGTTTACAAATCAAGTCAGTCTGTCACATATAAGCTTATATACACCTTACTACGTACTCCCATTTACTCTCCAGCCCGCTCCCTCCTTCCAGTCTCTCCTTTCGTGACCGTTTTGCCAGTTTCTAACCCTCTCTACCCTCCCACCTCCCCTCCAGACAGGAGATGCCAACACAGTCTCAAGTGTCCACCTGATACAAGTAGCTCACTCTTCATCAGCATCTCTCTCCAACCCATTGTCCAGTCCCTTCCATGTCTGATGACTTGTCTTCGGGAATGGTTCCTGTCCTGGGCCAACAGAAGGTTTGGGGACCCTGACCGCCGGGATTCCTCTAGTCTCAGTCAGACCATTAAGTCTGGTCTTTCTATGAGAATTTGGGGTCTGCATCCCACTGTGAGATTTTTTTTTTAACACTGTCTTCAAAGTCTGATGTGAATTTTTCATTTACAGCATTTCTCAATTCAGACTGCCCACATTTCCAGTGCTCAGGAGTCACTAGTGACAACCATATCGGACAGTGCAGCTTCAGGTGATTCCACCACTGTCTTAGATTCCTGCCCTAGGCCAAACACCCAATAGTGGGCAGATGCACTTGACAGCTGTTTATAAGGCACGTACACTCATAGCTTAGGGGAAGGACATGACCTGCCATACTGGGACAGGTGGAGACTACACCTGGGAACAGGGTGAAGAACCAAGGGTTTTGGGAGGGAGCTTTATAGTACTAAGAATGTGTGACAACCCTTAGCTCCCATGGGAGGATGTGACTAGCTTGTTTGACTAATTCCATGGGCTGGCAGGGAACTGAAGCCCACTATTCAGCTATAAGCTGGAAACTGCACCTGGCCTCTGTGATAAGGAGAGTTGTTTGGCTAGGGGACCCTGAAGCAGAGTGGTGAGGGGAACTTAGAGCATTCGAAGCCCTCTTGATTTTATTAGATATCAAAGTAGCAGATAATATTGATCATTCATTTTAGGCCTTACATCGCAACTTCCCAACTGCCAAGTCACCTCAAGCCTTGAGTGTTCCTAGTTGAGACCTCAGTCCTTCAGACATGACGGAGTTGGAAAGCTGTTCCTAGTATGCCCTTTCTAAACTCCTCCTCACACACAGAATCAGTGAGCACAACAAAATGGTAACAACAGTAACTGGGATACTAGCCTATAAACATTCTATAATTTATTTAAACATTTCCCTATTTAGGTGTTTCTTCTACCTTCTTCCCAAATTTTTATTATTATGCTATGTTGAGCAATAATATCTCTGTAAGCTAGTTTAATTATTTCCTTATATAGTTTGAGAGTAGCATTTCTGGGTCAAGGCAAACATACTTTTAGTAGATTTAGATTCATATTGCCAAACTGCTACCTAATTTTTAGTTTTCACTAACAATCATGTTATCTCAAGAATAGACGATGCAGTGAACACTAATAACAGAAGACCAGATGAGTTGTGGAATGACATCAAGGACATCATGCATTAAGAAAGGAAGAGGTCACTAAAAGACAGGAAAGAAAGAAGACCAAAATGGATGTCAGAAGAGACTCTGAAACCTGCTCTCAAAAACAGAGTAGCTAAAGCAAAAGGAAAACATGATGAAGCAAAAGAGCTGAACAAAAGATTTCAAAGGGTGGCTCAAGAAGACAAAGTAAAACTATTATGATGACACATACAAAGACCTGGAGTTAGAAAACCAAAACGGAAGAACAAGCTCAGCATTTCTCAAGCTGAAATAACTGAAGAAAAAAATTCCAGCTTCAAGTTACAATAATGAAGGATTCTATGAGCAACATACTGAACAACGCAGAAAGCATCAGAAGAAGGTGGAAGCAATACACAGTCACCATAGCAAAAAGAATTGGTCAACATTTAATCATTTCAGACAGCAGCATAGGATCAAGGACCAATGGTGCTGAAGGAAGAAGTCCAAGCTGCACCAAATGCACTGACAAAAAACAAAGCCCCAGGAATGGATGGAATAACAACTGTGATGTTTCAACAAATGGATGCAACCCTGGAAGTGCTCATTCATCTCTGCCAAGAAATTTGGAAGACAGCTATCTGGCCAACCAACTGGAAGAGATTCACATTTCTGCTCTTTTCAAAGAAAGGTGATCCAATTAAATGCGGAAATTATCAAAGAATATCATTAATATCACATGTAAGTAAAATTTTGCTGACGATCATTCAAAAGGGTTTGCAGGAATACATCGACAGGGAGCCACCAGAAATTCAAGCCAGATTCAGAAAAGGACATGGAACAAGGAATACCATTGCTGATAACAGATGGATCTTGGCTGAAAGCAGAGAATACCAGAAAGATGTTTACCTGTTTTATTGACTATGCAACGGCATTCGACTTGGTGGACCATAGCAAATTATGGATAACATTGTGAAGAATGGGAATTAAGAACACTTAATTGTGCTTCTGATGAACTTGTAAACAGATCAAGCAGCAGTCATTTGAACAGAACAAGGGGAAACCATGTGGTTTAAAGTCAGGAAAGGTGTGCACCAGGGTTGTATCTTTTCACCATACTTATTCAGTCTGTATGCTGAGCAAATAATCCAAAGTTGAACTATATGAAGAACGGGGCATCAGGATTGGAGGAAGACTTCATTAACAACCAAAATTATGCAGACGACACAAACTTGTTTGCTAAAAGTAAAGAGGACTTGAAGCATTTACTGATGAAGATCAAAGACTACAGCCTTCAGTATGGATTACACCTCAACATAAAGAAAACAAAAATCCTCACAACTGGACCAATAAGCAACATCATGAAAAATGGAGAAAAGATTGAAGTCGTCAAGGATTTAATCTTACTTGGATCCAAAATTAACACCCATGGAAGCAGCACTCAAGAAATCAAACGATGCACTGCTTTGGGCAAATGTGCTGCAAAAGACCTCTGTAATGTGTTAAAAAGCAAACATATCACTTTGACAACTAAGATGTGCCTGACCCAAGCCATGGTGTTTTCAATTGTTTCATATGCGTGGGAAAGCTGGGCAACGAATAATGAAGACCGAAGAATTGAAGACTGTAAGTTATGGTGTTGGCGAAGAATGTTGAATATACCATGGACTGCCAAAAGAACAAACCTGTCTTGGAAGAAATACAGCCAGAATGCTCCTTAGAAGCAAGAATGGCGAGACTTCGTCTCACATACTTTGGACATGTTATCAGGAGGGACCAGTCACTGGAGAAGGACATCATGCTTAGTAGAGAGTCAGCAAAAAAAGAGGGAGATGCTCAAGGAGATGGACTGACACAGAGGCTGCAATAATGGGCTCAAGCGTAACAACGATCATGAGGATGGCACAGGGCCAGGTAGTGTTTCTTTGTGTTGTGTGTCACTATGAGTCAGAACTGACTTGACAGCACTTAACAACAATCACATACATGTGCCCAACTGTGACGTTTTTGATTAATTCCATCCTTTTCAAGTTTCTTGCACCAAAGGCTTACTTCCTTTCTTTTTTATTTTGTCACATTCTTCTATGATTTTCCCTTAAGTTTTAAACTACACCAGTGATATATTTTCATCGTAAAGATTCAAGTAATGCAATAAACTACATAGATGGGGTACTATGCCATTACTCTATGACTTGGCTTTTTAGATTTCCTCCAACTTTCTTTTTTAACTATCATGGGATCTTTCAATTGCTACATAACATTCCATAATAACTACATACTGATATACATTTAGGTTCTTCCCCCATTCCACTAGTCCAAACCCATACAATGAATATCCTCACAAGTGTAAAGTTCTCCAGGATTACAGGCACACAGAATATTTTTATTGAAAGAGCAGTTTTTTGAATGTCCCCTCTTTGACGTCAAAAGGAGTGAACTATTCTAAACGATTTACCACACTAATTACATTTGACAGATCTTTGTTATGAATTTTCTTATGCTGTTTAAGTGCTGAACTTTGGGGAAAGGCCTTCCCATGTTCATTACAATCATAAGGTTTTTCTCCAGTATGGAGTCTCCGATGTTCAACAAGGCTTGAGTTCTGTCTGAAGGCTTTCCCACATTTCTTACAGTAATAGGGTTTTTCTCCAGTATGAATTCTCTGATGTCCAACAAGGTTTGAGCTTTTTGTAAAGGCTTTCCCACAATCACTACACTCATGGGGTTTACCTCCACTATGAGTTTTCTGATGTCCAGCAAAGGATGAGCTATACCTGAAAGATTTTCCACATGTACTACAGTGATATACGGTTTCTCTCCTGTATGCATTCTTTGATGACTAATAAGAGTTGAGCTCTTCCTAAAGGCTTTTCCACATTTACTACACTGACATGGTTTCTCCCCCATATGGATTTCTGATGCTCCAACATGGTTGAGTTATCCCTGAAAGCTTTCCCACATTCATTACATTTAAAAGGCTTCTCTCCACTATGAATTCTCTCATGACGAGTAAGGGCTACGCTCTGAGCAAAGGCTTTGCCGCAGATGCTACATTTGTAGGGTTTGTGGCCAGTATGAGTTCTCTGATGACTTTAAAGGACTGAATTCTTTCTGAAAGTTTTTCCACATTCACTGCATTTATGAGGTTTCTCTTCAGAATGAATTCTCTTATGATTAATATATGTTGAGTGCTTTTTGAGGAATTTCCCACATTCAATACATATGTAAGGCTGCTTGTCTATGTGAATTTTATGATGATTTAAAAGGGATGAGCTGCTCATAAAGGCCATCCCACATTCTTTACATTTATGGGGTTTCTCACCAATATGATTTCTCTGGTGGTTAATAAAAGAGGAATTATATTTGAAGACTTTCCCACATTTCTTACATTTATAGTGCCTCTTCTCTGTGGATCTTCTGTCCTCCCAATCCAGACTTCTTTCCATTATGACACTTTTTGTTTGCTCTCCCAGAAGAGATTCTTCAGAAGTATTTTGCTTTAGAGTTGATATCTTTGCTTCAAACCAGTACTCCTGAACTAAAAGAAAAATTTTGAAAATTCAATTGTTCTCTATGTTGAAAATCTTAAAATAAGCGTTGCAGAAGGATAAGGATAATTCTACATAACCAAGGGTTATGTAAAATTAATGTGTCCCACATGCAATTCTTGCTAAGAAAGATAGTAAGACTAAAGATAGGAGAAGTGAGAAGGAGTCTAAAAAATCGGAAGAAAGTTATACTACAAATAAGGTATTTAAGGAATACAAAAAATATCTACGAGTTAGGAAGGTAAAACAGGAAACAGCCAAAAACAAAGAATAGATAGGAATGTGAAGGATGATCAGAGAATAAACACAAATTTGGGGAGAAAGCCAAGTTTCACAAAGCAAAAGTCATGATTACTACAGCAGATTCCTATAGGGTGACTGGTGTACTTGAGAACGTTACAATGTCCTCAAGAACTTGAGAATTAACATTTCTCTGTGACAATTTAACTGCGAATCAACATTTAACCATCTGAGAAGAAAATTTTAAAAGTATTGAAGGAATCAAAACAGTTGCCAAGCCAACAACATTTTAGCGTAACCTAATCTAAGTTTTAAACGTATCTTATAAAGAGCATGCTGATCAACAGGTGAACTATGTGATTTTTCTCTAGCTGATTACAAAAGTACAGACACAAGATGCAAGAGAGAGTAGGCAAAAGGGATTCTTTCAAGGAGGGTCTGCAAAACAAATGGAGCCAAACTTGTGGTAAAATCAACAATCGTTCAATTATTTTACAGAATGGATACTTTCTTTTAAAAATAATTTTTATGGAGACACCCCAAAAGTATGGCCCAGACACCCTTTTAGCTCAATAATGAAGTCACTCCTGAGATTCACCCTTCATCCAAAGATTAGACAGGCCCATAAAACTAAATGAGACTAAATAGGCACACCAGCCCAGGGGCAAGGACTAGAAGGCAGGAGGAGACAAGAAAGCTGGTAATAGGGAACCCAACGTTGAGAAGAGTGTTGACACGTCATGGGGTTGTTAATTAATGTCATAAAACAATATGTGTGCTAACTGTTTAATGAGAAGCTAGTTTGTTCTGTAAACCTTCATCAAAGTACAAAAAAGATAAAAATAACTTTTATGCATACGTTTGTGCAGGTGTCCATGTTTATATATTCTTATATATTTATATCTATCAGTCCAGGGGAAATTCCATAAATCAGAATTAGTTCAGACTAATTTTCTTCAGGAAAACCAAATTAGAGGTGAAGTCTGGTGAGAAATAGCCCAGATCCTTCAAATGGGCTTTAATGGAATATGTATTTAATACATAATGATGACACTAGAGAAAATTTCAGGATACTGATTGTAACGGTAGATGAAGGCAAATTAGTCAGATAAGGAGAAAGGCACACACACAGATACCTGCTCCATGACAAAGGCGGCCCTGAAGGGCAATGAGGAAAAGAAGAATTTGCATTGGCACACTTTTTTGGGGAAAAAAGTAAACATGAACCTTACTTCATACCATGCACACAAATCAAATTTAAGAAAAAAGTAGATAAAATGTGAAAGACCAACAATAAAGCTTCTAGAAGTTAACACAGGAGAATGCCTTCATGAAATTGGGGAAAGGAAAGATTTAATAAACAGGATACAAAAAGTATGGACAAGAAGTGAAAATATTGTTAAATTAGAGTTCAATAAAATTAAGAATTTCTGTTTATAAAAAGACAATTAACAGTAAAACTGCAAACCACAGAGAAGGGGTAATACTATATATGCAATCAACAGAAGGCTTTTTGAGTAGCTACTGCACAAAGATGATATGCAATGGCTAATAAACATTTGAAAATGTCCTCACTATCATTAGATATCTGGGATATTATCTGAATATTAAAACCACAACACACTACATACCCACCAGAATGACTAACTTCAAAAGACTGACAACACTGAGTGTTGCCAAGGATATGAAATAATGAGAACTCTCACACACTGATGGAGGAAGTATAAATTGGTACAAAACTTTGGGAAACAATTTGGCATATGTTGAAGACTTGAGTATCTTATGAAACAGAAATTCCACTGGCATATGCCCAACATAAATGTATCCACATATGAACCAAGAGATATGTATAAGAATGTTCACAACAGCATTCATAATAGTCCAAACCTGGAAACATCCAAAATACCTTTCAATGGTACGAGATAAACTGTGGAACAGTCATATAATGAAATATTCTATATCACTGGTTTCTAAGTATGGTCCCAGACCAGCAGCACCTGCATCAGCTTCACCCAGAAACTTGTTAGAATTCTTAAACCACATTCCAGACCTATTAAATAAAAAAAGTCTGCAGGTGAGGACTAGTGCTTTGTATTTTAAAATTCATTCTGATGCATGCTACAGTTTAAGAACCTTTGCTCCACAGCAAGGAAAAATGGATGAACTGCACAAAATGTTGTGTGTAATAAGCCAGACAAAAATACTACCTACTATATGATTCCATTCATATAAAGTTGAAAAACAGGCAAATATTAACTACAGTGTTAGAAACCAGAACAGTGATGACTTCAGAGGGGAGGGAAAAATATGCATAAGGACTGGAAGGTATCTAGATATAACTACTGAACAATGTCTTAAACAAATGGTACTTGCAAAGCTGGATTTCCACATGCAGAAAAATGAAACAAGAGCCATATCACATGCCATACATAAAAACTAATTCAAAATGGATCAAAGACCTAAACATTAAGTCTAAAAATCATACAGTTCTTGGAAGAAAATATAGGAGCAAAGCTTTGAGGCCTAATTTTATTGAATGACAGATTATCAAACATGACAATCAATGCACAAGCAGCAGAAAACAGATAACAGGGACCTCATAAAACTTAAATTTGTTCATCAAAAAACTTTATCGAGAGAGTAAAGATACAACCTATACACTAGGAAAAAATCTCCAGGAACGATTTAACTGATAAAGGTCTAAAATATATAGAAAATTTCTATGATGTAACAACAAAAAGACAACCCAATAAAAACTTGGCAAGAGCATGAAAAGGCACTTCACCACAGAAATGATGCTCAATGTCATTAGCTATCAAAGAAATGCAAACCAAAACTACAATGAGATACCATGTCACTCTCACTAGGATGGCCAACATTAAAACAAAACTGTAAAATAACAAGTGTTGGAAAAGGTGTGAGGAGACTGGAAAACTCATCCATTGCTGGTGGGAATGCAAAATGGTACATCTTGAAAGTACAGAGGAAAAGAACGAACAAATCTGTCTTGGAAGAAGTACAACCAGAATGCTCCTTAGAAGCAAGGATGGTGAGACTATGTCTCACATGCTTTGGACATGTTGTCAGGAGGGATCAGGTCCTGGAGAAAGACATCACGCTTGGTAAAGCAGAGGGTCAGGGAAAAAAAGGAAGACCCTCAACGAGATGGATTGACACAGTGGCTACAACAATGGGCTTAAGCATAACAATTGTGAGGATGGTGCAAGGCCAGGCAATGTTTCACTCTGTTGTACACAGGGTCTCGATGAGTGGCCGACTCAATGACACCTGACAACAACACAAAGGATATACAAAGTATAAATAGAAAAAAATGAGAACCAATAGCAAAGGAGAGCAGAGAGACAAGAAAGACAAGACCATTGAGAAAAGGGAAGAAAATGCTTTCCCATTAGTTTGCCAAAAATAACACTATCTGACAGTAAGGAAACGATGCTTCGGTTTGGAATCTGTCCCTGCCACTACGTGATCTTGAACAAAAAACATACGATCTCTGATTCTATTTTCTCTTTTTTAAATTGAAAAATTACAGCATAGGTTTCTAATCTATATTCCTATGAAGCTCAAAGTCAATTAAAGGGAAAAAAAAACTGGATGGACTAGAAACAATTCCAAAATTCGTCATGTGGGTTTAGCCAATGGTTAAACCAAAAAACCAAACCCATGGCAGTCGAGTCGATTCCAACTCTTAGCGACCCTGTAAGACAGAGTAGAACTTCCCCAATTGGGTTTCCAAGGAATGGTTGGTAGATTCGAACTGTCAACCTTTTGGTCAGCAGCCAAACTCTTAACCACTACACCATCAGGACTCCAGCCAATTGTTAGGTGTCCAAAAAAAGCTACAAAGGTGAGATACAAAAAACAGTGTACACAGCCATTTAACAAGCTAACCATGCGAGAATCTGAAAGGAATTGAGAATGGACAGAGGGCAGAAATGATCAAAAGATGGCCTGAAGAATGCCTTAAAACAGAGGGGGAAAAAATGCGTAAAAAGACTGAGGATTTCAAGGCAGGGAGTCATGTGCCTCAGGCCCTTATGAATGGAACTGCTCTCCGTAAGACTGAATGAGAAAAATGACACGTCATTCAACATGTTGTTGTTGTTGTCATTGTTAGCTGCCGTTAAGGATGATATTAAAAGAAGAAACTAGTGTCATGCCCCAGCCCTTCTGTGCAGACATAGGAGCTCTAGAATGAGCTCTCCTTACTAAAATCCCCAACCTGCTCTTCCTCACTGTTCTCTGTGAAATGGCTTTCACTCACCTGCACAGGTACATGATGGAACGTCTCGAACCTCCATCCGGGGCTCTGCCCCTTGCTCCAACTGGGTGATTAGTTTGGGTTTGGGAGACAGAAGTCCTATTCATAGAGAAAAAGAACGTGACTATGCTTATAACCACAAAGAGTCATCCTAGACCTCACTCTCAACTTAGGGGGTCTACAAGGAGCAAGGACATGTCAAGGAGGCCTAGAAGGTAGTGTGAAGGGTGTCCAAATCATGTAGTCATAGAAAATACATGAAGAAAAGTCAATTAGAAACCCAGGTCCTCCTTGAGGATGAGAAATTTGTATTTTTGGAAGCAGATGAATCGTGGCATAAAAAATTTAGAGAACTGGGCTAGCTCACACGACAAAGCTGCCTAACTCTGTATGGTTCTGAATTTTCTGAGGTATGGAAGGGGCATAAGCTTAAAAAAAAAAATCGCTTAAGAATTTTAAATACCCCAAATCATTTACCCTGTGAAAACACAAAGTTGCCCAGCAGACCCACTGTAAGTCAGGGAGAAAGACAGCCTTATCTGTGGACACCAGATTCCCATAGTTTTCCAGCATCACGTCTCTGTACAGGATCTGTTGAGTAGCATCCAGGTGTCTCCATTCAATCTGAGTAAACTATATACAGCTAACTCCCCAAACGTCAGTGATCCCTGCAAGCCAAACCCAATTCTGTTCTTCCAGGAATCCCAAAGTAGACAGCCAGGAAGGCTTCGCTGGAGAAGAAAAGCAAGATGTTCAAGGCCAGCTTTCTGAAATTTCAGACTGTGTTTACAGGGAAGGGAATGAGACACCATTAACAAAAGGACCAAGAAGACAAAGCATAGGACATACTCAAGTAGCCGACTTGTTCCACTGGAATAAAGAATCAAAAGAGAAGGAGCTGGGGCAGGGTGAGGTCTGCAACCCCTCACTGTAGCCACGCTGCCCTCCTCAACATTCTTCCAACATGCCCACTATGCTCCCACCTTAGCCTGGCATTTGCTCACCCCTCACTTCATCGGGTCTTTGCTTAAACGTTACTTCATCAAAAAGGTCTTCTCTTTTCTCCTCCCCCATTCTCTACCACTCTCTATCCTATTGTTAACTGCCATCAAGTCGACCCTCAACTTATAGCAACCCCGTGCACAATGGAATGACACACTGCCTGGTCCTGCGCCACCCCCATGATCGGCTGCAGATTGGACCGTTGCAATCCACAGGGTTTTCGTTGGCTGATTTTTGGAAGTAGATTACCAGCCTTTCTTCCTAGTTCATTTTAGTCTGGAAGCTCTGCTGAAAACTGGTATCATAGCAACACACAGGCCACCACTGACACGGGTGGTGGCGACACATGAGATGTACTGGCTGGGAACTGAACCTGGGTCCCCTGCATGGAAGGCAAGAATTTTACCACTGAACCACCAATGTCCTCATCTCTAGCCAGGTATCCAGCTTTATTTTTCTTCACAGCGTTTCTCATTGTCTGGCAGGAGAGGTTTATATTTACTGTCAGTATTCAAGCATTTATTCAATCAACGAATAATACAAAGTCTGAAAGACATACTTTATCCTAGAATTTACAGTGACCATGGTCTGATTCTGGGGCAGATTACTTAAAATCAGAATTGCCTTTTACAGAAGCAACTTAATATTTACCAGCACAGTGCTATGATCTAAGGTATATATCATCGCTTTGAATTTCCACATCTGTGTCAGGCATTACGGAATCTATTTTGTGGACAAGGATACCAAGGTTGAGAGTTGAGAGAACTTGATCAAGGTCACAGGACTGAGGAGTGGAGTATAAAAGGCAGCTATAAAAAGTGGTAACAAGGCTATGAGCAAATTGGAGATAATAACTATTAACATATTAAAAGGAAAAAATGGGTAAGCCTAAAAAATACATATGCGAAGATGTTTCCAATAAAATAATTTGTTTTGTTCAGAGTGGTAGGAATGTGGGTTATCTTTGATTTTTAAAATTCTCTTTGTTACTGTCAATGTGCATAATAAAAACAAGTCATTTTAAAAATATTCAAATATTATTTGTTTATTCCTTTCAAAATGCTCATTACTTCCTGTCAACTTCCCAAAGTCCTTCAAAACCCAGTTTTCTCCAGGATAAAGGCATTCTAAACCCTGAATATTTCCAACTTGCTCTGGGGTCAGTCTGTTAGTGTCTTCACTCCTTTTTCAGGGCATTCCCCTAGCCACACCCCATCCTCCGTAATTGTGCAACTTTCATTTATTTTCAGGAAGAGCTAAGATGATCACCTCCACCACTCCACCGCGCCCTGAAGACTTCAGAACTCTGCCTTCCCTGTGTCCTGTGCATCACTGATACTTTAGCTTCTAGGTCTCAGGATGCTAAACATGTCTGTTTTTCATTCTCTGTGAATCTGCAAGGTCCTTGGGGGCAACAGCTACACCTTGCTTATGAAGTATTCTTCAGTTTCTAGCACTCTAGAAAGTATGGATAGCAATAATCTATTTGGTGGGTGTTAGGGATTGAACTGTGGAATCCTAACCTCTATATATGTGGATGTGATCCTATTTGGAAGCAGGGTGTTTTTTGTTATGTTAATTAGGTCATGTCACCGTAGGATATCTGAAACCTAATTATTTCTGAGTTATAAGGAACAGCACAGAGACGAGCAAGCACAAACGGGGAAAGATAAGTGCTATACCACATGACCATCGCTAAGGAACCGAGGAATGCTGAAATAGACATGGATCTTCCCCCAGAACTGACAGAGAGAGAGCCTTCCCCTAAAACCGGTACTCTGAAATCGGGCTTCTAGCCTTCTGAAGAGTAAGAAAATAAATTTCTGTTACAGTAGCACTAAGAAACTAAGACAGTGGATGACTATGTGGAGAGAAGAAGGCATGAAAAGACGACAGTGGGGAGGGGGCCTTTCTCTGTAGAGATGGACCCATCCAGGATTGGTTCAGGCATCTTGGTCCAAACTCCGTGCAGAGAAGTTTCAGGGCAAGAGGCATAAACCCAATCTCCCTTCGAAATACATGGTAATTTCTCAGGAAAAGGGAAAATCAAACTTGCCTGGATTTGGGCTCTTGGTAGTCTTGGGGCCATGTGTCTTGACTGTTCACCCAGGCAAGGGCAGACAATCTTGTGCAAGTCATTCTGGGGAAAAAGAAAGGAAATATGAGGAAGTCCTCCCATGTCCTACACTAACTAAAACTTACCACAAGCTGGATGAAACTAATCACTGCCCTCCCTACTCCCTATAAAGGTCACTAAAAAGGTGAAGGTAGTTAAGCTCAGGAAGAAAGCCCATCAAACTGTTGCCTGGAACCTGGCTTTGAGTCCAACCTTGCAGCACCCTCCGGGCCAAGCTGAGGCTGTTAGTCAAGCACCTTCACAGACGCGGATGGAAAGTCTCACGGGTGACTCAATGTTTGAGGCCTCAGCACAAGCCTTTAAGCTCCCTATGATGTGCCCATCACAAGTGAAGAAAATATTAGCTCCAGATGATGAATACTGCATAGCTCCTGAGGGTGGGACCCTGCACCACCTTCCCTCCTCTCCTACCCCAGCTTTTCCTTGACCTGGCCCTCAGGAAAGAAGGGGTACAGGCAGCTGAGGTCTCAGCACCCCAGCCTGGTGGCTGCTGCTCCCACACCTAGCCAGGTGGTCCAAGTAGGGCTAAGCCACGTACTCAGCGGGGAAGTGACATTCCACAGGGACCCCAGCCAACACAAACCCCAAGCTATGCAGGACTCACGCCCAGGAGGGCACAGTCAGAAATGGAAGTGGCCACCTCTGAGACCTCTGGGGAATGTAGTCTGGGAAATACGCCGGTGTCTTAGTGTCCCCATTCTGGACACACACTGGTATTACCTTGGAATCTTTAAAAACCAGATACCTTTCTTTCCTTTGGGAACCTGATCCAGGACCTTCGTTTACTTATATATGGCTAATATTTACTGAGCCCTTACACAGCAGATATCATGCAGAATTTTCACAGCCAAGAAAAGCACAATTATTTCCATTCAGTAGCTATGAGATCTGATATAATGTAATCACCTAAATGATGGTATCTGTTATGAGCAGTCAATTAGTTGAAAGAGAGTTTCCTTGGGTGTATGGCCTACATCCAATATAAGTGGACTTTCCGGCAAAGCTCACTGGCTTTTGCTCACTCTGGATCCTGCAGCTGGCTCTTGTTCATGTGTCTGCCAATTCTTGGGACTTGAGCTACCAGCTTAACTACCCATCTTGGGATTCGTCAGCCTCCACAGCCTGTGACCCAGAGGTCTGCTGTCTGACCTTCCAATCTTGGGTTCACCAACCTCTGCAGCTACATGAGTCAGGAGAAGCAACCAGCCTGACCCATGTACTTGGGACTTTCCAGCCTCCAGAACCACAGGAGCTATTTCCTTGATATAAATCTCTCTCTATATATTTTTATATGCTGCACTGGTTTTGCTTCTCTAGAAAACCCGCCTAAGACATTTGGTACCAAGAATCGTTCTACAGAAACAAAACTGTAAGGATGAGTTTTCTAAATTGGTTCTCAATTCTGGTTAGTCTTAAAGATGTTGATGACTCTCCTTCCAGGAGTAAAAACGAACTGCTAATCCATGGTGTGAGGTGGCAATAGAAATATGCAAAATATCACCACTAACAGATCAGGTATTGGTGAGAGGCAAGGCTCTGGGCGATCGGGTGTTTCATACCTTTCCACAATTTTGTCATAATGAGAAGTATAAGGAAGCTGGTTGGTTGGTCCTACTTTCGCTAGGAAAAGTGGCCCAAACGACCATAGTCTCCACCCGTCACATTATCTTCCCTCTTCCAGTCTGCAGCTATGACCTCATGGGGAACTCCTTATGATCGGTTGACGGAGGAAGAAAACACTTATGCCTGGTTTACAGATGGTTCTACATGACATGCAGGTACCACTTGAGAGTGGACAGCGGCAGCACTATAGACCCTTTCCGGGGCCTCCCTGAAGAACAATGGTGAAGGGAAATCCTCCCAATGGGCAGAACTTCCAACAGTGCACCTGGTTGTTCACTTTGCTTGGAAGGAGAAACGGCCAGATGTTCGATTATATACTGATTCACAGGCTGTGGCCAATGGTTTGGCTGAAAGGTCAGGGACATGGAAGGAACATTATTGGAAAATTGGTGGCGAAGAGGTATATGGATAGACATCTCTGAGTGCTCCAAAGTGAAGATATTTGTGTCTCATGTGAATGCTCACCAACGGGTGACCTCAGTAGAGGAGGATTTTAACAATCAAGTGGATAGAATCACACATTCTATGGAAATCAGTCATCCTCTTCTCCCAGCCACTACCGTTATTGTCCAATGGATTCATGAACAAAGTGGCCATGGTGGCAGGATGGAGGTTACGCATGGGCTCGGCAACATGGACTTCTACTCACCAAGACTGACTTGGCTACAGCCACTGCTGAGTGCCCAATCTGCCAGCAGCAGAGACCAACACTGAATCCCCGATATGGCACCATTCCTTGAGGCGATCAGCCAGCAACCTGGTGGCAGGTTGATTACACTGCACCACTTCCATCATGCAAAGGGCAGCATTTTATTCTTACTGGACTAGACACTTATTCTGGATATGGATTTGCCATCCCTGCACACAATGCTTCTGCCAAAACTACCGTTTATGGACTTACAGAACGCCTGATCCACCATCATGGTATCCAACACAGCATAACCTCAGATCAAGAGACTCACGTCGCAGCAAATGAAGTGCGGCAGTGGGCCTGTCCTCATGGAATTTACTAGTCTTACCTGTTCCCCATCATTCTGAAGCAGCTGGCTTGACAGAATGATGGGATGGCCTACTAAGACACAATTACAGTACCAGCTAAGTGGCAATACTTTGCAGGGTTGGGACAATGTTATCCAGGAGGTTGTATATGCTCTAAACCAGCATCCAACACATGGTGCTGTTTATCCCACAGCCAGGGTTTATGGGTCCAGGAATCAAGGGATGAAAATGGGAGTGGCACCCCTCACCATTACCCCTAGTGACCCACTGAAAATGTTTACCTCCTGTCACCGTGACCGTATGCTCTGCAGGTCTAGAGGTCTTAGTTCCAAAAGGAATGCTCTCACCAGGAGACACAACACTGATTCCATTGAACTGGAACTTAAGAATATCACCCAGCTACTTTGGGCTCCTCATGCCTCTGGATCACAGGCAAAAGAAGGGAGCTATTGTATTGGCTGCTGTGACTGATCCTGATTACCAAGAGGAAATCAGATTGATAACGGAGTTAAAGAAGAGTATGCCAGGAATACATGAGATCCCTT
Organism: Loxodonta africana; assembly: GCF_030014295.1. Taxonomy (NCBI): domain Eukaryota; kingdom Metazoa; phylum Chordata; class Mammalia; order Proboscidea; family Elephantidae; genus Loxodonta; species Loxodonta africana. The sequence goes on along the minus strand of NC_087357.1, from coordinate 79,331,863 downwards.
ACAGCAGCACCTCTTAGTACTAACATGTCCTGTGCTTAAAGTCAATGGAAAACTACAGTAACCCAATTCCGACACAACTACCAATGGCTCAGAACTTTCAGGACTGAAGGTCTGGGTCACCCCATCAGGCAAAAAACCATAACCAGCTGAGGCTAAAAGGGAATATTGAATGGGTGGAAGAAAGCAGTTCTAAGTACCAGCTACAGCCATGTGACCAGTTACAGAAACAAGGACTGTAATTGTAAAGAGAATTTCTTCCTTGCCTATGTCCACTGAGTACTTTTGTTTTTTTCACTCATAAGATGCAAACAGAGCTAGTGCATTCTCAGTTGTATGCATATCGTGTCATGTTAGGCGCAAGTCTGACTCTATAATTGTCTTTGTATAGAAACGTGAATGGGTGCGAAATTGGCAAAGGGTTGACTGTGATAGTTAAGGCTGTGTGTTAACTTGGCTGGGCAGTGATTCTCAGTAGTTTGACAGTTATGATACAGTTTGGTAAAACTATGCAATGATATAATCACTTCAATAATGAATTCTGATATAATATAATCATTTCTATCATGAGATTTGTTATGAGTTCAAAGAAATCAATTGAAAGGGAATTCCCTTGGGCATCCAGCCCACATCCAATACAGGTGGACTTTCTGGCAAAGCTCACTGGCTTTTACTCACTCTGGACCCTGCAGCTGGCTCCTGTCCATCTGACCTCTGGTTCTTGGGATCTGAGCTAGCAGCCTGCCTGCCGAACTTGGGATTCATCAGCCTCCGCGGCCTGTGAGCCAGAGGCATGCTGTGTGACCTGCCAATCTTGGGTTCACCAGCCCCTCCAACTACATGAGTCAGAAGAAGACTCCAGCGTGACTCACGGACTTGGGACTTTCCAACCTCCAGAACTGTGTGAGCCATTTCCTTGATATAAATCTCTCTCTATATATATATTTGGAGAAAAGGCCTGGCAAACTGCTCCCTTAAAGCTTACAGCCTAGGAAATCCTATAGGGCAGTGCTACTCTGTCCTATAGTGTTGCTATGAGTCAGAATCGACTCAGTGGCACACAACAACAACAAGAGAACTATGTGAACCATTTCCTTCATATAAATCTCTCTACATATAATTTTATGCTTCACTGGTCCTCCTTCTCTAGAGAACCCAGCTTAAGATACTGTGCATTAGTTCACCTGCCTTGGAAAACAGATATAAACCCCATTGCTGTGAACCTCAGTACCACTATTTAGGTAAAAGGGCTTCTACAAAGGTTCATCACCATATTGTGAGCTTCTCAAATAGGACCTACAAGGCCTAATCAGTGGTAAAGATGATGAAAGGGGGATGGACCAACGTCCCAGAAGAAATCCAACAGGACCATCCAGGGTTGTACCTCTCACCCATCCTCTTCTCCCACCAGTTTCTTGCATGGGTTCTCAGATCATACATGAGAGTCTGCAGACAGCACAGAGCAGCTCCATGTTCCCAAGTTCATCATAAGCTGTCAGCTTTGCCATGAATGCGCTGCAGCTAAGGACTGTTGATGCCGTGGCCTCTCCAGCTCTTTTCCTCCACTACCCCTCTGCACCAGCCCCAGCCCGCTATGCCTCATGACCCTAGAACCTTCAACTTTTCATTGCAACAGTCTCTGAGTGCTGCACCAGTCCTCGCAAACTTTCTGTGCTTAATTAATAATGATGCTTCCTCACGGAATTTGGGTTTGAACTTTCCCAACGTGACTCTATCAGTGATCTACTAGAGTCTTCGTGGAATAAGTGGAGTATATAATGAACATACCAAAATAAAGGACATCTGTGTCTATGTATAGGAGCCCTGGAGGCATGGTGGTTAAGAGCTCGGCTGCTAACCAAAAGGTCAGCGGTTCAAACCCACCAGCTGGTCTGTGGGAGAAAGATGTGGCCGTCTGCTTCCACAAAGACTGGAGCCTTGCAAGGTCACAGATGCTCCACAGACATATCCAAACTCCCTGAAGAACCATATTGCTGGGCTGAGGGCTGTGGGGACCATGGTCTCAGGAAACATCTAGATCTACTGGCATAACACAGTTTATAAAGAAAATGTTCTACATTCTACTTTGGTGAGTAGCGTCTGGGGTCTTAAAAGCCTGTGAGCAGCCATCTAAGACACTCCACTGGTCTCACCCTTCAGGAGCAAGGGAGAATGAAGAAAACTAAACATACAAGGGAAGGATCAATCCAGAGGACTAATGGACCACATCTACCATGCCCTTCACCAGACTGAGTCCAGTACAACTAGAAGGTTCCCAGCTATCACCACTGACTGCTCTGACAGAGATCACATCAGAGGGTTCTCGACAGAGCTGAAGAAAAATATAGAACAAAATTCTCCACTCACAAAAAAACACCAGGCTTACTGGCCTGACAGAGACTGGAGAAATCCTGAAAGTATGGCCCCTGGACACCCTTATAGCTCAATATTGAAGTCACTCCGGAGGTTCACCCTTCAGCCAAAGATTAGACAGGCCCATAAGAGACAGGCCCAAAACAAGACTAAAGAGGCTGAGGTGGGACCAAGATGGTGGAGTAGTCAGATGCTTCCGGCGATCCCTCTTACAACAAAGACCCAAAAAAACAAGTGAAATGATTATATTTAGGACAAGCTAGGAGCCCTGAACATCAAAGGCACAGTCAGAAAACGGCCTGAGTGACAGGGGAGGGAGAGACAGGTTCAGAAGCAGACAGGAGTTGCTGGACCTGAATCGCAAGGTTCCCTCAGGCACCATTCCCGGGAGCGACTGCAGCAGGCTGGTAGTAACATTTGGCCATAGTTCCCTCAGGGAAAAACAGCCAGCTGCACAGCCTACTCACACCCCGGAACCAGAGAAGAACGGTGCTCTCAGCAAAAGCCAAGTAATTGTGTATATTTTACCACACCGTCCCTTGCCCCTGTCCCCAAGCCAGCTTCATTGGCTGTCAATTTCCCTGGGCCTCAGATATGCCCTGCTAAAGGCCCTGAGCCATTCTCCCAGCCTTGGAGAAGGAATAAATTCAAAATTGGGGAAAAAGATGAATTTGCTAGCTCCACTAACCTGGGGAGCTCAGGACAGACACAGCTCCTGTCCAGGCATAAAAGGTCCATGGACTTTGAATACCCTTCCCCCCTGCATGGACCTGTGTGGGCCTATTTCAGGAGAACAGGCCCCTGTTGGCAGACTGCAACCATTTCAGCTGTGCAGTGGAGAGGTGGGTGTTTGATGTCTGACACCGCTTTCCATATTAAACAGGGTCCTCACCTACCCACATCAGGGGCCTAAGGGCTGGTAGCTCCACTCAGGTCACCCAACCACCCGCGACAGGGGTCCAAGGATAAGTGGTACCTCCCAGTCACTACAACCAAAAGCACTGGGTACCCATGGTCCGTCTGCAGAAGCCACCCACCTGTGCACTCTAGGGAATAGAGACGCACTTTCCTCATAGACACTCGGGGGACGGCTGTCAGTCCCTTGCCTTGTTCAGAGTATGACCCCCTGCTGTAACCAGATAGCTGTGCCTACACCAATCACTCCTGCCCCTCTAAGACTGTAGGACAGAGCCTGTACCACACACTTGATAACCAACTACCTGGACACCTGAGCTGAATCCATAAAGAAAAGTGAAAGGACTCCTAAGCTGATATACCTGATAACAGCTGCAGCCACCTGATGACAAGACATTAGAGCTTCAAAGGTGAAAATAATCAAGCTTGCTCACTCAAGCAACCTATTTGGGCATATCAAAAGGAAACAAAGCAAGAAGCTAGGATACAGTAAGCAAACATAAAATAAACTAATACAATAACTTACAGATGGGTCGGAGACAAAAGTCAATATCAAATCACATAAAGAAGCAGACCATGATCACTTCAACAAGCTCTCAAAACTAAGAATCAGGGGATCTTCTGGATGAAGGTGCATTCACAGAATAGCCAGATGTGGAATACAAAAGATTAATATACAAAACTCTTCAAGGAGATTAGGAAGGAGAACATGCAATACACAGAACAAGCCAAGGAACACACAGATAAAGCAGCTGAAGAAATTAAAAAGATTATCCAAGAACAAAAAGAAAATTTAATAATCTGCAAGAATCCATAGAGAGACAGCAATCAGAAATTCAGAAGATTAACAATAAAATTACAGAGCCCTGACAGGGAACACAACAGAGAACCCCTGAAGGAACAGGAGAGCAGTAGGATGCAGACCCTAAATTCTCATAAAAAGGCCAGACTTAATAGTTTGACTGAGACTAGAAGGACCCCTGAGGTCACGGTCCCCAGACATTCTGTTAGCCCAAGACAGGAACCATTCCCAAAACCAACTCTTCAGACAGGGATTGGACTGGACTATGGGATAGAAAATGATACTGGTGAAGAGTGAGCTTCCCGGATCAAGTAGACACATGAGACTATGTGGGCAGCTCCTATCTGGAGAGGAGATGAGAGGTAAGAGGGGGTCAGAAGCTGGCGAATGGATACGAAAATAGAAAACGGAGGGAAGGAATATGCTGTCTCATTAGAGGGAGAGCAACTAGGAGTATATAGCAAGGTGTATGTAAGTTTTTGTATGAGAGACTGACTTGGTTTATAAACTTTCACTTGAAGCACAATAAAAAATAAAATATTCTGCATCCCACCTTGGAAAGTGGCGCCTGGGGTCTTAAACGCTAGCAAGTGGCAATCTAAGATGCATCAACTGATCTCAACCCACCTGGAGCAAAGGGGAATGAAGAACACCAAAGACACAAGGTAATTACGAGCCCAAGAGACAGAAAGGGCTATGTAAGCCAGAAACTACGTTAGCCTAAGACCAGAAGCAACAGATGGTGCCCAGCTACAACCAATGACTGCTCTGACAAGGAACCAACAGAGAAACCCTGAGGGAGCAAGAGAACAGTGGGATGCAGACCCCAAATTCTCATAAAAAGCCAGATTTAATGGTCTGACTGAGACCAGAGTGACCCCGGAAGTCATGGTCCCCAGACCTTCTGTTAGCCCAAGACAGGAACCATTCCCAAAGCCAACTCTTCAGACAGGGATTAGACTGGACTATGGGATAGAAAATGATGCTGGTAAAGAGTGAGCTTCTTGGATCAAGTAGACACATGAGATTATGTGGGCAGCTCCTGTCCGGAGGAGAGATGAGAGGGGAGAGGGGGTCTGAGGCTGGCCAAATGGACACGGAAAGACAGAGTGGAGGGAAAGAGTGTGCTGTCTCATTAGGGGGAGAGCAACTAGGAGTATATAGCAAGGTTCATATGAATTTTTTATAAGAGACTGACTTGATTTGTAAACTTTCACTTAAAGTACAATAAAAACTTTAAAAAAAAGAGAGAGACGAAAGGGGCACACCAGCCCAGGGACAAGGACTAGAAGGCAGGAGGGACAGGAAAGCTGGTAACAGAAAACCCAAGTTCAAGGAGAAAGACTGTTGACATGTTGTGGGGTTGTTAACCAATGCCATAGAACAATATCTGTACTAACTGTTTAATGAGAAACTAGTTTGTTCTGTAAACTTTCATCTAAAGTTCAATTAAAAAAAAAAATCACACTGAAAAAAAAAGATTACAGCCTTGGAAACTCTATGGGGCAGTTCTACTCTGTCCTATAGGGTCGCTATGAGTCAAAATTGACTAGACCGCAATAGGTGGTTGTCTATGTATAACTGATTGTCGTTAAGACAGGTATGTGTGTCGTTATAGGATGTGTGTGCGTGCGAACCAAGTGTGTATGGATATGCGTGACTGGGAAGTACGTTGTGTATGAAACCAAAGTATACAGTGGGTGTACTCTATGAGCATGAGGGTATGAGGTATTAGTGTAAGAAAGTGTATTAAGTGTGTGAGGATGTGTGCACCTGGGGGGGGTAGTATGATGTGTGAATAAATGTGTGATGGTGAGTTTGTAAAACAGTGTGTGACAATGTACCAGTCAGCTATTGTCACGATAATGTTATGTACCAAAACACCCCAAAATATGGAAGCTTACAACAACAATCACTTGTTTCATGTCCATGAATCTGCAGGCCAGCTAAGGTCTGGATGATTTAGGCTGGGCATAGTTGGATATAACCTCAGGCCACAAGTCTGCTCCACTGTCTCTCATTTCCCCGGCACAAGTGGGCTTCCCAGGCAATGGGAGAAGCACCACAGAACAAGTTCAACCCTACATGCATTTTTAAAACATCTGTTCACATCACATCTGATTTAGGAGTTAAAAGGGGAGCCATTTTTCCCTGTCGTTGAGTAAAAAGAATGTAACCCAGCTGGAACTGGACTCACAAGGACACATTAACTGGGCCCTAGGATACAAAGACAACAGGTAGGACTATCTTGGAAAACATTTTTTAGGGAATGTTTCACATAAACAAATCTTAGAGCACAAAAGACCCACGTATTTTCCACTCTTACCTGTTTTAAACAGCAGGATTCGTTGGACCAATGAAGATCCTCCTGACTGTCATCACTGAAACTTGTACCCATGATCATTAAGAAAGACAATTCCAAATGTAGAATCACAGTGATTTGGCAGTTTTTAGCCAATCTGTGAAAGGGTGAGGGCTTTTAATAATTTTACTCATTTGTAATGCTAATATATACTAATGATGCTGTAAAATTCCTTGGACTCAGGCAGACATGGCTCTGGCAGCATGTTTGTCCATTTCCCACTTTTGTCTCTTGGAACATATGCCGCATAAAATCTTGCTTTTTGCTTTGCTATAATTTTGTAGTGATTTTACCCTAGGACACCCCAAGCAATATTTTATCAACTAAAGCAAGTGACATCGCCAAGCCCAGCATCAATGGGCCTGGAATTACATTCTGCCTCTAGTCCAGAAAACACAAATTTAGGTGGAAAAGAATTGTCAACAGGGTGAAAACTTAAAACAGGGACCTCCAGGCAATAAAAGGATAAAAAAAGAGAGTACTATAAACCACTCTACATTCATAAATTCAACAATTTAGAGTCCATAGACCAATTTTTTAAAAACTACCAAAACCCTATTGCCGTCGAGTCAATTCTGACTCACAGCAACCCTACAAGGCAGAGCAGAAGTGCCCCACAGGGATCCAAGACTGTAATCTTTACACAAGCTGACTGCCACATCTTTCTTCCAAGGAGCAGCTGGTGGGTTCAAATTGCCAACCTTTTGGTTAGCAGCGAAGGGCTTAATCACTGAGCCACCAGGGCTCCTCTTAAAAACCACAAATTACCAAAATGAAACAAATAATCTGAAGAGTCCTATAACCATTAAAGAAATTGAGCTTGTAATTAAAAGAAAAAAAGAAATCTCCAGGCTCAGATTGTTTCACTGAAGAACTTTACCAAGTATTATTATAAGAATTAACATCGATTTGACAAAATCACTCCCACAAAAAAAAAAAGGAGAAAACATTTTTCAACTCATTTTATAAGGCCATATTATTTGATATCAAAATCAGACAAAGACGGTACCAGAAAACAAAAACTACAGAGCAGTATCTCATGAACTTAGATGCAAAAATTCTCAACAAAATATTACCAAATCAAATCCAGCTATGTATAAAAAGGTTTCTACACCACAACCAAGTGGGATTTATTCCACATATGCAAGACTGGTTCAATATTCAAAAATCCATCAGTGTAATCAACCCTATCAACAAGCTAAAGAAGAAATATAATACAATTCTATCAATTGGGACAGAAAAAGCATTTGACAAAATCCAATATCTATTTATGATGATAATGCTCAGCAAACTACGAATACAACGGAACTTCCTAAAGTTGATAAAGATCTAAAGCTAAAAAAAAAAAAGCTAACATTATACTTAATGTTAAAAGACTGAATGCCTTCCCCCTGATGTTAGAAACAAAGAAAGAATGTCTGCTTTCACCACTCTTATTTGATACAGTGCTGGAATTTCTGGCCAGCATTGTAATGTAATAAAAAGATATAAAAGGCATACAGATCGGAAAGAAAGAAAACTTTTCCCTATTTGCAGAGGACATGATCGTCTACATATAAAATGTGAAGGAATCTAAAAATTTAACTTCTACAACCACTGAGTTCAACAAGGTCACAGGATCCAAGGTCAACAAACAAAAGCCAATAGTAAGCAACAAACACATGAAAACAATCTAAAGACACAATGCCATTTTAAATCTTTGCAAAGAAAATTAAATACTTCGGTAAAAATCTAACAAAACATGTACAGGATCTATATCCTGAAAATTACGAAATGCTAATGAAGGAACTAAAACCAAAAACCAAACCCACTGCAGTTGATTCTGACTCATAGTGACCCTATAAGACGGAGTAGAACTCTCCATAGGATTTCCAAACCATAAATCTTTATGGAAGCAGACTGCCACATCTTTCTCCTGCGGAGTGTCTGCTGGGTTTGAACCACTGACCTTTAGGTTAGCAGCCAAGCACTTGCCCACTATACCACAAGGGCTCCTTGAATGAAATAAAACAACGCCTAAATAAACAGAGGTATACCATGTTCATAGGTTGGAAGATTCAATGTAGTCAACAAAGTAAATCTCCAAATAGTAAAAAAAGATGCTTCCAAATTATATCTATATATTTAATGCAATTCTTATCAAAATCCCAGGAAGGGCTTTCGTAGACATTAACAATCATATTCTACAATTTATATGGAAAGTCAAAAAGAACCTAGAATAAAAGAATTCTGAAAAATAAGAATAAAGTGGGAGGAACCACTCTACCTGATGTTAACGCTTACTACAGGCTACAATAATGAAAACAGTGTGGTACAGGCTGATAAATGGGACAGAATACAGAGTCTAGAAATAGACTTGCACAAACATGCCCAACGGGTTTTTTACAAAAGTACAAAAGCAATTCAATGGAAGAAGGGTCTTTACAACAACAGTATCGGACAACTGGACATCCCAAGGCAAAAAAAAAAAAATGAAACTTGTCCTCAATGTTACAATTTGAAAAATCAATTCAAATTAGATTACAGACTTACATGTAAAATATAACAGTTCAAAAAAATAGGAGAAAAATCTTTAAGACCTAGGGATAAGCAAAGATTTCTTAGACTTGACACCAAATGCACCCTCTATTCAAAGAAAAATTGATAAACTGGGCCTCATAAAAAATTTTAAAAAAAACAACTTTTGGTCTGAGAATGACCCTATGAAGAAGATGAAGAGATAAATCACAGACTATGCGAAAAGGTTTCCAGACCTCCTATCTGACAAAGGCCTTGTATCAAGAATATAAGGGTAAGTCAAAAAGCACAGCTACTAAGGTTCTAGTTCATACATGCACACAGTTTATTCCAAACAAAATGTGTTTAAACAGGTCTCTGTGATCAGTGGGTGGCTACAGACAAGTTCTGTCAGTAATACACTTACTCTCCCTTAGGGCTAGCCTTCAAAAAAAGAATACTTCTTGTGTCATGGAAAAAAACAATTTTGAAGTCAGGGCTAATATCAAATTTTTAACAAAACTCAAGTGGACATCTTCCCAAATCACTGAACCTTTGCAACAAGTTTATGGGAATGCTGCCCCACATAAAACAAGTTTTTAGATGGATCATTTTAAGGAAGGTTGGTAAGACCTCAAAGATGAACCAAGAGAGGGAAGACTGCTCAGAAGGTTTCAGCAACAGTTTTTCGGTATTCCCAAGGGGTAATCTTCACAGATTTTCTTAAAGGACACAAGATGATCACAGGCACTTATTATGAAGAAGTTTTAAGAGAACTGGAAACTGCATTGGTGAGAATAAGGCCAAGAAAGTTGCACCAAGAAATTTTTTTCCCATCATGGCAATGCACTGCCCATTCTTCAAGGGCAGCAAGGGCTGTCCTATGAGAATTTCATTGGGAAACCTTATCCCATCCACCCTACAGCCCTGATCTTGCCCCTTCAGACTCAAAGAACTCAAAGAACATTAAAAAGGAACACTGAGTCCCTTGAATATACCAAAACTGCCGTTTTGATGTTATGTAAATCAGAGAGTGCAGAATTCCTCAGGGAAGGATTAGAGAGATAGAAACACCACCTTCAGAAGCATATAGACCTAGATGGAGGATGTGTTGAGAAACAGCAGCTTCACATTTTGATATTTTTGTTTAATAGAGGTTTCTATGAGTTTGTAGCAATACTTTTTGACTTACCTTCACATATAAAAAAAAATTCTCAAAACCCCGCAGTAAAAATAAAAGCTATCCAGTTAGAATACAGGCAAAAAGACAAGAACAAACAGCTCACTAAAGTGAAACCAAGGCACTAAATATCTATGAGTGGCTTAAAAAAAAATCGCAACACCCAACGCTGGCTGGCTCATTAGGATGCATGGGACGATTACATGAAATAAAAGTATAGTATTTGGCACATACATGCTAATTATTGTCCTCAATTTGTTAAAGGACACATACAAAACGAAAATTTTAGCTGGCATACTGTCTTCTCCCTTGCTAGACGAAGAAGTGTAAGAGAATAAATGTGTTATTGGACACCACTCAATCTGTGGTCATTTGTTACCGCAGCAACAGGAAACTGCTACACCAAGGAAGCAGGTAGCTATAGAGGAGAGATCCAGGCAACCGCTCCCGACTCCCAGGATAAATTTGAAAGGAAGAAGTTGAGAGAAAAACAAATGGGCACCTCTGTGTCACTCCGGGAGAGATAAAGTAAATGGAAATGCTGCCACTCCCTTGAAGTCATGAACAACGAAAACGATGTGTCCCATGATACACGGTAATACTGAACTAAAAAAGCAAACTGCAGGTCCAGATATATGACAGGACCCCATCTTCTGTTTAAAAAAATATATCGATATTTATGTATAAACAGATATGTCCGTGTATGTGACTGCTGAGTGTCCCCTAACACCCTCACCTCCTCAGTCTTTCTTTGCTCCTGTGACCCCTATTCGAAATCGCAAACCGCCTCCCCACCTACACACACTCACACCAGCACTGCTAAAGTCCCTGACTCAGCTCTTTTTTTTTTTTTTTTTTACCGTGTTATCACTTTACTACGCCCTATATTAAAAAAAAAAAAAACAACCCAGCGCCGCCAGTGGATTCCAACTCACAGCTACCCTATAGGACGGAGTTGAACTTCAGCCACAGTTTCCGAGGAGCGGCTGGTGGGTTCGAACTACCAACCTTTTGGTTAGCAGCGGAGCTCTTAACCACCGGGCCACCAGGGCTCCCACACACTATATACCACTTGTTACATTTATGCATGGCTCGTCTTTCCCACAGAATTTAACATTCGCAAGGGCAGGGATTTTTGTGTAAGCGTCTTGAACAGCTCCTGGCACACTGTAGGCCCTTAATATTTGTTAAATGAATGAACTTCGGAGGTAAGATGAGAGATATTTAACTGTAAGCAATTATTTCAAAGTATTTTTAAAGGTAAATAAAGAATTGCGGGTGATACTTACATTCTTTTTTCCCCACAGCTGTACTGTAATAAAATGAAAAAATTTAGTAAGTATTCTCAAAATACATCTTTTGTAATAAAAAACCAGAAAAATAATTTGCACGAACTAGCCGCCGAGCGCAAACATCGCTAAGAGCCGCGCGGGAAGGCCGGAAACCGCCGTCAGGCACCCGCCCGCGGAGCCCGGGACTCAAAGCCAAGAGGGGCCGGAAGTGGGCTGGCCCGACCGCGGCTTTCTGGGACTTGTAGTTCGGGGCCCTCGGGGAGGGCGCGGGTCCGTATCCGGAATCCGGCGTTTCCCGGTGTCGGGTTCCACGTGGGAGGTGAGACGGGCGTGGACGCGGGCGCGGCTGAGGGGAGTCGTCGTCGGGTCGGGATGTGGGCGTGGCCGCGGGAGTGGGGCTGGGCCGCGGGCACCGGGCAGCCGGGCGCGTTCCGGCCGCCGCACGTGTGGCGGCACGTGGCTGCCGAGCCTTTGCACCTCCCGGGCCGGGCCGTGGTCACACGTGGGCGAGGGCCCTTCGCCTGGGAGCGGGCGGCGGCTCCGCGGGGCCCTCCGCTCGCCGGGCTGAGCCCTGGCCTTGGCCAGCCTGGGGCCCTGGTAGGTGGCCACGGCGGCGCGGCCTGTCGGGGCCGGTGACTGACCTTATTCCAAGGAGGTTTTGGTGGGTGTTGGGCGTCAGAGAGGAGCTTCCGAGAGGCATCTGCCCCACAGCACTGTCCTCGCTAAAGTGACGTTACATCAGAGGCTCCAGAAACTAGTCAGGCTCCTGAGAAGGAGGTCAGGGAAGGCTACCTGGAAGGGAATGCCACCCCGCGATGCTTCTGCCCGGGAGCTCTTACTGTTCCTGCTAGAACAGAACGTTAGGGCAGAAACCAGAAAGTCGGAGGCAGCGGACACGTAGCTGCAGGGTCTGCAGAATGTACCGGCTCTCAGGGGCCTGCCGGGAGACCTGGCCTGTTAGGTCCAAAACCTGGTGGAGAGAAGTGAGAGAGGTGCAGAGTGGGGCGTCAGGAGAAGGGATCAGTGGGGGAGCTGGTAACTGTGGCCCCAACCTTGCCTGCCTAGCTAGTGTGTCCTGCAAGGTAGACTTGGTTTCACAAGGCTTTTTCTCCCTCCCTAACTCTGCCTTTCCAGAGCTCTGTCTTTCCCTGAAAGGAGGAAATGACCAAGTTTCAGGTGAGTTCGAGTTTCTTCTCTCCTAAAATGCCTTCTGAGAATGATCAGAACTGTTCTTTCCTGGGCTAAAGAAAAGACATCATTTATTGAGTGCCTGTTTGGTGTCATGTCCCGACTCTGTACCGTGCGTTGTTTTTCTCTTTTAATTGTCACACTGCAGTGTGAGGCATGTGGTATTTAATAAATACAGGTGTAGAGAGATTAACATGCTAAGGGCGTATAGCTACCAGATGATGTCGCTAGGATCTGCTTCTGTATCTGCGACATAAAATTCCACGTTTGTTTTCACTCCCCCACCCAGCCTCCATGAACTTGGCTAATCCCAAGAGCACTGGGAATGTTCTCTTTTATTGAAATACTCCACAGAAGATCTTTACCTGATCGTCTCTCTCAAAGCCTGCCTTTTTCTGCCAGGCATTTCACTCACACTCTGAGTTATGCAAAACTATTACATGCCCAAACCAGTACTAATTAATCTCAAGGAAACAAACAGAATTTTAAAATATGGTGCTTTTCTTAAGGAGCTTACAGTCTATGAGCACATTACATGTACACAAAAAGCACACACATTAATGGTAAGCATTTATTACACATAAAAAAGTTTAAAACATTTGAAAGTTTGTTAAATAACAGCACAATAGTGACAAAATCACTCCTGGAAGTGCTGCTCAACCCAGCTGTGCATCAGAATCATTTGTGGTGATTTTTCAGAAATAAAGTTCCTAGGCCCCTCTCCACATCTACTAAAGGGAAAATTCATTCTCTTTGTATCCCACTGATATTTGTACATCCAAAGATTCATTGCGTTTATTGTAAAATATCTCTAAATTCTTGCTGTAAGAGACTGTAAGATAGGTATCTTAGTTAACCTGGTGCTGCTGTAACGAAATACCACAAATGGGTGGGTTTAACAAACAGAAATTTATTTTCTCACATTTCAGGAGGCTAGAAGTCTGAATTCAGGGTGCCAGCTCTAGGGGACGGCTTTCTCTCTCTGTTGGCTCTGGGGGAAGGTCCTTGTCTCTGAGCTTCTGTTCTTGGGTGATCTTCATTTGGCTTGGCATATCTCTTCCCCCATCTCTGTTGCTTTTCCCTTGCTTGTTTAACCTCTTTTATATCCCAGAAGAGATTGACTTAAAACACACCCTACACTAATCCTGTCTTCTTAATATAACAAACAACCCATTTCCAATTGGGATTATAACCACAGGCAGAGAGGTTAGGATTTACAACACATATTTTTGGGGGGCACAATTCAATTCATAACAGGTAAAATGGGTTATTCATCTTTTATGCTCTTGTTGCTGTTTTTCCTTTCACCAACCTATCTGCATACTTAATGGGTAAAAAAAAAACCCAGTGCCGTCGAGTCAATTCTGACTCAAAAAATTTTTTCATTTGCTTCCAAAAAACCATTTTAAGAAAGTTACCTCAGGATTGGCACTTAGAATCACAGAATGTTTAAGATGGAAGGGGTCAGCCAGTGCCGTCTCTTCCTGAATGCTGGCATTTTACAAAGGAGAGCCCTAACTCTTAAGAGAACTGAAGGAAGTGCTGCCTGCAGATAGCAGCACTGTGGGCAAACTCCACTCTCTTCTTCCATATCTGAATAGATCATACACTAGAAGTTATTTGAATAAAATGTCAGGCTGGATTTCGAGGAAGAAAAAAGTTGGTGCTTAACAACACCACCAACAAAGGCCATCTTTTTGCTTGGGGAGTACAATACACTCCTCAAGAGACCATAGACTCTTAAAAGATCACTTTAGAAGACAGTAAAGGAGCCCTGGTGGTACAAATGGTTAAGTGCTCGGTTGCTAACCAAAGTGTTGGCAGTTAGAACCCACCCAGCAGCTCTGTAAGAGAAAGACCTGGCCATCTGTTTCTGTAAAGATTACAGCCATAAAAATCCTATGGGGTAGTTCTGCTTTGCCACATAGGGTCACTATGAGTTGTAATCAACTTGATGGCACCTAAAAACCACAACAGGTCAGTAAGCTGACTCAAGATACTGAGAACATGGCACCTCTGCCTTGGAGAGTAATTGAGGACTAACATGAGTAAGGCCCTGTGCTCAATATATTTTCATTTCTTTTCTTTTGCTTATTCCTCAATAAAGGTATTTATTCACTGCTAATGAAGTTGAGGGTTGCTGGTATAATAAATTTTGAGATCCTGCTATATGTTAAATAATATCTTGTAAAATTTAATTAAAGAAATTTATTTTGTCAATATTGAGTGCTTTCTATGTATCAGACATTGTCCTTGAGTCTACTGAAAGGCAGGAATCCCAATTTAACCCATCCCACTTACTCCGGCGACCATGAGTAAGTCACTTCACCATTATGAACTTTGGTTTTCTCATCTGTAAAATGAAGATGTTGGGTTTGCTTATCTTTAGATTGTTTTTAGTTATATCATTTCATTATTAATTTAAGTTTAATGTAAATTTATAAATATTTATAACTTAGATTCTAAGTCAGGTGTACTAGTTTTTGGGAATTTGAAGATGAATTGAGCGTAGCCCTGTGGAGCTTTAAGATTGAGCATGGCCCCTGGCCTTTAGAATCTTAGTGCTAATTAGGGAGACTGATTTAATAGCTGTAGTACAGGTATGTGAAAGAGGCCGTGAAATCTCAGAAAAGAAGGAAGCATCTAACTCAACCTCAAGCTTCAGAAATGGAGTGAGTTGTTGATTGTCCTAACATTGAAAAGAATTCCAGAATGAATGGGAGAAATATAAATCAGGGCAGAAGCAGTGTGTAAAGGGGTATTCCAGACATGTTTGGTCTAGTACAGGTCATCCAGTTTGACTGCAGCTCCGTCAAGATGCCTCCTGCCTTCTGCATTACTGTTACCTACCCCTAAGGAAATTGGTAGATCCAGCAGGGACGAGGTCTGGAAGGGAAGTTGAAAGCCAGATGACAACTTGTATGTAGTTCTAAGGAGCTGGGAATTTGTTGGGTGGAAATGGAAAACTGATGTTTGTGTGACCTTCCTGCTTGGTTGGCCTTCAGGATAGTGAGTCCGCTTTTCCCTTGAGCTTAGCCTTGGGGTGACCCATTAGCTCCCTTAATACCAGGGTTAACTATTCATTTTCGGATACTTGTGGTCTTAGCTTTGCTCTGCTTTAGCAGGAGCACTATTTTCTTTCCCTTTCTCCCTTTCCCTGTCATACTGATTGCTCTCATTTGTTTCATTATCATACCCTTTCTCAGAATTTTTGACCTATTACAAAGTTAATAGTATCAATATATCCTTTCCATTCTTAGCATGGGATTCCTCCTACCTTGTAATCTGTGGAATCTCAAACAGGGAAGGGGCTAATTTTTTTTTTCAGTTGTTTAAAAAATTAATAACTGCCTGATTTATGATCGAAAGGTGGCAAAACTCATAATACGAAGACTTGATAAGTGGTTACTGTGTCTAGGTAAGAATAGAGGCATGGTGGTGGTTCAGTGGTAGAACTGTCACTTTCCATGCAGGAGAGCCAGGTTCAGCTCCTGGCCCGTGTACCGCATGCACAGCATACCGTCTGTCAGTGGAGGCCTGTGTGTTGTTCCAGTGCTGAACAAGTTTCAGTGAAACTTCCAGACTCAGACAGACTAGGAAGAAAGGCCCAATGATCTACTTCTGGAAATCAGTCAGTGAAAACCCCATGGGCCACAACAGTCTCGTCCGCAACCTACCACGGGATGGCATAGGACCAGATAGTGTTTTGTCCCATTGTGCATGGGTCGCCATGAGTCAGGGCTGACTAGATGGCAGCTAACAACAACAAAGGTAAGAAATGGTGAGGGCCTGCCCTAGAGGAATGGAGATGAAGGCAGTGGGAATGAAGAGGTAAAATCGGAGGGATATTTAGGAGACAGAACGGACAAGCTCTGATTAGATTTGAATATTGTTGAGGCAGAGGGGTCTTAGCCAATCCAAACTACTGTTTTTGATGTCTAGGTAAAAGATGAATTAAAAATAGAGGAGAAAAAGATAATTAATAGACTAAAAAGAGGAAGGGATTGAATTTAGAATGTCTAAGAAATAATGACAAGGATGCCCTTTATCACCACTCTTACTCAACATTGTGCTAGAGGTCCTAGCCAGAGCAATTAGGCTAGATAAAGAAATGAAGGGCATCCAGATTGGTAAGGAAGAAGTAAAAGTATCTCTTTTTGCAGACAACATGATCTCATACACAGAAACACCTAAAGAGTCCTCAAGAAAACTACTGAAACTAATAGAAGAGTTCAACAGAGCATCAAGATACAAGATAAACATAAAAAACCAGTTGGATCCCTCTACACCAACAAAAAGAACATCGAAGAGGAAATCACCAAATCAATACCATTTGCAGTAGCCCCCAAGAAGATAAAATACTTAGGAATAAATCTTACCAGATGTGAAAGACCTATACAAAGAAAACTACAAGACATTAAGAAACCAAAAGAGACCAACATAAATGGAAAAACATACCTTGCTCATGGATAGGAAGACTTTACATTGTAAAAATGTCTATTCTGTCAAAAGCGATCTATAGATACAATGCAATTCCAATCCAAATTCCAATGACATTTTTTAATGAGATGGAGAAACAAATCACCAGCTTCATTTGGAAGGGAACGAGGCTCTGGATAAGTATAAAAAAAAAAAAAAAAAAGCATTACTAAAAAAGAAGAACAAAGTGGGAGGCCTCACACTACCTGATTTTAGAACCTATTATACCACCACAGTAGTCAGAACAGCCTGGTACTAGTACAACAACAGATACATAGACCAGTGGAACAGAATTGAGAATCCAGACATAAATTCATCCATATATGAGCAGCTGATATTTGACAAAGGCCCAAAATCAGCTAAATGGGGAAAAGACAGTCTTTAAGAAATGGTGCTGGAATAACTGGATATCCATCTGTAAAAAAAATGAAACCAGACCCATACCTCACATCATGCACAAAATGTAACTCAAAATAGAATGTCTAAGGAGAAATTAGTGTTGGAGAGAAAGAAACCTTTTTCTCTGAGGTAGGAAGGAAAAGATCTGGTTGAAAAGAGTAGCTAATCCAGTTGCTTGGTGTTCAGTGGGCCATGTTTTATGAAGGGTTGTGTTTATGGAGCTCTCAGGCAGGCACCTCCACTTCTACCTCTCACTCTCACCTTTGCTCAGGAACTTGCAGGCTGTTTTTTGGCCAGTCGTTCATCACACTTCCTCAGACACAGTGGAAACTCTTGACCTTGAAAGGAGAGGTTGGGGAGAAACTGCCGCTTTCCCTCATTTTTACCTTCTCCATTTGTGACTATACGAGTAAATCACGTCATTCCTGCAGGGCAGGCCTGCTTGTCCTCAATTTAGAGAGGAAGGAGTGAGTGGTGCCTCTTCAGCTTCAGGCCTAAGCTGTTTCAACTAATCCAATGTGCCAAAGAGACAGCCCTGCCTTCTAAAGGTTAGTGGGCACTTCCTTGGCTTCATTTGACTCAGTTGTTTTGCATATATTATGTCACTCTGCTTTGCAAGGTGTGCTGTGATCTATTGACTGGTGTCAGTCCACAAACCGATTGACACCAGTGTGCAAAGAAGTAAGTACAGAAGTGGAGAGTCAGCGTTTAAAAATTTACAGCAATATAACTTATTTTTTTGTCTATTGAATCTAATTGTTAAAAATTAGCGTCAGCATCTTGTGTCTGGGTTTTTATTTTCTAAGTAATTTTTTAAATTATATTTTACCAAAGTATGGGTCTGTAACATACTAGAAATTTAAAAAATAAAAAACTGGTCCTTCACCAAAGGTGGTTTGAGAAGTGCTGCTCCATCCTATTGAACCCTAGAGGGAACCAGACTCACTCTGAAGTTAACTGAATAAATATTTTGAACTCCTTTTATGGGGCTAAGGAGCCCAGCTGGTACTGTGGTTAAGTGCTCAGCTGCTAACCGAAATGTTGGCGGCTTGAACCCACCAGCCACTCCACAGGAGAAAGACGTGGCAGTCTGCTTCCGTAAAGGTTTACAGCATTGGAAACCCTGTGGGGCACTTTTACTCTGTAAGTCAGAATTGACTCGATGGCAGTGAGTCTGGCATTTTTTATGTGGCTGACTCTGCTTGACGTCTTGGGGATACAGCAGTGAATAAATCAGACAGCATTGTTCTTAGTGAACTTACATCTTAGCGGGGAGAGATAGACGATAAATAAGAAAGCAAAAATAAAATGAGATAAGGCATAAGCAGTATGAAGAATTAAAATAGGGAGAAGTGATAGTTACTGGGTGCTACTGTGGATTATGGAATCCCTAGTGGTGTAGTGGTTAAGAACTACAGCTGTTAAGCAGAAGATAGGCAGTTCTAATCCACCTGGCGCTTCTTGGAAACCCAATGGGGCAGTTCTACTCTGTCCCGTAGGGTTACTATGAGTTTGAATTGACTTGATGGCAACAGGGTTTTTTTTTTGTTTTTTTTTTTTACTGTGGATTAGATGGCCAAGGAAGTGCTTCTCTGAGGAGGTAACGTTTCAGCTGAGACTTGAATGTTAAGAAGGAACCAGGTATGTGAAATCTGAAAGAAGAGCGTTCTTGGCAAGGGGACAGCTACTGCAAAGACACTAAATTGGGGATGAGTCTGATATGGTTTAAGGGCCTTCAAGGCCATTGAGGCCAAATGTGGTAGTCAGAGAGGAATGACTCAAGTTGGATTTGGAGAGGCAGCAGGAACTGGATCTGTAAAGCCTTGCTGGCCAGAACGAAGAGTTTGGGTTTTACTCGATGTGTACTGAAAAGCCTTTGGAGGGTTTCATGCCTGACCTCATTTGTGTTTTAAAAGATCACCCTGGCTGTTGTATAGAAATTCATTGTGGGTGGGGGAAGCAAGAGTGGACACAGAGACAAATTAGGAGGTTGATGCAGGTGAGAGGTAATGATGGCTGGAACTCATAGGGATAGTAACGGGCAGTGGAGAGAAGTGGATAGGTTCAGATGTGTTTTAGAGGTAGATAGTTGATAGAACTTGGTGATGGATTAAATGTGAGGAAGAGGGAAGAGAATCAAAGTGACTTTTAGGATTTTGGCTTGAGCACTTAGGTGGGTTGTCCGGCTGCTAACCAAAAGGTCAGCAGTTCAGATCCACCAGACGCTCCTTGGAAACTCTATAGGGCAGTTCTACTCTGTCCTATAGGGTTGCTAACAGTTGGAATTGACTTGACAGTGGGTTTTGGGGTTTAATACTCCATTTGTGTGCATACCACAGTTTATCCATTCATCTGTTGATGGGCATCTAGGTCACGTATCCAACTTCCCATCTAACATCTGCACTTGGATGTCTACAAGGAACTTAAAACTTAACAGGCCTTAGACAGAACTCTTGTCTCGCCCTCAACAATCCTCATCAATATCTGCTCTTCCCTATTCCTTATTCCTCTCTGTTTTAGTAAACAGCTGCATGACCCACCTAATTGCTCAAGCCAGAATCCTAGGAGTCACTTTGATTGTCTTAGTTTAGAAGAAGAAAAGACATGATTGATGCGATGAGGAAAAAAATTAAGGTAAAAAATGTAATGTGGCTGGGAGAAAAAAAAAAAAGAGGGTTAGAGAATGATGATTTTGATGGAACAGGTATGGTGGGAGGGGAAGAACATAAAGAAAATGAAGATATTTTTAAGGTACAGGATATTAAGAGATTAGTATTTCAAAAGTAGAGTGCTTCCACATAATGGCCCTGATTATGGTGGTCGGAGTTTGATGAAATGGCACTATGAAGATTAAGAAATGCAAGGTTAGAGTGTGGGACAAATTGTTCTCCTGGCTGACAGGGTTGTCCGGATAATGATAGGAATGGGGTAGAAAGGGCATCTAAGCAATAATCATGAGATGACAGTGACAAGGAAAGACTCAGTAGCTGGATAGCTTGATCTTGGGCAGCTTATGGGCGGAAAGGGAAGGATTTGGATGGAAGTTGCAAAGTAGATAAGAAAGGAAAGATTTCCTAATAAAACCTGACTGATCATTCAGTTCCCTGAACTTCATGTTTCTCATAGACCCTTTTTACCTTTCCCAGTGCTACCCACTGTCACCTTCCTCCCGTGGTATTTGTGCAGATGGTTATTGGATGAGGAGGAATGTGCTTAATGTTTTAGGAACCAGTAACATTCAAGGATGTCTCTGTGGACTTCACCAAGGAGGAGTGGGGTCATCTGAACCCTGCTCAGAGGAACCTGTTCAGAGATGTGATGCTGGAAAACTACAGGAACTTGGTTTCGGTGGGTAGGAACATCTATGTCTGGACACCTACCCATTGGAGTCATTGTTTCCTCAATTTTAAACAGTGGTGGGGCCCCAGGGGCTGTGGTTCAGGTGTCAGAGTTTTCTAATTTCTTTTTGGCACAAAAGGATGTTTCTAAGCAGCTAAAGAATTTTATTTGGTAAGAACTGGACAATGGTAGCTTTACCTAAGCTGTCTCAGAAACTATACCTGGTTTGTCCATTA
This sequence comes from Loxodonta africana, assembly GCF_030014295.1. Lineage (NCBI taxonomy): Eukaryota > Metazoa > Chordata > Mammalia > Proboscidea > Elephantidae > Loxodonta > Loxodonta africana. Next base: position 79,310,805 of record NC_087357.1, on the reverse strand, counting down.
TAAGCCAGAGTTTGGGACTGATTTTGCGTTCCATGTAATCACCCAAGCCCTGTGTATCTCCCAGATGTGATCCTTCAGGGGGAGCAAGGTAAAAGATTATTACACAGTGGAGAATGAACTCCAGAGAGAGTCAGGCATCATTCCAAGTTACAAATTCAGGCTGATCCATGGAAGAGGAATCCCTTTTAAAACACCATTCAGGTGAAGAACCCCAAAGACTCAAGGAAAATATGAGCCCAAGAGACAGAAAGGGGCCACGTAAACCAGAGACTCTATCAGCCTGAGAGCAGAAGAACTAGATGGTGCCCAGCTACCACCAGTGACTGCCCTGACAGGGAACATAATAGAGAATCCCTGATGGAGCAGGAGAAAAGTGGGATACAGATCTCAAATTCTAGTAAAAAGACCAGACTTAATGGTCTGACTGAGACTAGAGGGACCCCAGAGGACATGACCCCTGGACTCTCTGTTAGCCCAAAACTAAAACCATTCCCGAAGCCAACATTTCAAAGATCAGACTGGACTATAAGACTGAAAATAATGCTGGTGAGGAGTGTGCTTCTCAGGTCAAGTAAGACACATCAGACTACGTGGGCAGCAAGATGAGAAGGCAGAGAGGGACAGGAGCTGGTTGAATGGACACAGGGAATACAGGGTGGAGAGGAATGTGCTGTCACATTGTAGAGAGAGCAACTAGGGTCACATAATAATGTGTGTATAAGTTTTTGTATGAGAAACTGACTTGAATTGTAAACTTTCACTTAAAGCACAAGAAAAAAAGAAAATACCAGTCAGGGAGTTCTCTTTGAAGTTCTCTGATCTGTGGAGAAAGCTGGGGCTTCTAGGGTAGCTTCCGCATTACTATTTTGCCTCTTAGCCACTTACTCTCCCTTCTGCATCTTCAGAAGGTTGTGAAAGAATGTGAATTCTTTCCCGTTCACATTCACCTTCTTGCCTGTACTCTGTTTTTTTCCTACATTTTCCCCACGTTCGTGTACCATCTCTGTTTGGACTTTATATTCATTGTCTCCCCGATCTGCAGTATCTAGTCTCCGTCCCTTCTAGTGCTTCTTTTCTTACACATTCAGGGATCGATCCATCTCTCCTCCTAAAAATGAGGCAATGCTGGTGCGTTAGAGATAGAAAAGGGGTATAAAATGCTGTGAGTCAGAATGGACTGGACAGTGGCAGTGGGTTTGGTTTTGGTTTATCCTAAGGAAGTATTCAGTAACTCCAACTGAAAATTATGAACAAAGATAGTCATTATAAAATTCTTTAAAATAGTTAAAAAAAAAAAGTTATTCACCAAATGTATCACAGAAAATTGATTAAATTATGGTGGATCATACAAAAGAAAAAGATATGACTGTAAAAATATGGTGATAAAGAGTATTTAATTAGATAGGAAAATGCATGTATACCCACTAGGTTGACCCGTGTGAAATCGCCATTTTATAGTAAAATACATACATAAAGGCCTAAAGAGAAAGACCCAGTGATAGTGGCTTTCCGATTTTTGGTTTTTCCTGCTGCAGTGCAGTGCGGGCTGTGGCTCAGCCCCTCAGTGGCTGTGGCTCCCTCCGGCCGCTGTTTTCCACCGAGCTGGGGAGTGAGAGAGCTCTACTAAGTGAAGTGATGACCTCCACTGGTGAGGTCATGCGCTTCCGTTTTCTTGACACACACTTGGTGCTTTTTCTCTTTTACCAAAAATGACTGACTTGCAGGTCACCACTGAGCTTTTTCCATTTCAGAGTTTTTTCCACTTTTAATTTTTCTTTCAGAGTATTTAGTGTTACTAATTTTTCCGATGGTTTTGATGGTGTTGACCTCCTCTTGGTATTCTTTTTTGACTTATACGAAATCTTAGTTTCCCTGTTTCCCCCAGCCTCTCTCTTATTCTTTTTGCCTGCTCCTTCACTAGCTTCTGTGTCTGTAAAAATCCCAAATGGGCCCTTTGCTTTTCCATTACTGTATACCAGTGTTTCTCAACCTTTTTTTAAAATTATCACCCACCCCTGCCCAAGGACACAAAGTTCTCCCTAATGAGAGAGACTAAATGCTAAGGAATAAGATTTTGTCAGGCAGGATTGAGTTTTGGAGGGTCACAGACCGTTTCTAATAGGACAGCTTTTTGTGCCTCCCCTCGAACCAGTTTCCACGCCTTTAGTAGTTCCCCGGTTGAGAATGAATACTGTCTACGTACACTTGTCTGCATCTCTGAAGAGCTGTTGTACATTTAAATGGCTTCGCCTGTCCTTTGTTTTAATAACCCTAGTGTCTCTATTTCCCATCCTTCTGGTAAACTCTATTCCTTTTGTTTTTTTCTTGGCTAAGATATATACACTTGAATATCCAGTGTCACTTCAGAATTAGTGTGTTTGGAATTTTAAATTTTATTTTCCTTTTTAACTTCCCTTCCCATATTCCCACTTCTGTCAGAATTAAAGTTCTTCTTCCAATCCCCCTAGAAATAGGCCACTATTAGGTTTCTCTCTCCCCATGTTCAGTGTATCCAAATCTCTTACCAGTTATTTTTTGGCTTTGAATTCTTTTAAATTTATTAACACTGTTAATTCCCACAGATAACAACCTAAAATGGATCCACTTAATGCTTGAGTTATGGTATAAATTAGCCAGGTTTGTTGACATCATTTTTCAAGCTCAAAGCAGATGTTCCAAGTAGATGCATCTCCTTAAACACACCATTTTGGATAAAACTGGAATTACCCTTAGTCGCTGGCGTAGAGCACTTCAACTCTCTGCCTGGCTCTGGAGGTGTTGTGCCCTAGAGAGCGCTGTCCTCTGCTCCCAAGCTTACCCACCTCTGCAGTCTATTTTCCAAAGGTCCTCCATGCTTCCTTGCTCTGGAGTCTTTGATTATTCCAAGCTCTAGTTCCTGATTAATTTTGTTCTTTAAGATTTTTTCAAAGTCCATTTCCTGTGTGCAGCCTTTGATCGCTCCTTTCAGTTGACCCCTTGTTCTTAGAACTTTCCGTCTGCACATTCTTTTGTATGCTTTTGTTTGTTTGTTTGTTTGTTTGTTTTTAAACCAGTGCATCTGTGACTCTGATTTATTTCCCTTGTTTCCAGCCAGGTTCCTGGAGGGAAAGCAATGTATTTAATACTTCCATTTTTGTGTACATAGTATTTAATAATTGTTAATAATTTAGCAGAGAAATATTTCTTTACAGTCTTGTGTGAGAGACATTAAGTAAACATACTCTAAATCTGGTAAGTCCTACAAAGGGTACTGCAGAACTCTGGGATAATGAAGGGATGTGATGGGATGAGGTGATGTGTGTCATTGAGAGTTTCAGGGAAAGCCTCTAAAGTGGCAAACTGAGATCTAAAGGACCAATAGGCATTAAGCAGGTGACTAATGAGGGGAAGAATATTCTAGGAAGAGGGACTAATGCAAGGGAAGACCCTCAGACCTGGAAGAAGGAGTGTGGCTAGTACACAGGGAGTATCTGGGAAGAATCGAGTGGGAAGAAGTGGTAAGGAAGGCCTGGCTCATTTGTGGCATTGAAGGCATTGGTAAAAAGTTTCGATTTCATTCTAAGATCATTGGGAAGCCATTGGAATAAGGGAGTGTCATGCTCTGATTGGAAACCCGGGTGGTGTAATGGTTATAGAGGTATGGCTGCTAACCAAGAGTTTGGCAGTTCAAAGCCACCAGGCACTCTATGGGGCAGTTCTGCTCTGTCCTATAGGGTCTCTATGAGTCGGAATCGACTCGATCGCAATGGGTTTGGTTTTTTTGGTTTGGTGCTCTGATTTACCCGGTATCACTGAGGCTGTTTTGTGGAGAAGGATTCACAGAGGGGAAAAAAATGAAGTAAGATGTGGGCTTCCAGTTTCAAGCTGTGCTTTAGGTTTTCACTTTTATTGATACAAAATTGAACATAGTTGTCCCGTATTTGTATATGCAAATAAGATATAAAAAGTCCCCAGAATACAAACAACACAGAAATACAACATGAAATCAGTAATAATATTTTGTGTACCCTGTTTTTTCTGTGTACTTCATACATACATGTGTACATTACAAATGTATGTGAAAATGATTGGATTCTACCAAATGCATTTTTCAACCTGCTGTTTTGTGTAGTACATTGTAGAGATTTTTTATGTCTGATTAACTCCCTATAGAAAGATTCCTTTTCTGATTATGGCACTATTTCCTCCTCATAATACCAACTCACTTTTTATATTATTTTAAAAATATTTTAAAAAAAAAACCTAATACTAGTTTCATTGCTACTTATAAAACCTACCATTAATAAATTCCTTCCCTGTTGATTTTCATATACCTGCAGTTTCTACAACCACTAGCTGTTCCCACGTGTTGTACAGTACAGATATCGAAGCAAAATCCTTTGACCATTTAACAACAACTTGGACCCCCCTCATAATTTAATTGCTCCAAACTACACTGTTTTTCTTTTATATTTCCTTTTTTTGCCATTACTTTTAAAACTTGTAAACAAAGTAATACATTCACATAGGTAAACCAAGTATCATGTCAAAAAGCTTATAACAAAAACCAGCAGTCCCTGCTCTGGTCTTCCACATGCCACATTTGTTTTCTCAAAAGCAATCAGTTTTAATCCTTTCAGCTGTTCCTTACGGTGTTTATTTTCATATTTCGAAATATGTTTACACAGCTATTTATTTAATTTAAAAGCAAACGCACTTACATGGTTAAAAAAGTGCACAATGAAAAGTTCTTCTGTGTCCTTAACTCTTCTCTACCTGGTTCTGGTCATTTGCTACTGCAGATAACCTGCAGTGAGTAATGTTGTGTAAACGTTGTTTCACAGCTATGCGTGGAAATCTGAAGACTAAAATCCCTGAACGGGAATCCTGAGTAGTATGTACATTTGTGATTTTGGTAATTGTCAAAATGTCCTTAATGGACTGGGGGCCAGTGATTCAAATTTACACTCAACAAGCAATGTGTGTCTTCAGGCTTATAGGTTTTGGCTGTGTGACAGATGGAAGATGGTACCTCAGTGTACTTTTAATTTCTCTCCATGACCATCACTTTTATAATTTGTCTTCTGATTTGCTCCTTCAATCTGTAATTTTCTCTGTACCCAAAGTCTTGCTATCTTCCAGTGGTGTTTATAAACACAAAGTTAGTCACTTTACTCCTAATTTAAATCCTCTAATAGTTTTAAAAGGAGCCCCGGTTACGCAGTGGTTAAGCACTTGGCTGCTAACCAAAAGGTTGGTGGTTCGAACCCACCAGTGGTTCCTCAAGAGAAAGATGTGGCCATCTACTTCCATAGAGATTACAGCCTTAGAAACTCTGTGGGGCATTTCCGCTTTGTCCTGTCGGGTCTCTCTGAGTCAGAATCAGCTCAACAGCACACAGCACACACTAGCTGTTCTTTAAATTCTCAGTGTTACCCAACGAGCCCTTCATCCTAGCTCCTCTCTTCCTCTCCAGGGCACATTCTTTACCACTTTTACCTGTATTATATCCTTCATGAGAAGCTTCTTGTCATTTTCCTAAGCATGTCATTTTCTCTCTCCACATTTCACTTATTTCTTTCTGTCATTTTCTCCCAGAACTCTTCTCCAAGGCCTTCTAGTTTGGGTGAAGCACCCCATCCAGTGCACCTGTGCATACATCTGTCACAGCACAAACATTGTGTTATCTTTGTTGACATACTTGTGTGTCTTCCCATCAGGCTCTAGCTTGTTAAGTAAAAGGATTTCAGTTTTTCTCCTTGTATCCCCAATACCTGTTAGAGTAGATTACCAATTAAATGCAACTTTAATTAAATAAAATGGAGTAAAGTGAAATGAAATGTTATTTGTGACAAGGATGTAGGATTCATAGCCTTCTGCAGGATTAGGGAAGGAATACTTTTACTGACTACACTTAAGAAAACAGGGAATTCCTGTCTTATGTACCCAAGCCTTCTCTCTCTCTGACATTAACCTAAAGGGTATGACTATAAGGATAAGAAGCTTAACACTTCCTAGTTAGTAAGTCTTCAGCCTGTAGCCACTCCTGAAATCTTAAATCTATTCATTTGTATCACTGAATTCTCTTGTTCCCTAGGAGACCTGAATGGAAATTCTGAGGAGACTCTTCAAGAGAAAGAACTTAGGCATCTTTTACATGAAGAGCTTTCCTGCTGGCCAATTTTGGAAAAGACGGCCCAAACAGTACCTGGGAGTCAGGATTATACCGTGACTCTCCGGGAGGAAGTGTATGGAGACTCAGACCTACATCTTGCCCCTTGTCAAAGGTGGAGAGAAGCTTTTTCTCATATTTCCAGAAATAAGAACGTGGTGACTCTTCAAAGTGATGATTTAAAAAACATGGAAAGTAAAGAATATCTGTCTTTGAAAGTCCCAAGCCAAATGCCCACACAAGACTCTTTGGTGAAGTTCTGTAAGAATGAGCCACAGGATTCTAAGGAAAGCAAAAGTCTCTTTGTAACGGAAGAAAGCACTGAGAGAAAAGTGATATGGGGGGAAAGTCCTCCCATGGACCATTGTTCAGACAGCCTTCAAGTTAAACTTCTGTCAGGTGTAACAGAACTGGTCCCTCCATTATTCAGTGGTGAGGCAATCTGCCAAAACGGCCAGTTGAAAGAATCCTTGGATCCCTTTGACTATAACCATAAAGACATTTATGGTTGTAAATCACAGTTTGTTAGTTATTGTCATCAGAAAGCTCATACAAGTGAGAAACCTTGTAACTGTAATGACTGTAAAAAAATACTTAAGACCAGCCCAAATGTTCGTCCATATGAGAGAATCCACTCAGAAGAGAAACTACATAAATGTGTTCGTCAGAGTTCAGAACTACTACATCATCAGAGAAACCACACAGAAGAAAAACCCTATAAATGTGAGCAGTGTGGGAAGGGCTTCACAAGGAGCTCGAGTCTCCTCATTCATCAAGCAGTCCATACTGATGAGAAACCTTATAAGTGTGACAAGTGTGGGAAGGGATTCACAAGAAGCTCAAGTCTCCTTATTCATCATGCAGTTCATACAGGTGAGAAACCTTATAAATGTGACAAGTGTGGAAAGGGCTTTAGTCAGAGCTCCAAACTGCACATCCATCAGCGAGTACACACTGGAGAGAAGCCCTATGAGTGTGGGGAGTGCGGTATGAGCTTCAGTCAGCGCTCTAACCTACACATCCACCAGCGCATCCACACAGGAGAGAGGCCCTACAAGTGTGGAGACTGCGGAAAGGGCTTCAGTCAGAGTTCAAACCTTCATATTCATCGGTGCATACACACCGGAGAGAAGCCTTATCAATGCTATGAGTGTGGGAAAGGCTTCAGTCAGAGTTCAGATCTTCGCATCCATCTCCGAGTCCACACTGGAGAGAAGCCCTATCATTGTGGCAAGTGTGGGAAAGGATTTAGCCAGAGTTCCAAACTCCTCATTCATCAGAGAGTACATACTGGAGAGAAGCCCTACGAGTGCAGCAAATGTGGAAAGGGCTTCAGCCAGAGTTCCAACCTTCACATCCACCAGCGGGTTCACAGAAAAGATACCTGTTAAATGATGGGAGCCCACTCAGGTCTGCAGTCAGAGTGCTTGTCCTGTAAAGACTGTTAAATATTTTTAACAGCACTTTTACCTTTATAGTCTACAAAGGAGAGAAATAGTAAAGATTATTCAGATATGCTCCCCCACTGAAAAGCATTCATTTATTTTAAAAGTATTTAAATACCAACCTTTTTTTATGCTATACAAAGAGTGGATTGCTCTGACTCCTCAGATGCAGAGTGAAAACATCTGTACTTTATAATTCAGCCAGTGTTATTAGAACTACACTCCTGCCCAGTATTTCTAACCACAAGTACTTTATATTTGTCCAACCAGGACATGGTTCCCTTGCTGACATTCTCTAACAAATGGGAACTCTGATGTCTCTTCAAATCACGTGCCTTGTGTTTTTCTGTACTTCTTTCTGGCCCTGAGTAGCTCTCTCTAAACTGATTGTATCATATGCCAGTTTTAGGCTGAGGGGGTGGCTGGTAGTATGATGGACATGGAAATTCTTAGGCGGCAGCTACACGAGGAGTGAAAAAATTAGTAATGTAGTACATCCCCATACACTATTTTGGTATGACGTTGAACCTCCCTCTCTCCTCCTTGAAGCAACGGTTCAGAAACATAAAAACCAGCTGTCTAGTCAGTTCCAGCTCATGGTGACCCCATGTGTCTGAGTAGAACTGGGTACCATAAAGTTTTCAGTGGCTCTTTTTCTTCAGAAGTAGATCTCCACGCCTTTCTTCTAAGGTGCCTCTGGGTGGACTCAAACCTCCAACCTTCAGTTAGCAGGCAAGCACGTTAACAGTTTGTGCCACCCAGCAACTCCTCGGGAATATAAGTAGTTCTTTTTCCTAGGCATGGCTGATTTACTCGTATACTTCCAAACCTCACCACCTCAGGTGACCTCCCTCAAACTAAAGCCAAGTAGGGTGCATACACCATGTTGAAACATGTCAAGTGAAGCTGAAATATGTTTTAAGAATATTTTATTCCTCTCAACACTTCTCTGCCTTGTTGCTGTAAATTTCTTCACCATGTTCTATACAAAGCAAAACAAAGGGAAAGTTTCTTATATTTTTCATTTCAGGCTTATCTCTGGTTCTGATACTTGATGTATAAACCCATTGCTGTCAAATTGATTGCAACTCATAGCAACCCTATAGGACAGAGTAGCACTGCCCCATAGAGTTTCCAAGGAGCACCTTGTGGATTCAAATTGCCAACTTTTTGGTTAGCAGCCATAGCACTTAACCACTATGCCACCAGGATTTCCATTTGATGTATAGTACCCCCAAAATGTCATTTGAATTTTTACAGCATCCCTAACCTCCTTAGAAGTCACTATGGACATCTGACACTTACTTGTACAATTTTTATATTTGGCTACATCACATAAAATTTTTTTTTTTTTCAAGGAAGGCATAAAGTGCAAAAAAGAAAGCCTATCTAGTTGGAATGATCAGGGAAGTCTGCATGAAAAAGGCAATTTAAGAAAGCTCTTTTTTTATTAACATAGATTTTTAAGAACTATATTTAGTATGTTCGGGAAGGCCAGGCTTATCACTTGGGTATTATGGGTGGAAACGGATGTGGGGATCGATACCTCAAAAAGTGAGGCATTCATTCCCTACAAGTTACTAAAGAAGCTCATGCAACAGCTGAGGGTAGAAAAACAATTCAAATGCATAACTAAATTGGAAATTACTAGACAGTGAGCTCCAAATTACAGCCCTGTTTTTCTAAAAAAAAAAAGTTTTTCTAAACAAAGGTTATATTCTTCAAGCAGTGCTGAAGAGGTTGCCTAGTATTCTATATCCGTTTTCCCCCAAATACAAGTATGCATATATAAAAAATAGCAGACAGGGAAAATATGGATACCTTATTAACTTAGGAAGGGGGACTGCAACTGAGAGATCTATCTAGACCAAAGGTAACCTTAGGCAGTTCACTGGGAATAAGCAGGCGAGGTATTATACATTGAAGCCATTAAATCAGGGGGAGCATAGCTAATCTCTAATATGGAATGAAAGAGTAAAACATTTGCCTCCCTTCAAAAGATGGTCCCAGAATATTTGACTCCAACTCCAAGCATGACATGTGGGGATGATTTAGGGTGATGACAGCATTGCATAACACCCCTCCTTGCCTGCTTGGATACTATGAGGCAGACTCATAAATGAGGTGATTGTTTCAGTGATCTCTAAAACAATGAATGCCCTCCCAGTTCCTCCCACCCTTTTATAACATTGAGCCTGAACATCTGTTCTTGTGGATTTGACTTTTCTATTTCATGTGTCTTCTAATTGGCTGGTAATACATAAATCTAATGGGGATTTGGAGCCAAATAAGTAACACTAGGACCCATTTGGAAACCCTGGTGGTGTAGTGGTTAAGAGCTACAGCTGCTAACCAAAAGGTTGGCAGTTCAAGTCCACCAGGTGCTCCTTGGAAACCCTGTGGGGCAGTTCTACTCTGTCCTCTAGGGTCACTGAGTTGGAATCAACTCGATGGCAACGGGTTTGGTAATGGGTTTGGGACTCATTACACAGTAAGGCCAGAGGATAGGTCTGAACTCTCATCAAGTCTTAAAAAAAAAAAAAAAAAAAATTTTTTTTTTTTTTAAGTATTAAGTGAGTATTAAATCAGACTGTTCTAAATTTCCTTTTATATATACCTTGAGTTATCAGTGTTTTTAACTATGTTTAATTTTTACTGTTCTCTCTTACACATTTCCTCCTGAAATGTGATCAAAGCCCTTGGGGAGCATTTCTATGATTATAGGAAGTCTGAGGAAACCAACAGATTGGAGAAAGAGGGACTCACGCACAAAGATGCAGGAGGAACAACAGGAGATAGGTCACATTTCATCAGATCTTAAGATACCATGGATTATGAAAAAAAAAAAAAAGCAATTAAATTACATACCATTAATTTTAAAGCACACCTGTTTCAGAAATGTGAAAATAAAAACTGTGTCTTAGGATTGCTGAAAAATGGTTCCTTTTCAGAGTTCAAGGGTTCATCTAACTTGATGCTTTATTAGTATTTACTGAGTTGAACTGAGATTTTTGGATAGTCTCATTAATTACCCATCATATTCAATTGATAATTCTATTACTAGCATAGCAAAAGATCTAGGTTACAGATTATTTAGCATTTGTAGAGTATGTGGGACTCACTTTTCCAGTGCTTGCAATTCTTACCTATCAAATGGGTGCTATTTGCTTTCTATGTGGATTTACCTTCCAGGCAAGAGATGGGAACTTTCTTCTCTGCAGAAAGCGAGTGGTCCCAAGGGAGAAACCTATTCTGGCATTTGAGAGTCCAACAGTAAAGCAGCTATGTTTTCGTTCCAACATACATAGAACAGAGCTTCAAATTTCATGAAATAAAAACTGATAAACTAGGAAAATTCTCAATTATAGTAAGATTTGAACATTAATTGGTAGCACAAGTGGACAGAAAAAAATATAGAAGACTTGAATAGCACTATCAATTAACTGGACTGACATTTATAGAACATTCCACCCAACAATGGCAATATACATTCTTTTCAAATGCACATATTATAGACTATAAAAAGTTAATAAAAAGGATTAAAATCATACAAATTATGTTCTGTCACCAGAACAGACTTAAGCTAGAAATCAGTAACAAAGAACTGAAGAATCCTCAAATATTTGGAAATTAAACAACGGTTCTAAATGAGCCATGGGCTAATGAGGAAGTAATAAGGAAAATTTGAAAATATTTTGAATTGAATGAAAATTCCTCAAAATTTGAGGGATGCAGCTAAAGCTCATTAAATACTCAGATAAGAAAAAAAGCCCAAATCTATGATCTAAATAAACTCCCACCTTAAGAAACTACAGCAAACATTATACTTAATGGTAAATTACTGACATTATTCTTTCAGAAAGAGGAAGTAACCTAAGAATGGATACTGCCAACTCTTCTATTCAATATATGGTCAGGTCCAGTGCAATAAGGCAGGATAAAGACATAAAAGGCCTAACAATTGGAAAGAAAGAAAATGAACTCATTTGTAAATGACATATTTGTCTAAATACAGAATCCGAACGAGTCTACAAATTTTATAACAGTCAATTACTCAGGGTCTCCAGAGACAAGATCAATATATACATAACCAGTTGTATTTCTATATACCAGTGACAAATACAAAAGAAAATATGATAGCACTGAAACCCACAAAACACTGAGTGAAATTAAAGATTTAAATAAATGAATGGAACATACTATGTTCTCAATATCAAAAGATGTCAACTCTTAAAAAATTGATTTAAATTTGATTAAAGCAATTCCAATAACATCCCATTAGGGTTTTGTTTTTTTTAATGTCAAGCTGATTTTACAATCAATAAAATGCAAGGAGCTAAGACAATCTTGAATAAGAATACTGCCTGGTATTAAGATATAAAAAGACATAACATTAAGACATAACGTTGACCCAGGAATAAACAGACCAATAGGAATACAGAGCTCCAATCAATTACGACAGTGGCACAGCAGTGCAGCGAGGAAAGGATGTTCTTTTCAAACAAATGAAACCATGTGAATAGGGTAAACGTATGAGGAAAAAAGAATCAATCTTTACATCACAGTGCCCACAATATATTTTTGTGAACTGCAAATCTAAATAAGAAAGACTTTTAAAACACTCTTAGTAGAAAATGTAGAATAACCTCTTGACCTAAGAACAGGCAAAAAAAAAAAAAAGACACAAAGAACACTAACCATGAAGAAAAAAAATATTAAATTGGAACACATTAAAATTAATATTCCCTGTGCAAAAGATAGTATTAATAAAAGGAAAGCCACAGATGGATGAAGATATTTGTAATACTTATATCTGACAAAGGTCCTATATTGAGAATATGTAAATAACACATACAAATTAATACAGGCTGACAACTCAGTAGAAAAATGGTTAAGTCTTAAGCATTTCACAAACTATATCTAAATAAAAAATAAACAGATGAAGAAATATTCTACTTCATTAGTCATCAAGAAAATTCAATTCCAAGCACAATGCAGTGTAACACATCCACCATAATGGCTAAAAGAGAGAAGCAGATAATACCTCCGCTGGTGAGGATCTGCAGACACGACGACTCTCACGCACTGCTGCTGAGAACATAAATTGAAGCAATCATTTTGGAAAACTGCCAGAATCTACTAAAGCTGAATACATGCGTACAATATGACCCAGCAATTTTATTCTCGTTATATGCCCAACAGAAGTGGGCCCATATATTCGTCTAAAGGAATGTACTAGAATGTTCATAACAGCACTGTCAGAACCAAGACCTGAAGAACTCCGTGATGGTCATCAACAACAGAGTGGTTAAACTGTGGTATACTCACACAGGGAATATTGTACTGGGTGCCAACAATCCACAATTACACACAATAGTGAGAAGTCTCACAAAATGCTCAATGAAAAGAAGCCAGACACGGAAGAAAATACATACTGTTTTGATTTTATTTATACCAAATGAGAAAAATTTTAGTCCAGGATGGGAAGAAAAATTCAGCTGGAGACAAGCAAAAACAAATTTTAAAAAAATCAGATGGAGACAGCCCTGCCATATGTGGTGTCTGTTATTTGACACCAGATAAAGCCTGCTGCAAAGAGAACACATTTCTCCCAAGGGTAAGGTTATGCTACGTATGTAAAATGTCACGATGACCTTCTTGAGTAACTGCTGGCTTTTTACTAATGATGTCCCAACCCTGCTTTGCTATCCCCACCTGCTGAACAAACATTACTGAGATACCTAACTGCTAAACTGCCCTCACCTCACGACAGCAACCAATTTAGAGCTGATCCCCACTTCCCACTAGCTTCTCCTCAGATTTAATATAATTAAATTTAATTTACATATAAGCCAAAGCCTATATGTAAAGCTCTCCACACTCCCTCTTCTTAAAAGATGCACTCTGTGGTTCCTCTGAGGTGCCCTCCATTGTTGCAGCAAGCCAGTAAGCCTAAATTTCTTAGACTAGTTTTACCCTTGCTGGTATTTGGCTGTTAGTTTAATAATACATCAAAAACAGGCAAAAATAATCCACGGAGTTAAAGTCAGGATATGAGTTAACATGGGAGGGGTAAGGAAATGAGAGGGGGCACGAAGATGGCTTCTGTAGTATTGGTAATATTTTATCTCTTGAACTGAGTGGTGGTTATACAGGTGTGTTCACTTTGTATTTAACTGTACACTTACAATTTCGGCACTTATCCGTGTCATACTTCAATAAAGTTTCTTTTAAGAAAATGCAGTCTCTCCACTTCTGTGTCCACCCAGGCTGTTCACAGGACATCCAGTTTGTCCTTCATACCTACTTATAATTTATTTATAGTTAACGGGGTCACTAGAAGCTTTATCTCCTATGGGGAACAAATCTTTGCAGTGAGCACCCCTCTTGGAACTTTTTGAAATAAATGATCCTGCAACACACAGTTGGACTTTATTTTATACCTGGTATTGTGTCCACTTGTACTGAACAGTTTTTCTGGTTCTTGGTACAGCTGCTAATTTTTCTGGAGCAATCCTGATTTCCATAGTCTAACCTTAACCCTCCTTGCACAAACAGAAACTGATTTTTAATTTTTGGCAGATGTATTTAATAGAAGAGACCAGTTACATATATTCTATAGATTTATCATGTCCATATAGGAAACAGAACCCTCATATACAGCCATGGCAGAAAACAGGTTCTATGGCTTTCAACTATTAAATTACGAGTCTTTAGGTTTTGTGTTTCAGAGCATAAAAATAACCCTGGTTGAAGGGAAGGCATGAGGAAATGTATATAAGAGAACAGTAATAAACTTTGCTCAAGACTTAGCTGTTAGACTTATTCAGCTGACACGTAAAGAAAGGGACACAAGGCTTGGAAGCTAAGTTGGCAAGTGAAAGAGAGGGCTCCCAATGCCAAGCGGAAAAGTACCTAGTTCTGAAACCTAATACGGCGGGAACATGGAGAAGCAAGGGAATCTAACACCTCAGAAAAAGAACACGTTAACAATTTTATTGATTACAAAAAATGAAAGCTACAATGTAACTTGTTCCTCACCCTGAGCTAAATCCCTTAGTTCAGGGGTTCATGAATACTGGTTTTACTCAATGTTCAAGGTTAACTTTTCAGTGATTTCTCCTGGAAATAAGATTTACAATCACCACGCGTTTTCAGACAGTAGGAGAATAACCCAATGTATTTTTTATGACCTTGTTCATCCAAACACTCCCTGTGTACTGTATTGTACAATGTATGTCAGAAGAGGAATACTGTGTGGGGCTATAACTCCATTAGTGCTTAAAATTTAATTTGTGCAACAATAAAATGGTAATTTAATAAAACGGCAGCAACAACAGGCCCCATAGAAGTGATGTGTATCCCACTCCCCACCCAGAGATGCCGTGCTGAGGCTGTGGAACCTAGAGATAGCAATCCCTTAAATTGTTTAACCTCATGAATGTTTTTATCTCAGGTGCACTTCAGACTGACCCTGACCTTGTCCCACAGTTAACCAGAACCCACTTGGCACTCTAAGTAGCATGAAAAAGCTGACCATGACAGCAAAGGGTACCCTTCTCTGGAATCTCCTATGCCCATTTCTGCCTCAGAGATGATGTCTGAACTACTGATGGGGAGGAACCTAGTTGTCCTGTGGTTGAGATCATCATGGGTTTTGCAGCCAACAGAAAAGCTATTTCTGGGTCTGCTGAAGTGGCTTTGGAATTTTCAGAAAAGGCAATTTGTGATTTGAGATTGCAAGTGCTGCTACAAATTCCACAGCTGCACGAGAGGGTGGAGATTTTCGTTTGTGTGGGTTCATGCATCTGGAAAGCAGTCTCAAAAAGGAAAGCTAACTTACGGACTAGTGATGGGGCAATTACAGCAAGTGCCCCAGTATCCGGGACTAACGCACAGCTGGCACGCTCAGCATCAACCACGACTGCCCTGAGATAGAGGGTAATGAGTCTGCAACCCCCAGCCTTAGGAGCTGAGCCACTGCCAATACGGGAATGGGGACAGATAGGCCTGCAGCATGTGGCTGCTCATCCAATTCAGGCTGCTGCTACCATTGCTAGGACGTTAGCAGACAAGACTGTGCCATCTGCCCCTGCAGCCCTCCCTGGCCAGGCTGCTGGCCCTGGGGCTGCTGCCACTACTGGGACATGGGCTGGTAGGTCTGTAGCATCTGCCCCTGCTGCCCTCCCTGGCCAGGCTGCTGCTGCTGCTGCTGCTGCCATTGCTGGGGCATAGGCCGACAGGTCTGCAGCATTTGCCCCAGCTGTCCTCCCTGGCCAGGCTGCTGACCCTGGGGCTGCTGTTGCCATTGCTGGGGCATAGGCTGATAGGTCTGCAGCATCTGCCCCTGCTGCCCTCCTTGGCTAGACTGCTGACCCTGGGGCTGCTGCTGCCATTGCTGAGACATGGGCTGACTGGTCTGTAGCATCTGCCCCTGCTGCCCTCCTTGGCCAGGCGGCTGCTGCTGCTGCTGCTGCCGTTGCTGGGGCATAGGCTGATAGGTCTGCAGCATCTGCCCCTGCTGCCCTCCTTGGCCAGGCTGCTGCTGCTGCTGCCGTTGCTGGGGCATAGGCTGATAGGTCTGCAGCATCTGCCCCTGCTGCCCCCCTTGGCCAGGCTGCTGGCCCTGGGGCTGCTGAGGCTGCTGCCGCTGCCATTGCTGAGACATGGGCAGATAGACCTGCAGCATCTGCCCCAGTTGCCCTCCCCGGCCAGGCTGCTGGCTCTGGGGCTGCTGCCGATACTGGAATGTGGGCCAATAGGTCTGAAGCATCTGTCCCTGGTTCCTTCCCCGGCCAGGCTGCTGGCCCTGGGATGGCTGCTGCTGCCATTGCTGAAGCACAGGCAGATAAACTTGCAGCATCCGCCCCTGCTGCCCCTGCTGCTGCTGCTGATACTGGAATGTAGGCAAATAGAAGCGCAGTATCTGCCCCTGCTGCCTTCCCTGGCCAGCCTGTTGCCCCTGGGGCTGCTGCTGATACTGGAACGTGGGCAGATAGACCTGCAGCATCTGCCCCTGCTGCCCTCCCTGGCCAGGCTGCTGGCCCTGGGGCTGCTGCTGTTTCTGCTGCCATTGCTGGGATGTGGGCCGACAGGACTGCTGCATCTTCCCCAGATGCCCTCCCCGACCAGGCTGCTGCTGCTGCTGCTGCTGCTCACACTGCTGAGACGTGGGCCAATAGGCCTGCAGCATCTGCCCCTGCTGACCTCCCCAGTCAGGCTGGCGGCCCTGGGGCTGCTGCTGATACTGGAACGTGGGCAGATAGACCTGCAGCATCTGCCCCTGCTGCCCTCCCTGGCCAGGCTGCTGGCCCTGGGGCTGCTGCTTCTGTTGCCACTGGTGGGACAGGGGCTGGTAAGTCTGCAGCATCTGGCCCTGCTGCCCTCCCTGGCCAGGCTGCTGCTGCTGCTGCTGTTGCTGGGACGTGGGTAGACAGGGCTGCAGCACCTGCCCCTGCTGCCCTCCCTGGCCAGGCTGCTGCTGCTGCTGCTGTTGCTGGGACGCGGGTAGACAGGGCTGCAGCACCTGCCCCTGCTGCCCTCCCTGGCCAGGCTGCTGCTGCTGCTGCTGTTGCTGGGACTTGGGTAGACAGGTCTGCAGCACCTGCCCCTGCTGCCCTCCTTGGCCAGGCTGTAGTAACTGGGTCTGCTGCTGCCATTGTGGGGACGTGGGCTGATAGGTCTGCAGCATCTGGCCCTGCTGCCCTCCCTGGCCAGGCTGCTGGCCCTGGGATGAAAGATATTGCTGAAGTATCCTCTTGAGGCTCTGATCTAAGAGCAACTGCCAAGAAGGAAACTGTCGAAGCAGCTCTTGGAGCAGCCTTCTCATTTCTGATTGTGGCTCTCTCAGGCCAAGAAGTATCTCCTGGGGGTTCTTTGGGTGCTGGGATTTTAGAAAATTCTGTAGCAGAGTCCTGAATGTTGGATTCAATAGCTGTTCCCATTCGGGACATTCCTGCAACAATTGCTGTAAGAGTTTGCGGTCGAGTTGCTGAGACAGCCCTATGTCTTCCCTGTAGGAGTCAGTCAGGGACCTAAGAGAGGCCTTTATCAGGTTTGGGTTTTGATTCTGACTCCCCTGTTCCCTAGACAAAAGAGAGACGCTGGGAGAAAATGTTGAAAGTGAGAGAGCAGTCTGAGACTGGACTGTTGGGCTGCCAGTGGAAGAGGGTGAACTGTGCAAGGCCCAAGAAGGTCCCGAGTTTGCCCCGGACATCACAGACGGATCTAGGGCCACGCTTCTGCTCCTGACTCCAGGGCTTCCAGATCTGGACTCCTGCCCAGGAGCACGTTCTGTCTTCCTGGGTGAGCTGAGGGCAGCAGGATTCTCATCAGGGGCCTTTAGAACAGGCTCTTCTTGTCCAGGGACCTGGCCTTGTCCCCAGGAGGCCATTGCTTCTTTCCTTGCCTGTGTCCAGCTCTTCAATCTGAAGCCAAACTGAGAGAATAGGAAGAGAGTGTGTTACTGAGTCACCACTTTGGTCTCCTCAATGCTCTACCATGAAACAAGGAGTATTTTATTACTAAGCTCAATCTCAGTATTATGGTTACCTAGGCAGTCACCTGAGGCTAGAGACACAGCTCATATCCTTAGCCCAAATTCAGGGATCTCCAGTCTGGCTCCATTCTAGCTTTCTATGATCTTTCCTTGGTACTCCCTTCCTTACAGGCTTCTGGATACCCACTTCAGTTGACCATGTTCTCCCACCAACATGCCTTGACTGAAGTCCTTCCCATTATAGCCTCCAAACCTTGATAACCCCTTTTTATCTTCCAAGACACATGTGGAAGGCAATCTGTGTCCGCTGGAATAATTACTCCTATGATGACACCACATCTATACCTTATCTGTGGGAGGTCACATATTGGAGAATGACAGACTGTGGGCAAAGGCAAAGTCTACAGTGCTGTTTTCAACAGAAGCACCTGGGGAGCTACTAAAGCACACAGTGGGCCCTGGCTGGGCCTCTGTAGTTTTACCAAGCTTCCCAGGTGATTCTTATGCAAACCAAAGTTTGAGAACATCCAATCTAAAGTCTCAGCGGAGAGGCTTAAAGTCCTGCTCTAACATCTGTCAGGTGTGTGGCCCTGTGAAGTCAGGAATCTTATCTAAACCCCACTTTCATCGTGGAAAAAACAGAGGTATTGAAACATGCCCTACAATTCTTAAAGGTTTTTGAAGGTGAGTTGAGGGGTCTAGAGCCTGAAGGGTACTGTGCAAGTGTGTCTCTATCACGGGAGGAGACATGCCTGCAGCCAAGCCTGAGGACACTGCTCATCCCCACATTAGGAATCTCCTCCTCCACTCCCCCTTCCCAACAGGCAGGAGCAGATTAACCACTAAACCAAGGTAGTAACAGGTTTACAGTACGCAAGGTAGGCATGGGCTTAATTCTGTTTACATACTAATCTGTGGTACACAATTTCACATCGGTTTCACTGCATCTTTGTGAAGCTGTGCACCACAGATTTGTAAGTGAACACAAATAAGGCTGGGTGTACCTTTTTTACTGAGCATCCCTGCCTACAGGTGAGGTTCAGAAGGACTTTGCTAGGACAGGATTTAGAGCCAGGAAAAATGTGATCCACACATTGGTTAACCTTTTTAAAAAGCTATTTAAGCATGTACAACATGCTAGACAATTTCAAACTTTAATTCTCGTAACAGCCCTCAGATGGCGCATTATCTTGCGAAGGATCTGATACACTGACTTGGATGTTCAAGTTACAGACAGAAGTGAAGAAAATACAGCATTGTGAGCCCTTCATACCGACAGCCAAGTGACTACCTAGTGTTCCCCCAGTCCTCTCCACAGAGAAAAGGGCAAGGAAGCTATGAAGAGACTATGAGATAAAAGTAACAAACACACGAGACAGTGCTCCCAATGTCCCATCCTCTCTTACTGGAGCACTTGAGCCCCCTCAAAGAGAACAGGGCAGCATGAAAACTCATGCTGGACCCAACACACTGATTCCCACCCAGAAGCCCAGCACTCTGAGAATCTGGTGTCAAAATATCCAAGTCCAGGGTCTACTTGTAATGAGGCAACCAAGATGCCTGGTGCTTCTCAGGCTTTTTATGCCTTTTGCAAAGCTGCTTACGATCAACCAAATCATCTGGCAGCTTCCTTTCCAGACACCAAGGTCTGCCTTCCCTCCAGTAAATTTTGTGAAACTGTGATCACAGAGCACACCAAATCATCTCTTCCTTTTCTCCCCCCTCCTTTTTTTTTTTTTTTTTTTTACTACTGACCTACCCAGGGCTGGGCAAGAGTGGTGCTAGAGGACACTCAGGGCCCAGGGCTGCCACTGAGTATGAGGGTCTTAGTCTCTGGGCCAGACAGCGATCCTCATTCCTGCTGCTCACTAGCAGCATCTGGAGACCTTTGTAAAACTTGAATCTGAACTTCTAGAGGTGATTCCAAAGTACTGTGAAGATTAAGAACCTCTATCTGGATGGCAATTATCCATTTGCCCACAGGTAAAAAGCCATTCTAACGCACCCACCCTGCAGACACCAATGAAGCAGGACAGAAATGGTTCCCCCAAAGCTACTAACCTTAGTTGAGAGAGCGTCTTGTTCCCTCCCCACCACCAACTCCTATCTCCACGGCAGAGCCCTTGTCTTTTTATAGCTTGAGTTTTAACAATTAGCTACTTAAATCACCTGGAACTGACTTTCGTGCGTGAGGTGAGGCTCCAAATTGAACTGTTTTTCCACATAACATTTCCTGCCTGTAAAATCAGAACCTAAAAGTAACAACTACAGTAATAATAATACTGAACGGCAAAGTGAAGTATGTACCCCAAACATTGCTAACGGCACTGTAAATTGGTGCCATTTGATTAAAACCACTTGTCAGAAGAATAGATATTGTCTCCAGACCTTGTAAATCTCTTTCAGGAGATTCTAAAAGGAATCACTCTCTACAACGCGGTGGTTCTCACGGTGGGGTCCCCAGACTAGCAGCATCAGCATCAGCTGGGAATTTGCTAGAAATGCGCCTTCTCATATCTGTCCCGAGTCACGAACTCCAGGGACAGGGCCCAGCACTGTGCTCTAAGAACGCCTCTGGGTGACTCTGATGCACACTCAGGTTTGAGAAGCACTGCTATAAAGCAGGCAGTGTTCTCAAACTGGGTTGCATATTGGTGCCACTTGTGCAGCTGAAGAAACTCCCACCTGAGAGATTTTTATTTAATTGCCTTGAGGTATGTCCTAGGCGAAGCTCCCAAGGTGACTGGAATGTGCTGTCATGTTTAAGAGTTGTCCCAGTAAAGAACGGTTTCATCAAAAGCTTTCAATGCTACATTTTGTTTTGTTTTTGTCAAGTGGGGAAGATGTGTATGCAATTTAAATCTCGCCATTTTAAAAGTTCAGGTATAGCCACGCAAGTTGGAAATCATAAAAATTATATTTTAAAAAACTACTGGGATATAATTTATGCATCAATTAATTACGCATATTTAAAAATTCAGTATTACCTATAAAGAAAAAAGACTAAAACAAAGGAAAATGTTAAATGTACTTGTGTGTTGTAAGCTGTAATTTTTTCTATTGATCTACACTTCTCAAATGCTTTTAAATGTGCAAGTGTTTTTAAATAATTAAGATAATTTTATTATTTTTTCAAAAAGTACTTGATATTTGTCTTTTGTTATCATGCCTTAAGATACAGGCAAGTAAATGAATGGGCAAAGAAATTTAGGTACACTCAAACTCTATTACATTTTTAAGGTACAACTTCAAAGAGGGTAAAACGGTATCACTCTACCGCAGCACACGGTCCAGCGTTTTCTTAATTGGGTATATTAACCTGGATGAAACTAAACCTAAGTAACAGGGTCAGCCCTGAAGGAGCATGGGGACCACCTGACTGAGAAGATAAAGACGAATAAATTGATAGGGTAAGAACCTCTGAATCAAAATGGACTTCGGTCTTCCACATCTTGGAGACAGAGAGAGAGAGATCGAGAGTGACCTAGTGCCTGATTTATCTTTCGGAAAAAGTCCATTATTCATTGTTTCAAATTCTTAGAACCACAAACTGAATTTAAGGCCTGTCCTGATACCTCTAACCCATCCTACACAATGTGATCAAAACAGTCAACTTCATGAATGCTTTCAAGGAGTAAACTACCAGAGGAAAACAGAATTCAATTTTAAGCATGCTTTGAACGTTTAAAACAACTACATAGAAACACATAGCTACTTTGAGGCAGAAGACTTCCAATTACACGGGAGGAAATTTTGTTTCCCCTACTATTTCAGAGCCTAAGAACATCATGACAAATGGAGAAAATATTGAAGTTGTCAAGGATTTCATTTTACTTGGATCCACAATCGACGCCCATGGAAGCACCAGTCAAGAAATCAAATAACGTATTGCACTGGGCAAATCTGCTGCAAAAGACCTCTTTAAAGTGTTAAAAAGCAAAGATGTCACTTTGAGGACTAAGGTGCACCTGATCCAACCCATGGTGTTTTCAATCGCTTCACATGGATGTGAAAGCTGTACAATCAATAAGGAAAACGGAAGAAGAATTGATGACTTTGAATTATGGTATTGGTGAAGAATACTGAATATACCATGAACGGCCAGAAGAACAATTCTGTCTTGGAAGAGGCACAGCCAGAGCGCTCCTTGGAAGCTAGGATGGTTAAGACTTGTCTCACGTACTCTGGACACATTATCAGGAGGGACCAGGCCCTGGAGAGGGACATCATGTTTGGTGAGGGTGAGATGGATCAACGCAGTGGCTGCAACAACGCGCTCAAACATAGCAACGATTGTGAGGATGGCTCAGGACCAGGCAGTGTTTCATTCTGTTGTACAAAGGGTTGGCAGTGCCTAACAACAGCAACATTTTGCTTTATTTGAAAAATAATTTATCTCAGCTTTTGTAGTTCTCTTAAATAAAATCTGCCTGGTACCACAAAATGCTGGAAACTGTGTTTTTTGCATTTCTTACAACCTGAATCAGGTTTTCTACGTTTCTACTACTCAGGGATTAGTTTCAGCAAATCGTACAGAGCTTCTGCTATCAGATAATCTGATGTCAGAATAGTCTCCAAATATTCAGCTGTTTTAAATAACAGCCTTATTGAGTTATAATTCACATACTAAAAATGTCACCCTTTGAAAGTGTATCAATTACTGGTTTTAGTATATTCACAGAGTTGTGCAACTACTACCTAATTTTAAAATCTTTTAATCACCCCAAAAAGATACATCTCCATTAGCAGTTATACCCCACTCCTTACCCTGAGCCCTAGGCAGTCACTAATCTATTTTTTTGTCTCTATATATTTGCCTGTTCTGGATATTTCATATAAATGGAATTACACAATATATGGCATTTTGTGTGCTTCTTTCATTTAGCATAATGTTTTCAAGGTACATCCATGTGGTAGCGTATCAGTACTTCATTCCTTTATAGCTGAATAATATTTCATTGTATACGTATACCACATTTTGTTTATCCACTCATCAGTTGATGGCCATTTGGGTTATTCATCATTTGGCTGTTATGACGGATGCTGGAAATATTTGTATCGTCCAACATATGGATATATATTAGACATACGTTATCAATTCTGCTGAATATACACCTAAGAGTGGAATTGCTGGGTCATACGGTAACTCTATGTTTAACTTTTTGATGAACTGAGAGACTGTTTTTCAAAGTGTTTTACATTCCCACAAGCAATGTATCAGGGTTCTGATTTCTTCCCATCCTCGCCAACATTTATGGCCCGTCTTTTTATTACAGCCAACTTAATGGTTATCAACTGGTATCCTGGAGATGTCATTCTCTATGGAGCACTACTACGTGATTAAGGAATTATGTAACTACATAAATGGTGTAGGAAAAAAATTTCCTTCTCTACGAATTCCCCAAAGTGAATGCTAAATCAAAATATAAAATTCCCTAAAAAATATATACCTCCCTCTTCATAGTGGATTTTTTTTTTTTGCTTATTTTTTTTCAATTGTGCTTTAGATGAAGGTTTACAGAGCAAACAAGTTTCTCATTAAACAATTAATACACATATTGTTTTGTGACTTTGGTTGCCAACCCCATGACATGTAAACGCTCTCCCTTCTCAACCCTGGATTCACCATTACCAGCTTTCCTGTCTCCTTCTGCCTTCTGGTCCTTGCCCCTGGGCTGGTGTGCCCATTTAGTTTCATTTAGTTTTATGGGCCTGTCTAATCTTTGTCTGAGGGGTCAACCTCTGAAGTAACTTCATTACTGAGCTATAAGGGTGTCCGGGGGCCATACTCTCAGCGTTTCTCCAGTGGATCTTGCTCAACAAACAACCAAGTACAATAAATAGGAAAAAGGAAAAAAGTGTTCATGTTACAGACCTAGTATTCAAGTCTCTGGAGTGGTATATCCCCCAGAATAAATCAATAAATAGGACATCCACATTTCTGTGCTTGGGTATCCTAAGTCAGACTGCATGCATGAGTTTGGTGAACTCTAGAGCAGCAGAAAATCTATTCGTTGTTGATTAATTTGTTTTAGTGAGGTAATTAATACCACTGAACTTAATTTTTATTTTCCATGGACATATGAAATATGTGAAGTAGCCAACAACTACTTCAACAAGATGGACATAGAAAGTCACTTTGGAGAAATTCACTGACCCTTTCCTAAACATCCTGTGATCCGTTACAGGCATCCATTCCAGAAGGAAAGGTATAATGTGGTGTGTGTCTGTGTGTGTTCTGACAAAGGTTGACTTTTTGGGAGTCTTTGATCCCTGAGGATACAGAACTAGGCAATGTGCTGAGAACCTCCTAGACCCAGGCCAAGAATGATGCCAAAACACAGGGAGATTTCCAAGGAAAGCCAGGCCCACAGATGCTGAAAGGAAACAAGGATCTTCTCTAAGAGCCAACAAAGAGAGAAAGAAAGCCTTCCCCTAGAGCCAGCTCCCTGAATTCAGCCTTCCAGCCTCCTTAACTTTGAAAAAATAAATTTCTGTTTGTTAAAGCAATCCACTTGTGATACTTCTGTTACAGTAGCACTAGATAACTAAGACACCAGTAAGGTAGTTTCATGGGCTAATATAAAGGCCAGTTTTATTTTGTATTGTAACTCACTTGTTACATGATTTAAAACACATATGCATAAAATAATGTTGTTGTTGTTAGGTGCCATCGAGTCAGCTCTGACTCATACCAACACTTTGTATAACAGAACGAAACGCTGCCTGGTCCCACGCTAGCCAGACAACAGGAGGTGTATCTGAGCCCATTGTTGCAGTTATTGTGTTAACTGATTTTGTTGAGGGTATTCCTCCTTTTCACTGACCCCTCCACTTTACCAACTATGATGTCCTTCTCTGGGGACTGGTCCCTCATGATAACCAAAGTAAGCAAGATAAATTCTCAGCATCCTCAATTCTAAGGAGCATTCTGGCTGTACTTCCTCCAACACAGGCTTGTTCATTCTTCTGCCAGTCCATGGTATATTCAATATTCTTTGCCAACACCACAATTCAAAATAAGTAAAAATTAAAAACTTTTAGACCCATACCTCATACCATGCACAAAAATTAACTGAAAATGGATCAAATTCCTAAATACAAAATCCAAAAAGATAAAGATCATTGAAGAAAAAATAGGGACAATGCTAGGAGCCCTAATACATGGCATAAACAGTATACAAAACATTACTAACAATGCACAAACACCAGAGGAGAAACTAGATAACTGGGAACTCCTAAAAATCAAACACTCATACTTCATCAAAGGAGTAAAAAGACAACCAAACCAAAGGCTTTACCAAAAGAGTAAAAAGACAACCTACAGACTAGGAAAAAAATTTTTGGCTATGACATAGCTGATTAGGGTCTAATCTCCAAAATATACAAGATACTGCAAAACCTCAACAACAACAAAAAAACACGACCCAATTAAAAAATGGGCAAAGGATATGAACAGGCACTTCTTTCACTAAAGAAGACATTCAGGTAGCTAACAGATACATGAGGAAATTATCACAACCATTAGCAGTCA
Source organism: Loxodonta africana (assembly GCF_030014295.1). Classification (NCBI taxonomy): domain Eukaryota; kingdom Metazoa; phylum Chordata; class Mammalia; order Proboscidea; family Elephantidae; genus Loxodonta; species Loxodonta africana. The sequence goes on along the minus strand of NC_087357.1, from coordinate 79,285,177 downwards.
GAGAAATTCAAATCAAAACTACAATCTCACTCCAAAAAGGCTGGCATTAATCCAAAAAACACAAAATAATAAACGTTGGAGAGGTTGTCAAGAGACTGGAACACTTATACACTGCTGGTGGGAATGTCAAATGGTACAACCACTTTGGAAATCGATTTGACGTTTCCTCAAAAAGCTAGAAATAGAACTACCATACGATCCAGCAATCCCACTCCTTGGAATATATCCTAGAGAAATAAGAGCCTTTACACGAACAGATAAATGCACACCCGTGGTCGCTGCACCACTGTTTATAATAGCAAAAAGATGGACGCGGCCAACGTGCCCATCAACAGATGAATGCATAAACAAATTATGTTATATTCACACAATGGACACTATGCATCAATAAAGAACGATGATGAGTCCGTGAAACGTTTCATAACATGGAGAAATCTGTAACGCATCAAGCTGAGTGAAATTAGTCAGCTGCAAAAGGACAAATACTGTATGAGACCACTATTATAAGAACTCAAGAAATAGTTTAAACAGAGAAGAAAATATTCTTTGATGGTTATGAGAGTGGGGATGGAGAAAGGGAGAGGGGTATTCACTAGATAGTAAACAAGAACTATTTTAGGTAAAAGGAAAGACAACACACAATACAGGAGAGGTCAGCACAACTGGACTAAACCAAAGAAGTTTCCTGAATAAACCAAATGCTTTGAAAGCCAGCATAGCAGGGGTGGGGGTTTGGGGACCATGGTTTCAGGGGACATCTAGATCAACTGGCATAATAAAATCTATTAACATTTGGCGAGTGGCATCTGAGGTCTTAAATGCTAGCAAGTGGCCAGCTAAGATACATCAATTGGTGTCAACCCACCTGGAGCAAAGGAGAATAAAGAACACCAAAGACATATGGTAACTAAGAGCCCAAGAGACAGGAAGAGCCCCATAAATCAGAGACTACATCAGCCTGAGACCAGAAGAACTAGGCGGTGCCCAACTATAACCAAGGACTAACCTGACAGGGAACACAACAGAGTATCCCTGATGCAGCAGAGGAGCAATGGGATGCAGGCCTCAAATTCTCATAAAGAGACCAGACTTAGTGGTCTTACTGAGACTAGAAGGACCCTGGAGGTCATGGTCCCCAGACCTTCTGTTAGTCCAAGACTGGAACCATTCCCAAAGCCAATTCTTCAGACAGGGATTGGACTGGACTATAAGATAGAAAATGATGCTGATGAGGAGTGAGCTTCTTGTCTAAAGTAGACACTTGAGACTATGTGGGCAGCTCCTGTCTGGAGGGGAGATGAGAAGGCAGAGGGGGACAGAAGCTGACTGAATGGATACGAGAATACAGAATACAGAGGAGTGTGCTGTCTCATTAAGGGGAGAGCAACCGGAAGTATATAGTAAGGTGTATATAAATTTTTATGAGAGACTGATTTGATTTGTAAACTTTCACTTAAAGCACAATAAAAATTTTAAAAAACTTTAAAACTTTTATTCTTCAAAAGACTTTACAAAACAAGTGAAAAGACAAGCTACCAAATGAGAGAATATTTTCAGAAGCCATATATCCAACAAGAATCTCATAATCAAAGTACATATAAAACTTTAACCACTTAACAACGAAGACAAGTAACCCAATCATAAAATGGGCAAAAGACTTGAATAGACATTTCACCAAGGAGGACATTCAAATGGCCACCAAACACATGAAAAGATGCTCAGTGTCATTAGCCATCAGAGAGTGGCAAATCAAAACCAGAATGACATACCATTTCACTCCCACTGGGATGGCTAAGGTTAAAAAAAAACAGAAAATAACAAATGGTGAAGATATGGAGAAACTGGAACCCTTATCCATTGCTTATGGAAATGCAAAATGGTACAGCCATTGTGGAAAACAGTGTGGTGGTTCCTCAAAAAACTAAAAATAGAAGCACCATATGACCCAGCAATTCTAATCCTAGGTATACACCAAAAAGACTTGAAAGCATAGATTCAGAGACTTGTACACCAATGTTCATTGCAGCACTATTCACAATAGTCAAAAGGAGGAAACAACCTAAATGCCCATCAACAGATGAATGAATAAACAAAATGCAGTACATACATACAATGGAATACTACTCAGCCAGTAGGACAAATGAAGTCTTGACATGCTACAAAACGGATGCAGCTTGAAGACACTATGCTGAATGAAATAAGTCAACCACAAAAGGTCATATATTGTTATGATCTCACTAATATAAAAAGATAAGAAAAGGCAAATGTACAGAGACCAAAGTTTATTAGTGGTAACCAGGGGTGGAAAGGAGGAGGAAAGAGGTTATTGCTTATGGAGTACTGAGTTTCAGTGTATGGTGATGAAAAAATTTCATTGATTAAGGGTAAAGTTGTACCACTGATTATTATTAAGTGCTCTCAGTAAGCTGTATACCTGTAAAAAAAATTGAATTGGCAATCGTTGTGTGACAGGCGTATTTACAACAATGACAAAAAAAAAAAAAAAAAAAGACAGCTGCTGAGGCTGCTTATGTTCAACCAAACACCTCACGGGATTTGGCTCCATAGTTTGAAGGTTTAGGGTCATGGTTTCATGGGACATCCAAGTTAACTGGCCTAATATTTTTATTGCTTCTGTTCTACCTCTTAGCTCATTACATAGTGCCTGGAGTTTTTTAAAAAGCTTTCGAACAGGCATCCAAGGCACAACAATTGGCCTTATTCATCTGTAGCAACAGAGGAAGAATGAGAGTCAGGAATAGGAAGAGGAAATGGAACATGTGGCTAATTACCTCCATGAACAAGTGCCTCCTTTGCCACGAGACCAGAAAAACTGGATGGTACCCGAAAAAAATTGAACATTCTAATCAAAGATTCCATAGAAGAATCCTGATCAAAGGGCAGAGAGAATGCAGAACAGAATTTCAAATTCTCCTGAACTTTACAATTTCTGGAGCCATGAAGGGTAGTGAATTGCTGAAACTATTGCCCTGAGATAATCTTTAAACCTTCAGCCAAGAATATCCCCCTGAAATCTTCCTAAAACCAAATAATAGTTTAGCTTAACGAGTAAAAAGGGTCTGCCTTTAGCATTATTCTCACTTAAGAACTATCTATATAGGATCAAACCGACAACAGCAACTCAAAATATTAGACAGGAACCTTAGGGGGCAGTGAGTTTATGTTAATGGGGGAGGAACAACTCAGAAAAGAAGGATGAGAATGACTGCACAACTCAAAGAACATAACCAATGTCACTGAAACATACCTGTAGAAACTACTGAATTGGTGTACGTTTTGCTGTGTAAATTCTCAACAACAAAATAAATAAAATTTAAGAAAGATAATTAATCACTAGCAGTCCTGCATAATAAAAAATGCTAAATGAGTTTCTTCAGACTCAAGGGGAATATAGAAGGAAAATTCATTCTCAGGAACAAATAAAGAGCATGGGAAATGGTAAATTATTCCAGCACAGAATTTTCTTCTGTTTTCCTTAATATACATCCAACTGTTTAAAGAAAAATTTATAATATTGTCTTGTGTGGTAACAGTGAAGGAGGCTAAAGAGAACTATATGATGACAAAGTTTCTACAGTTTACTTGAAGTTGTACAACATAAACTCTACACAAACTGTAAAAAAAATTAACGATGTACATTGTGTACATACTGCAACTGCCAAAAAATAAAAAACACAAAAATACATTGCTGAAATGCCAATAAATTAAGATGAATTATAAAATATGTTTAAATAGCCAAAAGGGGGGGGAGGCAGAAAAGGAGAACTAAGAACAAAGGACAGAGGGTGCAAACAGAAAACAGTGAAATCATAAACCTAAAACTAATCATCTCAACAGTTATAATAAATGTTAATGGAGTAAATATTCCAATTAGAAGGCACACTTTGTCAAACTGAATCAAAAAACAAGACCCAACTATATTCTCTTTACAAGTGACACACTTTAAATATAAGGACAAAAATAGGTTTAAAGAACACGGAAGGAAAAATATATGCCATGGAAACAGAAACAATAAGAAAGCTTGAATATCTACGTGCAATATCAGATGAAATTGACTTCAAAACAAAGATTATCATCATATATAGAAATATGCTTCATAATGAAAGGGACAACAGGCTTACAGTATAAATGTGTATGCATCAAAATACATGAAGCAAAAATTAACAGAACTATAGAAAGAAAGTGCTACAAGCACAGTTGGAGATTTTTAACAGTTGATAAACAAAAAACTGATAGACATGGAAGATCTGTAATACTATCACCAACATTAAATTTAATTCATATTTGTGGATTATACCCAATAAAGGCAGAATACACATTCTTTTCAAGTACAACCTGAGATGTTTCCCTAGACCATATTCTATGACATAAAGCAAGCCTTCGTAAACCTAAAAGGATGGAAATAATACTTTGTTCTCTGATCACAACTGAGTTCAAGCAGAAATAATAAAAAGATGTCCATAAAACTGGAACGGGGCATCAGAATTAGAAGAAGACTCATTAATACCCTGCATTATGCAAATGACACAACCTTGCTTGCTGAAAGTAAAAAGGACTCTAAGAATTTACTGATGAAGATCAAAGATGACAGCCTTCAATATGGATTACAGCTCAACATGAAGAAAACAAAAATCCTCACAACTAGACGAATAGGTAACATCATGATAAACAGAGAAAAGACTGAAGTTGTCAAGGATTTCATTTCACTCGGATCCACAATCAACACCCACAGAAGCAGCAGTCAAGAAATCAAATGACACACTGCACTGGGCAGTTCTGCTGCAAAAGACCTCTTTAAAGAATTAAAAAGCAAAGATATCACTTTAAGGACTAAGATGTGCCTGACCCAAGCCATGGTGTTTTCAATCGCCTCATATGCATGTGAAAGCTAGACAATGAATAAGGAAGACCAAAGAAGAACTGATACCTTTGAATCATGGTATTGGTGAAGAATATTGACTATACCATGGACTGTCAGAAGAACAAACAAATCTGTATTAGAAGTACAGACTTCAGGCCAACATGGCACCATAGACAAAAACACCACACTATCCCTCCACAACAAAGACCTGAAAAACTAAGTAAAACAGAGACAAATGTCATTCCTGGAACCTGACATGCCAGATGAAGAAATAAAGAACTCAGCCAAGCACCGGATGGCATAAAAAACTGACAGAGGACAGAGAGCAAGGAGAGATTCGTACAGAGGGCACCATCAACTAATGCAGCACAGGTCCGCCATCTTGGACTCCTGTAGGGATTGGCAGACAGGGAGCGCGGGAAAGCAGCTTCGTGGACTCCCAGCAGGAGACAGAGCACCTGGTAACCAGCAATACACACTTTCCCACTCTCACTCCCTACAGCTCTACCTTCGAGGTTCCTGGCTGGCTGCAGTGGCTCAGCCAGCTGGCAAGTGCAGCATTCGTGCCACTTGGATTTGCCCCAACCACATCGGAGATCGGAGGAACAGGGAGCATAGGAGAGCAGCTTCACAAAGTTCCCGGCAAGAGACAGAGTGCCCGGTAAAGACTGATATATGCTTTCCTAGCTCCGCCCCGCACCAACATCTCCCCTACCCCCGGCCTCCTGTGCTTCCCGCCAGCTGCAGTCTCTTGGCTGGGAGGCAACTGCTTTGGCCTCAGGCTGCTTAGATTCACCCTGACCAGACTGGCTGGGCCCCTGAGTTGGTGTTGGTTCTTTCCATCTCTTTTTGTTTCTTCCATGCCTCCTACCACCTCCCCATCCTTTCTCTGGAACACCTGGCAATGTGTGCCATCTTTGCTTCTTCTTCAAAGTCTGTGAAGCCACACATGATGCGGGAACCACTCCCCCGGCCCGCGCGACACCACGCTGGTAGAATCACTGGGGCTTTTTTTTTTTCCTTGTTTTGCTTTGTTCTGTTTTGTTTTGTATTGTTTGTTTTTTCTTTTTGCAGCTTGGGAACCCCTTCTAGCAGAGCAGTACTGCACGGCTTAGGAGCTACTCCCCCAATCTGTGCAGCCACATACATAGGTGGGATCCCTGGGGGGCATTTCTTTATTCCTTTTTTCTTTTCTTTTTTTTCTCTTTTCTCCCTTTCTGTCCTCCTTCATTTCTCATTTCTCGTCTCTCTACACTTACCTTCTTTTCCTGTCTCCTGAATACCTGGTGCTGTGTGACATCTACACTCCCTCTAGCCAGGCAATACTGCAAAGCCTGGGAGCCACTTCCCTGGTCTCAATAGCCCCACGAGTGGATATCCGGGACTCCTAGGGGCTTTTCTTTTATTTTTCTCTTTTCCAAGTTTTTACCTAGTTTTTTTTCTTTCATTTTCCTTTTTTTTTTTGCTTTTGTCCCTTTCTCTGTTTCTTATCACTCCAATCCAATGGCAAGCTCCCACGGCACTTTTTTTTTCTCTCTTTGTTTCCTTGTTTTTGGCTCCTGTTTTTCTTTCCTCTCTCTCCTTTTTCACAAACCCATATCAGCTCCACACATCACAACCTTGCCCTTCTTTCCTGCCTACCTGCACCATGCACTGAACATCACACCCCCGAGCAGCACAGGCACGGCCTACTAGAACCTCCCCAGCACTGATTCTTGGCCCGCCCTGTCAGCAACAAGCAACCCATCCCAGCCCCTCCTGTTCAGATAGACCTGTCCTGCTGCACCATAGCTGAGTGACTGGTCCAGCCCACTGGACAAGGAGGTGAAAAGTATCATGACTACAGAAAAGCAAACAACAAAGACCACATAGGCCACCTGCTGAGACATAACCAAATAAAACCAAAAAAGCAGGAGGAAACAAATATAAAATCAAGAAATGAAGGAAAAAACTACTGAATGTCCTGAAGACAGCAGATAATATCAGAATGTATTTAAAAGAAAAAAAAAAAAAAGGACAAGATGGGTCCAGTAGGCATCCAAAATAAAACACCAGATAATTCCAGTAGAAGGAAAGGCACTAGAACTACCTGACAGGGAATTCAAATGTCTAATATTCAGAGCAATCCAAGAGCTGACACAAAAGGCAGACAAAAAATGAGGAAAAAATAAACAAATTTATGGAAAAGGCAGACAAAAAAAAGGAAAATACAGACAAAAAAATTGGAACAATTCAGGAAACAAATACAGGAACAAAATGCCAAAATAAATTCACAACTAGAAATCATACAAAAACTAGAAATCATACAAAAATAATTAGAAATCCAAAGAAAAACAAGATTTCAGAAATGGACAGTGTCATAGAAGGGCTGAGGAGCAGGTGTGAAACGATGGAAGACAGGATCAGCAAAACTGAAGACAAACACTTGGATACAACTCTGAGGAAAAATCAGGAAAAACAACAAAGAAAAATGAAGAAACCCTGAGAACTATGTGGGATACAATCAAAAGCAAAAATTTGTGAGTGACTGGAGTTCCAGAACATGGACAGAACACAGGAAACACAGACAGGATCACTGAAAAAATCCTGACAGAAAACTTCCCTAATATCATGGAAGATGAAAAGCTGACCATCCAAGAAGCTCAAGGAACAGCATATACAACAGACCACAAAACGAACACACCAAGGCATATCATCATCACACTTGCTAAAACCTAAGACAAAGAAAAAAGCCTGAGAGCAGCTCAAGAAAAACAAAAAGTCTTATACAGAGGAGAAACAATAAAACTAAGCTCCCGTTATTTGCCAGACACCATGCATGCAAGAAGGCAATAAGATGACATATATAAAACCTTGGAAGAAAAATCTGCCAACCAAGAATAATAAATCCTGCAAAACTTTCATTCAAAAATGATGGTGAAATTAGGACATTTCCAGATAAACAGAAATTAAGAGAATATGTAAAAACCAAAAAAAAACTTACAAGAATTAGTAAATGGAGTCCTTTGATCTGAGAACAAAAAACATCAGACCACAGCCTGAATCCAGGATGCAAGACTGTACCAACCAGATACCAGCCTAGAAAATTAACTCTGAAGGACTATCCAAAACTAAAACAATCACAACAGGGAACCAGAGAGGCTAATCTGTAAATGACAACAACATCAGAACAATAAACGTAATAGGTACAGAACTTTCTAGTGGAGAGTAAGGCAAGGCAATACCAAGTAATAATAGACTGGTTCAAACCTGGGAAGATGAGGGTAAATTTCAACGTAACCACAAAGAAAGTTAACAAACCTACTCATCAAAATAAAGAAGAAAAACAAAGTCTCAATAAAAACAAAATGTACAAAAACAAAAGAAGTCCACAAACAAAAGGAACTCAGCACAGGAGAGTAAGAGGAACAAAAAAACGTTAGCGCCACAAAAAAAAAAAACTACAAAATGACAGCAATAAACTCACACCTATCAACAATTACACTGAATGTAACTGGCCTAAAGGCACCCATAAACAGACAAAGACTAACAAAATGGATTTAAAAAACGGGATCCATCAATGTGCTGTCTACAAGAGATGTACCTTAGAAACAAAGATATAAATTTATTAAAAATCAAAGGATGGAAAAAATATATCAAGCAAATAACTACCAAAAAAGAGGAGTGGCAATACTAATCTCAGATAAGATACACTTTAAAACAAAGTCCACCATAAAAGACAAAGAAGGGCACTATATAACGATTAAAGGGACGATTCATCATGAAGACTTACCCATAACAAACGTCTACACACCCAATGACAGGACTCCAAAATACATAAACTCTTAACTGCACTGAAAACAGAAACTAACATTTCCACAATAATAGTAGGAGACTTCAACACACCACTCTCAGTAAAGGCCAGAACATCTAAAAAGAAACTCAACAGAGATACAGAAGAGCTAAAGAGCACAATCAGCCAACATGATCTCATAGACATACATAGAACACTCGACCCAACAGCTGCAAAGTACACATTCTTTCACAATGCACACGGAACATTCTTCAGAATAGACCATATCTTAGGCCGCAGAATAACCCTCAACAAAATCCAGAACACTGAGATAATGCAAAGTATCTTCTCTGACAACAATGCCATCAAAGTAGAAATTAACGACAGGAAGAGTAAGGAAAAAAAATCCATTACGTGGGAACTGAATAACTCCCTGCTTAAAAACTATTGGGTAATAGAAGAAATCAAAGATAGAATCAAAAAGTTCCTAGAATCACAATGAGAATGAAAACACATCATACCAAAACTTTTGGGACACAAGGCAGTCCTCAGATGTTAACTTATACCACTAGATGCACACATCAAAAAAGAAGGGACAAAATCAAAACATTAGTTACAAAACCTGAACAAACAGTGAAGAGCAAAAGAAGCCCACAGCCACCAGAGGAAAGTAAATAGTAAAGATCAGAGCAGAAATAAATGAAATAGAGAACAGAAAGACAATAAAAAGAATCAACAAAACCAAAAGTTGGTTCTTTGAAATGATCAACAAAATCAACAAACCACTGGCCAAACTGACAAAAGAAAACCAGGAGAGAACAAAACTAACCCAAATAATAAATGTACTGGGGGACATTACAATAGACCCAACTGAAATAAAAAGGATCACAACAGAGTATTATGAAAAACTACAATCCAACAAATTTGAAAACCTAGGGCAAATGGACAAATTTCTAGAGACACAATACCTACCCAAACTAATACAAAATGACACTGAAAATCTGAATTGACCCATAACAAGAGAGGAGGTTGAAAAGGTAATAATAACGAAAATAAAAACAAAAAATAATAATAATAAAAAACTCCCAACCAATAAAAGCCCTGGCCCAGATGGCTTCACTAGAGAATTGGACCAAATATTCAGAGAAGAGTTTATACCAGTACTACCAAACTATTTCAGAACACAGAAAAGTAAGTGATACTTCCAAATTCATTCTATGAAGCCAGCATAACCCTGATACCAAAACCAGGCAAAGACACCACAAAAAACGAAAATTACAGACCAATATCTCTCATGAATATAGTTGCAAAAATTCTCAACAAAATTCTAGCCAACAGAATTCAGCAGCATATCAAAATAAATAATATACTATGACAAAGTAGGATTCATACAAGGTATGCAAGGATGGCTCAGCATCAGAATATCAATCAATGTAATCCACGACATAAAAAGAAAGAAAAGAATTACACAATCATCTCAATCGATGCAGAAAAAGCATTTGACAAAGTCCAACACCCATTCTTGATAAAAACTCTCAATAAAATAGGTATAGAAGGGAAATTTCTCTAACCAGGGGTGTAAAAGACCTATACAAAGAAAACTACAAAACACTACTCCTAGAAACCAAGAGATTTACATGGAAAAACACACCATGTTCATAGATAGGTAGACTCAACATTGTGAAAATGACAATTCTAACCAAGCAATTTACAAATACAATGCAATACTGATCCAAATACCAACAACGTTCTTTAAAGGGATGGAAAAACTTATCATTAACTTTATATGGAAAGGAAGGAGGCCCCAGATAAGTAAAGCGCTACTGAAGAAGAATAAAGTAGGAGGAATCACACTACCTTACCTCAGGAACTACTATACAGCTACAGTAGTCAAAACAGCCTGGTACCGGTACAATGACAGATACACTGAGCAATGGAACAGAATTGAGAACCCAGATGTAAATCTATCCACCTACGGTCACCTGATCTTTAACAAGGGCCCAAAGTCCATCAAAAGGGGAAAAGACAGTCTTTTTAACAAATCATGCTGGCAAAACTCAATGTCCATCTGCAAAAAAAATGAAACAGGACCCATACCTCACACCATATACAAAAACTAACTCAAAATGGATCAAAGACCTAAATATAAAGCCCAAAACTATGAAGTTCATAGAAGAAAAAACAGGATCAACGCTAGAGGCCCTAATACACGGCATTAACAGGATACAAATCACAACCAGCAACACACAAGCTCCAGAGGATAAACTAGATAACTGGGATCTTCTAAAAATTAAACATTTTTGCTCATCAAAAGACTTCACCAAAAGAGTAAAAAGAGATCCTACAGACTGGGAAAAAAAATTTGGCTATTAAAAATCAGACAAGGAGGCGGGGCCAAGATGGCGGACTAGGTGGATGCTACCGCGGATCCCTCTTGCAACAAAGACTCGGAAAAACAAGTGAATCGATCACATACAAAACAATCTACGAACTCTGAACAACAAACACAGATTTAGAGACGGAGAACGAACAAATATGGGGAGACAGCGATTGTTTTCAGAGCCAGGAGCCAGCGTACCAGTCAGGTGACCTTCGGAGCCCGATTTGGGGCAAAGCCCGGGGGACAGACGGCACAGACAACGGGCCCAGCCCTAGCCCCCGAACTCATCCCGGGAGGGAGCCCAGCCGCTTCGCGTGGACGGCGTGGCGGCGCAGCCGGTGGGAGAAGTCCCTGGGAGGCAGTGACAGGTCTTGGAGCGGGGAGAGCAGCGTCCCAGCCGGGGAGCTGTCCCGCCGGGATTTAGGTGGGGAGTGGGCGTGGCGCGAGAGTGAAGAGCAGCTACATTCCCATGAATTGACCCGGGGGGGGGCCCAGGCGTTCGCGCGGGTGGCGCCCACCCGGTTCATGGGGGCGGCGCAGCGGCGCAGCCGGTGGGAGAAGTCCCCGGAAGGCAGTGAGTGGTCTTGGAGCGGGGAGAGCAGCATCCCAGCCGGGTAGCCGTCCCACTGGGATTTTGGCAGGCACGGGCGGGACGTGAGCGCGGGGTGCAGCTCCATCCCCGTGAATTGACCCCGGGGCGGTCCCACCCGGTTCGCGCAGGCGGTGTGGCGGCGCAGCCAGTGGAAAGAAGTCCCTGGGAGACAGTGGCTGGTCTTGGAGCGGGGAGAGCGGTGTCCCAGCCGTGACGCGCAGTCACGGCGCAGGCACGGGGAGCTGCTCCACTCTCCTGAGCTGACCCCGGAGGGAGGGAGCCCACCCGGTTCGCGGGGGCGGCGCGCGACGTGGCTGGGGAGACGGGGAGTCCCCGGGAGGCAGCGACTGATTTTGGAGTCGGGAGTGCACCGTTCCAGTAGGGGAGCCTTAACCTTGGGGGTGGGGCTGACAGCGGAGGATCTGAACGTTGACACCAGCGGGGCCAGACCCCCCGGGGGGCAATCTCCACACAGCCAGTACATATAGGCGACGCGCCCCGCGGAAATCTCAGATATAATAGTCACTCCAAGTAAGACAAGCAACACGGGCTATATTCTGAGGTGCTACTCTCCTAGCTCTCTGATCCCTCCCCCACCCTCCCCAGGCGGCTCCATTAGCATCCGAATAGCCTGAGCCAGAGGGAGAACTCTGATAGGGATCTGACTGCATTTTTTTTTTTAGCGGATTTTCTGGAAAAACTGGTTTCCCAGTGATGGCTCGGAGACAGCAGTCCATATCAAACCACATAAAGAAGCAGACCATGACAGCTTCTCCAACCCCCCAAACAAAAGAATCAAAATCTTTCCCAAATGAAGATACAATCCTGGAATTATCACATACAGAATATAAAAAACTAATTTACAGAATGCTTCAAGACATCACAAATGAAATTAGGCTAACTGCAGAAAAAGCCAAGGAACACACTGATAAAACTGTTGAGAACTCAAAAAGATTATTCAAGAACGTAGTGGAAAAATTAATAAGTTGCAAGAATCCATAGAGAGACAGCATGTAGAAATCCAAAAGATTAACAATAAAATTACAGAATTAGACAATGCACTAGGAAGTCAGAGGAGCAGACTCGAGCAATTAGAATGCAGACTGGGACATCTGGAGGACCAGGGAATCAACACCAACATAGCTGAAAAAAAATCAGATAAAAGAATTTAAAAAAATGAAGAAACCCTAAGAATCATGTGGGACTCTATCAAGAAGGATAACTTGCGAGTGATTGGAGTCCCAGAACAGGGAGGGGGGACAGAAAACACAGAGAAAATAGTTGAAGAACTCCTGACACAAAACTTCCCTGACATCATGAAAGACGAAAGGATATCTATCCAGGATGCTCATCGAACCCCATTTAAGATTGATCCAAAAAGAAAAACACCAAGACATATTATCATCAAACTTGCCAAAACCAAAGACAAACAGAAAATTTTAAAAGCAGCCAGGGAAAAAAGAAAGGTTTCCTTCAAGGGAGAATCAATAAGAATAAGTTCAGACTACTCAGCAGAAACCATGCAGGCAAGAAGGGAATGGGACGACGTATACAGAGCACTGAAGGAGAAAAACTGCCAACCAAGGATCATATATCCAGCAAAACTCTCTCTGAAATATGAAGGAGAAATTAAGATATTTACAGATAAACACAAGTTTAGAGAATTTGCAAAAACCAAACCAAGGCTACAAGAAATGCTAAAGGAGATTGTTTGGTTAGATGACCAATAATATCAGGTACCAGCACAATACAAGGTCACAAAACAGAACGTCCTGATATCAACTCAAATAGGGAAAGCACAAAAACAAACAAATTGAGGTTAATTCTAAAAAATAAATAAAATAATACACATAACAGGGAATCATGGAAGTCAATAGGTAAAAGATCACAATAATCAAAAAGAGGGACTAAATACAGGAGGCATTGAACTGCCAGATGGAGAGCGATACAAGGCGATATAGAACGATACAAGTTAGGTTTTTACTTAGAAAAATAGGGGTAAATAATAAGGTAACCACAAAAAGAAATATCAACTCCATAACTCAAGATAAAAGCCAAGAAAAACGTAACGACTCAACTAACATAAAGTTAAACATTATGAAAATGAGGATCTCACAATTTACTAAGAAAAACGTCTCAGCACAAAAAAGTATGTGGAACAATGAAATGGCCAACAACACACATGAAAAGGCATCAAAATGACGGCACTAAAAACTTATTTATCTATAATTACGCTGAATGTAAAAGGACTAAATGCACCAATAAAAAGACAGAGAGTCACGGACTGGATAAAGAAACATGATCCATCTATATGCTGCCTACAAGAGACACACCTTAGACTTAGAGACACAAACAAACTAAAACTCAAAGGATGGAAAAAAATATATCAAGCAAACAATAAGCAAAAAAGAAGAGGAGCAGCAATATTAATTTCTGACAAAATAGACTTTAGACTTAAATCCACCACAAAGGATAAAGAAGGACACTATATAATGATAAAAGGGACAATTGATCAGGAAGACATAACCATATTAAATATTTATGCACCCAATGACAGGGCTGCAAGATACATAAATCAAATTTTAACAGAATTGAAAAGTAAGATAGACACCTCCACATTTATAGTAGGAGACTTCAACACACCACTTTCGGAGAAGGACAGGACATCCAGTAAGAAGCTCAATAGAGACACGGAAGACCTACTTACAACAATCAACCAACTTGACCTCATTGACTTATACAGAACTCTCCACCCAACTGCTGCAAAATATACTTTTTTTTCTAGTGCACATGGAACATTCTCTAGAATAGACCACATATTAGGTCATAAAACAAACCTTTGCAGAGTCCAAAACATCGAAATATTACAAAGCATCTTCTCAGACCACAAGGCAATGAAACTTGAAATCAATAACAGAAAAACTAGGGAAAAGAAATCAAATACTTGGAAACTGAACAATACCCTCCTGAAAAAAGACTGGGTTATAGAAGACATCAAGGAGGGAATAAGGAAATTCATAGAATGCAACGAGAATGAAAATACTTCCTATCAAAACCTCTGGGACACAGCAAAAGCAGTGCTCAGAGGCCAATTTATATTGATAAATGCACACATACAAAAAGAAGAAAGAGCCAAAATCAGAGAACTGTCCCGACAACTTGAACAAATAGAAAGTGAGCAACAAAAGAACCCATCAGGCACCAGAAGAAAACAAATAATAAAAATTAGAGCTGAACTAAATGAATTAGAGAACAGAAAAACAACTGAAAGAATTAACAAAGCCAAAAGCTGGTTCTTTGAAAAAATTAACAAAATTGATAAACCATTGGCTAGACTGACTAAAGAAATACAGGAAAGGAAACAAATAACCCGAATAAGAAACGAGAAGGACCACATCACAACAGAACCAAATGAAATTAAAAGAATCATTTCAGATTACTACAAAAAATTGTACTCTAACAAATTTGAAAACCTAGAAGAAATGGATGAATTCTTGGAAAAACACTACCTACCTAAACTAACACATTCAGAAGTAGAACAACTAAATAGACCCATAACAAAAAAAGAGATTGAAACGGTAATCAAAAAACTTCCAACAAAAAAAAAGTCCTGGCCCGGACGGCTTCACTGCAGAGTTCTACCAAACCTTCAGAGAAGACTTAACACCACTACTACTGAAGGTATTTCAAAGCATAGAAAAAGACGGAAAACTACCCAACTCATTCTATGCAGCTACCATCTCCTTGACACCAAAACCTGGTAAAGACATTACAAAAAAAGAAAATTATAGACCTATATCCCTCAGGAACATAGATGCAAAAATCCTCAACAAAATTCTAGCCAATAGAATCCAACAACACATCAAAAAAATAATTCACCCTGACCAAGTGGGATTTATACCAGGTATGCAAGGCTGGTTTAATATTAGAAAAACCATTAATGTAATCCATCACATAAATAAAACAAAAGATAAAAACCACATGATCTTATCAATTGATGCAGAAAAGGCATTTGACAAAGTTCAACACCCATTTATGATAAAAACTCTTACCAAAATAGGAATTGAAGGAAAATTCCTCAACATAATAAAGGGCATCTATGCAAAGCCAACAGCCAATATCACTCTAAATGGAGAGAACCTGAAAGCATTTCCCTTGAGAACGGGAACCAGACAAGGATGCCCTTTATCACCGCTCTTATTCAACATCGTACTTGAAGTCCTAGCCAGGGCAATTAGGCTAGACAAAGAAATAAAGGGTATCCGGATTGGCAAGGAGAAAGTAAAGCTATCACTATTTGCAGATGACATGATCGTATGCACAGAAAACCCTAAGGAATCCTCCAGAAAACTACTGGAACTAATAGAAGAGTTTGGCAGAGTCTCAGGTTATAAAATAAACATACAAAAATCACTGGGTTTCCTCTACATCAACAAAAAGAACACCGAAGAGGAAATAACCAAATCAATACCTTTCACAGTAGCCCCCAAGAAGATAAAATACTTAGGAATACATCTTACCAAGGATGTAAAAGACCTATACAAAGAAAACTACAAAGCTCTACTACAAGAAATTCAAAAGGACATACTTAAGTGGAAAAACATACCCTGCTCATGGATAGTAAGACTTAACATAGTAAAAATGTCTATTCTACCAAAAGCCATCTATACATACAATGCACTTCCGATCCAAATTCCAATGTCATATTTTAAGGGGATAGAGAAACAAATCACCAATTTCATATGGAAGGGAAAGAACCCCCGGATAAGCAAAGCATTACTGAAAAAGAAGAAGAAAGTGGGAGGCCTCACTCTACCTGATTTCAGAACCTATTATACAGCCACAGTAGTCAAAACAGCCTGGTACTGGTACAACAACAGGCACGTAGACCAATGGAACAGAATTGAGAACCCAGATATAAATCCATCCATCTATGAGTAGCTGATATTTGACAAAGGCCCAGTGTCAGTTAATTGGGGAAAAGATAGTCTTTTTAACAAATGGTGCTGGCATAACTGGATATCCATTTGCAAAAAAATGAAACAGGACCCATACCTCACACCATGCACAAAAACTAACTCCAAGTGGATCAAAGACCTAAACATAAAGACTAAAACGATAAAGATCATGGAAGAAAAAATAGGGACAACCCTAGGAGCCCTAATACAGGGCATAAACAGAATACAAAACATTACCAAAACTGATGAAGAGAAACCAGATAACTGGGAGCTCCTAAAAATCAAACACCTATGCTCATCTAAAGACTTCACCAAAAGAGTAAAAAGATCACCTACAGACTGGGAAAGAATTTTCAGCTATGACATCTCCGACCAGCGCCTCATCTCTAAAATCTACATGATTCTGTCAAAACTCAACCACAAAAAGACAAACAACCCAATCAAGAAGTGGGCAAAGGATATGAACACACATTTCACTAAAGAAGATATTCAGGCAGCCAACAGATACATGAGAAAATGCTCCCGATCATTAGCCATTAGAGAAATGCAAATTAAAACTACGATGAGATTCCATCTCACACCAACTAGGCTGCCATTAATCCAAAAAACACAAAATAATAAATGTTGGAGAGGCTGCGGAGAGATTGGAACTCTCATACACTGCTGGTGGGAATGTAAAATGGTACAACCACTTTGGAAATCCATCTGGCGTTATCTTAAACAGTTAGAAATAGAACTACCATACAACCCAGAAATCCCACTCCTCGGAATATACCCTAGAGATACAAGAGCCTTCACACAAACAGATATATGCACACCCATGTTTATTGCAGCTCTGTTTACAACAGCAAAAAGCTGGAAGCAACCAAGGTGTCCGTCAACGGATGAATGGGTAAATAAATTGTGGTATATTCACATAATGGAATACTATGCATCGATAAAGAACAGTGACGAATCTCTGAAACATTTCATAACATGGAGGAACCTGGAAGGCATGATGCTGAGCAAAATGAGTCAGAGGCAAAAGGACAAATATTGTATAAGACCACTATTATAAGATCTTGAGAAATAGTAAAAACTGAGAAGAACACATACTTTTGTGGTTATGAAGGGGGGAGGGAGGGAGAGGGTTTTTTATTGATCAATCAGTAGATAAGAACTGCTTTGGGTGAAGGGAAAGACAACACTCAATACATGGAAGGCCAGCCTAATTGGACTGGACTAAAAGCAAAGAGGTTTCCGGGATAAAATGAATGCTTCAAAGGTCAGCGGAGCAGGGGCAGGGGTCTGGGGAACATGGTTTGGGGGGACTTCTAAGTCAATTGGCAAAATAATTCTATTATGAAAACATTCTGCATCCCACTTTGAAATGTGGCGTCTGGGGTCCTAAATGCTAACAAGCGGCCATCTAAGATGCAGCAATTGGTCTCAACCCACCTGGAGCAAAGGAAAATGAAGAACACCAAGGTCACACAACAACTAAGAACCCAAGAGACAGAAAGGGCCACATGAACCAGAGACCTACATCATCCTGAGACCAGAAGAACTAGTTGGTGCCCGGCCACAATCGATGACTGCCCTGTCAGGGAGTACAACAGAGAACTCCTGAGGGAACAGGAGATCAGTGGGATGCAGACCCCAAATTCTCATAAAAAGACCATACTTAATGGTCTGATTGCAACTAGAGGAACCCCGGCGGCAATGCTCCCCAGACCTTCTGTTGGCACAGGACAGGAACCATCCCCGAAGACAACTCATCAGACATGAAAGGGACTGGTCAGCGAGTGGGAGAGAGACGCTGATGAAGAGTGAGCTAATTAAATCAGGTGGACACTTGAGAGTGTGTTGGCAACTCTTGACTGGAGGGGGGATGGGAAGATAGAGAGAGAGGGAAGCTGGCAAAATTGTCACAAAACGAGAGACTGAAAGGGCTGACTCAATAGGGGGAGAGCAAGTGGGAGAAGGGAGTAAGATGTATGTAAACTTACATGTGACAGACTGGATCTGTAAATGTTCACTTGAAGCTTAATAAAAGTTAATTAAAAAAAAATCAGACAAAGGTCTAATCTCTAAAATCTACAAGAGAATCCAACACCTCTACAACAAAAACACAAATAATCCAATTAAAAAACGGGCAAAGGAAATGAACAGACACTTCACCAAAGAAGACATTCAAGCAGCCAACAGACACATGAGCAAAGTCTCACAATCTCCAGCCATCAGAAAAATGCGAATCAAAACCACAACGAGATACCATCTCATCTTGGCATTACTGGCACGAATCAATAGAACGGAAAATAAGAAATGCTGGAGAGGTTGCAGGGATATCAGAACTCTTATGCACTGCTGGTGAGAATGCAACCATTTTCGAAAACAATATTGTACTTCCTTAGAGAGCTAAAAATAGAAATACCATATGATCCAGCAATCCTGCTCATAGGAATATATCCTAGAGAAATAAGAGTCATCACACAAATAGATGTGTGTGTACCCATGTTCACTGCAGCATTCTTCACAATAGCAAGAACATGGAAACTATCTGGATGCCCATCAACAGATGAACAGATAAACAAACTGTGGTACATACACACAATGGAGTATTACACAATGAAAAAGAACAATGACAAATCTGTGAAGCATCTCATAACATGGATGCATGTGGAGGACACTGCCCGTTGCCCGTTGCCGTTGAGTCAATTCTGACTCATAGCAACCCTATAGGACAGAGTAGAACTACCGCATGGGGTTACCAAGGAGCGCCTGATGGAGTCAAACTGCTGACTTTTTGGTCAGCAGCCATAGCTCTTAACCACTATGCCATCAGGGTTTCCCTGGAGGACATTATGCTGAGTGAAATAAGGAAATCACAAAAGGACAAATATTGTTATGAGACCACTACTGCAAAAACCCATGAAAAGGTTTACATACAAAAAGAAACAATATTTGATGGTTACAATATGTGAAAGGTAGCGGAGGGGTGGGGATAGAAAAACACTTAATAGACAACAGATAAGCAGTAACTTTGATGAAGGTTAAGATGGTACACAATACTGGGGAAGCCAGCACAACCTGTACAAGGCAAGGCCAAGGTAGCTCCATAAACACATTCAAACTCCCTGAGGGACAGAACTGCTGGGCTGAGGGCTGTGGGGACCGTGGGCCCAGGGAACATCTAGCTCAATTGGCATAAGAGTTCATAAAGAAAATGCTCTACATCCTACTTTGGTGAGTAGCGTCTGGGGTCTTAAAAGTCTGTGAGCACCCATCTAGGATACCCCACTGGTATCACGCCCCTTTGGGAGAAAGGGAGAATGAAGACGAACCAAAGACACAGGGGAAAGATTGGTCCAAAGTACTGGCGGACCACATCTACAATGGCTTCCACCACACTGAGTCCAGTACAATGAGATGGTGCCCAGCTACTACTGACTGCTCTGACAGGGTTCACAATAGAGGGTCCCGGACACAGCTGGAGAAAAATGTAGAACAAAATTCTAACTCAAAAACAAAGACCAGACTTGCTAGCCTGACAGAGACTGGAGAAACCCTGAGAGTAAGACATCCGGACACCGTTTCAGCTCAGTAATGAGACCATTCCTGAGGTTCACCCTTCAGCCAAAGACTGAACAGGCCCATGGAACAAAACAAGACTAAAGGCACGCACCAGCCCTGGGGCAGGGACTGGAAGGCAGAAGGGAACAGGAAAGCTGGTAATAGGGACCACAGGCTTGAGAAGGGAGAGTGTTGACATGTCATGGGATTGTTAACCAATGTCATACAACAATGTGTGCACTAACTGTTTGATGAGAAACTTGTTTGTTCTGTAAACGTTCATCTAAAGTTCAGTACAAAAAAAAAAAGAGTAGTACAGCCAGAGTGCTCACTGGAAGTGAGAATGGTGAGACTTCACCTCACAAACTTTGGACATGTTACCAGAAGGGACCAGTCCCTGAAGAAGGACATCATGCTTGGTAGAGTAGAGGGTCGGCAGAAAAGAGGAAGACCCTCAATGAGATGGTCTGACACAGTGTCTGCAACAATATGCTCAACGATGATCATGAGGATGGCAGAGGACCAGGCAGTTTTATTCTGTTGTATGAAGGGTTGCTATGAGTCGGAACTGACTCAAAGGCACCTAACAACAACAACATATTACCAAAACAAAGAAGAAAAGACCAGATGATAATTCTTTTTTGTTTTTTTTTTTTTGAAATCATACACAACACTCTCTCCAGAAATGGAGAAATAACCACAGGTTGGGTCCCACTGTAAGAATGAGTTGGACCAACACGCCATCTTTTAAGATGTTTCTGAGCTCAACTTTGACGACAGCTTCATTTTGGGCCTTTGGGTATTAGCATCTACTTGGAGCCAGTCTATTACAACACACACTTGTTCTCATAGCAGACATTGATTGCCAGTTGTTTTGGAACGTGCTCTACCCAAGTAAGTCCCTGTAAAAGGAAATATAGAATCTCAAGTCCCACCCCACTCCTAATGAATCAGTCTGCATTTAACAAAATCACCAGGTAATCAGTTTGCACATTAAACTCCAAGAAACACTTGTCAAATCCTGATTTTAAATCTTAATTCAGCAAGTCCCCGGGTAATCATGGTGGTCCACAGACAAACTTGAGAGTAGCTAGACTATGTTACAGTATGCCAGGAGAGTTCTGGCATCTCAACGTCATTGACTATGAGCCACAATTGATCAGCACCACTCCCTGGCATTCAAGGCAATATGTGAAATACTAGATCTCAGATAAATTCACCTATGTTAGTGAATTCAGCCAGATAGAGTACATATTTCATCATCCTTGGTTTAACACCATTAGAACACTTCCTATAATGTCCCCCTCTCCCCAGCATCCTGCCATTACAGGTTGTTAATCTTTTGGTGTATGTACTACTCCTGTAGCAGTCCTTTATTTCTCCGACTTAGATGTTTAATAATGGGCCTTGAGGCAGTGAGTGGTGATGTGATGGATGTGTACCCTGAGAAAAATTAGCATCAGGGAAAAGTACCTATGATCCAGTCATCTAAAAGCTTTGATGTGAAAAAATTATACCTTCTTCAGACAGAGACTGTCTTCACAAGCAAGGTATTTTCAGAAGTAATCTGAGGATTCAAATTCTTAGCCCCAGATAAGAATATTTACCCCAATCCTACAACTAAATTAAGGCAAACCAAATCCATGGCTTAGGATTCAGAATAATGGTTTACTGAATCCTAAACCATTAGGTGGTATGGGCTGCAAAGGGGCAAAGGGAGCCTCCTGAGATGTTAAGTACTATTAATTGACCTTGGTGATGGTTATATTGGTTTATATACATATAAAAATTGATACCTCAAAAACACTACAAAAAAATCAAAATAGAATTCTAAAAACTGATCAAGTAACCCACAGGAAGGCAGAAAAACAGAGACAAAAAAAAAAAAAAAAACAGCAAGAACTAACACAAAATTAAGAAAGAAATGACAGGTTTAAACCCCAATTACATTTAATATAAATGGTATAACACACCAAAGTCAGAGATAGGTAGAGTGCATTTAAAAAAAACATGATCCGATTCCCTGGAGCGGTGGCGGCGGGCTGTTACTAGCATTCAGCCACACTTTCCTCAGGGAGAAGCAGCCAGCTACACGGCCTACTCGCACCTACAGACCCAGAGAAGAACTGCACTCTTGGCAAAAGCTAAGTACTTGCATATATTTTACCGCGTACGCCCACCAACAAGACGGCTTCAGCAGCTGAATTCCCTGGCACTGAGATAGGCACTGTTGACTGCCTAGAGCTATCCTCCTAGCCTTGGAGAAGGAAAAAATTTGCAATTGGTGGGAAAAGATAATTTCCCAGCTCCACTAACCAGGGGAGCTCAGGACAGAAGCGGCTCTTGTCCAGCCATAAACAGTCTGTAGACTTTGAGCACCATTCCCATCTGCATGGACCTCTGTGGGCCTATTTCAAGAGAACAGGCCCTTGCTGGCAGACTCCAGCTGTTTCAGCTATGTGGTGGAGAGGTGTGTGTTTGATGTTTGACACCGCTTTGCCAAATACACAGGGTCCTCATCTACCCACATCATGGGCCTAAGGGCTGGTAGCTCTAATCAGGTCACCCAGCCATCCACGACAGGGGTCCAAGAATAACTGGTACCTCCCAGTCCTTACAACCAAAAACACTGGGTGTCAGTGGTCCATCTGCAGAGCCCACCCACCTGCACACTCTAGGGAATAGGGACGCACTTTCCTCAGACACACTTAGGGGTCGGTTCTCAGCCCCGCCTTGTTCACAGCGTGACCCCCTGCTGCAATAACATACCAGTACCTACACCAATCACCCCTGCCCCTCTAAGACTGTAGGACACAGCCCGTACTACACACTTGATGATCAGCTATCTGGACACATGAGCTGAATTCATACAAGAAAAGTGAATGGACTCCTAGACTGATATACCTGATAACAGCTCTAGACATCTGGGGACAGGACATCAGAGCTCCAAAGGCAAAAATAATCAAGCTAGCTCACTCAAGCAACCCATTTCAACATATCGAAACAAAACAAAGAAGCTAAGACACAGTAAGCAAGCATAAACTAATACAAAAACTTATACATGGCTTGGAGACAACAGTCAATATCAAGTCACATAAAGAAACAGACCATGATCACCTCAACAAGCTCTCAAAACAAAGAATCCAGGGATGCTCCAGATAAAAGTGCACTCCTGGAATTACCAGAGACAGAATATAAAAGATTGATACACAGAACCCTTCAAGACATCAGGAAGGAAATGAGACAATAGGGAGAACAAGCCAAAGAACATGGAGACAAAGCAATGGAAGAAATTAGAAAGATTATTCAGGAACACAATCAAAAATTTAATAAACTGGAAAAATCCATAGACAGACAGCAATCAGAAATTCAGAAGATTAACAATTACAGAAATAGACAACTCAACAGAAAGTCAGAGGAGCAGAACTGAGCAAGTAGAAGCCAGAATTTCTGAACTTGAAGATAAATCACTTGCACTAATATATTTGAAGAAAAATCCGATAAAAGAATTTTAAAAAATGAAGAAACCTTAAGAATCATGTGGGCCTCTATCAAGAGAAATAACCTACAAGTGACTGGAGTACCAGAACAGGGAGGGATAACAGAAAATACAGAGAGAATTGCTGAAGACTTGTTGGAAGAAAACTTCCCTGATATCGTGAAAGATGACAAGATATCTATTCAAGATGCTCATCAAACTCCACATAAGGTAGATGTTAAAAGAAAGTCACAAAGACATATTATAATCAAACTCGCCAAAACCAAAGATAAAGAGAGAATTTTAAGAGCAGCTAGGGACAAATGAAAAGTCATCTACAACAGAGAGCCAATAAGAATAAGCTCAGACTACTCGGCAGAAGCCAGACAGGCAATGAAGGCAATGGGATGACTTATTCAAAAAATTAAAGGAAAAAAATTGCCAGCCGAGAATCATATATCCAGGAAAACTGTCTCTTAAATATGATGGTGAAATTAGGGCATTTCCAGATAAACACAAGTTTAGGGAATTCATAAAAACCAAACCAAAACTACAAGAAATACTAAAGGGAGTTCTTTGGTTAGAAAATCAATAACATCAGGTATCACCCAAGACTAGACCACTGGGCAGAGCAACCAGAAGTCAACTCAGACAGGGAAATAAAAAAAACAAAGCAAGATTTAAAAAACAAGCTCAAAACACAATAACAGCGATGCTATTATATAAAAGAAGACAACATTAAAACAATAAAGAGGGACTAAGAAACGGAATCATAGATCTTCCATATGGAGAGGAAGATAACGGCGATACAAAAAAATAAAAGTTAGGTTTAAATTTAGAAAAATAGGGGTAAAAACTAAGGTAACCACAAGGGAGACAAACTATCCTACTCATCAAAATAAAATACAAGAAAAAAAGAGACTCAGCAGAAATAAAATCAGCAGCAATGAATATGAAGAAAAGACAACATATAATCTACTCAGCACATAAATTTAAGTGGGAAAAAGAAACTGTCAACAACACACAAAAAAAGACATCAAAATGATAGCACTAAAAAAGAAAAAAATTCATACCTATCCATAATTACCCTGAATGTCAATGGACTAAATGCACCAATAAAGAGACAGAGTGGCGGAATGGATTAAAAACACGATCCGTCTATATGTTGCCTACAAGAGACACACCTTAGACTTAGAGACACAAACAAACTAAAACTCAAAGGATGGAAAAAAATATATCAACCAAACAACAATCAATAAACAGAAGGACTGGCAATACTAATTTCTGACAAAATAGACTTTAAAGTTAAATCCATCAGAGAGGATAAGGAAGGACACTATGTAACGATTAAAGGGACAACAGACCAAGAAGACATAACCATATTAAATATTTATGCACCCAATGACGGGGCTGCAAGATACATAAAACAAACTCTATCAGCATTGAAAACTGACGGCTCCACAATAGCAGTAGAAGACTTCAAAACACCACTTTCGATGAAGGACAAGGACAACGAGAAAAAAGCTAAATAAAGACACAGAAGATATAATGCCAAAATCAACCAACTTGATCTCATAGACATATACAGAATACTCCACCCAACAACCAAGGATACTTTCTTTTCTAGTGCACATGGAACATTCTCTACAATAGACCACATATTAGGTCATAAAGCAAGCCGTAGGAGAACCCAAAACACTGAAATATTACAAAGCATCTTCTCTGACCATAAGGCCATAAAAGTAGAAATCAATAACAGGAAAAGCAGAGAAAAGAAATCAAACACTTGGAAATTAAAAAACACCCTGCTCAAAAAAGACTGGATTATAGAAGACATTAAGGATGGAATTAAGAAATTCATAGAATCCCATGTGAAAGAAAACACTTCCTAACAGAACCTTTGGGACACAGCGAAAGTGGCGCTCAGGGATCAATTTATTTGAATAAATGCACACATTCAAAAACAAGAAAGGGCCAAAACCAAAGAATTATCCCTACAACCTGAACAAATAGAGGGCAACAAAAGAAACCCTCAGGCACCAGAAGAAAATGAATAATAAAAATTAGAGGAGAACTAAATGAAATAGAAAACAGAAAAACAATTCAAAGAATTAAAAAGACCTAAAGCTGGTTCTTGGAAAAAAATCAACAAAATTGATAAACCTTGGCCAAACCGACAACAGAAAAACAGGAGAGGAAGCAAATGACCCAAATAAGAAATGAGATGGGTGATACAACAACAGACCCAACTGAAATTAAAAGAATCATATCAGACTACAATGAAAAATTGTACTCTAACAAATTTGAAAACCTATAAGAAATGGATGAATTCCTAGAAACACACTACTTACCTAAACTAACACAAACAGAGGTAGACCAACTAAATAGACCCATAACAAAAGAAAAGATTGAAAAGGTAATCAAAAAACTCCCAACGAAAAAAGCCCTGGCCCAGACGGCTTCACTGCAGAGCTCCACCAAACTTTCAGAGAAGAGTTAACACTACTACTACTAAAGGTGTTTCTGAGCATAGAGAACTCATTCTATGAACCCTCCATATCCCTGATACCAAAACCAGGTAAAGACACCACAAAAAAAAGAAAATTACAGACCTATATTATTTTATTACTCATGAACTTAGATGTAAAAATCCTCAACAAAATTCTAGCCAATAAAGTTCAGCAACATATCAAAAAAAAAATTCACCATGACCAAGTGGGATTCATACCAGGTATGCAGGGATGGTTCAACATTAGAAAAACAATTAATGTAATCCATCACATAAATAAAACAAAAGAATCACATGATTTTATCCATTGATGCAGAAAAGGTATTTGACAAAGTTCAAACCCATTTACGATAAAAACTCTCCACAAAATGGGAACAGAAGGAAAATTCCTTAACATAATAAAGGGCATTTATACAAAGCCAACAGCCAACACCACCCTAAATGGAGAGAGCCCAAAAGCATTCCCATTGAGATTGGGAACCAGACAAGGATGCCCTTTATCACCGCTCTTATTCAGCATTGTTTTGGAGGTCCTAGCCAGAGCAGTTAGGATAGATAAAGAAATAAATGGAATCCAGATTGGCAAGGAAAAAGTAAAATTATCTCTATTTGCAGACGACATGATCTTATACACAGAAAACCCTAAGGAATCCTCAAGAAAACTACTGAAACTAACAGAAGAGTTCAGCAGATTATCAGGATACAAAAAAAATACAAAAAATCAGTTGGATTCCTCTACACCGACAAAAAGAACATCAAAGAGGAAATCACCAAATCAATACCATTTACAGTAACCCCTAAGAAGATAAAATACTTAGGAATAAATCTTACCACAGATATAAAAGAAAACTACAACACAGTTCTACAAGAAACCAAAAGAGACCTGTGTAAGTGGAAAAACAAATCTTGCTCATGGATAGGAAGACTTAACATTATAAAAATGTCTATTCTACCAAAAGCAATTTATGCACTTAATGCAATTCCAATCCAAATTCTAACATTCTTTAATGAGATGGAGAAACAAATCACCAACTTCATATGGAAGGGAAAGAGGCCCCGGATAACTAAAGCATTACTGAAAAAGAAGAACAAAGTGGGAAGCCTTATTCTACCTGATTTTAAATTGTATTATACCGCCACAGTAGTCAAAACAGCCTGGTACTGGTACAAAAGATACGTAGACCAATTGAACAGAATTGAGAATCCAGATACAAATCCATCCACATATGAGCAGCTGATATTTGACAAAGTTCCCAAAACAGTTAAGTGAGGAAGAGACAGTCTTTTTAACAAATGGTGCTGGCGTAAGTAGATATCCATCTGCAAAAAAAATGAAACAAGACCCATACCTCACTCCACGCACAGAAACGAGATCAAAATGGATCAAAGACCTAAATATAAAATCTAAAACGATAAAGATCATGGAAGAAAAATACAGACGTTAGGAGCCCTAATACATGGCATAAACACTATACAAAGCATTACTAACAATGCAGAAGAAAAACTAGATAACTGGGAGCTCCAAAAAATCAAACACCTATGCTCATCCAAAGACTTCACCAGAAGAGTAAAAAGATTACCTACAGACTGGAAAAAAGTTTTTAGCTATGACATTTCCGATCAGCACCTGATCTCTAAAATCTACACGATACTGCAAAAACTCAACTGCAAAAAGACAAATAACCCAATTAAAAAATGGGCAAGGATATGAACAGACACTTCAGTAAAGAAGACTATCAGATGCATGAAGAAATGCTCACGATCATTAGCCATTAGAGCTAGAAATAGAACTACCATATGATCCAGCAATCCCACTCCTTGCCATATATCCTAGACAAATAAGAGCCTTTACATGAATAGATATATGCATACCTATGTTCATTGCAGCACTGTTTACAATAGCAAAAAGATGGAAGCAACCAAGGTTGCTTCAACGGATGAATAGATAAATAAATTATGGTATATTCATACAATACTACGCATTGATAAGGAAGAGTGATGACTTTGATAAATTTTATAACATGGACGAATCTGGAAGGCATTATGCTCATTGAAATTACTCAGTTGCAAAAGGACAAATATTATATGAGACCACTATTATAAGAACTCCAGAAATAGTTTAAACAGAGAAGAAAATATTCTTTGATGGTTATGAGAGGGGAGAGAGGGGTATTCACTAATTAGATAGTAGATAAGAAGTACTTTAGGTGATGTGAAAGACAACACACAATAAAGGAGGGTCAGCACAACTGGACTAAACCAAAAGCAAAGAAGTTTCTGGAATAAGCTGAATGCTTTGAAGGCCAGCATAGCAGAGGCGAGGGTTTGGGGACCATTGTTTCAGGGGACATCTAAGTCAATTGGCATAATAAAATCTATTAAGAAAACATTCTGCATCCCACCTTGGAGGGTGGCGTCTGGGGTCTTAAATGCTACCAAGCGGCCATCTAAGATACATCATTCGGTCTCAACCCACCTGGATCAAAGGAGAATGAAGAACACCAAGGACACAAGGTAACTACGAGCCCAAGAGAAAGAAACGGCCACATAACCAGAGACTACATCAGCCTGAGACCAGAAGAGCTAGATGGTGCCTGGCTACAACCAATGAGAGCCCTGACAGGGAACACAACAGAGAACCCCTGAAGAAGCAGGAGAGCAGTGGGATACAGACCACAAATTCTCGTAAAAAGACCAGACTTAATGGTCTGACTGAGACTAGAAGGACCCCAGTGGTCATGGCCCCCAGACCTTCTATTGGCCAGGATAGGAACCATTCCCAAAGCCAACTCTTTAGACAGGGATTGGACTGGACAATGCGTTGGAGAGAGATGCTGATGAGGAGTGAGTTTCTTGGATCATGTGGACACTTGAGACTATGCTGACATGTCCTCCCTGGAGGGGAGATCGAGAGGGTAGAGGGGGTTAGATGCTGGCGAAATGGACATAAAAAGAGAGTGGAGGGAGGGAGCGGGCTGTCTCATTAGGCGGAGAGGAATTGGGAGTATGTAGCAAGGTGTATATAAGTTTCTGTGTGAGAGACTGACTTGATTTGTAAACTTTCACTTAAAGCACAATAAAATTTTTTTTAAAAAAATGATCCATCTATCTCCTTTTTACAAGAAACATACTTCAGACTTAAAATACAGATTGGTTTAAAGTTACAGGATAGAAAGAAATACATACCACAAAAACATTAATTTAAAAAAGCAGGGTTGGCTATGC
This sequence comes from Loxodonta africana, assembly GCF_030014295.1. Classification (NCBI taxonomy): domain Eukaryota; kingdom Metazoa; phylum Chordata; class Mammalia; order Proboscidea; family Elephantidae; genus Loxodonta; species Loxodonta africana. The sequence goes on along the minus strand of NC_087357.1, from coordinate 79,255,829 downwards.
TAATATTCAATAAAGTAGACTTCAGAGCAAATAAAATTGCTAGCAACAAACAGACAGATTATATAATGAAAAAGCTCAATCTACTGCGTGGCCATAACAATCCTAAAATGTATGCAACAAACAGAAGAGCCTCAAATCACAGGAAGCAAGATCCGATACAAATGAAAAGAGAAACAGATAAATGCAGAATTCTAGTTGGCACTTCGGTACTTCACCCTCAATAATTATTATAACTAATAGCAACCAACCAACAGGATCTAACGGACACATACAGACCTCTCTACCCAACAATAGCAGAATACACAAACCGCAACAAGAAGGACTGAAATCATATACAATGTGTTCTCCAACCACAATGGAATCGAACTAAAAAATCAGTAAAGAAAAAGATAACAGGAAATTTTCCAAACACTTGAAAATTCAAAAACACACTTCTAAATAACTCATGGGTCAAGAGGAAATCTCAAGGGAAATCAAACTATACAATGAACTGAATGAATATAAAAATACAACATTATCAAAATTTGTGATACACAAGCTAAAGCAGTGCTCAGAGGGTGATGTGTAAGACTCAACAGTTATTTTAGAAAAAAAAATTTTTTTTTTTTTTTTTTAGAAAAGAAGGTCTCAAATCAATAATCCTAGATCCCACCTCAAGAAACTAGAAAAAGAATAAAATAAACCTAAAGCAAGCAAGCAAGCAGGGAGATAGAAACAATAAAGAGCATATATCAATGAAACGGAAAACATAAAAGTAGAGAAAATCAATGAAACAAAGAGCTGGTTCTTTGAAGAAATCAATAAAATTGATAAACTCCTAATATGAATGACAAAGAAAACCAAAGAAAATTACCAATATCAAGGAATGAAAAAAAGGATATCACTACAGAGCCCACAGATACTAAAAGGATTATAATACCATGAACAACATTATGCACATAAAGTCAACAACTTAAATAAAATGAAACAATTCCCTAAAAGGCACAACTACCAAAATTAACACAATATGAACTAAATAATCTGAATAGTCCTATAGTTTTTAAAGAAAATGAATTCATAGTTACAAACCTCCCTAAAAAGACATCTCCAGGTTCAGACAGTTTCACTGGGGAATTTTGTCAAACATTTAAAGAATTAACATGAACTTCATACAATCTCTTCCAGAAAAACAGAAGATGAGGGAACACTTCCCAACTCATTTTACAATGTCAGTATTATCTTGATACCAATCTTAGAAAAAGACAGTACGAAGAAACCTACAGATCAATATCGTTCATAAATACAGACACAAAAAAAGTCCTCAAAAATATCAGCAAACCAAACTCAGAAATACAGAAACAGAATCTTGTGCCAAAACCAAATGAGGACTAGTCCAGGGATGCAAGGCTGGTTAAATATATTAATCCACCATATCAACAGGATAAACCAAAAACCAAACCCACTGCCGTCGAGTTGATTCTGACTCACAGCGACCCTATAGAGCATAGAAGAACTGCCCCATAAAGTTTCCAAAGAGCGCCTGGCAGATTCGAACTGCTGACCTTTTTGGTTAGCAGCCATAGCACTTAACCGCTAAGCCACCAAGGTTTCCATTAACAGGATAAAAAAAGAAAAATCACATGGTTATTCAATTGATGCAGAAAAAACATTTTACAAAATTCAACACCATTCATGATAAACTCTCAGCAAGCTTAGAGGAGGGGAGCCTTCTCACCACGACAAAGAGTACTTACAAGATACCTATGGTGGGATCATACTTAATGATGAAATACTGAATGTTTCTTCACATGATGGGAGCAAGGCAAGGATCCCAAACTCACTACCCTTACTCAACACAGTACAGGCAGTCCTAGTCACATCAATAAGGCAAGAAAAAGAAATAGAAGGCACACAAATTGGAAAGGAAGAAACAAAACTGTCACTATTTGCAATGACCTAATGGACTGTATAGAAAATTTATAAATACATATACACAAAAAACTGCTAGAGCTAATAGGAGTTCATCAAGCTCACTAATAAGTTCATCAAGGTCACAGGACATACAAGGACAACATGGCCAATACCAATTTCAATTCTATATACTATCAATAATCATATGGAAACTGATATTTAAAACCCAGGACCATTTACAATCTCTGAAAAAAATAATAAGGTATAAATCTAAAAAGTACATATGGGAACTGGATGTTGAAAATTATGAAACACTAATGAAATCAAAGAAGATCTAAATAAATGGATAAGTAAATCATATTCATGTATAGTAAAGAAGTAAATTCTCCTCAAATGAATCTAGGGGTTTAACGTAATTCCTATCAAAATCGGCAAACTTTCTAAATTTTACTTAGAAAGGCAAAGAACTAGAATGGCTAAAATAATTTTTAAAAATAATAAAGACAGAGAGCTGACTCTACCCATCGAGACTTTTCTTATAGTTACATCAATTAACACAGAGTGTTAACTGCCAAGAAGGACATACACATAGTTCAATGGAACAAAAGTGAGAATCCAGAAAGAGACCCCTACAACCACAAGCAACTTATTTTGATAAACACACAAAAGAAAATCAATGGAGGAAGGATAACCTTTTCAACAAATAGCCCCGGAACAACCACATATCCATAGTTAAAAACAAAAGAACTTGATTCTAAGCCCTACATTTTATACAAAAACTAACTCAAAATGGATCATGGTTTTAAATGTTAAAACTATAAAACTTGTAAAGAAAACACTGAAAATAATCTTCAGAACCTAAGGGTAACAAATGAGTTCAGAGACATAATACTGGAAACATTATGCATTAAAACAAATGTGAAAATTGGACTTTATCAAAATTTATAACTTCTATACTACGAAATATATACTATGAAAGCGGAAACCCTGGTAACATAGTGGTTAGCTGCTAACCAAAGGCTTGGCAGCTCGAATCTGCAAGGCACTCCTTGGAAACTCTATGGGGCAGTTCTACTCTGTCCTATAGAGTCGCTACGAGTCGGAATCAACTCGATGGCACTGGGTTTGGTTTTGGTTTGGTTATACTATGAAAAACGCCATTAAGCAGAAGAAAAGACAGGTTACAGACTGGGAAAAAATGTTAGTTAACCACATATCTGACAAAGGGGTTGTATTATAAGAACTCTCAAAATGCAACAGGAAGCATTTGGCAGCAAAAAAAAAAAATACAGTAAGGCACCTTGAGACCAGAAGAAGTAGCTGTTGCCCAGCTAACATTACACAGCATTGTGATCAGAACCACAACAGATGAATCCTGATTTAAAAAAAGAGACAGAGAAAAATATGGAACAGAACTTCAAATTCTTAAAGAATTCGTATTTACTGGACCTACTGATGCCGGAGGAGTCCCCGAGAGTATGGCCCTGAGTTGCACTTCAAACCTTGAACTGAAATGATCCCCTGAAGTCACCTTTAAACTAAGTAACAGGTTAGCCCAAAGAGTAAAGACTGTTACCCTTGAGTATTGTTTCTTTAAAAAAAAATTATATGAGACCAAAGGGTCAACAGCTATTTTAAAGCACAGATGGGGGCGGGGGGGAAGGTCAGGGAATTTAAGTAAATGGAAGTGAAACAACTAGGACACAAATAGCAAGAATGCTGACACAATATAAAAACATGAACAATGTCACTGATCATTATGTCTAGAAACCGTGGAAGGGGAGCAGGTTTTGCTGTGTGTATTTTCACCAAAAATAAAATTAAAAAACAAACAAGTGAACGAAAAATCCTCAAGAGTAAGAAAACAACCCAAATAGAAAGTGGGGGGAGAAATAAAGAGCTATTTCATCAAACAGGAGATACAGATGGCAAATAAGCACATGGAAAGATGTTCAACATCATTAGCCCTTAACCCACTGTCCTGGAGTCTATTCCAACTCCTAGTGACCCTGCAGAATGGAGCAGAATTACCCCATAGGGTTTCCAATGCTGTTATCTTTATGGAAGCAGATTGCCACATCTTTCTCCCATGGAGCGACTAGTGGGTTCACATGACTGGCCTGAGTTAGCAGCCGGGTGCTTTAATCACCTCACCACCAGAGCTCCTCCATTAGCCATTAACACAAATGCAAATTCAAACCAGAATGCTATCACTGAACACATATTAAAACAGGTAAAATTGGGGAAAAATTACTAAAAATCCCAAATATAGGTAAGGATGTGAAGAAAATGGGTCTCTCATACATTGCTAGTAGGAATATGGAATGTTACACCCAGTCCAGAAATTAGTTTGGCAGTTTCTTTAAAAAACTAAACATACACTTACCATATGACCCAGAAACTGTGCTCTTACACATTTATTCCAGAGAAATGAAAACTTATGTTCAGAGAAAATCCTATACGTATTTAAGGGTAAGGAAAAATTGTGGAAATGAAGTGTTGATGGTTGCCCAACGTGGTGAATGTAATTAATATCACCGAATTGTACATGTAAAAATGGTTGAAATGGCAAATGTTTGCTTATATATACAAAAAAAAAAAAAAAGCAAGATATGGAAAAAAAACCTACATCTAAATATTTATAGAAACTTTATTCATAATAGTCCATAACTGGAGAAAACCCAAATGTCTTTCAACAGGTAAATGTTTAAATAAATTGTAGTATTTCATCCATACAATGAAATACTACGTTAGAGATCATTATACTAAGTGAAAGGATCCAGACAGAAAAGAATACATACTTGCATGATTATATTCCATTTTTATAAAACTGCAGAAAAGGCAAAACTATAGTAACAAGAAGGCAATCAGCGGCTGCCAGGGGCTTGAGGTTTGAAAAGGTGTTGACTGCAAAGTGACATGAGGGCATTTTTGAGGTCATGCAAATGTTCTGTATCAGGGACTGACAAACTGCAATCCACAGGCGAAGTTATTGGAACAGCCATAGTCACTCGTTTACATAACTATATATGGTTACTTTTACACTACAATAGTGGAGGTGAGAAGCTGCAAAAGAGACCAGATGTCATCCAAAGTTTAAAATATTTACCACCTGGAGCTTTACAGAACAAGTTTTCCAACACCTGTTTTATCTCATGTTAGTGATGGTGGTTACACAAATGTATGTATTTGTCAAAAATTCCTAAGTAGTACACTTAAAGTTGGTAAATATTATTATACATAAATTTTAATAAAGCTAATTTTTTTACAAACAATACCTAGTATTTGCAATACTTTTTCAAAAAATTTTGAAAACAAAAGTAATCAACATAATAACCACAATCATATTTAAATATGCTTAATAACTGTATTTTATCAAAATTCTTTTAAGCATCAAAATTTTGTTTACACTATATGACTTTATTTAATCTTCAAATAAATAAAAACTCAATTGGAAAAAACAGACCAGCTCTCCTAGAGAGGTAACATCATTCATCCTATCTTGACCAGACATCTCAACGAATTTGTATGGGAAAGAAACACTTGGGAAATTTACTTGTTAAAGCATTTTGGACCACAAATCCAGAAGCGGGTTCTTTGAAAAGATCAATAAAATTAACAAACCATTAGCCAGACTGATGAAGGAAAAAAGAGAAAAGATGCAAATAACCAAAATAAAAAGTGCAGATATTACAACTAACTCAATAGAAATAAAACACTATGAATAACCATACACCAACAAACTTGATAACTTAGATGAAATGGACAACTTCCTAGAAGTACATGACCTACCTAAACTGATTCAAGAAAAACTGCAAATGTCAACAGACTCATAACAAGAGATGGAATTGATTAAAAAAAAAAAAAAACCTCCCAACAAAATAAAGTCAGAGACCAGATGCTGTCCCTGCAGAATTCTATTAAACATTTACAAAATAATTGACACCAATCCTGTTCAAACTCTTCCAAAGTGCAGAAAAAGGAACGCTCATTAACCTGTTTTATAAAGCCAACACTATCTTGATAACAAAGCCAAAGACACCCCAAGAAAAGAAAACTACAGGCCAATATCTATTATGACTATAGATGCAAAAATTCTCAACAAAATACTAGCGACCAGAATCCAATAGCATATTAAAGGAATTACATACCATGAGTACATGGGATTTATTCCTGGAATGCAAGGATGGTTCAGCACTAGAAAATCAAGAAACGTAATATACCACATCAACAGAAAAAAGGAAAAGAAATTACTGCAATTGATGCAGAAAAAGCATTTGATAATATCCAACACCCTTTCTTGATAAAAGCACTCAATAAGATAGGAATTGAAGGGAAGCTCCTCAAGATGATTAAGGGCATTTATGAAAAAACCAACTACCAACACTAAACCCAATGGAGAAAGATTAAGAGCTACCCTGTTAAGATCAGGAACAAGACAAGGATGGCCACTATCACCACTTCTATTCAATATTATATTGGAAGTCTAGCCAGAACAGTTAAGGGCAAGAAAAAGAAATAAAAGGTATCCAAATTGTAAAGGAAGGAGTAAAATTAACTCTCTTCACAGACGACATGATCCTGTATGTAGAAAACCTCAAAGAAGCCACAAGAAAGCTTCTAGAGCTAATAGAGGAATTTAGAAAAGTTGCAGGTTACAAGGTCAACCAAAAAAATCAGTTGCATTTCTATACACCAGCAATGAAAATCTGAAAAGGAAACTGAGAAAGCAACCCCATTCTCAATAGCATCTAAAAGAATAAAATACCTAGAAATAACATTAACCAGGGATGTGAAGGATTTATACAATGAAAACTATAAAACACTACTGAAAGAAGATTAAAGAAGAATTAAATAAATGGAAAGACATTCCATGTTCATGGATTAGGAGACTAAATATAGTTAAGGTCTCAATACTACCCCAACAATCCACAGATTCAAAGCAATCCTGATCAAAATTCCAACAATCTTCTTTATAGAAATGGGAAAACCAATCTTCAATTTTATATAGTCAGGCAACAGGCCCCAAATAGCCAAATCAATTATGAAGAAGAACAAAGTAGGAGGAGCCACATTTCCTGATTTCGAAACATACTATGAAACTACAGTAATCAAAACAGTCTGGTACTGACTTATATAAAAGAGACACATAGACCAATAGAAGAGAATCGAGAATCCAGAAACAAACCCATACATCTATGGTTAGCTGATTTTCAACAGTGTTAAGTCCGTTCAATGGGGAAGCAAGAGTCTCTTTAATAAATGGTGCTGGGAATACGGAATTTCCACATACAAGAAAATGAATCAAGACTCATGCCTAACACCTTACACAGAAACCAATTCAAAGTGGGTGGAGTATTTTAAGTGAAAACTGAAGAAAAAAAAAATTCTTAGACGAAAATATAGCTTTATGGCTACAGGGCCTAGTTTTTAACAATGGATTATCAGATATAACAAAAGCACAAGCAGTAAAAGACAAACTGGATAAATGGGACTACATAAAAATTAAATACTGTTGTTCTTTAAAGGACTTTATCAAAAAAGTGAAGAGACAACCTATAGGTTAGCAAAATATCTTCAGGGACCATATATCCAAGGATCTAATACCCAAAATATACATAAAACTGCTAACTAAACAACAAAAAGACAATCAAACCAAAAAATGGGCAAAGCACTATTGAAGAAGAAGAACAAAGCAGGAAGAATTGCACTATCTGACCTCAGAAACTACTATACAGCTATGGTAGTCAAAACAGCCTGGTACTGGTACAAAGACAGACACATTGACCAACGGAACAAAACTGGAAACCCAGATGTAAATCTATCCACCTATGGTCACCTGATCATCGACAAGGGCCCAAAGTCCACCAAATGGGGAAACGACAGTCTTTTTAACAAATCGTGCTGGCAAAACTCAATGTCCATCTGCAAAAAAATGAAACAGGACCCATACCTCACACCATATACAAAAACTAACTCAAAATGGATCAAAGACCTAAACATAAAGCCAAAAACTATAAAGTTCATAGAAGAAAAAACAAGATCAACGCTAGAGGCCCTAATACACAACATTAACAGGATACAGACCATAACCAATAACATACAAACTCCAGAAGATAAGCTAGATAACTGGGATCTTCTAAAATTTAAACACTTATGCTCATCAAAATACTTTACCAGAAAAGTAAAAAGAGATCCTACAGCCTGGGGGAAAAAATTTGGCTATCACAAATCGGACAAAGGTCTAATCTCTAAAATCTACAAGAAAATTCAACACCTCTACAACAAAAAGACAAATAATCCGATTCAAAAATGGGCAAAGGAAATGAACAGACACTTCACCAAAGACATTCAAGCAGCCAAGAGACACATGAGGAAATGCTCCCAATCACTAGCCATTAGAGAAATGCAAATCAAAACCACAATGAGGTATCATCTCACCCCACATTAGTGGCATGAATCAATCAAAGAAACAAGAAATAACAAATGTTGGAGAGGCTGTGGGGAGATCAGAACTCTTATGAACTGCTGGTGGCAATGCAAAATGACACAACCATTTTGGAAAACGGTATGGTGGTTCCTTAGAAAGCTAGAAATAGAAATACCATATGATCTAGCAATCCCACTCCTAGGAATATATCCTAGAGAAATAAGAGTCGTCACATGAACAGACATATGCACACCCATGTTCACTGTAACACTGTTCACAACAGCAAAAACATGGAAACCACCTAGATGCCCATCAACAGATGAATGGATAAACAAACTATGGTACATACACACGATGGAGCATTGTGCAACGATAATGAACAACGAAGAATCTGTGCAGCATCTCATAGCATGGATGAATCTTAAGGGCATTATGCTGAGTGAAAATAAGTCAATCACAAGAGGACAAATATCATATGCGACCACTACTGTAAAAACTCATGAAAAAGTTTACACACAAAAAGAAACAATCTTTGATGGTTACAAGGGTGGGGAGGGCTGGGGATGGCAAAACACTAAACAGACAATGGATAAGTGGTAACTTTGGTGAAGGGTAAGACAGTACACAATACTGGGGAAGCCAGCACAACTTGTACAAGGTCATGGAAGCTCCATAGATACATCCAAACTCCCTGAGGGACCAAACTGCTAGGCTGAGGGCTGTGGAGACCATAGTCTCGGGGAACATCTAGCTCAATTGGCATAATATAGTTTATAAAGAAAATGTTCTATATTCTACTTTGGTGAGTAGCATATCAGGTCTGAAAAACCTGTGAGCAGCCATCTAAGATACTCCACTGGTCTCACCCCTTTGGGGGTATGGAAGAATGAAGAAAACTAAACATACAAGAGAAAGATTAGGCCAAAGGACTAATTGACCACATCTACCACAGTCTCCACCAGACTGAGTCCAGTATAACTAGATGGTGCCCAGCTACCACCACTGACTCCTCTGGCAGGGATCACAATAGAGGGTTCCAGACAGAGCCAGAGAAAAACGTAGAACAAAATTCTAACTCACACACACACACACAAAAAAAAAAAAACAGATTTGCTGGCCTGACAGAGACGAAAAATCCTGAGATTATGGTCCCCAGACACACTTTTAGCTCAGTAATGAAGTCACTCCCAAGGTTCACCCTTCAGCCAAAGATCAGACAGGCCCATAAAACAAAGAGACTAAAGGGGCACACCAGCCCAGGGGCAAGGACCAGAAGGAAGGAGGGGACAGGAAAGCTGGTAATAGGAAACCCAAGGCCGCGAAGGGAGAGTGCTGACATGTCATGGGGTTGTTAACCAATGTCATAAAACGATATGTGTACTAACTATATAATGAGAAACTGGTTTGTTCTGTAAACCTTCATCTAAAAAGAAAAAAACTAAAAAACCTTCATCAAAAAAAAAAAATCATCTAAAGTACAATAAAAAAAGAACAAAAGTAATAATTTTTTATTAAAAAAAGGGCAAGTGGCCATACAAGTTACAATAGTTGTTGTCTATTCACTTGTAGCAACAGAGGCAGGAGAGTTAGGAATAGTAGGAGGAAATGGAATGTGTCACTAACTGCTCTGTGAACAACTGCCTCCTTTGCCATGAGACCAGAAGTGGATGGTGCATAGTTACCATTACTGAACATCCTGAACAAATACGCTATAAAAGAATCCTGATCAAAACAGGGAAAATGTAAAACAGAATATCAAAGCCTCATGGAATCCAAATTTTCTGGAGCCATGAAGACTGGAAGGATCACCAAAACTACTGCCCTGAGATAATCTTTAAACCTTCAACCAAAAATATCAGTCAAAGTCTTCTCAAAACCAAACAAGTTTAGCTTAACTAGTAAAGAATGTTTGCTTTGAGCATTGTCTTCTTTCAAGTTCTATCTCTATGTGATCAAACTGACAACAGCAACGCAATAGATACAAAACTGTGGAAGCACTGAGTTTATGTTAATAAGGAAACAACTCAAAAAAGGTGAGAATGGCTGTATAACTCAACGAATGTAATGTTACTGAATTGTAGATGCAGAAATTGTTGAATTGGTATATGGTCTGCTGTGCATTCTCAACAACAAAAATAAATTTTTTTTTAAAATGGGCAAAGGTTTTGAACAGACATTTCACCAGGGAGGATATTCAAATGGCCAAAGCACATGAAAAGATGCTCAATATCATCAGCCATTGTTGTTAGGTGCCATTGATTCAGTTGAGACTCACCCCAACCTTAGGTACAAGAGAACAAAATACTACCCAGTCCTGCTCCATGCCCATGATCGTTGTTATGCCTGAGCCCACTGTTGCAGTCACCATGTCAATCCATCTCATTTAGGGTCTTCCTCTTTCTTGCTGACCCTCTACTTTACCAAGCATGCTCTCCTCCAGGGGCTGGTCCCTCCTGATAACATGTCCAAAGTATGAGAGATGAAGTCTCACCGTCCTCACTTCTCAGGAGCAATCTGGCTGTACTTCCTCCAAGACAACTTTGTTCGTTCTTTTGGCAGCCCATGGTTATTCAATATTCTTCACCAACACCATAATTCAAATATATCGATTCTTCTTTGGTCTTCCTAATTCACTGCTCAGCTCTCACATGCATATGAGGCAACTGAAAACACCATAGTTTGGGTCAGGCACACCTTAGTCCTTCAACTGATATCTTTGCTTTTTAACACTTTGAAGAAGTCTTTTGCAGCAGATTTAGCCAATGCAAGGCATAAATATGGATCTCTTCCAGTCGGTTGGCCAGGTAGCTGTCTTCCAAGTATCTTGGCACAGATGAGTGAGCACTTCCAGTGCTGCATCTCTTTGCTGAAACATCTAAATCGGTATTCTGTCAATTCCTAGAGCCTTGTTTTTTGCCAGTCTTCAATGCAGCTTGGTCTTCTTCCTTCAGTACCATTGGTTCTTGATCATATGCTGCCTTCTCAAATGACTGAACATTGTCCAGTTCTTTTTGGAACAGTGACTATGTATTCCTTCCATGGCACACAATAATTTTGCTGAATAAATAAAAACAAAACTTCTTCTGGGCCCAGCTCCAGACACACTTTCACATCTCTCTTCATTGAGTCTTTTCAAAGGAATGAAAATGGAAAACATGGAAGAACCAGATACACACTAGTTGATGAACAAATTCTACAGTGAGAATTCTCAGAGGGAAAAATAAATACTTGCAGAAGGATGGGGTGGGGTTATTGGATGTAATAATTTCCCACCAAACGAAAAACCAAACCCAGTGCAGCTGAGTTGATTCCGACTCATAGCGACCCTATAGGACAGAGTAGAACTATCCCATAGAGTTTCCAAGGAGCACCTGGTGGATTTGAACTGCCGACCCTTTGGTTAGCAGATGTAGCACTTAACCACTACGCCACCAGGGTTTTCATAATTTCCCAATGACCCTTAATATCTATATCATACCTCATTTTCATGATTTAAAATACCTACTTCCATTACTGTCTGTTCTGTGAGATGGAACTTAGATATTCTGCCTAGGAGGTATTCTTTGCAAACACTAATTCATGGATGATTGTAGTCGCAAGCAAACCAAATTATCTGCAATTTTTGGAAGCTCTATAATCTCTAATAAACAATAGTAATTTTGCAGTTTTGTCTTTCAAAGTCTAATTTTTTCCAGACAAGATAATGCAGCTTTGTCTAAACTTTTTTTTTTTAATATTGTATTATGTTTTTTTTGTTTTAGGTGAAAGTTTACACAGCAAATTAGGTTCCCCTTTAACAATTTCTATACAACTTTTACAATGTGTCAACATTCTCATTACTCCCATTCTGTTTGTTCTGTTTCCTTTATCTACCTTCCCTTTCCCTTCTTGCCTTCTCATCTTTGCTTTTAGGTAAATATTGACTGTTTGTAATGGCATCAACAGGGAGGGTGGTGGGGGGGGGAAACAAACCAGGGGACACTGTCAGAGGGACAAAATGACTGTCTATAAAATTTTTGTGTAGTGTTTTATCAGAAATCTATTATTTTTTATAAAAGTATCCCTGTAGTTAGTTACAACAACAAAAACTTTTTTTCATAAGCCTAGCTTACATGTACCAATATACCTACAGGGATAAAACTCTATGCTAATTTCATTTTTGAACCTTCTAATGCGCTTGTCAGAAGGGCCATTATTACCCAATTACAATCATGCTTTGAATCCCATGGTTTGTTCTGCACGTGCTGCTGTTTTCATTGCTGCCAGTATTTTTATAGTCCCTGATTTTGTCAAATTTTCTGGTGTTTTAGCTACAGTATTGTGGCAATTAGTATTTGTGAACCTATGTCAGTAACTTCTTTGAGAATGAAGCAGTAATTAAAAAAAAGACAAAGTGATGCACAGGAATTACAATTTATCAGTAACATTAGTACAAAACACATTATACAGATTCTGTATGGTCTGGTACAAGAGGAGGTGGTGGGGGGGTTGACACCATAAGTGTCTTAGTCATCTAGTGCCGCTATAACAGAAATACCACAAGTGGATGGATTTAACAAAGAGAAGTTTATTTTCTCACAGTAAAGTAGACTAAAAGTCCAAATTGAGGGTTTCAGCTCCAAGGAAAGCCTCTCTCTCTGTCATCCTTCTCATCAATCTTCCCCAGACTAGGAGCCTCTCTGCACAGGGACCCCAGGTGGCTCCCAAAAAATCACATCCTTGCAACATGCAAAATATATTCACCCTGTCATATCATAGTAAATGTCTTAAATCCAAGTCCAAAATCCAAAAACTCTTCTTCATCTGTGAAATCTAGAATACAAGTTATCTGCTTCCAAGGGTACAATGGCAGAACAGGCACAAGCTAGACATTTTCATTACAAATGGGAGAAACTGGAGGAAAAGAAGTGATCACAGGCACTAAGCAAAGTCAGCAGAACACACTGCATTAGCCCTCAAGGCTCTGAAAATAATCCTCTGTTCTCTGAGACAATTTACACAATAGCCCTGTCCTCCAGACTCTAGGTATTGGCCACTCTCTCCAGGCTCCAAGGGGAGGCCCCCTGGCCCTGGGCTTCAACTCCACCTTCCAGGCCCACCGGGACAGCAACTGTGCTCCCTCAGCTTTAGGTGCACCATTCTCCTAGTTCATCTGAGTGGCAACTCCACCCTTAGAAACACCAGAGCCCACGGCTCCACCGTTTGAAACCCCTGAGGTCCTGGCCATCTCTTGAGACTGAGGCAGCCCGGCTTCTTGTGTTCTTTGTCTCTTCGGCTTCTGCTTCCTGGTTTCTTGGTCTTTTGGCTCCTCAGGCCTCACAACCGCATCTGCCCTGTTGGGACAAGTGCTCCAAAGCTCAGCAGCTCCACCGATAACTGCCCAGAGGCACCCTGCTCTGCCAGGAAGCCTCCAGCGCACAGGCACTCAGCTCTCTCACTCTGTGGGTCGGCTCCAGTGCCGTCTTGAGCTGGTCTCCTGGTTCTGCTGCTGCCGCTTCTCTGACGTTACAGGTCCTCTGCCACTGCTGGTTCTTTATCCATTCACAGTTTCAAAATTGATTCCACATTTCAGGTAGCTGTTAGAGCAGCACCCCACTCTCAGTACCAAATCCTGTCTTAGTTATCTAGTGTTGCTATAACAGAAATACCACAAGTGGATAGCTTTAACAAACAGAAGTTTATTTTCTCGTAGTAAAGTAAGCTAAAAGTCCAAATTGAGGGTGTCAGCGCCAGGGGAAGGCTTTCTCTATCAGCCTTCTCATCAATCTTCCCCCAAATTAGAAGCCTCTCCGTGCAGGGAGCCCAGGTCCAAAGGATACACTGTGCTCCTAGCACTGCCTTCTTGGTAGTATGAAGTCTCCCTGTCTCTCTGCTTCCTTCTCTTTTTTAAATCTCAAGAGATTGCCTCAAGACACAATCAAATCCTGTAGGTTGAGTCCTGTCTCACTTACACAACTGCCGCCCATCCTCCTCATTAACATCATGGACCCAAGATTTACAACATACAGGAAAAACACACAATACCAGGAATCATGGCCCAGCTCACCTGATACCCACATTTTGTGGGGGACATAATTCAATCTACGACAACGAGTTACTGCACTGGATGACACCAACCCTGGTGATACCACTGACTGTTGGGTATCATATAGTTGATTGTTTAAGGGAGCACATTACTCATAGGTGATATTATTTTATAAGCCAATCTATTATCTGGTTGAAAAGTGACCTGCAGAAGTAGCTTCACTTACAAGTTCAAAGGGTATTTGTCTTAGTCATCTAGTGCTGCTATAACAGAAATACCACAAGTGGATGGCTTTAACAAAGAGAAGTTTATTCTCTCACAGTCCAGTAAGCCAGAAGTCCAAATTCAGGGCACCTGCTCCAGGGGTGGTCTTTCTCTCTCTGCTGACTTTGGAAGAAGGTCCTCATCATCAGTCTTCCCTTGGACTGACAGTATCGCAGCACAGGAACCTCAGGTCCAAAGGACATGCTCTGCTTCCAGAGCTGCTTTCTTGGTGGTATGAGGTCCCCAACTCTCTGCTTACTTCCCAGGGAAACCCCCTTTAAATTGGATCAGGGATGTAACGTGGGTAAGGGTGGTGTTACAACCCCACCCTGATCCTCTCTAACATAAAATTACAATCACAAAATGAAGGACAACACACAATACAGGGAATCATGGCCCAGCCAAATTGATACACACATTTTTGGGGGGACATAATTCAGTCCATGACAGTTATCTAGTACTGCTATAACAAATACCACAAGTGGATGGCTTTAACAAAGAGAAATTTATTCTCTCACAGTCTAATAGACTAGAAGTTCAAATTCAGGGTTTCAGCTCCAGGGGAAAGCTTTCTTTCTCTGTTGGCTCCAGGGGAAGGTCCTTGTCCTCAATCTTCCCTTGATCTAGAAGCGTCTCAATGCAGGAACCCTGGGTCCGAAGGACATGCTCTCCTCCCAGCTCTTGCCTGGTCATAATGAGGACCCTCTCCTCTCTGTTCACTTCTTTTATATCTCCAAAGAGACTGGCTCAAGATACAACCTAATCTTGTAGATTGAGTCCTGCATCATTAACATAACTACCTTTAATCTTGCCTCATTAACATCATAGAGGTAGAATTTACAACACAGGAAAATCACCTCTGATGACAAAATGGTAGATAACCACACAATACTGGGAATCATAGCCTAACCAAGTTGCCACACATTTTGGGTGGCCACAACTCAATCCGTAACATTTCCTACCTAATCTTCCCAGTTGCTGTTGTCAATTTGATCCCATAGAGATACAGATCTTAAAAGAGAAAAAATACTCAAGGCAGACAATTTTTACTAGTTACCACACCAAAAAACCAAACCCAGTGCCGTCGAATCGATTCCAACCCATAGCGACCCTATAGGACAGAGTAGAACTGCCCCATAGAGTTTCCAAGGAGCACCTGGTGGATTCGAACTGCCGACCTTTTGGTCAGCAGCTGTAGCACTTAACCACTACGCCACCAGGGTTTCCTTTTACTAGTTAAGCTAAATTAATGTTTAGTTTTTGTTCTGTTTTTAACCGTTTGGTTTCAAGAAGTGTTTTTAGTTTAAGGTTTAAAAATTGTCTCAGGGCAATAGTTTTGAGAGTTCATCCATCCTCCACAGCTCCAAAAAGTCTTGTTCATTCACTTTTGTTGCTATCTAATATTCTACAGTATGAATATATTGTAATATACTCAGTATTCTCTTGATGGACAGTTGGGTTGTTCCTAGTTTGGAGATATTGTAAATAATGCTGACACTTTCTTTAAATCAACTTACTTCCAGATTTACAGTACTAACGTCTACATTTCAAATCTCTGGTTGCTTCTGTGCGTATGTTATTATTGTTTTACTTTTACATAGTCTTTCATGCCGCATCATGGAAAATTAACAGACATATACAAAAGGAGAAAAAAATAGCATGATAAACACCCAAGTACCTATCACTTAGCTTCAGTACTTATGAAATAGCCAATCTTGTTTCATCCGTACCTTCACCTGAATCATTTTTAACCACAAAAAACATATAATTTCCTATGTACTTTTTCGACATGCATCTCTAAGATATAAGGACTCTTCTGAAAATCATAACAATTCCTGAAAAACTAATAATCCCTCAATATCATGAAACATCCAGTTCAAATTTCCCTAATTGTCAATTTTTTTAATTTTGTTTTAATCTGAATCAAAATAAGGCTCATATATTTTACCTATATATAACTATACATTTCCCACCCAGAACTGTTATTATGGTTTAAACAACTAATATTCATTCATATTTATTACATTCATTGCAATTCATTCCTCTGTTTACCTGGGACGTTTCACCTGGGATTATTTTACTTTTCTTTGAAAAATACTGTTCCAGATTCAATTGTGTTTCCCCAAAATGTGCTGGAATCCTAACCTATTCCTGTGGATGTAATCCCATTTGGGAACAATCTTTTTTGTTACGTTAATGAAGCAAGATGAGTATAGGGTGTGTCTTCAACCAAATCACGCACGACTGATATAATGAGCAGCACAGAGACAAGCAAGCACAAATTGGGGGAAACAGATGCCACATAAAGACTGCCAAGCATCACAGATTGAATTGTATCCCCCAAAAATATGTGTCAACTTGGCTAGGCCATGATTTCCAGTATTGTGTGACTGTCCATCATTTTGTCATCTGATGCAATTATCCTATGCATTATTAATCGTACCTCTAAGATGTTAATGAGGCAGGGTTAAAGCTAGTGATCTTAATGAGGCAAGGCTCAATCTACAAGATCAGGTTGTATCTTACGCCGATCTCTTTTGAGATATAAAAGAGACAATCCAGCAGAGAGACATGGGGACCTCATACAAACAAGAAACAGAGCCAGGAGCAAAGTGCATCCTTTGGGCCTGGGGTCCCTGCTCCTGAGATGCTCCTAGACCAGGGAAGATCATGACAAGGACCCTCTTCCAGAGCCAACAGAGAGAGAAAGCCTTCCAATGGAGCTGGCACGCTGAATTTGGACTTCTAGCCTACCAGACAGGGAGAGAATAAACTTCTCTTGGTTAAAGCCATCCATTTGTGGTGCATCTGTTATAGCAACACTAGATGACTAACACACCAAAGAACAGAACAGAAGCTGAAAGAGAAAAACATCTTCCCCAAGAGCTGACAGGGAGAGGGGCTTTCCTGAGAGCTTGTGTCCTGAACTCAGGATCATAGTCTTCAAACTGTGACAAAATAAGTGTTTGCCCTTTAAAGCCACCCACATGTGGTATTTGTTACTGTAGAACTAAGAAACTAAGACAAACATCCTCTTCGTATTTTTTAGTCAAAGACTTCTGAAAGAAAACTTTTGTTTGGTTGTCTAAAAATCTCTTTTATTTAGCCCTCATTCTTAGAAGTTATTTTTGCTTGGAACAGAATTTTATATAGATTTATCTTCTCTTGGCACACTGAAGATACCATTTCTTTTTTTCCTTTCATGACTGATGGTCAGCAGTCTGTCTGCTCCTCTGAAATGATCTTTTCATTCTCTGGATGGTTTTAGGATTTTAGATTTACCTTTGGTTTTCTAAAGTTTATCATGCTTCTAGTTGGTCATTTTGTTTTTAATCTAGCATAAAATTGAGTTTCTGGAGTCTGTTGATAGATATTTTTCCATATTTTCTAGAAAATTCTTGCCATTTACCTCTACTTTCTACTTTAACAACTCAAATATATACATAACTTATTAACTACATCCTCTATAATTCTGAATCTCTTCTATTTCATGTCTATTTGCCATGCTATTGATAAGTATAAAAATTCCCAAAAGTCATTAATTCTATCATTTGCATCTAATCTGTTAAACCGTCCAATCAGTGTTTAACAGTTCTAGAATGCCTACTTGGTTTTTTTCAAAAATGACTATCATTTTCTGTTTTCAGTAGCCAGTAAAAATATTTACACTGGCATTTTAACTTCCTGCCTAGGACATAAACAATCATTATTGTTCCGTAATTTTGTCGTCGTTGCTGTTTTTAGGTGCCACTGAGTAGGTTCTGACTCGTGGTGACCCTAGGTACAACAGAATGAAACATGGCCCCGCCCTGCACCATACTTGGAATTCTTGTTATCTTTGAGCCCACTGTTGCATGAATGTGTCAATTCATCTCACTGAAGGTCTTCCTCTTTTTCCCTGACCCTCCACATTAACAAGCCTGATGTTCTTCTTCAGGGACTAGACCCTCCTGATAACATGTTCAAAGTACACGAGACAAAGTTTCTCTACCCTCGCTTCTAAGAAGCAAACTGGCTGTACTTCTTCCAAGACAGCTCCATTTGCTGTTCTGAAATTTCATGGTATATTCAATATTCTTCATCAATACCATAATTCGAAGGCATCAATTCTCCTGTCTGCCTTATTCACTGTCTAGATTTCCCATGTAGATGAAGCCAATGAAAATACCATGGCTTGGGTCAGGTGCACCTTAGTCCTGAAAGAGACATCTTTGCATTCTAACATTTTAAATAGGTCTTTTGCAGCAGATTTCCTAAATGCTATACGTCGTCTGATTTCTTGACTGCTGCTTTCCATCAGTGTTGATCATGGATCCAAGTAAAATGAAATCCTTGACAACTTCAGTATTTTCTCCATTAATCATGTTGTTACTTACTGGGTCCAATTGTGAGGATTTTTATTTTCTTTATGTTAAGGTGTAATCCATACTGAAGGCTGTGGTCTTTGATCTTCATCAGTAAGTGGCTCAAGTCCACTTTGCCTTCAGTAAGCAAGTTTGCGTCACCTACATATTGAAGGTTGTTAATGCATCTTCCTCCAATCCTGATGCCCCTCTCTTCTTCATATAGTCCAGCTTCTCAGATTATCTGCCCACCATACAGACTGAATAAGCATGGTGAAAGGATAAAACCCGAACACACACCTTTCTTGATTTTAAACCACACAGCATCCCCCTGTTCTTTCTGCACAACTGCCTCTTGATCTTTGTACAGGTTCCTCACAAGCACAATTAAGTGTTCTGGAGTTTCCATTCTTCACGATGTTACCCCCAAGCTTTTATGATCCACAGTTATCAAATGCCTTTGCATAGTGATAAAACACAAGTAAACACCTTTCTAGTATTCTCTGCTTTCAGCCAAGTTCCATTTGACAATGCCAATGATGTACCTTGTTCCATGTCCTCTTCTGAATCCAGCTTGAATTTCTGGAAGTCCCCTGTCGATGCACTGCTATAATCGTTTTTGAATGATCTTCAGCAAAATTTTACTTTTGTGTGACAATGACACCGCTTGATCGTTTCCACATTCTGTTGGATCATCTTTCTTCAGAATAGGCACAAATACCGATCTCTTCCAGTCAGTTGGCCAGACAGCTGTCTTCCAATTTTCTTGGCAGAGACAAATGAGCGCTTCCAGCATTGCACCTGCTGGAACATTTTAGTTGGTATTCTGACAATTCCTGGAGCCTTGTTTCTTCACCAGTGCCTTCAATGCAACTTGAACTTCTCCCTTCAATACAAAAGGTTCTTGATCATATGCTACCTCCTGAACTGGCTGAACGTCAACCAATTCTTTTTTGTACAGTGGCACTGTGTATTCCTTCAATCTTCTTTTGACGCTTCCTGCATCGTTCAGTATTTTCCCTGTAGAATCCTTCAACATTGCAACTCAAGGCTTGAATTTTTTCTTCAGTTCTCTCAGCTTGAGAAATGCCCAGAGTGTTCCTTCCTTTTGGTTTTCTAACTCCAGGTCTTTGTACATATCATTACAATACTTTACTTTGTCTTCTCAAGCTGCCCTTTGAAATCGTCTGTTCAGTTTTAACAACATCATTTCTTCTATTCCCTTTAGCTACTCTACGTTCAAGAACCAGTTTCGTAGTCTCTTCTGACATCTATTTTGGTCTTTTCTTCCTTTCCTCTCTTTTTAATGACCTTTTTCTTTCTTCATATATAATGTCCTTGATGTCTTTCCACAACTCATCTGGTCTTTGGTCATTAGTGTTCACTGCATCTATTCTTGAGATGGTCTATAAATTTGGTGGGATATATCCAAGACTGTGTTTTGGCTCTTGTGGACTTGCTTTAATTTTCTTCACCTTCAGCTTGAACTTGCATATGAGCAACTCATGGTCTGTTCCACAGTCAGCCAATGGTCTTGTTCTCACTGATGATGCTGAGCTTCTCCATTGTCTCTTTCCATAACACTGTTAGTAATAGGATAATACCCATACCCCTACAAGAAAGATGAGTTAATACAACTATTATTCAAATTTACAACCAATCACTAACAAAGAAACCGGAGATTTTTACCAACTTCTGCAGTCTGAAATTCATCAAACATTCAATCAAGATGCATTGGTAATTACTGGTGATTGAAATCAGAAATTTGGAATAAAAAAGGATCAGTAGCTGGAAATTCGCAGCATAGCTGTTGTTGTTGTTACGTATTGACTCATAGTGACCCTAGGTACAACGGAACAACACAATGCCTGGTCCTGTGCCATTCATACCATCACTGTAATGCATGAGACCAACTTTACAGACACTGTGCCAACCCATCTTGTTGAGGGTCTAACTCTGTTTCACTGACCCTCTACTTTATCAAGCACAATGTCAGTGTTATGGATTAAATTGTGTCCTAAATGTGTGTCAATGTGGCAAGGTCATGATGCCCAATATTGTGTTTGTCCACCACTCTGTCATCAGATGTGATTTTCCTGTGTTGTAAATCCTAACCTCTATGATGTTAATGAGGCAGGATTAAAGGCAGTTATGTTAATGCGGCAGGACTCAATCTACAAGATTAGATTGTATCTTGAGTCAATCTCTTCTGAGATATATAGACAGAAGTGAGCAGAGACAAGGAGGGACCTCCTATCATCAAAAATGAAGAACCAAGATGGGAGTGTGTCCTTTGGACTCAGGGCCCCTGTGCTGAGAAACTCCTAAACCAGGGGAAGATTCATGACAAGGACCATCCCCATAGCCAACAGAGAAAGAAAGCTTTCCCCTGGAGCTGACACACGAATTCAGACTTCTGGCCTCCTAGATGCTCAGAGAATTAGTTTTTTAAAGGCAACCACTTGTGGTATTTCTGTTATAGCAGCAGTAGGTATCTAAGACAGAATCTGGTACCAGGAGTGAGGTACTGCTCTAAGAAACCCCTAAGATGCAGAAGTGGTTTCAAAACTGTGAATGAGTAGAGGCTAAAAGAGTTTTAAAGTACCAAACAGTAAAAGCCTAGATTGTCTTTAAGAGACTGTTGGCAGAATTATGGACATCAAACACAATTCTGGTGAGGACTCGGAAGTGAGGAGAGCTGTTACACTGGAGACAGCTCAGACGGCAAGCAGCAGCAGCAGAGAAACAGCAGCAGCAGAACCAGAAGACCAGTGAGAAATAGCGATGCAGCAGACCCACAGAGTGAGAGAACTGAGTGCCTTTGTGCAGAAGGCTTTCTGGCAGAGTGGGGCACCTCCAGGCACTTATCAGCAGAGCCAGGCTTGTCAACAGAACAAGAGAATTGAGTGTCTTCCAGCTGAAGTTTACTGGCAGAGTAGGGTGCCTCCAGGCACTTATCAGTGGAGCTAAAGAGCTGTGGAACAGCAGGGCAGATGCAGGCCATGAGGCCCAAGGCGCCAGGGAACAAGGAAGCAGAAGCTGGAGAGGCAAGAAACACAGGACGAAGAGCTGCGCCCATCTCAAAGCGTAAGGCCACAACCTCTGAGTTCTCAAAGGGCAGAGCTATGGCCTCTGGGGCTTCAAAGGGTGGGGCTACCACTTCCTAGGTTTCAGAGTTAGACCTTCACCAACTCAGTTCAGGAATGTGGGGCTGCCTTTTACAACTGCCAGTGGGATGGGGCCAGTTCTGCTGCCCAAGGCTAAGGGGGCAGGGCTGCCATGCCCAAGATGCAAAAGAACAAGGTCTGCTGTGGTTGAGGGGATAAGGTGGCTACTCAGATGGACTAGGAGCAATGAGACTGCCCAAATGCAAGGGAGCTGAGTTGCCATTCCAGTGGACCTGGAATTCAGAGCTGAAGCCCAGGGACGAAGGGCCTACACCCAAGATTCAGAGAGTGTGGCCAACATCCAGAGCCTGGAGGGCAGGGCCACTTCGTAAATGGTCTCGGAGAACAAAGGATTATGTTCAAGCCTTGAGAGCTAATGTAATGTGTTCCATTTACTTGCTTCGTGCCTGTTATCCCTTCTTTCCCTCCGATTTTTCCGGTATGTAATGGAAATGTCTACCTTGTGCCAGTTCCATCATTGTACTTTGGAAGCAGATAACCTGTATTCTAGACTTCACAGATGAAGAGGAACTTTTGGATTTTGGACCTGTGGTTAAGATTTTTCCTATGATATGATGGGGTGAATGTGTTTGACATGTGACAAAGACGCGAGTTTGGGGGGGCCCAAGGGTGGAATGTTATGAATTGTGTCCCCCAAAAAGTACGTCAAATGAGCTATGATTCACTGTATTGTGTGTTGTCCATTTGTCATCTGATGTGATTTTCCAACGTGTTGTAAACCCTACCTCCATAATGTTAATGAGGCAGGATTAAAGGCAGTTATGTTAATGAGGCAGGACTCAATCTACAATATTAGGTTGTATCTTGAGTCAATCTCTTTTGAGATATAAAGGAGAAATAAGCATAGAGACATGGGGACCTTCTACCACAAAAGCAAAGAATAGGAGGGGAGTGCATCCTTTGGACTCAGGACCCCTGCACTGAGAAACTCCTAGACCAGGGGAAGATTGATGACAAGACCTTCCCCCAGAACCAACAGAAAGAGAAAGCTTTCCCCTGGACCTGGCACTTGAATTCAGACTTCTAGCCTCCTAGACTCTGACAGAATAAATTTGTTTAAGCCATCTACTTGTGGTATTTCTGTTACAGCAGTACTAGGTAAGACAATGCCCTTCTCCAAGGACTGGTCCCTCCTGATAACATGTCCAAAGTACATCAGATGGAGTCTCATCATCCTTGCTTCTAAGGGGCATTCTGGCTTGGACACCTTCCAAGACAGATGTGTTCACTCTTCTTGCACTCCATGATATATTCTTCACTGACACCGTAATTTGAAAGCATCAATTTTTCTTCAGTCTTCCTTATTCATTATCCAGCTTTATTCTGGCATAGTAGACCATATGATTGTCTGATTCAAAACGGTCAATTCCAGTCCATTTCAGCTCACTAATGCCTAGAATACCGATCTTTATGTATTCTATTTCATTTCTAACAACTTCCAATTTTCCTAGATTCATATTTCATTCATTCCACATTCCGATTATTTTTAATGGATGTTTGCAACTATTTCTTCTCATTTGGAGTCATGCCCCACCAGCAAATGAAGGTCCTAAAATCTTCACTCCATCCCACTCATTAAGGTCGACACTATTTTGAGGGGACAGCTCTTCCTCAGTCATATTTTGAGTGCCTTCCAACCTGAGGGGCTAGTCTACAGCACTATATTAGATGATGTTTCACTACTGTTAGTGAGGTTTTCACTGGCCAGTTTTCTCAGAAGATTACCAGGTCCTTCTTACTAATCTTACTCTGGAAGCTCCACTAAAACCTGTCCACCTAGGTGACCCTACTGGTATTCAAAATACTAGTGCACAGCCTCTAGCATCTCAGCAGCACACAAGCCACCAAAGGACCACAAACTGACAGACAAGTGGTATCTGCCAAATTCCCATTAAATCTAATCTGTGGAGTCCCTTGAGTCTATCCATTATTTCTTTTTTATTGTGCTTTGGAAACCCTGGTGAAGTGGTTAACAGTCTGGATGCTAACCAAAATGTCTGCAGTTCAAATCCACCAGGTACTCCTCAGAAATTCCTATAGGGTTGCTATGAGTCAGAATCAACTCAACAGCAACGGGTTTTTGTTTTGTTTTTTGCAGTGATTTTTTTTTGTGTGTGTGCTTTAAGTAAAACTTTACATTCAGATCAGTTTCTCATACAAAATCTTACATACACATAAAAATGTGTGGCCCTAGTTGCTTTCCCTACAATTTCTCTCCACCTTGTATTTCCCGTGTCCATTCAACCAGCTCCTATCCCCCTGTGCCTTCTCATCTCACCTCCAGACAGGAGCTGCCCACGTAA
The DNA here is from genome assembly GCF_030014295.1 of Loxodonta africana. Taxonomy (NCBI): domain Eukaryota; kingdom Metazoa; phylum Chordata; class Mammalia; order Proboscidea; family Elephantidae; genus Loxodonta; species Loxodonta africana. Next base: position 79,231,386 of record NC_087357.1, on the reverse strand, counting down.
GTCTCATGTGTCTACTTGAGCAAAGCAGCACACTCCTCACCAGTATCATTTTATGTCTTATAGTCCAGTCTAACCTTTGTCTGAAGAGCAGGTTTCAGGAATGGTTTTGGTTTTGGGCTAACAGAGAGTCCAGGGACCATGACCTCTGGGGTTCCTCTAGGCTTAGTCAGACCATTAAGTCAGGGCTTTTTACTAGAATTTCAGTTCTGCATCTCACTTTTCTCCTGCTCCACCAGGGACTCTCTGTTTTGTTCCCTGTCAGGGCAGTCACTGTGGTAACTGGGCACCATCTAGTTCTTCCAGTCTCAGGCTGATGGAGTCTCTGGTTTACATGGCCCTTTCTGTCTCTTTTGGCTCATATTTTCCTTGTGTCTTTGGTGTTCTTCATTCTCCTTTGCTCCAGGTGTCTTGAGACCAATTGATGCATCTTAGATGGCTGCTTGCTAGCTTTCAAGACCGCAGATGTCACTCACCAAAGCGGGATGCATAACGTTTTCTTAATACACTTTATTATGCCAACTGACCTAGATGTCTGCAACAGGTTTTTGGTTTATTGTGCTTTAGATGAAGATTTACAGATTAGTTTCTCATTAAACAATCCACATATTGTTTTGTGACACTGGTTGCCAGCCCCACAATGTGACAACACTCTCACCTTCCTGACCTTGGGTTCTCCATTATCAGTTTTCCTGTCCCCTCCTGCCTTCTCATCCTTGCCCCTGGGCTGGTGTGCCCATTCAGTCTCGTTTTGTTTTATGGGCCTGTCTAATCTTTGGCTGAAGGGTGAACCTCAAGAATGACTTCAGTACTGAGTCAAAAGCATGTCCAGGATCCACACTCTTGGGGTTTCTTCAGCCTCTGTCAGGCCAGTAAGTCTGGTCTTTTGTGAGTTTGAATCTTGTTCTACATTTATCTCCAGCTCTGTCCTGGAACCTCTATTGTGATCCCTGTCAGAGTAGTCAGTGGTGGTAGCCAGGCACCATTTAGTTATACTGGACTCAGTCTGTGGGAGGCTGTGGTAATTGCGGTCCATTAGTCCTCTGGACTAGTCTTTCCCTTGTGTCAGTGGTTTTCTTCATTCTCCCTTTCTCCAGGTGGGATGTTACCAGTGGAGTATCTTAGATGGCTGCTCACAAGCTTTTAAAACCCCAGACACTACTCACCAAAGTAGGATGTAGAACATTTTCTTTATAAACTGTGTTAAGCCAATTGAGCTAGACGTCCCCCAAGTCTAATTTGTTATTTCCACTGGTTCTCTCTCATGATTTCTTATCTCTTTCTGGGCTGGCTGTGCTGGGCACTGTAGTTGAAATATCATATTTAAAAATTTGAGGCCTAAGATGATGTTTCTTTCTCTAGAGGTATTTTTCTTGCCTCTGACAGGGAATAACAACACTCCTTTTTATCTTTAATAGCATTCCAGGACTTAAAAATGTTCAAAACCTTCCAAACATCCTGAACTGTGGCTACAATCTGTGGAAGGATGATTCCAGTTCTTACACGGAGGAAAGTCATTCAGTACCTAATCAGGGCAAAGATGTTTTATCACGATCCAACTGATCCATGGTCCCTTGATGTCTCTTGTTCTCCCATCAGCCCTGCAGCACTCTCAATAGCAAACTCAGCCAGTCACTCTCTCAGATCAGCCTATGCCTCCACGACAAAAGCAGTTTCATGTTATGCTAATATCTTGGAATTTGTTTTCTCCCGTATCACATCCCAGTAATTACTTTCTTAGTTCTTTAATGCTCTTAGGAAGATTTTCAGAAAAACATTTTGCTCAGCTTTGTCAATTCCTTTGGTTGGTTAATATTTTCTTGTCTACTCTTAATGGAAGCACAAGTCCCCTTCAGGGGCGAAACTATAAACTATCTGAATGTCAAAAAATAGGATACAAGTAAAACCAAATGCTATTTTATTTAAAAGTGGGAAAAGTATCTGACAATAAGGACACTGTCAAGATAAAATACGGGCATGGAAGAAGAGTTCAAAGTATATCACAAAATTAAAAATATAAGTTACACAAAAACATGTAAGATATAATTTTATTTTTTCAAAAATTACACACACATTCTGAAGTCTAAACGATAAAATGTAAGAAACAGAGAAAAATTTAAACAATATAATCTATCCCCATATAGCAATCCCGAACAGCCTGTATCAGAAACATTATCCTAAAGATCTATAAAATTTTTAATTACATGATTCCATGCCAATTTTCCCACACCACTGAATGAAACACAGTGCGGATGCATTCTCGTACAGGATAAATCTACAATCTCTCCAGTATATTTTCTTATAATTTATTTTACTTTTGTTGTTGTTGAGAATACACACAGAACGTTCACCAATTCAACAATCTCTACATGTACAATTCAGTGACATGATTACATTCTTCAAGTTGTGCAACCATTCCTACCCTCCTTTTCTGAGATGCTCCTCCCTCATTAACATGAACTCACCGATCCTTAACTTTCTTATCTTTCCAGGTGCTGTTATCAATCTGCTCCCATAGACATAGACCTTAAAGGGCACAATGCTCAAGGTAGACATTCTTTATTAGTTAAGCTAAACTACTGTTTGGTTTTGAGGAGACTTCAGGGGATATTTATTTATGATTCCTAAGGCTTAAAAATTATCTCTGGGCAAGTTTCAGGAGTTCATCCAGTCTCTATGGCTCCAGGAAAACCTGGATTTCATGAGAATTTTAAATTCTGCATTTCCCCCTTGTGATCAATAAAATCTTTGATCAAAACATTCAGTAATGATAGCCGAGCACCATCCAGTTTTTCTGGTCTCATGGTAAAGGGGGCAGTTGTTCGTGGCATATTATTTTTAATGCTGCCTTGTATTTTTAAGCATTATTTTAGAAATCATTGGAATAATGTATCATGGTATTGCTTAAATTTCTTCTCCGCCTGCTGGCAGTGGTTCAGGTATTTTATGATATTTTTAAGTATAACCCTGAATATTAAATAGAAGTCCAAGTTATTAAATCAACTTCAAAGCCTCCAAAGAATGTGTTACGGATTGAATTGTATGGCCCCAAAATATGTGTTGGAATCCTAACTCCTATACTTGTGGATGGAGCACAGTGGTTAAGTTCTACAGCTGCTATCCAAAAGGTCAGCAGGTTGAATTCACCAGCTGCTCCTTTATACCGTATTGGGGCAGTTCTGTTCTGTCCTATAGGGTCACTACGAATCGGAATCTACTCAACAGCAATGGGTTTGGTTTGGTATACCTGAGAATGTAATCCCATTTGGGAATAGGGTTTTCTTTGTTATGTTAATGAGGATATATCATTGTAGAATGTGTCTTAAACCTATTCAGTTTTGAGATATAAAAATAACAGATTAGGCACAGTGAAGGAAGCACAAATGGAGAAGATACATGCCACCAAGAAAAGCCAAGAACACTTGAGATGGTGAGTGGACAGAGAGATCCTTCCCCTATAGCCGGCACCCTACATTTGGACTTCTAACCTCCTAAACTATGAGAAAATAAATTTGTTTGTTAAAGCCACCCACTCATGGCATTCCTACTACAGCAGCAGTAAGAAACTAAGACAGCGTGTAAATGGTAGCATACTTCATTCCCAGGATACTGACACGGTAGTTCATACTTCACTCCCAGGATACTGACACAGTAGTTTCTCTTTACTGGTTAACGTGCCACTAGTATGCAACAATAAAAGCAACTCTATTAAGCATGCCAGCTTTAAATTTTGTGATACAAGATTATTATAAAATAATTTGGGAATTACATTACTTAAAATTCCACATACTATTTGCAAGTATTAACATTTAGGGAAAATTTCAAATTTGCACAATTCAAATTCCCCTAAAATGACAACATTGTGTGATATATTTGGTATGTGTACTTACATTTGCATTGAAGTGCATAGAAAATTATCAGGTAGGATGTACAGTGACCTAATAAAACTAGTTCAATGAGTGGCAAGTCTTGATACTGTAGTCAGAGCATTATAGGAGATCTTTACCTGTTATTATTTAGAAAATGAATATTATATAGTACATGTGAGATGAAAGGAGACCTGGTGACAAAACAGTTAAGCACACAGCTGCTAACTGAAAGGATAGCTGTTCAAACCCATCCCACTGCTCTGTGAAAGAAAGTCCTCATGATCTATTTCTGTAAAGGTTACAGGTAAGATATCCCTATGGGGCAGTTCTAATCTGTCACACATGGTCACTATGAGTCAGAATCAACTCAACAGCACCCAACAATAACATTTGTAAAATGAAAATAAAAAGACAGTTGTCATAGATACTCAGTTAAACATTTATACATTTCTATTTTAGATGAGTAGGCGAACCTTTCTCCCTGTGGTGTCAGTTTGCACCTCTGGTCCTCATTCTCTTCATCTTTATCACAGCAATACCATTACCACCATATTCTGTTCAGTAAAACCTGAATCTGAATATTCCTAACATAGTGCACTTAAAGTACCTACCACCATACAAAGAAGGCTGTAAGCACTGAGAAGAAAAGTGAGGTGCCTGAAGTCTCCCAGCACTGCGAGTTTTGGTCTTTCCACTCTTTCCTCTCAGTTACATCCTCTACAAGGGATCCAGATCTCTTCTTCTTTCCAGTAAAAATAGCTGGTGTCAACCTAGACTTGTTTATCTTGAACCCAGGTGCACGAATCCAGGATCTCTTAGTCCTGAGAAGCTGTGAAGGTTCTAACATTCCACAAAGTTTCGCCATGACTATTAATCTCTTCTAGATGTTACTCGGAGATTGTAGAGCACAATTACACTCATGCACTGAGGTGGGACTGTGCAGCTGTAGAGTACAAGCTGTCTCTCCTCTGCTCTAAAGACTTGAGGTCTCTGTATAGCAGGCAGAGGGATACCTTCTTAGGCAGTGTATTAACGGAGGTTTGTTCAGAGAGTTAGTTCAACCTTACTGTATATGGATAATTCTTCTCATTAGGAGATCCATGAGGAGACAGGGGGTCCACTGAGAGTGGGAGAGGTTTTAGACATTCCAGAAAGTTCATTTTAGGCATCACAACCATCTCCAACTCTTGTCCATTCCAATATATCCATGGGAACTTCAGAAACAACACCAAAGTGGACTAAGAGTAAAGACTGAGATCTTAGTTAGGATCTGAGGGAAGAGGAGTCTTAGCTGATACAAATTCTGTATGAGCTCTGGGATTTGTTTGTCTTAGAGCTCCCTGATAATTGTTCCTTCCTCAGAAGCCTTTTGTGCCAGGTCTTCAAGAGCCTCACCTTTCATGTGTACAGATTTGGGCTCAGATTTTTCAGGCTCTTTCTCTGCTAGCTCCCTCTCCAATATTCTGCTCCACAAATTACAACTGCCTTAGCCCCCTGAATTCCAAAATATACCTTCTTTATTAAGCAAGGATATATTTGCAGTTATCCGTACCCATGCCATGGTCTGGGTAATTCCTCCTAACAGGAAGCTGGGCCAAACATAAGAATGATATTCACTTTGTTTCTCTCAAGAATCACAGTTCTGTGATTTCTAATGTCCTATGACTTTAAAAAGGTATTTCAAATATTTTCCAGCTTTCTAGTTGTTTTATTATATTTTCATGTGTTTTCTAGTTGTAGGCAGTGAGATAGCAAGTTCCACAGAAGTTCATGGGAAGAAGTAGAAGTCTTTTTTAAGAAACTTGTACTTCACCGTTATGTACCTATTATTCCATTTGACTGACTCTGAGATAGATGAAAAACTTATAAACACATTGTTTAGATTCTTTATTGGAGAGGTAGTTTAGTCACAATATCTGTTTATACATGCTAACAGAGTTGCAACATATAAGTACATCCATTTACACTCCACATATATTTTATTTAAAATATACATTTGGTTCTTCTGCTTAGAAAAGACAGAGGTGATAAGTATGAGAATTTTAAACATGTAATAATTATAAAGCTAAGGGTACATTTTGCCTAGGATTATGAGTTTCCAGTAACCAAACTAACACACAAAATGTTTCTCTTATAAAGCATACTCACATAACTCAATGACTCTTCACATCTGTATTTAATACAGTGCTTGTGATTATTCAGCTTAATTGTAGTGTTCAAAGACAAATTTCTTTTACACAGTAAATGTCTATTACTGAATATTTTCAATAACAATTTTGGTGTCGTATCTTTTTACTGTAATATTTCTAGAGAAAATGTTTTATTCTGAATTCCCAAATCACTGTATTTCCAATGAGTTACATTCTCTTATATACAAAACCAAAATCCATTTCTCCCGAGTCAATTCCAACTTATAGTGACTCTGTAGGACAAAGTAGGAGTGCCCAATAGGGTTTCCAAGACTATAATCTTTACAGAAGCAGACTGCCACATCTTTCTCCTCCAAGCAACTGGTGAGTTTGAGCTGCCAGTGTTTCAGTTATCAGTCAAGCACTTAACCACTACCACAAGGGCTCCTCTTATATATACTTACATATAATCAAGAATTACTTTCAAAACTTTAACATATTCAAAATATTCATAAGGTCTTCCAAATATCAAATATCTGCTGACCGATGAAATGTCACTTTTATTTCTGGATGAAAAAAATCCCCGTATTTATTAAGATTTTCCTCTGTGCTATTTGAGATGTAAACTAAGTCCGACAAGAAAAGGTTTCTGGACCTTCAGAATGTTGACAGGGGTTTCTTGTTCGTGTAGTTCCTTGGATCAGTGAACTCTGAATTCTTGTAAAAGCCTTTCCCACATTTGTAGATGAACAGGATTTCTCCCTTGTGTTTTCTGATATGCTGTGAGGGATGATTTCTAGTACGTTTTCCCACATTCATTACATTCGTAAGGTTTCTCACCTGTGTGGCTTTTGAGAAAAAGTTTTGGCACATTCACTACATTTGTGAAGTTTCTCCTGTGTGAGTTCTCTGATGTTTAGTGAGAGCTGATTTCTGGTAAGAAAACTTTTCTGCATTGAATACACCCATATAGTTTCTCCACTTTGTGTGTTTTTTGATGTACCGTTACGGGATGACTTCTGGGAAAAAGTTTTCCCACATTTATTACATTCATAAGGTTTTTCCCCTGTGTGTATTCTCTGATGTACTGTGACAGATGACTTCTGGAAGGTTTTCCCACACTCTTTACATTCATTGGGTTTTCCCCGTGTGAGTTCTCTGATGTACACTAAGATTTGGCTTCACAGAGAAAGACTTTCCATATTCATTACATCCATAAGGTTTCTCTCCAGTATGAGTTCTCTGATGATTAATGAAATTTGGGTTTTGGGAGAATGTTCTCCCACATTCATTACATTCATACGGTTTCATCCCTGTGCGTATCCTTTGACGTAACATGAGGAATGAACTGTAGAAGGTTTTTCCACATCCATTACATTCACAAGGTTCCTCCTGTGTGAGTTCTCTGATGTACTCAGAGATTTGACTTCTCACAAAATTTTTTTCCACATTCATTACATTCATAGGGTTTCTCCCGTGTGTGTTCTCTGATGCACTGTGAGGCCTGACCTGTACCTGAAGGTTTTCCTCCATTCAGTGCATTCACAGGGTTTCTGTCCTGTGTGTATCCTCTGATGAACTGTGAGGCCTGACCTGTTTGTGAAGGTTTTCTGACATTCAGTACATTCATAAAGTTTCTCTCCTCTGTGTATCCTCTTAGGTACTAAGAGAGATGACTTGTCGCTGAGGGCTTTTCCGCACTCACTACATTCATAGTGTTTTTCCTTTATGTATGTTGGCTTATGTTTAGAAAGAATCGGTGCCTACCAAAATGATCTCCCATGCTGATTATAGGTTTTCTTACCCGCGTGTGTCTGCTGATACTGAAAACAATTTGGTTTCTTGATGAGTCCCCCACCTTCATTACATTCAAAAGTTCTTTCTCCTTTGTGAGTTCTTTCTTTGTAAGTAGAGAGTGACTTCTTGCCAAAATTATTCCTGCACTCATAGTATTTCATCCCCATGAGACCCTTATGCTCTTTATTTAGAGTCAACTTTTCACCAGCAGACCTCTTCCTACAATCATTAAATTCACAGTGATTCTTCCTTGTGTGATTTCTCTGAGGATCTATAAATGTTGGTCTATAAGAAAGGGCTTTCACTGGTTCATTACATTCACAGGGCTTCTCTCATGACCATGGGTAATAAAGGCTGCCTCCTCAGGGAAAGTTTTCCCATATTCATTACATTCAAAATGTTGTTTCAATGTTTGAATATCCTGAGGCTGAAAAAGGTCCCCATTTTGACTGATGGCTTTCCCACTCCTATCATATTCAAAAGGTTTATCTCTGGAATGAGGATTCTCCTGCTTTGTACAGAGGGGCAATTTCCTAAGTGCATTAAACTCATCGAGCTTCCTTACAAAGGATTTTCCACTACTAATTGTTAGTTCTGAAAAATAATTCAAACTCATTCTGCATGAGTCATATTTATCAGGTATTTTTCTCATTGGCAGAGGGTTTGTGTCTAGATAAAATGCTTTTCCTAACGTACTATCTCTCTAGTCAATGTTTTTTGTTGATGAAATCAATTTTCCACAAATGCTGGTCTTGGTTTTCCTGGTTCTTCTCCATCTGGTCATCAACTACGCAGAATTCTAGAAATGAGAATAATTTACCATACCATACCATAACATACACATCATGTGGAAAGGAGACTTGATAAACACATAGTACAGCCTGGTCTTCTGGTCTGAAAACAGCTCCAAGGGCATACTTTTCGCTCCCCGAGGAGTTGACAGAACAAATAACCTGCAATAGTGAAATCTGGTAATAAAAACACAGTAACTTGACACTTTAGAAATGTGATCACCAAAACTAGACAAAGAAAGTAAAACAAACACATAATGCAATAGGGTGCTGTTTGGATGAATGCTTGTGGCATAAATGGGAAATAAAACAAAACAATGAACAACAGGCAGAAATCACAAGAAAAATTAGTTGACAACAGTGTTGAGGGAAGATATCAGGAAAAAAAAATTAGATTTGGAGGGAGCAAATGAAGACACAGGTCCTTATCTCTTACCATAGGATCCTCACCAACGTACATGCTTCCAATCTCATACAGCTCTTTTCTGTTCTATTTGCCAACACTACATAAATTTCAGAAATCAATAATTTCATGTTAAAAAAAAAAAAAGGAATTCTATTGTCTAGACTGTAATTCTCATTTGATCTCTGATTTATATGGAAATCCAATATCCAGAGAAAAGATACATTCAGGGAATTCATGAAATAAGATTAGGTGCATAGTTTTACTCAGCTGTTGTACCTTCATGCTCTTCTACCAGAGTTGTTCACTAACGAACCTGTCATGGCCATCAAATTATAAAGTTTCCGAATTTCTATCCACCAATATACTTATCTCCTGAACGGTACAGCTCCTCACACAACACTATTCCTTTACTTCGCATACACATATTTGTTTCAGCCTTTCTGATTCTGATTTACTGTATGAATCTTAAATATCATTGTTTTCAATCTAGTCTTGAAATCTTTATTAATCTTTATACGTATTTATTATGAGGTTTTTTTTTCTAAAACATGACAGTTTTTACCCTGTTACTACCCACATTCAATCCAACATTAACAATATTATGCTCAAATTCTATAACATCCTGAACCTAATGTCCCAAGGTACCAAGAAATCAAATAAAATTTCTGGGTTCTAACTGCTGTCGGTAATCATCATTCTTCATGACCACAATCAATATCCTCTGATCTCCATAAGCCAGTCAATTTTTTTCCCACAAGCTGCTCATCTCCAACCACAGACCTCTACTTGATTAGTAGGCCTTTCAATCTTAGTGCTAGTCATAAGCTACTCCAGCCTTCAGGAAATGGCTACAATCCCAAAACACCTGAAAAATGTCTTCTCAAACATTACCAGTTAGACGTTAGTGATAATAATTGTAATACTTGGTATAATATTGCTCTATATGGATAACATTCCTTTCTAAACAATGAATTTTAAAACATTTTGATGCTGCTTTTCTTGTTTCACAAATAGAACCCAAGGTTCTGGCAAGTATTATCACGTATTCAATTTCCTTTGAATGCCTCTGAATGGGTAATATCAGTGGACGTATAAGTTGTGTGCCGCATAATTAACTTAGAAAACTATTTCAAAGCACAAAATCTCAGGCTCCTGACCAGCTTATACCTAACTTACACTGCTGTTATTATGTGCCATCAAGTTGATTTCGACTTATAGTGACCCAGAGTGACAGAGCAGACCTGCCCCATGGGATTTTCTAGGCTGTAATCTTTACGGGAGTGGATCACCAGGTCCTTTCTCTCATGGAGCTACTAGGTGGGTGCAAACTGCCAACCTTTCAGTTAGTGGCCAATTGCTTAACCACTGTTCCACCAGGGCCCCTTACACTAGCTTATATAGATTCACGCCTAAGAAAAAAAGAGAGAAGACTCCAATAACTAAAATCAAGAACGAAAGTGGGGACCATTATTACTGCACTTACAGAAATAAAAATAAATATCAACAAATACTGTGAATAATCATATGCCAACAAATTAGCTAACCTAGATACAACTGACAAATTGCTAGAAAGGTACAAACTATGAAAACTCACTCAAGATGAAAGAGAAAACAGGAGTAGGCCTATAAACTAAAAAAAAAAAAAAAAAAACACTGAATCAGTAATCAAAAAACTTCCAACAAAGAAAAGCTCAGGATCAGATGGCTTCACTGGTAAATTCTACCAAACATTTAAAAAGAATCCTGTTCAAACTCTTCCAAAAAATAGAAAAGGAGGGAATACTTCCCTAACTCATTCTATAAGGTCAGCATTACCCTGACACCAAAGCCAGACAAAGACATCACAAAAAAAAACTACACACCAATTATCCCCTATAAAGATACATGCAAAAATCTTTGAAAAAATACTAGCAAATCAAATTCAGAAGTATAATGAAAATATTATACATCATGAGCCAAGCAGGATTTCTTCAGGAGCATAAAGGTAGTTCAAGATACAGACATCGATGTAATACACCATATTAATAGAATGAAGGGGAGGAAAAAAACACATAATCTTCTCAATTGATGCAGAAAAAGCATTTGACAAAATCCAACACAATTTCATGATTAAAAACGTTCAACGAACTGGGGATAGAAGAGAACTTTCTCAACATAATAAAGGTATTTATGAAAACCCTACAGCTAACATCATACTCAATGGTGAAAGATTGAAAACACCCCCTAAAATACGGAACAAGGCCAACAAGGATGGCTGCTTTCACCACTGATATTCAACATTTTACTAGAAGTTCTAGCCAGAGCAATTAGAAAAGAAAAAGAAACAAAAGGCATCAAAATTGGAAAGGAAGAAGCAAAATTATCTCTATTCACAGAAGGCATAAACCTACACTTAGAAAATTACGAAGAATCCACACACACACACAAAAAAAAAATACCAGAGCTAATAAAAAAAAATTCAGCAAAGCTGCAGTGTACAAGATCATCAAAAAACTCTAGTTGTGTTTTCTATACATCAGTATGAACAAACCAAAAACAAATTAAACAGTTTCATTCTATACATCAGTATGAACAAACCAAAAACAAATTAAACAGTTTCATTCACTATAGCATCCAAAAAAATAAAAGTTAAGAATAAATTTAACCAAGGAGGTATAAGACTTGTACACCCAAAACTAATTAACCAAATTAAAGAAAAAATTAAGTATTAAATAATTAAAAGGACTGGAAGACTTAATATTATGAAGATGATAATACTCCCCCAACTGACCTAAAGATTCAATGCAATTCCAATCAAAATTCAAACTGCCTTTTTTGCAGAAATGGACAAGCTCATGCTCAAATTCATATGGAATTGCTATGAGCCCCAAATAGACAACCTCGAAAAAGGAGAAAAATGTTGGAGGACTCATACTTCCCAATTTCAACACTTACTGCAAAGCTACTGTAATCAAAATAGTGTACTACTGGCATGAGGACAGTCATATAGAGCAATGAATTAGAATTGAGAATCCAGAAATAAACCCATAAGGAAAGAAGGTCTTTCAACAAATGGTGCTGGGATAACTGGATATCTACATAGAAAACAATGAAGTCTGGACCTCTCCCTCATACCACACATAAAAATTAAATCAAAATGGATCATAGGTAAAGTTATGAAGTTCCCAGAAGAAAATATAGGGGTAAATCTTCACAACCTCAGATACAGAATGGATTCTTATACATGACACCAAAAGCACAAGTAACAAAAGAAAAAACTGGACTTTCTCAAAACTGAAAACTTTTGTACAAACGACACTCTTAAGATGACAATCCACAAAAATGGAGAAATACTTACAAATCAATCTAATAAGGGTCTCATGTTCATAATATGAAAAGAACTCTTAAAATGCAACAGCAGAAGACAAACAGCCGGATTAAAAATAGTCATATACTAATGGTCAATAAGCACATGAAAAGGTGCTAAACATCATTAAGGCAAATGAAAACCAAAACCACAATGAGATACCACTTCACACCTACTAGGATGATTATAATTGAAAAAATTAAAAAAAAAAAAAAAAAGAACAGAAAATAACAAATGTTAATAAGGATAGGGAGAAATTGTAGCCTTCATGCACTGCTTCTGAAAATGTACAACGGCGCGGTCACCGTGGCAAACAGTTTGGCAGTTCCTTAAACAATTAAACATAGAATTACCATAGGACCTAGCAATTCTACTCTTATGTATATACTCCAAAGAAGTAAAAAGCAGGTGTTTAACCAAAAACTTGTATATGGATATTCAGAACCCAAATGTTCATCAACTGATGAATGACTTAAAACAGTGGTATATTCATAATAAAATACTATTCGGTTATAAAAAGGAATACTGAAATATGTTACAACATAGATGAATGTGGAAAACGTTATGTCAAATGAAAAAAGCCAGACACCAAAAGGTATATATTGTATGATTCCATTTACATGAAATAGCCAAAATAAGCCCATCTATATTTTTTTTTATAAGCAGATTAGTGATTACCACTGACTGGGAGGAAAGGGAAGTGGGAAGTGACTACTTAAAGGATATACAATTTCTTTTTGCGGTGATGAAAAATGTTCTGGAATTCGGATAGTGGTGATGGTTACACAACATTGTGAACGTGTTAGAAGCCACTGAAATACACACTTTTAAACAAAGTGGTGAATTTTATGTTACAACAATTTTACCTCAAAAAAAAAAAAATCCATACTCTTTAACTGCTGAAGCATTACAATAAATCTGCATCCAGGAAGGAGGCCAAGGTCCCCTTCCTGTTTCTCATTCTTATTCCATACCAAGTAAATTTTATCATATTAAGTGCTAAAACAACAAGACAAACAAATCAAACTCCAAGCAAAACAAACAGTGGAGACTTTTATGGAAATGACACCGAAGCCATAGGTAAATTTAGGTATTTTGCAACTTGACATTACCGAGTGCTCCCTATCTCCATTTTTAGGTTTCCTCTAATATCTCTAAACACATTTTTCTTATTTTTTCTTGCTATTACAAGCTGTTTAATTTCTTTGAATTGTTTTCTCAAGTTTACTTGTGCTCAGAAACGTGATTACATACGTTGATCTTATATTCAGCCAACTTGCTATAAACTCATACTATTTTTAATCATTTTTCTGCAGATTCCTTTACTGTTTCATTAGGACAACACGGCGTCTTTAAATGAGTCTGGTTGTCTAATGGTTTTAATTTTTAATTTCACTTTTTGTCTCATCATTCTGTGTAGGAACCTCCGAACAATATTAACACACGTGGTAGAGTGAACATTTGCTTTTTATTTGGTTTGAAGAACGATGTCTGAAGCAGATTCCATTACCCCTTGGAACAATAAAGATGTATTCTTCTATCCTACTTCAGTAGATACTTCTATTAAAAACGGGAACTGATTTTTATCCAACATCTATGAAGGTGACATGAGTTTTTACTCTTTAAAGTATTAATGCGGTAAACTATAATCAAACACTTGCTAACGTTAATCACCTTGCACTGACCGCTAGGGTGAACTCACTTAATCATGCTATACACTGTTTTTTGTTAACTCATTACTGAATACAATTTCCTAATACTTTGTTTAGGATTCTTGTTTTAAAATTATGAATTTGTGTTTCAAATTTTCTAGGTTTTTATTAAAGAATTTTATCCTTGATTTATCAATAACTGAATGGGGTGTGCTGTGACCTCTCATAACAGTAGATTTGGCAATTTATCTCTATAATTCTATCAAGTTTTATTTGAAGCTATTGTTTTAGTTCTAATTGTCATCTTTTCCTTTCGTGATGGATATGCTGTGAGCATTTGTATCCCAGCAGACATTCTTGTCCTGAACCAATTTTATTTGATAGCAATAGATACCTCAATTCTATTTTCTTTAGTATTTGACTCTGTTTATTCCCTTTATATTCTCCTTTTACATTATGTATTTAAAGATAATAAATACGTAGCTTTTAAAAAATCCAACTTGATAATGTCTTTTATCAGGAAAATTTAATCCATTTGTATCCTGGAGTTGTTTCCTACATTTTTTCTTATAGTTTCTATTTGCTCTACATTTACCATCCTTTACTCTCCATTCATTATTATCCCTTTTGGATCTGATTCAATTTTTTTTGACAATGGCTGGTTTCTTCTTTTCCATTTTCTTCACTTTCCAGGTTTGGAAGTTATAGGTATTGTTTTGCTTATTTTAGCACTCACTCATTAAATTTTACCATGCATATTTAACAAAATGTCTTCAGAAAAACAAACGAATTTTATAAAAGAACTCTAATTAACCACTAATTGGCTTACATGCTATTTTCCAGAATTTTGTTTGCATTTTCATACCCAACAGATATTATTTTACATATACAATATTTGTCTAGATTTATTACATCCTTACAATTTCCTTCCAAAACTGTTTCTCCCCAGTATTCTCTTCAACTTAATAAATTATATCTCCATGTACCGAGTGCTACTTTTTCTTATATTCCAAAAGCAATATAACAAATACTATTTTGGGTACACCTTCAAAATTTATCCAGAAACTAAATATTTCTTATGACCTCCATAACTTCCAAGCTCATGTACGCCATCATCATCCCATACACATGGCCAACTGCAGATCTTATTATTGCCGTCTCCCCATCCTACCCTACCCTCTCAACTGGCATTTTCTCTGCACAACAGCCAGAGAGATACATGAATCGGATCATGTCACTTCTTTGCTCAAAACCCTCCAATGCCTACGATATTCAGAAACCACAGTTCACGTACTTCCTCGCTTCATTAAAATCTGCATTCTGATACTGGCCCCAGAGGGTCTTTCTGAAAACACTTGCTAAAATAGCATACCACGTTTCACTCTCTTCCAACACAAGAATAGAGAGTCCATAAAAGCAGGATCATTATACTGTCCACAGTAATAGTCCCAGCTCATAAACATAACTACAGTACAAATAAATAAATGCTAATTTAATACTTGTTGAATGAATAAATGATGCACAAGTAAAATTGTACAATTAAAAGAAAATAATAGAGAAAAATAAAAAGATCTAGGTGAGCTAAGCAAGAATTGGATTTTTAGAAACATTAAGAATGGTAAATCTGTCTATAAAATTTAAGGAAAAAGCCAAGAGCATTTAGCTATAAGTGTTTGTTACCTGCAAACGTGATGTACGTATCTAAGGAATACAGGCAAACTATTCTCAGCCACTCTAAAGAAAAGATTCCTAAAAAAATCTCAAAGGTACCAACACCTAAACTGATCTTCTGGGATCTAACGTGGCTTATGGCTGTTTAGGTACTGACTAGCTCACCTGGGTGGCTCTGGCTTGAGGACTCTTCTTCTAAGATCTACGGCTCCTCTCCTTGCTCCAACTTGAAAACCACCTCTAGCTTGGTAAAGCAAACCCTGTGAATGGAAAAAGACACAGAAGTTGGGCCAGGCTACTGGGCTTTAGGGCCACTGAAGGAGAATGGTGCAGCTTCAGGAGCTGTATAACAATAGGGCCATTTGAACTTTTCTAAGGGGAAAATACATTCTCCGTACTAAGCAAAGGGCATCAATCAGCTTATACCTGCTGCCCAAGGTTCACCTCTGGACCCTAAACTTCAACCCCCAAAATCATTTATAAATCTCTACAAAGAAACCAACAATATACAAGCAGATAAAATGGAAATGAATGTTATTTGGATTACATATTACACAATCCTTACCCACTGAAACAAGGTGACTGTAGTTCTCCAGCATCACATCTCTGTACAGGGTTCTGAGCAGGGTGCAGATGCTGCCACTCCTCCTGGGTGAAGCCCACAGTCACATCCCTGAATGGCACTGGCCCCTGGAATAACAAATTTGTATTCAATCTAAGGTTATCATTGTATTCAATCTAAAGTAACATGCACTATGTTTGGAGTCTAACACTTGTCATGTTCACTGTTAATAGCTGAAGAGAAAATGTCACATAGCACACCTACTCTGGACTTTACTTGGCATTATATGTTGTGAGAAAACAATCACAAAGTACTCTAACCACATATTAATTTATTAATTCATGCAAAAAAAAATTGTGAAGTTCCCCAGTGTACCTGCAATTGTCCTGCTGTCTTGGAGTGGGAAGATGAATTTTTTAAAAATCTTGCTCTCGAGAAACTCATAATGTGATTGACAAACATATTTAAATATATATCTATATCCATACATATATATACACACACTCCAAGGCTGGCTGATGAGGACTGGTTCGTCTTTTCCATTTTCTTCACTTTCCAAGTTTGGAAGTTAGGGATATCGTTTTGCGTACACACACCAAGGGGTGTGTGAGTGTGTGTGTGTGTGTGTGGGTGTGGGTGTGTGTGTGTGTGTCTGTATATTATGTAACACAATAAGATGTTACAGAAGAAATGCTACAAGTAACAAAAGATAGATGGTGGTTGCACAGGGAAAGAAGTGCTAAGATCTATTTTGCATTATGACACTGGGCTTCTTGAAGGAAGCAAAGCATTGAGCCCTTCCATGTCAATCATGTGTTCTTATGATAATGGGTCAACAATAAAGCAAAGGCCTGGAGGCATTAAAAACACTTGGCAAGTTAATGCAACTACAAATAGCAGTCTGTCAGAGAAAGGATTTGAAATGTATTAAGATAAAGATCCATAACCATAATTAGAAGTGAGATTATGCATTACTAGGGATTAATTTCTATTTCAGGGGTCTCCAAAATGTTTTCATAAACTACATATATATGCTATGAAAATAAATTTTTTTAGATACAGATACATGTGAATAGATATCCTAGTATTTTCTTACAATATGCTGATAAAAAAAAAAAAAGTTTTTCTTTTTATAGGTTTTCTTAAATATTCACTAACATATACACCTCAGCTTCAAGATCACAGCTGTGGATAATGAAGAACCAATGAGAACGTAAAGGAAGCACTGGGGTTATATGTCCAGATGGCCATTTTAGAGGCAGTGCTTTAAAAAAGGTCCAAAAATGCTTTAAAGACTTAAGAAGAAATATAAGGCAAAGAGCAGAGGGAGAAATGATCACCTATATTCAGGTGGGAAGGTAGGCAGGGGTGGGCAAACCATAGCTCACAGGCCAGTTCTGGCCTTCCCTATTTTTTATAGCCTGTGAGCTAAGAATTGTTTTTACATTTATAAATGGTTGCGGAAAAAAATCAAAAGACTATCATTCTGTGACACCTGAAGATTATATGAAATCCAAATTTCAGTATCCATAAACAAAATTTTATTAGAACGTAACCACCCTCATTTGATTGTACGTTATCTATGGCTGCTTTTTCATTGTAACAGCACAGTTAAGTACCTGTGACAGAGACTGTACGTAACACTCATATTAAGATCCATCAGTCAACTCCAGTTCTCACAAATGAATAAAGAATTTACTATCAACTCAGTTCGGCTCTGTTCAATTCTGACACCAATTGCATAATATAGTACTTCTTCCTCTGATCCTATCCACCAGAGCTAAGTCACACCTCAAGTTAAAGGGCACAGTCCTCCAGGCTGCTAAGTCTGCCCAAGGCTTCAGACACCAGCCACAAGCTTCAAGGTCCCCACAATACCCTCACTTCTGACCTGCTGGCTGCAAAATCTGGGTTTTTTTTCTATCCTCTCAGGATGCTAACCATAAGCTTAAGGGTCCCCAGGACTCCTTCAATTCAGACTTCCTGGCTACAAATTCAGGGGTTCCCTCTACCCCCTCAGGACACTAGTCTTAAGCCTGGAAGTCCCAAGCCCCCTACCACCATCATTTCTCATTTATGGGCTATACTTACAATTACAGTTTTATTATGGCAAAAAGGATTCAAATGAAGAGACACAGAGAGTATCCGGGAGAGTTCCCTCCCATGTGCATCAATGTCTTCCATTAACCAGGAAGCCCATGCCGTTTCCATGTCCACAGCCTTTACTGAAGCTTCATCTAATAGGCATGATTGATTGAATCAGCTCCCTCCCCTGAAGCTGGGCTGTTATGAGTGGTGGGTCTTTCTAGCCAGGCCAGCTCTTACCCAAGAGGGACCTTATCAGCATAAACCCCGAAGTGTGGTCTGGAGGGCTCATCAAAGGCACTCCAATCTCTGCAGAAATTCCAAGGTTTTAGAGGTCATCTCTCAGGAATCAAGGACAAAGACCAGATTCTTTTAGTAACATTAAATTCTTTATCCCACACTCTTTCATTGCCTTGCACTGCTGCTGGGCAAAGAGCAATGATACAGTTTTAACTTCACTACATTTCAAGTGCCAGGCTTATCATCATAATACGGCACTTTATTTTCGTTTGTATCACCAGTGCATATAGTGTCAACACAAGAAAAAGGGACTTTGAATGTCATATTTTTAAGACACGGTCTAGTCCACACTAGATTACTCTCCTACCAAATTAGATGGCAACACACTGTGCTTATCATGCAATGACACCATAGCTGTGCTAAAAACACCATGTAGGTCAACACTGCCAGACTAAGCACTCATAAGAGTATTCCCAAACCACAGGAAAGTACCAGTCATAAACAAACAGAAAAGCTAAGGCAGAATTTCTTCACAAAAATAAAAAATGAAATGAGGATGCAACCAAAGAAAGCTGCTGAGTGGCTTATTTGTCGGACAAGCAAGGAAAGCCATTTACCAATGCTGAGTTAATTAAATTGTGTTTGGTTAAAAACAACTAAAGAAATGCGGTCAGAGAAAATAAACTTGTTTACGTCTCTTGGTGAGAAGAGTTACTCAAAGAGTTGAAGACACCAGAAGCAGCATCAATAGTCAATTAAACAAAGGTAAATGTCCACGTGGTTTTCCTTGACTCTGGAGGAGTCAACAGGTCTTACTGACACTGCTCAGTTGCTACATTTATTCAGGGTGTCAATGCCAAGCTCGAAGAAACTGGAGTCTGTGTGCAACTAGAGAAGAGAATGCTTTCAGCCAGAAAGCGAAAATACAAACTCAGTATGACCTGAAGTGGAATCTGCCAGTATGTGTTACAACTGATGATCATGGAAACACGTGTGGAGCAGAAAAAGGCTTAATGGAACAAATTTATAAAGCCTATGAAAATGTAAGTCACCCAAAATCTGTGGCTCTTCATTGTACTGTTTATCAGAAGGCACTCTGCAGAAAAATTTTGAGCCCAGCATGTATAATTGAGCCAGTAGTGTCGATGGTGACCTCCATTCGCTCTCATGGATATAACCACAGTCACGTCCATGAATGACTGTCAGAAATAGAAGCTCAGTATCCTGACCTCCCCTACTACACACAAGTCCAATAACTTAGCAGTGGTAAAATTTTATTGGGATTATTTGAGTGCTGGGTCAAAACTGAAATTTTTCTGAATAAAAAGAATGACCTTCTACATCTATTATATCAAACATTTAAGAGCTTTAGAAATTAGCTCTTGCTACAGACTTGATAGTGTTTCCTAATGAATTCAACCTAAAATCAGAAAATAAAACCAAGTTTATATTATGGTAAAGTCATTCTGACAACTATTAGAATCACAGGTAACGTCAAGCAGCTTTATACATGTATGATGCTGTCAAAAGTTAAATCAAGAAGCAGATATATTTTCTGAACTCAAACTACACTTCCAACAGAAAGCATTTTTTGGACCTCTAATAGAAGTCACAGGATATTGCCATATTCCAAAATACATTTAACTTTAAAATTAAGGAGACTTCCCCTAACTTCAGTTGGAAGTGATTAATCTGAAATGTTATGGCATGACAAAAGGCAAATATCAAGAATCTGACAGAATTTTACAACTGTCCTACCAGCTGGGAACATCCTCAATTAAAATTATATGCTTGTAGACTGCTATCAGTAATTGGCAGTATTTTATCTGTGTGAAAAGACATTTTTAAAGATGAAGTGTGTAGCACTAATAGATGAAGACTTGCAATAAATTTTAGTAATATGGAACACTAAAACCTAAATTAAGCAAAAGGTTATTCCTCCCCACCACCAAAAAAAAAAAAAAATTCTCTTTATTAAAAAAAAAAACACTATACTCAGTCACTGTAATATTTTCAATTTCATCAATAAAAATTGTTGGAAACTTGTGTTCTTTCTTGTTCAGTAAGTACCTACATAATTCCCTTTATTTTCTCTCTTTACCTGCAAAGCCTAATATATTTGCTATCTGGTTCTTTACAGAAAAAGTGTTTGCCAACTCCTGGAATACAGAATTGATTACACAGACTAAGACATTATTTTGATCCCTAATTCATGGTACAAAAGGAAAGACGGAAATTACGATCCTGGTATCTTTGTGAGCATCCAGGTAAACACACGAGTCATTTGCAAAGAGCAGGAAACAGAGAGAAAGAGGCTGGGCAGAAGGTAAGAGTTAGAGAGCTCTTGTACATGCTGAGCTTGATGTGTCTGTGGAGCAGGCAGCTAGAGACGTGCAGGAGGCACCTGGATGTGTGGTTCTGGAGCTCAGCGGGAAGCGCAAGATGAAGGTGAGAACTAGTGAGTAACTGGAATTCCAGTGGTTGTGAAACCAGCACTGAATAAGGAAAGGAAAGAGACTGAGAGGCAAAAGTCAAACAACAGGTTCTGAGGGAATCCCACAAAGAAAAAATTCTCTAAAAGGTAAAAACAAAACCAGGAGAGAAGAGCGTATTAGCAACCTACAGTGAACATAATAGTTCTTCATTATAGAAAATGAAAAGGCAGAGATATTTTAGGAAAACCAAGAGCAAATGATAAAAACTAATCACAAGAAATGAACAAGGGAAAAACAAAATCGCAGCAAAAAATGGAAGAAAATCTGCTTTTAATTCCACTGGCAGTCTTACATACATTTAAGGAAAAAATTGCTTTAAAAATTGGTATCAATTACAAGGAGCTACTAGAAAAAGAAAGAATTCTCAAAAATTAGTATTCTTGAATTATAAAAACCAAAATCAAAACTCTCAAAGTCCAGAAACGGAATGGACATATATGGGAAATGGTGCAAATTTCCTACAACATAGAAAAAAAGACGTTGTGTGCCATCGAGTTCATTACAACTCACAGCAACCCTATAGCACAGAGAACTGCCCTGGAGGGCTTCCTACGCTGTAGTCTTTACAGAAGCAGACCGCCATGTCTTTCTCCTGCGGAGCAGCTGGTGGGTTGAAACCGCCAACCTTTCAGTTAGCAGCTGAGTGCTTAACCACTGCGCCAGCAAGGCCTCACATGGGAGGCCCTGGGAGGCCTGAAGCTTCTTTTCTGAGCATCTAAAAGAGTAACAGTTTCCAGCTTATTCGCCACACACACAAAAAAAAAAAGGCAGAAACTGACTTGCCCTCTACAGTCTGGGTAACACCTGCTCAAGAGACCAAAACAGCCTGTTCCGTCAAAGTGCGCAGGGAACATACAATCCTGCTCATGAAAAAGAGAATTACTAGCCCAATTTAAGAGGAGCCAGAATTGCAAGAAAAGAAGTCCAAGCTCAGTTATTAGTACACAAAATGGTTTTGGCTGACATATTCAGCAGAGCTAACATTTAAATAACAAGGGTTCCAGAAAATTAGGAATTGATGAGAAGAACTAATCATGAACTACTTAAGAGTTTTACTAAGAACAGCTGGGTTCTCACCGCAAGAATCCAGAATTAACGACAAAGACTGCAGTTTCAGCTCTGACATACAGAGAACTCGGCACTCCTCACTCCTGTCCTTGTAACAAGAAGAAGGTGGATGAAGTAGAAATCAGTGGCTCTCCCTGAACCCATCAGAGAACTAAGGCTGCAGGAAAACTACCACCCTAAAATCTGGAGAAACAGGCACATTCAAAGAGACACATCTGAAATCTGTTTACTCAGAGTATAAACTGCTGGAGCCACAAAGTGGTAAGAACACTTACACAGCGATCGTGAACACTGCTGGAGGCTGAATGTCGACAAGTATTGTCTCAGTCACCTAGTGCTGCTGTAACAGAAGTACCACAAGTGGAGGGCTTCAACAAAGAAAAATGGAGTCTCTCACAGTCTAGAAGGCTGGAAGTCCAAATTCAGTGTCAGCTCTCGGGGAAGGTCCTTGTTATCAATCTTCCCCGGTCAAGGAGCATCTCATCACAGGGATCCTTGGTCCAAAGAATACACCATTCTCCTGGCTGTTGTTTCCTGGTGGTACAAGGTCCCCATGTCTCTCTGCTCACTTCTTTTATATCTCAAAAGAGACTGACTTAAGACACAACCTAATCTTGTAGATTGAGTCCTGCCTCATTAACATAACCACTAATCCCACCTCATCAACTTCAGAGAGACAGGATTTACAACACACAGGAAATCACATCAGGTGACAAAATGGTGGACAATCACACAATAGCCAAGTTGACATACATTTTGGGGGGACACAATTCAATCCATGACAATCGCCTAGTCTTTCTTCCTAGTCCATATTAGTCTGAAAGCTCTGCTGAAACCTGTTCAGCATGTTTTAGGCTGGGTTCTCTAGAGAAGCAAAACCAGTGAAGTGTATATATATACATAGAGAGAGAAATTTATATGAAGGAAATGGCTGACGTGGTTGTAGGGGCTGGAACATCCCAAGTCCTTGGGTCAAAATTGAGGCTTCTCCTGATTCGCAGGGGCTGGCGAACCCAAGACCAGCAGATTGGAGAGCAGGGCTCTTGCTCAAAGGCTGTGAAGATCGATAAATCCCAAGATCGGCAGGCAAGACTGCAGGTAAGCTGTCAGCTCAAGTCCCCAGAACCGGAGATCAGACGAAGAGGAGCCAGCTGCAGGATCCAGAACAAGCAAAAGCCTCCACGCCTTGCCAGAACACCTACCTATATTTCTATGCAGGCCACAGGCCTAAGGAAACACCCTTTCAACCGACTGGCTACTCACAGTAGATCCCATCAAAGGGGTGATCACATTACACCTCAACAGGGAAGTGATCACAACATTACATGACTGCCGAAACCCAGCCAAGCTGACACACAATCTTAACAATAACAGCATCGTAGCAACACACAAGCCTCTACTGACAGACAGGTGGTGGTTGCTACCCTGGAGGTGCACTGGCTGAGAATCAAACTCAGGTCTCTCACATGGGAGACAAGAATTCTACCACTGAACCACCACTGCCCCCATCAGTAATTAGGGAAATGCAAATCAAAACCACAATGAGATATCATCTCACACCCACCAGGATGGCTATGATCAGAAAAATGGAAACTAACAAGTGTGTTCACAAGGATGTGGAGAAATTGGAACACTTATGCCTTGCTGGTGGCAACACAAAATAGTACAGCAGTGTTGAAAATTTTGGTGGTTCCTCAAAAACTTAAACATAGAATTACTAAATAACACAGCAATTCCACTGCTAGGTATATTCCCAAGAGACTTGAAAGCAGGGACTCAGATAGACACGTGTACACCAACACTCACTGCAGCATTATTCACAAGAGCCAAAAGGTGGAAACAACTCAGGTGTCCAGGAAGAGATGAAGAGTTAAATAAAATGTCGTGTATTCATACAATGGAATGTCCTTCAGCCACAAAGAGAAATGAAGTCCGGATACATGCTGTGATATGGATGAGCCGTGAAAATATTATGCTGAGTGAAATAAGTCAGACACAAAGGACAAATACTGTGTTTCCATTTACATGAAGTATAAGCAAGCAAATGCAGAGCCAAAGTGTATTTCTGGTTACCAGGAGCTAGTGAGAAAGAAGAAGGGGAGTTTTTGCTGACAGAATACTGAATTTGTTTCAGTATTGAAACAGAATGGATATGGTGATGGTAGCACAACATGGTGAATGTAATTAATGGCACTAAGTTGTACGCTTACAAATGGTCAAAACGGCAAACTTTTTGTTATATATGTTTTACCACAACAAAATTTTTTTTAAAAGAAGCAGTCTTTTCTAAATAGTTCAGAAAAGACATTTAAACTAACTGAATGTACATTCCCTATTTAAAAGGAAATAATTTATTAAACTTGAGCAGAATTCAGATGTTGTCACAAATACTAGGCAACAGAAAAACTGTGAACTAGATAAATCTGAAAAAGAATAGCAGAGGGAGGGAGCGGCTTAAGCAACAAGTTTTCAAGATATTTTAAAGCTCTACTTAATTAGCCAAGGTAGAATGTGAGCAAGAAGAAAACACACACGTTATATGAACGAAATAACTGGCTGCACACCATCAGGAGCCTAACTAGTATCACTGAATTGTGCATGCAAAAAATGCTGAAACGGCAACTGTTTTGTTACATATACACCACAATAAAGATATTTTTTAAAAAGCACCAAAAGAAATACATGCATATATAACTTTACAATTCACTGAGGAAATAGTAATTGGATATGGAGCAACTGGATTTCGTATAGAAAAAAAATAAATCTCTTCCTCACAACATACAAAAAAATATAAAGAACCATGCAGATTAACCACATAAATTTGAAAAAAAAAGATTTTACTATTACTAGACAAAAATACAGCAGAATATCAACACGATCTTATCAAAGGAAATTTTTTCAAAGATCTAAAACCTAGTGAGTACATCACAATTTAAATTTTACTCTTACCTAAGAAATTCCCTTGTTAAAAACAAGGAAAATACTAAGGGAAAGTTAAGCGCAACATAAATTAGAGAAAAAGGATTGGTATCCAAATTACATAGAGGATTCTCATCAAAAATAGAACAAAATGGACTAAAACATAAACAAGGCAATCTACAGAAAAAACAGCACATCACAGTTGCAATAATTCACTGTCAAATAATAGACAGGCCATGGTAGGTATGTGACGACGGGAAATAGGAACTTGTCATTATGTCAGCAGCAGCCTCGTACATCACAGGAGCTTGGGCTTCACGTTGAAGATGGCTGGAAACCAATGAAGTGCTGTTCACGACATTAACTGATTGACATTTTAGACAAATTATTGAAAACAAGCTTGAGCTCCTAGAAAAAGGAGGTATACAGACTGACCCAGAGACGAGAATATGAAGGTATGGGCAAGTAGAAGGGATGAGGGAGAAAAGACTTAGGAAGTATTAAGAATTGAAAAGAAACAAAAATGAATGACTGAATAGATGGACTGAAGAATGGAGACAGGGAGTAGTTTGGGACAAATCCTGCTCTCTGTCACTTGGACGGCTGGCTAAATGGAGTAACATTTGACAAAGAAAAAATGAACGTAAGTGTTTTCATGTTGGATCTGCTGAGTTGGGATACCTTTTGGACAAGTTACAGAGAGGACAGCAACAACGTGCATGTGTGTCCATGCCTGAAGCCAAGCACCAGGCAGGAGGGAAAGACCCTGGAGTCCCAGAAACTGCTTCCAGCTACAACCAGAGAGGAAGGAATCTGCTAGAGACAAAACGAATAGTAAGAAGTAGAGGAACCAGGATAGGCGCCTAGGGATAATAATGTTTAAGGGCCAGGGGATGAAGGAGGCACCACAAAATAGAACATTCAGACAAAGACACAGAGCCAGTGGGGTAGTGCCACAGAAACCATAAAGGAGACTCTCAGGAGAAAGTGGTAAGTGGTGTCAGTAAGATAGCAGGCACTAGAAAACATCCACCTTTGTCTACAATTAGATCACTGTGACTTACCAATAGCGGTTAAGGGAAGCAGAAAGGAAGAAGCAGGAATGGTATGAAGTCTGAGAGAGAATTATAAACACAAGTGCCAGAGAGTATAACTGAACTGTCTGTGCCACCCATACGTACAGCCTAAATGGGGGGTAGGGATCACTTACAGAAATAAGCTGAAGGAGATGCACTCCATTCCTTCCTCCAGATACTCTAGGTTTTATTCCTGGAGCAAGGAGGACTATCAGAAAAAATAATCTAGGGCAACGCTGCCAAATGTGATAGCCATCAGCCACATGTGGTAACTAAGCACTTATAACGCTGCTACAGAAACTTAGAAAGTAAATTTTAATTATTTTTAACTAAATTTAAATATCCACATATGACTAGTGGCTACCGTACTGGACAGCATAAAACCACAATGTTTTGATTCCCTGAAAATCTACATTCACTGAATTCTTCCTTAGTTCTAGAGTCCCCTGCTTCCACTGAAGAACTACTGAATGAAAGAGGCTGTACTGCATTCAGGGAAGTTATTGGAAGGTTGTATACTTCGACCGTACAAAGTGCAAGAACGGAACATTTTACACTTCAGTACCAGGAAGTCTTCATGTCCCATTAACAATCGATACGGTTTCTCCTTATGGAAAATGCAATGCACGTAACAGAAAATGTCTGCACTTTGCCATGCCTATCAGGTAGATCAAACCGGCAGCTCAACTTTGACAACTGTGAGGTTATAAAAATGTGTACGTTTCTACAGGGTATATGACATCACCCTTTATTAACTTGCTACTTTACATTTTCCCTGTTGATTTATATCAATTTCTATATTTCCATCCTAACCTTCTGACATTTAAAATCCTCATACAAAGCACTGTAAATAAAATACCCAAAACCCGTAAATAAAATAAAAAATAAAAATAACTAACCTGAGATCTGTTCATTTCCTGCTGGTCTTGGAAAACTGGAGAAGTGTGGCAGTGGAGCTGGGGTAGAAGGAAGGAAGAATGAAGTCAGAAGTGACTGGCCCTGACTGCAAGTCCCGGAGTCACCTGCCTAAACACTGACAGAAGAGGCCGTTTGCACAATGTGGAAATGTGTCTCTGACAAGATCACACAGAGTTCAGACATCCAATTTTTCACTGGGGGAAAGCAAGCATAGGTATCCCACTGATTTACTGAACAATCTGTCTCTCACTGACTGAGGTACATACAAAAAAATTAAAACACAGAACCCATTTATAGATACTCAGACTGTACTGTTTTCCTACTAATAATGGGAATATTGTTAAAGTTGAATAATTCACAGAAACTCTGAAAATGAAAATGAATGCTTTAGCATGAGATTTTTAAAAATACTTGTTCTAATTAGACTGTAATTTCATTGTCTTTTGATAAAAAAACTTGTTTTAACTGTGCATAGAAGATATCTCGGGAACCAAGAAGTCAAGAAACTCTTGGCTTGATCAGTAACAAATGAGTGACCGAGAGTTATTATTTCACACTCCACCAGGCTCTGCATTCTTCATCTTTGAAAAGAGACAGAAATAAACCCTGTACACCCTTCCTGCACTACCATTTTGCAGTTCTAAGATCAGAATATCTCTGAATGCCAAATACGTGGATAGATACCATATGTAAGAACAGGGTCTAGAAACGTGAGTGGAGAACAAAAGATTTGTGGGGTCTCAAAAAAACTCACTGCCATCAAGTGGATTCTGACTCATGACAACTCCATGTGCTACAGAGTAGAACTGCTCCGTAGGGTTTTCGTAGCTGTAATCTTTACAAAAGCAGATTGCCAGGCCTTTCCTCCACAGTGCCAATGGGTGGGTTCGAACCGCCAACCTTTAGGAGATTGCCACCTAAGGACCACAGGGGGCGGTGTAGGGAGGGTTAAACAGAACTTCCTTAGCCATGGTGAGGATTCCTACTGGCCAGGACCAGCACCCACAAAAAAGTAACATGTCCTGGGCAGCACACACAGCCACCCTTCACTCACCTCTCAGCCAGCCTACCTCTCTGCTGAGGCCTGGATCTGACCTTCCACTGTCACAAAGCTGTGATGGCTTCTAAAGTCTTGCTCATTTCGCACATGGGGATCAAAAATTGTTTTTAGCCTTGTAAATCTAGAACCTGCTCCTTTGGGGGCTCTTCCACTTTGGCTCTGAAGCTCTGGTGAGAGGTGTGAGGTCACTGAGATATTTTCTTCCAGGTGGAATTCTGGTTCCTTCAGTTCTTTCCCTCTTTTCTCCCTAGAACTGCCTGGTTCCAAGGGAGACAGGCCCCAGACCTAGAGGACAAAATCATTTAGTTGGACTCTTTATACACGATCCCTCATCTGACTCTGGGCAGTCACTGCCCCTAGATGGCTGGTCTAGACCGTCCACAGGCACAGACCAGAACAGCTGGGCACCGAGGCTGGGAAAGGTAGCAGGGGCCCATACCCTCAAATTACCAAACTCTGAAGCCAGGCCTGCCAAGAGTAGCCAAGAAGGCACCTGTGCCACCTCGGAGCTGTGTAAGGACCTTAGCTCGCATCGAGGCAGTGTCCCATTAGCAGCAACATGGCATTTAAGGCAGATCTGGGTTTCCATCCTACTCCCTCACCTGCTGGTGTATGATCTTGAGTAAATCAGTCGCCTCTCCAAGCCTGTTTTCCTATTTGCTAAAGTGGGCTAGTTATCCCCACCTTGCAGATAGTTGTGAAAAGTCAAAGAATTACAGATGGAAAATAACAGCCATTTAATCATTAGCTAGCAGAAAGTGGGCTAAATGCTTTCCATATGCCGTCGTTCTGAGGGCAGAGAAGCGGGCACTGAGAGAGCCCGGACTTCCCTGAGGAGCGCCGCGGGACCGAACCCGGGTCGCCGCGCCACAGGCTCTGCTCGCTCCAGGGCCCCGCCCCCTCCACGGAACGCGCCCGGCGGCGCCTCAAGGCAGGGGCTGGCGACCGCGCTCTCTGGCGGCCCCGGCCTTTCCCCGCGCCCCTGACCGGCCACGCTCTCGACCCGCGCGGCTTCGAACCCCACGGCTACCCTGGCCCTAACCGCGCGGGCTCCCTTGACCGCGCTCTACCCTCCACGCACCCCCGGAGCCCCCACGGCCGCGTCAGACGCGCCCTTCGGCAGCGACACCTGAACCGGTCGCGACCATATCCGCGAGAGGCAGCCAAGCGCAAAGAGCCCGCCCTGGCGCGCGCTCGCGCACAGGCCGCCGGGAACGCCAGCTCCCGTCAGCACCCGCGGGATAGGTGTAGCCTCTGAAGTGGGCGGAGCGACGGGCACGTGGGGTTTCGCACGTGCCCGGGCGGTGCTGAGTTAACTGCACCGTCTTGGGGACCAGCGGGGTAAGAGCTGTGCTGGAAGTACAAACCAGCAATACAAATAAAGAAAAATACGCGCGAACAGCAGGGCTTCTCCTGGGGTAGGAAAATTATAATTAATAGTTTATTACAATACATTTTACGAGACTAACCTGCAAGAATTACACAGTAACATATTTTAGGAAGATCAGAAAATAAATACAAACCAAAAGAAGGAATACAGCTTCACCTCCCGCTGAGTCTCTTGCTGAGACTTACGTGCTTAACCATTTAAAAAAAAAAATTGCTGTGAAGTCGATTCCAGTTCATAGCATCCCTACCGAACAGAGTAGAACCGCCGCATAGAGTTTCCAAAGAGCGCCTGATGGACTCAAACCGCTTAAGCACTGGGTACGCAAAAAAAAAAAAAAAAAAAAACACCACCAAATAGAGTAGAGCTGAGCTGCACCATAGGGTTTCCAAAGAGTGGCAGGTGGATTCACACTGCCGACCTTTTGGTTAGCAGCTGAGCTCTTAAACACTGCGCCACCAGGGCTTCATATTTTGCATAAATGTGATCACATATGCACAATATTCGTGACTATCAGAAAATGATATCTTGGAAAATATGACACCAATTACTTTTACGCCAATGATATTAAGAAAAATAACTTGCATTCACAATAGCATTAAAAGTTGTAAAAATTACTTAGAATTCAAGGAGGAAAAAACTGAAGAAAATGACATTTTGTGGTGTATGACATTTAAAAGACTTGAATAGGCAGAGATTCCTATGACTTTTGAAGTAGGATGATTAAATCATTGATAACATTCATTAATAGAACCTTAACAAATTTCTGCACCTGTTTTCTCTTTGTATTTTGCATTGTCTTACTCAACAGGACAATTGTAATCTTAATACAAAAAAAAAATACTTGGAAAAAACAGTCATGTCTACCATATGTTAAAAAGTATTCTATTGCTGTAACTTTAAATACTTTGGAATTGGCTCCAAAAAGAGACGAATACTTAGGAATTTATTACAGCATTGGCAAGATACCAGCATGAGCGGTTCTAAGAGCCTGAGCATCTGTCTTAGTGTGATGGTTAAGATTGTGTGTCAACTTGGCTGGGCCATGATCCTCCGTGTTTTGGCAGTTGTATAATGTCGTGATCGCTTTTTGAAATTGGTATGTGTTCACTTCTGTGATGGAATCTGCAGAATGGTACTGGCAGGAGTGAGGCCTGTGGCGGCTTACAGCCCCTCAGCCTTCATCCCTCCACCCTTTGCCACCTACTTCTTTCCTGCTCACCTTGCAAAGGTTTTGGGCTTGTTCTGGATCATGCAGCTGCCTTTTGTTCGTCTGACCTCCGGTTCCTGGAACGTGAACTAGCTAGCAGCTTACCTGCTGATCTTGGGATTCGTCGATCTTCAAAGCCTTTGAACAAGATTCCTGCTCCCTGGCCTGCCGATCATGGGTTTGCCAGCCCCTGCGGCTACATGAATCAGGAGAAGCCTTGTGATCTTGCCTGCTGATCTTGGGATTGGTCACATTTCACAGCCTGTAAGCAAGAGCCTTGCTCTCTGACCTGCCCATCTTGGGTATGCCAGCCCCTGCGGCTACATGAATAAGGAGAAACATCTATTCTGATCCATGGACTTGGGACGTTCCAACCTCTATAATCACATGTGCTGTTTCTTTGATATAAATCTCTGTCTATATATATACACATATATATATTTATATGCTTTACTGGTTTTGCTTCTCTAGAGAACCCAGCTTAAGACATTTGGTACCGAGAGGCTCTAGAGAAACAAAATTGTAAGGATGAATTTTTTAAATTGGTCCTCAAGTTTCATTAGTCTTAAAGATGTTGATGACTCACTCTGCTTCCAGTAGTAAAGAGGGCACTGCTAATCCATGGTGTGAGGTGGCAATTCAAATATGCAAAATATCACCACCAATAGATCAGGTATTGGTGAAACATGAGGCTCTGGGTGATTGCATATATGATACCTTTCTACAATTTTGTCATAACGAGAAGTAAAAGGAATCTGGTTGATTGGTCCTACATTCACTAGACAAACTGATGAAAGAAAGAAATGCACTCAGGGCTTCAGAGTCAAAGCTCACATGCCACATAAACAACCTCGAAGGTTCCTCTTGTGCTTTGAAAGAAAGCCTATTTCTTGTAGTAACAGACCTGATATCACCAAAAAATAAACTGAGACTCTTATTGTAAGAGTGTCTGAATTACAATGCCAGCTCAGTTGCCAACCTCAAGAGGCGCCTGAAGTTAAAGTGAGGGCATTCACTGGGAAGAAATGGGATCCCGAATCTCGGGATGGGGACATATGGGCAGATAATCAGGAAGCTGGAGACTGACCCTCCAAATTCTGCTGAATCACTTCTGCCAACACAACCACTCCGATCTGAAGAGATTACTTCATTTTTGTCTGCTACACCACCCTGCCCAGAAAAACCATTAGCCTCTCCATTCCTATCTGATGAGATTAGCCCTAGCCCAGCTGCCCCTAAAGAGCCCTTGCCTGAGTCATTGCCTGGGGCATCGCCTGAGGCAGATGCTTTACAAGACAATGCTGAATGTTCACAAAACAATTCCGTGCTACTGATTCTGGCTTATAGACCTATAACTAGTCTTGAGTCCCTATGAGCCCCAAAAGGTGAAGTACAAAGTATGACCCAGGAGGAGGTATACTACACTTCAAAAGAACTGCTTGACTTTTCTAATATGAACAAACAGAAACTGGGGAATATGTGTGGAAATGGATATTAAGGGTGTGGGATAATGGTGCAAGGAACATAAAGATGGATCTGTCTGAGTTTATTGATATGGGTCTGCTAAGCACAGATTCTTCATTCAGTGTTTCAACTTGAGAAGTTAGGAAAGGATCTAATAGTTTATTTGGTTGGGTTGCTGAAGCATGGATTATGCAGTGGCCTGCACTAAATCAAGCTGAAGTATCAGACATGCCTTGGTGTATGGTAGAAGAAGGTATCTAAAGGCTTAGGGAAGTGGCATGCTAGAGTGGATTTATCAGGTTAGACCCACAGACCCACAAATGAAATGCCGAGAGGACACACATTTTACCACAACTGTGAGGAACGAATTTGTGAAGGGAGCTCCAGTATCCTCGAAGACTACTGTGATTGCTGTTGTATATAAATGGTGCTTGAAGTGTCAGTCGCAGATAGATGTGCTCTTTGGAGTTTTTGGCAGGTGAGTGAATGTCAGAGCAGACCCTTAGGATTTTGGAGCAAAGCCCTGCCATCCTCTGCAGGTAACTACTCTCCTTTTGAGAAAGAGCTTTTGGCTTGTTAGTGGGCCTTAGTGGAGACTGAACACTTGACCAGGGGACATCAAGTCACCATGGGACCTGAGTTGCTCATTGTGAAGTGGTATATATGAGATCAGGCCTGAGCAGGACCTGAAGGCACAAGTAAGTTGCATGAGGAAGTGGCCCAAATGCCCATGGCTTCCACTCCTGTCACATTACCTTCCGTCTCCCAATCTGCACCTATGGCCTCATGAGGAGTTCCTTATGATCAGTTGACTGAGGAAGAGAAAACTCGTGTCTGGTTTACAGATAGTTCTGCACAATATGCAGGCACCACTCAAAAGTTGACAGCAGCAGCACTATAGCCCCTTTCTGGGACCTCCCTGAAGGACTGTGGTGAAGGGAAATCCTCTCAATGGGTAGAACTTCAAGCAGTGCACCTGGTTGTTCACTCTGTTTGGAAGGAGAAATGGCCAGACGTGTGATTGTATACTGATTCATGGGCTGTGGCCAGTGGTTTGACTGGATGGTCAGGGAGTTGGAAGGAACATGCTTGGAAAAGCAGAGATAAGGATTTACGGGGAAGAGGTATGTGGATAGACCTCTCTGAATGGGCCAAAGAAGTGAAAATATTTATGTCTCATATGAATGCTCACCAAAGGGTGGCCTCAGCAGAGGATTTTAACAATCAAGTGGATAGGATGATGGGTTCTGTGCAAACCACTCATCCTCTTTCCCCAGCTTCTCCCATCATCACTCAATGGGCTCATGAACAAAGAGGCCATGGTGGCAGGGATGGAGGTTATGCATGGGCCCAGCAACATGGACTTCCACTCACCAAGGGTGACTTGGCTACAGTCACTGCTGTGTGCCCAATATGTCAGCAGCAGAGACCAACATTGATAAGACACCATTCCTCGAGATGATCAGCCAGCAACCTGGTGGCAAGTTGATTATGTTGGACCACTTCCATCATGGAAAGGGCAACATTTTGTCCTTACTGGAATAGACACTTACTCTGGATATGGATTTGCCTTCCCTGCACTCAATGCTTCTGTGAAAAATACCATCCGTGCACTCACAGAATGTCTTATCCACCATCATGGTATCCCACACAGCATTGCCTCTGATCAAGGGACTCACTTCACAGCAAATGAAGTGTGGCAGTGGCCCCATGCTTGTGGAATTCGCTGGTCTTACCATGTTCCCCATCATTCCAAAGCAGCTGGCTTAATAGAACAGAGGAATGGCTTCCTAAGGACACAGTTACAGCCCCAGCTAGGTGGCAGTACCTTGCAGGGTTGGGGGAGTGTTCTCCAGGAGGCTGTATATGCCCTAAACCAGTATCCAGTATATGGTGCTGTTTCTCCCATAGCTAGGATTCATGGGTCCAGGAATCAAGGGGTGGAAGTTTGAGTGGCACCGCTTACTATTAACCCTAGTGACCCATGCACAAGAGTTTTGCTTCCTGTCCCTGTGACCTTATGCTCTGCAGGTTTACAGGTCTTAGTTCCAAAGGGAGGAATGCTCCCACCTGGAGGCACATCACTGATTCCGTTGAACTGGAAGCTAAGAATGCCACCTGGCCACTTTGGGCTCCTTATGCCTCTGGATCAACAGCAAAGGAAGGGAGTTACCATACTGGCTGGTGTGATTGATCCTGGTTACCAAGAAGAAATCAGACTGATATTACAGAGTATGTCTGGAATGCAGGTGATCCCTTAGAGCATCTCTTAGTACTACCATGCCCGATGATTAAAGTCAAAGGAAAACGACAGCACCCCAATTCTGACATGACTAGTAATGGCCCAGGCCCTTCAGGAATGAAGGTTTGGGTCACTCCACCAGGCAAAGAACCATGGCCAGCTGAGGTGCTTGCTGAGGGCAAAGGGAATATGGAAAAGGTGGTAGAAGAAGGTAGTCCTAAATGCCAGTTATGGCCACATGACCAGTTGCAGAAATGAGGACTGTAATTGTTGTGAGTATTCTGCTTTGTATGTGTGCATCAAATATTTTTGTTTTTTTTCATTTATAAAAGATGTAAATGGGGCTAGTCCACTTTTGGTTGTATGTGTGTTAGTTATATCATGTTAGGCACAGGTATGACTTTGTAATTGTCTTTATTCAGAGATTATGTATGGTTTGGGGAGATGTTTACATGTGCTGAGTTGATAAAGGTTGGACCACGATTCTCAGTGTTTTGGCAGTTGTATAATGTTGGGATCACTTCCCTGTTGAATTTGATATGTGCTCACCCCCATGATGGAATCTGCTGAATGGTACCAGCAAGGGCAGGGCCCGTGGCATCTCACCACCCCCTCAGCCTTCATCTCTCTGCCCTCTGGTGCCTACTTCCTTCCTGCTAACCTTGCCAAGGTTTTTGGCTTGTTCTTGATCCTGCAGCTACCTCTTGTTCATCTGACTTCTGGCTCTTGGGACTTGAAGTAGCAGCTTACCTGATGATCTTGGGACTCGTTGATCTTCACAGGCTGTAAGCAAGATTCCTGCTCTTTGGCCTTCCACTCTTGGGTTCGCCACCCCCTGCAGCTACATGAATCCGGAGAAGGCTTGTGGTCTTGCCTGCTGATCTTGGGATTCATCAACCTTCATAGCCTGTGAGCAAGAGCCCTGCTCTCTGACCTGCCAATCTTGGGTTTGCCAGCCTCTGTTGGCTACTTGAATCAGGAGAAGCCTCTATCCTCATCCAGACTTGGGATGTTCTAGCCTCTACAATCACATGAGCTGTTTCCTCAAAATAAATCTCTCTCTGTATTTGTTTATGTATATATATGCTTTATGCAATTTACTGGTTTTGCTTCTCTTGGAACCTGGCCTAAGACACCTAATTTTCTAGTGCTGCTATAACAGAAATACAAGAAATAGATGGCTTCAACAAACAAAAGTTTATTATCTCACAGTCTAGTAGGCCAGAAGTCCAAATTCAGGGTGTCAGCTCCAGGGGAAGGGTTTCTCTCTCTGTCAGCTCTAGAGGAAGGTCCTTGTCATCATTTTCCCCTGGACTACGAGCTTCTGCATGCAGGAACCCTGGGTCCAAAGGACATACTCTGCTCCCAGTGCTGCTTTCTTGGTGGTATGAGGTCCCCATGTCTCTGCTCACTTCTCTCTTTTATATCTCAAAACAGATTGGCTCAAGACACAATCCAGTCTTATAGATTGAGCCCTGCCTCATTAACATAACTGTGCTAATCCCATCTCATCAACATCCTAGAGATAGGATTTACGACACATAGAAAAATCACATCAGATGACAAAATGGTGGACAGTCACACAATACTAGGAATCATGGCCTAGTGAAATTGATACACATATTTCTGGGGGACACAATTCAATCCATGACACTATCCCATATGAACACTCTGTTTGGAGCTTTCAGAAAAAGACTGTAAAATAATTGGGGTGACTTTGTTAAACAGGGAAACCTTGGTGGCATAGTGGTTAAGTGCTTCAGCTGCTAACCGAAAGATCAGCAGTTCGAATCCACCACGTGCTCCTTGGAAACTCTATGGGGCAGTTCTACTCCATCCTGTTGGGTCTCTCTGAGTCGGAGTCAACTTGACAGCAATGGGTTTGTTTTGGTTTTTGGTTTTTGTTAAACAGAAGAAAAGAAAGGGAAATATAGAAAAAAGAATGGATAATTTTATCAGAGAACTGATACCTATAAGAAAAAAACAAGTGGAAATTATAGAATTGAAAAATATATACGCTATTCAATCAATTGGTTTGATTAATGCTACAATGCTGGAAGACAGACCAACAGAAAACATTCAGACTGAAGCACAGAGTGAAAGAAGAATAAAGAAGCAGAAAAGAGCCTAAGAGACGTGTGAGCTAGACTCAGAAAGACTAATGTTGATGTAATTGGCGTCCCAGGAGAGGAGAATACAGTAGAAGCATTGTGCAAAGCAGTCATGCCTGAGCGTTGTCCAAAACTGATGAAAAATATCAGCTCACATATTTAAGAGATTAAGTATACGGAAAATTTAATAAATATGAAGAAACCATACATAAGAACAAATTGCAGAATAAAGCAAAAAATATGAAAGTATGTGTGTATACATATAAATATACAGTCATGAGTCACTTAACGTCTATGGTATGTTCTGTGCAATAGAACGTTATGTGATTGGGACATTGTATAAATATACCTAAATCATGAGCAATAGCATTTGCTGATTTTCCACCTTCATGTTGTTTTAATAACCTTTTGTTTCACTTCCAAATTGACACTTCTCCTTTGCCCCTTGCTGATGCTATCATAGCACTGGTTTTGCTGCATTTGGGAGCCCTGATGCACTTCCTGGTAATATTTTTTAAAGAAAATTAAACAGAGCGATAATGCTACAACATTCAAGAGATGCGTAATACACAAGATTGAATGCTGTTGCCTAGCAATCAAAGCACATTTTGTCATGTGGTAAACTTTTTATTTGTAAGCAGGCAAAGTTCACATTAAAATAACGATAGAAAGTACAGTACATACACATACACACACACACACACAAAAACAAACCCATTGCTGTCAAGTTGATTCCAACTCATAGTGACCCTATAGGACAGAGGAGAACTGCCCTACAAGGTTTCCAAGGAATGCCTGGTGGATTCAAACTGCTGAGCTTTTGGTTACCAGCTGTAGCTCTTAACCACTATGCCACCAGGGTTTCCGTACATACACAAACCAGTGACACAGACATTTATTATGATTATCAAGACATACATGTTATAGGTTATATAAGTACCATACCATTACATCCACTCCTCACTTATCAACATGGTTAGGTTCCAAACACCAGGTAGCTATGCAAAAATCACCGTTACATGAAAATGGAGGATGACCACATCAGATCACAAAAATGGAGAATGACTACATCGTTACACAACTGCCAAATTATATCATTACGTAACTGCCAAATTACGTCATTACATAACTGTGAAACCACAGAGAATCATGGCCCAGCCAAGTTGACACATAACCTTAAGCCATCACAGCCAGCATTACTCTTGCCTTGACTGCCGGACTCACTTCATTAATGAGCAAAATAGTCAGATAGTAGATTTCTTACTATTGTCTTAAATGCAAAATGTTGGATAACAAGGTAGTCGCTAAGTGAGGAGTGGGTGTTTATGCCTGCCAGCACAATCACTTTGTATACAAGAGACAGGAGATGTGCGTGCTGCGTGCAGGAAGCTGTTGCACTCACTATATCTGGTTACGTTCACTATGTTCCACTCTCCATTCAGGGATTTCTGAACTCTGTCATACCTTCATGGGACCACGGATGTATATTCAGTCGGACATTGCCTGAACAGACGTTACGCAGTGCGTGACTATATACTTACAGCAGCCAGAAAGACATATTGCCTTAAAACAAGCAATGAGACTCATAAATGACTTCTCTACAAAAATTATAGAAGCCAAAAAACATCCATAATATATATAAAAAAAAAATCTAAAATTCTGTAATCCGCAAAAATTTACTTCAAAAATGGACATGTAGCTCCAGAGTAAGAGGAACATCATTAAGTACACAGAGACCACAGACAACACTGACAAGAATTTAAACGGCTATAATTATGTTAAAATATTACCTGAAAGATGGAGAAAACTGATTAACAGATGAAGAGTCTCAGCAAAAAAAAGGAAACTATTAAAAAGAACCAAACGAAAATTCCAATGTGATAAAATATTATAAGAGAAGAGTTTATTTGATGAACCTAACAGTAAACTAGACACAGCAGAACAGATCAATGAACTCAGGTCAATAGAAATTACCCAAAATGAAGCACAAAGATAAAATGGAATAAAATAAGTTAACTGGGCATTGGCAACTTTAGGATAACACCAAATATCTGCATATATATTGGACGGAATTTTCCGAAATTGATGAAAGATAACACCCATACCCAATAAGCTCAGCAAACCTCTGGGAGAATAAAAACAAACCAAGCCACAACTACATGTACATCAAATTCAACTGTTGAAACTAAAAACAAAATGAACATCTTAAGAGAAGCCAAAGGAAAAACAATATCACATTCAGGGAAATAGCCATATAGATGATTTCTCATCAGACACAGGGGAGGTCTTTAGAGTGCCAAAAGGAGAGGAGGGGAAGGACAATTAAGGTTTATATAATAAATAAAAAAGTTTTTTTTTTAAGGTTTATATATCCAGTGAAAATTCCCATAATTCAAAGAAACATAAGCCCGTTTTTATTCAAATCAACAAAAAACAAAATCTATCACCAAGAGACCTGCACTGCAAAATATGCTGAAAGAAGTTCATCAGGCTAAAAAGATATGATACCAGATGAATACAGAAATGAATTAAGTGAATCAGAAATTGTCAATATATTTAAAAATATAAATGGCTTCTTCTCTTACATAAACGCATTGTCATCAAGTTGATTCTGACTAATAACGTCCCTACAGGACAGAGTAGAGCTGCCTCATAGGGTTTCCAAGGAGTGGCTGGTGGACTCAAACTGCTGATGCTTTGGTTAGCAGCCAAGCCCTTAACAACTATGCCACCAGGACTCCTCTTAATATATAAAAAATATAGTAGATATAAATCCAACCATATAAAAATCAACCATTCTGAAATCTATATGGAGAAGCAAAGGATTTAGAATAACTAAAACAATTTTGAAAAAGAAGAATAAATGGTAGGAATCAGTCAGTTTACATGATTTCAAGACTTACTACATAGCCACAGTAATCAAGACTCTAGACACAGTGGCATCACTAGGCTTGATGTCACCCAGTGCAGTAACTCGCGGTGTCACACTCTTTCTGGTGGGCAGAGGAGCCAGGCCTGCCCTCCCCATACAAGGCCGAGGGCTGCACCACAGGGCCCTGCTCCTCTACCCCAACCCCCCAGGTCTCCCTGCAGCTCCTCCCTCTCCCATCAGCCAAGGTGGAGACCCTCCTCTCAACCCAAGATAAGTTACCACACTGAGTGATGGGTGACACCAACCTTAGCATCATCACCTTGGTCTGCCCGCCACTGCCACTGCCGTGGACCCTGGGATTAGTTTGGTATCACTTCCTCTGGCAGTGTCAGGGGGTGCAGTGCCCCAGTGATGCCACTGGATAGACACGTGGATTAATGGAACAGAATAGAGAACCCAGAAGCAGACTCACACTTCTTCCAAATTAAAAGCTTTTGCTCTGTGAAAAACCACATCAAGATGATGAAAAGACAAGGTACAGACTACGAGAAAATATTTGCATACCACATAGCTGACAAAGGACTAGTGTTTAAAATGTATAAAGAACTCTCAAAACCCGAAAGTTAAAAAAAAAAAAAGGAACCAGTTCTAAAATGGGCAAAAGATATGAAGAGCCATTTCACTGAAAAGGATATACAGATGGCAAATAAGCACATGAGAACATGTTCGACATTACTAGCTGTCTTAGTTATATAGTGCCACTATAACAGAAATACCATAAGCAGGTGGCTTTAACAAACAAAAATTTATGTTCTCACAGTTTTAGGAGGTTAGAAGTCCAAAATCAGGGTGCCAGCTTTAAGGGAAGTCTTGCCATCTGTCAGCTCTGGGGGAAGTTTCTTGTCTCTTCAGCTACTCTTCCTTGGCTCCTTGGTGATCTTCATGTAGCGTGGTTACTATCTTCTATCTCTTTTTCCTTGCTTGCCTGCTTAATCTCTTTTACATCTCAAGAGAGGTTGATTTAAGACACACCCTGCACTAATTACTCTCTCATTAACATAACAAAGAAAAGCCAGTCTCAAATGGGATTATAACCACAGATATAGGGGCTAGGACTTACAATAAATATTTGGGAGGCACAATTCAATCCATAACACTAGCCATTAGGCAAATGCAAATTAAGACCATGATGAAATATCACTACACACCTCTTAAGACCAGTTAAAAAACAGTGAAACACTCAAAGTCTTGAAAGGATTCAGAGTTGGCATCTCATATGTTGCTGGAGGGAATATAAAAGAGTACAGCCAGTCTATTTGTGACTTCCCCATCTGGGTTGACATCTAGTTGTCCTGTCCTGTGTTCTAGTCTTGGGTTGTTATCTGAGGTTATTGATTTTCTAACTGAAGGACTCCCGTTAGTAATTCTTGTAATTTTGGTTTGGTTTTTACAAATTCCCTAAACTTCTGATTATCTGGAAATGCCCTAATTTTGCCATCATATTTGAGAGACAGTTTTGTCAGATGTGTAATTCTTGGCTGGCAATTCTTTTCCTTCAAGGCTTCATATATATGTCATCCCATTGCTTTCTTGCCTGCATGGTTTCTGCTGAGTAATCAGAGCTTACTCTTACTGTCTTTTGTAGATGAC
Source organism: Loxodonta africana (assembly GCF_030014295.1). Taxonomy (NCBI): domain Eukaryota; kingdom Metazoa; phylum Chordata; class Mammalia; order Proboscidea; family Elephantidae; genus Loxodonta; species Loxodonta africana. The sequence continues at coordinate 79,190,369 of NC_087357.1, read as the reverse complement.
TTTTCGTTTATCCTTAGCCACGCTTAAAATTCTCTCTTTATCTTTGGTTTTGGCAAGTTTGATTATGTCTTGGTGAATTTCTTTTGGGATCTACCTTGTGTGGAGTTTGATGAGCTTCACGGATAGATATCTTCTCATCCTTCACAATGTCAGGGAAGTTTTCTGCCAACAAATCTTTGAAAATTCTTTCTGTATTTTCTGTTATCCCCCCTGGTGTGTTGCTCCAGTCACTCATAGGTTATTCCTTTCGATAGAGTCCCACATAATTCTTAGGGCTTATTCATTTTTTTCAATTCTTTTATCTGATTTTTCCTCAAATAAGTTGGTGTCAAGTGCTTTATGTTCAATCTCACTAATTGCCCTTTATCACCACTCTTATTCAACATTGTGCTGGAGGCCCTAGCCAGAGCAATTAGGCTAAATAAAGAAATGAAGGGCATCCAGATTGGTCAGTAAGAAGTAAAAGAATCTCTGTTTGCAGATGACATGATCCTATACAAAGAAAACCCTAAAGAATCCTCAAGAAAACTACTGAAACTAATAGAAGAGTTCAACAGAGCATCAGGATACAAGATAAACATACAAAAATCAGTTGGATTCCTCTAGAGCAACAAAAACAACATCAAAGAGGAAATCACGAAATCAATACTATTTACAGTAGCCCCCAAGAAGATAAAATACTTAGGAATAAATCTTACCAGAGATGTAAAAGACCTATACATAGAAAACTACAAGACACTACTGCAAGAAACCCAAAGAGACCTACGTAAGTGGAAAAACATACCTAGCTCATGGATAGGAAGATGCAACATTGTAAAAATGTCTATTCTACCAAAAGCGATCTATAGATAGATCCAAATTCCAATGACATTTTTTAATGAAATGGAGAAACAAATCACCAACTTTATATGGAAGGGAAAGAGGCCCCAGATAATAAAGCATTACTGAAAAAGAAGAGCAAAGTAGGAGGCCTCAATCTACCTGATTTTAGAACCCATTTTACCGCCACAGTAGTCAAAACTGCCTGGTACTGGTACAACAACAGACACATAGACCAATGGAACAGAATTGAGAATCCAGACATAAATCCATCCACATACGAGCAGCTGATATTTGACAAAGGCCTCAAGTCAGTTAAACGGAGAAAAGACAGTCTTTTTAACAAACGGTGCTGGCATAACTGGATATCCATCTGCAAAAAAAAATGAAACAAGACCCATACCTCACACCATGCACAAAAAGGAGCTCAAAATGGATCAAAGACCTAGATATAAAATGTAAAATGATAAAGATCATGGAAGAAAAAATACGGACAACATCGGGAGCCCTAATGCATGGCATAAACAATATATAAAACATTACTAACAATGCAGAAGAGAAACCAGATAACTGGAAGCTCCTAAAAATCAAACATCTATGCTCATCCAAAGACTTCACCAAAAGAGTAAAAAAAATTACCTACAGACTGGGAAAAAGTTTTTAGGTATGACATGTCGATCAGGGTCTGAAATTTACATGATACTGCAAAAACTCGACTACAAAAAGACAAAAAACCCAATTAAAAAATAGGCAAAGGATATGAACAGACACTTCACTAAAGAAGACATTCAGGTAGCTAACAGATACATGAGGAAACACTCACAATCATGAGGCATTAGAGAATTGCAAATCAAAACTACAATGAGATTCCATCTCACTCTAACAAGGCCAGCATTAATCCCCAAAACACAAAATAATAAATGTTGGAGAGGTTGTGGAGAGACTGGAACACTTAAACACTGCTGGTGGAAATGTAAAATGGTACAGCCGCTTTGGAAATCAATTTGGTGCATCCTCAAAAAACTAGAAATAGACCTACCATAAGATCCTGCAATCCTACTCCTTGGAATATATCCTAGAGAAGTAAGAGCCTTTACACGAACAGATATATGCACACCCATGTTCACTGCAGCACTGTTTACAATAGCAAAAAGATGGAAGCAACCAAGGTGCCCATCAATGGATCAATGGATAAATAAATTATGGTATATTCACACAATAGAATATTATGCATCAGTAAAAAACAACGATGAATCCGTGAAACATTTCATAATGTGGAGGAATCTGGAAGGCGTTATGCTGAGTGAAATTAGTCAGCTGCAAAAGGACAAATATTGTATAAGACCACTATCATAAGAACTTGAGAAACAGTTTAAACAGAGAGGAGAACATTCTTTGATGGTTACATGAGGGAGGAAGCTCATTCTTTACCAGTATTATTGTCTATTCCATAGTCCAGCCCAATCCCTGTCTGAAGAGTTGGCTTTGGGAAAGGGTGCCGGCTCCTGCAGGGTCAGGTCTGGGAACTCCTCACTGCTTCTGAACCGTTTCTCCCACCTTCTGCCACTCAGTCTGATTTCTCAACTTTGCCTTTGATGTTCAGGGCTCCTACATTATCATATATAATTGATTCACTTGTTTTTTCAGGTTGTTGTTGCAAAACGGACCACAGGAAACATCTGACTACTCCGCCATCTTGGCCCGCCTCCAAACAGTGGTCACTCTAGAAAGTAGTTCCGCAGGTTCTTACAAAACTAAATACATGCTTACCATATGACCTGCGAAAACTGGAAACAACCAAAACATCCCTTAACATGTGAATGGTTAAACAAACCGTGAGTCATCTGATGATGGAATGCTACTCAGTGATAAAAAGGAAAGTTGAAACGTGTGACAGCTTGAATGGATCTTAAGTGCATTACGCTGAGTGAAAAGAGCCAACCTCAAAAAGTCACATTATATATGATTCCACTCATGTAATATTCTTCAAATGACAGAGGTGTAAATGTGAAGAACGCATTAGTGATTGCCAAAGGCTAGGGATGGTGGGGAGGAGGGTAGTGGGTTGACTAAAAAGGAGTAACACTCAGGAGATGTTTGTAGTGATGGAATAGTTCTGTATTTTGATTATAATGGTAATTTTACAAATTTACATATGTAATAAGTTGACACGGAATTATACACATACATTGAACCAATGTCAAATCTCTGATGTTCATATTCTACTATAATTATGTAAGATGCAACCATTGGGAGACACTGGGAGAGGGTACGTGGAATCTGTGCATCTTTGAAACTTCTTGTTAGTGCGTAATTATTTTAAATAAAAAGTTTTAAAAATATAAGACAAGCAAACTGTATGTATATGGAAAGGCTATATCAATAACAGACAAGTAAACTTCAAACAAAGAATACGAGCAGAAACATATCATCATAAAATGGTCAAGTCATCAAGAAGAAATTTAGAATTATAAATGTATATGCATTTAATAAGAACTTTAAAGCTCACAAAACCAAAGTAAGAAATTGACAAATCTATAATAAATGTGGCAATTTAAAATTTATACAACAAGTAGACATAAAGTCTGTAAAGATATAGGTCTGAATGAGAGTATCAATCACCTTGACCTGTTATGTATAAAATGCAACACATAAAACACAGAACGACAGCAGAATACATATTTTTCTCAAGTGGACTTAAAACATTCAGCAAATAAACCATATACTGAGGCAAAACTAAGTAGTAATAAATTTTGAAAGATTATAATTTTACAGAATAGGTTCTCAGACCACGACCTGATTAAACTGGATATGGATGACATTAAAATATCTAGAAATGACACAAGTATATAAAAATTAAACAATATTCTATGTAATAACTGGATAGAAGAACTATAAAACAATTAGGAAATGCTTCTAATTTAATGACAATAAAAATAAAACATAATAAAATTTGTAGATTGCAGCTAAAACCGTGTTTGGAGGACTATTCACAGCACTAAATGTTTATATTAGAAAGGAAGAAAGGCTTAAGAAGTAGCGACATAAGTTCCCACATTAAGAAACTAGAGGGGGAAAAAGCAATATGAATCCAAAGAAAGTGTTGTTGGGTGCCGTTGACTTGATTCTAACTCTTGGTGACCCGATGTGACAGAACAGTACTGCCCAGTAGGTTTTCTTGGTTATAATTTTTACAGAAGCACATCACCAGAGTGCTGGGTGGGTTCAAGCTGTCAACTGTTTAGGGCATCCAAGGCTTAACCATTACACCGCCACGGCTGCTTCCAAAGTAGGACAAAATAATAAAGATAAGAGTAGAACCGTGCAAAAGAAAATTAACAAAATCCAAAGCTGGCTCATTAAAAGGATTAATAAAATTGATAAGCCTGCAACAAAATTAATTAGGGAAAGAAAAGTGAAAACTCACACATTTCGGTATCAGGAAAGAAAGAAGGAATATCAACACAGATTTTAGAAAATAAAAGAATAAAAATGGAATATGATGAGTAGCTTTATGCCAATAAAATCCTCAACATAGAATAGACAAATTTCTTGAGAAATAAGACTTAGCAAAATTGAAGTATAGCCCTGTATCTATTACCCAGTGCCGTCGAGTTGAACTATATTACCAAAGTTATATTCTTTACAGAGAACATTTTCACAAAGAATAATCCAGTTCACATGGTTTCTTCAGTGAAAACATGGAACATTAAAGTAAGAAATACTACCAATCCTACACACACTTTTAGGAAACAGAGGAGGGAGGACTACTTGTCCCAGGAAATGGCTCAGTATATTATCTAATGTTGTATAACAAATTATCCCAAAACATAACATCTTAAAACAACAAACGTTTATTATCTTACAGTTTCTGTGGGTCAGGAATACAGTTTAACTGTGTGCCTCTGACTTAAGGTCTGTCATGTGATTGCAGGGACTGCAGTCATCTCAAAATCACTGGGGCTAAAGCATGTTTCTAAGCCCGCTCGTGGTTGTTGGCAGGTTTCAAATGCCTTGCAAGCTATTGGACTAAGGGCCTCACTCCTCACTCTCACATATGGCCTCTCCATTGGGCTTTGTCACAGCATGGCATCTTGTGTCCCCCAGTGAGAGTGATTAGAGAGAAAGAGAGAGAGAGAGAGAAAGGGACAAAGGAAGACGACCGAAGATAAACGCCGAAGTCGTTTTGTAACCTGACCTTGTGAGTGACAACCCATCATTTCTGCTGTACACTATTGAGTAGAAGAGTCATTAAGTCCAGCCCACACTGAAGGGGAGGGAATTACACAAGGGCATTGTCTTAGTTTCCTAGAGATGCTATAACACAAATACCACAAGTGGGTGGCTTTAATGAACAGAAATTTATTTTCTCACAGTTTTTAAGGTTGGAAGTCTGAATTCAGGGCACTGGCTATAGGGGAAGGCTCTCTGCCGGATCTTGGGGAAGATTCTTGTTTCATCTTGTTGCCCCTACATTTCCCAGTTCCTTGGTGATCTTCACGTGGCCATCTGTCTTCCCCAGTTTGTGCTTCCTTGTCTCTGTGTCCGTGCTAGCCCTTACTACTCAAAAATGATTAGGCTGAGGACGTACCCTACGCTGATATGGCCTAATTAACATAACAAAGGAAACCCTATTCACAAATGGAATTACATCCACAGAATTAGAATTCCAATACGTATTTTGAGGGGACACAATTTAATCCATAACGGGCATGAGCACCAGAGGTGAGGATTATTGGGGGGAATCATCAAGGCTGCCCACTACACTCACCACCAAGGGAGTCTCCACATGTAACAGTGAATAGGCCCATGGGAAAAATACAGTGTAATTTTTTATTTTGTGTAAAATACAATAAATACTACTGTTGATGGTTGTTTTCCTTAAATTAATGTAAGCTTGACCTATTAATGGAAACCCTGGTGGTGTAGTGGTTAAGTGCTACGGCTGCTAACCAAAAGGTCGGCAGTTCGAATCCGCCAGGTGTTCCTTGGAAACTCTATGGGGCAGTTCTACTCTGTCCTGTAGGGTCGCTATGAGTCAGAATCGGCTCGATGGCAGTGGGTTTGGTTTGTTTTTTGACCTATTAATAGTTTTCTAGTCAAATATTTTATTTACAGACATGTCATAAATCCTCTACCCATTGCCGTCAAGTCGAATACAACTCATTAGTGACCCTATAGGACAGAGTAGAACTGCCCCATAGGGTTTCCACGGAGCACCTGGCAGATTCGAACTGCCGACCTTTTGGTTAGCAGCCGTAGCTCTTAACCACTATATCACCAGACCCCCCAAAATCCCATAAAATAAAAAAAAAAATTTTTTTCACCAGAGCCCCAAAAATCCCGTAGACATTGTTAATTCTACCTTAAACAAGGCATTTTGCAAACATTTTCTATAAAAAGCCAGATAGTAAATATTTTAAGCTTTGTGGGCCAAATATGGTTTCTGTTACGTATTCTTCACTTTTTTTTGTAAGTCTTTAAAACTGTAAAAACCATTCTTAGCTCATGGGCCATAAAAAAGATGGCCAAAATTCAGACTGGCCAAGCAGGCAGTAGTTGGCTTATGCTCGTTTTAAATAGTCAACTACTTTTTTTTTTTTAATTAAAAGACTATTTTTTACAGCAGTTTTAGCTTTACAGAAAAACTGAGCAGATAGTACAAAGAACTCTCTCCCTTCCCAGTTTCTATTATTAACATCTTGCAATGGTGTGGTTCATTTGTTACACCTGATGAACCAATACAGATACATTACTATTAAAGAAGTCCGTTTTTATATTAGGGTTCACACTTCGTGTTGTAGTCCTAAGGGTTTGGACAAATGCATAACATCATACATTCACTATTACAGTACCATACAAATTTCACTGCCCTTAAAATGCTCTGTGCTCCACCTACTCAATCCTCCTCTCTTCTGCCCTCACCCCCAAATCTCTGGTAACCACTGGTCTTTCTACAGTCTCTGTAGTTTTGCCTTTTCCAGAATATCATACAGTTGGAATCACACAGTGGGCAATATTTTCAGATTGGCTTTTTCAACTTAGCAATATGCATTTAAGGTTCCTCCATGTTTTTTCATGACTTGATAGCTCATTTCTTTCATTGCTGAATAATATTTCATTATATGAATATACCAGTTTGTTTATTCATTCACCAATTTGGGGACAACTTGGTTGCTCCCAATTTTTGGCAATTATGAATGGAGTGGCTATAAACATTCATGTACAGGTTTTTGTACATGAACATGTCTACAACTCCAGGGAACAATTGCTGGGTTATATAACAAGACTATGTTGACCTTTGTGAGAAACTGTATAATGGTCTCCCAAACAGTCTGTACCATTTTGCATCCCCAGCAGCAATGAATGAGAGTGACTGATGCTCCACATCCTCACCAGCATTTGCTATTGTCAGTTTTAGGATTTTGGCCATTTTTTTAAATAGGAGTGTAGTGGTATCTCACTGTGGCTTTAATGGGTAACTTCCTAATGACATACGATGGTGAGCATCTTTTCATACGCTGATTTTCCATCTGTACATCTTCTGTTCAGATCTTTTACCCACTTTTAAAAGGGATTGTGTTTTTCTTACAGTTGGGTTTTAAAAGATCTCTGTATATTTTCAGATATGCCAACAAAAGTACAAAGAGCAGAAACATAAAAGAGATAAATGGGACCACATAAAAACTAAATACTTTTGTTTATCAAAAAAGTGAAAAAACAATCTGCAAGTTGGGAAAACAAAATTGGGAATCATATATCTGATAACAGTATAATATCCAAAACGTGCATTTTTTAAAAAAAACTTCTAGAGGTGGGGCCAAGATGGAGGAATAGATAAACGCTTCCAACAAACCCTCTTACAACAAAGACCCAAAAAAAAAAAACAAGTGAAATGAGTATATTATGACAAGCTAGGAGCCCTGAACATCAATGGCAAAGTTAGAGAACGAACTGAGCGACAGGGGGAGGAACAGACAGTTGAAAAGCAGAGTTAGGTTCAGAAGCAGAGTTACCTGACCTGAATCGCTGGGAGCCCTCGGGCACTATTGCCGGGACCGGCGGCAGCAGGCTGCTACTAGCGTTCGGCCGCGATTTCCTCAGGGAGAAGCAGCCAGCCAAACAGCCTACTCACACCTCCAGTACCAGAGAAGAACGGCACTCTCGGCAAAAGCTAAGTACTTGCACGTATTTTACTGCACCCCCCACCCCAAAGCCGGATTCAGCAGCTGTTGATTTCCCTGGGCCTGAGATAGGCCCTGTTGAGCACCTAGAGCCATCCTCCCGGCCTTGGAAAAGGAATAAATTTGCAACTGGGGGAAAAGATAATTTGCAAGCTCCACTAACCAGGAGGGCTCAGGACAAAAGCGGCTCCTGTCCAGGCATAAACGGTCCCTGGACTTTGGGTACCTTTCCCCCCTCCATGGACTTATGAGGGCCTATTTCAGGAGAATAGGCCCTTGTTGGCAGACTACAACTATTGCAGCTGTGCGGTGGAGAGGTGGGTGTTTGATGTTTGACACCGCTTTGCCTATTAAACAGGGTCTTCACCTACCCACACCAGTCCTTCACCTAAGGACTGGTGGCTCCACTCAGGTCACCCGGTCACCCGCGACAGGGGTCCAAGGATAACTGGTACCTCCCAGTCCTTACAACCAAAAACATTGGGTGCCCATGGTCCATCTGCAGAACTCACTCACCTGTATGCTCTAGGGAAGAGGGACACGCTTTCCTCAGTGACACTTGGGGGATGATTCTCACACCTCTGCCTTGCTCAGAGTGTGACCCCCTGCTGTAACCAGATACCGGTATCTACACCAATCATCCCTGCCCCTCTAAGACTGTAGGACACAGCCCATACCACATGCTTGATGATCAGCTACCTGGACACATGAGCTGAATTCATACAAGAAAAGTGAATGGACTCCTAGACTGATATATCTGATAACAGCTCTAGCCATCTGCAGTCAGGACGCCAGAGCTCCAAAGGCAAAAATAATCAAGCTAACTCACTCAAGCAACCCATTTGGGCATATCAAAACAAAACAAAGCAAGAAGCTATGGATCAGTAAGCAAACATAAAATAAACTAATAACTTACAGATGGCTCAGAGACAACAGTCAATACCAAGTCACATAAAGAAACAGACCATGATCACCGCAACAAGCTCTCAGGACTAAGAATCAAGGGATATTCTAGCTGAAAGTGCCTTCCTGGAATTACTAGATGCAGAATACAAAAGATTAATATACAGAATCCTTCAAGACATCAGGAAGGAAATCAGGCAATATGCAGAACAAGCCAAGCAACACACAGATAAAGCAGTTCTTACAACTAAAAAGGTTATTCAGGAACATAATGAAAAATTTAATAAGCTGGAAAAGTCCATAGACAGCAATCAAAAATTCAGAAGATTAACAATTACAGAATTAGACAACTCAATAGAAAGTCAGAGGAGCAGAATTGAGCAAGTGGAAGGCAGAATTTCTGAACTTGAAAATAAAGCACTTGGCACCAATATATTTGAAGAAAAATCAGGTAAAAGAATTTAAAAAAATGAAGAAAACGTAAGAATCGTGTGGGCATCTATCAAGAGAAATAACCTATGAGTGACTGGAGTACTAGAACTGGGAGGTATAACAGAAAATACAGAGAGAATTGTTGAAGATTTGTTGGCAGAAAACTTCCCTGATATTGTGAAAGATGACAAGATATCTATCCAAGATGCTCACTGAACTCTACATAAGGTAGATTTTAAAAGAAAGTCGCCAAGACATGTTATAATCAAACTTGCCAAAACCAAAGATAAAGAGAGAATTTTAAGAGCAGCTAGGGATAAACGAAAAGTCACCTACAAAGGAGAGTCAATAAGAACAAGCTTGGACTACTTAGCAGAAACCACGTAGGCAAGAAGGCAGTGGAATGACTTATATAAAACACTGAGGGAAAAAATTTCCCAGCCAAGAATCATATATCCAGCAAAACTGTCTCTCAGATATGAAGGTGAAATTAGGACATTTCCAGATTAAAACAAAAAACTTTCACAACTTAACAAAAAGAGAAACAACTCAATCAAAAAATAGGCAAAGCATTTGAACATACATATCACCAAAGAGGATATTCAAACAGCCAACAAGCACATGAAAAGATGGTGAGTGTCATTAGCCATTAAAATACCAAACCAAACCCAGTGCCATCGAGTCAATTCCAACTCATAGCGACCCTATAGGACAGAGTAGAACTGCCCCATAGAGTTTCCAAGGAGCACCTGGCGGATTCAAACTGCTGACCCTTTGGTTGGCAGCCGTAGCACTTAACCACTATGCCACCAGGGTTTCCCATTAGCCATTACAAACAATTAGAGAGGTACAAATTAAAACTACAGTGATACACCACCTTGCCCCTATTGAAATGGCAATAATAAAACAAAATATATAGAAAACAAGTGTTGGCAAGGCTGTGGAGAAACTGGAATCGTCTTCCATTGCCGGTGGGAATGTTAAATGGTACAACCACTGTGGGAAACAGTTTGATGGTCTCTCAAAAAGCTAAACATAGAATTACCATGTAATCTAGCAGTCCAAATCCTAGGTGTTTTAATTATCTAGTTTACTATAACAGAAATACCACAAGTGGATGGCTTTAACCAAAGAGAAATTTATTCTCTCATAGTTTAGGAGGCTAGAAATTCGAATTCAGGGTTCTAGCTCCAGGGGAAGGCTTTCTCTCACTGTTGGCTCTGAGGCGAGATCCTTGACACCAATCTTCCCAGGTAAAAGAGCTTCTCAGCTTGGGGACCCTGGGTCCAAAGGATGCACTATTTTCCTGTCTCTTGTTTCTTGGGGTTATGAGGTCCCCATGTCTCTCTGCTTGCTTCTTTCTTTTATACCTCAAAGAGATATAAGACACAACCTAATCTTATAGATTGAGTCCTGCCTCATTAACATAACTGTCACTAATCCCACCTCACTAACTTCATAGGGGTAGGATTTACACCACCTGGGAAAATGACATCAGATGACAAAATGGTGGACAATCACACAATACTGGGAATCACGGCCTAGCCAAGTTGACACACATTTTTTTTTAGGGGGAGGCACAATTCAATCCATAACACTAGGTATATAACCAGAAGTGAAAGGAGTGCAAACAGAAACCACTAATGTTCACTGCAGCACTTTCCACAACAGCCAAAAGGTGGAAACAACTGAAATGTGCATAAACATATGCATGGATAAACAAAACGTGGTATATATGTACAATGGAATATTATGCAGCCGTAAAGAGAAATGAAGTTCTAATGCCTGCCACAACATCGATGAACCTTGAACACATTATGTTGAGCAAAATAAATCAGTTGCAAAAAGACAAATATTACATGATCTCGCCTACATGAAATAAGCAAATACATAGAAACCAAAGATTATTAGTGGTTATCAGGGGTGGGAGGGCAGAAGAAAGGGAGAGTTTTTGCTAAGGGGGCAGTGCGTTTATGGTAATGGTGGTGAAATGCTGGAGAAGAATAACAAGAATGATGCACAACTTGAAGAGTGTAATCAGTGTCACTGAACTGTACGTGTAGAAATTGTGATGGTGTATGCTATGTTGTGTATATTTTCACTGCAATAAAAACAATTAAAAAAAGATTACACACTGTATGATTCCATTCATATAACATTTATTAAACAATAAAATTTTAGAAACATAAAACACATTACTAGTTGCCAGGAGTTAGAGCAGATGAGGGGAAATACGAGAGGGAGGTGGGTTTGGTTACAAAAGGAAAACACACAGAATCCTTTGGTATAGAACTGTTCTACATCCGGACTGTGGTGGTAGATACACAGACCTACACATGTGGTAAGAACTGTACAGAACTAAATACACACAAATGAGTACAAGTAAAACTGGGAAAATGTGAACATGCAACGCATTCTATCAGTGTTAGTATCTTAGTTTGTGATACTGCGTTCTAGTTTTGGATGATGTTACTCTTGGGGAAGACTGGGTAAAAGGTACGCAGGTTCACTCTGAATTATTTCTTACATCTTATGATCTCAATTATCTCAATTTCAGTTAAAGCAAAATATACCGATATTAAGTGTGAGAAACTGTATACATGTTATACTTACAAGCAAACATGTATATATTCTAATGTAGACTTCTAACAGGCAAACCTAACAGGCAAAATTTCTCCTATATAGCATACTTATGTATATCCTGCAAAAGGGACTCTTCATATTTTTGTGTCATATCAGTGATTATTCAACTCATTATTTTTTTTAAAGATTCCTATTCCATATTATGTCCATTAACTGAACACTTTCAATGAAAATGATATCATATCTGAAACAGGAATTCTAGTATAATATTTTAAGGAAAAACTTTTCATTCACAAATCCCAAAATGACACATTTCCATCCAGTTCAAACTGGCTGATACAGGATGTAAACTTTTTGCTGACACTGTAACATGTTCAAAATATTAACAAGGTTTCATAAATATCAATTATTTGTTGTTCAATGAAATGTCACTTCTGGGCAAAGGAGTGTTCTCATTTATTAGATTCCTCCCCTCCCTCCTCCTGCTGGGTTGTTTCTGCTCTGCAATGAGTCTGACAAGAGCATGAAGGTTTCTGAGCCTTCAGGATGTTCTCAGTGTTGCTTCCTGATTAAGTCAGGGTTCTAGTGAAAGGTTTCATTACACTAATAGTGTTTCTCCCTACTGTGTATTCTCTGATGTGCTGTGAGGGATGACCTCTGGTAAAAGGTTTTCCCACATTGGTCACATTCATAGGGTTTCTCCCCTGTGTGAGTTCTCTGATGTACTGTGAGGGATGATTTGTGGTAGAAAGTTTTCCCACATTCATTACATTTATGAGGTTTCTCTCCTGTGTGTGTCCTCTGATGTTCTCTAAGTTTTGACTTCACAGAGAAAGATTTCCCACATTCCTTACATTCATAGGGCTTCTGTCCTGTGTGAGTTCTCTGATGATTAATGAAGTTGGGCTTCTGGGAGAAGTGTTTCCCACATTCTTTACATTCATAAGGTTTCTCCCCAGTATGTACTCTCTGATGTACTGTGAGAGCTGACCTATCACTGAAAGCTTTCTGACATTCATTACATTCATAGGGCTTCTCCCCCGTGTGAGTTCTCTGATGTACACGGAGATTTGACTTCTCACAGAAATTTTTTCCACATTCATTACATTCATAGGGTTTCTCTCCTGTGTGTATTCTCTGATGTACTGCGAGGCCTGACCTATAACCAAAACTTTTCCCACACTCAGTGCATTCATAGGGCTTCTCGCCTCTGTGTATTCTCTGATGTAGGATGAAAGAGGATTTATGGCCGAGGGTTTTCCCACATTCACTACATTGATAAAGTTTTTCTCCTGTATCTGTTTTCTGATATGTAGGCAGGTTTGGCTTCTTGCAAAAAGGGTGAGCACACTGATTAATTTGACAGGATTTTTTTCCTTTATGTGTTTGTTGATGCTGAGTAAAGTTTGGCTTCTTGCAGAGTACTTCCCAATTTTCATTACAGTCAAACATTCTCTCTCCTATATAAGTTCTCTGAATGTGAGTGCGGAGTGACTTTTTGCAGAAACTATTCTCACTCTGATTACACTCACAGTGTTTCTCCCCCATGAGAACTTTATGGTGCTTAATTAGATTTGCTTTCTCACCAACAGACCTCTTCCCACAGTCATTAAATTCATAGTGATTCTCCCTTGTGTGAGTTCTCTGATGAACAATGACTGTTGGTCTACCAGAAAAGTTCTTCAGACGTTCATTGTATTGACAGTGCTTCTCCCATAAGCATGCTCTCTTATGGCTAATGAAGACTGCCTCCTCATGGAAGGTTTTCCCACATTTATTATAACCAAAAAATTGCTTGGAAGATTGAATGTCCTGAGGTTGAAACAGGTCCTCATTTTGCCTAATGGCTTTCCCATTCCTATCATATTCAAAAGGTTTCTCTCTGGACTGAGGATTTCTGTGCTTTGTACAGAGAAGCAATTTCCCACATGTATTAAACTCTTCAGATTCCTTTATGAAAGTCTTTCTATTATTAATAATTAATTCTGAACTCATTCTATATGTATCATATTTACTGAGTATTTTTCTTGATGGAACAGGGTTTGTGTCCGGATAAAATGTTATTCCTAATGTACTACTGTTCTCTTTAGTCAGGGTTTTGCTGTTGATGAAATCAATTTTCCACAAATGCTGGTCTTGGTTTTCCTGGCTCTTCTCCATCTGGTCATCAAGCATGCAGAAGTCTAGAAATGAGAATAATTTACCACAGTTTATAAGTGTTAACATATTTTCTATGAAAAGGAGACATATTCAAATGCCTTATTACAGCCTGGTCTTTTAGTGTGAAAGTAATCACAAGGGCATACTTCCTTGCTCTGCAAAGTTTGGAAAAAAACAGTAACTTGCAGTAGTGGAAAGTGACAGGAGAATCTGGCAAAAAAAAAACACAATAATTTGGCACTTTACAAATGTGACGTTCAAAAATGGATGGAGAATTTGAAATAACAATAAATAAATCATGTTTGCGTGACTCTTTGATCCTGGGGCGGGGAAACTCACAGAGAGTAAGATCAGTCCAACAAGTGGTAAGGAGAATCACAAGGAAAATTAGTAGGTAATTATGGGAAGGGGATCCCAAACGGACACTTAGGTTTGGAACAAATATATCAGGATCTACCTTCTGAAGCAAGAGCCTCACTAATGTACACGCTTCTCATTTCACCCGTCTCTTTTCTATTCTATATACCATTACCATATTAAATTTCAGAAAGCACTAAGTTCCACATGTGCAAAGGAAAATTCTATGGGTTGGGCTACACTTGCATTACAACTGGAATTCACGAGGAATACTAAAGTCTAGAGAAAGTACACATTCAGGCTGTTCTTGTAATGGGATCAGATACACAGTGTTGCTTACCTAGAATATCATCTAAGATTCATAGTCTGAGATTTCACTTCAACGATCAATTACACCATCATCAGTGTCTAGAGTGTTCAACCTACTCTCTTTGAATTCATCTTCTGATTTGTCTATTAACTGTGAAAACTCTTCCTCCTGTCAATTTCTGCTCTTTGCCATTAAGGACAAAAATGAAAAATTCTGAACCCTCAACCATGTTCACTTTAAGCTAAAGAGAAACAAACAAACTACAAAGATGTTGTCTCCAGACTTCTTCTGTACCTTCATCATAGTTGATGCATTAATTCGGGCAACTCAGTAAATTGAAGGATAAAAGTATAGTGATGATTCACTTCACTACTACATTATCATCCTTCTAAGTAATTCCATGAGGCTTTTACTTTCTTATCATTTTAGTCTATTTCAACATAGTTGGAAATAATCAGTGAGTAATGTTTATATAATTGCTAGGGTGCTTTGTACAGAGGGTCAATTTCCCATGTGCATTAAACTCTTCAAGTTTGATGACAAAAATAGTTATTTTAGTGACAAAATAGCAAAATGCTTCAAAATCAGGAACAATAAGAACACTACAATCCCGCTTCTTAGATTTATAAATAGGGCCAAGTGACCCATATGGTAACTGCAAGGTAGAATAAAAAATAAATAAATTTTCTTTGTAATCATTCAAATTTCTTGTAGCTTATAATTATAAAAAATTATAAAAGTCATGAAATATCAATCCTTATAACTAGTTAGAACTGCTTCAAAAAGAAATTCAAAAACTAAATTTGACCAGAACCACTGCCATCAAGTCAATTCTGACTCCTAACGACCTAAGAGGACACAGTAGAACTGCCCCATAGGGTTTCCAAGGAGAGGCTGGTGGATTCGAACTGCTGAGCTTTTAGTTAGCAGCTGAACTCTTAACCACTGTACCACCAAGGCTCCAAAATATGACTCAGCAATTCCACTGCTAGGGATATACCCAAGGGACTTGAAAGCATCCACACAAACAGACATATGTACACCAATGTTCACTGCAGCACTATTCACAATAGCCAAAAAGCGGAAACCTAAATGTCCATCAACAGACTAACAGATAAACAAAAATGTAGTACATACATACAATGGAATACTATTCATCCACGAAGAGAACTGAAGTCATGATACATGCTATAACATGCGTGAACCTTGAAAACACTTTGCTGAGTGAAATAAGCAAATCACAAAGAACAGATATTGTATGATATCACTTACACGAAATAACAAGAATAGGCAAATGTACAGAGACCAAAGTTTACTAGCAGTTACCAGGAGCGGGAGAGAGACAGGTAGAAAGGAAGCCACTGTTTGGGAAACAGAGAGTTTCTGTTTATGGTGACAGGAAATTTGCTATCAATTAAGGGTGATGGTTGCACAACATAAGCAACATAATTGATATCACTAAGTTGTACACATGAAAAAATGTTGAACTGGCAAATGTTGTGTTATATATATTTTACAACAATAAAAAAAAATTTTTTAAGCTAAATTTAGGACCACTGGGACCCTGATGGTATATTGAGAATCTATTGTTTAGTATTTGACTATATATCATAATCCTTTTACATTTCAAAGTTTCATATTCATATTTCATGTGTGATTCTCAAATTCTACACAGCTAGACTTCTTAAAATCCAATTTGACCATATCTTCTAACAAGAACATTTAGTCCCTCTGAATGTACTGCAATTACTAAAATATCTGGATTGGTTTCCTTTGTTTAACTTATACTTTCCACTTGTTCTAATTGTTATTTACTTTTCCCCCCTTTTTCATTTTCCATTTTAGGTTCAACCCAATCTGATATACTTGGTAATTGTGTTTGCTTCTTTTTTTCCCCCATTAGAATTTCAGATGTAACAAACGTTTACTAAATTTTACCATTCATATTTAACACAAGAGAATTTCTTCTAAACAAAATGATTTTCAACACAATTCTGATAAACCGTTAACTGACTTACATGCTACCGTTTTTCAATATTTTATTTTTGTCCTTTTTAAATCCAAGAGAACATATTACTATTTTACACAAACAATATTTGTTTAGGTTTACTTATATTTTTGCTTATTTCTGCCAGAACTGCCTCTCCCCATTTTCCTACACTTGGTTAATAATATCACCATGTATCCTGTGCCTCAGGATAAAATCTTTGAGGTCATCCGTGATTATTTTCTTTGTCTAGTATCCACAATCCAATCCAACAGCAAATCCTGTTTTGGCTACATACAACTTTAAAATATATGAAGAATCCAACCATGTCACCTGACTTTCACAATTTCCAAGCTAGTATAAGTCACCTCCATCCTTCATGCTGACTACTGCTAAATGACCTCCTTGATTTTACCCTTGATCTCCTTCCTCATCCCTCTGCCAGTATTTCCACTTCATAGCAGCCAGAGATATACATGAACTGTGCGTTCCTTTGCTCAAAACCTTCTGTCATGGATTGAATTGTGTCTCCCAAAAATACGTGTATCGGTTTGGTTAGGCCATAATCCCCAGTATTGTGTGATTGTCCACAATTTTGTCATCTGATCTGTTTTTCCTACGTGTTGTAAATTCTGCCTCTGCGATGTTAATGATGCAGGATTACAGGCAGTTATGTTAATCAGGCAGGACTCGATCTACAAGATTGGATTGTGTCTTGAGCCAATTTCTTTTGGGATATAAAAGAGAGAAGCAAGCAGAGAGATAGGGGAACCTCAGTGCCAGGAGCAGAGCACGCCCTTTGGACGTGAGGTTCCTGCATGGAGAAGCTCCTAGTCCAGGGGAAGATTGATGAAAAGAACCTTCCACCAGGGCCAACAGAGAAAGAAAGCCTTCCCCTGGAGCTGACGCTCTGAATTTGGACTTTTAGCCTATTTAGTTACTATGAGGAAGTAAATTTCTCTTGTTTAAGCCATCCACTGGTAGTCATTTCTGTCACAGCAACACTGGATAACTAAGACAACTTCCAATGGTTCCATCTCAACCAAAATAAAATTACTGCACTTACAGCGGCCAATAAAGCCAACCCAGCACCAGCTACCTCTCTGACCCCACCTCCTATGTGTCTTCCATAATTCACTGACCTCTTTCCTACCTGGCTCACTGCTGTCCCTGCACACAGGAGTCTGGCCTCAGGTCCACAGCACAGGGTTTACCACCTGCTTGGAATATGCAGAACGCACTGCCTCACTTCATTCAAATCTGATCTAAAAGAGGCCTTCTCTGGATCACACTTTCATAAATAGCACACCACATCTCATTTTCTTCTATTATTAGAACACAGGATCCATGATGACAGTCATTCTACTGACAGCAGCTCTGCCCCAGCAGACAGACATCACTGGACTATAAAACAAAAAATCAGCTGCCGTAGAGTCAATTCCAAATCATGGCAACCCCACGTATGTCAGAGTACGCCTGCTCCATAGGGTTTTCAATGAAAGTAGATTTCCAGACCTTTCCTCCAAGGCGTCTCTGGGTGGACTGGAACTGCCAACTATTTGGTTAGCAGCCAACCTTGTTAATCATTTGTACCACCTAAGGACTCCAAACTAGCATATTGTTGTATGCCATCAAGTAGATTTTCACTCATAGCGACCCTATAGGACACAGCAGAACTGCCCCAGAGTGTCTCCAAGGAGCAGCTGTTGGATTTGAACCACTGACCTTTTGGTTAGCAGCCTGAGCTTAACCACTAAGCCACCGGAGCTCCAAACTGGCATATAAACCAAAAATCAAACCAAACCCACTGCCATCAAGTTGATTCCAACTCACAGTGACCCTATAAGACAGAATAGAACTGCCCCACAGGGTTTCCAAGGAGCGCCTAGTGGATTCGAACTGCTGACCTTTTTGATTAGCAGCCATAGCTCTTAACCACTATGCCACCAGGGTTTCCAAATATATATACAGTGAAATTTATATCAAGGAAATGGCTCACACGGTTATAGAGGCTGGAACATCCAAAGTCCGTGGGTCAGGCTAGAGGATTCTTCTGATTCACGCAGCCATAGGCACTGACGAACACAAGACCAGCAGGTCAGAGAGCGGGGCTCTTGCTCACAGGCTGCAAAGACTGACAAATTCCAGGATCGGCAGGCAAGATGGCAGGTAAGCTGCTAGCTCAAGTCCCAAAAACCGGAGGCCAAACGAGCAGGAGCCAGATGCAGGATCCAGAGAAAGCAAAAGCCTATAAGCTTTGCCAGAGAATCTACTTATATTCGATGTAGGCCACGCCCTCAAAGAAACTCCCTTTCAACTGACTGGCTGCTCAGCAGATCCCATCATGGAACTGATCACATTATATCAAATCTCATCTTGGAAGTGATCACATCATCATATGACTGCCAAACTACACCATAACTGCCAAACCACTGAGAATCATGGCCCAGCCAAGCCGACACACAACCTGAACGACTGCAGTCCACCCTTTCTGAACGTGGCACCTGTACATATCTCCTTAAACCATACATAGCCTCTGAATTAAAAAAAAGTCATACTTACAGCTAACATGATAAAACAAACACATATACAACTGAATACACACCAGCCCTGTTTACATTTCATATTTTATAAATGAAGAAAAAATATTTGATGAACACATAAAAGGCAGAAATACTAATAACAATTACAGTCCTCATTTCTGCAACTGGTCACATGGTTGTAACTGGCATTTAGAACTACCTTCTTCCATCACCCATTCCCTATTCCATTTGGTCTTAGCAAGCATCTTAATTGGTTGTGGTTAGGGGTGACCTAAACCCTCATTCCGGTAGGGTCTGGATCATTAGGAGTCATGTCAGAATTGGGCTGCTGTAGTTTTCCATTGACTTTAATCCCAGAACATGGCAGTACTCAGAGAAGCCCCAGAGGATCTCCTGCGTTCTAGACATACTCTTCTTTGCCTCCATTGTGTAATGTCAATCCCATGTCCTCTGGATAATCAGGATCAGTCACATCAGCCAATACGGTAACTCCCTTCTTTGCCTGTTGATCCAGAGACACAAGGAGACCAAAGTGGCCAGGTGCCATTCTTAACTTCCAGATCAATGGAATCAGTGATGTGTCTCCAGGTGGGAGCATTCCTTCCTGTCTTAGGGTGGGTTTTCTGGAGAAGAAAAACCAGTTAAAGTGTATAAACATACATAGAGAGAGAGGTTCATATCAAGGAAATGGCTCAGGTGGTTCCAGAGGCTATAACGTCCCAAGTCCGTGGGTCAGGAAAGAGGCTTCTCCTGATTCGCACAGCCATGGGGGGCTGGGGAACCCAAGATCAGTAGGCTGGAGAGGAGGTCTGTTGCTCATAGGCTGTGAAGATCAACGAATCCCAAGATCGGCAGGCAAGACCCCAGGTAAGTTGCTAGCTCAAGTCCCAAGAACCGAAGGTCAGATAAACAGCAGCCAGCTACAGGATCCAGAATGAGCAAAAGCCCCAGAGCCCTGCCTGAACGTCCACCCACACTCGATGCATGCAACACACCAAGGAAACTCTCCTTCAACTGACTGGCTACTCACAGCAGATCCCATCATGGGGATGATCAAGTATCAAGTCTCAATAGGGAAGTGATCGCAACGTTATATGACTGCCAAAATGCTGAGAATCACGGCCCAGCCAAGCTGACACACAACCTTAACCATCACACTCCCTCCGTAACTAAGACCTCTAGACCTGTACAGCATTACGTCTCACGGACAGGAAGCAAAAACTTTGTAAGTGGGTCACTGGGGGTAATAGTGAGTGCTCCCCTCCCATTTCTACCCCTTGATTCCTGGACCCATGAATCCTGGCTATGGGATAAATATTACCACATATTGGATGCTGGTTTAGAGCATATACAACCTCCTGGAGAACACTGGCTCCATCCAGCAAGGTACTGCCACCTAGCTGGTGCTGTAATTTAGAAGGCCATTCCACCATTCTATCAAACCAGCTGCTTCAGGATGATGAGGAACATGGTAAGACCAGTGAATTCCATGAGCATGGGCCCACTGCCACACTTCATTTGCTGTGAAGTGATTCTCTTGATCAGAGGTGATGCCGTGTGGGATACCATGATGGCATTCTGTAAGTTCACAGATGGTAGTTTTCGCCAAAGCATTTTGTGCAGGGAAGGCAGATCCATATCCGGAATAAGTGTCTATTCCAGTAAGGACAAAACGCTGCCCCTTCCATGGTGGAAGTGGCCCAATGTAATCAACCTGCCACCAGGTTGCTGGCTGGTCACTGCAAGGAATGGTGCAACATCAGGGACTCAGTGTTCATCTCTGCTGTTGGCAGATCGGACACTCAGCAGTGGCTATAGCCAAGTCGGACTTGGTGGGTGGACGTCCACGTTGCTGAGCCCACGCATTACCCCCATCCCTGTCACCAAAGCCACTTTGTTCTCCTCTGTGGAGGTCACCCTTTGGTGAGCATTCACATGAGACACAAATATTTTCACTTCTTTAGCCCATTCAGAGCGTTTTATCCACATACCTCTTCCTCACATCTCCTTGTCTCCAATTTCCCAATGTGGTTCCTTCCAAGTCCCTGCCCATCCAGTCAAACCACGGACCACAGCCCATGAATCAGTATACAATCGCACATCTGGCCATTTCTCCTTCCAAGCAAAGTGAACAACCAAGTGCACTGCTCTAAGTTCTACCCACTAGGAGAATTTTCCTTCACCATTGTCCTTCTGGGAGGTCCTAGAAAAAGGCTGTAGTGCTGCTGCTGTCCAATTTCAAGTGATGCCTGCTTATTGCATAGAACCATCTGTAAACCAGGCAGGAGTTTTCTCTTCTTCAGTCAACTGATCATAAGGAACTCCTCATGATGCCAGAGGTACAGACTGGGAGATGGATGGTAATGTGACAGGAGTGGAAACCATGGGCATTTGGGCCACTTCCTCATGCAATTTACTTCTGCCTTCAGGTCCTGCTTAGGACTGATCTCATATATACCACTTCCATTTAATGATGGAGTGCTACTGTGCACATCCAACTTTATGGCTCCGTGGGTCAGACAACATCCAGTTCATGATGGGCAGTTCAGGCCACATGAAGACTTGGTGCCCCATGGTTAAGTATTCAGTCTCTACTAAGGCCCGGTAACAAGCCAGAAGTTATTTCTCAAAATGAGAGTAGTTATCTGCAGAGGATGGCAGGGCTTTGGTCCAAAATCCTAAGGGTCTGCTCTGTCATTCACTCACCTGCCAAAAACTCCAAAGAGCACATCTATCTGTGACTGACACTTCAAGCACCATTGGATCGGCTGGATCATATGGCCCAAGTGGCAGAGCCACTTACACAGCAGCCTGAACCTGTTGCAGGGCCTTCACTTGTTCTGGGCCCTACTCAAAACTAGCAGCTTTTTGAGTCACTTGATAAATAGGCCAGAATAGCACACCCAAATGAGGGATATGTTGCCTCCAAAATCCAAAGAGGCCCACTAGGCATTGTGCCTCCTTTTCAGTTGTGGGAGAGGCCAGATGCAATAACTTATCCTTCACTTTAGAAGGAATATTTTGACATGCCCCACACCACTGAAGGTGGAAGGCACCTGAATTTTTGTCAGATTAATTTCCCAACCTCTAACATGCAAATGTTTTACCAATAAGTCCAAAGTCATTGACACTTCTTCCTTACTAGGTCCGATCAGCATAATGCCATGTAATGGACCACTGTGATGTCTTGTGGAAGGGAAAGGTGATCAAGGTCCCTGCAGACTAAATTATGATATAGGGCTGGAGAGCTGATATAACTCTCAGGTAAGAGACTGAAGGTGTGTCGCTTGTCTTGCCAGCTGAAGGCAAACTGCCCTGGTGTTTCTTCCAAACAGGTCTGGAGAAAGAGGCATCAGCCTACCAATAGCTGGATACCAGGTGCCAAGGGATGAATGATTTGCTCAAGCCATGAAACCACGTCTGGAACAGCAGCTGCAATTGAAGTCACCACCTGGTTAAGTTTTCGGTAATCCACTGTCATTCTCCAAGATCCATCTGTTTTTGCACAAGTTGAATGGGGATGTGGTGGGAATTACCACCCTTGCATCCTTCAAGTCCTTGGTGGTGGCAGTAATCTCCGCAGTCCCTCCAGGAATGTAGTACTGCTTTGGGTTTACTATTTTCCTAGGTAGGGGCAGTTCTAACAGCTTCCACCTGGCTTTTCCTAACGTCATAGCCCTTACTACACTTGTTAGAGATCCAGTATGGAGGTCCTACCAGGTGCTCAGTGTACCTATTCCAATTATGCATTCTGGAACAGGGTGGTTTTGGGCACCCAATGGACCTACTGCGAGACAGACATGAGCTGAGACTCCATTAATAAACTGACCTCCATATGCCGTTCACTGTGACTGGTGGGCCACAGTGACATTCTGGGTCTCCTGGAATTAGTATCAGTTCAGAGCCAGTATCCAGTAATCCCTAAGAAGTCTGATTATTTCCTTTTCCTCAATGAAAAATCACTCTCGTAAAAGGCCATAAACCTCTTTGGGGAAGGCTGGGAGAAAGATTAACAGTATAAGTTTTGCCTTTCACCAATACCTGATCTGTTGGTGGTGATATTTTGCGTATTTCTATTGCGACCTCACACCATGGATTAGCAGTGCACTCTTTATTGCTGGAAGCAGAGTCATCAACATCTTTAAGACTAATCAGGCCTGAGAAACAATTTAGAAAATTCATCCTTACAATTTTGTTTTTCTAGAACCATTCTTGGTACCAAATGTCTTAGGCTGGGTTCTCTAGAGAAACAAAACCAGTAAAGCATATGAATATATACATAGAGAGAGAGATTTATACCAAGGAATGGCTCCTGCAGTTGTAAAAGCTTCAAAGTCCCAAGTCTGTGGGTCAGATGGGAGGTGTCTCCTGACTCAAGTAGATGCAGGGGCCGGTGAACCCACGATCAGCAAGTTAGGCAGCCAGGCATCTGGCTCATAGGCTGTGAGACTGGCGAATCCCAAGACTGGCAGGCAAAATGAGAGGTAAGCTGCTAGCTCAAGTCCCAAGAACCAGAGGTCAGATGAACAGAACCCAGCCACAGGATCCAGAGCGAGCAAAAGTCTGTGAGCCTTACCAGAAAGTCCACCTATACTGGATGCAGGCCACACCCCCAGGGAAACTCCCTTTCAACTGACTGGCTACTCACAGCAGATCCCATCACGGAAGTTATGACCTCATTATATGACTGCCAAAAAAACTATATCATAATTGCCAAACCACCAAGAATCGTGGCCCAGCCAAGTTGACACAATCTTAACAATCACAGTAATGTATGATTAAAAGAAGGCAACTAAATTTGATACAAAAAGAATAATCAAAGATCTAAAATGAAACAGGCAAGGATTGAATTTTTGGAAGAAAAAAAGAGTATTTAGCTATTATTTACAAGTATAATATATGCATCTCAGGCATACAGGCCAATTATTCTCAGTCACTTCCAAAGTTCTGGTAACTCTAAAAAAATTCGTAAAGATTTCCAACAATGCTAACATCTGAACCAGCTCCTTGGGATCTGTTTCCCCCTGGCTTCTAACTCCCTGTGTACTCACTAACTCACCTGAGTGGCTCTGGTGTGGCGACTTTTCCTCCAGTATCCACGGCTCATCTCCTTGCTCCAGCCTGAAGATCACCTCTGGTTTGGTGACACAACACCCTGTGAAGGGAAATGACACAGGATTTGAGCCAGGTGGCCTGAGGTTCAGGGTCTTTAAAGGGGGACAAAGGTGCACCTGAACAAAAATTGGAGCTGTACAAAAATAGTTCTAATTGAATATTTCAATGGAGAGAAGAACACAAGTATTCCCACAGTATCCAAAAGGGATCAATCAGATTTGATTCCTGAATTTCAAGCCTATAAATCATTAATCACCACAAAAAAACCACCTACATTAGCAGCTAAAAAGGAAATGAATGTTATCTGGGATTACGTATTACACGATCCTTACCCACTGAGACAAGGTGGCTGTAGTTCTCCAGCATCACATCCCTGTACAGGGTTCTCTGAGCAGGGTCCAGGTGCTGCCATTCCTCCTGGGTGAAGCCCACAGTCACATCTTTGAATGACACTGGCCCCTGGAACAGCACATTCGTATTTAAAGTGACTAGAACAGGATAATATACATGTGTATCAACTAATACTTGTCATGTTTGCTGTTGATAGATGAAGAGAAAATGCTACACAGGATGCCTAAATTAGTATTATACACAGTGGGAAAATGAGAAATCATGGTATCAGGACTCTGCCAGTGTATCAGTTTCTAAAAACTCACCCAAAAAATATTCGGTCCTCCAGAGTACTGGGAGCTGTCTCAATTTCTGGGGATATAAAGATGAGTAAAAGGAAAATCCTGCTCTCGAGTTTATAATTTGGTCAGGCAACATATTTAAGCATAAATATTTTTTTTTATTTGTACAAGCATTACAGTAGCAATGCTAGAAGTATCTGGAAGGTAGACAGGTAGTTGTAAAGAAGGAAAAAAATTGAAGTTCTATTTTGTATTAACAGGTTGAACTTCATTGAGGAGTAAAGCTTTGAGTTTTGACCGTTAAATCATGTGTTCTTTACAAATATGGGCCAAGTACATAAGCAAAGGCATGAAGGCACAAAAATACTTGGTAAGGTAATGGAACTAAAAGTAGGAGAATAGGGTTTGAGGTATATTAAGTCAGTGCCTCACAGATGTAATTAGGAGCAAGATTTTAACTAATTGAGGACTGTGAGGATGACCCTATCACTACCAACTGCATTATAAAAGGGGCAAGGTGGGCAAAATCCCAACCTTTATCACTAACTGTGTAGCAATGATCAGCATGAATTCAACTCCCAGCTGCAAGTGGATACAGGCCTCACCACTCCTTGTCACCAGCCACCTCTGTGGCAATTCCTCTCTCTGATCCTAACCACCCCAAGTTAGATCAGGCCTCATTCCCGGCTATCCTGAGCTGGTTCAGAACATCCTGGCCACCTGAGGCCAGGTCATCTGGGAGTAGCCAGTTGTAGGCTCAGGAGTCTACATAACTCCCTGCACTTCAGAGCAGGTGGCCTCCCTCTCTCTCTTGTGACTAGGTCACAAGCTTGAAGGACTCTATCCTTCTTCATCGACTGTCCATGCAGCCTTTCTTTATCACCCCAGCTATCCAGAGCTAACTCTGTATTGTCAGCTGCTGTTGGCTCATTGCCCCCTATAGTTTCATTAATTCTCTATAACAGCTCACAAAACTCTTTTAGACGTTACCCATAATTACCATTACCCAATAATTAAAACCAGAAAGGATACAAGGATAGAGATACATCAGGCAAGGTCTGGGAGAATTCCCAGCACAGGGCCTCCGTTAACCCCAGGGACACGCCACTCCCTTCCCGTGGATGGATGTTCTCACAGATCCAGGAGGACCCAAAGAGAATACTAAAAGGTCCGAGGTTCCCTAGTCACTGGGACCTCAATAAATATGCATAACTTGGGCCTTAATACATAGTTATGATTCACCCAATCGATGAATATGCATGACTGCATTAAGTGGTCCCCCTTCCTTCCTGAAGTTAGTTTTCCAGGTGTGGACCTTGTGTACCCCCTACCACCTGGCTATTTAGGAAAACAAATGCATCTTGATTGCTCAGGTTATTTTAAAAAATCAGAGTCAAAGGCCATGGTCTTGGGGAACATCTAGCTCAATTGGCATAAGACAGTTTATAAAGAAAATGTTCTACATTCTACTTTGGTGAGTAGCATCTGGGGTCCTAAAGCCTATGAGAAGCCATCGAAGATACGCCACTGGTCTCACCCCTCTGGGAGCAAGGGAGAATGAAGAAAACTAAAGATACAAGGAAAGATTAGTCCAAAGAACTAATGGACTACAACTACCATGGCCTCCACCAGACTGAGTCCAGTACGACTAGATGGTGCCTGGCTACCACCACTGACTGCTCTGACAACAATCACAATAGAGGGTTCCAGACAGAGCAGGAGAAAAATGTAGAACAAAATTCTAACTCACAAAAAAAGACCAGACTTACTGGCCTGACAGAGACTGGAGAAACCCCGAGAGGATGGCCTTCAGACAACCTTTTACCTCAATAATGAAGTCACTCCCGTGGTTCACCCTTCAGCCAAAAATTAGACAGGCCCTAAAACAAAACAAGACTAAAGGGGCACTCCAGTCCAGAGGCAAGGACTAGATGGCAGGAAGGGACAGGAAAGCTGGTAACAGAGAACCCAAGGTCAAGAAGGGAGAGTGTTAACGTGGTGGGGTTGGTAACCAATGTCATAAAACAATATGTGGACTAACTGTTTAATGAGAAGCTAGCTTGTTTTGTAAACCTCAATCTAAAATACAATAATAATAATGATTAAAAAAACAAAAACGCAGAATCAAAGGGCCAAGCCAAGTTCTTTGTCCCACAAGGATTTATTGCTATAGCCTAGAGGTTCCAAAATACTTGATCATTTTCCCTTTAATTAAAATTTGAGCACTCACCCAGCACAGCTATTTATCCATTTTCATGTATATGAAATCTCATTATTTTTTTTAAATATAAATACCTGTATATAGATATGCTAGTATTTAAATTTGTTTGTTTGTTTTAGTATTTCTCATATTCCAGTGGACTTTCTCAGGTATTCCCTGGGGCAGTCTCCTCAAAGCATGGCCCCCAGGTCAGCAATACTGGCATCTCTTGGGACCTTCCAACTCAGATTAGACAGTAACCTTGGGGGCAATGAGCTTAAGTTAAAGGGGGAGGACAACTCGGAAAATAGGGTGGGAGTGGCTGCACAACTTGAAGAATGTAATCAATGTCACTGAACTGTACATGTAGAAACGGTTGAATTGACATATGTTTTGCTGTGTATATTCTCAACAACAACAACAACAAATTCCAACAGGCGTTATTGCAGAAATAGAAAAGCCAATCCTCAAATTCATATGGAACTTGAAGAGGCCCCGAATAATCAAACCTATCCTGAAAAAGAAGATCAAAGTAGAAGGACTCACATCTCCTAATTTCGAAACGTACTGTGTTGTTAGACGCCGTCAAGTCAATTTCTACTCACAGTGACCCCATGTGTCAGAGGAGAAC
Organism: Loxodonta africana; assembly: GCF_030014295.1. Classification (NCBI taxonomy): domain Eukaryota; kingdom Metazoa; phylum Chordata; class Mammalia; order Proboscidea; family Elephantidae; genus Loxodonta; species Loxodonta africana. The sequence continues at coordinate 79,162,513 of NC_087357.1, read as the reverse complement.
TGCCCCATAGGGTTTTCTAGGCTGTAATCTTTATGGGAGCAGAATGCCAGGTCTTTCTCCTGTGGAGTTACTATTTAAGCGGCAGTGAGTTTCTGTTTGGGGTAACGGGAGACTTCTGGAAAGAGATCATTGCGATGGTTGTGCAATATGCCACATGCAATTAATATGACTGAATTGTATACTTAAAAATAGATAAAACAGCAAACTTATTGTTATATATATTTCTACCTTAATAAAGTTAAATACATATATATATTAGCAAAGTAATTCCGGGAGTATATTATAAAAGTAATATATCATGACCCAATGGAAAATGCACTCTATGAAAGCGGTGGCTTTCTGTTGCCCCCAGTGGTCTTTCCACCTCAAACATCACAGGTGCTTGTCTGAGTTATCCAGTGCTGCCATAACAGACATACCACACGGGGGTGGCTTTAATGAACAGAGATTTATTTTCTCACAGTTTAGGAGGCTAGGAGTCCAAATTCGGGGAGCTAGCTTTAGGGGAAGGCTCTCTCCCTGTTCACTCTGGGGGGAAGGTCCTTGTTTCTTCTCAGCTTCTATTCCTAGATTCCTTGGCGATCATGTGGCTTGTATCTTCTCCATCTCCGCTTGCTTGCTTACTTACTTAATCTGCTCTTTTATATCTCAAAAAAGATTGATTTAAGACACACCCTACACTAACACTGCCAGGTTAACGTAACAAAGAAAATGCATTCCCAAATTGGGTTATATCCACAGGTATGGGGTGAGAATACACAACACATATTTTGGGGGACACAATTCAATCCATAACAGTGCTTAATATATTTTTTAATGAAATACTAAAAAGCGTTTATTCCAATAATGTAAGGCCAGCTCAACAATAGGAAACAACAACACTGATTTTGGACAGAGATGAAAATTACTAGCTAATGAACAAACAGATGCAAAATTTTAGCTATATGATAGCAATAACCATTTAGCAATGAAAATGGGGAAAAAAAGTTGGGGATTATGTTGAAAATGGCAAGTAGCTAGAAATATATATCACAGAGGTTAAAATTATTTAAAATGTTACAGAAGAAATCCTATAGCTTGTATGGGACTTACATAAAGAACTCTTATAACTCAAGAATAAAAAGATAAATAACCCAACTAAAAATGAGCAAAGGATCTGAATAGACAGCTCTCCAAAGAAGATACGCAGCCAATAAGCACATGAAAAAAATGCTCAAAGTCACTGTTTTTGTTAGGTGCCATCCTTCAGTTCCAACTCATACTGACCCTATGCACCACACAACCGAACTGCCGGGTCCTGCACTATCCTCACAATTGTTATGCTTGAGCCCACCGTTAAAGACAATCATTAGTCATCAGGAAAATGCAAATCAAAATCACAATGAAATACCACTTCACGCCCACTTGTTTTTGTTAGTTACTATACAGTCAATTCTGACTCATGGTAACCCCATGTGTACAGAGTAGAACTGCTCCACAGGGTTTTCAAGGCTGTGACCTTCCGGAAGCAGATAGTCAGGCCTGTCTTTTGAGGTGCCTCTGAGTGGGTTCCAACCACTAACCTTTCAGCCAGTAGTTGAGCGCTTAGCCACCTGTGCCACCCAGGACTCCTTACACCCACTAGGATGAATATAATCAAAAAGATGTACAATAACAAGCGTGGGGAGGATGTGGAGAAATTGGGACTCTCATATATTGCTGGTGGGATATAAAATAGGACAGCCACTGTGGGAAACATTTTGGCAGTTCCTCAAAATAGTAAGCATGACCGTTACCATGTGACCAAGCAATTCCACTCCTAAGTATATACCCAAGAGAACTGAAGACACGGATCCACACAAAAACTTGCACATTAATTTTCCTGGCAGCATACTGATAATAGCCAAAAAGCCCAATGTCTATGAACCGAGGAGTAGATAAACAAAATGTGGTGTATCCAGGGGCAGATTATCTAACAAGCAAAGTAAGCATGGGCTTACTTGTGCTTCCTTACTAATCTATGGGGAATAATTTCACATTTTTTCATCACATCAAAGATACTGCTTCTAGGTATGGCTGGTACCTGTCTCTCTCCTAACCCCAAAGTACCTTCCTACAGAATCAAAGCCTCTTTTCAAATGTGCAATCCCTAACAGGGGCAGATGACCCAGTAACTGCTGAAACCTATGTGAAATTGTTCATTACAGATTAGTAAGTAAACACAAGTAAGCCCGTGCTTACCTTGCTTACTGGATAATCCACCCGTGGTATAACCACACAATGGAATACCATTCAGCCATAAAAAGGAATGATGTACTGATACATGCTACATGGATGAACCATGGAACCATTATGCTAAGTGAAAGAAGCCAAGCACAACACGGATGATTTCCGTTGTATGAAATGTCCGGAAAGGGAAATCCAGAGAGACAGGAGGTAGGTAAGCGGTAGCCAGGGGCTGAGAAAGGGGGAATGGGGGAGTGACTACTGACAAGTACGGGGCTTCCTTTTGGAGTGATGAAAATGTTCTGGAATTAGGAAGTGTCGATGGTTGCCCAACTCTGTGAGTATACTAAACAGCAGCGAAGTGTACACTTTAAAGGGGTGCATTACACGGTACATGAATTATATCTCAATAAAGCTGGTGTATTTTTAAAAGTGTTGTCGAAGGACATAAAACAATGTTCCTGAGAGCTAAGGCTTATCAAAATATTGAGTCTTCAAAACTAACATAAAACTCTAATTCAAAGGGGGAAAAAAAGGCATGTCCAAGAAAGAAAAGGATATCCCAAAAACAAAAACTGTAAAGGAGCTTGCCTTACTAGATATTATTATTTATTATGAACCAACTCTAATCAAAAGAAAAATAGGTAAGTGGAAAAAGAAAAGTCCAGAAATAGAATCAAATACATAGATAAAAGGAGCCCTGGTGGCACAACAGTTAAGTGCTTGGCTGCTGACCGTAAGCTGGGCGGATCGAACCCACCCAGGGGCTCCACAATTGAGAGACCTGGAGATCTGCTCCCACAAAGATTATGGCCTTGGAAACCCTATGGGCAGTTCTGTCACATGGGGTAACCATGAGCTGGAATCGACTCAACAGCACCCAACAACAATCTTAATATATGGTAAAGTCACAATTTCAATTTAATGAGGCAAAAGATGATTAAGTTCTTAAACGAGGTTGATATAATTGATTAACTACTCATTAAAAAAAACTATACCTCATACCATACAAAAATATATGAGTGAATAGGTACTAAAACAGAAAACAAAAATAATACTCCAACAATGATATACTGAATCTGCCATACAAAGGCGGAAAATCTTAGGTTGGGCTCAAAAAATTAAGCTAAAAGAGACAATTAGAACAAAACAGCACACAGAAGTTCATGCCTTCGTTTAATGATCTTTGAGTACTTACTGTGTACCAGGCACTGTGTACCAAGCACTGTGTACCAGGCACTGTGTACCAGCACTGTCTCAGGCACCTGGGACACATCACTGAAAAACCAAGACCCCCCCTCCCACCCATCTCTAGAGCCTTCAGATTAGTTACATTCATTTAAGACGGGGAAAGAGACAATAAATAAACAGAGTAGTAAGTAAACTGTGGAGTATGTTAGGTGACAGGTGCTATGGTAAAAACATAAAGTGGACCAAGGTTATCAAAAAACAAACAAACAAACCCCAAATCCATTGCTGTCGAGTCGATTCTGACTGACAGGGACCCTCTAGGACAGAGTAAAATTGCCCCATAAGATTTCCAACGAGTGGCTGGTAGATTTGAACTGCTGACCTTTTGGTTAGCAGCCATAGCTCTTAGCCACTGCGCCACCAGGGCTCTGGACTAAGGGAGGTTAGTGCAGCAATTTTAAGCTGGAAGTTTGCATAGACCTCGCTAAACAGTGACATTTGAGCTAGGTGCTTAGGAGAAGCGAGCCAAAAGGATCCTTGGGAAAAGTAGGCTCCAGGCAGAGGGTACATTTGCTACAAGGACAAAAATGGCATTGTGCCTGGAATGTTTCTGGAACAGTAAGAAGGCTGGTAGGACTGGAACAAAATGATCAAGGGGCTGAAAAAATGGTGAGGTCAAAGAAGTAATAGGCCACACAACCCACTGCGAGAGCTCTGGCTTTTACTCAGAGAAAAATGCACGTGTTGCGCAGAGGGGTGGCACGCAGTAACCTCACTCACATTCCACAAAAAGCACTCTGGCTGCTACGCTTGAGGGCCGGGGCTGTGGAGCAGCGAGACCTGCTCTGGGGCTACTGCCGTTACCCAGGCAAGAGACGCTGGTGGGTTGGTCAGGATAACTGCAGTGCAGGTGATCGGTAGAGGTCAGATTCTAGATAAACTTTGGATTTGGGTCAAGAGGTTTTACTGAAATAAGATGTGAAGCATGAGGGGGTAAAAGGTCAAGGAAGATTCCAAAGGCTCGGCCTGTAACCAAGAAGGGGGAGGTGGCAGGGAGAGCTGGTTTGACAGTAGGGTGGCCAGGAGGTCAGTTTTAATTATGGCGAGCTGTGTCTATTAAACATTCAACTGGAGACACAGAGTACACAGCTAGAGATGTGTTAGTCAAGAGTGCAGGAGAGGGAGAACCCTCAGGCAGAGAAAGGACAAGGACCAAGGACTGTGCTCTGGGACACTCCAACAATAAGAAGTAGGAAGAAAGAAGGAACCAAAAAAGGGAAAGAAGGAAACAGTGATCAAGAAGAAAAACAAACAGACTGTGGTGTCCTGGAAGTGTATCAGGAGAAAGTGATCAACAGTGTCAAATGGTTCCTAGATGGCACAGTTTATGCTTCACTGCAGACCTAAAGGCTAGCAGTTCAAACAGTAGCAGAGAAAAAAAGGCCTGGTGATCTGCTTCCATTAAAGATTACACCCAAGAAAACCCTACTGAATAGTAATACTCTGCAACACATGGGGTCACAAGGAGTCTAAATTGACAGCAACTGACAACAATAACAACAGTGTCAAATGGAGCCAACAGGTCAAGACTGAGATTTCGCCTTTGGATTTAGTAATACAGAGCTAAACCCAGCAAAGAGTTGGCTGTTAAGAGTCTAAAGGAAGTGGAGAGGTCTGGCTGGAGGGACAGACTGAAACATCCCAGCAAATGAGATGTTTCCTCCCTCTCCTGCACTCTTGACTAACACATCTCTAGCTGTGTACTCTGTCTCTCCAGTTGAATGTTTAATAGACACAGCTCGCCACAATTAAAACTGACCTCCTGGCCACCCTACTGTCAAACCAGCTCTCCCTGCCACCTCCCCCTTCTTGGTTACAGGCCGAGCCTTTGGAATCTTCCTTGACCTTTTACCCCCTCATGCTTCACATCTTATTTCAGTAAAACCTCTTGACCCAAATCCAAAGTTTATCTAGAATCTGACCTCTACCGATCACCTGTACTGCAATTATCCTGACCAACCCACCAGTGTCTCTTGCTGAGATGAGATCAGAGACCAGGAAGAATGAGAACACCAGAGGATCAAGGATGAATACTCTGGGAGAAGCAATAAGCAGCAGCAACAAAAGGGAGACGACTCATGGAGGAGACAGAAAAAAATAAATAAATAAGCACAGAGGGAGGAAAAGACCAGAAGCCAGTTCTAGGAGGGAATGAATATGAGTATCGACTGAACACAAGGCTCAATTAAGGCAAATGCTAGAGAATCCATTACATTGGTGTCCCTTACCAAACAGACCCAGCACGTGATGCAGTTCGAAATACGAAATGCAAGTGGGGAAACACTTGCCAAAATACATGACTTTAACCTATCTGCTGCACAGTTCATACATAACAATTATGAAGGTATCCCAGGTATTACGGCTGGATGAAGCAGAACCATCAGGAAGCTGTCTATGGACCACCGTGTTTTGGCCCCTGGAAACCTGTACTCTGCTTCCCCTGAGGAGTGATTACAAGCAGCAGGTTGCACCGATTTCCGGTAGTCACTCAAAAAATATTTAAAAAAAAACCAAACCTGTTGCCATCAATTCCAACCCATAGCGACCTATAGGACAGAATAGAAGGGCCCCATGGGGTTTCCAAGGAGCACCTGGTGGATTCAAACTGCTGACCTTCTGGTCAGCAGCCATAGCTCTTAACCACTGTGCACCACGGTTTCCAAAAATTACTTACTAGGTTACGAAGATCAGGAAATGAACTTTTTTTAAGCCAAGAGCTCTTGAAGTCTCAGGAGGAATGCCTGATGACTTATTTAATGGTCTACACGAATCATGTAACAGAGAATGTCCGTCCTTTTGCTATGGCTGTCAGAAAGATCAGACAAATCTGCTGTAGCATCGCTGAGTCTGAATATTTTTGTTTACCACTCTGCCCTGATACTGATATGCTCCTGTATATTTCCCCTGATGCTGATTTTCATAAATCCCTACATTTCCATTCTAACCTACTGATCCTTTAAAGCCTCACATAAGATACTGTGAACAGATAGGGAATAAAAAACCAAACAACTCACCTGAGATCTGTTCATTTTCTGCTGCTCTAGGAAACATGTAGAGAACTATGAAAGTGGAGCTAGGGGAGAAGAAAAGAAGACTGAGATCACATGAGAACTCTGACCTGCCTTGCACCTCCTGGATTCTCCTGCTTCAGAAGCTCCCATACCGATGCTTCCTGGATACAGCCAAACACCTCACAGGATAGGTCTACTGGGTTTGAGGGCTTAGCACCATAGTTTCATGGGGCAACTCACTCAATTGATGTAATACAGTCCATAAAGACAACGTTCTAGATCCTAATTTAAGTAGACTCTGGCGTCTTAAAAGCTTGCAAATGGCCATGTAAGATACAATCATTGGTCTCTACCGGTCTGGAGCTAAAAAGAAACAAGGAAACCGAAGACTCAAAGAAGAAATGAGTCTACAGAACCAACAGTCTACATGAACAATGACATCACCTACCTTGAGACCAGAAGAACTAGATGGTGCCCAGCTACCACTATTGATCATTCCAATCAGGGACTCAATAGATGGTCTCAGATAGGATGGGAGAAAAATATAGAACAAAACTCAAATTCCTAAAAAAAAAAGGCCGCACCCACTGAACTGGTAGAGACTAGATGAACTCCCAAGACTATTACCCTGAGATACTCTTTAAACTTAGAACTCAAGCCATTCCTGGGGGTCACCTTTAAGACAACGACAAATGGCCTATAAAATAGGTATCACCCATGAGTACTGCGCTCCTCAAAATAGTCATCTAGATGAAATCCAATGGTTAATGTTTGCCGTAGACAAAAGATGGAGGACAGGCAAGCTAGATTAAAAGAAACAGAACAACCAAAACGGAAATAACAAGAATGCTGATACATAACCAATGTCACTTGAACGTTACGTACAGAAATTGTTAAAGAACCTAATCTCCTGTGTAAACTTTCGCCAAAAACACAATAATTTACAGAAGAAAAAGGCTCCCCACACCAGCTGGATAAAATGTCCTCCTGAAGGAGAATATCCTTTGGCCTTTGACTACCTTGGCAATAGTTTTTCCATCTTTTGATAAAAACTGGTTTGACTCAACTATGTCAATAGATCTGATTCTCTCCTAGGCCACCAACAATCTGATGATCTGCGATCTGGACATTCACCCTCTGGGGCTCAGTGTTTTTCACCTTTCATCTTAGAAATTATTCCAGGAAGCTCTTTCCTGCACTACCTTCTGAGTCTGTAAGCCAGGATGCAGCAAGCACCACCCACATCTCTCAATGTCACATGTGGTGAGGGGCACAGTATGATGGACCCTCAGGATGTGGAAAGAGCGGAGAGCTTGAAAGGAGTCAAGGGCTGTTAGAGAGGTTTGAAATAGAATTTCCTTAGTGACAGGTGCTATTTCTTTACACCAGACAAGCTCTCTCAAACCTTCAAACCTTGGACAAGACCTGTCCCTTGCCTTAACCCCAGCTCACCTCTCTCTTCTGCAACTTGGCTCCAACCTCCCATTGTCTTACAGTTTGGGGTGGCTTCTGGGTCTGATTACAAGGATCACAAATTGCTTCTACCCTGCAAATTTAGGGTCCGCTCTTTCTCAGCCTTTTCCTCCTCTGCTTTGGTGAGAGGTCTCAATCCCGTCTTCCAGGTGGAATTCCTGCTCCCGAGGTTCTCTCTTTACTTCACAAGAGCTGCTCTGTTCCTGGGAACCAGGACCTGGACCTAGGGGACGAAATCATTTGAGTTGGAACCTACATATTGGCCCCAAATGTTGGAACTCACTGTACCCCCGGAATGTTGGATTGGTCCTTCAAATAACGCAGATCAGGACCACTGAGAACACACAAGCAGGGCAGTTCAGACCAGGCCCTAACCCCTCAAAGTCTGGCCTAGGAGCCCTAAGAGACATTGAAAATCCCAGAAAAAGAAGTGCCACTACTGTGAAGGATACAACGCTGGGTCCAGGCAGCGCGGTTTTCTAGAACAAGCATGAAATGGGGAGGAGGCGTATCTGGTGTGAGTCCTTGCTGCTCTCCTGCGGGCTGTGTGGTCCTAAGAAACTCACTCTGCCTCTCTGACCTCCGTTTCCTCATTGGTTACAACGGGGCTATCCCGATCTCACCGAGGGGTCAATGCAACCTGTCACTAGAGTATTGAGACAAGAGCTGCAAACCTTACGGGGGCTCACTAACGCAGCGCCATCGCCCTACACGCAGGAGGCGACGGGCCGCGACCCGCGCGCGCAAGCCGTGGACCCTCCGCGGTTCCGGGAGCCACCCGCCGCGTCCGCTCCAGCGGGCAAGGAGCCGGAGCCGGTCACGGCCGCGCCCTCCCGCAGACCCCGCTCGCTCCTCCGCCGGCGCCGCAGCGCCGCCACCCGCCCCGAGGCCCCGCCAGCAAGAAGGGCGCGCAGGGCCGCGCATGCGCGGGAACGCCCGTCCCCCGGGCCCGCCTGGCGAGCGGCGGTCAACCAGAGGGTCCGCTTCCCGTCAGCCTCCGCGGCAGGAGCCTAGGCCTCGCTGTCGGGAGGTGGAACCTGGGCTGCTTCCGCCAGGTCCGGCAGGGGGCGCAGTCGGGCCGCTTCGCTCGCGAGCACGGGAGAGGCTACGCGGAAAACTAACGTAGAGAGGCAGCCGGCAGTTTAAATATTTAAAAAAAAACACCCGTGACAGCAGGCAAAGCGGTTTAGTGCTAGAGATTACATACCGCTTTCCTGAGTGAAAAGACGCAATTTTTTAATCCAAGTGTCAACAAGGTTTTTTTTGGTATGTTTTTGCACTTTGCTCTTTTATACTGTACCATTGCTTTTAATGTAATTTAATTGTAAGTTTATATAGTTAATTTTTTTTTTATCAATGGCTGCGTTTAACAACCAGGAAAATTCCTGAAAATTGATCAGTTGGCTCTCAGGAATACAAGCCAGTTTCAGCAAAAAAAAAAAAGTTGCCGCAGAGTCGATGCCCAGACTCTTCGACGTGCCCCGAGGCGCCTCTGTGTGGACCGGAACCGCCAAGGTTTCGGTTAGCAGCTTAGCCGTTTGGCCACTCCGGGACTTCAGTTTTCACACACACCTCCTCTTTGCCAAATATTGTAAACGGTTATTTTTTAACATACTATTTTGAAATAATTATCGATTCACAGGAAGTTATGAAGATGGGACAAAGAGGCTCTGTGTACACTTACCCAGTTTCCCTCATTGTTTACCTTTTAAGTAACTGTAGTACAATAAATATCAGAACGAGGAAATTAATATAGAATCTCGGACTCTACCTGCTGAATCAGAATGCGCATTTTAGCAAGATCCCCAGGTGATTCGTATGCAAAATAACGTTTCAAAAACTCTGAAACAAACAGGAAGTTGACATCGGTATAAAGTATGTGTATAATCCCATGTCACGTGCATAACCACCACCAAAATCCATATCCAGAACCATTTCGTCACCATGAGATCTCCCCTGCTACCCTGTTTTAGTCACACTCTCCACCATCCCTAACCCGGGCAGCCACTAATCTATTCTCCATTAAAGTTTTGTCATTTTGAGAACGTTATATAAATGAAATCATACATCATGAGACGTTTTGAGATTGGCTTATTTCTCTTATTTCTCTCAGCCAAATTCCCTTGAGACCCATCCAAGATGTTGCACCTACCGATAATCCATTCCTTTATGGATGTACCTACCGAGAAATATTTTGGCTGTTTCCAGTTTTTGGCTATTATATAAAGCTGCTATGCACAGCATGTACATGGTTTCATGTGAACTTAAGTTTTCATTTCCTAGGATAAATGCACAGGAGTGCAAATGCTGGGTCAAATGTTAATTTCATGCAGCTTAGCAGTAAACTCTTTACAGCAAACTGCTAAAATATTTTCCAGCTTGGCTATGCCGTTTTACATTCCCACCAGTACGTATGAGAGCTCCAGTTCATCCACTCATCAACACATAAACAAAATGTGGTATATCCATACAGTACGTTATTATTCAGCCATAAAAAGTAATGAAGTATTGACACTTGCTATAACGTGGATGGATCTTGAACATACTATGTGAGAAGGGAGCTGTAACGCTGGAGACAGCCAGAAAGATGGTAGCACAGAAGGCAATGGAGCAGCAGCAAGAGCCACAGCTGCAAGCGACAGCAGGAACCAGGAGTCTGGCAGAAGGCTGCTGTGGGGCTTGCTGACCCACGAAGCTAGGAGCTTTGTAGCACTTGCTCGAGCAGAGCAGAGGTGAGGCCAAGAGGCCAAGGGCCACAGAGAGGCCTGCCTGTGGGCATGGCTGCAAAGACGCTGTCCTGATTAAAGAGCTGTATGTTGTCATCCCTTATCCTGAATTGTAACCTGTTACTTCCCTAATAAACCCTATAACTGAGTATGGTCTGTGAGTTCTGTGTGGCCATCCCAAGGAATTATGGAACCCAGCAGAGAAGTAGAGTGCCATCGGAGGGATGGCTGGTGTCAGATTCAGTAAAAGGGCTGGAGAGAGGAGGTAAGTCTGAGCTTCGCCTCAGAGCAATCAACCTTGGGTGTTGATGCTGTTGATTCTTTCTCCCCCTTGTTAAGTTGGAGGTCAGACGCCCCCACCCACCATTTTTACAGCTTCCTTTCCGGGTGTGAAAATGATCTGGGATTAGATAGTGGTTGTATAACATCGTGAATGCACTGAAAGTCCTGAATTGTATGCTTGAAGATGGTTAAAGCTGAATTTCATGTTATGTGGATTTTATCTGAATAAAAGTACAAATCAAACATGAGGGCCTTGGAATTTTTGAGAATGACAGGTGAGCTTGTGTCAAAATTTGAAGGTGTTAAAAGATGAATCAGAGTATGTAGGTTCATAAATGGCCTTTTCCACCCTTTGTTCAGTGTGGGCTTCACTAAAAAGGATAAGGGAGGCTTTTTTTTAAAGCAAATGAATAGCAATGTTACTGGGCAGGATCGGAGGGATTCAGAGTGGAAGACATAAGTACTGTGAAAGAAGTTGTTGCAATAATATAGGAGTGAAATTATTAGAATCTACACAAACGGGTAGACGTGAAAATAGAGAAAAGTCAACGACAATTTTAGTAGGCAAAAAACATGGGACTTGGAGGCTCCGTAAGCGTAAGCTTCATTTTCTTGTCGTTCCGGAATTTGACAATCGATCTGGTTCACAATGAATGTGTCCAAGACATGGCCTTGCCAGGCATATTTAAATGTTACCTGAGAATGTTTACATTTGAGAAAACATGGGAGATAAGCAAGCACAGGGAATTTTAGTTTTTAGCTACACTTCTTAAGCTGAAATTCTTCTCTAAGTGGCAACCTTGTATTTGGACGTCCAATTATAGCACCAGATATGGATAACTTAGAATAAAGCGTCAGATATGGCTATAGGGGAGCCTGAGAATAGGAGCCCTGGTGGCGCAGTGATTAAGTGCTCACCTGCTAACTGAAAGGTTGTTGGTTCAAACCCACCAGCCACTCCCTGGAAACCTTATGGGGCAGTTCTGCTTTGTCCTACAAGGTCACCTTGAGTCAGAGTCGACTGCATGGCAAGGGGTTGTTTTTTGGTTTGGTGAACAGATTACTGAGCATGACACGGTGACACTCTATTTTTCTCTCTGATACACATCAGTGTGGGAAGTGTCCAGAGGATCAAAATCCAAATAATAAGATCACTACCTCCTGGCCTTTGAAGACCCTTTTAGGATGACATTGGCCTGAGCAGATCTTTGCTTCTCTGTCCTCACAGCTGTAGGTTTGAGGGTCTCTGTGAAGCACCCAGGTACTCCCGCAGTCAAGGCCAATTACCAAACTCTGTTTCATCCTGCTTATCTCCATCATCCTGTGTTCCCTCTGCTCCTTCTCCCAAGAGCCACCTGCATCCTACAGCAAAGGACATCTGTAGTAGTATTTTGCCATGGGTATTTCTACCATTTTGGCTAAAACCAACACTGTGGTTCTGGCCTTTAAGGCCACGCCACCAGGGACAAGCGTGAGAGTGTTTGGCACGGGGGACACCTAATGAGCATCGCCATCTGCTTCCTGATCCAAGTTGCTCCCCGTTTAACACAGACCTGTACTTGGAGCCTGGCCGCATCCTCACTGAATGCAATAAGCACCCCATCCTGCCTTTTACAGTGGCCTGGGCTACCTGGGCTCTTTGGCCTTGGGGAGCTTCAAGGTAGTCTTCCTAGCCGAGTCTGCCTGACTCCTTCAACAAAGCCAAGTTTCCAATGTCCAGCACGGTGGCGTTTTGCAGTATCTGGGTCACCTTCCTCCTGGTCTACCACAGCACCGAGGGGAAGATCATGGAGACCACACTGGCCTCCAGACTGGGGCTGCACGGTATTCCAAATGCTTTATTATTTTTCTAAGAACAGACGAAGCTGCCCTGAAAGGCTTATAGGATAATACAAATTCGGGGGCGGGGGGGCAGGGGGCAGAAATAAGCATTCTCAGGCTTTATTCTCATGGGTTTCACAAAATAATCAGAAAACCTAAAATTTAAACTACAAATGGAAATAAGAGAACATTGACACATTGTGAAAAATATAACCAATGTCATGGAACAAATTGTGTAAAAACTGTTAATTCAGAACCTAACTTGCTATGTTAACTGTCACCTAAAAAAAAAAAAAAAAAAACTAAACTGCATCACTCTTAAATCCCACATTAGATAACGGATTATCGTCTACATTTTCCGGGTGACACGTGACGTGCAGGACTGTGTTAACCACTTACCCAGATTTCCAACCCTGACTGTATCTTTGATTTCTTTCTGCTCCTAGTATTAACTGTCGCTCATGCTGAACAGTACTTATCTTTCCTTACTCTCCTAGTCACTTCAAAGACCTCTCCCCTGGAAACTGAAATGTTCTCAGACATTGGTTATACAGTAATTTTCCAGATGATTTAAAATGTTTCTATTATAAATTCTATTATATGCAACAATCTATTTTTGGACTCATTAAAACCTTAGTTTTTACCACTGAACAAATACCACACTTTAGTTTGCCTTAATATTTTAACAATTTCATAGTAAGTCACCCTCAGCATTCTTCTCAAATTTGTCTTGGATATTCTTGCACATCTTTTTTTAATTTTTTTATTATGAAATAATTACAGATGTATATACAGTTGTAAGAAAGAATACTGAGAGATCCAAAGTACCTTTCATTTAGTTTTCCCTGAATAGCTTTAGTTCAACACCAGAATCAGGAAATTGAAATTGATACAATCCAACAAGTTTATTCAGATTTCATCAGTTTTGCAAGAACTCATTTGTGTGTGTTTAGCTCATGCGATTTTATCACACATAGATTCGTGTAACAACTGTAATCACGATACGGAACTGTCCTATCACCACAATGCTCCCTCATGTTATCGCCCTCACACACATACCCATGCCTAACCCTGGCAACCACTAACCTGTTCTCTGTAATGATACATAAATGGAATCATACAAGATGGAACCTTTTGAGATCGGCTTTTTTCATTCAGCATAATTCCTTGAAGGTCCATCCAAGTAGCTATTGCTGAGTATATTCCACAGTTGGTAAGCACCGTGGTTTGTTTAGTCATTGTGATGGTTCATGTTATGTGGCAGGTTGGCTAGGCTGATTCTCGGTGGCTTGGCAAGCACTATGTAATCACCTTCCCTTTTGTGATCTGACGTGAGCAGCCAATCAGCTGGAAGAGGAGTTTTTTGGGGGCATGGCCTGCCTCCGGTATATAAATGGATGTTCTGGCAAAGCTCACTCTCCCTCTCACCCTGCAATCTCCTCTTCATCTAGCCTCTGGTTCTTGGGACGTGAGCCAGCAGAGGCCTCCAGCCTGTCACCTGACCTGCGGATTGCAGGTTTGTCAGCCCCCGCAACCATGTGAGCCAGCAGAGGCCTCCGGCCTGTCACCTGACCTGCGGATTGTAGGTTCGTCAGCCCCCGCAACCACGTGAGCCAGCAGAGGCCTCCGGCCTGTCACCTGACCTGCAGATTGTAGGTTCGTCAGCCCCCGCAACCATGTGAGTCAGCAGAGGCCTCCGGCCTGTCACCTGACCTGCGGATTGTAGGTTCATCAGCCCCTGCAATCATGTGAGCCAGCAGAGGCCTCCAGCCTGTCACCTGACCTGCGGATTGTAAGTTCATCAGCCCCTGCAACCCTGTGAGCCAGCAGAGGCCTCCAGCCTGTCACCTGACCTGCGGATTGTAGGTTTGTCAGCCCCTGCAACCCTGTGAGCCAGCAGAGGTCTTCCGCCTGTTGCCTGACCCACAGATTTGGGACTTGCCAGTCCTCATAATTGCATGAGCCATTTCCTTGAAGTAAATTTCTCTCTCCATACTTTTTTTTATACCTATATAAGCTTCACTGGTTTTACAACTCTAGAGAACCCAGACTAAGACAGTCATTTACCCACTGAGGGGCATCTGAGGTTGTTTCCAGTTTTGGGCTATTATGAATAAAAACTGCTATAAACATTTGTGTAGAGTTTTTGTGTAAGCACAGATTTTCATTTTTCTAGAATAAATGCCCAAAAGTTCAATTTATCATATGGTAAATGCCTGTTTGGTTTCTTAAGGAATGGACGAACTACTTTCCAGAGTGGCTAAGCCATTTTTACGAGGGATCTAGGTTCCTGACATCTGCATCAGCATGTGGTGTTATCACCATTTTTCACGTCAGCTATTCTGATGGGTATTACTTCCTTTCCTCGCCTACATACATGTAACTTCCAGACAGCATATAGTTGGATCATTTTTTTTAATCCGTTCTGACAATTGCTGTCATTTAATTGGTGCATTTATTCCTTATGTTTGTTCCTGAAAGAGTTAACATGGCAGGCCTGAGACAGCTATCCTTGGAAAGGCCTGCTTGCAAGAAGGATGGTCCTTGGCAGGTATCTGAGAACGGTCCCCAACAATGACATAAAACTTTCCCTAAATGATACGAGTGGCTCACTGGGCCAAACTGTTTATACAAACACTGCGGGTCGTGCTGAACAGCTGCTCTCCTGAGTCTGGGACTTCAGTGATTGTCGTCGTCACTCGGTGCTACGTGCCTCTCTGACCGAGCTTCAGGTGAACTTCCCTGGTAGGCAACGCTTCACACTTGTCACACTTGTTGCTAGGGGAACTGAGCGCTGCCTGGGTGACTCCACGGAGGGGGACTTCTGAAAGCTGTGTCTGGTTCCCTCTGGACTTCATCCACTGGGCAGCTTCCCTTTACTGATTCTGCTTTGTATCCTTTCACTGTAACAAATCTCAGCTGTGAGTACAACTGTATGCTGAGTCCTGTGAGTCCTTCTGTGAAAGACAATTTACCTCGATTGCAAAAATTTATTAAAGGTTTACTTACCAAAATAAACCTAAAATAATATGACCGTAAAAGAGAGGTTTAAATCAAGACTTCACAATTTCATATAAGCACAAAGACCAAACCTTCTACTATTAAAAAAAACCACAAAGGCCAAACCCTCTACTATTAGGATATCTTAATTTTTCAAAGTTAGTGTTGTAAAATCTTATACTTACCTTAAAGAATTATAGATTTTTAAAACTAGCATTAACAAACATGCCAAATGTTTTTAGAATTATGGATTTAGCACCTTTAACTGAATTTTTTGAAAAAAAAGCATGTCTCTTAGATGTATTCAGGACATGGCATAAAAGCCATATTTAACATAAATGAAATTAAATTAACACAGACACATTGCTCCTGAGGTACACTTCATTTGTGTGTGCGCTATGGGGTCGATTCTGACTCATAGCGACCTTATATGACAGACTACAACTGCCCCATAGGGTTTCTTAGGCTGTAATCCTCACGGGAGCAGATCACCAGGTCTCTTCTCCTGTGGACCCACTAGTGGGTTCAAGCCACCGACCTTTCGGTTAGCAGCCGAGCACTTAACGACTGCAGCACCTGGGCTTCTTCTGAGGTACGCCACTATGATATCAATATATTAAGTTGAAATAAGCTCAAAAGGCAAGAGAAATGTTTACATTACAAAATACTGAACAGGAATTTTTTGAAAAATACTGATTTCATAAGCTTCTGATGTAAACTGGTTACACGGCTACCACTTCTGTAAGAACAGCTGCTCACTGTTCCTCGGTTACCTGTAATGTTAGACTGAAAGAAGTGGTGTTTTTCTAGAAAACTAGCAGTATCAACATATGCTGGTTCTCACAAATACTATACGCATCACTGTGCTTCAACGTCCAATCCACTTTAGTTCCACATGACCTGAACACTTCAATAAATCCGTGTGCTGTGGTTTCTCTGCCTTTTTCAGGGCCATTTGATATATCTTCTGACTAGAGTTTAAACGAAGCCTCAGCACTCCACCTGCCTTCTCTGGTGTAGAAAAAAATGAACGTCTGATGCCCCATCCTGAATTCGGTAATCAGAGAGGCAACTCTCCACATCTTCAGCACTGAGGTAATTATCAAGGCAAGCAGGACCACAAATCCTTCGTCTCTGTGGGGACCCAGCACATGTAGACTTGACAGGTCGGGCATCAAACCAGCCTGGTGTACAGCTTTCTGTGGCTAAAAAAAAGTAAAAACTACATCATTAATATTTCTAACAAGAACGTGTAGTATTATTTTTCCCATTTTCCAAACAAGGAAGGTAAGGATGAACAGAATTAAATAAAAGACTTTAAGAAACATACCAAATACGTTTGAGAGCTGAGATTCAATCCCAGGTCTCTCTTACTCCAAAGCTTATAGAACCACCCCAACTTCCACCCGCAGGTACCAACTAACGTTACCCAGAGGGACTGTGCACAACTGAACTGAATCAAAATGGCACTTGGAGCACACACTGCATAGCCCCTCTGAAAAAAATCCTTAGAAATCACAAGATATTTTAAAACTATATATGTGTATCACTGGAAAATGAGAAGAGTCACCCCCAGTGGACATGGAATTTTGAAGAATTCAAGGAAGGTGAAATGACCATAGTCCAGCACCCTGCAGGCGATGGCAGCTGAGAAAACGCAAGAAGCTCCAGGGAGAGTTTGAGCTCTCAGGTTCCCTCCTCCTTGTGCCTGGAGGACTGGAATGCAGTCATCTGCTTACTCCCAGGCTGGCACTGTGAGAGTGACCAGGTGTGCAGGGTAATACCCCCAAGCTGCCAGGATACCCCAGGAATCCCATGCCAGTACACTGTCTCTTAGCACTCACTCACCCAGACTACATGCTCCATTCTACTATCAACACGTAAGGACACTGGAGTCAGGAAAAACACTAAATAGGCAATAGATAAGTGGTAACCTTGGTGAAGGGTAAGACAGTACAATACTGGAAAAGCCAGCACAATTTGCCCAAGGCAAGTTCATAAGTGCCATAAACACACTGAAACTCCCTGAGGGACTGAATTACTGGGCTAAGAGCCGTGGGGACAATGGACTCCAGGAACATCTAGCTCAACTGGCATAGTTTATAAAGAAAATGTTCTACCTTCTACTTTGGTGAGTGCATCTGGGGTCCTGGAAGCTTGTGGGCAGCCAACATATTCCGCTGGCGTCACCACATCTGGAGCAGGGGAGAGTGAGGAAATCCAAAGACACAGGGAAAGACTGGTCCAAAGGACTGATGGACCACAACTACCACAGCCTCCACCAGGCTAAGTCCCGCACAACTAGATGGCGCCTGGCTGCCACGACTGACTGCTCTGACAGGATCAGAATACAGGGTCCCTGACAAAACTGGAGAAAAATGTAGAACAAAATTCTAACTCACAAAAAAAGGCCGGGCTTGCTGGCCTGAGACCGGAGAAACCCTGAGAGTATGGCCCCCAGACATCGTTTTCGCTCAGTAATAAAGTCAAGCCTGGGGTTTACCCTTCAGCCAACGATTGCGCAGGCCTATAAAACAAAATGAGACTAAATGTGCACAGCAGCCCAGGGGCAAGGACTAGAAGGCGAGGGGACAGGAAAGCTGGTAATGAGGAACCCAAGGTTGAAAAGAGGACAGTGTCGACATGATGTGGGGTTGGCAACCAATGTCACAAAACAATACGTGTATTAACTGTTTAATGAGAAACTAGTTTGCTCTGTAAACCTTCATCTAAATTACAAAAAGAGAAAAAAGAAAGAACGGTATAAATCCATTTAATTCCACACACGAAAAAGAATACTTAGAGTCAGGCCAGCCAGGACCCTCAAAAAGAAAAATGTGTATACAACATGAGAGAAAAGCCAACACCCAAAAAGTGTCACCCAACTGAAAGGCCAAAAGCTACCATGGATGAAAACTAAACCAACAGAGCAGCAGGGGACTGTAAAAGATATATATCTAATATATTCAGAGAAATAAGAGGGGATAAGACACCTGTAAAAGAAGTAACATCTTTTATGAAAAAGAACAAACCGGGATTATCACATATTAAAAAGTGTCAAAATGTGGGGGGAAAAATGCTGATAGTATTAACGCAATAGCAGAAAGGGGGGGAAATTGGGAGACTGACACGGTGAGGCGGGAGACCCAGTCAATGCTGCAGAATACAGTGGAAAAGGAAAGAGTGTGGTTTTTATTTTTAAAGGGCCAAGTTACAATTTCTAATAGCCATCGACAGTATGTTCCAGAAGAAAAGAAAAGAGAGATGAATCTGGGGCAGTACACCCTGAAACAGTAGGATAATTTCTCCGAACTGGAGAAAAATGAGTCCATAGATTATATGTATATTACTAAAGCAGGAACATGTGTATAATCCAGTTGCCTTGAACATTCCAGGAATATAAATATTAGTCAGGTTAGGGCAAAGGTGCTTTCTGATTAGATTTATATTTATTTCATATACTGTCAAGATAAAAATTGGTAAATTGATTAAAAAGAACTTCTCTGTGAGAATAACTGTAATTGTCAATTACGAAGAAAACCCTTACACTTAACCATGAATAGCTGCTGACTTGTTTGTGGGAGGAGATACATAGGATTGTTGCTGATAAAAGTTGAATTTCACCTTGACGAGCAAACCTTCTCACTGCCTATGGCCTTAATTACTACGTTTTAATTAACAAAACAAATAAAGTAATTACCCTTGGAACCTTGTGGTCGAGAGCAACTACCTGGCTCTACCTTTATAACAAATTTTGGTTAAAGTAAAAATGAGTGATTAACATATCTGAACATTTTAAACCACGGGTTGAAAATCAGATTTACAGCTCTGGAAAGGAACCACAATCAGGTCAGCAGCGATGTTTATAAGAATGCAAGAGAGCAATGACTTCCACATGCCAAGGGCATATAATTTTGATCCTAAAATTTTCAATTAGATAGGAAAAAAACCAAGTATAAGGCCTAAGCGCAGATTTGTTTTACCCACGACCACTATTTTTCAGGATTATTGAAGGATGTATCTCGCAAAACAAAAAACTAATTCTAAGAGATGTGGTATACACAACTGTGATGGAAAACATTTATATATTGCTAAGACTAAATTAACATATATATTTTAAAATAAAATTCTACAATTAAGGCTGTAAAGGATTCCCATGTGAGAGACACCAAGTAGGAGGAGATGGGATAGGCACACGTGTAACATGTGACCAAGTGATCCCCTTCTGTGAATATGCCCAGGAGAAATCCTCCTAAGTGAAAGCTGGCAGGCGAACAAGCATCAGGATCAGTTTGAAGGAAATAAATATGCACAGAGCAACATGATTAGATGGGAGAACACTGTGCTGGGTGACAAAAGAACAAAAAAATTCACCAGCAGAGTATTACGTATTTGCACTGCAAACAAAGGCTCAGAAAATAAATTATACATTTTACAAGTTCACATATAAATAAAAGGATACATAAAATACATCCCATTAGAATTGCTGCCTACGGGTTCAGGGAATGGAAGTAGGAAATGGGCATTTCCCGGGAGCAAATATATAACAAAATGGACCCGAGTGTTATAAAATTAAGAAAAAATTTACTCACCACTATGCACCTGAGGTCCAAATTAGAAAAAATAGATACAGATTTATATAAAAATAAAATATGGAGGACATTCCCCTCAGTGAAAGATGTAGTAACAAGCACCAGATTAAACTTCTCATATGAAACAATAAAACAAAAATCAACAAAATATAAGGAATAACAGTTTTCAGAACACTAGACATGAGGCAACAAAGGGCAGTAATCCCCAGGAGATGGCAAACAAATGAGTCCCTACAATCGCCCCAGTTTACTGCTTGACAGAGTATTCCCGCTGTCAGGAAGACAAATTAGAGACAGAGCCTGGAAGACTCCCAAAGTTAGGAAATGGAGTTGAGAGTCTAGGAGAGGCAGCTAGAGTTCACAGGACAGAGCGCTAGAGAGAGAGGACCTTCATAATCTGCAGAGGTCGCCCTTGAGTATTCAGCGGAATATTGATCAGCATGTGCGTGTAAAGAAATTACCTAGGTTCCAGGAAAGAATTACCCAAAAGTATTAGCGGAAGCAATGCCTGGCACTCACAGGGAACCTGAAATAGTGTCTGTGCCTACCCGTCAGAGAGAAAAAATTCATAATTCATGGGCCATTAAGTAGAATATATAAGATCTTGCTTCAGTAGTGGGGAGTAATTAACCCTAAACTGAGTGTTATGGATTGAATTGTGTCCCCCCAAAACATACATCAGCTTGGCTAGGCCATGATTTCCAGTATCGTGTGACTGTCCACCATTTTGTCATCTGATGTGATTTTCCTATGTGTTGTAAATCCTACCTCTATGATGTTAATGAGCCAGGATTAGAGGCAGCTATGTTAATGAGGCAGAACTCAATGTACAAAATTAGGTTGTGTCCTAAATCAATCTCTTTAGAGATATAAAAGAGATAAGCAAGCAGAGAGACCTGGGAAACTCATATTGCCAAGAAACAAGAGCCAGAAGAATAGCACGTCCTTTGGACCTGGAGTCCCTGTGCTGAGAAACTCCTCAACCAGGAAAGACTGATGACAAGTACCCTCCCTCAGATCCAACAAAGTGAGGGGGCTTTCCCCTGGAGCTGGCACCCTGAACTTGGACTTCTGGCCTCTTAGACTGTGAGACTGTAAATTTCTCTTTGTTAAAGCCATCCACTTGTAGTATTTCTGTTATAGCAGCACTAGATAACTAAGATACAGAGCAATGCTCTGAACCTGCCTAACAAATCAAAGACAAAAATTGATAAAGACCGAACTGTTTTCAAGTAACTTAATTATAGCCCTGAAGATTTATATAAAAAAGATTTATAGGAATACAAAAATAAGTCATAATGTCTAACATTCAATAGAAGATTATCAAGCATACAAACTGGCAAGAAAACATGACCTACAATGAGGAGAATATCGATGAATTAAAACTGAACCAGAACTGACACAGATATTAGAATTAGCAGAAAAAGGACATAACAGGAGTTATCGTAACTATATTCTGTATGTTCAGAAAGTAAGGACATGGGAGACCCAAACTGATCTTCTAAAAATAAAAGCTACAATGTCAGAAATTAAAAATACACAAGCTGGGATAAACAGTAGATTAAAAATTACAGAACAGATTGTTGAACTTGAAGGCAACCAAGTTCATTTCTTCAAAATGAAACATGGGGGAAAAAATCCAAAAACATATCCGTGAGTAGCGTAAAACCAGCTTGGGGGCAGCACTTGACCTCTAACTTCATGAGGCAGGTAGGAAAATCACAATCTACAGCCCAAGGCTGATACCTATGAAGCAGAGGTCAAACACCTCCTCTCTCCTCCAACTTTACCAATTCTGACACCAACTGCCCCACCCACAACTCTCTCTGCTGGATCATTGCGATGGCCACACAGAACTCACAGACAATACTGACAATTATAGAGTTTATTAGGGAAGCAACAGGTGCAAACTCAGGCTCAGGAACACTCAGGATACAGTTCCTCCATCAGGACTGCCTCGTTTCAGCTGTGCTCACAGGCACGCCTCCCTCCGGCCCTAGGCCTCTGCCCTTCTCAGGCAGGCGTTATAAAGCTCTTTCACGCCCTGCCAGTAAGTCCCCAAAGGCACCCCGGGCACTCAGCTTTCTCACTCCATGGGCCAGGACGCCCACTGCTTGGTCTCCTGCTGGTCTCTCCTGCCACCACTTTTTGCTGTCTTCAGGGTTACAGCTTACTCTCTGTCTCCTGGTTCCAGGAGCTTCTCAGCCCAGGGATCCCGTGTCCAAAGGATGCAATCTCCGCTCCTGGTTGCTCTTCCTTGGTGGTGGTGGGATCCTCTCTCTCCTGCCTCTGGGATGGCTCACCTCAAGCCCAGTGGGATGGCAAAACTGACCAATCCCTCGGTGGCACACAATTACCCTATCTGCTCAATCCCGCCAATCATCTGCGGGGGGAGTTACCAAATGATGGTGAGAAAGGCCACGCAGCTATCCATCGCACTGCAGTAGTATGAGGACAACCAGTTTAATATATAGGTAATTGGGGCTCCTGAAGAAGGGGACGGGGAGAAACAAAAAAAATTTGAAGAAATAATAGCCTAAAACTTTCTAAACTTAATATAAACCATAAACCTATACTTCCAAGAAACTCACCAAACCTTAAACAAAAGACAACTGTATCAAAGAACATATAACGAAATTTCTTAAAAAAAAAAAAAAAAGTCTTAAACTAACCAGAAAAAACACGTTACACATAAAAGAACAAAGATAAGGATGACATCAGGTTTCTCATTAGAAAAAATACAAGCAAGAATAAAAAAGAGTGACATCTTTACAGTACCGAAGGAAGAAAACTATCAAAGTAGAATTTTATAGAGAACAAAAACATCTTTCAAAAACGAAGGCAAGTAAACTGGTGATGGTCTTAAAAAAAAATGAAGGCAAGACTTCCAGTTTAGGACAAGATAAACAGTACTTCATATTCCTTCTACCAAGTACAGATATAAACCCTGGACATTGTAGATAACGAGGCTCTGAAAGGTGGAAAGAAAAAGCAGATCAGCCTGGGACCTGAGGAAGAACATGGTGCTGCGCTCCCTCGGTTCTTTTTGCCTCGTATATATCCCATACTACGTGTTAGAGAAGCCAACGGCCTGGAAACATCAATAGGTGCAGGTCAAAAAAGCCTAAGGAAAGCCTGTTCTCTCTGGTCAAGGACAAGGAAAGGGGCAGTCTAGCAAGACAGAGAACTTTGAGAAATAACCACCCTACTCCACCCAAACTTCATGGAGAAGAACTGATTCCCGCCCTCACCCATGTTAGCTGTCTTCATTATCTTGTGCTGCTGTAACAAATTCCGTAAGTGGGCGACTTTAACAAACAAATTTATTTTCTTACAGTTAGAAGGCTAGAAGTTTGAATTCTAGGGGAATTCTAAGGGAAGCATCTCACTGCTCTGGGGAGGTCCCTGTGTCTTTTCAGCTTCTATTCCTCAGTTCCTTGGAGATCTTCATTTGGTATGGCATCTGTCTTCCTCCATCTGTGCTTCCTTGCTTTATGCATTGCACAATCTGCTCTTTTTATATCTCAAAAGAAACTGACTTAAGACACACCCTATACTAATACTGCCTCATTAACAGCAAAGAAAACCCACTCTGAAAAGGGATTATAACCATAAGTATAGGGGTTTAGCATTTACAATACATATTTTGCAGGGACACAATTAAATCCATAACATTAGCAAAGACTTAATACAAAGTCTAGACTTCCATCCACTCTTGCTGGGCTACAAGGCACACCTCACCCTCCCAGCCAAGGTGCTGTCATTGAGGGCCTACTATGGCACCTGAACATATACTGTGGCCTACTGCTATTGAGGCATTCCGCTCTGTCCCCATATTGTCAACAGAGGCTGAGTGGAGAACCTGGGCTTCCATCCACACCTGGCAGTAATGAGGTGGCCCTTCTCTTGCCCTGCTGGCACTGGGTCAGAGGAAAGTTGCTGAAAACAGGAGATTAAGAGCCAAGGTCTTGCAATATCCAGGATATCCTGGATCCAATAAGAAAAAAAAAAAAAATAGCTTGTCATACCAAGAACTAAAAAATATTGACTGGGATGATGAAAGAAAATCAACAGACATCAACACCAAAGCGCTGGAATATCTGACAAGGATTTTTAAGCAGCCACTGCAAAAAAAAAAAAAAAAAAGTCATCGAGTACTTATGAACATGCTTGAAACAAATGAAAAAACAGAATGACTCAGCAAAGCAACAGAAAATTTAAAGGAGAACCAAATGGAAATTCTACAACTGAAAAATACAATTACCAAAATAAAAACTCACAAGATTGGCCCCAAAGCAGAATGGAGCCAACAGAGGAAAAAAATCAGTGAACTTGAAGATCAAAAACCAAAACCAAACCCAGTACCGTCAAGTCGATTCTGACTCACACCGACCCTATAGGACAGAGTAGAACTGCCCCATAGAGTTTCCAAGGAGCGCCTGGTGGATCTGAACTGCCGACCCTTCGGTTAGCAGCCGTAGCACTTAACCACTACGCCACCAGGGTTTCCGAACTTGAAGATAACTAGTAGAAATTACCTAATTTGCAGGACAGAAAACAGATGGAAAAAATGAATAGAGCCTCAAGAAACTGTGGGTCTATAACAACAGATCTAACATTCATGTTATTTAAGTCCCACAGGGAAGTGTGGGGCTGAAAATTATTCAAAAAAAAAAAATGAAAAATCTTGATTTTCGCAAACAACATCAAAGGGTAATATGGGAAAACTATGAACACACATAAATTGGCAACTTTGACGAATGTACCAATTCTTGAAAATAGTACTACCACAACTCACCAAACATGAAATAGATGATTTGAAAAGTCCTATGACCATTAAGGCATAGTGGTTAAGAGCTCAGCTGCTAACCAAAAGGTCAGCACTTCGAATTCACCAGCTGCCCACTGGAAACCCTATGGGGCAGTTCTACTCTGTCCTATGGGGTTGCTATGAGTTGGAAATGACTCAACGGCAACGGGTTTTTTGTTTTGTTTTTCATAACTATAAAAGAAATTGGATTTGTAGTATAAAAACTTCCCCCAAAATCTCCAGATCTAGACAGTTTCAGTGAAGAATTACACCAAATGTTTAAAGAATTAAGCCAGTTCTATACAACATTTTCCAGAAGACAGTAAAGGAGGAAACACTCTCTAATTCATTTAATGATGCCAGTATTACCCTGATACCCAAACCAGAAAAGATAGCCAAGAGAAGAAAAACACAAGCATCTGCGATGAATATAAATACAAAAATTCTCACTAAAATATTAACAATTATTCAATAATATATATGTATTTTTTATATATACATAAGTTACGCACCATGACCAAGTAAAGTTTACTCCAGGTTTGCAAGGCTGGTTCAACATTGGAAAATCAATTCAATGACTACATCAAAAGGCTAAAAAGGAAAATCATACGATCATATTAACTGATGCAGAAAAGGCCAAAAAAAAAAAAAAAAACTCTTGGCAAATTAGGAATAGAGGGAAACCACTTCAACTTGGTTAAAAGTTATCTACAAAAAACTACAGTAATATCATACTTAATACTGAAAAACTGCACGCTTTCCTCCAAGATTACGAACCGGGCAAGGATGTCCACTCTCAGTACTCTTATTCAACATAATACTAGAAGTCCTAGTCGGCAAAATAAAGGAAGAAACAGAAATAAAATTCATGCAGATAAGGCCAAAATACAACTGCCTTTTTTTTTTTTTTATTTGCAGGTGGTACGTATCTTAGGTATCTAGTGCTGTTACAATAGAAATGCCACAAGTGGATGGCTTTAACAAACTGAAATTTATTTTCTCATAGTTTTGGAGGCTAGAATTCCAAATTCAGAGTGCCAGCTCTAGGAGAAGGCTCTCTGTCGGCTCTGGAGGAAGGTCCTTGTCTCTTCAGCTTGTTTCCTGGCTCCTTGGAGATCTCCATGTGGCTTGGCATCACTCTTCCCCCATTTGTGCTTGCTGGCTCTCTTGTTTAATCTCTTTTATATCTCAAAAGAGATGGACTCAAGACACACCCTACACTAATCCTGCCTCATTAAATAACAAAGACAACCCATTCCCAAATGGGATTATAACCACAGGTGCAGAGGTTAAGATTTATAACACATATTTTGGGGAACACAACTCAATTCATAACAGTGTGATTGTTTACATGGAAAATTCAAGGAATCTACAAAATAAATAAAACTCTTAGAACAACTAAGCTAAGCAAGGTCGTAGGATACATCCTCAATGTACAAAAATCAACTATATGTACTAAGAATAAAACATGGCAACTAAAATAAAAATATACTGTTTACAATAGCTCAAAAATATTAAGTATTTAGGTATAAATCTAGTGAAACATAATGGAAGTTGTATACTGAAAACTACAAAATGTTTATGAAACCTCCGGGTAAAGGAGGGAGCTCTGAAGATTGGGGCTACACAAAGGGTTTTAAAGATAGAGTTCTATTTCTTAAAATGAGTAGGAAACTCATAGATCATAGATTAAGTAGTATTTTTTATATCTTCCAGAAATGTTTCATATCTTTTGTGTCAAATAAATACACAACATCTTGATCAAAATTAAAATACACGAAAGCCTGAGACAAAGCCGTAAAACCACTCCCACACAAACCTGGTAGATTCTGGTCATTCCAAGCTGAGTTGTCAAAAAGGAAGCACTGCAAAATGTATTCAAGCTGTAACTAGAAAACGAAAAAAGAAAAAACAAAAGCTGACCCCAGGTACTCAGCAGAAAGGTTTGGCCAAGAGGCAAAAGAAACCAGTGAGTGAATCTTTCAGAACAAAGTATACAGATTTAGTGAAGCTGATGAAGAGCACAGGGAAGAGATGCCGATACAAGGGGAAGAAGGGCAATCCTTAGGTAAAAAATGTTCAAAGGTTTGAAACTGTTTCCTCAGGGAGCTGGAAATGGGGGGAAGATGAAAGAGTGGCTGCTCTGGGAAACAGAGCCTTGTGCGAGTCTGTGCCTTTTGAAATATATCAATGTATTGCTTTATCAAAATATTACTACTAATAAAGAGCCTCTTCGCACCAGGGCCCAATGCCCTTGATGGCGTCCCTGCAGGCAGGCGCGGGACTCTCATATCTGCAGGGTCAGAGACGGTCGCCCACCCAAGACTCCCCAAACAGACACCTTCGCCCTGAAGAAGCTCTTCCTTTTGGATCCTCTAGCCCGTCAACCGATGGACTGGCTGCTCCTCTCCTGGGGCCACCGACCCTCTGGGCTCCCTCTGCCGCGATCCCGGATCTCAGCTCCGCCGTCCCCCCACACCCAGTTCTCCCAGTCTCCGACCCCCGGGTGTGCAACCTGCCCAGGGCGCCCCTCACCTCGGGCTCCGAGTCTCCACCTCCGGCACCTCGCCTGTCCCTCCTGAGCACCTAAAGGAGAGTGGAACGCGCAGCACTGGGCAGTCGCACCCCAGGCAGTTCAGGCTTGTTCACCATCACCATGGAAACCCCTCCTAACGCTCGGGGGCGGGGGCCTCTGCCTACAGCTCCCGCAGCGCCGTGTGCAACAGGCGCTTCCGATCCCTGCCGTGCCACCTGCCCTGGGCTCCTGGGAGCGGCGGCCCCGGAAGTCCGTGTCCCCGCCCTTCCAGCGGCTGCCGACGTGACCGCGGGCCCGTCCGGCTAGCTCAGCCCCACCCTCAGCTCGCGAAAGTTCCAGGGCAGAGGCGGAAGGGCGGAAGTGCCGCGGCGGGCGCCATTATGACGCGTCCGGAGCCGAGCCGACGACTGGCCGGCAGGCCGCGGGGCGGGGCTGAGGCTCGCGCAGAGGGGCGGTGCGAGGGATTCTAGCCCAATGCCCTGGGCAGTGCTCCTTGGCCCCGCCTCGGCCTGTGGGCGGGGCCCCGGCGGGGCGGGCCCGCGAAGGCGTCATTGTGACGCGCCCAGAGCGGAGCCAATGGTTGGCCGGCAGGGCCCGAGGCCCCTCGGCGGAGCCAGGCAGGAAAGCGGCCGAGGGAGTTGGGCGGCTGGGTTGCTGCGGGTAGAGGAGCGGCGGCACCGGCACGAGCCCTGCTTAGGGAGGGGAAGGGGCCGGCCTCAGCTCCCGGAGGATGCTGACTGACGAACACCCGAAGAGGAGCCCACGAGGCCCCTGAACTGAAGAGAACCGTGAAAGAAGAAAATGAGCCTTGCCGAGGGAGCAGTCTTACAACAGCGGAGACGGAGTAAAGGCGTCTCGGAGTGCGAGGGCCTAAGGTGGGCCAGCCGTGTCGCAGGCGTGGGGACACGGAGATGAGGAAGTCGGCTCACCCGGCCCCGCACCTTGGCCGCTGGCCTGAGCCTCAGGGATAAAGCGCTGGGTGGGAAAATGTCACCACCGTGAACTTCACTGCTGGAGAAATACTGAGTTCCTGCTACATCCACACCAGCTGGGTTTTTGCTCCAAAAACCAAGACAGAACTTCCCAGACATTTGTTAAGTATATTTGTGTGTCATCCATTGGATTCTGACACATAGTGACCCCATATGACAGTAGAACTGCCCCCACAGGGTTTCCTGCGCTGTAATCTTCACAGGAGCAGATCGCCAGGACTTTTCTCCCGTGCTTAACCATTGCACCACCAGAGCTCCTTTAAGTTGGAATTAGCAGTAGGGAAAGCTGCTAAGCAATATCCTTTTACTTTTCATCACCACACTTGAAATTCATTGCTTGCTTAATGTTAAAAAAAAGTAGCGCTTACGGCGATACATGGTATATCTGGCCTGGTTGTTTCCACTAGACCAAGGCATTCCCCTCACAGAATACCAGAGGAGGACTGACCTTGTGGAAGGAAAAAAAAATGAGGCCACTCTAGTTACGCCTGAACAGAGATAAAAACAAAGACCCTACAACCACAAAAGTGACCAAACATCCCTTCTCCAGCTAATATGACTACTGCTGCTGCTTCCTTTCTCCTGCTTTCTAGATAAAAATTATTTAACTACTCAAGCACTAAATTCCTCCTGCTTTCTGGCAGCACCCAATCAAGAACAGACCCCCATTTCCTTGGACCCTTCGCAAAGTCATTTAACATAAGCTCAAATCCTTCAAGCAAGCCCTCTCAACACCCTCTTCCTGAGACACCCCATGGTTCCTCACGGTGTGAAGTCTGTCTACCTCCTTGCAGCAAATAATAACACACCTTTGACCATAACTATGTCCCTGGTGGTCTTTGGTTGGTAGGCATCCCCGGAATGAATAAAGTTTTGTATTTGTGTATGAACTATACATAACTCATACACACACAAAAAGAAAACGTCAGAACCAGTACTTTAATGAGAAATCAAAAGCAGGCATTTCTAAGTGGAGATAGATCTTGATATAGAAAACGCTTGCATGCTAAATGCAATGTGGAATCCTAGATTGGATTTTGGAACAGTAAAAAGACATTAATGGGAAAGCTGATCAAATCAGGTTAAAATCTGTAGTTATAAGTAATGTACTAATGTTAATGTCTTAGTTTCTACAAATGTACCCTGGTCATATAAGACGTTAACTATAGGAGAAACTAGGTAAAGGGTAAATGAGAGCTCTCTGTACTATCTTCGCAACTTTTCAGTGGATCTAAAAAATTATCCCAAAATAATTTTATTTAAAAAGAAAACAAAAAACTTACATGCACAGCTCACTTCGGGAGGAACCTTGTTTTTCTTTTGGGTGGACTGGTAGGGATGGTTGTCATATCATGAGTGACCCTGGCAGGAGCGACAAGAATATAATCAATCACAGCTGCCCTCTTGCCTCAATCTCTAGCCTCTGGCTCTTCCTGACATTTCAGGGTTCCCTCCTGGGTCCCCATACAACCAAACCCCTTGACACTGGGCATGCACTGAACTTCACCACACCACGTCTCAGTCCTGTCCCACTACTGCATTGTCACACAGACCCAAGTAGGTCCAGGGCTTCCGACTCCTTTCCTAGTGGAAATAACTCAAGTTGTAAATGGGTAAGAACCACAAACTCCCAGAAGGAGAAGTGTCAAGGCAGCACTGTCAATGGGAGGAGAAGGAAGGTGTCTGTTTCAGCTCTGCCAACACATTAACCCATCTCCTGAGCTTGGTTTTGCTGAGGCCCCCAGGCTTCAACCCAGGCACGGGGGTTAATGGACACCGTAAGGGAGAGCGTGGGGCTCTGACACACCAACAAAACATAAACAATTATTACCCAGCCTGAGCACTAGACAGTCACTGTGGGACAGAGTAACAGGCTGGCCTTGTGCAGCAACAGTGGACAGAAGCTTCCATTCGGGGAGTCCTCTCCTAGTTAGAGGAAGGTGGATGTGCGTGTTACAGAGGGAAGGAAAGATGAAGAGTGTGACTTAAGACAGTCAGGACTTTGGGAGAAGGGGTTTGTCTTCTGGCATCTGGTGGCTTTTATTATGTGGTAAGGATGGAAGTTCTCTAAAGCAGTGCTGTTCAATAGAAATATAATGTTAAATTTTCTAGTAGCCACATTTTGAAAAAGTAAAAAGAAACAGGTGAATATTAACAAATAACATTTGTATTTGACCCAATATACCAAAAATATTATCTCAATATGTAGTCAATATATAAAATCCTTAGACGTTTAACTTTTTAAAAATTAAGTCTTTGAAATCTGGTATTTTACACTTATCAAAACCAAACGCGTTGCCATCTAGTAGATTCTGACTCATGCGACCCTAATGGACAGAGTAGAACTGCTCCATAGGGTTTCCAAGGAGCACCTGGTGGATTTGAACTGCCAACCTTTTGCTTAGCAGATGTAGCTCTTAACCACTGTGCCGCCAAGTTTCCACTAAGGCCTACAGCACCCGGTATTCCCAGGCAGTCCCCAATCCAAGTATTAACCAGGCCCAACCCTGCTTAGCTTCCGAGATTTATACTTACAGCACATCTTAATTCAAACACTACATTTTCACGAGGAATATTTGATGTGTATTTTCATATTTACAGTAGAAAAAGTAGGTTCACATACCCATATTGTTCCAACATAAACTCTTTCCAATTAACTGAATTGACTATTGGTTTTTAAATTTAAAGTAAACAAAATTTAAAAGTCAGTTCCTCAGTCACAGCACTAGCCACAT
Source organism: Loxodonta africana (assembly GCF_030014295.1). Taxonomy (NCBI): domain Eukaryota; kingdom Metazoa; phylum Chordata; class Mammalia; order Proboscidea; family Elephantidae; genus Loxodonta; species Loxodonta africana. The sequence goes on along the minus strand of NC_087357.1, from coordinate 79,131,079 downwards.
TTCAGGTGTTCAGTGGTTAGCTAATGGCTTCAGTATCACACAGTACTGCATTAAACGAAGAACCTGAAAAACGGTTGCCATCCAGTCAATTCCAACTCATAGCGATCCTATAGGACAGAGTAGAACAGCCAGTGCATTTGAACTGCCAACCTTTTGCTTAGCAGCTGAATGTTTAACCACTGTGCCACCAGGGCTCCCAGACTGAAAAGGAGGAACCAAAATCTTGCTATCCTCAATCTGTCCCTCTCTGTAAGGGCCACCTAGTGGCTGTGTCTCTACTGTAAGCCACTGCCTTTCTTAACTAAGCCTGGAGGGTTACAGCCTGTTATCTGATAACTCGTGATTATGGCAGGTGCTCTCACTAATTATTTCAGAGTAAACCTCAGCTTGTTTTTTTTTTTTTTTAAATAGTGTTTTCAGTGAAGGTTTACACAGCAGTTTAGGTTCCCATTCAACAATTTCTAAGCAAACTGTTCAGTGACATTGGTTACCTTCTTCATGATGTGTAAATACTTGCATTATTTCCATTCTGTTTGTTCCACTAGTCTAGTATCCCTGCCCCCTTACCTTCTCATCTTTGTTTTAAAGTGATTGGTGACCATTCTCATATAGATGATTTTTTAAGAGCACGGTACTCACGGTTGATATTCTTCATTTTGTGAGCCAATCTGTAATTGAGCTAAAAGGTGACCTCGGGCTAATTTCGATTGAAAGTTTAAAGAATATCTCAGGGCAGTAGTCTTGGGGAACCCTCCAGTCTCAACCATTCCAGTAGGCCTGGATTTTTTTTTTTAAGAAGTTGAGGTTCTGTTCCACATCTTTCTCCCATCAGGTAGATAAGGCCCTGATTCATGTCAACTGTCTTGTAGACTAGTTTCTTCTTTGACTGTTTGGTTTCCTTCTATCTCTTTTGCTCTGGGTAAGTAGAAACCAATAGTTGTATCTTAGATGACCGCTCGCAAGCTTTTAAGACCTCAGACACTACTTACCAAACTAGAATGCAGAATATGAACTTTATGAACAATATTATGCCAGTTGACCAAGATGTCCCATGAGAATATAGTCCTAAACCTTCACACCCAGAAAACCAATCCCAAGAGGTGTTTGGTTATGTCTAAGAAGTATCTGTAACCGTGCCCCTATGTACTTCATGATATTTGAATATATGTGCAAAAGTCACATAGCTACATATACATATGTATATACCTATATATAAACCCATATACACTCACAAGAATAAGGCATAAGGAAGACAGAAGAAGAATTATTGCCTTTGAATTGTGGTGTTGGCGAAGAATATTAAATATACCATGGACTGCCAGAACGAACAAATCTGTCTTGGAAGAAGTACAACCAGAATGCTCCTTAGAAGCAAGAATGGCGAGACTGTGTCTTACATACTTTAGACATGTTGTCAGGAGGGATCAGTCCCCAGAGAAGAACATCATGCTTGGTAGAGTACAGGATCAGTGAAAAAGAGGAGGACCCTCAACAAGGTGGACTGACACAGTGGCTGCAACAATGGGCTCAAGCATAAGAACAACTGTGGGCCTGGCGCAGGACAGGGCAGTGTTTCGTTCTGTTGTACATGCGGTCGCTATGAGTTGGAACCCACTCGACGGCACCTAACAACAATACTCATATCCCTACATGCATACACATATACCCACAAATTTTGGTTGTTGCTATGTTTGCAAAATTACATATGCCATGGCAATTAACAAAAGGTCCTTTTTTCTTACGTGTATCTTCGGGACATCACCTACCTTCGTCAAGTGCACTTACCTGTGCAACACTTCACCCTCTTTCTGTTACCTTTCCCATCACCAAAAATAATAAGTGTCTATTCTTTTTTATTGTCTAGAGAGTGAATCCTCCCTCCCGCCCCAATCCCTGGTAGCCACTAATGAATATCAGTTTCCGTTCATGTCATTTCATAAAAGAATATACAAAATATATTTGTGATTGACTTATTTTGTTCAACGTAACGTTAAACCTCAGGGTTTTTTTGTTTTGTTTTTTGTTTTTAGGAAGTTTCACTTGTATTTACAGAGGAAAATGCAGCCTCACCTGCATGTTCCAAACCAAACCCACTGCCACCAAGTCTATCCTGACTCACGGCAACCACGCGTGTTACAGAGTAGAACTGCTCCGTAAGGTTTTCTTGGCTGTAATCTTTATGGGAGCAGGTCACCAGGCCTTTGTTCTGCAGAGCCGCTGGGTGAGTTCAGACTGCTAGCCTTTGGGTTAGCAGCCAATCACAAACGACTTGGGCCCTGCGGGCATTCGTTTTAACCCTGCAGACGTGATTCTCAGCGTGGAGAATGTTTCTCAGGATGTGTAACAACCCTAGAGACTTAATCTATCGCCATTTGTCACCCCATGGAATGTTAACCTAAAATGGATTATTTCACACTGAAGTCAATGTGATCCAACTTGTAAGATTTGAAAGTAACTTGTTAAAAAGTTACCTTATTTGTGAGTAGCACAGGGACTAGAAATCTCCAGAACAGAAGGGTGAAGGGTGAATCTCAAGAACGAGGCATATGGAAGTTTGCTCTTGACTTTCCCTCTAGGGTTTAAGCATGGTTGACTTTTATTTACAGTTTTTAGCATAAACTAGAGTTCTCAACAGTGTTAAATATATACTTAAACAAGGATTGACTGGAGTTGTGTTACTTTTGTATTAACCTTTATATTTTATTCCTATGTGATTTATCCAAATTTTTGTAGTGTCTAATAAAATTTTTTTTAGTTACTTTTGGCTCCTGAGACTTTTTATTTTTTCTGAAAATGTATCGTGTATGATGTCGCTCAGGTTGGTGGTTAGCTCTCTAAAAGCAGAGATTAAAGCAAAAACAAAATTAATCCCATTGGAAATAAATTATTTATAAATTCATAGTTCGTATTTCCAAGAAATCCCAAAATTCCTTTACAGATTTTAATAGATTCATTTATAGTTTCAAACAGAAACAATGACTAAATGGTTTAGACCAGTCCGAGGTGCTTCCACCTAAAATTATAAACCTTACTTAACTGGGATTTTCCAAACACACATTCTCTTGAGACTTCTCATATTAAAGCCAAGAACCCTTGTGTTATGGATTGAATCGTGTCCCCCAAAACTACGTGTTGTACCTGTGTTTTTAATCCCATTTGAGGATGAGTTTTCTGTGTTATGTTAATGGGGCACTATTAGCGTGTGTTTTTTAAATCACTCTCTTTTGAGATCTAAAAGAGCAGATTAAGCAAGGAATAAAGGAATCAGAGATGGGGGAAGATAGATGCCAGGCCACATGATGATCACCAAGGAGCCAAGGAATAGAAGCTGAAAAGAGACAAGGACCTTCCCCTGGAGCAGCCAGCGAGAGAGAGTCTTCCTCTGGGGATGGCACCCTGAATTCGGAGTTGTAGCCTCTTAAAGTGTGAGAAAATAAATTTGTTTGTTAAAGCCATCCACTTGCGGTATTTCTGTCATAGCAGCACTAGAAAACTAAGACACCTTGCAACTATTAAAAATCCATTACTCAGTCAGATGCAGATCTTAAACTCTCGTAAAAACACCAGGCTTAATGGTCTGAGACTGGAGGGACCCTGATGGTCATGGTCCCCGGGCCCTCTGACAGGCCAAGATTGGAACCATCCCGAAACCAACTCTACATACAGGGATTGGCCTGGACTATAAGACAGACAATGATGCTGGTGAGGAGTGAACTTCGTGGCTCAAGTAGACACATAAGACTATGCGGGCAGCTCCTGTTTGGTGGCGAGATGAGAAGAAAGAGGGGGACAGGAGCTGGTTGAATGGACACGGCGAATACAGGGTGGAGAGGAGGAATGTGCTGTCTCACTAATGGGAGAGCAGCTGGGAGTGCACTGTGGGGGGTGTGTGGCTTTTTGTATGAGGGACTGACTTGGTTTGTAAACTTCCACCTAAAGCACAATAAAAAAAAAAAAAATCCGTTAACTGTCAAGTTGATTGTGACTCACAGCAGCCCCATGTGTTACAGAGTAGAACTGTTCCATGGGGTTTTCTTGGCTGTAATCTTTATGGAAGCAGATCGCGAAGCCTTTCTTCCAGGGTACCACTGGGTGGGTTAGAACTGCCAACCTTTAGGTTAGTAGTCAAGAGCAAACTGAACTTACTCATTTTTTCCCCCAGCTTTCTCGAAGATGCTTAGTAAAAAAAAAAAAAAAAAAAGACTACTATTTTTCTCAAACTGAAGTCTTTGGTATTTCCTCTTGAATGCCAGGCTTCCTTACTGGAGGAATTTGGCTTACTCCCAAATAAAATATTTGTTATAATTTTTATAACTAGACTCCACAATCTGTCATTTAACAATGGATTCAATGTTTATGACTGAATTGTAGACTGAGTTAGGTGGCCCTCTGGCTTAAAGAGAACAAAAGGAAGGTCTGACCAGTAATAACTAATGGGTTGTCACCTGGCAGAAGTCAAACACTGAGGAGGACAGAAGAGAGTCAAAGACCCCTTATTTCATTGCTGAGGAAACTCAGCTCAGGGAAGTTAAATGACTTCCGAAGTTACTCAGATGGTAAATGGCTGCTCACAAACCCAGTATTCTTAGATTCCATTCTAATGATCTTAATCGAGACAGATAGTTTTTTCTAGATCGATTATTGTGTGTATGCGTATGCCTGTGTGTGTGCGTATGCATGATCTTAATATATAGGGCATCCACTTAGCACAGCAGTGTGCGACTGTAACAATGACCATGTGAGCTGAAACAGTGCAGAGTGATCTTAAGGATCAATGGGAAAAAATTATGATTGTTCTGTGACCTCTAAAACTGTTGGTCAAAACATCAAAAACGCTTACTGTCAGTTATAAATGTACAGAGATATGAAAAAATAATATATTTAGTACCGTGTCACTTAAAATATTAGAAATGTTGAGAATTAAAGTGTTTTACTTGAAAAAAAGAAGTATCAAGGATAGTCCTTGCCTCTTCTACTCATCATATGGCTGACGACATGGAGGGCGTCTACACCTTGATGTTATGGATTGTGTCCCCCAAAATATATGCTGGAACCCTAACTCCTACACCTGTGGGTGTAATCTTCTTTAGAAATAGTTTTTTCTTTGTTAATTAGATGATGCCTGAGTAGGATGAGTTCTAAATCTAATCATCTCTGAGTTATAAAAAGAGCAGATTACATGTGGGCAGGAACACGGGGGAGGACAGATGCCCCCCAAGGATCTGCAAGGAACCAAGGAGTGCCCATGGCTACCACCAGGGAAGCACCCACCATGGCCAGACGCTGGCTTGGGTGGACTTTTAGCCTCCAGAACTGTGAAAGAAACGTTTTGTCCTTTAAAGCCACTCGCTTGTGGTATTTGTTACAGCAGCACTAGGTAATTAAAACACTTGGTGAATTGTCATATTCCTTTGTAAGTCTGGATGAGCTTCCAACATTTTATCCTTTGCATTTTCTATGTCACGAAATATCTACAATGTGAAGTTTAATATGAAGTTTTTTTTGCCTGCATCAGTTCCTCTGGGACATCTTCATCCTTTTGTCACGACCACTTCCTCTTTTGTTGCCAAGTTCCTGTCAACAAGTTCTTCTGGTTGCAGATCTAGTCTCTTGAATGGTGGCAGTAAACATCACACCAGCCAGCTGTTTTTTGATCACTCCATTTACATTTGATTCTGATTTCACTTCCAGCATTATCACTTTTCGTTTCTCTGCTGCATTTTCATCTGTGTTGGTCAATTTCCTCTTTTGATTATCCATTTTTGTAAAATGCCAGGTGGGCTTATGGCTGGGAGACAACAAACAACACAACTACATTCTTTTCTGTCTCTGCATAAATTGAACAGCAAATGCCCAGTGATCAATCACCGAAAGACTTTCAAAGAAATGGTCACTGACCACGATACACGTTACATAGTGATGTGTGGACTAAAGAGCTAGCGGCGAAGTTTCTATTTTATGCAATTATTCAATTTTATATATTGTAGTAACTGAACTCTGAACCATGTCGTTGGGGGACTAGTGTTATTTAACTAAAACTATGGTAAGTGAAATTTGTACATTTCAGAACCTTGTAAAGCTAGGACTGGCTGTGTCTGCATGCAGTATACCCAAAAAAACCAAACCCACTGCCGCTGAGTCGATTCCAGTTCATAGTGACCCTACAGGATGGAGTAGAACTGCCCCATAGGGTTTTCAAGGAGCACTTGGTAGATTCGAACTGGCCATCTTTTGGTTAGCAGCTGTAGTACTTAACCACCACGCCACTAGATTATAAGAGGAACACAGACTTGATTTGAATCTGGGATCTGCCACTTGCCATCTGGGTGACCTTGGGCAGGTCCCTCACCTGTAAAATGAGATAATACTACCCATTTCTCAAGGTCAGTGGAGCCCTGATGGTTCAGTGGCTAAGTGCTTGGCTGCTAACCAAAAGTTTGGTGGTTAGAACCCCCTAGTGGCTCTACAGGAGAAAGATGTGGCAGTCTGCTTCCATAAAGATTACAGCCTTGGAAACCCTACAGGACAGTTGCACTCAGTCCTGTAGGGTCACTATGAGTCGGAATGGGTTTCTGTGGGAACTGGTGATCACCTAAAGACCTTGTCCCACACAGCACTGGGCAGATGGTTGCCAGGCATAAGAGTGGGAATAGTGGTGCTCCTAGCAGTATAAATACAATCTAAATTTTCTATAGACAATTCCAAAATTACTTTTAGATTTTTACTGATATAATTAAACAGAGGGAGAGAAAATACTTTTACCTTCTTACAGTCTACTGCCTGTTCAGATGTCTAGTTTTGAGGGGTTGGGAAAGAAAGTTAGACTGTTTAAAGTAAGGCATGGGTATAACTGTCTAAGAGGCAGTGTTGCCTTGTTTCCAGGGAGGGAGAGGTGGGTAAGAAGTGTAGGGTGAGGTGTGGGATAGGGTTTTAGACAACGTTCTGTATTTTCCTGAATCAGGTCTGCATGGGAGCTTATTTTGTTTGCAGTAATTTCTAGAACATTAGCCAGTCTATTCCCAAATGAAGAACAGACATAGTCCAGTACCAAGTGTTAAACACTGTAATAGAGGTAAAAGTTAGAATGGCTCCCCTGGGCCAAGAGCCAAACAAAAATTAGACATCAAGTCGTTTATAAGAAACAGAATAAAAACTTAGCAAGCTTTACTTGCTTACCAGCATGAATTAGTATGAGTTAGCAGTACTTATTGGAGCACTGGTGTTGCAATGGGTAAAGCACTCATCTGCTAATCGAAAGGTTGGGCAGTTCAAACCCACCAGCCGCTCTGCAGAAGAAAAGACCTAGCCATCTGCTCCTGTAAAGACGTCAGCCTAGAAAACCCTATGGGGCAGTTTGACTCTGTCACATAGGGTCCCTGTGGGTTGGAATCCACTTGATGGGCACACAAAAAACAGCAACAGCAGTACTTAGAAGCATGAGTTAGCAACAGTCATCAACCAGTCAAAGCAAAAGGCAAGGCACTTGGTCATCTACGTCGTAAAAGGGGGTTGTAATTGTGTAAACTCGAGCCCCCTCAGCTTGGGGTACTCCCTGTTTGCAAACCACCTCTCACGCAATAAACCCTATTAACTCTGATTCGATCAAATTTTTCTTTTCGACACAAGTAACAGTTCTTTTGATATCTGCAATTTTAGTGTTCTGTATCACTGTGTATTTCTATGAACTTTTTTTTTTATGTACTAAAGTATAGATATATCGATGTCATGTATGTTAAGGAAAACAAGGTAGATCATTCAAAGTCTTTATCTTTTTTTTTTCTCAGAATCTGTAAAAATGGTGTGGCAGGGGCATCTGACCTCCTCTAACTTCACAAGAAGGAAGGAGAATCAAGATCAACAGCCCAAGGCTGATTCCTATGAGGTGAAGGTCAGACATACCTCCTCTCTCTGACCTTTTTACCAGTTTTGAAACCAACTGTCCCTCCCATGGTACTCTCTACTTCTCTGTGGGTTTGATAATTCGTTGCAATGGCCACACATAACTCACAGACCATACTCACAGTTATGGGGTCTGTTTTAGTTATATAGTGCTGCTATAAAAGAAATACCACAGGTGGATGGCTTTAACAAAGAGACATTTATTCCCTCACAGATGAGAAGGCTAGTAGTCTGAATTCAGGGTGCCAGCTCCAGGGGAAGGGTTTCTCTCTCTGTTGGCTCTGGGGGAAGGCCCTTGTCATCAATCTTCCCCAGTCGAGGAGCTTTTCAGCACAGGGATCCCTGGTCCAAAGCATGTGCTATTCTCCTGGCTCTTTTTTCTGGTGGTATGAGGTCCCCATGTCTCTCTGCTTGCTTCTCTCTTTTATATCTCAAAAGAGATTGGCTTAAGACATAGCCTGATCTTGTAGATTGAGTCCTGCCTCATTAACATAATTGCCTCTAATCCTGCCTAAGTAACATAAGATTTACAACATATAAGACAATCACATCAGATGATAAAATGGTGGACAATCATACAATATTAGGAATCATGGCCTAGCCACATTGACACATATTTTGGGGGGGCCATAATTCAATCCCTAGCAGGGTCTATTAGGGAAGTAACAGGTTAGGGAACATTCAGAATACAGATGTTTGATCAGGACAGCTGTGCCCACAGGCAGGTCTTTCTCTGGCCCTCAGCCTGGCCACTGCTCTGCTCCAGCAACTGTTACAAAGCTCTTTTAGCTCTGCCAGTAAGTGCCCAGAGGCACCCCACTCTGCTAGTAAGCCACTCTGCTGGTAAGTGCTCGGCTCTAGCTGCTCAGTGGGTAAGCAAACCTAGCTCCACCAAGTGTTCAGAGGCACCCTACTCTGCCAGCAAGCCTCCTACCCAAAGGCACTTAGCTTTTTCGCTGTGTGGGCTGGGAAGCCTACCTTGCCCTCTCCTCGGGGTCTCCTGCCTCTGCTGCTGCCGTTTCTCTGCCGCTGTTTCTTTCCATCTTCAGTGTTACAGCTCTCTCTCTTGGTCCTCTGGTTCCAGGAGCTGCTCAGTGCAGGGATCCTGTGTAAAAAGGATGTACTCCACTCCTAGCTCTTCTTTCTTGGTAGCGGCGAGATCTTCCCTTTCCACCTCTGGGATGGCTCATTTTAAGCCTAGCAGGATGGCAAAATTGACCAATCCCCTCATTAGGGTCCCCCCCCCCCACAAGGGTGCCATCTACCTTATTTACATTATTAGCAAGCTTTCCAATCCCCTTGCTGGGCCATAAGCACCTCATCTGCATAGTCACACCCGGTCATTTGGGGGAGTTACAGAGACTATGACTAGAAGGGCTACGTTATGTAACTCGCTACACCACACAGCCTACAAAATGGCTTTCAGGAGAGGGTAAGAACATGTCTGACAAGTGCTAGTGGCCAGTGGAATTAACATTGGTTTAACAGGCAGTTGAGACCCGTGAGAGCCAAGAGCATGTAAGTGGGCATTAGCTGCTCCAGATAAATTCCAGTCAGCTGTACAGGCAACTCACTTCAAGAGTATACGCTACAATAACCTGCAAATGAGTGTGCTGCACTGAGGCCCTGAGTTTGAGGAACCACGAAGAAAGGAGGAAGCCCTAGAAAAACAGAAATAGGTGGTCATCCCCATTTTCTGAAGAGATAGAGGAAACCACTGTTAACCTTCTTTGGCACATCCTTCTAGAAATTTTTAATATATGAAAGTACATATTACATATTTTATCACGATATCATAATACTTCACTCTAGGAAATGTATACTGAACCAACCACTTTTGAAAAAGGCCAAGACTTTCTCCCCTGCTCCCTGAGCCTTCATCATCCCAGGACAGTGAGCAGAGTTAACCACTTGTAATGTTAGAGGCTTTCACCTCTCTGTATTTGTTTCCTAGGGCAGGTATAACAAATGACCACAAACTCGGATGGCTTAAAACAGAAATGTACCCTCTCACAGTTCTGAAAGCCAGAAATCTGAAATCAAGGTGTTCCACAGGTCAGGCTCCCTCTGAAGCCCCTAGAGGAGGATCCTTTCTTGCCTCTCCCAGCTTCTGATAGCCCCAGGCATTCCTTGGATTGTTGCTGCATAACTCCAGCTTCAGCCTCTGTCTTCACAGGGCTGTCTTCCCTGGGTCTGTTCTCCTCTTCTTATTAAGGACATCAGTCATATAAGATTTAAGGCCCACTCCACTCCAGTATGACCTCATCTGAACATGACTGCATCTGCAAAGACCCTATTTCTAAATAAGGTCACATTCACAGGTGTGGGGATTAGGACTTCAACATATCTTTTTAGGGTCACAATTCATCCTACAGCACTCTGATGTGTGTTAAGCAGAATAGCACTAAGAACTCATTTATGTCACTAAATACACATTTATTGAAACATGGAGTGTACACTCTGTATCAAAAAAGAAAAACAAACCAAACCCATTGCCGTCGAGTCGATTCCGACTAATAGTGACCCTACAGGACAGAGTAGAACTGCCCCATAGAGTTTCCAAGGAGCAGCTGGTGGATTCAAACTGCTAACCTTCTGGTTAGCAGATGTACCTCATAACCAGTATGCTGCCAGGGTTTCCATACTCTGTACAGCTACTTAAAAACTGCAGTGGCCTCTCATATCTGTCAGGGTTCAATCGGAGAAACAAAACTACCAAGAGAAAGGTATAAATTTATATGTATACAGTCCTCCCTTGGTATCCGCAGGGCATTGGTTCCAAGACCCCAACGGACAGCAAAATCCACGGATGCTCAAGTCCCTTATAGAAATGGAGTAGTATTTGCATATAACCTATGCATATTCTCCAGATTATTTATAATACCTAATACAACGTGAACGCTATGTAAATGGTGATTATACTGTGTTGTTTAGGGAATAATGACAAGACACAAGGCAAAGAACGCTCAAACAATGAGTGCTGGAGAGAGACGAGGATCTGTGAAATGGCAGGAGGCTACAGCACGGGCTGCTGACACATCATTTCAGTTGTGTGGATTTGGCATAGTGCTCAGAGCCAGGCAAATTTAGGTTTTCCTTTTTAGAACTTTTTTTTTCCCCTGAGTATTTTCAATCTGTGGTTGGTTGAATCTGCGGATGTGGAACCTGCAGATACAGAGGGCCGACTGTATGTGTGTGTATACACACACACCTGGAAACCTTGATGGCATAGTGGTTAAGAGTTCAGCTGTTAACCAAAAGGCCAGTAGTTCAAATCCATCAGGTGCTCCTTGGAAACCCTATACATACGGTGGTGGTTCAGTGGTGAGGGAGAACTGGCCAGTGCACCTCATGAGTGGCTACTATCCCTCTGTCACTGGAAGCTTGTGTGTTGCTGTGATGCTAAACCGGTTTCAGTGGAGATTCCAGACTAAGAGGGATAAGGAATAATGGCCTGGTGATCTACTTCTGAAAATTAGCCAACGAAAACCCTGTACATAGAAAGTGTTTCGTTCCTGGAAGTGTTTCGTTCCGTTGTGCATGGGGTTGCCATGAGTTAAAGGCCAACTGGACGGCAGTTAACCACCACAACAAATGTATTTGTACAGACATTTGACCTTATGCAATTGTGGGAACTGATCAAGAAGCCTCTGTCAGGAAGGGACGACAGATCTAAAATGGGTGAGGGCAAGAACAAGCTGGAGCTTGTTGGGAAATATTAAAAACAAAATCTACTCCCAACCCAGAAATTTCCCCCACAAAAATAGGAGTGAAAGAAAACACTTTTATTATTGAAAAAATATTCAACCAGAAAGTGATACCTCACAGGCAATCTCCTAAAGACGTTGGAAAGAGAGGAAGGAATCTGACCCTTTATATAGCTGAGTGGATACAACCCAGTACATTCATGTTTTCAAGATAAAATTCCTAATGTCTTTATGGCCAGAGTCTGGATGTTCCAGTCCACCCGACGTGCCTCGCAAGAAAGGTCTGTCCAACTACTTCCGAAAAAACAGCCATTGAAAACCCTATGGAGCACAGTCTGCTCGGATACACACGGGGTTGCCACGAGTTGGAGTCCACTTCATGGCAACTGGTTATCTTTAGACAGCCAGGGGTAGGTGTAGGTGGAGCCACCAAAGCTATACTATTCTCCTTCCAGGAGACTGGGAGATAGGGGAGGATTTTCCCAGGTCTTTTAAATTTTTTTTTTTGAGCAAACATTCTAGATTTGCACACTTTTCAAAGAAACAAAGAATTTACAAGTTTTCTCCAGCGAATTCTCAAAAAAAAGGGGGAGCATTTCATTCTCAACACGGACAATTAAAACGTCTTAAAGTGTTTGCTCTTAGAAGCCCTCGAGGATAGACTGAACCTTGGTACTGTTGCCTTTGACCTTGGTAGGTGGGTGTCCTTGTAGAGGCCAGGGCTCTTCAGAGCTAAGCAGACACACCTGAGGCAGAAGCCAGCGAAGTTAAACGCGGATCCAGAGAGAGGTGGAGCAGCTGCAGGCCGATTAGCTACAGCCTGTGTGCCCCGCCCTCCAAATCTCGCACAGCCATCTTTGTAGTCGCCCAGGGAGGGGAACTCTGGGAAATGTAGTTCGGCTGCACGCGGCCGCCACAGTCGGAGGCCGCCACACCGCCGTTCTTCGCAGACCCCCTCGTGGCCTGCCTGAGGGGCGCCTTGAGGAGAGCGGGCAGTTAGAGTTTTAGTGGTTACTGTTTTGAGGCTATTTGTGATGCAAGCTATATTTTCTGAGTAAAGTTCTGGTTTCTTTGTAGACAAGGAGAAGCCCTACCCCTTCTCTTTTCTCCTCCCTCTCTCATTGCCACATTATTCCACCAAGCCACCTTATTCCAATTCATCTTTTTACGTATGAACTTTTTTCTTCCTGTCGCAGGTCAGAAACTTTCAAAGTCAACATTATTAGTAAGAGGGATTATTATGAAGATCTCAAATTTATTCCATTTTTCCATGATAAAACTTGGAATTTATTTTTCATAAAGTATTCAAAATGTAAATGTTAGCAGGACACACTGCTGCTTAATAAACTCCAAGTGATAAAAAATACAGAACTTCTGACAAAAGCATAGATAATATAAAATGCTTAGAACGTACTTAGCTCTCAGAGGGAGGGCTGGAAGCCACAGGGCCTGGGCCCACACTTCTGTCCCCTACTTCCCAACAGAGTGAGACTCGGGAGCCACTGGCCAGCTCTGGCCTCCTTGCTCCCTTGCCATTGGGGAGCAGAAACTCTGCCCTGGGGAAGGAGAGGCAGGAGGAGGCTGGCGTTCAGAGGGGAATATGGGGCTGAGGCCCAGGCCTCAGTGCCAGGCTCCCTCCCACCCATCCAACCATGGTGGTTTTGAAATACAAGCTAGAGTAGCAAGGAAGCAATGGTCTGTTAGTCAAATTTTTATTACTTCCCTGTTCCCAACGCATCAGTGCTTCCCACTGACTATATATTTATAAGGATAATAATCAACATAAAACAGAATCCCCACTTTTCACTTCTCTGCCACCTGTGTTCTGACATCAGCTGCCCATGCAGCACTTCTTCCTCTAACCCTAACCACCCAGAGCTAGGTCAGACCTCACAAGTTAACGGACACAGTCCTCAAGACTGCCAAGGCTGCCCAAGACATCAAATGCCAGCCCCAGCTCCCCAGGGCTCCCATCACTTCTGACCTGCTGGCTACAAATCCGGGGGTGCCCTTTATACCCTCAGGATACCAGCCATAAGCTCAGGCATTCTCAGCCCCTTCACTTCTGACCTGCTGGCTCCCACTACTCCCTTGGGCTTGAGAATTCGATGGAACGATTCACAGCAAGCACTATACCATGATCCCAACTTTATTACAAAGAATACAAATCAGGATCGGCACAAAGAAAAGACACATAAAGGGAGGCCTAGGAAGGTCTCCAATGCGAAGCTTCCATGTCCCGAGAAGGGACTAGTTACCCCCCACTTTCATTAACCGGAAAGCCCACGGAACTTCAGTGCCCACAGCCTTTGTCAGGGTTCATTGAAACGGCCGTCTCCCTTGAGGTCAGCTGATACCACAAAGTGGTCGTTCTGGTTTGGCAATCCCCTCACTTGAGTCACACATTAGCATAAACTCTCAGGTGTGGTCTGAAGGCCTATCAACAACGACCCAAACAATACCAAATCCACTGCAGTGGAGTCAATTCCAACTCATAGTGAGACCCTATAAGACAGAGTTGAACTGCCCCATAGGATTTCCAATGCTGTAAATCTTTCCTGAAGCCAACTGCCATATCTTTCTCCCTCAGAGTGTCTGGTGGGTGCGAACCAGTGACCTTTTGGATAGCAGGTGAGGGCTTTAGCCACTTGCCGCCATGGCTCCTACAGATAAAAACAGCACTTCAATTTCTCAGAAATTCCAAGGGTTTAGAGTTATTGCTCAGGAAACAACAACAACAAAAAAAACAAACCCAGTGCTGTCAATTCCGACTCTGAGCGACCCTACAGGACAGAGTAGACCTGCCCCACATCCTCCAAGGAGTGCCTGGCGGATCCGAACTGACGACCCTTTGGTTAGCAGCCGTAGCACTTAACCACTACGCCACCAGGGTTTCCTATTGCTCAGGAATCAAGGATAAAGACCAAAATTACTTTAAGTTAGTGTGGAAGGAGCTCTGGTGGTGCAGTGGTTAAAGTGCTTAGCTACTAACAGGTTAGTGTCTCAAACCCAGCAGCTGCTTCAAAGGAGAAAGATATGACAGGCTGCCTCCATAAAGATGACAGCCTTGGAAACCCTGTGGGACAGTTCTCCACTGTCCAATAGGGTCACTGTGAGCCAGAATAGACACGATGGCAATAAGTTTTTGGTTTAAAGTTAAGGTGGAGCCCCTGGCTAGAGGTTCGAGTCCACTCAAAAGCAGTGCAGAAGAAAGGCCTGGTGATCTTCCAAAAAATCGGCCATTGAAAACCCTAAGGAGCACACTACTCTGGCACACATGGGATCACCATGAGTCAGTTAATATAAATAAACCCCAAAATACTGTTTCCAAAATTTCTTAAAATTTGAAATATTTCTTCATTCAAAAACTGTATTATAGTAAGTTAAAAATCACATCACTGGTTTATCTGTAATCTTTTATCCAAAAACAACTAAATAGGGCAAAATGACAACACTTTGAAAAATTGTTACAATATTATCTGTAACTTTCCCTATGTGTTAAGTATTCCATCATTTTCAAAAAGTTAGTTACTTAGAGAGAGAGACAGTTGGAGACGGAAAACTGCAAGCCGCCCCAACCCCCAGCACATCTTGATCCACATGAAGTTTTCTGATGGTCCTGAGGGTCTGCAGAGGTAAAGGCATCAAACGGTTAATGATGGGAAAACTCATGATTGGACCAAAACGCTGAAGACTTGGAATAGAGACAGAGCTAGACCTCGAGTCACTAACGTCCAACTCATTTCACTAATGTGCATGCCAAGACTCCAGTCTCTGGCCCAGCCTGCCTGGGAAATGCGCAAGGGAACGGTCCCCAACTTGACCAACGTTACCCAGTCCACCGCGGTCTGCTCTTGTGCAAAGCAACCAGCTCAAGCAAATACCCATCAAGCACGGGGAGTGCCGTAACCCCTCTTTCACTATTTGACACACATGAAAGTGCTGTTTGGCTGTTCCCTCTGAATGAACTGTAATTAATCCAAGGGTCCAGCCTTCATGCTGATGCACTCCGTGAATAAGCACTGGTGCTGCTTTCAAAACCAAAACCCACTGCCATCGAGTTGACTCCGACTCACAGCCATCCTAAACAGAGTAGGACTGCCCCATGGGGTTCCCAAGGGTGTAAATCTTTACAGAAGCAGACTGCCACAACTTTCTCCTGAGGAGCAGTTGGTAGGTTTGAACTGACAACCTTTTGGTTAGCAGCTGAGTGCTTTAACCACTGCACCACCAAGGGGCAGGCAGTGCTGCTTCAGAGGAGCATTTTTCTGTGTTGGTCCAGAAAGTTAACCAGACCATGCTATGACTGCTAAACCTGCCTGCTTCCTATCTGCAAAATGAAAGCTGAAATGGGATAAAATCCTGGAAAATTTATTACAACTTCTGACTCCATTAGGCAGGGATCTTATCCCTCGCCACTGCCTAATAGAGCACCTGGTTTTAAGGAGCGATATTTCCTTTGGACGGGGCCTATACTGTAACTGGACAATTCAATTTGCTTTCTCATTTCCTTCATTCTCTCAGATGGGAAAGGGAGGCAGAGAAGGGCTTTGTTTATGAGCCAGCCTTAAAGTCCCGTCTCTTTGTGGGGCCTAGAGTGTGCCTTTCTGCAACATGTACTGTGATGGGAGTCTTTCTGGGGTTTCTTATTAAGAATACCTATTTAATTTTTGAGGAGCCCTAGTGGTGCAGTGGTTAGAGCTTGGTTGCTAACCAAACGGTCAGTAGTTCAAATCCACCACTCTTCAGAAACCCTATAGGGCAGTTCTACTTTCTCCTATAAGGTCACTATGAGTCAGAATTATACCTCAAATTAATTTCCTCCTCACATCTGCACCTCCTCTGACACCTGCATTTTCTATTATTTTTTTCCCTGGAGCCAGCTTCTTTTGTAACTGCACTCCTTTCTTCATTATGGCCATCCACTCATAATATGACACAATTCCAAGCACTCCCTTAATTTTTTCCTGTAAATCTGCTTACCCTGTTGATAATACCTTATATCTTCCCTTTATGAAGGCAGTTCCAAAAGTGGAACCTGTCAAGAAAATCGGAAACCCTGGTGGCGAAGTGGTTAAGTGCTATGGCTGCTAACCAAAAGGTCAGCAGTTCAAATCCACCAGGTGCTTCTTGGAAGCTCTATGGGGCAGTTCTACTCTGTCCTATAGGGTCGCTATGAGCCGGAATTACACCTCAAATTATTTAATTTTCCGGCTATGAGTCGAAATCGACTCAACGGCAACGGGTTTTCTCGATCAAGACAATCTGCTTCACTGTCTCAGGCAGAGTAGCCATTAACCACTCAGTCCATCGGCTCCGGGGCTCTGTGATTCCGAGCCACGGGACACGTGGGCAACGTCTGTCAGACTGACTAATTCGGCTTTAAAACCTAGCACTCAAAGACGCCTTTACTACGCCTCAGGTGTTCTGTCTCCTCTCTCAGCAAAACTTATTTTCTTCTCTCACGCGTCTATTCAGTGCAGGGCTCCTTTGGGCTCTTTTTTTTGTTTTCATCGGGGATAATTTTTAACCTAGTCCGTATCCTCCAGGGCTTCGGCAGTGACCAGTGGGCCACTTCCCTCCCCTGAGTAGGGCCTGGCCCGTCCCGTCCCGCTACGCCTCTCCCCACAACGTCCCTGCTCCGGGCGGCCGCTTTCCGGAGTGGCTCCCCCGAGGCCTCGGCCCCAGCAGGCCAATCGCTAGCTCCGCTCTGGGCGCGTCACAATGGCGCGCTGGCGGCCCCAGCCCCGCCCAGCTCCCAGGAGGCCTCGCGAGCGGAATAGCCCGCTAAACCCCGGTCGCGCGCGGAAGGAGAGCGGGACGGGTCCACAGGGAGGGGGCAGAGCCAAGGAGCACCGTCCAGGTCATTGGACCAGAGTGCCTCAGCGTCTCTCGTCTCCGCCGGCATCAGCCCCGCCCCACGCCCGCACGGCCAATCGCCTACTCCGCTACGGGAACGTCACAATGGCGCCCTCGCGGCCCCGCCCCCTAGATGCCCGCCCCGGAGGCCCCGCCCCGCCTTGGTCCTTTCCTTCTTCCGGCTCCGCGGTGGAACCAGGACTGCGTCGCGTCTTACGAGAGCTGAAGGTGGGGATCAGCGAGGGGGACGAGTCCGCGGTCTCGCCAGCAGTCGGCAGACGGGCGAGGGTGCAGACTTCCAGGGCTGCTGCTCTCAGGAGTCTAGGGTGTGGGGCCGAGCAGGGGCCGGAGACGCCGATGGTATCGGGGCCTCCCGGAAGCCGCGGGTGCGCACGACGCGGCGGGAGTTGTAAGCTCGTGCCCGCCCGCGCGCTTGGCCCCGCCCCCTGGGGGGGCGTCCGGGCGCGCTCGCAGGGGTTTCCATGGTGATGGTAAACAAGCCTCAACTGCCTCTGGTACAACTGCCAAGTCCACCGCGTTCCACCCTTTTCTAGGTACTCAGGCAGGACGAGGGAAGTGCCGGATGTGAAGAGCGAGAGCGTGGAGTCTCCGAGCCCGAGGTGAGGGGCGACCTGGGGCGGGACAGGGTGGGGGGCCCGAGGTCAGGGCGCTCACCCGGGGGCGGGGAACTGGGAGAATTGGGCGTGGGGGCTGCGGAGCCGAGATTAGGCATGGGGGCGGGGTCTGAGGTCAAGGGCGCACACCCGGGGACGGGGCGGCAGGGACGGGCCAACAAGGGGTGGGGACTGTGGGGGATTTAGCAATCGGTAGGCGGGGTCCATGGGCCCGGCGGGAAGGGCTTGAGTTCGCGGCGGAGAGCAGAGAGTGTGCGGAAGGCTCCGGTAAGGCCGCGGCTGGCGGAGCGGACTGGAAGGGTGAGTAGCCAGGCCCGCCACTTGTGGGGTGCGGAGCCGTAGTCGGGGAAGGAGTTCGTTCTTCTGAGGCAGGCAGCACATGATGGGGGTTCAAGTGTACGACTTCACTGTGGGAAACGGCAGCTCCGCCCTCCTCCCCAGCTCTCGCTCTCCCGGGAACCATTTTCAGCCCTTGGAGACTTTTTTCCAGAGCCTTCTCTCCTCAGGGGCCCCGCTCTGGGCCCTTCCGTCTCTGCGTGTCTCGCTGTTCGTGGAGGCACCGTTTTTCGGATGTAAATCTTTGGTGCTTGTCTTTTGCCTCGTGAGCGCAGTTTTGGTGAGAGTTCAGTCAGCTCCTTGCTTGTCCTTTACTTGGTATCTTTGAACGTACTTTCTGCTAAGAGACTCGCGGACGCCGCAGCCCGCGCTCTGGTCGCCCTTCCCGCCTCAGTTGAGCGCAGAGCGGTCTCCTCGCGTCTCCACTTCCGTTTCCTCGTCCCGCTCCCTCCCCGCCGGGACAGTGGCTGCCGAGCCGGCCTGCGGGACCCTGGGCCTGGCGCCTCCTTTCATGCGAGTCCGTTTCCTATAACAGACGCGGGTGCTGATGAGCATGATGGCGCCGGCCGCCCCCGCCCCCACCCGACCCGCACCCCGACCCCCACCCCCGCCCCGGCGCCCGGCCCGCCCGCGGACGCGCGGTTTTCGCGGCCTGGAGCCACGCGGGGAGCGGGCTCGGGGACGGCCCCACTCTAGGCCTCGCTCCTGGTCCTTTCGGGAGGCCCCGGGCCGGCGCAGCCGCTCGGAGGAGCCGCCTGGCCCCGGAGCCTGGCTCCCGCCGGAAGAGGCGGCCGCGCCGTCTGGTGGGGGAGGGGCAGGGCGCCCGGCCGCGCCGTCTCCCTCGTGGCGCCCTCCGCCCGCATGACTTCTGGGGGCGCCTCGGCCGGCCGGTGCGCGAGTAACTCGGCCGCGGGAGGGCCGGGCGGGTTCGCTCCTCTAGTTTCCACAGCTGCTTGCGGGGCTCTGGGGCTCCTGGCGGCTGCTTGGACTCTGAGGGCGGGAGGGCCTGCGGCTCGTGGCCGACCGAGGTGGGACCGCCCGGGGTGGCCCGGCCTGGACGGGGCCGCAACTTGCTGGCGCGGGGAGAGTTGCGAAAACTACAGATGACCTTTTAAAAAAAAAAAAACACCGAAACTGATTGTAATATATTTTCAGTGCGTGTTTTTGAAAGTTTCTAGTAAGTGAAAATATTCCCGGCTCTTCGGTTAGACAAAAGATACATCATGATGTATCAGTGAAAAGTGATACTTACGGTGCTCATTTTTAGACAAAATTTTTTTCATTTCAAGATAAGGAGTAAGTTTATTTTAATCAGTATTGGGAGAGATTAATTACTGACATTAAATCTATGCTTCGCTTTGAGCATCTTTTATTCTTGTATACCCAGTGCATATTTATAAATTGAACGTATTGTTTGTATGTTGTAATCTATTTTTTTCTTTGATAATCTTTACTTTTTTGTTCCTTTTTTTTTTTTTTAAGCTTCCAAATAACTTTTTCTTTCAGTTAAGGCTAGTATTAAAAGCTTTCCTTTAAACATAGAATATTCAAGTAAAACTATGAACTGATTTAAGGGAAGGAGTAAATGGGAGGGTTTCCCCTCGCGTGTGGCCAAACCGTGAAGGAAAGAAAGGCTCAAGACTCGATTCTCTCGGGGTAGGTGCCTGGAGGGGCTATGGGGACAGGAGGAGACTTCAGTGTCTAGTCTGTCCTCAGTGGCTGCCCCTAGTGGAGATAAGGCCCCGGCGTCGGAGGCGGTGACATCGCGCCAACCCCTCCCCCATCACCTGAGCTGTGGCGCTAGAACCACGTTAACTGACGCTTACTAGGCCTAGGCACTCAGCTGTAGGTTTAACCGCATTTTCTAATACTCATACAATGTAAGCGAGGTACGCTGTTAAAACGGCGGCTGGGAGAAAAGTTATTTGCCCAGGGACACAGTTGGGACAAGGACTCAGGTTGGCCTAACAGGGCTTCCTTTCCCCGGTGACAGCTGCCCTGAGCCTGGCTCTTTTTGATGGGCAGGTAGAGGTTAGGGCCCAGCCTAGTTTATTTTACATTTTAATTTATAAATATTTGAGCTTGTATTTCTAAGGATTTTTAAAAACAACGACATTAAAACAACTGCTTAGTATCAAATACCCAGTGTTCAGATGTCACTGATTGTGTAATGTTTTTATACAGGTGGTTGATTTTTAATTGAGATCCAAACAAGGTCACACTTTATATTTGGTAGATAATTTTTAATCTAGAGCAGCACTGTCCAGTAGAAACATACTGTGAGCCACATACAATTTTTTTTTTATTATGGTGAAAATATACTTAAAAAAACATATTCCATCTCAGTAGGGCCCCATATTTTACTTGTAGTAGTAAAAGAAACATTGTTTCCTTTAACAATAATTTTAAATTTTTTAATTTTTTTATGCTGTCTTCAAAATGTATTTCCATTTATAGCACATCTGAATTTTTATCAGCCACATTTCAAGTGTGTAGAGTGTATTATACAGTGACGATTCAGAAATTCTGTTTTCTTAAAATGGGTTTCCCTTGCACTTTGCCAGACAAATCAGATTGTCATGCTGAGTTTCCCACATTGGATTTTTCTGATTGCATCTATGGTGCTGTTTGAATTTCTGTCTTTTGTATTTGCTTTAAAAATGGTAGTCAGTCCTAGAGGCTATTCTGGTTACGTGAGATTTTTTTGAAAAATACCATTGGCAGTGGTATCCGAGGCACATAATAATTGGTGTTCTCTTTTTTTTTAAGCCACTGGTGATCATTGCCTAGATCCGTAATTTCGCTAATGGTGCTTTCAGGGTTCATCCATGTGTCAGTACTTGATTGCTTTTTATCACCAAACAGTATTCCATTATGGACATGCCACATTTTGTTTAGCCATTCATCAGTTGGTGAAGAGTCATCAATTCATGGACATTTCTTATTTTGTCTCATAAATAATGTTGCTATAAACATCTGTGTACAAGTTTTTGTGTGAACTTAATGTTTTCAACTTTGGGGGGTGTATATATACGTATATATATATGTGTGTGTGTATGTACATATCTATCCACGTAGGAAATCCCGGCGGCGTAGTGGTTAAGTGCTATGGCTGATAACGAAAGAATCAGCAGTTCGAATCCGCCAGGTGCTCTTTGGAAACTCTTTGGGGCATTTCTACTCTGTCCTGTAGGGTCTCTATGAGTCAGAATTGACTCGATGGCACCGGGTTTGGTTTTCGTATATATATGTGTGTATATGTGTATATGGGAGTGGAATAGGTAAATCTTATATGATAGTTCTATATATTTAACTTTCTGAGAAACTGCCCAGCTATTTTTCTTGTGTGTTTTAGGTGAAAGTTTACAGAGCAAGTTAGGTTCCCATTTAACAAATTCCACTAGGTTTACAGAATTTTTCCATGACATTGGTTACATTTGCCAAACTGTTTTTCATAGGCTGCACCATTTTACATTTCCGCCAGCACTGTATGAGGGTTCAAGTTTTCCACATCTTTGCCAGCACCTTTTATAGTTTGTCTTTTTGTAGTTATCCTCATGGGTGTGAACTGGTATCTCATGATGGTTTTGATTTGCATTCCCTGGTTGCTAATAATGTTGAGCATCTTTTTTTGTTCTTAATGGCCATTTGTATATTTTCTGTGAAGAAAGTGTGTTCATATCTTTTACCCAGGTTTTAATTGGGTTGTTTGTTTTTATTGTTGTAAGTCTATATGTTCTGGATACTAGTTCCTTATCAGATATATAATTTGCAAATATTTTCTCCCATTCTGTATTTTGTTTCCTTACCTTGGAATAGTGTCATTTGAAGCACAGATTTTTAAATTTTAATCAAGTCCAGTTTAGCTTTTCTTTTATTGGCTTGTGCTTTTGGTGTCATATCTAAGAAACTATTCCTAATCCAAGGTCACACCTTGAATTTACACCTATGTTTTCTCTAAGAGTTTTTATAGTTTTAGCTCTTATATTTAGGTCTTTGGTTCATTTTGAGTTAATTTTTGTGTATGGTGTGAGGCAGACGTCCACTTTTTTCCCTTTTACCTGTGCGTACCTAGTTCCAGTACCAGTTGAGTAATCTTAACCCACTGAAATTGACTTGGCACCGTTGTTGAAAATCAAGTGGCTGTAAAACCTAAGGGTTTATTTGTGGACGTTCGGTTTTTTTCCATTTACCTATGTTTATGTTTGTACCTTCAGTGGAAACCCTGGTGGTGTAGTGGTTAAGTGCTATGGCTGCTAACCAAGAGGTCTGCAGTTCAGATCTGCCAGGTGCTCCTTGGAAACTCTATTGGGCAGTTCTACTCTGTCCCACAGGGTCGCTATGAGTCGGAATCCACTCGACGGCAGTGGGTTTGGGTTTGTTTTTGGTTTTATACCTTCAATACCATGCAGTCCTGGTTATGGTACCTCTGTAGTAGATTTTGAAATTGGAAACTTGTGAGTCGAGGTTGTTTTGGTTAGTTTGGGTCCCTTGCATTTCCATATGAATTTTAGGATCAGCTTGTCTTTTTTTTTTTTTTTTTCCAGGTAAAAAAAATGGCAATGGTAAACACGTGGGACACATTAGTATGTTCTGTCAGTAGCTATATCGTCCAGTGTTTCACAGCAGCTGTCAGGTGCCATTTTACATTTGTAGCCTTTGTATAGAACTTGTTTTTTCCCAAGCGGTTTAAACATAGGAATTTTTCCAACTTACGGTTCAAGTTGTAGCTTTTTTAAATATCCTGCTGGGTACTACAGAATCGGGCTTATCTTAAACCAGCAAAATTATCTGTTCTTTTGTCTCCATCTGTGTCTCTTTATGGAATTCCTGTTATGCACATGTCATTTCTCCTTGTTACGTCCTCTAAATCTCATGTCTTTTCTGCCCATATGGTTTTTTTTTCTCTCTATTTTGAGGTATTTCTTCCACTTGAATTTCCAGGCCATTCCCTTTCCAGTTAATTACTGACTTAAAAATTCCAAACTTAAAATTTTTAGTATCAGAAAGTTTTTTATTCTGTGACTGAAAACCTGAAGTGCTCTTATATTTTTCTTGCTTTTAAAATATTTATGGTTTTGCCTAGCAGTTCTCATTTCTTGAAAACTGCCTGCTGTTCTAGGTATGATGTGTGGTATTCCTTCTGGATGCTGGGGTCCCTCTCATGAGCTATGATTTTCCCTTCCTCCTCCTGGCTCTGTTCTCCACTTCCTTTGGATCAAAATGCTGTAGTCCTGTAAGCATTGAATATTGAGCAGGAGCCATAGGACCTGGCAAGGTGTCAGCCTCCGTAGAGACACCCAGAGGAAGCCCCACTGCTCCTAGGGTTGCCTCACGGATAAGGGAGGGAGCTAGAAGGCTCCTGTGGGACACACCTTCCTAAGGGGGCTGTGACTGTGTCGTGACAGAGGTCTCCCTTGACACCATGGAGTGTAACCCACAGGCCTCCTGAGGCTGGTCACCCAGCTCCAGAATCTGACTGCTGACCCACAGAGCAGCTGCTTTCTCAGGACAGAATTATAGGAAAGTTGACAGAATCCCCACCCTATTGGGATCTCGTTTCCTACTATGGGGAGAGAGGGAAGAGAAAGCCACCAATTAGTCCAAATGATGAAATTTTTTCTTCAGTTGAAGAAAACAGATTTTATCTAGCCGTGTTTCTTTTTTATGAAAAATTTAAAGGAACTTCACATGATAATGAATTTTTGTTATTCTCCATTGTAACCTTAGATGTCTTGATTTTTGCATCATCTGCAAAATGGAATAGATGATATAGAGCAGCAGCGACTTGAGTTGGTTAAA
The DNA here is from genome assembly GCF_030014295.1 of Loxodonta africana. NCBI lineage: Eukaryota > Metazoa > Chordata > Mammalia > Proboscidea > Elephantidae > Loxodonta > Loxodonta africana. The sequence continues at coordinate 79,106,841 of NC_087357.1, read as the reverse complement.
AATTGTCCCTTATGCTAAATGCAATATAAGCATTATAAAGGAAATTTACTTACAATTTATATTTTGCTTTTTATTAACAAAGCTTTTGAGAAAGGAACACTGAAGAAAATACTGTATTATTACCCCAGATTTAGCTACAGTAAGTAAACTAAAGGGCCTAATAGTTAAAGATAATGGAAAACAGCTTTCCTGTTGCTCACAGAGGGTGAGGTATCCCCTTAAAAAATAATAAAATAAAATAAAAATGTAGTACTAGCAATAAACGTTTAAATGTAATGTGCTTAATCGTCCACCTACAGGTTCTCTTTCCGTAATAGCTCTTAGGTAGCTTGTGTGTCTTGAACTTGCAATATTGTACACAGTGGGTCAGAGGTTTCAGCTGTAAGGTCCGTGAGCCCCCTCAAAACTTAGATACAGTTGTCTGTGTTGCCACAATTAAAAAAATTTTTTTTATCCGTTGGTCCAGACTTGCTTCGTATTTTCAAACATCAAACAAGTCCGTGATAGCAAGAGATGTTTAAGAGCCACTGGATTGGGGACTTCATAAAATTGCGCAGTTGGAAGAGACTTTTTGAGGTCTTTAAGTCCAATTTCCAGTGTGGTTCCCAGTAGAACAGGAAAACATAACAAATAACAGGTTTCTGATCATGTACCGTCCTGTGATTGAGAATTGCCTCCTCCTGAGGCCCATCCATGTCTCTCGAGCAGAGAAAACGAATAGGAAAACCAATATCCAGAGTTTCCTTTCATGAATTTAATGAGAGCTGAACATAAAGATCAAGGATTCACAACAAAATAAAAATATTAATATAAAACAACCAAGACCAAAACACATCCTGGGAAAGGACTACATTTAAAAAAAAAAATTAACGTGCATCAACGTGGAATACATAGGTGATGAGCAGAGGGGAAAAAAAAGGGCTTTAACTTGTACTTTCAAAGCATAGCTATTTACCTTTAAAGCATAGCTATTTACCAGGTAACAAAAGACTTACTGTTCTCTCTACATGGAACTGTTACTCTCAGTTCCCATTCTAGCCCCTTACTCAACCACCGTCAGCAATATCCACCCCCAACTCATGCTTCTGGTCTGTTCAAATGTTACTTTCTCCACCCCATTTAGTTTTGTTTGTGGCATGTATCAGAATTTGCCATCATACATTGTTTGTCCATTTAACTTCCTAGTCCACTACAACCATGAAGGCAGCAATGCCTGTCTTTCCCACCAGCCCATGTGCATGGTATGGTGCCTGCATCTTGTAAGTGTACTCTGTTATTTGATGACTGGATTAATTTCCCAAGTTTGCTAAATTTCATCTATTGCCTGTTACTCAAATTTCCACATTATCCAATCTCCAGCAGAGTCTTCCTGTTGCAGGTTACCATGAGCTCTTCCTGAATTTGTCTTGTTTCCACGCATCGGTTCCCACTATTGATTTTCCAGATAACATCTAGACTGCTGTATCAAACAAAACTCAAATACTACAGTCCATCTTGAAATAAGTGACTTCCCATAGACCTTAGAATGAAGTCCAAAATACCGTACCAGACCTTCAAGGGTATGGAGGCTCTTTCTCTCCAGTTACTTCAAACCTCGCTGCAGTTGTTTGCTATTTCAGCGAGACTGAGGTCCTGGAGCACAAGAGGCTCCCTAGCACGAGACTTCTGCACATGCTGTTCCCTCAACAGCCAAGAACTATCTCCTAACTGATAAATAATTCACACTCTCCTGGCAGTGGGAGAAATCAGCTAAGCCACAAAGGCAAACATGACTCAAGTACAACAAATGAAATGCATGTTAATCATGTAATTTACCAAGACCATATTTCTGAAAAGAATTTTAACTGAAGTAAAAGTTGTGAAGCAGTCAATGCTCCCATTTCTGTAGTGGTTACTCTAACTTGGGGGGGGGGAGTGGCTTAATTTTTCTCCAGAATATTGTTTCAGTTGTCTTGAATGAGAGGCCTGGTGGTGCAGTGGTAAGAGCTCGGCTCCTAATGAAAAGGTCAGCAGTTCTAGTCCGTCAGCAGCTCCTTGGGAACTCTATGGGGCGTTTCTGCTCTGTCTTACAGGGTCGCTGTGAGTCAGAATCCACTGGAAGGCAACTGGTTTGATTTGGTTTGTCTTGAATCTACGTTTTTAGTATCTATTTCTCACTTTCCTCAAGATGGCCGGAATTTGAATACTCTGAGTATTCTCATTCTCTGAAGATAATAATCATGATTGATTTTTTTTTTTTTTTGAGTAACATTTTTATTATGGAATATTTCAACAAATACAGAAGTAACCTCTCACCCATCTTTAACAATTACGAATAATTTTATCTATAAGTGGCCCCTCAGACTTTTTCCTTGGAGCCATTTTTATGGAGGAGGTATTAGCTTATAGAATTTCCCGGTCTGGTTTTGGTGCTTACAAGACCATATTACCACTTAATATTCTCTTCCTGGTATTTCCTATAATTTGGTAGTTACCTCTAGTAAATTAGTGAATTTCTAAGACTATTTTTTCTTTTAAAAACACTTATTAAAGATGTCAAACATACAAAAGTAGAGAAGTATGAAAAATCTCCGTGTACATCTGAGGCAGCATCAATAATTATAACAGCTGGTTGTTTCATCTGTACTCCCACCCACTCCCATTATTTTGAGCCAAGACATCAAATTATCTAATCTGTTAATATTTTTGTAATCTCTAAGTAATGACTTCTGAAAGAAAATAACATAATTCCTTTATGTTTTGAAATACTCATTGCTCAAATTACCGCAGTTGTTTTGTAGTTGTGTATTGTTTTCCAGTTCATTTCAATTAGAATTCAAAGGTTTGTGCACTGTAGTTGTCAAGTTTTAGGGATTGGGTTCTTTAAAATTACATTGAACCTGCCTGTGGTCAAGTCTACAAAACAGGTATATAGAAAATTAGTTTCCATTCTAAAATTTCCCTGCCTTTTATAGTTTATCTTTCAATTTGTCAAATACAAATCATGCCCGCCCTCCTCGTTACAGGTGATAGTCCTGGACTTTTTTCCCAGGTTACTCCATTATCCTGAGAACTCATTTAAGAGCTGTCTTGTTGCTTTTTTTTTTTTTCCTGCTATCTTGTGAGCTTTCTTCCAGTTCTGGGCTTTGTCACCGGTTTCACTTGCAGGGATGTTTTTTCCAGTGGTGGCATCTTAGCAGGCCCTGTTGGCCTCAGAATGACTCATTTCCTCCAGGACCCAGCCCTAAGCGATCGAGGCCCTTTACATTCCTTACAAAGTGCCCCCCTCCTCGAAAGAATCCGCCTGGGTCTGTGGCTCCATCTGATCGTGCTGAGCCCCCACCCTGGACCAGTGAGAGCTGCGGGTCTTCTCCCTGCCTCTGTCCCACTCCGGGACCCCTCCCCCAGATCCGGGAAGCCCTCCAGGAGGAACCCGCCATCCCACCCCGTCGTGGGGTGTGGTTGCTGTGGGTTCTGAACCTGGGGGTGTCGTCTGGTCACCGGCTAGAAGCTGAGGAAACCCTTTACCTTGTCTCTGGGCATCGGGGTGCGTGGGGACTTTGCAGCTGCACTCCCATCAGAAAGCGAACCTGAGGGTGTTCTAGAAACCTCGTGCCAAGCACTTACGTATTGCCAGTGAAATTTCATTTCAGGTTGAGAACAAAAGATGTCCCGGAGACCTCTGGGTTTCTAAGCTTTGCGTGGACTTCGCAGCCCTTTGGCGCTAAACCTCACTTGCTCAAGGAGATATCAGTCCTCTTCTCCTCACTGGTAAGTCTTTTAAAAAAAAATGTAAACAGCTTGAACCTGAGGGAGTGTCTTCCGTGTATGGTTTAAGAGTACTTTCTGAATAATGAAGACAACCTGGCCTCACTGGCTCCCAGCTGTCTGCAGGTTAAAATTCATTTACAAAACAAAGAGTGGGGGAATGCTTACTTTCAGAATGCACCACCAGACTCTCCTGAGGGCAAGGTCCCCACCCGTTCCCCTCTGTCCCTGAACAAAGATGAGTTGAGTTTAAACTGCCCCGTTTATTCAGCTGATAACCTAATTGGTTTTAGTACTCACGGCACACCCTGTTTATCTTGATTGCTTCTGCTTCGAGCCAAACAGAAAACTTGTCTGCCCACCACAGTACAGTGGTAAAGAGCACATTTGTCTGAATCTTGTTACTTACTGGAGGCCAGGGGAGCGGGTTAAGAGGCAGAATCTGGGCCCCAACCCAGATCTGTTGTTCAGGGCTCTGCATTTTAACAATATCCCTAAGTGACTTGTATGCACATTTGGCATGGGCCAGTCACCCGAGGAGTTTTAAAAAAGCCTCCCAGCTGCACCCCATACCAGATAAATTGGAATCCCTGGGTGTAGGACCCAGGATTGGTACTTTCACCACTCCCCCAGTGACAGCACACTCGCACTGCTAGGAATGGGAACTGGTGCCACAGTTGACCTAGGTGTGTCTGAATGCAGGCTGGGCTTCAGTGGGTCTGGTCAGACTGTCCCTTCTTTGGTGGTGCCCATGCTGTTTTCTGATCCACATGAAGGAGCTAAGGTAGAAAAGGCAGAGGTGGGTCAGATCCAGTTGAGATGGTTGGTCTCTGCCCTTTAGAATTTCTACTTTTTTCTGGAGGAGGAGGGAGGTTGAACCTCTTGAAAAACCAGTTCCAGAGTATTTGAGATGCTATTTCTTAACAGATTTCCTAATAACTAATTCTTTCCAGTTATATTTTTTTTCCCAAATAACACACTTGTGTGTAATCACGGGAAACTTACAACATGAGGCAGATAAAATGACCTGTTTTAAGACAAGGGAGCCTCTAAGGCTCAGAAAAATTAACTTTCTCAATTTTGTTTCCAAAATAATAAGAATATAATTTAGGTCTTCTCAGAAGTAATCCATGGATTTAAACACATAGCCTCATCCTCTGAGGATAGCTTTATCACGTGGCACTTGTTGATGGTAGGGATGATGGTTTTTCCTATTGAAAAGCCTTTTTCATTTCCTCCCATTTTCCCTCAGTTAATTAAAAGAACAGTACAATGTCAGATTAAATACAGATCACAAGAAATGAAATTACCAAATTAAACTAGGAACATCTTTGAGGATCTCCACACCTTTCCCACAGAGATTTTTTTGTAAATTAGGTTGAACAATTTCTAGCAAGAACACTTGCCCTACTGACCTTCACCAAAAAAAAAGAAAGACACAAACCTGCTGCCATCGAATAGATTCAACTCATAGCGACCCTGAAGGACAAAAAAGAATTAGTTACTTGTAGGGTTTCAAGGCTGTCAGCCTTTACAGTAGCAGACTGTCACAGCTTCTCTGGCTGGTGGATCTGAACTGCCAATCTTTTGGTTAGCAGCTGAGCACTTAATCACTGCACTACCAGCCTCCTTTAAAAAAAAAAATAGGAGTCCTGGTAGGGCAGTGGCTAAACGCTTGGCTGCTATCCAAACCTCCTTCTACATCAGACTGACTTGATGGAGCTCCTCCTACCGAAATATTTAAATTTCTTCACTGCACTTTATAAAAATTCAGGAATTTAAGTCTAATGAAGGCAAATGGGTGGCTTCCTTCTCTTATCCCTTGAATTAGCCTATAAAAAGGTAAACCTTGTAAATGCCATTAGGGCTGTGACTTGTAGTAGTCATAAAGGGCCCTTGTGGCCCTGCCCAGCCTTTGCCCGGAAGAGCTCTGGCTTGGACCTGTTCTTCCCCGTGTCTGACACCAGCTTTTTTTTTTTTTTTTCTTTTTTGAAGGACATTTGGTAACTGCCAGAACATTTTGAGACTGTCAGCATCCAACCTTGTCTTTAAAGGTGAGTTTTTCTTTTAAAAAGCAATTTTTTATTTATATTTGATTTGTTAGATTCCAGTAAAAAGAAATTTTCTTAGGAACCTGAAGTAGATTTTTTTTTTTTTGTCAGAAAACACAGGGCCACTATGAGTCTGAATAGACTCTCAACAGTAACTGGTTTGGTTTTTTTAATCCGATATGAACAGCTGTCTTTAACTTACAGTACTTAGGACATTAAAACAGTCCCCACAAAGAATCAAATATAGAGGATCCAAGAGCAGAAATGAGGATGATGCATTACGTTAGCACCAAAAATTAGGTTTGGATTCCATCAAAAATTTAGACGAGTACGCAATTAAGCCTTAAGACCTCCCCAGAGAAAAGGAAGTATCTAATTCTGGAGTAAAAATAAAATACAAGTTTAAGTGTAGACACTTAATAATTCCTGAAAAGAATGTTTTGTTTTTTAAATGTTTTCTGAAAACATTTGTAATCTGTATGGTATTGTTAGCAGGCACCTTAAGGTATTATCTGGGTATTTTAACCAATTCTTATGTGTGAAACATTTGTGTTTCTTTTATACTTTTTCAGCCTGACAAGGCTGCCTCATTCTTATGAGGGACGTTGACTCGCATAGTCTCAGCTGGCCTGTGCTGGGCTGAGGGCCCCGGTGGCCGACAGAACAGACACAACAGCTTCTGTTTGGAAGATACCTGTAAACAGATCATGGCAATGTGCCCTGGCAGTGCAGATTCAGAAGACTTAATTTACAGACTGGGAAGACCTTTTGGAAATGGTGTATTTGAGTTGAGACCTTGAAAGTTAGATTTATCCAGACAAAGTGTGGAAGCTTCAGGGGCATTGTGTTTGGAAAGACAATTACCAGTTGAGAAAACCACATTTGTCTTGAGGAGGGAGAGATCCTGAGGCCAGTGGGAAGCTAGGAGAGTGAGTGCTAGCCATAATTGGAATGAGATAGGGATAGCCGGGGGCAGGGTGGGGGGATAGGCTGTTGGTACTGGCATCAGAAAGAAACAAAAGGAGAGAAATGTAGAAAGAAAAGGTGGCCATTTGGTGGTTCATTTATTAACAAAAGAATGTTGAGCTAGGATCTGAGTATAGAGCTGTGAGGGTATGAATTGGATTTAGGGATGTGTGGTTTCAGTAGAGAATGGGGGTGCCCAAGGGAATATTGAATTGATAGGATTTGGGGTCTAGGGAGAGGTTGGTTGTTAAGGATTAACGTTTTCCTTCTGCAGCCTCCTGGATAATAGATGATAAGGCCAGTTGTGCTGGGTGGGAGCACAGTATCATAGGAAAACAGTGGGTTCATGTATGGGACGGGTGAGGGAGCTGTGGAATACTCTGGACTGGGGGGCTCGGGAGCCTGAGGCTGGGGTTGGACGAGGCTGACCCAAATCCAGTAATTCCCTACAGAAGGACTTAGAGGAAGAGACTTGAGAAGAGTTTCTAAACAAAAGGAAAACCAAAATAAAGTTGTATCCTAGAAGAGAAGGGGATGGAGGGTTTTAGGAGGGAGTGGTTAAACTCTGCTGAGTGAAGATAACAAGTTGAAGAAAACGCTTTTGGCATGGAGCAGAGGGGGATCATGCTCATTAAATGACAGGGGCACGCGGGGTGAGGAGGAGACAGAAGGGAGTTTTGAAGAGATTTTACTGGGGAAGCCAAATAGGGAAGTTGGAGGCAAAGTTGGCATCTGGGAAGATTATTTAAAGATTTGATACAAGTAAATGTATTTAATTGCCAAAAAAACCTTCAGTAGAGAGACTGAAGAAGGTGCGTGAGGTTGTAGCAAAGCTGTAGATAATGATCTATAAGAAGCAGCAGCTCCTTGTTTGTAAATTAACTTGGTGGCAGTTCCTGCACCGGGTCCTTGTTAACTATGAAAAGGAAGACAAGTGAGAGGGAATGAGAGTATGTGAGGTTACCATAGACATCTTGAAAGGGCTCTGGGGAGAGCGGGGAATTACGCAGGCAGTATTGAGGGCCTATTCTAAGGTTGGTGACCCTGATTTTCTACAGTAGTGCTTCCCAGTTGGGACGTCCGGCAATATGTCGGGAAATGTCATTAGTTTTCACAGCTTGGGGAGCTCCTGACATCTAGTGGGTTTAAGAGGCCCAAGGCTGCTGCTAAACACATTCTACAATGCACAGAAGACTCACCCCAACTTACCTGGTCAGTAGTCATGAATTTGAGAAACCCTGGCCGGGGCGGGGGGCCGGGGCACCATTTTGGCTGGCTGCATGCGGCTAAGGCATTCAGTGCAGCCTGCCTACCCTTACACAGGCACCTCACCTTGTTTTCTCTTGAAGTTCGGACTGAGGTGCCAGATGTCACACTCTGACTTCAGAACACTGTTGGGAAGGGCCACCTCTTGCCTCTCTTGGTGTATCTAGATATTTGTTAATTTCCTTCTTCGTGGTGTCTTCTCCCTGCACCATGGGCAGCAGTTCTAATGTGCTTTATGTTTCATTTGTATATGACCCTGTACGGCAGTATAGTTTGGCTTCTGTGCCTTTATTCGTAGTGCAAAACCAGCAGTCTGTTTGATGAACTTAACCAGCACACGCCTTCAGCACGGCCTCACACTTGGCATTTTTGAGTTGATAATTTAGCAACAGAGTGATAGTTACTTAAGCTCCGGAAGCCACTGCTGTTTCGCATCCTTCCAGCATCGCTGGTGCTGAGAACACTAACGTTCATCCTGGTGTCAAAGAAAATGTTACCCTATATTGTGGTTTAGAAAGCCTGCTGAGTTTGTAATTAATTGTACTGCTGTAGTGTCTGTCCTAGCGCAGACAGGCAAATGGGTTAAATGTAAGGATGTAGTTAAGGAGGAATTGCATAGGGGAACTCTTGTAAATGACTTGTAAACTTCCTCATGACAAGTGCCTGGAATAAATGTAATATAAATCTAACCAGAAAATGCCTTTGTTCTAACCTGACTAATGTAATAGAGTCCTCTGTGTTCGGAGGTCCAAGTTCACACATACCCCTCTACCTTTTACTTTATCCATAGCAAAAAAAAAAAAAAAGTTACCATTGAGTTGATTCCAACTCGTGGTGACACCGCCCGCCCCCCGCCCCGTGTGTGTAGAGTAGCTCCGAGAGTTTTCGGTGGCTGATTTTTCAGAAGTAGGTCGCCAGTATCTCTGTGGTAATATTATGTGAAGCTTGGATGTGTTTGGTACATCTCTTAGGTCTTCAGATTTCATTCATTCTTACCTTACTCATCTGTAATGTAGAAAAACCAGGCTTGCTGCATATTTTTGTTATAAATATTAAATGAAAAATTACATAAGGTAGTGTTTGTTTTCTTTCCAGCCACAAAAAGCTGCACACTAAGCTGATTTGACACCTGACGCATCCAGTCTCCACGATGCTGGGTCCTGAGGGAGGTGAAGGATTTGTGGTCAAGCTCCGCGGCTTGCCGTGGTCTTGCTCTATTGAGGATGTGCAGAATTTCCTCTCTGAATGCAAAATTCATGATGGCGTTGCAGGTGTTCATTTCATCTACACCAGAGAAGGCAGACAGAGTGGTGAGGCTTTTGTTGAACTTGAATCAGAAGAAGATGTAAAAATGGCCCTGAAGAAAGACAGAGAAAGCATGGGGCATCGCTATATTGAGGTATTTAAGTCCCACAGAACCGAAATGGATTGGGTGTTGAAGCACAGCGGTCCAAACAGTGCCGACACTGCCAATGATGGCTTTGTGCGCCTTCGAGGACTCCCGTTTGGATGCACAAAGGAAGAAATTGTTCAGTTCTTCTCAGGGTTGGAAATCATGCCGAATGGGATCACTTTGCCGGTGGACCCTGAGGGCAAGATTACAGGGGAAGCCTTCGTGCAGTTTGCCTCCCAGGAATTAGCTGAGAAGGCTCTAGGGAAGCACAAGGAAAGAATAGGGCATAGGTATATTGAAGTGTTCAAGAGCAGCCAGGAGGAAGTGAGATCATACTCTGATCCCCCTCTGAAGTTCATGTCTGTGCAGCGGCCAGGGCCCTATGATCGACCCGGCACTGCCCGGAGATACATTGGCATTGTCAAACAAGCAGGCTTTGACAGGATGAGGTCTGGGGCCTATAGCACAGGCTATGGGGGCTATGAAGAGTACAGTGGCCTCAGCGACAGCTATGGCTTTACCACCGATCTGTTTGGAAGAGATCTCAGTTATTGCCTGTCAGGAATGTATGACCACAGATACGGAGACAGTGAGTTCGCTGTCCAGAGCACAACCGGACACTGTGTCCACATGAGGGGGCTACCGTACAAAGCAACCGAGAATGACATCTATAACTTCTTCTCTCCACTCAACCCCGTGAGAGTGCATATTGAGATTGGCCCTGATGGAAGAGTGACCGGCGAAGCAGATGTCGAGTTTGCCACTCACGAAGAAGCTGTGGCCGCTATGTCAAAAGACAGAGCCAACATGCAGCACAGATACATAGAGCTCTTCTTGAATTCAACCACAGGGGCCAGCAATGGGGCTTACAGTAGCCAAATGATGCAGGGCATGGGGGTGTCGACCCAGTCCACGTACACTGGCCTTGAGAGCCAGTCAGTGAGCGGCTGTTACGGGGCTGGCTATAGCGGTCAGCAGAACAGCATGGGTGGGTACGACTAGTCTCGTAGAAGCATTTGAGTTCTTGCAATCACATTTTCACAGGCAGCCAACAAGCAGTGGAGAGCAGTTATTACATAGAGAAAGCTGTGGGACCCATTTTGCACCATGAGTTTGTGAAATCTGGATTAAAAAAAATTACCTCTTCAGTGTTTTCTCATGCAAAGTTTCTTCTAGCATGTGATAAAAATATTGAGTAAACTATAAGAAACTATTTTCAGCTTTTCTCAGTTAACATTTTGGTAGTGTACTTCAGAGAGATGTCTGAGTTCCAGGAGTTTAAGTGTGTTAAATGTGGGTCTTCTGCACCACATCACAGCAGACACGTTCGGGAGACACACTTTTGTGGAAAACTCAGAGGTGCTAGGTCCTTAATCCAAAGAGAAACATTTCTCATGTTTGTTCAATTCTAGTTTGTTTTCATTTAAAATCCTTTAGGTTAAGTTTTAAGCTTTTAAAAAGTTAATTTTGAAAATTGAGACACAATACTAATACTGTAGGAATTGGTGAGGCCTTGACTTAAACCTTTCTTTGTACTGTGATTTCCTTTTGGGTGTATTTTGCTAAGTGAAACTTGTTAACTAAATTTTTTTCTTAAAATAAAGACTTTTTCACAATGACTGGCACAGACTGTCTGCTCACCAAAAGGCAGCAAAATGACTGGGCGGCTCGAGATGATTCATCTTCATACTCCTGTATTTTAGTGTGAATTAGATAATTTAGCACAGCTAATCTGTTTTTCTTTATATTTTCAGAATGAGGCTAAAATAAAAGTTAAATAAAAACATTAAATGTGACTGGAAATGGTGATAGAAATACACATACTGGACAGTATAAAAACACACACAGTCCCATTCTCTCTGTGACTTGTTTGCTCTATGTTCTTCACAGACTTTTGGCAATACCTTTATTCCCTTTTACACTGTAGGTACATTCATCATATATAACTATAGTTCTAAGTGCTACATGTGTTATGAGGTCATTAATCACAGTTGTTTTTTATATAAAAGGTGCAGATCTGCACGTTTTTCTCACACCTACAATTTTATAGGACACAAATTGCTTCTAAAAAGTTGCCGTCTACCTTGCCGTGGAAAGCAATGTCTAAATTCCAGGCAGCTCTGCACACAGCATATAACCTTTTTTAAAAAAGATTCTGTGCAAAAGGGATGACTTTGTTATATACCTACTCCTCATCGACCATCTCGTCATTTGATGTTTTGCATTTACTAAAAATCTGCTTATTTTTCACATTGATGACACATGCCTGGAAGACGGACACTGAGGTGCAAGGGGAGTGATGCTGGCAGTGATGGTTATGTGTCAGCTTGACTGGGCCATGATTCTCAGTGGTTTAGTAGTTAGGTGATGATGTAGTCATCCTCTGTTTTCACATAATGACCTGGTCTTTGGCCCCTAACCATGTCGATAAGTGAGGAGTGGGTTTATACTGTCGGCGATTTTCTCCAACAACTTTAATTTTTCGCTTGTCTTTAATTAGGCATGTAATACAACCTAGGTACCCTAATTTCACCAGTTTAAGAATCTTGCCTACCTGGCATCTCTATTTACAGGAAATGGCTTCCTATTCGTTTACAGAGAAAATGGCCTCTTAAGGTCATGTTGAGTGAGAAGAGCAACTCAAATACATCCTAAGAGAACCTCTTTTGGGGTGTGTAACATGGGTGTCGTCATGCTCATTTTACAAATAGAACTAAAGCAAATAGAGGATTATTAAGGGCATACAGTTGATAGTTGACATTTTGCTCCATGGTGGAAGCAGTTGACCTGCTCATTGTCTCTCAGGGCCAGAGCAGGAGGGAGTGCCCGGCCCTGCTGCAGGAGGGCCTCAAGGACATCTGCTGAATTGTCATTTTGCAGCACCCCGCACAGCTCCTGTCTGACTCCATGACACAAGTAATCATAAGAATAGCAATGGCAACAAGACAAAACTGGGTTTGTTGTTTTATTGCTATTAGGTGCTTAAACAGGACACATTAAAAATATATATAGGTAGACTAGAGTCTTACTCCATGCTTTTCTGGCCTCCTCAGGTTCAGTTGGCCCAGCTTAACCTGCCAGTGTTCACCCTACGGTGTTCATTCAGCCTCAGCCTCACCCAGGAATGGCAAGAGGTATAGAGACAATAGAGCTAGGAAAATGGGGTAGCATGAGGGAGTTCTAAAGAAATACAGGAGGCAGGGACAATTTCTGAGTCCTAGGCCCTGTTCACAAAGTCTGCCCAACCAATGGACCCACCTTGCTCTGAGCCCTGGGCAACACTACACCACAGGGAAACACATGGAGCACCTGGGAGACTCTGAAACCTGCAACACTGGATGATAGACTTCAAATGCAAGTCAAACCTAAGGTTTGATACTAAAGATACAAGGAGCATGTCTGGGTAGCACAAATGGGTGCTCGGCTACTAACAAAGGTGGGTGTTTCAAACCCACCCAGCAGTGGTGGAAGGAAAGCCTAGCAATCTGCTTTCATAAAGACTACAGTAGAGCAGTTGTACTCGAGGAGTTGCCATGAGTAGGAATTGATGGCAATGGGTTTGGGTTTTTTTTTTTTTTTCCCGTTAAGTTCCCTATGCTGAGTGTAGGTACAGAAGGAGAAGGCCCCAGAAACCTGGGATGGGAACATTTGGGGAAAATGCTAGGTGGCCTTAGATTCCAGGATGACCCTGAAATGAAATTTCAGCCAGCAGCAGTGACACTCTCCCTCTTGAGAGAAGATCCTTTGGAGACTGCCAAGGCCTCCCCTGGGGAGAGACGCAAGGTCCACGCTCACTGCTTGCTGAACAGGAAACAGTAAACTGCCTGTGGGCTAAAATACTGCCTGTCACCTGTTTTTTTACAGCCCACAAGAAAGGTCTTTACAGATCAAAGTTTGTAATCTGATGACCTGTGGAGTCACCTGACGCATGGCACCCCGTTTGTCACAGTAGAACTGTGCTAGGGCAAACGGAAGGCATTTGGGATGGCCTTCCTTTGAGCTGCCTTGGGGATCTCTCTCCAGTTTGGGCATTTTGACACCGATCCTTCCTGCTGGTCTTGACTTGCTCCCCCTCACTCTCAGGTGTGGGCAGTGGTGATCCTTGCTCTTAGGGGAGAGCCCAGCCTTCCTCCGGCCTGGTCAGCAGTCAGACACCCCAGAGGGCAGTCTCCATGCCGGCCCCTGGCATGCTTTCCTTGCACCTGCCTTTGCTTGTCAGGACAGCTGGTGCGGCCTTTGGCTGCCTTGGGCAGGGACCCCTCAAGTTGGGATGGGATGCTTCTGCTGTACAGGAGCTCTTCTAGTTCTTCTGCCCAGGTCTCTAGTTCAGCCTCAGTGCAGGGGTGAAATACTCAAGTTTCTCATCTGTCTACTCCCTTCTAACCTTGTTCCAGAAGGGATCCCAAAAGCCCAGACAAATTGCCGCAGAGTTGATTCCGGCTCATGGCAACCTCGTGTATTGGTAAGTATGCTCCACAGGATTTTCAGTGGCTGGTTTTTCAGAAGTAGATCACCAGGCCTTTCTTCCAAGGTGCCTCTGGGTGGACTCCAGCCTTTTGATCAGCAGCTGAGCACTTAACCGTTTGTGCTATCCAGGGACTCCAGTCTGATAATCCAAATCCATTGCTATTGAGTCGATTCTGACTCGTAACAACCCTGTAGAACGGAGCAGAACTGGGGAGCAGAAAGGTGCTATCAACCGTCTTTATTTTCAAAAAGCAGAGTCTTGTTCTAGTTCCAGAATGGAGCCAGGTGGCAGCATTAAAACCATCTTAGTTATCTAGTGCTGCTGTAACAGAAATACCACAAATGAATGGCTTTAACAAACCAAAGTTTATTCTCTCACAGTCTAATAAGATGTAAGTCCAAATTCAGGGCGTCAGCTCCAGGGGAAGGCTTTCTCTATTGGCTCTGAAGGAAGGTCCTTGTCATCAATCTTTCCCTGATTGAGGAGCATCTCAGCACCGGAACCATGGGTCCACAGGATACCCTATTCTCCTGGCTCTTGTTTCTGGGTGGTATGAGGTCCGCATGTCTCTCTGGTCACTTCTCATATCTCAAAAGAGAATGGCTCAAGACACAACTAATCTTGTAGTTTGAGTCCTGCCTCATTAACATAACTGCCACTAATGCCATCTCATCAGTATTACAGAGACAGGATTTACAACACACAGAAAATCATGTCAGGTGACAAAAATGGTAGGTAATCCCACAATAGTGGGCATCATGGCCCAGCCAAGTTGACAGATATTTTTGGGTGTGGGGGGGGACACAATTCAATCCATGACACCATCCTATGCAATAAACTTATCAGTCCTTCCCCTATGGGACCAAGGGAAAGGGAATGACCCAGGACTGTGGAGGGCAGCTGGATATATGGTCTGAGCTGATAACAGGTACCTGGGGAGCCCGTACCAACCTGACCCAAGTGATGAATGGAGGTGTGGACCAAGTTCATCTCACAGTGGGTCAAGGGGGTTGACAGGCCTCCCCTCAGGTCATTTCTCCAAGTGAATAATTGGGATGGATATTCTCAGCAGCTGAGCGCCCTCACACTGGATCTCAACTTGTGAAGTAAGAGCCTTAATGAAACGACACTCCCCATAAGTCAGTCAGAAGCGGTGCTGCAACTTGTGGGTAATGTCTGAGGTCAGGGCCGCCACTCAGTGACTTAAGAGCAGCATCCTATACCCTTTTAACTTATTGTCGGGCTCCAACAAAAACCAGAGGGATCATGGCAGATGAGAGTGGAGCACCAGACACTTGACCAAGTAGTAGCCCCAATCACAGAGCAGTATCTAATGGGCTGTCCTCACTAGAGCTGAGGAGCCCGGCTGCTGGCCGCTGACCTAGTGAGTGCATTCTCTTCATTCCACGTCCTGTAGGAGGTTGAAAAGTTCCCCCTTCCCAGAGCAGAGCACACGCCCTGTCTTTCTCCAGCTCTCTGTTACGACCGTCTGATGAGACATTGATCGCTTGATGATCCACTATATAGATGACATGTGAATTGCACAGAGTTGGGGGGGGCAGAAAGTACTCTGGATGCCCCAGGAAGACACATGTGAGCCAGAGAGAAGACAAATTCACGGCTGTGCCACGTCAGGGAGGTTTTTAGGGTTCAACAATTGGCCAGGTATTGGACAAACTAGGGTCCTTGGGCCAAATCTGGCCTGTTGCTATGTGTCACTGAGTCAGTTTCTACTCATAGCGACCCTATATGCAGAGTAGATCTGACCCAAAGGGCTTCCTAGGCTGAAATCTATGGGAGCAAATTGCCAGGTCGTTTCTCCCGTGGAGTGGCTGATGGGTTTCAACTGCCAACCTTTTGGTTAGTAGCTGAGCACTTAACCATTGCGCTACCAAAACCAAAAACCGAACTCATTGCCCTTGAGTCGATTCCAACTCATAGCGACCTGTAGGACAGAGCAGAACCGCCCCGTAGGGTTTCCAAGGCTGTAATCTTTATGGAGGCAGACTGCCACTTCTTTCTCCTGAGGAGTGGCTGGTGGGTTCAAACCGCCAACATTTCAGTTCACCACTGAGCACTTAACCACTGCGACACCAGGGTCCTCAAGTCTGGCCTGTTACCTCTTTTTGTAAGTAAAGTTTTGTTGGCACACAGCATTTATTCATTCATGTATTGCCTACGGCTGCTTTTGTGCTACAATGGCAGAGAACTGAACAGCTGCATCAGAGACCTCACGGGCAGCAAAGTATAAAACATTTACTATCTGACCCTTTACAGAAAATGTTTGCTAGCTCTGGCCTTGGGCATAACTGGGATGGTTCCTCCAACGTAAAGGTCAAGATCCTGCATCTTACAGCTTTTATCAGTAAGAAAAAGGCATAATTCTTTGGAGGACTTCTAAATTTGGGAGGAAGCTTATTTTACTTTTGAAATATATATATATCTCAAACTTTTGCTGCCATGGTAATCCCATATGTTACAGGGTAGAACTACTCCATAAGGTTTTCTTGGCTGTAATCCATATGGAAGTAAATTGCCAGGCCTTTCTTCTGAGGTGCTGCAGGGTGAGTTTGAACTGCCAACCTTTAGGTTAGGAAAAAAAAGCCAAGAGTAATCCATTTGTGCCACCCAGGGACCTTTTGAAAATGATAATTGTGACCATCAGGTGACCCATAGGGCTGCTGTTCCCGAGTGGGGCCCAGAGCAAGAGAGGGCTCCGCCGAAGACACAGGCAGTGCTGCCAGCTGCCCTGCCGTCTGCTTCAAGTGGTAAAGCAGACGCCTTCATAGGCCGTATCTCTGCGAGTAAATGTCTAACGAATCTCAATAGCCACAGCCCAGACCCCTAGTATTCTGAATCAAGGCTGTGTCTTCTGCAGCACAGAGCTATTTAACACTCAGAAAACAACTCCTGGAATGTGACTGACCTCAGGGGAGGTCTGGTGCCCACACTGCATCAAGCCATGACGGTCTCTCCATTTTGTTTCTAGTTATTATGTAAAGTTTCTTGCATATATATCATTAGATTTATTCCTAGGTACCTGATTTCCTGGTATTTTAAGGGTTGTCTTTTATTTCATTCGCTGATAGTTTGTTGCTGGAAAGAGAAACACAATGGATTTTTTTTACGTGGACCTTTGTGACCTTGCTAAATTCACTTATTTAGTCTCATAATTTAAATGTAGATTCCATGGGTTTTCTACATACAAAAACATGTTATTTGCAAGTAATGACGGTTTTATTAATTTCTTTCTAATCCTGATGTACTTAATTTCTTTTCTTGCCTCATTGCCTGCTCCTGTTCTTTGTTGGCTGCTGTCCATTTGTACTCATTGCAACCCCACGTGTGCAGAACAGAACTGCTCCATAAGATAGTTTTTTCAAGACTGTCACCTTTCTGGAGCAGACTGCCAGGCCTGTGTTCCGAGGTGCCCCGGGGTAGGTTTGAACCGCCAACCTTTCGGCTAGTAGTGTGGGACGTGTAACCCTTTGAGCCACCAGGGTGCAAGTTTATGTTTTATTAGTAAATGTGATGCTGAACAAAGTTGGGGAAGGAGGACATCCTTGTCTTATTCTTTGACATTACATTAGAAAAATTAGATAAAATGAAAAAAATCCTAGAAAATAAAATTTACCAAAGCTGACACGAGAAGAATTAGAAGCTCTGATAACTCTAATTTCTTTTAGCTAATTTAATTGAATCTGTAATTAAAATTCAATTTATTTCAATTATTCTTTCAACAAAGAAGGTTCCAGGCCCTAACAGTTTCATTGTTGACTTCTTGCAAATATTTAAAGAGCAAATAATACCAATCTTATACAAACCCTTCCAGAGAACAGAAAAAAAGGGAATATTTCTATCTTGTTTTTTTTTTTTTAAGCCAGCAAAACCTTGATATCAAAACCTGAGAAGGACACTACAAAAAAAGAACACACCCCAGGGAAACTCCCTTTACCTTGGATCAGGGAGGTGACCCGAGTAAACGAGTAAACGCGGTGTTACAAGCCCACCCTAATCCTTTTAACATAAAATTACAATCACAAAATGGAGGACAACCACACAATACCGGGAATCATGGCCTGACCAAGTTGATATACATATTTTTGGGGGGACATAATTCAGTCCATGACAACGACCATCATCACCATTATCTGCTCCAAGTTTTCCCATCACCCTTAGAGAAGCTCGGTGTCCCCTAGGCAATGAGTTCCCCAATCTTCCTCCCTCCCACCCGCTCCTGATAACCACTAACGAGCTTGGTCTGTACACACTTGTCCTTCCTAAATATTTCATGTAAGTGGTCCTTTTGTGACTGACTGAATTCATTCAGCATGATATTGTTAAGATTCATCCGTGCTGTGGCCTTATTCATCATGTGTCTGTACCCTCTTTTGTTGATTGTGATAAAATATATATCACAAAAGTTTGCGGTTTAACCCAGTCTTAATTGTACAATTCAGTGGCATTAATCCCATTCACCATGCTGTGCCAATGTCACCACTATCTATTGCAACATTTTTTTATCACCCCTGTGAGGGTAATAATCAACCTCCATGTTTACTTCTCTGTTCAGTTCTGACACCTGCTACCCAAGCAGCGAGTCTTTTCCTGACACTAGCTTTCTAGAGAGAGGTCAGATCTCACAAGTCAACAGACACAATTCTCCAGACTGTAAAGCAGGCCTAAGTTCAGGTGCCAGCCACAAGCTTGGGAGTCCACATGACACTCTTACTACTGACCTGCTGGCTACAAATTCAGGCTTTTCCCACTATACCTTCAGGATGCCAGCTGCAGCTCGGGGCTTTCCTGGGCCCCCTCACTTCTGAACTGCTAGCTATAAATCTGGGGCCTCCTTCCACCACCTTAGGGATACCAACCATAAGTTCAGGGGTTTCCAGACCCACCCCCCTCAGTTATGACCTGCTGGCTCCCATTACTCCGTCAGGTTCAATAATTCACTGGAACTACTCATAGAACTCATGGAAAGTGCCATACTTATGATTACAGTTCAGTGTACGAAAAAAGGACACAAATGAGGAAACTCATAGGGCAAGGTCTCGGAGGGTTCCCAACAGAGCTTCCATGTCCCAAAAAGGGACACACTCCCCTCCCACATGCATCAATGTCTTCCACCAACCAAGAAGCCCATGGAGTTTCTGTGTCCACAACATTTATTGGGGGTCTCGTTACACAATGAGAACTCTAGCCTCTCTCCCTGAGGTTGGTCGGCATCAAGAGGTGATCACACAGTATTAAATGGTGGGTCTTTCTGGCCTGGCCAGCTCCCAGCCCAGAGTCACTTCATTACCTCACCTAACCTTACCTGTGTTCTGGAGTCCTTGTAAAGGACACAAAAATTCCAAGTTTTTTTTTTTTGTTTTTTAGAGATTATCTCTCAGGAACTGAAGGCAAAGACCAAATTCTTTGGATAAAGTTAATGTAAACCCCACAACTCAAATAAAATCCTGATATTCCTTAAGCAATAACTATTCCCGCCCCCCTCCCCACACACCTTACCCCCCAATAACAACTGATAAACTTTTATTTCTACGCATTTTCTGTTCCAGATAATTTTTTTATTGTGACAAATAAATAATCTCTCTCTCTCTCTCTACCTACCTACCTGTCTATACACACACCATATTTTTACACAAATAACGGGTGTCTTCTATATTTGTTTGCCAACCGCTCCCTGCCCCAGTGAGGGAGCTGTAAAAAAAATTAGCATAGTGCACTTATGAAAATACCTCACGAGGGCAGCGGGAGGGAGCAGTTGGCAAACAAATGTAGAAGGCACATACTGTTTGTGTAAAAATGTGGTAAACCCATTGTTGTAAAGTCAGTTTTGTCTTACAGCAACCCTGCAGGACAGAGTAGAACTGCCACATAGGGTTTCCAAGGCTGTAAATCTTCACAGAAGCAGACTATCATATCTTTCTCCTGTGGAGGGGCTGGTGGGTTTGAACCACCGACCTTTAGATTAGAAGTGTAGTGCTTTAAACGTTGCACCACCAGGGTTCCTTATCTGTAGACAGATATAGTAAAACCTGCAACCCTGGAAGCTGTAAGGCGGAAAACTGTCAAAGAAGAAAAACTCAAATATTTTCACTAATAATTATTGTTTGTAGGTGCCGTTGAGTTGGTTCCAACTCATAGTGACCCTGTGTACAACAGAAGGAAACACTGCCGTATCCTGCCCCATCCTCATAATCGTTATGCTTGAGCCCATTGTTGCAGCCACTCTGTCAATCCATCTCATTGAAGGTTTTCTTCTTTTTAGCTGACCCTCTACCAAGCATGATGTCCTTCTCCAGGGACTGGTCCCTCCTGATAATATGTCCAAAGTATGTGAGATGAAGTCTCGCCATCCTTGCTTCTAACGAGCATTGTGGCCGTACTCCTTCCAAGACAAACTTGCTCATTCTTCTGGCAGTCTATGGTATATTCAATATTCTTTGCCAGCACCACAGTTCAAATGCATCAGTTCTTCAGTCTTCCTTGGGTCCAGCTTTCCCATGCATGTAAGGGGATTGAAAACACCATGGCTTGGGTCAGGCGTGCTGTCTTAGCTCCCGGTGCAGCTTTCTTGGTGGTATGAGGTCCCCAGCTCTCTGCTTGCATCTCTTTCCTTTTATCTCTTGAGAGAGAAAAGGTGGTGCAGGCCACACCACAGGGAAACTCCCTTTACCTTGGATCAGGGAGGTGACCTGAGTGAGGGTAGTATTATAATCCCACCCTAATTCTCTCAACATAAAATTGCAATTACAAAATGGAGGACAACCACACAATACTGGGAATCATGGCCTAACCAAGTTGACACATATTTTTGGGGGGACACAATTCAATCCATGACACATACCTTAGAACTTAAAGTGACATCTTTTCTTTTTAACACTTTAAAGAGTTCTTTTGCAGCAGATTTGCCCAGTGCAATACGTCATTTGATTTCCTGACTGCTGCTTCCATGGGCGTTGATTGCAGATCCAAGTAAAACGAAATCCTCAACAACTTCAATTTTTTCACCATTTATCATAATGTTGTTTATTGGTCCAGTTGTGAGGATTTTTGTTTTCTTTATGTTGAGGTGTAATCCATACTGAAGGCTGTGGTCTTTGATCTTCATCAGTAAGTGCTTCAAGTCCTCTTCACTTTCAGCAAGCAAGGTTGTGTCATCTACACATTGCAGGCTGTTAATGAGTCTTCCTCCAATCCTGATGCCCTGTAGTTCTTCATATAGTTCAGCTTCTTGGATTATTTGCTCAGCATACAGACTGAATAGGTATGGTGAAAGGATACAACCCTGATGCACACCTTTCCTGACTTTAAACCACGCAGTATCCCCTTGTCCTGTCCGAACAACTGCTTCTTGATCTATATACAGGTTCCTCATGAGCACAATTAAGTGTTCTGGAATTCCCATTCTTCTCAAGGTTATCCATAATTTGTTATGATTCACACAGTCAAATGCCTTTGCACAGTCAATAAAACACAGGTAAACATCTTTCTGGTATTCTCTGCTTTCGGTCAGGATCCATCTGACATCAGCAATGATATCCCTGGTTCCACGTCCTCTTCTTAATCTGGTCTGAGTTTCCAGCAGTTCCCTGTCGATGTACTGCTGCAACCGCTTTTGAATAATCTTCAGCAGAATTTTACTTATGTGTGATTTTAACAATATTGTTTGATAATTTCCGTATTCTGATGGATCACCTTTCTTTGGAATTGGTACAAATATGGAAATCTTCCAGTCAGCTGGCCAGGTAGCTGTCTTCCAAACTTCTTGGCACAGATAAGTGAACGTTGTCAGCGCTGCATCCATTTGTTGAAACATCTCAATTGGTATTCCATCAATTCTTGAAGCCTTGTTTCTCACCAGTGCCTTCAGCGCAGCTTGGACCTCTTCCTTCAGTACCATTGGTTCCTGGTCATATGCTACCTTCTGAAATGGCTGAATGTCAACCAATTCTTTTTGATGCAATGACTCGTGTATTCCTTCCATCTTCTTTTGATGCTTCTGGCATCGTTTAATATTTTCCCCATAGAATTCTTCAGTATTGCAACTTGAGGCTTGAAATTTTTCTTCATTTTTGTCAGCTTTAGAAATGCTGAGCATGTTCTTCTCTTTTGGTTTTCTATCTCCAGATCTTTGCACATTTCATTATAATACTTTACTTTGTCTTCTAGAACCACCCTTTGAAATCTTCTGTTCAGCTCTTTTACTTCATCGTTTCTTCCTTTCACTTTAGCTACTCTATGTTCAACAGCAAGTTTTAGAATCTCTTCTGACATCCATTTTGGTCTTTTCTTTTTTTCTGCTTTTTTAACGACCCCTTGCTTTCCTCATGTATGATGTCCTTGATGTCACTGCATAACTCGTCTGCCCTTTGGTCATTAGTATTCAATGCAGCAAATCTGCTCTTGAGATGGTCTCTAAATTCAGGTGGGTTATACTCAAGGTCATACTTTGGCCCTCATGGACTTGTTTGAATTTTCTCCAGGTTCAACTTGAACATGCGTATCAGCAACTGATGGTTTGTTCCACAGCTGGCCTCTCTCTGGCCTTGTCCTGAGTGATGATATTGAGCTTTTCCATCGACTCCTTCCATGGATGTAGTGGATTTGATTCCTGTGTATTCCATCTGGTGAGGTCCACATGTATAATCACCATTTTTGTTGTTGAAAAAAGGTTATTTGCAATGAAGAAGTCGTTGGTCTTGCAAAATTCTATCGTGCGATCTCTGGCATCATGTCTATCACCGAGGCCATATTTTCCAACTACCAATCCTTCTTCTTTGTTTCCAACTTTTGTATTTCAATCACCAGTAATTACCACTGCATCCTGATTGCATGTCTGATCAATTTCAGACTACAGAAGTTGGTAAAAGTCTTCAATTTCTTCATCTTTGGCCTTAGTGGTTGGTATGTAAATTTGAATAATGGATTGACTGGTCTTCCTTGTAGGTGTATGGATATTATCCTATCGCTGACAGCATTGTACTTCAGGATACATCTTGAAATGTTCTTTTTGACAATGAATGTGGTGCCATTTGTCTTCAATTTGTCATTTCCAGCATAGTAGACCATATGATTGTCTGATTCAAAATGGCCAATACTAGTCCCTTTTAGCTCACTAATGCCTAGGATATTGATGTTTATGCATTCCACTTAATTTTTGATGACTTCCAATTTTCCTAGATTCATACTTTGTACATTTCATGTTCTGATTATCAATGGATATTTGCAGCTATTTCTTCTCATTTTGAGTCATGCCACATAAGCAAATGAAGATCCCGAAAGCTTGACTCCCTCCATCCATATCATTAACGTTGACTTTACTTTGAGGAGGCGGCTCTTCCCCAGTTGTACTTTGAATGCCTTCCAACCTGAGGGCTCATCTTCCAGCACTATATCAGACAATGTTCTGCTGCTATCCATAAGGTTTTCACTAGTCAGTTTTTTCAGAAATAGACTCCCAAGTCCTTCTTCCTAGTCTGTCTTAGTCTGGAAGCTCAGCTGAAACCTGTGCACCAAGGATGACTTTGTTCGTATTTGAAATACCAGTGGCAAAGCTTCAGGTATCACAGCAACATGCAAGCCACTATAGTATGACAAACTGACAGACACTAATAAAGAGTGATAGAAAAGTGGTAAGTTGCACCCTCTCAAAGGCAGAAAACTTGCAAGATCCAGAAAAACAAGCAGTCCTGTTGAGTTCTGGCTCTCATTGGTTTCACCGTATGTGTGTGTGTGTATATATATATATATTTATATATATACATATAAAACACTTGCCATTCTGATATTTTTACATGTACAATTCAGTGACATTAATTACATTCATCATGTTGTGAAACCATCACCAGTATCTGTTTTCAAATTTTCCAACACTGTAAACAGAAGCTGAACAACAAAACAACAACCCATTGCCGTTGAGTCAATTCCGACTCATAGTGACCCTATAGGACAGAGTAGAACTGCCTCATAGGATTTCCAAGGAGCAGCTGGTGGATTCAAACTGCTGATCTTTTCGTTAGCAGCTGAGCTCTTAATCTCTATGCCACCAGGGCTCCCACAGAAGCTCAGCACCACCTAAACAAAGATTCCCTCTTTCCCCCTCACTCCCACCCATGATACCCACTAATAAACTTTAGTCTCTGTACATTTTCCTACTGTAGATATTTCATATATGTGGGATCATATTTGTCCTTTTGTGTCTGGCTTATTTCACTCAGCATAATGTTTTCAAGGTTAATCCACGTGCTGGGGTATATCAGAACTTCATTTATTTCTCTTCATGGCTGAATGATAGTCTATTGTATGTATAAACCACACTTTGTTCATCCGTTCATCTGCTGACGGACACGGGTTTTTCCACCTTTTGGCTACTGTGCATGATGCTGCAGTGAACATATGTCTGCTTGAGTCACTGCTTTCAATTCTTTTGGATTTGTACCTAGGAATGGATTTGCTAGGTCACATGGTAATTGTGGAGCCCTCGTGGGCAGTGGTTAAGAGCTTGGCTGCTAACCAAAAGGTTGGCAGTTGAAACCCACCAGCTGCTCCTTGGAAACCCTATAGGGCAGTTCTACCCTGTCCTATAGGGTTGCTATGAGTCGGAATCGACTCGATGGCAACAGGTTTGGTTTGGTATGGTAATTGTGTTTTAACTTTTTTGAGGAATCTCCAAATTGTTTTACACAGCATCTGTACCATTTTACATTCTCACCAGCAATGTGTAAGTATTCTAGTTTTCTACATCCTCTCCAACACTTGTTATTTTCCACTTAAAAAAAAAAAAATAGCCATCCCAGTGGGTGTGAAGTAGTTCTTCATTGTGGTTTTGATATACATTTCCTTTATGAGTAACGATATTGAGCATCTTTTCAGGTGCTTGTTGCCCATTTGTATATATTCTTAAGAGAAATCTTTAAGTCCTTTGAATTGGGTTGTTGGTCTTTTTTGTGGTTAAGTTTTAAAAGTTCTTTATATATTCCGGATATTAAACCTTTATCTGATATATGGTTTCTAAATTATTTTTCTCCTGTTACATAGGTTTTTTCACTTTCTTGATTATACCCCTGATACACCAAGGTTTTTAACTTTGATGAAATCCAGATTATCTATTTTTCTCTTGTTGCTTGTGCTTTTGGTGTTATGTCTTGTAAAAATGGCATGACAGCATCAGACCTCCTCTAACTTCGTGAGGGGTGGGGAGAGAACCAGGATTAGCAGCATCAGCCCCAGACTGATTTCTGCGAGGCGGAGTCAGACATACCTCCTCTCTCCAACTTTCTTGCCAGTTCTGACACCAGTTGTCCCTCCCGGGGCACTCTTTATTTCTCTGCTGGGTTCGATGATTCATTGCAATGGTCACACAGAACTCAAAGACCATAGTCATAGTTATGGGGTCTGTTAGGGGAGTAACAAGTTGCAATTCAGGATCAGGAATGACTCAGGATACAGTTTTTCTGTCAGGACAACTTCTTTGCCGTGCCTATTGGCAGACTTCTTACTTGGCTCTTAGCTCTCAGGTCCTTGACCCCCAGGTCTGGCCTCTGCCCTACTTGGGCCAGTGTTACAAAGCTCTTTAGCCCAGCGGACAAGTGCCCGCAGGCATCCCACTCTGCCAGGAAACCTCCTGCCTGCAGGTGCTCTGTTCTCTGGATCCGTGTGTCTGCACGCCCACTGTGGCCCATTGGTTTATGTACCATCTGTGGCTGCTTTTGTGCTACCAGGGCAGTGTTGAATAGTTAGGACACAAAATACATGGCCCACAATGCTGAAAATATTTACTATTTGGTCCTTTACAGAAAAAGTTTGCTGACCACCTCCAGTCTCAAACAAGTATATACATTCAAACTACACCTTCTGATTGAAGGTTGTAACAACAACCATAACTCTGATTTTAATACCCTAAATATATATGAAAATCCATACCTCTGATTATCTAATCGGTTTAAGTCTTGCCTATGAGATTTCTTCATAAAAACCTGTAGTCCCTGTATTTTTTTTTTTTTTAAACTACAAGGCTTCCTAGGCAAATCTATGCCAGTAATTTAAATGTTCCTGTTATAAACTGAATTGCGTCCTCCCAAAATACATGTTGGAATCCTAACCCCTATACATGTGGCTGTAATCCTATTTGAAAATAGGGTTTTCTTTGTTATGTTAATAAGGTCCTATCAGTGTAGGGTGTGTCCTAAACCTAATCACTTCTGAGTGATACAAGGAGCAGCCTAGACACAGAGACAAGCAAGGACACAGGGGAAGACAGATGCCTCATGAAGATATCCAAAGAACTGAGGAAGATAAGCTGAGACAAAGATCCTTCCCCAGACTGACACAGAGAGCCTTCCCCTAAAGCCTGTAAAAAAAAAAAAAATCAAACCCGTTGCCTTCAAGTCAATTTGGACTCATAGCAACCCTATAGGACAGAGTAGAACTACCCCATAGGGTTTCCAAGGTGGATTTGAACTGCTGACCTTTTGGTTAGCAGCCCCCAGCTCTTAACCACTGCACCACTAGGGCTCTACCGTATAGCCAGTGCCCTGAATTTCGACTTCTAGCCTCCTAAAACTGTGAGAAAATAAATTTCTGTTTGCTAAAGCCACCCACTTGTGGTATTCCTGTTATAGCAGCACTAGAAAACTAAGACAGTTCTTATGTGAAATTGACGGCCAAGTTCTAAATGTAAATACATCAGAATATTAAGCAAATGAGCATTACAACTGTCAGCATAGTCAAAGCAGAAAGTTCAGATTTTGATAATTTCCTCTTGCAGTGGCCAAAAGGAAAGAAAAAACCTCTCCAACTGTTAGACATTCCAACCACATATTGCATGAGGAGACAGATAATAGGCATTAGGTACTACAGCTGGCAGTATTTACTGAATAAACCCATTGTGTATGACACCATACTACCCATGTTGTAGAACAGTGAAAAACAAGGCCCCACTTTCAGGAGCTTCTCTAGAGCCAAAAATAATCACCAGCAATGCGTGACATCATAAATAACCTATGAGGTATTAAAATTTATTCATGTAATTCCAAATGTTGTTTTCAGTTATAGTCAATGTGTTCAATACACAATTTTAAAGTTCTTTTTCACTTTATAGCATATATTACTTATAAGCCTATAAAGCATGCATTATTTGTGTAAAAATATAGTATTTAATGGCTGTCATGGATTGAATTGTGTCCCCCCAAAATATCTGTCAATTTGGTTAGGCCACAATTCCCAGTATCGTGTGGTTGTCCTCCATTTTGTGATTGATATAATCTTCCTATGTGTTGTAAATCCTAATCTTTTTATGCTAAAGAGGATTAGAGTGGGATATAACACCATTGCTCAGGTCATATGCCTGATCCAAGATAAAGGGAGTTTTCCCTGGCATGTGCCTGCACTACTTTTTACCTTACAAGAGATATAAGGAAAGGGAAGGGAGCAGAGAGCTGGAGGAGCTCATACCACCAAGAAAGCGGCACCGAAATCAGAGCGTGTCCTTCGGACCCAGGGTCCCTGTGCCTGAGAAGCTCCTCAACCAGGGGAAGATTGATGACAAGGACCTTCCTCCAGAGCCGACAAAGAGAGAAAGCCTTCCTCTGGAGCTGATGCCCTGAATTTGGATTTGTAGCCTTCTAGACTGAGAATAAATTTCTCTTTGTTAAAGCCAGCCACTTGTGGTATTTCTGTTATACCAGCACTAGATGACTAAGACAATGGCTAACTTCCAAAGGAACCCTAATTTACCTTCTCATCAGTCTCAGTATTTCCAGTCTATTCCTTTAAGGATATAATAGATTGCAGGAAACCTGTATCATGCCAGCACAGAACTTAGTGGCGACCATGTAGGAAAAGAAGTGTTCAAAATCTTCTTTGGATAAGTTATGTGCTTGGAGGAAAAGGGTTCTGACCCCATAGACAATAAGGCTAAAAACCTTGACTTACGTAATAATTGGTATGGTAGAAATGAATGGCTGAAACCTTCCAGAGCCCTTTTTACATTCCTGAAGGCTTTTTTTTTTTTTTTTTTTAAAAGAAGTGAGCACCAAGAGGTGGGATAAGGAAAAACAACTGGCTTCACCTGCATAGAGTCTGTTTTCAGAGCAGCCAATGTTCTTGGCCCACTGCTTTGAGTAGGTCGATGTAATTCACTGGTGGATAAATGCAAAATTTAGCCCTACAGCTGTTCTGATGAGCTACCTTACGTAAAGTCTACTGGTTAGCTAAAAAGTAAAGAAGCACAGCAACTAACCTTACCTGATGAAGACGTAGTACTGCTTCACTTTTTCCAGGAGATGCAGTTTATAACTCCTGTGCTATCGTCCACTACAAGAAAAACACAGAAGATCAAAAGTGAGATGTGGCATTGTTGCTGAACTGGCATGCTGTCACCGCATTCAGCCATACTGAGGGATGACATAAAACCCTCATCAAACTCTCCTTCCACCTTTAGAAATAATTGCTCATCACACACGAATGCAAATTGCTCGTTTGCACATGTCAATGTTCTATAGGAGTTCAATGTAATATATTTAACATTTCACTTACTCTGCCTCGAGGGAAGTAATGATTCTCGTCTACCCCTCTCTCCTAAAAATGGTTTCCTCCACCTCAATGTGATCCATAAGGTTTTTCATAATGATAGACTCGAACTTTCCATAATTATGGATTTGAACAAGGTGGCAATTGTGAGGATGATGCAGGACCAGGCAATGTTTTGTTCTGATGTACATAAGGTCACCATGAGTTGGAATCCACTCAATAGCAACTAACAACAACAATCTCAATGACTGCTGACATACAGAGTCAGTCTTCCTCTCCTACCCTGGAACAAGACAGCATCACGTGGTGCATAGTTAGAGTGCAGCCTTCTGTCACCATTTGCTCTCTCCCTAGCTTGCTAACTCACCAAGACACAGCATTCCAAGCCTTTGGAAAAGAGTGCAAGGTTTTGTGAAAGAGTTTCTACCCAGCTCTTACCACTTCAG
Organism: Loxodonta africana; assembly: GCF_030014295.1. Taxonomy (NCBI): domain Eukaryota; kingdom Metazoa; phylum Chordata; class Mammalia; order Proboscidea; family Elephantidae; genus Loxodonta; species Loxodonta africana. The sequence continues at coordinate 79,077,960 of NC_087357.1, read as the reverse complement.
GGGCAGTAAGAAAAGCAAAGCATATCAGAGAATGACAAAGTTTTATTTTCATCTTACAAAATAATTATATCCTGGCTATAAAAAGGATATCGATCTCACTTATTTTGTTCCAAGGGCAAAATATCAATTACCATTTGTGGTGCAGAGAATTACTTAATACAGCCCTTCTAGCCATGCATGCATGGTCTTGTGACTCCCACAAAATGATTGGGTGGGGCTATGCAAATTTGGTACTTGTGGCCCACCAAGGGGATTGGACTGCCTGCTAATAATGCAAATAAGGTGCATGGAACCCTTGTGGGTATAGAACCATGCGAGTAAGATGTATCGAACCCCAATGAGGGGACTGGTCAGTTTTGCCATCCCACTAGGCTTAAAGGGAGCCAATCCCAGAAGTGGAGAGGGGACTTCACTACCATCAAGAATAGTTGGGAGTGGCGCATGCCTTTTGGACTGGGGTCCCTGGGCTGAAACCTCCTAGACCTAGGAGCCAGTTATAATGCTGGAGAAGGTGCAAGATGGTGAGAAGCAGTGGCAAGCGCAGCAGAGAAACGGCAGCAGCAGAACGCTAGACCTGTGCTGGACATTGCAGTAGGCTTCCCACTCCATTGAGCTAGGTGGCTATAGTGGACATGCTGACCCACTGATCAAGACAGCTGCCTTTGGGGAGGAGCCTTCCTGCAGAGTGCAGTGCCTCTGGGCACTTATTGGCAGTGCTAAAGAGCTTTGTTATGCTTGCCCAGGCAGGGAAGAGGCCAGGCCCAGAGTCAGAGGGACCAAGAGAGAAGCCTGCCTGCAGACATGGTCAAGAAGCTATCCTGATCGATGAACTGTATCCTGAGTCGTTTCTGATCCTGAATTGTAACCTGTTACTTCCCTAAATAACTCTGTAACTGTGACTATGGTCTGTGAGTTCTGTGTAGCCACTTTAACGATCAAACCCAGCAGAAAAGTAGAGAATGCCATGAGAGGGATGAATTGGCAAAAAGGTTGGAGAGAGGAGATATGTCTGACCTCTGCCTCACAGGAATCAGCTTTGGCTGACGTTGCTCTCTCCTTCCCCTTGTGAAGTTAGTCGAGGAGCTCTGAAGCCCCACACTGTTTTCTACCCACTGCACTTGGTTTTGTGACTGCAGAGAATTTGGAGATATTTGCTATAGGATGATGTGTGTTTCCTCTTTGCCTAATTTCTCATAAACTAAGAAAGGAAGTTACTAAGCATGGGGTCAGTGTACCTAATGATTTTAAAAAACTCGACTATATTCTTGCAAAAGCACAGACAATACAGAAGAAATGTGAAGGAAAAAATTTTGATTGCTTGATTAAATCATAGAGGTATAATATCTATATTGAAAACGGAAGCCAAGAAGAATAGTCTTTATACTAAAATAAATTCTAGATGAATTTTTATTTCATTAAATGTAAAATAAAAAAGAAAATATGTGACTACTTTTTAATCTTGGGCTTATAGTTAATGGGTGAGATCTCCTGAAGCAGGACATGAGTGTTAGAATTCATTAAAAAAAAAAAAAAGTCTGATATATTTGACTACCTAAAAACTAAAATTGCATAGCAACTTTCCATATGATAGAGTTAGTGCCTTAACATATAAAGAATTCTTATATATTAATAAGAAAAATATTAAGATCAGCACAAAAGAAAATGGCAAAGAAAAAGTATATGCAAGTCACAGAAGATATAAAAATGGTCAATAAACATTTGAAGAGATGCTAAATTCACAAGTTACCAGGAAAAAAAAGAAATTTAAATAATTTCACAACTACTAGAATGACGAATATTAAACATGTTGATACCCTCATGTACTGTTTTAAAAAAAAAAACAAAAAAACCAACCGTTGCTGTCAAGAGGATTCCAACTCATAGTGACCCTATAGGATAGAGTAGAACTGCCCCATAGGGTTGCCAAGGAGCACCTGGTAGATTTGAAGTGCTGACCTTTTGGTTAGCACCTGAACTCTTCAACCACTGTGCTACCAGGGCTTCCATGTACTGTTAGTGGTGGTGTAAATTAGTACCAACTTTCTGAAGAGCAAGTTTGAAAACAAGCATCAAAATGTAAAATTTAAAAGACATATACATTTAAAATTTTGATGCTTGTTTTCAAACTTGCTTTTCAGAAAGTTGGTACTAATTTACACTACCATTAACAGTACATGGAAATGTATATAAAATGTGTATGTCCTTTCCCCCATGTGTCTGTAAGTTTGTCCTACTGTGAGGGCTTGTGTGTTGCTGTGATGCCGGAAGCTATGTCTCCAGTATTCAGATACCAGCAGGGTCACCCGTAGTGGACAGGTTTCAGCTGAGCTTTAGACTAAGACTAGGAAGAAGGACCCAGCAGTCTACTTCTGAAATGAATTAGTCAGTGAAAACCGTATGAATAGCAGCAGAACATTGTCTGATACAGAGCTGGAAGATGAGCACCGCCCCCCTACTCAAAAAACAACTGGGGAAGAGTTGTCTCCACAAAGTATAGTTGACCTTAATGACATGGAAGGAGTCAAGCTTTTGGAAGCTACATTTGCTGATGTGGCATGACTCAAAATGGGAAGAAATAGCTGCAAATATCTGTTAATAATTGGAACATAGCATGTACCAAGTATCAATCTAGGAAAGTTAGAAATTGTCAAAAATGAAATGGAACACATAAATATTGATATCCTAGGTATTAGTGAGCTGAAATGGACTGATATTGGCCATTTTGAATCACACAATCATATGGTCTACTATGCTGGGAATGACAACTCAAAGAAAAATGGTGTTGCATTCATTGTCAAAATGAACATTTCAAGATGTATCCTGAAGTATAACGCTGTCAGTGATAGAATAATATCCATAAGCCTACAACTAAGACCAGTTAATAAGACTATTATTCAAATTTCCATCAAACAATAAGGCCAAAGATGAAGAAATTGAAGATTTTTCCAACTTCTGCAATCTGAAATTATCAAACATGCAATCAGGATGCAGAGATAAAATTACTGGTGATAGGAATGAGAAAACTGGAAAAAAAGAAGGATCGGTAGTGGGAAATATGGCCTTGGTAATAGAAACGATGCCAGAGATCACTTGATAGAATTTTGCAAGACCAACAACTTCTTCACTGAAAATACCCTTTTTCAACAACATAAACGGAGACTATACACATGGACCTTGCCAGATGGAATACATAGGAATCAGACCGATTACATCTGTGGAAAGAGAAGAAGGAAAAGCTCAATAGCATCAGTCAGAACAAGGCCAGGGGCCGAATGTGGAACAGACCATCAATTGCTCATATGCAAGTTCAAGTTGAAACTGAAGAAAATTAGAATAAGTCCATGAGCCCCAAAGTATGACCTTGAATATATCCCATCTGAATTTAGAAACCATCTCAAGAATAGATTTGACACATTGAACACTAATGGTTGCGGACCAGAAGAATAGTGGAATGACATGAAGGAATCATACAGGAAGAGGTCACTAAAAAGACAGGAAAGAAAGAAAAGACCAAAATGGATGTCAGAAGAGACTCTGAAACTTGCTCTTGAACGTCGAGTCGCTAAAGCAAAAGGAAGAAATGACGAAGTAAAAGAACTGAACAGAAGATTTCAAAGAGCGGCTCCAGAAGACAAAGTAGTATAATACTTGTGCAAAGAGCTGGAGATAGAAAACCAAAAGGGAAGAACACATTTGGCATTTCTCAAGCTGAAAAAACTGAAGAAAAAATTCAAGCCTCGAGTCACAATAGTGAAGGATTCTATAGGGAAAATATTAAATGATGCAGGAAGCATCAAAAGAAGATGGAAGAAATACAGAGTCATTATACCAAAAAAAAAAATTGGTCGATGTTCAACCATTTCAAGAGGTGGCATATGATCAGGAGCCGATGGTACCGAAGGAAGAGGTCCAAGCTGCACTGAAGGCATTGGTGAAAAACAGGGCTTCAGGATGGATGGAATATCAACTGAGATGTTTCAACAAAGGGATTCAGTGCTAGAAATGCTCACTCGTCTATGCTAAGAAATTCGGAAGACAGCTACCTGGCCAACCGACTGGAAGAGATCCATATTTATGCCTACTCCTAAGAAAGGTGATCTAACAGAATGAGGAAATTACTGAACATCATTAATATCAATTGCAAGTAAAATTTCCTGAAGGTCACACAAGCAGCTGCAGCAGTGTATCGACAGGGAACTGCCCGAAATTCAGAGTGGATTCCGAAGAGGACATGGAACCAGGGATATCATTCCTGATGTCAGATGGATCCTGGCTGAAAGCAGAGAATACCAGAAAGATGTTTACCTGTGTTTTAATGACTACGCAAAGGCATTCTACTCTGTGAATCATAACAACTTATGGATAGCATTGCAAAGATGGGAATCCCAGAACACTCAGTTGTGCTCATGAGGAACCTGTATATAGAGCAAGAGGCAGCTGTTCGGGAGGCGGGGCCGAGATCGCAGAGTAGTCAGACGCTTCTGGTGATCCCTCTTACAACAAAGACCTGAAAAAAACAAGTAAAACGATTACATACATGACAAGCCAGGAGCCCTGAGCATCAAAGACAAAGTTAGAAAACAGACTGAACGGCAAGAGAAGGGAGAGACAGTTCAGAAGTGGCAAGAAGTTGCCAGACCTGATTTGGCGGGAACCCTTAGGCACGATCTCTGGAGCCGCCATGGCAGGGCTGGTGGTAGTGTTCTGGGTGTGGTTGCCTTAGGGAGAGACAGTGAGCTGCACAGCTTACTCACACCTCTGGAACCAGAAAAGAACGGCACTCTCAGCAAAAGCTAAGTGCTTGCACTTATTTTACTGGGCCCCCAGCCCCAAAGCTGGCTTCAGTGGATGTTGATTTCCCTGGGCCTGAGATAGGTCCTGCTGTGCTCCCTGAGCCACTCTCCTGGCCTTGGAGAAGGAATAAATGAACAATTGGGGGAAAAGATAATCTGCCAGCTCCACTAACCTGGGGAGATCAGGACAGAAGCGGCTCCTGTCCAGGCTCAAAAGATCCACAGGCATTGAATACCTATCACCCCTGCATGGACCTGTGTGGGCCCATTTCAGGAGAACAGGCCCTAGCTGGCAGACTGCAACTGTTTCAGCTGTGCGATGGAGAGATGGGTTTTTGATGTGTGACACCACTTTACCTATTAAACAGGGTCCTCACCTACACAAATGAGGGGCCTAAGGACTGGTGGCTCCATCCATGTACACTAGCCACCCACGACAGGGGTCCGAGGATAAGTAGTACCTCCCAGCCCTTACGACCAAAAACACTGATGCCCATGGTCTAGCTGCAGAACCCACCCACCTTTGTGCTCTAGGGAACAGGGATGCACTTTCCTCACAAACACTTGGGGGACAGTTGTTAGCCCTCCCGCCTTGCTAAGGGTGTGACCCCCTGCTGCAACCAGATACCTGTACCTACACCAATCACCCCTGCCCCTCTAAGTCAGTAGGACAGAGCATGTACCACACACTTGATGACCAACAACCTGGACACCTGAGCTGAATCCATACAAGAGTAGTGAATGGACTCCCGGGCTCATATACTTTGTAACAGCTCTAGCTATGTGATGACAGGACATTAGAGCTTCAAAGGCAAAAATAATGAAGCTAGCTCACTCAAGCAGCATATTTGGGCATATCAAAACAAAACAAAGCAAGAAGCTAGGATACAGTAAGCTCACAAAATAAATCAAGACAGTTACTTATAGATAGCTAAGAGACAACAGACAATATCAAATCACAAAGAAGCAGACCATGATTGCTTCAACAAGCTCTCAAAACAAACGATCAAGGAATCTTCCGGATGAAGATGTATTCCTGGAATTACCAAATGTAGAATACAAAAGATTAATATACACGACTCTTCAAGACATCAGGAAGGAGATCAAGCAAAAGGCAGAACAAGCCAAGGAACACACAGATAAAGCAGTTGAAGAAATTGAAAAGGTTATTCAAGAACATAATTAAAAATTTAATAGGCTACAAGCATGCATAGAGAGACAGAAATCAGAAATTCCAAAGATTAAAAATAAAATCAGAGAATTAGACTACTCAATAGAAAGTCAGAGGAGTACAACTGAGGAAATGGAAGGCAGAATTAGTGAGACTGAAGATAGAACACATGGCACCAATATATTCGAAGACAAATCAGATAAAACAATTAAAAAAAAATAAAGAAACCCTAAGAATCATGTGGGAATCAATCAAGAGAAATAACCTACAAGTAACTGGAATACTGGAACAGGGAGGTAGAAGAGAACATAAGAGAGAATTGTTGAAGATTTGTTGGCAGAAAACTTCCCTGATATCATTAAAGATGAGAAGATATCTATCCAAGATGCTCATTGAACTCCACATAAGGTAGACCTCAAAAGAAAGTTGCCAAGACATACTATAATCAAACTTGCCAAAACCAAAGTTAAAAAGAGAATTTTAAGAGCAACTAGGAGAGTCAATAAGAATAACCTTGGACTACTCGGCAGAAACCATGCAGGCAAAAAGGCAATGGGATGACTTATATAAACCATTGAAGGAAGAAACCTGCCAGCCAAGAAACATATATCAGCAAAACTGTCTCTCAAATATGAAGGCGAACATAGGATATTTCCAGATAAACACAAGTTTAGGGAATTCGTAAAAACCAAACCAAAACTACAAGAAATACTAAAGAGAGTTCACTGGGTAGAAAATCAGTAATATCAGATATGATCCCAAGACTAGAACACAGGACAGACCACCAGAGGTCAACCCAGATAGGGAAATCACAAAAATAAATCAAGGTTAAAAAATGCTCAAAACAGGAAAACAGCAATGTCATTATGTAAAAGATGACAACAGTAAAACAATAAAGAGGGACTAAGAAATGCAGTCGTAGATCTTTCATATGGAAAGGAAGGCAAGGTGATATAAAGAAATAAAAGTTAAGTTTAAACTTAGAAAAATAGGGGTAAATATTAAGGTAACCACAAAGGAGACTAACAATCCTACTCATCAAAATAAAATACAAGAAAAAAATTAAGACTCAGCAAAAAGAAAACAAAAAACAGTGAGTAAAAGACAATATATAAAGATAAAATACTCAGCACAAAAAATTAAGTGGGAGAAAGAAACTGTCAACAACACACAAAAAAGACAACAAAATGACAGCAGTAAACTCATACCTATCCATAATTATGCTGAATGTTAATGGACTCAATACACCAATAAAGAGATAAAGAATGGCAGAGTGGATTAAAAAAAAAACACACACAATCCACATATATGCTGCCTACAAGAGACACACCTTTGACTTAAAGACATAAACAAACTGAAACTGAAAGGATGCAAAAAATATATAAACCAAACAACAATCAAAAAAGAGCAGGAGTGGCAATATTAATTTCTGACAAAATAGACTTTAAAGTTACACCACCCCAACAGATAAGGACACTATATAATGATTAAAGGGATAATATACCAGGAGGATATAACCATATTAATATTTATGCACCCAATGACAGCATTGAAAAGTAAGATAGACAGCTCCACAATAATAGTAGGAGACTTTAACACACCACTTTTGGTGAAGGACAAAACATCCAGAAAGAAGCTCAGTAAAGACACAGAAGATCTAAATGCCACAGTCAACCAACTTGACCTCATAGACATATACAGAACACTCCACCCAACAGCAGCCAAGTATACTTTCTTTTCCAGCACACATGGAACGTTCTCTAGAAAAGAACACGTATTACTTCATAAAGCAAGCCGTAACAGAATCCAAAACATCAAAATATTACAAACCATCTTCTCTGAACATAAGGCCATAAAAGTAGTAATCAATAACAGAAAAGCTGGGAAAAGAAATCAAACACTTGGAAACTGAACAATACCCTGCTCAAAAAAGACTGGATTATAGAAGACATTAAGGATGGAATAAAGAAATTCATAGAATCCAATGAGAATGAAAATACTTCCTATCAGAACCTTTGGGACACAGCAAAAGCAGTGCTCAGAGGTCAATTTATATAAATAAATGCCCACATACAAAAAGAACAGGCCAAAAACAAAGAATTATCCCTACAACTTGAACAAATAGAAAGAAAGCAACAAAAGAAACCCTCAGACACCAGAAGAAAGCAAATAGTAAAAATTAGAGCAGAATTAAATGAAATAGAGAACAGAAAAACAATTGAAAGAGTTATCAAGACAAAAAGCTGGTTCTTTGAAAAAATTAACAAAATTGATAAACCATAGGCCAAAATGACAAAAGAAAAACAGGAGACGAAGCATATAACCAAAAGAAGAAATGAGATGGGCAATATCACAACAGACCCAACTGAAATTAAAAGAATCATATCAGATTAGTATGAAAAATTGTACTCTAACAACTTCGAACACCTAGAAGAAATTGGTGAATTTCTAGAAACACACTACCTACCTAAGCTAACACAAACAGAAGGGGAAAAACTAAATAGACCCATAACAAAAAAAGAGATTAAAAAAAATTTAAAAACTCCCAACAAAAAAAAGACCTGGTCCAGATGGCTTCACTGCAGAGTTCTATCAAACTTTTAGAGAAGACTTAACACCACTACTACTAAACGCATTTCAGAGCATAGAAAAAGATGCAATACTCCCAAACTCATTCTATGAAGCCAGCACATGCCTGATACCAAAACCAGGCAAAGACACCACAAAAAAAGGAAAATTACAGACCTATATCCCTCATGAACTTAGATGCAAAAATCCTCAACAAAATTCTAGCCAATAGAATTCAATAACACATCAAAAAAAAAAAAATTTCACCATGATCAAGTTGGATTCATACCAGGTATGCAGGGATGGTTTGACATAAGAAAAACAATGTAATCCATCATATAAATAAAACAAAGAGAAGAACAACATGATCTCATCAATTGATGCAGAAAACGCATCTGACAAAGTTCAAAACCCATTCATGATAAAAACTCTCAGCAAAATAGGAATAGAAAGAAAATTTCTCAACATAATACAGGGCATTTATACAGTGCCAACTGTCAGCAGCTTCCTAAATGGAGAGAGAGTCTGAAAGCATTCCATCTGAGAACGGGAACCAGAAAAGGAGGCTGTTTATCACCACTCTTATTCAACATTGTGCTGGAAGTCTTAGCCAGAGCAATTAGGCTAGATAAAGAATTAAAGGGAATTCAGATTGGTAAAGAAAAAGTAAAAGTCTCTCTATTTGCAGACGACATGATCTTATACACAGAAAACCTTAAAGAACCCTCAAGAAAACTACTGAAACCAGTAGAAGAGTTCAGCAGAGTATCAGGATACAAGATAAACACAGAAAAATCAGTTGGATTCCTCTACACCAACAAAAAGAACATTGAAGAGGAAATCACCAAATCAATACCATTTACAGCAGCCCCCAAGAAGATAAAACACTTAGGAATAAATCTAACCAGAGACATAAAAGAGCTATACAAAGAAAACTACAAGACACTACTGCAAGAAACCAAAAGAGACCTACATAAGTGGAAAAGCATACCTTGCTCATGGATAAGAAGACTCAACATTGTAAAAATCTCTCTTCTACCAAAAGCCATCTATAGATATATTGCAATTCCCATCCAAATTCCAGCGACATTTTTTAATGTAATGGAGAAACAAATCACCAACTTCATATGGAAGGGAAAGAGGTCCCGGATAAGTAAAGCATTACTGAAAAAGAAGACCAAAGTGGGAGGCCTCGCTCTACCTGATTTTAGAACCTATTATACCGCCACAGTAGTCAAAACTGCCTGGTACTGGTACAACAACAGATACACAGACCAATGGAACAGAATTGAGAATCCAGTCATAAATCCATCCACATATGAGCAACTGATATTTGACAAAGGCCCCAAGTCGGTTAAATGGGGAAAAGACAGTCTGTTTAACAAACAGTGCTGGCATAACTGGATATCCATGTGTAAAAAAGTGAAACCAGACCCATACCTCACACCATGCACAAAAAGGAACTCAAAATGGATCAAAGACCTAAATATAAAATCTAAAACGATAAAGATCATGGAAGAAAAAATAGGGACAACACTAGGAGCCCTAGTACATGGCACAAACAGTATACAAAACATTACTAAGAATGCAGAAACACTAGAAACTAGATATTTGGGAGCTCCTAAAAATCAAACACCTAAAAAAAACACACCTATGCTCATCCAAAGACTTCACCAAAAGAGTAAAAAGATCACCTACCTACAGATTGGGAAAAAGTTTTTAGCTATGACATTTCTGATCCACATTTGATCTCTAAATCCACATGATACTGTAAAAACTCAAGAACAAAAAGATAAATAACCCAGTTAAAAAATGGGCAGAGGATATGAACAGGCACTTCACTAAAAAAGACATTCAGGTAGCAAACAGATACATGAGGAAACATTCACGATCATTAGCCATTAGAGAAATGCAAATCAAAACTACAATGAGATTCCATCTCACTCCAACAAGGCTGGCATTAATCCCAAAAACAAAATAATAAATGTTGGAGGGCTGTGGAGAGACTGGAACACTTATACATTACCAGTGGGAATGTAAAATGGTACCAACTACTTTGGAAATCGATTGGCGCTTCCTTAAAAAGCTAGAAATAGAACTACCATATGATGGAGCAATCCCACTCCTTGGAATGTATCCTAGAGAAATAAGAGCCTTTACACGAACAGATATATGCATACTCATGTTCGCTGCAGCACTGTTTACAATAGCAAAAAGCTGGAAGCAACCAAGGTGCCCATCAATGGATGAATGGAGAAAGAAATTATAGTATATTCACACAATGGAATACTATGCATCCATGAAACATTTCATAACATGGATGAATCTGGAAGGCATTATGCTGAGTGACATTAGTCAGTTGCAAAAGGACAAATATTGTATAAAACCACTCTTAAAAGAACTCAAGAAGTAGTTTAAACAGAGAAGAAAATATTCTTAATGGTTATGAGAGTGGGGAGGGATGGAAGGAGAAGGGTATTCACTAATGAGATAGTAGACAAGAACTATTTTAGGTGAAGGGAAAGACACACAATATAGGAGATGTCAGCACTACTGGACTAAACCAAAAGCAAAGAAGTCTCCTAAATAAACCCAACCCTTTGAAGGCCAGTGTAGCAGGGGCAGGGGCTTGGGGACCATGGTTTCGGGGACATCTAGGCCAACTGGCATAATAAAATCTATTAAGAAAGCATTCTGCATTCCACTTTGGTAGGTGGCATCTGGGGTCTTAAACACTAGCAAGCAGCCATCTAAGATGCATCAATTGGTCTCAACCCACCTGGAGCAAAGGAGAATGAAGAACACCAAGGACACAAGGTAATTATGAGCCCAAGAGAGAGAAAGGGCCACATAAACTAGAGACTACATCAGCCTGAGACCAGAAGAGCTAGATGGTGCCGGCTACAATTGATGACTGCCCTGACGGGAAACACAACAGAGAACCCCTTATGGAGCAGAAAAGCAGGGAGATGCAGACCTCAAATTCTCATAAAAAGACCAGACTTAATGGTCCGATTGAGACTAAAAGGACCCCTGAGATCATGGTCCCCAGACCTGCTGTTAGCCCAAGACTGGAGCCATTCCCAAAGCCAACTCTTCAGACAGGGGTTGGACTGGACTATAAGATAGAAAATGATACTGGTGAGGAGTGAGCTTCCTTGCTCAAGCAGACTCATGAGACTACGTGAGCAATTCCTGTGTGGAGGGGAGATGAGAAGGCAGAGGGGGATAGAAGCTGGCTGAATGAACATGGGGAACACAGGGTGAAGAGAAGGACTGTGCTGACTCATTAGAGGGAGAGCAACTAGGAGTACATAGGAAGGTGTACACAAATTTTTGTATGAGAGACTGACTTGATTTGTAAACTTTCACTTAAAGCACGATTAAAAAAAAAGCTGTTCGAACAGAACGAGAGGATACTGCATGGTTTAAAGTCAGGACAGGTGTGCGTCAGGGTTATATCCTTTCACCATACCTATTCAATATGTATGCTGAGCAAATGATCCAAGAAGCTAGACTATATGAAGAAGAATGGGGCATCAGGATTGGTGGAAGACTCATTAAGAACCTGCGTTATGTAGATGAGACAACCTCGCTTGCTGAAAGTGAATAGGACTTGAAGCACTTACTGATGAAGATCAAAGACCATAGCCTTCGGTATGGATTGCACATCAACATAAAGAAAACAAAAATCATCACAGCTGGACCAATAAGCAACATCATGATAAATGGACAAAAGACTGGAGTTGTCAAGGATTTCATTTTACTTGGATCCACAATCAGCACCCATGGATGCAGCAGTCAAGAAATCAACAGGGGAGGGGGGCCAAGATGGCGGACTAGGTGGACGCTCCCGCGGATCCCTCTTGCAACAAAGACTCGGAAAAACAAGGGAATCGATCACATACATAACAATCTATGAACTCTGAACAACAAGCACAGACTTAGAGACGGAGGACGAACAAATACGGGCAGACAGCGACTGTTTTCAGAACTAGGAGCCAGCGCACCAGGCAGGTGACCTTCGGAGCTCGATCTGGGGCAGAGCCCAGGGGGGCAGACGGCACAGAAAGGGGGCCCACCCCTTCCCCCCCGAACCCATCCCGGGAGGAAGCCTAGCAGGTTGGCGCGGGCGGCGTAGGGGCGCAGCCGGAGGGAGAAACACCCGGGAGGCAGTGACTGATCTGAGAGGGGGGAGAACAGCGTCCCAGCTGGGGTGCCGTGCCGTCCGCCGGGAGTTAGGCGAGAAGCCGACGGGGCGCGCGCGGGGGGGGGGGTCAGCTGTGTTTCCCTGGAGTGACCCCAGGGCGGGGCCCACGCGTTCGTGCGGGAGGACGCGCACCCAGTCCGCGCGTGTGGCACGGCACTCCAGAGGGAGAAATTCCTGGAGGTGTCTGGTCTCAAAACAGGGAAAGCAGCATCCCAGACGGGGAGCCATTCCGCTGCGATCTGGGCACGCGCGCGCGCGTGCGCGGGCGGGGCATGAGCGCGGGGTCCATTTTTATTACCCTGAATTGACCCAGAGGGCGGGAACACCTGGTCGTGCGAGTGACGCCCTCCCAGTTTGCGTGAGAGGTGCGGCACATTGGAAGGAGAAGTCCCCGGGAGGAACTGATTGGTCCCAAAGCGCAGAAAGTAGCGTCCCAGACAGAGTGCCGCCCTGCTGGGGCTTGGGCGCGCGCACGAGCGGGCCGTGAGCGCGGAGTCCATTTTTATTGCCCTGAATTGACCCAGGGGGCGGGCCCACCTGGCCGTGCGGAGGAACTGATTGGTCCCAAAGCGCAGAAAGTAGCGTCCCAGACAGAGTGCCGCCCTGCTGGGGCTTGGGCGCGCGCGGGCGGGGCGTGAGCGCGGAGTCCATTTTTATCGCCCTGAATTGACCCAGGGGGCGGGCCCACCTGGCCGTGCGGAGGAACTGATTGGTCCCGAAGCGCAGAAAGTAGCGTCCCAGTCAGAGTGCCACCCTGCTGGGGCTTGGGCGCGCGCGGGCGGGGCGTGAGCGCGGAGTCCATTTTTATCGCCCTGAATTGACCCAGGGGGCGGGCCCACCTGGCCGTGCGGAGGAACTGATTGGTCCCGAAGCGCAGAAAGTAGCGTCCCAGACGGGGTTCCGTCCTGCTGGGGCTTGGGCGCGCGCACGAGCGGGGCGTGAGCACGGAGTCCATTTTTATTGCCCTGAATTGACCCAGGGGGCGGGCCCACCTGGCCGTGCAGGTGACGCCAACCCAGTTCGCGCGAGAGGTGTGGCGCTCCGGAAGGAGAAGTCCCGGGGAGGAAGTGACTGGTTCCCGAACAGGGAAAGCAGCGTCTCAACCCGGAAGTCATCCCGCTGGGATTTGGGCGCGCGCACAGGCGGGGCGAGACCGCGGGATCTAATTATAATCGCCTGAATAGACCCTGGGGGCGGGCCCACCCGTTCGTGCGGGAAACGCCCACCCAGTGCCCACGAGCGGTGCCGCGCACCGGAGGAAGTCCCCAGGAGGAAGGGACTGGTTTCCGAGCAAGGAAAGCAGTGTCCTAGCCAGGGACCCGTCCAGCCCGGATTTTGGCAAACGGGGGCGGAGCGTGAACGTGGTGTTCAGCTCTATATTCTGTGGTGCTACACTCCTAGCTCTCAGATCCCTCCCCCACCCTCCCCAGGCGACCCCATTAACATCCGAATACCCGGAGCCAGAGAGAGAATTCAGATAGGGATCTGACTGCATTTTTTTTTAGCTGACTACTTGGAAAATCTAGTTTCCCAGTGATGGCTCGGAGACAGCAGTCCATATCAAACCACATAAAGAAACAGACCATGACAGCTTCTCCAACCCCCCAAACAAAAGAATCAAAATCTTTCCCAAATGAAGATACAATCCTGGAATTATCAGATACAGAATATAAAAAACTAATTTACAGAATGCTTAAAGATATCACGAATGAAATTAGGATAAATGCAGAAAAAGCCAAGGAACACACTGATAAAACTGTTGAAGAACTCAAAAAGATTATTCAAGAACATAGTGGAAAAATTAACAAGTTGCAAGAATCCATAGAGAGACAGCATGTAGAAATCCAAAAGATTAACAATAAAATTACAGAATTTGACAACGCAATAGAAAGTCAGAGGAGCAGACTCGAGCAATTAGAATGTAGACTGGGACTTCTGGAGGACCAGGGAAACAACACCAACATAGCTGGAAAAAAATCAGATAAAAGAATTAAAAAAAATGAAGAAACCCTAAGAATCATGTGGGACTCTATCAAGAAGGATAACTTGCGAGTGATTGGAGTCCCAGAACAGGGAGGGGGGACAGAAAACACAGAGAAAATAGTTGAAGAACTCCTGACACAAAACTTCCCTGACATCATGAAAGAAGAAAGGATATCTATCCAAGATGCTCATCGAACCCCATTTAAGATTGATCCAAAAAGAAAAACACCAAGACATATCATCATCAAACTTGCCAAAACCAAAGACAAACAGAAAATTTTAAAAGCAGCCAGGGAGAAAAGAAAGGTTTCCTTCAAGGGAGAATCAATAAGAATAAGTTCAGACTACTCAGCAGAAACCATGCAGGCAAGAAGGGAATGGGACGACATATACAGAGCACTAAACGAGAAAAACTGCCAACCAAGGATCATATATCCAGCAAAACTCTCTCTGAAATATGAAGGAGAAATTAAGATATTTACAGATAAACACAAGTTTAGAGAATTTGCAAAAACTAAACCAAGACTGCAAGAAATGCTAAAGGAGATTGTTTGGCCTGATGACCAATAATATCAGGTACCAGCACAATACAAGGTCACAAAACAGAACGTCCTGATATCAACGCAACTCAAACAGGGAAAGCACAAAAACAAACAAATTAAGACTAATTCTAAAAAATAAATAAATAAACAAAATAATACACACAACAGGAAATCATGGAAATCAATAGCTAAACGATCAAAATAATCAAAAAGAGGGACTAAATATAGGAGGCATTGAACTGCCAGATGGAGAGTGATACAAGGCGAAATAGAAGGATACAAGTTAGGGTTTTACTTAGAAAAATAGGGGTAAATAAAAAGGTAACCACAAAAAGGAATATCAATTCCATAACTCAAGAAAAAAGCCGAGAAAAACGTAACGACTCAATAAACACAAAGTTAAACATTATGAAAATGAGGATCTCACAAGCTACTAAGAAAAACGTCTCAGCACAAAAAAGCATGTGGAAAAATGAAATGGCCAACAACACACATAAAAAGGCATCAAAATGACAGCACTAAAAACTTACTTATCTATAATTACGCTGAATGTAAATGGACTAAATGCACCAATAAAGAGACAGAGAGTCACGGACTGGATAAAAAAACACGATCCATCTATATGCTGCCTACAAGAGACACACCTTAGACTTAGAGACACAAACAAACTAAAACTCAAAGGATGGAAAAAAGTATATCAAGCAAACAATAAGCAAAAAAGAAGAGGAGTAGCAATATTAATTTCTGACAAAATAGACTTTAGACTTAAATCCGCCACAAAGGATAAAGAAGGACACTATATAATGATAAAAGGGACAATTGATCAGGAAGACATAACCATATTAAATATTTACGCACCTAATGACAGGGCTGCAAGATACATAAATCAAATTTTAACAGAATTGAAAAGTGAGATAGACACCTCCACATATATAGTAGGAGACTTCAACACACCACTTTCGGAGAAGGACAGGACATCCAGTAAGAAGCTCAATAGAGACACGGAAGACCTACTTACAACAATCAACCAACTTGACCTCATTGACTTATACAGAACTCTCCACCCAACTGCTGCAAAATATACTTTTTTTTCTAGCGCACATGGAACATTCTCTAGAATAGACCACATATTGGGGCAGAAAACAAATCTTTGCAGAATCCAAAACATCGAAATATTACAAAGCATCTTCTCAGACCACAAGGCAATGAAGCTAGAAATCAATAACAGAAAAACTAGGGAAAAGAAATCAAATACTTGGAAAATGAACAATACCCTCCTGAAAAAAGACTGGGTTATAGAAGACATCAAGGAGGGAATAAGGAAATTTTTAGAAAGCAACGAGAATGAAAATACTTCCTATCAAAACCTCTGGGACACAGCAAAAGCAGTGCTCAGAGGCCAATTTATATCGATAAATGCACACATACAAAAAGAAGAAAGAGACAAAATCAGAGAACTGTCCCGACAACTTGAGCAAATAGAAAGTGAGCAACAAAAGAATCCATCAGGCACCCGAAGAAAACAAATAATAAAAATTAGAGCTGAACTAAATGAATTAGAGAACAGAAAAACAATTGAAAGAATTAACAAAGCCAAAAGCTGGTTCTTTGAAAAAATTAACAAAATTGATAAACCATTGGCTAGACTGACTAAAGAAAAACAGGAAAGGAAACAAATAACCCGAATAAGAAACGAGAAGGACCACATCACAACAGAACCAAATGAAATCAAAAGAATCATATCAGATTACTACATAAAATTGTACTCTAACAAATTTGAAAACCTAGAAGAAATGGATAAATTCTTGGAACAACACTACTTACCTAAACTAACACATACAGAAGTAGAACAACTAAATAGACCCATAACAAAAAAAGAGATTGAAATGGTAATCAAAAAACTCCCAACAAAAAAAAGTCCTGGCCCAGATGGCTTCACTGCAGAGTTCTACCAAACCTTCAGAGAAGACTTAACACCATTACTATTGAAGGTATTTCAAAGTATAGAAAAAGACGGAATACTACCCAACTCATTCTATGAAGCCACCATCTCCCTGATACCAAAACCAGGTAAAGACATTACAAAAAAAGAAAATTTTAGACCTATATCCCTCATGAACATAGATGCAAAAATCCTTAATAAAATTCTAGCCAATAGAATCCAACAACACATCAAAAAGATAATCCACCCTGATCAAGTGGGATTTATACCAGGTATGCAAGGCTGGTTTAATATCAGAAAAACCATTAATGTAATCCATCACATAAATAAAACAAAAGACAAAAACCACATGATCTTATCAATTGATGCAGAAAAGGCATTTGACAAAGTCCAACACCCATTTATGATAAAAACTCTCACCAAAATAGGAATTGAAGGAAAATTCCTCAACATAATAAAGGGCATATATGCAAAGCCAACGGCCAATATCACTCTAAATGGAGAGAACCTGAAAGCATTTCCCTTGAGAACGGGAACAAGACAAGGATGCCCTTTATCACCGCTCTTATTCAACATCGTACTTGAAGTCCTAGCCAGGGCAATTAGGCTAGACAAAGAAATAAAGGGTATTCAGATTGGTAAGGAGGAAGTAAAGCTATCACTATTTGCAGATGACATGATCGTATACATGGAAAACCCTAAGAAATCCTCCAGAAAACTACTGAAACTAACAGAAGAGTTTGGAAGAGTCTCAGGATATAAAATAAACATACAAAAATCACTTGGATTCCTCTACATCAACAAAAAGAACATCGAAGAGGAAATAACCAAATCAATACCATTCACAGTAGCCCCCAAGAAGATAAAATACTTAGGAATAAATCTTACCAAGGATGTAAAAGACCTATACAAAGAAAACTATAAAACTCTGCTACAAGAAATTCAAAAGGACACGCTTAAATGGAAAAACATACCCTGCTCATGGATAGGAAGACTCAACATAGTAAAAATGTCTATTCTACCAAAAGCCATTTATACATACAACGCACTTCCAATCCAAATACCAATGTCATACTTTAAGGGAATAGAGAAACAAATCACTAATTTCATATGGAAAGGAAAGAATCCCCGGATAAGCAAAACATTACTGAAAAAGAAGAAGAAAGTGGGAGGCCTCACCCTACCTGATTTCAGAACCTATTATATAGCTACAGTAGTCAAAACAGCCTGGTACTGGTACAACAACAGGCACATAGACCAATGGAACAGAATTGAGAATCCAGATATAAATCCATCCACGTATGAGCAGCTGATATTTGACAAAGGACCAGTGTCAGTCAATTGGGGAAATAATAGTCTTTTTAACAAATGGTGCTGGCATACCTGGATATCCATTTGCAAAAGAATGAAACAGGACCCATACCTCACACCATGCACAAAAACTAACTCCAAGTGGATCAAAGACCTAAACATAAAGACTAAAACGATAAAAATCTTGGAAGAAAAAATAGGATCTACCCTAGGAGCCCTAATACAGGGCATAAACAGAATACAAAACATTACCAAAAATGATGAAGAGAAACCCGATAACTGGGAGCTCCTAAAAATCAAACACCTATGCTCATCTAAAGACTTCACCAAAAGAGTAAAAAGACCACCTACAGACTGGGAAAGAATTTTCAGCTATGACATCTCAGACCAGCGCCTGATCTCTAAAATCTACATGATTCTGTCAAAACTCAACCACAAAAAGACAAACAACCCAATCAAGAAGTGGGCAAAGGATATGAACACACATTTCACTAAAGAAGATATTCAGGCAGCCAACAGATACATGAGAAAATGCTCTCGATCATTAGTCATTAGAGAAATGCAAATTAAAACTACGATGAGATTCCATCTGACACCAACTAGACTGGCATTAATTCAAAAATCACAAAATAATAAATGTTGGAGAGGCTGCGGAGAGACTGGAACTCTCATACACTGCTGGTGGGATTGTAAAATGGTACAACCACTGTGGAAATCCATCTGGCGTTATCTTAAACAGTTAGAAATAGAACTACCATACAAACCAGAAATCCCACTCCTCGGAATATACCCTAAAAATACAAGACCCTTCACACAAACAGATATATGCACACCCATGTTTATTGCAGCTCTGTTTACAATAGCAAAAAGCTGGAAGCAACCAAGATGTCCATCAACGGACGAATGGGTAAATAAATTGTGGTATATTCACACAATGGAATACTACGCATCGATAAAGAACAGTGACGAATCTCTGAAACATTTCATAACATGGAGGAATCTGGAAGGCATTATGCTGAGCGAAATGAGTCAGTTGCAAAAGGACAAATATTGTATAAGACCACTATTATAAGATCTTGAGGAATAGAAAAAACGGAAAAGAACACATACTTTTGTGGTTACAAAGGGGGGAGGGAGGGAGGGAGGGAGGGAGAGGGCTTTTTATTGATCAATCTGTAGATGGGAACTGCTTTGGGTGAAGGGAAAGACAACACTCAAAACAAGGAAGGTCAGCCTAATTGGACAGGATTAAAAGTAAAGAGGTTTCCGAGATAAAATGAAAGCTTCAAAGGATAGCGAAGCAGGGGCTGGGGTCTGGGGAACTTGGTTTGAGAGGACTTCTAAATCAATGGACAAAACAATTCTATTATGAAAACACTCTGCATCCCACTTTGAATTGTGGCACCTGGGGTCCTAAATGCCAACAAGCAGCCATCTAAAATACATTAATTGGTCTCAACCCACTGGGAGCAAAGGCAAAGGAAGAACACCAAGGTCACACGACAACTAAGAACCCAAGAGACAGAAAGGGCCATTTGAACCAGAGACCTACAATATCCTGAGACCAGAAGAACAAGTTGGTGCCCGGCCACAATCGATGTCTGCCCTGTCAGGGAGCACAAGAGACAACTCCTGAGGGAGCAGGAGACCAATGGGATACAGACCCCAAATTCTCATTAAAAGACCACACCTAATGGTATGATTGCGACTAGAGGAATCCCAGAGACAATGCTCCCCAGAACTTCTGATGGCACAGGACAGGAACCAACCCCGAAGACAAATCATCAGGCATGAAAAGGACTGGTCAGTGGGGGGGAGAGAGATACTGATGAAGAGTGAGCTAATTAAATCAGGTGGACACGGGAGAGTGTGTTGGCAACTCTTGACTGGAGGGGGGATGGGAAGATAGAGAGAGAGGGAAGAAGGTAAAATTGGCACGAAACGAGAGACTGTAAGGGCTGACTCAATAGGGGGAGAGCAAGTGGGAGAAGGGAGTAAGATGTATGTAAACCTACATGTGACAGACTGATTGGAATGGTAAATGTTCACTTGAAGCTTAATAAAAATTAAAAAAAAAAAAAAAGAAATCAACAGAACCATTTCATTGGGTAAATATGCTGCAAAAGACCTCCTTAATATGTTGAAAAGCAAACATGTCACCTTGAAGGTTAAGGCGTGCCTGACCCAAGCCATGGTATTTTCAATCACATCATATGCATGCAAAAGCTGGACGATGAATAAGGAAGACAGAAGAAGAGTTGACGCCTTTGAATTGTGATGTTGGCAAAGAATACTGAATATACATACTATGGATGCCAAAGGAACCAACAAATCTGTCTTAGAGGAAGTTCAACCAGAATGCTCCTTG